>NC_072478.1:34977039-40482039 GCF_027574615.1 Eptesicus fuscus | reverse complement strand
CTATATCTGGACTGATAGCCAGCCATATGCACTATACTGCCAAACCGGTCATTATAAAACTGAACCGCTTTCTTACACCTCACACCAAACAGCTGTTGCCCTTAAAACCCCTCCTCAGCCCCCACCTTAGGTTCTGCCTTCGCAGGTCACCCAGATTTGGTCCTGACTGGTCAGTTTCTATGCCAGTCAGCATCTCTGGGCCTATCTCCAGGCCTGATCAGAGAGGCGGGGCTGATCAGTAGTCCCCACGGAGGCCCAGAGAGAAAGAGAGGAAGAATCTTTAGTTCTGGGTGATTTATTGGATACTTTGTACTTCATACAGTTTTCTAGCTTTGGAAACCAGGTAAATAGCAGAGCTAACAATGTGTGTGAAATGTGTAGTTTGTAGTTGGGGTTATATATTGGTCACTAAATACAGTAGATAATTGGCAATAGCCATCTTCCTACCTCTGCTGGTAAAAGCCAAAGCAGCAATATGGGGCTGCTCAGTGAACTGTGTAGTCCATATAAACAAAGACAGACCAACTGCTGAGTGTCTGGCCTAGTTTTGAGAACGCTGGACCTGTGATGCTACATAAGATGCTATGGAGCCCGTGAGACTACTACATGCAGAGTTGTAGAGCTGCCCCCAGAATTTGAAGTACAAAGTTGCTCTTCAAAATAGCACAAGTTAACATGCTCAGCTTTATTTATTCTGTTAACAAATATCTACTGAGCCCCCTGCTACAGGTCATGCACTATAATAAAAACCATAGTTAAAGCAGCAAACAAAACAGGAAAAAAACCTGCCTTCATAGAGTTGAGAGTCTAATGGATTATCTTAATCACTTATAGAATTAACTCACCATGAGAAATTACTGTTGCATATGTTGGTGATGATAACTTGAGAAAGATACAAATATAAATTACAAGGAAAAAATAAACAGTATGTTTTTTAAATAATGTCAATTTTATTGGAATGCAAACTGTTCTGGAATGGTGCGAGTACATTTTTAATAGATTTGTGTATTTTATTTGTTTAAGTGAAGCTGCAGACTGAGAAGTTGTAGCTGTATAATGCCACAGTGTGCAAAGGAAAGGATCCTGTAGTCTAAAGCATCCAAAGTCACTGTGTAGATAAAAATATCCCAACTTTCATGTGATCAAGTTTAATGAAATATTTTCTAAGACCATCTGACTCACCTCATTCTAATTATTGCTCCAAACCATGTCTGAAAGGGATTGCTCCACCAAAAGTTCCAAGAGGATGTACACTATGAGAATAACTATTAGCAATCGATTATTTGTATATTGTTCCACTGGCAGACTCCAGTGAGTTTAATTAAGTTGCTAAAACCGAAAGTTAGTTTTATAGACCTTTGAAAGAGTCTTGGCCCACAGCAAGACACTGTACCATAAAAAGCTAAGTTTTATAAAAGCACAGTATCTATCCTATTAAAACTACAATTCAGTGCCTAACACAGTGCTTGGAGTACATTAACAGTCATACTGATAGAAATATCCAGCCAACATGCTGATATTTTTTTTTACTATCAGAACCTATAGCAGTTGTAATTATGGCAACATATGCTGAAACATTAATCTAGGCGATCTTTCTATGCAGTTCCTATACCTCATGACCCCTTCTTATTTATTTGCTTCAGGATTGAGAAAACATAGATGAATGCAGAAATCGAATCTGATTAATTCTTAGCTTTTGTATTTCATACATATAACCAAACATTTGGAAAATACATGATGTACAGCACCATGAAGAGTTGGCCTCAGGGCTTTGATGAGATAGGAATTTCCTGAGCCTTAGGAAGGTGGGTGTGAGAGAGGAAGATTCTTGAGAAGTGAAATTATACACTTACATAAAGTCTGGGGATGTGGGTGAGGATGAGGATGAAGCAGGTTTAGGAACACAAGAGTAGAGGGCATTAATTCTATAATAAAACCTAGTGAGCAGGTAACATCCAAGCCTTTACCACAACCATCAGGCTGTAACGGGGAAAAAAATCTGTTATGTATCCATTTCCCAAGTTAAGAAACTGAGACCAACAGGGCCTTCCTTGTGTTTGGAAACAATGGACAATTTCACTGTCACCTGCTTGGGCCAATACCCAATATGAGGATGTGTCAAGTACAGCCAAGTACAAGAGTGAATCAGAAGATGCTGGTATAAATGGATGATGACTCCAAGGACAAGGCATCCCATCCCAATATCTTTGCCCTTAGAAAGCCTTTTCTGACTTCTAAAATGTAGATACTGTCTCCGGATCAGATAAAATGAGATAAACCTCAGGTACACTGAGATGAATTTGTGCCAATTATGGGAACATGGAGCTTAAAATGGAAATCTAATGATCAGAACACAATAATAGTGTTCTTGGAAAGTTTGTGCCCATTACAAAATTATCATATGTGCATTAGAATTACCTATGCATTGCAAGCAGAATAATCTCAATTTAGATGATTTGATATGAGAAGTAAAGGTTCATTTTACAAATCCATCTACACACGGATCAAATTTATATTTTCAGAAACAATAGCATTTTTATAGTAAATTATCTTATAAACTCTTCATAATTGTTTCTGTACCTGCACCATGCCAGGCTCTGAGCTAGCTTCAAAGCTGGCTAAGGTGTCATTTAGTCAAACACTACCTACCATAGTCAATAAAGGAAGCCAGTTAAATGATAAGAGATAGTGTTTATAAGGGAGGACTGATAGACAATATTTTACAACAATTGGTCTTAATTTGGGATAACAAAAAAGACATCAAATAAGAAAAACAATAATGTATAGTACAATGGGGGTTATACAGAATTTAATGACAGGAAATGGAAGGAAAATCTTATCAAAACACAGAACCTTGAGAATATCATGCTAAGCAAAATTAGTCAGACAGAAAAAGTCAAGAACCATATGATTTCACTCATATATATATATATATATATATATATATATATATATATATATATATAAAACCCTAAGCGATCATTTGATCATTCAACCGTTCGACCGTTCAACTGGTCACTATGACACACACTAACCACCAGGGAGCAGATGCTCAACCCAGGAACTGCCCCATAGCGGGAGTGCCGCTCAGCTGACCGACGTGCGCCAGATGCTAGGCTCACAGCTGGCAAGCGCAGCCATGGTGGCACAAGCCTATCTCTGCTCTGCAGCAGAGCTACGGAGCGAGAGTGAGCGGCGGTGGCAGACACAGCAGGGCCAGAATGAGCGGGAGCGGTGCAGCACCGGCCTGGGCTTGGGCTCCTCCCTGGCCACTTGCCATGGCCCTATCCCTGCAGGGACCCCACTGGTGCACAAATCCGTGCACTGGGCCTCTAGTGTGGATTATAAAACTGAAAACAACAAATGAATAAGCAAGAAAACGAAACAAAACTCATAAACATAGGCCAGCATATGGTGGTTATCAGAGGGAAGGGAGGTGGCAGAGTAATAATGGGCAAAGGGGGTCAAATCTGTGACGATGGAAGACTTTACTTTGGGTGGTAAACAAACAATGCAATACACAGATGATGTATCACAGAACTGTACACTTGAAACATATATAATTTATTTAACAATGTCAAGCCAATATATTTAATTAAAAAAAAAAAAAACACACAACACAACACAGGTGCTAAACTCTGTAGACTGGGGCTCCAGGAAAGGAGCTGGTCCAAAACTGTTAAACATGAGAATGGCCTCCGTGCCGAGTCAGGCTGGAAGCCTCAGGTGAGCTGCTTCACCATCGGTTCAGTTCTGAAGGCAGAGTTAGGTCACGGATCCTCAAGGTCGAAAAATCCTTCACTCCCAGGCAGCTTTATTCTGCTGGTTCTGGGTTATTTCCTAGATGTGGTTGGTGTGTTTTCATTTTCTGGGCCCTGACTGCTTGCTCTTTGCAGATCCTCACACCTCTCAGATCATGCCATGTAGTCAGCAATTCCAAACACACAGGAGCCTTGCCCCGGCTCAGGGAACTGGAGAAAATTCCTATATTAATACAGTAACTTCAGCAAATTAATTGAGATCTTATTTCAGTGCAAGGTTACAGAGTAGATTGGCACAACTGCAATATTTCCATGGCAAACATCCTTGTATAAAGTTCTGTGTTAGAGGTTTAGATTATATTAAATTCTTCTTTGCCACAACTAGTCAGTCATTACCAACCACTAACATGGTAGAGCAAATAAAAATAGTGCGAGCATTTTGGTTTTAGTGATCTGATTGACACTTACTCTCTTACTTGGGAAAAAAATAAATCTATAGATTTAGTTGGGGGGTGAACTTCATCACAATATTTAAAAAATGTACCCTTCATTCTGTTCCTTCTCATACAATCAAGCTCTTGAGCAAATAGTATTTCAAATGGAATTTACACACAAAATTCAGGTAGAAGGAAGTATTTTTGTACTATTCTTAGGGGGTTAAAATTCAAATTTTACAATGTAATTTTGGGTAAACATATATGATACTTTTATTTATTTTATATACCTGGCCAAAAAAGAAAAAGCCTAAATATTATATCTCAATTCTTTTTAAAATATAGCAGAGCCCAAAATTCCTCTATAATTTATTTTCCTTTCAATCATGTATTTTACTAGAATAGACAATAAAAGGAAGATAAATTTAGACTAAACTTATAAACATACCAAGAGTTTCATATTAAATTGACAACCCTGTACAATTATTTACAGAAATTAAACCACTTGTTCATATCTACCCATTGCAGAGTCCAATGTTCAATACAAGCCACCTTATAGATCATTTTCCTTAGAAAAATCCATAAGCCATGATTTGTGGTGCATGTGTGTGTGTAAATTCCAAAACCTCATCATTAAAGTTTAAGTTAATCAGCAGGTAGATTCCCTAGCAATTCTCTTTTATTGATCTAAATATTATTTAGAAGTAACCTTAGTTTCTAAGAGGAGATCAAAGGAATTTGAAAAATGAGAAACAAGTACATGTCCAAATACATGAAAAAAAGAAGGAAAATAAAATTTTCTTTCATTCTTTTCATTTAAGAAATGACTTTAGTCTAAGCATTTTGCTATAAGATGCGTTTCCTGGAAACTACTATTTTACTGGCCCCTGTAAATAGTAGAAATTGAAATTGAAATTTTTTCATAGACCATTCAATACTCTAAAAACATAGTTGTCAATGCAGAAATTTTATTTTCTTTAGACAAATTTTGACTTTTAGCACAGCTGGCATGGTAGTGTTGACTTATGAACCAGATCACTGTCCGATTCACAGTCAGGGCACATGCCCACGTTGTGGGCTTGATACCCAGTGTGGAGCGTGCAGGAGACAGCTGATCAATAATACTCTCTCATCATTGAGGTTTCTATCTCGCTCTCCTTTACCCTTCCTCTATGAAATCAATAAAAATATATTTAAATGTTTTTACTTCTATTATTCATAAAAAGTTAATATCCAGTTTATGCCAGATGAATAATTTCTAGATGTCTGCTATACTACATCATACCTACAGTTAATAATAGTGTATTGTACACTTAAAAATTTAAGAGGGTGCATTTCATGTTAAATGTTCTTATTATAATAACATATATTACATGCCCAGGCATATTAAAGAAAATCTAAAAAGTTTTCATATTGCTTATCTAAACAATAAAAACATAAGTAGAAAGATAAAAACATAACATACAAATGACAAAAATAAAAAATAAAGAACTGTAACTATCATATGCGTAAAATAAATAATTTGTAACATCTAGTGTATACAAAAACTTGTGAGAATAAATTCTCAAAGGTAAATGTACTGTTTTATTACATCATCAAAAAGCATAATATGTGGGGAATGAGAATAATCAAATAAAAAGAATTAAGACTATAATGATTTATATGTAATGGTTTATATTACCTTTAATTTCACAGTTAAAAACTGTTTTGAGTAACCACTCTAAAGTAATGACAGTGTGGGAATTTTTCTAGGCTATAGTACTTTAAATCAAATACCATATGAGTCCACTTTTATGTGAAATCTAATGAATAAAACACTCAAAAACAGACTCCTAGATAGAGAACAGACTGATAGCTGTTAGAGGGGAAAGGTGTGAGGCGCTAGATGAAAAGGGATTAAGCAAAAAAAAATAAAAATAAAAGTAAAACCCTCATATACACAGACAACAGTATGGTGATTACGAGAGGGAGAGGAAGTAAGGGGAGGTAGGAGAGGATAAATAGGGGATAAATGATGATGGAAAGAAACTTGACTTTGGGCAGTGAACACACGACACAATATACAGATGATGTATTACAGAATTGTACACATGAAACCTATGTAATTTTATTAACCAATGTCACCCCAATAAATTCAGTAAAAAATAAAAGTACTGTCATTATAAGCCATATGTTCTGAATGTTATCATTGGAAAACAGATGCTATTTAATTCCATTGTTTAAAAAAAAAAGTTAAAAATCACTACAAGGCAGAATTGCACTAGAATTTTACAAAAATGAAACATTCATATAATAAAAATTGTATTTGTAATATTTCACAATTGGTTTTAATTTAATTAAATTGTATACATATATTCAGTCTTGTTCTTTATATGACTAACAACACAATGTCATAATCTTAAGAGTAAAAATCACTACACTCAAATTTAAAAGAAAAAAATCGTATTTGAAGAAAAATGCCCTTTTTTTATGAAACTGGAAAAACATAGCAATAAAATCTGCAAGTGTTCAATTAGTTATTTGCTGATCTGGCAACTATCTACAATTTCATTACAACTGATGAATTTCTCTCAAAAGCAAAAATAAGTAACCAAATAAACCTCCCAACTTCTTCTGCCTCAGTAACGATCAAGTAAAAACTTTGGAAACATTGTTAAGTTTGATGCCTAATGATTCTCTCTGCAGGTTTCTTACTGTATTTTTTTCCTCTAATGAGTTCATGCTTCTCACACAAGCAACAGTTGAGAAAAACAGTTTAAAAAATGTACTCAGACAACATTTTAGACAAATCTCAGGAAAAATATGTATTGGATTTTGCCGAAACCGGTTTGGCTCAGTGGATGGAGCGTCAGCCTGCGGACTGAAGGGTCCCAGGTTCGATTCCGGTCAAGGGCATGTGCATTGGTTGCGGGCACATCCCCAGTGGGGGATGTGCAGGAGGCAGCTGGTCGATGTGTCTCTCTCTCATCGATGTTTCTAACTCTCTGTCCCTCTCCCTTTCTCTCTATAAAAAATCAATGATATATAAAAATATATATATATATGTATTGGATTTTTTCCCTCAATTCTGGCCTCTTGTCCTCTCTCCCCTCACCACCCCTCTGTGCTTGCCACACACACAAACAACACACACTCCCTCCCCAAAACATTCAGCACACACACAATACACACATATGCACACAGCAGTCAGATTCTTCTTGTCACGGGGTTCATATAAAAAAAGAAATCATTTCCTTCTGTAAATCTGAACTTTAGTTGAAATGACTTTAAAATCATCCACCCTATTCATTCATTTGTGCTATTAAAGTCAATAACTTGCTTTAAATCTTCATTGGGGTAGACCAGAGTATCTGATTCTGGTATCCAGATATAGGAACAGATTATTTAAATGTATTAATCCATCAACTACACCTACAAAGATCAAGAGGTCAACATACATGTGTTTTTGTTTCTTTTTTTTTTAATTAAAAATCCATGTACAAATATATAGAGAAATATATTAAAACTGGGTGGGGGAGGGGGAGGCATGACGAATAAGAAAATGAAATGATTCCCATACTTCTAAACCCTCAGAAAGTTAACTGCCATACATTTGTTTGATGAATGGATATTGTAATTAAAATCATAAAAAGTAATTACAGTGACATTTTCAGCCATCTGCATGCACAATGTTAATTGCGCAGAGCTGCCCAAAAGGATATATTTAAACTAGCTGCTGCTAATAAAACTGCCTGTTAAAAAAGTCAGCTTACTTTACAAATGAAACAACAGTTAAAACCAGCCACCAGTTGTCAAAGTAACAGCAGAACACTGAAAGGTGGGTATTTTGCTCCTTTGCCTTGTGCAATCTGTTTCCTAGATGGCAGCATAAAGTCAAACATCTACGCAATTACAGTGCTGAGGTCAGCTACCCTCTCTTCAGCATTTACACACTACCATTAAAGTTAGATTGCAGCACTATTAATTATGCTTGATTGCCTCATTGTCTAGCTTTTAAAGCAAAAAATTATGGAGTGTTTATATCCTGAAACATTCCTATATTGCTAGTTAGAAAAATATGCTTTCCAATATTGTGAGAATTCTTCTCCTTTCAAACAAGTAACTTTATTTAAAATTTAAGAGGTTTTGCTCTGGCTGGTGTGGCTCAGTTAGTTGAGTGCTGTCCCATGCACCAAAAGGGTGGCAGGTTGATTCCCAGCCAGGACATATACCCAGGTTGTGGGTTCCATCCCTGGTTGGGGTGTGTGCAGGAAGCAGCCTATCTATGTTTCTCTCGTGCATCGATGTTTTTCTCTCTCTCTCTTTCTTCCCCTCTCTTTTCCTCTATCCCTCCAAAAATCAATAAAAATATACTTTTAAAAAAGGTTTTGTACATCCATTTCACCTTCATTTAAACCATGTATAAAATATATTAAAATAGGGGAGCTTTATATTTTAAACAAACTGCATGATTGATTACAGATAAAATTAAGTTATATCAATACTGAAACAAAGCTAAAGAGCCCATGATAAATCAGCTAAATCGGTGTATAACAATACATCATAAAAAATAAATAACTAAATTTAAGGATATTAGATTACTTGGATAAAATATATGCAACCAGATAAGGTCTGTGGAATTGCATGTTTTCAATGAAAGGACTTTGATGAATAATAAATAGCCTTGCAATTTATCACATGGAAGCCCTTCATGGAGCAGCTGGAATGCCTGGCTAAAGCGGCACATGTTATAAGTAATGCAAACTTAAACACCCTGTCTTCCATTTGCCCCATTTTTACAGGTCTTGGCTTAAGATCTAAAGCAACTTTGTGAAAGCATAGCCAACATCATGCCCTTGCTCATAGTTTATAAT
Source organism: Eptesicus fuscus (assembly GCF_027574615.1). Classification (NCBI taxonomy): domain Eukaryota; kingdom Metazoa; phylum Chordata; class Mammalia; order Chiroptera; family Vespertilionidae; genus Eptesicus; species Eptesicus fuscus. The sequence continues at coordinate 40,472,991 of NC_072478.1, read as the reverse complement.
ACTCCACCACCTCACCCCAAAATAAATGTGTCCTTAGCCCAACCACCAGTTCTCAGAGCCATAAAACAACTTCTGTACTACCCTGCTATGACCAAGTTCCCGATGAGAAGAAGACGATGAGGAGAGATGAAACATTTACAGAATAGTAGAAATTGGAAACAGAACAGATTCTCTTGAATTACAAATCACTACTTCTTCTTTTTGCGGGTGGGGGGAGGGAGAGGGGTGTCTTTTATTTATTCATTTTATCTTTATTGTTGAAAGTATTACAGATGTCCTCCCTCCCCCCTCATTGATCTTCTCCACCCTGCTCCCGCCCCCTCCCAAGACCTTCACCACACTATTGTCTGTGTCCCTGGGTTATGCATGTATGCATATAAATTCTTTAGTTAAACTCTTCCCACCGCGCCTCCCCCCCCCCCCCCGCCACTTCCATCTGAAATTCCTTCAGTGCCTCTGGACAATTATTTGTGGAAAGTACAAAAATCTTTTAAAGCTGTGGTTCTCAACCCTTAGTATGCATCAGTATCATTTGGAGAGCTGGTTAAAAAGAAAAATCACAAGTTCCTTCCCCAGAACGTGTGCATCAGTAGGTCTAGGGAAGGACTAGAAAATTTGCATTTCTAACAATTTCCCAGGTGGAAATTCCCCTTCTGCTTCAAGGACCACTTTGGGGGGAATATTCAATTAAATAGTTAAGCCACTTTGTAGCATTCACAAACTCACTTCTGAACCTTTACTGAAGTAATTGTTATTCATGGAAATCAAAAAGCTTTTTCCCTTTTATCAGATACTGTCAAATAGACAAGCATGTCCGTTCTTACTCAGGACCCTCACTTACTGCAGCTTTTGCAGAAATGTAGTTGGAGAAACAAGCTCCCGATCTGTTAAACTCTATAAAGGTAAAGATAAATAAACAAGCCCTGAAAAGGAGAATTATTCACATCCACCCTCTGATATTAAATGCAATCCTTCACCTGAGGCCACTGAAATATAGCACATTAGCTGCAATAACTCTAAGGTGTCTCCTAATTCCAGACTTCTGGTTAAGAAGTACATAGTTGATGCTGTGATATACTAAAAGAGGCTCCAGGTACATGGACTTCTTACACATGTATGACTTTATTATAGGGACAAGATGAGGTCAGGGAAAATATGTGGGGACTCCTTGCCACTTAATGCATATGGGGTTAGTGATGGAAAAATGATTAGGATTGTTTAAAAGAAAGAACATAAGAATAAAAAGGATAAAATGAAAAAAAAATCAGAAAAAATAAACTGAATGTTACCTATTCAAAAGATTGATTTAAAATATAATTAAAGCCCAGCCGGCATGGCTCAGTGGTTGAGCGTCGACTTATGAAGCTGGAGGTCACGGTTTGATTCCTGGTCAGGGCACATGCCCGGGTTGCCAGCTCTATCCCCAGTGTGGGCGTGCAGGAGGCAGCCAATCAGTGATTCTCTCTCATCATTGATCTATCTCTCCCTCTCCCTTCCTCTCTGAAATCAATAAAAAAATCTTAAAAAGTATATATATATAATTAAAAAGATGATAAATGATGACTACTAATATTTTAATGAATCACTATATGAAGATTAAGTGATCTGACTGCCCACCAATTCTTCAAACTGTAAAAGCAGTGTGACAGATCTGCTCAATTTTTTAAAAATCTGACTGTTGTATAAAAAGGAATTTATAATCTCGTGACTCAATGCCATTATAACTGTCTAGAACAGAGGTGAAGATTATGACTCTGGGTGACAGGAGGGCCACAGTGATTTGGCTCCACCCCCAACAACCAAGGTTGTCTACATTGATGTGGGTAACATGGTGGAAGGGTGGTGAAGAAACTTTAGTTAGATTGCTAGACACTGGTGCCCAATACAATGTCAAACTAAAGCCTGATAATGAAAAGTTAACACGCAATATAATTAAATTGAGGCGATATGGTGAGCAACTACAGAGGCCACAGGTAAAAGCATGGCTTAAAATGCAGGAATTTATTAACGAAAGTTTTGTCTGGTTTTCTCATCCTGCCAGAATGTATTATCAGAATGTTCATATGGAAGACAATTACCTTATCCAATTTATTGAGGAAAAGGTTGTGCTGCAAATCTGTTCTTCATGCTCTTTTAATGGAGCATGGTAAATGGAAACTTTTTAAATGATCTAAGCCCACTCAAGTGACTAATTTAAAACAATTAGGATACCCTAGGGTTGGATACCTGAGGTGCACTAAGAAATTTTTATTTTAATTAAAGATCTTTTAGATGCAGGTGTATCAATACCCACACATTCCTTGTTTAATGGCCTGTGAGAAGAGCTGATGAATCCTGGAGATTCACTGCAGGTTACAGAAATCTTAATAAATAATAACCCCAGGCCACAAGGAGTGCACAATGTGATATTAACGATTCAAACTGTGCAACAAGCTAAGGGAGACTGTAATTTTATGACCAATTTGTCTAATGTTTTCTTTTCCATTTCTACTCATGAAGAAATACAAAGCCATTTGGGGTTCCTGTGAGGTACATGGAAAAGTATACTATTACTGTATTTTCACAAAGATATTTAAATTCTGCCATTATCACACCTAATGAGATAAAAAGACTTTATTCCCTGTACATTAGATCCCCAGAATGAAATCATTTCATAACTGGAAGTTTGTACCCTTTGCCCAATATCTGTCTCCTCATTTCTCCCACCCTATAGCCCTAGTAATCACCATTCTACTATCTGTTTCTATGAGTTTGGCTTCTTTCGATTTCATATATAAATGATATAAAACAGTACTTGTCTTTCCTTGGACTATTTCACTTAGCCCAATGCCTTCAAGATCCATCCATGTCCCAAATGGCAGAATTTTCTTCTTTTGTATGGCTAATATCCCATTGTATATATGCCTCATTTTCTTTGTCTAGTCATCCATTGATGGGCAGTTAGGGTATTTCCATACTTTGGCTACCCTATATAATAAAAGGCTAATATGCAAATTGTCCCTATGGGTGGGAGTTCTACCGACTGGGAGTTAGATGTGCACTGACCACTAGGGGGCGGCGGGGAACATGGTGGGTATCAGCAGAGGAACTGCTGGCCCTGATGGGCCCCGATGAGAGTGGGACCGCAGCAGAATTGGTAGAGCAGGTGAGGGGGCGGCTCCAGGCCAAGGCGGGTGCAAAGGCAGGCAGCCTGGGGAAGGGAGGCCCTGGTCAGCAGCCGGCAGCCGCTAGGGACCCTACCCTGCATAAATTTCATGCACTGGGCCTCTAGTTATTAATAATGCTGCAATTGGCATAGGAATACAGATATTCCTTTGTTACCCTGTTTTCATTTTTTTTAAATGTATACTCAGAAGTAGAATTGCTGGATCATACAGTTCTAGTTTTAATTTTTAAGGAGGTTCCGTACTGTTTTACATAGTGGCTTCACCTATTTATAATCCTACTAACATTGAAAAAGAATTGCCTCTTTTCCATACTCTCTCCAATACCTGTTCTCTCTTGTCTTTTTTATGATAGGCATTCTAACAGAAAAGAGATGATATCTCATTGTAGTTTTCATTTGTATTTCCTAATGATTACTCATGATGAGTATCTTTTCATATTCCTGTTGGCCATTTGTATAGGTCTTCTTTGTAAAAATATCAGTTCCTCTGTCAATTTTTAAATTGGATTGTTTTTGCTATTGAGTTTTATGAGTTCTTTATTATACATCGTGAATATTAGAGATAAATCTAAGCCAATTCAATTGAAAAGTATAGTTATCTATATATATAAAAGCCTAAGCGACCAGCTGACTGGCCAGCCGGTAGTTATGACACGCAATGACCACCAGGGGACAGATGCTCAAGGCACAGACATGGAAACATGGAACAGACTGATGAATCTCAGAGGGAAGGGGGGAGTGGGGGGCAGGAAGTGGTTAACCAAAGATCTTATATGCATACTAGAGGCCTGCTGCACAGAATCATGCACCGGTGGGGTCCCTCAGCCTGGCCTGTGGGGATTGGGCTGAAGCCAGCTCTCTGACATCCCCTAAGGGGTCCCAGATTGCGAGAGGGTGCAGGCCAGGCCAAGGGACCCCACTGGTGCATGAATCCGTGCACTGGGCCTCTAGTGTATTATATTAATAATATAATGTTTATAGGTCAATCTAAACTCTAAACTAAAATGAAATTATAACTGCCCATTAGTCATATGACCTCAGAGGATAGCTGATTAACCCAACTACAGTAGAAACTCAGCAAAAACATCGAAATGACTAGACATTTCTTACACAGAACTGACACTAGGGGATCTCTCAGAAAACCAGAAATAAGTTATTGTTCTTGCCAACTCCAAAACCAAAGCAAGCAGTACAAAAATTCATTAAGTTATATGTTTCTGTAGAAATCAAATACAAACTCTGAGAAATTTGTTAGCCCCTATTTTTAAGTTTAACAAGAAAAAAAAAATACTGAATTTGAATAGGGCTTTGAGCAACAGCATTTTTTTTTTCTTTTTTAGGCCTTCAAACAATGATAGCACTATCCAGCCCTTTGTGACCCTACTAGTCCAGGCTCACCTAAGATCTCCATGTTCAAATAATTTGGTAAGCATCTCTCAAAAGCGGATGGGAGCATGTGGCAAAATCATACTAATGCCATCCAGTGATAACTGCTGGTATTTTCGACTAGAAAGTAACCTGACATAACCACAAGGTACACTATTTGAAAACAATTCTTGGCCTGTTATTGTTGTTGGGGACTTTCATTGAAGTTTTTTTTTTCTATTACAGAAAGATATCAACTCATTTTGAAATGTGAGATACCCATTCACTTAGGTTTTTTCATATCATCATAAATGGAGAGAAGAATTTCCTCATGAAACAAAAGTACTATACTCAAACACAATAGGGAGCACTCATGATACATTTGAACAAAGACTGACATTCCTTTGGGCCCTATAAGCCTCTTCCTGTGGAGTTACATAAGGATGCAATGAAATGGTCCGCTTCCTATAACACATTATCAAAGGATGTCAAACAAGCAGCATGATTTGTAGATAGTCCTCAAGGTTGGAAGACCAGTCTAAACCACATTCAACCTAAAAAACAGCTGCACTATTGAAGTAAAGAGGCAAAAGATAAATCCACTAAATGGGCATAACTGAGTGTTGTTCCTTGTAACATCAGAGGAACCAGACAATAGCCAAAGTGACTTTTGCCAAGTCTTGGGTAGTAGCCAATAGAGTTGCATTGGTCCAATAAATGGGTCCAAGTTTACTGGAAGATAAAAGAATCCCCATTTGAGGTGCAGAATGATGAAATTTCTTATGGAATCAAGCAGTGGGTATCAAAATGCAACATTTCTACTCCAACCCCCAAATAACTCCCAAAATAAGGCCAGTGACTGCTAGTACAGGTTAGTCAGATTGGCTTGGCCATATAATTAATGGAACATAAAAGATCCCAACAGAAGCTTTTAGTGAGCTTGCCCAAAACAAGATATATTGCACCAATGACAATTCAGTCTGGAGATGAATCATATCCTAGTAAGTGAGAAGGATCTTGACAAGCATGCCCTACTGTTTGCCTAAACTCTCTTTCTTCTGGCGTGCTGTGTCCTTACATTTATTGGAAGCCTCATAGAAGGATGCTCTTATGAGTTTTTTCAATTATCTGAATATAATTTTCAATCTATTCAATCTCTACTTATATTATCCTATATAATAAAAGTATAATATGCAAATTGACCAAACGACCAGTTGGTGGGGGGTGAGGCTGGCAAGCAGGCAGTGCCAGACCATCCAAGGCGCATGCCAGCAGGTAGAGGGAGGGAACAGTAATGGGGGGGTGGAAGCTACCAGCGGCGGTGGAGAGGCGATCGGGAGCCCACCCAGTGGCCTCCTGCAGAGGGAGACATCCCCTGAGGATTCGCGGACTGTGAGAGGGTGCAGGCTGGGCTGAGGAACTCTCCCCACCTGCCTCTGCCCCAGTGCACGAATTTTCGTCCATTGGGCCTCTCATGGAGTAATAATACTTCCTAAGGTTGTTTTGAGGAATAAATTAAATGAAATATGATCCAGAAACATTTGATATTGCTTTTTAATACACTTTGCTTTTGATAATAATTTCAGATGAGACCAATTTGGCAACATAAATATTTCTTTTTCTTTAATGACAGTGATTCCCTGAATTCTCATCTCTATGAAATATATAGAAACATGATTTCAGGAATGTAAACTTTGGTTCAAATTAATATGCATTAGTAATGTGCTAGAATCTAATTTTCTAAGTGATGAAAATAATTTTAGAGTAAGTTACTTTCTTCTTGGACTTTTAATTAAATTTCTTCTATTTAATTTGGAGATCTGATTTGAAAAGTAATTAAAAATTGGCTCTTGCCAAGAGGTCAGATACCAAGTTCCAATAGAAAAAGACTGTTTAACAGCTGATGTTTATCATGTAACCTCAAAAGGAAAGTAACTGGTCGTCTTTCTCATGCTCTCACGTACTTGGGTTATTATTACTGATTACACTTGGAAACACTCTTCAAACAAAAGGTGAACAGGAAGATCAAGAGGCAGAATGTTTCCTTTTGGCTCTTCTGGCCCGATGCTGAACTCTCCAGGCTAATGCAGTACAATAACTTATCTTACAAGGTACTTCACTGACTTTTTCATTTCAAGTTTGAAAAGCTATGCAAAATAAGTTTGGCTTTTCAAAAGTTCATTACATCTACACTAAAAAATTCAGCACCTTTGAGTCAGAGCCATTTTCAAGGACAAAAGCAACCTTGAGAGAGCAATGTGCCATAGAGACCATCTGGACTGAACACATGACTGAAGCCATCACTGACTGTTGAAATATTCTGAGTTTCTATGGAGGCACTTCTGGTCCAAGATGGGCCCACTGAACAAAGAGAAAACAGGAAGGAAAAATACACCACAAAAGTAAATGCAGACACTTTCAAGATGGCAGTAAAGTAGGCAGATCTTGCACTCACTTCCTCCCAGGACAAAACTGGAAATACAACCAAATTGGGGAACAAGCACCTTGAATAACTAACTAAAGACCAGATGAAAGGGAGTCTTATAATCAAGGACTTTCAGAGGAAGCCACATTGAGACTGCATCTGCACAGCAGCTCACATGCTGTGGTCAGGGCTGAGCCTCACAGTCAGCCAGCATAAGGGTCAATCCCATTTATTCAATGCTATACTAAATTCCTTAGCCAATAAAATAAGAAAAATACATTTTTTAAAAAAAACAAACATACAAATTGGAGAGGAAAGGGTAAAATTATTATATATTCAAGTTGGCTTGATTGTTTATCTAAAACGCCCTTAAAAATTTACCAAATAGCCAGAATATCTAACAAATTAACTTAGCAAGGTTATAGTATACAATGAAATTTACACAAATCAATAGCATACCAATTTATTTGTATAAAATGATGGTGAAATGAAATAGAAAATGCAATAGGATTTTCAATGGACTCAGAAAATATGAGATGTTTCAGAAAAAAATTTAAATAAATGCACAAAAAACCCACAAAATATTCTTAAAAGTAAAAAGACTTCAATACATTAAGAAATATACCATATTCATGAATCAGAAGATCAGCTATTGTTTAGAAATAATTTCTCCCCCAAATGACTCTATCAGTGCAATGCAATCCCAATGAAGCTTCCAGCAGCCTTTTTTTTTTTTTTAAAGAAATTGACTAGCTGTTTAACATTCATAAAACAATGCAAGTAACTTATAGGGGCCAAAGCAATTAAAAATAGGAGGAGGAGGAGGAGATATATAAAGTTACAGAACTCATATTACTTGATTTCCACACTTATTATAAAGCTACAGTTATAAACTATGACAGTGTGCTATTAGTGAAAGGAAAGACATTCAGATCAATGGAGCATAAAATACAGTCTGGTAATAGACCCACACATATATAATAAAGAAACTTTTGACTAAAGTGTCAGATAAATCAATGGAGAACAGAAAATCTTTTAAACAAATAGTTTAACAACTGAGTTTCCCTATGGAGGGAAAAAATGAAACACTACTCTTACTTTATAACACAAACTATATGAGTATTGATCATATGTCTTGAAAAAGATATAACTACAAACTTCTAGAAGAAACATTATAGCACTGAAATAGGCAAAAAAAATCAGACTACAAAAAAAGCATAATGTTAAAAATTAATGAGATTTTATACAATTATTAATTTAAAATAAAAAGCCCTTCCTATTTATAAGACACCATTCCAAAAATGAAAAGGCAAGTGTTTGTAAATCAAAGCTGCTAAGAACGTTTATCTAAAATGTACAAATACCTCTTAAAACTCAATACGAAAGCCATCAACTCAGTTGGAAAATGGATAAAGAATCTGAACAATTTATACCAGAGAATATAGAAATGTCCATTTAGCATAAAAAAGATACTCTATATTTTTATCAATAAGAAAATTGCAAATTAGAAGCCCAATGTGATACAACTGCACAATTAGATGACTATGTTTTTAAAAGGTGATAATATAAAGTGTTGGCATACAAGCATCTTTTTAACAGATGAACAACAGGTAAATAATATGCAGTTATATTCATGCAATGAAAATACTCAGCAATAAAAAAAAAACTCTTCATACACACAATATGAGTGAATCTCAAAAAATGTTATGCTGAAAAAGAATCCAGACAAATAAGAGTACATATCATATAATTATATTTAAATAAAATTCTAGGTAAACTAATCTACAGTTGCTGAAAATGAAAATGGATTGGTGGTTGCCGAGGAGAAGAGGTGAATGAAGGGAGAAACTACAAAGGGATATGGCAAAACCTAAGGATATGGGTTATGGAAATGTTCTGAATCTTGATTGTGGTTTTAGTTTAGAATATATATATATATATATATATATATATATATATATATATATGTATATATATATATATATATATATACACATATATATATATATGTATGTATATATATTCAAAACTTACTGAGTAATAGACTTCAAGAGAATATAGTTAACTGCAGACAATTTATATTTAAGTAGTTAATGAAAATAGCAAAGAGCCAGAGCCAGTTGTTTCCATATTTCATTGAAAATGGAAACCTTGCCGAAACCAGTTTGGCTCAGTGGATAGAGCGTCGGCCTGCGGACTCAAGGGTCCCAGGTTCGATTCCGGTCGGGGGTATGTACCTTGGTTGCGGGCACATCCCCAGTAGGGGGTGTGCAAGAGGCAGCTGATCGATGTTTCTCTCTCATCGATGTTTCTAACTCTCTATCCCTCTCTCTTCCTCTCTGTAAAAAATCAATAAAATATATTTAAAAAGAAAAAAAAGAAAATGGAAACCTTTACAGGCAAGATTAGAGAAAATATATCTACACATAATTTACAAATGTATTATAAGATGGCCCCTCCAAAAGATATGCAAACATAGGGGAAGCAGAATGGAAATTCCTACTTAGAAAGATAGAGAAATGATATAAAATATTCAACTGTAAATTAAGATTTTATTATATATTTTTTTAGATAAATGATTATGGGCACTGAATTGCTATGGCATTTAGATTTCATTGAATGCTTATAGAAAAGTAAAAGAAAATAAACTCTAAGTATCTAATCTTGAATGAAAATATTTATATTAAACCTTTAAAAAAGAATAAAAAAGAGCATAGTTTTTCAAAAACTTAAGGGAATACTGATGCAAAACATTTGAAGACCACTGTCTAATTGGAAAGAAACTTGCCCTTTTTATAGCTTTATTTCTTATGATTGTTGTTTTAGATAGTTTGTAGTGCTCATGGACGCAGTGTTGTTATACTTAAGTATACATAAACTTACATTAAACACTTTATATTAATTATACTTTTTTGAATTGTGCATAAAATAAAAACTCCGAATCATCCTAGCTAATAAAAGTGCAATATGCAAATTAACCATCACTCTGCTACACCCACAAGCCACGCCCACCATCCATGCCCACCAGCCAATCAGGAGCGAATATGCAAATAAACCCAACCAAGATGGCTATAGCCACAGAGAGCAGGAGGGAGGCTTGGGTTTCCCCGGCAATGGATGAAACCAAGCTTTCCACCTGCCCTTGCCGGCCTAGGCTTCCACTCAAGGCTACAAAGTTTCAATGATAAAAGATACATAAATCCAAACAGAAATGGCGGCAGCCATGGAGCTGTAAAGAGCAGGAGGCTAGGGTTGCCCCCAGCAATGGAGGAAGCCAAGCTTTCCGCACACCCTGGCCGGCCCAGGCCTCCGCTTAAGGCTACAAAGTTTCAATTATAAAAGATACATAAATCCCAATAGAAAGGGCTGCTGCCACAGAGCAAGCAGAAGTCTTGGCTTTGCTCCAGGCTACAAAGTTTCAATTGTAGAAGATAAATAAACCCCAGATACCAGGGCCTCCGCTTGGGTCACCAGGGGGCGTGGCTGGCCTGCAAACCACCACAGGCCCCTTGCCCAGGCCACCCCACGCCCCAAGGGACCCCCCCCTGATCCGGGACATCCTTCAGGGCAAACCAGCTGGCCCCTACCCATGCACCAGGCCTCTATCCTATCTAATAAAACAGTAATATGCAGATTGACCATCACTCCAACACACAATATGGCTGCCCCCATGTGGTCAAAGATCCTGCCCCCATGTGGACACAAGATGGCCACTACAAGATGGCCAGCAGGGGAGGGCAGTTGGGAGGGACCAGGCCTGCAAGGGAGGGCAGTTGGGGGTGATCAAGCCTGCAGTGGAGGACAGTTAGGGGTGACCAGGCTGGCAGAGGAGGGAAATTGGGGGCAACTGGGCCTGCAGGGAAGGGCAGTTGGGGGAGACCCAGGCATGCAGGGAAGGACAGTTGGGAGGGACCCAGGCCTACAGGGGAGAGCGGTTGAGGGGTGACCAGGCCTGCAGGGGAGGACAGTTAGGGGTGACCAGGCCTGCAGGGGAGGGCAGTTAGGGGCAAACAGGCTGGCAGGGGAGCAGTTAGGCATCATTCAGGCTGGCAAGGGAGTGGTTAGGGGGTGATCAGCCTGGCAGGCAGAAGCGGGATCGGGCCTAAATGGGCAGTCAGACATCCCTTGAGGTGTCCCAGATTGGAGAGGGTGCAGGCTGGACTGAGGGACAACACCCCCCATGCACAAATTTCGTGCACCAGTCCTCTAGTTAGTTAATAAGTATAAGCACTACAAGGCAGGAATCTTTGTCTTGTTCCACAAAGTATCCCAGATCCTAGTACATTGCCAGGCACATATTAGTGACCTAATAAATACTTGTCAATAAATTGAATGAGTGATAGGCTTAAATTTGACCATCAGGAGGCTTAAATTTGACCATTAAATGCTTGTTTGTCATAGCACACTACATAGAAACTCAAATTTTATTTAGAAGATGGCCTGGTCAATAGTCATAAAAAAATTAAGGTTCATTTGAGTGGCTGTCAGGCTGAATAATATGATGCATATTGTTAAAATTGGGATTGCATCCATTAGCTAATGCAAATCTAAGAGGCACTGCCTAAGACCTGCTCCCAAGGGTTCTTACTATAGTTCAGATTCTCTCATCCTGGCATGTGCTATTTTTGCCAGAGAACAGAAGTATCAGAAAATAGCAATAGAATGTGATGATGTGTCTAAAAGTTTGTGCTCGGATGTACCATACCATTTACCTGCTCATATTCGTTTGGTTGAAACAAAGCACATGACTAACTCAAAATTAAAGGTGCATAAAAATGTGTGCTATATCATTAAGAGAGTGAATAATCATGAAAAATAATGTAATCTACCTCAAGTATAGGACTGATATTGGACTGCCTAAGTTCACATTTCTACTCTACCACTTGCCAGGGTGCAATCTTAGGCTAATTTTCTGACTATGCAGACCTCAGTATTCTCCTCACTAAAATATGGGTAATAATAATACTTAGCCCATAGAGTTGTAAGAATTAAATTCATTTATACAAATAAAATCACTTGAAACAGTGTCTAAAATAGAATAAAAGTTCAATTATTGCTAGCATTTATTACTTTTCATATAGTAGATCCTCAAACCATGGTTAAAATGATTTCTGATTTATCGATTTGAGAGAGACAGACAGACAGACATAGATTTGTTGTTCTACTTATCTATGCATTCATTGGTTGATTCTTGTGTGTGTCCTGACTAGAATCAAACCCACAACCTTGGTATATGGGGATGACACTATAAAACACTGAACTACTCAGCTACCTACCTAAGGCTTAAGTGTGATCAAATAAGTTAAACCCTAACTTTAAACAAAGCTTGTTATGAAAATTTCCAAATACATACAAAAACAAAATTAAGGACTGTCCTATCCCCAACAGTTCAATATTTTGCCATACTATATTAATATCTCTCACACCGTTTTTGCCTGAACTATTATAAAGCAAATCCCAGACATTATAGTGTCAATTGGTACATGATTTTAAAAAAACTAAACCATAAAATAATAAGGATGAAAATAAACACTAAGTAATTATTGTCTGGAAGGAAATTAGGAAATATAATGCAACCTCATATTATCAAATCTGATAATATTAAGGAAAATATGTTTGCCTCAAATATTTTGACAATTTTCATTTCATGTTGACGCATTCAGTCTATATTGAAGCTACAAATCATGCAATCTTTGAAAAATGTGTCAAAAAGAAAACAGTTCAAAACTTATTTTCCTTTGTTTTTAATTCTGAATCCTAAACATAAGTGTAACTATTATTTAGTAATTACTATAAGCTGTCTAAATATAAACAGAGAAAACACAAGAGTCAAATTCAGACACTTACAAATACAGAAACACACACACATGAACACATACATGGCTGATTTACTAGATTTTAACTTTTTTGAAAACAGGCATCATGCTTTACGTCTTTCACAGTACCAAGTATTTTATTAAGTTAACAGATTCTATTATGAACTGAATACTTCAGAAATCAGGTTTTTTCTGGGTGCGCTCTCTCTCTCTCTCTCTCTCTCTCTCTCTCTCTCTCTCTCTCCATATATGTGTGTGTGTGTGTGTGTGTGTGTGTGTGTGTATGAAGATATCCTGCTTAATGAATTTTATTCATATTTCAACATCATGTTTATTTGGGGGAAAGCAGTCCTAGTTATGACTGCTTATCAGTAGATACTTATAATTATAACTAGAGGCCCGGTGCACGAAATTCGTGCACGGGAGGGGGGGGTCCCCTCAACCCAGCCTGCACCCTCTCCAATCCAGGACCCCTCGGGGGATGTCTGACTGCCGGTTTAGGCCCGATCCCGGGATTGGGCCTAAACCGGCAGTTAGACATCCCTCTCACAATCCTGGACCACTGGCTCCTAATCACACACCTGCCTGCCTGGTCACCCCTAACTGCCACCCATTGTCAGTCTGATCGTCCCTCACTGCCTCTGCGTGCCAGCCTGATCGCCCCCAACCCCCCGCTCCCCACCAGCCTAGTCACCCCTCACTCCCCCCCTGCCAGCCTGGTCACCCCCAACTACACCCCCCCCACTGGCATCGTTGCCCCACGCAGCCTGCTTGTTCAGTCGTTTGGTCGTCCCTCACTAACCCCCCTGCTGGTCTGGTCGTAGGCAGCCATCTTGTGAGGGCATGATGGTCAATTTGCATATTACCTCTTTATTATATAGGATTTTTGTTCTTTCAAAAAAGATTTATTTATTCCTAATTTGCCTTCAAAATAGTTTAAACATTTTATAGACTAAATGAACACTGTAAAAGGTAAGTAGCAATAAAGTGACATAGTACATATTTATTTTTATATTTGGAATAATGTGTGAAACATGATGATATATATTTCCTAACAATATATGGTACTTTAAAAGTATTTTAAAAATCTGTTTCCTTAAAATTTAATAAAGTTAAATATTCAAATAAAATGTATAGAAAGTATGAAAATAACTTTTTCCAAAGACTTTATTGATGGGTAATCGATTCTGTCCTAAATATATTCTTTCTTAATATAAGACCAGATATGTAATAGTAACAAATATGTAAAGAATGATACAGACACACATAGAATCTAGCAATTTTAAAAATGAAGGTAGGAGTTTCAGTTCCTGAGAGAGTCTGGATGTTAAAAATGGTAAAGCAGAAAATAAATTATTAACTTTGTGGTTAATGAAATTACCTTTCCATAAGTCATCACCTTTTTCAAAAGATTACACTTCTTTCATTGATTGGCTAATTTATGTTTCTTAAATCAACACAGGACCAGGGATTAGGCTACTGGTTCTATTTATTTTGTGCAATAATTGTGCCTAGTCACCTATGACTGATAGCTCAGCATAGATACTGTATCTCGAGCCTGGGCTTTACCCAGAATCGGCTCTATATTTTCTTGCTGAGACACTGAGGGGAAAGGTAGACATATTTAAACTTGATTGAACAGTGAACTTCAGTTCTTTCTAGCTACATAGGAAAGCAAGTCTGCGCAGTTGATCACTTACTGAAAATCTTTTGATCTACTCCGAAGTAAACCATCAAAATGTTTTGTGGAGACTATGTAAGTATAACAGCTATTTCTGTAAAACTTTCTAATCTTTAGAGAATTAAAACTTACTTAATTTTGGTACTTGAGAATTAAAAATTTAATTTGTGGTACTTGACATTTTCAACAGGATATTGGTGTTTTAATTTACTTTATTAAATTTTTAGTTAGATGTTTGATATAACTACTAAACAATGTTAATATTACTAAATCTCAAATCCATACTATTTTGAAGTAATGTGTTATTCCAAAGAGGCAATTTAGTTACCCTTTTTATAATTCTAACTTTCATAATTCTAACTCTAAATATTAGAATTCTAATTTATTCTAATCACAATAAATATGATCTCTTCAGAAAATACGTTTATTTTTAAATAATTATCTGTTGAATTCAAGCAGTATATAACTCAGGTTAGTAATTTCATCTTTTACCTTGTCTGAATCATTTTGATCTAACTGCTCCAATAGTTCACGAACTTTTGAAGAGCCAAAATAGAGCCTGAGCTATCCAAATTTAAATTTTTTTAAAAGAGCCAAAACCGGTTTGGCTCAGTGGATACAGCGTCGGCCTGTGGACTGAAGGGTCCCGGGTTCGATTCCGGTCAAGGGCATGTACCTTGGTTGCGGGCACATCCCCAGTGGGGGTTGTGCAAGAGGCAGCTGATTGATGTTTCTCTATCATCGATGTTTCTAACTCTCTATCCCTCTCTCTTCCTCTCTGTAAAAAATCAATAACATATATTAAAAAAACAACAACAACAACAAAAATTTTTTTAAAAGATATCCAATTCACATGACCTTCAAATTTATACATGTGGTGTGTATTGATAAGTTTTTCAGAAATCTAAATTATGAACACTTTCAGAAACCTTATTATTTTATGCAAACAATTACGATTATCTGGTTAAACTTTGGCACATAAATAATGTTATTTGCTTACTTAAAAAGTATTAATTATTGGACATTTTAATTTACTTATTTTGTTTTTCAAATTAAATACTAGATGAGGAGCTAAAATATGGCTAATTTCCATTATTTATGTCTTAAGAATCTTAATTTCACCTTAAGATTTCAGGATCTTATTGGCAGTTGAAACTTCTCATTATTGTTTTATTAATTGTGAGGAAGTTTGATAATTTAGGCCAATATAGCAAATTATTTAATTTATAAAATTTTATATAATTTTCTCCCTTTCTACTCATTCAAGTACAATTATTTCAAGTAATTAACATTATATTATATGTGCTGTGTATACCTTCTATTAACATTTATATGCTAATTTATCAAAAGAAACATAGAGAATATTTAAATTATATTTCAGGGATTATTTAAAGTTATGATGATAACAAGATTTCAAAGAAATGCAATGATTTTCAGTGCTTCTGGAACAGATAAAGAATATCAGAGATTAAAGAGTTGCATTTGAACATACCTAAAATTCATTTGTGTTTTGATAATCTATATTAAAGATAAATTTTGGATTTTATGTATTATCCCAGCAAGTTTTACATAATCAATGTCATCATATTTTAAAGCAATTATTTATTATCTTAAAACATGTGGCCCATATGGTTAGAACTTAGTATTAAAGAGACCAATAATTGAGGTCAAGTTTATCTGTTTAATCTCCATTTTGGGTCTAGTGTCCTCAGGCAAAAGACTTGGTCTTCTATAGGCAAGAAAGCACAAGTTCTCATATTATAATTCAGACAATAATTGACTGGATTGCTTGTTAAAAATAGAGTCTGGGGCCCTGTACTCAGCAGTTCAATATAGATGACATCTGAATTTATAGGCTCGATATAAATGCATGACTATTTTTGAGAGCCACCAATGTAATTTATTAGTTTGAATTACAAAACTTAAATAGGGAAATTTAATATAAGTCAAGCAAGAGGCAAGAATCATAAAAGTGGTTATACTACTGTAAAAATAAGCATATGTAATGCTTTAAAAATTACTTTCTAGAATTATGGAGTTAGATGGCCCCCAATACTTAAGATCGTTTAGGTAGGTTAGTTACATTAAAAAGGTAATGTACCTTTGATCCATAGTGTATTTTACCTGTGTGCTTGACCATAAGACCATCTATTGAAAGCAAGATTTAATTAAATGATTATGTTATTTTATGGCAACCCTGGAACTGTTTCCTTTGAGGAAGATAGTATCCCTCCTAGATGAAGGAAATAAATAAATAAACCCAAGCCAGGATCCAAACCCAGGCATTCCAATGTGATTATAACTCAAGCTAAAATACTGCCTCTTTCAAATATATGCCAGATTCTTCTAGTGAAACTACTGACTTTCTGTGCTGTTAGTCATCAACTGACCTTCCCTTTTTTGTATAGCAATATTTTACTTACTTTAGATCCATTTATTTGATTAGACCCTTTCTTTTTTGCCTCTAAGTAAACTTTAATCATATTCCTTTTTCTATCCTTTTGACAACTTCCTATTTCTACCATACATATTCACTGATAGGAAATTATAGGAGTATTACAACCAATATAGCATATTTACATCATATTCCACACTTCAATTAACATTATATATTATATATAAGGTACAGAAACAATTATTTTTTAATATATTTTATTGATTTTTTACAGAGAGGAAGGGAGAGGGATAGAGTTAGAAACATCGATGAGAGAGAAACATCGATCAGCTGCCTCCTGCACACCCCCCACCGGAGATGTGCCCGCAACCAAGGTACATGCCCTTGACCGGAATCGAACCTGGGACCTTTCAGTCCGCAGGCCGACACTCCATCCATTGAGCCAAACCGGTTTCGGCCAGAAACAATTATTAAATGTGCCTCCATCTCTACATCAGGAGCTAGGCATACTTTGTCTAATTTAATAGTCAAAGCAAATCTTTTTACAAGAATACAACTTAGCACACAAAGGTTTTGAAATTTTTCTTGGAGGCACCAGATATTTGCTCAGCAGTTTCACATGTATTATTTTTAGTCTTGGAAACCTTCAAGGAAAATATTATCATCTCCATTTTCCACATGAATAGACTGAGGCTTTGAGAAGTAAATACTTTTCCCAGGAATGAAAAGCCAGGCAGTGGTGAAGTAGAATCCTAACTCCAAAATCATGTCTACCACAAAAATTAAAAAGTGCCTAAATATGATTATCCTGACTTCATATTATGAAGCAAAGAATATATATTTTGAACCCAATTAAGAGATATCAAATTAGCTTGGCAGGTTGTGGCTCACTGGTTGAGCATCAACCTATGAACCTGGACGTTACCATTCAATTCTCGATCAGGGCATATGCCCGGGGTTGTGGGCTGGATCCTTAGTTGGGGGGCATACAAGATGCAATCAATCAATGATTCTCTGTCGTCATTGATGTTTCTATCTCTCCCTCTCCCTTCCTCTCTGAAATCAATAAAAATATACTTTAAAAAAAGAGATAAAATTAGCAGCAGTATCTTAATAAAGATGCTTTTACTTAATAAATATGTCCCCAGAATGACTCATAATTAACAAAGTCAGACAACAGCAATTTGGCAATGTCTAGTGTGGGCAACAAGACACTCTATATTTTTGCCCAAATTAGTATGAATGAATGCATTGGTGCTAAGCAGTAAACTGCATGTAATAAAGGAAGAACACTCAGAAAAAATCAGAAACAAATTCAGGGCATTCTATCCAGGAGTGATTGCAGGCTGAGAAGACCTCCCGTGGGAGTAAGGCTGGTGATGAGGTAAGATTATTTTTAAAGCAGGCTTTTCCTATTGAAAGGTATTCCTGGGAGAAAAACTTCCATCCAAGAAATCTGACTTTGATTGTTTATCTACAATATGACTTACTGAACAAATATTAATAAAAGGTTACTCAGACTTTAGATTGCTTTTTACTATCACAAGACTACATTGTCTGAACTTTACATACTTTGATTCAACACAAGTTATGAATCATGCTGGGTATAGCTTCAACTTTTACTGAGTCCTCTTTTGAACTAATATATATTGAACTGGAAAAATTAAAGTAACTTTTTCCTTGAAGTGATATATAGGCATGTTGTTACATTTTTTAAAACCTCTTTATACAAGCTATACATTGCTTTTAATGTAAGCGCTGGGCTAAACATGACAGTAAAATAATAGTTAAACATACGCTCAGAACCAGCTTTACCCCCTTGGATCCATATGACTGAGGACAACTTACTTAATATTTTCTGTACCTCAACTTTCCTACCTGAAAAAATGGGTGTGATAATAGCATCTATAATGTTAGAGTTTCTTAATAATTGACCAGGAACGCACTAAGAAAACCTGGAATGTAAATAGCATCCCCCAAAGATGTGAGCCATTGTTAACAGTTTTAAGTAACAGTGCCAAAATTTGAATCCAACTCTAATTCAAAACACCTGATGCTGTTTGTAGAGATGAGGTTGTTTGTATCCATTACTAATGTTAAATTTGTATATACAAATTTATAAATTTAAAATAAATTTATAATTATTAAAATAAAATTAAAATAAATTTATAATTATTCATAAAATTTATGAATAGTCTTGAGTAACAAAAAGTTTCATGAGTGTAAATATAAATATATTCTGTTAAATTCAGCATAATCTTTATTTTTAAATAGCTTCTACCATACTAAAAAAAAAATTCATAATCCTACTTCCCTAAACAGTTACTGCCAAATACTCTTTTTTTATGGCAAAACTCCTCAAAAGTGTATTGTATTCATAATATCAAATTCCTCTCCTCTAATTATCTCTGAATCCACTCTAAGTGGGTTTTCACCCATTCTACTTATGAAGGTAAGCAATAATTCCCATGTGCCTAAATCCCAGTCTCCTTTGCCAGGAATGTCCCAGGGCTAAATCCTTGAAACTTTTCTCTTTCTTATTTATAGCCACTCCTTTGCTCATTGGGTCCAATATAATGGTTTTAATTACAATGCATTCAAAGTCCTCTTTTTAAAAATGTATATTTCAACCCAGCAGCTATGCCTGAACCCCAGAGTCATATAACCAGCTGCCTATCCAGTGAGTGGAAAACCCATCCCCTTATTAGCTCAGGCACACCCCAAACATTTTTATGTATAAATTTAAAAAATTTATTTATCGCTGATTCCCCTCTTTCTCTCATACCTTACAAATGATCCAGTAACAAAGACTTCTGGCTCTACTTTCATTATCTAAGCACCTCTCATTACTTCCACTGCACCGACCCAGGTTCAAGCTACCATCATCATCACTTGCCAACTTTATGCAATAGCCTCCTACTTGGTCACTCTGCTTCCATCTTGGCTTGCACTTCTACATACTAGAGAAAACAGTGAATATGATTGCCAAAAACTGCACTCTTGAAACACGCATTCCATTGATGTTTAAGAACCATCATCATTTTGGAATTAGACAAAGTCTTGAACTACAAGGTAGAAACATTAAAGGAGAGTTTGAGAGAAAGCCTTTAGTCCTCATTTACAGCTCTCAGAGTATTTACCATAATAACAAGAACAATAATAAATCTTAAATTTATAGAATCATTGCCATTTTCCAAAGTGCTTATACTATACAGATCACAGGGCCTGTGGAGGAGAACACCTCTTTCTTACATATCTCTCTATATATGTTGGCTTCTCATAAATGCTAGACATTTTCAGAAAATTAAAAAATTATCTGGAAAGTTATTTTGATGTTATACTTCTATTAGTAACATTATTACATGGCACTCATTTAAGTAAACATTAGGTTAAACCCATAAATCTCAAAATTTAAATAACATTAGAAGTTATAAAACCAAAGTAACTGAAAAAAAATATGGTTGAACATATTTCAATTTTATTTTTTTTCTAATTAACCCATTTAACAAACAGTCCAGAAAAAAACTTATTCACTTATCACAAATCACTTCCTTTAAAAACCACATATATTTTTCTTAAACCATAAGATTAAAGTCTTAACAAATGATGTTAGAGCAATAGAACTCGTAGTTATTTTAATGAGTCATGTATTTCTGGGATCAGGTGGAATGGAGAAAACAGAAAGACAACATTTACAAGGCATTACTTACTGATTTTTCAGTAGTTCCACCTCCTAGACCAACACCCTGCCCTCTATCTACTATTATCAGAAACCCTGTAATGAGGAGTAGCTCAGCCAGATTCAACTAAAAGGAAAGAATTACAGGAATTTTTTAAAGTATTTCATGGTTCATACTGCCCCAGCCTCTTTTGAGTTGTCTCCAAGGAGACATAAAACTGCATATAGCTTGTGGACCTGCCTTTCTCAGGAAAGGCATAAAAAAGACTAGTGTTTTTGTTTTTTTGGTCAATTCTCACCAGAGGATTTTTTTTTATTGATTTTTAGAGAGCGTGGAAGGGAGG
This sequence comes from Eptesicus fuscus, assembly GCF_027574615.1. Lineage (NCBI taxonomy): Eukaryota > Metazoa > Chordata > Mammalia > Chiroptera > Vespertilionidae > Eptesicus > Eptesicus fuscus. The sequence goes on along the minus strand of NC_072478.1, from coordinate 40,452,120 downwards.
GGGAGAGATATATAGAGAGAAACATTGATGTGAGAGAGACACACCGATTGACTGGTTGCCTCCTGCACATGCCTGACCAGGGCCCAGGATTGAGCTTGCAACCCAGGTACATGCCCTTGATAGGAATCAAACCTTCCTGATATATAGACCCTTAAGTCTATAGGCCAACACTATCCGCTGAGCCAAACTGTCTAGGGCAAGACGACTTCTTAAGACCCCCTTTTCTGCCAGCATCCCATCTTATCACAACACGTAGTTATGAATATATTCTTTCTCAATTATACTTTTATTTATGTCCTTAAGATATCCTGATAATTATGTTGGAAGGAACCAGAACAAAAATATGTTAACAGAGCATGACATGTATAATGTACAAAACATAAAAATAATTATAGGCTATTTGTACATAAGATAATGTGTATTATGTACTTCTATTTTGGATAAAGTGGAATCAACTTACTACAGTTTGGTCTTTCTTCTTTATTTTGTGGCAATTTGTACTTTATTAATAAAAGGTACCCAAACAGGGTATCTCAATGTATTTTATTATCTTATCTCATAATTACAACATTGTGCTACTTATTTTTAAATAAGCCAGAACTGAAAGCATTGCAGAAATATTTCTTCAAGTTTTGAAAAAAAGCACTTTAACCCCAGCAGACACATTGTTCAAAGTAATGTGTATTAGTAATGGTTTTTAAAATGTAAGAATCATATTGTATTTTATAGTTGGATGATTCTTGTATTGTTGCCATCATTACAATAGTAATCTTCTTGAATTATTGTTAACTTCTTTAGAAGTATTAGATATATGAATATATTCTTCTAAGCTTTCACTTAGCTGCCAGTTTCAAAATGTCAGTATGTTAAATGGTAAGTAAGAAAACAGACAAGGTGCTAAAAGATAGCATTGATACCTGGGGACAAACACACCTCCTGTGTACATTTCATCACCTATTGTACTAACTGCTATGTGATTAATCCAACATGTAGATTATATATAAAAATTAAATATTTGCAGTGACTATAGTAGTCCCTTCAAAGCAAGAAAAAAAAAAGTCAGATTTATGAACCCTCAGTAATAGGTAACTTATTGGTTTTAAAATGAGAATTTTTGGGGGGCAACTAAAGTCACAACTGAACTTAAAACAACTTAATGGCCAATAGAAGCTCTTCCAGATCTCACTCCCCTACAGTTCTTATTTTGTTTCATCCCAGATATTGGGGATAGTAGGATGACCGCATATGGACATGCCACATCATCCTTCAATATATTCAGTGGCTTCTAATTTCACGACTTAGTGGGCTTGGTCTTTTTCTTAACGTATATTACAGATTCAAAGTAATTTAAATGCTTCAGACATGAAAGTGGTTTTAGTCATTTATCAGAGGGAAATAAGCACTAAATAACATTCCTTCCTAAAATCACAGGGTTACATAGAACTTGTCTGCTAATAACAATGAAGAAACAGATGGGTCAGCCTCTCTCTCAAATATGCTTCCTTTCTCTACTGAAAGATACAGGAGTGCAGCTTTATCATCTAGTATTATTTCCTTTCATTTTCTTCATTCTTTCTGTATATTTATAAAGTGTCCAAAAGAAAATTTATGCAGCTTAAAATTAGATGTAGAAACTCCTTTTAGAATAGGTGGAGTGAACTTTGTAGTGTGGTAAATGGTCTATTATATTTTTTTTCTGCCCCAGCCCTGAAATTAACCACTTCTCCAAGGAGTCTTGATTCTCTTAAAGAATGATATTTAAAACCCAAGATCTGAAAGCTAGGTGTGTTCATTTTTACAGGCGAATTACTGCTTATATGCTCCTTCAGATGACAAAGCAAAGAAATATGTGTATATACTAACCCATATATCTATATGCATATATTATTTATTTTTGTACATATGCATGTATGTACACTTGTATGTATGCATGTATTTACCATTCTCTTTCTCTTTCTTCTCTCTCTTTTTCTCTCATCTATCTTCATATTGATACCTTCAGTCTAATCCAGCACCAAAATTTTAGCCTTCTGATTATTTATAATTTCTCACACAGTCAATACCATGACTAGAAAACTCTAAAATCTATGTGCTTATTTGCTTAACCTAGCATACATGTAGATTAGAACCTGCTAAATCATAGCTCTGTGAGAACAGTTTGCCAAGAAGAAAGCACTATTTTTTTCATCTTTTAGCTTTACAGTATTCAGAGACTATTTTCCCAAATTACTTAGGGCATGCCCCTTCCCCCAACCCACTTTACTGTGGTTATGAGATTCAGTTGTAATTTAGACAAATTGGTTTGCTACAATCTCCATTCTCTGTTGGGTTCTCCCTACATCATAGCTGATTTTTTTAATTTAAAATTCAAAGTGGTAAAATATGCTCTTTGTTGTATCAGTTTTGAGTGTTGTATCTAATACCACATTTCTAGGTTTATTTCCTTTCGTTTTCCTAATTCCTTCCATATATTTGTAAAGTATTCAAAAGAAAATTTATGCAGTCTAGAATTTGACGTGGAAACTAATTTTAGAATAGGTGCAGCGAACTTTGTAGGGAATTTTCCATCATCCAAAAATTCTTCCATATTTACCGTTTATATACCAACCCTCAAATCCTGGCAAATATTGATCATTTTTCTACTCCTATAGTTCCACCTTTTCCAGATAGTCATATAAATGGAGTCACAGATGATAAAAGCTTTTGGATGTGGCTCCTTTTACTAAGTAAAATGCATACAAAATTTCTCCAACTTGTTGAATGAATCAATAGTTCTTTTTATCGCTGAATAAGTAATCTTTTGAATGGATGCACCACAATTTGTTTGTACATTCAGTTTGAAAGAAATATGGGTTGTTTGTAACTTTTCACAAATACAAATAATTTTCTGTGAACACTCAAGTGAAGGTTTCTAGTAAAGATAGGTTCCAATTTTTTCTGAATATATATCTAGGAGTGGGATTGCCAGTAAGTGTCTGTTTAGCTTTATAGGTTACTGCCAAGCTGTTTTTTCAAAGTGGCTGTACAATTGTACAATGTATTGCAATAGTATTTCACTGTAGTTTCATTTTTCATTTCTATATATGTAATGATACTGACAGTTTTTCATATGCTTATTTACCATACAATAGTCGGGAATGTGTTTAAAATACTTACCTAATTTTTTAATCAGGTGGGGTTTTTTTGTTTATTTCTTATTGTCCTTTATATATATTGGATAAATGGTCTTTATGAGAAATGTGATTTACAATTTTTCTAATTCAATAACTTGTCTTTTAACTGTGTTTTACACAGAAAAAAATTTTCAGTTTTGACAAAGTCTACTTCATCTATTTTTTTCTTTACAGATCATATTTTTGTTGCCAACAAAAAGCTCTTTGATTACCCCAAAGCATGCAGATTTTCTCCTATATTTTCTTCCAGATATATTATACACTTAAATTTTTATAAGGGTCTATGATCAATTTGGGATTAGTTTTTACATAGGGTACAGATTTATAGCACCATTTCTTGGATTTCTCTAATACATTTCTTTTACTACTTCATTAAAAACTGTTTGTCTGTATTTATGTAGATCTATTGCTAGATTACCTATTATGTTCCAGTGGTCTATTTTTCTGGAATGTTAGCCAACTTCACACTCCCATTGTTACTTTGGCTGCATAATAATTCTAAATACCAGTTAGCATTATTTCTATTTGTTTTCAGCTCTTCTAGGTTCTCTGCATTTCCACAGGTATTTTAGAATCAAATTGTCCAAAGCTACACAAAATCATGCTGTTTTCCCGCAATGGAAATGGCATATATCTCCATTTGTTTAGACCTTCTTTAATTATGTTAGCACTATTTTATTTCTTGTGCTCTGATATACATCTTTTATTTCTTTCAGTTTCCTTATTGCACCATGATTTTCAGTAGGATGTTGATGATAAAAGACATCCTTGCTTTGTTCCCAGTATGGGATGGGCAGTGATGGGGGAAGAGGGATGAAGAAGCATTCAATATTTCAGCATTAAGTGTAATGTGGTATAGTTAAGTATAGTTGCAAAGCTTTTGTAGATGTCTTTACTCAGACTTTAAAAGCTTCCTTCTCATTTAGCTTTGCTGAGAGTTTTAACATAAATGGTTGCTATACTTGACAAGTGCTTTTTTCTGTACCATATTTTTATTATGATGAATTTTTTAAAATTTATTAATATGATGAAATAAATTGATTGGTTTTTTAACATAAAATCAGCCTTGCATTCTTGGGATAAACCTCACTTGGTCATCCTGAACTATTGTTTTCATATGTTGCTGCATTGGATTTTCTTACATTAGGTTGAGCATTTTTGTATCCATGTTCTAAGGATTATTGTTTTGTAATTTTATTGTCTTGTAATGCCAGTGTTGTTTTAGTATTAGTCTAATATTGGTTCCATCAAATAAGTTAGAAAGGGCTCATTTCTATTTTCTATAAACCAGTCTATAAGTCAGTTATTATTTATTCCTTGAAGGTTTGGTAGAAATTCCCAGTGAAACTATGTAACCAAAGTTCTCTTTGCTGACATATTTCTAACTAGAAATCCAATTTTCTCAATAAATATCAGCCTGTTCATGTTACTTGTTCTTTGAGTGCGTTTTAATAGTTTTTGTCTGTCAAGGAATTTAAATAGTAATATTCATGGGCATAAAATTGTCCATAGCACATCTTTTCGTAGTGATGTCCTCAGCTACTTTCAAATTTATAGTTTGTATCTTCTCTGTTTTTCTTTGTCAGTATGGCTAGAGTTTCATCTTATTGTTGTTCAAAGAATAAGCTTATGATTTTATTTAATTTATTTTTCTCTTAATTTTATTAATTTCTACTATTATCTTTATTACTTTCTACCTACTGCTTACTTAAAGTATACTTTTCTAATTTATTATGGTAAAAGCTTAAATTTTTTAAAATATATTTTTATTGATTTTAGAGAGAAAGGGAGAGGAAGAGAGAGATAGACACATCAATGATGAGAAAGAACCACTGATTGGCTGCCTCCTGCACGCCCCATATTGGGGATTGAGCAAGCAACCTGGGCATATGCCCTGACAGGGAACCAAACCATCACCTCCTGGTTCATAGGTCAATGCTCAACCACTGAGCCATGGCGGCTGGGCAAAAGCTTAATTTTTTTTTTTTTTTTTAGAACTTTCTTTGGTTCTAACGTATGTATTTAATGCTATAAATTTTTCTTTAAGCACTGAAAGAAACTGAGTATTATAGACAACAAGCTCGCTTGAGGACTGTTTGGGTTTCTCCTGTTTAGGTTTAATCAAAAAAGTCCATATAGTCTTGAAGGCTATTAAGATCAGTGATCAACTTTGTAATGCTGCCCAGTATAAGCAATTTTAGACCAACAATATTTTAAAGCATTTATTATGAATTTCTAAGACATAGTGTATGAGAAATGCAAAAATATAAATATCTATGTGGATACCTAAAAGGCTTAAACTTTTAAATTTATAACTCAATTAAGTTAGCACTTCTAATTTTATATCAATGATTCTTGAAAAATGATAGTGGCCCATGGAACTTTCATAAGAACAATCAAAATGTAAGTGGGATTACAGATTGAATCTAATGATGATAATGAGGAAGAGGAGAAAAAGGATTAATGATAACTATATCCATTAAAATACACATTGCATTAATTGTCATAATAATTAATGTGTGAAAAGGATCTATGATTGTAACTCCACAAAGTGTAAATCAGGAGAGTTTAAGTAACTTATACATTGTCCCATGAGGAACAAAGATGACTTTAAACTAAGCCATCCTTACCATCATGAGATATATAGGTTCATCAACAAGGGAAATGGAGAGAGGGTCCTAAATTTAACAGGCTATCCTTTATTTTCTTAGTGTACAGAAAAGTTAATTACTAGCTGTTTCCTGGTCACATGCAACATGATATTTGCTCCAAACTGTCACTGCCTTGGCAGATGTATGTTTCTTTTGATGTCTCTCCTCTGATCAGGAACATGGTAAGCCAGAGAGAATAAAGATGCCTTAAATACAGAGACTGAGGAATTAGGTCAGAGGTAAAAAGCATTCACAACTCCATATAGATCCTAGGAATAGTTAACACTCTACGTTAGTTCAGGGACCTCTTAACCCTTTGCACTCGCTTGCTTTTTTCATCGAGCTGCTACCGATGCTAACCCTGTCGAGTCACACTCGACATCTGAGTGCAAAAGGTTAACTTTTCCCAAGGTTTCCTCAAAAGACCAAAACATACCATAAAGTCATCACCACATCAGTATTCCTTTCACATGGACCCCATTAGCAATGGTATAAGCAAACCAATCAAAAAGAGAAATTATAGATTTACTTGATTACAAATCAAACACGGAATTCAGTTTTAATGTAAAATAAATTGGAAACAAAATTGCAGGTTTCCTTCTCACTGTGTCATCGCATGGCAGAGAAAGAACCAGTTCTTCTTATAAGAATATTAATCCCATCATGGGGCCCTACCCTCATGACCTCACCTAAATCTAATTACCTCCCAAATACCATCAGGGCTTAAGCTTCGTGATAGAAATTTGGGGGGGACCCAAACATTCAGTCTATAAGAAATCTCATGGCTTGTATATTACTCTCAGGTAATTGCATATTCATAAATAAATTCACTTGGAAAAATTTATACAAAGTAAAAATGGCTACATTTGTGCAAAGTAAAAATTCTGACCATTGCTTCTTAATAAAAGCTTCTCTCCCTCACCTGCTCCTGCCAGCTTCAGGTCAGAAACCTTAATTAGTAAAGAGGGCACGAATGACTTTTTGATCCTTCTTTGGGTCAGTCCCTCATACCTGAGGGCAGTCACACTGAGGCTTCCAAAAGTTCAGGAAAGTCTTTTGTATTTAACAGGCATTTTAGTCACACAGCACTGATGCTCTCTGGCCATGGAAGATGTTTCTTTGGGATCTGTGTAGGTTATTAAAATACCTTTCATTGCCAGTAATCTTTCTCCTGAAGTTTATCTCAGTCTGCTCTCAGGGTTCCTATTACTCCTCCTGAAGGAACATTTGGAGCCAGATCCCTTCAAAAACGACACGACTAACTCTTCCTACTTATAGCTGTCAATTGGTCCATGGCCAACACTGAACGTCCTATTTCCAACAAACTCTGGAAGTGTCATAAATTCTTAGAGTGCAGGCATTGGGAAGTGAAGCCACCCTCCTCACGCAAAGCAGCAAGTTCCATGCAATGTCAGCATTAGCCTTTTTCCAATGTGAGTCCACTGTGTTTCCCAAACAACTGAGTATTTTTAAAAATAAAAATAACAAGATTGGATTTTTCTTTTGGGTGGCTGACTTTCCTGGTACTATTGTGTGGTTTGGCAAATGGCTGACAGACTACTATGAAGATTAATAAGAGGAGAGATACCTTCCCATATAGTTTGGTAAGAATCAGTATTTTCTGAATTATTTTTTCTTCCTTAACATTTGTTAACTTCTGAAATATATATTACACAGTGAGATCACATCAATTGCTATTTATCAGAACACTGATCAACTTTTACAAGTAAAAGCATAACAATATTAAATTCAGTATCTTTATAAAACTGGGTACTCTTGAGAAATTTAAAAATTACCCTAAAATACTGGGAACATTTTAAAGAATGTCAGCTATTTGTAGAGTTAACTACAATGTCTTACTTATTCCTTATGATCATGCCATCAAAGCATTTCATTAAAGAAGTAGACAGTTCTGAACCAATTGATATAAAACAAATCAATATATAATGTATTCTTCTGTCTCCTTCATTGCCAGGGAAAATTATGGCTAAATATACAACTAATGTCTGTAAAGAAAACTTCTAATAGTGAATGCCTTCCACCTTTACTATGATACCATAATTTTTTCTTTAGTATTTTTTTGAGATTTATACATATTCACTCACTGAATAGCATAAAAATAATATGCAGACATTTGCTTAAAGCAGTTCAAGACAAAAATTACCCTGAACAAACTTTAGTTTGGGTAAAATTTCCTTTCACATAGAAATATAGGTCCTGGCCTGGTAGCTCAGTTGGTTGGAGACATGCCAAAGTTGTTGGTTCAATCCTGGGTCAGGGCACATACAAGAATCAACCAATAAATGCATAGATACGTAGGAAAACATATCTCCCTCTCTCTCTCTCTCTCTCTCTCTCTCTCTCTCTCTCTCTCTCTCTCTTCCTTCTTTCCTCTCTATCTCTAAAATTAATAAATAAAAATATTAAAAAGTAATACAGAAATATATAATTTCTTTACTATATAGACATACAAGTTACTTACGGATTATCCAGCCAAGATTTTATTGAGCTTCAAACTGGCTTTTCTTTAAAATCATATTCTCTTGCTATAAGTTAGTATTAACTAAGAGGGGGGAAAAGTAAAAGCAGCTAGAGCCAAGCATTGTTATAAAGGTAAAACCTGCTGGGAACAGAGCATCATGACATTTTCTGTAGCAGTCTGTTGGTGCCTAAAAGGAAGTATAATGGCAGGAAAAAGAGACCATTTTTCTTCCATTAACATCTCAAGAGCACACAGTTCACTAGATAACACTTTCATTGATTTCTTTTATTAAAAGCTAAATAAGTTTTAATCACCCGGAGGAGGCAATTTCTATTTGTGAAACAGACTACTGTGCTTTGAGAGTGCTGGCTGCTTACCTTCCTAAAAATATCAAATTAAAGGAAAGCTGCTGAGATTTTAGAATCACCATCTAAGACCTGCGACATCATTTTGTAGAAATTGTTCTAATAAATCCATACTCATAGATACAGAAAACAGACTGACAACTGTCAGAGGGGAGGGGGTTCGGGGGTGAGTGAAAAAAGTGAAGGGATTAAGAAAAAACAAAACAAAAAACTCAAAGACAGCAGTTAGGTGGTGATTACAAGAGGGAAAGAGAGGTGGGGGAGGTATAAGAGGGTCAAAGGGGGGATAAATGGTGATGGAAGGAGACTTGACTTATGATAGTGAACACACAATACAATATACAGATGAGTTATTATAGAATTGTATGCTTAAACCTGTGTACTTTTATTAACCAATGCCACCCCAATATCCTATATAATAAAAGGCTAATATGCAAATTGTCCCCTTGACCGGGAGTTCAACTGGGAGTTTGACCACGGGGAGGGGACGGCTGGCCAACCCCAATCGCCCCCCACACCACAACTGGAGATGGGGTCAGCCAGCCAATTACCCTCGGCCTCTCCCCCAGCCAGCCCTACCCCAGATCACCCCACTTTCCTCCCTGATTGGGGCGGGCTGGCCGGACCCTACCCATGCACAAATTCATGCACTGAACCTCTAGTATTAAATAAAAATTATTTTAAAATAAATAAATAAAAATTAATGTTGAGTGAAATATAAGCCAGTCCCAAAAGTTGGCATACTGAAGGATTCCACCTACATAAAATGGGAAGGCAGGATAACTTAATGTTGGAGACAGAATAGTGGTTGCCTGAATCTGAGGATGGCATGGGAATTGACTGAGAATGGGCACAAGAAAAGACTGTGAGATCCTAGAATGTTCTACATCTTAATCATAGTGGTAGTTACATGGGCATATACATATGCCCTAAATAACAGAACTATATTCATATATTTGTGTATTTGCTATATGTTAATTATACTTCAGTAAAACACTGTTATCTAAATTTTAAAAATCCATAAATTGCAGTTCTTCACACATTAAATGTCAGCATAACCCCCATCTTCAGTGTGAAATTCAGGACCACACGTGTTCCCTGAGTATGATCAATCACTTAGACCCTGTATTGAATTTGCTTCTCATTTAACCTTTAAAAAATGTGATTATGTTTTATTCCCTTGATATTACATTATAAGCATTAAGACTGTTTATAAGAGACATAAAAACATATGAAAGTAGAGTTAATTTTTGAAAAATGAGACTATAACAGCAAAAGAGAAAAGGACTGAGAGATAAGATATGCTGAAAAAAACACTGGATTCAAAGTCAGAGCACTAGTATTCTGGACTGCCAGCTGTTAAGCCAATGGCCTTGCATAAATATTGAGTCATCATTTTGATATGCAATATAGAAACAAGAACACTTGCCTTGCCTGATACAGTCTTGCTGATAACTTCAAATTAAATAAGGAACATAAAGGTGTTTAATTGCAAGGTAGCTATACAAATAGTAAGCAGTACAGTGCCTCCTTCACCTCTAGAACACCAATAGATTTACACATTATTATATATGGGACAAAGATATAGTCATTAGATTTAAATGCTATTTCAGGTCTGTAAATAATATACTATTGAATAGAAACAGTGTTATGACACCTTATTATCAGCTAGACCATTCACAAGGAAAGTTGAGTAGAATCTTTGGCAGGCATAAACCACATGGTACCAAGATTTCTTATCACAGTCTTGTTCCACCAGCTAAGACTAAGCTCCTGGTGAACAGGAACTGAGTCGCCTGTTTGCAGTTCTCCCATTGAATAAGGGTCGGGGATCTTTGTAAAGCTATAAAAAAAGGTGTGTATGTGGGGGGTGGGGGGGCACCCAGTCAGCCTTATCAGCATAGGATACTGAACAAATGAGCTTCAAAAAAGATTAAATAAAAACGCAAGTTCCTCTCTTTCAGCTGAAATGATTATGCAGAGCATCCTGTGAGGATCAGTCACACAGTGGTCACAGACAGGTTACTTGTTTGGGGAGGACACTATTGCAACTCTGCAGGTTCTTTTTTTTTTTTTTTAACTTTCTTTTTAATATATTTCTTTATTGATTTCAGAGAGGAAGGGAGAGGGAGAGAGACAGAAACATCAATTATGAGAGAGAATCATTGATCGGCCGCCTCCTGCACACCCCCTACTGGGGATTGAGCCCGCAACCCAGGCATGTGCCCTTGGCCTGATTCAAACCTGGGACCCTTCAGTCCGCAGGCTGATGCTCTATCCACTGAGCCAAGCCGGCTAGGGCTGCAGGTTCTTCTTATTCACTTTGATTTATGCTGTGCTCTCAGCTCCCGGAAAATCCTTCAGACCAACCTGAGGGTGAAGTGATTGTATTGTGCTTGCTCTCTCAGAGCAGGAGGTCCTGCATGATGGTTCCTGTGTTCTGTCTTTTCTGAAAAGTCACACTAATAAATGGGGAGTGTTGCCTACATTATTCAAAATCCAGCTGGTGTTTCACTCAGAGGAAGGTGTTAAACCTTTTATTTTATTTTTTTTAATTTCTTTATTGATTAAGGTATTACATGTGTCCTTATCCCCTCATTACTCTGCAAACCACCCCCACTCATGCCCTCACCCCCCTGTTGTCTGTGTCCATTGATTAGGCTTATATGCATGCATACAAGTCCTTTGGTTGATCTCTCCCCCTTATCCCCACCCTCCCCTACCTTCTCTCTGAGGTTTGACAGTCTGATCCATGCTTCTCTGTCTCTGGATCTGTTTTGTTCATCAGTTTATGTTGTTCATTATAATCCATAAATGAGTGAGATCATGTGATATTTATCTTTCTCTGACTGGCTTATTTCACTTAGCATAATGCTCTCCAGTTCCATTCATGCTGTTGCAAATGGTAAGAACTCCTTCTTTTTTACCACAGCGTATTATTCCATTGTGTAGATGTAATAGGATTTCTCTATGAGAACTATTTCATGATGTGAAAGATTTTATAGATTTAATCTAAAAAAATAATCTCTAAAAATAATTCTAAAAATATTTTAAAAGGTGTAATAATATCTCTATGTATAGTCTATTATTTATTTGAAGAAAGATAATCTGAAGAAGAAAAATTTTTATTTTCTTCTTTTTCTCTATATTTTTAAATCATTAATTCTAAATGATCCAGCTAATACAGAATATATGTGTAAACAATCAAAGTTGATAGAAACTCTACCACTTGGAAATATTTAGTATCTATAATGCTTGTTTTTATATTTAATTATGAATAGCTTTATTTTATATAACATTTTCCTTAGAAACATTATATATAAATGTAATAGTATTAGTACTATATAAAATTATATATAATAACATATAGTAAGATATATAGTTTTTCCATTATGTATAAGACTGTATGTCATAGGTTTTTTTGTTCTCTTCATTCCAAGCATTTAGTTACTATTTAGATTTCTAATGAGAAAATTACACTGGAAAAAAATATGATATAATGAAAAAGAGATGAATAATGTAAGCCCATAAAACTATCTTGGAAATGAAGTAGAACCTCAGAAGAAATAATTTTTCCAAGTAATGTATCTTTAATCAAATATGAGTTTTTTGCCTCAAATGAAACCTCTTCAAGAAGCCTTCCCTTGAACTTGTTTTCACTTGAAGATTATCTCTTTCCTCCAGATTCCATGGTATTTTGTTAGAGTTTTATGACAAAACATCACTTCTGTCTTTAATTAGTTGTGTATATGTATTGCATTTACATTAGTAAAACATAATAGTATGCAGCACAACCTATTACACATATTAACTGTTCATTTTTACTTTCTAGAAAGAATAATTGAATAAACTGACAGGGGACATAATAAGCTATTATATGTATAGCTAAAATCAATTAATATTTAAAGTACCTTAAATTATGAAGTTAAAAACCTGCATAAATATAAGAAACTTTGGACACTGGCCTTTTTTTTGGCCTTGATGAAGACCAGGTTGGACTTTTTCCTTGGTGGGATGGATGGGGATGGGACATTGGAAACCCAGGGGCAGCCTTCTATTTCCACCCGAATACATCTTATCTCACCACAATCTCCCGTACCGTACGTGGGTCCATGAAATGCTTTCCTTGTGATCCCATGAAAGAACACGATTTCCGCTGGCAGCATCATTGCTTTCAAATACATTTTCTCTTTTATACTTTAAAACAGCCCTTTGGCTGAGAGCACTCAACAAGATTAAGGTCACCAAGGCAATAAATGGTACTGTCCACACAAAATTTGTCCAAACAAGTCTTGTAACTCTAATTTTCCCAATGAAAAAAAACTGAGAAAGAACTACATAGACAAAAAGAATTTAGTAAAAGGCAGTGACAAATAGCAAAAAAAAAAATCATTTTCACATTTAATGGTATAGCTGTTCTTGCAAAAAAAAATAAATCTTAAATTCCTCTGGGATGATAGGTTAAAAAGAAAACACTTGAGGTGAAGAGAACTCAACCTAGGCATTTACATTACAATCAGCTATCCAAACTCAACAGATGTAAAAAAGAACCAAAGTCTGTTTTCCTAATAGAGTCTCACATAATGACACAGGTTAGCAAATAAGGAAGATAAAACTCCTGTGGTCTCCTAATGAATAGCTTCTAGAATTGAGGACTGGCTCAAGAGAATTCAGTTTCTACATCATCTCCAATAAACTTGATATTAGAAGTAAACTGGACTATAGTTTGTAAATGCATGCACTCCAGCAAAATAAGGTGTATACCATACTCTTATTTTAATTACATATATCTGTCCATACAGGCATTTAAGAAGAATATTTCACCCCTATGTTCTTAGCAGTGTTATTTACAATAGCTAAGACTCGGAAACAGCCCAAATGGCCATCAGCAGAGGAGTGGATAAAAAAGCTGTTAGACATGTTCACTATGGAACACTATGCAGATGTAAAATTAAGGGATCTCTTACCCTTTGGGACAGCATGGATGGACCTGGACAATTATTATGTAAAGTAAAATAAGCCAATCTGAGAAAGACAAATATCAGATGATCTCACTTATTTGTGGAATCTAATGCACAAAATGACTTGACCAACAAAATAAGACCCGAATCATGAAGGCATGGACTAGACTGACATATGGTGATGTGGGGTTGGGGGGATAAGAAGAGATAAACCAAAGAACTTATATGCATAGTCCATGGACACGGGCAAAAGAGTAGTGAAGACCTGGGGAGGGTAGTAGGGGTGGGAGGAGAGGGGTAAAGAAGGGCAGGATGGGAGACATCTGTAATACTATCAACAATAAAAAATATATTTTTTAAAAAGCATATTTTATTGACATGGTCGTACTTATAAGTATGAAAATATGGCCATATCACAATTATTATATGGTTTCCAGTCTACTTCAAATAGACAGATTCAGGTTTGTTACTATTAATCAAATAGAATTCAACCTGAATTTAATTACTAGTTTTAACTCAAGTGAACAATCTTCCAAAAACCTTTTCATAAATATCTTGGCATTGGCATATTTTTTGAAGTAGAAATTATGGTCCAGTCTTCCTCTCATTAATTAATTAGTTTTCTACCATTAGGCAATGGGCACAGGAAACCTCCCTCTGCAGCTAAGATGTTATTGCTGCGGAAGAGCTCGGTAAATGCCCGAGTTCTCAGGGCCAGTAGAGCTGTTTGCTGTGGAAAGGCATTTTTCCCAATGTTTCTGGGCACGCTGAAAACAAACAAGGGGAGAGATCCCCTTCTTTAATAAATTTTGATTGATGGTTCTCGTGTGCTGAGTGTGGTCATATGGTGCCTAGTCCTGGCTGGCTCTGTCTAAAATAACAGACCGTGTGGTTTGAAAGCCTAACTTAAATGTTCTGCCATTTTATTATTGGCAAGAGACAGAATTTAAATGAAATGTCAGTCAGGTTTGTATGTTTTCCTCTGCAGCTGCAAGCTTCAGCTAAAAATTCTCTACCCTAACTACATCATCTAGATTTTTATGAATCATATAATCTAAATTCAAGCATTTCAATTTTCTTTCATATTTCAGGGCCCTGATGTATAAAAAAAAGCTGTGGTGGCAAGTAAAAAAAAAAATTAAATTAAAAAAAAAAGAAAAAACACACAATTATAGTGGAAAATAAGGACAAATAGGTAGAAATTTCTCATAAGAGCCATCATAAGTCTTTAGGTATATTTTTCCTTTAAGTACTACCTCTCTACTGAACTGTATACACACATCCTATCTAATAAAGAGTGAATATGCTAATTGACCCTCACACCATCACAAAGATGGCAGTGCCCATAGCCAATAAGGAGGGAATACGCTAATTGACTGCCCCACCCTCAAAGATGGTGGTGCCCACAGCCAATAAGGAGGGAATATGCTAATTGACTGCCCGCCCTCAAAGATGGCAGCACCCACAGCCACAAGATGGCAGCGTCCAGTCCCCTCAGCCCTGCCAAGTCAGCAGGTGCGGCAAGTCCAGGCCCGCCCCCAGGGAGGCCCAGCCACTCTGCGTGCCTGCCTCCAGAGTCCCCCAGTCCCTCAGCCCCCCAGACGTCCAGGGCCAGCCCGAGGTGCAGGCAAGCCTTGGATGTCAGCTGTCCAGCTGCCCAGGGCTGGCCCAGGGTGCAGGTAATCAGGGCCAGCCAAGGCTTGTGCTGCCGGCAGTGGCAGCAGCAGAGGGTGTGATGGGGTGTCGCCTCCCACCCCTGAGGGCTCCTGGACTATGAGAGGGGGCAGGCCAGGCTGAAGGACCGCCCCCCCTTCAGTGCATGAATTTTCATGCACCAGATCTCTAGTGAAAAATAAAGGAAAATATTTTTTCCAACTAGAAAATAAAAAGCTGTGGTGGCAAGTGTCACCTCTAATTCATATATATAACATAAAGGCCCCCTTTATGTTATATATATGAATATATATATAAAAGAGAATAGAGTTCTCTTTTCAGTTTCTATGAAATAGTATCCAATTCCTAAAATGCTTATTGTTTATTAAGAAGATATGTATTTGCCCTGGCCAGTGTGGTTCAGTTGGTTGGAACATCATCCCATACACCAAAAGGTCTCAGTGTCTATTCCTTGTGAGGGCACAAATCTGGGTTGCAGATTCTGTTGGTGGTTGGGGTGGATGTGAGAGGCAAACAATCGATGTTTCTTTCACTTCAATGTTCCCCTCTCCTCGCTCTTCCTCTCTCTAAAAATCTACAAATATATCCTCAGGTGAGCATTTTTAAAGAAAGAAGATATATATTTATTTATCACATTTTCCTATTACTGGTTCATGTATCTACATTTTCTAGATGAATAATAGATACCAAATAACAGAGATTTTTAAAATTCAACCAAATTTGCTCTCTGAAAGTAACACACAATTAACTTTTTTTTGTTTGTTTCTCAAACATTTTTTAAATTTTTCAATTATAATTTATACTCAATATTATTTTGTATTAGTGTCAGGTGTATAGCATAGTGACTAGACATTCTAATATTTACAAAAGGTTCTCTTCGGTATTTCCACACCCACCTGGCACCACATGTATTTATTATAAAATTATTGACTATATTCCTTATGCTCTACTTATAGATATATGTGTGCATCTTAGAGCAATTTAAACACGTAGAATGTACTTATGTACTTTTGTTTTCATTTATCGGAAAAAAGTTAAAATCTTTTGTGCAAATTAATGCAATCTCTTTCTCATGAACTCTTCCCAACAGGCGCAAGGAACCATCTTCCCGGCTCCCAATTTCAACCCCATCATGGATGCCCAAATGCTAGGGGGGGCGCTCCAAGGATTTGGTAAGCCTGATCATTTCTATCATCTTTTATAATAATTACTTTTTGCTTTACCTTGTTTTAAGACTGTAATATGGGTATAAATATCTGATGTCTAACAGAAGAGAAACAACATTTTTTTAAAAGCTGGGCAAAGAAATAGAATAAGAAGAAAAATAATAGACTAGGGGAATAATGGTGAAGAGGTTTGTCTCACTCAATTGCAAATCTGATCATGACATGTTTTTGCCTTAAATCCTTAAAGGTTTCATCACTAACTACTAAATGAAATCCCGAGCCCCCAAAAAACCTCATTCTGGCATAAAACATCCTTCTTTGCCCTTGTTTTCTTTCTAGCCTGTTTCTTTTGCTACTTCCACTTCCAGCTAAATCAAACTTCCTGCTATCCCCGAAATTGGAGCTGTTTTTCCACATCTCTATAAATTGGCCCAATAATCCCCCTCCCTTGAATGCTGTTTCCTTCTCCTGTTTAATTTACATCCAAATTTTCTTCCTTCAAGAATCTCCTCAAATGAGTCTTCCTCTTTGAGTCCTTCTTTGGGAACTCTAAACACGACCAGATACGCCGAACCCTGGGCACCCTAATCTCATTGTACGTGTCCCTTTTATCTCCCTTGGGTCCCTGAGCTCCCAGAGCTTTGAGTCTGGAGTGCAGGTGACTAATAAAATGGATGGTCAATGAATGAAATTAAAGTTTAGAAAAGGAATATATGGAGAAGGGAGGAAAGTTGTTGGGGTCTTTTAAAAAATTTATTTTTAAGATATGATATGGTGCTGTTAAACATCCATATATTTTTGTTAAGCAATAGCTATTCTAAGAAGACTTGTGGTGAGCATGAAGATAAACACTGGCAACATTAAAGAAAATCCTTGCATAAAACATGCACAGCCTTTCATAAGAAAGCAATCTCTTAACTTTAAAGACAAGGTCACCTTCATGAGAACTGGATTCACTTTGTGTTTTATTCACTAGCAGAACCCCTTAGGAAAATAATAAAGGACTTTAAATGTGTTCTCTAAAGTCGATTGAGGAGTTTGCAATGCTGTCATGCCTTTTAAAATATCAACAGTCACTAGAAAAAATAAAGAGATAACAAAAAGTTATGGATTAACTTTTTATTTAGGAGAGTACTTTTTGCTTTAAAACTGTAGATCAGAGCAATCTATTCATCGAATAAAATTTTCTTTGCTCCAGTTTCAATTTTCCTGCCACTGTAATTTTAGGGACATAATATGGATTCATTGTGACCACTGCCATTTTTTTTTGTTTGTGAGTGTTTTAGGCTGAAGAAATTGAGGAGGTTTTGGTTTTAATTGCAATGTCCACTCAAGCAAGCCAGAGGACAGACACAGCTCAAAACGCTTTAAAAGTTTATCTGTTCTAATGACCCTGGCAAAGTGCAGCTATAAAAGACAACTACTGATGTCTTCCTTAGTAGCTGTGCTATTTTGTCCAGGTTTATTAGGATATAAATGACAAAAAAGATCTGACATATAACATATATACATTTAAGGTGCACAACGTGATGATCTGAAACACTTATAAATTGCAAAATAACTTACAGAGTAAAGGTTAACACATCCTTCACCTCACATAATTACCATTTTTGCTGCTGTTATGGTGAGACATCTAGATTTACTCTCTTAGCAACTCCCAAGTATGCAACACAGCATTGTTAACTAAAGTCACCTTCTGTACATTAGATCCCCATAACTCATTCTTCCATTTCCCCCACCTCCAGCACCTGATGTTCAGCTTTTTTAGATTCTATGTACAAGTGATATTATATAGTATTTGTCTTACTCTGACTTGTTTCACTTAGCATAATGGTGTCAAGATACATCCAGGTTGTGCAAATGGCAGGATTTTCTTATTTTTTATGACTGCATAATACCTCACTGTGTGTGTGTGTGTATATATACTTATGTATATACTAGAGGCCCGACGCACAAAATTTATGCAAGGGGCTCTGAGGGCCAAGACAGCAGCCCCGGTTGCCACCCCGGTCCTCGCAGCAATAGCCCTGGCTTCATCCGGAAGGTCTTCAGGGAGGACGTCTGGTCTAATTAGCATATTATGCTTTTATTATTATAGATTACATTTTCTTTATCCATTCATCTATTTATGAACTAGTAACCCCATGCATGAAATTCATGCACATTAAAAGGGAATTAATTAGAGGAAATATTTTAATATTGCTATTTGCCCTTTCTCTATAATAGAAGTATCAGAGATGAAAGAAAATTAGTAAAATGTATATGAAAATCTTCCTCCTGTCAGAGTCTGGGGTGCGCCAGGGGAAACCAGAGTCAAGTCCCCGCACACCCACGTGCGCCTTGAAATCACATAACACCCACACCCGGCCAGCCACACCCCCATTGGGCTAGATCCAGACCCAGCCGGCTCCACCCCCATTAAGCCCCTCTGGGTGGGGGGGCGTGGCCTGAGGTCCCCTGGTCCAGGCCTGGGGGCGCGCCTTGAGGTACCCTAGCCTGGGCTAGGGGAGATGGCCTAAGGACCCCCGTCAAGCCCTGCCGGGCAGGGGCGTAACCTCAGGTCCCCGGCCTGGTGCCAGGGCAGGGTGCGCGACTTGAGGTCCCCTGGCCCGGGCCATGGTGGGGGACATGCCTTGAGGTCCCCCGTCAAGCCCTGTGGGCGGGGGCACAGCTTCAGGTCCCATGGCGCGGTGCCTGAGCGTGGGACACAGCCTCAGGACTCCCAGCCCAGTGCTGGGGCCAGGGGTGTGGCCTGAGGTCCCCTAGCCTGGCACTGGAGCAGGGAGTGTGGCCTGAGGTCCCCTGGCCAGGCACCGGGTCAGGAGGCATGGCCTGAGGTCCCCCAGCCTGGTGCCAGGGAGGGGGGCACAGCCTGAGGTCCCCTGTCAAACCCCACCAGGTGGGGTGGGGGTGCAGCCTCAGGTACCCTTCCCTGGCCCAGTGTCAACCAGCCTCAGGTCCCTGCTGATTGCTCGTTAAGGCTCGTTATGGGAACTTGGCCTCCACTGTGGGCGCAGCCATCTTGTATTACAGAATTTCTGCCTCTGCTGTGGGTGCAGCCATCTTGTATTACAGAATTTCTGCCTCTGCTGTGGGTGCAGCCATTTTGTTATGGCGTGACGGTCAGTTTACATATTCCCTCTTTATTAGATATGATACCTAAGTGATTTTCATATCTTGGCTAATGTGAATATTGCTACAATGAACATGGGAGTGCAACATCTCTACAGTGTAGCGATTTATATTTATTTGGATAAAAACCCAGAAGCAGGATTGCTATATCATTTAGTAGTTCTCATTTTAATTTTAAAGAAACCTTTATACTGTTTTCCATAGTGGCTGTACCAATTTACATTCCCACCAAAAGTACACAAGGATTCCCTTTTCACATCTCTCATCTTTTTTATAATAGCTATTCTAACAAGTGTGAGATGATATCTTGTGCTTTCAATTTGCATTTTCCTAATTGATTTTGAGCACATTTTCATGTATTTGTTGACCATTTGTGTGTCTTCTTTGGGAAAATGTCTATTCAGGTTCTTTGCCTATTTTAAATCTAATTATTTGGTTTTTGCTATTGAATTATATGAGAGCTTTATATTTATTTTAGGTACTAACTCATTAGATATGTGATTTGCAAATATTTCCTTCCAGTCTGTAGGCTACTTTTTCACTATGTTGATTATTGAAATAGAAAAAAAAAAGAGAAAACTTATTAATCTGTACATGAGGCTGTCCAGAATATGCTAAAGTAATATGCATGCTAGAAAGTTATGGAAAAGCAAATAAATTTGTGAATTCATGAGATGATAACTGATAATAATAATAGTAAACAGGGTAATGCTCAGCTTTCTTTTGAAAGTAGTGCTGGCTGGCTTGCATCTTTTTTCAAAAGATGATACTGCATAAAAACTGTTAAACTTTCAATGAGGCAAGCCCTCTGCAGATCAGGAAGCTGCAGAATACCTCCTTAAGGTATTCTTTAAAAATGCCTTCTAAGTTTTATACAGGAGGAGTGTATGTGGAAGAGAGGATTTCTGATGCTGATTGGGCTGTTTTACAAGGACATTGATGAACAAGCATATACATAATGTAATTGGCATTTCTGCTAACAAAAAATGCTGTGACCATAAGGTCATAGAAACCTAACCCGATATTTTTTCCAGGAGCAACAATTCAGCATTTACTAATTTGATGTTCATCATGACATTGTAGAAAACTACCACAAAAAATAGGAACCAACTCCACATCATAAAAGTCTATAACTTGCTATGGTTCATTGTGCCAGGCTTTTCTGCTGAAAATAAAAATTATTTAGAAATTCTTGTCCTAATGCAATAAGGCAAGAAAGAGAAAAACATAAGATTATAAAGAAGAAATCATTATTATTTACAGAGAATATTTTATGTATCTCTCTCCCAAAATCCAAGGTAACCAACTAAAAAGTTATTAAAAATTATGAGTTGAATGATTTTCCTGAATATAAGCTAAACATAAAATTCAATAACATTTCTTTATTTAAGTAATGATGTGTTAAGAAACAAAATAAAAATAACTTTAAATGTCGATAGAAAGGCAAAAATAAATAATTTTAACAAAAGTAAGTTTGTCATTTATAAAAATTATACAAATCTTTACTAAATCTTTTAGGAAAAACAAACAAATAAATAATTCAGCAGATATATCTTGTTAGTGACAGAAAGACAACTCTTCTGAATTGATTTCAGAGTATAAAATATAAAGTTATTTTAATTAAATTTTAATAAAATTCTCCTGAAATATATCTGGAAGAATAAATGAGCAAGAATTGATATGAACACGTTGAAAAATAAAGAGTAATTCAGAGATGTAGGTTGTGTATAATCTCAACAGAACAACAACAACAAAAAGCACAATTAATAATTACATAAATGGGCCCTAGCTGGTTTGGCTCAGTGGATAGAGCATCGGCCTGGGGACTGAAGGGTCCCAGGTTCGATTCTGGTTAAGGGCGCATTCCCGGGTTGCAGGCTCGATCCCCAATAGGGAGCGTGCAGGAGGTAGCCTATCAATGATTCTCTCTCAGCATTGCTGTTTCTCTCTCTCTCTCTTTCTCTCTGTCTCTCTCTCTTCCTCTCTGAAATCAATAAAAATATATTTTGATAGTAAAAATAACAATGGATAGAATTGAAAATTCTTCTATTTATTATTTTTAAATATGTTAACTTTGGAATGCCCATTCTATATCTAACAAACACCTCTGGAACTACTTAAGGTCCTCTGAGTCCAGGACTTTAACCAGAAAGCCTGTGGTCCCTTGTTGCTCTATGCCTCTTCACTGGAGGCTGCCTTTTCCCCCACAAATTATAAAGTACAGTCTTTGAAGCCGATTCTATGCCTCCCTCCCTCCGTTTTTCAGCCTTCAGACCTTTTCTCTCCTCCACAGAAAACCCCCTGCTCTTCCTTTTGTTTCTCATCTGC
Organism: Eptesicus fuscus; assembly: GCF_027574615.1. Lineage (NCBI taxonomy): Eukaryota > Metazoa > Chordata > Mammalia > Chiroptera > Vespertilionidae > Eptesicus > Eptesicus fuscus. The sequence continues at coordinate 40,430,188 of NC_072478.1, read as the reverse complement.
ACAGTCAGGACCTGACCAACCGCTTTCCCCTGAGCCTGATGCTATCCAGGATGGCTTTCGTTTCCAAAAAGATGATCTACTTAACATCCCAGGCTTTCAATTCATTCTTTTTCTCATCTCCATTAAATATCTCCTTTGGTCAAAGAAAATTTGTACCACAAAGAATTAAACAGGCAAGGAAGACTTTATTCAATTCTATTGCAGTAGGGATCAAGATTTTTTTCAATTGAGTCAAGAGATTGAACTCAAGTCCTTCCAAACAAAACACAGGAGAGTTTTTAAGCCTGGGGTGAGCTGTGGAAAAAGCACTGGAGGACAATGGGATTTGGGAGCATTTGGTCAGTGTGATTGGGGCATTGGTATTTGTTAATTGGTACTTATGGAAGTTAGGTTTCTACCTTGGAAGAGATGGGGAGATAGTGACTCTATTGTTTTTAATGATTATGTTTTAAAGGAATGGCTCCCATGTCCTTGAGGAAGGCATTTATGGGCTATAAAACTGGGAAGTGGTTGGGAGAAGATTTACATATTAAAAAGATAAATAAATAATTTACAATTGCATGTTTTCCAAATTAAATGCTCTCAGAAAATGGAGATCAAGGGCCCATGGTCAGGAAGAAACCTATCTAAATTTTAGTCGAGCTGAGGAAAATATAAAGGCCTTCTTGATCACTTTCCCATGACTATAATTACAGCTAAATTTATCTAACCTAGTTGTGCATGTGGGTGTGATGTCAGTTCAATAAGCTGATATACAAGGGCTAGAGGCCTTCAGAGCCCAGAAACAGAGTCTCTATTAGGAGAAAACATGGTCCCTGTAAATCATGAGAGTTTCACACCATCTCTTAGGAGGGTGCACACCCCTTGTACTTGTATAATTTCCTTCTCTATTTCTCTTTCTTCTATTGGAGGTTCTTTTTGTCTTAACGTATTTGTGTCTTAATGTATGTTCATTATAAGTCATATCTCTCCAACTGTAACACAAGAAAGGTATTGTTCCCATGTAGGCAAGCCTTTTTTGGGTGGGGCAGGAAAGGTGGTTGAAGAAAGACTATATTTTCACTTCCCTGTATTTTTCACTGGATTTTTTAAAATGGACAATCTGTAGTAATAGTGCCAAAATAAGAGCTAGGAAGAACCTTGGCTTCATCAAGTGTTTCTCTGGGATCTCTCATTTTAGTTAAAATTGCTCACTGCTTTAAAGCACCCATCAGGGATAAAGCTTGCACATTGGTTTTAATCCTTAGGTAATAGATTCTTATTAACTCCAGAGTAGTGACTTGACTAAAGTTCAATTATGATTCTTTTCAAGGCTGTGACAAAGACATGCTGATCAGCATTCTGACTCAACGCTGCAACTCTCAGAGGCTGATGATTGCAGAGGCATACCAGAACATGTATGGTCGGGTAAGGTCTCTTCATCTTGACCGATGTACCTTTAGAGCAAACACCTGAGAGAACAGGCACTGTTCTTCTTTTCAGTCTCACAGATAAGAAAAATTTCAGATGGCACTGTGCATCCGAAACAATTCCTATGTCTAGCATGCTTCCAGGAATACAAGAGAGATACATCATCAAATGGATCTATGTGTGAGCTATGTTCATACTCACAGTGACTCCACTAGCCTTTTCTCAAAATTCCTTCAGCTTCAAAAAAGTGAAAGTTCTTCTAGCCTTACTGGTTGATCCAATTAGGCTGAAAAATTCACACTGGGGATACCCATGTCAAGCTTTAGGGAAGGCACAGAAAGAACTAATAATGAGCACTAGGTCAAAAAGTAAGCTCTTTTCCTTCAATTCCCCACAGGTCCTCACCTAACTCTTAACCAAAATGAATTATCTACTAGGTTTTCCTTTAACAGCATGCAGTTATAGAGAACATTAAAAAAGAATGGCAGTTAAAATAGTTTAAGGCAATAAAACTCTCCATAGTATTTTAAAGGAATCACATTCTAATTTTAAGCAAGTACCATTAAAGATTCCTTTCTTGTGTTATGCATCTAAACCACATTCAGAACAAAAACTCATCAGGCCAAACGGCCTGTAATATCAATGACTTTGTCAATTGAGCATTATCAATGAAACACTATCATAAAATCCTTCTCTATAGAGTTGTCCATATAAGTTTACCTCATCCTGAAACCTCAATCTTTGAACAACCATAATACACGAATTAAAGGACAGCCCTCTGTTTTTCAGAATGAATTAATAATCCAAAAAGCCATGACTACTAGTAAAATTAGTTGAATTAGGCCTTAGAAGGAAATGAGTTCTGTTGTTATTTTTTTAATCCAGGTCAAACCATTACTTTAACTTATGTTCCGATGACACCAGTGCTAGTTTTCTTTTGAAGGAGAATGTAAAAACTAGGAATGTTGAAGCATTAGTAATCTAATATTGTTTTAATATGCATATCGGTGCCAGAGAGGTCACTTCAGTAATTTTTTTAACCAAAAGACTTCCATATATCTTTGCTTTTTATCCATCAGGTAAATTTAGGTTAAAGCATTGCTTTATCAATCTCTACAATATTACACTACAACAGATTAACATGATTAAGAAATGAGGTACTTGGACTTCAAGAATGTAAAATCTATTAAACAATTTATACTCTAGTGGAGCACTTGCACTCTATACATAAAGTCTCAAAATTTGTTAAATACTTATTTTGCTGAATAATCTATACCATGTGTAAAAGCATGGCTACTACACTAAATCGCACTAACTGGAAGATAGGGACTCATGTTGGCTCCTTTCCCCCCGAAAGACCCTTGTCATAAAATCAGTTACAAGTCTTGTAAATTACTTTTCCTCTCACGTGTCTCTCTTTCCCTCACTTACACAGTCTTGGTTTAGGCTCTCAACATTTGAGGCCCACTCCTAGCTGGTGGCTGCTGTTCCCAGTCCCTTCCCACTCTGGTCTATCCACGCCGCAGCCAGAATGGTTCCAAATCTAGACTTACACTTTCCCACGTTCGTCCCAGAATGTTTACCTTACTTCTCACTAACAAATGTCCATATGTCCATGGAATAAACCCAAATGCCTGTTCAGGCCATATAAAGCCTTGATTGCTTGCTTTCTGCTCTCCATCTTCAGCCCTCTCCCTTTTCTTCACAGCTCATCAACCGAAGCCAAAGGAAACTACTTATAGTTCTCCCAACTAACCATTCCCACTCCGTCCCCTAGTCTTGGTGTTTCATCTATGTTCAACAGCCTGGTTCTCCACTCCACACACTGCACACCTGCTCGTCTTCCCAGACACTGGACACTTTTCCTTGCACCACTACTGCCCAGAGTGGAAGAGACTTGGGCTGCTACTGCATCCTTCACGTCGCTTCCCCTTGGTACCCAATGACACATTAGTGAGCTTTTTATATCTGTTTCCCTGTATCAGAGTCTAAATCCTCGAAAGCTGGATTGCATCTTATTCGCTCCTGGAGTTCAGCACAAATGTTTGTGTCACATGCCAAGATTGCTTAATTAATGTGTGTTAAATGACAGTGTGAAGGCCTAGCTAATTGGACCTCGTCTTTAACAAGCAAGAAGGTTTGGGCTGCTCCTGGACACCCTCGCCTGGCACACTCACTCCCTGCTCTGGGATAGGGGCTGCCTGCTGGGCCACCAGAGGTCCTCGTGCATTATGCCCCCATGGCCTTGCCACACTGAGTGGTTTAGTTTTCCTGTTATTCTCGCTGACTAGACTGTAATCTCCTAGAAAGTCAGGGATTGGGTTATTTTTTGCAGAGCTCAGCCCAGAGTCTGACACAGAAGAAGCACTTTATTTATAGAGCAAGAAAATAGCAGGAATTGTATTTTCTTTAAAAAAAAAAAAAGGAAAAAGAAAAACATTCCTTTTTATCCATTTCTTAAATGATTCATACATTTCTTAAATTTTTCTTTCCCCTCATTCTCTGCTCTAGCTGCTCCCAGGTTAATCTACCTGAACTTCAGTCAGGGCTTCGTGACCTCCCCTGCTGCTCACTTTCCGAATTCCTTCTTCCCTTTCACCAAGGGGCATCTTCTGCTACCTTTCCCTTTCCGTGGCAAGAGTTTATAGATTTCCTGTATTATAAACATTGATGTTTTTATTTTTTATTAACATGGATAATCAGGGGTTGACAGAATTATTTCCTTAGCTGCTGAGTCAAGTGTAATTCTAGGCCTGCCCCTTAAATACTCATGATTTGATATTTAACATCAGTGGAGCTGCTGAATACCATCGACAACTTTGCCTCATCCAAAGCAGAAACGGATCCCTAGACTCCGAAGCAAAGCCCTTTGGAATGCCTCTGACTGACATATTTATCAATATCATTAAGCAGGTCACTGTGATCTTCCCCACCAAAGGAAGTGCTATCCTAATGACAGTGCAATGAAAGCCAGGGAACAGTGAAAGGCTCTGAGTCTGGGGAGAGAGGCTCTCCATCCCTGATAAGTTTGGCTGTCAGTGATTCCTGAAGGAGTTCAAATTCAGCACTGAAGCAATTTGTTTTCCCAGTTTCCATTTAACACAGGGACGATCCGCGCTGAAATATCCTGGCATCTGGAATTCATTAACCCCGTGGTGTTGGTTATGTAATTTAGTGCAGATGCTGACTTGCCCCATGTCGCACAAAGTTAGAACTTGCACCAAGGTTATCTGACTCTTAATCAAGTCCACCAAAGCTTCTCAATAATGCCTGTTGTCCTCAACTGAATAAACATCGGACTAACAAGGCAGGTATCTACACTGCTAATTTCCTCAGATCCTTCAAGGTTTAACTCAATGTCAGCCACTCAATAGGGCCAAATCTGACTCCTCTATGTAAAATTGTCAATTACCCGCAAATCTGTACAAGTACTCCACCTCTCTTTCACCTGCTCTTTTGCTTTTCTCTATAATATTTATTGCCTTCTAACATATTATGTAATTTACTTACATATTATAATTAATATCCCATTTGCCACCTCCCTTTAGAACACAAGCCCGACAAGGGGAAGAACCTTTGTCTTGTTCACTAATGTGTCCCCAGCATTTACAACAGTGACAGGCATATGACTGGTGTTGCAGACTTGAATTGTGTCCCTCAATATTTATGTATTGAAGCCCTACCACCAATGTGACTGTTTGGAGACAGGGTTTTTAAGGAGATGATTACGGTTAAATGAGGCCTTAAGAGTGAGGCCCTAATCCAGTTAGGATGGGTGTCCTTATAAGAAGAGGAACAGATACCAGGGGTGTAGCACAGAGGAAAGGCCATGTGAGGACACAACAAGGTATAAGCCAGGAAACGAAGTCTCACTAGAGAACCACCCTGCTGGTACCTTAATCTTGGACCTCTAGACTCTAGATGTTAGGAAATAAAATTCTGCAGTAAATACCCAGTCTCTGGTATTGTGTTATGGCAGCCCAAGCAGAGTAATACAGTTGTTACTCAATAACAAGTTGTGAATGCACGAAAAGTTCAAGTCCACTCTTCAAATCCAGCTTGTTCTCATAACTGCCCTCCCCACCCCCGCCCCCATTCACCTCTCATCTTCATGTTTAAAACAACTGATCTCGAAGTATCAACATACCTAGGAAGTGCTGGCTAGAAAGCTAACTTACCTACATTAGAGGTAGAATTACCACGTCACTAGTACCAGCAGTAGGTATTTTATCTTCTCTATCCTCACTTTTAGTTTGGAAGTGATGGGGTAGGTATAGGTTTATCCTCAAAAGCTGAATTTTATTACACAGTTTGTCACAGATCAGTTTTATAGGAATGAACTAAATAATTTAAAGTGGTACAACCACCTTATCTTTCAAATATATAATGGGTTAAATATACTTCTTTTGGTGAAACTGGGAACTTAACCATCAAAAATTTTTTTTTTCCAAAAAAGTTTTCTATAGAATCAAAGTTTTATAAGTGTAGTAAAGCCCCCTGTGAATACTTGTTACATCCTGAACAATTATTTCTCTTTGAAATAACAAGTACAATCTCTGCCAGGGAGGGAGGGAGGCGAATGGGAAGAAAGGAGGGAGAAAGAAAACTCAATACTGCTAAAGCCAGACCCCATTAGGCTTCAAAACACTCTTTAAAGCAGTTCTATAACTTTAAACTCCCACATGCAATATATAATGATTCCCATTTCCTTTAAGTTCTCATAAAACTTCTTAGGTTTTGACCAGTCTTGTGATGTAAATGGACTCTCACTGTGGTTTTACCTTGCATTTTCCCTAATAACATGTAATGTCGAGCACCTTTTCATACGTTTCTTTTACATTCTGGTTCCCACTTCTTTTAAGTTAACTCTTTATATTCTTTGTGTATTTTTTTTTTTTTGTTCAGTGGCTTGCAATTTATCTGTTAATTTGCAGTTATTTATCTAATTTGGATATTAGTCATGTCTTGTATATGTAGACTGAAAATACTTTCTTCAAATATATGGATTCATTTCACACTATGTTGTCAACCTTGTATCAAGAAATGTGAAGGGTATGAGACTTTAATATGTTTACAAGATAGCAAGTAAACCATTCAATATGATGCAGATACTGGTGGAACCCAGGAGACTCCTGAGTCAAAGACAAAAAGACAGTTTAGCATTCACAGTAATAGTGACAGCCAGAATGTCAGAAATTTTGCCCCAGTTCCCCAAGCCTCAATCCCATGGATCAATCCAAAGATGACTAGATAACACCTGCATATGCAATGGGTTGAAATGCAGAAGAAAAACCATCTATAATAATAAAAGTGTAACATGCTAATTAGACCGGACAACCGAACGACCTTCCGGACATCATTCTGGGCGACCTTCTGGATGAAGCCAGGCCTGCAAGGGCCAAGGAAAGCTGCCGAGGCTGTAAGGGACAAGCCCCTTGCACGAATTTGTGCATCGGGCCTCTAGTAAGATTAGAAATTTACCTGTGCATTCTGCCCATTATAATGACTTATAATGGGCAGAATGCACAGGTAAATACTATATCTTCCGGTGCCATTCACTACACAAACATCCTTGGAAAAGTAATCCAGAACAAAGGGCTGTCAGTGGCTCACCTTGTACAACATTCAGAAACATGAAAACTACAAAAAAAAATGTCTCCCAATAATATCATCCCTCATTTCTATGCCACTTTCACCATTGACTTTTTTTTCTGAGTACACCAATCCCTAAGCCACTTCTATTATTCTGACCAACAAAAGCTGAGATTTAATCCATCAATTTTTCTCACAGAGCATTTAATTATCAAAAGATTCCAAGAAGCAGGGGAGGTCAATTGGCAGTATTGATCCCAACCATGCCCCCATAGGGGACTGGACCCAATGCGCTGAACAAATCCCATAAATCATCAGGGCCTATCTTGAAAAGCTGAGTGACTTTCTCTTTAAGTTTTAACAATGACCTTTCCACTTGGTTTGAAGTTTTCATCTAGATGCAGCAGGATGTATTAGCGATGGCACAGACTTTAACTTGGCCTGCAAAGAGGAAGGCCAGGGCAAGTCTATCATCCATAACAATCTCAGCCAGTGAATTGAGGCTGCCCTGAATACCTACTAAGGCCAACGTAGTGTGATTAAACAGTTTGTCTCCAGGGGCAAAGGCTGTTGTTACTACTCTCTTTACCACTAGAAAATTGCCAGGATCCTAGTAGCTGTAACTTCACCATATTTCCTGTTATTTCCAACACACACTCGGAACTTTCTTTTGGAAGTATCAGGTGCAGAATGGACAAAGGCATTTTAATCAGATTTTAAGAAAGTTATTATGTTCCACACCCAGTCAATGTATTCAACCAAATAGTCATTTTCTGTATGATATGATCTAGAACCGTGGTCGGCAAACTGCGGGTCACGAGCCACATGCGGCTCTTTGGCCCCTTGAGTGTGGCTCTTCCACAAAATACCACAGCCTGGACGAGTCTATTTTGAAGAAGTGGTGTTAGAAGAAGTATAAGTTTAAAAAATTTGGCTCTCAAAAGAAATTTCAATCGTTGTACTGTTGATATTTGGCTCTGTTGACTAATGAGTTTGCCGACCACTGACCTAGAATTATGAGAGTCCAGAGATAACCTGGGTGGCTGAACCAAAATTGTTTGAAATCTTATGCCCACTTTGGTTAGACTGCCACCCACAGAGTAGACCAACCAGTACACCCTCAAGTTGACAATTTAGGAGAAAGAAGCATCACATCCAGGAATGGTTAGGGTAGAGTCCCAAATTTTCAAAATATGTCTACATGACTAAAGGAAAACTATTTCTCTCTATACTTACACAAATTCAATACTTCTAACACTAAATGTATGTAATTCTTCTCCTCAAACTAAATAATTCCAATACTAACTACCCAGAGTCACCACAGACCCCACAGGTTATAGGCTCAGTCTCACAAGACTGCCTCCCACTTGATGCTAACCAAAAATCCCAGACTGTTGCCTGTACTTCTGACTGACTGAGTATAAATCAAGGATTCCCATAACGCTCTCCATGGTTTGATAATATGCTAGAATGGCTCACAGAACTTGATAAAGTGTTGTGCTTACAGTTACTGGTTTATGAAAGAGGATACAACTCAAGAAGAACTACATGGAAGAGATGGGGAGGGAAAGTATATGGAAAAGGGTGCAGATTTTTCACACCATCTCTAGGCATGTCACCTCCTCAGGACCTTAATGTGTTCAGCAACCCAAACTTCTTTAGAGTCCTTGTGAGGCTTCATTACAAAGGCATGATTGATTAACTCACTGGTCACTGGTGAATAAGTCAGTCACCAGCTCTTCGCCCCCCCCCCCCTAAAGATCAGGGATAGACCTGAGGGCTCCAATTCTATAATCATACGGTTGGGTCCTCTGGCAACCCCCTTCCTCTAATATTAACATACACTCAGGTATAGTTGAAAGAGGCTTTTTATAAATAACAAAAGATTCTATTCTCATTCCTATCACTCAGAAAAATACAAGGTTTTAGGAGCTCTATTCTAGGAACTGGAATAAAGACCAAATATATTTATACAAATATATTATATCACAATAACTCTCCAATTTCCTCATGATAATTATTCAGGAGGGACAACTGCATTCAAGACCAAATACATACAAAGCTGTGAACATCAGAAGGAGCTACAGGAGATAGAGTCAGAAATCTCTCTGAGTTGATCAATTATCACCAATACCAGAAGCCTGTGAGTGGTGGGGAGTATGGAAAACTCATCAAATACCTTGAGTATGTCTATTGTTGAGTGGTTTTCATAATAAAAACCATACAGGGTCAGAATGAACATAGTCTGGAAAGCCAAATACACAACACAGATTAATTTTTTTAAAATATATTTCATTGATTTTTTACAGAGAGGAAGGGAGAGAGATAGAGAGTTGGAAACATCAATGAGAGAGAAACATCAATCTGCTGCCTCTTGCACACCCTCTACTGGGGATGTGCCCGCAACCAACGTATATGCCCTAGACCGGAATCGAACCTGGGACCTTTCAGTCCCCAGGCTGATGCTCTATCCACTGAGCTAAACCGGTTTCGGCAACACAGATTAATTTAAGGGAGCATAGTGGTGTGTCCAGAGCCAGCTGATTGAACAGGACTAGCCGCACTGCAACTTGAAAAAGTCTCAATAGTTTTGTCAACTAGTAGCCCTAGAAGCCCACCTTTTAGGGCTCTGCAGGAGCAATGCCCTTTGAACTTTGATTTCCTTCACTATGAATAAAGCAAGGCAACGTTTTAAAAAATTGATTTTGAGAGAGAATGAGGGATAAAGAGAGATGTCAATTTGTTGTTCCACTTTATTTATGCATTCATTGGTATAATCTTGTATGTGCCCTGACCAGAGATCAAACCCACAACCTTGAAATATCAGGATGATGCTCTAACCAACCGAGGTATCTGGCCAGGGCAAGCAAGGCAACTTTTGAGTGAAGTTGCAAAGCTCACAAGCAGTGATAACCTTGGTATCAGACACACAGAATATTGTGTACATGCCCAGATCACAATGATGCATGTATTGTGATGTACAGTATGACGATGGATCCGGGTAGCAATGGTATAATCTGGGCACTGCAGGCTTGATTGGCAGCTGGGAGCCATTTGTTATCATCAGGGAATAAGCCCTTATTGTGGACATCTGTAAGAATGGCACGAAAGTTCCTGTCAGTTATAGCATGTTTCCACAGACCACAGCCCCAAAGAAACTCCCTTTTCATATGCAATCTGTACTTTTCTCACTGTTAAAACAAAGAGATATTTAGGTCTGACAGCGCAAGACTGGGTAAAAAGATTAAAAAGTTTATCAAAGGAGTACTGGCCAGAACTATGAGAACAGCCTTGACTTCTGCCCATGGAACCAAAAGCATCCATTCTTGGTTCTGCACAGCTGTTACTGAGCTGAACAGCCACAGCAGCCCAGTGGACACCATCTGGTTTCAGTGAACCAGGTCAAGTCATTTAGGGCAACTGATTGACATCTCCATTGATTCAGCAGCTTGTTTCAAGCCCAAAGTGGGGGTTCAAATCTTTCTAAAAAAAATAATAGCTGCCATTTTTCATGTAAAGCCAAGATGCTCCTGGGGCCAGGCCAGCTGTTCTCTTCAGAGGGCCATGCCCATCTGACAAGTGAGACTTGTTGATTTCTTCCCCCTTCACTAGTCATTGGATCCCAGTTGGCCCATTAAAATGGGACTATCAGGCACAGGAGTCACAAGCCTTCATAGATCAGGTATTTGGTTTCTGTTAGAGTTCAGTAGCAAAACAATAGCTGCTTTTCAAAGGTGATGTACCTGGAAGTCATATGAGGAAGGGAAGGCAACAAGTTCACAACACCAAGAAGCACCTCTGGGAGGCTACCTCCTCTTGCCAGAGGTTCCCATCAACAAAGCCCCTGTCACAGAGGCTTTAAACAGAAAGTGATCATTGGGGTTAGGGAGCCTTCCTATATGTGGCTATAGGTGAAAGCACTCCCCTATATGTGGCTCTTTTCCTATCAAGAGCATCCCCTTTGGCATTTATAAGCAATCATAACAGAAACAAATAAAACAGAAATACCAACTATATTCAACAATAGAAGTTATTAGAATAGTACAGTGAATCAGCCCAATGGGCTCCAATCACAAGCTCCTTTAGCTTCCCTTCTTCCACTGCAAACGTTTCCCACACCCATCGTTTGAATTTGGGCATGCCCCAAATTCAATCAATGGGTCCACAGAGAATGGTGACCTGGTGGCTGTATCCAACACATTTATAAAAAAAATTGAGTCCTTCTACTCCTGAGTGTCCCCCAGCATATTCAGACAAGTATGAATGGTCTTTAGTCCACAATGGGACAGGAAGACCTTGGTCCCACCCTTTATTATTTCTCTCCTGCACGCAGCAGAGGTTGGTGTAGAAGGAAAGAAAAGACATGAGGGCAGAGAGAGGATCAGCATCAATAAGAAACATTTATCTTCTGATGATTTGGGGCTACACAAAGTCCTATAGCAGGTGGCAAGTTCATCATTGCAGACACTGTACATTTCAGCTATGTATACTCATGAATCAGTGGCCAGAGCCACGTTTCTTTCTGGCCACAGCCATTGGGTTTGCACTTTTTTACTTATTTGGAGTTGGCTCACACATGGGAAGTTTTAAAATAAATTTTTCTTTGAAATGGACTCTGTAGCATTTGCTACTCCATCTTCAAAATGACATCTCTTAAGTTTATGCCTAGCATTCACATAATGGCTAGGGATATTTTCCAGGCAGTATATTATTATTATTATTATTATTGAATATATTTTATTCTATCTTGTTTTATACTCCCCAAAATAATCATTATGTTGCTGTTTTATAAGTTGAATGCTTTCATTTATAATTTTCAACTTCTTTGTTCATTTTTCTTCTAATGTCCAACTGTATGTTGCTGAGTTCAATATCATTTTTCCAAAGGACATTCATTTAGCGTTGGTTTTTTCCCCAGAAATAACAAATAATTATTTAAGTTATTTCAGTCTTTTCCTTCAGAATATCTTCATTTTTTCCCTCATTTTTAAAATATTAGTTTAGATTAATACAGAATTCTAGGCTACATTCTAGTTATTTTTTCTTAGGACTTTGCAGATGTCATTTCAAATTTTTTTTTCCTGATCTCTTTTGATGATTTTACCTCTTCATTCCTTTCTGGGTTACCTTTTATTTCTGGTTGCTTTTAAGGTAATTTCTTTATATTTTGTATTCTTCAATGTCACTGGGTTAGTCAACAGGTTTGTGTACTTTTATTTTACAGATAAGGGTTAATATATTATACTAGAGGCCCAGTGCATGACATTCATGCACTGGGGAAGGAAGAGGCGGGGGGAGGAAGCGGGGGGGGGGGGGGTGGGGAGGCAGGGGAGTCCCTCAGCCCAGCCTGTGCCCTCTCACAGTATGGGAGCCCTTGGGGAATGTCCAACTGATGGCTTAGGCCCATTCCCTGCACCCCAAGCCATCAGTCAGACATCCTTAGTGCTGCCACGGAGGCAGGAGAGGCTCCTGCCACCGCCACTGTGCTTGCCAGCCGTGAGTCCAGCTTCTGGCTGAGCGGTGCTCCCTTGTGGGAATGCACTGGCCACCCAAGGGCAGCTCCTGAGTTGAGCGTATGCCCCCTGGTGGTCAGTGCATGTCATAGCAACCAGTCATTCCACTATTTGGTTGATTTGCATATTAGGGTTTTACTCTATAGGATAGTATTTGAAATAGTATCTCTCTGGCATTGTCTACATTCTCTCCTCCTATAAATTCTACTTGAAAAAGTTTGTTCTTCCAAGTCTCTTAACCTTATGTTCATATCACCTATTTCTTATCTGTCTCTGTGGAATATTTTTGTCATTTTTTTCAGATGGTTCTCCAATTTACTAATTACATATTTAGCTGCTTACTAGCTACTCTTTAAAATATATGTTGTATTTTTAATGGTAGAAATTTTTAATTTCTAGAATTTCATTTGCTTTCTTATCAAGACTATTTTTTTTTCATGGTGTTCTTTTAGATTGTTATTGCCTCAAATTCATGGTTTTGAATTCTGCTATTTATAGAGTCCACAATCTATCCCTCTGGAAAACTGATTCTAAGTGCATATCATGTTTTTATTGTGAGAACATTTAAAGTGTATCTTGCTTTCTTCAGTGAGAATTATATTTTTCTGAAGAGTTATAGAATTTCTCTAGATTTCAGAATTCAAAACCATTAATTTTGCATTTGCTTCTTCTTGGTGTCCCCAACCAGCTCAGGACTAACTTTCATGATGATTTCTCTTCATGGAGTTCTCAGTTCATATGAAAATTCAAGCCCAAGATCTATTATTTTGAGTTCTCAGAGAAAATATTCTTCAATCCAAAACCCAGGCAATGAGAGATGAACTTCCCACCCATCTTTCAATGCTGAAAGTTACACATTTTCAATCTCCAGGAAGGAATCCATGTACAAGGAAGGCTGACTTAAGTTATACACAAATTTTCCACTGTGGAGTGAGTTGGTGCCCCTCACCCCTCATGTTGTTCAAGGATCAATTATATTTTTTTCCCTAGTTCACATTTTTACTGAGGGTGCCAACCTCATATAAGAGGTTTCAGAGTTAGTTTCCTCTGTTACACTGGCCCCATAAACATTCTCCAGTCCTTATACAGTATCTCACATTGGGCTTTGAAATCCAAAACACATGGTTATTACACCAACCTCTACTTTCCCCTGCAAGGTCACCTGCAAGGTCATCACCAAGGTCAGCTCATTTGCTCATCCTCTGGTTTTCATCTCTATCCTAGTTTTTACACCCAGGAGTTCCTCTTTCTTTTGAGATCAACTAGACCTTTGAAGCAATGTGTGTTATATTTTGTTGTTTTCCAGGGGGAGAGTTTTAGCTTTTATATAATGATTCTAAAAAAAAAAAAGATTATCCTTATTATCAGACAAAGATTAACAATTCCAAGTTCTATTGAAAAGTGAATCACTAAATAAACTGTGAAAACATCCCTAAAGTGAAGGGTTTCAAATGAATATTCACCTTTCACAAATGTTTCTATAATATAAAACTGTGCAAGTATTTACAACATAAATATTGGGGTGGGTAAAATTAAGACAAATTCTAAGTTACACTTTATACTAGCTGACATCGTGGAATGTTTAAACAGCAAGTATTTTTTTTTATGATAATAGAAGAAAACATGTAAGTTGAAAGCACGTAAAACTATAAAACTGTTCCTCTGAGCATATCCAGACACACAAAATGTTAGTCACACGTCTACTTCTTGCCCCTGCTGAAACATAATTAGATAAAGGGAAGAGAAACAAGAAAGAAACTGCCATTTCACTTTTCGTTTAAATGGAGTGGTCAGAAGAGCTGCAATATGGGTAATCTGCAGTTTCATCAGCTCAATTCGAAAAGCAAGGACTCATTAGCTTAATGCAAGGCCAAGCTGTGATTCCCACAGAGTCCCTTTAAGGCAAGTCTTAGGCAACCAAGAAAGCAGAGACAGCCAGGCTGGGGAAAGTCACACTCCAACGGTTGCCTGTGCAAAGTTATTTATATAACTCCAAGTGAGAATTTAAGACTCTAATTAGAGAACCTATTTGATGGCTCCTCTTTGAACTTGCAAAGTTTAGCTATTCAAACATATTTTTTAGTATCTATCTTCCCAACTGAAAGTAATACCTCCTTCTCATTGTCCTGATAATATCATACTATTTTCACTGCTGTAGCACTTCACACTTTTTGCGTGGCAGGAAAATTGCAATTTCTGTGTTTCCACACCCTCCACTACATAAAACTGCTTGTTTATCTTTGAACAGCCAAAATGACTTCAAACACATAATAGTTGAATTGCAAGTGGTCCTCATTTTGTACCGATTTTGTAAGTGCTGACTGTGTAGCAGGCACAATTCTGTGGGCCGTGAAAGAGCTATGAATAAAACAGACTCAAAAGCCCTGCCATGACTGAGCTTGCATTCAGTAAAATGTGTCATGTCAAAAGGTAATAAATATTGTAGGGAAAAAGAAGACACCCGGTGAAAAATACAGGAAGCGTTGGGAGACCAGGTGTAATTTTTAGTAGTGTGACCAAGACGGGCTTTGTGAGGAAGGTAGGGAAGGATGGGCCATTTGAATATCTAGAGAAAGGCCATTCAAGGAAGAGGGAAGGGCAAAAGCAAAGACCCTGAGATGGGAGCAAGTCCAGAGTCAGTAAGAAGCCCACTGTAGGTGGAGTAGAGAGATCAGGAGCAAGGAGAAGAGTAAGAGGAGATGAGGGCAGAGACATGACCAAGAACATGTCAGGAACCTTGAGAACTGTTTATTGTAGGGGCTTTGACATTTGAATGCAATAAAACACCGGGCGTGTTTGCTTTATCCTGAGATCAACTACACAACAATAACTGTAGTTTATCCTGGAGTTTAGAATGAGAAAGAAAGGGCATTTTGAGGAGAGGAGTGACTAATCTGATTTTGTATTTTACGGGATCACACTGTCAGAGGCATTGAGGGGAGACCGTGGGGTACAAGGACAGAAGGAAGACTCATTTGGAGGCTACTACTTTAATATAGGAGAGTAGTTAATGCTACCACAGTGATATAGGTGGTGGGCTGGACAAGGGTTGTAGCAATAAAAGAGGTAAGACATCATCAGTTTCTGGACGTACTTGTAAGTTAGAGACAGTAACATTTATGAACAATTGGGTATTACAAAAGTTGTGAGATATATAATAAAGTTCTGAGGTAGAGAGAGAAATTGAGATAGAAAGAGTGGAGAGACAGGGAAATAATCTAGTGTTAGCCATTTTGATCTGCAGTAAATTACTTAATTTTTTTGAAAGACAAAAAGAGACATTTTTGAGTGCCTCATATGTGCCAGAAAATATTTAAGAATGTCACCTAAGTTAAATATTTTTATACTTAGATCAAAACTCTGAAGTAGGTGCTGTTATTATTTTCAGTTTACAGTTAGGGAAGCAGACACAAAGAGGTTAAGTAACTAATAGATTACTTAGTGCAATTTCACAGCTGGTACTTTGTGTAGTCAGGATTCAAACCTAAGCATTCTACCTTCAGAACCTGTACACTCTAATGGCATTAGATGATATCTGATGACATTGATTTCACTGAAATTTTATAATTTCATTGCAATCATTTATAAAATCAGTTCACTATACCCATGTATACACACACACACCTGAGTTATAAAACAAAAATACTAGTATACCAGTGCCATCTAGTGGCATTACTAATCTCCATCTACAACCAAAACTATACAGAGGTGTTCAGTATCATTTATACATAGTAAATGAAGACAGATACACAGTAAATGTTTCGGAGGGACAATGATCAAAGAAATGTGAGTAAAGATTAAATAAAACATGTTTGCAATTCCCAAGCAATCTTCAGCTTGAACATTTTTGTTATTCTTTAAATACAATCAGTAAATTAAGGGTTTTCTTCCACATTCATTCATTTCTCCTTTCACTTGTTTATACATTTACTTGTATGTTCTACTAGTATATACTTTATCCTCTGCACATTTTGTATACTGTATACTTTGCTAGAGTTAAATGACGAATTTAGAAACATTTATGAGCAAATCCACATCCTGACAGACTTTGGGAGGAAATCAATGTAAATAATATGGTCATTAAAATCTAGTGTAAAACATGGGAAGATAGAACAGTGCTGGCAACGAATTCATCAACTTCACTCGGAATTAGAGGAAGGCTCATAAAGGAGATAATTCTAATATTCCTACCTTTTCACCAATTTCCAAGTACCATTATTGATCTATTTGCATTTAAACCTTCAAAGCACTGCCACTAAATTTAAATGTCCATAAATGCTGCATTCAGCACCTATGTGTTATGTTCATCACCTTGCTGATATATCACTAGTGACTTCCTATGACCTACATAACATAAAGAGGCTAGAAGGCCAAAATGCTTGATTTAAAATACAGGCTCCATCACTCACTTGTCGATTTGTATGGAAACTGCTACTTAAGCTCTACATGCCACAGTTTTCTCATCTGTACAGTGGGATGATTGTAGTTCCTAATTCATATAATAAATTATTATAGCTATTCTGATACTCAGACAGTGAACAGTAAGTATTAGTGGTTATTATAATCATCACACTCTTCTGCCTGACCTACTTCACGTTCCATTATTGGGGTCTTTCCACTCTGAACTAGAACGGATAGAAGAATAACTAACATTCAAAGGCTCCTTTAAAACACATTTTGCTTGGCCGATGTGGCTCAGTGCTTAAGCTTCAACCCAGGAACCAAGAGGTCACTGGCTCAATTCCCGGTCGGGGCACATGCCCAGGTTGTGGGCTCTATCCCCAGAGGGGGCTATGCTGATCCATGATGTTTCTAACCCTCTCCCTTCCTCTCTCTGTAAAAATCAATACAAACATTTAAAAAGTACATCTAAAACATTTAGACTTCAAAACAATTGAACATTTATATAGAGCTAGCTTATCCCTTTCATGTGAACATTTTTCTCTACCCAAGCCAGTGCTTTCTCTGTCCTTAAATATTGTCTATTGTTGATATCTCCTATGCCTTTGTCTAACGAAATCATCTTTCAAGGTCTAGCTCATATCTACACTTCCCATGAACCCTCATTTTACTGATAGCATCTTTCTTTTATGAATTTCCATAACTTTGTGAATCTCAATAAACTGCTCATGAGAGCCTCATTTGGGCCTTTGATATATGTACTAGAATAGATTATAGCTTGCTTTAAGTATATACTCTTCTTTTCTACTTCAATGATGTTCAGTTGGAGTACAGAAAAGAGCATCCCACCTCTAAACAGAATATTATATTAAATTTATCTGAATAATTTTACAAACTCTTCCTCTCAATTAGAATTATCACATGACCCTATTAAATTGGTGTCTAATTACCTTATGGCACCAATATAAATGCTGGATGTACGGTTTCCCTACAATATACTAGTATGCAAAAAAAATGCAAAAATCTATGAAATTGGGAGGCCTCTGATTCCTTTTAAATGGCTTTAAATTTTTTTATATGGTAGAAAACATTTTTTTTTTACATATAGAAAAGAAACAGGTGTTGTATCCTAAACCTTTTTTAAAACCACAAAATAACTAACTGGAAATCATTTAAGGAAATAACTAAAGGCACAAGTCTTCTCAGCGATATCCCATTTTGAAATTTTAAAAGGGGTAGGCTAATACAAGTTAAATTTGCTAAATTAATTAAGGTCCACGTCTCTTAGTGGTGCATATTGAGAAAACCGTCATTTGAAGAAGCCGTCATCATTTGGTGAATGAATGGAACACGGGCTTCGAGTTGCTTTGTCACCAAAAGCTGCGCCGGTTCCTGAGCTCCCGCAGGGGCGAAGATGCACAACAACACACAGCTCTGCACTGCGAGCCTAATTTAATACCCACATTCCCTCCAAGTGGACAATTCACAGGACAAATGCAAAGCACACAGACACACTTCTCTTCTACCGACTGCCTTACCTTCTTGGAGGGTGTCCACGTCGGGGTTCGGTACACTCATTTGTACGCATTTGCCTGATAGGTGGCCTGAGCCAGACTCCTTACTGAAGAGTCCGAGACACCGGCCTCAGAACTGGAATCCCCTGCGGTCCCTCCAACTCCCGAGATCTCGCGAGATCAGACTTCCTCTGGGAAGAGGGAATTGATGGCAGCTGAGCTGCGTTTGAGCCACTCCTAAGACTCAGTGCATCAGAGTCCATCCTTCCCCTTCCCCTCCACACACCAAAAAGTATATCAGTATTTCTTCCTCTCTCCTCTTCATGTATCTATCACAGATACACATAGAGAGGATTTTAAGGAATTAGCTCACATAATTGTAGAAACTGGCAATCTCAAAATCCCTCTGCTTGGTCAGCAGGCTTGGGGAGGATTTGCAGTTTAGTTCCAAAGGTGGTCTGCTGGCGGAATTCTCTTCTGGGGAGGCCAGTCTGTTTCTATTAAGGCCTTCAACTGACTGAGACTCACCGCATTATGGAGAATAATCTGCTTTACTCAAAGTCGACTGATTTAAATGTTAAACCCATAAAAAAAAAATACCTTTACAGTAATATCAAGGATAATGATTGACCAAATAGCTAGGTCAAACATTGACACATAAAATGTCACGTTGACATAAAATGAACCATCACAAATGCCTCCTCTACCTCCCATCACAATACCTCTTGTCTTTTGTCTAAACATGTCCCAATGCCCTAATCCTGAAAGTAATTCAGAAAGCGATCAGAATGGATCTCTTTATCTGAATTATTTTCACCCTCTTGGACTACTGTTTTAGGAACTTAGGTGAAAAATTCTATTGAAAGCACCAGAAAGTATATTAGCTCACATTTTCATTTACGTTATCTTGCGTTTGTGGAATGTGAATCTCCTTGGAAACATGGTCTATGTTGTATTTCTCCCTCACCACCATGTCTGGGAATCAGTATTAAATAAATATTAAAAAAATTCATTCAGTTCCTGTGGATATGAGAATGTAAGCTTTATAAGCTCACATGCTCATATCTGTTTTATTTATTGCTGTAGCCCCAGTACTTGGAAGAGAGCCTGCTTCATAATAGCACCTTAAGAGCTATTTGGTAAAGAAATTAGAAAAAAAATCACTGGCAAATAATGAGGAAATTAAACAGAACATAAGCTCCAAGAAAATGGAGATTTTATGGTTTTATATGTACTCCAGACGCCTGACACAACTCTGGCCATAATTGCTCATTAAATGAATTGCATTGACCCTAACGAAAATTCAACAGATTCTCTGTATTACCAATTACCACCATGTGGAAATGCCTTTACTCGCTGAACAAAGGAAAATCACATTATAGGAGAGGTGCTGTTAGATATAAAATAAAAATTATTAAAAATATTTTGTTTACATTTTATTAAAGCGTATTATGCCTCACTGGGATCTTTCACTTGCATTCTGTTGTTGAACCACCTCAGAACTAAAATATAGCATATTTTAAAGTAACATTGCATGTACTTCATACATTTTAGCAAGAAATGATAAATTTTAAACAGGTATCTTTTTAACCGTACAAAAGATAAATTTAACATATATGTTTTTAAATACCCATCCTATACTAAATAAAATAAAAGTCAAAGTAAAACAATCAATTTCATACTTTTATATGTGTCTTAAAAGGACAACAATTCAGCATGCTTGTATTAATGTGGCTATTTGAAGAAAGGTCTAAGAGTACTAAAATCATCTACACAAGATTTTTGGCAATAGGATAACCAGGAACCCCCTGCTAAGAGTGACAGCTACAATAATAAAATAAAATAACATATATTTTATTTAAGAACTAATGTTTCATTAATTCCACACAAGAAAACTAAGAGCTCCTAACCAACATATTTGTAGATTTCAACTTTTATTTATCTTCACACTGAGGTCAAAAGAGGGTTGGGCTGAGATTAGGGAAAGAATATTGTTCCCTGTTTGTTGACTAGAATATCCATATAGATGACATCTCATTTTCAAACCCTCAAGTCCATCATTTTGTATAATCCATGTATATATGTATGAATCAAAAGCAGACTTGTTATTAAGTGAAATGACATGGAAAAGGAAATTTTACTAGAAGACTATGCAATTATCCCATTCCTCTTGTATAGTTGGCAACTGATACAACAAAAATATTTACTTTTTCCCTCATAGGACCTGATTGGTGACTTGAAGGAGAAGCTGTCAGATCACTTCAAAGATGTTATGGTTGGCCTCATGTACCCACCACCATCTTATGATGCTCACGAACTCTGGCATGCCATGAAGGTAGTGGTCTGATGTAAAAATAGACCTGTAACAGGTAGAGGCCCATAGATTGGTAGAAGTGCCCTGTGATGTTGTTACATATGATCTGGAAGAACAAAGGGAATATCTGAGCAAAGATGAGACCATGGGAATGCTGTGGTCAGGAGAAGTGGCCCTGTTAGGGGAAGGGTCCTCTAGAGATCACCGGGTGGGATTAGCCTGTTCTTTTGTTACACAGATTCAGACTCCCTGGCCCAGCTGAGCTACCAAAAGGAAAAAGTAAATAAGCTTCAGGGACTTATTCAAATTCTCCCTCCCCACCATGTATTCTTATATGAAGGGGAAATGTTATGTCACATGAATCTCTTTAAATTATTTGTAAAAAATTTGGCTCATTAAGTAAAAATAGGATACTGAGGCAGACACAGTATATAGATGGCATCTTTATTTGGATATTTTTGTGATCTTAAGTTAGTCCTTTACAAAAAACTATTGCTCAAATGTATCTAAATGTTACTTCTGAAGGATTAGAATCTTCTTTTTCACAGGAAAATAACTTCTATGAAATAAATTGACTATAGATTTATTAGAAATTTTGTTGACTAGGGACAGGGAACAAAAAAGAGTTTTTGCATCTTTCCAAATGTTGATATTAAACACCTGCAGGACTGTTGAAATCATCCCAATACAATGCCTGCCAATGACCAGATTACCACCATCTGTGAACAATGTGGGACAAGAAAGAGGAAAGGAACAAAAAATTAATGGAACCTGGATTTTAGCCATCGCATATTTGTAGATCAGAATAGGCACTGTATAAAAATCATATGAACTTCAACTAATTGCTTTTGTAAAGTTACATATGTCAATTCCTACATCTTAAATTATTTGATTAAAAACTATAAGAAGGGAGCCATGTTACTGTTTAGATGAAACTAATACTTTATCTATATCGCATAGGACAGTAGTAAGAATTTCTGAAGCTTTTCTGAAAAAGACGTGCTGTCTTTAAAATTACTATCAGAGAAGAATACAAACCAGGGGAAAATAGACTTTCAGTAATGAATACTCAAAACAGAGGTTATTCTTGTATTATTATTTATTAATTATTGTATTGTTTTCCATATGAACAACCGTAAACCTACTTTTGCCCCACTCTGTAGATATGTTAGGCTGCAAGAGACCATGGAAAGTACCCAATTCAAATGTTTAGGCAAATGGTACAAAATTCCGTATCTAGGGAAAGGCAGGGAGTGGTCCCTAAATATCCTTAGGAAATTAAGAGACCTAGGCTCTAATTTCAGCTTGCCAAAATTTGATATTTGAGCAGCAAAAAAATCAGTGTCCTGAACATTGTTTAAATATCTTTTTCCACATTGTTTAGAAATGCCCATGTTGTTTTATTCTAAATGAAGGAACAGATTTTAAATAATATTATCTTCTCAGGATCAAACAGCTGGTAAATAGCAGAGTCAGACTGAATTGGGCTTATCTTGAACCCAAACACACTTCTTTTGGCCTCTGCCACCTCTCAGAATTCCGGAAAGGCTATGTCCCTTTATTCTGCATAAGGTGCACTATTATTCCCAGTGCAAATACCTTGATATTTCTCTCTTTCTGTCTTTCCAGGGAGTAGGCACTGAAGAGAATTGCCTCATTGATATATTAGCTTCAAGAACAAATGGAGAAATTTTCCAAATGCGAGAAGCCTACTGTTTGCGTAAGGAAATACACATATTTACACACATATCAATCTTATATTTTTCAAATAACAAAACAGGATTATTTATGTATTTTAAAGGATTTTCTAAGTCACTCTTATATTTGAAATACAAAAACAATACTTAATAAATTCATTAAGTAAAAGTGATGATTAGGGTATTAAAAATGAAATGATTGCCCTGGCCGGTGTGACTCATTTGATTGGGTGTCGTCCTGTGCACTGAAAGATTGCTGGTTCAATTCCCCATCAGGGCACATGCCCAGGTTGTGGGCTCAATTACCAGTAGAAAGTGTGCAGGAGGCAGCCAATTGATGTTTTGGTTATCATACCGATGTTTCTCTCTCTCCTCCTCTCTATTCTTCTCTCTAAAAATAAAAAATATATATATTAAAAATTTTTTAATTAAAAATGAAACTATTCCCTAGACAATCAAATGAAGCATTTTTTTCCAGGAAAATAATTACAAGTTTCTATGAGGTGAATGTTTACATTAAGACAGGAAAATGCCAGCACAGTGGTTCAGGGATCATTTTAATTCTTATTCAGGAGAGACCAGGTAGATAGACAAAATAAAGCAATGTGCAATAACTACTCAGCTAGTTGTACAAATATGGGTAACTACTTCACTTTATATAAATTTTGCAATCACTGTAATCTACCTCAAAATCAGATTTTTACACATTTTTAAAGTAGACAGGTTAATTATTTTCATTTTCAAAAAGATTTAATGTATTCTGTATATGACATTGAATGTCAAGAAAATGTCCCAGGCAGTCTGCTATGTTGCATTTGAACAAAAACAAATCTTTCCCAAGGGGAATGAAGTAAGACCCTTCACTTAAAATATTAAAGTGAGACAAAGCACTTGGGAAAAGCTCTGGGCTGAGCAGCAATCTATGGAAATATAATTTATCATTCTAAATTTTGAGAATTAGAAAACGTGAAATGACTTCCACTATTGTTTTTCAACTTTGGAATGAAGATAATATTTTTTAAGAAAACAGCCCCATGACAACGTTATTGTTATGTGGGTTAATTGTTTATTGGCTTCTTCTGAGTAGAACGTATTAAAGGACAAAGAAATATCAACAGATTGATTGTATTTTCTTTGTTTTCCACCCTCAACTGAGGAAGTAGCATTAACTTATTCAAAGTGCATCAATATATGGCTCTATAATAACTCATAGCTTTAACATGGGTGTTTTCTTATTCAGAGTACAGCAGTAACCTTCAAGAAGACATTTACTCAGAGACCTCAGGACACTTCAGAGATACTCTCATGAACTTGGTCCAGGTATGACACTCAAAAATTCACACCATTTTGCACTATTAAAAAATATATATGTTTCATTTTCAAAAAACAGAACAGAAACCTCCATGTTACTCTAGTTTAATGGTAAATTCTATATAATAACATTTACTAAATACCAACTCAGTTCAAGCCACCATAATAGGTTGGGTATAGAAAGAAACAAATATAAATAGCACACCATCTCTGTAATTTTGCTATCTTCCTAATTTGGGGGGTAGGGGGGAGCGTTCCTATGTCAAATCAAAGACAGAAGGTGTGGTTTCCTTTAATGTGATGAAAAACTTCATACTGCACTTTACACATATTTTGTATGATTTAATTAATGGATGAATAAATATATTAGCCAGGTTAGAGCACAAACTAACAATTCCATTCATTGCCAGGGAGCATGGATTTTAATTCTTTGTGTGTATGTATGTGTGTGTATGCCCACGTTATTGTCAGTTTTGAATTAGGAATAAAGGAGTACAAAAGAAAACATTGTTGAGGAATCCAAGTATATATTGCCCCAAGTTGAGAAGAATGGTCATTAACACTGATTGGGTTCCTTCAAATTTTTCAATTGAAAAGAGTGGCACAGTACTAAGCAAATAAATTTTAAAATTTCAATTAAAAACAAAATTAACAATTTGCTTTATTGTGTTTGGTTTTCTATTTGATTTTATCTAGATTTGGCTGCATAGTTCATAAACTGCCTGTATCACCAATCTCAGTGAATCAAGTCCTATTCTGAGGATTCTAAATCTAAAATTGTAACATCAATGTAGAGTAGAAAGTTTGATTTTTTATAGCCCAACTTGAGTTCTGTGTAAGTTTAGAAATAAGCTTATTTTAATTTGTAAGAGAAGTTTAAGTGATTGTAGGGAAAATTAATAATTATTATTAATGTTTAAAAATAATCCCACTTGTCATGTCAATTGAAAACTTCCTATTTTTAATATATTTTTATTGATTTCAGAGAGAAAGGGAGAGAGAGATAGAAACATCAATGATGAGAGTTTAAACTTTAAGTGTGTGTGTGTGTGTGTATGTGTGTGTGTGTTTAACCTTGAAATAGCTTTTCATTGTAATAAAATTTTCCTATCAACATAGAATATAAAAATTGAGGGTAAATAGAGACCTAGATTTTATCAGAAACCAAGAAAATTAATGAAGTTTACTTAAAGATTATATACTTATAAAGTTTTACATTTCCCTTAAAATTTAAAATGTACTTTACATGTACAAAAATGTATATTTAGTAGTAATTATTTAACTCATAATAGAAAATAGAAGTAAAGCCCTAACCGGTTTGGCTCAGTGGCTAGAGCGTTGGCCTGCGGACTCAAGGGTCCCAGGTTTGATTCCGGTCAAGGGCATGTACCTTGGTTGCGGGCACATCCCCAGAAGGGATTGTGCAGGAGGCAGCTGATTGATGTTTCTCTCTCATCAATGTTTCTGACTCTCTATCCCTCTCCCTTCCTCTCTGTAAAAAATCAATAAAATATATTAAAAAAAAGAAAATAGAAGTAAAAAAACCATAAAAATATATATCTTTATATAATCCCCCTTTAATATTCATCATTTTTGGAAATCAAAAGTTCATAATAATTCATACTTCTTAGTAAAATGTATAATTTATCTTAAATTTAAAATATTTTGAAGATACTCCACTGGCTCTTCAGTTTGGAACTCCTGATTTATGATTTGGCTCAGTATATTGAAAAGATTGGAAGAAGATATAAAGTAGGAAACTGAGAAAGTTCACCCCTTCTCCTGACAACTATCTGTGGGGTACACCATTTCACAAAGAATCTATCCAAATATTTTACAAAAAGAAAATGGAGTTCATTTCTAAAGGGGTGTGAAATTTAGAGCTGATTAGTTTCAATCAGATAATTGAGGGGTGCTGCCGTGTAACCGTATCTCTTCAACCCTCTTGTTGGGATTATTATTCTCTCGGTCCCTATCTGCCTGTCTATCTATCATCTATCTATCTGTCTGTCTGTCTGTCCTCTCTGTAAAACAATAAGGTATGTATTAGATATCTGTTTCTCTTGGCTCTGTTATAATTTAGCTGTATGTCCTTGGATTTATCATTTAACCTTTTGTGATTCAGATTAGAGAAATGCACTCTGTAAATTAAGGGATATGAACCCATTCTTCTTGCAATGCCCTCCTACTACAAATATTGTAAATTTCTTCAATTATTAATATTACATTCTCTTCCTCCATCTGCATGGTGACTTTCAAAATCAGAGAAAAGACTGTCCATGGCTTTCACCGTTTTTCACATCATGAAAATTAAGACACACCTCCTTTTGTGAATTAACAGAGATGGAGGGAATCCGAGCACTGGAGCCTAAAGTGTTCATGCAGTGGGAAGTGCTGAAAATCACTGTCATATTTTCTGGGAGAGAAGATCTTTCACTGAATCTATAGAGTATTTTCCCTCAGGGCTATTTCTAATAAAGTGATAACTCAGCCAGAAAACGTTCCTCTTGAAAACTAATGCCAATCATTAAACTGGGTTCATAATACTTCCTGTGTGCTTTTATTAAACTAGATTTACAGGAGATCTAATTATCTGTCAAATAATGAAAAATGAGCCACTCAGAGATTAATTAATCAATATATGCAAATCACACTGGAGATGATAAATGTTTTCACAGAGAAAGAGTGGAAACTAGCCAACTGGATGCTTACTCCTCATCGTGGCTGTCAGGATTCTCCTGTGACAGTTTCTCAGACTTGGACAGTGAGGCCTCAGGGGATGTCATTGCCAAAAGCCTCCAGTGATCATTTGTAGTCAGTGTACCTGCTCCAAGTATACTCAGCCATATTTTAATTCCCTTTATTTCAAATTTCCTTTCACGTTTTTATTTTGCCCCTGATCCAAATTCTGTACTCATTTATTCCATTTATCTGGCATTTACATCTTAGGCTGTTTTTTATGTGACATCAGATTGATTCTGCTTTGGTGGAAAACGCTAAATCACAAACTTATTCACATCCTTTTACTCTATCAGTCTCCTTAAAGTGCTCTCAGCACTGTGGTAATCCTACATAATAAAAGGGTAATATGCAAATTAACCATCACATGATTGGGCCGGCGGGAGGCGCAGGGGGCAGGACTCGAGGTGGCTGGGGTGGCCGATTGGGCCGGTGGAATCCCCGTCCCCCGCGCCTCCCGCCAGCGCGATCGGCCACCAGGCCGCTGAGTGGGGACCAATGGGGCCAGCGGAAGGCGCGGGCAGCGGGACTCGTGGTGGCCAATCCTGCCGGCACAATCGGCCGCTGTGCCGCTGAGCGGGAAGGCGTGGGCGGTGGGACTCTGGGTGGCTGATCGCACCGGCGGGAGGTGCTCCAATCAGCGGATGGCCAGAGCCAAGGCCTGGGTCCCAGGTGCCAGAGGAAAACTGGTGCTGGCAGAAAACTGGTGCAGGGAGCCAGGTGAAGGAAGGTCTATTGCACGAATCTTCGTGCAACAGGCTTCTAGTTTGAAGATAATATAACACCCATATCTTACCAATCAATGCAAGTATGTTCACTTTAAATGTTGTCTTCTATTTCTTGCTCATCTATGTATAAAGCACCGTTTTATAGGTAAGTATACAGATTATAAAAATAAGAATTGCTGTGTGCATTCTTAGTCACCTGATATTGTAATGTGTCTGATAGGCTCGGTAAGTTTTTCCTTATCTGTACTCTGCTAGATGATACACATACACAACTTCTGAGTTATTATTAAACATATTAAATTTCCAAGGGCTACAAATGTACTCACAAGAAAATTTCACTAGGAATAATTTGATCTTTCCCATTTGCCCTCAATTTTTGGTTTGCAAGGGGAAAGAACCAATATTTAATCTAATATGGAAATTTAAAATATAGACTATGTGGAACAGTCAATGTGAGAGTACATGTTCAATAGCATTTTTATGTTTATTGAGTTAAACACTCAACTGTCAGATTTCTGGCCCTCCTTGCTCTTTCTCTTTAAGAAGGCACTTGGTGGAGAGGTGAGTGTGGTTTATGAGATGTCTTGGCAACAGGAGAGCGATAGTGTCCCCAGATCATCAACGTGTGTTCTGCATCCTTGCTCATCTCAGCTATGGAAGGGCAGTTGTGGGCAACTCTGGACATTAGAATATAAGGGATAGAAGTCCAAGATATGAGTGTTTCTCAGTGTTCGCTGTCAAGCCATACAGCTGGTGAATTTATGAGCTTTATGTATTTATTTTTGGCCTCCATTTGGTCAGAGCCAAGTAAACTTTTGTGATGGTTTAGCCTCATCATTGCTTTCTCTGGAGCTGAAGAATCCTCCTAAAGTCTAGCCGTGTCTCTCACACAGTTCCAGTCTACCACATAGCCCCTGGCTCCTGGAACAGTCTGTCCTTGCCATGGTCATAAACAGTTCATCTGTCAAACTTGCTAACCAGGTCCTCAGCTGGCCTGCCAGTTCCTCCATCAGGAGCAGAGAAGAAATTTGGGACCCATTCATGCTACTTAGGTATTAAGATTAGTTCAAGAGAGTTGTATTCAGCACCTCCCTCTGCCCAGTTATGCTGCATATCACTGCAATGTGGCCCTTTCCGGAGTCTGAAAAGATGCTAGGAGCAGAAACCACTTTATCCTCAGTGTTTTCTCAGCACAGAATATATATGGGGAAAAATGAAAGAAAAAGAAAAGAAAAAGCCTTTTCTTCAGATCTCAACCCAACTGAAAGGTTAAATAAACTGATAACTTATCTCTCCCACCTCCTTCTTCCCTCTTGCGCGCATATTACTCAGCGACCAGAGGGTCCTGCATGGGCTCCTCCTATTTTGAAATGCACATTCCTTAGATCAACTTGGCCATGTCTATTCTTTATATAATGAAGGGATGGGGATAAAACAAATCACAAAATATTGGCACTCCATCAAATCTAGATTTCATGGTTATTTAATTGTTGCATATATCTTACTCATATGTCAGAGACTGAATATTAACTCCTTCTTCCTCTGTGCATTTTCACTCTAACAATGTTAACTCTCATCTCTACCACCCACGGCCAGGCACTGGATGCTTTTTTTTTTATGGCAAAGAAAATACTGCACAGAAACTTGGAAAAGTGAAGGACATTTCAACATCTTCGAAATATTACCACTGCCGCAAAGAAAAACAAAATAAAACAAAAATAACCCACATTTTAAGAAAAGATATTTCATAAAGTATTCAAGGAAGATAAGGCTAACTGTAAATAATGATAGAACTTTCTTAGGAATTACCAATGTGTTTGCGATTCAAAGGTTTTGTCCCAATAATTCTATATGAATTATCAATTAAGAACAGTTACAAAGGAAAACCCATGTTTACTTTACAGGGAAGCAGACAGGAAGGTTACACAGACCCTGCCATGGCTGCTCAGGATGCAATAGTAAGTAGAACCAGCTCTCAGAATGACAGGAAAGACCCGTTGATTATTAAACTGGTCTGGCCTGGGGAGGTTCCGGTGCTACTTCCTGCATGTCTGATGTTTCAGGTCCTGTGGGAAGCCTGTCAGCAGAAGACAGCGGAACACAAAACCATGCTACAAGTGATCCTGTGCAACAAGAGTTACCAACAGTTGTGGCTGGGTAATTAGCAATCAGGTTTCTTTTCAGACACTTAACTGATTATATAGTAGAAAGCAAATAGTTAACGGGAAAAAAATCAGAGTCGGGGGAATGTTACATATAAACAGAAGAAAGCCAGTTAGTTACCTCAAGGGTACTGATTTGAAATTGTGTTTATACAGACATGCTTCACCTAAAGACATTACTAAGGAATAAAATTACCCTATAATTTTATTTTTTCCAATAACTGAATATAACCTTTAAATAATGAACCTTTAAAAACCATCTCTATTTATTTATTTTTTTTCCTTTATTGATTAAGGTATTACATATGTGTCCTTATTGCCTCACTCCCCCACTCATAGTGAACATAGTTTAATCAGCCTATTGTGAGACAAGATCATTACTATTGACATCATGAGTTATGTGAAGCTGCTGTATTGACCTAAAAGTTGCATTCAGATTAGTTTGCACTTTGGTTTTCCCCAAATTGCTGTACCTTTGTGTTTCTATTATTTTTGAAATTCTTTTATGTTTTCTTACATATATAAGACATACAGAAATATATAAAAAATTTTAAAAGGTGGTTTACTTCAACCCAACTCCCACCCCTATATTTTATTTGCCTTCCCTGTGTATAGCAATGTAATCAATATTTGTACTTTAAATGTATCATATTTACAAATCTATAATATTTCTATTGAATTATATCAATTTGTTAAAGTGTTCCAGGAATTTCAAAATATTTCTGGACAAGACATAGTGGATGCCATTAATGAATGTTATGATGGATACTTTCAAGAGCTGCTAGTTGCAATAGGTAAGTAATAATTTAGTTAGTGTATAGCAGACCTTTTATTCCACCACAAATGCTGATTGGCTCTGATTATGTTAAAGATGCATGAGTAAGCTATTGGTTGAGTCACTTTCTCCTAAATTTAATTATTTAGAAGGAATGTTAACTTTATAGAGGAAAAGTACATCAGCTACAGATTCAATGCACTAAACTGGCACACTGACCATTTAATGAATGAACACACTTCCCTAAAAGCTGGTTCAACTTCTATACGAGAAACATTGGATTCTCAAATGTTCTCTCTCTCAGGCAATTGGGATCTCACACCTTTAAATTGATTTGTTTCCCATTCCCTTGTTAGAGAGCAGATTAATGCTAGCAATATGGGTTCTTTTTCTGCATGAGGAAAAGGGTGCTTTGTTACCATGTCTAATAAATTTATGCCTTTAGGGGTAAGTCTTATTATAGAAAAAGATTTACCAAGTTGTTCCTTTAGTGGTGGTTTCTTCAGGCCACTGTGAGGGAGTATACTTTCTGCTTCTGCCTAAATGAAAAAAGTATCCCTACATAAAGGAGAAACAGTGGTAACTATCCATAAGAACTACTATTAACTTCCCATGCTTTCCTCTGTGCTGTGCTATGACTTGAGAGCACACATTGCAAAGACTACAAATGAGGGGTCATTTTGATATGTTGTTTTTAGTAGGCAAACATTTAGTACTCAGATATTTGTTGAACGGATGAATATTGTGGTTTTTCCATCCCTAAAGTGACAAAGACATACATGGGCATGGAAGCTGAAAATTAACAGAATTTTAAGAAATTTTAAGCTAGGGTTCCATTAAAAAAAAAAAGTGGTTTCTATGAAATCCCTAAAATAGTATACAAAATATGAATACTTGTGTATTTTCCTGAGAATAAGATGCATATATTTCAGTAAATTTTCAATATAATAATTGCATACTCACATCAAAACTCCTCATTTTGCACACAAGGCCTAAGGAGGTTAAGCGACTACTCCAAAGTCTATCAACTAATTAGCAATCAAGATATAACTAGAACCCATGCCATCTGAATCTCAAGATAGAGCTCTCTTTCCACTAGACTGCAGCCACAAACAAAGTAAAAAGAAAGAACTCTTACCATTTGCAACAGCATGGGTGGACATGGAGAGCATTACGCTAAGCGAAATAAGCCAGTCAGAGAAAGATAAATATCATATGATCTCATTTGTGGAATATAATAAACAACATAAATTGAACAAAAATTGATCCAGAGACAGAGAAACATCGAACAGACAATCAAACTTCAGAGGGAAGGTGGGGGAGTGGAGGGTAAGATATCAACCAAAGGACTTGGATGCATGCATATAGGCATAACCAATGGACATAGACATTAGGGGGGTGAGGTCACGTGCGGGGGGTGGGGAGTGGCTGGGGAGAGGTCAGTGGAGAAAAAGGAGACATATGTAATACTATATGTCATACTATATGGAATATTTTAAACAATGAAGAATTAAATAAATAAATTTTTAAAAATAAAACAAACACACACAAGAAAACACAAAGCAGTGGGCGTGAGACAGGAAACAGTGGACATTTAAAATAACAAAATAATTTAACTGCTTCATTCATATTGATTATTTACTATTCTGATCATTGATTTAGGCACTGCAGATGGGACAATAAAACAACAACAAAAGCAACAAAAGTCCCCGTCCTTAAGGCACTTACATTCTAGCAGCATTCTATTTATTTTGCATAGAAGTTATAGACTTACATGCATTACTCATTCCTTTCTTAATTGATTGACTTATTCAAATAAACAATATTGAATGTCTATAATCGTCAACTGACTTTCATCGGGGACTACTGTTGACTAGACTCTAGGCTGTTCTAATGCCATCATGGTTTGGATGAAATGATTTCTAACACTGGTGTAGACCAGCTATTGTCCATATAGTTTCTCCTTAAGAGATTTTAGATCTATTCATAAATATATACCCTAAAAATAGTGTTCAGGAAGATGAACCACTTGCAAGGGCCTATGTCACATTGAGTTCTACAGTAATAAAAATCTATAACAGTGGTGGTAACCTGGGTCTTTTTGAAGCTCTATTAATTTTCAGATAAAGAGGACACATTTTATGGAGGAAATAAGAGAGTTTCAAGAGACAGATAAATGAAAATCTGAATTAATAATTATAATATTGTTTCTTTAAATTTTTATTGGTTACCACTAATCTCAGTGTTGAAATTGCAATATACTATATAATGACAGATCTTACATAGACTCACAAAGAAACTTTCCAAGACCGTAATGGAAAAAACGTGTGCTCATTGTTTCTCAAATTTTGAAGAAAATATATATTGTCACTTTCAAACTTGCTTTTTTTTCTCTCTGATTTTTGTAGTTCTCTGTGTTCGCGACAAACCAGCCTATTTTGCTTATAGACTACATACTGCAATCCATGTAAGTATGACCCACATATTTAAAAAATTTCTCCAGAAGTCATGTCTACTTCCTCAAATTACTAATTTTACTTCCATTATTTAAATATTGATTTTCATTTTTCAGCTTGTATACAAATATACTCATTTAAAAGAAAATATGTTCAAGTGAAAAATATAGTATATACCAAAATGATACCCATCAAATAAAAATAATCCTCTGCTTTCTATATCAAATTGAGGAAGCTAAGAAACGTGATTCCTTGGGACCTATCTTATTCATGTGCTTTAGCATTTCTTAGCAACTGAACAAACTGGTAAATCCAAATGCTTCGTTCTTTTTTCCTTAATCCTCACCTGAGGACATGTTTATTGATTTTAGGAAGAGAGAGAGGGAGGGAGGAAGGGAGAGAGAGAGAGAGAGAGAGAGAGAGAGAGAGAGAGAGAGAGAGAGAGAGAGGTTGCCTCTGGTATGAGCCAACCCAAAACCCATATGTGCACGGGACGAGTTATGTGTACCCCCAAATGGTTTGAAGGTAAAGAGGGGGATTGTATATTTATCAAGTAATCAAATTTGTTATACATGAGGCTCTTAAATGTAAAATATCGGTCAAAAGCTGTTTTCATGACCCCTAGCCAAAGAAAATCTTTGTATTTTCCTCCAGTGAATGATATATGGGTTAAATATGGAAATTTGGTTAGATCATTCATTTTAGTCACCTCAAATTAGGTAAAGCTTGTTAGTGGGCCTGCACCTAAAACATGCAGACATCAAATATTAGTTTATGCTGACTGGCCACTGGATGTCACCATTCCTCCATTTAAAGAGACAATTTAAAATTTACTTGTAAAACAGTATTCTTTCTGAAGCTAGTACACAAATATTGACTTCTAAAAATTTTTTTCAGTAGGTGAGCT
This sequence comes from Eptesicus fuscus, assembly GCF_027574615.1. NCBI lineage: Eukaryota > Metazoa > Chordata > Mammalia > Chiroptera > Vespertilionidae > Eptesicus > Eptesicus fuscus. The sequence goes on along the minus strand of NC_072478.1, from coordinate 40,396,669 downwards.
TAAATCAGCAAATATTTCAAGTACCTGACATTTTAATTTTTATAATTGAATCTGACTGGGGCACTCCCTGGATGGTTGAGGGATGCAGGGAGAAGAGCAAATTGCATAGAAAAGAGGAAGGGTCTATGTTAGACAGATGAACTGTAAGGTACTGTTTTCTAATTTTTTTTCCTTCCCTTTTCTGTATCTTCTAGGACTTTGGTTTCCATAATAAAACTTTAATTAGGATTCTCATTGCCAGAAGTGAAATTGACCTGATGACCATAAGGAAACGATACAAAGAGAGATATGGAACATCCTTATTTCATGAGATCAGAGTAAGTCTCCCACACGTGGTTTATTTTGACCCCTAGTTCATTCTTTTTGAAACTTAAAATAAGAGCTTAAGTTAAATAACTTTATGTTAGAATCTAAAAAGTTAAGTAAACTGACAGGGATAATGGACTTCAGTACATCAGGCAGTCTTTACTGCAACAACAGTGCTAGCTGAGGAAATCCCTCCACATCAGTTACAGATCTTACTCTCACATGTTTTAAGCAAACATCATTGATGTAGTCATGCAAAACATTAATTTCCTAATTGTGTAATTGTGTTTTATGAGCTAAATGCTGAAGTATTGACGTATGATCAGCATTGAGAAAAATACATTTTTGCAACAAGACCACACTGTGAAGAGGTTTCTAAGATCAGTTCTGCTGTCCTCTCATATTGTCATAGTAGGCAGGGCAGCCAAAGATGGTAATTTGGAGGAATGTAATGCTGATATGTAAAATTCTATACATTCCTATCCCTTTAGCTTTTGAAGGGGGGAAGAAGTAATGATTCAGAAGTAAACAAGCCAGTTTTATCATTCTGACATATCTAAACTTTACCCTGGATTTTGATAAAAACCTAGCAAAGAATGATCATACTATATAGAACCACCTATGTAATTTGTGGTACCCAATGGAAAATGAAAATGCTTGATCCCTTTTACAAAAATTTATAGAGAATTTTAAGATGGCACCAGTGGAACATTAAACCAAGCACAGGCCCTGAGGATATATTTTGAATTCTATTTCCCACATACTTACCTTGTTCACAATGGTTTCCATTGAAATTTTCAACTGCACGAATGGCTTTTTAATAGAAAGCAAGATCCAGAAGCAACTCAACAACCCAAAGATCAAGAGAGCGCAAAAACAAAAGATCTTATAGGTCCTTGAGTAGCCAAAGTGGTTTTTAGGAGGAAGAGTTTTGGTAGACCAGTTGAGATAAACCTTATTCCTGTGTCTTTGATAAAGCTCTTCTTAACCCACCTTCAAACCCTAAGTTTTTAGTGATGATAAACATTTCTCATTGAGAAATGCGTGTCAAAACTCATTTTCTAACTAAATAAACTAATTGTAATACATTTACTGCAAATAATTACAGCCTCATAAAAATCTACTAATATTCACATATTAATATTCTACTTTACTATGTTGGTTTAATGTAGTAAAATATAATTACATGACATTGTATAAGAGAACATTAATATGATGATTGATTCTTTAACAAAGATAGGTTTTAGAATTCCATTTATTTACTACTATCAGTATTTTGAAAAACTTAAAAATAATAGAAGGCCATAAAAAGAAGATAAAAGTTACCCTAATTGTCCACCATAGATAATAACCATAACAAAATTTATTTTAGATGCTTGCTGTCTTTTTAAAAATATATATAAATATGAATATGTTTTACCACTCAGATGAGTATTTTATGGCATAACTACTCCACATTATTACATATTGCTTTTTAATTTTTCACTATTATATGTAATATTATAGTATAAATCTTCATGCTCACCAATAATTGATAATTATTTTCTTAGGATTGATTTCATGAAGTAGAATTACTTCATTAATTAATGTTAACATTTAGAAGTCTTTTTAAGGAATAGTTCCAATTATTCCCCCTTCCCATATACTATCAAGATTTATAGCAATATTAGAATACTTCTTTCTAAAGTTGAGAAGAAAATTTAATTCTACTTCAAGTTACTCTTCTTATAAATACACATTAGGGTCCAATCAACTTTACATAAACTCCATTCTATCGACCATGGTATTATTTTTCAGCAACTTCCACTGGGAATAATTCTCAGGATACATTAAATCTTTAGATGAAAAAATAAATAATTTTGAAAAGGCTAATAGCCCATGGGTCGTTCATACTGTAGTTTAAAGAAGTTACGCTTCTGTTTAGAAATATTGTGACATTTTATTTCAAATGCATTATTTCTTTCAGAATTTTGCTTCAGGGCACTATGAGAAAGCGCTGCTTGCCATCTGTGCTGGGGATGCTGAAGACTACTAAATCAAGGGAAGGCTTTGGAGCACTGTGCACGCCTCTTTATAGACCTGTCAAATGCAGATTTTGTCGTGAACTTGCATTGTTAGTAGCATTGTAGCAAAACTATACAATCATATACCCTCTTCTTTCTTTAAAATTATTCTAAGCCAAAGAAAACTGTACTCATACATTTATGTGAGACTGGATTTTTACTTATTATCTAAATCAACATTTTATTAAATTGTGTATAATGGAATAATAAAAAATTATTACATTGAATTAGATTTTATTTAAATATGAACCATTGACTTCATACAACAAGAGATTCTGCTTATGGCTGCCCTTAGCATGCTTTGGGAAACCAATGGAAACACAATATGTGACCCTTGGAAGAATTTTCAAAACTCTTGGATAAATGCTATAAATCTAAAGTGAATATATAAAGCCATCTTTAAAAGCAAATAAAGATATTCTGGCCCTGGCCAGGTGCCTCAGTTGGTTGGAGCACTGTCCCATACACCAAAAGTTTGTGGGTTTGATCCCTGGTCAGGGTATGTATGGGAAGCAACCAATTGATGTTTCTCTCTCTCTCTCTCCCTTCTCCCTCTCTAAAATCAATAAACATATCCTCAGATGAGGATCAAAAAATAAAAAGAAAAGAAAAGGAAGGTATTATACAGCACAATGCAGTCAGGTATATGCTTGTCAGGCTTAGATGTGCAAGACACTTTGATGTAAAAATAAGTGTGTGTATGTGTGTGTGTGTGTGTGTGTGTGTGTGTGTGTGTGTTTGATAACCACTCTGGTAAAGGCAATTTATCTCTAGCTATTTTTTTTTTTTAATGTTGGTGCCTAACCAACCATTTGCTCATTGCTTTTTGTTTTTACTTCTTAACATCAGCATCAAAGTCTTTTGAAAATTACATATGCTTTGTGCCATCAGTTTAGCCTGATACCTTATGTGTTTCAACATTCAGTAAATTAGAAACAGCAAGCAACAACAACAAAAAATACTCACTGAGGTCAGATTTGGAGGAGAATCTAGACTAATGCTCAATATAGCCTAGAATAAAGGAAGAGATGAGGCCCCAACAGAGGCTCCCAACATAAGGGGAAACACAAAAACTAAGATCATGGGGAGCAGTGATTCATGAAGTCACCCAAGGAAAATGAGAACATGTATACAATAAATCTAGATGAACTAGTGTAACAGACAGAAGTGCTTTACTCCACATGCAACGTTTTTTTAGTTGTCTATTGCCCATTTCCTATAGATCTGTTTCTACTGGTCTCAGGAGAAATGAAAGATGTACTCAGAACCCGGTGTCTGATGGGAGGAATGACACAAGACATTTAGCACACAATGACTGGGTACAACATAGGACATTTCAGACTTCTGACATTACTCTCAAGATTTACAACGGAATATTACTCAGCCACAGAATGAAATCTTACCTTTTGCTACAGCATGGATGGACCTAGAGGGTAATATGCTAAGTGAAATAAGCCAGTCAGAGAAAGACAAATACCATATGATTTCACTTATAAGTGGAATCTAAAGAACAAAAATAAATGAACAAACAAAATAGAAACAGGCTCATAGATACAGAGAACAGACTGATGGTTGCCAGAGAGGGGAGGTTGTGGGGCTGAGTAAAAAAGGTAAAGGGATTAAGAACAAATTGGTAGTTACAAAATAGTCACAGTCACACAAAACGTAAAGTGCAGCACAGGGAATATATCAGTAATGTTGTAAGAATGATGTGTGGTGTCAGGTGAATACTTGAAATAGCAGGTGGATCACTTTGTAAAGTATATGATTGTCAAACCACTATGCTATAAACCTGAAACTAATTCAAAATAATATCGAATATAAGCTGTTGAAAAATAAAATTAAAAAAAATTCAACGTATTGCTATGGTATATGATATTATATTATTTTAACTTGAGTTTCATTTCTATCTTTTAAAATATCATTACATTTCATGCTGAAAGTAGTCATTGCTCAAGACAGTTGGCATAGCTACTATACAAGCTAAAATTCTTGGGAGAAAAAAAATTGTTAGAATTGCTGTTGAGAATTTAGATATTTAAATAAAAAATTTCCTCAATGGACATCTTTCAATAAGTTGTTCAATAAATTGTGAAATCTACACTTTAGCTAGGTAATACATTTTATTTCATCAGCACAGAATGAAAATCGAATAAAAAACAAATTCAGATTTAAATGATAAGAGACTTTATTTGAAGAAAAAAACAACACAATTACTACAATAAGTGGAGAGGCCTAGTGCAATAGGGAAAGGGGTGGGGCGGGCTAATGAAATAGGAAAAACACTCTGCCTGTGAGATTTTCGGTGGTCTCAAGGTCAGTCAGAAAATAATTTTAATTTCTATGGATAGAAAAACAAGCCTAGAAATAATCATGTATGAAGGAATGGCATGAATGTGTAGTGATCTTGGAATGTCTTTGGTTGACCTTCCCAGTATTAGTTGCTCTGAGATTGGACAGTTGATCAGGGATAGCTGATCTGAGTATGCCTCTAGGTGATTTTCAGGAAGGCCCTAAGGGTAGATTAAGGGTCAGGACCTTCGGGGAGGAGAGAAGCCTAACTAAATTGGTCAAAGCAATCAAGCAGGTTTTTGTCAGCAGGAGAAAACAGTTCAGCTAATCATTTAGGAGGCAAAGAATGGGAGTTGGGAGGGTATGTTGAGGATTGTCATAGGTACACAGGGTGTTACCTGTAAATCTAATCTATGTCAGAGAAGAAAGGGTGGTTTTTTGCAGTAAACCATTTTGTGAGACACAAAAAGGGCAAGAACATTCCTTGGTCATTTCTGTTTTCTAGGAGCACAGTACTTAGGTAAAATGTAATCTTCAGTCTATTGCTTTTTTTCCTAAAATTGAATTGAATGCTTTACTCAGTTGTTTAAATGCTAACACAACATTGTCATCTTCATCATCACATAATTCACTCAGTGAAATCCTGTAGAAGATTAAGTGTTTAAATTATTATCATTATTATTTTTACTTAATGGTACTTAGCTGGTTATATGATCTTTAAATGCAAAAATGTTTACTATACCTGATGGTCTGAACAGTAAGTGCAAAATCCCTGATAAGAGTAAAAGCATCTCCCATATTTAACCTACGGGGAGAGAAAAGACAAAGTAACATTTAAAGAATACATTAGTTTTTGGTGTGTTATCAATCTACAGTAAAGGAAATAATAAATGACTACCTAATTCTGATCTTTCCACAAAAAATAGAAACAGATATGGAAAGACTGCAGAGAAGTGTTTGTGTCCTTTGCACCCAGTATTTCACTATGCTCATTTCACTCCTAAATTGACTAAACCAGTAGAGGCTAATCGTTTCTATAATAAAAATTATGACTTGTAGTTTTTATATAACAGCATATTATTATTACCGAATTTAAGTATTTCACACATGTTCAAAACAGTGCCAGATATAAGAGATGTCACTGAAAATGCAGCATAGGCAGCTCCAAGGACCCATCTTTTCACAGAAACATCAATATATATATATACTACATATAGATAGATAGATAGATAGATAGAGAGATGATAGATAGATAGATAGATAGATAGATAGATAGATAGATAGATAGATATCAGGGGTCCTCAAACTTTTTAAACAGGGGGCCAGTTCACTGTCCCTCAGACCGTTGGAGGGCCGGACTATAGTTTAAAAAAAAAAACTATGAACAAATTCCTATGCACACTGCTAAGTAGGCTGCTAAGCAGGACAGGCAGCGGCGGCAAAAACACCCGGCGGGCCGGATAAATGTCCTCAGCGGGCAGCATGTGGCCTGCGGGCCGTAGTTTGAGGACCCCTGATATATATATATATACATACACACATATACATATATATATAATATGTATATATGTATATATGTATACTACACATATATAATACACATATATGTATAAATGTATTATATATATGTATAGATGTGAACTGTCAGAATCAACCTTATTAGAACTCTAGAAAATAGTCAAAGGTTTAACTCAAATAATGAAAAAGGTTAGACTAGGTAGGGGAAAGCTTTGTGACATCTTTGTTTGCCCTCTCCTCGCCATCCTTCCAGCACAGGGCAGTCTGTGTTCCCCGTGTGGCCCTGACCCCTGATTGCAGGGGGAGCAGAGCTGACCTTATTCACAAGGGCTGTGTTCATCTGTCTGTTCTAACCTGTCTAGGAACTGTGTAAAGGACTGAGGTGAGGCCCTCGTCTTTGTTTTGCCTAGCTTGAAACTCAGGAAGGACAAATGGAAAGTCAGAGGAACCACTGCAGCTGCCTAGGGCGAAAGATTACAGTTGGGTCAACACGATTGAGTAAAGAAAGCCTGTGAGAAAAAGCTGGGAAAGCGTAACCAGTATATTAAACATTTAGAAAACCATTCTCATACCTAGGGCAGAACGCATGCTCAGGAAAGACCTGAGAAAACCCTCTGTCTGGTCTCTAAGATTAGTGCAAGCAGGAAGTGAAGGGGGAGGCAGAATTGTCAATAAACTAAGTGTTGATAGGTAACATAGAGCCAAACTGAAAAAATTGGGAGAAATCTTTTCTTCATTTTTCCCCTCCTTCTCCTCTTCTTCCTTCCTCTTCTTCCCCCACTTCTTGTGTTCAAAAACATGTTCGTCAAAACACTAGCTGAATACAAACTAAAGAAAGATTACAGAGATCATACACAATGAAGAATACAGACTTAAAAAAAATTTATTTAGAAAAGCCACCATGCAAAACAATAGCTATTGTGAACAGCTAGAAACAAAAACAACAAAACCTGAAAATAGAGAAAATTTCAGAAATATGTTTTAAAATTCAAAATGTACAGTTCTCAAAAACAATTTTGAAGCATGAGAAGAAACAATAAAATGTGCCCATTGACTGATAAAATTATCAGAAACTATCCCGTAGAAACAAAAAAGTGTAAGACATAAGAAACAAATACAAAAATGGAAAAGTAAGTTCTTCCTCATCAGTAATTATTTTAAATGTAAATGAATGAAGTATTCGATGAAAAGATAAAGACTGGTCGAACAGATAAAAAAATAAACATCATCCAACTATATACCCTTGGTTTAAGGAAAATGTTTAGCAGCTAGATAGAGGTGGTTGATGTACAACATTACAAATGAAACAAATGTTGCCAAATAGTTCACTTTCATACGGTTATTTTTATGTTACGTGAACTTCCCCTCAATAATAAGTAGCATTTTAAAATAGTTCCAAGTAAAATGCATCTTCATGACTCTTCCTAAGTCATTGCATCTTAAAGTTATCCTCATAAGTTACAATGCCACAGCACAACAAACATTAATTACACAAACACACATATATCTATAAAGATGTTAAAATAGAAAAAGTCATACCAATTATCCAAAGTGAGTGCTGACAGGGAACGGTTTTTATAGAAGTTCAATACATAACCATTCAATGGACACTTCCTTCCAGTCGTATCATATTTATTCAAGCAAAGGAAAGGGATGTTTTGAACATTCACATCAATTGTTCGTAACATAGCCTGAGGAATGCAGAGATTTTGGACTGTTAGCATTTTCTTTTGAGATATGCTTCAATCTATTATAAAACTTGACTAGAGGACCAGTGCACAAAATTCATGCATGGGGAGGGGGGTCCCCTCAGCCCAGCCTGCACTCTCTCCAATCCGGGACCCCTCGGGGAATGTCCAACTGCCGGTTTAGGCCTGGGGATCGGTCCTAAACTGGCAGTCGGACATCCCTCTCACAATCCGGGACCACTGGCTTCTAACTGCTCACCTGTCTACCTGCATGATTGCCCCTAACTGCCCCCCCCCTGCTGGCCCGGTCACCCCCAACTACACACCCCCCCACTGACTTGGTCACTCCTAACTGCCCCTCCACTGGCCTGGTTGCCCCTCATTGCCCCCCCTTCTGGCCTGGTTGCCTCCAACTGCCCCCTTGCTGGCCTGGTCACCCCACACAGCCTGCAATTCAGTTGTTTGGTCGCCCCTCACTGCCCCCCAACCGGCCTGGTCGCCCCTGCAGCCCACTGTTCAGTCGTTTGGTCAGCCCTCACTAACTCCCCTGCTGGTCTGGTCACTCCACACAGCCTATTTAGTCGTCCGTTTAGTTGTTTTGGTTGAGACAGTCACTTAGATATATATATTATTGTGGTTCATAACATCTAGCTAACTGAAACAACCCAATATATTTTAATAAAATATTGTCAAATGCCCATTGTTTTAAAGTTCTCCAAACTTTAATATAAGTGACCAAATAAAGTTAGTAAAACATCAATATTCAAAATATTAAAACTATTTTTTAAATCACAAAAAGTATATATCTAACTTATTCAGAATTTGAAGATACATAGTCACTTTTACCATCTCAGAAATATATTACAACTATTTTTTAAATATTTTTTCCTGAAAAGGTATTTGTGAGCTTACAAACTTATATTGGTATCAGCTACATGCAACAATAATAGTGCTTGCTCTTCCCCCCCCCCCCACATACATCTATTTTGTCTTGCAGGATATAAGTATCTGGTTTTGTCCAAGGATATACTCACATATCCTTGGAATTTATTTCCCACCAACATGCTATAGATAAGCTGTCAGAGGTGAAGGTAGGACTGGCAGTCTCATTACTCCCAATCTGATGGGGCAGTAAACAAAGCAGCTCTTGTGTCAATTTTAAAAATTAAAGTGCTTGATATGGCCTGACCAGCATGGCTCAGTGGTTGAGCATCGACTTGTGAACCAGGAGGTCATGGTTCGATTCCTGGTCTGGGCATATGCCCAGGTTGCAGACTACATCCCCAATGTGAGGCATGCAGGAGGCAGCCAATCAATAATTCTCTCTCATCATTTATGTTTCTCTCTCTCTCTCTAAAATCAATATATATATATATATATATATATATATATATATATATATATATATATACAATATATATATACACAATACTTACATATTAAGCACTTAAATATATATATATATATACATATATATATATATTTAAGTGCTTAATATGTAAGTATTGAGTTTCTACTCTTCACTGAGCACTATTTTTAGGTGCAGGGATCACAAAAGTGAAGCAAACACAATCTGCCTCAAATAGTTTATAGCAGAGCACTAATGTTTTGGGGTTTTTTTATTCTATTTTTTAACGTGTTTTTGTTTTGTTTTCAATTACAGTGTATGTTCAGTATTATTTTGTATTAGTTTCAGGTGTACTGCATAGTGGTTAGACATTTATATACTTCACAAAATGTTCCCCCGATATTTCTAGGACCCACCTGGCACTGTTCATAGTTATTATTGACTACATTCCCTATGTTGTACTTTATACTCCATGACTATTTTGTAACTGCCAATCTGTACTTCTCCATCCCTTCACCTTTTACACCCAGTCCTCCAATTCACCTCCCCTCTGGCAACCATCAGTCTGTTCTCTCTCAAGTCTGTTTCATGTTAATGTGTATTTTGAACTTAATTGTTCTAAGATAGCTCCCAATATTCCTTATTTCTACCAGATGAAACTGATGTTGCACCTGGAGTGGTAAGTGCTTATGCTATAGTGATTCACACAAGTAAGATAACATCATTCATACATGATTATCTTATCTAATAATAGACAAATATGCAAATTGACTGCACCTTCGCTATGCCCAAGCCACGCCCACCAGCCAAGCCACGCCCACCAACCAATCAGGATGAATATGCAAATTACTCCCAACAAAGATGGCGGCTAATTTGCATATCAAGACAGCTTAGAAAGAAGCCAAGAGCTGCAGAAGGGAGCAAAGCTGCGGAGAAGCAAGCAAGCTGGGGGGGAGGAGAAGGGAAGAGCGGAGGTGGGGCCGGGGGGGGGTGGGGAGGCGGGGCGGGGGGAGAAGGGAGGAGCAGAGGCGGGGCCGGGGGAGAAGGAAGGAGGGCTGGCGGAGAAGGGAGAAAAGCAGGCAGGCTGGTGGAGAATGCGGGGCAGGGGACAAGGGAGGAGAGCAGGTAGGGCAGGGTAGAGTGCAGCAGGAAACCCTATTGCAGGATTTTTCCTGCAACGGGAACGCTAGTTAACTGATAAAATAACATTATTTTTGTTATCTAAATAATTTTTTCTATTTTAAAACTACTTATGTATACAATAAAAGAGAGAGAGAGAGAGAAATTTCCCCCTACTTCAGTGAAAACTACCATTTAAAATATGAATAAGATGGTGGTGTTTTACTGAACTCTTAGCTATTATTATAATCAATAAAATTATTTCTCTTAAATGATAAACAGGATACAAGGAAGTTACACAGCAAAATTTACATACATCATTTATCACATCAACATCAAATAAATCTTGATCAGTCATGTGGGACAGGCAAGCAAATGGGGAGACAGCAGTTCTGCTTTCGGTCCCAGGCATCAAATGAGAAACCAGTTCAGAGTCTTCACATTCTTTACCTGAGAAGTCTAATAAGAAATCAAATGGAAAACCAAATAAGAAAATAATTAAACTAAATGATTTAAAACAAAACATACTTGTTTGAACCATTAGTACTGGGCAAATTACTCGTTTAAAAACAAAAACAAACACAAAAGTATTTGAAGGAAAATGTAAGTGTTGTATTGCCAGATGATCACTGAGAAGACCTTCATGAGCTAAAAATCATTCTGGCATTTGCTAGTGGTTCTCTTTTTTGTCGTTATCAATTGGTCCAATTGGGTAACTCCTTGTCTATCCACTCAGAAGTTAGAAAGACACTACTGGCAAAGTAGAAAGCATGCTTCATTGGACACTAGTGGATCCGCGGACCCCAGGTCAAAAACCAGGGGCATCCACCTGTACTTTAGAATGAATTTCATTATGAGTTCATTCTTCTCAAGATCCTATGGACCTACAAAAATTGCGAAATTATTCATAATAGGATTAAAAATTGACATTATGCCCACTATCTCACACTAACACTATTATTACTCATATTCCAGCAGAAGGGAGGAAATCCCTACTTCATTCACCAGGAGGCGAAAATAACAGAGGAACATTTCTAGGTCTCGTGGAGCTCAATCATGTCACCCCAGGCCTGAGTGGTGAGTTTGGGAAAGGAGCTATTGTCATGTCCATCTTAAATTGTCTTCTATCTATCTATCTATCTATCTATCTATCTCTATCTACCTACCTACCTACCTATCATCTGTCATCTTCCCTTCTATCTTCCTCTACTTCTTCCTTCTCTGACTTCTTTCTATGACAATAACACTCTTGTTTCTGTGTCTCATTGTTTCTCTTTGAATAATTCACTGCCTTTCTTCAGTTGTTTTCTCTGCCTCCCTTTGTCTGTCATGTTTGTTCTTTTGTACTTTTCTCTATTGTTGTCTATTTTCTGTCTCACTCTCTTAGTCTTTCTTTTATCTTTCTGTCCATGTGTTTGTCTCTTCCTATTTCTCTCTCTCTCTCTCTCTCTCTCTGTCTCTCTCTCTCTCTCTCTCTCTCTCTCTCTCTCCTTCCTTGTGTGCCACTCTATGGATCTGTTCCTCTATGTATCTCTAGGCCTTTCTCACACACACTTCTCTATGTCTTTCTCTGTCAGTCTTTCTATTTGTCATTCAATATCTGCTTAAGATCCACCTGATTACTCAGAAGATACATACCATGTTTTCTAATTCAACTTTATCCACATTACTCCCTTGTAAATTGTTCAGTTGATGCCAATTTAGGTGACAAATAAAAATGTCTAATGTTTGACTTTTAAGCATGCAAAATTAAATGTATGACTAGGATTTATTATAAGTAACTTTTTAATTTTTAACAGTTATAATTATCTGCATTATTTGTTCAAATTAGAGGTGGTAATTGCACAACATTTTACTGAACCAAATGCTACTTCAGTACTATGCAGCACTTGGAAATTATATAATTGTATATTGTGTATATAAATTTCACCTCAATTTTTAAAAAACTTTGGAAAAATTATACCTATTATTTGTCAGTATTATTTATTCACATGCCATTTCTTATAAATTATATTTGTTTCATAATGCTGAGGTAGCAAATTACCACAAACTTTATGGTTTAACACAATCCAAATGTATTATCTTATGATTCTGGAAATCAGAAGTCTAAAACAGGTCTTACTAAGCTAAAACCAAGGTGTAATTAGAGCTGGTTTGTTCCCTAGAGGCTCCAGTGGAGAATCTATTTCCTTGCCCTTTTTAGCTTCTAGAGGCTGTTGTACAGTGATTGGCTTGTGGCCCCTTCCATCTTCAAAGCCAGTGGTGATTGGTCAAATTTTCCTCATGTCACCTCTTTCTAACTCTGATTCTTCTGCTTCTCTCTTTTACTGAAAAGGGCTCTTATGATTACTTTGGTCCACACATACTAGTATAATCCAGGATAATCTCCCCACCTCCAGGTCAGTTGATTAAAAAATGTAATTCAATCTGCAATCTTAGTTTCCCCTTTGCTACATAACATATTCTCAAGTTCCCAGGATTAGGACCTAGATATCTTAGAGGAGAGGCCATTTTTCTGCCTGCCACAGTAATCATCGCAGAGAAAAACGGAGAAGAAAAATCATTGCATTTACACCTCCAAGTTCCAAATGTAGGTCACTGCTTGGGAATGATGCTGTTGTAATAGCCTGGTCATTATTTAACAGCAAAGGAGGGAAGGAAAGAGTAGATAACATAGGTATGCCATTTATACAGCTTTACCAAAAAGCTGCTTTAATACTTTCCAAATCTATTCTCACTGACTGATGAGGAAAGGGACTGGACAAATTGTAGACATATTCCCAGTAAGGTCTGAGTGATGTGGAAAGGTGCTTTTCTGTCAGTCAGACCTAGAAACAAGTCAGTGGTCAGGATGAGTGTGGCCACTGCAAGCATGAGAAACCTCAATATTTAAACTTCTAAACAAAGAACACACTCTTCGGTCTCTTTGTTATTACTCTCTCTCACTCAAGCACAGGGCTCCTGGGACCCCTGTTGTGGGGCGGGGAGAGACTGTGCTCTTCTGCACCCATGTGGCTCACAGCCATGTGGGACTCCCACAATGGACTAATGGACTTTAATAAGCTTGGATGCTGAACTACACCTGGCTGCAACATGGAACAGAAACTCTGGCCTTGCTTTCGGCTCTACCGGGTACCCAGCTGCACCTCTTGCAGAACTTGCTTAAGGGAAATGGGATTTTGAAAACTGAGAAATGTAACTTCACACAAATAAAGTCCCTTTTCCCACATCTCATTCTCCCGTGGGGGCTTCCGAAAATTCTTATTTCAGTGGTGCTTCAAGAACTTCGCTCCCAGGAGCGACAGAGGAGTTTGATTCTCTGGTAACAGGAACACTTATATTCTTTTCCATGAAGTTGACTCATTACCAACTAATTTTTCATCCCATGGTTGAATTAACTGACTATTTTCTCTTTGCCCTTCATAAGCCTCTACATTAAAATATAATATGCTATCTGGAAATATGAATAAACAAAATTAGTCCTTACTGCTCCTTTTTATTTTTCTCCTGGATTCTTCTGGAAAACAGAGTTCTGCCACCTTCCCATTTTCTTCTTAGCTCTCAATCTTCTATCTTTCCATTTGGGGGTCCTGTGTATTCTCTACTTCCAATCCCTTTACTTTATCTGGAATACATTACTGAATTTTTCTTATATTTTTATTTTCTTTTTTCATTTATTCTGTCCTTTACTCAAAGACATGGGAAAAGCCTTAGTTTCTTTAATGTCCCACCTAGTATTCAAGGAAGTAGAGCATACTGATGACCACTAACAAATATGCCAATATTCCTTTTCTTATATTCCCAAAATTAATTCAGATTTGAAATTGTAACTAGTTAAGAGCATCAATATCTATTAAAAAATAGCATCAATTGGAAAGGAGATGTTTTAGAATAAGTTTTAGACCAGCTTATAATGACTTCAGGAAATATAGAAATATTTTAAGTATTTAGGGTTAAATCAAATCTATAGCGGCTTAGCTAATTCCAAATTATATGATTACAGTATACAATTTCCACAGCATAAATCTGAAGGATTATGCTAGTTTCCTGTGCATTCTTTTTGCAATAGTTTTGTCCTTATTTTGTAAACTGAGTTTTATCTCAGCATATTTACATTTATTTTCTTTTATGGACTTCACATTCTTTTTATGTACACTCACAATCTTACCAATTTCTGAGAGAGGTAGTTGGGATTCTTTTGTCATGTCAGCCAACTTGGAAATTGTTAGGAGGAAGGAACCGAAATTCTCTTGAATTCTGGTGTTGTGTTCCTCTACCACTGCAGCAAATTCCTTGGGAAGATCATCTAGAATTACCTAGGAACAATGATTTGATTACTATTGTTTTGTGTTGTTGTTTTTTAAAGCAGAAGATTACCAATGCCTGTGAGACACAGGGTCATAATATATTTAAAAGTCTGGATGAAAATATAGTTTAAATTCTATTGTTTATAAAAGTATAAATAAAAAAGTAAAATCACTTGTGATCCTACTGTTACAGTAGGTAGTGAGTTCAGTATTAAAGGAGAAGGGAGCTAAACTGGCTAAGCCTGATCCACTAGGCAGCTACAGCTTCACAGACACCCGGGGGACAGGCACATCCTTGGCCTAAGTCCCAAGCAGGCAGAAAGGCCATCTTCCCCAGGGAACAACTGGATTACACAGGGGGAGGGATAAACACCATGTGCCCTGGCTCATCCAAGACCAGGTGACTTCTCCCTGTAAAAGTCCAGCCTCTGGGTCCACGGGCCCGTACTTGTTTCTAGGGGGGAAAGCACAGTAGAAGCCAGATGAGGAAGCAGAACTCTGAAGCATGTGCAGTAGGAGCCACAGTGGTGATCGTGAAGGGGAGGAGTCTAGCCTGGAAAAATCAGGGAAAAGAATCAGAGAGAATAAGGGCACAAAAGACCAGGAGATTCAGGAAATGGGGAGGGCCCAGCATAGCCCCCAGAAGATATAAGAAAGTGACTGGATATTTTAAAAGGAAGCCTACTTTTGCCCAAGCCCAAGGCAAAGGCCCGTCTTGGTAGCACCCACACACTCTCTCCCTTTAGCCAAATGGAAGCACCAAATGTGAGCCAGACAAGAACAGAGACTTTGCTGGATTGCTGGACCACTGGAGCCTTGGATGAGGATTAATTTCATGCAGTTCTGCATCCTGGCCCTCCTCCTGGGCTTGGTGGGGACAAGTGTGGGCCTGGGGACCAATAGGCTGGACTACGACTTCTACAGCGAGAAGGAGCGGAGCCACCTGGCCATGGACGAGACATCGGGCATGGGGTACCTGGTCCTTTGTTTTCCCTCCAATAAATCTTCCACTAAACCTAAACTCCTCCTATGCGTGTGCCTGCCGTACTTCATGTTCACTATGCTCACCTTTCCCATAATTATATCGTATTTCTAATTTCTTGTCATTTGGCAAAGAGTAGAATTCCCAGGACAGTGATTTCCAATGGCTGTTAAACTGAGCATTCATGTCTTCTTGTTTCAAATTAAATGTTACTGCGGCCATTATTTCACCATTAAATGTAATTATTGAGATTATCTTCAGTGTAATAAAATGTTCTATGTTATTCACTTGCTAAAAATCTCTAACAGGAATAAAGTTTTCCATTTTTACACAAGATCTAAATCTTTTCCTCCTCTGAGAAGTCACTTTATACCAAGAACTGACTGAGACATGGTTAAGTCAACAACAGCAAAATTTTATTACAGGAAAATATGATTGCATTGCATGTTATAATGCAAAAATGTTACATAGAATTGCAAGGTTATGGTTATATATTTTTTCTTACCACTGAATGAGAAAATGTCTTTTTAAAGTTTTTCACACAGGGAGGAAGATAATGTCTTCCAAAAAGATTTGCTAACACCACCACTAATGTTTCCATCACTTCTTCAGAAAAGCTCTTTTGGCCTGTTTAAAATAAGGGGTTTAATTTTTCAAAACTTTAGAGAAAAAAATTAATCATTTTAGAAATATACTGAGTCAGTTCTTAATACCTAAACTTAAAATTTCAAGGGAAGACACCTTTGAAAAAGTCACTTTCCAGATGTTTGGTGAATTTTTAAATAAATTATAATGTTACTTTATAATAATGCAGATTAATTGACCTCCTACTAACAGATTCTTGGTATCATTAAATCCATTCTTAGCTGAAGTAAAAAACAAACAAACAAACGAACACAGCCATTTGGCCTTTAGTTCTGGAATTGCCCTGGACTCCATCATGGGCTTCAAACCCTCCCTTTGCTACTTTGTTCTACTCAGTTTTCCACCTCTCTTCAAAACCTACTAAGGAATGAAGGCCTTATGCTGCTTTTCAAATTCCTTATCTGCCATTCCAGGCCAGATGTTAACCACACCCACTCTGCCTTTGGCACAACTACAGTCCAAAAAAAAGCTGGCAACTACACCTATTGACATGCTCCTGATATTTCTCTCCCTGGAATATTTGTTTCCTACGTTTCCATATGAGAAAATTCCTGCAATATTTTAGCAACTAAATTTCAAGGGAAAACCTATGTCTGATTTCCAATTTTCAATCAGGCACCATATCTAACAGAGTGCCATGCCCACACTGATAGCCCCTCATGTGCGAACGTGGAAACAAACCGCAACCGACTCAACTACTTGAGAAATGCAGAACATGAAGAGTGAGCTCCCAGACTTCAAGCAAGCAAGCAAGCAAACCAACAAAAGCACCTTAAATTGATGTGTTTATACTGATAACATTATAGCAATTTCTTTCAGTTGTTTTTGATTCCTTTAATTTTTTGATACATTACTCACAGTATGTATAAAATAAGTAAAATTTAATGATTATTATTTTCTATGATCCTTTCATGAAGAACTATTTATACTAATAATAGAGGAATATACAAATTGTCTGGGATGCCGTCACGTAAGGACCAATCAGGACGGAGGCGGGGCCATGGCAGAGAGCTCTCAGCACACCTGTGCTGGGGGTCCAAAGGGCATGGAGAGGAAGGGAAAGCAGATAGGCAGTTAAGAGGATCAGTCCAGGAGGGGAGAGAAAACAGGCAGTTACAGGGATCAGGACAGGAGGGGAGAGCAGATAGGCAGTTAGGGAAATCAGGCAAGGAGGGGAGAGCAGATAGGCAGTTAGGGTGATCAGACTAGGAGGGGAGTGCAGATAGGCATTTAGGGGGATCAGGCCAGCAGGGGGGAGCAGTTAGGCAGTTAGGGTGATCAGGCCAGGAGGGGGGAGCAGTTAGGGGGGTCAGGCCAGCAGGGATGAGCAGTTAGGCAGATAGGGGGATCAGGTTGGCAGGGGATAGCAGTGAGGGGGATCCGGCAGGCAGGCAGGTGAGTAGTTAGGAGCCAGTGGTTCCAGATTGTGAGAGGAATCCCAGATTGGAGAGGGTGCAGGCTGGGCTAAGGGACCCCCCCACACACACACCCCGTGCAAGATTTTGAACCAGGGCTCTAGTAGATTAATAATGGATTAAAGGTTTTATGGTTTGATATATTAGTAGTTCTAAAGTATATTATACAGTAGGTCCTCGGGTTACATCTGAGATCCGTTCCTACCTCGATACGTAACAGAATTTTCGCCATAAGTCGGAACCCACCATATAAGCACCTACGTCACTCACATGGAGTACATACACAGCAACTGAAACAGTAAAAAAAAATTAAAGGAAAGATAATAATTCCTAACCTTTACTTGTGGTAAATAAATAATAAAAAACATAAAGCACATATGTACATACGTCGAAATAACGGAACTTTTTTTTATAAATACTGTAAATGGGAGATGGCGATGTAACCACGAAACGATGAAGGTCAAGTCTGATGTAACCCGAGGACTGCCTGTATAATATTTTAATTATTTTTAATGTCATTTTAACGAAAGTTAGTAATTTACTGAAAATAAAATCAACAATAGGATATTAATTATATATTTGAGTTCATTTGAATTTAGAGCAGATCACTTTATTTCTCTTTATAGCAAATTAAATTTCATTATGTCAAAGTTATGGAAAAGGGAAAAAATAATTTACGATTTAAAAAAGGAAATAATTACAGAGGACAATATTGTGATGCCAATATATTGCTATAGTTACATGTGATTTTGAACTGTTAGCTATATATTTTACTAGGATATAGCTAATGATTAGTACCTAAATGTGAGGATATCACAAAGAGGCCTGTTTATCATGTCAATGGCCAGGTATAAGAAGGATAAATTAGTGATTTTACATATATTATTACAATTCTTAAATAATAATATTCATTATTCTAAGGTTTTATTTTTTTAATTTGGAACACAGTAAATAGTCATTAGAATATTTACAGTATTTTACAAATATACCATTCATATATTAATATTTTTATAAACATATATAGTGTTATAAAATAAGAAATATGTTCAAAGTACATTAAGAGAAAACACAGAAAGTCACACCTTCAAAAGTGTATGCATTCTGAGGAATATATGGTTATATGCAACTACACATGTGCTCTGTGTGTGTGTTTGTGCACACATTTAATGAGTAAATGTTTGGAAAAGAATAATTGCTTACCTTTTATCTTGGTTGGAATACATAGCTTGTGAAATAAGCCTTTCTTCAGCAAGCTTACTAAAACAAAGTTTGCAGGTTCATGGTAGTGCAAATGTGACACGAGACCAGAATATCCAATGGGAATACATTCTTGATTCAGATATTCCTAGAAATTAATTTTTTCATGTTAACCTGGTCTGTAGATCTCAGCAATACCAATCACAGAAGTTGTTAATAAAGTACCTTTTAGTACAGTAGATTTAAACATATGTACTAACACCTTAATTTAGTGGAAATAGGTTTAAATCTTACCTCTCTGACCAAGAATTGCAAAGAATATATAAAGTAAAACTTTAACATGGAATTGATCTTTGGTTGCTTGAAGGACATCAATGAATATTGGAGAACTGACAATGCCTATATATACATATCAAAACATCAAGTTAGATATTAAGCACATTTTATAGTGAGTCTTCCAAATGTAATATACAAAAGACAACTAGACATTCCTACTATAGAACAGGGTGCTATATATACTTATGTACAACTTATAAAAAATTATATATATTTCATATTTTTTAAAATATATTTTTATTGATTTCAGAGAGGAAGGGAGAGGGAGAGAGATAAAAACATCAATCATTGATCGGCTGTCTCCTGCACATCCCCTACTGGGGATCGAGCCTGCAACCCAGGCATGTGCCCTTGACCAGAATTGAACCTGGGACCCTTCAATCTCCAGGCCAACACTCTACCCACTGAGCAAAACCAGCTAAGGGATGTTTTTAAATATTTTTAACTAGTGGCCCAGTGCATGAAATTCATGCACAGGGGCAGGGGTGTTCCTCAGCCCAGCCTGCACCCTCTCCAATCTGGGACCCCTTGAAGGATGTCCTACTACTGGTTTACAGGGATCGGGCCTAAACCGACAGTTGGACATCCCTCTCACAATCTGGGACTGCTGGCTCCAGCCGCTCACCTGCCTGCCTGCCTGCCTGCCTGCCTGATTGCCCCTAACCACTCTGCCTGCTGGCCTGCTTGCCCCCAACTGCCCCCCACTGCTGGCCTGCTTGCCCCCAACTGCTCCCCTGCTAGCCTGCTCACTCCAAACTGCCCCCACGTTGTCCTGATCACCTCCAACTGACCCCCACTGACCACCTGCTCACCCCCAACTGGCCCCCCTGCTGGTCTGCTTACCTCCAACGGCCCCGCCCCCAACAGCCTGATCACCCACAACTGCCGTCCCATCCTGGCCTGATCACACCCCCACAACGCAAGCTCCCAGCCCCTCCTTTTTTTCTTTTCTTTTTTTTTTTTTTTTCTTCAGTGCCTCCTTGAGCAGAGACAAGTGCCAGCTGGAAGCAAGTATCTGGGATTTATTTATTTTCTATAATTGAAACTTTGTAGCCTTGAGCGGAGGCCAGGGCTGGCCAGGGAGGGTGGGAAGCTTGGCTTCCTCCATTGCTGAGGCAACCCAAGCCTCCTGCGTGCTCCAGCTCCGTGGCCGTCGCCATCTTGGTTGAGTTAATTTGCATACTCGCTCCTGATTGGCTGGTGGGTGTGGCTGGTGGGTGTAGTGGAGGTACGGTCAATTTGCATGTTTCTCTTTTATTAGTGTAGATTAGGCATTGAATATTGCTTTATTATATTACTGTAATTATTATTTACTTTAATTAGGCATTCCATAATGTTTTATATTATATGTGTGTGTAATAAAAAATGATAATGAAATATTGAGGGAAAGATAAATAATTACACCTTAATATATGATAGGTGACAAGTAAAGTCTCTCTATTTAAAAGCCCAGTGACAAAGAATGGTGAAACAACCAGAACTACCCTGAAACAACTGGAGGCTATGACATCCACTGCAGCAGCCAACCAGACTGATCTGGGCCCCAACTGCCCTCACCCCCCTGGCCCGGCCCCTGATCAGCCTCCAACACCCTGATCAGGGGCAGGCTGGCCAGCCAACTGCCTGCGGCCCCTCCCCACCGCTGGCCTGGCCCGATTGGCCCCTGGATCTCTAGTGTGGGTATAAAAATGTAAAACCAAGAATTATGAACATTTCAGTCTCTTTTACACTTTTAAACTATTAGTTATTTATTTGAATTTTAAAAAATTTTAAATCATATATAATTATAGAAAAAAAAGTTTCTTTTCTAATATATGCGGAACCCAGGAGTAATTATAACAAGACAACCATGAGCTTAATTTTCCAAATGTTTGAAAGCATGAAAATTAAAAGCATGTTTTTGGGCTGAATTAGGGTATTTATAAAGTAGAATCAAATGTTACAGGAATTTATTTACAGTACATTAATATTTTATTCACTTCAATTTATGTAAAATATAACATAAAACTAAGCTTAAATAATGATGTTTATTTAAGTTATTGAAATAAAATGAAACAGTGTACCTTTGCTTTGGCATCCTCCTTGTCTTCTGCTTTGGCAACTAAAAGCATAAGTCTGAGAACCAAGGATATACTTAGAGGAAACTGACCCTTCAGTTTGGGCACGTTCGATTTTAAGAGCCTTTCTATCTTAGGTAATGGAATATCATAGAAGAACACATTTCCTATAAGATCTTCTCCACGTCTTCCTGCACGACCAGACATCTAAAGAGATGATCACATAACACTTTTAAATCATTTCAAGTCTTGTCTCTATTAATAATTAATATCTAACTTACCTATACCACATAAAACATTAAACTTTCAAAAATCTTGAAAGAGTCTTTGTTGCTTGGTATATTAATTTTAGCAAAGTTCAATATGTTACTTTACAAATATATTATCAAAGTGTGCTTGTTTTTTTAGTAACGCCTATATTTTCAGATAATGACTTTTAAAGCAGGGGCAATTTCTGTCTTATTTACCAATGTATTTCCAGAAACTAGTCTGAACTGAGAACAATGTAGACACAAATTATAATTGTAGGTGCTTAGCACCTTTGAGTTCTCAGAAGATGTGGTTACCTCTTCTTTCTATTATTGTTGTTTGAGTTCAATAATATTTATCAAAGCTGGAATATTCTCAGGTAAACTAATCTGTTTATCCAATGAATAAGTGTTCAAAATGTCTTTAAATGTAACCATACTCATGCAATATCATATATCCAGAACCATTTTAAAACATTGTGTTATTTTAGTCCAAATGTTTTAAAATAATTGTGGTTTTATTTTGGCTTATTGAATAAATGTTTCCAATCCCTAATATGCAAATATAATACAGGCAGGTTGTATAAATACCTGTCGAAAGTTCAAGGCATCCAAAAAAACAGAATCTTCCATAAAAACAACAGATTTACATGGCATATTAATTCCCAAAGCAAGGGTGGAGGTAGCTGTTATCACCTGAAGGTGAAGGATAACAATAACAATAATAATAATAAAGTTAACTTAGAATACATAAATGTGTGCATAGTCTTTAAATATTGAGTAGATTAAACCCTGTGATATTAGTTTTCCTGAGTAAAACTCCAATGGGAAGTAGGTGTCACCAAAAATACAGATGCTACATTTTCTTTTAGAATACTAATATTTTCCTTAATATTACAATTACTTAGAATTTTTATATTGCAAAATGATGTAAAATCACAGCCATCCACTAAGTTTTACATTTTTGCATAAACAAAAGCACCAGGTTTTAAAAGGAATATTGGTTTTACATGAAAACATTTCTAAGAAAAATAGTAGGGGATAAACTCAGAGAGCGCAGGGACCAGGTCACATCGAGATTAAAAAACCACTCTAGTCCTGGCCAGGTGGCTCAGTTGGTTGGAGTATCCTCTCATGCACCAAAAAGTTGTGAGTTCGATCCCAGTCAGGGCACAGACCTAGTTTGTGGGTTGGATCCCCGTTTGGGGCACATATGGAAGACATCCTATTACTGTTACACTCTCACATCGATGCTTCTCTTTCTCTCTCTCCCTGCCTCTCTCTCTAAAGTCAATAAACATATCCTAGGGTGAGGATGAAAT
Organism: Eptesicus fuscus; assembly: GCF_027574615.1. NCBI lineage: Eukaryota > Metazoa > Chordata > Mammalia > Chiroptera > Vespertilionidae > Eptesicus > Eptesicus fuscus. The sequence goes on along the minus strand of NC_072478.1, from coordinate 40,373,826 downwards.
CAAACAACAACAACAACAAAAAAAAACCCACAACACTTTAAGCAGTTTAAGAGAAAGTGGAGTAACATGATATTAATATTTATAAAAATGCTTTGGTTAGTCTGTAAACTAATTTTAGGAGGTGATGAATGGAAGATGAATGATCTTATAGGAGCTTTTAGATTATTCTGGAGAAGATCCAATGGTGAATTGAGTAGGAAATGGTATTCCCAACTGAGTTAAGATGTACGTATAAAGGGCATTTCCTGGGATTTTGCTTTCTTACCTCAAATTAAAAGCACTATTTTGACTCATATTGCTTAGTAAAAACTGAAGCTAACAGCTAGAATTTGTCTTATCTCTATCTTATCCCAACCCCACTTGAGGTAACTTATACCCTTTCTTGCTTCTCTTTTCAGTTTTTTTATACATTTTTCTCTAAGTACTAGTTTAGTTCCACCACATAACTTCAGCTATATAGTATTTTATTTATCTATCAACTCTATATTTTCTTTATTTCCATTATGCTTTTCTCTTTATATATTTTTATACTGCAATTATGTAAAAATGTTAAATTAGTATACCTTTCTAATGGTGGAACATTCTGTACCACTAGTAATGATTTTATCTTAAAACCTATTTTGTTTAGGATAAACCTAGCCACATCAGTTTTCTTTTGGTTATCATTTACATTTATTTTCCTTTCAATTCTGTTTTTCCCAATGTGTCCCATATAATCAACACCTAGTTGGATATTTTGTTAATCAACTTCAAAAAGGTTCCTCCTTTATGGGGGCCCTTCCCTGTGGGCCTCTCATAGTGGACCCATGCCAGAGGAAGTTGCAGCCTCAAACCATTGCCCAGCCTCCTTACACTTGGGCTGTGAGCACTGAAGGGGGCTGTACAGTATAAAAAAAAAATGTTCCTCTTAATTAGAGCCATTAAGTTAATATGAATCAGCTTATCTATATATATAAAAGGCTAAGTGACCAACTGTCCATCCATCTGACTGACTGACCAACCGACACGCCAGTACATATGACACACACTGGCAATTTAAAAATAAACATTGACTCGTGCACTTCTATTATAGAGAAAGGGCAAATAGTGATGATAAAATATTTTGTATTTTAATTTTATAATATTATATTACATATACTATTTTGACATGTAATTTTTTGCAGTAACGTAATTACTGCACAAATCTTTCTTCTAATCAATTTCCTTTCAATGTGCACAAATTCGTGCAAGAAGACACTAGTTTAATATAATTGTTATATTTAATGAGCTGGCTACCATTTTATATGGTTAGTCACAGTGTTTTAAATTTTTTGTCTGCTTTCTTGGTTCTAATTCATTCAGATGTTTTCCATGCCACTTATTTTTCCTCTGTAGTTTGGATGTTGAATACGCAAATTCTGTTCTTTCAGTTGGTACTGACAAATTCATATAATCTGTACTTCTCAAAGTCCAAAATTAATAAGTTTATCCTCCCTTTAGATATTACGTCAAACAACCTCCACATGCCCTAGCTGGTTCTGGATAGAGAGCATCAGCCTGTGGACTGACTGGTCGTAGGTTCGATTCTGGTCAAGAGTACATGCCTGGGTTGTGGGCTCCATCCTCAGCAGAGGACGTGCAGGAGGCAGCCAATCAATGATTCTCTCTCATCACTGATGTTTCTATCTCTCTCCCCCTCTCCCTTCCTCTCTGAAATCAATAAAAATATCTTAAAATACACACACACAACAACCTCCACTTCTGAAATATACACTATTGTAACATATATTTCTCTTTTTTATTCCATGGTGTTATTTTTACTCAGATAACAAAAGTTTTAATTTCACTATATTTGTGTTGTTCTAGGATTACTCTTTTATGTATTTTTAAACATCTTTCATTTTCCTGAAATTACTTCCATTTTTCCAAGTTTGGAATTTTCTTTTAAGTGTTGAAGCAAAATGGCAAACACTCTCAGTTTTTATTTGTCTAAAATTCTCCACTTTGCCCTTATTCTGGAAAAAGAATTTTGTTGTGTATAAAATTCTAAGATGAAAGTTATTTTCTTTAAGTTTCTGAAGGTAAAATTTCATTTACTTCTTGCTTCCATTTTGCTTTTTATATTTTTTAAATATATTATTTATTTCAGAGAGGGAAGGGAGAGGGAGAGAAAGACAGAAACATCAATGATGAGAGAGAATCATTGACAAGCTGCCTCCTGCACAACCCCAACTGTGAATCTAGCACACAGCCCAAGCATGTGCTCAGACAGAAAATCAAACTGTCATCTCCTGGTTCATAGGTCAACACAACCACTGAACAACACTGGCCTGGCTTCATTTTGACAAATCGGATATCACTCTGTTACAGGACTCTATTTTCTCAGAGTGCTTTTAATGTGCCTTATCCTTAAGGCCATTTTCTTACAGAATATAGAAGAACATATTAAAACATATAAAGTAAAACTAGCATAACTACAAAGAGAAACAAAAATTTACATTAACATTTTCTATTCTCAATAATTCTACTTTCAATAATTGATAGAAGGTAAAAAAAAAATTACCAGTAATACAAATTTTAATTAAGAAGCCTCCCAGAACACTGAAATCAGTACCTACAGGACACATTTTAATGCATGTATAGAATATATTGCTAAATAAATTCTATTTTTAGAAGCCTTTTAGATTTACAGAAATTTGCAAAGATAATACAGAGTTCCTATACTCTGTACCTAGTTTTCCCTACATTTAACATCTTAAATTGATCCCCTACATTATTATTAACTAAAGTTCACACTTCTTCCAGATTTCCTTAGTTTTTACCTAATGTCCTTTTTATGTATCTGCCCAGGGCATCGCATTACATTTGCTAGGCACGTCTCCTTTGACTCTTCTTGGTTGTAACAGTTTCTTGGGCTTCTCTAAAAGAAATTGGGCTCTTTGGAGACATGACTTATTCTAAGACTGACACTGAGCATCTTACTTTGCCAGAATGTAAGGAAGTGTTTAAAAACAAACAACTCACAATGAGGGAAGCATGCCAAAGGGTTCCAGGAAGCAAGTGAAAGAGCTCTCAATTGCCAAAATTGGAACAATTTGAACAAGAAAAAAAGTAAAGTAGCATTGAATTATAATCCAAAGCAGAAAATAAATATCCATGTGCCCATATTGATATACATATATGTTGGATACATAAATAAATGAGAGAGAGAAGGGACACAGCTCTTATACAGAATAAGTCTAAATAATTGATGTAGATACTTCAACTATAAGGAGGTAAAGTATAACTAAACTACCTACTCTTTATGCATGGGCTATGCATAGTGATTCCCTTCCAAGGAGGACAGTATGGAAAGTGAGATTAAAAGCTTACTTTATAGTGGAAAAGTTTAACAAATATGATCTCAGCCAGGTGCTGAAGATTAACATCCATAGTGATGTCATGTCCATAATCTATAACCCTGAGATAATATGATGAGAATGACACGTTACTTATGTGGTCTTCCTTCAAGAAACCCATAAAATCCCATGTGATCACGAGAAACACATCAGAGAAATCCCAACTGAGTAATATTCTACAAAATAATCTGATCGATTATCCTTACAAGCATCAGGATCTTTAAAAACAAGGTTTATCTGAGAAAGTGTCACATCCAAGAAAGCCTAAAGAGGACTGACAAGTAAAATGTTGCATCTTGGTTGTAATTGTGGAACTTAAAAAGGACATTGCAGGAATAACTGAGGAAGTCTGAATAAAAAATAAACTTTAGTTTATAAAAATTTGTCAATATTATTTAATTATAACAAACTACAGGCCTGATGCAAGAAAATCGTGCATGAGTAGGCCTTCCTTCCCCCAGCTGCCAGCACCAGCTTCCCTCTGGCACCCGGGACCCGAGCTTCCCTCTGGCCCCAGCTTCGTCAGGAAGGACATCCAGAATGATGTCTGGAATGATGTCCGGTCTAATTAGCATATTATGCTTTTATTATTATAGATGTACCATACTAATGCAAGATGTTAAGAAGCGAAATTGGGTGCATGGCATATAAAATGCTCTCTACCTTGTACTCACAACTCCATTTTTTAGCCATAATACTCAAAATCGTCATGGTGAAGTGAACAAATACAATCATTCTGGAAAGAAATTTAGCAATGTATTTCTAGAGCCTGAAAATCACTTTTGCTCTTTGAAACAGTGATTTCACTTTGCAGAATCAGCTGATCCCATCAACAATCAGAAGTGATGAGATCAATATATATAAAACTCTAACATGCAAATAGACCGAACAGCAGAACAACCGAACAAACAGTTGCTATGATGTGTGCTGACCACCAGGGGCGCACGCGGAACATGATGGGCATCAACCACCGTGGGATGGTGGAGCAGGTGAGCGGGGCCGCCAGACCAAGGCAGGGTGCTTGTTGCTGTCATTGGGGCAAACCTCTGGTGGTTACTGAAAATTCTTTGGTCCTGCCCAGCACTCGCACCTGCTGCTGGCACCAGCCCCACTCGCATCTGCTGCCAACGCCCAGCGTTGGTCCCAATTGCTAGGTGCTGTCAGTGGGTATGAGCAGTGGCTGCTGGCCCGATCACCCCTCAGGGCTTCTCCACCTTACCGTGCTCCTGAGGGATGATCAGGACAGCAGCTGCCACTCGCACCTGTTAACAGCACCAGTCCTGCTCTCACCTGCTGCTGACACTGGCCCCAATTGCTCTGTGCTGTCAGCAGGTGCAAGCAGTGGTAGCGGCAGACAGGGGACTGGGGGCTGCAGTGGGAGAGCCCAGGCGGGGGTGTGGAGAATGGGCCAAGACTTGCCCCGGTGCCCACAGCTGCCTCCTGGTCCACAGTTCCTTTCAAGGTGCACGAATTCATGCACTGGGCCACTAGTTTGTTTATAAACAACAATTTCAACATTAGAATGTTTAAATGAAGTATATATGTATATTATGATGCACTGATACAATGTTTATTATGTAATGCTAATTAATAATAAGCTTAATTATGTACTATTAGGCAAAGTAGACAGGATCCCTAATTGCATATATATATATATTATTTATTAACTATGTAAAATGTATTTATAAGGATGGAATAGAATATGCTAAAATGTTAGCAGCGTATTCCTCCCAGTGAAGAGGTTATGGGGAGGGAGATAGAGTGACTATCCTACTCAGGCCGAAGGAATGAAGGCACTGTTTTTAGGAAAGTTATCCTCAAAGTTCACCAACCTTAACGTGCTTCAGTCTGAAAAGCATCTCCACAACTTGTCTTTGTCTAAGTTCCATCGAACCGTGGTGATATCCAATGCCCCGCTTTAACAGACTGTGTAGTTTGTAGCATTGTCTTGTTCCTCTCAGTCTGTGTAAGATCTTTGCTAAAGTCTGAAATACCCCAAACAAAGAGTCTGTAGTGTCAAATGAAAGTATTGATCCTTCAACTTAACAATGATGTCACGTGTAAAACGATTGTTTAACAATCAATTCAGAGTTGGACACACTTTAAACAATAGTATGTTTAAGGCCTAAAGCCTATTTACACTAGAACCTAAAGCCTATTTACACTACAAAATGTCTATTATATTTTAGTAGAGTGATTTCATAGTACCTGACATTCAAAGCTCCATATCTTTCTGACACAAGCAAATGCAACCCAACCTTATACGTGGTGATCCTTTCTTCATCCATTTCTTCATCAGTAACATGTACCCCATTTTCTTCCCCATTCCCACTGGGTGGTCGAGGCCTAGCCATGATCCCAACTGCTTAATCACTGGACTGAACTAAGGGCTCCAGCTCACCCTGGGGCAACGAGGACACACTGAAGGAACAGGATAAGAGGTGGGTGAGGGACCAGAGTGCCCTGATGCTGGTACCCAAAAAAAATTCTCAGCTTAGTCTGACTTGCTACCACCTCAATTTTGTTTTATTTTTGCTGTTAATTCAACTCTAACTTGCTGAGTTTCTTTTTTATTATCACCTCCAGTCATGTCTGACCAGTATTTGTTGTTTTCTCTTTTTCTTTCTTTCTTTCTTTTTTCTTTCTTTCTTTCTTTCTTTCTCTCTCTCTCTCTCTCTCTCTCTCTCTCTCTCTCTCTCTCTCTCTCTCTCTCTCCCTCCCTCCCTCCCTTCCTTCCTTTCTTTCTTTCTTTCTTTCTTTCTTTCTTTCTTTCTTTCTTTCTTTCTTTCTTTCTTTCTTTCCTTCTTTCTTTCTCTCTCTCTCTCTCTCTCTCTCTCTCTCTCTCTCTCTCTCTCTCTCTCTCTCCATGTCTTCCAGTTTATCTTTTCTCTATTATCTTTGTGTCTGTCACTCCTCCCCCCCCCCCGAATCTTTCCCTGTTTCTCTCCCTCTGCTTCTACGCTTTTCTCCTTTCTCTCTCTCTGAAATTCCCTGTCTATTTCTGTACATTTCTTTGTCTATCTCTGTCAGTCACTGTTATTGTATCTCCTTCTTCTCTTTGTCTCTCTTTCCTAATCACTGTTTTTGTTTCTCTCTTTTCCTTTTTTCTTTTCTCTTTTTGGCCCCTTTACTCTCATTCTGCCTCTCTTTCTCCCCCTCTTAATTATTGTACAAGCCATAAACAGGTAATAACCACACTTCTCTGACTATTACACAAACAGTTAGGTCAACGAGAAAGCATTTCATGAGCAACCATTGTTTAGCATTTCTGAATGAGCTGTGGCATCAGGGAGAAGTACAAGACAATCATAACTCCACAGTTTCAAGTTTGAAGAACTAGGTAAAAGGTAGGTAAGAAACTGACAAGGAAAATTTTTCAGAAGACAGACAAATATGATTTTGAGTTTCTTTTAGCAAGTTGTTGCTTAAGCCTATAGCTGAGAGAAAAGATTTTTACATTTGATATTTATATACGTCTACATAAGGGAATAGTTATAATTAACTTCAATTAATAAAGACAGTTTCATAAATATTGGAGTTATACTTTGGCACAAATCGTCAAGCTGCTTTTAATAACTGTATAAACTCACACAAATTATCTTAATTTCTCCAGCCTATAACTTTAGTCTCTTATTCATTGTTTCAAGATTAATTTAGATTAAGTATGTTACGTGTTTTATAAATTCCATATCAAAATATAGACATCATTTACACTTTTATGTACTAAACTAGAGGCCTGGTGCATGAAAATTCATGCACTGGAGGGGGGGGGGTCCTGCAGCCCAGCCTGCCCCCTCTCACTGTCCAGGAGCCCTCAGGGGCGGGAGGCAATCCGGCGGTCAGGGGAAGTCAACATCCCCATCACACCTCTGCTGCTGCCGCAGCGCAAGCCTGGGCCAGCCCTGGTTACCTGAGCCTTGGGTGGCCCTGGGTGGCTGGGCAGCCGCCATCTGAGGCTTGCCTGCGCCTTGGGCCAGCCCTGGGTGGCTGGGGGGCTGAAGGGACTGGGGGACTCCAGAGGCAGGTGTGCAGGGCTGAGGGGACTGGGTGCCACCATCTTGTGGCTGTGGGCACTGCCATATTTGAGGGCGGGGCAGTCAATTAGCATATTCCCTCCTTATTGGCTGTGGGCGCCGCCATCTTTGCAATGGTGTGAGGGTAAATTAGCATATTCCCTCTTTATTAGATAGGATGGTGCTCCTCCAAAAATTGTGCACCCCCAGGACCTCAAGATGTTACTGTATTTGGTGATGGAATCTTTATAAGGTAATTCAATTAAAATGAGGTCATTAGGGTGGGTCCTCATCTAATATGATTAGTGTCCTTATAAGAAGAGGAAATTTGAATGCAGACACATAAAAAAGAAGATGATATGAAGATACAGAAAGAAGATGACCATGTGCAAGTCAAGGGAAAGACCTCGACAGATCCTTCCCTCAAAGCCCTCAGAAGGAAGTGACCCTGCCAACACCTTGACCTCAGACTCTACTCTCCAGAACTGGGAGGAAATAAATTTATGTTGTTTAAGACACTCACTCTGTGGTTCTTTGTTACAGCAGCCTTAGCAAGTCCATACACACACTTGCATTACCCTTGTTTCTTTTCTCTTACCTGATAATCCACAACTGTATGGTCAATGTAAGTACATTCTGGAGAAATTTTATAATGCTTCTTAAGGTTTTTTTTAATTTCCTTTATTTCAGCTTCTAATAAAATGATTCTTTGCACTCTAGCACCTGAATCTGAATTAAAATAACTGAATATGGAAAATGGGAAAATGAGTAAATATATTGATTATAGCATGTTCTTTAATTTTTTTGAGTTTGAGGTTATGTATATAAATGCCAGGTAATACAAACCTCAAACACAATGCCTGTATTAGAGGATATTCATCAGGCTTTAATTACCTCAATTGTCTCTTTATAAACTTACCATTTAAGTACACTTTAAATATATGCATTAATATGCATCTAACACGAAATAGAAAAACCTCCTGCACCTCTCCCATATCTCATGTCAACCAAAATTTTTAATTTATTTTCTATATGCAGTGGAACAATTATGGAAAAATTCAATTATCCTACTAACTGCATACAAATGCAAATTCTTAATAGTTGAAGAAGTATAGAAAAATTTTATCTGCTACTCTCTTCTTTTAAACACATACTGTAACTGATTTTCAACATGTGCCAAAATTAGCATTGAGCAATGTACTGGAGTACTTCTCAACAAGTCATTACTCTGGTGAAATGACATATGGAGAAAGGGTCACCACGTGTTGGGCCATTAGAGTAGGCCCGATTCAGTCATTCTCTCTGCAATTTTACTCTAAGACACAAACCCATTTTATATGACCACCCCTATCTCAGAAATATATCTGAAACAGTCAGAAAAGAATAATTTATTGTATTATGATTATTATTTCTCTCAAGAGAAGGTAAAGATAAATGCTAGAAAAGAATCCTGAGGAGGGTGAGACTTGTGTAACTATTATCAAAGTTATGTAACAAAATTCATACATCATGTTTTTCAGGTTAATTTGTACATTAGAATGAAACAAAAATACAGGCATTTATTTATATACTTATATACTTTATGATAAGACAATAAAGGCATCAAGATGCAAAAATCATATTTCCTTTGTTGTGTTAAAAGAAAAATGTGTTAGTGAACTTGTTCTGACTAATTAGCTGAATGGCTATCTTTTTAAACAATTTATTTTTAGCAATATGCAAACTTGCAATTTCTAAAAAACAAATCTATAACTTTCATTTCTAAGAAAAAGAAAAGAAGCTATTATAACGAAGAAGATTATTATAAACTATTGTATGATTACAAAAATATTCAAAAAATCCTCTCTTGGATGTCCCCACAAAAGTGAAGTATAATTAAATTAACTCAATGTATCATAAAAAGAGAAAAAGTCACATTATTATGTTATAAAAACAAGTTTGATATTATAATTTATAAAAACAGCTGAACACCCATGAATTTTATTAAACATTTAAAATTCCACAGCTCAAGTAAAAATACTCACGCAGCAATGTTTCTTTTTTGAGATTTTATTGCTTTCCATAGTTTCTTGTTCAAAATTTTCTTCTCTCTTTCAGAATTTGGATCATCATGAGTAATTTGTTTGCTTATCAAATGTGTAAGAAGTCGTGAAGCTGAAAATTCCACTGAGTGAATGTTAAATCTAAATTAAAAATATATGAGAATTTTTAATAATTGCATGTTCATATCAATCTTATATATATCATATATATTAGATACATCTCATATTACTTATAGCTCTATCACATATATGAGAGAGATAGATTATATATATATATATATATATAATCACATAAATTTTATTCATAATCTACCTTTAATTTGTTCACTTTGTAGATCTTGCTTTGTTTCAAATGGAATATAACAAATTAGATGTAGGTTTCCTCACCTTTCCTCTTGTTTAGAATATATACACTTTGAGACCTAATCCCTTTGTAGCCTGGCCGGCATGGCTCAGTGGTTGAGCATCAACCTATGAACCAGGAAGTCATGGTTAAATTCCCAGTCAGGGCATGATCCCTAGTGGGGGGTGTGCAGGAGGTACAGGAGGCAACCAATCAATGATTCATTCTCTCTCTCTCTCTCTCTCTCTCTCTCTCTCTTCTCTCTCTCTCTTTCTCTCTCTCCCCCACTCCCTCCCCCTCTCCCTCCTTTCCTCTCTCTGAAATCAACAAAAATATTTTTAAGTGTCTTTAACCACCCTAGCCATTATTTTCTCTTCCCACTAAACTTTGAAGCACCTAATGTCTTTATCACACATTTATTTTAAATGTATATATTATGTTATACTGTTGAGGGACGGACTTTACAATTAATAGTTTACTGTTTTACTCTCCTATGTTTCCAGAGGTGACAAATATCTCCTCATATTCTCTATTAGCACCTACAGAATGCCTTGAATTCTGAAATGTTGAGTAACTGTTTATATACTTACTGTCTAAACTATTGAGTCTAACTATTTCAAGGTCATATACAGCCACTCTTCCAAGGATATCAATTCCTTAAGGGCAGTCATGTCACGGATTGCTTCTGAGTCCTGGACTTAGCACAAATGAGCAAAGTGAACTGAACTGAATGTAAGCTTATTTCATCCATATAGATTGATGAAATATTTCCCAAGGGAAAATCATTATTTTAAGTATAATGAAAACATGATTGCTAATTATTTGAGTTGCTACTAAGCTCCAGCTCACTTTTCCTTTAATGCTCTTAAGGGAAAATAGGAAAAAGGAAACTAGCAGAGTGAAGGTCTTTCCTTTTTAGTGAAGAGTTTAGATGCGACCACTTTTGCAAACAACCTATAGAAAAAATACAGCAAGGTCATATGTGTGTATATGTTATGCATGTGTGTGTTACTGTACATGCTCTCTTTGGCAAATGCACACTCTATTTACCCTTTATTCCTTATCTTACTTTGATGATATATAGAATTTTTCTAATAAGGATGGGCCAGAAATTCTACAGTACTAAACTATACAATTAGATTTTTAAATATAATCTAATGAGAGGTGTTCCTTTCTCTCATCCTATACCCAGCTTGGTATTATAAGTATGACTTCAACATAAATAGAGTTATAATTTCTCAAAATATGCTCTGGCCAGGTGGCTAAGTTGGTTGGAACATTGTCTCCTATGCCCCCAAAAAAGGTTGTGGGTTCAATTCCCAGTCAGGGCACATACCTAGTTGCAGTTTGATCCCTGATCAGAGAGCATAAGGGAGGCAACTGATCAATGTTTTTCTCTCACATTGATGTATCTCTCTCTCTCTCGAATTAATAAAAACATATACTCGAATGAGGATTAAAAGAATTCTCAAAATTCTACTATTATGAATCAAAGGTTATATATATTTTTCCTCAATGATTATTTTCAAAATTCTTCACATTTATACAAAATTAAGTATAATGCTAAGAAAATGTTACTTACGAAAAAAATATTGCAGGCAGCCTATTCATTTCTTTAAGTTTTTCCACAAAATGGGGAAACATCCTTCGCTTTTCAATTTCTGCACTGTCAAAAGTTTGAGGCTTAAGGTATGTGAATAACTGATTCACCTGAATAAAATTATAAGTAAAAAATAAGTCAAAATACTTGTGATTGTGAAGAAAGGATGATATAATCAGGTGGCATTTGAGACTGAAAATCAAATTGGTAAGGCTTAGCGCATTTTCATGGAGTAAGTTAGAAATTATATCTAAATAATGCACATTTTTAAATAAAATTAAAATCTGAGAAAACTGGAATAACATATTTCTACAATATTGTAATCATGTCTATGTAATATCATGGCATGTTGTTTATGGAATGAGACAGAGATGGTTACAAATTAATGTTGGTTATTAATAGGGTGAGCACAGAGCACAGTACGTCCTAACTGTCTACAAATAATATTTTTAACAAAATATCTAACATAAAATTAAGGAAAATAAATGTTTAAAACTAAAATTTTAGGTGAAAAGAATGTAAAATGCCAACAAAAGTTATTAGACAAGACACAATAGATGAGAAGAGGATTTTCATGTTATGAATGGCACAGCTTATTGCTATGAGGCATGTCATAAGCTCTAAGGAAAATAAATATATCACGTGTGCCTAATGGAGAGTACATTGGATGGAACTAATTAGAGCTTAGAGATTAGCCACCTCCTAAAATATGACGAGTCAAGAGGAGTAAATAAAATTAAGTTTGATCTAGGCTGATGTCTATATATCCCAGTGTGTTAAAATCCAGATAACAGCAATCATAGGCCAAAGATTCTCAACCATGTCTGCACACTGAAATTTCATAGAATTTTGTTTTAAAATTCCATTGACCCGGCACCACACAAAGCCAATCAAATCAGAAATTTTAATAAGCTGCATTTTTATAAGCAGCTCGTGTTGACAACCTTTATCTATATGGTAGCAATTCTTGACATTAGTTGGATTTCACACTTGCAGATCAGGTAGTCTGCCCAAGTTTGTGTGTAATTAAAATTTAAAACAAAACCAAACAGGGGTTCCTTCCCATGTGGAAAGAGAATGCAGAAAATATGGGTGGATTGAAATTCTGCTTCCACTACCTGAACCATGCTGATCATGAAGTGATCTCATCTTAACCATGACTTTGGCCCCAAGCAGTCAAGGTTGTTCCATATTACATGTCAGTATATGTAAATGAGTTTGACGATATTCTGTTCCTTCTAACTGTCTGGTGAATCAGCCCTGGGTAACTATGGCATGTGTCACTGCTTGTACCATTGAGATATTGTAGAACTCATTTTCAGGAAGTAAAATATTAGGAGGATTTTATAATAACAAAAAATGTAAAGTCAAAGAATAGAAATTATAGTAAGATAAATTAAGTAATACTTGTAATTTCTTTTAACTATCCATGTTGTTCACAACCGAAAGAAACTGGGTGTTCACCTATTTAAAAAAGTAAAATAGACAAAATATTTTCCTTAGGGAAATATTAGAGAAGAAAATCAGGTAATGACCCACTGGTATCAGAAATCAGAGAAGTCCTGTCTTCTATAAAAAGCAATAGCTCAACTTGAGATTCAGAAAAGATGTGGTACCAGCAGGTGTGGGTTGTCCAAGCTGGAGCTCAAGTAATGATTCTTTGCATTTTTCCACATCTAGCTAGCTAAATTTAATCTAGAATAGCAAGGCATGGCAATGGGGTATTCATGTTCAAATCCTTGAAAGCTTTATGGGTGATTCTTCTGAACCTAAATGAAGAAGTCAGATCCATTTCATATTAATCTTAAATTTAAAGAAATCCTAAATGTTTTTAATTACCTTGCTTGGGTCCAGCTGACTCCAATGAATTATTTCCTCTTTTAGTTCCTCTTCATATTTCTTGGCATCTGCCCTCGTTATGACTATTTTATTTTTGAAGCAGCTGAATTCTTCAGGTTCTAACTCCTTGAAAATGAAGAACCACAAATACCAAGAAAAATGAAGTCATCTTTTTTTTCTAAAGATTTTCATATCCACCATTATGAAGGAAATCTCTCAAGCAGTCATCCACATTCAGTTACAGAGTTAACTGCAGGTAGGCCAACAGTTGTGTTCTCTATGTAATGGTTGCATTTTATTCTGTTTTTTTTTTAATATATTTTTATTGATTTCAGAGAGGAAGGGAGAGGGAGAGAGAGTTAGAAACATCAATGATGAGAGAGAATCATTGATTGGCTGCCTCCTGCATTCCCCCTATTGGGGAATCCAGCCTGCAACCTGGGCATGTGCCCTTGACCAGAATTGAACCTGGGACCCTTCAGTCCGCAGGCCATTGCTCTATCCACTGAGCAAACCAGCTAGGGCCATTTTATTCTGTTTTCATTAGAACATACCAACACATAATTTTTAATACTTCAGTTAACTTTAGAGATAAAAGAAATAAAAATTTCTGAAACGTTTATTATATATATCCTATCTAATAATAGACAAATATGCAAATTGACCATACCTCCGACACGCCCACAAGCCACGCCCATCATCCAATCACAGCGAGTATGCAAATTAACCCAAACCAAGATGGCTACAGCCACAGAGAGCAAGGTTTCCTAGGTAACAGAGGAAGCCAAGCTTTCTGCCTGCCCTTGCCAGGCCTAAGCCTCCACTCAAGCTACAAAGTTTCAATTATAGAAGGTAAACAAATTCAAACAAATGGCAGCAGAATGGAGCTTGAGAGAGCAGGCCAGGGTTGCCGGCGGCAACAGGGGAAGCAAAACTTTCCGCACACCCTAGCCGGGCCCACCCGCTTAAGGCAACAAATTTTCAATTATAACCCCAACACAAATGGCTGCCAGCCTCGGAGGGAGCCCCAGGCTTGGCTCTGCTCCAGGTACAAAGTTTCAAATGTAGAAGGAAAATAAATTTCAGATACCAGGGCCTCTGCTTGGGTTGCCAGGGGGCATGGCCGGCCTGCAAACCACCACAGGCCCCTCGCTCAGGCCGCCCCACACCCCAAGGGAACCCCTACCTGATCCGGGACACCCTTCAGGGCAAACCAGCTGGCCCCCACCCATGTACCAGGCCTCTATCCTATCTAATAAAAGAGTAATATGCAGATTGCTCATCACTGCAACACACAATATAGCTGCCCCCATGTGGTCAAAGATCCTGCCCCCATGTGGACACAAGATGGCCACCACAAGATGGTCAGCAGGAGAGGGCAGTTGGGAGGCACCCGGCCTGCAAGGGAGGGCAGTTGAGAGGGACCAAGCCTGCAAGGGAGGGCAGTTGGAGGTGATCAACCCTGCAGGAGAGGGCAGTTAGGGGTGACCAGGCCGGCAGAGGAGGGAAGTTGGGGGCAAACAGGCTGGCAGGGGAGCAGTTAGGCATCAATCAGGCTGGCAAGGGAGTGGTTAGGGGGTGAACAGGCTGGCAGGCAGAAGCGGTTAGGGGCAATCAGGAAGGCAGGCAGGTGAGCAGTTGGGAGCCAGCAGTCCTGGATTGTGAGAGGGATGTCCAACTACCCGTTTTGGGATCCGACTGCCCACCGAGATCGGGCCTAAACGGGCAATCGGACATCCCTCAAGGGGTCCCTTATTGGAGAGGGTACAGGCTGGGCTGAGGGACAACCTTCCTCCGTGCATGAATTTCGTGCACCTGGCCTCTAGTATATATATATATATGTAAAATTTTTTACCATGGCAAGGCATTCTAAGCATTTTACAAATAACAAGTCAGTTAATATTTAAAAAAAAAACAACAAAATAGATAAATTTTTTTGATAAGGAAAATAGGGATAATAGAGAAAATTTAACTTATTTACCCAATTCTAGAGCACCATGGCTCTGGAGTTTAAATTCTTAACAAGGAAATATGCTGCTTTTATCTAAACCAGAATAAATACCATTCATGAATTTGCCTATTATTGATGGGCTGTCATAGCCAAAGAACTAGAGATATCAGCCATAGAAGTATATATTCACACACCTGCATTCTTGTCCATTCTGGCCAAACATGTACCATCGCATCATAAAGCAGTATGCTTTCCCGTGGAGAAAATCCAAGGTCTAAAGGAATTCCATACTTCTTTATCTAAAAACCATAAAACAAAAATTATTAGTTTTATATTCCATATATAGGTTTTTAACAGTCTGGATACATACTCATTTTCTTAATTTCTTAATTAATTAATTAATTTATTATTATTATTTTTTTTTTTTTACATACTCATTTTCCAAAGTGGTTTATACTTACATGGTTGACTGTAAGTGCAGCACATGGGTGATAGTGTTCAATGATAAAATCATTATCCTTTAGGGAACACACATACTTTTCTAGATCATTGTATCGCTCTGTGTACCACACTGTAAGTATAAGGATTGAAATGATCATTAACATGTTTGCTTTCAAAACAATGACCTAATTATGATTTTACAATTATGAGCAGGCCTAGGAAGAGCTATGCATGATTCCATTGCCAGGAGCACATTAGAAACAGTGCTGTGCATTGGGAAGAACCTTGAAAAAGGATTCAGTATATCTATACTGTGAATCTGTGCTTCACTTTCCTTCCTGATCTTAGTCTTCAATTATATTATATCATCGCTTTCAGTTGCTGGTATTTATTTATGATTTTATAATTTATTTCTCTATGTATTTTGTAAAGCATGCCTTGTGTAATGGGGCCTGGGATAAATAATAGATATATAGACATACAACTAATTAGGAACATTGGGTATCTCTATTACTATTACTATTGTAGTCTCTATCTTTAAGAATAATATTATCAGGTCAAAGAAAGAATATGTGCCTTCCCCCCCTACCCCCCGTTCATTTTCTTTAATCAAAGAAGTTGATATTCTAAATATCTCTATTAATATTACACTGGATTTATTTTTTTAGCACTTGCATTACCTAACATGTTGTTTATTTTATTTTTATTTACTATTCATCTTGTTTAATATCTATGTCCACATTAAAATTTAAGCTCCAGATAAGCAAAGAGTTTGCTTCCTATTATAACTCTAGAGACAATAAAGGGACCCAGCACATATCAGGAACTTTAATATTTGTTAAGTGAAAGCATGAGTGTCACATATGGGATTCTGTAGCTTTCCATTGAAAGTAACCAGCAAAACACAATTTTATAGTACTTCATAGAATTTTCATGAAAACAGTCTCAAGTATATAATGTACAGCAACATTCATTAATTCAGAAGTAAAATATTTAGAGTATATGTAAAATAAAGGACACCATGATACATATTAAATATATATGTGTATATATAACATATAACACATTACATATATTGTCTATTTACTTAAATATACATATATACATATAAATATATATGTATATATATATATACATTTAAAATGTCTAGTGTTTCTCAAGGAAAATAAGACATTAAAATAGTTACAATGGATAGCAGAATATGTCATAACGTAGTCCATACTATTTAACTTAAACTAAAAGAATTAAGGTTATATTTGAGTTGTGCCTCTAGACAATCTCTCTAAAATAATCAATAGATAGAATTTGGTCAACTGTAGATAAGAGGTCATTCCAGAAAAACGAATTTAAAAAGCAAATGCAAGTTTTGAGGAACAAGGAATAATCCAAATGTCAAGAAAATTCACAAAAAGAAAGATTCCTGAAGTCTGAAATGGGAATGATAGCACAGAATCTAATTTAATAAAAGAGTAATATGCAAATTGACTCTAACTCTGCTACACCCACAAGCTACACCCACAAGCCACGCCCACAAGCCAATCAGGAGCAAATATGCAAATAAACCCAACCAAATTGGCTACAGCCACAGAGAGCAGGAGGGAGGCTTGGGTTTCCCTGGTAACAAAGGAAGCCAAGTTTTCCACCTGCCATTGCAGGCCTAAGCCTATGCTCAAGGCTACAAAGTTTCAATTACTGAAGGTAAACAAATCCAAACAGAAATGGTGGCAGCCACTGAGCTGGAAAGAGCGGGAGGCTTGGGTTTCCCCCGGCAATGGAGGAAGCAAAGCTTCTGCAGCCCTGGCTGGCCTAGGCCTCCACTCCAGACTACAAAGTTTCAATTATAGGAGATACATCAATCCCAAGAGAAATGGCTGCCGGCCAAGGAGCAAGCAGGAGGCTTGGCTCCGCTCCAGGCTACAAAGTTTCAATTGTAGAAGATACATAAATCCCAGATACCAGGGCCTCTGCTTGGGTCGCCAGGGGGCGTGGCCAGCCTGCAAACCACCACAGGCCCTTCACCCAAGCCACCCCACACCCCAAGGGAACCCCCAACCTGATCCGGGACACCCTCCAGGGCAAACCAGCTGGCCCCCACCCATGCACCAGGCCTCTATCCTATCTAATAAAAGAGTAATATGCAGATTGACCATCACTCCAACACACAAGATCCTGCCCCCATGTGGACACAAGATGGCCGGCACAAGATGGACAGCAGGGGAGGGCAGTTGGGAGAGACCAGGCCTGCAAGGGAGGGCAATTGGGGGTGATCAAGCCTGCAGGGGAGGGCAGTTAGGGGTGACCAGGCCTGCAGGGAAGGGCAATTGAGGTGGACCCAGGCCTGCAGGGGAGGGCAGTTGGGGGGGACCAGGCCTGCAGGGGAGGGCAATTAGGGGCAAACAGGCCGGCAGGGGAGCAGTTAGGCATCAATCAGGCTGGCAGGGGAGTGGTTAGGGGGTGATCAGGCTGGCAAGCAGAAGCGGTTAGGGGCAATCAGGAAGGCAGGCAGGCGTGCAGTTGGGAGCCAGCAGACCTGGATTGTGAGAGGGATGTCCGACTGCCCATTTAGGCCCGATCCTAAACAGGCAGTCGGACATCCCTCGAGGGGTCCCAGATTGGAGAGGGTGCAAACTGGCCTGAGGGACACCCCCCACCTCTCCCCCCCCCCCCCCCGTGCACGAATTTCATGCACCGGGCCTCTAGTTAGACCATAAGTGGAACAGTATATTTTGAAGCAAAGGTTTTTCAGCAAACCAAAACTGAACTGCACTCTAGACATGTTTTTGCCTTTTATTTTTTTTACAATATAGAGAATGAAACATTTATCTATGCTATATTTCCATCTTTAACCATACTGAATTATAGAGGAATTCACATTATTTCAAAGTAGATCATATTTGCAAAGAGCTTGATCTTCAAGTTTATTATATCTAGCATTAGCTGTGTGAATTTCAGCATGTCGTTAATCTTCTAGAGCTAAGATTCTTATTTAATTTCCTCTGTATATTAAAACAAAATTTCCTCTCTGTCTTTGTCTGTCTCTATTTTGCTTATTAGTGCATTTTGTTCATTAGATTCCACATATGAATGAAATATGATAAGAAAAAAAATTATTTCCCTTCAGATTTGTAGTAAGAATCAAACTGTTCTACTTATATGGCTGACAGCAGTTGGGTGGGGGTTATGGGTCTGGAGGGGATGAAGAGATTGAACAAAAAAAAGAGAGAAAGAACTCATTGACAACAGGGTGGTGATTGTGAGAGGGGTGGCAGAGGAGGTGAAAGAGGGTATAGGGAGAATAAGTGGTGATGGAAAAAAATAAAATAAAATTTGCAAAAAATTGATTTCCCTTCAGATTTGTAGTCTGAATCAAATTGTTTTACTTATAGAAGATGCTTTAATATGTTTCAAGCACATAGAGTGCTCAATAATTCTGAGCACCCCCTTCTCTTAGTTAAGATAGTCTTACCCAGTCTAACTCTGTAGGATGGCTTTTCTATTCTTTTTCTTTGTTGTTTCTTTGAAACTTTCAAGACATTTTGCAATGAACTAGAATTTTCCATTTTGCTTTCAACATGTTGCCAGTATCTTTTAATTAATGCCAACCATCTAGTTATGAAGAAAAGAAAGGTATTATCATCACAGAAAAAAAAAACCACATTATTTGTTTTCTGAGAAAAATCATTAAACATTGATTATAAGAGAATAAAAATCTTCTCTACATTTTATTCATACTCAAACTATATTTATAGTCACATAGTTTAATCAGTTATTACTTTTATGTAATCACCAAGAACTGATACTTTGAGGTTTCTTATTAAATTCATTTACCTAATTAAATGGGTGTATCCATTTCTGCTATATGTGTTGACACATTTTAAAAACATTTTTGGTGTTTTGCATAGGAAGGTAGTGGGCATAGCCTATTGGAAGGATGGTTCTAAACTGCCATATGCTATTCTCTGAGAATCCAAATATCAAGCTATAAACGGGAAAATTAAAGCACTCTCACACAACATTCTTGAAGAACCCTTGTGTAAGTTACATCTAGTCAAAGGATGAGTGCAAATGTCTTCTAGTTACATATAACAAAATTTGAAGAGAATAAATCTTACTTGAAGAGGGTTTTTGTTTTGTTTTAAAGAGTACTTTAAATAGCCGAAGCCAGTTTGGCTCATAGGATAGAGCGTCGGCCTGCGGACTCCAGGGTCCCGGGTTCGATTCCGGTCAAGGGCATGTACCTTGATTGCGGGCACATTCCCAGTGGGGGGTGTGCAGGAGGCAGCTGATCAATGGTTCTCTCTCATCGATGTTTATAACTCTCTATCACTCTCTCTTCCTCTCTGTAAAAAATCAATAAAATATATTTTAAAAAAAAGAGTACTTTAAATAATCTCTGACTGTATTATTAATTATTTTCATTAATAGCAATTAAACAAATACAAAACACAGGCTTACTCAGTGAGATGTTCGGGATTACTGATAGTAGCAGAAAGTGCCAGAAAGGGACATCGAATCATAACAAGAAGATGCTCCCAAACTTCGGCTCCAATTTCTCCCCCAAGACAGTGAACCTGGCAACGTGGTAAACAGACTCAGTATAAAGTCAGTTCCATTTTTCTCCCAAAAATACTAATAGATTATGCTACCAGAACTTATTATTTCCTTCTCTCTCCACATTCAGTAATGTTCGTTCACCCCTGACAAAGATGATCAAAGGATCCCAACATGACTTTGAGGAGAATTAAACTGGATTTGAGAATAATACATTGAGAGACGTCTTGTTGTATTATGCATGCTGATAGCTGAACTGTGAAAAAGATTATCACAAGTCATGTAGTAATGCTTATAAGCAAGAACAAGTTGAGCAAAAAAACACACTTTGTAAGTCTTGTTTACAAATGAAATATTGGCTAAATGTTAGCAATTACCACAAAAAGATAAGATGATGAAAAATCGCTATAAAAATAAAACATTTTACTCATGTATCACTAATCCTATCATTGAAACACAAATAAAAAATGTTTATAAAACAAATTAATTTGAAATAAATTCACTTCCCCAGGCTTCCATCTATGAATATACATAGAGCACTTATCCATACTAGTTAGAAATCTAGAGAAAGCCTAATCTCCTGACTATAAAAGGAGTGATTGTTAGCACATTCATTATTAGTTTGACACAATGATATGGGCAATTAATAATAATATATGAAAGCCAGGACAATTTTAAAAGACTTAATTTTAAATAATTTCTGTAAAATTTCAGCTAACAATAACCTGTATTTAGTAAAACTAGATTCTTATATAATTACTAGAGGCCTGGTGCACAAAATTCATGCACGGGGTGGGGGGTGTCCCTCAGCCCAGCCTGCACCCTCTCCAATCTGGGACCCCTAGAGGGATGTCTGACTGCCTGTTTAGGCCCAATCCTGGTAGGGCAGTCGGACATCCCTCTCACAATCCAGGACTGCTGGCTCCCAACTGCTCGCCTGCCTGCCTTCCTGATTGCCCCTAACCGCTTCTGCCTGCCAGCCTGATCACCCCCTAACCACTCCCCTGCCAGCCTGATTGATGCCTAACTGCTCCCCTGCCAGTCTGTTTGCCCCTAACTGCCCTCCCTTTTAGGCCTGGTCACCCCTAACTGCCCTCCCCTGCAGGCCTGGTCCCCCCCAACTGCCCTCCCCTGCAGGCCTGGGTCCACCTCAATTGCCCTTCCCTGCAGGCCTGGTCACCCCAACCTCCCTCCTCTGCCGGCCTGGTCACCCCTACCTGCCCTCCCCTGCAGGCTTGATCACCCCCAATTGTCCTCCCTTGCAGGCCTGGTCTCTCCCAACTGCCCTCCCCTGCTGGCCTGATCACCCACAACTGCTCTCCCTTGTAGGCCTGGTCCCGTCCCTCCCAACTGTATTCCCCTGCTGGCCATCTTGTGGTGGCCATCTTGTATCCACATGGGGGCAGGATCTTTGACCACATGGGGGCAGCCATCTTGTGTGTTGGAGTGATGGTCAATTTGCATATTACTCTTTTATTAGATAGGATAGCCTATCTATAATAATAAAAGCATAATATGCTAATTACACTGGACAGCCAAATGACCTTCCAGATGAAGCCGGGGCTGCTAGGGCCAAGCCCCTTGCAGGAATGTTGTGCATCAGGCCTCTAGTATTTATAGAATGAGGAAAAGAACTCAATTTCAAAAGTCTTGTTTATACTTAATTTCTGATTTTTTCTGAAGCCTTTATTTATGAAGCATTTATCCACTATGAAGTACTTTGGAGAAGTAAAGAGAAGCTTTCAAACAGCTTTTAGTCATCCCTAGCCAGTTTGGCTCAGTGGATAGAGCATGGGCCTGTGGACTGAAGGGTCCCAGGTTCAATTCTAGTCAAGGTCATATGCCCAGGTTATGGGCTCAAATCCCCAGTAGGGGGCCTGCAGGAGACAGCCAATCAATGATTTTCTCTCATCATTGATGTTTCTGTCTCCCTCTCCCTTCCTCTCTGAAATCAATAAAAATAGTTATTTTTAAAAAGCTTTTAGTCAAAACAAAGAGAAAAGAGAAAAAGAAAAACATGTATATAATATTAGAAATATACTGATAGGAAAGGTCATTTTAATAAAGTGTGCGTATGAAGGGCCATTTACTTTGGAGATGCATGTGACATTTACAGTGATGGAGTGAAACATGATAAGCACTCTTTAGTATTTTAACTAAAGATGCAAAAGACAAGACTTAAACAACATTCTGCAGCTTTTTTCCTCCATTGTAATGTTACAGGACAAGGAATCTCATCTTTTTACGTGTGCAGATAGATACCGCTGTGTCTGTGCGGCAATAAAGCTCAGGAAGTGGGAGCAGCTTACCTGCGTTCTAACCTTGGCTCTGCACTTCATGTGGGTGAACTGGGTAAAGTTCATCTCTCTTTATCTCAGCTCAATAGCCATAAAAATAGCAACTACTTTATTGTGTTTTTCTGAAGAATAAATGGCATTATAGCTGGACATTTAGCTATTAAAGTGTTATGTATAGCAATATGTGTAATAGAAGTATTTATATCTCAGGGATGGAGAACATCTGGCCTGCAGGACCATATAAGGCCCACAAAATAATTTGATCTGACCTTCTCAAGCATTAGGGGTGTGTTAATTCAGTGCTTGACCAAGTATGGTGGGCTAATTTTTAAGTTGATAATTTTGTATGGCCTGTGAATGAGGTTGTAAATGGCCCTTGGCAGAAAAAAAAAAGGTTCCCCTGATCTAAGGGAATCTTTGCATCCTTTTTTAACCTTTGTTTTATTGTGAATGTAACATTTAACAATTGTATAAAATACATTTTCATATTAACAAAGTATTATTCAGATTAACTAAGTAAAGCAAACATCCTCATAAATCAAGACAAATATTTCCAGTATCTCTGAAGTCCATACTAGAACAACCTTCTTTGGCAGTTACATTGTTTTTTTAAAGTTATCACTTGGTTTTCATTATACTTCTTTACATGTATACGTGTGTTCACAAACTATATAAGTTGATTTTCCCAGTTTTGTAAGTTTTTTTTCATTTAAATTATATAGCATCTGTCCTTTGCTCAATATTATAATTTTAAGGTTATTCTGTTATATTTATTTTAATTGATCTATGTAATCTGTTGTATAAATATATCAATTTTTTAAAAAATATATATTTTAGCCGAAACCGGTTTGGCTTGGTGGATAGAGCGTCGGTCTGCAGACTGAAGGGTCCCAGCTTCGATTCCGGTCAAGGGCATGTACCTGGGTTGTGGGCACATCTTCCCAGTAGGGGGTGTGCAGGAGGCAGCTGGTCGATGTTTCTATCTCATTGATGTTTCTAGCTCTCTATCCCCTCCCTTCCTCTCTGTAAAAAATCAATAAAATATATTAAAAAAAATATATATATATATTATTGATTTTTTACAGAGAGGAAGGGAGAGGGATAGAGAGCTAGACTGGAATTGAACCTGGGACCTTTCAGTTCGCAGGCCGACGCTCTATCCACTGAGCCAAACCAGGTATGGCAGTACTTTGTATATTTAATGGTAGCAGAAATTATATTTAAAATGCTTGTTTATCTAATTTTCTCAATATGTGTTGCTGATATGAAAATTATTTGTCAATTTGAATTTCAAAAGATGAAAAAAATATGAAGATATACTTGACCTAAATATAACTATGTTAGAAATAGTTTTTTAAAAAGCATATTAAAATTTTTTAAATATACTTTTAATTAACCTACGGACCAAAAACTAAATTATAATGGCAATTAAAATATATTTTAAAGTGAATCATAAAAATGTGATGTTTCATATGTTGCTAAAACAGTGCTATAAGATTAATGTACAACCTTCAATACATTAATGTGTTAGAAATTAATAAGTACATGTATTAGAAAAGAACTCAAATTTCATGTTCAAATTACATGATCTTCCTAAATTTGCAGACTCCTTTTTTTGTTTATTTCTGTCTGTTTACTTGTTTTGTTTCTTATTTGTATTTTGTTTTCTTATTTCCTTTTGGTATCATTCATCAAATGAATGCTAGCTAGCAACATGAGGCACTTTAACTTTTAAACCAGCAATAGAGTGACATGACCCATTTTAGCCATTAATGCAACCCGTATAGGTAATAGGAAAGTACCTCCTAAAAGATAGTTGGTTTTGTGGGATAAAAGTTCTACGGCTAAAAGAAGAAAAGTCTATTGCTAATGTCACTGGTTTGTCCAGTGCTTTCTGGGATACTTTCCCTCTACTATTATCACTCTTATTCTAGAAAATTTTCCATTTTCTCCTTTTCAACTCCTTCCACATGTATCTTTTAACACTCACACATTCAGTCTATCCCTTCCATAAACTGAATGTTCATTTTAATAACTGTCCATAGGACTGCCATCTTTACTAAAATACATAAGCTACATATTGTATGTACATACAAATATTTAGTGGAATAATAGTAATGAAGGTAGCATACCTCATCAAAGATGACATATCTCATCCTTTTCACCCACTTTTGATTACGAGGTGATAGCAAGAGTATTTCCAAGCACTGAGGCACTGTCACCAATATCTGTGTGTTGTGTTTTTTTAAAAAAAAAAAAAAAAGAAAGAAAGAAACCATTGACTTGATATTTTAAAATCTCAAGCTTTAACTTCTTTTTATTGTTGAAATTATTACAGATGTCTCCCATTCCCTCTCTTTGCTCCCTTCCCCCCAAATCCCACCCTTCCCTTCTTTTTAAACATCAATAAAATATTTAGATGACGGAGTATATCCATATAAGCATTTCCATTCAAACAACCATCTCATCTGTGGAAAAATAAATGTGAATAACAAATGTATGTTGTGGTTGATATATTTTAAAAGTTAAGCTTATTTCATTAAGAAACAGTCTCCCACATAGTACATTGGGAATATAAAATCATCACAGTTTGAAACCATCACCATTGAAAGATTTGAAATTTCCTCATATTGAAATTTCAGAAAAGCATTTTATTTATTATAGAAAATGCAATTATTTGAAAGTTAACCATATTATTAAGTAAAAATTATATAAACAATGTTAAAATATAAATATATTTCACAGGGTAATTGTGAATTTAATTTATTCTCAGATTAAAACCTTATAGTGCCTAACAAAGTGCCTTAATATGCATTATTATTTATAATGCATTCATGTCGGTGACATACCTGACAATTCAAGGTGTCATGACGGTAATCTCTTGTAAACACTCCACACACCGCTAGTCCTTTTGGCAGTGCTTTGGTAAATAGACTGCAGATAGTTCCTACTACTTGATTAACAAGAGCCTTAAATCATAAAAGACACATGTGCTATTCAGTAATTATTGACAACACTAAAAAATTGTTTAAAGTAAACAAGTATCTGGAACAACTTTATAAGCAAAAAGTACAGTACCAATTTTATGTAACTCTTTCTTTTCTTTTTTTTTCGTTAATCCTCACCCAAGGATATTTTTTTCCATTGAATTTTAGAGAGAGTGGAAGGACATAGGGGTAGAGACAGAGAGAGAAAAACATTGATGTGAGAGCGACACATCAGTTGGTTGCCTCCCAAATAGGGCCAGGGATCGAGCCTACAACCAAGCTACATGCCCTTGACCAGAATTGAACCCGGGACCCTTCAGTCTGAGGGTTGTTGCTCTATCCACTGAGCCAGAGGCTAGAGCTATAACTCTTAATTTCAGAGTAGAAGGGAGAGGGAGCGAGAGATAAAAATAGCAATGATGAGAGAGAACCATTGATTGGCTGCCTCCTGCACACCCCACACTGAGGATTGAGCCTGCAACCCAGGCATATGCCCTTGACTGGAATCGAACCTGGGACCCTTCAGTCTGTAGGCTCTATCAACTGAGCCAAACCATCTAAGGCTATAACTCTTTCTTAATAAAAGAATTACTTGCACAAATGCTTCCCACTGGTTCCATTTTAAAGTTTTCCTTAATGTATAATAAATCACAGTTCTTACTAATGTGATGGCAAAAAACAATAAGCAACAATCTATGCCACACAAATGGGATATATACTTGAACAGGTGAAATCAGATGATGAAATTTTATTTAAAATTCTAATTGTTTTTCCAATAATCTGACATTACTTAACTTCCCTGAGCCTCAGTTTTCTCATCCATAAAGTGAGAGGACTGAGTCATAGGACAAAGATGATCCCTCCCAACACTGAATTTCTTCTCTCACTGCATCTTTAAGGCCTGCAATGAAGTATTCTCCTTGGGAAAGAGAGAGGAAGGAATATGCCAAATCCCTTCGTGATGAAGAGAAAAATTTTGACTCAGGCAAGAGCTTCTAGACATCATTTTACACAGATTGCTATAAAGAAAGAAGCCTATAGCATTTGCAGTAATCAGGGGTTATTCTACAGAGCATGGAAGCAAAATGAGAATGGCTGTTTTTCCCTCTCCCACTTTCTCTTATGAACTTATCTATCTTCTCTTAACCCTGGCACAGATATCAAATGGATTTTTTGAGAAAAAGTCTCAAAAGTGTTAAATCCTTATCCTATCTAATAAAAGAGTAATAAGGCAAATTAACCATCACTCTGCTACAACTACAAGCCATACCCACCAGCCAATCAGGAGAGAGTATGCAAATTAACCCAACCAAGATGGCTGCTGCCATGGAGCAAGCAGGAGGCTTGGGTTTCCCCGGCAATGGAGAAAGCCAAGCTTTCCTCACACCCTGGCAGGCCCAGGCCTCCACTCAAGGGTACAAAGTTTCAATTATAGAAGATAAATAAATCCCAACAAAAATGGTGGCAGCCATGGAGCTGGAGAGAGCAGGAGGCTAGGGTTGCCCCCAGTGATGGAGGAAGCCAAGCTTCTGCAGCCCTGGCCTGCCTTGGCCTCCGCTTAAGGCTACAAAGTTTCAATTATAGAAGATAAATAAATCCCAAGAGAAATGGCTGCCGCCATGGAGCCAGCAGGAGGCTTGGCTCTGCTCCAGGCTACAAAGTTTCAGTTGTAGAAGATAAATAAATCCCAGATACCAGGGCCTCCGCTTGGGTTGCCAGGGGGTGTGGCCAGCCTGCAAACCACCACAGGCCCCTCGCCCAGGCCACCCCACGCCCCAAAGGAACCCCCACCCTGATCCGGGACACCCTTCAGGGCAAACCAGCTGGCCCCCACCTGTATACCAGGCCTCTATCCTATCTAATAAAAGAGTAATATGCAAATTTACCATCACTCCGACACACAAGATGGCTGCCCCCATGTGGTCAAAGATCCTGCCCCCGTGTGGACACAAGATGGCCACTACAAGATGGCCAGCAGGGGAGGGCACTTGGGAGGGACCAGGCCTGCAAGAGAGGGCAGTTGTGGGCGATCAGGCCAGCAGGGGAGGGCAGTTGGGAGGGACCAGGCCTGCAAGGGAGGGCAATCAAACCTGCAGGGGAGGGCAGTTAGGGGTGACCAGGCCGGCAGAGGAGGGAAGTTGGGGGTGACCGGGCCTGCAGGGAAGGACAGTTGGGGGGGACCCAGGCCTGCAGGGGAGAGCAGTTGGGGGGGACCAGGTCTGCAGGGGAGGGCAATTAGGGGTGACCAGGCCTGCAGGGGAGGGCAGTTAGGGGTGACCAGGCCTGCAGGGGAGGGCAGTTAAGGGCAATCAGGCTGGCAGGGGAGCAGTTAGGCATCAATCAGGCTGACAGGGGAGTGGTTAGGGGGTGATCAGGCTGGCAGGCAGAAGCGGTTAGGGGCAATCAGGAAGGCAGGCTGGCAAGCAGTTGGGGGCCAGCAGTCCCATATTGGAGAGAGTGCAGGCTGGGCTGAGGGACACCCCCCCCTCTCATGCACGAATTAACCCTGGCACAGATATCAAATGGTTTCTTTGAAAAAAATTCTAGTTTTTAATAAGTGCTGGACCTAAGAAGGTTTAAGCAATAAAAAATAAGAGTGAATGATGCCATTTATTGGTCATTGTTTACACCCAGACATATTCAAGGATGCCTTACATACATCATCTCACTTATTGCTTGGAATAAAAGTACCACAGTCGCCCCCACCCCCTTATCCACCTAGCATATGCTTCAAGACTCCCAATGGGTGCCTGAATCCAGGGGTAGGAATGAACCTTATATACAGTACTATGTTTTTTCCTATACATATATGCCATTTCACTTGAAGAAAGCATTTTATAGCTTCTCCTTGGCATAATCAAATTGCCAGTGTCACTGCTTTTGCACTTGGCACTTTTGGGCCATTATTAAGTAAAATAAGGTTACTTGACTACAAGCACTCTGATACCATGACAGTTAATCTGATAATCAAGAGGCTGTTAAGTGATTAATGGACAGGGAACGCATACAGTGCGGATACACTGGATGACTCATGTCCCAGGCAGTGCAGAATCCCAGGCAGGACTTCATCATACTACTCAGAACAGCACACAATTTAACACTTATGAATTGATTATTTTTGGAAATTTTCATTTAATATTTTTGGACCGTGGTTGACCATGGATAACAAAAACCATGGAAAGCAAAACCATGGATAATGGGGGACTACTGTAAAATGTAAGCATTATTATCCTCCTTTTACAGGTAAAGAAATTGAGGTAAGAAACTAGCTCAAGACCACACAGCCCACAAGCACTCACATTCATAACTGCAGTTCTGGAGTCTGTATGCTCTCGTACCTCCCCAGGATTAAGGGCACAAGCTATAGTTGAGGAAAATTGCAGTAAGATACAGAGTGTCATATGCACACAATACCTTTGTTGGAGCAACATACACAATCACCCCTTCATCACTCTCTCTCAGGATTTTCTCCATGCAGTAGTAAGAAGCATAGGTTTTTCCTGATGATGTCGGGGCAACAATTACAGCAGATTCATTGTTATCTACCACATCAAGAAGTTCCCTCTAGATTAAAAAAAAAAAACAACATTTCATTTTGAAAATATATACTTAGTGTCAAATTTTAATACAACTATATTTCAGCCAAATTGGTATTCACAGTTCCTTCTGAGACATAGTCAGGTACAGGATGGCATAGATGCAGAGAACAGACTGACAACTGTCAGAGGGGAACGGGAGGAGTGCTGGGTGAAAAAATGAAGGGATTAAGCAAAAAATAAATAAAAAATAAACATCATAGACAACAGTATGGTGATTACCAAAGGGAAAATAAGGTGGGGAGGTAGAGAGAGTAAAGGGGTGTAGATGATGATGGAAGGACACTTGACTTGGGGTGGTGAACACACAATGTGATGTGAGCCACCTGTTTCCATCGAGTGTCCTCACTTTTCCACGCTGCAGATCTTTTCAGGACATACCTGCCATGTGTCTGGTATAAAATGATGCACCCTGGGATCTGGATCACTTCTTTCCTCTCGAAGTAAGTAATGGCCCATATATGTTAACTGAAACCGAGCTGCTCCCATACAAACTGAGTATTTAGAAATATCCTTCTCAGTACTGGATTCCTGTACCTAAGTAAATATGACATAGTAGATTTTCATGTTTACAATTTTTAATCTGGGCAAGGAAATTACCATTCATGTTGTAGTTTGCTTCAACAAGATTATTTTACGAATTAGCAGTGAAGAATAAGATATAGATACTATATCTTTACTAAAAATTTAGATACTATTTTATGTACAGTACCATGTTTTATAGAATATAAGTAAAATGCAGTATAAGTCAATCTTTTAATTATAAATCAGCATAAACTTTGAAAATTGCTAAATATGAACAATTCCCTACGCACACACACACACACACATACACAGAATAAAATGTGTGTTTCAATTGAGGAACTCTTGCCAATTGTAAAAGGGCATCTTTAGTAAAGGATTTGTTAAAAGTAGTTAAATGACTCATATCACTGAGGAATCCACCATCACAACAAACTAACATATTCGGCATGGCTGCTTTCTTGAAGTTTTAATAACACTTGATTATGATAATATTGGCAAAGCATGAGACATATAAATTTATATCTGATGGTGTACTGGTTGAGAATTAACGACACAACATGTTTTTAAATATTGATGGTTGGAAGAAGAAAAAATTTCATTTAAAAATTATAAAAAATATAATTAAAATTTTTAAATATATATTTTTATTGACTTCAGAGAGAGAAAGGGAGAGGGATAGAAACATTAATGATGAGAGAATCATTGATCAGCTGCCTCCTGCACACTCCTTACTAGGGATTGAGCCTGCAACCCAGGCATGCACCCTCTCCAGAATAGAACCATGACCTCCTGGTTCATGGGTCAATGCTCAAGCACTGAGCACACTGACTGGGTTAGTTAAAAAATTTAAATTACCAGCATTTTTTCTACTTACTTTCTTGTTTAAGAAAAAATAAAAAATGTAATTGCTTTGGTCATGCAATAATAAAGCAAATACTCTATTTCAGAGTTGGAGAAGAAACTCCAGATCTAGAGTTAGAAATAATGAGGAGCTACAATTCTGTCTATCACCTAGGTTTATTATTATTATTTTATTATTGTTACTACTAGAGGCCAAGTGCATGAAATTTGTTAATTCTGAATACATTCCATAGAATATTATACACACACACATATATGAATGTCACGTAATATTTTCTATAGCACCTACCTGAGGATATAATGAGTGTGCCAAGTTGTCAAATCCAACATATTTTAAATATTTGGCTAATTTTCGTTGATCTGTATTTTTTAATAGTTCTGAATATTTTTGATAGACTATATGAATCCTTTTCATCAAGTTAATTACTATGTTCATATCTCTGGATTCTGTTTCAGTTTAAAAAAAATTGTCATACATAACATGTTATATAAGATATTGATAGTAAGACCCCAAAGCTGATTTAATTTTATTGCAGGATAAGAAAAGCATAATCATATGAATCACTGATAATAACTTAGGAATTCATAGTTACTAGTCAATTACATTACAGTTAAGAGCACGGCCTCAAGTAAGAGTAGAATTGCCAGCTTTAGCAAATAAAAATACAGGTGATATAGTTTGAGATATATATTCATGACATTTACTTATAGTAAAAAAAAAAATTGCTATTTATCTGAAATTCAATTTTAACTTGCCTGTACTTGATTTGGGAACTTGAAAAGTTCCATTTCTAAACTTTATTTTCTTTTTATAAAAATTAGGGATACTAATATTAGGTCTCACCTCATACGGTTTATAAGGATTAAATAAATTAATTTATATAAAACTGATACAATAATGGCAGCAGTTATTATTAACCATAAGAATTAATATGGAGAATGAGTGAATGGACATTTTTTTATTTTTTTGTTGTTGTTAATCCTCACCCAAGAATATGTTTCCATTGATTTTTACAGAGAGTGGAAAGGAGAGAGGGAGGGAGAGAGAAACATCAATGTGAGAGAGACACATTGATTTGTTGCCTCTCACATGCGACTCACAAGGGCCAAGATCGAACCTGCAACCTTAGATAGGTGCCCTTGACTAGGAATCAAACCCTCAACCCTTTGAGCAGGCCGATGCTCTAACCACTTAGCAACACTGGTCAGGGCAACATTTTTTTTTTCTTTTAATATTTACTTTCCTATGAACACAATTGAAAGATAAATATCTTTCATTTTCTCTCCAATAAAAAATATTCATTTTCTGGTTCTCACCCAAACACTGTTGTCCCCAAATTTACTAATTATTTAATTTGTGCATACCTCTTGGAGTAAGGATGCTATATTAAAGTTCTTGCTCCGTCACTGACATTTGGGCATGTAATTTGTTCTCCTAGAACTTCAATTTCTTACATGTAATATTAGGGTAATGGAACCAACTCAGAAAATTGTGAGAATTTATATACATATACAAGGTGTCCCCCCAAAAAATGTATATACATTTTAACAGCTAATAGCTCAATTTTGAAAATGCAATGCATTTTAATAAACACTGCCTTTGTAATTATTCAAAATGTGTATACATTTTTGGGACACCCTATATATGCTAGGCCCTCGAATAATATTTTATTCAATATCATTTCATTATAACGTTAATGAGGTGCCTTAGGAACTTAACTCCAGTTAATATCAATTAGCCTGTAGTAAAATTAGTTTCACTATACATTGATTTTCTTAAAGTCACAGAACCTACAGATGACTTTACATGAAAATGTACTGTATATAGCTTTGGTTGTGGCTATCAACACTATGTTGCAGTTAGTTCAGCATGTGCCTAAGTCCCTTAGGAGACTATCATTAAGCACCTTCAGAGCAGGTCCTATATTCTTCTGGTTGGAAGCCCATGGACACCTAATAAGGTACTCAGCTCATGACTGACCTTGAAGAACTGTTTACCGAATTGAATTTCAGGTGAAATCTATTCACCAATACCCATCACATTCACACATAGCCATGTTATTAGTGAATCAAACAAAAGGAAATCTTCTTACCCTTTAGACATCAAGAGTTTCCAAAATCATACAGACCAGAAAAATCAGTATATGTGGCCAGTATCAATTCTTTTGCTCTGTTCTTACTGACCTTTTATTTCAAGGTATTTCTAAAATTTGTATTTTATGTACCTGGTTTTAAACAGCATTCCATCCATAATTTGAAACAGGCATCCAATCCTACCATTTCTGCAGCAAATTTTACAGATTTAACAGGGCATGTTTGGAGAAAATCTTCTAGTTTTTTTATTCCAGAATTAGGATTTTCTTTCATTTCCTTTTCAATATATACTGACAAGTTTTTCCATCTTTCTTCCTCTTTTTTCTCTAGTTTAGCAAGCTGTCTCTTTTGGTTTTCCTCAATAAATTTTTCTGCATTTGTCTTTAAAAAAGTAAAAAAAAATTAACAATAACACAAACGTTTCCACAATAATACATTTGCTTTTTCCCCCAATACACAGCTTTTAAACGTCACAAAGAAGTCTGAGGAATCATTTGGCATCTTGCTGTTTCTACAGCTGGACAACTTAGATCATATTCATCAGTCTGCTGAACTCTTCCCTTTTCAGAAACATAGATACCACCCAAAATTCTTTTTGGATAATCTTGTTTTTAACTATCCGGTTTGCTGAATCAAAGCAGCTAAATTTGATACAAGTTCAATCTCATTTCCTTCAAGAATTAACTCCTCTTTCTGAGCTTGAGATATTCATCTGAACTTTGCAGATACACTTTTCACCCAAGAGCTTTCCAATTTCAACAAGAGAACCATCTTCCAGAATAACAACCTCAATGGGGAAGTGAGTATAAAAGGCCTTGCTCTGTGACAGAAGCCCAGCATAACACCCTTGCTCATGTTCCGCAGTGACTACAGATTGTGCAAATAGCAGCCGATTCCTCTCTATTTCCCACTACTTGGACAATCTGGAGCCTCTTCTTTTTCTTTCCAAGGAGACTGAGTTCTACATTGATGTGACTGACATTTCTTTGTAGGGTGCCTGGGGCCTTTCATAACAACTGTGTGTCCCTTCACAGTGAGGTCCGCATTTTCTGGAATGTCGACAGTCTGATTGCTGAGAATGGTCTTCCTCTTCTCAGTAGATGTGGCAAAGAGAGAACATCTTTCAATACGATGTATTTTGAAAGAAGTATTTAATATCTTAAGCCACTAGTTCACTACTTAGCACATTGAAGTAGAGCATCACAGAGGACCTTAGGGGTCCTGAGTAATTAAATGTAAACATCTATATTTATACAGGCACGATAATTCAACATTCCGTTCTTTCTTCTTTCTATCTTCAACTATCACTTTCTTTCGTTTCTTATTTTTTATTGTTTTTTAAATATATATATTTTATTGATTTCAGAGAGGAAGGGAGAGGGAGGGGGAGATAGAAACATCAATAATAAGAGAGAATCACTGATTGGCTGCCTCCTGCAATGACCCACACTGGGGATCAAGCCCACAACCTACAACCCTGACTGGAATCAAACCCTGACCTCCTGGTTCATAGATCAATGCTCAACCACTGAACCACATTGGCTGGGCTTACATTTTTTATTGTTGACACTATTACAAATGTCCCGCATTTCCCCTGCCTTTGCCCATGTCCATCCAGCCCCTATCCCCCCTCCCTCTGGCCATCACCATACTGTTGTCTGTGTCCACAGGCTATATATATATATATATATATATATATATATATATATATATTCTTTAGCTAATCTCTTCAGCTATTATTTTATTAATCCATATGCTGAAAAACAGTCTTCTGGCATTCCAAATCTGTGAGGTTGGGTCTAAGAAAAACCATTTCAAACTAATATCCAACTAGGATATATATCTTTTATTAAACTAGGCTAAGTGTGGTATAATTATGAAATTTGGCCAGGAGAGTAGCATGCTATACTTTATAGAAAAATCAATGTAACTTTTGCTCAGTAATTCCAAGAAAAGTAATAAGTTGAAAAGGGGTTCAAAGTCATCATATCTAAAATTGTAATATCTGGACTACAGTATGCAAAAGAGAATGTTGCCACAGCCAATCGCTGTAACAAACTTTCTTGTCCAGAACTCAGGTCATGTCCTTCTTTAACTCCCCTTCACCTTCCACCTCCACAATATGAAGACAATGGACCATCTCAGGAACTCCAGAGTACCAATTAAGTGATGTTAACTCCTCCTGGGAGTGACACAGCCTAACCAGAGGTAAAAAGATATCCCTGGAGAGAGAGGTCTACATCAATAACATCCAGAAAAAATGAACTTCCTTAGGCACAAAATAGAGAATAAAGACTAAGAAAATATTTTAAACATATATGACAAAGATGTGATGTTGTAAATAGCTCTTAGCAATGAATAAGCAATAGCAAAGGACATAAAAGAAATTCATAGAACAAACACAAGTGGACTCAAAATTTTGGAAAGATGCTCATATCACTGGTGTTCAAAGAATTGAGATTAAAACCTCTGATTGAGAGGAATTAAGAAGAAAACAAGCACTCTGATACACTGATGATGCTAATCACTTATAGCTGAATGGATAAACAGGCAGGTTCTCGGGCACATCCTGGGTCGATGACTCACTATGTAACTCAGCACAGTTTTTTCACATAAGAGTTTGGTAAATCAATAATGCATTATTATTTGTATTCATGTTAAAATAAGAATAAAATTTTGGACAGCCCTCTTATATGAGAATGTATATTAAAATGAATATCAAATATATATCAAAAACCCTAAAATTTTTCATAGTCTTTGATCCAACAATTCTCTAAGTAATTAAAAAAGTGTAGAGAGATTCTGATAAAATTATGCTTATCACAGCACAGATTATAATGGTAAAATAATGGAAACATAACTATTAAAAATGGAAAGATAAATATATTATGGAATATTAAGAAAAATATTTTTAAAGTTTATTCCTAGTTTGAAATAAAAAGTTCTTCAAAACACATTAATAGGAAAAAATTATAAAACCATATGTAAATTTTAAAATTGTTTGTGTGTATATTTGCCAGACAATAGGGATGGGGGGGGTGGAGATGGATGAGGGTGTAGGAAGACAAATGGAGATGGAAATGAATAAACAAATAAGTAAATAAATAAATAATAACTATACAACTCAACACCAGGAAGACAAACAACTCAATTTAAAAATGGACAAATGACTCGGCTGGTGTTGCACAGTGGTAGAGCATTGACCTATGAACCAGGAGGTCATGGTTTGATTCCCGGTCAGGGCACATGCCCAGGTTGCAGACTCTATCTCCAGTGTGGTGTGTGCAGGAGGCAGCCAATAGATGATTTCTCTTTCATCGCTGATGTTTATATCTCTCTCTCCCTCTCCCTTCCTTTCTGAAATCAATAATAAAAATGCAATTTTTAGAAATGGATAAAGGACCTGAATATACACATCTCCAAAGAGGACACACTGATGGGCAATAGACATATGAAAAATGCTCAATGTCATTAATCATCAGAGAGATGCAAGTTAAAACCACAATGAAATATCTCCTCACACCTGCCAGAATGCTACCATCAGTAAATCAGCAAACAATAGTGCTGGCAAGGATGTGGAGACAATGGAACCCTAGTGCATTGCTGGTGGGAATGCTAATGCAGCCACTGTGGAGAACAGTATGGAGTTACTTCAAAAATTAAAAACGGAGCCCTGGACGGTGTACCAAAAGGTTACCCCTGAAATTCCTGGTCAGGAGGCAGATGATCGATGTTCTGCTCTCACACTGATGTTTCTCTCTCTCCCTCTCTCTCTAAAAAATCAATAAAAATATTTTTTTAAATTAAAAATGGAACTTCCTTTTTACCCAGTAATCTCACTTCTGGGAATATATCCTAAGAATCCTCAAACACCAACCAGAAAGAATACATGCACCCCTATGTTCATAGCAGTGTTATTTACAAATAGTGACCCGATGCATGGATTCATGCACATTGAAAGGAAATTAATTAGAAGCTGGCCTGGGGGTGAGACTGGGTGAGATGGGCTGGACATGCCCTGGAGCCAACCTCCCACAGTCCCTCCCTCCCGGGCATCTGCAGAGTGAGCAGGGTCCCTCTGGCAGGTGGCGTCCCTTAGCCTGGCCTGTGGGGGTCCGGCCAAAAATGGCTCTCCGACATCCCCGAAGGGGTCCTGGAGTGAGAGAGGGCACTCTGCAAAGTTGCTATCATCCAGGGTGTGGAACACAAATGCAAGTGTGCAGTAAACCAGATTCGGGGCCGACAGTGCCCCAGCAACAACATAACCCATGACCAAAGGTGAAATCGAGCTCCCTCCTCTATGGTTTCGGGGTGAATCACCTGAGAACCACTGCTGCCACGTCACTGCAGCTCAGCAGCTCCTGTGTTGAGTGTCTGCCCCCTGGTGGTCAGTGTGCGTCTTAGGGACCAGTTAGAAGATAGGAGAGACACTTAGCATATTAGCCTTTCATATATATAGATAGCTAAGATCTGGAAACAGCCTGAATGTTCATCAGTGCATGAGTAGATAAAAAAGTTATGGTACACTTACACAATGGAATACTATACGGCCTTAAAAAAGAAGGAAATCTTTTTTTTGTAACAGCATGGATGGACCTGGAGAGTATTATGCTAAGTGAAATAATTCAGTCAGAGAAAGACAGATATCGTATGATCTCACTTATATGGAGAATCTAATGAACAAAATAAGTTGATGAACAAAATAAAAACAAAGATATAGATACATGGAACAAAATGACAGCTAGCAGAGGGGAAGGAGGTGATGGGAACTGAATGAAAGAAGGTGGATAGATTAATCTGAGAACATATATGCATAATCCATAGATACAGACAACAATATGGTGATGGCTGGAGGGAAGAGGGTGGGATGGGTGAAGATGGGAAAAGTGGGGGAAAAGGTAACATCTGTAATAGTGTCAGCCATAATAGTAAAGAAAAAAAGTGTGTGTTTTTTAAAAAGTAACTGTGGGAGTGTGGCACAATTTTATTTATTTTTTGATACTTTTCTAGATAATCTAAATTTATTGAATGTGTTTGACCTTTATAATCTTTTTTAAAAAGCTGTTTAAAATTTCAAAACAATGTGCTATGATGGAAGCATATTTAATGACACAGAAAAATGACCATTTTTTATTGATGGTGGGGAAATAAAAGTATATAGGGGGACTTTTTTGTAAGAAAAAAAGCACATAATGAATAAAAATGAAACTGTAGGTCAATATGTTAATAGTGTTTATCTGTGGGATGTAAGTATAGACTTTTCTTTTCTCCCCTTTTTTCTTACCTGTTTTTCTACATTTCAAAATAAATCATTAAACAAAAGAATAGCATGCCATACTATAGATTATACAGCCACAAAAATGTGTTTTTAAAAAATTTTATAACAGGAAGAGAAAATGACTACAAGGAAATGCACTAAAATGTTCAAGTCCTATTAGGATTTTGTTTTCTTCATTATACTTTTAAAAATATATATTTCTTTATTGATTTCAGAGAGGAAGGGAGAGGGAGAGAAAGATAGAAACATCAATGATGAGAGAGAATCATTGATCGGCTGCCTCCTGCACACCCTCTACTAGGAATCGAGCCCACAACCTCGGCCTATGCTCTGACTGGGAATTGCTCCTGGTTCATAGGTTGACACTCAACGACTGAGCTACACAGGCCAGGCATCATTATACTTTTTTTTTTCCATTTTACGAGTATTTTAAAAATATCTTTTGTAATTCATGTTAGTATGTAGAGTATACTTGATTTGACAGTTATTATTTATTTTTAGAAAATGTGGTTTTTTACTTCGCTGATAACACATGTGCACAATGCTCGATATTGTTAATGAAGATCCCATATGGAATGAGTTGAGTTGTAGGATCCTCACAAGACCTAACAGATCAAGAATGTACCTGGTGTGTTTTTTTCTTTTGTACTGAAGAATTTTCTGGAGGTGGCAGAGAACTTCCTCTCGTAATCCTTATTGATTTGTTACTTCCTACCAAAGATTTTCCAAAGACATGATAAAAATGATGTAATTTCTGCATGTCCCTTCTTTCTTTGTCGCCTTTGGATTTAGCTGTAGGAAATAAATACATCGTTAAAATACGCTGACAATGCTCTTTATAAATAAGAATTTCATTTAGAAAGCATTTGTGAAAAAGGCTTTGACAAACACTTGCAAACACTTAAAACTTGCACTAATTATAGACATGTTAGAGATTGAGATAGAGAAACTCAAATTATTTGAGCCATATTTAAATAACATGGTAAAATCTAAATCAGTGTCTTGTCATTTGTATTTTCACTTTAGTACAACCTACTAGGCATTATGGGTACATCCCATAGAATAAGTCAATGGTGACCTTACACTTTCCTTTTCTTCTAGGACATCAGAACCGCAAAAGAAACTTCAGCTCTTTGGCATTTTTGATGGCTCTGGACGTAGTGTCAAGAATAAAGGACACGAACACTCTGGAAGAGCTTCCAATTTAGAAACAGGGTCTCTGAAAACTACCCCCAAATTAGGTCAGAAACATTTGCCTAAAACAGCTAATCAAATTCCAGGTAATGTTCAGCTGTACTGCACACAACTAAAAAGAATGTATCTTTCTCCATGCTGCTGCTGGAGGAAATATAACCCAATCATGTTGCTCATGTGGTTTGAACATCTTAGTGGCTTCCTGTTGCTTTTCTATTGTTCAGAATCCTCACTAAAGCCTGCATGATTCAGACCCATCTCACATCACTCTCTGTGTTACAGGCCTTCTGGCCACTTCCTTATTGATCCCCACCACTACCACACCTGCATAACTATCTTCATCTTTCAGATTTGGTTTGAAAATTCCTCAACCCCTCAAGCCTATCCTTGGTATACCCTTTGCACCTGATTGTAGTAGTCATCATAATCTATATATATAAAAGGCTAATATGCCAAGGGTCCCCTCGGGAGCTCCACCAGGAGACCGGGAGTTCGATCACTCGCTATGACATGTGCTGGGGGTGGCAAGGAATGAAGGAAGGCCCTGGCCAACAGCTGGAAGGCCCTGGTGGGCCCTGATCGCCAGCCAGGCCTACGGACCCTACCCATGCATGAATTTTGTGCACTGGGCCTCTAGTTTTAAATAAGTATCTCTGCAGTGGTTTGTTTAACATCTTCTATTCCTGCTAAACTGTGAGCACTACAAGAGCAAGAATATATCTTACATGTTCCCTGCTGGATTCCCGGAGCCCAGCCCAAAGCTAAGCATATAGTAACTCTCAATTCATGGGATAGACACTGAATGAGTATGTCAGAGTCCTGCAATACCAATCCAGCTGCCACTTCCCACTCTATAGGGAATCCTAATGGTGTGCAACTGATTTTTTAATTTTTCCTAAAGTGATTTTCCTGTACCAGTTTTCATTCCAAGAAGATAACAAGATTAGAGAACTATAGTGGCCCATAATATTTAATTGCCAAATTAATTACTAAATCATTTGAATATTTGTTACTTATTTCACTTAATTAATAATTATTAAATAGTATTTTGAAGCAAATAATATAATTAGTAATTGGACAAACAATGAAAATATAATGTGACTAAGGAAGGTATTAGGTCTCATGAGACAATACAACAGGAAAGTTTAATTGAGAAGAACAAAGAACTAATGCTACATTAATAATAACATATAAAGTAATTTGTTGTGGGAACCTAAGAACAAACTTTAAAAGATTCCCCGTCTCAACAAAACAACTCCCCCACCCCAATTAGACTGATTGGAATCTCATTTTTCATATTATAGAAACTAGTTCTTCCTGGTTCTGATGTAAAAGATGTTGGACATTTGTATGCTGGCCTGAGAGAGAGAAGAAGACTATAAATTAGATTTCACTAATCTCAGATGACTCACTTTTTCTTATATGTGAGATACAATTTAATCGATAAGAATGTTGAAAATGTTGACGATTAGTTATACTTACCATCACTATTGCACTTTGTCCTTTCAAAATCATCACTGAGAGGTCTAGAAGAATGCCAGTGTATGAGTTCATCAAATTCTTTCTTCTTAGAAAGAGATGTAACAGCTGGGTCATCACTAGGAATACAATAAAAAGGCATACATTATAATACACATTTTTTTTCAGTTTCTATTATAAGCCATGAGCTTATTTAATGAGTCTCTAACATTAATTTTATAACTATAAATGAACAAAGTATGTTTTTAAAACAATATATATCATGAAGAAATAGTCAAGAAGTGGACAGGGATAGCTGTATTATTGTCATCTCTATAACAATAAAAAGTGTGTATTAAGAATTTATTTGTATGTGGGATTGAATTAGGTACCAAATAAAAATAAAGTGTATATAGCATTACCTATAAGATATGAAATTTCTAAAGTTGAGAGACACTTCTGGGTTATTTTAGCTTGTTTGTTTGTATGTACGTGTATTTGTAAAATATTTCAAGCACAGAGGAAAAAAAATAGAGAATAAGTGACACACATGAACCAAGATATTCACTGAGTTCCTGTTTTGTGCCAGATACTCTTCTAGATGCTAAGAATATGTTAATGAGCAAAAAACCTAGAAATATAAATTGAGGACTTGCTAACATGAAGTTGATATTTAAAGAGACAATTGAATACCCTCCTTGCTTGAATATAAAGCAAAATTCACTAAAATTATAAAGAAAATTTATCTCCCAATGTGAAATTTAATTTACAAATGTACAATAAATGCAACAATAAATCCAGTTAACTCACTATACTGGATATAGTGATCAATAGGTAGATGACAGATAGATGGATAGATAGATAGATAGATAGATGATAGATAGATAGATAGATAGATAGATAGATAGATAGATAGATAGTACAAACAGGCAAAATTTTTCCATAAATACCTGCTTAGAAAAGGTAGTTCTGACAAAATATCTCCAGCATAAACTTCTATAATCTCAGCTTTCAGAGGAATGAGTCCTAATTTATGAATTCCTTGATTTGATCCTGGTACTATTTAGAAAAACAATTAATATTTGAACACAAAATTCTAAGAATTTACCAATGTGATGCAAATATTTGTGAAACAGCAAAATTAAACATTTTCATCATTTTTTTTCAAAATAAATAATACTTCAATGGAATTGTTGCAAATCAGGTTGTTTAGATCAACTTTATATTACACCCATTTAATTCACAAATGTAAATGTATATTGAGTGAATTTTATTTCAAGTAAAGTTGATGGCATTTGAGAAACAGTGAAGAAATCACTATACAATCTAGAAAAGACAAGTAATTATTCTGAACCATGTTAAGAAATATGCCTATTTTTCCATAGTCCAAAAGAAATAAAGTTTTATAAAAAATATTTCAAATTTAATAATCAGTACTAATAAAATGAAATAGTAATAAAATAATTTGTTTCTTTCATTAGTTGAAACTTTAAAAAATATCTTTGTATATTTCATTTAGTCAAAATAAAATTTTTCCACATAAAGAGGCTGGTCTTAACCTGTCAATCATAATCCCCATAGGTCTATTTCCATACAATTTGGTTTCTTCACATGAGCCTTAACAAACTTATACTTTTTGTAGAAAATACAAGAAAGATACTATTGGGATGCCTTCTATATCTGACTGTGGAAATAGACAGATTTGCATTCTAACCATATACCATAAATTGACTATGTGGTTGAAGATACTTTCACGAGATATTATCTGTAAAATGAGATTGACTGTATCATGAGTAGGGCTGTTTTAAAAAACAAATTTAAAAATTCACGTGAACCGCTAAGCACATCTCGCAGCATGGGTATTTAGTAAAAGTCAGCTCTCTTTCTCATGACCTCACAATAAACAAACAAACAAACAAACAAACAAATAAGCAAGCAAAGAAATAAAAAGAGCAATGGGGAGGCAAAGAAGGTGTGCAGGTATGGAAGCTAATCAGCAGGACTAAGCCTGCAAAAAGACAAGACTTTAAAAGGTCAGGTTTATTTTCTAAACATGGATTGTACTGCTCACCTTTTTCTGTCCTGGATGAGATCAATGTTTCAAACTTGTCAGCACCTCTCGGTGATGTTTCTTTCTGTGTAAGAAATGGTCTGGATGTTGTCCTCACGGGCATAGATCCTCCAAAATCCTCCTCCTCTGATAATGTTAAGACTGTGTTCCACAATTCCTCGTATCCCTGTTTCAAAGTGTTACCCAATTCCAAATTGAGCCCTAGGTAGAAGAAAAAATATGTTCAAATTAATAATTAAAATCTGAGTGATAGTCACCATATTTTATGTTTTATGAGTATGTGAGTTATAAGTGTATGTCTGGGAGTATCTCATAGTAGAGGCTGAGGACAAAACAGAATAGGCTCTGGCATATTTTGCATGTTGTCACTAATGTTATAAGAAAGTAAAATATCTTTGAAATCTCTGTACTTGTGTGACTCTTTTCTAGAACCAGAGTCACAGAAGCATCGAACAGACTGTCCAACCTGTGAGGGAAGGCGGGGGTGAGGGGGTAAGAGATCAACCAAAGGACTTGTATGCATGCATATGAGCATAACCAATGGATACAGATGGGGTGGGTGAGGGCATGTGCTGGGAGGGGAAGCAGCTGTGGAGAGGTCCATGGGGGGAAAAGGAGACTTATGTAATACTTTAAATAATAAAGAATTTAAATTAAGAAATAAAAAGCTGGTAAGCAGAGGAATAGACTAGGGATTCAGATTCCCTCACCCATCGTGTGTTATACTCCCACTACAGAAGCTTTTCCCTGTCTTGCCTGACCTTAAGGATTATTCAGGGTGCTTATTAAAAATACAATTTCCCAAAACACTGTTCTAGAAGACTGTGATTCAATGAATCTGGGATGACATCCAGGAGTTTGCATTCTTTAAGAAGCACCCGAGGTGACTCTTACACTGAGGCAAGTTTAGGAATCACTACCTCCAACTATTTTAAAAACAAAACTATTTGCTTCTGCTGTAATATAGACTATTTGCTGCTGAATGTAAAAAAAAGACAGTTTTAGTTTAAAATGAAATAGATTTCCTACTGTTCCATATGTATGTGAAAAAATAAAAATCTTCAATGTTTGGGGGAAAAAAAACACCTCTCCTTCTCTCCTTCCCTCCCTCACCACCCCATCTCTCACTAGAGTAGTTCTCATAATATATATATTGAATTGTTACTCATGTTGCTGTATTTTTCTATCACTCTTAACAAAACCAGATGGGCCAATGAGAAGCCAGCCCATGGCTCCAACGTGATGGGTGAAGGAGCCAGGAATCAATATCAGATGTTCTGTAGGTTATGCTGGAGATAGTGAGGCAGGGCTTCTGAACTGTGCATCTTTATTTCTTCACATAATATCCCAACCTGACACAACTTGTCCAAAACAATCAGCAGCAAAGCTATGGTGTCATTGTATAACATATACAAATTATCCAATATATAAAAGGTATACAATAAATGGAAACATTGTAGTGCTCTAAGAGTAGCTCCCACAGTCCTATTTAAACTACCCCCCACTAGCTGATATTGCCTCATACATATCATAAAGTCCACAATGGAACCATTTACCTCATCCTATCTAATAAAAGAGTAATATGCAAATTGACACTCCAACACACAGGATGGCTGCCCCCATGTAGTCAAAGATGGCTGCCCCCATGTGGACACAAGATGGCCACCACAAGATGGCCAGCAGGGGAGGGCAGTTGGGAGGGATCAGGCCTGCAGGGGAGAGCAGTTGTGGGTGATAAGGCCAGCAGGGGAGGGCAATTGGGAGGGACCAGGCTTGCAAGGGAGGGCAGTTGGGGGCGATCAAGCCTGCAGGGGAGGGCAGTTAGGGGTGACCAGGCCAGCAGAGGAGGGAAGTTGGGGATGACCAGGCCTACAGGGAAGGGCAGTTAGGGGCAATCAGGCTGGCAGGGGAGCAGTTAGGCATAAATAAGGCTGGCAGGGGAGTGGTTAGGGGGTGATCAGGCTGGCAGGCAGAAGCAGTTAGGAGCAATCAGGAAGGCAGGCAGGCATGCAGTTGGGAGCCAGCAGTCCTGGATTGTGAGACGGATGTCCGACTGCCCGTTTAGACCCAATCCTACCAGGATCAGGCCT
This sequence comes from Eptesicus fuscus, assembly GCF_027574615.1. Lineage (NCBI taxonomy): Eukaryota > Metazoa > Chordata > Mammalia > Chiroptera > Vespertilionidae > Eptesicus > Eptesicus fuscus. Next base: position 40,329,218 of record NC_072478.1, on the reverse strand, counting down.
AAACGGGCAGTCGGACATCCCTCGAGGGGTCCCAGATTGGAGAGGGTGCAGGCTGGGCTGAGGGACAACACCCCCCCCCCGTGCACGAATTTTGTGCACCAGGCCTCTAGTGTGGAAATAAAAACTTTCAATAGAAAATATTTGCAAAGAAAGCTTCCTAGCCAATTGTAGTTAATCAATGAATAGCCCATTGCCATTGCTTGTTAGATACAATTCTCACCCACCCACTAAAAAAATAAAAGACTTAACTACACAATTATTTAAAATATATCTCTACAGGAGACATCTGTAATACTATCAACAATAGAAAATATACATAAGAAAGAATTATCCTGTAGTACAGACAAAAATTTAAAAATAAAACATACCTCTATTATATTCAATTTCATAGTAATAAGCAATATTTTTCCACAGACTATTATCAGTTAAGTCAGGTAGGCCAGTGAAATTCACATTCCAATTATTCCTAGCTTTCAATTGTTTTAAGATGAAAAATTGACATCTAACTAGCTGGAAAAAAAAAGAAGAGAAAGAGGTATGACCTAATGATATAAAATCTTCCCAGAATGTTCATGACTTCCTTAAACTTTCCTCAACATGATCTATGCTTTACCCCAAGAAAAAGGAACTAGACTACATATGAAAACACAATGCGACTGTCCTGACATTGACAAAATCTATGACTATATACAAATGACTTACCTTATTTATGCTTCATTTTTTATAACTGTAAGATAGCATGGCTAATCTATACCTTCCAACATACTTTGCAGCTCTGAAATGAAATGATACTTTGAATTTGTCACAATAAATATGCCTTTATTGACTCAAAATAATAGTCATTATAGAAAAGTAGTGGGTACTTCATTATTATTTCTCTAGTTTCAATTAAAAGTTGCTTATGGCATCATTTAAAGAGTTAGGGCCTAAATAAAATACAATGACATATCAGATGGAATTTCTTAAATATATAATGAAAATGTCACCTGCACGCATAATACCATTGTGCTGACAATGACTAGGTAATACAATCAACAATGCAGTTTTACAGCCATACAACTGTACTTTATTGTATTATATAGGTTTCTCAATATCTCACAAAGGGACTGTTTTAGCTTTCTGTACCTTATCATTCCTTTATCTCAAACTATACTAAAGCTAATGAGAATCATTTTACTTAGCAGGCTTAAGTATAATAAACTAGATTATATAATATTTTCTCTGGTTAAAGTTTTCTCCAAAATACAACTGTTTTCTTGAGCTAAAGTATTAATCCAAAATAAGACTGCAATACACTATACCAGCAATTTTCAACCAGTGTGCCACCAGAATTTTTAAAACATGCAATACCTGACTATTTAGTCAGGGCACTGAACTCTTTCCCTTAGGTTGTCAAATTAAAAAATAACAACAATAGCCATCTGGTGCAAATGATTCAAAATTATACCTATTTTTTGTCAGATCAGCAAAAAACAAAATTGTTTTTTGGTGTGCCACAGAATTTTACTAATTAGTTTATGTGCCCCATGAGAGGAACAAGGTTGAAAATCACTGCACTATACAAATATCAAACTCAGAAGCACCAGGCTAAATTTGGAAACAAAGATTCAAAATAAGTGACAAATTACTTTTAAATTCATTCTTCTCTGTTTTAATTAATAATAGGATGCAAACAATGCAATTGATCTCGATTTTTTATTTATTACTTTTATATATATATCAATAGTAGAGATGGTTGTTTCTTCAAAGAAACTGTATAAGTATTTGGAATTCTTCAAAGTATGGAGCATTTTATATGGAGTTGCAGTACTTATTCTCATTGAGTACTTTTACATATGACAGGACTATTTTTCCTAGAAACAAGCATTGTTTGCTGGCAGTAATTTTTAGATGCATGCAGAAATAAAAGCAATATTAGAAAAATCAAATTTTTCTGCCTTCTAATGTTTGCCTTATTGAATTTGCAATATTTATGATATTCCATGTAGTTCACATACCATTCTTAGAAATGGTACAAGTGTTCTGTCCCAAATATAATTAATAATTCTACCCTTAGCTCTTTGAAACAGGGGTAAATGTTGAAGGAAAATCACACTAAGACAGTGCATTCTGCAAAGATCTGCTGCTTCCTTTAGTGTTAGGGGTTTCTTCGAGTCCTGAAAAAAACGTGAATTGAGTAATATCAAACACAGGCAATGTAAACATTCAGAAATGCAAGAACAGCATCTTAGAGCATCTTACTCATAATGTCCCCACATGATAGATGTACTCCTATTCAATTATTTTGTTTTAAGAAAAAATTTAACAAGCATATAATTTTTTTCTAAACAGCATAACTAATTATTTTGCTTAGAAGTGAAAACTTTTCCAAATAAATGAGGCCCAGTATTTACAGCATCTAGTATTTTCATTTTTTAACATGGTGGAGGATGATCACCTGCATGGAGGCATGGCTAGCATGTATTTACAACCTCAAAGTAGAAATGCAAGCAGTGTCATAATGTTTCTTACTGTCATACCTGTTTCTATGTGTACTAAGGAAGTGCAGTCTAGCAGGAAACAAACAAACAAAAAACAAACTTTGGTTTGTAGCCTAGCTTTGCCACCAATTAGCTGTTTGACTCTTATTCATCTATTAAGTAGAATCACTGTAAAGATTTAACGACACTGTATATAAGGTACCTGGTATTAGCACATAATAAAGACAGTAAAAGTTAGCTTCTATTATTAATCAACATCACTATTATTATTGGTATTCTTTTTTTTTAATTTTTCAATTGCTGTTGACATTCAATATTATTTTATACTAGAGGCCTGGTGCATGAAATCCAAGCACTTGGGGGAGGCAGGGGATCTCTCAGCCTGGCCTGTGCCCTCTTGCAGTCCGGGAACCCTTGGGATGTCAACAGCAATTGAAAAGAAAAAAAAAAAAAGAATACCAATAATAATAGTGATGTTGATTAATAATAGAAGCTTACTTTTATTATTAATCACCTGGTGGTGAGAGGCTCCCAACACTGCCTCTGCACTCCCCAGCCATGAGCGGGGCTTCTGGCTGAGCAGTGCTCCCCCTGTGGGAGCACACTGACCACCAGAGGGCAACTCCTGCATTGAGCATCTGCCCTTTGGTGCTCAGTGTGCATCATATTGACCAGTCATTCCACCGTTCAGTTGATTTGCATATTAGCCTTTTATTATATAAGATTAGCTTCAGGTGTACAGCATAGTTGTTGGTATTCTTAACAGAAATCATGGGTTCTGCGCACCAGGGTAGATGATTAGTTATCCAGGTTCAACAGATGCTAAATTTCCTGTGGAATGTCACCACCACCCAGGCCTTGAAACTGGTCTATGACATTCTCAGCCACAGTGATGATCAGATGAGAACAAGAAGGAAATCAATATTTGTCCTTTGGTCAGGGAAGAAAGAGGTGACAAGCTCATTCCAGAAAAAGAAAAGTATCCTAACTTGTCTGTCAAGAGCCCAGTGTGCCATTATAAGAATGTGATCAATATATTTATCATTGTTTATTCAACAAACATGTGACAAACAGATATATTCTGTTTATACTTATAGCTACTACTCATAAGCATTGCTACAACTCAGATGGAAGTGGGGAGTAGGGGGTGGGAAGAGATCAACCAAAGAACTTGTATGCATATATGCATAACCTATGGACACAGACAATAGGGTAGTGAAAGCCTGGGGAAGGGTGTCGGGGAGGGCTAGAAGAGGTCAATGGAGTGGGGAAAGGGACATGTGTAATAGTTTTAATAATAAATATTTTTTTTAAATAACATTGAATAATTAAATTAATTTTGAAAGAATCCCACCTGTGTGTTATGATTTTCTGCACAGGTGTTTAGGTTTTCGTAGTCTTGGGCATCATGTAAAATTTTTTTATAGTGTTTCAGTGTCACAGCACATGAAATAGAGCAGACAACACTTCTTACATCAGCTCCTTCAGGCCATCGATTGAGAAGCAAGGACAAGGTCTGATGTATCTGCAATAAAATTTTTTTTGAAGACCTAGTGATTACAAGGGACAAGGTTCAAAGCTCAGGTGATATTTAACCCTAGAAAAAGAAGTTTAATTTTTCCCACTAATAATATTACTACTAAAATTTAATCTTTCAAATAATTAAGGAAAAATATTTTTAAAATGCCTAAGGAAGAACAGAACAATTGGGAAAATGTTTAATGAGAAATGATAATGAGTGTATCTAGCTAGGTCTAAGTATATTTTATTATTAATAACTATTTCTCCTCCTGGTCTGTATACTCCCTAACAAAACTGAATAGGCCATACCCAGTTTGCAAGTCCGTGAATGATTAACTTGTAAATTATTCAATGTTGCCAGTTCAGACAATTTTCAGTGGCCACTGAGGCAACTGAGGCAAAAATGATGTATTTGCCTGATGTTCAAAGCTACCTTCTCATAAATTGATAATTATAAACCATTGTCCCTGAAAGTATTATCACTATAACCTCCATGCTTTGGAGAAAGTTGGAAAGGAGCAAGAAATTGAAAAGTTCAACAAAGTAACTAGACAAGAACAGGATGCAGACTTAAGATAGTTTTCCTGCCCTAACTGGTTGGGCTCAGTGGATAGAGCATCGGCCTGTAGACTGAAGGGTCCCAGGTTTGATTCTGGTCAAGGGCATGTACCTTGGCAACTGATCGATGTTTCTCTCTAATCGATATTTCTAACTCTCTATCCCTCTCCCTTCCTCTCTGTAAAAAAATCAATAAAATATTTTTTAAAAGATAGTTTTTTCTATCTGTGGCTGGATATTAAATTCATTCATTTAAAAATGTTTGTCTATCCCAGCCAGAGTGGCTCAGTGGTTGAGCGTCAACCTATGAACCAGTAGGTCACAGTTCGATTCCCAGCCAGGGCACCAATCCCCAGTGTGGGGCGTGCAGGAGACAGACAATCAATGATTCTCTCTCATCATTGATGTTTCTATATCTCACTCCATCTCCCTTACTCTTTGAAATCAATAAAAAATATTTTTTAAAATGTTTGTCTAGTGTCTATATCCTATGTAAGGTGTGCAGGAATTTTAAGATTGATAACATGGCCTTTTGAGTTTTGAGCAGAGTAGTGCCATGATATTAGATTTACACTTCTAAAAGACCACTCTGATTACTGTGTAGAAAGTAAGTCATAGGGGATCAAAAGCAGAAACAGAAATACAAGTAGGTTGATGTAAGAAAGATTTGATAGAATCTCTAATGTCATAGTGATAGAAAAGATGACAATTTGGCATGTTCAGGATGTACAGTGACAGGATTTACTAGTGGATTGGTTGGGGGTATGAGGGAAAGAGTGAAGTCAAAAATACCTCCTAGGTTTACATACTGAACAACTATAAGCATATAGATAACATTAACTGATATGTGGAGATTTCAATGGAATGGGTTTGGACTCAAGGTCTTAAACTTAGCTATGTTAATTTTGTGATGCCTATTAAAAATCCATGTGATAACCAGCATAGCTCAGTGGTTAGGATGTTGGCACATGCACCAGAGGGTCCCGGGTTCAATTCTGGTCAAGGGCACGTACCTGGGTTGCAGGTTCAATCCCTGGTCCAGGTCAGGTTGTGTGCATGAGGCAACCAATCGATGTGTCTCTCTCACACTGATGTTTTACTCTCTTTCTCTACTCTCTCTCTCTCTCTCTGTCTCTCTCTCTCCCCATCCCATCCCTTCCCTTCTACTTTCTCTAAAACTCAATGGAAAAAATATCCTCAGGTGAGAATTAATAACAACAAGAAATCCATGAAGAGATGTTTAATAGGAGGCTGTCTATGAGAGAAACTAAGACAACATACCTAGTCTTTCAAAAAGAAGACTATGGAAGGGAAATATCAGATAGTGAGGTTGGAGTAATCAAAAGGATAAAATAACCACTGACTTAGGTTCCTCATGAGAGATTACTCAAGTATCAATGGCTTAATTTCCATACTAGCTACATAGCTTTCCTTTCCAGAAAACTAAAAAAATTCCTAGTTTTTAGGTATACATTTCCATAGTAGTCACCCAGATATTAAAAAATAAAAGTTTGAGATCTTAAAATTATCATACTAGCTTTCTTCCTCCAATTTTACTGTATGTTTTATAATCAATAAGTTTAGCAAGACTCCCTTTGCCTCAGTGCTATGCAGCTTAAAGAAGAAAGTCTATATAATCAGCAAGGACATGAATGTTGGTTTAAAAAAAAATGTCTGTCTTCTAGAAGAAATAAACTATTAAAAATATATTGCCTATGTGCTGGGCTTCAGTTTCCAAATAAATGTGTTGTTACCTCTTTCTGCATTTCTCCCAAGTTTAGTTTCAAATGATCATAGAGAAATATTTCTCTCTCCTGTAACCTTTGGTAATACTCTTTTATGTAGGCATGTAAGGCATGTTGCAGTTGTATCTCATGCTAAAAAACAAAACACATAAGTAAGTCGTCTGGTTCAAATAAAAATATCTATTGCAAACCTGTAGTTAAAGTAAATACAAGGTGAAAAATAATTATTATTATTTTACTACAGACAAAAACAACAAAAATACATTAATTCAAGCTAGAATAGTCTTCTACTCCATTTGTTTGAACCACTCACTGCTGAGGTTTCTAGAATATAAGAAGAGAAATTAAAATGCTTATAATTCAAATAAAACCAGCCACTAAGCAAGTGCTGGCTTTAGTAGTACTATAATTATTCTATATGGCCCCACACTGATATGTTATTTATTTATAAAAAAAGAAAATTTTAAGTAATAGTCTCAAGCCTTAGTATTTATTCACAGCTATTTTTTAATTGATACAACTACTCAAAATAATTGCAAAAAAGAACTGACAAATAAAATGATGAAATATTTTCTCTAACAGCTATCTTAATTTTAAAAGTGATAATAGAGACTAATCATACCAGATAATATATGTATACACATATATACACTTATGTGTAAATATATACACAAAATGTATGCAAATTTAATATACAGGAGTATATAAATGAATGTATATGTGATGTGAATATGTACATATGTATGAGCAGATACATGTAATTTATGTACAAGGTGCTCGCTGGGAATTTCCCACTGTGTCCTCACATGTCCTTAGCACTGTTCCTCTGCAGAGCCTATTGTACTTGACCTTAGCCCATACTTTTCCTCCCCACTTCCCAAAATTGCCCAAACAAAGGCTTAATATACAAGAACTTAAGCTAACTTAAATTCTGCCCTCTTTTCCCATGTTAGAATATTCCTTCAGAGTGTTCTTTATGCCTAGAATTTTTGAATAAACACTTATGGCTATTAGTTCTTTGGTTAATTTTTCCACATTTATGTTGCTCATTTATTCTGGGCAATTTAATATAACTTACCATTTCAAAAAACAATTTGTGCATATAGAGACTTGAGGCACAGTATCCATAAATTCTAAGGACATCTGACTCTATTCCCAAAATCTGTACAATATTGATTTTCTTCTGAAGAGCATGTATGATCAGAATGTTTAAGAAGTCTGTTTGACGAGCTGTTATTCCCTTATCTGAGACAATGAGGAAATATGGATAACATTCTTTAAGAAACATCTCCCATTCTTGTGTCAGACAGTTGGAAAATTCTGTATGAATAGTGACATCAGTATTGTATTCTAAATGATATATCAATATGGTACGAAGGGCCAGAATTTCAGGGTAATTATAATACAGATTTTCTGCATCCTGTAGATAAAGGAAATCAATTTTAATTTTAGAGATAAAAATAGAATATCTAGTTATTTTTTAAATATTAGCATTGCATATAAATTGTTGTATTAACATAATACAAAGAGTTAAAAATTCAAGGTTATTAGCTTAATTTTTCTGACTACTGTAGAAATGTCAGATAAAGACTCATTAGCCATTTCCCTATCAATAATACTTGGTATTATTCCTATTAGTATAGACTTTAATTACAATCTGAATAAGCAAAATATATAAAAGAGTAAGTAATGACTGATAACACTTAAAACTAAATGCTTTTTCTTAGCCTCTATGAAATGAGAACAGAAAATTAAATCTGTTTGTTACCTTAAAAAAAACTATTACAAATTTGGCTTCCTTTTGAATGAAATCATGCAGAAATTGTTCTACAATATAAAAGAAGTGAAGAGTTTGTCCTTTCTTGAAGTTCACATTAAGAAAACAAGTGATGAGTAATGAATCTCCATCAATCAAAAAAAATTCAGACTCAACAAAGTCTTTAAGTAAGCTCACCATTCTGAATAAAAATATAAAACACATAATGTAAAGATTATAAAGATAATAGTTTAAGATAAAATCCCACAGTTCAATTGGTTTCACAAATTTTCTTCTAGTTTAAGCAAGAATCTTAAAGGAAAACTAACCACACAGTTCTATTATATTTAAGTAACAAATTTCCAGGGCATTCCTATTATTCTGCAATCATAAATAAGCCCTTAGTTAAAGTATGACTGATTCTATAGTGAAACTGAAATTGATTGGTGTAAGCATAAATTTATGCAAAGAAAGTGCCTCTCTATTTTAAATTTATACTTACTGTTTTTGTACTTCCAGTGTGAAAAATTAAAACAGCCATAATCCTTGGTCAATTATATGTATGGAACTATCTCATTGTGCCTTTTAAATTAACAAATAATGAAGAGCTGTAAACTCTTCACCCACTCCAAAAATTTCCTATAACTTATATCTACCTTATGAGAAGTTGACAAAACTTATCTCCCTAACTCTCCCTCAGAGGCAACCACTGCCTTGAATTTAGTTTTCATCATACCCTTTCTCACTTTCTAAAAGTTTTTATGACAGTACTAGAGGCCCAGTGCACATAATTCGTGCATGGGAAGGGAGTCCCCTCAATCCAGCCTGCACCCTCTCCAATCCAGGACCCCATGGGAGATGTAAAACTGCCGGTTTAGTTGGATATCCATCAGTTGGACATCCCTCTCGCAATCCAGGACCGCTGGCTCCTAATCACGTGCCTGCCTGATGACCTGATCACCCCTAATCGCCTCTGCCTGCCAGCCTGATTACCCCCTAACTGCTCCCCTGCCAGACTGATCGTCCCTTAACTGCTCCCCTGCTGGCCTGACCTCCCTCTATCTGCTTCCCTGCCAGCCTGATTGCCCCCTACCTGCCCTCCCCTGCCAGCCAGATTGCCCTTAACTGCCCTCCCCTGCTGGCCTGATCACCCTTAACCACCTCTGCCTTGGCCCCTGCCACCGTGACTTTGTCCAGAAGGATGTCCGGAAGATGCCCAGTCTAATTAGCATATTGCTCTTTTATTAGTATAGATATGCATGCCTCGTTTAGGATCTTTATTAAAAGAACAATGTCTTATCTGAGTTTTATGGAATTTTAAAACATAATTACCAATTGCTATTAAAATTCTAGTATATGGTTACAGGAAGCTATATTTAAATAACTTTACTGCTGTATAATAGCAATTATATATCTATATCAATATTTATCTTTCTCCTTTCAATGAGCATTTGAATTATTTCTTCCATTTATTGCTGTTACAAACTGTGCTGCAATGATCATTCTTGTGTCTGTTTCCTAATACACAGGTGAAACTCTCAGGTCTATTTATAAACATGTAATTACTAATTTGTACACCATAAGGCAATAGCAACTCATTTTCTAAAGCAATCCTATAGAGTTATACCTACATTAACAGGTGTCAGAAATGCAATTCATCTGCATAATTTTCAACACCTGGTGTTGTAAAAAACATGAACTACATGCTTCTAATTTAATTTTTTTCTTTTGTTTCTTCAGTTTTGTGGCTAGGATGTGTGAAGCTACTACATGCTACTAAAAAAATTAAAACTGCAGAAACGTGAATTCTGCTGTGCATTTTTTCAGAATTTACTCTTTGCACATTTTGACACATAAAGTAGTAAACCAGATTGCATTCTCTGCAGTCAGATTGCTGAAATTAGAATCCTGGCTCTGTTACATACAAGTTCTGGGAGTTTGTTTGTTTATTTATTTATTTTACTTTCTAATATGTTTATTTTTTAATAGAATTTATTGGGGTGACATTGGTTTACAAAACCTTACAGGTTTCAAGTGTACAACTCAACAAAACATCATCTGCACACTGGATCATGTGCCCATCACCCCAAGAAAAGTCTCTTTCAGTCCCTACTCTCCCTCCCCCTTCCCTGTTTGCCCACCGCCACCTACCCCCACTACCTTTTCCTCTGGCCATCACCACACTGTTGTCTGTGTCTATGTGTTACATAGTGTGTGTTTGTGTGTGTGTGTGTGTGTGTGTGTGTGTATCTTTTTTTTTTTTTTGCTTAAAACCTTGACCTTCTTTTATCTAGCCCCCCCCAACTCTATTCCCCTCTGACAGCTGTCAGTCTGTTCCATGTATCCATGCCTCTGTTTTGTTTGTCAGTTTGTTTTGTTCATTAGATTCCACATATAAGTGAGGTCATATGGTATTTGCCTTTCTCTGGCTTATTTCACTTAGATAATAATCTCCAGGTTTATCCATGTTGTCACAAAAGGTAAGATTCTGCCTTGGTTTGGTTCAGTGGATAAAGCCTCAGCTAGTGGACTGAAGGGTCCTGGGTTCAATCCTGGCCAAGAGCATGTACATCCATTATGGGCTCGATCCCTGGCCCTGATTGGGGTGCATGACCTGGTTGGGGTGCATGCCAGAGGCAACCAATCAATGTGTCTCTCTCACATCAATGTGTCTCTCTCTCTCTGTCTCTCCTTCTCTCTAAAAATCAATGGAAAAATATCCTCGGGTGAGGATTAATAACAAAAAAAAAATAGTAAAATTCCATTTATTTGTTTGTTTGCTTACTTTTATGGTCAAGTAGCATTCTATTGTATAAATGTACCACAGCTTTTTTATCCACTCATCTACTGATGGACACTGGGCTGTTTCCAGATCTTACCTATTGTAAATAATGCTGCAAAGAACATAGGGGTGCATATATTCTTTCAAATTAATGTTTTGAGTTTCTTCAGATTACATATTCCCAGAAGTGGGATCACTGGATCAATAAGTAGATACAGTTATAACTTTTGAGGAAACTCCATGCTGTTTTCCACAGTGACTGCACCTGTCTGCATTCCCACCAACAGTGCACAAGGGTTCCCTTTTCTCTACATCCTTGCCAGCACTTGTTGTTTTATTGATGGAACTACATCAAACTGAAAAGCTTTAGCACAGCAAAAGAAAACATCAACAAAGGGAAAAGGGAACCCACTGAATGGGAGAACATATTTGCTAATGATACATTTAATAAGGGATTAATTTCTAAAATATATAAAGAACTTATACAACTCAACACCAGGAAAACAAACAACCCAATTTTAAAAAAAGGACAAGCTATGAGACTTTAGATTACTTCTCTATTCTGTGCTAGTTTCTCAACTTAAGTGGAAATTAAAAGAAGTTAAAATTTCATGTAGGATTCATGAGATAAATATTTATACAATTTTTAGAACTAAGTATTCTTATGTCATATGTTTAAAATATTCATATCATAAATGATGTTTTGGGTTTGGGCTTTATTTTATAACTAGAGGCCCAGTGCATGATTGAACCATGGACGTGTAGGGTCCCCTACACGCTTTCGCTTTTCACGGTGGAGCTGGGTGCCTGTCCGCTGGTGCACCAGGCACCCAGCTCCCCCACTTTTAATGGTCCGCAGCCACTGAGGGGGGCTACCCTGCTGTTGAGAGGCGCAGGGGGCGGGAATCCTGCCCCCTGCGCCTCTCAACGGCCGCTGAGGGGGGCTGCCGTGGACACCTGGCTACCCTGCTGTTGAGAGGCACAGCTGGGTGTCCGCAGCAGGCCCCTTCAGCGGCCGTGGATCTGGCCGTTGAGAGGCACAGGGGGCGGGAGTCCCGCCCCCTGCACCTCTCAACAGCAGGGTAGCCCCCCTCAGTGGCCACGGATCCGTGCCTCTCAATGGCCGGATAGGCCACCCCGAGTTCTGCCCCCCAGCCTCCCGCTGCCCAATCATGGGCGTAGAGGAGTGATGGTAATTTACATGTTACTCTATTATTAGATAGGATTGCATGAAATTGGCATTTCAGCGTATCTATTCTAAATTATTTTAGAAAATTGGAATGTGGATATAAGTGATATAAGATCAGACTAAATAAATCACCTATAACAAGAAATTCTACTTTCTTCATCCCTAGAGCCTAGCATATTAATGAGCACACAAAAATGGCTGTTGAGGGAATTAAATGATGCATTAGTTTGGTATATTTGTCCTTGTTGCTATTAAATAATGTTTCGGCATTAGTTAAAACACACCAAATTTCAATTTTATGAAATTTTCAAAGATTTTGACATGTAATATGATGCCAATTAAATTGCTACTTTAGTCTTACGCAAGATTTAAAAAATGAATCTTTCCTCCACTATACCCTTTCAAATTTTCAGTATATTATTCCTTACTACTGAATAAAAGCCATATAGTGGAATCCTTCCCAAGAAAACAAAATATTTATCTATTTTCAGAAATATCAACCTCTTGCCCCACTTGCAGTTTACCCAAAATGATTCTTAGTAAGAAGAAATAAAAAAAATATGCCACACAGAGGAAATGAATTATTTCTAATGATATATTACTTTGAAGGACTTGTGCTGTACTTACTTAGATTTTGACAGAGTTTTCCAAATATTCAATGAGAGGGCCCTCAGAATTCGCTTACATTCAGTTAATCCTTTAAAATAAGTAACAAGTTTAATACTCAACTTTAAAATAATTTTAATTGATAATTCCTTCTGTTGCTAATTTTGAGTATACTTATATTTTATACAAGACTGCATAAGCATGGATGAAATATTCAGTTACATGTCAAAAGATAAGCAGATTATGTTAAAAATGAGAATATGCCTACATTACTTACTATAAAGAATAAATATGGGTAAGGTAAGCCAATCTTACAGTTTTAAATTTTCATTTCTCATAAATACAAAATAGTAAATTCCTAGTTGCAAATGAATTTTAATGATAAACATAAATACAAGTCTACAAAGACAAAATGTCCAGAAAACTAAAAATTTAACACTTTCAAAATTAATTCATATAAATATATAGAAAGATATCTTTAAACAGATATATAGATACAGTGTCTATCTTCAAAAGTTTTCTCATTGCCCTGGCCGGTTTGGCTCAGTGGATAGAGCATCGGCCTGCAGACTCAGGGGTCCCAGGTTCTGTTCCGGTCAAGGGCTTGTACCTTGGTTGCAGGCACATCCCCAGTGGTGAGTGTGCAGAAGGCAGCTGATCGATGTTTCTCTCTCATTTATGTTTCTAGCTCTCTATCCCTCTCCCTTCCTCTCTGTAAAAAATCAATGAAATATATATATTTTTTAAAGTTTTCTCATTAAGCACAAATAATGAAATGGCAAATCCTGTATTTTTCTACTCTTCTGAATACTGAGGGAAGTGGGGGAGAAAATTTGATTTAATTCATTGAAATAAATTACTCCTGCAAATTTCTTTGTAATATCCCATGTCCTTGTTAAATGCATTCTATTAAGAAATTAGCACTTGGAAAGGAAACAAACATTCACCTATTTAGAATGTGAGGTCTCAGGGGGGGAAAAAGTAAGCAGGAATATTGAAACACTATAGATTTCTTGGCATTTCTGTTACAGTACTTTGATAAGGCTACACTTGGGTTTATATAGTCATTTTAATTAAAATTGTACTTATTTAGTATTTGTTACAATTAACATAGACGTCTCCAAATGTCTTCATTGTTGTGTGACCCTGTAATTTCATACTTTCATTTTATCATTACTATTTTCATATCCATGCTGAGAGAAGCAACCGATCAAGCTAGCATTGTGATTAGTTACAGATGCAAGATTTAAAGTTTTGTGTAAGATAGCAGAAACGTTTTCTGTTACTAGGTCTCAAGTTTTGCTTATTAAAAGCCTGCCTAACTGGTGGAGTCATGTGAAAATATTCATTTGGAATAATATTTCAAAGTTTAATCTCAATTGCATCAATAATTTTAAAAACACATTAAATTGGTCTACTCTATTTCTTTTACTTATTTTTATTTTAGTTTGTAAGAAGGTAATAAATATTTCAATTTAAGCTTAGGTGAATTATGAACACTTGCTGTGGGTAGTTACTCATACACTAGAGGTCCAGTGCACGAATTTGTGCACGGGTGGAGTCTGGCCGGTCTGCCCCGATTGGGGCCGGGCCGACTGGAGGTGGGGGGCCACAGACAGTCAGCCAGCTGGCCCCACCCCCAATCAAGGTGGGGGGGGGGGCGATTGGGGCCGCAGTGCGCATCAGAACAACCAGTCGTTCCAGTTGTCCCGGTGTTCTGGTCTCTTGGCTTTTATATATATAGATCATCCAGATGAAGAATTCAAAAATCTTGAAAATTTAATCAAGGTGGTTAATAAAAGGTGGTTGGTGATGGGGCAACCCTAAATTTTGGTTGATCATTTTTTGGGGGAGGACTGATAATAATTTAAAAATACAGAAGAGTATAAAAAATAATAGCAAACATCTATGTATCAAACATTGGAATTGATAAATGTTAAAATTTTGCCCTTTTGATTCAAATTTATTTATTAAAGGGGAATAAACACAGAATATGTAGCTGTATTCCCATTCTGCTGTCATAGCTGGCCACCGACATTGTGATATTTCTTTGCCATAATTTTGTATTAACACATATAATGTCCTTCTTTTTCTCCTTCAATTAAATGGTATTATTCCACAACTTTTCTTCATTCAACTTTATGATTTTGAGATCTATCCACACTGATACACATTTTAGCAGCTGATAATGCTCTACCATACAATTATAGCACCTTCTGAAGCCAAATTCCATAATAATAGATATTTAGGTTGTTTGTTTTCTTCCCATTGTCTTACAAATTATGGCATATTATACATTTTTTTAAATTCCTTTCTTTATTTTCTAATTGAATTTTTTGGGTTGATGTAGGTCAATAAAAATTTTAATATGTCTCATGGAGCATAAGCAAGAGAAATTCTCTAAGAGGTAAAGATTAGAGAGGTAAGCAACTTTACTAGATAGTATTAAGTTCATATTCAATGTATTGATATTGTCAAACTTTAATCTGACAAATGTGAAATAGTATCTCAGAGTTCTAATTTATATTGCTACCAAGGAAGAGTATCTTGTAGAATATATATCTGTTTTTTTAACATTCAAATTTTCCTTTTGTGATTTGCTTATTGACAACATTTGCCTATTTTCTACTGAGTTGTCTTCTCCAATTAATTTGTATATAATCTTTAGTTTTCCTGGATAAATAATACTTATATTTATACATGGATATATGGTTTCATTCCAGTATACCCCTTTAACATTGTTTGCTATCTTTAATACATAAATACTCTTTTATTTGATATGAGAAAATTTATCAAATTTTTTATTTTAAAATTTCTTTTATCTCGTTTAAGAAATTACGCACTTGTTTTATTTTGTTTAAGACATTTATCTCAAGATCCTTAAGATATTCTGATGCATATTTTTTGTAGAGGCAAGATGAAAGAGGAGATTCAGATTGAACATGTATTAAATTTAAATATTAATTTGGTCAGACTAGATGTACTTATTATATCAGATGATAACAAGGAAGAACCTAGGATATTTCTACATTTATTCAGTACAAATAAGTTCTTCTATAATGTTTCATAATTATTTTCTCCTTAATATGTTTTTGTTAATCCTCACTCAAGGATATGTTTATTGATTTTTAGAGGGGGGCGGAGAGAAAGAGAGAAGCATTGATGTGAATGAGAAACATTGATCAGTTGCCTCCTGTAAGTGCCCCTACTGGGAATCAAACCCAAAACCTAGGTATGTGCCCTGACTGGGAATTGAAACTGCAACCTTTTGGTGTATGGAACAATGCCCAACCAAGTGAGCTACTGGCCAGAGCTCTCCTTAATATGCTTTGTTAAGTTTATTCCTCCATATATTTTATGGATAATTTGTATGGATAATTCGATGGTTTTCTTTCTTTGAATGTATTTTCCAATTAGTCACATTTGTACTCAGAATCAGTATTATATTCCACACTAATGGATATTTCCATACTGATGGGATTAAGATCAATATTTTTTAACATGTCAATTTTACATTCCAAAAGAGAATTCTCTTATTTCTCAGTTGTGTGTAGATTATCTTGGACATTTTAGGTAGACTTTCTTCACTGTTCAGGGTAGAGTATAATAATTATTTTTGCTTTCCTCCTTATCTTCACATATTTTATTTACTTTTCAGAGGGTTGTTTTTTTACACTAATTAGACCCTCCAATATAATACTAGATTGTTGTGATGAAAGAAAGCAAAAATGCTTTCTTGGTTCTCATTTCAGTGGCAAAGCAGATGAAGTTTTAACATTATCCAATGTTTGATATAGATATTTAGCAAGCTGCTTTTATTAAGTTTAGGTAACTATCTTATTTTCCCAGTGAGTGACAAAATAGTCATGAGTAACTATTGAACTTTATTAAATGTTTTTCTGCAGCTACTGGAATATTTTCCTTTAATCTGATAATACACTATTTTATTATAAAATTTTTATATTGAGATATATATTAAAACTCAACATAGTATTGATTTTTTTTTTTACATTCAGTATAATGATATTATACTAGAGGCCCAGCGCACAAAATTCATCTGTGGGTACGGTCCCTAGGCCTGGCCTGCAATTAGGGCCATCTTCCCTGGCTGCCTGCAGCTAGCCCCACACCCTGCTGTCACCCACCCTCAGTTCCCAGTTTGCCATGGGGTGATTGGAGTCTGACGACAGGGTGTTGGGAGGGGAGGAACCGAGAGGTTGGCTGTTCCCGCCTGCTCGCCGGCCCCGGCCCTGCCACAGGTTGCCTTCTGTGTGTGAGGGGGGTGACTGGTGGGGTGGTGGCTTTGGCCTGGTGCCACTCACATCCCCCGCCACCCACCCCCGGTTCCCTGTTTGCCATCAGGCAATTGGAGCCTGCTGGCTGAGGAAAGGGACCAAGAGGTGGTCAGTAAGCCTCATAGTGACTGGTCCAGTGGTTGTTCTGGTCATTCTGCCATTATGGTCAATTAGCATATTACCCTTTTATTATATAGGATGTGCTAATACACTGTAGGGCAAAAGTCAGTTTACAGCTGTTTATATGGAAAATAATACAAAAAAATAAATAATGTTATAAGAATAAATTCTGTTTCACATACACTGTAAAACCCATTTTTGCCAAATCTATAATTAATTTAGGAACTCAAGATGAACATTCTGGTACCCTTCAACCTTTTGAGTCAAGCAGAGTCATGTGGACCTGCTTTTAAATTCACAGTACTATAATCAGAATCATGTGAGAACCTTATTATTATAATTGTTGATTCTCAGTCCCTATCCCTAAGGATTTATTGATTTAACTGGACTTATGAAAATTCAAAGAACTATACCTAATTGGAGTGTAATAAATATGTATTTAAGTTAAATAAAATTACCCATACACACTCATTAAAAAAAAAAAATTCCCTAACCTAATTTTTGTTTACAGTATAGATTCCAAGCCAAGCAAACTATTCAATCTGGGTCAACTAAAAACCAACAACAAACATCTTATTTAATATAAAAGAGAGAAAGTGTAAAGGTACTGATATTGTTCGGAGAGAAGGAGAAAGAGAGAGAGGAGGAGGAAGAGAAGGAAGGGGGAGGAGGAAGGAGGAGGGAGGGAAATTCATCCATGGGTGTGGCCTCACCTGATTTTCCTAAATCATGGCTGCTTTCATCTGTAGCTTCAACTTCTGATGGCTTCTCTTCATGCATTCCAGACTCACATGGTAACTGCCCAGAAGCTGGCTCTTCTACTACGTCTTCTGAGCTTAGATGATCTTCTTCTTCAGATTGATCAAATGAGGACAAGCTCTCCATGGTCTCACTGTCATCAGAGCTGTCACTTTCAGTATCACTCTCACTTTCACCTTCGCTGCTACTAGGGCTTGATTTTTCATTTGAAATAGTAGGTTCAGAAGCCATGTCTATAAAAGCAAAGCTCTTAATTATCACTTTATTTAAAATAACATCACCATATAGTTTACTTCTTCCAGAGGTAAAATCTGTTCAATTCCTTCTTTTCTCTAAATCTCCTCCATACCTAGTTCCCAAATGAGGATACTTTTTCATAATCCTCTTCACAAATATGTTTGCAACTAAATTACTAAACGGGATGGTGGAGCTGCATGATAGGGCAAAACTTATTCCTGAAAATATATATGTGAAAGAGGATTGAATATATATAAAAAATAATAGCAAACATCTATATATCCTGAAAATATATATGTGAAAGTCATATTTACAGAGACAAAAAAATAATGTACACATTTAAAAGAAGATTTGATCTACGAAAACTAATAAATGGTGAACATTTCTATGTAAATTTTAGCTTTGGAATAGTCTACATAGATAAATTTCTAGCATTTTAAATATTACTTTGATTGTATTCTTTTATTTCATAGCTGAGCACATAGACAACCAGATTATAATCTATTAACTCTCTATTAATGCTTTAATTTGCAGCTTTCTGTATACCCAATGACTTTCATCATTTTTTTTCAAATGAGTTTATGAAATATGCATTGTCTCACTGTATAAACATGTGTACTCTTCCTTTATCTGTTCTTTTTTAAATAGTAAAATATTTAAGTGGTGACATTAAGAAAGCTATAAAAACTGGGACCCTATCTCGTTGGCTAGCAGATGGCATAACTTCATGTTGTATCCAAATGTTTATTCTCCAGCTTATGGAGGAAAGGATCAAGTGTGGTCCCTCAGAAATCAAACTAATAAAGTTTCACTGTATACTTAAAGCAAATAGATACAATCATAGGTACTATGGATACTCAGATTCACAAGACAGTTACAAGCAGAAGGAATGATTATCTGTAAGTAAACTCCAATTTATAGTAGCATTAATAGTGTCACCAAGAAATTTTAATGTCATGGACTCTTTAAATAAAATCACAGATATAATTATCAAATTATATAAAAATAAATTACACCTACACAATTACAAAAGTCAGTGTTTTATTTTTGTAAAAATAGTAGCTAAGAGTAACTTGGCTATAATACCGGTCACCTTACTGAGTGCCTATAATAATTTAATTAATTAATTAATTAATCTACCCAATCAAGGCCTCTAGCTTCTAAGAAACATCCACTCATCTGTCAAAATTCCATATCCATTTATGATAGAAACTCTCGCCTAGCCAGAGTGGCTCAATGGGGTGACCAGGCCAGCAGGGGGGTTAGTGAGGGACGACCAAACGACTAAACAGCAGGCTGCATGGGACGACCAGGCCCACGGGGGGGGCGGGAGGGGGCATTTGGGGGCGACCAGGCCAGCAGGTTAATTTAGAGGTGATATAATGAGGGTTGTATTATAGCTAGTAAATGCACTAGATAGGATGGAAGCAGAAAATGGAGAGTGCCATGGAGATAAGATATTTTAACTTGACTTTTAAGGATTATCAGGAGCTTTCCAGATAATGGCAGGGTAAGAGCATTCTAGAAAAACAAGGTGTTCAAAGGCCAACAGCAGATCTGAGAAGGCACAGTTTGTTTGTTTTTTTGTTTTGTTTTGTTTTAAATGTATTTTATTGATTTTTTACAGAGAGGAAGGGAGAGGACTAGAGAGTTAGAAACATCCATCAGCTGCCTCCTGCACACTCCCTACTGGGTATGTGCCCGCAACCAAGGTACATGCCCTTGACCCTTGAGTCCCCAGGCTGATGCTCTATCCACTGAGCCAAACCGATTAGGGCAGAAGGCACAGTTTGAATGGAGTACCTCACTAAGCTTGCTCAGGGTGTGCCTCTAAAAGATTAGAATCAGTATCTTCCCTAGTTTGCAAATAGGATATGTATAAACCGTATTTGATTAATCCCATTGGTCAACTGAACCAAGAAATAACTGGAAGTATACCCTAGACAATCATGCTTGTCTTAATGATTAGCACGAATACCATTTTTCTTTCCCTGGAAATAATCCAACAACACAGGATCTAGGAAACAATCTAACAGCAGCCCTGACAAGCATGCAATCTCATTGATGTCACATTCTTTACATTTATTTTTGTTTTAGTAAAATGCACATGAATTTAGCATTCTACCACACAATATATCGGTATTTTTAAAATATAAAAATTTGTGGCTTTTAAAACTGTTTTCTGTTCATCCTCATATAGCTCTCTGAATAATTCCATAGTGTTAGAATTATTCTCTCATTTAACAACATCATGCAACTAATAAATTGAAGAACTGATTTTATCTGATCCAAGGCCCTTGTCTTTCCCAACAATACTACTGTCATCATTAAAGGGAAGTGGCTACTCCAGTGAGCCTCACAATTAATTTTACAAATAGCTACATAGACAAGAACTCAATTTCCTTTGATTTCCAGTTGTATTGAAATATTGCAGAACTATAGCCTTAGTTGTTCAGAGAACCCCAATAAAGTTGAGTCATATATCACCACCTATCCCAAAGAGAAATACATTTTCCTACTATTAAACTTAGAAATATACTCAAGATGATTCTGTTATTTATTTATTTATTTTTTAATATATTTTATTGATTTTTTACAGAGAGGAAGAGAGAGGGATAGAGAGTTAGAAACATCAATGAGAGAGTAACATCGATCAGCTGCCTCTTGCACACCCCCTACTGGGGATATGCCCGCAACTAAGGTACATGCCCTTGACCGGAATCGAACCCGGAATCCTTGAGTCCGCAGGCCGACGCTCTATCCACTGAGCCAAACCGGTTTCGGCTGTTATTTATTTTTTAAGAGTATCAAATGATTTTATTATAAAACTTAGGCTATTTACTCATCATTCACTTTCTAAAAAAACACAAACATGAGAATAAAGTAAACCCTCCCAAGACTTCCTATCCTCGCAGAGTAGGAAGCCACCCTGGACAGTGAGCCTGCACACGTTCCCTTTACCTAGTGCCTGAGGGTCCTCATGCATTCTAGGGTCGTGTGTTGGTCACCTCTTTGGGGAAAGGACGCTGAAGCTACAAGACTCCCGTACAAAAGGGTCACAACAACGTTAAAGCTACTTGTACATTCTAGTTTGCAGCCGAGAAACAATGCCAACAATGAGCCCAGCCACAAACCTCCTCCCAGCTCACCTCCGGCCATTCTCAGGAACTGCACCTTCGGGACTGCTCACGTTCCTTCATTGTAGCTTTTGTTTATCCCCAAAAACAAACCCTAAAACCCACACGCAGTCTCCCAGTTCAGGTATGAAGGTCTGTTTCAGCACAACCCGGGCTGATGGAGTGTTTCTTTCTTGAGATCTCTGCAGTGTCTGCTGGTGTCATCCTGGGGGCAGGCTGGCCACGTGGCAGGGGCACACAGGCCAGCTTTCCTCCTGTCAGACTCGCTCGCTCCCTATTCAGTGTGGACCCCGCTCCAAAGTCAAAGGTGAAATCACTGGCGACATTGGCCTGGCTTCATTCTGAAGTTATACCTGGTACCACTGTGAACTGAATCCACTTTGCAACCATTCCATTATTATTATTATTATTGTTATTGTTATTATTGATTTCAGAGAGGAAGAGAGAGGGAGAGAGAAATAGAAACATCAATGATGAGGGAGAATCATTGACCCATTGCCTCCTGCACGCCCCCCACTGGGGATTGAGCCTGCAACCTGTGCCCTTGACGAGAATCGAACCCAGGACCCCTGAGTCCACAGGCCGAGGCTCTATCCACTGCGCCAAAGCAGCTAGGGCCCCTCGCCATTCTTCAGTGGAGCTTCCTGAAGGTGTCAGGCCTGGTCTGAGCAGGCACCCTGGGCTGGGCCTGGGAGTCCAGGTTCTAGAGCTCTGGAGGGGGCGCTGGTGCGGCTTCTTGTTTTTCTGGGCCGCCAGGAACTAGGACAACGGCTAGTTCTTTCTGTGGCCTGAAGAGGTGGTTTCTTTTGGGATCCACCACCTGAGAAACAATTCTGTCCACTCCAGCTTCCAACACCCCCGCCTGAACCATGCTCTGCCGCAGGCCATTCCTAGGATTCCGATTCCATGCCTGCTGGTCCATACGTGTTGACAGAGAAGTATCCACTTTCTGCCGCAGGTTTTGGTAAGAGAGCTTGGTGTCCCCACCGGCCAGGCAGTCCCGGAGGAAGCTGTCACACAGGCCATGGCTTTTGGCTTTTGCGCTGTTCCTCCAGGAGCGCCAAATGCTGAGGGTCTCCGGGAGGCAGGGAAGCCGGCGATGGCACAGCGCCCGCCCCCCATCCCCCATCCCCCGTCCCCTCCCACCCCACCCCTACCCCTGCCGCCGCCATCCCTGCCCCTGCCCCGGAGGGAGACCCAACAGGGATGCTTGTCAGGGGCTGAGGGCTTGGAGATGCGCGGAGGGGCAGCAGCAGACCCAGCGGGAGAAGCAAGGGGAGGGCGGGGAAGGAGGAGGCGGAGAAGCCCACAGCAGCGGAGAAAGAGGGCTCAGAGGCAGAGAAGCAGGGGAGGAGGCAGGCATTGAGACAGCTGATGTGGTGGAATAAGCAGGAGAAAACCATGTTAACGGTACTTAAAATCTAAGTTTACAAACCACCATTTAAGGTAGGTTTCTCACTAACACCATGGTTTCTCTATCAACCAATCCTGCGGAACTCATCATTCAACTTCCCAAAACAGTTAGAAATAGATACTTAAATTAACGTGTGTGTGTGTGTGTGTGTGTGTGTGTGTGTGTGTGTGTGTGTGTGCCCCCTTTATGTTTGCCTTGGCTATAAGCCTCATGCAAAATTGTGTATCAACTTCTTTTTAATACTCAAGCTCATACTTGGAAAGTCTTAGTATGTTTTACAAATAAAATTCCATGTAAAGCATCCATCCCGGCATCAATCTCAAGTGGATATTGTAGTTTATTTGCAAAGAAATCATCTTGTCGCCGAAACCGGTTTGGCTGAGTGGATAGAGCGTCCGTCTGCGGACTGGAAGGTCCCAGGTTCGATTCCGGTCAAGGGCATGTACATTGGTTGCGGGCACATCCCCGGGTTGGGGGGTGTGCAGGAGGCAGCAGGTCGATGTCTCTCTCTCATTGATGTTTCTAGCTCTCTATACCTCTCCTTTCCTCTCTGTGAAAAAAAAATCAATAAAATATATTTTTTAAAAAAAGAAAGAAATTATCTTGTCTTGGGACTATTCCACCATTACTTCTCTACCCCAAGGCTAACTAACCTTCACGTATAAGTCAGCTCTTAGCAGTCAGTTGTTTCTTATCTGGTCCTTCAACATAAGCACTCATTTTCCCCCTCACCAATTCATCTACACACAAGGCACAGAATCCCCCTTTACCTGTGACCTGTAGTTTCCTTTTCACAGTCCAGCAGCCAGCAGCAGTCCCAAGACAGGGGGAGTGAGCCAGCGGTGATCAGTCAGAGCTATACTATTTCTCTAACTGAACCCAGGGCAGCAACTTCTCTGCATCAGCCAAGGCATTAGCTTTCGTTTCCTGGAGAGGCTAAGGGGGATGATTCAGCATGATCCCAAGTGATTTGGCCACACCCTTTAGAAAAATAAACGTGGAAGGCAAAGGTCTAATACGCCTACCTCCTTCCCTCACTGAAGTCTGGCACATGCGTGGCTATTCACTGCTCCAGGGACTTGGTCCAACCATTCCTTTAAACTCACAGTTGCCTACTCCTCCACCTTCTTTTATTTGCTTTTAAAATTCTACCAAAATTAGAGCAAGAATGGGGGTATGTCTTGGGACAAAAAATTTTAAAAAAAGTGATCTGCTTACTGAAATGGAATGTCCAGTGGAAAGTAAATAAAGCCCAGCTGCAGAGAGCTTTTGTTCAGCAGCAGTGCTCTGTGGAGAAACAGCACAATGAATCTCCCTCGTGGCTGTAATGGGACCGACCCAGAAATACTACTCCACTGTCATATGCCTATTTTCTCCATAGTTCTCATGTTCCAGGCATAAAACATTCTGAAGGCTAGAGAAAATGTGAAGGTTAGATGTAATAATCCTAAACAAAATATTTGGGGGTGGGTGGTGGGGGGGGGGAATTCTAAACAAATCCTAAATAAAATAATAGCTAACTTTACCCAGCAAGATATAAATAAGTTAATCACAGATTTTAAAGCCCCCACAAAATAGTTTACACCTTTTCTTAACCATTTCCTAACTCTGTAAAGACCTTAAATGTCTCCAATCAGCTTCTTCAGCAATAATAATAATAATAATAATAATAATAATACTTAAAAAATGGAAATAATGCCATTCTCTTTTGGGGATTACATTAAATAATAGCCTGTATATGAGACTGAGACAGCGTTTTGTAATCAAAAGAAGAGATTTGGAGCCAGACAGACCTGGGTTTACAACTATGTCCTGCGAGCCGTTTTGAGCCTCAGTTTTTTCATTTTTCAACGAGAATAATGATAACTACTTAGAGAGGTTGTTTTGAGAATTAAAAAAAATAAAAAAATAATTAACAGTGCCTGTGACACTATAAATGAGATTTCTTATGATCACTGTCATTATTTTATTATAAAATCATATTATAAAACATCTAACACTTAATAGACACTCAGTAAATAGAAGTGTTCCATTATAATGTAAAAAATATGTGGTCAAAGCTGACTGAATGCTAGCTTCTATCATGAGAAAACAATCAGAATAAGGGGGTTTGATTCTGAGACAGTAGGAGGAGCCCACAGAGAATCACGCCTTCCTCCATAGAAGCAAAGGCTCCAAGCCCAACCACCATCCTTTCTGAGGACCTCTTTTCATAGGTTGTCTGCCCGTTATCTCTAACGTGCTGACCCTCTTTTTAGTTAGGTTTCAAGCATTTAGACAACAGCACAGCTTGGGGGCTTTGCTGGTTCCTTCTACAGGAAACATTTTGACTCTTACTATAGGTTTGAATGCATCTCATGACATTAAGTTTTGAGTTCATTGCTAAAGACTCAAAGTTGGAGAATATTGGAAGAGGTGCTTTTATGTTTTCCCTCTCTGTGAGCTCATCTCGGAGGAAAGCTGCACAGAGGCGGTGATATTTGAGGTGGATTTTAAAGCACGGCTAAGATTATATAGAGCAACTGTAAGGAAATTCAGAGCCACATAAAAAGAGAATGCAAATTGTACTTTGGAGGGCACTCTGTGGACTGGTTTAGTTTGGACCGATTATTAAAAATATAACATGCAGCCCTAGCTGGTTTGACTCAGTGGATAGAGCGTCAGCCTGTGGACTGAAGGGCTCTGGGTTCAATTCTGTTCAAGCGCACATGCCAGGGTTGCAGGCTCTTTCCTCAATGGGGGGCGTGCAGGAGGCAGCCAGTCAATGATTCTCTCTCATCATTAATGTTTCTATTTCTCTCTCTCCCCTTTTCCTTCCTCTCTGAAATCAATAAAAATATATTTTAATAAATTATATATATATATATATATATATATATATATATATATATATATATATCATGTTGACAAAAAGTAAGCAATATGGCTTGAAAGACAGATTGATGCCAGATTATAGTCTTAAATAGCATCCACAGAGTTTGGGTTTTATCACTGAGATAATGTAATGGTTTTGAGTGTATAACATGCCTCTGTAGCTCCAAATATTAAATATTCACTGATGATTGTTGTGTTTCTAATTTTTATCTTTAATTTGAATATCTCTCCTTAACTCATATTTCATCTTTCAAGCTACCTACCAGCAATGTTAATGAGGCATTAACAAATGTAAAAATACCCCAAACTACAATCATTATTTCTACTCCTCAAATGTTTGCCCTGATATATCTTATGTAATTTAATGGCATCCAAGTCCATTCTTCCATTCAAATGAGAGAACTACCTCTTCTCCTACCAGACCCATACTTAATCTGCTATTGATCTTGTCCATTGTATCTCCTAAAGACCATTAGTATTCATCCCTCCTTTCTATGCCTAGCACCACTGCTTTGTTAAGGCTCTTGCTTTATCACCTCTGACTTTGACCATTTTAAGAGCCTTCCTTCCAGTCACCACATAACTGCTAGAGTTTCATTCCAGAAGAGTGGTCTGGACATTTTATCCACATGCTTCACTGCCTCCAATGGATCTCCATGAAGTATTTAACAATAATTTTTCAAAAAAGTCTGGCCTAGCCAGAGTGGCTCAGTGGTTGAGCATGGATCTATGAACCAACAGGTCACAGTTTCATCCCTGGTCAGAGTGCATGCCCAGGTTGGGGACTCGATCCCCAGTGGGAGGCATGTAGGAGGCAGCCAATCGATGATTCTCTCTTATCATTTAAAAAATATATTTATGGACTGATAAGAAAATGGCGACGGAATAGAGTCGGGTTTGGAGTCTGTTCCTGGGGCGGAGAGTCGGAGCAGCAGAGGCTCGCAGAGGGAGTGTATGTGGGCAAGCCAAGGGACAGCTAAACTCCAGGAGAAGGCGGGGGAGTGCTGGGCAGTGTTCCTCTGACCGCGCAGCACCCACAGGGGCTGGGTCCCCTCCTGGAGCTGCGGGCTCGCCGGGCGCCTCGCCATCTTGCAAGGAAAGGAGGATTTTAGGGGAAACCTGACTTTCCGCGACAACTGCAAACACTGAGCTGCGGGGAGCACCAGACCACCGGTCCCCTATCAGCGCAAACATTCGGATTCAAAGAAACTCTTCACTGCACCACGGAAAGGTCAGATTTCGCCTGAAATGAGGGGCGGTTTCTAATCCCCGCGGTGGGTGAGGGAAGCGCTGGGTGAGGGAAGCGCGGCAGCCACAGGACCGGCAGGAGCCGGGAGGTCTGTGCCTAGAAAAATCGGCGGCAGTTGGAACTGCCGTGATCCGTGAATGAGGAGGGGGGTCTTCTGAGCTGCTAACAGAAGTGACCTCTTGAAAGCAACTCATTTTAATCTGACGAGGAGAGTCAGACTAAGAATTTTCAAAGGAGTGCAGGCTCCTTAGTCTGGGGCACAGACCCACGGTCCGCACACCTGGGCTCTTTCCGACTCTGATTGCTAAGCCCAATACAGAGGTAAACCCAGGTGGAAACCCTGAAAGACTGCGGGGGGAAGGTGTTTTTTCGGAACCTGGGGACCAGAGCTGCGTGTGACCATCAGAGAGGCAGCTCTGAGGCGCATACCTCCACAAACCGGTAGTGAGTGCCATAGAGGGGAAAAAAAAAAAAAGAAAAAAGAGCTAGAGAGGCCCGGAAGTCAATTCAGAAACACTGCCACCCAGGGGCTGAAACGCTAATTGTCTCTGGTGTAATTAAAAATAAATACGAGAAATTAAGACACGGCTGGCTTAAAAAGCAGGACTGGCTTCCAACACTGAGGAGCCCTGGAATGAAGCTGAACTGAAATACCGCCCAGACTGGGAAAAAGGCGTACCAAACAGAATAATAGAGGAAGTGAATGACAGCCGCTACTGCACATTTTAGTCTTCCTATTTTTTAATTTTCAATTCTTTTTTCAATTTTTAAAATTTTTTATTCTCATATTTTTTTATTTTCATTTTTTGCATCTTTTACTTAAGAAACGAATTTTTTTTTCTTTTTCCTCACTCGATTTTCACCTTTTTAATTATTACATTTTTATTTTCAATCAACACTATTATTACTATTATTTTACTTTTTTTTTTTTTTTTTTAATGTCATTTGATTTTCTCTTTCTTTTTTTTTTGGATTAGTGTCCTACATTCGATTTGCATCTTTCCCTTACAATCGCTTTACCCTATCTCAAAGCTAACATTATGCCATTACTCTCCTCCTAACCTTTCCCATTTTGGTCCCCAGTTTATCTTAACCCTTTCTGGCTTTAGATTTTCCCTACTTTTTCAGTTTACTCCCTGCTAAAACTTCACCCTACTTATATATCTAATTCCCAACCCCCTGCTCCAAATCCATACAAACCTCTCTCTACGCTACCTTAAAAAAATTATTTTTCTCTCTGGCCTTTTGTTGTTGTTTGCTTGAATGTTGATTAGATTGAATTTTTATGCTTTTTTATGAGATAGTTTTGATTATTCTTTTTGTTGGTTTGGTTGGTTCTTTTGTTTGCTTTGTTTTTGTTTGTTTTTTACTTTTGTTTTCCCTTGCCTCACTTGATATTATCTGCTGTTGCAGTTTGTATTAATCTCCAGGCTCGTGTTGCTGGAATTTGCTGGGAATAGTGGTTGTTCTAGTGGAGTTTACTCCCCATATATATAGTTTGTTCCCCTTTTCTCTCTTAGTATCATTCTTGTCTCTCTTACTTTTTTTTTTTTTCTTTTATTTTTCTTTTCTGTTACTTCTTTTTCTTTTCTTTCTTTCTGCTCTTTTCCCAAGTTCAGATTCACACTCGTTGTTTTTTTTGTTTTGTTTTGTTTTTTTTTTCGTTGTTGTTCTTTCTTTTTACTCTCCCTCTTCCACTCCTATTCCCTAATTTGTCTTTCTCTGGTGGTTACCTTTATTGGAGGTTATTAATATCGTGAATACAATTCTGTTCAGTGCCTTGTCTGTTGTGCCTGGTTGTGTTGTATTTTATACCTTTAAATCAACGCCAGAGAGAGAAATCTATATAACCAGACATCCGGAGAAGAGAGACCATGGGGAGACAAAGAAACAGCCCCCACAGGAAAGAGAAACAGGCATCACCAGAAAAGGAAGTAAACGATTTAGAGGCAAACAACCTATCAGAGAAAGAATTCAGAGAAATGGTCATAGGGTGGCTGAAAAGGATGGAAGACAAATTCGACAATATGAGTAAGAACCAAGAAGAAATGAAGAAGAACCAAGAAGAAATGAAAAATGACATCGCTGCTGTAAAGAACTCAATAGAAAGCATCAAGAGTAGACTAGATGAAGCAGAGGACCGCATAAGTGAGCTAGAAGACAAGATGGAAAAAAATACCCAATTACAACAGCTTCTAGAAACAAAAATTAGAAAGATTGAGGAGAGCGTAAGGGAACTTCGGGACAATACAAAACAAAACAACATCAGGATAATAGGGGTGCCAGAAGGAAAGGAAACTGAGCAAGGAATAGAAAACCTGTTTGAAGAAATAATAACAGAAAACTTCCCTGATATAGGGAAGAAAAAACCCACACAAATCCAAGAAGCTCACAGAGTTCCAAGCAAAATGAACCCCAAAAGACCGACGCCAAGGCACATTATAGTTAAGTTGGCAAACACCAACGACAAAGTAAGAATCTTACAAGCGGCCAGAGAGAGACAGACAGTTACATACAAAGGAACCCCCATCAGACTAGCAACTGATTTCTCAACAGAAACTCATCAGGCCAGAAGGGAATGGAATGAAATATACCAAGTCATGCAAAGGAAGGGTCTAAATCCAAGAATACTGTACCCAGCAAGGCTATCAATCAAAATTGAAGGTGAAATCAGGAGCTTCACAGACAAAAAAGGACTAAGGGAGTTTATCACCACCAAACCAGCAATGAAAGAAATGCTAAAGGGTCTGCTGTAAAAAAAAAAAAAAAAAAAAGAAAGAAAGAAATAGGAAGCAAAGAAGGTACACAGGGGTATAGAATAAAAATGGCGTCAAATAAGTACCTATCAATAATAACTTTAAATGTAAATGGCTTGAATGCCCCAATCAAAAGACACAGGGTAACAGACTGGATAAGAAAACAAAACCCAGATATCTGCTGTCTACAGGAAACCCACCTCAAAAAAAAGGATGCATACAGACTGAGAGTAAAGGGATGGAAAAAGGTTTTCCAGGCAAATGGAAATGAAAAAAAAGCTGGGGTTGCAATACTTATATCTGACAAATTAGATCTCAAAGTGAAGGACATAACAAGAGATAATGAAGGCCACTTCATAATACTAAAGGGAGAAATCCAACAAGAAGAAATAACTCTGGTAAACATATATGCACCCAATACAGGAGCACCAAGATACATTAAAAAACTCCTGGAAGATATCAAAGGAGAGATTGACAGTAATACAATCATAGTAGGAGACTTCAATACCCCACTATCACCATTGGACAAATCCTCTAAACAAAAAATCAGCAAAGAAACATCAAACCTAAATGACTCACTAGAACAGATGGAATTAATCGACATCTTCAGAACATTTCACCCCAAAGCCACAGAATATACATTCTTCTCAAGTGCACATGGGTCATTTTCAAAGATAGACCATATGTTAGGACATAGGCAAAGTCTCTCCAAATTCAAGAAGATAGAAATCATATCAAGTATCTTCTCAGATCACAGTGGCATAAAACTGGAAATCAACTACAATAAAAACAACCCAAAGAAATCAAATACTTGGAGACTAAACAGCATGTTATTAAACCATGACTGGGTTACCAAAGATATCAAGGAAGAAATAAAAAACATCATGGCAACAAACGACAATGAAAACACAACAATCCAAAATCTATGGGACACAATGAAAGCAGTCCTGAGAGGGAAGTTCATAGCTCTACAAGCCTACTTCAAAAAACAAGAAACAATGGTAATAAATTACCTAACCCAACAACTCAAAGAGTTAGAGAGAGAGCAACAAGATAAGCCTAGTGTAAGCAGAAGGAAAGAAATAATAAAGATCAGAGCGGAGATAAACGACATAGAGACCAAAGAAACAATACAAAAGATCAACAAAACCAAGAGCTGGTTCTTTGAAAGGATAAACAAGATTGATGGACCTCTAGCCAGGCTCACCAAGAAGCAAAGAGAGAGGACCCAAATAAACAAAATCAGAAATGAAAGAGGTGAAATAACAACAGATCCCGAGGAGATACAAAGGATTGTTACAAAATACTACGAACAACTCTATTCCAACAAACTGGACAACCTAGAGGAAATCGACATATTCCTAGAAAAATACAACCTTCCAAAACTTAATCAGGAAGATTCTAAACAGCTCAACATGCCAGTAACTATGGAAGAAATTGAAGCAGTCATCAAAAAGCTTCCGGCAAACAAAAGCCCGGGGCCAGATGGCTTCACAGGAGAGTTTTATCAAACTTTCAAGGAAGAACTAAAACCTATCCTCCTCAGACTATTCCAAAAAATTCAAGAGGAAGGAACACTTCCAGGCTCCTTCTATGAAGCCAGCATCACCCTAATACCAAAACCAGATAAAGACAACTCAATGAAAGAGAATTACAGGCCAATATCCCTCATGAACATTGATGCCAAAATCCTCAACAAAATTCTAGCAAATCGGCTCCAGCAATACATCAGAAAGATCATACACCATGACCAAGTAGGATTTATTCCAGGAATGCAAGGATGGTACAATATCCGCAAATCAATAAACGTGATACATCACATAAACAAATTGAGAGATAAAAATCACATAGTCATATCAATAGATGCAGAAAAAGCATTTGACAAAATCCAACACCCTTTCTTGATAAAAACTCTCAACAAGGTGGGAATAGAAGGCTCGTACCTCAACATAATAAAAGCTATTTATGATAAACCCACAGCAAACATCATACTCAATGGGCAAAAACTAAAACCATTTCCCCTAAGAACAGGAACAAGACAGGGATGCCCACTCTCACCACTCCTGTTTGACATAGTACTGGAAGTATTAGCTATCGCAATTAGGCAAGAAGAAGAAATAAGAGGCATCCAAATTGGAAAAGAAGAAGTGAAGCTGTCCTTATTTGCAGATGACATGATATTGTACATAAAAAACCCAAAAGATTCCATCAAAAAACTAATAGACTTAATAAATGAATTCGGCAATGTAGCGGGATATAAAATTAACGCCAGGAAATCTATGGCTTTTCTATACACCAATAATGAACTTACAGAAAGAGAGACTAAAAAAGCAATCCCATTTACCATCGCACCAAAAAAATTAAGATACCTAGGAATAAACTTAACTAAGGAGGTAAAAGACCTATACGCAGAAAACTACAGGACACTGAAAAAAGAGATAGAGGAAGACGTAAACAGATGGAAGAACATACCATGTTCCTGGATTGGTAGAATCAACATCATTAAAATGTCCATACTACCCAAAGCAATCTACAGATTCAATGCACTCCCCATCAAAATACCAACAGCATATTTTACAGACCTAGAAAGAACTCTCCAAAAATTCATCTGGAATAAAAAAAGACCCCGACTAGCCTCAGCAATCCTCAGAAAGAAGAATAAAGTAGGTGGGATCTCAATACCAGATTTCAAGCTGTATTACAAAGCCACTGTTCTCAAAACAGCCTGGTACTGGCACAAGAACAGACATATTGATCAATGGAACAGAATAGAGAACCCAGATATCGACCCAAACCACTATGCTCAATTAATATTTGACAAAGGAGGCATGAACATACAATGGAGTCAAGACAGTCTCTTCAATAAATGGTGTTGGGTAAACTGGACAGATACATGCAAAAAAATGAAACTAGATCACCAACTTACACCATACACAAAAATAAACTCAAAATGGATACAGGACTTAAACATAAGACGGGAAACCATAAAAATACTAGAGGACTCCACAGGCAACAAAATCTCAGACATATGCCAAAAGAACTTCTTCACTGACACTGCCCCTAGGGCAATGGAAGCTAAAGAGAAAATTAACAAATGGGACTACATCAAAATAAAAAGCTTTTTTACAGCAAAAGAAACCATCAACAAAACAACAAGAAAGCCCACCGCATGGGAAAACATATTTGCAAATGCTATCACTGATAAAGGTTTAATCTCCAACATCTACAGGCAGCTTATGCAACTTAATAAGAGGAAGATAAATGATCCAATAAAAAAATGGGCAACAGACCTAAACAGAATATTTTCAAAAGAAGACAGAAGGAAGGCCAAGAGACACATGAAAACATGTTCAAAGTCACTTATTATCCGAGAGATGCAAATCAAAACAACAATGAGGTACCATCTCACACCTGTCAGAATGGCTATCATCAACAAATCAACAAACAACAAGTGTTGGCGAGGATGCGGAGAAAAAGGAACCCTCGTGCACTGCTGGTGGGAATGCAGACTGGTGCAGCCACTGTGGAGAACAGTATGGAGTTTCCTCAAAAAACTGAAAATGGAACTCCCATTTGACCCAGTAATCCCACTCCTGGGAATATATCCGAAGAAACTAGAAACACCAATCAGAAAGGATATATGCACCACTATGTTCATAGCAGCACAATTTACAATAGCTAAGATTTGGAAACAGCCTAGGTGCCCATCAGCAGATGACTGGATCGGAAAACTGTGGTACATCTACACAATGGAATACTATGCTGCCATAAAAAAGAAGGAATTCTCATCATTTGCAGCAACCTGGATGGAATTGGAGAACATTATGCTAAGTGAAATAAGCCAGTCAATGAAAGAAAAATACCACATGATCTCACTCATTTAGGGATAGTAAAGAACATTATAAAGTGGTGAACAAAAAGATAGATACAGAGACAGTAAAGCATCAAACAGACTTTCAAAGTACAGGGGGAAAGTTTGGGAAAGGTGGGGGAGTTATGAAATCAAACGAAGGACTTGTATGCATGCATATAAGCATAAACAATGGACGCAAAACTCTGGGGGGGGAGGGCATGTGTGGGTGTGGGGTGGGGGGTAATAGTAAGATATGTACACATATAATACCTCAATAAAAATATTTAAAAAAAAAAATAAATAAAAAATAAAAAATAAAAAATATATTTATGTATTTTTTATTGTTGATAGTATTATAGATGTCTCCCTCATCATTGAGTTTCTACCTCTTTCTTCCTCTCTCTCTAGAATCAATAAAAATATATTTTAAAAATTCCAACTGACTATGTGATGTCTTCTTCAATAATTCTAAGCAGATATAAGTCTACCTCCTCTGGGTTCTCAAAGAGTACTGTATTATATATACGTATCTCACTTACCACAATGGGTTGAATGATTAAACAAATTGTGGTATGTCCATACCATAGAAAGCCACTCAGGGAACATACTATTGATAACGCAACAACTTGGATGGCTTTCAAGGGAATTATGCTGAGTGAAAAAAAAAAAAAAGCCAATATTAAAAGGCTACATACTATATGATTCTAGTTATATAGATCTTGAAATGAAAGACAGAAATGGGAACAGCTAGTGGTTGCTAGAGCTTAGAGACAGCCTGGGGTGAAGGGATGTGGAATCAGATAAGTAGGGGAAAAGGGTAGGCAGGAGAGAGTGAGGGAGGTTTATAAAAGTACAATAAGAGGGTTATTGATGGTTATGGAACTATTCTGTACCTCGACTATGAGAGTGGATATACAAACCTACACATGCAATCAAACTTCATAGAAGTATATACACACAAATGAATGCATGTTGCGAGTGTCCCACATCCCCTGTGGTTCAGGATTCAGGTTCAAGGTTTGGGTTCGGGCTCTGGAGGAGGCTGCATGCAAATGAAAGAGACAAGACAAGAAATACTAATTTGGAAATTGGGGGCCAGGCAGAAGCACAAGGAAGGACTCTATTTTGCTCTGGCCTTTTGATCCCTTTTATTCAGGTTTTGGGGTACACCCATAGCCCTTAGGCAGGCAATTCCAGTAATAGCTGGGTGATAGCCTATCAGCAAAGATTTACATAAGACTAAGAGGTAGAAGTTGCTTCAGCTACCTTTGTCTCAACCAGACAGTGGATGTATGGCATTGACCCTTGCCAGAGCCTCAAGGTTGACCAGCTTTCCGGACTCCTTGTCCACCCCTTTCTGCTAGTGAAGGCAATGGGTGGCTTCCCACATCTCTTCCATTTCTTTTCCTTAAAAAATCTTGAAAAGTGAATGCCGCCTGAAGGGTGCGAGTCCTTTTAAGACTCTTCATTCTGCATCTGCAGACTAGAAACAAACATATGAGAACAAAAATGAGACAAGCAATAATTATGCAAGATGTTACCATTTGGGACATGGGGTAAAAGCTATATGGAATCTCTGTATTATTTTGTAATTACTTTTTCATTTGGGATATAATTGAAATATTAGGATTAGGCATATAATATAATGGTTTAATATTTGCATATATTGTGAAATGATCACAAGTCTAGTTAACATTCATATCCACACAGTTACAATTTTTCCTCTGTTGAAAACTTTTAATTGTTATGGTCTTACCAACTATTACCAGCTATTGTCATACAGTATATGACAATACAGTATTCCAACTATTGTCACAATGCTGTATATTATATCTCATGCCCTTTATTTTATAACTATAAGTTTTACTTTTAAAAAAATGTATATTTATTGATTTCAGAGAGGAAGGGAGAGATAGAAACATCAATGAGAGGGAAACATTGATTGGCTGTCTCCTACACACCCCCTACTGAGGATAGAGCCTGCAACCCAGGCATGTACCCTGATCAGGAATTGAACTGTGACCTTCTGGTTCATAGGTGAATGCTCAACCACTGATTCACACTGACCAGACTTAAAGTTTTACCTTTTGAACCCCTTCACCTGTTACATTCACCTCCCACCTTCTGCCTCTGGCAACAACCAATCAGTTTTCTGCATCTATAAATTCAGTTTTTGGTTTGGTTGTTGTTTTTTTAGATTCCCTGTATAAGTAAGATCATATGGTCTTGTCCTTCTCTTATTTTACTTACCATAATGCCTTCGAGTTTCTTCAATGTTGTCACAAATAGCAACATTTAATTCTTTTTTATGGCCAAATAATATTCCATTATATGGATATTTTTTTTTTTATCCATTCATCCATGTCTTGATAACTGTAAATAATGCTTCAGTGAACATGGAAGTGCATATAACTTTTCAAATTAGTGTTTTGTTGCCTTCAGATAATTACCCAGAAGTAGGATCATGTGGTACTACTATTTTTAATGTTTTTGAAGAATTTCTATACTGTTTTCATAAAGGCTGCATCAATTTCCATTCCTAACAATCATGAACAATAATTCCCATGTCCTTGCCAGCACTTGTAATCTCCTGCCTTTTTTATGATAGTCATTTTAACAGGCCTGAGGTAAGATTTCATTGTGGTTTTGATTTGCATTTCCCTGATGATTAGTGATGTTGAGCATCTTTTCATGTACCCATTGGCCATCTGTATGCTTTTTTTTTTTTGGAAAAATGCCTATGTAGATCCTTGGCCCATTTTTAAATTAGAGTATTTATTTGCCTATTTGTTTGCTATTGAGTTGTATCTTTATATATTTTGGATCTTAACCTCTTTTCAGATATATGATTTGCAAATATTTTCTCCCTTTTGTAGGTTTCCTTTTCATTTTGTTGATGGTTTCCTTTCTCACGCAGAAGCTTTTAAGTTTGATGTAGCCTCACATATTCGTTTTTGCTTTTGTTGCATTTGGTGACAAATTGAAAAAATCATTACCAAGTTCAATGTTAAGCTGCTTACCACCTGTTTTCTTCTAGGCATTTTATGATTTCAAGTGTTACATTCAATTCAAGTCTTTAATCCATTTTGAGTTCATTTATGTTAGTGTAAGATAGAGGTCCAATTTCATTCCTTTACATGTGGCTTTCCAGTTTTCCTAACACTATTTATTGAAGAGGTTGTTCTTTTCCCATTATATATATTCCTTTACTAGAAGCCCGATACACGAAGATTCATGCTAGAATGGGCTTTCCTTTCCCTTGCTGCCGGCACCACCTTTCCACTCCAGCCCAGCCCCTTTCTGCTCCAGGAGCCTCCTCTTTCTGCTCTGGCCCCACCTTCCCACACTGCCCAGAGGCCCAGAGAGACCAGGGGCAAGCATCCCACCCCAGTCACTCGGTGCCTGTGTATGCAAATTAACGGCCATCTTTGTTGGGTTAATTTGCATCTCACTCCTTATTGGCTGGTGGTGTAGAGGAGGTATGGTCAATTTACATGTTTGTCTATTATTAGGTAAGATGATTTGTATGTGTGAGTGTATTATTTCTTAAAACTGTATATAAATCTATAACTTTATCAAATAATTTTTAAATGGCTCTTCCAGAATACCCT
Source organism: Eptesicus fuscus (assembly GCF_027574615.1). NCBI lineage: Eukaryota > Metazoa > Chordata > Mammalia > Chiroptera > Vespertilionidae > Eptesicus > Eptesicus fuscus. The sequence goes on along the minus strand of NC_072478.1, from coordinate 40,292,276 downwards.
TTATAGGCTCAATGTCAATATGTGTGTTTTTTTCATGTAAAAAATGGAAATAAATTATGGTGATAATAATTCTCCAATAAATCTTACTAGAAAGATTTCATAGCATTACAACAAATGGAACACAAAATGCTTTCAAAGTCCCTATGTAAACTGCCTATTTATAAATTTTCTAAGTTACTCTCTAGGTTGTTGCTAAAAATCAGAAAGGAAGCTGCCCATTAGACCCACCTCAAATAATTTTGGTACATTTTTTTTTTCTTTTAAGGGGAAACCACATTGCAAGAAGTAATCTTATACTCTTCCTAAATATTAGGGAGCCAGATTGGCAAAGACATGTGGTGGGGGGAGAAAAATCACATCTCCATGAGACTTATGAACCCAAAGTAGGAATTTGGGTTCATAAATACAATAGACTAGTATTTAATATAAACCATGACAATATATTAATATTTTGTATCATTGTAGTAGACATAAAGAATAGTAGAAACCATTTCAGTTTCTAAGAATCTTGGTGTTCAGAAATTGTTGTAGTGCAAGTTTTTAAATAATGAGAATGGATGTAGCCAGGAAAAGTAAAGACCCCTAATATGGTGCATCAATGATGGATCAGTTCCAGAAAACAGAATTCTTCCATTTCCAGACAAAATGAACCACCAGTATTTTCCTAAGCCAATAAAAGTTTTGTATAAAAAATTTCACCCAAAACATCATCTTTAAGTAAGACATCTGGGTAACAGGGCAGAGTAGACCTTCTGCTATGAGGATGAAATGCTTTGTTCACATTTAGGGTCTAAAATAGAATCTAGAACTATGACCTGAAGCTGAGGCTAGAAAGGAAAAATGATTACAGTTGACTCTTAAACAGCAATTGATTTAGGGGTGCTGAACCCTGTGTAGTCATAAATCCAGATATAACTTTTGATCTCCAAAAGCTTAATTATTCATAGCCTACTAATTACTGGATGCCTTACCAACAATGTTAACAGTTGATTAACACTTTTTGTATATTACATGTATTATGTACTATCTTCTTATAATAAAGTAAGCTAGAGAAAAGAAAATGTTAAGCAAATCAAGAGAGAAAATACATTTACAATGCTGTATTTATCAATACTATAAACTTACATTGTTTACAAGATGAATGGCCTGTCAGTACCTACATCAATATTATCTCATATGTAGTAAAAGAAATTCACATTTATTTATAGGCATATCAAGTCATACACTGATAACAAGCAGCATATGATTGATTTATGACAATCTAGTGCCGTGGTCAGCAAACTGCGGCTTGCGAGCCACATGTGGCTCTTTGGCCCCTTGAGTGTGGCTCTTCCACAAAATACCACGGCCTGGGCAAGTCTATTTTGAAGAAGTGGCATTAGAAGAAGTTTAAAAAATTTGGCTCTCAAAAGAAATTTCAATCGTTGTACTGTTGATATTTGGCTCTGTTGACTAATGAGTTTGCCGACCACTGACCTAGTGTAATTAATAGGATTGTTTCATGGTCATCTAGCCTATACACTAATAAATGATTCATTATAAAATTTTACAATACATAGTATTACAGTCATTCAGAATAGTATAATGTTGGAAACCATTTTTTTTTTAACCACTTACCTGTAATGATAGGTTGATATGTAGTTTCTCCAATTACAAGAAAGATATACTGCATTGTAAGGTAATTCTTTGAAAGGGAAGTTATAAAACAGTAAGTAAACATTATTGATTTTATATTAAATACCACTTACCTTATACTTATGTAAGAATAGGCTATCTACTTCCATACAAGCCATGCAGGTAAAGTTAAACACGTTGACTACGTAGGCAATGGTGCCGATGACGCAAGAACACCTCATACAGTTTTGCCATGAAGTTATTATTATCATACAAAGACACTCACACACATATATAACATATACATTTATTAACTGTACATTTGTAAAAAAAAAGATGATTATTTACTATTCATTAAGTGGAAATGGATCATCATAAAAGTCTTCATCCTTGTTTTCTTCACATTGGGTAGGCTGAGGAGGAGGAGGAAGGGAGGGTGGTCTTGCTCTCTCCCTTGATTCCATGGTGGCAGGGGTGAGAGAGGAGGAAGAGATAGAAGGAGCGGGGGGCAGGAGAGGCAGCCACACTCAGTATAACTGTATAGAAACACATCTTCATTTTGCCTGATTTTTTTATGTTTCTAAAAATGTTTCTATACAGTACCAGTCCTTCTTCCACCACTTGCCTTAGTTTCATTGCCAGTGTCATATAAGGGTCCGTGTTGTAAAAGAAGTCAAAGCTGTCTTGAATAATCAAAATACTTCTACCTGATTGTGTGATGTCAATTTGTTTTCTGGCTTCTTCTATCTTCTTCTTCATCTTCTGGCATTGGTTCAGAAGCACTCATCTCCATCAAGTGGTCTTCTGCTAATTCCTCTGGCACATTGCCTAATAGCTCTTGAATTTCTCTAAGATCCATATCTTGAAACCCTTCACCACAATCACCACCTTTTTTTTGCCATATCCACAGTCGCTTTTATAACTTCCTTGATTGACTCTGTCATATTTTATGGTAGTAAATAATAAAATAGACTAGTATTTACATATATTTCATGTATTCATGACATATCTAACTTTTTCTTAATTTTGTTGATATTCCAGGCTACATGATTCATTTGTGAGTTTTTTCAAATTATTGCAAATATCCAAAAAATATGCAATGTATTTATTGAAAAAATTCCATATATGAGTGGACCACACAGTTCAAACCCGATATTCAAGGGTCAAATGTATGCATAAACTATCATATAAAATAAATATGTGTGTGTAAATGGATTTTCAGATGCATAGATTGAACATAGAGAGACCAAGGGTATGTAAATTAAACCCATTTTATTACTTTGTAGTTTTCAAAGCACTTATATACAATTAAAATCAAGACAAATGATCAGCTACATTTAATTTCCAAACATCAGAGGATTTATACCCAAGTTCACATTTATAATTTTTAATTAGTAGTTTAAGATTACTGGAAGATACTATTTTAATAGCCATAAATCTAAGTCATGTAATCACATTTAGGTCCATTAGAGAGAGTCAATTTTAACTTTAGGATAGTGTAATCATTTATTTTACCCTTAATAGACACTTTACAAACTATGACATTGAGGAAAAACATGTTCAGAATATAATACTTGTTTAAGTCTCACAGAGTAAAAATTATTTTTGTCACTTACAAAGTCCTTGCATTTCCTCAATCAGTCTGAAACTAGCTGATACATAAGGATTACTATTCAAGTATATAAAGAAACCTAAACTCAAATATAATATAATTCATTCAGTGGTATTCATAAGAGAACACGGCAAGTTTGATTACAACTCTGACTCCAAAGTACTTGCTCTTTCTACTTCATCATATATGTATTTCTGAAAAAAAAAACACATGAGAATTATAAAATATGATTTGAAAAATACCCATGAAAAGATTTTAAGTGGTTTGGAAAGACTGTTTTCAGACTTTGTTAAATTTTTCAGAAAAGGTTTTGCTCAGTTGTTCAAATGCTAAGACCACATTGTCGTCTTCATCTTCACATAGCTGACGCAAGGAAACACTGCAAATGAAAATAAATATATATGAAATACCCATTTCAGAGGAGTCAGTACTATAAGAAGGCTTTTCTTCCCAGGCAGGCAAAATCAAGTAAATCTCACTAGATAATGAAATGTTAGCAAAGTATGAAGAAGAAGAAACATATTTCGCTCAAAAACCCATGCACAAAACACCAACAAAGATCACAAGACAAGTGGCAGTCTATTACTACGGCCCATGTCTATTACTAAGAGGATTCTAAAACCACCAAATTCTAAGTGCCCTGACCTTTACTCCCTTCAATAGCAGCCACACAAACTCCCCTTCTTTTCTACAAGTCGCCTATGGAACCCACAGGCAACTACCTCTCTGAAGAGCAAAATATTCCTTCCTTTACCTGGATGTATGAGAAAATAAAGAACACATGGTGTGGTAAACAGAATAATGGCCCCCCCAAAGATATCCAAATCCTAATCCCCTGAAATTTACAAATATGTTTACTTCCATGGCAAAGGAGAATTAAGGCTGCAGATACATTTGAAGTTGCTAATCAGCTGTGCTTGAGATGAGGACATTGCCCTGGATTATCTAAATAGGCCCAATGTAGTCTCAAAGGTCCTTATTTGTAGAAGAGGGAGGCAGGAGAGAATAAATGTCAAAGGGATGCAATATGACACTCTACCCACCAATGCTGGCTTTGAACATAGAAGGGGGCCACGTTCGAGGTAATGCCAGCTGCCTCTAGAAGCTGGAATAAATAATAAAACAGCTTGTCCTAAAGCCTCTAGAAAGGATTGCAAGCCTGTCTACACCTTGATTTAACTCAGTGAGATCCATTTTGAACTTTGGGCCTGCAGAATTGTAAGAATAAATTTGTGTCGGCTTAAGCCACTGGTTGTGGTCATTCGTTACAGCAGCAATGAGAAACCAATACACAGGTGACAAGAAAGGAGAGGAGATTCAAGAATGAACACTGCAGTTGGGCTGATCAAGGACTGAAAACAACCAAAATCTGGATTTTTATCAGCCTTTTATAAACGTATCTACCTTAATTCCACTAGAATTCCAGTTTTGTTTTTCCTAGTGTCTTCACTGTCCACCAAAATGAATGATCAGATCTATATTTACAACTTTTAATTTCTTCCTAGTCACAGACCTATAATTATAACTAATGGACATTTCTTCCTGAACGATATTCCACAGATATCATAACACACTATTTTTGGTTGTCAGTCCCCAAATCTCATCTGAACACTTATGTTTCCTATATATCATTAACTAAAATAGAAACCTTGGCATCTTCTCCAACTGCATGACATTTACTGACAAGTTCTTTGATTCTTTAATTTTAATTTTACTTAAGTATAGTTGGTATACAATATTATATTAGTTTCAGGTAGACAATATAGTGATTTGACATTTATAGTCCTTACAATGTGATCACCACACTAAGTTTAGTAATCATATGTCACAATGCAAGGTTATCATAATATTATTGACTATACTTACTTTCATCTCTTTCACCCATCCCACATCCCCCACCCCCCTCCTCTCTGGCAACTATCAGTTTGGTCTCTGTTTCTCTGAGTCTGTTTTGTTTTGTTTTTTTGTTTTTTTTTTTTCGGATTCCACTGTCTCATAAATATATCTCTAACCACTCTTCTTCAACATTACTTCTTTTTCCTTAATTCAGACCTTCATTTATTCTCACCTGCATGACTGTTATAGCCTTTGAGCTTCTACCATTTACATAAACTATACACCGCAGACTCGTATCACACTCATTCTTATGCACTGCCTACACATTGCTCAAAATAGTAGCTCCAACTCTAAAATATGATAATGAAGACCCTTTCCAATATATATAGTATATCCAAATTGCCTTTAAAGCTGCTTGAAGCAACTCAGCATCTCCCATCACAACCCCATATTCTACATGCCACCATTCTGCGCTTGAAGCCTATGCCTGACACATAAGGCCCTTTCCCAATTCTGTCCTTTGAAAGCACTATTCCCTCTGCTCCATCCTTTAAGATTTGGTCAAAATGTTACTTTGAGAATCCTTTCCTGAATTCAAGGTAGAATGGGTCACCTTTTATCCATCATCCTAGTACTTATTACCTTTGTAATATCTAAAAAGTCATTTTTTCTCTCAGTACATTGTAAGATTGTTTTAAAGCAAGAACATATTTAATAATTCTATATATCTCAAAAGTTTAGACTACCCCTCAAACCAATAATAATTCAGTACTTTTATAAAAGTGAATGAATGAATGATTTTCCTAGGCTCAGCTTTTGAGAGAGCTCCAAAGTCTCTGAAGTTTCTTGGAGTGCTCTGGAGACTCTAATGTGGATAACTATGAACACATAAGGAATACTCAATCTAGAGCAGTTCCCTCTGCTTCACCATCCTAAAAGTTTCATTCTGCATATAAAAAGTTCAAACATATCTGATTAATCTCAGATAAAAGAAATAAAATTACCTGATTAGCAAAAACCCCATGAACAAGGGATTCATGGCAAATTATATGTATACTAGAGGCCTGGTGCACGAATTTAGTGCACTCGAGGGCGGGGGGAGTCCCTCAGCCTGGCCTATGCTCTCTCACAGTACAGGAGCCCCATGATCGATTGCCCCAAAGAGGTAAGCTCTGCCCACCCATCTGGGGCTCCTCAATGGATTTCCCCAAAGAGTCAGGCTGGAGCCACGGACCCCCAAGCCTCACCGTGTGGAGCCACCAGGTCCTGCCTCCTCTGCGCTGTGTGGAACCGCTGGGACCTGCCTCCAAGCTGCACATGCAGCGGCAAGTCCCCGCCCACCTGCATGCGCCTCGCCACGTGCGCCCGCTGCACACGCAGCCTCCTGGTGATGGATTGTGACAGCGTGAGGGCATCACGGCATGAGGGCGTGACAACCACATAGGCTTTTATTAGTATAGACTAGAGCCTGGTGCACAAAATTTGTGCACCCGGGGTGGGGGGAGGGTCCTCCAGCCTGGCCTGTGCCTTGTCACAGTGCAGGAGCTCCACAATTGATCACCCCTAAGAGGTAGGCCCCGCCCACCCACCCGGGGCTCCTCGATGGATTGCCCCAAAGAGGTAGGCCGGAGCTGGGGGTCCTGCCTCCATGCCGTGTGGAGCCAGGAGGCGAAATGCCCAGGACCCCCAGGCAGTCCTCACTGCATAGAGCTGGGAGGAGGCAGGACCCCCAGGCAGGCCTCACTGGACACCCAGGTAGGTCTTGCCTCATGGAGGCGGGACTCCCAGGCAGGCTCTGTGCAACTCACACAGTGTAAAGCCCAGTCCCACGCACCTACACGTGCCTACTGTGCACGCAGCCATCTTGTGATGGCGTGAGGGCATCATGGCGTGACAACCACTTAGGCTTTTATTAGTAAGGATGTGTACAATTTTTTAAATATATGATTTTATTGACTTTAGAGAGAGGAAGTGAGAGGAACAGAGATATAGAAACATCAATGATGAGAGAGGGAATCATTGACCAGCTGCGACTTGCACGCCTCCAACTGGGGATCGAACCCACAACCGAGGCATGTGCCCTGACCTGGAAATTGAACCATGAACTCCTGGTTCATAGGTTGACACTCAATCACTGAACAACACCAGCCAGGCATATATGTGTACAATTTTTAAAGTGACAGAAAAAGGAACATTCATAAAGTACTGAAGTGCATGCAGACTGGAGGCATTAGGAAGATGAATATTTAACTAGGCAGCACTAGATGGTCCTAAGGAGAACCTTCTAGTGGAGCCTAGGAATGGGGGTATCCACACAAAATTTGGAATTACTTGGGTCTCCACTCGACTCTGTTAAAGATGAAAACAGGAAGCCAATATGAGAGATTAGAATTGCATAAGCCTGGAAAAAACACTGGATAAGCAAGAGTCAAGAATATGTAAGTGGATGTAAACCAGAAACCTGATGGAGCCATAAGGGGCCCTCTGATGTACCATGTGTTTGATTTACACTGATTATGGAAATTGAGAAATTCAAGATGATCAAGGTTTTAGAATATTGAGAATATTGCTGCCTGTTGGTGGACAGTGCCTGGGGCTGAGACTGGTCTGGATGCTACTTTATGTCAAATAGATTTGGGAATTAACTCTAAGGTAGCAATGTAACAGGATGTTGAGAAGTTCCAAAAAGTTTTGGGGAGTTGAAATGCATAGCACCTAAAAGGTTCAATGATACCTGTAAGTACGAACTTAACATTTTTCAAATTACCACTAAATTACCGGAAAATTTGAAATCAGTATTTAAAAGCTGTAACAAACCTGATAGATTGAAGGGTGAGTGAAAAATCTTTCAACAGCTCATAAGCGTCTCCTTCATTCATCCTAAACAAAACAATATTTGGAAAAATCAATGGTACAAAAACATTAAGGAACTTCTTATTCCATACCGAAATGTTAGATTCATCAATAATAATGGATTGCTTTTGTCTTCCAAGAGGTATTTACCAGAATATTTTCTATCACAGACTCCCAAATGATAATTTAACCTGTGGAAATTCAATAACAAGTATCACAGCCACAGATGACCAACAAAAATCAGAGTCTGACCACTCAGGAGAAATCCAAAGTAGGAAAGTAAAGCTCAACAGAGTGAATGAGAGCTAGATACTCAAATGGGAAGAATTAAATAAATTATTTACTGATATCACAGCTGCTTTATTTACAACAGTGAAACATATTTTTTAAAATGATTAGTATTTCTCAAGAGTGTCAGAAGTTGTAAATGCTTTAATTTAATAAAAATTTTATGTAAAATGCATACTGAATGCTGATTGGTGTGACAGATGCTCCTCCCCACACCTGTGTGCTCACTACCTGGGCCGATTTCCCCATTCCTAGGTAAACTCAAGAGGATGTATTCCTGGTTACTATTTTAAAAATAGTTTCCCTGCCTAAGAGCTAAAACAATTGTCTTTCTTTATTCAGTCCTCAAATGTGTGAATTATATACTTTCTATATAGTTCTCTCATCATGAAAAGCTTATTATTTGTTATTGTCACTCAGTTTCAAAATATCTAATAATCAATAAATAGGGTACTTAATAAAAATATGTTTTTATATCTGTACTAGTGACAGATTCGTGCACATTGAAAGGAAATTAATTAGAAGGTGGCCGGCAGGGCAGGAGTGGGTGAGAAGGGCCGGACACGCGCTGGAGCCAACTTCCTGCGGTCCCTCCCCAGCGTCTGAGTCTGTGGAATGAGCGGGGTCCCTCTGGCAGGTGGGGTCCCTCAGCCTGGCCTGTGAGGATCAGGTGGAAAACCAGCTCTCTGACATCCCCCAAGGGGACTCAGAGTGCAAAAGGGCACTCTGTAAAGTTGCTGTCGTACAGGGTGTGAAATGCAAACGCAAGTGTGCAGTAAACCAGATTCGGGCCGACAGTGCCCCAGCAACAACATAACCCACGGCCGAAGGTGGAATTGCATGGCCCCGTGAGGAATCAGGCTCCCTCCTCTCTGGTTTCCAGGTGGGTCACCTGAGAACCGCCACTGTCAAGTCACTGCAGCTCGGTAGCTCCTGCAATGAGCGTCTACCCACTGGTGGTCAGTGCGCATCACAGCGACTGGTCGGACAGGTGGAGGGACACTTAGCATATTAGCCTTTTATATATATAGATGTGAAAATATTTATATTTGTAGAGTAAATCGTTATGTCAAGTGAGTCAGCCTAAGTCCCAAGATTTTGCTGGTAAACCACAAATAAGAATAACATATTTTATCTTGCCATTAGCCTATAAGAATAAAATTCTAGTATGTTTAGAATAACTAACCTGTATTTGAAATTGTAAAAAGGCTTTTGCTTAAAATTCATTAAGTTCATTCGTTTAATATACAGATATGGAAATAGAGATCAACATAGAGCTGGAGATGGACATAGATATAGAGATAGAGGTAGAAATAGAGATGAAAGAGAGAGAGAGACATGGACAGGGTAGTGGACATGGAGGCAGAGAAAGAGGTAGTGATTTACACGGAGACAAATAAAACATACCTGTTGTCCTGGACTAATCCTACCAAGGACCCATGTTTATAGAAATCAAGTGCATAAGCATTAAGTGGCATTCTTCTTCCTTGGCTATCAAATTTGTGTGGCCAAAGCAAAGGAGCCTGAGCATGACTGATACCAATTGTGCGCAGAATGACCTGAAGAAATACAATTTTTCTTAATTTATTCATTCATAATGAGAGTTTGTAATTTCTTACATTGTGCTTTTCAGTACTTCCTTAAACCAGCATTTTTAAAGCACACTCTTTAGGTGAGGAAAGAGGGTGACTTTCATACACACTGGGGTGTGCCACCCTAAGCAACCCTAGAGAATGGCTTGGATCCACCTATGAAATTAATTGCCGCACAGAATATTGATGAAAATCTCAACCATCCAGCCTAGGATACAGCAAGACTCACTGGGAAAGGAAAGCTAATTGAAAAATTCATCATTATCCTAATTAGTACAGGAAATATCTTTATAAACACAGCATCAGGGAGCTTGTACCTTGTCTGTCTCAGGAGAAGAGTTCAACTGAACAACTCCAACACTTTTAATAATCCAATTACCAGAATAAAACGGAGGGGAGGAGGAAGGAGGAAAATAAAAAAAGAAAGCAAATCAAGAGTTTTCCATGTCTGCTCTTTTTCTTGAAAACTGTACTTTGCGGGGCCAATAGGAGCTCTAGTAAATTGCCAGTAAGAGTGTAAATTGGTACAACTTCAATCTAAAAGACTTGGTAGTAGCTTGGAAAGTTACTATTAGTCACATCCGTTGGGATATTTTTATTCCATTATGATCTAGATAATCATTTTGACCCTAAAACTCCAGCAAATTTATGCTCAAATGAAACTGTTGCACATGTGTACCAGATGTTCATAGTAACTCTATGAATTATAAAGACTAGAAGCAAACACAAACATTTATTTACAGAAGAACAGATCAATACATTGTTTTACTTTCACACTACGAAATATTATGAAGTAGCAAAAATAAAATAGAGCTTCTTGTCACAACATGAATGAATCTTATGAGCATAGTTTTAGGTATAAAAAGCAACTTCTAGGAGACCACAATAGGTATTCCTTCACTTTTTATAAAATTCCAAAGCAGCAAAAATGAAATGAGATTTTGGTATCTGACATTTTAAAGGAGAAATAAAAACACAAAGTTGAGGACAGTTGATATCACGAGGAAAGCAGAGCGATAAGTGAATGAACTAGAGGAGGAGTACATGGCTGTTATTAGTTTTATGCCTTATAGTTTACCTATATGCCCTTTAAAGATATGTATGTATGCATATTTAGGAATACAGTAGAATGTAATGAATAACGCAAAATATGCTTTAAGATATTGTAACTTACACTAGTAAATTTGTATAAAGCAAGTTGGATAAGGCACAGGGCATGTTACGTTACCATCAAGCAATACTCTGGAAATATTCACAAAAGCAAGATGCTTCAAAATAGATGAAATAGACCTGCCCCCTTCTCTCAAACCCTTCATTCCCTGTACCTAAAAGGTCACTGCTAATTGATGGTGTTGCATGGCAGTAAGGCATAGACATTATATCCTATTATATCTGTGTTAGTGTCTCTTCAAAAGCCATGGAAAAACTCGCACAAGGAAGCAAAAGTGAATTCTACATAATGTTCATAAGTTGAATTAACTGATAAAAAGAAGTGGAAATTATAATACTTAAAATTAATACCTTTTTTCAATGTGAAATAAAATTATTCCAAAATCTCTTACGTAAGTAATTGTTTGTGATTGAACACATAAAATACAGGAGAAAAAAAAACTTCATAAAAGTACTGGTCTTATAAGCTAACATACACTCCTTTATTACTTCTGTACTAGGAATCCTCATTCTTCGAAGGCAGTTTATTATAAGACACTATTCATACGGGGTAAAGCTCTACAGAGCTATCCACATAAGAGCTTCACCAGGATCTGGAGCAGTGGACTCCAACTTGTTTGGGGCTTTTTTGTTTGGTTTAGTTTTGTTGTTGTTGTTTTGTCTGTCTGTTTGCCTCAGACACCACTTCCTTTATTTTTTTCCTCAATTACAGTTTACATTCAATATTATTTTGTATTCGTTTCAGGTATATGCACAGTGGTTAGACATCCATATACTTTATAAAGTGGTCTCCTGATATGTCCAGTACCAGTTGGCACCATCCATAGTTATAATATTATTGACTATATTCCCTATGCTGTACTTTATATTCATGTGACTATTTTGTAACTACCAATTTATACTTCCTAATCCCTTCACCATGTTCACCCAGTCTTCCAAACCCCCTAAAATTTGTTTTTAAATCATGTTCCTTATTAGTAAAAATAAGTTTCTTTCTTGCTTCTTCTTTCATAAATGCTTTATTCTCATTATATAAAACAAATAGCCTCTCCAACTTATTATTGTAAATTTCTTTAGGGTTTTAAAATGTATAGAGCTTTCCTATAGAGAAAGTGAATGACTTTGAAACCTGTTTCACATTTTTTTAATTAGATAGTCTCGATTTATTTGAATTCAACAAAATTGAAGGTGGATCTAATCAAGTTGTCAATTAAGAGAACATTAAAATATTTTTTTTGATGATAGATTGTTCAGTGATTTGGGAAATACAACTCAGAAGATTTTCGAAGAATTGTGTATTATTGTTATTGTTATAACAAAAGTTGTTCCATCTCTACCACTTATCTATTTAAATAAGGTTTCTCAGGATTCAAATTAAGATTTGATGCTGAAACCCCAACTCATTCTGAAAATAACTAAATATTTATTCACAGTTCTATGGACTAATTAAAAAAGAAACAGCCTCATTAATCTCATTAATATATACATTTCTAATACAATAATTAATTTACTTTTAGTAATTACTTCTCAAAATTTGTATTTTATCTAAGTTTCTGTGATTAACAGAAAATAACCATTACTTTGGAATTACATACTATTTCAGCTAAGAAATATGAGATAGGGTAACTTCATTATGATGATCATATTAAAGGAAAATTGTGTGGAAAAATGCAGAATCTAAATGCAGAGAAAGAGAACACCACCAAACTTTAAATCTTTAAAAATTTAATTATTGACTTGCTTTTAACTTGAAAATTATGGCATTAAAACACTTGGGACTTTTATTCCATTCTATACATTTAAAAAGATGCAATGGTTTATTTTTATTTTTACTTACTCTTTTATTTTAGTCCTCACCTGAGGATATTTTTCCATTGATTTTTAGAGATAGTGAAAGACAGAGAGAAATATAGATGTGAGAGAAACACATTGATTGGTTGCCTTCTGCAGGAGCCTACAACCAAGGTATGTGCCCTTGACTGGAATTGAACCTGGGACCCTTTGGTCCTCGAGCCAATGCTCTATCCACTGATCCAAACTGGCAAGGGCTGCAACTGTATTATATTAACACTAGAGGCTTGGTGCATGAAATTTATGCACGGAAGCAGGGGGGTCCCTCAGTTCAGCCTACACTCTCTTGCAATCTGGGACTCCTCAGGGATGCCCGACTGCAGTTTAGGCCCGATCCTGCAGGGATCCCTGTGAGATAGGACCTAAACTGGCAGTTGGACATCCCTCTCATAATCCGGGACCACTGGCTCCTAACTGCTCACATGCCTGCCTGCCTGCCTGCCTGATAACCCTTAACCCCTCTGCCTGCCTGCCTGCCTGCTTGCCTGATTACCCCTAACCACTCGCCTGCCTGCCTGGTTGTCCCTAACTCCTCTGCCCGCCTGCCTGATCACCCCTAACCCCTCTGCCTGCCTGCCTGATTGCCCCTAACCACTCGTCTGCCTGCCTGATCGCCCCTGTTTGCCTGCCTGCCTGTTTGCCTGCCTGCCTGATCACCTCTAACCACCTCTGCCTTGCCCCCACTGCCGAGGCTTCAAATACATCATTCCATAATATCAAATGTAACAAAATTTATTATCTTTCTCAAAATTTGTATTAATATATAAATTATATTTCTGAATGTTGATTCCAACATTCCGATTATTTATTCAGCATATTCCAAGTATGTCCAGTTCTTTGTACTCCATTTTGGGCATCAGTGATCCAGAATATATATGGGATTTACAGCAACTATAGCAATACTGGGAAATCCCAAAAGTAGTTTTATGTGCTCTTTTCATAGCAAACCTGTGTCAGTATCCCCTAGATTCTTCAAGGACGGGAGACAAGTGGTAGTCCCTGAAGTTTTATATAGTGGAGCAGGGCCCCTTAGGCAATACTAAGAAACAAATCACACCCAGAACTGAAATGTCAGTGCTGACATGAACACATAAGGAACTGTTGGACATTGAAATTGGGTCTCAAAAGAACTGTTGGCCCAGAAAGAAGCTCACTACAGACTGATTCATTTGCCTGTCACCATAACCATTATTGCTTGTCTCATTTTCGGTTCTTATAAGTGTATTTCTAATAGCACATGATCTCACTCATCTAGGGGAAATAATGAAAAACATAGACTGATGAACAAGGACAGACCCAGAAACAAGGAGGCATGGATCAGACTGTCGGGCCTCAGAGGGAGGGTAGAGGAGGGTGGGGGTACAGGGGAGAGATCAACCAAAGGACTTGTGTGCAAGCATATGAGCCTAACCAGCGGTTAACGACAACAGGGGAGTGGGGGCATGTGTGGGGAGGGGTGTGGGATGGGAATGGGGGGATGAGGACAAATATGTGATACCTTAATCAATAAAGAAATTTTTTAAAAAAAGAAAAGAAACAAATCATACTGGCCTAAGAGCACAATTTTCTAGATATTCCTGTAGACACCCCTGGAGGTATAAATTCATTCTTTTCTTAAAGACCATTTATTTATAAACCCCATTTTCTACTTACATGGCTTGGAGTTTCTGGTTGAAGCAAATCACCATCAGAGTTCCCAGAGAGACAAACAAATGGAGAAATAGCAACTCTTCCTTCCTTGCAGCTCATTAAGTGAGACACAAGTTGGGAGTCTTCACATTCTTTCCCTGTGAAATCTGGCCATAACAGGTTGGGATAGATTCGTTTTTAAAAATTAGCACAATTACCAAGCCTTATGTACCTACTCTGAACCATGCAATTTTCCAGAACCCATATCATAATGAAGACTGAGGAAGATATATCACATAAAGTAAATAGCATCTCTTGGCACAGAATGTATTCAATAAATGTTAGCTATTAAGGTTGTTATCAATATAAGATTTTGTTTTATATTATTTGTTTTGATCAACAATAAAAAATAAGATTTAAATACATTTTTATTAATTTCAGAGAGGAAGGGAGAGGGAGAGAGATAGAAACAGCAACGAGAGAAAATCATTGATTGGCTGCCTCCTGCACGCATCCTATTAGGGATTGAGCCTGAAACCAGGGCATGTGCCCTTGACTGGAATCGCAGCTGGGACCCTTCAGTCTGCAGGCTGACACTCTGTCCACTGAGCCAAACAGGCTAGGGCAAAGACTAAATTTAAACTGTATACTCTTTTAACACAGAATTATTATTTTCTTGGTACTTTTTCCCACCGAGCTCAGACTTGGCCTCAAAATATTTTTAGACAGGGTGTTCCAAGTAACCACTATCAGTAGGATTGGAAATATTTTTTCCAATCCTCTTCTTACAAAGCACCAGATCATGCATCAAAATTGGTCCCAATTTGTAATGGAGGCAAGATATTCACATACTCCTACTTTGCCTCTGAGATGCTCACAGTGCACCACTGTTATCTGCTTTTGTTCATCTTGCTTCCGATTTTAATAGACCCAGAAAGCTACAAGCTCCACCTACTTGACTTTTTTTTCAATTGAAGATGTTAGGATATAACATAATCTGGAAATTACTACCCACAGCTCAACCCATTCCCTTTATTCTAGAAACTTATTTCCTCTTTACTTTCCCTTAGAAGAGTTCCATCTAATAGCTTGTGAAAAACAATAGCAAAGATTAATAGTGTGTGCCTATGTGCTAGGCACAGTTTTAAGATATTCACATATGTTGCCTTAATTATTTAAACCTCACACAAACTAAGTAGATAACGTTATTGTTGAGAAAATTGAAGCATGAATATGGTGGTCATCTGTCCAAGGACTCACTGCTAATAAGTAGCAGAGCCAAAGTATACATCCAGGTATCTGCTAAGAGTCGATGTTCATTAACATTATGTGTATTTCTTCTCAAGGGAAAAAAGGTGACCGAATAGTCTCTAGTTTCTCTTCAGCTCATATATGCTCTTACTCCATTTTCCAGGCTTGTCCCACAAGCAACCTTTAATCAAGATGGATTATAAATGACTCTATCGAGTTTCAATCTCCACTGAACTTTACATTTTCAATAATTTCTTTCTTTGGAAAGCAGAAGGAATCTTCTAATTCTAAGACAGACTGATATTTCCAGGGCTTTGTTCTTCTTCTGGGATAAAATAATCTTAGGCAAGATTATTTATGTATTAAGTTGTTCCACAATGAAGATATATATACTTACTTATTTTTGACAATGGAAGCTGATATTCCTGTTTCATATCAGCCAATTTGGAAACAATTTGTAGGAAGGAGGCAAAGTCCTTTGTAATTTGCATGTTATACTTATGTAAAGCAGCATTAAAATCCTCAGGGAGATCCTCGAGGAACACCTAAATGATCAAGGAGATCATCAAGGACTCAAAATGGTGAAATATTTGCAGAGAGGTCCATATACATTCCTTGAAAACTGAAATTTTGGAAGAAGGCCAAAGATCAATGCAATATAATTCTATAATTATCTATTTCTTTAGTAATGTAATGCTTTTGTTCCTTCATCTATGAAATTAACATAACATTCACTTTTGTTTCCATTTGCATTTATCAAAACCAATAACTGCTCCTAAAAATGTGCTTTCATGCTACTTCATCTAAACCACTTTTTAAATATAAGCATGGCTTCAAATAAAGTAGACTTGTGAATAGTTCAAAACAAATCTAGTGATATATTTGGAGAGCATGAAACAACACAAAATATACTGATATGTTTGAAATAAACCTCACTCATTTGTGAAGGTTATTAAAACCTCACTGGATTCATTTTGTTAATTATTCTACCAATTACAATATTAGAATAATAAACAAAATCAGCAAAGTTGCAGGATATAATATCAACATTTAAAACTGAGTGGTGTTTCTGTACACTAAGTATATGAAAAGGAAGGCAATCTCACTCAAAACAGCATCAAAAAGGATAAAATACTTAGGAATAAATTTAACCAAGTTAGTGAGACATCTCTATACTGAAAAGTATAAAACACTGATGAAAGAAGTTATAGCAGACATGCTAATGGAAAGACATACCATGTTCATGGATTAAAATAATTGGTACTGCTATGATGTCAACACTTCCCAAGTTAATCTACAGATTTGATACAATTCCTAACAAAATCTCAATGGCATTTTTTACCGAAGTAGAAAAAAAAATCTTAAAATTCATATGGAATCATGAAAGATCCTGAATAGCCAAACTTATCTTGAGAAAAAGAACAAAGCTGGAGGCATCACACTTTACTTCAGAATACAGTATAAAGCTACAGTAATTAAAACAGTATGGTATCGGCATAAGGAATGACATATACGTAGATCAATTTAACAAAATAAGAGAGTCTAGAAGCAAATCCATAGATATGTGGTAAGCAGATCTTTAATAAGGTAGCCAAGAACACACAATGGGGAAAGGAGAGTCTCTTCAACAAATGGTGTTGGCAAAACTTGATATACACATGTAAAAAAAAATGAAATTGGACCCTTACCATACACTTTACATAAAAACAAACTCAAATGAATTAAAGACTTAAATGTAACACCTAAAACCAAAACTTATAGTAGAAAATATAGTTATATTGGTCTTATCAATACTTTTTTATATATATATAATACCAGAAGTGTAGGAAACAAAAAAGAAAAATAAACAAGTGCGACTATATCAAGCTAAAAAGCTCTGCATAGAAAAGGAAATAATCAACAAAGTGAAAAGGCACTTCCAGAATGGGAAAAAATATTTCTAAACCATCTACATGATAGAGGCAAAGGACTTGAATAGACATTGCTCCAAAGAAGATATTCAAACAGTCATCATGTGTGTTAAAGTTGCTCAACATCACTAATCATGAGGAACATGCAGATCAAAGCCACAATGAGATATCATCTCATACCTATTAGGATGACTGTTACCAAAAAAAAAAAAAAAAAAGACAAAAAACAAACAAAACAAAAACACACAAAAAGATAAGAGTTGAAGATGTAGAAAAATCAGAACCCTTAGACACTGTTGTCGGGAATGTAAATTGGTATAGCCATTATGGGAAACATAGGGAGGTTTTTTCAAAAAGTTGAAAATAGAGCTACCATATGATCCAACAATCTCACTTCTGGGTACATACACAAAGAAATTGAAATCAGGATCTTGAATAAATATGTTGATCCCTATGTTTACTGCAACATTATTCACAACAGTCAAGCAACACAAATGTCCATCAGTAGATGAATGGATAAGATTATGCAGTATATACATACAATAGAATATCATCTAGTCTTTAATAAAAGGAAATATTGCCATTTGAAACAACATGAATTAACTTAGAGGATATTATGCTAAGTAAAATGAGCCAATCATAAAAGGACAAAAACTACCTAATTCTACTTATTAAAATAGTCATGCATTGAAGTAGAGAATAGAATGAGAATAGAATGGTGGTTGCCAGGGGCTAGGTGGAAAAGGAAATGGGGAGTGGTTTTTCATTGAATATAAAGTTTCTATTATGAAAGATAAATAAGTTCTAGATATGTATGTACAACATACTATAGTTAATAATACAGTATTGTATACTTTAAAATACATTAGGAGAATAAATATCATGTTATGTTCCTACCAAAATAAAAACACACATAAAAGCACAAGAAAAATTGTGTAGGTGACAGATTGAATAATGTATATATACATGTATTTCATATTTTCAAACTCATTAAGATATATACACTAAATGTGTGCAATTTTTAGTATCAATTATACCTCAATAATGCTAAAAAAATAAGGTAAACATATGTATATATATATATATATATATATATATACATATATATATATACATATATATATATGTATATATATATATATATATATACTTAGAATGTTATCTAATCAACCACAATATATTTACCCTGTTTTAAGCTATGTTTAGAACATATACTAAGTATAAGTATACATTTATATATGAAAATAAACAGGAATGAAAAAAAATTATCTTTTTTTAGCTTTCATTATTTTGGTTAAAAAGTCAGCTATCAATCTTATTGCTCTTTTCAAGGAAATGTCTATTTCAATTCTAGCTGATCTATGACTGTCTCTGTTTTTTATTTCCATTAGTATTAGTTTAATGCTTATTTATATTTATCTTTCTTGAAGTTGACTACACTTTTGAAACTATGGAGGGCTATCTTTCATCAGCTTCAGAAAACTCCCAGCTATTAGTTCTGAATACTTTCCCACCATTTTTCTCCTTCATCTTCTTCTAGGATGTCTCATATATAACATTAACCCTTTTGAGTATGATTCACATGTCCCTTATGCTATCTGCTTTTCTTTTCACTTTTTTTTATCCTGGTGCTATAGTTTGAATACTATCTATTCAGTGGTCTATCAACTCACTGATTCTGACTTCTGATATGTATATTCTAATCAGATATTATATTTTTTCATAATATCTGATTTTTTCATAATATCTGTAATGTCCATTAATTATTTGGTGAAATTCTCCATCCTTTCACCACTTTTAGCTATCCCTTCCCTTATTTTCTTGAACATAGTAATCATACTTAAAATCCTTTTATCTTAACTCCAGTATCTGGATCATCTGTGTGTCTACTACTATTGTCTGCTTTTCTTCCTGGTAAATTGGTCATATATTCTTGCTTACTCAGTTGTGTGTGTTTTTTTCATTTTGGGGATTTTTTTGGTGTTTACTTTTTACCCCAGAAAAATGTTTTTAGGAGGACATGAAAGGCTTTAAATGATGTTATCTTCCACGAGAATGAGTTCTCCCACTTTTCTGTTTGACCAAGTCAGTGGTCGGCAAACTGTGGCTTGCGAGCCACATGCGGCTCTTTGGCTCCTTGAGTTTTTAGCAAAGGCCAGCTTAGGAGTACCCTAATTAAGTTAATAACAATGTACCTACCTACATAGTTTAAGTTTAAAAAATTTGGCTCTCAAAAGAAATTTCAATCGTTGTACTGTTGATATTTGGCTCTATTGACTAATGAGTTTGCTGACCACTGGACCAAGTGAATGAAGGTGTGATCACTTCAGTACAAGTATAGATTGAAGTGGGTTGGTTCTTTTCTCCAGTTTTAATAAGTCTCAGTCATTATCTGATTTATCTCTGTTTTTACATCACGGTCCTCTTAGGATTTTAGTATGAGGCTGATCACTCTCAGTCTTCTCAGCCCTAAAAGACTGCCAAAAAATCCACCGCTTTCCTAACTTACTATTATATCTTACAGCCCTAAATGGCTGCAAATATATCTTGAAGGGATACAAACAAACAAATAAACGTCAAACTCTTCCCTCCAATGGGTTTTCATTTAAGAAATGCTCTACGACTACAAAAAAGTTGGTTCAGTGCCCCAACATTTCATGAAGATCTGGTACCCCATAAATGTTCGGTGTTTAAAACTCACCAAGTCTTTCAAGTTTCTAGTCTGTCGCTCCAGCCCCATGTGATTACTAATAGCTTTATTGGTTGGTTATTTTTGTTTTGTGTGTATGTTTTGTTCGCTTCTTTACGGCATAGCAGAGGCTCTTTGCATATGCTAAATACTATTTTCAACTCATTTCTAGAATAGAGGAATTCTTAGGAAGAAAAACCCTAGTTGGAGATTCCCATCACACCTTGGATAAGTTCTTGGCATTTTATCATTTTAGCCAGTCTAATCCTCATTATGTTCACAGCTCTCCCTTACAATAGGAGTTTTGGTCATCTACCTAAAAGTGCACAAATTTACAATAATATTTAAGCAAAAAAGAGAGAGACAGAGGAGACCTCTACTCAAAATCATATTTTATGGTATTTTTATGATGACTTTTTGTAAGAAAAGAGATACTGAATTTTATTTTAACTATTTATTTAAACAAAATATTAAGTAATAGTTTTAAGATGTACTTGTGATTATAAAAATGTGAAGCTAATATAGGTCAATGCCTAAAGATGTGTTCACTGGTCTAGAGAACATTCTTTGAGGCGTATGATTTGTAATTTGACATTGGTGGTTAGACAATGTAGATGAACTCTTCTGTTTTACTAAAGTTATGCAGTATAACCAGCCTATCTCACTTTCTCAGATTCTAGTAAAGTACATTATTCATAGTATTTAATGTTGAATTAATTACAGGAAATCATGGTCAAGAAAATGTTGCAAATAAAATTGCAAAAGGGTTTTCCTGTTTTTAGTCTATGTGAGTCAAGAAATGATTTCTTAGATGACTATTCTGATCTCTTCTCCAGGAAGGACTTTCTAGCTCACAACATATACTTCCTGTCCACAGACCTACTTCCAGGTAAAAAAAATCCTAAGAGAACTGTAGATTCTATGACAGGAATTATTAGTTCACTTAATGTACAATAACCTACATTTTTTCCTTTGGCCACTAAATACTATAATTTGGCACTTTCAAATAGAAAACATGAGTAAACATTTTTATCCTATATTTTCCTCAAGGTATTCAAGCTTTTGATAGATTTATAGGAGGAAATTTATGAATTACAGAAAGAAAAATTATTTATATATAAAATAGTTGAATTAAAAATATGACAATGATTACAGAGAGAGCAAGTTATCTATATATATAAAAGCCTAAGAGACCATTACAACTGAATGACTGGAATGACCAGAATAACCAGACAACCAGCTGGTAGCTATGATGTGCAGTGATCCAGACCTTGCTGCTGGGGTCCTGACAGCCCCGATTCTGGTTCACCCACACCCTGGACTCAGACATTTGTGATGACTATTAATAAATCACAAGGACAAACAGTAGACAGAGTAGGTATATCCTTCCTAAAGCCTTTTCGGACATGGTCAGTTATAGCTATGTTTATAATTTTGCTTCCTCTAAAGTTTGAAGAGTGTGTGACATTAAAGTTGTAAATACTTCATCACAAGGGAAATTAGTCAAGCACTCTGCAAGTGTTTTTACTCTTAATGTAGTATACAGTGAGATATTAGAATAAGTTTAATCAATTTATCGGTCACTGTTTATACCAATGTTGTTATTATATCATGTTTATGTTGTTTTTATATCATGTTTTTATTGTTTTTATATCATGTCGTTATTGTTTTAATATCATGTCGTTATTGTTTAATTATTAATAAATTTATATATTATTTTCATATACATTTTACTAATTGTCTTTCATCTCTGACACTTCTATTATAGAGAAAGGGCAAATAGCAATATTAAAATATTTCTTCTAATTAATTCCCTTTTAATGTGCATGAATTCGTGCACCAGGCCACTAGTTTGTATATAAAACAATTGAATCCTAAACTTAATAAAATTCTGCTGCTGCTGAATCATTTATGGTAGGATTTATTGATCTTAAATATTTAGTGTTATCAGAATAATAAATTTTACCTTTGATTGATAAAACTTGACATTACTTTCTTGGAACTTTGCTGGAATATATCTTCTTCCAAACAGATTTGCCAACACCAACACGAGCTTTTCCATAACATCTTGAGAAAAATATTTTGAGCCTACATAAAACAAAGTATTTTGTTAACAAATGTAAAAAAGTATCTTAATACCATATTTAATGTTTAAATTGAATATTGCATTTCATTTCATGTAAATTAAAAATTTTAATGAATACAGCAACTAAGGAATGATTCTATCTGCTGGAAATTTTATGTCTTTGCCTTCTTTTTTATTTTTGCTACTCCCACTCAACTTGGGACTTTAGTTATTCTAACCACGAATTGTCTTATCACCTTGCCTGGATTCTTCCCTTTTCAGTCTATGATCAGTTTTCCTAAAGCATTTTATGATCACATCTCTCACCTATTCAACAATCTCCGATTATATCTCAGTGTATCATAAACACAACCCAATCTCCTTAGCCTAGCACTTAAGGCTTTACAAAATTCATCCCACAAATAACCTCTACCTTATCTTTCTGTCATTCACATTAAGATACTAGTGGCCCAGTGCACAAAATTTGTGCACATTAAAAGGGAATTAATTAGAGGAAATATTTTAATATTGCTATTTGCCCTTTCTCTATAATAAAAGTATCAGAGATGAAAGAAAATTGGTAAAATGTATATGAAAATCTCCCTCCTATCAGAGTCTGGGGCATGCCATGGGACTCAGAGTCAAGTGCCCGCCCACCCACGTGCACCTCAAAATCGTGGGAGACCCAGATCCGGCTGGTCCTACCCCTGTCAAGCCCCACAGGGCGGGAGGAGCAGCCTCAAGTCCCCCAAACCAGTGCTGAGCTGGGGGCACAGCCTCAGGTCCCCCATCAAGCCCAGTCGGGCGGGGACACAGCCTTAGGTCCCTTGGCCTGGTACCAGGTTGGGAGCATGGCCTCAGGTCCCCTGTCAAGCCCCACCAGGCAGGGGGTCCTGCTTCAGGTCCCCGGGCCCAGCACCGGGGTTTGGGGCACAGACTCAGGTCTCCCGGCCCCAGCGCCAGGGCAGAACGACCATTTGCATATTAGCTCTTTATTATATAGGATATTATATAGGACAGGATGGTCAACTTGACTTACTTTCAGTCCATCACAACACGTGAGAATTATATTATAGTGGTTTAAAAGGTGCTAAGTTAATAACTTGGACTCTGGAGGCAGACTACTTATATTTGAGTCTTGGCTCCGACACTAAAAATTTGTGACCATGGCAATTTATTTAACTTCTCTGTGCCTCAGTTTCCTCATTTACAAAATAGTGATAGCCATGTTATCTACCTTATGAAGTTACCAAATTTTCTATCTCCATGTTAGTAACCACATACATACACTGCCCTCTCCACATACAAACATAGTAATAAGCAAAAACTGCACATCCTGTAACATGAAATTATTTCTCCTTTCACAGAGCCTTTGGGAGGACAGTTTCCTGAGTATCCTTGTTTCACCAAACAATGCATGTTCAGAATATATTAACTAGAATCATTGTGCAAAATAGAGTATTTCTATCAATTAATGATAAAAGACAAAGTAATGCTGAAAAAGGCAGATTTCACCAGGCATTAGGAAGTCTAAAAAATTTAAATACAAAGTGGGAAACATTTCTCTCAAGGACACTGGTTAGGGGGTCTATTTAATTATAAAAATCAAACATTGTATTAAATGTAATATTATTACACAGGCATTGCAAATGGAATTAACAAAAATTAATATAATATTGGCAAAAACAAACAGGGTGAAAATAAGATTCTATATTATGCAATTAATATACTACCAGCTATTTAAATACAGTATAGTTATATTCAAAGAAAAAAGATTGGGAAAATATTCATAAATAATAGCAAATATGTTTAACATAATGCTTGAGAAAAATATTCTCATCCTTTTTCTGTGATGAGAATATACTAAATTTAATTAAAAGAAAATGTTTATGAAAATATTATATATTATTTAATGTGTTTTAAATCCTGGAGTCAAGGAATCACTGAAGTTAATAAGAAGTTGACATTTTAGAATAGGTATCACAAAATATACCTACATATAATCTATATTAGTAGGTATGTAAAAGTTTATTTTATCTAATTTGGTAGCGCTAAATTATCTGAATATTACCTTTTACTTTCTTTGTAGAAAAAAATATTCCTGAAATACTAACTTCACTATAGCCTCTATTGCTAATTTTAGACTATAAACAAGAAACAACAAGCTTACCTTTCTGGGTTGGCTGACAGAGATTATGGAAAAGGCCACTTACAAGAAAACTGACAAAAACAAGATTAGAAGGCTCGTGATAATGCAAATGTGATACAAGTCCAGCAAAACCCATCGGATTACCTTCTTGATCTAAATAGCCCTAAAAAACAAATATAATCTATTGGTTTGACTCAATTCACCATTTTTATTAATCAATAAATAATGTATCAAGTGCCAGTTTAAAATAGTAATTAATGCTAATATAAGAGAGATTGGTAATCATTACCCGGCCCAGTGTTGATAATTATATAAATTAAAAGTAATGTTAATCATTGGATATAACATTCTAAAGGTTACAATTAGTTCATCATGATAAGAAACAGAGATGGTAGCAATCTTATGTCACAAAAAGAAGTACCATCATACCTCTTTCACCAGGAACTGCAAGGAAAATAAGAAGTAAAGTTTTAACATCTCCATGGTTTTGGGCCGTTTGAAGGACAGCAGTGAATGCTTTAGAACTGACAGCACCTTTAAAGAAGAACACTTGAAGTCACCCCATGTTGGTGATACAAGATAGATTTGTAAATAATACAGGTGTAACACAATTTTTTAAATTGTTCTGTATATTATGATGTTTTGACATCTTAAAAAACCAGCCTGGCTGGGGAAAGACCAACCCTCCCAGGTCTAGTAATACATAAAGATAACAACTTGCCTAAAAGCATGCCTCTTCTATGCAAACCAACCACACTCAAGTTCATACCCCAACTACTCCCTTGCCTAACTCACACACCAAGCCAATATTCCTCTTGCCCTAATTCACCCCAGAGCCAGAGACTAGGCAGTTAGAGGTCACTCACATAGCCCAAAGCCTTTGGAATTATTCAAATTAGCAAACCCTAAACTGTTTACTCTGACTTGTCTTGCCTTTCCTGTGGAAACTCACATAAAGGCAGTGGCCTAAGCTGCCCCCTGCTCCTGTCTTCTGCCTCCTGACCTCCCTGGTGTGTTCTGCATGTAGTCCTGGATGGCATGCTATGCCTCCTGTCACTAGGACCTGTAAGAATAATACTTTGTTTTTCTGAGCCTCTCCTTTGTCTCCCGTTGTGGCCTTGTTGGCAAAGGTAGCGAGTTAGGTATTAAAGGAAAAGGGAACAAAACTGGCTAAGCCTGATTAACTGGAGAGTTACAGCTTCACCTACAACCCAGGGGATAAGCGCATCCTTGGCCAAAGTCCCAAGCAGGCAGAAAGACTGTCTTTCCAATCTCCCCAGGGAACAACTGGATTACAGAGGGGGAGGGATAAGCAGTAAGGGGGAATTCCTTGGATGGGCGAATGTGCAGTAGAAGCCTGATAATGAAGCAGAACTTTGAGGCATGCACAGTAGGAGCCATAGTGGAGACAATAAAGGGGAGGGGTCTAGCCTGGGAAAAGGATTGGACAGGATAAGGTCACAAAACCCAACAAGATTCAGAATAGGGATTGGATAGAGAGAGGGCCCAGCACAGCTCCAGGAAAACCCAGGAAACAGGTTGGACAATTTGAAAGACAGCCTGCTTGTTTCTGAAACCCAGAAAAAATATAGAAGATCAGCAAGGACCTTGGGGAAGCTGCTACTAGAGCCTGCCTGCCCTCTGCATCCCCCAGGGCATTTTTTTTCACCCCAATAAGTCTTGCCACTGTGCTTAAACTTTCACACCTGTGTCCCTGAAATTCTTTTCTCTGACATCTCAAGAGCCCATTTCTTCTGGCAATAGCCTCATCTGATTGACCATCACATAAAAGAATATAAAATATGATAGACATTACCCATATCTATCATAGCACATATACCAGCACTATATAGGATTCAATTAGATTTCATATTACTTGTTTTACCATGTTCTTAGATGGCAGATCTATCCTTTAATGAACAGAACATATAAAACAGAATAATCAGGAATGAATGATACTGCCAAATAATCTGGTAATAAATGCAAATTGAGTTTAAAAGCTTATAGCTCTTGGATTGTTCTGGAAGACAATAAGTACTGTATTATTGTATGTCCTACAACATTATACAATATACAGGGCAGACAGGGTCCTGTGGGAACCCTAATCAGTCAGTGTATACCAGATGTTCAAGGCCACTCTGAGCATGGGAATCCTAATCAGTGTATTCAAGGCTAATTTTCTATAGGCAGCTACAAAAGCAGGGATGCAGCAAGCTACACACTGCACCAACGTGACTTTCTATAGCCCAAATACTGAGGTCACTGTTAGGCATAAAGCTTCTTTTGTTTGAGCTTATTTGAGCTTCTATATAAGTTGCCACTGACCATCCTGTGGTTGGCTCCTATCCAGCTCCTATGTTTGGGGCTTCATTGTAAAGAAGATGTATTACTGACCAGCTGAGGTGAGGTTGTTTTGCTAGGATGATTCCTATGCTTGCTACTGTATTAGCAAGGATTGCTTTGTGTTTGCTACTGTGTTAGCAAGAACTGCTTTTTAAAATTTTTTTTAAATATATTTTTATTGATTTCAGAGAGGAAGGGAGAGGGAGAAAGAGATAGAAACATCAATGATGAGAGAATCATTGATTGGATGCCTCCTACATGCCCCTCCTGGGGATCAAGCCCACAATCCAGGCATGTGCCCTTGATCAGAATCGAACCCAGAACCCTTTAATCCACAAGCCAATGCTCTATTCAACGAGCCAAACCAGCTAGGGCAAGAACTGCTTTGTTTAATGGCTCCTTAGCAGCAATGGCTACTTGGGTTGCAATAAAGATGCTCTTATAGGCCTGTGACTTCTCATGTCTTCTCCGTCTTCTAAGACCCAACATCCAAGGAGATCCAGCCCCTGGCTGAGGAACTCAGACCCAACAGGTCTCTTTCACAATGCACTTTCACAAAGATGAAAATAAGATTATTTCATTACTAGAAGCCCGGTGCACGAAATTCGTGCATGGCGGGGGGTTGTCCCTCAGCCCAGCCCAGCCTTAGTCCTGGTGGGATCGGGCCTAAACGGGCAGTCGGACATCCCTCTCACAATCCAGGACTGCTGGCTCCCCACTGCTTGCCTGCCTGCCTTCCTGATTGCCCCTAACCGCTTCTGCCTGCCAGCCTGATCACCCCCTAACCACTCCACTGCCAGCCTGGTTGATGCTTAACTGCTCCCCTGCCAGCCTGTTTGCCCCCAACTTCCCTCCTCTGCCACCCTGGTCACCCCTAACTGCCCTCTCCTGCAGGGTTGATCACCTCCAACTGCCCTCCCTTGCAAGCCGGGTCCCTCTCAACTGCCCTCCCTTGCAGGCTGGGTCCCTCACAACTGCCCTCCCTTGCAGGCCGGGTGCCTCCCAACTGCCCTCTCCTGCTGGCCATCTTGTGGTGGCCATCTTGTGTCCACATGGGGGCAGGATCTTTGACCACATGGGGGGCAGCTATATTGTGTGTTGCAGTGATGATCAGTCTGTATATTACTCTTTTATTAGATAGGATAGAGGCCTGGTGCACGGGTGGGGGCCAGCTGGTTTGCCCTGAAGGGTGTCCCGGATTAGGGTGGGGTTCCCTTGGGGCGTGGGGCAGCCTGAGTGAGGGGCCTGTGGTGGTTTGCAGGCCAGCCACGCCCCCTGGCAACCCAAGGGGAGGCCCTGGTATCTGGAATTTATTTTCCTTCTACAATTGAAACTTTGTAGCCTGGAGCGGAGCCAAGCCTGGGGCTCCCTCCGGGATGGCAGCCATTTCTGTGGCAGTTAATTCACCTTCTACAATTGAAACTTTGTAGCCTTAAGCGGGTGAGCCCGGCCAGGGTGTGCGGAAAGCTTTGCTTCCCCTGTTGCCGGCGGCAACCCTGGCCTGCTCTCTCAAGCTCCGTTCTGCCGCCATTTGTTTGAATTTGTTTACCTTCTATAATTGAAACTTTGTAGCTTGAGTGGAGACTTAGGCCTGCAACGGCTATGGAAAGCTTGGCTTGCTCTGTTACATGGGAAACCTTGCTCTCTGTGGCTGTAGCCATCTTGGATTGGGGTTAATTTGCATACTCGCCCTGATTGGATGGTGGGCGTGGCTTATGTAGCGGAGTGATGGTTAATTTGCATATTGCCATTTTATTAGAGAGGATGAATTTTAAATCTCTCATTCTGGGATTAGACAGAAAATATTTATCTGAAAAATAAAACCTTCAGGAAAATCTGTAACCTTGTTCTGAAGTTCAATTTAATATAAATATAAAATAGTGTTAAAAACCAAATACCAAAAAAAAAAAAAAAAAAAAACCAACCAAAAAATGCACGCCTAGAAAAATGACATTATGATGACCAAAATGATAATGTAATTGTCTTTGAACAGAGGAAATAGGTATGGGTGTATTTTTCGTCTTTCAACTTTCCACATTATCCAAATATTATTTGATGAACTTGGGTTATTTTTTTATGAAAAACAGACTTTTATTATAAAATAAGCATAAAAAATATTTTTGTTCCTAATGGTGAAAACAGGAATCTAACCCAGATCTTTTTAAATCCATCGCCAGCACCTTTAACAACTACTATAGAGCAATGTCTATCACACATGAAAACCATAATCTCAGGTGATGCCAAATGCCCATCCAGCTACAAATTCTACGATAGATACAGGAGACAAACAAAACTAATAGACCCTCCACTCCCAATTCTTTATTATTCAGGATAGTACAAACATTAAAGAGTGATGAAACGGAAAGTTATTGCTACAGTACCTTTGCCTGGGCATCCTCTGGGTCATCTGCCTTCGAAGCCAGGACCATGAGTTGCAGAACCAGGGTTATGCTGAAGGGAAACTGTCCTCTCAGCTCAGGAACATTGGATTTTATGAGTTTTTGTATTTTGGGGAATGGAATATCAAAGAAATATACATCTCCCAGCAGGTCTTGACCTCGTCTTCCAGCACGTCCGGACATCTGTAAACAGAAGGAATAACAGTGTAAGATTTATCTACATACTTTTAACATCACATTTAGAAGCAAGCCCTTACATTGGGTTGGAACAAGGAAATTGTGCCTACATGACACCATTAAATCACTTCATGTAAAATCCAATTATGCAGCCCTTAGGAAATTTAACAAGGCTGGGATAGAGCTGAAAATCAGACGTTTATCATTATTATGCACTTATTTCATGTCAAAAATTGTGCTAGGTAATTGTATAATCTATAGAAGAAACAAACAAGCAAGCAACCCCCCCCCCAAAAAAAAACAAGAAGACCAGATCCTCATTTCAAGTTTATTTACAGCTTAACTTATACCAGTTCTCTCCCTTCCCATCTCCTCCTTCCTCATCCTTTTCTTTCTCACAGACAAGTGTGCTGAGTTACAAACCACCATAAACATTGTGCAAAAGTTGAGGAAATACATGTGAGGTAAAATTCTGAAACACTACTTGTAAAAGGCAAGTTAAGAACAAACTCTTTACAGAAGTTATATTAGTTCTGGGTTTTAAGTGCTTAGAATGTGCTAAGTCCTTGAAACTTTTTTTATACAAACCTCACAACTATATGAGGTAAATCGACTCATTATCCCCATATTACAATGCAGAAACCGGGACATGGGGAATATCAGAAACTTGCCCATAGTCATATACCCAGGACATCGTTTGGGCGATCCAGGAGTCAAACCCTGACATTTTGACTTTCAAATTCATTATCTGAAATATCATAACACCATGGCTCATGAGTCCTAAATATGAGGCTCCCAAAGCTGAGATGGGAGGAGAGTTCATGCACAGCTTGGGGCAGGGGTGGGGGGGTGGGGAAGGACAGGGGTTGGTACCGTAGGAGGAGGTGGGGGAGGGACAAGGTTCTATAAAGATTACAAAGTATTTAGAGCCCAGCCAGTGTGGCTCATTGGTTGAGTGTCAACCTATAAACCAGAAGGTTCAATTCCCAGTCAGAACACATGCCTGGGTTGCAGGCTTGATTCTTACTGGGGGGTGTGCAGGAGGCAGCAGATCAATGATTCTCATCATTGATGTTTCTATCTCTTTCTCTCCTTCTCCCGTGCTCTCTGAAATCAACCAATCAATAAATCAATCAACATCTTTTTTTAAAAAGAAGTGTTCAGAGAGAAAGGGAGCGGGGCACTTTGATAAAATCTTGAATATTGGCTGATATATCTAAATTTGACACCTCCAGCAAAAAATATTCATCAAATGTTCCTGAGCTGGGAAACCACATGAAAACAAACTATACCACATGCAGGATATATCTGAGTAAGGAAAAGTGAAATTCAGGAACAATGTCATGTGCACAGGGACTGAACAAGGAAATGCTCACAGACACTTTCACTATGTATCTTCCCTATAAGTCACTTCATTTAAATTCTTGCAAATGCTATGGGATAGTAATTATTATTCCTATTCTGGAGATAAGGATTCCGCAGTTTGCATATCTCACCTGAGGTCACATGTCTGGATAGTGATGGTCACATAACCCCCAACTCATGAGCTTTTCATTATACCACAGCTAAAAATGACAGGCCAGCATGCCTAAACATCAAGGTGTGCCAGCATGCTGGTAAACTAAGGCTCATATTTTCTTTATTTTATGGCCATATTTTAGTAATGCAATAGAGAATTAATGCAGATCACAATACCTGTCTGTAATTTAAAGCATCCAGATACACTGAGTTTTGAGCAAAAACCACAGATTTACAAGGCATATTGATTCCTAAAGCAAGTGTCCCGGTAGCTGTCACCACCTAGAAAGAGAATAAAGCAATTACCTCATAAAATTAGATTTCCATAAAATGCCATATAGTTACTGAATTTTGAACTTCAATTAAACCATAGTGGACTACTTGCTATACCACAAACATATCAAGCACATTCCCAGCTCAGGGCCAACATACCAGTCACTCTTTGCTGGGCACACAATATTCTTTTCCAAATAGTCTTTTATCTGGTTTATTCAGTTCTCTGCTCAAATAGCAAGGAGAAATGTATGGCCTACCATATTCAAAATAACCACCCCTGTCATCATTATTTCTTTCCCTGTCCTACAGTATTTCTCTTCATAGCATTAATCACTACCTCGAGCACTATTTTTTGTTTATTTTGCCTGTGCCAGACTCCAAGCCCCATTCAGCATCGTTTCCCCACAGTGAGGACCTGGCACAGGAGAAGTGTTCAGTAAATATTTTTTAACAAATGATTAGAATAGAAAGGGAATGTCCCTGTGAGAATGTAATATTTTTTCAAACCCTGGGCAACTGCTTACTTCATCACGAAGTTTATTTGTAACCTTACTTCATTGTGAAGGTTATTTCTATGCATTAACAAATCTAAGAGCAAAGTTAAGTTCCACTTCTTCCCTGAATTGCCATAACAACTGACCAGAAAAGGAGTAGGGAAAACTTTAAAGTTTACTACATGATTCACTTTGGCTTATTTTTTTCATATCTTGCAGGATATTTCTAATTGCCCTCTCTCTTTATATTGATTATCGTATATGTGTCATGGTTAATAGTTATGTATATGAGGTAATTTTCTCTATTCTGTAACAGATTTATACATCTGTCAAAATGCAACAAAGTATTTAATAATAATAAAAATGAAAAAAGTAGGAACATTACATTTAGAATAAATGTAATTTATTACATATACTAGAACATTACATATAATAGAATAAATGCCGTTTTTAAAATGTGTTCTTTCGCCCTAACTGGTTTTGCTCAGTGGATAGAGCATTGGCCTGCGGACTGAAGAGTACCAGGTTCGATTCTGGTCAAGGGCATGTACCCTGGTTGCGGGCACATACCCAGTAGGGAGTGTGCAGGAGGCAGCTGGCTGATGTTTCTCTCTCATCAATGTTTCTGACTCTCTATCCCTCTCCCTTCCTCTCTGTAAAAAAAATCAATGAAATAGATTTTTTTTAAAACGTGTTCTTTGTAGCAAAGCCATCATTATTGCCATATCACTTTTCTATCATGATCTAACAACTACTATTTGACAGGTACTAACCAACGGACACAGACAACAGGGAGGTGAGGGCATGAGTGGGAGGGATGGGGGGTAATGGGAGGATAAGAACACATATGTATTATCTTAATCAATAAAGAAATTAGAAAAACACAGGCACTATTTTAGATAGGAAATGCCGGTGCAAATAGGTGTGCCTCTCTCCCTCAATTCATAATGATGCAGGAAAGTTTGTCCCATTATTAATTTTTTAAAGTAAGTAAATAACTTATTATTTAAGATAAAAGCTAAGCAAAGTTGTTAATGATATATTTTGAGATTATTTCCAGACTACAGATATACCCTTTAATTATGGTGTCAGAATTTTCCTCACATTTATTTATTAAAATTAAAAGATACCCATAGTAGGAAAATCAATCTCAAGCTCAATCTTTCTTTCTCCAATACCCCCCCCCCTCTCTCTCTCTCTCTCTCTCTCTCTCTCTCTCTCTCTCTCTCTCTCTCACACACACACACACACACACACACAATGAACATCCTACAAAAAACTTAATATGGATAACTTGGAAAAGGCTCTATTTTAAAATATTATTAAAGGAAGATGGTGGTAAAGGAAGATGGTGGCGTAGGTAAACACCTAAACTGTTGCCTTATACAACAATTTCAAAACTACAACTAAAAGACAAAACGTCTATCACCCAGAACCACAGGAAAGCTGGCTGAGTGACAGTTCTACAGCTAGAAGGAAAGAGAAAAGAGCATTCAGGGCACAAGCGCTGAAAAGCTGAGGTAACGGAGGCGCGGGATCCGGGCTGGTGGCGAATCCTGGCTGGTGACGGGTGTTGTTTTCTTCAACCTGAAGGAAGACAAGCACCTGATTTCTCTGAAATCTACTTTCTGGGGATACGCGGGGGACCCAAACTCCTATGGGGAGAAGCTGGACTGTCTGCCATCGGGTCAGAAAGTGAGGGTGGCTTGCTTGCAGAGCTGCGTGCAGGAATAATTGCTTGCTGCACTGGGGCATGGGACGCGGAGACGTGATCAGAGGCGCGGGGATGACTAGCTAGCAGCCATTGCTGTTTGCCACACCCTAGCCTAGTGATGCCCCGAGACTCTGCCCCGCACAACCTACAAACACACCCAAGCTCCAAACCAGTGGCTTTTGCATATGAATGGCCTTCCCTATCTCAGTTTAACCTAGCAAACTTGCAACCTGGTTCAGATAGCTCCAAAGCCTCCAAGCTCCAAGCAGGAAGGAGAGGACTGTGGTTCTCGCTGTAGCTCCTACAGGGTGGCCTCAGACAGTAGCTGACCTGCACCCCAATGGAGATCCAAGAGCCAGTGTACCTAGTGGTCAGTGTGAGACACCAGATTTCAACTCCTCACATCCATAAGTGACACATTCAGTAGGCGGACTCAGTGAGCACCAAAGCCCCACTGAAACAAGGCCTGCACCATAAGCGTGTCTCCAGTGCAGCAGTTCTTCCATTATAGACACAGCGGGTCCTCACAGCCAATTGGCCTGAAGGTCAATTCCTCCCAGTGTACCAACAGCAATCAAGGTTTAACTACACCAAGACTGCACTCAGCCCACAAAGGGGTGTACCAAGAGCATCCACCTCAGGTGATAGGGTAGGCTGAGCTACTGGCCCCTATAGGTCACCTACCACACAAAGCCACTCCATCAACACAGGGAAGCAGCCAAAATGCGGGGACAAAGAAACATGTCACGAATGAAAGAAATGGAGGAAAGCAAACTACTGGATGACACAGAGTTCAAAACCACATTTATAAGGTTACTCAAGAATCTTCTAAAAACCGCTGAGAAACTTGAAAAGACCTTCAAGAACCTTAATGAGAATGCCAAAAAAATGGAAAAGGAACAGTCAGAAATTAAGCATACACTGTCTGAAATAAAGAATATACAGAAACTCAACTGTAGATCAACGTACCCCAAGAATCAAACCAAAGATCTGAAATATAAGGAAACAAAAAACACCCAACCAGAAAAACAAAAAGAAAAAAGAATCCAAAAATATGAAGACAGTGTAAGGAGCCTCTGGGATAACTTTAAGCATACCAACATCCGAATTTTTGGGGTGCCAGAAGAAGAGAGAGAGCAAAATATTGAAAACCTATTAGAAGAAATAATGACAGAAAACTTTCCCTACCTGGTGAAAGAAATAAGACTTACATGTTCAGGAAGCGCACAGAACCCCAAACAAGAGGAATCCAAAGAGGACCACACCAAGACACATCATAATTAAAATGCCAAGGGCAAAAGACAAAGAGAGAATCTTGAAAGCAGCAAGAGAAAAACAGTTAGTTACCTACAAGGGAGTACCCATACGACTGTCAGCTGATTTCTCAACAGAAACTATGCAGGCCAGAAGGAAGTGGCAAGATATATTCAAAGTGGTGAACAGCAAGAACCTACATCCAAGATTACTCTACCAAGCAAAGCTATCATTCAGAATTGAAGGTCAGATAAAGAGCTTCACAGAAAAGAAAAAACTAAAGGAGTTCATCACCACCAAACCAGGATTACATGAAATACTGAAGGGTATTCTTTAAGAAGAGCAAGAAGAAGAAAAAGGTAAAGATAAAAATTATGAACAACAAAAAGACATCAAATACATACCTACCAACAAGTGAATCTAAAAATAAAGTGAATAAAAAATCTGAAGAACAGAATGGACTGGTGAATATAATAGAATCAGGGACATAGAAAGGGAGTGGACTGACAATTCTCAGGGGGAAGGGGTCCTGAGGGTGCGGGAAGAGATTGGACAAAAATCTTACACCTATGGATGAAGACAGTGGTGGGGGCTAAGGCGGTGGGGTGGGGAATCAGGTGGAGGGGAGCTATGGGGAAAAAAAGAGGAACACCTGTAATAATCTGAACAATAAAGATTTATTAATTAAAA
Source organism: Eptesicus fuscus (assembly GCF_027574615.1). NCBI lineage: Eukaryota > Metazoa > Chordata > Mammalia > Chiroptera > Vespertilionidae > Eptesicus > Eptesicus fuscus. The sequence goes on along the minus strand of NC_072478.1, from coordinate 40,256,902 downwards.
AAATAAAAATATATATTATTAAAGATCTAAATTACTAGGTAATTTTACAAACCCTCTTTGTGAATTTATCCAGACTATCCCCATGCGTTTCATGGGACATAAATTAAACATAACAATGGTTTGGTTTACAAGCTATTTCAGGAAATCTTCCTCTTGTTCACTGTCAGTGATAAGAGAGCATTTAGGAGTGACACATCTAAGAACTCTGCCAAGATATGCAGTGGGCCGTGAGGAAGCGATACATTCTTGCTCTTCTTTTAGCTATTTTGAGAAAAGATCTGATTAAAGCACCATCAAAAATGTTGTCCAAGCCCATGAGAGAGTGTCTATAGCTAAAATTATATGAACAGCTGACAAAATTCCCTAGATACTATGAATGAAAAAGCAAGAGGTTGTTCTAAGATCAGCATAGGTAATTTAATTATAGTAATATTTGGAAGTGTCTTTTTAGGGACTGTTTTAATTTTACAAAAGAGATCATTAAAGGGAACGATACATTTCAAACCCTCTCTTTCAATTAAATGAGATGGGAAATATGGGTATTCAGTTTTATGTAGGCACAGCTTCAAATGTTAGAATGAAAATATTTACTTACCCTAATAAAACCTTTCCTAAAAAGAATTTCAACTAACTGTTTTTCTTTGGCATACAAACATCTGTGATGATATCCAATACCCCTTTCTGCCAAATCCTTCAGTTCTGCACCTCTTCTTAAGAATTTTACTCGATCAAACACCATCTGCAAAAGCTGAAAGAAGCAAGAGTTTTGGGGATTTTGATAATTTTTATCTACTTTTAATTTTAAATCAATAAAAAATGTTTAAGTGAAAATAACAGGCACAGTATGCCATAATTTGGCTACATGAGGCAACTGTTGGAAATTGACTGAACATGAGTACAAAAGAACATTTTACAGCGGCCACATTAACTACAGGAAACACTTCAAATCTTTGAGCAGAAAATCTTGCACTGTTTCACCACCACCCCACCTCCCTACCACTTCAGGGGTGGGAAATACTGACAAAGCTGTAGATAAAAGACCCAGAGGATGTGTGAATGCATGACCTGCTCCTGCCTGAGGGAGGTCAGCTCTCTAGTGGAGCCTTGGGAGTTCCCAGGGAGGGAGGGAGAGGGAAAGAGAGAGAAAGGGTGAGAGAGATCCAAAAAGAGCAGGTTCCTTACCCTATATGGTCTGGGAATGTTTACTTGTCTCTGTAAATTGGTCACAAATGATCTTAAAAATATTTATGCACAAAGGAGGAAATCCACTTGTGCACAGAGTAATATGTACAAAGATAAACACTGCTTATGAAGAAAAAAAGAAAAAGAATCCCTAAGGCATTTTAGCTTACAGTCAGCCATCCATACAGTAGAATATCAAGGCTCTATTAAAAACAATGATATAAATACATGGTTCTTAAAAAGGAAGAGACCATGTAGTTTACAGAAGAATGTATACAATGGAAAGGATATATTTACATTGTGTATATATCCATACTTTAAGTATTCATGTGTGTATGTATGTGTGTGTGTGTGTGTGTGTGTGTGTGTAAAATATACAAAAGGTTCATCTAGAAAGGTAATGATTACTTCTGATTGATGATATTGCTACTAATTGGTATTTTCAAACTTGTTTACCATAGGCATAAATTATTTTATTTAGAAAAACATTTAAAAAATGGCATACTACTTGTAGATATTTTAATTTTTTTTGGTGGAATGTTTTGACTATAATATAAAAAGCCTCTGATTTTTAGAGATTCTGTGTACATTGTATAAAGTATACGGGACCACAGGTGCCCAAATATTCCATGAGGCATGTGAGACTGAAGTCCAGAATTCAAGCTGTGAAAAACAGTATCACTGAAACAAATAACGAAAAAGCAGGCACTCTCAAGGGTTGATGATTAACAAGCAAGAAGTAATCTATAAATCTTTCTTAGATCTTTTCCAAAGAGCCCTTAAGAATCATGTGTAGCCAAGAGGTCATAGACAGAGATGTCTCACCGGGTAGGGATTTCTCTTAGTTTTTACTTTCCACACTATCACTGAGAACTAAGGGCTGATGTGAAATCATTCCCTGAAGCACTGTTTCATTGGAAGTGCTCACCTCGCTGTCCATTTTTTTTCTGTCAGCATAGGTGAACTCCTGAGGAATTTCTAGGTTCTTCTCTAGAATCTTGAGTAGATTGTTATGTTCAGCTTCATGTATTAGGCTTTTATCCATTTTCCTGTGCTTCTTCTGGCTTTTTTCATCTCTGTTCATAAAAATAAATTTTAAGTAATGAATAGTCAAATGTGACCACTATAGGAAGCCCAAGACTTCCCAAATCTTCCTTTGTAACCCAGATATTCACTCATGTATACATCCGCACTATCCTGACTCAGTCTTCTTCCTCTAATGAACTTCCTCATTGGCCTCTGAAATGTGTTTTCCCTATCAAAAAATTTAATTATGTACCCATATTTTCTCTGTTTCCTTGCTAAAAGGAGACTTCTTGCCAAATCCACTTCCTCCACATGACCTTGCTTCCCCTTTCTAAAGTGGTTCATCTGCTAAAGTGATGACATTTTCTCCTTCCTAGCCTTCATAACACTAGGCTTGTGGGTAAGGTAGATGTCCTCCTTGCCAACTGCAGGCCATTCTCCTTCTCTCTTTGTGGTGGATGCTACAGCTGCTCTGAGTTTGGTTGTTAAGGGTTCTTTGCTTTTCCATTCCCTGGAGAATTGCCCTCAATTGACAACAGTCTCCTGGAAATTCCTGGGAAGTTACAACTTGTCTTGGAAATGGGGAAGTGGCCCACAGCTAGTAACTGACTGAGAGGAGGTACAAAAGTCAGCCACCTTGATGCAAATTGGGACAATTCTGTCCTGCCCCCAGATCTCCCTGTTGGACCAGGCTTAGGCAATATTCTAGCAAAACCTGCATCCTTACTTATATTCTTCACCTTCCATCTTTTGCTTCTCTCACTTTCTTACAATCCCTCATGAACACTTACTTAAATAAATCCCTGACACAGATGTACCCATGTCAGAAGGTGCCACTGAGGAATCTGACCTATGACCTATTATCCTTTACTCCAGGGTAATAGCCTCTTAGCGATACCCAGATCATTTAGCCTTTCTTTTATTTTTCCATTTGTTTGTTATCTGTGCATATAAGTCAATTCCAAATACAAGAGGATGAGCTCACTTGTATGCTATCAAGTGTTCTCACCTCCAGCTAACATTAAATTTAACTCAAGGGATAATGCCAAGACTATGGAAAGGGCTGCCCCTAATGTTTGTGGAAGGTGGAACAGAGTACTAATGAAAGCCCACATATTGTTGTCTAACTATTTATAAGTTTTAAATCAAGGATAAACACTATCAAATAATACATTCTATCCTCCTACCTTGACAAATATAGCTCCATAACATCTTGGAATTTAAAAGGCTAAGAGTGACCTCCAGGTGGCATGCCTCCTAAGCTCCATTGACTCACAACTTGATGGGAACAGATGCAGATGGAGGAGGGCCACAGTGGGACTCTCCAGAGCAAGGCCCCACTCACCTTCAGTATAATGATGTGGCTAAACAAGGTATTAAAACTTCTTGAGATTTTTAGAGTTTGAATTAGTGGTCACTATTTAACTTGAAATGATGGCTTCTAATGACCTGAAGAAAAGTTGCCTAATCAGAAGATCAGTTTCTGAAAAGGCTTACACCTCCTATGTTTTCTCTGTCTGGACTGTTCAGGTCCTAAGCAAGGAAGAAGGGAGACTACTGAATGTGAGGTAATTTAATCAATTTGATATTGGCAAGATCATTTGTCAGCTAGATTGGAGAACAGTGAATCTTAAGGGTTAAGGATCTGGGGCCCAAAAAAAAAAAAAGACCTCTGCAAGGAAGACATGATGTGCATCTAAACCAGGCAGTGACTAAAATGGAGAGGATAATAAAGAGAATAAATATTTTGGGCTAGAGTTGTCAGAATTAGACACCAAGAACAAGAAAGAGGAGTCCTAAGAGCAAAATTCTACCAAGCATAAATTTGGCATTTTAATCCATTCTCAAGCTCAGTCTACGTCACTTATGTGATTGTGATGGTATATCAGTGACACTTCTATGATGTGGCCCAAAGCAATGTGGGTAGACTTTGTTTAAGCCTTCTTAGGGCTGGATGAGAGAGAGGCACTAGTTATCAAAGATGTTCTTATTTTGAGAAATGATTATGCCAGGTATATGACCTAACAATTCTCATAGGCTGTGGTCCTGCCTTTCCCAAGCCTTAAATAAGACTGATCTACGTGCCTTAGAAATATATTATTATTGCCACTTATCTTTACCCTATTCTCTCACCCAAATTTACCCAAACACACCCAAGCAATAACTGCAACTTATTTGTAACACATTCAATGTATGTTTCCTAATGGGAATTGTGAAGTATGTTCACCTTTAAACCACCACTTTGCTTAGTTAAATACTTACATTATCTTTTGTTTTTCGATAGATTTTTTAACTTTCCGAAGTCTGTTAGCCATGTCATAGGCTTCTTTATCAGCATTGGGAGGCCTTTCTCTCTCTTGCTTCTTCTTCAAAAAAGTGCTCACATTTCTAGCACACTGCTCTACAGCTCCTAACTTGAATCTGGAAGCAAATGAAAAGAAAGCTTGCCTTGAAAATAGTACTGTAAATACAATGCTGTCATATTTCCGTCTACTGCTACCATCCTGACATATATCTATTGAGTTTTAATATCCATATTTATCAGTTTTTTCCTGAATAGGCACACAAGGTGATCAGGGTCGGCAGACTCCTTAGTAAAGTTCCCCTCTTTGCCCTCCTGTGGCAACAGAAATGAGAGCCCATGGATATTTTCCCTGTCCAATAGGGAAGGGACAGAATTCCCTCTCTCTCTCTCTCTCTCTCTCTCTCTCTCTCTCTCTCTCTATATATATATATATATATATATATATATATATACATACATATATACACACACACACACACACACACACACACACACACACACAGAAGAGAGATGCCTCCTCCCCTCATGAAAAATGGGGGGGGGATTTTTTAAACAAAATATTTTGCTCTTTTATTTATTTTTATTGTTGTTGTAGTTGTTCTTGTATTTAATTGTACTGATCTTTATGTCTGTCCATAACAGAATCAAAGGCCAAATGCCCCTACTATTAAATAAATAGATAGATAAATTATATATATATATATATACATACATACATATGTGTGTGTGTGTATATATATATATATGTGTGTGTGTGTGTGTGTGTATGTGTGTGTGTGTGTGTATAATAGGGGAGGGAGAGAAAGAAAGAGACATCAATGATGAGAGAGAATCATTGATTGGCTGCCTCCTGCCCACCCCCACTGGTGATCAAGCCCAAAACCCAAGCATGAGCTCTGACCAGGAATCAAATCTTGACCTCTTTGTTTATAGGTTGACGCTCAAACACTGAGCCAAGCCAGCCAGGCCGTACATGTTTTTAAGTTCAGATTTTGTGATGGCCAATTTTTTTGTGAATTTTAGTGCATTTTTCCTTCCACCAGTTTTATTGAGATATAATTGACATATAACATTGTACAAATTTGAGGTATAAAACACTATGCTTTGATACATGTATATATAGCAAAATGACCATAATAAGATTAGTTAACACATCTATCACCTCACAGTTACCTTGTTTGTGTGCATACTTACATATGTGGTGAGAACATTTAAGATCTACCCTCCTAGCAACTTTTAAGTACACAGTACAGTACTGTTTACTATCATCACCATGCTGTACATTCAATCCTCAGAACTTATTCATCTTGTCACAGGAAGTCTGTACTCTTTGATCAGCATCTTCCCATGTCTTTTCCCCACCCCACCCCACACCATTCCCAGTCCCTGACAAACATTAATCTACTTTCTGTTTCTAGGAGTTAGGCTTTATTAGATTCCGCAAAGAAGTGAGATCATACAGTAAAATTTTGCTATTTTAGGCAGGATGGAAGGAATCTTGGGTTCTGACTGGAACCTTCTAGAATGTCACTGCTTCTTTCCAAAAACCAGATGAACCCCAGAGGTTGCTGGCCTTTAAAATGCACAAATGTATCCAGGGTCTGGGCTTTATATCTTTTTTAAAATATATTTTTATTATTGATTTTAGAGAGGAAAGGAGAGAGAGAGAGAGAGAGAGAGAGAGAGAGAGAGAGAGAGAGAGAGAGAGAGAAACATCAGTGATGAGAGAGAATCATTGATCTACTGCCTCCTGCACGCCCTACACTGGGGATTGAGCCTGAAACCCTGGCTAGTGCTCTGACCAGGAATCTTGACCTTGTGGTAAATATGTCATCACTCAACCATGACTCATGCCAGCCAGGCTGGGCTTCATATCTTTTGAAATGTAAATGCCTAGGGACTTAGTGGTCCAGACTTCCTGGCACTTTGGTTTTTAAACTGGAGTCTAGTCCCCTTGTAGCCATTTGGCCCATTCAGACATGAGCAATTATCTAGGCAAATGGCTATAGATCAAATTCTCCTGGTATGTGAAGAGCAAAATTTTTCTAGAGAAAGTAAAATCAAACATTCTTTATCTTTATACCACATACATTGCTCTGTACCAGGAAGCTAGGGCTTTTGACAAGAAGATTGAAACATCCACTTAAGTTTTATTATCTTATAATGCTTTATTAGCAAAATGGAATAAATGCTATAATACTTTATTAGAAAAATGCCCGAAAGTAGCTATTAGACACGATCACTATACTAACCATGGCTCATCATAGTTTGGGTCTACACAATAAAGTTTTTCAAATATAACTTGTAAGGCAAAGGGCTTTTCTGAAGTGTTTACAGAAATAGTATGAAGAGAAAATGATAGCTAATAGAGAGTAAATAAATTGACACGCTGGTTAAGGAAGGATTAAGAAAGTGCCTAGCTGATGTTAGTGGTAGAGCATTGGCCCACACTCTGAAGAGTCTCAGGATTCCAGATCAAGGGCAGGTACCTGGGTTGCATGTTCATTCCTGGCCTTGGTTGGGGTGCCAGTGGGAGGCAACCAATCCATGTATCTCTCACATCAATGAATACAAGTTACTGTGGTCTAGGTACCTATGCTGTATTAAGCAATGTAATTTTCATCACAGTACCTCATGTATTAAAATGGATCACCTGGAAATAATGTTTCCTCTTAAATCTCTCTGATAACCTATACAGAACAAATGTGATCTAGAGATGGGGCCTTAGCCAATAACAGGTAGTACTATACTAAGTGATTTCATAATTTATTTTTATTTAGTTCTTACCCTGACCCTATTATTTTTATCCTCTTTCCTCATTTTGCAAATGAGGAAACTAAGGCTAAAAGCCATTAAGTAGCTGTCTAGAAGTGACAGTGCTATTAGGGAGCAGAGAAGTAGTCTCCAGACTTGGGCCTGACCTTGAAGAATGTGCTCTTAAGCACAGGCTAATACAGTCACTAAACACTAACCAGGGTCCATGCATTCCCCGCCCCCCTCCCAGAGACCAGATTGCTATTATTTGAAAAGCTCCCAGAGGTACTTTGGGAGCCCTGACAAAGCCTCAAATTTGTTGATGACTTGGGGTTTTTTAGGACTAAATAAAACTGCATTAAGACCAAGGATTTGCACAGTATGCCTTGTAGAGAACCCAAACTTCCATAAAGATATGCCAAAATTCAGCAATTCAAGCAGAATTAAAGATTTGATGTTTTTGTGAAATACTGTACTTTCAAATATTTTAATTTTGTATATCTATATAAAAATAATCCAGTCATTTTTGGCAATTATACCTTCAGAAATATCCCAGAGGTACTAAATCATGTTTGTTTCTAACTAAAACCTGTAGCCATGCTTGAAAATAAAGTAGGTGAGCTGTATAATTTCTTGGTGGTTCAAAAGTTTATTTTTCTTGTCTCAACAACAAAGGTAAAGGAACAATGTTATTGCATTATCTGAACACAGCCATACATACAATTATCAACATTATTTTAAATATACATCAGCAATGATGGTTCATTACTATTTGTCTCTTTAAGTGTGAACATATGAAATTAAACTTTGCCACCTGAGCAAGATTCTGTGGCCTTATTTATATAAAGCTTCCATGTCTTAAAGTAGTTTGAAACTGTCAAAGTAAATAAAACATTCAATTTTTAGCCCAAAATGAATAGATCTCCAAATCTAGGATATAGTATTATTCATTTAGTGAATTATACTTTGGTATAAGTTATGCTTGATCAAAACTGGACTATTATATTCAATGTTAAGCTGTTTCATGTCTACAGGAATATAATATTCATCAAGGTATCAATGCCTGTAAGTTATAGTTCTCGTAACTATAAATTAAAACAATAAAACATCCAACCAATAAATATTCTAGCTTCTTGTAAGGATACTTTAATTTTATGTGGTATGCTTGCACACATAAACATTCAATTTGTTTTTCAAAGTCCCTAGGCATTTACTAAATCTACATATTTATTGGACCTAGGCATTTAACAAGACTTAGATAAAAATACAAAAAGAAAAAGAAAACAAGAAATGGAGAAGGGAACTAAATAAAGAAGGTAATGTTTAATAACACAAGTGAAAATATTTTGTTAAGAATTAGATTAGAGCTTGGCTGGCATAGCTCAGTGGTTGAGCATCCACCTATGAACCAGGAGGTCATGGTTTGATTCCCAGTCAGGGCACATGCCTGGGGTGCTGGCTCACTATCCAGTGTGGGGTGTGCAGGAGGCAGCCAATTGATGATTCTCTCCCTCATTGATGTTTCTATCTCTCTCTCTCCCCACTTCCTCTCTGAAATCAATTTAAAAAAATTAGACTAGAAAAGGTGTATTTGTAAATATTCACTCTTAGAACAAATGGGCACCAAAAATAGTAATGAATACTATATTACAATAGTAAAGTTAGTAAAACTTTCCTCAATTTAAATTAATGATTATAATACAAATTACAAATAAAAGCAATTTAATTTAAATGACTTACGCCCAATAAATTTAATTAAAAATTAAAATAAACGACTTACAAAAAAATTAGTGCTGGTAACTTCTCCATTTCCCTAAGCTTTTCAACAAGAAGTGGAAACATTTGTATCATGTTTTCTGAACTAGAAACCAGTTTGGGACTAAGATTCATCAGGACCAATTTGGCCTGCAGTAATAAAAAAAAAGAAATTATTTGCTTTAAGTTCTGAAGAATAAAGAAAGGAATCTTTACTTTTGACTAAAATATCTTCATTGTTGTTTAATCTATGTTGCTATGATTCTTTAAAGTAATATATAATAAAAATAAGTATTAATTATATCATAAACCTTTGCAAAGAACCCTCAAAGAAGTATACAAATCAATAACTAGAGAACAAAACGATAGATGGTAACATGTACACAGACAGATGTGCAATATAGCACGCAATTTTTTAGCAAAAGAAATCAGTTTTGTAAGTAACGCTGATTTCACTATGGCAGGAAGTAGGGTGAACTTGCTTTTCTCCATGTCATGTAGAAAAATGATTTCCAAATACATTTTAAAGATTTGTAATGACAAAATATGCAGAAGAAAATATAAGTAAATTAGCCCTGGCTCAGTTGGTTGGAGTATCATCCCCTATGCCTATACAATAAGGTTGTGGTTCAATTCCTAGTCAGGGACCATACTACGTTGCAGGTCCAGGTGCGTACAGGAGGCAACCAATCAATGTTTCTCTCACATTGATGCTTCTCTCTCTCTTTCTTCCTTCCTCTCTCATTAAAATCAATAAAATTAACATATCCTCAGGTGAGAAGTTTAAAAAAGTAATTAAATTATATTTCTGAATGGGGAGAGGTCATCTAAGTTAAAATATAATAGAAAAAAATCACATGAAAAAAGTCTAATATATATATACACATATATATATCACTCCCCAAAAATCAGAAACTTCAATATGTAGCAATAAAACAAACTTCAAAAATATAAAGACCAGTGATTACTTAAAATAAATATGCATAACTTCTCTGACTCCAGGTGAAGGTTTCAATACACAAATAGTTTATAAAAATTAAAATTTCAACGCATTAAAAATATCTAAGACAAAGAAAGAGTAAAACAGTCTTCTCAGCTACTGTTAACTATGATTCCAATAGCTATATTGCCATAGCACCAAGAACACTAACTCAGTGGATAGTGACACATCTGTTCTTAAGTGTTAAAACATCTATCAAGAACTAATAGCTTTTGTGACATACTATAGGAGACAAAGACCAATTTCCTAACTTTCCTTTTATTTTACCACAGAATCACTAGACTTTGTATTCAGCTTATAATCCTAAAATGAAAATTAAAGATTAAAAAACCTAGAAAATAATAATGACTGAATAAAATAACTCAAGAAAACAAAGAGGACAGGGTACTTCACCAAAAATATGTGTGGAAATTACCTCCTCTACATTGCCATTTTTAATCCAATTTGTTAATTCTGCCTTTAAGCTCTCTTCATATTTCCTAGCATCCATCTTCTTAATGACTATTTTATTCTTAAAATGAATGAAATTCTCTGGACACAATTCCTTGAAAAGAAATACCACAAAATTAAATAAAATTATGAAAAAAAAAAACTTTCAAAGATGTTTCTCAATTATGCATTTCATTAACAGAATTATAAGCTACTTGAAAGTACAGGCTGTTGAACTTCTTTTTCCCCCATAGTTTCTAGTACAGAATCCTAGTAAAATAAATGAGCTCTCCAAAGGAAAGAATGCAGAGCAAAGCCAAAAAGATAAAAACAGGCAGCAATTAGAGCCATAGAGAAGGAAAGGGAGTACAATGAAAGAACATGAAGGTACATAAATCCGAGATGTAAGAGGAGACTAAAGTATCTCAGAAACTGAAAGAACAAATGTTTTCAGGAATTCAATGACATTCCATTCCTTTAAAGTAAAACATATAATGTTAGAACGAAAAATGTCTGAGAAGGGGCAATTGTATTTTAGAAAGCGTCCACTGATAATTTTAAGAGATCAGAGGCAAGTGATTAGAAAAGGTAAGAGTTGGTCTTTCTGAAAGCAATGTTACCATCCACTATAACAAAATTCATATTAATCACGTAATTATTACTTACCTGGGCCCTGGGCCAACTTTCCCAGAATTCAAACATGGTGTCATAAAGCTGGATGGTTTCTCGGGGCGAAAGGGTAAGATCAGAAGGGAATCCATACCTTTCAATCTACGATTAAAATTAAATTGAAATTTGTAATATTCCTTTTATTTTATGTTCAAACATTTGCCTCATAGTCACTATCATGAAAACAAAGACTTTGAAAACCACTTAGCTAAAATATTCAAATATTGGTAAGTGCTAGATGAAAGAAAAAAAAAAATACTAACCAAGAGTGTCCCTGATTTACTGAAATAGGGGGGGAAAGGGCCTCCAGAAAGTTTTTGTATTATTTTCTAAGACCTTTGAACTCAAATCAGAATACTAGGAAGCTAAAGTATTTATGGACTCAGGACAAAATTAAAAAAAACAACAACAAGACTTCTATTCAGCAACTGAAACTTAAATTGGTTTAATTATGAACCTGATTATTTGCTTTGAGGACCAAACAAGGCTAAAAGTAGCCAATTTTATTGGCTTAAGTTCTAAGATGATGGGTCATCTTTAAAACTAAGCCTATCAGAGCCCAGATATAAACCCACCCTTTTAAGTCAATTAATTTTTTACAAAGGAGGCAAAAACCTACAATGGGGGTAAAGATAGTCTACACAATAAATGGTGTTGGGAATACCTGCAAAAAAATAGAAGTAAAACCAGACTACCTTCTTATACCATACACAAGAACAAACTAAAAATGGATTAAACACTTAAATGTTAAATTCAAAACCACAAAAATCCTAGATGAAAACATAGGCAGTAAAATTGCAGACTTTTCTCATGGCAATATTCTTTCTGATATATTTCCTCAGGCAAGGGAAACAAAATAAAAAATAAATAAATGGGACTACATCAGACTAAAGAGCTTTTGCACAGCAAAGGAAACCATCAACAATATAAAAAGACAACCCACTGAATGTAAGAACATATTCACCAATGATACATCTGATAAGTGCTTAATATCCAAATTTTATAAAGAATTTATACAACTGAATACCAAAAACAAACAAACAATCCAATTTAAAAATGAGCAAAGGACCTGAAAAGACACTTCTCCAAAGAGACTTTCATGGCCAATTGGCATAGGAAAAGATACTCAAGGTCATAATTATTAGAGAAATGCTAATTAAAACCACAACATCACCTCACACCTGCCAGAATGGCTATCATCAATAAATCAACCAACTACAAGTGCTGGTGAGGATGTGGATAAAAGGGAATTTTGTTGGTGGGAATGCAGATTGGTGCATCCACTGTGGAAAGCAGTATGGAATTACCTCAAAAAAACAAAAAGTGGACCTGCCTTATGACCCAACAATTCCACTTCAGAGAATTTAGCTGAAGAAACCTGAAATAGTAATTCAAAAGAATATAGGCACCCCTAGCTTCATTGCAGAATCTTACCTAATAATAGACAAACATGTAAATTGACCATACCTCTGCTATGCCCACAGCCAATCAGAGTGAGTTTGCAAATTAGGAGGCCAAAGATGGCGGCCGCCCAGCTGCTCCAGCCACAGGGAGTGGCCAGGTGGGGCAGGATGCCTGCTATGAGAGGGAGGGTGGGGGGCGAAGGGATCTACAGGAGCGGAGTGCCACAGGAGTCTGAAGCAAAGATGAAGAAGGCAGACTCTGGCCGGAGCGAAGGCCTGGGTCCCAGGTGCCAGAAGAAAACCGGTGCTGGAAGCCAAGGGAAGGAAGGCCTATTGCATGAATCTCTTTGTGCAACGGGCCTCTAGTTGTTTATAATAGCCAAGATTTGGAAGCTGGCCAAGTGCCCATCAATAGATGAGTGGATAAATGAGCTCTGGTACATTTACACAATAAAATGCTGCTTGGCCATAATAAAGAAAAAAAGCTTACCCTTTGTGACAGCATGGATGAACCTGGAGAGCATTATGCTAAGTGAAATAAGCCAGTCAGAGAAAGACAATTACCATATGATTTCCGTCATATGTGGAATTTAACCAACAAAATGAACTAACAAGCAAAATAGAAACAGACTCATATATAGAGAACGGACTGACACCTGTCGGGGCAGGCAGATGGTGGAGTGTTGGAGCAAAAGATGGGGAAAAAAAGGATACAATTCATGGACTTGGACAACAACGTGGTAATTGCTGGGGGGAGGGGGGAATGGGGAGGTGGGGAGGGTATGAGGAGATAAATGGTGATGGACAGAGAATTGACTTGAGGTGGCAAGCACACAATTCAGTGTACAGATGATGTGCTGTAAAATTGTGCACATAAACTGTATAATTTTGTTAAACAGTGTCACCCCAATAAACTCAAAATATAAAAATGAAACTAAGGCTATCAGATTACTTTTAAGACACTCAAGGACACTTCTTCACAGGTCACTTGGTTCTACTTTAAGCCTTCTGGATATGTATGTCATTCATTTTTTTCCACCAATGTTTTAAAAGTATAAATAAAAAATTCCTGCTCTCAAAAAGTATGCATTGTAATATTTTCTACTGGTTTCAAACCACTATTGCTACAAATTAATTGCCTGGAAGACTATGATCCCTGAGATGTTAATCGGTATTCTTCAAAAGAAAAGAAGGGAACATCAGTCAACAATAAAAATAAAGTTTAAAAATAAAATAAGAATATGTCACACACACAAAAAAAGAATGTCATTCCTCCCCCCCCCCCCAAAAAAAAAAAAAAGAAAAGAAAGGAGGTGTATTTTTTCACAGGTGTCTGATTAAATACACTTCTTCAAGATTTCCTATTGGAAACATTAAATCTCAAAAAAAGAACTATAGGAAGATTTGCCCAAAATTATTTGAAAATAGGATACTTGTTTTAGTAAATAGCTGTTAACACATTATGAAACTCAGGTTTGGAAACTGGGCTAAAAAAGCCATTCCCACTACAACACAGCTGAAAAAAAATATTTGGTAGAATGAAAGGTCGGTAGACTTTGAGTCAGAAGATCTAGTTCTAATTCCACTATAATGCTAGTTTCTCATCAATAAGTAGGAATTAAAATATCTGTACTCCCACTTCACAGACTGTAGTAAAATCAGATAGGATAAATGTATTAGCACATGTTTTTTAAACTTTTAACACTAGTAAATAAATAAGTCCTGAAGATCTTATGTACACTATAGTAATTATGGACAACAATCCTGTATTACAAACACCAAACACGCTGAGATGAGATCCAATTTTCCCACCACAAAAATAAATTATAATTATGTGACTTTGTTGAGTTCTTAGCTAAGGCTAAAATGACAATCATATTGCAGTATATAAATGAATAAACTCAACACACTGTACACCTTAAACTTACACAATATTATAAGTCAAATATATTTCAATTAAAAATTAATTAGTCTTGTAAAAACTATAGGATGCAAACAATTACATCCTTCCCCTCAGTTGGATTAAGATCAGCTCCTCATTCTGCCCCATCATTTAGCATCTCTCAGTCTGAGCATTAAAAGCTAGCTTGATAGTAAGGACCCATTTATATCAAAATAGCAAATGAATATATTATTTTGGAACATTAGCATTTTGTTCTTTTATTATTACTACCATGAGGTGGTAATTTATTTTGCCTAAATTAAAATAAAAACACAAAATAAATCCAAGAATTATTATAATTTTCAAGATTTAAATCTTCTATTATGGTCACTAGAGTGGTTATTATTTCTTAAGTCTCTTTGCCTTGTTCAAAAGTCGGAGCTTCCTCATTTCTAAAACAGAGGACAATTCTGCCTATGACATAGATTTGTTGTAGGAATTAAGTTAGATAATATATAATAGGCTTAGTAAAATACCTGGCACATAGTTGATGCACCAACTGTCAATGAGTTTGATTAATCAACATATAGTTCTTAATTTTAAAAATCATATTAAGAATTCTATGGCCAAAAGCTGTGAATTTAATTTGGTTTTCCTCCACTATAAAATAACTAATGAGCTGGCAAAAACTGAGCCAGTCTAGGTAAAAAAAGAAAGAGAAATAAAAGGTCACAGTGTATTATACAATTGTACACTTGTAACATATAATGTCATGAACCAATAGCACTCCATAAATTTATTTTTTAAAAAGTCAAAGGTTTGCATCCTTCTTCACTTGTAAGCACATGATATTATACCATGATATTATTTTTGCAAAGTGCATTGTCTCTGACTCTGTAGGTGATGGTAAACATTGATCGTGCTGAACAGAGAGGCAACAGTTTTTTCAAGGACTTCCTGAGGCTGAGCTGTCCAGGAGCCAGCAGCTGCTCCTCTGTGGCATAATTGGTGGCAAAGGCCAAACTCTACTCTTTGCCAGAAGCAAGCCTTATATGGATGGAAGGCAATTCCCTCCCCTCAGTTGGATTAAGGTCAGCTCCTCATTCTGCCCCACCCCTTCCCTTCGGAAACCATTTCTATGATAGAGCTATAGAGGAGATGACCAAACGGGGTGGTTCTTCTCTTTATGTTGCCACAATGTATTATGCTTTTTCTTACCACTCAGCTCTTTCATATTAATCTGAAATATAATACACAATGATTTGCTCATTTGCAAAGGTCTACTCGCTTGATATCCCTCCTACTTTAGGAAGTATCCTACATAAACACATGCTTCACACACAGCTGTCAAAACGCAGTTAATAATGTCTACACCTTTGTGTCCATCCTGTATTCCTGTGGCAAAAGTCTAGAAGTCTTAAGAAGACTCACTCAGCACCATGACCTTTGCAGAAGTCATATGGGGTCAGAGCACACTGTAGCAGTTCCACTGCTTTCCAGTTATTCCATTAATAGCTACTGAAAATAGAGGAAAGGAACTTGGACCAAAATGCCAATCTTGTCAACTCCTCCAAACCGCTGGACTCCTTGCTACTTTATGATAACCTGCCTTAAACCATCCAACACAAAATAAAATGACTTTTTAAAATACTATGCTGTTTTTAAAATGCCAGGTAATGATGGGGGGGGGGGGGAAGGAAAGAAGAAAGAATTATTTTATTATTAATGTGTGGCTTGTTATCTACATTCTGGTTTGAGGTTTAGGTTAGGTCACTGGAATTTTAGCCATATTCTTGTTTTAGTTTTATTTTGGATTGGGCCACTGCAGCACAAAAGAGAAACATCCAAAATAAAATCCAATTAGAAAATCACTATCATTAGGATTCATTCAGTTGCCTTTAGAAGCCATTGCATCATAGCCCAAAGGCTATAAAGTTATTCTCATTCATCCCCTCATTCAGGTATTTCTTCAATTGGTCATTCAGAATACAGGGGAAACCAGAGCTTGAATGGGCCATTCCTAGGAATAGGAGGAGAGAGCAAGCTCTGGAATCAATCTGAGATTACATCCCAGCCCCGCCACTCACTTGGTGCAACAGTGAGTTATTTAGTTCAATTATCTATGCTTCACCTTTCTCATTTAGGAAATGGGAATGTTAATATGGCATTCATGCTAAAATTGTTGTGATTGTTAAAAGAGACAAAATATGCAAAATTATTCGAACACAAAGTAAGTGTTTGACTTAGACTGGCTATCTTTATTTAATACTAGAGGCCTGTGCACGAATTCGTGCACAGGTGGGGTCCCTCGGCCTGGCCAGCAACTGGGGCCGATTAGGGCCATCTAGTCCTGCATTGAGCACCTGCCCCCCTAGTGGTCAGTGCACATCATACCTACCAGCCGGTCGAACGGTCGTTTGGTCAACCAGTTGTAATGGTTGCTTAGGCTTTTATATATATACTAGAGGCCCGGTGCACGAAATTCATGCACTGGGGAGGGTGTCCCTCAGCCCAGCTTGCACCCTCTCTAATATGGGACCCCTCGGGGGATGTCCAACTGCAGGATTAGGCCCGATTCCAGAATCGGGCCTAATCCTGCAGTTGGACATCCTTCTCACAATCTGGGACTGCTGGCTCCTAACCGCTCACCTACCTGCCTGATTGCCCCCTAACTGCTTCCTTGCTGGCCTGATTGCCCCCTAACTGCTCCTCTGCAGGCCTGATTGCCCCCAAATACCCTCCCCTGCTGGCCTGATCACCCCCAAGGCTTTTATTAGTATAGATATGACCCTGCACAGAAAATTTTACTAACCCTGCTTTACAATAAGGGCTTGACGATTGATCATTAGGACCAGACACCAAGATTTCCTTTCTTTGAATAGTGGAGGGAATACTTATCTTGTCTTTAAGTTGCCCGGAAATTAAAATGAGATAATGACTTAGAAAAGTATAAAAGCACCACATAAAGACAACTGTCTTTTTAATGAAGTGGCAAAATGAAAAACACTTTTTATTCTCCCCTTCCTTCCTTTACAGCTTTTATTTAAACTTTGAAATTTATAAAAATTTCACTCCAATTTTCATTTCTTTACATTCAACATTATTTTGTATTGGTTTCAGGTTTTATATTAGTTACAGAATAGTGGTTAGACAATCATACACTTTAAAAAGTGTTCCCCAATATTTCTAGTACCCACCTGGCATCATACCATCATTATAACACTACTGACTATATTCCCTATTTAAGTGACAATGGATTTACAGGTTCCTTTCAATCTTTCTTTTTTGTTTTTTGTCCTTCCTTTTCTTTCTCACTTCTTCCCTCATTTTTTTATACAGTATCTCAATTGGCCATCAAAGCTCAGTGAAGGCACTGGGACACGCTTCATCCATTTTACAGACCAGGAAACTGAGGCCAATTCCAGTTGGCTGTGGAACTTGACTCAGGAAGCCCTCAGAGCACACAGGAAGCCCTCAGAGCCATGCTCTTTGCGCTTCCTAAGGGGCAGCGGCCCAGCAAACAGAACAAACCTTCCAGTCAGGCTTCCAAGCCTCTTTCTCAAGCACCTCTTCATTGCGGATGCTCCACATTCTTTCCTCTCCCCCCATTCTTTACTGCCCCCCCTTCTCCGAAGCAGGTGGAAGGCTTCCCACTCACTGCCTAGGCATGCTCTGCTATGGGGCAGGGTGTAGCGAGCTTGCTTTTGGGTCAAGGCAGGAGCAGTAGTCACTGCCTCTGAAGTGTGAAGGCCGCCTGAGCGAGGCCCATTAGCACTGGGAGCTTCTCAGAATCACATCAGTCAGTCCAGTACCCTGCAGTGCAGCACCCCTTCACTGAGGTGGCTCCACCCCTCAACCCCCGCCTCAGGGGTGAGGGTCCTTGCCCCTCTGCCAGGAGTCCTTCCATGCCCCTTGATCCCTGGCTGGGCCCACCCAAGTCTTGGGGGCACTGCAGAACCTCTGTCTCTCTGCAGATGAGGCAGATCCCTGCCCTAGGTCTCCGCAAAGCTATGAATCTGTGGCAGGAGGCCTGGTCTGGGTCTCAGCAACCACATGCCTGCAATGTTCCCAGGGACCCTGGGAGGGGCTGGGCGAGTCCTGCCACGCCCCCCCAGGGTGGCGATCTCCTTGGGGACCCCCGGGGAAAGGCTGGCTGGGCCCGGCCACGCCCCCCCCCCAGGGTGGCGATCTCCCCGGAGACCCCCGGGGAAAGGCTGGCTGGGCCAGGCCACGCCCCCCCAGGGTGACGATCGCCGCCCGGGACCCCCGGGAGCGCCTGGCTCGGCCCGGCCACGCCCCCCCAGGGTGGCGATCGCCGCCCGGGACCCCCGGGAGCGCCTGGCTCGGCCCGGCCACGCCCCCCGGGTGGCGATCGCCCCCGGGACCCCCGGAACTAAGAGTATTGGGCGCCGCCATCTTGGTCTTCTCAACGGCCGGATAGACCACCCGGAGTCCCGCCCCCAGCCTCTCGCAGGCCCAATCATGGGCATAGCGGAGGTGCGGTCAATTTGCATGTTTCTCTATTATAAGGTAGGATAGATAAATGTAGTAAGAACTTTTAAATACATAGCAGTTTGTTAGGGACAAAGGACACAACATGTGTCTTCAAGGAGTTATTCTAGTAAGATAAAGATGACATGCATGTGAACAGCTTTAGCAGCAAGCTGGCCATGATTTTTGTCATATAAGAAATAGAAAAGGTACTACGGAGAGAAGGTTATTATATCCAGCTAAGAAAGTCACAGGAGGATTCTAAGTTGGTTTCACATTACAAGAGTCATACGAGGTGAACAGGTTCTGGACAACTAGCATTTGACATCTGGGTGAAATGTTCCAGGAACAATATAAGTAATGAGGGCAATGAGGTAAGATACATCAAGTGGATGAATGGAAAGGACTTTGGAGCCAGGTCATAGAAGAAGCCATGCTAGGAGCTGTTCATTTAGCCATTTCCAAAGGAAAGCTACTGCAGTCTTGGCAAAATCAGAATTATCTTTATTACTGATTTATCTACATTAGCTTAGTGGATCCAGAAATACCATGTAGGCAGGACATGGAACTAATTCCTGTGATATCTAAAGTTCCATTTGCTTTAAAAATTGTCATATTAGAAGGCATAATGTAACAACAAAATTCAGAATATATTTAGTTGGCCAGGTCTTGGAAGGAAGACAAACTATTAAATAATTATCACTTTGAGAAAATACCAGAGCTTGAATAAGCCATTCCTGGGAATAGATGAGAAAGGAAGAAAAGTACTCAAGAAAATTAAGAAATCTTCCCCACTCAAATGCCAGCACTAAAATGAAGTCCTCTTATGACTTCCATGTTATTGCTTCACTACTAAAAAAACCATGTTGTGATTAATAAGCTAGTATAACATGAAACTACTTTATGTGATATAACATTTTTTAAGTCTCTTTTCCTTGTTTAACCTAATTCACAGTGCTCAGATTCTCACTTGTGCTAGATATTGTCCACATGTATTTGTAACTACACTAAGAAAAGAATTAGTTTCAGAGAAGTGGACAGGTAGACAGGGGTGCTAAAAGAAAGAAAATGGGCAAAGATAATGTCCAAGGATAAATAAAATTAACCAAAAAATAATTCAGGATAAAAGTTTCAGTCATTTTAAAGCTTTATGGATACAGACACTATTAAAGAAAGAACGAAAACTATAAAATTATTCTTGTGACTTTTAAAACTAAGTTTCAATATCTGTTGTACAGTATCTATACCTCAATTCTGGTAAGTTTCAACGAGGCATCTTTTCAACTGTGATATACACTTTATGTTACTAGGAGCAAAGATGGCTGAAGTATTACTTACATGCTCTGTTGTTAGTGCGGCACACGGGTGAAAATGATCAAAGTCAATGTCATTATGTTTTATTGAACATATATGCTTCTCTAAATCATTGTATCTCTCTCCGTAGAGCACTAAAATTGAAGAGCGAGAATTTCCAAATGAAGAAACACATGGCTGGAATAATTTTAAAGTACAAAATAAAACTCCCATGGATGTCTCACACATACCAAGTCTAACTTTATATGATTGCTTCATTTGGAAGTGGTCTTTGTGGAAATTGGCACGAGAGCCAGCATTTCTTTCAGAAGCAGTATTCTTTTCTATTATGTTGTCTGCTTGTTTCCAGTACCGTTTTATTGCTTGTAGCCACCTTAAAAATAAATTTACATATTATTTAGACATAACATGAAACTACTTTATGTGATATAACATTTTTTAATAACAAAAATGTCATTTGCCTTAAAAACTGTACATAAGGGAATAGGCCCTGAAACCTGACACACTGATATTGAATCCCAACCTCCTTATTACTGGCTATGACTCTTGTTAGATCACTTAATCTTTCTAAGCCTCATTTACTACATTTTAAAATGGAAATAATAATAGTGTTGGGCTTGGCTAGCATGGCTTAGTGGTTGAGCATCGACCTATGAACCAGGAGGTCACGGTTCATTTCCCGGTCAGGGCACATACCCGGTTGCAGACTCGATCTCCAGTGGAGGGCATGTAGGAGGCAAATGATCAATGCTTTTCCCTCATCATTGATGTTTCTATCTCTCTCCCTCTCCCTTCCTCTCTCAATAAAAATTAAAATAAGTGTGTGTATACACACACACACACACACACACACACACACTGAGTGGCCAGATTTTTATGATCTCTGAATGCATAATAATCTGGCCATTCAGAGTGTGTGTGTGTGTGTGTGTGTGTGTGTGTGTGTGTGTGTGTGTGTATGAGGCCCGGTACATGAATTTTTGCATGGGTGGTGTCTGGCCAGCCTGGCCAGGGGGAGGGTACATGGGTGGTTGGCCGGCCTGCCTGCTGGTCGAACTCCTGGTCGAGGGGACAATTTGCATATTAGCCTTTTATTATATAGGATATACACTGAGTGGCCAGATTATTATGCGTTCCGAGATCATAATAATCTGTCTACTCAGTGTATATATATATGGTAGTGTTAGAAATTCTATTTCATAGTAATAATGGAACTAGTAAATCATAAGGGTTGTTGGCATTTAAAATAAATTGATACATGCAAAGCACTTAGAACAGTACCTGGTACATTGGAGTCTTTACTCTAATTATTATTATTAGTGGGCAAAAATATAGCCCAATGACAAAATGATATGGGGCTTTCAACTAATAAGGCTTTTCTATCTTTCTAAATACCCACAAAGTGGGATAATATAAGAAATCTCAAGGTCCATGAGAGAGTGTGTCATTATTCCATTTTATTTTTAATTTTTGGTAAAGGGAAAAAGCAGGGACATAAATCAGTTACTTCTGGGGAACATTTCTGAGGCATGGGGAAATTTCTTCCTCAATTGCAGATCTTGTTGGGAGAGTCACTGATTTTCCCTTACAGAGTGTGGCCTTGCTCAGCACCCGCCAGGAGGTGCTAGTAGACACTTTCCTTGAATGTTCCCAGATAAGCTAACAAATTCACCAGAAAGTTATGAAACATTTCGGAACCCGTACAGAAAATATGATATTCAATCGTTTGAAATAGAGAGTCATTCTATTCAAACGGGAACCTAATGCCTACTCAGTGAGATGTTCAGGGTTGCTTATTGTAGCTGAAAGAGCCAGAAAGGGACATCGAATCATGACAAGGAGATGTTCCCAAACTTCTGCTCCAATCTCTCCACCAAGGCAATGGACCTATTAAAGACAAAAGTTTATCCATTAAAAAGTTCACTTAAAAATAGCACATGAGAATAAGGCGTGGAAGCTGATTTCCTGCATAGTTTCCTATCACATTTCATCAACCATGCTGAATGTATATACATAAATTCAGGCAATAGAAAATCTCGACACATAAATTTTCCCTAATCGCCATAACCAATGCATCAATAATTCCTCTTTATCTTACTTTCAAAAGTTATTTGGAATTATGCATTTCTCCCCATGCCTACAGCCAACCAAGTCACCATCACTCCTCGGCTGCACTACCACACTACCCTCCTGACTACCCTCCTAGCTTCCCACTTTGTGCCCCCTACATTCTTCACATCACAGCCAAAAAGATGTATCTAAAAGATAAGTGAGTTAGGCCATGTCCCTAATTGACCTCCTTCAATATCTTCCCATTATATGGAATAAAATATAAATTCCTTCACAAGATATGTAACGCTGAGCATACTTTGGCCCCGGCTTGCCTCTTGAGCTTCATCTCAAGCCACTCTTTCCCATCTTCTGCCAAATTTGCTCCAGACATACTGTCCTGTTCTTTATTCCTTGAACAGAACGTTCCTCCTCTAGGGCTTTCACATATATTGTTCCTTCTGCTTAAAATGCTCTTATTCCCTCTATTCAACCTGTATAAAGTTCAGCTTAACGCCACTCTATTAGAAAAACATCCTGCCCTAACTGGTTTGGCTCAGTGGAATAGAGCATCGGCCTGTGAACTGAGGGGTCCCAGGTTCAGTTCCGGTCAAGGGCATGTACCTTGATTGTGGGCACATCCCCAGTAGGGGGTGTGCAGGAGGCAGCTGATCAATGTTTCTCTCATCAATGTTTCTAACTCTCTATCCCTTTCCCTTCCTCTCTGTAAAAAATCAATAATTTTTTTTTAAAGAAAGACTTTTCTGACTGCCCACTCCAGGGTTGTCCTCCTATCCCCTCCCTGCCATTATTACAGTCATAAAAGCCCCTCTTTTTCTTCCCAACATGTACCAATATGGGCTGGCATAGTCATCTGTGCACTTAATTGTTTCATTCCCTTTTGTCAATTAATCTTGTGACCTTAGATGGGGGCATCCCCAGCACCAATAGTGCCTGGCATTGTGGAGGGACTCCTTAAATATTTGCTGAATACATAAGTGAATGTCTTTTGACCAAATAAAACAAATTCAACTAGACTCAGAGAAGATTCTCAAATGTGGTCTTCTTTAAACAGATGAAAGTATGGCACCTGGCAATCAACAGGAAAGGGCTCACCATCAGAGCCACATAATTTTTTTAAAAAGTTCTCAATTTTGCCCATTTGGTTTTTCCCTGGTCAAATAATATATCATTTTCCTGAATATGAACTTTGTGCTTTGTACTAAATAGCACATTTCCCTGACCCTACCAGAATAGATATTAGCCTTCAAAACTTTTCAGCTTTACTCTTATATAAAAATGTCATATCATTTCAAAGCTTTGAGGTTAAAGTACAACTCAAGGTTCTAGATTACAAAGATAAAATTTTTGGACATTTTCTGAGCAGAGATATTCAAGGTCTTTAAGATGCAATACATATAGATTAACCAAAAATCAGTATCAAACAAATCAAAAGCACAGCCTGCTTGGTAGTTCCAAATTTATAACAGGAAAAGTTAAGTGAAATAATAGATATCACTAGAGGCCCGATGCATGAAGATTCATGCAAGACTAGGTCTTCCTTCCCCTGGCTGCCAGCATCCGGGACCTGGGCCTTTGCTCTGGCCGCTGCCTTCTGCCTTTACTCCAGCCCAGAGCCACCTTCCACCTTCCCAAGCTGCCCAGAGGCCTGGAGTGGCTGGGGCAGGGCAGAATGCCTGCGTTGTCGCCATGGCAACTACACAAGCATCCCAGCCTGGCTGCTGCCATCTTTGTTGCATCAATTTGCATATTCCCTCCTTATTGGCTGTGGGTGCCACCATCTTTGTTGCAAAGTGACAGTCAAGTTGCATATTCTGCCTTTATTAGATAGGATCTTTTCCCCCTTTAAATTGAAATTTCCTTTAAGTAATAGAATATATATTTTTATAATGTTTTAAGTTTCACCCAATTGGTGTTGTGCAGTGGTTAGAGTACTGGCCCACACACCAAAGGCTCTTGAGTTCGATTCCTGGTCAAGAGCATGTACCTGGTTTGCAGGATTGATCCCCAGCCCAGTTGGAACAGTTGCCTGTGGGAGGCAACCAATCTATGTGTCTCTTTCACATCTATGTTTTTCTCTCTCTATCCCTCCTTCTCTCCCTCCCTCCCACTCTCTTTAACAATCAATAAAAAAACTATCCTTGGGTGAGAATTAACAAAAAGATAAATATACATAATGTTTTAAGTTTCTTTGAATAAATATTTCTTTTTAAAAATATTTTTATTGATTTCAGAGAGGAAGAAATAGGGAGAGAGAGAGAGAGAGAGAGAAACATCAATGATGAGAGAGAATCATTAATCAGCTGCTTCCTGCACACCCCCTGCTGGGGACTGAGCCAACAACCCAGGCATGTGCCCTGGATTGGAATTGAACCTGGGACCCATCAGTCCACAGGCCAAAGCTCTATCCAATGATCCAAAACGGCTAGCGCTGAATAAATATTTCTAAGAATAATACTATAAAAATTTTTAAATATCTTCTATTTGCCCCTGTAAATTTCCATTATTTCCTACCCTGCTCTCTCTGCCAACCTATAGAGACTACTTCAAAATGGCTTCAGTGCTCTCTAGTTCCATTGTATTTGGCCAATGAAGACCCTTGGCAAGTGATCAGAAGAAGGGAGGAGAATAAGAATGAGGTCTTCATTCTATTGGCTCCCTTCCTGAAAGGTTACCTTGAGCCAGCTGTGTCCCTCAACTAAGGTAATTGGTCCTTACATGGGGCCAACTCAATCTGAATCTCCTTTTCAGGCTCAGTAACTGCTTCTTTGCCTTGAGCTTTTAAATCTAGGGGTAAGCTACTAGCTCTGAATGACTGTATTGGTTTTATTCATTCCCCTATCACATCTTGGAAAATACTCTTCTTGAATTATATTTTAAGTGTGCCACTTGTTTTCAGTTGGGACCATGACTGATAATATATAAGTAGCATCATCGTTAAAGGCCAACTTCTTTGCTTTAGAGATTAAAATTTTAATTTTGACATCTCTGTCCAAAATGTATGGCCATGGTGGTTATTTCTGCTCTTCTGAAATAGTAGTCACCAATAATAGGTTCCTCTCTCATACAGAGCTCTGCAGCATACACCAATATACCCTATTCAGTTACAACAGGAAAATGGAGCAAAAAGATTGATTATGAATCACTAGGAAAACCATTCAGAAGGAAGTGCATATATACAAACGGACAAATAACCTAAAGTACCAGAGCGCTTCATTATATGTTGTTGTACACTAGGAAATTAACACAGAAAAATAATACCAAACCTACCTCATCAAATATAACATATCTGATCCTTTTCGCCCATCTTTGGCGATGAGGAGCTAACAGCAGAATTTCAAGGCAGGCAGGCACTGTAACAAGTACCTAAAAGTAAGAACATTGCATAAACAAACATTTTGAGCATTTACTATGTATACACATAGTTATAAGAATATAAAAGATAGAGTTACAACTCCTGAAAGTACCAGCTGATAAATAGGATATTGCTTCTGAGAGTGTTTCAGTAAAATTGTGATATTAGCTGGAACCTTATGAAATTGCAATTTTACAGGTCAAACTGGTAAAATATCAGATTTGAAATTTAAATTCTTAATTATGAGTATTCAAAGTAATACAATAGAAAGAGTTAATTGTCACATGTTGGTTTCCTCAAAATCTGACCCTGATATACAGTGTAGGATGAAAAATGTTTATGAAGAACCAACAACTATGGAAGTGGGAGGAAGTAGGACGGGGGAGAAGGAGAAGCCAAACTTCAAAACAGGCCTGATGAAATCTTAACCAACCTGGCTCACAGTTCTGGAGTAAATACTGGCTGTCAGAGCAGTTCCACAGGAAGCCAAAACGGCCTGGTATTTATACCCCCGCCTAGCTCACTCACAGATATGAACTATGGAGGCAGAATTGGGGGAACTGACAGCTGGCATTTGTTTTGACCACACTCCCCCATCTGGACAGCAAGTCCTTCCTTGAAAGGTGATCTGGGTAAGACATACCCATTTCTGCCATGCAATGTTCTATAATCATGTTTTCACTTTTTGTGTAGTCTAGGTTGTTTATCTATGAGTTCAATAAATCATAAACAAAATGTCTATGATTTGCTTAACACCCAAATTTTTACCCATAATACAACATTTTAAAAATTACAATGAGCACTAGCAGGTTTAGCTCAGGGTATAGAGCATCAGCCCTCAGACGGAAGGGTCCCAGATTCAATTCTGGTCAAGGGCATACCTCGGTTGCAGGCTCCATTCCCGGCCCTGGTAGGGTAGCATGCAGGAGGCAACCAATGGATGTGTCTCTCTCACATTCATGCTTCCCTCTGTCTGTCTCTCACCCTCCCTCTCTCTGTCTCTCACTCTTTCTAAAAATCAATGGGAAAATATCCTCAGGTGAGGATTAACAACAACAAAAATTACAATAAGTATCCTACTCATCAAGAAAAGTAAGAGAACCCTACTTACCAAGAAAAAGTAATTCTAACTGGAAATTGGTGTTTGTTAATTTTTTATAACATTGGGTTCTTCAAATCATTTTGAATTAAGTTATAAACCAAGATGATGCAATGAACCAAAACTAAAATCTGAAATCAAATTATAAGTGCCCTCCTATTATCCACTCTTTGGATTGTAACAATATTAAATTTTCCCTAAAGCCATTTCACCTTGTATATTCAACTGAATTATTTCCATAAGGCCTTGTGAATTTCTAGTGAAGAAGACATATAAGTACTATTATATAATTTGACAACAAAAGCATTGATTAATATGTCCCACCTGACAGTTTAGGGCATCATGACGATATTCCCTTGTAAAAATACCACATAGAGCTTCCCCATTTGGCAGATTTTTGATGTAACGATTCTGAACAGTTGCTGCCACTTGATTAACAAGGGCCTAGTTGACAAGGAAAGAGATTCATTACTTAAAGTACAGATAAAATAGGTAACAATAGGAACTGTATAAAAATATGTGCTGCTATGAGTGCAGGAAGCTTAATAACTGCTTTTTTTTATACTCGTTTACTCTAAATACCCTAATGTGCTTTTTTTTTTTTTTTTTTTGGATACTTTACTAAACATGTGAACTTCACTGATAAACCCCAACATAAAGTAAAATGGGGAAAAATGGCTTCATCAGAAGGAAAAAATAAAGAGGAAATGTTGCTCAGACATCAGGAAGAAAACACACACACACACAAAACAAACAAACAAACAAACAAACAAACAAAAAACAGCTAATATCTGAATGGCCAAGATTTAGAGATAATTGTGAGGCTGCTATAGGGAAAAGGTCAAGTGAGGGAGTCAAGGTAATTTTGTGGGTTTTATATTTGGGGATTTCCCCCGTACATCTTAAGTTTGAATATAAACATGAATAAGTAGAACCATGCTCTGGATAAACCATGTAGCCTGGTCAGTAGAATCTGACTGTGTGGAAACCTATGAACATCTTTCTATTTCACACTTTACACCAAAAAATACAAAATTACACATAGATTAACATGTAAATTTTAAACATAAGCATAAAATAATAGAAAACAAGCATTTTATATGTTTGAGCACACATGGAAAAGCTAAATGAAAATATTGATAGATATGACTATACAAAAATATTAACAGAACATTGTTATCATTAATGTAACCATAATATAATAAAAAGTGACAAATAAAAGTATGTTTATTGCTCTCTGAGAAATAGTATGCTAACTATACAAGATTCTGATCCTATATAATATAGCTTAATATGCAAATAGACCGAACGGCAGAACGGCTGATCAGCAGGGGGCACGGCCCGTGAGCGGGAGGTGCCAAGCCAGCCAAGGCGGGTGCCAGCAAGCAGAGGGACGGGACAGCAATCAGGGGGCGGCGGCGACCTGCAGCAGCAGAGGGGTGATTGGGGGTGCGGGGCCAGAGCTGCCCCCTGGTGGTCAGTGCGCTCCCACAGGCATGTCCACCGGGAGGGGCCTAAGCCGTCAGTCAGATACACCTGAGGGCTCCTGGACTGCTAGAGGGCGAAGGCTAGGTTGAGGGAACCCCCTAGTGCATGAATTTTCATGCACTAGGCCTATAGTAAATTAATAAAAAGACATTACCTTTCCCCCCAAAAAAAGAAAAAAGGGCAAATACATTTACAATTGGTTTATGAATAAAGAAATTTCAATACCCCCAAATCACACATAAAGATGTTCAAATCACCAAAAAATGCAAATTTAAATATGAGATAAAAGATTTCACCTATCAGTATGGCAAAAACTTTTTAAATTATTAAAAGACAAGAGAATGTGTACTACTATGTACTGCCAGTGGGAATAAAAATAGATTTAAACTTTTAGAAGAGTAATTTGGCAATATGTATTGTGTCAACTTACCAATTCCACCTCTAGTCAGCTTAACTTTTCTTTTTTTATATAAATATATGTTATTGATTTCAGAGAGGGAGAGAGACATAGAAACATCAATGATGAGAGAGAATTATTAATCAGTTGTTTCTTGCAAGCCCCTTACTGGGGATCAAGCCTACAACCCTGGCATGTGCCCTGATCAGGAATAGAACTGTGACCTCCTGGTATATAGGTTAACACTCAACTACTGACCCACACTGGCTGGGCCAGCTTAATTTTTCTTGATATACTGTATTATATTCCAACAATGAATACTTACTGTTTTCATACACATGAAAAACAAAAAAAGCTACAAAAAATAAAGTGCTAGTCCTAACCAGGTGGCTAACTTGG
Organism: Eptesicus fuscus; assembly: GCF_027574615.1. Taxonomy (NCBI): domain Eukaryota; kingdom Metazoa; phylum Chordata; class Mammalia; order Chiroptera; family Vespertilionidae; genus Eptesicus; species Eptesicus fuscus. The sequence goes on along the minus strand of NC_072478.1, from coordinate 40,227,884 downwards.
CTGAAGCATCATTATGTCCACCAAAAGGTTGCAGGTTTGATTCCCAATCAGGGCATATACCTAGGTTGTGAGTTTGATTCCCAGTTGGGGCACGTGTGGAAGGCAACTGATCAATCTTTCTATCTCACATCAATGTTTCTCTTTCTTTCTTCCTTTCTCTCTCTCTCTTCTCTCTCTCTCTCTTTCTCTTTCCCCCTTCTTTTCAAAACATAAAATTAAAAATAAAAACTAAAATGCTAATTTCAAATAATATATTAGTTTGAGGTTGACCACAAGTCACTCAACACTACACATTTTCCTAGAAAATAAAATGGAGTCTGAATTCACATTAATCCCTACAATTAAAGTTATCCCAACTAGATTTGCCTTCCTTAATTGTAATCATATTTAAAGCAAAAGTGAATGAGGATATGTAAACTTATACTTCCTGTAAATAAAACCTTCTCCTGCATGACAAGAAAGAAAGAGCAAATTAAAGTCACTGAGCACTACCTTTGTTGGTGCGACATATACAACCACCCCTTCATCGCTCTCCTTCAGCACTTTCTCCATGCAGTAGTAGGAAGCATAGGTTTTGCCTGAGGACGTTGGAGCAACAATCACAGCTGATTCATTATTATCCACAACATCAAGGAGCTCTCTCTGCAGGATTCAAAGCACCATTTGTGTCAATAATGTGAAGAGCATGTTATCAAAACAAATATATTAATACACTTTCAGTATAACTTTCTGAAACTCAAAAGGAATGATTGGGAGTTGCAAACACACGAAGAGACTTATAGAAAAACCTGAAAATTCATGATATTTTCTCAGAAGAGAGAATTGTTATACTTTTGAGCAATTTAAGGTGTGTTTGTTTTGGGGGGGAATGGAGAGTGAGTCTGAATAAAATATCTTGCTATTGAGAAGACCTTTTTTCTAATTATTTGCCATTGATTAAGTGCAGAATGGCTTTGAGAAATTCAGTTCTAAGAATCAGCCCATATGTATTTTTTTTGATGGTAAGAAAGCAGCTGAGGAAGAGAAAAAAATCAATAATTTATTATTTTATTACTTACCTTCTAATTTCTAAATATAAAAAATGCCAGGTACCTACTTTGTAGGGCATGTGGGATCTTCATCCCTTCAGCCTATCCTTTTATTCATCAAAATGATGACTACTCAAAGAATCATGTCTGTATGATGGGCGGTATGTGAAAAAACATCCAGGGCCCCAATCTCTTATCTAGGTCCACTCTGGGACACACCCCAGAGTGAAGGGAGCATCAAAAGAATTGCAATGTTTGCAGGATTAATGAAGAGAACTTGACTGCCTTGTGTCCTGTTCTGAAGTAAGCACTGGTTCTCCTGCTTCTGAAAAAGAGGCAGGGACTTTTTTTAAGGTACTCCACTATCATCAACATAAGAAAGATAAAGTAATATCAAACATGACCAACCAAAGTGGTATAAAACTAGAAATCAATTACACCAAGAAAAGTGGAAAATTCACAGATATGGAAAGACTAAACAACAATGGGTCAAAGAATGAATCCCAAGAAAAATAAAAAATACTTTGAGACAAATGAAAATGGACATATACCAAATTCATGGAATGTAGCAAAAAAAGCTCTAAGAGGGAAGTATTTAGCAATAATGACTCCAACAAAAAATGGCTAGAACTAATAAATGAATTAAGTTGCAGGATACAAAGTCAATACACAAAAATATGTTGCATTTCTATATACTAACAACAAATTATCAGAAAGAGAAATTAAGATTACAATTGCATTAAAAAGAACAAAGTACTGAAAATAATTTAACCAAGGAGATGAAAGATTTATACACTTAAAACTACAATACATTAATAAAAGAAACTGAAGAATACACAAATAAATATAAAGATATTCTTTGCGTATAGACTGAAAGAATTAATATTGTTAAAATGCCCATATTACTCAAAGCAATCTACAGATTCAATTATCAAAACTCCAGTGGTATTTTTTCACAGAAATAAAATACACAATCCTAAAATTTGTATGCAACCACAAAGGACACTGAATAGCCAAAGCAACTTCAAGAAAGAACATAGCTGGAAGCATCATGCTCCCTGATTTCAAACTATATTACAAAACTATAGTAATCTAAAGAGTATGACATTGGCAGAAAAATAGTCACACAGGTCAATGGAACAAGAATAAGCCCATGCATATATGATTATTTGAGGAGCCAAGAATGTACAATGGGGAAATGACGGTCTCTTCAATAAATCGTGCTGGGAAAACTGGACAGCGACATGCAAAAGACTGAAATGGAACCACTACCTTTCACCATACACAAAAAATAACTCAAAGTCAATTAAAGATTTAATGTAAGATCTGAACCCATAAAATACTTTGAAGAAAATATAGGTGTTAAATTCCTTGACATAGGACTTGAAAATGATTTTCTAAATCTGACACCAAAAACAAAGGCAACAAAAGCAAAAATAAGGCAGACCACATCAAACTAAAAAACTATAAGCAAAGGAAACCATCAACACAATGAAAGGACAACCTACTGAATGGGAGAAAAATTTTGTAAATTTTCTATGTATATAAAAGTCTAATTGTCCATACAACCATCCTACTGGTAGGTATGATGTGCAGGGACCACCAGGTGACAGACACTCAACACAGGAGCTGCCACGACACACACTGGCCATTTAAAAAGTAACGGCACCATGGGCCTAGCACCTACAAACCAACATTCGGCTTCCCCCACCACCACCCAGGAGTGACACCTCACCAAATCACAGCTAACACTGCCATGTTAATCATTGATGGATACTTAGGTTGTTTTCATGTCTTGGTGCAAAATGTAGCCCACAGCCCAGCCCAGAACCGGTTGCTGTGGGCGCCAGGTAATGATGTCACATAGCAATGCCCAGCTTCCTCTCCCTAGTGACTAGCCTCCTTGGAGTTTCTTCAGCCCAGAAACACGACTTGCTTTATAGCCAGGTGCAAAAATTTTACACTTTAACCAAATGTCTATGAAGCTTTTTCCCATGCCTCATCTCATATGATCCTCACAGAAGTCCTGGAGTAAGTAGATAAGAGACTTGGTAGAATCCTATTTTCTTTTATTAGCCAGAAAATAGAGATTTAGAAAGCTTAGAAACTTGACCCAACTGAAAAGAAGCAATGGTGGACCTTGAAAATGACTTCAGGTTTTCTCACTGTGCAGGATATAGTCAAACACTGCTACAGTTAAATATTTCATCCTTTGTTCTCCCTGCATGATCTACAATAATAATCTGCTTCATGATGATATTTACTGCTGTGTTTCTGATAACTACCTGAAAGAGAAATTGGGGTACTTCACTGGGCTGGAAAAAGTTTAGCTAAATCAGAAAGCAGGTCTAATTAAGCAAGTTTATCTATATACATAAAGCTCTCGCTGGTGCCAATCGCACGCATGTGTTTCAATCTGTCATTGTTGATCGTGAATTTGGTTGACACTTCTATTATAGAGAAAGGGCGAATAGCGATATTAAAATATTTATTCTAGTTAATTTTTTCACGAATCCATGCACCAGGACCCTGGTATATATGATAAGGGATTAATATCCAAAATAACAAAGAGGTTACATAACTTAACAAAAAAAGCCAACAATCCAATTACAAAATGGATAGAGAATCTGAATAGACATTTTTCCAAAGAAGACTTACAGATGGCCAATAGATACATGAAGAGAAATTCAACTTCATTAATGATCAGAGAAATACAAATCCAAACCACAATGAGATATCACCTCACACCTGTTAGAATTACTATTAATACAAAACACAACAAATAACAAGGGCTGGCAACTATGTGGAGAAAAAGGAACCTTTCTGCGCTGTTGGTGAGAATATAAATTTGTGCAGCTACAATAAAAAAACTGTGGAATTTTCTTAAAAATTAAACATACAACTACTTTATCATCCAGCAATTCCATTTCTGGGTATTTATTGGAAGAAAATAATAACACTAACTCAAAAAGATATAAGCACTCCCAACGCATGAAAACAACCTAAGTGTCCATCAATGATTAAATGGATAAAAAATTGTGATATATAAATACATATATATGTATATATACAATAGAATACCATCCAGCCATTTAAAAAAAATGAAATCTAGCCATATGCAACTAAATAGATGGACCTTGGACCTTGCAAAATTATGCTTAGTGAAAGAAGTCAATCAGAGAAAGATTAAAAAAGAAAGAAAAGCCCTAACCAGTTTTGCTTAGTGGATAGAGCATCCACCTGTGGACCAAAGGGTCCCGGGATCAATTCTGATCAAGGGCACCGTACCTCAGTTGCAGGTTCCTCCCAGGCCCAGACCCTGGTTGGGGCGCATGAGGCATCCAATCCATGTGTTTCTCTCACATTGATATTTCTCTCTGCTTTCCCTCTCTCTAAAAAACAATGGAGGCAACCAATCGATGTGTTTCTCTCACATCAATATTTCTCTCTGTCTTTCCCTCTCTCTAAAAATGGGTAAATATCCTCCTGTGAGAAGAAGGAAGGAAGGGAGGGAGGGAGGGAGGGAGGGAGGGAGAGAGGGAGGGAGGGAAGAACCAGAGGTGGAGGTGAGGAATGGGACAAAAATGGGTAAAGGGGGTATGAAAAATAAATTAACTTAAAATAAATAAGAACCACTACAAGTAAAAAAACAAAAACAAAAAAAACACAAAACCTTGAGCCCACCATTATGACTAGCATTATCCTATATCAGAAGGAACCATGGGAGATTAAATTGTCTTGGGGAATTAGAGCATAATATTTACTACTATCTAGGCTCTGACTGAAATCTATGTGTAGAAAAAAAATGCCTAAGACTCAGAAATGTAAACCTAAAGTCATCAGTGTAGACAGACTGTAAGCCATTGTGGGGTAGGACTAGGTTTTAGGGTTGACTGCAATCTTGGTGCTGAATAAAGTCTCTCATTTCATTCTGAATTCCTTTGATTCTCCAAAGTCCTTGGGGCACACCCCTTAGAGATAAAATTTTTCATTTTGGTGCTAAGTTAAAAAAAATGAACAGTTAATTGTTCCAGAAAGAAAAGGCAATGTAAAATAAAAGTGAACATTTCTTATATCTTCCTCAAAATTAAACAACAAAAAAAGAAGTCAGATTCTGACTATTCAGTCCATTAAATTGAAACTATGTAATTGCACTTTTGTAGGTAAACAGGTTCAATTCATCAGCAATTTTATATGGTTCAGTCTATGAAGAAACACACCATGTCATTCTAAATTTTATACCCATTAATACTAATTTTACATTTATTTGTAGAAGAATAACTACTATGGTAACAGATGAGGCAGGTAAGTATATAAACACTTGTCTACCCAGTTTAATGTACCAAATTTCTCTGAGCACATTTATAGATTTACATATGAAATCCTACTGACAAAGGGAAAACTTGGAGGCTGCTCCATAATGATACAACTGGATGACACACAACTTCAAAAAATATACATGTGAATTCATCAGAGTACCTCCAAGAAAATGAACAAAATAAAAATTTAACTTTCTTTAAGTTGAAAAAAGTCTACACTTGACATTCCCAATAACAAAATAATTTTAAATGCTATGACTCAATATTAAGAAGTTAATGACAAATAAAATAGGTAGCACCATAATAATGAATAGGTCCTCAGATCACATTTAATAATAAATACAAAGGGCTGTTTCATTCAGTCATTACCTGCCATGTGTCAGGAATAAAATCATGAACTCTGGGATCTGGATCTTTTCTCTCATCTCGTAGCAAATAATGGCCCATGTATTGTAGTTGAAACCGCACAGGCCCAATGCCAATTGAATATTTATTCTTTTTCTTCTCTTTTATGCCATCTTCTGCAACCTACATTATTTTAAAAGTTCATTTGAAAGTGATTTTAAATTATAACATCATTCAAATAATTAAAACATTTATTACTTGCACATTTTATGAGAAAAAATTTAACACTTTTTAAATGTTGTAATATCTTTGCTGAACTATTTTAGCACCTACTCTTGCCCATAAATAAGTATTTGGCATAATCAATGGAGCCTCTCAATTCAATCAGCCTAATGCACCTGCCAGAACAGACTTTACTGATTCCTCTTCATTGCTTTATAGTCATGCACATATAATCTTTTTATACTTACCACTGCTAATCTTTCCATACTTACCATTTTAAGGCTGTTTATGATCCTACCTGTCTTCTAATCAACATATATTCAACAAATATTACCAAACACCTACCAAATGCTATAAAGAGCTACAAAATAAATTTAGTATGTAATTATTCTTATTCTCCAGGAGGGTAAGCCACTGTTCATTCTGATTTCTCTTACAACATGTTGGTTTGAGAGAAACAGCTTAACCGTGAGTAAATTAGCAGACATCAAAGTTTTCAAATATCCATCAAGGTGTTTGTAGCTACAATCTGATATATGTAAAGACAATTGAATAACCCCATTATACTGTTTAAATTTTTTGCTACAATTAAACATAGGATTAGTTTTATAGGTCTACGGAGATTATCTGGCATTTAATGTTTGTCCAAATACTTGTTAAAGGTTTCTAATTCCAGATTACTTCAAATTTGGGCAGCTGGGTTACTAATAATGATTATGAATTCAGAGTAAATATTTTTAGTTAAAAACACCTAAAAGAGGTGACTGTATTTGCAAGACCCTTTATATATACCTAAAAATTATTCTATTAAAATGGAACTATTCTGAAAACATTACCTCAGTTGGATTTAAAGAACTTGCCAACTCATCAAATCCTAAATACTTAAGGCATCTGGCTATAAGTTGCCGATCTGCTTCTTGCAAAAGTTCTGAGTGTTTTTCCATCAAGGAGTGGATCCTTCTCATCATTTGAACAGCTATACTTATATCTTTTGTGGTTTCACCTTGGCAAAGATCAACACAATTGTTATAAAGACCACCAAAAACAATAAATTTATGTTAACCAAGAGTAGTCATCCAGGCTATCAATTTGACCTAATTAAATTCACTATCTTAACATAGATGGAGGTTTTGGAACACAAAATACTAAATAAAATAATATTAAAGTGCAACTATATACACATCATCATCTCCATGGACAACTGAGTTGAAGAAAAAGAAAAATCTTATAGATCACGATAGAAGTAAGATCATTAAAGCTCAAATTTGTGCAAGTTCTGGGGAACAACAAATATTTTCTCCACCTATTATTTTCACACCTTCTCTACCGTGTTCAAAGAAAAATATCCGGATGACTTTAAATACCTAGTTAAAAACTTAGCAACATTTATTGAGGTCTACTCTTGCCCACAAATAAGTATTTGGCATAATCAATGGAGCCTCTCAATTCAATCAGCCTAATGCACCTGCCAGAACAGACTTTACTGATTCCTCTTCATTGCTTTATAGTCATGCACATATAATCTTTTTATACTTACCACTGCTAATCTTTCCATACTTACCATTTTAGGGCTGTTTATGATCCTACCTGTCTTCTAATCAACATATATTCAACAAATATTACCAAACACCTACCAAATGCTATAAAGAGCTACAAAATAAATTTAGTATGTAATTATCCTTATTCTCCAGGAGGGTAAGCCACTGTTCATTCTGATTTCTCTTACAACATGTTGGTTTGAGAGAAACACCTAAGACAAGTCTCAGGCTTTGCACTGTAATGGAATCCACAGTGAAAGGATGACTTTGCTAGAGCAGACTGAAGTCAGCAGAATGAGAGTGTGGGGAATAAAGAACCTGGTGATCCTGTGTTAAGCGGATTCAAATGTGGAGAACCTCAAAGACGGACATCAATTAACTTTACTCAGAACAATTGTCAGTTTGGAGGTATGGCACATGATCATTTCATGCGCTATCAATTTACATATCTCTACCCAGTCTTATTTCTCCTTTATCTTTCTTCCCATCCGTTCTTTTCTTTTCTATTATAGAAATTGTAAAGCAGAGTGCATGGAACTTCAGCAACTTCTGGAAGAACTCAGTAAGATAATAAACACGATCCCAGTTTTACCCAAAAAGAAAATGTTCATATTTCAGATCTCAAAGATGAATGACAGATTCTCCCAGGTGCCTCACCATCTTTGTGGGTTCCCTTAACCATTCCGACAACCTTGTAATTTCTTTAAACCTCTCTTTGATTTGAATTTGTTCATTAATGTGCTGAGTATTTGCTACTGGGACCCTGTCTGATATTTCATTGCTCATTGATAAAACAGAGGTAAGAATACTTGGAGGAATTTTGTAAGGATAAAATCAGATAATGGGTCTAAAGCTTCTAACACAAATTTCCACTTAGTAAGTGACAGCTATCATCATTCTATTTTTTTTATTAATTCTCCAATTCATCAAAATGAAAAAAAAAAAAAAACACAGAATCACATACCTTTTCCTTGGCTTCTACAATGTTCTTTCCATGCTTTCAAGCAGGCAGTTAACCCTACCATTTCAACTTGATACTTCACCAAGTTACTTTTACATGATTTCAAGAAATCTTCCAGGTTCTGTATTCCAGAGTTTAAATTCTCTTTCATTTCCTCCTCAATGGAGTGTGATAGAACACTCCACTTATTCTCTTCTTTTTGTTCTTCCTTGGCAAATAATCTCTTCTTATTCTCTCTAGCAATTATTTCAGCCTTTGTCTCCTGCCCAGAAAGAAAAGAAACATATCATGAATCAAGTTGGAAATATTCCAATATATTATGAATGAGACAATATCTTTAAGTGTATATTGATTTTTTGGACCATCATCCCATTCTTCAATAGGCACAATTTTAGTCTGTGTCTGTTTCTTAAAATTAAAGCCTCTTGTAATTGAAAACTTATGACAATTTAATTTAATGAGTATAAAGACTAGGTGATTTTCTAGGTTTATGAGTGATCTATATTATAAATCAAAGAGTAAATATAACAAAATCAGAAACACCAGGGCACTATTTTTTCATGTCTTTATGCACTGGTTCCAGCTGCTATCTCTAGAAAAGGTTCCCTCTTGCATTCCTCCATGGTCACCTCTCTATCCCCTACTTGTCCCTCAAGATATTTCTTCTATGAAGCCTTTCCTAATTCTCTTAAGACTAAGTCATGTATTCCTCCTCTTCCTGGGCATCTCTCTATCAAAGCACTCATCACATGTATTGTAGCTGTGAATTGTTATCTCAATGTTTTTACATCCAAGCCTTTAGTTTTATTTTTGTTAATAAATATATTTTTTATTATGTGTAGATATGCAGATTAGAGCATCTTAGCAAGTAAATAAAATAATAGATGATCATATATATGTGTATATATATATATATATATATATATATATATATGCACATAGCATTGTAAGAAGCTACCAGAGACTGAACAAAATAGCTTAAGAAGAGGCAAAGAAAAGTAAAACATTTTGATAGAATTTATAGAACCTACATTTGCCTTTTTGGTCTTGGGTTTACTGAAATTCTTCTTTGGCTTAACATCTTGAGTTACAATGAGTTTGGAAGAAACTGATTCTAATGACTTTCCATAAAATCGCTGAAAAACTTGATACTTTTGCACAGATTTAAGATAATAAGGATCTCTAGGGTTTTCTGAAAAGGAAAAGACAAAATTTAATACAATTGCATTTCTTAAATAGCATTCTCACTAATTATCCACATCATCGCAATCTAACATGAACTTTCTTTTTTAGTTTGGAACAGTAATTTACTGTTCACTTTTGTTAAAGAGGGGATCTTTAACTCAGACTATCTCTTGTCTATAAAATAATTCCTTACTGTATTTAAGGGATAGGAAGATAAAGCATTATTTCATTATCTACCTCTCAAAACAAATATCAGGATGCTATGACAGATTCTGGGCGTTACCTTTGTCATGTGTCTTGTGAATAAAGTTAAGAAAAGGAAAGTAGAGGCAGAGTCAAGAAGATAGCCATTTAGGATATTCTGGCTTCTTGCATCACGTAAAGGAAAAATCATTACTCCAGACCATAGTCACAGAATCAAAAACTTGGCAGCTGAGAAACACTTACACTATGGTAAAATCCAATAACAGAGGAAATCTTAACAGTCAAGATGTGACATATGCCCTTACCCAAGAAAAATTACAATACTCAAAGGGAATAACTAAGCTTGTTAATTTTTCTATGTCTATCTACATATATCAAACCACTTTGAAGGATGTTAATGGTTAATCTAAAAGATCCCTTGCATCTTGCAGGATCTTGTTAGTTGTTTATATAAGCAGGCTGATAAGTATTTCATATGAGCATGCTTACTATGCACACTCCTAGATTCTCCTGAAAGTAAGTTTTGTCTACTTGGGAGGAGGAGGAGTGGGAGTGAGCATAGAGCAAAAGTGAGATGAATGATCCAAGGACAACAGATCCCTAATTCAACCTCTGTTGATGCACTGCTAGTGATTTTATGGGCTCCCATTTTCAGTTCCTACCATCCTAAGCATGAAGGCAGATAAAATGTTGGCACTTGTTTCATGCAGTCAACTGGGTGGTGTGAAAGCAACTGCAATTGCTTAGAAGACTATGGTCTCAATATTTTTGACATCTAGGAATATACAGAATTCTTCAAATATAAATTGTCTTTGCTTAAGACAGCTTCTAACTTTTGTGGGGACAAATGCCATCTTTATGTACTTCCTCCTAGTACTTCCTCCTAAGACACCTACATACCTATGTACATATGACTGTCAGTAAAGGAAATGGGACTCTTCACTACCATCTTTACTGACATCCACCTAAATATTTTCTGGACTAGTCTTACTCAAGAAATATAATTTGTGGCACATAATATGCTAATATTTCATTCTGAGATAAAAGACAGAGAATGAAATTTATTTTAGTTTATTTCACCAAAGTCACAGAGCTCACCATTAAAATTGCACTTTGATCTATCATAATCATCACTAAGGGGTTTATGAGAATGCCAATGTACAAGTTCATCAAATGCCTTATGTTTAACCAGTGAAGTTACAATCGGATCATCCCTATGAGATAAAAAGAAATACATTCATATTTTAAAGTACAGACATTCAAATATAACATAACACAGATTATACTTTGCATTCATATTTTTTAAAAAAAATTATAGCCCTCTTTCCTCTTTCTGTGATATGATATAAATAGTTGAACCCAAAGAGCAGTTTATTAGAGTTTAATAATCCAGAATCCACTTGATGTTTTAAACAGTCCCATCAACATCAAAAACTGTTAATGAATTCATTAATTAAACGCATGCAGATTGAGTGATTTTACTCTAAGATTAAAACCATGTTGATTTTCACCTAGTATTGATCAAAGGTCATTGATAAATTTGATATCAAACTCATATGTTTTACAAACATATATTACATCTAATATACTCTAATATGTTATAGTTCAAAGAATCTTTAATGATTAATACTCCAAACAAGTGTTTATAGGGGCACTTTTGGCCCTATACCTCTTTAGAAAAGGCAAATCTTTCAAAATGTCTCCAACAAATTTATCAACCATCTCAGATGACATTGGAATAAAACCCAAATTGGGCATCTTTTCCTTGGAGGTATCTGCAAACAAAATATTAAGACAAGGTCAAATGTGAAACTTTCATACAGGGCTATTACACATTTTCTAAAATTTTACATTAAAAAACATTTTTCATTGATCTTATTTATATTTATTAAATTCCAAGCCTTTCTATAAAACTATTTCCCGCATTAAAACATTTTGGAAAACAGTAGAATATAAACAAATAGATATCATTTAAGTAGATAGGTAGGCAAATAAATATCATACATATCACATAAATGCCACATATATATGATAGTTGGCTAATAAATGCTTTTATTTAATATCCGGTTCATAATTCTAGGTAACCTGCCATTGCTCTGGCTCATCACCCCTTGGTGTTCACTGTTTCTATCTTTGCCGAATACCTTCCTGCCTGAGCTCTACAGCTCTCTGCCTGAGCACTTTTTATCTTATGGTCCACATGGAGCAGTGCTAAGAATTTAATGCTCCAGAGTAGTCCTCAACCAAGGCTGAGAGTCCCAGGACAATTTACTAGTAACTGTAGTTGCCCTCAGTGGAAACCTACTCATTAACTTGCCCTGCATTTATTTTCCTCTCTTCCCTATCTAATCTTACCACTACCTTATTTGATCATTCTGGGATCAAATAAATATATATATATTTATTTTCTTTCTCTATGTCATGAAAAATAGCTTTATATCAATACACCCTAAACCCCATTAGCTTTTGTTCTCATATTCCTTCAGGGATCATTTTCTTCTTCCTGGAATTCATCAAATAGAAATATCATCAGTTATGCTTTGATAATGGGTCAGTTTTGTATTTCTGAAAATATCCATATTACTCCTTCATTCGTAAACTATATTTTAAGAATTCTATATAATGTCACTCTATTCTGACTTCTATTATCATTATTATTGAAAAAGTCTAATACTAGCCTTTTTGTTCTTTTAATTCTTTTAAGATATTTATTTTTATACTAGAGGCCCAGTGCACAAAATTCATCCACGGGATGGGGGGGGGGGCGAGACTAAACTGACAGTCCCCTCACAATCCAGGACTACTGGCTCCTAACTGCTCACCTGCCTGCCTGCCTGATTGCCCCTAACCACTTCTGCCTGCCAGCCTGATCGCCCCCTAACAGCTTCTCTGCTGGCCTGATGACGCCTAACCACTCCTGCCTGCTGATCACCCCCAACTGCCCTCCCCTGCCAGCCCGATCGCCCCCAACTGCCCTCCCCTGCCAGTCCAACCACCCCCAACTGCCCTCCCCTGCAAGCCTGGACACCCCTAACTGCCCTCCCCTGCTGGCCTGGTCACCCCCAACTTCCCTCCCTGCTGGCCATCTTGTGGTGGCCATCTTGTGATGATGTGAGGGCATTGCACGAGGGTGCGAGGACCACCTAGGCTTTTATTAGTATAGCTTCTACAATTTTATTCTATTGTGTCAAGTGAATGTATTTGCCTAAGAGTGTGAATATCTACATGTTTAATTTATTCCACTTGGGATTCATAATACATCCTGACTGTGCAAATTCTTATCTTTCACAAGTCTAGGCAAATGCACAACCTTGATCTCTTCAATTATTTCCCAACCCACATTGGCTCAATCTCTCCTTCTGAATCTCCAAATGAATGAAAGGTTGACTTCTTCATTCTATCTTTCATATATATGTTAATCCTCACCCAAAGATATGGTTACTGATTTGTTAGAGAGGGGAAAGAAGGGGAGGGGAGGGAGGGAGGGAGGGATGGAGGGAGGGAGGGAGGAAGGGAGGGAGGGAGGGAGGAGAGAGAGAGATAGACAGAGATGTAAGAAAGCACTTCCTGTATATGCTGGGCCAGGATCAAACCCACAATCTTTCAGTGTACAAGATGACGTTTTAAACAACTGAGCCACACCAACCAGGGCTTCTTCATATATTTTAACATCACTTTTATATTTATTATTTATATTTGTTTATTTATTTATAAATTGTTTTCCAGCTTTATTGAACTGTAATCAATATACAGTTGTGTAAATTTAAGGTGTACAATGTGTTAATCTCTAGTCTGTGTAATTCTTTTGATCAATTTCTAGTTCATAAATTCTCTTTAGCAATTTTCAATCAGCTTCTTACTAGTAACTCATCGGTTGATAATACTTTCATTTCTACAAGTTTGGTTATTTTAAAATGAAAATGATGTTTTAAAGTATTTTATTTTCTCATGTTTCAAGTCTCATATTTTATTTCTTTAAACATGTTAAACACATATATATTTTAGATTTGATAATTACAAAAACTGTAGTATTTAGGAGTTCTAGTGTTGTTGTTTTTCCTCTTACTGTTTTTCTTAGGGCTTATTTCCTTTGTTGTTTTATAAATTTGTATTTACACTAATATTTGGCAGAAAATCCTGTAAAACTAAGGTGGCTTAGAGTTATCTGCTAATACAGTAAATTGGAGCCCCAGATGCTTGGGAGGGCAGATCAATAACCAGAAACTCTCAGAGTGATGTACTTGGCATTACTCTGGGAGCAGGCTTTCTTTATTTTAGGCCCCTGGGATTTCCATTTTGTTGTTTTCAGCTTAGCTATAATTACATAAAAAGACTTTTGGTATCTCCATGGTTGCCCACAAGAGATTATCTCTTGATCTATATACTGTCAAATTATTGAAAATGGCAGTCACCTAAATCTGATTTTTTTTAAACCACAACATTAGTTACAAGCAAAACATAACATAGCATATTACCCTGATGAAATGACAACAAAGGTAATTTATTATTAAACTGCATAGTGCCAGAAAAGTATTTATACTTGCAGCATTTAGGTAGTGGTACTTTCAAAACATTTTCAGAGAAATGATGCTTTATATATGTGTCAGATTAATTTAGAGATTTATTACCTTTGATTGGTACTGGATCCTTTTTAAGAAAATTAAGTTGTGTTGTTCTCAGAGGAAGTGGCTTTCCAACATCAAACTTTCCGACCAACTCTGATACAGCATTCCAGAGATATTCATAATCTTTCATAATGGTATTTCCCAAATTCAAATGTAGGCCTAAATAATAGTTAAAAATACTAATTGTTAAAAGTCACTCACACATATGCAGAAACATGCATTTTTATTAAATACATAGATCTCTGAAATACTTCTCAAACAATAAGATTTTCAGTGGGTTCCACACTGCACCTAAATGAAAATGGTCCCTAGTGTTGACTATGATATTGTAGATTTAAAATTTTATCTTGTTTTCCTATTTTATAACAAGTATTAAAATTATGACTATCTTAACTAGCAATAACAGATGGTGCATATCTAGCTATCATTTAAGGTAATAAAAATGCTATGCCACACATAATATTACAACCAATAAAACTGAATAAAACTATGATTTTTCAGAAAATGTAAGAGGATTGCTAAACTTATATGTAGCCAATTTATTTCAATGCTTGCAATATGAAAGAACCAAATCCTAGGGGGTAAAAGAAGCTTCAATAATGCCCAGCTGTAGTTCTCTTAAAATGTGTTTTATTTTTTTACTATTAAGAAACAACAGAAAAGTTATTCCAAGAAAATAAGTCAAAGAAAGAAAAACAAATCGGATATTACAAATGCATAAATTAGCTTTATCTTTTGAAAAATATTCCCTAAATATCTAATTGTAATAGATGATATTAATCAGAGTAAATATTATGAGAAAATGTTATGCATTTATTTAAATGAAAAATTAAGCTGTTAATTTACCAATATTCTTTCAAAAAATATCTGTGGAATAATATTCAGTTAAAAGAAGTTTTAAAATACAATACCCACTTTAACTGCAACTAAATAAGACATATACATGTATAAACAAAGATAAGAAGGAGAATGATTGCTACATTATATATTGGAAATACAGCTATATGATTTTTGAGGTTTTAAATTTTTTTACATTGTTTATCTCTGGTTGAAAGTATAATTATTACAATATACTAAGATAATACCTTGAACGTTTTCATTTTCATAGTAAAAAGCAATATTCTTCAACAAAAGCTCATCACTTAAGTCACAAAGGTGAATTAAATTCAGATTCCAAAATTCAAAAATGTTTGTATTATTTAGGATGAAATATTCACACCACTTTCTCTGAAAATTGGAAATTAAAAATACCAAGTTATTGACAATTTCTATATTATCAATAAGCTATAACATGACTTAAAAATGTCTGTAATCCAAATGATAGGCAAATTGGCAGGGCTCTTTCCAATTCTTATTAGTGTAAACCCTTTCAATCTGGGTAGTTATGAACAATTTATACCTTAAAAGATTAAAGCATAACATAAAATTAAATTGACAAAAAAAATGAGTTAAGTGTAGTTCCCTATTCTGAAGCAGAGAAGTCCATATTTAACTCTTACTACCCTCTTTTCTATGCTTTCAATATGAAAGAACACAAGGTCCCAAGGCTTTAGAAATATTTTTGCCTTCAAATGTGTCTCTGTTCTTTACTTAGGTTTAATGTTTTCCAATTTTACTTTCAGGTCAAAAGAGCATAAAAATAAAGAACATTTGATTGTTCAGGGACCGAGAAGATGTTGAATCCTTCAAACTCAAAGATTCTCATTCGTCTACACTGATGTGCACCTACCTACCAGGTTTATGATCTGGAGCTATGTTCCCACCTAACACAGACAGAATGTCTTCACTGACCACACTTAGTCCAGGGCAGTGTATGAGGAAGCGACCTCAGCAGGTGAGAGCCTCATCATCCCCTCAGTCAATACTAGTGTTGGGAGAGTTACGTTCCAAGGAGGAAAACTGAGGCTTCTCTGCTCCACACTTTATTGGTGAATTTAAAACATAAGAGCAAGAATGTAAAGCATGGGAAGAGGGAAAAAACTAGCTTCCCCAAAGGTCAGTTATGAAATCAACCAAGATCTCTAAAACAAAGAAGCCTGGGATGGGGGTTGGCGGAGGCACCCTGGCATTTTATGCAGTTCTGTGGCCTGCAAAGTGTTTATTCGAGATAGACACTTGAAGTGGAGGCTTCTCTGAAGGGAATGCCTGGGCAATCAAAGCCTAATTCAGACACAGTACTCGGATTACAAAAAGAAAATCAACTTTCAGGGTTTACAGTTGTTTGTGGTGATGCTGGTATAAACAAACCTACTGCACGGCCAGTATAGTCCTCAGCGAGGAGCAAATTTAAGCTACAATGAGATAACGCTTCACACCTTCCAGAATGGCTACTACCAATAAATCAACAGCCAGTAAGTGCTGGCGAAAATGTGGAGAAAAGGGAACCCTAGTGCACTGTTGGGAATGCAGACTGGTGCAGCCACTGTGGGAAGCAGTGCGGAGTTTCCTCAAAAAATTAAAAGTGAAACTGCCTTTTGACCTGAGAACACACTTCTGGGAATGTATCCTAAGAATCATGAAACACCAATCAGAAAGAATAGAGGCACTTCTATGTTCATAGCAGCATATTTACAATAGCTAAGATCTGGAAACAGCGCAGTGCCCATTAGTAGATGTGTGGATAAAAAAAGCTATGGTACATTTACACAATGGAATACTAGGCAGCTATAAAAAAGAACTCTTACTTTTTGCGACAGCATGGATAGACCTGGAGATTATTATGCTAAGCAAATAAGCCAGTCAGAGAAAGACAAATAAATGCCATATGATCTCACCCATATGTGGAATTCAATGAACAAAATAAACTCATGAACAAAATAGAACCAGAGGTATGGATACATGGAACAGAATGACAGATGTCAGAGGGAAGGGATGTGTGGGGGACTGGATGAAAGAAGGTAAAGAGATTAGCCAAAGGACATGTATGCATAGTGCATGGACACAGACAACATTGTGGTGATGGCCAGAGAGAGGGGGGCCTGGGTGGAGGTAGGCAAAGGGGGTAGAATGGGGGGCATCTACAATAGTGTCAACAATAAAAAAGTAATAAAAAGTATAGTCATACAATTACAGTGGTAGGCTATACCATCTAGGTTTATTAAGTGCATTCTATGATGTTCACACAATGAGGAAATCATCTGATGGTGCATTTCTCAGAACTATCCCCATAGTTATGAAATGCATAACTTAAGAACACTAAAGAGATTCCACACAACTATAGAGCAGTGCTTCTTAAACTTTAGCATAAACCTTATCTGGAAAGGTTGTTAAATAAAACACATGTTGCTAGGCACCATCCCCAGCGATTGATTTAACAGGTCTGGAGTCAAGCCTAAGAATTTGCACTTCTACCAAGTTCCCAAGAAATGTTTCTGCTGTTGGTCAGGGGACCATACTTAGAGAATCACTGCCATGTAACAGCCCAGCCCCACCAATCCTTTCCTATAAAACCACTGAGTAAATAGTACTATGTGGAAACAGTACGGCAACTGCTCCTCACTTTATTCACTTCATACAAGAAGCACCTGTGTGGTCTCTGAGTGTCAAGATTTGAGTAAGCATGAAACTCTCCCTTCTGTTTGCTTAGCTGTTTTCTCCAGAGGCCTCAGAATATGCCCTTTATTATGAAATTTTCAGAGGCTGTCTGAAGTTATCAAGATAAAGCACAGAGCATGGGAAAAGCAGAGGTTTGCTTGCCTATGGAATAATCAGAACGCAGAGTATATTGGGAAAGGAACAGGTTTGAAAGCTGGACATAGATGAAGTTAGATCCCAACTTGATCATTTATTAGTTGTGCTAATTGGCCACTTACCTCTCTGAGCCCAAGTTTTTCATGTGTAAAATGAGAACATAAGAGGAGTGTTATGTTTGAATGAGGTAACATAGATGGTGAAGAATAAATGGTAGCTATTCCTATTGTAATCATGCATCCTAATTAAAGAAGGGAACCCACCTCTGTCTAAAGACATCCCCTAGATCCCATCCCCTCACCTTAATTTCCCTGTATTTTCATCCTACCCTCTCTTAATTTCTATAATCAGCATCTAAGCATGCTCAATCATTGCCATTTTATTCATTTTTAATATTTGTTTAAATATATGTTTTTATTTATTTCAGAGAGAAAAATGGAGGAGAGATAGAAAGAAACATCAATGATGAGAGAAAATCATTGACAGGCTGTCTCATGCTAGCCCCCTACCAGGGAACGAGCCCACAACCCAGGCATGTGCCCTGACCGGGAATCAAACCATATCTCATGATTCATGGGTTGACACTCAACCACTGAGCACACTGGCTGGGCAACCTTTGCCATTTTTAAAGCATTTTTAATTGACCCACTTTCCTCTCCAACTTTATCTAATGTCACTGTTCTTATTCTCAACTTCTTACATATAAGCTACTCTTCACCTATATTTTCTCCCTTCCAGTCACTACTGAATTCACTTTAACGTACACTGTGCTTCCCATCACTCCATTAATAGGTCTCTTAATTATCATCAACAGTGAGCTCTAGGCAATTTAAACCAATTTATTAATTTTAGTTCTCAACCTCCTACAATTCTCTTTAGCATTTGATAATATTACCCACAGCCATCTTTGAAAGACCCAGTTCCACTGACTTTCAGAACAATCCATTTTCCTGGATTTCCTTCCTATTCATCTAAGCAGCTTTTTCTCAGTAGCTTTTGTCAATATATCAACCTTTTCTTAACTATTTAATATTAGAATATCTCAGGTCTCTGTTCTAGGCTCTCTCTCTCATCATATCTCTCTCCCAAAATAATTTCATCCACAAGATGACATCAATTAATATCAATTGATCTTTCTACTTGGCTATTTCATTGGCACCTCAAACTCAGTATTTCCAACATTGAACTCAGGATCTTCCTCTGGAGTGTCCTCCATACAGTACAATTGCATCACCCTCCCCCCAAATGCTCAATCTAGAGAATTAGAGTCACTTGACTCCTCCCTTTTCCACATGTCCCACAATCAATCACTAAACTTGTCAATTCCAAAACTTAACTCTTGAATTTGCCTGCTGCTATTCATCCTTATTTTCCACTTCCTTAGTCCCTAGCATTATCAACTGTTACATGAACTAAGATAATAGTCATCGAACTGGTGTCCCCAAATCCAATGTTGTGCCTCTACAATGTTATGTCTGCATTACAAGCCAGAGAAAATTTTGAAAACGGAAGTGCCACTCATCTGCTTGACATTCAACCAATCAGTTGGTTCTCATTGTGTTTACAACCAAGTTTTATCTCCATTCCCTTAACAGGATCTACAGAGTTCTAAATGATTTGTTTCTTAACCACTCTTCAGTTTTATCACTTTCCCATAGTCTTTCTATTCCAGTTATACTTCATGAAGTTCAGTTCCTTGGTCATGTCATCCTCGGGTAATCATGCATGCTGTTTTATCTTCTGGAATCCTCTCTTCAACTTGCTAACTCCTACTCATCCTTTAAGACTTGGGTTACTTCTCAACATTTCTTAAGAGAAGCCATCCTTTTCAGACTGAGTAGAGTTCTTCTGTTATCATATTCTAAACCATCCTATAGTCCCTCTTTCATAGTAATTTAAAAAATTCAATATCTATCTTTGCTGCAAAATGTAACTCTATGAAGGTGGTGGAGTGAAAGGAGTAAGTGTGGTCTCATTTTTTTTTTTCTCACAGTATTCCCAGTGATTCATACAATTCATGTGCATTAGATAAATATTTGTGGACTGGCCTCCTAACTAATTGGGATATAGTATCAAAATCATTTTTAAAGCCCACATCAATTGATCTACTAATCTCATTGCTGGACATCAGTCTAAGTCAATACCTCCAAATTAAAGGGAAAGGCTTACACTTAAATAACCTAGAGAGTAGCAGCACCTAAAAAAACAATTTAAACCCTACTGATATCCCATAATAGAGAAGTGGGTAGTAAACCGTGGTACATCCATTAAAAAATAAATGATAGCCATTTAAAAATGATGCTAAGAATGTGAAAGAAAACAAAAAAAATATGTGAAAAAATAAATAGATTTCCAATGTTAGAAACAATAACAAATAACAGAAAAATCTAGGCATTTAAAGCAAGGAAAATAAACAAAAATGTCAACAATTGCCAACATTTACTAAATGGTGGGGTTTTCTGTTGTTTTTGCTTTCTATTTTCTCAGTCAACAGATTTTTTATAACTATCCTCTATAATAGGCTAAAATAATACACTATTACATTTATTTATTCAATTTCTCTCAAGAGCAAAACAAAATGGTCACCAATCCCTTATAGTTGATAACACAAAAAAACTAATCTTGACAGAGATTAAAAGGAAGAAAATAGAGTTTTTTTCCTTAAATTCAATATACAGAATGTTGTCTATTATTACTACCAAAGAGTTGGAATTAGAAAGTGATTGATTTATGCCATTTGACTTTTAAAGCCCCCAAAGGGCTGACATTGTTCTCATATAAGTCTATTTTTGAAGGTGACTGTGGCTCTATATAGATGAAACAGTTGAAACAAAAAGTAAATAATAAACTAACAAAGAACATATTTACCATTTTTAAGAAAGTCTGAATGTCCTCAATCCAATCGGAAGTGATGAATCTGGTACAAGCTCTTTGAGAAAGAGGTAAATGGAGTATAAAAGCCACACTGAGACAATGCAATTTACACAGATCTTCCACCCATTGCAAGCTTAAGCAATCCCCTTTCACCTGCATAAAATAAAGAAGGTAAGCCAGGGCACAGTGGCTGTGAGATACACATACAGCACACAGCAGTCGCTAGCCACATTCAACTATGCACGAATCACAGAATATAATCACATTCTTCATTCTACATTTTTGAAAAAGTTCTTTTCTTCATACATAAACTTGGCTGAGTTTATACAGATGTGCAGTAAGGGGGACAGGGAACTGCCAGTTCAATAGCAGTTTGCATAAAGTATTTTTTAGTATTCTCAGTTAAGCCAACCTTTACGTGAAATGACCAAGCAGCTAAATGAAGTAACGATCCTGCAAGACTCAGTACTGACAGAACCACACATTAAATGCTCTAGTCTGGCCCTACCTGGTTTTGCTCAGTGGATAGTGCTTCGACCTGCGATCTGAAGGGTCCCAGGTTTGATTCCAGTCAAGGGGACATGCCTGGGTTGCAGGCTCGATCCCCAGTAGGGGGCATGCAGGAGGCAGCCAATCAATGATTCTCTCTCATCATTGATGTTTCTATCTCTCTCTCCCTCTCCCTTCCTCTCTGAAATCAAAAAAAATATATTTTTAAAAAATGCTCTAGTCTGTCCAACGCATCACACTTTAAAAGTTACATTGAAAATTACTAGAGTGAGGAAATCAGGACATTTCTAAAACACTTATCGAATTAGAAAAAGGGTTAAGTGGACATATTTAACATGATAGGACAAAGACCTCAAAGCCATCTCCAAATTTACAAAACTAAGACTTGTTTCAGAATATCTCCAAAGGGCGAAATAGGTTCTAAAGGTAGAAATTCCAGAGAGTTACATTTGGTTTAGTATCGTTTTTCTGATAACACAATTTAAAATGGCTGGCCAATCATGTACAAATTTTTTACTAAGAATATACAGGTGGGGCAAAAGTAGATTTATAGTTGCGAGTTAAGCAAAACACAGAGTTTTTTTCTCCTTTTTTTTCTAATCCTCACCCAAGGATATGTTTTTATTAATTTTTAGAGAGAGGAAGGGAGAGAGAGAGAAACATCAATCAGTTGCCTCCTGGATGCCCCTCCCCCTTCATGTGGGATCAAACCCGCAACCTAGGTATGTGCCCTGACCGAGAATCAAACCCACCACCTTTTGATGTATGTGATGACACTCCAACCAACAGAGCCACCCAGCCAGGGCAAGTTTATGCTTTATTATTCATTAATTACTGTACTATTTACTGTGTTATTGTGTATTATTTACTGTTTCATTTTCCATGCTAACAATTGTAAACCTACTTTTGCCTCACCCTGTATTCAAGCAGCTATTGAAAAGCCAAATACTATATAAAGAATGCTATGTTAAAGATAACGAGTCCTGTTCATTTCTAAAATTGTAGAAGAGACAAACTTCATGTTTCTTTAATGAGAATACTTAATCAAGAATCCCACAGCACTCAAATTGTTTACAAAATAGTATGTGTACAAATGTGTGTGTCTGAGAGTGTGTGTCTGTGTGTGTGTGTGTGCCTATGTATGTGTGCACAAATATATAGGGATAACTATTTAGTTGAGAGCAAACCTATACTGGTCAACATATTCTTAATGAACTCTACCAAACATCAAAAGGTTAAGATTTTTAGTGTCTCTCCAGCGAAGATGGCACTAAGATACTACAGTAGGGATATTCTTTCAAAATACAGTTTGGTATCATGGAACTTGAACAAGGCAGACCCAGGTTCAATCCACACTGCTCTTTAATATATTTGGTTTAAGGAATGTTACATGCAATATCTGAACCTCAGTGTTCTCATATGTGAAATAGGGATAATATGCCGAAACCGGTTTGGCTCAATGGATAGAGCGTCGGCCTGCGGACTCAAGGGTCCCAGGTTCGATTCCGGTCAAAGGGCATGTGCCTTGGTTGCGGGCACATCCCCAGTGGGGGGTGTGCAAGAGGCAGCTGATGGATGTTTCTCTATCATCGATGTTTCTAACTATCCCTCTCTCTTCCTCTCTGTAAAAAATCAATAAAATATATTAAAAAAATAAATAAATAAATGAGATAGGGATAATAGTACCTCCCTTGAAAGGTTATTGTGAGAATTAACCCTTTGCACTCGCTTGCTTTTTTCTCGATTCCTTTATTCTACTCGGGATTTAATTTTTTAAATACCCCAGATTTTACAAAGCGCGGCAGTAGAATAAAAAACTGGAGTTTCTTTTCATATAAACTTATTTATTTGGATTTTTTTATATTTCAAATTATTGATACATTCAATAACCGTCACACTCGACATCCGAGTGCAAAAGGTTAATGACATTGAGGCATATAAAGTGCCCAGAACATTGCAACATTATAAGCTCTCACCAAGTACTAATTTCCTTTTTCATTTCCCCTTCCTCTGGATGGTTGGACAAATTTGATTAAATAAGTAATAAGGGAAACATCTGCATAGTAAAACACTAAACCTTATAGTGACACAATGGGTGTTTTTTAATAAACGAAATCTAGATTTTTCCCTTTTTTTTTTTTTGGAAGTGTATATAAATAAATTAAGGAAATAAATGAATACCAAGTGGAAGAAATGGTAGATGAAAGATATCAAAAGTTGAGCGCAATGGTGTTTCACAGTAAAATAATACCAGTCCCACCTGTTGGATGTTAGTTTCCTGACCAGAGGTGGTCTTCTTTCTGTTTTCTAAAAAGTCATGGTACATTCTCAAAGTCAAGGAGCATGAAGTAACACAAAGAACACGCCGAATGTCAGATCCTTCTGGCCAGAGTTGCTTAAGCAGAGAAATTATTTCCCATGCCTGTCACAGAAGAAAATTGTAAAATGTCATGGTACTTACAAAAATGTTTATTCATAACTGATCTTACTAGAAGAAATCATACAGAAAAGGATAGATTTGACCACATGAAACTACAAATATTGCTGTTAAAAATTATAAACATTTTAAATGAGAAAATTCCAAAAAATATTTCAGTGAAACCCTTAAACATTTAAATGTGTAAAGAGTGCCTATAAATCAATAGGAAAATATCTAAGTCTTTAACAAATGAGCAGATAACACACAAAAGAAACACTAATATAATAAAAGAAGAAAATGTTTAACCTCTTTAGTAATAAAAAGAACAATTAGATATCATATTTTTACTTTCAAGTTAGCAAAGTATATTTTAATGATAATAGCACTGGAATGTGATGCCATTTCTCTCATAGTTTCTCATATTTTGTTAATGATAATATAAATAGGTACAGAATTACTGCAAAGCTATTTGGCAATAGTGATGATTATCATTAAATATGGTGATACTTTTTGATTGGCTAGTCAAGTTCTAAATCTAGTTTAGGTAAATAATACAAAATGTGTAATGATAATAGCACTGGAATGTGATGCCATTTCTCTCATAGTTTCTCATAGTTTGTTAATGATAATATACATAGGTACAGAATTACTGCAAAGCTATTTGGCAATAGTGATGATTATCATTAAATATGCTGATACTTTTTGATTGGCTAGTCAAGTTCTAAATCTAGGTTAGGTAAATAATACAAAATGTGTACCAAGGTTTATGTACCAAGATGTTCACTACAAAGTTATTTGTAAAAGCCAATTTTCAAACAATTTAAAAGTTTAGCATTAAGGAAATATGTAAATAATAACATTAATTTAGAAAGTGAATACAAGGATATATGTAATATGTCTCAATTGTATAACAATACATAGAACACCATTGAAAGATTATATTTTTTAAAATGTGTAAAAATGGTATAATGATTATGAAAAGTTTTCAGAGGAATAACATTATGACACATTGAAATCTAGATATACTTCTATTAATAAAATTTAAGTCTCCCTATATTCCAATATGAGGCATTGTATTACAGGAAATTCATATTTTTTTTTATTTGTCTTCATTGTTGAAAGCATTAAAGATGTCCCCTTCCCCCTCCAATTCTCCCTCCACCCCACTCCTACCCCCTTCCCAGGCCTTCACCACATTTTCCTAAAATCCTATCATATACACATAGATATATAATTTTGTGGGATTTCCATGTAGCTAAAAACAATAGTCTATAGTAATCAACTTCCTAGAAACATATTAAGCATTTTATTTATACTTGTAAATATTCTTCACAAAGTCATTCCCTCAGAATTAAGACAGACTAGATACTACAAAATAACTGTATAAGGGAACCATTAACAGATTCCAGGTCCTCAATCCCTCATGCTCCTGAGCCCCACTTGCCCCCAAATCAAGGCTTTGTAGTGACCAAAGAGAGATTGACCAAAAGTGCAGAAAACATAAAGGAGACACTTTAGTGAAAAGGAGGCCACTAGCATTAAATCTACTCCAGTCTGAAAATACAATGATAACCAGGTAGAACATAACACAAACTACAGAAGACAACTTTCAAATTACTGGTATGCACAACTTACAGCATCCGATGGCACATAAAAGGACCAGGCACACGATTTAAAGACACAGACTAGATTTATAAGGACCAATATAACCTAAAAAGATAGGAACTACTTACAGAATAGGAATTACTTAAAGCCGTGGTCGGCAAACTGCGGCTCTTTGGCCCCTTGAGTGTGGCCCTTCCACAAAATACCACAGCCTGGGCGAGTCTATTTTGAAGTGGCATTAGAAGAAGTTTAAGTTTAAAAAAATTTGGCTCTCAAAAGCAATTCCAATCGTTGTACTGTTGGTATTTGGCTCTGTTGACTAATGAGTTTGCCGACCACTGATAAAGGAACAATCTTCTGAAAACACAATTCTGGGTCCTTCGCAGATCACCCCTGCACCCAAGCCCCCGACCACCCCTGCACCCAAGACTCCGGCCACCCGGGCCTCAACGGGGCCCCTTGCCTCCCCCGGGAGGCCTCCTACGCGTGCCTGGCTTCTCGGGGCTCCACTGGGAGAAGGGGCTGAGAGAGAAGGCGGCCGGGGACCTGGACGCACTGGCCTTTGATGGACGGACCTACATCGCGTACCTCAATGCTGTGACGGAGAGCGAGAAGGCGCTGCAGAGCGGCCACTTGGAGCTGAGCCTGGCACCGAGGCCACGCAGGGGCGGCTGCCGGGAGCCGCAAGGCCTCGGGCTGGGCCACCACCTCGCGCTGGCCATCGAGGACGGCCGCCTGCAGCTGCCCTGCGACCTGGGCTCCCAGCCCGTGGCGCTGCGCTCCCCACACCCGTCAACACCAACCGCAGGTTGCGGGCCAGGGGGCACAGGGAACGGGAAGGCTCCCCGGCTCCTCCCGCTGGGGCCACCAGCTGGACAGGGAAGGCCTGGAGGGTCCGCCTTGGCTGCCTGCGGGACGTGGGTAGGACGGCGGCCGCCGCACCTGCTGGAAGACGCACTCACCAAGCCCCAAGCCGAGCTCGGACCCTGTCCCACGCCGCAGCCCGCCCACCTGCTGTAATTATTTTCTATTTTTGTAAACTCCTTGCTTTTTGGATAGGCTTTTCCTGCCTGCGTTTTGGCAGGAGGGACTCTCGGCCTGGCCTCCCTCCTGTCCAGACAGGCGAGCTGCAGAGACAAACTCGAGGCCACGGGACTCTCTGGGCGGACATGGCCACAGGGCAGGGGTGGCTTGAACAGCAGCCTCAGGACACATCCTCTGCCCTGGCCACCTCATCCCAGCGCATCCCACTGGGCTTCCCTGCTTGTTGGCAGACCGCCCCCACACATGGAGCTCCACCTGACCAGTCTGTCCCCAGAGCGGGGAGCTGCTGCCAGGTGGAGGGGGCCTTCCCAGGCCTCCCCTGAGCTGGTCCTCGTCCCACTGGGAGGGGCCAGCCTCATCAGGACTGGCCTGGAGCAGAGCCTGGCGGCCCCTCCTGGGACAACACTGTGACTTAGAGATGACGTTCCTGCTAGGGCCACCGGCATCCCTGCTCCGGCTGTGTCTGCCCGCCCCAGGGTGCTGGAGGCAGAGGCCAGGCCCAGGACTGTCCGGAGCCCTACCCTCAGGTGGCCCTGCCCGCCCACCCAGCCCCCTGGGACACGGCTGTGTCCCTTCCTGTCACCCCGGGAGTGGGCCAGTGTGGTGTGGTTGGTGTCCATTGCCTGCTTGCCTGGGCAGCCAGCCTCCAGGCCTGACCACCAGCAGAATTCTCAATGCATTGATTTTACTTGACGTCTGGGGAGTGGTGCTCAGTGTGCCCAAGAGCATCTGAGGACACCACACGCAATGACCCGGGGCTGGCTGGGTGTTGGACTGAGGCCCAGAAGTGGGTGCAGGGATGGCAGAGATGGCTGTGAAGCCAGAAACGCCTTAAACTACAACATCATGTCTCATCCCGACCAGCCCGTGCCCGCCTGTACCCCTTACTGGGGAGTGGCAGCCCCAATTCCTACAGCCGGGGCTGAAGGAAGCCCCCATATGTCCCATTACTAACACCTCCAGTCTGTGTCTGTCAATCACCATGAAATAAAGTATGAACACGTTAAAAAACAAACAACAACAAAAACATAGCTCTGGGGAGAAAACAAAGCTGAAAGGAAGAAAGAAGCATCCTATAACAATTAAGTAGTGAAGGGGAAAAGAAGACAAAGCCGAACACTAGGTCACTGGAAGATAAAAGAAAACCACAAAATCCTAGGACTCACAACCCCTCGTCCACCACCAAAATAAAAAAAAACAAAATTCCCCCTAATACTGCCTTGACTCTGCTAGATTGACAGAAAGGGGCATGATTAAATTGAGTTAGATTAAATTATTAAATTAGGAATCTTAGAAACATTAGGGGAAGCTGTTTGCAAAGTATTTGAGAATCTTTTTTTATAATTAAACAATTCTTGAAAATAAAATAACTCTTAAATAAGTTTCAATACCTCTTCAATCATATTGTCCCATCTTAAATTTCCAAAAACAGGTTCAAATGCCAAAACCCTACATCCTTCTAATTGTTTAATCAGGGCTTTATAAGCATCCTCAATCTTCTTTTCATTCTGTAAAAGGAAGACAAATCACATAAATTGTCAAAAATATCTAATTACTTTCTAATTCAGAAAAATCAGATATTGAAGACAAAATTATTACTTTTTTAAGCAAAAAAAAAAAAAAGTTTTACACTAATTATAGATCGTCAACACTGCTTTTAAAGCCTTCCAGCCAGTATTATTTTTGTCTCGGAATTTAGTGCATTTAATTTTTTAAACAATTTTATGAAAGTGTAGTTATCATAACATAAAGTTCACTCACATTAAGGGTACAATTCTATGGTTTTAGGTAAATGTAGAGAGTGTCTGGGCAAAGGTCGTCACCTGAGTCCAGCAGCTCGGCAAAGCCATGTCCTGGAAATATACCTTGCCAAAAGGCAGGAATGTTGTCAGTCCTAACCTACAGCTCAGGTGCCAGGGGGTGGGTGCCATTATCTAAGTTCAGCCAGGCACCAGGGGCGGACGCAATTATCCAGGCTCAGTCAGGCCTGACAATTACGAGAAGCCACAAGAATGAAGAATTGCAGCTTGATCTTCAGTAAGCATCCTATATAATAAAGAGGTAATATGCAAATTGGCCCTCATGCCCTTGCACAAGATGGCTGCCCCCATGTGGTCAAAGATGGCCGCCACAGGGGAGAGCAGTTGGGGGTTACCAGGCCAGCAGGGGAGGGCAGTTGGGGGCAATTGGGCCAGCAGGGGAGCAGTTAGGCGTCAATCAGGCTGGCAGGGGAGTGGTTAGGGGGTGATCAGGCTGGCAGGCAGGTGTGCGGTTGGGAGCCAGCAGTCGGGCATTCCCTGAGGGGTCCTAGATTAGGGTGCAGGCTGGGCTGAGGGATACTCCCCACCCCTCCTCCTCCTCCCAGTGCATGAATTTCATGCACCGGGCCTCTAGTATTTCACATAATTTCCTTTGTCTTAAACTCTAGTAAAACTTCCTGATATCATGCTGTATATAATAAACGTGCTGCACTAGCTCTGGCTCACTGTCTCTCCATCTGAGAACAGTGTCCCACCAGGTCCCAGCTTTCCCTACTGTCTCTGTGTCTGTTTATTTCTTTTTCTCAATGGCCAGTTGCCCCTACTCAGGACTCATTCATTCTCTAAATGTTCTGGATGCGGCTGGAGAACCCCCATAGGTAAATGTACAGAGGTGTGCAACCATAACCATAATCTAATTTTACAACATTTCCAAAATCTCAAAAAGAAACACTGTGTCCATTCTATTTTATTATGAAAAATTTCAAACATACACATAAGTAGAGAATAGCATAACCTACTCCAAAGTACCTATCATTCAGCAAAGGCCCTTAGCAACATACATTGCACTTTTATTTGCATATCACACAGTCCTCAAATTGATAAATAATCTCTTTAAGTTGATTGTTTAGTAAATTAGAAAATAAATTATTTTATCAAAAATAAAATCCTCCATTAAGCCCTGGTCCGTGTGGCTCAGTTGGCTGAGCATAGTCTCATGCACCAAAAAGTCATGGGTTTGATTCCTGGTCAGGGCGCATGCCTGGGGATTGGCTCGATCCCCAGTAGGAAGTGTGCAGGGGGTAGCCAATTGATGTTTCTCTCTCATGGATGTTTCTCTCTACCTCATCCTTCCTCTCTTTCTAAAATTAATAAAAAGATATTTTAAAAATTCCTCTTAAAGAGAGATTGGGAAGAATATTCATAGGGCACTCTTCAAACTCGGATTCAGAAATTGCTCTAACAGAATAAAATGAGATAAATTGACTATAGGTCCTCTTCCCAATATAAAAATGAATCCCTGGACTGTTCAGCTAACAGTAAACAACTAGAGTTTGATGACTGGAGTTCTAACTAAAGCAAAATAAACGATCTTATCAGATTTTATGATAACCAGTTGGAGGTCTCCAAAACCATGAGGGAGTGTGTGACACTATTTTCAAAGAGTAAAAAAATGTTAGCTGACTCAAAAATCATATAGAATTATCTTCATATTAAAAATTCACTGTATGTAGTGAAAATTAAACAGAAATTAGATTTCTTTATAAAATCAGTATGTACTTTTGACCCAAGAGTTCAATATAGTAATTGTCAAGTATACCAAAAAACAAAATATTAAGATCATGGAATCAAAATCCTAAATGCTTATTAATCTCATTAATGATTTAATGTTAAGAAATAAACTTATTTCAATTATTTTCCTTCTTCATCAACCTTCTCCATGGTTTTCTCATTAAAAGCTACTGTTTTTAATATCATTTTATCAGTATGTCTCAGCAACAGAGGCATATATTTTACCTTCTTTTTAATACATTTTTGACCCTCATACCACACAGTAATTAAACAAATAAAGGCTGGAGTCAGACTGCCTCTTTTCAAATCCATACTCTGTTATTAATTTAGTATTGATGATGAGCAGATTGCTTATTCAGATATCTACTTCCTTATCTGCAAAACAGATGATACTAACACCTACCTTGCAGGGTTGTTGTGAGGTTTAAATAAAATGACTCATGGGATGAACCAAGCACTATTGTTATGACCGGAAATGCTCAATGAATGAGTGCACTTGTATCTTTATTATTATTAATGCTCAATATCTCTGTGTTAAATCTATGATAATTTCCATAGAAGAGGTAAAAATAGAACTGAGTCAAATAATTTAGAAAATTACTTAAAGTTATGGAAGAAATTTTGATATAAATTACCTGCTTGAAAAACATTTGTTGTCTGTGCTTGCTTGGCATAAAGTATGCATAAAGTCGAAGAATGTCAGATGCTTGTCCTGAGGAAAGCACAGCATTGACCTTCATTGACCAAGACTGAATGATTAAAAAGTTGAAGAGATATGTTTGTAGATCATTCAAGCCTTCATCTGCAACTATCAGGAAATATGGGTAACTCTCTTCCAAAAAATTTTTCCATTCTTGTGATAAGCATCCAGAAAATTGTGTTCGGACATCAATGGTGTTATTATGCTGAAGATGAAGAATTAAAGCAGTCCTCAAAGAAAGAAGTTCAGGGAAGTTGAAATATGCATATTCAGCATCCTGTGTGGGAGGGGTAAAGTACATTATTTTGAAATTATCATTTAGTAGTTTGCCACTTTAGTTAACACATATCATTAAAGTTATTAAAGGAATAGGTTCCAACACACTTCTGCTCTGTTTTATAGTCAGGGAATAGACCTTTAAACCTTGACTGTCATCTCACTAATACATGCCATAAACCACAATTTGGATGTAAATATGTGTATCCCTTTTAAGCAGTCACACAATACTCAGGATTGATCACACTTTCCCATTCTAATTCTTTTCCTCTCCAATCTCATTTCAAAAAGAAGAAAAAAAAGGACACAAAAATATGTCAAAGCAAATGGTGGATATAAATTATCCAGGAAAAGGAAGGTGTGGTGGATCATTTTATTTGAGAAGATTGTCCCCAGGTCATTGAGACCCTCCTGAAACTGCATAGGTTTTTCTCAATAGACCAAAATTAGTGCAATAAACTGATTGTAAGAGTTAGGCTAGAAACCTGGATCTTTATTCAAAACACTGCTTGCAAGCAGTCAGCAATATTAAAAAAAAAAATCCAATAATAGTGTGGATTGAAAAACGTTATTGAACAGACGTACACCAAACGCCTTCAGGGATAGGACGAGGAAGGGGTGATAGTGGTTATACATGTCTGTATTTAAACTGATAAAATGTTATGATTAATTGTACTTATAATAAAAAAGCGGACCAAATATATTCCCTTGGAGGTAGGTACTACAGATCAAATAATGAAAAAGCAGCGTTAGTGAGTTTGACATTCTTTTGGGATCAAATACATTGACTGCTGAGTTTTAAAGACAGAAGTTGGAAGTCTAGAATCCAGAGATCCATTAGACCACGGTTTAGGAGATTTATCATCCTCTTTCATGATCCTGCATGTCCTTACAACAAAGTTCCATTACTGTGAATAATAAACAATTTTTTTTGTAACTTCTGAATACTGTGATTATGGGTAACTGTTTTCTGTTCTTCCCTTTAAATTCTCTAAATATTTATAGATATATTTCAATTTGTAATAAGAAAACACTTTTATAATAGAAATTTTAGTTTTAGTTCTCAAATCATAGAAAAGGATTCAACTGTCACATGGTACCTTGAAGAAAACTATGGCAAATTGTCCTCCTTTACTAATAATATCCACAAGGTAGCGTTCAACCAAATAGAAGAAATGAAGGTCCTGCCCCTGCTTTAACGATTTCTCACATATGAACATGACAAGCAATGAATCTCCATCAATCAGAAAAAATTCAGATTCAACAAAATCATTGAATATACTGGAATACCTAAAGTCAAAACAAAAATTAGATATAAATTAAATAAGGTCCAAAAAAAGGCAGCAGCCTTGTTATTATCATCAATAGCTGAATTTACTGAGTAACCATTCATGTCAGAATCAATGCTAAAATATTTCAAATATACCCATATACATGACTATTTTTCATAAAAAGAAGGCAGGATCAGTCCATTCTATAGAGAAGGGAACTTGGGCACAAAATGATAGGAAAGATTATCTAAAGCAATAAGGCAAAACCTGGATTGGACTCAGGAATTTAACACCTATATTTTGAATATGGACCTGTATCATATTTTCTTCTTGCTTAATCAATCTCATTCTTTTATAAAATAACTAGAGGCCGAGTGCACGAAATTTGTGCATGGGAGGGGGGTCCCTCAGTCCGACCTAAACCCTCTCGCAATCCAGGACTGCTGGCTCCTAACCACTCGCCTGCCTGCCTGCCTGATTGCCCCTACCTGCCTCTGCTTGCCGGCCTGATTGACCCCTAACTGCTCCCCTGCTGGCTTGGTCGCCTCCTGACTGCCCCCTGCTGGCCTGGTTGTCCACTAACTGCCCCCGTGCCAGCCTGGTTGCCCCCTAACTGTCCCCCTGCTGACCTGGTCACCCCCTAACTGTCCGGAAGGAAGTCGGACATCTGGAAGATGTCCGGTCGACCCAGTCTAATTAGCATATTACCCTTTTATTAGTAAAATTAGTATAGATGTTGCCGAAACAGGTTTGGCTCAGTGGATAGAGCATCAGTCTTCCTACTGAAGGGTCCCAGGTTCGATTCCGGTCAAGGGCATGTACATTGGTTACAGGCACATCCCCAGTAGGGGGTGTGCAGGAGGCAGCTGGTCGATGTTTCTCTCTCATCAATGTTTCTAGCTCTCTGTCCCTCTCCTTTCCTCTCTGTAAAAAGTCAATAAAATATATATATATTTTAAAAAATGATTAGTATAGATGGGTTCATTGAAGCTGTAGACAAAGAATGCAAGACAAAAATGTTCTTATTCACCATCAAACAGTTTTAAAAATTCTGTGTTAAATAATCATATATACAACTATATACATATTTAATGCACTATAATATATACTAAGATAGATGATAAGATAGATAAATAGAGATCACTTTAAGGTCAAATAGATATATATAAGTAGGACATAGAATTTTATATTTATTACTCACTCAGCTTTTGGCATTTCACTCAAAATTAACTCTGAAATTTCCTCTAAAAACATCCTATATTTTTCTAAACCTAAAAAAAAAGAAAATGGGTTATTTTCAATCAGTCTTTTTTTTTAAGAAAAAAGAAACAGAAATAAAACTTTTAAAATCTAATAACATGCAGTTTTAGAAATTATGAATATTTAAATTGAAAATTACCCATCCTTGCTGCTACCTGCGCCTCCAACCTGAACGGGAAAATATTAAGTATAGTAAAAATCCTTTACTTGGGTACCTCTAAGTGGCAGTTATTAATGAAAATGGCAGACCTACAAAAAAGAGAAGAAAAATTAGAAATTTATTTATTCCATTAACAAATAGTATTGAATGACTACTGTGTGTTAAACAAAACATAGGACACTGGGAATACAAGAACAGACCAAAGTCAACATGCTGTCAATTCTCATGAAGCTTAAAATCTCTCAGGAAAGACAAATATTAATCAGAGAATCATATAAAGAGTGGAAAATTAAAAATGTGACAAAATCAAAGAAGTTGGAGAAGGCTACTCCAAAGAAGTAATGCTTAGACTGACTTCTGAGGGATCAAAAAATATGCAAGGACTGTAGCATTTCAGGCAAAGAGAATACCTGAATACCATGTGCAAAAGCCCTGTGGCATGAAAAAGTGTGGACGGAACTAGATACTGAAAAGAAGCCAGCCAGAATGGAGTGGAGAAAGTGAGGGAGAGCTAGCTGTGCTAGGGAGGACTATAGAAATATAAGGGCACTCAAAGCCTTTGAGGGCATGTTTCTGATCCTAAAATCCACTGACAGATTTTAAGCAGACAGTATTATAATTGGATTTATCTATTGAAAGATTACACTGGTACAGTACAGAGAATAGACAGGATGAAAGCAAAGATCCAGTTAGTAAAGTAGAGAGAAAGCCATTGTTAGACGAGTCATGACAGTAGTTTGATCTAATAGAGCTTGATGGTTGTTTGAAGCACATACTGATAGTAAATATTTAGCAGGTGAGTTTGACAAGATCTGGTAAAGAATCAGGTGTGAACAGAGAAGAGGAGATAGTGAGCGTTGGCAAGAATAACTCCCTAGGATTCTACCTAATGCAACAGCATGAATAAGTAGGCCATTCCCTAGGCAATAAACCCTGGAAATAGGTCATATTTCAGGGAAATATCATTTGTGGTCAATGAGAGTTTGACTTGCTTTTGAGACTTAACCACAGAAATGTCATGTAAAAAAATATACAGTACAAGAAGTCAAATACAAGGTCTAGGCTAGACCTGAATATGTGAGTAATTTGAGTATTACGATACGTAAGGTCAGTGCTGAACAGAAAGATACATCATCATTCAAGAAAAGAAAATGACCGAAAATCCAGTTTTGCAGACCACTAATCCTATGTAATAAAGAGGTAATATGCAATTGACCATCACTCTAACACACAAGATGGCCGCCCCTATGTGGACACAAGATGGCCACCACAAGATGGCTGGCAGGGGAGGGACCAGGCCTGCAAGGGAGGGCAGTTGGGGGTAATCAGGCCTGCAGGGGAGGGCAGTTGGGGGGATCAGGCCTTCAGGGGAGGACAGTTGGGGGGGGACGCAGGGCTGCAGTGGAGGGCAGTTGCAGGGTGGGGGACAAGTCCAGCATGGGACAAGGCCAGCAGGGGAGGGCAGTTGGGGTGACCAGGCTGGCAGGGGAGGGTAGTTGGGGGGGACCAGGCCTGCAGGGAAGGACAGTTGGGAGGGACAAGGCCTGCAGGGGAGGGCAGTTGGGGGCAACCAGGCCTGCAGGGGACGGCAGTTGGGGGGGGACCAGGTCGGCAGGAGAGGGCAGTTGGGGGTTACCAGGCCAGAAGGGGAGGGCAGTTGGGGGCAATCGGGCCAGCAAGGGAGCAGTTAGGCATCGGTCAGACTGGCAGAGGAGTGGTTAGGGGGTGTTCAGGCTAGCAGGCAGGCGAGCAGTTGAGAGCCACCAGGCCCGGATTGTGAGGGAGATGTCCGACTGCTGGTTTAGGCCCCATCCAGGGATCAGGTCTAAACCAGCAGTTGGACATCCCCCGAGGGGTCCCAGAGTGTAGAGCAGGAGTCCTCAAACTACGGGCCACATGCGGGTGTTTTTTGCCGTTTTGTTTTTTTACTTCAAAATAATATATGTTCAGTGTGCATAGGAATTTGTTCATAGTTTTTTTAAAACTATAGTCTGGCCCTCCAATGGTCTGAGGGACAGTGAACTGGCCTCCTGTTTAAAAAGTTTGAGGACTCCTGGTGTAGAGGGTGCAGGCTGGGCTGAGGGACAACCACCGCCCCCCCCCCTCCTCACCCCCCACCCCCCGTGCACAAATTTCATGCGGAGGGCCTCTAGTATTTAATAAATGTCTAGAGAGGAGGAAACATCTGCAAAGGTAACTGAGAAAAACACTATAACAATGGTAGAAGAAAATGCACTTGAGCATTTTGTCACAGTAAACAAATATTGAGGCATTTCTCAAACATGCATACAGTGTGTTAGGGCTATGAAACTCAGATGATAGATAGATAGATAGATAGATAGATAGATAGATAGATAGATAGATAGATAGATAGATATTATATGACATTAAGGAATATATAATGGTGAGATACATATTGATATTAAATTAATAATGCAGTGAAGATGTAGCTATAAAAAATGAGTACATTTGAAGAAAGAAGAAATTACTATGGGCTGGAAAGTTTACGAGACAACAGAGACAGGGGCAGAAGCATGTTTTCTCACTCATCCAGTTATCCCATCCTTTTTCAAAGACATTTAGAGCATCTACTCATCACTAAGCACTGTATTTGCTGCAATATATGGAAATATGCATGAAATATGGTCCCCTCTGGTTACCATCTGCTAAGGGTTTAAAGATAATTAAATCAAACAGTATAATGTAATGTGTGATTGAGCAGAAATGGCATAAGAAGCCATTAGAGAACTGAAAAGGAGTTCTTTAATCAACTGGAGTGATCAGGGTTCTGTGTTCTGAGGTTTCAAGCACACATTGAAAAGATGAAAAATTTTAGCATGTTGGGGAAGGTAAGAGATATAGAAGATCACATTCTATGTAGCAAAGCAGCACTGGTTTAATGTACAGAGATGTGAAACATGACAAGTTTGAGTTTCCACAGTCACTATACATGGCATAACAGAGGGTAATCTGATTGTAGATGAAAATAAAGTATGGACCAGATGATAAGATCTTTTGCCCAGGGAAGAAGTTTAGGCATTTTCCCAAAACTCTCTGCCATTCATTTCATGCAATCCTCAACCTCACTATTTGCACATTTGCCATACTGTCTTTCTTCAGTTCTGCAAGTGATATGTGCTCAAACGGAAAAGATGAGTCAGTGAGAACCAAGTGGACAAGAGAAACTTAGCCACAAATATGTTACAAAGGGGAAACCTCAGAAAAGATAGTGTCCGATTCTACAAGATGAAATAAGTCCCAGATATTCACATTGTCCTTAATGTCTCAGGAATTTTTTATGGTATTCCTAGGACAAATTAAATATCTAATAGTTCATTTGTTAAGAAGTTAGCTCCAAACAAATTAGTAAGTCCTAACAACCTCCTTTGAAAATATATAATACACATAAATTGAGAGAAATAATAGTTTTTATAATTAAATAACAATTACTAATGAAACGTGTGTGCCTGTTGGACACTGTGCAACTTTTCAACAATGGCCATAATGGCAGAATAAAACCCTTCTTAATTTAACAATTAAGGCCTCCTGCCTACCCTCTTCTCACATATCCTATAGAAAACTTTCCCTAGTAAATTTTACCCCAAACTTATACCTGGCTTAACTTTTACACAGAATTTACAATCATATGCCCAGCTCACTCTTATTTAAGGAAGCGGCATGTTAA
This sequence comes from Eptesicus fuscus, assembly GCF_027574615.1. Classification (NCBI taxonomy): domain Eukaryota; kingdom Metazoa; phylum Chordata; class Mammalia; order Chiroptera; family Vespertilionidae; genus Eptesicus; species Eptesicus fuscus. The sequence continues at coordinate 40,190,412 of NC_072478.1, read as the reverse complement.
GAAAAATAAAGCCAACTACCTCCATAATAACCTCTGAATGAATATGCATTAAAAATTAGAATTATGCTCAGCTGGCATGGCTCAGTGGTTGAACATAGACCTATGAACTAGGAGGTCATGGTTCAATTCCATGGTCAGGGCACATGGCAGGGTTGCAGGCTCGATACCCAGTGTGGGGTATGCAGGAGACAGCCGATCAATGATTCTCTCTCATAATTTTAAAAAATATGTATGTTTATTTCAGAGAGGAAGGGAGAGGGAGAAAGAGATAGAAACATCAATGATAAAATAGAATCACTGATTGGCTCTCTTCTGCACTTCCCACATTGGGGATCAAGGCAACAACCAGGGCATGTGCCCTGACCACGGAATCAAACCATGACCTCCTGGTTCACAGGTCAATGCTCAACCACTGAGCCACACGGGCCAGCAGGAAAAATCTTTTTTTCCCCCCCTTGGGATGAACTTTTCATGGCTCCTTTCGTAAGTGCCTCAAGGGGGAAAGGGAGCGTCCCATGAGCACTCATTAATTGCACTCTTTTGTTTCCTTCTCTCCTCTATGTCTGTTAGGTTGTCATTAAAAAAAAAAAAAAAGATTTTATAAAGAGAGAAATCCAAATCTCTCTGAGACCATGGAATGTATTCTTAGGTTACTAATCAGAAGTTTTTAAAAGACAAAATAATTTCTCTAAGAAAATCCTAAAATAAACTTTGGTCATTGAGCAGATGCTTTTCTTACTATTTGTCCTACCTGAAACCTGACAAGATATTTCAAAGAATTTATTAACTCTAAGATCAGAAATTTGGCAAGCTTAGAAGTCAAGTAAAATGTTTTAAGCCTTAGTAGCTTTCAAGGTCTTTCTGATATTAGATAACCAGGAATGTAAACACAGGCCACAACTGCCCAAGACTAAATAAACCAAAGGGAAAGAAGTACAAATGTCTGGAAAAGTTCCGATGTCTGAGCAGCACTCCCCTCAGTCTCCTTAAAAAATGGTTTATCAAGGACGAATGCAAATCTGAGCCACCTGAATGAATATATTTAACTTGTTACAACTATTGTAAGTTAATGGATTTTTCCTTATTTTACTTGTCTCATGGCTAAAAAATGTTTAATTAAAACTATCAGGGCTCTAGTTGTCTATATATATATATATGTGTGTGTGTGTGTGTATGTGTGAATATATATGTTGTCTACTTCCAGAGAATGAATCAAATGGTTTATAAAGAGCTCTATTTAATAGGCTTAAATAAATTAAGCTTTTATATAAATAAGAAATAGAAACTGTCCTAGTTATTTCAAAAATTTTCCTCAAAATTAAGCTGGCTAAAATTGAATTTCCTTTAATAAGGGTTATTTTTAAAAATTAGGCTTTTTAATAACAATGGTGTGTTTTTGTAAAGCTAAAACTTCATTTCTCTGCTAAACAGACCACACACAAAAAAACAACATTCCTGTACTATGGATATGTTCTTTAAAAAGTTAAAGAAAACAAAGATTTTATGTTTTATATAAATAATTTTCTGTATTTTTTTATAATCAGGTCTTTTATTAACTTAACCAAGTATTCTTAATATTAAAAGAGCTAAATTTTGCTCGCAACTATGCAACCTTCTGTATTTGTCTTTGAAATTTTTTATTGTCACTTTGAATAATGAATAATTAAGTATTATTTCATTATGTGTTGTTCCACAAGGACATATGACTTTATTTGACCAAATGTTTTTTTTTGTTTTGTTTTGTTTTTTAAATATATTTTATTGATTTTTTACAGAGAGGAAGGGAGAGGGATAGAGAGCTAGAAACATCGATGAGAGAGAGAGACATCGACCAGCTGCCTCCTGCACACCCCGGCTGGGGATGTGCCCGCAACCAAGGTACATGCCCTTGACCAGAATCGAACCTGGGACCTTTCAGTCCGCAGGCCGATGCTCTATCCACTGAGCCAAACCGGTTTCGGCTGACCAAATGTTTTAAAACGTTTGATGTTTTTGACAACTTCCCAAGATCAAATGTTCTAAATAATAACTTTGGGATGTTCCAGAGGCTCCTGAAACATTTTAAAGAAAATTTATCTCTCCTCATAAAAAGGGAAAAATAAGCTAATCAGGTTTATTTGGTATGTTAAACACACAGGAAGGATAGTCAAGTAACTAACGCCAACTAACTTACAGTATTTCTGTCTCTGGAAGTTATAAATTTTATCATGCCTTTGAAATGAAAATACCAAGGAACTGAGCAAATCATTGCTCACAGAGACAGAGGGGGAAAAATAGTGTTTTTTAAAAAAATACAAACTGCTACATAACTTCCCTTACCAAAACTGGTTTGTAAAAGAGCTATGTTTTTACAAAACTACTAAAAACAATAATGATAAAATGAAATGACTGTATATAAAATATAAGATGTATGTTTTTAATAGAAGAAAATAGGAAGCATGAAGATTCCTTTTTGTTGAGAGAAAAAAAAAGAAAATGTTCTTTTGAGATAAGGAAGTTATAAAGATATTTGAGGGGTTATTTTAGGTATCTGGGGTTTTGTTTGGTTTTTTGTCTGTTGGTTTTTGTTGGGGGTTTTTTGTGTGTGTGAAGCAAGAAAAAGGAAAGTAATGTTGGTCTAACGTAAAATGTTTGTTTCAAAATAAGGAAAAAAAGATAGGTCAAAAAGTGAAAGGTATATGTATGTTCCAGAAGGTTGGTGGAAGTTGTAGAAGGTTCATGGGGACAGGATCTTAAACAAATAATTAATATATGGTTAAACTAAGTTTTGAATGGATAACTAAGTCAATTGCATCGTTTAAATATGTATGAATATGAACTCTCGCCAGATTTTTAATTGTAGCCATTTTTAAGTCTTTTATCATTTATAGAAAATTGTTATTTTATTCAGCTATGCTGGAGGGAAAAGTATTCCTACAAATATGTTTCATCTTCAAAGATTCATTTAAAAAAGAAAAACCCTGACAAACTGTAAAATGCAGGTTTCTAATAACTTTAAAAATGTTAGCACTGAAATGGATAGTTACACAACTCTAAGGAAAAACTGGATGCATAAAACTGCTAACAAAAAGATAAAGATCAATAAGAATTAATACCATGGGACTAAATGAACTGATAAGAATTATAATAATTTTAATATTTTTATATGCAATATTACTAGTTTTTTATCTTTGTCTTATCTATCCTAAGATACCTATGTCCTACAGCAATTTGGTAAATTAGACATTTGTAAATAAAATTAAAACATTTATTTTAAAAATATTTTTTTCTTCCTACCTGATACCTCTAAAATTTCAGGTAATCGTAATGTGTGAACAAATTTAGAGATGTTGACTCTTGGATTCATGTTTCCCAATTTATTATTATTTTTTTAATCCTGACCTGAGGATAATTTCCATTAATTTTTAGAGAGAGTGGAAGGGAGGGAGACACACAGAGAGAGAGAGAAACATTGATGTGAGAAAGACACATCAATTGGTTGCCTTCTGCACACCAGGCCCGGGGCTGGAGATTGAGCCTGCAACCCAGGTACATGCCCTTGACCAGAATGGAACCTGGGACCCTTAAGTCCTCAGGCTGAGACTCTATCCACTGAGCAAACCAGCTAGGGCATGTTTCCCAATTTAAAGAAATTGCTTACACCTAATTTGACTGCTCAACCAATATAGGATTTGAAATGTTAAAATTACTTGGAAATGAAACAGATGACAGCTGTTGTGAACAACTAACTCAAGATTCCAGACTAGACCTGTATCATGTATATCTTCATATTTCTCATATTACCTTACTTTAACTCCTTCATATCTGATAAATAATATGAGGACAAGCACACACTTTAAGAATTATTGTTTTGTTTTTTTTCGCCTTAATTTTTGACTAGGAAAATAACTCAACATTGGACATCATCTTTTTGTTGTTGTTGTTAATCCTCACCTGAGGGTATTTTTTCCATTGGTTTTCAGAGAGAGTGGAAGAAAGGGAGTGGGGTGGAGAGAGAAACATCAATGTGAGAGAGATACATTGACTGGTTGCCTTCTGAACACGCTCCAACCAGGGGTAGGGAGTGAACCACCACCCACGTACCTGCCCTTGACCAGGAATTATAGAAATGTTTGCTATTATAAAACTTTGTTTGCATATAGCTTGATAGTATAGGGCAGGCACACTCAGATAAGGGTTGCTTAGTGTTTTGAAATGACTCCTCAGTCCTATGAGACTTCAGATGAGAAACTTCAAGGAACTACAGGAAATGTTTGCCCTTAAAGAAATATGATGGAAAAGCCTTCCTTTTTCTCTGGCACTCTTACTGCTCAAATGTGACCTAAGGTTCCAAAGAAAAGGAAAACCACTTCTCTGCTACATGGGACATGCCATACCAGGAGAGCCTTCCTGATGATGAGGAACCGACAATGACATGACATACTCAAAATGAGCCATCTGACAACAAAGAACCAATGACGCTTTAAATAACCGATCGGAGCTGTTTTCTAATGGATCGGTGATACTTTGAAGGAAATATCTTAATCAAAGGGGGAGTGGGGGATGTAAAAGAATAATAAATGGAGCTGGAGCTTCCATGCCAGAAGAACTGCTTTGCACATCTTATACCTCAAACCTTTGGAATGTTAAATCAGGGAAAAAAAAAAAAAAGCTTTAGACTGGACCTAAAGCAGCACTGTGTCCCAAAGAACTTTTTGCAAAGATATCAAACAGATATTATGACTATCAGACTAAAATTTCTAAAGATGGTTTGAAATTTGAGCTGCTATTCTGCACCAATAGAAATGCCACTATTCTATTAGTGGTATGTCATCTGTATCAATAGAAATGCCCCTATTCTGTTGATGTAATTGTTCCTCTTACCTTTCTCATTAATACCTTTGCCTTTGTTTCCTAATCAGAACATAATTTGGGAATATCAATTCTTCCCAAATAGCTCTTCTTATTGATCTCAAATAAATGCTTATTTCCTCGCACTTTGGAACAATATCTTTAGGTTAACAATATCTATTTCAAATGGTTGTCTTGATGATCTAGTACCATATTTCCCAGCCAAACATATAGACTGTTTCTACGATGATTAATGTGTACATAATCATAATTTTCTAACTACTATTTACTGGTTTTCCATATTTGATTCAACATAGAAACAAATCACAAGAAGTTAGGAAAGGGATGAATAGTAGAAAAAGAAGAATAAATACTAAATTCTCCTTTTTATTGCAAAATATATGTAAACAGCATCCTAAGTTAATATATCAAAAAATAAGGATTTCTGATATCAAGAAGCTAACCTGCCTTTCATATAAGTATCACACCATTGGGTTACCAACTAATATAAGTGGGAAGTTTCATTTTCAGTAGCTGGAGGTAACCCAGAAAATATAGAGATGGAATGATGGAATATCATAATTTTACAACTCATAATGAATTAATAGATCTTAGTATTTTCAGGTAATAGCAGAAAAATAGAGGCAAATATCTGCTTCCATACAGAACAACTGCACCATTATTGAAATATTCTAGAAAACACATACATACATACATACATACATAAACAAACCTGAATTTGATCAAAGCTCTAGTAGCAACCACAAAACATTTAGAATACAGAGCATGTTAAATGATATCTAAAAGACACTCTATAAGACTGGTTGAGGGAGGAACCCACTTATTAACAAATAAATTACAAGAGGATGAAAGAGATTATAACAAACTTAGAGACTTATCCAGTCACAGCAGTGTCAGCACCTTATCTGAATTCTGATTTAAAGAATCTTAAAAACAGAGAAGGCAAGAGGGAAAAAAAGAGAGGGAAATTGTACATTATGTATTGGGGGTGGGGGGATGGCCCAATCTGGACAAGAAGGCGTGGGAAATGGTGAAGCCATCTGATGGAAGGGGTCAAGTTCTTGAAACACTGTCTGGAGAAGAGCTGACCAGCAACTGGCCAAGTTTTAAGATGGGCTCCATGACTCCAGCTATCCCGGTCTACATGCCCATATAGTACCCTCTCCTGAGTGTGGGCAGGACCTGTGAATTTAATGGGCTAGCCTCTCATGATTAGCTTACATTACATAAGACTCTTATCAGAGCAAACAGGGGAGAGATTCTCCTGCTGGCTTGGAAGAGATAAACCACCATACTGTGAGAGGGCCACGTACGTAGCTAGGACCCGAGGGCGGAATCCAAAGGTTGAGAGTAATCCCCAGCCAATAACTTGCAAGAAAACAGGGAACCCCGATCCCACAGCTGTAAGGACTTGGATTCTTCCAACAACCTGAATGAACGCCCAGAGTCTTGATGAGATGGCAGCCCCAGCAGACACCTCCATTTCAACCTGGTAGAGATGCTGGGTAAAAGATTCAGTTAAGCCCAGCCTGTGTGGCTCAGTGGTTGAGCATCGACCTATGAACCAGGAGGTCACCATTCAATTCCTGGTCAGGGCACATGCCCGGGTTGGAGCTCAATTCCCCAGTGCGGGGTATGTAGGAGGCAGCCCATTCTCTCTCATCACTGCTGTTTCTATCTCTCACTCCCTCTTCTTTCCTCTCTGAAATAAGTAAAAACGTATATATTAAGAAAAAAAAGACTCAGTTACCCCATGCCAGGACTTCTAATCCATGGAAACTATAAAATAATAAATTTCTATTGATTTCAACCACTAAATTTGTGATCATTTGTAATGCAGCAATAGAAAACTAATAACATGGCCCTTGACCATGAATACATCCTTTTAACTTTTATATAAAAAACAGTTTTTATGTTAAGCCACTGAAATTTAAGGGTGCACAGGCGTCACCTGGGAGATTTTATTAAAATGTAGATTCTAATTCTGCAAGTTTGCAGTTGGGCCTGCCTGAGACTCTGCACAGAGGAAGAGGCTGCTTGCTGCTGTCAATGCCTAGGGTTTTGTTTTTTGTTTTGGGCTGTGCTAAGATGTGACATCACATGGTGTCCTCCATACCTCGATCCCAGCCAGCACAGTTTCTTAGAAGAGAACCCTTTAAATGCCTGATTCTCTCCCCACTCCTTCAGACTTCAGACCTCCGCGCCCGTCATCCTTTCCTCTGCTTTTCTCCCACGCCTGGCATCCCCTAGGGGAGCCCAGTGGCACCAACACCTCCCTGCACCCGCGCCAGAGCTCGGGCCCGCTCTCAGACCACCTCCCCCTTTCATCGGAGACCTAGGACCTCCGTGGGACATCTCTGCCCCAGGTCCCTTCCCAGGGACACCCCTTGAAACACACACCCCCTCCATCCCTACGTGGCCCCCACCTCCACCCCCACCCCCGGTACCACCCATTCCTCACCCCGACTCAGGACTCGGAAACCCGGGACCTGCTGCGTCCAAAGAGCCGCTGGTTGGCGCGTCCCGTCCCGTCCCGCTGCGGAAAGGGAGTGAGGGAGAGGGGACCACAGGCAGCGCCCCAGAGAAGCTCAGGGCTGTGAGCTGAGCGGAGCCACCTACTACGCCACTCCTTTATCTACTGTGGAGTGAGTTTCGCTTTCCTTTCTGGCTTCAGAGGCATTTAAGTTTCGTTTCCCAGCATCAGGAATCCCGGGGATAGATTTAGGGAGAGTGGGTTTTAGCGTCTTTCCCTTCAATCTGAGCAGAGGCAAAATGCATTCTTCGGAATTCATACATGAATACAGGGAAAGGACACAGACAACGCTGGGACATCTAAGCAAGGTAAAATTAAGTAACGGTGGAATTTGGAAAAGATGAATTATAAGACACCGGAATCTGAAAATTCCACCATCAGATGTGGGATCTTGATGCTCCACCTTGACCCAAAAAGAAAAAAACAGTGCATAAGAATACATTAACTTGAAACATCTGTTATGAGAAGCTGATGATTACTGTTCTGCGTGAACTATATTGGGAACTTCCATGGGCCAAGAAACACCATTAAAAAATAAATTGAAAATGCAACATGCTTACTTTTATTTCTGACTTAATCAATGTAATTTTCACTTTATGTCTGCCTGTTGATGGTTGCAATTTGCGTTTCAACACTAGCCTCTCTTTCTAGTGTCCTAAATTTCATGAATGCTCTAAATGTACAAATACATGAGAATTCCAGCAAGTGGGAGGTGGGGACAGCAGTGAGTTTGGAGTATTTTAGCAACAGTGGGAAGCCACAGCTGCTTTGTCTGCAGAAATGGTAAGCGCAGAGGTATAGGCACTGTTCCACAGGGAAAACAGGAGAGAGCGCGCAGTGAATGGCATACTTTCTGGTTCTAAATTGGTGAGCCATGATGCTTGGTTGTTGTTGGTTTTGTTGTTGTTAATCCTCACTGGAGGATTTTTTTCCCATTGATTTGGGGAGTGGGAGGGGAAGGGGGAGGGAGAAGAAGAGGGAGAGGGAAGAGGGAGAGGGAGAGGGAGAGAGAGAGAGAGAGAGAGAGACATCAATGTGAGAGAGAGACATGGATTGGTTGTCTCCTATATGCACTGGAACCTCCAACCAGTCTGAGATGGAACCTCAGGTACGTGCCCTTGCCCAGGAATGGAACCCATGGCCCTTCGGTGAGGTGGCTGGTGTTCTAACCACTGAACAACACTGGCCAGGGCAGAGAGTCAAGTTGTTAAAATAAAAAGGTGGGGTTGGAGAGGGTGGCCATTTTTCACATCTATCAGGCTTTCATTTATCCATTTGCAAACTTGGGGTGTTTGTTGATGATGACATTGAGAAAGAAAAGAAAGGAACTTAGAACTTGACACAGGGCTGGACTAAAGTTACACTATATTCATATCCATCTCTCATGAACTTCTCTAATGCACTTGCCTGTGGTAAGCTGAATAATGCCCTCTCACCCCCTCCAGCCAAGACGTCAGTGTCCTAATTCCTGGAATCTGTGAACATGTTAGCTTTCATAGCAAAAAGTACTTTGCAGAATAAACCAAATTCAAGATTTGAGATGAAGAAATGAGGATGGGCTGCCCAAGTAGACTCAAAGGGTCCTTATAAGAGGGAGGTGGGAGCAATGGGTCAGGGAAGGCAATGTGATGACAGAAAGAGTCAGTGACGGAATGCGATGGCTTTGAAGATGGAGGGAGGGGCCACAATGTAAGAATTCGGGGGCCTCTTGAAGCTGGCAGCGGCAAGGAAATGGATTCTCTTGTAGAGCCTCCGGAAGGAGCCAGTCCTGTGGACACCTTGACTTCAGTGCAGTAAGACTGATTTTGGACGTCTGACCTTCAGAATTGTAAGAGAGTAAGTTTGTGTTGTAAGTTTGTGTTGTTTTAAGCCAGAGTTTGTTGTTAAGTGTAGCAATAGGAAACAAATGCACTATTGTGAATTAATAGAGCAAACTGATAACATATTTGCTAGCAGCAGATAATAAAAAGTAGCAATTTCATGATGGGTATGCTATTATTTTTGTCATTTTATGGATGAGACAAAGAAGGCTTAGAGGGATGACATAACTAATGAATGCTGCCAAGATTCAAAACCTGATCTAACCCAAAGGTCTATCTATGATTTTTTATATTATATGATCTCAGACAAATGTTTCATATTCTATAACTGAAAGTCTTTCACAAATGGACAAATGGCCCTAGCTGATTTGGCTCAGAGGTTAGAGCATCGGCCCACTGACGGAATGGTTGAGGGTTCGTTTCCAGTCAAGCTCACGTACCTCGGGTGCAGGCTCAAACCCCAAACCAACCTGGGTGCGTGCAGGAGGCAACACAACCAAGCGATGTGTCTTTCTCACATCGATGTTTCTGTCTGTCTGTCTCTGCCCTTCTGCTTTCTCTAAAAATCAATGAAAATAATAATATTGGGTAAGGATGAACAACAACAAAAAGGACACATAATTTTGTTTTGCTTTCTTTTTTAATTATTGAGATGTTAATTTTTAAATGTACCTAATGCTTATATGTTTGTTTCAGTTTTTACTGAGAAGTGAAAACGATGAACAGTGACTCAATCTTTTCAATTGCTGACCCCAGTATATTTAACCAACACACAAAATCTCTAGTCTAGATTTTCTTTTCCATTTCAACAAATTACCCACCCTGAGCACACCCTGGAGTTTGTCCAAATTTTTATCATCACAAACTCTATTTCTACTTTTCAGACTCCTCCCTTTGACTTCCTGCACTTCAGCCTCTTGGGACTCCTGAATGTTTTTCTTATCAGAATGACAGCCATGAGTCAACAATTCAACCTTTCCCTAATTAACATGTTCAACTGCTTGAGCCTTAGACTGTCCTCTACCTTTTTTTTTTTTTTTTTTTTTTTGCCTCTTAACACAGAGAAATGACCCAGTTTGTGTCCTATCAAACTATTTACAAATACATCCCATGCCTTTTTTTGTTTTCCCCCAAGCTTTAGGAACATTTTCCAATAATGGTTACAACCCTACAGAACTTTATATTTGCCTCAAGTTATTTCTAATAGAAGTTCTCTTTTTCAATTCTCTCTTAATTTTATGATAACTCCATATAACATCCTTACACAGAGTCTGGGAAGAATACACCAGGGGCCACCCACACCCAACATAACTAACACCCTATAATCTGGATTTGGCTCCTCCTCAAGCATCTCAGTCCGTTATTCTTTAGTATGTTGTATCTTCAACTTCACCCTGTCAACTAGAATGTATTGTTCATTCCACTGAAAGACCTGTCACTTCCACTTCAAAACACTAACAAATATGATCCCCTGCTCTATTTCATCCCTTCTCTTTTGGGCACAGTACCCTTTAGTGGTCTATGCCCATGGTCTATACTTCTTCACCCTACTCCAAACCCTCAGGCCCCTTTAGTCCAGATCTGCTCTGAAACTGTTCCGTCAAAGATCACCAATGATGGCCCAGGGATTGATATCACCAAGCAATGCTTGTTTGGCCAATGATTTACTTCTTTCTCTGAAATATTTGAAATATTTTTAACCAATCTCTCTTTTCCAACCAGCCTCTTCTCCCTTGGTTTTCTTCTTTAAATCTATTTCCCTTCCTACCTCCTCTATCCGCATTAATGGAACCATCACATAACAACTGATAAATTAGAAACCTGGTAACCATTGTTCATCTCCCTTAAATCCCAGTGAACTTGAATTCCTAACACTTACGGAATCTAGAATCTCTTCTCCCTCCCATTATTTCAAGGCTGGAGCAAGTGTCACCATTTCCCATCTAGATTACAGAAGCAGCCTATTCTCTTACTGACTCCAGCCTGTCCCTCTATGTCATTGTCCACTCTGCTGTTAGAGTTACCTTTTAGCATATAAAACTGAGCACATCAAGTCCCTGTTAAAAGACACTTCAACATTTCCTCTAATTCACCTATTAGCATTTCCTCTCTTTTTAGAACCCTCTAACTATCTGATATGCCTCCTTACACCCCATTGCAGAAGGAGTGATTCCTGCCCTATAGTTATGGAGACGGCCAAACACATGACACCTGATGCTGGACAGAGGTGATTTACAGCACTTTATTAGTCACATACACTCACAGCCCAGGGCAGGAGGAGCCCAAACACCATACAGGGCCACACAGGGCTTTACCTCGGGAGCCAATTGAACAAGGTGGAACTGTGGGAGGCAGACTCTGTAATAACTAGAAGGTGGGGTGACTCTGGGGCTGAGCAGGATGACTACAGATTTCATCACCGTATTTAGGATGGTGCACAACTGAAAATTCATGAATTGTTTATTTCTGGAATTCTCTTTTTAATTTTTTGGACCACAGTTGACCATGGGTAACTAAAATCACAGGAAGTGAAACCGCAGAAAAGGGGAGACTGCTGTACTAGCCATTTATATAATAGCAAATTACTTAGCCAATAGGATGGAGCCAATAATTTTAACAACATTGAGTACTGGATAGGAGGGCCTTCATGGGCCCCACAGTATTAAGGTTGTGATAATGCACTGTGCGAAGCCATTCACTTATTTCAGGTTTGGGAACATGCCGAATTGGACTGTTAAATGAGGAAGCAGTAAGGATAGTCACCCCTTAATGCATTGGGTCATATGTAATTAGGCCTTATGGTTAAATTCCTGAAAATTATTTGTCAAGAGTGTAGCAATCTAATGCTATATTGTTTTGACTGTGACAGTTGTTTCAGAAGCTTACTCGACATGTAGCTTTGTAAGGAATTTCCATATGACTTCTTTTTCCAGACATAATAGACTTTTTTTAAAGCCAAGATTGCTGCATGCTTTCTAAAAAATATAATACCAACATCTTTCATTGCAAAAAGAGTTCATTCTCTACTAAATTTGCTTAAGTTTGAGTTCTATGATCATAACCACAATATTAAATTTACAAATCCTAAGTAAACACGTGGTAATACATTTATATGAATGCCCATGAAAAAGTAATTATGTCAGCAATAATTTACTTACCTCTTCCTCCTGCCGAAACAAATAAAACATTCAAACAAAAATCACAGATGCACAAGGGAGGGGGAGGCAGAGGTAGGTGGAGATGGGCAAAAGGAGGAAATATGGGAGTACCTGCAATAACATCAACATTAAGCATATTTAATGAAATGTCATTGTGGGACAACACTTAATGAAATAATACCTAATTACTCATCAACCAAAGTGATAATAAAAGATTTCAAAGATGCAGGTATAAAGTTAAAATGAGCACCCTGGGTCTGTGATATTTCTGCCATGGGCTTTTCACCACCTGTTGATTAGTCAATGAGAGGAAATGTAGGGGGCTGAAGATAGGCCAGTTCTGTGAAAATTCTTTCTCAAAATAGTGCCGAGCAAATTGTTAGTCCAACAGAAGTAGACAGTGACCAGACCTCAGATTTTGTGTCTCCAGCAGAGCAACTGTCTTCAATGGCTGACATTTTAAAAATACTTAAATCCCACTTTGGTCCAACAGCTGATTTCCTCCCTTACCATACTCTTCCCTCCTTTGTTTTCCCAGGGAGTGACAGCACACCCTTCGCATTAGACTTCCTTTTTTCCTCTGATAAGCAGCTTCTGAAATTGTTATACAGCTGCTCCTACTTGTCTGGCAGTGACCACTCCACTTGCAACTTTAACATTCCCTCGCTAAGTATCTTTATGAAGCATGCAATGTAAAATACAAACTTTAAAAGAAATGAAAGGCCAGGAGTTTTAGGTTCGTTCAAATAAGTCTCAAAGCCATTTTTATTTTAATTTTTACTTCTTTTCTTTTTATTGATTTCAGAGAGGAAGGGAGAGGGAGAGAGAGAGAGAAACATCCATGATGAGAGAGAATCATTGATGGGCTGCCTCCTGCATGCCCCATGTTGGGGATCGAGCCCACAACCCGAGCATGTGTCCTGACCAGGAATGGAACCTTAACCTCCTGGTTCATAGGTTGAGGCTCAACCACTGAGTAACACCAGCTGGGCTCAAAGCCATTTTTAGATATCCAACTATTGTGGTATATTGGTCTTTCTCCTCTAGTGACCAAATATTTAAAAAAATAAACTGTCTCATTCAGTGAATTATTTCACTTTATATTAACTCAATTTAAAACTTTAAAATCTTCAGCCATAAAAAGGATGCTTACATTATTAATAATTCATTCATATTATAAATACAAACGGTTTCTTCTTCTTTCCACTATCATTTTATAAAAGTGAGTTTTTCTATGCTATTATAAACATTTCATAAACATCACTTTCTGTGACCACTTTAACATTACATGTGTTCACTTAACCTTTGGAGATTTAGGTTGTTACCAAATTTTTGCTATTGTAAATAATGTTGGGGTAAACATGATATCATATATGTTCACAAAGAAGAGTAGGTGAGGACAGATCAATGGATATGAACATTGTAAAGCATGAACATTTAAAGTGTGGAGAAGTTAAACCACTGATAAACAGATCTAAAGATTTGGAAATTCACAGACAAGAGCTGATCTGGAGTAGAAGACACTTTGTTTCAGGGCTTTAAAATCAAAGATGGTCTAAATAAAATCATACTATGTTTGTGTGTATTGCTTTAAGACTCCAAGTTCTGGAGTGATTGGCTATCTAACAATGCATAACTGATTCACATTTTAATTTAGGATTTTGTGAGTGTAGCTCATCCAAGTGTAGCTGTAGAACCAGGGAGTTGGAGACGAATAGAGGTGAAGATGCATAGATATAAGGAGGCCAAACAACGCATATGAAGCAATATGCCTCCGTGTGGAATAAATAGACAAATGCGTACTGTGGTTGCCCAGGATAATGGCACGACTTGGGGTAAAGAAGAGAACCAAGAGTCCAACTGGATCCAAAGTACTGATTAAAGAGGTGGGATAGAGGATGGTCAACTCGAATGTCAAGAGCTTCAAAAGAGCAGAACTTTTTATAAGAAGTAGAAATAATTATTTGGGAGCTGGACAGGGACCCAGTGAAAGACCACTGATAACATGTTTCAACCACAGATGCTCCTGGAAATGGGTTCTGTTGGTACATGTGAAAGTGCACGGTAAACTGCTTTCACCATACCTTGGGTGAGGTATGATGAAGACAAGGGCAGATCAAGAGGGAGAGAGACCAGAAAGAGTTTGACAGTTGTTATTCACAGTTCCCTGGGGAGGGCCACTCAGAGGAAGCACCAAGGTCTGTGAAAAAAGCAGGAGAGCCCAGCGGCATGGCTCAGTGGTTGATCATTGACCTATGAAGCAGGAGCTCATGGTTCGATTCCCAGTGAAGGCACATGCCAGGGGGCATGCAGGAGGCAGCCAATCAATGATTCTCTCTCATAATTGATGTTTCTATCTCTCTCTCCCTCTCCCTTCCTCTCTGGAATAAATATATTTATACATTTGTTTTTAAAAGCAGGAGAAAGAGAACTGTGGGTTTGAGCCCTTATTTTGGTTTCTCTAGAAAGGAATTGTGAGGGAGGGCAAGCAGGTTTATAATTGGCTAATTTGTCTAATTTAAGTTGGCTTTGCGGCACAGGACTGCCCCTGGTTGTCAGATACCTAGCCCTGGGGCAATTAGCATGAGTGTTTAGTAGCCTGGAGTGTGAGGGCCCACTACAGGAGATGGTTAGGGGTATAAACTTAAGGGGCTGCTCAAGAAGGGAACTGAGTAACGTTTTATAAAAGGAAAGATTAAACTAAGTGCACATTTCCCAGCACACACATTGAGATGGGGTTGTAAAGTTTACCTGGGATTTCCAAAAGTTACTGCCCCAGTGCATAGTCTGGAATGGGGCAGGGTGTGATGGCGGGGCTCTGCACAAGGTACTGTTAATTCAACAAAACATTTATAAACATTGGTGTGGTGGTGGATTTATATAGTTATAGTTCTATTAAAATGAGCACCTATTTTATTTGAAACTTAATAATACCTTACAAACTTTATTCACCATTGACCTAAATAATCCTGATATTCCATTCCCTAACACACCACCACCACGATTTTTCAGATGTTAACATTTTTGTATATTTGCATCATATCTTGTTTGAAGAAATAAAATCACAGGTATGGCTGACATTCATATTCTCCCCTCTCTAACCCAGTTCCCCTAGAATTCTTCCTGTGATTCACCTCCTGGCCTCTGGGCTTGGTGCCTTAGGTCTGAAGCCCTGCTGGTTTACTAGTTTTTCTGAAGGAAAAAAAAAAAAAAATGGGAATTGGAAAGTAGAGTCTAACTGTTCCTTAGGGAAACTTTTCACCTTATGTCCAACTCCTATCTCACCCCCAAATGCACCCAGAGTTTGACAATTAAAAGTATCTGCAAAAAAAAGCAGCTGGTGGTGCCTTCAATTCCTGCATTTCTCTGGCACTCTGTGAGACAAGCCTTGCTCCTTATCAGCATCTCTTTCTGCAGGGGTCTAAGTTTTGACCTTCTCTGCTCTCTAGATAGACCACTGCTTCAACTGTTTGCCATTTTCCAACAATTTTGCTGATTTCTGGCATCTTTTACCATCTCCTACCCCAATCTTTGTCCTTTTAGGTTTGTACTACTTATATTTAAGGGTTTTAGAGAGGGGGAAACCTATGTTCAATCAACCAAGCTCACCAAGAAACTCCTTTAGATAAGAAACTGGATCACATGTAATGATGAGGCATTATCTAAATAAAAGAAGACACGGTATTCAATTCTAAATTAACCAAAAAAAATTTTTAAATTTTATTTTTGCCTCTTAGGTTTCTGCTACCACATGTTGGGACAGAAGTGCTTTTTGTTTGTATCACCTATATTTTCTACTTGGAGGATTAAAGTATTAGACTAATCCTAAAGAGATGCTATCGGATATGTGAGATACTGGTTGTAGAGCATTTTTACAAGTACAGGAAGACCTATACGTATTGTGAACAAGTATCTTAACCTATTTTATTCTGACACCCTCTGGTGGCTTAAAGTCTCATGTTTATTAGCAATATAAAGAAATCACAATTTTTAAAAGTATGTTATTTGTAAGTATTAATAATCCCATTTAAGATGGTATTAATACAATAGCCAAAATTTGGAAACAACCCAAGTGTCCATCAATAGATAAGTGGATTAAAAAAGCTGTGGTACATTTGCACCAAGGAATAGTATGGGGCTGTAAAAGAGAAGGAGCTCTTACCTTTTGTGTTAGCATGGATAGATCTGGAGATTATTATGCTAAGTGAAATAAGCCAGTCAGTAAAAGACAAATACCATATGATCACACTTATATATGAAATCTAATGAACAAAATAAACTGATGAACAAAATAGAACCAGAGGCATTGATACATGGAATAGACAGCTGTCAGAGGGGAGTGGGGAGGGGGACTGAATGAGAAAAGGTGAGGGGATTAGTCAAAGAACATATATGCATAGCCCATCGACACAGACATCAGTGTAATGATGGCCAGAGGAAAGGGGGGGGGGGGAGGTGGAGAAGATGTGGGCAAAGGGGTGGGGCAAGGAAAATGGGGAAATCTGTAATAGTGCCAACAATAAATATAAAGAACAAAGTTAATAAAATTAGTTATCAGTTAAAAAAAAAGACACTATCTATACTAACAAAAGAGTAAGATGCAAATTGACCATACCTTTGCAATACCCACCAGCCAATTAGGAGTGTATATGCAAATTAACCCAACAAAGATGGTGACAACACAGGCATTATGCACTGCCCCAGCCACTCCAGGCCTCTGGGCAGCATGGAAAGGCAGCTCTGGCCAGAGCGAAGGCAGTGCCAGCAACCAGGGGAAGGAAGGCCCATTCTTGCACGAATCTTCATGCATCGGGCCTCTAGTTTAATAAATGAAATAAAATGGAATGTTGAGTTGTTATAAACTTAATTAAGTCAATATAGACTAATAATTGCTTGGGAATTTTTATCTGGACACAATCTTATAAAGCACTAATTGAAAGAGTAAATGATTTTCTATAAAAATAAGTGAGTTGAGTTAATACTCATTCAATTATTGATTCTTTCAACGAACATTATTTGGATGCTCTTGATGTGCCAGGCACTGAACTCAATGTCATAAAATGGTTTAACCTCAGTGATCTGCGCTTCCTGACTATGTAAACTTCTTGTTATAAACTATGCTTATAATGTGAGTTATCATTTTATGATTTTTATCTAACCATGTGGGTGAAACAGGTAGCTATTTTTTAAATAGCTATTGAATTACTATTTTAAGATCATCTACCACTTGAGTAAAATTCATATTCATATAGCAGATTATAGTAAGAAGAGCAGTCCTTACGAATGATACTTTTTCTACTTGGAATCTCATACTGTACTTTTAATTGTTTAAGGACATGTTAAAAGGGATGGTGGTGATTGAGAGCTACAAGGTCAGAGTTTGGAGAAATGCTTAAGCTCTGTAATTATTAGTTCTGTAAGGGTAGTTCTTTCCACACTAAGCGTCTTTAACTTATAAGCACCTGGTCCTCAGAGCTTGGGTTGCTTCCCAGTTCATTGATGGAATTCCTGATCATGGCAGTCTGAGGAAACACAAGTTCAGTTAGTTGAATGGACTAAGAGGAGATGCAAGCCTGAGGCCTCAAAGCAAGCATGGACCAAGCAATGTTTAATGAATAGGCAAGGCCAACCGCCACTCCCCTAGAAAAGAAGAAACACTCATCTGAAATTCACCAACTTTTCAAATTGAACAAATGTTTGAAACAAAAAGAGTGTAATGTGTATCTTAATAACAAAACAGTGCAGTACTGGAAGGACTTTTTCTTAAAGCTAAAAATATAACATCAGTTTGTCTGAAGTTATAATATAATTTAGAAGATGCCTCAATTTTTCTTTCATTCAGAAAAGTGATAGAAGTATTATAGTCTTTCCAAATTAGGTAACACAAAAAATGAATAATTGAAAGCATACTAGATTGGTGTTAAGAACCACAAAAGGAGCCATCTTTTGTAAAGATTAGAAATTGTGGATTATACTTTCAAAAGATTTTTTAAAAATATAACTCACTAGATGTAATAACTCAATTGAGACACTAATTTTAAGTTCTATTAACTCATAAAATTTATATTAACTCATAAAATTTATATATTTGTGTTTCAAAACATTAAAGCTTACTACAGAAAACTACATAAGGTCTCTGGCTTCCAGTTAAATTAAAACATTACAGTATAATATATCATGTTGCTTTAAGTTATACTGTACTTATTATATGATGAGTCCACCAAGGAATTTTTATACTACACTAGAGGACTGGTGCATGAATTTCGTGCATAGAGGGGAAAGATCCCTCAGTCCGGCCTACACCCTCTCACAATCTGGGACCCCTTGGGGGATGTCCCACTGTGGGATCAGGCCTAAACTGGCAGTTGGACATCCTTTTCGCAATCTGGAACTACTGGCTCCTAACTGCCTGCCTGCCTGCCTGCTTGATTGCCCCTAACCACTCTGCCTGCCTGCCTCATTACCCCTAACTGCTCACCTTCCTGCCTACCTGATTGCCCCTAACTGCTCACCTGCCTGCCTAATTGTCCCTAACTGCTTACCTGCCTGCCTACCTGATTGCCCCTAACTGCTCACCTGCCTGCATGATTGTTCCTAACTGCTCACCTGCCTGCCTGATCACCCCTAACCGCTCTGCCTGCCTGGTTGCCCCTAACTGCTCGCCTGCCTGCCTGATTGCCCCTAACCACCTCTGCCTCAGCCCCCGCCACTGTGGTTTCATCCGGAAGGATGTCTGGGATGATATCTGGAAGGTTGTTCAGCTATCCAGTCTAATTAGCATATTATGCTTTTAATATTATAGATTACTTGTAAGAACATGGATTTACTACCATGTTCAGAAATCAGGCTTTGAAAAAGAATGTTTTTTAGTTGATTAAGATTAAATCAGCATATTGGAGAAATAAAGACTAGGAAAGTCATATGTTAATTACATCTCAATTTAAAGAAGAGAGTATAGTTACAGTCTAATATACATGGTAAGAAAATTTGGAATGTAAGCAAGGCAAAAATAATAACAGCAAACTATTACAAAATGCTTACCAAGTTCCAGGCACTGTTCTATGTCACTGAACTGTATTAACTCATTTAATCCCCACTCTTACCTTACAAGGAAAGTACTATTATTATCTCTGTTTTGCAGATGAGGAAATAGATTCCAGAGGAAATTTAAAAACTTACCCAGGGTCACACGGCCTAGTGAATGATTGGTTTGGGATTAGAACCCAGGTAACTCACTCCAGAGCCCATTTTTGTTTGTTTGTTTTTCATCACCATGCTAAATTTGCCCCCCTGTTCATGGCAATACAAGTTAATGTATTGCTGATTTCAAATTATATCTTACATGATGGCATTAAATGTTTTTATCCTACCGATTTAAAGCAACAAACAAACCAACTTAGGTCATCTTATATAATAAAAGCCTAATATGCTAAATGCCTGGTTGTCGGGTCAGTCATTCAACCAATCAAATCATAAAATGCTAATGATATGCTAAGGCCGCTCAACTGCTCACTATGATGTGCACTGACCACCAGGGGGCAGACACTCCGACTGGTAAGTTAGCTTGCTGTTGGGGTCTGGCCGATTGGGACTGAGTGAGACAGGCCAGATGTGGACAGCACCTGGGAAGGCACATGAGCATTCTTTAAATTATTGTCAGCTGAAATCAAGGCAACAGGCAAAGCCACGCCCTGGGAACACGCTTGGCCAAAAAGGCAAGAGTGTTATCAGCTTGGCCTTCATTTCAGCCCAGGTGTCGGATAGTGTGCTTTGATATGCAAATCCAGTCTAGCATCAGGAATGAGGGAATGAATAGGACCTGGGCCCACCCTAGCTCCTTTGATCCTAAGTTTTTGGTGAAACCCCCTGGTATTTGAAATATAAATAAACACGCTGCGTCAGCTCTAGGTCCCCATCCCTCCATCAGAGAGGACAGTGGTCCCACCCAGCTCTCAGCTTTTTCCTTCTATCTTCGTGTCTGGTCTCTTTCTTTTATTTCTCAATCCCCTGCCGCCTCCACTCAGAACCGGTTCATCACTCTTTCCATGCTGGATGTGGAAAAGGGAGACCCCACCATAGCCAGACATGCCCTGGAGCTTTCTCATGGTCCCTCCTCAGCTGGCCAACCTCCTGCATCCCTTCCCAGCCCAGATCGTGCACCAGTGGGGTCCCTTGGCCTGGCCTGTGCCCTCTCGCAATCTGTGACCCCTTGTGGAAAGCCGAGAGCTGGTTTCAGCCCAAACCACAGGCCAGGCAGAGGGACCCCACTGGTGCATGAATTCGTGCACCAGTCCTCTAGTCTAAAAATAATTTCCCTTTCTCAATCCCTCTGATTATCGGTGCCCAAGTTCAAGGTAAAAGAAGGTCTAGTAGTGGGGCCTGAACCAATCATATTTTCTATTACTGAGTTAGGTGTTTTACAGAAATTATTTCACTTAATTCACACCACATCCTAATGAATTAGTTACTATTATCTCCATTTTTCAGATGATGCTCAAAGACATTAAGTAATTTTCCAGACATCAGATAGCTAAAGTAGGACAGAGCTGGGATTTAAGCTGAGGCTTGGCCCAAGGTGTGTTTAGCTGATGAAGATTAAATCAACACATTGGAGAAATAAAGACTAGGAAAGTCATATGTTAATTATATCTCAACTTAAAAAAGAAATGAGAATCACAGTCTAATGTACATAGTAAGAAATTTGGTATGTAAGCAAGGCAAAACTAATAACAGCAAACTACTACAAAATGCTTTACATGGGCGCTAGACACTAAACATGTACTGTGCCAGCAGCGTGTATTTCTTCCAGAGTCCAGATTAGGGAAGTTCTGGCTGACCCAACTTGACCCTAGACCAACTGTCGCACACAGAGCTCAATGTTCCAGTGCTGCCGAGCTACAGAGAACCAGTAAGTAAGACCTAAGATTCCTGTGGTATATTTTTAAAAAAAAACAACCAAAATTTCCATTGTCACTTGCCAAGATCTCATTCCCAGATACTTAAAATATTTACCAATTTTACTTAAAAATTATAAATTTGTATGAGATTATGAATAATGAATCTGGTTCCTCTTTAGATTCTGGTCTCAAAATTATACTTTCAGCTATTCCAGAGCTATAGGAGTACATCTGTTTCTAACTAAAACTGAAAGCCACACTAGAAAGTGATTAGAAAGTGATGGAGGTAAATATTGTCATGGATTGGCAGAATACGTCATTTATTTACTCTGTCCGGATCACAAAAGAGGAAGGAGAAATTTTCTTACACTTCCCAAAATTTGTATTCTCTGTCATACTATCATTTTATGTCTATCATCATTTGGTTTTACTTCCCTCCCAGCAACATGGATGGACATTTGAATGTATAACAAATACATCTTTGGCTTTAGTGCTATTATTGAACACTAAAGGCCTGGTGCATGAAATTTGTGCACGGCGGGGGGGGGGAGGGGGGGGCTCCCCTCGGGGGCTCCCCTCAGCCCAGCCTGCATCTGGGACCCCTAGAGAGATATCCGACTGCCAGTTTAGGCATGATCCTTCTCACAATCCTGGACTGCTGGCTCCTAATCGCTCACCTACCTGCCTGCCTGATCACCCCTAACTGCACCCCCTGCCAGCCTAATCGCCCCCAACTGACCCCCCTGACAACCTGGTCACCCCCCTCACCAACCTGGTTGCCCCTAACTGCCCCCCGTGCTGACCTAGTCGCCTCCTACTGTCTCCCCTGCCAGCCTGGTCAACCCCAACTGCCCCCCCCCCCCCCCGCTGGCCTGGTTGCCCCCAACTGGCCACCCTGCGGCCTGGTCACCCCATGCAGCCTGCTTATTCAGTCATTTGGTCTTCCCTCACTAACCCCCTGCCGGCCTTGTTGTCCCACGCAGCCTGCTTGTTCAGTCGTTCGGTCATTCCTCACTAACCCCCCTGCCGGCCTGGTCACCCCACACAGCCTGCTTGTAGACAGCCATCTTGCGAGGGTGTGATGGTCAATTTGCATATTACCTCTTTATTATATAGGATATTTACAATAGTTACATGCAAATGTGTTTGTCTATGTATATAATTAAACATTACCATTGGATTAAGGTGCTGGAAATTTATCTTATACAATGCTTCCATTATTTAAAGTTATCTTGCCTAAAATATTTTTTTCTGCTCTCATGCCAAAGTTATTACCAGAGCTAATCTAGGATACAAAGTGTTACCTACTTAATGCATTCCACTTCAGTTCTCCTTATCAAAGCTAGATGTTTAAATCTACTCCAGCTTTTGGTGTTATAGCACATAGTGTTCAGGAATGGCTCTGTAGTTTTCCTATCTATAAGTGTAAAATCAACATATCAATAAATTGTGAGCATTTTATGTGCTTTTACATATGTGTATGAATACACAATTTGATTGCTAAAGAATCTTTTCAAAGGCACATATTCAAGTAATGATGGTTATCTATAAGAAATTAACAAGGCTTAAAAATGTTGAGAAATCAGAAGTCAAGGAATTAAAAGGGTAATAGGCACAAATAATTTTATAAGGGTTAAACTAGAGACATGTATCTATTGCTTTACAATTAAAATCCATCAAATGGGAGATCCAAGATGGCGGCATAGGTAAACATCTAAACTGCTGCCATGCACAACAATTTCAAAACTACAACTAAAAGACAAAACGTCTATCACCCAGAACCACAGGAAAGCTGGCTGAGTGGAAGTTCTACAACTAGATGGAAAGAGAAAAGAACAGTCAGGGCACAAGTACTGAAAACTGAGTTAATGGAGGCGCGGGATATGGGCTGGCAGCAGATCCCGGCTGGTGGCGGGAGTTGCTTTCTTCAACGTGAAGAGAGACAAGCTCCTGATCTCTCTGAAATCCAGTTTCTGTGGAGAAGCTGGACTGTCTGCCATCGGGTTGGAAAGTGAGGGTGGCTTGCTTGCAGAGCTGCGCGCAGGAATAATTGCTTGCTGTCCTGGGGTGCGAGACGCAGGGACGCGGTCGGAGAAGCAGAGACGTCTCACTGCCAGCCATCACTGTTTGCCACGCCCTAGCCTAGTGACGCCCTGAGACTCTGCCCCACACAACCTACAAGCCCACCCAAGCTCCAAGCAGTGGCTTTTGCATATGAATGGCCTTCTCTATTGCAGTTTAACCTAGCAAACTTGCAACCCGGTGTAGACAGCTCCAAAGCCTCCAAGCTCCAAGCAGGAAGGAGAGAACTGTGGTTCTCACTGTAGCTCCTGCAGGATGGCCTCAGACAGTAGCTGAACTGTACCCCATTGGAGATCCAGGAGCCAGTGTACGTAGTGGTCAGTGTGAGACACCAGATTTCAACTCCTCACATCCATAAGTGACACATTTGGGAGGCGGACTCAGTGAGCACCAAAGCCCCACTGAAACAAGGCCTGCACCATAAGCATGTCTCCAGCACAGCAGTTCTTCCATTATAGACATAGCGGGTCCTCACAGCCAATTGGCCTGGAGGTCAATTCCTCCCAGTGTACCAATAGCAATCAAGGCTTAACTACACCAAGATTTTGCACTCAGCCCACAAAGGGGTGTACCAAGAGCAACCACCTCGGGTGATTGGGGAAGCTGAGCTACTGACCCCTATAGGTCACCTACCACACAAAGCCACTCCATCAACACAGGGAGGCAGCCAAAATGCTGAAACACAGAAACATGTCACGAATGGGAGAGATGGAGGAAAGTAAACTACTGGACGACACAGTGTTCAGAACTACATTTATAAGGTTACTCAAGAATCTTCTAAAAACCGCTGAGAAACTTTAAGAGACCTTCAAGGACCTTAATGAGAATGCCAAAAAAATGGAAAAGGAACAGTCAGAAATTAAGCATACACTGTCTGAAATAAAGAATATACAGAAACTCAACTGTAGATCAATGTACCCCAAGAGTCAAACCAAAGATCTGGAATATGAGGAAGCAAAAAACACCCCACCAGAGAGGCAGAAAGAAAGAAGAATCCAAAAGTGTGAGGATAGTGTAAGGAGCCTCTGGGACGGCTTTAAGCGTACCAACATCCAGATTTTTGGGGTGCCAGAAAAAGAAAGAGAGCAGGATATTGAAGGCCTATTGGAAGAAATAATGACAGAAAACTTTCCCTACCTGGTGAAAGAAATAGACTTACAAGTTCAGTAAGTCCACAGAACCTCAAACAAGAAGAATCCAAAGAGGACCACACCAAGACACATCATAATTAAAATGCCAAGGGCAAAAGACAAAGAGAGAATCTTGAAAGCAGCAAGAGAAAAACAGTTAGTTACCTACAAGGGAGTAGCATACGACTGTCAGCTGATTTCTCAACAGAAACTTTGCAGGCCAGAAGGGAGTGGCAAGAAATATGATGAACAGCAAGAATCTACAAAGTGATGAACAGCAAGAACCTACAACCAAAGCTATCTACCTAGCAAAGCTATCATTCAGAATTGAAGGCCAGATAAAGAGCTTCACAAACAAGAAAAAGCTAAAGGAGTTCATCACCACCAAACCAGGATTACATGAAATGCTGAAGGGTATTCTTTAACCTTTTGCACTTGGATGTCGAGTGTTACTCAACACGGTTAGCATCAGTAGCAGCTCTTTTTATACTCTTTGAATATATCAATAATTTGAAATATAAAAAAATCCAAATAAATAATTTTGTATGAAAAGAAACTCCAGTTTTTTATTCTACTGCCGCGCTTTGTAAAATCTGGGGTATTTAAAAAATTAAATCCCGAGTAGAATAAAGGAATCGAGAAAAAAGCAAGGGAGTGCAAAGGGTTAAGAAGAGGAAGAAGAAGAAAAAGGTAAAGGTAAAAATTATGAACAACAAAAAGACATCAAATACATACCACCAACAAGTGAATCTAAAAATCAAGTGAATAAAAAATGGGAAGAACAGAATGGACTGGTAAATATAATAGAATCAGGGACATAGAAAGGGAATGGACTGACAATTCTCAGGGGGAAGGGGGTTTGAGGGTTGCGGGAAGAGATTGGACAAAAATCTTACACCTATGGATGAAGACAGTGGCGGAGGGTAAGGGCATGGGGTGGGGTGGGGAATCAGGTGGAGGGGAGCTATGGGGGGAAAAAAAAGAGGAACACCTGTAATAATCTGAACAATAAAGATTTATTATAAAAATAATAAAATAAAATTCGCTATATTTTTATATACACCAAAATAGTAAATGTTTCTTTACTTCTACCCACTTTATATGAATGAAACAAATAAAAAAACAACAAAAAAATTCTAACTCATAAAAAAAATTAAGCTTCAATAACTTACCAAAAATATAGTGCAGGCAACTTATCCATTTGTCCTAATTTTTCAATGAAAAGAGGAAATGTTTTTACCATGTCTTCTAAACTAGAGAACAAATTAAGACTAAGATTCTTCAGTATGCTTTTGGCCTAGAATTAATGAAGATTACATAAATTTAACTTTTTAGTAATTTTCCAAAAATATATATATATCCAGAAGAAGTCATTCTTCCTAAGAATAAAATAGTCATTAAAAAGTTTCAAGCTGCCCCAATAAATTCAATAAAAAGGAATTTAAAAGTTACATGCTAGAAAATATAAGGACAATTTAAAGATAGAACAAATTGTATTAAAATGGTAAAGAAGGCCGAAACTGGTTTTGGCTCAGTGGATAGAGCGTCAGCTTGCGGACTGAAAGGTCCCAGGTTCGACTCCAGTCAAGGGCATGTACCTTGGTTGCGGGCACATTCCCAGTAGGGGTTGTGCAAGAGGCAGCTGATCGATGTTTCTCTCTATCTCTCTCTCTTCCTCTCTGTAAAAAATCAATAAAATATATATTTTTTTAAAAATGGTAAAGAAGGTAATTTTCATATTTGGGGGGCAAAGTTTCTCTTGTTAACTGTTTGGAGTTATATAACTTAGCCAATATCATTTTCTATTCTACTTTTCATTTTAGAAATTTCATTTAAACAAGTTATCCTGTGAGGCTGAAGTAGAAGAAAAAAAAAGAAGGAAATTCTTAGCCCAGTATCTACTAAAACATGTGCCCTTAACACTTTGGTTCTTTCAGATTATTAGAATATCTAAAAATAGAGAACCTGTTAGTAGGAGAATCAATATTGCTGATGTTGCTTTCACAGAAAAAGAACTGACTCCAGAGTAATGATAATTAGTTAGTAGAGGATATACATATAAACCATTTCTGAAATTCATGTAAATGATGATATAGCAGGAAATATAAATATATTTGAAAGAGGCTCAGGCAAATTTTCAGTGAAAGACTATTAAGTGGCTACTGTGAGAATCAGAAATAGCCATGAGCATTAAGATTGGTGGATTTTTTACTCTAGTCTGCTAATTGTACACCATGTTTATTTGTCCTTTTAACTGCAATGGTAAAATATAACAAATAAGCAAAGATTGAATGATGTCAAGAAATACTGCTTCAAATATTTTAGCCTACCTTTTTGGCACAGTCAGATGTTAGTTCCATTAGCTGTTAACCACGAAAAAACTGGAAATCAAAGAACTTCCTACCCTCTATCCCCCCAAATGTTGTGTAACAAGGAAAATTGACTTTATCAAGAAAATATATTCTAATTATTCCTCTCACAGATGCTTTTAGTCTTACTTATGTTCCAGGCACTATTTCAGGCACGAGCGGGGGGGGGGGGGGGGGGGGGGTGAGAAAGCCTACTGTCATAAAGCTTATATTGTAGACTCCTTTGATTTCAAACACCAATATTCTTATCCCTTGTGTGTAAAAGGACTAGAATAACATTTCTCAAACTATGGATCTTTGAAAAAAATTAAGAGTAGATAATCTATGGGAATTGCCCTTTTAAACACAATGCATCTTTACTTCAAGCCTTCTATTATATTAATGTGCACTGTGAGTCTTTATGAATACAGCATTACAATTCTCCCCAAGTTGTTTGTTTTACAAAATACCTATTACTGGTTCATAGATTAGAAATGCTGACCTAAAGGAAATACGCTTTGGAAGAACTGATGCATTGAAAAGTGTAGCATAGTTGGAGTTCTAATCACAGCTCTAAATACTAACTCCCTAGATTTGTGTTTTGTTCAAATAGAATATGAGAATTACAGTGCTTGCACTCTTTTCTTTCAGTCGTTTTAAGGTATATCAGCTAATTACAGGTGTAGAAGAGAACAAGTAAATTTACTATAGCCTTTTAGTGATACATAGAGTTGATAGAAGTTAAATATATTGGGATTTTCTTTTTATACTAGAGGCCCGGTGCATGAAAACTCATGCACTAGAGGGGAGGGGGGGGGAGTCCCTCAGCCTGGCCTTCCCCCTCTCACAGTCCGGGAGCTCTCAGGGGCAGGAGGCAACCTGGCTATCAGGGGAAGGCGACACCCCAAACACCTCTGTTGCTGCCACTGCCAGCAGCGCAAGCCTCAGCCAGTCCTGGTTACATCCGAGGCTTGTCTATGCCTCAGGCCGGCCCTGGGTGGCTGGGGGGCTGAGGGGACTGGGGGACTCCGAAGGCAGGTGCACAGAGTGGCTGGGCCCACCTGGGGCAGGCCCAGCCTTGCTGCATGCCTGCCAACCTGGCGGGGCTGAGGGGACTGGGTGCCGCCACCTTTTAGGACGTGGCAGTCAATTAGCATATTCCCTCCTTATTGGCTGTGGGCGCCACCATCTTTGAGGCCAGGGCAGTTAATTAGCATATTCCCTCCTTATTGGCTGTGGGTGCTGCCATCTTTGAGGGTGAGGCAGTCAATTAGAATATTCCCTCCTTATTGGCTGTAGGCACCGCCATATTTGAGATGGCGTTAGGGTCAATTAGCATATTCCCTCTTTATTAGATAGGATTACGCTATGCAACATAAACATAAAGAACCATCCTTTAACAACTTTCAGCTTGGATCTATGAAGCTAGATAGATAGTAAGCACTGTATTCTAACAGCACTGTATTGTGCCAGTAAATGTGCATATTGTCTTGGAAGGTGAGGATTTTGTATCTCATAAGTTACTTATTAAAGGTGGCTACATTGGTTTTCTATGAGTGAGAGTAGCCTATACTTAAGGAATTAGTTTTCTAAGAATTATCAGGTTCTTACTGACAATATGCTTCTATTTGGGTTTAAAGAATAATAGTGATGCAATTTACAAAGTGTCTCTTATCTATATATATAAAAGCCAAGCAACCAGAATGACCAGAATGACAGGAACAACGGGTTGCTATGACTCACACTGCAGCCAGCCAATGGACATGATTGGGGGGTGAGGCCGGCCTGCCAATCTCCTGTGGCCCCTCCCCCTGGCCAGCCCCACTCCCAATCAGTCCCCCCATCAGGGGCAGGGGCAGCTGACCTCCCGCAGGACCCTCTCCGCCACCTGCCAGCCCAGCCCCAATTGGGCCCAATTGGGGCAAGCCAGCCAGACCCCACCCATGCACAAATTCGTGCACTGGGCCTCTAGTTCTTTTATAAATGCTTTAGTTTCCTCATCCCTAAAATAGAAATAACTATCTCTATGTCACAGGTTTGTTGTGAGGATTAAATGAGATAATGTATACATATAACTCACTATTAAAATGGCTGGTGCTTTATTAGTATCCCTTTGTAAAGCTGATTACAAAGTTACAGATATTCTTCTTCAGCTTATCAACTCTATGTATCACTAAAAGGCTATAGCAAACGCACTTGTTCTCTTTTACACCTGTAATTAGCTGGTATACCTTAAAACAACTTAGGTTAGCAATATTCAACCAGGTTGCCACAAGAATTTTAAAAATATGCAATACCTGACTTCAGTCAGGGCACTGACCTCTTTTTCCTTTAGATTGTCAAATTAAAAAATGACAACAACCAGCACAATAGCTTTCGTGTGTGAATGAATCAAAAAAATTATGACTATTTTTTGAAAGATCAGCAATATATATATTAGTGTGCTGCAGAATTTTAGTAATTAGTTTACATGTGCCAGGTGATGAAAAAGGTTGAAAGTCACTGAGCTAGGTGATATAAAAGATGATATAGGAAAATGATATATAAGAGAAAAGTTCATTGGTTTCTACATCTTCATTCATAAACAATCATAATTCCATACTCCTCTTACTTCATTTTGCAAAAATAAAAATGGGATAAAATAAGATAAATAAATAATGAGTCTAAAGCCATAGGCACTGGTAAGCATTTATCTGCAACGAGTGGGGGGAGACTGAGAGCAGTTCTCTCCCGACTGCCTGGTGCTCACAGCCTTGCAGGGAACCGAGCAGCTGTTCTTTTATGGCAGAGTAATTCATGGTGAAGACTGTACAGCTCTTCTCTTTGCCCAGGAACAAGCCACATGTGGATGTAGGCAACCCCTCCCCACAGCTGGATTAAGGACAGCTCACTCATCCTGCTCCAACCCTTCCTTTCTGGGTTGGAGCCCATGAGAGAAAAACAGAGCAGAGGACCACGCTCGGATGTTCCCTTTCATTCTTCTCTTGTCACCTCAATTTAATCTGCTTTCCCTCATAATTGAGCATTTTCAGTTTAATCTTGTGTAAATGCACACCCCAGACACTTAGTCACAGTTGTGCAAACATTTTTGTAAGTGTACATCTCTGTGTCTATCCCCAGACATGATCTAAAAGAGTCCAAATTTAAGAAGACTCCTACAACAGCATAGCCATGCAGAAGTCATATGGGGTCAGAGCACACCGTAGTGGTTATGTTGCTTTCCAGTTACTCCATTAATAGCTACCGAGAACAGAGGAAGATACGTGGCCCAAGTAGGAAGATAATCTCGCCAAGTACTCCTAGCCACTATACTCATAGCTGATTAAAGACAGCCTGTCTTGAACCATCCTAAGCAGAGTAAACCATAAAAAAAAAGTAGAAAATACTATGCAATTAGAAAATGAGTGGGACTTCTATAATGAAATGTCAAAAAATCATTTGAAAATGATGCATCTTTATCATATATGTATTCTCTAGACTTAGAGTTGGTGAGTAGAGAGGCATGAGTGGCAGGAATGTGTTCTATAGCATTTGGTTTGGGTCAGTACAGAGCAAATGAAAAGTTTGTCAAAGTCAAATAAAATTCTATTTGAAAACTTGGGCACAGAATAACTTCAGCTGGGTTTTACAGACCCTTGACCATCACAGCCCAGTCATCACAACCCGGGATGCTCCATAAACAACACAACTAACCCCCTTAGATTTGGATTTGATTGCCTTTAGCTCACTCCATTTTTTCTTTAATTCCCTAAACCATTAACCTCTTCCTGGCTAGCAGTGTGGTAGGCCAAACAACAGTCTCCCAAAAATATCCATGTCCTAATCCTCAGACCTGTGAATATGTCAACTTATACAGCAAAAAGAACTTTACACCTCTGATTAAGCTAATAATCTTGAGATTGGGCGGGGTGGGGGGGGTACCTTGGATTATTGTGTGGAACTGTTTAATCACAAGGGTCCTATTAAGAGGGAAGAACTGTTAAGCAAAAGGAACCAGGACTTGATGATTTGGGATATTGTCAGTATAACCAGTTTTCAAAAGATACTAAAATTAGAAGATTCGCTGTCAGGAAATTATTCTGCCAAAAAAGCCAAGAGTATGGCTGGACAACCTTCTGCTACTTCCTCAAAAAGTTCAAAAGATAAGGGTAGCCCTGACTGCATGGCTCAGTGGTTGAGCTTTGACCTATGAACCAGGAGGTTACAGTTCTATTCCCTATCAGGGCACATGCCCGATTGCAGTCTCAATCCCCAGTGTGGGCATGCAGGAGGCAGCCAATCAATGGTTCTCTCTCATCGTTGATAATTCTATCTCTCTCTCCCCTTCCCTCCCTCTCTGAAATCACTAAAACTATATTCTAAGAGAATAAAATAAAAAGATAAGGGTAAGTAATCACTCAGAGTTCCCATGAAGAGATTAGGAATGTAGTTCAACCTTCTTAGCAAAAGTCAAGAATATAAATAGGATTTTCAATGGAATGGATCCCTGTGATTACATAGGAGATCCACAAGTTATCAGCAGAAACACTTTCACCTTAAACTGAAAGGGACAAAGCTAAATGAAAGAAGGCTCTAGGACTCTCAAAATTCTACGGGCAAGAAATAGTCTGTTAAACTACTCAGCTGCAAACATGTACTACCTTTCCCCAGAGCCACAAAGGCTTACTCCCAAGCCTTGAAGTCTAATGCAGTTTGCTTTGCTAGATTTTAAAATTTCTTGGGACCAGTGATGCTTGCTTTCTTCTACTTCCTTTCTGAACAGGAACGTCTATAACTGATATGCCCCACAATTGTATGTTAGGAGCAGATAACTTGTTTTCTAACTTAAAAAGATACAGACAGATGGAGAAGAATTTGGCCTCTGGATGATGCATATCCTAAATCTCAACCATACCCAATCTAAATAATTTAGATGATGAGATTTATATGGAAGTTTAGACCTCCATCTAAATCTGAGTTGATACTGTAATGGTTTGGGGCTTTTAGGGACTTGGGAATGGGATAAATATATATCTCATGTAAAATAAATGTGGATCTTTAGGGACACAGAATGGATTGTGGTAGACAAATAAATGGTCCCCAATGATGCCCATATTTTAATCCCCAGAACCTGTGAATACCACTTTTCATGGCAAAAGAAATTTTCCATATGTGATTAATTTAAAGATTTTGAGATTGGAGATCATTCTTGATTATCCAGGCTGGGCCCTAGGTAATCTCAAGAATCCTTATGAAAGAAAAGCAGGAGGTCTGGAAGGAGAAAGGGTGTTAACCTAATAGATAGAACAGGGAGCTGCAAGCCAAGTAATGCAGGCATCCCCTAGAATCTGGAAAAGGCCAGAAAACATATTTTCCCCCTAAAGGTAATGCAACCCTGCTAACACCTTGACTTTAGAGTTTTGACTTCCAAAATTGTAGGGGAACAAATGTGAGTGTTTTGAGCCACTAAGTTTGTGGTAATTTATTACAAAAGCAACAGAAATCCAATACAATTGGCATTTAACATCTACTCCATTAAAATATTCCAGTCACTTCTATCTTTAAAACAATTAAAAGAGTGAGCTTCTGCCCTATTTCATCTCTTCCTTTTCAATATGGTATCTTTACTTCTTCAAACTCCTAAAAATGATTGATCTGGTCTACCTTTAGACCAGAATCTGCCCTATAGCTCATCTGCCAAATATCACCGATGATGATCTATTGATTGTCTAATCCAAACAAAACTATTTAGTCCTTGACTATTGATCTCTTGACAATATTTGAGATTTTATATCAGTCCCTCCTTTGGAAAGGGCTTCTTCTCTCTTGATTTCAGCTCCACTATTCTCTTCCAAATCTACTTTTCCTCTTACATTCCTAATCCAGGACTAACAGCACCATCATATGTTTCTAACTGCCCAGGTAAGAAACCTGGAAGCCATTGTTGATTCCTCATTTCCCTCACCTTCAGTAAATTCTAACTCATGACAACTAAAAAAATTTTTTATGTCATCTCTTCCACTGACTAGAATGAGCTTCATGTTTTGCCATCTGGTTTATTACAACAACCTATTTCCTTCCTGGCTCCAGCTTGTTCTCTCTGTTTCGTTTTCCACTCTACTGCCAGAGTAATTTCTCTAATATGTAAACCTAATTATGTCACTCCCCAGTTTAAAGTCCATTAACATTTCTTCATGGCTTTCAGATTAGATCTGCCTATTCATATTTCATCTCTTTTTAGACCTCCCAAACACCATAGCTTCATGATGACAAATAAGTATTTTAATTCAGATGATCTATCTAATAACAATCTCACCACATATTAGCTTCAATACACTAGATAAGTTAGTTAATTAGCCTCAATTTTTCACCCATAATATTCTAATAATATAACCTAACTCATAGCATTGTTAAGAGATTAAATGAATTAGTTTGTTAAAGAGGCCAAGTACAAAGCAATAGGATACAGGTATTATCATTATCATCATCAGCAGCAGCAGCATTGGGAAATGCTGGGAAACCTGAATGGACCACTAGAAAACATGTCCTTCCCTCAGTTACAAAGCACATGAAAGTCTTAAAAGCCGTGTGTTGAGTGATAAAATTGTATCAAACCAAATTACTCAAATACCGTATTTCCTAGCCATTCCTTTCTAATCCTTTACTAAACATATATTTATCAAGGATCCATTATGTCCCAGGTACTTTTCATACATACACTGAGGATGGAAAAGTAAACAAAATACAAAAATCCTTCTTCAGAGCTTGCATTCTAGAGGAGAATGTAAATAATAATAAAAGAAGTAAAAAGAACATTGTGTTAAAGGTAAGCCATAAGAAAAAAACACACAAGGAAGAGGAAATATAAAATACAGTACTGCAGGAAAGAGAAAGTTAAGTTTTAGATAGGAGGAACAGGGAAAGCCTCACCAACAAGGCACGTTTTCGACTAATGATCTGAGGGAAGTGATGGGTGCTGCCATTCTGTTCTCTGGGAGAGCCCCCGTGTGACCAAGAGATGGCAAAGCCCTGAAGTAGAGTGAACCCCAGGGGTTCAAAGGACAGGAAAAATCTCTGTTTGGCTGAAGCTGAAGGACAAGAGTGATTGTGGGAGAACATTACATCACAAAGATTAAAGTGAGGAGGCGGTTTATGTATGACCCGAGACCTAATAAGGACTTTGGCTTTTACTCTGAATATAACAGGAATATATAGCATGATAAATATGTTGATAATTTCAGCCTTATTTAAATTTGTAATGAAATTTTGAATAATTCACATACACATGTTTCTTTTGCTTTGAATACTTTTTTTAAATCAAGAAATAACATTTAATATAAAAAGAGTATAACAAATTATATTCCTTAAGTGTTTGACAATCTAACAGTTTATATATGCTTTTTGTTTGTTTTGTTTTTCCCTATAATGATATGACCATTGTTCTCATAGCTTTTGTCACAATTTGCTTTTGAAAAAAAAATTAAGTCAAGATACTTTAATACATTTATGTCAACATTTCTTTGAAAAGTTCATTCTATATCATATTCATTTAGGTTTCAGTTGTGTAATCATTTGTACAATATCCAATTTTTAAATCATAAGTAAGCATGGTATTAACAAATGCATATGCTCTATCTATGGAGAAGCCATTACCTATAAATGTTGTAAATAATCTTCGTAGCCTTTCTCCTACAAAAAGGCTCTTGATTCAGAAAGATACACTCCAGGGAATCTGCAGTCACAGTTACAGAAGTCAGATGAGAGCACTGGGTCTGCAATATTTCTGTCACAGGCTTTTTCAACACCTGTTGATCAGTCAATCAGAGGAAACCTCCAGGGCTGAAGATATGCCAGCTCGGTGAAAATTCCTTCCCAAAATAGCAATAGCTGAGCAAATTGCTAGGCCAACAGAAGTAGACGATGGACTGACCTCGGGACTTTGTGCCACAGAGCAACTGTCTTCCATGGTTGGCATTTTTTCAATGTTTAAATCCTTCTTTGGTCCAACAGCTGATTTCCTGCTTTACCATATTCTTCTTTCATTTCTGTTTTCCCAGGGCGTGACATCCACATCCTTCCACACTGGACTTTCTTTGGTCAGCAGCTTCTGAAATTATTATACAGCTGTCCCTAGTTGTCTGGCAGTGACCACTGCACTTGCAGGTTTGATCTTCCCTCACTAAATATCTCCATGAGGCATGGAAAATGCAGACTCTAAGAGAAACCAAAGGCTATGAGTTTTGATTTAGGTCAAATAAGTCTCAAAGACATTTTTAAATATCCAAATTAATTTGGAAGATTTGCCTTTCCCTTCTAATGGAGGAAAAACAGCAACAAATGGCTTCATACAGTTTAGTGATGTCTTCATATTTTTTTTGAGATATCAAACCAACTCCATTTAAACCATGAAAGCTTTCAGCCATCCAAAGACTGTTTTATTGCTAAATTTGAACTGTAAAACTATTGGTTTCCTCCCTGTTTCCCTTAGCATAATTTAGCTTTTTTTCTATGCTAATACAAACACCAGGAAAACACTTTTTGTGACTACTTCAAAATTCTATGCATTCACTAAGTCATTCCATAACTTGTATTTAAGTTGCTTCAATTTTTTTTGCTATTACAAATGATGTGGAATTGAATGTGTTGTTACACAAAGCTTTTCCTGTAATAAGGATTATGTCCTCAGAGCAGATCTAGGGTGGAATAGGTCAAAGGTATGACATTTTAAGGTTAGCCAGATGAAGATGAATGCTCAAATGCAGAATATGTTCACCTGTAAATGGGTCTTATGATTTTCAAATCAGCAGGCTACAGCTGACCCACAGTAGTGGAAACCCTGTTTAATACGTTAAAATCAATAATATTTATTTCAATTCTCCGAATTAAAACATACTGAATTCAAAATTTCCTTAATTTATTATTCTCCATGTTATACCCAAGAGATTTCAAAAAGTGTTACTCTCTAGTAAGTTTGTCAGTCAATAAAATATTTTAAAAGATTAAGATGACTTTAGGTTCATTGTGTGGTAATTTGTTGGACAGGTTCATATTTTTACAGTAGGGAAATACAAGCACAATAAATTTCAAATACAAAAAAGAAAAAATAATTGAAAGTTTCCTTTAATCTTACAGATATAATAACTCATATACCATGTGTTTATTTCACTTAACAATATACTTAGGGTATGTTTTCCATAACACTTCTTATGATACTATATTAGAAAGTACATTTTAAAAGTTATTAATATTAATAAAGACAAGTATAAGAAGTAGAAAGAGTAACAATCATTTCCTGGCTGGGTGGCTCAGTTGGTTGGAGTGTCATCCCATATACCAAAAGGTTGTGTGTTCAACCCCAGTTGGGGCACATATGTGAGGCAACAAATTGGTTTTATCTCCTACATCAGTGTTTCTCTCTTTCCCTTCCTCTCTCTAAATTCAATAAAAACAATATCCTCAGGTGAGGATAAAGTTTAAAAAAAGAGTAATAGTCAAAATGCCATTTTTTCCTTCTGTTGCCATTTTTCAAAGTAGCAGTGCAACATCCATACTGGAGTAAAGCCCTCCACCCAACCCTATTCACAATCCCAATCAGAGTGCATTTGCTCTCCCAGATTAGCCACTGTTACCTTCCAGGAAAACTTTAAATTTATATTCTAGGAAAAAGAGAGAAATTATAGACATAGAAAATAATATATAGATATACATATAATTATACATAGACTAGAGGCCCGGTGCACAACATTTGTGCACTGGGAGAAGGGGGGTGGTCCCTCAGCCCGGCCTGCACCCTCTTGCAGTCCGGGACCCCTTGGGGGATGTCTGCCTGCCGGCTTAGGCCTGCTCCCCCGAGGGATCCTTAGCGCTGCTGTGGAGGCAAGAGAGGCTCCCACCACCGCCAGCCCTTAGCCCGGCTTCTAGCTGAGCTGCACTCCTCCTATGGGAGCACACTGACCACCAGGAGGCAGCTCCTGCATTGAGTGTCTGCCCCCTGGTGGTCAGTGCGCATCATAGTGACCGGTCATTCTGCTATTCAGTCGATTTACATATTAACTTTTTATTATATAGAATATACATATAATTATGCATACCTACATATGATGATGCCACACACAGTTATGTATAATACTTTTATCCTAATCTTCACTATAGTCTCATAACTGCATACTTACTCATTCCACATCCTTTGCCTCCCAATTTGTGTGAGCCTAAAGAATTTTTTTTTGCTGAATAAAGTGAATGAAGTAAAATAGAGATCCAGTTTTTTTAAAGTCAGTAGAATTGAATGAGGTAAGAAATAGACCAAAATATATGTAGTTTATTTAACATATGGTGCCATTTCAATGTAATGTCCTTCCTATACAAGCAAAGGATGTAATTTCATTTATTTCATTATTCCATTCCTTGTTTTTATTCCATAAGTAATTGTTCAGCAGTCTTAAAGGGCTACTTCTCCTCCAGTAATAATTGTGTGAATAAAGGTGCATGTGTATATGCATGCACACACAAACACATATACCTTAATATATCTTAATACCATGGTAAAGTGGAACCATTCTCTTCCCATCCCACTAAGATGAAAAATTGAGAGTAGATAATTAAATTTTTTCCAAAGACTCATTTATAATCTATGGAGAAAGCCATATAGCTTTTTCTCTTTTGACTGATTAATATGGCAAATTAAGTATTAGAACTTTGCCGAAACCGGTTTGGTTCAGTGGATAGAGCATCGGTCTGCGGACTGAAAGGTCCCAGGTTCAATTCCGGTCAAGGGCATGTACATTGGTTGCGGGCACATCCCCGGTAAGGGGTGTGCAGGAGGTAGCTGGTCGATGTTTCTCTCTCATCGATGTTTCTAGTTCTCTATCCCTCTCCCTTCCTCTCTGTAAAAAAATCAATAAAATATATTTTAAAAAAAGTATTAGAACTTTGATGTTAATTAAACCAACCTTTATTACTTGGATGCAACTCAATTGTTCATGATGTATTCTTCTTTTAATATATTCTTCTATTTACTAATAATTTTTCCAGATTTCATATTACTATTCAAAACAGCAATTGGTACTTTCCTCTCTTTATTCAATTTGATATCCATGTGATTCTGTCTTTGTAAAGAAAGGTTAAATTTATTTTGCTTAAATTCAATAAAACCTGCTTTTGATATTAATGTTATTGGCTCTTAAGCTCAGAGGAATAAAACTTCTCTACAATTGGGCCCTACAGGCCAAATTGAAAATGAGATGATTTCTGATTAAGGGTCATAATATCTAACTGTGCTCAAATACCCATATATATAGATTATGGAGTCTATTCTCAGACACTTCAACTCTACTTTTATTACTATGTGGTAAAATCATTTTTACACAAATTGGCACATTTCTCAAGCAGCAGAAACATATGATCCAGAGGCCACCCACTAGCTTGGGCTACACATATGCAGCAGATTTGACCACAGTTCATAAAATACAGCTCATGAGGGACAAATCTGAAGTTTACTGTTATATACAATTGGATATCACCAGTTTAATCAAACAAGCTTTTGGCACATACCTAATTCTGTGACATGTCTCCAAGCCAGAAATAAAGTAAGAAGAAAAAGTAGGAAGACTGGCCATGATTTGAAGGACACTTATTCCCAGATGGGCCAATAAGTGGCCCATTAGGACAATTCTGCAAGCATTTGTGCCTCCATTTTTAGTTTTTTTCTTTCTTCTTTTTTTTTTCTTTCTATAAAGAATGTGCCATCTTTTAAAAATATATGGTTATTGATTTCAGAGAAGAAGGGAGGGGGAGGGAGAGATAGAAACATCAATGATGAGAGATGATCATTGATTGGCTGCCTCCTACACACCCCACATGGGGGATTGAGACCACAACCTGGGCCTCTGCCCTGGCTTGGAATTGAACCATGACCTGCTGGTTCATAGGTTGAAGCTCAACAACTGAGCCATGCTAACCGGGCCTTTCTTCTTCTTTGATTTTTTTAAATTGAATTTATTGGGGTGACATTGGTTTGCAAACCTACACAGGTTTCAAGTGTAGAACTCAATAAAATATAATCTGCACAGGTGCATCATGCATCCTTCACCCCAAGCAAAGTCTCTCTCTATCCCCTTCTCCCACTTTTCCTACCTCTACTTCTTCCTCATCCCCTTTCCCTCTGGCTATCACCACATTGTTGTCTGTGTCTATGTGTTATGTATATATGTTTTTCTTGATCAGATTTTTCAGTTACTATTTTATTTACTGCCCCATGATCCCTGTTTGCTGGTCGCCCATGCCAGGAATAGAGGGAAAAGCAAAAATGTTCAGAAAGTGGGTTCAGCTCCTTGAAATTCAGAGTATTTTTAGAACTTCCTGGGTCACCAGAGGGAGAAAAGATTTTTTAAAAGGACAAATGAGCAAGTCTGCGCACTCCTTTTTACACCGCTTTGATCAAAGAAGCATTGGTGACTTGTACCTATTATTTTTCTGAACAACCAGAATCCTCATAATCTAAAAATAAGTTTGTAAGCCAGTGCACCAAAATATACACACTGTCTTTAATAAAACACACTATAAGCTAGACTAATAGATAATATGAAAATAGAGTGATCTACAACTGTGAAGTCTCAATGAAAAAGAAAAATCAGTGTGGTCACAGGGTAATGAGATGTTTGAGTTTGCAATTTTGAAAGTGGAGCACGGCTATAGGAGCATGTCTAAGTGGCTAATGGAATAAACGTGTGGTAAATAGCCTCCAACATCACCACCAATGATCTTGCCAACTAGTAATCATGCCCCTGTGGAATCCCCTCCCAGGTTGAATAGTGCTGACCTAAGTAACCAAGGAATATTGCAGAAAAATTGAATATTGCATAAAAGACATTGTGGCTTGTGCCTTTCTCCTTTTTGAGTCACTCACTCACTCACTCTGGAAAAATCCAGCTGCCATGATGTGAG
This sequence comes from Eptesicus fuscus, assembly GCF_027574615.1. NCBI lineage: Eukaryota > Metazoa > Chordata > Mammalia > Chiroptera > Vespertilionidae > Eptesicus > Eptesicus fuscus. The sequence goes on along the minus strand of NC_072478.1, from coordinate 40,150,672 downwards.
GAGACTCAAGCAGTGATATGGAGAAGTCCTTAAGGCTCCTACCAACAACAGCACTACATTTCCAAGCACATGAGTGAGCCACCTTGAAAGTCGATCCTCCAGCCTCGGTCATGCTTTCAGATGAAAGAAGCTGCGGGCAACATCTTGTCTGCAATCTCATGATACCCTGATCCAGAATCACCCAGCTAAGACCCCACTGGATTCCTGACACACAGAAACCATGTGAAATAGTACTTACTGTTTTAAGACATTAACTTTTAAAATAATTTGTTATAAAACAACAGGTAACTGACACCTGAGTTGAGAGGTGGAGCAGGCCTATTTATGTCATCTGTAAGAAGAACGGAGATGAAGATCACTACAAATAAGCAGCTCAAAGAACCAATATGCCAGTGTGTGGAGTAAACAGACAAATAGATTCTGATATCACCCAGGATACTGAAGTACTTGGAGTGAAGAGAATCAAGAACCCAACTAGATCCAAAGTCTTAATTGAAAAAGAGTGAATGGAGGATGGGCAGCTGAGAGGTAAGCACGTCAGAGGAGTAGAAATTTTCCTAAGAAGAAATAACCATTTGGAAAATGAACTGAGACCCAGTGAAGGGGTCACTGACCTTACTTCTTAATCTTGGATGCACAAAAATGGTTTCTAGGGGTAGGTATGAAAGTGCATAACAAACTACAATACTGCGTTAATCACATCTTTAATATCAATTGAAAATTTGTTATAACAACTTAAGAGCCTTGGCCAAGAAACTTTTATAAGGAAAAGAACTTTTGTTTTTCAGAGTCTTATAATGTTTTTAAAACAAGCCTGGTTTGCTGCACTACTCACAATATACCAGAAAAGTCACATTTCTTTATCTTTTTGAATAAAATTATATCTAGCTTTAAGGTCTTTCTGAGGACCACAGGCCATATTTTTTTTCTTCTTACAACTTTATCACTTTCCTGATATCATAGCAAGATTTAGGAACGAGGCATTTGAGAGAAATGTGGAAGAGGCCTCCTTCTGGACAGGCCAACATAAGCACCCTAAGATTCATGGTGAGGTTTCCTGTTCTGACCCCATGGCCTGCTAAAAAGGAGAGGTGTCCACCTCTTTCACTGCAGCTCCCAAGGCCATGATGCTTAATGATCAGCAGCAGGCATCTATGCCCAGACCCTGCTCAGTGTCACGGCCGGTTACCAAACCCGCCACTCCTCTGTCCTTCCTGGTTCCAATAATCCTATGCTTTCCCAAGCTGGACCAGCATCATCCTGTAGAAGCACCAGCCCCCATCTCCAGCAGATAATCCAATAATATGATTTCAATCATACATACAAATCAACGGCACATGCTGCTTTCAATTTTTCATTTCTACAAAAGGTGTCCATTTTCTCCTGTAACAAAGGAGCACTAAACATAATAAAACTGGGCTATATTTCCTGGAAAGAGAAAGGGAAACGTATTTACATTCATTTGTGAATGACTACACAAAAACAAGAAAAGGTGAGTTACTAATTTCTAGAATATATCTTCCTGGGTATGTTTTACTAAGAGAGAAATTGCAGCATGCGTGTGCGTGTCCTCAGCCCACAATGTAGGTGAGGTTGTAAAATGAACCTGGGATTTACAAGTTACTGCCTGGATGCAGTCTGGTCCAAAAAAGGGGGAGAAAAATAACAACAACAACAAAACCTGATGGCTCCTACATAATTTTCCATTAATATAACAATAAAACCTGTTAGAACATTGAGATGAAAGTTGAGTCATATGCTTAGCACCCATTTATCTTAAATGTAATAATAATTATATTAATATATTCATAGTATCTATGGTATTTTTAACCACTTGCCTAATTAGTCTCAGCAATGCTTTCCATAACTAAGGTAGTATCATGGAGAGGTTACTTATTCCTAGAATCTCTTCCACATTCATTTTGACTTAGGATGAAACGTATGTCTTGCTTAAGTTTTTATTATGACATTTTAAAATATAATAGGTACAGATATCAATGTAACAGACATTCACATCAATACCAAGATGTAACAGATGTTACTATATTTCCATATTCCTATCATTACCATTTTTTAGAAAAACAGCACTAGATACCAGTTGAAGCTTCTGCTCCCTTGCCTGATCCAGGTCCCAGAAATTTCTCCCAGTGCCTCATCTTTTCATCTTCTCTGCTCTTTAGATTAGACTCTGGGTCAACTCTAATGGTATTATCTAGACGAAGGAAGATGCAGCACTTCGTTTCCAAGTGAACTTACCAGGGAGGTTTTCGTGTGATTATTTTCTGCCCCTTAGATTTGGCTCTGCTACCTGGCCAGTTCTTGTCACAGCTCCTTGTTACTTGGAAGTTCAAAATGTGAGAGTATGTTACAATGAGATTCTACAGAATAATAAAGGGGTTGTGAATAATTTTTCACAACTGTAAGAGGGTCCATACTGGTCCTGAAAAATACTTATTCACCATTTATTTATTTCTTCAACAAATATTTGTTGGATGCTCATGATGGGATAGGCATTGGGCTAAGAACTCAATGCTGCAATGTGTGTAAAATTCATTCCTGTAAAATTGTGTGTTTGTCTATGTAATCCTATTATGAACTATGTCTTTAATACACATCACAGTCATATAATAACTTTTAATTAATAACTTGAAGTAAAAAAACAGTGGACTCTTCACTCAGTTTGACAAGTGGCTAAATTAGTTAATAGTTGCTGGATTTACTATTTTAGGAGAATCTACCATATGACTCAAAGTTAAATGCACTGAGCTGAAGATTATAGTAAGAAGAGCATTCCTTATGAGTGTCACACTTTCTCCTGAGAACCGCTTACTGTACTTCTAATTGATTAAGAATATGTTAAAAAGAAAGGTGATGAATTTCAGACACAAAGTCTGGGTGTAGAGGAATAAGCGTAAATCCTGTGTTTATTAGATCCATAAAAAAAAAAAAAATTCTTTCTACGCTAAGCACCTTCAACTTCTAAGAACCCATCCCTCAGACCTGGGGCTGCCTCCCAGCTCACTGCTGGAATTCCTGATGGTGGCAGTCTGAGGAAACATGAGTTCAGTTACCAAATATAGTTGAGTGGAGTAAGAGGACAGATGCGATTCCGAGGCCACAGTTGCCTCAAAGTGACCACGGACCAAACAGTCTGTCATGAATAGGCAAGGCCAACCTCTGCTCCCCCAGAAAAGAGGAAATGCTCATCTGAACTACATCACCTTTTCGGAGTCGTCAAAGTAACCAAGGATTGAACAGGTCTGTAAGATGTACCCTAATATACTAACTAGTAGGGCAACATTTGTTAATTAAAAAAAAAAAAAAGCTGAAAATATAATAGCAGTTTGCCTGAAGATGTAATATTACTTAGAAGCTATCTTGACTTTTCTTTCATTTGGAGAGGGAAAGTAATGGGAATTTTGTCATCTTTTCAAAAACAGAATATAAAAGATTTATCTGCATGCTTTATTTCTACCTATGCTGTCAAATAATTGCATTCTCTATTAGAACCTTAAGCATGCGAAATTGCTGACACCAATACCAAGAGGATTAAATGTAGTTATGGAATTAACATTTGTCAAGATTGTGTATGTGTTTTGTTTACAGAATATAAGAATGCAGTTCATTTAAACCTCACCCATACTTAAGCTAAATACTGATGGCTTGAATGATACACTAGCTTTTAGTAACATTTTAAGTTGTTAATTACACTTTCAAGGGGTTTTTAAAAAAATCAGTTGACAGAGTAATAGCAGACATTTTAAATTATGTCTATGCATAAAGCTTACATATTTTTCTGGAAAGATAAAGCTTACTAAAGGAAACTATAATCCAGTAAAATGTAAACATCACAGTGTAATTTATATCATGTTGTTTTAAATTACACATGAAATTGTCTTGAATCCAATACAAGAGGTTAATACAAAATGATTTCAGGTTCATACTACTTTTTCAGATTTGCTAAAAATACTAATTTCTTTTTATTATGAATAATGTAGTCTTGTGCCTGACAATAGAATATTATTCAAAATCTAATTAATCATGTATGTGCAGAAATTCACTTCTTATTGCCTGATAAATATGCTTTCAATATTTTCTCCTCAAAGAAAGAACGTAAATGTTCACCGCAATTATTCAGATTTTTAAAATCTGAGTCTCTTTGACAAATTATTGCTAACAGTAGACAAGACCTAAGAGATTTACCAAGCTAACCATTGCTCCGTAAATGCATGATTACATATTCCTAGAAAACAAATCAGTCCCCTCGTGTTCTAGTGTCCGATATGGATTAGGATCTATACCCTGGCGACTCTACCATCAGTTCTCTGTTTGAGCTTCTCTTGTTTTTTGCTAAAACTGAGAGTTGAAAAGGTCCTATAGAGTAAGTATCCAGATTACACTGGACAATTACAATCACTTAGATATCTTTATCTCGTTTTTTAAAAATGTAGACAGGAAACATTAGTCAGGTTTCAAAATAAATCTGGCACGTTCTTAAAGATATACCGACTGAAATCTACTTCCAAGACAAGAGTCTCCACTTCATTAATAATATGTGTGTGGAGGATATCAAAGGGTATCAAGATAACTAAGTTGCAGTCAGAAATTTAGGTCATCTAAAGTTCACGGTTGTGTCCTGTTAAATTCCAGCAAAGAAAACAAAGATTGAGGAAACAACTCTGATTGTAATTTGTAACTGTTAAATCACATTAGAGAATAGAGAAAAAATTTAGTAAATAGGTTTTGCATTTAGGTGGCAGGAATTAAGCCCTGAAGGAAGACAATGACAGTGGAAATGGATGATTTAGAAGTAAAAATCTAGATATTTGCAACTGATTCAATATGGTGGACAAAGATAATAACATGAAGAGGCTCCCAGGAATAATTCCAAATACTCTCTCTCTGTAAAATACTCTATATGGCTGTTATGGGGCATTAAATGAGTTATTATATTATGCTCCTGAAACTGAGATAAAATATACTGTTTGAAGGGTAGTGAAAACGGTAGAATAAATATGATATATCTTCCTGTAATAACAATTTACTTAAAGATTAATGAAAAAAGAAATCCACATGTGTTAATAAGAAATAAATGATAAAAAATGTGCATTTCGGCATCAAATATGATTTTAGAAATGTTTTATGTTTGACTTTTGCTCTATGGGGCCCTTAGTGAAAAAGAATATCATAAATAAAAGAGGAAGGAAGAAAGAAAGGAAAGAGGAAGGGAGGGAGGAGGGAAGGAATAAAGACAATTTAGGTGATACAAACAAGCTATTTAACACTTCATGAAGCAGTATCTTTTCAGGGAACTGTCAAATAGGGCAAAAGGCAGGAAGCTTTTATAGGATAAAAAATAAAGGACGAGGAAAAGAAAATAGGAAAATATCTGATTGGCTTGGGCCACCTCATTTGGGGTGAGAAGGAACAAGGAGGCAGTATAAAGGCCAGTTGGCTTGGCGTTCGGGGACTGGATGATTCTGGTCAAGCAGAGCACTAACAAGGACATGAGAATTATCTCTAAGTTCATGGGCCAGGGTAGCTCCATCCTGGGTCTAGAAGGTTATTCCAACAGAAGGAAGAAATTTAGTCTAGAGACTGCCTGTGATTCTAAAACAAGAGGAAAAAAAGTTTTAAAACTTTTCAACTTTGGTTTTCGTAGTTTAGGGTTTATTTTTAAATAGTCTTAGCATTGAATCATTGTGCCAACAGTTTTTACTGCTATTTTAGTAGTTGTTTGAACATGAAAATAAACAAATAAAAACACTAAATTTAAAATCACTCATAATTTTAGCTTCCCCCCCCCCCAAAAAAAAGGGAAATAAGCAACAAAAGTTTCTCCTAAACGTCCCACCCATCAACCCTGCCCCTGCCTAAGCCCCATCACAGAAGTAATAAGCATTAATTGGTTGGTGCATGTTTTTCCAACCTTTTTCATTTATTTATTCCTAACCATATATACATTTTTAAATGCCTATCGAAATGGTACTATCTGGACTCTATTAAGTGCCTGGTCCATGGGGTATGGGATATTGTGTGATATTTGGTGTCTGTCAGCCTTTCAGTAACATCAAACACTTTTTCTTTCAAACTTTTCAACGTCTCCACAATGTAGTTCACAAACAAATGGCAAAACTGCCCCCATTATCTAACTTCTTAAGTAAATACCCTTCATACTTCCAATGGTTTTGAAAAAACAACTTTGTGGTTAAATGTAGGTTTCCACCCTAATTCTACCATTCCCTGGCAATTCAACTTTGTCCAGATCACTGAACATTTTTATGCTATAGTTTGAGAAATAGGAATAATAAAATGAAAATAATGTCTACCCCATCAATTGTTCTGAGAATCAAATAATTTACTATGGTAAGCCAGGCAATGCATAATTTAGCAGCTGTGGCATAGTTAAGTCCTCAGGGAGGCTGGCATTTATTGTTTGTAATTGAGTTCTTTCTACAAGACTATTTCTTGTGCATGTACCTGGTCTTCCCCAAGTTCTTCCCAAGTCAGGGAAATACTGTACATTTCAACAGCCTGTAGTGCCCTGCCTCATAGGGACCACAGAGGGCATGACCCACAGTATATTTTTACTGGCAAAAGAGAGGGTTATCCTGGATATCGTAGATCTGGTTTTTATAATCATCCTCAAAAGTCAGCAACTCTAAAAGCAAATGCTATTCATCATTTCTAAATCTGCCTCTCTATCTTTTCTATTGTTTGCATATTTACATATGTATGTGAATTTTATATGACATATTACATATTCAGGAACTCAAAAAATAAATGTTTTCCCAACTACCAGGATAACAATGCCAAGACAATGTTTGATAAAAATGTTTATGTCACAATGTGTGATATACATACTGAATATAAAATATTCATTGAAAACTTACATGTTCTATATTCCATAGTAGAACATGAGTCCAACAAAATTCAGGTTATATACAATTAGAAATAATCTATAAATTAAGTGGCATAAAATTCCTTAAGAATAAAATTTGCACAATGTTTAAACAAAATAGGTGACCATGAAATTTTACATTTGAAAGCAATATTTGCTTGGGATAAGCCACGATGCTGATAAGCTGCCTGTGGAAGTTCAAGGTGGAAGGGAATCTGAACTGCCTCATAGTACTTGCCGGCCCTCACAAACCTTTGCTTTAACCGCATGTTTGCAGGGAATATAGTCAATAATATCATAATAACTTTATACAGCAACAGATGGTTACCAGACTTGTGGTGATCACTATTTTATACACCTGAAATGATTATAATATTGTGTGTCAACTGTACTTTAATTTAAAAAAAAATATTGAGCTTGGCATTATGCATAAATGTCAAAATTCACCTGCAATAATTCCCCTTCCTAACACCATGAGGACACCTGCAACTGCCTCCATGTTACCATCCAAGAACCTAAAGCAGGTATAACTCCCAATATCAAATATGAAATGCCAGTTCTATCTTTCTCCATCATCAGCCATGATTCAGACACTTTGCTAAGCACTAGCCATACAGAGACTGTCAGTTGCAGCTCCTGCTTTCGAGGTGTTCACAGTCTAATGGAAAAAGGGCTCCCAAACCCATATCTATAAATCAGTCAGATGACTGTTATAATAAATACCGTGCCATGTTCAGAAGAAGGAGCTAATTAATACTGGCTTGGGAATCATAGAAAGCACCCAAAAGAAGTGAAATTAAATAAAGTTTTCGAGGATGAACTGGGATTTGAAACACAGAAACAGAAGGGAAGGACAAAAGAAACAGTATGTACAAAGCATGCAGACCTGAAAGAACATGGCATGTTCAAGGATTGACTGACAAGTTAACCAGTGAGGCATGACTGCAACTTGGGTCAGAATGACAATGGAGCATGAGGCTGGAGAGCTTACATCAGAGCAGATCGTCCAGAGGGCATGCAAATGACCTGCATATGCTGCTTTAGACCTTCTCTCATCAGCCCAGGGGTACCACTGGGGGGAAAATATTAAAGGAGTGACTTGACCAAATTTGTAAATATGATCATTCCTACCATCTTAGATCTACAGTTATCTGTTTAAACTATTTTAATAGCAATTATCATGTTTCTCCTTGTGTTCAAGTCATTTTTGCTCTTGTCTAACCCCTCTAATCTCTCCTACTGGATAATAACATCATTGAAGGAGACAAACTATGCCTGGCTCATCTCTGCCCTCCTTGACACTTCCCTTGCACCTCGTAAATGATAAAACAGTAGTTCAACAGAGTTCATGTTCCACTTATCATTCCAGAAAAGGCAAGTGGCAGAAAGAAAGAATGACTCTAAAATGAGCAGAGCCAAATAAGAGCCATTTCTCCCCTAGTGAAGAAGCTAGAACTACACACATTTCAAGAAATTAGAAAATAGTTGCTGTTTATGAGAGTTTTAGGGGAAGTGACAATTGGGCTAAATTATTAATGATGAAGATGATGAAGACCTGAAGGAGAAGACGACTAAGAAATGAGTTTCCAGGCGATTCAAATTCCTTAGGACAGTGATCGGCAAACTCATTATTAAACAGAGCCAAATATCAACAGTACAATGACTGAAATTTCTTTTGAGAGCCAAATTGTTTAAACTTAAACTTCTTCTAACGCCACTTCTTCAAAATAGACTCGCCCAGGCCGTGGTATTTTGTGGAAGAGCCGCACTCAAGGGGCCAAAGAGCCGCATGTGGCTCGCGAGCCGCAGTTTGCCAACCACGGCCTTAAGAGAAGAGGGTAGAGGGAAGGGGCAGAAAAGTTTTAAAGGTGTAGGAAAATATTCCTCCTCAAAATTTCAAAATCTTACAATTCCACTTGCTAAAATGGAACACTTTCATGTTTTTGGCATTTACCGCCCTTCCTCTTTACTGATTAAAAACTGCATAATTAGTTCTTTCCAATGTATTTCATTTCTGCATCTAACACACCAGCCTAGAATTGCCCAAAGGACTGTTTGAAATAAAACATGAAATCTCAGGGAAATGATGATGTTTGCAGTTGTATTTCTTTTGATAATGACCTTTTTTATTTTATTTTTGGGGGGGGTGGAGGGGGGTGTTGACTGACATGGAAATCTCTGACACACAATTTTCCAGTGAGTCTGGGCCACCTGGAAACCTCCCTTGTCCATCCACATTGAATGAGCATTTTCCCTAGATGACATGCATGTTCTAGCAGCAATAGCTGGGTTGTAAATTAAACCAGAACCATATATGCCATAGAGCTATTATTTTTTTTCACTGTGCAAGCGGTTTTTAAGCTACACCTAATCCTGACAACTGGATCCCATCAGATGGCGCCTCTTTAAACCCAAAATGTAAGTTAATAAGCAGGTGATTGAATCTGCCTCCGGCAAACACTCCCTGTTTAGAAGAAGAACTGGAAATTGTTTCATCATTCAGAAGTTTGCTAAGCTTCCTCATATAATGTTTTTCATGAAGTTTTAAAACGTATCAGATTATGTTCACTTCACATGAAATATAATCAATAGCAGAACTCTGATTTCTGACCCGCAACTTGATTAGTCTGATATATTGCTTAGACTGCTTGGTTGTTAAAACTGTAATTCAATGGTAGTAAACTGTGTGGTTAAGGTAATGAGCTCTGGAGTCACTGTCTGGAGGTGAATCATGGCTCTTTCACATTTTCTGCCTCAGCCTCCTTCTTTCGAAACTGGAGCGTGTTGTGAGAATTTGAAATGAAACAATCTATGTAGTGGTTCTTGACACAATGCCTGACTCATGGTAAGCTGTTCATTGTTAGCCATTATTATTGTCAGGATCATCATTATTAGTGCTTATGGATGTTATATGAACTCATTAAGAAGCTGATGTTCTACAGCAGGGGTTGGCAAACTTTTTCTGCAAAAGTCTGTATAAATATTTTAGGCTTTGTTGATCATACAGTCTCTGTAGCAACTACTCAACCCTGACATTGTTCCACAAAAAGAGTCAAAGACAGCCACACTCTAAATTCAGTCAGAAGTCAAAAGGCTCTGCCTCTAAAATGATCCATTCAGATATTTCACTATCTTAATACATCCTTCCAGATCAATCATTTTCATTATGCCTTTTTTTGTTGTTGTTTTCACTATGTCTTTAGTCCCTTAATCTTTTTATATTCAAACTCCTACCTATGAATTCCAATCCAGCATAGATTTTAGAACCCATCCCTCTCTTGCAATATTTCCAACAGCCTTGCCCATTTCCTTTCTATCTTACCTGTGTGCCAACACCTGGGTGATCTACCTCCACTTCCGCACTGGACTGCTGAGCTCTGGTGGAGGGAAGTGCCTGATCACACAGATTAATGACACTACAAATACATTACATCTAATTTCAACGAAGCCCTCACTTATATCCTTAAGGAAATTTCTCCCTCTCTATGACAAATTGTCTCCTGTCCCTATAAATTTCCAAATGCACAGAAGCCTCAAGATAGGAGCTCCCTTTCTTTCAATTATAAATCTCCCTCCCTCTCTCTCTCTCTCTCTCTCTCTTTCTCTCACACTCACACACACACACACACACACACACACACATGCACACATACCCCACATGCTTTATTACTTCTCTTCTTTGACAATGGAAGAACTGTCCCCTTCCAACCTGAAGCCATCTATGTATAAAAGACTAATATGCTAAGTGTCCATCCGACCAGTACCTATGATGCACACTGACCACCAGGGGGCAGATGCTCAATGCAGGAGCAGCCAAACTGCAGTGACTTGGCAGCAGCAGTTCTTGGGTGATGCACCCCGGAACCAGAGAGGAGGGAACCCAATTCCTCACAGGGCCACACGATTCCTCCTGTTGCTGGGGCACTGTCGGCCCCGAATCTGGTTTACAGCACACTTGCGTTGCGTTTCACACCCTGTACGACAGCAATTCTGCAGAGTGCCCTCTTGCATTCCGGGACCCCTCGGGGGATGTTGGAGAGCCAGCCGGTTTCGACCTGATCCCCGCAGGCCAGGCTGAAGGACCCTACCTGCCAGAGGGACCCCACTCACTCCGCAGACACCCTTCGAGCCACGGCACCACCCCAGGTGCAACTGGCTGGGGAGGGGCCCAGGGAGGTTGGTTCCAGGGCGTGTCCAGCCCATCTAGCCCAGTGCCGCCCCACTGGCCACCTTCTAATTAATTTCCTTTCAATGTGCATGAATCCATGCACTGGGTCACTAGTTTGTACTATAATAACCCCTTTCATCTCACATCCTGGGAGACCTCTGCTCTATAGATCACCCCCACTTTCTTACATAGATCTTCTGCTTCTCCCTCTCTATTGAATAATCCCATTCACATTGAATCATGTCCCTGGGGCCCATCCTAATAAATAACCTCACTAGATCCCAGACTTTTGCCCAGCTGCATTATTTCTCCTCCTTTCTATGAATTTCTCCAAAGAGTCAACCACACCTGCAATCTATAGTTCCTTTCCTTCCATAATTTCTTAACATATCTGGCATCTGGTTTATATCTCTGTCACATACACTGAACCTGCGATTGCCAATTGTGCTAAATTTCCCAGTTGCTACATCAAAAGTGCCCACCCTCCTTCATGGGCTGTTTCCATGATACCTCATTCTCCTGGTTTCCCCCCAACTCCCTGGAGGATTCTTCCCTTTTCTCTCTTGATGACTTTATCCACTCCCATGGCTTATGGTGCCACATATCCTATCCTATACAATAAAACCCTAGTTTGCAAATCGATCAACGGTGGAACAACCAGTCACTATGATGCACACTGACCACCAGGGGTCAGATGTTCAATGCAGGAGCTGCCCCCTGGTGGTCAGTGCGCTTCCACAGGGGGAGCACCACTCAACCAGAAGCTGGGCTCACAGCTGGCAAGCTCAGCGGTGGTGGAGGGAGCCTCTCCCACCTCCACGGCAGCGCTAAGGACCCCTCGGGGATGTCCGACTGCCGGCTTAGGCCTGATCCCTGCAGGCCAGGCCGAGGGACCCCACCTGCCAGAGGGACCCCGCTCACTCCGCAGATGCTCTTCGAGCCATAGTGCCACCCCATGTGCGGCCAGCCGGGGAGGGACCACAGGAGGTTGGCTCCAGGGTGGGTCCAGACTGTCTTAGCCCAGTCCTGCCCTACCAGGGGGAGTGGGACTTCCCCCGAGGGGTCCTGGACTATGAGAGGGAGCAGGCTGGGCTGAGGGACAGCCCCCCCCCCCCAGTGCACTAATGTCATGCACCAGGCCTCTAGTGGGCTAATAATTCCCAATCCAGCTCTGTTTTCCCTTCTCAGGGCTCTGGACCACTATCTCAAATTGCCTTCCAGTATCAGCACCAGAGTCCCTGAGTTCCCCCAGATGTGAAAAGTGCAAGTCAAAATTAAGCTTCTTTTTTTTTCAAAACGTGCTCCCCAACTTGTATTAAGTGAGTTAATGGCACCGTCCACCCCACTGTCTGAGTAAGAAATCTATAATCCTGCCTCTGCATCATCTCTTCATTCAATCAATCGTCAACTTCTGTCCTTTCTATTGTCTATGAATTGGTTGAGTCCACTGTTTTCCGCCTCAGTGTTGATGACTTTATCCGCTCCCATGGCTTATGGTGCCACATATCCTATCCTATACAATAAAACCCTAGTTTGCAAATCGACCGAACGGTGGCATCACCTGTTCACACTTCCATCATCTTTTTTTATCTACTATCAATTGTGTTTCTTAGTTGCAAGCAACAGAAATATTCTTTGGTCAATTTGAGTGCAAAGAGATTTATTAATAGGAGTTGTGGCAACTCACAGAATGAAGCTAGGAATCTATGCAGGAGGCAAGACCACAGAACTGTGCCACAAAAGGGCTCCTGTGTGGCTATTCCTGCTGCCAAAGCTGCCGAGTTCACACCACATCGTCCATCTCCAACCCCGGATAACCCCCTGCACCGCTGCCACTGCTGCCCTGAACGCTCCACGGTGCTGCCTCTGCTGTCACTAGGTGTGTCCAGCTGTCAGAAAGGTTTCACCAGGGACCCTGCTTCCAAGTCCAAGAGATGGATGCAGTTAATTGCCAAGTCCAGGCCAGGTGCCAAGACTTATGCCCAGGTTCTCAGGTGCTAGGGAAGCAAATATTTGGAGATTTTACATCCCACTCTGATACATAAACTCAGTTTTTCAGTGAGGCTTGTAATATGAGGAATTATTCAAAGCTAACAAGGGAGGTTCAGGTGGTGGGCAACCAAAAATGAAACAATGAGAAACACACACAACCCCTAACTACTACAGACGCCTTCTTTCTCCCTGACTGTCTTCTTTCACCTTGCCTCCTCTTGCCCTGACTCTGTCCCCGACCCAGGCTGCAATCAATATTATTTCTTAATTGCAACTCTGGGATGTTTTTCACAGTCTTCTTTTGTCTCCTAACTGTGCATAAGATAAAATTCAAGCTCTTCGCATGACCTCTCTGACCCACTCCTGCTTTTTAACCTTATCTTTGGCTATTTTCCCCATCTCCAGGTGGATTTCTGTTTAACAGAATCTCTCTGAGTTACCTGAGTCTGCCATACTTTCTCGGGGATGCAAGACTGTACATTCAGGCCCTGGATAAGGACATTTTGGTCCATGACAGACCCCGTAGTGGTCCCATAGGACTATAATGGAGCTGAAAATTTTCTATGGCCTCGTGATGATGAAAGCTGTCATAAAGTCCTAGTGTTGTAGCTTAAGGCATTACTGTTTTTCCCAGGATCTCAGTCAATCAGTAGTAATTGGCTAGAAATGCCTGGGGCACTCACCTGGGCCCCATAAGCTTCCCACAGACATCTCTTCTTTCCAAGCACATTACACCTGGCCCACAAAACACCTGTGGGGTGTTTTTTGCGTGTGTTTTTGGGTTAAGTGGGGGTTTCAAGACATTTATTTATATATATTTTTTAATCCTCGCCTGAGGATATTTTTCCATTGATTTTTAGAGAGAGTTGAAGGGAGGGGAAGAGACAGAGAGAGAAACATCAATGTGAAAAAGACACATCAATTGATTGCCTCCTGCACGCACCCGGACCAGGGGATCAAGTCTGCAACCCAAGTACATACCCTTGACCGGGAATGAAACCCAGGATCCTTCAGTCTGTGGGCCAAGACTCTATCCACTGAACCAAACCGGCTAGGACCCCCGTGGTTCTTATTACGATTTCAAGACACCCTTCTGTGATAACTATTAAGAAACTTAGAAGAAGAAAAAAAGAGTTTATGACTTACAGGGGCACAAAGCCAGGTCTTAAATAGAGGGCTGGGGGGTGGGGGTGCTTTGTGGGTGGGTGCCTAGGGTTTAGAGCACTCACTCTTCATTGGTGACTTTAAAACATAAGGGCAAGAATTTAAAGCGTCGGAAGAAAAAAATAACAAACAAACAAGCAACCCAAATGGTCTGTTATCGAATTCAGCCAACATCTGAAACAAAGGCGCCTCAGTCACAGGAGGAGGCACCTGGCTCTTTATCTAGTCCTGTGGCTGTTGTTTATGCCAGATAGCCTTTGTTGAAGCAGATGCCTCACAGAGAAAGATGCCTCTTCGAGGACAAAGGTGTCCTCAGCAACTTCCACAAGTATATGTATAAGGGAAGGTCTGTTTCTTTAAGAACTTTATATGGAACAGCAAGAAACATCACGAACATGTGCCTCATTAAGGAGCCCACACCAGCTGACATTAAATAAAACTGGAGGTTCGTAGACAAGAAGGCCTGCCACGTGACAGTGTCCTGTGAGGCCTGGTGGACGTCAACACACATCACCCTAGGTTCTCAGTGGGAAAACCAGAACGATCGCCAAGGTCATCCCCGATGACACAGGGTCACCTCGGTGCTGTGCCTGGAGTGACAAACATGTATACACTCTTTAACAGCTGATAACTCACTTAACTTTCCATCCTCTTCAGGTTTAACTAATTTGAAATAATGGGTAAAGCCAGACTAAGCTTTGAACAAAGAAAATTTATCCTAAAGTGCCACCAGACTATTTTTTATGGGGACACATAAAAGATAAAGTTTATGGTACAAAACCGGCAACGAACTGAGGGCGCACACATAATGAACAAAATTATTCTTGATGTTTGTGATTCCATTGCTTCGCTTTATCATCAGTGCCTTGACCAAAAAAAAAAAAAATTATTCATTTCTGTAAATGCTTTCAAATTTTGAAAATGAACTGTATGCTAATAACACGGACTTTATCATCGTTCCAAGTGTGGATACATTTTTGGGACATCCTGTATCGACATGGTCTTTTGTGCCTCCTGCTGGACTCAAAACCAAAACCACCTTCCCTAGATTTACTGCTTACTCACTGGTGCGGACTTCACTTGGGATTGCATTCCCGCCGAGGAAGAGAAAAAGCTCCAGGACGTGGTCCACACCCTGCCGCAAGCCATGGGGACCCCAAAGCTGCAGATGCTGGAGAGCAAAGTCATGGTCTCCCCAGACAGGCCGTGCAAAGAGGGCATCGAGGTGCACAGGACTCTGAGGCTGAGCCACCGGTTCCTCGCCGGCTTCCCAGGATCCTTTGCGCCCCAGGCGGGCTGCAGCTACTGCGCCTCTGAGACTGCGCAGGTTGCCACCGCCCGGGGGACAAGTGTGCACCTCCAGATGGGCAAGGAAATGAAGCCTCGCCTTGTAGCTAAGCCGCTTTCCACGGAGAGGTTACTGTGGCATATTGCACAGGCAGAAGCAAAAAGGGAAACCGGCTCCACTCTTAATACCATCTTGGCCCTTCCGGAGGAGCTGAGGGTTGCAGAGCTGCGGCAGGGGAGGCGGCTGTTGGAGGCTGGCCTCTACTCTCTGGCAAACGCCAGCAACAAGCGATGTGGCGTTTGGGAAGAAAAAGCCTCGGAAGAAAAAAGTTGCCCTTGGAGACCTCAGACAGGAGGTGTCAGCTCTACCGGCGCTTGTGATGCCTGTCCACGGTGGGACAGGAGAATAAAAACGCGATTGTGTTCTGCCAGGGGTGTGCTCTGTGCCCCGTTGTCCCTTCTAGATGCTAACATAGCACTTTGTTCTCTCACCACAGCACTGGACACACTAAAACATGCATGTTTATTACTTATTTGTATCCTTTATAGACTATTGAGTTCAATGAGGGCAGAAACCTTGCCTTATCCAAATTACCTCTGAGTGCCTAGCACACTGCGTGGCATGTCCTTAGATACTCCCTAAATAGGTCTTGAATGTGGAATTCTCTTCTGTGTGGTATATCTATTCCAGAGTCTGTTTCAAAAGTTAATCACTTCAGAGTCAAAGGTTTTGTTTCCAATATTTACCTTAACTTTCAGCTTAGCTCCAGATGCGGTTGACACAAAATTGTTAGATAGGACAAGGGTCTCAAGGTTTGGACCATTCTTACTAAAGGCTATTTTTGCTAAATGGGAAAAGGTAACATGGTATTTTGCAGACCAGCTATAAACAGGATAAGCTTGACAGGAACACAACCTGATAAGTGTAGCCAACTTCAAAAAAGAAGAAATCAACATGTAATTGACCAAATAGTGTATACCAGCAATGGCTAAGCCTCCTTCTGGGAGGCAGAGGTGTGGATATGAATCCCTTGTCTCCTTGCTGCAAGAAAGTTAAACTACCTTGTAACAGCCACGTCTTGATTTTTAATAGAGCACCCCAAGTGGTGAACCCCTTGAGTTCAGTAATAAAATGTTCCCCAATCTCTATCTGTACTGAGTTCAGTAAAAAAAGTGAATTAAAATAAGACATATTCAAATATTCAAAATACATTGGATATAGCTATTCTCCATATATGGGCTATATTTCACAAATTATTGAGGAATCAGAGTGGTTCCATCAGGGAACACAGACTGAACAAAGGAATCAGGGTAATGTTTGGGCTGATAAAGAGGGGGGCAATGATGAGACCACTCGAACGGATTTGTAAGATTTACTTGGACAATAGTGGGAAATACGCTTCAGTGGGTAGAGTAGGACTAGAATGTAGAGAGTCTCATAATTCAGGCTCAACCAAGGGAGTAATCTTTCTAAGTGGGCATCTAAGACACAAGTGTAACATTCAACTAAAGAAGATATGGTGGGTTCCTAATGAGCTTCAGGATCTCTGGTTACAAACCTTCTGTTGAATTAGTAGATTCTGTGAATCATCCTGTGTGGCAGCAGGTCCTTGAGGTGCATTTCTGGGACCTCCTACATAATGTTTTTTGAGATTAGAGATTTTCAGGGGTCAAAAAATGCAAGCTAGCTCTCTTGGGTCATATGAGAGAAAATAACATTACACTTAATAAAAGAAAATCTGATCACTCAAGGCAGAATCCCTAGATGGGAAATTTCTTCTAAACAAGCAGCTCCATTCTAGCCTCACAAGGCATGCTTACCTTCTGGAGAACGAATGTCTCACCAAGTTCATTCCCACCCTACTTACAAAGTTGAACTTCACCACACCTAGCAAGCCTCCTTTTATTGACTTCCAGACTCAATTGTGAGGCAAAATTACTCAGGAAGTTTTCTAGATTTTTTTTTAAAGACTAGTTTATTGATTTTTTAGAGAGGAAGGGAGAAGAGAGCAACATCGATGCAACATCAATCAGATGCCTCCGGGCATGCCCTCTACAGAGGACCAACCCCACAATCCAGGCATGTGCCCTGACCTGGAATCGAACTAGCAACTTCTTAGTGCATGGGATGATGCCCAACCAACTGAGCCACACCAGCCAGTTTTCTAGGTCTTCCCTGTATCATTCTATGAACAATGTGTAGAAAAAGAGCAGTACACTTAGAGTAATGAGAGAGTCATTGCCTCACAAAATTTAGTTCAAAATGCAGTGGAAGTTAAATTGATGTCCAATTATTTGGCAGGTGTTGAAATATTTATTTAATGCTGGTAACATTCCCATATAAATGTCCTATTCAGGGCACATGGTTCTCTCACATGTCTTTGAAGGTTAGATAAGGATCACATAGCAACCAAGCTCTTTCCCTCTCCTTTCACACCCTAACCAAATTCTAGGTTATTTATATATCATTTGTTTAATGTATTCTCCAATTCCCCCATCTTTACCATACCACATGACTTTTACCTCTTATTGTGTTAACAATCTGGATCAAGGGTCAGCAAACTTCAGCTGCGGTGCCAAAGCCATCCTACCATCTGGATTTGCATGGCCTGCAAACTAAGAATATTTTATATTTTTAAACTGTTGTAAAACATAAAATTCAAAAGAAAAACAATGTGTTTAACATGTAAAACATAAAATTCAAATATCAGTATCCATAAATAAAGTTTTATTGGCACACAGCCATGCTTATTTACTTATGTATTCCTATGGCCGGTTTGATATTCCAATGTCAAATTTAAGTAGTTACAATAGAGACTGCACAGTGCAGAGTCAAAAGTATTTACTATCTGGTCCTTACAGTTAGCCAATCCCAGATAGAGCATGACTACACCTCTAGCGCCTGAAACTTTATAAGTGACTAGAGGCCCAGTGCATGATTGAATCATGCACGTGTAGGGTCCCCTACACGCTTTTCGCGGTGGAGCTGGGTGCCTGTCCGCTGGTACCGGAGCAGACAGGCACCCAGCTCCCCCACTTTTGATGGTCCGCGGCCGCTGAGGGGGGCTACCCTGCTGTTGAGAGGCGCAGGGGGGCGGGACTCCCACCCCCTGCGCCTCTCAATGGCCGCTGAGGGGGGCTGCCGCAGACACCTGGCTACCCTGCCGTTGAGAGGCGCAGCTGGGTGTCCCTGGCAGGCCCCCTCAGCGGCTGCGGATCTGGCCATTGAGAGGCGCAGGGGGTGGGAGTCCCGCCCCCTGTGCCTCTCAACAGCAGGGTAGCCCCCCTCAGTGGCAGAGGATCCGTGCCTCTCAATGGCCGGATAGGCCACCCCGAGTCCCGCCCCCCAGCCTCCCACCGCCCAATCATGGGCTTGGCGGAGTGATGGTAATTTACACGTTACTCTATTATTAGATAGGATTATTAACTATGTGTTAAATTAACTGTTGAATTAGTGAATATGAAAGCACATGACTGAACAAAGAAAAGGATGAAACAATAAGGTTTCAAATATTTCATTAAAAGCTTAAAATAGATGAAGATTGGAATCAAAATGTATTTTGTGGTTATTTTATAAACGGTCAGATTTACTAAAAATATTAGTAAGTTACTAATCTCATAACATTAACATAATTAGAGCTTTCCTAAGGTCTATAGAGGGGTGGGAAGGGAAGAAGGCTCTGAGAATGCCCTACTACACTCACAGTCACTTATAGAGCCTACTGCAAATACCATCTTCTTGAATTATTCAATGCTGGTTAGTAACATATTTAATATTCACTCACAGGGCAAATATTAAATTAAGATGGTACATACAAGTATACGTAATGTTTCTTAGTCAATAGAACAGATTATTTTCAAACAGTTCAGTTGACTCTTGAACAACATGGGGGTTATGGAAGCCAACACCTCTCCTCTTTTGGAGTTGAAAAATTCATATGTAAGTTTTGACTTCCCCAAAACTTAACTCCAGTTGGACCTTTGCATCAGGGGACTCAACCAACCATGGATAGAAAACAGTCTTTTCCAGTCTGCGGCTGGGAATCATCTACAGTTGGGAATGAGAAAAAGCTGTTTTCCACCACAGGTTTGTTCAATCTGCCAATGCCAAACTGAGAATAGCTGAGAGCTCAATTTTGAAAAGGAAATATATTTTAAAAAACTCGGCCTTTATAATTATTCAAAGTGTGGGTATACATTTTTGGGGGGACACCCCATATTTGTTTACCTTCATGTTTCTCCCAATGTGTAAATTAGTAGTATTAGGATAACGCGCACAAAACGTTCCTGCTCACAGCCATTCTGTGCATGTTGTCTTTCAGAACAGGAGTAAACTGACTCCCAGTGGCTCTAGCCTTCCTGTTGAGAGCAGACAGGGTGTATGAAGACTGTTCAAATATGTCCGAGACCTCCTCCCATGACTCCTTCTATGACTCCCTATCAGACGTGCAGGAAGAAAGCAAGAATGCTGACTTCTTCCCTGGGCTCTCTGCTTTTCTCAGCCAGGAAGAGATCAACAAGAGCCTTGACCTGGCCCGGAGAGCCATAGCCGACTCGGAGACAGAAGATGTGGACTCAGAGAAGGAGATCTCGCAGATTTTCAGCGCCTCCCCTGTAAGCCTCTGCGAACACCCTCCCCGCAAGGAGACCCAATCGGGGGCGCCCACCTCCTCGGAGAGACCTCCCGACCACAGGCCACAGCAGACCGAGGGGCTCTCCTCCCAGGGCTCCAGGAGGAAACCTGCCCTCTCGCCCCTGCTCGCCAGACCCAGCTACATCCGGAGCCTCCGAAAGGCTGAAAAACGCGGAGCCAGCGCTCCCGGCACAGGTGGGAAGCCCACGCCGGCTTGTCCGAGGGAGCCGGGCCCCCAGGGCCAGCTGTGTGACAAGGCGGCTCATTTCATCGAGGAGCTGACATCCATATTTAGAGAAGCGGCCAAGCCGAGAAACAGGAGCCCCAACGGGGAGTCCTCGTCCCCAGACAGTGGGTACCTGTCTCCCAGAAATCAGCCGTCAGCCCTGAGGGGTGCCTCCGCCAGCCAGAGCCCCACCGGAGACCAGCAAGACATGGAAGCGGAGGTCAAGTTACCCGAAGCCAGGCACTGCCACCCGGCGGACCAGGACGCCGAGGCGGGGCCGGGCAGCAGCATCCCCCAGCCCCAGCCCCAGAGCGCACCCCGCTTCTCCTCCTCGGCCCCTCGCTTCATCCAGAAGCTGCGGAGCCAAGAGGTGGCAGAAGGAAGCCGGGTTTATTTGGAGTGTCGAGTCGCTGGAAACCCAACTCCTCGAGTCAGGTAAGAATGTGTTGATGCCGAATTGTCAAAAGGAGTTGTGCTTGAGTTTTGATTTTGCTTTTAATGGGGGAGGAGAAGCGGGTTCCTGTCTGGTGAGCCCTCTGGAGCCTGAGGTGTTGTCTTCAAGTACCTGCATGGCGAAAGCATCCCAGCATTGCGAATGCTGTGGACCTCCGAGTCCCTGGGGGGTGGGGTGTCCTAGTATTTGTTGTCATGCACCACCTAACACCTGGGGAAGGCCGAGGACCCGACGGGCATAGAGAGCACAAACAGTTGGTCATATTGGACTCTGGAATTCGTAGCAGCCAGGGAAACCTAAAATGCGCACCTGAGTTATTCAACGTACTGTGGAAAGCGTGTGCCTGAGTTTAAGGAGTCGCTGAAGGTGGCCGGCGGCGTGGCCAAAGCTAGAAGTTGTCCGGGGGTACACAGACGAAAGGCACAGGTGCACTGAGGCCAACCCCCGGAATAGCCGCTGAGGGTGTAATCTGGCCTAAGCCCGGGCTCAGTTGGCACATTTTCACTTAAGATAACCGTTCCTACACGCCTTCCATGTTGTGCTGATTAGGGCCAAACTACATTGATTCCATGAAGTCCTGTTTTGTTACGTTTGTTCTGTACCCGCCGTGCTGCCCCTCCCTGTAAACCTTGAGAATGGAACAGTTGCACAGACCTGCCAATAGGAATGCAGAGAAGTGGACACAGTCCACTTGAGGCAAACTGCCCAGTGCCCCTGTGTAACTGGACCCCTCATCCTGCCCCCTGACCCATCGACGGGGGCCACGATCGCTCCCCCTGCCCACTGCTTTGGACCCCCTTTTTAAAGCCTTTGTTCTCCCAAGAAAAGCTCTCTCTCTCTCCGTGATTGCTGGGGACGAGGGCTCGTGCTAGCACGAATAAAGGTTCTCTTGCATTTACAGCGGGCCTGGGCTCCTTCCTGGTGGGTTTTTGGGGATTCTGAACACTGGGCATAACAGTGCAAGCGAAGAGGGCAGACCTTTCCTAGCAAAATTAAACCCAAGTGGGAGCGCTACAGGTCTGTTATTCACTCCCAGGCTACACCCACTAGAGCCCAGGGCCCAGAAAAGAGTAACAGTTACATGATCGTGCCGTTAGTTGGCACCCATAAACACATCACCATGTCCATTATAATTTCTATAAATTCCTCCTCCTTCCTTGCAGAGTTCTGTGCAAAATTTTAAGAGGAGAGACCCTGGAGTCAGACTGCAGGGTTTCCAGTCATGGCTCCACCTTTTGGCCAAGTAGGCAAGTTATACTCTGGGACCCAGTTTCTTCATCTGTGAAATGGAAATCCTAATAACACCTACCGCATTCTATTTTATGATGACTAAATACAATAATATGTGAGAGAGTAAAACAAGGCCTTGCACCTAGTGGCTCTGCATTGGCATCACCTATTCTTTTTATTATTTCTCATTTCTTAATTTCATGTGCCAAAATAAAAGTAACATTTCAAGTTAGGATTACGTATACTGTAAAAAAAATAAGACACTTATTTTCAAAGTTTTGCTTTTATTAATGAGACATGTTTTAACGAATTTACATAAATATTAAAAAGTAAATTAAAAATTGTGAAATTTGGAGAAATTATAAAGGACATCATTGTCTAAAGTGCACTGGTACTTTTAATTAATATAGCATTTCACAAAACACAAACTTTATTCCTCATCCTATATCCACTAATACATACTTTGCTAGAGTTGTTTCTTTTTTTGTTTGTTTTTACGAATCATTGCTCACAAACATGGTGTAAGCATTACTGTAACTGGCTAAAAAGTGGTGTAATTAGAGGCAGGGAATTTTTTCCCCCAACCAATTTGTTCAACTAATTCACCCTAAGTCAGTGATGGGCAACCTTTTGAGCTTGGTGTGTCAAACTTCGCCAAAAAACTGAGCATAACTTGGGTAGTGTGTCACTTTGAGGAAAAAACTAACTCCAAGACTCTAGTCGCAAATGTTTCATCCTCAGGAGCAGCAAATGTTTCATCCTCGGCATGCGGCCGCATGTCATCAGAAATGGCTACGCGTGTCAGTGCTGACACGCGTGTCATAGGTTCGCCATCAATGCCCTAAGTGAATTTTTACAGCAATTTTACTATATTTCTTTTAGAAACTGACAGCAGGGGGCAGTAATAAACTATTTAATGGGTTCATTCAATTAAACATGACATCCTAAATTCTGTTAATACTTACCTTTTCCATTAAAATATGCCTTTTAGTTTTGTCTAAAACAGAAATAAAATTGAGTATTTCTTTTGGATTCTATTTAAAATTTTTTAAAACCTACTAATTTTGGGAACAAATCATTCTTCATTAGAAATATAGTCACATGTCACTTAAACAATTCCACAGGTTTTCAAAGTACATGTGACTCCATTTACATTTACCTCCAAAATAGGCCCCTTCCATAATGTATTACCATGGCAAGCAAGTATACCACTCCCTTTCTAAAATGACAAAAGTCAACCCATTTAACATGAAAGGATTAATTCAATTTGTACCAAAGTTCACGTAACCATTTGGTAATTTGAGGGGCCACCAAATGCATGCATCTGCCTCTTTTTTCTTTATGGAAACAGGGAGGCATTAATTTAATTAGTAGTTACATAACTATTAACTAGTTTTCTCTGGTCAACTCTCTGTCCACCAAAGCCCAGGACCAATGTTCATTAGTCATAACAAGTTGTGCCCTTCTTGAGTAATTAAGTCTTTGATGAGAATGCTCTATTGTTTAAATGACCATAGTTTGCTGATCATTTTTATACCCTTCTGAGTTTTGGGGTGTTGGGGCAGTTTGGATGGTTTTCTTTTGTTTCTTTGTTCGGTTGGTTGGTTGGTTGGTTGGTTGGGTTTTGAGGGGCAAAGTAAATGAGCATTGGATCCTCTTAATTTCTGTTCTAAAGATACTGGTCCTCTCTGCCATGGATGTGTAAGTGCACCAAATGCCTAAGAACATTCACTGAGCTCCTTTTACGCATGAGACATGGCAGTCTAAAGAGAAAATCATCTTCGAAGGAAATGTTGTGTCAAGAAGACCTTTAAGGATGAGTTGCTGCGCTGGGGCATTTTAGAACCTGACTCATACTGACTAGTCCAGGGGACTCTGAAGTAGAGACTAGGTGGACCTATTGATTAGCAGGCCATCTCTGAAGGTCCCAGAGGCAGGTGACAGAACTTGTGGGGAAAGGCCTCCATAAGCAGAGGCCCCATAGACCCTGGCTGGTAAGTGTAGAGACATTCAGTGTTGAGAAGTTGGCAGCTGTGCGGGAGGTGAGTGCGGTGTGGTGCAGTTGTCATTGGTAAAATCCAGACTTACTTGAAAGTACTGCACCACAGGAAAATATGGAAGCAGGTATCAGGTTCCAGATACAGGGAGGGGACTGGAGCACAGGGAGAAAATTCTGCCCTTTAAGCATTTAGATCTGTAAAGGGCAAGGCTACTTACTGATTCAAAAGGACAGGGCAGGAAGGAGAGACTTAGACATGATTAAATGAGGCAGGACTTTAGTGACTAAACTTGTGCTGGGTCCAGAATAGGGAAATAAATTGCTAGACTGACAAGGCTGGGCTACTATGCTGCTGGTCTGGAGTTTCTTAAATTTTGCCTAAATAGAAAGCATTTGGTCTGGGAACCTGGACATGATGAAACTCGCAGATGCAGATGAAGTAGCCCCAGCTAAAGGAAAGATTGATGGGAACAGTAGGATCAAAGCCAGGCCAGTCATCTCAAGACATTTCTACTTTATGTACAATCACTTCACCTTCCCAGAAATATAACTGGCACAAGATACCAGTTATCATCATAATTAGGACTGAAAAAATTCTCTTTTCCTCCTCTGTTCTTGCATAGTTCCAATTAAAAACTCAACAAAAGAGAGGAAAGCTGATGGAAGAAAAGCTTATGTGTAATAAATTGAAGTTATTTACAATTTAGATAATACTCAGTTATATACATTTAGACACTACTCAAATTATAGGCAAATTATTTGTTGACAATTTTAATTATTACATTAAATTTTTAAAAATCAGAATTTCCCTACATCACTCACCTTTCCTGTTCTCAACTTTAGTTAGTTGGGGGAAAATTCATAAAGGATTTTCATTTAAAATTACCTATAGTAATTTATAAAAATAAGGCCTTATGTTTTCAGTTTATACTTAATATTTTATTCTGGCAACCATATATTTTAAAGCATGTAAATGAAAGGAAACTAAGATATAAATTATTTGCTTAGTAACAGAAAATAATTATTAGTCATAGAGACTGGAATATAGCTCAGGTTTTCTGATTCCTGATCATGTACTGTAGTGATTCCAAGAAGACTTAGCTACTGTCACTGCTGTTTTGCTGCTTGTGCAAGGCTTACTGACAAGTTCCAGAAATAGAGATAAGTGGAATTAATATGTTAAAAAACCTCTTTGGATTGGAATTCATATTTTGAATATCTTTAAAGAAATGGTGTCCTAATAATTTCACGATATTCTATAAAGAACATAGCCATTTATAATTTCTCTTTCTCCAATAAGTTAATGCTATAAAACAATTCAATCACTCATATAACTACCGGTAACTGCAAAAAAAATCATTTCTAATTTATGAATAGTAGTCCAAACCATCCTTATATTCAAATTACATTGTAAGGTAAATATGAACATACTCATAATAAAAAAAAATTCTCTTTGAAACACCCACTCTTTGCAGTAAAAATGGGATCCAGCAATAGTTCAACCATGTTTAATATTCTAAGTATAATTACTCATAGCTAATCATAACATGCCTATTAGGTTGTCATTATTAGTCCAGGAAAGATTCAATTAATGTATACATAAAAGCAATTAAATTATTTCATTTTATAATCAAAACTCAGCATGTCCAATGTCTCCAATTAGTTTACATTAGCGAGACTTTGATCATCATCAAAGGCCAGAGCAAGATTAGCCATATCAAAACTGCAGTGCTCTCTGTAGAAATTTCCATCTCCCCAAAAGAAAATAGAAATATATACAGGCTGCCAATTCGCTTTTCTTACTAATGGCATGTGGTATATTCCATTTCTTGTCCACTTTGGTTTGGGAAGGTGGGTCAACAGCCTCACCAGCTAGTAGGTTATGAATATGTATGTAGTGCTTATAAAATTAGCCAGGTGGATTAGCCCAAGAGTTTTGTTTTGTTCAACAATATTGTCAGTGAGATACCAGATAGTTCTATTAAATTACCAATATGAAAAACTGCCAATAAAAGTGTTGTTGCTACACATGAAATTTAAATAGGTACAAATAATCTGGGGAACAATTGTGTGATGCACAATAACGTTAAAGATGTACATATTCTAAACTGTCATGTAGTATCCATATGCCTACTTGATATCTATACTTGAATATATAACAGGTATACCAAATTTAAAATACCTAAGACTGAACTTCTGATTGTCCTTTTCTCCAAAAACCTTCTCTTTCTAAATCTTCTCCATGTCAACAAATGGCAATCCTCCTCCTAGCTTCCAGCTGTCCAAGAAAATAACCTTGAAGTCGTCTTCATTTCCTCTTTTTATCTCACCTCACATTATCCAATCCATCCAGCAAATCCAAGTGGCTCTACCCCTAAAATACCCAGAATGTGACCATTCCACATCACTACCACTAGTGAGGCTCTGGTTCAAGCCACCATCATGTTTCTCTTGGATATTTGCACTCCTTCCTAACCTGCCTCCTTGTTTCCATCCTTGTTCATCACAGTCTATATAGCACCTGGCATGGTTCTTTTTTTTTTTTTTTAATTGATTTCAGAGAGAAAAGGAGAGGGAGGGAGAGATAGAAACATTAATGATGAGAGAGAATCATTGATTGGCTACCTCCTGCACGCCCCCTACTGGGGATTGAGATTACAACCTGGGCATGTGCCCTGACTGGGTATTGAACCATAACCTCCTGGTTCATAGGTCAATGTTCAGCCACTGAGCCACACCAGCTGGGCTGGCATGGTTCTTTTAATGAAACTGTGATCACAACACAGTGCAAAAATATCCAGTGCCTTCTCATCTCAGTCAGAGTAGAATCTATAGTACTTAGAAGCATCAATAAGGCCCCATCTCTCTGACTTCATCTCCTACTACTCACTCACCGTGTTAGTCCACTCCAGCCACAGCGGTGTCCTGGCTGTACTCCAACATGCCAGGCATGCTCCTGTCTCAGGGCCTGTGCTCTAGCGGCTGTTCCCTCTACTCGGAATGTCTTCCCCCAGATATATGCAGGGTTGGATTCTTCATCTCCGTCATACCTCTCCTTAAGTATCACCTTCAGAGTACATAGCCTTCTATGACTACCCGATGTAAAAGAATAGGCCCTGCCCACCGCACTCTCTATTTTATTTATTTATCTCCATAGAACTTACCTGATGCGCTCTACATTTTACTTGTTTCATTTTGTTTGTTTGTTTGTTTTGTCTGTCTCCCTTGGTAGAATATAAATTCCTTGAGTATAGGGACTTCCATGTGATTCTTACTGCTGTGTCCCCTAGGCCTAGAATGGTGCCAGGAATGTAATAGGTGCTCAAGAAATATGTGTTGAATAAATAGATGAATAAATTCCACTCCTAAGTGTATACCTGAAAGAAACTTTTGTTCATGTGTACAAGGGTACTTCATAGCATTGTTTCAAAAAGAAACTGGAAAGAACCTAAATATTCATCAAAAAGAAAATGGATATCTCTTTGAGATAGTGATTTCATTTCCTTTGGACATACACCTGGAAGTGGGATTGCTAGATCAGAGGGTAGTTCTGTTTTTAATTTTTTGAGGAACCTCCATACTGCTCTCCACAGTGGCTGCACCAGTTTACCTTTTTACCAACAGTGCCCAGTGTGCCCTTTCTCCACCTTCTCACCAGTGCGTGTTATGTCTTGTCGCTTTTATAATTCTAAAGCAACCTAAGGGTCTGTTGTTGGATGAATGGATAATGAAAATGTGGCACATGCCCTAACTGGTTTGGCTCAGTGGATAGAGTGTCGGCCTGCGGACTCAAGGGTCCCAGGTTTGATTCCAGTCAAGGGCATGTACCTTGGTTGCAGGCACATACCCAGTAGGGAGTGTGCAGGAGGCAGCCGATCGATGTTTCTCTCTCATCGATGTTTCTAACTCTCTATCCCTCCCCTTCCTCTCTGTAAAAATTCAATAAAATGTATTTTTTTTTAAAAAAGAAAGAAAATGTGGCACATACTGTATTTTTCCATGTATAAGATGCTATTTTTTTCTAAAAGCATTATACTGAAAATTGAGGGGCCTCTTATATATGGAAGTCACCCTAAGAGGGAGCCGTGTGGGTGCGTAGCTGCCCATACCTTGTCAAACAGGCTTCCTCCAATAATGAGCCTTATTGTTACTGACATCAGCTGATGCCGTAATTGGAGGTGGAGGTAGAGAGTGTGCAGATGCAACAGGGACTGAAGCGTTCTGAGCCCATAAAGAAGTCAAAAAATAAAAAGATAAATACCGGTAAGCGATTGTCTTACTCTGCAAAATGCAAACTGAATGTAATCAGCTATGCAAAAGAGCATGGAAATAGAGCTGCAGAGAGACAATTTGGACCTCCTCCCACTGAGTGTATGATCAGACAGTGGAGAAAACAGGAAAAACAACTCCATAAGATGCCAAAAAAGAAGAAGGCCTTAAGAGGAAAAGCAGCAAAATGGGCAAACTTGGAGCAGAGGCTTAAGACTTGGATTATGGAGCAGCGCCAGAGTGGCTTATGTGTGTCAACCAAGCTTATTCAATGTCAGGCAAGAATGTTTGCAAGTGAAATGAACATTGTTGACTTTACAGGAAAGGCAAAATGGTGCTTCAATTTCATGAGGAGAGTAGGGATGGCCATAAGAACACGAACAAAGTTAGCTCAGAAAATGCCACCAGTTTATGAGGATGATCTCATATATATAGACAGTGTCTCAGCAGACAGTGTCTTGCTCTCTTCTGATACAACAGAAGTTGAAGAAATTGATATGTCTGGAACTAATAGTGATGAAGAAGAGAGCAGCAATGCAACAGAGGCTGAATAAAGTGATATGCTGCATAATATCATAGTACTGGTATGTAAACATTACCTGCAGTAATTACTAAATAAAAATGTGTTATGTTGTATGTTTAAAATATTGATTTCTTAATTTTAGGTTGGAAAAGTGGGGGGGGCATTATATACATGGGGACATCGTATACACGAAAAAATTCGAGATACACACACACACACACACACAATGGAATAGTATTCAGCCATAAACAGGAAGGAAATCCTGCCATCTATGACAATGTGGATGAACCTCAAGGGCATTATCCTTAGAAAGATAAGCCAGGCAGAAAAAGACAAATACCTTATGGTCTCATTTATATGTGGAACCTTTAAAAAGCCAAACTCATAGAAACAGAGAGTGGCATGGCGGTTGCCAGGGCTTGGGGAAGGGGAAAATGAAGAGATGTTGGTCAAAGGGTAGAAACTTCCAATTATAAGATGAAAAAGTCTGGGGATCTACTGTATAGCATGGTACTATAGTTAACAATACTGTATTATATTCTTAGAAATTGCTAAGAGAGTAGATCTTAAATGTTCTCACTACATACACACACAAAAAACCCTTGTAATTATGTGAGATAAAGGATGTGTTGTGGTAACAGGAACATCATCACACTGTATACCTTTAACTTACACAATGTTCTATATCCGTGGTCGGCAAACTGCGGCTTGTGAGCCACATGCGGCTCTTTGGCCCCTTGAGTGTGGCTCTTCCACAAAATACCACGGCCTGGGCGAGTCTATTTTGAAGAAGTGGCATTAGAAGAAGTTTAAGTTTAAAAAATGTGGCTCTCAAAAGAAATTTCAATCATTGTACTGTTGATATTTGGCTCTGTTGACTAATGAGTTTGCCAACCATTGTTCTATGTCAAGTATATCTCAATAAAGCTAGAAAAAAAGAAAATGGATGAATTGTGATGTATATTCATATAATAAATGAACTACAGTTTCATGAATCAGGATGTCTGAAACTCACAAACAATAGCAACATAAAAAAGCTGTCAAAATGCTAAGCTTGAATACATTTATCTATATGAAGTTAAAATGGCAAAGCAGGACTATTTCAGTGTTAGGCATATAGTAAGAGTACACTATAGAAAAATTCATAGGGATGACAAATACTAAATTTCATATAGTGGTAACCATAGCGATGAAGAAGAATGTGATTGGTAAGGTAAGGGGTATACCAAGGGCTTCATCTGTGTTTGCAATGTTTTATATCTGAAGATGAGAAGTAGAGACACAAGTGTAAATTTTATTCTTACACATATTGAAAAATATTAACTTCTTACTCTGCCAACCCAATTTTGTATTTGGTATCTTCATCAGCATTATTCATAATTAATGGCATGATTTACTCCTTAAACATCATTCAAAAAATTAACTTAGTATTAAGCAATGCAAACTGGATAGGTTGGCGCTTAGCCATTTGCCCTTGTGAGTTATAAGTTAATCAATATATGGGTTGTTCTAGTTGTATTTCAGAGTTTTTAAGAATGTTCTTGTTTTTTCCATAGCTTAGTTGGAGTGTTGTCCCGCACACCAAAAAGTGGTGGGTTCAATTCCCAGGCAGGGCACATACTCAGGTTGTAGGTTAAATCCCTGTTCCGGCCGTGTGCAGGAAGCAACCAATTGATGTTTTAAAAGAATGTTCTTGTTTTAAATTAATGATGTTATTAATAGAATATTATATATATCCAGTCTTATACCAAAGATCTTTTATGGTGTGGTCTTCCCAGTTTATTGGCTGTAGAGTATATAAAAATTTGTGTATGAGTCTCTTGTTCTTTTTTTTCTTTTTAGTTGATGACTGATATATATATATATATATTTTTTTTAATTTAATTTTTCCATCACCTTTTATCCCCTCTATGCCTTCTACTACCTCTATGCATCCCCCTCTACCCCTGAAACCACCACACTGTTGTCCATATCCATGAGTTCTCGCTCTTTTTTTTTTTTTTTTTTTTTTTTTGCTTAATCTCTCTACCCCCTAACTCCCCCCACCCTCCCTACCCCCAAGCTGTATGCCTGCTCTCTATCTATGAGTCTGTCTCTATTTTGCTTGGTAGTTCATTAAATTCCACATATGTGTGAAATCAAATGGTACTTGTCTTTCTCTGGCTGGCTTATTTCACTTAGCATAATGCTCTCTAGGTCCATTCATGCTGTCACAAAGGGTAACATTTTCTTTCTTTTTACAGCAGAGTAGTATTCCATTGTGTAATGTGAATCTCTCATTCTTTTTTTATATATTTTTTATTGATTTCAGAGAGGAAGGGAGAGGGAGGAGATAGAAACATCAGTGATGAGAGAGAATCTTTGATCCGCTGCCTCCTACACTCCCCCTACTGGGGATCGAGCCCACAACCTGGGCATGTGCCCTTGACCAGAATCCAACCTGAGACCCTTCAGTCACAGGCCAATGCTCTATCCACTGAGCCAAACCGGCAAGGGCAAGTCTCTCATTCTTAATAAAAATTTTTCTACATTTAGACACACACATACATGTACACATGAGGTACCTTTTAAGAATTAGCAGAAATCTGAAGATGAACAAGAGTTGGATATCAGTCCAACCTATTGCCTACCCTCCATCATTGTATTTGAGCGGTAGGAGCAAACAAAATGGGCGGATTCCAAAGGAAACAACATTTAATCTTATAGTTTCCTATTTCTCCCTCTTCTATCATTTCATTTCATTTCATTAGTTTTTAAAACTTTTGTCTTCTGTGTACATTTACAGTCTTTTATATTTTACAGAGGACAACAAATATTCCCTAGGACATTGAATTGCCTTTGAACTAGAAACCGAAGGTGATTAAGCAACAGTGATTCCTCTGTTTTCACTAAAGTGAAGATACAGGTTTATTACCTATTCCTCCACGTAGATGATTTCTGTGAGTTAATAAATGAAAGGGATATTACCTATTATGCTGTTTTGTCCTCTTTCCTATTTTTTTCCCATCAATCCCTGTTTTCATCCAGTATCTACCCTCTTGTAATTATCACTTGAAAAATGAGCTGTACCTCTCCAAAAGACCGTCATTAATGCAAATACTGAACCTGATTCTACAGACCAATGAGTGAAATGGACTAACCCAGTATCTCTGAGCCCAGGAAATATTGCCCCTGAGTTGTTTAATGCTTTGAACTTTACAGAGTGACAGCAGCTGCCTTGCCACCTCTTCTTTGTCAACCCGTGACACCATGATGCTGTGACAGCCCCACAGCACTGCAAATGATAATGCTGCTGGTACTGATATCTTAGTGAATCAGGAAGTGAGCTTGATATTCACGGCAGATGTGAAATATTACTGTGGTCAGAAGTTTGAATTGTTTATAAAACTCATTGGTATCTAGCGTGAAGTAGCAGTAGCCAAACAGGAGCGTCTGTTCTAAAACATTGAATCTATCATTTCAGTTTGCATCTCAATGGCCAAATTTCTGGATTTAACAAGAAAATCAATTAACAAACACCAACATAAATTTTCCTAAGAAATAGAGTAGTCACAGAATTAAAAATATGCTTGTGCAATAAAACATATGTATTTTATGGAATAAACAGTAGAACTTAGTAACTTACAATACAGACTCTGGAACAAGAGGAGTGTGAATCCTGGCTCTATCTCAGATCACTTGGGTTACCTTTGCAAGTTATTTAACCTTTCTGTGCCTCAGTTTCCTTGTTGGGAAAATGGGAATAATAAGAGTACATACCTCTAGTGTTACCATGAGTGTTAAGTCAATTACCACAGGGAAAGAGTTTAGAACTGTGCCATAGTAATATCTTAATAAATATTAAGATTATTATTATAAAGTTACTTATTATTATTAATTATTAAGTGGCCACTTTGTTATTTATTGTCATCAATTTGGTATAAACTCCCTAGACCCTACCTTCTCAAAAACCTTTGAATCTGTTTCCTTTCTTTAAAATCTTCATCCTACAATTCTCTTGTGTATTGCTAAGTATTATTCACAATGGTATAGAGCTTAATGAAAGGGCACACTTCAACATTATAGGCTAAAAAAAAAAAATGTTTAAGGAATACAATATATCTTGAAAAGTGTTTCTGACCCTGTTTGGACAGTGAGCCCTACATTTGTATCTCAAGGTCAGAATCATGGCTTCCATGAAAAACAGTGAGATACTTTCCCCTGGTTTCTGTCTATTGTCATTTTCTAGAAACTTTTACCTCACTTGGCCCTCTGTCCCTTCACTGCAAGGGATGGGATCAAAGCCAAAGAAAAGTCATTTCTCTCAAACTCGGCCCCGCCCTCCTACAACTAATTATCTCCCCACCCTTTCTTTCTAATCCTCAAAGCTGTGAAGGTCATCCTAATTGTGGTTTACAGTCAACCAAAAGAGAACAAAAAAGAAAAAGCCTTCCAAAAAACCAAATCTCGTTGACCATTGTTTTCTTGCTGCTTTTTAAATGGTTTAGCAATTTTCCTGAGTTTATTTCATGGTTCCTTGTCAAATATTTGCTAAAGCCAATTGAAAGTGGTTCCCAAACACTTTAGCCACTCCCTGGTTTTGTACTCCAATAATTTCAGCAGGAAGAAAATGAAAAAATAATTTAAGTAACAAATGCAGGCTTTCCCCCCAGCTAGATTAAACTGGCTTTGATTTTGTATTTTCTTCCTACTAAGTATTATACCATACAGCCAACTTCTCAGAAGAAAAAGAATGGGCTTGTTGGAAGTTTAATTTGTTATGCAAACTACTGTGAAACAGTTGTTTTGAAAGAAATTGAAGTTTCAGATACTTTCACACTCCAATCTTTTCTGTAGAGTTAGTTACTTTAAGTACTTCTTGACATGTTTGTTTCTTCATTTGCCTTGAGGCAGTACCACATCACGGATCACTTAATCTGTTTACGCATAATTACAACAATTTAAGAACTGCGCTTAGACATTGCATTCTTTTGACGGTTTCAAGGAGTTATTTTATAATACCTCTGTAGCAAGTACAATTATAAATCTGAAATTTGACACCGCTTACCAAGCTGACCACGATGCAAAAATTTCCTATGAGTTGGTGTATTCAAATGACGTGTAGCAATAGAAATTATTTTTCCTATTTAATTTTAATTTGAGGCAAGAAACAGTGTTATATTTAATATCTGCTGGAATAGGAGTAAGCTGCTAGTCACCTGAGCTCTGATGGAGGAAACCCAATCAGAAGTCTTTCCTGGAAGAAAGATTACTAATTGCAAGTGGAAACTTTGTTCTCTTGGTTATGAGTTCTAACAGTGAAGTCTGCATCTGTATAACAGCATATGGTGAATTAGGCCACAGAAACGGTTTCCAATCATTTGTTATACAATCCACATGTGGGCCAGGAATAAAAGTACCCTAAGGAATAAGGATTTTTTTTCCTAAGGTGACAGCTTTTAGCCTTGGTTGCTGGAATTGGAGAAGTATTTTCTAATAAAAAAAAATATATATATAGAAAACAAGTCTGGGGAAAAGGATTTCCAAATAGTGGAGGAGAATCTTCAAAGAAGAAGGAGAAGGTGGGGAGAAAAGGAGGTGAAAGAGAAAGGGAAGAAAAGTAAAGGGGAAAGAAGGATGGGAGGAAAGGAGTGAGGGAGGGAGAAGAAAATTCACATTTGAAGATAACTAGTTCTTCCTTTAAGTATACACACACACACACACACACATACATACACACATATGTATACACACATATATATATATATGTATGTATATATATATATATGTAAATATATATGTATTTATACTAGAGGCCTGATGCACAACATTCGTGCACTCAGGACGGGGGGTCTCTCAGCCCAGCCTGTGCCCTTTTGCAGTCCAGGAGCCCTTGGGGGATGGATGTCCAACTGACAGTTTAGGCCTGCTGCCTGCAGGGAGCGGGCTTAAGGCGTCAGTTGGACATCCTTAGTGCTGCCGTGGAGGCAGGCCACTGCACTCCCCAGCTGTCATCCCGGCTTGTGGCTGAGCGGAGCTCCCCCTGTGGGAGCGCACTGACCACTAGGGAGCAGCTCCTGCATTAAGCATCTGCCCTCTGGTGGTCAGTGTGCGTCATAGCAATGGGTCATTCTGCCATTTGGTCGATTTGCATATTACTCTTTTATTACATAGGATATGTTTATATATACAGTATATACTAGTGACCCAGTGCACGAATTCATGCACATTGAAAGGAAATTAATTAGAAGGTGGCCAGCGGGGCAGGACTGGGTTAGATGGGCCGGACATGCCCTGGAGCCAACCTCCCCAGCATCTGCAGAGTTAGTGGGGTCCCTCTGGTAGGTGGGATCCCTCAGCCTGGCCTGCAGGGATTGGGCTGAAATTGTCTCTTCAACATCCCCCGAGGGGTCCCGGAGTGCAAAAGGGCACTCTGCAAAGTTGCTGTTGTACACCTTTGGTGTGGAACACAAATGCAAGTGTACAGTAAACTAGATTCGGGGCCAATCGTGCCCCAGCTACAACATAACCCACAGCCAAAGATGGAATCGCACAGCCCCACAAGGAATCAGGCTCCTTCCTCTCTGATTTCGGGGTGCATCACCCGAGAACCACTGCTGCCAAGTCACTGCAGCTTGGCAGCTCCTGTGTTGAGCATCTGCCCCCTGGTGGTCAGTGTGCATCATAGTGATTGGTCAGAGGTAGGAGGGACACTTAGCATATTAGTTTTTTATATAGAGAGATTTTTATTGGCATATAAATATATATTATTGATTTCAGAGAGGAAGGGAGAGGGAGAGATAGAAATATTAATGATGAAAGAATCATTGATAGGTTGCCTCCTGCATGCCCCACACTGGGGACCAAGCCCACAACCCCAGCATGTGCCCTGACCAGGAATCAAACCTTGACCTCCTGGTTCATAGGTTGATGCTCAACCACTGAGCCACACTAGCTGGGCTGGTTCTTCCTTTAAAAGCCAGGAATCTTCATAATTTTTACCATCATAGAAGCTATCACAGACCAATTGCATTAACAGAGAATGTCCCAATTGTGCTTATGCATAGAGAGGTCAATAGATGTGTAGTTGGTGAAGTCTAGGACAATGTAATAGAAATGTATTGTTTCAGTTTTGGATATTGAACCACCACAGACAGAGAATAAGAATTTTTCCACATCATTATATGAACTTGGTTTGGATGAAGGGGCCAAGAAAGTTTGTAATACTACTACTGAGGAGGTATTAGACACAAATAAGAGGATTTGATCAAGCGTAAGAGCTTAGCTAGGCCTAGTCCACTCTCTAGGGGCTTTGTCATCCCCTAATGAAGAGAGCTTGACAGGCAACACCAGAAACTTAACTTTAGCAGTATGTCTGTGCAGTCATTGTGCAGAATTATACATATAACTAACCTGTAGGAAGTTTATGCTAAAATGTCATTGTCTTTCTTCTCAATCCTTTGCTGATTATTCTAAAGTCATAGGTTAAAATTACTCCTCTTTAATTTTCTTACATAGCTACTGAAATTAAAACCTAGGGAAAGTTAATGTCATTCTCCTAGTAATAATAATCCTATCTAATAAGAAGGGAATATGCTAATTGACCCTCATGTCATCACAAAGATGGCAGCGCCCACAGCCAATAAGCAAGGAATATGCTAATTACCGCCCTGCCCTCCAAGATGGTGGTGCCCACAGTCACAAGATGGTGGCAGGTGCAGCAAGGCTGGGCCCACCCCTAGGCAAGCCTGGCCGCTCTGTGCGCCTGCCTCCAGAGTCCCCCAGTCCCTTCAGCCCCCCCAGCTGCCCAGGGCTGGCCCGAGGTGCAGACAAGCCTCAGATGGCAGCTGCCATTCGCCCAGGGCTGCCCGAGGCTCAGGTAACCAGGGCCAGCCAAGGCTTGCGCTGCCAGCAGTGGCAGCAGCAGAGGTGTGATGGGGGCATCACCTTCCCCTGATCGCTGGGTCACCTCCTGCCCCTGAGGGCTCCCAGACTGTGAGAGGGGGCAGGCTGGGCTGAGGGAACCCCCCTCCAGTGCATGAATTTTCATGCACCGGGCCTCTAGTAGATATAATAATATTAATAGCCGACATACCTTGAATACTTAGCATGTGCCACAGACATTCTTCTAAGATCTTTCCATTCATAGACACACTTATTCCTAGAGGTAGATACTATCATATTTCTTGGATTCTAAGAATTCACCCTTCAGTAAAAAGCATTTTACAATCACTGTCAGGCCACAGTCATGATGTGGTTGTCATTGCCTGTGCATATGCAGATTTTGTCAGAACTGTTTATTTTGTCATTTTAGTTGAGTTATTTGCTCTATTAGTACTACATGCTATTTTTTCTTTCTTAATGGATCATTAAAAAATGGTGTCATATATAAATGGAGTCCATGAATGCAGTACTATTAGCTCCATTTTTTTTTTAAAGGAACTAAAGCATGAATTGTTCAGGAAAATTGCCCAGTTGTCCTCTGTACTATACTGCCAAACAAAATCAAGTGGGGTGCACAGCCTTTCTTACAGAACAGTGCTCCAACAGAAAATTAGGATGATCCCCAGCTTACCCTCAGAAACACCTAAGAGAGTCCTTGTATTTTTCAAAAAGCAAAATGCCTATGAATGGCTTCCTTCCATTGCCCCACACAATGTTAGGAAAACAAGGAAAAGAAAAGAGCCATGCTCAATGATTTACTGGCCCTTATGAGAAAACCTTACACTGTGCACACTCTCAGCCCACTCTGCAGTGTTGACATGAGGGAGAGCCAGCATCTTTATTAGTAGGAACAACCTCCTTTGATGTAGCTTGTGAGGGCATAGGCTGTAACTTCCACTATCAAAGCCATTTAGTCAGGTCTCTCTATTTCTCTCGTACACAGAGCTGTAATACCAAGCTCAACATAACAGTTACGATTTGTAATCTAGTATGGTACCATTTAGTTCTTACGTTTAGTGGCCAGCATTTTAATTAAGAATGTGTTGTCATACATTGGCCAGAGTCCTGATATATGGAATCATTTCTTACTCTAAGAACAAGGACAAATCAGCGCTGACTGAAATAAAGGGGGAACCAGCCCCAGCAACACCTGCAACATGTTAGTTCAGTTGATTTCTGAAAGACCTTTTCTACAAAAGGCCATTATAAAATACAATATGGTAAATTGGGTTTTATAGAATACTAGTGGCCTGGTGCATGAAATTTGTGCACATTAAAAGGGAATTAATTAGAGGAAATACTTTAATATTGCTATTTGCCCTTTCTCTATAATAGAAGTGTCAGAGATGAAATAAAATTAGTAAAATGTATATGAAAATCTTCCTCCTGTCAGAATCTGGGGTGCGTCGCAGGACCCAGAGTCAAGTCCCCATCCACCCGTGCCTTGAAATCACGTGAGACCCAGCCGGCCCCACCCCCATTGGGCGAGATCCAGACCTGGCCGGCCCCACCCCCGTCAAGCCCCACCAGGCGGGGAGCGCAGCCTCGGGTCCCCTGGCCCAGCACCAGGAGGGAGGCGCAGCCTCAGGTCCCCCATCAAGCCCTGCCAGGTGGGGGGCACAGCCTCAGGTCCCCCACCCTGGCACCACACATCATCAGGTCCCTGTTGATCGCTTGTTACAGCTCGTTACAGGAACCCAGCCTCCACTGTGTGTGCCGCCATCTTGTGACAGTGTTACGGTGTGAGGGTCAATTTGCATATTACCTCTTTATTATATAGGATACTAGAGACCCGGTGCATGAAATTCATGCAATGGGGAGGGGTGTCCTTCAGCCTGGCCTCACCCTCTTGCAGTCCAGGACTCCTTGCTCCTTACTGCCTGCCTGCTCGCTGCTCCTTACCACTCAGCTTGCTGCTCCTTTTCTGCCTCTGCCGCGGAGGCAGGAGAGGTTTCTGCCACCACTGCTGAGCTTGCCAGCCATGAGCCTGGCTTCTGGCTGAGCGGCGCTTCCCCTATGGGAGCACACTGACCACCAGGGGGCAGCTTCTGTGTTGAGCGTTTGCCCCCTGGTGTTCAGTGCGCATCATAGCGACCAGTCATTCTGCCATTTGGTCGATTTGCATATTAGGCTTTTATTATATGGGATTATTTTAACTTTGAACAAGCAGCTATTAAGCGGGAAGTTTCAATAGTGATGAAATCAAATTGACTTTTGGACCATATATAGGATGAGTGTCATTATACCATTAAAAAGCCATGTGCAGCCGAAGCCAGTTTGGCTCAGTGGATAGAGCGTCGGCCTGCGGACTCAAGGGTCCCGGGTTTGATTCCAGTCAAGGGCATGTGCCTTGGTTGCGGGCACGTCCCCGGTGGGGGGTGTGCAGGAGGCGGCTGATCGATGTTTTTCTCTCATCGACGTTTCTAACTCTCTATCCCTTTCTCTTCCTCTCTGTAAAAAATCAATAAAAATATATTTAAAAAAAAAAAAAAAAGCCATGTGCACATGAAAATGGCAGATATTCCTCAGGGGCATGCCCTGTGACGAAGATGGTGGGGAGGGGACGGGTGTTACATGTGTAGTCAGTGGGGGAGAGGGATTAAGGAAAATGTCACTTACCTCAGGTTTGGGTCAGTTCCATTACAGGAAATAGGTGCTATCCAATAGTAAATGCTCATTTCTACAAATACATGGATCAGCTCATTTCTATCCCAGGTTTTGATATCTGAGAAAACAATTTAATTGGAGGTCTCCAGAGCAGATGCTTGTAAGACCACATTTATTTTTACTATTTGTTGATACAACATGTCAATGTGCTACCTCAAATTAGTGATGCCATCATTTTTAGTTTAAACAACTGAAATTCCACAGAAAAACAACCAGTAGAATCACTTGAGTACAAGAACTATTGTTTGGATTGCATTTTTTTTTTTCTTCACTTTCTACCAATGCAGGTAGAATGATTAACAAAGTGTGACTATTCTACCCCAAATCAAAGTAACTTTACTACCACTGTACAATACATAATATACTAGAGGCCCAATGTATGAAATTCATGCAAGAGTAGGCCTTCCTTCCCCTGGCTGCCGGCACTGGCTTCCCTCTGGCACATGGGACCCGGGCTTTGCTCTGGCACCAGCTTCATCCGGAAGGATGTCCAGAATGACGTCCGGAATAACGTCTGGTCTAATTAGCACATTACCCTTTTATTATTATAGATACCTGTAATACTTACATTGGCAATTTATTTTTTTCTCTTTTTTAAATTTATTAAAGTGACATTGGTTAATAGGATTATATAGGTTTCACGTATACATTTCTGTGATACATGATCTGTATAATGCATTGTGTGCCCACCACCCCAAGTCAAATAATCTTCCATCACCATATCTTTGTTCCCCTTTACCCTTTACTACCTCCCCCCACCCTCTTCCCTCTGGTAACCACCATACTGTTGTCTGTGTCTATGAGTTTGTTTTATATCCCATATATGGTGAAAATATATGGTCCTTAGCTTCTTCTGGCTAACTTATTCCCCTTGGTATACTATTCTCAAGGTCCATCCATGTTGTTGCAAATGGCAGTATTTCAGCATTTCATCTTTTTATGGCTGAGGAGTATTCCATTGTATGTTTTTGTACTGCATCTTCTTTACCCAATCATCTATCAAAGGACACTTTGATTGTTTCTATTGTCTTGGCTATCAGGAATAATGCTACAATGAACATAGGGGTGCATTTATCTTTGCAAATAAATGTTTTTGAGTTTTTCAGGAAGATACCTAGAAGACGGATTGCTGGGTCATATGGTAACTCTATCATTAATTTTTGAAGAACCACATACTGTTTTTCATAATGGCTGTACCAGTTTACATTCCCACCAGTAGTGAATGAGGGTTCCTTTTTCTCTACAACCTCTCCAACACTTGTTATTACTTGTATTGTTAATAATCGCCTTTCTAACAGGTGTGAGGTGGTGTCTCAGTGTAGTTTTGATTTGCATTTGCCTAATAGCTAGTGAAGTTGAGCATCTTTTCATATATCTGCTGGCCACTTGTATGTCTTCTTGGGAGAAGTGTCTGTAAATGTCCTCTGCCCGTTTTTTAATTAAATTGTTAGTTTGTTTGCTGTTGAATTGTATGAGTTCTTTATCTATTTTGGATATTAATGACTTACCAGTGCTGTTGTTTGCAAATATCTCCCATTTGATTTATTGCTTTTTTTGTTTTGCTGGCAGTTTCCTTTGCTGTGCAGCTTTTTAGTTTAATATAGTCCCATTCAATTATTTTTGCCTTTGGGGTCAAATTCATAAAATGTTCTCTAAGATCAAGGTCCACAAGTTTAGTACCTATGTTTTCATCTATGTAATTTATTGTTTCAGATCTTACATTTAGGCCTCTGATCCATGTTGAGTTAATTTTTGTACATGAGGACAAACTGTAACCTAGTTTCATTCTTTTGCATGTGGATTTCCAATTTTCCAAGCACATTTATTGAGGAGGCTTTCTTTTCTCCATTGTGTGTTTTTGGCTCCTTTGTCAAAAATTATTTGCCCATAGACATGTGGTTTTATTTCTGGGCTTTCAGTTCTGTTTCATTGGTCTGTATATCTGTTTTCGAGCCAATATCATGCTGTTTTCATTATCATAGCTCTGTAGTATAATTTGAAGTCAGGTAGTGTAATACCGCCAGCTTCATTCTTTTTTTTTTTTTTTTCCTTAGGATTGTTTTGGGTATTTGTGGTCTTTTGTGGCTCCATACAAATCTGATGATTTTTTTGTTGTTGTTGTTGTTCTATTGCTTTAAAAATGACATGGGGATTTTGATGGGGATTGCATTAAATCTCTATATTGCTTTGAGTGATTTAAAATTTTATATTTACCTAGTCCCTTTCATGTGTTCATCTTAAAATCTTAATATTTATTCATCCAGGGTGCTCTGTAAAATGGCTTTAACTCTTTAGAATTTTAAGGTGTGTCTTCTAACAAGAACTAGCGAAAACCAATTGCCTTCTAGCACAGAGTTCAGCTTCCCACACACACCTTACAAGCTCACAAAGCCATGTTTTTCTCAGAATACAAGACTAACTTTTAGGTACCTGCAATTCAGAATGTACTATTGGTCTCAGCAGTTTCTTGACTCCATGGGGTCTTCCTCAAGTTCTCAACTGTCACACATGTGTTTCTTCTCTTCTTCTTTTGATGGTTGTCTGGCTTTCACATTTTGACAAATCATGAAAAGATCAAACCCAGCCAAAACCTGTCTTTCATTAAAGTTTGCTATGGTTGAAATGTTAAATTTTCTCACATCCATGGATTAAGAGTAAATTATGATCCAAACTGAAAGATGAGTTGGGTTCATCTCTCTCACTCATATCCACATTGCAGATCCATTCTTTTTTACTTACTGCACTGGGTGCCCTCTTGCCTCAGTTCATCTAGGAAGACTGCTTACCACTCAAGTAAATTTATAGAAACACAACTTAGTTTACCTTGTAGCATTCCAACATAATGCCATACCTGCACTAATCACCACTGTTTAATGCCCATGAGATGATGCGTGACAAGTATTAGATATTATCTGAGGCTCTTGGCATATAGAGTATTTTCTCAAACCCTCACCTGTATGGCTATATTTAGTCAACCAAATATAGTCAAGAGATCTTAGATTATCAAAGCAGTAAGCAAGCTTGAAGTCAGGGGTTAAAAAATTATAGAGAGGCAAATGAAGGCTCAAAACAGAGAATCAGAAAGAAGCCAGGTGAAGGATTAGAAGCAGATGTCCTCAGAAACTGTTCCAAGAAGAAATGAGAAAAGGCAGAGCTGGAGATAGTTGAGTGCTAGAGACCATCACCACAGCCATACACCAAATATTTCCAGATTAGACTTCCAGGGGAAATAAGTTAACATGCAAGAGTCTCCTGCTTTGCTGACCAGTTATGGAATTTGTCTCAGCTGTTTGTGAGGAAATAGTTGTTTACTCACCACATTTATGTGACAACAATCCTAAAGTGACTTGAGTCATTGCTGAAAAGGCTAATGTTCATGGGATGCTTTCTTATGACTTAACAGTATAGGCATGGGAGGAAATGAAGACAATACGTCCTTCGGGTTCCCTATGCCTTCACAAAGTCTTTCTTAATGGATCAGAAAAGAAATGTGCAGCCCAGCTGGAGTGGCTCAGTGGTTGAGCATCTACCTTTGAACCAGAAAGTCATGGTTCAATTCCCAGTCAAGGCACATGCCAGGGTTGTGGGATTGATCTCCAGTAGAGGGTGTACAGGAGGCAGCCAATCAATAATTCTTTCTCATCATTGATATTTCTATCTCTCTCCCTTTCTCTCTGGAATTAATAAATATTTTAAAAATAAACTTTAAAAAAAAAGAAACGTGCAAGTATTCCAAGCTGACGCAAAATTGTATTAAGGCTATGAAATATAAGTATTTAAATATGAGTCTGCTCTTGCAACTTTTGCCCCTCCCCCCCCCCCCCATATCCTCTGAATCTTTCATGGGCCCCAATGGATCCTCTCTCCTTCTCCACCCACCTCTCTTGTCCATGGAAGCTGACCTATCTGGACCACAATAGATATCTTCAGGCTCTGGTTGGGTTTAACCCCCAGGGAACCCTGGTAGGTCAGAAAAAAGGAGAGGAATTCAAGATACTTAGTTCCCTACCTTCATTCTCATAGGTTTGTCCTGTGTCCAACCATCAAGAACTTCTTCTTCCCTAGCTGGTTTGGCTCAGTGGATAGAGCATCGGCCTGTGGACTGAAGGGTCCCAGGTTGATTCCGGCCAAGGGCACATGTCCAGGTTTCGGGCTCGATCCTCAGTAGGGGGCATGCAGGAGGCAGCCGATCAATGATTCCCTCTCATCATTGATGTTTCTATCTCTCTCTCCTTCTCCCTTCCTCTCTGAAATCAATAAAAACATATTAAAACAAAAGAACTTATTCTCCCAACATAATACTCTCTTCTATGTTCAGGAAGCTGCTTCCTCCTTTCGTCCTTCAGGCTTAGGGTGGTAACAATCTGCTTTATAGCCACAGATAATACATAATCCCTGTGGTTTCCTTATACCCTGATACTAACTTTGGATCTACTCCTGTCATGGAACCATCCTTGTATTATCTGATATTTATTGCATCCTTTCTTTCTAGCTGAGACCACAGCATCCTTTTTCTGATTGCCCATATCTATGTAGAAAGATGACCCAACATCCTTATAATCCACATGTGGCATCATGACCAAATTCCTAAAATGCTTACCCTGAAATCATTAAGATAAATTCCGGATTACTCACAGGCAAGTTATCAAGCTTGGAAATTATTTTTCCAGCTCTACGTTCCCTTTTACTTCTCATTGTTTGCTTTTAGGCTTTTTAAGTAAACTTCAGTTCTGATATTTGGTAAAAAAATCACATTGATGTGAAGATGGAAAACACGTTTTATGTCATTAGTGGAATTTCCTTATTTATACATTCTCTGTCAGTGAGAAAAATAATGAATAACACTTAATTGAGCATGATATATGCCTGGCATTTTTCTAAGTACTTTATATCCATCCTCTCGTCCAATCATCATGAGAGATCTACAAGGTAGGCTCTATTATTACTGTACAGTATCACCATTTTACACAGGAGGAAACTGAGGCTCAAAGAGGTGAGTAAATTACCCAAAGACACACTGTTGGTTAGTGGTATATTGAGGATCATTGATACATTATGCATTTTAAGTGTGCTTTGCATTTTTAAAAAATGATGCATAAAAAAACAGTCCAGAACTTAGTGACTTAAAACGATAATTTTTATTAGCTTCTTCCACTTCTGTTTGAAGACTAGCTACCACATGTGTATTCTCAGACATTTCTTTTTTCATGTCTATTATGCTAGATTGAGCAGACTCTAATGAGAATCCAGAACAGAGAATACCACACGGTGAGGGTGAGGGGGGTGGTTCAAGAGGGTCATAGTTTGAATTAGAAGAAGTCAAAATGGAGGTAGGCAGAGGGGTCCAGATTAACGGTAAGAAGGAAATGCCCAGCATATGAATCAGGAGAATTGTGCTCTGCACACAGAATGAAAATAAAGGGATGGAAAAAGATATTTTATGAAAATGGAAACCAAAATAAAGCCAAGA
Source organism: Eptesicus fuscus (assembly GCF_027574615.1). Taxonomy (NCBI): domain Eukaryota; kingdom Metazoa; phylum Chordata; class Mammalia; order Chiroptera; family Vespertilionidae; genus Eptesicus; species Eptesicus fuscus. Next base: position 40,105,766 of record NC_072478.1, on the reverse strand, counting down.
TAGCACTGGGTATACCTGACAAAATAGACTTTAAAACAAAGACTATAACAAAAGACAACAAAGGATCCAGCAGTTCTACTTCTGGTTATTTATTTGAAGAAAACCAAAACACTAATTTAAAAAGATATATACACCCATATGTTAATTGCAGCAGTATTTACAATAGTTAAGATACGGAAGCAACTTAAGTGTCCATCAATATAGATGAATAAAGAAAGAAGAAGTGGTGCATATGTACAATGAAATATGACTCAGCCATAAAAAATGAAAGAAATCTCCCCATCTGCAACAATATGGTTGGGCCTAGCGAATATTGTGCTGAGTGAAATAAGTCAGACACGAAAAGACAAATGCCATATGATTTCACTTATATATGGAATCTAAAAAACAAAATAAATGAACAAGCTGACCAAAAACAGACCCATAGATACAGAGAACATTTGGGCGGTTGCTAGATGAAAAGGGGTTGGGGAGGTAGATAAAAACATGAAGGAATTAAGAAGTACAAATTGGTAGTTACAGAATAGTCATGGGGATGTAAAGAACAGGATAGGGAATATAGTCAATAATACTCTAATAATTATGTATGGTGTCAGATTGGTACTAGATTTATTGGGGTGATCACTTCATAGGTTGTATAAATGCCTAATCACTGTTGTACATTTGAAATTAATATAATATTGTACAGCTATAATTGAAAAACTATTAAAATTTTAAAAAGGAAAAGACAAAAATAAAGAATTGTGCTCCGCTCTTCAAAGCTGGATGCCTTTCCTCAGTCATGTAACCTACAGCATAGTATGAGCACAGGGGTGGGGGCCAGGAGAAGGAGAACAGGACATCACACCGTTGAGAAAGGCATGGTCTCCTCAGACCCTCAATGAGCTGTATGTTCAAGTTGCAGATGGAAAAGCCATGGCCACTTTCCCCCTCCATAACATTAAATGGATAGCATGCTACATTCAACTTGTGTCTGTTTTATTAAAAATAGGGAATAATCATTTATGAAAAAAAGTATTTGAGACATTTCATTTTTAAAAACTAAGATCTAATTCAACAACAGCTTCTCCAATAGGAGGTCTCAAAGGACAGTAGAAGAGTATTACAAACTCAAACAAAGCAGGAGTGATTTTAAATCACATAATTACAAACAAAAGTATTCAGCATTGACATCTTTGTATTTCACAATGAAAACCAGATTAAATTAATGAAAATGCATGTTTTAGGACATTAAAGCAAAATATATACCTTCTTCATCTAAAATCTTGGTTCAAATACATATATTCATTTTACTGTATGTGTAAATTTCAAACTAGTTTCATGTTTCTCAACCAGGTTTCCCCCCACTCTAGATGGTACATATCTTAAAAATATTTTATTTCATCAACCTGCTGTGTTCCTCAGGTCCTATGTAGGAATGATTACATATTGAAATAGATGGAATAAGTCCTTCAGGACAATTTACATTCCAGAATAGTGAGTGTATATAATTGACAGAAATGGAATAACAATAGCTAACTCTAATTTATCCACCTCAACCGGCAACAGAGGAAGATAGTTCATTAAGACTGGAAGTACTTATTATTACCTGATAACCTCAATCTTCTCACTAAACTAAATAGTTCATTGCAAGTGGGTCCTCTGCCCTGTTACTTCCATGTTTTTGAATGTCTATTGCATGGATTTAGAATATGTTATTCATATAATGAACATTTATAGAGCACTTTTTGAAGGCAAAGCTCTGTCAGGTGTCAGAGGGTACAACAATTGGGTCCATCACTTTGGTGAACCTGGAACTGCAGGAGGGAGACAGACAACATAGTTATTTGTAATTGGAATTCCCTGCCTCTCAAGATAGAGATGTAATTGTCGCCTACTCTTGCCAATTTTATGGCTTGTGGAAGTTGAAAACATACCGTGGGATTTCTTCCATTTCCTCCCTCACCTTCTGGGCTCCTGGTCCTGCATGTGCTGCTTCTGTGCTGCACTGAGTGGACTCAGATGTAAATGCAGCATCTCTTTAAGCTCACATTTAAAATTTCATATTCACATACGTGAGCCTAGTAAACTTCACAGAAAATGGTGTGAATAGAAAGAGATGAGAGATCAGGAATGCCCACAAATATATGAGCTAAGAGGTCAAATAACCCAGGAAGACAAGCATGTGTACCAGTAACCATCAAGGGCCACTACACCATTATGGAATTGCATCAGATTTGCCTAGTCCTTGCCTCTTCCCACCTTGCTCTCACATCTCTCCCCAACTCACCTCCACTTCTTGCAGAGCAATAGAAGCTCTGAATTACTTTTCTTCTAATAGACAGGGCAGCATTTCCCTCCTCTGAAGTCTTGGAATCATCTGACACCAAGATATTTCCAACAGAGAATTCTCTCCCTGAAAGAAATTCTTGTGCAAACTATAAATAATATTTTAAAAATATTCTCCCTCTTATCACATATCCCTAATTCAAGGCATGAATAAAAAGGGAAATAATATATTCTATTATTAGTGATTGCTAACAGTAGCAAGATTGATTGATTATATAAGTATATGAATATATGAATATGTATAATTGTAGGACATACGATGATTTTTTAATACTATTTGGTAATAAAGCCATTTTAGAGTAACAAACAGTATTGCTTAAAAAGACTAATATAATTTTTAAACTGATGATGATGAATCTCAAATCAATGGTTAGACCCAGAATCTTATAATAACTTTGCTTAAACAAATTAAGGGACTAACAGCTGCCTCAAAATCTCGGTGAGAATACCCCAGGTAGGGATGTCATTTGTCTTAAAGCAGAGGAATGGTAAAGTACCAATGTTTCAATCTGGAACAAAGCTGCAAAGTCAGAAAGAGTGAATGACGGATGCGACACTGGGTTATGCCCGTCATGTATCTTCTGCCTCAGTTCTAATAAACTTGGTCTAAGAAACTCAGGCTGTAAAGGCTATAAATAAACCAAAGGGGTCAGACCACACATAAGGAATACTCACCAAAAACTATGACTCCTCTTGGAAAACCCTCCTTCAGACCGATGCTAATGCAGTGCTGATACAGGGCAGATACAAACGCTGTCTTCACGAAGCTGATGGCAATCAGGCTGACAGAAGCAGCCGCCCTACTGCAGGCATGTTAGACAGAAAATTACTCTATCCCTGGAGTAAAGCCTTTCCTGCCTGGACAATATGGGGTGAGGATAGGGTGTCTCATGGGGGAGCCTTCCTACCCATAGGCCCTACTCCTATTACAAAAAAACCACAAGGAAATAAGATCGCGACTACAGCAGAGGAAATATAGCACATTACTTATACCAGCCATCTTAGGTCTTGCTTCATAAATATGATCTAACCACCAAGAATCACCAGGTATTCTAGGAAAATAAATAGCATGAAAGAACTTTGCCTCTCTCTCTTTTCATCGAGATGAACAAACAGAACTGATCCCACAAGGAAGCCAAGATATCTTAAGAAAGAACAGGACACAGTGAAATTTAAAATAGAATTATGAAAATAAAAATTTTAGTGGATAGTCTGAATAATCAAATGAGAGGGCTAATTATCTCCTGGTGGAAGGGAAAGTTTCTTAGAATGTAGATCACAAAGAAAAAGAGATGATAAATATGGGGAAAAGATAAAGACGTAAGGGAGATTCATGAAGCCAAGGTCCTTCATCCAGTAGAATTTCCTAAGGGGAAAAAACAAAGATAATGGAGGGGAAGGAAATCATTGAAGGAAATAATAGGAGAAAATTCATCTTTGCTGAAGAAATACAGGCATCCTCAGACAGACATAATTTGGGCAGAATACATGTTAAAGGATTTATAGAGCTCTTCGTTAAACCTCAAGATGAAGAGAAAATTCTAAAAGCTTCCAAGATTCAAAATAGGTTACCTAAATCAAGAAGCAGACGAACATTTGACATCTCAACAGAAGTATTCAACCCGTGAGGACAATAATGCAAATCATATTTGTGTGCCTATGTTTTAGAATAATGTCTGGGTGATATACATCAACCTTTAGGGAAGTAGAAGGGAAGACTCACTTTTTCCTTTCTACCCTGCTATTGTTTTAATTTTTAAATAATCTTTTATTACCTTTATAATTAAATTATTTGAAAAGAAAATATCAAGTCTGGCAACAGTGAATAGAAATTATTTCCAGGAAAAGAGATTAGAGGCTGATAATTCAATTAGAAGGTTATTACAATAGTCTCCAGAAACTGAGGGAGAAAAAAGCTATAGCAATAGAAATGAGGGGCCAGACTCAAGGAACATTTTGATAATACTTTTGATGATTTGGTGAGTTATGGAAATTAAGACTTAAGAGAAAAAATGATAAAGGAGATTTCTAAAACCGCTATTCTGAATGACTAGGTGTAGGAAAGACCAAAAGAGGAATAGATTTATTTTGGATGTTAGGGAAAAGGCGATAGATAATATGTTTATTTTGAGCTGCAGATAGAGAATACACATAAAAGGTCTTGACTGTGAGCTGAAATAGAGGCTGGAGCCTGGGAGGGACGTCAGGTATAGACACAGCTGGGCCATGGGATGAGTGGACAAGAAACAAAGATTGATGGCTGAGCCTTGTGGGAAGCCCTGCATTCAGGGCAGCTGAGAGAAGCCATTGTCACCTGACAAGGTGTGTTCAGAGCAGAAAAAGAATCTGGAGAGTTCAATGTCACAGCTAAAGAAGGACATTTTCAATAAAGAGAAGGGTTTGCCACATCAAAGGACACAAGAAAGAAGAGTAGGGTCAATGGGGAGGAAAGGGGGACATATGTAATACTTTCAACAATAAAGATTTAAAAACAAGTAAATAAATTTAAAAAAAATAAAATTTATAAAAAGAAATGCAAGTTTTGGCCACTGACAATGTCATTGTCTTTGAGAAATTTGAGGTTCATAAATATTTGAATGGTCAAATAATTTTACATAATATATTAAATGGCTCATCAGGTTCTTTTTTTTTTCTTTTATTCTTCTTCCTTTCTTTCTCTCTTTTATTGTCTAAAGTTTTACATATGCCTCCTTTTTTCTGATTGACCCCCCCCCCCAGCCATTCCCACCCCAGGCAAGCCCCCACCGCCCCAGTGTCTGTGTCCATTGGTTATGCTAATATGCATGCATACTCAATCAGGTTGTTCTAATATCTTTTCATTACTGAGGTCTTTTAACATCTTAAGAAAGACCAGGGGAGAAATTTCTTTTCAAATGACCCATTAACTAGATTTCTGGAGGAAATCTGAGGTCAGAGAGTCAGAATGGGTTTCCAGGATCCCAAGCTGAGGTCAAACTACATATTCAGGAATGCCAAGTCCTAGGAGAAGAGTGGGACTGATGCCAGAGTACAGCGACCAAAGCCAACAGAAGTAAGACCAGAGCCCAAGAGAGAACAGAGACTATGAGGACACAGGGAACAAAGGTGTCAGTCAGAGGACATTTCAGCTGCTGCCACATGTGTTGCAAAATAATTTCCATTCTTTATCCATTCCCTCTCTGTCTTATTAAAGTCGACAGGCCAATGGGTTGTCATCTGATAGTATTTCCCAAGAAGAAAGTTTGAATCATTTATACTCCCAAGATCTATGACGTATAAAAAAAATCCATATAGAGAAGACTGATACTTTTCTAATGTGCATTATGATGAAAGAGAACCAGCATCTCAAATGGTGTAATAGGGGAGGTGGTTTCCTCAGAGTTTTTAGCTCTTGACATCTTCCATTGAATACATTTTCTCTTCTAAACTTCCCCAGTACATATTGCTAACTTCAGATGTCTGGTTCTAATCATTTACTACCTCTGTGTTGTCATCTTTCAACCATATACAGTTTATCTTCCCTCTGTAGTATAAGATCCACTCACGCCATTCATGCCTTAGTCTCCTTTTAATCCTCTGCATGCCAGTGTCTAAAATATTAATAGTTCCATTCATGCTCATTAATTGTCATTTAATAAATTACCCAAATATAATGACTACTGAGGATTATTCATAATATTACATCTTTATAGAGATTTTTTATACTTTTAAAAGCATTTTAATGTACATAAGATCTCTTGATTTTTAAAAAAACTTTTCTTAAATAGAAGAGTTTATTACAATTAATAGATAGGTAAGCTGAGGTTCAAGAAATTCAATTATTTTCCAAAAGATTCAGAATTACAGCTAGAACCCAGATTTCTTTATTCTTATCTGGGTTCTCCTTCTACTATCAGAACTGCAGTTTATTTTCCATAACAATTGAGATTCAGAGAAGTAAACCTACATATCCCAGGCCAGCAGTTCGCATGCGGTGGTGGCAGGGAGAGGGGTGAGGAACAGTACTGGAGTGTGTATGAATATACCATTCTCCGGGAAATGGTTGAAAATGTGCAGGGTTATCACATTGTGGGTATCACAATGGATAGAAAATTATGTTTTTGGCATTTAGTGTTAAACATATTGCAATACTAGATACAGCACAATGAGAATTAACCTGTCTGAATACCAATTGACCACCAATTGGGAAACTCAGCAAATTTAGACAAACTAAGGGTATTATAGTCACCTCTTCAAATAACTAATAAATAATCTTCCATTATGATATCTATATCGATAATCTACAAAATAAATAATTTAAAACCTTTTGCCATTATTCTTGTTTTGGTGTTTTGTTTTGTTTTTGCCATTACTCTTAAAATGAAAGAAAGAAAACATAAGAATGGCAAGTGTCCAAAAATTAGTCTTAGGAAGTAACTGAGCAAAAGCAGAAATCTGGGCTCATGTTCTTCCTACATAAAAATACAGCTATTATATCATTGTATTAAAAAAAATCACATAAGCAACATGGTGTGTAATGTACAACAAGATTTAAAGAACTCCAAGCTCTCAAGTGCCTGTTGGAACTTCACTTAATCAACTATAATTTTTCAGTCACTCTTTACTTGTCTTAATTCAAAGGAAAGTTAAGTAGAAGTGTCCTGAATCTTTTCTTAAAGTTCAAGCTTTCTGCTCCTGTTCCTTCAAGTATTAGCTTTAATCATGGAATCACCCCAGAGCGAGGACTCTCTTCTGCTTCTCAGGGCTTCCACCAAAGACCCCAGGTTCTGATGCCCCTCTTCTGTTCGTCCTTTAGCCCAAATGAATTCCCTTTGACCTTTCAGCAACACAAAATGAAAGAAAATGACCTGCTAAGGAACATTCTTTTTCTCAGATTACAACAAACTCTGTAACAAGCTTTACCCCAAGCCCTGTAATAGGCACAAAGCTCTGTTGGCATTGTAGGTATTAATGAGCCACCCATCCTATTCTCTCCCTTACCTTTCCCTTATTACCTTTGAAAACACTTAGCATTGAAAAAAATTCCCTAGACTTTAGCATTTACAAATTGTCTTTCCTGGAGGCATGTTTCTTAAAATCATATGCCTTTGGGGTATTTGTTATGTTGTTTAGGTGGGGAATATAAAACTGAGGGAATATTTCAGGAACAAAAACAAGAGTCCTCACCTATGGTGTTTTAACTATGACGACAAACAAATGTTTTAAACCATAAGTAAGTAATAAAATCTTTTCAAATATTGAAGCAATTCTTAGCCTAATTGTCACTTAGCAATTCTAAGAATGTGTTCATTTGTTTTCTGCTCAACTGGTATACTGGAGCAAATTGTTTATCTGTGATGTTCTATAAACTAACATGAATTACTTTGTATTTCCAATTAAATCTCAATTAAGAAACCTTATAATTATCTCAGACCAAGCAGCCAAGGATAGAAATACCTCATATTGAATCATACTTACAGTAATAATGAGACCCTTAAGGTTTGGCATTTATGTTTACCTCAGATAGGCGTCCAAAAATTGTGATGATTATCCAAACTCTCCAAACATCTTGAGTCTGCAAAATTTGGCTGGCAATCTTGTGGGAACAAGCATTTTGGTTTTTTTGGGTTTTTGTGTTTTGTTTTTTTCCAAAAGCCCAGTATGTCTGCTGTAAGTCCTGGCTCAAAGTCAGACTCCAAAGGCAGATGAAAACGAGAGAGAAATTTTTATCTAAATATTTGAAAGCTTAAAAATGGGTGAAGATTCATGGGAAGGAAAAGTTTATTTTCTTTAAAACCCGTTCAACATAATTTATACCTATTGCTACATTCATGTTGAACCTGTTACTAATGTCATAAATTGGACTCTCTCCCACTTAAAGTGAGAATAACCATTCAAGAAACCTTCTGTGAGATATTTTATATTCTTGGATCCTTTCCCCATTTTAGCACACAAGAATGGCAATACGAAAACAAGCTGTGTTTTTATTTGAATTGTTCTAATATATAGACATTTTAAGTAAACACTTAGGAAGGTATTTACTTAAGCAAGTAGTGTATTAAGTAAGATAAAGAAAAAAATGTGAGTTGAAACGAAATGGCAGTTATTTTGGGTAATGTATATAATTATAAATTGTACCTCATGATTGAAAGAATAAGAACCAGTCAATTATTCTGAGTAAGTCCACAATCCACTCCCTTTTTCTCTATCTGGAATACAGTCAAATATTTTAAAGCCCTTGCTTTTGAAATGAGAAGGTAAGCATAAAAAGAGAATCTAAAGATGTAATAGAATGTGAAATTGCTAAAGTCATGACATCCCAAGTTCAGGCCAGATTTGTTTTAAATTTAAATAAAATTATAAAATTAATTTAACTAATTAGCCCTAGACAATTTTTTTCAGATTAGCTTATGTTACAGCTCTACCTATACCAGTGATGGCGAACCTATGACACGCGTGTCAGCACTGACACGCGCAGCCATTTTTGATGACACGCGGCCGCTGAGGCAGCCGCATGCGAGGATGAAACATTTGCTGCTCCTGAGGATGAAACATTTGCGACTAGAGTCTTGGAGTAACTCCAAGACTCTAGTCGCAAATGTTTCATCCTCCCCTATTAGACACTCTGTACCAGAGGTCTGTAGGCCAAAACAACAGAAGTCCGGCACAGAGCATCTAGTTCTGGGACTTCTGGTTAAGCCAGGATCTTTGCCCTCACTTCCGCCGGCAGAGCAGGGAGCAGCGGAACGCAGCGAGGGACGCATCTCTGGGGGCCCTGCCATTACCAGTAACCAAATAACGTTAACCACAGCAACCATTATCTACTGTTCTGGGGTGTCATGGATTTCTAATCCATCATTACTGAGATAAGTGAGGGGGAGGCTGGGAGAGGCGAGGGTTTGTGGCGTGCTATGGGTGCTGTTTCCCGCCATTAGAAATAGCGGCAGCCATTTTAATTCACATAAGGAACACCATCTTGCTCCATAGTGCAGACTCCATTTCACCACTATTACTGTTGTGCAGCCTTATTAACCCCTATTTCTACTTATTAACCCTGCCCTTTCCTAAAAGACAGTTATATGCACCATTTTGTGGTTAGTTAGGCTAGTTAACCCCTAATTGCCTGCAGGCCTAACAAGCTATCTATAATTCTATCTTCTGTCACTGCCCCCCGATGGAGAACCCAAAAAATAAAAAACTAAGGTTAAGTAAAGGAAGTGGTAGTAGCAGTGGCCGAGCCTTTCAAGAGACATGGACCGAGATGTATGGCTTTATAGAAAAAAATGGCAGATCATTTTGCGTTCTATGTACTGAAACAGTAGTAAGCAGAACGTGGAATATAAATAGACATTTTGAAACTAATCATTCCCAGCTCTTGGAAGAAAGTAAGGATGAAAGGAAGGAATACATTTCCAGGCAGCTACACCTTTATAAGAGCCAATCTAATTCCATCCTTAAATTTATGAAAGGCTCTACAAATTTAACATCTGCAAGTTTGAGCATTGCTCACTCTATAGCTCAGCATGGAAAAGCGCTCAGTGAGGGAGAATTTATTAAAGAAACTCTCCTAAGATGTGCACCAGTTCTATTTCACAATATGCAGAATAAAGATGCAATTATTAAGAGAATATCTGAGTTACCACTCAGTAGAAATATCATAAAAGACTGAATAATGAGACTGAACACAAACGTACAACATCAATTAAAGAGAGAAGTGTAAATATTTTTCCATCTCTCTTGATGAAACTACTGATGTCACATCACTTGCTCAGTTGGCCATTATTGGTCGATAGTCTGATGGTCTCACAATGAGAGAAGAGTTGATAAAGTTAGTATCAGTGTCAACAAGTAAATCAGGAAGCGAAATATGTAAGGTTGTTATACAAACATTTCGTGACCTAAGCATTGATATCTCTAAAGTTGTGTCAGTGATGACAGGTGGGGCACCAAATATGGTGGGGGAAAAAGTCGGATTTGTCAAATTGTTTACAGAAGCTATTGGACATCCGATTGTGCCTTTTCATTGTATTATCCATCAGGAGGCTTTATGTGCCAAGGCAGGATTCACCGACTTAAACGACTTAATGTCAGTTATTACAAAAATAGTTAATTTAATAGCTGCTCGCCCCCTTCATAAGCGAGAATTTTCAGCACTTTTACTGGAGGTTGATTCCACCTACAGTGGACTGCTGATGTACAATAATGTAAGATGGCTGAGCTGAGGCAAAGTTCTTGAGCGCTTTGTGGAGTGCTTTGAAGAAATTAAGGTATTTCTTGACAATAAGGATCTGGGAAACTTTCCTCAGCTTAATGATGATAAGTGGGTCAACACCCTGATGTTTCTTACAGATCTCTCTGTTCATATTAATGAACTGAACTTAAAGTTACAAGGTTTTGGCAAAAGTATTGATGTTATGTTTGGATACATAAAAGCTTTTGAAAGTAAAGTTAAAATTTTCAAGCGAGATGTAGAAACTAAAACTTTTAAATATTTTCCTCGAGTAACAAAGTACTTTGAGAAGGCCAGTGCAGCTGTACAAAATGAAATGGAACTCTTGCATATGAAGTACCAGCATGTTTTAGACTCGTTACTTGACCAGTTTAGTGATAGATTTAGTCAATTTAGAAGTCTAGAACAGACCATGAAAATAATTAAGTATCCTGATGTAGTTGTCTACAGTAGTTTGGAATTAAATGGTTTCCAATGGATGCAAATTGATGATTTGGAGATGCAACTTGCAGAATTTCAAGATAGTATCTGGGCTCAGGTGTTTGTCAACTTGAGTTCAAAGCTTGAGAATCTGGAAAGGTGCCGCTTGGAGAATCAAGAGGAGTGCCACTACGAACAGGAAATTTGGAGTGCCTGGAACCGACTACCAGATACTTTTAGCACCCTGAAAAATATTGCAATGGCTTTACTCACAATTTTCCCCTCTACATACTTTTGTGAGGCCTTATTCTCAGCGTTAAATAATATCAAAACCAACAAAAGAAACAGATTGACAGATGAAGTTAGTAGCGCTTGCTTGGGCCTGAAGTGTACAAAATACCAACCTTCGCCGAAACCGGTTTGGCTCAGTGGATAGAGCGTCAGCCTGCGGACTTAAGGGTCCCAGGTTCGATTCCGGTCAAGGGCATGTACCTTGGTTGTGGGCACATCCCCAGTAGGGGGTGTGCAAGAGGCAGCTGATCAATGTTTCTCTCTCATCGATGTTTCTAACTCTCTATCCCTCTCTCTTCCTCTCTGTAAAAAATCAATAAAATATATTTAAAAAAAAAATACCAACCTTCAATTGAAGATTTAGCCAATGAAATTCAGCAACAAAAAAGTCACTAATAGGCAGGTTAGTTAAAGAATTCCCCCTCCCCTTCACTTATCATAGTTCATGGCACCCCACACAAGCTAAATAATAAGACCAACAAAAGAAACCAACTGTCAAAGAAGTCACTAAGCAGGTAAGTTAAATATTTAGTTTTTGGTTTATTAAATACAATTATATATAACAATTATACATTTATGTTATTTAAACTATAAATATCGCGAAATAATGTTTTTTCCTCAAAGTGACACACTACCCGAGTTATGCTCAGTTTTTTGGTGAAGTTTGACACACCAAGCTCAAAAGGTTGCCCATCACTGACCTATACTCATTCTGTTTAGCTTGTTCTCACTCTCCAGAAAAGAGGCCATCGTACAAAGTTGAACATAAAGTAAATCTTGTTTTCAATGAACTTGCAAATTACACTGGGAATATTTTTGGGAATAATTCCAGATCTTTGGAGAGGAAAAAGAAAAATTTCCCAACTTTAAAATCTCTCTTCTGTCTTTGCAACAATCTCCCAGCTTTTGGAAGCTATGATTTCATGCTCCCATTGTTGAGAACTTAGTACTACCTCCACCCCCAGAATAAAAAGATTAATCTTTTTGAAAAAATCTTTAGTATTGAAAGTATTACATATGTCCCCTTTTTCCCCCCATTGACTCCTTCTAGTCCACTTCCATCCTCATCCCAGACCTTCACCACCATACTGTGTCCATGGCCCCTAACTGCCCCCCTGCTGGCCAGGTCAGCCCCAACTGCCCCCTCCCTGCTGGCCTGGTTGCTCCTAATTGCCACACACCCCTGGCCTGGTCACCCCTTACTGCCCCCCCCCCCCCGCCAGCCTGGTCACCCCCAACTACCCCCCCTGCTGGCCTGGTTGCCCCCAACTACCCCCTCTGCTGGCCTGATCACTCCAAACTGCCCCCCTGCTGGCCTGGTCATCCCCAACTGCCCCGCCCTGCTGTCCTGGTAGCCCCTCACGGCCCCCCTGCTGGCCTGGTATAGGCAGCCATCTTGTGAGGGCGTGAGGGTTAATTTGCATATTATATCTTTATTATATAGGACAGTGATGGGCAACCTTTTGAGCTTGCTGTGTCAAACTTTACCAAAAAACTGAGCATAACTCGGGTAGTGTGTCACTTTGAGGAAAAAACATTATTTCGCAAATGTTTCATCCTCAGGAGCAGCAAATGTTTTATCCTCGGCATGCGGCCGCCACAGCGGCCGCGTGTCATCAGAAACGGCTACGCGTGTCAGTGCTGACACGCTTGTCATAGGTTCGCCATCAATGATATAGGATATGCATACAAGTTCTTTGGTTGATCTCTTCCCACCCACCCACCCACCCACCCACCAAAGCCTTCCCTCTGAGATTCACAGTCTGTTCTATGCTTCTATATACTGGTAATATAACAGACATATCCCACAGATTTAGATAAGTTTATAATGTGTAATAGAGCTAGCTTCCAGAATAATAATTTGAGATTTAGTTTTTAAACATTTTAATGGCATACCTAATTTTACTCAATCTTCATAGCAGCTGTGCTATCCCATTTTACAGATGAGGAAAACTGAGGCTGGGAGAAATTAAATAACTTTTCCACAGTTTATCAGCTAGAAATTTATAAAATCTAAGTTCAAACCTAAGTTTTCAGATTCCAAGTCATGTTTCACTGTTGCTGTTTAAACTAGGATTCATTGGAAAACCTAAGGTTCTGCAAAGGACTCTCACAACTTCTTTCATCATTAATTTACATGAAATGCAGCATTCAGTCTCATCACCAAGTGGCTTGAAATTACCTTTGTCATCCTTATTGATTCCCTGTTGATTCTTCTGAATGGAAACACAGCTGCAATACTCAGATTTGTCATACTTTTTATGAAAGAAACCATATTGTACTCCAAGAATCTTAATGGTACCTGAAGCTTTAAAAGAACATTAGTTGTGACACTGTGTCATGACCAGGTCATTCCAATCTCTGTGCTGGAACATGAGCCCTTATGATTTTCTCCTTAGCAGATACTTTAACTGGTTTCCATGAAGCCTTCGCACAATTACTGAGGATAATAGGCTGCCACTATCAGGTTTCTTCTCAACTTTTCACTTTCACAGGCGGAGTCTCCAAAGATAAATTACAGGCAAGCTTAAAAGATCAGAAAGGCTTTCACATTAGAAGAGTAGGTAATTAAGTTTGATTTATGTCTGTTACAGTAATTTTGCCTTTCTCCAGGCTTCCTTCTCTGTTTCTGATACACAAAACTGCAGAAAGCACCTCACACTCTTCATGTGCTTAGAGATTGCCCTAATGAGGTTTTTGTCCTGAGATGGCTTTTGGAATAAAGGGCCATGCTAAAGGATGACAGTTCTATTTCAGCTAGACAGGAGCCTGAGTTCTGGCTAAAGTAACCAGAGCTATTAAAAATGAGTTTCAATCCTTCTCTAGTTTGTCCATTTTTTACAAACAACAGAAGGTATGTTTGTGTTTACATTCTTCCTTCTCTTTTTGTCTTCCTGATTTACATTTTAATGACTCATTAGCATTGAAAGATGATAGACAAATTCCTCCCTAGCCAAGAAACAATGTGGGTATTGTTAACAAAACTTCCTGAAAAGGTGTGGAAAGAAGAAACTTTATTGAGACACTCAGTTTGCAAACCAGGGAGATGCAGCCTCCGGTAGAAACAAAGTGTGCTCCACTGAGACAAAGGGGAGGCTCTTTTATAAAGTTTCCACCCAAGGATCCAATTGGGTCCATTTTATGCAAATGAGGTTTCCAAATCATGCAGTTCTGATTGGTTTGTATGGATGCAAATGAGGATATAATTGTGCAGTTCTGATTGGACGGGACAGGTCCATTGGTCTAAAGACAAAACCAGGAACTTCCTTATAGTGGTTAACTCAAGCAGCAGAAGCATAGTACAGGAGGTGGGAAGCTTAGTGTGTGGCTTTTCCCATCATGCAGAGTGCATGAGAGGCCTCAGTCAGCACCAGCCACTAGACTCTAGTTCTGACTTTGGGCCCAATTAACCACAAGAGGTCTATTCCAACAGATATATTTCTTCTGGGTTCACAGTATTGCACATTTTACTATATCTCCAATGACCCTCTGAGCCTCTCCCTGAACAGAAAGAGTTTCCAGGAGGTGGGAAGAGAAAATTACTTGTTGCTGGAATGATAAAGGGCCATTTTGCACCATCACATTATTGAATTAAGGAGTTTTTTTAAATCTGGCATTGCTTCTCACTCCACCCTAGCCTTCGTCTCCCATTACATTTTTGTGAAAGGAATCTAGATATACTTTAAATTGGTTGACTTATCTTGGAAACCGTAGTGTGTCTCAGAATTCCCCAGTGGCAAAGTTGCTTGCACAGCCTTACTGATAATGAGTACAGTTTGTTTCAATGAAATTTATACTTAAAACAACAACAACAACAAAAAACACAATGGAAACTGTGGTACAAACATGCTGCCGTGTTTATGCAGATATATGGACTCATTGTAACTTAGGACTCAATAAACTGAGCAGTTCATTCCTTAATTCAGCAGGACTTAAGAAGGAGATAAACACCCAGGGAGGCAACTGCATTCCTTCTTCATCCACTTGTATACTACTTAGGTTATTATTTTTTTTCCTTTATTTTGGCTCTTCCCTCATATGTAAACTATTTAAACAACAGCTATTTTAGCAACAACATGCAGACTCCTATCTTAGAAAAATGTCCTCTCTTCATTGTCTTGTTAGTTGTGATACAAATTTTGTTTTAAACTAAAAAATCTGGGGATTTAATTTTTGTGTATTTTACTCTCACACACATTTTATAGTATATATTGTCTTTCAAGAAATAGAAGCTATTTGATGACCCAGCTCATTTGCTGCAAATTGTTAAAACGTGGCCCTGTAATCCACAGATTTTATTGAGCAACTACTATGTGTAGACACTCCTCAGGATGCCTGGAATACAGCAGTGAACAAAAGACAAACATTTCTGCTCTCTGGAGCTGACATTTTAATTATAGGGGTGAGGGGGAAATGGTGGTGGATATACAATATGCTCAAATTCTTAAGCTCATAAAACTATCACACTCATTCACGTGTACACAGATACACACACCTTTAAGATTTTACTGTTATTATCCATATCTTACAAATGAGAAAACTGAGGCACAGAGAGAATGAATATTGTGGCCAACATCACATCGGTTGTCCATGACAAGGCCAGGATTCTATCCAGGCGCTTCGGCTCTGGAGTCTGTGCTCTTATACTGAATAAAGCTGTCATTTTCTGATGAACCACCACTGTGTCAGAATTCTGAAGCAGTTTATTCAGTGCTCTCACCTGAGAAACTAGTGTGTTACCTAACTCAACACTTCGCATGGAACATAATCCAGCAGTTTCTATAAATAAAGGAAAATAAACCCATGACTGTGTAAAGCTAATTCTTTTTATTTACTTTATAGACGGAAAACTTAGGCAGAAACCAGCCTTGGGTAAGAAACGTTCACATCTCAGAAAAGTCTGGACTTCTATAACAGCCTCCCAACTTGCATCATTACCCCAGACGTGGCCTGACCGGGACTCTGGCTACAGCCTTGGAATTTATTAGCAATACAGGGTGGTCATTTTTTTTCTCATCTGGAAAACACAGAGATAATAATACCTTTGGGGGTTCTTTTCCATGTCAAATAAGATTTCATAGGTTTTAATCAAATAGGAAAGCAAAAGAACTTCGTACTCTGCACAAGGGGAGGTGCATGCCTTCAACGCATCCTGAACACATGCACGAAGTCAGACGGGCAAAAGCAGCTCCGCTGTTCCTCCTGCCTTCGGGACCCAGCAGCGCCAGGACCCTGTCCAGAAAGCCTCCACCTGCCCCCTGCAGTCACCTGCCCCCTCCAGTCACCTGCCCCCTTGGACCTCTTACACCTACCATTTCCACATCATGCAATGACACAGTATTTTGTTCTACTAAGATTTTGTGCTGCATCTCCTGAAATAGAGTCTAAATCCTGGTGAGCCGGCACTACCTGCAGAAGCCTAGTACTAAAGAGCCTCTGAGGCTGTCCGCTAGGACTCAGTTCCCAGCTCCACCATTTGCCAGCCATGTGACACAGAGAAAGTCACTTGCTCTGTCTGTGCCTCATCTTCCTCATTTGTAAAATAGAGACGATAGTATTGCTGAGAGGAATACATACGTTAATAGATGAAAAAGTGATCAAGCTCGGCCAGGGTGGCTCAGGGGCTGAGTGTCAACCTATGAACCAGGAGGTCACAGTTCCATTCCAGTCAGGGCACATGCCTGGGGTTGTGGGTTCGATCCCCAGTAGAAGATGTTCAGAAGGCAGCGAATTAATGATTCTCTTTCATCGTTGATGTTTCTATCTCTCTCTCCCTCTCCCTCTTCCTTTCTCTCTCTAAAATCAATAAAAACATATCAGAAAAAAGAAAAAGTGATCAGGATGACACCTGATTCCCAGGAGGGACTATGTAAATCTTTTCTTTTTTTTTTTTTATAAGATCTTCCTTCTCCACATCGCCTTCTGTCCATTGTCCAGGAGCAATAGTTGAGTTTAGCTGAACTAATTAGGCAAGATGTGCTACCAAATGGAACATCTAGTTTAATGCAGAAACCATGATTTCAGAAGTTTCCTTACTCTGCCTCTGCTGCTGTTACGAGAAATAGACATTTCTACAACCCTAATGAGCTCAGTGAGGTGAACTAAAGCATTAATTTTATTAATCGTTATATATGGAATCAACTACACCCTGTCCCATGAGCCTGAGTCATTATTGGAAAGATGCCTTCCCAACATCCAGCCTAGCTGGGGAAGGGTACCCACCTTCCAGACGGACACCATTGGCCCCTCCCACCTCTCAAGCAGCCTTGACAAATAGAAAATAGGCAGATAGTATTTCACTGCTGAAGTCTCAAACTCGGAGTTCTAGTCAGGCATGTCAGTGTCTTTGGAAACACTCTACCCTCTTATAGAGAGAAGGCAAGCTCCATAAGGGAAGGAATTATTCCAGTCTTGTCTACCCACTAAAATTTTTTTGAATAAATTAATGAATTCAGTATCTATTCACAGTAGTCCTCCCTTGTCCACAATTTCACTTTTCATGGTTTTAGTTAATTACCCAGGTCAACCTCAGTCTGAAAATATTAAATGGAAAGTTTTAGAAATAAACAATTCATATATTAAACCATTCTGAGTAGTGTGATGAAAATCTCACAAGTCCCACTCCATGCAGCCCCTGAGGTGACTCATCCCTTTGTCCAGTGTCTCCACACTTTAGTCACCTAGTAGCTATATTGACTATCAAATCGACTGTCGAGATATCATAGTGCTTGTGTTCAGGTCACCCTTAGTTTCCTGAATAATGATCCCAAAGTGCAAGAGTAGTGATGCTGGCAATTCAGGTACGCCAGAGAAAAGCCAGAAAGAGCCTCCTTTAAGTCAGGGATGGGGAATGCCAGGCCTTGGGCCATATATGGCCCACAAAATCATTCGGTCTGTCCCTGCCAAGGCATTAGGGGGTGAGTTAATTAAATGTTTGACCAAATGCAGCAGGCTAATTTTTAAGCTGATAATCTTGTATGGCCCTCGAATGATGTTTTAAATATCCAAATGGCCCTTGACAGAAAAAAGTTTCCCCACCCCTGCTTTAAGTGAAAAGGTGAAAGTCCTCAACTTCATATGGAAAGGAAAGAATTGTATGCTGAGGTTGTGAAGATCTCTGATAAGAACAAATCTTCTATCCATGAAATTGTAAAGAAGGAAAAAAACATTCATGCTAGTTTTGCTGTGGAACCTCAAATTGCAAAGGTTAGGGTCAAGGTATGTGATATATGTTTAGTTAACATAGAAAAAGCATTAACTGTGTGGGTGGGAGACTTGGTTGATGGCCAAGATCAATGAGCCTGTGAGAAGATGTCAGCAAGGTGACACCAAGCCGTTTTCTGCAAGTCAGAGATGGTTACACAGAATCAGGAATAGGTTTGGCATTTTATCATCTCACACCATCACCAGAAGGGTGACTGCCAGTACAATGAGAGGTTTTGAGAGAGACCACATTATTATGTGAATAATTTTTATTAAGGTATATTATTTTAGTTGTTCTATTTTATCATTAGTTATTGTTGCTAATCTCTTACTGTGCCTAATTTATAAATTAAAATTTATCATAGATATGTATGTAATGGAAAAAACAGTATATATAGGGTCCAGTATATCTGTGATTTCGGACATCCACTGGGGGTCTTGGAATGCATCCCCCATGTATAAGGGGAGACTACTGTACAGCAACCATCATTGCTATATGTATAACCTTTCAATTTTTACTGCCTGAGTACCGGAAACAAATTTCTTGATTTATTTCTATAACAAGGCAAATATCACAAAATATGCTATTCCAAATATCTTTGATTAACCATATATATATATATATATGTGTGTGTGTGTGTGCATATGTTTTAATTTTATAAATCAGAAGCTGAAGGATATTTTCCGCATTATTTTTTCTCATTAATATATACTGATTATAAGACTATTTGAAGTTTAGTTCTATGTCTATGTTATTGCTATCCTGCAACGTTATCAAAATATGAACATGCTTTATTCATTCATCTCAACAAACAGTTTTAGTATTGCTGTGTGCCCAGTATTATGCTAGACCCTGTGGATATCAACACAAATAAATGCAGCCCCTGCCTTGAGTAGTATAATATGCAGAGTAGCACAGGGTACTAATGAGGTTGAGGTTAGTATGAATGTTAATCACACGTCCTTAGGTGCATCCTTTAGTGGGAAACTGCCCGGGGCCTACTTGCAGGATGTTTGAGGATGAGACAGTGAGCATGTCTTTCTAAATAAAATAAGACAAAGAAATATTTGCTTTAATTTCTTATTCTAATTTAAAATATAAATGATGATCATATGACTTTTAAAATCATCTAAAAGTAGTAAAATTTCTTAATGAATTGTGAAATCAAAAGAGTACTTTTTTTCCTAACTAGCTTATTTTGCATAGCATAGTAGTCTCCAGGTCCATCTATGCTCTTCGAAAAGGGTAATAGATTCTTCTTTTCTGACAGCCACATAGTATTCCACTGTGTAAATGTACCACAGCTTTTTCTATCCACTCGTCTACTGATGGGCACTCGGGCTGTTTCCAAATCTTATCTATTGTAAATAGCACTGCTATGAACACCGGGGTGCATATATTCTTTCTGATTGGTGTTTCAGGATTCTTAGGATATATTCTCAGAAGTAGAATCACTGGGTCAAAAGGCAGTTCCATTTTTAATTGTTTGAGGAAATTTCCTACTGTTTTCTACAATGGTTACCCCAGTCCACATTCCCACCAGCAGTATACTAGGGTTCCCTTTTCTCCACACCCTCGCCAGCACTTGTTTGTTGATTTATTGATGGTAGCCATTCTGACATGTGTGCAGTGGCACCTCATTGTAGTTTTAATTTGTATCTCCCTGATAATTGGTGATGTTGAGCATTTTTTCATATTTCTATTGGCCATCTGTATGTCCTCTTTGGAAAAGTGTCTATTTTGGACCTTTGCCCATTTTAATTGGATTATCTTCCAGGTGTTGAGTTGTATGAATTTTTTGTATATTTTGGAAATGAGCCCCTTATTAGATGTATCATTGGTGAATAAGTTATCCCATACCATAGGTTCTCTTTTCATTTTATTGATAGTCTTTTGCTGTGCAGAAGCTTTTTAGCTTGATGTAGTCCCACTTGTTTATTTTTCCTTTGTTTCCCTTGCCCTAGGACAGTGGTCGGCAAACTCATTAGTCAACAGAGCCAAATATCAACAGTACAACGATTGAAATTTCTTTTGAGAGCCAAATTTTTTAAACTTAAACTTCTTCTAATTCCACTTCTTCAAAATAGACTTGCCCAGGCCGTGGTATTTTGTGGAAGAGCCACACTCAGGGGGCCAAAGAGCCGCATGTGGCTCATGAACCGCAGTTTGCAGACCACGGCCCTGGATGTATTGATGAAAATACTGCTACGTGAGATGTCTGAGATTTTACTGCCTATGTTTACTTCTAGGATTTTTATGGTTTTGTCACTTACATTTAAGTCTTTTATCCATTTTGAGTTTATTCTTATGTATGGTACATGTTGTGCTATCACATGATCTCACTTATATGTGGAATCTAATGAACAAAATAAACTAACAAAATAGGTCTAGAAGCATGGATACAAGGAACAGAATAAAAGATCTCAGTTGGAGGGAGGAGGAGGGGACAGGAAGAGATTAACCAAAGATCATGTATACATATATGCATAACCCATGGACGCAATAGTGTGAGGAAGCCCTGGGGTGGGAAGGGGGTTGAGTGGAGGGAGCAAAAAGGGGGAATTTGGGGTCATCTGTAATAATGACAACAATCAAAAAGAGTAAGTTTTATGCTTATTTCTATTATTGGCATTTGTGGAAAATGTCACATTCTTTATTATTTCCTAGTTTATTCAGAAAATTCCCTGGAAAAGTTCACGGATTTTGTAGGTAATCTCATCAGTCAGCGCACCCTAAAAGAAAAAAGGCTCTCATCCTTACACCAGGACACAGTTAGCCTGACTAACCTTGCTCATCCAGCTAATCTTGTTCTCTGAGTCATCCCCAGGGCGTGGAGGTCACGAGTGACTTCACACCTCGGGGGGCTGTGAGGGCATGCATATGCCTTTAAATGACCATCACTCAGATTGGGTAGAGGCCAGCATTATCTGCATAAAAACAAGTCTGATTTCTGAGATTCCACTACTCCAGTCCTTGGACAATTAGGCAGGTCCTCTCAGCCCATGAGAAGAAAGTAAATAGTGGTTCCAGAAACAACCCAAGTTCCAGCTGAAACTATTTTCCCCATGAGCTTTATTCCCCCCATCCTCTCTAGTTTCCAAAATTCAAATTCCTTACCTAGCCTCCCTCTGAAGCCTGAGTCCCCAGCTATCGGTGACTAATTCCCTTACTTTCTTTTACCTGGACTCAAGATTATTCCATTTCTTTTTCTCTTTTGCTTCATCCAGCTAATGTGTGGCATGTCATACACAAACTAATGCTCAGCTTTCTCACTGTTTTAGTCTGAGCCTTTTGTTAATCCTGTTTCCACATCTGCCTACATCCATTCCATACATACTAGGTTGCACTATTCTCTCCCTATCTCAAAGATGATATTGTTGTAATGACCAGTATTCATTTATACTGGCAAAACAAGGTTATGTAATATGCATTTTCTACCATCAAGAAGAATAGTTTCTATTCATATATGATTATGGAGGGGAAGATGGACAGCAATTTTACATGAGCTAATTATTTCAAATTAGTTAAAATAAGTGCTAGGAAGATGCACTTATTTCAAACCCATCATTTTCCTGATTTATTTAACAGAGGAATAGAACGCTTGTCCTAGGAATGATGGCTTCTGTGAGGGAAGAAAACTTAAAGTGGCCCTTTCACTAACTGAGCATCTCAATAGTTGTATGTGCAGGTTGGCTGAAACCGAGTTGAAGAGCAAGAAATGGAGGAAGGTGGATTCCTGTAGGTGGTAATCTGAAAAACATATGGAATTCCTGCAGGAAATATGAGAGGAAGTGAATGCAGGGCAAAAGTGAGAGGGTAGAGCAGCCAGTAAGGGCAGGGTGCTGAGACCATATCAGCAGACAGTAAGAAATTCCCAGGAGCAGGATGGCAAAAAAAGTTTTTTAAGAAGGGGATGTCTGCTTTTCAATTTAAAATGTGTATTGTCCCTGTTCCATAAACCTTCCTTGTCTCCCCAAATTATCAGTAAAACTCTTAGCACCCAAAAGCCCTGTGGGAATGGAATTCTGTGGAAACCAGAAGAAGACGCCCAGCTAGCTGGCCCATAAAGAGTACAATGAGCTTGTATAATCCAGGCAGGACACTGTAATCTAAGTCAAAGGAGCAGGAGCTTAGAGCCGGACGTTACCTGGAGAATTTAAACCCTGGAGAACTCATAGCGGTTTCTTGAGGTCATTCAACTTCCCATAGGTCCTGGGATGGGAGGAGGTGGTCCGGTGTGACCTGGGGTTTGAGAATGGCAGCTGGTATGTGGATGACAGTGGTCACCCTGCTCCAAACCAGCACCCGTGTGTCCCTGTCCCATTTAAGATGTACTGGCTAAGACGTAGCACGAAATCCCAAATGGCTTCCTCCGAGCACAGAGAAGAACATCGGATTCTTCTCACTTCCTGGAACATACCATACTTCGATCGAGGCTATAAAAGCAACCTGCGCTTACATCATGTGTTTCAGTCTATGGCTTCTCATAGTCAGAGATTCTATTTCACGCGAACAAGCGTGGCCCCTCGTCTTCTCCCAAACCTGCACTAAATAATTTTATTTTATAATCTAAATTTAAGACCTTATATTTTTCCCTATTACATTTCATCTTTGGGGTTTCCTTGGCCAGCATTCCCACCTGTTGAAATATTTTAGAGTTCTAATTCCATCATCCCTCGAGTCAGCTGCAGATTTGATCCATATGCCTTTGCCCTGCAAGGAGTCGGAAGGTGTTGTGGAAAAGGAAAAGGACTAGGAATCTCATGCCCTGGGTTGTCCACCCATATTTACCACTAGCTGGGTATCCCATGCACTGGGCCAGCTACTTAACCTTTCTGAACCTCAGTTTCCCCACTTATAAAATAGAAAAACCAGTCTCTGGCAAATTTACCTCATATTATTAGGAAAATCAAGAGGTAGGTGTGTGTGTGTGTGTGTGTGTGTGTGTGTGTGTGTACATACTTGCAAAATCAGCTTTTTAAATTAAAAGAATGGTTTGTTATGTAAATGTGTGTATTATTAACATGCTTAGTTAGCAACCCTGTGTTCAGTGAGGACAAGATAAGCCTTTCAATAAGGCCTTGGAGGGTGTAGCCCCCTCTAGGATACCCGGGAATATCTCCTTCCCGGTGAACACCTGATATATACAATTATCCAGCATTTGCTTCTTGAGCACCTGCTATATACCAGACCAAATGCACCAGGTGCTTAACATACAAAAATTAAAGAGATACAACAGGTATCTTATCTCAAGCCACTGATGAGAAATTGTAAAAGATGAAAGGGGAAGGGAGAGTTCAGCCCCTAAGAGCTAATACATATAATTATTGCTCTACTTTGAAGAGGGAAAGGGCTGTTTCTCTGCTCTTATCAGAATTGTTTAAAAAGAAGGGAAAGGGGTCATTTCCTTCTGACTCAGGAAAAAGAAAAAAAATGAACAAGCTCTAATGCTCTCAGCAGATCTTATTGCCTCTAAGAGATCTGTATGCGTCTCCGTCTTCTGATGTACACACAGAGAGAAGCAATCACTGGGGACGATCTTTCAAGACCAAGCTCTTTCCAGTGGTCAGTTTGACCTAAAGAGATTCCCTGAGAGTGAGTCTCAGAAATGGCCGATAAAATACTGATAAGCGATTCCATCCCCCAGAGGTTCTTAGTGAAATGGTCTGGGGGGAGGCCTGGGCACCATCGGGGAAATCTAAAGTGTAGTCCCAGTTAGAATCACTGTCTGAGACAGAAAGCCCAGCAAAAGTTTAAGTGGAAAGCTCTATGGAGGAGGGTCCTATGAAATAATAAATGATAATAAGATATAAGAAATTTCTTATAAAACTATCTTACATGTTAGTTTGTTTTAAAGGCTCTTTAAATGGCTACCTTAAATAATTTTATTCTTGCAGGGGTTTTTTTGTTGTTGTTAATCCTCACCCCAGGATATTTTTTCCATTCATTTTCTAGAGAGAGTGGAAGGGAGGGAAGGAGAGTAAGGGAGATAGTGAGAAAAACATCAGTGTGAGAGAGACACCTCAACTGCTTGGGGAATCAAACCTGTGAGTCTTTGGTTTGGGGGCCGACGCTCCAACCACTGAGCAACACCAGCCAGGGATGCAGATAGCCTTTTAAATACAACTTGGGGAGGGTGGCAAATAAATGAACATTTCTATCCAAGTTGAGGAGAAAATAACCGCCTCAGGAAAAACACCCACCTGATGATTTAAGCCCCGTGAATGTCACCTTCTGTGTGTTTAATTAAGCTGCCATGTCATATCCCTTTTGTGTGAGGAATTTTCTCCTTTTACGAAGGTCTGACTGTAATAATTAAAATTGCCAAGTGGTTGTGATGTCACACCTCTAAAATAAAAAGTCAGTGTTGCAGCCTCTAAGCCGAAAGCGTAAGAGCAGTCAATGGAAAACAGATGTTCATCCTGGTGGGTGTTCAAAACCATTTTTTTAAATTCGATGTCTCTGTATAAGTGCTCGTACAGTCTCAAAACACAGACTCAAGCCAACAGTTTATATATTTAAATGCTCACCTGTTTGATAGGATGATGTTAATTAGGTAAACAACATATTGTTAAAATCAACCAATTGATTATTTGGTCTTTTCCATCATTTAGTCCCACGGATTTTCTTTTAAACTGTGTGATGTGTATGTGTGGTAAGTACCACTCAATAGATATTACTTTCTTTTTTATTTTTTAAAGATTTTTAATTGATTTTTAGAGAAAGAAAGGGAGAAGGAGGGAGAGAAACATCGATGTGATAGCAAATCACCAATTGGCTGCCTCCTGCACACCCCAAACCTGAGATGGAACCTGCAACCCGGGCATGTGCCCCGACCAGGAGGGGAACCGGCAACCTTTCGGTGCACAGGATGCTGCCCAAACAACTGAGCCACACTGGCCAGGGCTATTCCTGTGGATTTTTTACTAGTAAACATCTATTACCGCAGATCTTGACATTTTTAACACAAATTCTCCCTCTTAGTAAAGACTTTACCCAACTTCTTCCAAAAAAGGAGGGTAGTATCCATTTCTAGGGAAAATATATCTCACAATTTATTTCAGTATTTTGGTGAGAGATGCAAAACCAAAGATATCCATCTAATGGTTATTTGGTTTCAGAGAAGGTAACTATTAGACATTTGTGGCCATTCATTCGAGGAAAAATATGCAACTTGGGATTTTAAAAACAACTTTATAACACTCAGAAAACCAAGAGATTTTTTTAAGTAACTTATTTTTAAGTAGCAGCTGGCAAAAGACAATGAAATTCTATCCCCAAAATGAAGTTGATGATGCTGCTGATAATTAGCCCTTTATGTAAAGTTATATATATATTTCTACAAAACACTTTCATACATGTATTGCTCCCAATATCCATGTGTAATCACTACATAAATAGAGAATATAAATCTGAATAATTAAAGAACTTATCTGTTAACCATAGAGAATGCCAAACCAAACCCAGTTTCATTTCTCTGGAAGCTCAGTGCCAGTTCTCCTGTCAAGACATCTTATTAAAGGCCTAGGAAAAATGTGGGCCTGGGATTCAAGAGCAGTGGGGAAGAGGGCATAGATGATGAAAGGGAAAGAGAACATCCACAGGGATAATCCTAACTTAAAAGGGATTGCTTTCTTCTGTCCAAGTCAGTATCCTATATAATAAAAGCCCAGCGATTGAACAGCAGAACGACCAGAATGACCAATGGACCAGATGCTCAATGCTGCCCCCTGGTGGTCAGTCCGTGGCACTCCCACAGCGGGAGCAGCCGCTCAGAGGGCAGGTCCACAGCCTCTTGGCTGACCGGGATGAGCGGCGCTCCCACAGTGGGCTGATCCCCACAGGCCGCCCCCCACCAGTGCATGAATCACAGCACTAAAAGCTGGCGATTACTAAGCACCATCCTTGTGGCCGGGGAAGGCCACGTACTCTCCATGGAATCTCAGATAATCCCAGAACCTGCCTCACAGGGTTGATCCAAGGGTTTCTATTCATAGCTTTAAGAATGGGATGAGATCATCAGCTTTTAAGTAGTTGAGAGAAAACACACACTGCTCCTTTTTCAGCCGTTTCATCCCGCTTTCTTGCGAGAAAAGGAACAACTGGCTCCCACAGCCCGGCCCTGAGTGCTGTGCCGAGAGCTCACCTGCCCTCTGCTCTGAGTCTGTGATCTGTGTTAGGTGTTAGGCCTTTACACCTAACACCACCGCCTGAGCATCTTATTCAGCCCGTATCACTGACTGAGCACCCGCCGTGTCCCAGGCGATGCCCGGGTGCTCGCAGAGCAGCAGGGAGCCAGCCCCCCTGTCCTACTGAGCGTGCATTCCGCCAGGAGAGGACGGGGGTGCAGGGAGGAAACAGCCTCGGACAGATGTGAGCTGCAGCTGTCAGGGGCACGGGTACCATGAAAACATGGGAATGAAGCCGCATAGGGGCTCCGCGAGGGAGGGCCAAAGGGAGGCTCCCTGGGGGAAACTGGACGGATGGAGGAGAGCCAGGCAGACGCCTGGAGAAGGGCAGAGGGGACAGGCCACGGAGGGGCAGCAGGACGAGCAAGAGGCCGAATGGAAGGGGGTCAAGGCTGGGTCAGGGGGCACATCCTGCAGGGATCGAGGGCCCGGGAGAACCTGGCATCCCCTGAGTGCAGGCGGAGGCACTGGTGCTGTAGGTGAGGACCCGCTGGCTTCTGTGTCAGGAGCAGACTGAGGGGGAAGAGGAAGCGGGGAGACAGCAGGAGACGACAGCACCCTCCCAGAGGGTGATGGGAAGACCGTGGAAACTGTGGCAGCCGAGGTGGCGGCTTTGGGGTGTGCTGGAGGGAAGCCAGAGCATGAGGAAGGATCTGGGGGTGAGGGGTGAGGAGGCCCCATGCTCAGCTCGGCCCCTGGAAAGGCAGGGTCTCCGGCAGCTGCTGGCAGGGAGCCTGGGGTCAGATCCCGTCTGTTTTGAGGGTCTGACTGTAAAACCCAGACCTTAGTTTGAGCTCCACACGAGGGACGTGGAATGTTCACAGCCAGCCTCCCACCCTGGCGTCCGGGAGGCGGGCCATTCCCGTCTGGCTGCCCTAATCCCTCCATGCCGCCCCCCCTCCCGCAAGCTCTCTTCAATGATGACGAGTACTTATTGGAAACAAGCAAATGGCTTTATTTTTGGTACAAAAAAAACAACAAAACAGAATGTACAGTATCATGGAAAGCAAACGTTGAAAACTAGGGAAATGAAGCCACTTGTGGACACACAGATCAGCTGTGCCCGGAACCGGGTCACATGTGACACCAAAGGGCTCTGGGTCCAATGCAAAGGGCTTGCCCAGGTGGTCCGACTCCAATCCCCGACTCCAGTTTCCAGGACAGAGAGGATCCCGCACCACAGAACAGACCAGCCCCATGTCTGCGGCCTAAGGCAATGCTTGCAGTGCTTCCAGAGAAAGAAACTCCTGAGACACTGATCAGCATCCAGATCGCTGCCTCTAACTCCCACGCTGGGTCTGTGGTGCTCCCAGCTCTGCCCCTCCCTCCCTCTCCCACATCCCCTCCCCGGTGAACCGCAGGTGGCCCTTCCCATCCTCCGCCCTCCTCACTCTGATGGCAGGTAGGGAGGGTGGGGGGTCATGTGGGGAATCTGAGGGCCTTGAGGAAGTGCCACTTGAAGAGTCAGAGACAGTGTCTGTCCACCTGCCCCCCTGGCTGAACCGATTAACACAGAGGCCTCATGAGTGCGTGTTTAGAACTGGCCCCCCTCCTGCCCCCCGACTCTGCCACTGCCTAACTTGGCTGTTTTGGGTGAGTCAACCTCTGGAGTGTTAATTCTCTCTCCTTTAAAATTAGAACAAGAGCCCAGTGGGCGTGGCTCAGTAGTTGAACGTGGACCTATGATTCAGGAGGTCAAGGTTTGATTCCCTGTCAGTGCACATGCCCAGGTTGTGGTCTCAATCCCCAGTGTGGGGCATACAGGAGGCAGCCGATCCATGATTCTCTCTCATCATTGATGTTTCTATCTCTCTCCCTCTCCCTTCCTCTCTGAAATCACTGGAAGATATCCTATACAATAAAAGCCTAATATGCAAATTGTCCCCTCGACCAGGAGTTCCACTGGGAGGTTGACCTCTTGCTATGATGTGCGCTGACCACCAGGGGGCACAATAGAGGCACTGACAAGGCACTGGCAGCGGGCAGCAATAGAGGCACTGCTGTCCCCAATGGACTTCTGGGTGAGCAGGACTGCAGCTGCCGGGATCACAGGGGCCAGTCGGGGTCACCGTGGGTTTGCACAGGAGCCAGTCTGCCAAGGCCGGCTGGGAGAGAGCACGCTGCCCGCCTGGCTTCCGTGCAGTGCCACTGGGTGGCCCAGAGGCCCACGCTGGGCCCCGGCCTGCAGCGTCTGGCCACGCTTACCACATCTCTGCATGGGGACTCGGGCGCCGTGACTCAAGCAGAGGGGGACACGCAGGGGCCTAGGGGCCCAGGTGCTGCCCAGGGCCCAGAGGTCAGCTGGGACCTGCCCTTCCACGCCAGATGCTTGCACTTCGATCACCGGCCAGGCCTAGGGACTGCACCCGTGCATGAATTTCATGCACCAGGCCTCTAGTGAAACTATAAAAGTTTCATCAAAATGGAAAATGAAAACAAGGAAACATGTAGGATCCGTACTTCAATCCCACCATTTAATGGGGAGATTTACCGTCTCCAAGCCGCCTGAGCTCCCACAGACGTACAAATATTTTAGTTATTGTAGTTCTGTGTTCTTCTGGGATAAAATAGATACAATCACAGGGAAAGGCAAATGTGGAACTGCAGCAAAACTGGCGTCTTTGGCAAAATGACAAAACACAGTAAGTCTCTAGAACCAACCTGGACTTCAAGCTGGAGATATTTATGAGCTTCTAAAGAGCCACTAGTCGGCCCGCTTGTGCCAGACACTCAACTGGGCTTCTGGCTTCCCATTTATCACTCACCATGTG
The DNA here is from genome assembly GCF_027574615.1 of Eptesicus fuscus. Lineage (NCBI taxonomy): Eukaryota > Metazoa > Chordata > Mammalia > Chiroptera > Vespertilionidae > Eptesicus > Eptesicus fuscus. The sequence goes on along the minus strand of NC_072478.1, from coordinate 40,076,354 downwards.
AGTACACTCTTTTGTAACGTTACTAATCACACCGGGCTCTCCAGATCACATTTTTGCTCTGCAAGCAAATTATTCTCATTTATAGATGAGTATTTTTGTCTGCTTAGAGGCACATGTCATGGATACTTCATGTATTCATTTGGCTTCGATTTTCAGTTGGATATTTCATCCCAAATACATGTTCTTTCATGGAACTGTAATGTTTAACCTACAAGCCACCATTGTTTTGTGGAATAAATGATTTCTAACAATGTATCTTGTTATCAATGCTAAATGCTAATTTTTACATTTTAAATTAATGGAGAATCTGCCAGCACTGGTATATAGTTGCTACAAACTTGAGGAAGTTTTTACATAAATCTGGTGATAAAAGTTGGGGAAAGGGGACATATGTAATACTTTTAACAATAAAGAATTTTTTTTAAAGTTTAGAGTTATCCATGCACTATAACTTGTGTCTTTGTTACATATTACAAATTTTTGTACCTCTTATAGACATTGCAAACATGTTTTCCAAAAGGTTATTCATATATAGTCTTACACCAGCCTGTATAGGAGAAAGTTAATCATTGCATTCTTGCCTGAATTGGATAATTTATTTTTTTATCTCTATTAATTTAATGATAAGCATAAATCTATTTTTATTTGCATTCTTTGAATATTAGTTACATTTTAAAATGTTTATCATCTTTTGATTTTTTTCTTTTGTAAATTGTTTGCTCAGGTTCTTTGCCTATTATTTCAGTAATTGAAAGAAACTTCAGGAAACTATTAGCTATATTTTTTTAACTTGCTTAAGAATTGGCAATGTGACCTCATTACTAAGAAGGATTCCATGAGTGTACCTCATAACTGCAAACGTGGGAGTCACACCTTCTTGTGTGCAAGCAGGAGAATTCTGAGTACTTTGTACATTAGTTAAAAGAAATGCAGTAAAATTTCAAAAATAGTAACTGTGGCTGACTGTTGTCTACTCTTTGGAGGATGAAAGTAAAACTGAAGACAAGCTTGTTAAGATTTTTAAAGGGTTCAGAATAAGAATAGTTTTGCCTTAGTCAGTTTGGCTCAATGGTGTACCTCGGTTGCAGGCTAGATCCCTGGCTCTGGTTGGGGCATGTGCAGGAAGCAACCAGTTGATGTAGCTCTCTCACATCAATGTTTTCTCTCTCCCCCTCCCTTCCATCTTTTAAAAAATACTTTTATTGATTTTAGAGAGAGAGAGAGAGAGAGATAGAAACATCAATGATGAAAGAGAATCACTGATTGACTGCCACCTGCAAGCCCCCTACTGGGGATGGAGCCCACAACATGGGCATGTGCCCTTGACCAGAATCGAACCTGGGACTCTTCAATCTGCAGGCTGATGCTCTATCCACTGAGCCAACCCGGCTAGGGCCCTTCCCTTCTTTCTAAAAATCAATGAAAAAATATCCTCGGGTGAGGATTAACGTAAATAAATAAATATAATTTTTAAAAAAGAATAGTTTTGTTTTGCATTGCTGTTTTCTTTTCTTTTAATTGAATCAGGAAGCTGTGAGACACATTATAACTTGCCAAAACAAAACAAAACAAAACAAAACAAAACAAAAAAACGGCAAGTGCATCATAGACTTAAAGCAGCCTAACCATAGAGAGTGAACGGCCTGGAGACAGGAAACTAAGAACAAGTCTACATTAAATGAAATAGAATTAAACAGCAATGTCCTCTTATGACCAATGCTGAAAATGTATGCTTTTAATATTGTAATAATGATTGGGAAGAGGAAGTAATGTAGTGACATTTCCAATTTGCAGATAACACTAAGCTCCTATGAGTTTTCTTTCTGAGTGGGGAGGAGCTAAGTTGGTCTGTTTGTCTTTTGAGTTGGCAGGAAAGAGGCAAGTAGATTTAAATGTGGGCAAGTGCAAGATTATGTTTAAGGAAGTTTAATACTGCAAAATAAGGAATCCCTGGGACCTACTCAATATCTTACAGCACCCATTCGGTGCATGAACTCTGAATACAGACTTGCTACCAAAAAAGTCCATCCAGCTCTGGTAGGGTGGCTCAGTTGGTTGGAGCATTGTCCAGTACACTAAAAGGTTGTAGGTTCAATTCCCAGTTAGGGCACATACCTAGGTTTTGGGCTCGATCCCCAGTCAGAGTGCATATGAGGGGCAACCGGTCAATGTTTCTCATCTTTCTCTCTTCCTCTCTCTCTCTCTCTCTCTCTCTCTCTCTCTCTCTCTCTCTCTCTCTCTCTCTCAAATCAATAAGCATATCCTCAGATGAGGATTAAAAAAAAAAATTCATCCAGTTCATTACCTAAGTTTTCCTGTTTGGAAACTCAATGACAAACATTATCCTTGCTAGTAGAAAATCACAACACATCTAGAAAGCTGTGGAAATCTTGAGGAAAATGTTAAAAGCTAGTAATCATTATGTATTTAATACATGTTAGGAATCATACTAATACCTTGCATGTTGTGAGGAATTATTAAAGCCACACAACATCCTTATGAGGTCAGTCTCTAGTATCATTGGCCCACTTTAAAGATGTGAACACTGAGTCTCAGAGATATTAGGTGATAACACTCAAGCTTACCCAGCAGTAAGTGAGAGTTTGGAATTGAAACCAGTCTAAGAGTCTACGCTTTACTTCCCCATGTGTGATAAAAGGAAGAACCATTTCCATAAAGGGACTTTAAGGGACTGTGCAGAGACAAGTCAGTATGGAAAGAAAAGTCACATAGGGCTCATAAAAAATCTGCAAAAAGTACAGGCGGATAAAGTTAAGGCAAATAGAGTGCACTAACTCAAAAACAAGGAATTCCTTTATGAGAGTTGTTAATGTAAGTGAAAGCAGTGCTTGCCTCTAGGTAGCATGATTTTGAGTGATTTTTTTGTATATGTTTCTGTAGTTTTTAATTACATGCCATGAGATACATTTATGATGAGAGAAACATAAGCAATGGAAATGCTTCATTTATTTTTCTGGAGTCCACCCAGTCTTCTAGTGAGTTGTGAAAGATACGGCAGAAAAAGAAAGCATACAGCTCTGTCATTATTTAGGGTTTCCCCCACTTCTTTTTATTTAAAAACACTTTTTTAGTCCTCACCCTAGGAGTGTGGATATTTTTTCCATTGATTTTTAGAGTGAGTGGCAAGGAGGGAGGAGAGGGGCAGAGACAGAGAGGAGGGGAGGAGAGAAACATAGATGTGAGAGATACACATGGATTGGTAGCCTCCTGCACATGTCCGTAGTGAGGGCAGGCATCAAACCTGCAACCCAGGTAAATGCCCTTGACTGGACTTGAACCTAAGACCCTCCTGTGCACAGGCCGACACTCTAACCACTGAGCAACACTGGCCAGGGCTCCCCCATTTCCTTTTAATTCAATGAATTGAACTTGTCACATTCTAAATGCCTGCAATAATTGCTAAGTGGCTATACGTTGATGCTGGTTAGGAGCAGAGCATGGAGAAAGGAACCACAGAATGTGAAGACCACCAGCTGCTCCAGAGGGTTGAAGCCTGAGAAAAGCCCACAGCAAGTTGCATGGGATGGATATCTCCCTCCTTCTTTCCATAACCAAGAAGGAGGGAGATAACCTGGATCTGCTTAGTGAGGAGGGGGCTATGCTATACTCAGACCTGTGCATTGCCGCCAGCCCTCTGTGACTGCTTGCTGGGAAAACCTGCTTCTCCCTGGGTTTCTTCCAGAGCAACCATAAGGCCATGTTCAATTTTTTTTTTTTTTTTTAGAAGTCTGGATGTGACTATAAGAAGGAAAGATTCAATATCAGCAGATCAATCATCCCTTTCTCTGCTTTCTGTTATACAATTAAATCAGAGGGCGAGGAAGATCACCACAAGAGCAAGTAGGCCAGCTGTTCCATTTCTGAATAGACCTGCCAAGTATAACAGATTTGGAAACAAATGCAGTTCACTCCAAGGCAGTTGATTTAATCCTTCATTATCCACCGATGTATTCAGCATCATGGCCTGTCTTGACACCTTATTAATAATTGATTCAAAAGCGTAGCTCTATACAATATAGTTGTTAAGAGCTACGTGTTAAGAAACCCAGTCAAAAAGACAGGATCCGTTCCAGGCTGGGATGCAAACTGGTTGTGTGACTTAAGACAGATTATTTAACCCTCTCAAACCTCCATTTCCTTTTTTGTAAAATGTAGATAGAACAGTCTTGAAGGTCAGTACTGTAGCCCAACCGGCATGGCTCAGTAGTTGAATGTAAACCTATGAACCAGGAGGTCAGGTTCGATTCCCAGTGAGGGCACAGGCCCAGGTTGTGGGCTCAATCCCTAGTAGGGGTCATGCAGGAGACAGCCAATCAATGATTCTCTCTCATCGTTGATGTTTTTTATCTCTCTCTTCCTCTCCCTTCCCCTTTGAAATCAATAAAAATACATATTGGTTTAAAAAGTCAGTACTGTAGCTTCAAGAGAAAATACTTAGAAAACCCCTTAGCAAAGTTCCTAATACATATTCTGTGCTCATAAACAGTGATTCATATTATTAGTACTTTTTAAAGTACGGAACTTCCAAGAAAGTGAAGTATTTTCCATTTTCTGTTCACATACAATTTCCATTTCTTAAAAATGGGCTTTCTGGATGTAGAATTCCTGGATGAGAGTAAGCAGAGCACAGTCGGATGCTTCCAACATGTGCAAATTAATCTCTTGGTAGCATGAATTTAAAAAGCCAAAAATATCCATCCCATGCACAAGCTTAAAACCCTTACCCTCTGTTCTTCCTTTAGTCATTTAAATAAGAGGAAGATCATTGCTAATATCAGATTTCTCATCCTAATGGAAAGTAGCTTAACAAAAAAGATTCGGGAAAGTACAGAAATTTGTGCTGGAGAGAAAGGTATGATTGGAAAAGTTTGAAAGTTTGGGGCACTTCCGTGATGTTCTCTGCCCCTAAAGTATAGGGAGTTCCATACTCTTCTGTGACTACAGTGCAAAGTCTAAAAGAAGGGAGCCACTTCAGGCTGTAGTTTGCAGCCCTGCTTTATTGCCTTGCACAGATTAGAAGTCATCCTGTCCAGGAAGCATCAATATTGAGTAGGCTCTCAACTCCTATTGCCCCTTGCTGTTTTTTTCACTGTGTGTTGCCCTGTAGAGTTCCACACATTGAGTATGTTCCAATAGATCTGAGTCCATTCCATAACAGAAATATTGTTGAACTCTCTCTTTGTTGTGTTTCTCTATATGAGTGCTAACTTTGAAACCTGTAGCCATTAAGCTTATCCATGAATTCATTCTGGACACAACCAATATGTTAAACCAGCACGACATAGAATGTAAACAAATCTTAACATAATCTTTTCTTCCACTGTGCCTTTAAGTGTGTCCCATTGGACGGAGTTATCTTCTCTTTTCCCTGCATGTGAACTGTCTGACCTTAGATAAGACTGCCTACATTCACTTGAACTCTCAAGCACAGCTGCCGTCAGTAATAAAAAAGGCCTAACCCCAGGAGAGATGAGGGGCCATGATAGTCCCCAGTCGGCTAGGTAGCTGTGCTCTCTCTGGACTTGTGATGATTAAAGTCAGCTCTTTTTCTCCTTGGGTACTTGTGTGAGTTCCAGTGACCTAGCAGATACATTCTCACTCCCAATGGCCATTTGCAACTCCTTCCTTGTCACCTGAAAAGCAGTGCTTCCTCTCCATCCCCTTTCATATGAGGATTCCTCTCATGACTCCAAGAAGCTCTACCGGACCTACCACAGCTCCGTTCTCCACATCCCACATGGACATGTCCCGTATCCCTGGCTCCACAACCTGGGAGTGAAAACATATCAATACTTCCTTGGCTCCTCCATACACAGGGACTCACAGCTTCTCTCCCCATAAAATTTCTCAGGACAGAATACACTCACAGTCCACGGTGCACCTCAGCTTCCTTGGACACAGTTAAGCATCCTCTGTATATCCCAAAGGCAAGGAGCACATTTCAGAGGTCCAGGGCTGGTCCTTTCCCGATCACTAGACTCCTGGTTTGGGAACAGCACCCTCTCTCCACCCCCTCACAAAGCAGGGCATTAGCAGTCTCCAAATGAATGTCCTGACCAGGTTTTCCTCTCTCTCTAAACTCTGACCACTGTGTCTATCCTTCATAACCCCAAGGACTCAAGACTCTGGAAACTGGTTCTTAATTATTTTCTTTGAAAACCCATATGTGTGGATTTGTTTCTTACACACATGGGGACCTGACGTCTTCCACACTTGATCTCTAGTGGAAGCAGAGGCCGGAAGAGCCCCATTCTAACATCCTATTACATAAGTGAAAATGGAATTTCTTTGGAATGGTATTTATTGTCACAGTGCCAGGAGTTCATCATAATCAGTAGAACAAGGGAAATACCAAAGGAAGTAATAATGATCTGCCATTCATTGTAAAGCATGACCTAGGTGTGTCTACTTTCTGTGTTTACAAAATGACAAGGTTAACATTGTAATGTAATTTTCCACATAGCAATTGAAATCACAGGCTGAGGTTCCTACAGGACTAGGTTAGAATGGTGGGACTATCCATATGATTTGATTTATTCTAAAATAGCTCCTTAGAGTTCTGACATGATGCTAGAAATTCCCTCTTTAACTTACCCTGAATCACAAATGCCTTTGGCCACAAGAGCAGAAATATTGTCTCTAGAAGAATGCAGTAAAGTGCAAAAGGAACCCTGGATTTTTAGCCATAACAAGTTTTTTCACAACACTTTATATTTGACCATAAAATATCTGCCTTGAGATAATTTTCACAGGAAGTCTTTCATCTCTAAAAGCTCAAATTAGTTTAACAAGTTAGCCAGCCAATGCCATAGCAGGACTACAAAAAATAGAGAAGTTTGGGACAGTTTTGCTGAAAAAGGGGGTCATTCAGAGTATAGGGCATGAGATGTTGACCCAACCTTTCTGATAAATTATTCAAAAATGGTCTTATTTTGAACTGGGTAAAGTATGGCCTAACCCTTGACATGGATTTTGATTAGTAGAAAATAGAAATATATCAAAATTCAAACATAGTTGAAATATTTTAAGATAACATGTCCAAATATGCATGTTTCTAATGAGCCAACATTATTGTAGTGATAACAGCCACTCTTAGAGAACATTGAGTCTCTTAAGTAAAGCAATATATAAGCCAGTGAATATTGCCTACTTATTTTTTTAAAAAATTGAGTCCATATGAAATTTAAATGGCAATATATTTTTATAATGATTTTTACACATTTGTACAACTTTTACAAACTTCAACATTTAGTGCATCTATAAAAGGTATCCTCAAAATACAGTTTCAGGTGGAAAATGAAGGGTTGTGATTATCATACAGCAACTTCATGACAGGCATGAACTGAAACAGGTTATAGAATATTCTTTCTGAGGACCCATAACTAGATTTATAGCCTGCTTTGAAACTAAGTAGTTAATGTATCCTAAATGAAACACATGACCTAGAAGACAATGCCCTCCCCTCTATAAAGCCATTCACTCACTCTCCTCAATGACACCCATCCCCTTACACAACCCTTTAAGAATGAAGTCCTTCTCATCTAGGAAAACTGCAGCTGGAAAGGAGGCAGACAGTAGAACATACTAGATCTGCACACAATGTTGACAGTGTAATCTGAAACCACTCAGCAATTTCTAGCATCAGGTTCACACATAATTTGAAACAGACAGATTTCTTTTGAAACATTCTCTAAAAGTTTTACTTGAACTGGAGGACAAAGAGTACAACTATCAGGAAAGAAATTACTCTGAGTAATCAAAATGAATTAAATGACAGTAAAATAATTGAAGTGATTCCTAGGACCTTCCCAAGTACCGTAGTATCTGTACCCAACTTACTTGTTTCTGTCATCTAGCCATCAAGGGACCAGAGAAGAAATCTCATCAAACCACTCAGGCATCCATTTAACCACCATTTATTGAGTATCTAACAAGTGCCAGGTACTATATTAAAAACTAGGCGTATTAACATTATGGAAAGCAGATTCAATCCTATCCTCATGGACCGTTAAGCCTTGAATACATTTCACAGAAAGCTGTTTTGCACAGATTTTATTCTGTTGAGAAACGGTAACACAAAAACATTTTAGCATAACTAGGTTGTTGATCATTGTGCATGTTAATTATTTTTATCAAATGATTGGGCTAAGGGAGGCCCAGAGAGTGGGTAAAACATTATTTCTGGATGTGTCTGTGAGATTGTTTCCAGAAGAGATTAGCATTTGAATCAGCAGACTGAGTGAAAAACATCCAATGGGCTCAGAGCCTGAATAGAACAAATATGTGGAGGAAGGGTGAATGCTCACTCTCTGTTCCTGAGCTGGGACCGTCATCTTCTCCTGCCCCAGGACAGAACTCTTGGTCCCCAGGCCTTGCCTCCAGTATTGCACCAACGTATCACTCCACCTGTTCTTAGGCCTTCCGCCTCGGATGGGGAGTTATACCATAGGCTCCCCTGGTTCTCAGACCTTCATTCTTGGGTTGAATCACACCACCAACTTTCCTTGTTCTCCAGATAGTATATATCGGCATGCTGTGACATATCTCAGCATCAATGATCACATGAGCCAGTTCCCATAATAAATTTGTATATATATATATATTTTCTATTCATTCTTTTTCTCTGGAGAGCTCCGACTACCATATACATAACGCTATAGTCTGTATTTTTGTGTTCCCCCAAAATTCATATGCTGTAAACTTGGCCGAGGTATTAGGAGCGGGGGCGGGTGGTGTTTGAGGACTTGATTAAGTCACGAGGGCAAAACTCTCATGCATGGGATTAGTGTCTCTATTAAAGAGTCCCAGAGGGATCTGTGGCCTGTCCATCATGTAAAGACACAGAGAGAAATCTGCAGTCTGCAAAGGGGAAAGGGGCTCTCACCAGAACCCGCCATGCTGGCGCCCTGATCTTGGATGTCCAGTCTCCAGAACTGTGAGAAGTAGATTTCTGTTGTTTATTATCTGCCCAGTCTGTAGTGTTTTGCTATAACAGCCTAAACTGCCTAAGACAGTTGTGATTCATTGGCTTTGCAAAGCAGAGTTACCTGCAAGAACAGAGGAAGCACTGTCAGCGGGGGAAAGAAAACACATCTGCAGTTGAGGGGGAGGCATTTCCCGTGCCTGTTACTCTGCCCTGGAGCCAGGAAGGTGGCAGTGAGACCCAGGCAGGCCCTGCTGAGGACCCAGTCCCACGGGGCCCTGTGCTCCTCGGCTCCCAGGAGACAGCCCGAGATGAGCCAGTGAAGCCCATATCACCTCTGGGACCCTTTTCCCCCAAAGTTGCCATGGACTGATGCTGGAAAAGGCTTCTCATAAATAAGCCTTGACAGGCCACCTGGTAAAGGCTGATAAGCAAAACTCCTTTTAGTTGGGGAAAGAAAGTTCAAAACATACTCGTAAACTTCTTTCTTATGAAAAAGTTTCATTCGTGCTTACAATTCACAGATTATGCAAACTGTTATTTATTTTTTCCAAAGTTTACCTTTATTTGAATTAGAGGAGATCCCATCCTTTGGTTTTTGGTTGGACTAGTCCACCGGAAATGGAATCAGTGTTGAGATTCAACATGTATACACTTAGCTATTTCAGGAGAAATGTTAGTGCAAAGAATAAAAGCTACCATAACTCCTTCCCTCCATTAATCAAGAGACATTTCCACATAATGATAATATTTAAATTACATGTCTTTGATCAGCACTTTAGACTTTACATACCACTTTTGCAGACATTGCCTAAGCACTTATCCTCCCAACAACTGATTTGTTATTTTATAGATGAAAAAACTAAGACTTAGAACAGTTTAAAGATTTGCTCAAGGGTTATATAGATAATAAAATAAACAAGAACTCAAACCCAGTACTTCTAACTCCAAGTATCCTTTTCACTCTCAGATTACCTCTCAGTATGTGCTAAGAACATCCTACACTCACTAAATATCTGTTCAGTGTGTTTCCTGTTTCTGACGCTGTACTAAGTGATTGACATGCATGTGCTCTAAACCTCACAAAACTTAGAGTAGGAAACAGAGGCCAGAAGTTTAAGCAATGCTTGGGATTCATTCATTCATTTAACCATTCATCCATCATTAAAGGGTTCTTAGGGATACATCAGTGTTCTGGGCATTAGGGATATATATAGATATAGATATAGATATAGATATAGATATAGATATAGATATAGATATAGATATAGATATAGATATAGATATAGATATAGATATAGATATAGATATAGATATAGATATAGATGATATAGATTGAGTGGCCAGATTATTATGACCACACCATCAGTACTTCGTTGGGCCACCTTTTGCCTTCAGTACTGCGGCGATTCTTCTTGGCATTGACTCCACTAGATGTTGAAAGGTGATGCGAGGAATCGGACACCATGCCTGATGAATAGCACTGTCCAGTTCTGTGAAATTTGATGGTTGTGGAACCAGCTGCCTGATGGCTCTTTTAACTTCGTCCCACAAATGCTCAATTGGATTGAGATCTGGTGATTGTGGGGGCCACCTAAGCAAGGTAAAGTCTCCCTCGTGTTCTTGAAACCACTCCTGCACAATACGAGCACCGTGGCATGGCACTTTGTCTTGTTAGAAGAAGCTATCTCCATTGGGATACACCATCAACATGATAGGATGAACTTGATCAGCAACGATACTTAGGTATGTTGTGCTATTTAGACGTTGTTCCACACGAATTAAAGAGCCCAAATCATGCCAGGAAAACATGCCCCAAACCATAACACTGCCCCCACCAGCTTGAAGGGTTGTACTCATGCATGTGGGGTGCATGCTTTCATGCTGTTTCTAAAAAATTCTCACTCGGCCATCTGCATGATGCAACTGGAAATGTGATTCATCGGACCACATGATGTTTTTCCAATGCTCGACTGTCCAATCCTTGTGTTCCTGTGCGAATTGGAGACGTTTTATCTTGGTAACTGCGGGCAGCAAAGGTGTTCAAACAGGCCTTCAGCTTCCATATCCCATACGATGCAATGTACGGCTAATTTCCCTACAAACGTCAGGTGGTCATAATAATCTGGCCACTCAGTGTGTGTGTGTGTGTGTGTGTGTGTGTGTGTGTGTGTGTGTGTGTGTGAACAGCATAGGTTAAGTTCCTGTCTTCAAGAGACTTATGTTCTGGCAAGAGGAACAAGAGAGCAAATACATAAACAACTAAGTAATATAACTTCAAATGGTGTTCAGTGCTTAAGGAAGATAAGGATGTAGGCTGGAGAATAACCAGGGATTCAGGATTTTTGAGATGGTGTGATCAGGGAAGATTTCCTTGAGAACAACAGTTAAGCAGTTTTCCTGGGAGAGAAAACCATTGGAGAAAGGGCCTGAGATGGACATGAGAGAGGGCTGTGTGAATAGTAGAAAGGCCAGCATGGCGAGAGCGTGGAGAGAACCAAACCATGCGGGGGCTCTGCATCACGGAAAGGAGTTGGCTCTTGTTTTAATCACAATGAGCAGCCATTAAAGGATTGTAAGAGGGAAAAATAACCTAAGTTTTGTTTTCAGAAGGCATCTGTGGCTCCCTACTCTTTGTGCACAATGAACCTTGGAGAGTATGTGAAAGGAGAGGGCTGGGTTCAACAGGAAAATAGAGGAGTGACCTGTTGTAGTCATGAAAATGGTGAAAAGAAGTAGAATTTACAACCTATTTTTGGAGGTAGAGCTAGAAAAACTTTCTGACAGATTGGTTGTGGGAATTGGGAAATGGAAGAATGAAAGATAATCTGAGAACTGCTCAGTTGAGGGGACAGTGGGTCTATTAACTGAAAGGTGAACAACTGGTGGATGGACAGGTTTCACAGGTAGGTGACTGAGAAGAGAGTTGGAATCAAGATTTCTGTTTTAGATGTGTTAACTTGGAGAGCCTATCAGTTATCTGATTTCTTATCTCAGGGCAGTTGGATATAAGAATATGGAGCTCCATGGGAAAAGACGGAGCTAGAGACGAAAGGTTGGAAAGTGGCATATATAGAGACAGTTAAAGCCATGGAGCCACATGGATCTGATCTGCTAGAAAACAAAACTAAGTAGCAGCTGAGGGTCTTACTGACATAAGAGATTTCCAAACCTGTAGAGAATTTTTATGAGTTTATTTGAGCCTAACTGACAACGTATACCAGGGGAGCAAGATCTCAAATGTTCCAAAGAGGAACTCTTTTGCAGCTTCTTTTCTTTATTTGAAATTAAGGAGGGAACATAAGGAAGATTACATAAAGGTGGTAGAAAGCAAGGCTAGAATCAGATTATAGGATAGTTAGGAGTATCTGCTTTCTTAGGGGTGATTAAACCTCCCAAAGGTATTACTTCTGCCCATCTCCAAGTTGTTAGCCTAGATACACAAGAACAATGGACAGGGTTTGCTTAACAACCTTTCACTAAAAAAGTTATGTTCCTGAGGCGTGACTACCCACCATGACCTGCCCAGTTAGGAATTCATGATCTATTACAGCAGTCTTTTTTGGTCCACAGTCTCCATTAATTAAAGGACTCATAGATTATAATCTGAGGCATCATGTTATCACTCAGATATCTTTCATCACCCATCTCAGTGGTAAAAGCCAAGTCTCACTACAACTGAGCACACTGAGAAACCCCCCTAAAAATATCACATATGAAACTATTAATTTCCCCCCTCAGCTTTCAGGTTGGTCATTTTAATATGCCTTTTAAACGAATGTAGATTTTGAGGTCTGAAGTTTTAGCAAGAAAAACTATTCACCCTCAGATAAAGCGCATGTAAGGAAGTGGTGGGGTTCCCCATCTAATCTAATAATAGACAAATATCAAATTGACCGCACCTTTGCTACACCTAAGAGTTTTGCCTAATGTGATGTCAATGACAAAGTAAGATCTTCCAGGCACTAGGCTCTCCTTGATAGCCTCTCTTTCCCAAGGTGCTGATTTTCAGTCTGTGTTCCATGGAAGCCAAGGAATTGGGAAGAAATTCTAGAAATGCTATGAGAGAAAACTTGTCCCTCGGTTGGGGAGGATGAAAGCTCCATTCTGAGCCTAGCTGTCCTTTGCTATGACATTATCATAGTTCACACTATTCAAATGTGACTCACAGGGAATTCTCTCCACATTAGTGAGATACCTGAATTAGCATTTCCAAGTCTCCTGTTTAAATGGTAAAAAATCCAGTATTTCTTATTAAGATGAGATTAGATAAGGCCATGTGAATTCCAACATAGCCAGTGTTACAAGTGAGGTGACTTGTTCTTCCTTGGTCTACTGTAAGTTTTCACATTTAATCTCTTTATAATTCTTTCTGTAAAAAATATAACTGCATATCATTCTATTAATTTGTCTGTATTCATAGAAGAACCTGAAGTTTCTATATCGTAAAACTTTATTAGGCACAAATAGAAATAAAAATGTAATACACTGCTCTTCAAGAGCTTATTAGAAAAGATAAAATCTAAAATCGTGGCTAGAGTCCAGTGATTGAGCGTCGACCTATGAACCAGGAGGTCATGGTTCTATTGCCTGTCAGGGCACATGCCCAGATTGTGGGCTTGATCCCCAGTAGTGGGTGTGTAGGAGGCAGACAATCAAAGATTCTCTCTCATAATTTATGTTTCTATAGCTCTCTCCCTCTCCGTTCCTCTCTGAAATCAACAAATATATATATATTTTTAAAACAATAATAAATAAAAAAAATAAAATTGTGGGTGGGGGCAATAAGATATTATCTGTTTAAGGCCAAGGAGGCAATATACAATAACTCTTAAAATTCTTGCCTGAGACTAATGACAGAAATTCAAAGTTTGGGGGCTGAAACTAGAAATGAAAATAAATGAAAACAACCACATAGATAATGATATGTACTACACACATTCAAAATTAATCTCTCCAAGAGTCCAATATGGTTTATGTAACTATTAACTTTAGGTCTGTATCTTCATGTTTTGAGAGAAAATCCCTGCAGAATAAAATTAAGTCATAGGTCTCTAGGTTGATCAAAAGCAGAACCATCCTCATTATTGTTGCTCCAAAAAAGGAGCCACTTATTTTGCTAAAGTCAATATTACATGACCCTTGAGAAATCTTTAGTCCTTTACTTTTTTTTTTCTGATCAATGCTGCCACCAACATAAGCATCTATTCCAGCTCAAAGTCGTGAAACAGATATTTATTGTTTACTATATGCTAGCTAGACATTGTGGTGGGCTCTGCAGACATGGCAGGGGATATTTAGAGTCAGTTCCTGCCCTTGGCACACAAGTATTTACACATGTGCTACAAAAAGGAACACCTGAGTGCTATGGCAATATAGAGCAAGGGAGCAATGCATCGCCAAAGCTGGGGCCTGGATGAGGCTTAGGGACAAGTCAGGAGAAGAAGCAAGGAGGGACCAAGAGTAGCATCTGTGTGAAAGCTGGAGTGAGAGAGAATACCATGCATTCATTCATCTAAAACCAATCCAACTTGACTGAAGCAGGGTGAGCTCCAGAGAGAGGGACGGGTGGCCCGTTCTAATGTCATCCGGACAGCAAGGAAAAGCTGAGAGGACCTCATGCAGGAAAGCACATGGTCAGATTTATGCTCTGAAAAGACCACTCATAGACACAAGAGTTTGTTGTTTCATAGCATTTCTAGTTTGTTGTTGAATCATGTATTTTTCCTTGTCATAGTCACTCCACTTCATGGGGGAGAAAAGAAAAGCTCATAGAAGAGAATCTGTTTTGAATTGGGGGTTGGGGGAAGCTGTCAATAATAAAAAAGCTGATTCCTTTTTGTATTTTTGTATGCTCCATGAAATTTTACAGCCTTGAGAAAATGTTGTCTTCTAATTCTCACCAAATAATGCTGGTGTCTGTTGAACAATTAGTGTGTTATGGGTCATATAGTGCCTTTTTTTTTCTTTCTTAAAATACCCATAGAATTTTTGACCTGTCCTATGACCAAACTCTAAACACAAAGGGACTATTTTGATTATAATAGTGTGAAATAGATCAGAGATAACGTAAGAGAAAGGATATGGCCTCTTAGCATTTAGCTAATCTCTTTGGCCATCATCCAACAGAAAATTTTCTTTGGGAGTGCTTGGAGTATCAGTTACTAAAAGGTAATATATTTTTAGAAACACCAACTTCAGCTCACACTCTTTTCTAGATGTAGACCTTGTTATAAAGAACAAAATTCTTCCACTTTTTATGGGGAAACACTTACTTATAATTACCAATTCTAAGTGCTTACATTTTGGAAATTGTATTGATTCCATGTGTCTGTTCAATAAAAATATTGCTTCTTAGAATGTTTCTTCTCACAGAGCCATAAGGGATATCAATCTCATTCTTTTCCTCTAGCCTTAGTTTTAATGAATATAGATATTGCATTAAAGTGCTAAGCAAAAGAAATCTGCATATTGATATAATGGGATATGGTGGGATCATTTATGCATGTGTTTTTCATAAGCACAAAATGAAGGGTCTCCAGAAACTTTAGACTGGCCTGACCAGTGTGGCTCAGAGGTTGAGTGTCAACATATGAACCAGGAGGTCACAGTTCGATTCCCGGTCAGGGTACATGCCCAGGTTGCGGGCTCAATTGCAAGTGAGGGGCATGCAGGAGGCAGCTAATCAATGATTCTCTGTCATCATTGATGTTTCTATCTCTCCCTCTCCCTTCTTCTCTGAAATCAATAAAGATACACATGAAACACACACACACACACACACACACACACACACACACACACACACACACAAAGCACCTTAGACTGCCTGGCTCAGCAGAGATCAATAAATGCACTGAGGCTGGAGATTCACCAGATTCTTCCTTAGAAGCACCTTGTCTTAATTGGGAAGCCAACACAGAGAAACAACTGGCACATCATTCTGCAGCACTCTTTCTGGCTAAGACCATGACTCCCTCACTTGTCAGTTGTCTATTTTAGAAATAGCCAAAGTCTAGTAGCATCACATGGTCCTCATATGATTGAGTTCAAGGAATTTTTTAGGTGCCAGAAACATCACCTGTTGGGTTGTCCGTGGACATGCTTTTCAATTATCTAAAAATTTTAATTTTGAAAAATACTCTAGATGAAAGCTGAAATTCCACAGTCCCAGTGCAGAATTTAAAGCACCATGGTCCCTTCTGGTTCTAGAAGAAATGTAGTTAATCTATTATTATGAATTTATTTTATTATAGTTTTTCTTTCTATTAGCAACCAATAAGCAAATATATAGCTAAAAAAATCTATTGTGCTTTACTTAACCAGCGATAAAGAGCAAATTAGAGGTACATGGAGAACTAAAAAGCATCCTACTTGTTAAGATAAATAATTTATTCTACTTTTCTCTTAGTATTTGGCACACTAAGTCCATTACTAAAAATGATTTGTTAAAGGCACATCTAATATGTTTGTTTTCATGTGCCTCTGTTCATTACATAGAGTTAAATTCAGGGTCTAAACAGTCTTCATACAATCCCACAAAAATGCACTCACACTCAGTATAA
This sequence comes from Eptesicus fuscus, assembly GCF_027574615.1. Taxonomy (NCBI): domain Eukaryota; kingdom Metazoa; phylum Chordata; class Mammalia; order Chiroptera; family Vespertilionidae; genus Eptesicus; species Eptesicus fuscus. The sequence continues at coordinate 40,059,845 of NC_072478.1, read as the reverse complement.
GTTGAAAAAAATAGAAGGGTGTTTCTCTAACTACAAAAAGAGAAACATCTGCCTTTGAATTTCTTTTAAATCCTGCCTAAATTGGCATGTGCTTTACATTAGCTCTGTATTGTTCAAACGTGCATACATATGTGTGCATTATGTATGCTCACACAGTTTGGTGACAGAGAATGTGTATATTTTATATATATACATGAAATCTCCAAACTGCTTCACTTGAAATTTGGGGAAATTCTCCTAATGTAAACCTCCACTAAGAAAAAAAATAATTTAATTTTTTTTTTGTGTGTGTGTGTGTGTGTGTGTGTGTGTGTGTGTAAAGAGCACCATGTACTGTTTTAATTATATTTTAATGGGTTCTCAAAGTTAGGGTGGATGAATTATTCTTTTATATTTCAGGGCTAGTGTCCTTTTTAAAAAATAAATATTTAAGTGTAGTCTTTTTAGATGTGGATTCCTGAAAAGGGAAAATCTAAAAAACGAAAACAGAAGTCATCTCTTGGTTTACTTTTTGCAACAGCTGTTAGAATTTGGAGAGTGGCAGAAAAATGTCCATAGCCGTCCTACATTTTGTCCCAAAAGAAAAAAATCTCTCTTTTACCTTCGTTGGTGAGCATCTTATCAGCAAACACATTCACTCAAACAATAGCCACGCTTATCTGCAAAGGCCAGGTTCAGGCTTATTAGTGAAGTGAATTGGCAGCCACCCCTCTCTACATAGCAACTAGGCAAATATTGTTCCAGCCCGCGGAGTGACCAATGAGAACCACGATAGTGCTGTCGAATCTTTTCAATACAAGTAGTGTTAGTGCGAACAGCCTCTCTTTCAGTCTTGTTCTCCTCTCATTGAATCTTTAGCGTTGCGACAGTGTGATCTCATCTACCAACTGTAAATACTTGGGGACTTTTATGAAGGGAAAATATTACAAAGCGCTGAAGTTTGCTTCAAGAACAACTTAGGTAGGCACTGCAGTTTAATTATTGGCAACTTGTATATGTTATGGTATTTGGAAAGTACTGTAGTGTTAGCATATTCATTGTCCATATTTTTAGATGTCAGGGTATAAATCAGTAACAGTGGTAGTTTTTATTGCAGCAGAAAGTTGTAGACTGACTAAACTGTAGCAGACTGCATGTTTTCGAATCAATGAATGAATGAACCAGGCAGCCGGGTTCTGAGACGCTAGCAGAATGGACACTCTGGAACCAGTTAGTGTGGCATATGGTGAAATCAAAGTCAGACCTGACCCCCACTGCCTGGTAACCGAAACTCTGTGTAAATTGACCACACCTTCCATTAACTCATCTGCTGCCAAGCTGTTCTAGGACAAGAGAGAAAATGTCATAAAAATTGTGAAGTGAGAGTAACTGCAGAGACGAGCTTTTTAAAAACATGGTTGGAGCCTGGTTTCTCTCTGCAGTTCTAAAGGTCTGGGTGCCTGTCACAAGACTTGGACCCAGACAGTGCAGGATTGACCACGTTTCCTGTGTCTTTCCTTCTCCTTGTGCTCTTTGTCTTGTAGTGTGATGCGGGCGAGCGTGGGACCCTCTGCCTCCTGTGTAAATGTACATTGCTGTAATTCAACAGAGGATTAGGGCTTCGAAGTACCTCCTCTCCGCACAATAACCTTGGTTGTTTACTGAATGCAAAGTAAACAACTGGCTTTCATGTCAAAGGTTTTAACGCAGTGTGTTGCAGGGTTTATGACTAGAAAATAAGTGTTCAGTAATTGTCTCTCTGTTCAACTGATGGGTTTTATTTCAAACCAACTTAACACTGTCTTTATAAATGCTGAGATGTTTGGGGTGTTGTTGTTGTTTTGTCTTTAGCCCAAAAGAAAATTCCCACAAATGCAAACTCATTCTGGCCACCTAAGAATTTTGTCATAGACGCAGCATGCTTTCTTTCCCCTGTGGGTTTTGAATCTTGGCCACATGGTATTTTTAAGTTGGCAGAGGAATACCTTTTAGTCAGGGCTTTAGGATTCTGCTTAATTGAGTACAGCAGGTTAACAAAAGTGCCAGTGTTCCTTAAAAACAAAAACCAAAATGCTCTGTGGACCTAAAGCTAATGTGAAATATTAGATTAAATTGCCAATTGCATTTTTCCATGTTTATCTTCTGAGATAGGAATAAAATTAAAGTGTGTTACCATAGCAGCATCTGTAACATTTTATGAGACAAAAGATCCTTTTTTTCCACACAAAGATCCAAGCCAGAAGCATTATCCATTAAGGGAAGCAAATAAGGCTAGAGGGACATATTTTTTACAGTCATATTATGGAAATACTAAAGATCCAAATGTCCTGAGGTCAGGTTGTGGAACACAGCTGTTCACATTCATTCTTTTTTTTTTTTTGTCCTGGATTGACACTCTTGGTGAATTTCTGAATATTGATCCGTTCTTACCCTCCAACATACCTAAAATTGGAAAAGTTTTCTCCCATGTGCATTTCCTCTCAACTCACATTTTAGGGATAACAAAGAGGTGAATATAAATGCATTTAGGCTTTATGCCTGACTCGGTTTTGTAATCTTAATTTTTACTCTCTGGATCTTAGTTTTTTGGCTCTGTTCCTTTAAAATGATGGCAGGGTTCTCATTTGCAGAAAGAAGCATACACATCTTAAAACCTTTGGGATTGTGACTTTACTTGGCACTTCAACCTCTCCATCCTTGCCTTCCCTACCATTCATTTCTCATGTCTCCTTTATTCCATTTATTACCATGGCTGACTCTTCTTCTTCTACTTCATTTACTCTAGAGCACATGCTCTAAGCACTTACCAGCCAATTTGCTTGTTTATTGTATGTATGAATCTGTGAACTCTCGAAGTAGAAGATTCTAACTGGATCCGTTTTATAACCAAGAGAACTTTATTCTGTTTCTAAATTTGAGCATAATCTCCAAGTTAATCAATTTCATCCACTTCAAGAGATGACTTGCTACAATAAACATAAGGTTAATATATATATATATATATATATATATATATATATATATATTACTTATCAACCAAGCAGTACTTTTAAGGTATGTCTAAGAAAAATTTTTCATAAAAATTCTTGACTTCCATCTAAATTTCAGTGACTCCTAAAATGTAAGATACTTTTTATAGATCCAGAATTTTGAAAACTATACAGAACATGCCGTTCCATTTTCTTTATTCTCCTTATTATCTACTGACAATTTTTATCATTCTTTATAAGTCTGGTTTTGTGGGGGCAGAATGAGAGATTCTTAGGGGCAAGTTTTGTGCCATGTATAACATCATTCCTCAAAAATTGCTTGCTGCGTGAATTGCTAAACCAAAGGGTCTTAAAGTTTCCTCTGCACATTTGAAACCCCGATAGAAGTGGATGTTCTGAATAATTCCATTGCCTCTTGAGAATATTGCAAACAACTTGCTGAATTATAGAATTTTTGCATATAAGCATCATCAATTCCAGCCTGAATAATTACTCGGGAAAATATTTGTTGAGGGAGAAAATAAGTAAATAAATTAATAAGCAACTGAATATGTATACTGCCTCATAAAACCTCCTATATAGTATATCCACGTTCATAAGAGCATGACTCATAATAACCAAAAGGTCGAAGCAGCCCAAGTATCCATTGACAAGTGAATGGGTAAACAAAACATGGTATGTACACACAATGGAATATTATTCAGCCATAAAAAAGGGAAATTCTGACACATGCTGCAACATGGATGAATCTTGAAGATATTATGCTAAGTGAAGTAAGCTGATTGCAAAAGGACAAATACTGTATAATTCTACCTACATGAGGTACCCAGAGTAGCCAGTTCTTAGAAACAGAAAATAGAATAATGGTTGCTGAACCTGGGGAAGGGAAGATTGGGGAGGTATTGTTAAATGGCTACAGAGTTTCAGTTTGGGGAGATGAAATGCTCTGGAGCGAGTGGTGACAGTGGCATAACAATCTGTATATACTTAGTGCCACTGAAAATTACACTTAAATATAGTTAAAACTAGAGGCCCGGTGCACGAAATTCGTGCACTGGGGAGGGTGTCCCTCAGCCTAGCTTGCACCCTCTCTAATATGGGACCCCTCGGGGGATGTCCAACTGCAGGTTTAGGCCCGATTCCTGTGGAGGAATCAGGCCTAATCTGCAGTTGGACATCCCTCTCACAATCCGGGACCGCTGGCTCCTAACCGCTCACCTACCTGCCTGATTGCCCCCTAACTGCTTCCTTGCTGGCCTGATTGCTCCCAAATACCCTCCGCTGCTGGCCTGATCACCCCCAAGGCTTTTATTAGTATAGATATGACCCTGCACAGAAAATTTTACTAACCCTGCTTTACAATAAGGGCTTGACGATTGAATCATTAGGACCAGACACCAAGATTTCCTTTCTTTGAATAGTGGAGGGAATACTTATCTTGTCTTTAAGTTGCCCAGAAATTAAAATGAGATAATGACTTAGAAAAGTATAAAAGCACCATATAAAGACAACTGTCTTTTTAATGAAGTGGCAAATGAAAAACACTTTTTATTCTCCCCTTCCTTGCTTTACAGCTTTTATTTAAACTTTGAAATATATAAAAATTTCACTCCAATTTTCATTTCTTTACATTCAACATTATTTTGTATTGGTTTCAGGTTTTATATTAGTTACAGAATAGTGGTTAGACAATCATATACTTTACAAAGTGTTCCCCGGTATTTCTAGTACCCACCTGGCATCATACCATCATTACAACACTACTGACTATATTCCCTATTTAAGTGACAATGGGTTCAGTCTTTCTTTTGTGTTTCTTGTCCTTCCTTTTCTTTCTCACTTCTTCCCTCATTTTCTTTATATAGTATCTCAATTGGCCATCAAAGCTCAGTGAAGGCACTGGGACACGCTTCATCCATTTTACAGACCAGGAAACTGAGGCCAATTCCAGTTGGCTGTGGAACTTGACTCAGCACATAGGAAGCCCTCAGAGCCATGCTCTTTGCGCTTCCTAAGGGGCAGCGGCCCAGCAAACAGAACAAACCTTCCAGTCAGGCTTCCAAGCCTCTTTCTCACGCACCTCTTCATTGCGGATGCTCCACATTCTTTCCTCTCCCCCCATTCTTTACTGCCCCCCCCCCTTCTCCAAAGCAGGTGGAAGGCTTCCCACTCACTGGCTAGGCATGCTCTGCCATGGGGCAGGGTGTAGCGAGCTTGCTTTTGGGTCAAGGCAGGAGCAGTAGTCACTACCTCTGAAGTGTGAAGGCTGCCTGAGCGAGGCCCATTAGCACTGGGAGCTTCTCTGAATCATGTCAGTCAGTCCAGTACCCTGCAGTGCAGCACCCCTCCACTGAGGTGGCTCCACCCCTCAACCCCCGCCTCAGGGGTGAGGGTCCTTGCCCCTCTGCCAGGAGTCCTTCCATGCCCCTTGATCCCTGGCTGGGCCCACCCATGTCTTGGGGGCACTGCAGAACCTCTGTCTCTCTGCAGATGAGGGAGATCCCTGCCCTAGGTCTCCACAAAGCTATGAATCTGTGGCCAGAGGCCTGGTCTGGGTCTCAGCAACCACATGCCTGCAATGTTCCCAGGGACCCTGGGAGCGGCTGGGCGAGTCCCGCCTCACCTCCCCGGGTGCCGATCTCCCCCGGGACCCCTGGGAAGCGCCTGGCTCGGCCCGGCCACGCCCCCCCAGGGTGGCGATCGCCCTGGGGACCCCCGGAAGCGCCTGGCTCGGCCCGGCCACGCCCCCCCAGGGTGGCGATCGCCCCCGGGACCCCCGGAACTAAAAGGATTGGGCGCAGCCATCTTGGTCTTCTCAACGGCCGGATAGGCCACCAGGAGTCCCGCCCCCAGCCTCTCGCAGGCCCAATCATGGGCATAGCGGAGGTGCGGTCAATTTGCATGTTTCTCTATTATAAGGTAGGATGGGAAATTTTTTTGTCATGTACAACTTACATTTGAACAATGTAAGGGTTGAGGGTGCCGACCTACCTGCCCTGCACAGTCAAAATCCACACATAACTTTTTTTTTTTTTTTTTTTTGAGGCAGAGGCATCTTTTATTTTGTTTGTTTTGTTTTGTTAATCCTCAACTGAGGGTATTTTTCCATTAATTTTTAGAGAGAGTAGAAGGGAGGTGGAGAGACACAGAGAGAGAAACATCTCTGTGAGAGACACATCCATTTGGTTGCCTCCTGCACATTCCCCCACAAGGGCCGGGGATCGAGCCTGCAACACAGGTACCCAGAGATGCCCTTGACCAGAATCAAACCTGGGACTCTTCAATTCGCAGGCGATGCTCTATCCACAGAGCCAAACCGGCTAGGGCCACACATAACTTTTAATTCCCCCAAAACTTAACTAGTAATAGCCTGACAATCCAGTCAATTAACACATATTTTGTATGTAATATACATATATTATACTAGAGGCCTGGTGCACAAAATTTGTGCGTGGGGGGGGGGGGGAGGGGGTGTCCCTCAGCCCAGCCTGCACCCTCTCCAATCTGGGACATCCCTCTCACAATCCAGGACTGCTGGCTCCCAACCGCTCACCTGCCTGCCTGCCTGATTGCCTCTAACCGCTTCTGCCTGCCAGCCTGATCGATACCTAACTGCTCCCCTGCAGGCCTGATTGCCCCCAACTGCCCTCCCCTGCAGGTCTGGTCCCCCCCAACTGCCCTCCCCTACAGGCCTGGGTCCCCCCCAACTATCCTCCCATGCAGGTCTGGTCCCCCCCAACTGCCCTCTCCTGCAGGCCTGGTCCCCCACAACTGCCCTCCCCTGCAGGCCTGGTCTCCCCTACAGGTCTGGTCCCCCCCCCCCAACTGCCCTCCCTTGCCGGCCTGGTCCCTCCCAACTGCTCTCCCCTGCAGGCCTGGTCCCCCCCCACCTTCCCTCCCCTGCCAGCCATCTTGTGGCAGCCATCTTGTGTCCACATGGGGGTGGCCATTTTTGACCACATGGGGGCAGCCATCTTGTGTGTTGGAGTGATGGTCAATTTTCATATTCCCTCTTTATTATATAGGACAATGTATTCTTACAATAAGATAAGCTGGAGAAAATGTTATTAAGAAAATAATAGGGAAGAGGAAATACATTTATAGTATTTATTTTAAAAATGCATGTATAATAGTAAGTGGGCCCATGCAACTCAAACCCATGCTATTCAAGGGTCAACTGTATATTTTAGTAAACATTTTAAAAGCCTTTATACCAAAAGAAATATTTTATTCATGATCAGGAGAACAAATTATACATACAGTATGCTAACTTGGGAAATGGGGTTAGCCCTCCTGAGACCTGAAATTATAGAAACCTAAGCATGAGGGGGAAAGACACTGCTTACTGAGAAATAAACTTGATATGATTTTCAGTGCATTGGACACAACTCTCTCTCTCTCTCTCTCTCTCTCTATGAAGAATTTCACATACACCCTCTAATTTAATCTTCCAGAAGTCCAGTGAAGTAGATATTTGCCAGCTTTTAAAACTAAGACTCAAGGAGGATAATTATCCAAGATGGCATGTTTAATTAGGAAAGTGGAGGTACTGACTCAGGTCTGTCTCCTTCCAAAGGCCAGGATCTTAACTACTTTTCTAGAGTGGTAGAAAAATATTAAGAGGACTATCCACCATTTGATGTGCCTTGGTTTCCTGAACCCTTCCAGAACATATGGATGTCTAATAGTCCTCTCAAAGTCAATTTGTCCAAAAATGAACACTTGACTTGACATCTCACTTCCCAGTATCTTCTTCATACTTTCTCAGTAAATGGCACCACCATCTACCCAGATGCTTAGCACAAGCCTAGCAGTCAAACTCTCGTTCCTTCACAGCCTACTTCATCACCAATGCCTATTGGCATAACCTCCAAATCTAAATACTCCACTGCTCAACCTGGTCCAAGTCACCATCTTCTTCCTTGGACATCAGCAGCTGCCCTCTGAGGAATAAACCTTCTCTTGTCTTCCATATGATGGTCGGAGTGATCTTTTCAAAATATAAATCTGATTATGACATTAGTTTGCTTGTAATGCACCAGAGGCTTTTTATTGCATTTAGAACAAGTTACTATCCTCAATATGGTCTGCAAGCAAAGCTAGAGCCTACCCACCTCTCCAACCTCATCTAGCACCCTTTTCCTTCCCTGACTCCTATAGCTAGGATCTGAGTAAATTTAATTTCTATTTCCTAAGATTTCCAAGCATAGGAAATCACGGGGCCTGTGCATTTACAGTTCCTTCTGCCTGAATGCTTTTTAAAGCCTATATCTACTCATAGTCACAGGTCCCAGCTCAAAGGTCACCATCTCAGGAAGGCCAGCTCTGAACACTTTAGCTAAAGATTCCCTTTCCTACCCTATTTCTTCTCATCCCTTTGCCTTGTTTTGTTAATTGTGTATCATTCAGTGCTATCTGAGATTATTTCCTTATTTCCCCGTGTATATGTTTAACTATCCACCTCCCTCCACTAGACCTTTAGCTCCTTAGTAACTGGGAATCTGTCTGCCTTTTCAACTGCTATGTCCCCTGTGCCTACAACAGCACCTAAAGCAGAGTATGAATGAGTGAATGGCTAAGAAGACTGATGGTCATGTAAATATAACCCAAACACCCTTCTGGTTTTTCTCAGTAGGGAAAAGGACAATGGAAGGATGAGTGCTATGATGGAAGAATGCAAAGAATTCTAAGAGAACATGGAAAGTTGGAGAGGAACCATGTTGGACAGGGCTGCCTGGAAAAAGTCCTGCTTATAAGGAGACCCTCTTTCCTAACCTCTGTTGACTCTGTAATAAGAAAGCATAAGGGTACCCTTCTTAAAATGTATGAAGCAGCATCACATCATTGGTGTGGAACACACACCCTGATACCTTGTCTCTAAGTGCTGAGACTACTAACATAACCATGATCACTATGCTCATTTGTCCTTGGAATATAACCTCTTACTTTTTGGATCTTTCAGTGAAAAGAGAAACAATTTCTGGGAAACATCTCTCTTTTTTGCAAGGTTTATCCTTAGCTTGCCAGGAGTGCTGCATTTTTGGATGCTCTGTGGCACATCTTGCTTTCTGACTCTTATTGGTACTGTCACGGTGCTTAATTAAGCATAGTACTGGCATAAACAATATAGTCATGGAATGCTGGAGATAATAAAAAGGGTATGTTGAGAAGCATCAGACATTTATTGGATCATTTAAAATATGATTTTTACAGAACCCTCCCAAGTCAGGGATTTTTTTGAAATTTTATTTTGAATCACCTGAGTCACTTTTTACTTCTAGCGAGAACAGCGGATTGATAGCTGATGGTAAATAATTCTGTTTTAGAAGACACTTATATGGATGTCCCTTCTCCATTTTGCTGCGGCTCAACCTCCTGCTTAAACTCTTACAGTAGCTTCTTCCTGGTCTTCCTACTTGTTATTCTTAACTGTCCTCAAATGCTTTCAGGCCAGTGGTTGTCACGATCATTTCATGCCTCCATTATACAATACATCATATTGTAGTGAAGCTATTTAGCTGTTCTGGTTGTCTCTCTAATAGACGGCATGCTCCTTGAGGGGAGAAACTGCCCTTTTACCTTTGAATTCTTAATATACGATACCATCTGACTCACGGGAGGCACTCCATCATCGGTCAAATGATGAAGCCTTCCCCAAAATGTTCACCTCATTAGCTCTCCCCTTTATGTAAATAGGGAAAAGAAATATTCAGTACCCACTCCTTTGTCCTGAATTTGAGTTGGAGGTTGGCAGTGTTTCAAAACAGAACTCATTAGACGCTACAGAGAACTCATAATATGATGGCTTAGTCAATGTTTGCTCTGAAGACGCGAGTGGGGAGGGAGCTAAAGTAAAAGATTAAAGCTAGACAAAGGACTCAGGTGCAGAATGTCCTTATCACTCTCTGACTCATAAACGGAGACCACACATTCATCAGTATTTTATTACCTGTCTTTTCCCAATTGTTAGATCTTCTATTATTTTAATATTTGGGATTGAAGGTTTGCTTAGCCCTTGAGGCGCTAGTTAATGCCTCTTAATCTCCATGACTGCAAAATAGGTATCTGCCCTCAGCTGACCAATTGCCTTGAGTTGACCTAATGGGCACTTGTCATTAGGTGGGTTTAAAAAAAAGATAGGCTATGGCAGTGGATCCCCCACTTCAGCATGCATCAGAATCACCTAGAGGCTTATTGAAACACTGATCATCAGGGCTCCACCCTCCCCCCTCCCCCAAGTTTCTGATTGACCAGGTTTGGATTGAGGCTTAAGAATTTGCATTTCTAACCAGTTCCTACGTGATGCTGCAGCTGCTGGTGGTTCAGAAACCATCCATCCTTTAACCACCTGGTGTACGGTGCTTCTCTAACTTTAATGTACCTATGAATTCCCCCCCTCCCCCGAGCATGCAGTTAATATACAGATTCTGCTTCATTGGTTCTGGGATAGGGTTTGAGACTCTGCATTTCTGCAAAGCACCCAATTGATGCCATTGCTATTGGTCTGCCACCGCTTTTGAGAAGTTCTCTCCTCTGGCTGCTGGTTAGAACCATCTGAAAAGCTTAAAAACTACTGCTGCCCAGATCCCGCCACAATATGCTGTTCCAATAAACTGACACTGGGGCCCAGAAATCTATATTTTTAATGAGCAGCCCCAGGTGATTCTATTACTGGTGATCTGTGGTCCATATTTGGAGGAAATGTGCTTGCAGTACAAAATCAGCAGCATTCTATTTCTCTGAGTACATAAAATAATTGGTATAAAAGATGGAGGGCCCTGCCCGGTGTGGCTCAGTTGGTTGGGCATGGTCCCATACGATGAAAGGTTGCTGGTTCGATTCCAGTCAGGGCACTAGCCCAGATTTTGGGTTCAATCCCCAGTAGGGGGCGTGCAGGAGGCAGCTGATTGATGTTCTGCTCTCACATTGATGTTTCTCTCTCCCTCTTCCTTTCTCTCGTGGTAAGAAATTAATAAAAATATTTTTAAATAAAATATGGAGGGTCTTACTTCTGATGAAATTCAGTATATTAATTTTAAATTATTTGAAGAAAAACAAATAAACTGGCCTTATACATCAACACTTTTTAGTATAATTTAATTCAGATTTTTCTTAAATGAGGAAGTTTTTAAAATACATCAAAAGTATTGAAAGTTTCCTTCCCTTTCTACAGAAATTGGTGTTTGTTGTGCTAGAGACAGGAGTGAAGAGTAGAGAGGCAATTTGCAAAAAGAAAGAGAGGGCCTGGACACCATGGTTCAGTGGTTGAGCATCAACCTATGAACCAGGAGGATTCGATTCCTGGTCAGAGCACATGCCTGGGTTGCAGGCTCAATCCCCAGTGTGGGGCATGAAGGAAGCAGCCAATCAGTGATTCTCTCTCATCGTTGATGTTTCTCTCTCTTCCTGAAATCAATTTCATATATATATAAATCTGTGTGTATGTATATATATATATATATATATATATATATATATGTATATGTATATATACATATATATATATATATATATATATATATATATATATATACACACACATACATGAAAGAGAGGCAATGTTGATCTTTATAAAAGACATTCAGTTCCAGGGACTCTTGAAGGACAATAGAGGAGAGAGGAAGAGAAGGGAAGTAAAAGGAGAAAGGCAGCATGAGGAGATGGACAGTAGAAGAGAAAGCAAAGGCTGAGCAGCAGCCTGAGGAGTGGAACTTTGGGAAGAGGGGAGACATGAATGAGGAAGTTTAGCAATGTGTGCAAGGCACAGTTACTTCCTAGAGGAATTTTTATAAAGACCCAACTACTTTTCAAAGTTCTTTGAACTTCAAGAGTGCTTCCTTTAGATACAGCACATACTGAGATAAGGTGATTTGGGCTATTCAGGACCAACTTGTTAATTTGACATTTAAAAATAACATTTGTTTGCTCTACATTATCTTCTTGGGTAGGCAAGAAGCCTAGACATATACCCTGGACATATACCCTCCATTAATGTAAGGCTTCAAAAAGTGTAATCTGAATTAAATAGCTTTTACAAACTCATTTCCAAAATTAGTATTCTAGTAAATAAGTATGGAAAATGTTTATGGATATGGAGGAAGAAAAATAACATACATAGATGATAGATGGTTGACAGATAGATGGCTTCCTAAGGTTATGGGGTGGGGAAACTATGATTTAAAAAACACACACAACTGTTTATATTTTTAAACTCAGGATTTCCCAAACTCATTTGAATAGAAAAAATTATTTGAGGCACACCCATTAACATTTGGTGAAAGACTGTCCTGTAGAATTCCAGTTGTTACCCTCTGTATATTTCAATTTCAAGTTTTAACTAACTCCTAGTGGTTTTCTATGTGTAAAGGGAGGTATCACGTATAGCTATCTAAAAAGGATGTACCAAGTAAAGATCAGATGTCACCTCTAGCCTACTTATCTTGTCCCATTCCAATGTGGGTATGCGTAATCTGAAACCATTACATGTGGACATTATGAAGAAATTAGCCCTAGATTATGGAATGCCTTAAGACCTTCAAGTTTTTTCACCTATTTTCTTGAGGTTAATGTATAGCAGTAACTATTAATAAATTCTGATTTCCACACCTCATCAGCATCCCTCGGCTGAACTGGTAGAACATTATTGTTCTAGGTTGATTTGGAACCCCTACATGCCCTTGCTTGGTCTCTCACATCAAACAAATATAATTTTAAAGAGACATGTTCATCAATGATCTTTCTTGGCTCCCAACAAAAAATATTTTTTTATTTTTATCTTTTCATTCAGATTTCAACATAAGCCTTCATTATAATACTAGAGGCCCGGTGCACGAAATTCGTGCACGGGGGTGGGGTGTCCCTCAGCCCAGCCTGCACCCTCTCCAATCTGGGACCCCTCAAGGGATGTCCGACTGCCCGTTTAGGCCCGATCCTAGGATCGGGCCTAAACGGGCAGTCGGATATCCCTCTCACAATCCAGGATTGCTGGCTCCGAACTGCTTGCTTGCCTGCCTTCCTGATTGCCCCTAACGTCTTCTGCCTGCCAGCCTGATCACCCCCTAACCACTCTCCTGCCAGCCTGATCAATGACTAACTGTTCCCCTGCTGGCCCAGTTGTCCCCAACTGCCTTCCCCTGACAGCCCAGTCACCCCCAAATGCTCTCCCCTCCATATTACCTCTTTAGTAGATAGGGTTTTTTTCTTTAACATATTGGACAGTGTACCTGCCGTGGTCTTCACAAACCAGTAAAAATGTAAACCCAAACTAAAAGTGTCATAAAATAAACTTAAACAGGAATTTCATGAGACCTTAGAAAGGTTATATGATGTGGTTGTTTCTTCCTTTTTTCTTTCTTTCTTTTTCTTGATGTTTCAACTTTTGTCCTTTCTTTCTTTTTTCCTTTTATTCCTTTTCTGTCCTCTCTTTCTCTTAACTTTTCCATTGGTAGAATTGTCAGTACTTGAATCTGTCTTGCTTCCAGAAGACAAAGAAGAGGGAAACACACAGTCATCTGAAGAAAAAGATGATCTATGATGGGATCGGTGGTGTTTCTGGTTTTGCTCTTTTCCTGGTTTGATTGTCATTTCTGCCGGCCCCAGCATCTTCAGGACTTGTGCGTGGGCACTTCTTATTCATGTCTACAAAACCTCCCTGCCTTGGTGAAAACTGTAGGGGAAAAGGCCTTCCTGGGTGGGCTCAAGCCCTGCCCAAGGTGCTGAGGAACCAGGGTGAGGAGCACTCTGCACCGCCGCTGCAAGAGCCAACCTCCGGACCTCGGGGTACTCTCCAGTAATGTAACTGCAATGTCCAGGTTTGCCTTCAGAAATTAGTTGTAAGTTACTTCTGATGTGAAACCCTACCTCAGACATTTCCATGTGGTTCCTAAAGTTTTTAAACAAAATCCATTTACCTCCCTAACCTGGTCAGAAGTTTCTACCCAATGGGAGAGGTTTGCTGGGCAGCATCGCCCAGATATCACCGCCCATCTCCAATCACTCGGCTGGCAGCAAGGGAAGTTCCAAGGCTATAGTGTGTGGGGGGGATCACTCCATGGGGGTTCAGCCTGACACCCCAGGCTGCCTCTTGGAGGGAATAGCTCTGGGGGGCATGGCTGCCTCCCAGGCCTACACCCCCCAGCTGCAGATGGGAGCTGATCTCAGAGGGGGTGGGGTGGGGGGTGGGAAGGGAGGTGTATAGGCAGCTCCTGGGTCTCCCAGGCCCACAGCCCAGGCTGGGACAGGCAGCAGATGGCTCCTGCCCTGCACGGGCACCTCGCAGGCCCAATGCCCGGGCGCTGTGGGTAGCTGATCCCGCAGGCCTTGCGCAGTTGCCTCCCAGACCCACAGCCCGGGCCTTGGCAGGCAGCTGATTGTGCACGCCTTGCACAATTTAACTGCAATGTCCAGACCAGACCCACGGCCCTCCCAGACCCACGGCCCGGGTCGCGGAGGGCAGCTGATCGAGGCGGCCGTGCGCGGGTGCCTCCCAGACCCACAGCCCGGGTCGCGGAGGGCAGCTGATCGAGGCGGCCGTGCGCGGGTGCCTCCCAGACCCACGGCCTGGGTCGCGGAGGGCAGCTGATGGAGGCGGCCATGCGCAGGCGCCGCCCAGACCCACGGCCCGGGTCGGGGCAGGCAGCTGATGGAGGCGGCCATGCGCGGGTGCCTCCCAGACCCAAGGCCCAGTTCGGGGCAGGCAGCTGATCATGGCGGCCGTGTGCAAGCGCCTCCCAGACCCACGTCCCAGGTCAGGGCGGGCAGCTGATCGTGGAAGCTGTGCATGGGCGCCTCCCAGACCCACGGTCCAGGTCGCGGAGGGCAACTGATCATGGCGGCCATGTGCAAGCACCTCCCAGACCCATGTCCCGGGTCAGGGCAGGCAGCTGATCATGGCGGCTGTGCAAGGGCGCCTCCCAGACCCACGGCCAGGTTCAGGGCTAGGAGAGGATCTGGCCGGAGGGCAAAGCTGCCTCCTAGGCCAACAGGTTGGGCTGCTCGCTGCCTGCTCTCAGCGGCAGCCTTCCCTGGGACTGGGGGACTCCTGCGGGCCTGAGAGGACTGGGTGCCGCCATTTTTGTCGCGGAGTGATGGTTAATTTGCATATTACTCTTTTATTAGATAGGATGTGTTAACACTCTTACTTTGTATGATTTGCTTAATGAAAATTGGGCTATATGAAATAAATGTCACTTTTAAAGGACCTAAAGAATTGTTTTCTATCTTAATCACCAAGCATGTCAGAAACATTTTAATCTTTGGTTTGTTTCTGCCATCCAAAAATGAGTAAATTTTAGGAACACCCAGCTGTGTTTCTGAATATGGACATTCAAATGTGAACCATGTGTGATGGAAAATCCTCTAATGGCTAAGAATATGGATATACTTGATGGGGACTGTTTGATGGAAAGTTATTGTATATTTTCATTCATTCATTTAACAAACATTTATTCTCATCCAGGTACTAGGAGTATGAGGGTGAGCAAAATACTCTCTCAACAAGGAAACACACACACACACACACACACACACACACACACACAGAAAATACACATTTTCCACTGGAGTTTTTCCCTGTCTGTTAGCTATTTTATACCAGCTTCAAATAACTGAAAAGTTTTATTTTATGAAAATTCAAATTAGCTAATCCTATCTAATAATAGAGTAATATGCAAATAAGCACCACTCCGCTACGCCCACGATTGGGCCGGCGGGAGGCTGGGGCGCGGGACTCGGGGTGGCCTCTCAAAGGCCGGATTGGCCCGGACCTGCCCCCATCAGTGTTCATGCAGTGGCGGAGGCGGTGGCGCCCAGACCCGCCCCCATCAGCGTTCGTGGGTCGGGGCGGCGCCCGCTCCCAGACCCGCCTCCATGCACCTGCACTGCGGGAGGGCCTGGTCAGCAGCTTCAAGGGCCAAAGAGGGAGGCAGGGCCAGACCCCAGCGGCCGCAGCTGCTGCGGGGCCCAGGGAGCCAGGCAGGGCTGGATAGGCAACCTCAGGGTGGGCCTGGGGGTGGGTCCAGCAGTGCAGCTTGACAGCAGACAGCAGGGCCTGCTTTGTGGTAGCTGCCGGCGACCCACAACAGGCAAGTGGGCCTGCAGGCAGCACCCAGCAGGGCTTGCTTGCCCATCGCTATGGTGTGGAGCAGGCAAGCCCCGCAGAGAGCAGAGAACCACAGGGAGCGGGAATAAGCCGTCAGCAGGACATGCCCTGAGGGCTCTCGGATTGGAGAGGGTACAGGTCGGGCTGAGAGATGCCCCCCCCCCCCCGTGCATGAATTTCATGCACCGGGCCTCTAGTATAATAGAAATTCTAATTGACAAGAATACATGTTTGTTTTAGGAAAATTTTCTATTTGGTAACAGAGGTAACAACGTCTCTAATGTACTGAGAAGCCTCTTAAAGATGTAAGGCCCACAAGATATACTGCCTGTGATGCATAATGAAAAATACTTTCAAGTTGATAGTACATTGCACTTTTACAAGTGGTTTCATAACTATTATCTCTTGTTCAGTCCTCACAACAAGCTTGTGAGTGGTTTGCATGTGAGTATAAGTAGACTATGTGAGTGTATGTGAACGTGTGAGAATGAGTTAAGGTGCATGTGTGTATGTCAGTGTAAGAAAAGGAAGGCAGAACAAGACTTTATCAACCCATTTTATGGATGAGGACATTAGAGGTGTGACTAACAGTAGGACTTCTGTTGCGCTGGTAGGTCCCAGAAAAAGAGTTGAAAACAGCCTTGTGCTTTTACTCCCACTTCTCTCCACTAACCCAACACCTCTAAGACTATTTATGAAGGATTAGAATGATCCCATCAGCCACAATGATGACTACACATGAAGGCATTCTTCCATAGAAGAGAAAAGGGAGAAGGACTGGGAATCGGTTCCCGGTGGGCAGGTGTCCTGTGTGGCCCCGCCTGCACATTTTAATTCTGAGAGCACGGGGCCAGTCTGACGTGCGGCCTGTTGTTTTCTGAGACACCAGCTGAGGGAGCATGTGGACACCTAACTGATGAGAATCTCCCTGGCAGGGGGTAGAGCCAAGCAGCCTACTACCCTCTATTCACACGAGCCAAGTTTTCAGAACAATGTAAGAGTTGACTCGCAGCATCCTCTTAGGAGACCAGAGTTGTGGTTTTCACACAATTGACATACTATTTTTAAATATTGGCTCTAAGGTCATTTACATAGCAGAATATTGGGGAAATAGCATTGGCTAGATAAACTGCTTTCCCTGAAACCCAGTAGAGTAATGCTGTGAACTATCGTAGGTCTATCCACACTAAAGCTGCGTTTCAATGTTACCAATTGGCTTATACTCTGGTAATTTTGTTTGAAATTGGGAAGAAATGTCTTTGAAAATTTTTGGTTTAG
This sequence comes from Eptesicus fuscus, assembly GCF_027574615.1. NCBI lineage: Eukaryota > Metazoa > Chordata > Mammalia > Chiroptera > Vespertilionidae > Eptesicus > Eptesicus fuscus. The sequence goes on along the minus strand of NC_072478.1, from coordinate 40,042,499 downwards.
CCCAAGTTAGGAGCACCTTAAGATAGCTATAGTACTATAATAAACTACATCTCTTCTGGTCTTCAAGAGACCTGAAAACAAAAGAATGGCGTTCTATCCAAGCAATAACTACCAGGGTGCTATTTCCAGCCCCACCAAAAAGAAAGCTGAGCTTCTACCCTCTTCATTCCAGTAGTCCCCAAACTCACGGCAATCCACTATGTACTGGAGATGTCCCAAATGTATATAGCAACTCTCTTTTGAAGAATACAGAGCAGCCCTGGCCAATGTTTCTCAGTGGTTAGAGCATTGGTCTGAGTCAGCCCACAAACCACAGGGTCATGGTTTCAATTTCCAGTCAAGGGCACGTACCTGGGTTGCAGGTTCAATCCCCTGCCCAGTCGGGGGCATAGGGGAACAACCAATAAATGTATCATGTTTATCTCTCTATCTCTCTCTCTTCCTCCCCTCCCACTCTCTCTAAAAATCAATGGAAAAAATATCCTTGACTGAGGATTAACAAACAAACAAACAAACAAAAAAAGAATACAGAGCACATTTTTAACACACCTAATAAGACCTCATAATTGAGCCTCAACTCAAGGTTTCATCACCAGCCCAACCCAGAATTGACCATTGCTTAGATGCTGGCCCCAATTACCTTTGTCCCAGCTCATCATTAATTTAGGAATCGGGGGAAGGAGGAAAAATCTCTACCTTTACTTTAGAACTGGTAAAACTGAGGTAGCTAGACATTTATAGACTAGTCAGGCTAAAATGTAAGTTGAATCAATTTCCAAGTATGGGTTAGAATCCAGCATTAGATTCTAGTTATAAGCCCAGTTTCTGGTCATCAGCCAGCCCAGTGCTCCTTGCAACTGAGTTTATTGTTTCCTGGACTCAGAGGGGTCATGCTTCCGAGGGCAATTTGGGTATCTGTGGAACAGGCCTGATTGAAACACTAGGGATCTTTCAAACCCTAATATACCAAATCATCAGCTCCTTCTTGCAATTCTCCATTGAAGCTTTTGCAGACTTTAAGGATATTTTCTCCTGGATTTCCAAAAAATAAATGTTCCCTTAGGGCAAAGTGATATGACCAGGAGCACCTTGTGAAGAGAGGGTGAGTGAAATGCACAAGTGTAGCATCCCGGGCGGTATCTGTGTAGAGCAGTGTTTCTCCATGCGAGGGGGTTTGGCCCCCTAGGAGACATTTTTGGCTGTTACAACTGGGGTGTGTGGGATGTGCTTTGTCATCTAGAAAGCAGAGGCTGGAGATGCTGCTTAGACCTCCTGTGATGTAGTGGAAAGCCCCTCACCCCCAATGAAGAATCATCCAGCCCCAAATGTTAATAGTGATGAGTTTGAGAAGCCCTGGTGTGTAGATACAAACAAATATCTGCTAATCTTTCAAAGGATGGCAGCTGGAAAGGTCTTCAAGAGTCAGAATTTGGTATGATCTCACTCCTATGTGGAATCTAATGGACAAAATAAACTGATGAACAAAATAGATCCAGAGACATAGAAGCATGGAACAGACTGGAATCTCAGAGGGAAGACAGGGGAGGGTGGGTGGGTGAGAGCAACCAAAGAACTTGTATGCATATAGGCATAACCCATGGACACAGACAATAGGGTGGGGAAGGCCTGGGGTCGGGGTGGAGGCGGGCTGGAGGGGTCAATGGAGGGTGAAGAGGGGACATATGTACTAGTAATACTTACAACAATAAAGGTTAAAAAAATAAAGAGTCGGGATTTGGAACATTCTGGTGTCATGATGATACATCACAAAGGAGAAAGTTTCTGAAGGCCACGTAGGCGGCATCTGGTCAAATCATTGCATCAAGTTTGAAACGGTTTTTACCTTTTACTGAGTTCGCTAGAACACACCCTTTTGCCCTTGTAGAACAGGAACCGCTTACATCATTCAGTAGCAGGCCTGCTTGGCTGAAGCAGCAGACAGCTCACCAGATTTGCCAGGAAGGACTGCCCAGCACAGCCTCTGCCAGGGACTTCTAAGTGCAGGGAGGCTGCGGCGCTGGGGAAAGTGGATGTGAAGGCCACGGCCAGGGGCGGGTTAGTCAAGTCCTCCCAACTTTTCCATTTTTCCTCAAACCTCAGATTGCCCTGTGCTTGGCTTAAGGTTAACCCTTGCCAGCTGCTTTCTGTCCTGGTCTGCTTGCCCTCTGGTGCCCCCGTTCCTAACCAGCGGTCCTGAGGGCTGCACATTGCCCTGCCTCCCCTCACTGCCCACCACACAGGAATCTACTATGGATACTGAGTTGGGGGAGCTCTCCTGTGGGTCTCAATCACCAAAGAACAGAGGTCACCTCTGGCCCAGATGACTCATTAGAAGGCAATGGAAAGTACATAAAGGGTCTGTGAGGAGAGATTCAAAAGGCGAGGTGAGCCGGGCCAGCATGGCTCAGTGGTTGAGTGTTGACCTATGAACCAGGAGGTCACGGTTCTATTCCCGGTCAGGGCACATGCCCGGGTTGCGGGATCCATCCCCAGTGTGGGGTGTGCAGGAAGCAGCTGATCAATGATTCTCTTTCATCATTAATGTTTTTTTCTCTCTCTTCTTCTCCCTTCCTCTAGGAAATCAATAAAATATATACTTTTTTTTATTTTAAAGGCAAAGTGAGACTACAAGGAGAGAGACAGGAGGGAATGAGGGAAGGGCTGTGAGGATTGTCATGGGAAGTGAGTGTCCTGCTGCCTTGCTCCAGAACCCAATTCACTTAGTCAGGAACTTGGCTGCGGCATTCTTCAGATGAGTGTGGTGCTGACTGGCCCTGCTGAATTTGGGTCAGGGCAGTGTGGTCTGAGAATGCTGTGGGGTGTCCACATTCCTCCTGCGGGTGAGCTCATACATTTGTGCAGTTCTGACTCACTGATTTGCTTTCTTCTCCGTGATTCATTCCCAGTTTCCTACCAGGATCACTGGTAGACTTGGGAGTTTAGATTTGTGAGAAATGCCTGGAGCCAAACCCCTTAAGCTATAAAATTGGCTGGTTATTCCAAAAATCTTCAAAGGCAAAGAAATATCAGTTGAGGAAAGACAGGAGCTTCTGTGCCTACCTTGTCAACCCCAGGTGGGTTGTCTGCAGATATTTATGGTGAAAAGAAAATAGTTTTCTATAGTGTGTATTTGGTTATTTTTTTTTTAGCAGACTCTGGTTAATAATTCCTCTCAGGTTACTTCACTAACTTAATTTTTTAAATGTAGGTTGAACAAGACATTTCAATCTCTATTAAAAAAAAAAAAAACACCTCTTCAAGTAAAATTTTCCTTCAGTCTATTTCTTTTTTCAAGTATTCCCTTCTGTAAAACACTCAATTTTCAACCTTACATGAAATTCAGTTCTCAATTTGACTGAATTTTCATATTAGGATCACAACTTTAAGGAAGGGTTTGTGTGAAACTCTACATAACAGGGCAACACTTCTAGAGTAAAACCAGCTATTGTCAAACACGAGCATACTGGTTCTCAGAACGGACTCCCTGGGCAGGGAGAGTTTGTGTCCTTTTTAAAGAGCTTAAATTGTCATAATTTGTTATTCCTGATTGAAATACAGGATAAATGATGCTTCTAGAAAAGCTATCGCTCAGATCCATGCCGGATCTAATGGGATCAGCTGCGTCATCCCACTGCAGGCAGGGTTCTTGTCAGCTCATTCCCTGGGGGCCAAACAGGTGTGGCGCAAGCCCCAGCCTAGGTAGGAGACCTCCAGGGACGGCCCAGGTGTTCTAAGGAAGCCACAGGATGAGATCAGGAGTTGGCCCAGATCCCTCTGAGTCAGAATTCTGAGTCATTGTTTTAAAGGCGATTCCCTATTCATTTCCTCCTGTGACTACCCCTGCTGTCAAGCCATGAGACCACCTGTGCTGGATAACCCAGGCCACTGCGCCCCCCCGCCCCCAGTACCCCCATCACCAAAATTATATTGCTGAGCCAATCTCTTCACATTTGAAAATGCAAGAGGAAAGGTAACAAGTTGACATTTCTCTTCAGAACTGACATTCTATATCAAAGACAGGAAAGAGAAGTTTTGGGAGTTATTAAGGATGAGAAGCTTAGTTGCTAAGTTATATTGTGATCCAGTTATGCGCTGAGCCTTCTTGCAACTCAGAGAATCGAGCCTAATGGGCTCTTTTGCAGGATGCCATGCCCGAGAAACACTGAAACAGCCTTGGCGATTTCTTAAAATTTCGGACTTTTGCTCTCAGGATCCTCTTTTGCTTCTGTTCCTTGTACACGTGTGATGCCTCTGGTGGGCCCCATGTCAACCTGAGTGTAAAACCCAGCCCCTCGCCTGTTTCTACAAGGAAATCCACTTGCACCCAATGTCACAGGGGGATAACATTTTCTGAAGCCTCTGGGGCTGGCAAACTTAGCTCAAAGTTTCCCCCCCAGCTTGACCAGAAGTCTTAACTCCTCCAAACAAGTTTTAATGTCAGCTGACCTGTGGTGTCTATCTTGAATTTTTCCAACAAGTAGTTCTCTTCCTCAGAGAAATTCTGACACTAGTCAGTACCACGCTGTTGCGATATTAGGAATTCCCAAGGATAACACTAGGTTTCTATACACTAGTGGTACAATGCAACTTCGTATCATCTATTTAACAATCAAATAGTAGGTGCTTTCTGAGTATCGGGACATAAGGTTTTGAATTTTATTTTTCTGGTAGGAGTAAGGAATGATTCCGGGTGACTAAACCACTAGCTAAGGATGTGCAAGGGGCTGGCTGGGGTTTAGATGCTTGTAGCACACCGATCTCTAATTGATACCAAACCTACACTGCAGTGCAGAAGGGAAGACATCATGAAGCGAAGAGTGGGGTGAAATAGGTGAGGAAGAGTATTTTCTCTTCACTGAGGATCCAAAAAGTTGATACTTTCCCTCTAAGCAAATCCCAGCTTCTTTCCAATAGAGTTGCTGCAACGTCTCCTCCCACACAATGGCATTAGAGAGATTTAACAATACTGTGAGTCTGCATCAGGATACCCAAAGCATGGGGTTTTATAGCAAAGGTGGTAGGTTCAAATCCCAGCAAGCCAAATACTCACCATTTCATTCTAGCTGGGTCCTTATCTTCTCAACCACTGGATTTTTCCAGTTTATGACGAGGTTATAACATCTCCCTACAACATTGATATGGAATTAGAGATGTAGGTGTATAGCATAGCCTGGGGCAGTGGTCGGCAAACCGTGGCTCTCGAGCCACATGCGGCTCTTTGGCCCCTTGAGTGTGGCTCTTCCACAAAATACCACGGCCTGGGTGAGTCTATTTTGAAGAAGTGGCGTTAGAAGAAGTTTAAGTTTAAAAAATCAGGCTCTCAAAAGAAATTTTGATCGTTGTACTGTTGTTATTTGGCTCTGTTGACTAATGAGTTTGCCGACCACTGGCCTGGGGGATAGCAGACATTCAGTAAAAGGTAGTCACAATTTTTGCTACTGTAGATTCTTTCTCATCACAAGTATAATCTTTCACAAAAACCTTACGTCCAACCCTAAGCATAACCTGAGAAATTCACTCAGTAATATCAATTCTACATTTATGTAGGATTACTTCTATTTCTATATAATATTGGTGTGTCTCAAAAACTGATTATGTCTCAAAAACTGGTTATGACATGCTAAGGTGTGCCTCAAAAGCCAATTGTTAGAAAAGGAGCACACAATTTAATGAATTGATCTGTTCCTAAGATCTACTACACAAAGATCACCACACTGAAGTAAAAAAAACACACCGACAAGTTAAAATATTTCACTTGATCCCTGGCTGGTTTGCTCAGTGGATAGAGCATTAGCCTGTGGACTGAAAGGTCCTGGGTTCGATTCCAGTCAAGGGCATGTACCTCGGTTGCAGACTCCTCCCTGGCTGGGGCCCAGGTCAGGGCACATGCAGGAGGCAATCAATGTGTTTTTCTCACATGGATGTTTCTCTCTGTCTTTCCCTCTCTCTTTCACTCTATCTAAAAAAAATCAGTGGAAAAATATCATCGGTGAGGATTAAAAAACATATATATATATGTAAATAAATATATATATATATATTTTTTACTTGATTTTACTATTTGACACTAAGTCTTCTTCTATTGTGGCTTATTCCTTAGATACCAAATCACTATTGCAGAGGTAGCAATTTGAGGTATTACAAAAAGCTTATCTTTTTCTATATCATGTGCCTTTTCTAACTTAGTCTGATCTGTTTGGAAGCCAAGGTGTGAAGAATAGTGCTATTGTACTGTGTGAGGCAATGAGCCCTGCAGGACCCAACTTGAAGAGGAATTTAGGTCACTGTCCTGACAGATTTGAGCTTTAAAATTTACAAGACACCTACATCTCTAGAGCCACACCACATAGTGACATGAATCAAGGTTTTACTTCTGAGATTTACAGTTGAAGAAATAGTCAAGTAGGCAAAAATTACTACACGAGACAATGAAGCATGACACATAGTAAAACCATGATTCCTGAATAATGTTGTCTATAAATTTTATTTTGTAGATTCTCTTGTTTTTTTTAAATTATGATATATGGTTTTTAAATGTTTATGTTTAATTAAATCTAATCCCCTCATAAGCTTTTCCGTCTTTGCTCTGAAAATTCTCATCTCTTTTAGTAAACTTTTTTTCAATGACAGTTAAAAGTGTTTGGATTCTTTCAAACATAGTGGGCTATTCACACCACCTTCCCCCTGCTGAGTCTTTTCTAATTAAGGAGAAACCCCTCAGGTTACCCTTCCTACTGTCAAGAAAAGTACTTTGTTTAATAAAGAGATTACTAGTCAACAGGCAAAAGGAAAGGGAAGTGGTACAGATGAAACCATGGATAATCAAAAGTTTAGATTTGAAATTCACACCAAATGCACATGCCTTCTTCCATGTGCAGCTTCTCGCAGCTGGGTGTCTTTGGGCAAGTTCTCATCTACCCAGAAACTGGGGGAAGTGGAGGAGGCCAGAAAGCAGGAGGTTCCCAAAAGCAAGTTGGTTATCCACAAGTAATTAAAATGGAAATATGCATCTCTCCTGAAACAGAATACAAGGAGTGATTTTTAGAAGTAGTATACTGCAGTCTACTTGTCAGTTGTTAGGAATCAGAATATATTTTCCATTAGAAATAATGTTGCAAAACAGGCACACCGCAAAATCCCATCTAATTTGTTGTGTGTGTACTTCACGTACATCTCATCTCATCTTATTTCATTTGAAAGGAAAACAATGCTGTTGCAATTATAGTCACTAAACATTTTTAAGATATAAAAGCTGTTGTTGTTTTTCATTATTATTTTTCAGAAATGTGCTTGTGGAAAGACATGGAGTAAGATGAGTTTTTTGGAGGCTTGTAAGAAGGGGCCATCAGTGTAGATTCCCAGTGTTGGACGTCAATGGCCCATTGGTTTTAAGTGTATTGTTAGTGGCTCTCTTACATTTGTCAGTCACTATTAGGAAACTCTTGGAATGACAAATTAAATAATAAGAAGTAGATAGGAGCACCTAGGCCCGGGTGAGGCCAAGCGCCCCTGGGTCTGTGAGAGGCCACGCGCCCCCGGGTCCGGGTGAGGCCATGTGTCCCTGGATCCGGGTGAGGCCTCGTGCACCTAGGTCCGGGTGAGGCCACGTGCCCCTGGGTCTGGGAGAGGCCACACACCCCTGGGTCCAGGTGAGGCCATGTGTCCCTGGATCCGGGTGAGGCTGGGTCCCGGGTCCAGGTGAGGCCACGTGCCCCTGGGTCTGGGAGAGGCTACGCGCCCCTGGGTCCGGGTGAGGCCATGTGTCCCTGGATCCGGGTGAGGCCTCGCGCACCTAGGTCCAGGTGAGGCCACGCGCCCCTGGGTCTGGGTGAGGGCACGTGCCCCTGAGTCCGGGTGAAGCCGTGCCCCTGTGTCCGGCCGAGACCAAACCAGCGGGAGTCAGACCTACGTTACCACCATTTGTCCACCATCCAGAGCTGAGGGGTCAGTGCTGACATGTACACATAAGGAACTGGTGGACATTGAAATTGGGTCTCTAAAGAACTGTTGGTCCAGAAAGAAACTCACTACAGACTGATTCATTTGCCTGTCAGCATAACTATTATTGCTCGTCTCACATTCAGTTCTTATAAGTAAATCTCTAGGGACACATGATCTCGCTCATCTAGGGGAAATGATGAACAACATAGACTGATGAACAAGAACAGAACCAGAAACAAGGAGGCATCGATCGGACTAGCGGGCCTCAGAGGGAGGATAGGGGAGGTTGGCGGGAGGGGGGAGAGATCAACCAAAGGACTTGTGTGCATGCATATGAGCCTATCCAACGGTGAAGTTCAACAGGGGGTTGGGGCATCCGTGGGGAGGGGTGTGGGATGGGAATGGAGGGATGAGGACAAATATGTGACACCTTAATCAATAAAGAAATTTAAAAAAAAAAAAAGAAGTAGATAGGAAAAGGGGTTGTTTGTTTTAAAAAACTGAGCAAGCTTTGTAAAAGAAAGGGAAGGGAAGGAGATGCTTAATGACGATTAAGCAGAAGTGAAAAAGACTCTGAGGTGGAATTCACCTATAAGTTACTAGTGAAAGGCTGAAGAAGAGCACATGGGTATAGGCAAAGTGTGTGAAAACTTAGCAAAAGAAAAGGGCAGTTTCTTATCCTGGTCCCCAGGTGACACCATCATTCCTGGCTGTTTAATTACGCAAAGCAGAGGTGTGTAAGGAGAGGCAGAGTCCTAAAAAATACTCACACATCGGATGTTCATAACACAGGATGTGAACATTTTTGACAAGCTTGTATAGGACTTAATGAAACCAGCATAATGGAAATGGCATGCATTGGTAATGAAAGCAACTTGAATTTGAATTCTGGCTCTGTTATGTGATCTCGGACAAATGGTCTAACCCAGTGGTCGGCAAACTGTGGCTCGCGAGCCACATGCGGCTCTTTGGCTCCTTGAGTGTGGCTCTTCCACAAAATACCACAGCCTGGGCAAGTCTATTTTGAAGAAGTGGTGTTAGAAGAACTTTAAGTTTAAAAAATTTGGCTCTCAAAAGAAATTTCAATCATTGTACTGTTGATATTTGGCTCTGTTGACTAATGAGTTTGCTGACCACTGGTCAACTAACCTCTATGGCCCTCAGTTGGGATATAGTACAGATGAGCCCACAGTGTGTTATTGTGAGGATTTTTGTACAGCTGCTGTTGACTAGACATTCAATAACTGATACTTATTGGGATTTTGAAATCTGCCAGGGATGCCTTACAAGTTATAGGTCCAGTGATATACCCATGATGTTCCAACCTGTACCATATTCAGTAGATATTTTTAACCTGTGGTGTATTCCAATAGATAGTAAATCAAGAGCAGAATAAACATAACTAACTCTATGTTGGATTGTCAGAGTTGCTATAGAAACTTTTCTGGGCTTATGGCTTTTGAAAGGAATCCCAATTAATAGAATCTTCTTACAGAGTTATCTATTCCAAGTAAATGAATTATCTCTTCTACAGCTAAAGGTCACATGCATTTGAACTAGCCGTTGTGGGACGGGTTTTTTCCAAGTGAATGATAAACCATCAAAAGGCCTTGGGTTAGATAAATTGACTAGATGTCAATAGAGACTCAAAATGAGTATTTTTCTGTCCCTGACCTCCATGAAGATGAATGGTGGTGGGTCCTGAGGTTATCTGCTCTCTTAATTGAATCAATAATTTGGTTCCTTCAACAGTATCTGTCAGTGTACATGTCTAGAACCAATTAAATAGCAGGCTATTTTAACTTTCCTAACTCTGCTGTACTTTGGCAAGTGTGGAAGAATTAGTGCAAAACTTACACTTCCAAACACAATGATTTATTGAGAAGATCTGTGCTACATAACAAGCAGATGGGATGATGCCAGAAGCACATGGTATGGCGGTCTCCCAGGGATCTCCTCACCTCTCCCATATCCCATCATTTGCTATAAATGTTTAAAGGGCCTTTGCTCAAGACATTTATTGTGTATAATTATATAAATGAGTATTTATTAAAGTATGAGTATTGTCATTTTGGGGACAAAATCATGCCTCTCTATAGCTGTAGCAGTCTTCACTTAATGGCAAGTGTGGTTGTAAACGTGTTGACCCATTTATAGTGAGCAAGACAGTGTCTGAAGATTCCTGTGGCAATGTCTTTGGAGCCTGAGAATAAGTATGGATATGCACTCAGTCATGACAGGGAAAGATATGAGAAACCTAAGAATAAAATCTGTCCGTGGTGCATTGTTTTTTGCCTACTCACAGAGTGTTATACTTCTCACTATCACAGAAACAACCCATACCACACATCTGTTGTTATAAATGTACCTGTAATACATTTATTTTTGGTGGTTTGGGTATACTATTTCATCCTCCATTTAAATCATATTTACAGATTTTAAGCACATTCCATAAAAATGTCTTAAGTACCTATTATGTGCCAAATTCTATGCTGGGTTTTGTGGATTTAAAGATGAATGAGACATACTCCTACATACAAAACTCCCGGTCCCATGGAGTAGAAATATGCACAATATACATTACATTGTAATACATCTGAAGTGCTACAGGAATACTGTGAAACAGATGCTGTGGAAGCATCAGTGAGAGAGTGATTAATCACTCCTGGGGAATCCAGGAAAGTTTTATTGAGGCGGCATTTGAAGTGGGCCTGAAAGATGAGAAGTAGCTTGTCAGGCAGGTGAGCAACTAAGGTTTGTCTTCCCAGGGGAGGCTTTTGAATGAACAGAATATGTTTCCATGTAGAGCACGCTTGTCTTTTGTATAGGATTGGCATTGTTCACTTATCAAAATCCATACAGAGCTAAGAGCCTGTGGGGATGACCTTTGGACATTTCAGTCCAGTGAGAATAAAGGCCGGCCCTCCATCTGGAGCACAGCAGCATGGGTAGCTTAGGGTTGTGCTTTCAGAGTCGCCTCTTGGCAATGAAAATACAAGTTCTACAGGTTAGACCTATTCTCTCTCCAACTACAGTTAGCTTGTAGAGAAAGGAAAGGGGAGAGATTACCTAGAATCCTTGATTTCTAAGAAAAAACACTTACCCACCTCTCTGCCTACAAAAGTAAGCCAAAGTATCTTGGTTTCTGATATTTCTTAAAATATACTTATTTAACACTGAAACCGGTTTGACTCAGTGGATAGAGCGTCGGCCTGCGGACTGAAAGGTCCCAGGTTCAATTCCAGTCAAGGGCATGTACCTTGGTTGCAGGCACATCCCCAGTAGGGGGGTGTGCAGGAGGCAGCTGATCGATGTTTCTAATTCTCTATCCTCTCCCTTCCTCTCGGTAAAAAATCAATAAAATATATATTTTTTAAAATAAAAATAAAATACTTATTTAACATTAAAGGTATTTCATTGAGTCAACCCATATCTGAGCCTCAATATATTGAATCTACGTAGCACTTTTACTCTTTTCAAAATGCTGCTATCAATTGGTAAGTCCAATGAAAAATTAAATGCTTTTGAATGAGGTTTTAAAACTTCTACCAAAAGAAAAGTTAAAGGACCAAAATCAACTGAGAAAAGAATTTGCAGCATGCCTGACAGAGAGAAGAACTGTGCTATACCCAGAGTTCTCACTGATACATTAAAAAAAATAAAGGACAGGCAATTGATAGGCAAAGATAATAAATGGGGAACTCTATAGAAAATAATCATACAAAAAATGCTCAACTTAACTCATAATTATAGAAATATAAATTAAAACAATAATGAAACACCATATATTACTTATCAGATTAGCAAGTACAAAAAAATTAATATTACCGAGTATTGGCAAGAGTCTGGGGAAACAGGCTGTCTCATAAACTCAGGGGTGGACCCAATGTTTATGCCTAAAGCTCATACAATTTTGGAAGACTTTTAAGAAAAACAAGTATGACCTTGAATTTCACTTAGAATGAGAAAAATTCTAATCCTATCTAATAAAGAGGGAATATGCAAATTGACTGTCACACCATCACAAAGATGGTGGTACCCATAGCCACAAGATGGCGGCACCCAGTCCCCTCAGCCCCGCCGGAGTCCCCCAGTCCTTTCAGCCTAGACAGGGGGGCATCAGGCACACGGTACAGCCAGACCTCCCTGAGCCCCCTGTTGACCAGGGCTGGCCCGAGGCACAGGCAAGCCTCGGATGGCAGCTGCCCAGCCACCCAGGGCCGCCTGAGGCTCAGGTAACCAGGGCCGGCCAAGGCTTGTGCTGCTGGCAGTGGCAGCAGTAGAGGTGTGATGGGGGCATCGCCTTCCCCTGATCGTTGGGTCACCTCCCACCCCTGAGGGGACAGGCTGGGCTGAGGGACCTCCCTCCAGTGCATGAATTTTCATGCACCGGGACTCTACTTAATTATAAATGTTTAAAACATAACAAATACCACAAACATTGCAAAGTCCAGAAAAATATTTGTTTTAATTTACTGCCCTGCATACCTCTATAATATCTGCATATAAAAAAAATATATGTTTTTATTGACTTTAGAGAGAGAAGAAGGGAAAAGACGAGAGAAAAACATTGATGTAAGAGAGACAAATTTATAGGTTGCCTCCCTCACACACCCCAAACAGGAAACAAACCCACAACCAGGGCATGTGCTGTGACCAGGTATCAAACCGACAACCATTCGATGCACTGGACAATGCTGAACCAACTGAGTCACACCGGCCAGGGCTATACCTGCATTTTTTATTACATACTTTCTGATTATCATGGCATGTAAAAATTTTACAATATTTTATATAGAGAGAGAATAGAAATATAAGATATAGTTGATCAAATTTTTAAATGTTTGATAGTTTAGAAAAGGAGATTCACAACTTATTGGAAATATGAATATTTTTAAATAACTATCAAATTTGGAAAAGAGTTAAAAAGTTCTTTCACTTGATTTGTAATATTTCAGGGCATGTCAAATATTACATAGTGACTAATTAATCTTAAAAACTCTCTGAACTGATGGCACTCCCCTTAGTAGTTGAGGCCTTGTTGTGGTGGTGTACTATGAGCTTCATGCTATTGTTTTCATGCCAGTATTTCCTGTCAAATCAACGGGAATTGAATCATTTTCAATGTCTTAACATGATTCACTCTTCTTCATAAATTTGATTATCAAATAAGCCAAGAGTCTGTTCACTACTTCTACTTAAAAATGTATTGTGTTATTTTAATAAATTGCTGCTCTTGGAGTGACTTGAACTTCTTAAACAACTCACTTCTTTATGTAAAAATAACTTCTATTAAAGATTAATTAGCTCATTGTACATACTCTTCAGCACACCCTATGGTGAAAGTAGAAATGCTAATCATATATATATTTGGGGGACAAGTTGGCAGTATCAACCAAAATTTAGAATCACATATTGTTTGACCCAACACTTTCACTTGTAGTAATTCACTCTAAAGATAGGCTTTCACAAATGAACAAAACTTTATGTATAAGAATGTTTCTTGAAGCATTGTTTGTAACAGAGGAAAACATGGAAACACTCTATTAATAGAGGACTAGTAAAGTTGGTTATGGATATCCATACTAGGTATGATATGCTATGTGGCTATTAAAAATAAGTTATATACAGATATATGATATTCAAATTCTATTTTAAATAAAAAATATAAATTGTAAATAGTATATATAGTCCAGCCACAATTTAATTTATACATAATTATATTTATGTAGAAAATTTGTGGGCAGGCACAAATAATACTATTTACAGTTGCTACTTCTAAGGATTGGACTTCTACTTATAAATATTTGTTTATTTTAATACTATTCCCTCTTTTTTAAAACAAAATGTTTTATTTTTATAATAAAAATATTAAAACTGCTGCTCAAAACTATTTCTGAGGCTTCTCATGCATAAATGACTATTTTCTCTCTTTAGACTCATCTTTTTAAAACAAAGATTAAGTTAGATTAAAGGGTATTCCCTAGAGAACCCTTGCCTGCAAAGAGCCTACACCATTCTCAACCATTGTCTTTTATTTGGAGTTGTTTCCGGTTACTCTGTATTAATCCCAATCTTGTGACCAGAACTTTAGTACAAAAGTAAACCCAAAGCTTTTCAGGATTTCTTGAATAATGCCTTAGTAGAATAAAATATTACGATGACTGGGTGATTAAAACTATTTGAGGAATTTTGTTCTGAAACCTGAATAGCTATTATTTTGAGAAGTGGGCATTGTGATCCAATAGGGGATATAAAGAAATTCTAGCCTTTAAGTGGTTCCAATAGGGTATAAGAGACCAGAAGACTTGTAGTCATCTTAGGAGAGAGAGATGGGTATATTCTAGAACAGTGGTCGGCAAACTGCAGCTCGCAAGCCACATGCAGCTCTTTGGCCCCTTGAGTGCGGCTCTTCCACAAAATACCGTGTGTGGGCGTGCATGTACAGTGCGATTGAAACTTCGTGGCCCATGCGCAGAAGTCAGTTTTCAGCTCTCAAAAGAAATTTCAATCGTTGTACTGTTGATATTTGGCTCTGTTGACTAATGAGTTTGCCGACCATTGTTCTAGAACATTTGCAAACTTAAAAAGGAAAAAGTAACTCATAAAGAATATAATATCTATGATGCAATGTCAGCTTTGCCTGGGGAGAGAGGGAAACTCTCAGGCTTGCTTGTGAGCTGTCATTAGCATACTTTACTAAATGATGCAAACGTATTAAGAAATCAGTGATTTATTGCTATTTCCTTGTGTCTCAATGTTTTATCCTCTGCAAGTTTGGATTTGCCATAGATCTTTTAAAAAATAATCCTAGCTAGTTACAACATAGGTACAAAAATATCTGCTTTTGACAAATTATTTATTTTAAAATAATGTGTCTCTAGTCTGACAGATTCAAAGAGATTGAGTGGCTTGTTTCAAGGCAAAACTGTTTTTTTACCACTAAAGTACAGTTGACATACAATGTTATATGAGTTTCAGAGTATAATCTAGTTATTCAACATTTATAGACCTTACAAAGTGATCACCGCAGTAACTCTAGTAATCGTCTGTCACCATACAAAGTCATTATGATACTATTGACTCTATTCCCTGTGCTGCATATTACATCCTGTGACTTATTTAATTTATAACTGGAGATTTGTATCTTTTATTCCAATTTACCTTTTTCACCCATTCCTTCACACCCCTCCCTTTCGGCAACCATCAGTGTATCCTCTATGTCTGAGTCTGTTTTTGTTTTGTTTTGTTTGTTCATTTGTTTAGTCTCTTAGAGTCTACATATAAGTGAAATCATATGGTATTTGCTCTTTGGGAATGAATGGCCTCCAGGTGAACAAGACTAGTTGTTAGTCACTTTAGTCCAGAAAACTTCTAGGGCATTTGCTCAATCCATATGTCATTAAAGAGCAATGATTCTTTTTATATATGTTTTATGGATTTCAGAAAGGAAAAGAGAGGTAGAGAGAGATAGAAACATCAATGATGAGAGAGAATTACTGGTTGGCTGCCTCCTGCACACCCCACATTGGGGATCGAGCATGTGCCCTGACCGGAAATCAAATGGTGACTTCTTGGTTCCTAGGTCAATGTTCAACCACTGAGCCACACTGGCCGGGCCAAGAGCAATGATTCTTAAACTTTATATACATACGAACACCATAAAGATCTAGTTAAAAAGAACCAACCACCATCACCATGTGATGCAGGACTACACTGAGAAACCTGCCTTATTGCTGAGGTCTACTCTGGAGAAAGGCTATAGGTACAAAGCCTTGTCTCCTATTCCTCTCCTTGAGCAAGTCCAACCCTCTGCTTCCTGATCTGTTAAATAGAACTAAAACTCTAGGTTAGGTTAAGTAATAGAAGTTTAATGCATGGACACAGGGGTTATAAAAGAAAGCAGAGCTGCAGCAGCTGCACAGCCTGGTTTGGAGACGTGGGAATCCACTCTTTGCTGGAAAAGAAGACATCAGGGTCCAGAGCCCAGCAGTAGCTCTCTGCTTTGTGTTTCATGTGCAACTTCTGCTTTCTGACCATCTTTCAGAGCCTCTCTCCTTCTATGCCCCTTTGCCCTCTTTACTGTGTACTAGTAACTGTGTGCCTCCCACTGAACCAAACCAAGACAGGATGGGACGACCAGATAGGACAACCACAATCCAGAACAGAGCCTGTAGATGTCAATGTTGGAATCGGCAGCTGGTCTAGCCAGGTAGGGCCACACTGGCAGAGTCATAAGGTACAAAGCATGCAACTAAGCTTTGAAAACCCTTCGAAAAGAGGTTTTGAAAGGACAGATATTTGTCAAAAGCGGCCAATGTACTTGCCTGGCGAGCACTTGCAGACCACTCATCTACTCAGCCATTCAACCATTTGTTGAATCTTTACTAACACAGAGCCTCTGACCTCAAGGAGCTTAGAGTCTAGTGAGGGTGATAAACAGGTAAGTAAACAAGTACCACCCAGTGTGACCGCTGCTGTAAGAGACATGGGTTCAGGTCCATGGGAACCCAGAGGAGCAGGGCCTCCAGACAACTTTCTGGAGGGTGTGAACTTGGAGCTAAGTTCCATCAGTCAGGCGAGGTAAAGTGTGAAGGGAACCCCCAGGGAAGTACCGCCAGGTGTGCAGGCACGCATGGATTTACCCCAGTGTTGCCTGAATTCCACTGATGTTGCTCAGCCTAGCTAGCCTCACCTATCTTTAGTGTACTGTGTGTCCAGACTCCTTTTCAGCCATTTCAGATGCTGCAAGGGAAATGAAAATACAAATCACCTTGAAAAGTAAGGGACTAATATTATCTGTGGGACTGCAGAAAAATATGGTTCCTGGAGGCCCGCTTTGGGGAGAAATGTACCCAAAGGTATTAAAATTATGCAGTGATATCCCAGGCATGGATTAACTACTCTAAATAGAAATTCTATTCCTATCAAGTCCACAATTATTTCTAACTTTGGCTTGACTGTGGAGAATCTTTGAAAGAGCCTGTACAACCCAGTACCATCTGGAAACATCCACTGTTTATCAACATTTCAATAACCCAATTAAGCATTCTTGGCCTGGCTAAGTTACAATTCAAAATGTCTCAGGATTTATTTTCCTGATAAAAAAATTACAGGAGTTTTTTTCTTTATCTAAGACTATTTATATAGAAAACTTTATATACTAAAGTATTTTAAAGGCTATTGATTTGTTCCTGAGTAGACTTGAAGAAGAGAAATCAAACCTCCTTTAAATGAAAATGTGTCCAATTAATGATGAAGGTATAATATTATCAATAACATTTTATTACACCTTATCAATAAGTACAGAAAGAACTATTTCTAAAAATACAAAAAAGAAAATATTTCCCGTAAACATGAATGTATAATTTGTCAATAAACTTTTATCATATCCTATCAATCATTATAAAAAGAACTATTTTTTAAAATATAAGGCATCTACATCATAACTCTAAGTTTGTTCATGTTTTGCTCAGGATGTTTCTTATTATTTTTATAGTAACCCTCAGTTTACAAAGGATTTTCACTTCATGTAGGGGCAGGTATTATTCCTTTTCTTAAAATGAGGCAAGTAAGTTTTAAAAAGTTAAGTGACATGCCCAAATTGTGTAGCTGATAAATTCAACCCTTCTCAAAATGTCCACAGAATGAAAAAAAAAGGGGGTGGGGGGAGCAGGGGAGCAGTTCTGTAGTTAAGATAGTTTGGGAAATGTTGAAATAAGCAAGCTAAGCAGTTTTTTTATTGCAGACATTTCAGAAATGGATATATGCTAATGATCTTTGTAAATCTCTAACAAGAGAAATAGAGTCTGCAGCATTTTCTAAACATACTTGAAAATGAAATCTTCTATATCCAAAAGTACCTGTGGGATTAACTATGAAACATAACCTGGTAAATTCTAACCTACACTAGCCTCCTTGTCTTACAGTAACTCTGAAAACCCTCCCTTAAGAATCTAGTTCATGAGAGTTGTGATGAGAAACAGGAAGAGGAAAAGGCAAACAAGCCTGACTAGTGCTGTAGTAATAGAGGGTTAGACAGTAACTTCAGGAAGGTTACATAAACCAACAGGGGCAAAAAGACACTTGAAAGTCACAAGTAAATTTCTCTCTTAATCAAGGACAGTCATAAGGATGGAGAGCAAACCACCCATCCATGATCTTTATTTTGTTGAGTTCTAATTTAATTTAGACCAGATAGGAATCCCATCAAAGGAGGTATCTCAATTTACCATAAGAAACAATCAACTTGCCCTGGCCAGTGTGGCTCAGTTGTTTGGACATCAGCCTGTGCACCAAAAGGTCACTGATTTGATTCCCAGTCAGGGCACATGCCCGGGTTATGGGCTCAATCCCTGGTCGATGTTTCTCTCGCATCAATGCTTCTCTCTCTCTCTCCCTCTCCCTTTTATTCTCTCTAAAAATCAATTTAAAAAAGAAAGAACAACCAACTTCCAGAGAAATCTCATAAAATCTTATAAATGAAAAACGTAACGTGGCCAGTTTAATAATAAGTCCAACAATATGAAAAAAATGATATAATAGTGTCTGAATTTGAACATCCCTAGACATAACAAAAAAGAATAGTTACATTAGCAGACTAACAATGCTTGTTTGAGGCACAGAGAAATTGGAAGAACAAAGAGCATATTTGTATAAAGTGTAAGTTTATTATGTTGCAATAGGAATATTAAACTTGCATGTGATTTAATAATGAACAGGTTGAATAAAACGCATGTCTCTGAGAATTCCTGTCATGAAGGACTGGAAAGAACTTTACTGTGGAAATGCTTGCTACCTAACAATGTCATTGGTGATTCATCTGAAATTCAGACATAGTCCTAATGAGGCTCTGAGAGAATGCCTGGCAGACTCAATCTTATTCATTACTAGTGACCTGGTGCACAAAATTCCTGCACATTAAAAGGGAATTAATTAGAGGAAATATTTTAATATTGCCCTTTCTCTATAATAGAAGTGTCAGAGATGAAAGAAAATTAGTAAAATATATATGAAAATCTTCCTCCTGTCAGAGTCTGGGGTGTGCCACGGGACCCAGAGTCAAGTCCCCGCCCACCCACGTGCACCTTGAAATCACGCAAGACCCAGACCTGGCTGGTCCCACTCATATTGGGCTAGATCCAGACCCGGCTGGCCCCACCCCCGTCAAGCCCCACCGGGTGGAAGGTGCGGCCTCAGGTCCCCCGGCCTGGGCCGGGAGGCATGCCTTGAGGTCCCCTAGCCTGGGCCTGGGGACGTGGCCTGAGGTCCCCATCAAGCCCCGCCAGGCAGGGGGCGCAGCCTGAGGTCCCCCGGCCTGTCACCGGGTCAGGGGGCGTGGCCTGAGTCCCCCTGCCCGGGCTGGGGCAGGGGGCATGCCTTGAGGTCCCCCGTCAAGCCTGTGGGCAGGGGGTGTGGCCTGAGGTCCCCCATCAAGCCCCGCATGGCAGGGGACACGGTCTCAGGTCCTCCTGCCCAGCGTCAGGGCATGGGGCACAGCCTCAGGTCCCCTGGCCCGGTGCTGGGGCAGGGGACACTGCCTGAGGTCCCCTGTCAAGCCCCACTAGGCTGGGGGGCCACAGTTTCAGGTCCCTGCTGATTGCTCATTAAGGCTCGTTACGAGAACTCGGCCTCCACTGTGGATGCAGCTATCTTGTGTTACGGACCTGCCTCTGCTGTGGGTGCATCCATTTTTGTTACGGTGTGATAGTCAATTTGCATATTCCCTCTTTATTAGATAGGATTGCAAATAGAGGATAAAAAACCAAAGTTCTCAACCGATACAGTTTTCTGCAATGCTCTATTGTTTGGCTTTTAATTAAAATCCTTGCATGTGCATGCCTTCTGAAACTGAATTTGTTTTTGTTGAAAGGAGCTCCTCCCGTTCAGGAGCACGATCAAGTGGGTAATCAACTATCTTACATGGAATGTGTATGGTGGTCACTCCAAAGCATTCAGAATAATCTTACCTTTGCTCTGACTTGGACCCTGTCTTCAGCCCCTGTAGCAGAGATTCTCAAGCCTGCTGCCCATTAGATTCATTTGGGAGCTTTAACAAATCCCCATGCCCATCCCCCATCCTGGGCTAGTCAGGATAGAATCTCTGGGAAGGGAATCCATATTTTTAAAGTTTGCTAGGTGATTCAAAATGAAAGTCAAAAGCCTCCAAACACTATTGTTACATTCATGACAAGTGACTGAGTAGGCTGTCTAGTCTCTAATGAGTGATTCAAAAATTCAAAGAATTAAGCACGAAGGAAATATTCCCAGCCAACAGTCAGCATATAGTCAGTTGCTTGAGAACCAGCATATGGGACACTAGGAAAATGGGCCAATGTTTGAGGCAAGGGACCCTGAGTGCTGTAATAAATGTTCGTGAGGACAATCCAAGAAAATGACCCACAGACTAGGCAAGGGAGCCTAAACCAAGGATGAGCAATGCAGAACTTTTTGGAGCTTGGCTAGGTACATCTGGGGGCCTGCAATGAGCATTGTTTTTCTCCACCTGGTCTCTCCACCTACACTCTCAGTACTACCATTACCCCCCAAAGTAAAATAAAATTGCTTTCTTCTCATATAAAAAATTTAGATAGTATAAATATATATTTAAAAAATTCCTGCCACCAGAGGAATTTACTGTTCATATTTTTGGTTTTCAGATTTTTAGCTGTACAACTATACATGTAGGTTTTTGTACATTTTTGAAAGTTTGCTCATACTCTATATGAGTTTTTTTCTGTAAAAATTAAATAATCAACTATGGCATATCCTTATATTCTAAAGTTTTAATAGTTAGAGTCTCAGTAAAAGTGACAATAGATAATATTGATTGAGGGTCAGGCACTGTTCTCAGTGCTTTACATATATTACTGGCACATTTAATTATGACAGATGTATAAGGCTGATAAAATTATCCTCTCCATGTTACAGCTGAGAAAACAGGAAGCTTAAGTAACTTGTCCAGGGTGACAAATCTAACGTAATCCAGTCGAGAGGCTGGGTCAAGCTGTCACCAATTCCTTTATAATACTAATGATTTGTGAGTCTTATAAAAGAACTATTTTGGTTTCTAGAAACAAAGAATCAACCTACGGTAGCATAAGCAAAAGTAAAACATTTTTATTAGGGTGAGAGAACCCAAGGACAGGGATGTTACTGGGCCTCAGAAACAAATGACAACGAAGAATCCAACACCCTCAGGATCCTGCTGCTCTGTCTCCCTTGCTTTGCTGATATTTTTCTCTGTTTCCCAGTCCATGAGGTTGAAAATATGGCCTCCCACCACCATTTAAAGAGTTGTCTCCATGCCCAGCCATGGTGGCTCAGTGGTTGACCATTGACCTATGAACCAGGAGGTCACAGTTTGATTCCTGGTCAGGGCACATGCCCGGGTTGCAAGCTTGATCCCCAGTAGAGGGTATGAAGGAGGCAGCCGATCAATGATTCTCTCTCATCATTGATTTTTTTTTTAAATATATTTTATTGATTTTTTACAGAGAGAGGGATAGAGAGTTAGAAACATCGATGAGAGAGAAACATCGATCAGCTGCCTCTTGCACACCCCCTACTGGGGATGTGCCCGCAACCAAGGTACATGCCCTTGACCAGAATCGAACCCGGGACCCTTGAATCCGCAGGCCGATGCTCTAGCCACTGAGCCAAACCGGTTTCGGCTGAAATCAGTATATATATATTAAAAAGAGTTGGCTCCTCCTCCATAGGTGTCTCCTCCACAATTCCAGAGAAGAGACGATGAGGTCCATCTGGCCACATGCCCATCCTTAATGTAACTAACTAGCTGTGGCCATAGAGCAAGATCCCATTACATCTATCAATACATAGTCTGGAAGGAGAGATCCTTGAGCAGACAACTAGAGGTTCATTCCTGTGAGTAACTACATGCTTTATATCTAAAGTTATAACAAAAATTGCACAATTTTTCAGAGGCATGAATCGGAAGCATGCTCGTAGTAAGCCCCGTCACTCACTCAATGAGCCCACATCTGCATCTCAAGATGGTTTCATCTTCTCCTCAAAAATGCTCTGCCGTTCATGAAGTATTATAGTGTTAGTCTTCCTGAGACTGAGACTTCCTGACTTATAGCAGCATGGTATTGCTTCCCAAAGTAACACAGATTCATATCTGAAATCCTTGAAATATCATGTGAGTGCTTCCTGAAGTGTTTTGAGGAGGAATTACATAGTTTAATACACATCAAAATTTATTTTAAAATCTTCATTAGATATCTCTTCTTCTCCCCCAAACCCACTCCAGTCTCTTTGTTCTCTTAGCCCTTCTCCCATATCCAGAACTGTTTGGTTGTTGTTATTGTTTTGGTTATATTAATTTTTGTTTTGTTTTTTTTTCTGTGCCCCAACTTAAATGAATCCCTGGCATTTTTATTTTTTTGGTATCTTTCATTTTTCTCCAACCACTACTCTGGTCAGTACAATAGTCATAGGCGAGTAGAAGATGAGGAAGGGGAAAGCTGAAAATGCCTTGCCAAGTTTTGTCTTACTGAAATCATTGCATTTCTCTACAAAGAAGGAGCCATCCCCACCAGGCACCCAGGCTGTCTTCCGGTTCATGCCTCAGCACCCAGTTCCTTCCTGCCTTCTGCTGAGCTGGGTAAAATTCTTTCCAAGGCAAGCTGAGAGCAAAGCTGGGGAATCTAGAATAATCCTGAAGTTAAATATTCAGCAGCAGGAATGTCAAATCGGTCTCCCACTTGCTAATACCTAGGGTTTAATCTTTGACCAGTTTGTGACCAGTCCTGGAAGCTGTCTATGACTAAGTGTCAGATGACTCTGGCTGGACCCTTGGTCATCAGTGACCAGGCCCTGGCTGGTCTGGATCTGATAACATCAACTGAGTATTTTCTAGTTCTCAAGTTTACTCTAAGAGCCTTAGCCAAACTCTGCCATTTGATCTTGTTTCCCGAGGATTGCCACAGTTGCCTCTTTCTCTTTCTTTTCTCTAATGAGCTCCACCAACAATGAAAATTCAGGTCATTCCACCAATCTGTGGGTGAAGTCTAAGCTTGTTCAAGAACTTTCGGCTATAAATCACTCCCCACTGACCTGAATTGGTTGCCTCTGATCCTATAAACTGTGTCCCATCATATCTGGCCAGGGGGCCAGCTGCCAGAGTCCCTGAAGCCCAAACACAGAATTAGGACCTTTCCCTTTCCTGCTAATATATGACAAAACAACAAAGCACAAAAACAAAAAACCCTCAACGTCAAAATCACATCAACTCTCAACTTCACATATATATTTTGCAGGACTGTCAGATTACCTGTCACCAAAACTGAGACCTGTGGAGTCCTATTCTATGATCTAGTACAAATGACAAATTCTGCAGGCTACCTTTAGCTTCTGTCTTTTATCTATTTTGAGGTTTTGTTTTTCCAGTACCATTGTAATGCACAATTACCTGGAATATGATCTAACACTATTTACAAATTTTGTTAGTTTCTGGTGGCATGTGGCCTTCACCAGAGGTGTCAAAGGCTGCTTGATTCCTTGTCCTGCCAGAAGAGTTCAGAAGACGCAGTCCCCATTAATGAAATCAGATACACCAGCCCAAACATGTTCACCACCCACTTCTTCTCCACGTCCTGAAATGGCTCAGTTTTGTAAAGAAATAAGGTGTCTGTCTTAGTCAGTGCAGGCTGCTATAACAAATAACCATGGACTGGGTGGCTTAAACAACAGACCTTTATTTCTTACAGTTTTAAAGGTTGGAGGTTCCAGATCAGGATTCAAGTGTGGTTACTTCCTGGCGAGAACCTCTTCCTAGTTTGCAGACAGGTGCCTTTTAGCTGTGTCCTCCCATGGAGCAGAGAACATAAAAGAGAGGAGGAAAGCTCTCTCTTTTCTCTTCTTATAAGGACACTAATCCCATCATGAAGGTTGCACCTTTATGGTATAATTTCATCCCAAAGGCCCCATCTTCAAATACCATCACATTGGGGATTAGGGGCTCAGCATATGAAGTTTAGAGGGACAGTGACATTCCCACAGCAGTGTCTTTAAAAATATTAGTTTAAAAAGTGCTCAGCCTATGATTTTTTTAAAATATATTTTATTGATTTTTTACAGAGAGGAAGGGAGAGGGATAGAGAGTTAGAAACATCGATGAGAGAGAAACATCGATTAGCCGCCTCCTGCACACCCCCTACTAGGGATGTGCCCGCAACCAAGGTACATGCCCTTGACCAGGATCAAACCTGAGACCCTTCAGTCCCCAGGCCGACGCTCTTTCCACTGAGCCAAACCGGTTAGGGCTCAGCCTATGATTTTTAAGATCATCTCTTCTAATTAAGGGAACTCATATGCCACCATTTACATGTGATGGTTCCCAGGGCCCATCATCCTTGGCACACAATTTCTCCCACAGTGGTAACTCTCATCCCAGAGAAATCTCCATAGTTTTATCTGATTTGGGGATGACACTCCAAGAACCATATGGCCTGTGTCATATTGACACCCCCCCACACACACACTCCTTTCCTCCATATTTTCAACAGCTGAGCAATGGTGAAAGTATTTCTTGGCTGCATTCTGGTGTCATGGTTTTATCCAAGGTGCAGCTGCACATTGTTCTTTGGGTCCAATAGCCAAGGCATTTGCCTCACATGCAAGCTGAATTCATCAACCAGATTGCCTTGCACCTGCTTCGAAGTCGGTCTCAACATGGTGGCTCACCCAAGAGAAACAGAGATGTGTCACCCAAAATATCTTCATGAAAAAATGTTTCTTTTGTCTTATTAGGAGCTCTTAAGGGGAAGAGTGGAGGGGTTTGCACAGTGCTTCGCAGAGCTGAGCTGAACTTTCTGAAAACTCCTCCTAGGGCCCCAGAGCCAAGCAGCACAGCACAGAATTTCCCTCAGAAGAAGGGGGTGTGGAAAAAAGATGAATGCGAATACTTTAGGATTTGTATCTCTGAAACCATGGAATTTAAAAGTTTTTCTTTATTATCCCCGTATAGTATTCAGAACTACCAGGCTTATGTCTTAAATAACTCCACCTTGCTAACATAATGGCTGAAAGTTCTGCTTCTTGAATGCCTTTTCCTTGCCATCTTCCTTTGGTAACAAGTGGAGAATAATGAAAATATTCTGAGAGATGGCATAACAAAAAAACTAATTTCTAATGGCCCTCTGAAATGCCTTGCCTGCGGGTACATATCTCAAACACTTATCTGTGTCTGTGTCCGTGTCATTTTCGGGTGACCAATTATCCTGGTTTTGATTAGGATGCGAGGGAGGGGGGGGGGCGGTTTCTTAGGACACAGGACACCTAATGCTGAAAGCAAGAAGGTTCAGGGCAACCCCAGATGAGTGGGTCACCCTCGTTCCATGCCCAGTATGAATAGAGACCCTGAAGTGTCACTAAGGAAATGTCTTAACTGAGGCACCAGATGTTTTTGATGGCTGTGCTGAATTAAAGAGCATAGACCATAATTCTTTTCAGAACTCCCCCAGCCCTATATCCTGCCCCAGCCCTCGTTACCTACCCACATCATCTCTTGCTCATCTTTTGGATGTGTGTCAACACTCTCTTCAGTTAATTGTGCTACATCCTGTATTCCAGATAACATTGCCAGAAATCGATGCAGGTTTTAGATTTTGGCTGCAAGGGTCTGGTTGTGAAACGTACATATTTATATTCGAGAGGAAAGTGGTAGAGAGAAGAATCCTACCTCCTTTGGCTAGTTTGTGGAGTGAGCTCAGTACTACACATTCGGATTTAAAGTAATTAGAAATAATGAGCCCCTGGGATTACCCCAAGTCTTCTAGGAGATATAGAGTATGTATGCCCCAAGTCATGCTGGCTACGAAGACCAGAACTCATTAGGGATAAAAGTGGGAGAATTAGATTAAGCTAATTCATGGGCACGTGTCCAAAGATCATTTAAAAACACGGTAGTGATGCCACATAAATTAATACACGGATCCAAAAAAGGCCATGCCAACATTGTGAAAAGAAACTTGATTCATAGCGCTCCGGTCCAGCTGCCCTGAAGACCTAATAGTGTTGTTCTTCTGGTTTGTAGCTGGGAATTTATTTAAAGGCTGGAGAATTTGGTTTCGGCTGTTCTTTCTCGGCTTAAGTAATGTCATAAGTAATGTCCATCAGATGTAAATCTGTCTGTGTGGATGGCGCCTTGACTGGAGCAGAGAATCTCCAGTCTAATGAAGAAAATGAAAAGTCTCTGTACCTCTTGGCTGGGTTTCTGCCTCTCGTTGTCTTTTTATTTTTTTATTTTTCTATCATGGAAGCATTGCATTGGTCTTAATCGTTTGTGTTGTTGTTTTTTTCTTAAATGTCCTGGACTTTCCGATTATTAAAAAAAGACGCTGTGGACTCTGTTGCTCATATTTAAAAAGTAATAATAGCAATAAATTAATGGGAGGTTCACAATCGTGACATTGCTGCCCTGGGGAGAGCCCCGAAGCCCAAAACAACAGCCCCCCAGACCCAGAGAGGGAGCGAGCAGCTCCTCTGGCTGGCTGCTAGATGGGTTTTGCCAAAGATTTCTTCTTCTCTGGAAATTGCTCATATGTGTATCATACATGTTTGAAATAGCTTTCTCCAATTGGAAAACCATAAAGCAGCAATAAACAAATGGAACTCTGGTGAAAACCCCTTTAGAAGTATCATGCATGCTTTTACAATTGTGTATTAAATGGTCTCATTGTGCCTTTGCTTATGTGTAGTGAACTCTCATTGCTCATCTACACTTCCAGATGTGGTTGGGTCCCTATTCTGTCCACTAACTTGGGTATATCTTTCACTATTATTAAAAAAAAAAAAAAAAAGGATCATAAGTAAAGAACCTAATGCTGAAAAAGGAGCCAAAAATACAATGAAATGAAATCAGTCCTAATAACAAAGGCCTCTCTTCTTTCCAAACGCATGGGTTTCTCCACAGCCCTGCAGGGTAAACCACATGGGCGTGGGACAGTGCCGTTTCAATGAGCTATTTGAATTGTCCAAAACAGAATACATGAATAAAAAGCAACAGCAGTGATACTGTCCATAGGCTGTCGGTATTTAGAACATGACAGCAGCAAGATTCTTCAAATGTGAGGGAGAGCTGGAGCCAATAATCATTAGTGCATGGATATGAAGAGGTTGATTAATTAGGGCAACATGATTAAAGAAACAGGCTAAGAGAATGAAATAAACTGCTATAAATAGGGTTTGGTTCTTATTTCTTGCAATGCATCCATCCTTTGAGTACTTTTGCCCTAATTTCTAGGGAAATGCTAGGTTAAAAAATAACTTTCATGAAACATTACTTTTAAAATTTATACAAAAGACATTAAGAATAAAAATAAAATTCCTGCTTCAGTTTCACAAACTGTCGATTCAAATATCATGAAAATAAAAAGACTATCTTTTTAAAGCTCCATCGTGGCTTATACCACAAAGGGCTCAGATATCAGGAAAGGAATAAAATGATTTATCTTCATTACCATCTATTCACACATACTCTTGGTAATCACGAAGACATTCTCCTTACAGTTTCATGAGGAAAATAACAGAACTTGGGGGCCGAGTGTCAGTATCTGGCCTGAGTCCCTTTAGTGGCAACAGGAATTCTTGAGTTTTGACATGACATTTCAGCAGGGCACAAAGAGACTGGATTTACATTCCTTCTTGGATGAGGCTTTGTTTTTTATGTTCATTCTCTTTAGATAATCAAAAGCAGCTCTACAGGTAGCTGGGATGTGCAGCGATATTAGTGATCCTCAGGACGAAATCAGAGATGTCTGAGATGACAACTGAAAGACCAAGTGGCTGCACCCACCCCCAAGCAAAGAGGGTGCTTGTGATTCCTCTCGCATTACCTCTGAGATGTCCGTCACCAAAGCAGTGAATGTCAGTTGTTCTGAATCCCACCAGTGACTCACTCTGAAAAACATATCAACAGTTTGAAATAATCGCTGCCTTGTGGTAAAACAGGGGAAGACTATCCCAGTCAATTTATGAGGTCTCTGCCTTCAAGTTATGGATGAAAGGAGTTTGTTGCTAGCTGGGGAAGGTTATTTATGATGTGATTGTTAAAGAAACATCACCATTTCTCCCCCCAACCCCACCCCTCTCTCTCTCACTCCCGCTCTCTCTCAAAATTCCTTGGGTTTGGAAGACTGCTATAGCATGTTTTTATGTTTTGCCTATTCTTCATGTGCTCCTTGGGCTGTGACTTTAAACTGGGTTATATTGTAAGGCGTCAACCTTAATTTTTGTGACCAAGGAATCTGTAACCATGAATATCCATTTTGTATTGTCCTCTCTAATTTGTTTTATTTTTAAATCATGTGAAGAATGGATTCTAATTGCTGCGTGCATGTTTTGAGATGGTTAAAACTATTTTTATTTCAGGCCTTCAAGATTTTTTAAAAAATCTACATTAGATAATTTTTAAAGAATAAATCCTAAATTCAAAAAATATCCAAAATTAATTCAGAATAGAGTGGTTCACAGAATTGAAATAATATTTTTTTATTTCATCCTCTTAATACTAAAGAGAATTTACTTGCATTTCTTTTAGTCGGGAAACTCTGCTGTGGCTGCCAGAGAAGCAGGTTAGTTACTGTATAAAACTTTACAGATTTCATCATACCCTCTATTCGCTTCTCGTGCCTTCTAAGTGGAACCTCATATAGTATTTCTCAGGAGGCTGGCAAGTCCCTAAGCCAGTGGTTCTCAACCTTTCTAATGCCGTGACCCTTTAATTCAGTTCCTCCTGCTGTGGTGACCCCCCAACCATAAAATTATTTTCATTGCTACTTCCTAACTGTAATTTTGCTACTGTTATGAATCGTAATGTAAATATCTGGGTTTTCCGATGGTCTTAGGCAACCCTGCTAGCGTTCACAACCTGTGGGTCTCACCTCATTCCTCAGGTAGCAGAACCCCTGAGTTTAGCCAGGTGCAGGGCTCACAACCACTAGCTGTGCCCATTGTACCAAGTCCAGACCACCATGGAGATAGATACAAGCGGAGATGCAGTGGGCACCTTAAAAGACAGCTGACACGTGCTCTTTGCCTTTCTTACCTGCTTCTTCCTTCTTCCTGGTTGGAAGAGGGACGTTATGACTGGCACTCAAGCAGGCACTTTAGAAATGAGATCACATATGAATAAGGGCTGAAGAGCAGGTAGTAGAAACCTTGAATCCTTGTGGATCATGATGATGCTGTAACAGAAATAAACATCCTAACAATATATGATCTCTTTTATATGATAAATAAATGTCTGTCTAGTTTAATTTGTAAGTCACTCCTTTTTGGCTTTTGTTTGGCTTTTAGTTGGGGGGTGGGTGGGATAGAAATTATATGCAGCTGACCTAATCCTACATGATACAGACACCAAGAAAAAGTTTGCTCTCCCTTCCAAAATCCTAGAACCTGGTTATTACCTACCAGTAGGGTAGGTAAGCTGATTTCTTAAGCAGGTAGTCCACTGTGGGTAACTGGGGTTTGGAGACAAGCTGCCTCACTTTTGGATTCAGAGTTTGAGCAGCTCCTGAGTCACCAGAGCAGGAACCAGGCTGATCCAGGTGTGGGGGATCTGCACCCTTGTGCAATCTGCCAGAGTTCAAGAAAGAGTATCATGAGATGACTCAGAGCAAAGACTAGGGAAAGAGTCAGACTCCCTGGGTCTGAATCGTGGCCTCTCACTTATTTTGTGCTTTTTAGCAAGTTTCCCAAACTTTAGTTTCTTGCATTGTAAACTGAGGGTACTTATATAACCAACCTCACAAGGTTCTTGTGGGAATTAAATGATATACATATAAAGTCTGGAATATCAATAATCATTTCTCTCAATAAAGGATAACTATTATGATTGTTACCAAACCTGTACATGCCATACTCTTTCAGGTATTACAGGCAATCTGCAAGCACAATATGTCAATGCACATCAAGAATATTTCAGTTACACACCCATCTCAGTCACTATTTTACTCCTCTTGTTGTGCAAAAAGAAAGAATTTTGAAAGACCAGTCATATTCAAATATTAGGAGATGCATAAATCCCTTCTAAATGTGGTGAACGTACATGGCAGGGGCCTGTATTCACTTCCTTATGGTTTGAAGCTCTTAGATAACGTAAGGGATCAAACACGCTACCTGTCACCTCTGCCCAGCCATGAGAGTGAGTTCTTTCCTCCAAGGTAAATACTGGCTACTGTGAACTATGTATTTGTTTATTCATGAGCTTCACTCCTGCTTGATTCCTCAGCTGCCTCATCTGTTAGGTTTTTATAAATCCTTGAACATGTTTCTTCTCTTGGGTATGCTTCAGGTTCATTTTCAGATTTCTGGAAGGTGACAGTAATTTTTATCATACTCTTAATACAACATCAACATATGTGGATGCTGAGTACACTATATCCAGTTGTTTTTTTTTTTATGAGGTGGATGCCCAACCAATGACCAGACCCTGACTGTTCCTTTCATGTTGAGCAGCTACTGTGTGCCAGGTCTGCATTGGATGCTGACCTACAGATATGAACTTGCTCATGGATCCCACCCTTCTGCATGAGAGTCACTGGGCACAAAGACACAGACTATCTCTGATAGGTGGTGGGAAAGCAGAGTGTAATAATGCAAGATGACTTTCTGAGGGGATAGATGACTCAAGAGCTAAGACTTGGAGGATCGGTAGAAACAGATGCAAAGGCCCTAGATGGGAAAGGTGTTACATGGACCAGGAGCTGAAAGAAAAAAAGCAGGCTCTGACCAGATAGCTCAGTTGGCTAGAGCATCGACCCAACACTCCCAGGTTGTGGGTTTCATCCCCGGTTAGGGCACATACTACAAGAATCAACCAATGAATGCATAAATAAGTGGAACAACAAATCAATGCTTCTCTCTCTCCCTCTTTCTGTTCTCAAATAAAAAAGACAGAGGCAACAAAAAAATTACAAAACAAAGAAAAATAGGAATGCAGAAGAAGCCGGTGGAGTTGGAGAAGTAAGCAGCAGCCACATCAGGCATGTCCCATGGAGCATTTAAATGACTTTTGTTTTCAATCCAATCTCAATGGGCAGCCAGGGAGTTGTTTTAAACAGGGGAATGACCTAACTCCATCTGCATATTAGGGTGATGACACCTGCTGTTGTGGGGGAAGCAGTCAGGAGGCTCTTCTGTTGTCTGGGCTAGAAAGGATCATGGCTCAGATTGGGCTGGCAACAGTAGGGTGGGAGAAGTTTGGGGGTCTGCTATTTCTCACACTGTGGTAGGGCTCATCAATAAAACCACTTCAGGTCTATGGTGCCTTGACAGTGGGGGATGAGAATGACGAAGGAATCTGTATAATTTACAGCAAGCTCTGGGGTTATCTCACACATACACAATGTTTGAGGGGTCTAATTAGGATGGAACAGACACGTCTGAATCTTATTGCTAATGGATTCCTTAAAAGAACAGAATCCAGGAGTCTGGGTTCACCCCAGGCCTAGTCTTCTGTAAACATTCAAAAACACCAGCTATAACTATAACCAAACTTAGTCTTAAACAAAAACATGTTGCTCCATAATGAAAAATACAGTTCTCCTAACCAACGATCAGTAGAATGTGCTCTTTAAGCTTTTCCAGTGATAGTGATGAGTTTGTGCAAATCCGTCCACACATTTTCTTGACTCACAGCGTAAATGTTGAAGACTAGTGGATACAACACACAGCCTGCTGCCATGGAACAGAGAGAAATTCACTGAATCCGAGCCACAAACCACCCTCGCTCCAAGTTAACAATGCAGTCAACAGGCTTGATTAATGATACTTAATTTTTTATATTTTTTTTGCATTCATGGCTGTTCCAAAAAAAATCGTCCTCCAATGGGCAAAAAACCAGGGAACCCAACCAAGAAGATGTCTGAATTGTACTGCTCGATGAAAAAAGCAAGCCACAGAGTAATAAAGATAGTACAACGTTATGCCATGGTCAGATCTGCATTTGCTAGAAACCCCGGGGCCATGCAGAGGCTGGCTCGGGAGACACAGCCTGGGACAAGCACATGCCAAACCCAGGCCGTGCAGCCTCCCTGCGCACCACGACCGTCTCCCATTTCAGGAAGAGGCAGCACCCTTGTGAAGAGAGGAGTCCAGACTTCAGGTGCAGACCCTGACTAAATTGTGGGTACAGAATTTTGGGCCATAATTAAATGACACAGTATGTGCAAAAGTTCTAAGTAATAAAAACTCAATAAATATTGTTTCCCTCCCACCTCTTTTTAAATAAAAGTAAAATAATATTCCAGACCAGTGATTCTCAAAATGGGTTTTGAGGTTCATTTCCCTCAAACCACTGAGGATGTTGCTTTCATATGCAAATCCCCGGTCCCTGCCCTGACCCTCTGAATACAAGGGGCGGGGCCCGGGAATCTGCATTTTCTCAAGATCCACTCGCTTCTGACGCACACAACTTGAGGACCACATTGCAGCCAGGCAGATACGACGTAATTATTCTGCAGCTGTTTCAAACGCATATGGGTTTGTTTTGCTTTGTTTTGCTTCTCTTCCCCAGCCATTGATCAACCTCTGAAAGTTTAGGCCTGGGCCTTCCATCACATAATCCAGCAGAGGCTGGGTTTAATAAACAATGAATAAACACTTGATTGATCGAATGGCATGCAAATAATATGGTTACATGAAA
Organism: Eptesicus fuscus; assembly: GCF_027574615.1. Lineage (NCBI taxonomy): Eukaryota > Metazoa > Chordata > Mammalia > Chiroptera > Vespertilionidae > Eptesicus > Eptesicus fuscus. Next base: position 40,009,885 of record NC_072478.1, on the reverse strand, counting down.
TTTCTCTCATCATTAATAAAAATTGTCAAGACTTACAGCGTATTCACTGCTGTCATCGTCCTCCAAATCCTTGTCTGAGATTTATTTCTGAGGAGAGGGAGGAAAGCCCCAGCCTCCAGGTAGAGAGCGGTGGGGCCACACCTGGGAGCAATGACCCACCACAGACCAGAATGGGAAAGGCAGGACGCCTGGCTTCTATCTTCAACTCCTTCGCTTCTACCTCCCGCCCCCATCCCCCAGCCCCCAGGCCTGATATTTTGGTACAAGAAACATTTCTCTTGTTGACTCACTTTATGCTTTACTGTGTATGGAAACGTGCCTTTTTATCTGGAACTCCAGTCCAGTTCTAGCATGGATGCAAAGACTGCATTTCCATATTTTCTTGTTTGGACGTGTAAATCCCTCTCCCAAATGTCGAAGAATCCCATGACAAGTGGTGAAAGATAGGGTTCTTTTCCCACTTGCCAACCTCTCTCTTGGCAAGTGTGACCCCAGGGGTCCATCATTTCATTAAGTGGCAGATGAGCTGCATGGGCTGTGAATTCCAGTGACCTGTGACCCACCTTAGCTTCTTAGGAGCTTATCATCCTGATTTTATGTAGGGATAAGAGGCTGTGTAAATCTACCATGAAAGCCCTGTGCAGGCAGAAGAGGGCGATTCTTCAGGTCTGCAAACCCATGCTTCATCCATTTGACTTATATGGGCACCCTAGGGCTTTTATTTGGGCCAAAGAGTGGAAGCCAAGCTTTCATTGTAAACAGATGGTGCTGCTAACAAGGAAAAAAGTTAAAAATCCTTCCAGTCACTCTCCCACACTAGAGACCTGCAGAAAATTCTGCTTTAAAAGCAAAAACTATCACACACTCCCTCTCCTCATACTCCACAGGCACTAGGTTAACACACATAGAGACACACACAAACACACACATACACACACACAAGCTGGTCCCCATTCCTTCCTTTCTCCCTGCTTCCCCATCCTCTCCCCATGCCAAATTCGGCATTCCTTTGGTGTAGATACTATAAATATAAAATGAACAAACGCAATCCCAAATCGCGAGGGGGCTTTTCTTTGCATGACCACAACATAAGCATTTGTCCATCATTTGGGGATTTTTATGAAGCCTCTAAGAATGTTCAGAATTTCAGTCTTATTCAAACAATATCTTGCTTGTCGGCGTGATTCAGATGTTGAATCTTGGGACAACTTGGGAATTTCTGGTTGGAAGAAAACATAATCCTGAGGTGTCTCGATATGAAAGATTTTCATGTATTGCCCCCTTGGCCTTCTCTCTCTCAGCCCAGAAAAAGAAATGTGGACGTTCTAATGTTTCCTTTAACTTGAGGCGATTTGAAGTTGATTGTAATGACCCTGTCCCTAACCCCAAGAGAGAAGCAGCATTATCATGCTGAAACTAGATCCTGACTTGAATTTCCCCGTTAGGTAGCATCTTGTTACATAACCACTTTATGCTTTTAAATCTGAATATCATTGATAACAATCTCCTGACAGATCATACTTCTGGGGCCTAAGTTTGATCATCCGGATTCCTGAAATGTTCTTTTTGACACAGGAGGCTTATCTGGTCACCCGTGCCTTGGGGCAGGACCACACTCAAACTGTTTGAAAGAGATGGGGATCTCCTTTATTAATGTTTCCCCAGAAAAGCAGATTCCATGACTTCCCTAAGTAAACTCTCCAGGGTAACAAGCATTTTCAGAAGAGAGTTAAACCTACTATCACTTTACTTATTATTATTATTATTATTATTATTATTATAAATCTCTGTCCTTTGGGCCCTAGAAAACATTTCTCCTGACATCAAAGTCTTTCCACAGTATGCCAGAAAGCTGAATTGTCTACTTGTGTAAGAAATCATGAGGAAATAATTTTTTGAGAAGCTTTACCCCAAGCTCTCCCAGCTGTTTATGGGGGTACCTGCTCTGCCAAAGTTGGTATTATTGGGAGCATCAAAAGAGATCATGTGTCATCTGCCTGAGTATCAATAGTATCACTACCAAAATAATCACTTTAAAGCTGAATCTGGAAATAGTGGTCACACTTAGTCCATTATAGAAATAACGGGGACTCCTGAAAAATAAAATACTGCAAATATAAGCCTAAATGACAGATACAAACATTTTGTTCAGGAAATAGAATGTAAGCAAACTAGGTATTGGAACCTCACAAAGCACCAGAAAAAGTATTCTCTCTCTGAAGATGAAGGACTCATTTGAAGAGTGATATCAGAAAGTGATAGCCATTGTTTTGCAACAACACCTGGTACAGGAACCAGGTGAGCAAGGATGGAAGCAGTGGAATACATCACAGAATGAAACCTTATACATGGAGACATGTGTAGATCAAAGTGATTCAGAAGGTTTGAGTTAAAAGAGTAAGAAAAGACATACCAGGCAAAGTGAACTGAAAATAAAGTAAGGTTATGACGTTATTATCCAATAAGGAGGAATTTAAATCAACAAATAAATTAGAAAAAGGGCAATTTGTAATGCTAAGTGATAAGACTCACAATGAAGCCATAACATTTATGAATATACTAGAGGCCCAGTGCATGATTGAATCATGCACGTGTAGGGTCCCCTACACGCTTTCGCTTTCCATCGCAGTGGAGCTGGGTGCCTGTCTGCTGGTGCACCAGGCCTTTTGGAAGCCTCTAGCGGGGCAGAGGCTTCCGAAAGGCCTGGTGCCGGAGTGGACAGGCACCCAGCTCCCCCGCTTTTGATGGTCCGCGGTGGGATGTGAGCTCACTGCCCCAGAGGCCCCTTCTGTTCCGCAGCACAGCCACGGCGCAGACGCTGAGCTCACACCGCCACTGGCGATGCGAGCTCAGCATCCCGCCGGCCCAATCAGCTACCCCGGCCACCCTGAGTCCCGCCCCCTGCGCCTCCCTCTGGCTCAATCCTGGGTGTAGCGGAGTGATGGTGATTTACATATTACCATTTTATTAGGTAGGATAGAGGCCTGGTACAGGGGTGGGGACCAGCTGGTTTGCCCTGAAGGGTGTTCCTGATCAGGGTGGGGTTCCCTTGGGGCATGGGGTGGCCTGAGCGAGGGGCCTGTGGTGGTTTGCAGGCTGGCCACGCTCCCTGGCAACCCAAGCAGAGGCCCTGGTATCTGGAATTTATTTTCCTTCTACAATTGAAACTTTGTAGCCTGGAGCGGAGCCAAGCCTGGGGCTCCCTCCGAGGTGGCAGCCATTTCTGTTGGGGTTATAATTGAAACTTTGTTGCCTTAAGTGGGTGGTCCCAGCCAGGGTGTGTGGAAAGCTTTGCTTCCCCTGTTGCCGGTGGCAACCCTGGCCTGCTCTCTCAAGCTCCATTCTGCCTCCATTTCTATTTGAATTTGTTTACCTTCTATAATTGAAACTTTGTAACTTGAGTGGAGGCTTAGGCCTGCAACGGCTGGCGGAAAGCTTATTTCCCTCTGTTGCCTGGGAAACCTTGCTCTCTGTGGCTGTAGCCATCTTGGATGGGTTAATTTGCATACTCGCTCTGATTGGATGGTGGGTGTGGCTTGTGGGCGTGGCTTTGTGGGCACGTCGGAGGTATGGTCAATTTGCATATTTGTCTATTATTATGTAGGATGGTCACCAAAGAACATATAGTTGCCTTATAAAGCAGAAATTACAGAGTACTATAAAGCAATGAAAACTCTCATTTCATAATAAATCAAAATAAAATACCTGAAGTGTAAAGCATAAATAACATAATTAATATGATACATGTTATTCAACTCTGTACCCTGATAATATAGAACCACCATTCTTTTCAAATGACCAAGAAACATACATGAAAATTGACTATAAATTAAGCCACAAGGAAAAAGTCAATCAATTCCAAAAGATAGAAATATTACAGATAATATTTGATCACAATGCAATAAAACAAAAAATTTTAATCAAAATCTCAACTATAAATATAAATGCAAGTATTCTAAATAAAATATTAGCAAATATCATCTACCAGCACATCTTCTAAAAATTGCCATGATTCAACAGAACTTTCTTCAGGAATGCAAGGATAGTTCATTGCTAAGGAATTTATCATATTCCATCAAATTAACAGATCTAAGGAGAAAAATGATGTGATAATTTCTAAAGATGGTTTAAAAAAGCATTTGGACAAAAGCCAATAGTCATACTCAACCCCCCAAAAAAGTCCTCAATACAATAACTTTCTTTGCATAATAAAATACATCACTCCTGGGCTAAAATCCATACCATGCCTATTGGGGAAACACTGTAGGCATTTCCACTAAAATCAAACATAAGATAAGAACATCCACTATCATTACCATCATTTAACGTTGTACTAGACCTAACGTTGTACTAGATAATGAAATTGGGTGGGAGGGTTAAAAATCCAAAAGCAGAAAGTTAATTTTAATTTTCAAATATTATATGGTTAGAAATAAAAGAGAATTGAGAAATACACAATAAGGTAATTAGCAAGATAAAATGGTACAGAATGAATACCCTGTAATGAGATGATTATATACAGTAAGATGTAATGAGAGAAATATTTAAATGGATCCCATTTACAATAGCAATACAAACATAAAATAGCTAGGAATAAATGTAACAATAAATGTGCAAGACACGAGGAAAACTGTAAAACATCCCTGAAGGCCACAATATAAGATTTAAATAAATGAAAAGGTCTACCTTTTTCTTGGCTAGTAAATCTTGACAACATAAAGATGTTGATTCTGTGTTAATTATCTAAATTTAATTCTAATTTTAAAAATAGTAATAGGTATTTCCATTGTTATTATTGTTTATTTACTCTGATGTTCATAAGGAACAACAGGAAATTCTGAGAGAGAAGAGCAATGAGAGAATTAGACCCACGAGTTATTAAAATTAAAAGCCTCAATAATTAAACAGTGTGGTAGTGGCACTTGAATTAAGAGATCAACCAAGGAAACAGAAGAAAATGTCTAGAAATAGACCCGACTATATACAGGAATTTAATACATGTTAAAAATGGCATCTCAAAGAAGTCGGTAAAAGACTAATATCATGGGGCGGTACGGCAAAGCACAGGCAACAGAAGCAAAATGTCTGTGCATCAAATCCAGAGAGAAAAGCCAAGCTAAGGAATTGGAGAAAATATTTGCAAATCACGTATCTGGTAAGGGATTAATAACATATTATATACATAATTACAACTCAACAACAACAAAATAATCCAATAGAAAATGGGCCATGGAATAGACATGTCCCCAAAGATGATATTCAAGCATATGAAACTATGTTCAGCATTATTAATTATTAGAGAAATTCAAATCAAAGCAATTCAGATGTCCATCCACAGAAGAAGGGATGAAGAAAATGTGGAATATATATTCAGTGGAGTATTATTCGGAAGGAAATCCTGTCAGGTGCCACAAGATGGATGAACCTTGATGATAAATTTTATGTTATGTATTTTTTAGAACAATTATTTTTTAAAGTGTTAGTGGGGCAACTGGATCATTAATTGGGACAAAATGAAGCAGTACCCATACCTTAATACTTTATAAATTAAACAAGGATAAAATACAAATGGATCAACTACTTAAGTGTAAAAAGAAATAAAGTCACAAGAGCATATGGTATCGGAAAGGCATTTCTACATACTTTTTCTGACTACATAAAACTCAGAAACTTTCACACACCCACAAAATACCCTAAGCCCAGTCAAAAGCCAAATAACAAGATGAGAAAACAACCTGTAATTCATAACACAAAAGGATAATTTATTAATATATGTGGAGTTCCAAGAAATCTATAAAGAAAAAGGTCAAGAACCCAGTAGAATATGGGGAAAGTATATAAACAGAGAGGCCACAACAAAGGAAATAGAATTGGCTCTTAAACATATTAAAAGTTGCTCCACCCGATTCAATATCAGAGAAATACAAGTCAGACTATCTTGAGACATTATTTTTCACCTATCAGATTGGCACACACCCAGAAATTTGATTGCACACTCTGTTGGCAAGGCGATGGGAAAGGAAGCACTAGTCAACATTGTTAGTGGGAGTGTCAATGGTTTTAGCCCTTTGAAGGGCAATTTGGCTATACCTAGCGAAATTAGAAAAGCAGACTCCAGGAATCCCACTGTGGAATTAATGCCATAAATATACTTGCACAAGTGTAACATGTTCTATGTGGGAGTTTGCAACATGAACGGCAAAATATTGGACAGAAAAGTGTCTATCAGTGGAGTTCTGAGTCAATAAATTGTGGTGCATTTATCCAAGAGAATGGGTATAGTTCTGCATATAGTATTTTTTAATAAATAAAGGGGGGAGAGTAAGAATTTATTTCTGTATACACTAACCTGGAAGTCTACAGAAAACACTATTATCAGTGGTTACCTGAGAGGAGATGTGTGGACTAGACCTATGGGAAACAGTGGTAAGGATCTGAAATGTATCTTAGGGAGACCCACCCAACCAGGCCACCCTGCTTCAACTGGGATATTTTTCAGATGAACAAAAGCACTTGACTCTGTTACCCAGTGAGTCTAGTAAAACTCTACAAATGAAGTGCAGAGTTACAAAATAAAAAAAGGAACTAACGGCATACAAGCGAGACTGCACCTGCCAAATTCAGACTATTTTTAGTTTAAAAACCAAGCTCATCCTTACTAACTGTACATTGATTCCCCGAAGAAGAGGGGTGGGGCAGATTTAATCATGGAAGAACTGTCAACATTTCACAATCCACCACTTCTCTTCAGGATAAAAAAAAAAAATGAAGTAAAGATACATAGTAAACTCTAAACATTTCATTTTTATTTCAAAAAAAATGTCTACACTATCTCTATTTTGGACCTCTCAACATAATTCTATTTCTGGAAAACACTTTCTGATATGTTTTCTGATCGACTTCAAGAATGTGTCATGCCTTTGACATTTTATATGCTATACAAAAATTAATCGGATCCTTGGGTCCCTTCTGAGTCTCTTCTTTAACTTTCCAAATACAATCCTGGGTTTCTATTTCCCAGGCTGACCAATGGCAAGCAATTGTGTGACTCCAAGGCAGAGAACAATGGAAGGTGTGGGATAACCTTTTTAAATGCTTAAATATGGGGTCCTGTCTGCTAATTGGTTATAGTTAGCAAGTAGGCCTGTCTTTATTAAATGGTTGGTTTTGTTTCTCAGACTGTTTCTCCATAATATCTGTGTGGTCACTGAGTCACGATGACATAATGCTGCCAAAAAAGACCCGTAGGACGACCAGACAGATACACATGTTCATCTCTCAATGCGTCGCAATCTTGGGTCTGTTCCTAGATGTTAGTGGAAAGACTTGATTAATGGCAAACTTGTTCGACATTAAAAAAAAAAAAAAAGAACAAAAACTAGATTTATGCTTGGCATTCCTTTTCCTACGGGCTTCGTGTGTAATGTAGTAATTAATTTATAGCTTTGCAGTAAGGCAGCACCAGAGAGGCAATGCAATGCGCAAGAAGTAACGTAGGTGAAGAGTGTAATTGAAAGATGCCCCCGCCTGGAAGGGTCTATAAGGAAGATCAAGATGGAAATTGATTTCTTCTATAACTAAAACAAATTCACTACTTAGTCACCACCTGAATTACCCCCCCCCCCCCCCCTCAAAGGGGTCCTGGTTAACTAAATGAACAGAGGTCTTTGAGAAACGCTTCCAACCCCAGCTGACGGGGCTTCAGAAAGCGTGGGTGGGACTTGCTTATTACCTTCTCCACGGGTGATTGCAATCCCCAGCAGCAAAAGCCTCTCTAAGAGTGATAAGAGCTTGGCGTGAGGGGAGGTGGATCTCCCTCCGTCCCCTCGCAGTGTTATTTCTGGAAGTGAGCAGCATTCCTCGCGAGGACACACCCTCTCCCCTCCCGGGCAGCCCCCTCGCTGACACCCCGGTGCACAGGCGGCCCCGGCTGCAGACGGCGCCTCCGCGAGCCTGCTCGCCGCTGCCTCGCCGCCAGGAGGCTTCCCGGGAGCCCGAGGACGCGGAGACGTCTTCATCGCAGCCTGCGAGGGGCTGGGCTTGCGGCCGCTCGGCTGGCTGCCGCTGCAGATTCTCTGTTGCATTCTACAAAGGAGCCTGATGCAGAGCTCTGAAGCTGCACGCTGGGAGTAGCTGAGATCTGAAAGGCCCCCCCCCCGCCCCCTCCCCCAGAGGAGCTTCTTGAGGGGCAGAGGCTGTTTCCTGCTCAGCCGGTAAGTGAGGGCATCAAGTGTAGGTAGCGGTGGAGGGAAGAATGGGCTTTGCAGCGTTTCTGGGCAGTGGCAGGCAGGTACCACTGAGAAACGCTCGGTTCTGGGGGTTTTGCTGGGAGTAGGCTCAGAAGACCATCTGCAGCCACGGTTTCCCGAATCCTTCCCCCGGACCGCTCGCTCGTAGCGGGGCGGGTGGTGGTGGGTCCTGCTCCGCGCGACTTCTCCGTTGTTAGAGTTGGGGTGGAGGAGGGGCGCGAGGTTGAATTTCTTCCCCCTATTTTCCCATGTGAAAGCATAAGATTCTTTGGGGGAAGCTTTTCTTTCGGGCGTTGATAAGTCTGGAGCGGTTTGCACCAGGTTGGTTTGTACTCTTTCTAAAGCCTTTGTCATCCGCTCCGTCCCCTATTGGCGTGGAAGGAAACTTGCACGGCGCAAGCCGCCTCTCACAGCCTGATTGCTCTGAGTCGCTGAATGAACTTCAGCTGGAAACCCTTTAATGGCAGGTTTTGGTGATTCTACCCCCTCCCCGCCCCCGCAAGACAATTCTGGGCGTTTTCACACCTGTTGCTCTTCTGCACCTGAAAGGTGTGTGTGTGTGTGTGTGTGTGTGTGTGTGTGTGTGTGTTTTGTTGGGTTTTACTGGACTGCAGTCCTTTGTCTAACAAATTCAATTGCTCCATTCTCCCTCTCTTGTTCTCCTGAAACCCTTTGGATGGGGTCCCTGTCTTCCCTTAGCATTCAGTTGGCTGCGGTTCTCAGGGAACAAGTGGCAGGCAGAGTACAATAGGGGAGAGTGCATTCCTGATGACTTGCCTACCATGGGAAGACTATACTGAAACACTGACACTCTCCATTCGTTTTTATGGACGGCATGCCATCACTGTTTCATAAAGAGTCGGTTCTTGAAATGAGCTAATCCGGAGGTAACCAGCAGGAATTTCCAAGAGAGGTGTGTTTTTTTCTCCCTAATTTACCTGCACAACAAGCATAAAGACCCTGACACCTGAGCTCCCCAAGGATGCTTGTCACCTCTCACCTGACAGCAGATGGCCTGTTGATGAAGGGAGAGGGGTTATGTGGTGTGTGGCAAGGGCCAAGGGGGCGGGCCACCTGAGAAGGGGGTTGAAGTTTGTTTTCAACTTTCTGATGATGAAGAACATCATCAGGATCCTGGGATGTACCGTAACATCCCAGGAGGTGAAGTTGAATTCCTGTCCACATGATGAAAACGACTTTCAATAGCCCTTCTCACACTTCCAAGTGGATGCCATGGAATGCTTGTTTATTTCTGTTGCTGATAAATCCTTGGGAAATCTCGGCTGAACCCAGCAATTTAAAAAAGCAAGTCCTAGCTTATAATTGCCCACATAATGGCAAACAGGTTATTTCCAGTAACCCAAGAGTCTTGCATTTTCTCCGACCATTGCCTTAGAGGTTACATGGAGATATTATGAGCATGGATTTGAGCTTTCCCCTCACCCCAACTGAAATGGAAAGTTATCCTGGGGTGTCTGATGAAAAAGATTATTGCCAGATCCATTACCGGGCTATAAAATAGCATGTTTCTGAAAAGATTATAGCTGCTAGACATGCGTGCCTCTAGCAGACTATGCAATTTTTCATTCTTCCTTTAGGGATGGGACCTACTTTAATCACCACAAGGTTTTCCATGTGTTGTTTGTTCGTTGTGTGGTGTTGCTGGTTTGTTATTTTGTGGTGGTTGTTTTCCTTTAGAAAACCCTCCCTTCACGCAGGTGAAATCACAGACTGGAATTAGCAGCAATGATCCTGGGCTGGGGCTAAAATTAGAAGAGTCCACGGGGCTTTTCAGGCATATCCTTGTTGTCTCAAAGAAGGTTCTGCAGACGCCTTTCAAACTTCCACTTTAGCAAAGGTTGTAAGCTGGCGCTTAAGTACCCCTTTAAGATAGCATTTTTCTTTGGACAATTTTTTTTTCCCCTTGAGCTTTAATCATACTTTACCAATGCACGTTGAACTTCGTTTCTCTGAGGAGCCCAAAGACACTCCCAATACATTGGCCATCCCTTCTCAGTGTATATTCTTAACTCTTTGAACAGTTCTTTTAGAAAAATAAGCAAAAGTTCCAAAGGCACTTGCAAAATACAAGACTAGGTCCTCTGATGCGATGGCAGATGGCAGTCGCATGAGCTTTGTGTACGCCCACGACAACCTCGGTGTCTCTTCAATTAATCATGAATTGAATAATTGATTCCTCACACCTTCCGCTGCCCTTAATCTCCAGCTACACATTTATAGGTAGGTTGCTTACTGAGGTCCAGTTCCCTTGGAAGTCCTCTCAGAGCCTATCAAGTGACTTTACAGCTGGGTCAGATCTCATCCTAGCACACCTTATAAAACGCAGCGAGCGAGCTTCCAGCGCTTCCGGCTTTCCTATTGCTAAGATGGGCTTCACTGACCTCCCCACTTGCTGATCACCTCCAAAGATGGTGGGTCTGATGGATACAATGGGTTTCTGTGAATGTAATTAAACGTGTCTCTGCCAGCTGCCTGTGGTATTCGTGAATGTTTTCATAAGAAAAGCTGTTCTCCGGCTTTATCTGCCCACTGTGGTTTGTGGCATGTGGTGCTATTCTGCAGCCATTGCAGTTTTTTCCTGAATGATTGAGCTATGATGTCATGTGCTATCTCCGTGCGGAACCCTTTCGGGCCTTTGCTGGGGTCTGTGTGCCTGTGCGGGGGCAGGGGAAGCTCCCTCTGAGCACTCTTGGTAGCGACTCCCCGTCTGCTCCAGCACATTCCATTGCCTGGAGACCAAAGCCACCAAATGATTTGCGGTCAGTGATTTGGGGCTGGTTAGCGATGATTTAAAAGGAAGGTTATGGGCACATGAAGTGTAGGGTAAAGAAAATATATTTTACTACTTTATTGAGACCACATGGCTCCAGCTTGAACTTTTTTTTTTTAACATGGAAATTGTTGGCTGAACTGGCTTACAGTGCCTCCCCCCACCCCACCCCCACCCTTTTACTTCTTTTTATTGCTTAGAGAGAACAGCTATATTCTCTATTTATGGTAGGCTTGACCTCACCATTATTTCTGAAATTTGAAACATTTTTTATGCTTAAGAAAACAGAGAAAAGTAGGATTTCTCTGTCGTGCTCTTTGAGGGCCAAAGAATATTGTCAGAGAATGGACTCAACTCTCTCCAATGACTGAAAGAAGGCTGTCCCACGCCAAACTTTGGGAGGCATTAGTTATGAAAGAGATACCCCATTGTACCAGAGGGTCAGAGAGTATGCATACAGCAGTATATGCACATCTCTTGAATGGAGACGTGATTTTGGTCTATCTCCTGAGGACCATTATACACCGTGATTAACAATGAGGCCAGATGAAACATGGCAGGTATTTCCCAATGCATTAATGCTGATGGTCCCTTGGGCCCACACTTTGTGAGACTCAGCTGCCATCTTCTGCCTCTTCTATGTGGACTACCACAAATTGGCACAGTAAACCACTAAGCCTGTTCCCAAATCTCTGTCCAGCATGAACTTCAACTGTCTATTATCACTTTACTTTGTGGTTCACTCTCATCCTATGTCAGTCTTCAATGCACATGCTGTAGACTAATATTTCGTTACAGGCTATCAAATTGCCGTCTCCAGTGCCCAGTTTGGTATTATGAATCTGGTTAGAGAAGCTACAGGGAACGCTAGCTCACACGTGTACCTAGTCCCTCGGAAGCTATCAATCCGAGGTCTGAAGGCCATAACCCTGACGTAGTGGAAGGCTGCTTGAGAGATCCCCAACAAGTCCTCAAAGATGCTGTTCTCTAATCCATCTGAGCCAGTCTGCAGTCCCACAGTGTGAGTCTATGTATATCCAAGGGTTTAAAGGAAAGCATGTGGAGATCAAATTAGTGTGCTGCCTTATGGGAAAAGCTTATAACTGCAGAATTGGAAAAATGTCAAGAAGGCAGCATTGTAGGATGGAAATTGAATTACCCTGGAATTGGGGATCCTGGTTTTGCCACAGGGTGACTCTGCACAAGCTACTTAAGTGTGCAATATTGTTGGTAAACGATTATATTTTGCTTGCCTTTCAGAAATATGATATCCTATTACCCTCAGAACCACACTAGGAAGCAGGTAGGGTATGTGGTATTATTTCCATTTCACAAGTATGCAAACCGAAGCTCTGGAGGTTAATGACTTCCTCAAGGTCACTCAGCATGTGGCTGGTTGAGTTTGGCCTCAGATCCAGAACTTCGAACTTCAAACCCCATGTTCTTCCCCTCCCCCCCCCACCCCCGTAGCAAGCAGTCTCTACAGCTCTTCACCTCTATGGACTCACTCTCCCAATTTGCAAAAAAAAAATGAGACATTTGGCCTAGAATCGGTCAATCCATTCCAGTTTAAAAGTCTATGTCTGATGAATCACTGGCTGGAAGGGGCTTTAAGAAATTACTTCGTCGTATTCCTTGCTTCTAGCAGGACTCGATGCAAACTATTTTGAAAAGAAAATGTCAGCCCTTTAAATTTTTTTTAATAATCCCAGAGCAGGAAAGGGTCCCAGAGAGGGTCTGAGCGCATGAGAAAGAAGAGGAGCTACAGTGTTTGTGCTTGGCAGGGAGACCCATTCTCTAGGCTCAGAAGCAGTGAGTCTTGCCTCATTAAGAGTGTCTGGTCCTGGGATCAATATCCAAAGGAGGAGAGAAGAATCACAGGCGTGCCTTGCTGGTTGGAAAGGAATTCTGGGAGGGGAGATCAGAGAGATGGTTACTTGGCTGTGAGGGGGGAAAAGAGCTAAGTGACTCAGTCACAGTCTTAATGTTTATTAAGGGCTCCTGGAGAGAGTTATGACTGCAGAGCCCGGGTAATGATTCTATTTAAAGACACAAACAGAAGAAGCCTCTTCATTCAGTAAGTGTGACAAACAGAAAGCTGTGCTAATCCGGTGCTGACTGTGCTTGTATTGGCAGGATTGGCGGCACACTGGGGCTGGGAGGAGAGGCTTAGGGTCTAGCAACCTTTCAAGGTCAAGGAACTGTTCCTGGACAACTACCAGCAGTCACAGCAGAGTACAAATTCAGTCTCATGTTATTCAGATAAGTTGGTTAAAATGTCAGTCCTTCTCGCAAGCTCCTCTGTTTCTCTCCCATGGAATAGATGTTAAGGAAAAAGCAATGACTGAAGCCAGAAGACTTAAGTCACTACCACACCTCTACCACTTACTCACTGAGGCTGGACAAGGCATTATCCCCGCTCAGCCTCAATGCCTCATCGTTTAAAATGGGACAGTAATAATAATGCCTACTTCAAAGTTAAATATCCGTGAGGCTCAGATGGAGGAACACAGGAGAACATGTTATGAAAACGTAATTTGGAACATTAGGTAGTAGTAGTAGTAGTAGTAGTAGTAGTAGTAGTAGTCATCCAGTTTCAGGACCTTTCTAGAAACCATAGAGTCATGGAAGTTTGTTTTTTGTTTGTTTTTTTTCTGCCTTAATTCCATTCCCAGGCCCAAATCAGAATTACAGCAGTCTTGACTCACTATTGTCAAGCCCATAATCATGTTTAATTATCTTAAAAATATCACAAGGTAGATCTGTTTCCTCTTAATATTATCTGGAACTTGTGTCTAACAAGGAGAAGCATCTTGCCCAAGATCACGTGGGTAATGAGTAGCAGAGGCAGAATGGAAACCAAGTCTGTCTCGCTTCAAAGCCTATGTGCTTTCAGATCTTTAGGTCTCTGAAGAGTTGGGGCCCCCTCCTACCTGAATACAGACCCATGCTCTTGGTTTGGGGTTGCAGTTCATCTTCCAGCAGTCCCTTGAGTGGCCTCCTTGGCTGTTGAGTCTAGACCTGGTCCTAGAGTTTGGCTGGGTCCTTAGCTAAGGCTTCATCTTCATCAGCTTGTCCTGCTTCACACCCCACAGTGTTCCCTCCTTTCCTGTCCTGGTTCCTAGGTAACCTATTGGTACCGCTCATCCTCCCCTTCCACTCCGGGTACACCCCTTCTCAGGAGTACCCTGCCTTCTCTGCCCCACCTGTCTCTCAGAGCCAGAGGGAATAGCTCTCCACAATTTATTTACAGTTGTTGCTTTATTGGAAGGAACACTTTCACATGTTAAATACAGCCACTTTATTTCTCTGGAAGATGACAGAATGTGACTTTTTAGAGCTGAGAAAGACCTTGGGGATCATCTGATCTATGACTTTTATTTTTAAGATGCAGAAACTAAGGACCAGAGAAGTTAATTGCCTGCCCCAAATCACAGCTCTGGGCCAGAAGTGGGGCTGATTCCAAATTCAGACAATATTGTCTCTCCTTCCAACTTTCAAAATAGGGTAAAGCAGCACTTTGTCACATCCCTCAGTCTGGTGTGGCCCCTGAGTCAGTGTTTGGAAAGGAGTCTTTCTCTTGCCACCAGAGCCTGTTTAAGCTCTTAACATTCATCACACACACAAAAAGTATTTTTCTTTCCTTAGCATACATCCCTTTTACTGAACATCAGCCTATTTACCCCTCAACATAATACAAACAAAAATGGTCACTCTCCACCCTAATTCATGAACTGGAAGAGTTAAGTCTCCCCTTAGCTTGCTTTCTCTCTAGGTTAAATAATACCAGATTTTTTTGCTTTTTCTCATAGTTCATGTTCTCCAACAATTTCATCATCTTTATTTCTATCGTTGAACTATGTCCAAGTACTCCATGCCTCTCAAACTGTGAAGTCCAGAGCTGGACAAAGAAGTCTCATAAAGGTATGATAAAGTGGCGATTACCTCACAGTTCCTTCATGCTGGGCTGCATTCAGTTAGTGCAGCCAACTTTCACGCTCATGTTTTAAGTGACCTCTGGACCTCATTGGATTGTTTTCAGCTTATTATCCTCATTTGGCTGGACATTGCTTAGCCCTCGTTTGTGATAACAATCATTTCCTCCATGTATCATCCAGAACGTTTCCTATTGAGCTGTTTTTTGTTCCTGACTACTTCTCCAATTCATCAACTCACTTGGGACTCTAATCCTATTCTTCCTCTTCTTAATTCTTAACCCCGGCTACTGTCCCCAGTAGCTTAGCACGTTAAAAGTCTCTGGAATTCGCCCATAGAGGAGCAGACCCCTGAGACTTCTGGCCCCTCAAAGCTCTTCTGCCTCATGACTCCAGGATTTGAAAAGCAAGCAATCCAACTCCCGGTGCTGGCACTCAAACTGACCATCGGAGTTACAAGTGCTGGATAAAGTGCGAGACCATTGGAGGACCTTCCAGGAGACACATAGCTGAGGGCTGTAACACTGGGCAGTTCTGAGATAACTAACCAAGCCCAGATCTGTCGGAGCTACCATGATGGTAGTCTCCAAGATTTCACTCTGGCTCAAAAACGTGATAATTACAAACATGTGCATTTGCTCACCACTTTGATCTTCATTAACTTAACCAACCCTTATGAACAAGTACATTATCCCCATTTTACAGATGAAGAAACTGAGATTCAGTGAGCTCAAGTAACTGCCAAGATCACATGGCCAAGAAGAGAACTCAAGTTTTCTGTCTTTTAATTCCTTACACTTTATCATATTGCAGTAGTTTTAAAACTTTGCATTTTCAAAAAATCCCATGGTGGGGTCGGGTGCTTGTCAGAAATACAGATTCTGAGGCCCTGGCTCCAAATCCTATTGATCCATTAAGCCCGAGTGGAACCTTGGAACCGGCATTTAATAAGTACCTCAGGGGGTTCTGAGGCGTCAGCAGATCATACTTGAAGAAACCCTCTTTTACACTATCCATTCTAGAACAGACTCTTTAAATGCAGCAGGTCTGCCTCTGCCCCATGCCAAAGCTGGCTCATAAAAACCAACCACAGACACCTGAGCCAGTTACCCTGGGCCCATGGCTGTGACTCTCAGAACTTGCCACTCAGCCCTGGTCCACTCCTGCTGTGGTTCCCTTCATTTTGCCAACTTGTTCCACTGCTTCTTTTGAGTACTCTGTCTCAGCTTCCCCTCACCTCTTGGATAAGCTCTGGCCCCTGATTTTGTCTCTCTAGCTCTAGATCAAAAGCCTGTCTCCCCCAGGCCTTTCCAGATGTGATCGGTAAACCATGAATCGAGAGGGAATCTGGCAACTCCCCCAGGAGGTCTTTATCTGGGAAGCCTTCGAGTCACATGCACTCCAGCTGGGTACCGCTTATTAACTTCTCCGAGAGAAAGGTTCACAGCCCACCCCCTCAAAGAGAGACGTGAACCACAATGTCAACCATTCAACAAAGCTCACAAGTGAAATTTAAAAACCTATCTTCTCCATGAGACCAGGAGATGACTGGAGAAGGCACAGTGCAGTCAGCATTAGTTGGGCACACACCCCACCCCCACCCCCGCCCATGCACAGGCACCATGCTGGCTCCTTCCCATGACTTGTGTCAAGTTACCCTTTCATTGATAAGCTCACCCAGGAGGGTTACACGTGGTACCCATTCCCCAGTCTCAGGGCACTTGGAGATTATGTGTTCACTGAAGGAAGAATTCTACAGAGAAGTCACTTAAGTCTTTCCAGACTCAACAAATTCGCAAAAGGTCTCTGGCTAGGTTCCTTTATGCACATTTTGTCAAGGAGGAAGTACAGTCTTGAAGAAAATAGTTTCTGGGGTCGGTGCAGATTAATTGAGTGGTTGAAAATTTTACATGGATCCCAGTTGGACCCCAGTCTTGGTAGACCTGTTTCACTCGCTGCCTCTTTTCTATTCTTTTTTCAAGTGCAAACGTCATCTACATGATAGACTTGATGCTTCTGCACTTCTTAAGAAACCTATCCAGCCCTGGTCAGTTTTCTCAGTGGTTAGAGCACTAGTCAATGGACCGAAGGGTCACAGGTTCAATTCCCTGTCAAGGGAATGTATCCCAGTTGCAGGTTTAATCCCCAGCCTTGGTTGGGGCATGGGTGGTAGGCAGCCAATCGATGCATCTCTCTCATCAATGTTTCTTTCTCCCCCCTCCTCCCTCCCTTCCACTCTCTCTAAAAACCAATGGAAAAAAATATCCTCAGATGAGGATTAAAAAATTTTTTAAAGAAACATAACCAGATTGTGATAGCATATTTTGATAGCAAATAATACAGTGTGAAGAAACCATGCCAACCCCCCCCCACTCTCCCCCCCCCCACACACACACACCTTGGCCTCTGCTATCTTGTGACACACCGAAGAGAAATTTCCCAGCATAAGCCTCCTGAGTGATTGTCAGCTGTATACCTTGCCTTATCTTCAGCAGATGGGAGAGCTCTTTGAGAAGGCAGCAGAGTATTTGGGCCTCAAGGGAAAGGGATGTCTGGAGCCCATTGGTGCAAGCCTTAAAATATCACCCGTACAAGAAAGCTTAGGTTTTTCTGAAATAAGCACTTACCTTTTATGTTGTAACTTGGCAAGTTATGGAATAATACTAATGTTAAATGACTTGTCAAAGGATCTCGGAGCATTATGTCAGGATTCTACGCCCGAGCCTTAATTAGGTCAAGTTAAACTAAAAAGGAAACGCAGTCTGGTTTGCTAACCACAGTGGAAGTATTGCTTTCGGGTGGAATTCCTATCCAGATTGCATTGTCTGACTTGAGGATAATACACAGGAAACAATTTGGGGCTTTTCTTTCCTTGGGTTTTGATATTTAAGCTGCGAGGAACTTGCAATCCAGAAGCTGGCATTTGTAGTGTTAACAGTTATCACAGCTCGCTAGCCAAACCATCCCTGTTTAACATCTTGCTGCTGTTTATCAAATATGAGTGCACAATATGCTGTGTATGGTTTCTAATACACATGTGCTAGTTATTACTACCAATATGAATATCTGCTGAGCCATTAATCAAGGCACCCAGCACACCCTGCCAGTGCACGGAAACTCTATCTGCTGAAAAAGCAGAATTCCCCTCCGCAAATGAACACTTGGAGGAAAGCAGACTGGTCGAGAGCGTCTGAAGCCACGGAGTGACATACAAGTGAACACCAGTTATAGATCATGAGGTTCCCACAAAAACCGGGAACTATAAGCAGAGTTCTACGTTTTAGTTTCCCATGAAGATGTTCGCTTCAATAATAATAGTTAGCTCTGATTGGGAGCCACTTTATATTCATTTTACCCTTTAATGTAATAAGCCCATGACATAGGAAGCATTATTACGTTTTAGAGATGAGGAAACTGAAGCTCAGAGAGGCTAAGTAACTCGCCGAAGTTCCTGGAGGGAATGATGGAGCCAGGGCTCTCACCTAAATGTGTCTGATGCAAGAGGCCATGCATTCTGGAGGCCATTCTTCTTTCAAAACCATTTGGTGCGTCCAGAGAGGGAAATGGTTAAGTAATTACTCCCATTTGTTTCACATGACAGACAGGAGCTCTTTGGATGTGAATGTGTTTTAAACATTTGTTGAGCATTGACTTTGTCCAAACAGTTTAAATGGGCTGTATCACTGCATTCTCCCAATAAACAAATACTATAGATTCGAGTGCCCCTATTTTCCTAGTGAGTAACCTCCTGCTCTCCTGTCGCCCAGCACCGTCCCTGTGGTTCAAGGTCTGTGGTCAGCAAACTGCGGCTCGCGAGCCACATGCGGCTCTTTGGCCCCTTGAGTGTGGCTCTTCCACAAAATACCACGGCCTGGGCGAGTCTATTTTGAAGAAGTGGCATTAGAAGAAGTTTAAGTTTAAAAAATGTGGCTCTCAAAAGAAATTTCAATCGTTGTACTGTTGATATTTGGCTCTGTTGACTAATGAGTTTGCCGACCACTGTTCAGGGTGTTTATTTTCTCTTTGACAATGACGTATGGAGCAGGCAAGAAGAAATAGCCATTTGGTAGTTGTAGGAAAGAGGACACAGTGATGGAAGTCCAAAAGTGTGCTTCTGGTCCTGGATACCATTGCTCACGGTATGTCTCTTCATCTCGAAACCTCTATTTCCTTTTCACATATTTTCTTTTAACCGAATTGAGAACGTCTCTGAAATTTCATGAAATAGCAAATGCACTAGAAAGATTTCTTTCCTAATTCTGACTGTAATGCTAAGCACCAGAATTCAAATTAGTTGCTCTCTCTGACCCTCAGTAACCTGAGCTATAACATGGAGGCAGTAGTGCCGACATCAATAGGCTGCTGTAAAGATTAAATGAGACGGAGCCTGTGGTGTGTGTAGCATAGCCCCTGACATGTATTGTTAGTAGTGTCCTTTATATGTTAACTGAGTCCATCTTGTCTACTCTCCGCATCTTACTCTGTATTCGTAAGTTTTGCTTGAATATCTAGGCATGATAAGGAATTTGTGTACTGATTCTATTCTCAACGTTGCTTATTGGTAGGGGGCAGTATTAAGAGTTGGATCCTCCCTGGCCGGTTTGGCTCAGTGGATAGAGCATCAGCCTGTGGACTGAGGGGTCCCAGGTTCAATTCTGGTTAAGGTCACATGCCTGTGTTGAGGGCTCCATCCCCAGTGGGGGGCATGCAGGAGGTAACCAATCAATGATTCTCTCTCATTATTGATGTTTCTGTCTCTCTCTCTCTCCCTCTTCCTTCCTCTCTGAAATCAATTTTAAAAAATTAAGAGAAAAAAAAAGAGTTGGATCCCTTGAAGCTGATTGGTGGAGCTGAAATCCCTGCTCTGCCATTTCCTGTGTGACCTTAACCTCCCTGGGCCTCAGTTTCCTCTTCTTTAAAATGGGTCCAACAATAGCACCTCTCTCATGGAGTTTTTGGGAGAGCTGAATTAGTTAACAAAAGAAAAGCACTTAGAAAATACCTGGCACAGAGTGAGCCCTCATTAAATGTAAGCTGCCATTATTATTATTATTACCACCTGTTATCGCTGCGGCCTCTTGTAAGCTGTTTTGAAATAATTGGCATGGTTAGCTGTGCAGAGTGAGACCATGAAACAGATTTTCTCAGTGCAAATGGGGCTGCTCACAGGGGGCTCGTGAGGGGCTGAGTGCTGACCTTGGCCCCATTAGCACCATTCTCTAACCAGCCCAGGCACAGGGCCGTAATGAGGATTATTGAAGTCACATATGGAAAACTCTCCTACTTAGCTCTTGGGAGAGGAAAAAGGCACTAAATAAATACAAGGAATTATTAAAAACTAGGAGACGACCTCACAGGGATGCTGAGCCTTGTATGCTGCTTGCTATTCTAAGAAGAAACTGAGGCAGGAAGCCAACTCCATCACCAGGTGGCAAAGTGGTCTCCTGGCCGCCGTTCAAAGGCCGGCGACGTGCAGCCTCACCTCCGCGGGTCCCAGGCCATCCGCCACCTCTTCCTGACTGCAGGCAGCTCCCCTTTCCCACACACACTTTGGGAGGAGGAGCAGGGCCAGGGCCCCGTGCCAGATGCTGTGCCTGCCCCTCCTCCTCCCGATCATATTGCCCAGGGGCTCCCTTCAGGAGAGCCGGGAGGTGGTCCTGGAAGTTAGAACCCACCCAGCAGAATGCTGATGCTGAAGTCTCTCTGACACCAGACTCCGGGCCCACCAGCCAGCTGCTTCCACAGCAGGACTCCAGTCCTGCTCGGGCCCAGCCCGGGGCTGGGCTGCCAAGCTTTGACAAGTGCGTGGAGAGCACACGGCTGTGTAATTTTGGAGATAGCCGTCCATCAGTCCCTCTTTACAACCTTACCACCCACCCCTGAAACATTCTTCTCTCCAGAACAATCCTCACACCAACATGAAATATATTGAAAGTGGTCTCCAGGTATCACTTGTGAAAGGGTATAGATGAGGCTTCCAAGAATGAATCAAGGTCTGGCCCACGGCCACCACAGAGCTTCAGGCCTCTGGTTTCCCCGGGATATCAGTGGCATAAGATGAATTTCCATGGCTCTGAGTAATGAGCATAGAAACAGTCCATTGCTCTTTGCCACAAAATAAATAGTATGTTAACGGTGATGTCTTATGTTAGAAAGTCTCAGAAGGCAAAGATGATAGCTGTGTAAGTCTCATCATTCAAGAACATAGCACTTTATGGCATGGAACCTTTATGTATACTTTTCTGGTAACAGTACAAGGAAAAAAGTACAGATCGTTTTTCCACATATAAATGAGAGGATCTCAGGCCTCCAAACCATTAAACAATTTAAGGTATTTATGTTAATAGCACCTAAAACAATACTTAGGCATAGACTATTATGAAGACATAGTCTGCCCTCTCAGTTTGCATAGCAAAAATAGTTTGGGAAAGAACTAACAAAATTAAGAAGTCCACCACTCAAAAGAAAAAACAAAACAAAACAGTATCTCTCTCTTGCTTACCCTCCTTTCTTCAACCAGCTTCAAAAGTGCTGCACTAATCATCATAGATGAAAAGAATTAAACATTTCAGTAGCCCTTTAAACCTAGAAGTCCTGCAAAAGGTAAAGAATTAGAATTAAACTATTTCCCCTGACACTTAACGTTTTGGAGGGGTCTGGTGAGCTTAGCTAAATCCTTCAGGAAGGTTTGGCTGACTATTGACTGCCATGCAAAACAGATTCTCTGGACCATTTGTTACAATGGAATATAGCTTTCTTATTCATGCGTTTTCCCCCTCCAGAGTTCAGGATTATTTATTAAAATATTAACGGGAAAAAATGTGCTCCCCAGGCTGCTAGGAAGACAGATCATAATAGTAGATCCCAATCAAAATGAGTCTGGGTGTGAAACAACCTCTTGAGCAGGGATGGGGGCGCGTGCCTGCAAAAGCAGTTGGGAGAAAAAAGCCAGGCAGGTTTTCAGAATCCCCCCATGTAATCACTGTATTCCAGTGCACCCCTCAAGTATGAGCACTCCCATGTATTTAACACTTATTTTTAAGGAAGGAATTTATTTTCCTTATTTATCCAAATTGCATACTTAGAACAAGACTACATCATTTGTCCCTTTTTCCCCCCACCTCCTTTCAATGCACCGAGGTCATTCATTCCCTTGCGGTTGTTGACAGCTTCTGAAGGTGACATAAACTCTCTCCTGGTTGTTAGTTTTTCTGCTGCTTATAAGGAACAAAAGTGCTCCAGGGAGCAGCACAAGAAGGTCTTACCCAACAACCCCGCAAGCTATTTTTCTTCTGCTTTCCCTATTCACTGGCTTTTCAGACAAAGAGAAGGCAGGACAGTTTGCAATGGCTACTAGAGAAATGCTTATAATGTATCTAGAGGCCCGATGCACGAAATTCATGCAAGAGTAGGCCTTGCTTCCCCCAGCTGCCGGCACCAGCTTCCCTCTATCATCCAGGACCTAGGCTTCCCTCACAGCCCCAGCTTTGTCCAGAAGGTCATCCGGAAGGATGTCCGGAAGGATGTCTGGTCTAATTAGCATATTATGCTTTTATTATTATAGATAGTTGCCTCACTTTTGAAATCTGTCTGTATGCATTAGCAACAGCTGTTTTATAGCTTGAGAGAGAAGAATCAGACATCTTTGACATCATGGATGGCAGAAAATGGGCCATTTCACTGTAGAGGTAGACCTGAATTCTGTATGAAGTCATAAGTGAACATATTTTTGGTCCTTATGGGTATAAATTAACATGAGAGAATGCGCTCAGGAAAGAAGGTGTGAATTCTATTTGCCTAGAAGGCGAGACATTTGCTAGTTAGTCCTAGTAACTCCACAGAGGAAGAGGAGACTCTTTGGAGGTGGGTGATATGAAGCTCATTGTTAGAGTATCTCCAGGCATCAATGCTTCTGCATCAGGCATCTGCTTTCAGGCTCTTTTTATTTTCTGACTAGAGGCCCCGGTGCATGAAAATTCATGCACTGGAGGGGAGGGGATCCCTCAGTCTGGCCTGCCCCCTCTCACAGTCCGGGAGCCCTCAGGGGCGGGAGGCGACCCGGTGATCAAGGGAAGGCGACACCCCCATCACACTTCTGCTGCTGCCACTGCCAGCAGCACAAGCCTCAGTGGCCTTGGTTACCTGAGCCTCGGGCGGCCCTGGGCTGCTGGGCAGCCACCATCCAAGGCTTGCCTGCGCCTCGGGCTGGCCCTGGGCGGCTGGGGGGCTGAGGGGACTGGGGGACTCTGGAGGCAGGTGCGCCAGTGGGACTGAGGGTACTGGATGCTGCCATCTTGTGGCTGTGGGCACCGCCTTCTTTGAGGGTGTGGCAGTCAATTAGCATATCCCTCCTTATTGGCTGTGGGCGCCACCATCTTTGTGATGTTGTGAGGGTCAATTAGTATATTCCCTCTTTATTAGATAGGATATCTTTATTATTACACAATCTTGGTAAACACACACACACACACACACACACACACACACACTCACACACTCACACTCTCTGTACTCTCATAGCATGAAATGACCTCACTCTTCCACAACCACCCTATCTAATGGAGTGCTGATCACTCATACTGTGTTTTGTTTTCTTTATGGCATTGCTCTATCTGAAATTTCTTTTATGTGTTAAAGTACTTATTATCTCTCTCCCCACTCTCACCCCCACTGGAGTGAAAGCCACATGTGAGTCGTCTTCTCCTCCATGGCCAGGTCTTCATTTGGCTTCCTAATTAGCGTCTCCCTTCTCCCAGCAAGATTTTCAAGATCCAACCCAAAGGGTGCTTGGAGGCTAGAGCTCAGATTCCTCTGAACTCGGCAAGAATGACTCTCATGTTAGAAGCCATTCTGTTCTTGGGACATGGACTCAGCAGAGCCAGGAACTGTCCTATAAACTGTTGCTTGGTTGCTAAGGAAACACAACAGAATACAACCCTAGCATGTCACGTTCTACAGATCCTCATTGATGATACACTGTGGCATTTTCCACCCATTACCTGAAGCAAGATGAGATAATCCATGGCTGGTGTGAATTTTTTTAAAGCATATTTGCATCAACACATCTAGTTTTAGGACTAAATACCTCAGTGTATAAGACAATATGCTAACGTTTATTTTATTTAATTGAGTCCACTTCGTTCTCATTGTGACCATGATTTGGGAAAGTATGCAGTGGTCCTCCTAGCAGTGGGAAGCTTCATAGATACATAAAAGAATAAAAGCAAATATTACAAATCCATTCATTTATAACCAGTGGATTGGCTCTCAAAGAGGAGACAAAGTAGAAGATGGATTTGGAGTAACATCCAAAGTCAGAGGCTTTTCTGAATTGCTTCATGTGCCCCTCCAGTGGACTCTTCCCTTGGCTTTTGTAAGAAATTATAACAACCGGTGAACCTTTTTGAGTAAAATACATCAAGCCCCAAACCAAAGGTTAGACATGCATCACCTTGTTTAATCCTACTAATAACCTCAGGAGGGTAGTACAAATAAAATATGGGTTGGAAGATCCCAGTAGTTAATGGATAATGAAATAATAATGCAAGTCTCTTTTAATAGGATGTAATTGCTCCAAAAACTATGTTTCCTTTCAACTTTTAAAATGCTGCAATAGAATAGGTGTGCTAATATTGTCATGTTTCCTCTAGGCTTCCTCTTTGTACATTTTAATAAATTTAACATGTATGAAGTAATGCTTGTGGTAAATATATACACAGAGAGCTCCAAACTGAAAAGGGGAAAGTTCTCTCTCTTCCCTCAGCGTCAACCCCTCCTCTCCACATAACTTAAAAGTGACACATTTCTTGTATACCCCTCCAGAAGTCTCCTGTTTTATTCTATACTGTTGTGGTTTCACTGGATTATATATTTTTAACAGCTTTATATAACACTACTAGAGGCCCAGTGCATGAAAATTCATGCACTGGAGGGTGGGTCCCTCAGCCTGCCCTGCCCCCTCTCACAGTCCGGGAGCCCTCAGGGGCAGGAGGCGACCTGGTGATCAGGGGAAGGTGACGCCCATCACACCTCTGCTGCTGCCACTGCTGGCAGTGCAAGCCTCGGCCGGCCCTGGTTACCTGAGCCTCGGGTAGCCCTGGGTGGCTGGGGGGCTGAGGGGACTGAGGGACACCGGAGGCAAGCACGTAGAGCGGCGGGGCTGAGAGGACTGGGCACCGCCATCTTGTGGCTGTGGGCGCTGCCATCTTTGAAGATGTGGCAGTCAATTAGCATATTCCCTTCTTATTGGCTGTGGGCACTGCCATCTTTGAGGATGTGGCAGTCAATTAGCATATTCCCTTCTTACTGGCTGTGGGACCTTTGTGATGGTGTGAGGGTCAATTAGCATATTCCCTCCTTATTAGATAATTGTTTGATAATGTAATTAATTTGCCATTTCCTCTTTGATGGACCTTTAGGGCAAGATGAGTGTTTTCCTATTTTAAAAAAAAAGTGTTAACATGAACATCCTTGTACATATGTGTCATATGTCTTGTGCCCTTGTGCAAGCATATTGAAGTGTAACTTCCTAGAAGTGAAACTGCTGGGTCAAAGGCATGTACATTCTAAATGTAAGTGTTGCCAAATTCTCTTCTTGAGAGGTTACACCGATTCATGTTCCCATCTTAGTTGCAACAAATTTCAGTATGTGGGAGTGTTGGCTTACATTTTAAATGTTTTCATTTCCCTTTTAGATGTTTATATAGCTCCCAATTGGAAAAGTCCTGCACTCATCATCCCCCACTGCCTCAGCTAAGAAGCCTACATACCTTACACATGTCATATGTGTGGGATAATATTGCAAAGTACAACCATGCTTCCTGCATATTTCTCTCTTTCTCCTTCATGGAAAATACGTACATTCTAATGATACTATTTGCTAATAATAAAAATGTGCTTACACAAATGGTCTTTTAAAGATGAAGTAATACAATCCAAACTTTGCACAACCAGATCCTGTCCCCCAAGGGGGCGGAGGGGATGCCTTGTCAAGATCATGATTTAACTTAGCTAATTGCAATTTAAAGATTAATGTGAGAAGGCAAAGGGAACCAGAGTGAAGTCAATTTTTCCTGAAGTTAGGAATAAATCTATAAATTCTGGTTGTATTAATCACTGAAAAATTATTGTGCAGGGATCAATAAATCACTTCTAAAATAGTGTTAGAAGACTGTTCTGTCTCGTCAGTATACTAGTTACAATTACATTATTGGGCTCTAGAGTGTTGGGCAAACTCACTCTTTCATCTTTTAAACATTGCAGTAAATGACCTGGCAAGAGATTTAACATTTTCTGTGTAATGTCTAAGGTTAACTCTTTAGCCACTGGCCAGAAACTCTCTTTTCTAATCTTACCAGCATTTTAGAGCTATTGAGTACTTTAATTTTTAGTCACTTAGAAATCAGAAGGATACTTTGCAGGAAGAAGAGGTAGGGGAAGAGGGAGAGGTTTCTACTCTTTCTCCCAGTGCCATGAGAAAAAATAAATAAATGTGTGAGGTCAAGATTATGATACCTAAATTTATCTATATTGATCAGAAATACCTATTTTTCATCTTATTCAGGAGACTTACTTTTGAGCAAACATGAATAGCTAAAAATAGTGTGTCTGTACAACTAGCTAAAAGGCTTGTTTTTCATTATTATTTTCTTTTCATCTTCACCCAATGATCTACTTGTTGATTTATTTTAGAGATAGGGGAAAGAAGAGAGAGAGAGAAACATCGATGGGTTGTGCCATGACTAGGGATTGAATCCACAACCTTTTG
This sequence comes from Eptesicus fuscus, assembly GCF_027574615.1. Taxonomy (NCBI): domain Eukaryota; kingdom Metazoa; phylum Chordata; class Mammalia; order Chiroptera; family Vespertilionidae; genus Eptesicus; species Eptesicus fuscus. Next base: position 39,983,143 of record NC_072478.1, on the reverse strand, counting down.
GTGCACGGGATGATGCTCCAACCAACTGATCCACCAGGCAGGGCATTTATTTGTTTTCCCCCCTCAATGCTGGGATTAGACAATACCTGGCAGGGTAGAAGCAGATGAAATGCTGCACAGAACCTGGGAGGCTAGAACCTTCTCCAGAGGTTTGGCTCTGAAGGGTGAAATGCTGAGGGAGCAGCTGTAGCTTGTGTAGACTCACACACACAGTGTGACGGGGGCAGGGAGTTCCCTCTGCACAGAAAAGAGCTGCTTTGTCCCAACAGATACTTTTATGGGTGAGCCAACCCCAAGCAGGAATCATGGTTTTCTTTTACTCCTTAGGTGGTATGTGATTCTTCTCCAAGGAAAAATGTTGAAAAATAAGAAGGGACGTAAAAAATCGTGGAAAGAGTGGGGAATTCAGGAAACTATCAAAATACATGTATAAAATAATTTTCATAAAAATGATTCTTTAGTTAAATGAAAGAAAAACCTTTCAATCTTTTTAAAGGTCTCAAATGTGCTTTTAAAAATTCAAATTACACTTCATTGGATTTGAATTGTAGCATGGGGTTTCCTAACACAAGCATTTTCAAAGTTAGAGAGGTTCTACATTAATGAAATAAGACCAAAACATGAAACTTGGCAAAAAAAATTGGAAACTTTAGTACAAAGCAAGTAAATAATCCTATATAATAAATGGCTAATATGCAAATTGTCCCCTCCACCAGGAGTCTGACCAGGAATTCAACTGTGAGTTTGACCAGGAGGCAGGGCCGGCCAGCCAACCAGGGAAAGGGAGGCCCCGGCCAGCAGCTGGCAGCCGCTAGGGACCCTACCTGTGTACGAATTTCGTGCACTGGGCCTCTAATAAATAATAATAAATTTAAGAGAGCTTTTCTTTTTTCTGTTTATTTACCCATCACCATTTATTCCCTCTATGTCCTCTTCCACCTCTACCCACCTCCCCTCCCCCCTGCAATCACCACACTGTTGTCCATGTCCATGAGTTCTCTCTCTCTCTCTCTCTCTCTCTCTCTCTCTCTCTATTTATTTATTTATTTATTTATTTATTTATTTATTTTTGCTCAGTCCCTTCCCCCTAACACCCCTTTTCTTCTAGAGGAAATACTCTGTCACATATTGACCCACGTTTTTGTGTAAAGTAGGAAATATTTTTTTAAGTATATTTTGTAATGCAAACTGCACACATGCAAACATTGTAGCACTTTTGTGTGCTGAATATGAGCTTCATTTAACAGTTAATGCATCCCCAGTAAACTATCCTAATTAAAAAGCCACTGGAAATCTCTAGTTATTTGATTGAATTAGGCTGCTCTAGTGAATGGGTCCTAATTAAGAGGATTATGCCATTCTTTAGTATTTGGCACACCAAGCATTTAGGTGTTTTGTCCCACTTGCATACATCAGCTGTCATTGTTTGCTAAAAGAAAGATTATAGCACCAGTTATCATAGTCTCTCAATTAACCATCTAGTTCTTGAATTCTCTTTACAAGATCTCTGCCAACTGATCCTACATCTTCAATATATCTAGTGACAAGGAACCCACTACTTCATTCCAATATATTTCATCTTTGGGCATATGGAATAATTTTAGCCATAAGAAGATCCTCCAAAATTGACCTAACATAGTACTCAGACAAATAGAGGGTATCCCCCCAAAATGTATACACACAATGTCTGTAGATTCTATTACATTTTGGAAATAAAATGTATTTTTTAAAAAATACATTTTATTGATTTTTTACAGAGAGGAAGGGAGAGGGACAGAGAGTAAGAAACATCAATGAGAGAGAAACATCGATCAGCTGCCTCCTGCACACTCCCCGCTGGGTATGTGCCTACAACCAAGGTACATGCCCTTGACTGGAATCGCACCCGGGACCCTTGAGTCCTCAGGCCGATGCTCTAGCCATTGAGCCAAACCGGTTAGGGCGAAATGAAATGTATTTTAATAAACACTGGCTTTGTAATTATTCAAAGTGTGTACACATTTTTGGGACACCCTATATTTTTTAATTATTTCTTTTTAAAAAGTATATTTTTTATTGATTTCAGAGAGCAAGGGAGAGGGAGAGAGAGATAGAAACATCAATGATGACAGAGAATCATTGAATGGCTACCTCCTGCACGCCCCCTACTGGGGATTGAGCCCGCAACCAGGGCATATGCCCTTGACCAGAATCAAACCGGGGACCCTTCAGTCCACAGGCTGATGCTCTGTCCACTGAGCCAAACCAGCTAGGGAGCTAGGGTGGGACAACCTATACTTGTAAACCCAGGCTATCACCTGGAAAAACTGTGGACCAATGGAACATTACATTTGGAGGGAGAGAGAGTATGATCATTCTTGCCCCCCGCCCCCAAACTGAGAGTTTGATGAGTGTGAGATAGCCTTTGACAGATAGCATGGATTCCTCCACCTTTTTCTATCATGGTGTGATTTATGTCTCTTACACTCATGAATTGCCAGAAGGAGAAGGTAGTGGTGAAAGGCTTTCTCACCACGTACACAGACTTGAAAGGATAAAGTGAGCTGTTGGCACTCCTCCTTGTCGCAAGCAGTCCTTAGGAACGCCAAAGAGAGGTGTGGCTGAGGCAGAGACCATGGGCTCTAGAAGTCCTGATATGCACATCTTGGGCTCAGAATTAGAATCTCTCCACAAGACAAATGTTGAAAGTTTTGCTGCACAGCAAACACATGTAGCCATTATCCTCAGTGACATTTTTTAAATACAAAAAAAAAAAAAAAAAAAAAAAAAAAAAAAAAAAAAAAAAAAAAAGGAGAAACCAAGATGGCGGCATAGGTGAAACACCTAACCTGCAGCCGGGCACAACAATTTCAAAGGCACAACTAGAGGTCAGAACGGACATCGTCCAGAACCACAGGAGAGCTGGCGGACTGAAATGCCCACAGCTGGGGGGAAGGAGAGGGCCACGGGGACAATCGGGAGAGCCGTAAAAGCCTGAGGTATGGAGAAACTGGCGGAGACACGAGCGCGCGCGCCTGCGGGGAGGATGGAGCCGGAGAGGAGGGGGCGGCTGACGGCCTGGCCGGCGTTCACTGGCAGGAAGGAGATAAAGGCTCCGGAGTGCGCTAAGCGCCGGCTCCGACTGCACTGAGCGCCAGTTCTGGGCGAAACCCTGGGAAGCCAGGCGCAGGCTGGGGGAATGAATCTGGGCTGTGGGGCGCAGGCACAGAGGAGCGGGGGAAGGCAGAGCTCCAAAGGCGCGCACGGGAAGGGGCGCAAAGGACGGACTGTTGCCTGCGCCACTGAACTGCCCTAGCGGGAAGGAGACATAAGCTCAGGACCGTGCTGAACCCCAGTTCCGACTGCACTGAACCCCAGTTCCGGGCGAAACCCTGGGAAGCCAGGCGCACGCTGGGGGAATGAATTTGGGCTGTGGTGGCGGAGGCACAGAGAAGCGGCGGCTCCAGACGCGCGCACTGGAAGGTGCGCAGAGGACGGACTTTTGCCTGCGCCACTGGGTGGCCCTGCTGGGAAGGAGACAGGGACGCCAGACTGCCCTGAGACCCAGTTCCAACTGCACTGAAACCCAGTTCCAGGCGAGAATCTGGGAGTCCAGATTCATTAGGGGAGGGACTGGACTGTTTGGCAGTGGGCGAAATTCCAGGGCGCGTTTCTCTCAGAGGTGTTTGCAAGGAATACAGAGGGACACAGACACAGGAGCCTCATAGGGCGGGGCTGACAGGAAGCCAAGGTTGTAGGCTCCACCCTGTAGCTCCGCCCCAGCCAAGCTGAGCAGAAGCTTTTTCCTGCTGAGTGCCTCAGGTAGTGGCTGACCCACACTGCATTGGAGACCCAGAAACGAGGGCATCTAGTGGTTGGTGGGAGATGACACCAGATTTCAATCACTTGCATAAGGGAGGCATTCTAGAGGCAGACTCAGTGAGCGCCAAGGCATTGCTGCATCAAGACCCGGCCCACAAACATGTCTCCTGCACAGCAACTCTTCCTATATGGACAAAGAGGGTCCTCACGGCCAATTGGCATGGAAGACAATTCCTCCTAGTGACACCAACAACAATCAAGACTTAACTGTACAAAGGAGGACCAAGATGGAGACATAGGGCGGCAGCCTGATCGTTGCCTACCACAACAATATTGAGACTACGACGGGAGAGCAGAGCAGACACCAGCCAGAAAGACCGGGGGGCTGGCTGAGCAGATGATCTACAACTAGAATAAAAGAGAGGGGTATGCAGGATGATGCTGATGCTGGTGACCCAAAGTCCACACTTTAAGAACTATGGCTCAGGCGACACAATGGTGGCCTGGAGCGTGCTCGGCGCGGTTCCCCCGGCGGTCTCCGGCTGAGGGGACGGCTCCACTCGCTGCCGAGCACGGACAGACGAGCCCCTGGGAGACATGGGGTGGGAGACTCCGTGCTTGCTGACCTCTGAGTCCTTCAAGAATCTCAATGCCCCGAAGTGGCCAGGTGCGCACGCTCGGCGACTGGCCACCGTTGCGGACCCAGGGGCCGACGCAGCGACACCGGACCAGCCCACAGCCGGGCACCGGGCACACCGGAGCCTTGCCGAGCCCGCCGCCCAACGAGTTCTGCGGCAGCCGCCCTGGAGCTCTGAGAAAATGACCGAAGGAATTGCTGAGAGGGAATTGACCAACAGGAATTGGGATCAAGAAGACGAAACCCCGCTGAGACCCGAGTCCAGGCGAGCCTGCGAGCCTCTGGGCTCAGATGTGGTCACACGCCTCTGGGTCTAGGTGAGGCCTCACGCCCCTGGGTTTGGGTGAGGCCACGCGCCCCTGGGTCCAGGTGAAGCTGGAATCCGGGTTCGGGTGAGGCCATGTGCCCCTGGGTCCGGGCGAATCTGAACCCTGGGTCCGGGTGAGGCCGTGGGCCCCTGGATCCGGGTAAGGCTGGGTCCCGAGTACGGGTGAGGCCGTGAGCCCCTGGATCCGGGTGAGACCACGCGACCAGGGGTCTGAGAGAGGTAACGCGCCCCTGGGTCCGGGTGGCTTCGTGCACCTAGGTCCAGGTGAGGCCACGTGACCCTGGGTCTGAGAGAGGCCACGCACCCCTAGGTCCGGGCGAAACCATATGTCCCTGGATCCGGGTGGGGCCTCGTGCACCTAGGCCCGGGTGGGGCCGCGTGCCCCTGGGTCTGGGGGAGGCCAGGCGTCCCTGGGTCCGGGTGAGACCGTGTGTCCCTGGATCCGGGTGAGGCCTCGTGCGCCTAGGCCCGGGTGAGGCCACGTGCCCCTGGGTCTGGGGAGGCCAGGCGTCCCTGGGTCCGGGGGAGACAGTGTGTCCCTGGATCCGGGTGAGACCTCGTGCACCTAGGCATGGGTGAGGTCACGTGCCCCGGGGTCTGAGAGGCCAAGCGTCCCTGGGTCCGGGTGCGACCATGTGTCCCTGGAGCCGGATGAGGCCTCGTGCACCTAGGCCCGGGTGAGGCCACGTGCCCCTGGGTCTGGGAGAGGCCAAGCGTCCCTGGGTCCGGGTGAGACCACGCGTCCCTGGATCCGGATGAGGCCTCGTGCACCTAGGCCCGGGTGAGCCCAAGTGGCCCTGGGTCTGGGAGAGGCCAAGCGTCCCTGGGTCCGGGTGAGACCATGTGTCCCAGGATCCGGGTGAGGCCTCGTGCACCTAGGCCCGGGTGAGCCCAAGTGGCCCTGGGTCTGGGAGAGGCCAAGCGTCCCTGGATCCGGGTGAGACCATGTGTCCCTGGATCCGGGTGAGGCCTCGTGCACCTAGGCCCGGGTGAGCCCAAGTGGCCCTGGGTCTGGGAGAGGCCAAGCGTCCCTGGGTCCGGGTCAGACCATGTGTCCCAGGATCCGGGTGAGGCCTCGTGCACCTAGGCCCGGGTGAGCCCAAGTGGCCCTGGGTCTGGGAGTGGCCAAGCGTCCCTCGGTCCGGGTGAGACCATGTGTCCCTGGATCCGGGTGAGGCCTCGTGCACCTAGGCCCGGGTGAGCCCAAGTGGCCCTGGGTCTGGGAGAGGCCAAGCGTCCCTGGGTCCGGGTGCGACCATGTGTCCCTGGATCCGGATGAGGCCTCGTGCACCTAGGCCCGGGTGAGCCCAAGTGGCCCTGGGTCTGGGAGAGGCCAAGTGTCCCTGGGTCCGGGTGAGACCATGTGTCCCTGGATCCGGGTGAGGCCTCGTGCACCTAGGCCCGGGTGAGCCCAAGTGGCCCTGGGTCTGGGAGAGGCCAAGCGTCCCTGGGTCCGGGTGCGACCATGTGTCCCTGGATCCGGATGAGGACTCGTGCACCTAGGCCCGGGTGAGCCCAAGTGGCCCTGGGTCTGGGAGAGGCCAAGCGTCCCTCGGTCCGGGTGAGACCATGTGTCCCTGGATCCGGGTGAGGCCTCGTGCACCTAGGCCCGGGTGAGCCCAAGTGGCCCTGGGTCTGGGAGAGGCCAAGTGTCCCTGGGTCCGGGTGAGACCATGTGTCCCTGGATCCGGGTGAGGCCTCGTGCACCTAGGCCCGGGTGAGCCCAAGTGGCCCTGGGTCTGGGAGAGGCCAAGCGTCCCTGGGTCCGGGTGCGACCATGTGTCCCTGGATCCGGATGAGGACTCGTGCACCTAGGCCCGGGTGAGCCCAAGTGGCCCTGGGTCTGGGAGAGGCCAAGCGTCCCTCGGTCCGGGTGAGACCATGTGTCCCTGGATCCGGGTGAGGCCTCGTGCACCTAGGCCCGGGTGAGCCCAAGTGGCCCTGGGTCTGGGAGAGGCCAAGCGTCCCTGGGTCCGGGTGCGACCATGTGTCCCTGGATCCGGATGAGGCCTCGTGCACCTAGGCCCGGGTGAGCCCAAGTGGCCCTGGGTCTGGGAGAGGCCAAGTGTCCCTGGGTCCGGGTGAGACCATGTGTCCCTGGATCCGGGTGAGGCCTCGTGCACCTAGGCCCGGGTGAGCCCAAGTGGCCCTGGGTCTGGGAGAGGCCAAGCATCCCTGGGTCCGGGTGAGACCATGTGTCCCTGGATCCGGGTGAGGCCGCGTGCACCTAGGCCCGGGTGAGCCCAAGTGGCCCTGGGTCTGGGAGAGGCCAAGCGTCCCTGGGTCCGGGTGCGACCATGTGTCCCTGGATCCGGATGAGGCCTCGTGCACCTAGGCCCGGGTGAGCCCAAGTGGCCCTGGGTCTGGGAGAGGCCAAGCGTCCCTGGGTCCGGGTGAGACCATGTGTCCCTGGATCCGGGTGAGGCCTCGTGCACCTAGGCCCGGGTGAGCCCAAGTGGCCCTGGGTCTGGGAGAGGCCAAGCATCCATGGGTCCGGGTGAGACCATGTGTCCCTGGATCCGGGTGAGGCCGCGTGCACCTAGGCCCGGGTGAGCCCAAGTGGCCCTGGGTATGGGAGAGGCCAAGCGTCCCTGGGTCCGGGTGCGACCATGTGTCCCTGGATCTGGGTGAGGCCTCGTACACCTAGGCCCGGGTGAGCCCAAGTGGCCCTGGGTCTGGGAGAGGCCAAGCGTCCCTGGGTACGGGTGAAGCCAGATCCTGGGTCCGGGTGAGGCCGTGCGCCCCTGGATCCATCCGGGTGAGGCTGGGTCCCAGGCCCGGGTGAGACCACGCGCCCCTTGGGTATGGGTGAGGCCACGTGCCCCTTAGTCCGGGTGACGCCGTGCCCCTGGGTTCAGCCGAGACCAAACCAGAGGGAGTCGGACCTCCATTACCACCAATTGTCCACCATCCAGAACTGAGGGGTCAGTGCTGACATGTACACATAAGGAACTACTGGACATTGAAATTGGGTCTCAAAAGAACTGTTGGTCCAGGGGGAAGCTCGCTACAGATTGATTCATTTGCCTGTCAGCATAACTATTATTGCTCGTCTCACATTCAGTTCTTATTAGTATATATCTAGTGACATATGATCTCGCTCATCTAGGGGAAATGATGAACAACATAGACTGAGGAACAAGAACAGAACCAGAAGCAAGGAGGCATCGATTGGACTATCGGGCCTCAGAGAGAGGATAGGGGAGGGTAGGGGGAGGGTGGGGGGGGGGAGAGTTCAACCAAAGGACCTGTATGCATGCATATAAGCCTATCCAACGGTTAAGTTCAACAGGGGATTGGGGCATGCGTGGGGAGAGGGGTGGGATGGGAATGGGGGGATGAGGACAAATATGTGACACCTTAATCAATAAAGAAATTAAAAAAAAAAAAATAAAAAAATAAAAAAAAAATACATAAAAAAAAAAAAAAAAAAAACACACCCATATATTTTTATGTAAGCAAAGAAACAATTATAACTTCCTGTACCTATTAAATTGCATATGCTAGAGCCTTTGCCCCTGTTATCTGCACCCACGTAATAGTTTTAGAGGGTTTTTTTTCCGTTTTGTCTTTTGCAGAGTTTTTATGTGCCTCTAAAGCCAGTTTTTAAAACTTGTGCCTTGTGTGATCTTAGATGCATGCAAGATATATGGAATGATGGAATGTAGCCAGGTGGAAGGTGCTCTTTTCCTTTGGAAAATACAGATTTTTTTTTCCTTTGGCAAACATGGATTTTCATGATGAATAAGGAGAGCTTTTTCACCATGAAGAAAAGCATATTTTTCAAAGAAAAAGATTTAAGTCTGTATCTAATCATAACACTAATTTTAACACTTAAGGAATAATCTAGTCCACTGGAATGAAATATCAGCCTGAGGTACTTTGCTCTGAAAAACCAACTGAAATGAGACGTGCCTTTTTATTTGTTACTCAGATTGCCAAATATGACAAGGTATAATTAGTCCTGACTTCCTGCTCTTGCTCATACACCTGAGGCCCCTCCCTGCTCCAGCCGCAGCTCCACACACCCAGGATCTGAGGGAAAGCAGTAGAGGCAGCTTTCTTGGGAAATGGCTCGCTTTTCTGCAGATTCAAAAGTATGTGCTTGATCCGAATTGTTGGAGGAAGAGGACAGGTGCGATTTAGAGAATTGCCCGTGTGGCTAGAATCAGAGAGGCAGTTGCAAAGCAGCGCTTGCAGAATGTTTGAGACTCTTTGAGAAAATTGATCCAAGGAGCATGTCAGATGTTAAATCCAGGTACGTGTATAGATAGGTATGCGGTGTGGTGATGTGTGTGTGTGTGTATAAAATGTTGCTCAACATTTCTTATGAAGGCATTTGCTATTTAATGGATAGGATAGTTGGTGCATGGTGGGCTCCTGAGTGCTACCTGCTAACAATATAATTCCTGCTGCACCTCACTTTTCATTGTCTGATGAAGAGAGATCCCCCCTCCCTACACACACAGGGGATACTTTCTTTATTATAGCTCCCCTTGAAAAAAACTGACCTCTAAAGGTAGACTTCCAGAAGGAATTCAAAATAAAAAGAGGGAAATGCATTTGGGAAAGGGAGCGGCTTTAACATGAGCTGGCCAGGTTTACAATTTAACTGCGTGCGCTCACGCTCTGTTGTTGGCAGTTGTCTTGGGGTCGCACTGGCCACATTTGATCTAATGAGGCTCCTCATTAGATAAGACTAGGGCCAGAACACTGCGCGTGGAGGCCACTGAGCCCTCCCAGAATATCCATCAGGCTGGAGAGGCGGACGCTGCCCTCCTTGCCTGCAGCAGGTGAGCGTGGCTGGACGGCTGGGGCCTCAACCAGCGCAGTGCTCACTGAGGGCTTCTTTGGAGATGAGGTGAAAGACAGAGGAGCAAAGCCCTTTGACTTACTAAAGTTTCAGCTCTCTCGGAAAGAGAGGTATTCCCCGCATCCTCTATCCTCACTTCATTGTGGTTCCTCCTCCCTACTCTACTCGTGATCAGCTGGCAGCACGATGAAGGCCAGACCTTGAGGGGCTAATACACTAGGGGAAATCGTAGATGAAATATTTTCCTTAATTTCGGGGAAGGATGTTCTTCCACTGCGGAGGGAAAAGGTTGCATTCAGTGTGGTTGCTCCGTCCAATGCAAGGAACTAACCAGCAGGCTTGCTAGGAGTCCGTGTGCGAACCGACTTACGTGGGTTTCTGTCATTCCATAGACTTGACGGTACCAGGAGGACCTGTTGCCCCATGCCCTGCTTTGGTTGTGGTCGTTTGGGGTTTCATAATTCCGAGGTAATGATGGCATTTCAGTGGACAGGTTCTAAAAGCATAGGAGACTGACAGCGGTGTCTAATAAAACATCTCCCGTTTTATCCCCGTTGGAATGTAATCCAAGTCACAACAATGGCTAGTAATTACCTTCCCGAACTGTGGCAACAAAACAGCTGAATGTGCACCTCTGGCTGCTTCATGTGTGCCGTCTCTCACTCTCGGGCTCTCCGTATAAGCCGTGCTTTCCCCCAGCGCTTTGAAGGCTTGGAAACGTTCAATGCACGTTTTCACAACGCAGGTCACTTTGAAGTGTGACTTGTCGGGTCATGCTGGCTTGTTCGTGTGTTTGCATAGAGGATTGGTGAGGATGAACCTATTTTTTTTTTTTTTAACTAACAGGTGTAACTTGAGAATTTGTGAATGAGTGACAGGAGGATTGGGAACCCCCTTTTCCCCTCCTATACTGTGAAATTTACTTTCGTCTACTCATGGGAATGAATCGCATTTGCAGAGAGTGAAAATAGCCACTAAAACCAAAATCACAATTTCAAGTTGCAGTGAAGTATAAGTAGGACAACTATACATCCTGGTATGCCTGGAACAATCCCCATTTGTTCCCGTAATTATTAATGGTAGCCTATTTCACTGTCAGAAATGTCCTGACTTGGACATTTAATATATGGACCATATAATATATGGTTACCCAAAGCATTTTTCCAAAAGGGGAATTAAAAAAAATCAGTAAATTCATGTGCCATGGCAAATGGCAGCTTCTCTTCCCCCCACACCCCAAAAAAATATTTCTTAGAGTTAACAGTCAAGGATAGATGGGATGTTAGCAATCAGCATTTCACATTGATTCCTATCTAAAAAAAAAATTATTTTTAATATACTTTGATTTCAAAGAGGAAGGGAGAGGGAGAGATAGGAACATCAATGATGAGAGAGAATCATGATCGGCTGCCTCCTGCATGCCCACAACCTGGGGATGTGCCCCAGCTAGAATGGAACCGTGACCTCCTGGTTCATTGGTCAATGCTCAACCGCTGAGCCACACTGGCTGGGCATAAGCGAATACTATTTAAACATAGGCCTGGCATATATGTTTCAACTCAGATGCCAGCTCTAGCCAACAGACAAGGGCTGCCCAGAGCACCATCTGAGAAGGGCTCTGAAATCAAATCTGAGGCAAGTGGGAATGAGCACTTTGCACTGGAAGAGGCAGTTGTAAAATGTAGGCCAGGCATTAAATGTTACTGTTGTCGAGTTAGATGGGATGTTAGTGACATAATTCAACCCAGTGTTTCCCACACCGTGTTCCCTGGAACACTAGTCCTTCAACAGGATTCTCACAACATCGGTTCCTCGGTCAAGTAAGATAGAGAATGATGCCTGCCATTGTTCTCTCTTAGAAACTCAGTACAAAGTTCTAAAAAGTTCTGTGGTCAAGACCCATGTTTAATTTTGTTTAACCCAGTGAGTGCTCCATAAACCTAATTGGCCACAGAACCCTTCCTCAATGGTATCTGTCCACTTGCTGCAGGACTACTTTCTTGAGACACTAATGAGATGACACTGGTCTAGCTCATTCCTCAAAATACTCAACGAAGGAAACTCAAGCCTCAAAAGAGAACAACGAGATCACATTCAGCTTTAGCTGGTCTATGCCAGGCAAAACCAGAACCCTGGACTGCCGACTCCCAGTCCTAGATCCTCTCTCCTGCATCACCAATGTGGGAAATATTAAGAGCAATCTAAGAGTTCAACAGCTTCTGGAAACACAAATAGTGTAGACTTCTGTTGCCTGTTTTTCTAGTTGTATTTTAGGGATAGTGATTGAATATCTGCATGCTCATAGTGTCCAAACATAAAGCTACCTCTCATGGTCTATATAAAGCAAGATGAAATTATTTATGAAGTTTAGTTTTATCTAGGCTGCCCCCCCCCCACTTCTCTTTTTAAAAAAATATGTTTTTATCTATTTCAGAGAGAGGAAGGGAGAGGGAGAGAGAATCTTAATCAGTTGCCTCCTGCACGCCCCCTACTGGGGTTTGAGTCTGAAACCCTGGCATGTGCCCTGACTGGGAATCAAACCGTGACAGCCTGGTTCGTGTGTCGATGTTCAACCACCACACCACACTGGTGGCCATGTGTTCCCCCCATTCCTGTTTTATCTTTATTTCTTAGGAGATAAAATGACTGTAGATGAAAGAATTGCTAGACATGAGTCTTGCTTGGAATCAAAATCTATTTTATCATTTCCTGGGCTTTGAATTTCAAAAAGTCTATCTATTTATTGGTCTCTTTTGGACCATGAGGTTAAAGTACATCTGTCATCCACACAGATTTAGCTATTGGTCTTTGGGTTGAGCAGTCATGAAATTATAGCCACAGTAAATTTAGACAAGGACTTAATTTCACTTTGGTCTGCCTATTAATCCACATGGCAGAATACACATGGTGTGCCTTGTGGTTAATATGAACATGTGTAAAAAATTAAGAAATCTTTGGTGACAAGACAAAAGCTGCTCCATGAAAATTAATTGGTGTTTAATTGCGGATGTATGAGACACGATATTTACAGACGGCCTGCCTTTGAGTTCGGCATAAACAAAATTCATCTTGGGCTTAAGTTGCCAGTTGTGCTTTGGTGGTTCTCCAGCCCATGGCAGGGCACTGCCATTCCGTTGGGAGAAAGGAACACCTGGAAAATATAACCATTGCGGAGCCATTGAAGTCTCTGGGTTTGTTTTTTTCCCCCTCCCCTTTATTTTTGTTATAATAACATTAAAGAACTGGTTCCTTCAGTTTTTGTCAAGCATGCACTTCCATGAAACCATGTGGCTGCTTGCGCTCTGGGAGAAGGGGCAGCTGCAGGCTAAATTTGCCATCCCGCACTCACTGACATCCTTTTGAAGATGAATGTGTCTAGGAAGTACACATCGGTGGAGTTATGGAGCAAAAATAGACAGACATCTTTCAATTTCACTTTGTTTCCCCCCAAGCATAAGAGAACTGGCCTATAGCAGAAAGTAAAAAAACTCAACTGTTTTTCAAGGTTTTTATTTTAAAGCACCTCGTTGTTTCTATTAAGTGACTTCTCAGATTTACCATTTCCCTAGCAGAGTTGGAGACTTATCGGCCAAGATTGATTGACGAAGCTTTATAACGTTTATAAGTCGGATTTGTTCATTTTAAAAGCCACATGTTTAAGATGCAGGGCACAGAGAATTTCCACGATACATAGTTGTGGTTCAGAAAAAAAAAATAAAGATACCAAAAGAAGCTGTCAGTCATGAAATCTATATTTCCTTTTAAGTGGTAGAATCAGAATGGATCGTATTAGTCAACGTAAGCCAAGCAATGCCATATGTGATCTTTTAAAACATAAACTATTAGTTTAGTATACTGGACGGTATATAGTATACTTTACCAGTGGATTAGTTAGTCCCTGTCATTGAAGCAGTTGAGTTTATTCTCATAAAAATCAGCATCATTGCCCTATCTCAGAGAACCTGAGTGTCCTGAGCTCCTCCAGATGTACTTCCCGACTCCAGGATACAGTGCTGAGCCCCTGCTGCTAGTTGCCAGGGTCATAGGAGAAGAAAAAGAGGAAGGCCAAGTCAGGGAGGACAGTTTTCTTACTGCTCACGAAGGACATGATTGGTGATTTTCAAAGACAGCCACTTGCTCAGAAGCAGCTGGGGCCCCTGATTATAGTTATCCTTCGCCTTCTTCTGATCCGTAAGTCGATACAGCAACTCGCCCCCAACAGTTGGCCTCAGACCAAGTCAGAGGTTACATTTAACCTCACCTTGAAATGTAGAATGTGAACAATGAAAGACAGGGTGGGGCAAAAGTAGGTTTACAGTGGTGAGTGCGCAAAACACAAGAGTTTATTCTTATATTATTATTTATTAAGTATTGTATTATTTCCATACTAATAATTGTAAACCTACTTTTGCCCCACTCTGTAGTGAACTTTTCTATGTAAAACATTGAATTTCAATCCTACCAAATCCTGCTGGTGCCATAATGTGATCCTTCAATTTTCAATAGCATCTCATCTTTAGGCTAGAAGGTTTGAAAAATCCTGGGGGCGGTGGTGGGGGGCAGGTGGGCGGGAGGCATTATGAATTAAGTATATATTTTAAACAATGTTGATTTCAATATCCCAGCACAGAAATAGAAATGTGCCGTCTTACAGAGCTTTAAATACTATAATTCTTTTTCTCTCTGTGTTAGAATCTTTTGTGAATTCAAGACTCGTGATGTCGATTACATTATTCCCTCTTTAATAAATTGATCTTAACCTAAGTATTTTATCCAAAGCAAACTTAATCTATAAGTATAAAGCAATAACCAACTTTTAAAGAGTTTTTTTAAGCAGTACGTGCTTCCATGTGATGGAGGAACTTCAGTAGATGAAGTGTATTCAGCATCTCCTTGTGTCTGTGATTGAGTTTTCATCTCTCTTTGTCCCCACCGGTAGTCTCATGAAGGAAGAAACCCAATCTAGCTGTCATATGTACCCCCAATCAGTTCCTTGGTTTAGAATTGAAGAGCAATAAGCCCCTTGATGAATAAATAAATGTTTGATTGATTGAATGAATGAATTAGACATTTTATTACCCAATTAATGCAAGATTGTTTTCATAAGCTATTTATGGCCTTAAAGTTTGACAATCAGTCTAACTCTTAATACTTTTGAATGGGGACTTACTGCACACACTAATTTTTTTAAAGTTTCCTTCTCAGCAACCCGTTGTGTGGCAATTATGTCACTAATGAGTAGCTCCACCCGAGATTAGAGGGGAAGAATCGGTAAATGTTGTTAAAACGTGTTTGTCTCCATAGTAAAAAGTTGAGTGGAAAGTGAAGCAACAAGTATTGAGGAAAGTGAAATTTTGAAGATCATCTGGACTGAATTGTCCATATTCTTCTGTTTCATTTCTATAAATAAATTAGAGTTGCCTGTATTGAAAAATATAATGAAAACTCCTTTACAAGGTTGTTGAGAAATAAAGCAAGGCCATCTTTACAAAGTGCATATCCTATGATAGGCATTGAATAAATATTAATTTCTCTTTTCCTTAATTTGAATTTATATCAGTCTTTAAGAACTATCATTGTTCCTAAATTTTGTGTCATCTTCTCATTCTATGAAATTATAATTATATATTTTGACCATTTTATAGTAGCAAATTTGAAGTATAATTGAAGTTGAAATTTATCCAAGGTACAAAATGGAAATGTAGAGAAATAGATTTTGATTTTCCAATATGTTATCCAATGTCCTATCCTCTAGATAAATGGCTTCCAGGTATTACAAATGGAATGTAAAAAAAAAAATGTCTGGGGTGTCTTCAAGTGGAATTTTACCTAAGGAGATTCCCTCTTAGCTATATTACATGCTTGCACATGCTCCCTCTAAACCAAACCCTCTTTTGCATTCTTACCTCATAATAAGTAGAAACAGATTTCTGGATATGGAGGGAAGACACAAGGAGTTTTCTAGAAAGATCAAGTTGAAGATGGCTAATGTGTTTCATTGAAGACATTCCCTCTCACCAGGAAAAGCATTCTGATTAATTAGTGATGTCTGCCACAGGCCAAGGAGAGGGGATATTACCTGTGCCATGCATTTACCAAACCTGTGCTTAGTCCTATTTTGTGTGCTTTTACATTTCAGCTTGCCACGCCAGTATTGCTTTTTCTAAGTTGCACTAGCAACAAGAATTGAGGAAAAATTCAGGAGGTCAGAATGTAATCAGCAGATCTGACTTTTTTATGTCTTCTTTCAAAAATATTAAGTATTTTGAGGCCTTTGCCAGAAAGCCAATTGAATAATGACCTTTAAGAGATTTTTAAAAAACAAACATGATTGTAGCACATGTCATCCATCTACTTTGTGGTGTCAAAACTTCAAAATTCTAGGATTCTCTTAGATAAGAAGGTGATTTGGTTTTGATCTGCTACATATACAGTGGACAAGGCTGATTTTTCTCTTCTGATATGTGCATTAAATTGATTAGAGTTTCATTTTATGCTTTTTAAGTGCAGTTCATTTTGAGTATGTGAGAGTAGATAAACTTCTCTCCAAATATATCTTAAGGCAGAAACTATGATAGCTATTATTAAACTGTTTATTCAGTCCTTTGTTTGTAAGCTTATTCTTCTTTGATTTGTTCAATGTTTTAATACTACTAGGTTTTGAGTTAATTTTTTGTATGGCGACAGATCTTGAAAATAGCATGCTAAGCAAAATAAGTCAGATAGAAAAAGTCAAGAACCATATGATTTCATTCCTATGTGGGATAGAAAACTGCAAGCAACAGATGAACGAACAAACAAAAACTCATAAATACAGAAAACAGTATGGTGGCCCTGACCAGTTTGGCTCAGTGGATAGAGTGTCGGCCTGCGGACTGAAGGGTCCCAGGTTCGATTCCAGTCAGGGGCATGTACCTTGGGTGCGGGCACATCCCCAGTAGAGGGTGTGCAGGAGGCAGCTGATCGATGTTTCTCTCTCATCAGTGTTTCTAACTCTCTATCCCTCTCCCTTCCTCTCTGTAAAAAATCAATAAAATATATTTTAAAAAAAGAAAAAAAAGAAAAAAAGAAAACAGTATGGTGGTTACCAGAGGGGAAGGGAGGTAGGGGAGAGGTAGTGAAAGGTAAAGGGAGTCAAATATATGGTATCAGAAGATTTGACTTTGGGTAGTGAACACAATGCAATATACAGATGATGTACCATAGAATTGTACAGTTGAAACCTATAAAATTTAACCAATCAGTCTAAATTTTTTTATTGTGATGAGAAACATAAAACATACAATTTTCCATCTTTTTTTCAATTATAGTTCACATTCAATATTTATTAGTTTCAGATGTACAACATAGTGGTTAGACAATCATATACTTAAAATTTTAAATGTAGGCTTTATTATTATTCAGGTATGGTGAGGCCAGTATATCATGAGATGATTACCATTGGAAGATTGTTACGGTTCCCATGAGTAGGAAGCATACTATACTGGTGAGAGTGGGGTTGGGGGTAAGGGTGAAGGGAAAGGTGGGGGTGGGAGTGGGGGCACATAAGGAAGCTTCAGAGTTGGTCAGGAGGCAGAGGAAGCAAACTGAAACATGGGCAAGAGCCTTTATTGCGGTTTCCATGAGAAGGAATGGATGAAAGCAATGTAGCCAGATTTAGGGTTGGCCAGTGTGAATAATTTCAGCGGGCTCTGGAGCATAGAAGTTGTCTCTAGTTGCTACCTGTCTCTGGGGTGACTAGGACAGGGGGTTCATGGCCCTGAGTTTGAGAGCCCATAGAGGAGGTGGTGGTGATGTGGCTCTGGACTGGTTAGTATTCACTTGAAAGGAGTGCTTGAAGGAGAGACATTTACTATAGCTAAGAACTGGCCATTCCTGGGAAGGGCCCTTTTGCTAGGCCATTACTAGCTCCAATGTGCAAATGGTTCCAATCGTAAACTAAACACACATTTATCTAAATATTGGCTGGGAACCATGCTTCCCTTTTTGTTGCTAAAGGGAGTCTACCATCTAAATATTTGAGGGGTGTTTTCTTCTCCTCCCCTTGAGTCACACCCTGTCTTCCTAAGTTTAACAACATGGAACTGATCACTTGACAGGTACTTACATCAGTAATAGCTTGACTTTCCCTGACAGTGTCAAAGCAATATAATGACTCATGTTAATTATTAGGCTTACCACCTGATTTGGACAAATTTATAGTCTTTTATGTGCACTATATCTTCTATGGGTTACAATCTGAGATGCTTTTTAAATTTTATTCACAGAGTTGGAGAATAAAAAGCATGAGTGTTTAAAAAACAAAACACAGGTCACTCAAGAAGTTTGTAAGCACCAACCATTTCACCCTAAGCAAGTGCTAAAGGCATAATGAACCATTTCAGGAAACTAAATATATGTGTTAGACTGTTGCAGAAAGTGCATTTGTTGCCTTAATCTTTTCTGCCAGTATTAAAATATATTTCAAGTATTTTATTGTGCTTACTGATTATTTTCTTCAGCCTTACACTTACATTATTGCTCAGATTACAATTGATCTTAATTCATTTTTTAAACTACAGTTTCCATGGGATAAATATGCTAGCAAAGCATCTGGCAACTACACATGGGATATTAGTAGATGCTAAATGAGAAAGAATATCAGGGTCAAATAAGTAAATGCTAGATTAGACAATGTTAAACAAATTCTATTCTGCAGGATTTCTCAGGGCCTTTCATAAGAAAATGTGAATTGCAAACATCAATTCACATTGATGGACTGATATATAATATGTAGCATCTTCCAAATCTAGTAGGCCACAGATCCTTCACTATTTGTTTTTTCATAGAAAGCATATTCTAAAGGAATGAGTGGCAGAAAGTATTTAAAAAGCATCAACTACATGCAATACACTGTGGATCAATTTAAAAAAGTTTTAAAAATGCATTTTTCTGCAATATGAGTCAATTTTTTAGATGGGAAAATAAGGCATAAATGCAATAGACTTCATATAATGGTGTGAAGAAACAACACAAAAAATATTCTGAAGTGCTATATCATCAATTGTCAAATGAATAATGCTAATTTTTTTAGTAGAGAGGTGGGATGAACAAACAGAACACAATTTTCCATACACCTATGTGCAAGGGACCAGAGGTACAAAACACATAAAATACGGTTGCTATGTTAAAGAAGTGAATAACCTAGATGGAGAGCCAGGACTCTGTGAAGCAAGGTAGTGTGATCCAAACATAATAGACCAGAGCGTCTTAACCTTTGCATGCACATGCATTACCAGGGGGACCAGCACTGAGTCAGTAGATTTGGGGTGAGACTAAAGATTCTGCATCCTTAACAAGCTCCTAAACGATGCTGATGCTGCTGGTCCAAGGATCACACTTTGAGGAGCAAGAAGTTAGGGCAGGAGTTGGCCAACTATTTCTATAAAGTCCACATAGGAAATATTTTAGGATTTGTGAGCCATACAGTCTTTTGCAACTACTCAACTTTGTCATCCTAAAGCAAAAGCAGCCATAGACAGTAGGTAAATGAATGAGCACGGTTGTGTTCCCAAAAAATTTATAGATCACGAAATTTGAACTTTATATAATCCTTTAAAAATATTATACTTTAAAAAAAATTCCATTAAAACATATAAAAACCATTTCTTAGCTCAGGGGAAATAGAGAAAAAGCAGTGGGCCTGCAGCAGGCTATACATTTGCTGAACTGTGAGTTAGAGGTCAAGATAGACGCTCCTGTGGAGAGTCGGTAGAGGTTTCCCTATGAAGCACATCTAACCAAAGCAACTAATCTTTTATTTTAATATATATTGTTATTTATTTCAGAGAGAAGGGAGAGATAGAAACATCAATGATGAGAGAGAATCATTGATCCTCTGCCTCCTGCACGCCCCCCTCTCCCCCTACTGGGGATCGAGCCCATAACCCAGGCATTTGCTGTGTCTAGGAATCAAACCATGACCTCCTGGTATATAGGTCGATGCTCAAATCTTTCTCTTTTTTAAACCTTTATTACATGTGTTCATGCTTCTTTTTTTCTCTAATGGTTTATGGATTTTATATGAAAGATAAAAAAAAAAAATTCTGCCGAAACCGGTTTGGCTCAGTGGATAGAGCGTCGGCCTGCGGACTGAAGGGTCCCGGGTTCGATTCCGGTCAAGGGCACGTGCCTTGGTTGCGGGCGCATCCCCGGTGGGGGGTGTGCAGGAGGCAGCGGATTGATGTTGCTAACTCTCTATCCCTCTCTCTTCCTCTCTGTAAAAAATCAATAAAATATATATTAAAAAATATATATATAAAAAAAATTCTAACTGGCAGTACAAACACCTCAACTAGTTTCAGAGTTTACCAGATATTCTTTCTGTTTCCTGTAGTATGTAATGCAACGCCTTCCACATAGAAGATGCCAAGCAAGAAGGTGTTTGATTGCACTTAATCTGTCAAAGGAGCCTTTCACGTGGCTGTAAGGAGGAGGAGCTCCTGGGAGGGATTTATGTAGAGTGTAAGGAGAGAATTCCAAGAAGGGGAACGTGGGCAAGTAATACATGAGGGCCGTGTCAGGGACAATAAATCCATGCAAATATTTGACAGAAACAGCGGATTAGTATAGGAAAACGATAGAAAATAAAATCAGGGCCAAGTTATATGGAATGCCTCAACACAGATCTGAAGTTTAGGGGATGATGTATGTAGGGAACAGTTTCAAGAACTTTAATCTGCTACGGGATATAGAAAAGATCCATAACTTACTGGAGATGAAGAGATCAATGAAAAGATTTAAGATTAATTAAAATGTAAGCCATAGTTCTCATGGGTGAAGACCTGGACTATGACCCTGGAAGGAGAACAGAGAAGAACCAACTGAATGATGGCTCCAGGCTGGAATGCTCTCCAAGACTTTAGAAAACAAAGGAAACCACAAAATACCCCGGAAGCAAGAAATACTGCTCTTCTCAATTGCCTCAAAAGTAACCTGCATGCATTGTATAGGCTGCTCCATTGACTGGGTTTTAGTGTGTGTGTGTGTGTGTGTGTGTGTGTGTGTGTGTGTGTGTGTGTGTGTGTGTGTTTAAGGTATCTTAATTCCCCAAATCATATATGTTTTGTGAGTATCCCATATTTATTTTTAATACAGTTTCTGGAGATAATACTGGAGCATTGACAATCTGGAGCGTTAGCAAACAGATTTGCTTTATTAACATTTTCAGATTAAATATGAATAGACACATACCTATTTTATGCTATATAAATACAGAAAAAAGGCCTTCCATGCCATATTTTTACAAAAAGGATACCAAGGCCAAAGAATTTTCTAGAAGATTAGACTCAGAGGAAATCTCCAAGTGCTAATTAAGAGCTCAATGGACAATACAGTCCCAGCGACTTCAATCCTTTCCATTGTAAGTGGCACATTCCTACATATTTCTTTAAAAATAAATCACATTCGGCGGGAGGTGGCGGGGAGGAGGTTGGGGCAGCTTCATAGTTTTTATAAAACTCCTGTGGAGAGTTTGAGGTGCTGGGGGAATAAAGGAAAGAGTGTGAGAGAGAACTTGTGTTAAAATAGTCTGGCAGCTTGCAGCCTCCCACATCAAGGTCCTA
This sequence comes from Eptesicus fuscus, assembly GCF_027574615.1. NCBI lineage: Eukaryota > Metazoa > Chordata > Mammalia > Chiroptera > Vespertilionidae > Eptesicus > Eptesicus fuscus. The sequence goes on along the minus strand of NC_072478.1, from coordinate 39,961,961 downwards.
GTTGTTTGGGGATGGAAAAGTGCTGACCAGCAAAAATGAATTACAACTGCTCCATTTCTCTAGTTGTGGAAGCCAAGCGGTCTGCTAGAAACGTTTGTAAATATCAGAAATGTGGAAGACATTAAATCTGTTATTGCTCAGTTGATCAGAAGTCTTAGGGTCAATGAAAATATTGCTGCCTCTGATATTTTTAACGCGATGATTAGTTTCCCTTGGTACAATAGATATTTTGAGCATAACGTTTGTATTACTTTCATATTTTTCTTTAGATAAGAATAATAGATAAAATTGGAATAAATCTAAAAATCATTTATTATAAAACATTTTATAAGACACTCTGAAATTCTGTTCCTTTTCTTCTGCACTGGAATGGTCTCACAAAGTTGGACAATGTCGCTTATTTCCAGGTTGATAAAACATACAGAATGCTTTACAAACAAAAGCTGTGGGAATTGTCTAGTCATTCATCTCATGGTCTAAAATGTAGAGTTCCCATCAGTAATGTGGACACAGCTCTTTTTTTTAATTTAAATTCTTTATTGTTTGTGTATGACCCACATCCCGCATGGTTCAGGGTTCGGGCACTGGAAGAAGGGCTGTGCACAAATGAAAGTGATAAGACAAGAAATAATAATTTGGAAATTGGGGGGGCCAGGCGGGAGCCCAGCGCAAGAGGGAGGACTCCACTTGTACTCTGGCTTTGCCATCCTTTTATTCAGTTTGGGATACACCTATAGCCCTTAGGCAGGCAATTTCCAGTAACAGACTATCTTATCAGTAAGGATTTACATGACTATTTGGTTGGGAAGTTGCTTCAGCTACCATTGTCTCGACTAAACAGTGGGTACATAGCTCTGACCTTTGCTAGGACTCAAGGATCACCAGCATTCCGGGATCCTTGTCCACACCTCTCTGCTAGTGAAGACAATAGGCGGCTTCCCACAATTGTTTAAAGTATTGCATGAGTCTTCTTTTTCCCCCATTGACCTCTCCCTGGCTGCCCCCAACCCCCAGCACATGTCCTCACCCCACTAGTGTGTCCATTCATTACGCTCATATGCATGCATACAGGTCCTTTGGTTGATCTCTTTCCCCCTCACCCCCTGCCTTCCCTCATTGGTTGGACAGTCTGTTCGGTGCTTCTATGTCTCTGGTTCTATTTTTGTTCATCAGTTTATGTCCATTATATTTCACAAATGAGTGAGATTATGTGATATTTATCTTTCTCTGACTGGCTTATTTCACTTAGCATAATGCTCTCAGGTTCCATCCATGCTGTTGCAAATGGTAAGAATTTCTTCTTTTTTTACAGCAGCGTAGTATTCCATTGTGTAGATATACCACAGTTTTCTAATCCACTCATGTGCTGATGGGCACTTAGGCTGTTTTCAAATCTTAGCTATTGTAAATTGTGCTGCTATGAACATAGGGGTGCATATATCCTTTCTGATGGGTGTTTCTGTTTTCTTGGGATATATTCCTAGAAGTGGGATCACTGGGTCTTTTTTGATCAAACAAGCATCTGATTATAGAGCATCCAGCCTTCCACTTCTGCTTTATTATTTTAACCACCACCATTTCCTTTCTTTCTCTCCTGTCCTTTGGCCTCCGTTTGGCCTGCAGATGGTTCTGTGAGGGGAAGGAGCTGCACAACACTCCTGACATTCAGATCCACTGTGAGGGTGGGGACCTGCATACCCTGGTCATCGCAGAAGCCTTTGAGGAAGACACGGGTCGCTACACCTGTCTGGCTACGAACCCCAGCGGCTCAGACACAACATCCGCCGAGGTGTTCATTGAAGGTGAGGAGGTGTGCTGCAGCGGTCAGCGGTGTGAATGGTCTAACAGCTTCAGCATCACAGGGCTTCATTGTAAATACGCTTCCCCAGTGCAAACAGCACAATGGTGCTGTGATGCAGAACTCGTTTCTCCCGAAAACTGTGTAACTAAACCGAACAGTTACAACACCTGGGCATGCAGCAACCGCGTCTAACGTCAACATGTGTTCCTTTTCATTTGAAACATTTCAGCTACATTCATTTATTTAAAATGTAAAGTACCCAGTTCACTTTTGCTTTCTCTAGGGAAAAAAGAATGGAAACATATTGAAATACTGTATCTGCCAACCAAAGTTAAACTCTAAATTATTTAGGAAATCATGAGAATAAGGGAATATTTTTAAGTATTCTCATTTGTATTAAATTCTAGAATTTTCCCTCTTTTAAGATTCTGCTATTCCTGCTAAGTAAGACTTAAAGATGGGGCAGGCAGAAAATAGAATATTTCTATTTCTATCAATTCGCTTTGGACAAGACTCAGCCTGTAGGGAACTAGAAAACTTGGTATCAGAGTATATATAGTTTTACATTATCCTTGCATTGTGATCAATGCCAATAATTTAAGTTGGAAGTGTTTTAAGCACCGCAGTGTTATATCATCTCCAAATCCATAAATCAATATGCATATTATTAATTGGCTGCTTTTCAAATACTAATTAAAATACAGAAAGAAAGTTAAAATTCCTGAGGTCTCCAGCACATTAATCTTCATCTTTTAACTCCTTTTCAATGTCTAATACAGCCACATTTCTTCATTAAAGTAGAAGAAAGCAGGATGTGAGCTCCTTCAAGAACTGACAGTTTGGTTTTAGAAGTAACTGTTATCACTCATAAAAGTGCGCACCTTGACTTCTGCTAAAAGCTTCCTCTGCATTATCTTTGAAAGCAAACATCTGTGAGTTCCTCGGAGGACCTTTCCCTGTTAATAAAAGCAAACATTCTGTTTCAAGTAGTAACTAATGCTTACATGGGACTTATAAATGCACACATAATACACATACGTAACCATTTAAACGTCACTGAAAGCCTATGAGGTTCTATTAGTAGTCCCTTTTTACAAATGAGTAAACTGAGATCCAGAGAGGTTAGAGGGACTCATTCAAAGTTACACAAGCATGTAAACCCAGGCAGTCTCTCCCCAGGGCCCATATTCTTAACCACTGTGTCATACATACATCAAAGTGCTAAAGTAAGAGAAAAAGAATGACAAAGGTTTTTAACATTTAATAGGTTAGCAATAAGTATTAGTGTTGGGCAGACAGTGTAGCAAACTCCTTGAACTATTTTAGAATGTAAGAAAAGGAACTTAAAGCTTCCATTAAAAACCTGTTTGTTAAGGATGATCAGGTTCGTCACCCAAATCCAAGTTCAGGTAGAGCACCTTAAAATTAAACACTGTTTGCTTTCAGCACTGGTAGGACTGGGGTGAATTTTAGTGTGTACTGCTTCTATGCTACAGATGCTCAATGAATTCACATCAGTTTAAGTTATAGCCTATGGACTCAATTCAGCCTGCACTTTTTAAGGCCCTATTGTGTGTGTGAGACAGTGCAGGTAAAATATGATTAAGACACAGTTCTTGATATCTAACAGCAGAGATGGACATATTTTAAAAAGAATATAAAATGATAAATGATATTGTAATAAGTAATATAATAGAAATATATGAAGTATTATATGGTTACAAATGAATTTTAAAAATTAACTGCAGTATCTATAAGATACACTCACTTTCTATATGAAAAAAAGGAAAAATGTCTCTATCTGTGAAACTGGTTTCAGTGTCTAACTCTGATAGACCCAAAACATCCACAGCACAGACTTGACTTTAATTAAATGTGGTTTTCCATGTAGAAGCTCCTGAACCACCAGTCCTCTTCCGCCTTTGAAATCACCTGCAAGAGCTACTCAGTGTGGGGAAATGCACCCCTAGTTCTATGTGCATGTATGTTTCATGGCCTGGACTTCAGCAAAGACAGTGGATTATTTTGGCCAATGCACAGTTTCCCACATGATAACACTGAACTCACTTAGCCAACCCGCCATTAGGAGTCTGTGACTTCAGATAGACTGTGTGTGAAGAGGGGGATAAGGAAGCTGGACAGAGTTAGAATAAAGAGCTATTAAGATTCAGTCTCCTATGCCTAATATAAAAAACTAGCTCACTGGCCTTGTAAAATATGGATAATAATTTTAAAAAATACCCGAGAGATTTCAGTATACTTTTATCCCTGAGAACAAGAACTTTAGATAAATCCTTAGGCTATTATGACTGAAAGTAAGAAATCTTCCTATTTTACTTAGCCAGCACTAAATTAGACGCAGCCATCTCTCCACTGAATTGTTTCCTAAAGCATGTCATTAATAGGTCAGCATGTAGTCACCAAGGGTCTATCAGAGTGTAGGAAGTTTTCTGTAGAATTTAGAAATCCAAACAAAGCCTTTCCTAAAAGTTTAACAACCTGCTGGTTGGAAACCGTCTAAATTTCACTGTCTTATGGGGCAAGTTTTAGAGCGATACAAAAGAAATTATAGCTTAAGAACTAGCTACTGTTTAATTTCGTGTTAGCTAGGAACCAGCACTTCATTTTTATATGAAAAATTACCTCCATTTTCTGGTTGAGGAAATTGAAGCTTATAGAGCAGGGGTCCTCAAACTTTTTAAACAGGGGGCCAGTTCACTGTCCCTCAGACCGTTGGAGGGCCGGACTATAGTTTAAAAAAAAACAACTATGAACAAATTCCTATGCACACTGCACATATCTTATTTTGAAGTAAAAAAACAAAACGGCAAAAATACCCGGCGGGCCGGATAAATGTCCTTGGCGGGCCGCATGTGGCCCGCGGGCCGTAGTTTGAGGACGCCTGTTATAGAGGCTAAGTAGTGCCAAGATCACATACAACACACATGCACACATGTGCACACATGTGCACAGGCGCTCACCCCCCCCCCCCCCCACACACACACGCACACATAGCATTCCAGAATTCACAACCAGGCAGTCTGACCCCTGAATCTGCCCTCTTCACCACTCACTCCAGAACAAAATGTAGATGAACTCATTATTGAGGCTGCTGTAATCACCTCAAGCCATTCAGGGCACATGTGGAGCACTGTGTGGAGAATTTACTGAGGAATTACCGTAGGCAGGAAGTGATGTAGACACAGCGGGCACGCAGGCGCATAGGATGGGCCTGTGCTCTGACTTCCCTGACGCTCCCGAAGAGGAGGGAGAATAGAGCAGTGCACTCATCAGCCATCCCAACACCAGCCAGTGCTGGGAAGAAAGTAAAGGTGGCTGCTGGGGTCCGGGGATCAGGAAGGCCTCTCTGAAGAGATGACATTTGATCTACGACCTGGACCCCGAGAGGAAACCCACGGGAAGACGGGGAAAGTGCTCCACACAGCGGGCTCAAACACAAGGCCCTGAGAGGGGAGGACCAGATGTGTCCGAGGAGCAGAGGAAGTCCGGGGTGGCTGGAGCATCAGAGAGAAGAGACAGCTGGGAGGGTGGGGCAGGGGCCAGTTCATGTGAGACGTAGGGCCTTGTGGTCACTGTTAGCAGTGCGGCCTTGATTCTCAATAACATCACAAATCATGGAGGGTTTAAACTGGAAAGTCACATTAGCTGATTTATACAGGGTGGGACAAAAGCAGGCTTACACTTGTGAGAACACAAAACCGTTTATTCTTGCATTTTTATTAGTTACTGTATTGTTGCCATAGGAACAACTGTAAACCTACTTTGGCCACACCCTATATTTTTTAAAATTATTGCTTTAGCTTATAATGGGAGACCACTTAGAAGCCCGTTGCAGCAGCACAGAGGAGAAACGAGGGACTTCAGGAGGAGATGGTGTAACAGGAGGTGGGGGGAGAGTCAGAATTGGGTTAAGAATTCAGAGGTAGGCTCCAAAAGCTGAGCACACGGTGGACTGGATGAGGGGCTGAGGGGATGAAAGGAACCAGGCGGCTCCACCGCTTTCAGCTTTACCAGGTGTGTGGACCATGCTGCCAACCTCTGAAAAGGGGGGGGGGGGGGGGGGGCGGGGGGGGCTGAGGAGGAGCAGGGTTAGGGGACAGCGAAGGGCGTGGGCTGTTGTGAACATGCTAAGTTTGAAATTCCTACTTAGGTAGGCAAGTGGGTGTGTCATGTCAGTAATTGGACACACGCCTACAGTCTAGCCCACAGGGCTGAGTAAAACATCTGGAAGCATCAGGACGTCAATAGTAACGAAGGCTCTGGGACTGGACATACCTGCCAGGTAGAAAGGGAGGGAGAGACAGAAAGGGAACCAGGTCGGAGCCTGGATAATCCTTCCTGGGTGTGCAAGTTCCCAGAGGGGAGATGCCAGGGAAGGAGAGGAGCCAGGCAGAGTGTGTGCAGGAGGCAGGAGGGGCGGTGCAGGAAGGAGGGTGATGCCAGCTCTGTCCATTCCTGCTGAGGGTCCACTCAGATGAGGGCAGGAGGAAACCGCAGGGTTTGGCAGCTGTGGATGTTTAACAGGAGGGATTTGGGCAACCTGGACAGGACCAACCATCCAATGCAGTGAGTTGAGAAAAGCTTGCAAAATATGGAAAGAGAAGCAACAAATAATAGATTGTGTTGAGGACGTTTTGTTCAAACGCGAGCAGATTCGAAAAGTGTGCGATCAAAAAAGATTTTTAATTGAGGTGTAATTGACAGATAATAATAGTTTCAGGTGTACAATATGATTCGTTATCTGTATATATTATGAAGTGATCACCAGCATGAGTCTATTTAAAGCCCATACATCTATTACTATACATAGCTATAGTTTTTTCTTCTTGTGATTAGGATTTTTAAGATCTACTTTTGAATATATAATGCAGTATTATTAACTATAGTTGTCATGCCAGACATTGCATATCCAAGACTTAATCTTATAACTGGAAGTTTGTACCTTTTGACTCCCTTCAACCATTTCATCACCCCTCTAACCTCCCACCTCTGGCAGCCACCATTTTGTTCTCTGTATCTATGACTTTGGGTGTGTGCTTTTTTTGTTTTTAAGATTCCACCTATAAGTGCATCTTATGGTGTTTGCCTTTCTCTGTCTGATTTATTTCACTTAGCATAAAGCCTTCAAAGTTCATCCATTTGGTTGCAAATTTCAGGATTTCCTTCTTTTTATAGATACATAATATTACAGAGAGAGAGAGAGAGAGAGAGAGAGAGAGAGAGAGAGAGAGAGAGAGTGTGTGTGTGTGTGTGTGTGTGTGTGTGTGTGTGTGTGTCTATCTCACATTTTCTTATTGATCCATCCATTGATGGAAGCTTAGGTTGTTTCCATATCATGGCTATTGTAAATAAGGCTGCAATGAGCATGAGGGTGCAGATATCTTTTTGAGTTGTTTTTGTTTCCTTTGGATAAATACCCAGATGTGGAATAGTTGGATAAGAAAGATGGATTTTTGCAGTTAGTTTGTTTGTTTTCATACCAGAATTAATAGTTTGTTTATATGCTAATCAAAATAATCCAAGAGAAAAAAACACACAATGTGGATTTTGTAGAATGGAGGGAGAATAAGATAGAGCAAAGTCTTTGCAAAGGAGAAAGGAAACTGAAACTGGCCTGTATGGGTGCTGGATGGTGAGCAAAGGACTCTCAAGGACTAGATAGCAACGAGATAATCTCAAGAATTTCATGATGTAAGTAGGAAAGGGAAACACAAAATAAATACAGACATGTCAAGTTTCCGCCACCCACCCCTCCTGATTGCAAAAGGGATTACACAGGTCATTATAGATTTAGGAGCACCAAACAGGACAGGATGGTGGCTCTGAAATGTGGCATGAAGGAATGTAGATTAAACTGGACCTTGTGGATAAGGAGTTGGGTCTGATAGAGAGGAGAGCAGGGCACCTTTAAAAAGGTAGGGCGTGGCCAAGTGCCCATCAGTAGACGAATGGATAAAAAAACTGTGGTACTTTATAGTGGAAAACTACTCTGCCATAAAAAGGAGGAAAAAGTTAGCCTTTGTGACACCTTGGGTGGACCTGGAGAGTATTATGCTAAGGGAAATAGGCCAGTCAGAGAAAAACGAGTGCCATATGGTTTCACTCATAAGTGGAATTTAATGAACAACCTGAACTACCAAGCAAAATAGAGACAGACTCATAGATAGAAAGCAGGCAGACAGCTCAGGTGGGGGCAGGGGGAGTCTGCGAGGGGGGAGGGGGAATTGAGCAAAAAATTTTTTTAAAAAAAAGGACTCATAGACATGGGCAACAGTATGGTGATTGTGGGGGACGGGGATAGAGGTGAAAGAGGGCATAGAGGGGATAAATAGTGATGGGCAAAATACAATAAGATAAATTTTAAAAAGGTAGGGAGAGGGTAGTAATATTCAAGCTTGGTGCATACTGACAGATTCTAGTTGATACTTTTTTCTAAGTTCTCAATTTTTTTTGAATGATCAAATAAAACATATGCCCCTTTTAAGTGACATTTTGTCGCATCCTAAGACGTTATATGAGTGACTGCTCCTGTTGATCCCAGCAAGAAAAAGCCTTGTTGAACCTAAGGATTCTTCTGCTGGCTTTTGGAAACGTGTTCAGAGAAGCTGAAGGAGTCTGAGCCCAGTTTGGCCCTTCTTTCACAATGTTTTCTGACTAGCTTAGTTCCTAGCCACCATGACCTTGAACAGTCACCCACTGGCTCTGAATTCAATTTCTCTGTCTGTGGATGGAGAAAATTAGATTGTTGTAAGGATTGAATGAGTTAATTGCCTAGAGTTGTGCCTGGCACATAGTGTGAGCTATCATTATTATTACAAAAAAAAAAAAAAAACACACCACATTTTCATTTTTAAAAATCTAAAACATATGCATAAAAAAAGAAAATATAAAAATCACATAGAATTTCACTATCCTATGTTCTATATTTGTATATTTTACTGTGTACTCTTTTGTACCTGGTTTTTAAAATTTAACCTACTTTTATTTAAAATATTATTGAGTAACTAAGAGGTTAAATAATTTGCATGAGGTCATAAAATAGAAAGCAGTGGCAACAGAATTTACACTCAGATTTTTTGAGCTTGTTGAGTGATTATTGCTGTGCTGGTAATTATAGCAACTGAGAAAGAAGGGAGGAGAAAAATGAGTAATGGGGCCAGAGTATAGTTAGTCCTTAAATTTTGAAAGGCAAAACATGTACAAAAGGATGAACTTCATGATGAGATTCACTAAACTCAGGATTTAAAAAATACACACACGCATGTGTGTGTGTATATATATATATATATATATATATATATATATATATATTTTAATGGTTGATATCTGCTTTTAAGAAGACTTCTTATTTCCTGAAGCTATGTGATTTCCATCTAATTTGTTTTCACTCAGAAGTACACATTTTTTAAAAATCATGGAATATACCAGATTGACAAAAATATAAAAGTAGTAATTTCGTGAATATGGGCATTTTGTTATATTGCAATTTTATACACCTTTCTGGTGAAATTTTTTAAAATGGAAATAATACATATATCCATTAATAATGGAATAATAAAATTATGGTGAATCCACACGAATGAGTTTGAAGCAGCCACTAGAAAATTACAAAGGTACATATTTATTTATTGACATGTATTAAATGTGGGAAAAACAATAATTGAGCAGTATAATAGTATTGTCATCTTACTTTTTAAAATATATTTAATTATTTTTCTATGTCCATAGGCATAAACTTTAGAAGGATGTGGTCCAAAGTATCTGGTTAGTGGTATTTCAAATGATTTTTTTCTTTAATTTTCACTATTGTATATTTTATGCATTTTTTTCCTACAAGGAAGTATTAAATTGCTGAAGTTTTAAAAATGAAAAGGTAATACCTTTTTTTAATATATATTTATTGATTTCAGGGAGGAAGGGCTAGGGATGGAGAGAGAGAACATCAATGATGAGAGAAAATCATTGATCGGCTGGCTGCCTCCTGCAACCCAGGCATATGCCCTGACCTATGAACCTCCTCCTGGTTCATAGGTCAATGCTCAACCACTGAGCCATGCTGGCAGGGTGGAAAGGTAACACCTTTTAAAGTGAAGGGAGGAGGCTCATTTTTGGTGACACTTCCACCCGCCCTTTATCCCTAGAGTGGAGTGGAGAACACAGTGTTTGATTCCTTTGCTCTGTGTGGGAGGCAAAACAGGAACAGTTAGCATTTAAGCAGGTAAATATCTGATACACAGATAGATAGTAACAGCAAGGGCTGGAACGTGTGCCTCCTTCAGATTGGAGCCTGCAGAAAACACTGGGCCTGATGGTTTGATAAATACAGAGAAAAATGTTAGCCTGAGACAGGAGTGGTGTTTCCTGACCAGCAGGTGCAAAGCAGATGACTCAGGCAGGAGACAGGAGAGGGAGGGAGGGAAGGTGCCCTGGGGGAGGGGAGGGGAGGGAACGGCTGGCACAGATCGGGAGATCTGATCTGCTACCATCTGCAAGAGCTGCTCTGACACCTGAGACACAAGGTGACATTGAGATTTCACAAGGGTTGGGCAGGTGTGCGAAAACTAGCGAATGTATTACCAGGGGACACTACCCTTTTTGGTCCTTTATGTGTCTCTGAAAATCAGCTAGAAAAAGGTAGTAAAAAAAAAAATATTGAGAATAAGAATGTCTTTCTAAATAGAGGTAATCAGATGGGATTTTTTAAAATGATATAAATATTCAGAATTATATGAGAAATAGCCATTTCTCTCCCCAATCTCAGGCCACTTAGAGTGTCTGTGATCGCTCCCGTAGGGCTTTTGCCAGGCCTCTCTGAACACTCTCATGACTCCAATACAGTTGATCTCTGTCAGGTTCCCATGACTTTCTGACAGCCAAGCCTACTGTGTTTTTTCTCAGTTTCCCTGCTCAGCTTCTACTAGTCCCTCCTCATCAGACTTTCTCCTTGTCTATCACCTCCTTACATGGTTTGCTGTTTGCTTTGCTCTGCTGCCCCCCTCTTCCCTTCTCCCTCAGTTCATCCTGCACAGTTAATTTTCCCAGTCACCACTCAGTGCCTAGATGGACAGTCCGAACACTTCCGCCCTGGTATTCCAGACCCTGCGTTTCTAGACTTGCCTCCCACCATTGCCACCCACCACCCCAAGATGCTGCTCTTCTCTGGTTGCAAAGTCGACTGCCCCTCCCTACACAAACCTTGCAGTTCCTTAATTCCATTCATTCCATCAGAAGTTAAAGGCCTGCCATGAGCAAGACATGAAGCTGAGCCCTCCGAGGAATGCAGACATGCTCCGTACATGGAGGTCAGATGGAACGGGCCATGCCACCTCTGCTTCCTAGTTATGTGACCCTATGCAGATTACCTAAACTCCTGGCTCCTCGGTTTCCTTATCTGTAATCTGTAATCTCACTCTCCTCATAGTGAAGTCCGTTATTATAATAACTAAATGCTATGAGGTGCCTAGCAGACAGCCAGGCAAATAATAAGTACTGAAGAATTGGTAGTTCCCTTCCGAACACCACTTCATTTCCCAGAGAACTTAAAACTTTCCAACAGATGCGATGTAATAAGTGGTGAGAGTAATGTAAACAAGAACACTAGGAGTCCAGAGAAGACAGAGCACAGAAAAATGAGTAGGCTCATCTTAAAAGATAGACTATCCAGAAATGACTGGGTAGGAGTTTCCTATAGGAATGAGTAATATTACTAAAGGTACAGGCATACGAAAAGGCCAAGAAGGGAAAGCCCTTACCAACACGGGATGTCCATCTATTTAAAGTCCCCACCTCGGTGGCACTGTCCTGGCCCCTCTGCTTAATATTGCTCCCACTGCATTCCCATTGCTCCCAACACACCACCCTGCAACATGTTTTTTATATCACTCACCACCATACCATGTATTTATTTACCTTGTCCATTGTGTATGTTCTCAAAAGAATGGAATCTCTGCAAAGGCAGGTTGTGTGTGTGTGTGTGTGTGTGTGTGTGTGTGTGTGTGTGTGTGTGTGTTTTCTCCACTGTGGTTTTCCCATTACCTAGTGGGCTATACACCAGGGATCATATTCCACTCTCTGGATCAGGGTTATGTGATGTGGAAGTCCAGGAAGTTCTGGAAGATAGGAACACTAATCTCATACAGGCTGAAGACAGATTTGAGAGGGAGAGAGATGGGGAACCAAATAAGACTATTGCAGTAGTCCAGGGACTAGGTGAAGAAAGCCTCTGCTGGGTGGTAGTTACAGAAATAAATAGGAAGGGACAGCAAACATTCCAGCAGAGTTACCTAAACGTGATTGTTTCAACATCAATCAAAGGCTGGAAAACATATCTTAGTCACAGGAAGGAACACTTTAGGCAGCCCTCCAAGAGAAGTAAGTAAATGTATCTGTTCTGAATGTATTGATAGGCAAAAATAACCAATTACAAAGAGTATATATAGTATGATTCCATTTATATAAATATGTATGTAAATGTATGTGTGTTGACACATTAAATTTATCTGAAAAACACACACCAGACTCTTAACATATATAGAATGGCATTAGGGAAGGTACCAACAGGTTTTTACTACAATATCACACAATTCTGTGATATTTGGTTAATTTTCTGTAAGCATGTATTATTTTACATTAAAATAGTTTAAAATAAATAATTTAAATGACTTGGGCTATATAAAGGAAATAATCAAGAATATACTTCTAAACTATCACGGTTATTTTAAATGTTACCTAAAATCTCTTGTCACAAAATACGTGCATGAAAATGTATGCATTTTGACTAAAAATCTGACCCTTAACTCAAAAACAGTAACGACACAAATGAATTTGGGAAGGCATGATCCAGAGTCAGAGACCCTTTTATTCAAGAATGAAGCCACTGCCGCACTCCAGTTTAAGAGTCAGAAAGCATTTCCTAATTAATGAGTAAGGAAGACATTAATAATTCATGCCATGAAATCTCTTGGGAGAGGGTTAAAGTTTAAAACCATGACTCTTTTGCTCACAGTCACACTCAAATTTATTTCATAGTTTATAAGCCATTTAAAAGTATGGTTGTGATGGCCAAAGAGATAAAAATTAAATTAATAATAAATCTGGCATTAAAAACACATTGCTTTGAAGAAAGCTTTTCATAGTTGTTTTTTTTTTTTTAAATGATTTTCTGAAGAAGCAGTCCAAGTAAAGGTGGTCTGAACCATTCTCTACTTCAAAATAAGACTATGATATTGTTTAAAAATAAAGAACATTACTCTTTGAAGCAATTATAGATACTACTTACATATTAACTTCATTATTATTTGTAACTCTCCTAGGTACCAGTTCAACAGATTCTGACAGTGAAAGTTTAGCTTTCATATCGAAACCTGGAGCAATGCCACAGTAAGTGCTTATGATTTCATCAATTATATAGCAAAGAACGGCAGCAGAATTGGGGTAGGAAGCCACCGGTTGTGTTTTTAAGAAAAAGGTCAACTGATGTCAATCAAGGATCAAGTACTTGAACTTGGAATGTCATTTTTAACTTATGAATTTGAACTTTGAAGTCTGCATTTCATCATCGATATGCCAAAATCTAACCATAGATAATGTTAGTTTCAGAGACAACTAGCCAGTTATAAATTTATGACAAGAGCAGTCATGTTGAGAGACAATGTAGTAAATCACTATTAAAAATAAATGAGGGTCAATGTATTTATATAAATTGGAAAATATCTCATTAGGCCCGCAATGTGTTTCCATTTAAACAAAGTCTATTTCTAGCTAGATCTTGTCATGAAAATCTTAAAATTTATTTAGTTCTTCCTACAAAGACATGGATTCTTAGTAAAATGTTAATATCTTAATTATTTCTCAAAAAATCAAATAAAATCTGCAACCGTTTTGTAGAAAACTATGAATATTGAGACAATATTAAATTCTTTTGATCTGCTGGTATATACATAACAATTACATCCATTCAGTATCAAACACTAATGCTAAAGGGGCCTTAATAAGATCCTATATGAACTCTCCCACCTCTCATTTCAGAGAAGGATCAAGTTGAGTGAAGTCACACGGCTCGCTTGGGATTCCACAGCCAGCAATCTAACAAAACTTGGTGTAGAAACCAATTCTTCTTAACCTTTGTCTACACCTCACTAACTTGTATGCACTAAGAAAAGACAAAAATTTCAAGACACTCTCAACTTCACAAAATTAGAACCAGAACAAAGAACAGCTGCTAGGCTTAAAACAGACAACCAGAACTTTGAATTAAATATAGAACCCTAACCGTAAAGATTCCAAATATCTTCCTACTCCTGGAGATTAGACTTTTTCTAAGCATTGTCTTTTCAGATTCTCAAGTTCAACACCTTAGGTTCACCGATAATAGCTGTGTTACGTACAGCTACTCTTCTATCCGTGTGTTTATTTTGCTAATATCTATAAGGTTCATTCTCTGCATGTACTGGCCACAGCTATTGTAGCCCTTCCCATTTCTGAAGCACTTAACAGTTGAAGTGGATTAAGTACACAAAAAGAAACTGGGCTATTCTGTGGAAATGTTTTAAAGAGTAATTCCTGCTTTTTTTAAAAAAATTCCAGCTGAACACTTGCCTCCCTGTTTTCCAGGGCTCAGAAGAAAACAACGTCCGTGTCCCTGACAATAGGATCGTCGTCTCCAAAGACAGGAGTGACCACAGCTGTGATTCAGCCGCTATCTGTCCCTGTTCAGCAGGTCAGTGTGCCTAGGACCAGGGCCCACAGGGAGTGGAACTCATTAGCACACTTCTTGGTTTAAAGAATATAGCTTTCATTTTACTAGTCTGCGCCTTGAAATAGTTTCTAAGTGGAAATACAACGGGGCGAAAAGAAAATGCTAGGTAAAGGTCTTCCTTTTAATCCACTAAAAATAATACCAAAGCCACACCAGCAGTCAGTCAGCATCTGCATTTCCATTAGAACTTCCCTTTTTAGTAGCCAATAATCTGCTAAAATGATACCTGTTTTATCTGCGACTATTTGATTATTCCCTCTCATATGTGCTCTCTTCCTTTCAGCTAAATTTATTATTTCATTTAAACAAATGAGTAGACAAGAGAAGTCTACATACCAACACAGGTATTCATTGTCATCCTCTAAGCACTGAACAGATAATAAGAAAAAAAATTCAAATTTGACTTTACCATGCATTTTTATCTTTCTTTTATTTTGTTGTCAGACTGCTTTATCCAGAAAAGAATAACAATACTAATGACTGGAAAGAAACTGTAATGAGTTTATTTTGCAAACACAAACAACATGAATTTTTTAAGTAACAATATTAAAATCTAAACGTCTCTAAATCAAATGTATGTTACTTTGCCTTTGTGCTATGATGATCACCTTTAAATACAACACTCATAAAAGCTTCCCCCAATACCCTGAACTGTAAGCTCATTCCTTACACGTCTGTTAAGTGTGTTTTGTGAGGATTACCGTGCACTCAGAGGTATTTTAGTAATTACAGGTGTGTGACATATACTCTGTGATATGTAGAATATGCAGGCACTAGAGAAAAGACCTTTGAGTTGAAAAGAACCCATCAATATAAGTTACTTGGAAGTGGCATATATAGTAGGTATTTCCTTTAAACCCCTAAACTAGAATGGAATTTATAGAAATATTTCTGATTAAATCAGTGAGGTGTTTTTTTGTGTGTTTTTTTAATGTTTGACGTTTACGTGCTTAATGAATTCTTTGCACTGTGCTAGGCATTTCACAACAGAAAAAAATACATATCACCAGCTCCATTCCCAGTTTATACACTGTGCATGGGAAACGGGAAATACACACATGAAACACTTCTCAGAGATGATAGGCTGTACTAAGGTATAACAGGGAAGCCTAAAAGCAGAAAGACACACATGCATCTAAATGAGTAGGTATCATCATAATGTAAGCTGTACATTTAAATGGTTTAAATTTTACAGGAATACTTAATGGGAGGTAATATATCCCACTTGTACAGTTGGGAGAATGAAGTGCTCAGAGAAACTCCATTGCTTTATTATAGGCAAAGTGACGTAAAGGTTAATGCCCTGAATTCATACTGCCTGGGTTTGAATTCCAGTTCTAACACTTACTAGCTAAGATATCTTGCACAAGTAATATAACCTTTCTTTACCTATTTTTTTTTTTTACCCACAAATTAAAGGTAATATCTCAAAGGATGGTCATGAGGATTCATTGAGTTAATTTCCATATAACTCTTAGAACAATGCCTGGCACAGACTAAATATTATATGAGTGTTCATATATTCTTTGCACATAAAAAGACAGTGAAAAGTGAGACTTAGATCTCCTGAATAAGAAGCCCATAACAGTCTTACAAGGATAATGAGTAAGGCTCATTACCACCATCCTAACATCTCTGCCACTCTGCCAGCATTCTCCATGATGTCCAGTGGCATACTTGGACATATAATACCAGATCACCATTATCTTTGGTTAAAAAACTATGAACCACTTATATAGAAGTGAATGAATCCAGAGTGTTTGAAAATACGTGACTGGGCACAAAGAAATATTTTCCATTCACTACCCTGAAATCCTTTTATTTTTCCAGAGATGAGCACCATTCAGTAATTGTTTCAGCACCTTTGTGTTTTGAACATCAAGAAAAAAAGGATATATTTTTTCTTCATTTCCTATAATCCTTATCTATACCAAAAAGGAATACAAGTTAAAAATAAGAGAGGTAGATGTTTGGTTATTTATCTTCCAATTCCAGTAACTTGTGCTTTTGATTCAATGAATCCAGACTATATTAAAATATATATAATGCCTGTAAGAGCTTGTAAAAAGACCCCTGTGGAAGTCCCACACACAGAAATCCATTTGGTAATAGCATTTTAAAGTGCATGGATCCCTAAGGAACCAGGGGACTCTTGCCTTGAATGTCCTTTTGAATAGAGAAGAGTAACAGATGTGCAACGAGGAAGCAGACAGTGTCTGTGCTGTAAGAGTAGATCAGCAAAATGATATATGGAGAGACTTGCATTCACTCGTTTCATTCATATGGAGCGACCTTCATAGTGAGTCCATCTTTTCAGCAATTTATGTATTTAGAATTTGATCCATGTGTCTCTGCTTTTTCAGGTTCACAGTCCAACCTCGTATCTCTGCAGACCTGATGGAACCACTTCTGCCTACTTTCCTCCTGTTTTTACAAAGGTCTGACATCTGCAAGTCTCATTCTCTGTATTTTCTTTGGTGCTCAAATTTCACTCACATGTGGCTTTGTGCAGCATCTTTAAAAAGTAAAGGAATAGATCAGTAGACTGATTATCATGGTTACCTTTTGGGACTCAGTAGATATTTACTGAATGAGGGCTATGTGACTATAATCTTATAAAGGGTCTGAGAAATGTGGGCCTGGTCAGGGGCCTGATAGAGGTCAAAGTAGAGTGGCAAAGCCAAGACAGAAAAAAATTGGACAAAATTCCATCTAGGATATTGCTTGGGAAAACCAGCTAGCTTTCTAGAAATTTTTTTAATGACTTTCAGTTTGTTCTAAGTTGGTGTTTTGCATTGCCAAGGTGAATGACATCCATTTCATTGGACAACTGCTCAACTCAGAAATGGTTCCAAGCATTTCTTCTTCCTCTCCCTCTCCCCCACCATAAATGGAGAGATAATGCCAGGCCTGTGGACTGGTAGGCTAAAGAAGTCATGGCTCCCAAATTAATCTATAAATGTAATGCAAATCGACTAAAATTCCAGTGGGTTTCTTGTATTTATTTGTTTAATACTGAATTTGGCAATTTGATTCTAAAAGTTTGATGGAAGAGAAAATGACTAAGACTAGCCAAGACACACTCCTGAAGAAGAAAAATAAGGTGGTGGTATGGAAGGGGTGAGATTTGCCCTTGGGGGCAACACAACTTCCTCAGTGTAGACCACTGGGATAGTATGGAGCTGGCACAAGGCTAGACAAATTGACAAGTAGTCAGAATAGAGCCCACTCCAATACCTGTAGAAACCTGCAGACCACCAGGTAAAGAATGAATTCTTCAGCAGAGGTGAAAAATATTAAACTTGATTTCTACCTCACACTTTTCACAAAACTCAGTTCCAAGTAAACTAAAGACAAATGTGACAAGCAAATCTAGAAAACTTCTGTGAGGCAGTAAAGCAGAGCATTTTCATTTTCCTTATGTAGGGAATGATTTTTTTTTTCCTCCTAAGCCAGCCCACATCCATCTTTATTAAGGATCTTTTCATAAACAGACCATTTACTGTAGAACACAGACAACAAATGATAATAGCTGGCAACAACTTTGAAAGTCCCCTCCTGGATAAACTACCAAAAAAAACAGGTGTTGGGGGGGCGGGTGTCATGTAAACCAGTGTCACTGTAAACAGCCAGTGAAGTCGTCCTTTGATGCTTAGAACAAGAAAGGTTTGCGGAGGGTGGACATCACATTTATATGCCGTTTGAGAGCTTTCCACAAGCAGCTTTACGAGACCATCCCCAGAAAGTCCATGTTTCCTGATGGATTCTTGCCTGGGACATGGTTGATTTGGGAATATCAGGGCTCAACACACCTCTTGGTTTAAGCAAATAAAGTCCATGCTGGTGGCCTCAGGGGAAGAAAGGAGACCAGAATATTTTGCTTTCCTTCGCCACAGAGGCCTGGCATGTGGAGATGTTACCGAATTCCTCCTGGGCCTTGGGGGAAATCCTCAAACACTAGACACAACACTGTTCTGTGCGATCCAGCCCCTGAGACATAGACATCCTATTAGTGTTGTTTCCCTCTTTCCAAAAAGAGAACCATGCAGCATTCTATGTCAGCTTCGTGAAAAGAAAAACAAAATTCTACAATCAATGAGGTTGATTTTTTTTTTTTTTAAATCTCAAACTGTAGAGTAACGGGAAGCTGAGAGCACACCTCACTGGGCATCTCCAGGGACTCCACTTCCTGTGTCTGGACTGGGGACCATCTGTTTTCCACACTGTTGTTTCGTTCCTTGTTTGTATCTGCTTTTCTTGCCCTTTGCCCTTTGTGCAATGTCTCTCCCTGCTTTGCAGGGTTCCTTGTGGGCCTGGGCTGTGATTATTGGAGAGGCAGGTTTAGAAACTAAATCTGCCCATCTCAAGAACTCGAGCCAGCCTTTGCTTTGTTGACAGTAGCATCTTCTTCAGCTTTCTCTTGGGCGTGATGGTTGACAGCAGACAGCAGGTGGGCTTTGCCAGTCCAATGGCGGGCCTCCTTCTATATTCTCTTACTGCCCTGGGAAACAGCCCCTGGGTTCGCAGCCAGCACCTCTGCCTTTGGGCCACCATACTTCGCTGGAGCCGCAGAACTGGTGTGGCTGTGGGACTGAGTAGCAGGGACACACATGAGGCCAGGAGAGCAACTAGCTCCGCGTGGCATTTCTTCCCACATAAATACCTCAGAGTAATCACAGTATCACGTGATTGATCTATGTCCAGAGATGCCCTATATGGTCCCTAAAACACCAGGGGTCCCAAATGCTACCCTGAATGGATGATCCAGATTGCCAAGTGCAACCTTAAAGGTTGGCTCTCGTGTCCCTCAGGGCTCTGCTTTATGCTCCTGCGAGTTCTCCTAATGGCTAACTGTGTTTAGCTGGGGCTTTTGCCAAGATAAAAACGTTTGCTCCAGGAGGAGCCAAATTGTAATCTTGGAATAACGATGGCATTTTGACTGCTTAAGGTCCTTGGCATCCACCCATCCCGTTTCCTACATCTCTGACTTTCTAACGTTCAAACCAAACACACAGTCCTAGGGATAAATCAGAGTCTCCTTTGGTGTCCGTAAGCTCACACATGAAAAATGTTTGGGTGCCGCTTGTGATCTCCTGTGAATGGCTTCCTGGCCAGGCCCGGAGGAGGGGGGCGGGGGGACTCATCCACACCAGCGGAGCCCTGAGAGCCACACTTGCCCGCGATGGTGCACTCGGTTAGCTGTTTCTGGACCCAACCAGAAAGTAACAGTCCATCTAAAACCAAAAATGTTCTACAAGTAAAAATCAGGTGGGAGAAAGAATGCGGTCAGAAATAGCTAATAATCTTAACATTTTCACTTGAAGACATTCTTAAACCCCCAACATGCTTATCAAATGCCTTCTCAGACTTTACTGTAGACTTTTTCAGTACTTTTGCCAACAGCATGACTTTGAGGATGTCCATAGCGCATTAGCACCGAAGGCCATTCGCCAGAAAAACAGGATATGTTTTTTTCCAGCATGGGATTTGTTGTGTTTTCAAATAATTCAAAAACTAAACTAAAAAAACAAACTAACAAAAAAGACACACATGCCCACTTCATGTGAATGTGTTTGCTTTTGGTCTATGTATAGGTGAACTACTTTATTGTATTTAAATGATATTAAGGGTTGTACAGACTCTGTATCAGAGCCAATGCTCTTTAGTCAGAAGTTTAAATAGTCAAAATGTAAGTGATCCAGGATGAGGAAGGTCGAGAGAGGACATACGTAAGGGAAATATTAATCTTTTGATATTTAATAACAAGTATATAAAAGCTTTACCTCTTTGTCTCTATGAAGCCAAATTAATCTCTAATCTGTTGAGTTGCAAAAATTTATTGGTCTGGAGTTGGAGTGGGTGGGGGGCCGCAAGCGTAATAGTAAGGGGGTGGAATTGAAGGTCAAGAAGAGAAAAAGGCTGCATTTTTAAACATTTTGCTCAGCACGTCAAAATGAGAAAATACCAAAGCCCCTCATCTTAATCAACCTGACGTAGGGAACCAGTTGGGCAGAGATGGCGGGGGAGTACATGAAAAGGTTGGAGCATGGGAAAATGAATGTGTGTCTCTTTTTTCTCATCCTGTCTGGTTTTCATAGGAATCTACATTCATAGGGTGTGTGATTGTTTTAAGAAGTATGCATTCCTACCAGCTTACTCTTACATGTAGATAGAGAAAGGTAACAGTTGTCACCGTAAAATTCCCTAAGTCCAAAAGAGTCCATCCATTTGCAGACCAGTCCAACATTTCTAAAACAGGCCCAGGGGTAAACCATGCTAATTTCATTGTATGGAGTTTAGGAAAAGCTGATGATAATGAATGGATTTAAAGCTGTTTCTCCTCATCTGAGTCAATGAAAATTCTTTTCTGATGCAAGTTTTGTTTTGTTTTGTTTTGTTTTTCCCTCTCTGCGATTAGGAAGTTGTATTCTATTGTGAGATTGTGTAAAAATGCACCAAAGTTGATGGTCAGTGTTGTTCTCGAATTTCAGGAACTGCAAAACATAGCAGCCTCCGAGGGCCAGGTGGTGGTGCTGGAGTGCCGGGTGCGAGGAGCGCCCCCTCTGCAGGTCAAGTGGTTCCGACAAGGGAGTGAGATCCAGGACTCTCCAGACTTCCGAATTCTACAGAAAAGTAAGGAGAGGTGCCCCATCTCCCAAATCCAACTGCCGTCTTCCCTCAAGCTTCAGAAAGAGCAAGGGCTTAGTCATTTTATTTATTTATTTGTTTGTTTATTTATTTATATGTATTATTTATTTTTTTAATCCTCACTCAAGGATATTTTTTCCATTAATTTTTAGAGAGAGTGGAAGGGAGAGGGAGAGACAGAGAGAAACACCTATGTGAGAGAGACGCATCAATTAAATTAGTTGCCTTCTGCTTGCCCCCCGGTCAGGGCCGGGATCCTGCAACCGAGGAACATGCCCTTGACCGAAACCGAACCTGAGACCCTTCAGTCCGTAGGGCAATGTTCTACTCAATGAGCCAAACTGGCTAGGGCAAGGGTTTAGTCATTTAGATGAACTGACTTCTGTTTTCAAAGAGAGTGAGATCAGATACTCTGCAAATGTGAGGGGTCCAGTAAATTAAAGCTAAAGTGCTCACTGACGGACCCTTTTGAAACTCCGATGAAAGTTGTATGTTCTTTCTTAAAAAAAAAAAAAAGACATACATTTGAGCTCAAAGTTGGGCAAATAATTTTAAAAGGCTTACAAGCTCCTATAAGACCTTCTATGAACTGCAGTTTAAATAACTCCCTAGTGTAAGCTGTTACTGGAATTTGAGTTTTTGTATTTGTAGAAATATAAATTGATCTATCACTTTATTGCTCTGCTGATAGGGAGTTTGTCTGTAACATTTCCGCAGACCTGTCCTAGACTAGGTAATAGGAAAAGAGAGGTAGGTTTATTATTAATGGAACCCTATTCTAATAAAACATTTTAATTTATTTTTTTCTCGTGTGGCAAACAGAACCTCGATCTACCGCTGAACCTGGTAAGAAGCTTTTTCTATTTTTTCCCCTTTGGTAATGTATCTTTTGGGTTTCAATAGTTCTTTGTGTCTGTTTCAAAGCCATAAGCAGAACAATGTTTTTGCAGTTCCCTGGAAATGTGAAACCCCCTTAAAGACAATATCTTCTTTATCATGGGGTCTGTACACTGCATTTTACATCAACTCCTTTATTAGTAAAACATTAAGTTCCATTCAGACAAGAAGGTCAAGCTCAGTGACTTAAGGCTTTTTAAAATATAGTCTTTTAGACTCCGAAAGCCCACTAAGCTAATGTTGAAAAAACATTCTCCTAAGACTCCAGTAGACAAGACCGGCCTGCTGCATACTTCTGCTGACCAAACCCGCCAGCAGCCAGACTCCCCGGCGTAGAAGTGAGTCTCGCATGAGAGCAGCCCCGAGATAGAAGCAGCGTGGACCGCCAGGCATTTCTCATTTATGTGCCCCAAGCCATAAAATTTTACTATCCTACAAGCATGAAGAAAGTCATCTTGCCCTAGCATCTCGCTTAATTATCGGGTCATTTGACCTCATCTGAGTGCTATGTTACCCAGAAGCATCGGGTCCAACTTTTCTCTGGCCTCAGACTTTTTATATATTTCTGACTCCTCATGGGCTAACATGATCTTTGTAAAGGGAACAGAAATGTTTGCCGAGGTGTTTCATAGGGCAGCCTCCTTGGGACCCCTTTCTTTGGTATTTTTCCCATCGGCAAAGTCACTGCTCTTACCCCTTGCCATAGGGTAGACCAGTGGTCGGCAAACTCATTAGTCAACAAAGCCAAATATCAACAGTACAACGATTGAAATTTCTTTTGAGAGCCAAATTTTTTAAACTTAAACTTCTTCTAAGGCCACTTCTTCAAAATAGACTCGCCCAGGCAGAGATATTTTGTGGAAGAGCCACACTCAAGGGGCCAAAGAGCCGCATGTAGCTCGCGAACCGCAGTTTGCCGACCACGGGGGTAGACAATCACACGTGTGCCTCTGCTTTAGCATCAGGCAGATCCTTCCTCCCTCAGGATCCCTGACCTGAGGCTGCCTCTTCTTTGAGAGCTCGGAGGTTTTCTGTGGGCTCCTGCATTTCAGATCACTGTGCTCAGCCCTGAACCTCTCACTTCTGAGTGTTGGGTCATTGAAAGCAGAGTGTGATCCTATGGGGATCCATAGTTTAAGGGACTCTGAGTAGCATCCTTGGGCAATAGCTGGAGTTGATCTGCTGCTTTCTTGTCATGCGTTACAATTAGAGCACGTCACTCCACTTAAATGTGTCGTCACCACATCAAATACTGTAGTCCCCTTCCAAACCATGGAAATACACAGCTTTGTGTGATGTCTGTGATACGTCTTTGTGTAGAAGGGCATAATGTCGGTTCCCTGATCCATGACACTTCTGAGACTCAATCTACTGCATGAGCTAAGATGGAAATCCTATTGGGAGTTAGGGCATACCTTTTGCATTTACTACTGAGAGAGAGAGAGAGAATGAGAGAGAGAGCAAGTAGGCACCAAATACCTCTTTTATCTGCAAGAAAGTTTATATGAACAAATCTATGGAGTCATATGGAGCAATTTATGTCTTCTGATGCTTTATGTACAAATAAAACTAGAATCTTGGGACAAAAATTCTGAAAACATTACTGGAACACATTAGGACTGGTTTTAAAGTTGCAGTTTTGGATTCTGAGTGAATTCAATGAACTCTTTTCATCATGTTATCCATTGTCCTCACCTACAGAGGTGGTGGCGATTTATGAAATGTTTCCCAAGATGTGTGTTTGGAAATCATAAACTAACCATCATCCAAAAATTCAAAATACTTGTTAGAAACTGCATGGTTTAGTTTTTGAGTATGTTCATGTTTAAAAGTTGAAAACACTCAATATACTGGCTAAGGCAAGGAGAGGGATAGAAGCATCCCCTACCACCCCCTTCCCCTCCACCCTGTTCTCCCTTTCCTCATACCACATATACTCCTGTTTCAGTTGTGGATTGCCATTTTGCTTCTAATATGTAGTTTTGATCATGAATTATGTAATGAAATTAGTCGTCAGTCGCTTCCTGGAATAATATGACCTCTAGAACTTACTGAAATGCCTTTTGGTGAAACGTGACAAAAGCTTGAACAAGGCTATGGAAGACCTTCCTTTTAAACTGCATGTCCTCGTAATGTATAAAACAGTTTCTCCTCCCCTGGTTAATGGAATTTTCTTATTTTTCTTTTCCCTTTTGTTAGATCGGAAAGCATTTAAGAAAACAGACTCCTCCCTTCCAACCACAATAACAGCATTTGCTTAAAACAAATGTTTCTTGGTAGGAAAATATTTTAAGCAAATCTGTCCATACAGTAAAAACTATATATTATAAGAACTACTTTTCCCTGACCTTAGATAATTTTGCCACCGTTGTATTTACCACACACTATTAGAATCGCTCCTTTCCTTTTTATAGTGGAGCATTAAAATGCTCTGCTTCAGGAAATCTGAAACTGGCATGTAGCGCTCAATCCATGATCATATTTTTTAAACAACAGCAAAAATACTTTAAACACATGATGGACTGTCCCAGCCACTATTTATGTGAGTTGTCATGAGTAAGAACCTCAGAACAAGCGAATGTTGAAACATATTTGTCTTTAAACAATGTTTTGGCATGCCTGACACAACTAGGTAAGATCATGATTCTTAGACTAGTAGCCAAATGTTTTCCTTACCTTGACCTTGAAGTTGACTCTCAGCTTTGTCAGGGAAAAACAAAATACAGATTGAACCGTTTACTTTCCTTAAATCACCTGATGGACTGTGATATCCAGTAGACCACTGAACTATTCAACTATGTAAAATATATGTAGGAACTGGCTTCCCTGATAGCTGGGTTTTTAGCCACTGTTAGGTGGAAAGGAGAAAAACAGACGTGACTACACTCGATCTGAGACAAGAGATAAATTTTATAGGACTAGGTCAGTGATGTTTTCCAAATGCTAAAACATGAATAGCCTTTGAAATTCAGGAACATATTTAAGCATTCGGATTTTATTACCCTCTTTTCTCTTCCTCTCACATATTCACTCTTGCTCTCTCCTTGCTGGCTTGCGTTCAATCTCTCCCCCCCCTCTCTCTCTCTCCCTCCCTCCATCTCTCCCTCCCTCCCTCTCTCCCTCCTTCCTTTCCTTCCTTCCTTCCCTCCCTCCCTCTCACTCTCCCTCTTACCCTCTCTCCCTTCTATCTCCCCACTCCCTTCTTCCTTCCCTCCCTCTCTTTCTGTATGTCCCTCATTCTTTTTATCTCTTTTTTCCTTCTCTTCACTATCCTTCCATTTCTTATTTATGTGTAAGATGTTTTAAAGCTTTAGAAATAAAACTGAAATTCACTAGTACCTAGATATAGCGCCACTAGGGATTAGATATTTAGATAAAGAAGGAACTAGCAAATTCCCTCCCTATGCATTTGTGCAACTGAAACAGGTTTTTCTTGTCACTACTGTGTTGTATCTGTCTCATATGTTTTTACACCCCCTTCTCTGTCTAGACAGAAGTCAGCTTGCATCACGAAATCTTTTCAGACTGTTTTGTGCATTAATAGCTAAGTCAGCTTCCTTAAGACCAACATCCGTTTGTCATATTACCTGCTCTGGGCTTCTTCTTTGACATTCTGACTTTTCACTGATTGGATCCTTCAAAGACTAGTCTGGTGGGAATGGGGGTGGGGTGGGCGGAGAGCAGAGGAGACTCATTTGACAGCTGTTAATACTCAGGCCCTTACTCAGCTGTCTGAAAACAACCACAAACTGTATTGAGTTACTTTTATAGCATTGTGTAATACCAAGCAAATTGAAAACACAAAAAAGTGTCTTACTGGTTGGGGAATTATACATATAAAAGTATGGTGTCTCCTACTTTCAATATGAATCTCTGCTACCAGTGCCACCCATCATCCTGGCTCGAGCGCTGTCAAGCCCACGTTTGATTCTGTGATTCAGAATGTGAAGCAGATTACATTTTGTTAAATGTGTTAAGGTGCTGAGTTGCAGGACTGCAGTGGTGAGGGTGTTTGTTGAGATTCCGGTGGATTGTACATAGTGAAGAATGTAATTCAAATCCAGGTTCTGATGGTGGGTAAAACAACAGTGGGCTGTATAAAAACTGTTTCCCAAACTGTGTGACAAGGTACCCCAGGGTGCCACACGGAACTGATGGAGGTGCCTTAATGTTGTGATATTCAACTTCTGATAGATATAAATACTAGTTTAAAATAGTTCAGAGTTTCAACGTTAGATCATTCTCCATTCTTTCCTGTGACATCATAACTGTGTGAAGCTGAGGTAACAGTTTATGTGTATGTGGTAACAAGTAAGTACCACATGAAAATCAACGTGGGACATGAAATGAGGCTGCTGTGTTCATTCTGATTCTGAGAAGGGTTGTGAATCCAACAGATGCACACATCCATTAGTAAGTACTTGTGGTTATTTAGGAATAAGACAATAACCATTTCTTTACATTTATGTGTACTGTTTTTCTTAAGACCTAAATACTTAAATTTTTTGGAGATAACTCCTTAACAAATGAAGCTGTTAGGTATATCACTTGATTTGGAGCACCTAAAAACGTTACTAAGATACTTAGCATTCCATGGACCAAGAAATTTTGGTTAAATCTCTGGGGAGAGACGAGAAAGGCACATGTGAGTATATACCAACAGAAAATGGAGAAACACTTAGAATTTTAAATGCTCCTACTTCCCGTCTTCCTCCTACATACCCTTCTAGAAGGCTGGCTGGCTTGTGAACTCTTCCTCTCCTGGCAGAGTGAAGGACTCTTTTCTGGGCAATCTGAACATCCCTAGAGAAAAAAATCTATACATAATAGTATGGGAGTTTCTCCTGCAAAGAGACCATCTAGATTATGCTAATGGGAAGGCCAAAGTTCCTCTCTAGTGCTCAGAGCTTCTAAGCAACTCACAGCCATCTCAGATCAGAAAAGATGAAAGATGTCTGGAGGAATCTCTATTGTAGATGCTACAGAAGAAACAAGCAACTCTCCTAAATAGAAACTTGGAGAAAACACACTTTCAAAAAGAAGAAATGTAAAAACAAATGAACACTCTCCTCAGAGAGATAAGAAAATCAGTGCATCCAAGACGTAAAAATAAAAAGAAAGGAGAAAGGAACGTTCGGAAAAACAAAAAGTTCTTGGAATGAAAAAGTTGGTAGCAGACATAAAAGTAGAGGAGATGTTCCACAGAGTAAACCAGGAAGATCAAGAGAAGTGATGTAAGAGAAATGGTGAGAACGTTAGAGATACTAGAGGACCAGCCGGGGAGACTAGACATGCATCATTGAGATTCCAGGAGGAGAGAACAAAGGGGGAGAGATGTCGATGAAATTTTTGTGTGTTTTTTTACTTTCACAAACTAAAGGATATCAGTTTCCAGGTTGAAAGGACCCAATGAGTGCAGGATGTATGAAAATAAATCCACAGCAGTGTGCATTGTTGTGAAATTCAGCGACCAGGAGATGATTCTACTAGTGTCCAGGGATAAATATCGAGTCACATATAAACGAACAAGATCAGAATGACTTAGGACTTCTCAGCAGTTATACTAAACACAAAGAGACAATTAAGCCAAGCCTTTCAAATTATGAAGTAAAATTACCTCTAAGAATTCTGTACCCAGCCAATCTTTTAATTTAATATGAAGATGTAGTCACGATTTTTTCAATCTTGGAAGGTCTCTGAGATTTTCATCCACAACCCGTAGGATGTACTTCACCACAGCAAGAGAATTCATCCAGAAAGAGCAAGGTGTGGGGATAGGAAGCAGGAACTCAAGTATAGGTCAAAGGCAAACCCCAGAGGCTAATAGCTGTATGTCAGGAATGGGGGACAAGTCCAGATTGGATCGGTGTGACTCATGAGACTGATACATGAAGGCTTTCATTACTAAGAGCTCATTGCCACTGCTCCATCTTTTGCCCTGGTGACAGAATGGGAGGGTGGTAACCCTGACCCAAATTCTTGCCTCTACTTGTCCTGCCCTGCTTTCCTCTCCATACACTGCCTCCTGGATCAGCTGAGAGCAGCCCTGCCACACAAGTGTTCTGATTTGAATGGTGCTGAGGTCTGGAAGTTAGCCATGTTGAACTTAAAAACAAAGTATGGAGACACCCACTCCACCAACTCCTGCCCACACTTAGCCCTGCCAGATGTCCCCACCGAGCCCTAATATTTCCCAGGGATGACCTCTGTGGGGCTTTTGTAAACTCGAAGGGAAGTTGAAGCCAGTTTATGCCCCCAGAGAGTTCCTGGGGGCTTTTTTTCTAACAGGAAAAAGTTTGCCTTTTCTTTATACAACAAGATTTGTGCCTGTTACTCAATTTTTTTTTTTAAGTTTATGGAATTAAAATATTATTTCATTTTTTAAAACACATTTTTGAAGGATATATACATATGTGGTAAACACATAAAGAAAATCAAAGGAATGATGATCTCAAAAGGAGAAGGGCCCTGGCCTGTGTGACTTGGTTGGAGCGTTGTCACATAAGCCGAAAGGTTTCGGGTTTGATTCCTGGTCAGGGTACATACTTAGGTTGCAGGTTCAATCCCTAGTTGGGTTGCATATGGGAGACAACCAATCAATGTTTCTGACATTGATTTCTCTCTTTCTCTTTCTCTCTCACCCTTCTTCCCTCCCTCCCTTCCTTTCTCCTTATCTTCGGGTGAGGATTTAAAAATAAAAAAGAAGAAAGATGTACTTGGGGAGGCATATAGGGAATTCCTAAAGTATTGGTAATATCTTATTTTTTAGCCTTGATGAGTCCACAGGGACTCATTTCATGGCTATTCCTTAAACTATATATTTTCAATATGTTTCTCTATATATGATACAGTTCACAACTTTTTAAAAACCCTTTATAAAACTTTATACAAGTCTTGCATATAATCACATGGAATTTCATCTTATTGATTTTAGCTCAGAGTCCTTTGTTATCAGTGGTGTTAGCCAAACCATGTGATTTAGAAGTAAAAGCTGGGTTTCTCTTTCGTGAGGCTGGTCCCTCCACCCCCACAGAAAAGCTGTGAAGGAAAGGATTTATGAAAATGTCCCTTTATTACCCAGGTGACCTAGTAATGTCCTTGCTGCCTCATCTTTTTATGAGTGTCTGCAAGCAAAATAGTTTTGTAGTATTTAATCAAGTGTTTAGTCTGCCCAAGGATTTGAATGAAATTCAGGGTTGACTTCTGGGAGATATTGATATGATTAAGTAATTTTTAGGTAACTATGAACAAACAGAATTTATCACCAGCAACAATAGTTTCCAACTTAGTAATTTATTATATCCCCGCAGATAAAAATCTTTCACTTGGGAAAATTGAATTAAAATGGATCATCATTACCATCATTAATAATTTTAAAGTTTCCATTTAAACTAGAGGCAGTTCTTTTAGTACAAATACGTAAGCTTCTAACTCCCTTTATTTGATATAAGCAGTCATTTCCTGATTTCCATTCCTCACCAAAATGTATTTTACAGATGTGGTGGGGGTCTTTGTCTAAGTAAGATGCTACCAGATGAAAATACAATATTACAACCTGGCTCATCTCATTTCCTTCTGGCTTTCTTCATGTTCATAATGTCAGAACCATACAAGCTATGATGCTGCTTTCTAGCAACAAAATGTGAGCCTATTGTCACTTTTGGAGGACATTTTCCAAAAGAAGAAAAGCTAAACAACCTTTGGGGACATTGGATTAAAACTTTTTCTGGTAAACATTATTTAGACATAGCAGTGCGTGGAGATCATACAAAGAACATCTCAGTGCTTTTTAATTTTTCCCTATTTTGTTCTGTAAGTTTGTAACCTCTAGATATTCAGTTGGTCATTAATTTTATTCTTGTGCATACCTTCTCTTATGCAATTCCCTAAAAAGTTTTTTAATTTAATAAATCTTTATTGTTCAGATTATTACAATTGTTCCTCTTTTTTCCCCCATAGCTCCCCTCCACCCGGTTCCCTCCCACCCTCTGCCCTTACCCCCTCCCAACCCCCCTCACTGTCCTCATCCATAGGTGTACGATTTTTGTCCAGTCTCTTCCCGCACCCCCCACATCCCTTTCCCCCCGAGAATTGTCAGTCCACTCCCTTTCTATGCCCCTGATTCTATTATATTCACCAGTTTATTCTGTTCATCAGATTTTTTTATTCCCTTGGTTTTTAGATTCACTTGTTGATAGATATGTATTTGTTGTTCATAATTTTTATCTTAACCTTTTTCTTCTTCTTCTTCTTCTTAAAGAATACCTTTCAGCATATCATATAATACTGGTTTGGTGGTGATGAACTCCTTTAGCTTTTTCTTATCTGTGAAGCTCTTTATCTGGCCTTCAATTCTGAATGATAGCTTTGCTGGGTAGAGTAATCTTGGTTGTAGGTTCTTGCTATTCATCACTTTGAATATTTCTTTCCACTCCTGTCTGGCCTGCATAGTTTCTGTTGAGAAATCAGCTGACAGTCATATGGGTGCTCCTTTGTAGGTAACTAACTGTTTTTCTCTTGCTGCTTTTAATATTCTCTCTTTGTCTTTTGCTCTTGGCATTTTAATTATGATGTGTCTTGGTGTGGTCCTCTTTGGCTTCCTTTTGTTTGGGGTTCTCTGCACTTCTTGGACTTGTAAGTCTATTTCTTTTACCAGGTGGGGGAAGTTTTCAGTCATTATTTCTTCAAATAGGTTTTCAGTATCTTGCTCTCTCTCTTCTTCTGGCACCCCTATAATTCTGATGTTGGTACACTTGAAGTTGTCCCAGACACTTCTTATACTATCTTCATATTTTTGGATTCTTTTTTCTTTTTGCTTTTCCAGTTGAGTATTTTTTGCTTCTTTGTATTTCAAATCTTTGACTTGATTCTTGCGATCCTCTAGTCTGCTGTTAGATATCTGTATAATATTTTTTATTTCAGTCAGTGTATGTTTAATTTCTAGTTGGTCCTTTTTCATATCCTTGAGGGTCTCGCTAAATTTATTGGCCTTTTCTAGAAAATTCTTGAAAAACCTTATAACCATGGTTTTGAACTCTATATCCAGTCATTTGCTTTCCTCCATTTCTTTCATTTGTGACCTGTTTCTTTGTCTCCACATTTTGGCTGCTTCCCTGAGTTGGTAGATGGCTTTGTGTGCTAGGTGTCCTATAGAGCCCAGTGGCTCAGCCTCCCCAGTTACCTGAGGTGGACACTCTTGGTGCACCCCTTTGTGGGCTGTGTACATAGTCTTGTTGTAGTTAAGCCTTGATTGTTGTTGGTTATCACTGGGAGGAATTGACCTCCATGCCAATTGGCTGTGAGGATCAGCTGTGTCTACGCTGGGAGAACTTCTGCGCTGGAGACACCCTTATGAGACAAGACTTGCAAAATTGCAAAAGCCTCTGTGCTCAGCTTGGATGGGGCGGAGTCTCAGGGCAGAGCAGACTGCATTGGTTTCCTGTCAGCCCTGCCCTAATAGGCCCTTGTGTCTCAGTGTCCCGTGGTAATTGCTGCAAGCACCTCTGAGAAAATGCAGCCCTCGAGTTCCGCCTGCTGCCAGACAGTCCAGTTTCTCCCTGAATGAGTCTGGTTCCCCAGAGTCTCGCCCGGAACTGGAGTTCAGTGCAGTCGGGAGCTTTTGTCTCCCTCCCACTTGAGAAAGCCAGCCGCGTACTCAGTTGTCTGCCCTCTCCGCACACGCGCCTCAGTACTTCTGCCTTCCGCAGTTTCTCTGAGTCTTAGTGTGCTTTTCTCTTTCCTTCTAGTTGTAGAATTTCCACTCAGCCAGCCTTCCTGTGGTTCTGGATGATGTCCGTTTTATGTTTTAGTTGTTTTGAAATTGTTGTGCAAGGCAGCAGTTTAGGTGTTTACCTATGCTGCCATCTTGGTTTCTCCAATTGCCTAAAAATTTATATGAAGTGAAATTTGTTTAATCACATTTGAAACACAAAGGAAGCTTGTAGGAAAATCAGTCTTATTGAGAATGTCTTTAGAAAACATATTTTGTAAAGCAAATGTTTATTCAGCTCCCCCCCAATCTAAGTTTTATCCATACGTTATTAAAAAATATTTATGGGGAGCTGAGAGTATATACAAAAACAAAACAAATGCTTTTGCTTTCACAGAGGTTACACTCTAGTCAAGGAATCAGGAACTATTACACAACAAATTATTTAGTTATAGTTGTGATAGATGTCTCCAAGGAAACTTTGCCATCCTTGGTGGATGTGACCAAGTCTAACCAAAAAAGAATTCCCTGAGAAAGTAATGTTTAGGTGGAAGTGTGAGGCTGAGTAAGAGAGTGCTAACTGCTTTTGGAGGAGAGCTTATGAGTGGATAAAAAAAAGTGGTACATTTACACCATGGAACACTATGCAGCTGTGAAAAGAAGGCTCTCTTGCCCTTTGAGACAGCGTGGATGGACCTAGAGAGTACAATGCTAAGTGAAATAAGCCAGCCAGAGAAAGATAACTATCACATGATCTCACTCATATGTGGAATCTAATGAACAAAATAAACTGACAAACAAAATAGGTCCAGAGACATGTAAGTCACCAACAAACTGACCATCTCAGAGGGAGGGGGCTGAAAGAGATTAAACAAAGAACTTATATGCATATATGCATAACCCATGGACACAGACAATAGTGGGATGAAGGCTTGGTGAGAGAGTGGGACCGGGGAGGAGGGTGTCAATGGGAGATGAGGGGGGAGGGGACATCTATAAAACTTTCAACAATACAAAGAAACTTTAAAAAACAAAACTCAAAGGAATGTGGCTTCTCCAGGGTTGGCCCAGTGAGTCCAAAACTCAGAACAACAGATGGTGAGCAGTACAGAAGGAACCTAGCATGAGACAGGGCCTGATCATTTAGGGCTTTATGGCCACATTAAGGGTTTTTCATTTATCTTCAAAGTCATGGACAAATGGGGAGGGTCATAAAATTTCATTCTCAAAGGAGTCCTCTGGATTAGAAGGGGAACTATACACTGAGTGGCCAGATTATTATGATCTCTGAATGCATAATAATCTGGCCACTCAGTGTATAAATATATATATTAGAGGCCCGGTGCATGAATTCGTGCATTGGTGGGGTCTGGCCAGCCTTGCCAGGGGGAGGGGACGTGGGCGGTTGGCCGGCCTGCCTGCTGGTCGAACTCCTGGTCAAGGGGACAATTTGCATATTAGCCTTTTATTATATAGGATATACACTGAGTGGCCAGATTATTATGCGTTCAGAGATCATAATAATCAGGCCACTCAGTGTATATACAAATTCAGGTTCTCTTGAAACAGCATAACTAAAAAAAAATATATCACAGAATTATGGAAAATATGAGAAAGAACTCTACGTGTTGTCAAGATCCTCACTCCAAAACTGCTTCATATTATCCCTGAAGAGTTTGTCTTTTTAAACATAGGTTTCAAGACACAGAAGCATGTCTGTCTTTACAATGAAAGCATTCGCAGGCATTGAACTGGCAATAGGCATTTTGCTCAGTGTCTCCAGAAACTCTGCCTTTTGGGGTAAATAGGTGAGAGAAGACCTTCCTGAGGGCACCAAGCCCTGGGAAGATGGATGGAGTGGGGCCGGAGGCAGCGGCTGCCTGGGCAGGAAGCTCGGAGGCGATGCTGAAAGCTGGGGAGGCTTCGCGGCTCCCAGCATCATCTGCTAAGAGGAAACAAAGGTGACCTACCTCTGTCTGAAGCCCATCTTTCAGAGGCCTGTGAATATGTGAGGGTTCCCCACCCCCAAAAAAATTCTAATAAGATTGGGCTGTTCGTTTCTTCAAATATTAGCATGTCTACTTTCCAATGCACTTTGGCTTATATCCTATGCCGATGTGTCTTGTACCTTGGAGGACACAGAGCCCATCATCTCCTTGTACAGATGAATTTCTAGTGAATTATTTGGATAGTGAGAGTAATTAAATGTTCAGATTCAGGAAACTCCTTGTTTCCCATGATAAATTTCTCATTACCTCATTTCACATTGGGTTCCTGTGTCCTAGACAAGGAAGCAAAGAGCGTACTTGTGGGAGGCTGGATGCCTACCTCAGCATTTTGGCTTTGACGTTAATTAGCCAAGACCTTGTGAGAATTACTTTGACATCACCTGAGGAAATGAGGGATTTGGGCTAGTCAATCTCTAACATCCTTTACTAATCTAAGTTTTATATACCCTTCTCTGGCTAAGTACACTTTTAACTCATTCTGTAACCTTAGGCATTCAATTTAAAATTTTCCACTCTCTTATAACTTTTCAGATACATCTCACTTTCCAAATGATTAATCTTATGTAAAGGTCCAACTTGAATTATTTTCACACTTTCTATCTTCTTTTTCAATTGGAAAGCCAAGAACTGTGTATAGCATAGTTAAATATATATATAGTACCTCATGCTCTGTAATTCCAATGTTTTCCTTCTTTTTAGTAACCTTTAAATCAAATAATTGTGTATTTTAAATGTATTAGCACCTGCCAAATGTTTACCTGAAAACCCTTTTTTTCCTTTTTTAAAATTAAATTTACTAAGGTAATATTGGTTAATAACATTTTATAAATATCAGGTGTGTGATATTTTAATTCAAAATTTGTGAATTCTATTGCATGCTCAACCCCCAAAGACTAGATTCCTTCTGTCAACATATGTTTGAACCCCATTACCCTCCCCTCACTCCTCTTCTCCACCCTTCCCCCCACCCCTCTTTCTGTCTGTTAACTACCATTCTGTTTTCTGTACCTATGAGTTTCTTGTTTGTTTTGTTAGTTCATTTGTTGCTTTTTTGGTTTTATATCCCACATAAGTAAAATTATATGGCTTTTGTTCTTTTTCTGTCTGACTTATTTCACTTAGCATACATTCTCTCAAGATCCATGTTACTGCAAATGGCAGTATTTCATCTTTTTTATGACTGAGTCATATTCCATTGTGTATATGTACCATATCTTCATTGTCCATTCATTCGCCTATGGACATTTAAGTTGTTTCTGTGTCTTGGCTATTGGAAATAGTGCTACAATGAACATAGGGATGCAGATATCTTCATGAATTAGTATTTTCATATTTTTTGGAAAAACCCTTTTCTTAATATGCCAAGTACCTAGATTTACTGATATCTACTCAGCCTGGGTCTGTGCTTGCTCCTATAGGGACTCATGCAAGTGGATGGTAAGCACCATTATTTTGAAGTAAAATAAAGTAGAATACAAAATAATAGCATACACTTTATATAAGAAGTTTATTGTTTTGTGGGAGTTTTCTGGGGACTCTGGTTTTTTCCCACATCCCAAAGATGTGAATGTGACATGAATTGGCTGGTCCCAGTCTCACTGAGTGTGTGTGTGGGTGTGAGTGCCCTGTGATGGATGGGCATCCTGTCCAGGCTGGGCTCCTATCTGGTTCCCTGAGTTGCTGGGCGAGGCTCTGCCTGCCAATGACCCCGCACTGGAGTAAGTGGATTAGAAAATAATGATCTTGTTTTTCTTCATCTTTCTTAAATGTATGTATAGCTCCCATTTATTTTAATGGTTAATATTAGAAGTGTTTGGGGTCTTGATTTAGAAGCTTGGTGATGTTTTTGTATTTAGAAATATGCCATAAAAACTTAACTCTTATTTATATCAGTTAGCCTATGGTAAAATCGGTTTCATTATGCATTTTTTCACTTAAAATCTCCACCTTTAGATGATGTTAAATGAGGAAATTTACCAGCATAATAATTTTTATTTTACTGCTAGTGGCCTGGTGCACAGATTCGTGCACATCGAAAGGAAATTTTTTAGAAGAAATATTTTAATATCACTATTCGTACTTTCTCTATAATAGAAGTGTCAGAGATAACAGAAAATTAGTAAAATGTATATGAAAATAATATATAAATTGATTAATAAACAATAACAACATGATATAACAAAAGTAAAGATATGATATAAAAACAACAAAAACATGATATAGAAACAACAAAAACATGATATAAAAATAATGACTAATAAATTGATTAAACTTATTCTAATATCTCCCTGTACCCACATTAAGAGTAAAAACACTTTCAGAGTGCTTGACTCATTTCCCTTGTGATGAAGTATTTACAACTTTAACTTTAACATCACACACTCTTCAAACTCGAGAGAAAGCAACATATAACTGACCATGTCCAAAAATGGGTTCAGGTAGGACTATTCCTACTCTGTCTAGAGTTTGTCCTTGTGATTTATTAATAGCCATCACAAATGCTGGCATCATGGGAAACTGTCTTTAAATTAATTTAAATGGAAGGCCAGTGTCAGACAGAGACAAATCAATTCTTGGAATCAGAACAATCTCTCCTTTTGCAGATCCTGTTGATACTTGAGCTTTGATTATGTTAGGTCTCAATCTTGTGATAATAAATCTAGTACCATTACAAAGACGCCATTTACTATTAAGATTTCTCAGTAGCATGATGATTGCACCTACTTTCAATTTTAATTTATGACATGGCATTCCTGAGGGAGTAATACTATTAAGAAATTTGATGGGAAAATTTTCCTTTTCGGCATCACCCTTTGAAACGATGGAATCATCACTCAAATAGGTGTGAAAATCTCCATCGGGTATATCCAAAAGTTTTTTACTTAATTTATGAATTGTGCTCATTTTTAGGACAAAGAATCACACGTTTAGATATATTTTTAATATTATAAATAGATATAATTCATGATTGACAATGACAGATCAAAACACGTGTGCAATTGGCACCAGTAAGCGCTTTATATGTATCGCGCATGCGCAAGTCAACATTTATTTTTAAATTACCAGTGCGCATCAAATGTACCAGCCGGTTGGTCAGTCAGATGGTTGGACAGACGTATAGTCAGTCACTTAGCCTTTTATATATATATATATATATATATATATATATATATATATATATATATATATATATAACAATTCCATTTAAAATAGTTAATAGTTAATAAATTCTAGGTCTGGGTTTTTAATGGTAACAACTCACATTTACTGGCTACAAAGCATTTGCTATGTCCGGGCAGTGTTGTAGGCACAATGTATTTCATATCATAAGAATAGGTAGGTAGTTGTTAGGAGTGTGGAGTCTGGAGCCTCACTTGATTCAAATTCTGATTTTACCACATTACCTATATGACACTGGGCAAATTCGCCTAATTGTGCTTCATTTTCCAGTCTATAAAATGGGCTAATAATAAATATAACTCATAAGGTTGACATGAGAATTAAAGTCAAATTAATCTGTGTTTAAAATGGTGACAATACTTAGTGCCTAATAAGGGCTACATAGCTTTGAGCTATTATCACAGTCATCATCATCAACCCTCACAGTAACCCTGTGATAGTTAATTTTATGAGTCAGGACTAATTATAAAACCTACAAGATAGGTAGAACATTGACATTTGGGGAGGTTGACTAAAACCACAAAGGCAAGATGAGTACCAGGTCCCTTACTCAAGCCCTGGCAACTGGTTCCAGAGTCTGGGCTTTTCACGCTGCATAACATGGGCACACCGTGTACCAGTAGCTTCCAGAATAATTGTCTGCAGGTCATTTACATATTATGTTCTCCCCCCCTCCCTTGTCATCATGTCAAAGAAGCTTGATTCCACCACCCCGCCCAATTGCTTTTCCTTTGAGCAGAAGTCAGAGTCAGCTATACCCTAGTAGAAAGAACTCCCACATACAAATGACTAGGGAGGAGGAGGATGGAGCTGGCAGCTCCTGAGCATCTTCCACGTGTGAAGTGCAGAGGCTCACACTTCGCAAACATCTCGTTTCATCTGAACAGATACCCCATTGGGTATATCTTATCCCCATTTTATAGATGAGGAAACCAAAGCTGATCTTGTCTGAAATCACAAAGAATGGGTCTGACTCCCAAGGCTTTTGCCACTAGGCTAAACTGAGAAATTGAATGTAATGAGAGTCACTTGTGAACTCTTTTGTCAAGCACTTCTTCCATAATCATTATCTAATTGGCTTGTTCATGAAAGGCAGAGAACCTGGCTTCTTCAAAGTGACTTCACAGTGTCACTCTGATGAGGTGTGTTCTGTCCTCTTGTTCCCTTCCAGAGGAGATCTGTACCCTCGTCATCGCTGAGACTTTCCCTGAAGATGCAGGGGTCTTTACCTGCTCGGCAAGAAATGACTACGGCTCAGTAACCAGCACTGCCCAGCTGGTGGTCACCGCAGGTACGTGAGGAGTAAGCAATGGCAGGGTTCTGCCCCCAGCCCTCAGTGTGGTTTGCCACAGGGGAGAGAACTGTCCCAGGAGGAGTGCTCAGCCATTGGGAATGGGTGCTGCCACTCCAGGAGTTATCCTGAAGGTCAGTGTTTCATCAGCAAACAAAAGGCTTTGGGGGAGGGGGAGTGAAAGTGGAGATGAAAAACAAAAAGATAATGATAATGGAGCAACTGAACACCCGTGCAGCTATTTTTGCAAATCACCCATGCGGTCTTGGTCTTGGAAGTGATGGAGCTGGCCTCCTAACATGCTCATGCTAACCCCAAACCATGCTCACATCAGAAGGCCACCTGGGAATGGGAGATGCTATCACTGTTTTGAGCAGCGTCAACACAGGAGAGGAGATAAATGTTCAGAAAAATTAGGGTTGAACCCACGATTGAAACTTCTGAAAAAGTAGTACAAAATACACCTGATGGAATTTGGATAAACTGTAAGATCTCAGCTGTCAAATTTCACTGACAGTGAAATATAACTCTGATATGAAAAACTACAGCAATATACTATTAAAACCAATATTCAAAAATACCTGGGTATTTTTTTAAACTCTGAAATTTACCACTAGCAAAGGCAACATGAAGCAGCTTTTCCTGTAACTTGAGCTTGCTCTTTTCTGCTATTATTGATAGCTATACCTTAGTTTATTTTTATTGCCTCATCTCTATTATTCATTTTACAGCAAATGTTAAAATATATCCTTGACCAGGCCTGACACAAAGTGCACATAACAGGGAGTCAGTAAATGGGGTTGGTGGCTGGATGAGAGAGACATGGAGAGAGCAATGGAATCGCACTTTGATTTCTTTGGAAGCGTGGGAACTTGGTGCTAGGGGGCAGCAGAGGCACAACCAAGACTGGGTCAGGGAGCTCGGCGTGGGAATTGTTATTCCTCTTCATCTTAAGAAAAGAACTGTGGATGCTCGGGCAGAGCTGATGCGCCTCAAGATCGCTTCCCTAGAGTGCCGAAAATCCCCTCTCTGCCCTGAGCTTTGGCACCCAGTTCCGTCAAGTACAGTTGAGCATCATCTTTAAAATAAAGGCTCCTGAGAGGGAATTGAAAGCTAAAAAAGAAAAAATGAGGGGACATAGGTAATACTCTCAACAATAAAGATTTTTTTTTTTAAAAAAAGATACAGTAATGTTTTAATAAAATGGAATAAATAAAGAAAAAAGAAAGGAAGAGAGGGAAGAGGGGAGTAAAAGAAGGAAAGGAAGGGAGAAAGGAAGGAAAGGGCTCACCTTAATGGGAGAACAGTTGATTGAATGAGTGCATTAAACGTGCATGGTCGGAGCTGCAGAGTGGGGAAGATTCCGGTGTTTCGATTCCGGTTGGCTTGAGGCCTGTCCCATCAGAGGGCCGCAGCCATGGTGCAGTGCTCCCACAGTACGGCCCAAACTCCAGACTCTCAAAGTCTGTGTGGTAAAACTTGGCATTCTTATCTGGGGCAGAGAGGCCAAGCATAATAAACAAATACTGCGGAGCCCTCCTCCGTTCACCTCGGGAAGCACTCTTGAGTACATTCCAGGAGCTCTGCTGGGCTCAGGGCAAAGGGAGAAATCCAAAGAAGACATGATCTTACCTCAAGACACATTCAGTTTATTGAGAGTAAAGAAGGAAAAAAAATGGGGGTGGAAGGTGAGGTATGACTGTGGCAATCCCCTAACCTGGAAAAAAAAAAGTGATCTATGAGGTCATAAGACATTTCCCTTAGACTCAGCGCTTTACTTAGCTTTCAATAGAATGAAATCCCTCCCTATTCATTGCTTATCCCATAAAACCTTAGGGCTTGAGCTAATATTAGTAAAGCTCAGATAGGATGTTCAGTCGCATCTGTGGCTGAAATGTGAGAAGACAAAGCATTATTAGTTGATGCTGTTTCTGTTGTCATTTTTAAACTGAGTTCCGTCTTTAGCTCTGGCTTGAAATGAATAGGTAGCCGCTTTCCCCAGTTGTGGGCCCATTCAGGAAATGAAACACTAGCAGCCACCCAGACAAGCTTGGACGAACCAAGCCCTCCAGCTGGCTTCGCTTCCGCGTCAGATGCAAGCGGCACAGCTACCTCTTCTGTAACACCAGGGTCCGAGGGATCCTCAGACCATCCAAAACAGTGTGAACATAACTGTTGAGTTAGTAGCATCGTATTATTTGTTCTCTCTCTTTCCCTTTCCTCAGCCAACACTGAGGACTGTAGCTATGACTCCACGGGTGACTCCAACAGCGATCACTTCCAGCACTTCCCGCCTCCCCCTCCGATCTTGGAGACCAGTCCCTTTGAGTTGGCTCCAAAGAAACCAGCCGAGATCCAGCAGGTGAACAGCCCCGAGTTAGGCCGCGGCATGGCAGCCCTTCAAATGCAATTCAGTTCTGCTGAGAGGGAAACGAACGGAGTGCACCCCAGCCACGGAGTCAACGGACTGATTAACGGCAAAGCGAACGGTAATAAATCTCCCCCAACACCAGCTGTCCTGCTTTCACCCACGAAGGAGCCTCCACCTCTGCTTGCCAAGCCGAAACTGTGAGTATTTCTGCATGTTTCGCAACACTTTCCGTACCGCCGCTAAATCGCCTCTCTGGTCAGTGAAAACTCTTTGCCCGGCCTCAGCTTTGTGGCACGTTGCCCCCTTCTGCAGGCCAGCTGTCTCTGGCTGATGGGGCCTTGCTACCAAGTGGGGTCTTTGAAAAAAATACAAAAGATACCTAAAAATAAAGAAGGTATATGAGGAGCTCGGTGACCTCTGCCCTTTGCTCAAAAGCTGTAACTGGTTCCAGCTGTGAAAATATCTGTGCTCCGTGTGGCCTTCCATTGTACAGCAAGGACGTAGCCGCTCCCCAGAGGTGATGGGCAAGGGGACCTGCTTTGAGCTCTCTATGAACGGCATTTCCAAATGTTTTTCAATGTAAGAATCGGTAAGGAAATCTGCTCTAGATAAGCACAGGAAGACGAGGGGCTGAGGATGGAAATGCATTGTACAGAACCCGGGAGGGGAATGACAGCAGGGATAGCCGGGCTTGTCAGGAAGAAGAGCGCCCTTCACAACGCGACCTCCGAGGCTTTGGAATTTCCATGAATACCAGCTCCACATTTGATTTCCACTATTTTCTTAGCACGATAAACCTTGCAGGAGCTGTTTCCATTGGCACTCCACAGCAGAGAGTTGTCATGAATGGAGCCCTTCCAGTGTCAGAGAGAGACAGAAATCAATTACCTCCAAAGGTTCTGTCGTAGCATAACAGACCTTGAATTACTGCCCTGATAGAGGTCAGTGGAAATGTCAGCGTTATATAAAATGTATACATACTCGATGAGGTCACATTTCCTCGGGAATGAATGCGCCGGGATCAAGGAAAGCCCCTTAGATTTCCCCATGATGTCTGATGTTTTTGATTTGGGGCAGGAAAGATGACTTTAGGGATAGGAATTGTTTCTCTGTAGTCGACTGTCTTTTCTCTGTCATTGGCTCATATGTTGGAATATCCTATACATTGGTACATTGCGTTATTGTTTACCAAGTGATCTCATGATTATTAGACTAATGAAATAAATCAGCCAAATGAATACCTTAAGTTAACAAATGGGCAGACAATTTTATAAAAATGAACTTCTGGGCAATCTTGTGTTGCAGTTTCAAAAATCGGTCTATGACCACCCTGCCCTTAAGCCTGTATGCCGTCCAGGCTCGGTTTTCAGGCAGTGCGGCCACTAGGTTTGTATACAGTCGTGTTTGTATACAGCCAGGCTAACATTGAATACCTGTGCTCCAACTCTGCTGAGACGCTGAACAGGTAAAACGAGGTCAAATGCGGCCGCCTTAAAAGAGATATACACTCTGTAGCTTCAACCCATAAAATTAATTGCCACGGCTGACCCCTTTTATCTTTGCGTTTTGAATATGTATTTCTCGTGCTTTTAATGAAACAAGGGACCTGCTCTCCCGAGAGTGGGGGGTTGGGCGGGGGGCGGGGGGGAAGGAAAGGGTGGATGTTGCTTAATGGCTGGGACTTGCCTGGACTTTTGATTAAGTGACCTGTGTCCATGGTAATGGCTGTCATAAATTAGATGTGAATCACAGGAGAGCAGTGGAGGAGCTGTTAACAGGCATTTCAGCCCTTCTTATCTCAGGAGTTTCAACAGCTGCTCAGCTTTTAGCTCTGCTTTATGGTGATGTTAGTACGCCTGGTGGGGGGCGGGGGCAAGTCTGCAAAACACAGACAACAATTCTGTGGTTATTAAGAGGACGAGTAGCTTAAGCACAAGTTTGAAGAGTGACATCATGATTTGCCTATTAGTCAGATTTTCAATATAAAATAAGATACAGGAAAAACAGACTTTAGTGTTTTAAGATCTGTGTAAAGGGGTGGCTTACTCTCCCCTTCACGAGGAAGTGTAGGGAAAGGCAGGGCACCTAATCACAAACCTGGTAGCTTAGAAATAACAATTACTGGTACCAGTTTTTACCACCGTTTTCTTGTTTTTCCAAATCTTTAGGCGTTTAAGTATATCCTTGGAGCGCTGCTTAGCGATTTGCATATTGTATGCCTGCCATTTACTTGATAGAAAATCATAGGTGATGACACTTGAAAATATATATTTATTTTAATTAAAATTTTTCTTATGAATTATAGTACTTTATTGGCTTTTGTTTTCAGTACAAAGTAAATGCATCTTGATGTGACAATTTAAATAATACAGAATAACTCACTCTCTCCGCTTCTCCTCTTCCAAGCCACCCTCTTTGGGTAACTGACTTTATTGCTTTAGTCTGAAGTTTTTCACTCCTTTCTCTATTATCACGTTCTTTTCTGAAAAGTTTTGTTCATTGTTTTAACAGTTGTATTCATTGTTAGAGGAATATTGTTGAATAACATCTGCCATTTATTTAGAATAGCATCTAAATTATTGGTAATCACACATCTCTTTCTTTCTTTTTATACATTGGGGGGGGGGGAATTAGATTTGGCTTCTTATGGTTGGCAATGAAAAACTTTAGGTTGCTCTAATCTTTTCTAAATAGCCTATGATTTTATTCCTCTTCCTAAAAGGAGAATGTATGACATTTTACTCATCTGAATCAGCTGTAATCAGACAAATAGGAAACAATGAGGAGGGGGCAAATAATAGGTATTAAAATATTCTCGCAATAACTTAACCTGAAAATGGGTTTGATTTCTCAGATTTCTGAAAATAGATCATTTTTTACATATTTTTAAAATTTATTTTTATTGATTTCAGAGAGGAAGGAAAAGGAAGAGAGATAGAAACATCAATGATGAGAGAGAATCATTGATTTGCTGCCTCCTGCATGTCCCATACTGGGGATCGAGCCCACAACCCGGACATGTGCCCCAACCAGGAATTGAACTGTGACCTCCTGGTTCGTAGGTCAACCCTCAACCACAGAGCCATGCTGGCTGGGCAAAAAGGATCATTTTTAGAAAGAAAATATTTTGCACTTTTTTCTCTCAAATAGCTCCAATACCAAAAAAGAAAAGAAAAAGAAAAAAATCAAAGACTAAAATGAAAAGATAGAAATGTCATGAATTCTTCTAACAAGGTCTAGCCCTGATCTTCTGTTATCCAATGGAAATCTTCACCAGTGGCCTGTAACCCACCCAGACTCCATCGGGGTCTCTCATGCCTGTCCTGAGGCTGAGTTCCTGCCTCAGTATCAAGGAGGCATCTACTTTGGTTCCTGCATCTCCAAGTGTCTTTGTCCCTGATGCTGCCCCTCAAGTATAGTCAAACATGAGGACATGGGGGCCATTTGATAAGTGTTAGTATGTTAATTTTACATTTT
Source organism: Eptesicus fuscus (assembly GCF_027574615.1). Taxonomy (NCBI): domain Eukaryota; kingdom Metazoa; phylum Chordata; class Mammalia; order Chiroptera; family Vespertilionidae; genus Eptesicus; species Eptesicus fuscus. The sequence goes on along the minus strand of NC_072478.1, from coordinate 39,917,800 downwards.
TCTTATGAATTATAGTACTTTGTTGGCTTTTATTTTCATTACAAAGTAAAATGCATCTTGACGTAACAATTTAAAAAAATACATGAGTAACTAAAGAAAAAGTTAACTCTTGCTGCTTCTCCTCTTTCAAGCCACCCTCTATGGGTAACCAACTTGACTGCTTTGGTCTGAGGTCTTCCACTCCCTTCTTTATTATCATGGTGTGTGTGGAATGCCTTACCACTTGCTGTGGGACCAGAAGTGCCCTTATACACTGCACAGGAAAAAAAATTCATAAGTAAGGGTTATGTATGTGACTGACACTCATAATCTTCTATTACAGTACAGAGAAAAGAAGCAACGGTACTTCAATCAGATTTCTCATCAGGGAAAAAGAGAACGGAACAAACATAAACCCAACTTGTGAACTATCTGTTATATTATTTTCCTTGTTTGGAGTGCCGTGCCCAAATAAGTCTGGTGCCTCCCACTCTACAAATCATACCTGAAGGTTCCTTCCAAAGGAAAAAAAAAATTTTTTTTTCTTTTTAGGGCTCAGTGTGTGAATAGGAAACAAAATCCCTGCTTTTCTTAATTTCTATCAACTCATCCATACTAAGGTATTAGGGATTTTATATTATCACTCAGTCCAGTTCTGGACTGACAAAGTAAAGCTACGTCTTCATCGTAATAAACGATCATAAGCACAATAATAATTCCTTGTGCAAAATCAGAGACGTGTTCTTGCCCTGCACTTGGGGGAGTGAGAGATGATGTGTTTAAGAGACAGAAGGGAAGGAAATAGCAGCCTGTATCACTCTCTGTATCAGTGACTTAGCTGGGCCAGGCTTGCTATATTTGGAAGTTCTTTATGGTTTCCTCCACGCCCCTCGACACACATTGAAGCACAAGTTGTTCCCTTGCTGGGAATGTTCTACTCGTAGGAATGTTCTACTACTAATGGCTGCCTCCTCCTTGCTTTCAACGCTCAGCTTAATGGCACCATCATCCCTGACCACCCAACCTAAAGCAGCCACCCACCATTCTCCAATAAATCAGCCTCTTTAATTACCACATGGCATGCCATTCTTTTTCATAGTTTCTTATTACCTGCTTGTCTGTTTGTGTATTGTTTTTCCCCATTATTACAATGAAAGCTTTTTGAGAGTAGGGACCGTGGCTGTTTTTTTCACTGCCCTTTCAGCAGGCCCTAGATCAGGGCCTGACGGAAGGAACGCTCAAAACATTTTGGAATGAATGAAGCAAGAGCAGATCGAGAAGGAGGAAGAGAGAGACCTCCCACATTTAGAGCAACCCCATTTGTTCTGCTTAACTTCAAACCTTCACATACCCCACCAATCCCACCGTTTTCCCACTTTACAATACTTTTAAAACCGACATTATTTCTCTCATAAACAAAATGAATATGAAAGAATTAAATAAGAATCCCATGAGCGTGTGGGGGGTGACGAGGGCCTAATATACAGAGATGGAAGAAGATTTGACTTTGGGTGGTGGGCATAGTGCAATATAGAGACCCTGTGACATAGAAACCCACATCTGAAACTTATATGATCCTATTACTCAATGTCACCCCCAATAAAATTAACTTTTTAAAAGAAGGGAGGAAAAAAGAATCCCTTGGGATAGGATTACAGTGGAAAAGTTTGTCCAACCAAGTTACTTACTGTGGGAACCCTTTCGGCTCCTTCCTCATTGCTCCTCTGTTCCCATTTGATTAACATCTTGTGTGAAAACATTATGGAGAAAATGAGACATTTGGAAGGTCTAGGAGGACGTTTTCACTCTCTAGTATGTACTTGCAATGTCAGTTGGCCACAGTACAATCAAACTGTTTCAAGGTGTGTGTACTTGACATGTTAACACCCCCCTCAGAGGCCAGACTTTTGATGAAGGGCTGAAAGCTTCTGTGCTACTCCCTTCCTGTCCTGTTTATGTTGGACGGCGGCTCGCGCTCCACTGTGTGGCTTGGTCAGTGTAACTTAGAAAGTGGAACATTTTTCCGTCCTTTAACCTCTGCTAGTTAGGGTTCAAGACTTCACTATATTACTGTTTGACATTAGAATATAAATGGTTTCCTGGGTTCGATTCTAGTAAAAACCTTACCTGGTAGATTTAAACACACATACACACAAACACAAGGGCAAAAAGATGATAAGTCAAACTATTTGGAGCAAAGTAAGTAACAAAGGTCAAAGAGATGTCATCCTTAAGCAATCGTAAAGAGGTCTTTAAATGTATGTAAACGTATTTAAAAATCTAGCATGCTTTTTATTCCCTCACTGTTAATTGAGCATCCACAAGTGTTGGGTAATGCAAGGTTCTGGAGACAGAGAGGTGAACAAGACAAAAGCATTATCTTGGAATAATTTATAATCCAGCATCCTCTAAGATCATGGTGGCAGCATTATACACATAAAATTCTGCACACATTTTAACCTCACACCGATTTTGTAGAAGAATGACCAATTCCTAAATTAGATTCAGTGCAATACAATTGTCTTGTCTTCCCAATTTAATGGTTGGAAGATACGCCATTTTGCTGTTGATGCAAAAAAAACTTAGGCACCAACTCCCATTTCTCATTAAATGATTTTTGTTACCTGCTGAGTCTAGTCAAATAACAAAGCAATATAGTAGCAGTGAACGTGTAAACTGTGGAGCCAGAGGAATGTGGGCACAATCATGGACTTCATTCTGAAGCACCTGGCTGTGTGGAGATGGGCTCTTCATAAATATAATACAATGATGGCTTTGCATTAACAGTGTTGGTGTTGGATCACTTTGAACACCACCCCTCTCTGACCTGGAAAGTCCAATCAAGGAACTTCCTGAAGTATGAAACTTTTAACTGAGAAATAACATTTTGATGTATTTTTCCTCATGCTTTTTTCATGTAAATATTGGCTTTGTCACAGTGTCACATTCTTAGTTATTAGGATAACAGTGCTTTGCTATGCTGGTCTCTTGGTGAATATAATGTTTTAATTACATTTCCAGAAGAAAGTCAAGCCCTTATGTTTATGGTTAATAGTTTCATGTGGTGTCTGAAGTATATTGGAAATATTTGCAGATACCCTGTATATAGTCAAAGTAGTACTCTGCCACCCATAAGAGATGCCATAGGTACATCTCAAATACTTGGTGCGGTCCATGAAAGTATACGTGATGATTCAATATTTCTTCCACATTTCCATCTCATTTTGCCTAAATAAGTATGAGAGATACTATGGTGATTATAAAGTAAGATGAAAAGAGTAATCTCTGCTGGTAACCTTTTATTTTGAAGGGAGGAGGGCCTCAGCTCAGAAATAAGATGGAGCCACATTTGAATAATGTACTCAGAGGTAATGCTATTAATAGGATGTCAAAACATAAACAGTTTAGTGTCAAGCAAAAAAAAATATGCTTGAGACAAAATGATATATGCAGCTTAATACTAATTTTATGGGGGGGGGGGGGACAATAAAACACTTTAACCAACTAAAATGAGTATTAGACATTTAGAAAGAAAAACACCAAAATGTTACCTGTGGTCTCTGAGTGGCAGAATGTTGAGCAGATTATATTTTCTTGTTAACCAGTTCTGATTTTCATCAATAATGATGATCAGCGTTATGATTACAAAGTATTATTTTAAATGAAATAAATACTTTTGATCCTCTCTCTTTCTTCCCCCTCCTCTGTAGAATCTCAGCTCACTCTGCTCTTCATCATGGATGCTCCCTGCTCAAAATAATAGCCTCCAAGCTCCATTGTAAACATAGTTGGATGCAGAGTGCTCTCGCCTTCTCTCTCAGAGCTCCTCTCTTATCCCGGAAGCCAATGTCTTCAGGACTCCATCTGGGTTTTTAGAACCCTGCTAGAAAGCCTCCCCAGAAAAATGCCCTGTACTTCAAAATGACTGTGTTTCCACTCAAATATTCTCTTTTAACAGTCCTCCACCCCCACCAACCAAAACTCCCATTTCTTCACTTTCACATCTCAGGTGTTAGGATGAAAGTGATATCGGTAAGGTAATTTTTTTCATTTTAAAGCCAGAAATAAACTAGATATTTACAAGGGCAATATTTAATGTATAATCTGTCCAAGGCCTTCCACAGAAAGGATGACCGCTTTCCCTTAGGAACTGTGGTGAAGGAGAAAAGATGTGGTGAAGGAAAATTGAAGTTCTGATTTAAATAATATTATCCGTAAATTGTGTGATGAAGGCATCGACCTTAGGAGGAAGGATAGTTTAACTGTGAGGTTAAGAACAGTGAAAAAGGCTGAAGAGAACTGTGAGAAATTATTTTTTTTTAAATACCCAGAAAGGAATGTATTTCCTAGCAATAGTGAGAACCCATTTGAAATTAGAGTGAAAATTCATATTCGATTCAGTGAATGAGCATAGATTCAGGACTTTATTTTAGCCACGATCGGCACTCTGATGAGAGACATAAAGGGCCTATATAGTTGGTGGTATTGGCAAGATGGAAATGCTATATAATACTTAATTTGTTGATGGTGAGAAGTATCACTGAAATCAGCATCCAAGCAGTGTGTAGGGTCAGAGAGGAAAGCAGAGTAAGCCAGAATAGGATTTAAGGAGAAAAGAGATAGGACTCAAGAAAATGGAAGTTATACCAACAATGTAAATGACTCAGAGGGAGTGTGGGATAGGAAAATGTGAAAGGGGAACAGTAGGTGATCAAAGTAAGGACTCTTAAAATTTAAGATCTAAAGACAGAACTCCTTACAAGTGATGAAGGAACTTAAGATATCTGTTTGGGTCGGCAGTTTAGGTGGAAGCTGAGGTCACAGGAGTAGAGGAAGTGGTCAGGGATCCATCAAGTCAAGAAGTTAAAGGGAACATTACCATGGATGGTGGCCCAAGTTAATGGGAGGAAAGCAAATGCTAGTTACTATCACGTCATTGAGAAAAATGAGGACATACCAAGGTTGTTGGTGACCAGCAGGGAAGCGTAATCATAGCTGGAGCACACTGACTTCAAATAGAAGCAGACGTTGAGTGATGATGGCAAAAGTTTTCGAAGAGGAGCTTTGGGAAACAAAAGAAAATACAGAATCCTCCTTGCTCAGAGAAGATCATGACGGGTTTACTAACCGCATCAAGGAAAGTCAGATTTCAGTTAAGGACAAAAGCACTTCCAATGAGACTTTGGGGAAGTGGGAATATTGATTAGAACAGTTAAGGAACCACATGGATGATGAAAGGGCTCTAGAAAAGGGACTCTAAGGGACAATTGATGAAGGAAGAACAGGAAGAGGGGAGAGGTTTGCATCTGAGAAAATAAGGTGAGAGAATGAGAATGTCATCCTGGGGGTCGCTTGCTGTCATTTCATGAAGAGCCACTAAGATTATTCATAGTTTGAATCTGATAGAGCCATTTCCAGTACAACTCATACTCCTTTCTTAGCCCCTCTTTATTTTCGTTATATTGCAGCACCATGGCCCATTTTGTAGTTATTAACCTCTTCTTTTGAAGCAAGATCTTGAGTTGGGGTGTTACTGAACAAGGCTATTTCTATATTTGTATATTTTGAAACAATCCTTCTCAACTAATGAATGTGTAATCCATATATGTTGACTGGCACTTCATGTCTACAACTTTCACTACTAGAGGATTTATTTCTGTATACTGCAGGCTGAAATACATTAGGTTGCCAATTTTCTACCATTGATATTTTTATTTCCTGTGAATGTGTAAGTTTTCCATTCAAACTAATGCATCACCTAATGGTGAGAACATTTGTAGCAGGGAAGTTTATTTTAGTTGGTTTCTATTACATGTGTAAAAGCAGACTGTTCATTCTCTCAACAAACCTAAGAATGACAGTTTCCTTACTTGGCTAAAGTTGTCATTACAGACCTTATGAATAACATTGGAGTTGATGTCGTTTTTAAAAAAATCTTTTCCATATGTGCCAAGGAATTAGATATTCTTTCATTTTTGTTTTAAGAATAATGTGCATATTAAGTTAAGTCAGTAAGATTTGTAGATTTTATGAAACTATGTAGATTTTCATTTCCATGGCTGAATAAATCACATATCAATTTGAGCACACAAGTTACTCCATTATTCAAAAGGACATTATAAATTCATTGCTCTCAGAGCCTCAACTTGGCTATACCAGTTTCATGTTTTCTACTGGTGGTTCCTGCTAGGATAATCCTGGCTCCTCTGTTTAGCAAGGCTATTGTGAAAGTACACATTGATTGTTAAGGTTTTTGATGATGCTCAGAGGTAATGCCCTAGTAAATATGTACATTGATTTAACTTCTATATCTGTATTCCCTCTGTTTGCTAGAGTTCACTACCCCATCTCTACTCAGAAACCTTGAAAATGCATTTGCTCTGTGCCCTGCTCCATTTCACAATGTTCTTTAGGTCTGTTTCTCTTTTTTTAAATTTGAATGTAATGATGTATGTGTCCACAGTAGGCAGCGTTTGAGGGACTCCAGCTGTGAGGCTCCTGAAATGAAACTAGTAAAACCAATGCATCACTCCAATACTATCCAAATATTTTTTCTTCGCTTTATTTGTCAGGAACCAAAAAGAGTAGGTGCAGCTATCTGGTACTCCTTTTCCTCAAAGGAGTTTATAAATAGGTCACATATAGGTAATTATATGCCTCAGCTATAATTTCAAGCTTGCTGCTTTTCTAGTAATTGCCATTAAATGTGAAGGTTGTGAAAGATTTCTGGAAAGACCACAAATATTTTCCCGTCCTTGTTTCTTTTTTTGTTGAAATAGTTCATGCACCATCTGGTTTCAAGGATGTATCATTATGTGCAATAATGTCTTCTGTAGCAGGGGGGGAAAAAAAGCCATAAAAGACGGCCTAAGTGCAATGCAGAGCAATGTAAAAATATCTCTTGTTCTCCCTAGTTTCAAAAATAGAGCTTGTAGCTTGGACCTCCAATGAGGTTTAGCTAGAGGAGGGGGAGGTTGGAGGTAAATTTCTCGCTCCAGATGATTGTTTTCATGTCTGGTGCCCTCTTTGCCTTCATAGCCTTTGCTTTCTTCAGAGGTTTTTTAAATGGGAAGTGTTCACATTTGTTTGTATTGCATCACAAAGCTAGCCTCCACACATAGGCAAGGACTGTTCTTGATGCAGCATTCTAGAATCACAGCAGTCCGGCCAGTGTGGCTCAGTGGTTGAGCATTGACCTATGAACCAGGAGGTCATGGTTCGATTCCCAGTCAGGGCATATGCCCAGTTTGAGGGTTTGTGGGGCGTGCAGGAGGCCACCAATCAATGATTCTCTCTCATCATTGATGTTTCTCTCGCTCGCTCGCTCGCTCTCCCTTCCTCTCTGAAATCAATAAAAATATATATTTTTTTAAAAAATTAGAATGACAGCAAAGTTCACTTCATGTTGGAATTAATTATTCTACCTCTAAAAGCAGAATTATATTTGGTTTTGTCATTACTCAAACTCTCTGATATTAAACAGCTGCCTTACTGGAAAGAACTATAATAAAGACTTTTGTTTTTACCAAAAATTGGCAGAGAGGTTTCTAAAAGCAATTGGATGGCTCCTGAATGTTCTGTTACTTGAAAAGTTGATTTACGCAGAGGACCGTTATCCCCAATTGCATTTTGTGTTTTGCTTTATAACAAGGGAACAAAAACTGCCTTTATGAAATGAAGTTCTGTTTTATCCTCTTGGTGCTAGAAGTAAGCAATCTAAGTAAACTGGAATTCTTACCAAAAGTGGAAGCAAAATGGAGTGAGGAAGGGGCATATTGTACATGTTGTCTATGCTCTTGGTCCTTTTAGTCTGGACAAAGGAGGACACAAGCTGAACTGGATTCTAGAGTTGCACTTGGTGCTACACCATGCTTTTGCTTGGCTCTGATGCTTCATCTAATCGGCTCTCTCCTCCTACGGGAGCATCTTGGAAGATGAAATGCAGGGCAGGCCTCGGCCTGAATCCAGCTCGGGCCCCAAACATGTAAGTCTGGATTTGGGGTAGAATGAGGAGGATGCCAGGGGTCCGTGCCAGCCAGGAGGGATTAAAGACATCTGTCAGTGTGGTGTGCTCCTGGGAGGCCAAGTCTGTGTCCTGGGGCCGAGAAGGAGGTTGGCCGGTTAGATGGCCATTTTCTTAAGAGCTTGAACTCTGCAAAGTGACCAAAAGTTGTGCCAACTTTGTGGATGTGTAGAGATGGATAAATTAAAATTTTGAATTATCTCTTTCTCCCAGATCCTTATCAGACTGAATTGTACACACCGAGTAGTCTAGAATAAATTAAATACACATGATATGAGAGAATAACCATGCTTTTCTTGCTAACTGCATTCCACGTGGTTATAAGCAATCTGTCAGCTATAAATCCCAGGTCAATAGGTCATTTTTCCCTCCTAGTGTCAAATTTCCCGCTGTGTCTATTTTCACATAAAATGTATAAGTATCAACGGCTCTTATTCTAGGAAACAAACTGTTTATTTCTGGGTTCAGGTTGAATTTAGCATGTACTTCCGTATATTCTTGAGAGGTGAAAAAGGATTATCATGGAATTTACAGAAACTGAAAAACCACTACACACAGTCATAAGCCAAGAGCCCTCACCTTGCTCCAGCACTCCCGCCTGACCAAGGCAAGGAATGGGTTGGGTGTTTTATTCTAATGGGAGTAGTGATTGTCATCCTGCACTTAGCCTAAGTAGACATGATGGACATTTTCTCCTTCTGAAAGTTTTATTGCTGTTTATAGAACTTAGACATGTTTCATATCCGTGTGGCATTTTAAAACAAGGAATTACTTAAGCCACACACACACACAAATTATTTCAGAGACTTTGTACAAGCATAAGTAATCAGTATTGATTATGGAACTATTTAGAAAATGGTGCCGTGGTACATTGACTCTTATTTTCCCCACTCATGAATTTCCGTTACACTAAACTCTGTATATCTTTGTCGGGTTTCATTGGGGCCAGCAGTGCAGCTAGTCAGCATCTTCATAATTTTCTTAAACATTGTTTTTCTCATGACACTTTCCTGCTGTGCAAGCAGTGCTCCTAAAATGCAGGAGCCCTCCCTCGCTGTGTCCCCCACATTCTGCTCCATTCTCAGCAGGCTGCTCTCTGGGCTTAGTGCACAGCTGTTTCCCTAGGACTTCCCTTCTCCATCCAAAAAGTGCCTCTCACTTTTTTTTATCCTCGTTCCCCTGATTTCTAAATGCCATGTATTTGCTTTTTTGTTTTACTCTCTCATTTGCCAAAAGCACGCCTTCCAGTACCTTTCAAAGAAGGAGCACGGGATAGACTGTATCTAGACCCTACTTGTCTGAAAAATGTCTTTATTCTATCCTCACACTGAATCAACAGTTTGGCTGGATTTGGAATTACAGACTTGTCCTAAGAAGTTTGAAGGAATTGCTTCAGATTCTTCTGGTTTCTAATGTTATTGTAAAGGAGTCCAATGGCTATCTGGTTTCTGGCCCTTTGCTTATGACCTAATTTTTTTTTTCATTCTGAAAATATGCAGAATATTTTCTTTATCCCCAGTGTTCTGAGATTGCATGATATGTAATATTTTCAGACATTGTAGAAGATAGGTATTTAGTAGGCTCTTTCAATCTAAAAACTCATGAGTATATATTCTGGGAAATTTATCTCCATTTCCTCTGTTCTCTCTTTCTGAAATTTGTGTTGTTATGAGGTTGGAACTCCTACCTGATGTTCTGATTTTCTTTTCTTGCCTATTTTTGTTGTGCTTTCTGTAGACCCCATCACCTTTGTCTTCCAAACATTCTTCTGTCATATTTTCATTTTCCAAGGCTTCTTTCTCATTCCCCAAAATTTGTATGGCATTCTATTCTGTATCATGAATGCAGTAATGTCCTTTATCTCTTTACAGATATTAATCATTGGAGGGTTTTTTTAGTGAGGTTGTTATTGTTCTAATTTAGCTCTGTTTCCCCTTTCCCTGCATTTTCTCTATTCTTTCAAGTTCCTTTTTTTCTTTGTATTTATTTGAGCTAAATACTATGTTTTAGTTGCTTTTATAAAATTCTCATGACCTCTGGCACCAGAAACTTGACTGAAAACATAAGTCACACACACACAAAATAGATTTGTCAGCTAGTAGGTGTCACCCTACGATTAAACAAGGACCCCCAAGTGCTAGCATCTACAGGTGTTTCTTCAGGTTACCTTTTTCCTGAAAGATATTTAGTCTGCATTCTTGGGTGAGGGTAGACAGGGCAGATACATGCTGGGCAGACAGCATTTGGGAGCTGAGCAGGGGGGAGGGGCTGGCTTTTACCATTGAGTAGATACATTCATTTAATTCCTCATCCCCATTTTCAGCCTCTTCCCTTGCACCTTCATTCTGCTGTACCAGGTCTTTCTGGATCTGAAACTTTCCTGGTTCTACATCTCCATAAGAAAAGCTTCCTGCCCTAACCCGTTTGGCTCAGTGGATAGAGCGTCGGCCTGCGGACTGCAGGGTCCCGGGTTCGATTCCGGTCAAGGGCATGTACCTTAGTTGCGGGCACATCCCCAGGTGGGGGCGTGCAGAAGGCAGCTGATGGATGTTTCTCTCTCATTGATGTTTCTAACTCTCTCTCCCTCTCCCTTCCTCTCTGTAAGAAAATCAATAAAATATCTTTAAAAAGAAAGAAAGAAAGAAAGAAAGAAAGAAAGAAAGAAAGAAAGAAAGAAAGAAAGAAAGAAAGAAAGAAAGAAAGAAAGAAAAGCTTCCTGTCCCTGAGGTGGAAGAGAAATGGTTGACTAGCTAGCTACCAAGGTTGACCTCCTACAAACCTTCAACCAGTGCTCTCCTATTCAGCCTTATGCCTCTCCCCCAAGTTCAGAGGAATCTTGTGGTCAAGTTTTTAGTTGCTCAAATTAGCTTCCTTCTTGCTGCCTTCACCTCCGGTAGGCACTTGAGTTTCCACTTTCCTCTCCTGCCATCAGTGACAACTCATCATTCACTGTTTATTCTAACACATATACAGTTTTCCCTCCTTTACTCTCATTTTGTTGTTGTTGTTTTTAGGATTTAAGGAAGGAGCAAGAATAAATGTATCCATTCAATCCACCATGTTTAAGTAAATACTAATTTGTGACTTTAGAGTTTGTTTTTAAAGGAAGGTGATTTCCAGCGTAAGAGAACAGTATAGGACAGTGATGGAATCTCTGCTAGCCCCAATCGAGGTGAACTTGGATACACTTCTCAATACCCCGAAGTTTCAGCTGCTGCTTCAGTAAAAGGGAATCATGACGGTATCTACTCCCAGGACTGTGGTCACGTGAAATAGTGTGCTAGCGCAGAGCATGCCTCAGGACAAGTGCTCAGCTGATGCTGCTTAGTGTTGCTTTTGTTATTATTAAGAGAATGTTAACAGTGCACCCTGAGATGCTTGACTACCCATGCAGAAAGGTTCTGAAATAAGCAACTTGCAAAACTTGCCAATTACAAGTGAACTCTTCCCATGTTCATCTTCTCTTTTTCTTTCTCTACCTCAAAAAGGTAGTAAGGAAAAAATGTATTATTTATAGAAAATCACTGACTACTTGGGAGAAGCTTTTGTTTTCATTCAAATCACCCTCTTGTTCCTGGAAATTGCACATGGGAACTCTAGTGAGTTGAGTATCAGAAATGGGAGTAGTGCTGATGATGGGCTAAGATGTTAGGGTACAAAATGTTAGATAGCTTGTTCTTTTGGGCAAGGTTATATGTGTAATCATGCAGAAAACTGTTAACAGACCTGTGAGGGGAGCATTTTTGAGACGTGTTATACACTGATGCTAAAGGCTGAAAAAGTTCATACTTGTCTAATTTTTTGCTTTGAAAAAAACACACAAAGCATTTTGTTTTAATAGCCAACTGAGGGGCCATTAGGGAGATGTTTTTAAATTTCCCAGGGCCTATATACAGCTTTTCCTGTAACAAAAAACAACACAGGAAAACAATATTTCACTCCTACACAATCAGCATACACACTGAGTTCAAAAGATGGGTCAAAACAATTATGTACTCTTCTCAGTAACAGACAAACCATCCTTTCCATAAGGGCCATCAAGAAGCCCCCCTCTCCCCTCCCTGACTGTCCTTGCTCCCTGCCCCCCTCTCCCCTCCCTGACTGTCCCTGTGCCCTGCCCCCCTCTCCCCTCCCTGACTGTCCTTGCTCCCTGCTCCCCTCTCCCCTCCCTGACTGTCCTTGCTCCCTGCCCCCCTCTCCCCTCCCTGACTGTCCTTGCTCCCTGCCCCCCTCTCCCCTCCCTGACTATCCCTGTGCCCTGCCCCCCTCTCCCCTCCCTGACTGTCCCTGTGCCCTGCCCCCCTCTCCCCTCCCTGACTGTCCTTGCCCCCTGCCCCCCTCTCACTCCATCAGTTCATTTAGTACTCCCCCCAGACCTATTTCCCCCAAGGCTGCCAGATAGAAAGAGGGAGGGTATTTAGAAGAGGTTCTTCATTTTCCTGTGAGAACAGCTATAGGAAAGAAGACCTCGATCTTACTCATATTAACCACCCATTACAGTCAAATTAAAATGCATTGTTACGTTGACCAATGTCTGTCTCTTTTCTTCATCTAATCCTTTCATTTCTTTTATATTGTGACTAGATTGAGTACTGTTGCTTTGGGTTCTTCTAGTAAACTGCTTCATTGTATATACAATCAGGAATCATGTTGGGGAAAACCATGTGAAGGGTGCTTTAGTCTTATTTCTGTTTTTGTTTTTTGGATGGGAACAATAGGTTTCAGCTTTGGGTCTCTGTCCCTATGGTTTCTGGAAGTGTCTCTTTTGGGAAAGTGGGGATTAAATGCATCGTTTTTGATTCTGACTTTCTCTTTTCCTGTTCCTCTACCTCCCACATTCACAAATTGCTCTTGTTACCACTATGTGAAAAGTAAAGTTACTTCTGCTAATAGCTGGACATTCTACTGACATTCCATGGGTTAACCCAAACTTTACCAAATGCAGATAGCAAAGAAAGACCTATAAACTTTCTAATGATATGGTACCAGTGGAATGAGTTCTGTTATGGAAAGTTTGCCTCTAATCACATTTTAATTCGACTCCTTTCATTGTCTCAATTTTTTCCCTTCTCAAAAATGGCATCATTTGTGAGTACAAAATATTTGCCTTAATAAACATACCCCTTAATTCTGCTATATATACATACCTAGGCAAAACACACACATATACACATGCGCATGCGCACACACACACAGAGGCTATGTGTGTTGGCAGCCCAGGCCTGTGTCGGGAGCTCAGAGATGTCAGGGTGCGTTTGGAATCTCATGACTTTCCCTTCATGGTTAGAAAAGGACTGCAGCCACTCACATACCAAGTCCTCACGCCAGTCTCCAGAACAGGAAGGAAGGGGCAGAGGCAAGGTTTTGTGAGGCACTGTTTATTTTATTCTAAAGAAAATCACTTCCAGCAGACTTTCCCTTAAGTGTCATTGACCACAACTGTGTCTTGGGTCCATTTTTAGTTCCAAGAAAGGATGGGAAAGTGAGTATCTGGCAAAAGGGAGTGGGATCACATGCCTGGCTGAAACCAGTCATAACATTCTTGGGGCTTGCAGAGAGCCCAATATGTAAAGGATCTCCATCCATTATCTGAAAAAAAGTCAGAATCCAACCTAGGTGGAACAAGATGGCTGTTAGGAGGCTAACACACCGTAGAATAGCATCTGCCAAGACGTGTTTTAAAGTATTCACAAACATTGGCCCTTGAGTTCATTCTTTCAATTACTAGTGACCTCCGTGTCAAAGATGTGCTGAAAATTGTGATGAAGAGACAGGGAGAGAAAAGCAGACCATTAGAAGAAATAGCAGTGGGGGGAGGTGAATGGTTACTAATATGAAGTGGGAAATGTTCAAAGACAGAAAAGAATGAGCTTAACCTGATTGTGTATAACAGTGAAGAGGATGTGTCTGTGCATATTCTTCTAAAACTTAATTTCTTCAAAAGGCAACTTTAGGCCCTGGCCAGGTGCGTCAGTTGGTTGGAACATCATCCCTTACATTGAAAGGTTGCAGGTTCCATTCCAGGTCAGGGCACGTACCTAGGTTTCAGGTTTGATCCCTGGTCGGGGTGCATATGGGAGGCAACTGATCAATGTTTCTCTCTCACTTTGATATATCTCTCTCCCTCTCTGTCCCCACCCCTTCCTCTCTCTCTATAAAATATATATATATCAGTAAAAACATATCCTCGGGTGAAGATTTTTTTAAAAAGTCAACTTTAGGTACCTTTTAGAGCACAACTGGAATATGCAAAGTGATAACCATGTGTGCCATATTAGCTCCATAAGATTTTATACATGCAAAGTAGAATGCCAGTGTTTGTTACCTTCTCTCTTAAACACCCAGGCTTAATCTGACCTATAAAATGAAGGGGGCTAACACATTGGGTGTGTTTATCAATATTCCTCAAAATAGTGGAATGGAGGCTAATTAACAAGATGCTCAAACCTCTAAGATAACTCAGAGATTGTTGATTTAAACCTATTTGGGGTCTTCCTTTCTTAAGATTTGTATGCACTAACTATATTTTTGAGTGCCAGATGGAGAAGACATCTGTAGAATGAGAAACTGAAGAAAACACACTTGCAAGATTAAGGCAAATTAAAAGAAAATTGTTGGCTGTGTGAGCAACAAGGAGTTTGGAAAAGATGTTCTCTATGTACATGCTCACTTTACTTAATGGATCACACAATGGAAGGTGCCAATTTTTTTCTAAGACAATTTTCTTTGTGAACAAGGTGCCCTGCAGTAAAATGAAAGCACGTGACTTCGTTTTCCCTCAACTCTTTTCTTTATTCTTTAGTGAAATTCTGGTTGTGTCCACTAACGTGGGGCAGTTTTGTCAATCCCTAAATACATACCCAGCTTTACAAAGAACCTATTTGGTAGAACTCTTTGTTCCCCGCGTCTGTAATGACCTCTCAGTCATGAAACAGAGTGAGACCATGTTAGAGAAAGAAGGGATAACTCAGCACATACTCCTAACCCTTCAAAAGAGCATAGGCTTTTGGAAGTTGGGTAGTCTCGCTTCAAAGAATAAGAACTGCATGATTTTCTGAGCGGCTGTGGCAGTGGTTTCAGGCTGAACACAGCACGCCAACTAGAGACAGCAGCAGCTGTGTGGCTCGTCTGTTGCCCAATGCATTTCCTGGACTATGAAGTCGACTTGGAGGGGTGGTGTCAGTGAATTCCAGGCATGGAAAGAATCTGACCACTCTTTTTCATTTTTAAACCGCATTACCTTTGTCCTGTTCCGCAACTTTCAAGGCCATTTCACGTTGCATTTTTCATTGATTTGTGGCCAGAAACGGACTTGGAAAAGGAGAACTTAAAGTGTGTTATTAGTCAGGGTTTGGAATCAATTATGCTTCCAGAGTCATTTTCTGTAACGAAGATCTCAAAAGACCCGTACATAGAACAATGACATGACCCTGGGCCGGGCAGGGATGACGCTTCAGGAATGCGAGCTGACGAAGGGAGCCTCTGCGGAAGACAGAGTACATGCATGGAACGTGAACGTGGACGTACCATGAACAGTCCACATGTTTAGTCATTTTAATCTTGTTTCTTTTATAGAAGTTCTCCCTAGCTTTCCGTTCATACTGCCCCCACCCTGGGGTAGGCCTGGGTATCTCATTTCCAAGTAGAACCACAACATCCAAGCTGACCTTTCTCTCCAGTTTCTCCCCATGTTAATCCTTCTTAACCCCACATGTTCACACCTACTCTGACTAATAGCAAATCAGTTTCTTTCTTTCTTTTTTTTAATACTCACTTGAGGATATTTTTCCATTGATTTTTAGAGAGAATTGAAGAGGGAGGGAAAGACAGAGAGAAATATCGATGTGAGAGAAACAAACCAATTGGTTGCCTCCCACATGAGTCCCGACTGGGGACTAGGCCAGGGAGGAGCCTGCAACCGAGATATGTGCCCTTGACCGGAATCAAACCCAGGACCCTTCAGTCTGTAGGCGGATACTCTATCCACTGAGCCAAACCGGGTAGGGCTCCCTTTAGTTTCCATCATTTTACTTTTATATGTGCATAATACTTAGAGTATTGCAAGTTGCAAATGACATTAATAAGTATAATCGTTATTGAGCAAAGATTTTAAATTATGGAACTTTCTTAGAAAACAAGTAGAAGACTTTCAAGCATAAAGTCCAGACAGGGAAAATGGCCCATTTTGAAGATGATTAATATAGAAGCTTCAGGTCTCCCCACCACACACATTAAAGGCATCACCAAAATCAAGCCGTTTGCCCAAGATGAGTGTACACCAACTGTGTGCATTTCTGCTTCAGATCTACTTCATTACTGCTGTAATTAGAATTCTTCCCTTTGTCACTTGGCTTGAGACTTGTGGCATTTATTTATGTCATCTCTTCCCTGATTCAGCAGAGATCATTGTTTCCGTTTAAAATAACTCCTAATGTGTAGGTTGCATGGGGATGCTTATATGTATAAACAACAGCATAATAATTTATCGCTTCCTTTGCATTACCATGTCCATAGGAACTTGAAAACAATGGTGCATGACATTTTCAAAAGATGGCTGAGCTTATTATATAAAAAAACTATTTGCAAATTTTATAATGCTACTGAAGACATATCTCAGTAATCATCAGATGCTCTCAAACCCTGGGAAACATTCCAAAAGATGTTTGTAAAAAATTATAAGAGAAGAAAAATAGTGACGATTCTCTGTAACCTCTGTTTGGTCACTCTTACAGCTCTACATTTTCCCTTTGTGAATGGACTTTTTAAAAAAGTAAACCTGTTTCATCTCTTCAGTCTAATCTTACCATTTTGACTTTTGGATAGCATATTTAAAACATACACTCCGTGTCTAATTGTGGATGTCTGTACTTCAGTTAATGATGACTTTTATCTCCCCAAATTTCATCATGCTCTGATTTTTTTTTTCTGAGCTGGAATTGACAAATACTAACTTTCTTAGTCAACGTAGCAGGGATAATTGATCACAAGACTACAGGAAAGAACCATTCAAAGCTAGAGTCAGAGTTGGTGGTAGGTAAAGTTCTTTTGAAACATGGAAAATGTTAATTTAAAAGAGTTCAAGAGTTTAAGCCAAAAGAGCTGGTCAAGTTGTTGAGGAGGGAAAAAAAAAAAAAAAAAAAAAAAAAAACTCTGCAAGATTCCCCCAACTGTACTCTCTGAATAGCTAGCTCTTCAACTGTCATTTATATGAAACCGATATAAATTCTCCCATTCCAACGGCTCATGAGCAGAGAATGATAGCAACTGCAAATGAGTTTAAGAAAACAGGCTGAATGTCATTAAAATCTTTTCAAAACGTTCTGTGACATCTGTTTTCCATTTTGCTATTCTGTTTAATTAACGTCAGTCTTCCAGAATTGCAAAAATCTTATTTGCTCAAAATAGTATCTTGAAGGAAGTGACCTTTATTTAATTCAGAAGAATGTTAAGTGTAGTATGGGCTTGATTAACTTCATCCCAAGTTTAAAATTTTTCCCATTGGCTTCAAGATCTTACTCCTCTGTACGGCTCACTTCTGTATGACCAGACCGAACTCTGGGTGGTGGAGAGCTATGATCCGGTTGGTGCACTGTCATATTACTAAGACACCAAAAATGGAAGAAATTTTAAAGAGAATAGTGACAGTGCAGAAAACTATTCTTATTTGTCTTCATCTCTATTATTTGAGGTTGCTGGCTTCCGAGCTAATGAGGGAGTCAAGTTCAGAGACAGATTCCTTCCTCATGGTTGTGTGATCTTTTTTGATAAGAAAAATTGTCTTGAAAAATAAATAAATAAATAAATACCAAAAGAAAAAGAAAAATTGTCTTGAGGGAGAAAGTGAGAAAAGGAGCAATGCAGCCTATGAATACCTGGAATGTAAGCACCTCTTTTGCTGAGGCCCAGTGGTCCTAGGAAGCTCATGTTGGGCAAATCTTGGAGGGCAAACAAGAACACTGTGGAGCAGAGGAGGAGTGGAGAGAGCCAGGCTTAGTCAACAGCTGACTTTGTTTCTGTTTGGTGAAGCACACAAAAGCGGGTGCCCCAGATCAGGACACAAAGACAAGTGGCTGCATTTCAACAACGTGCCCTGGCTCCACTAGGGGGTGTATGGCTTTCCAGAGTGGACGTCGGCTGCCAATCAGCTGCCTTTGCTCTTGTTTTCCCGCAGGCAAACGTGCTCAGCTGTTCTTTGTGGTTTCTGAGAAAGCCATGTGGATGGTGCTAGGCCTGATTTGTCTAGTCCGAGTAATTAATGCGTCTTAACCACTTTTCAAATGTATTTGAAATTTTTAAAAATGGGAACACTAGAATGTTGGTAAAGATCCCACCCAGCCCCACCTCCCTCTTCCTTGGCCTTCACCGTGTTGTTGTCCTTGTCCATAGGGATCATGGCCTCTCTGCTTCAGCAGAGCTATTGTTGCAGTTCCTCCATCCTTGTTGAGTTCTCTACCCAGTTTCTCTGCCTTCCTTATCTGACTTAGGCTGGTTCCACTCTCCCAGCTCCTGCTTTTGCTTAACCGTCAAAGAAGGTGACCTTAGCTGTCTGACCTGTGGCTCAATACTAAGGCCAAATCTGTCCTGGAGAAGGAAAATATATATTCAAAAGAAGTCACTTGGAGGAGAAGACTGTGTTTTATCTTTTTTCTTTTTTAATATATTTTATTGATTTTTTTACAGAGAGGAAGGGAGAGGGACAGAGGGTTAGAAACATCGATCAGCTGCCTCCTGCACACCCCCTACTGGGGATGTGCCCGAAACCAAGGTACATGCCCTTGACCAGAATCGAACCTGGGACCCTTCAGTCCGCAGGCCGACACTCTATCCACTGAGCCAAACCAGTTAGGGCAAGACTGTATTTTAAAGCCAGGTTTGTTTAAAGCATCATGGTAGTGCTATGTTCTCTTATTATCTAATAAATAATTTGTTCGCCTAGAAGGCCAAGTGCATGACATTTGGAGGACAAGCACAGTTTCTGCTCGAAGAAACTACCTGACCCAAGAGTTCTTTTTCTTAAGTTATTTTGGTGCCGCAGATACTAACTTATTAGGACAGTGTGTCCCACCTATGGGTTAAGAAAATCAATAATAGAGTTTTTTAATTTTTCATTATTTCAAAATATCTAGCACAGGAAAACTGAAATGACTGGCTTACTTGCTTTTAGCGCAGTCATGTTAATTCACTATGGTAACCCAACACAGGCTGGTCATATGCTGTGACCTGTAGTTCTGTCGTACCTGGTTAGCACTGCATGAGGAAACAGTTTAAGTAATTTATTGCATGTAGTTGGAGCTCCATTAAACTCTAAAGAATGCCTTGACAATTCATTCCCGCCTCTCTGTGTTCAGTGATTCAGGTTCCCTCTCTGCAGTTCCAGCTTTCCCACCTGCTCTTATCCATCTGCCCTGTCAGCTCTCCCATGGGAACACCATGCTCTGCCTTCAGGAGACACAGACTAGGTTGGGTTGCCCTTGTGTCGTCCCCAGACACTGAGGACTTCCCAACTGTGATAACCCTCATATAATGACTCTATAAGCACTGTTTCCCTACAAGATTATAGGTTCTCTGACACCAGGCTTATATCTGTCTTGTTATTCACCTTGCCCCAGCCCCTACCCCAAGTATCTGACACATAACAACCACTCAGTAAATACTTGTGGGTTTAATAGGTGGATTATATTCATTGTCAGACTGAGTGGAGTGTATCCATTTGAATGCTTTATTACATCACCAGGCTATCGTGTTCTGGAGGAATACCATATCTATGGAGATATCAATCATTTTTTAATCCCTAGCAACAAGCACAGTGCTAGGACAGATATTCAATTTAGTTCAAATGTATTTGAAATTTTTAAAAATGGGAACACTACAGCAATTTGGTAAAGACTTTATTTCTTATTAAAATTTTTTAATGTTGACGTTATTGCTGATGTCCCCCATCCCCACCCCACACATTTGCCCACCTCCACCCACCCCTGCCTGCTCCTCCTTTGGCCTTCACCACACTGTTGTCCTTGTCCAGGGGGTGTGCATATATGTTCTTTAGCTAATCCCTTCACCTTCCTTATCCAGTCACTTCCCCACACCAGTCTGTTCCATGTATCCATGTTTCTGCTTCCGTTTTATTCTCTAGTTTATTTTGTTCATTAGATTCCACATATTAATGAGATCATATGGTATTTGTCTTGCTCTGAATGGCTTATTTTGTTTAGCATAATACTCTCCAGGTCCCTTCATACTGTCTCAAAGGTAAGAGATCCTTCTTTACTACAGCTGCATAGTATTCCATTGTGTAAAGTACCTCACCTTTTTTATCCGCTCATCTGCTGATGGGCACTTGGGCTCTTTCCAAAACATGGCTATTGTAAATGATGTTTCTATAAACATAGGGGTGTATATATTCTTTCTGATTGGTGTTTCAGGAGTCTTAGGATATAATCCCAGAAGTGGGATCACTGAGTCAAAAGGCAGTTCCATTTTTTATTTTTTGAGGAAAGTCCATACTGTTTTCCCCAGTGGCTGCACCAGTCTGCATTTTCACCAGCAGTGTACTAGGGTTCCCTTTTCTCCACATCCTTGTTAGCACTTGTTGTTTGTTGATTCCTTGATGGTAGCCATTCTGACATGTGTGAGGTGTTATACCTCATTATCATTTTAATTTGCATCTCTCTGATGATGAGTGATGTTGAGAATTTGTTCATATGTCTATTGGCCATCTATATGTCCTCTTGGAAGACGTGTCTATTCAGGTCCTTTGCCTATTTTTTAATTGGATTGTTTGTTTTCAGGTGTTGAGTTGTGTAAGTTCTTTATATATTTTGGAAATTAACCCCTTATCAGATGTACTATTGATGAATATGTTCTCCCATACAGTGGGTTCTCTTTTCACTTTGTTGATGGTTTCTTTTGCCGTGCAGAAGCTTTTTTAGCTTGATCTAGTCCCATTTGTTTATTTTGCCCTTGCTCTCAGAGACATATGGGCAAAATTATTGCTGCTAGAGATATCTGAGATTTTACTGCCTATGTTTTCTTCTAAGATTTTTATGGTTTCATGCTCCATATTTAAGTTTAGTATCCATTTTGAGTTTATTTTTGTGTATGGTGTAAGTTGGTGGTCTAGTTCCATTTTTTTGCATGTATCTGTACCATTTTCCTAACACCATTTATTGAAGAGACTGTCTTTACTCCATTGTATGCTCTTGCCTCCTTTGTTGGGTAAAGCCTTTAATGAGGATGTTTCTTATCTTTAGTCAGTCCTGTGAAAAGGTACTCCTTTATTCCGAATTCCATAGATTTTGTGGTTTTATTCATTTCCTAGTAAGTGAGCAGTACCATTATTTTAGGTCTGTAAGTAGCTTAAAGATAAACTTAGAACTTTGATTGGAGCTGGTCACCCCAATCTCTGTTAGAGTTTGAATGAGGTTGCTGACTGGACCTTTTAACTTGCTGTTCTTGTTTATTTTCTGCTTGTTTTGTTTATTCAGGTCTGGCATGGAGCCTAAAAATAAAAGCTTGCTGGCAGATTGACTTTCACTGTGATTCAGTTTTGCAATCTTTTCAAAACACTCTTCAGGAGACCTTCACTTATCTGTGGACATCTCCTGGATCTTCCAAAACAAACACAACATAAATTGGGGGAATTTGGAAATTTCCAAATTGTAACATATGGGAACTTGCTTCCTTTGTCTGAGAAGTCTTTGCTCCAAATAGAGGGGAATCCCAGAGGAAAAAATAAGTCTGAAAGCTCCATGGGGTTCTCTGCCTTTGCTCTTCCTGGAGGAGGGGGTGGGGGAGGGGAGAGTAACCAGGTGTCAGAAGCCAGGTCTCCCCTGTGAAAGCTCTCAACTCAGAGGACCACACTCAGGCAGTCACCACCGTCATAGACTGTTTCCTGGCAATCGGCAGTTCCCTTTCCAGATAACTGAGGAGAAAGATGAATCTCTCACAAGTGAGCGTGGTGTCTAATTAAAGTTCCAGATCCTGCATCTCCAGGAAGGGGATGCTAAGGAGTGACTCCTGAAGGCCCTCTTTCCTTTGTGCATTGAGTCAGATTGTTTGGGAATATGGACCAATGAGATGAAAGTATCCCTGTTACTGGGAGATCGCTTTTCTCTGTACCATCGTCAGTCTACAGGGTACCTGCACAACAGCCCGCCACAGTCTTAAGGTTACAGACAGACTCCCCTGATTTCTCCGGGGTTAAAACAGAACAAACCAAGATGAGGCCTTGGGAAAATCCTGAGACACCAATCAGAAAGAATATATGCACCCCTATGTTTATAGAAACATCATTTACAATGGCCATGTTTTGGAAACAGCCCAAGTGCCCATCGGCAGATGAGCGGATAAAAAAGGTGAGGTACTTTACACAATGGAATACTATACAGCTGTAGTAAAGAAGAATCTCTTACCCTTTGAGACAGTATGAAGGGACCTGGAGAGTATTACGCTAAACAAAATAAGCCATTCAGAGAAAGACAAATACCATATGATCTCACTAATATGTGGAATCTAATGAACAAAATTAACTACCATTTGGGAAAAACAGAACTCCAATCTCATGGTCTTCCAACAGTAGGCCAAAGGATTCATAAATTTTAAAGCCAAGGAGACCCTCAGAAGTCACTTGTTCCCAGCCCCTCCATTTTTCTAGGAAACAAGATGACACCAGAATTTAAGTGGCTTGGTCTTGTGGGAGTAAAGAGGACAGTAGAGGCTTTGGGTCGGGCATCAGCATGAATCCTGATTCTGCCTCATTATTCTGTCAGTAGTCTTGAATAAGTTATTTGCCCTCTTTAAGCTTTAGACTTACCATATATAAAATGATATAATAACAGCACTTATGGGACTGTTGAGACTATTACATTATAGAAAATTCATGGAAAGTACATAGTATAATGTCTGGTACTCAATAAGTTACTAAAAACTGATAGCACATATTTCTCATCATCATCATTATCATCATCATAACTGTCAAAGCCAGAGTCCAGCACCCAAGTTTTCTGGTTCAACATTTCTTTTGAATTATCTCCATATATTATTAATACCACATTTGGTACCTCATTCTGTTTTAAAGTACAAAGAGTGGTGATATCATTAGAGACTAGAGACACTGGGTAAATAATGATGCATTCTTTAAAAGAAAAAAAAAAGATGGAACACTGAAAGAGAGAATCAGGATAATATAATAATCTAAATTTTATTTTAGATTATGTTTCCATATTTATATTTTAATGTCCTTTTAGAAACACATTTAGTAATGTGTTAAGAAGCATGTATTAGAAAGAGTTTTTTCTTACTATTTTCATCCTAATACTTTCACAGTGAACTTTTATAATTGAACTAGAGGCCCGATGCATGAAATTCGTGCAAGAGTAGGCCTTCCTTCCCCCAACTGCCGGCACCGGCTTCCCTCTGGCACCCGGGACCCAGGCTTCCCTCCTGCCACCAGCAGGTACCCGGGACTGGGCTTCCCTCACAGCCCCAGCTTCATCCAGAAGGTCGTCTGGAAGGACATACTGGAGGACGTCCGGTCTAATTAGCATATTATGCTTTTATTATTATAGATTATTAATAACAAACTATACAACATTCTATAATGACTGATTACTATAATCGTGTTGCATTCATTTCCCTTACACACCTTACGCAAAGACGCACCATTTCTCTCCACTAATACTAGGAATGAATATTTTGGCAGCTGATTGCCACATCATTAGTCTTGGACTAACTTGTTTAGTGTGTGAAACAGGAAATATTTTGCTTTAGGAGAACAAGAAAAATAGGTTTATTTGCATTATGCTTATTAATTGTACAGTTATTCAGTATCTGGTAAGTTAATGTGCAAGAAAAAAATATTCTATTATTAAAATATTCTATTATTTTATGTTAATGATTACTCATTTATTTCAGCCCTTTGTATTCACCACGTCTCTATCAAAATAAACCTACGTTTCTATGAAAATGGAAGCTTTTGGTTTTTTGTGGCCCACATCAATTTAAACCTTGTTTATTTGGCCTCTGTTAACCTTTGAGTTTGACATGCTTGCTGTAGTAGCAGCTTGGAAATCAGATACCCCTGAACTGCAGTCCTGGCTTCTCCAGTCAATGGCTGTGTGTGGCTTTGGGCACGATACTTATTGTCTCTAAACCTTGCTTTTCTTAATTTAGTCATTGCTTAATAAATATCAAGCCATTATTCATGTCGAGTCGGAAGCATTAAAATGTTTTGACAGTACCAGCACAGTTCACACAAGGGCAAGCACTCCAGAATTTTAGCTCCACTGTGGAATGAGAGCATGCATGTGTATCCTGTTCATTTGAGTGGATAGAATCCTACTGTCACACATAGACTAAATAGACACTGTATTATTCCTACTGTCATTTATAAGTACTCTCCATCTTTGCTGGTGATTTTAGTGGTTAGAATAGAAAAAAGGGAGGGTGGAGTGACAGGACACAGGAGTTCTATTTTAATTGGTAGCGTGGCAAGGCTGGTCATGCTCACGGAACTGAGGGAGGTGAAATAAGCAAATTTTCCTAAACAGTGCTCTGAGGATTGCACAGAACATTACAAGCCGCTTGCAGTGAGTCATGGCTGGAATGTTGGACGGGTCAGTGCTCCATGCAACACTAAGTCCCACTGTGTTATCCTGCCAAGTGTAGGAATTCACAAGGTCAGGTTCAAACTTAAAAGTTGATTGCTTGAGTACCAGGCTGGAATTATTTTCATTTCTTGCAGCAATCTAATCAGTTCTCATAACTTTCTTAATAAAAAGGCAAATGTTACTGTGCCTTTCCCTAGGATGGAGGGTGGTTTTCTTGGCCAAGTTCATATGTGAGGGTGTGGGTACTAAGATGATTCTGAATGTGTAACTTTTAAAATTATGTTATACGGTCTGTGCTCTGAGACTAGATGAGATAGTCCTTCCCTATTTTTTTTATTTTCTGTTTTCACATGATAGACCTATGTAGACATTTTCAAGTGATCCCTGATAACTATTCAATGAATATGTTAGCATCAGTATCTATATGCTTTGAAAATATGGTAATAATTATTTTGCCATTTATATCTACTAGGTCCTCCATACCTAGTTTTTAGTGACCACCAAACTAACTTAAATTCCCAATGTATATTGGTTGTTATTGCTTCCAGTATCTACTATTTTTTAAGACTTAAGATGTAAATAATTACAAAATATTTTTGAGGAGAAGGTTAGAGAGGGAAAAGAGTAAGTGAGAAGAAAAGGAAGTGGAGGAGGGAGAGGAAGCAACTGAGATTTGTGATTAAAGCTTTCATTGGGGCATCAAACTTCCTAAAATATATTAATAGTGTATTTATGCAACAATGGGAAAACTGAGCAAACAAGAGAGAGTTTTGACAAACCTCAGTTAAAAATAAGAACATTCTCATCACTTATCCTTGGAGGACATATAACCACCACTTATTGTTGTTTTAAACCAGTAAGTTTTGGGGCAATGTGTTATAAGACAAATATGTATTATACTATACTAGAGGCCTGGTGCACAAATTCATGCATGGGTGGGGTCCAGCCAGCCCGCCCCAATGGAGGCCGATTGGGGCTGGGCCAGCAAGGGGGAGGGGACGCAGTAGGTTGGCTGGCTGGCTCTGCCCCAGATGGGGGAGGGGGGGCCGGCGGGGATGGGGATGATCAAGGGCGGGGCCAGCTGGGGGCAGGGGCCATGGGATGTTGGCCAGCCAGCCCTGCCCCCTATTGGGCCGGTTGGCCAGCCACAGTGAGTGTCATAACAACTGGCTGTTCTGGTCGTTCTGGTGGTTCTGGTCATTCTGGCGTTCCAGTCACTGGCTTTTTATATAGATAGATAGATACAATAGTAAAGAATAATACAAACACTTTAAAGAAAGAAAGGGTCAGAAACTTTAGAATTAAAAAGTCCAGAGCTTTTGCTGTTGTTGTTTAATAAGAATTCTATCCCCCTTGAATATTTGGAGCCTATAGTAATTATCCGTGTATAAATTTAAGAAGGATGCATCAGTGTTTAACTTTGTTGTTTAGGGGAAATGGAGATGTATGCCAAAACCTATAAGAAATCACTGCTAATCTATATTTGAGAAGCCTCATTCACTACTATTTTTTTTTTTTGTCCAATTATCAGTGCTGTTCCATTCTGTGTTTTTAAAGTTTTAGATTTTAGTCATCCTTATTTAGTTAAGGTTAATACATATGAATATACTTTTTAGTTTCCTTTTTTGGTCATACGGTTTATTTTATAAGCCTAAGGTAATGATTAGATTTATGTTCATTCAAATGTGTTGATCTGAATGCACGTTCCTCAGTGCTATGCAGTAAAATTACTATTGATGACTTTCAGAACAAATCTGAGATAAGATCATAATTGTGGCTTTACGAGTATCACTTTCCAAATACTGTTAAATTATGCTGACTATTATTTTCCATTCTGGTGCTTCTTAAGCTTATTACATGGTGATGATTTTTATATGGGAACAGTCTGAAGAAAAACACTTGTATGGCTTTAGATAGAATCAAAACTAAGGATTCAGTCAAAATACCACAGAGTATCTCAGAGTAAAATGTTTTATTCTCACCTCCCTGTCTCATTCCCATAATTCTATTTAATATTTGCAGTCAGCCATTTAACCTTCACTCAACATACACTGCAAATGTTCGGTGAGTGCCTCCAGTGCATGACTTGTTGCTCAAATGTGCTGGGCGCGCTCCTAGGCAGAGAAGATAGAACAATAAACAAGACAAAGGCTCTGCCCTCACGAGGCTTAAATTTTAGTCTGAGAGGTAGTTGGTAGATAAACAAATACTGAACCTTCTGACTGTTGATGAATACTATAAAAAAGCACACATTCTAACAGGTGTGAGGTGGTGTCTCATTGTAGTTTTTGATTTGCATTTCCCTAATAGCTAGTGAAGCTGAGCATCTTCTCATATATCCGTTGGCCATTTGTATGTCTTCTTGGGAGATGTGTCTATGTAAGTCCTCTGCCCATTTTTTAATTGGATTGTTTGTTTTCTTATTGTTGAGTTGTATGAGTTCTTTATATGTTTTAAATATTAAACCCTTATCAGAGATGATATTTGCAAATATCTTCTCCCATTCGGGCAAATATGATTTTACTAACTAATGTCACTCCAATAAATCATATAAAATTTTTAAAAATTTAAATCCCAGAATTTTAAGATCATTTTGGAACCATTGTCAGTAAAAAATTAATTTAAAAAAAACACACAGAATAAAGGCATAGAGAAAAAAAAGACATTAAAAAAGGTCAGGAAACTGAAATCTGACTTGAGTGATATGAAAAGAGCAAACCCTACAAAGATCTGGAGGAAGAACATTTTCAGCAGAGAAAGATCAAGTTTAAAAGCCCTGGAGTGCAAAGAATATTAACTGTGGGAGCTTAGAGTAAGAAAGATTAGAGAAAGATGATCTGAGTGGGTACAGCATCATGGGAAAGAGACATAGAGATGAAAGATGATGGAGAAATAAACAAAAAACGTATGGGACAGGATAAGGAATTTGGTGTTTATTCCATGTATGTTGGGAAACTACAGAAAAATTTTAAGCAAGGAAGTTGTATGATCAAATTTAGTTTTTAAAATATCTCTCTGGCAGCTACATGGAGACTAGCCTGGACGTAGGAAGAAAAAGAAAAAAAAGGCAAGACCACTTGGCAGGTTATTGTAGTTTGGGCAAAAAAATTGTGGTGACTCTGAGGTGATGGTAGTTAGTAGAGGGCATAAGAAGTGATGGGGATTGAGGATATACATGATGGGATTTTCTGATGGATACTATTTGGGATGTAAGGAAAAGAAAACCAAGGAAGACTCCTGGGTGTGAGTCTGAGAACTGGTAAAAGATGGTATTTATGGATATGGTGAACAGTAAGGGAGAAACAGTGTGGAAGGTAGAAGGGAATTAAGAGTTCTGTTTTGGCCATACTAAATTTGAGGTGTTTATTATAGATTTCTACGTGGTAATGTGAGTAGGCAGTTGGAAATGCAAATCACAAAGATGTTGAACTACATCTGTGAATTGGAGAGGCATCACCCAAAAGACACTGTTAAGGCCAGGAGACATTTTGTTATCTCTTGAGACAGTGAATGTCAGTGGACAGGAGGCCTAGGAATTAGACCTTGAAGAACTCTGACACTGAGAGGTCCGGGAGGGGATGAGCAGAAACACCAGTCAGATAGAGGAAACCCAGGAGAAGGGGGTGTCCAATGGGGACGGTGTCTCAAGAAGAAATGAGTGGTCAGTTCTGTCAGTGCTGCTGAGTAGTCTTAAGAATGAGGACTGAGAATTATTTTTGGGGGGTTTGGCATGATGGAGGTCCTGGTTGACTTCAGCAAGAGAAGTGTCCATGGGATGGTAGAGACAAAAATTTGAGTGAGGTGTGTTGAGGAAAGGAAATGGCAGGTAAAGAAAGTAGACCCAGTAAAGTCATGCAGATAATGGAACACTTAGCTGACAATGTCGATTTCCTCAGATGTCTCATCTGCAAGGTGAGAGGCTCGAGGTGACTTCTCAACATGAACTCATTTTTTCCAAGTCAAGGAAAGACTTGGGGTAAAAAACGGAAAGGCCAACCTGCCAAAAGACTCATCAGCTGCATTGCTCATAGCCTACATGGTGTCATCATTGCCTGGGGGTCTTATCAGTATCATTTGCATCAGATACCCATTTAATGATTTGGAATAGAAACTTTAAGAAATTATATGAATCTTTTATTATGAGAACAAGTTCCATTCATTTACTTGTAGCCATTTGTTGCCATTCAAATAGAATTGTGATCTTTTTCTGATAGGAGGAAGGAAGTCTCAGAACAGATCTGTGTCTGTCTGGGAATTAGACCCCAGGGCCTCCTCATTCTCCCACAGCCAGATGGACCACGGCAGCTAGGAGTGTGACCAGTTACCTCTGGCCTGTTGTAGCTGGTGGTGGCAGTGATGATTAAAGGTGAAAGTAAGAACCATGGCAATAGTAACTGATCATATCATACTGCTTTAGAATTTATAAAGCCTTTTCACAAAACTTAATTTAAGCACATGGACCATTTAAAATGCTTTTTCAGCCCGGCTGGTGTGGCTCTGTGGTTGAGTGTCAACCTATGAACCAGGAGTCACGGTTTGATTCCCGGTCAGGGCACATGCCTGGGTTGCGGGCTTGATCCCCAGTGGGTGGGGTGCAGGAGGCAGCCGATCAATGATTCTCTCTCATCATCGATGTTTCTATCTCTCTCTCCCTCTCTGAAATCAATAAAAATATGTTTTAAAAATAATTTTAAAAAATGCTTTCTCGCATACATTAAATTACCTATCTCGGATAGTATTGAGCATGGCTCGGCTATCCTGATGACTTTTTTATGACTTGACCTTATTTAAAAAAACACATTTGCAACTCATACTTTCAGGCTTCGGAACTGTTGCTTTGAAGAGGGTTTGAGTAAGCATCTGAAACTCTTGGCTCAGTGGTGGATCTAACTTGAATTTCTGAAGCTGCTACCAGAATGCTTTTCCCATGCAGATCAAAAATGAATGTGAAATATTACCTGTTCTCTTGCTCTTGTCTTCATTCCAGTGACCCCACTTTCTCCACAGTGACCCCGGGTCAGGCAGCCTTTGTAAAGGACCCCCGCGTAGGTATGTGTGTTCCATACACAGCGTTCTGAAGTCACATCATGCTTCTCAGGCGTGTAAGCTCTTCAGCATGAATCATGCAAACTTGGTGAACCATAAACCTCTCCCTGTGGATATGAAGTTGTTGGTATTTTAGTCTGCTTGGAAACTGTCTGAGAAACATTAAACCCAGCTTTTTTGAGGTTAGTCCAAATTATTTTTTTTTAGATGAGAGAAAAAAAATATTATGTCTCCTAAGGAAATTTGTAACCATGAACAGTAAATTTAAAAGGTTTTAAATGTTTTTTTTTTCCTCCCACATGCCCTCCTCGTGCATAGTTTAAATCCCTAGTTTCTCTCACCAAAAAAATAAATAAATACTAGACTGCAGATCAGTGGGGTAGGCCTGTGAAATGTATTTCGTAGATTAAAGGTATAAAATCATTGTGTGCTGTGTTATACTGATCCCCCCAGTCTTGTTCTCCATTTCTCCAGTTTAGTAATCCATTCAGTACTGGTAGGTGGTAAGTATTTATTTATAAGGAATGAACGAAACTAGCTGTATTTGGTGGGCAGGGAAGTAGTGCTCGACTCACCGTATTCAAGGTAGTGAGTCACTTCCCATTGTAAATGGTAGGCTTTTCCAAATTCACTCAATCTCTGTGGGGTACTCAGTCCCGAAGGACCCCACCCATCCATCCTTTCCTTCTTCCTGGATTGCAGGAGGAAAGTGTAACTGCATGCAGGCCATGTAACATGTGGCTGCAGGGTAAGGTCTGGTCTAACCTGGATTCCATAGAGATGACTTCCCTCTGTGTGTGCTCCCTGGGGGTCAGACTCTGTCCCTGTGGCCAAACTCCCCTGCCTTCTAGCCTCAACCTCTGCACACCTTTTGTCCTCCTCGCCGTGACTCCAGGGTCTTCAGAATCTCTGGCCCATCTCGTATCCACCAGAGCATCTGGAAACCTGGCTGTCCCTTGGGCCGTGCTCAGCTATGGGCACTGGGGACCCAGGGGAGGGCTGCCCACACCCATCCCCTCTGCTGCTCTGCTCTGACTTCCTCCTTTCGGCTTGAGCATCAGTGACCTACTTCCAAGTACGAAATTGCTACATGGGCCTTTCTGAGTTTGGATTCCCTCTCAACCAATCTGAGGTTTCCATGTCTTCCATGCTCCTCTTCCCCACCTTCATGAGTCCTAGGGAGTAGGGGTCCTGGGTACCTGAAAAGGGACCCAAGCAGTGAATTAACCATAGTCTTATCCACTCTAAATTTCTTCAGAAAAATCTTCCCCCAGCCAGGAGGGAGTTTTACTACCTCCCTCCGAGGAAAAAAAATCAGCCCCTACACCAGGTCTAACATCTGCCTCACTCATGAGCACGCTGGAAAATTCTTTGGCACCAGTGTCCCAAGATAGGGTCTGGATATTCATTGCCCAGCTGTGGGAGACCAAGAAAATATTTCTATTTTCTCCCTCGGATGCCCTGGCTCTTAAAATTGAAATCCAGAACACTCATGCCTATTATTCTTCTTATAACTTTAAAAATCTATTTTGAAAGTCAGAATTGAGTAATGATTTTTGTTTGTTTTAGCCACTGAGTTTTGCCCTTCCTGAGAGATGTGGCTCAAGCTCAGTACGACTTACCAAGGAGGAAAGTGTGCCACATAATGTTTAGAATATTATCTGATGCATTTTTATTTTCAGTCATTCTTTTTTTAAAAATATATTTTTATTTCAGAGAGAAAGGGAGAGGGAGAGATAGACACATCAATGATGAGAATCATTGATTGGCTGCCTCCTGCATGCTCCCTACTGGGGATCGAGCCCACAACCCATGCATGTGCCCTGACTGAGAATCAAACCGTGACCTCCTGGTTCATAGGTCGATGCTCAACCACTGCGCCACACTGGCCAGGCTTCAGTCATTCTTTTTAACAAAGAATCAATTAGAAGTCCAAGGGTTCACAAAAGTTAAGCGTGAACCTAGACCTACCTCTCAGAAGTTCTTTCCTCTAATTTTAAAGCACCTGTACATTCGATCACTACTGGGTAGAAAGAAATGTTTTCTTTTTTCATATGGAAAACTTTTAGGACACACATTTCCATGGAATATATTTTTCCCACAACACTTTCCAAAGACTTTGGCATTCAAGCAACAGCATTTCTCCAACTGGAAGTTTCACCAATGAGGCCCCGGGTTCCAGGGCTCCTCTGCAGGGACACTCTGGAGTCTCTGCTTTATCCTCACATCAAACTTCGAGATTCGTGCTCGCCAGCTAAAATCATATCCACTTGATTTACCTGAATTACAGGATCACTTGTCCTTGGAAGGTGGCTGGAAGCTGCCCTGGTGGCAGCGCAGTGACATCGTCCTGGACCTGCAAAGGGTTAGCGTGCCAGGCGTTCTTTCCTAAGGAAGCAAGTGCAGGCTTTATTACTTCGTAAGGCTCTTTCATTCCATCCTCTGAGAGTCTTATTTTGCTATGATTTTTGTTTCTAGGAGAAGAAGAGAAAAACAGGTTGAATTTTAAAGATTCATTTAAACTTCATTTTAGAATCATCTTAAACATTATGTGATAACTTGAGACTCAAATGCATAAACATACAAATTGATTACTTAAAATTGCTTCAAGATATCGCTAATATTTATTGAGCATTTACACCTCATTGAAGTTAAAACATAAAATCCCCTTCTTTACACAAAGATTTTTATATATATTTAATCTCAGCTTGAAATCCATTACGTTGTTTTAATAAGTAGAATTAATTATTTCAATATCTATCCATGAGTACTTCAGACCCTGCCAAGCACCCATTTATGTGCCAGGTACCCTGATCAGGATCCTCTATTATTTTGTCATTTGATTCTCTCCAGAACCCTATAAAGTAGATGATATCTCTCCTTTTCACTTAGGAGGAAACTGAGGTGGAGAGCCATCCCGGAGCCTCGGGTCCCACCTAGAGTGAGGGATGGAGTAAGATTTGAAGCCACAGTTCACTCTTGTAGGCCACAGTGAGTGCATTCAAAAGGTTTGAATACAAATGAAGTAGATGACCTTTTATTTTTTAAGTCAAATCAACACACTCTCAGAGAAGAGACCAGGATATGAGCTGAAAGTCCTGTTCCGTGGAGGGAAGCCAGGTGCTGTGCCGGTGCCAGGCCTGCAGGAGCTGGGACAGGCCCTGTTCTCCTTTGAGTCAAGGCCGTGGAGACGGCCCTGGAACAGAGATGAGGGTGGACACTGGTGCCTGGAGCTGTTACAGCCCCGACGAGGTTTTGGTTTTAAGTCAGCGCCAGATACAGAAATACAGAACCGAGGAGAAATGAACTCTCCTCAGTTTCCTTCAGGTCCGGGAGATCAGGCCTCTCCCTCTCCCTGAAGACTGGCCGCAGAGCCTCAGTGTTCTGGCCCAAATTCACATCCATGACATTCTTGGATAGACTCACAGACATTGGTGACAGCAGTCCTATTGGGGGAAAGAAAAAGGTACCATACGTTTTCCCTTTAAGGAATATATATTTACTATACATCTTCTTATAAATATAGCATTTTGTAAATAGTAAGTGCTCAATAAGTACAGAGTGAAGCAGAAGTAGGTTTACAGTTGTGAGTACACAAAGCACAGAGTTTATTCTTTTATTATTTATTAATGTATTATTTTTCATACTAACAACTGTAAACCTACATTTGCCCCACCCTGTATCTGTGAATGAATTATTAGAGGAGAGAGTGACTAACTCTTGTTACTAGGCCTAGAACAACGTGAGTTAATATAAGACCAATTCTTTCCATTGTTTTCCTATAGGCAATTTATTTCTATATTATGCATGGCACTTAATATGAAATATACTTTATAAATATATGTTCTCTAGACTAGAAACCTCTCTCTCTACCTTAGCCCTTAGAAATGTTTTATAATTTTTTTCTCTGGATCAAAATATCTCCTTCACACCCGACCAATGTGGCTCAACCAAGAGCTCACTGGTTCAATTCCCAGTCAGGGCACATTCCCAGGTTGCAGGCTTAATCCCCAGTAGCGGGTGTGTAGGAGATAGCTGATCAAGGATTCTCTCTCCCTCTCCCTTCCTCTGTCTCTAAAATCAATAAAAACATATTTTAAAAATTATTTCACCCCCAGCCCTTTTTAACTGACCTCCATGCATCAGGCAATAAGGTTCCTTCCAGGCTTCCCAGGCCATCTCTAACCAAATTCTTCTTCTAACATGCTTCTTGGGTTCCCACATCTCTCCTGCCCTCGAGCATCTAATACCACCCCTATCGTGTCTTCTCATTGCCCTCCCCTTGGTCAGAGCAGGCTCAGAGTTTACTTTACATCAAACCTCACTTTTGCACCTGATAACTTTTCCTCATGTGGCACAGGTGTTAATACACTGTCCAATATGCAATTTCCAATATGAATTAGAAATAAGATCATTCTTCACAGTAGACAAGCTCCCCTCCAGGTCCTCTGTTATAGTGTGGTGGTTAACAGGCTTGGGAGTCAGAAAAGCTTGTTTGAAGCCCATCTCCAACGCTTAACAACTTTGTCTTGGGCAAATTATTTCAATTATCTAAAAAACGAGGATAAAAAGAGTGGTGACTAAATGAGACGGTGTATATAAAACACGTAGCACAATGTTTGAAAGACAGAAAATATTCAGTGGTAGTTACAAAATAGTCACGGGGATGTAACATACAGTATGGGGAACAGTCAATAATATTGTGGCAACTGTGTACGGTGTCAGGTGAGTGCTAGAATTATCAGGAGCATCACTTAATAAAGTATATGGTTATCTAACCACTATGCTGTACACCTAAAACTAATCTACATATATAAAAGGCTAATATGCAAAGGGTCCCCTTGGGAGTCTGACCGGGAGACCAGGAGTTTGATCGCTCACTATGACGTGTGCTGACCACCAGGGGGTGGTGTGGAACTAAGGAAGGCCTCCGCTGGCAGCCGAAGGAGGGAGGCCCCAGCCAGCAGCTGGAAGGCCCTGATCGGCCCTGATTGCCAGCCAGACCTAGGGACCCTACCCATGCAAGATATCATGCACCGGGCCTCTAGTATAAAATAAGATTGAATGTCAATTGTTATTGAAAAAGATAAAACAAATTTTAAAAAAGAAAATATTCAATAAACTAGAGGTCCGGCACACAAAATTTGTGCATGGGTACGGTCCCTAGGCCTGGCCTCCAATCAGGGCCATCTTCCCAGCTGCCTGCAGCCAACCCCACCCCCCTCCACCACCCACTCCTAGTTCCCCGTTTGTCATTGGGTGATTGGTGCTTTACAGCCAGGGGAAGGGACTGAGAGGTCGGCTGTTCCCGTCCGCCAGCCCCGCCCCTACAGTGGGTGGCCATCGGGCAATTGGAGCCTGCGGGCTGGGGGAAAGAAACCAAGAGGTGATCAGTGCGCCTCATAGTGACTGGTCCAGTATTTGTTCTGCTGTTAGGGTCAATTTGCATATTACCCTTTTATTAAAGCTTTTTAAACTGTGGTCCCCAGAACTGGATGCTCGACTTTGGAACTGATCTAATGAGCATGGGAAGTACTTGGACTCTAACCACCACCTCACTTATATTAATCTAGATCTGTGCTTTGTTTAGTTGGGTTTGCATTTACTTTAGGGGTTTCAGCCACTTGGCACGACCACTGGTGGTCAGCCACTGGGTTCTTTCCATGTGAACTCCTCTTTGGTCCATTCTCCCCAGGTCTTTACTACACATGGTGCATGGGTGGTGGCCAGCTGGCCTGCCCTGAAGGGGGTCCTGGATTGGAGTGGGGGTCCCCACTGGGGGCGGGGCCGGTCTGGATGAGGGGCCTGGGGTGGTTTGCAGGCTGGCCACACCCCTGATCTTGGTGGGGTTCCCCACTGGAGGTGGGGCTGGCCTGGGCGAGGGGCCACAGGTGGTTTGCAGGCTGACCTTGCCCCCGATTGGGGTGGGGGGTACCCACTGGGGGGCAGGCGGCCTGGGCGAGGGGCCAAGGTAGTTTGCAGGCCGGCCAAGCCCCCAGCTTTGTCAGGAAGGATGTCTGAAAGACATCCGGTCTAATTAGCATATTACCCTTTTATTAGTATAAATAGTAGCAATGTTGATGAGAAAGATAGAGGAGGTAGTTGATTTAAAAAGCCAGTAGCCACCTTGAGCATGGCTATGAGAACATGAGATTAGGAATGGCCACATTTTAATAGAGAAAAGGAATGCAAGGATAGGGATGTACTAGAAATTTTATCCAAAGAGAGCTCAAGGTAATGCAAGTAAGAATGGTTACTCAGGGGCATAGGACGACCTCAAAGTGAAGATATCATATCCCAACAGCACCAATTCAACAACTTTGTCTCAGATTAACTTGGTCACCTGCCCATGAACATTAAGTTTAGAGCCAGCTTACACTGCCAAAGTGAGTTCCGGTTTTGTAGGTCAGTGACCCTGTACCACAAATCTTAATCTCTTTCCCAAAGAACAGACATACCAGGAGCCAGAAAATAGCTTTTAATTACTGAATTTGTCGTCTACAGTGCGCTGGTAATGAGGGAAATCCTGTACTGTACATTCTTTTCAATGTAGATTCAGGGTCTGGATATGCAACTAGTGAGGTAAGCAATTCAGCCCTTTTCCTATGATTGTGAGCCAAATAAATGGCCAAATTACTAATGGGTGTGTGGATTTTTTTTAAGTGTGGTGGGTGAGGGTGAGGGTGAGGGTGAGGCGGAGAGGAGGGTGAGTCTTTTCTTGGCATAGGCCAAAATGAATGAAAATGCTTTGAGTGTTTTTGTAATCTGTTCTGTGACCATTTCCAGGTGGCATTCTGCCATCGCTCAGGGCACACCCATATGGACTCAATCCCTTTCTTTAGGAATATTGCAGTTTCTAGTTGGCAGGGTAGGGACCAAAGCAAAAAGACAATTTTCTCCACACCCAACACACCCCTGGCTCCTGCCCAATGTGAGGTGTGGGAGTGGTGTACACTGTAATAATATTGATAATAACCATGATGGGGCCTATTAAGAAACAGGGAAAGTTTCCTCCACCCTCTTCGCAAATCAGCCACTATTCCTATGTTCCTAATCTCTTTACTGAATATTAGAGTGCTAATTTAACACAACCCAAAATCCTTAGGTTATTTCTAAAATTCAAATTGTAGCAGCATAGACTTGAAAGCAGTCTGACAGATTATCCATTCCAACATCCTGCCCCTCACAGATAACCCCTGGGAGCACCCTGGGCAGGCGGCCACCCAGGTTAAATTTTGACACATCCAGAGACTAGGAGCCCACTTCGTGAGAAAGCCAAGCCATTTGGTGGCATCGGTAGAGACCAGGAGGCAGCATGATGGCAGGTGCCTGGGGGAAGAGAGTATTGGACTGGCAGGCATGAGCATTGGTTTGGCCCTGTTCTTCCATTGACCAACTGGGATAAGTCTCTGTGCCTGAAACTGCACCCCTTTTGTCCACTATGAAGCTGTTGGATATGATCTCAGTCACCTCTGGCCATAACATTGTGATTTCAACTTGCTTTTGCTATGTCCAGCCAAAACTGCCCTCCCCGTAACTTCCAGCTATTGGTATTCTTTTTGACTTGGAGAACCGTAGAGGATAAGTCATATCTCTCATTGACGTGGCAGATCATCAAGTATTTGAAGGTAGATACAGTGACCCCCCCCCCCCATAAGTTATCCCTTCTTCAAGGTAAACATCTCAAGGTATCATAAATCTTTCTTTTATGACTCAGCTTTCAGACATCCTCCCCATTCTGACAATCCTCTTTGAGATAAACTCAATTTCAGCTCTTAAACTGTGGTCCCCAGAACTGGATGCTCGACTTTGGAACTGATCTAATGAGCATGGGAAGTACTGGGACTCTAACCACCACCTCACTTATCTTGATCTAGATCTGTGCTTTGTTTAGTTAGGTTTGCATTTACTTTAGGGGTTTCAGCCACTTGGCACAACCGCTGGTGGTCAGCCAAAGCCACTGGGTTCTTTCCATGTGAACTCCTCTTTGGTCCATTCTCCCCAGGTCTTTACCTCACATTTAATCATCTTCCCCTTTTTATTACACAAGTAACATACACTGAGTGGCCAGATTATTATGATCTCTGAACACATAATAATCTGGCTACTCAGTGTGTATATATATATGACCCGGTGCATGAATTCGTGTATGGGTGGGGTCCAGCCAGCCTGGCAAGGGGGAGGGGAAATGGGCGGTTGGCTGGCCTGCCTGCTGGTCGAACTCCTGGTTGAGGGCACAATTTGCATATTAGCATTTTATTATATAGGGTATACACTGAGTGGCCAGATTATTATGCGTTCAGAGATCATAATAATCTGGCCATTCAGTGTATATTCCCAGTAATGTAAAAAAAAATGAAAAATAGCCTTCAAAGTGGCAGTTCCCAGAGATAACATTCTTAACTTTTCTTATGTTAATTCATATAATTTATTTTTTACAAAAATATTGGCATTTATGGTTTCCCTTATATGCTGATGTTTGTATCACTCCTTGTCTCTGACTTTATCGTATCACTCTGCTTTTGAATATCCCCATACGCACAGCAGAAGACCTTAGTCCAAGACTGATTTTCACCCTACAGCAACCCATCTTTCCAGGTTTGTCTCCAACCATTGCCCAGCATTACCATACCCAGCGTGGTCAGACTTCCACACATGCTGCAGTCTCCTAGAACCTTCCCCATCGTTTCTTTCGGAAAACTCCTATTCATCCTTCAAGACACAGCTCAAATATTTCCTCCTCCATGAAGCTTGCCTGACTTCCTCTCCCATCCCTATTCCATGAGGACTCACTCTTCCCTTAAAAGGATCTCTGTTGAACTTTGACATAGTTCTTTTACAGCACATGCGAGTACATACAGCAGTCCCCTCTTATCCGCGGGTTCACTCCCTGGTTCCAGTTACCCATGGTCAGCTGCAGTCTGAAAATATTAAATGGAAAAGTCCAGATAGAAAGAATTTACTAGTTTTAAAGTGTACGTCATCCTGAACAGCGTGATGAAATCTCACACTGCCCCACCCCTTCCCACCCTTGATGTGACTCATCCCTTGGTTCACCTTATCCATGCTGTGTAAGCTGCCCACCTGTTAGTCACCGAGTAGCCATCGCAGTTGTCAGATCAACTGTCGTGGTAGCGTGCTTGAGTTTAAGTCATCCTCATCTTACTTCATAATGGCCCCAAAGTGCCAGAGTAGTGATGCTGGCGTTTGGATATGCCAAAGAGAAGCCATAAAGTGCTTCCTTTAAGCGAAAAGGCGAACATTCTCAACTTAATAAGGAAAGGAAAAAAATGATATGTGGAGGTGGCTAAAATCTGTGGTAAAAAAATGAATCTTCTATTCTTGAAATTGTGAAGAAGGAAAAAGAAACGTGTGCTCGTTTTGCTGTTGCATCTCAAACTGCAATAGTTATGGCCACTGTGCTCAATAAGAGCTTAGTTAGGAAGGAAAAGGCATTAAATTTGTGGGTGGAAGACATAAGCAGAAAAAGACCACATTTATGTGACTTTTGTTACAGTACTAGAGGCCCAATGCACGAAATCCGTGCAAGAGTAGGCCTTCCTTCCCCCGGCTGCCTGCACCAGCTTCCCTCTGGCACCTGGGACCCGGGCTTCCCTCGCAGCCCTGGCTTCGTCCAGTCTAATTAGCATATTATGCTTTTATTATTATAGATAGTGTTAAAGTTCTTCATTATTGTTGGTTATTGTTGTTAATCTTTTACTGTGCCTAATTTTTAAATTAAACTTTAACTTAGGTATGTATGTGTAGGAAAAACATATATAGAGTTTGGTACTATCTACGGTATCTGGCATTTACTGTGGGTCTTAGAACCCATCTCCAGTGGATTGTGGAGGACGAACCTTGTTGAATGTGCCTGGTCCTGATCACGCCCTGTCCTGGGAGCCACATATCAATAGACAAACTTTTAGTTTGTCCAAACTGTAGCATCTAAAAACTGTGTCATAGCAGGAAGGTCTAAGACAGCTCTTCTATCTGTGATGGCTCCACGCACACTTAGTTCTAAAACATGGCAGACTGGATATTGGAATAAAGGTCAAGGTTAATTAAGAGTAGAAGAAAGATAGATATATTCTATTTTATGGACTCAAGGCAGTAGGTTTCAAACAAGTTTCTTACTAAAAGTGTATGTTCTTGTGTATTCATGATTCACATGCATACAGTCTACTTATTAAAACTATTCTTATTAGGAAAGTGTAACATAGACTCAATTTTTGGAGAGCGCAGACTCAATTAATATAAAAATAAGTCCAGCCAAGGCAGCCAATTTGAAGGGTCTGTGTTTTGTTTGAGTGTGCATTGGTGACTTTTCCAGTAAAGACCGTCTCTTTTAACCCCGTCAGTTATGAAAAATGAGCTGTTCTCCTGGCTTATATAAATCAGACTTCCAGGCACACTTCATCTTGGAAGAGTGTGCGTGTGCACGTCTGCCCACGAGCACGGATCCGGAGACATCCGTTCAAACTGCCCTCACGCTGACTTTGACAGATGTGCTTTGTCTGTGGAAGCTCCCATCTTTCTGGAGAGAGAAAAGGATTGGGAATTGCAGGCTTGAATCCCTCAAAGGGCAAAACACATCAGGTTGAGATTGAGCTGAGCGTGGAGTCTGGGGACTCTCCCTCAGTCTGTGAGGGGCCAGGCCTGGCTAGTTTCAAAGCCGCCGCCCAGAATTCAGCTGTGGGCCGGTGTTGCCCTTTTGAACCCCGCGCCCC
Source organism: Eptesicus fuscus (assembly GCF_027574615.1). Taxonomy (NCBI): domain Eukaryota; kingdom Metazoa; phylum Chordata; class Mammalia; order Chiroptera; family Vespertilionidae; genus Eptesicus; species Eptesicus fuscus. The sequence continues at coordinate 39,877,415 of NC_072478.1, read as the reverse complement.
CCCCCTCCTCCATCGCCTCCCCCAACCCCCACCCCGCCTGCCTGCTCCAGTCCTGGTGTCGACTCTCTCATGGGTCCTAGGGCAGTTTCTGCTCCAGACTGTCTGAGGAGCCTGGGGAACTCGGAGAGGAAACCTTTTAAGTCTGCTTGTCTCGAGAACGCTAAACCTGCAGAACTTGGCCAGACGTTGCCTTGGGTCTCCCTCCGTGGTGACTCAGAAATCTCAAGGGGAGCAGGGAAATCTGGAGGAACGCTAATAGGGCCGGAGGGCAGCAGGGATGAAATTTGTGTTTCCACTAAGCGGGTGATATTTTTCATCTCAAAGCCTGATGTAAAAGCTTGCTGGTTTTTGGTTATCTACAGGCTGAGAACATAAACACTGCTATTAAAATATTTCATCTGTCCCAAATGAGGCCATGCACAGACTTCCTTCTATGTGCAAAGCTTTCGGCAGCGTCTATATGAAGCACAGGCAGGCGTCCAAAACTCGCTCTTGCTTTATTTGAAGTTCAACGGAACTGCCTCTGTGGGAGACAGAGGGCAGAGGGCAGGGAAGAGGGGTCCCAGATGGAGGTCAAGGATGACCAGTGAAAACGAGAAATCAACGAATTGGCAAGCCAATCACAGTGGTTCTTTCTATCACAGTGCGTCCTGGGCATATGCTCCTGAACCAGCTGTTTGAAAGTAGGCCCTTTATGGTAATACTCGGATTCACATCACCCACAGGCTCAGTGAAGGACTTGGGACAATTTCAAAGGCTCAGTTGCCAGTTAGAACGAAGAAGTCTGGATCCCTTCAGGAGGCCATGCCCTGTGCTTTTGTGAGCCCTCCTCAGCTCTGAGGCCAGCACTGGGCAGTAGGAGGCTCACCATCAGGAGTCTTTGAGCCGCACAGCCCAGCAGCTCTCCGGCACTGCCTGCTGGTTCCCTGGAGGAGCCCGGGACAGAGCGCCCCCTAGCGGGCCCCGGAAAGGCAGAGCACTGGGCTTGGCCTCTCACCTTCCTGGGCGAAGGAAGGAAGCGCCCCTGGTTTTCGCCAAGAGCGCTAAGGGTTTTTCCTATTCTTTTCTGCCTTCTTTTCCCATTGAAGTGGATCTTTCTGCTATTTACCAAATCAAGTGTTTCTCCATGACTTTCCATCAGCATTTCCAAGGTTCTACCGAAACCCCATTTTCTATCAACTCAGATATAGCCAGAGCCTCAGGAACCAGTGAACGAGTTCCTAAAAATCAAAACTCAGTCCCTGAAACCAGTAATGCAAATAGATGTTCCTGCACAGGTCTCAGAATTCTTACCTCAGGGATACAAATGTTAATTGCATTTAAACTACGTGATAAGCATATCCCTTTGGTATGCATTTGCATGAATCCCTAGACAGAAGTATGTAAAGTACTATAAAAACAAAAATTTGGGACTACCCCTGCAGAGATACTCAAGCCTAATACTCAAAGCATAGCACTTATGACATATTTTATAGGCCTCATTAGAACATAATGCACTTATACTCTCCTTGCCTGAACATCAAAAACTTTTATATTTGCTCATAGCATGAAAAAATCTCCTTTCTGTGTGGTCCTACTTCCCTGCTAGCTGCTCAATACTGTATCTCCCAGGAGAAATAGAAGGCATGTAGCCGTACATTCACACACGATGAATACCGCTTCCTTCTCCAAAGATCACCAGGCCCAGCATTGGGCTCCTGTAAACAGTATAGTATATTCAGTTCTTTCCAGCGGACTGACTGTTTCCTACTCTGGATACACACACATGGGGCCCTGTCTACATTTGTTCTCAGCCATCACCACCCAAACATACCCAGCTGGGTTCTCTACCATCTGGTTCCATCAGGGCCACCCTCCTTCCCTCTACCAACTCCCCCTGGTTGTAGTTTGGGTGGCCTCTGCCCGTAGAGAATGCTGTCCTTGGCTGTTTTGAAGTTTCACTTGTCAGTCCCCAGTACCCACTTCCTGTCCTTTGGACGCTGTGAAGGCAGCCGTGGCATGCCACTGACACTCAGCTTGCTAATCTAGAGACACTCCCTGAAGTGGCCTCTAGGATATATTGGCGGTGGAAAGGCAAGCAGTCTCTATTTTTGTAAAAGAGACCCGTTTCCCATTGATAAACCATTTTGCTGATAGTAGAAATACCAGCACAGGCATACATAGTCTGTCAGCGTGGGGTCAGTTGACATATAGACTCTTCTTCTGGACAATATTATTAATTGTACTTATTGTGTGCTGAGCCAGCAAGACTCACAAAAGCCCTGTGAGGCAGCCCTGTTTTTATCCCCAATATACAGATAAGGAAACAGTGAGGTAATAGCTCGCTTAGGGTTACAGGGTGAGCCAGTGACAGTGCCAGGCTGTCGGGCTTCAAATCTAGGCTCCGACACCCTGCAGCGCTGCCTGGTTAGCGCCAGAGGGTTCCCCACAAAGGCATTGGCCATTTGCTCCCTCTGCCAGGCTTTGTGTTCTCTCTGCTCTTACTGTTATTGTAATGGTCCTCTATGTGTTTTTCAAGCCTCTCACTTTGTAAAATGGGGCTGGTCATTGCTGAACATCCTCAAAAAAAGCACAAACAGCAGTAGGCTGATGATACCCAAGACTGACATGACCACGCTTAGCCAGCGACACAAAGTTCCGGGGCTGAGGTTGGCTCTTGTCTATAGCAGTGAAAAGCCTCATTAGAGAGTTTTATTGAGAACCCTCACTAGAGAGTTCCTATGTCTGTGAACAACACACATCCATAGTGCAAACAGCCCAATGGAGGCAGGCTTCTTCTTCTTCTTCTTTTCTTTTTTTAAAAATCTTTTTTATTGAATTAGAGAGAGAGGGAGATAGAATCATTGATTGGCTGCCACCTCCCCCTGACCCCACCCCCCTTTACTGAGGCGAGCCTGCAACCTGGGCATGTGCCCTGACTGGGAATTGAACCAGTGACCTCTTAGTTCAGTGGTCGGCAAACTGCGGCTCGCGAGCCACATGCGGCTCACGAGCCACGGTTTGTGGCTCTGTTGACTAATGAGTTTGCCGACCACTGTCTTAGTTCATGAGTCAGTGCTCAACTACTAAGCCACACCAGCTAGCCAGGCGAGGCAGGCTTCTTAAACACAGGAAACATGCGTTCCCTTCATCTGTGTATTTCCAGGACTTAGCACTAGCAGGTCTCAATAAATGCACTGCATGCATTAATAAAAGGAATTAATAAAAGACAAGAAGTGCCATGCCAAAAAGAAAATGATGAAGAAAGGAAGGAAGGAGGGGTAGGTAGTGGGTAAGCCTCTGTATTTGAAGAGTGTGCTCTTGGGTATGTTTAATGGACTTACATTATTCCTTAACAGTCTTTGTTCACAATGAGACATCCTGTCTCTTAGGGCTCCATGCTGGCTAGTCTTTCTCTCTATGACATTCTCCTAAGAATTTCAAGTATAAGAGGATCATTTGAAAATAGCTGTAGCAGATGCCCTAGCTCAGTGGTCGGCAAACTCATTAGTCAACAGAGCGGCAAACTGCGGCTCGAGAGCCACAGTTTGCCAACCACTGCCCTAGCTGGTTTGTTTAGTGGTAAGAGTGTCGGCCTGAGGACTGAAAGGTCCCAGGTTTGATTCCCGGTCAGGGCACATGCCTGGTTGTGGGCTCGATCCCCAGTGTGGGGCATGCAGGAGGCATCCAATCAATGATTCTCTCTCATCACTGATGTTCCTATCTCTCTCTCTCCCTCCATCCCTCTCCCTTCTTTTTTAAAATCAATAAGAATATATATTTTAAATAATAGTAACAGATAAAATTAGTATCATTTAAGATCCAAGTACCAGAAATGGTTGCCTTAAAGTGAAGAATTGTTTATAAAGCCATACGTGATTTGAAAACCTGCCCCTGCCCATTGTCTATCAGAGTGCCAATATCTGAAGAAGCCCCAAAATGAAAACATATTGTCAATGGATTTCCTGGCAGGAGCTTCTAGCAAGTTTTTATCATATCAAGCCCCAGAAATAGGCTGGGATACAATAAAGTCTTTTTAAAATTGTGTTCCTTTAGTTAACTATTAAGATTTGAAGTTTATAAATTTTACAACTCAGTTGTAATAGTAGGTAGCATGATTACTGAGTGTCGGGCATTGTCTCATTTAATTCTCATAGCATTTCACACCATTGTCAGTCACTATCTAAAAATGGGGACACTGAGGTAGGCAGCAGACAAGTACAAGTCTAAGTGTTTGCAGAATAACATAGGAACCCACAGAAGCTAACCACCCCCATCGACTTCCCAGTAATGAATTTCATCAACGAGAAGCCAGGACCTGCTGCTCTTTTGCCCCCTGCCTTTCTTTCTCAGTTTCAATGGCATCTGTGGAGCCCCTCCCTACCTCCCCACCCACCCCACTGCCTGTCTCCCACTCAAGTCTTAAAGGTCACAGGTACACACCCAACTTCAGATAGCATTTAGTTAGCTTCCCCTCTAGCATTGCGGAAATGTTCATTAAATGCTCCAGCCCTTTAACAAGTCTATTTAACTTCATTTTCAATTTAACCGCGTATCATTTCAATTTCCTTTTCCTCCGTATTGTATAGCCCTGGGAATAGAGTTGGAAATGTGCCTATCATAAGCTGAGTCACATTTTATGTGTCTCTTCCTCTCAAGTCACTATTTTCTTACCTATTTTTTTTTTAGGATTCAAAAATATCTTTTTATTGTAAAATAAAACAGATATAGAAAACCACAGAAAACAAGTATATGGCTTAATAATTAGAAAATATAGTGTATTCTCTAATTTGTGTATGTATTAGATTTATTTATGTTTAATGAAGAAATATAAAGCAAGCACCAGGTATCACCACCCAAGTCAACAAATAGAACTTTGCCACTTGCCCAAGGAGCTCCTACCACGTGATCACCCCAATTCCCTGCCATCCCACAAAGTTACTGCATTATTCTGACTTACAGTATCGACATCCTTGTAGATATATTTTTTTCATTTTGGATTATTTTTAACATTTTTTACATTTGACATACAGTAAGTAGCCCATATTTTATGGATACAATTTGATACGTTTTTACAGATGTATATACCCTCAGAATCATTACCACAATCATGAGAACAGATATGTCCATCATTCTCAAAAAAGTTTCTTCTTACCTCTGGGTAATCCCCTCCTCCATCCACCTGATGCCTGAAGGTAACCACTGATCTTCTTTCTGTCACTACACATTCATTTGTATTTTCTACAGATGTATAAAAATGGAATAATTCAGTCTGTATGCTTTTTCTTGACTCTCTTCTTTCACTCATCATAATTATTTTCAAATTTATCCATGTTGCTTTGCATGTATGTAGTTTAATTCTCTTGATGATAAATAAGATTACATTTTATATATATACACTAGAGGCCTGATGCATGAAGATTCGTGCAAGAATAGGCCTTCCGCCAAAACCGGTTTGGCTCAGTGGATAGAGCGTCGGCCTGCGGACTGAAGGGTCCCAGGTTGGATTCCGGTCAAGGGCATGTGCCTTGGTTGCGGGCACATCCCCAGTGGGGGTTGTGCAAGAGGCAGCTGATCCGATGTTTCTCTATCATTGATGTTTCTAACTCTCTATCTCTCTCTCTTCCTCTCTGTAAAAAATCAATGAAATATATTTTTTAAAAAATAATAAAAAAATAAAAATAAAAAGAATAGTCCTTCCTTCCCCTGGCTGCTGGCATCACTTTTGCTCCAGCCCCAGAGCCGCCTTTCCACCTTCCCACACTGCCCAGAGGCCCAGAGCGACTAGGGCAGTGCAGAACACCTGCATCCCACCCTTGGCTGCTCAGCACCTGTGTATGCAAATTAACCCACCATCTTTGTTGGGTTAATTTGCATACTCCTGATTGGCTGGTGGGCATCACGAAGGTACAGTCAATTTGCAACTTTCTCTTTTATTAGTATAGACTAGAGGCCCAATGTGTGAAGATTCGTGCAAGATTAGGCCTTCCTTTCCCTGGATGCTGGCACTAGCTTCCCTCTGGCACCCAGGACCTGGGCCTTCACTCTGGCCGCCGCCTTCCACCTTCACTCTGGCCAGAGCGGAGCTGCCTTCCGCCTCTCGCCTTGTCGTGTCAATTTGCATATTCCCTCCTTATTGGCTGTGGGCGCTGCCATCTATGTTGCGGAGTTACAGTCAATTTGCATATTCTGTCTTTATTAGTATTAGATGTTATGTATATTATATGTCTATACATATGATGTACATACTATATATGATATGTATGATCTATCTATACATGTGATACATATCATGATTTGTTTATGCATTCAGTTGTTTATAGATATTTAAATTGTTTTCAATTTTTATTGTTACCAAAGCTGCTTGTGTACAAGTGTTTGGATGGACTTATGCTTTTCTCTTGGATAAAATCCTAAGAGTAGAACACCTAGGTCAGTGATGGGCAACCTTTTGAGCTTGGTGTGTCAAACTTTGCCAAAAAACTGAGCATAACTCGGGTAGTGTGTCACTTTGAGGAAAAAACATTGTTTCGCAAATGTTTCATCCTCAGGAGCAGCAAATGTTTCATCCTCGGCATGCGGCCGCGTGTCATCAGAAATGGCTACGCATGTCAGTGCTGACACGCATGTCATAGGTTCGCCATCACTGACCTAGGTTATATGCTAGGTGAATTTTAACTTTTTAAAAAACTATCAAATTGTTTTTCAAAATGGTATAGCATCTTACCTTCCCACCACTAGTATATGAGAATTCAGTTCTTTCACATCCTAGCCAGTATTTGGTTTTATCAGTTTTTCTTAATTTTAACTCTTTAAATAGGTGTGTACTGGTATTCATGTGGTTTTTATTTGTATTTCTCTGATGATCAGCGATTGGAGCATCTTTTCATGTGCTTATTTGCCACCAGTATGTCTTCCTAAGTGAGGTATCTGTTCAAATCTTTTGCCTATTTTTAATTGCATTGTTTTCTTATTGCTGAGTTTATTATATTATTTATATTTTCTGGATACAAGTTCTTTATCAGGTATATGCTTGCCTGTGGATTGTCTTTGAATTCTCTCAACAGTGACAACTGAAGTTTTTAACTTTGACGAAGTCAAAATGATCTTTTATGGATCATGCTTTTGATGTTATAGCTAAGAAACTCTTGCCTAATCTAAGCTCAGAAAGGATTTTTCCCTATGTTTCCTTCCAGGCATACATATTATAGATTTATGTTATGGGTTTACACTGATGACCTATTTTGAATTAATTTTTGTATATGGTGTGAGGTGTAGATTGAAGTGTTTGTTTTTATGTGTATGTGATTATCCAGGTATCCCAGCATCATTTTTTGAAAAGATTATTCTTTATCCACTAAGTGGCCTTTGAAACTTTGTCAAAATTTGGCTGTCCATAAGTATGTGGGTCTATTTTTGGACTCTTTATTCTGTCAGTCTATTTGTCTGTCTTTATGTCAATACTATATTGTTTTGACTACTGCAACTTTATAGTTCATCTGAAATCAGATCTTATTAGCCATTCGCTTTTATTCTATTTCACGGTTGTTTTGGCTATTCTAGGTCCTTTGCATTTTCATCTGAATTTTAGAATCAGATTGAAGGAGAGAGACAAGAGACAGGCCAAGAGGCTGTTAGTAGAGTTGACTAAGATGAAGACAGCTCAGGGCGTCTCAGTGTGGCCTAGGGAAGGTGGATATTGAGGAACAGCAGTCAGTACTGTCCCAGTGTGTTGGGGAAGTACTGCAAGTACTGCTCCCTGCCATTTATGGCTCCACCCCAAGCTACATGTACCCATTAAATATGTGCGACTTACTGTATGTCAATTAAACTTTTAAAATGTTTTAAAAAAATCATCCAAAAAGAAAAAAAAATCTACCAAGGTTCAGGAGAAATACACAGATGCTACCTTGGACTAGAGCAGGGCCATCTGGATATTTATAACATCATTCGAGGGCCATACAAAATTATCAGATTAAAAGTTCACCTGCTGTATTTGGTCAAACATTTAATTGACTCACCCCTAATGCCTTGGCAGGGCCAGACTAACCTGTGCCAGATGAGTTTGAGGGCCTTTCCCACCCCTGTACTAGAGGGATAACCTCTGTCCTCCTTCATTTTCATTATCAGCAAAGATCGGTGTATTTCAGCATCACACAGATTCTGACTGTAAGAGAACCGGACTCAAGGCTTCTACATTTAAGTAGGAAGGGCTCCGTGATGACAGGACACCTGTGTGACGATAGAAGTTAGAAGGCAGAAACAAGGAGACAAACGCAGTGGGCTCCAGGGTGGGTTTTATGCATAGACACAGAGAATATCAATGGTAACAGAGACTGTGGAGACCCTCAAGGCCGCCACCACCCCAGTTTACAGGTACCAAAGTCAAGACCGTTGAGGCTGTTAATTTGAGGACATGCTTTTTTCTCCTCTTGATACATTCAGAAAATACTTCCTCCTGTCCAAGTTTAGCAGAGATTTATTACCTTGGAGAACAATGCCTCATTACACATGTTCAGACCTTGGTTAGTACACACAATGGGACTGTGCACTGCCTGGGACTCTCACCACCTTGCTCATTCAACACTGTCTAATTAGCACTCGCTTCTAGAGGCTGGACCTATTCTTTGAATCACTAGTCCTGCACTGTAATTCAGGGAGCCAGCTGGCCTGGGGAGAATACCTCTGCCAATATTTATAATAATCTCAGATTATTTTATAATCAGCCCCAAAGACCTCGGAGGAGAGGGTACCAGAATCTCCACCACCTCAGACTGTCCTTTGGTCTCCACTCTTCTTCCTCATGATGAACTTCATGTGTCTGGGGGAGGACACAGTGAGGGATCAACAAGGAAAAGGAAATGAGTATGAAAGCCAAAGTCAAGAGAACTCTTCCTTCCTCTTATCTTTCCTGTGGGTTTTTTGTAGAGAAGTCTTCAAATGCTCCATTTTTTGCTTGTAAAAAGAATGATTAGTAGGATCTTTGTGTTTCTAACTCACAGAATCTTAGTACTGGAAGACAGTGGGAGGCTGGACACTTTAGCAGACATACATTACCCAGTGATCTGCAAAAGAACATCCTAATCTCTGAGGAAGTGATCCAAGTTGTTCATATGATCATAGTTTAAGACAGATAGATGAAGTGCCTTATATAATCACTGTATCTGATGCATTTGGCCCATTTATGGGGCCTAGAATATAAATTTTAAAAATCAGTAGAGGCTTAAGCTTGTATCTTTGCTTGTGTGGCTCATAACTATGAATAATTTCAGGGTAGTCCATACTCATAAGTATTTACACAGGAAACCTTAATATAGTACTGTTTATGTACCAGGCACTGTCCTCAATACCTCAAAAAGATAAGTTCATCTGTTCCTCATTCATTACTTCTCATTCACTATAAGGACAATACCATTATTATCTTCAACTGACAGATGAGAAAACTGACCCCAGAGTGACTGAACAACTTGTCTAAGGTCACAAAACTGGTAAAGGAGCAGCTAGCATTTGAACCCAAGCAGACTAGCCTTTTTTTCAAACATTGTTTATTGTTTTCAGAGAGGAAGGGAGAGGGAGAGAGAGATAGAAACATCAATGATGAGAGAGAATCACTGATTGGCTGCCTCCTGCACAGCCCCTACTGGGGATTGAGCCCACAACCCAAGCATGTGTCCTTGACTGGAATCGAACCTGGGGGCCTTCAGTGACTAGAGCAGCAGACTGGCTCTTAACACTTTCTAAGAATATGTTGATACTGAATTTTTAAAATCTTTATTGTTGTAAGTATTACATATGTCCCTTTTTTTTCTCCTAAATTTTTAATCATTAATGTTATCAAAGTTTATGAGATTGTGATATGATTCAACAAGAAATATGGAGGTCATGTAACGTTTTCATTGACCTAAAAGAGTTAAGCACCAAACTTCAGAATATATATTTTCTCCCTAAATTACCTGCTGATTAATGATTCCTTTGTGGTAGATCCATACATTTATTGAAGTGTAGCCCTTAATACCTAATTACCTTTTGAGCTGAAAGAGCATAATTGCTGTTTTTACAGTAAGGAAATCAAAGAATCCGATAGCTATTCTGTTGTTCCCTTTTCGTATCCTGTATTACGAGTTTGAAATCTCTCCTTTTTCTTCAGGAACTGTTAATTTCAAACTCTCCAATATAAAGCACATTGGGAGAAAACATTCTTTTATCTTGATAGTGGAATATTGTATCGTTTTAAAGTATAGAAGTATTAACTGAATCTGCACATCAGATATATATTCTCCTTTTCATTGAACTAATGGATTCTGAAATAACCATAAACATGTACAACTAGATATAAATTGTTTTCATTTTTGTGATTTATTTGGTTTTTAATGCACCACATAGTAAAATTCTTGTTACTCGGTCTTATTTTTCTATGTCCTACCCACTCAACAGAGCCTACAGTTGTGTAAAAGCTGCTGCCACTTTCTTAATCAAGTGCTTGACTCCAAATATTTCCCCAGAATATTCTAAAAGTAATGTAATGTCTTGATTCTGAGTAGATTCATTACCTCTTTTAGATTTCTCCTACAATTCTTTAGTTTGGTATAGATTTTGCTATGCCTCATTTTCTTCATTTCTAATAAACTGTAAATTCCTCATATACTCTTGTTAGCTTATCTGTCAAACTATCCTCTTTCCCCACCTTTTGCACAGAGAAGAACCTTTTCATGCAAACCCCCCCGGCACTCCAAGTTACCACTGGCAGTAAGTTCTGACTGATACAGTCTTGCTCTCTGATGGTTTTAATCCACCTTTCCTACTACTCACTTACCTTTATGAAGTATTAGACACTAGATATATATTTTTTTTCTATTTCTTAGGATTTATATTACTCATAATATAATTATCCTGTTTTATAGCTCTGGGAGTTGTTCCTTCACACAAAATTATCCAGTAATCTCTCTTACCCTCCCTCATCCTTTTCCCTTTCTGTAGCCAGTTATCATAAAAGTATTGGCCATGGACAAACCCAGGGGTTAGCTGTGAGAATGGTCCACAGGCTAGTGCCAACAATGACATATGTAATGTACACATATACGTATGTATGGTTTAAAAAGAGCCATAGACAAGAGTCTGCATTTGACAACGTTAAATGAACATTTTTTTAAAATACTAACATACTGATACTTAACTGCGAAAAAAGAGCCACAGATACTGGTTGACTTGTTTTAGTTTTTGTGATGACACAGTTGTTGAATGTGATTTCTGAGCAGAAAGGCAGCTTATCCTCAGGGAACTTCAGTGTGAAGTAAAAATTAGGAGAATTACTGGCCTTTGGCTGTAAATGCAGCAGGTTTGTGATTATTGAGCAGCGTGATGCTTAAGAAGACTTCGTGAGTGTTTGGAACTAGCGTCCTTCCCTTCATTTCCAGTCTCCAGTCAACACTTCATGGAGCCCAGTTCAGTGGCTGGGACAGGGCAGATGGGGAATGGCCGTGCTCACACAGAGCTGTTACAATTGCAGGGGATTAGCATGGCTGGTGCAGTCGCCAGGGTAGTCACCACGTGGTGTAGGGTCAAAGGCAGAGGCCCAGCACAGCACACCGTGGTGACATGATGACAGGGAGTCTGGGAGCAAATGCTGTTTGCAGCTTTGAGGGAGTTGAGCTGGCTGTCAACATTGAGGAAACCTGTCAGCAGGTCGTGGAGACCCAGACTGTCATCAGAGTCAGAACTCCGGAGGACTATTAGGATCACACCACCATAGGAGGACTGGACTGGTTCCTAGGAGGTTCCTAGGAGAGGGATTCAGGAATGATGGGCAAGGCAGACAAGTCAGGCCTACAGCTGTGGTTCCCAGAAGCCAAGAATGAAGCTGAACCAAAAGTAAGTTCAAGTACAAACTTAGTGTCATTTCACCACTATATTGAAAATAGGTGATTTTATTCACCTGACTGCTTTGCATTATTGTTCACGGTTAATGAGAGGGCCTACTCTCCCTGGCATAGCTTTGATTAAGAAACAAACAGAAAGCCCTAACTAGTTCGGCTCAGTGGATAGAGCGTCGGCCTGCAGACTGAAGGGTCCCAGATTCGATTCCGGTGAAGGGCCATGTACCTTGGTTGCGGGCACATCCCCAGTAGGTCCCAGTAGAGGGTGTGCAGGAGGCAGCTGATCAATGTTTCTCTCTCATCGATGTTTCTAACTCTCTATCCCTCTCCCTTCCTCTCTGTCAAAAATCAATAAAATATGTTTTAAAAAAAAACAAACACAAAAAACAGAAAAATCCCAACCTGGCACCCAGTAGAGCTAAATGCTGTCTCTACCTGCCTTCTGAGACCAGGTATAAATGCTTGGGGATTATCTGATTTTATTACTCAGGTCTCTTCTTGCCTCCATCGGCATGAAAAACCTGGGAAACAAGGGGACTGCTAGCAGCCACTGAGACTCAGTGTGTTCATACCACTGTGTGAGACATTCGAAGGTGTGAATTGCAGCGGGACTCTGAGGCTCAAGAGAGAAACTTTATAAAAAGCAGAAAGCTTTTCCATGCACATTGCCTTGGCCACTACTTGCAACTGTGTTGTGATGCAGAGCAGATTGTGTTTACTCTGATTTTTATCCCAAACCATAGGTAGATGCTTAACTTGAAAAGTAAACAGATAATGTCAAGAAAATTAGTCTATGGCAAATACTAAACCCATCCCTTGTGTTGTGAAAGCAACAACGGACAGTACATAAATAAATGTGCATGACTTTGTTCCATAAAACTTTATCTACAAAAACTGGTAAGGGAAAGGTTTGGACCACCGGTCACAGTTTATTGACCCCTGATCTAATGAAAACATTTCTACCCACAAATATATATAATTCTGTTCTCATTGAATGGAGAAACATGTATATTCATTGTAGCTGCAAAAAGCAAAAGACACCTTTAGGTAATTTTTACTCTTCTATTTTCTTGAATCATGGCCGTACTTATCATGTTGGTTTACTTAAATAATAATCACTGAGTACCAGCTATATTTTTATTTAGTACTAGGGGCCCGGTGCATGAAATTTGTGCATGGGGGGGTGTGTCCCTCAGCCCAGCCTGCACCCTCTCCAATCCGGGACCCCTCTCACAATTCAGAACTGCTGGCTCCCAACTGCTTGCCTGTCTGCCTTCCTGATTGCCCCTAACCTCTTCTGCCTGCCAGCCTGATCACCCCCTAACCACTCCCCTGCCAGCCTGACTGATGCCTAACTGCTCCCCTGCCAGCCTGTTTGCCCCTAACTGCCCTCCCCTGCAGGCCTGGTCACCCCTAACTGCCCTCCCCTGCTGGCCTGATTGCCCACAACTGCCCTACCTTGCAGACCTGGTCCCTCCCAACTGCCCTCCACTGCTGGCCATCTTGTGGCGGCCATCTTGTGTACACATGGGGGCAGCCATCTTTGACCACCTGGGGGCATCCATCTTGTGTATTGGAGTGATGGTCAATTTGCATATCACTCTTTTATTAGATAGGATAGAGGCCTGGTGCAAGGGTGGGGGCCAGCTGGTTTGCCTTGAAGGGTGTCCCCCATCAGGGTGGGGGTTCCCTTGGGGCATGGGGTGGCCTGGGCGAGGGGCCTGTGGTGGTTTGCAGGCCGGCCATGCCCCCCGGTGACCCAAGAGGAGGCTCTGGTATCTGGGATTTATTTATCTTCTATAATTGAAACTTTGTAGCCTTGAGTGGAGGCCTGGGCTGGCCAGGGTATGTGGAAAGCTTGGCTTCCTCCATCATCAGGGGCAACCCAAGCCTCCTGTTCGCAGCCATCTTGTTTGGGTTATTTTGCATACTCGCTCCTGATTGGCTGGTGGGCATGGCTTGTGAGTATAGTGGGGTGGTGGTTAATTTGCATATTACTCTTTTATTAGATAGGATTAGAGAAAGATAAAAGTGTATTTTGCTGACCGCTGACCTCCAGGGGCTTCTAGTATAGTTAGGAAACATGACAGTTAAGTAATTTTGCAAGCAGTAGCTGAGACATCACATGGAGAGTAAGTCAGGGAAACTTTCAAAGAAGGAAAGGATTAAAGTGAACTAGAGCAAGTGGGTCTTCACTGGGAGGTGGGGCTCTGATGAGTCCTGGAGACCAGCATGTATTTGTAAAAGTGGGGGACTGGAGGGGAGAGAGAGAGAAAGAGAGAGAGAAGAGCATTTTGGGCAAGAGGTGTTGAGACCAGGAGGAGCATAAACAAACACTATACATTCAGAAAAACAACAACAACGAATTAAAGTGAAGCAAGGTAATCAGACTAGTGAGAGCAAGGTGACCCACTGCCTGTGCCTCTCAACCTTCATCCATAAGACAAGGATAACAGTTGTTGCCTTATAGGACTGTTTTTTATGAAGACTTAAAAAGTTAATACTTGTAAAACACCTGTAACAGTACACGTTACCTAAGTATTTGTGAGATAAATAAATGCTGGAGGTGGAGGTGACGGTTGGTTGAGAAGGTGTGATAAGATGATGTATGATTGAAGACAGAATAATTTTCCAAAAACAATCATGTAGTTTCATAGTCAAGAATCTGCCGTGTCCACTCCTGTCGTGACAATGGCCAGACTCCTCCAGGGGGTATCTGTGATTGTCCCTGGATCAATAATGAGCAATAAGTAAGTGAGGAATGAATGTAAAAGGTAGCTCACAGGTTCCGGCATCCGGTGTCACTGAAGGTGTTAGGAAACCAAGCAGGAGAGTTATCTCCTGGGATAAAATGAGGAATGATATTGCACATGTTGGTAAGAGGTACTCATGAAAACATACAAATGACGACAGCCTGAAGGCAGAGTGGTCCTGAAGATGGAGGGACTGAAGATGGAGGCTGAGGGACCATTGGCACAGAGGTGCCCACCTAAGTGTTGAGGGGAGGGAACCAACTCAAGGGGAAGATCAGGGCATTGAGTCTTGAACTTGACACACACCTTCATCTATTTGGAAGAAATAAGCTGCTGCTACCAACCCAAATTCGGGGGGAAGGGGCAGAGGATACAGGGATTCCCTGCCTTCCTCTTCCTTGTGAGGGCAGGTAGAGTGTGGGTTCCACGGCAGGACGGAGGGAAAAGTTGTGACGTGCACAGGAGTCTATAGGAACAGATTTTTCCATCTTGAGCAGACCCCGCAGAGCTGCAAACAATGCAGCCTTCTGAGCTCTGGTCAGTCCGGTCATGGGATACCTGTGGGACTTCTTTCCTGCCTTGGAGATGCGGCTTCCCCGGAACTTGGCAGGGAGGCCGGTCTGAGAATGCTTCTGGCTGTGGGTACATTCCAGCCCAGGATGATGGCCCAGACATTTTCCTTTTCATGAAGCCCCAGCTTGTCTGCATTTTACTTTTTTTTAAAGAAAGGTTGTCACAGTGAAACATAATGGAGCCCTGGCTGTGTTTCATTCGTTTTCATTTAAGCTGCTAGTATGGCATTAGTTAGCCTACTTGTGAATCAATTAGCTAGCCAGTGGGACTCCATTTTAACGAGGGGAGCACTGTATGCTTTCAGATGCTAGCTATGCGTGTGAATGTGCAGTCTAAGGAATGCCGTCCAAAAGATGAAAGTGAGTCACCGTCCTTGCTTCTGCCTCTGGTTCCAAGTTGGTGACTTGGCGAGAACAAGCTGTGCATCCTCAGCCCCTTATCTTCTCTGCAAATATGCTTGGATTACTTACCGGATAAATCCAGTGCACATTTATTTTTCATGCTGATGCACTCAAAGACTTTCAGTGTTAGGCCAACATAGTGAGCCCTGAACTATAGTGAGGGCTTTGAACAATTACTCTTTGATCTGGAGATTCCCCATACTCTGGGAAGCAGTGACTCGTTGGAAATCCTGCAGGAGTCTTCTAACAATTCCCATATTTGCTTTAGGGATGAACCCGTTTCACTCCTTATTCCCAAATCCCACCTCTAGCTCGGGAGATCTGACAGCTGTGGGTCTGACAGCATACCACCCCCCTTACTGGTAGGGAGGAGACACTGTAAACAATTTCAGGCTCAAATCTAAAGTCCTTTCATCTCAAAACAGAGAGGGCAGCATGACTGGGAGATTTCGGGAAGAGGGGAGAGTCAGTTCTAATAAATTGTAGAAACTTAGGTTGCATTTTAAAGCCAGTTTGACTAAACAGAGTTGTTGAATTAGCTTCAGAAAACCACAGAAAAATGCCTGGAGTGGGAGAAATAGGATCATGATTCACATGAATATCTTGGACAGTGGAATACCGTGTAGCCAATGAAAATGATTAAAATACTATGGTAGAAGCATACTGATTGGCACAGAAATATAGTCACCAATATTGGGACATGTGAAAAACAGATTATATTATTAAGTACAACCCAGTTTTATAGAATACTAGTGGCCTGGTGCACGGATTCGGACACATTGAAAGGAAATTAATTAGAAGGTGGCTGGCGGGGCAGGACTGGGCAAGACGGGCCAGACACGCCCTGGAGCCAACCTCTGAGGGTCCCTCCCCAGCTGGCCACACCTGGGGTGGCGCCAGGGCTCGGAGGTGTCTGTGGAGTGAGCAGGGTCCCTCTGGCAGGTAGGGTCCCTCGGCCTGGCCTGCAGGGATCGGGCCGAAACTGGCCGTCCAACATCCCCCACAGGGTCCCAGAGTGCAAGAGGGCACTCTGCAAAGTTTCTGTTGCTTGGCAGCTCCTGCGTTGAGCGTCTGTCTCCTGGTGGTCAGTGCACATCAGACCTACCGGCCAGTCAACCAGTCAGCCGGTCGGTCGGCCGGTCGCTTAGCCTTTAAATATATAGATGGCATGCACACATATGTATGGTCAGCAAAAAAAAAAAAAAAAAAAGAAAGACTGGAGGGGTAGACAACAAAATTATAACCACTTTTCTCAGGGTAGTGATATTGCAAATAGTTTTCATTTGCCTTTTGAAGACTTTAAGAATTAAATTGTATAATTTAAAAATTATAATATAAAATTGGCTACCTTCTCTTGAAGTAGGAAAAAAAAAAACTAACAGGTTAAGAACATGGGAAGGATTGTCTTACAGCCTTTAATAGGGTTTCAAAGCAAGATGGAAGCATCCCACGGGGAAGTTAACATTTGAGAATGTTTTCCTAAAGTCCATATATCAGACTAATGATCTATCAGTCTATTTATCTGACTAACTTTATTTCCATCCATCCAAATCTCCATTATGTGTATTCCATTATACTCATTTTTTTAGAAGATGAGAGATAATGGTTTTAAATTTTTTAAAAAATTGTTTACCCTTTGCCCCCATGGTTTTCTTTTCCCCAAAGAGTGAAATAAGTTGCCTGCCAATTCATTCATAAGCTTTTTTTTCCACAAATATTTGTTAAGACCCTATGATGAGCTCAATATTATGCTGCATGGTAGATTTCTAACAGTAAATGGTTAGAATATTTTTCATTGTTCAACTTTTCTTTTGGATCACTTTTATGTGTTCCTCTTGAGTCTAAGAGGTCAAGAGAGATCACCTACACGCTTGGCTTATAATATCGCAGTTCCCCCAGAAGTACTATTGAAGTTACCTTCAAATTTAGTATTTTCACTAAAATGGTGAAACTGTCAAAATTTGGGCTAATACAGGAGCCTATAATCACATGTGACTATATTAATTTAAATTAATTTAAATTGAATTAAAAACTCAGTTCTTCAGTCACTCTAGCCACATTTCCAATACTGAATAGCCACATGTGGCTAATGGCTACCATATTAGATGGTGCAGATATAGGACATTCACACCATCACCCAAAGTTCTCTTGGGCAGAACTGGTTTAAACTTAATTGATGAGAACACTTGTGTATAAGGAGGCATTTCTCACAATTTTCCTCTTAATTTATTAAGAACACAGATGTTTATTGGTAGTTAACTACTTTTTTATTAACTCGAAGCATCTAATAAATTTTTGAGAATTTCAATATTTCTTTGCACTTGGTTCAAAAAGCAGGCATCAAAAGGCCAAATCAGTCCATTCACACATTTATATATGTGCATATACATTTGGTTAAATATTAATTTTCAATGATTGTAAATGAGATTTGAGATTTTCCAGAAAAAGAGAAATGTCTGTATAACTTTATTTAAAACATGTTCAGTAAGGTTATACTGTTAAGTTGTAACTGCTCTGGCTTAGGTAGCTAGCTTGCACTGGGTTTTGCTGTGTAGCAAACAATCCCAAAAGTTTCATTGACTTTCAATGGCAAACATTGCTCATTCCCATAGATAGATTCTGAAATCATCTAATTCCCACTTTGCATTTAAGTAGCATCCGAAGGGTAAATCACAACCCAGGAAGTTTCCAAATTCCTAAATTGTAAGGAATTTTCCTCACAATGAGCGGGCCCTTCCTTAGGAAAATGTCTTTAAAAAGCAGAATATATAACAATTATTATTCTACTTTCTTTGTGCTTAAATGCAGCATTACATTTTTTAGTAGAAAATTTGCCTATTTTTGTTTAATGTGAAAAAACTGTCCCCCAAAATTGTAGGGAATATAAATGTTTAGTTTAATAAATAACTATGAAGTGAAGATCCATATTCTTTTTTAAAAGTAGGTGTTACCATTATTGAGGTGTGGTGAAGCCAACAGGTCAGGAGATGCTGCTATTGGAAAGACAGTTTGTTCCAAACAGATCCCAAGTGGAGGGACATGCCATGCAGGGCCACAAGGAAAGCACTAGGGACGGTCAGGTGGCAGAGGGAGCGAGGGAGAAATGTGGATCAGCGAGAGGGAACAGACAAGGCAAGGTAAGCAGGCTTAGTATTGGCTCATCTGAACGATTCCATCTGGCTCTGTGGTATAGAGGCTGCTTTGGATTTCTGCTGTATGGCTCTGGGGTGATTCGGACAGGGGACTAAAGGTCATGCTTGTGAGAGCCCATAGAGGAGGTGGTGGTAATGTAGCTCTGGACTGATTAGTTTTCATATAAAAGGCATGATCATTTGCTAACTCTAGGAACTGGCTCGCCCTGGGAGAGGCAGTCTCTCCAGGGCTGGGAAAGCCCCAGATGCCAAATAATCAGAATTACAGAAAATAAAAAGTCTTGATTACCTCATCAAACAAGATATACAGATGGCAGATAAGCATATGAAAACATGCTCAACATCATAGATCATTGTTTGCAAAAATTAAACAATGAAATCATACTACATACCTATTAGGATGGCCAAAATCCCAAACACTGACAACACCAAATGCTGGCGAGGATAGGTGGCAGTAGGAACTCTCACTGCTGGTGGTTTTTGTTTTCCTTTTGAGGGTTTTAAAAATTAACTTGTATGCTTTTTTAATTGTTATGTAAAGTGCACTACTTTCCATGAAGTAAAAACACTGTCTGCCCTTGAGGAGGCATGATTTTTTAAATATGTATATTTAAATTGTATTTAAATATCTTATTGTTGACTAGAGGCCCGGTGCATGAAATTCGTGCACAGGTAGGGTCCCTAGGCCTGGCTGGCAATCAGGGCAGATCAGTGGGGTGACCGGCGGGGTGATTGGGACACTTCTCCCCCACCCCCCGCTTGCACCTGCCTTGGCTGGCCTGGCGCTGCCCACTCGCCTGCCCCGTTCCCCAACACCACCGCCAGTTGCCTCCCTTTGTGGGATGACCAGTGGGGTGATCGGGGGGCGGGGGCCCCACTGGCACCTGCCTTGACCAGCCTGGGGCCTGCAGTCTGGGGTCAGCTCCTGCATCGAGCATCTGCCCCCTGGTGGTCAGTGTACATCATAGCAACTGTTCATTCCGCTGTTTGGTCGATTTGCATATTTTATTATATAGGATGGGCAGCTCCTGTCTAAGGGTAAAAATAGAATTTGCCCTTTCTTTCCCAAGAAGAGTTTTAAAGGAGGAACTATTCAAACAAATACCCAAAACATAATTCTTATTTTGGGGATTAAGGAACTCTTCAAATATTTTATGAAGACCATGGACACTTACATCTGAAAATGCACATTTACACTTAGATGCAATTTTGTGTATAATTTCAGAGAATACAGGGCCACTGCAATCCAGCAGAGATTAGGGCCTGGGCATAACTGGTGTCTAGTAAGGTGATTATGATTGAATTAAGGTACCTATGGAGGTTTTTCATGCTCTCAGCTTCCTTGTCACACTTGATGTCACATCATATCACAGAGGCCACTGTTTAGGACCTGACTCCCCAAAATTACCACACTCCTGTTTTAGAATAAAAGTTTCTTCAGATCGGGGTTGCTTTAAAAAAAAAAAATCATAGTGTAACTTTACATGATACTTAATGAATTGAGGAAAACTATTAGAACTAGCCAAGCAATATTGCTAAGTGAAAGAAATTTGTCTGGAGTCAACAGCCCCTCCCCCATTTCTGAGTCTCTCTTATGGTCCCTCTGCTTTCCCTCACCTTGCTCAGATGTTGGTATCCTTCAGGCCCACCTGAATCTTCTGCACTCCAAGAAGCTTTCCTTTGTCCTTCAACTCAAACCTTCCCATCATCAAATTGTTTCATAAAACAGAAGAGAGGAGTGAGCCCTTATACCCTAGGAACTCTGGGGATAGAGTTTAAAGTGGTCTACCCTAGTCAAAGAATTCTCCACAGTATGTCAGTGTTTCAGTATGTCGAGTGTGTGTTTCCAGCAGAGAAATACATACATACACTTAATGTTATCATTCTAGAATTTATCCTAGGAGGCATATTTTTAAAGGTACATATTAGCAGAAATATATATATATATATATATATATATATATATATATATGTATATGTGTATATATATATATACATATATATATATATATATATAAGTTATAAGTAAGTAAAAATAAAGACATAAGATGGAGACCAGTTCTTTAACTATATACTAGCTAAATTATTTAACTTCCCCTTCCTGTTCCTTCCCATGCCACCCCAATCAGAGTCTGGAATATATAAGTGAGATGGCCAGGGTTTGAATCCTGGCTCTGCCACTCACGGACATGGCTAGAGATTATGTAACCTCTCTCTGAGCATCAGCTTGCCCATTCATAAAAAGTGGGTAGCAAAGTACGTATGTCATGGAGTTGGGAGGATTAAAAGTGTAATGTGTTCAAGAAAACAATGAGATTCCGTGCAGCCAGGACATGGCTAACCTTGCCCTCCCTTATCGGTAAACTCTTGCTCCGTTGTTCTGTTCTTCCCCTGGATGAAATCCCAGAAGAGCCGCTAGCTTTGAAGGAGCTTTGGACAGAAGTTTTCTCATCAGAAACTAAAGTATTTTCATGGGAGTAATCAAAATTCTGTCTGGTACAGCAATCCATACTCAAGTCCAGTCCTACATGAAACCATCCCCACCCCATCCTTACATCCCTAGGCAGGCCTGGATCTGCCCGGGGCGTTTGCAGGCCGCAAGGAGCAGGGCTGGCCTCCTCTCTCCGACTCTCCTCCATCACCTCCTTCACAACGTTCTAGCTGCTGTAGCTCCTCTGGATGTGGGTGGCCCCTCTTTGCAGCCTCTTTGCAGCGGGGGCTTCTAGAGGCCCATTCCACCCAGCTGCCTTTCCAGTCAGCTCTTCACTCAGTCAGACAGTCCTCTGGATGACCCAGGCAGGTTCCCTCCCAGGCCCCACTTGGCCTGAGGGGGAACTCATAAGTGCTTGACCCTCTCCTGGGCAGCCGGAACTTCCTTGAAGGCAGGGAAATGCAACTGTTCCCTCTCCCTGGGCAGAAGTCTGAAGACTCTCTCCCACCCCTCACGTACACACACACACACACAACACACACACACACACAACACACACACACACACACACACACACACACACACGTACACATCTTTGGCAGCCTCAATCCGTCTTTCATTAGCTGGAGGGGGTAATTAGTGGCTAAGGGTAGCAAACTGGTTTTACAATCGCTGGACATACCCTGTATGTCTGTCTGTTGGACTCTAGGCATGGTGGGTGGTTTAGCACTTTTCTTCAGGGTGCGGGGCATCTATTTGGCATGTTTTATTGTTCAGAGCCTCTGAGGCTTCAGTCAAAGCTGAGGCTGAGCCTGGCCAGTGTGGCTCAGTGGTTGAGCATCCACCCATGAACCAGAAGGTCATGGTTTGAATCCCAGCCAAGGCACATGCCCCGGTTGTGGGCTCGATCTCCAGTAGGGGGTGTGCAGGAGACAGCTGATCAATGATTCTCTCTCATCATTGCTGTTTCTATGTCTCTCTCCCTCTCTTTTCCTCTCTGAAATAAATAAAAACATATTTTAAAAAAACTGAGGCTGAAAGACCATTTAACATCCTGTAATAAATGTGAAGACACTTAAACCTGTGTTTAGCATATAGTATATGCTCAACAAATGTAAGCTGCCATTATTATTAGCAGCAGTCATCTCTTATGGTCTCGTCTAGCCCCTATAGGTTTACCGTAGTTTGAGAAGTGTGGCCTGTGGTATTGTTTTTATAACCACTGTTGTGAACTCAATTAAATGTTCTCAAGCAGCAATTTTAAAGGGAAATCAAAGAGTAGAGGATAGAAAAATTGAGAAAGTATCTCTCAAAACAGTTATTTTGTGAAATTCTTGTTTTTAAATAAGTGTTTTACCCATAAGTATGTGTACTAGTATATATTTATACTAGAGGCCCGGTGCACGAAATTCGTGCACTGGGGTGGGGGTGGGGGTGGGGGGTGTGCCCCTCAGCCCAATCTGCACCCTCTTCAATCTGGGACCCCTCAGGGGATGTCCAACTTCCAGCAGTCGGACATCCCTCTCACAATCCGGAACCGCTGGCTCCTAACCACTCACCTGCCTGCCTGCGTGATTGTCCCTAACCCCACTGCCTGCCTGCCTGCTCGCCCCTACCTTGATCTCCTGCCAGCCTGATTGCCCCTATCTTGTCCTCCCCTATCAGCCTGATCACCCCAAACTGCCTGTGCCTTGGCCCCCAGTCTGGCCTCCCTCTGGAGGCACCACCCCCATAACCCCAATGCTGCTGCCACTGCAGCTGGTTATGGCTGCCTGAGCCTTGGCCTTTGTAGCCACTGCGGCTTTGTCTGGAAAGATGTCCGGAAGACAACCACTCTAATTAGCATATTACCCTTTTATTAGTATAGATTTGGGGACCATTAAAACCACGCAGAACTTGAAGAAAACACATGGCCCTGGTCAGTTTGGCTTAATGGAGAGAGCATCGGCCTGTGGACTGAAGAGTCCAGGTTTGATTCTGATCAGGGGCACACATGCCTGGGTTTTGGGCTCAATCCCCAGTAGGGGGCCTGTGGGCGGCAGCTGATCAGTGATTCTTTTTTTTTTTTTTTAATATATTTTATTGATTTTTCACAGAGAGGAAGGGAGAGGGATAGAGAGCTAGAAACATCGATGAGAGAGAAACATCGACCAGCTGCTTCCTGCACACCCCCCACCAGGATATGTGCCAGCAACCAATGTACATGCCCTTAACCGGAATCGAACCTGGGACCTTCCAGTCCGCAGACCGACGCTCTATCCACTGAGCCAAACCGGTTTCGGCTGATCAGTGATTCTTATCATTGATGTTTCTATCTCTCTCTCCCTCTCCCTTTCTGACATTTTAAAAATATATATTTTTTAAAGAAAACACATGATCTTCACTTTGGGCTTTGTCATCTTACAATATCCTTTGTGCAGTGTTTTAACTTCCCTCAACTTTCCTTTACCCACCTTTAAAGTGCAATCTATTTTGGGGAAGATGATCAGGAAAGTGATTCCAGTGGGTAGAAGTTTTTTTTGGAGGGGATGGGTCACGAAGATATTTAAAAATTGAGCATGGTGATGGTTGTACCACTCTGAATTTACTTTAAAAAACCAGTTCATTGTACACTTTAGGTGACATGTACAGTATATGGATATTTCTCAACAAAGCTGTTCTTTTATTTCTTTTTAAATAAAGACCAGTCTTATAATCAATTGCAGATGTTTACAGAGGCCCCTCAAGATTTGCTCACCATGTCCCAAATCACGGCTGTGATTCCCAGTTGCCTCCAGTCCTGGTGGATCTGGATGGTGTGGTTTGCAAAGGAGAAGGTGGCAAGAGGCTTATGGAATTTCGGCAACCCCATTCCCCCGGTCTCCTCATAGGGCACCAGGGCCATTCCCACTGTGCCAGCTCTGCTCCCTTTAACCTGTTGTGCAAAAGAATCCTGCGTGCTCTGGCCAGAAAGTGCATTCTTTCTTAGGTGGCCCGGATGCTTTTTTTAAGGTCGTTTTATGGATTCAAAAGAATAAACAGAGATGTGGAAAGCTTTTGTCAAAATCCTTTTACATGGTTCTTCCAGTCTCATGGGAAATGAGATGTGGCTCTGAATTCATCCCAAAGTGTGTCTTTGGGCAAAAGCACCCAGAACGGCACAACTCCTGCAGAATGCCCCACACACTTTGCTGTCAGGACTCAGGGGGGCTTGAGGGTGAGCGAGGCGGCGGTGCCAGCACAGGACCTGGGAGAAGGTAGCGCTTGCTACACTGCCCAGGCCACGTGGACTACAGCAGTACCCGCCCAGGTGGGCAGGGTGTTTCTGCTGTTTTGTTTTGGTCTGGCCTCCACCCCGTCAGCCACAGACCTGTGCCTGCACTGAGACTGAATGCTTTGATGGCCCTACTTTTTGGTGGACAGTGGATGCACTCCCAGAGACTGGCAGTTAGACTCTGGTGGCTTTTGAGTCCCTTGTGGGGAGAGTCCGGCCCTAGGACAAGAACAGACTCAGGCGTCCTCGGCCAGGAGGCCTCCTTGGGCTAGGGGCCGCCACAGTTTGAAGGCTGGCCATGACCCCAATCCTGGCAGGGGTCTCCTCTGGGGTGCTGGCAGGCCTGGGCTAGGGCTGCGGGAGGTTTAGAGGCTGGTCACGCCCCCGATCCTGGTGGGGATCTCCTCTGGGGGGCTGGCAGGCCTGGGTTAGGGTCACTGGAGGTTTAGAGGCTGGTCACGCCCCCGATCCTGGTGGGGATCTCCTCTGGGGGGCTGGCAGGCCTGGGTTAGGGTCACTGGAGGTTTGGAGGCCGGTCACGCCCCCGATCCTGGTGGGGGTCTTCTCTGGGGTGCTGGCAGGCCTAGGCTAATGGCCACCCTGGTTTAGAGACTGGTCACGCCCCCGATCCTGGTGGGGGTCTCCTCTGGGGTGCTGGCAGGCCTGGGCTCTGGCGCCGCAAAGGGAGAGGTTCCTGAATCTGCTTCCCATACACCTAGGCTAGGATACATCTTGTAGGAGGCGGCTTTAATGCCCGGGGTCGGTGACCAGGTCCTCTGGAGCCTCGCTTTCTGGGCTGCAGTCCCACGTCTCCCAGTGCCCCAGCCTCGGATGCGCCCATGCAGTTGCCCCCACCACCAGCCACCTCAGCGCAGGCCACAGCAGCTGAAGCCAGCCTCTTGGAAGCCAGGCCCCCACACCCACCACCTCTAGTAGCTCTCTGCTGCTTGCTCTCTGTGCCCTGTCCATTGGGGTGGGGGAGTGCTCCCAGCCCAGAGGCCCTCCCTCCCTCCGCAGCCTGGCTTGGGAAGCTGGCCTCATGCTGGGGCTATTATGCCAGCATGCCCACTCGGCTACTATGGGTGCGACTCGGGCCCCACGGAGGCCAACCTGGAGAACGTGGACCCCAGCTCTGCATCCGGCTGCTGCAGATGGCCTCGGTGGTCAACTACCACCTGCTCCTTCCACTGGCCCCATTGATCCCTCTCAGCACCAGCCATTTAGGCGAGGGTGGCGATTGCCCAGGGACATCACCCCTGGAGCGGCTGGCTGGGCCCGGCCACGCCCCCCGGGTCGCGATGGGTCCCGGTACCCCAGGGAGGCTGCTGGCTGTGCCCGGCCACGCCACCCGGGTCGCGATGGGTCCCGGGACCCCCGGGAGGCTGCTGGCCGTGCCCGGCCACGCCCCCCGGGTCGCCATTGAACCTGGGACCCCCGGGAGGCTGCTGGCCGTGCCCGGCCACGCCCCCCCGGGTCGCAATGGGTCCTGCCCCCGCGGAGGCTGCTGGCCGTGCATACCACGCCCCCCCGGGTCGCGATGGGTCCCGGGACCCCCGGGAGGCTGCTGGCTGTGCATACCACGCCCCTCTAGGGTTGCCATCACTCACCAGGACCCCCGGAACTAAGAGGATTTGGCGCCGCCATCTTGGTTTTCTCAATGGCCAGTTAGGCCACCCGGAGTCCCGCCCCCAGCCTCTGGCAGGCCCAATCATGGGCATAGCGGAGGTGCGGTCAATTTGCATGTTTCTCTATTATAATGTAGGTTATGTAGATATATACAGTCTATAGAGATATCTATAGTATATAGTATATATATGTATGCATATATATGTTGTGATTTAAAATATATTTATTATTGGTTGCAGTCAAGAAAATGTGAAAGCCACCAAGCTGTAGGATAGCTTATGAGGTTTTCCTTCTATAATAATTAATGTGTGAGAATCAATGTGGTCTTACTAAAATAAGTTCCTATGTTGATGAAATCTAAGGAATATAGAGCATTTTGTTCTCCATAGGCCTCTGCAGTGAACACTGTAGATAACTGTCTAATATTTTTCCCTAATTGCTCCTTAAGACTAAGTATTATATCCCCCAAAACAGGAGGAGCAGAGAGCAAGTTTTACTTTTCTAATGGATTCCTCACAGGGCCCAGCAAAGGAGAACATCCGTCAGTGTTCACTCGTGTCCTGCATTCAGTTTGGTTGTTTCCCTTGTCCTGTGATAGTTTTTGAAAGTGTTAACCGATTCTGCTACTTCCACATACACAGTTTGCACTGTTAACGTCACCAAGATACACCAGGCTAGACACATCTAGGCTCTGCTCCATAAATATTCATGCGTGAGTAGAAAATCCATCTGCAACTTGAAAGCCACTGGTGGCTGATGAGTTTGCAAATGGCCTATCTCCTGTATGTGTGCTGTTGTTGTTGTTGTTGTTGTTAATCTTCACCCAAGGATATTTTTCCATTGATTTTTTTTTTTTTTTTAGAGAGAGTGGAAGGGAGAGGGAGAGACAGAGAGAAACATCGATGTGAGAGAGCCACACTGATTGGTTGCCTCCTGCACACACCTCGACCAAGGCCGGGAACTTGCAACCAAGGTATGTGCCCATGACTGGAATCGAACCCAGGACCCTTCAGTCCATGGGCCGACGCTCTATCCACTGAGCCAAACCGGTTAGGGTTCCTGTATATATATTTTTAATTCAATACTATTTGGTACTTGAAGAGAAGTTTCAGAATATTCATATGCCAAGAATGGCATCACAGAATTTCTCATAAAAATGCACTTTGACCAAGTTGAGGCCAGGTGATACCCACTCACCTTTTGATAGCAATAGTAAATGTGTTATAGAAAACATCTTACTCTCCCCATCTCATAATTCCAGGTCATGTGAAGCTGGGCTCCAAGGAGTAAAGTATATTTTGTTTTGCATGAGCCTTCTCTAGTGAACACAGGTAACCTGGACTTAATTAGAAATACCTGCCCTGGTCTGCAAACTCAAGGGCTGTTGCTTCAAGGAAAAAAAAGACTTTACTTCCCAAGAAGCTCACTAAAATAAGTTTGGGTTGTCTTGAGTTGTCTTCACTTTCCTTAAAAAAAATGTATCTAAGAAGAGATGGTACTTTGCTTGTGATTTTGACCTGTTCAAATCTGTGAAGCTTTTGAACATTTTTCTCTCTCTGATAAATTACTTATCTTGTAAAAGACAAAAAGAGATGGGGACCTGGGGGAAGAAATCAAATGCCTTTCAGATATTTCTGAATGAGTGTATGCTTGTTTTGAAATGCCTGCATCTTACCACACTAATCCTGTCTTGGACTTCTAATGTTCTTTACCAAATAGTATGTAGCAATAACTTTGTGACTCATGTAAACTTTTGGTATATTTGGACCACCCAGACAATCCAACAGGATAAACAGAGCTACTCGTCTGTCTATTCATCATCATCCTTTCCAGGAAATTGTTAAATTCCTAATAAAGGAGTTCATCAGATCATCCCGAATTAACGTTACTTTGGAATAACTTCATACACAAGAAACCTTGAGGCACTTTCATCATGGAAAAGAGCGGTACCTTAAACAAAAGAAACTAGATTTGTGAAAATTGGATTGGTATTTCAAATTTATATTCCCAGCTTTGCTTTGAAGAGCGGGCTTGGGGGAAGTGGCAATGATGCAGATAGAACGGCCCATGCCCATAGCAAGGGGCAACTACTCCTGGTGTTCACTCACAAGGAAAAAAGTTAATTTTTTAAAAATCGGAGATCAAATTAACAATTGAACACACAGTCAAATTCCAGCCTTAGATGCAATCAGATTATTTTGTTGTTTTCCTGAGAGAGCTATATTTAACCCCTCTCGCCCCACCTTCACACCCTCCTAATTACAGAGCACATTTCCCCTATAGATTAATCACAAATTTGGTAAATCTCTTGTGGGGTTTTTCAACATAGTGAGTTAGGGAACTTTCCTTCTGATCCCAATCTGGCTGTATTTTTCTTCAGCTCAATGTCATAAAATTAGAAACAATGACACTTTTGTTATGGGTGTCAAGAGCAGCATTGTATATATTATATTTATATAATATATAAATATAAGCCCACGTTATATTTATGGAGAGGGAGACAGTCACCTACTTCCTCACTACCCTAGTGGAGTAAGTAGTCAGGCACTTGTAATTAAGGCAATGTGGGTGTGTTCCAGAATAGCCTCTTTTATTATTAGGCTTTTGATAATACACTTCTAAATGTGTGCTTCCCTAGACGGGGAACCTTTTGCTTAGCTAAGTGCTCCCCACCCCTACCCCATGTAAAAGGTAAAGCTGCTATCTGGTAAACTGCTGAGAATAAAAATGCCATTAGAGGAAATTTAAATTATATTTAAAGGAAAAAAAGGTTTTCTTTTTTGAAAAGTTGGTGTAGAACTTACATATTTGCAGTGCCATTATCTTAATTGCCAAAATACAGTAAAATTCATTCATTTCTTAGAAAAAAAAAAGTTTCTTATAACAATATCTACCTATAGATAGAATGTAGATATAAATTTTCAGACACTGAAAAGTACAAAGAATTTCGAAATTATAAATTTCCTGCAACCTACCTCTATAGTGGTATTCACTATTAATTTTTAAAATGCGTATGTATATTTTAAATGGGACCATACTATATATATATATGGTCTGAAGGGAGTGGCAAAAAATAATAATAGTAAATTACTATTACTATTAATAGTAATAGTAATAGTAAATTACTATTATATATATATATATATAATGCTACTAAATTACACATAGTAAATATCTGCTGAAATATTTAAACTTTTTTAAGGTATATATATTATGACTTATTTGCTACAATTATAATAATTATCGCTGTCCCTTGCTTATCTAACTTGAAATAAATTGACTCATTTGTTAAAGGGGAAGAGAAATCATTGCTCCTTACTCAGCTAAATTGAAGAAGGAAGAGAAAACTCTGCTTAATCCAGGGTAGTGAATTGATTGAAAAACAACCAAAGCCTCTTCAAAATAATGCCTAACAATTCTTTAAATCATACTATTTCTATTCACCTTGAACTTGTATGCAAATTCCTTTCACTTGTGCTATCCTTTATTTAGGTGATGAATTTGGAAATAGTCTTTGGAATTCACATCTTGTTGCTTAAAGGAAGATTGAGCACATTATAATTCAATGTAATTTTGTACTTAAGTGACCAATATTTTGTGTCTGTGGAAAAAGCACATGTGAAATCATTGAAAATCAGCACATCTGTTTGATAGATGGATTCCTAAAAGAACATATGTAAATAAATTGTGGCATATCTGATACTATTTTCCCACCAAATTACTCTGGTAATTCATCTTAAATGTTATATTATTTTTCCTCAGGACACAAAATTTTAAAAATATATTACCCATGGGTAGCTACTGTAACTATTTCCTGCACATCTTTCCAAAAATTATTCATGAATGTACAAGTATTTTTATAGTATATGCATGAGTGTGCATTCATGCATTTATATAAAGCACCCATGCTGACATTTCCTAGATGAGGCCTATGGCACATACATATTCTTACTTCTTAAGAGAATTAACAGGTTGACATTGTGTTGTCCCTATCAGAGGCAGGCTACATATCTGCAATAAAGGAGGAAAATATAAAATATTTGCTTTAAAAGTTCCTCCTTATATAAATAATACCTACTAACTTTGATGCTTCTAATTTTAAAATGAATTTCTTCTTTGTACCATCTGAAACTTCATTTCAGATGGATTAAACAAACATGAAAGGAAAAGTTTTATAAATTTCAAATACTTCTGATCATGAGAAGTCACCATAAAGAGAGTAAAAAGACAAGCCACGAAGTGGAAAATATTTTCAACTCATATAGACAACTCTGGGCCTCTACCAGAATATATAGACCACAAAATAACTCCTATAAATCAGTAAGAAAAAGGCAGCCAGGCAATTTAAAATTAGGTGAAAGATTTGAACAGCCACTTCACCAAAGAGGGAATTCACGTTGCCAATAAACATGAAAATATGTTCACCCTCATTAGTAATAAAGAAACTATGAATTAAAACAACAACGATACCATACTCCCAGCTAACTGGCAAAAAAAAAAAAAAAAGTATATGAAATATCCTTGTCAGAACTTGTCTGACAAGTTCTGACAAGGATATTTCATATACTGCCAGTGGGAGTATAAATTGGCAAAAAAATCACTTTGGAAAAGAGTTTGGCATCATTTAATAAACTCAGTGTTATACAAACCCTGTGATCTAGCAATTCTATTCTTAAGCATATTTCTCAGTGCACCCAGGGACATGGGCCAGAATGCTCGTGGCAGCCCTGTTCATAACCACTGAAACATCCCCAGAAGTCCATCAACAATAAAACACATTAGGAAATTGTGGTAGAGTCATTCAATTAAATATTATTTAGCAATTAAATAAATGAACTATAGCTAGACAAAAGCAACATGGGTAGATATTACAAACATAATAAAAATGAAGAGAAGCAAGACAAAGAATATATACAGTATATTCCACAGCAATAAAGCTAAAAAAGGGTGAGGGAAAATGTATAGTGTTAAGAGATGCATGTGTGGAGCAGTAAAACTATAAAGAAAACCAAATGTGAAGACAGTCCTACAAGTCAGGATTGTGGTTACTGTGGGGGCTGAGGGGCTGATGGGGAGGGTGCACACAGGGTACTTCTGCAATGCCTGTTCTATTCTGTTTTTTGACCTGTACAGGGATTACATGAGTGTTTGCTTTATTTATTTATTTTTTTAAATCTTTAAAAGTATTATAGATGTCCCCCTTTTTCCCTCTTTGCCCCCCTCCACTGAGTTCCCACCCCACCCCAGGCCTTCACCATCCTATGTCTGTCTATAGGTAATGTATATATGCATACATTCTTTGGTTAATCTCCTCCCACCCACCACCACTTCCCTCTGAAATTTTTCAGTCTTTTCCATGTTTCCATGCCTCTGGTTCTATTTTATTCATCAATTTGTTTTGTTCATTAGATTCCTTGTTCTTTTATTTTGATTTTTAGATTCAATTGTTGATATCTATGTATTTATTACCATTTTATTGTTCATATTTTTTATCTCTTCTTTTTTTCCTCCTCCTCCTCCTCCTCCTCCTATTCCTCCTCCTCCTTCTTCTTTCTTCTTCTTCTACACCATTCGTGTAATGCTGGTTTGGTGGTGATGCACTCATTTAGCCTTTTTTTGTCTATGAAGCTCTTTATCTGACCTTCAATTCTAAATGATAGCTTTGCTGGGTAGAGTAATCTTGGTTGTAGGTCCTTGCTATTCATCACTTTATTTCTTGCCACTCCCTTCAGACCTGCAAGTTTCTGTTGAGAAATCAGCTGACACTCATATGGGCACTCCATTGTAGGTAACTAACTGCTTTTCTCTTGCTGCTTTTAAGATTCTCTCTTTGTCTGTAACCTTTTGTGTTTTCATTATGATGTGTCTTGGTGTGAGCCTCTTTGTGTTCCTCTTATTTGGGATTCTGCACTTCCTGAACTGATAATTCTATTTCCTTCACCAGGTAGGGCAAGTTTTCTGTCATTGTTTCTTCAAGTACGTTTTTAATACCTTGCTCTCTCTCTTCTCCTTCTGGCACCCCTATGATGTGGATGTTGGTACACTTGAGGTTGTCCCAGAGGCTCTTTACACTTTCTATTTTTTTATTATTTTTTTTCTTTTTGCTCCACTGATTGGGTGTGTTTTTGTTTTGTTTTTGTGTGTGTTTTTTTTTTGCTTCCTCATATTCCAAATTGCTGATTTGATTCTCACCATCCTCTACTATTAATTCCATGTAAATTATTCTTTATTTCAGTTAGTTTATCCTTCTTTTCTGACTGGTTCTTTCTCATGTCTCTGATGTTTTCACTAAGATCCTTGTAAGTTTCACTAAGTTCCTTTAAATTCTCAGTAAGTCCCTTGAAGTTCTCATTAAGATCCTTGAACATCCTTATAACCATTGTTTTGAACTCTGTATCTAGTAGTCTGCTTGCATGCATTTCATTAAGTTCCTTTTCAAGAGATTTCTTCTATTCTTTCATTTGTGACATGTTTCTTTGTCTCTACATTTTGGCTGTTTCCCTGTGTTTGTTTCTATGTATAAGGTAGAGCTGTTATGTCTCCTGGAATTGATAGAGTGGCCTTGTGTAGTAGGTGTCCTGTAGGGCTCAGCCTCCCCAATTACCTGAGCTGAGCACTCTAGGTGTGCCCCTGTGTGGGTTGTGTGCACTTGTTGTAGTTGAGCCTTGATTGCTGTTGGCATCAATGGGAGGAATTGACCCCCAGGCCAATTGGCTGTGAGAACTCGCTGCTACTACAATGGAAGAGCTGTTGTGCAGGAGACACCCCTATAGAGCAGCACTTGCTTCAGTGGGTCTTTGGTGTTCACTGAGTCTGCCCCTTGAGTGTGTCACTCCTGGGTGTATATAGTTGTAATCTGGCATGGTCTGAAGCTATCCACTGGGTGCACTGGCTCTTGAGCTCCCCTGGAGGTGCAAAGTCAGCCACTGCCTGTGCCTTGCCTGGGTCACTTGTCAGGAGCTACAGAGCAATCTGCAAATGGCTGCTACTTGTGTTGGGCTTGAAAGTGCCCAGGAATGGCCAAGCTGTGAAACAAGGCAGACTACTGCTAATTCCAGGCCTGGGAATGCTTATTGAGATGAATGGGGCATGCTGGTGCCAGCTGCTGCTTGTTTGAGAAATTTTAGAAAAGTCTGAAGCCTGAGCCAGAATAGGCCATTCATATGGAAAAGCCACTGCAAACAGCTTGGGTGGGGTGGGATCTCAGGAAATCATCAGGCAGAGCAAACAGTTGTGGCCAGACTGATAGAAACTCAGATATGGCACCTGCCAGTCAACTCTGCACCTGGGGCGGAGTTTCAGCATAGGAACAATGACCTCTGGGAGCACATTTTTCTGGGAAAAAGCTGCCCCTGACTTTTTGCTCTGATGCCAGACAATTTAGTTCCTCCCTGTATGTCTCTGGGTCCTTTCAAACTGCTACCCAGCACTAGAGTTCAGACAGATTGAGTCCAAGTAAGTCCTAGGTAACTAACTACCTGGGTCTCCAGCAGCCTGCGTGTCACCCAGCCACAATCCCTGCTGGTTTCTACAGCCTGAAGTCAGTGGGGCTTCTCTTTCCAGCACTGGGACCCTGTGCTGAGGAGATTGGTGTGGAGCTGGTACCCCTTGCTCCTCACGGGAGGCTTCCACAGCCTAGATATCCCTCCCGATTAAACGCATATCACATATGGGTGTTGGACCAGCCTGTTCCATGATTCTGCCCCTCCTACCAGTCTCGGTGTGCTTTCTTCTTTATTTCTCTAGTTGTAGAACTTCCATTCAGCCAGGTTTCAGGTGGTTCTGAATGATGGCTATTCTATATTTTAGTTGTAATTTTGATGTGGTTGTGGGAGGTGGCAAGTACCATATTCACCTATGCTACCATCTTGGTTCTTTCTCTAGAATAGCTGAATTTCTTAATCAGTGTTTTCTTTATAACTTTGATAAGATGTAAATTGTTTTTTAAAAGACATGCAGATAGAAAAAAAAATTTTAGAGAATTACTTAAAAGACACAAGGACAGATGAAATAGGCTACACTAAGGATTTGTCCCCCAAGGAAAGTAATAAAGCAGCGAACAGTGTGAGCCAGACGGATAGAAACTCAGATATGGCACCTGCCAGTTAACTCTACACCAGGAGGAGGTTATTCTCAGCACCCAGTGCTGAGGCATTGCTGGCCCTCTGGGCACACCCTCTGCTACCACCCCACATGAACAGCACCAGCTGGGAAATGGGCCCATTTGAGCAAATGAAGTCTTGCTCCCTCAAACAGGGGCAGGGGCAGCCTGTGTAATATCTAGATAATATTTGGCACCACCTTTGTCTTATTGATTTGTTGAGCTCCTGTTGTAAAAGAATCAGGGGAAAGTAATCTAGCTCTGAGCCTATGAAGAAGAAGAAAACATGGATTTTTATTTTTTATTTTTTTTATTTATTTTTGGCTACCAGCTTACACCTTCAGCACAATGCCTTTATTCCCTCTGTCCATTCACCATTTAGGAAGTGCTCATAGCCTACAAAAGTGGGATTTGCCTATCAGGAATTCTCTAATAATGGGGAAAAGACTGCTTCATGTATCTGTGCCATAAATAACACAAGGTCTAAATTCTAGATCCTCACAAGAGTTAATTGCTTGAGCAATACAACGCAACAAACACGACTTAAGAGAAAGGGTCTGTATAAACAATCTACCTGCCCTATGAAGCTGCTTTCTGGCTCACCCAGAACTTTACACTGGGTAAAAAATGTTCCAGGAATTTTTTAAATTTTCATTTTGGATCTCTCACTGTGGCCATGACTGTGAGGGTTTAAAGAACAGCTTCTGGGCCTGCGTTGTTCAAGAGAGCACTCCATTGACCTTGGCTTGGTGAGCGGACTCAGGCGCAGCCTCTGCTGTCCGTGGACACTAACTTGCACCCCATGAGGGACTGAGGGCTGCTTATTTAGAGTTGTTTTTCCTGTGGCTAAAGGATTCTGGGAATGCTGTTCAGGCAAGTCTGTACTAGCCTTGTGCTATCATCTTGCTTCTTTTGCATTTACAGTAGATAGCTTTACAGCTGTAAATAGGTTCGAATTTGTAAATGATCACACACTGTGTGTGGGAACAATGTTTGTTAATCACATATATATATATTGCTCTTGAGAGTATTGTTCCTAACTGCACCAGGTAGAAAACATATCCATGCGAATTTTTTATATAAAAGTAAAAAAAAAAAAAGTGTATTCTTTCTTTATAAAGCAAACTGGAAATATATTCACTCAGAAACTAAGATGAACCCTTTCCAACTTCATGATGAGGCCGTAGGATGTTTCCCCAAATATTTGCCCATAAGTTGGTAGAATCCAGAAACCAGTTGGTTTATCACCTATCTGGTAATATCATGATTCTAGCCTGACGATTTATAAACAGATGTTTTTCATGACCATCTTCAGATCGTCAAGACTCTTATTTTTTGCTGCATAGCAGCTTAAACAATGTCTGCAGTAGTCATCAAAGTCTCCTCTCCTTGTAAGATGTTATGGCCCTAGTCACATGAGACACTTCTGCTTTATGGGCATGACAAATGTGGGTGCGGGCCATAGAACCAAATGTCCACACTTTCACTTATTGGGGTAGCAGTCCAGGGCAGCAACGGCTCAAAAGTCACAAATATTAGAGGCATATACCTACACCTGTCCCATCATTAAATAAGCATATAAATTAGTTTTGCTATTGGGTGGAGATCGTCTGTTCCACATCAAATCTTTGTCAGCGTTTTAAAAGGAACTGTTCTCTTCATCATAAGAGTTGCTCATATTCAGAATAAATATGGGTAGGCGTATATCTTCTCCATGAAGGAAAGGACCAGGAGTTGCTCATTTTCCCTTGAGTTTCCAAAGCGAGAACATTAACCCACAGTTTGAGATGGGAGGCTAAATTCCCCCTGCTGTGCATTTGAAGAATTAGTGTCCAGTAGGTCCACAAGCCTGCCCTCATCCGTAGGCTGTGTCTCTAATAGGGTGTGCAGTACTAGTAAGTAACTTTTCTCCTAGGGCAGTGGTCGGCAAACTCATTAGTCAACAGAGCCAAATATCAACAGTACAACGACTGAAATTTCTTTTGAGAGCCAAATTTTTTAAACTTCAACTTCTCCTAATGCCACTTCTTCAAAATAGACTCGCCCAGGACGTGGTATGTTGTGGAAGAGCCACACTCAAGGGGCCAAAGAGCCGCATGTGGCTCGTGAGCCGCAGTTTGCCGACCACGGTCCTAGGGGCTGTGAGACTGGGGGAAAGCTTTGTGTTAAGGGAGAGAGAGCCTTGAGCTTGGCTACCATTTGGAAGGAAACATGAAAATGAGAGCAGGAAAAATAAAAATATGTAGGGAATTTCTTTTCTCCCATTTTAGGCCTGAAACATTCTCTCCTTTCTCAGCCCGGTCCAATGTTTAAACTTGCCTGAATTTCCTTCAGGGTTATGTTCCAACTGCTTTTCACTGCTCTAAGCGTGCTGGCCTTTGGCAGAAGTTCATGCCTCTATACATAGTTTTCCCCGAAGTTGGAATGACTTTGCCCACACCCCCTTGAACTCCAACTTACTCATCCTTTTGGGCTCACTTTAAAGAGACTTATGTGAACTGGGAAGCTTCCTTCGGCAACCCCTCTTAACGGAGGTCATTTCTTTGGCCTTATCTGTTTTACCTCTTGGTCAGTTATGGCATTTGGTACAATTATAATTCCAGGTCAGAGTTTATCTCTGTTTCCCTATCAGAATGTGAGATCCCTGAAGGCAGGGATTTTATCTCACTTATCATATCTGTTTCTCTTGCACCTGGCCCAGGGTCTGTCATAACATAACAAATACTCAATAAATGTTAATGGTAAAGTCCTTTGAGATCCAAGTCTCCTATCCCTTTTTAATGTAAAATCAAGCTGCTATTCACTTGTTAATGTTTGCTCTTAGTTGAGTAAAAATTTAATGTAGATGGTCTCCCCTGAACTGGGAGAATAGTCATTTTGCATGGATAATTTTAATCAAGCAGCAGTTAGATTTGAGGAATTTTAAAAAGTAAGATATGTATTATTTTCCTGGCGCTTACAATGTATGTGAGTTGAAAAGATTTGTGTGTGCATGCATAATATACATACAGTTTCACTTTCTGCTTCAATAGTTTCACTTACTATTTCAACAAATGCATATTGAGTGCTCACCATATGCTTGGAGTTGTGCAAGGCACAGAAACAAAATGAGTAAGATAACGTCTCAATAAGCATAGAGAAGGGAACTTAACAAGAGGGGAGAACTACACAAGTAAAGTAAGTTCAAAAATGCGCATGGAACTTGCAAGGGGCGGGGAGGAGACTGACAAGATTGAAGGTTGTACAGAGACATTTGGGGGCCAGTAACAAGCTGTAAATACCCAAATTTACTTCGTGCTGCAAGAATTTGAGAGCTGTAAGAAACTGTTTAGCAAGGTGAGTGATATTTAATTGAACCTGATTCAACAAACACTTGTTGCCCTGGCCAGGAAGTTCAGTTGATTGGAGCGTTGTCCTGATAAGTCAAGGTTGCAGGTTCGATCCCTGGTCACTGAATACATAAGTAAGTGGAACAACAAATCAGTGGGGGTTGTTTTCTTTCTAAAAATCAATTTAAAAAATAAAAAACAACAGCACTTGTCAATTTCTGATGGCATAGAAAGTACTGTGCAAGGTATTTTGACACATTCATAGATTGTTTTTAAAGAGAAGCTTGAGATTTTTAAGAGCTTACAGGTCAGTGAGAAAAACAGAACATATCTGTAATATAATATGACTACTATATACTGCAATAAGCCTATGTGAGTATAAGGGAAAACTTATTAATTCCTTTTGAGATGATCTGAGAAGACTTCATGGAAGAGGTGGCATTTTGAGCTATGTGTAGAAAATTGAGTAGACTTCTAGGATGAAGCACATCCAGGTAAACTGAGCATAAACCGGCTAAGGATTTTTTAAGTCTTTGCAACTGGGAACACCTAAGGGCTTTGGAATGAGGAAATGAAAAGAAAAAGATTTGTCTTATGTCTTAAAACATATTATTTTTATGTCCTATATCTGGTTAGTTCAATATTGGAAGTGTTTATAGGTCTATTTCTTTTACTATTTCTGCTTGTTCTTGCTCATGGTTCCTTATCCCTATGTGTCCTTAGTAATTTTATAGTTTGTTTTTTTACTGTAAGCCACTGGTGTTCCTTGGAAAATTGTTTGTGGGAATTCCTGGAGGCCTGTGATGTAGGCACCTTTTTTTAGAGAAAATTTGGTTTGCCCAGCAGGCATCTAAAAAAACCACCAGTCAGGAACTGTTTTAAACAGACTTCAAGGCCTGAGGGTTGTTTTATTATTTTCTTTCTTTCTTTCTTTTCTTTTTTTTTTTTTTTTTTAATCATCCTGACGATGGCCATCTGTAAATCTGTGAAAAGAGTCACCTGTAGTTTTAGCTTCTGCAGATTTGTTCTTCCTCCTCTGTTCTTCTGAATCCCAAAGGAACTTCCTTTGCCATGCCCTGGCCATAGCTGTGTGGGCAGACACTTTGACTCCTGGTGAGGGGGGTTCAATTTTATGGGGCAGGGTCATGGTTATTACACTCCTCACCACAGGCCAGCCATGGGGTTTTTGTTCTGTCTTGTCATGAGGCTATGAAAACTAAAGCTAATTCTCTAGCTTCTGGAAAAGTCCCTCAGGGAAAAGCAGCTTGAAGGGCTCTGATTCTCACTCTGTGTGCCCACCTGTATTTAAATGTCTCCTTATAAAACCTGCTGGACACCCCACCAGTGTGTATCAGTGGTTGAGCATCGAGGGCTCGATCATCATTGATGTTTCTCTCTCTCTCTCTCTCTCTCTCTCTCTCTCTCTCTCTCTCTCTCTCTCCCTCTCCCTTCCTCTCTGAAATTAATATAAAATACACATTTTTTTAAAAACCTGCTTGACAGTATTTCATGGTCTGAAAAAAAAAAAAAGATTTTTGGAATTGATCATGCATTTCTTTATTGTTTTCATTGAAAGATCAAGATACCTAGCCCGGCATAGTATGTGAAACAGGAGTTCTAAAATAAGATTTGTATTTTAGGAAACCAGCTATGTAGAGATGTGTTGGAGAGACAAGTTAGGAGGTGATTGAAATAGTGCAAATGACAAGTATTGGGGATCTGAACCAAGGCACTTGGGGTAGAATCAAGGGAATGATAAGTTCAGTTTTGGGTCTATGTTCAAGGTGCTGGTGGACATATCTAATACGTGGTTAGAAAGATGTCTAAGACTTTAGACATCTAAAGTTGAGACTAAACATATTTTAGTCATCCACCTAGATAGAATGATTTAAGCCATGGAATGGGAGAAACACCCCCATGAGAGTTTGTAGAGTAGAAGAGAGGAGGGCTGAAGGAAGACACTTGAGAAATGCCTACATTTCAGGGTCAGACACAGGAAAAAGTGAAACCAGTGAACAAGCCTGAGTAGGAGTGGTCAACGAAGTAGGAGAAAAGGACAAGGAGAACAGGGTTGTGGTGTACAATGGCGGTAAGCCTCTGAGGAAGGCAGGGTTCCTTCTTAAGGTGGCTGAAGATTAAACAGGGGAGCACTAGGCAGAGACTATTGGATTTAGTGCTCCAGTGACCTCTGAGGACCTCTTCCGGCCAGTTTGAGTACAATGCAAGGGGAAGAGGCGAGATTGGAAGAGGTTGAGAAGAAAATAGAAAAGGAGTATGCACAGACAGTGAAAAGAGAGCCTATGCTTTTAAAACACTTGGTGATGAAAGGAAAGAGAAAAAAAATGGTGCCTCGGTGATCAAGAAAGGTCATTAGAGGATAATCTTAGGATAAGAGGACTTTCTAAGGAGCTCCTTGACAAGAGGAAGAGATTTGAGGATTGAAAATTCAAGAAAGCAAAAGTATGATCATTGGATGTGGGCCCTGAAGGAGACTGGGAGGCCTGGGGCCCTGAACAAAGTTGAGGCTTGGATAGAACTGCCCTCCAGAGTTAGAAGTTGAGGATAGGAAACTTGAGTGATCACAGGTCAGATGATGGAGACACCTTAAATAAAATAGGTGTTGAGAGAGATGGGAAGAGATTTGGTGGCTTGAGGAGAATGGGAGAGGAGAACAATATTTATTACAGTGAATCTTTTTTTTTTTTTAATCCTCACCCAAGGACATGTTTTTATTGATTTTAGAGAGAGATGAAGGGAGAAAGGAGAGAGAAAGACAGAGGAGAGGGGAATAATAATCGGTTGCCTCCTATATGCACCCCAACTGGGGATTGAACCCAAAACCTGGGCCTGTGGCCTGACAGGGAATTGAACCTGTGACCTTTCGGTGTATGGGATGATTTTCCAACCAACTGAGTCATACCAGCCAGGGAACAGTGAATCTTTTAAAGAAGCAATTTTGTAAAAAAAAAAATATATATATATATATATATATATATATATATATATATACATGCAGACACACAGTATATAATCAACCAAAACAGACAGAATTGCCTGCATTTGTGGGGTCAGCTAATATGAAAAGTAATGTGACATCCCAAACATATTTTCTAGGATGGCTTTCATATTTTCTTGCTCAATCTTTCCCCAGTATTCTGTTCAACACTTTCCCTCTCCTTCTCTCCTATAGTAGCAATGTAGCAATTATCTGTTTTAGAGTGTAATTGCCTCAACTTGGAAGGGAAGATAAATATCTTGACCCACTTTTGTCATCAGTAAACAGGGAAGAATTTGCTTAACCAGTAGGTATTCAAAAAATGTTCATTGAATTGAGGAGAAACAGGAAATTTAGACTATTAAGGCTTCAAGGAGGAAAGAATATGTTCAGCTTTGAGTGTTAGAGATGTGAAATGGAAGTATGGAAACCAATTCAATATATTGGGTAAAGGTGACAGTCCTACCTTAATCTGCTGGCTGAAGATCTGTTGAAAGAGATAAGAAAGGTGGTTGCCATGGAGCTGTTTCAGGAAGTTTGTTAGACAAATAGACATCAGAGAGTGGGAAGGTATTTTAATATTAGAGAGGGAAGAGCATGAGAGGAGAATGGTTATGATGACAGACAAGAAACATGTCAATAAATTACTCTATAAAACTCTCCTTATTCTATTAGATTGGTAAGACAAAGGCTAGACTTAGGTTCAGAGAAAAACTAACCTCAAACTGTGACCTGAAGCCAATTAAAGAGCCACGCCAGGATTCCTCCTGACCCTCTTTTTCCAAATCTCACCTCCTTAAAAATACGTCAGTGCAGATCATTACTAAGGGCAATCCAGGACTTGCTGAGAATCCCTGCCCTCCATCTGCCATTTCACAG
Source organism: Eptesicus fuscus (assembly GCF_027574615.1). Classification (NCBI taxonomy): domain Eukaryota; kingdom Metazoa; phylum Chordata; class Mammalia; order Chiroptera; family Vespertilionidae; genus Eptesicus; species Eptesicus fuscus. The sequence continues at coordinate 39,836,070 of NC_072478.1, read as the reverse complement.
AGGTGGTTCACTTAACCCCGTGTGTCAGGGCACTAGGCACATAAAAATGTCTCCCTTGGGCATCTTCTGGTTAATCACTGATTCTGTCAGGTAGAGAGCTGAGATCGGCCTGATAGACAAGGAGGGCAGCGTCTATGGAACAGAGCTTGGCAGAAATTTCAGCGAGAAAGCATCTGGGATGGCGATCTGAGCCGGGGCCAGATGTCAGAGAAAATACCTTTCCATCGCACTGCTGGTAATAATTTCAGTTACAGCCTCTCTCCTGCCTGCCAGTTGGCAAAGGTTTTCCATTTCAGGGGAGATTTCTGCAGCCCTTCCTATTAGGAGTTTAATGAGGAGGCATTATGTTATGACCATGTTATATTCACAATTAGGCCTCCTTGATGAGTATTTAGGTGCAGCGTCAAATCAGAGGAATCAGCTTTCAATTTACACTTGTTGCTTATAGTTGTATAATGAAGAGTATGTGTGTGTTTTCTTTCTGCATTTGAAAGAAATGTGGGGAAACATATGGCAACCATTTTCCTTCTCTTCCCAGCAAAACCGAGAATATAAATATGGGTGTGGAAATTAGACCAAGGCCCGTGAACTGCACTGATTCCCCCTCACCAACCCCCTATACACACACACACACACACACACACACACACACACACACGCACACACACACTCTGATCAGGCTCTCAGAAAGGATGCTGGGCTAGCGGGAAGGGACCTCCTCAAAGGCAGAGAAATGGTTGGAATGCTAGTGCAGAGACGCTCATCGTCCCTGGAGCTCTTTTGGTGTGGTTTTTTTTGTGTATGTGTATTTTTTTTTCTTTTAAAAAAGATAATTATTTGGGGGGGGGAGGGATCTCTTGCCTCATGTTTGATGCATTTTTCTTCCTAAAATAATCATAACTCTAAAGATTCAAGCCTGTGGAAATTACAGAAAGAATGAAACAGTGAATATATTATTAATTTCATTGGACTCATAGCCCTTAATTTGTCCTCTCACCTCCAGGTTAGGGCTCTCCCTACTATATCATGCTACCCACACTTTCCTAGGTACACAGGGGAGATGAAAGAAGGACTTGTTCTGAGAATCCTTCCCTGCTTCAAAGTAAGCAATCTACTTAAAATGGAAAAAAAAAATTAGTAGTATCGTCAGATATCGTTTTAATGGGAGACTTGATGTATGTCATTTTGACTCTGCAATATATGTATAAACAAAGTCATTCTTTCAGCTTTCAAAAGATATTGTTCGGATCAAAGAATGTGTGCACCAGAAACCTCCCCCTCCCCCATCTCTGAGCTCCCCACCGCATTGCACAGCCTCCCAGCATCCCTTGTGGTGTCTCTGGGCTTGGGTGTGAGATGAGAGGTAGGGGAAGCTCAGGGATGGGGCCTAGACAGCAGCCAGCTCAAGTCAACTCTGACTTCCATAGGGAGAGGGTGGGATGAAGCAACAACAAAAAAAGGCATTTGGAGTCTGTCAATCATAGCTTTTGCCAGCATTTTTTGAAACGTTTCAAGCCAGTCTCAGGAAGTACATGATCCCAAGAACACTAAGAGAGACGGGCCTCGGTCAGCCTAAATTTCTAGCTGAATTTGGGGATCACGAGTGAAGAAGACCACAAACCAGACATATAAGAACCAATAATGTTTCTCCTGCTGAGGGCTTAGGAGTATAGATTTGGGGAAATGGTTTGAAATTATTTTTATTTAGCAGCTCCTGATTTTTTTTTTCCCCACTAAGAACTTGGATTTCAAATCCCTCAACTCATGTACCAAATTTGTCTACCAGCAAAGCTGGGGCAGTGGGGGATAAAAATGTAATCAGTAATAGCCTGTCTGGTCTCTCTCAAGCAAATCCACATCTCTGCTGGGCTTTGGGGGGATGTTGAACCCTCTCCACATTGGGCATTCTGATGGAAAGTGATGTCTGCATTTCAGAGATGTGGAAAGTAAGGTTCACATGGATGAAATGACTTCCTCAAAACTGACACAGCTGCTTGGCAGCGGAGCTGGCGAGAGAGTGCAGGTCTCCAAGCCCAGTCCCGGGGCAGGTTTCTTGACGCCAGTGCTTCCCCAGGACGCTTCCCAGAACACTGGGCTGAGGGTGAGCAGGGATGTCTTTCCCAAACCATGGTGGAATTTTCTCCATTTTACATGTTTCTCCCGTAACCCATGGATTTTGAAATCTTTTACTGGCCGCCATCACTTTTCCTGTCAATAATAAGACGAATGCGCACATGCAAGCATTAATTTGAAAAAACTCAGAAACGGGCAGGCACAGGTTTCCTTTTCCTGGGCACGCGCTGTGGTTGTGCTTCGGGTTCCCAGGCGCCTCCACATCCCCTTTTGTTCTAGCGGACAGGCGTGCGTGCTGTTCCCAGGACAGGATTCCGGGTCAGGGCGCCACGGCTCTAAAACTGGAACACGTTTTTGAACTCACAAGCCGTGGTCTAAGGCGCATCCAGGTTCCTGGAGGTTTCCACCAATGGGAACGATGGAACGTATCTTTATAATGTGTCCCCTGCCTGTATCCAGGAAAGATTCAGGACTTCCACCCACAAGAATGTATCCAAGCCTGAAACCCAACTACATAGAAGAGGGCAGTGCACTTGGGGAACTCTGTGAGCCGAGTGCTCTGTCCTCTTTGGTCACCATCGTGAACATACTAGCAAGTAAGCAACATTGACTGAAATGGCCACAAGGAAGGGAGGGCGTGTGCTTTCTGTAGGATTTGATGTGTTCCTCGACACTGTCAGAGTGGCAGCTAGGGAGGTTGGTTGCAGCATCGAGTCCAATGCCTGACAAATACCAGGGCTTCGATAATTAGCACAGGGGACAAAGGAACGGTCAGACCATTCCGGGGGATAATGAGAAGTAATATTAAGTGATAGGATATCCTGTCTGCTTGCATTCCCTTTGGAAACCGGCTCTGATTCTGTTTCAGAGCGAGGGCTGGGAACGCACTGTGGCTATTCAATCACGAAGGGCACGTCTGGGAAAATAGCTCCTTCCCAATGTCTCAGTCGAGAGCTAATTGCAAAAGGATTAAAACTCTGAAAACTGCTTTGTTCGGCGTATTGTTTCAGGGTTCCCTTTGGAGTGTGGATGATGTGTTTATTTGACATAATAAATACCACCATCCGCTTTGTTCCAGGAACCAAAAGGCTCTGTGCTTGCCCGAGGAATTTCTCAGCTGTTTATATGTAAGGAAACACTGCTCTGTTTTATTGGACGGGGCCTCGCAGCTTCTTTCTTAAATAGGGAATGCAGAGAGCCGGCTGTCTCCACACCTCTGAGCAGAGGAACCAGAAAATACCCTCCTGCACGCGAGTGCCTGGCAGGTTTCAACTCCAGAGAGCAAGTGGGCGCCGGTTCCTGAAAGGAATGTGTTCTTCACTTAGGGACCCAGTGCTTTTCTTTGTGTGATCAGCATATCCATTTGGGCCTGCTACACGTTTCTTAAAATACTAGATTGGAGTATTCTGGCATCTACCACAGATTGGGGAAAGTTGAAAACACAATACAGCCACTCTATCAGCCCAATTTAAGTGCCAGAACACTGAGGAATAAGGTAACCACCTTATTAGGCAGCCTGGAGGTGTTTTTGTTTTGTTTTGTTTTTTTTTGAGGGGGTGGAGGTCTGGTTGGTTTGTTTGTGTTTGTTTTTAAATACATACCCTGCTGTAAGGGGAGAGAAGTTGTGTGAAATACACGCTTTGTGAAGACTTAAGAGTGAATGCAACAGAGCAGTCTATCCAAGTAGCTGTAAGCTCTCTGCCCCCTTATGATTTCCAAAAGATACTCCTTAAATGGGCATAACTAATGGGTGATTGGCAAGTGAACAGCAGAGGAGGCTGAGTCAGAGTGACCTGCTAGAGCCAGCCCGTGTGTGTGTGTGTGTGTGTGTGTGTGTGTGTGTGTGTGTGTGTGTGTGTGAAAGGAGGAGCACTGGGCAAGGGGTGGGGGTGAAAAGAGGCTTGCAAGCTTAGCAGAATGTTTGAACAAGACAAAGAGCACTTCCAGCAACCAAATAAGGAAGTCAGCGCCGAAGGATTTCAGAATAGAAGTGTGTCAGAGATTCGAGGCCATCTGGGAGAGTAAAAATAAGCAAAGAAAAATGTCAAAGGATTTTTGTTTCACTTGCTTGCACAAAATGTATAGGGAAACCAGTTTCTCTGGGCTCTAAGCAGGGGTGAGAAATACAAATGGTCTCTCTCCCTTTCTGTTGGTTCTTTGTAGACATGTGTCTGAGGAGATGTTTAGAAACTCTTTGAACAGCTGAAATAATAAGCATTCTCTTGTTAAACATGGAAAAATGCTAGTTGTACATTAGAAGCACCGCAGCATGCCTTTTAAGTATAATGTATAAAACTTTTAGGCAAAAATGATGGAAGTTTCCAAGAAGCCACAAAAAGATCCCGAATCCCACTTTCATACATGAAAATTGTATCTTCTGAGGGAAAGCTTACCTCTTAACAAATTAGTTAAAGGTCCATTAGACATATTGTCTAATTTAAATATGTTGGTAGTTACTAAAGATGTCAAAGGAGGCGAATTACACAGATAAATTCTCAGTGCCTATTTTATTCTTCTCAGTCTCATCTCCCGAGCACTCCAAAGTGGTAAATAATATTTGTTAGCAGTAATATGAATTAACCTTGATTTTATTTTGATACATTTTTTTATAGTATGGATGGAGGAGGACAGAGGTTTGGTAAAAAAAAAAAAAGAATTTCACAATATTCCTAAACATAGTTAGAAATAGCTTTTTATACCACAAAACCATCCTACAGAAATTATTGCTATTAACCAAGAAATCAATTTATTTATGTTGACAGCTAGGAATAGATATAGGGGCATTCATCCTGGGGTCAGAATTTATAAACCCTCAATAACTTTATTTTTTTTTTAAATTTCTTTATGGATTTCAGAGAGGAAGGGAGAGGGAGAGAAGATAGAAACATCAATGATGAGAGATAATCATTGATTGGCTGCCTCCTGCGCATCCCCTACTGGGGATCAAGCCTGCAACCCTGGCATGTGCCCCCAACCAGAATCAAACCTGGGACCCTTCAGTCCGCAGGCCGACACTCTAGCCACTGAGCCAAACCAGCCAGGGCAATAACTTTATTTTTTTTAAATATATTTTTATTGATTTCAGAGAGGAAGGGAGAGGGAGAGAGAGAGAGAAACATCAATGATGAGAGAATCATTGATTGCCTGCCTCCTACACTCCCCACTCTGGGGATCGAGCCCACAGAGTATGTGCCCTGACCGGGAATTTAACCATGACCTCCTGGTTCATAAGTCAATGTTCAACCACTGAGCCACCTGGTGGGCAACCCTCAATAACTTTAAATTGTTTGTAACCTTGAGGCAGGCAATTGGATGGACTGCCCCTTCTGCTTCTACCCCATATAAACAATTGGACAGCCCACACTTGAATCAGCAACTGCCAGAACACTTATGGTAAATGAAATTTGAATAGAGAGCTGACTGGAGGGCATAAGAAGGGGACACCATAGCACCCAAACATGGACCACTGCATTGAGGTGATTTCAGAATGCAGTACATGCTGGTTTCAAAAATAATTGCCCCCTAGGCCCTGGTCTGGTAGAGCAGGTTAGAGAGTCATCCCAATATGCCAAGGTTGCCAGTTTGATCCCCAGTCAGGGCACATACAAGAATCAACCAATGAAATTATAAACAAGTGGAACAACAAATCAGTGTTTCTCTCTCTCTTCCTCACTTTCTCTAAAATCAATGAATCAATCAAAAAATAATAATCGCCCCCTTAGATTTAGATATAAGCCCTATTTAACAAGCCAATTTTACACCCTCTTTAGGAAGCTATTAACCTTATGAGAAAATGTTCATCATCACTAACAAAAATTGAATTTTTTAAAGAAAGCAATTTAACAGTAAGTGTCAAAAGTTCTATGAACAGTATTTGATCCCAAAATCATACTTTTCAGTATTTGCCCTGAGGATATAATTCAAAAGAAGAGGAAAATGTTTAAGCCTGAAGATGTTTAAGCCTATAGCATTTTTTTAAATTTCAAAAGAAAGACAGCTAAGAGCCATAGAACACAGGATGTTAATTCTCTTGTCTCAATTAATGGAATATTAATCAGCTATTAAAACTAGGAATGATTAAGATTATGAAAGCAAAAGCATTAATGATAAATAATATAATGATGCCAAAAGGTAGCTTGTAAAATTACCTGGATTATACTTTGAAGACTAGAAAAGAACAGGAAGAAAATAATAGTGTTCATGTATTATGAATATGGATACATTTTTTGCCATTATTATTTCATGTTTTCATAATAAAAACCTTTTTTAAAAAGATGAGAAGACAGCCCTAGCCAGTTTGCTCAATGGATAGCACGTTGGCTTGCTCTGGGTTTGATTCCAGTCAAGGGCACATGCCCGGGTTGTGGGCTCGATCTTCAGTAGGAGGGTGCAGGAGGCAGCCTATCAGAGATTCTCTCTCATTGATGTTTCTATATCTCTCTCCCTTCCCCTTCCTCTCTGAAATCAATAAAAACATATTTTAAAAAGACATGAGAAAACAAAGATGCAATTTCTAAGGTAAGAAAGTACTGAGGCTTCCATGTTTGAGTTTGTCTATACAGCAAATGTAACGTTCTGTTGGCATAGTTAATGCTACTGGAGCGGACTTTGTGAGTTGGAGAACTGCTTTCCTGAGTTGATGTGTCAGTTATTTGCACAAGAGCACAGCTCAATGTGGTTCTCAGAGAAAAGTAAAACAAGATGTAACCGCAGAGACTCCCAGACTATTTCTGTGTGATCTTTCCAGAATAGCTCTGATTAATGTGAGGAAAGCAGAGGCTGGTATTCAAAAGCCTCACCAGCAATGCCCAGATTTAAAGAGAAGATAGAGGGCGTCCACCCAATGATTTCCTCCTCAAAGGCCCCAGCTGCTGGTCACAGGCCTGGAGGTCCAGAGCTCAGAACTCTAACCTCAGCCCCCAGCGAGAGCAGTCCATTTAATTTTTCAGTCCTTCAGTTTTGATGATCCCTCCTCTACTGCAAGTAATTATAAAGACTTCCAAGTACTTAGAACGCACGTTACATAAATTGTCTCATTTGAATGATTCTATTTACAGGAAAAGTTATTTGAAACTTAGAACAATGCACAAATTATTTATAAACCTAGGTGTCAAAAAGCAGAGAAACAAAGAAATAAGTATGTCTTTATGGAATTTTCTATGATGATTAATAATAACTGTTTAATAATTATAGTTGTTAAGTGTAATCTCATCCAAACCCCTATAGTGCAGATTTGAAAATTGAGACACAGGACTCGAAGTGAACTGTACAAGATCTTATCTTGAGTTCATGGTGGAGCCAACTCCTTTGTTGAACATAATATTTAAGTCCCGCAATGGATGCTTTTCTATCAAGTATCTATTTATTGCCTTTCCTTTCTCCCTCCCCTCCTATGGTGAATTTAAATAGCTCTTCTCTCAATCTTGTTTTGGTAGACTAAGAGTTTAAAAACTGTAATCCATATTGTTGACTTAGTCAAGGTGATCCCTTAACAGTTTGCTTATATGGTTACTTTTTTAAAATATATTTTCATTTATTTCAGAGAGGACAGGGGAGAGAGAGAGAGAGATAGAAACATCTAATAAAAGAGTAATATGCAAATTAACCATCACTCCGCTACACCCACAAGCCATGCCCACCAGCCAATCAGGAGTAAGTATGCAAATTAACCCAACCAAGATGGCTGCAGCCACAGAGAGAGCAGGAGGCTTGGGTTTCCCCGGCAATGGAGGAAGCCAAGCTTTCCACACACCCTGGCCGGCCCAGGCCTCCACTCAAGGCTACAAAGTTTCAATTATAGAAGATAAATAAATCCCAACAAAAACAGCTGCAGCCATGGAGCAAGCAGGAGACTTGGCTCCACTCAAGGCTACAAAGTTTCAATTGTAGAAGATAAATAAATCCCAGATACCAGGGCCTCTGATTGGGTCGCTGGGTGGCGTGGCCAGCCTGCAAACCACCACAGGCCCCTCGCCCAGGCCCGCCCCATGCCCCAAGGGAACCCCCACCCTATCTAGGACACCCTTCAGGGCAAACCAATTGGCTCCCACCTGTGCAACAGGCCAATATCCTATCTAATAAAAGAGCAATATGCAAATTGACCATCACTCCTCCAACACACAAGATGGCTGCTCCCATGTGGTCAAAGATGGCTGCCCCCATGTGGACACAAGATGGCCTCCACAAGATGGTCAGCAGGGGAGGGCAGTTGGGAGGAACCAGGCCTGCAAGGAAGGGCAGTTGTGGGTGATCAGGCAAGCAGGAGAGGGCAGATGGGAGGGACCAGTCCTGCAAGGGAGGGCAGTTGGGGGCAATCAAGCCTGCAGGGGAGGGCAGTTAGGGGTGACCTGGCTGGCAGAGGAGGGATGTTGGGGGCGACCTGGCCTGCAGGGAAGGGCAGTAGGGGGGGACCCAGGCCTGCAGGGGACAGCAGTTGGGGGGGACCAGGACTGCAGGGGAGGGCAGTTAGGGGTGACCAGGTCTGCAGGGGAGAGTAGTTAGGGGTGACCAGGTCTGCAGGGGAGAGCAGTTAGGGGCAAACAGGCTGGCAGGGGAGTGGTTAGGGGGTGATCAGGCTGGCAGGCAGAAATGGTTAGGGGCAATCAGGAAGGCAGGCAGGCGAGCAGTTGGGAGCCAGCAGTCCTGGATTGTGAGAGGGATGTCTGACTGCCCGTTTAGGCCCAATCCCGGTAGGATCGGGCCTAAACGGGCAGTTAGACATCCCTTGAGGGGTCCCAGATTGGAGAGGGTGAAGGCTGGGCTGAGGGACATGCCCTCCCACCGTGCACGAATTTCATGCACCGGGCCTCTAGTTAATGATGAGAGAGAATAATTGATTGGCTGCCTCCTGCACGTCGCCAACTGGGGACAGATCCTGCAACCTAGGCATGTGCCCTGACCAGGAATCAAACCATGATCTCCTGGTTCATATGTTAATGCTCAACCACTGAGCCAGACTGGCTGGGCATAGTTACTTATTTAGAATATAAACTTCTTGATGGCACTGCATGGCCATGTTTTTCGGTAGTAACAATAAAAATCGCTAAACTTATTGGCAGCAATTCCATGGGTACTGTGCCAAGTTATTTACATCTCATTTAATCTTTACAGCAACCCTATGAGGTGTTGAGTATTCTTGTTTCCATTTTACACAGGAGGAAACTGAGGCACAGAGAGGTTAAATAAGTTGCCTAGAAACACATATCCAGCAAGTGACAAAATTTGGGATTCAGACCCAAAGTGTGTGCTCTTAAATATGAAATCATTAGTAGCCCTGTGCACGAATCCGTGCACCAGTAGCTCCCTGCAGGGCCTGGCCGCTCCGCAACCACTGCCCAGAGGCTCTCCGTGGCCCAGAGGCCCATCCGCGGCTGGGCGTGGAATGCTTGCCTCATCACCGGGGTGACAACACAAGCGTCCCACCGCCCCCGGCAGCTCCGTGTCCACTGCCCACCAGAGGCTCTCCGTGGCCAGGGTAGAACACTTACCTCATCACCACGGCGACGAAGCAAGCATTCTGCCAGGCCACCCCCCGGGACTGGGGGACTCCGGCAGGGCTGAAAGGATTGGGCGCCATCTTTGTGATGGAGTGATGGTTAATTTGCATATTACCCTTTTATTAGATAGGATACTACTTCATAGATGTATAGTGAAAACTTGTGAGGATGCACTTAAAGTATCACAGAGAAATGAAGATTCTCTTGAAAATGTCAAAAGGTAGGAGAACTTCCATTTTAACAGAGAAAAAAAAAAATAACAGGTTTCAACATATCCAAGCCAGGTATCCAGTGGTAACTTTGTCAGTTTATATATGAGAATGATCATTACAGAGATGGCTCCCAAAATTACCTGCATAAATAAAAAATGGAGGCAGACATATACATTTTGAAATATTATGTGTAATGTCAATGAAAGAATCTGTTGATACTATTTTTATGTATTGTGTGGATCTCAGTTATAATTATTGAGTAATGAATGTCTCTGTTTTCTTGGATTATGGGTTCTGCCACATCAATAGGAAAAAAAAAAGATTTGGCAGGTCAAATGCTCTGCTTATCTATGACATTCAGGCTCCAAACATAGTGGACATAAAGCTAGACCCATGGTTGTTGATTCCAACTCACAGGATGGGGGTGAAGGTCCAGGTGGGCAGTGAGTCTGGCTCTGCTGTGGCTTTCTCGAGTCTTTGGCTGTCTAGGGTATTAAGTTGAATCTCCATCTAAAGAAATAATTGGAAGGAATTACCTTCCTTCACTTCATCCCCTTCTCCAAACTAGTGAAAAATGGAGCAAATTGCTTCACCTCAAATTAAATTTGGGTATTTAAAGCTATATGTCTATGAGCCAAATAGTGTTAAAGGGGAAGCTAGAAATGAAAGTCCTAAAGCAGACCCTTGGCCAGACAATATCTGGTGAATTGAGTTGATTATGTCTTTGTACCTTAAAACAATGGGATTCTAAATTATTTTTTGGTCATGCATCCCCTTTGATAACATATTTTGTATATATATGTCTATATATATGTAATATATATAGACATATATTATGTACTATTACATGTATTATAAAATACAAAGATAGAAAAATATAAAGGATAAGATAAAGATTTTAGTATTTTTTCTCACTTTTCAAAGGATTGTCATTGAAGATCATTGCTCTGTGTAATAGCCCAACACCCAATTGAAGAGTTGCTATTAAAGTCCTACACCCAGGTCAGGGCAATGACCTTCCATCTCATTCCAGAACCATCTAGCTGAAGAGAACCTTAGTGATTATGCCATCCAGCCCCTCCATTGGACAGAGGAGGAGGCCATGAGATTAAGGGACTTTTGCCTAAAGACCTCATTTCCAAGAGGACTCAAAACCTGATGAGATCTTTTATATATTTAAAGTCTGGTACACTTGAACTAAGAGAGTGTATCTTCAGTGTTCTCACCACACACACACACACACACACACACACACACACACACACACACACAAATGGTAACTATGTGAGGTTATGGATGTTAATTTGTTTGTGGTAATAATTACACATTGTATACCGTATATAAGTGTGTGTGTGTGTGTGTGTGTGTGTCTATATATGTACAATTTTTATTTGTCAATCATACTTTTAAAAAGCTGGAAAAAGCAGTGTAAAGTAGATATGTGATAACAATGAGCCAAGCTTAGAAATTGTTTTACCAAATAGAAGTGTGATTTGGTAGCAAAAGTGTTGTATTCTCCCCATGAAAAAGTTGAAACTGAAAAAGAATTTAAATGGGCAAGTAGAGCATTTTGCAGATGAGGATGAAGGACACCAGGACCAGTAGATGCTCAGGGAGAGGTCGTGTCTAAGTGAGAGTGGGAGACCAGGCAAGTATCGGGAGCTGCGTTCTAAACTGGAATCCCAGATTCCCACATTGCAGCCTTCAACCTGGCGCTCACTCATCCTTCAGACACGAAGCCCAACTTCGTGCTTCAGGGATTTGGGTGAAGCCTTGTAAGGGTATCCAAATGAATTCACTATTGTGCTTCACCTACGCTCCAGCAATGCCCTTTCAGCGGGCAGCTTTATTTTCCCAGATGTGCAGTCTGTTCACAGGGGAGTTATGAGTAATTAGCTCATAAAAGAAGTGTCCACATGAATGAATAACTGCAAAGCACCTGTTGTCAACAGCTGATTTTTGTCTCCTCGCTGAAATTATAAAGAGCTTGAGAATATGAGACCGGGTTTTCTTCTTTTAAAAAACTGATGACACCTACAGATTTAGGTTCACACTGAAAACAACTGTGAATAGAGACTAGATGGTAAAGCGTATCTTTACATCTAATGAAAGGAAAGTGTCAAGAGTTCAGACAAACATCAGCTACCTACGATCAGGGCTGTGTTATGACTGTCATGGGCCCCAGGCACTTTTGTCCTCGTGGGTCCCTTTCTTCATTAAACAAAGGAAAAAAGGGGGATTTGTATTCTACAACTGTATTAGTATGAAGATGAATAAAACCCAAACTGGATTTATTATTATATAGTTATTACAATATTCATTTTATCCCTTCTGAGCATCAAAATTTTAAATGTTTACATTTCTGTGGGCTCCCAAAAGTGAGGTGGGCACCAGCTTTGCTCCCTCTGTGCCTAATGGATGGCCTGCCTAAGACGACGGGCACAGAACCTTCATAAACTACACCTGGCCTCACCTCTTGTTACCTGCATTGTAATACTGAGCAATGAGCGTAGCCCCTTTAACTTCTTTTTTTTTAAATACATTTTTATTGATTTTAGAGAGGAAGGGAGAGGTAGAGAGAGAAACATCAATGTTGAGAGAGAATCATTGATCGGCTGCCTCCTGCATGGCCCACACTGGGCATGTGCCCTGACCAGGAATCCAACTCCAATCTCCTGGTTCACAGGTGGATGCTCAATCACTGAGCCACGTGGGCTGGGAAAACGTTTTTTTTCTTGATGCTTCTCTCTGAGCAACAGGTGGCTCAAGGATTCCTTTCTCCTGAGGTAACACCACTTGGCCTGGAAAAGCCAAGTGGGTGCCCCCAGCCAGCAAGCCGTGTAGAGGTGAAAACTTTACTTTCTAAATCTTACTCTTTGCACTTTGCTCAGAAATTACATTTTAAAAACTGGTGCTCCGCAGGGCTGCTCATGTAGGTTCCTTTGGCCATAGCATGACGACCACGAGGCAGGTGACCGAATCCAAAATTAATTCCTCGGTGATGCTGAAAGACTGTGCCTTTGTTCTCCAAAGTAGAGTCAACTGGAAAATGGAGTCAATTGTCAGACCAGTTTACCCATCGCTGGGACACAAGGTTTTGTTGAGTGTCATACATACAGTGGGCAGACAAACAAGGGAACAATGACACCAAAGTTATGCCAGGCTTCACTTGTTCCACCTACAAGTGATGATGGAACAATGCTGTTGCCTCTTATGGGCTAATGAACTAAAGGCAACAATGGGCGGAAACGTGTATATACCCATTGCTCATAAATCAATCTGTGATGGGGCCTCTGTAGAAACTGAGATAGTGATTTGCAGAGGGCTTGGTTTTAAGGGGGCAGGGCTGAATTTAGTCTTTCCTTATGGTTGCTGTCTTCCTTTCTTCTTCCATTGAGAATTTTACTTTCCAAATCCTTCTTTGTCAACATTGCTCAAAAGTTACATTTTTAAAGCTGGTGCTCTACTCTGATTCCCCTCAGTGTGGTCTTCTCTCTTTGAACTCTATTCATGTGCCACAATTCATTTCCTATTCTAAAGGTTATTTGAAAACATTTATAGGCCACTAGTTTCTTGGAATATAACTGATTGAACCAAAGTTTAATTTGAAGAGTCTCTTGATTTCCCATAAATTATTCAAATTACCTCAAAAGTAATTAACTCTTTCTAATATTACTAAAAACAAAGAGACAAATATGATATAGTGATACAAGAATAATCTCAATTCTTTGGAACAATGGGAATATTTTTCACATCTAATGGAATCTTAGGTAAACATCCTAATTTTTTCTCTTGAAATCTAGTACTTCATTGCATCTGTGGCAAAATAATATACTCATTTAATGGGCCCATAACAGGCAGTATCAATATTATTAAGTCAATTGTTTTACCTGTAAATCACATAAACTATATGTCATATAAGTTAATTCCTTTAACTGCTGTTACCAAATATTTTGTCTTATAGGTCTTAAGATCTACATCCAGGGAATTTTCCAATGTAAATTGCATCATTAAATTTCTGTTTTTAAAGAAAATTTAATTGGAATATATGACTTCCCTACATTCTCTCTCTCTTTACATTCCCTTTCCACAGTAGGCTTGCATATGTTATTGTGTCAAAAACATTTACTGTAAAATCATCTCAACAATTCTCTTAGTAGTTGGATATCTTTGCTAGAAAACCTTTCATTGCAACACCCCAGCAAATCTCTAGGTATTTCCCTAATGCAAAAAACTAAGTACTGTAGATAACATAATCTCCTTAATTTGAACCAGAGGGTTCGTTTATTAATTCAAGGGAATGAATGCTCAAGATTAGAATGTGAAGGATGTGGTAGAGGGAAGGTTTCAGGGTTAGGGAAAATGGGCCTGATCCCCTTCTTCCCGCCACTGTAGTTTCCTAACTGTATCTTGCTGGAGTCCGTGATTCCCTTTGCATTTAAATGACCATTCTGAGAAAGCCACAGGACACCCATAGCAGCCCTATTACCAAGGCAGTTTTACTTCCTGTGTTTCGGGGAGCAACAATAAAATGATAGCTGACCTGTCTGATTTTGAAGTGTCCAACTGAATCCATATGAAGTGCAACTCAAGATTCCTTATTATGGTATCGCCAAAGGTAATAGTATTAAGAAAATCGGCCAAGGAAGTTATGCATCATCTCACCCATAACTTCATAAATTGCCATTAGAATTAATATAAATGTAAAGATGTGTAATCCTAAACTGATTATGTCATATTACTCCATTATCAGTCACTATATTTAGAAGGCACAGCTTAAGGTTTTTCTTATGCAGGGTAAAGTTCAACTAACCAGTCAGCTCCTAACAGTATTTCACCATTAACTAAGGAGAGTCACGTAAAAAGGAAATTCCTACTTGTAACTATGCCTTTTCAGTAATCCACATGGAATCTGTGGCTAATTCCATCAGAGCCGGCATAACTCATTTGATTTGGAAAAGGATGTTTAATACTGAGTCAGATTCTTCTGTGGGTGAAGCAGGGCATGCTTAAAAGCTGCCTTAGCAATGTCAGGTCACGCCGACATTTTTGTGCACACTAAAACTTTGCAGTAACAAACTACCGATCTACTAATGGAGATCTTAGTATCCTGAGATTGTTAATGGACTTTCCATACACATGTACTCTTTAAATTATTGGGGTGACATTGGTTAATAAGATTATATAGGTTTTGAGTGGACAGTTCTATGATATGTCATTTGTATATTGCATTGTGTGCCCACCACCCAAAGTCAAATCTTCTGTTACCATATGTTTAACCCCCTGTACTCTTTATTACTCCCCACCCCGCTTCCCTCTGGTAACCACCATGCTGTTGTCTGTGTTTATGAGTTTTTATTTGCTTGTTTTTCTTCTTTGTTCATTTTTTTGCTTTCAGTTTTATATCCCACATATGAGTGAAATCATATGGTTCTTAACTTTTTCTGTCTGACTTATTTTGCGTAGCATGATATTCTCAAGATCCATCCATGTTGTTACAAATGGCAGTGTTTCATCTTACCTTAAGGCTGAGTAGTATTTCATTATGTGTGTGTGTGTGTGTGTGTGTGTGTGTGTGTGTGTGTGTGTATTTTTTTTTTACTCCACATTTGTAATCCATAGAGTTTGGGTTCTGGAGTTAACAATTTATGGTATTGCTCCTCCACTTAACAGCTCTGTGTCCTTGGGTAAGTTACCTAACCCCTCTGTGCTCACTGTCTTCCTCCATGAAGAGGGCATGATGGTAACAGCCATACTTCCCCATTGCTTGTAGAGTCAGATAAGATGGAAGAATGCATGTGAAGTATTTGGCAGAGTGTCAGCACAGAGTGATGTTCAGATAATTATTTTTTACTCTCTTCCTAACTAAATACTGTGTTTTGCAAAAACTATATATAATATAGTAATACATATAGTTTTGGCTCAGTGGTTAAAGAGTCAGCCGCAGACTAAAGGGCCAGGGGTTTGATTCCGGTCAAGGGCACGTACTTCCGTTGCAGGCTCAATCTCTGGCTCTGGTCTGGGTACAGACGGGAGGCAACCAATCTCTCACATTGATGCCTCTCTCTCTCAAAAAAAAAAAAAAATATATATATATATATATATATATATATATATATATATATCCTGAGATACTGTAAGTATATAAATTTTTAAATTAAAAGGGGGAGAAGAAAACTAGCCCCTACTTGCTACATACCAAACAGTGTGTTAGGCGCTGCATCGGCAGCCTCTTGCTTTATCTTCTCAACAGTAGTCCAAAATTTACCTCCATTTTACAGATAAGAAGACAAAAGCTCTGTGAGTTTAAGGTCATGGAAACAGCCTTCGCTGGACCCCAGTCCGTCTGGCTCCCAAGCCCAGGCCCTTCTCAGGACACCCTTCCTCGATTCTCTCTGCAGGCCCTGCTGGCTCTGGTGCGCTCGTTCCTCTGGAGCTGTTGCGAGGCAGGGCTTACTTTGCTCTCACAAACTCAGTCTGTCCTTTTGTTTACAATTCCATGAGTTCTCTTTACGTTGCACAACGGCAGACCTTCTGCGTGTCATGTTCTCTCTGCATCGTATTTTATGTCCTCTGGCTTCTAGTCACATTTAGACCAGTATAAACAGTTCCATTTTCTCTTTCCCTAATCCTTTCTCCCTTCTCTTAATAAAAAGTTATGTACAAACCGGAGCCAGAAAGTTACCTTGGCCAGTGGAATCCATTAATTTGTTTTTATGTTGAAAGTATAAGTTGTCCTTGGAGGTTTGCCCTGTCCCTCCTCCCCTGAGAGTCTGTATTCATGATCAAATAATGCACAGGGCTTAGCCTCTTGAGAAGACCCACATTTTCACTTTTAAAGGTGTCTCACTTTTATTATAACAATTTGGTAGTTGTTGCTATAGAAACAAATGTCCCATATAAGATGTTGCTGTTAATTACAAAGAGTCACATTCAAAGTGGTCCAAGATTTTTAAAAAGTGTTCATTAAAAAATGAAAAAAGCTGATCTTAAACATTCTATTCTCAGAAACATTTTGCCCAAAATAATGTTAGTTGGATCTAATGCCAGGTAAAATCTGTAATTACTATTTTTTCTAGCCTTATTCTTACTTACTGAATATGGTTGGGTGCCCTTGCAAATGTAATAGTGAGGCCATTAAACCTAGATTCTGTACCTGTTAAAAAATACAGCAGGAGGTAAATCAACAAGTTTTTAAAAATAACATCAGCCCTGGCCAGTTTTGTTCAGTAGTTAGAGCGTCGGCCTGCAGACCAAAGGGTCTCAGGTTTGATTCCGGTCAAGGACATGGTCAATCCCCAGCTCTGGTTGGGGTGTGAACTGGAAGCAACCAATGAATGTGTCGCTCTCACATCAATATTTCTCTTTTCCCCCTCCTACACTCTCTCTAAAAAAATCAATGGAAAAAATTTCCTCGGGTGAGGATTAAAAATAATTATAATATCAAATCACCAGAGTGAATGGAAGTAGACTCTTATACTAAATTGGTATTAGAACATCAGGTCTATACACCATAGTTCACTCTGAGGAAATAAGTAGCAACATCCCCTAATAAAGAATGCACCACTCCAGAAGCCAAGAATCTTCTAAAAACATCACAAGTTTTGGTAATTTTCATTAAAATATTATTTTAAGCAAAATGCCTTTTTCTGCTATCTATAATAATAAAAGCGTAATATGCTAATTAGACTGGATAGCCGAACGACCTTCCAGACGTCCTTCCTGACGACCTTTCTTCCAGATAAAGCCGTGACAGCAAGGGCCAGCTGAGGCAGGCAGGGCTTCGAGGGCTGAGCCCCTTGTATGAATTTACTGCTATCTATAGCTTGTTATCAGGCCTCTAGTGTGTAAATGGAGTAAAAATTTAGATTTTTGGCTTTTGCTTATATGTTACAAAAGCATAGTTGGGCAATGTATCCTTGTAATGGTAGCTTTCCTAATGGACACTTGGCAAGAAGACATTTATTTGATTTGCTAATACTGTCCACTTTATAAAATAGTATTACCTATGATGAGCAATTTTAAGATAGGTGCTGTGTATTACCTCGAGCAATCATATCTATGTAGCTGTATATCAGGCGTCCTCAAACTACGGCCCACGGGCCACATGCGGGTGTCTTTGCCGTTTTGTTTTTTTACTTCAAAATAAGATATGTGCAGTGTGCATAGGAATTTGTTCATAGTTTTTTTTAAACTATAGTCTGGCCCTCCAACGGTCTGAGGGACAGTGAACTGGCCCTCTGTTTAAAAAGTTTGAGGACCCCTGCAGTGTATATCTATATCTATGTCTGTTCTGTGAATGCCATTTGTTTTTAGTTGTCTTTTGTTGTTTTAGTTTTAACCACCTGTGTGTGTTTCACTCTTTTCATTTGTGAGAGAGAATATGAAAAGAGAATAAAGGGATGATTTGAAGGATTACCTTCACCCATTACACCCTCCTCTGGGAATAAGTAGAAAATTGAGCAAATCACTTCATCTCAAATTAAGTTGGTACATATACATATGAAGCTATAGGTTAGTGAGCCAAGCATGTAATGGTGAAGCTAGAGGTGGAAGTTCTAAAACAGACCCTCTGCCAGACATTTCCAGTGAGGCCGGAGGGACCCCATGGGCGCAGCCCGGATCATATGCATTCACCACCCCTATCATCTTACCTCAAAATCTCAGAACTCTGCGTTTTAGATGAGAGAGAATACAGACAGAGCAATCTACAGAGAAGGTTCTTGATCAGAATCTGCAGTGTGCACAGAGGATAGAGTGTTCTTTTTCAAGGTTGGCTGATGTTCTGAACTATCAGTGCTTCTACTGATAAGAATTCTGGGATTTGCCAAAGCAATAGCTAAGATGAATCTATGCCTCCCATGTTTCATGCATATATCTTTTTTTTTTAATTTATCTTTCTTGTTGAAAGTATTACAGATGACCCCTTTGTTTATTTGTGGTATTTTTTCCCATTGACTCCTTCTACTCCATACCCGCCTCTCCCAGGCCTTCACCACTCTATAGTCTGTGTCCATGGGGCTATGCATATAAGTATATAAGTTCCCCGGTTAATCACTCCCCTGCCACCCACCCTCACCTCCACCTTCCCTCTGAAATTCACCAGTCTGTTCCATGCTTCTATACCTCTGGTCTGTTTTATTTTATGCATACATCTTTTAGAGTTGAAAGCATTATAATATTTAGTGTTTTGCATCAGTTCCTTAAGTCTTCCTGGATTTGAGCTCTGAGAAATGGAAACTGGTCCACATGAATGCTTCTTTATGGGCCGCTGTGGTAGGAATAAGGCAGCAATGGCACATCTGATGGGTCATCCTTCTTTTGAAGGAATTGGATAATTGGAATTTTCTGGCAGTGAATCAACTCTCCCAGTCTCTTCCATCCTAGACACACTCCTGTGGTATGTAAACACTCAAGGTGGTAGTAACTCATGCTTATCTATTTTATTCTTTCTGTGCTTATGTTGACAATGGACTTCTTAATTATATAACCACAAAATTTAAGAACTGTAATGTAAAATTTGTTAAATTAATTTCATTGTTGTAGAAACAAGAAAGCTCCAGAGTTCCACAGTTAATGCCACAGATCACTAAGTCTTAACTCATTTTATGTTATTAACATTTATTTTTATTTAAGTGTAGTTGGAATACAATCTTATATTGGTTTTATTAATTTCAGGTGTATAATATAGTGACTCAACATTTTTATACCTTAAAATGTGATCCTCCCACTAATTCGAGCAATCATCTGGCACCATGTAAATTTATCACAATATTGTTGACTCTATCCCCCTTCCCTTTTTTCAACCATCCCCCCCTCCCTCCTGGTAACCATCCCTTTGGTGTCTGTTTCCAATGAGTTTGTTTTTGTTTTGTTTTTAGATTCCACATATTAATGAAACCATATGGGATTTGTCTTTCTCTGCCTGACTTATTTCACTTAGCATAATACCCTCTAGATCTACCTATATTGTTGAAAACGGCAAGATTTCATTCATTTGTATTGCTGCATAAAATTCCAGTGTATGTGTATGTGTGTGTATATCCCATCTTCTTTATCCATTCATCTATTGATGGACACCTAGGTTGCTTCCATATTTTGACTATGTAAATAATGCTGCATTGAACAGAGAGGTGCAGATATCTTTTCACATTTATGTTCTCGTTTCCTTTGCATAACTACCCAGGAATGGAATTGCTGGGCCATATGATATATCTATTTTTAGGCTTCTTGTTTCAGTGTTACACTGCAGTCTATGAGAAAACCCTGCGATGCACCAAGTGATGCCTTTTTGCTGCCCTAATGGTCATTTAACACAGAAATGAGCCAACTGAACGTTCAAAGATAAGCAAAGTTACACAGTGAAGTACAAAGTTTTTTTGCCTATCACCATCTCAAAAATTTAAAAAATGATAATGCCTTGTATTATGCCTGGCTACTATATATTGTAAGTTTTTTTAAAAAAAAGTAAGTTACAGAACCGTATGTAAATGATGATCTAATGTTTTCAATATGTCTTTAAATACATATACAAAAGTCTGAAAGAGCAGAGTGTGTTAACAATGTTCATCTCCAAAGGTCGAATTACAGAGAGACGTCCACTTTGGAGTCATTGTTTAAATATTTTATAGACATAATTTTAAGCTAAAAATCAATGAAGCTATTTCAGAAAGAGAGGGTCAGGCTGGCTGATGTTAATGATGAAAGTAGGGATAAAATTACTAGACCATTTAAGCGTAGTCTACTAGCTATTCAAATCTCATCAGCATTTATTGGCATGTACTTGGCGACCATTGGGCAGAAGGGCCTGGCACAGCAGCAGGTGTTCAATAAATGTTAGGTATTAGCATTCATTCATTTTATTGACAGTCCATTTCATTGACAGTTTATTGTGTGTAAAAGAGAATTGGTCCCAGTGGTCAGTGAGCACACACTGTGGACAAACAGACACGACGGTCACATAGCGCCCTAACCCAGCCACGGGAGGATTAAGCACAGAGCAGGGTGTCCTTCACTGAGTGTGTGAAAGGGGAAAGTTGCTGATCTGGCCATAGGGTTAAGCCCACATCATTGACAAATTTTACACAGGAATCTAACTTTGGGAATCAATGAGTCAGTGTCTTCCTTTGAAACACATCTATAGAAATCCCCCTTGTAGTAAGTCAAAACAAGTGACTCAGAGCCTCTAGTAGCTGATGATAGAAGAACGGGGGATAAGGACAGCGGGATAAGGACAGCGTTCCTAAGAAGTTGCTAACTCAGAATACTACACTTCTTACCCTGAGGGCTCCTGAATTCAGTCACTCATTGATACACAGATCAGTGTAAACTAACTAATGGGCATTTAGAAATGCTCCTTCCTCTTTCTTAAAAAAAAAAAAAAAGTGTACCAAATGATTATTTGTGCTTTTCCCTTTAAATGCTGCACAGTCATCCTGCATGATACCCGCAAACCCTCAGCGCCCAGGTTAAATGTGGGCAGCCCACAGGAGCTGGGCCTTCCCCACCCTGATCCCTAATCTCCCACCCCCACCCCCACTCCCACCCCGCCGGCCTCGCCCCGCCCTGCCCCGCCTTGTCATTCCTTCAAGACTGTCCCATTCCACTGAGAGCTTTCATTCCTTGGCTCTCAATGCTGCCCAGGAGTCAGATTTATTGAACACTGCTTTTTAGTCTATAGAGGGGAAAACACGATAAACACACACACACACAACACACACACACACACACAATCACACACACAATCACACAATCACAACTCATCCTAACATGCAGCCAACATCTCCATTGGTCTAGAAAAAGAAAAAAAAAAGTTAAATTCTTTTCCGTTATCAATTTCTGAAAGTTGTGGGGAAAGCCTAGTTCATCACTTGGCTGCCCGGGAAGGGGCTTGAGACCAGAAAGATGCAGAGGGCGGGGCTCGGTTAGGGGGCGGGGGCGGGCGGAGTAGCCGGAGTGAGGCCTGAGCGGCTTCCGAGGCTGAGCCACGCCTCCTTCTCTCCCGCCCGCGCTGGCCTCCCGGCCGGGGCTGAGACTCTTATTTTGAAGGGCCGCAGGCACGAGCTTTTCCCGAGCCTCACTGAGTCACGGCGCGGTATATAGCCCCGTACCTGCGGGCGCCGCAGCCCCAGAGGCTGCACCGACCCGGGACTGGAGAGCCGAGGTAGGCTGGGGAGTCAGCCCTCGGCTGGTGGAAAGAGGATGAATTAAAGGGAGTGGAGGGTGCAGGTTGGCCGGAGAGTTGGGGGTGGGAGGGCTCTAAAGGGGAAGAGTGGAAGTGTTGGGGGGTGGGGGGGAGACTTGTAAATACAGAGTTCCCACCCACCGACGGTCCCCTCGCAGAGCTGCCTCCCTCCCCTTGTCTGATCTGTGCACACGCCGCTGAAAGCTGAGCTCCAGACGGGAATTTGGCATCCTAACCGGGGATGCTTTGCTGCCACGAGTGATCCCTCCCGCTCTCCTACTAGGAACTTTCCTGAGCCCATCCCTCCTTTAATCGCGGCCCCTCTCCTAGAGTCAGACCTGGCTTGGGCTGGCAGAGATGGGTGGGGTGGGGTGGGGGGGTTAGGGGGGATGATCTCATTCCCTGGCAGCTGGTGGGGGAAGGAGGGATCCATCCATCCCCAGCCAAGCCTGGGCGCTACATCCTCGCCCCTCTCCAAACCCACCCTCCTTTCTTTAGGGAGAGTGCACCCACCTTGGCGCCACGCAAAGAAAGTTTGTGTGTGACTTGGGGGGCCCTCCCCGGCCGGGGGCGGTGGCCAGCACACAGTAGGTGCGGGTTCCAGGCACGCTGCTCAGCTCCACCCCTGCCCGGTGGTCGCTGCGGCTTTGTTAAAAGCCCCGGTTCGGGTGCGGGTCTGACAGGGACGCGGCTGCAGCGGGAACAGCCGACGGAAAGGACTCTGCAAGCGCTCTGGCTGGCCCTCTAACCCCGGGGCTGGTTGCCTTATTTAACATTTGGGGGCATAACTTTCCCGAATGGTGAGTGGCCCAGGACTCTGGAAAGGAGAGTTGGGTCACTTGAGCCCGGAGCCAGGTAGGGAGTTTTGCACTCGCCGGGGACCCAAGAGGGTGCAGGCCGGGAAGGGGGGCTAGGGGTGGGGAGCAGCGGCAGGGTCTCCTTGGGCGCCGGCGTCTCCCCACCCTGCAGGGCCAGGTGTTGGCTCTAGCAGGCCTGAACTAGTCACCCTCTGTTGCTGGTCTGCAGGCTGCAAGCGAAACACCAGGACCGCTGTGCATTCACCCGTCAGACCCGGGAGACTTTAGGAGTCCCGCGCTAGCTGGTTCCACATTTTGATTTGCAGTCACAGAGAACCGGCGTGAGAAAGGCAGACATGGAGTGGGATAGTACGTTCCTGGAAAAGCTACCCTCTTCTACCCTCCCCCAACCCCCTCCCTCCCCTCCCCTTTCCCCTCCCCCCCTCCCCCCACTGCAGTCCTTCAGACTTAGCAATGGTCTCACCAACTCTGGAAACTGCTAAGTTTTGCCTTTAAGGGTATTTTCTTGGTTTGTGTGGTGAAGGCTCCTGTCAGAACTGTCTCAATAGCGAACACTAAAGGGAAACTGGCCAGTTGATTGTCCAGGGAGTTTCGTTTGATTGCTTCGACCTCAATGAAAAGGCATCAGCTTTTTTACATCCCAAGGAAAGAGGACATTATTCTCCTCAAGACCTGGCAGACTTTGATTCAGTGAGAAGAGGTTGGAGGAAATTTTTCCTCCTAATCTGTTTATTTTGAAGTATCTTGTACTGTGATTGTAAGAGTTAATGCCTTAAGAGGGAGGAAGTTAAGTGGTTAGTACATCCTTGAACTGTGTATGATGAATAGGCAAGAGCCATATGATCGACATATTTTTCAACTCCTAAGCTTTATTCTTTAACTTATTCCACTTATTATATATAAATAAAATTTATTTAAATTTTTAATTTTTGTCTTTAGAATAAGCATCGGGATAGGTTGCCCAGTGCCGACAACACATCCATTAATAGGAAATTCGACAGGTGCAATGAATAACAAAATATGCCAACACCCTAACCATCTCTGTGGCGGGGTGAAAAGTTGATGCTCTGTAGGAAGAGAATGGGTGGGTGGTTGAGAATAGTGTTGCTTTATTTTTTTGTGACTGTTGAAATCCATGAATCATAGAATTCTGACAGCTGGTATGATACAGGCAGCTGGTATGATGCACCTGCCTTGAACGGTGTGATAACTGAATGCTCAGTCTGTCTCAGGTGGGGACGCTGACTTGGTAAACAATGGGTAGCTGTCCTGGGTAGAGTGGCCCTGGCGTGCTTCCGGAGAGCCTGTGGGCTCTGGCTTTTACTTGACTTCTTAAACTTTTTCAGATAGAATAAAAAATGAATACTACTTACTTATTGTATTGTGGCTGATGTTTAAAACTTTAATGTAGACTAGTTATAGCATTTGTACTACTTTTGAGGATAGTTGGTCTTTTCCCCCCTAAAATATATTTTCCCTATTCTATATTTGAAACAACTATATAGGTAATGAATTACAATGCATTTCCTGGAAATTATCAAGGAGTCTACACTGCTCAAGGTGCTAAAAGTCATCATTTCAAGAGGAAGTTATTCATTTGTTCAATTATTAATTGTCAAAACAATTGTTGGTCCCCCCCCCCCCCCACACACACACACCACTTTCCAGATTACTTTCACAATTACGGAGAACTGTAAAATATAAGCTAGACATTGTCTTTTCTTTTGTGTATATTTCCACATAAACAATTTCATATCAAAATGTATTATGCTCCTTCGGCATTTATTTCAAAAGATCCAGATAAACATTGATTAGCACAGTTCACTATACTTCTAAAATTACCTACTGTTTAATATCCTGCAAAATAATTCTCTTCAAGTAAATAGGGAAAGGGGGTAGATGCTAAATATACATTTTTAAAATTTAGGAATATGTTAAAAGAGCCCTAAACTCTTCTTTGAAAGTGTTCCCAGTACATTATACTGATTAGCTCATTCCAATAATATTGAGAACAAGAAATGGAACTCTACCAGATTTTAAAGAGAGGTGTAGGGAAAATAAGAATTTTGTCCAGGATCATAATAAAACTGAGGCACTAGGTTCTGCCTAGTTCTGTGTCCTGGGTTTTTGGCCCTAGAAAGTCTCTGAGAGCTTACACTAGTACATGGCTTTTTATTTTTATTTTTATTTTTTTTAAACAGGGATGCTCTGTATCGGATTTTGTCAAAGGAAAAACAATAAGAGATGGTAGATGAGAAAGGTCTCATCCAAGGAGACGTTATGAGTGGAAAGCAGTAGCCCAGTCTGGTTGGAAAGGCAAGGAGATAACATGGAAGTAAGGCAAGCCTGAGGGGGCAGGGGAGGAGACACCCCATTCTGAAACCAGTGGAAGGCACCACTTTCTGCCCAACCCCATCCACCATGAAAGGCACAGATCACTTCCCGAGCAGTAAATCGTAGCTGCCTTACGGGTTCTGTGCTTTAGGGTTAACTGTGATTGTTAACATAAGCCATCCAGTTAGGTGAGGCTCTCTTACTTGTGTATTTTGGATAATGACTACAAGGAAACAAACCGAAGATGTGGGGTGGTTAGTTAATGTCAGTTCTTCGTCTCCCTCTAAGTGTGCGTTGGCCCCGCTGCCAACGCTCCACCGCTCTGGTAAGCGACGAGGGTGATTTTCACAGTTTGGCATGGACTTCTGGGAGGCGGAAAGGCTTCTTGGACGGAAAGATTTCCTCCTGCGGGAGCAGCTGCCATTTGCAGACAAGGTGTGTCAGCCAGAAGAAATGCGCAAATGACCGTTTTCTGGTTTCTGTTGGCATAACTGTGCAATGTTTTTTCCATATAGAAGTGTTCAAAAATAGATTCAGAGGAAGGCACACAAAACCAAGTAAAAGGCCCTAACCGGTTTGTCTCAGTGGATAGAGCATCAGCTGCAGACCAAGGGTCCTGGGTTCGATTCTGGTCAAGGGCATGTACCTTGGTTGCGGGCACATACCCAGTGGGGAGTGTGCAGGAGGCAGCTGATTGATGTTTCTCTCTCATTGATGTTTCTAACTCTCTATCCCTCTCCCTCCCTCTCTGTAAAAAAAAAAAAATTATATATATATATATATATATATATATATATATATATACACACACACACACACACACACACACACACACACACACACACGTGAAAGGAATAGACTCTGAAGTTTGACCAATGGAGGAAGAGAAGAGGTAACCTTTGTTCAATAGTTGTCTCTAACCAGGCTCTGCTGGGTGCATCTCGGTCTTGACCGCCTTGAGTTCTCACAAAATGCTGCGAGGTAGGCCCACCCCATTTCTGATGTCGTAGAACTGGGATCGGGGGCCTCCTTCACACAGAAATGACGTACCCCAGGACCTTCATCCAGAAGAATCTGAGAATTAGCAAGCAGCTCTCAGCTTTCAGACGGTTGGATCCTGACTGTGGATGCGTGCATTGGTGGCTGGGCACTCCGAACACGCGTTCTCCTTGCAGCTATGGCACACTTCACGGGGAGGTTCCCAGCACTGCCCAGAAATCAGCGCTGAAGCATTCGGTTTTATTAATAGCACCTTAGCATTGAGCCACTATATATAACATTTATTTTTGTGGGAAAATGCACTCAGAGCTCCAACCTGATTTTTTGTAATGGTTTTTAATCCCAGCAACAATGGCAAATAGGACCCCACCTTCTCTCTTTCCATTGAAACCCGAAGGGAAAATAAAGGTACACAGAGATACATTTCCTTTCATACTCCCCTTATGCTAACAGAGACCCCACCCAGTCCGACAGCTGTGGGGAGGGGGATCCCAGCTGTAGCTGGCTTCATAGCAACAGAGGGGGAAGAGAAGAGGGGGAGGGACATGGAAACGGGACAGATGTTTGGCCAGTTATCAGTCAGCTGTGGGGCGTATGTGGGCTAGCCCGGCGATGGGAGCTGCCTGTCGGTTGTCATGCTTTCCTTACTAAACATCATCTTTTGCTATAAAACCCGGACCTAGGCATCCGCACTACTTAGTTGTATCTTCGGTTTTGTAAAGCCAGGGGTAGGTTTTACTAAATGGCATCTTGGTAATAGAAGGAAAGCAAATGTATAGGCATTTTATTTTTCTTTCTGATGCCAGTTCACAAAATCCCCAAACAAGTACCTTTTTGGGGGTGGACAGACTTCAGGCGAACTTGGTGCTGATGTGTAATTATTGTATTTTAAATAACCATATAATGCGTGCCATTCGCTGACCACCTACTTTGTACCAGAAAACGTACTGAAATGTTTAACCCGCTCTGTCGGTTAACCCTCACCACAATCCCACGGAGTAAGTTCCGTCAGCGCCCCTCCCTTAAAAAAGGAGGAAAGGGGGATTCTGAGACAGTGCGCGATCAGGCCAGAGTCACACAGATCAGAAACTGCCAGGCCGGGGCCTCGTTCATTCAGCAAATGTTGTTGGCATGTCCTGTTCCTGAGCCCTGGCGAAGACTCCAGGAATAGAGTAGTGACCTAGACAGACAAATATGCAAAATCCCTTGCCTTCATAGAGCCTGTATTCCAGTGGTGGGGACAGCTTGTAAACAGAATAATCTGAGCATCTAGTGCTTCAGGTGGAATTGTGTGCTATGTGGGGAAAATAAAGCTGGGGAGGGGGAGGGGGATAATGCCAGGTTAGAGGCCGGGCTGTGGTTCAGTGAGAGAAAATCGGGCTGCAGAGTGGCAGCGAGTCAGCAGGAGTCCATGAGTACTGATGCTACTGTTTATCTATCGCAGCAAACCAAGTTCTCTTGTAACACCAAATCCTCGGGTATGTGCCATCTTCATCAGTCACTGTCAGTACTCCAGCAAGGGACTGAGGAGCTATCTAAGAATAACAGAGCCCGCCGGCATGGCTCCGTGGTTGAGCATCCACCTATAAACCAGGAGGTCACAGCGCATGCCCGGGTTGTGGCTGTTCAGTCCCCACTGGGGGGCGTACAGGAGGCAGCCAATCGATGATTCTCTCTCTCATTGATGTTTCTATCTCTCCCTCTCCCTTCCTCTCTGAAATCGTTACAAATATATATTTTTTAAAAAGAACAATAGAGAAAGGGCTTGAGCTTGTCTATCCAGGGGTCAGGAAAGATGGGGACGGTAGCGGGAGGGACATCCTTGAGATGGCTGGGTGCTCCGCCTTGGCAACAGGCACTGAGGTAGCTCTTCTGGAGTCCTGGGAAGAAGGCAGCACCTGGGCCAGGAAGGAGTGGATGGAAGTGGCCATGGGAGCTTGTTCTCCAGTGCTTGTTTCTCTTTTCTCAGTGAAATAGGAAGGGGAGCGGGGGTCATCAGCTGAGAATGAGTGTCTGAGGGAAGTTTGAGGAAAGAGAAGGTGTGAAACAGTCACCTGGGAGAGGAGATGCCTGAATTTAGCTGGTGATGGGTACACTCCGGGTCAGCCTAAAGTTGAATTCTGACTCAACATCCACAGTACATTGGACCTCTGTAATCTGTTCACCTCTTCAGAAGAGGAACTGTCGTGCTATTCTTTCTTTATTTGTCACTTATGTGCAGCAAAGCCCAGCACTTAGGAGATGGAAGATAAGCGTTTGTTGAGTGACTACTGTAATAAACTTCAGACACATTTGTCCAGAAATTTTGTCATGTTAATCTCTCCCTATTCTGAAATGCTCTGGCACGTCGAGTCCCTAAAACAGCACCTGAATGCCAGTTATTCTATAGCTTATTATTTCAGAGTTAATCTCATCTCTCTAATACTAAGGTTGAATCTTAGTCTGTGAAACAACTCTTAATTGTATGCTCTTTTGTATTATTCTCCAATGACTACGTAAATCAAACCTCATTCCTACCAGGTTATGTCTTTGTTGAAGACAACAAAGATGTCTTCTGCTTTGACTTTGTCCTGCCGGGTGAGTTAGCACACTGTGGGCAGTCAGCTGGGACACAGGGAAACCAGTTAGGGTGGTTACAATAATGCAGGAAGTAGATATTAATGGTACCAACTAAGTTAGAGGCAAAAAAACTAAACCAAGTGGTTGGATTCCGGGGAAAGGTAGAAGATAGAATTAACTGCACTTGGCGCTGATGGCGCTAGAAGGGTCAGGGAGGGGAATGCATCAAGCATTACTCTCAGGATCCTGCCAGCTGGGCAGTTAGGGCTGCCATTCACAGAGGTCGGGACAGGAGGCGGAGGAGTCCTGAAGGCAAGGCAAGTTGGGCTTTGCACACACCAAGTGGAGGTGTCCAGGAGGCAATTAGAAATCTGAGCCGCATATTCTGGAAGGAGATCAGAGTGAGAGGCAGGGATTTGGGAATTGTCAACACCAGTGGTAAAGCTTTGGGAGAAGATGACTCTGCCCCCCGAAGAAAGCAGTAAGTGACAACAGGTGATGCTCAGGGTCTGACAGAGGCATAAAGACCCTCTAATTTGATTACGTTTTGCCAAACCTGCCCAGTGACGATATTGAAGCAAAGCATAGCCCCGTAAAACCACAAGTGAACGAATTCAGAACTGGAGTTGGAAAAAGTTGTGGTTTTCCTTGGTAGAGCCTCATTTTTTTTTTAATGTGTCTTCATAACTATAAATGGCTGTATTTATAGGAAAGGTGACATGTGGTTTTTTTAAAAAAGATCTATTTTAGGCACTTATTAAGAGACAAAATGCATCCAAATGTACTCACATGTCACACCATTGTGTTATGTAACCGAGTGTTTGAGCACATACTGTCCACACCAGCAACTATAAATCTGTCCAGGCAAGTGACTGCAAGATACCCAGGGACAGTAGATAAGGAGTTGGCCCTCGCCTTCCCCAGTCTTTTATTTGCATGAGAGAGTGGTACATCAGACGTTGCAAATCTCTCTCAAAGGCAGAAACATCATGTAGGGATAGGACGGCCGTGGTCCAAGCCCAAGCATTCCTTGGCCCAGCTTCAGACACAGCCAGCAGGAGCTGTCCGTTTGCAAACATACGGAACGATTCCGTTTAATATCGGTTTGTCTTCTGCGTTCCCAGAACTGTCCCGCGGAGTGATAGATGCCCAGGGAAGCCACCCGATGTGCGAGGCTGCCAGATTATTCCCCGTGGAGGTCAACTTCCTTGCTTCAGGGTACACATAAATGATAGAATCTGAAAAGTTACTTGGAATTGTTTTCTATTTAGAGACTTAGAAAAGTCTAAATCTAGGCCCGTCACAAGCATGTCAAGGTTGAGACTTGTGAAACCCAATGCTATTGATGAAAGCCAAGTCTTACTCATTTAAAAATACCAGGACTTTTGCTGCATCCTAGGCGGGGAGGTGGGTAGGGCAGGTGTCCTTACCTCTGATACACAGATTTTTAAAACCTAGTGAAGAGTGGCTGTGACTTTCCAAAGGCATAGATATCGTAGGACTAGGGTCTCCTGGCTCCAACTGTGCTGTGTGTGTTTTTAAAAAAGAGCTTTTTTAATTAATATTTTTTACTGGTTTCAGAGAAGAAGGGAGAGGGGGAGAGAGAGAAACATCAATGAGAATCATTGACCAGCTGCCTCCTGCACGCCCCAACCTGGGGATCGAGCCTACAACCTGGGCATGTGCCCTGACCAGGACTGGAACTGTGACCTCCTGGTTCGTAGGTTGATGCTCAACCACTGAGCCACACTGGCCGGGCACTGTGTTTTTCTCTTCAGCCCACATGGCATCATCTGAGATGCAGGGCGATATTACCGCTTGAAAATGTGCACCAAGGGCACTTGCAGAATTTCCCGAAAGCCTTAGCACAGATGGCGGATCTGGCAGTCAGGTGGAGAAGTTCAGGATGACAAGCTCACTGATAACAAGTTTTAGGAGGGAAGTTTTTAAAGGTGTTTAAAATCCCGAAGACCAGGTTACTTGAGAAAGTGATCCCCGTGGAAGAATCTGGTTGGGTTACCCAGGGAACCACACAGAGGCACTCTCTGCCACGTGGGCACCTGCCCTGGGCTGGCAGCTGAGCGGCGGTCGCTGTGTGGCCGGGACTCCGGCTGCCTTGTGTCTGGTCCTTCTGTGTGTGTGTATCTATCACGTCGGTAGCTCCCAGGCAGGCCCAACAGGACTTCCACAGTCTGCTTGGAGCTTGGTCTTGCTGTGTGTCTATTTTCCTTCTAACACTGTCATTCTGATTGTCTGCTTTAGCCAGATAGAAATCTGAAAATGAAAGAGAAGGATAATCAAATTGGACTCTTAAATGTTTGCTCAATGTTATTGTGGCTTTTATAGTTGTTTCACTTTACTATAGTGCTCTTACATCTCTAATTAGGGTGTATTTCAAAATTGCATTGATAGTCCATGTTCTCATAGCATATGTAGTAAAACAATTATTGGTTTAAATAAACAAATTAATTATGTAGATTTCACAGTGTAATCCAGCCACATTATTAATATTCAGTCATGTGAATAATTAGCAAAGGATATGATGAAGACTGGATATCTTAAAACAAACTGAATCGTGGGCATGGTTCTTATACATAAGGCTTTGGGATTTTCTTCTGACTTTGAGATCATCAGTCCATCCTTCATCGCTGTGCTTTAGGTCTGGTTTCAAATATATTATCCATTGGGCAACTTCCATTTTTAAAAATTATATTTTATTGGCAAGAGTCATTCAACGAAAAGTATGAATCCGGAAAAGACTGACGGCATCCTAGCTCTTAGCAGTCAGATTAAAGGTTAAAGTATTTTGAAACCACAGGATCTGACTGAACCTATGGGGTCATCTTCTGGCAAGGTGAACGTACACCTGGTGTTTTTCTTGGCAACCCAGAAACCTGCATGTTGGTGTAGCTGTCTTGAGTTAAAGGTGTTGTTAGCTTGAGTTTAGAGACGCATCAGTGACTGTCAGGCGTGCTTTCTGCCGCCGTTCATTTTCTGAACCAGCTGAAGAAATGGCTCTCCCCTCACTGTCTGTCTTCTCGATGGGCTCCCACAGACAGCTGTCTCTCCCCAGACAACCCGCATTGCCCCTGGGTCTCTGATGGCTTCTCAGAAAGTAAAGAGGCTAGATGACATGTGCTTTAAGCTCCTCAGCTTTAATATCCCAGGGAAATAAAAGGCATCCCCATCGAATTCCATCTACTTCCTTCCTCTTCATCTTCTTTCCACGCTCTCGTGGAATGTTTGGTTGAAAGTCTTAACAAGGTGAAGATCTTATGGGATATGAGTCCCTAGTCTTGGAGAAGTAGAAAGATGTATCTCGGACATTTAGTCTGAGTAAGTGCCGCATTCTAGTTCAAAGTATAAGTCTGTGCATAGTCGGTAAAACTATATGAGAAATAAAGCTTCACAACAGTCCCAAGTGCTTGTTACCCCCCAGAATGATGATAGGGGTGGTTACACAAATGTGTGCTTGCGTATGTATCAGGGTATACATAGACCAGGGAAATATACAGTAACCTGGCCCAGGTAACCCGGCTCTAGCTTCTGAGCATGTCCCATGGCTTTGCCAGACAGGACTTCCCAATGCAGTAAGGTTTACCATTAGTGGGAATGCCACGTCCATAAAAGACTTCCCTGCAAACCTTTTAGAATTCTTTATGCTAATTTATGTTTCAGAAAACAATACCTTTTGGACGTACTCTAATTTGGGAAACATGGGCTAATTCACGAATTTGGTGTAACAGGAAAAAGCTCAACTTGCAAAAATCACAGGTTCCACCTGGCCAAGAGTGTATCTTCTCTGTGTAGCTCAAGTTAGAGAAAAGTTTACATAGTTTGAAAAGAACACTTTCCGTTTACATTTGATTGTCAGTGATCTCAGTTCTTAGACCTCGGGATAAACACATGTAATATAGTATTTATGTGCTGTAAGAGTTCTGTTGACATGCCCAGCCTGCGTGGCTCAGTGGTTGAGCGTCGACCTATGAACCCAGGAGGTCACAGTTTGATTCTGGTCAGGGCACATGCCTGGGTTGCAGGCTCAATCCCCAGTAGAGGGTGTGCAGGAGGCAGCCAATCAATGATTCTCTCTCATCATTGATGTTCCTATCTTTCTCTCCCTCTCCCTCCCTCTCTGAAATCAGTTTAAAAAAATGTTTTTAAAGAGTTCTGTTGACAAAATGTGATGGTCATAGTTATAGCCCATTATTCCAGGTAAAGTCTTCCCTTCGTGCAGGTTCTGAAGTGTACGTTAGTAAATGCTTTTGCTATGTTAATTGCCAAGGAGGCTCATCACATGCATCCGAGGCTTTCCATATTAGGCTTCTGGACTCACAGGAGGTATTTCAGAAAAATGGAGACTAATTGAATGCCGAGGCTTCTGTGGGGCAACCAGAGCAAAGAATGCAGTCAAATGATGTCATCCCAGGGTGGCAAGCCCATACCCGAAAAACTGGCAGCAGCTCACCCATTCCGGGCCACCTGGGACATTTCCTGGGCCGGACGCAATGTTACGGAAATTGAACTTACCTGCCAGATTTACCACACCTTGCCCAAATATGGGTGCCTCTCATGTTGCCTCAAGAATAATTACAGCTTTACTTTTTCTTTTTTCTTTTCTTTTTTTTTTTTTTACAACTTCTGTGAAAGTGGAGAAGGAATCAGGAATGCTTGGCTTTTAGCAGACTAGAGAAGGGCAATGTAGGTGGTACTGCCCCTGCCCATTAGAATGGGGTTTATATGTGTGTATTTGCTGTGAATTATTATCCATGAGGAAAGTATTGTACCTGATTGTGCAAATCAACAAAGAGCTCTGTTTTTGTTTCATTTTGTTTTAGGCCACAGCAAACGATGACTAGATCACCTTTAAAAATTAACCATCACCATGGTTGACTGTGTCTGGAAATAAAGGTGGCTCTTGATTTGACCTTTCTGTATCCCCAAGTCCAAATGGATTGCATTATTCGTTTATCGTTAATTTTCAGTGTTTTTATATACAGTCTACGTTAATTCTTCCAACAATCCCATGAGATCATTG
Organism: Eptesicus fuscus; assembly: GCF_027574615.1. NCBI lineage: Eukaryota > Metazoa > Chordata > Mammalia > Chiroptera > Vespertilionidae > Eptesicus > Eptesicus fuscus. The sequence goes on along the minus strand of NC_072478.1, from coordinate 39,802,357 downwards.
TTTATCCTTTAAAAAATTATATGCAGATCTGTGTTCCAGAAGGAAAAAATGAACCTTGAGAAGTTCAAGCATTTCTGAGAGAGGTCAGGCAGCACGGAGCTCACGCCGAGCTTTTCTGAGTTCCAGTCACCCCTCAACGCCATACGCCCTCAGTGTACGAGGCTTTGTGATTTCTGTGGTATTCTGTAAGCCATGGAAAGCTAATTTTATCTAAGATTTATTAGAATATATGAGGTGAAAAAAAAGTTGTGCAACAGGAAATTGAACTATAATATCCCACAGCACATCTTCCCTGCCAACTTCCTCATAAATAGAGGATGAATTCCAAATATTAAAAAGTTACTGTCGGAATATGACATACTTGAAAATCTTTCCATATGCTTTAAACAGCTAGCAAACAAATCCAGTCTCATGCATTTACTCCACAAATGCCTTTGCAATGTATTCTATGCTCAGTGTTTCCTGGAGTGAATACGAGGTTGGCCAGGCCCTCATATGGCCTGGGGCTGGGGGAGGGAGGGAGCCCCACAGCAGGATGGATTGATTGGGCCTGCAGTTGAAGTAGACACAAAGTCCTCAGAAGATGGGGTGACCAGCTCTGCTTGGGGGTAGGGAGGGGGTAGCTTCAGGAGACAGCAAAGGCCTGGCAGTGGATAAGTGTGATAAAAGTTGAAGCTGGGTTGGGGAGGGCAGTTCAGCTACATGTCCAAAGGCCCAGAGCCTGTGTGTCTAGCGGATGTGGGCAGCTTACGTGACTGGCGAGGACTGCATGGAGGGAGGTGAGGAGGGCGTTACCAGACTGTGAAAGGCCTTGCTTGTCACACCCTAAGAGTCATGGAAAACATGCAAATGGCTTTTTCTATGAAGGGATGCATTCATAAATTGATCAGAATATTTCGTACCTGCCCATATAAGAAATCTTTTGATTTCCCTATTTTAACATCAATCTCTGTGTGATTGATATGCCTGTGCCTTATCCATAGGTTCAATCTCTGTTGTGAAAAATCTTTCTAGATGCTTTGAAAAGGCATCTTAGGGCCTGTTTATCACTTCTTATTAACATCTTTGCTCTTTTCCATAACATCATCTGATTTTGATTACCCACTAGACAGGTTGCTGTGAGTTTAAAAGACTCCAAACTCATAAAATTTCTTTTAAAATTAAGATTTATTCATACAAAGAACTCAAATAGTCAAAGACTGAGAAAGTGTTGGTGGGAAGGAGAGCCACAGTTTTAAATATTAATGCAATGTGTGCTCCCAGAAGACTTGAGAGTAGCCTGTATTAAACAGTCCTGCTGATCTTTATGTCATTGATTTGTTTAACAAGCCCCCTTCTTTAATTGTTAGTGAAAAACTATCTGAGGCATCACAAATTTCAAATTAATGTGGTCTGAATGACTGAGGCTTGCTTTCACTTCCAATACTTTAAGGGCAAATAGTTGTTTCAGAATCATTGTTTTTGCTCCTCTTTCTTGTTTCTCTTAGTGATCACCTAAGAGAAGATACTAAATTCTCTTCTCTAACATGAATTCAACTACTATTGCTGTAACTTCAGCTCTTAAAACACACCATGAACCAGGTGTATCATAACTGATTGGTGAAAAAGTCTCTAGTTAGATAATGCATCCTGACAGATCTGGCGGTCTTGAAACATAAGTTCTACTTTCTTCCTCCTTGTCAACAAAATTCACTATCCTATCATGTATGAGTAATGGTATCTTGTACATTTGTTCAATTTACATCCACCTCACACTTTCCTGGGAAATATATTGGAAGTCCTCTGTAGGTCCACCCCACACACTCAGAGCGAAGGTTCAAGTTTGTGTGTCATTCATGTTCATGTTTGCTTTTTTAACTTGGTAACTGAGAGCTAAACTTGTCTGTTTGATATGTGTAATTTAAGCAGCTATGGGTACCTGGTGATTATCATACACTTAAGGCTTTAGAGAACGTTTAAGACATCAGTGTCAACACCAGTAACATCTGATCAACAAAGAGTTTCCTTTGCAAGATGATAAAGAGGTGGGATTATTTTGCTATTGTCTTATATGAATTTTAAACACCAATTATGTGAGGGAGAGTAAGTATGGTGCATAAGAGGTCACCAGGGAACCCTCCATGTGGAATTTTGCAGCTTGCTGCCTAAGGTTTAAGAACCTATATGCCATGGTAGTGAAGTTAACAAAAGGAAGATAGATTACAGTAACTAAGGTGACTGATTATCATTCAAACTCAAATAAATGAAAGTTTAACCAGAGTAAGATAATTGCAACTTTATGCCCAATAATTATAGAGCATTCTGGAAAGCAGTGGTTCTAAAAAAAAACATGTCCTCACACCAGTAGTATTCACATCACTTGGGATAGTGTTAGAAATTAAAATTCTTGGGCCCCATCCCAGACCTACTGAATCAGAAACTCTGAGGGGGGACTCAGCAATCTGTGCTCTTTCAAACTCCCCACATAATTCTGAGGTTCAGTAAAGGTTGAGAACCTCTGCTGCCAATGAATTTGTTGTCCTTTACGTAAGTGAGATTGGAAAGTATTGGTACAGTGCTCTGGCCAGGTAGCTCATTTGGTTGGAGCATCCTCCCGATTTGCCAAGGTTGTGGGTTTGTTTCCCAATCAGGGCACATATGAGAATCAATGCATGAATTTTCTCTCTCTCTCAAATCAATAAATAATTTTTTAAAAAATTTAAGTAATGATATACCAATTCCAGGACATTCATTTCTTACCCACTTCTAGAAATAAGCAGTACAGTTGACTCTTGAACAATGTGGGAGTTAGGGGTGCTGATCCCCTGCACAGTCAAAAATCCATATATAACTTTTTATTCCCCAAAAATTTAATTACTAGTAGCCTACTGTTGACTGGAAGCCTTGCTAGTGTCAGAAACCAATAACATAAACAGCTGATTAACACATATTTTGCATGTTATATGTATAATGTACTGTATTCTTACAATAAAAGTAAGCTAGAGAAATATCATTAATAGAAAGGAAAATACATTTACTGGGTTTATTAAAATCTGCATATAAGTGGACCCGCACACTTCAAACCCATGTTGTTCAAGGGTCAACTATAGTGTCATTTATGACTAGCAATATTACCAAGAAAAGTGTTTATTTGACAACTGAGACCAAAACAAAACATAGTTTTGACACTGGTTAATGAAGAAAAAGCTTGAAATTACTGGACTAGCCAAAAGGGGACCGGATGTGAGAGGTGCCTCCCTCTTCCATTCTGGTTTTAAATGCTTCTTAATTGAATTAAACTGAAAGTTCAGTTGGAAAAACATTGGAAATGGTTTGTCTGTTCTTCCCTCCTTTTTCAGATAGGCATGACTTCTTTTTGAGGAAAGTTTGGCTCACATACCCTTTGACCAAATAATTTCTAGAGAACTCAAAACAAGTATGCAAGTTGTACAAAGGATCTTCATCACTATACCATTTGTACTAATGAGTACTTAAAGAGATCATGTCTGTCATTAATAAAGAATGGTAGATCTGTACTATGGAATACTATGAGGCCATCAAAAAGCAGGGAGTAGGGGTGTACTGACATGGGAGGATATCCATGATGTATGTTGGAAGCTTTTAAAAAAATCACAGAGAGGAAATGCATATGTTTGACTGAATTTTTGTGAATCAGAACCCAAACTATAAACATATGTGTGTTACATGTATTTATATTTGCACGGCAAAGGTTCTAGTAAAATAGCTCTAAAGTGTGGATTATATGAGGGTGGGTGGTTATGGGGAAGAATTTTCACTTTTTATTATGTTAGAATTTTAACTTCCTTTTTTAAAATTTATCTTTATTGTTGAAAGTATTAACAGATGATGTCCCCTTTGTTGTTTTTTCCCCATTGACCCTTTCCACCCCACACCCACCCCTCCCAGGCCTTCACCACACTATTGTCTGTGTCCATGAGTTATGCATATATGCATATAAATTCCCACCCTCCTCTCCACCCCGGCCTTCCCTCTGAGATTCATCTGTCTGCTTATACTTCAATTTCCCACAATGGATACTTAGTCCTTTAGAAAAAAGATTAGGAAGAAACAGTCCTGGGAATATTACGAGACAGCTAAGAGCAGTAGAGCTAATCGCGATGCTCTGATCTCCTATTTCCCAATCCGTGTTATTGGGATTCTTTTCGTTTCCCGTCACTGTTACTCAGAATTTAACCTGATGTACTCGTTTTACCTGTGAGGAAACGGAGCCCAGAGGGGCTAATTGACTAGAGAGCGGCCCCCTCAGATTGTGACCGAGAAAACGAAGGAGATTAGTACTCTTCATTATGTTGCGCCCCCTCCCCTGGCAAGGTGAAAGTGGGTAAAGCTGAAAGGAGCCTCATGCTTTCCATCCAGGGTCACTCATGCAAATATGAGCCTGCCATTTGTTTTGTCTTAGTGTGCTTATCCGTGATGGGTTCTAAGACTAATAATTAAAGTGTAAATTAGAGGTTGAATGTGCTAACCTTGGTCTGGGACTGGACACCAAAGCTATTGCACAAGACCCATTCTCCACCACCTTTCACTCCCCACGAGTAGGCCATACAATCTGGGCACAGTTCGACTTGGAAGTATTTTCTCTTGCTCTTTTTTTTTCCCCCCTCTTTTTCTTAAAAGAAGGCTTCTCACACTATCACTCACTGACCATAAAGTAATTTGAAGAAAATGTAAATACACTCAGTATATGAAAGGAGATAATACTAAAAGCAAAAAGGATAGTTGTCAAACGAGATCTAAAAACTGGTAGAATGCAAGCCTGCAGGGTAGACTATACTTCCATTTTGCACCACAAATAGTTGAAAGGAAGGGTTTAGAGTCACTCACACCGAGTAAGTATTCTGAATCGTAGTCTTTTGCCAAATGAAGGGAAGATTCAAGTATGTGAATATATGTATGTCATTTCTGGACTTGATCAATGCCAGAAGCTACATGGAGCTCTGATAGCAGGAAAGAAAGAAATAATTTCAAGACATTCACTCTTCACACTGGTTCATAGTGTGATTACTTCCGAATTCATTGCAGACACAAGTGAGCTCTCCCCCAAAATGCAACAGAATAAAGAGTACTAATCACCCTCAGGAGAGGGGAGGGTTGTGCTTTTACACCTTCCTGCAGGGTGTACAGAATATACTGATTCAGTCCTCAGCATGGGAGCCACTCACATCCAGACTTAAACGAGTCCTCCTAGTGTGTTGCAACATTCTTGAACCCATTTGCATTCCAACTGGGTACAGCAGTTGACTTTTGTCTTTATCTCTCCTTGGAAACTGATAGCATCTGAGGAGGAGATAAGCTGCCCCTGGAGAACTGAGCTGTAATGCGTCCCAGACCTCCACATGCCCATTGTGCAAGCCCTGCTTTTGAAGGCTCCGGGGTCATGTGAAGTGCCTGGGATGTTTTGCTGTTGTTTACTTTTCGAGAAGCCAGATCAGATTTTCTTCACTGTATAAACTCCAGAGGGGGAGGCGGTGTACATTTTTAAGGTGATCTCTCGAAGGCTCTGGCAGCCTTTCCTCGTGGAGGGAAAGGAGAAAAGGAGGAGACTGTATATTTTGGCACCTGGCGATTTTTGTGGTAACAGGGAATTCATTGACAAACCTGCAGAGAACTGGATGGCTGCTTTCAAAAGTCTGAATTGAATTCTCTACCAGATTCTGAGACCTCAGAAAGGATTTCAGCACAAACCACACTGCATGTTCATAGTTTATCAATCTTGAAGGGAAAGTGAAAAGAGACTATAATTTCTCAAAAACCAGGGTTGACATTATCCTTTCACGTTCGTGACCTCATTTCGTAGGTATTATTTGCCCGTTTTTAAAGAAGAAAACACTGATGCTTGGAGAGATTCTGTAACTGTCGGTGTGGAGATTCAGACCACAGGTGGCTGACTTATCACACTGTACACAGTGAGATAAGAATGTCACCCAGCCCCACCTCCCCTCCCTCTGCTCACCCCCACCCCGACCAGTATATTTATTCTCTTTTATAATGTACACATATGAATGAATTAGCTAAATTTCGGTGTCATAAAATACAACGAATAAACTCCTAGCCAGTTGTTCAATGTATTTGTTTAATTGTAAAATGCAATCAGCTCCCTTCATCCTCCCTCATACCTGAAAAATACGAAGACATGAAGGGTCTGACTAGAAAAAAAACATTTTGTCTGAGTGTAGAGCCAGAAAACTTAATTTGCCTCGTTCCTGAAATGTAAGTGATCTGCCAGAACCTGAGTGGGGGGAGGCCGATTATGAGGCCGGCAACCTGCATCTCTCTGGCCTCTGTCTGAAGCCCGCCTCCCGGAGGGAACGCATGCTCTCCTGCAGCCCCCATTCCACCGAGAATTCAAAATAGAAGAGGAAAACATGTCCCTGACTGCAAAGGCGTTTGTTTTTCAATGGTGTGTGTAGGCGGACACTATTAAACTCCCCCATAAAGTCCTCTAAGAGATGACAATTCTTCACATTCCAACCCTGCTTGTCAGGCCTGGAAAATCCTCTCAATCTGTTGGGAGAGTCGATGTCCTTTTGCCACTTATGTAATTTCTAATGATACAATTTCTAATTCTGTCATTGGTAACGTGTTCTCCTGGGGCGAGCTCAGAGGTAGCCAAGTGTGGGACAAAAAAAACTAACTAACTCCGTCTTAGCATGAATGTCCTCAGATACTATCGCAGTACCTTGTATGTTTTGTGTGAAGGCAAGAAAACTTTGCTGAGCCCAGCTGGCGTGGCTCAGTGGTTGAGCGTCAACCTATGAACCTGGAAGTCAAGGTTCGATTCCCGGTCAGAGCACATGCCCAGGTTGTGGGCTCAATCCCCAGCAGGAGGTGTACAGGAAGCACCTGATCAATGATTCTCTCTCATCATCGATGTTTCTCTCTCTCTCCCTCTCCCTTCCTTTCTGAAAGCAATAAAAATATTTTTTTTAATTAAAAAATATATTCTTTAAAAAGAAAAAGAAAAATTTGCCGAATGAATGAATCTGGCCAGAGCGTCACTGAGGACAAGGCCAATGGGGCCATGTCTGCCAGGCAGCAGATGCACCGATTCCTACAGTCTCTTGTCTTTGTCTCAGTTATTAGCCCCTCCCTCTCTTCCCTTCCTCCCTGGGTGTCCCCAGCCTGCCAATCACACCCCCATTCATGCTCTACTTTGGAGACTGCTGACCTCTCTGCACCTCCAGAACGTGTCTTCCCCTCAGACTCCCACACATTAGAAGTGACCTACATACATAAGACAAAAGAAAGAGGCAGGAGAAAACATTATTTGGCAAGTTAGCAGGACAGTCAGCCAATCTCTTGTGAAATTTTTGAGTTCATTTCAAACCTTTTTGTATTGAAAGGCATACATGCTAGCACTCTAGTGAGTAATTTATCAAAAACCATTAATGATAGAAGTTAAAAAAAAAACAAACACAGAACCCTAGCTATGACTCTTTACCCGCATTGGGTGAGCACATGGGTGGCGTTCATGGAAACCCTAAATAGGCGATTCTGGCAACATGCTCATGTTAGACCTGCCCACCACACTCCTGCCTCCTGCGAATGTGTTAGGGCTCTGACAGTGGAGGCAACACCTTGCCGTTAAGGGCATTGAAGGGGGAGTCCAGGAAATTCTGGTGACACGTATGCCAGCTTGGTCACCAGAGCTGAGCTCTTGCTGACCGTGGAGTTGATTTGGAAACCAACTGCCCTCCTGAGTGAGTCTGACATAGAGAAGCTACCCGGCAAGGCTGGAGAAATGAGGGGCCAACAACTGCCTGCTCCCCGCCCCCCGTGCCATCTGACTAGGAATGCCAATGCTCGTTACATCAGAATGCAGTGCTGCACGGTGTAAAGCTAAACACATTACATTGTGTAGTAAGGAAATATGGCCCGTACCCAGCCACGTGAATCCCATTGCTTCAATGCAGTTGAACACTCTTCCTCTTGTTTTAGGCCACATACCCCTTGCTGGCTTTCTGGGGCTTCGTGAAGGCGAGCGCCGTGTCCTGTTCTGTTCAGTACTAGATTCCTAGCGCCAGGCTTAGTGGGATGAAGGCAGAATAAATAAATGAATGAATGAATGAATGAATGAATGAATGAACGAACGAACGAACGAACGAACGAACGGACCATCTCCCAAAGTCAGTAGTAGGTACAATAGTTTATATTTGCCCTTTACGCTTGAATTTTGGCCCTAGCTGGTTTGGCTCAGTGGATAGAGCATCGACCCCTGGATTGAAGGGTCTTGAGTTCGATTCCAGGTCAAGGCCATGTACCTTGGTTGCAGGCTCGATCGCTGGCCCTGGTCAGTGAGTGTGGGTAACAACCAATTTATGTATCTCTCTCACATTGATGTTTTCTCTCTCTGTCTCTCCCCCTCCCTTCCCCTCTCTCTAAAAGTTAGAGGGGAAACCGAAACCGGTTTGGCTCAGTGGATAAAGCGTCGGCCTGCGGACTCAAGGGTCCCAGGTTCGATTCCGGTCAAGGGCATGTACCTTGGTTGCGGGCACATCCCCAGTAGGGGGTGTGCAGGAGGCAGCTGATCCATGTTTCTCTCTCATTGATGTTTCTAACTCTCTATCCCTCTCTCTTCCTCTCTGTAAAAAATCAATAAAATACATTTAAAAAAAATAAAATAAAATAAAAATAAAAAAATAAAAGTTAGAGGGGAAAATACCATTGGGTGAGGATTAACAAAAAAGTAAGCTTGAATCTTGTTATTTTGCAAGGGCATTAAATTTTTCCTTGAGCCATGATAATTAGATAAATTGTTTGGTGGACTGTTACTATTTCTCCTAATACCCTGTAATGTTTTCTGGTTGTAGGTGATCAAGAAATCTACACACTGTACTTACAATATTTATGTCTGTCTCATGAGTAGATAGTAAGTGGATAGTAAGCCTTGGAGCAGAAATAGCCCCTTTTCTCCCTTAATTATTGTTGGTAATATTAATTGTTCATTCAGTGTTAAACTTTGCAAAAAAAATGTTGTTTACTTTTGGTGATCAATAAAACCGATTTTCATAAATCTAGTCTTTTGGGGAGAAACAGAATAGACCACGTTGCTATGTGAAGGGCGAGGAGTCCCCACCGGCCAGTGGCAGGAAAACGAGAGGTGAGTCAGCAGCATCTAAGAGAACATAACTATATGAGCATTTCACGTTGTAACTTTTTATTTTGTGCAGCATAATTGCTAGCTTTTCCCAAGTGTATGCAGAGATTTTTTTTTTTTTTTCAGTAGAAACTTTGGCTTTAAAAGTGTGGTCCAGGTTATTTTACGCTACGGCTGAGGTGAGAGCCACCGGGAGAGGTCCCCTCAGAACCCAGGCCTTTCCTCCGCCAGCCAGTGTCCATGTCTTTCTGTTGTCACGCTGCCTCCTGCTTCTCGTTCTGCCGGAGCTGGCAGGGCCACCGAGGGTCCGGTTAGGTGAAGTCTCAGAGGCTGGATAAAGACTTGTAGAGAGTGCCCTTAGGGCAGATGCCTGAGCAAAATGTGCCCAGGCCTCTGAGGACAGGAAACGGAAGGGCCTCATCCAGTTCGGAGGCATGAAGGAGGGGCCTTTCCCCAGGAAGTGATGCTCGAACTGACGTCTGAGGGATGAATGGGGAGCGGGGACAGGTGTAAGCCAGGAGGCCTTAGTCACACATGAAAGAGGAGGGCTGGCACCCAGAGAATGCAGGTGCGGGGTGCAGTGAGGCGGCGAGAGGAGGCTCCGGCCAGTTGACCCGGCCCTGTGGGCCAGGGGAAGGAATTTAGAATTTATCCCAAGAGCAAACGGAAGCTATTAGGGGCCAGTAAGTGAGAGTCACCAGATTAGATGTGCAATTTGAAAATACGTCTGTGGGCTACATGAGTAGAACACCGTGGGGGAGCTGTCTGGGAGAGAGAGAAAGGCAGGTGCGGGACAGGAGGGATGACACCTGGGGCTCTGACTTGGGAAAGTGTGTCAGTGAAGGTGCCATTTGCTAAGGAGGAAGAGAGGATTGAAACAGCAGATAACAGAGCGCACCTCTGTGCCAAGCACTGTTCTCATGTAAACTTTATAGCAGCCCTGTTACATAGGTTCTGTTATTGCTCCATTATACAGATGACAAAACTGAGGTACAGAGACATTATCAGAGATCACACAGCTAGTAGGTACTGAAGAGAACTTATATATACATGAGAGATGGGGGAAGGAGAAAGTATATATATATATATATATATATATATATATATATATATATATATACACACTAGCATTCCCGTTGCAGGAAAAATCCTGTAATAGGGTTTCCTGCTGCACTCTACCTGGCCCCGCCTCCGCTCCTCCCTTGTCCCCCGGCCCGCCTTCTCCGCCAGCCCGCCCCGCTCTCCTTCCATCTCCCCTGGCCCCGCCTTCTCCGCCAGCCCACCCCGCCTCCGCTCCTCCCTTGTCCCCCAGCCCGCCTTCTCCGCCAGCCCGCCCTGCTCTCCTTCCTTCTCCCCTGGCCCCACCTCCGCTCCTCCCTTGTCCCCCGGCCGCCTTCTCCACCAGCCCGCCCCGCCTCCGCTCCTCCCTTGTCCCCCAGCCCGCCTTCCCTGCCAGCCCGCCCCGCTCTCCTTCCTTCTCCCCCGGCCCCGCCTCCGCTCCTCCCTTCTCCTCCCCCTGGCTTGCTTGCTTCTCTGCAGCTTTGCTCCCTTCAGCATCTCTTGGCTTCTTTCTACGCTGTCTTGATATGCAAATTAGCTGCCATCTTTGTTGGGGTAATTTGCATACTCGTCCTGATTGGTTGGTGGGCGTGGCTTGGTTGGTGGGTGTGGCTTGGGTGTAGCGAAGGTGCGGTCGATTTGCATATTTGTCTATTATTAGGTAGGATATATATATACATATACACACACACACACACACACACACACACACACACACTGATTTCTAAACACATAATAATCTGGCCACTCAGTGTATATCCTATATAATAAAAGGCTAATATGCAAATTGTCCCCTCAACCATGAGTTCAACCAGCAGGCAGGCCGGCCAACCACCCATGTCCCCTCCCCCTGGCCAGGCTGGCCAGACCCCACCCATGCACAAATTCATGCACCGGGCCTCTGGCCACTCAGTGTGTGTGTGTGTGTGTGTGTGTGTGTACGTGTGTGTGTGTGTGTGTGTGTGTGTGTGTGTGTGTAACAGGACAGTATCTGGCAGCTATTAAGTATTCAGTAAATGTTAGCTACTCCTGCCTCTTCTGCTTCATTGATTCATCCATTCTTTCATGGACTGTGTGCTCAACTTTAGATAATACACTGGGGAATAAAACACATGTGGACCCTGTTTGCAGCCTAGTGGAGGAAACGGACAAATAATGGGCAGTTATCTTGCTGGTCAGGGGTGGGAGGATGGCCTAGGAAACGTTAGCATTCTAGCTCTTGCATAAATCTTAATGGACATGGGGCGGGGGGGCGGTTACACATTGTAGGCTAAGCCCAAACAACGTTTCCCAGATGTTCCCTGAGGTTCCGCAGGCACCCCCAATGAGTTAGGTCAGAAATAGGCGCTGCGCCAGTTGTATAGGTGGGGAGGCTGACGATCCAAAAGGAGGAGACCGCAGCCCAGCAGGGTCTGGGTCTGAAGGAGCCGGGGTTCCGGGGCCTGGCTGCTCCGCTGTCCCTCAGGTACAGCTGCCTGTGGGCTCCAGGCGGTAGGGAGCGGCCAAGTCTGACAGCCGCTTCACAGGTCGGACGCGCTCCCGGTTCTCGACTATATATAGTAAAGAACTTACATAAGATGCTGTTTAAAAAAAGACGGCGGGGAGGAAAAGAGAATGCCAGCTGAATTTTTTCCACTAAAGCTCATTTTTCACAGATGTGTTTTCTCTGTTTCTATGATGACGGTGGACTGAGGGACAGCTCCCCAGGTCCGGGCAGCAGCCCCGCGCGCTCCTTGGGGAGATGCAGTCGTGTCCGTCTGTGCTGAGCACCACTGGGTGCCTGGTGAGCACACCGTCCTGTTGTTCACCTTTTCATGTACCTCCCTCTCCTCCGCGGCTCCCGGAGTCCCTGATGCCTGTGGGAAAGGGGCGACAAGGAAGAATGAAAACATTGCTTAAATGATTTAAATTAAACTTTGCCATGTATTTGGGATAACGTTGAAAAGGAATGTTCTAAGTTCAACACATGGGCGATGAACGTAACTGTTAGGTCTATTTTAAGACGAACACTTCAAATTACAGTTAGAGATTTTTTTTAATTTTTTTTTTAATTAAGGCCTTTTTTCTTCGAATCTTGTACTCTCTGGTACCCACTGAGGTGCAAACCTTGCTCATTTTGTTAAGTTGGTTTATCTCTGTGTGACCTCGACATTATAGAATGTGAATGGGAACACCACGAATCCATCTTTCCCAGGGCTCTCCGTTTGCCTGTGGTCCGAGAGTTCTAGCCAAGTTCAACACCTGTCCCAGACAAAAGGGTCCACATTCGGACACCACGGGCGTCCTGAATATTAGTTGCTAACTCTCATTGGAGGTTTGCTCAAGCTTTGCTTACTTCACACTGCATATGTGATAAATAACTCACGGCATCTTCACATCCACAGAGGCAACTGCTATTATAACCCCCGTTTATGGATGAGGAAACAGGCTCAGATAGCTAAGTGATCAAGAACACTCACCCAGTCATTCAAACACAGGCAGTCGACCTCCAGAGTCCACACTCCTGTGCGGTACAGCGTGCCCTCTCATCCAAATACAGGGAGAGGTGATGTGGGTCACATTCCCAGGAGATGGAAGGGCCTGGTTAGACTGGGAAGCAATCTGAGGTCTTCAACGGTGTTTCCCGCTGTGTGGGTGCCGGGCCCGCTGAGGACGGTCCACCATCCAGCTTAGATTTACTGAGGGCAAGAGATTCAGGTGTGTGTGTTTTCTTTTCCTTTGGGAAAAAAAAAAAAAAAAAACATTGGAAGAAAAAAGTTCAATAATAGGCTACACTTAGAAGTATAAACTTGGAACTGTTAGAGCCTTCCTCCCTTTTTATCCAGGCCAGTCTCCCCTCTCTCCACAACCTTCTCTCTTAGCCATTCCTCAGCCTCCACATTCCCATGAGCATGTGCTCATTTTGATGTTGTCAGTGAACCAAAGCAGAAGATGAAGACTAAGCAAGCAGTTTCTTACTGCCTGCCTGCCCTGCGTAGCCCACTGTGTAAGAAGGCTCCGTCTTTGCATTAGCACCTTACCCACTCAACTCATTGCATCTGGGGGTTGTTTATTTATAAATTAATCATTTCAGAATGCAGTATTAGCTCCCCCAACACCATTGTGGAATTTAGAATATTTTTTTCAACTCTTTTATTTCTCATGAAAATAGTCCTTATGTGAAGATGAAAGAAGGGTAAAGTACTAGGTAGAATCAGCAAACTGATGAATAACACTACTTGTATTCATGGGAAAGTAATTGTTTAAAGGAGAGGTTTGTTTTGATTGATTTTTATTTTACACATACATTTTAACTTCATAAATCTTACCTTTCACACCAAGAAGTCTGGATTAGTTAATGTTTGTGTGTGGGTTGTTTTGTTTTGTTTTGTTTGCAAACAAGTTTATTATGCAACACTTTAAAATATGACTTTATTTTTTTCCAATTCTATTGAGATATACTTGACATAACATTGGATGAGTGTAAGGTGTACTGTGTAACAGTTGTATATATGTATAAATAATGTATATCAAAATGATTATCAGAGTAAGTTTAGTTAACATCCATCACCTCACATAGTTAAAAAAAATTTTATTGTGATGACAACTTTTAGGATTTACTTTCTTAGCAACTTTCAAATATACAGTACAGTATTGTTAACTATAGTCATGCTGTACATTATATCCCCAGGACTTATCTATATATATAAAACCCTAAGCAACCAGAACAAACAGAACGACCAGTCGCTATGACATGCACTGCCGAGGGGGCAGGGCAGGCTGGCCAACCTCCCACGGCCCCTCCCCCTGGCCGGCCAACCTCCCATGGCTCCTCCTCCCAGCCGGCCCCACCCCTGATCGGTTCCCCCCACCCCCGATCAGGGGTGGGGCTGGTGGGCAACCTCCCGTGGCCTCTCCCTCCACCCCTGGCCAGCTCCCGCCCCAATCGGCCTCCCCCATCCCAATCAGGGGTGGGGCTGGCCGACCAACCTCCCACTGTCGCCTTCCCCCGGCCAGCCAGACCCCACCTGTGCATGAATTCATGCACTGGGCCTCTAGTATCCTATAACTGGAAGTTTGTACCTTTTGACCCACTTCACCCATTTCCCCTCCCTCCTTCATGTCTGGCAACCACTAGTCAGTTCTTTGTTTTTTATGAGTTTGCATGTTTTTTAGATTCCATACATAAGTGAAGTCATATGTATTTCTGACTTATTTCACTATATAGCATAATGGCTTCATAGGTCATCCATGTTGTACAAATGGCAAAATTTCCTTCATTTTTGTTGCCGAATAATACTACTGTGTGTGTGTGTGTGTGTGTGTGTGTGTGTGTGCGCGCGCGTGCGCGCGCACGCGCATATACATGCCACATTTTCTCTATTCATTCATCCACAGGTTTCCAAGTCTCTGTTATTGTAAATAATGCTGTAGTGAACATGGGGGTACATATATCTTTTCCAGGTAGTGCCTTTCATTTTCTTCAGATAAATACTCAGCGGTAGAACTGCTGAATCATATGGTAGTTCTGTTTTTAATTTTTTTGAGGAACCTCCATACTGTTTTCCATACTGGATGTACCAATTTACATTCCCAATAGCAATGCACAAGGGTTCCCTTTTCTTCCCTTCTTGTTCACACTTGTTATTTCTTGCCTTATTGGTGGTAGCCATTCTAGCAGGCGTGAAGTGATAGGTCCTTGTGGTTTGGGTTTCCATTTCCCTGGTGAGTGATATTGAGCACATTTTCATGTTCCTGTTGGCCCTCTGTATGTCTTCTTTGGAAAAATGTCTATTCACCTCCTCAGCCCATTTTCTAAATCAGATTGTTGTTTCTTATGTAAGTGAGTTGTATGAGTTAATATATTTTGGATAGTAACCCCTTATCAGATATATGATTTGAAAATATTTTCTCCCATTGGTAGATTGCCTTCTCATTTTGTTGATGTTTTCCTTTGCTGTGCAGAAGCTTTTAGTTAGGTAGTTCCAGGTTATTTTGCTTTTGCTGCCAGATTAGCCTATTACTATGGTAATATCTCAGGGCAAAATCGATATCCCAACATTGTCTAACAAATTAAACATCACATTGAGGAATGTTTCAGGGGCAAGAAGGGGGAGTCTTTCTTAACTTACTAATTTCTACATCATCTTAAGATCAATCAAAGGCAAAAATCAAGAATCTAAGAATTTCTCTTGTTTCTATTCACCATAACACAGGCATCTATCAAACCATGTATAGAAAGCAAATATTTGAGGAACATTAAATGTGCTTTCTTAAGTGTACCTTCAGCAGGAAACATTGAATGTATCTTCTTACTGCTTTCCATAACGGTGCTACTGTTTAGGGAATTAATATACCATTGTTAAAATGAGCCTGTATGTCCCGCCCCCATTTCTCCTGACGTACAGCAACCCTCCTGATTAGAACAGCTCCCTGTCTAGAGTAGCTCATTAAGAATTAAACTCTGATTATTTAGAGCAAAATGTCGTATTTGAATAAGTTTTCCTAATAAGGAAGAATGATGTCATGTCCAAGGAGGGGGCCAGGTTTCCTCGGTTTGTTTTGTTTATATTAGCCGAATTTCAGGGGGAAATGCGCTAAGCATGAGGACTGCCAACTATATTTAGCCAAACTAAGTCAGTCCGACCAGGAGGCATTTTTTTTAAAGTTATACACGCATCGGTGTACCATAAGATGTTTTCCCAGGCATCTTGTTTTTATAAAGCTTGAGCAAGCATAAATAATACTTCCATTAACATTGCACCTTTTACTCTGAGGATGAAGGAAGTGTCTGTTGCCATCCCTCTTTAACTTGTCAGGTTTTCTCCAAGATAATGACTTTTGGGCCAAAAGAGTAGATACTTAATGATAATACCACGGTTCAGAAAATTGTATTTACTTTTCAGGGTAGACTGACCAAGGAGGCAATAGTGAGCGAGAGTAGTCTTCTGTAAATAAGATATACACGTTGAACAGCACCCACTGTCTGGCACTGTTCGTTCTCGGTTCTTCTCCCACCCCCTAAACTTACTCTAAATGTAGTAATAATAGCCTGTGCATCTTAAGGTAGGTAGGCTATTGTTTTTGTATTTTTTCATTAAGCCTTTCATTCAAACACTTCTATACACTGGAGGGGAAAAATCAAATTTGTACCCTTATTTAATTGTAAAACTTTGGCTTTGTAACTTTTTTTGACATGTTACATCATGTTTATTTTGCTCTAATACATGATCCAAAGCTTATCCTGTATTTCATGTGAGAGAAAATTCAAACTGCACCCCCCACCCCCCACCCTGGAGCCTGCTGTCTTTTGCCTTTCCCCTCACGGCTTCCTCCCCGTGGCTGGTTGACATCCATGCTCACCGCAGCTGGCAGGGCCAGCTTTCCCATATAACCTTGGCCTTGCAGTGCCATATGAGTCAGCGAGGCTTGCTTAGGAAGTGGAGTCTGCGCATGGTGCCTGGAGGAGGCGATAGAGTAGCACTGAGGCTGTCCCAAACAGGCCCACCGTGGGTGAATGTCTCGGGAGAGAGGAACAGTTCGAGAAACACAATCAGAGAGTAATTTCTGATATTACTTGCTGGGAAGTCAACAAATAAGGAAGAAAACGGAGGGTAACTTTTTGCCACTGTCATGAACAAATCCGTCACCACCAACCCAGAGACCGAGTCCTCAGATCCTAAGACTCTGCATTATCTGTTTCCAGTTCAGCAGGGCCCCAGGGGAATGGCTAACAGGATAAAAGCCTTGTGAGAAGGAGTGAGGGAACTTTTAGAACCAGCCAGGCCTCTAGGGGCTTTGTCTAGTAGAAATATAATGTGGATCAAAAATACCGGCCACAACTTGCAGTTTTAGTTGACCAGGAGTCACATTCCAAAGGAAAAAGAAAAAAGTGAAATGCATTTTAATAATATGTTTTATTTAACCCCGTGTGTTAAAAATAGTTTCAACATGTAAGTAAATGTAAACATTAATGACATCATTTTATGCTCCCTTTTTGAACTAAGTCTTCAACGTCTGGCGTGTTTTATCCTCAGCGCACCTGAATTTGGACTGGCCACGTTTCGAGTGCTCAGCAGCCATAGGTGGCTGGTGGCTGTCCTATTTGGTCAGCACAGCTCTAGGGGACATAAAATTAGGTCTATACCAACCTTTACGCTCCAAACCAGTGTAGCAGAAACAGTGTAAAATATTCTAAATGGTCAACTCCGTCTTTTCATTTACAAACTATATGGCAGGAATAAGAGCCAATCCCAGCAGTGGGTGTCTCATAGTTCATTCAGTGGAGACGTGTCCGTTGAGTACCTGCTGTGCGTTGGGGCCCCTGTCTAGGTCCTAAAACACAGCCATATACAACTGGAGAGAAAAAAGTCCCCTCCCTTAAGGCGCTCACCTCCCAGAGCTGGAGTGGGGTGGGGTGGAGTGGAGTGGAGTGGAGTGGAGTGGAGTGGAGTGGAGTGGGATAGAGTGGAGTGGGGTGGGGTGGGTTGGGGTGGTGCAGAGGGCTGGGCATTCAGGCTGAAAGTATAAAAACAGATACATAAAGGCAATAATTTCAATGATAAATGCTGTGAAGAAATAAACAGGATAATGAGGTAGAGTGAGACAGGAGTATTCTTCTTGCTCACTTACATATTAAATGAGTCATTTAGGAAGTGAATGGGGCTGTGTGATGGGAAATACGTTTCAGTTCAGCCTTAGGCAAATACTTCCTCTAATTATCAAAACAACTGTTTCTTAAAAGATAATTTCATTATTTAAAAACACCAATACCCAAAGAAATAAAGCACCTGGAGAACCTGGGTTCTATGCACTCGAAAGACCAATGACATCTCTCCCCCAGGATTAGCCGACATCGCTAAAATATGAAACATGGCCTAAATAATACACAGTGAGACCGAACTTAGGAAATATTTTGTTGTTATTTTAACTGAGGCAAACAAATTAAAAAATCTTTATCTTTTGTTTCATATTTGCTTAAATTTCAAAGCTAATTACTTCCATGGAATTTGGTCTCAACTATGTGCATGACCAGTGAATGCTGTCCAAAGTGTAGGACTACACTGAATAATCTAATAAATGTATTGAATACGACAGTTTTGTGTTTTAAAAAAATAATCTTGGTATAAAGAGCAATAGAACTATCATATATGGTATGGGCAAGAGTAGGTTTACAGTTCATCTGGAAAATAATACAAAAATTACTAAGTAATACAAGAATAAACTCTGTTTCATGTACTCATAGCTGTCAGCCTACTTTCGCCAACCTCTGTGTATTTCTGCGCTTACTGTGTATGGGCTAGCTTGGTAGGAAACACAAGAAATGGTCATTGTATTCATTTGATACCTGGGGAGGGAGATTGGATGGGGATGAAGGAAGTATGAGATGAAGACCTACTTTTCAAGATATCCTTAATCTATCTTTTGCCTTTTAAAGGGCAGCCAGTTTTTAATTTTAATGAAGTTCAGTTGACCAATTATTTTTCTTTCAT
Source organism: Eptesicus fuscus (assembly GCF_027574615.1). Lineage (NCBI taxonomy): Eukaryota > Metazoa > Chordata > Mammalia > Chiroptera > Vespertilionidae > Eptesicus > Eptesicus fuscus. Next base: position 39,783,709 of record NC_072478.1, on the reverse strand, counting down.
GGATCACACTTTTGGTGTCTCATATAAGAAATCTTTGCCTAACTTGTAGTCATAGAGATTTTCCTCTGTTTTCTTCTTGAACTTTTATAGTTTCAGGTTCATATTTAAGTCAAAGGCTCATAAGTGTGAATTTTTGTATAAGATGTGAGTTGTGGGTTGAGGTTCACTTTTTGGCATATGAAAATCCAATAGGATTTTTGTTTTGCATTGTTTATCCCATGCACTTTCAGAAATAGGATTTCATTTCAAAAGAGAAATACTGTATAGAAATACAGTCTGCACTTATTGGTTATAATTATGAGTTCAGTTTTAAAAAGAAAAAGGTTAGTTATGACTACTATATTGATTTTCAAGAACTATCACTGTGCTTTAATTCTCTAAGCCAAAAAAGTTAAATTCTGTTGTCAGTTTGTGTTGATGCCTTTTATCTTCAACCCATTTCATAATCAAAATGATGGTAGTATTATGGGGTAAGAAACTAAAAATGTTACCTGCCATTTGTCAGGGTAAATTTGAATCAGACATTTAGATCAGCCGAAGGAAAAGAGGTATAAAGGTAAATGTTCTATCTCCAGGAGAGGGTAGGGATACTGGAAATGAAAGGATATAAATTAATTTGCCTGTACTAGAAGTCCTTAGGGGGAGATGGTGGAAAGGAACGCTTTCGTATCCCTAGGTAAGGAATGAAGCCCTGCCACCAAAGACACAGGTTGAATTATCGATAGATGGTCCACAGATTGCCTTCCAAGAGGAAGTAGGTCTATTTAATGCTTTTATTTAGTTGCACTGAGTTAACCTGAGGCCACACACACCTTCTTTGCCCTTTCCGGGAGTTGGGACTAGCCTCTCCAGATACATGCTGAACAAATGACTGTTGACTTGAAGATGCATTAATATCTAAGGTTCTTGCAGACCATTAAAATGCATGAATAATGTATATTTGAGGAAGGCTATTTTTTATTTTTATTTTTTTGCTATTCTTAAATTTAGGACCATTTGAGTAATAAACTAAGGAGAGAGAGAGAAAGAGAGAGAGATCCAGGTTTTGGATCAGTACTGGGGAGAACTGGAGGAGAAAGGAGATGTGTTGCTGGGCCAATAAGCTTGCTAAAACTTCCCCCTTGAGTTCAGTGGCTGACCTACCCATCCGCAGGCAGCACTGTACAGCTCCACTGGGCAGACCCCCACCTCCAAAGATGGGGAGAAGAAACCCCTCTCCCTGCGAGCAGCAGATCCAGAGCAAGGGGAGGGAGGAGGGCTGATCTGAGCCCATCCCGACCAAGAGGGGAGAGAGGCTACAGGCCAGGGATGCTCCTCCGGAAAGTCCCTCCGCGTGGAAACACAGTGCAGGGTAGAGTGCCTGCTCCCTCAGTGCCCTAACCTCCTGCTGATGCGTACTCCGCAGTCCTCATTTTTCAAGCTAATAGCTTGCTGCTCTTGAAAGGCAAAAAGACAGAAGTTTACTCTATTAATTTGTTAACATATACCATAAATGATTTTAATGTCTTCTGACATTTTTAAAGATTCTGTGGATCTTTAATTTACCCTTATGATATATTTAAAGATTCTGTGAATCTTTAATTTACCCTTATGATATATTTGAGATATCAACAAATGTCCATGGCAAGAAAAAAAATCACTAGTAAATTCATAACGTTGACATCTCTGTATTACACTAATCCTGTTTTATTCAGAAGGCATCAACAACAAAAATACTTACTAACATTGGTGCCCTGGTAAAAACTGCTGTGCTTCAGAGATTACAGATGTGCTTTGCTTTACCAGTGGACATAGTCAAGATAGAGCATGTTAAGAAGTCAAATTAGGAATTCCAGTGTAGCTAAATATACTTTGTATTATTTCTACTCAGTACTAATCCCTCAGACAATAATATCATCATATTTAAACTTGGAAAACATGCATTATGCTGAGTCACTTACATGGATATGCGCACACGTCCGTACACACGAATGATGCGCTGTGTTCCCGGGGCTGTAACTGGTGGGCGGTCGGCGCTGCATTATTACTCCTAAGGCGAGGCTCACCCTCAGCCGCGGGAGGAAGCAGCCCTGTGGGAACCTGACCGCTCTGGAACATGGCTTTCCTTTGCTCTTTGGACTGTTCACCTGTACTCTTGTTAGAAGTGACTTTTTGGTTTAGCTGTTAGCGAAAGCCAGAAGTCCGTACCTTGATGTCTTCCTCGGAGAGACTAAGAGCAGAAAAACCACGTTACTCACTTAAGCTCAGTGATTGGCCTGGTGTGCGACACGTGGACACACTTTCTTATTACATTGCTGGACAGCGTGATCCAGGGGCTTCCGTGTGTAGCTCTCACGAACCTCCTGTGCACATCATCATACATACTGTACCCGCTCAAGTGGCTTTTTCCATGACTTTTATATTTTAAAAAGAACAACTAGATCTGGGTGTATCTACTTCCTCCCTAAATGGAAGACCACCTAATGTATAAATATCTGACAGTATAACCATAAAAACCCAATGTGGTGTACAACAAACTTCATTCGTGACATCATTTGGAAAAGATGAATAAAATACAGTAAAATAAGCCCTATTACATCCGTACATTCTACCAAAAGGCATTTCAAGAGGTTACACAGTTTTTATCATATTGAGATGGTCATAAATATCATATTGTAGAAGGCTCCATTTGTTACAGTTCCAGAGTCCACAGTACACAGTCATATATAACCATGTTGGAAACTTCATGTAGCTATGATACATTTCTCTCCATTTCTTCCTTAAGAGTAATTACATTTAAATAGCTGGGTTGCTTTATCTAAGAATTATTTTCATCATTTCTCAGGGAGGGAACCTCATTTATTAACCGTTCTTCCCACGACACATTTGGATGGACTTCATTTTCTGTTGGGAAGATGCGATCTGCCTCGTGAGGGGAGAGGGCAGCGCTGTCATGCGGCATCTGTCTCATCCTCTGGCCTCTAAGGAATGTCAAAGTCAGCTGGTCAAAGGCTAAGAAGGGTCAAAGCCATTTAAAATGTACACTTCTTCCTCATGGTCCCAAGTCTCTTAATTCATGCTGCTAAGTGACGTCTCTTGAGCTTGCCAAAATGCATTTTTGGGTTTTTTTTTTTTTCAAGAACTTTGTCCTCTCTTTGGATGGGAGGTTAAAATGGAGCCTTGTGATCCGGCGAGGTGGGGCCTGCATTCACACTCCGGGACCCTTGGCTGCGTATCTTGGCCACTGACATTAAACTAGCAATGGCCGGCCTTTAGGAAAAAATAAATTACTCCTCTGAGTACCCAGGTCCAAGTGTGCATGCCTGTCATCATTTACTCTCGTGAGATTAAAATATGTAGAAAATGTCATTGGCAGCTTTTTATGTATGCAGACATGTTTAGTTGTTCAGTGCTAGGTCAATATTAATAGAAGTCTAAAAAGTCATCTTTATAAGTCAGTGTTGTTCATCATGTGGAAGATCCTTTTTTTTCTTTTTTATTCCAGTACATTTAAGTGATGAAGTCTCTCAGGAGATAGAGTAACATAACTTAATAATGTTCAGATGTCCAATTACTGAAAGGCTACATAGTGGATTTTACTGCTTGGTGGAACTTTAAAACGTATTTAAAGGGACTATTTAAAAATAGTCCAACTTTCTGTTTCACAGATATGAAGAAATGTGGGCCTCTCTTAGTCCAGGCCACACAAATAAATGGTGGCATAATCACTAATGCCCGGAACAGCACTAAGGAGCCCATTGGTGGGAGATGCAGAAAAGGGCTGTGTGCAATTTCAGAAACAAAGCTATTCTTTAAGAGTTCAGTTCCAATTGCTGAGAACCAGTTCTTCTCTTATTTCTTTACTAGAGGCCCGGTGCACGAAATTCGTGCAAGCGTAGGCCTTCACAGTGTGGCCTCAATCCCTCCCTCGCAGCCGAGGCAGCTGCCTCGATCCTCCCTCACAGCCGCAGTGGCTGCCTGGATCCCTCCCTCACAGCTGTGGCGGCTGCAGCCCAGGCTTCGTCCTAAAAGGACATCTGTTCTAATTAGCATATTATGCTTTTATTAGTATGGATTTTTTCTACAGTGAGCATCTTTTTCAAAGAGGAGAATGTGGGACAGGACAATAAGTATGTGGGTATTCTGTGCCAAGGAACTCCATTATGGTATTTATTACTGTTATGTGACATGCCTATTAAATCTCCTCAGAAATTTGGATTCACTTTTAACTTGAAAAATGTGCATGGAGAATCTCTCCCAATTAGTGTCACCTTCCTGTCCCTACTCTGCATTTTCGGCCTTTGGTGTATGGCTGTAACTAGATGGTGTTTAGTTAGTAGAGACCAAGCATTTAACAGTCTCTCAATGTTGTACATGCTGGTGGATAATGCAAATACGGAAATAAGAAATTCTGGGGACAAATTTAATTTCTTTTTTTTAATATATTTTTATTGATTTCAGAGAGGAAGGGAGAGGGAGAAAGAGATAGAAACATCAATGATGAGAGAGAATCATCGGCTGCCTCCTGCATGCCCTACACTGGGGATCAAGCCCACAACCCAGGCATGTGCCCTTGACCAGAATTGAGCCTGAGACCCTTCAGTCCACAGACTGATGCTCTATCCACTGAGCAAAACCAGCTAGGGCAGCAACTAATTTCTTAGTTTCAAAACCAACTCATTCAAGTTGCTTTGTGTATTCTTATATTTTCTCCAGTAAATATAAGTTTGTAAAACTTAGTATATAGATCATAAGCACCACCTCCCTAAAATTATACCAGTGAAATATCTTCAGGACATGGCCAGGTTGTTTCTATATGTAGCTGAATTGAGCTCCACCGCAATGGCAATATCCCAGGAGCAAAGGGGATAGAAGTGACAAAGTTACAGCCACTCTTGGGTGGGACCCGCATTGGAAAGGTCCTCTGTGGCTGAAGAAATCGGAATGCCCGTGGACGTACCAGACAGGTCTGCACCTCAAGCAGAGGTGCCATAACATGATAGTCATCTGCACTGGTTCCAGCTGGGTAACCTTGAGAAATTTAGTGTAACTTTGTGCCTCGGTTTCTTCATCTATAAAATGAAGATAATAAAAGAGGCCTATCTCCTGGGGTTTTTATGAAGATCAAATGAGTCAATGCAGACAAAGCACGTATCAGGGCATCTGGTCCATAGCAAGTGCTCAGTAATAGTCAGGTATTATCATCAGTAGTGGTAGTAGTGACGCTGGTGGTGCCGGTAATAGTAGTAAGAGTCACAATGGATTACATTCTTTGGAGGAGAGCCTCCCTGGTGACTTCAAACACAGGGAGTGGTTATGCTCAGGCTTCCAGAGTATTAGGTGCTATCTAAGTCAGTAGCACTATATCTTTCTTTACAGTGTGACTTTCTTTAAAATATAAGCTTCTGGAATTGCATTTATTTTAAGAATTATCTATTTATAATTTACACTAGAGACCCGGTGCATGGATTCGTGCACCGGTGGGGTCCCTTGGCCTGGCCTGCACCCTCTTGCAATCTGGGACCCCTCGGGGGATGTCAGAGAGCCAGTTTTGGCCCAATCCCCACAGGCCCGATCCAGGCAGGAGGGAGCCCGATCCTGTGTATTGAGCGTCTGTCCCCTGGTGGTCAGTGCACGTCATAGTGACCAGTCGTTTGGTCACTTAGGCTTTTATATATAGAGATGTTTTAAGATTTTTATATATTTTAACCATTACATTAATTTTTATGTGCACAAGGTTAAAAAATTTTCAAACTACAAGTTTAGATGAGTATAAAATACAAAAATAAGACTTCTGCCCAGCTGGGGTGGCTCAGTGGTTGAGCCAGGAGGTCACAGCTTGATTTCCAGTTGGCTGAAGGGAACAATGGTAGATAATAAAAGCAGATGTCTCCTCCTCTTGGAGTTTCTGGCAACTGTGATTTTCAGAAGGAACTCCTTCAGTTCTCCTGACTCCTGAGTCATCGCTTGCTTTTATGAATGCTCACTGCCTTGTCACCAACCAATGCCCTTTCGCATTCTCCTTCCAGCAATAAAGGGCGACCTTCCCTTACACATTCTTTAACTTCCTATCAGCAGTTAAGAACTCCTAGCAGTATTTTCGCAACAATTTGAACAAGTCCAGACATCAGGGCTTCAGATTCCAGCCCCAGCACCGGGAGTTCGCTGCCGCCTTGGTAGTAACACTCTGTTGGGTCTTTATGGCCCGCTACACAATGGGCACACCAGGAAACCACTTCCGCTTTCTGTCCAGGGACCCTCTTTGTTATCTCAGGACACAGTCTATGCTTTGAAAGAGTGGCTGTAGACTCTACAGTGTAGCGCATTTGCAGTGATGGGTGAAAGGGGCCCCACGAAGGCAGAGAATTGCCTGGAGATGACTCAAGTTCTCAGCAAGTACTGAAAATATCCCAAGGCACTTCTCCTCAAGGTAAACACCAACTTGGGGCATTTTTGACTGATAACCAAATAAAATGGAAAATGGGCGCTGGTACAGGCTGAGCTGCCTGGGACACGAGAGAGTGCCTCCCGGATGCCAAATTAGGAACTGTGCTACCAGGTTCACAAACTCCCATATGGAGGATGGGCGTTTCATATTTTGGATACTAAAAAGCCCGATGTGTGAGTACTGTCATTATCATAAACGAGCTCTGATGGTTGCCCCTCCCCACGTTCCCCATGAAAGGACACCTGGCAGTCTCTTCGCAGGTGTTTAGTGACATCCGAGTGCAAAGCACTGTGGGCATCACTCAGAACACAAGCCTGGCTCTGGGAGACGTGGCTGTGGGTGTGATACTGTCACTGCCAGGCCCTGACAGGGCCAGACCAGCCTTGTGGACTGGGCCATGTGGAGGGAGAAGGAGTTGCTAGATGTTATTAGGAGGGGCTTTGAGAAGAGATAGACGTTGAAAGGGGCACAGAAGGATCAAGACAACCTCGGTGGGTGGAGAGAGGTTGTTGGGAACAGAGGGCGGTACGTGAAAAAAGGCCAGGAGGAAGGAAACCCCAAGGTGAGTCCAGGAGGCAATGAGACTAATTTGGGAGAATGGGAAAGTGGAGATAGAGTAGCAGTTGGAGATAAGAATGTTAGGGCTGCCTTGGGCCAAATATTAAGAATCTTCAAATATCAGACATTATTAGGGGGAGAAACCAGATTGGGGTGAGAGGGAATCTATTTTAGACACGCTAAGTTTTGAGGTGGAGTGGCATATTTGCACCAGATAGAAATAGGTAGTAATAAGTGTAATTTATATATATATTTGATGTAAGAATGGAGTTTTGTGGAAATATAAAAGGGGGGAATTGATGTTGAAGATGAGCACAGTTATGTTTCCATTTATGTAGCAGCTGTTAGAACCCAAATCTCTTCATATTTTGTACCATTTTTGGTTTATACAGCATTTTCTGTTGTTCTGCCTTATTTATTTATTACTTGGAGACTGTTTATGACCCAACTTGAACAATGCAATGAAATTCTCCTTTAGCTCAAGCTATTGTGAAACCAAAAATAGATCTCGGCTGAGATTGGACTTTGTGGCACAGATTGTGGTTTGTAGGTTATGGTTGTCATTGTTCCAACAAATAAGTGTAATTTAAAAATCATTTAGAAGTAAAGCAAATGTTGCTGAAGCAAACAAACAAAAAAGAATTGGAATTCAAGGCAGAGGTCTGGGTTAGAGACAGAGAGTAATGCCGGCAATGCTGTTGGCCCCTTGTACCAAGAGAAGGTAAAGAACGTTTACATCTTAATGGGGTGTCTGCAGAGAGCTGGCAAAGGACCAGTGAGGGAAATGGGGTGCCATGTTCATGGGAGAAGGACAAGAATGGTTGGTGGTGTCAGTGGTGGCAGGGAAGGAAAGGGTGGGAGCTCACACCGTCAGGAGGTACAGAGGTAGGAATGACAGAGGAAGGCCTGGGACTGCTGAATGCGCGTCCAAGCACAGCATAACCCTATCTTCACGTTGAACAGAACACCTTAAAATAATGGTTAGGCCCTGGCTGGTGTTGTTCAGTGGTTAGTGTCAGCCTACACACGGAAGGGTCTTGGGCTCGATACAGATCAAGGGAATGTACCTGCGATTCAGGTTCGATCCCTGGCCCCGGTCCAGGCACTTATGGAGGCTACCAATCAATGTGTCTTTCTCACATAGATGTCGATGTCTCTCTCCCCCCGCCCCATTCTCCTCCTCTTCCTCTGCCCTCTCCCTCCCTCCCTTCCACTCTCTCTAAAAATCAGTGGAAAAAATATTCGAAGGTGAGGATTAACACTAATAAAAATAATAATTTTTAGAAGGTTTATAAAATCAAGTCAAAGGACCAAAAAAGTTTTGTGGCCGAAAGAGGGGAAAGGCTTATTAACAGAACAGTGGCGACTGAGCCACTGAAATGGTTCCTGTTTCTTTAAGGGAGAACATTATAGCAGAACCACATCCAACCCAATTCCCATGGGAACTGTTCGAGGCACACAAAACCCAAAAGCTGTTTTTCCTAATTTTTGGACAGAATTTATCTACAAGTATATGTGTCTTAAGAAAAAAATGCAACTAATGTTAACCAATTAGGTGATGATTATTCATAGGATAAAAATACTGCCCCAAAGGTATCCTTTTTATAAGATTTACTATGGAATTATTTTAGTTGGCCTCTAATGCCTTCAAAATCTATTATTGTTAACCAAAAAAAAATAAAAAAATAAAAGAGATATTCCTCTCAAAAACAGTTGAAACATGCGAAAACAGCGTAAGTATAAAGCTGATATATGTATATGGATTTAGGGCAATATACTTGAACTTGGTGAGTTGTTTACAGTTCCTTTAACACTAGTTCCTTCATAATGTTTAAATGTTACTGGGCTAAAGAGTAAGGATCATAAAATCTAAAAATTTATTAGGGCCTTACAGATATTACATTATAAATTTTCACTTTAAAGTGGAGAAACTGGGCTCCAGAGAGGATAAGGGAATTATCCAAGTCATAAATACCTCGTGGCCAAGCGCAGTTGAACTATTTGAACATTTCTCTGGTTTGGTTGAGTCTGTGTTCATACTTGTAAATAACCTGCGTGATCATGGCTTTATCTGTGCAAGATATCTTACTTAGAAAAACACGGCTTAGAGAAACACAGTTTTTCTAAGAACTACCTTAGAAAAACACAGCTGTGTGACCCTGAGTGCTGTATAACTTGATGGCACAGCTGGTGTTGTACCTTAACAGAAATCTGGGGACTTTAATAAGATTCAATCGTATTTATTGAGCATCTAACAGGTGAACAGAGAGGGAGATACTGAAGATGAAATGTTTGAAAGGGGTAGAGAAATGAAAATACTGTTATTTGTCTTTTCAGTAGAATAAGGCCATTTGGTGAAAAGGTATAGATTGAATAAAGCCAGCGGGTGAGTAGGTAATGGTAGTTACTTTTGAAAGATATGGACTCTTTTGCCCTTAGTAATAATTCATTCTTACAAATACAAACTACACACCACTGTTTTAGAGATATTCAACTCAGCAAACATGGAACTAATATGGAAATGACACGGGATGGGACAAGTCTACCAATGATAAAAATGGAAATTTGAGTAAACATTAGTCAAATGAAACCCTAAAATATACAAATTATTTACTTCATTGTAAGACTGAAAGTTGAGTATTTGTCTGTCTCCCCGCCCCCCCCACCCCCAATTTTTTAAAATCTCAGAGAAATTTTATACTTAAGTTCCTCAACATCTATCACTCAGGTGGCTTTTCTTTGGTTGTTCCAGTTAGAAATGAGATCACTGATTTTGCTTCAAGCATTGACAGAAAGATCAGAGAACAGATTTTTTTCCCTTAAGAATGTACTTGATATCAACCTAAGAATTGATATCAAACATTTTCAGTTGGAAATAGTCCATATTAGTTCCTTTCATGCCCACTAAATTAGCATAGTTTTTGTAAGAATCAGCAGCTAAAACCTTCCTGCTGTTTTCACTCGCCTGTGTGGCAACAGAAATGAAAATTATTTAAGGCATTTCACTGTGAGGTGGAGTTGTTGCTTTTAGAACCTGACCTCACATTCCTCCCCCAGAATAGGCTGAGGCTGACATGCCCGAGCTCCACGTCACTCGGCTTCACCAGGCTTATCAGGACCGTGAATGCCACCGGAGCCTGTCCCTTATCACATGCGACTTATATTGGGACAACATCCTCTCCTCCCGGTGGGGCTGTCCGTGCTGGGGCCACGTCCTGCCGCGGGCCCTGCAGCCTTCACAGAGCCAGGTGACCGCCTACCCCACGGAGCAGCGGCTCTCCCCGCACCTCCGGAAGGAGAATTCTCCGCAACGGCCAGTGGGCTGCGGGCTGCATCAGAACACCATCTCCCAGCCTCCCCATCCTTACCCCGTGTGCCCCGTGAGAGACACAGCCAGCCTGTGTACTCCGGACACTTTCCCAGGAGGATTATGACTTGGTCAGCAGTTGCTCCCTCTCTTCTCGTGGTGCATGGAGTGACTTCAACTAGAGATCCGTGTTATGGATGAAGACACAGAGCTACTGTCCTTCTGCAGCACGGCCGAATGCAGGCTCATTGTAGGTGGGGGAGCCGAGCCTCTCTAGAAAAGACTCCAGTCCTGTGCTCACTTCACTCCTTCCTTGAACCCTCCCAGGGAGTTCACTGCACTCAGTCCTGGCTCTGTCTAGTCAACGTGATTTACAAAAGGCTCAGAATGAATTAAAGATCAAAGAAATGGTCTTTTAAAAAGACACCTATGTCATTTTGCAATATCTGTTAAACACACATTCCCAAAGCGGTCGGGTTTCATGGTAGCATTCTTGTATTTGTGGTATTTTGCAGAAAACCCAAGTCTACCACTGCCCTCTCCCCCAGCGTTATGGGGAATGTATTTAAATTCATCGTTATTTTTCTACTTACACCCTCCCCTACACCCCATGTAGTGCATTCTCACTTGGCTCTTGTTAACCTGTTTGTATTGTGTAAATGACTGTCCTCAAGGCTGTGATTTCCGTAAGAGAAGCAACAAGACCTTAGTGCCAGACCGAGTAAGGTGCCAGACACGGAGTCTCACCACGTGGACCGAGCTTCCCTGACGTGACGGCCTAAGTGGAAGCATGAGTAACAGAACAAGACCATGGAAGCACAAATCCAATCAAGTCGTAGATGGACCTTTAATGAGTACACCCTGAACTGCAGCCCTTGTGGGAGTGGCATATTCCATCTATTTTATCAGTTCTCGGAATTATTATATTAAACTGCCTCATACATAAGATCCTGAGCTAATCCCAGTCAGAGAGGAAAGTGTTGTGGGAACACACAGCAGTTTATCCCCTAATTATCTTCATTTGAAAATTTTTTTAAATGCCCCAGCCCATCGGGGGCGCTCTGTTACGGACTGCCCCTCGGGCTGTGCCTGGCCGCACAGTCAGGCATAGAACCTGCAGCCAGGGACGAGCATCGGGGTTGTCACTGGTGCCTCCGCCATGCTCCGTGCTGGGCGGGGTGCTGTGAGGGAGCTGGCTCAGCGCTGTGAGGATGCTGAGGTGTCACAGTGCTTGTGCTTATACACAGCGGGAAGGACCAGAGCGGCTCCCCGTGCAGAGGGTGCAGTGTGGCAGCTCTGCATCCTGCAGCGGCCTCTGTGTCACACGGTAAGAAACGAAAGGGAATATAGAAGCCAGCAACATGTTTATTCCGAAAGCACCGATGTCTTCCAGTGTCACGATCCCAGGAGCTTCCCCAGACAGTGAGAAATGCTCCGTCGTTATTGGTGTGAGCAGGGGATCAATTGCTGCTCACGGGCCAGACACTGCTCCAGAGGCAGACTGGGAATTTCCAATTTACATAGAAGTTGTTTTCCAGAAGTTCACTTTCACATCCTTTATTTCGAGCTTGGGCGGCAGCCCCCCCGGAGGAAGAGCGATAGGCAGTAACAGTGACTTACTTGTATTCGGTCTTTGCTTCCTTACTGAGCGCTTTGGGGAGAATGATGGAGCGTGCTATGGCGCCCACCAGGTTCTGCCCTTAGACAGGTGAGTTGACCTCACTAACCTCTGGGGAATTTAAAACCTGGGGATGATCACGGCCGCCCTCCCCGGCTGTAAATGAGTCAGCCCGGTGCCAGGAGCATGCCAGGTGCTGCCCCTCGTCTCCCCCCCCCACATGTGGCCATGTGAGCGGAAGGTGAGGAGCCGCTGCGAGGCCAGCCGTCTCGCCCCCCGACCCCTAGTTCCCTGCGTCCCCTCGTGCCACTGCCCCACTGCCGTGGCCCTTGCCAGCTCCTTGGGGGGGGGGGGGGGGGCACAGAGGAGGAGCGTTCCCTGCGGTAAGGAGAACATTATCTCCATTTTTAAACCTCCGTTTTGTAAAGTAACCAGGATGGGTGGGTTGTCTCTGGTGCTGCGGACATTTATTGAGCTCCTACGATGCCCAGGCACTGAGCTCACTGAATCCTCAGTCACCCCGCAGAGGAGCTGGTGGAGCCGCGTTCCAGGCCAGCACCACCCAACTGCCAGGCGCCTTTTCTCCCGCTCCCCCATGCCCCTGGCCGGCCCTGTCTCCAGGCGGCTTTCACGGGGTGGCAGAGATGGCTGAATTGGAAAGTAAACTGCGTTCTGCATCTGTCTGTCAAACCTGAAACTTTGCCTCTTTGACAATCTGTAAAACTCTTGTTAAAACCTGTGCCCAAACCATTGCAGGGGGTCGGGGGTCCCCTCTGGGGGAGCAGGGGTCCTGATTGTCTGTAATGTAGGAGAATCCACTGAGCTAGTATTTACATATTTCCTTCCTGAGCTGCCAAGATCCTCTCCCATGGTGGTCCCATTTCACCCTAAAAAAAAAAAAAAAAATCAAATTTGAAGTCAGGTATTCTTGAATATATCCTTAAATATGTAAATATCACAAATCTTGACTGATGATCCAGACCCTAAAGGCCCTGTGGCTGCATAAGAGTTAAATCCTTAGGAGGCAGAGATGACCACAGACTTCAAAAAAAATCATGTTGAAGGTCAGGGTTCTTTTTTACTGTCTTTTAAAAAGAAATGTTTTCCAATCACAGCTGGCATTCAGTACTATATGATTTCAGGTGTAGAGCGTAGTGGTTAGACATTTATATAACTTATGAGGCGACCCCCCCCTAAAAGTCTAGTACGAGGTCAGGGTTCTGTTCTGTGGACATGTCTGGTGGAGGGAAAGGGGACAGGGACAGACTGGTCTAACCTGGCTTAGGCAGGTAATGCTCCGTGACCTTAAGCAAGTTACTTACTAGTAAAATTCCTTTCCCATTTGTAAAGGGACTGTGACAGGTACATGACAAAAAAATCCAGACATCTCATTTCCTTAAGCATTTAAAACTTTACAATTGAAGGAGGGGTTGGAGTCGGGCCTTTCTTAGTCCTTTTGAATTGAGGGTGTGGTGGGGAGAGGGGAAAGAAAGCTGGGTGGGGTTTGATGGAGTAGGTGTGCAAAATAGAAGATTTGAACTTTGATACTCAAAGTGTAGCTGCAACTAGGGCTGTCTAGAATGTTTCATCTAAATGTTCAACCTTTACCCAGTATTTCCAAGAGGTTCAATGCAGTATCATTTTATTTCATTTTCAGAGAAAAGGGCTGCTGAAAAAAATGGGGAAACCAGAAAAGTGATGAATTTTTATAATAACTTTTAAGTAATTTCCAAAGGCCACAGGTATTCTTCCCTTTCTGGTACCTTTCATTTCTTTTGCCTTTTTATCTTGGTAAAATCAATTTTTATTTTAAAAAAACACAAAACAAAACAAAAACTTGCCTGGCTGGTGTGGCTCAGTGGTTGAACATTGACCTATGAACTAGGAGGTCATAGTTTGATTCCCAGTCAGGGCACATGCCCAGGTTGCTGGCTCAATCCCCAGTGTGGGGCGTGCAGGAGGCAGCTGATCAATGATTATCTCTCAGCACTGATGTTTCTATCTCTCTCTCCCTCTTCCTTTCTCTCATATCTATCTATCTATATATATATTAATATATTAAGTTTAATATATATATTAAACTTAATGAGGACTGAGAAAATGACTTAGAATTGGGCATTTCATCACCTCAGAATCCAGGTGTCAGATCCATTTAATTCAAGTATTTTTTTAAATGATGATTTGCACAGAAATCAAGTGAGACCCTTGAAGATTCAAAATAACTGTTTTGCTCTCCCTTCCCCCACCCCTCAAATTCCCTGAATATTGTCTTCCTCACTCAGTGCAAAACGGGGAGAGTGGAACCCCAGCAGAGTTCCTCATTGCAGTGTACACCAGTAGCCAAAACACTAGAATGCCTACTCGTTTCTTGTGAAATGCTACATGAATACTTTCTGGAACTGTCACTTACGACTAAAAGCAGCATCTCAGCAGCTTTGAGCCCACTTGGCTTCGCAAACTGGGTGGTTCTTTTAATGCCTGAGTGAGGAGGCTGGAGCCCGCACAGAAAGTTAGAACCGGTACAGTCGTGGTCTGGGCTTTGCTGCTCTGGCTTCTCTGGAGACTGGCTTCTCCGGAGCCACTCCCTAACCCTGGGTAGAGGACCCATCACACCACACACAGGGTATGACATGATGTTTGCAGCAGCCACGCCAGAGCCGCGACACAGAGATTTGCTGATGTCAGGCCAAGCTGAAAGTCCCTCAAAACGCAGGCTGGCCCAGGGTAGGGACGCTGTGGCTTTGAGGAGGACCCCACAGACCACTCCCAGGCCAGGTGCACAGGGCAGGTGAATGCTGATGAAGAACATTCCAGGAATGGGATGCATTTGCCACAGCTAGGAAATGAGATGGTAAAGGCAGGGCGGTCAGAAAGGAGTGTTTGGGGATTCAGAATGAGAGCACAGCCTGATGGGTTTTAGAGCTGGTGGGTGGTTTTTATGAGTTCTATTCCTGGGCCAGTTCTAAACACATGAGCAAGGAGCACATGTGCTAGACAGCCTCCCCCAACCGCACAGACATCGGACTTCGGTGTCCTGGAGAATTCCAGCAGTGGCAGGGATGCTTGTAAAATGCTGAGAGTACGTTCCACGGGACCCACAGAGTTCTTTGGTGTTGGAACCTTGGAAGCTCTGCACATTATTAAGCATGTGGAATCATCTTCTCTTTATAATTTTTAGTTCCCCAAAATGTGTAATCACCCAGGAATCACTTTACTGGGTGATTACAGAAGCAAAGAGCAAACACAGGAAGGCAAATAGGACTTTTTTGCTGATGTTCCCACAGCTAATGATGCTTAATAACAGATCTAAATCTTGTTTTATACCTTTACCAGCAGCTTCAATTCCTGATATTGCCTTGGATGTATAAAAGCTTGATTTTTGAAGATGAAATACCTATGGATAAGGAAGATTTTGAGTTTTGGGGCTTTATTTAGTTTGAAAAGGTGTAAAGTTGGGCCCTGGCCAGTGTGGCTCAGTTGGTCCAGAGTACCAAAACGTTGCGGATTTGATTCCTGGTCAGGGCACATTCCCTGGTTGAGGGCTCAATCCCCTGTAGGGGGCATGCAGGAGGCAGCTCATATATGTTTCACTCTCACATCGATGTTTCTCTCTCCCTCTCCCTCTCCCTTCCTTTCTCTCTAAAGAAAAGGTTTAAAGTTGGGAACATACCTTTTCCCCTATTGGTGGAATGAGTATGTGGCCTGTTTTATCTGCTTGTTATAGTGCCACCTTCTGTTGAAGTCCGTTTTGACAGCCATTGGTCACGATGCAGTGAATATGGGAAAACAATATATAAAATTCAGTTAAAAAGGAAAGCTTCTGAGTAAAATATAGCTAACTGCTAACCTTAAAAATTCAAAAATTAATTTAATTTAAAATTTTAATTCAAAAATAAAAATTCAATCTCTTCTTGGTGGTGGAAAATACTTGGGGAATTAAAACTGCATTATTATAAAATTAATAACTTGTTATTCCTTATTAAACACCTACATTTAAAAAATAGATATTATTTGCATATGTTTTAGATATGGCACAAAATAGCTAATATTTTTATCAATGTTTATTAAGGTTTGTATAAAAATTGGCATTTCGGATTACTAATATTTCAGGCATGGGAAATTTTGCACGTTTTTTAGGGAACAAATGCAGAAATTGCAGTGGATCTAACCTCCACTATCAGCCTGTGGTGTTTATCAAAGGCAGAGTTGACAGCCTGGAGTAGGCAAAACGGACTAACCTAAGTCTGCCAAAAACAACTCCTATCAAGTGGGGTTTTTTTCCTTTTAATTTTCTCATTCTGATAAAATTCGTATTCTGAAAATTGGCTACAAATGAGAGGACTGAGACTCGTGTCAAACGTTTTTCTTTCAATACTTGGGTTCCATGAGAATGAAACACGGCTCTTGGAAGTCGGACCGAGTTCCCATCATGATTTGTATAAACTGATCTGAGTCGATAGGTAAAACTTAACTCAGACACGGGGCTCAGATCACACCGGATTGCCTCCGGGCTGGTGACCCGAGCCTGGCTCTCCAGGGGGAGCGGGCGGGCACGGGGAGCCGCCTGCTCACAGCCTGACCTCGCTGCGCCCAAGGCACCTTCCTTCCCGTTCCCTCTCTCAAGGTGTCGCTTTTGTCTCTCTTCCCAGGGACCCTCTGAAAATCCAGCAACTGCAGAACCAGATCCGCCTGGAGCAGGAGGCCAGCGTGCGGCACCCGGCGGCCGGCACCCCGGGCAGCGCGCCCCCCTCGCCGCCCTTCCCGCCGCCGCCCGCCTTCCCCGAGCTCGCGGCCTGCGCGTCGCCCTCGGCCCTGGAGCCCATGAGCGCCCTCGCCTCGCGCGCCGCCCCCGCCATGCAGTCCTCCGGCTCCTTCAACTACGCGCGCCCCAAGCAGTTCATCGCGGCCCAGAACCTCGGGCCCGCGTCCAGCCAGGGCACCCCGGCCTCCAGCCCCAGCTCCTCCAGCCTCCCGTCGCCCCTGTCCCCGACGCCCAAGCCTTTTGGCCGCGCGCCCGCGCCGCCCTTCGTGCAGCCCTTCGGCGCCGAGGCCGAGGCCCCGTGGAGTCCGTCCTCGCCGTCGCCCCCGCCGCCGCCGCCCCCGGTCTTCAGCCCCACCGCGGCCTTCCCGGTGCCCGACGTGTTCCCGCTGCCGCCGCCGCCGCCGCCGCTGCCAAGCTCGGCCCCGGCCTCCCACTGCGCCTCCCCCGCCGCCCGCTTCGGCCACAGCCACTCGCCCGCCGCCTTCCTCAGCTCCATGCTGCCCTCGCAGCCGCCGCCGGTCGCTGTCAACGCCCTGGGCCTGCCCAAGGGCGTCACCCCCGCGTGAGTGACAGCCACACCCTCTCCCCTCCCCCCTGGGGTGGGTGGCCTGGCCCCTGCCCCATGCACCCCTTGGCCTGCAGCCCCAAGGGGTACCACTGGAACCTTTTTACATACCTACCTTCTTCCGATTTTTAAATTCTCATCTTAAATACCAAGCTGCTCTTGCCGTCACTAAGAGCAACCCTTTCTTCTGCATTAAGTAACTGGAGATCTTCTCGGGAGTGACCCACATCTAAGAAGTGCTTTTCCATTGATGGCAGTGGCCTCAGCTACCACTTCCTGAGCACAGTGCAGTTCACTATGTCCCCTCATTTGATACACTTCTAAGACAGAGGAAGGATTCCAGTAGTTAGACAGCTTGCCAGGCTCACACAGCCTCCACATGGAGATTGGAAGTGCCTGTCTGACTCCACATCCATGCTCAGACCACCAAACTCTGTACCGTCAAAACCGGTTCTCACATGTCTCCTATCTCCAACAATTCGGTTCCTGACCAAGCTGTTCACAGAAAAAAAATGTCTCCGTTATTGACCAACACTTCCGTTTTCGACCTTTCATGTTGACACCTCAAAAGCGTCTCTCAGGCAACAAATAAAGGAGAGAATGCTTTTAAATCCACAATTAGCACCATTTTAAAACATAAAGAGGCCATCAAGAGCGCTAATGTTGCTAAGGATGTGAAAGTGCTCACAAAACAACAATCCCAGACAGTTTGGGTAGGAAAACTGTGGTGGATCGGATAAAGGAAAGCAGTCAGGCAGTGACAGTGTTTCGAAGGCAGTGATATATGAAACATCCCTTTAATGCTAGTAGGGGGTGGTTCCATAAATTTAAGACGTGTTTATTTAACGATTAAACAGTACATGAGACATGTACTGTATATAAGAAAGGTTAAAACAGGCAATCATTTGGGAGTCTGGGACAGATTAATTCCATTTACATTATTCCTAATGGGGAAAAAGGATTTGGTTTTTGAACAATCGCTTCTCAGACAGCCTTCCAGAGTGAACTGAGTTTGAGAAATGAGGTTCCTCTGTATCTTAATATTTCAGATCAATATGACAATAGAGGTGGAGGGGCTTCGTTATGACGTGTATACAATGTTCCTGAACTATCTAACAGAATTAGTTTACATTTAGGTAGTGGTTGATTGGAAGGGGGTGCCTGTCTTTAAATAAGTGTGCAGTCTAGTGAAGACATGATGGCGCCGGTTCTGACCCCAGCCAGCAGTGATCTCAGGGGAGTGACAGGGATCCGCTGTTTCTCTATTTGCATATTATCTCAGACCTGTCTTTCCTTCTGTCGCAATGATGACATGCAGCCGTCTGAAATTTTTAAATAGAAAAGCTATGCAGATAAACACGATGACATCTACGAAGGTACAGTAAAGCCTTCAAAGGAACATCGTACGGGTGTTTGGCGTGTCTTGTTGAAGAGTAAGTGTGTAAAAGCTAGCACCCGCTCCTTTTACTGAAGAGTTCAGAAATACGTACGTGCTAGCAGAGGTCCAGCCAGTTCCCATACCTCAACTCCTCCTGTTGAATCCCTCCCGACTCCAGAGTCTGCCAGAATCCCAGTGTTGTCCAGAGGGAAAAGAAGGAAAGGCTCCTAGAGAATATAAATGAGGAGACCTTAGGATGCAGGCTCTTTTCATCTGTGTGGAACCGCTTTCCTTTCTGGGCTGTACGAACGCCGCTTTAGGAAGAGCATTGCTGTGATTGACTGTGACGTGGCGTGTCAAGGCGCTTTGCTTAGCAGTGTCTTGTTTTGTCAGGCACCTTCTAACCGTTGATTACACGAATTCGAAATCTGGCTTCTCCTCAAATCTTTATTGGAAAAAGTTCAGTCAAATGAATACATAAATAAGTGAAATAAAGGAGAGGTCTGTGTAGTAATGATGTGATAATGGGCTTCTACTGAAAGTTGAGTCGGCCGGATTGCCTGAGAAAACCTTTCTCTTTCTCCCCTGCTTCTCTGAGCTAGGAAATGAAGTATTATCTTGATACAAAGACACTAACTGCTGGCTTCAAAAAGTGGGTGTTTGTTGCATGACACTTTATCCTCTCTTGTAAGACGAAATGGTACCAAATCTTGCTTCCTAGGGAGGTAAGTACTATATAAAGAATGTACTGCTCCTCATGTAGGACTCTGATCAAAGAGTAGTCTGTCCAAGGCAGTGGGTGGTCATGCCTTTTATCTTCCTAAGTAGGAACAGCGGTTTTATTCTGATCTTGGACTTGGAAATTATCTGAAGAAGATAAAAACCTTAAGAGGTTTTAAGATCTTACCTCAAGTAATAGAAGCACTTGCTTCTTATTAGCATGTATTGCAGTGACTCATTTTATAGAGTAAAAATATTTTATACTTGCCTCCACAAGAGTCCAGTAGCTCCTGCCTTTTCTTTTAAGTTAACGGAGAAGTCGTGCTGGTTTTGTGGCTGTACAGAACTGTCCCCAGAGATAGTTAGGTGCTGGGACACTGAGGATACGTGGCAATGCCAGGCAGCAGATATTTAGCTCTGCGCCAGCCCAACAAGCCATCGTTATATGGCTAGCCTCTGTCTTCTAGAAATGTTCCTGTTGCTAAGGCACACACTTGAATTCTTTCTTTGGGTTTGACACATGTAACTTGTAGGACATTTTTTCCTCTGGCATAAAGTGAGGAACATTTTTTTTCCTCGCTTGCATTGTGAGTGAAAAACAAAAAGGTAGCTCTTTATTCATTCCTAGAGGCCCAGAGCAGGAAATTCCTGCGCAGGTAGGGTCCCTAGGCCTGGCCGGTGATTAGAGCCAATCTGTGGGGCGACTGGCAGGGCAATGGGTGGGGGGTGGCCGCTGGCACCCACCTTGGCTTGCCTGGCACCGCCCATTTACCGGCGCCCTCCCCCACCCCCCGCCACCACCATTCGGGGCCTGGGGGCTGGGGGCAGCTCCTGCATTGAGCATCTGCCCCCTGGAGGTCAGTGCGCGTCATAGTGACTGGTCGTTCTGCCGTTTGGTCTATTTGCATATTAGGCTTTTATTATATAAGATAATAAGCCACATAACTTGCAAAAGACTTTCAGGGCTGCCACAACTAACTGGCATCCTTGAATTTGGAGGAACTGCCAAACCCTTGTGAGATGAATCTTTTCAGTTACTTTCATTCATATGTCATTGGTTACTCGTGGTCATTGTGACAGCAAATTCAGTGTCACTTGTGTGTGTTATTTCTCTGATTCAGGGGTGGGGAACCCTTTTCCTGTAAAGGACCAATTGGATATGTATGACATCATGCGTGGGCCATACAAAATTATCAACTTAAAAATTAACCTGCTATATCTGGTCAAACATTTAATTAACTCACCCCTAATGCCTTGGCAGGGCCAGGCCGAAGGATCTCTCAGGCCTTAAGTGGCCCTCGGGCCAGACATTGCCCACCCCTGCGTCTAACTGGACGGTTCTGGCGTATGTGTCAAGTTGTAGTGAATAGATGGATGACACATCTCAGTGAAGTAGGAAAACATTAGGTTTTTTTGGCCTGCCTTGTTTTACCAAAATTTTTATAAATTTCAGATACCTGTTTTCTCACTCAGCTGCATACCAGCCGTTGTAATCTGTCTGCATGTTAACCATTGTCCAACTGGTTAAAGAATAGGTTGGTTATTTACTGACTTTCTAAATGGTCTGTGGAGATAAGGTTCTATTTCTCAGATGTCTGGGTCGCAGAGGTCGAGGCGGGGAGCACAGGCCATGGGTGCCGGTGATAAACCCCAGTCAGGAGGACAAACGGGAGCGAGCAGCCTGGAAGCTGCGGCATTCGGTTGCTGGTTGATTGCGGTTTGGGGAACCCCTGGTGCCTTTCTTCAGGCTGCCACACTCCTCCCGAAGGTTCCCGGGGTCACCATCAGAGGAAATGCCGCCCTCCTCAAGGCTGCGTTCAAACGCGGATGTTAAAGTGACTGGATCTCAGACGGAGGCAGCGAGAGAACATGCCTTAGAAAGAAATGTGTGCACTTTTATAGAAGCAATGCCTTCCACTCCCCTCACAATCGCTGACAGGCTTACAGCTTCCATTGCTGTAACCCCGTTCTTCTCGCAACCCCGTCCATCCGCCCTGAGAGCTGGGGGATCCCCAGGACTTGGGAATGGCACCGGAGGCAGTGCCGCAGCCCTGTCTGTGCTGGTCTCTGAGCGGCTGGGCCACCCTCGAGGGGAACCACACCAGATCCAGCCCGAGAACCGATTGGCACTGTGTTTTTTGCCCACCTTGACATTCTTGGCATCTGTTCTCACAGAGGGGTGCCCCATAGCCATAGTGCTGCACTATTGCATAGTCTTCGTTGCCTCTCTTCTAGAAGTAGGGCTTTGGTTTGAAACACTACCCCATGTTTGTCAAGAATAAAAGCAGGTCTCAGTGAGAATCTTTTTACAGATGTATTGAGAGCTTTTATTCTGCAGGCACTCGGCCCTTTATAGACATGATCTCATTGTCCCTCCCGCTCCCTTTCCCGTTTATAAGAAACAGATAGGTGGGAACACTGTCCTGATTCAAGGTGACCGGGATGTCCCAGGGCGCTAGAATAAGCTTAACCAAGGAGGGTAGTCATTAGATCTAATGACTTGCCCGGTTTATCTCTAAAACATCTGATGTGTTATTTCTTAATGAAAGAAAACTGCTGCAGACCAACAAAGCAAAATCGCCTGAGCCTTAAGGGAAAGTTCATAAACAGATGCAGATGCACTTTGGTTTTCCAGTCAAGACAGTGGTTGGATGGTAACTAGCAGAAAAGACAAAAGCTGCATTGGACTCTGCAGACATGACCCAGGGTTCCTGTCCTGCAGGAGACTGGTGTGCGGGGCCTTGTCAATCTCCATTAAAGGCAAAGGCTGAGAGGGTTGGGGGCTGCCCCAGGGCCTTGTCATTGGGCTCATTCGGGTCCTATGCCATAGAGGAATCTACACAAAGTTGCGACCAATCCTGGCAAGTATGTCCCAGCAAATGAGCAGGAGAGGTCTCGGGGTCTGCTGTGACTAGTGACAATTCTGTTAAGATGTCTGCTCAGCATGAGACCTGCTCGGTCCTGGATGGCTCTATACGGAGTTGCATGGGGTTAACAAATAGGTGTAGCACGCAGGTGTGTGTTTATTCTTTAGGGAACCCAAAAGAGGATGTGAAGAGAAGCTAATATGAGTATAAATTGATCCATTTTCCTTAAGCATGAGCTTCAGGTGCTCACTGTACTCTAATCACTTTGGCTTTAGCTATACAAAAACTCAGTTTGTGTATTTTGGGCCCTTTTTTTTTTTTTTTAATATGGAACGCTTCACAAATTTGCGTGTCATCCTTGCGCAAGGGCCATGCAAATCCCTGTATCACTCCAATTTTAGTATATGTGCTGCTTAAGCGAGCACGATTTTGGGCTCTTTCATATATTAATTGGCATATAAACATGAGGGGTAATGAAATGCCAACACGTTAATGATTTTGCTCACTCTGGACTGTTGTGGAATTTTGTTACCATTAGATAATCACTGACTATGAGAGGACCCTAAGTAGTTAAAAATTTTCTCCAGCTGCTAGACAGGTTCACGACCCCTTAAATCAGTGTTGTACTCTGGAGATTTGAGTTCCTGAAATACACTGACCGAGTTGACCTAGACTAGTATATCAAAGGGAGGATGCTCTTAAGATTATTCAGTAGCCAAGGTGGGGGGGGGGGGGGGAGTCTTCGGGGATTTGGTGGCGGTTGAATCTGGAAGATTTGACCTCCCAGATGCTTGCCTACATGCTTGAGAGGGTTCTGCCCCACCCCCGCCACACGGGTATTATTTGTAAACGGTAAGTGACTTACCGTCGAAGCCAGAGTAAATAGTGCTGCTTTCTGCACAGTGGGGCTGAGTGTGGGAACTACTGAAGGCTGTGTGTGGGAGGCTTGGATGGACTGTTTAGTGGTTGAGGTTTGCTTCTGGGTAAGGGTTTTGTGAAGGGTGCTGCTTTGGGTAATGGTTTTCTTGGAATAAGCATTTTACTTTTTAATTGTACAAATCATCTCTTTGTCACCACTCTTTATTTCCTGATGAGTTGTTGCTCTTCATTTATCAAAAGTAGGGGCCATCTGGGGAACAAACCACAGCCATTTTACCTTGAACTCCAACACAGAGTTTACTTTATAGGAAAACAACCCATTTACCAAAACTTTGCCTCAAAAACTTGTAACTGCTTCTCTTTCCTGGTGCCTCCCCCTTCCAAATGCTCCATTTTGGTTCTTAACCCAAACTTTATATACTAAGCCCTTAACTCTGTACTCAGTTTCTAACACAATTTCTAATTATTTCCTGAATTACATTAGTCCAAATGAGATACTCTCTGGGGGTGGGGGGAGGGGGGGGGAAGGTTCCATATTAAAACAAGTGTGAGAAATACTGTAACCTGTGCCTGTACCTTTCCCCAAGGCTCACAACGCCCTGTCAACCCTGCCAGGCTCATTCTGGCCAGGACCTTTGCGCTGCCCAGCTCTCCCATAGGTCCTCACACAGGTGGCACCTTCCTGTCACCTGGGCCTCAGCTGTGGTGTCAGCTGCTCAGAACTGGGATTAACCACACTGTCTAGTCATCTCCTCACACTCCTGTCCCTTCACAGCGCTGACCACCTCCTGATATGTCCTTCCTTCCATCCTCCCTTCCCTCCCTCCCTTCCTCTACTTCCTCCTCCTTTCTCTTTCTCTCCCTCTCCCCCACCCCCACTTTAGGATATAAGTTTTGTGAGTATAGCCACTTAAGTTTTGTTCAGCATTGTATTCCTAGAGCAGAGTTGAACACTGAAAAGGCCATCAGTAAAGGTTAATTCCACATTTTTGGAAACTGTAGCCCAGGGTTCATGGCATCTTTTTTTTACCTCCTTTCCCTCTTTCATTCCGTTTCCCTCGGCCAATCCCGTCTTTGGGGCTCACTTCCACGCTAGCTAGTTTCTGTAAGCTGTACATCACCCCATGTCATTTTCCCAATAATGCCGTGAGATTCATGCATTTAAAAACCTTCCAATTGCTTCATTCATTTCAGTGTTAATTGCTCAGAATCAAGAAAATACGTGTGCCTTAAATTTCTGTAAGGGAAAATAATGTCTTTAAAAATAGGGGAACAGAGATGAAATAGATGCCCTTCGAATGCTGGTGATCTTCCTATGCTTAGGGAATTGGCTTGTTAAAAAAGAAATACAGAACCATCGGGGTGTTTGTATTTGGATCAAAGAGTAGCTTTAATTGTATGTGAAGTTATAAAACAGTTCCGAGTGGCAGGAACCCGTGCCAAAGTGAATGGCCCCTGCATGTAACGTCCTCGAGCGGTGGTCCTTAGGTGCTGAGGTCCCCTGAGAGGCGAGTGTACTGACAGACGCCTTTGAAGTGACAGGTCTTATTCCGTAGTAAACAGACAGGTGTTACTTGTCCAAGAGAACTGCAGCTGTCTTTTTAAAACACAGTTCCCTGCCTCTCTAGTTCAGGGCTCCGTCCTGCCCTTGATAGCTGTCCTTTTGCCCCTTCCATGCTCATCTGTGCAGAGAACACAGCTCTCGGCATGTCTGCCTGCAAACACCCGGGCAAGCCTGCTGTCATCGAGGCTGCTCACCGTCACACAGTTGTGCAACTGGTTTATGGTGTCAGGTGCAAATGAATAATGGGAACATGTGTGTTCCCACTAAAGCTGGTGTTCAGTGAGCTCCCTGTCTTTAGGACCAGCTTTCAGGTGCCTTCAGAACCTAGCTCTTCTAGTTCTCAGATGCAAGGTTGTAGTCAAAAGCAACGAAGAACTTTATTTCCAAAAGTGTGTGATGTTTTTACTTGTTCTGAACCTGACTTGTTACGTGTGGTTCAATGTCCCACGGTTCTGGCACAAATGATCTTGCCTGAGGAGTGAACACAGAGGTCAGAATTGGAGATGGACACAGTGCATCCATGCACTCACTCCACCCATGTGCTTTGGAGGCCTGCTATTTGACAGGCACTGGGATTAGCAAGGGAGGCATGGTGGGAGAGCGGCCACCAGGACATGTGGTAAGGGTTATGAAGGAAACAAACGTGGTGCAATAGTTAATGGGTCGACTTAGAGCCCTCCTTTCTGAGGAGACGTTAGACTGGTGACATTGCCCCGAGAAAAGGGTAAGGGAGAGAGGCTCCGGGCTTAGGAAAGTTGGCAGACTATGTGCATTTTTGTTAAAGGGTTGCAAGTCATAATTCCTAAGGCCATTGCTATTAATATGCCCCAAATTCATTGCCCAGCTCCTTAAAAATCAAGACCCGTTCCCAGGGAGCAATTTAAAGTTTGACTAACCACTTTGATATTACTAACACAGGATATCACAATATTTTATTTCTTTGTTTTGTGTTGTTTTGTTTTTAAACCAATGTCTAACATCATCCAATTTGAACTTCAGGGGCAAATGACTAGAAAGGAAGGACCTGGAAAAGCTATGAGAATTTTTCCATTATAGGTAACAGAAGACTCAACTACCAGATTAAATGTATAAGGTTTATTGTTTAACATAACAAGTGGGGTCAGGCAGTTCCATGGAAGGTTAACACAGTGTCCCCCAAACAATCAGAGACACAGGCTCTTCTTTCGAAGCTGTCATCATTGGCATGTCGTGGGCTCTCCCCTCGTGGTCACGAAGTGGATGCAGCAGATTGGAGCATTACACTTTGGACATAGTGATAGAAGAGGAACATTTCCTCCTATGTGGTTTTTTTTTTTTAGGGATGGGAAGTTTTTAACTGGGGCACCGCATCCTCTCACTCCCACCTCTGTTCCCTATCTCATTGGCTAGGGCTCTACCACAGACCTCTGGCTCATGACTGTCCAGAGGATTGAGACCACTCAAACTGACTTAGATTAACCACCCCTGGGTTTGGAGAGAGGTGGGGATCACCTTTCCCAAGCATACTGAAGGATAAACACCCAACAAAATCAGAGGGAGCCCAGCAAGAAAACAAGGGGGAGTGGACGACAGGAGGAGAGAATGGCTGTTGGGAAGACCAGGTGCAGGACCTCAGGAGGCAATGGTACAGGTATGCAATTTCTCCTTAATCTTTACCCTCAGCCTTGTGAGGGAAAGGAGGAGAAATAGGAAGGAAATTGCTTAAGGCACCAACAAAAGTGGATTCCACACGCACAAGCACCCAGCACCAAGGCCCTGGCTCACGTGGCTCAGGGTCCTGTCACTCATCTTGGAGAGAAAGGCTCTGGCATGTCACCTATCCTGAGAGGAGGTTTAGGAGGCACCTAGCACAGCAGGACCTGCAGGCCTTCCAGGTCCCCGAGTATAGAACATCCTCCCTAATCAAGGTAGGATAGACAGAAAGGTAACAAACAGTATCTGTTATAGTGGGCTAAGTACTGTTGTTGAATACATTCATTTCAGAGAATTGGGAGCACTGAATTAATGAAAGTATGAAAGAAAAATATGTTCTCTTTCAAATCATCTCAACAGTCAGATGTGGTATATATTTTTATTCCTGCTCATAAGAAACGTTGAGAAACTGGCTCAAAGTCACAAACTTAATACAAGACAAAGCCAGATTTTAAGCCTAGGTCTGATTACAGATCCTCTTTTCCCTTTACATGGCTACCTCCTTAGAGCTAGAACACAGGCCTTCGCTATCCATGGCATTTAACCACTGAGGCACACTCCCTAAGGTGTCTGAACTTCCTCTGAAAACGAGTTCCAATTAGTTACCTGAACACCGAATCCAGCTTTCATGGTTCTTTCCAAAACTAGTTGGAATAGATGTAGTATTAAAAAAGGAGTGGGAAGAAACAGGCTGACACATGTACCTTTTCTTTGCTGGACTTGAATGTTCAACTTGGATTGATAGGCCTGACAAAGGACTATACCGCCTTGTGCTTCTGCCCTGCAGGGGATTTCCAAAGAAGGCCAGCAGAACTGCTCGAATAGCCTCTGATGAGGAGATCCAGGGCACCAAGGACGCCGTCATTCAAGACCTGGAACGAAAACTGCGCTTCAAGGAGGACCTCCTGAACAACGGCCAGCCGGTATGGAGAGACAGGGGCCTGGGCTGGGGACACGCGCTCCCCACATCAGAGAGCTCTTCCCTGGCTTCACTAAGACTTAGGTTCTTAAGATTTGTCCACAAACTTGATTTTATTGCCTTTGGATCTCTACATTCCTCTTAGTATAATGACTTAAATCCGGGGAAAAGCAGACAGTGAAATGGCTTCCTTCTGTTATTCCATAAACTATTATTGGAGTCAGGATTCTAAGCTGGAGATAAAGGAAGAAGGGCTGATTTTAAGGTCTGGGATAGAATAAATGCAGAACTGTGATGTTAAAAGAAAAAGGAACAAACCCTGGGAGGGGTAAGGGTGGGGAGGGAGGGAGAAGGTGTGCTTTAGAGCAATCTGTATCTACCCAAAAGCAGCAAATTGGAATTCAAGTACCAAAAGGAGAATTGGGGTTCTATGGCACGTACTGATGCTACACAAAAAATACCTTTACTAAAGAAATCATTGCTGGCGTCCAGTTCTATCCCACTAGACCAGTGGTCAGCAAACCGCGGCTCACGAGCCACATGCAGCTCTTTGGCCCCTTGAGTGTGGCTCTTCCACAAAATAACACGGCCTTGGGCGAGTCTATTTTGAAGAAGTGGCATTAGAAGTTTAAGTTTTAAAAATTTGGCTCTCAAAAGAAATTTCAATCATTGCACTGTTGATATCTGGCTCTGTTGACTAATGGGTTTGCCGACCACTGCACTAGACGATCACTATTGACTCAGTAATCTGAAAGAGTAAGGCTGTTTCAGTCTTGTTCTGGTTTGTCAGAGCAAGACAACTAAACTCAAGGAAAAAAATAATTATGTTTAAAGGCTGCAGAATTGTAAAGGTTTCTTCTCCATTGGACTTAAATGTTTCCTCATCAGTTGTTTGTTTTTTATGTTTTTTACTGACCCTTTTCTTATCGCATCAGAATATTTTAAGGGGACAGGAAATGCAAGTCTAGCAAGATTTCCCCAATAAAGGAAAGGAGCCTTTGTGTGGCTTTATTATGGAATCAGCACCAGAAAATGTGCTTGGCTCTTAAGTACAAGAGGAAACGGGCCTCTGTATAAAGTCTCCCTCTCAGACACCTTTTTCAGAATAGAAATCTCACGGTGCTAATTATGTTTTCTAGGAATTTTAATTATCAAGCATTGAGAACTGAAAATGTGAGAACAGAACCTGTTTGATTAGAAAGGTGGGGAATACAGGAGAGGTTTTGAATGCTGATTTTAATTATTAGGGCATCCTGATCTGAGTTCAGGAAGACTAAAATTCTCACGAGATCTTGTGTTAGTTATTCATCTCACTGAGAACAGACTTTTACAAAGGGAAATGCTTCTCCCTGGAATGATTGCATGTGTCCATGCACATACTCGGGACATTTTCTCTGACTCAATGGAAGCCTTTGAAAGGTTAAAACAAGTGCTTATGGGAACTTTTTCAGGCCAGGTAAGGAATGGCACCTCTCCAGTTTGTTTCTTTATTCCTTTTTGGCTGTTTAAATGTTCTTTATGGACTAAAATTCTCTTGGTTAAAGTAAGACTTCTATAAGATATTATAGCATACTATGTATATTATATGTATACTAGAGGCCCTGTGCACAAAATTCGTGCATGGGTGGGGGGTGTCCCTCAGCCCAGCCTGCACCCTCTCCAATCTGGGACCCCTCGAGGGATGTCCGACTACCCGTTTAGGCCCGATCCCACCTAAATGGGCAGTCGGACATCCCTCTCACAATCCAGGACTGCTGGCTCCCAACTACTCGCCTGCCTGCTTTCCTGATTGCCCCTAACTGCTTCTGCCTGCCAGCCTGATCACCTCCTAACCACTCCCATGCCAGCCTGATTGATGCCTAACTGCTCCCCTGCCAGCCTGATTGCCCCTAACTGCCCTTCCCTGCAGGCCCGATTGCCCCCAACTTCCCTCCTCTGCTGGCCTGGTCACCCCTAACTGCCTTCCCCTGCAGGCTTGATCGCCCCCAACTGCCCTCCCCTGCTGGCCTGATCACCCACAACTGCCCTCCCTTGCAGGCCTGGTCCCTCCCAACTGCCCTCCCCTGCTAGCCATCTTGTGGCAGCCATCTTGTGTCCACAAGGGGGCGGGATCTTTGACCACATAGGGGCAGCCAACTTGTGTGTTGCAGTGACAGTCAATTTGCATATTACTCTTTTATTAGTGTAGATAGAGGCCTGGTGCACGGGTGGGGGCCAGCTGGTTTGCCCTAAAGGGTGTCCCGGATCAGGGTGGGGGTTCCCTTGGGGCAGCCTGGGTGAGGGGCCTGTGGTGGTTTGCAGGCTGGCCACGCCCTCCGGCGACCCAAATGGAGGCCCTGGTATCTGGGATTTATTTATCTTCTATAATTGAAACTGTGTAGCCTTGAGCAGAGCCAAGCCTCCTGTTCACTCTGTGGCTGCAGCCATTTTTGTTGGGATTTATTTATCTTTTATAATTGAAACTTTGTAGCCTTGAGTGGAGGCCTGGGCCCGCCAGGGTGTGTGGAAAGCTTGGCTTCCTCCATTGCTGGGGGCAACCCAAGCATCCTGCTCGCCCCGTGGCTGCAGCCATCTTGGTTGGGTTAATTTGCATACTCGCTCCTGATTGGCTGGTGGGCATGGCTTGTGGGTGTAGCAGAGTGATGGTTAATTTGCATATTATTCTTTTATTAGATAGGATAGTATTTTTGTTATATATCATTCATATATATATGTGTGTGTATATATATATGTATTTCCCAGTGAATGATATCACAATAAGGGCCATAGATTTTCATATTGGAGAGTTTAAAAGGACAAGGAAAGTAAGGCTTCCCCTTTTAAAAAATAAGACCCTCAAGCAACTTTTCCCTAATGATACATATTATTGTTACTTCTTTTTGGCTTCCAAAGACAGGGCTTGTGTATCCACATGGCACAGTGCTTAGAAACAAAACTGTGGAGCAAAGTGGGCTTCTAATGATGCAGGTGCATTCAGGTGAAGAACTATGTGTCAAATTGATGTCTCTGCTTATGAGGAACAGAGTGGGAATTATTCCAGTCCTCTCTCTGCTGTTGATGCAATTCTCCATGAAACTTTAGGGAGACTTTTAAGGGAGCAGAATTCATTTATTTATTTATTTATATTTAGAAACATGAGAAAATAGCCCTAGCCGGTTGGCTCAGTGGATAGAGGGTCAGTCTGGGGACTGAAGGGTCCTGGGTTCAATTCCAGTCTAGGGCACATGCCTGAGTTGTGGGCTCAATCTCCAGTAGGGGGCATGCAAGAGGCAGCTGATCAATGATTCTCATCATTGATGTTTCTCTTTCTCCCTTTCCCTTCCTCTCTGAAATCAATAAAAATATTTTTTAAAGTAACATGAGAAAATTAATTTATATAATAACATACTGGACTGAGACACTCCATGCACCAAACACCTACCTCCGCCTCTTCTTGTCCTCTGCCCTTCTTGTTAAATGAAATAATTTGAACTTCAGGGCTGCTTGTCATCTGGCACTTGACTTGTTTCAATTCCCGGCTTCAGATGGGCCTGGAACCAGCGATTACTGGAAATTATAAATTTACCCCACATGTTTTTCTGATTTAGAGAGAGTTTCCAATAGAATTTGTATCCATATTCAGAAGTTTAGAAGTTTATCTAAAATAATTTCTGTACTATATTTTAGATCCTGGCTTACTAATTATTCTTTATTTTCAGTCAAATAGTTGTTTGTAAAATGCCTCTGATGGGGAAATTTCATCCCAGACCTGTAATTCTAAGGCATTTTCAAATCACCACTCAAGAGCAGGAATCAACCCAATAGACAGAATAAAAATGTTGGCATTTCTTTTGTCCTAGCAAAAATGGTTTTGGCCAAATCCAAAAGTACTGGTTGCTAGGTGCAAAAACATGACTACTTTCATTTCTTGATAGGCAAGCAGTTTTCCTCTTGAGTAGAATCATGAATTGTGGGTATTAGAATTAGAAAGTATCTTTCATAGTCTGTTTGCTAACTAAGCCATGTGCAGTCACTCTTTGTGGATTATTCTACTTGCCTCCATTCCCCTATGTTACACAGCAACCTAGAAAAATGCTCTTACAGGTGAGACCCCCATCACTGCCAGCTAGCCTCAATGTTTATCGTTAAGAACAAGTTTGGGACACACATTTTCTGTGTGGTTTCTGCCTTGTTGCTTATTTTACTCACCTTGAATTTGTGTTCAATCAGTTGGTGGCTTGAAAGAGTAGTTAGCCCATGTCCCAACACTGGATTAGGCCATTAGGACCAGAAGGGAGGGGGACTGTGAAAGTCAGGACAACTAAAGCCAGGGAAGGAAACAGATTCCTTTACACACAGGCATCTGCAGGTGGAGATATAGTTACAGAAAACAGCAGAACACGTTTGTTTGGGGGTTTTCATTCTTTTTCATGAGGTGGTATACAACTGTGATTTTTCTAATGTTGTATTTTTTTGTGATTTACTCTGTTTAGAGGTTAACGTATGAGGAAAGAATGGCCCGTCGATTACTAGGTGCTGACAGTGCAACTGTCTTTAACATTCAGGAGCCAGAAGAGGAAACGGCTAATCAGGTACTGTGTTCCTCTGGACTTCTTAGAACACTGACAATTACTGTGTCTCCTCTCCCCCTAGTCTTTATGGACACTATTGTTGGGATTGACTCTGTGGAAAGTACAGGGCAGGTCAAAGAAAAGCATTACTTTATTTGTATTTATTGAGCACATACTATATGGCAGACATTGTGTTAAATGATGCATAGAATTATTTCAGTCAGTGAAATCTGTTCTTTTTACCTTCTTATTGATCGTTTCTTCTCCTTTCAAGAATCTTTCTGTTTTTCCTGACCTGTGCTGTCCTTTCATGCAAAATAATTTTGTGTGGAGAGTAACTTATTTTCTTGAAATATCTAGTGACTATTTCCAATTACATTTTTAATATCAAGTCAAAGTAAAATATCTACGTACAGAAAAACTATATTTTTATTTTCCTTCACTTATATAGTTATAAATCACTAATGAACAGAAAACCTAAAATGTTTTCCTATTACCACCAAAAAAAGTCATTTGATATAAGCCATTGTTTTTCATGTCCACTGCTTCTGTTTCCAGATGTAGTCTCCATATTAAAGAAAGTTTTAAAAATCAAGTAAACTCTTTCTTGTGTCTGTAGAGAAATGGATCTGAAAGGTTTTCCTGTGTTAAATATAGCTACAGCAAAAATCTTCCTTAAAAAAAAAAAACTAAAACTCTTGCTAGGTTATTATTTCTATTTCTATTATTAGTCTTCACTTCTTTTTTTCTGCCATTACAGGAAATTGGGTCTCCTCATGCTTCTGTAGGGAGTCCTCTGGATGGTCAAAAGGTTAAGCTTTTCACCTTTCTTCTCTTTCCAGTCTTTCACTCTATCTAGTTTCTTGTTTGCTGCCATGTATGAATCATAAATACTATGACAGTGTCTATTTTCATTAATGCCAGGTGAACAAAATTAGTGCAATGTGTTTTTTCTTGTCATTTATTACAAACTTGAATTTGTCATTAGTGGTTACTCTAAATTTTAAATTGTGTAAAGTTTCTCATTGTTATACCTTTCTAGGAAAAAGTGTTAATTCTTAAATGGATTAATTTGATAGTAATTAGACAAAACAACTTGAGTATTTTTTAAAATAATTTTTATTGATTTCAGAGAGGAAAGGAAAGGGAGAAAGAGATAAAAACATCAATGATGAGACAGAATCATTGATCAGCTGCCTCCTGTATGCCCCCTACTGAGGATCAAGCCCACAACCCAGGCATGTGCTCTGACCGGGAATAGAATCAAGACCTCCTGGTTCACAGGTCAACGTTCAACCACTGAGCCAAGCCTGCTGGGCAATTTGTGTATTTTTTGCAGTTTTATTCACAGTGTTGTATTTCTTCTCTCAGGCCAATGAACTGTTTTTTAAAGGTCGAGTTACTTCTTTCAGAGAAAACCTAGTTAAAACAATCTCCTATTTACTATTGGGTAGAAAATATAATGGGCTGCCCTGTCGTCTTTGTACTTTGTAAGCCAGCAACTGCAGCCCCCATGTTAATCACCACAGGATGATGGTGGGGCCTTTGCTTTTGCAACCAACACTTAGACTGTCAATCCTATGTTTCTTTTAAAGCGAGTGGAAAATAGTTCCTAATAGCTGCAGAGCTGAGGGAGTTCAGAGGCTATATGGCTGCAGATTGTTTTGAGTGAAAAGAAAACCATGGTGCCACTTTTCCGTGGTTTGTTTGACACAGTGCTGTGCAGTACTGCAGCTGCCGGCCACATGTACTGCTGTTGCCCTTCTGGAGAAGTGCACCCCCAGCGCCAGCGTTCCCCACAGAGAGAAATCGGTGTTCCAGCATGCTTTATTTTTTTATGAACAGTTTAGGGAAATATAGCCATTGCCTTTCTCCCTGCCCCCCATCCCCAAAGAAAAGAGAAATTCATCTTCATAGTTTTGTACTTTGTT
The DNA here is from genome assembly GCF_027574615.1 of Eptesicus fuscus. Lineage (NCBI taxonomy): Eukaryota > Metazoa > Chordata > Mammalia > Chiroptera > Vespertilionidae > Eptesicus > Eptesicus fuscus. The sequence goes on along the minus strand of NC_072478.1, from coordinate 39,749,972 downwards.
TTTTTGGATGAAGATAATTTGAAATATCATATGCACTTATTTCCAGATGTTTTCTGTTTCATTTGCAACTGAAGTGGGCTCAGACCCGATTGTAGGCTCTGTGGTAAAAATATCACTGTCTTCTAAGTGCCTTCATTGGAGAGGGGATGAGGCTCGGGACACACTGTACCACGAGGGATTGAGGTTGTTAACAAGATCTTGCTCTGTTTGATCCAGGAATACAAAGTCTCCAGCTGTGAACAGAGACTCATCAGTGAAATCGAGTACAGGCTGGAAAGGTCTCCTGTGGATGAATCAGGCGACGAAGCCCACTGTGCGGATGTGCCTGTGGAAAACGGAGCGGCACCAGGCTTCGAGATGAAGCTGAAACATTACAAGATCTACGAGGGAATGCCTGTAACTTTCACATGCAGAGTGACTGGGAATCCAAAGCCAAAGGTGAGCTGAAAACATGGCTTTGTAGGAGTCATATTTTCTGAGGTTGAGTTTGGCTTCCAACTTACAGCATGTATGGTAGGAGAGAGAGATCCAGACCACCTTTCTCAATACCCATGATGTAAAATGCCTGAAGTACTGTAAATTCAGAGCCAACTTCAGGAAGCATTGGCAATCAATAAGGGTGGAACAGGGGTACAGTTTGCGTTTGAAAAACAGAATTGAATAACTGACAGCTTTTCATACACCTACATCATTTACTCATGTGATGTCATCATTGCTGCTCCCGAACTGCAAATGACTAAACTGAGCTCAGTGAGGCTAGTTAACGTCCCCAAGGCAGAGAGCTGGTGAGTGGCCAGGCTTGAACATGAGCCCATGCACAGTACCATACAGTGTGCTTACCGCTAATTATAAAACCAAAACTTCCTATATTTACAAAGGGGGAGGGAATACTGTTGAGAAAGGATAATCAAAGGAACATCTGGTACTCAGGAAGCCTGGGCTGACCTAACCGGGACCGCTCCATACAGAAATGAAGGGAGATGAGATTAACTGCTTAGTACCCCAGGAAAGCAGTAACACTTTTCCCTAGAACTTGAGAGAATTAAAAAAACAAACACACACCCACACCCATGAGAAACTGAAATTTCAAATTTACCCTATCACATGATATGGAGCAAAAAGCTGAGAAATTAATAAGAAACTGAGTCCAGGATAATTAAAATCTTTAGTTTTCTGGTGAAGCAAGCAAAAGTTATCTTGTCCCATAGGACAGTTTGGGGCATAGCCCACTGTGCGGATGTGCCTGTGGAAAATGGAGCGGCACCAGGCTTCGAGATGAAGGGAGGGAGGGAGAAAAAATGAGTTCCTAGTAAAAACTTACAAACCCATATGAGGAAATAAACAGGAAAACAGAAGTCAGTCAATCATAGTATATGGAATAATCTTGAGACTATAAAATAACTGTTCAAAATGACTGAAGCAGTTTTTAAAGGAATAGAAAGTTTAAGAAAGAACAGGATAATACTAAAGACAAGGCAAATTTGTAAAGCACACAGAAATGAAAAATACACTCAATGAAATTAAAAGCTTACCAGGGGTGTAAAAGATCCGAAATGAGAATCAGTTGAATGGAAGAGGGGAAAGTGATATGAAAATACCTGAAACTTCTGTGTATTAATGCTTCATACTGTTGTTCTATTTTCTCAATGAGGTAAGTTTTACCATCATATTCTTTCCCTAAAACCAAATTCCAAGCCCATAGTCAGAGAAACATAGGGGGGGGAAAAGCCTTAAATTTTCAAACCCATATCTACCCCTAATAAAAGGAGACTTCTAAATAAACTGTTATTAGAGAAAACTTGTTTATTATATTCTTGGCATAATTTTGGTAATTGCTGTGTATTCACAAACATGATGCCAAATGCATGCATTAAAAATAAACTGGCAGCTTATGAATGAAACTGAATAAGAAATTATATCTTGAACTTCCATAATATTCATAAAAGATCCTATGTTAAACATTATTCAGTGCTTAAGATCACTGATGTAGTTCTAAGGTTACTGATTCCTATTCTTAACGGATATTATGTTCAACTGGAAGATGGGCTATTTTAAGTAACAGAACTGTGTTTTTTCTAGTACAAATTTAAATATTTCTCGGCTTTAAGAGGCTTAAATTTTTAGAACTTTCAATTAGATTTTCTTCTTCATCCTTCCTTCTTTTTTCCTCCCTCCTTTACTCATTGACATTATTTTTCTTCCCTCCCTGGTTTATTGAAGAATTGCTTTTTTTTTTTTTCTGCATGATATATACATAAATTATATTAAGATTATTAAAGTATGGAACATTCATTATGTCTTAAAAATGTATTATGCCCCTTGACATGCTTGTTCTGAGACATGAGAAGACTAAACAGTAGTCTTGGTAAAATTTTGTAACGGTTTCTTAAATTCCATTTGAAAGTTGTATTCCAAGTATAATGGAGGTGAAAAATACGATTAAGAAAATGACTCTGACGAACTGGATACTAATTACAGCTTCTCTGCCCCATCAGCAATCATGGAAGTATAATGCTTTATATAGTTTAATTTTTTAGAACTAAAAGTTATTAGTCTAGTTGATTAATTTTTAGGTTCTGGAGACTAAAAATACAGTTTCTATAAATTTGGAGCTATTGAAAAATAGAGGTTGGAAAAGTTATAGCAATCAGACCCTGATTATTCAATTCATGCACTTATTTAGGGCTATATGTTTCAGGCCTTTTCCTATGTTTTGAAATGGACATTTCAAAAAGATTTTTCAAAGGCTCTGACAGGGAGTTGAATTTGAATGCCAATGTGGCATTAAAAACTGAAGGCTCTAAAGGATTTTTCATCTGTTAGGAATGCTTTTGGTTGCAAGGAACAAAACTGGCAACAAAAACTTATTGTAGCTTAAAATCGGAGTAATTTATTTCTTCCCTACCAGTTAGTCTGGAGGTGGGTAGGCATTAGTGCAGCATTTCAATCATATTAGGGCTGTCTTTCAACTGTGTAGTTCAGAAATAATAAAAAATCCTGAGCGATCCATTGACCAGTGAAGGAAAGAAGGAGGATCTACAGAAGATATCATATGACCATTTAAATGTTTATTTCACCGAGATTCATTTTTACTTTATTTTTTACATTTAATTTTCTACCAACCCGTTAGAATATTATTTGAAAATTATTACATTTAAATACTATTGTGTTTTCTTTTAACATAGTGGGAAGAGCTGTCAAACTTTGAACCTTTGGTCATATGCTCCTCATCGGGAATTAAAGCAGTAGAGTCCCACCCGCCACCAGCCCTAAACTGTTGCCACCCTCCTCACCACCATTTTAGTGTCTAACATGGTTCAGTGGAATGATTAGAGTTTTGGGTCTGTTTGTGTTCTCTAAAATAACCTTTTTACCTTCACTGTACAAGTACTACCTTCTAATTGAGTACATTTGCAATTAGAAGGAAGCAAAAAGAAAAATAATATATGGCTGTAAAGACCTACTTACATATGTATTTTTAAAAGTAAAAGGAGGATATATGATTTTTTAAAACTAAAATAGAATTAGATCTGCTTGTTATCTACTCTTTTCATTTAAAATTCATTTGCCTATTCAGATGTTTCGATTAGCATTTGAAAGTGAAAACTCAGATCAGCTCTGCAGACTACACAGTTATTATTTATCAGTCCCCCAAACACAGTCCTACACACACCCTTAATTTTTAATCTTGTTTCTTTTCACAGATCTACTGGTTTAAAGATGGAAAGCAGATCTCTCCCAAGAATGATCACTACATCATTCAAAGAGATCTTGATGGGACATGCTCTCTCCACACCACAGCCTCCACCCTAGATGATGATGGGAACTACACCATTATGGCTGCAAACCCTCAGGTAAGGAAGGGTATGTATAGGTCTTGCTTCAGTTCTGTGTACAGCTGACCTTTGAATAACACAGGTTTGGACTGCACAGGTCCACTTATATGTGTGTTTGGTGGTGGTGTTGGTTTTTTGTTTGTTTTCAGTAATTGCAGTAAATGTATTTTCTCTTATGATTTCTTAATAACATGTTCTTTTCTCTGGCTTACTGTATTTAAGAATATAGTATATAATACAGATAACACAAAAAACATGTATTAATTGACTGTTTATGTTATCAGTAAGGCTTCTAGTCAACAGGAGGCTATTAGTTTGGGCGAGTCAAAGGTTATACAGAGATTTTCAAATGCGGGAGGGGGTCAGCATCCCTAATCACCATGTGTTCAAGCGTCAGCTGTCTAATGCTTACAGACATTTATCTGAACAGAGGAACTGTTTGATTAAAAGATGGAATATTACCTCTTTGATTTGAAACTATTTTCCCAATTTCTACACCATCTCCGTTTGGAGGGGTAGAAAAAAAATTTTTTTTCATGAGTAATTATTTATTCCACCAGGGGTTTTTCTATATGAGTAATTCTGGTGCAGATGTGCCTTCTTTCCACAAATACTACCAAGGGCCTAATATGTACACCTATGATATAGGTGATGGGCAAGACAAAGTCCTGAGACAGAAAATAAGCCAGTAAACAAAATCAGTAAAAAAATATAAATCATATATCAGTTCAGATAGGATTTAGTCTATGAAGTGAAAAAAGGAGAAAAGGATGAGTTGCATTATGCTATTGTAAAAAACAAAGTACAATATTTAAAAGATATATACCCACACTTAAATCTAATGGAATTTAAATAATGTATAAGTGTAAATCATAATTCTGATAGTGCCCATATACAGGAGTCCCCTCTAATCTGCAGGTTCAGTTACTGGTGGTCAATGCAGTCCAAAAATATTAAATGGAAAATTCCAGAAATAATTCATAAGCTTTAAATTTCACGCCCTTCTAAACAGTATGATGAAATCTTATGCTGTCCCGCCTGGGACATGAATCACCCCTTTGTCCAGCACAATGAGATGTTTTTGAGAAAGAAATCACATTCACGTAACTTTTATTGTAGTATATTATTATAAAATTATTCTATTATTGTCGCTAATTGCTTACTGTGCCTAATTTATACATTAAATGTAATCATAGGTGTGTATGTAGAGGGAAAGCATAGTATGCACAGTGTTGGTATTAACCGTGGTTTCTGGTATCCACTGGGGGTCCTGGAAGGGCTCCCCTGCAGGTAAGCGGGGACTACTATAGCATTTAGGATTTTTTGTTTGTTTCCATCCAATTGTTTTCTCTTGTTTTTGCCCTTTGATTTAGGAACAAAAAATCGGCTACCTGGGTATCATGTTATCATTCCAAAACTGCAAATTCTTTTTTATTGAATATCTTATATATTTTAGGCACTATGCTGGGGACACAAAAATGATTAAGAAGTTACTTTGTACATTAAGAACTCACTGTGTGACATATATTTTTACAAAGTCGGCAGAAGTCATGTAAATAATATGCCTTTTTTTAAAAAAAAAGCTAAAATTACGTTTTTAGGAGGTTGTTCTAAAATCATTTTTTAACATTCCTATCATATATTTCTTTTTAAGGAAATATTAAGTGTCAGAAAATGATAGATAATTTTAGCAAATTTTACAAATGTTTAAGTTCATTCAGTGTCCTCCTGTCCTAATATCACGTTGTTGTATAAAGATATATTTCTAGAGTAAGACTAAGATTAGAATGAACCTCAGAGCACAGCAAACGCTCCCGTCAGTGGACGGTTTCCACCTTAGTGCACTTTCTCAAGGTTCTAATGTTTCAATCAATGAATACATGGCCATCACCTTAAAAACTAGTCAAAATCACAACCTTTACTGAAAAGGTGCATGTTAATGTTTATCTGTGTTCACTTTTCGTGTATTTGAGGGAACAAAAGTGGAACCTACTTTTTTTTTCTTACTATATTTTCAGTATGTTTCTTTGACTATTAACAAATTTCAATTTTTAGTTCTCTGCCTACTTAAAAGTGGAGAACTCAACAAAAGTCTAAAATATTTATTTCTGTTGGGTTCTTTATCCCTCTTTCCCCTAGGAAGGCTGGGATATATTATGGAGGTAGAATTAACCATGTCCCTTAAACATATCAGTACTGGGATCCTGCTAAGGATTTCCAGGCATATTTCCGTGGCAAATGTGTTAAACTGTTACTGCAGTAAGCAGTTTAAAACTTTGATTAGGAGTCTACTTCTCGTTTTCTTCAAATTATACTAATGAATTTTCATACGTAAAGAAGTTGTAAAGGGGAAGGTGTCCCTGTGCAGGGCCCGTGAAAGTGTGCAGAGTTGAAGACAGCAGCCCCGCCTCAAGGGTCTCTGAGCATTTAAACTATGATGGGTCACTAGATAAAAGAGGGCTGCTAAAGATTAATTCCCCTTGGAAACAAAGAAAAGGAGGAGTGGATAGAAACCAAAAGAAGGTACTGAAAAGCCTCGAGGCTATATAGTTCAAAGGTTAAAAGCACGAACTTTAGCAGCAACTAAACCTGAGTTGGAGTTCTAGCTCTGCCACTCCTGACCTGTGTGACCTTCAGCAAGTCACTTAACCTCTCTGTTCCTCTTCTATGAAATTATAATAATACTAGAGGCCTGGTGTACAGATTCGTGCACTGGTGGGGTCCCTCAGCCTAGCCTGCATCCTCTTGCAATCCGGGACCCCTTGGGGGATGTTGGGGTGCCAGTTTCGGCCCAATCCCTGCAGGGATCAGTTTGAGCCAAAACCGGCAGTCCAATATCCCAAGGGATGTAGTAGTGCATGAAGCAGCAGGTAGCCGGGGAGGAGCCCAAGCCCCGGCAGGGCGCCGTGCCACTCCCGCCCAGCAGCTCAGTAGTGCTGCCGCAGAGGGAGAAGAGGCTCACGCCACTGCAGCTGTGCTTGCCAGCCGTGAGCCCGGTCTCTGGCACCCATCAGTCAGCTGAGCGGTGCTCCCACTGTGGGAGTGCACTGACCACCAGGGGGCAGCTCCTGCATTGAGCATCTGCCCCCTGGTGGTCAGTGCACATCATAGCGACCGGTTGTTCGATCATTTAGGTTTTTATATACATAGACTAGAGGCCCGGTGCACGAAATTCGTGCACGGGGGTGGGGGGGCTGTCTCTCAGCCCAGCCTGCATCCTCTCCAATCTGGGACCCCTCGAGGGATGTCCGACTGCCCATTTAGGCCCAGTCCCAGTGGACTGCTGGCTCCCAACTGCTCGCCTGCCTGCCTTCCTGATTGCCCCTAACCGCTTCTGCCTGCCAGCCTGATCACCCCCTAACCACTCCCATGCCAGCCTGATTGATGTCTAACTGCTCCCTGCCAGCCTGTTTGCCCCCAACTTCCTCCTCTGCCGGCCTGGTCGCCTCCAACTGCCCTCCCTTGCAGGCCATCTTGTGTCCACATGGGGGCAGCTATATTGTGTGTTGGAGTGATGGTCAATCTGCATATTACTATTTTATTAAATAGGATTGGTTTCAATAATACATGTAAAGCACTCAGTTTACCTGGCACATATTTTGCTTTCATTAAATGCTAGTTACTGTCATTTTAATTCAAAGAAAGCAATAACCCTGTCTTAGAGAAGCAGCCCAAAGAAGTGGCAGAAGCCTGAGGAAGCAGGATATAAAGGTCAGTCTGTGTGTTTCTAGGTGCCCTGCTCCCACAGTACCATTAGAGAGTAAACAAGTCAGTTTGGGATAGAATTTCTACCCAAAATGTTGCTGATGTGTGGTCTTCTGACCTCCTGGCTTTCCCTTTTTACCACCCATGGGAAAGGAGTAAGGCAGCAGACGGCTCTGCCACAGCTATGGGCTTTGGTGCAGGGGGAGGGAGCCCTGGGAGCGCACAGCCACGCCCACAGCACAGCTGACAGGGGCCACACAGGAAGGCAGCAGCTGCTCTCTGCTCCCAGCACACTCAGGGCCAAGAGAAGGCCCCAAAGAGAGCCTGGCTGCCCTCATTCTGGCTGCAGGGAGCTCTGCCGCTTTACCGGGTCCGGGAGGAGCCCCATTTAACCTCACTGGTGCTTTGACTCGACTCCCCTTTGATGAGAAGTCTAAGAAAGAAGCGGACCCATTTACAGCAGGTAGCCACAGGACTCCTGTGATTAAGCAGATAGTAATATGACTGCTCTCAGGGAGCAAGAGTCAAAAAACCCCCGTGTCAGCCACCAAAGCAGTTCCTAATATCTAGAATCCCCACGGTTAGTGGATTGGACCTTTATTCTAATTAAAAGGGTGAGGCTAAAAATCTCTTTTTCTATCTCAATGACCAAAGGCAGGCATAGGAGGGCAAACTCGGGAGGAGAATCTGAGGAAATCCTAAAAGTGGGCATTTATGCCTAAAGTTGAAATCGTTGAGAGAGAATATTTATAGCACTTGGTGGTAGTCAGTCGCTGTTCCAAGTTTCTGAGTATGTTGCCAACTCCTCTATCTTGGGGATTTCAGTAGCAGGTATGTCCAAATATGACAGATGTAGGTTTTGTGAGTTGTCACCTGGAAATTAACTTCACTACCCATTAGAAAAACAAAGCATAAGTATTTTTTGTTAATCCTCACCGAGGATATTTTTCCATTGATTTTGAGGGAGAGTGGAAGAAAGAGGGAAAGACAGAGAGAAATATAACCATCGGTTGCCTCTTGCACAAGCCCTGACCAGGGCCCTGGGCCGGGGAGGAGCCTGCAACCAAGGTGTGTGACCGGAATCGAACCCGGAACCCTTTGGTCTGCAGGCCGGCGCTCTATCCACTGAGCCAAACTGGCTAGGGCCAAAGCATAAGTATTTAAACCATCACAAGTGGCAGACCATTTTCATACCTAACCCTTGGCATAGTTATTTGTTGCTTTAGGAATACTGTAATAGAAATGTTTAACAGTGTCATAATCTCAACTTTATAACATCTGTTACTGTATACTAAAGTATTTTGCCATTCTTATAATTTGTGAATTAAACCATGATTTAAAAGAAGCATGACAAAGTAGGCATCGAAAAAAAATTCAAAAGAAAAAACTAAATTTTCGAGGCACGTATTAATCCCAAAAGTATAACATGTAGTCCACAGAAAACTGAAGTGGACTCCCTGTTTTCTTGATGCCCTGTGGTTATCTGAAATTCTTTACCATTTTAAAAGTATTTGGGTTTGAAAGGGAGACAACTACACCTATTTTTCCTGGTACACTGTAGCCTACATGGTGTGAAATGACCAAGGGAGAGAGGAAAAGGCTGGAGTGGAAAAACGTTCATAATGGAACACAGACGGCAGAGCTTTCCTGAGCAGTGGGAAATAATTACAGAAAGTAGCCAAGAGAGAAAGGGTGAGAACCAAAGAAAGAGGAAAACACTAAAGTACAGCAGAATATTTTATAGAATATTTTTCCACCTGGGTTAATCTTTGGGGAATAAGAAATACGTTAGGTATTGCTGACTACATCCAAATCCTGCAGCCCTAACCATACACTAGACTGTGTATCATACGCGATGTGTGCCGCTCAGGCAATTCCTAAGAGGCCAAAACAATCCCATAGTTCAGTGAAATGAGTGATTATGCAGTGTTGCACCAAGCATAATGCCAAAATGAGGATCACAAATACAATTTACTTTAGACAGTAATCCTGTATTTAAGACACAACTAAATCTAAACATGAATGTTTTACTTTGTTTTGTTGTGTTGCTAGGTTACTCTGTATCACACTTGGATTGTAATGGCTGTTTTGCAGTTTGATGTTTCCTCAAATTGCATTATATATACAAGTGGCAAGCTTTTATGAAGATCTGTGTGCCACAAGTTACATTTCACAAACAAGGAAATATAAATGTTATTTGCATATTATATAAATAATTGGCCTTGCATGCATGAGGCATCAAACAATTTTTACAAGCTAGATGTTTAATACAGAATCGCTTTAAGAATTCAAACTTATTACTTGTACTGTGGCTTTAAACTGTGGATTTGTTTGGAATAGAAAATGAACACACAGCTGAGTTAAATTTAAAAAGATAGTTTGTTGATTGTGTTTTGTTTTAGCATTATAAGGTTGCTTGACTCATTTCAATCTTCACTTTAAATATTCACTTCCATTATTCATGTGTTAATAAAGCAGAAAGAAATGAGAAAGTTAACAGCAAATGTAGTAGCATTAATGTGCAGCAGAGCCTTCTAACTGTGATGATTACTAGGGTTAATTGGCACATTGGTATGATTAAAATTACCTAATGCTAATGTTGTATGATCTTCTTCATAAGTAAAACTTTCAGACTTAAAAACCTGCACTTTCAATTGTGCACACTAGAGGCATCTTTTCAAAAGTGCTTCCCTGAATTCTGGATTTTTTTTTTTCTTTCAAGTGTCAAAATTATACATCTTGTTGGTTTGCATGTTCGTTAAATGTTCCTGGTCATTTATTGATTTAATAATATACAGGGTGGTGGCAAAGAAAGGTTTACAGTTGTTCATATGGAAAATAATACAATGATTAATAAATAATACAATAAACTGTAAACCTACATTTGGCCCACACTGTAGTTAACCAATACCGTATTATCAAACTAATAAGTCTGCCCCCTAAAGACCGTACCTTTCTCCTTTATGTTTAGAAGTGAAGAATGATGTAGGAGTAAAAAAGGTGACAGTCTTTATCTTATATTTGGGAAGTTAAGAAAATACAGTATCTGTGGCAGTAGTTATGTATATGGTTCTAAGAGGTAGAACTGTAATGTTTAGAGTAGGATGCCACCATGTTTACCCTTTTTTTTTCTTTTGGGAGGGCAGGAGGCAGAGCTTACCCTAAGCATCTCAAATGATTAGAGTGAAGTAAGATAGCTTTCTTTCATCTCCTACCTCAAATGCAGCCCTCACATAAACCAACACCTGAATCTTCCTGTGTGCGTGGCATTTTTCAAGCACCAGCAAAAGTTAAAAAGGTTGATCTCCTCTCCACATATTCTGTCCCCTGTGCTAAGAGTATTTTTTTTTCCTTTGGAGTAAATTACATCCTAATGAGAGAGAGGGGGGAGGGAGAAGAGAGAGAGGCAGGAGACAGAGAGAGGGACAGAACTCCATTACATGGAGAAAACATTTACTTAACAAAACAATTCTAAGTGATGCTTCATATCCATCTGGTTGATATTATTATACCTATATTCAACATTTAGAGCATTGAGTACATGTAAAACACAATACCAAGTAATCTTCGTAAGAACCCATGAGGGATTAACTAAATGGTTCTACTTTACAGATAAGGCAACTTAGCCAGTTAAGTTACCGGCCTCAAGTCACTCAACAATAAAGTACAAAACTGGTTTACAAACCCAGATTGACTCCAGAGCTAGGGAGTGTCATATGAAGATGCCTGGGGCTCATCCCAGCACTAAGAGCACTGAGGGGCAGGGGAGGCACTGGTTAAAAGAGGTATTTGAGAGAATCCATAAATAGGAGGTAAGAGCATACCTTAAAGTATATCCACTTGGAAAATTAGATTGGAGTCAGCCAAACTGCTGGGGCCCCTAAAAATCACCTTGTCCATGCACATATAATGTCTCAGGCGCTTAGTGACACAATACTGCAATGGTGAATTTAATGATAATTTATGACATCAGGTACAGTAGTCCCCTTTATCCACAGTTTCAGTTACTGTGGTCCAAAAATATTAAATGGGAAATTCCAGAAATAAACAATTCGTAAGCTATCATTCATAAGCTGAGTAGTGTGATGTCCCACTCTGCCCCACCAGGACATGAATCATCCTTTGTCCAGCATATTCACACTGTACATACAGTACAAGATATTCTGAGACTACATTCATATAACTTGTATTATAGTATATTGTTGTAATTGTTAATCTCTTACTATTCCTAATTTATAAATTAAACTTTATCATAGGTATATGTATAGGGAAAATAAAACACAGTATATATAGAGTTTGGTACTATCCACTGGGAGTCTTTTTATGTATTCCCAGTGGAAATAGTATCATCTTTGGTTATATCATTAATCTTTACAAGACCCCAGTTTTTACAGAAGAAGAAATAAAATAAAGGCTTAAATAAAATCAGTGATTTGCTCCAAGTTTTAAGAAAGCCAAGACTCAAATCTAGGCTAGAGGATTTTTTTTTCTAACTTACATAAATGATTAGTTAATATTAATTTTCCTTGTGGATACTCTGGGTTTTAAAACACAAGGGAGAAAATCTATCCAGATTATACAAATTTATTTTAATCTATCCAAATTAAAACTATTTGTAAGCAGCAAAGCCAACAAGGAAGCCATATCCCATATGTCAGTACAGTTTAAGGTATTTGTGTAGAACAAACCATACACTATCTTGTCCTCAGGCTCCAAAAAGAATCATGGCTCTTACATGTTCATTTGTTAAAGTACCTAGCAGGATGCGTCAGACGGATAATTTATAATGGGTGTCTTCTAAGCAAGTCACATTTAGATTTCTACGGCAGGTATAGATTTGGAAGGGTTAGATAAAATTAATTTTCAGATTTCAAGCTAGCTTAGGGAATCAAGTGCTTGCCAAAAACTCAGCACACGAGAATTTATATGATGCGGCCTGAACTTCAGCTACAATTAATCTAAGTTAGAAATAATTCCTCTTCATAATGTTATAATTCACGTCTCCCTGGAAATTTTCAGGAAAAGTCATGTTTTTAACTGTGACCTTGACAGCAAATATTCTGAGTGCTAGAGGAGTTTACATGTCTAATGGTATAAAGACTACTTGAGAGTGTTTCATATGACCACCTCATTATTGGGAGATTCCTGATTCTTCTGCTGTCTGTGTTATATTCCTCTTGTCCACATTACACCTCTCTGCCTTTTCTGAGTGGTGATGGCCCTCAAGAAGTCCCGGCTCTGGGAAGATCTGGAGACCCCACTACCTGGGTCCCTGCCTCTCCCTACACCTGCTATGGGTTCTTTCCTGTGTTCCCTCTACCAGTGTCCTCGCCCTCCTCCCAGCCCACTCTCAGGGAGAACTCGGAAAGCAGTTCTTCAGACCATGCCGAGCACCTCTTGCTTCTGCAACCTGTCTGTATTGGCAACTTGGAATGAAAATAGGAGTCAGTGGTAAATTTTGACTATAAAGGCACATGGGGGCTACTCTTCAACCTTGAGAGAGAATTCCCTAGTCTAACCCATGATAAATCGGCTTCTCATTTTTCCTTCCTTGCTGTTCCCTTTTGGCCATTATCTGAATTTATAAGTACATCTGCTCATTCTCCTGGGAGCTGAGAGAGTGGAGGAGAAAAATCATCTAGTTTGCTATTCTGCATATAATAGTGAGGGGAAATTTAGGAGAAAGGGTTAAAACAAAAAGCCAGAGTAACAGTGGGTGATTTAGTCATGTCATGTGGGTTTTGTAAATATTACTTTTGTCTATCCATATGACAGCATTTATCAAATTTTCAGTTGCCAAATTTCAGAGATAAAAATATAGCTTTTCATTAGATAGGCCCTTATCATATGACCCACACATTTTAGGTACTTAACTGCTTCCGGTCTTCAAATCTCAAACACGCTCATTTCATGCAAACATGGCGTCCCATACTCATTATGCTCTCTTGGTCATCCCTGTGCATACTTATTTCATAATGCTCATGTTACATGGTGCCATCTCTTTTACTATGTGGTTTTTGGAAGGGATACTACTAATATTTATTAAATATATTACTGAGAAGATCTAACAGAAAACTAAAATCATGTAGTTTGATTTCAAAATTAGCTACAACCAGTAGCTATTTGACTGTGAAAGTGGAATCCTCACAGGACGGTGATGTCCTGCTGCTGTATTTTACAACTCAGCTTCCTGTGTTAGGGAGACCTTAGCAGATGACAGTTAATCCGGTGAGGCTCTCATTTTAAATACCATCCCAGATAAAACAGTAAAGCTTACTGAACCCAGGGAAAGCACATTTCTGAGAGGGGGTGGCGTCATCACTAACATGGCACATGGATTTGCTATGGAGAATAGGAGAATGGACGGTTAGTTATTTTGCATAGCAACTAACTTCCCCTCCTGCTGTCTCCAACAGGGCCGCGTCAGTTGTACTGGACGGCTAATGGTACAGGCTGTCAACCAGAGAGGTCGCAGTCCCCGCTCTCCCTCGGGCCTTCCTCATGTCAGAAGGTATTTCAGATGTTCCTTTCACAAGTGTGACTATTACTTTATTACTATAAGTTCAACACTCTTAGACCACAAAAGTCACATAGTTGAAGACAGAATGTAAATATAACCTTAAAGTGTATGGAGTTATGGCTCCTTGACTACGCTACTTTGCAATTCAGAAAGAGGAAGGGAGCAAGCATTTACTAAAGTGTGATAAGCCTGCTCAGATACACCTTCACTAAGAAACAGGGCCCTCTTTATACATGAGGAAAGCAAAACTCCGCATCTTTACATGGCACGAAAATACCAGTAAATGCTACACAAATGTTCAAAACCAAGAGCTGTGTGGATTGACCATTATGAATTATTGCCACTAAGGTTTCTTAAAGCCAGCTGACTTGTGAGTGTTCATTTTTCAGATACTTCATTCAAAACAGTTTATTTTAGACCTAACCTTATAGGTAATATTTTTCATATTTTAAATGCTCAACAAATATCTGCTAACAATAGTGTGTGCTTTCCATTCCTAGTAGCCCTGAGTTTATATAAGGATGCTGCTGGGCAGGGCTGGGGAAAGGATATTATTTCGTAGTAACACATTTGCACTTAGAAAAGAATATAAGTCAACCAGTCTGTCATCTGGTTCCTATTTAGATATTTTATAGACAGAGCATGACAGTAAACTAAGGGCCACAGATGCAAACACCCTTGATGAAAAGAACAAATACTAAATTAGGCTCCTAGAAGGCACCAGGAAGAACTGAGTAAGCACCAAACAAATGGTGTGTCTGTGATGCCTCCTGTGATTGGACCCACAGAGCCCTTTGTGCAACATTTGAAAAGGCCAACTCGGGCACCTAAGCATGTGCAAATCTAACTTGTTTGTGGCAACATCTGTTCACAGGATCCTAGGCTGCACACACACATATTTAGTAGCATATCCATTCTCTTGTATTATTTTCTTCTGCTTTTCTTATGGTCTTCAATATATCTAAGCTTTCCCATGTACTATTGTCTCCTAGAAAAGCACTGTTCAAAAATTACATCTGTATTTGTAGAGAGTAAACTATATTAAAAAGCTGATAATCATTAGCCTATTATGTCAATCTTTCATTTGTTCCACTCTTACTTTTTCTAGTCAAGTGTTTTTAAACTTACTTTCTAATGATTACAGGCAGAATTTGCATTCAACATCTTGCTCTTTTCTTAAGTCTTCCTGCCCTTTAAAATTGTATTGTTCTTAAAGATACTTAAAAACAAGAGAGAAGCACAAGATCTGGGAGATTTGCACATTATTTGAAACTAAAAAAAAAAAAAGTGTCTTTAGTACATGGATAACCGATATAAAAGAAAACCTGCCTTAAAATGCAATTTATTTTCCTGGTTAATATGAGAAGGAATTTTGATTCTAAAGATATTAAATTTTTATAAAATAATAAACTTAATCTTCCATACATTTAAAATCACAGTGAAAAGTTACAGTAATTTCTGTTGAAAAAGAATTGGTGATAAATAAATGAGCAACAGCTACTGCTATTTCTCATACAGCTTTCAAAATATTTATTTAGGTAAAAAACATTAATATAAAATATACCATTTTCTCCAATTTCCCCTTTTATGATTTATACTAGTTTTAAGATTAGGAGAGCAGAATTGTGTAAAATGTGCAATTAGCAGACTGTTAAATTTATAAGAAATTTCTAAATGAAACAAGATTTTGCTTTGCTGACGTTTTTATACGTAAACCTTGCGGGTAGAAATCAGGCAAGGGTATTATATTATTACCCCATGTATTATTTTTAAAGAAAAACAACAGATGACTAAGAGTCTAGAAATAACTACTGTCTACCATTTATCCTGTTCTAAGGCCTCGTTCTAGATCCAGGGATAGTGGAGATGAAAATGAACCCATCCAGGAGCGGTTCTTCAGACCTCACTTCTTGCAGGCTCCTGGAAACCTGACTGTGCAAGAAGGAAAACTCTGCAGGATGGACTGCAAAGTAAGAGTTTGCCATTGTCTATAAATCGATCGTCTCCCTTCTCCCCTCATTGCCGTTTCTCTTTAGTTTCTTTTGGGAAAGTTATGTAAAATAGACATCTTTAATATGTGTTCCAGCTTAAGAGAAAGAAAAAGCAGTGAAATTTATACGGGGTATGTATATACTATTTTGAATCATTCTTTTCCCTCACTTTTAAACATTCAGTAAATATGTTTGTTCCTTAGAGCCCCATTTACAATATTCTAGAAAGCCCCTGGGAGGTTTTATCCTTTCTCATTTTTTTGAAATAATACATGTATTAATCAGTCATATGCCATTTCTAAGAGAAATGAGAGTGACAGCCTTCTTTCACCCATTTTACAGCAGGGCTTCTGAACTCTGGGAGGCCAGGTTTTATTGCATGTGTGAACTCTGAAATTGCACACAAGTGTGCGTGATAAAGCTTTCATCCATTTCTCAAAAGAGCTTAAGGCAAAAAATGTTTAAAAACCACTGCTCTGGAAAACTTGTTTTCCCCAGTACTTATTGATCTTAAATTTAAAATTTAGCTCTTAAATATGGATAAGGTTTTGAAACATTATTTAGGCTCCCTCTGCTGGTTCTCTTTGGGATTGCAAAGCACAAATGTAGATTTAAAGGATTTGGGCAGTTTGTTTTTACAAAAAGTAAATCAATATATTTAAGCTTTCCCATGTGCCACTATCTCCTAGAAAAGCACTTTTTACAAGAATTAGATCTTGTAGAAATGTATAAAAAGATTAAAAGCATCTATTTAAATTATGACCTGATTATAATGACCTTAAATTCCTGAGATCAGGCTTTCTTTACTTATGCAACCAAGAAAGTTGGGGTTAGAAAAGGGGTGGTAGAATCCAGCATTTTCCCTTTGCCTTACACTCCGTCCACTGGCACAGGTGCACTGTGAATGAGGTGGGCTGAGAGTACACAGTGCTTTCGGCTTCTCTCCTCCTAAACACACTGTGGCCTCAGCGGTACACGGTCCTGCTTGTCTGGGTTCTAACCGAGAACAGTGGGAACAAGCAGAGCCACTTTGTTTCCACACTTGGGGAAGGCCTGGAACCTGACCACAAGTGTCCACTCGCTCTTTCTACATTCCACTTCCAGGGGCCTTCGACTGGGAACGCAGTGTATGTGGAGAGCTGGGGGTAGGGGGTGGACAGATGGGAGAACGTAAGAGCGTGACCCTCTCAGAAGCCATGGGGCCTAACTACTGCTGTTTGCTTCCAAATCTCTGCATCCTTTTGACCAGTAATTTAAATGTACTTAATATTTCTCCTTTAAATTCTCTAGACCTTTGTGACATCTGGGGGGAGGCATCTTTTAGGAAGTATAAATGAGTATCACGCAGCGGGAAGAGAATTTATGAGTTCTCTGGCTGATTTTGGCAGAGCTGGGCCTTCAAAAAAATGGTTTTGCAGTCCAGCTGACATCTTTCTGTACGTAATTCCCCACTAGTAACTGTGGGCTGGGTAGAAAGGCCTTCCTTAGGAGTGTTTTTCTCCCCATTCATAGGCAAGGCTTGAAGAGTTGACAGATGGCAGCCATCCATACCTTTCACAGCACAACTTGTGATTAGCAATTAAATGTGCTTTTGTCTGATCTCTGGTCTAGACAACTGTCATGGTCTCAAGATTTTATGAAGTTTCCATTGTGATGCTAATTTGTTGATATGGCTTTCTGGGTAACTTTGTATTGTTCTTGTTAGTTTCAAGGATTATCAAATAATAGTAATAGCCCTATTTGCTGATGGATGCACCACTGTCTCCACAGCTATGGCGAGAAGCTTCATAGTGGATAAATGCCAGCTGAGTACTTGTTACAGTTATTATGGTGGGGCATCTTTTTGTCAAAGAGCTCAGGGCCCTATGCTGACATCATCCCAGTAATCTTTATAACCCTTGGTGAGGTACGATGATGACAGAAGTTTTTTTAAAATCCCCATTTCTCTAGGTTGCTCTATAAGAAATGTTTAAAAGTGAGCTCACGAGTGCTTAGGAAGCCACTGAAAGGTTTTAAGCAGAAAAGAACCTGAGCTGATACTAAAAGCCATCTTTTGTACTACCAAGGGAGGAATTTATGATGGTTTCTTAGCTCTTGATTTCATTGTTTTAATATTAGAGAAATTTATGTGCATTTTCTTTCTGGTTTAGGTCAGTGGGTTACCAACCCCAGATCTAAGCTGGCAACTAGATGGAAAGCCAGTCCGCCCCGACAGCGCTCACAAGATGCTTGTACGTGAGAACGGGGTGCACTCTCTGATCATAGAGCCCGTCACATCGCGAGATGCCGGCATCTACACGTGTATAGCCACGAACCGAGCAGGACAGAACTCGTTCAGCCTGGAGCTTGTGGTTGCAGGTAGGCTCAGCTGCGAATCCTTCCTCTCTCCAAGAATGACCATCAGATTTAGAAATGTGAACTAATCCTACATCAGTAACCAATATGGAGAATAATTCAAACTGCTGAAAAATAGATTGTATCATCTAAATAGCTAATTAGGGCATGTTGTAAGGCTTAGCAAATCAGAAACTAATTTTTCTTCACTGTAGCCATTGTTATTTATTTTTTCCTTCTCCCACTAGCCTGGCCAAGAGAGAAAGGGATTTGGGCTTTTCTGGCTCATCCTGCTTGTGTGTATGTGTTGACCTCAGTGTTACATAAGGAAAGGGCAGTAAGCAGCAGCATGGGCTCCAAGAACCAAACTTGATGTGTAAGAATCTGCTTATGCATGAAGTTCTGAAGATAGACTCGGCTTTTAAAGTAACATACAGGCAGTCCTCGGGTTACGTAGCCATCTCCCATTTATTTATTAAAAAAAAAAAAGTTCCGTTATTTCGACGTATGTACATATGTGCTTTTTATTATTTATTTACCACAAGTAAAGGTCCGGAATTGTTATCTTTCTTTTAATTTTTTTTTTTTACTGTTTCACTTCATTACTGCTGTGTATGTGTTCCATGTGAGTGACAGAGGTGCTTATGTAGGTGGGTTCCGACTTACAGCGAAAATTGGTCACGCCGTAGGAACGGATCTCTGACGTAACCCGAGGACCTACTGTATACCAATTTCAAAATCCAAAATTTTAAACATTTCATTACCCCCAATAGCATAGTCACATTAAACTCAGAATTGCCTTTTAATTGATTATACTGTTTGGTAAACTTTGTAAAAGTATTGTTACATGAAGTCTTACCCTTAGATAAGGACAGTGTATTTATGGAAAGGTTTATACCATCCTTAGGAGTTGAACATAAGATTATGAACATAAGATTCTTGTAAAAAAAGAAACAATGTTTATTCCTCATGTACATTATCTCAATTAGTCCTTACAACAGCCCTATGAGATAATTAGAGCAAATGATCATCCTATTTTTAGGGATGTGGAAATTAGAGAGATTAAGTGACTTGCCCAGGTCCCATCAGTCAGCTAAGGGCCAGTCTCAAAAGGTCTGCTCACTCCTAGTGCTCTCCCAAACACCGAGAGCCACTGAGTTCTTTGAAGAAATAGAGTAGCAGTCAATATGTGGACTATGGTGCTATGTGTTAGCCATGCTTTACAATCTTGTGTGCAGTGTTCAGTATACTACGCACTAGGATTGATTTCCCTCACTCCTCGAACTCTCCCTCATCAGACTAAACGCTTTGGTTTTCTCCTGTTAAATGTGCTGCCTGTCCTCAGGACTGACCCTTGAGGTCCAAGAGGCATCTCCGTTAGAACACGGCAGCGCAGAGTAATTGGAGGCAAAGTCTCTGACGCCATATCCTAGCTCTCGCTTACTAGCTGTGTCCTTGGGCACATATAAAACACCTCTGCCGCTTCATTTCTCCATATGAAAAACGGGGAACATGATGCCTCACATGTTTTATAAGGATTAAATCTATGAAGCTCTGCATCACCAGTACCCTCCATAGCAATGCTCTGCAATGGTAACTGCTACTCTTAATGGTGAGTTGCTATGACATTAAGACATTTTTCTATACATTTTACACTCTTTTCAAAACTGGGCCCAGAAAGAATACTAAGTGGGGTCTGTTCCTACTTCTCCAAAATAGCCTAGGTCAAGTAACCATGTAAAGTCCAATAAAAATACTACCCTCTATTCCAGCCGGTGTCGCTCAGTGGTTGAGCGTCAACCTATGAGCCAGGAGGTCAGGGCACATGCCCAGGTTGCAGGCTTGATTCCCAGTAGGGGACATACAGGAGACAGCCGATCAATGATTTTCATCATTGATGTTTCTATCTCTCTCTCTTTTCCTCTCTGAAATGAATAAAAAATATTTTTTTAGATAGTCTTGGTTGAGTATTTGAAAATTTCAGATACAATGTTTATCATCTTCACCTGTTTTTCCCTTAGCTTTGATATATTTATCACTCCAGAAGGTAGAAAATGGTGGAGAAAGACATGTATCCTCAAATTCATTATTGGTAGTTCAGAAGAAAATAAAACTAAACCTTATTTTCTCTGAAATTGTTTCTACCTCAGATCCAAGAAAACAATTTCCCATTGGATGGTGATATTACAGTGTTATTAACAGTTCTGAATTTTCAGACTAATGAAGTTATCCTTCCTTCAAGGTCTTTTTATAGCCCTTCAAATACAAATTAGAATCTGTAATTTATAGGTAACTGGTTAAAGCTGCTAAAGTTAGATGAAAATGCCTCTCCTTTACGTTTCCCCTTTTAAATCCTACAGTACTTCTCACTGAAGCCATCACTTACAGTTTCAGAATCTTTCATAGCAAACATTTCAGATAGCAGGGAGAGAAATTAAAGGGGATCAAATTCCTAGATACACGTATCCTCCTCAGCACCACTAGGTGGCAGTGGTTGGTAAAGGCTGGCCTGTGTGGTCACAATTAGCAGTGAAGCCAACCCGGCTGCTGGCAATGGCTTAGGAGTCTCCCACAGTCTGTCAGACAGGCATTCTGTGGAGCAGATGGCCAGTGGACTGCGTGGGCCTGTCAGGCTTGAATTCATTGAGGAAACAAATGAGTGGGATGAAGCATAGTAACCTTCCTCGGTGAAAGAATAATGTGGAGAGAGGACTAGCACCGTGCCACCTCTGAAGTGACAAATAGTATCATAAAAGATCCGTTCAAGGAATATTTCAAAAAGCTTCTGAATTCTTCGCAGTGCTCCTTTCATCTGTCACTGATAAATCATTCGTGTCGTGTTTTCTTAGCTAAAGAGGCACACAAACCCCCCGTGTTTATCGAGAAGCTGCAGAACACCGGCGTTGCTGACGGGTACCCAGTGAGACTGGAATGCCGTGTTTCAGGAGTGCCACCACCTCAGATATTTTGGAAGAAAGAAAATGAATCACTCACTCACAGCACTGACCGAGTGAGGTGAGACTACAGGACGAATTAATCTAATCCTAATGACACGTAGAAAACACGGTTCACATAGCACGTAAATCTGTGTGAGAGTCGTGCTACTGATGACATCCAAAACAAAAATCACTCTCTAATGTGTGATTAAGCCTTTAGAAAGAAGCTATAATGGTATGTGATGAAGCACATTCTAATTTAATCTCATGGTGATTTTTTTGTTTTTATCTTTATACCTAAAAGAAAAGATGAATTCATTTGCTGCAATGGTGATAGAAACTGTTCAGTGGTTTGGTAAAGGCAGATCCTTAACTAGAAATTAAGTGTGCAGATTTATTCAACCTCTTGACATCTGCTCTTCTCTCCCATTAACTTTAATGGGGCTGGCAGCCTCTCCAGAATAAGTATGACCCTATTATCGCCTGCTCACACTATTCTGTTTCTAATGACCTAATTAAAAATGATGCTTCGTGTTCTAAGCCACTTTTTACAAATTTGGAACCCTAACGGCCTTATCCTTTTCTCCAGCATGCACCAGGACAATCATGGCTACATCTGCCTGCTCATTCAGGGAGCCACAAAAGAAGACGCCGGGTGGTACACCGTGTCAGCCAAGAACGAAGCTGGGATTGTATCCTGCACCGCCAGGCTGGACGTGTACAGTGAGTGCCACTCCATCTTACTGCATTTACCCATTACATTAGGAAAACCAGGCGTCTGCACAGCGAATCACATTACTGCCATTTAATCTTATAAACTAGTGTTTTTCTGCCCAAAATTTCATATTGTTCTCTCTCTCTTTCTATTTATAGTTTCTCGACATTAATAGTGAACTACACCAGGAGAACAAACACCCAAGTATCATGCAGAAACTTTGCATTATTAGCAAACTATGCATGTTGACTAGTCAGTTGTGGCTTCCTTACCCAAGCATACCT
The DNA here is from genome assembly GCF_027574615.1 of Eptesicus fuscus. Lineage (NCBI taxonomy): Eukaryota > Metazoa > Chordata > Mammalia > Chiroptera > Vespertilionidae > Eptesicus > Eptesicus fuscus. The sequence continues at coordinate 39,727,651 of NC_072478.1, read as the reverse complement.
TAGGCGTTAACCGTAGGCAAAGGCATAACCACATGTTTTTCACATGACGCTTGTTACTGTGTTTTGCAAATGACTGCCTTTTTTTTTTTTTAACATTTCTTTATATTATAATCCTATCACAATGTGATATATAATCCTTATTGCACTCTGAGTGTGTGTACCATTGATCCTGGAATGCTTACTTTTGTGGCTTAGAGCTTTTCTCATTAATATATCTTAAGCAGCTGAACAACAGGTTTGTGATTATGCATCCTAAATTTAAATAAAATCATTTTATTGAATTTACAAACTAGTACAATAGCATTATGTGATCTATTGACATAGAGAAAACCACTAGAAAAATTTAAGAACTCATCTCTTCTTAAATGAGAAATAACTGCGTAAGGTTTTTCAGAAAATGAGTAACCTCAACTTTCCTGACTGCCTAATTCCTTCCTATAGATCACTGTTAAAAGATCCATCCAGAAGACCAAACTACTAATGCTAATTATTGTGGCATTTATACATTATGAACTCTGAAAATTAAAAAAGAGGAGGGAGGTAAATTAGAAAACTTAGAGACTATCTCAAAGGATTCCCTGTCCTGTAGCAAATATTTATTTTCAAATAAAAATAAACTACACTTGGTCTTTATTATCCAGCTGTTATAGTCCCAATACCCTGTACAGACAGTAACTCGGCAACCTATGAATAAAATGCAAAACTATTCTTAAATTTTAGGATTTCTACCATCAATGTGTCCAGTCTTCATAAGGAACATGTGCCTGGAGTATGTCAAAGACATGTATTTACTTGAAACATCTAAGGGCTTTCCAGTAATCATGGTTAAAAGCGCCTGTTTTTGTTTTTGTAGCCCAGTGGCATCAGCAGCCACAGAGCACCAAGCCAAAGAAAGTGCGCCCCTCAGCCAGTCGCTATGCAGCACTTTCGGACCAGGGACTAGACATCAAAGCAGCGTTCCAGCCTGAAGCCAGCCCATCTCACCTGACACTGAATGCCGGCCTGGTGGAGAGTGAGGACCTGTAATCCGACATTCTTGTTAAAGCTGAAACACTGAAACACCCTTGCCTTGACCAGCATATGCCTTTGTCACTATGTAAAAGGCAAAAACCATACCTTTGACTATAAGAAATAAAAGAAACCAAAATATTTTTTTTACTTGATATACCAAACTTAGAGTTTAAGTAGTGATGCTGATAGAAATGTACACATTGCACAGGAAAACTTTTGAATTGCTGTGATTAAAGTGGTCTGAAATGCTAAAGGTAACCACAACTCGTATTATCAAAGAGCCTTTAAACACTAGCTTTAGGTGCTACACAACATGATAGTGTGCAATGCGTAACAGGAAGCAATTGTACCACGAAAATACTAAAATGATTCTAAAGTGGCAGTGTATCCAGACAGCTACAGTGAACCAAGTGCAATACGTACGGATGGAAAAGGAAGAGGAAAAGAATCCAAGTTAATGCCTTGTCTTTGCAAACGGTTTGATAGTAAATCATAAGGAGGGGATTACTTGCCTTAAATAGAATACTGTCAAGTGTTTTCTAATAAGGGTAACACCTTAGTTCTTGACCTTTTTTTATGTGTCTTATTTCCTTTCATGCTACCTAGGTAGAAAGCTTATTTACAAACCATATTAAATGGCTAATTTAAATATAAATAATATAAAGTATTCTGAATAGAGCAGAAATATATTAGTCCATCCCAGGAAAGGCATCCAAACCACCCAAATAACCAAGGCATACAGCATTTGGAGGAAACAGGAGTTTGAAAGAAGTAAGGAGAGAAGAACGAAGGGAAAGGCTACCAACATCCTTACTACATTGTACTCATTTAGATGAAAGTAGAAGGGCAGGAGACATGTTCAAGGCCAGGTTTTTTTGAAAATTAACCTCACATGTAGGTGAAAAAACACAGCCATTCACAAGTCAGGGAATCTAGGGCCAGCTGGAAGTTGGAGCACCTGTGCTATGGAAATGTAGTGTGTCTGAGTTTGTGTAGTAGTTGATGATTTTAGATGTTTAGAGCAAGTTGACAATGGACTGAGACTGCAAGATTGGTGTAAGAGAGACATTGCCTGTAGCATCTAGTCTACTTGAAGGAAATGGAGACTTAGGAGAGACAAAAACAGGTTTGTGCCATAATGTATTTTTTTCAACTGCACCAAGACATGGTGAATGGAAAATACCAGTTCGCATCCCTGCTCACATGAAACCTTGCTTTAAGAAGGTGTCATGCTGTTCTGAGGAGTTTGTAAAGGCATCTCAGCAAAGACTGATTTTTAAATGCATATGATTTTGCATCAGCTAGACTGAGATGACTCTGACCAGACTTGATGGTTTTAAGTCGGAACCAATAAACTTTAAAAAGAAGAAACAACAATTTGGCCTAATTTTATAAAACATGTGGTTTTAATGGTACTTTGCTATGAAAAGAAAACACTGTATTCCTTATGCAAAAACACATATATCTTTCATTATTTATAATAAAAATGTTGAACTCTCTAAGCTCAGTTACTCAATTCAATACATAGTATTTTTTACAGTAACTTTTTATCTGTGTACCACTCCATATATTTCATATTACTGCTTCACATGTACAGCTTTCTACTTCTTTGTAAGAACAGCAACCAACCAGGTTTGAAATGATTAACAGGCTTGAGCACCGGGTGGCAGATGTTCTATGCAGTGGTACAAGCATCTTTGGCCACACTTATATGCATTACTAATATGGAATTTAAGATACTATACAAAGTCCCTCATGGACCTACCTATATTGTAGTACTATGACCTATGTCATATCTTACTTGCCAAATTTTTCTGAATGTGACGTTTTGCTAATTTTCTGGGTTTGGGATTAAGTAGCATTATTTTGCCATCTTTTATGTTGTATTTATAAAAAAAATAGTACTATCATACTACTTTGGGTTGTTGTGCTGGTGTAATGTGGATTTAACATCAATAAATATTTAATAAGTCATAGTTGCAATTTTGTGAAGCAAAATATTCAGTTGTTTTGGTTTTCTATTGCTGCTGTAACAAATTAGTGCAAACCAAGGCTTAAAACAATACTCATTTCTTAGCTCACGGATCTCTAGGTTAGAATTTCAGGCACGATATGTCTAGATTCTCTGCTCAGGGTCTTACAAGGCTAAAATAAATGTATCTACTAAATTGTTCATATCTGGAGCTCAAGATCCTCTTTGCAGCTTACGTTGTTATGACAGAACTCAGTTCCTCACAGATGCAGGACATGAGTCTCACTAAGTCTGTCGCTAGGGGCCACTCAACTCCTCCGACCACTCGCATTCCTTGCCAAACTCAGCAATGAGAATCTCCCTTGAGACAACACTCTTTGAATCTCTTGGCAACAGGGGCCCAAACACTTTCAAGGGAAGACCTGATGAGGTGAAGCCCACTCAGATAATCCTCCTAAAACCACTGGATTAGGGACGTAATTATGTCTGCAAAATCACTTCAAAGCAATGTGTGTTTGATTGCATAACTGAGAGAAGGTGAGTGTACAACAGCAAGTGAGATAGTTGGAGCCCTCTTAGAATTCTGAAAACCATATTGGTTCATTGTGTGTATGTATGCAAATAACATTGGTTTGTGTGATGGCCCAGGTAAAAGTATTTTGTGACCACATATCATATCTCTCCCTTAGAAATTAAATATACAGCGTGCTGGCTCAAGATGTAACACAGGAAGATCCTGAACATACTACATAATAATCTCCTCTGAAAGAAACCCAACACTAGCTGAGTGACTCATATACATTGGGTGAATATTAAAAAATGCACTGAAACAGGCAGGAGAGGCTCAGACACAGTCTTGCCAAAAACCCCACCTCAGCAGAACAACCTACAAACACCAAGCTTCTCCTTGAAGAGTGAAGAGATTTGAACCCCACATTGAGCACCCCAACTGTTAAGACCAGCAAATGAAAAAAGCGTCCGCAAAATATCTCCCTTCAAACTCCAATGAGGCTTTTGAAGACGAGACCCATGAGGCTATAGCAGTCAGAGAAACTGTTCTTAAAGGGTTCCCACACACAGACTCGCCCACCCTGGGGCCCAGCACAAAGAGCTGACTGAAAAGTGACCAGTCTTTGTGGGAAAGAGGCCTATTTGCTTATCTTAAGGGGGCAGCCTGAAGGGTGAGCATCTAATTTAATACCCATGTAGGGGCCTAGCTATAGGTGCATCCTAAGAGGCAGGCATCTAATGAAACACTCTAAAAGCTGACTGTGCATCTCCAGAGACCTCAGAGGGCAGGTACTATCTTCACACACTCCATGTGCTCGCTCCAGGGTCACTGGTACCTCCAGAAAACGAGCTGTGCGCACATCTGAAGCAGCCGCCCAGAAGACACCCCTTGTTGGCCTGGCTCTGGTGTCCAGGAGGGCTTATCTTTGTGGGCCCCCTAGGACTGTAATGGAGAAACAGTTTTTAGCCAACTACCCCCAGCCACAGGTCATAGCATAAAGTCAGCAGACTGAAACATATCCCAATCTTTCTGAGAAAGAGGACAATTAGCTTGTCTTCAGAGCTGTGGCCTAAGGGGCAGGCTTCTAGGGGCTGACCGAAATCCTCTCCAGAAATGGCAAGGCCAGCAGGCACTATTTGGTGCCTACACTGCCCAGCCCAGGCTACTCTTGTCTCCTTTGAAGAAGCTTATGGAACATCCACCACTCCAGTTTTTGTGGCTGCTGCCCAAAGGACACGTCCTTGAGACCATGGCCCTGGTGGCCAGTGGCCTTTGTGTTCACGGGTTCAACTAGAGCAGTGGTCGGCAAACTCATTAGTCAACAGAGCCAAATATCAACAGTACAATGATTGAAATTTCTTTTGAGAGCCAAATTTTTTAAACTTAAACTTCTTCTAACGCCACTTCTTCAAAAGAGACTCGCCCAGGCCGTGGTATTTTGTGGAAGAGCCACACTCAAGGGGCCAAAGAGCCGCATGTGGCTCGCGAGCCGCAGTTTGCCGACCACGGAACTAGACAAAAACCAACTAACAGCCCTTTACTGGCTACAACCCAAGGCTCAGTGTGGAGGAAGAAGACAGAAACTCCCTCCCCCCAGTATTCCCCTCAAAGAGGCACATTCCCACACTTTAGAAACTGCTGTCTGAGAGCCTGGCTTCCAATCATCTAGATGCTGACTGAGGTCTTATCCATTGGGATATTGACAGGTGTTGGCACATCTGCAACTACTGGGAGCAACTCAGAATAAAAGAGGCCATTTGGACAATGACAAAGGTTTGAGAGGCAACCGACAGCCTGGACAGGGCTGAATAATATGGTTCATCTCCTTCATGAGGCCACCCTTTCAAAACTGAGAGAGGTGACTATTTTACCTAATAGAAACATACTGAGTGTCAAGGAAAAAATGAAATGAAAGAATCCACTCCATACAAAAAGATAAAAACTAAGAAAAGACCTAATGAAAGGGAGATAAGTGATTTAACTGATAAAGAGTTCAAAATAGCAGTCATGAAGATGCTCAAGGAGCTTGGAGAAAAATACATGAGCAAAGTGAGAATTCTAACAATGTGACATTACCAAACAGAAGTCACAGAGACGAAGAGTACAATAACTGACATGAAAAATGCAATAGAGGGTTTCTACAGTGATCTGATGAAGCAGAAGGAACAGCAAACTCATCGACAGTGGAGAGGAACTCATCCAATTAGAGGAACAAAAAGAAAAATACGTGAAACAGTAAAGATCGCTTAAAGGGTTCAGAGGACATCAAGTGGACCAACATTATTCCCATTATAGAGGTCGCAAAAGGAGAAGAGAAAATGGGGCAGAAAACATTTTCAAAGTAATAATGGATGAACATTTCCCTAATCTGGGCAGGAAAACAGATATCCAGATGCCGGAAGCCCAGAGAGTTCCAAACAGATGAACCTAGAGGCCCACACCAACACACATGAAAATGTCCAATGTCCAGAGTTGAGGACTAAAAGGTAACCACTTACAAAGGCAGTGTGAAAGGAAAAACGTTAAAAACAATAAGAGTAAGTACAATAATTAGTTAAGGGATACACAAAATAAAAAGCTGTAAAATTTGACATCAAAAATATAAAGTGAGTGGGGGTGAATAAAAATGTAGTGTTAAAATGTGTTCCAAGTTAAGTCGTTATCAACTGCAAAATAGACATAAGTTTTTTTATATAACCCTCATGGTAACCACACACAAAAAAAACAACACATGCCTATAGTAGATACACAAGATTAAAAAAAAGAAATCTAAGCATACAACCACAGATTAATTAGATCACAAAGGAAGAGCGCAAAAGAAGAACAAAGGAATTATAAAACAGCCAGGAGACAATTAACAAAATGGCAGTAATTACATACTTACCAATAATTACTTTAAAGGTAAATTCTCTAATCAAAAGAGACAAAATGGCTTAATAATTAATTTTTTAAAAGACCCATCTATATGCTATCTGGGAGACTCAGTTCAGATGTAAGGACACAAAAACTAAAGGTGAAGGAATGAAAAAAAGTATTCCATGCAAATGAAAACCAAAAGAAGGCTGGTATAACTATATTTATATCAGACAAAACACACTTTACCACAAAGACTGTACTAGGACAAAGAAAGTCATTATATGATTGATTATAATGGAGTCAATCCAATAAGAAAATGTATTATTTGTAAATATTTATGCTTATAAATATGCAAATAGTGACAGACCTAAAGTCAGAAATACACAGCAATCCTCCTATATAATAAAAAGGTAATATGCTAATCAACCAAACGGTGGAATGACAGGCCGGTGTCTATGACACTCAACACAGGAGCTGCCCCCCTGGTGGTCAATGCACTCCCACAGGCAGAAGCCAGTGAGCGCAGTGGCAGTGGCAGGAGCCTCTCCCGCCTCCGAGGCAGTGCTAAGGAGCAGCGAGCCGAGCTTTAAGAAGCAGTGAGCAGGTGTGGGGTAAGGAGCAAGGGCTCCCAGACTGCGTGAGGGATGTCTGGCTGCTGGAAGCGAACCTAAGTCGGCAGGCGGACATCCCCCAATGGATCCCAGACTGCAAGAGGGTGCAGGCCAGGCTGAGGGACCCCTCCCCTGGGGTGCACGAATTTTCATGCACCGGGCCTCTTGTACAAAAATAGGAAACTTTAATATTCTACTTTCAGCAATAAATAGATTATCCAAATAAAAAATTAATAAGGAAACACACCAGATGGACTTAACAGACATTCAGTGAACATTCTATCCAAAAGCAACAGAACATACATTCTCAAGCACACATGAAACAGTCCCCTGGATGGTTCGTATGTTGGGTCACTAAATGAGTCATAAGAATTGCAAAAAGAATAAAATTATCTCAAGCATCTTTTTTTTATCACATGATATGAAACTAGAAATCAATTACAAGAAAATTGGAAAAAGCAAAATATGTAGAGATTAAACAATATGCTTTTGAACAACCAATATGTCAAAGAAGAAATCAAAAAATGCCTTAAGACAAATGAAAATTAAAAATACAACACACCAAAACTTTCTGGAAGCAGCAAAAGCAATTCTAAGAGGGAAATTGATAGTGATAAATGACTATATCAAGAAACAAGAAAATCTCAACCAATGTAAACTTACACCTCAAGGAACTAGAAGAAGAACAACAAATGAAGACAAAGTTAGTTAAAAGAAGGGAATAACAAAGATCAGAGCAGAAATAAAGCAGAGGTTTAAAAGACCACAGAATAGATCAATGAAACAAAGAGCTGTTTTTTTTAAAGTTAAATAAAATAAAGATCAGTGAAGAGAGAGTCAAGATGGCAGCTGGCAGGACAGCAGTGAGGAAGAGTCTGAGTGAGTGAAAGAGTGAAAGGGGAGTGTGTGGACGTGTTTGTGAATGTGTGAATGTGTGAGTGACAGTTACATCCTGCAGGAGTCTCAGGGGCTGGTAGACCAGACTCTACTAGACGGGGAGCCTCTGCTACCGCTGCAAGCACTCCCGGGGCAGCCAGCTCTGGCACAGAAACCACGCCAACTTGAAGAGGAGAGCTGCTGTGACTAGGAGTCCAGCCTCATCACCACCCAGACTTGCCTCAGACACCATACCAGACCAATTAGTAGTAAGGAGATTGAATCAATAATCAAAAACCTCTCAACAAAAAAAAAGTCCAGGACCAGATGGCGTCATAGATGACGTCTACCAAACACCTTAAAAAATTTCATACCAATCCTTCTCAATCTTTTTCAAAAAAAAAAATAGAAAATCAGGGGACACTTCCAAACTCATTTTATAAAGGTAGCATTATCCTGATACCCGAAACCAGACAAGGACACCACAGAGAAGAAAATTACAAGCCAATATCCTTGATGAACATAGACGTAAAAATCATCAGCAAAATATTAGCAAATCCAATTAATCAATACATTAAAAGGAGCATACACCATGATTCAGTGGAATTTATTCCAGGAATACAAGGATGTTTCAACATCTGCAAATCAATGGAATACACCATGTTAACAAAATGAAAGATAAAAATCCCATCATCTCAACAGATGCAGAAAAAGCTTTTGACAAAATTCAACATCCATTTATGGTAAGAAAACTCTCAACAAAGTGAGTATAGAGGGAACATACCTCAACATAATGAAGACCATATACAACAAACCTACAGCTAACATCAAACCCAACAGAAAAAGCTGAAAGCTTTTCCTCTAAGATCAGGGACAAGGCAAACATGTCCACTTCCATCACTTTTCTTATCAGAGCAATTAGACCAAAAACAAAAACACCATAAAATGCACCCACATTATAAAGGATGAAGTAAAACTGTCATCATTTGCAGATAATGTGATATTTTGCATATAAAACCCTAAAGACTCCATCACAGAACTATTAGAACTAATAAGTTCAGTGAAGTTTCAAGATACAAAGTTAATACACAAAAATCAGTTGTTTTTCTATATACTAATTGCAAAATATCAGAAAGAAATTGAGAAAAAAAAATCCATTTACAATTACATCACAAAGAATAAAATACCTATAAATAAATTTAACCAAAAAGGTAAAAGAAAACTATAAAACATTGATGAAAAAAAATCTGAAGATGATACAAATAAATGGGAAGATATTCCATGCTTTCTATTGGATTGGAAGAATTAACACTGTTAAAATATCCATAATACCCAAAGCAATCTAAAAATTCTAATGGCACTTTTCACAAAACTAGAGCAATCATAAAATGTGAATAAAATCACAAGACCCTAAATAGCCAAAGCAATTCTGCAAAAGAACAAAGCAGAAAGCACCACACTTTCCGGATATCAAACTATATTACAAAGCTACAGTAATCAAAACAGTATATACTGGCATTAAAACAGACACATAGATCAATAGAACACAATAGAGTTCAGATATAAACCCATGCACATGTGGTCGATAAATTTACGAAATGGAGCCAAAAATATGGAATGGGGGAAAGGACATATTGAATGGGGGAAGTTTCTTTAGTGGTGCTGGGGAAACTGGATAGCCACATGCAAAGGAATGAAACTACAATACACAAAAATTATCTCAAGTTGGATTAAAGAGATAAACATAAGACCTGAAACCATAAATCTTTTACAAGAAAATATAAACAGTAAGATCCCTGACACAGTTCTTGGCAATGATTTTTTTGAATCTGACACTAAGAACAAAAACAAAAATAAATTAGTATGACTGAAAACTAAAAAGTTTCTGCACAGCAAAGAAAACCATCAACAAAATGAAAAGGCAGTAAGAGATTAATATCCTAAATGTATTTAAAAATTAATTTCTTTCAATAGAAAAAAAATCCAATTAAAAATTGGCAGGGGACATTTTTCCAAAGAAGACATACAGATAGCCAACAGGTACATGAAAATGTGCTCAATTTCACTAATAATCAGGGAGATGCAAGTCATACCACAATGAGATATCACCACACACCTGTTAGAATGACTATTATCAAAAAGATAAGAGATTACTAGTGTTGGCCAGGATATGGAGAAAAAAAACCGTGTGTATTGCTGGTGGGAATATAAACTGAACAGTATAGAGGTTCCTCAAATAGTTAAAAATAGTACATATAATCCAGCAATTCCACTTCTGGGTATATATCCAAAGAAAATAAAAACTCTACCTTGGAAAGATATATGCACCCTCATATTCATTGCCATATTATTTACAATAGCCAAGACATGGAAGCAACCTAAATGTTCACTGATAAATGAATGGGTAAAATAAATATGGTGTGTGTGTGTGTGTGCGTGTGCGTGTGCATGTGTGTATGTGGAATATTATTTAGCCTTAAAGAGAAGAAAACCCCTGCCATTTGTGGTAACATGAATGGATCATAAAATCAGTGTACTCAGTGAAATTAGTCACACAGAGAAAGGCAAATATCATATGGTCTCACTTATATGTGGAATGGCAAAAACAAAACTCAGATACAGCAAAAAGATTGGCAATTTCCAGAGTCATGGGTGGGTAAGATGGGTAAGGGTGGTCAAAGTTTACAAACTTCTACTTATAAAATAATTAAGTCCTAGGATGTAATTAACAGCATGGTGACCATAGTTAATACCATATTGTATATTTCAATGTCACTAAGTAAATCTTAAAAGTTCTCATCACAAGAATAAAAATGGTAACCATGTATGGTGATGCTTGTTAACCTACAACATTTGACATATTGTTTTATGCATACTCACTGATCTGTTCTCTATTAAATTTTTATCTAATTAAAGTATTTGCCTACTTCATTAGAAATAACTCCAAGTTAAATACTAGCCATGCTTTCACTAAATTCCTTCTTTTGGGAAGTTTCAAAGTGCAGTTAGCTCTTAGAGCAGTAACTTCCCAAGACCACCAGAAACTTACTAGAAATTCAAATTCCCTGACAAGCCAGATATGGAAGGCAACTGATCGATGTTTCTCTCTCTTTCTCCTACTTCCTTTCTCTAAACATATCCTTGGGTGAGGATTAAAAAAAAAAAATCAATAAAAATATATTTTTTAAAAAACAACTAATTTTATCCACTAAACTATAAAAATGAGACTGCTGGCACTGTCAATAGTAGGTACTCTTTCAAAGATGGCAGAATGTATTTTATGCCATTACTAGAGGCGCAGTGCATGAAATTCGTGCACATGAGGGGGGTTGTTCCTCAGTCTGGCCTGCACCCTCTCGCAGTCCAGGAGCCCTCGGGGGATGTCTGACTGCCGCAGGGAGCAGGTCTAAGCCAGCAGTCGAACATCCTTAGTGCTGCTGCGGAGGTGGGAGAGGCTCCCGCCACCACCGCTGCACTTGCCAGCCATCAGCCCGGCTTTTGACTGAGCAACGTTCCCCCTGTGGGAGCGCACTGACCACCAGGGGGCAGCTCCTGCTTTGAGCTTCTGCTCCCTGGTGGTCAGTGCATGTCATAGCGAGCGGCTGAGCAGCCTTAGCATATCATTAGCATATTATGCTTTGATTGGTTGAACGGATGACCGGACAACCAGACACTTAGCATATTAGGCTTTTATTATATAGGACTAGAGGCCCGGTACACGAAATTCATTCATGGAGGAGGGTGTCCCTCAGCCCAGCCTGCACCCTCTCCAATGTGGGATCCCTCTCACAATCCAGGACTGCTGGCTCCCAACTGCTCGCCTGCCTGCCTTCCTGATTGCCCCTAACTGCTTCTGCCTGCCAGCCTGATCACCCCCTAACCACTCCCCTGCCAGCCTGATTGATGCCTAACTGCTCCACTGCCAGCCTATTTGCCCCTAACTGCCCTCCCCTGCAGGCCTGGTCCCCCCTAACTGCCCTCCCCTGCAGGCCCGGTCACCCCCAACTTGCCTCCTCTGCTGGCCTGGTCACCCCTAACTGCTCTCTCCTGCAGGCTTGATCGCCCCCAACTGCCCACCCTTGCAGGCCTGGTCCCTCCCAAATGTCCTCCCCTGCTGGCCATCTTGTGGTGGCCATCTGTGTCCACATGGGGCAGGATCTTTGACCACATGGGGGCAGCCATCTTGTGTGTTGGAGTGATGGTCAATCTGCATATTACTCTTTTATTAGGTAGGATAGAGGCCTGGTGCATGGGTGGGGGCCAGCTGGTTTGCCCTGAAGGGTGTCCCGGATCAGGGTGGGGTTCCCTTGGGATGTGGGGCGGCCTGGGCGAGGGGCCTGTCGTGGTTTGCAGGCCAGCCACGCCCCCCGGTGACCCATGTGGAGGCCCTGGTATCTGGGATTTATTTATCTTCTACAATTGAAACTTTGTAGCCTGGAGTTTCCTGCTTGCTCCGTGGTGGCAGCCATTTCTGTTGGGATTTATGTATCTTCTATAATTGAAACTTTGTAGCCTTGAGTGGAGGCCTAGGCCAGCAAGGGCAGGTGGAAAGCTTGGCTTCCTCCATTGCCATGGAAACCCAAGCCTCCCTCCTGCTCTCTGTGGCTGCAGCCATCTTGGTTGGGTTTATTTGCATACTCGCTCCTGATTGGCTGGTGGGTGTGGCTGGTGGGCATGGCTTGTGGGTGTATAGGAGGTATGGTCAATTTGCATATTACTCTTTTATTAGATGGGATTATATAGGATGATTTTCTCTTCAATTGCCTTCACATTTCTCACTCACAAGACTGATACACTATTTCCCAATTGTGGAAAACTGAAAAGCAAAGCAGAGCCACTGTAGAAGGTAGCATTCCAAAGTATTCTGTGAGAGGATATCCCCAGCTCCTGCCCACCCTCACTCTGGGTCAAAGGTTAAGGGCTGGGATAACCAGCCTTAGAACTGACATCATGTGTGTATGTCAAGATAATGGTCAAGCCAGACCATGGAGCAGGGGCCAAGAGCCTAAATGCTGCCCACCATGGAACAGCAATGGCCACAAGGGTTAGTCTGGGCTCAGTACAACAGAACCACAGGGAAAGGTATGATTAAAATGAGTCAGAGTCTGGGAAGCCATGGGAAAGTTGCATGGTGGCTTGCCAGTTCCCTAATAGCCTAAGGGCACATATATTTACTTCTAACTGAACCCTTAACTAAGGGAAGTAAAGTGTCTGGTGTAAATAGCGCAATCTACACAGCAGCACTGCTTTGAGAACAAGCTTTCACTCTCTGAGATATGCTCAGAGATACAGATCAGAGTCAACATTCTGTGAATAAACCAGAAACCATACTGCTCATAACACATATGTTTTAAATCAAGATGAATAGATGAAAACAGAACTTGAAATATAAAGCTCAGAAAGCATATTAATAAAAGTGGAAAATACTAGAGTATAATACATAATGCTTCCAGTACTAGGAAGACTCCAGATACAATGTACCAGAAGCATGGCTATCAGGAATGGAAATAAAATTTACTAAACATCTACTATGTGCCAGGCATTAATACTAGTACATTAATACTATTTTATTTAATCCTTACAACTCTAGAATTGTTAGTCTCTCTTACAGATGAGAAAACAGGCTCAAGGGACAAATGTAATAAGACTAAATCACAGTCAATTAGTTACAGATTTGGAACTTGAAACCAGGATTTTCTGGCTCCAAAACCTGTATCTTTCCACTAACCTCACTGAAAAGATGTGAAACCCTCTACTGGGACCAGGGCTTGAACATTTATGAAAGGACACTAAAAATTAGTGACAATCACCTTTTCGAAAGTGAGTGATTAGTTAGTATAAAGGTTACTCAAAATTTCAATGCAATATCACAAACATGATTCTTGTCATATTCCTGGCAAGTGTAGGAAGTATTGATATCAAATACACCCACACATAGTTAGATAAATAAGTTAATCAGCTAAAATAATTTAAAGATAAGGCAGGGAGTACTATCCCTTTCAGGAAGGAAGTAATTGCCCCTTAATGATGTAGTCTGAACACCACATTAGCACCATTCACTTGAGGCCTCTGTCACCCAAAAACTTTCAGAAAACAAAACTACTACTAAACACTTCTATGTAGACTAAACTAAATGTGATTGTATTTACTATTTTACACAATTTAGAAGTTTCTATTTAAAAGACTAATTAATCAGTTTGGTTGTTTTTACTAAATGTCATACTAGATGATATATGTATATGATATGTTATTTCAAGATAATTAATTAAACTGTCATTGTGCCCCTTAGGGCAGACAAGAGGGAAATTCTGATCTCCAAATGCTGTGCCCTGAGTTGTGTTCTCACCCAAAATTAACAAATCCACCAGTACCAACCTCCCTTCCTCTTTTATCAAATTTATTGAGGTATAATTCAGTCATTAAAGTGTATAATTTAATAAATTTTGAGGAAACTATCCATTCTTAATTTTATATTAGTTTGCATTTTCTAGAATTTTTACTACAGTCACATACTATGTACTCAAATTTTGAGGCTGGCTTCTTTCACTAAGCTTAATTTGCAATTCACCAAAGTGTATCAGTAGTTGGTTCTTTATATTGCTGAGTAGTATTTCATGTATAGACATACTACTTTTTGTTTACCCATTCTCTTATTCATGAGTATATATGGATGCTTACAATTTTGGCTATCCTATCTAATAAAAGAGTAATATGCAAATTGACCATTACTCCAACACACAAGATGACTGCCCCCATGTGGACACAAGATGGCCACCACAAGATGGCCAGCAGGGGAGGGCAGTTGGGAGGGACCAGGCCTGCAAGGGAGGGCAGTTAGGGGGCGATCAAGCTGGCAGGGGAGCAGTTAGGCATCAATCAGGCTGGCAAGGGAGTGGTTAGGGGGTGATCAGGCTGGCAGGCAGAAGCGGTTATGGGCAATCAGGAAGGCAGGCAGGCGAGCAGTTGGGAGCCAGCAGTCTTGGATTGTGAGAGGGATGTCTGTCTGCCTGTTTAGGCCCGATCCCGGTAGGGGTCCCAGATTGGAGAGGGTGCAGGCTGGGCTGAGGGACACACCCACCCCCCCGTGCATGATTTTCATGCACTGGGCCTCTAGTTATAAAGCTGCTGTGAAAACTAATGTACAAATCTTTGTGTGGACATATGTTTGTAATTATTATGCAAAAATATCCAGGTGTAGATTGACTGAGCTGTATGATGGATATATGTTTAACTTTTGAAGATACTACTAAACAGTTTTTCAAAGAGTTTTTAACAATTTACATTCTCATCAGCAGCATTTGTTGTTCCACATCCTCAACAATTGGTATTATCATTATTTTCCAACTAGAGGCCCAGCACACGAAATCATGCATGAGTACAGTCCCTAGGCCTAGCCTGCGATCAGGGCCATGTCCGACACCCCTTGATTCCCCACGACGCTAGCTTGCTGCCGTAGCCCCCACGACACTCGCCACCGCCGCCCCATGAAGCTCTGTGACGATTGTCTCTGCTGCTCCACGAAGCTTCCCACCCCACAACGCTCCCAGCCGCAGCCCCGCGATGCTCCCCAACGCTCTGTGATGCTCACCTCTGCCACCCCGCAAAGCTCTGCGAAGCTCCCCACCCCACAACTCTCCGCAACGCTCTCCACAGCCGCCTCGTGAAGCCCCGCGTCGCTCCCCTCCACTGCATGCCTACCCCGTGACTCTCCGCAATGCTCCACGACGCTCTCCACAGCCACCCCGCGACGCTCCTCGATGCTCCCCGCCCCACAACGCTCAGTAATGCTCACCTCACCACTGCCACCCAGCAATGCTCACCACCATTCACCACTGGATGCTCACTGCCAGCCGCTGCTCAACAGTCCCCAGTCCCACCCGGCCGCCGCCCCTCCCCCCCCATTCGCCTTGGTTCCCCATTCGCCATGCTGTGATCAGAGCCTGCGGGGCAGGGACCGAGAGGTGGTCAATACACCTCTTGGCACCTGGTCAAGTGGTCATTCCAGTCGTTACACTTATGGTCCTGGCCTTTTATTATAAAGGATTTAGACATTCTAATGGGTATATAGTTGTATCTCATTGAGATTTTAATTTAAATTTTCCTGATCATCAAAGCCACCGAGAACCTTTTCATGTATTTATGGTCATTCATAGATCTTCTCTTGTGATATGTCTAATCAAATCTTTTGCCACTTTTATTTGGTTGTCTTATTTTGTTATAATAGCTTATTATATATTTTTTCTGGATACAAGTCCTTTTTCATATAAATTTATGGCAAATGTTTCTTCTAGACTGTGACTTGCCTTTTCATTTTCCTAACATCTTCCAAAGAACAAAAATTCTTGATTTTAATGAAACTCAACTTTCCAAGTTGTTGTTTTTTGTTGGGTTTTTTTTGGTACAATTTTTGCCTTTTGTGTCCTATCAAAGTAATCTTTGCATACCTCAAGGTCACTAACAAGTATTTAGTCTAGATTGAGGGTGGTAAAATGTTTGTGTGTTGGGCGGGGGGGGGGGGGGGGGGGGGGGGTATCAGGAAGGTATCTCAAACAAACAAAAACTGACAAGCCATGGTATTGAGAATTTCACAGTTCTGTTGAAGAGATGGTATAGAATCTTGATAAAGACATTTTAAACTAAACAAATATAAAAAAACAACAACTATTAACTCCAGATAATCTCAAGAGATGAGAATGAGCAAAAACCTAATTATTAAATGCACCATGCCTCAACGTTTGTAGCTGATCTTTAAATTTGGCCCTCAATACTATCTATTAATTATACTATGTGCCTCAGTGACTCACTCTCTTACTGTCCATAAAGACAAATTAAAAACTCCTCTTCAGTCCAGTCTATTATCTAAATACAAAAAAAAAAAATAATGTTTTTGAAGTGTCCACTGATTGTCACACTGTGTGCTAAGTTGGTAACTGCCTGACCTGAACTTGTCATTTCTTTTTTTCAAGCGTATCAGTGGCAGACAGTAACAAACCATTCCACAGCCCCCATAAACATCATTTGCCCCATATGTCAGGAAATTCTGAGATACTGTGTGGCCAATACATTCCCTTCTCTCTATACACTATTCTAATCCACCACAGGTAAGTCTCAGCAATGTAATGGTGTAACATGCAGGAGTTATCACCACTCCACTTGTATGTGGTTCCTGTCGCTATTCTCTCCAGTAAGTGATTCAATTACAGAATCTCAACCTTAGAATCTGCTTCCTGTTATGAATGCTCTTAGGCCAGGTCACCCAATGTTTTAAACCCTAGTTCCGTTTCTGAGCTAAAAACTCATGCAAAAGTGGTCTAAGAAGTATTACTAGAAGAAGATGACACAGAAAGATCTTGAACTCACCTCCCCACATGGACACACCAGATCTATAACTACATACAAAACAATTTCCTCCAGGGAGGGGGGGGGACACAAAAACAAAAAGCAGCTGAGCAACTCCTACACATCAGGTGAATGAGAAAAAGCCCCACTTAGAAACAGGTAAGAGAGCTGAGACACAATCTCGCCATAAACTCCAACCCCAGTGCAGCGACCCCTAGTCAGGAAGTCAACCTTCTCCCTGAGGAATAAAGTGTTTGAACCCCACATTGGGCACCCCAACTTTTAAAACCTGCACCTCAGAGACAAACCTCCAAAATATCTAGCTTTGCAAGCCAACAGGGCTAGTTTCTATGATACGCACAGGCCATAGCAAACTGAGGAACAGCTCTTGAAGGACTCACATGCAGTCACGCAGCCCAGAGCCCAGCAAAGAGGCAGTCGACTGAAAAGTGCCCAGACTTTCTGTGAAAGAGGCTTATTTGCTTATCTTAAAGGGTCATTCTGAAGGGCAGGCATCTAATTTAATACACATATACGGGCCTAATGAAATGCTCTTCAAGACAGAAGCTGGCTGGCGCCATCCTTTACTCTTCCTCTGCCTCACTCAAGCTCCCCGGTATCTCCCGGAAAGGAGCTTATACCCCGATCTGAGTCCCGTTTTTGTGGCTACTGAACAACAAACACCTCTAGATCATCTGGCTCTGGTAGCCAGCGAAGCTCAAGCTCACGGGTCCCACCAAACGGTAACAAATGAAAGATTTCTTAACCAAATAAAACTGGCAGGACACAGCAAGGGGCAAGACTGAGTTCCAAATCTTTCTGTGAAAGAGGCCTACTGGCCCGTCTTCATAGCTGCGTCCTGAGGGGCAGGCTGCTAATTAAACACACATCTAAGGGCTGACTGGAAACTCTCCAGAGATCCTGGAGGGCCGGTGCCATCTTCGAGGTCTCCCTCTGCTGCGCTGCAGAGCACGAGGGTATCTCCCAGAGAGGAGGGTGTACACACGTCTGCTGCCCTAGTTCTTGTGGCTGCTGCTCAAGGGACACTCCCAATCACCTAGCACTAATGATGTGCAGAATCTGTATTCATGGTCCGGTCCCATGACACTGTCACAAATGGAGGGACAGTTCTTGGCTGGCTACCACACTGTGCACAGCGCAGACAGCAGACTGAAACACACCCCCGACTTTCTGTGAAAAAGGCCTATTTGCTTGTCCTGGAGCTTTGGGCAGAGGGGCAGGCTTCTGGTTTGGCATACATCTAGGGGGCCTCTTGAGTTCCTCTCCAGGGATGGAGGCTGGTCAGTGTCATCTTTGCTCTTTCCCTCTACCTGGTTCCAGGTTGGCAGTATCTCCCAAAAAAAAGCTTCTACACTCATCTAGCACCCCCAATTTTTGTGTCTGCTGCTTGGGGACACCAAGGAGATGATGATCATGTTTCACTGCTGCTTGCCCTCAGGTCCTTCATCTTCTAAGCACTTAGTATGTTTTCTTTTAAATATACTAGACATTTAACTTTGATCGAAAATGCAATCTACTAGTACATGTAAACAAATAAATGAATAACCTTTTCACATGTCCCCCATGTTCCTTTAAATAGGAAAAAAGTGCTAAATCTCTCTTCAAAGCCTATTTGGCCATAGGTGTCCCACCTACGGTTTTAAAAACAGTCTGCAACTTGACGTTCTGAGATCCTTTCTTGAACTAGAACTCATTCTGTTAGAGAAGTCCTGATATTGTCCATAGTCCCTAAAAGGTGAGGATGGTAACCAGGCTGAAGGCAACTGGGAAGAGACTTGAGCAAACTGAGGACCATTAAGAAACTGTGCAGAGGCAAATCGTATCAACAAAACACCAGCTCCTTCAATTAAAGCTAGAGAATGCCACCCATCACAGCTGACCCAACCACAGCCACTGGTCCATTTCCTGCTGCCAGAGTGGCTCCTGTTAAGGCTCCACTCTTACTGGAGTTTCAGGGGTCCTCTTTCCCCCCAACTTGAAACATACTGCAGTCGATCATGGAAAACTGACCTCCCTGAACTGCAAAGCTTCCTCCCAACTTCAGAGCCCTGGTTTTAACAGCTGTCAAACGCCCTCGTAGTCTGTGGTTCACTCCCACTGGAGAATTGTGAACACCTTTGATTGCTTGAAAAATGCCACCACCTATGGTACCCATCATAAAGACCCCACCACAGTCATCCATAATTCACCAGGCAGGACTCTTGCACGTACTCCTCCATCCTGACTTCTACTTTTTTCCATGCAAGAGAACCCCAATACAACTAAAAGCACATTTCTCAGCAGAAATTTTGCAGATCAGAAAGGGGGTGGCAAGATATATTCAAAGTACTGAAAGAAAAAAATTTTCCAAACTCTACTGGGCAAAGTTTGCTTCAGAATTAAGTGAGAGATAAAGGATTTTTTGGATAAGCAAAAGCATCACCAGTAGACAGATATTACTAGATACTTTAAATAAATTTCTGTAAGGAAACAAAAGGAGGCTAATTAGTAACAGGAAAACATAGGAAAGAATAAATCTCATTGGTACAAGTAAATATACATTTCAGAATAATCTGATGAGGTAAATTATTCACTTATACAGCTAGTATGAAGATTAAAATATAAATAATAACTACAATAATTTTTAAGGGATACACAAGATAAAATTATATAAATGGTGACATCAAAAACTTAAAATGTGGGATAGGGAATTAAAAATATAGACTCTGCCAGTTGAGCATTGACCTATGAACTAGGAGGTCAAGGTTCCATTCCAAGTCAGGTTGCAGGCTCGATCCCAAGTAGGGGGCATGCAGGAGGCACCTGATCAATGATTCTGTCTCATCATTGATGTTTCTATCTCTCTCTCCCACTCCCTTCCTCTCTTAAATCAATAACAATATATATTTTAAAAAGAATAAAGAGCTTTAAAATACATTCAATTTAAGTTATTATCAACTTAAAATAGACTATTTTAAATATAAATTGCTTTATGTAGTTTCATGATAACCACAAAGTAAACATCTATAGCAGCTACCCAAAAGATAAAGATAAAGGAATCTAAACATAGCACTACAAAAAATTATCACAAATGAGGTTAAGAAAAAAAAACACACAAACAAATTACAAAACAACCAGAAGACAAATAAGAAAATGGCAGTGAGTACATACCAATCAATAATTATTTAAATGTAAGTGGCCTAAATTTTCCAAAAGACATAACAAAACATGGAGCTCATAGATACAGAGAAGAGATTGGTGTTTGCCAGAGGAAAGCAGTAAGTGGTGGGGGAAATGGGTGAAGGGGGTCCAAAGGTACATTCAGTTATAAAATAATTATTTCCTGGAGATGCAATGTACGTCCTGTGACTATAGTTAACAATAATGTATTTTATTTCTGAAAATTGCTTTAAAAATTATTAAAAGTTCTCATCACAAGAAAAAAATTTTTGTAACTATGGATGGTGATGGATATTCAGTAGACTTACTATATGATCATTTCCCAATATATACAAGTAGTGTATTATGTTGAACACCTGAAACTAACAGAATGTTGTTTATGCCATTATAGCTCTAAAAAAAAAAAAAAAAAAACCCACGAAGTACTTAGAGGTAGAATTAACAAATTTGTAAAAGATGTGTATGCTAAAAACTACAAAAAGTTGCTTAAAGATCACACTAAATAAAGACAGAGGGATTTTCCATGAAGAGCTTATAATATAGTTAAAAGTGAAATTAATATAAAAGAAATTTAAAAATTATTAAATACTCAAGATAGGATAGTGGTATGACTTCTCAATTTGCATATATTTTCATTTTGAAAGCCTGGAAAAATGTTTCAGCAACGTAAGACATAACTCCTATATCCAGAATAGACTTCTCCCTTTATTCTATGTAAGAGAAGCATATAAATTCAATGACCTTCTTTGTGCCTATTATTGCCCCCCAAAGTAATTTATAATGTATAATTCTATCTCTAGAAAGCAGTTAAAAACTGTCTCATAAACTGAATATGAATAAAAGTATGAACAGGAGCACAAATTTTAAAGCCTTCCTGCAAAAAAATTAATACATTGTCTTTAAGCACAAATCTTTTCTTTTAAAGTGCAAAACATAAGTTGGATTATGGGCTCATATTTGTCACAGAGCAGCTACAGATGAGACTTCTTAAGAATCCAATGAAGATGAGAAACCAAGATGGCGGCATAGGTAAACACCTAAACTGCTGTCTCGCACAACAATTTCAAAACTACAACTAAAAGACAAAATGTCTATCACCCATAACCACGGAAAAGCTGGCTGAGTGGAAGTTCTACAACTAGAAGGAAAGAGAAAAGAGCATTGAGACATGCACAAGCACTGAAAAGCTGAGGTACGGGGGCGCGCAAATCGTGCTGACGGCGGGTGACTGGGTGCCCTGCTTTTTTCAACCCCAAGGGAAACAAGCTCCTGATTACTCTGAACTCCAGTTTCTGGGGAGACGCTGGGGACCCAAACTCCTAAGGGGAGAAGCTGGAATGTCTGCCATCGGGTCGGAAAGTGAGGGTGACTTTCTTGCAGAAGTGCACCCAGCAATCATTGTTTACTGTGCTGGGGCGCGGGATGCAGGGACTTGGAAACACAGAAACGCAGAGACGGCTGACTGGCAGCCATCGCTGTTTGCCACACCCTAGCCTAGTGACTCCCTGAGACCCCGCCCCGCACAATCTACAAACCCACCCAAGCTCTACGCAGCGGCTTTTGCATATAAATGGCCTGCCCTATCGCAGCTTAACCTAGCAAACTGCAGCCCTGGTCAGACAGCTCCAAAACCTCCAAACCCCAACCAAAGAGGAGAAAACTGTAGTTCTTGCTGTAGCTCCTGCTGGGTGGTCTCAGACAGTAGCTGACCTGCACCCCATAGGAGATCCAAAAGCTAGTGTATCTAGTGGTCAGTGTGAGACAACACCAGATTTCAACTACTCACATCCATAAGTGACACATTCAAGAGGCAGACTCAGTGAGTACCAAAGCCCCACTGAAGTGAGTCCTGCCCCATAAGCGTGTCTCCAGCACAGCAGTTCTTCCATTATAGACACAGCAGGTCCTCACAGCCAATTGGCCTGGAGGTCAATTCCTCCCAGTGACACCAACAACAATCAAGACTTAACTACAACAAGGCTGTACACACAGTCCACAAAGGGCTGCACCAAGAGTGTCCACCTCAGGTAACTGGGAGGCCGACCCACTGGGCCATATAGGACACCTAGCACACAAAGCCACCCTACCAACTCAGGGAAGCAGCGAAAATGTGGAGACAAAGGAACAGATCACAAACAGAAGAAATGGAGGAAAACAAAAGACTGGATATAGAGTTCAAAACCACAGTTATAAGGTTTTTCAAGAATTTCCTAGAAAAGGCCGATAAATTTAACGAGACCCTTGAGGATATGAAAAAGGACCAACTAGAAATTAAACATACACTAACTGAAATAAAAAATATTATACAGAGACCCAACAGCAGACTAGAGGAACGCAAGAATCAAGTCAAAGATTTGAAATACAAAGAAGCAAAAAACGCTCAACCGGGAAAGCAAAAAGAAAAAAGAATCCAAAAAGTTGAAGATATTGTAAGAAGCCTCTGGGACAACTTCAAGCGTACCAACATCAGAATTATGGGGGTGCCAGAAGAAGAGAGAGACTGCAAGATACTGAAAACCTATTTGAAGAAATAATGACTGAAAACTTCCCCCACCTAGTGAAAGAAATAGACTTACAAGTCCAGGAAGCACAGAGAACCCCAAACAAAAGGAATCCAAAGAGGACCACACAAAGACACATCATAATTAAAATGCCAAGAGCAAAAGACAAAGAGAGAATATTAAAAGCAGCAAGAGAAAAACAGTAGTTACCTACAAGGGAGCATCCATACAATTGTCAGCTGATTTCTCAACAGAAACTATGCAGGCCAGATGGGAGTGGCAAGAAATATTCAAAGTGATGAATAGCAAGAACCTACAACCAAGATTACTCTACCCAGCAAAGTTATCATTCAGAATTGAAGGTCAGATAAAGAGCTTCACAGATAAGAAAAAGCTCAAGGAGTTCATCACCACCAAACCAGTATTATATGAAATACTGAAAGGTATTCTTTAAGAAGAGGAAGAAGAAGAAAAAATTAAAGATAAAAATTATGAACAACAAATACATATCTATCAACAAGTGAATCTAAAAATCAAGTGAATTAAAAATCTGAGGAACAGAATAAACTGGTGAGTATAATAGAATCAGGGGCATAGAATGGGAGTGGATTGATAATTCTCAGGGGGAAAGGGGTGTGGGGAGTACGGGAAGAGACTGAACAAAAATCGTACACCTATGGATGAGGACAGGTAGGGGGGAGGTTAGGGCAGAGGGTGGGGTGGGAACCGGGTGGAGGGGAGCTATGGGGGGAAAAAGGAGAAACAATTGTAATAATCTGAACAATAAAGATTTATTAAATTAAAAAAAAGAATCCAATGAAGTTCTTGAACCGATGAATATAAGCAACAGCTGGCAACTTATTTCAGCAAGTATTAAATTACAAATTCTACCAGGTTAGTGGAAGTGGGTGGAAAATTCACCTGGAGTGAAATAGTGAAAGCTCATTTTACAAATTTCAAAATTTATCCCCATATTACACCAGCAGCTTAATATAGGCTGGGGGTCAGAGTGGACTAGTCAAAAGGGTTATATTTCTTAAACTGTAAATATACACTTAAAGTTTAAACCTATCTGTAGCCTACATCTTAGTGTCATCAGTTCCATGAAATACATTGCTTTCTTCCTAATCACCAGTCAAATCAGCTTCAATAATAATTTCAGAACATGAGGTGTCCAAAGAAGAGAATTCAGCCTGAGAGGATGTCAAAATGAGGAAGTGCAGGTAGCCAAAGGCCTGCAGGTGAGGCAGCGTTAGAAAATGGCCTGCTCTGTCTGCATAAACTCTCCTAGCTTAGCGGCATCAGCTACCACATTTGAAATCATCTTTATGTTGCATTTCCTATATGTGCCTGGAATTGTTAGTGCCTGATAAATTCTGTAAGTTACCATGCTTCCATTTAGTAGACAGTTTGATTAATAACCTAATTTTATTCACACTTAACAGACGTTCTCACATCCTAAAAAGACACCTGTATATAAAGAAGGTTATTTCAAAGATAAATTCTAAAGAAATTTTTAAGAAATCAGCAACCTTAAAACATAGATTTGCCTTTACTTTTCATTTTATTTATAATTCTTTGTATTACTTTGCATTTATTTACTCTATCTTATGTTTTTGCACTGACTTTCAATGTAAAATTATATCTGTTCACATAAAATAATGTTCAGCTCCAATAAAACCATAAAAAGATTACTTTTTAAAGTGCAGTATTTAAAACATTTTAAATAATAAAAAGGAACATGAATCCCATGACATTAAAATATCACACTATTCACCACAAAATAGTTCAATGAAAAAGAGATGTTGCCTGATATTTTACATAGAGTTTGTGTCTTTATCTCTATTCTCAAATATTTTCTTTTAAAACTAATGCTTTTGTTCCTTATAAGATATCTAATGCATTGTTAGTGCATATTTGTCATTTATGATTATTTGTAAGTAATTGTTTACTAACTAAAACTTTAGGGTAAACATCATATTCAAAATACTCTTAATATTTAAAATGTCATTTTTAATACTATTTTTAAGTAGTTTGTTATACTGTTTTGTGGATTTAAAAAAATAACAAACACAAATACAACACTTCCACTTCCTAAACTGATGAGGACAATTTAGCAGATACTGAAACCTTAAGAATTAATGCTTACTGCTCACCATCATTGAGAATTTCTACAGAACAGATCAACTGTACCACACTTACGTTTATAGACTATTTTGCCCAGCAGCTCAATCAGGGATAATTCCACTGGGGGGGGAAAGACTCTAAATTCATGTTGTATCAAACTGATACTGTTCTTTTTTTCAACCTATATAAAAACTTATCACCCAAAGCATATTAAAAAGAAATATAATGTTTAACTTTAGCAGGCTTGCTAAAGTACTGACAACTAAACAATGCCATATAAATACTCTTATTTTGGCAATGACCCACAAAGTTAACTTCTAGAGCATTCAACTTAATAAAGTAATTCATGAAAATTAAACTTCGTATTTTTTCCACTTTTGAGACTAAATATATAAATTAGGTAATACCTATTTATAGCACTTGAAAATTTTCTGCATACTAAAATTGCTACTGTCTATAAGGTACATACCATTTAGAAAACACAATTGGTCAAGCATTATTCTTTTCAGGTATATACATATAAAGGAGGAAATCAACATTTGTAGCATGAATAGGTTTGATTAGCAAATGTCACCCATGTAGATATGATTGTCTAATCAACAATGTGTGCCTGATTCTAATCACCATTATATCTGAGAAATCTGTAAATTACATTGTGAGTTGCAATCCCCCATCCACTACCAGAACATGCCCTGTAATATAGGGTGATTCTAAGAGAAACACAACTGCGTGTGCCACATCAATGGGGTCTCCAAATCTCCCAAGAGGGATATTTTTCTTTAAATGTTCTTCATTCAAGGCTTTCGTCATATCTGTATGAACAAATCCTAAAAGAGAAATGTTTGTTTAGTAGAAAAGAGTAGATACTAAGACAGTTGCTCAATCTTAAATAAAAAAATGTACTCCAGAAAATATGATATTACTAATAAATCTGTTTAGAAAATACAACAGAGTTTTGCTAGCAATCAAGTAACCAAGTCTACATTTGTATTTGACTTATTTAATGAACATTTATTGAGCACTAAAATCTTTGATTCCCAAATATTTGGCCCAACTCATAGCAAAATGTAAGTGGGTACATATAAACATGAATAAAAATTATATTCCTTGGGGAACCTAAAATTTAAGGAGGAAATAGTCACTTGCACCCCTAATTATAATGTAAGGAATATCCTTATAGACAAAGTACTACAGAATGGATTGATTTTTACTTGGGTGGGGTAGAAGGGGGGAAGGTAAGGTAGAGGGAAGGAAGGCATCACACGATCCGATTTGGCACTATGACAAAATTAGTTCCATTTGCTATAACTAGGACAACTGATGATTAGAAAGACCAGTATTTCCAATATTCATATAACAAAAAATCTTAGGGTCATATCTAATTCTGATAGAAGTATACAGAGAAAATTAAAAATTTAACATGGCATTGGCGTGTGCAATGAAGTTTGCAGAGAACATGATCTAAGGTATATGTTTTGTAGTATGAAGTACTATGCAATATATTAAGCAACTAATTCCAAATGACTCATATTATAGATATATGCCAGGGTTATAAATTTATTAATAAAATCTTGTGATTAGTCTGACACACACAAACACATATTATCAATAAAATACTTAACTTATATAATCAGTATTCACTACTTAATAATTTAAGCTTAAAGAAAGCAAGTACTCCTCATAAAATGAATAATTATTAGAAAAATATAAAAATGTTTAAGGTGATAATAAATGGATTAAGAGTTAGACATGACATGTGAAGTGAAAGTTTAATGTGCTATCTCAAAAATAAAGTTTCCAAATTGGCTTATGTTAAAAATAATTTATATCTAAAACTATAGATCAATTTAAATATACTGCCATTAAAAATACCAATTAAAGGTGAACTAAGCACTGGATTAAGAGTTAGAATTAAGCCACAGGCTTATTATGCACTACTACGTAATTATGTAATTTTTCTTTGCCTTAAGTTTTCACTTATAAATATCTAAACATTTGCTTAAAAGTCTTGTGAGAAATAATCAGATGCATATGTATAGTAATACCTTAATCAATAAAGAAAAAAAGAAAATTTAAAAAATAAATAATCATAGATTTTTTTTCTGTCATGAAGCCTATGACAATGACAGCTTTATTAGGAAAAAAAACTGGAAATAAGCTGAATGTGTTTCAATAAGAAATTAGCTATAGAAGTCATGGTACATCCACACAATAGAGCAATGTGCAGGCATTAAAGTGTTTCTATAAAAAAATACTTAATATAAGAGAAAACATTTGTATATTTAAAAAGCAGGTTACAAATAAACTCAATCATAATACTATTAGAAGGTACAAACTTCCAGTTATAAAATAAATAATAAATGTGGTGACTATGGTTAATACTCTACTATATATTTGAATGTGGTTAACAAAGTAGACCTTAAAAATTCTTATCACAAGAAAAAAAATTGTAACTATGTATGGGACATACATTAACTAGACAGAGTTGTGTTCATTTCACAATATATACAAATACAGAATTGTTATGCTGTACACCTGAAAGTAATGTCAATTTTAGCTCACAAAATATGTAAATTTTTAAAAACCAAAGAAATACTTTACTGCTGATTTAAAAAATATATATCCCAAAATATTAACAGTGATTAACATTAGTTACTGAAATTACAGATAATGGTTATTTTTTTTCTTCTTTGTACTTAATTGAACTTCCTAAATGTCTAGAACACATATATAATATCACAGTACTAACTTCAGATTATCTAAAATGAGGGCCTGGAATAACAAAAAAAAATTATATTTTTGTGTTTTACTGAGAAATTACATTATGAAACAAATCTCCTCTACCATAAAATCTTACCACATTTATTTTAAAAGTTAGCAACATGTCCCTCATTCTCTTTAATCTTTAAGAACAATGAGCTGGCTAGAAGGATGCAAGAATAAAAGAAGCAGCTGACACAGATAATGATAAAACTGAATAACCAGCGTTGGCATAATTTTAAGTGAACTATAAATGAAACTTCACCTACAGTGAGGAGTCAATAATCAAAAGGCAATACAACCATCTCAAGAAGAATGATCATGGGGCTCCTTGATATCCAAAGTTCAATGGCCTTGAACACACTTACTTTCAAAGATACCTCCAAGAGTGTATTAGAAAAATTAACCTCACATATTAAGATAGCTGAATGAATTAAAAGTATGAGTAACATTTAAAGCTTGTTTCTTCCTAAAGAGTTCATGACGCAATTATCCTTTATTCTAAGGTCATTCTGAATTCTAGTAAAGTTGGCAAAAAATATTTCCCCATTTACTTTCAAATGTTACTATCAAACTCTCAGCAAAAACAAAGCAAACAAACGAAAAATCAATTATGTATTTCCATCTTAAGAAAAAAATATCAATAAACTAGAGTAAAAATGGTTTACTGAGAGACCTTGCAACTATGATTAACCAATACTAGTCTCAACTTCTCATTGGCTCTGGTGACTTATTCTCAGGGCAGCATTTTGTGGTAAAAAGGCCACTAGATTAGGACACATTAAACTAGATTCTGTTCCCTACTCTGCTAGCACTATAAAAAAAGTTAGGACCTAAGGAAATTCATGCACTCCCTAAAACTATGTGGCTGTTTCTGAATCATAGATTAGTGAGACTTCTTTTAGCTCTACAAAACTATGTCTGAAAAATGAAAACTGGATCCCATTAAGTGGTCCTCATGGCTTTCTTACTTGAAGTTTAGGAAGGTGAGCGCCTCTTAAAGGACCCTCAGTTCTTACACTGGTAGCTATGTGGAGGTTAGCATATCCCAATTCAACATGCTTATTTGGGTTTTTCTCCTTATTCTGCTAAAAGAGACTGATTTGCCCTGCTTCCGGGTAGATTGTAGTGCTGATATGTTTGTCCTTTTAAACAAAAGGCTAAGCTATTTGAAGGTGTTTTCACCCTGAAAAGGGAGCAGATCTAGAACAAGCTAAGAGGTGTGGGAGCGCAAACCTTACATAGGACGGAAGATTAGGCAGTGAGACAAGTTCAAGGACTATCTCAGGGAGATGGAGTGGCCCCTGCCCCATAGAGATGTGGGCTGTGAGAACAGACTGTGATCCTCCAATAACAACCAAGTATGCCAGATATATGGACTAGATAAAGGTTAATATCTCAAAGCTGTTAATACGATCTTGCTCAGCAGTACAGCCTGGCTTCGGCATGGCAATGGTCTGTGTCCATGTTAGATTAGATTTGTAAATGAGGGAGAGAGGTACCCTGAGTCCAGCAATGATTACAAGTCCAGATATAGGATCACAATGTTCAGGCACATGCCTCACAGGAAGATTCTCCCTCCACTACTCAAGCTTGGAAGATAAGAGTGCCACAGCCTCTATCCAAACCTGTACTTGGAATGACAAACCTCCTGGGGCAGCAACTAGCCATTACTGAACTCTACACTAAAGCCTAAAATAAAGTCGTTGGCAGAGGCCAAGTTGAAAGGAAAGGGGTGAATTTACCAATAATGTCTTTTCCTCTTTGATTATGATGTTTGATATGGACAGCAAGAACATGCCCAAAGACCTAATTATCTGCAACTTTTTTAACAGACTTGTATTTTTTAGACCAGCTTAGGTTTATTAGAAAATAGAGCACAAAGTATTCCCATATACTTCCTTATCATACTGCACCTCTCCCCATCATCTGGTTTTCCCTGACATCCTGCCTTAGTATGAACACTTGATGAACCAATATGGATACAGTATTATCAAGTCAAGTCCATGGTTTACATTAGGATTCATCCTTTGGATTGTACATTCTGTTTTGACAAATGCACAATGTCATGTGTCCACCATTACAGTATCATACAGAATAGTTTTACTGCCCTAAAAATCTATCTGCAACTTTATAAAACTCATATATCATCCCCCAAAATATCATAAATCCAATAAAAATGTGAAGCTAGTCTCTGACGATAAATTACTTCAGCTCTAACAAATTTCAATGTCATTTTATGCAGTAGTACATGAACCACATAATCCTCATCGATGCATATATTCAGACGGCACTGCATATCAACAGACTTTTGGATTCTTAGTAGCTCTTTAACACTCCACACACCCATGTTCCTATTGCCTTTCAGTTTGTGCTTCCTCTCCTTAGCCCCACAGACTTTCACTTTACTTGTAATGTTCCAGAAATTGGCTCTACTCCTCAGTTTGCATACATATTTACAATGCCTTTCAAGCTGGGCTATAAAAATTATGAACTACCAGTAGGTACCATTATCCAACTGATGGTGTTATTACTGATCACTTGGAGATTGCACAATTAGAGGTTTCCAGCTGGCTACAAAGCTTAACAGATAAATGAAATGGCATGCACTCAACCAACATAGAACAAGGATACTGCTACTTTAAGTCAGTAAATGATGATATACACATTAATGCTTTTTATAAAATACTAGAGGCCTGATGCACGAAATTAGTGCAAGAGTAGGCCTTCCTTCCCTCGGCTGCCAGCACCAGCTTCCTTCTGGCACCAGTGACCCGGGCTTCCCAACAGCTGCAGGCAGGCATCCGGGACCCAGGCTTCCCTCCAGCCACAGGCAGGCACCCAGGACCTGGGCTGCTTCCTTCTGGTCGCCCGCAGGCACCCAGGACCCGGGCTGCCTCCTTCTGGTCACCCGCAGGCACCCGGGACCCGGGCTGGCTTCCCTCAGGCCACCAGCAGGCACCGGGGACCCGGGCTGGCTTCCCTCAGGCCACCCGCAGGCACCGGGGACCCGGGCTGGCTTCCCTCCAGCCCTGGCTTCGTCAGGAAGAACATCCAGAAGACGTCCAGTCTAATTAGCATATTACTCTTTCATTATTATGGACTAGAGGCCCGGTGAACAAAATTCACTCATGGGATAGGGGAGAGCCCCTCAGCCCGGCCTGCACCCTCTCCAATCCAGGACCCCTCAAGGGATGTCCGACTGCCGGCATCCCTCTCACAATCCAGGACCGCTGGCTCCTAACCACTTGCCTGCCTGCCTGCCTGATCACCCCTAACCACCTCTGCCTGCCGGTGGATGCCCCTAACTGCTCCCCTGCCAGCCTGATCGCCCCTAATCACCTCTGCCTGCCGGTGGATGCCCCTAACTGCTCCCCTGCCAGCCTGATCGCCCCTAATCACCTCTGCCTGCCTGATTGCCCCTAACCGCCTCTGCCTGCCTGCCTGATCGCCTCCTAACCACCTCTGCCTGCTGGCCTGATCGCCCCCTAACTGATCCCTCCTGCTGGCCTGATTGCCCCCTCACTGCTCCCTCCTGCTGGCCTGATTGCCTCCTAACTGCTCCCCCCTACTGGCCTGATCGCCCACTAACTGCTCCCCCCTGCCAGCCTGATCGCCCCCTCACTGCTCCCCCCTGCCGGCCTGATCACCCCTAACTGCCCTCCCCTGCCGGCCTGATCGCCCCTGACTGCTTTCCCCTGTCGGTCTAATCACTCCTAACCGCCTCTGCCTCGGCCCCCGCTACCATGGCTTTGTCTGGAAGGACGTCCAGAAGATGTCCAGTCTAATTAGCATATTACCCTTTTATTAGTATAGATGAACTCTTTAGGAACAGAGACACTCATAAATACAAGTGTGGTATGTGCTTCTTATCCAATGAGAATTTATATGTCACAAATTCTAAAGAAAATGTATTTCCTTTATCCATTCCTGGCTAGCTATATAGTATAGATAGCATCTAAATTTCATTTTACTTGGTCACTATTTTATTTTTGAACATTTTGGTATACAGCAGAGACTTTATGTTTAAATAAGATACCAGCATATTATACTATCACCAGTATTAACAATTATGGAATGTGACTACTAGATATTTTACCAGCTCAGAAATCCAATCTCTAGGAGCTATAAAAAATTAAAATAGTCTTAGATACTTCTTTAACACATTAAGCAACCAGTCAGTCACCGGTGACTGACACTATACTTTCCGTCCAGAAGACAAAACAGGCTGGGCGCTTAACGTGTTAAGGCAGAAGAAACAAGGCTGTTGACAAAAACTAGACCAAGATTTTAACCAGAACCAATCTGTATGTCTTAAGATTATGTTTATAAAAATGTATAAGGAAGCAGTGTGTAAAAATCAACTCCACACCAAAGACTCATAAGAGCACCTAGAATAATATCTGTCTTGAGTAGCTGCCAAGTTTATGCAAGCATTTGTCCACAAGACTTTCTCCAGGTAGTTAAAATAAAAGCTCTTCAACTTAAAAACAAAACAAAGCAAAAAACAGGAGAGGGCAAAACACTTAAGATATCCTGACAAATAAATGCAATGCTATTTTATTTGTCAAAATTTTAAATGCATATACCCTGTGAGCCTTGGCCATTTCATTTCCAGGATTATACTAATATACTCGCACATGTGCAAAATAAAGTATGTACAAGTATTCTCACTGCATTATTAATTGTAATGGCAAAAGATCAGACACAACCTAAATGCACATCAAAAGGCAACAGGATAAATAAATTATAGTATACCTGTAAAACAGAAATTGTCTTTCAACTAGCCATTAAAAGTGATGCAGCAGTCACAAAAGAATGCAAGTTATATGATTTCATTTACATAAAATGTCCAGAATAGGGAAATCTACAGAAACAGAAAGATTAGTGGCTGCCAGAAACTGGGGACATTGCAGAGAAATGGAGAGTAAATGCTAATAGCTACAGGGTTTCTTTAGGGATGATGAGAATGTTTCAAACTGTATTATGGTGGTAAAAGAACAATTATGTGTCTATACTAATAGCACTAAATCGTACACTTTAAATGAGTGCATTGTATATTATGTGAATTATATTTCCATAAAGCTGTTATTTAAAAAAGTGATGCAGCACTACATGGAATAATAGGGAATCAACTCCAAGATGCATTGGTCTATAAATAAAGATAAAGAACATTGTGAATAGTATGACATAATTGGTGTTTTCTTTAAAAAGAGAGAGAGAGAATGCACATACACACTTTATTGGCTTGTATATGAAAAACAGAAGAAATTAGTTAACAGTGTGTTGCTTTTGAGGAAAGGAACTAGATGAACAGAGGAGCGAAGACTCACTTTTCCTTCTAGGTCTTTTTGTACTTTTGAATCTTGGACCATGTTTGTATTATCTATGGAAAACACATCTTTAACCCTTTGCACTCGCTTGCTTTTTTCTTGATTCCTTTATTCTACTCGGGATTTAATTTTTTTAAATACCCCAGATTTTACAAAGCGCGGCAGTAGAATAAAAAACTGGAGTTTCTTTTCATACAAACTTATTTATTTGGATTTTTTTATATTTCAAATTATTGATACATTCAAAGAGTAATTTTAATCTCGACATCCGAGTGCAAAAGGTTAAAGCAAGGTATACATTATAGCTTCCATTTATCAAATACTGTTTCCCATATTGTATATTTTCTAACCAGTAAGATTTAACTATGATGAGTAATTTATTTTATATTTAAAGTAATAACAAAGCTTAGCAACTACCTGATCTTTCAAAAAATCAAGAGCCCTAAGCAGGTGATTCAATTGGTTGGAGCATTGTGCCATACACCAGAGTTGCAGTTCCATTCGCAGTCAGGCCACATACCCAGATTGTGCGTTTGATCCAGGTGGAGGTGCATACGGGAGGCAACCCATCGCTGTTCCTCTCTCACATCAATATTCCTCTCTCACATCAATATTCCTCTCTCTCTCCCTCTCCTCTCTCTCTCTCTGTATCTTTCTCTCTCTTTCTCCCTCCTTCCTTCCCTCCCTCCCCCCCTCCCAACTCCCCTCCCTTCCTCCCTACACCATCTCTAAAAATCAATAAATATATATCCTTGGGTGAGAATTTTTTTTAAAAAAATGATGACGATATTAAGAAGCAAATGACAGCCTAATTTATTATTTTCCTTTTCCCTTGCTTTTCCTATTATGAGTTACTTTTTAAATTATGTTCATTCATTGGAAATTCCATTTGAAGGTGACCAGGAAAAATGACATAAAAAGAAACCTATTTGTTAATTCTGATATTTGTCAGGTCTATAAAAAGATCTGGTAAAGAATAGCATTATAATTCTACTGAAAATAAAGTTAATAATCCATAGAATCAATTTATGAAGGAATCAATTTAATTGTACTATTTCAACTTATACGTTGCTTCTGACCAATGAAGCATATTCATACTATGAAACCTACTAAATATATATAGCAATATTGAACAGCCACAATTTTAGCAACAGGTATTTTTGTGTAGTATAAATTGCACTGGAAAGATTTCAGAAAAGGTTATACATACAAACGCACTTCCATAACACTCATAAAACTTCCCTTTGTATACAAACTGCATTCCCACTATTTAGCCTGTTGCCTTGACAACTAAATCACTCTAACAAAATTAAGCATTCATTCTTCAGCGTTTCCATAGCATCATACATGTATCTTTATGTGAATCACATGCCACTATAGTTATTTGTTTATATGTCTGTCTTTCCCACTGTACTTAGCTCCTTGTGACAGAGTATCTTATTCATTTTTATAATTTTGGAACCTAACACAGCCCTTGAATATAGGAGACACTCCCATATGTAAGCCTGCTGAATGATTTATTATGAGTTAAGAATACTTACATTGCCCTGAAACCATCAGCTTTTAAATCACCATGACCTAGAATTAACTCTTCATTACCCACACCACTGCAGTCTCCAAAAGAGAAGGAAGGAAACACATGCAGCTCCAAACCCTAATGATCTATTCTCCACATGGATGAGTGAGGCCAACACTAAAATCAATCAGACTGCACAACGCGTCCCCAAACAGGAAGCAGTGCCAAGATGGCAATGCAGCTTTGGATTATCTTTTATTTTCTTTTTTTGAAAAATGGACATACTGTATCTAAACCACAGTCTATCAAATGTTCATGGATTTGCAATCCATGAATTTAGCCAGTCTCTGTGATAAAACAATGCATTTGGATGCAGGGACATTCTACAGCAAAAGGGCTATCAGAACATTTGACCATTCCCTGACCCCTGCTGTTTCAACATCAGTGCCAAATGAAACACCGATTCCAGTGTCCAAGCTGCAGCCATTAGTGACTTGAAATGAAAAGGTGGCAAAAATCTATTTCCTCCTTACTCTTTCTTACAACCAAAAAACTAAACAAAATGCCTTTTCTTAATGTAGGTAATCAATTCTTAAATACCTATAGTAAGCTAACACAAAATCCCATGGCTAACTGGCAGAGGTACATGAAAACACACATTTACTTCAAAAGTCAAGTAAATACCTAACCAAAATTTCTATCACACCATCTAATGGGTGATACTGGTAGATTCAAGTTTTAGCACATTTTTATTACCCTCTTAACTACCCCAGGCAATTTTATCAACTAGTAACTTGGCAAAAGGAAAATAATATAAAGGTAAAAGCTACAGAATTGGATAATTGCAGATAGTTTAGACAGGCCATATTAACAAAAGGACAAAAAAAGACCTAAAAACCTTCTAATGATACAAAGGAAATCTAAGGGGCCATTACTTTTAAGCTTACCTTAGCTGGGGATGAAAAGATAAAGCTTTTAGTAACAGTCCTGACATAAACCTTCTGCTGGTCACTCTCTCCTAGGTCCCAGTCTTCTGAACAGCAAAAATGACTGGAATAAATGAGCTACAAGGTCCTTTCCACCTCACATTTCCCATAATTAATATTTAAAAGTAAAGATTTTAAAGATAATATAAGGTACAAGGAAGTTTTTCTAGTCACCAGTTCATTGTTTGAATCTTTTCACAATCATTTTACAGTTATTCTACCCAGATGTCAATCTATGAGTACCAATTAACAGGCCAATTAATGGCTACCTTCTCTATAAAGAAAATAATAATAATGAGTTTTTTTATCACCTGTAGCAACCTAAACTATAATCCTGGTCATTATGTTTTAATATTTTCCAATTACCAATAACTAACAGACCAGGTTAATTGCCTATATGTCCCATTTAATCCAACAATATTTTCAAGTAATGTGGAATACCCAAAGTCAGCCTATAAAAGGGACAGGTGCACAAAAAGGTTCCCCTTGACTTCTTAAAGGGGCTCTGGTTTCACACTTGCTTTGTCTTACAGGTGAATTGCCGCTCTATTGGCTTGGGGTTTCCATCATGATTAACAAGAACACAAGTGTTCCTGATGGATTCCCTAAAGCCGTGGTCGGCAAACTGCGGCTCACGAACCACATGCGGCTCTTTGGCCCCTGAGTGTGGCTCTTCCACAAAATACCACGGCCTGGACGAGTCTATTTTGAAGAAGTGGCGTTAGAAGAAGTTTAAGTTTAAAAAATTTGCCTCTCAAAAGAAATTTCAATCGTTGTATTGTTGATATTTGGCTCTGTTGACTAATGAGTTTGCAGATCGCTGCCCTAAAGGAAGGCAGCTCTATTGCAAGTTTCCCAATGTGACTCCTACTATTTGGAAAATTCAGTAAACAGCCACCTCTCTATCCATCTTCACTGTTGGCCACTCCCAAACATGTCTGATTTCAGAAATCTCAGTTCCTCCTGCACATGGAATTGAACTTGTTGGTGCCAGAGTCCAAGTGTTCTCATTTCTGTTAAGACGCACTACCACTTCCCACCCCATGACATTACACAATGAGCTTCCACGCGGTCATTCAACAGGCAACTGCTGCCAAAATCACTTTAAAATCTTATTACTTCATAGAGTGAGTTTTTTAAAGATCTTTCTTCCTCCGGCATCCGTGTAAATCTCTTTTTTCCTTCTAATTTTCCTTTGTGTTCAATTTCTAACATGTGCCTGGGTAAGCTCTCTTAGGTACAATGACGTCCAGTGAAAAGCATCTTGTCTATTTGGAAAAGATCATTGTATGACCTCTGGCAATTCTTTTTCCGTACAAATACTGACTTTCTGGAGTAATTAGATCAGTCAGTACACAAGGCTGCTTTGTGAAATGTGCAAACGGTATCACCTATGCAGCCCTGTTTCCTCTGGATTACACTGTTATTAAAAGCACATTGTATTACAGAGCTATTCTGTTATTTAAACATAAAGATGTATTGTGTTCCCCCCCACACACACACACACACCTGAAATTGTTACATTCTTAATTTATAACTGATTTTTAAATGAGACGTTATCTTGTAATTTTAATTTGGGAATAATCTTTCAGAAAAAAATGCAACAGGGTTTATGCAAACAAAACAATCTGGCATTCCCATTGGCCTCCTTCTTGAGGACGGTGCACAGCCTGGCAGTGTGGCCATGGAGGTCCTGTCAGGGCGCAGGAGAGTCCTCCTGCATGTCATTATTCAAGAGTCTAGTGACAGTGCAGATTCCACGTTCCTGCACCAATATGCTGAGAAGTGCCTAATGATGCTGATGTACTTACAATCTCTGCAATTATTGTATAAAGCCATAAACATATATAAACTATGTCTAAAAAGAAAAACGTTTTCACTGACCTGGAGCAACCACATTCACTCTAATTTTCTTTCTTGCTACTTCTTTAGCAAGAGCACGTGAAAATCCAACCAATCCTCCTTTAGTAGCACTGTACACAGACTGACCAGCATTGCCTTTTAAACCAATAATACTCCCTAGAAAGGAAAAAATAGGCAAATTCAAACCAACTTACTGGGGTTATCAACTATGGAGATAATTTATACTAAGCAAAAAAAAAAAAAAAAAGGTACAAATCATTTTACCTTGTCCTTTGCTAAAATTAGGAATTCTAGCCATTGTCATTTGAGTGGTAAGAGTCTAAATCTGCTCCAGATACACAGAAAACAGGATTTGAATCACTTATTTGAAACCTCAAATGCCAAGTGGGGTTGAGAATTGATCCATTAAATGAAAGAAACCCACTTCTATCTATGAATAGGTCAGACATAATAAAATTTGTACAGTATTTATAACAGCTTCCAGTAGGAAGAGAGTAAAACCAGAAAAAGTCAGATAATGGCTCATAAATTTTATGATTCTACAACACAGACATAAGGAAGCATTCATTTCCACCTTTAAAAAAAAAGTTCATGTGGAGCTAAATCTCACTAAATTTGAATTACTGTCCATCTAACTAAGAAAAGCTTCAATTACAAAGTTTTGGTAAAATTGCAATTTAGTTACCTTCAGTTATGTAGTATAACTTGCACTGCCTACTAAAGATTCTTAGATAGCCTCATTTATATGAATATGAAAGAATAATTTATAATTCAAATATCAACTGTATGCAAATAAATTCATACAAAACTTAAGTGGGAAGTAATTTTCTGCACCAGTGAGTGACCTGTCCTTATGATATAAAATTAAGCAAGAATCTCACAAAATATTTGAAGTAATTTTATTTTAGAAAACATTCCAAATACCTTTTATATTATAATCAACAAGTCCAATATTAAAATGTTTATCTACATTGTACTTAATAACAAATAATGAGAATGTGAAGTACAGAAAGAGAAAAGACAGCAGACAGAGGAAATGAAGATGGACAGAGCAAGGTAGATTTGGAAGAGAGAGGAATATGCAAAAACACAAAAAAAGAAAAAATATATAGCCATGGATAAAAGGCCAAAGGAAGCTATAAAAGCTGTGATTCAGCCCTAGCCAATTTGGCTCAGTGGACAGAGCTTCTGGCTGTGGCCTGAAGAGTCCTGGGTTCGATTCGGGTCAAGGGCACATGCCTGGGTTAGGGACTAGATCCCCAGATGGGGGTGTTCAGGAGGCATCCAATCAATGATTCTCTCTCATCAATGATGTTTCTATCTCTCTCTCTCTCTCTCCCTCTCCCTTCCTCTCTGAAATCAATAAAAATATATATATTTTTAAAGCTTTGGTTCATGCCACATACTATTGTTCTTCTGGTCAAAAGTGGTAACTTCTGAAATACCATCAATTTTCTAGAAGTTTAAAATAGTCCTTTCTGTAATAAGATTCTCTTAACTTAAATTCTAATTTTACTTACTTCTAGCACAATTCTAAAGTTTTGCGTGCATACAAGGGAGTGACAAAGATTTTTTAAATACATCTGAAAAGAAGATAATTTTGGAGTTAAACAAATACATCCCTGATTATCGGGTGATGTATGCAGGCCAGTATACCAGGAGCTTACAAGAACCTAAATCATTATCTAGCTGTGTCAGAAAGCAGAGGTCGGTTCACATAATAATCTTTTATAAGAAAACCAATCTCATATTTTTAAGGATAAATATGAAAAATGTTCTAATGTTTATTAGCACAATATTCTTCTCTCACTTTCAAAACAGAAAAACCCTACATTGGGCTAGGAAAGACATTTCCTATATTAAAATGAATAGGGTCATTTACTTCAATGAAAAAATATTCCCCTTTTGTGGCTTTTAAAGATATTACCACCTAAAATTAACAGGCAGATGATGTGCCACTATTTTCAACTACCAAATTGAAATTTCAAATC
Source organism: Eptesicus fuscus (assembly GCF_027574615.1). Taxonomy (NCBI): domain Eukaryota; kingdom Metazoa; phylum Chordata; class Mammalia; order Chiroptera; family Vespertilionidae; genus Eptesicus; species Eptesicus fuscus. The sequence continues at coordinate 39,688,218 of NC_072478.1, read as the reverse complement.
ATTTTGCATTTTAAGGTCTACAGGCACATAGTACACAGCTTATCCACCCCATGAGTCAGATAAACGGAAGACAATACGTTACTTATATCCAGGCTAAAAAAACTGAAAAAGTTACTCTTTATTAAAAGCTTTCTCTGAAACCTCTGTACTTGATTTGTCAATGACCCAGGCAGCTGCTCCAGACATCATTTTTAGTGTCCAGCATATAAAATATTCAATTCCTTCTCCACGTTTTAAAAACTAGGTTTCACATAAAAATGAGGATGTCCAGTTTCTCTTTAAAAATCAAAATAGCTGGCAAACCTGGGACCACATTTGTGCATAGCAACATTCTACTGGATCTGAGCAGTGGTAGCTCCTGCCATTCCAATGGCCTCTGGACACCAAAGCTGGGTCTTTAGTCATTCCACATGGCTGGTGCTGTCCTTTTTCTAATACCTGGGGGTGTCAACTCATTCCACACCTACTTGACCACTGTACAGATGTGAATTTGTGATTCCTGTTTTACCCATTCATCAGTTAATCAAATCCTTTCTCCACAGATAATAAGATGACACATTTCATCCAAGTTTCAGCCATGAACAAATTCCAATTTAGTCAATTAAATATTTTATGGTACTAAAAGATAACTATAAATTCACAAAGGTGAAGACTCACCTACATTAACAATAGATCCTCTCTGATGTTGAATCATAGTTTTCATGGCAGCTTTGCAGGTCAGCATGGAACCCAAAAGGTTAGTATGAAGCTGAGATATCATATCTTCAGTTTTTGCTCGTACTAAAAGGCTATCCCTAGAAATAAAAAGCACAAAACATAAAAACACTATTAAAAAAAAATCAAGAAATATATAACATTTTTACCGAAAGTAAAGTATAAAAAGTGCTTCATATCTGAGCTAGAATACCTAGAAAGTCCCATTTTCAATTTGGTTTGAGAGTCACTAAAATAACAAGTAATAAGCCAGAAATGATCTGCTTGGAAGCCAATTTCCTATCCCCTCAGGAAGAGTTGCAAATATTCCTAACTGTGAAAAGTGGTGCCATGTAGCCAAAACAGCTGGGATTAACTGAGCAAATACTATATTAAGCTTTCCTTGTTTTTAAAAATATTATTCTAAATATTCTGTCCAAAATTCACCGTTAAAAAAAAGAATACCAGCTGTGATCCCATTACTATTGAGTTCATGAATTGACAAAACTTATATATGATAACAGAAGTCAAAACAGGTGTTACCTATAAGGAACTATTAACTGGGAAGAAGCTGAGAGAGCTTTCAGAAGTGCTGGGAAAGTTCTATAGCTCGAGATGAATGTTGATTACAATGTTAAAAAATGATGGAACTGTGCCCTTATTGTATTATCTCAAAAAAAAAAGGCAGGGATTTACAGACCAAATTTTAAAATACAGTTTTTATTCCAATTAGAAGTAAAACAGGTACCTGGCCCGTGCGGCTTAGTGGTTGAGCACCAACCTATAAACCAGGAGGTCACAATTCAACTCCTAGTCCAGGGTTGTGGGCTTAATCCCCAGTAGGGGAAGAACAGGAGGCAGCCAATCAATGATTCTCATCATTGATGTTTCTCTCTCCTTTTCCTCTCTGAAATCAATAAAACCATATATATATATATTTTTTTAATGTACTTAAATTAGGGACCAACCTGTTAATTCCAGCTGCATTTACCAAGAAGTTAACAGGACCTAAATTTTTCTCCATCTCTTCAAATGTATGTTTAACATCATGCTCTTTGGCAACATCACAGCTAAATGCCAAATGACTACCTACAAAACAAAGATCAGAATTAGTTATAAGTTGTAACTGGAACTTAAAAATTATTTAGTATACATTTGTTAAGCAACTACCATGAGCTTGGCCTGTGCTAAACTAGAACATAGAGATAAAAGATGATGTCATGGGTTCCTGCTCCCAAGAAGTTCAGTTTAATAAAACTAGGATGAGGGCAAGTGGAGAACAAGGAGAAATCCTATATAATAAAAGCCTATGTGGTTGTGACGCCCTCACGCTGTGACGCCTTCACACCGTAACAACCGATCACCAGGAGGCTGCAATCGCAGCAGTCGAGTGCAGGGCTGCATGCGAGGTGCGCGTGGGTGGGCTGAGTGGGCGGGGGCTTGACGCTGTGTGTGTGGCGCAGAGACGGGTCCGCGGCTCCATGTGGTGAGGCCAGGGGTCCCACGGCTCCACGCAGCACGGAGGTGGGACCCCCGGCTCCGGCCTACCTCTTTGGGGCAATCCATCGAGGAGCCTCGGATGGGTGGACGGGGCCTACCTCTTTGGGGCAATTGATTGTGGGGCTCCTGCACTGTGAGGGGCACAGGCCAGGCTGGGGGACCCCCCACCCGAGTTCACGAATTTCGTGCACCAGGCCTCTAGTAAAGTAATACTACAGAATGTACATCTTAAAACTTGTTTTTAATCAACAAAAAGTTAAGGGGGAAGCCTTTTTTGTGTTCATAATGCTTTGTAAAACTTATCTAACAATACTTTTATCTTTGACACTGACCCCACCGACTCAATTCATCAGTCTTCTGGGTTTCATATTCCTTTTTTGAAATTTATGTCTAATTCTCTTAGGGTTTTGTCCAGTTATTTTCCTGGTCTTTCCCTGAGCATAAAATCTAGGGTTCCTTTTTCCTTTTTCTTCTTCATTATGGTACATGTTTTATTATTATTACTCCTACTACTACCACTACTATTACTATTCTTCCAGCCTGACCATTAGGAGAGATTTTTTAAAAATGCTAAAACTACAAACCATGAAAACTTTTTACTAAAAGCAACAGTTATTTATCTTTTCTAATGTTCATTTTTTCAAATGTTTAAAAAAAAAGTTACACTTCAAAGAACACTTTATCTAATAATACGCCATTTAACTCTCTAAAATGTAGATTTTTAAAACATTATTTCTTTCTGGCAGACCTTGCCTACCAGTTAACACTAGAAGTACTCCCTCAAGCCTTTAAAAACAGTGAATCATTGGGAAGTCACACTTCCGGGTGTAAACCACTCCTGGAACATGATTCAAAGAAATGAACGGCCCACAGCATCCTGTGCCTCACTCCTGGCTCTCAGCTGAAGAGCTGTTGGGTCCACAACCCTTGAAAGCTCAGCCAGCAGCTTCCATCCAGTCCAGCAAACACGATGGCTGCGGTGACTCCAGAAGGACCACCTTGTTCGCCCCTTTGTCAAAGTAACATATAGCAAGGAATGTGAGCAGGAAGCATTCACTGAAATCCCCCCTGGTCTATAACTTATGTGTGTGTGTTTTCTTTTGGAAAGTCTAATATTCTCCTAACCAGCGTAACCAATGAGGGTGAACCAATAAGTAATGCTATTTTAAAGGTTCCAGCCGCCAGGTGCATCCCCAGGCCTCTGTTCCTGGCAGTCAACGAGGTGCATCTGTCCATCCTAGCAATCAAACAAACGCCTGCAGCTAACACCTCCTTACCACCGAGAGACTTAAATTCGGAAAACAAGTAACGGATCCATTATGAAACAGGAAAACAAAACAAAGTGAGGTTTAAATGCAATTAAAAGGAATCTGGTAGAACAAAATCTCAATTGCCCACTTGTAAAAGTCACCAAAAGAATTAATAACGAATTAAGTGCTTATGAAGTTATTAAAGCAAACAAAGCAGGTACATCTCAAAACACCTCTATGCATCAGTTTTTCGCATCCACACACAGGCAGGAACAGCCCTCAGCCAGAGGCCAGGTGTTGACACGCCTGCCTTTCCAGCCTCAACTCCCTCCGGCCCAGCCCTGCCTCCCGGGCGCCTGCGAGCTCGCCCTGATGGGTGCGCCCTCTGCCCTGCATACAAAGTTAGCTGTTGTGTGGCTCTCTCCTTCCAGACGCCAAAACACAGCAGCTCCCGAGGCCAGCACTAGGGGGGTGGGTGCCTATGAATGGGGCCTCACAAGACAGTCTCGACGACCCCAAGCGTCCAGCCTGGCAGGAGGCGCCCTGCGGGGAACGTGGGGGGAGGGCGGGGTAAGGGAGGGGAGGGAGGTCTCTGCACAGCTCGGGAAGGGGTGCTCCTGCACGTGGGCAGCTGCACTTGCCAAACCCCAGAGCCCTCAAGGCCAGACCCGCTCCCTTTCCAAGGAGGGGACTTGAGGAGCTGGGACCGCAGCCAGACAACTGGACTTCTCCACCTCGATACCTACCGCCGAGGTCACCGGCGGCGGCTTTGGCCACTTCCAGATTTCTGGCGATGATGGCCAGTCGGTAGCCCTTCTGGGCCATTAACTGGGCCACTGCCCTGCCAATGCCCCGGGAGCCTCCAAAAACAGCACAGACTTTGTCCATCTTGGACGGGGGAGTCGGAAACTTGGAGGAAACACGGCTAAGAGTGCCGGCCCCTTTCCAGACTTCCAGACTCGCGATTTTTATATCACCGCCGCGGGGGGACGGGGGGGGGCGGGGGAGGGCGTAACTAACCGCCGCGAGAAAAAGCAGCCTGTTCCCCGCCTCCTGCCCCGGTCTCTGGCCAACCAGGAGGCCGGGAAGAGGCACGAAGAGTAAGGCGTCAGCGCGTCGACGTCAGCGCGCACGGGTTGCCAGGCGCCGCGCCCAAAGAGGACGCTGGCGTGAATGAGCCAGGCTGGCCAAGGACTGGTCAGAAAGGGGCTGCATTGCATGCTGGGACTTGTAGTCTTGATGCAGAAAGGGAGGAGGCAAAGGCCTGCTGCTAAATGAGAAATGTACTCCTGACCGCATGGGACGTGGAAGGCGGGGGAGACGGGGCTGTGGTCCAAATTAGAGCTCTGATTACCAAACACTCCAGTTTGCCTGGAAGTGATTGGGTTGTTAAGACGCTGGACTTTACGTTTTAAAATCAGGTCAGTCCCCATTAAAACGATACAAGTTGATTACCATAGAACACAGAATATAGGCGGTTATAAGTGAATCTTCGATTGGGGTGATGGCTGCAGGTGCCCTTAACCCCAGCGTTGTTCAAGGGTCAACTGTACACTATTCGGAGTTCCAGTGTCTGCCTTTCACCCAGTGTTTGCCCTTGGCTGGGGAATACATGCCCTACTTTGAAGAAGTGATCCCTAAATATCAGGCTCATACCAAAACCTATCCTACTTGTCCCTTCCCCCAAGTTGCCACCGAAATGGGCCTCAGCTCAGCTGGACATTACCATTCATTTCAAAAGGTGTTGCCTTATCAAGAACACCATGTAAGAGGAGCTCAAGAAAAGTTAATTAAATGATTGAATACTCTTGCAGGACTCATAAAACAAGCATCAGCTGCTGCAAACAAATATAGGTGCTAAATACTCAGACTTAGTAAACTAAATGTTGAGCATTTGTTACAATTATACTGTAAAAAAAGGAAGTGTTTCTTGATATAATATCATTAGAGATGAAGTGTAAGCAATAGCCCCTACTACTTAAAATACGCGCACACACACACACCAAAAAAAAAAAAAAAAAAAAAAACCTGGGACAAGAGGACTAATTATATATATTCTAAATATTCTGAAACAAAGTGCAAAATTATATTAAGATAAAAATCAGAGAAAAAGGAGAAGATATGAATGCATGGGGAAGCTAGATTTGAGGGCTGGATGCAGAATAAAAGGAGGGGAAGAAGAAAAAAAAACTAAGCATTCTTTTTTAAATATTATTTTTATTCCACCTAGATCCAAAAGGTTTTTGAAATGACTTGCAAAAATATGTAAGTAAAACTTCATGCCCATTAGGATGGCTACTATTCAAAAGAAATTAAGTGTTGGTGAGAATGTGGAGAAATTGGAACTCTTGTGCACTCTTATTGGGACTGTGAACTGTCACTTTAAATTCATTAGAAAAGAACTTTACAAGGCAAGGGACCTCCCTCAGCCCCAAGGCCAGAACAATAACATAAGGTCAGTGGAAAAGTTATACAAATAAAGTCAAGCCAAAAAAATAAAATAAAATAAAGTCAAGCCATAAGAATATATTTGATAGGGGAAGAAACAAACATAGTTGGGGACCAGCTATAATTTTAAGAAATATTAATCATGCTCTGTTTACTGTGATTATTTTGTTTGGATTAAAGAAGGCACATTCTAAACTGTCTGGGAGTTGCACGTGGGACCTGGGAGCTCACCTGGAAATGCAGCCCATTCTCCGCATCTGGGAGCTACCTGTTATCATGGAAGGATTAACAACCTTGTTGGAGAAACCTGAGGCGCCAGCCCTTTGAAGATCCCCAGCCTTTGCATACCCACAGGCCTTTACAAATCTCCAGCCTCCATTACCTGTACACTGCCCATTTGGCATACCTTTTTGCTTACTTCCGCATGTAATCTTTGTCCTTCTACCCAGTATAAGCAGCTGGCTTATGGTGGGCGCAGAGCAGATTTTTGTGGCTGACCTGCTGCTCTCTCATACTGCCGGCAGTATTGGAATAAATGCTCATATATGATTCAACCCTTTCTCTGCTTAATTGGCTCAAGTAGTGACAGGCAGTACAGATCCACTGATTGTCCAGTTACATAATCAGTACTAAAGAAGAGTTGCATATGTGATTCTGAGTTGCCTAGTGGCCAAAGCAACTAAGGAAACATGATTAGTTACAAGTAATAATAGCTATAAGAAATACAAACACTTGTGCAGTAGAGAGATCTGAGTGAAATTTCCTCCTCATAGGTCCTCATAAAGCAATATAGCAAACTTTGCTGTCATGAAAAACTGTCTATAATAATAAAAGCATAATATGCTAATTAGAGTGGACAGCCAAATGACCTTCCGGATGTCATTCCGGACATCCTTCCAGACAACCTTCCGGATGAAGCTGCAGTGGCAGAGGCCGAGGCAGAGGTGGTTAGGGGTGATCAGGCAGGCAGGCAGGCAGGCGAGCAGTTAGGAGCCAGAAATCCTGGATTGGGAGAGGGATGTCTGACTGCCAGTTTAGGCCCAATTCACTGTGGGTTCAGGCCTAAACCAGTGGTAGGACATCCCCCAAGGGGTCCCAGATTGCGACAGGGTGCAGGCCAGGGTGAGGGACCGACACCCCACCCCCCCCCCCCCCGCCTCGTGCTTGAGTTTCTTGCACTGGGCCTCTAGTATATTATAAGGTTATTTTTATAGCATCTATTTTTGTAAGCAGAGGAAAACACACCAAAACAGACTTTACTGAAAGCAAATACAATAGGAATTTAATCGATATAAGCAAACATACAGACACAAGAATGACTCTTTGCACATCTGAAACAAAGAGGAAATAAAGCTGGTTGGGGGAAGGTTGGGATGGTGCTGAGTGATAGCAGACATTAAAGGCAGATGCAGGCATTAAATAGGGAGGCACTTTGACCCCAAAAGTTACAAGATAAAAACTGCATTTAAGAACAAATAGTCTAGCAATGCTATCAGAATGAGTTGGAGCAAGTTTGTCTAAGCCCCTCTCTCATTACTCACGCATATGCAACCTTGGAAAGAAAAATCTGTTTTAGACAGCTGACCAATATGTGGGTCAGCCTAAAGGCCAAGTGTATTCTGGGATCCAGTATTGCAGGGCAAACCAGAGAGGTTCAATCTTTGCGGACAGTTCTGTCGATTTCAATAGGAAAAGGGTTATATTTTTCCTACAATTGTTATTTCAGCAAAAAGCATGGTTTATTAGATCTATCCCAGCGACCTCAAAGATCATTAATACACAATGTGAGGTGGCATTCAAACTTCTCAAAACCTTCCATTTTTTTCTCACTGTGTATCTACAGTAATGGTTAGGTTGAGCTTTCTTTTCTCAACACATACTTTAGTGTAAACCCAAGACTATTATTTTCCCCCTCAATACAACAGCCACTGCGACCTGGGCGAGAATACACCCATCACCACACATCCACCCTGAGCCAGGTGGACCGGAGGGGGGGTTCTCCCTAGCCCCTTGACAGTGAGCTGAGAGGCTGTGAATTACACTGGGTCTGCTCGCCCCAGCAGAGCAACACAGAGAGCCAGGCGCACAGGCACCTTCGGTCTTCTCTTCTCGCTGCACATGTCACTTCGGATAATATTTTGATCACATATTTTATTTTTCTTTCATTTAAACCCGCATCAGGCTATATTCTTTCTTGACTCTAATAACCAGAGGTACCTGAGAATATTCCTTATAGATAAGGACAATTAGCTAATTTTTTAATATACATACTTTGTAGTATTTTGTCTGGTTAGGAAAGGAATACCATTTAATTGCAAAAGAATTTTTTTTTCATTTTTTTATTAAGGTATTATATGTGTACATATCTTACCATTGCCCCCCCACCCCACTCCCATACATGCCCTCACCCCCCAGTGTTTTGCGTCCATTGGTTATGCTTATATGGATGCATACAAGTCCTTCGGTTCATCTCTTATCTCCCCCACCTCTCCCTAACCTTCCCACTGTAATTTGACAGTCTGTTTGATGCTTTACTGCCTCTGTATCTATCTTTTTGTTCATCAGTTTATAATGTTCTTTATTATCCATAAATGAGTGAGATCATGTGGTATTTTTCTTTCATTGACTGGCTTATTTCACTTAGCATAATGTTCTCCAGTTAAAAGAATTTTAGAGAAAACAATGTTTTTAAACATAAAAAATTAATTGAAAACATTGTATACATTAAATGGGTAAATTATAGGGTATGTATATTATATCTCAATAAAGTGGCTATTTCAAAATTAATTGAGCCCTAGCCAACATTGCTCAGAGGTTAGAGTGTCAGCCCTCAAACCGAAGGTTCTTGGGTTCAATTCTGGTCAAGGGGACGTACCTGGGTTGCAGGTTCCCTGCCCCAGTTGAGGCAGGTGCAGGAGGCAACCAATTACTGTGGCTCTCACACATGGATGTTTCTCTCTCTCTCCTCTCACCCTCCCCCACTCCCCTTCTATTCTCTCTAAAATCAATAGAAAAAATATCCTCCAGTTGGATTAACAACAAAAAAATAATAATTTAATTGAAAGCCCACTATCCTAGTAGATGAAGTTTGAAAATGCAGCTAAAGGTAAGTAGGCTGAAGCTTCCACAGATAGTTACATCATAAATTAAGAATTATAATCCCCAAGAACCCTAATCTTTTGAAAACGTTACCTATCAGAAATGAGTAGCCCACAGTACCCAGACTGCATGTGGTAAACCTAGCTGCTCAATACAGCCCATGCTCTCACTGCAAGAAGAGAGATCAGAACGCTGCGTCGGTGTGACTGCACAGACACGCCTGCTGTGAGCCACAAGCAGTGTTGGCTTTCTCGACATTCCCCACGCCCGTCTGCTGCGTAATCCAAGTTGTCAGGAAGGTGTGTTTTAGCATCTACAACAGCTTATTGCATTGTGAGTGAGAAGTGTCTGTGGGCACTTTCATTTTGATGAGTTGGCACTCATGCCAAAGAGGCTGCCCAAGGAGACTTCACCTACCACCTGTATGCACTCAATTGCCTAAGGCAAAGCGTAGAGTTTATCCCTACCCTCTCTCACACACTCCACATCCACTCCACAGAGCTCTGCTGATTCTCCTTCCTAAATATCACCAGCCTCTACCCTCTCCTTAAATCCCCTTGTCTAACCTTTGTTCAGGCCTTGGAGCCTAACTGACTTGTACAGCTGGCCTGCAGGCTCCAAGAGGCCCTCAACACCACCACCAGAGGGCTCCTTCTAAACTGCAAGACTCATCCTGTCACTCCCTGAATAACACCCTGCAATTAAAAAACAAAAACAAAAACAAAAAAAACTCATCAAGCCCAGGATGAAGCAAAGTCCTCCCTGATCTACTTAGATTTAGTTACCTCTACAGTATCCTCTGCTGACAACTCCTCCCTACTCCTCACCACCGAGCTTCTTCCCGGTCACACATTCTCACCTATACATGGTACATGCTCTTTTACGCCTCCATGCTTTTCCAAACAAACACTGTCTTCCTTAACCTCTGATGCTCTCACTTCTTCTCCTGGTGAAATCACCTCATTTCCAGTGGAAGCCCTTTCTGACCCACAGCAGGACATGCTGATGCCCTCCTCTATTCCTCCCCTTACCTTGTACGTGTTTTCAAGTCTGCCTTTCATGAAGGGATTCTGAGGTCAGAATTCAAGGAATTTTAGGAAGATAGTGAGTAGACTTCTAGGGATCCATGAACATAGCTGATGTCATCAGGTTCTCAAGAGGAACTTTCTGTACTAAATTGTGAACTTTTTGAATGCAAGCGCATTAATTTTTGCTTCCCTGTTTATAGTTTACAGTTCCTAGGGCTTGTGAATACAAAAACATTAGCTAATGGATGAATAAGTGAGTGAATGAAAGAACTCATTTTTTTTTAATGTATTGTTAAGACTGGCTGGCATGGCTCACTGATTGAGCATCAACTTATGAACCAGGAGATCACGTTTCCATTCCCAGTCAAGGCACATGCCTGGGTTGCTGGCTCAATCCCCAGTGTGGGATATCCTGGAGGCAATCAGTGATTCTCTCCCATCATTGATGTTTCTATCTCACTCTTCTTCTCCCTTCCTCTCTGAAATCAATAAATTTAAAGAAAAAAATTTACAAAATATATTGCTATGGGCAAGAACCTATGTCAGATATGGCTATTATTAAAACAAACCTGGTTCCCGTTTTCATTGGGGAAATAATCTGGCAGGGAAGAAAGACATTAAACAATTAATCATGCAATTACCATTTAATTGTTATAGTGAGAAGGCCTATAAAGGAGAAGTACAGGCTGTTAGGAGAGGGCATGACTGGGGGCTTTGATCCAAATGGGGTCTCAGGTCAGAGAAGGATTCTTTGAGGATGTAATGTTCATAAAGTAAATGAATAATAACTAAGAAATATTAAAAATAACTATAGATACTACTCATTAATATATTACAAGGTTAGCTGTAAGATAGCATAATTTATATATAAAGAATAAAAATCCTAATTTAAAATTTCACTTTTAATGATGAAAAAGATCTTTGGTCAAAGTAGGGTTAGTATTATTCCTAGATGAGCTCACTAGCTTGGACATTTCATGAGGAAGTGCCGTGAAAGAGTATAATGCCTGAAATTTCATGAAACTCCTTTTTTTATCTGCCAAGATCAAGCCCTCTGTGTAGGTGTGTGCCAAGCTACACATAAGAGAACTCAATGTTCCCAACATTAGTTCTGAAGCCAGCCTCAATCCTTTGATTCCATCCTCCTGCCATTCCATTTCCACATCTTTGCTTCTTTAGCACCTTCTGGCTGCACTGTCTCACTTGGCTCTCAATTCATCTGCTGTGTTTCCCAGACTTAAGTGAGCATTTCTCATCCTGGCCCTGTGACTCCTGGGATGGGCAGATTTGCACCAGAGGCCCTGGCATGGCCCTGGGACATCCCACTTCCTAAAAGACTCCTCCTGGCACCCTTGACTGCACTTGGGCTCTGCACATTCTCACTCTTCCAACTTCATCTGGGAAAGCCAGAATCCACAATGCATGGTTTTAATATCTGAAACTGAACTGAAATGTAAAGGTTTCTCCATTTCTATATTGCACATATGGAACTGTGGGGACCTCATTTTAATGATCACTAACTTTCTGTTCCTTATCCATAGGCTACAGAGACCCATCCCTCAGCTTGGATTTTGATTAAATATTTATGCAGAGTAGAAACTTGGGCTTATTGGACACACCCAAAAACTTTTACTTAAAGTAGGTTGCCAGTTGTGATTCATGTGTATGAACCGAACTGTGTAGAATCTCTAGCCCTCAATGTGACTGCCTTTGGAACTGAGCCTTTAAGGAAAATCAGTTAACATTAGATGAGGTCATAAGAGCTGTCTTAGTCCATTTTGGTTTCTATAACAAAATACAGGGTGGCTTATTAACAGCCAAGTTATTCCCACAGCTCTGGAGGCTGGGAAACCCAAGACCAAGTCGCTGGCAGATTCGGGGTCTGGTGAGGATGCTCTTCCTGGGTCTTCTCCCTATGACCTCTCACTGCACAAGGAGCAAAGGAGCTCTCCGAGGTCTCTTTTATAAGAGCAGGAATCCCATTCATAGGGGCTCTGCCCTCGGGCCCCAAAGCCTCAGTGCCTAATACCATCACACTAGGGACTGGGATTTCAACAGATGAATTGTGGGGAGACCCAAACATTCAGTCTACAGTAAGGGTGAGGCCCTGATCCCAGAGGACAGGTGTCATTATAAGGAGAGGAAGCTCCCTCTTTTTCTCTCTCCCTCTGTGTGCACACAGAGGAAAGGCCATGTGAGGACACAGCGAGAAGGCAGCCATCAGCAAGCCAGGAGGAAAGATCGCCCCAGGTACAAACCATGACGGCATCTTGACCTTGGACTTCTAGGCCTCCAGAACTAGGAGAAAGTAAGTATCTGTTATTTAGGCCACCCAGTCTGTGGGATTTTGTTACAGCAGCCCCAGCAGACTAATACATTGTGACTGTTTGCTTTCTTCTCTACAACCAAGCTGCAAAGCGCTGCTGGATAATACACACCTGGAAAAGTTTAAACATGACAAAATTTTATCGTAAATTAAGGGGAATTAATACATCTTGGGGAGCTAGAGGATGGGCAGGCTCTAGAAGCACTGTCACCAGACTTTTGTTAATCCTCCATGTATCTTCTTGGTTTAGGTAAAGGAAGTGGCAGAACCATTAAGTTATCCAACCTAAACTTCTAACTTTTCACAGGCTTGGATTGGGCCCTCCTCCCAGTAAATTCGATTGGGGTTTCATGCCCTCTATCCAATCCAGTTCCCTTTCCGATTTCTCCCTCACTAGGCCCTGCCCCTCTATTTCCTCACTCTGACTCCCATTAACGCATGTCCAAAAGTTTCATTACATCATCTAGTTCTTACTCAGCATGCACCTAGAGGAGGAATTTCCTTCCACCCAGCTCCCTTACCTGGCTTTTGGCATTTCTAAGGAGGTTTCCTGCCCCGTCCCTAGAGTGTGTTAATGAGTCTATTTAGCAGCAAGCTAGATGGAAATTCTGTTCTGTTACTTGTACCTGCTTCCCAGTTTATGAAAGTTATTTCTTTTTTGCTTTCTTCCTTATTTTAATAACTCTAACTGCCCACGCTGACACTTTGACTTTATGTGCACAGCACACGTGGAAAAGAAGACATAATTTTATGCACAAGGAAAGTAAGGCTTATTGAGATTAAGGTAACTTTCTCACAGACACACAGATAATAAGTGGTGGGTGAACTGTGACCAGAGGCTTCAGTCCTTGCCCTGGTTGCTAGAGCTATGCTCTTTCCACCTCACAAATGAACAATGATCTTAAAAAGTTTTTCTTCACTGCCACATAAGCTAATGTTTCAAATGCATTCAGCTTTCATAGGAAAGACAAAAACAAAGATGTGAAATGGAACAAAAATGCAAAAGCAGTCTGTGATTCGCTGTGAAATGGATGTTTAAGAGAGCTGACTATAAAGTTTTATGAAGGACTTAGGTCTCTCAGATCCAGGGAGATGGGAAATGAACACCATGCTTGTTTCTGTGCACAAGAAAAATGTCTTCTGCCTAAATCACAGCTCCCAATAATCAAAGGTTTCGTGATACATGGCTGACACACACTGTATCTTCATCCCAGGGGAGAGTTTCCAGAAGTCGATTGTCCAGATTTATAGAACACACTTCTGAGTGGTCACTGTAGCAACCGTGACCTTCTCCTGCTCCTTCTGGCTGAACCAGGGACAAGTCACATCACGGATCCTGGAGTTTATTAAGTGCCATCATCTCCTGTTGGAAACCTCTCTGAGGGTTTGGTGCTGTTCTCTTGGATTGATTGAGATTTATGTCCTGAAATGCCAAACTGCATTTTTAATCTGTCATCAAAGCTGATATGGAACCAGAAATGACAAGACTTAACACATACTTTTTCAGGCTGAAGACTAACAGCAAAACTGCACCGTATGTCACCACATTCAAAGTAAACATGATGTATTAATGAATGGGTTTTCCGCTCTCACGAATAATTATAGGCTCCCTCTTACTAAAAACAAATTATTTTTATTTCCCTTAAGAAGATTATGATTAATTGTACAAAATTACACTTGTCTTTAATTGAATACATTTCCTGCTTTCCTCTGGATTAATGGTGTATTATATATATATATTATTAAATAGCTTGGGAAATCTTCCTCTTCAGGACAAAAGCTGGATTGGTAATGGTTACCATGCAAATACACACTATGGTCGCCAAGTTTCATTCTTTGTTAAAATAGCTAATGGAAAACTGTCTTACAGTGCTAAGTCTGTTTGGACTGCTGTAACAAAATACCACAGACTGGGTATCTTATAAACAAACAAAAAGATGTATTTCTCACAGTTGTGGAGGTGGGAAGTTCAAGATCAAGGGGCCAGGTACTTGATTTTGAAGGTTGGGTGAGGGCCCCTTTTCAAGCAACTTTTGCTGTGGTGCAAAAGCCATGAGAGCCCTAGCTCTAAAGGATAGAGCATCGGCCTGTGGACCAAAGGGTCCCAGGTTCCATTCCAGTCAAGGGCACGTACCTTGGTTGCAGGCTCCTCCCCGGCCTGGGCTCTGGTCAGGGCTCATGCAAGAGGCAACCAATCAATGTGTTTCTCTCACATTGATATTTCTCTGTGTCTTTCCCTCTCTCTTCTACTCTTCCTAAAAATCAATGGAAAAATGTCTTCAGGTGAGGATTAACAAATAATAATAATAAATAAACAAACAAATAAATGCCACGAGAGCTCTGTGGAGTGTCTTTTATAAAAGCATTAATCCTATTCATGAGGGGTGCAACCTCATGAGCTGGGTAGGCATGGCACACAGGCCTAACTTGCTCATACCATCATATCAGGCATTACAAATTCAATATGTAAATTGGGGCTATGGAAGAGAATGCAAATACTCAGACCATAGAAAAGTTTCAATATCACTTTAATAGAAGCATACTGATATCACCCAAATCTCACCTAAAAGGACAGTGGACATAAAATTTTTCTTAGGAAAACATGAAAGAAAAGTCAAGAGAAGTTGTCATCTTTGATTGCTGGTCTGAGAATGGCTTGACAGAGTGGACCTTGGAAGAGGCCTTAACCTCCTCTCCTGAGCAAAACGTGCTCACGCTGTGCCTGTCCTGCAAAAAGGTGGGTGAGGATACTTATGAAGAGTGGTGCCAGTAGCACCAGGAGATCAGCTTCTTCTTCGGAACTAGGGACACACCCTGCACAACGTGTACAAGAAGATAAGAGCAGAACCTCCAGGTGCTGGGAGACACAGTCATTAAGCATGGCTCTGGGATGGCGTCCCTGACACCATCCCGTGTTTCAAGGAAGAGGATATCAAAGTGTACTTACAGGGGAAAGGCCGGACAGCAGAGAATATCTGCTTTGCTTGCCAGCTACTGTCCGAGGACATTCTCATTCTGGAGGAGAAGGAAATAGTGTGGACATGGAGGCCAACTGGCAGAGCAACAAAACCTGCCTCAGGTCAACATGGCTGTGGTCATTAACAGAGAGTTTCTGGATAAGCTTCTGGCTGTTCCAGAGCAAGAAGACCCAGGCACTGGTCGAAGATGTGAATGTGGATGAGCAAGAGTCCTGGCATTAGCCAGGTGAGCAGAAGACACATCCTGTAGGCCAGGCACATCTCTCTGACATGGTAATCACTAGGAATCCAGCTGAGCAGCAAGTGGTTGGTGCCACAGAACAAGGATTCCAACACCCACAAGACAGCCCTGAGGTATGGTGGGGCAGGTCTTCATGGAACTGGCAAGGTCAGGTGTGTGAGAAACCCAAAAGTCAGATGCACCTCTTTATGGGGCAACCACCGTGGAATGGCAAAAAATATTCCCCAGACAGTGGCAACGTTCTGTAATGCGACTGTAAAACTCAAACACAGACACCTGACACAGAATACTCATCTAAGCCAGTTCTGACACACAGATCATGAGGAACTGTGGCAAAGTCCATCTGAAGAGGACCAGGGTAGACAGTCTGCTGAATAGACTGGTGATCCTGACCTTCATGTCCCTGCTGATCTCTATGGCATTCACCTTGGGCTTTTGGAACAAGGTAATAAAATTCAAAGCCATGCAACCACCACCATGTGTCTGTGAAGCACATGTAGTATGACCACCAAATCTTCTGGGGCTTCCCCATCCTGCACAGTATCAGAGTGCCCATGGCCATGTTCATCATAGATGAATTCATCTATCTGGAGAATAGCATCTTCATCAACTCGAACATGCGGATAAACCATGAGCCCTGGGACATGCCTGCCAAACCCCACAGCACCAGCATCAATGACCAGCTGGGTTAGGGTACATCTTCTCAGAGAAGACAGGCATGCTCACACAGCACATCATGGCCTTCAAGAAGTGCTGCATCAATGCCACTGTCTACTGCCCAGATGAGGAGGAGGCCCTATGTTAAGGTGAACACCTACCTCTGGAACAAATGTGCTGATGGGACCTGCTTTTCCCAAAATGCTAAGCTCCTGAGTGATGTGCACAGCAACAAGGACAGGATGGTGCAAGAGTTCAGGCACCTGCTGGCCTTCTGCCACACAAAGATGGTGCCTGAGAAAGACAACCAGCTGTAGTCTTAGGCAGCTTCCTCTGATGAGCCGGTCTGGTAACAGCGTCGGAATTTTGGCTATGTGCTCTTGGTACACACATAGGGCAGGATCAACCATGATGGAGCAGGGGGTGGAGTGGGAGTTACAGGTCTTGGCCATGATGGCTTCAACAGCATCCGAAAGCAGCTATCAGTGCTAATCTGAAACCCCGACAGCTATATCTACCTCTATACCAGAGGCCCAGATTCTGTCAGTCATATTTGATTGCTATTGTGAGACAGACTTGACAGAGTGGACGACAAAAGAGGCCTTAACTCCTTTGAAAAGGAAACTGCGAGCAGGCTGCGCCAGGCCTGAAAAAAGGTAGACAAGGATACCCATTAGGAGTGGTGTGCAGAACCAGGAGGCCAGCATCCTTCTTCAGAACCAGGGTCACGTCATGCACAAGATGTATGAGGAGATAGAGCAGAATCTCCAGTGGCGGAGAGCCACTAAACACAGGCTCTGGGACAGTGTCCTTGAAACCATCTAGTGTCTCAAACAAGGAAACATCAAAATGTGGGAACTCACAGGAGACAAGCCAGAGACAAGAAAATATCTGCTTTGCCTGACAGCTGCTGTCCGAGATAATGCTTATTCTGAAGAAGAAGGAAATAGTTCGGGCCCTGGCGGCCTACTGGAGGAGCAACAAAACCTGACAAAGGTCAAGACAGCTGTGGTCATTAACAGAGTTTCCGGACAAGCTGCTGCTGTTCCAGAGCAAGGAGCCCGGTAACTAGTCCAAAATGTGAATGTGGATGAGCAAGAGTCCTGGCAGGATCTGGGTGAACAGAGGACAGACGTCCTGTAGGACAGGCGCATCTCTCTGATGTGGCAGTCCCTTGGGGATCCAGGTGAAAAGCATGGAGTTGATACTGTAGAACAAGGACTCCATCAGACCCACGAGACAGCCCCAAGGTGCATCAGGAGAGGGCCTTTGTGGAACTGACAAGGACAGGTGAGTGAAGAACCCAAAAGTCGGACACACCACTTTATAGGGCACCTTAGGTGGGAGGGAAGAAGTATTCCCCAGATAGTGGCAACATGCTCCTACATAGCTGTAGGATCCAAAATTTAGTCACCTGCTTCAGAATCATCATCAAAGCCAGTTTTGACACAAAGATCATGAGGAGCTGTGGCAAGTTCCATTGATGAGACCAAATGTAGACAGTCTCATGGACAGGCTGGTGATTCTGACCTTCATGTCTCTGTGATAATCTCCATGGTCTTGAACTTGGGCTTCAGTGACAAAATTCAAGGTCATGGCGCAACACGAAGTGTCTGAGAAACATGCATACATTGTGACCACTGAGTCATTCCTCATATCCGGGGCTTCCCCAATCTGCACAGCATCGTGGTGCTCGTGGCCATATTTATCATTGATGAATTCTATCTACCTGGGGAATAGTATCCTCATCAACTTGGACATGCAGATGGACTACCTGCCCCAGGACATGCTTGCCAAAGCCTGCAGCATGAACCTCAATAAATAGCTGAACCAGGTGTGTTAGATCTTCTTGGATCAGACTGGCACGTTCATACAGCACATCATTACTTCAAGAAGTACTGCATCAATGGCACTGTCTACCATCCAAATGAAGACGAGGCCATATGGTAAGAAGACCTCTACATCTGGAACAAATTTGCTGATTTGAAGCTACTCTTCTAAAAAGGGAGGCTCCTGAGAGATGTGAGGGCAACAAGGTCAAGATGTTGCCAAACTTCTGGCACCTGCTGACCATCTGCCACCTGGTGATGGTACAGGAGAAGGGCAACCAGCTACTTTATCAAGCAGCTTTTCCTGATGAGAAGGTGCTGATCACACAGGCCCCAGCATTACAGCTACATTCTCGTGGCATGCACGCAGGACAGTATCGCGTTAAGGCAGCTTGGGGAGAAGAGGGTGCACCAGGTCCTGGCAACGATGGCTTCAACAGCTTTGAGAGTGAGAGTCAGTGCTGGTCTGAATCCCCGACAGCTACATCTACCTCTACACCAAAGGCACAGACACTGTCTTTGTCACCTTTGATTGATTTTATGAGAAAGGCTTGACAGAGTGGACCACGGAAGAGGTGTTAACCTTCTTTGTGGAGCAAACCCAGAGCATCCTATGCCAGGCCTGCAAAGAAGTGCATGTGGACACGCACCAGGAGTGGTGTAAGTGGTACCAGGAGGCCAGCATCCTTCTTCAAAACAAGGGCCACACCCTCCACAAGGTGTAGGAGGAGATCGAGCAGTACCTCTAGCAGCTGGGAGCCACAACCATTAAACACAGGCTCCAGGATGGTGTCACAAGCAAGAAAATAGCAAAGTGTGGGTACTCACAGGGGACAAGACAGAGATAGCACATGTACACTTTGCCTGCCAGCTTCTTTCCAAGGACATTCTCATTCTGGAAGAGAAGGAAATAGTGCAGACTCTGGCAACCTAGTGGCAGAGCATCAAAACCTGCCACATATCAACATGGCTATGGTCATTAACAGAGAGTTTCTGGACAAGCTGCTGCTGTTTCAGAGCAAGGAGCCCCAGGTGCTGGTCCAAAATGTGAATGTGGATGAGCAAGAGTCCTGGGAGGAACCAGGTGAGCAGAGGACAGTCGTCCTGCAGGCCGGATGCATTTCTCCGAGATGGCAGTTCTTTGGGATCCAGGTGAAAAGCATGGAATTGGTGCTAGAGAACAATGACTCCATCACCCACGAGACAGCCCCAAGGTACAACAGGAGAGGGCCTTCATGGAACTGGCCAGGTCAGTTCTGTAAGGAACCCAAAAGTCAGATACACTACTTTATGGGGCACCCGAAGTGGTAGGGAAGAGATATCCCTTAACAGTAGCAACATCCTACTACTGGTACATGGCTGTAGGATATGAATCAGACACCTGCTACAGAATAATCAATGTCAGTTTTAACACAAAAATCTTGAGGAACTCCAGCAAACCAACAAAAAAGGAAGAAGAAAGATCATCTGCTGTACAGACTGGTGATCCTGACATTCATATCCCTGGTGCTGATCTCTATGGCCTTGACCTTGGGATCCTGGAACAAGGTATGAAATTCAAAGTCATGCAAATACCACTATGTGTCTGTGAAGCACATGTACATATAGTGTGAACACCAAATCTTTCCTCATCTTCTGGGGTTTCCCCATCCTGCACAGGGTTATGGTGTCCATGGCCATGTTCATTATAGACGAATTCATCTGTTTGGGGAATAGTATCTTCATCAACTTGGACATGTGGATAAAATACGAATCCAAGGAGATGGCTGCCAAACCCCACAGCACCAGCATCAACAACCAGCTGGGCCAGGTGAAGTATATCTTCTCAGACAAGATAGGCACGCTCACCCCAGCACGTCATGACTTCAAGAAGTGCTGCATCAATGCCATTGCCTACTGCCCAGATGAGGACGAAGCCCTACATTCAGAAGAACACCTACCTCTGGAACAAATGTGCTGATGGGCAGCTGCTCTTCCAAAGCACCAGGCTCCTGAGCAATGTGCAGTGCAACAATGGCAGGATGGTGGGGAAGTACTGGCACCTGCTGGCCATCTGCCATACAAAGATGGTGCCCGAGAAAGACAACCAGCTGTGGTACTGGGACGCTTCCCCTGATGAGCTGGTGCTGGTAACAGAGACCCCAAAATTTCGGCTACGTGCTCCTGGCACACACGTAAAACAGCATCACAGTGATAAAGCTGAATGAGGAACAGGTGTACTAGGTCCTGGACATGATGGACTTCAACATCATCAGAAATCAGATGTCCATGATGGTCAGAAAACCTGACAGCTCCATCTACCTTTCACCAAAGGCACTCTCTCTCATCTCTGATCACTTGTCTCTCATCTCTGATCTCTGTCTCTCATCTCTGATCACTTGTGTGAGAAAGGCTTGATAGTGTGAACAACAAAGAGAACTTAACTTTGTTTACAGAGCAGACCTTGCTTATGCTATGCCAGGCCTGCAAAAAGGTGGATGAGGACACCAGAAGTGGCAGAAGGAGTAGGAGAAGTGGCACTAGTGACAATTGGGAGTCCAGCATCCATTTTCCACACCAGGGCCATTCCCTGCATCAGGTGTATGAGGTGATAGAGCAGAACCTCTAGTGGCTGGGAGCCAGAGCCATTGAATAAAGGCCCCAAAATGGCGTCCACAAAACCATCCTGTGTCTCAAGCAAGGGAACATCAAAATATGGGTACTCACAGGGGACAAGCCAGAGACAGCAGAGAATATCCACTTTGCCTGCCAGCTACTGTCTGAGACAATGCTCATTCTGGAGGAGAAGGAAATAGTGCAGACTCTGGTGGCCTACTGGCAGAGCAACAAAACCTACCACAGGTCAAGATGGCTGTGGTCATTAACAGAGAGTTTCTGGACAAGCTGCCACTGTCCCTGCACAAGGAGCACTGGTAGCCGGTCCAAAATGCGAATGTGGATGAACGAGAGTCCTGGTAGGAGCCAGGTAATCAGAGGACAGACATCCTGCAGGACAGGCGCATCTCTCTGATGTGACAGTCCCTTGGGGATCCAGGTGAAAAGCATAGAGTTGTTGCTGTAGAACAAGGACTCCATCACACCTATGAGACAGCCCCAAGGTGCAACAGGAGAGGGCCTTTGTGGAACTGATAAGGTCAAGGGTGTGAGGAACCCAAGCGTGGGATATACCATATTATACACCTGAAGTGGTAGGGAAGAAATACTCTCCAGACAATGGCAACACCCTCCTGCGTGCCTATAGGTTCCACAACATTGGTATCTGCTATAGAATAATCATCTAAACCAGTTTGACACACATATCATGAGGAATTGTGGAAGGTCCATCTTAAGAAAACCAGGATAGACAGACTAATGAACAGGCTGGTGATCCTGACATTCATGTCCCTGGCACTGATCTCTATGGCATTGACCATGAGTTTCTGGGACAAGGTGACAAAATTCAAAGTCATGCAAACACAACCATGTGTCTGTGAAGCACATGTACAGTGTGACCACGGACTCGTTCCTCTTCTGGGGCTTCCCCAGCTTGCACAGCATCATATTTCCGAAGGCCATGTTCATCATAGATGAATTCTATCTGAGGAATAGCATCTTCATCAACTCGGGCATGCAGATGGACTACCTGCCCCCAGACATACCTGCCAAAGCCTGTAGCATGAGCCTCAACGAGCAGCTGAGCCCCCTGGGTACATCTTCTTGGGCAAGACTGGCATGCTCACACAGGACATCATGACTTCAAGAAGTACTGCATCAATGGCACTACCATCCAAATGAGGAGGAAGCCTATGTTAACGATACCCTTACATCTGGAACCGATTTGCTGATTTGAAGCTGCTCTCCTAAAAAGTGTGGCTCCTGAATGATGTGCGAGCAACAAGGGCAGGATGTTGAGGGAATTCTGGCACCTGCTGGCCATCTGCCACCTGGTGATGGTACAGGAGAAGGGCAACCAGCTACTTTATCAAGCAGCTTTTCCTGCTGAGAAGGTGCTGATCACACAGGCCCCAGCATTACAGCTACACTCTCGTGGCATGCACGCAGGACAGTATCGCGTTAAGGCAGCTTGGGGAGAAGAGGGTGCACCAGGTCCTGGCAATGATGGCTTCAACAGCTTTGAGAGTGAGAGTCAGTGCTGGTCTGAAACCCCGACAGCTACAGCTACCTCTACACCAAAGGCACAGACACTGTCTTTGTCACCTTTGATTGCTTTTGTGAGAAAGGCTTGACAGAGTGGACCACGGAAGAGGTGTTAACCTCTTTTGTGGAGCAAACTCTGAGCATGCTGTGCGAAGCCTGCCAAAAAGTGCATGAGGACACGCACCAGGAGTGGTGTAAGTGGTACCAGGAGGCCAGCATCCTTCTTCAGAACCAGGGCCACACCCTGCACAAGGCATAGGAGGAGATGGAGCAGCACCTCCAGCGTCTGGGAGCCACAACCATTAAACACAGGCTCCAGTATGGCATCCTTGATATCATCTAGTGACTCCGGGAAGAAAACATCAAAGTGTGGGTACTCACAGGAGACAGCAAAGAATATCCTGTTTGCTTGCCAGCTACTGTCCAAGGACATGCTCTCTCTGGAGGAGGAGGAGATAGTTTTGACACTGGAAGCCTACTGGGAAAGCAAAAAAAACCTGCCACAGGTAAAGTCGGCTTTGGTCATTAGCAGAAAGTTTCTGAACAAGCTGCTGCTGTCCCTGCACAAGGAGCCCTGGGCGTCATCCGATATCTGAATGTGGATGCACAAGAGTCCTGGCATGAGCCAGTGAGCAGAGGACAGACTTCCTGCAGGCCAGGAACGTGACTGTTGTGGCAGTCCTTGGGGATCCAGCTGAAGAGCATGTGGTTGGTGCCATAGAACAAGGACTCCAACACCCACAAGACAGCCCTGAGGTGTGGTGGGAGCGAGCCTTCATGCAATTGGCAAGGTCACACATGTGTGAAGAACCCAAAAGTCAGATGTACAACTTTATGTGGCACCTGAAGTAGGAGAGCCAAAAATACTCCCCCGACAGTGACGACATTCTCCCACGTAGTTTTAGGATCCAGAACCCAGACACCTGCTACAGAATAATTATCTGAGCCAGTTTTGACCCAAAGACCATGAGGAACGGTGGCACTGTCGATTGACGAGAACCAACATAGACCAACTACTGAATAGGCTGGTACCCCTAATCTTCAGGTGCTGATCTCTATGTGGTGCTTGACCTTGGGCTTCTAGGACAAGGTGGCAAAATTCAATGCTGTGCAAGCACCACTATGTGTCTGAGGAGCACATATACAGTGTGACCACCATCTCATCTTGCACTGTCTCATCTTCTGGCGCTTACCCTCCTACTCACCGTCATGGTGCCCATAGCCATGGTCATCATAGACAACAAGTTCATCTATCTGGGGAATAGCATCTTCATCAATTTGGACATGCAGATAAACTACGAGCCCCAGGAAATGCCTGCCAAACCCCACAGCACCAGCATCAGTGACCAGCTGGGCCAGCTGGGGTACATCTTCTCAGAGAAGACAAGCACGCTCACACAGCATTTCATGGCCTTCAAGAAGTGCTGCATCAATGCCATTGTCTAATGCCTAGATGAGGAGGAGGCCCTATGTTAAGGAGAACACCTACCTCTGGAATAAATGTGCTGCTGGGAAGTTCCTCTCCCAAATTTCAAGGTTCCTGAGTGATGTGCACAGCAACAAGGACAGGATAGTGCTGGAGTTCTGGAGCCTGCTGGCCATCTGACACACAGAGATGGTACAGGAGAAAGACAACCAGCTGCAGTACCTGGCAGGTTCCCTTAATAAGGAGGCGCTAGTCAAAGAGGCCTTGGAATATCTGCTCTAAGCCTGTGGCATGCACACAGTATAGCGTAACAGTGATGTAACTGGGGACGAAGTAGGTGTACCAGGTCCTGGCCATGATGGCTTCAACAGCATCCTACAGTGGATGTATGAGCTTGTCTGAAACCCCTACAGCTCTATCTACCTCTACATCAAAGGTGCAGACAATGACTGTAAACTTTGATCACTTTTGTGAGAAAGTCTTGACAGAGTGGACCATGAAAAGGCCTTAACCTCCTTAATGGAGCAGACCCTTCTCATGCTCTGCCTGGCCTGCAAAAACGTGGATGAGGTCATGTATGAGGACTGGCGCCATGGACAATAGGAGGCCAGCATCCTTTTTCAGAACTGGGGCCATGCTCTGTACCAGGTATACGAGGAGATAAGTAGAACCTCCAGCTGTTGAGAGCCATAGCTGTTAAACTCAGGCTCCATGATGGAGTCCTTGAAACCATCCAGTGTGTCAAGCAAGGGTACTCACAAGGGTACTCACAAATACTCACAGGAGATAAGCCAAAGAAGTCAAGAATATTCACTCTGCCTGAAAGCTGCCGTCCAAGGACATGCCCATTTTGAAGGAGAATGAAATAGTTCAGAACCTGGAGGCCTACTGGGAGAGCAACAAAACCTGCCACAGATCAAGATGGCTGTGGTCATTAATGGAGAGTTTCTGAGCAAGTTGCTGCTGTCCCTGAGCAAGGAGCCCCAGGAGAAATCCCTAAGGTGTGGCAGGAGCAGGCCTCCATGGCACTGGCCTCAAGATGCCAAGTGATCATCTGCTGCTGGGTGCTGGCTAATCAGAAGACCTTGATTGTGGCGCTGGTGAAGAAATACCAGAACCTGGCAAGAGGTCTTCAACAAAGTCAACATGATCAAGACTGTGAACATCATGTAGGGGTGGTGGACCAGGAGCGAATGCAGGTGGTACATGCTAACCCAGTTCTGCTTCCTGAGGCAGCTGCTGCTGGTGCATGTGTGTTGGTCCTACATGCTAGTCTTCAAGTTCCTATGCTACTTCATCTAGAAGATGCTGGCAGCATGATGGTTCAGATGTGGTTCACTTTCTATAGTGGCTGCATTTCCCAGCCTCTGTATGAAGGCTGGTTCCTGGCGCTCTTCAACCTGTTGTACACCATCTTCCCGGGTCTGTACATTGAGCTCTTTGAGCAGGACATGTGCAAAAAGCAGAGCCTGGAGTTGGATGAGCTGTACATCACTGGCTTCGCTCTTTGGTTGGTCACGAAATCTCAGGAGAATATGGCCTTGCCTGCTTCATTTGAAAGTTCTTGTGGAGATCCCCAGACTACTGGGTCTTCCTTCAAACCATCGCCCGTGGCAAAGCAACTTCCCTGGTCAACTCCTTCATGACCCTGTGGATCAGCCTCATTATGATGAAGCTCATAATCATAATGAGGTATTGGATGGTCCTATCTGTGCCATCTTCTTCAGCCTCTGCTTCTACATTGTCATGTCTTGGGACAGCATGAGCTTTTGGCTCTTCATAATCTCCCCCAAAACCTTCCTGTTTCTGTACGCTGACTGAAACGTGTTGTCCCACCCCTCCATCCTGCTAGTGATCCTGCTGAATGTGTCATTAACCCCCTGCCTGTACGGACCTTAGGTGTCATTTACCAAGTCCTCAAGAAGGCAAACCCCGAGGAAGAAGAAAAGGCCCAATGAGGAAATCACCATGGAACCCTTGCCCTACCTACACTGGGATTCATGCACCCAGTGCTCCAGCCATGCCTTGTCCCACAGGGAAGTCTACCAGACCTCATCACGCAGGGCACAATTGTGTGGACATGAACATGGGTCAACAGCAGCACACTGGCTGATCACACAATCCCATCTGGTAAAGAATTGGCCCCAAACATCAATAAGTAACCCTCCTACCAGAAAAAGATGCTGTCCCTGAAGAAGAGGCACCAATCCCAGGCGAAGGTGTCTTCTAAAAACATGCAACCTGCATCTGCAGTGAGCTCCTCCTTGACTGTAGAGGGGCAGTTCTCTTTGACCAAAAACATAGCTCCCTCCACAAACTAGCAATCTGGGGATCTCCACCAGAAATTTCAAGTGAAGCAGGCAAGGCCATATTCTCCTGAGATTTTGTGACCAACCAAAGAGAGATCACCATCACCCAGAAAAATCCAGATGCCACTTTCTGAGAGCTAGCCACTGCCTTCAGGTCAGTCATCTTTAAAGAACCAGGCAGCATCCCTGGAGGAGGAGATTCCTTTAGAAAGATGTCGCTGCTATCCTGGAAGAGCTGGCTATACACCTGGAAAAAGGAGTCCCAGCTATGGCCAAGTGGCTCAGTTGGTTAGAGCAGTGGTCGGCAAACTGCGGCTCGCGAGCCACATGTGGCTCTTTGGCCCCTTGAGTGTGTCTCTTCCACAAAATACCACGGCCTGGGCGAGTCTGTTTTGAAGAAGTGGCGTTAGAAGAAGTTTAAGTTTAAAAAATTTAGCTCTCAAAAGAAATTTCAATCGTTGTACTGTTGATATTTGGCTCTGTTGACTAATGAGTTTGCCGACCACTGGGTTAGAGCATCGTCCTGTACACCAAAAGGTTGTAGATGGGTTTGATTCCCAGACAGGACACATACCTAGGTTGCAGGTTTGATCCCCGGTCAGGGCATGTACAGGAGGCAACTGATAGATGTTTCTCTCTCACATCAATGTCTGTCTCTGTCTGTCTCTGTTCTCTCTCTCTCTCTCTTCTCTCTCTCTCTCTCTCTCTCTCTCTCTCTCTCTCTCTCTCTCTCACACACACACACACACACACACACACACACACACACACACCTCTTTCTTTCTTTCTCGGTCTCTCTCCCTTCTTCTCTCTCTAAAAATCAATAAAAATATTTCCTAAAAATAAAAAAGGAGGGAGGGTACCAATTTCTGGGACCCACTCTACTCTGGTGGAAACTCTGCCAACAAATAGGGGAGAATAATCCACAAATGAAGAGCTGATGGAGATGGAGTGCTCACCCATGAAGAGGCAGCCGCCACCCAGGGAGTGGCTGCCAGAGACCAGTGGGAAACAAGTTCCACATGTCCTGGTGGGGCAGCCACGCATCAGGAGGAACAGTGATTGCCCAGGCTCAGAAAACGTCAACCAGCAGGCAGGAGGCACTCATACAAAGACAAGAGCTTCACATCCTTTTATTTTTCTAATATACCAAGGCCCCCAGGGGTCCATGAGGCTCAAAAATAAGAAGTAAAATAAAATAAAGTGTTTGAAATGCCAAAATGCTAAAGGAAACCAATTGTTCGATGGTAACCACAATTCATATTATCAAAGGAGTCTTTAAACATTAGCGTTAACTGCTACACAACATGACAGTGTGCAATGTGTAACATGAAGCAATTGTACCACAAAAATACTAAAATGATTCTAAAGTGGCAGTGTATCCAGACAGCTACAGTGAGCCCAGTGCAATATGTAAGGATGGAAAAGGAAGAGGAAAGAAATCCAAGTTAATGCCTTGTCTTTGCAAATTGTTTTATATTAAATCATAAAAAGGGAATTACTTGCCTTAAATTTTAATAATATCAAGAGCTTTCTAAAAAGGATAACACTTTAGTTCTCGACATTTTTTATGTGTTTTATTTTCTTTTCATGCTACCTACGTAGAAAGCTTATAAACAAACCATATTAAATGGCTAATTTAAATATAAATAATATAAAGTATTCTGAATAGAGCAGAAATATATTACAGTCCATTCCAGGAAAGGCATCCAAACCAGCCAAATAACCAAGGGTTTGAAAGAAGGAGAAGAACGAAGGAAATCTTACTACATTGTATTCATTTAGATAAAAGTAGAAGGGCAGGAGACATGTTAAAGGCCAGGTTTTCTTTGATTTTCTTGAAAATTAATCTCACATGTAGGTGAAAAAATATAGCCATTCATAAGTCATGGAATCTAGGGCCAGCTGGAAGTTGGAGCACCTGTGCTATGGAAATGTAGTGTGTCTGAGTTTGTGTAGTAGTTGATGATTTCAGATGTTCAGAGCAAGTTGACAATGCACTGAGACTATAAGATTGACATAAATGAGACATTGCCTGTAGCATCTAGTCTACTTGAGTGAAATAGAGACAAAAACAGGTCTGTGCCATAATGTATTTTTTTCAATGGCACCAAGACATGGTGAATGGAAAATGTATCTGCTAAACTGTGTTCACACTGAAACAAGATCCTCTTCCCAGCTCAAGTTGTTATGACAGAATTCAGTTCCTCACAGCTACAGGACACGAGTCTCACCAAGTCTGTCACTAGGGGCCACTCAACTCCTCCCACCACCTGCATTCCTTGCCACCTTCAAACTCAGCAATGAGAATCTCCATCAAGACAAATCCCTCTCACTTTTTGAATCTTATAGCAACAGAGGTCCAACCACTTTTAAGGGAACACCTGATCAGGTGAAGCCCACTCAGATAATCCCTCCTAAAACCACTGGATTAGGGACGTAATTATGTCTGCAAAATCACTTCAAAGCAATTTGTGTTTGATTGCATAACTGAGAGAAGGTGAGTGTACACCAGCAAGTGAGAGATAATGGGAGCCATCTTAAAATTCTGAAAACCACATTAGTTCATTGTATGTATGCATGCAAATAACATTGGTTTGTGTGATGGCCCAGGTAGAAGTATTCTGTGACCACATATCATATCTCTCCCTTAGAAATTAAATATACAGCATGTTGGCTCAAGATGGTAACACAGGAAGATCCTGAACATACTACATAATAATGTCCTCTGAAAGAAACCCAACACTAGCTGAGTGACTCATATATATTGGAAAAATATTTTAAAATGCACTGACACAGACAGGAGAGGGTCAGACACAATATTGCCAAACCCCACCCTCAGCAGAGCCACCTACAATTAGGAGGAAACTCATGACACCAAGCTTCTCTCTGAGCAATAAAGAGGTTTGAACCTAACGGTTAAGACCTGCAAATGAAAGAAGTGTCCCCAAAATGTATCCCCTCAAAATTCAGTGGGGCTTGTGAGCACGAGACCCACAAGGCTATAGCAGTCAGAGAAACTGTTCTTAAAGGGTTCCCACACACAGACTCACCCACCCTGGGGCCCAGCACAAAGAGCTGACTGAAAAGTGACCAGTCTTTGTGGGAAAGAGGCCTATTTGCTTATCTTAAGGGGGCAGCCTGAAGGGTGGGCATCTAATTTAATACCCATGTAGGGGCCTAGCTATAGGTGCATCCTAAGAGGCAGGCATCTAATGAAACACTCTAAAAGCTGACTGTGCATCTCCAGAGACCTCAGAGGGCAGGTACTATCTTCACACACTCCATGTGCTCGCTCCAGGGTCACTGGTACCTCCAGAAAACGAGCTGTGCGCACATCTGAAGCAGCCGCCCAGAAGACACCCCTTGTTGGCCTGGCTCTGGTGTCCAGCAGGGCTTATCTTTGTGGGCCCCCTAGGACTGTAAGGGAGAAACAGTTCTTAGCCAACTACCCCCAGCCACAGGTCATAGCATACAGTCAGCAGACTGAAACATATCCCAATCTTTCTGAGAAAGAGGACAATTAGCTTGTCTTCATAGCTGTGGCCTAAGGGGCAGGCTTCTAGGGGCTGACCGAAATCCTCTCCAGAAATGGCAAGGCCAGGAGGCACTATTTGGTGCCTACACTGCCCAGCCCAGGCTACTCTTGTCTCCTCTGAAGAAGCTTATGGAACATCCACCACTCCAGTTTTTGTGGCTGCTGCCCAAAGGACATGTCCTTGAGACCATGGCCCTGGTGGCCAGTGGGCTTTGTTGCCGGAAACCAGTTTCAGCATGTCATAATTTCAAGAGTTTCATCAAAAGGTTGATGGAGGACTCTATGGCGTCACATGTGGAGATATTGTCTGTCGGGAGTGCTGACGTGTGCATCCCTCCGAGGGATCATGTAGTTATGGCTGCTACAATGGGTGTTCTTGAGCCCACGAAGACGTCAAGCTTTACGCGTGGAGGAACAATATCCATCAACACTTCCTCCCTGTTGGCCATATTTCCATTGCTCTATGAAATTCCATCCAGGCCTTTCGAGAAGTATATCAAACCAGACAGAGGCGTGCCTGGGAAAGATGGAAGAGCTGCAAGGTGGGACCACTCAGTAGAGAGCGACCCCGAGGTCAACTTGAAAATTGTAAAAAATTGCACTATCTCTTATGTTCCATGTCGCCAGAAGACCACAACAGAATCCGAAAACGCAGATAAACAAAAGATTCAATACCTTATATGCCACCATGTTCCCAAACAAGCAAGCTCCTGCCATCGAGCTAGATCCAACTTTAGACATCAAGGGAACAGCGATTGGATGAGTCAAGAAGGATTGGACCAAAAGATATTGAACGTTCTCTTGTCATACCAAACAACAAGCTTCCTGGAAAGACCTCTCAAGCATTTATCACGCAACTTAAACTTTTCTCCACCTTCTCAGAGATGACTCCCTATGTGGTTATGAAGGCCTTAATCAATGATGGAATTGGTCATGTGATGACATTGAGATCTGTTGCAGATGATGCTGCCAAATTAGTGACAGTGGAAAGAGAGCTTATGGAGAAACACACGAAGGAAAAGTTCCCGTACTTGAAGATCTTACGATTAGAAGGTCATGAACGCATTGTTCCGCAAGCCTTTCCTAACCTATTCAAAGCAGCAACTCTTTGGAAACATAAAAGAGATGGAACCTTCAGAGAATACCGGATAACAAAGGATTTGCAGTTATGTGTCGGAACAGGACCTCGAGGAAGCATTATCGATGCCACCACTAAAAAGAGGTGCATCGAATGTAAGCTACGATAGTTTAAGAATTGTATATGGGATCAGTGCTGAGGAGATTGATAGGCTGATGGGCATCTCTGTTTGTAACACTGAAACTGAACGCAGACCTGAGCAAACAGTAATGAAGGACCAAGATTTACCAGCGACATCCAGGGATCTTCGACAAATGATACAAACACTTGGGCAGCTGGTTAACAAGCAGCATGAAATTCTCAATCGCCTACCTCCAAGATAGATAGTTATTAATTTTGAGATACACAACTACCTCAAGTTTCACAGATTTAAGAAAAAAAAAAAAAGGTTGATGGAACTTGGGGATTCAACAAGGGCTGAGTTCCATATGTTATCACCTGTTGGGAATGGCTGAAGGCATTTCCCCAAACCTGAAAAGGATGATTGTTTGCTGCCAGACAGCTCAGGGCATTGCAATCTACATGTTATTGCCTCCTACTGGCCAAACACCTGAACAGCAGTAGGCTATTCCCCAATCTGACAATGCTTCTGTACGAAACCCTACCCTTTGAACTGTATATCTCCATCTTGCCTTAGGACAAATTGTGTTAATAAAAAGCAAGGGGTCCTGAGACAAGGAGAACTTAGTTTCTTTAGCTAGGCTCCTCTGACCCCCAATGCCTTTCAAAATTATCTTTTATCGCTGGACTCAACTTCAGTTACACACAGCCTTTCTCCAGATTGCTGAGTCCTTCTTAATGCTGGAACAAGAACCCTGGCACTTTGTGTTCACAGGTTCAACTAGATGAAAGCCAACAAACA
This sequence comes from Eptesicus fuscus, assembly GCF_027574615.1. NCBI lineage: Eukaryota > Metazoa > Chordata > Mammalia > Chiroptera > Vespertilionidae > Eptesicus > Eptesicus fuscus. The sequence continues at coordinate 39,656,759 of NC_072478.1, read as the reverse complement.
GACCTTTATTGGCTATAACCCAAGGCTCAGTATGGAGGAAACCCCCTCTCCCAGTATTCCCCTCAAAGAGGCACATTCCCCCCTCCCAGTATTCCCCTCAAAGAGGCACATTCCCATACTTTAGAAACTGCTGTCTGAGAGTCTGGCTTCCAATCATCTAGATGCTGACTGAGGTTGTATCCATTGGGACATTGACAGGTCATGGCACACCTGCAACTATTGGGAGCAACTCAGAATAAAAGAGGCCATTTGGACAATGACAAAGGTTTGAGAGGCAACCAACAGCATGAATAGGGCTGAATAATATGGTTCATCTCCTACATTAGGCCACTCTTTCAAAACTGAGAGAGGTGACTATTTTACCTAATAGAAACATACTGAGTGTTAAGGAAAAATGAATAAAGGAATCCACTCCATACAAGAGAAGATAAAAACTAAGAAAAGACCTAATTAAAGGGAGATAAGTGATTTAACTGATAAAGAGTTCAAAATAGCAGTCATGAAAATGCTCAAGGAGCTTGGAGAGAAATACATGAGCAAAGTGAGAATTCCAACAATGTGACATTACCAAACAGAAGTCACAGAGACGAAGAGTACAATAACTGACATGAAAAATGCAATAGAGGGTTTCTACAGTGAACTGATGAAGCAGAAGGAACAGCAAACTCATAGACAGTGGAACTCATCCAATTAGAGGAACAAAAAGAAAAGAGTAAAGATAGCTTAAGGGACTCATGGGACAACATCAAGTGGACCAACATTCACATTATATAGGTCCCAAAAGGAGAAGAGAGAAAAAGGGGGCAAAAAAACATATTCAAAGAAATAATGGATAAAAATGTCCCTAACCTGGGCAAGAAAACAGATATCTAGATGCCGGAAGACTAGAGAGTAAAAAAAAAAAAAAAAAAGATAAACCTAGAGGCCCTGGGGATGCAATGTACACCTAGTGCCTACAGTTAACAATAATGTGTTTTATATCTGAAAATTGCTAAAAGAGTTGATACCAAAAGTTCTCATCATAAGAAAAAAAAAAAATGTAACTATGGGTGGTGATGGATATTCAGTAGACTTACTATATGATCAGTGCCCAACATATACAAACAGTGTATTATGTTGAACACCTGAAACTAATAGAATGTTGTATATGTCATTATATCTCTAAAAAAATATGAAGTACTTAGAGATAGAATTAACAAATTTGTGAAATATGTGTATGCTGAAAACTACAAAAAGTTGCTTAAAAATTACACTAAATAAAGACAGAGGGATTTTCCATGAAGAACTTGTAATGTCGTTAAAAGTGAAATTAATATTAAAGAAACTTAAAAATTATTAAATACTTTTAGTATGTTTTTCAATATAGGGTAGTGGTATGATTTCTCAATTTGCACATATTTCCATTTTGAAAGCCTGAAAAATGTTTCAGCAATGTAAAGCAAAACTCGTATATCCAGAATAGACTTCTTCCTTTATTCTACGTAAGAGAAGCATGTCAATTCACCGATTTTCTTTGTGCCTGTTATTGCCTCTCAAAGTAATTTATAACATACCTCGTGCATGGGGGGGTGGGGGGGTAGGGGGGTGGGGGGGGTGTCCCTCAGCCTAGCCTGCACCCTCTCCAATCTGGGATCCCTCTCACAATCCAGGACTGCTGGCTCCCAACTGCTCGCCTGCCTGCCTTCTTGATTGCCCCTAACCGCTTTTGCCTGCCAGCCTGATCACCCCCTAACCACTCCCCTGCCAGCCTGATTGATGTCTAACTGCTCCCCTGCCAGCCTGTTTGCCCCCAACTTCCTTCCTCTGCTGGCTTGGTCACCCCTAACTGCCCTCCCCTGCAGGCTTGATCTCCCACAATCACCCTCCCCTGCTGGCCTGATCACCCACAACTTCCCTCCTTTGCAGGCCTGGTCCCTCCCAACTGCCCTCCCCTGCTGGCCATCTTGTGGTGGCCATCTTGTGTCCACATTGGGGCAGGATCTTTGACCACATGGGGGCAGCCATCTTGTGTGTTGGAGTGATGGTCAATCTGCATATTACTCTTTTATTAGATAGGATTGAGGCCTGGTGCATGGGTGGGGGCCGGTTGGTTTGCCCTGAAGGGTGTCCCAGATCAGGGTGGGGGTTCCCTTGGGGTGTGGGTTAGCCTGGGCGAGGGGCCTGTGGTGGTTTGCAGGCCAGCCACGCCCCCCGGCGACCCAAGCCGAGACCCTGGTATCTGGGATTTATTTATCGTCTACAATTGAAACTTTGTGGCCTGGAGCGGAGCCAAGCCTTCTGCTCGCTCCGTGGTGGCAGCCATTTCTGTTGGGATTTATTTATCTTCTATAATTGAAACTTTGTAGCCTTAAGCGGAGGCCAAAGCAGGCCAGGGCTGCAGAAGCTTGGCTCCCTCCATCTAATTTTATTTTTATTTTTTAAATTACTTTGCATTTATTTACTAATAGAGGCCTGGTGCACGAATTCGTGCACCAGTGGGGTCCCTCAGCCTGGCCTGTGGGATCGGGCCAAAACTGGCCTCCCTCCTGCTCTCTCTGTGGCCGCAGCCATCTTGGTTGGGTTAATTTGCATACTCACTCCTGATTGGCTGGTGGGCGTGACTTGTGGGTGTAGTGTAGTGATGGTTAATTTGCATATTACTCTTTTATTAGATAGAATAATTCTATCTCTAGAAAGCAGTTAAAAACTGTCTCATATACTGAATATGAATAAAAGTATGAACAGGAGCACCAATTTTAAAACTTTCCAGGCAAAAATTTTAATGCATTGTCTTTAAGCACAAACTTTTTTTTTTCAATGCTAAATACAAGTTGCATTATGGGCTCATATTTGTCACAGAGCAGCTACAGATGAGACTTCTTGCTAAGAATTCAATAAAGTTCTTGAACCTCTGAATATAAGCAATAGCTGGCAACTTTTTTTTAGCAAGTATTAAAATACAAATTCTACCAGGTTAGTGGAAGTGAGTGGAAAATTCACCTGGATGGAATAGTGAAAGCTCATTTTACAAATTTCAAAACTTCTCCTCATATTACACCAGCAGCTTGATACGGGCTGGGGGACAAGTTGAAATATTTAAAAGGGTTATATTTCTTAAACTGTAAATATACACTTAAAGTTTAAACCTATCTGTAGCCTACATCTTAGTGTCATCAGTTCCATGAAATACGTTGCTTTCTTCCTAATCACCAGTCAAATCAGCTTCATTGATAATTTCAGAACATGAGGTGTCCAAAGAAGAGAATTCAGCCTGAGAGGATGTCAAAATGAGGAAGTGCAGGTAGCCAAAGCCCTGCAGGTGAGGCAGCGTTAGAAAATGGCCTGCTCTGTCTGCATACACTCTCCTAGCTTAGAGGCATCAGCTACCACATTTGAAACCATCTTTATGTTGCATTTCCTATATGTGCCTGGAATTATTAATGCCTGATAAATTCTGTAAGTTACCATGCTTCCATTTAGTAGACAATTTGATTAATAATACTAATTTTATTCATACTTAATGGGCTTTCTCACATCCCAAAAAGAATCCTATATATAAAGAAGTCTATTTCAAAGATAAATTCTAATTTTAAGAAATCAGCAACCTTAATTTAAAACATGGATTTGCCTTTATTACTTTTTACTTTATTTTTATTTTTTAAATTACTTTGCATTTATTTACTAATAGAGGCCTGGTGCACGAATTCGTGCACCAGTGGGGTCCCTCAGCCTGGCCTGTGGGATCGGGCCAAAACTGGCTCTCCAACATCCCCCAAGTGGTCCCAGATTGCAAGAGGGCACAGGCCAGGTGGAGGGACCCAACTGGTGCACAATCAGGGCCAGGGAGGGATGCAGGAGATTGACCAGCCAGGGAGGGACCGTGGGAGGGCTCCAGGGCATGTCCAGCCCTTCTCCCTCAGTCCTGATCGGCTAGACCCTAGCAGCAAGCTAACCTACCCGTCAGAGCATCTGCCCCTGGTGGTCAGTGCATATCATAGCAAGTGGTTGAGTAGCCTTAGCATATCATTAGCATATTATGCTTTGATTGGTTGAATGGCCGACCGGACACTTAGCATATTAAGCTTTTATTATATAGGATATTCTATTTATGCCTTTGCACCGACTTTTAATGTAAAATTAAATCTGTTTATATAATGTAATGTTCAGCTCCAATAAAACTGTAAAAAGATTACTTTTTAGGACGGTCAATGTGTTCAGTGAGTTGCACGTTGTCCCATGCACCAAGAGGTCACCAGTTCAATTCCGTGGTCAGGGCATGCCTGGGTTGCAGGTTCAATCCCCAGTAAGGGGAGTGCAGCAGGCACCTGATCAATGTTTCTCTCTCATGGATGTTTCTATCTCTCCCTCTTCTCCCTTTCTTTCTCTCTAAAATCAATAAAAACATATTTTAAAAACATAAATAAAATAAAATGCAATAAATATTTAAAACATTTTTAAGTAATAAACATCAACATGAATCCCGTGACATTAAATATCACACTCTTCCCCACAAAATACAGGGTATCCCAAAAAAGTGTATACACACTTTAACAGCTAATAGTTCAATTTTGAAAATGAAATGTATTTTATTAAACACTGCCTATATAATTATGCAAAGTGTGTGTATACATTTTTGGGACACCCTATAGTTCAATGCAAAATAGATGTGGCCTGATACTTTACATTCATTTTGTTTTTTTATCTCTATTCTCAATTAAACATTTTAAGACTAATGCTTTTGTTCCTAATAAGACATCTAATCTGTTGTTACTGCATATTTATCATTTATGATTCTTCATAAGTAATTAAGTGTTTACTATCTAAAAAATTTTAGGTTAAGAATCATATTGAAATACTCTTAATTTTTAAAATGTAACTAGTTTTATACTATTTTTTATACTACTGTTTTAAGTAGTTGTTATACTGAGTTTTCCATAGATTAAAAAAACACAAAACACAACACTTTAATTTAGTAGATACTGAAACCTTAAAAGGTAATGCTCACCATCATTGAGAATTTCTACAGAACGTTCAACTGTACTACACTTATGTTTGTAGACTATTTTGCCCAGCAGCTCAATCAGTGATAATGCCACTGGGGTGGGGGATGGAAACAGACTCTAAATTCATGTCTGTATTAAACCAATACCATTTTTTTCAACCTGTTTAAAACTGGTTGAAAGGCATAACCTTGATCATACAAGGCATATAGAAAATAACATAATGTTTAACTTTAGCAGGGTGCCTAAAGTATTGACAACTAATCAATGCTCTGTAAATACTCTTATTTTGGCAATGGTTCATAAGGTTAACTTCAAGAGCATTCAACTTAATATAATAACTCCTAAAAATTAAACTTTATAATTTTCCCACTTTTGAGACAAAATATATAAATTCAGGTAATAACTGTTTATAGCACTTGAAAAATGTCTATAAACTTAAATCACTATAATCTGTAAGGTACATACCATTTAGAAAACACAACTGGTCAAACATTGTTCTTTTCAGATATATACATATAAAGGTGGTAATCAACATTTGTAGCATGAATAGGTTTGATTAGCAAATGTCACCCATGTAGATATGATTAGCAAATGTCACCCATGTAGATGTCTAATCAACAATGTGTGCCTGATTCTAATCACCATTATATCTGAGAAATCTGTACATTACATCGTGAGTTGTAATCCCCCATCCACTACCAGAACATGCCCTGTAATATAGGGTGATTCTAAGAGAAACACAACTGCATGTGCCACATCAATAGGTTCTCCAAATCTCCCAAGAGGGATATTTTTCTTTAAATGTTCTTCATTCAAGGCTTTTGTCATATCTGTATGAACAAATCCTAAAGAGAAATGTTTGTTTAGTAGAAAAGAGCAGATACTAAGACAGTTGCTCAATCTCAAATAAAAATAAGTTTGTTCCAGAAAATTTGAGGTTACTAATAAACTCTATTTAGAAAATAGTTTTGCTAGCAATCAAGTAACCAAGTTTACATTTTTTTTTACTTATTAACTTAATGAACATTTATTGAACACTAAAATCTTTGATTCCCAAATATTTGGCCCAACTCATAGCAAAATGTAAGTGGGCACATATAAATTAGAATAAAAATTATATTCTTTAGGGAACCTTAAAATTTAAGGAGGAATTAGTCACTTGCATCCCTAATTATAAGGTAAGGAAGTCTAGTGAATATCCTATAGAATTGATTAATTTCACTTAGTGGGGTAGAGCGGTGGACGGAAGGAAGGCATCACATGAACCGATTTGGCACTATGATGATTAGTTCCATTTCCTAGGACAGTTGATGAGTAAAAGACCGGTATTCCTAATATTCATATAACCAAAAAAAATCTTAGTCATATCCAATTCTGATAGTATACACAGAAAATAAAAACTTTAACATGGTATTGGTGTATGCAATAAAACTTGCAGAGAATATGTTCTAAAGTATAATGTTCTGTAGTATAAAGTATTATGTAATATATTAAGCAACTATTCCTAAATGATTCGCATTATAGATACATGTAAGGACTATAGATTTATTAATAAAATCTTGTGATTAATCTAAGACATAAAAACACACATTACCGCCGAAACCGGTTTGGCTCAGTGGATAGAGCGTCGGTCTGAGGACTGAAGGATCCCAGGTTCGATTCCGGTCAAGGGCATGTACATTGGTTGCGGGCACATCCCCGGTGGGGCTGTGCAGGAGGCAGCTGGTCGATGTTTCTCTCTCATCGATGTTTCTAGCTCTCTATCCCTCTCCTTTCCTCTCTGTAAAAAATCAATAAAATATATTTTAAAAAGGCAAACACATTACTAATAAAATACTTAGCTTATATAATCAGTGTTCACTATTCAATTATTTAAGCAAATAAGTAGTCATCATAAAAGGAATAATTAGAAAAATATAAAAAATTTAAAATCATAAAAAATAAATGGATTAATATTAGACATGACATGTGCAATATCAAAAATACAGTTTCCAAATTGCCTTGTGTTAAAATGAAACTAATTATAACTCAAACTAAAATCAACCTAAATATACTGCCATTTAAAATACCAGGTTAATTAATTTTGCTTGTCAGCAAAATAGATACAGACTCATAGATAGAGAGCAAGTTGACAGCTATCAGGGGTGGGTTGGGGAATGTCTGTGGAGGGGTTTCACAAAAAGAAGGAAAAAACCTCATGGACATAGACAAGAGTGTGGTGACTGCCAGGGGACGGGTGCAGGGAAGTGGAGGAAAGTAAAGGGGGAACAATGGTGATGGTAGGAGATTTGACTGGGGTAGTAAACACACAACACAGTGTACAGATGATATGTTGTAGAATTGTGAGCCTGAAACCTTTATAATTTTGTTAACCAGTGTCAACCCAATAAGTTCAATAAAAAGGAAAAGAATAAAAAAAATCGATTAAATTAAATACCAGGTTAAAAGTGAACTAAGCACTGGATTAAGAGTTTGAATTAAGCTAAAGGTTTATTATACACTCTATGTAATTATTTAATTTTTCCTTGCCTTAGGTTTTCACTTACAAATATCTAAACAGTTGCTTGTAAGTCTTATGAGAAATAATCATAGATTTTTCTATCATGAAGCCTATGACAATGAAAGCTTTATTAGGAAAAAACTAGAAATAAGTTGAATGTGTTTCAATAAGGAAATAGTTAAATAAATCATGGTACATCAACACAATACAATGTGGAGGCATTAAAATGATTCCACTGCAAAACATTTAATATAAGAGAAAACATTTATATATTTTAAAAGTAGGTTACAAATGAACTTAGTTATACTGCTATTAAAAGGTACAAACTCCCAGTTATAAATAAGTCAAAGGAATATACTATACAGCATGGTAACTATAGTTAATACTGTATATTTGAAAGTATATAAGAAAGTAGACCTTAAAATTCTTATCACAAGAAAAAAAAATTGTAACATGTTAGAAGAGGAAAGTTAATGAGACTTACTGTGGTGATCATTTCACAATATATACAAATATGGAATCATTATGCTTTACACCTAAAAGTAATATAGTTATATATCATCACACCTCAATAAAAATACATTTTAAAAAAACACCAAAAAGCTTATACTAATGACTGGAAAAATATATTCCAAAATATTAATAGAGATTATCATTAGACACTAGAGTTACAGGTAATGATTATTTTTTTCTTCTTTTACTTATCTGTACTTTCCTAAGTGTCTACAAGAGATATAATTTATTTTTTATTTAGAAAAAAAAGTTATTGAAAAAAAGATGCACAGTACTAACTTCAAATTATCTATAATGACGGCCTAGAATATAGCAACAATTTATATTGTGTGTTTCACTGAAAGAAAATCTTAGCAAATTTATTTACTAATTTTTAATTGAATTTTTGGAGTGACATTGGTTAACAAAATTACATAGGTTTCAGGTGTACAATTCTATAAAACAACATTATGTATTTTATTGTGTGGTCACCACCCAAAGTCATCTCCTTCATTCACCCTATACCCTCTTCTAATTCCCACCATCTCCCTTTCTCTCCAGTAATCACTATACTTTTGTATGTGTCTATGAGGCTTTTTTAAAAATTGATTTTTAGAGAGAGAAAGAGGGAGGGAAGGGAGGGATTGTAAACAGAAACATCAAAGTAGGAGAAATATCAATTGGTTGACTCCCACAGGCGCCCTGACTGGGGATCCAACCTGAAACCTAGTTAGTGCATCATCCCATGCACCAAGGGTGGCAGGTTTGGTTAACAGTCAAGGACATGTACTTGGTTTATGGGTTCCCTCCTCACCTTTGGGTGGGGTGGGTGTGGGAGTCAACCAATTTATATGTCTCTCTCACATTGATGTTTCTCTCTCCCCCATTCCCCCTTCCCTTGCACTCTCTCTAAAAAGCAATTAGAAAAATATTGTCAGGTGAATATTAACAAAAAAAATACATATAATTGATAAATAATCCATAATTCTAATATTGGTCATGTTATTAAAAGATCCAATAAAGAATATTATTATAATTACTATTGAAAATAAAGTTAATAAATAATCCACAGAATCAATTTATGGTGGAATCAACTTAATTGCACTATTTCAACTTACACTTTGCTTCTGACCAATGAACCATATTCATACTATGAAACCTACTAAAGATATATAGCCAATATTGAACAGCCACAATTTTAGCAACAGGTTTTTTTGTGTAGTATAAATTGCACTGGAAAGATCTTTAGAAAAGGTTATACATACAAACGCACTTCCATAACACTCATAAACCTTCCCTTTGTATACAAACTGCATTCCCACTATTTAGCCTGTTGCCTTGACAACTAATTCACTCTAACAAAATTAAGCATTCATTCTTCAGCGTTTCCATAGCATCATACATGTCTCTTTATATGCATCACATGCCACTGTAGTTATTTGTTTATATGTCTGTCTTTCCCACTGTACTTAGCTCCTTGTGACAGAGTATCTTATTCATTTTTGTAATTTTGGAATCTAACACAGCCCTTGAATATAGGACACATTCTCATACGTAAGCCTGCTGAATGATTTATTATAAGAATACTTACATTGCCCTTAAACCATCAGCTTTTAAATCACCATGACCTAGAATTAACTCTTCATTACCCACACCACTGCAATCTCCAAAAGAGAAGGAAGGAAACACATGCAGTTCCAAACCCTAATGATCTATTCTCCACATGGATGAGCGAGGCCAACACTAAAATCAATCAGGCTGTACAAAGCATCCCAAACAGGAAGCAGTGCCAAGATGGCAGTGCAGCTTTGGATTATCTTTTATTTTCTTTTTTGAAAAATGGACATACTGTATCTAAACCACAGTCTATCAAATGTTCATGGATTTGCAATGCATGAATTTAGCTAGTCTCTGTGACAAAACAATGCATTTGGATGCAGGGACATTCTACAGCAAAAGGGCTATCAGAACATTTGACCAGCCCGGCTGGTGTGGCTCAGTGGTTTAGGTCACGGTTCGATTCCCTGTCAGGGCACATGCTTGAGTTGAGGGCTCAATCCCCAGTGGGGGACATGCAGGAGGCAGCTGATCAATGATTCTCTCTCATTATTCTATCTCTCTCTCCCTCTCCCTTCCTCTCTGAAATAATAAAAATATGTTTTAAAAAAATTAAATAAAAAAAGAACATTTGACCATTCCCTGACCCCTGCTGTTTCAACATCAGTGCCCAATAAAACACCAACTCTAGTGTCCAAGCTGCACCTATTACTGGCTTGAAATGAAAAGGTGGCAAAAATCTTTTTTCCTACTTATTCTTTCTTACAACCAAAAAATTAAACGTCTTTTCTTAATGTAGGTAATCAATTCTTAAATACCTATAGTAAGCTAACACAAAATCCCATGGCTAACTGGCAGAGGTACATGAAAACACACATTTACTTCAAAAGTCAATAAATACCTAACCAAAATTTCTATCACACCATCTAATGAGTGATACTGGTAGATTCAAGTTTTTGAAGATTTTTATTACCCTCTTAACTACCCCAGGCAATTTTATCAACTAGTAACTTGGCAAAAGGAAAATAATATAAAGGTAAACGCTACAGAATTGGATAATTGCAGATAGTTTAGACAGGCCATATTAACAAAAGGACAAAAAAAGACCTAAAAACTTTCTAATGATACAAAGGAAATCTAAGGGGCCATTACTTTTAAGCTTACCTTAGCTGGGGATGAAAAGATAAAGCTTTTAGTAACAGTCCTGACATAAACCTTCTGCTGGTCACTCTCTCCTAGGTCCCAGTCTTCTGAACAGCAAAAATGACTGGAATAAATGAGCTACAAGGTCCTTTCCACCTCACATTTTCCCATAATTAATATTTAAACATAAATATTTTAAAGATAATATAAGGTACAAGGAAGTTTTTCTAGTCACCAGTTCATTGTTTGAATCTTTTCACAATCATTTTAGAATTATTCTACCCAGATGTCAATCTATGAGTACCAATTAATAGGCCAATTAATGGCTCCCTTCTCTATACATAAAAAAATGAAGACTTTCTTTAGCTGTAGCAACCTAAACTATAATTCTGGTCATTATGATTTAATATTTTCAATTACCAGTTACAAACAGACCAAGTTAATTGCCTTTATGTCCCATTTAATCCAACAATATTTTCAAGTAATGTGGAATACCCAAAGTCAGCCTATAAAAGGGACAGGTGCACAAAAAGGTTCTTCTTGACTTCTTAATGGGGCTCTGGTTTCACACTTGCTTTGTCTTACAGGTGAATTGCCGCTCTATTGGCTTGGGTTTTCCATCATGATTAACAAGAACACAAGTGTTCCTGAGGCAGCTCTATTGCAAGTTTCCCACTGTGACTCCTACTATTTGGAAAATTCAGTAAACAGCCACCTCTCTATCCATCTTCACTGTTGGCCACTCCCAAACATGTCTGATTTTAGAAATCTCAGTTCCTCCTGCACATGGAATTGAACTTGTTGGTGCCAGAGTCCAAGTGTTCTCATTTCTGTTAAGACGCACTACCACTTTCCACCCCATGACATTACACAATGAGCTTCCACTCAGTCATTCAACAGGCAACTGCTGCCAAAATCACTTTAAAATCTTATTACTTCATAGAGTGACTTTAAAAAAAGATCTTTCTTCCTCCTGAGTCTGTGTAAGTATCTTTTTTTCCTTCTAATTTTTCTTTGTGTTCAATTTCTAACAGGAATCTTGGATAGCTCTCTGAGGTACAATGAAGTCCAGTGAAAAGCATCTTGTCTATTTGGAAAAGATCATTGTATGACCTCTGGCAATTCTTTTTCCGTACAAATACTGACTTTCTGGAGTAATTAGATCAGTCAGTATACAAGGCTGCTTTGTGAAAGGTGCAAACGATATCACCTATGCAGCCCTGTTTATTTCCTCTGGATTACACTGTTATTAAAAGCACAGTGCGTTATAGAGCTATCCAGTTATTTTAAATATAAAGATTTATTTGGATAATAAAGAACATTATAAACTTGAACAAAAAGACAGATACAGAGACAGTAAAGCATCAAACAGACTGTCAAATTACAGGGGGAAAGTTAGGGAGAGGTGGGGGAGATAAGAGATCAATCAAAGGACTTGTATGCATGCATATAAGCATAACCAACGGATGCAAAACTCTGGGGGGTGAGGGCATATATGGGAGTGGGGTGGGGGGTGGCAATGGTAAGATATGTACACATATAATACCTTAATAAAAAAAATAAAATAAAATAAAAAAATAAATAAAAAAGATTTATTGTGTTCCCCCCTCTCCCACAAACACACACAACTGATATTCTTACATTCTTTTCTTTAAAACAAATATGTTCTTATTTATTTCAGAGAGAGGAAGGAGAGGGAGAGATAGAAATATCAAGGATGATAGAGAATCATTGATCAGCTGCCTCCTGCACACCTCCTTCTGGGGATCAAGTCTGCAACCTAGGCACATGCCCTGACTGGGAATCGAACTGTGATCTCCTGGTTCATGGGTTGATGCTCAACCACTGACCCACACTGGCTGGGCCATTCTTAATTTATAACCGATTTTTAAATTACAAGTTTCTTTTGTTATTTTAGTTTGGGAATAATCATTTAGTAAAAGATGCAATGTGGTTTATGCAATCAAGACAGCCTGTCATTACTCTTGGCCTCCTCCTTGAGCACGGTGCACAGCCTGGCAGTGTGGCCATGGAGCTCCTGTCAGGACGTAGGAAGGTCCTCCTGCATTTAGCTACTCAAGAGTCTAGTGACAGTGCAGATTCCACGTTCCTGCACCAATATGCTGAGAAGTGCCTAATGATGCTGATGTACTTACAATCTCTGCAATTATTGTATAAAGCCATAAACATATATAAACTATGTCTAAAAAGAAAAAAGTTTTCACTGACTTGGAGCAACCACATTCACTCTAATTTTCCTTCTTACTATTCCTTAGCAAGAGCACGTGAAAATCCAACCAATCCTTATTTACTAGCACTGTACACAGACTGTTCAGCATTTCCTTTTAAAACAATAATACTTCCTAGAAATAAAATTTGAAAACAAATTCAAACAAATTTAATGGGGTTATTTGGATATGCAGATAATTTATACTAAACAAACAAAGAACTAATCATTATATCTTGTCCTTTGCTAAAATTAGGAATTCTAGCCATTGTCACTTGAGTGGTAAGAGTCTGAATCTGCTGCAGATACACAGGAAACAGGATTTGAAAGATGCTTATTTGAAACCTCAAATGCCAAACAGGGTTTCAGAATTGATCCACTAAGTGAAAAAAGCCCCACTCTCATATCTGAATAGGTCGCACGATGAAAAATTCTACAGTATTTACAAAGTCGTATAGTAGAAAGAAGTTACAACCAGAAAAAGTCAGATAATGACTCAATAATTTTATGATTCTACAACAGAGACATAAGGAAACATTCATTTCCACCTAAGATATAGTTCATCTGAAAATAAATCTCACTAAATTTGAATTACTGTCCATCTAAGAAAAGCTTCAATTACAAACTTTTGGTAAAATTGCAATTTAGTTACCTTCAGTGATGTAATATAACTTGCATTGCCTACTAAAGATTCTTGGGTAGTCTCATTTTTTTAAATATGAAAGAATAACTTATAATTTAAATAGCAACTGTATGCAAATAAATCCAAGCAAAACGTAAGTGGAGAAGTAATTTTCTGCACTAGTGACCTGTACTTGTAAAATTAAGCAAGAACCTCACAAAATTTTTGAAGTAATTTTATTTTAGAAAACATTCCAAGTACTTTTTATGTTATAATCAAGTCCAACATTAAAATGTTTATCTACATAATATCCTAATAACAAAGAATGATAACAGTGAAGCACAGAAAAGAGAAGAGAGAGAGCAGAGGCAATGCAGATGAATAAACAAGGGGTATTTGGAAGAGAGAGCAATACGGAGAACGCAAAAAAGAAAGAAAAATACAGGCATGAAAGAAAGGCCAAAGGAAGCTATCAAAGCTTGGGTTCATGCCACATACTATTGTTCTTCTATTCAAAAGTGGTAATTTCTGAAATACCATCTATTTTCTAGAAGTTTAAAGTAGACCTTTCTGTAATAAGATTCTCTTAATTTATTTTAAATTATCTAATTTTATTTACTTTTAGCACAATTCTAAAGTTTGGCCTGACAAGGGAATGATGAGGATTTTTTAAAATATATCTAAAAGGGAGATATTTTAGAGTTAAACAAATACACCCCGGGTGATGTATACAGGCCCTATAGCAGCTTACAAGAACCTAAAAGTCATTATCCGGCAGGGCCTGTGTTGGTCAGTGATTGAACATTGACCTATGAACCAAGAGGTCATGGTTCAATTCCTGGTTGGGGCACATGCCCAGGCTGCGGGCTCAATCCCCGGTGCCTGAGGCAGCCGATCAATGATTCTCTCTCATCATTGATGTTTCTCTCTTTCCCTCTCCCTTCCTCTCTAAATCAATAAAAATATATTTTCAAAAATCATTATCTGGCTGTGGTTGAAAACAAAGGTTGGCTCACTTATTAATCTTTTATAAGAAAATTAATCTCATATTTTTAAGGATAAATGTCAAAAATGTTCTAATGTTTAGTAGCATAATATATTTTTTTTTTTTTCACTTTCAAAAAAGAAAAACCCTACGTCGGTTGGAAAGACATTTCCTATATTAAAAAGAATAGGGTCATTTACTTCAATTAGGAAATATTTCCCATTTGTGGCTTTTTAAAAGGCAGGTAGTATGCCACTATTTTCAATTGCCAAATTGAAATAAAATTTCAAATCATTTTGCATTTTAAGGTCTACAGGCACATAGTACACAGTTGATCCACCCCATGAGTCAGATGAACTGAAGACGATAGGTTACTTATATCCAGGCTAAAAAACTGAAAAACTTACTCTCTTTTTTTTTAAAAAAAAAAATTATATATATTTTATTGATTTTTTACAGAGAGGAAGGGAGAGGGATAGAGAGTTAGAAACATTAATGAGAGAGAAACATTGATCAGCTGCCTCCTGCACACCCCCTACTGGGGATGTGCCCAAAACCAAGGTACGTGCCCTTGACCAGAATCGAACCTGGGACCCTTCAGTCTGCAGGCCGATGCTCTATCCACCTAGCCAAACCTGCCAGGGCTACTCTCTTTTCTTAAATGCTTCCTCTTAAACCTCTGTACTTGATTTGTTAATGACCTAGGCAGCTGATCTAGACATCATTTTTAGTCTCCAGTATATAAAATGCTCAATTCCTTCTCTATGCTTTAAAAACTAGGTTTCACATAAAAATCAGGATGTCCAATTTCTCTTTAAAAATCAAAATAGCTGGCAAACCTGGGACCACATTTGTGCATAGCAACATTCTACTGGATCTGAGCAGTGGTAGCTCCTGCCATTCCAATGGCCTCTGGACACCAAAGCTGGGTCTTTTGTCATTTATCACATGGCTTGTGCTGTCATTTTTCTAATACCTGGGGGTGTCAACTCATTCCACACCTACTTGACCACTGTATAGATGTGAATTTGTGATTCCTGTTTTACCCATTCATCAGTTAATCAAATCCTTTCTCCACCGATAATAAGATGACACATTTCATCCAAGTTTCAGCCATGAACAAATTCCAATTTAGTCAAGTAAATATTTTTATGGTACTAAAAGATAACTATAAATTCACAAAGGTGAAGACTCACCTACATTAACAATAGATCCTCTCTGTTGTTGAATCATAGTTTTCATGGCAGCTTTGCAGGTCAGCATGGAACCCAAAAGGTTAGTATGAAGCTGAGTTATCACATCTTCAGTTTTTGTGCTTACTAAAAGGCTATCCCTAGAAATAAAAAGCACATAAATTAAAAACAAGATAAAGCATCATCAAGAAATATGTTTTACTAAGAGTATAAAAACTGCTTCGTATCTGAGCTAGAATACCTAGAAGTCCCATTTTAAACTTGGTTTGAGAGGCATTAAAATAACAGATATGCCAGAAAGGATCTGCTTGGAAGCTACCTTCCTATCCCCTCAGGTAGAGTAGCTAATATTCCTAACTGTGAAAACTGGTGCCACGTAACCAAAATAGCTGGAATTAACTGAGCAATTGCCATGCTAAGCCTTCCTTGTATAGAAAACATATATATACTTACAAATATTCTGTCCCAAACTCAACATAACAAAAGACCTGCTGTGATTCCATTAATGTTAAATTCATGAACTGACAAACTTTATATGACAGAAATCAGAATAGTGGTTACCTATAAGGAAATATTAACTGGGAAGACTGAGAGCGCTTTCTGAAGTGCTGGAAAAGTTCCAGAGCTCAACATGTCGATTATAATGTTAAAAATGATGGAACTGTACCCTTATTGTATTGTCTAAAAATGAAAGAATATATGGATTGTCAGAGCACGCAGCAGGAGCCCCTCACGAGCTCTGGTGCTCTGAGTGGTTCTGGGTGGCTGTGAGTCCATGTATTCTTCTAAATCCTCCTATCCGACTAAGCCAAGGCTGGTTCCTGCTTGAACCCTGCCCACTGTACAAACGGTTGGGAACTTAGTCCAAGTTCCTCCTTTATCCTCTGCTCACTAGTAACAGGTGCGGGGTCTGAGTCCCTCTGCCTGGGGCTGGACCTCCTAGGACACCGGGTCTTAGACGGAGAAGCAATGAGAGGTTGTGGGTGTAGAAGAATGAGTCTTTATTCCTGAAGCCAGGGGCCATATAGCCATCAGACAAGAACAGTCCTCACAGCAAAGTCCATAGAGGCAGGCAGCCAGACACCAGCTGGTGAACTTATATCTTTCCCATAAACAGCATCAGTCTCTGTACCCACAGCTATTAACTGAGCAGCCTCATGCTGCCTCCTAAGACTCACCGCCTTACATGGTAGTGGTATCTGAGCTCTCCGGCTCAGCAGTTTCTCCTGTCTCTCCTGCCCAGCTGCTCTCTCTAGCAGACTTCTTCACACACTCCATCCTAGGTGCTCTCTCTCATACTCCAGCAGACTTCTTCTCACTCCATCCTCAGCTGACTAGACTGGTCAGTAACCTACTTTTATACCATTTAGACAAAGAAGGCTTTGTGCCAACAGTGACATCGATCATATATGCTACAGAAGGGCACAGTGTACCATGTGTCCTTGCACCCGCTCATGGTATCTTGGCCTGATTAGGATTCCCAGGCTCAGAGTCCTTGAACATTCCCTTCAGGCACATGCCCTGAGCGGCCTTTGGCCATTCTGGTGTATTGATAACAAGGCCTCTGTGCTCCCACAGATTGACAGACCAAAATTTAAAATACACAGTTTTTATTCCAATTTGTGACCAACCTGTTAATTCCAGTTGCATTTACTAAGAAGTTAATGGGGCCTAAAATTTTCTCTATTCCTTCAAGTATGTTTTTGAACATCATGTTCTTTGGCATCATCACAGCTAAATGCCAAATGACCACTTACACAAACTTGTAACTTGAATTGAAAAATTACCCAGTGCACATTAGTTAAGCATCTACTATGAGCTAGGCCTGTGCTAAACTAGAACCTAGAGATAAAAGCTGTCATGGGCCCTAGCTGGTTTGGCTCAGGGGATAGAGCATTGGCCTGGGGACTGAAGGGTTCCAGGTTCAATTTCGGTCAAGGGCACATGCCCGGGTTGCGAGCTCAGTCCCCATTGGGGGGCCTGCAGGAAGCAGCTGATCAATGATTATTTCTCATCATTGATGTTTCTATCTCTCTCTCTCTCTCTCCCCCTTCCTCTCTGAAATCAATAAAAATATATTTTAAAAAGATGTCATGGGTTCCTGATCTCAAGAATTTCAGTTTAATAAAACTGGGATGAGGGCAAGTGGAGAACAAGGAGAAATAAAGTAATACTACAGAATGTACATCTTAAAACTTGTTTTTAATCAACAAAAAGTTAAGGGGGAAGCCTTTTTTGTGTTCATAATGCTTTGTAAAACTTATCTAACAATACTTTTATCTTTGACACTGACCCCACCGACTCAATTCATCAGTCTTCTGGGTTTTATATTGGTTTTTTGAAATTTAATTCTCTTAGCGAGTTTTGTCCAGTTGTTTTCCTGGTCCTGCCCTGAGTATAAACTTTAGGGTTCCTTTTTCCTTTTTCTTCTTCATTATGGTACATGTTTTATTATTATTACTGCTACTACTATCACTACTATTACTATTCTTCCAGCCTGACCATTAAGAGAGATAAAACAAGTAGCTGTAAAAAAAAAAAATGCTAAAACTATAAACCATGAAAAAAAAACCCACAACTTTTTACTAAAAGCAACAATTATTTACCTTTTTTAATGTTCATTTTTTCAAGTGTTTAAAAAACAAAAAGTTACACTTCAAAGAACACTATTTAATAATACACCATTTTAACTCTCTAAAATGTAGATTTTTTAAAAAATTATTTCTTTCTGGCAGACTTTGCCTACCAGTTAACACTAGAAGTACTCCCTCAAGCCTTTAAAAACAGTGAATCATTGGGAAGTCACACTTCTGGGTGTAAACCACTCCTGGAAGATGATTCAAAGAAATGAACGGCCCACAGCATCCTGTGCCTCACTCCTGGCTCTCAGCTGAAGAGCTGTTGGGTCCACAACCCTTGAAAGCTCAGCCAACAACAGCTTCCATCCAGTCCAGCAAACACGATGGCTGCGGTGACTCCGGAAGGACCACCTTGTTCGCCCCTTTGTCAAAGTAACATATAGCAAGGAATGTGAGCAGGAAGCATTCACTGAAATCCCCCCTGGTCTATAACTTATGTGTGTGTGTTTTCTTTTGGAAAGTCTAATATTCTCCTAACCAGCGTAACCAATGAGGGTGAACCCATAAGTAATGCTATTTTAAAGGTTCCAGCCGCCAGGTGCATCCCCAGGCCTCTGTTC
Source organism: Eptesicus fuscus (assembly GCF_027574615.1). Taxonomy (NCBI): domain Eukaryota; kingdom Metazoa; phylum Chordata; class Mammalia; order Chiroptera; family Vespertilionidae; genus Eptesicus; species Eptesicus fuscus. Next base: position 39,637,859 of record NC_072478.1, on the reverse strand, counting down.
CTGGCAGTCAACGAGGTGCATCTGTCCCTCCTAGCAATTAAACAAACGCCTGCAGCTAACACCTCCTTACCACCAAGAGACTTAAATTCGGAAAACAAGTAACGGATCCATTATGAAACAGGAAAACAAATTCTTTTTGAGGTTTAAATGTAATTAAAAGGAATCTGGCAGAACAAAATCTCAAATTGTCCACTTGTAAAAGTCACCCAAAGGATTTAAAAACGAATTAAGTGCTTATGGGGGTATTGAAGCAAACAAAGCAGGTACATCTCAAAACTGGCTGGTCCTCAAACATCTCTGTGCATCAGTTTTGCGCATCCACATACGAGTAGGTACAGCCCTCAGCGAAACGAAGCCAGCTTTTCACGCCTGACACCGCCTGCCTTTCCAGCCTCAACTCCCTCCGGCCCAGCCCTGCCTCCCGGGCGCCTGCGAGCTCGCCCTGATGGGTGCGCCCTCTGCCCTCCATACAAAGTTAGCTGCGGTGTGGCTCTCTCCTTCCAGACACCAAAACAAAGCAGCTCCCGAGGCCAGCACTAGGGGGGTGGGTGCCTATGAATGGGGCCTCACAAGACAGTCTCCACGACCCCAAGCGTCCAGCCTGGCAGGAGGCGCCCTGCGGGGCACGGGACGGGACGGGACGGGACGGGACGGGGCGGAGTGTGTCTCTGCACCGACGCGGGCAGCTGCACTTGTTAAATGAAGGCCAGGCCCGCTCCCTTTACAAACAAGGGGACTCGGGGCGCTTGGACCGCAGCCACGCAACTGGACAACCCCACCTCGATACGACCTCGGGGGAGTCGGCAACTCGGAGGCAAGAGAGTTAAGAATATGGCGAACCCTTTCCAGATTCGCGACTTTCATACCACCGCCGCTCAAAAAAAAAGAAAAGCTCAACCGCTGCGGAAAGTAGCCCAACCGCTTCGAATGGAAGCACCTCCACCCCTCCTCCAGCCGCCGGATTCCGACCACGCTGGATGCCCAGCAAAGGCGCTAAGAGTAAGGCGTCAGGGCGCCAACGTCAGCCCCGCGCGGTTCCCCGGGCGCCCCACCATCGAAGGAGAGCGCGGCCGCACTGCCTGCTGGGACTTGTAGTCTTGATGCAGGAAGGAGAGAGGCGTGGATATAATGCTCAGTGAGAAGTGCACTCCATACCCTTTGCCTCCTGGGAATTAAGCTTCAGTGACCAACCCCTCCTGTTTACCTGGAAGTAATGGGACTGCTAAGACTCTGGACTTTCCGTTTTACAATCAGGACAGTCCCCAGCAAGCCAAGACAAACTGATCACCATTAGAACTAAAATATATGCAATTATAGGCAGATTTTCGCCTGGGATGGGGGCTGTGGGTGTTCCTAACCCCAGCGTTGCAGGGCCTACTGTACACTATTCGGAGTTCCAGTTGTCTGCCTTTCTCCCAGTGTTTGTCTTTGGCTGGGGAATGCATGCCCAACCTGTTGAAGTAGTGGTCCCTAAGTATCAAATTCATACCAAAACCTACCCTACCTGTTCCTTCCCCCAAGTTGCCATAGAAATGGGCCTCAGCTGGACATTACCATTCATCCCAAAAGGGTATTGCAAAGGCAGATGCCCTGTTAAAAACAAAATATAATAGGAGATTAAGAAGTACTAATTGAATGATTGAATACTCTTTCAGGATCAATAAAACATTCATCAGTTGCTGCAAACAAAAATAGTTTCCTGCAATTCTAAAGATATGTGCTGAGTACTCACAGTTAATAAGCTAAAAGCTGAGCAATTGTTACAATCTATATAATAAAAGCCTAAGCAACCATTACAGCGGAACGACCAGAACAACCAGTTGCTATGATGTGCACTGACCCACCAGGGGGCACACGTTCAATGCAGAAGCTGCCCCCTGGTGGTCAGTGTACTCTCACAGGGGGAGCACCATTCAGCCAGAAGCTGGGCTCACGGCTGGCGAGCACAGGGGCAGTGGCGGGAGCCTCTTCCGCCTCTGCTTAGGAGCAGCAAGCAGGCGGTAGTAAGGAGCAAGGGGTCCAGGACTTAGAGAGTGCTCAGGCTGGGCTGAGGGACTCCCGCCCCTCCAATGCACAGATTTTCGTGCACCAGGCCTCTAATTATACTATAAATGGAAGCCTTAATATAATATCATTTCATTAGGGTGATTAAGGAGAGTGTGAACCATATTTCCTACTACTACTACTACTACTACTACTACTACTACTAAAAAAAAAGAAAAAAAAAAGCACAACCTGTGACAACAGGACTAAATACTAGTACACAGGAAACACTAGGGAGTAGTCCAAAAACAAAGTACAAAATTGTATTACTACCAAAAAAATCAGAGAAAAGGGAGAAAAAAGAAATACATGAAAAAGCTGGATTTGAGGGCTAGATGCAGACTGAAGGAGGAGAAGAGAAAAAACTAAGCAAATTAAACTTTCTTTAAAATATTATTTTTATTCCACCTAGATCCAAAAGGGATTTGAAATGACTTGCAAAAATTCATGAGTACAACCTCATGCCTATTAGAATAGCTACTATCCTATATAATAAAAGGCTAATATGCAAATTGACTGAACAGCGGAATGATCAGTTGCTATGACACGCACTGACCACCAGGGGCTGCCCCCTGGTGGTCAGTGAGCTCCCCGCGGGGAGCAGGCCTAAGCTGTCAGTCAGACGTCTTGCACCCTCTGCAAGAGGGTGCAAGCCAGGCTGAGGGACTCCCCCACCCAAGTGCAGGGATTTCGTGCACCGGGCCTCTAGTTAAAAAGAAAATAAGTGTTGGTGAGGATGTGAAGAAACTGGAACTCTTGTGCACTCTTGTTGGGACTGTAGACTGTTGCTTTGGAAAACAGTATAGTAGTTCCTTAAAAAAAAAAAATAGAGCTACCATATAATGCAGCAATTCCATTTCTCAGGTATATACTCAAAAGAATTGAAAGCAAGCTCTGGAAGTGATATTTGTGTACCAGTGTTCAAAGTGGCATTACTTACAATAGCTAAATCATTGAAGCAACCCAAGTAACTATCCAGGAATGATGGATAAGTAAAATGTCACACACACACACACACACACAAATATTATTCATTCTTAAAAAGTAAGGAAATTCTGAAATATGCTGCAACATGGAAGAACCTTGAGGATACTATACTAAATCTGTCACAAGAAAGATGAATACTATATGGTTCTACTTATATGAGATACTTAAGAGTAGTCAAAACCATATAGAAAAGAAAGGGTGGAGGAAGAGGAATAGAGAGTGATTGTTTAATGGTTATGATGTTTCAGTATTGCAAGATGAAAAAAGTTGTGGAGAGGAATAGTGGTGTTAATTGCCTAATGGTAACCCTATCCCTAACCCTAACCCTACAATATCGATCTGCTTGATACTTCTGAGCTATACACTTAAAATGGTTGGGGCACTATTTTTTTTTTTTAAATCCTCACCTGGGGATATGCTCATCGATTTTAGAGAGGAAGGGAGAGATAGTGAAAAACATCAATGTGAGAGAGAAACATCAATTGTCTACCTCCCGCATGTCCCCCGACCTGGGATCCAACCTGCAACCCAGATATGTGCCCCAACCCGGAATCCAATCCGCAACACCTTCGGTGCACGGGATGATGCTCCAACCAACTGAGCCACCGGGCCAGGGCAAGAGAGTAAATGTTATGTTATGTGTATTTTACCAGAATTTTATAAAAATTGGGGGAGGAGGGAAACCCCAGCAATACAAATATTAACACTGACAATAAGAGTACTGAGTGCAGTTTAAGATTTCTTAATGGAATTGGATTTTATCCCTAAAGTACGTTTAGAAATACTGCCATTTAAATACTGTGATTTGAAAGCTCTTTAAATATTTCTTTCTAAGGAGTTATGCCACAAACTTGATACCAGCTTGTTTCCAATTCTTGGAAATTGCCTTATTTTTATCATTTTTATTTAATTTTGTCTTTTAATGATCTGAAACATTTACATGGTTCTTAAGTGTAAACCACAAAACAGGTACATTCAGATAGAATAGCTTTCATCCATGCCCTTGTTTCCTCTTTTCTTCCTACCACTATTAATCGCTGATTTTGTTAATTTCTTTATTTTTCCTTTGCTTTTTTTTTTAAATATTAGAAAATGTACATATCTGTCCTGTTCTACCCTCTTGCTTATACAAAAAGTTGTAGGCTGCCAATACTGTTCTAACCTCGGTTTTTCAGGATACTGTATCTTGGAGATTGCTCAGTGGCTGTGTACTGAAACCCTCCTGCTCCCTCGCACAGCTGCATCGTCCTACACTCTGGGATTATGATTGGCAGAATTCTAAGGCTACCCTCCCCAAGGTTTTCCTTTCCCACCCCAGCCATGCAATCAAACACTTACCTAGGAACAACCGTGAAAGGAATGTAAAGATATCATTAAATCCCAATTCAATTAATTTTAAAATATGTAGATTATGTGGGCAGGCCTAATGTGATCAGGTGACACTTTTCAAAGCAGAGCACTTCCTCTAGCTGGTGGCAGAGGGAGCCAAAGACATGTGAGGGGTGAGGGGGACTCAGGGCTAGCCCAGAAGCACAGCCTCTGGAGGCTGAGAGCAAGCCCCAGCTGAAACCAGCAGGAAAATTAGGACCTCAGTCCTATGGGTGCAAGGAAGAGAATTCCGCCATTAAGCAGTGAGCTGGGAAGAAAACCCTGAGCCTCAGATGAGAACTGAGCATCAGCCAACACCCTGACTTCAAGTCTCTGAGACAGGAGCAGAGGACCCAGCTACACAGAGCTCAGACCCCTGACCCATGGAAGGTGTTAGATTAATAAATGCGTGTTGTCTTTAAAAAATTCATTGCACAATGACTTTACAAGGCAAGGGACTAACCTCAGCCCCCAAGGCCAGAACAATAGCATGAGGTCAGTGGAAAAGTTAACACAAATAAAGTCAAGCCATAAGGATATATTGAGTACTAAAGAAGAGATGCATATGTGATTCCGAGTTGCCTAGTGGCCAAAGCAGCTAAGGAAACATGATTAGTTACAAGTAATAATAGCTATAAGAAATACATACACTTGTGCAGCAGAGAGATCTGAGTGAAATTTCCTCCTCATAGGTCCTCATAAAAGACATACTAAGCAGTAGAGTGGACTTCGCTGTCATGAAAAACTGTATACTATGAGGTTATTTTTATAGCATCCATTTTTGTAAGCAGAGGACAATACACCAAAGCAGACTTTTCTGAAAGCGAATACAATAGGAGGTACACTTCACTAAAAGTGAATACAATGGGTGATAGCAGACCTTAAAGGGATATGCAGTCATTAAATAGGGAGGCACTTTGACCCCAAAAGTTACAAGATAAAAACTGCATTTAAAAACCAATAGTCTAGCAATGTTATCAGAATGAGTTGGAGCAAGTTTGTCTAAGCCCCTCTCTCATTACTCACACATATGCAACCTTGGAAAGAAAAATCTGTTTTCCACAGCTGACCAATATGTGGGTCAGCCTAAAGGCCAAGTATATTCTGGGATCCAGTATTGCAGGGCAAACCAGAGAGGTTCAATCTCTGTGGACAGTTCTGTCCATTTCAATAGGAAAAGGCTTATATTTTTCCTACAATTGTTACTTCAGCAAAAAGCATGGTTTATTAGATCTATCCCAGCGACCTCAAAGATCATTAACACACAATGTGAGGTGGCATTCAAACTTCTCAAAACCTTCCATTTTTTCTCATTGTGTATCTACAGTAATGGTTAGGTGTTAGATTAATAAATGCGTGTTGTCTTTAAAAAATTCATTACACAATGACTTTACAAGGCAAGGGACTACCCTCAGCCCCCAAGGCCAGAACAATAGCATGAGGTCAGTGGAAAAGTTAACACAAATAAAGTCAAGCCATAAGGATATATTGAGTACTAAAGAAGAGATGCATATGTGATTCCGAGTTGCTTTCTTTTCTCAACACATACTTTAGTGTAAACCCAAGACTATTATTTCCCCCTCAATACAACAGCCACTGCGACCTGGGCGAGAATACACCCATCACCACACATCCACCCTGAGCCAGGTGGACCGGAGCGGGAGGTTCTCCCTAGCCCCTTGACAGTGAGCTGAGAGGCTGTGAATTACACTGGGTCTGCTCGCCCCAGCAGAGCAACACAGAGAGCCAGGCGCATAGGCACCTTCGGTCTTCTCTTCTCGCTGCACATGTCACTTCTGATAATATTTTGATCACATATTTTATTTTTCTTTAATTTAAACCCGCATCAGGCTATATTCTTTCTTGACTCTAATAACCAGAGGCACCTGAGAATATTCCTTATGGATAAGGACAATTAGCGAAATTTTTAAATATACATACTTTATAGTATTTTGTCTGGTTAGGAAAGGAATACCGTTTAATTGCAAAAGAATTTTAGAGAAAACAATATTTTTAAATATAAAAAATTAATTGAAAGCATTGTTTACATTAAATGGGTAAATTATAGGGTATGTATATTATGTCTCAATAAAACATCTATTTCAAAATTAATTGAACCCTGGCTGACATCACTCAGTGGTTAGAGTGTCGGCCCTTGAACCAAAGGGTCTTGAGTTCGATTCTGGTCAAGGGGACGTACCTGGGTTGCAGGTTATCTGCCCCGGTTGGGGCAGGTGCAGGAGGCAACCAATTACTGTGACTAACATATCTCACATGGATGTTTCTCTCTCTCTCTCTCCTCTCTACCTCTTCTCTTCCCCTTCCACTCTCTCTAAATTCAATGGAAAAATTATCTTCCAGTTGGATTAACAACAAAAATATTTAATTGAAAGCTCCTAATCTTAGTAGATGAAGTTTGAAACTGCAGCTGTATTGAGCCCCATGCTCTCACTGCAAGAAGAGAGATCAGAACGCTGCGTCGGTGTGACTGCACAGACACGCCTGCTGTGAGCCACAAGCAGTGTTGGCTTTCTCCACATTCCCCACGCCCGTCTGCTGCGTAATCCAAGTTGTCAGGAAGGTGTGTTTTAGCATCTACAACAGCTTATTGCATTGTGAGTGAGAAGTGTCTGTGGGCACTTTCATTTTGATGAGTTGGCACTCATGCCAAAGAGGCTGCCCAAGTAGACTTCACCTACCACCTGTATGCACTCAATTGCCTAAGGCAAAGCGTAGAGTTTATCCCTACCCTCTCTCACACACTCCACATCCACTCCACAGAGCTCTGCTGATTCTCCTTCCTAAATATCACCAGCCTCTACCCTCTCCTTAAATCCCCTTGTCTAACCTTTGGTCAGGCCTTGGAGCCTAAATGACTTGTACAGCTGGCCTGCAGGCTCCAAGAGGCCCTCAACACCACCACCAGAAGGCTCCTTCTAAACTGCAAGACTCATCCTGTCACTCCCTGAATAACACCCTGCAATTAAAAAACAAAAACAAACAAACAAACAAAAACCACTCGTCAAGCCCAGGATGAAGTCCTCCCTGATCTACTTAGATTTAGTTACCTCTGCAGTATCCTCTGCTGACAACGTCTCCCTACTCCTCACCACCGAGCTTCTTCCCGGTCACACATTCCCATCTATACAAGATACATGCTCTTTTACGCCTCCATGCTTTTCCAAACAAACACTGTCTTCCTTAACCTCTGATGCTCTCACTTCTTCTCCTGGTGAAATCACCTCATTTCCAGTGGAAGCCCTTTCTGACCCACAGCAGGACATGCTGATGCCCTCCTCGATTCCTCTCCTTACCTTGTACGTGTTTTCAAGTCTGCCTTTCAGAAGGGGATTCTGATTTCAGAAATCAATACATTTTAGGAAGACAGTGAATAGACTTCCAGGTCTCTGTGAACAGCAAGCTCAATACAAAACCTCGCATTCATTATAGATGGGTAGTTTCTGGAGAGAGGAACCATTTCTTTCACCATGTTCTCAAGAGGAATGTTCTGTACTAAATTGTGAATTCTTTGCAGGCACATTTATGTTTGCTTCCCTGTTTACAGCACAGTTCCTAGGGCTTGTGAATACTTAATATGTTAGCTAATGGATGAATAAGTGAGTGAATGAAATAACTCACTTAAAAAGAATTTATTGCTATGGGCAAGAACCAGTGTTGGATATGGCTGTTATTAAAATAGACCTGGTTCCTGTTTTCATTGGGGAAATAATCTGGCAGGGAAGAAAGACATTAAACAATTAATCATGCAATTACTATTTAATTGCAATAGTGAGAAGGCCTATAAAGGAGAAGTACAGGCTGCTAGGAGAGGGCATGGCTGGGGGCTTTGATCCAAATGGGGTCTCAGGTCAGAGAAGGATTCTTTGAGAATATAACCTTCACTAAGTAAATGACTAATAACTAAGAAATATTACAAAAAAAATAACTAGGTCTCCAGTTGGGATTCATGTGAATGGACTGAACGGTGCCCCCAAAGATTCATATGTTGAAGCTCCAACCCTCAATGTGACTGCCTTTGGAACTGAGCCTTTCAGGAAAATCAGTTAACATTAGATGAGGTCATAAGAGCTGTCTTAGTCCATTTTGGTTTCTATAACAAAATACAGGGTGGCTTATTAACAGCCAAGTTATTCCCACAGCTCTGGAGGCTGGGAAGCCCAAGACCAAGTCGCTGGCAGATTCGGGGTCTGGTGAGGATGCTCTTCCTGGTTCTTCTCACTATGACCTCTCACTGCACAAGGGGCAAAGGAGCGCTCCGAGGTCTCTTTTATAAGAGCAGGAATCCCATTCATAGGGGCTCTGCCCTCGGGCCCCAAAGCCTCAGTGCCTAATACCATCACACTAGGGACTGGGATTTCAACAGATGAATTGTGGGGAGACCCAAACATTCAGTCTACAGTAAGGGTGAGGCCCTGATCCCAGAGGACAGGTGTCATTATAAGGAGAAGAAGCTCCCTCTTTTTCTCTCTCCCTCTGTGTGCACACAGAGGAAAGGCCATGTGAGGACACAGCGAGAGGACAGCCATCTGCAAGCCTGGAGGAAAGATCGCCCCAGGTACAAGTCAGAACAGCAACTTTTTTTGTTTTTAATCTTTTTTTTTTTTTTTTTACTTTATTTTTATTGTTGACACTATTACAGATATCTCCACCCAACCCCTTCTCATCTTTCCCTCTGGCCATTACCACCCTGTTTTCTGTATCTATAGATTATGCATATATGTTGTTTGGCTAATTTCACCTTATTTCATCCAGTTTTCCCCTGCCCCAACCCTCTGTCATCTGTCAGTCTGTTCCATGTATTCGTGCCTCTGTGTCTATTCATCAGTTTATTTTGTTCATTACATTCCACATATAAGTGAGATGATATGGTATTTGTCTTTCTCTGACTGGCTTATTTCACTTAGGACAAGAATCGCCAGATCCATCTATGCTGTTTCAAAAAGTAACATTTCCTTTTTTCATGGCTGCGTAGTATTCCATTGTGTAAATGTACACTCATCTACTGATGGGCACTTGGGCTGTTTCCAGATCTTGGCTATTATAAGTAACTAAGGGCCCAGTGCACGAATTCGTGCACCTTGAAAGGAACTGTGGGCTGTGAGGCTGCGGTGGGCACAGAGGCGGGTCTTGGCCCATCCTCCATGCCCCTCCCTCGCCCCTCCTGCAGTGGTCCCCGGTCCCCTGTCTGCCGACAGCCCCACTCCTGCCGCCACCACTCCCATGCACTGATGGCACCGGCCCCACTCGCACCTGCTGATGGCACGGAGTGATTGGTGTTGGCACCAGCAGTGGGTGCAAGTGGCGGCTGCTGGCCCAATTGCCCCTCAGGAGCAGAGGGAGGTGAAGAAGCCCTCAGGGGTGATTGGGGCCAGCAGCAGCCGCTTGGACCCGCTGATAGCACCGAGCAATTGGGGCCGGTGCCAGGCCTGGCAGCGGGTGGGAGCGGGGCCAACGCCAGCAGCAGGTGCTAGCACTGGGCAGGACTGCGGCATGTGGGAGCAAAACATTTTTAGTAACCACCAGAGGCTCACCCCAATGACAGCGACCAGCACCCCGCCTTGGTCTGGTGCCCCCGCTCACCTGCTCCACCATCCTGCCACAGCTAATGCCCACTATGTTCTGCACTCTGCCACCGGCTGCCAATGCCTGCCATGTTCCTTGCATGCCCCCTCGTGGTCAGCGCATGTCATTGCGACTGGTTGTTTAGTTGTTCTGCTATTCGGTCTATTTGCATATAATGATTTTATATATATAGATGCTGCTATGAACACAGGAGTACATATATTCTTAGGATATATTCCCAGAATTGGGATCACTGGGTCAAAAGGCAGTTCCAATTTTAATTTTTTGAGGAGACTCTGTAGTGTTTTCCACAGTGGCTACACCATTCTGCATTCTCACCATTAGTGCACTAGGTTTCGCTTTTCTCCACATCCTCACCAGCACTTGCTTTTTGTTGATTTACTGATGGTAGCCATTCTGGCAGGTGTGAGATGATACCTCATTGTCATTTTAATTTGGGTTAAAATTTCTTTATCAGCAAAATGGGGAAAGTTATAATCATATCAGATTATTTACAAGCATAATATGAGTTGATCCTGTACAAAGCACTTAGCACAATGCTGTCACTTCAGAATTACTAATAATTAATGGTACTTTATTTCAATTGGAACTCTGGGCATATGCACTAAGAACCATGGCTTAGCAATCACTATTTAAAGCATTGTCTTATATCATTCTTCTGGTTTCTTATTTTTAAAGCATTCTAAAAATACTAAAAATAAAGTAGTATATAAAAAGCTTTCTTTTCCTTGGTTTCTTTTTCTGATACCTGTTACTTCCAGTATCTCAGACAGGGCGCCAAGTCCTTTACATGTAAATTCCTTTGATTTAACATGTGATACAGCCTGGGGAAGGAATATATCACAATCCCCATCTCATGCCCAGGGAAAGGCAGGCTCCTGGAGGTTCACGTAACTTTCTCACAGACACACAGCTAATAAGTGGTGAACTGTGACCAGCGGCTTCAGTCGTCTTGGTTGCTAGAGCTATGCTCTTTCCACCTCACAAATGAACACAGATATTAAAAAGCTTTCTTTCATCGCCACATAAGCTTAACATTTCTGATGCATTCTGCTTTAAATGGTCTTTACTAGATATCACAGATACAAAAAAATAAAATTCTGTATATTATTTGCATGTATATGTGTGTACTTATTTCCCTATTTAAAATATCTCCTAATCACACAAAATCCAATCTCTTATTCTCTAATGTTCCAAATTCTGTTGTGTTTCTAATTAAGAGCAATGTAATGGCATACAGCCTTAAAATGCTGATAAGTGTAACTGTGGCTCCAACATCATGCTTACTAACCACGGTACTAAGTAAAGCTAAAACACGAGCATCAGTGAAGATGTATGTGTAAGGAACTGTATTAAATGTCACGGGAAAAACAAAACATAAGCAGTGAATTTTTTCCTCAAGATATTTACTGTCTCATAGGAAAGACAAAACTAGAGTTGTGAAAAATGTAGAAGTAGACAGAGCCCAACAGTGTGGCTCAGCGGTTGAGTATCAACCCATGAACCAGGAGGTCCCAGTTGGATTCCTGGTCAGGGCACATGCCCGGGTTGCAGGCTCGATCACCAGTAGATGGCATGCAGGAGGCAGCCAATCGATGATTCTCATCATTGATGTTTCTCTCTCTCTCTCTCTCTCTCTCTCTCTCTCTCTCTCTCTCTCTCTCTCTCTCTCTTCTTCTTCTTCTTCTTCTTCTTCTTCTTCTTCTTCTTCTTCTTCTCTCTGAAACCAATAAAAACATATTTTAAAAAGAAACAAAAAATTTAAAAAGAAATAGAACAAAAGTGCAAAAGTAGTCTGTGATTCGCTGTGAAATGGATGTTTAAGAGAGCTGACTATAAAGTTTTATGAAGGACTTAGGTCTCTCAGGTCCAGGGAGATGGGAAATGAGGAACACCGCGCTTGTTTCTGTGCACAAGAAAAATGCCTTCTGCCTAAATCACAGCTCCCAATAATCAAAGGTTTCGTGATACATGGCTGACACACACTGTATCTTCATCCCAGGGGAGAGTTTCCAGAAGCCGATTGTCCAGATTTATAGAACACACTTCTGAGTGGTCACTGTAGCAACTGTGACCTTCTCCTGCTCCTTCTGGCTGAACCAGGGACAAGTCACATCACAGATCCTGGAGTTTATTAAGTGCCATCGTCTCCTGTTGGAAACTTCTCTGAGGGTTTGGTGCTGTTCTCTTGGGTTGATTATTTCAGATTTATGTCCTGAAATGCCAAACTGCATTTTTAATCTGTCACCAAAGCAGATTATGGAACCAGAAATGACAAGACTTAACACATACATTTTCAGGCCAAAGACTAACTGCAAAACTGCAACGTATGTCACCACATTCAAAGTAAACATGATGTATTAATGAGTGGGTTTTCTGCTCTCACGAATAATTATAGGCTCCCTCTTACTAAAAACAAATTATTTTTATTTCCCTTAAGAAGATTATGATTAATTGTACAAAATTACACTTGTCTCTAATTGAATGGATTTCCTGCTTTCCTCTGGATTACTGGTGTCGTATATATTATTAAATAGCTGGGGAAAACCCCAAGAAGGAAATCTTCCTCTTCAGGACTAGAGCTGGGTTGTAATAGCTACCAGGCAAATACACACTATGGTCGCCAAGTGTTATTCCTTTATTGAAATAGCCTCTGGCAACTGTCTTATAGTTCTGTCTAAGTCTGTTTGGACTGCTATAACAAAACACCACAGACGGAGTATTTTATAAACAAAGAAAAAATGTATTTCTCACAGTTCTGGAGCCGGGAAGTTCAACATCAAGGGGCCAGGAACGTGATCTTAAAGGTTAGATGACCCTCTTTCAGGTTCAGAGCCAGCAACTTTTCACTCTGTTCTCACATGGTGGAAGGGGCAAAGGAGCTCTGTGGGGTGTCTTTTACACAGGCATTAATCCTATACATGAGGAGTGCACCCCCATGACCTCAGCATAGCACCAAGGCCCCACCTCCTCAGACCATCACATCAGGCATCAGAATTCCAATTTATGAACTGGGGGCGTGGGGTGAGGGACACAAGCATTCAGACCATAGTAAGTTTCAATTCTAATTTATCGGAAGCATATTCATATCACCCAAATCTCACCTGCAAGGACACTGGTCTTAGAAATTTTCTTAGGAAAACACAGAATGAAAGCCAAGAGGGGTGGTTAACATGTGGTGGACTAAGGATTTGTAAAGATATATCCCTCAGGTAGGGTTTCTCAGCTTCAGCACTGCTTACATTTAGGCTAGTGTTTTTGTTGTGGCGGGCCATCCTGTTGGGTAGCATGTTTAGCAGCATTTACCCACTAGATGCCAGTAGCACCCCCTACCCCCAGTTTAGACAACCAATGATATCTCCAGACATTGCCAAATGTCTCCAAAAGGCTCTAACTGGGTCTCCATTCTCGACTGGAAAACTGCTCCTGGTTGAGAACCTAAATTATAGCACTCCTTCCTGTCCCCAAATCTAGAAGGCATTATACCCCATTCTGCTAGTCACTTGCCAATATCTATAATCCTGTTCTAATAGAAGCTCTAGCTAATCTTGTGGCGGTCTAGAACAAGGAACCCACTTCCCTCACTCCCTTGCAGCTAAAAGGAGCAATGGCACAAAAGTTAGGTTAATAGGATTTAAGCAAAAATTATGTGGAGAACTTCCTGGTTATGCCCATAAAATAAAAGGAGTATTTCCTCCCATTCTACTTTCCTGCTTCTCACTGTCTAGGTGTGAACTGATGCTGAGAGCTAGCCATTCAGGACACAGGGTTTGAAGTCACCTGTTGAGGATGTCAGAGCAGTAAGATCTAAGGCAGCAAGGTGCCCTAACAGTTCAGAGCCCAGCAAGAAAAATAAATTTCTGTCTTGCTTAAACCGTGGTTATATTGGAGTCTCTGTTATAGCAACTGGCATTTGCATCTTAACTAATGCAGATCCCAACTACTGTTGCATATACTATGCTAAGAAGGCAGCAGTTAGCGTAGGAAGAGCATAGGCATTTAAGGAAGGCTCTAACTGGGTCTCCATTCTTTTCTGTTGTTGTTAATCCTCACCTGAGGATATTTTTTCCATTGTTGTGTTTTTTGTATTTTTTGTGGGGGCTTTTTAGAGAGAGAGTGGAAAGGAGGGGAAAAGACAGAGAGAGAGAAACATTGATGTGAGAGAGACACATTGATTGGTTGCCTCCCACAGGTGCCCTGACCAGGGCCAGGGATCGAGCCTGCAACCGAGATACATGCCCTTTTCAGGAATCGAGCCCAGGACCCTTCCTCCACAGACCGACACGCTATCCACTGAGCCAAACCAGCTAGGGAAAGGTGTCCATTCTTGATTGGAAAACAGACCCTTTTGGCTCCAACACTACCACCAGGGAAACAAACGTTGAGCGGTGAGGGAGGACGGAGCTAGTGATCCAGCCAGTTAGACCAGCTGAATGAACACAGGTGATCAAACAAGAAGACAGTGTGTAAGGGTGGGCCTCTCAGGCTTAAACTGAGATTTGTGTCTGGGCAGGTGAGGAGGCTGGTGGAGTCCCCTCCACAGTTGTCTATTTGCATGAGATATTTTGCCTCTAAAAGGGCATGCTGGCGTGTACTTCTGTGTGAGTGTCAAGAATGAGAAAGACATACCCGTGAAAAGGATTGCCAGTGTCTGGTCACCTGCCATGGGCAAGGTCAGAACCAATGAAGAGTGAAGGGTGACAGGCCCAGCTGAGGAAACGGGTTCAGGAGGGCTTCATGAGGCACAAGGCACACTGTGTGAAAAGGGTGCATGTGGCAGGGAGGATGAGCCTCTCCCCACTGTGGCAAGAAATGCAGCCCAGTTGGTGTGAGCGTTCCTGATCCTCCAGGGGGACAGCAAGAGGGCCAGGGCAGAGGCCTGGCGGAGGGCAGGCCCTGTGGGCGTTGTCCTACCTCACCGGGACCTGCCTGAGCAGGGTAGTACTGAGTGGGGCAGGGCTTTGTTTACAAGCACAAGTGGGGTACCCCCAGGGTCACACCCAGCAATACTGGAGGATGGGGATACTGCAAGAAGACGAGGCCATGCACGGTCAGGTGAAGCCTTAAGCTGGCCAAAGGGGACTGTTAATGTTGACTATCTCCCTGTGGCAGACAATGGGCAATGCCTGAAATAACCAGCATTCCAAGACCCTTCTCCCTTCAACATTCCAGCCACAAGGGACGCAGGACAGCGTTCAGGGCAATGCAACAAAAACAGAAGACCGTTGTGATGTTCCTGGCAAAATATTTTCCTTCCTGATGCCAACACTGCCTTTTCGCCTTCTCTCTTTTCCCCAAAGGAATGTCGACGTGATTCTTGAAGCTGCAGCTGCCATCAGCTTGAGCCTCTGCAACCTCTGATGGCCGGACTTCTTGTTATAGAGGAAATAGCCCCGGGTGCGTAGCTGGCAGTAGCTGGGCTTTCTCTCACCTGCAGCCACTGTTAACTGATGTGTGGCTACAGGCTGACAAGGCCCAGGGAATTTTATATTACAACACATGTTGCTGTCAGCCCTCCTGAAAAAGTTGTCTAAGGCTCGTGTACAAGCCAAGTACCTCTTTGCACACACGCTGCTCAGTCTGTATGCAGCCTTCCTGTCTTCTTACCATGTCTTGATGCTCATTTACCAATCTGAAAAAGTTCGACGCTGGCAAGGATACAGAACAATAATCCCTCCCACCACTGCTCAGGGAAATAGAAAATGGTACAGCCACTCTGGAAAAATTTGTAGGGCAAACTAAACACTCACTTTCCATACAACCTAGCCATCCTATATTCTTGGGCATTTATCCCAGAGAAATGAAAACTGATGTTCACACACACACACATACATGAGTGTTTATGGCCACTATCTTTGTAATAGCAAAACCTGGAAATAACCCAAATGTCTTTCCACGAGTGAATGGTTTAACCTGGAACATCCATACCATCCAATACTACTCAGCTGCATAAAAGAATGAACTATTGAAACGTGCAACAACCTGGATGGATCTAAGGGCGCTATGCTTAGTGAAAAAAGTCAGTCTCAAAAGGTTACCTACTGTGTGATTCCCGTTATATAACATCCATAAATGACAAAAGTGCAGAGATGGAGAACGGGTTAGTGGTTGCCAGGGGTGTGGGCCAGGGGATGGTGGGAGGGAGGATGTGAACGTAAAGGAGGAGAATAAAGGAATTCCTCTGTGGTGAGGGCACAGTTCTGATCTTAACTGTGGTGCTGGTTATACAGATTGACCCCTGGGGTCAAACCATGCAGAACTATCAACGCACACAATACTGGCAGAAAACGAAGTAAGGTCTGTTGCAGTGGTTCCCAATGTGGGGCACATGCCACACAGGGAGGTAACTTGATATTTAAGGGGGACAATTAAAAAATGAGTCATTAACAGTGAATTTTTTGCATTTCTTATGGTCCTAGGGACCTCATATGCAGTATGTAAATATATTTTGTGATGTATTTATGCATTTCTGTTCTCTATTATATGTTTTGAAACTTTGCTATTTTTTTCATACCACTTCATATTATTATTTTTAACAATTTCTTAGTGATTTCTTCCTCAGTACTTCACCTGTCATTTTGTTCTTTTATTTTTTTCTTTGGAAGCTTGTTTAGACCAAGTTAATGGCCTTTTAGGCTTCCTCCACATGAATAGGAGTTCACTTTTTGAATAATAAGAATTATATGTCATGGGGGTCGGGGTTGGGCATGAGGATGTTAGAGATGCTTACGTGGGGCATGGCCAAAAAAAGGTTGGGAACCACTGGTCTATGGTCTAGTTGATGTTTACTGTTTTTGATATTGTGCTACACTTATATAAGATGTCACCATCAGGGGATGATAAATGAAGAGTACAGAGAACTCTAAGCATTTATTTTGCTACTTTCAGTGAGTCTAGAATTATTTCTAAATAAAAAGCTTTTTTAAATAAAATAAAAAAGTCAGCCAATAATCAGAAAAAAAGAGATAACTGACTGTCCAAAGTATCTTTTCTGAATGTAACCGGCAATTGTTTTCTTTAAAAGTTCTCATCTAGTTTTAAGCTAGATAAAATATTACAATTACAGAAAGAGAAAAAAGTTTGGAGTAGGGGGGAATAAAGTAGGGAATAATACATAGCCTTTGGATGATGAATGGTAAATACAACAATGAAAATATTTTCAAAATTTTAGTTAGAGAATTGAATTTAAGAGTGTTATTCAAGCCCGGCCGGTGTGGTTCAGTGGTTGAGCATCCACCTATGTACCAAGAGGTCATGGTTCGATTCCTGATCAGGGCACATGCCCAGGTTGCAGGTTCGATCTTGAGTAGGGGGTGTACAGGAGGCAACCGATCAATGTGTCTCATCATTGATGTTTCCATCTCTCTCTACCGCTCCTTTTCTTTCTGAAATCAGTAATATCTATCTATCTATCTATCTATCTATCTATCTATCCATCCATCTATCTATGTACTTTAAAAGAGTGTTAAATGTACTTTAAAAGAGTGTTATTCAAGGATGAACCACAGGTCAAAAATAAGGTAAATATAAATATGATGCATATGTAAACTTTCAAATCAATTATTTTGAGAAACTCTTGATTTTGGGAAACTCTTGATTCAATTACCTTTTATGGACCAAAGAAAGACTCCCTGTCACCTCCCACACAATCATTTTTCCCACCTCTCTCAGGGGAAAAAAAAAAGGAAGAAGAAATTAACAAATTGTCACTATTAAGCAAATTACGCAAAAACTGTATGCACTTTCCCCCAAAAGATAAATTGTACATATTCACAACAAACAGAACAAGAAATGCTTGCAAAATTCTACACAAACTCTCTTTTAGGAGAATAAAAGAGAAGCCATCCATTGGACCAACCCCGGTTGCCTCAGGTGAGGTAGTGAGTTATGATAGAATATGCCTGTGACCCTTGAATGTTATCACGGCCCCAGTTTCTGTCTAGAGAGGGTAATAAAGGTGTCAGAAAGTTTTCCCTTTCAAAGTGGTCATTTGGTCACTCATAGAAATAGCTTTATATTAGGGGCAAAAATCCCAAAATCAAGTGCCGGGGGAGTCCATATTGCTGTAACTATTGAAAAAATTACTCTCCCAAGCAGCTGAAACAGGTGTGGCTATTATATGAATGTTGTATCACATTATCTTAGGTAGAATATAGAGGAGCCTATAGAAGAACTTTAGTCGCCGGGGTTCTGAGCTTCAGACTCCTTGTTTAATAAAAAGAAGTGACCTTGGCTTTACAGAGAAGGGAGCCATCCCTGATTTTGGCAAAGCCCTCATATATTTAGGAACCTTCACTTTTTTTTTTTTTTTAGTTTTATCTTTGATCTCTGGTAGTTTGCAAACATGTAGAGACTTGGAAAAGATTCTGGAAGCAAATCACACAAATTGAAAAATCACATATTTCTAATCTCTGAACTTAGCTCTGCCATGTCAGACACACAGAATTTTGACAAATATTGGCTGCTGAATGAATACCCGAGTACATGAAATTGAACATAAATTTCAAATTTCCATTCTCATTTGAAAACATTGACTGGGGATGGCTGTATCATCAAATTCAAATTTCAATGGTAGTTTTCATAAAACAAGAAATAAACTGTGCAATTCCAGAAGAACCATCCCAATGATTTGAAATTATTTATTAGGATTAAACCTTTTTGGGAAAAAGAGAGCACCATTGTTGTGGGTTTTGTTTATTTGGCATTCCATCTGTAGAAGAATAGCATTAAAAAAAAAAAAAAGCAAAAGGCTGAATTATGGCACCAATTTAAGGGCCCAAGGTATCTAACGGTTGGGAGTGAAGACTGTAATTGTGGCCATAATTCATAGTGTACAAACTGGTCAATTCCTTTATCTTTAATAGTGGCTGCAGAAAATGTCAAAGCTCGATTTTTTTTTTCCTCTTCCGACTCATACTTTGCTGTGTGACTCACATCCTCTAGTAACTCCTGGCTGACTTTTTAGGCTTTCTGGGACATCCATTCCCCAGGACTCAATTTTCTCTATCAGATTGTTGCAAATAAATCTCATTTTATATCTCAGCTCAGAACAGCAGTGAAAATGCCTTACTGTGTCTCTGCTTTCTATGGCTGTGTTTAATGCTACAGCCGGGGAGCTGATCACCCTCCACGAGCCACAGAAGATGGAAGTGCTATTTCCCTCCCCCCACCCTTCAGCTCCCAGAACCACTGAGCCCAGAGACGCACAGCAGTAAGGTAGTAAATCACCGTCATAATTGTCTAGATATATCTAGTCAACTGGCTTAATGAGACGGGAAGTAGTTTGCTGGGAAAGAGGAATGACATTTTAACAAGACAACTCGGATCAAACTGTAATTTATCCTTCACAACACATTTAATTTTTCTGGAAAGCTATCAGAAGCAAAATCGCCCTTTTGAAGATGCCAAACCCTGCTTCACCTTTTTGAATCACTTAATCAAATCAACAGAAGCACATATTTTTTTTAAATCCTGGAAAACATATGCTAGCAAAATGCTAGCTATCGTCCTCATTTTGGGTGGCTCTGTGGCATGTGAGATTTAAGCTGTTCCCTTTGAAAAGACAGTAGCTCACTTTTTCATTCTGCAAGACTTGGCAAACCCCACACTGGCACGTCCACGTTCTTTGCTGAGGAAATGGAGGGGACCCAAGCTCTCCCTTTACCACCTTCAAACCTCATTAGATATTCCCAAACCTAAGCCAGCCTGGCACCCCAGACTCTGCATGGGGCTACGTCCAGATTTAGAAACAATTTAAAGGCTTCTCAGGGGATTGTCAGTGTCGTGGTTTCTATGGGCACATAGCAGCTTTGTACTGTTATCTTTCTGACCTCAGTGTAGATTAGGACATATATATATATATATTTGATTTCTGAGAGAGGGGGAAAGAGAAACATCGATGGGCTGCCTCCTACACGCCCCCTATTGGGGATCGAGCCCACAACCCAGGCATGTGCTCTGACCTGGAATCAACCAGCGACCTCCTGGTGCATGGGTGGATGCTCAACCACTGAATCACACTGCCCAGGCAGGACTAAATTTTTCTTTTTTAATGGGAAATCACACATGCTTCTCATAGCACAGAGAGGCTAACTATTTGCCCAGAGATGCACAGCTGTCTCTGTTAGGGCCAGGATATGAAACAGGCAGGCTGGCTCCAGAGCTCCCACCTATAACCACGCCTGCACCTTGCCTCTGTAGGTGTGTGGGTATACAGCACAGAGTTTGGAGGTTTTCAAAAACATAAGTGGAATAATACTGTACACACTATTCTGACATTTAAAAGCCATTTCGAGGGTTAAAGGGGAGTGACTGCTTAATGGGTTTGGGGTTTCCTTTTGGAGTGATGAAAATACCCTGGGACTAGACAGGTGATGGTTGTGTGACACTGTGACTGTCTTAAATGCCACTCAGTTGCACACTTCAAAATGATTCAGGGTTCATTTTATGTTATGTGAATTTTATATCAATTAAAGAACATCAGTTCTCAGTATCTTGGAGATATTTCCATACAGCTGTATACTAACCAATGTAACCATTACCCTATTTGTGGACAACCAGGTTGTTTTCAACTTTTTGCTATTACAAATCATACTTCAGTAAAAACCTCCTTGATCTTCCATATTTACACATGTGTTTTTTCTATAGGGCAGATTCCTTGCAGTATAATTATTGAGTTGGAAGATGGGCCCCTTGTAAGTTTTGACAGACACTGCCAAAAATCCCTCCAAAAAGATGTGTCGATGCAAACACTTAAATGAGAATGACCACTGGAAGTAGACTTCTAAATTGCAAAGCAATTCTCTCTTCTTCAGGTAGGAGTCTGATGTGTTGATCTCTGCAGCCACATAGTAAAATACAGCATGTCCTCTTTAATTGACTTTGCTTTACTCTATAGTCAGACCTCAGAGAGGACCCCCTATGGCTCTTGGGCCCTACCATGGACTTACAGGTTTCCAGATCCTACATCCACACATTCTATCTGTGTTCCACTCCTAGGTGATCAACCCCACTGATATATGCATTTCTTCCAAACACCTTGCCATGTTTAGCCTATCCTGAAGCCCCTCTGAAGTCTATCTGGTTGACCTGTCTGTCTATCTATCTATCTATCTATCTATCTATCTATCTATCATCTATCTATCATCTATATATTTATTTTTATATTATCTGTCTGCCTGCCTGTCTGTCTCCTCTTCCTCTCAGGCCTCATCCTCTATTAGACAAAGTCACCTGAAAGCTGGACCATGACCTCGTCAAACCCCAGGAGCCACTGCTCCTCCCAGAGGAACTTTTCTAGGCAATTTCCTCAAAGATGAGTCTCTGCCCTAAGAGGAATTTTCACATCAGCTGCTAAAAATATGCAGTATTCTGAACCTCATGCCAAAATGTGTCAAGTCTCTCACCCTGAAGGAAGAGTGTGCTGACTCCTCCTTGTTGGGTAAGTATTCACCCTCCTATTCTAATTCCCTTTCCCACACCTCCCTCCTCCACCCCAAGAGGGGATATCTATTTCTCTGGCTCCTTACACTCGAGATCCTTCATTAACTCTCTGTCAGGTTGTCCTTCATCAGGTTAATAACACCCACCCGGCAGAAACACATCGAATCGTTTCAGCAGGTAAAATGAGAAAATTGTTCACCTTTGCCACCTTCCCTTGTGCTCCCCGTTTCTCTAAATGCCTAACAATGCCCACTACGAAGATCACATTTCATTCTTCTCAGGCATCTAGAAGATTAAGGCCTACTCACCTTCTCCCCCTGCTCACTTTGCCCTAAGAATAACGTTAGTAAAGGAACAGAAAAAAATAGCCTCTCCATCACCCACTTTAGTATCTTAGCTCTTACTTTTCTCAATAGAAGGGGGATTTTTTTTTTAATAGAAAGCATTTTTTTTTAATAGAAAGCATTTTTTTTTAATAGAAAGGTACATTTGTGGTAGAGTCTTGCAAAAGTGGTGTCTTCCAAGAATCCAATTATTCAGACTCCCTATGACTTGAAATCTTTAATTCTCAAAGGCTTGGGTTTACCCTGCAGGGGCAAGCATCCAAAAAATGAGAGGCTGGAAGGAGTGAGCAGTTTCCTAAGGGACAGGAGACACCTGCTACATTCGAATCCCCAGAAGCACAAAGGCTGTCCTCTAATTATCCGAGAGCTAATTGTTCCAAGGCCCAGAGAGACCCTCCCTATAATCAATTTCTGCAGAGACTTCATTCCTTGGCAAGAACAGTCTTTCCTTTTATTTTATTTTATTTTTCTGTTGAGCTTAACCCATTTAATTCCATCTAATTCTTTAATGAGGGTCTGTTTTCCATATGGACTGCCACATTTAAAAAATATTGTCCACTTCTCTTTTAATTAATGAGAGAGAGAGAGAGGGAGAGAGAGAGAGAGAGAGAGAGAGAGAGAGAGGGAGAGGGAGAGAGAGAGAGGTTGTTCCACTTACTTATGCATTCATTGGTTGCTTCTTGTATGTGCCCTGACCAGGGATCGAACCTACAACCTTGACTTATCGGGACAATGTTCTAACCAACTGAGCTACCTGGTCATGGCAAAAATATTGTCCACTTCTGTTCCGTAAGCATTGACAAGATTGGTTTGCTTAACTTGAGCTGTGTCTACCATATCAAAAACAAACAGAATTGATCAGCAACCAAACAATGACTTCAGCTGATTGATTTAGTGAATTACATAGCGACTTGGTCAACATGATTAGTTGCTTCCTTTAAAACTATCAAACCACATCAATAGCCACATTTCAGAAACAATTCTAAGTAATTTCTGTGTTCTTATCCTTTAAAAGTTAGCAGGCATAAGGTTCCTCTGAATTTGGTGGGGGCGGGGGGCGGGCAGGGACTCCGCCAACTCCTGGTGAATGTCATATTGCTGAGAGTTGTGCAAAAATGCAGTGTCACCCTGAACCAAGAAACTCATCAAAGAAGTACTGATAGCTTCAAACTGCAGGAAAGAATCTCTGGAAATAGAAACTTCTGGGATCCTGAGGAACAAATGTTTAGTTTAAGTTGTTGAGAATTCTGGACTCATATCTATAAATTTCAAATGGATTCAATTTTCATATTTTATAAATGGCAAATGCTAATGGGCTGATTTCTCAATATGGTCTCTGAGAGCCTTCTCGATAGTCTGCAGTGTGACCCTTGAACGAAAATCTAATTATAAACTGCCATTCTGGGCAGCCGGTGAACTCAGATGGGGTCCTGTATCAACTAGTAACAAGGTTTCTTCTTTACAGTTTAAAATATTTTGTCCCACTGGTATTGTTCTTTATTCCAAAAGAAGTGTAATTTAGATGATTTTTCATCAGTCCAGCTCTGATCTCTGGCTGTCCCAAGCCCTCTCCCTCATATGCTACAACTTTCGGGGAAGGGCAGTTGCTTCAATGTCAATGGCTGAATGGAATGTCCTTGCCTCCTCCCATCCTTCCAGCCTTCCTATTTCCTGACCCCAAAACCAAGATGTACTTACTCACACGTGTACACACACACACACACACACACACACACACACACACACACCCCTACCTCATTATAAATTAATTTTTAAAAGTTGGCACCTTCTTCTTCATAGCCTTCTGTTAATGTCTCCCCTTATGGTGAATTTTCAGTCATAAACAATTATCAGAGTAGTTTTGACGAGGGGAGAGACCTAAACATCTGTTGGAGAGGATGGCATCTGAACCTTTAAAGAGCCTGTTCAGAACAGACACACACATCCATCTGGACCTCAGTTTCCCCTCCTACAAAATGAGGGCGGCTGTACCTGCCAGTGGTTTGAAAAGGATGAAAAGGATAGCGTTTTCAAAGTCTCTTTAAGCCTTGGTGTACATGGTGCCAGCAAAGAACTAAGTCTCTTTTTCCTTCAGGCAGAATAATTAAAACAAATTCTCATGAGTCCCATCTCCATGCATGTCTCTCAAATTGATCATGCGGCGATTTTTAAGAACAGAGCAGCTCTGTGCCATTTATTTATCATCGTTTTTCATTGTTACGGCGGGGCATTCAAACACATCACCTTTGGGCTCTGGGGAGCCGCTCACATTCATTAGGGGAAGGAAACAGTCTTTCAAACAGGCAATTTGATTGCTTCGGGAAGAGTCTGTAATTACTGGAGCGCTGGGATATGATATTGTTAATAAGATGATGACACCAGCCTTGCTCCAAATCAGAGGGGGTTCAGCCTCGTCTTCCAGAGACTGTAATTAAAAGGGGTGGCGCTGGTTCCCTGTGCCCCGCGCCAGGGCTGGCACCAGACTGGGGACACCGGGGGCAGAGGCGCTTCCTCCCACTCTTGTCTTCTGTGAAGTTGGTGGCCCACGTAGAGCAGACACTGCACAGAGAGGTTTTCCCTGCAGGCACAGAGTGGCCCCCTGCTTAGCTACACAGTGAGGAGGTCTTACATCCACATTCAAAATGACATAAGATCATTAACTGTGGGCGCCTGACAAGCTTTTAGAATTTTACTCTTCATACCCAGGGGCTACATCAGATTCTAACGAGATTGGACAAACTCAGAGTCAATACTTCAAATTCAACAGAAACAAATGCGTGTCCTATGAGCAGCGGGTAATCTAGTCTTTTGCCCTTTGTTTTATCAATCCTTTCAATCATTTGTTCATTCAGTCAGTTAACCCGACAAACGCGTCTTCATTTCCTGTTCTAGTCCAGGTGGAGTGTGTGGCTCTGGGACAAAGTGGTCCTTGTCTAGCCCGGAGGGGCCTCCCTTGCTGACCTGCTCCCCGACTCTGTGCTTCTTGTCATGCTATGTGGGTTGTTAGCCTCTCTCTTTCGTTTATCCTTGCTTTTCATGTTTACATTTAAAGTCCTTTGCCATGTTCCCCTTACTTGTTGCTCAGCCTGGTAAAGTTATTAGCTGTAAACAAAAAGGGACATTAGACTGACATAAGAAAGCCTCCTTTTGCCTACCATTAAAAACACCGGAAACAGCCCCTGCAGGTGTGGCTCAGTCGGTTGGAGCATTGTCTCATGGACCGAAGAGTCTCGGTTCAATTCCCGGTCAGGGCAAATACCCAGGTTGCAGGCTTGATCCCCAGTAGGGGGCGTGCAGGAGGCAGCCGATCAATGATTCTCTCTCATCATGGATGCTTCTATCTTTCTCTTCCTCTCTAAAAACCAATGAAAATCTATTTAAAAATATATATCCTCAGGTGAGGGTTAAAAAACAAAACAGAAGCAATACCAAACAGAGTGAGTTTGGAGGCATTCTACATAGAACTAAGCCTGGAGAGCAGTTTCCTTTGGTTCTACCCAATGGAATTTGTTTTAGTGAAGGACAGTGCAAATAACCGACAATTCAGCTGTGGCTATTTGAGGACATGTTTTCATTTCAGCAAAGATCTGCTGGAGTGGGAGGATTTGGAATTGTTTTGTGAAGAGCAGATTCTTTAGTTGGTACCTCAGGGAAATTCTTTTCTATTAGGAAAAAAAAATCAATTTGGGACTGGACAGAGAGCTTGCCATGCTTGGGGGACGGCTGTGGCGGCCCTTTGTGTTTAAAGCAGATGTGTCTGGGGCCCTTCTGGGTGCTCTTAAATTGCCTCCACTTCAGTGACAATGGATTCTCACTTATCTACCTGGACCTTGCTGACCCGGCGGCCAGTGGCAGCCCCGGGGGAGACAGTGGACAAGGTTTTGAAGGGTAGCACAATGTGCCACCCCCAAGATATGCAGCTTGGATCTATTGATTATTTTGAGCTGCAGGCATTTGAAAAACAGCAAATGCAGG
Organism: Eptesicus fuscus; assembly: GCF_027574615.1. Lineage (NCBI taxonomy): Eukaryota > Metazoa > Chordata > Mammalia > Chiroptera > Vespertilionidae > Eptesicus > Eptesicus fuscus. The sequence goes on along the minus strand of NC_072478.1, from coordinate 39,612,096 downwards.
TAGAGGCTTATCTGCTGAAAGACAGAGCCTCCAAAAGGAACTCCATTGTCATCAATCCCCTCCCAGGAGTTTTGTCAGCCAGGAGAGACTGTCACAGAAAAGATGAGAAGTGGACACCACACCGAGATGAATTTTGCCACAAATGCCTCCTGTCTGTTCTTCTAAGGGCCCATTCACTTCTCCTAAAAATCATTTACTCTCCCCTAAGAATCCAACCTCTCCTCACCCCTTGCAATAGTAAGATGCTATTTAATTGTGAATTTTAAATCACCTTGGGGAGTTACTCATTTTTCCCTGGGCATCTTCCCTGTGTATATGAGCTATACATGTTAATAAACTTCTGTTTGTTTTTTCTCGTTAATTTTTATTCCAGGAGTCTCCTCTAAGGACTCAGAAAGGTAGACAGAAAATTACCTTTCCTCCCCTACAGTTTAAAGTTAGGTTAGCTAGACTCTTGGTGGCAAGTAACAAATACCAACTGAATTTGCCTTAAGCACCGAGCGGGGATTTGGTATAAGGATTCTATAGCATGCCAAGGAACGAAGGGCAGGAGCACAGCCTGACCTTGGGAAAGGCTGGAACTAAGAGAACCCACGGACATGCACAGCAGTGTGGTGACTGCGTGTGTGGGGGGCGGTGGGGCAGGGGTGGTGGTGGTGGAAGATGGCTTAGAGGAGATACATGGTGTTGGGAAAAATAAAATAAAACTAAGAAATGAATAGCAACCACATTCCTAAGATGTACTCTTGGACTGTCTCTTCTGTGCTTTTTTTTTTTTTTTTGGGGGGGGGGGGTGGGGAGAGTACATCTGCTTTGTTCTCTAATGTTTAGGGTCCAGCTTCCTCTGATTCCGTTCCCATAAGTCCAAATGTAGCTGCATCGCAGCTAATGAATGTATTTGTGACTGTTCCAGTCATTAGCAGAGACTGCCTGGCTGGCTCTCCATTCCTACTTCCGGGAGAGAATGTGATTGGCCCTCCTGGAATCAAGTGCTCACCTCTTGTTCAGTCATCTGAGGCCAGCGAGCTCGCATCACACAGGCAGAGTCGCCTGGAGCCCACGGACGTGAATCAGAAGTATTTCTCAGAGAAGGTGGGAGGGTTGAGAGCAGAAATATTAAGTTTTGGTAAAGATACATCCCCCAGAAGTATCTCTCAGGGTGGCCACCACATTCTGGGAACACATATAAATGCATAATGAGTGGCTTATTAATATTCCATGATAAAATAATATTTGTGCTTTCAGACTCAGTGGCCACCTTGTACTACAAGGGCTGGAGCCCATTGCCCTAGAATAAAAGGAAGCGACAGGGCATAACTCTATAATCCTGTCATTAGCCTGGCCATCCATTTATCTGAGTTAACCAGTCATAAATGCCCATGTGGGTCATGGAAACAGATTCATACATAATAAAGAGATAATTACTTCAGCGTTCTAGTTGCAACCAAATATCCTCTAGTTACAGAGAACGCTTAGCAGGCTAATTAGTAGCATTCATTACTCTCCCCTTAATCCCCCAAGAATGATTCATTCTAAACCCTAAGTAATCCAAATCCTAGGGCTCGACATTCCAGCGATCTATCCCTGGCTCATATGTTGATTTACCATTCCCTCTGTTAGACTGTCAGCAGCTGCAGGCTCATGCTCATGTAAAATAAATAATAAATAAAATGTGGTCTCTCTAGTAGAGCTGGACAGCTTATCTGTCAGCTAAGGGCCTCTGAGGCATGTGTTGAGAGAGAGAGGGAAAGAGAAAGAGAAAGAACAAGAACAAGACCTGGCTTCGGCATCATGTTTGCTATATTCTGTTTGTTGTAAGCAATGAGCTAAGGCTAACCCATAACTAAGGAGAGGGGAATTGGACTTTTCCTTTTGATGGGAAGAGGGTCAAAGAAGTTGTGGACATATTTTTAAATTACTATAAGAAGTCTATTTTTCTTACACAAGAGGAAGTACAGAGAGAAATATCCCAAGGCTGTTGCAGTGGCTCAGCACTGTTATCAAGAACCCAGGCTCTTTCCACCTTTCTTCTCAACATCTTTAAGGGCTTGGCTTCTCATGTTATCTATATACTAGAGGCCCAGTGCACGGGATTCATGCACTGGTGGGGGGGGCGTGGCCTGTGGGGATCAGCCTGCTATGGGAGCACACTCATCCTGGTCAGCTGAGCAGCTGTGGACCTGCCCTCTGTGGGAGCACACTGAACACCAGGGACAGCTCCTGCATTGAGCGTCTGCCCCCTGGTGTTCAGTGTGTGTCATAGTGACTGGTCGTTCTGCCGTTTGATCAATTTGCATATTAGGCTTTTATTATATAGCATATAAAAGGTTAAGTGTCTGTCCAACCGTCCGACTGGTAGCTATGATGCACATTGACCACCAGGGGACAGACGCTCAACACAGGAGCTGCCATGATGTTCACTGGCCATTTAAGAATAAATGGTACCACAAACCTGGCCCACAAAGCAACTCTCGGCTTCCCCCAAGTGGGATACAGGCCCCACCACCACCCCAGAGCAACACCCCACCAAATCACAACCAACGCTGCCAAGACCCCATGGTGCAAACTGAGGCCCACGGCCCAGCCCAGCCCAGAAATGATCACTGTGGGCACCAGGTAATGATGTCACGTAGCAACGCCCAGCTTTCTCTCCCTGGCAGCTAGCCTCCTTGGAGTTTCTTCAGCCCAGGAACCCGACTTGCTTTATAGCCAGGTGCAAACATTTTACAGTTTAACTAAACGTTTGTGATGCGTTTTCCGATGCCTCATCTCATTTGATCCTCACAGAAGTCCTGGAGTAGGTAGATAGGAGACTCAGTAGAATCCTATTTTCTTTTCATTAGCAAGAAGTGAATAGTGATATTAAAATATTTCTTATAATTAATTTCCTTTCAATGTGCACAAATCCGTGCACCAGGACACTAGTATATTCATACAGTGACTGCTGCATCTACAGACATCACAGCTGTATTCTAGGCAGGTGAAGGCAGAATGCCATTTGTCCTCCAATCCCCAATACCTTACTTGCCTGAGCAGGAAAGTAATAGCTTTCTTCTACGCCATACAGCTGACTTCTTTGATTTATTGTCCAAAGTTGTGTCACATAGTTCTCTGTCAGGAGCTCAGGTGAGCCAGGTATTGGAGCTGCTAATTCAAGCAACAATGAACCAAAAGGAAAGCAACATGAAGTCTTAAATCGCTTAGTGAAACAGTATAAGCAGGAGGTTAACCTGAGAAAGCGCCTATACCCCCAGTTTCATTTCCCCCCATGGACTGTACTCCCACACCACAGGGCGGACCAGCATGGACCTGGGTTGTCTTATTCTTGAGGGAGCCCTGAGCAAAAGATTCCTGCAGTTTTACGGACCTGTGGGGATGGAAGAGTGTAAGGAGCAGGGTTAAGAGTGGAAAAGTACTGAGTCAGAGGGAAAAAAAAATGTCTTCAAGGTTCCCTAGTGAGGAGACCCTCCAATAGAGGCACCTGGGCTAGGAATGCAACTATGGGTAAGACCATGGCAGGCCAGGGATCCCTGAGTCCCTGATGGCAATGCTCCTTAGAGATCACAACACACCAGCTGTGAAGTGGTCTGGTGTCTGCAGACAGCTTTCTCCTTGGAGGTTTGCCAGGTAAAGCCTTTGGAATCGCCTGTTGTCAGACCTGAAAAATTTCAACAGAAGTTTTCAATCAGATTCTTCAGGCTTCAACTAGTTGCAAGAGAAGTTGGGAAGCTAAAAAACCTTTATGGAGAAAAACATTTAAAAGTCCCTTTAAAAAGAAAGAGAGAAGCTGTAAAGTTGACAATTTTTCTTTCTAGCCTCTACAATAAAGGAAACAAGGGCAAAGGTGACCGGGAATGTGTGTTGAATGAACAGTTTGACATTACCTGTCAAGAAGCACACATTCCCAGAAAGAGTGCTCGATTTCATTACAGACCATTGGATGTTTGATGAGTTGGCTGCGAATTTTTAAAACATATTATAATGAGTATATATGAGTGGCCAGATTATTATGATCTCTGAATGCATAATAATCTGGCCACTCAGTATATATATATATATATATATTAGAGGCCCGGTGCATGGATTCGTGCATGGGTGGGGTCCGGCCAGCATGGCCAAGCGGGGGACATGGGCAGTTGACCGGCCTGCCTGCTGGTCGAACTCCTGGTCGAGGGGAGAATTTGCATATTAGCCTTTTATTATATAGATTATATGCTGAGTGACCAGATTATTATGCGTCAGAGATCATAATAATCTGGCCACTCAGTGTATGTAATAGGTACCAAGTGTTAGGTTGCTGAAGGAGGAACACACGAGGCCAGAGTGGTGAGAGATTACGAATTTATTCAATCATCCACACACCAGGTGGCTGAGCCTGGATGGCTCCAGCCCCCAATGACAGGAGTCAGCAGCTTTTAAAGGACTTTTGGCAGGCTTTTTTTCTGGGGAGAGACTTCTTTATGCATACCTGGAGGGGAGATATTGGAATGTGGTCACCGCAAGTGAAATGTGGTCTTCAGCAAAAGGAATGTCCATAATGAAGTAGCCTGAAAAGCCAGTTCCCGGGGGGAGGGGTATCAGTTCAATTGCTCGATCAATCTTAACACCAAGGAGGAGAAAGAAAGAAAATGAGTTTGAAGAGAGAACAGTCAAGGGGGGAATGGGGAAGAAAGAAATGGGAGGAATGGGTAGGGACAAAGATGGATCCTCTGAAGCCGAGGACAGGCAGGGAGGAGGTCAGTGGCCTAGGAGTTCAGTGCCTCAAACTAAAGACATGTTGGTGTTGGTTTCATTTGACATGTTCAGTGTGACAGGTCCTCATGCCCTGTCCCTCCAGCTTGTCTCACAGCATCACAAAATTGGTTTGGCCTGGTTTGGGCAGTAGCAAGATGATAACTCCCTTGTTAGAATAAAACATTTATCTATTTATTTATTTATTTTTGTTCATCAGATTTTTTATTCACTTGATTTTTAGATTCACTTGTTGATAGATATGTATTTGTTCTTCATAATTGTTATCTTTACCTTTTTCTTCTTCCTCCTCTTCTTAAAGAATACCTTTCAGCATTTCATATAATACTGGTTTGGCGGTAATGAACTCCTTTAGCTTTTTCTTATCTGTGAAGCTCTTTATCTGACCTTCAATTCTAAATGATAGCTTTGCTGAGTAATCTTGGTTGTAGGTTCTTGCTATTCATCACTTTGAATATTTCTTGCCACTCTTGACTGGCCTGCATAGTTTCTGTTGAGAAATCAGCTGACAATCATATGGATGCTCCCTTGTAGGTAACTAACTGTTTTTCTCTTGCTGCTTTTAATATTCTCTCTTTGTATTTTGCTCTTGGCATTTTAATTATGATGTGTCTTGGTGTGGTCCTCTTTGGATTCCTTTTCTTTGGGGTTCTGTGTGCTTCCTGCACTTGTAAGTCTATTTCTTTCACTAGGTGGGGGAAGTTTTCAGTCATTATTTCTTCAAATAGGTTTTCAGTATCTTGCTCTCTCTCTTCTTCTGGCACCCCCATAATTCAGATGTTGGTACACTTGAATTGTCCCAGAGGCTCCTTACACTATCTTCATATTTTAGGATTCTTTTTGCTTTTTGCTTTTCCGGTTGGGTGGTTTTTGCTTCTTTGTATTTTAAATCTTTGACTTGATTCTTGCGATCCTCTAGTCTGCTGTTGGATCTCTGTATATTATTTTTATTTCAGTCAGTGCATGGTTAATTTCTAGTTGGTCCTTTTTTCATATCCTCGAGGGTCTCACTAACTTTATTGGCCTTTTCTAGAAAATTCTTGAAAAACCTTATAACCGTGGTTTTGAACTCTATATCCAGTAGTTTGATTTCCTCCATTTCTTTCATTTGTGACCTGTTTCTTTGTCTCAGCATTTTGGCTGCTTCCCTGAGTTGATAGAGTGGCTGTGTGAGTTAGGTGTCCTATAGGGCCCAGTGGCTCAGCCTCCCTAGTTACCTGAGGTGGACACTCTTGGTGCACCCCTTTGTGGGCTGTGTGCACAGTCTTGTTGTAGTTAAGCCTTGATTGTTGTTGGTATCACTGGGAGGAATTGACCTCCAGGACAATTGGTTGTGAGGATCAGCTGTGTCTACGATGGGAGAACTTCTGTGCTGGAGACACCCTTATGAAGCAAGACTTGCTTCAGTGGGGCTTTGGTGCTCACTGAGTCTGCCCCCTGAGTGTGTCCCTTTTGGATCTGAGGAGTTGTAATCTGGATGGTTGTACTCTGACCCCTGGGTACACTGGCTCTTGGATCTCCAAGGAGGTGCTAATTTAGCCTCTGCCTGAGGCCACCCAGCAGGAGCTATGGAGAGATCTACAGATTCCTCTTCTTTGTTTGGGTTTTGGAGGTGCCCATATGAGGCCCAGCTGTGAAGCAATGCAAGCTGCTGCGGGGCCTTGGGCCTTCTTTTGGATGTCTGGGTCTCACTGACTCAGCTGCAGTTTGTTAGGTAAGTTTAGATTTCAAAGGACCAGGCCATTCATATGCAAAAGCCTCTGCACACAGCTAGGATGGGACAGAGTCTCAGGGTGGAGCAAACAGCAATGGCTTCCTGTCAGCCCTGCCATAAGAGGCCCCTGGGTCTCAGGGTCCCTTGGTAATCGCTGCAAGCACCTCTGAGAGAAAGCCACCCTGGAGTTCTGCCCGCTGCCAGACAGTCCAGTTTCTCCCTGTATGAGTCTGGGTCCCCAGAGACTCGCCCAGAACTAGAGTTCAGAGCAGTTGAGAGCTTGTGTCTCCCTGTGGATTGAAAAAGCCAGTCGCGTCCTCAGCTGCCAGCCCTCTCCGCGTGCCCATGCACCTTGGTACCTCTGCACTTTACTTCCGCAGCTCCTCTGAGTCTCAGTGTGCTTTTCTCTTTCCTTCTAGTTGTAGAATTTCCACTCAGCCAGCCTTCCTGTGGTTCTGGGTGATGTCCGTTTCGTCTTTTAGTTGTAGTTTTGCAGTGGTTGTGCGAGGCAGCAAGTTCAGGTGTTTACCTGTGCTGCCATCTTGGTTTCTCCCAGAATAAAAGATTTATAACCCAAAGTGAATCTTACAGTTTTCCAGGCTCCTCTTCAAGCAGAAAGTTCTGAAAATGAATGCACCCTAGCTCCATATGTTTATTTACCATCCCCTCTGTTAGACTTTTAGCAGCTGTAAAATTATGCTCATGTAAAAAAAAAAAAGAGAGAAAGAAAGGAAGGAAGGAAAGAAGGAAGGAAGGAAGGAAGGAAGGAAGGAAGGAAGGAAGGAAGGAAGGAAGGAAGAAAGAAAGAAAGAAAGAAAGAAAGAAAGAAAGAAAGAAAGATGAAGACAAAGAAAAAGTGTTCCTGTTAGATTCCTTTTGATAACAATCACTTTTTTTCTGCATAAGTCAGAGATGAATTAGCAATGACTTGGCAGCCAATTAAAATTCATGGTGAGCTATTCTGTGACCTGTGGGTCAGAAACGCATTTCCTATAAACCTTAAGAGAATATCTCCCCGGGGTTTCCTTGGGGTGAGAAAACTTCATATCCTGCTCTCTGGTTCTCATCCTTTGTGCAGGGTGATGACCGCCGTGGTCCGGAGGCATTGTTTGTGAAACCTCGAGACAACTCTTAATTCCCTGCCCAGTTATTTCTCTGAAATGTGGAGAGAAGATCTGTGGCTACAGCTGCCAGTAAGTGATTCTCAGCTGCATTTCTATGTAAGTTGTAGATCAAGAAGAGACAGGAAGAGAGGGTTGGAGCAGAGCTTGTCTGTTTCCCACAGTTCTGAGATTTGATCGTCCCACGGAACTGAGAAAGGAGAGAAGGATTCCATTCCAGGTGTGTAGCATGAAAAACATGCTAAATTGAGGTGTCTTCTTTTCCACGAGTCAGGACACAATTGTATGGCATAGGATCTGTAAATGAACCTATACAGAGGAAAAATCTATTTCACAAATGTTTAGAACTTCCTTTTCCAGCAGAATTAGAAAACTCTCAAATTCCTTGTAGTTAACAAATCTTTTTTGTTGATGGTGAGTCCACTGAGAAAAAAAAAATTTTTTGACCTTAAGTCATTACAAAGATTTAGTACATATATGCAACATGTCAGATATATATACTAGAGGCCCAGTGCATGAATTCATGCACATTGGAAGGAAATTAATTAGAAGAAATATTTTAGAGGCTGGGGAAGGACCACAGGAGATTGGCCAGCCAGGGAGGCTCCAGGGCATGTCTGGCCTATCTTGCCCAGTCCCAATCTGCCATACTCCAGCAGCAAGCTAACCTACTGGTCGGAGCAAATGCCCCCTGGTGGTCAGTGTGCATCATAGTGACTGGTTGAATGGTCGAACGAATAGTCTGACACTTAGCATATTAGGCTTTTATTATACATGATATATATTGATTTCAGAGAGGAAGGGAGAGGGAGAGAGAGAGATAGAAACATTAATGATGAGAGAGAATCATTGATCGGCTGCCTCCTGCATGCCCCACACTGGGGATCAAGGCCACAACCTAGGCATGTGTCCTGACCAGGAATCAAACTGTGACCTCCTGGTTCACAGGTTGACGCTCAACCACTGAGTCACACCAGCCAGGATGCAAAATGTCTTTTTATGTCTGAGTTTATATAAGAGCAAACACATTCCAACATGGAACATCTGTGAAGATAATATGCCATTTTAGATACCATGCTGTCAAAGGGACAGAAGAAAAAGATTTATATAAATATAAATGCAGTGTGGCCCATGTGGCTCAATGGTTGAGGGTCAACTTATAATCCAGGAGATCACGACGGTTCGATTCCCGGTCAGGGCACATGCCCGGGTTGCAGGCTCAATCCCCAGTAGTGGGCATGCAGGAGGCAGCCAGTCAATGATTCTCTCTCATCATTGATTTCTTTCTGTCTCCCTTCCTCTTTCTGAAATCAATAAAAACATATTTTTTAAAAAGTAAAATAAATGCAAATATAACTAACTAGTTAGCCCAGAGGGCAAAGGCAGGGGAGACATAGTAACCTGATCTTCACAGTTGCTAAAAACCTGACAAGGGAAATATGAGTTTTAACTAGCTGCCAAGCAATTGGTTATTCGTGTGTGACACACACAAAAGCAAGGGAAACCCTAATTTTCTCCTTGTCAGTTTTAAACATAGAGGCTGTCAGTTCAGTAAGTGAAGCTACCAAATGCATTACGGAAGGACACCATCCTACCAACATCGAGTCTCAAGGTGACATCAAGTGCAAGACCACTGTGCCATTACCCTCCCATCACATTTCACCCAGCCCCGTTAGGGATGTCCCTTTTTTGGGTAGCACCATGCTCCTGGCCTCTGCCATAGCCCCGCATTTCCAGTAAAGGAGATGTGGGAGGACATCAACTCTTGAACAAGTAGTCATTATGGACTTACCCTTCTGGGACTGCCTGAAGAAATTAATGGGATTCTTCAGTCACTTGTAATTTTTCCAGTCTCTGGCCTGATGCTAATTGAGCTCAAGTCAGTTTGACAAAAAATATGTTAAGCAGTGGGTTCACACCAGGTGCTGGGGCTCTGTGTCATGTACCATGATTTCAAATAGGATTTGTAATAATAGTCCCAGAAAACCTTTGGGTGCTTAGGAAAGGTGATAGGCAATAATTCGTTGAATAAGTATTTATTGAGTACCACCTGCGCTCCTGCTCTCAAGGCATTTACGTTCTAGTAGAAGGAGATGGGTAATAATATGTAATCAAATAATTAAGATGAACCGCTTGAAGTCTGTGCTACAAAGAATATGAAACATGCTAATGGGGTCAAGAGACTGTGCGGAAGAGGTAAGGAGCTACTTAAGATGGGGTGGTGAGAAAGGACCTCTCTTAGAAGACATTTGAACTGAACCCTGAATAATGAAGAGCTAGGCAAGCAAAGAAAAGGCGGGGAGAGCTTTTAGGTCAACTCCAAGGCCAGAATAAGCTTTTAGAGAAGTCAGCGATGTAAGGGGAAGCCAGGTCCTGAGGCAGTGAAGCTCCTAAGGAGATGGGATTTGATACCATTGCAACAGGAAGTCATTGGAGTATTGTCAGCCAGGCTGTGGTAAAATACTTTGCCCACCGTGGGGAAGAAAGACTCTGCAGAGGAAGAGTGGAAGCAAGGATTCCTGTTAGGAGGCTTTGCAGCGGTCCAGGTAAGCTATGCAACCCTCCTTCACAAAGGAATGGCTGTCACACTGGAATTCTGGCTGAGCCTTACATGAATCGAGTGCCTAGTGTGTGTTTGGATGATTTTCAATCCCTTACATTATATCCTTAGAATATGGGGTTCCTCTGACCCACAGTTGAAAATTCCTGAGGAATTTACCCTGATCTGTCTCCTCTGCATGTATCCCTTTGAAAACAACAGCAGGCATTTGAAGAAATATCTGACTAGGGCTCATATCTGAGGCCGTGAAACAGACAAGAGTTCTCTGATAAAAATGTATCTCACATCCTTGTTCATGGCTGTGTCCCTAGTAGCCAGCACAGAGGCTGACACATAAATACCAGTATTTATTGAAGGATTTATTATATTAGTCTAGTAAAAGCTCAAGAAATGCCACCAGTAAACATTAGTCATATAGCGCCTCACTCAGCTGAGCTAAGTAGCCTTGGATACCAGCCTTGGCATTGGAGACTTTTTGTGGAAGGGTGAGATGGACCCACATGTGCTCCAACCTGGCATGCCAGCATCCAAGGCTTATTGCCGCTCAGAGCTCCTGACCATGCAGACAATTCTATCTCTAGCCCACCCCTTTGCCCCCCAAACCCTCCTCCTCCAGGAAGGCCCTGCACCCCAGCATCTCGTTCCCACACAGCACCCTCCCTGTGGGCACCAGCTCCTCATCCTGCTTCTCAGCCGCCTTCCCCTCTGCCCTACTTCCCACCCTGCACCAAAAACACGGGAGCCTTTTGTGGGAGCAATCAAGCCCTAAATCACTATTTATATTTCTTAGAGTAAACTTAAGACTGAGAAAAGGTTCTGGAATGACTGCCCTGGGGACTACAGCCCATCTGGAAACAAGAATAATGTGAAATGGATCCCTCCATGGATCCCCCACAAGACCAATTACAATATCATCCTTCCCGGGAATTTCTGCCAAATTTTTATGGGGTCACCAGAAAGTTATATCTGAAGTGAAAACTGCGGAGGTTTATTCAGGGGGTAGTTAACTGGCGAGGTGAGGCATGTGGAAGGAAACGACAGGAAACAGTGATCCTCCACAGGTGGGAATGTGTGCAAGTGTGGCTCTTCCCTTCAGGAAGCGGGAGGGATTTATTCATTCATCCACAGATACTCCTCGGGCGACTACTGTGTGCCCGGCACTCTCCTAGGTGCTGGAGAGAGAGCAATGAACACCACGAACAGCCCCTTAGGGGGTAACGTTTTAGTGGCGTGGGAAGGTGGGCCATAAAAGGCTTTTTGTTTGGTTTTGTTTTGAGTGATGTTATTTATTGACATCACTGCAAAACAAGCTAACTCACAGATGGAGAGCAGGCAGACAGCTCTGGTGCAGGCTGTTGGAGGTAGGGGAGTGGAGAGATTGAGCAAAAAAGGGAAAAAAGAAAGAGAGAAAGAGAACTCATGGACACGGACCACAGTGTGGTGATTGTGGGAGGGAGGTGAAAGAGGGCCTAGAGGGGATACATGGTGATGGAAAAAAAATCACATTAGCCCAGCCGGTATGGCTCCGTGGTTGAGCATCGACCTATGAACCAGGAGGTCACGGTTCAATTCCCGGTCAGGGCACATAACCAGGTTGTAGGCTTAATCACCAGTGTGGGGCATGCAGCCAATCAATGATTCTCTCTCATCATTGATGGTTCTATGTCTCTTTCCCTCTCCCTTCCTCTCTGAAATAAAAAAAAAAAAAAAAAAAAAAAAAACATTTTAAAAAATAAATAAAACAAAGCAAGCTAAGACTAGAGGTTGTTACTTAACAGGAACACATATTGGTGCAGGGGTACACACTCAGATCATGAGACCTACTTTTCTTTATTGCTGAGTCCCCAGAATTGGTGCTGTGACCTCCAGACAGAGGTTATCGGCTTCAAGCTCCTGGTTGGTAAAGCGGCATTGCTAGCCATCCTTGCTTCTTATGTGATCTCTCTTAGCCACTCCCCCTTCCCAGTTTTTATTTTATTTTTTTCTGAGCTGCCAAATGACTGTACTTTGTCTTCTTTCCTTTATCCCAAAGTGCTTCATTCTCTTTTTTCATTTCTTCTTCCCTTTTTTAAAAAAAGCCTCCTCTTTCCCTTGGAGCTCCTTCCACCTGCAGTCTCTTTTTTCCAAAGTCTGCGCTCTTGATCTCCTTCATAATTCCCTCCCCCTCCCTGTAATCCCTGTCACTCTCATTTATTTTAGACTTTTCAACCATAAATTTGCCAGGTACAACTTTGCCCACGGCGCTTTCATCATTCCGATTCTCTTCGTCTGATTTCTTGCCTTTTTCTCTTTCGTCCAATTCTTTTCCGGGCTCCTGCAGCAGCTTCTTTGTCCCTCTTCAGATATGGTACCAGAAGTCAACATGGGAGAGACTCACCGATGACGGGAAGAAGCCAAGTTTGCTGCTGCATCATAACTTAAGACTAAAATAGGTGTGCTGCCTTATTTCTTGACAATGTGCATCAGAATGACATTTATTGTTTGAAAACTCCTGGAACAATAAAAGATTTGGCATTTATGCATTCCCTCATACTTCTCTCCTCAAGCTGCAAAGTTCACCCGAGAGGTATTTGGCAAAAGGCCTCTCCTGCTGAAGCAGTCACCTGACAATGCCCGTGGGGCTTGGAGCCAGCCAGGGTCTAACGCAACTGGAGCGATTCGACTAGGTCAGTGGTCAGCAAACTCATTAGTCAACAGAGCCAAATATCAACAGTACAACGATTGAAATTTCTTTTGAGAGCCAAATTTTTTAAACTTAAACTTCTTCAAAATAGACTCGCCCAGGCCGTGGTATTTTGTGGAAGAGCCACACTCAAGGGGCCAAAGAGCTGCATGTGGCTCGCGAGCCGCAGTTGGCCGACCACGGGACTAGGTGACGAGCACACATTATCATCAAATTGCAGAGCGGCTGCAGTCCCCACCTCACAATTAGACAAGATCTGCCTCCAAGGAAAACAGTCATCTTTAGTGTCGGTAGTTCTTTTAAATCTTAGTTTCTGAAAAATCACTTGAGATTGATTTTTTTTTATATATCAGAGAGAGCCCAGCTTCTTCCCCTAGAAATTCAGATTAAGAAGGTCTGGGAGAGAGTCCAGGAATTTGGCCCCGGTCCCTGCTGCTGCTGCTGCAGGTGGTGCCACATTTGGAGAACCCCCTTACTGCATTACCTGGAAGATAGAGCCTCAGCCCCCCGGTTCCCCTCCCCCAAGTGCAAAGCATCTTGGCCAGAATCTCATCCTTGGAAGGGAAGATGGCTGGGAACAGTCTCCTTTACTGATCATAGTTGATTCCTTTCTCTCAGGCACTCAGAAAATATTGTTTACAACTTCAATGGACAAGGTAGGGTCTGCCCACTGAAGGGAGGATGTCATGATGAATTAGCATCCGTTGCTGCCTCCTGGAGCATAAGCAGATCTTTATGGCCGGCGAACGGAATTAACTGGGCCTGAGCTTGTCTGGCACTGCACTGGGCTAGGTGCTCTCTCATCTTCTTATATAGTCCTCCCACGTTTTGCCTCTTCATCTCCTTCAAGTCTTTACTGATCCGTCTCCTTTTCAGAGAAACTTACTGGCACTCTAAATCAGAGTCAACATGTCCAAAGCTGAACTCTTAATACTTCCCCCAATCTGTTCTTCCCAGAGTCTTCTCCTATCTCAGTCAAGAGCAATTTCATTCTTCCAGTGGCTCCAGCCAAAACTGGAATCAAATTATTTCTACTGCACCCCATATCTGGTCCACCACAAGTCCTGTTGGTCCTGCCTTTAAAATAGATCCAGTACCTTATCACTTCTCCTCACCTCCATTGCTACCGCCCTGATCCAAACCACCATTCCCCCTTGCCTCAATTATTACAGTAGTCTCCCAACTGCGCCCCCAGGTTCTGCCCGAGTCCCCCTTCAGACTATTGCTGACCCAGCAGCCAGAGTGATCCTGTTAAAATGTTAAGTCTCATCAAATCATTTGTCTGAGCCAAGCTGGCTATCCATGTCACTCCAAATGAAAGCCAGAGTCCTCACAACAACCTGACCACCTCACAGTCCGTACCTATCCACCCCCTGCTCACTTCTCCTGCCCACACCAGCAGAGTCCTACTTTGGCACCTTCGTATTTGCTGCTCTTGGAATTCCTTCCTCCATTTGGTCACATGATTTTACTCATCACTATCTCTGTGTTCTTAATTAACTATTGCTTTCTCAGTAGGCTTAGCTGGCCTCCCTAATATTTGAATACCTCTACTCATTTTTCCATCCATTCTTCCAGCTTTACATAGCATCTCCATATTTTCCAATTCTTTATCTTGTTTCTTCTCTCTCTCTCCCTCTACAAGAATGTGAGCTCCATAAAGGCAAGGGGTTTTGTCTGTTGCTTCCTGCTGCATTCCAGGGCCTAGAACAGTGCCTGGCATGCCCAAAACTATTTTTAAAAATAAATAAATGAGTTAAAAATAAATGAATAAATAAATAAAATTGCAACCCCTCTGCACTCTCTATCCCTTTCTGATTTACTTTCTCCATAGAACTTACCCTCTATTATACTGTAGAAGCTACATATTTATTTTATTTTATGCTTATTTTTCTCTACTAGAATAAAAGTGCCATAAAAGCCAGGATTTCTATAATAATTACAGTTGTGTTCTTATCACCAAGAGTACCTGACTCTTATGCTTAATGTGTATTTATTGAATAAGTAAATTCTTGATATGAGTTCATATTTTTATAGATTAAGAGATTGACTCTTAGTAAAATTGTGTAGATTAGGCGTGGTCATTAATGCAACTAGCATATAGCAGAGTCAGAATTATAATTTGGGTCTGTTCAACTTTCAACCTGTGCTCCCAGAATACACTTGCCTGGTCAAGAAGACATTTGAGCTGGTATTAAAGGATGCGTAGGAGTTGAGCAGAATGATTCTCTCTGCTGCAAAGTTCTTTTCCTCCTTTTCTTCCTCTTCTTCACCTAGCTAACCACCATAAAGAATGAATCATAATTTGGATGTCCCTTCCTCTGGAAAGCTGGCTCTGAGCTCCATGCCTGAGTCTGGGATTCTTGTCTTTGCCATAGTACTTCCTGCAAAGCCTGGAATGTCAATTGCCTATTCATTCTTTTGCTTTCTCTACTAGGTCATAAGGTTTGTATAAGCAGGAATTATGTCTATCTTGTTCACTGTTGTGCTTTGAACTACCACAAGATCCATCCATATTAGGTGCCATGAAGGTTGGTTAGTTTAATGAAGGAAAGGAAAGGAGATTCAGGCAGAGAAAATAATGGAACATCACTCAGAGAATCAGAGAGGGCAAGTAGTACTGTGTCTCTGGGCAGAAGCTTCAGTGGGGTAAAAATGTGGGAAACATAGAGAAAATTGGAGATAGAAAATATTATGAAAAGCCACTGAAGGTTCTGGTTTGTTTGTTTGTTTTTAAAAAGCTGGCATTTGATAAACTCTGGGAGCCACTGAATCACTTTGAGCAGAATGGCACAAAATGCTTCTTTCGGAAGATTAATCTGATACTGATAATAGATTGAAAGGAGAAAGGGGAAAGGCAGAATCTGCTGTAATAACCAAACCATAAAGGTGAAAAATATCTCCACTTGAAGGGTAGCAGTGGGATTTGAATGGAGTAAACAGATGTTAGAAACGTTGAAGAAAGATTCAGTAGAACTTAGTGAGTTGCTGGGTGTTGAAGACAAAGGTGACAGGGGATTGAGACAGCCTCCAAGGCTTTGATTCCGTGTGGCTGGAAAACTGGTAGTGCCTTTAATGGAAAAATAGAGAAACTGGAAAGAAGACAGAATCAGATGGAAAGAGAATGAGTTTGGCTTCAGGCATTTCAAGTTCGAACCATTTGCAGGCATTCTGGTAGAAATGAATTGAATTGGAAATTTAGGACTAGAATTCAGGAGTGATGTCTCTCTATAACGCCTTAAATAACTAACCTCTGTCACAATGGGCAAATTAACACTTAGCTTTCCAAGAGTGTTTCTGATGTGGACATTGAAAAATTTTGAACATTATTTAAAGGGTTAATTTTCCAAAAATATTTAGTAGTCCTTTCTTATTCAAGAGGCAAGACTCTGAGTAGATAGAGTGTATTTTTTCACACCTACAACCTTTGGAACCAGAAGGTTCCTGGCATTTGGCTGGGGTGAGTATTAACTCTGTGGACATTTGGAAAACCAGTGGAGAAAGATACACAATATAAATTGGAGAAATTTTGTTCAAGTGTTGAGACAAACACTATTTGCAATCTTTCTGGTTGGCATGGTCATGAATGCAACTAGCATATAGCAGAGTCAGAATTGCTGGGGCAAATTTCTGGGTCTTCAGTGCTGTGCCCAAATCCACAAAGTTTCCATTATTTGAAGACTCAAAGGAAGCTGCTGTGAATAGTGAACAAGTTAGTAGGAATTAAACTTGTTGCCCTAGCTGGTTTGGCTCAGTGGATAGAGCGTCGGCCTGCAGACTAAAGGGTCCCAGGTTCGATTCCGGTCAAGGGCATGTACCTTGGTTGCAGGCACATCCCCAGTAAGGGGCGTGCAGGATGCAGCCGATTGATGTTTCTCTCTCATCGATGTTTCTAACTCTCTATCCCTCTCCCTTCCTCTCTGTAAAAAAATCAATAAAATATATATATAAAAAATAAACATGCTTTTCTGTATACTAAAAAATAGATATGCATGGGTTTTAAGTCTATCTGTAATTTTTAAAAATATCTGATACACATGGGGCAAAATGTTAGTATTTGTTAAATCTGGATGGTGGATACTTGGTTATCTATTATATTATTTTATGCATTCTTCTGCATGCTTGAAATACAGTAGTTCATAAGTTTTTTTAAAAAGTTCAAAAACCAGATGTGCAAAACAGAGCAGAAGACTTAGGCAAGTCTGGGAAGATGACCTACAGAAGCAAGGAATGACCCCACTTTCCAAAGTGCCTGTCCTCTCCAGGAACAAAAGGCCATCATGTTGACCAGACTGCCAGGGGTCATGGGATAGAGGGGGAGGTAGTTATTCTTTTCCCTGGCCATGGGCCCCACAATGTCTATAACAGGCCTCTTAAGGTTAGCCACCAGCTTGGGGAGTCACCGATCCACTGACAGAAGCTAACAAGCTCCTGTGGTGACAATTCCTTGTAAGCCAAGCACAGTGACAGAGACACTTCCTTTCTGGCCACCCCCACACTGTGCCCCTGAGCTCAGGCTTCATTCTAAGAGCAGGGTCACTGGGTCACTTAATGCCATGGTGCCTTTCTGAGCCAAAACTCCAGAGCACGCCATGAGTCCCAGGGACCATCATTCTCCCCAGGGTGTGTGTGAGCCTGTGTGACCTGGGAAAGTGGGAGAAGAGTGCCCCCGTGACTCTTCCTCCAAAGGTTCCCTGTGTTCTGCTCCCTCCCTTTGGACGAGTCAATGAGTCTCTTTCCATAGGCTTACGGCTGTCTGTCTAAGGCTCCTGCTCTAGAAAATTCCCCATTTCCAAAGCTGACAAACCGCTCTGACCTCACTTCTTTCATTCAGGCCCTCGCTGGAAACACCACTGTCTCATACACATCAGTCACACGGGCCACATGGTAGGCTCAATGTGGTGATGGCTACGTTCTGGTAAATAGCTTTGCAGGCCCAATGCACTGGTCATCCCACTTGAGAGAAATGTGAGAAACCCTGGGGCAAACCTGTGAGTTTTAGACTTCTGCAAGGAGAAAGAATCTTTTTTTTTTTTAAGTACACATTTTTAAAAATTAATTTCAGAGAGGAAGAGAGAGGGAAAGAGAGAAACATCAATAATGAGAGAGAATCATTGATTAGCTGCCTCCTGCACACCCCACACTGGGGAGCAAGCCCGCAACCTGGGCATGTGCCCTGACCGGGAATTGAACCGTGGCCTCCTGGTTCATAGGCCGACACTCAACCCTGAGCCACACCGGCTGGGCAGGAGAAAGGATCATGATAGGGGGAGAAAGGGTGGGTATTTATTTCCAGCCAGAATCTAAGTAGAAATCCTCCCCACAAAGTGTCTTTCAACAAACAGAAGGCAACTGCCTCTGACTTTTAAGCCTTTGAAGACAATCAGCTTCCGGTTCCCAGCTCATCGCTCTGGAAGGGAGGAGCCCTTGCCAGAGTTCCCGTGAAAGGTCCCTTTGGGCCCCCCACCCAGCTCCCAGGTGGGGAGAGATGAAACCCCTCTCTCTCCGGGCTCTGTGATCTGAGGTTCCTGCAGACTGCAGCCTCTTCTGTTAGCTCACACAGTCTCCTCTTCCTGCCAGCCCTGCTGATCACCCCCTCTTCCAGCCAACACGCATCTCTGCCAGGCAGTTGTCCCCATTCCTCGCTGCACCACTGGGAACAGTTTAGTGCTCCCGGCTTCTCCTTCCTGTGTCTGTCACCCCCCGCCCCCCTCCAGCACATGCTGCTCTGCAGTCCTTGTCACACGCACGGCTCCATGGCTGAGACAGGCCGGGTGTATGGCGCTGATCACATGTGCTGCACCAAGTTGCCAGGACTTTCTGGAACAAATAAAATGTAACATTCAGCTCCCGGAGCACCCCCGACACCAGACCTCCTAAAGTCTGCTTCCTTTCCAGCAAAACATTTGAGTCCCACATTTCCCTGGGGGAGAGGAGTGGATCAGAAACTCTGAAAGTCGCACTGCCTACTGCATCCCTCAGGCCTAGGTTCCCGGGACCACTGTGGCGGCACCATGCCTCTGGGGGTCTTAGGCTTTGCAGGTCAACACCGTAGAGTTCTCTTTCAAATTAAGGAAACTTGGACAGTCACCAACACGTCTCCATTTTTAAAAAATATTTTTTATTATATTTTTTAGAGAAAGGAAAGGAGAGGGAGAGATAGAAACATCAATCAGCTGCCTCTTGCACGCCCCCTACTGGGGATCGAGCCTGCAACCAAGGTACATGCCCTTGACCTGAATCGAACCCGGGACCCTTCAGTCTGTGGGCTGAACTGGTTAGGGCTCCCCATTCTTTTAGTGACTTATATACCACTCCCCCTTGTAGCTTTCCTCATGGACAAGTTATAAGAAAACATGGCCTCTTTTCTTCCTTGTAGCTAAGGTCGTGCCCATCAGGGCAGGCAAGACGGCCTGGAGTCTCTCACGATTGTTTTGGGGGGAGCCTGTTGGAGCACAACATCAGTTCTACACATCTACATTGATTGTCAGGATGGCAGAAGTCATCTTCTCGGCAGTGTTGTTGTGTCTTATTTTGGAGGCGAGGGTACAGGAACAGGGAGCCCTCGTCAGGCCTGGCACACAGGAAGCAGAAGAGGAAACGAGTCCCCTCTGAGAAACTCCTCGGCCTGCCCGGGGCAAAGGGAGAGGGAACGTACCTCCTGCCGTGCCCAGCCTGCAGCGCGCAGAGGACACGCCAGAGATGTGTTCTACTAGTTAAACCAAAGCATTGGAAATCCTGGTTGCAAAATACTCAATATAACCATGGACGTCCATGACTTACACTGGACGAGGTTTATAAATCCATATATACAAATGCTAGTGTTAAAAGCAAAAGGTGACAGGTTGGGGAATAACAGAATTCAGCTTGACCATCCCATGGGCCTCTGGTTCCAAAAATATATGTTTTGGCATTTGAGGGACAGAAAGAGGATGCCAGATCCAAATTAATATTACAACAAAATAACATCAAGAAAAGAAGCAGCCACAGGTGAAATACCCAAGGGTTATAATTTACAGATGTTTCGTGTTTCCAAAGCCCCCATCTTGGCATCTCCATCGACCCTCTAGAGCACACTAAAACAGGCTGGGTAAATCTTTGAGAGTCACAGGACTTGTAAACGCCATGATTTGTTTAGCATCCAATAAAAACCAGAGCCTTGCTAAATTAAACCAACACTCCTTTCCCCGAGTTTTATCTTGCTTATGAGGGGCACGGAAAGCCACAGTCTTTCCAATATAAACCTCCGCCAACACCGGCTAATATTAAGTAAATGTGTAGGATCAACAACTAAGGGTTGTTCAATTTTTTTTTTTTCAAGTCTCTCCCCCGCGCTTGGCTCGTCATGATCCAAACCTCTCTCCCTGAGCTTCCAGCTCTAAAATTATATGGCTCTGGCCGCTTTGGCAGTGATTCAGAGGGAAGAGAAAATGGGGAGGGGGGAGGGGAGGGTAATTACTTAAGCATCACTCCTAAAATTCTGACAGCACCGAAGAGGAGGGGTGTTGAGAAAATATCTGATCACACCAGAGAGGCTCGGCGGTGCCAGGAGAAGCACTGGTTCATAACCGCACAGACTCACTGTTCCTTGCTGACTTTTTGGTCGTCATTCTGGCCTTAAACAAAGACGTTTCTTATGCAAGAGGTCCCCAGAGCCCTGCGGCTCTATCTTTTCCCGTGTGAGGTGCAGGGAGAAAGGGCAGCTCCTCATGATGTTCCTCAGCGGTTCCTGAGGCGGCCGTAAAGCCAGTGGCTGTTACAGAACACAGTCATTGTTGAACCCGGATCTCCCGGGGCCCGTCCTTCCCTGGTAGCGACCGGGAAACACATTAACTTTTGCCGGCGGAGGAAAATAGACCCCAGTGGGTCGCCACGGCAATTCCTCAGGTAAATGCTGCCTTTGTGGCCTCTCAATCAGTTTGGCTCCCCACCAAACTCCAGCACACCAGGATGGCAGAGGCACTGCGTTTTCCGCTATCAAAGCTCACCCCTCATTCCCAAACGTCACTGAACACCCACTGTAATGGCCATTCGCAGCAGTAGCATAGCGTAGAAGGAAAACAGGGTGATAACAAAAACCACATCACTTGAATGTCCAAAAAGTTAAGGTGGCAGAGACCTTGCTTAAATCTCTCCTGAAACGCATGGCGGTGAGGCTGTGCCAGGTGGTGGTGGGGGGGGGGGTGGTCTGCCTAGGCTAGTGGGCACAGGGGCAAGCAAGTGCTCAAGAGCCTGCGGGACATCCTCTCCGTCTCTGAGTTGCCACTCGGGCTTTATTTATCCCCCCCCACACCCCTCCTTCAAATGACATTGTCGGCGGGTCACTGAACTTGAACTGGACATTGCATGTTGTGGTCTTGTGTGTGGTCTTCTCTGCAGAAATCTACCTGGTTTCTGTCCTCACTCCGTAGCCTCCATCCCATCCCATGTGGCTACCCTGTGAGGTCAATGAAAATGAAGCTTCTTTCATGTGCTCAGGCTCTTTCCAATGTCCTAGGAGGCCCCTAGCAATGTGTTCATCTGTTTTCAAATAAAATACACAGACATAAACTGTTTTAACTTCAGATGGTTAAGACCAATCGCATTCCACCCTACACCCCTGTGCTGGATGGCATAGAAGTGGCCATGAGCATCTTGGGGATCCAGAGGAGGGGAAGTTGAGTTGAGGACACATGTCGTTGGACTTAGTGGAATATATTCATCTGGCTCCCAGGCACGTCTGTGTATAGTTACTGCTAGTCATCCGATGTCAGAATGGCTTCCAGGAAAGCTACCACCCATTGGGCCAGCTCACCCAGCAGCATGACAAGAGTTTGCATCACAGTGTAGATTGTACTGTGGCTTCTGGCATCCATAAGTGTGTGGATCGTGAACTTAAAACATAGTTTGAAACACATGGAGCCAGAAGCCAGTCTGGGGGAAAATTCTTCCAGATTCTACAGCTTATATATAAAGAGAACTTGATAGAGGTTATCCCAAATTTAACAACAACCCCAGAACTGCAACCAATATTACCAATAACAATTCTTTCAAACTATCCCTGAACAAATTTCAATCAGTTATGCCAGAGGAACGATGGAATGATTCTATCCTCTAGAGAAAATGAAATTAAACAAGTGTTTTCTTTAAAAAGGGTGACTAAAGAATATACAGCCAGAGGCTATAGGAAGAAGGTAACATGGAAGCATAGCAGTCAATTAATTAACAAAAGATATTATATTCATTTCCTGGATTTTGTATCATTAACTTTTTAAAATATGGAATTCGTTGTGATTTCTTTATTCGTTATGTCATAACAAATTTGGTAATACGATTTTTTTTTTATAAAGAGGGCCCCTTAGATTACATAAACTTCAGGCCAATTTGGGCCAGAAAATGGGAAGCATGGGACTCACCCAGGATTCATCTGGGAGGAAAAGACGAGAGAAAACAGCCCTGATGGAGTTAAAATCCTGAATGGACTGAGGAATTACCCAGAAGAGGCTTTTAAGCCAGAAGGGAATCAATTATCCTAAAGTGCCAAGACTGAGGTTTCCACTACCTCATAGGCAAATTGAGTGCAGTTATGGAGAAAGAAAGCACCGATTTTGCACATCTGAGATGTCACTACAAATATGAAACCCACTATACCCATTAGAAAGCCCTGCCCTCCCCCTCAATGCCCCCAAAGGTTTCAGTCACAAAGGCAGCCTTGTATGCTGTCCTTGCCTACATTTTTGGGTGTGATTAGCAGGACCTGGACCAGGCATACAGGAATACTTTTTTGTTAATTTGTTGATTTGTGTGTGTGTGAGAGAGAGAGAGAGAGAGAGAGGAGGGCAGATGAATGGAGGGAGAGAAGGGGTAAAGTGGGAGAGAGAGTGGGAGAGAGAGAGAGAAACACTGATTTGTTGTTCCCCTTATTCATTATTCATATACTTATTGGTTGATTTTATATGTGCCCTGACTGGGGATTGAACCCGTGACCTTGGTGTATGGGGATGATACTCTAACCAACTGAGTTACCTGGCCAGGACAGGAATACTTTGAACTTCCAGAAACCTACTAGCACAGCACTACTCTGAACTTCCAGAATTCTGATTTGGGGAAGTATTCAGGAGAGAGAAACAATTGGTTTTTTATGCAGGTGACATGAACATTGAACACTGATATGAAAACAGATAGCTCCACTGTCATCCTAATCATCATCACTACCGTGATGTCCTAACCTAAGAATATGATGCTTGTCTACGTTTTCCCTTGTTTCTTTCTGGTTTAATCTGACTAATACGTTGGAAGGAGAAAGTGACAGCGTATACATTTGTTACAACTGTGCTCTTTAAATGACATCCTCAATGGTTAGGAGTACCTCCCAGACACCACCCGTCTAGCTGCGTGCAGTCTGCCAGGTGTTCAACCAGTCTGACCAGCCTGCCTCCCTTTGTTAGGCCCCTGAATTCCTTTTCTCTGGGTGTGTGGGTGAGAGGCTCAGACTGTGGTTCTCCAAGTGCCCCGGAGCTAAACGTCCTTGTTGGCTTTCTCTGGAGTAATTTCATTTATTCCCTGCTGCTCCCAGGCCTACGTGACTGGAATGATTCATGAGCAACTGAGATGAAAGCATTACAAATCATGAAGGTAAAAGGGGGACGTTCTGTAAGTTCCATGATACGTTGGGGGGAGCCCAAGTATTCAGTGGAGACGAAGCTAGAGAGTACTGGCTGTCTGCTTGGTTGTCCTCGGGGAGCAGCTTGTTGGCTTGCATGAGGCCAGAAAACACGGAGCTCTCCAGGACTGCAGACTCAGCTGTTCTGAGTCCGTCCTTAAGAGAGGGACTGAATTCTTGGGGATGTATTTTCTGTTGGGGGCCCACACTCACAGAGCCCAAATCAAACAGGCCAGGGAGACCCTTGCCTTTGTCCATCCATGCGCCCCACCCCACAGCATGTCTACTCAGCCTTTGGAGGTTCCTGTGTACGTAAGCAATCTTTGTAGGCTTTGGGTCACCCACAAGACAATTTTAGGCAGTTTTTATATTAAACAATCTTTTAAAATGATCACATGTACATTAGAGCTAATTATCTTACCTTTGGAATGCCTTGTATTTTCATAAAAAAAATAGAATCTTAAAGTTAAAAGTTCTAAGCAAAAATAAGCAAGTGGGTCTCCATCAATCTAAAACGTTTCTGCGTGGCAAAGGAAACCGTCAACAAAATGCAAAGGCAACCTACTGAATGGGAAAAAATATTTGCAAATCATCCTACCTAATAATAGACAAATATGCAAATTGACCGCACCTTCGCTATGCCCAAGCCACGCCCACCAGCCAAGCCACGCCCACCAACCAATCAGGACGAGTATGCAAATTACCCCAACAAAGATGGCGGGTAATTTGCATATCAAGACAGCTTAGAAAGAAGCCAAGAGTTGCTGAAGGGAGCAAAGCTGCGGAGAAGCAAGCAAGCGGCGGGGGGGGGGGGGGGGGGGAGCGGGGGGGAGGAGAAGGGAGGAGCGAAGGCGGGGCCGGGGGAGAAGGAAGGAGAGCGGGGCAGGCTGGCGGAGAAGGTGGGCCAGGGGACAAGGGAGGAGCGGAGGCGGGGCCGGGTAGAGTGCAGCAGGAAACCCTATTGCAGGATTTTTCCTGCAACGGGAACGCTAGTATATTTAATAAGGGGTGATATTCAAAATGTATAAAAATTCATACAACTCAATAACAAAAAAACAAATAATCCATTTAAAAATGGGCAGAAGATTTGAATAGACAGCTTTCCAAAGAAGACATACAGATGGCCCACGGGTACATGAAAAGGTGCTCAATATCACTAAGTGTAAGAGAAATGCAAATTCAAACCACAGTGAGATATGACCTCATACCTGTTCCAATAGTTATAAAAAAGATAGGAAATAACAACTGTTGGCAAAGATGTGGAGAAAAGGGAACCCCTGTGCACTGTTGGAAACATAAATGGCACAGCCACTATGAAAACCAGTATAGAGGTTCCTTAAAAACTTAAAAATGGCCCTAACTGGTTTGGCTCAGTGGATAGAGCATCGGCCTGTGGACTCAAGGGTCCCAGGTTCAATTCCGGTCAAGGGCATGTACCTTGGTTGTGGGCACATACCCAGTAGGGAGTGTGCAGGATGCAGCTGATTGATGTTTCTCTCTCATCGATGTTTCTAACTCTCTATCCCTCTCCCTTCCTCTCTGTAAAAAATCAATAAAATATATATTTTTTTAAAACTTAAAAATGAACTACCATATAATCCAGCAATTTTTACTTCTGGGTATATATAAGAAGAAAATGAAAACACTAACTCAAAAAGGTACATGCACCCCATAATCACTGCAGCATTATTTACCATAGCCAAGACATAGAATCTAAGTGTCTATCGACAGATGAATGGCTAAAGAAAGACACACATACACACACACACACACACACACACACACACGAATATAATTCAGCCATAAGAAGAAGAAAATCCTGCCATTTGTGACAACGTGCTAAGCAAAATAAGCCAGACAGAGAAAGATAAATACCAATGGACTCACTTATCTGTAGACTCTTTAAAAATATAAAAATAAAACAAACTAACTGAACTCATAGATACAGAGAATAGATTGCTTGTTGCCAGAGGTGTTGGAGGTGGGGGGAGGTGAGAGGGGGAGGAGGGGTGTGGCAAAATGGGTGAAGGGAATCAAAAGGTACAAACTTCTAATTAAGAAACAAATAGATCATGGGGATGTAATGTACATCATGGTGACGATAGTTAATAATACTGCATTGTGCATTGCAAAGTTGCTAAGGGATTAGCTCTTAAAAGTTCTCCTCATAAGAAAAAAAGTTTTGTAACTCTGTAAGGTAAGGTAACCAGTGTTAACCAGACTTATTATGGTAACCATTTTACAATACATACAAACTAGAGGCCTGATGCATGACATTTGTGCACTAGGGGGGGTCCCTTAGACTGACCTGTGACCTCTCGCAGTCTGAGTCCCCTCAGGGGGATGTCCGTCTGCCGGCTTAGGCCCGCTCTCCGTGAGCCCAGTTTCTGGCTGAGCAGCACTTTCCCTGTGGGAGCACACTGGCCACCAGGGGGCAGCTCCTGTGTTGAGCACCTGTCCCCTGGTGGTCAGTGCGCATCATAGCGAGTGGTCATTCTCCTGTTCAGTTGATTTGCATATTAGCCTTTTATTATATAGGATAGCAAATCATTACATTGTACACCTGTTATATCAATTCTATCTCAATAAAAATTTTAATAAGAATATTAAAACAAAAAAAGTTGTAGGTTCATTTAATCTACACATAGCTTGAGGCCTCTCAACAGCACCTCTAAATGCTGGCTCCCAATCTCTTATCTGGACCTCTTCATGACAGGTCACTCACCACCTCTGAGCACAGACTCTTCAGCTTTGGATTGTTCAGACAGAAAGCCTCCCTTTTATTGACGACTCTCTATAATTTGCATTAGTGGCCTTAGGCTCACCTCTTGACACCCAGTGGGATAATTCTTAGCCTCGTCCAGGTGGAATTTTTGGGGTAATCGGTGACCACACAGACATACCTTTGAGATATCGCAGGTTCGGTTGCAGACCACCACAATAAAGCAAGAACCTTTAAAAAGCGAGTCATAATCTTTTTGCTGGTGGAGGGCCTTGCCTTCAATTTGTAAAAAAACAAAAAAAAACAACAACCCACATTTGTAGACACGCAACAAAATAAGGTAAGCCTGCATCTTATCCCTCCCTTGAAGGCCTTTCTTCACAGGCCAACCTCCCTCCGTTTCTGTGACCCTTCTTCCTATCCCGGGATCTGAGACGGCTTACCATCCTGGTGCTCCCCTCCACACACCCTCCAGCTTGTCAGGTCCCTCGTACACGCTGTGCTCACAGCCTGGCACAGTGCTCAGCTCTGGTCTATTTAGTGCAGAGCGAGGCAGGCTTTGTTCTAAATGCTATGCATCTATTCACACAGTCTAGGGTTTAATTAGCTTTCTTGACAACCACATTCAACCATGGCTTGTTTCTTAGCAGCAACTAGGTATTTGAGTAGCTGGATTTTTCAAAGCCCAAAACAGAGCCTGCCATTTACTACTGATAGACTGGTCTTGAAGTTTGGGCTGATCGGTTCAGACTTTAGAGATCTTTTGCAATTCTGATTTTTCCCTTGAATGTATTAGCATTCTGCTCTAGCTCTATGTCACCTGCAAATAAAATAAACATATTTTCTGTCTTTAGCCAAGCCACTGATTAAAAAAAAATCTTGTGTAGCACAAAAATGCAGAGTCCTGTGGTATGTCAATTAAAAACCTTCTTTTATATTACAAAGGAGTGATTAATTTAGCAACCTTTAGTGTGATTCCTTAACCATGTATAAACCTACCCAATTACCCTATTCCTCAACCCCTGTGTGGAGAACATTAGCCATTCTCTATGACAGCCATCATCTGAACCCCTTTTCCATCTGGGGCAGCTATCTACCTTATGAGTCAGAAGGCAGAGACCACCTCCCAGGTGAAAAGTGAAAAATGTCACTACTGGCTTTCCCAGCTTCCTTTGCAGCTAGGGTCTAGGTATGCAATCTAGGCTTCTCCGATCAGAGGCATCATGCTGAACTTTGACCCAGGAGCTAGAGATGCAAAGCAGTTGAGACTTTAAGGATTCCCTGCTGGCAGAGGGTGGGGACAGTTTTCTGCCCTTTCCCAGACATCAGGAGCCGTGGTGTCAGCAATACAAGCAATGGTGTTCATGCCAGTGTTGAAAACCTGTCATGTCCTAGAGATTAATCCAAGATCTTATATGCATGTATGCATTACTTACGGATACAGACAATAGGGTGGTGAAGGCCTGGGGCAGGACGGGAACTAGGTGGAGGCGGGCAATGTGGGGAAAAAGAGGGACATCTGTAATACTGTCAACAATAAAGATTTTTTTAAAAAAAGCTGTCATGTCCTCATCAGACCTGTTCTGTGGTTTTGGGATGTGGTTTCGATGTGTGATGTCCAAGCCTGGTTGTCTAGCCCTCCTGGAGAGTCTACAAGCTGCCCTATATCCTTGAATAAAATCCATTTCTTTGCTGAAATTATCTAGAATTTGTTTCTGTTGTTTGTGACCTAAACACAGTGAGTAATAGCCTGCTTCTCTACCTTCTCCCCATGGTACTGGAGTGAACATGTCAGATTCCTTCCTGGCATGTAGGCACATTATATCAATCTCATTTACAGGTTTGTCAGTCCAATCATCCTGTCAAGGAAGGAGATGAAAACAGACTGACACTATTTTTAGTGATCTTGTGCTGGCTCTTCATACGCACTGCTTTCCTTCCTAAGAGCTCAGAAACCACCTCCTAGCATTCTCTTCAAGACTCCAACTGGGGATCAATACCAAGCTCACTAATGCACAGGTTCTAGAATCTGCCTTCTTCCTCTTTTTGAAAATTACAATGCACATTTTCCCATTTCTTGTGACTCTCTTCTTCTTCATGATTCCTCAGAGATTATCCAAAAGATTTCTCAATCATTTCTGCAAATTCTCTCAACATCCTAGGATCCAATTCTCCTGACCAGGAAAATACTTTCATACAACTTTCTCATAGATTGGATTTGCACTTTTTAGTTTGAAGAACATTCTTCTTTGAGAACACAGAAGTAAAGCAAGAGTTGAGGAATTCCACGCTCTGTTATTATGAAGACGACACCATCAGCTGACATTACAGGATGCCCTCCAAGCCTGCCCACATCCCTGAAAATCAAGGCAAGGCTTAGCCCATCTTGTCTGCAATGTCAAATGTCTGAACAAAACCCCATGCCCTCAACTCTAAACACACTTTTTTCATAGTGTGTACCTCATAAATGTGGGGGGGCAAAACTGACAACTATAACATATCCCAAGCATACCTTCTGGCCATTTGAACTTCATTACTATTATTGTATAGATTCTACCACAGAAAAAATATGAAAGACTTGTTAAAGGTAGTTTATATCATCCGGGCCTTAATTAACTTCATTAAACATCACCTGTTAGTCTCAATGCAGTTGACATATCTTTGGACAACCAAGCATTTGTGAGATTATTTCAAAAGGTTACTTAGAATCATCCAATCTTATAATTATTATATTAAGATGAATTATTTTGTGCACAAATATCCACTATTCTGTTATTATGAAATATTCAGACCATTAGAAATGTGGCTGGAGGTGAGAAAGAGAAATGTCTAAGAAAGGAGGAGGAGAATGAGGCAGGTGAGAAAACAGAGGAGAGAGGTTGTTTTCAAGGAGAACGATTCTATCCAGGGTAATATGATTAAATACTCCATATTCCTCTAAATTTTTTTTCCCTCTAAATTTTTTATATTCTCCATAATTCCTACGAAATTTGTTGAAGCTGCAAACTAGCAATTTGAATTCAAAAATTGCCAGACTTCTATTTAATTCCTAAAGAACCAAGTGCACAGAGGGAAGAAAAAAAAAAACAGGAAGTTGAGAGAATAATCGGCAGAGGGTGGGGGGAGGAAGAGGGAGGGAGAGAAGGTGGGAGAAAGCCGGAGGGGAGACAGAAGCACAACATCCCCTACCCATCTCCTGACCGCCCACTGACACCCTGTTACTTTTCATGATTCCTCAGAGGTGATACCCAGTCACCCTATGGTAGAAGACGTTTTTCTTTTATAGTTTTAAAACGGGCACAGTCAGTTCTCACTCAATTGCTTTAACTGAATGTTTCATTTTTCTATTTAGTCAAACGAGGTTCTCTGAGATTGCTGCTTCCTGGAGGGCACACTTTCTTTCATTCTGCCTACTCTTCAATTCAAGCCCGCAGAACCTGCACATCAGGGCTTTCTGAGAATGAACTCATTAAACGGTGCCTGGAGTTCCAGGGGTGGAGATTCAGAGATGTGGGCGGTTAGGTCATTGTAAAGAATTCGAGACAAGGAGGGACAAGGAAGGGACCAGGAAGGGACCAGCGCTCCTTGGCAGACCTGTGATGCTTCCCCTGCAGAGGTAGTTTCCATAAAGTCCTCCAGAGGAACTAGCAACACATCATGTCCAGATGCCCCTGGCTCTTCTAAATTCTCCTTGAAATGACCTCAAGAAAACAATGTGGTTAAACCTCTATTCGACTCACAGTAGGTAGGGGACAGTGCTATCCCCATGCCAACAACAGAGGCGCTTCTTTGACATGGATTGTGGTCAAGACCAGAGAAAAAGGAGGATCAACCAGGCCATGACCCATTGTATCAGAGGGGAAGGTCCTGTCTGAGAGACGGGCAGCCACTCCCGGTGGGAACTGACCAACCTTTCTGGTTTGGGCTAGGGTGCGGTGCGGCTGGCGATGAGGCCACTGGGCAGTTGGAACAGGGACAATTGGACCCAGTGAGGCCTCTTAGACGTTACCAGATGCTGGGTCGCATGCCAGGGACATCTG
Organism: Eptesicus fuscus; assembly: GCF_027574615.1. Classification (NCBI taxonomy): domain Eukaryota; kingdom Metazoa; phylum Chordata; class Mammalia; order Chiroptera; family Vespertilionidae; genus Eptesicus; species Eptesicus fuscus. Next base: position 39,581,862 of record NC_072478.1, on the reverse strand, counting down.
GCTGTAGTGCTTGGGCTTACATTTTGCACAGATGGGGTGATGAGCTAGTCAGCCCTCTCTACTCTGGCTCCAATACGGGCAGCTGTGTAGTTAGAGCAAGGGCACCGCCCTGGGTAACTTCAGATGGCGGCGAGACATCTGTGTGGTGGGCACCTTTTTAAGGTGGAGCCTGCCAGGAATTCGCATTGAGACATTTCCCAATTTGGTGAGAATGAAAGAGAATACCCCGAGAGGAGAATAGGCATGGGTCCAAATCCACATTGCCTGGAGAAAGGGGCAAATGCACAGGACACTTTGTGCTTTGAGGGTTTGAAAGGAAATCTACCCCAGCCCTCAATAAAGAGACCCCTGTAGTGCAGGAGGCTGGGGGCAGTCTTGTCCGTAGAGTGGTGAGTTGAAGTCATTCCAACCCAGGCTCTGGGGGTGCTGCTGAGGTGTCACCCACACACAAGACGTGAGATGGTGCTCCCTGCAGCTGCACAAAGCGGTGGCCGCTCCCCTGGGTGGGTTTACGCCCCTCGGGCAGATGTGCTTCTGATGAAAGAGTTGGTCACTAAAGCGTGCGACACTCTGGGCTTGGGTCTAGTAGGGAGTGAGGTCCTACAAAGGGCTTTGCTCTACAGACACACAACATTTAGGGACAACTTCAATCCCTACTCCACCCCCTTCTCCTGAGAAGACCCAACCAGTCCCAACTCCTTAGCTGCTGGTGCTCACCACCCTCCTCTCCACCCTGCACTCAGAGCGGACAAGGAATGAAAGGAGGTGGACTGAAAGTCCCTGAGCCAGTGTGGCTGGGAGCCTCCTTCCCTGAGGTGAAGGGAATGTGCAACATCTTTAACCTCCAGGCCAGGAAGACGGGAAGAGATGGAGTACAAACTGAGATCAATGTCTGCAGGAGGTACTGCCTCTCTCCTGAATACGGGTTCGGGGCTTTGTCCAGCTCTGGGCTCTGGACATAGCAAGTCCCTGTTCAGTCAGCGGTTCTTCTCCACCCTACTCACTTACTGACATGGGATCCAGCCCATCTGGACCTACCTCCACACCAAACTACTAGGAAACTCAGACAGATACGAAGAAAAGAGTTGGAGCATTTCAGCAAGACTGACCTCTGGGTTTCCTGTCATCATGGGAAGTTGACTGGGGGAGGAGGGTGGGCGGAAGGTGCTCTTGAACTTTTGCTCTCTGGGGATGAAATGGGTCATGTTATTCCTCCCCAAAATCTTTAGGTCTGGAAGATATGGCCTTTGGTACCACAACCCTCCAAGTCTCATCCTTATCTGTAAGATGTCAAAGAAAACTACAGCAAATATAAACATTTCCCATCTCCCAAAGGTTTGCAGCAGAATCCACACCATTCTAAGAGAACAGCCCTAGCTGATTTTGGCTCAGTGGATAGAGCGTCGGACTGCAGACTAAAGGGTCCCGGGTTCAATTCTGGTCAAGGGCATATACCTCAGTTGCAGGCTCCTCCCTGGCCCAGGCCCTGGTCAGGGCTCATGCAGGAGGCAACCAATCGATGTGTTTCTCTCACATCGATGTTTCTCTCTGACTTCCTCTCTCCCTAAAAAAACAAAAGCACAAATGGAAAAATATCCTCAGGGTGAGGATTAACAAAAATAAAATAAAAGAACATATCTCAGTTCCCATTATCAGATACACATCGACTCCCGTCTTGAAGGATAAGCAAAATAACAACAGACCAAAGTCTACTTGTTTGAAAAGACTGAACAGTGCCGAGGAGACCAGCCTGCGATACCAGAATAACTGGCTCCTTTCAAAGAATACTGAGAGACGCACACACACTTAGAGACGGTTTAACTCGCATTCCGAAGGAGTAATTGCAAAAGACAGTTTCCAGGTGGGCCTCTAATCTAGGTCTCGGGACCCAATTCCAATGTGTGTACTGGGGAAGAGGGGAGGGAGGTGCTCCCCACACAACACCAAGCGGTTCCCAGGGACCAGCAGGGTGTCCAAGAATTCAATCCAATTCTGACGCTATCGACCGGGAGACGGTGTCAGATTCCACAGGTAAAGGGTCCCGTCCTGCAAGACGGGCCCGCCTCCCTGCCTCACACACCAGCCAGTGCAAGCCCAGGTTAGCACCGGTGCCTGGGACCAACGGGCTGCAAATCCGAGGTTCCAGCAACCTCCTCCTTGGGTTTGATTTATTTGCAAGAGTGGCTCACAGAACTCAGCAACATTTTACTTACTAGATGACTGGTTTCTCATCAAATGATCTAACGCAGGAGCAGCAGGAGCAGCCGGATGGAAGGTATTTAAAGAGCAAAGTCTGGGGAAAGGACCTGGAGCTTCCAGGCCATCCCCAGGGGCGTCACTCTCCCCAAATCTTCACGCGTTCGCCAACCCAGACGCTCTACAAACCCTGTCCTTTGGGGCTTTTATGGAGGCCTCATTACATAGGTATGATTGATTACATCATTGGCCACTGGTGATGGAGTCAACCTCTAGCCCCTCCCCTCCTGAAGTTCAGGGGGTGGGACTAAAAGTTCCAGCTCTCTAATCGCAGGGTTGGCTCCACTGGCAGCCAGCCCCATCCTTAACAGCCTCCCAAAGTCACCTCATTAACATAATAAGAGACACCTTTGCTGCTCTCATCACAGGAAATTTCAAGGGTTTTAGGAGCTCTCTGACAGAAATGGGGACGAAAACCAATCATATATTTCTCATTATAAATCACAGCACCGCAGCCCCCCTCAGCAGCGTTCTGCACGGACACCTGGCAGTTACCTGCCAGCGGAGGAGGAGCAGGAGCAGAGCTGGGCCTCGGAGGACATGAGTTTGCAACAAAACTGCACTTTACAGTCCGACCCACCACACCACCTAGTCTACTGGGTAGAACGGACCCTTGTGACACCCGACGTCCCTTGCTATTGCACGGTTGTGTGTTCCGCAGTTCCTCTGTCTGCTGTGATGGGTCCATTCCTGCAGCAGCTCTCCTGGTTCTTGGATGTGTGACTTACCCTGACGGCCCCCTCCTGCCTTTGGCAGAAGGAAGTGCTGTGTGATGTCTCCTCCATGCAGGCGCCTGCCCATGGAGCTATCAGCCCAGGGCAGAAGGAACAGGCGGAGTCGCTACAAACACGGGCTGCTGGGGAGAATCTGGAGTCACTTCAGGGGACACCTCCCAGCCAGTGCCCGGCCAGCTCCAAGGGGCAGCTTTGGGCCCCCAGCGTTAGCAAGGGGAGCACGCGTGGCAATCTGAGACACAGGGACGCACCGTCTGGACACGCTATCTTTGAGGACCGCCTCCCAGGATGTTTTCTTTCTGCAAGGAAGAAACACAGACAATCCTGGGCACTCCTCATTTTGTCCTGTCAGGAAGGGAACACTGTTCCAAGTCACCCTGTGTTCTTGATCTTCAAAAAATCACCAGCAGAGTTAACAGACATCAGGAGCCCTGCAGAGCCAACAACAGCGTGTGTTCCCTCCCTCCCCGTGGCCACGGGCCCAGAGGGAGCGATGTAATCTAAGAAGCAGAGAAAACGATTAGAGATGGGGGAAATCGCATAAAGCCAACAACCGGCCAAGATGGGAATCCAAACACCAAGTGGAAATGCTTGTCAGTGTCCGCAGCACCGAGCACTTGCCGAACTTGCTCCCCGTGTGTACCAGGGAGGTAGGTCCTCTGCACGCAGTTGTGGGCATAGCCCAGGAGGCCTGGGGGATATGTGACTGTTCTCATAAATGATGTGTTCTTATTTTGCAGAAGAAGAAAAATCAATGCTCGGGAAAACACTGTCATGTTTACATAGCAAATACTGTGCTGTGTTCAATTAGATTTTTATGTGATTTTTAAAGACATCTTTTTATATGTTAGTCCCCATATGATCTGCCAGCAGGATTTACATGTCATTCACAATCACATTACAAGAGCACAGGACCGTTGTGTCCACTTTGATTGGGTCTACACAATCTTTACATTCTTTTCCACAAGAGGTATAGCTTCCTTCCTTCCTTTCTCCCTTCCGCCCTTTCCCCCCTCTTTCTTCCTTTCTTTTATTTATTTATTTTTTAAAACAGAGGAGGGAGAAGGGTCAGGACAGCTGCCAAGACCTGCTTGGTTCGGTTCCAAAGCATTCTGAGCAGAATTTCTCAGAATGTCAAATGCAACATCCCGAATGGGGATTCCGTTGGGATTGTCAGGGGTGTGCGAGGAAACTGGGAAATACAAACTTCCTCAGTTCCTCTGTCTGCTGTGATGGGTGCTGCTGACCATTCCTGGAGCAGCTCTCCTGGGTCCTGGATGTGTGACTTATCCTGGCGCCCCCCTCCTGCCCTCCTGCCCTCGCCAGAAGGAAGTGCTGTGTGATGTCCCCTCCACGCAGGCGCCTGCCCATGACTTCACCAGGAGTAGCCTTTGGTCCCCTTTTCCTTGAAGGAGTTCAGAATCACCCAGTTGAGATTTTTTTTCTCACTGTGAACCTTCTTAAATTTAAAGTCTGTATTTTCAGCTGCCTATAGGCATTTACAGTTTAAACTCCTGCAATCATTTCAAACTCAGTATTTCCAAAATAAAATTTACCATTTTCACCTGGAAATACTCTCCATCCAGTGTCTGTACCCCCTCAAAGGCTCCGCCGCTGCCACGCTCAGCTTGATGGAGATGGCAGGTGTGATTCTGGTTTCATCACTCCATTTTCTATATTCAGTCAGCCATCCATTAACTTTTTCCCCAAAAATGTCTCTCCTTGCTTTACTTCCCTCATCATTCCCTCTCTGCACTCCCCTCTCCCCCATGGAATAGGCCCCCACCTCTTCATGCTGTCCCTAGCTCCCTGCTCCCCTACTCCTCATCTTACAGGCTGTTGCAGGTCACTTCTGTATCAGGAAACCTCTACAGCATCAAGGTATGTAAATACTTCTGCTTGGCTTTCATGACTTCTCAGTAACTGGCCTAAACTAACCACAAAAATAAATAAACAAATAAATAGTAGTACACATTTCTGCAAAAAAAAACAAAACCCCACCACATTTCTTAATACCTGGCCTAAACTAAAAAACAAACACACACACACGCACACACACACACGCACACGCACACACACATGCACACACATTCCTGGCTTTAACTATAAAAAAAAATACACATTTCTGCACAAAAAACCCCACACATTTCTTAGTACCTGGCCTAAACTAACTACACACACACACACACACACACACACACACACACACAACAACAACAACAACAACAAAAACCCACATTTCTGCCTGAGTCATGGGTTTTCCATCTCTGGCCCAACTGTTGTGGAGCTATTATCGTGCTCTGCGTCCTGTCCCCAGAAAGTCATTCACTTCCTGATGCCTCCTCAAAGTTTCCCCATTCGTTGTCCTGGTCCTATCACCTTTCTATCTACTAGTAAATCTTAGTCCTGCCTCTCCCTCTCCTCTGAACTCATACTGTATTTGTGATCCCTACCTTGAAGTTACTATCATGATGCATTGTCCTCTAATCTTCTAATTTTCAGTTTGTATTTCCTCCCCAACCAGACTGTAGACTCCTTGAGGACAAGACAATGGCTTTTATTTTTTCTGAATTATCCCTCCTTTTGAAAGTCTCCTGTGCTCTATGACCCTACATTTTACCTATTTTTATTTTCACCATTTTTAGTGTATACATTCTTGTAACTTATCTCCAAATAAAAAAAAACTGGATAAAAAAGCATTGCTTCTGTATCTTTCATAATACCTATCACTGTGCTAGCTAAAAACACAGTGGTTTGTGAGAACCCACTCAATAAATACATGGTAAGTTTGAAATATAGTAGGGCACGTGTGTATTCATTTCAGACAACTAAGGAATATATTCAGCTCCTTCAGAATACGAATTGAAAATGGAATTATTGAAGTCATTTCCCCCTCTGATTCAGCTGTGCTATCTTTTTTTTTTTATATATCCCAGACCCTGATAACGACTTGATACAACAAAACTAAAGAGAGAAAAGGCACAAACAAACAACAAAAATCTCAATGGCTCTTCAGATGGACTGAAGGGGAGTAGTTGGCAGACCATTTTGGGCTGAGGACACTCGTTCATGGACTACTCCACTAGACACCAACCTCCATTACCCAACACCTACACTGAAAAGAGTGGGGCAGGGGCAGGGGGCGGAGAAGGGTAGGGGCCGGCAGAGATGGAGACAGACACAGAGACAGAGAGGCAGTGAGGTAAGAAAAGAATAATCCAAAACACAGTTTTTCCTAAGGCAAGGAAAAAGGCCTTCTCCAGGGTGAGGAACAGTTGAACTCAGAACCCAAGGCTAACGTCTGACTCTGCAAGTTCTAGGCCTGCTTTCACCATGCCTCAGCCACGGTGAAGGCAGATGGAGGGGAGATTATTACAGCTTTGCTTTTGTGCAGCATTTCTTTTGCGACCTTCTTTCTTCTTGAAAGCTTCACTCGCTTCGGTTTTATTATAGGGGCTGCTGACTTGATAATCTGCCAGTGCCACACATCTGTCTTGGTGGGTAAATAAATCATAGGAAAGAACATTTCAACTTAAAGAGTAGAAATTCAAGCCCCGCTTTGATTTCTGCAACCATCACCACATCACAGGAATCCACAATTGCTACCCCAGAACGAGCCGTGCGGGCTATATATGGAGATGGCCCCAGTGCCATGGTGGCCAGAGGAAGAGAGGGCGCGGGCGGCTGTCCACAGTCCCTCCTGTCTGCGAGGGCCCAGCTCTTCCTTCCAGAAGGAATGGAGGAACCGGTCCTCGCTCCTTACCTCAGACTTGTGTCCTAGCAGGTGCCTGGGCTTGGCTGCTTGAGAGTCGTGGGGTCTACATAATATACGAGCCACTTTTAATAACTATGTCTCAAGTTATTCTCTATGTCCATCTTTTTTACGTGTGTGTGTGTGTGTGTGTGTGTGTGTGTTTTGGTGATCACATTTATTGGAAGGGTTGGAGAAAAATAAAAATGCCATTTAGTTTAAGTGCTAGTGGTCTTGGTCTGGCATCTAGAAGGGTTCAGGAACCTGGAGAAGGCGCTGTGCGTAAATTAAATAAGAGTCCATAGAGATGAAACATAATTTTGAAAGGCATTTGGGGGGCCAGAGGAGCTTGGCTAAAGAAACCAAGTTCTCCTTGTCTCAGGACCCCTTGCTATTTATTTACACAATTTGTCCTAAGGCAAGGTGGAGCTATACACATCAAAGGGTAGGGTTTCGTATACACAATCCATTGTCATATTATCAGGTTTTGGAGAAACTGCCTTCGGCTGTTCAGGTGTTTGGCCAGTAGGAGGCAATAACATGTAGATTAAGATGCCCTGAGCTGCCTGGCAGCAAGCAATCATCCTTTTCAGGTTTGGGGAAATGCCCTCAGCCATCTCCAGATGATTCAGCCCTGATGACATGCTGGAACTGGCTTCTGGCACTTAAGAATTTGTGAGTTATGTGCAAATAAACTCATTTCAGGAGCAGAAGAATCCTTGGTCATTTCTTAATATCAAAATTTATGCAGGTTTCTCTTTTGAATATTTTCTACCTTTAAAGACGCAATCATACAAAGTCTCCTAATTTCCACACAGGATACATTCTTTGTTTCAACCCTCAATGGAGGGGCAACTAGAACAACACCATCTCCCCGGACAAAAAGCATTGGAACATCCCGTTTTGTTGATTTATATATCTCTTCATATCTTTCTTCATCAATTTCTATAGTCACAGTTTCTTCCACATCTCCCAATATCATATTTAAAAAAACATATTTTATTGATTTTTTACAGAGAGGAAGAGAGAGGGATAGAGAGTAGAAACATCCATGAGAGAGAAACATTGATCAGCTGCCTCTTGCACACTCCCCTACTGGGGATGTGCCCGCAACCAAGGTACATGCCCTTGACCGGAATCGAACCTGGGGCCCTTGAGTCCTCAGGCCGATGCTCTATCCACTGAGCCAAACCGGTTTCGGCCCAATATTATATTTAAATGTTGATCATAAGTATGTAAATTTACCTCGAAGCTGTCATTTGTCATTTTCACATAAATTCACTCATCCAGGCTGAGCCTGATAAGATCCAGGGGCTCTTCTACAGCGTTGGTAGTTTGTTGCTGGTCCACGTCATCTGCCATGTTTCAAACCTTTTTTACGTTTGTTTTTAATGTTTTTGTTGATTTCAGAGAGGCAGAGAGAGGGAGAGATAGAAACATCAATGATCAGAGAGAATCATTGATCGGCTGCCCCGTGCACTCCTCGTCCTGGGGATTGTGCCCTGACCAGGAATCGAACCGTGACCTCCTGGTTCGTAGGTTGATGCTCAACCACTGAGCAACACTGGCTGGGCTATGTCCATCTTCTTTTACTGTACACAGAGGATCTGCACAACCAAGGTGGTCTCACTGGATAAGGAGTGGTTTAAAGACACCCGTGTCACACAAAAGACTCGCAAGATCCACACACCCCTCAAAAAATAAAAAATCAGGATTCTCAATCAGCATCACTTCTTTACAGAACTTCTTATTAAACCTTAGTTAAAAAGGAAAAGCAGAAAAGGGGGAGGGGGTTTACAATGGAGACGCAGGTGATGATTGAATTAGCGTGTATTAAAGGGTAAGCTGGCAGCCAAGCATCAGTCTTGACTTTGTTTCTGCCTCTAGGGAGTTTATCGAGTGTGCTTTTGTGATATAATTTATAAGGAAATTGGTTTTACTCAAAGGGACGTTTTTGCTTTATGTCTTGTAGCACCCTTGAGTGCTTAAAAAAAGAGAAAAGGTAATTCCATTAAGCTTTCAATTTTCGCCAGCCAAAGAAATGAAATGGATGTGATTGGAAAGATAAGGCGCTGGCCTTCACTTGAACTGACCTTGCTCAGGGGCTGGGGAATAAGAAGCATGGCCTTTGTTTTAGAGGTGGCATTTCATGTTTAATTACTGGGTGAGCATTCCTTTCCCCCTCCCCCTCTATAAACCCCAACCTCCATCTGTGGAGACAATGCTCATTAAGTTCACAGTAGACACATCATCCCATCATCTGAACAGCTTTGGGAGTCCTGTGTTTATTCCGGTGATCCTTGGTGAATCCAAGATCACGGTGAAAGTTACAATCAAGACGAGACCTGGCCTTTGAGGACTTACAGGGTCTCTGCTTGCATAGAAGGCACTGGGCCACTAGCCACACCACAAGGCTCTGGCAGAATCCCCCCATTTTCTCCTTAAATCTAATCTTTAGCTTCATCTTTTTTTTGGGGGGGGGGGGAGGGGGCGGGTGTAGAGCAGAGGAAGGAAGAAACTATCAAAATTAAAGAAATAGCCCTCGCTGGTTTGGCTCAGTGGATAGATCGTTGGCCTGAAGACTGAAGGGTCCTGGGTTTGATTCCAGTCAAGGGCACATGCGTGGGTTGTAGGTTCAATCCTCATAAGGGGCGTGCAGGATGCAGCCAATCAATGATTCTCTCTCATCACTGATGTTTCTATCTCTCTCTCCCTCTCCCTTCCTCCCTGAAATCAATAAAAATATATTTTAAAAAAATTAAAGAAATAATCTCTACTGCTCCAAGTTGTTTTCACATGATCTTGGGAGGGTTTCTAACACAATCAGGTTCTGTGTGCTTTAACTTATAAGTTGGTGCCTCCAAAGCAGAGGCCGGATAGAGTGTAACATTTTCCTTTATCCCTTTTCTGGATGCTCATTTAACAATAGATTTTTATTCTCCAAAACTGCACTGTCTCATACGGTAGCCATTTATATGCATATGGATATTTATGAATTTTAATTAAAATGAAATCAAATGAGAAGCTCAGTTCCTCAGTCACAGCAGCCTTTCAAGGGTTGAGAGGCACATATGGCTAGTAGCTACCGGAATGGAGAGCACAGATCTAAAACATTTCCACCGCTTACAAGAGCAGAAGTTCTACTGGACAGCACTGTTCTAGACAACAGATACTGATGAAGTTTATATCCCTATAATCTATGCTCTCATAACATATATATTCAGTGTCCAAACATTGAAATAGCAATCAAAATTTACAACTGCTATTAGACCGTTAGCCTTATCAATTAGGTTTTGTGATCTAATGATCTTTAACAGTCTCTCGCTCAAGAGACTCCACTTTCAAAAATAACTGGATTTCTGGAAAGCCAAGCTTGAGAATCTGCAGAAAGGGCTGGAGAAAGCTCTAGCCACAATGCCACAAGGACTCAGAATGTGACATCTTACTTGCTCACACACTTTCTGCTCTGTGAAGGGAGTCTTAGTGTTTGTTTTTTGTTGTTGTTGCCCCTCTTGCCTACAACAGCTGTATTGAGGGGGTGTGGCATTAAGGCTAAAAGTGGTCCGACCCAACAATAATAGTATTGGATGACGGCTCCAAGATTAATGCCACTCGCTGCAGGTCCCTTCAACCTGGTTCCTGGGGATCTGGGTCGTTGCAGTACAATAGGAATTTGCATTGAGTGAAATCAAGGTGGTGCTTTTCAATGGGAAGAGCCATGTCAGAAAGTTATTAATAGGAAACAGAAGAGAAACGTTCATTTGTAAACCAGAGGGAGGGTATTTTAAACTGTCACGGTTCCCAATGGTTGATTTCCACTCGAAGAGCTGTCCTGTCCCAGGTGATTTACTGCCAGGAACAAGAGAGCCCCCAGCACAGCCACTCCAGCCAGGAGCTCACAGGAGGGAGGGAGCGGTGAGGCCTTGCTAAGCCTGGACGCTGGCTAATCTCTTCTGTAACTATCCTCTCAATTACTGTGGTAGGTTGGCAAATTCTTTTTCCTGGAAAGGAGTCATTTCAATAGGATGCTACCTCGGTAAGAACATCGTTTAACTGGTTGAAAACATATTTCTAAAAACTTCACATGGATACACATAGTGAGCTGTACAACTTAGTGTATGGAAAACATGTTCTAAGCTTGAATTCTAATGATTAGAGTTCTGGATTGAAATATTCACCTGAACTTACAGAGGCATGAAAAACGTCCTATTGTCATTATGAACAGAAAACTAAATGCACAGCAGTTGGAAACATCACCTTACTTTGTTCCTTCTAAATCCAATTAGACTCCAATAAAGGCATTATATGCATAATCTTGGGAGGGTTTCTAACACAATCAGGTTGTGTGTGCTTTAACTTGTAAGGGAGTGAGATGAAATATCTGAAACCAGAGATGAAAGTATATTAAAATAGCACGTTTCAAAACAATGGCACTGTCTCCTTTGCTCCTCTTCACCTAGGGAGGTACTCAGAGCAGCAACCGGAAGAAACTAAATAATAATTGACTTGTCCAAGCGGTTACAAGGAGAGTTTTTTTGGCAAAGCTATGATACAACCTAGAATTCCTGATTTCTCATTCTGATAAGTAATTTGATAGAAACTAAAAGTTAAAAGAGGAAAATATATATATTCTAATGACATACATGGTCCTTCTAACCTTACGACTTGTTGGCCTTCCATAAAAGATTAAAATCACAGGTTATGTTCCCAGGCCTTGCTGAGGCCCATGGGTTACCACACAGTTGCTTGCAGGTCTGGTGCTCTTCCTATGGCTAAGACAAGACTGCGAGCGGTCCAGACTATGCCGTCATCATAGCGAGGGGGCGGGAGCAGAAGGGTTACACTTGGTGAAACTCCACAAGCTCTAAAAGACTTTGAACTTCTTGGGGGAACTAACCAAAGAACGTTTATTAGTTGGAGAGGTAAAATGTAGTAAAACCACCAAAACGATTATTGTAGGCATTTTCTGTCTGAGGTGCATGCAAAGAATTTTTATGAAGTAGAAACTAAGTACAATATGTCCCAGATTAAAAAAAAAAAAAGAAAAAAGAAAAGAATTGTAAGGACGGACACAAGGGGCATGGTAAAGGATGAACATCAAATTTTAATCTTGAACCTTTTCTCCAGTCTTCAAATTATTAACATGATAAATGGCAATTTAATCATCACCCTATCAATGTGTAACAAGACTTTGTTACAAAATCTCCATCTATTGTCTCCCCCCAAAACCAATAGAAAAACCCATACATTATATTATCTAAGTGATCTATTAACAGATGAAATTTTAACCAACTTCATACCAGGAAACTATTAACAGAGGTACTTCAATCACATAGCTTAAAATATGGAGAAAAGACAGGTAAAAAATTATCTTAACCTGTAGTAGTCTTTTTACTTTTTAAAATTTTTATAAAATACACTAATTTCCCAAAATAAAGAATATTATGACACATTGGTGTCAACTTACACAGATGAAAGCTGATAGCAGCTTTTTTTTCCTAACTAAAGTTCATCTCACCAAACCTTTATATATTACATGAATATCCAAGTATTTTTTTAAAAAAATTCAACACACAGGAACATAATGTACAGTGTCTTATAAAAAAATGGTTAATTTAGGAATGATTTTCATTTCAACCACATCATATATCTTTTTAAGACCATGAAACCTCCTGCTGTTGCAAGAGGACTTTTCTGTTCATGTTTCTATTTCCCGGTTGTAATTCTTAAAAGTAAGAAATAAAAAGGTTTTTGTGTGTGTTTGCTCATGAGGAAACTGTGGCAATGATTTCATTCACTCCCAGGCTGTCTTCCCTCCTTTTGTTTTTTTTAGGACTACTCAGACCCACGGCTGCGTGGCACGGGAATGAAATGGGAGGAAGAGGCCGATGACGTCCAAGGACGGATATAAAAAGACAGGCTCAGCTGGATCCCGCCACAATTGTAAGGTGTGGGCACCCTCCCTCGTGCCGAGCCTCCGAGGGCTGGGAGAGAAAGGTGACAGCAGCGGCCTCCTGGCTCACCCCTGACATCCCTCCGCAGCCGGGAGCACGGATAAAGGCCCGTTTTCACTAATGACTTGTGTCACGGCTGACGGATACCCTGGCCAGGGAGAGGGGGAGTGCACTCAGAGACATCGGTCAGTAGTGGCTTTGGGGTCGAAAAAAAAGGAGTACTGTTTATCTTCCAGCTCCTGCATCGGTCAATTCCGAGCACAAACTCACCTCGACAGGAAATTGCAATGAAATATACAGACCATGCACAGCGGAGATTCCTGTGGGAACCAACCCAGCCACATGCACACATGGGAAAGGACTCACGATGGGTGTGTGTAAACGTTTCACAGTGTGTCTCATAGCCACTGACTTCCGCACGGGTGCATCACGGACCACCACTACCTCACAAACGCTTCACTGTGTCCCGGGCATGCAGACCACTCCGGGGAAAACGGGCACGTGACATTTCGCAGCCATTCTCGGACAGGAGTCCAACTTCAGACTTCCCAACTGCCAACCAATGAAATCAAGCTGCTTCTCTTATAAAACTAAACAGATTTCTGAATACATTTTTGTTGTTGTTCAAGGGTTGTGCTTTACTCTTCCTTGTCGCTTCACTGATTTCACTCTAGGAAAATTAAAAAGCTCATAACATTAAATCGAGGACTAGGTCTTAAGGCGATTCCTGACCAAACCAGAAAGACAAGCCATCGTTAACGTCTCTTTTCTCAAGTTTCTGTCTCCCAACCCCAGGCCCTTATTGGTACTGATTCAGTTGCACGTTGTGGTTTCCCAAAGAGGAAAACCAAATCAGAGAACTGGCATTTCTGTCTTCAAAAAGAAAAAAAAGAAAAAAAAAGGCAAAAAAATATCAGTGTGGGAAAGGGGGAGTTCATTCTCTGTTAAAAAGAATCTCTTGCTCTCAACAGGAGAGAATCCAGCTTCTCCTTAGCTATCATTTCATAAATTAATAATTCCTTAAAATCATAACCCAAAGAATTGATCCATAACGAGAAAAATTCAAGTTTAAAACAGCAAATAAATTAGTTAAGCCTTGTAAACAATTGTCCATTTTAGCTATATATCTAAAAAAAAAAAAAAAAACCAACAGTTTCTCTGTGTAGTCAATCAGACAGTACAAGGCACACCTTCCTCATCCGAATCCAGAGTGACAAAACCCACAACCACGCTCTCGTCACGCCGCTTGCAGGTCTCCATGTGTTGGGGCCCTGGGGTCACCTGTCTGTCCTCCGCTCGTCTCCCAGCCACCTAGAAGTCCACCGATGTGCTCTTTCCGTGACACTGCGCTGTGCTATCTTGTGGAGTGACAGGATGTTAGGCCTTCCCGAGGCTGAGTCCCCTCAGATGTTCTCCACAAAGCTTCCTGGGAAAAGGCCAGTTTTCCCATTGCGTTGCAACGTGCCTTTGAACCAGCCGTCCTCTCGCTTTTTATGAACAAACACAATATCTCCCTCCTTAAGTTCAAGCTCGGCCTCGCTCTGCGGAGGGTAGGACACCACCACCCTGTGCCTAGAAAAGAGAGAGAGATTTTAGGGAAGGCCCTTCCAAGCAGTGGCAAGAACGGTGTGCACAAGCAGAAGGGGAAGCAGCATGGGTTCTGTTGGTAATGTCTGTAAAACCACTCAGGATCCAGCTGTGCTCTGTGAAGCAGGGACTTGGTACTGACGGTCTGGATATGCTGAACGGCCCACTATGGATGACCCGGACTGCTTTATATGAATGCCCTTGACAGAGAGCCATCTTGTCCCCCTCAAACGTTTATAGCACAGAAGAAAAATCGTATTCCATTTCCCTGGAGGAAATGGCCTGTCCTTCTCTTTTCTCAAGAAGAAAGGAGTGGATTTATTTGACTGGGGACACTGGAGGCGCCAGCGCTCTCTGCTCTGCCTGCCTCAGGCCCAGGGGCTGTGCCCGGCCTCTCGTCATGCTGTGAGCTCGGAGTGGCCAGGCTCGGGCCTGCCTTCTGGACTGGGGTCTCCAAGGCGGCCTCTCTGTGTCCCTGACATTGGGGCTTGACAGGGGCGAGGCAGCAAATCTAAGGAAGCTCACCTGCTTTACACACTCACATTCTCCCTCGGGCAGGTGGTCCTAAGGTCTAGACAGGGAGGGGAAGACTGTGGCCACAAGTTCAGTCCAACACTGTCAGGAACAAGGCTGACATTGGGATCTCTCTTAGTGCAGTAACTGTGTCTGCTTCTCCACTGGCCCCCACTCCCCTCAGCAGGAAAAGGAGTCATTATCACTTAGAAACCCCAGAGGCCCTGCTGATTTAATGTTATCTACCCCATTTCCATGCTCCTTGGTCTCCACTTCTGCAAAATGGCTAGCAGCCACGGAAGCCAGAAAAGGGGGGTGGAGGTGTGGGTGGGCGTGTTTTATGCTCTATACCTTTTTTTTTAAATCCTCACCCGAGGATATTTTTTCCATTGATTTCTAGAGAGAGCGGGAGGAAGGGATGAGGGGGGAGAGAGAAACATCGAAGTCAGAGAGACGTATCGATTGGTTGCCTCCCGCACGTGCCCCTACTGGGGCTGGGGAACCTGCAACCCCGGTACATGACCTTCACCAAGAATCGAACCCGCAACCCTTTGGTCGGTGGGCCGGCGCTTTAACCACTGAGCCACACCAACCAGGGCTATGCTCTATATCCTTTCAACCCTTTTTATTTTTCCAGCGTTAACGCTCCCCTTCACACCTCTCCTTCTTTTCCCAACCAAAGCGGGGAAATGGTGGTGCATGGTAGTCAGCCTCCAAGCTGGCCCCGGGGAGCCTTGCCCCCTGGTAGTCACATCTAACGTAGCCTCCTCCAACCACGATGGTGAGCAATAATACACCGAGAAATGACCGTGTGTGACTTTGGAGGCTAGGTCATAAAAGGCATGTGGCTTCTAGTTTACTCTTTCTTGGATCATGGGCTCTGGGAAAAAGCAAGCTGCCATGCTGTGATAAAATTCACCATCCCCATGGAGAGGACCACATGGTGGGTGCCTGAGGTCTCCTCCCCAAAACCAAAACTAGCTCGCCTATCGTGATGTGAGTGGGCCACCGTGAAAGGCAGTCCCAGCCCAGGCAGGCCGTCAGATGGCTGCAGCTCAGGCTGACATCTGGGGTGGGATCTCGAGAAATATCCTAAGCTAGAGCCACCCAGGTAAGCTGCTCCCAACTTCCCAACCCACACAAACTGTGAGGTAATAAATGTTTATTGCTTTAAGCCACTAAGTTTTGGGGGTAATTTGTTACACAGCTGATTGTAGGACCCTCTCTTGACTGTAAGTAAATAATGTTATGGCTTAAAACATGACCAGCAGAACAAATTCTATACACTGCTCCCGAACTCCTCAAACCCATCGGAGCCTAGCCCTTTCGGAAGATGGCTCGTTTCACCAGTCTCCTACCCATAAGAGACAGAATCTATTCTCATTAAGAAGGACCATAGGGAGAGTCCCAGGCGATTGCTCTATTAAAAAGGCATCTCTGCAAAGGTCTAGTGGCTGCCCAAACAATTCCAGAGCTACTTTGGGCAACAGAGCAAATTATCCTCCAAGACGGACGCAAACGCACAGCAAGGAGGCTGGCTTGTTGTTCCTTAAAAAAGGTTCAATTCAAACATGAATATTTATAGACAACAAGGCTTAGGGTTCAATCAAACATGGGATGAGGGCAAAGGCATGGCACTGGGGAGAGAGGCCTGGCCTGGAGTCTGACACAGCCATAAGGTCATTTGGAGCAGATTAACGTTGGGCCAATTATCTCGGGTGTCTTGGTCTCAGTTTCCTTGTCTGTAGAGTAGGACTGTAGTGAGTTAAACAGGTGTTATCACGTAACGTAGTGAGATCATTATGTGTGATGCTCACATAGTTCACACTCCAGCATGATCATTCGGCCAAAGCAGGCAGGGGCCTGGCGCTCCAAGGAGGTGAAGAATGGGCCAGTCAGTAGCTGGCAACCGCTACGCAAGAAACAGACTCAACACAACGTAAAGGAAACCTGCCTGATAATGAGACTTGACAAACTTTAGAATGGTGTAGTTTAAGGTTTTGGAATTCTTTCTAATCCTTTACATCTATAAAAGCAAGACCAATACCTTCTCTGACTTCTCTGAAGGCAGGGATCCAAATGAAATTTCTCACGTCTGTTGCCAACATGCTAAAAATCCATGTAAAAAGCAATGTAAACAATTGCCATTTGAGGAAAGTTAAAATTTAAGCAAAGCTTTAAAATTCTGGGGGTAAAAAAGTGCACAAGTGACTCAGATCCCATTCAGAGTAGATGTGTGATGAAATGTGCTCCCCACCAGTTCTGCCTTCAAGGGAAAATGAAACAAAAATAGTTCTCGAAAAACTTGAAGTGAACTAGATGAATATTTGCATTTTACAAAATGCACTAAACCAATTTTGTCAACATTCTTTTCAACTAGAACTGCTGCTGGGCTAAGAACATAATCTTCCTGCTCCATTCCCAAGGGAAGCACATTTTCGCTGCTAAGTTCTAAGCCTCTGGGGGGTGGAAGGAGACACCATGTGCATAATGGAAACTGTGACACAGCCTTGATTGCATGAAGACTCCCAGGTGCAGCAGGCACAGACTCTCCTTAGACATCGTCCAGCTCCGATTCTGGCCTGGAGCCTTATGAGGTAGTTTGCATACAGATTTCTAATACGAACCCTTAAAGCCAAATCCTGGGCACAACTGGCCTGCCATCTCAGGCACAGAGAGGGTTTGCCAAGTAGAAAGTTTACAGACCAACAAACAGATGTGAGGCACAGCTGTGGCGGCCCTCCCCGTCTGCTGCTGCACCCTGAGCCTCGCTCGGATCATGCTTGTCTTCAGTGGGAGAGGGCTTTGGGGAAGGTCTGAACCTCAGGAGTCAAAGACTTCTCTCCCATGACCTCCATGGGACCTGCTGATCCACCCTCAAAATCTGCACCCCGTCCATTCCTCTTTATGGTCATGGCCACCATCATTTGTGGACGAACTCATGAACTTCCACCTGGTCAAATAACCTCCCTGTCCTCCCTGCCTCAAATCTCTTCTGGTCCGCATTCCATTCTACACTGAACACATTCATTTCCTTAACTGTCCACTCCATTTGCAGCTACCTGTCACTCAAAAATCGTTCCCGTCTTCTCACTGCCTGCCAGGATAATCCTCAGGCCCTCAATGACCCGGCCTCCTCTTCATAGCTGTAGTTGCTATTATCTCCATGAACGTACCAAACACTTGTCTAAACCTGAACATGTCCCCCAAATTTGACCTCTACCTCCCCCACTCCATACCTTGGCTCATGGGTTGTTGTGAGTTAAACAGGCATTAACTCACTGGGAACTCCCTTTGAGGACCGCTCTGCCTATTCAGACCCAATCAGGCTCTCCAATGCTCCCCTGTGAAACCTTCTCAAGCCCCACGACTGGAAGTAATTTCATGCTTGACCAGATTCCAGAGGCCTCGTGTATGTTTTTTAGTGCCTTTGGCCCAGTCTACATGGTATTATTGCCATCTACATCCCTATCACATTTATTCTACTAGACCAGTGATGGGCAACCTTTTGAGCTTGGTGTGTCAAACTTCGCCAAAAAACTGAGCATAACTCGGGTAGTGTGTCACTTTGAGGAAAAAAACATTATTTCGCAAATGTTTCATCCTCAGGAGCAGCAAATGTTTCATCCTCGGCATGCAGTCGCCTCAGTGGCCGCGTGTCATCAGAAATGGCTACACACGCGTGTCATAGGTTCGCCATCACTGTACTAGACGGTAAGCTGCCTGAGGGGTGAGATGATGGTAATTCACTTGTCTCACACTACTTAGCACAGCACATACGATAATTCTTAATAAGCATGCTGAATGACAAAAAGGAAAGGCCTCATTATACAGCAAAACTACTTTTTAAAATGTATAAAGCTCCTTAAAAAGGAATGAAATTCTGACACATAGTACACAACATGGATGAACCTTGAAATATTATGCTAAGTAAAATAAGCCACACAGAAAAGGATAATATCGCCCAATTTCACGCATCCACAGACTAGTCAAGCTCATAGAGACAGAAAGTAGAAGTTGGTTGACGGGGGCTGGGAGAGGGAGTGGGGAGTTAGTGTTTAATGGGCGCAGAGTTTCAGTTTAAGATGAAACTGTTTAAGATGATGGAAGAGTTCTAGAAATGGATCGTGGCGATGGTTATACAACATTGTGGAAGTACTTAATGCCACTGAATTTGAAACGGAAGGAATGGCATATTTTATGTATATTTTTTATCACGATGTTAAAAATGAATGAATGAGTGAATAAAAATAATGGAACGATTAGAGAAAAATGATACTGTGGTTGCTGGAAAGTACCCGCTGCTCCCTTTGAACGGAGCCCTGGGAGGCAGTGTGGCTCACAGACGTGGCCGTGGATGGGCCTCTGGCCCTTGTGGCTGGTGGACCCGGGCTCAGTTTCTGGCGACAGTGTCCGTGTGGAATGGGAGGAATAGAGGTTTGCTATGTGAAGAAGTCCCACTGACTTCCCAATGCCTATCTTCCTGGTTTGGGCTGTGGTGTTCTGGCTTCCATCTAAATGGGCACTTGCAATCTTTATTAGTGTTCGTTTTCCATTTCCTTTACTTTTTTCTGGCTTCCCTTGCATACTCTGTAGTTGATACATTTTTGTTTCTAATCTCCCCTGGTATGGCCCAAATTGGGTCCCCGGTGGCTCTGGGAAGCATCTGCCCATCACCCTGGTCTGGGTGGGTAACCATTCACTGCTGTTAGTTGCTATAACAATCGAACAGCCAATTAAGTATTTTACTAGCAAAACCATACAAGCTCTCTCGGCAGTTTGCTTGCAGTCCAAGCAAATGATGTCCATTGCTTCACCCTGTGGGTTCAATGTCACTGACTCAAATTGATCATGCTGGTTAAGCCGGCTGCCTTTCTGTAAATCCAACTCTATCCAATTTGTATGTTTCCAAGTATTTTCGTTTAATCCCTGATCAAAGATCACAGGTTCTTTTCTAATTTAGGAGATGGGCTTACAGGTATGTGGTTCTCAATTTAATTCCTAAACTTAAAAATATACACAGAGATGATGTGCTATGTCTCCTTAAGCCCTTTATTTGTGTGGTTTTTAGAAGACAAAATAAAGCTGTCACATATGCTTTCTTTTATTTGCCATCTCTTCTGAAATAATTTAATTTCCACTTTCTGTTTGCAATTTCTGATTATTTTTTCCTCAATCCGTCTAAAGTAGAGCCCAAAATACTTGCTTTATTATTTTTGCTGTCATCAATTATACATTTGCTGCCTCTGGGACAGAGCGTTATTTCTTGCTTGTTTCTTTCCGTCTCTCGGACAAACACAAAAGAATCCTTTAGTTCCTCAGAGAATCCTCTCAGCTGACACCAGGACCTGTCAGCACACCTCAAGGTCCCTCCTTCCTCACTGTGAGACTCTTTTAGTCTTCCTGTCACGCGGAGGCTTCTTTCTCTGACAGACAGCACTGGCTGCCCTAGTCACAGTCTTTTCCTCTAGATCAATGGGACACGGTCAGGGTTTGAGAAGAAACTGTACGCTTGTTCTCATTATAATCTGCAGCTGGATCCTATCTCGCACTGTGACAATACTATCCATTGAAAAATAGTTCCATGAAATTTTATCAGTAAAAATTCTACCTAGAGAACCACAGGCATTCTGTACTCTGTCAGGGCAGGAGTTGTGGATATTTAGATTGTGAATCAAGGAATCTAGGATCCTGAAACTCTTTCTGAATCATACTGGTGAGAAAGTTCATTTTTCCTTCATGTTTAGCATTAAGCACTTGTGTGCTGAAAGTTTTGAAATATCAAAATGATACAGTTGGCAAGACATTTCATTCCCAGTGAATAATGGGATGTTTTCCCCTACTACTTGTTTCCACACGTTTTTCCCTTCGTTGTTATAGCCAGGCAGACCTAAGACTCCAAGTTAAATAAATATTATCGCCATCGTGGTAGGAAGGCAAAGGGGCTGTGAAAATCGGGTCAGGCTACAGCATTTAATATTCCACTGAACATGTGGGTTATAAAAATATAAACTTGGGCAGAAATCTTCCCCAAAGGCCCCTTTCCTACTTGTAAAAATGGGAATGGTCCTATAAAAAACAGTGCAGAGAATTCCAGCGTGTCCATGCCCATCTGTCCCAGCATCAAAGTCTCCGCGTCCCCTTTCTGATGTGCGTCCCGCACTCCCTGAACCGCCATCACCTGTCTGTTCCCCTTTTCAGACGCACTGAACAGCGGGAGCCTGCTGTTCCAAACAGGCTCCTCTCAGAGGAAGGGGCTGGAATGCAGAGGCCACGGAGATGGAGGACATCTGGCGACTGAAAAGGATCCCATAAAAGGGGGGCGGGAGAGTGGTGCCCGGGCCAGTGCCAAGGGAGAGTCTGGGCAAAGTGAATGAGCACTCAGAACAGTCACACAAACACCACAAATGACAGGAGAAAGAAGAGAGTGATTCAAGGCATGAAGGGAAAGCTGCAGCTCAATGCCTGGGGCTGGGGAGAGGAGGAGCCTTTGTGGCCAAAAGAAAGTAAACAAGTCGCTGGACTCACGCCAGGCGCAGAGGCTCCGTCCCTGGAAAGCAGAGGGAGGTTGCAGAAAAAGAGGCTACTGTCAGAATCAAGGAGGGCGCGAATTCAGGACAAAACCCCAAAGCTTCACCGAGAGCACAGCAGATGAGGGGAAAGACAGGAGGATTTCGTTGATGGGCAAAGACTGGTTTTATAAGGATTACAATTACAGAAAATTATCCCACCTCACTATAAAAACACACAATAAGTTGTGTACTTTGTACTTAATGCACATAGGTTGTTTGAAGTTTATTCTTTTGCAGTTTATTTATGGGTGTAAAAAATATACATATAGGAATGAAGGCTTCAGATTTTGGTGGGTACAAATGTTCATCTGAAATACCGAGTTAGGTGCACTGAAGTCATTTTAAAGTGTAAACACTTGGATCGTAAGATTTTGGATCCGCAACAGGAAATGCTAACTAAAAGGCAAGACCTCCACAAATGAGAAATCTGCTTTGCTTGTGAAATGCAAGTCCCCAGGGCCTAACGCTTATAGAAACAATGAACCAGATGACACTCTTCGAAAAAAAATGTTTATATGTTTATGCGTTATGTGAAAACAGTCCGCTACTTTTAGTGTATTTCATGATGTTTTCCTGCGGAACCAACAGCGCTTCATTTTCAGTTCATAGAATCCTAGCAGATATTTGTCTGACTAAGTATATTTTCTTTCCTAATGCACTCCTAGATCCCCAGTGACTGTATCCAACAGAACTGCTCACATCTGTAATAGTTGTTCAAGGCCAGAATCCCTCAAACAGGGTTCATTGCTCGGAGTGTAGCTGAGCCAAGTCACTGGGCCCGGAGAGGTGGCAGGTCTCGAGAACAGAGCCACTCTCTTCTGGCTCAGGAAGAATAAAAAGAGAATCCTCCTAGTTGGCGGAATTCTCCGGTTGCTTTACAAGCAGCAGGTACGAGTATAAAAAGGCAAAGGAGGACACACTAGGGCGCCATTGCTGGCGACAGAAGAGAAGCAAGAAGGAGGAACAGATATGAACAAGTCTCCGGTGACTGACGAATTTCATCCAGGTACCATCCTGGATTGGTTGTCTGGAGAAAATACACAAAAAGAAGGCGGGAGGCCTACACCCAGGAAAGACACACAGGAAGGAAAAGCAGGGACTAGAGTCTGTTCCAGCAAGTGGTAAAAGAAAGCCAATGCTTGGTTGTTATTATATAGTTAGTTTAAAAAAACGGAGAGGCCGGGACCGGTTTGGCTCGGTGGATAGAGTGTCGGCCTGCGGACACAGGGGTCCCAGGTTCGATTCCGGTCGGGGGCATGTGCCTTGGTTGCGGGCGCATCCCCGGTGGGGGGTGTGCAGGAGGCAGCTGATCGATGTTTCTCTCTCATCGATGTTTCTGACTCTCTGTCCCTCTCTCTTCCTCTCTGTGGGGGATCAATGAAATATATTTAAAAAAAAAACAAAAAAACGGAGAGGAGGATGTGGGAAAATACCTTAAATGTCAGGATAAATATTCCAGCACGAAGCTTGCCACGCATGTCTTAGTTTTCTGCTGGAAAAGCACTGAACTCACCTTTCGCAAACAACAGGCCTAGACTCATTCATGACCGAGCCCAGGGAGGAGCACGGCTGGCGAGGAGGTGGAGCGATGGGAACGGCAGAGT
The DNA here is from genome assembly GCF_027574615.1 of Eptesicus fuscus. NCBI lineage: Eukaryota > Metazoa > Chordata > Mammalia > Chiroptera > Vespertilionidae > Eptesicus > Eptesicus fuscus. The sequence goes on along the minus strand of NC_072478.1, from coordinate 39,558,891 downwards.
CCAGGGAGCTAGTCTTTCGGTGAAGGACCTCCTGGGCCAGAGCTGCTCCCACAGCCACTGCCTGGGTGGGACCATCTCCATCCATGGGGCAGGAGCCCACCCTGCCGTGGGCGCCCCCTAGCGGCAGCTCGGGACCCACCGCTCCCTGCAGAGGCAACTCGCTGCTGCTGCCACCGCCACCGCCACCCAGCTCCACTTCCAGGGTGGGTGAGGCTGGAGGGGACACTCGGGGCTTCCGTTTGGTGGAGGCGCCAGAAAGCAACTTCAACAAACCCTTTCTTTCTTTCTAGAAAAAAAAAAAAAAGAAAAAAAAGAGAGTGCATTAGTTGAAAACTGACAGTAACATTGCATTATAATCTATAGGGCACTACAGTTTCAACTTTTGGTTTGATCTTTTAATATTATTCCTGTGGCTAACCCATGATCTACCTGTCAATTCTGAGTGGTATTAACCCAACCATTTGCTTCTCTTTCTTCTCCTTTTCTGCCTGCAAGTTTTTACTTGTTTGGGGCATTCCATTGCTCATCACTATCTTCTACTGAGGCAGGATAAGCAGATAAAAAAGATGTAAAACAAAAAAACTCACCGATTCACCTCTCAGGCGTGGTGAAGGCAGAAGCAGATATTTTTAGGACAAAATGGAGATCTCTGATTATGGATTTAATTCCCTGAAATTTGGCCTATCCTGTCTCTAGTTCTTGCATGCTGAATTAAACACAAACCTAATCGCATTTTACTCTCTACCCGCAGACTTGACTTCTTATATTTATCTAGCAATAGTGATGTCTTGATCAGAGTTAAAGGCTAACCTACTTCTCACATGCCATCTTTATAAAATTTAACAAGCCCAAACCAGAAGTCAAACCATTTCTATTGTACAAGTACCTCCTTGTTCAGAAAGCCAAAAAAAAAAAAAAAAAAAAAATCTACAAAAAGTTAAAGAAAGCTTCAGTACAATGAAAACCACTGTGTGTCTCTTTTTGCAAGTAAATGTACAAATAAGAATTTTCCCCAGCAATAGCCCTCCACAGAAGCTATCTCTTGAATCTCTGTCTCTTCTGACATCTTTGCTCTTTGCTCCTCTCAGAAAACCAGATCTTGAACCAGCTCCCCTTCATCCCCAAGCCTTAAATGTCAATGTTCTTTTTTTTTTTTTTAAGAAAAATACTTTTTGATTGATTTTAGAGAGAGAGAAAAGGAGAAGGAAGAGAGAGAGTAGTATCAATGAGAGAGAAACATGGAGTGGCTACCTCCTGCACGCCCCCTACTGGGGACTGAGCACTGTCATGTGCCCTGACCAGGAATCGAACCATGACCACTCGGTGCACAGGGCAAAGCTCAACCAACTGAGCCACACCGGCCAGGGCTCAATGTTCTTTCTGATGATGAAACATAGGTAACAATCGTCATTTTAAACTGTTTTACTAAGATGTCAGCTATGTCATAAAGTCCTCTGAATGGAAACAGGACTTGAAAATAAAACATTTCATATAGAAGCAATTCTTTAGAAAACTCTATAGACAAGTTGGAATTATTAAGGTCCACTAGTAGAAAAATAGAATTATGAGATATAACAACGAGATATAACAATGAAAAATTTTTCTTGGGAATATGAGTTAGGTCATACCCAGTGGAAATCCATTGGGGAAAAGAGTTCGACTCCATAATGACACAGTTCCATCCGACACCGAATGGCAGGAAAAAAGGAAGCGACACACATAACCATTTATCAGACGATGAAAGGCACCTGGGGAGACCGCGCCACAGGCCCGTTCACCGCCCTAACGTGCTGTGCTCACAGTATGCGCTGACTCATGGGTCAGAAACGGAGGGAGGGGCAAGACGGTGGGAGTGCAGTCCATGCCCAAAGCAGGCTGCAGACAAGAAGAGCCAATCCATCGATTGCGGACCCTCTTTCTCCCCACCCCAGCCAGAGGAAGACTCCTTTGCGTTTCTCTTTAAGGTCCAGCCTCTCAACACACCTTCCTAGCTATTGCTTCATGGAACTCACTTCACATTCGCCAACAGCTTACTCTATGCGTTCCAGTAAATGAGCCTATAAAGTTGGACGACCTGCTTGAGGGCAGTGCCTGGAGCTCATACACCCGTGCATCACACCCAGTGCCTGCCTGGTACAGAGCCCGGCACCTCCTGAGCCGAGGGGCCAAGACCGCAAGAGCATGAGGCAGGTGGGAGGAAGGGAAAATATTTAGCTCAACCCAGGGCTACAGAAGGAAGGGGATGTTTTTGGGTCATCCAGTGGAGATAAAGACTTCCCTCTACACAACGGCCAGTGAAGTGGGCTGGTGGAAGCCTGTTGGAGCTGCTGGCACACTTCTTTAAGGAGCCTGAGGTCTGGGGGGCCGGGAAATGGGCAGGGAAAGTATACCATTCACTGGCTCCAGGTCTAAAGCAGCAGTCAGCCTCCGCTTCCAGCTGTTTCTGCCAGGATGCAGGAAAGCACTCTCTAATCCCCGGACCCCCACAGACCTACTGAGAACATCAAGTCCATTGATAAACTGCAATCTCAGCAAGCCTCAGCTAAAAATGTTTCTTAAAAGCTCAGTCTGGGCACTCAGAAAAATACCAGTTAACTGAAGGGAGCCCAGGGAACAGCCTCTAAAGTGATTAAGAAGAAAGATGACTTGGTTCATCTAAAATGATTAAACACATTAAATACAGATTGCGTTAATGGCTTCTCGGGATGTGTTCTCATCATCAGCCGCTGCCGATGATCCGAGGAGCAGACGGTGGAGGATTAGGTGCTGTCTCGGGGTGCGCGGGTAGGGGCTGGGTAGTCACACGGCAAAGATGATGCCCTGTTCTCAGATGCTGTGCTTTTAATATCATATTCCGATGTTTTCTATGTGAGCAGAACAATGTGCACATGAAAGAGATTATTTTGCACACTCAGATACTTATCATCTCCGGGCGCCTTTGTTTTTTTCAAAATCCAGGGGCAGAAAACTACAGATGAATTAATAAAGACTACATCTCAGCAAAGCAGTTTTTTAAATGTAATGTGAGCATGCATAAAAAACGGGGGGCATGTCTTTGAACATAAACCTTAATAATTCTTCTCTTGTGGGTTTCCCAAGAAATTATTCGTAGATGAAATAATGTTATGGTCATCATTTTCTCGTCAGAAGATTTGATGATTTAAAATGGCTTTGCCCTAACTGGTTTGGTTCAGTGGATAGAGCGTCAGCCTGTGGACTGAAGGGTCCCAGGTTCGATTCTGGTCAAGGGCATGTACCTTGGTTGTGGGCACATCCCCAGTAGGGGGTGTGCAGGAGGCAGCTGATTGATGTTTCTCTCTCATCGATGTTTCTAACTCTCTATCTCTCTCTCTTCCTCTCTGTAAAAAATCAATAAAATATATTTAAAAATAAAATAAAATGGCTTCTCAGACAAAACAACAACAAAACGGGGCGGGGGAAAGAACTATTTGGGTCAGAAAATAACCACCAGATAACAGAAAGAATAATTTTTACATATAACATTAATTTCTGAACATCAACTTACTAACTTTCTATTAGTCACATGACAAAAAATGAGTACCATATGGGAAACATCAAGTCAAAGCTCCTTCCCAAGCAAAAATAAATTTCATACAGCAACAGCCAATTAACCACACTCTATCCCTGAGTCTTCCTCTTATTCCTTTCCTTGACCTCAGATGTACAGAGAGAGTAGCAAAAGGTAAATAGTCTTCCAGGCCATTGGTCATTGAAAATCTATGCAGTCAGACTCCCAATAATCAGAGTCACTTTCCTTAGGTAAGGAATTTCAAAAACTTAATTCATATGATTGTCTATTAACAATCACTCATTCTCTTAACAGATATGACTGTCATGTATGAACCAACAATGTGCCAGTCTCTGGGAATACAGTAGTGGGCAAGACAACAAGCAGTTCACATTCTCTAGACAGACACCATCATGGCTGTGAAACTGGTGCTCTGTAGAAATATAAAGCAGGGTCAGGGGAGAGAGAATGACTGGGGCCGTGGGGGGCTGTTGTCTGGAGGCGGAAGGGTAGGAGAGGAGGCAGGAAAGCATTTTTTTTTTAAAGTGCATAGAAAGAGGGAAAGGCCATATGATATTCTAGAGGTGGTTAAATACCACTGGATTCAAGAATCTTAATGCATTTTATAAAGATTTCCACATGTATTCCTCACACTCATCCACCTGATGAGATAGGGTCAATGCTATTCTCACTGTCTACACCTCCCTAAGTTTGCCTAGAATCACACTGCTAGGAAGGGGTTATATCAGAGCCAAACCCTCACGCTTCTGTGAGTTCAGCACAGGCAATGTCTCCAGAAGCAGTTTACTCTGTGCAATGGACAGCAAGAGCAGACACACTGACCCAGGGCTGCTGATCACCAAGGTCACTATGAGCCAAACTCCGTGTGCAGATTTGCACTGTCCAGACCTAGTCTGAGGCCCAGCTGTTGGCAGGGGTAGCAACAGTGACTCCAACCACTTAAGAAAATGAAATGGCGAAGCCCACAGACCATCTCATTTTTAAAATATATTTTTATTGATTTCAGAGAGGAAGGGAGAGGGCTAGAGAGATAGAAACATCAATGATGAGAGAAAATTATTGACTGGCTGCCTCCTGCACACCCCACACTGGGGATCGAGCCTGCAACCTGGGCATATGCCCTGACTGGGAATCGAACCGTGACCTCTTGGTTCATAGGTCGACGCTCAACCACTGAGCCATGACGGCCGGGCCAGACCATCTCATTTTTGACAGCAAAATAAAAACTGGAGAGAAAGGAAGACCATGTGAGCAAAGAGTGATCCATAGGGACTTTAAGGACATGTGTTCAGGAGAGAAGAAAATGGGCACTTAAAAACTAGATGGTCCTTCTTCTTAAGAAAGCTAAGAATAATAGCAAAGGTCCTCAAACGTTAGCAGATTGATTGAAGAAAACCTGTGGTTAGCTCAGGGGAGAGTCATCAGGAATCTGGGTGGGAGGTTTGTGGCACTAAATGTTGAGACCTCTTGCAAAAATGCTGCCTTTCAGGAACATATCGAAGATGTGGCAGAGAACCAACACCACTCCTGCTAACTCCTATGGGAAGAACGGTCACCGTCAGAGAAGACTCCTGAAGCATCCCCAGACTAGGAAGGCGGGGGTGGGACATGGAAGCACTTGGGGCAGTGGAGGTGGTTTCTTCTCTTTTTCTGATGTGAGGGTTAAACCTGTTAAATTAATTTAGCGGCCATTAGACTGAGGTGCTTCTAAGGCCTGAGCAGCCTGCAGTAGCAAACCAAAACCTAAATCTGTCAATGCCTCAAGGTTAAGAAATCAAAACCTAAGGACGCCAATCACAAACGGCCAACTAGGCTTTCCCGAATAAGGCAACTGCTCAAGCCATAGCCAATCAAATAATTTCCTGGCTTTGCTTCCTGTCTTCTCTATAAAAGCCTTGCCCTTGACTCTTGTTGGTGAGTGCTCCTGACCAACTTCTGGTTGGGCGCTGCCTGATTTTAATAGATATTTGCTCAAATAAACTCTTTAAATTTGTAAAATATACCCCAGTTTATCTTTTAACAGAATTTAGAGAGTATATAAACAGTTAATTACATAATTGACGCTGAAGAAAATGATTTTATTTTCTAGATGAGAGCTTACTATACCAAAATAGTATTTCTTACATTTTGGTATCTAGGGGGAAAAACACTTATACACAATAATATTAATGACTTTCTTTGAAATCTTGGATTATATTTAGGTTTTCTGTTTGGATTTTCTCTAACTTCTAAATAAATATGTATAATTAAATTTTTTTATAATAAGAAAACACAGTAAAAAAAATACACACACACACACACACACACACACACACATACATATACATGAGCATCTCGTAAGGATCGGCAAACACATTTGCCTGGAGACTAGCTGACCAAATAATGAAGCCTTTAAACAGAATATGAAGTTAGAAAAATGTCCGGATGAAGCTGTTAAACTGTTAACTGCAGAAGATATCAGAAATCTCATAGAAAGAACAACAACAATGGCAGAAAGGCCCAGGATTCGGACCAGACATAACGGAGATGATGTTTGGAAAGATGTTACAGAGCTTCAGATGCCTACTTATCAAAGCACGGAATGCAGGTACCAGGCCAAATTAGCTAGAGGCTTAAGTCAAGGACAAAAACACGTTTCTGAGACTGTGATACAGGGCTTTCAAATAACATATTGTTCAAAGGAACAGCCCAGCTGGATACAGAGCTGCAATGGCCCCATGTGCGTGTGGAAAATGTACACGCTCCATGACACACCAGCCATGGCAGAGCTTTTGGGTACAGAGGAAAGAAGAGGGCAACTGACAAGCTATTGTTGGGGGACACACCGACACTGCCTGGAGAGTGTAAGTCAGAGGGTGATCACAAAATGACAAAAGGAGAAAGAAATAAGGAGGGAATGGTCAAATACCTATATATTTGCTGGAAGTTTCATCTGAAACTAGAATCTCTGATACACTTTGTCCTTGACATTCTGATAAATTAATCTCACAGAAAGTTGAACAAACTGCAACTTTGGCTCTAATTCTGATCAACAAATGGTGGGGGTGGGGGTGAGGGGAGTACAAGGAAGCGGCCAGGTAGGGGGTGAAGAGCTATGGCTGGTGAAGCAGAAACACTGAGAACTTAGAGGTAAGCACGCAAAGAGAAGTTCCCTATAGTAAGATTTGAACCCTAAAGTTTAAAAGAACTGATTTTAAAAGTTCAAAGAAAATATATGCTTGACCTGAAACTCAAAAGGAAAGATACTTCAAGAGGGAGGGCTCTCCAGAATAAAATTCTAACTATACAATTGCAAATTATCCCAGCAGATGAAAATGTAGAGCCATCTAAAGGTACTGATGTGATCCCCCAGGGGGCAGCCTAATGAGCTCAAATTTTTAAAGGACTGCTACAAAAAGATCAAGAGAAGGGTCCTTATGAAAGAACATTCACATGGTCCATATGAGCTTAAAATTGCAAAAATGCTAAAGACCAAAAAAAAAAAAAAAAAAAAGTTGGGCGGGGGGCGGGGAGGCTACATTGCTTAAAAGTTATGTTTGAACTGACAACAAGAAAGACACAGACCTGCTGTTTGGGACAGATGGTGGTTCTCAGATGATAAGAAAGACAAGGATAATCTTCTGACGGGAAAGGAAGAACAAACCTTGCTAAGAGGGAAATGGATAAAGAGATCGAGACTTAGAGATCAAATGACTACTCTTGGCAGGTTGAATTTACCCCAGAGCACAAAGAAAATTAACAGCTGAAATGCTACCAATAATCTTTGATAGATCCTGGTGGACCTGAGATCGGGTCAATTCAACAGGCCAAAGAAGAGCATGTGTAGACCTAATTTTCAAAAAGAAAACAAAAATGTATTTTGTAGACCATCTGGAAAATTCTAGAATAGTGTTTTAAATGAAAGGCCTACTCAAGAAAGGAAATGAGACTCTGAGGAGTAGACTCCTCCAGGGCATGCTTGCTAACAACAAGTAGCGCCAAAATGATGGGGCCTCTGGGGAACTGTTTGGATGGGAGGACGTAAAAGACGCTTGGATCTCGATGGAGGTTTGAAAAGTTCTTCCACGATATCCTGGTGGACAGGATGGAGAAATGTGGGCTGAATGACACACTCTGGTCATGTTAATCGTGGATTCACTGAACTCCCATCAATCAGAAAAAGCCTCTTTAGTGGACTTGGAACATTAAATGAGAGGTAGATTTAGGAAGGCAAAAGTTGTAACCTGTGACATGAGGAAAAGCGAAAAAAACTTCAAGAGTGTAGGCTCAAAAAAAAAAAAAAGATGACCCTGAAATACTTTAAGACATCATATAAGGAAGGAGATCAATAATTTCTCAATAGCACCTCAAAAAAGAAAATGGCATGGACACTCTGGAGCTAGGGCACTCGGGGTCAATATGGTATCCACACGGGCCAGTGGCCATCTGCTGAGGATGGGTGCTCAACAGATTAACCCAAGTAAGGTCCTGTATTGGTTTATCACAAACTTGGGGATAAAAATCAGGTCTGGAAATCAAGGTGTTGGCAGGGCTGCATTCCTTCTGGGACCTAGGGAATAGTCTATTTCCTTGCTTTTTCCAACTTCTAGTAGCTCCTTGCATTTCTTAGTTTGTGGCTCCTCCCTCGAATCACCCGATCTCTGCTTCTAGACCATTCTCCTCTGGCCCTGATCCTCCTGCCTCCCCTTCATGAAGACCCTTGTGATTACATACATCCCACCCTGGTAATCCAGGATAATCCCTTTAAAATCTTTACTTTAATCTCACCTGTAAAAATCCCTTTTGCTATGGAGGGAAATAGTCTCAAATTTCAGGGAGTAGGCCATGGCCATCTTTCGGGAGCCTTTATTCTGTCTAGCACAGGCCCTCCCAAGCCTCAGAGATTCAGCAAATTCTTTTCTGGGAGGTCAGGGGCCGAAAAGTCCCTGTTCTACTCAGTGACAAGGGCCCTAAGAGACACTGTTCCAAAACTTCTTAAAATCTAAACTATGAAATTATTCTTTTAAAGGAATTGACAAAGTTGAACATGTCAGCTTGAATGCAAGTTTAATGTAGTTAATTATAAACGCTGGACAGATACCAATCTTTTTCAAAAAACACTCATGTTAACCCAACAATTAAATATTAACTTTTTAGTAAGCCGCAAAGTTTATTTCCTTATAAAGCCCTATTTACAGGCTTACCTAACCTTTTAAATAGAGCAACATCCATTACCACCGACCAGGTGGCTGTTTATAATCACCCCTAGAGCTTCCTAGAACTGGGCTTTTTAAAAGGAGAAATGCATAACATGCTGAGGAAAAGGTCATGAACATAATGCAATTCTCCAGACTTTGTTATCACTCTTCTCTTTCTGTTCACATTTCATCACCATCAACTCCCCTTGGCTCCAACCACCTGTCTCCAAACCCAACAAGAGGTTAGTCTTCCAAACACAGCCTCCCATGTATATTTTCTTTGAAATTCAGCCCCAACTTAGAGACTTATAAAAGATCAAAGGATTTATACAATAATTTCCCCCTAAATTTCAAGTCAAGAGAAAAACTATTCATTCTGATTATGATCAAGTATACTAGTGGTATAAATAAACAAGTCCACAAATAACACTTCTCATCAACAGTTTCATCCCCTTTGTATGTTAAATATCTATCTATCACCTATCTATCTGCACATATATAGCTATTGCAGAACTGCTAACAAAAAGCAAACTGACTGGACAGGAAGAATTAAGGACAGCAAGATGATGACAGGATGAGGAAAGGAAAAGGAAATTCCTCCATGAGATGTAAGCCACAGGTGGAGAAGCAACTAAGTCTTACTCACTGTGATCTCCCCAGCACCTAATACGGGGCCTGGCAACTAGCGGGTGCTGAAATGCAGAGAAACGCGAATCTAGCAACCGGCACAGAAGCGCGCACAGTTAAGCACTTGAAGGGATGTGGAACGGGTCCCTTCGTTAGTAGAAATGATGGGACACAGCACCAGCAGAGAAACGGGATGTTGGCCTTACTTTACTATCTTTGTCCGGTTTGGCTGCTGAACTGTTCCCACAAGCTGATGAAGCGCTGTCCGGAGAGGCGGGGAGTCCAGAGAGAATGGCCATTATCTGGCTGCTGGGCTCGGTCTCCAGGGAGGCGGAGGTGATGCTGGGGGAGGTGATCGAAGCAGCCGCAGCACAGGCTAAGGGGGCGCTGGCTCGACCCATACTGACGGCAGCCATCGGAGGCGGAGGCTGCGGGGAGGCCAAAGGGTGATGGGGCAGGCCCACGGACGCAGGGCCCAGCCCGCTGGCGTTCTGTACTTGGATGGGCGTCACCGCTGCCGTGGGGCGTTCTTGGTTGTGTGCCAAAACTAGTAAACGACAGCAGGGAACAGGGTAAGATTCGACTTTCCAATAAATGCCGCTCATCAAAATGTGAGTCATTTCATTGCATCCGTCCATAATGAAAGGTTGCTATTGCGTCCTTACAATAAATAAGGGCTATGAGGTGGTTTAAAAGCACTTAATCTTAGCCGGGTCCCGGGATGCACTTCCCTTCCAGGTTGGCTCTGGAGTCTGTTGAGTGCCTAGAAGCTTAGCTGTGACCCCCGAGGCCCTTCAGTTAGAGAAAGGAGGCCTTTCCACAGAATGAGAGACTCGGAGCCAGCCTCTGCTGGTGGTCTACCCTGTCAAACTGCACTGGCCTCTGGTCCTTTTTAAAATTATTCTCTTTTCTTATTCACCATTTTCTTTGTTGTTGTTTTTTTTTTCCAGAGAAAAGTCACAAGTTTACTACTCCCATTGTTACCCAAGATTCTTGGTAGGTGTTCAACGTTATAGAAAAAAGAAATCGATTTAAGGTCCCACTGGGTCTAAAATAGACTTGTGACTAAATTCATAAAAAATTATCCGCACACTTAGCTGCAGTAGATGTGCAGTGAGATTTGAGATCATGTGATCCTGGCTACAGAAGTCCCATTTTGCAAATACTACTGACATTCTTAGGATCGGCCTAGTCTCTTTCAGGCTTTCGATCTACAGATCAGGGAAGGCTTGGCCAAAGTCAGCAGACGTAAAGTGCCACTGACTGGACTCTGCCTACTTCTATTTCCTGTTATTGGTTACCTTACATCATATCTGCTTTTGTCAACATCTGTCACGGAAGATCTGATACTAGGCAGACGACCCTTTTCCTGCTGCTTCCCAGTCCGGTTTCCTCCTTACCTGTCCTCACAGCATTGCGGGCCTGGTTGACTGTCATCTGCCCCGTCATGTTCAACAAGACCTTAGCCTGAGGACTCGTGTGGATGTGAGCTGCTGACACCACCGCTGTGGGGACCACACTGGGACTCCCGGCCATCCCATTTCCCTGGAGCTTCTGGGCAGGCCCTCCTGCAGTGGAGGGACTGACCATGGTCACCCCCCGACTTGTCTGACCAGCTGTAGACACAGGAACTTTAGCTTGGGAAGCATTTGTCATCGCCCTGCCGAGACAGAAAAACAGACAGCCCCATCCATTAGCGAAGTGGGGGAGAGAACAATTAAAAGGAAAAAAAAAAAAAAGAAAGACTCAAAGCTTTACGACAAAACATTTTAAAAAATGAATGGGGGATTCTTTTTACAAAGTGTAAAAATAGCAAATTCAAACTCACAATGGCCCTGAGGCAGAGAGCGGTCTTGAAATGTATTCTGAGTCACAGAAAATCACGCATTGTATTCTGCTCAAGAACATCCAGTTACCGGGGCTCAGCTTCCCACACCAAGGCCGAACCCCTCCACTGACTTGAGGCCCTGCATATTCCTACTTCTGCTATCCAAGAAGCCAGGCTTACAATCACATGCCATGGCCCTGCCCATGTTTTCTGCTCTTCTCCTACTTGGCCCCAGCCCGTCACCCAAGGGCTTGTGTACATGCGTATGGGCGCACATACACATATACACATACTCGCGCAATGTCCTCTCCAGCTTCTCTTGACTTACCTTAATCTCATTTGTTTCAAGATCCAGCAGAAATCCTATCATTTCAAGAAGTCTTGCCTAAGGCTTAGGCTGAAGACTTTACTATTATCTTTCATGTGGATTTCTCTGTCCAATGACCCTGATTACAAAAATGAGTGTATTGTTTTTTTAGAAAATTCCTTATTAAATACTCCTGACTCAGTCAAAGTTCCTTGAAGACCGGGCCAGTGTGCAATGGTTCTTTTCCATTTCTCCAGGATTTGTAGTTTTAGTGGTACTGCCAGCTCTAAACAAATACTTATTGGTTGAATTTAATTAACTTAGGTTTGGCATAGTTTTGTGTAATGTTTTTTTAATATTCTAAATTCATTTAAACATCAATTCTATTTATAGTAACTTTCTACTAAGTAGACTACTTCATTAACTTGAACGTTCTTATTATGTACCAGGAGGAGTAACAAAGAATTAACTCTAAGTAAGCAACTCTCCAGAGACTTTATATAATTTGTTTTTTGAGTCTTATGAAAATGTTTTCCTCTATTAGCTTAATATTTTGGTTTTGGTTTATTTTACTTCCCCTAGTTGTTTCTGTGGTTTGTTGTTGGGTTTTTTTTTTGTGTGTGTGTTTTTCCCACCAGGAAGGGCCTATCAGGATTTACCTTCTGGATCCTGAATGTAGATTTTAACATAGACAGAAAAGAAGGTTTATATCGATTAAAAATCTGCAAGTCAAATGAAAGCTAGCACCATCTGCAACAACAGTGATTTATACTTGATTAGGCTGCTGGCCAACCTATAAGTCAAGGCCAACAGCTGACAAACATGTCAATTCATTAAGCCATTTATTCAGAATCAGAGGGTTTAAGGAATGATTTATCACAGTTAAACCTGGACCATTTAAGAGCCCGGTGGCCAGAAACTGAGGCTCCCTGAATATCGCTGCCATTAAGGGCATTCCATTCAGTTTCCAAGGCTACTTTCCTCAGTGACCAGATGATGGGCTTATCTCGAAATGAAATAAAGAACATGTCTGTATATCTAACAGCCCTGACTTCCCATTACCCTGTAACAGGGCTTCCCCACCTCCCGACACCTGGGGCCAGCTAATTCCCTCCTGTGGGAGGTGCCTGTGTCCTGCAGGACCTCCGGCAGCATCCTTAGCTTAGGTGCACTAGGTGCCAGCACCAACCGCTCTTCCCCCTCCCCGCCAATCAAATGTGTGTCCACACATTGCCAAATTCCCTCAGGGAAGCAAAATCACCTTCAGTAGGACAGAGAATCTATACCACAGCTAAGGAATTTTATTTCTGACTGGTATTACAGAACTTAATTGCCAGAACTCAGAGGTAATCAAGCTCTTAGAACACAAGAGTCGGACCACCTGGGTCTGAGCACTTCGTCACTATGCGATCTCAGACCAGTTATTTAATCTCTTGGTACCTCCATTTCCTCATCTATCAAGAGGGGATGATAACAGAAACTACCACGACGAGTTGTTCAAGGACTTGGGAGTTAACGTGTGCAACGCATTTAGAAACCTGCCTGCCTGGCACATAGCAAGCATTATAGAAACATGGGAGTATTAATGATACAGCTTTTGTTTAGATGAAACGTTATGCTCTGTCAAGCAGAAAAGTACTGAAAATGGTCTTCTACATGTTACTTAAAGCAAATAACTTAAAACCCAGTGCATTTATTCGTGGAAACCTACAATTTCACATATAGCCATGTGAAAAGTAAGCCAAGCATTTTAGAGTTAGAAGGGATCTCAGCAAGCACAGATACGGCTTTTTTTTTTTTTTTTTTTTAATGTTGGCTGTGTAACCGGCAATTATAACGTGAGAAGGAATCTAGACAGGCTGAGCGCCACGGAGGAGAACAAAGCTTCTCTGTTTGGATCTTAGTAAACCACTTGTTCAAAGCCATACCTTGTGACGGGTGCCACATAATTACCAGGGAAAACCCCGATCTTGCTGGTATGCATCGATGTCCCTTTGAACCAGCCATCCTGGCAACGTTCAAACACCAAAAACATCTCCCCTTTCCTCAGCTCCAGCTCATCCTCTTTCCGGGGAGTGTATGGATATATAGCAACATACCTGGAATAGAAAGAATATCTGATTTCGGGCTGAGTAAGCACCGAAACCCAAGATGCTCAAAGCTCATCCTTGGTGTGAAGTCTTGAATATCTTGCACAAATGAAAACAGAAAGTACAGTCCTTTCATCCGTAAGCAGTATTGGTACTTGTCCGCTGAAAGAGGTTTTGCCATCGACACTGAAAAGGCAGCGTTCCCCGCCCCCACCCCTCCCGCCCCCAAAAGAAAAAGAAAGAAAAGGCAGAGGCTTTCCTGATTAGGAACTGCCAACCTGGTCCCCACAGCGTGAAGGTGACCACCCCACCACATGGTACTTGCCGGGTGTGAAAGAATTAAGGCAGCTTCCCAGAGTGCCTAACCTGCTGCTGGGGATTAGGTACCCACTGGGAAAATTGAGCTCTTCAAATGGCACTTGTTAGACTTGGGGAGGAGCCCCAAATGTGGACATATGGTGTGAAACCCCACCGGGAGGCACCGCATGCTGCCTTCCACACACAGGCTGAACCCAGAGGCTTGGGCTGCACCTGCTTTTGTGTGCTCAGCCAGGAACAAGGCTGAGATGGAAAACGTCAAAGGGAAATAAAAGTCCAGATCACAGAGCGTACAGAAGAGCCCCGCCATGCAAGGTGACTGTGCCGCCACCATAGGGAAACCAGGCAGGCTACGCTAACCAACTGTTCTTCCCCGGGCTAACCTGTTCCACGTATAAACTCACACAATGTAAGACCCACGAAAACCTCGCTGTACTCTGCCACGGATGAACTCTGAAGGAGATAACTAGACTTTTCTGGATACTAGGGACCTACAGCTTTTCACATGCATGCTACAAGTAGACCTGGTTTGTATGGAATACCTTCTCATTCCTTAGTATCCCAATGCAAGGAACGAAAACGAGACAAAAGGCTCAAAAGGCAGCTCCGTACACATATAATGTTATGGAGGAGCAAACAGCTCTCTCCCTAAACTCTGAAAGGCCTTCCCTCAGCAGGACGGCTGCCTAGCGAGCGCTTGTATCAGGCCCATTTTGTTTCAGCAGTCGCCTCATTATATGCATGACTGGGTAGAAGTTTGCAGAACACAAACCACTTTGGAAGCCATAAGCCTGTCAGCAGCTCATATCAGAAAGGTGTTTCTCTGCCTCTGCTCTTTGGGCCGAGTTTGAAATGCACGTTTAAGCAGCAATAAATGACACCCTCACTTACACGCTGGGGCGAGTCTGAGGCCGTAAATGTGCAATCTGGTCAGTGGGCCCCGCTGTGGGCCTCGGTCCCGTTCCAGCAGCAGCAGCAGCAGCGGCGGCGCCCGGAGGTGTGGAGACCAGGAGAGGGGGCGGGGGCAGAGGAGGGTTCATAGTCTGGGATAAGAAAGAGAGGGGAACAAAAAGGAACAAAATGTTTATTTACGTCTTTTATGGAAGGTGGGAAGGAAAAGGAATCAGAAATCCATGGGAAAGGACTTCAATGGAATCCAAACAGAACAGAACCAGCAAGCTATCTAAGATGAAAGCCTCCTTAAAACAAAATAAACAAACAAACACAGCCCCCCCCCCCCGCCCCCCCAAGACTCCAGTCTTGTTCTCCTTTAAGATCTTAAAGCCATGGCAATTTTTTCCAGCAAACAGGTAAGTAATCCCGCTTGGGAGGAGGGAAAGAAAACACACACACACACACACACACACCACAAAAACACCACACGAAACAATTGTGTGTAATTTTAAGATGAATAAGACTTTTAAGTATAAGACTTGGCCAAGAATCCAAATGCTTTTCAAAGGGGCAGCTATAATGTCTCACTGCTTGCTGGGAATTAATTTGTGATTGTTTCTGTAACCTGAAACTTAAACACAACACAAAACAATAGGGCTATACTATATCGCAAGCCATGCCTTCAAAGAAAATTTCTTTTGATGCCCGGTCTCCACAAAGCCCAAACAATAGCAAGCCGCAATCACTGGGCTGTTGTTGCTACTTTTGCTTATTCTTTTCTTAACTCTGCCAGCGTTTGAAATTTAGGACTATCAAGGCTGGTAATCTTTAACAAGTACACCAGTGAAAAGCTGCTGGTTCTTTTATGGGCACAGACTAATGGGGTTCTGCCTACAGGATTCCATGCCTTTTGAAAATCAATGGAGCAATTGTTACCTTCTGATCCACACACCCCAGATAATTCTTTAGGGTCTGTACACTGAAACTCCTGGGAACACAGGCACAGAAAGACCCGCTTGAACCCCCACCCAACCCTCCCCCAAATCTTTGAACCACTAAATGTAAAAACTGAATCAAAGGAGAAAGGAGGAGTAAAGAATGTACCTATGAAAGCATAGATGGCTTAGACACATCAGCATATTAGTAAGAAAAATCCAATGACTTCTAAACATAGACCCTAACAGTCATTTCATGTCTATTTTTATGAAATAAAAATGTGAATCTCATCAACAACACTGACTGCATCTGCCTATTAAAGTACATAGCTCCACAAACATAATAAGCGGAGTGGAACAATTTTCCAATTTCTAGACATGCGTGTTGCAACTGTCTCACACACTCCTATTTAATTTTTTTGCTAAAGTGACTTTCTGGAAGTTTTCCCCAAAAAGCAGCTGAAGGTGGTGCAGAGCAGCCAGTGCAGAAATAAGTGGGGCACGGAGCTGCTTACACGGTGCTCACTCGGGCAAGGCCACGGGCAGCTCAGAAAGTCAGAGCTTCCTGGACGTTCTTCACGCTCCCCCTAGGAACGAGGGCAGCATTCCGATTTGTCACAGCTTTGGAATTGGCACAGACTTGGGCTCAGAGCCTTCAAACCCTTTAACCTGGAGAAGGACAAGCATCCGTTCCATTTCATCTCCTCCCAGTGGCAACGTGGAGAGAAGGAGCGCTAATCCTTGGTAAGACGCTCAGCAAACGTGACCTGGTCAGTTAGTTCATGGGCAATGACACACCGGTGGCTTGACAGGTGAGGTAACAAGTCCAGACTGTACAGCGACTAATATACCACCGGAGATTATAAAATTACCACTTAGCTGGTTTCCATTTAAACCTTCCTAAACCCAATCTCAAAACAGCGTGGCTGTGGCGGCGAGGCAGAAGACAAATGGCACACGCGCGGCAGGAGCCCTGCAATCACAACTCCTAGGAATTCCCAAGCAGAGTGCAGAAGGCACAGAACCAAAAGGCTCCCCTTCTCACTCTCTGCAGAACTCCATCTTCAAGAGGAAAGAAAATGAAAATCGCTTGTTATATTTTAACTTATTAAAACAGAGGCGGGCCCTAACCGGTTTGGCTCAGTGGATAGAGCGTCCGCCTGTGGACTGAAAGGTCCCAGGTTCGATTCCGGTCAAGGGCATATACCTTGGTTGCAGGCACATCCCCAGTGGGGAGTGTGCAGGAGGCAGCTGATCGATGTTTCTCTCTCATCAATGTTTCTAACTCTCTATCCCTCTCCCTTCCTCTCTGTAAAAAATCAATAAAATATTAAAAAATAAAAGAGGCGGTATTAAATTGGTCCTAAAAAGAAGGAGGCAAGGACATCGACAGGTCTGATCAAAATATACATCACATTTTGTTAACAAAATGTAAAAATAGGTCACCCCTTGTAGTTAATAAATATAGTAAACAAATGTTTCATGCATGCTACTTTTACAAAGAGTAAACAGTAAGCATTTAAAATATGGATAAAAGGGGATATTCTAATAGACCTCAAAGATTGTGCCTGAAACAGGCAGTCTTAAAAAAAAAAAATCGGACAGGATTTTTCCCAGTGCTGGGTTACCCATCTTCGGGGAAATGTGCATCTGTGAGTGCATGATGTGTATTCGTGGGTATAGAAGCACACAGACAAAGGCCAAGAGGGAGAGTCTGATTAAAATCAGATTCCTAGATGTTGCTCAGCCCTGCGGGGCTGGTAAAATGATAGGGCTCTGGTGAGTCCAGGGCTGTGACAGACGAGGAAGTTCTGTGGGTTGCTTTATAAACAACCTCAACTGAAATAATCTGGTGATGTGGAAGTTCAAAAGGTAATCCACTGTGTGTTGTGCTTCGGGCAGTTTGCTATCCTGCAAGACCTGAAATTTCTACAGCGCAAACCACAGCCTTTCACTCACCCAGAGCCGACCCCGAGACCCGCCCGTTATTTCACAGCCCGGGCTGGGCGCGGCCGCAGAGGCCAACAGGCACTCTCCCCCAGAAGGAAAAAACAAACGCGTCCACGGCCCTGCCAGGAGCACAGGTGACACGTTGCTAGTAATACGTCGTTAACGTGCCATTGTACAGAACCAGGTACCACAGGGAAACGCCACGTTCACCAGATGCTGCATGGGTCACTTAATAGGGGCTTCACAGCGTTCATCCCTTGTAGCTTTACGGAAACTCAGCAAGTCCGTGTGATCAAGGTCAAGTTGTCCATCGCTATGGCCCAGGCCACAGAAATACTGACGCAGAACCCGTGATGTCATTCTGACATGCATTAAAAATGAGCTTCCTGTTTCTGTAGATCCAGACCTTCCATTTACCAGGAGGAGGTCATGATCTGAGGCCAGAATGACTACTTCTGAACAACACTTAGCTCAAATACAGGCCTTAGTGGTCAGCTACTGTAAACTGGTCCTATTTTGAGTGTCCAGGTTCCTTCCCACGACTCTCTGATCTTGAAAGAAGACGAAGTTTTACATGGTAGAAGCATGGTTGTGGGGGCAGAAAAACACAGATTCTAACCCAGGCTCAGCCATATAAGGCAGTCCTCGATTTCCCCCCTTTGCTAGAGTGAGCACCAGAAGAGAAGTGCTCTCTCAGACTGGATTACAGGCCACGGACCTGCCACATTTGCTACTGGACACGGTGCGTGAAAAGTTCAGTTACTAGGTGTGAGACCCCTTCTCTTGGGTGCTCTCTCCTCCTCTTGCCCTTTCATGAAACTAGCCCAGAGACAGTGTTTACACGATCTGGATTTGGCTAAGGACTGAGGGCAAGGTCGGTTAAGTCTTTTTATTTCTTTTTCTTTTGCTTTGGGTTTAATGTATACAGCAACCAGTAAAATCACCTGTCCAGCCCTGGCCCGTGTGATCAGTGGGTAGAGCGTCAGCCCATGTGAAGGGTCATGGGTTCAATTTCCGGTCAAGGAATGCAGGTTGATCCCATGCCCAGTCAGGGTGCATGTGGGAGGCAACCAATCGATGTGTCTCTCTCACATTGGTGTCTCTCTCTCCCTTTCCTCCCCTTCCTTCCCTTCCTTCTACTTTATAAATCAATGAGAAAAATATCCTCAGGTAAAGATTAAAAAACAAAAAAAATCTGTCCAGTGAGCTAAATATAAATAGGACTCCAAACTTCAGTAAGGAAGTTATTCTCGTCAGGACTGACACTGAAATAAGACCCAGTATCAAAATCCTGACACTTGTAATTAAGTACTGAAATGATATTTCTTCCCTGTTTTGTAGCTTCATACTTCAATTCTAACCCCCATTAAAAAAAATATTTCTTAAAATTTTTAATTTTTATTGAATTTATTGGGGGGACATTGGTTAATAAAATTATATAGGTTTCAGGTGTACAATTCTATAATACATCATCTGTATATCGTATAGTTTGTACCCCATCCAAAGTCAGTTTTCCTTCCATCACCATTTTTCCCCCTTTTACCTTCTTCTGCCCCACCTCCCTTTTCCCTCTGCTAATCACTGTTGTCTGTGTCTATGAAGACTGTGGATTTTCTTTGCTTAATCCCTTCACCTTTTCCACCCAGCCCCCCAAACCCGTCCCCTCTGACAGTTATCAGTCTATTTTCTCTATCTATGAGTCTGTTTCTATGTTGTTTGTTAGTTTATTTTGTTCATTAGATTTCACCTATAAGTGAAATCACATGCTACTTGTCTCTCTGACAGACTTATTTCACTTAGCATAATGCTCTCTAGGCCTATCCATGCTGTTACAAAAGGTAAGATTTCCTTCTTTTTTATAGCTAAGTGGTATTCCATTGTGTAAATGTACTACAGCTTTTTATTCATCTACTTATGGACACCTGAGCTACTTCCAAATCTTAACTATTATAAGTAACACTGCAATGAACATAGGGGTTTAAACTGGGGCAAAGACTTATCTATAAAGCGCTTTGCACTGGAGTTTTAGCTACAAGGTCAACGGACAATGAAGGGTTCATTTTCTTTCCAACTGTCCCTTAATGTATGCATCTCCCTCACACACCTCCCAAAATAAAAAAGTGACCGAAGGACAGACTTCAGGCATTTCTAGATCCTTTGGGCAAATACCACTTAATATCCCCCAATCTCATAATGGTTTCTTTGTAAATCTGATTTCTAGTCAACCCACTTTCAACCCTACAAATGGACCTCTCTGAACTGCCTGTCTGTGTACTGGACACAGAAACAAGTGCACTGGCTGGTGATGAAACAGGCCCAGCTGCTGCTGGGCACACGCCCGCCAGTCAACAGTGTTACCAATTTCAGCAGCATCACCATCGGCACAAGGCAGTGTGTGTACAATTATTTAAGTATTTTACCTTATTTTTTATAGCAATGAGTAGGAAGTAGGAAGGTGAAAGTGCTGATACTAGTGATTAAAAAAAATAACTTAGATGTCAGAATCCAATAAAATTAAGATAAAGATGAAAAGAAGTGAGTCTTTTGTCTCAGGTGGATGTTCACTGGAATTAAACCAGTCAACTGTGGGTACAGCTATGAAGAAAAACATTAAAGAATCTACTTTAAAATGCTAGAAGTCAATGCTTAGAAGATTATGTCTAAAGGGGAAGATGGAATTGAGAATTAGAAAAAATCTCTTGGGGAATGGAATTTCGCTCACAAATTGTGTGTTTGTTGTTCTGCAGTTGATCTGTAAGAAGAGATACCTGTACTAGTTAATTGACTTTGTATAAATTACATAAGGTCTCCAGGCCTTAATATATGGACCTGTGAGGCGGCCTTATAATCAGAACTAGTTTAGGTGCGCTGCCTTTCCTGTGCCGGGAGCACCACAGAAGCTCATAAATGGCAGCTACTGTTGTGATTCGTGAGACTGGGAAGTTCGAGACAGCCTTACTTACTCATCTCTGTGCTGCCGGCACCGGGCTCGGCAGACAGAGATAACAAATCCTCAGTGAGTGTTTCATGAGTGAGAAAACATGCTGTGCCTCCATCCCTTAGAACCGTGGTCGGCAAACTGTGGCTCGCGAGCCACATGCGGCTCTTTGGCCCCTTGAGTGTGGCTCTTCCACAAAATACCACGGCCTGGGCGAGTCTATTTTGAAGAAGTGGCATTAGAAGAAGTTTAAGTTTAAAAAATTTGGCTCTCAAAAGAAATTTCAATCGTTGTACTGTTGATATTTGGCTCTGTTGACTAATGAGTTTGCGACCACTGCCTTAGAACAACGAGCAATGGATCCAAAGGCCTCAGTTTCTGAGATGCTGGAGTCCTTTTCTGTTGCTATGACGGTGTTGGCCATATCCTACCCCTCATCCTGATGTTCAGAACTCCTGCCAATTCCAAAGGCTCTACTTCTTCCTCTCAAACTGCCAGGATGGCAGGCTCATCCTTTCACTTCCAGAGGCCTTCCCTGATCCTGTCGACTGCAGTAAATTCTGAGCTATAATGAATTAATTACATATTGGCTCATCTGAGAACCTGACATCATTTACATTTTGTTTACTTTTTAAAACATACTTTTATTGATTTCCAAGAGGAAGGGAGAGGGAGAGATAGAGAGGTAGAAACATCAATGATGAGAGAAAATTATTAATCGGCTGCCTCCTGCATACCCCCTACTGGGGATTGAGACCATAACCCAGGCATGTGCGCTGCACAGGAATTGAACCATGACCTCCTGGTTGACAGGTTGACCTTCAACCACTGTCGATCTTCAACCACTGGGACAAACCAGCAAGGCTAATTTTGTATCTTTAAACCGTGTGTGTGTGTGTGTGTGTGTGTGTGTGTGTGTGTGTGTGTGTAAGTAAAATAAAAAATAGGGTAACACATTTTTGGAATGTAATCTGTTTATAAGTTGGCTATGGGCTATATATGGCCTTTAATGACCTGGGCACCCTGTGACATCTTAGGCTAAACACCTCTCAGCCAGCACAGAGGGTCGGGGATTAAGAATCACTCATTTAAAAGCTCTCCTGCCACTGTACAGAAGATACACGACTAAGAGCTTCATCCTCCTCCCCTCCAAAAATTAGTTGGAAAAAACCCTCACTACTAATAATAGACTAATGTCTGAATCAGATAGATGTAATAACAGTTTGTTCCTAAGATTAGATATTTAACATTTTAACAGTTCCTTGTGAAATGTATGAGACAATATGCTCATAACTTCATTTGGCAGAGAAGATTAAAAATGATCAATTCATAGAAAAAGCTTTCATTTTCTATTGTAGTGGGGGCATTTATTACCTATAAATCCACGCCATGAAAAGCATGGTTTCCTCCCTGCCAGGCTGCACACTATTGCTGCGATACTGCTCAAAGTTTTGGGAAATGCCTCAAATTTCAAAAAGGATACTGGCCATGATTAAAGAGAAATGCAGAGGGTACCTGCTCCTGAGAGTCTTTTCCACTTAAACCCAACATTTTAAATGCAAAACATTTCTGCCAACCTGCCAGGGGCTTTGAGACCTAGACATCTCCTGGGATGACAGATATGTCTGTTTATAATTCGATTTTCATTAAGTGAAATCGGCACCGTAGACATACCATTTAATAAACCTTCCTCTTGCTTAACATGCAAGCTTTCTCATGGAATCCCAGGATGAAATCACTGAATGTGAATTAATTTTTGTATATTCATGCTCTCTTGTGACCTGTCCCTTTGATTGGCCTGACAGTGCACCTCCAGCTAAGAGCGACTGGCCATTTCGTACATGGTAAAATTTTTAACCCACAAGGGGTGAGACTCAGCTCTGTGTCTTTTCCACTAATTAACTTTTCTAAGATCAGGAAAATCAGGTTTTTTTCCCCCCCCTGTTAAGAAATCAAGTTAGAGGCCCAGCCAGTATGGCTCAGTGATCCTATGAACCAGGAGGTCACAGTTCAATCCCTGGTCAGGACACATGCCCAAGATGCAGGCTCGATCCCCAGTGTGGGGCGTACAGGAGAGGTAGCCGACCAATGATTCTCTCTCATCATTGATGTTTCTATCTCTCTCTCCCTCTCCCTTCCTCTCTATGAAATCAATAAAAAAAAACATTAAAAAAAGAAAAAAGAAATCAAGTAAGAATTTTCCCATGCAAAGCAGTCATCTGGAATGGGAAAAGTAACTGGTTGTGCAAGTGTTGGGGTGGATAGGGAAGGGAGGGAAAGAGGGTCCTCTCTGGAGGTGAGAGGGCAGGATGATTATGGTACTTGGCTCCAATCAAAACACCCAGGTGCTACCAGAATCCCAGGGAAACCCCATGTCGGTAAGTTAACTGAATTTCACCGTCTCCCCGGATGGATTAATGCAACTCACCCTCCCAATCCAAACACTTGTACTGTCAAGGAAGCTATACTGTTCTGGGAACATTTAAAAAAACAAAAACAAAACAACAAAAAACTACAACTTTAATCTTTAACCAGAACACTATTATTATTTTTTAAATTTTATTTTACTTATTTTTTTATCTTTTGCTGTTAGTCCTCATCCAAGGATAGTTTTTCCACTGATGTTTAGAGAGAGTGGAACATTGCTTGCCTCCCATATGCATCCCAATCGAATCTGCAAACTAGGTACGTATGTGCCCTGACTGGAATCGAACCAGCAACCTTTTGGTGCATGGGACGACGCTCCAACTAATGGAGCCACCGGGCATAACCAGAACATTATTAACTTCCATGTAAAAATAAGAACATGTTTAACTCTATAAAACCTTTTCAAAAGTCTAAGTCAAGCTAGGTAGTAACTGCATTTATTTATATCCCACCTTGTTTCAAAGTCCGTTTTCAATGATTTATAAAATGTATCAAGAAAAACATAAAATAAGAAAAATGGGGCAAAAGGAAACTGAGGACAGTAAAACTAGATGGAGCCAACTTTGACTAATAAGGTCCCAGCTAGAGAAGGGTACCAATTTGGCTCTAAGCATTCTAGCATAGGGAAATGTAATCTTTATAACATATATAACATCCACAACCTAAAAATAAACCAGCTGCTTAGAAGCCTCACTATTCCTGGTACGAAGAGCAGAGAAAACCGAATGACAAAATGAACCAGGCCCTCCAAGGCATTCTTATAGAGCAAAGCGGTGGCCCATGTCACAGGCCCACCTTGAAAGAGTCGAAGAGGTCAATAACCAGATCGATAATAGTCACCCTGCTCTCTCTACATTCTAGGTTCTACCTCTCCGAAGCAGGTACTATTAGTCTCCTTTCACGGGTAGGAACACGGAGGCTTAAAGAGGCCACGTAACTTTTCTTGCTCATAAAACAGTAAGTGGCTCAACTGGGCTTCCAACCCCGGCCTGTGCCACACCATTTCTCTGGAAGCATCACCACCAGGTGAGCTTGGGCAAAGCAATTTACAGGGGTGGGGCGCACTGGGGACATCCGATTTAGTGATCTTTTCTATCCTCATTCAACTCCGCACTGGCAGACACAGTCTGAAAGTATAAGCCAAGGCACTGGCCTGGGTGAGAGATGTCTCACAATGGCTGGTTCCTCGCCATTTAATTGCCTGTAATTTCTGGAAACAGGGATTTAACGACCGTGCTTCTGCTACCTGAGGTTGTATTTGCTTGTTTCTTCTCCAGAGTGATCTTCGTCTTTGTGTCCCTCTCCCTGGCCTGCCCTCATTCTTCCTATTCATTTCCCCCCTTAAGGATGTTTTAAAGCAATTAGTGCTTAGATTCTGTCTGCAGGATGCTATGTTTGCAGAAAGAAAATCAAACGTAATGTAAGGGTTCTTCCAAGGCAGCAGGGACCTCTGGGCAGCCATGGCTATGGTTATACCACAGAAGACAAGAAACGAAAAGGGGAATCGTACATGCAGAGATTTAAAATCGACTTGTCATGTGACTCAAGAAAACCATTTAGCCAGCTTCCTCTGGATTTCTATTAATGTGTTTTTGTAAGAAGTAAGCAAGGTCTAGAAACTCAAAAGAATGAAGGTTAAGCCTTCAGGAAATCAGGATGAACCATGATGAAAATTCAAAGGATTTTACAGAGTTCTAATAGTTTCAGGCCACTGATCCTCACTGTTAAGAACTTGGGCAGACTGCAGGCAAGAGATTCTATTTGTGTGTGTGTGTGAAATTAACAGAGATAACAGATAAAAAAATAAGAGACACACCCCACCTAGCATGTGTCATGTAAACTGCAGGTGCTCCGAGGTGGAGTGTGCCAGGTTAACGTAAAAAATCCCTAAGAGAGAAACAGATGGGAGAAACTATACTCACTCCAAGTGCAGCTGTGTAGGGGACATCTGATGGGAATGTGAACGAAGGGCCAGTTGTCACTGGGCTGCTTGGGGGTGGGGTCACAATTAACCCGGTGGTACTTATATGAACCTGTCAAGAAAAAAAAGTTAATAAAAAGGCTACATTTAAAACACTTATTTTTTTCATTGATTTCAGAGAGGGAGAGAGAGACAGAAACATCAATGATGAGAGAGGATCATTGATCAGCTGCCTCCTGCACGCTCCCAGCTGGGGATCAAGCCTGCAACCCGGGCATGTGCCCTGACCGGGAATCAAACCGTGACCTCCTGGTTCATATAGGTCAAAGCTCAACCACTGAGCAAAAGGCTATATTTAATACAATAGATTATACCAGCTAAACCTTGGGAAGGCAAGTAACAATTTTTTTTTTAATCTGTATTTTCTTTTTTGGAAGGCACAATCCCTTTCAGTTTATTCAACACAAATTTACTGCTTACCTAATTTGTATGAAGACACTAGGAACTCACGTGATCAACACTGGCCACTGCAATGTTTCACATACAGAATTCAACTACGGCTGCCTTTCACAGGAACACGCTGCCTCACCTGGGATGCTACCGCCAACCCAACTGGCTTTTCAGATGGTCAGGCCTTAGCGCCACCAGCCTCCTGGCAATTCCCCTCAAGATCCTGTTGGGTTGGGTTGTGGCTGAATTCTCACCTGCCTATCAATATGTTAAATCTATGTGAAATGCCTAAGCTGTTCTGCTATTTTCAGAATCACTTTCATGATTTCTACCTTTCAGCGGGGACACATAATTAAAATGCAGCTTCCTAAACATGCCTACAGCAGACAATCCCTGATAAAGCCTTTATGGGAATGATGTCAAGTCAAACCCACTGTTTTCACAGTGTCTTATCCATGATACCACCTCAGGTTAATTTACTAGAAAGAAATGGAGTTATTCAGGTCAGTTCATGGCCTGCGTTTGGTTACTTGATCCCTTTCAGTCAAGTTGTACACAGGTCTGACTGCAGAGTGCATCGGTGTGACTAGGATGGTGCAGAACTAGGGACAGGGGCTCCTGCAAAAACTAGGTTTTTCCTTCGCTATTTAACCAGTTAACTACCACAATATTTTGAATTTAATTAAAAAAGGTCCGCCGCTTCATCTATACACGCTTATGGTGTAACAAATGGTTAAAGAAATGTGCGTGGCTGCTGGTACCTTGTCTTCCCCTGGAAACAATGCTGTACCAAACATGCCAGGCCTTTTGTAATAAAAAATTAATCCCAAACATACTTTCGTCAATTCCCATAAATTCAGAGAAAGATTATCAGGACAAAGAAAAGCTCCGAGATTAGTTACTTCCCGGAGGGCCTGACGGAACGTTCAGTGTCCCACTGGGTTAGCCCCTGCTGAGGCCGGGAGAATCAGCATCCCAGCATCGAATTATTTTCACCAATAAATCTGTACACGGCATCCATGTCCTTTTAAAACCACCTCGGTGCCTGTCAGCTCAGATTTTGACTGACCGAAGCAGATTCAAGGGGTGCCACGAACAAGGGTTTCTCTTCAAACCCTCATTTTCTCTCTTCTGTGAATCAAAGTCTATTTCTAATCAAATTGTAATGGGAAGCACAGGGGTTTTTCATTCTTCGAATAAAACCTCACGGCCTGCCGCTACTTTATCCAATAAGTCTTTTATGTACACACTCCCAGGGCATCTGCAAGTGGGCACCACACAGAAGATGGGAGTCTTTCTTAGGAAATGCAATGACGCTCACTTCCAAGTGTGCACCAGTATCCAGGAGCCTTTAAGGGCAGACGAAAACCCGCCCAAAATACAGCTTCCTGGGCCTGACCCTACCAATATCTAAAAAGGACCTCACGATGGACTGACGTTTCCCTAAAAGCCCCAGACTGGGAGTCAGGATAATTAGCTGCTAATAAACTCATGATCTAGGACACGTAAGGCAGTTCAGGTCTCTGGACCCCCGTGACGAGCTGGACAGAGGTTCCCTAAGGTCTCTGGCAGCAAACGTAGGAGTGAGGCACCGAATTCGAGAATCTTGCCAGCCTCCGTGCAGCATCCTAGCACTGGAGCAAAGGAAGAGGGAACGGTCCCCAAAGAATGACTAAAAGCAGGAGAAAAGTGGCTGAGGGGGTGCGTGTCCAGAATAAATGCCCTGCCTGGGGACAACCTGACCTGACGCTGTCCTCATCCTTTGCTCATGAAACCGCAGATCAGTCTCTCTACTGGGAAGGGCTATGCAGAGAGGAAAGAGGTGGGGAGAGCAAAAGGAAATGAATGGGTGAATGTTCTTGCCTCCCCCGAAGCCACTGGCAATATACTGGTAGACATGCCACAAAAAACTCTCCCTCTTATGAATCACTCCTCCAGCTGGCAGAGGCCAAAAAGTACCATGGGTGTGGCCAGAGGAGCAGACAAAATGTCTGGGTTGCTTGCAGCGTCACATGCTTTTACAGGTGTTGTTAGTCACAGACATCTTTGCACATCTGTCCTGATCACCCACCTGGACAGCGGGGCCTATACACAATCTGTCGACTCACATACCGGGAAGTGCAGCCCTCACTCATTAGTCGCCAAGTAAAATAGGAAGCGAGCCCTTTGCTCCTTTCTTCGGCTCACTGCCCATCCTGTCGCCTGGAATTTGGAATTTGCCATCCAGAAACGGGAGGACAAGGACCTAACCACGTGGTGAAAAGGTGAGCTGGAAGCCCCCATCGCTCCAGCACCGACCTGCCTCTATGTGGATCTCACTTGGGTGAGATCACAACCCTCACTTCTTTAGGCCCCTTACTTCGGATTTTTACATAAATGAAACCAAACCTAATTAAGGAAAAGCAAGTATCAGGCCAATAGCAGGAGACATATTCGGCCACGGGCCTCAGCCAACCCTCCTGAGAGGTCCTTTTCTGGGGAGCAGAGGAGAGCCCTATTTTACATGGCCTCCCACGCGCCGTTTTCCCATCTCCACTCATCTCCCTGGCAGGAGAGCGTTTGCTGGTCACATGGGCTACACGTACTCATCGCTCTGTTGTGGACTGTGGTTCCCTCCAATGTACACAGCACCCAGACAGGAGTGTTTTCTGTAAACCGAGGCGGGAGGAGCCAGGCGGCACTTCAAACACCTCCCATCCTCTTCTAGACATAACTTCGCCCCAGGCAACACGCTGCCACGGAAAACAGGAGGAACTGGAACGCGGGAGGGAGGCATGGGGAATGGCTGAAGGGGAAACTGCCTTCAGGGAATAGAGAACCAGCCTTGTTTCCCAAGCTACTCAAACCAAAACAACAGTCGCTCGCCCTTTATCGTCTCTGTTCCCAGCGCTAGTGTGGCAGCGTCAGGCAAGCTCACACCCGACTGCCATGTTCGCTAGCAAACACATAAACGCTGTATTATCTTCCTTTCTCTTCTAATTTTCTCTACTGCCAGGATTACTGTCTATTCTCTTAAAGCAATTCCCACTGTGAGCTGCCATTATACTTAGTGAACACTTATCTTTTAAGAAAACATCACTGTGAAAATGTTGCTAGGTCACACAATAAAAAACACACTCAAACGATCCTGTTTTCTATTAGTGAACGGCCACCTTGACTAGCCTCCTCCCTCAGAACCTCATTCAAAACCTTCCGTTTGGAATCTCTCCAGAGGAACCTCAGTTGGTACTTGGTGCTCTGATTTAGTCTATTTTTCAGACAGCTAGTTACATGTAAAATAGCACGTGACTCTCTACCCATTATTCAAGTGACTCATTCATTCAACAAATAGTTATTGCGTGGTTACTGTTTGTCTGCCATTTGGGACATATCAGTGAACAAAACAAAGACCTCTGCCCTCATCACCCTCATGTTCTAGTCCCTTGTGTGTGTGTGTGTGTGTGTGTGTGTGTGTGTGTGTGTGTCCTATTTCCCTCCTAAGATCAAAAGTTTCATGGCCCTACTGCCTAAAACACAACAAAACACAATCCCGCCGAAACCGGTTTGGCTCAGTGGATAGAGTGTCGGCCTGCGGACTCAAGGGTCCCAGGTTCGATTTCGGTCAAGGGCATGTACCTTGGTTGCGGGCACATCCCAAGTGGGGGTTGTGCAAGAGGCAGCTGATCCATGTTTCTCTCACATCGATGTTTCTAACTCTCTATCCCTCTCTCTTCCTCTCTGTAAAAAATCAATAAAATATATTTTAAAAAAAACACAATCCCATTCAGAGAATGAAAGCATTTATCTCACAACCTACAGTGTGAATCTAAAGGAGCAAGGTAAAATAAATGAGTCTGAGACAAAATAATTTTTAGTAATATTAGCAAGGAATACCAAAAACTGTTGTAAATATTTATTCTGTGGTCCAAAACAGATACTTATTAAACTCTGTAGGTTTCTTGAGGATAAGGAGTATATATTTATTGGCTTTTTAAAAAGTTTTATTTATTGATTTTGAGAGAGAGAGAGACATTGATTTATTGTTCCAGTTATCATGCATTCTTTGGTTGATTCTTGTATGTGCCCCTGACCAGGGAGCAAACCCCCAACTTTGGTGTATCGGGATGATTCTCTAACCAACTGAGCTACCTGGCCAGGGCTGTTGGCTTCTTGCTCCTTCCTTCCTTCATCCCTTCCTTCATCTCTCTCTCTCTCTCTCTCTCTCTCTCTCTCCCTCCCTCCCTCCCTCCCTCCCTCCCTTCCTTTCCTCTCCCTCCCTCCCTTTCTCTCTCT
The DNA here is from genome assembly GCF_027574615.1 of Eptesicus fuscus. Lineage (NCBI taxonomy): Eukaryota > Metazoa > Chordata > Mammalia > Chiroptera > Vespertilionidae > Eptesicus > Eptesicus fuscus. The sequence continues at coordinate 39,529,207 of NC_072478.1, read as the reverse complement.
CTCCCTCCCTCCCTCCCTCCCTCCCTCCCTCCCTCCCTCCCTCCCTCCCTCCCTTCCTTCCTTCCTTCCTTCCTTCCTTCCTTCCTTCCTTCCTTCCCTCTCCCTTCCTCCCCTCCCCTCTCCTTTTTCCCTTTAAGGAAAAACAATTTATTTTATGTGTTTTTTAAAATCACAGCTATATATACTATAGAGTAGAATATAAAATCTGCTCATATAAATTTTTAAAATAAAACATGAGACTTGAAAGACATTTCTCCCACTTGTGGCAGGCTACTTTGGACTAGGCTCTCTGGACTTTGGGTTGAAAAGAATACAGCCATCATCTAATTGGATGACTAGAGCAGGGCACAGCGGGGCTCATGCTGCAGTCCAGAATTAAGCCTAAAACGGGCAAGTCCTACACCTTATTGTGTTTGGTGTACGCAGTTCCATGAAGAATCTACAATAAGGCACCCAGCAAAGGTTTGTCAAATGATTAAACCAATGTTCCCCATCATCTTGAGCCTTTTTATTAACACAAGAATAATACGTAGCTATTTTTTTAAGACAGTCCAAAGTCTTGATGAATTAATGAGCTTGTAAAAAATGCTAGGCCAATTTCTACCTTAAATGTTTCTTTATGCCCTTTTTCTAGAACTCTGACTAAGAAGCCCAAATACCAAGGTAAGTCACACCGATGTAGGCAACTGCAAACTTCACAAGTTTCAACCACAGCATCTTCAGTTTGGATGGCGATAAAAGTTTTAGTTGGCAAGAACTCCCGAAGCAGCTTTCTGTAAAACTGAGTGCTTAGTGAGACTGATAAGTATTATTTAATTCATCTTGCGATTTTGGATCTTTCCTTTGAAAATGCCTGTGTAGCTCTGGGTGAATATGCTCAAGTCATTTCTCTCTTCTCCTTTTCCACCTGCAAAACGAGAAAGGCTTTGCTCCCCAGGAGAGCTACTACCTTGAAAGGCTTTGCTCCCCAGGAGAGCTACTACCTTCCGAAGGCTACAACAAACAAGATTTTCTGGCTGGTGAACAAACTGGTTCGTGACTAGATCATTTTGTGGCTGACCTCTTCTCCCGCCTTTTGGGTGACCTACCTGAGAAGGGGCACTGCAGGAGAGCCCGGACAGCTCGCTGATCCGCGCGGCGGCCGTGGGGTTGCTGGAGCTGATGAGGACAGGGGGGCTGATCTCCATGGAGTGGCGGTTCTGGGACGCCTGGGAGGATTTGTTGGCCATGGTGAGGGACGTGAAGGAGTGCCGCTTTTTGGTGTTTTTCTTGGTGTCGGAGTGCTTTGAGGCAGTGCTGCCCTGAGCTGCTGCCGAGGTGCCTTCTCCAGCATCAGCTCCTGGCCCAGGAGGCTTATCCCATTCTATCAGCTGCTTAGCGGCTGAGTTAAACTGCAAACCAACAAATTAGTTCCAGTTAGGCAATTCTCAAGGACTCACTGACACTTATTTTCAACATGCTTTTTAAAAATCCTCACCCGAGGATACGTTTATTGATTTGAGAGAGGAAGGGAGAGAGAGAAAAAAAATACTGATACGAGAGAGAAACATCAATTGGTCACTTCCCATACGTGTGCCAACCGGAAATCAAACCTGAAACCTAGGTATGTGCCCTGACCTGGAATTAAACCCCAAGTCTTTTGGTGTACAGGATGATGCTCCAACCACCTCAGCCACCAGGCCAGGGTTATTTTCAACACATTTTCATCTGAAATTTAACATCACCACTTTGAAGTTTGCATATGCAAGTGGGTATATATTTTTTCCACGTGAGATACTTTTTCTCTCCATACTGGGACGCTAAATCAAGAAGAAATGGTTCAGCCCTAACCGGTTTGCCTCAGTGGATAGAGCGTCAGCCTGCGGACTGAAAGGTCCCAGGTTCGATTCCGGTCAAGGGCATGTACCTTGGTTGTGGGCACATCCCCCAGTAGGGAGTGTGCAGGAGGCAGGTGATCGATGTTTCTCTCTCATCAGTGTTTCTAACTCTCTATCCTTCTCCCTTCCTCTCTGTAAAAAAAATCAATAAAATACTTTTTTTAAAAAAAGAAGAAGAAATGGTTCAATGCAAGACTGACAAGGTTAAGAAACATTTTTTCCAAGAATCTTCAGAATTTTTAAAATTGCCATTAACAGATAAAGGTTTATTTTAGTTCACTGATGAAATTTAGAGACGATCAATCAGAAAGGGTATGTTTGTCCAACTGATGACTCTATTGTCCAGCAATGGCTGGGGGTTTGCTGGAAGCACAACTGAACATCCAAAGGGGCAACTTTTGGGCTTGGCGAAAATGAGCGAGACAATGAAGAACGAAAGCAGAGATGTTAACTCATCTACTTCCACACAAATGTGGGGGAGCCTCACAAAATGGTTGGTAAAAACTCCTGATATGTATTTTGTCACATCATCATGTCAGTTATTAAATTTTAAATCGTAAGAGGGTAAGACATGACATTCACATCCTGTTGGCAAGCTACCTCGCTGTATTTGACAAGTTGCCTGTGTGTGAATGAAGTAATGGCCCACCGGGTGGAAAGCTGTGCACGGGGCTGATAACACCAGCAAGAAAGGAGAGAACCTAAGGGTTTTGTTTTCCCTGCGGTAAAATAAGTTCCGGGGAAGCTCCAGTGAAAACAAGCTGCATATAACTTACCCAGATAATAGAATAATGGGAAACCACCGAGTATAATTTAACTCTCATGAAACACAGAGATAAAAAAATAAACCTTTTAAAGGTCATTTAGGTAATAGGAAAAGTAACAGAGCTTTTTCCACCTCCGCACGGCCTGCTCAGCACTTCACACATACCTTTAGGTTAACCAACATCACCAAATGCTATTTTTCACCCACCTAACTGGTTAGGACCACGTCTTTTCATCCTGTTGATGCGAATGTCCTACGAGCCGAATGGGAATCCTGCCGGTCAGCATTTAATTAACAGTGAACTTGCTCTGGCACAAGTGGCTGCTCACAAAGCTGTAGTAACTGCAGCTCGATACGCCGTGCTTCTATAGATGATTGCAAATTGATGAACAGTTTGTCCCTGGGTTCCCCCAAGGACTCGAATTCACTGGGCCTGTCTGATCTATAAATAGTGGGGCACATCTTTTTCAAACATAAGCAGACCTTTCCTTCAGGCCTCTAGGGCTTCTTCCACGTGACAGCCTGGAACAGTGGGCAGGAATGCCACAGCACCACCCATCGATGCCGGAGGCACCCACGGCAGGAGAGAGAAGCCACGTCTCACTGTGCTACGTGTTTAGGGATGAAGAAGTGAGGTAGGTTTCAAGGTAGTCTTACAATAGCATTGCGATGGCATTCGACCAGGAGATCCAGAGTTTACCGATCCCACCTTAGTTTAGCCATCTCACCGTCTGGGTGGTCTCCAAGACAATCAAATACCTGAAGGAAGCAATGTAATGTCTTATTTTTTTGTGGTGGGAATTGCCCAAACCTCGGTGTGGGATGCTAATCAACCTCAGCAACCCATGTGGCGGTTGGGTCCTCATCCCTACACAAGCTGGGAAGGAGGAGTCTGAAATCAAAGCAGACAGAAGAGCTGCTCCATTCCCCTCATCCCAAACGTGTCACCCCAAAGAGACGGCCAGTCCCCCGGCGACGCCAGAGGACAAGGAGTCGGAGAAAGCCTTCTTCCAGGGTAAGCTCATTTGGTCCCCAAGGCACGAATCCTCAAAAGCATGACCTACTCAGTGTGCTGATTAGCTCAGCAGCACTTCTGTTGCACTGAACAGAAACAGGGAAGGGACCGAGTCGACTTCCTCCTCACTGAGGCCACAAATATGACTAGAGAAAACTATTCCATCTGCTTGGTATCGTGGCTGAATTCATTCTGAGACCAAATCATAGGCTCCAACAGCAGTGTCTGTATTGAAAAAGTCTGAGATATTACCAGAGTCTAGTTATGGTCATCCCTAGCCAAGTGCCGGTTATAGTTAATATTGTGCGGATGTTTCAGGTTTCCACATGCTGCGCTCTCATAAAAACATCCGAGAATTAATTATTGTTCCCTATATTTCCTACTGCTTTTCTCAATAGAAAAAAAAAAAAAACTTGCCATGTGATTTTTTTCTATATCATATACTTTCCATTACAGCAACTACACTTTGAGCACCTGCTATGTGCCAGATAATGTGCTAGGTGATGGAGATCTACAGGGGCAGAGAAATGGTCCCTGACCTTAAGGAGTTTATAAACAGACATAAGTAGAACACAAATGCGCTCCATAATTTCCTACGTCTGGCTTCTTTCACTCAACAACATGCTCCCTCCCCACCCCCCCTTCCCTGGCCCAGGTTTATTCATATTGCTCCATGAATCAGTCATTCTTTTTAACGGCTGCGTAATATTTCATTGTGTGAACAGACCATAGTTCATTTATCCACCCTTCTGTTGATTTACATTTGGGTTCCCCTTCCCTCCCCTCCTTTCTTCTCTCCTTCCCTCTTCTTTCTCCTACCCCCTCTCCTTCCCATTCTCCTTCCTTCCTTCCTATAGATTTTGGTTAACAGCAATGCTGCCATGAATCATCTTGTACATGTCTTTTTGGTGGATACTGAGTATATGTTCAGAAGTGGAACTGCTGGGCCATAGGGTTGGCATGTTTAGAAAAACAGAGTCTATGTGCACAAACATGTGTAACGCAGGTGGAGACACAGTGTGATGCAACTAGCAAACTGCAGGCCGAAGACCACAGTTGTAGGCCCAGCACAGCCATTAACTTTGTGACTGCTCTTGCTGGCAGCTTCTGCCTCTATGAACTAAGGAGGTTGGAGCCAGTGATCTTTTTGTCTCTTTTCGCTCCCCACACGGATAACGATCTCACTTTAAACAGCGATCATTTTCCCATTCCATCTCTCTAAATTCCTATTCCTCTAAATAGCCTAGTATAGCTTTCCTGCATTTCATTTTCACACGTGGATGTTAATATTTGTTAGCAGAATGTTGTCGTATTTTAAAATTACTTTAGAGTTCTTCTAAAGCAGCAGAGGTTAGTATTAAGGACAGTATTTGCTGCCTTACAAGTCACAAAGAAAATCATAAAGTGAGGTCTATTTGGTAGAGGCATTAAGTAAATCAGGAGGAAACTTAAGGAGGCTTTTGCTGTAAGTGTGACTTAACCTGGAGTAACAACAGGAAAGCAAGGACCTCACAGCTTTTAATAGGATTTTGTTGAAACATTTGTGAATGTTTGAGCTCAGTAGCATAGCCTTCCCATGGCATTTATCTAGCCGTGACCTTTAGTTTAGGAGTGCACTCATCACCTGCAGAATAAATGTATACACTAACATACCTTCTTCCCAACACTTGGTAAGGAATATCTGATAAGACTCAGGTTGAATACAAGATAAAATTCAGCACACAGGTGCAAAAAGCATGGTCTAGCTGGATTTGTTGATCTTAGAACTTGGCAAACCTTAAAATTTAGAAAGAACTCATCTTTGAGATTATCAAAAGTATACATGAACATAAAAAAGAAAATACTGACAAAATAATGACAACCACAAGGCAGCTTAAGAAATACCAAAATAATTTTTGTGTATATGGCTGTCCTCTTTGCTAAAGAGAATATGGCCTTTTTAACAATTGGGACTTAAAATTTTTTAAAAAGGGAACAAAAAATTTAATGTGAACTAACTTGAATATTGACTATTTTATATGACGCTTTAGAGATGAATCAGACTCTAGTTTTTGAACACTAGAGAATACAAATACACTAGAGTTCCCAGAACCTAACAGTTTTTCAATAAAAGGCAAATAAGGATTTGAAAAAACATATTATAAATGCAATATATTATAAATGTAATATATTTCCTATATGGATGCTGTTAAATATCCATCTACTCCACTAATCTTAACAGAGCAGCACATACTCTCCTCGCCTCTAACAGCATCGCGTGAGCTCCTGTTCACATCAACAGACACAGGCTGACAGTCTGCTGTCCCACAGTGCACACATGTCATCGTGTAATACAGCCTGGCAAGTCTGGGCAAGCAGATCTTCAGGGAAAACTTCTAAATTGAGATACCGTAATGAAAAAAGATTGATAAACTTGGCTCATAATATAAAAATGTATATATCGCCAACATACATTTTTATTTGAAACTGTTAGATCGAAGTGTAGACTTAGGACATTTTTTTGAAGGATACTATCATACTGAACTCCAAAAAAAGGTCAATTTTCATCACCCCCCATAATGTATAAAAAGGTCCGTTTCCTATATTGTTAACAGTATTAAGTGTTATCATTAATTTTAAAACTTCTATTAGTTGGAGAGGTAAGAAAACTGTTTTCATTTGTATTTCTCCATTTATTAATGAGATTAAGTGTCTATTTTTTTTCCTAGGATTTGCTTATTCTCATACTTTATCCATATTTCTATTAGATTATTGATATTTTCTTATACATTTATATGTGTTCTTTAGGCATTATATAAATCATTCTCTAACATAATATGAATGCATGTATATATTTATATGTGTACTAAAGGCCCGGTGCTTGAATTCGTGCACAGGTGGGGTCTGGCCAGCCAGCCTTGATGGGGGCTGATTGGGGCCAGCCCGGCATGGGGGTAGGGCCACGGGCAGTTGGCCAGCTGGCCCTGACCCCAATTGGGGTGGAGTGGGGTGGGCCGATCAGGGGCCGGGCTGGCCGGGGAGGGGCTGCGGGAGGTTGGCCAGCCACAGTGGGCGTCATAGCGATTGGTCGTTCCAGTCGTTCTGCTCATTCCGGCGTTCCGGATGCTGGCTTTTTATATATATAAATATATCCATCAAAGTAAAAATATTGTTTCAATTTGTTTTTTAATTTGATATATGTTGGCTATACATACATTTTTATATTATGAGCCAAATTTATCAATCTTTTTCCATTATGGCATCTCAATTTAACATCATGCTTTAAAAATCTTATTCCATAATTATTTTTAAAAAGAAAACGCGTTTTTTCCTAGTATTTTCCTTCCTTCCTTTGCTTTCTTTTTACATCTCAATATTTGACCCTGTGAAGCACTGGTTTTGTGTAAAGAACCAGGTGTGGCTAGCACTTTGCTTTCCCACATGGCTCAGTAGCGGTGCCATCACCACTTAGCTAACGGTCCATCTTCCCCAAATTCCACCTTCATAAAGCCATGATTAAAAGTTGTAGTCTAAAGTTATATGCTTGAATTTTATATAATGTTATTAACCAATGTTACCACAATAAATTTAATTTAAAAAAGAAGAGAGCCTGGCCAGCGTGGCTCAGTGGTTGAGCGTCGACCTGTGAACCAGGAGGTCACAGTTTCGATTCCCGGTCGGGGCACATAACCAGGTTGTGGGCTCAATCCCCAGTGGGGGGCATGCAGCCAATCAATGATTCTCTCTCATCATTGATGTTTCTATCTCTCCTCTCCTTTCCTCTCTGAAATCACTAAAAATATATTTTAAAAAAAGAAAAGAGGGAAGTGGAGCTCTTCAGCATTCTGCCACACGGCCAGGTCCAGCGTGCCCTCCCCAGAAGCAGACACTGGGAAGAACTGTGGGACAGAAATCCATGCACTGACCTCCTCCTAAAAGACATGAGAATACTTGGCCTCACATTACAATCCTTTGCAAAATGTATCTTACATAATGGCAATGGGGAATTTGTATTTCCTTTAGTCGTGTATTCTTCCCCACAATTTAGGTAACAAGGTTTTTGTTTGGGGATGACCTAAGTACAAAAGCAAGCTCAGTCTTCATGTATAATACAAGACTCCCCCCACAGAGGAGGAATAATTAGAGAGAGTGATGGGATTACTCAGGAGTCTTTTCAAATTGATCCAAAAGCCTCCCTCAGGTAGCAACTCCATTTAGGCCTCTCTAAACACTTGTTGAATGAATGAAAATGTTGGTGTCTTAACACTAACAAGGGAAGAAAGAGCTGCCTCCCAGCCCAGCCCTGTCCAGTTGAAGTATAATATGAGTCACATGCATAGTTTTAAGTTTTCCAATAGCCACGTTTTTAAAAGATAAAAAGAAACAGGTAAAATGAATTTTCATAATATGTTTTATTTACCACTTTACCATGTAATCATTATTCAGACGGTTACATTCTCTCCCCTATTTTTTGTATCGAGTTTTTGCAATCCAGTGGGCACTGTACCCTTATATCACATCTCAATCTGGAGCAGCCACAATTCAAGTACTTGATAGCCCTACATATTGGACAGCGCAGTTGGAAACTCAGGAGCTCGAGGCGGGAGTGGAGCTGCACCCAAGGTGGCCAGATACAGAGGGTCACTAAGCACAATGACCGGCTGAACACAAAGTGTGGACAAAAAGAGGCCACGTGCTAAACCGGACAAGCTCAGGGAGGCCTCCACGGAAGGCCCTACAAACTCAAGAGACCGAAAATAACAGCCTAGGATGAAAATTCCTAACTAAAAGCAGGGCATGGTGGGTAGTCACAACCTAGGCCTGTCACTTCCTTGACAAAGGTCAAGCTTTACCCTAAGTAAGTCTGTCTATCTATTGTCTTTCTGCATTTACAATAACACACCCTTGGAGTGTCAGAGCAATCCCCTTTTTCTGGACCCCTCAGGGTGCAACTTCACACTAGAGCAGGAGAACACAGCCCCTCATTATGATCCTGTTCCCTGAGAACCATCTCCTTAGCGCTGTAAATGTTAATTATTAACTATCCTGTACCCACCAATGTAAAAGAAGTACGTGTCTCCCCGTTTTACTCATTACTCTTTATCCAGTCCCAGAGACCTCCCTGCTTTGCTTTCTCCTACTCCCTAATCTACCACCAGTGAATTTCATGCAACCCCCCTACATCTCCTCCTTTGATTCTAATGTATAAAATAAGCTGCAAAACTGCCATTCTCCAGAGCACTTTCTCAATCCATTGAAATTTTGCTTCCCTGCAACTGTCAGTTTGGCTCAAATAAACGCATGAAGATTTTCTACAGGTTCAGGCCTTTCTTCCATCAACAAAAGGATGACTGAAACGACTCCCCTGACTTCCCAGGGCCCACATTTCTGAAGCCTCCTGAGCCCTGAAGCAGCTCACTAGCAAGGACAGCGAGGGTCACCCCTTTCACAGGAGGGCAGTGAGGAGCACGGACCCACAATATACCCCACTGGACATCCTGCCCAGGGAAAGGATTTTCAAAGTAACCTTCTCCCTACACTGCTGGTGAGGGAGAGGAAACATCACCTCGGTTGGCCCTGAGCTGTTAAAAAATAAATAAATAAACCAGAATGCGCTTTTCTCCCCCGACGTTTCTGACTTTTGAAATGTAAGGGACGATGGGAGGGTGCGTTTCATGGACAGCCTAAAAAGAACTTTAGCTTAGAGAGCTGAATAAAGAACTGCCATAGAAAAACCATAGGAAAAGCTTGGAACTTGAAAGGTCTAGACTGGAGTCAGGTCTCTGCCCGCACTGGCTGAGGAATCGTGGGTGAACCATTTAAATTCGGTGGCTTCAGTTTCCTCAGCTGTACACAATGGGAAGGTAGTACCAGTTCTGCATACTCTAGGCAGAAACGAGAACAGGTTAAAGGGCTAGGCCAGTGGTCGGCAAACTCATTAGTCAACAGAGCCAAATATCAACAGTACAACGATTGAAATTTCTTTTGAGAGCCAAATTTTTTAAACTTAAACTTCTTCTAACGCCACTTCTTCAAAATAGACTTGCCCAGGCCGTGGTATTTTGTGGAAGAGCCACACTCAAGGGGCCAAAGAGCCGCAGTTTGCAGACCACAGGGCTAGGTGAATGCAAACTATTCTCACTACTCACTGAGGGGTGCCAGCCAGCCCTTCCTTTGCTCTGTTGCCTTGGGTAAGTCACATGATCTCGTGTGTGTCTCACATTTATCATATGTAACGTGACGTTGGACTCAATGATCTGTCAAGGTCTATGCCTATGTAAAATACAAATAACTCTTCTCAACCCCAAACAAAATTATTCTGAATCAAACCCAATGGAGCCTTCCACTCAATTCAAATGTCGAGTGACTATTGTAAGCTCACCATAGTAATGGGTGGGGGGAAGGGGGAAACAGAGAAGCAGCCCCCTCAGAAAAAGAGGACCCAGGAAACAGCACTACGGGTTTCTAACATTAAGGGAAGGAGGTGCACATTCACATGCCAGCAGAGCTTGAGCAAAGGAGGTCAATGACTGAAGAAGGCAAGATAGAGACCAACAGGGGGTGGTGGACACGGACACCAGGGTGAACTCAGGGGTGTCTGCCCTCTCTCAGGGGGCAGCTGCTTGCCAGTATCCATTGATTGATTGATTGATTGTTTTTAAAGGAAAGGTGGGAATTTAGGCCTATGTAAAATCTGATTTTTCTATCTTTACAACCAATTAAAACAAAACCACTCTGCAAGCCAAACATAAAAGTCATGTGGCATCATACTAGTAAGTGTTCTCTGACTTAGGGAGAAAAATGTAGGTCAGATAGCAAGGACAGGAGGAAGCGCAAAAGGCACAGAATTCTCAGGCTATGGAAAGACCTTGCACAGTTTCCCAGACCAACCATCCAGCCAATTCCCCAGAAATAAAAAAGGCAGAGTTTTAGGGAGACTAAGAATGGTGGTCACAATGGTTTAATTTTGGAAGGAAGGAGGGAACGGAGGGAGGGAGGGAGGGAGGGAGGGAGGGAGGGAGGGAGGGAGGGAGGGAGGGAGGGAAAGAGGGAGGGAGGAAGGGAGGGAGGGAGGAGGGAAAAAGAGAAAGAAAGAGGTAGATGTCACTGGAGGATAAAGGAACAAAAGAAGAGCTAAAAAAAAAAAAAAGGGCATTGAGGTGGCAAGCAGGAGGGCACTTTCAGGGACTGGAGGGGCCAAAGGCTTAATTGCAGGGAGTAAGAAAGCAGAGGCAGTGAGCGGGTATAAGTGATTCTTGTGAAGATTTTGGCAGAGAAAGGAAGGAAAGAGGTAGTTTCATAACTGGAGGGGAATGCAGTCGAAGAATATTATATATGTGATGTGACCAAGTTGCTGATGATGAAAGACGCAGGAGGAAGGAGGGGGCAACTGCAAAGGAAAAGGAAAAGAAACACTTCATCCACCAAGATGAGAGGGAGGCTGTGAACAGTGAATATGCAGAAAAGATGTCAAGAAAGAGGAAAGCTCTCCCCTGAAAGATGAGGTTAAAGAGGCAGTAATACTTAGTAATACTTAATAAATAAGTAATGTTACTTCTGAAGCAACAGATAGATCTACAATCTAATTATATTGCTGAGGAGACAGACTGATGAATAATTTAAAAATCTGACTCAGTTCAGTTCAATGCTCATTGGATATGACAATACACCAGCTTCGCTTCTGTGTATGCTTTTTTTCCCGTTTGGTATTTGTTCATCAAATGCACACCATAAATAAGAAATGTCTATAAACCAAAAAGATACATTCCATGGACACAATTCATTGTCAGGGACCTCATTACCAGGTGTAGGAATACTACAGAAGAAATATACATATATCCCAGGAGGTTAAGAATATGGAATCGTCCTTAAATTCTAAGTAACACTTTGCCAATGTGAAATGACCCACTGATAGAAAATTCCATAGTGATGTGTAAATGGTTAATAAATCAGTGAATGAATCGTCCCCCAGCACTGATACCTAAAGTAAGAGTATGTGTGTGTGTGTGCACGCACGCGTGCGAGATGTAAAGAACATGGAAGAAGGGGGATCACCAAGAAGGAATTTAGCACGGAAAGAGAATGCTTTGAGTATTGACCATAATGACTTCATACTTTTGTTTAAAATCTTCCTTCTTCTCAGCATATAGACAAATTTTTGCTCCATACATATGGAAACCTAATAGGTACACTGCCATGAACCTCTATAATTGAAGGCAATGTCGTTTTATAACACTTAGAAAAATTTTTCCTGAAACACATTCTATTTCATTACTGAGAAACTTGTTCCCCATCCTATATAATAAAGAGCTAATATGCAAATGGTCATCACGCTCTCACACCCTTGTGCCAAGGCCGGGGGACCTGAGGCCGCGCCTGCCACCCCGGTGCTGGGACTGGGGGACCTAAGGCCATGCCCCCCACCACAGCGCCGGGGGACCTGAGGCTGCACCCCCCGCCTGGTGGGGCTTGACAGGGGACCTGAGGCTGTGCCCCTCACCCTGCGGGGCTTGACAGGGGTGGGTCCGGCCGGGTCTGGGTCTCACGTGATTACGAGGCACGGGGGTGGGCGGGGACTTGACTCTGGGTCCCGCAATGTGCCCCAGACTCTGACAGGAGGGAGATTTTCATATACATTTTACTAATTTTCTTTCATCTCTGACACTTCTATTACAGAGAAAGGGCAAATAGCAATATTAAAATATTTCCTCTAATTAATTCCCTTTTAATGTGCACGAATTTCGTGCACTGGGCCCCTAGTTGGTTTAATAAGACACTTGGTCTGTTCATGTTATTATATGTCACATGTGCACACAAGAGTGTAGGACAGCACAGGACTGCCATTCGGTCTTCTTCACGGGGTACAGACATGGTCAAACACTTGGTTAATTCCAGTGAACCGCCTCTGCTTCTTAAAACCTTAGTTACTAAGAAAACTGAGGATGTACTAGTATATAGCAACATAATAACTTTTTAAAATAAATAATAAAATTTAAAATATTAAGGTTTTAAATTAGTGATTTTCCTCTTTTCAAAAAGCCTCAGATATTTGAAATTGTTGAGTAATGAATCATTTGTGAAAATTAGCTTTTTTTTTTTTTTTGTATCCCTGGGTGTGCATGAACCAAAATAAACCTTTTATGCGTTAGAACTTGAAAATCTTCATTATTCTTGATGAAAAATCAAAATGTGCTCCACACTTCTTAAGGAATCTTTATAAAAATAGGGATCCTGTTCCAACATTCGAAAGACTAACTAAGATGCATGTGCTCTGAGGCTGGTGCAGGAGCTCAGGGCAATGATGGACAGACACCATGATTCACTTCTCAATTACTGGGCGTGCACTCCCAAACAAGTCACTTAACTTGTTTAAACAGTGGGGGGTGGGGGGGGGGAGATTAACCATATTATGGTTTAGCTACTAGAATGCTTATTACATGGTCATAACAACTGATGGTTAGCAGTACTATAATAATGTATAGAAAGGCAAGATCATGTGTGTCATATCATTAAAGCACAAAGAAAAAGAATGAAAGGATATTTCAGAAAATTATATGTGATGGGACTAAAGGTTATTTACTTTCCAACTTTTCTGGAATGTGGTTATATTACAGAAATAAATGACTTGAAATATTTTTATGTAAGATTCGGCTTTCAAGGAACACAGGAAAACATCAAATCATCTCCACACAGAACTATACCCTTGGCATGTGCCACGTGTGTAAGAACGGTACAAACTGAGCATTCCGTGGACGCGTGCAGCCAGGGGACAGTTGTTCTGTTCTGTTTATGCACATGAGAATTAGGGAGGAAAGGCTTCTTGAGGAATAAGAGTCTTCATTGGAAGCTGGAGAAAAAGTTGCGCTTTCCACAGATACAGGTACGAAGAAATACCCCAGGTGAGCTGTACAGGCAGCAGTTCCAAGGTATCTTATTTTCCACGAATGATCACAAGGCCAACTTAGCTGAGGCTCTTGGCATGCGGAGGGGAAAATGGCCAGGCTAAAGAATTTGAGGACTCCTCGGGGAGTCCTTGAGGACATTAGACACCATTTGGTCATTATCCTCGGCCTCTGATTAAGGCTCTACAGGAGACCTGCATTTTTATGTTCTCTGAAAACTACCCAGAGGACCGCAAACGGTCCATTCACGCAGGGAGAACTCAATAAACATGAACTGGTCTTTAGAACCTCAGCTCCCTGAGGTTTTCCTAATGGAAAACAAAAGGAAACTCTAAGTTAGGAAGAGGCTGCTGAAGAACAGCTAGAGCATAAACTGCCCTAAATAAAGTTCCTTACCTAATTTAAAGGACTCCTTTCAGACAGAGCCTAGTCCGGTGGCCTCTAGCCATATAGATTAAGGAGTTGTTCTTGGAGTCCAGAGACCTGCCTGTGCCCTTAGAAATTCAGGAGCCAGTGCTCATTTTCCTTCTGCCGTTGTGGCAGAATGGAAGGCAACAATTACTTGTATCAAGCTGGTAACATTCAGAAGACATGAAAACCTGCACCATGGGACAGAGCCCACAGCACTGAAAAAATGAAGCACAAATGCTGCTCCAAAGTATTCAGAGAATCAGAATGAAAGACGAACATCTGGTGCTAAGCAACGGAATAATTCTCCCTTACTGAGTTCTTAACAATCTCTCTAACTTTCACTTATAAAAACTAATTTACTTCAGAATTGAAGGAGAAAGTTAGAGTGACAAGCAACACAGCAATTCTGCCTTTCCAACAATTTCTCTAAATTGCTTTTATAAAAATTAATTTGCCTCCGAAATAAAGGGGGGATCTGGATGCTGAGTCATATAGTAATTCTGTCTTCCCAACTCCCGCCCCCCATCTGTTAATAAGATTTCAATCAATTGAACAGTCACTATTCTTTTTAATATAACTCTATGTTGAACCTTTTAAAGAACGGCCAAATTATCTTCCAAAGTGACTGCGCTCTTTCACAGCTCCACCAGCAATGGATGAGGTGAACATGTAACTTTTTAATTTTAAAGGAAAAAAGAATACATTCAAAAATACAAGTGGTAGAATCTCTTTATATTGTTCCGTCAATTCTGATCATGAAATCAAAGACTGATTTGGGTCTTCTGCTCTCATTATTTTCCAGAGCAAAGGCTTTACGTTAAGAAACAAAGATAACCTTGGCAACTTCACACTCTGTGCCCAAACCTCCATTCTTCTTCCTTGGAACACAGACGGTATTTCCCAGTTCCCTAACTCCTTAGGAGAGGAAGTTGCAGTCGGACCCTTAAGGCCCACACACAGGATTTTCCATTAAGACAGATAACACCCTGAAGCCTCGTGATGGCTGGTACCATGGATCTGCCTCTCACCCAGTGGGGCAAGCTGGGCCCTCCCTGGAGAAGAAACCCGGGTTCCCCAAGATATGTGATCAGTGCTGGGGCCCCGCCAGCAGGCGAGGGGATCCCAAGGCAGGTGCTGGGCGTGGAGGCCACGGGGACATAGGGTACCAAGGAGACAGAACTGAACCTCACATCACCATGCTTGGCCCCAGAGGATGGCTGGTTAGCCAGAGACGGGTAAGATTCCTCAAGGAAGGAACAACCTAAGACAGGCACAGTCGCAGAGGGGCCATCAGGAGAGAACTTGGGGGTCAACAGAGGTGGGGCACAGACCCTCACCCCCCTAACTTAGCAGGGGCCTGAACCCTCACCCCTTCTAAAGGAAGTCTCCTGCCCCCATGGCTGCTTAACGTCCTATGCCCAGCTCAAATCGGGACCCGGGTAACAGACAGAGACTTGGCCGACAGCAGCTGCCCTCTCACTGCAACAAGAATTGTTTGAGTTGTCTTGAACCCATGGTGTGGGAAGTGGGTTTTTGATATCTAAATCCAGCCTACCACCAGGAATGCTCAGGGCCTACTCAAGAAGGCAAATAACCCTTTCCACTAATATTTACAGGGTAAAATAAGATTGTTGTTAGAGTAATAAATTTGACAGTAAAATAGTAGTCAAGTTTTCAGGCTAATTTAAATTGGCTAATTGAAACAAGCGAATATTCTAGAAAAAGTAATAGTACTGGACAAAAAACAATTCCTAAAGTGTTAACTAAAATTTTTATTGGTAGTTCATCTCATGATAAAATCGCATAACATGTAATGAACCTAAAGCAGTCATATTATAGTGCAAAAATAAAATTTAAAAGCTATCAAGACTACATTAAAACATTTTCAAAAGCCTCCTAATATTTAAATCAAAAAAGGGGGGGATAGTAGAAGAATATCATGTAAGGAAAAATATCCTGTAAGTAAATTACATCTAGAAAATTTGTACTTTAGAAAATAATTGTAATGCTAAAAGCAAGACACCCATGAAAAACACACATGGTGTCAAAACAAGCCTGAGGAAAATCATTTGGGCAAAAAATGAAAAAGGATCCCAAGTCAAATTTATAGGAAATATTCCTTTATTAACTTTTGGTCGAGAATATGTTTGTATATTTTCAGGAAACAACTCCGAGACCATGTGGATTCCGGCAACAGAGAGGAATCAACAGGACTACTCCAGCCATGAAGACAGAAGAGAAGCAGTCCAGAGATGGAAGACACTAACATCGCCTTGCCATACTAGCAGTCAGCAGCTGTGCGTCACTGCAGGTTGCCCAGGACCGAACCAGAGAGGGTCGGACCTGTATTACCACCATTTGTCCACCATCCAGAACTGAAATATCACTGCTGACATGTGCACATAAGGAACTGTTTGACACTGAAATTGGGTCTCAAAAGAACTGTTAGCCCAGAAAGAAACTCACTACAGACTGATTCATTTGCCTTTCAGCATAACCATTATTGCTTGTCTCATTTTTGGTTCTTATAAGTGTATTTCTAGTAGCACATGATCTCACTCATCTAGGGGAAATGATGAACAACACAGACTGATGAACAAGAACAGACCCAGAAACAAGGAGGAATGTATCAGACTGTCGGGCCTCAGAGGGAGGGTAGGGGAGGGTGGGGATATAGGGGAGAGATCAACCAAAGGACTTGTGTGCATGCATATGAGCCTAACCAGTGGTTAAGGACAACAGGGGGGTGGGGGCATGCATGAGAGGGGTGTGGGATGGGAATGGGGGGATGAGGACAAATATGTGATACCTTAATCAATAAAGAAATTAAAAAAAAAAAGACAGATAACACTCATTCTATTCCTTGCCATGGGAAGGTCCTCTGAGATTTGCTTTTGAGTTGGTTCCGTAAGTTGAAACCAACAAACAATACCTCCAATTGTACACATTAAATATGTGCAGTTTATTCTATGTCATTCATAACTCAATAACGTTATTTTTTTTAAATGAGGCTCCCTGACAATAAGGAATAACCAAAGGAATAATCTCAAGCAGGTGGCAATTAATCTCAGAAAGTATTAGGGAATCTTCTCTATCTATAATCATAAGAGCGTAAAATGCCAATTAGACCAGACGTCCTTCCGGAGGAAGCTGGGGCTACGAGGGAAGCCCGAGTCCCAGGTGCCTGCCGGCAGCCGGAGGGAAGCCCGGATCCCGGGTGCCAGAGGGAAGCTGGTGCCAGCAGCTGGGGAAAAGGAAGGCCTACTCTTGCATGAATTTCATGCATCGGGCCTCTAGTATTAGAGATAAAAGATAGAGGCTCCATGATCTAATCTCCAGAGTATCCAAAATAATTCACCATTATCTTAGTCTGGAAGAATTCTAAATTTGGTGTAACCAAACACTCACCCAACTTCATTTTAAAAAGATCTCAGTGGTTACCCAAGACACCTTCCAAATATAGCAGGAAGATAAACCAACGATAAAATTTATGCTTAGATGGTAATACCGAAAAAAAATACATAAAAGTTGGCAACATCTAAAAACCAGTTCATTCTTGGTTTTGGTCCAAAAGGTTCTTAGGTTGCTCACTCATTCATTCAACCAATGAGAGCCTACTAAGGGCAGGTGCTGTACCAGAACCTCAGGAGCCCAAGGTAAACCAGAAAGACAAGACGCTGCCTCGGGACTTCACATGCTAATGGCGGCCTGGAATATTGGGAGACAGTAACCACATTAACAAATAACTTAAAAGAGTTACAGAAAATAAAAAGTGCTATGAAGGGGGAACACTACACGGATGATAACTATAGTTATCACATACTCAGCTCGTACCAGGTGCCAGGCACTGTGTATAAGTATCATTGGAATTAAGCTCACTCTAAGAAGGGGTTCTATTATTTGACAAATGAGGAGGCCAGGCCCAAAGTCCCTCAGACAATCAGTGGCAGAGCCAAGACTTGAATCTCAGCCACCTGGGCTCAGAGTCCAAGTTTTCCCCCCCATGATCACACCACCTTGTGTGAAGTACAGCAAACGGAGGAGGAAGAATGACTTTAGAGAAGGTGGTGAGGGGAAGCCTGTCAGAAGTGACCGTTGAGCAGAAATCTAAAGCACAAGACAGGGAGCACTGCTTTCTGGCAGGAACTAAAGACTCAGAGTACTTGACTATTAGGCCACGCCTACTTTATGCCTTATGCACATAAGGAATGCTTCTTTTTATGTTACATCTACAGCAGAGGAGCAAGTTGCCAGTGTTTTTAAAACTGGGTAAGTGGTATTTTAAACACATGACCAGGAATCAAAGTAAAATGATAAATTTAATGAAAATGTACGTTTATCATAAGCCTGCAATACACAATGGTGTTTGAAAAACCATCCATAATCCGATGTTTAGCACTTACTTCGTTCAAACCTTCTGCTTGCTAAGAATCATGTCATCCTTGCCCAAATGACGGCTAAACTTGCATGAGTCAGCTCCGAATTAATGAGCGTGCTAAAAATCTTTCCATTCTAGTTGGTAGAACACTGGTATTTTTGAACAAAGAAAGAAGCAAGATACTACATTCTTTTTTTTTTTTAACTGTAGTCAGTTCTTGACAAATATACTTTTTTATACATATCCTGCCAGGGTGTCCTCAAGAATTCCCTGGGCTTCCCCCAAGAAAGTCTTACTCCTCACCATTTCCAACCTGCTCAAATTTAGGAAGCTCCGGTCTAAACAGACTGGAATCCACAACCTCTGGGACTTCAGTGGAGAGGGGTCTGAGGCAAGCGTTCCCAGGAGGGAAGAGAGGATGTGATAACAGCAAGAGAACACTATCTTAAGAATTTAAACAAAGGCTCCCAGGGACAGAATGCAAAGCCATTTATACAGCCATTCTTGCCCCTACCCAAAACCCCCAACCAAGTTTCTCTTGGAGAATTCTGTATTTTAATCACAGGCCATCTGTTTGCAACTCACGCGATCACTACCACCATTTTATTACCTACCCTAACACAGGTAGAGACCACAGTCCACAGTTACAGAAAGTTGAGGAAGAAGAGAAAAGACAATTGAAGATAAGAAGGGAGGGCCAACTAGTCCAGGAGTGTTTCCCACTATCTCAGTCCTCCCACCCAATTCTCTCTTTACCTATCTCTAATGCTCAGCTCCTTTCAAATCATTCCATCCCTTAATCCCACAGCTGAACCTCTGACCCCAGAGAATCTACTCCAGGTCCAGAATCCTACCCCCAGGCCCATCCTGTTTAGTTTCTGACACATGTAAGTTCCTTGGGCCTTCCCATTACCAAAGCCAACGGAGGAACTGGGGTGGTGGGGGAGGTCCCAGCTTCTGCTGGCAAGCCTGTAGCAAATGAAGACATTCCTCTGGAAACTTGGAATTCAATTCTGAACTCATTTCCCTCATTATACATGGTGGTGAGTCTTTTATTTGATCATGACTGCACTCTGGCATACTCTGAGTCACAGTCTGATCTGAGCTTCAAACCACTGTGCATAAGACATAGCAGTGCCAGACCCTTTGAGATATATTATCTCATTTGATCTTCTCAAAACATCTGGCTGGGGAGGAGGGGGTCAGTTTTTGGCAGCACAGTGGAAAAAGCAAAAGTAACTAATATTGATGGAGACTTAAATATATGTTTACAAGATCTAAAGAAAATAATTCACAAATGAATTTTTCTAACACAGCCTGTTTTTATACTGGGGATGGTCTGGCCCCTGAAGTGGTTTATAGAGTAAAAGAAAAAGCATTATTCAGAAAAAAAGCCCCAAGTTTGATTCCTAGAGTTGGCTCTGCTCTGAGACTGCCTCGTAAGACCGTGTCAACTTTACTCAAATGGTTGAATTTCAGTAGATTGCTATTGAAATGTTCTCCCCTGTATCACCAAAACGGCTAAGCCAGGTGCCACTCATCCCCGCATGCTTCCCTCCCCACCAGAAACTTCCATCTGATGGCCTGACATCAAAGAAATAGCCAGCGTCTCCGAGAGATGGATGATTTATTTACCTGGTCTCAACTGGCAAAGTTCTGGTTCAAATGAGGAAAATGCTCGTTTGAAAGAAAAGAGGCAGGAGAAAAGAATGAAAATCCTTTCCACTCGGGCAGTAGTTTCTCTTTCCAACTTAAGGCAGAGTAAAGAATCCAATGACTCGAGTGACTCCGGACTTCTCCTGGGTGGATCTTTATGCCTCTCTGAGCAATTCTACACCCGTCCAATAACAAAAGCAGAGCAATCCTTCTTCCTGCCTCACACACCAAGTACTGGCATGCAATATTGATAATACCTAACAAGTAAAGACAGGCTTTCACTGCGAAGCTTGTGCTTACCCATGCTCCGCAGCGTAACTATTCGAATTCTTGGAAATTGTGGTCATTGTCCATGACCCAGAGTCGGAATATATAAATAATATACAGGAAGGAATGACTGAGAGTTAAGACTTGTTTTTGGTGTTTACTTTCAAAGGAGGAAAAAAATATTTCAATAAACAAGACTATCTGAAGGGCATGGATCAAGTTCAAGGCTCATAGATGGTCTGAATTACTTTTCCAACTGGTTTTTCATGGGAACTTTGGCAATATCACACTATCTGTGGGGGGAACCGAGTGTCATTTTAGCTTTGAGAATCATGCCAAAACAAATGCCTCAGATAAAAAGATGGGAAAATAAGTGATAGTGGTTTTTCTCTTTTATATGCTTTGATGTCTTAAATAACAGAATTGCATTCAGTTCCCCAAACAATCAGTGCTCTTACTTTTTGGCTTTTGCACACGCTGGTCTGCCTGCATGAATGTTCTTCCTGCCATAAAAATTCATCTTTTCCATTTCTCTTGGTTAACCCCCTTTTATCCATCACACAGATACCCACTAAGAACTCACTCTTCCAGAAACCTTCTGTGACCTCAGCTAACTTTGTATCATTGTTTGGGCTCTGTTTCATTCTTTGAGACTGCCTTCTATTTTGTTTTCAGAAAAAAAAAATTATTTCACCTAAAGGACATGAAAGTGTATATCGTGTAATGAGGGCTTACTGTAAATTGCAACTTCCTGGTTCATTTTTAATCCGTGTTATTCCTTAAAATAATGCAACCATGTTATTTTAGACATATTCTCTAAAAAGACTTCACTTCATCAGATTGGCCATAACCTTTCTGAATAAAGCTGATTAAAAAGGGGGGAGAAGGGAAAAGCTGCTCTTGGGATAGAAGAGAAATTCATTCATTCACTTGAAGTTTATTGGAGGCCTATTCTGAAAATCACTATTCTCATTCTGATGATGTGGCCGATAATAAAGGTAAACAAATAACCAGATACATTCGTCTTCCACCTTACTCAGGGACTTTATCAGCCCTCTGAACCCAAGCTGGCAAGTGGGAGAGAACACCTGGAAACGGCATAGGAAGCATACAGTGAGGTTTCACAACACACAGGGACGCTTTCAGCAGGGGCACAAAATGAAGGGCTTCAAATATTTCAGTCTCATAATCTTCCCTTATTATAGTGCAGGAGGGAGGAATTCCTCCTGATCCCTCCAGTGATCTGGAACAGGGCATTCCCAGTGCTCCGTGTTGTGAGGACATTACTACTACTACTACTACTACTACTACTACTACTATTATTATTATTATTATTATTATTTTAATCCTCACCCAAGGATATTTCTATTGATCTTAGAGAGGACGGGAGAAAGAGAGAAACATCAATCAGTTGCCTCCTGTACTGACCCCTACTGGGGACCAAACCCACAACCTAGGTATGTGCCCTGACCAGGAATTGAACCTAAAACCTTTTGGTGTACAAGATGATACTCCTACCAACAGAGCTACCCTGCCAGGACGAGGACATTATTTTTTTTAAAAGACTAGGTTTTTGTCTCCCCCAACCAAAGTTTTACTGATATGTAATTGGCATACAACATTGTATTTTTTTAAGGTATGCAACACAACAATTTAATATATGTCTATATTGCAAAACGATTATTAGGACTTCTTAATATTCCAATGGCTTGATTAAAATTTGTTTGCTAAGCTAAATACGAACATGATATATGTGTCTACAGATGAACTTACCTCGACATATGAAATTGGAAATATTCCTATTTTGTCTGCCAGCATTCCTTCAGCCCAGTTTTCATCCACTCTGCGGATCACAGTCAGAACATCATCCTAAAGAAACAATAAATATTAGTCTACCTGACCCCATCAAGCTTGTCACTTATTATCTTTTCAATAGAGGGACTAAAGTTTTAAGAAAACATGATAAAAGCCCTGTGACATGCCTTTAGTACATGAATCCAATGTTTTGATGAACTAAATGGTAACGTTCAGTCAACCTGGTGTCCCTTCAGAAAGTTGTTAAACTAGGAACCCCTTCTAACCAGGGGTTGGTTGCTCACTTTGTTTAGATCCACAGATTGCAACCTCTAGTGCTCCCCAGCCTCTTAAACCCATGTTTTAGATGGATTCTCGGGCTCTTGTCACTTTCTCTCTGATAATACACCGAATGCCCATTTAAATGCATATCCCACTGTTTTTCTTTACATAAAACACAATATCCTACTTAAAATTCCAAAGCACACAGGGATTATCAATTCAGTTGATATATTCCTATGTGCTTTCCAGCAAAGAAATTTACATAGAAAATAAGGAAGTAATGCTGTTTCATTTTGTTATTCACAATTCAGTGAATTAAAACCCCTGGTGGGCACACATACCCCGTATAGCAACCTAGAATTAAATTTAGGCTCTAAATATGAAAATGATACCACACAGAGCATCAACCAAAATTACCTTTCACATAGAACAGCCCAAGCACAGAATTCCTTTCTGTGGGACTTTTAAGAAGACTGCTTCCAGGTGTTTTTAAAAGCACAGTGGTATAGTTCACACAACACCATTTTACCTTTTTTTTTTTTTTTTCCAAAATGAAACAGGAGCCCTATTGCTGTGATTCCAGGTACAGGGGACTAACTGGCAAGAGGAAAACCACCCCACCCTGACATTACCTTTGCAAATGGAAGGCAATCTTTGTCTGCTTCCTTGTCTTTCACCTCAAAGTCATAAAGTGCTTTGCACTGAGGTGGGGGCTGAGGTAACGGCTTGATAATCTGCACAAAGTTGGTGGGGAAAAACCCATGGATCCCGTTGACTTCCCCGTGGTACCAATTTTCATCCACTTGTCGCCGCAGAATGATGATGTCACCTTTGCTGAATTTAAGGTCTCCGGGCTCTTTCCCTTCGTAGTTGTATAATGCTTTGGCACATGGTAACTGAGGTATACCCTGAAACAAAAGAGATGAGTTTTAGTGGAAAAACATCCCCAACGTGTCTGAAAACTTAACTGTGTTATCATTCTTTTCAAGCCAAGGTCAAACCAACATTTTGCCCTTGGAATAAAAAAAAACTCACATAAAAAAATTATGCATGTGTCTCACCAAAAAACTGCAAACAAACGAATGTCACAGTGAAATAAGAGGAGTTGACCACCCATGCACACCCCCTGGGAGTTAGCCTTCTGCTCCTGAGTCTCATTTTGTGGGGTTTGGAGTATTTATTTAATCCATGGAAATACAACTCCTGAGTCTGGCTCCCTGGTGTAAAATTCAAAAACACGTAAAAAAAAAAAAACGAACTTATTGCCTGATAGTAACTACCTTATTCGGCAGGATACATGATAAGCATCGAGAAGAAAAATTTACATAGAAGCACAATTCACTCACTTAGTGACTGCTCTTAAACTTGGTGGTTAAGAATCAGAGTTTGGCTTTGGGCAAAACTTTCCCAGCTGCTTTTAATGTGGACAGTAGGACCTATTGTCTCATGAACTCTGGTATTTATTGAGGGTCTACTATGTGCCAGGGCCTGGAATACAACAGTGACTCAGAGCGCCACGGCTGCTGCCCTCTCAGAGTGTATCATCGGTGATCATACAGACATGCAGGGTCGTTCACAATCTGATAAGATCCTTCAACTTTGCACTTTCCTGGTTACAGAGCACCACTGGGTTGATATGCTAATAGTGGAGGTTTTGAACGTTACTAATTGCATTCTGA
The DNA here is from genome assembly GCF_027574615.1 of Eptesicus fuscus. NCBI lineage: Eukaryota > Metazoa > Chordata > Mammalia > Chiroptera > Vespertilionidae > Eptesicus > Eptesicus fuscus. Next base: position 39,505,201 of record NC_072478.1, on the reverse strand, counting down.
TTTTAAATGACAGGTTTAAAAATGTGTGGGGGTGCCCCAAGGCAACCTAACCATCAAATGGGTTAAATATGATATTTCCCAATGGCATTGGCGGTGCCCCTTCTTGAGCACTAGCTGTCACTTTAAGAAGAGCTCTGGCCTATCTGGGACACTGCTGCCTCTCACTGATTGGAAGACTAAACGGCAAATCAAACACGTATATCGTAATTTCGCCGAATGAGATTACCGGGCTCCTGCTTTTTCACGTAGTTATTAATTTATCCATTCATCCAGAAAACATGTATCGCAGGCAACATGCTAGTGCTGAGAACTGAACGAGGGACAGGGCTCAGTTCTTATCCTTAAAGGACAAGAAATTAGATATAATTATAATACAGGGTAGTGAGTGCAATGATAGCGTTATGCTCGGATACGGAATTCAACAACAGAGATACGGCAGAGGTGCTTTAGGAAGCGCAGGTCTGTGGTGGGTGAAAAGTGAAACACTTCCTCGAGGACACCTGAGCCAATGAAAGGAGACAGAGGAGTCAGCCGGGCAAAGCTGGAGTGGAAGAAGGAAAGAGGAGCGAGGGCATTGCAGGCAGAGAACACAGCCCCAGCAAAGACGTGGAGCGTGCTGTGCAGCGGGAGTGGGGTTTTATACAGAACACGGGTGGGGCTGTGGAATATCAGGTTAGGAGAGGTGAGCAGAGGCTCGGTCATGGAGAGTCTTGAAAGACATGTGAAAGAGCTTCGATTGCCGTGTCCCTCCGGCAGTGACACGCCACGCCCAGGCGGGAAGCACAGCCAGCCCGGAGAAGAGCTGTGTGCCAGGCAGATGAGTCTGGCAGCGGGATGGAAAGCGGACAGGAAGTGGGCTGGCAGGCAGACAGCTCTGGGCAAAGCACAGGCCTCAACTAGTTGAAACAGTTTTTAAGTTTCCTCTTTCTAATGAAGTCGAGCAAGAGGGAGCATTACTCGTGTTACTACCCTCTCCCTGGCCCCCGCCCCCACAAGAAAAGCAGATGAAAGTGTTACACCCTGGATGGCAACAAAACTTCATAATGTAGTTAAAAAAACAAACAACAGTTTGGTTTCTAGTCAGAGATTTAGAGTCTGACCTACTTATAAAAGCCAAACTTTTTTTTTTTGTTCATTTTGTTTGGCTGAAGGGGACCAGCCAATTCTTGGATCTCAACATGCTATTGGCAGGCGTCTTGTCTTGGCTTGGCCTGTAGGATGTTGTGTTTGGTTAATGAGAGCTGCTTGGAGGCCAATACTCCGGAAGACAGGAGTTGAGCCTTCCAGAATCCTGGGACCCTCGTGTACCCTCTGACTTTGGGGCCCTGCCTTAAGATCCTGCCTCAAATGGCCTGACTCCTGCTGCCCATCCTTGACCTAATCTTGTAAACAACCCGGCTGCACCCTTGGGCTTCCCCAGAAGGGAAACGCCCATCAGGAACTCGGGTGCTTCACAAACCTGTGAATTTGGGTCATATTCCATTCAAGGTCCAACCTTATGGAAGGGTTCTAATCTCTGTCTACTCTCATGGAGAGACCTCCCTACATTCCCTTTTTTACTATGGCTTTCTTGAAGTATGGTTACCACAATTTAACAATATTTCCCAAGTCAGGTTTGAGGAAATAACAGTAAATAAACACAGCAATAAATATTACTGTGAGAGCCCAGCCAGCATGGCTCCGTGGGTGAGCGTCGACCTGTGAACCAGGAGGTCCTGGTTCGATTCCCGGTCAGGGCACATGCCCGGGTTGCGGGCTCGATTCCTAGTGGGGGGTGTGCAGGAGGCAGCCTATCAATGATTCTCTCTCATCACTGATGTTTCTCTCTCTCTCTCTCCCCCTTTCCCTTCCTCTCCGAAATCAATAAAAATATATTTTAAAAAATATTACTATGAGCGAGAGAGTAAGAGTGATCGAGCCAGAGACAGAGCGCACTGACAACTACTGCAGTAAACGAATTCTTGGAACATAGCTGACGGGACCATGATCGGACAGCAAAGGGCACCTTTTGGGAGCCCCAACTCCAGAGCCAAATGCCTGGGTTTGCATCCCAGCTCAGCCACTTACAAGCTGTGTGATCTTGAGCAGCTTGACCTTTCTGGGCCTCCTTTTCTTCATCTGGGTCGTCGTGAGGATTCAGTGAAGGAAGGTATGAAAACCACTACAAATGGCCCAGCAGGCAGCAAGTGCTACGAGCATGAACGATCATCATCATCGTCATCACCCAGAATGAAAAGCCTGTTCGCCAGGGAAACACAGCACCTGAAAATGCATTTGTCTCCATGCAGCTGGACGCCTTTCTTTCTGGACGATTCCACACAGCAATTACATGTTAATACATAGTCACTGCAGAACAATGCAAAGAATGCTCCTCCTAGGAAGTGCTGGGGCTTTCGAAACGTGCACTTCTGAAGCCCACATTTGCTTTCCGAGTGGAATCCATTCATCTTCTGGTTGAACAGAAGAAATTACAAATTCACGGACATGCACCGTTTAATAGGGGATGGCGTTTTAGAGGTGGCTGTGGTTCATCTTGACAGGGCTAATGTAAGGCACTGGAGGCCTGCATGAATTAATTGAAAATCCTATTACAAACTTGGTGACAAATAACTCTATTCACCATTACGGCCTGTTCTCTCGATTTCCCCCTCCCCCCGCCTCAATTAGCTCTTTTTGGCCTAGTCTGCCCAAATCCATGCCAGCCAAAGCCATGCACCGAGATACTGAGCGGGCACTCTTAGAAGCCATTCTCAACTGCTCCTTGAGGAGATCTGTAACATTCCAAACTACCCACAGTGTGGTTCTCTGGTGATACGCTGCTGTGGGAACTGAAGGAATTTATTCCTTCACAGATCACTTCTACACACCAGCGGCCTCACAGACTTACTAACGTTTCCACCTAAAATCATCCGTCATGCTTATCACAATGAGCGGCAAGGATAAAACCTATCACCGGGGCACCCACAATGGTTAGCCTAGTTACATCTCTGTGACTGCAACCTGACATGCACTCATTCACACTGACGTGCTAAGGTTATTTCAATGATCAATAACCGCAGAGAAAGAGTCATAAAGCTTATGGCAATCTAACCCAGCAGCAGACATTTGTGCATCTGGCTGTGTTTCTCTATGGTGTTCTTTTTCAATTCAAAGAGGCTAAGAAGCCAGTTTGTGTCAAATGTCTCAAAAGAAGGTTTCCCACATTAAATGAAATGAATTCTACTCTGATTTCAAATCAAGCCAAGTTCAGTGATCTTTAAAAGACCTCTTCCCACACAGACTGCAGATGATTAAGGCTAAACGGTTAACGACTTGGAAGAACAATAAAAGAATGCATTTTCCTTCTGCAACATCTGCAGGATAAAGTCAGAATACTGGGTTGGATAGCCTAGGACTACTCGTGTGGGTGAAATACACCCAGAGCTCACGGAGGCACTGCCTCCTCATTCATCTCCTTGGAGAGGTCGGGGAGTCATGTCAGCACCCGGGCCCTCTGCCCTCGGTGCCTTCGGCAGGCTTTCCGAACGGCCGCCTTTCTTCTGTGTCCTCTCGTCAGGCCACGGCCCCCGAGGAGCTGCAGAGCTTACATTTCACTTGGCTCCACATGAAAGGGAGGCTTAAAAGGAGAGAAAGCCAGGGAGAAGCCAACTCCGCAGTCTAACCTGGGGTTTGCAGCTGTCAATCACGCTGCCAGCTTTATCAAAAAACTTGGCAATTTAGACAGGGGAGGCAGTATAACAATTCTAAATCTAAAATACATTTCAATAAATGATGACTCTCTTGCTCACAGAAAAAAAAAGAATACCTATGACAGTGAGCCAGTTTTACTTCTCAGATAATTTTTGCTTCTATGTTATATGTACAGGTATTTTATCTGACATTAAAATCCTCATGAGATCAGCACACAAATATTTTTGATGAAATGCTTTACTCTCCATTTCTGTACCATCAAGTGCATCCCAATATATCTGGCAAAGCACTATTTGATGATCTTGCTGAGAGTCTAACAGGTAAATAAAACATTCACTGACAATTTATTTTATAGACTCTAAATGCCAATGCTCAGATATAAATGCAAGACAGCCTCCTGAAATTCAAATTCCTTCGTGCATTTCTTACTGCTCCATAAAGTAAAAAAGATTCAATGACCTACTAAAAAAGAATATCTAGAAGATACTCTGGTCATGGGAACAGCAATAAACTGTGTATAATTTAGTAATTTAGTTATATCTAAACTGGCACAAACTCAGGCTTATTCCAACTTGAATTTTAAAAACTACCCAGAAAGAATCGAGGCACAAGGAAATCACAGCAATAGGAGGTAATGCACACAAAGAAATGAGTAGCAAAATGGGTTGAGGAAAGGATTTTTTAAAAACGTCCTTTGTACAATGAAATACATGTTGGCTTTTCTCTAAAAAGTGAAATATCTACCAGGATATAATAACTATTTCATAAAAATACTGATTCTTTCATCGTTCGTAAGTCTTAAATATTAATCTCAAGATGTCTAGGTTGGATCATCACTTAAATATCTTTGAACCATCACTTGAAATATTTCCACTTCATTTTAACAAACATCCCAGGTGAACATTACAAGTTACTTTGCCAAAGCAATATCAGTAGGGACTGAGAATTCCATCCTCCCACAGGAGTCAAATACTGAACCAAATATAAATGAAGTTAGTTGAAGTAAAAAGATTATGTTCAAACATCAGAGATAAAATAGCAGAGTTTTCTAACAAGAAAAAAAATGATCTTAGACTCTTTGTTAAATTCTTTTCTATGATCCACAATATAGAGAACAGGTAAATGAGTCTGTGTGGGATGGAGTCAGGCACAGCCATCCCCTGGGTTCCTCGCTCCTACTTGTCCAGGAGATCCTGAGGGCACACCCTGGAGCGCAGTCTGGAGGGCAATGCTGTAGGGAGAGAAGTGGACTAAGGGGCACTGTTTAGGAAATGCCCATATTGAGGGGCTAAAAACACCAAGAACTAGAGGTCAGGAAGAGGACCAGCAGAAAACCACCCTTGTATCGAAAACAATGCCTTATCCACATCACCCATGTCTTTACAACCTGGAAACGATTCCCACTTATACCATCAACGTTCCACACAGTGCGTTTTATGGCCCTCCATTTGGACTGACCGTTCCACGTCGTATTTTCCACACTCAGCAGGCAAACCAGGCTGCTGTCATCGCCTCCAACCTCAAACATGCCGTTCCTCCGTGCTATTGCCCGGATGTTGTGTCCCCCTACAAATTCATGTGTTGCTATCCTGACCCCCAAAGGTGATGGTGTTAGGAGGTGGGGTCTCTGGGAGGTGACGAGGTCATGAGGCTGGAGCCCTCGCGAATGGGATTAGCGCTCTTATAAAGGAGGCCCCACAGCGCTCTCTAACCCCTTTCGCCCGAGAGGACACAGTGAGAAGCTGCCGGCGATAACCAGGAAAAGGGCCTTCCCCAGAACTCAGCCACGCAGGTGCCTTGATCCTGGACTTCCCAGCATCCAGAACTGTGACAAGTGACTTCTGTTGTTTATGAAGCACCACCCAGAGTCTGTGGTACTTGACTAGAGCAGCCCAAATGGACTAAGGCACTCCGGCACCCACATTCATCAAGAACAGCCCACTCTCCCTCCACCTTCCTACCTCGGGAGTCCCCAGCACTTGTTTATGGGTGATTAGACGGCTGCAGTTGATAATTACGCTGCCGTTTCTTTCACTTACATCTCTGTGTCTTTCCAGGAGGGCTGCTTCTGTTGTCTAGAATCAGATGTGAATAAGATGATGCTGGTGTAAGGCCACAAAACAGACCCGCTCTCAGATACAATGGCAGCCTGTGCTCTAGGACGCAGGGCAGCACTGCCGCCTTGGGGAGGAGTCTCCCCACCGCCCCCAGGTCTGCAGAAGGTGCTGCTCTGCTGCTCCCACAGAATGTCTCGTGCATTACTCCTGTTACAGCCTTGCTCTCACTCAGTTTACAGCCGGCTTCCGCCTACTAGACTGTAAAGATGGTAACCTCCGTGAAATCTGGGACCACGTGTCATCCATCCTTACGTTATAAGCTTCTACCTCGGTGTCGGTAAGTGAATCCTTGCTATAGGAATAAAGGAAAAAACTGTTCTGGGTGTGGCTCAGTTGGCTGAGCGTCATCCTCCGAAAGGTCGCCAGTCGGGGCACATGCCCGGGTGGCCAGCTCCATCCTGGCAGGAGGGGAGTGGGAGGCAGCAGATCAATGTTTCTCTCAGACATCGACGTTTCTTTCTCTCCCTCTTCCTTCCTCTCTCTCAATAAAGCAATAAAAAGCAAACCAAACTTTTTTTGTTAACGTTCTCTCTACTGGGCTGAGTGTTAAAATGTGGACACCTACGTGGAAAAATGCCATACCCAAAGAAAAAGCAACCTGAAAGCCGGGCCGCTGGGGCTCAGTGACTGGGTGTCAACCTGGGAACCCGGAGGCTGCGGTTTGATTCCCAGCTGGGCACATACACAGGTTTCGGGTTTGATCCCCTGTAGGGATGTGCAGGAGGCAGCCAATCAATGATTCTCTCTCATCATGTATGTTTCTCTCGCTCTCCTTCGCCCTTCCTCTGCGAAATAAATTTTAAAAAGAAAAGAAAAGAAAAAGCAACTTGAAAAACAATTCTAGAGAGAGTCAGGCTCAGCAGGTTTGAATATTTATGTGTTCCTGGTACTCCACATGAATGGCAGACCATTAGCCTCTGCTTTAAAAAAAAAAAAACAAAAAACCAAACAGATTATTTTTGACCAATTGGGAAACAGGAGGAAAGGCATTTTATTTTTTAAAATATATTTTATTGATTTTTTATTGATTTTTTTTTTTTGACAGAGAGGAAGGGAGAGAGATAGAGAGTTAGAAACATCGATGAGCGAGAAACATCGATCAGCTGCCTCCTGCACACCTCCTACTGGGGATGTGCCCGCAGCCAAGGTACATGCCCTTGACCGGAATCGAACCTGGGACCTTTCAGTCCGCAGGCCGACGCTCTATCCACTGAGCCAAACCGGTCAGGGCCCGCCTCTGCTTTTGAAACAGTGCCTCCCACACAGCACTTGGGGGACATGCGACACTGAGACATGAGAGGAGCAGGAACACGGAAGGAGGGGCGTCATTCCCATGCCCCAAGGTCGCCGGGGCACCTGGGCACACCAAGGTGGTACAGGACACCCCGGGGAAATGAGAGCTGGTACTGCTGGCTGGTGTCCACTTCAATAAGCTCTGGGAACACAATGCATTCTGGAAATGGGCAGCTGAGTGCTCTGTACTGAGCAAATTGTCGGCGTTTGAAAAATGTGAAATGAATTATGCAGCCAACCACAGCAAACAAATATTTTCCTTACAGACTCACTCGGGAGTTATGAGGAAATAGTCATGAAAATGATTTACGGCTTTTATCTTGGATGGCCTTAAAAAGGGAGTATTCAACAGACAGACAGATCATTAAAGAAAACAAATCTTATTCATTTCTCTAAGGGAACATAGCCACTGAGATGCAGTCACTGAACTAAAATGCAGGAAATTCATACCACTCGTTGCCCTGAATGTTAGTTTTCTGTTTCATCACATGCTTGATAATTACCATAGTATTTTGCAAAGAGCAAGAACACTTATTGAGAAAATTCCCTGTCGTAACAGGAGCTACTATCATGAGAACGTAAGGCAGGATGAGGGATAAGTCCTGGTAAAAGGTCAAGTTTCTATCTCTTTGAAAAACAGCTTGATTCCTGCCCTTCCCTTTGCCCTGCCTAAGCCTCCCACCTGCCCCCGGCGATGTGGGACTAGATAGGAAGGAATAACCATCTGCGTGGCCTTGTCTACTCCATACAGAAACCCAGGAAGGTAGGGAGAGTCAGGGACACAGAGGGAGAGGAGTGTGTGGGAGCAGGTTTTACAATTAAATAAAAAGGGCAGGAAAGGCCTTGATCTAATTCAATTGCCTGGTTTTAGACTGTTTCTTGTCCAGTGCTTTCATGAATATCCTGGAGAGAGTTTACTCATGTAATTTAAACATGACATTAATTGGGGAAAGATGACTCACAATTTCAGAATTAAAACAACATTAGAATACACTCAAACCTATATGGACAATTAGATAAAAGTGCTAAGGCAACTCAACTGGGGAAAGTAAAGCCTTTTCAACAGCTGGTTCTAGAATAATTAGAAGCTCAGCAGGGGAGGGGCGGAATGAGTCTTGACTCCTACCTCACACATCATATACAAAAATTAATCAAGAGATAAATCCCAGAATCACATGTAAAAGCCAAAACTGTAAGTTTTCTAGCAGAAAGTAAGGGAGAATATCTAAGGGATGAGGTATGCCAAAAAAGAAGCTTAACTAACCATAAAAATTTATAAATAGGATTTCATCAAAACTTAAAAATTCTGTTCATCAAAAAACACAATTAGGGCCTAGCCTGGTGTAGCTCATCAGTTGAGCATAGACCCAGGAACCAAGAGGTCACCGGTTCGATTCCCGGTCAGGGCATATGCCCAGGGTTGCGGCCTCGATCCCCAGTGGGGGGCGTGCAGGAGGCAGCCAATCAATGATTCTCGCTCATCATTTATGTTTATATCTCTCTCTTCCTCTCCCTTCCTCTTTGAAATCAATAAAAATATATTTAAAAAAACACACAATTAGGGAAATAAGAAATCCAAGGCACACATAGGGAAAATATTTGCAATACATATATATGACCAAGGACATGAATCCAGAAACATAAAGAACTCCTACAAATCAACAACAAACAACCTAATTTAAAAAAAGACAAAACATTTGAACACGCTTCATAAAGATACATACATAGTCATGAAGAGGTAGTCAAGATCATTAGTAATCGGGGAAATGCAAATTAACACCACAATGAGATATTATATCACACCTATTGGAATGGTTAACATTTTTTAAAAGACTGTCTAGAGGAGGTCATGGTTCGATTCCCAGTCGAGGCACATGCCTGGTTTCAGGCTCAATCCTACTAGGAGGTATGCAGGAAGAGGCTGATCGATGATTCTCTCTCGTCATCATAGATGTTTCTCTCTCTCTCTCTCTCCCTTTCTCTTCCTCTCTGAAATCAATAAAAATATATTTAGAAAAAGACTGACATTGTCAAAGATATAGAGCAAACAGAACTCATACATTGCTAGTGCAAGTCTAAAGTGGTACAACCACTTTGGAAAACTGTTTGGCAGTTTCTTATAAAGTTACACATACACTTACTCTATGAAGCAGCAACTCCAATCCTAGGTATTAACCTAGGAGATAAAGATATATGTCCACACAAAGACTTGTACAGAAATGCCTGCTGCAGCACTATTCATAATACCAAAAATTGAAAACCCAAAATGTCCATCAGGACAGGAGACTAGATAAATACTGGAATCCTTATTTAGAAAAAAAAAAAAATGAATTACTGATACACACAAGTGAAAAAAAATCAGAATAAAAATTGTATGGCCCTAGCCACTTTGGTTCAGTGGCTAGAGCGTCAGCCTGCGGACCGAAGGGTCCCGGGTTCAATTCTGGTTGGGGGCACATGCCCAGGTTGCAGGCTCCATCCCCTGTAGGGGGCGTACAGGAGGCAGCTGATCCATGATTCTCTCTCATCATTGATGTTTCTATCTCTCTTTCCCTCTCCCTTCTTCTCTCTGTTCAATAAAAACATTTAAAAAATTATATGGTTACATTTACATGCATTTAATAATAGTTAAAACCAATCTACTGTAATAGAAATCAGAAGAGTAGTTGTCTGTAGGGGGTGGAGAATAAATGAAAGGAGACATGAGAAGAATTTCTGTTATTATCTAGTAGTCCCCCTGCCCTTATCTGTGGTTTTGATTTCCATGGTTTTAATTACTCGTGGTGAACTGTGGTTCAAAAATATTAAATGGAAAATTTCACAAATAATTCATAAATTTTAAATCATTCTGAGTAGTTTGGTGAAATCTCACACCATCTGCTCCGTCCTACCCAGGACGTGATTCATCCCTTTGGCCAGACCTTCCACACTGCATATGTTCCCCACCCGTCCATCACGTCATAGCTATCTCAGCTATCTGACTGACTGTGGGTATCACAGTGCTGGGAGTCCTTGTGTTCAAGTCACCCTTATAGTAGGCACAGTGCCTACGACATTCACCTCACGTCACCTCATCGCTTAGGCATTGTATCATCTCACATCATCACAAGGAGAAAGGCAAGTACAGTACAATTTTGAAAGATTACATTCATATAACATTTACTATAGTATCCTATATAATAAAAGCCTAATATGCAAATTGTCCCCTCGTGAGTTCGACGGGAGTTCAACCGCTCGCTATGATGTGTGCTGACCACCAGGGGTGGCGTGGAACAAAGGAAGCCCCCAGCTGGCACCTGGCAACTGGGGGAAGGAAGGCCCTGGCCTGGCAGCTGGCAGCTGATAGGAAAGCCCTGGCTGGCAGCCAGAAGGCCCCAATTGGCCCTGATCTCCAGCCAGGCCTAGGGACCCTATGTGTGCACAAGTTTTATGCACCGGGCCTCTAGTATTATTATAATTGTTCTACTGTATTATTAGGTATTATTATTAATCTCTTACTGTGCCTAATTTAGAAATTAAAGTATACCACAGGTATGTATGTATAGGACAAAATATAGTATATTTAGGGTTTTGTACTATCCAAGGTTTCAGAGGCATCCACTGGGGGTCTTGGAACATATCCCCTGTGGATAAAGGGAGACTACTGTAATCTATATCTTGACTGGGATGTTGGTTATCCAGGCACAGGAATCCCTCAGCCCAGCCGACGTGGTTCAGTGATTGAGCGTTGACCAGTGAGCCAGAAGGTCCTGGTTCAATTCCCAGTCAGGGCACATGCCCAGGTTATGGACTCAATTCCCAGTGTGGGGCATGCAGGAGGCAGCCAATCGATGATTCTCTCTCATCATTGATGTTTCTTTCTCTCTCTCCCTCTCCCTTCCTCTCTGAAATCAATAAAAATATATATTGTTAAAAATATCCCTCAAAACTTAATACATTGCATGTTTAAGATCTGCAATTCACATATGTAAATTTTACCTCAATATTAAAATGTTTTTATAAAACAGGAGCAGCACTTGTAAAAAACAAAAATTAGAAATGACCACTTATAGCAGATCTGCATGGAGGAAAAGATATAAAAGTACCACAGTGATAACAAGCTACACTGGTAATCAAGAGAGTGGCAAACTGGAAAAAACAGAAATCTGAAGTATAGAGCTTAGGAAGATGGCCCCTTTCCCAAAAGGGACCCATCCCTGAGGTACAGAGACAGGTATCCGTAATGTAGGGTTTCTGCTATAATTGGACCCTGCATTTACGAGCCAATCTCTCACTAGATGTCCAGGATAGATTCTGAGTTCCATAAACAAAAGGAACTGCAGTATTCAGTGGGGAGAGATATAAATGATAAAAGTGTCTGGAAAATATTATGACAGACAAGGTGCAGAAACTGCGATATATTAGTGGGTAGTATTAAAGGAAGTCTTCAAATACAAGGAAAAGGTCTTACCCAGGGAAAGTAAGTCAGCTTCATGTTCACTGAAGGAAAAAAAAATACCTGCTTAAACCGATGTGTGCATTATTTAAACTGGATAAAGGAATTTCCTGATGGTGAAGGGTGTTAAAGGATATCACAATGGATTATGATCTTTCACTGGAAACTCTTAAAAATAAGAAAGCTTCACAAGTTTGGTTCTGCCCACAAGCAAAGGAACAGATTATAATTTACAATCTCTAATAACGCTATGATTTCTTTGGCAATCAGACCATTTGAAAGAATAATTTTAGTCTTGATTAATTTTGTCCTTTCTTTTTAAGGAGTGGAATCTCAAGAATAGAAGTAGTAATGAGTTATGGGAGAGTGAGCAGGGAGGGGACATTTGGGGGGGGGTGTGAGAATATGAATTAGCCTGCAGAAATCAAATCAAATGAAGCCAGCTTCAATACTCCAAAGTCTTTCACAACCTATTACAATCTTGTTAGAAAAAAAAAAAGAGGCAAGCTCAGCTGTGGTCAAGCACACCAGGCTGTCTCTCATCTCACTACCTTTGCTTACATTGAAAAAGTAACACATAATGTGTGTTTTTCTGTTACTACTCTTCAAAGGAGTGTTCTGCTAGTCAATTAAGTGTGAGGTTTACATAGTGATGATTGAATAATTACTGCAGGATAACACCCTCTTACTTTGAAATGGATCAATGATATAAAACCAATCCTGTGAAACCCATAGGGTAGAAAGAAGGTCTTTAAAATATAATTAAGTCTTTTTATTAAAATATGCATTATGATTTGAAATTCTGGCTTTAAAAAGTATTAAAGGTATTAACTGAATGCAGAGACAATCTTAGAGGTGTTTCAACTAAGCTATTTCACCTTTGAGTAAGTCTATTGTAAAATGATGCTTAAAGAAGACTTGCAAATATTCTGTGCTACTAAAATGAGTGTTACTAGAAAACACCAACTGCCTTTCCTTTCTAAATTCTCCATTACATAACCGTGCAAGAAATGCTACGATAAGGAAAAAAATATCCATTTTGCAATGAATAATTTTACCAAGAGTTATTTTAAAACAAGCAGTTTTATTAAAGCTCCCCTCCAAAAAAAAAGAGTATTCAAGTTTAAGTATATTAATCACCAAAAATAAGAAATAAGAGAAACTTAAGGGGAAAAGCTTTACTAACTAAGCCAGTTCTGACAAGCCCAAATGCAACTCTTTTATTTTCACTTAAATCATTAAACAGTAGGATACGAATTACAGTTATTTTCAACCAACATAACCATTATATAAAAGTGATACATTAATTTTCATATTTCTAGGTGATTAAATACATAGCAAATAATATAAAATTAAGCAAGATTCCACATGTGTACATCTGAGACTACTTTTATTAAACATTTAATATGTATTGCATAAGAATATCATTCTATCTATATTTATAATAATAGAAAATTGAGATAATAAGAAAATTGGTAATTTGAGATGGTCATGGCAACAGATTAAATTACAGTTTTTAACATGTCTATTCATGTAATACACTACATTTGTATGTTTAAAAAATTATTTAACTAAGTGTTTCTTTGGGCAAAGCAACTAGTTTTTCATGTTCACTGGCTGTGAGCAACTTGAGGACAGAGAATGTATCTCATTCATTTTTGAATCCTGACAGCCCAACCTATAGCACAGAATCAACTCATGAGATGACTGCTTTTCTGCTGCTTCTTACTTCATTCCATCCTACAGAGATCTGCCAGATTCACCTTCTTAAAAATGTATATTTACGAGATCGTCTGTCCTATCCACTTTTTCTTCCCTTTCTACCAAAATCAGTTCCAAGCTTGTTTGGCACTTAAGATGCCCACATTCTGCCCTACCCGGTTTGGTTCAGTGGATAGAGCATCGGCCTGCAGACTGAAGGGTCCCGGGTTCGATTCTAGTCAAGGGCACGTGCCCAGGTTGTGGGCTCGATCCCCAGTGGGGTCATGCAGAAGGCAGCCGATCAATGACTCTCTCTCATCATTGATGTTTCTATCTCTCTCTCCCTCTTCCTTCCTCTCTGAAATCAATAAAAATATATTAAAAAAAAAAAGATGCCCACATTCTGACCCCAAACTGTTTATCAAATACTTCACACTCCTCTCCAACAAGAATCCAACAGCCTAATTAAACCAGATTTCCTCCAGTTCCTGTAATATGGTTTCTCTTCTCCCACTTCGGGGCCTTTTTCTGCCACTCACTCCACCCCAAAAACCCTCTTTCCCACACCTCACGTCCACTTGTCAGAATTCCACTCACCCTTCAAGACACAATTCAAATACCACATTTTCCAAGCCCTTCCTGATTTCCCAATATGGATGTAGAGTCTTCTTTTGAACCCCAAGAGGTTTTGTTTATAGTCCTCTATTGGCTTCATTGTACCTCTTATAATATGCATTTGTGTACTTAAATAATAACCCTGCTAGACTGAAACCCTCTGAGGACAGGGATGGTCTCTTCTGCCTTCTTGAATCACCTGCAGAGTCTAGTACTACACATTATATATAGTAAGCATATTTACTGAAATGAATTATGTCAATCCCTCCCCTGTTGTAAGAGTTGTTACAACAACTCTTCTGCCCGCCTACTAGACAATTCAGAGAAAGAGGGGCAAGTTTCTCCACTTTTAGCTTGTACCTCTGTTCAAGTGGGCAGTCTGTGTTAGGTGTCCCACTCGAAGGAATTTTGCTTAGGAAATTTTAGTGGCTATTTGCCTATACGTACCAACCAAGCAAAAGGTCAGGGCACTGACGTGGGGTCTGCCTGCATTTTTTGCTGTTATACCTGACCTAGGCCAGGAAATCAAAGGAAGAGACTTAAATCAAGGCAGTAGTTTGCAGTGGGGTGAGCTAAGCGCATGCATTTAATTGCCTGAGTGGCCTCCCTCCTGAGGTCAAATGAAAATTACAAAAAGTATGCTTTTAAAAAATAAAACCACAGCAGTTCTAGAAAATAGGGAAAACATCCATTAGCATACTAGAAAAATTTCAGGAACATCAAAGCAGAATGAAAGCAAATGGAATCAGAAAAATTTCAAAGGCTGGGTTGAAAAATATATAGGGTATGGCTAAAAGAGATGGTGTTGACCTTCCTCAGGAAGTAGAGAGGGGGAAAAGACAAAGATGAAAAATTTAAAAAGTTAAGAGAAATGAAAGATAACTCTAAAAAGATCCAATATCCATCTAAAGTGAATTTCATAAAAGAAGAAAAAGGAGTAGAGACAGTAAGGAGGAGAATCATCATGAAAGAAATAGAGTAATAAAAGATATCTGTCCTCAGCTAAAGACACCCAAAATCTCAGCTAGAACAGTCTCAGTAAGGACCAAGCAGGATTAATAAGGGAGGAAAAAGGGATTCATATTCATTTAATTACATTTCAAAATTGCAAAGATAAGAAAAAAATGTGAAAGATTTAGACCAAAGGAGTTTACCATTCTAGAACTAGAATCTGATTTCTTGGTAAGTAATAATGGATTATAGAGAACAGAGCAACGCCTTTAAATTTCTAAGACAACATGACTCAGGAAAACTTAGCAAGCTAAACTGTTAAATAAGTGTATGGACAACAAAATAAAACAAAACCCCATATTTTTTAATGAATAAAACCTCAGAGAATTTATCCCCTGTGCATTTCAAATGGAAAAAAAAAAATTATCCAAGGCGGTATCTTCCACTTACCTCCCCAAAAGTACAGAAAACTCCTAGAGAGGTGACATGTGATAGAAGAAACACGGATGGCTAAGAAAATGGAAAATAAATTTAAAGAGGAGCCACTGGGCTTCGAGCTGGATTGACACCACTTGCAGTGAGGCAGGATCTGGGGACATGGGTTATGGTTCCTTCTTTATGGAGCCACCACACTGCAGTAAAGAGTGTTTATATAATCATAATCCTGCAAATGCTGTTTTTATGGGGTTTCAGTTTTCAGAATCAATCTCATATAACAAAGAAGAATTAATTATACCCATAGAATAGAATGTTATAAACTCTGATAACATAAAAAAAATAATAACTGTACTGAACAAAAATCAGGAGTTAGGGAAAGGGAGGTGGGATGCAGAAATAATCTACATTTTTTTTACTTGGTATCTGAAATTGACATCCTCAAAGCCTAAAAAAAAAAAAAAAATCAAGAAATAAGAGATATATTATTTGAGGTTGGAAAGCTACCTGGTAGAAGTAAAAAACAGAGACCAGTGTGATCACTTCGCTCGGGAAAAGGGGGCTACAGTATGAGAGAAGGGACACTTTTACTGTAGAATCTTCTGTGTGGTTATATATTTTCTATCAGGAACAGGTATAACTTTAAAAATAAAATGTATAAGAAAAAATGCAGTGTGTAAAATTCTAATGTACTCACTATAAAATTTAATAGTCTCTTGTTTATTAAATAATTCAGACATACTAAGAAGATGAATAATTTAAAAGATAACCCTGCACTCGCAACCTAACTTGAGAAATAAAGCATTTTAAATGCAAGTGAAGCCTCCTTTACCAACCACATAATAGCTTTTGAAAGAAAATGAAAAGAAGAAAAACTAGATAGACTTAAATACACATCCCCTACTCCCACTCCAAGTTACTCCTAATGGACTCTTGTACTGGAATAGCAACAGAACATGAGTCAGGTTTCGTTTCCACTATGCACCTCCCTTGTTATTCAAACTCTATCTTTATAATAAATACAGACTTTTAGTTTGCTGCACTAATTTTTTTTACTGGAAAAAAAAATTCCTTCCTGAAGAAATATATATGGTAAGTCCAGTTGTTTAAAAAAAGAAGAGAGGAAGGACATAAACTGTCTCCACAATCACACACCCTATTTCTGCGAGACCTTGTGATTTGATTAATCACCTTGAGAATTTATGTCTAGTAGCTGGCGGTCCTGAGACGCTGTGCATGGAGCCTGGAGAGCTAAGTGTGTTGGCTTTGGAAGAAATAAAAGCGTAAATCCCTTCTCTCCATTCAAGAGGGGTTTGTGTACTGAACTTGTGAAATACATGGAAGTCTCTCGACACGTCAAGTTCCTTAAATACCTACTTCTTAAGCAAACTTAAGAAACCAAAGTGTGACTCAAACTACCAGTATTCAGTCATTTACAAGCTGTTTTTAAAGAGGGGGGCGGGTAGCAAGTGGACAGTATATGAATTCTTAGAACCGCAGTCAAAAACACTTGATTAACCAGAGATGAGATTTTAAAATGCTTAAAATAAAGGCACTTCTCTCTTTCTCACAATGTCTTTTTAAAAATGTAAGAGCACACCCACCACCATCACCATCGATCTGACTTTTAAGGATATACAGCATTATACTTCCATTCTAATTTCCCGAGCCATTTTATGTAGAGAGATAGGTATAGATCTATGGCTTCTGTTTCTTCTTCCCCAGTTGCTCCAGTGCTCAAAGTTTCTCTGTTCTCTTTAAATTCACTCCCAAGGGCAGTGGTCGGCAAACTTCGGCTTTCGGGCCGCGGTTTGCCACTCTGTTGACTGATGAGTTTGCCGACCACTGCCCAAGGGGATCTCATCCTCTTAAAACCATGTATACCACCTGTTACCAACCCTGGCTGCATAATTAGGATCAACTAGGGACTTTTTCTTCTTTTAAAGCCTTACTCCAAACCAATTAAATAAAAATTTCCGGTGTTGGGTCAGAAGTATAGATTTTTAAAAAGTTCCCTAATGGTTTTCACATAAAGGGCTAAGACCTGGCACACTGATGTCTCCCAAGCCTGACCTCAGCTGCCGCCTCTCCCACGCGCTCCAAGTGCCTACTCCACGTCTCCTCTTGAATATTTCATAGGCGTCTCCAAGTTGTCTGAAATAGACCTTTTTTTTTTTTTAATGTTTTCATTGATTTTTAGAGAGAGGAACAGAGAAGGATAGAGAGAAACATCCTCGATTGGCTGCCTCCTGCACTCCTACTGAGGATCGAGCCGACAACCCGGGCATGTGCCCTGACCAGAATTAACCCGATGACCTCTTAGTTCATGGGTCTATGCTCAACCAATGAGCCACACTGGCCAGGCTCAAATAGACCTCTTGATTTCCAAAGGCCTGCATCAAAACAAATCCTCTACCAGGTTTTCCCATTGGGGTGAAAGGCCCCACCATTCAGCCAGCTGCTTGGGTGCAAACACTAAGCTTTACCATGATGCTTCCATTCCTGATTTTCCACATCCCACATCCAGCAAGCCTACTGGGTCTCTACCTTCAAAATCGAGCCCAAACCAGTCCACATATTACAGCTTCTCCTGCTACCAGCTAAAGCCAAGGCAACACTCTCTAGGTATTGTCGGTCTTAAAACACCTAGCACCTGCTGTCCACACTATTGCCTGATTACCTCCCACTGGCTTTCCCTCCCCCTTACAATAAAACACAAGCTCCCTCCCATGGCCCCCAAGGCTTTCTACAATCTGGCCCCTGCTTGACTTTCTGGCTCGCTCTCTCCAATTTCTTTCACCCCTTAACCTCCAACTACGGTTGGCCTACAACGGTTGGCTCTGCTGCTGCCCGTGACCACTCCAGGCTCTTCTCTGCTTCAGGATCTTTCTCTCATTTTTCCTAAGCCTGCAATATTCTTTACAGGCGTATCCTTGCTCACTGTTCAGTTCTCTACTCCAATGTCACCCCAAACAATCCTCCCGTAACTGTATCAAATCAGCCCCCAAACAACCAGAACCCACCATAATCTCCTCACCTTGCACTTGGGACCCTGCTCACTTCCTTCATGGCATTGATCACCACCTGCAGTTACACTAGTTATTCATTTGTTGGCTTGTTTATTGTCTCTCCCCACCCACCCCAAAACACCAGACAGGTGGTCGGCAAACTCGTTAGTCAACAGAGCGGCAAACCTCGCTCGCGAGCCGCAGTTTGCCGACCACTGCACTAGACCATAAGGTCTAAAAGATAGTGAGTTTGTCTTGTTCGAGGTAGGACCCCAGGCCTGTGCCTATTAAGTGTCTATCAAGTAGTGGGCACTGCGTGTTGGTTTTTATGAACAGAATATGTATGTCCTGCTCAAAATTCCTATGCTGAAGCCCTAATCTCCAGTGTGATGGTATTGGGAGGCGAGGCCTTTAGGAGATAATTAGGTTTGGAGCTCTCACAATGGTATTAGTGTCCTTATATGAGGAAACACCAGAGAGCTTGCTTCTTCTTCCTCTCTCCCCACACATGTACCCCAAGAAAAAGCCATGCAAGAAGGTGGACATCTCCAAGCCAGAAAAAAGGTCCTCACCAGTAACACAAATCTGCCAGAACCTTGATCTTTAACTTTCCGCCCTCCAGAATTGTAAGAAATAAATGTCTGTTGTTGTAAGCCACCGGTCTGGTTATTGTTACAGTAGCCCGAATTGACTAAGGCATTGGGTAAAATGAATGACTCAACAGAAAGTAACCATCGTCCCAGAGCTCCGTAGCTCTCTACCCTTTAGGATGTCCAGCACTTTCACTAATAAAATGAATGAAGGTATTTAGGGCATGATTAATTTGCTAGTAACACAATCCTAGAAGGGAAAGCTAACTAATACATTGGATAACAGAAAAAGGATTTTGAAAGATTTTCATTGATAATCAACATGGGACAAACAAAAAAAAACATTTACTGGGATGAACATAAACTTGTGCATTTCATTGTTTAAAGCCACTCACACAGGTACAGGAAACTACAGGAGACCTGCCTTAACAGCAGATTGAATAAGAGATAAGGTAACAACAGAGGGAAGCTACAAGCTCTTATCCAATGTATGGGAGAAATTTTCCAATAATGAGCTCCTGGTCAACAGCAGTAAACCAGTGCAGGCTGGCTAACCATCTGTCATTATACTGCCCAGAAAATGGCCAGTGTGGGCGGGGGCTCATAGGTCCCTTCCTCTTCTCATCACTATTCTTCAAAGACACGCTTCCTTTTTGATCTAAACACCCACTTCAAATCCACAGCAAGGAACACTGAATGGTGATTTTTACAACTCTTCAAAAGCAGTGTCAGCCAGTTACATTTAAGGGATGACAAGCCGTCTTAGGGAATAGCACTTAAATTAGAATTCAATTGTAAAAGAAATCAGGGATGTTATGCCATCCTACGTCAACCCCTGCACATAGCTGCCTGTTAGTCACAAGTGTACTCACAATTAGGGTTTTGCTTACCTCTTTGTCCTCCAATTCAAAATTCTTTTATAAAATAGAGATCTTTTCCTAAAGATTTCCTCAGCTTGTACCCTAGAGAATTTTACTTTATAAACACCCACTTGTACCAAAGGAGATATTTTTTTCATCGTCTCATTAAATAAGATGACATCAACTAGACAAAGGACAACACTTGCAAGAACAGAAACAAAGAGAAGTTATTAAATTAAACTCTGAAAGATCCCCACGCTGATTTTACCGAGCACACAATAAAATTGTAAATGCAATAAAAGTTCATTAAGTAAACAAAAAAGAACATTCATAGCCCATTGTGTATGTCCATAACACTAAAGGGATTAGTCTAATATAAACCATTTTACATGTTAACAATTTTATAGTGAAGGACATGTTAACTGTGCTTTAGCTGTGTGATCTACTATTTTTAAATATTCAAATGTTTTAAAATAGCTCTATACTTTCAAATTCCTTAGATATATGTAAACAGATTTCTACGGAGGTAAGGGGTTAAACTATGTACTTTATAGTCACAGTTCCCTGTATATTTGAATGGAAAACATTGCATATGTGTGTGTATAATGTGAATATATACACAGATACTCACAAAGTTGATAAAGGTGTAAGACCTTGGTTCTCACAGATGACATTCTTGAGAGTTTTGGTTTTTTTTAAACACTTAGTAACTCTGAAACTGCCCCTGTTTGAGGTACATAATCCTAGGATGTTAGGGCTGAAAGGGACCCAAAGGATTTTCAGCCCAACTCCCACACACCAGGACAGAAAGGAGAGCTGAATGCCCAAAATCACACAGCTGGTTAGTGGCAAAGCCAGGACCCTAACACCTGAGAAGATATTACTCTAATGGCAAAAGTGACACGGCAAGTGGGATGAAGTGAAGAACCCTGAGATGGGCAGGTTACCCTAGATTACCTACGTGGGCCGGATGTAGTCACAGGGCCCTTAGATTCAGAAAACAATCCCAGCCGAGTTCGGTCAGAGGCTGATAGGTCTATGGAGGAACCCTGTAGGCTGTGAATACTGGTGCAGAGATGCATCATTACTGGCTATGAGATGGAAGACCACCAGCCAAGGAACATGAGCAGCCTCCAGACCATGGAAAATGCAAGAAAACAAATTCTCTCTTAGAGCATCCAGAAAGCAGCAAAGCCGTTCCTACACCTTGATTTCAGGCCAGAGAGACCCGTGTGGGGCTTCTGACCTACAAAATTATAATGAACTAGGGGCCCAGTGCATGAATTCGTGCACCTTGAAAGGAACTGTGGGCTGCAAGGCTGCGGTGGGCACAAGGGTGGGTCTCGGCCCATCCTCTGTGCCCTCGCCTGGTCCCTCCTGCTGCGCCCCCCTGCCCCCGGTCCCCTCTGTGCTGGCAGCCCTGCTCCCACCACCACCGCTCCCAGCAGGTACACAAGTGGGGCCAGCGCCATCAGAGGATGTGAGCAGTGGCTGCTGCTCTGATCGCCCCTCAGGAGCAGGGGGAGGTGGAGCAGCTGCCACTCGCACCCGCTGACGGTGCCGAGCAATTGGGACCAGCACTGGGCACCGACAGCGGGTGCAAGTGGCAGCTGCCGGCCCCCAATCACTTCTCAGGAGCAGGGGAGGTGGAGAAGCCCTGAGGGGCGATTGGGGCCAGCAGCCACCACTCACACCCGCTGATGGCGCCAAGCGATCAGGGCCGGTGGCAGGTGCAAGCACCAGGCGGGACCACGGTGCACGGGAGCAAAGAATTTTTAGTAACCACCAGAGTCTCGCCCCGATGACAGCAACCGGTACGCCGCCTTGGTCTGGTGACACCCCCCCCCCCCCCCGCGCTCACCCGCTCCACCATCCCACTGCAGCCGACGCCTGCCATGTTCTGTGCATGCCCCCTGGTGGGCAGCACACATCATATCGACCAGTTGTTCAGTTGTTCCACTGTTTGGTCTATTTGCGTATTAGCCTTTTATTATATAGGATATGTGTTGCTTAAGTCACTACGTTCATGGTCATTTGTTACAGAGGCCAAAGAAAATTAATTCACTATGTGAATCAATATCCCACATTCTCATCCCTTGGTCAGTCTACTGCCCAAGGCCCCGAGGGACAGAGCCAGCCTTCCATCACATCCCTCTCTGAGGAAGTTCCCACAGCCCTCGGGTTATGCAAGGATAACTCAGGAGAAGGGTGCACACAGCCTGACAACAGAAAAGAAAGCTGCTGAAAGCCCTGTACAAAGACAACACTGCACGAACTTGGAGTGAGTTAAATTTCACTGTTTACTTTAGCTCATTCTTTGAACTACATTTGCTTCCAAGTGAAATAAAATTGACTTTGAATAAATTTTACAGTGTTCTACTTGAAACAGCTGGTTGGACTTTTCAAAAAGCATCTTGTCAGAATTATGTATTTTTTTCCTAAGACATGCTGTTCCACCCACTAAGTCATTCCAGAAGCCTTCGTAATCATGGTAAATTACAGTGTGAATGCAAATCCTCTGGATTTCCATCCTGCACTAAGCTTTTTAGAGGAAGGTGTGAATAGACCGAATGCCTTAAATTTAATGCAACGGAAATCTGCATAAGCCTTGGTCATACCCATTGCATAGAGGGGCATACACAGTGCATAGAAGGGCAAGCAGAATTCAAGGAAAACTTGTGGTTCTCGGGCTGAGCCAGACCATCTGTGCAACAGCCGAGGCAAAAGAAGCAAATGCAGCAAAATGGGACCCAACCCCTAACTGATTCTTTCCTTTCTAGGTTCCAATTTACTGTGTCCCAACTTGGGAAAGGATTACCCAGGAAGAATAATGTAGTATGAGGAGAAAAGGGGGGGAAAAAGAAGTTAAACTGAAAACTTGCATACGAGAAAAATGTGCCCAAACCGGAGAGTCCAAAGGCTCATGTTCCAAGTCCCGCTTGTGTAAACACTGATCCTCCACCTCACTGAATTGTTGACATTACATAATTAGCCAGATACAATAATAACACTACAGCTTAACACACTGCCACAACCCGAGGAATGTTAACTACTCCAGTGAATTGCCCTTCCCCGGCTACATTTGTGTGGAGCTTCAAAGCAAATGTGGGGAAAGAAAAGAATGAGCATTCAGGATGCAGACTAACCCAGCGTAAGTCTGGTCCATCTAGGAGTTGGATTCCAGGGGTTCCCCTCACCCACCCCAACTTGGATTTTTGTGGTTGTTTGTTGGTCCAGCCTTCGGTTGTTGCCTACTTAAGTCAATAAGATTCAGTAAAAGCCCTCACGTTCAATGTGATATGGTAAAAAATATATATATATATATCTTCTTTACATCAGATTAGTGTGTGTATGAAACAAACTCAGGCACTTTTGTTCTTCATCTTTATCAACATCAACAACTTTAACATAAGCCCTTCAAACAACTTAAACCCAACACTTTTAGACACTTTCATTTCTCAACTTTTCAACTCTAACCTACACGAACAAAACATTGCTTTCAAAATGAGCATTTCCCCTCACTGGCCGGAGGAAGAGTTTCACCTACCAGGGACCCTTCCTGTCTCTATAATCACACATTCCCCCTAGGGAAAGGAGGGCGCTGTGTTCTTTTCTTGGTAAATTAAATCTGAGATGTAGCCCAACCCAGGGAATCAGGAAAATCCCATCTGGTATATTCTGAGTGTTCATAGGCACACCGTGCAGAAATGCCCAATCCTTCCACTGGGATGCCAAGGATTCCTTTCCAATGGTTTGGGACCACAGCCCTCTCTCACTATTAAATCTGGACGTTTAGAGATCATTCATTCCACTCCTCTTGTTTTACAGAAGAAACAGAACTTGGATCTCTTTCTCTCCCGTCACAATTAAACCATAGAGCCCTGCTATGCCGAGCGACCCGTGGTGGGCCAGTTCCCCCTGCCGCTGCTCCAGGCTGAGGGCAGAACCAGCGCTGGGCTCGTGTTCTATCTGGGAGCCGTGCTGAAAATAACGGCCTTTCTGTGTAAGTTAACATGTCTCTCCTCCCTTATTGTGATGGTACCTCATCTTCTCCTCATCCCTTCCTACCTATGACCCATATCCAAAACTGTGTGTACACATACTGATTCCCCACCTCCCTGAATTCTTAACATTACATATTACACTCACTTTGGAAAACCTTTTAATAGAAGACTCCTGAAGATCAATAAGGTATTTTAGGTGCCAAATAAATGAAAATAATGGTGAAATCTGAAGCACCCGATGATATTTAAGTGTATAAAACTCTTTATCGTAGGGACATCTATTACCGTCATATAAATTTAACTCCTCCTATTTAATTTTTATTTTATTGTGATAAGAACATTTAACATGATATCTATGCTCAACAAATGTTCATGTGTAGAATACAATATTGT
Source organism: Eptesicus fuscus (assembly GCF_027574615.1). Lineage (NCBI taxonomy): Eukaryota > Metazoa > Chordata > Mammalia > Chiroptera > Vespertilionidae > Eptesicus > Eptesicus fuscus. The sequence goes on along the minus strand of NC_072478.1, from coordinate 39,481,109 downwards.
TAACTACAGGCACAATCCTGTACAGCAGATCACTAAAAACTTCTTCTTGTATAACTGAAACTTCATACCCTCAAAATCCACTATCTCGCTCACTCTATCCTTTTCTTTTTCTTTTTAATCCTCACCCAAAAATATTCCCTCCATTGATTTCTAGAGAGAGTAGAAGGGAGGGAGGAGGGGAAGAGAGAGAGAAACATCGACGTGTGAGAAACATCGACTGGTTGCCTCCTGCAGGCATCTGTACCGGGAACCTGCAACCAAGGTATGTGCCCTTGACCATGAATTGAACCTGCAACCCTTTGGTCTGCAGGCTGCCGCTCTAACCACTGAGAAAGCTGGTCAGGGCTCACTCTGTCTTTTTATACTTCTACTGTTTTCCGCTTATTCTCATTCTTCTAAGATTGTGGTACCAGATAAGAGTAGAGTGGAGAACAGCATCAAACCTTGGGCCTCTCTGAGCTGAACATAAGGTCTAAGGTCATCACCCAATCGGTCATTTCTGCAAAGAGGTCTCAGAGGCAGTTCACCTCTCCCTTCAGAGTTTCACCAATGCTATTGGCAAAAATGACAATAGACATTTTTTCCTGACTACGTTTTTTTAAACTAACTAGCTTTCCCGTTGCAGGAAAAATCCTGCAATAGGATTTCCTGCTGCACTCTACCCCGCCTCCGTTCCTCCCTTGTCACCCGCCCGCCTTCTCCACCAGCCCGCCTGCTTTTCCCTTCGCCCCTGGCCCTGACTTCGCTCCTCCCTTCTCCTCCCCCCCCCCCGCCCCCCGGCTTGCTTGCTTCTTCGAAGCTTTACTCCCTTCTGCAGCTCTTGGCTTCTTTGGACACTGTCTTGATATGCAAATTAGCCGCCATCTTTGTGGGGCAATTTGCATACTCGTCCTGATTGGTTGGTGGGCGTGGCAAAGGTGCGGTCAATTTGCATATTTGTCTATTATTAGATTAGATTATTAAGATGTATGGTCTGACAAAAATGGTTTGATGTTTATGTTTCCACAATCTCTAAAGCCTCTTACTCTGTTTTATTTTTCTTTATATACTTATAGTCTGTTTCATATCAATCTATAGACATACCTATGATAATCTATTAGGTATCTATTTTTTGTTGTATATTGCATCTCTCCTATTAAAATGAGAAGAGGGACCATGTTTGTTTTATTTACTGCTATATACTCAGTGTCTGGAGCTATGCCTGGCATAATGTACGTACTCAAATAATATTTGTTCAATGAGTAAATGGAGTTTTGTGACCATATGTAGGAGAACTGAATAGAACATTTGAAATGGTGACTATTCTGGAAAACACATATATGTGCTTGACATACTTACACTATATATATATCCTTGATTCAATGCAATCAACTTAATAATTTTAAAGTTATTTGTATTTTATTTGATAAATGAAAAAAAGGGAGAACACATTATTACAACTGATTTGTTAGAAATAGCTGATTTTTACATTAAAATCAGGTAAAATACAATCATTTACAAAAGAGGACGGCCAAAAATAGTCATTTACTGAGCAGGTGCTTGTACAGGAGGACACAGGTAGCATGATCCACATGTTTCGGCACATGAGTAATTAAGAATGCCAAGATATTCTCTTTTCAAAGTATTCTCAATTTCCTAACACTGCCTACAAAATTCAAAACTCCTCTAAAATACGATGGAAACTCTGAGAGTATGGAAACTAACATAACATAAAAACTAACCTCTACAGTTTAAAAATAAAAGAGACATTTCATTAGTCTATCACAGATTAATCTGGGGATTTTTAGATTCAATCCTGCTCTCATGTGATCACAAAGGACTTACGGGTAATGTTTTTCCAGAACACAAATGATGGGTCATTTGCTAACAGTCGTTTCTTTCTTACCTGTTTTCATAGCAGGTTCTGTTACAAAAGGACTGAGAGGAGACTGTGAGCATAAGTAACATTCAAACCTGTGAAGAATTTTTGTGAGTTTATTTGAGCCAAATTGTTGACAATTGCCAGGAAGCAAAAATCTCAATGGATTGAGATAATGCTCCGGAGAATGGCAGTTTTGCACCTTATTTTATACATTACAACCCAAAGAGCAGATGTTTGAAATTCACTGTTGACAAATTAGGGAGGTGAGAGAAAGCAAAGCTGGGAAACCTCTGGGATTAGATAAAAAGAAAATGATAGACACACACTTCTTTTACAGAGGTGGGTGCAGGATAGTTAACAGTCAACAATTAACTCAATGACAATGAGGGGATTTGTGGTCTCCACAGAGTGGTGTCTGTGCTTTGAGGGATCCGGAAAAAAGAAAATTACTTTGACATTCCATCGATATGTTATCATAGGTGCAAAAGACAATAGACAAGCTCAATTAAGGTAAAGATTGACCTTTGTCAGGGAAGACACCAGCCTAGGACATGACTACCCACCATAAACTGCTTTTAGTTAAAAAGTTTTAATTTCAGACCATCCTTTGAGGTTACGTTAGGTCACTGAGTTTGCAAGGTTGCCATGCGGGCCTTCCCTGAGCTAGTCAGTTTAGCACGTGGCCCCTTTTCATCCACAAGACAACGTGGTTAAGTGTAAAGAATAAACAGTACACTGACTGTCCAGACACTAGGATGCTTACTGTTTCCTTACAGAGATGACACTCTGAAATAAGTGAGCAGGTAAAGAGTTGCTTTTTGTGTCATAAAAGAAAAGAGGAAAGATGGCTTTTAGTAGTGTTTTTCAAGACTTTTTAGTAACTGCTTAAATTTGTAAAATGTCAACAAGAAACAAATGAGTTAGGACATGACTACTTGTTGGAAGCCTTTGTAAGATAATAGGAATGTAGGGAAGGGACTTACTATTTCTATAAAATCATGAAGTTTATGGGACTACACAGATAAAGTTGACAGATTATCTCCATTAGCAAGGCTAACAGGAAGGGTTGTTTGTTTTTAAAAGTAGTAACAGCTGATGTCATTCTTTTCCTTAAATCTGCCACCTGGGATTTAGCAGCCAGGAGGCTGAGAGCATTAACAAACAATCCTTGGTGACTAATGGAAATTCACTCACAGGAGGAACTAGACCTCAAGGTACCCATCCTCAGGCTGGCTGGGGGCCTACATCCCCCACCTCCGAAATCCATCCCATATAGCAGGAGATCTCTTGCAGGAAATCTCTATTTTCAGAGCAAATTATCTACTGAATGCCTCACTGCAAGACTCTTTATTCAACTCTAAATCTTAAGGTGTTTCTAGCTCATCGGCAATACCAGGGCCCATCATACATGCACCTATCGAAACAGAGCTGACCTTCCCCACATGAACATTCTAGAAAACCAGATGGTGAGGCCATGAAGCAGCGTGTAACCAACACGGGCCGTGAAGTCTGTCAGACCTGGGCTTGAATCCAGGCTGCTTCACTTCATCACAAGCTACTTGACTTTCCTGAGCCCCATGAGGAAGGCTATTCTCTTCCTTTTGAGCCATTCCTATTTAACAGCGCAGTAATATTCTGAAGAGAGCTAAGCCTCATGACCTTTACATGCAATCCACAGGGCCCACTAATTAACTATGAGCCCCTGGAAAAAAGATGCCTATCTCTGGATGATGAAGGCTGGTGGAGAAAAGGTCTCTACGTTCCCAATTACCTGAGGTGAGAGAGTTTTGTTATTTTTGCATGCTGGCAAAGTGTGGAATATGCCAAGAAAGTCTGTGCCCTAGGTGTTCAATCTAAATTATATGTTGGGTTCCACCGCCTACACTGGACTACATGAGAGAAAAATGGACAGGCATGGACAAGATTGGACATGTGAAGGATTATCTGCAAGATAAAAGATTTTATTTCCCAACTCACATTCTTTGTGCCTCACCTTAGTTTTCAAACAGTGAGGTTGCAGGACCACTAAGATAAAAGCCTCCCCACGCCGAGTGTTTCCAACTGTGTTTTTTGTATTACCAGCTTTCCACAAGAAGTTTCAATGGACAGGGGCATGTTTTAATAAGAATTTCAAGATTTCCTTCCTTATATAGAGAGAGTTTGTTCTTCTATTTTTCTCACTCATCCCACAAATAGTTAGCCATTCCTATTTAACAATGCCATAATATGCTGAAGAGAGCTAAGCCTCAGGACCTTTAAATGCAATCCACAGCAATCCCTAATTAACTACGAGCCACGGAGAAGACGATGTCTATCTCTGGATGATGAAGGCTGGTGGAGAAAAGGTTCTAACTTCCCAATGACCTGAGGTAAGAGAGCTTTGTTATTTATTTTTTTTTTTTTGCACACTGACTAGGTGCGGAATAGGTACCTACCGCACACCGAGCTCCATGCTAGACACTGAACATAAAATAGATGAACAGGAAGATACAGCCTCTGCAGCTGGGAGCCCACACCTGAGTTCAGGGTCACCTGCCAAGAGAGAAACAGCGGCAGGAGGAAATTCAACTCCAGACTTCTCAAACAGTGAAGACATTCTAGATGTACTGCAGAGAAGGAATTCTAAAACGTTTAAAGTGAGCATTATTTTTCTTTCAGGAAAGTATTTTAGTTAAAAGGCGATTACCAACCGCTATCCTCTACCCTAAAAGCTGGGGCACATTGGCGAGAGATAGAGTTGACTTCTTCTGCATAACGAGGTAAAAGGAATCGGAGAGCTGCCCAGTCTCTGCTCACTCGGGAGGAAACGGGCGCGGGGGGGGGGGGGGGGGGGGGGTTGAAGGCCCCAGAAAGATGGGTCTAGGATGGTGGGGGTGAGCCCAGCATCACAGTCTCAGCCCCAAGCTTTAGGTTTCAAGAATGATAGGAACTTGAAGATGTTAAACTGTTTTAAACTATTTTCTGATTTGGTTTCCTTTATCCCCCACGCCTTCAGTAGAGTGTTAGATACACCAGCTTTGGGGAAAGGGTGCTTTGAGGATTGAGAGGAGGGGATTTTTTTTCCCCCTGCTTGAAGCAATGAGGCCTGAGAGGGCAGCAATCATGGCTGGGAAGAAGCATACATGGCACTCACAACCCAGGGGGAGTAGGATTCCAAAGTTACAGAGACCAGAAAAATGCACGCCACAAGCTTCCTCCACACATACAGACATACCCTCTACTGCCCATTTCCTTCCCAAGATCCTCAGAAACATCAGGGAGGACCCTGGACTTCCCAAAATATGTGGGATGGGGACTCATGTTATTTAACTGCTAAGGAGAGAGGAATGTTACAAAGCTGACAGACTTAGGAACCTGCAGGTTATATGGAAATGCAGTGCAAGGAAAGAGGTGAATCTGTCTTCCAACACAAGTAACGGCTGCCCTATTTTCTGAGTGCTTACCTTTAGAGTGGTGCCTAACTCCACTGTCAGAAGTTTGTTTAGGCGGTTTAGGTATCTCACTTTACCAAACTGAAGTTATTCTCAAAGACTGACTAGGAAATCTATAATAATAAAAGCGTAATATGCTAATATGACCAGACATCCTTCTGAACCACCTTCCGGACGAAGCCGGGGCTGCGAGGGAAGCCCGGGTCCCGGGTGCCAGAGGGAAGCCGGTGCCAGCACCCGGGGGAAGGAAGGCCTACTCTTGCACGAATTTCGTGCATTGGGCCACTAGTGTTGATATAAAATCCTACTTTCTTTCAGATCCCACTATAAAGTATCCTGTTCCTTTTAAGTGCAAGAAGTAAGGAAAATTGCACCTTGTATTTTAAAAGTATCCCTTTAACTTCATATGTTCCAAAATATTCTTTAGAAAATACCAATGTTAATAATAAAAACAGTATTTCCACAGATACAATTTCTTGGACTATTAAAATATTCTGTCAATAAAGAATCTGTTCTTTAAAGGTAGGTATAGGCCCATCTCTACTCCCAGATCATTAGGATTCTCCGCAATACCTCAAGTTCTCTTTTTTACACAACACGATCCTTTCTTAAACTATTAGGGCTACTGGCAACTGTTTTTCTAGTTTCTGATTAAAAGCTTTAAATTAACTTGTTTCATATAGTATTGTTTTATTTATGACAAGACTTTCTCTCTCGCTCTTCTAGTTGATAAGCAACTTCCCATGTTCACAAGAGCAATGCCCAGAACTAATCAAGTAATGACGGTCTTATTAAAATTTAACATCTAACCAGGTATCTGCAACCTGTAAGTTAACATTCTTAAGCAAGTTAATTCCAGATATAAAGAAGGTATCAGTAAAGTGAAGTAAATATGCTTTGGAACAAATAAGGACGGGTAATCTGTCCTGGGTTAAATAATCTGAAATTCATGTCCACCTGGAACCTCAGGATGTGACCTTATTTGGAAATAGGGTCTCTGCAGATGTAATTTGGTAAAATGAGGTCATGCTGGATTGTTGTGGATTTAAATCCAATAACTGGGGTCGTTATACGAAGACCAGGTAAAGACACAGAGCGACATACACAGAGGGAAGAGGTGCAAACCCAAAACCACCCAGGATCACTGGCCATCACCACACGCTAAGGAGACAGAAGAAAGGTGCCTGGCCGGCGTGGCTCAGTGGTTGAGCATCCACCTATGAAGCAGGAGGTCATAGTTTGATTCCCAGTCAGGGCACATGCCCGGGTTGCCAGCTTGATCCCCTGTAGGGGGCATGGCAAGAAGCAGCCTATCAATGATTCTCTCTCCTCATTGATGTTTTTTTCTCTCTCTCTCTCCTTCTCCCTTCTTCTCTGAAATCAATAAAATATAGTATCAAAAAAAAAAAGACAGCCGAAACCGGTTTGGCTCAGTGGATAGAGCGTCGGCCTGTGGACTGAAAGGTCCCGGGTTCAATTCCGGTCAAGGGCATGTACCTTGGTTGCGGGCACATCCCCAGTAGGGGGTGTGCAGGAGGCAGCTGATCGATGTATCTCTATCATCGATGTTTCTGTCTATCCCTCTCTCTTCCTCTCTGTAAAAAAAAAAAAAAAAAAAAAAAGACAGAAGAAAGGGTTCCTCCTAGGAGCTTCTGTGGGAGCATGGCCCTGCAAACACCTGGATTTCTGCCTCCTTCTTCTACTTTCTTCTTCTTCTTTTTTTTTTTGTCAATCCTCACCAGAGGATATTTTTCCATTGATTTTTAGAGAGAGTGGAAGGGGAGAGAGAGAGTGAAAAAACTCGATGTGAGAGAGACACATTGATTGGCTGCCTCCTGCACTGTCCCAACTAGGGCAGGGGATGAAGCCTGCAAGCGAGGTTTGTGCCCTTGACCAGAATTGAACCCAGGACCCTTCTGTCCGCAGGCCGACGCTCTATCCACTGAGCCAAACCGGCGAGGGTGATTTCAGCCTTCTTACCTGCAGAACTGTGAGAGAGTAAATGTCTATTGTTTTACGCTACCCAGTTTGTGGTAATTTGCTACAGGAGCCATGGAAGCTGCTATAATATCTTTGACTGAAAGGCATGATTGGCGAAAAATAGCTTCCCTATGACCCATCTGTTTTTAAAATGAAATCCTAAGGCAGCAAGGATACATCATCCCAGAGCAGCTTCCTCCTTAATATTAACGACGACACAATCATTACATGTCCTTCATCACTCTCATTGTAAACCATGCAGCTCATCCACGTACCCTTTCACGGCTGCAAGGTAAAAGCAAAACCAAATTACCAAAATCAAGGGCACTGTACAAAGACTGTTATTCTAATGGTACGATCCCAGAGGAACAATACGCTGTGTTTCTCTAATCGTTTCTGAAAACCCTGCCCTTATTTACAGTACAGAAAAGTAATGAAAACGCAGTTGGAATCATTATCATCCATTGAAAATCTGACAGGGAAAAAGCCCACATCTAAACCCATCGACATACTTAAAAATCTTTAAAGCTTTTCTGGCTTACTTAATAATTTCAACCTGCCTGCCACAGCTCAATACATTCTAAATGAAACTTTGTGCAAAAGTGGCCAAAATTGGCAAAATAATTTCTTCCATACTCCCTCTATCAGTTGTGTGTGTGTGTGTGTGTGTGTGTGTGTGTGTGTGTGTGCGCGCGCGCGCGCGCGCGCTTCAAGCTTTCCGCAGGGAATGTTAAACACATGCTCTTTTCTTCTCCAATATTTTGGGGGCTGGGTCAATAAGGAAACAGTTTATCAATGTATCCCCTGGAACTGACTTTTCAATAAAATTATGGACTCACGTCGACATTTTCAACAAGTTAGGTGTAGTGGGGGGAGCAAATATATGCACACACACATACACAGTGAAAAGGAGAATTTCACGGGGACACAACTAAACCGTCTCACTCGGGGAAAGATGGCTTTGGCTGAAATCGTCGTTCTGAAGAGACTCTTACCGGTTCAAGTAGAAGCTTTTCCACATGTTTAAGACGAAGCACACTGTGGTTGCCACAATTCTATTTCCACTGACGCAACATTCAAGTGCCCCCAGAATAAAGAGAACGTTTATCACAATAATGAACTCAATACCCTCCCTAAACCATTGCAGTCAACTTAGAAAAGAAGCTCGGAAATTAGTCAAAGGCGTCCTAACGCAGTAAAGCCGTCAGCACCCGCAGTGGATACTGTGCTGTTATTTCAGTCCCATTAAAGCACTCTCCTTTCATTTCTACGGGGGCCACGTGGGGCCGAGTGGGGCCAAGTGGGGCCAGGAAGTCCTGGTGAGTTAGCGTGCGTGTCCTTACTTTTCATCACAGCCCTGCACGTGAAAAGCCACAGGAGATGGGCATTGGGGCAGGGGAAGAACTGGGTGCGAGGGCAGGTCCGCGACTGCTCTCCGCTGCCAGGGGCCCCTCTGCGGAGCTTGCGACAGGCACAGATTCTCTGTTTCAAGGGCCATCCCTGCCGTACCCTAGGCCAGTGGTCGGCAAACTCATTAGTCAACGGAGCCAAATATCAACAGTACAACGATTGACATTTCTTTTGAGAGCCGAATTTTTTAAACTTACACTTCTTCTAACGCCACTTCTTCAAAATAGACTCGCCCAGGCCGTGGTATTTTGTGGAAGAGCCCCACTCAAGGGGCCAAAGAGCCGCATGTGGCTGGCAAGCCGCAGTGTGCCGACCACGGCTTAGGTGTGAGATAAAGTATCAGTATTTCCCCGGCGCTGTAAGAGCAAGTCAGGTGCACAGGGAAAGGACAAGCGTGGGGACCGCTCCCTGCTCCACCGTGCCGTGCGGTGTGCTCTCGGGCAAACCGCAAACCGCTCAACGTCCCTGAAGTTCCGTTTCTTCATCGGAGTGAGGTGGGGCTGAAGAGAGAGGGCAAGAAAGCGAAACACCTGCGGCCACGGAGGTCGGGGACAGTCCACACCCGGGAGCTCCTTTTCCTCTTCTTCCCCTTCTTCCCCCAGCTAAGTTCAGGTCGCAGTTTAAAGTTTCAGCAGAAACACTGCCTCCAAGAGACGAAGAGCGAGGACTCGGACCCCAGGGGAGTTATTTGGGGCCTGTGTTTTGTTTTTTTTCTTTTCAACATAAACAAGTGCCTGCAGCTATTTCGGGGCTGTGGTGTGCGACTTCAGCGTATCCAGATAAGAAGTCTGCAAGTTGCCGCGGGCCGCGCGCCCCGCACACCGGACGGAGGCCCGGGCGCCCTCTCCGTGCACCTCCCGGCGGCGCTAGACTTCAGTAGAGTTGACTGAATTCAAGGGATTAAGAAGTATAAATTGGTGGGACGCCGCAGCGGCGACGTCCGGAACACGGCGATGGCGGTGCCTGGAGCTCGGCGGCCGCCCAGCGCCCGTCCCAGCCGCGCGGCCCTCGCGTGCCTGGTTTCGCGGGACGCGCGCACCGCGCACCGGACGGAGGCCCGGGCGCCCTTTCCGTGCACCTCCCGGCGGCGCTAGACTTCAGTACAGTTGACTGAAATGAAGGGATTAAGAAGTACAAATTGACAAGTTTGAAAAAGATGGCGGCGGAGGTTAAAGGCTGTTCTGTTGCCTCGCACCCAGCGAAATCGGAGGGGATGAGGTGTGGAGGTGCGTGGGTCTGGCTGGTGGCGGGGGAAAGGGGCTTTTGTTCCAAACCTAAGGGAGATTAGCTCTCCATCACCCTGAAACCCATCTTCTGGCGAACCCCGGGAGACCCAGATGCCTGCGGGGAGAGGCGGGACTCTTGCAGAGGTGCGCCCAGCAATCAGTGTTTGCTGCGCTGGAGTGCGGAACGAGGGGACTTAGATACATGGAAGGCAGAAGGACCAGACTCACAGCCATCGAGGCTCGCCGCACCATGGCCTGTTGGCGCCCTGAGACCCCGCCCCGCCCTGGGACCCGCCCCGCACGTCTTGAAGACCTGCCCCGCAAGTCTTGCAGGCACACCTGCGCCCCAAGCAACGGCTTATGCATGTGGGTGGACTGCCCTCTGGCAGCGGACCAGATGATCTGCTGTTCTAGTCGGACTGCTCCAGGGCCACTCAGACAGGAGGAAGAAACTACAGTTTTTGCTGTAATCCTTGCTGAGTGCCTAAGGCAGTAGCTGATCTACACCCCATTGGAGACCCAGAAACGAGGGCATCTAGTGGTCTGTGGGAGATGACACCAGATTTCAACCACGTGCATAAGGGACACATTCAACGGGAATATTCAGTGAGCGCCAAAGCTTTGCTGCACCAAGACCCGGCCCATAAACGTGTCTCCTGCACAGCAACTCTTCCTTTATAGACAAAGAGAGCCCCCCCAGTGACACCAACAACAATCAAGACTTAACTATACAAAGGAGGACCAAGATGGAGGCATAGGGCGGAAGCCTGATTGTTGCCTACCACAACAACTTTGAGACTACGACAAGAGAGCAGAGCAGACACCATCCAAGACCACCATAGGGCTGGCTGAGTAGATGCTCTACAACTAGAATAAAAGAGGGGGATGTGGGATGATGCTGATGCAGGTGACCCAAAGACCACACTTTAAGAACTACAGCTCAGGCGACACAAAAGAACTATGGCTCAGGCGATACAACAGCGGCCTGGAACGTGCTCGGCGCAGTTCCCCCGGCGGTCTCCGGCTGAGGGGACGGCTCCACTGGCAGCCAAGCACGGACAGACGAGCCCCTATGAGACATGGGGTGGGAGACTCCGCGCTTGCTGACCTCTGAGTCCGTCAAGAATCTCAACGCCCCGGAAGCGGCCAGGTGCGCATGCTCGGCGACCGGCCACCGATGCAGTCCCAAGGGCCGACACAGCGACGCCAGACTGGCCCACCGCCATGCACCGGGTGCACCGGAACTTCGCCGAGCCGCCGCCCGACGAGTTCTGCAGCAGCCATACTGGAGCTCCGGAAGGATGGCCAGGGGAATTGCTGAGGGGGGATTGACCGGCAGGAATTGGGATCGGGAAGACGGGGCCCCGCTGAGACCCGGGTGCGGGCGGGGTTGCGCGCCTCTGGGCTCGGGTGTGGTCACACGCCTCTGGGTATAAGAGAGGCCTCACGTCCCTGGGTCTAGGTGAGGCCACATGCCCCTGGGTCCAGGTGAGGCAGGACTCCGGGTCCAGGTGAGGCCAAGTGCCCCTGGACCCGGATGACACTGGATCCCGTGCCCGGGCGAGGCCAAGCGCCCCTGGGTCTGGGAGAGCCCACACACCCCTGGGTCCAGGCGAGACCATGTGTCCCTGGATCCGGGTGAGGCCTCGGGCACCTAGGCCCGGGTGAGGCCACGTGCCCCTGGGTCTGGGAGAGGCCAAGCGTCCCTGGGTCCGGGCGAGACCATGGGTCCCTGGATCCGCTTGAGGCCTCGTGCACCTAGGCCCGGGTGAGCCCAAGTGGCCCTGGGTCTGGGAGAGGCCAAGCGTCCCTGGGTCCGGGTGATACCATGTGTCCCTGGATCCGGATGAGGCCTCGTGCATCTAGGTCCGGGTGAGCCCAAGTGGCCCTGGGTCTGGGAGAGGCCAAGCGTCCCTGGGTCCGGGTGAGACCATGCGTCCCTGGATCTGGGTGAGGCCTCGTGCACCTAGGCCCGGGTGAGCCCAAGTGGCCCTGGGTCGGGGAGAGGCCAAGCGTCCCTGGGTCCGGGTGAGACCATGTGTCCCTGGATCCGGGTGAGGCCTCGTGCACCTAGGCCCGGGTGAGCCCAAGTGGCCCTGGGTCGGGGAGAGGCCAAGCGTCCCTGGGTCCGGGTGAGACCATGTGTCCCTGGATCCGGGTGAGGCCTCGTGCACCTAGGCCCGGGTGAGCCCAAGTGGCCCTGGGTCTGGGAGAGGCCAAGCGTCCCTGGGTCCGGGTGAGGCCTCGTGCACCTAGGCCCGGGTGAGCCCAAGTGGCCCTGGGTCGGGGAGAGGCCAAGCGTCCCTGGGTCCGGGTGAGACCATGTGTCCCTGGATCCGGGTGAGGCCTCGTGCACCTAGGCCCGGGTGAGCCCAAGTGGCCCTGGGTCGGGGAGAGGCCAAGCGTCCCTGGGTCCGGGTGAGACCATGTGTCCCTGGATCCGGGTGAGGCCTCGTGCACCTAGGCCCGGGTGAGCCCAAGTGGCCCTGGGTCTGGGAGAGGCCAAGCGTCCCTGGGTCCGGGTGAGACCATGTGTCCCTGGATCCGGGTGAGGCCTCGTGCACCTAGGCCCGGGTGAGCCCAAGTGGCCCTGGGTCTGGGAGAGGCCAAGTGTCCCTGGATCCGGGTGAGACCATGTGTCCCTGGATCCGGGTGAGGCCTCGTGCACCTAGGCCCGGGTGAGCCCAAGTGTCCCTGGGTCTGGGAGAGGCCAAGCATCCCTGGGTCCGGGTGAGACCATGTGTCCCAGGATCCGGGTGAGGCCTCGTGCACCTAGGCCCGGGTGAGCCCAAGTGGCCCTGGGTCTGGGAGAGGCCAAGCGTCCCTGGGTCCGGGTGAGACCATGCGTCCCTGGATCCGGATGAGGCCTCGTGCACCTAGGCCCGGGTGAGCCCAAGTGGCCCTGGGTCGGGGAGAGGCCAAGCGTCCCTGGGTCCGGGTGAGACCATGGGTCCCTGGATCCGGATGAGGCCTCGTGCACCTAGGCCCGGGTGAGCCCAAGTGGCCCTGGGTCTGGGAGAGGCCAAGCGTCCCTGGGTCCGGGTGAGACCATGTGTCCCTGGATCCGGGTGAGGCCTCGTGCACCTAGGCCCGGGTGAGCCCAAGTGGCCCTGGGTCTGGGAGAGGCCAAGCGTCCCTGGGTCCGGGTGAGACCATGTGTCCCTGGATCCGGGTGAGGCCTCGTGCACCTAGGCCCGGGTGAGCCCAAGTGGCCCTGGGTCTGGGAGAGGCCAAGCGTCCCTGGGTCCGGGTGAGACCATGTGTCCCTGGATCCGGGTGAGGCCTCGTGCACCTAGGCCCGGGTGAGCCCAAGTGGCCCTGGGTCTGGGAGAGGCCAAGTGTCCCTGGGTCCGGGTGAGACCATGTGTCCCTGGATCCGGGTGAGGCCTCGTGCACCTAGGCCCGGGTGAGCCCAAGTGTCCCTGGGTCTGGGAGAGGCCAAGCATCCCTGGGTCCGGGTGAGACCATGTGTCCCAGGATCCGGGTGAGGCCTCGTGCACCTAGGCCCGGGTGAGCCCAAGTGGCCCTGGGTCTGGGAGAGGCCAAGCGTCCCTGGGTCCGGGTGAGACCATGCGTCCCTGGATCCGGATGAGGCCTCGTGCACCTAGGCCCGGGTGAGCCCAAGTGGCCCTGGGTCGGGGAGAGGCCAAGCGTCCCTGGGTCCGGGTGAGACCATGTGTCCCTGGATCCGGATGAGGCCTCGTGCACCTAGGCCCGGGTGAGCCCAAGTGGCCCTGGGTCTGGGAGAGGCCAAGCGTCCCTGGGTCCGGGTGAGACCATGTGTCCCTGGATCCGGGTGAGGCCTCGTGCACCTAGGCCCGGGTGAGCCCAAGTGGCCCTGGGTCTGGGAGAGGCCAAGCGTCCCTGGGTCCGGGTGAGACCATGTGTCCCTGGATCCGGGTGAGGCCTCGTGCACCTAGGCCCGGGTGAGCCCAAGTGGCCCTGGGTCTGGGAGAGGCCAAGCGTCCCTGGGTCCGGGTGAGACCATGTGTCCCTGGATCCGGGTGAGGCCTCGTGCACCTAGGCCCGGGTGAGCCCAAGTGGCCCTGGGTCTGGGAGAGGCCAAGTGTCCCTGGGTCCGGGTGAGACCATGTGTCCCTGGATCCGGGTGAGGCCTCGTGCACCTAGGCCCGGGTGAGCCCAAGTGGCCCTGGGTCTGGGAGAGGCCAAGCATCCCTGGGTCCGGGTGAGACCATGTGTTCCAGGATCCGGGTGAGGCCTCGTGCACCTAGGCCCGGGTGAGCCCAAGTGGCCCTGGGTCTGGGAGAGGCCAAGCGTCCCTGGGTCCGGGTGAGACCATGTGTCCCTGGATCCGGATGAGGCCTCGTGCACCTAGGCCCGGGTAAGCCCAAGTGGCCCTGGGTCTGGGAGAGGCCAAGCGTCCCTGGGTCCGGGTGAGACCATGTGTCCCTGGATCCGGATGAGGCCTCGTGCACCTAGGCCCGGGTGAGCCCAAGTGGCCCTGGGTCGGGGAGAGGCCAAGCGTCCCTGGGTCCGGGTGAGACCATGTGTCCCTGGATCCGGGTGAGGCCTCGTGCACCTAGGCCCGGGTGAGCCCAAGTGGCCCTGGGTCTGGGAGAGGCCAAGCATCCCTGGGTCCGGGTGAGACCATGTGTCCCAGGATCCGCGTGAGGCCTCGTGCACCTAGGCCCGGGTGAGCCCAAGTGGCCCTGGGTCTGGGAGAGGCCAAGCGTCCCTGGGTCCGGGTGAGACCATGCGTCCCTGGATCCGGATGAGGCCTCGTGCACCTAGGCCCGGGTGAGCCCAAGTGGCCCTGGGTCGGGGAGAGGCCAAGCGTCCCTGGGTCCGGGTGAGACCATGTGTCCCTGGATCCGGATGAGGCCTCGTGCACCTAGGCCCGGGTGAGCCCAAGTGGCCCTGGGTCTGGGAGAGGCCAAGCGTCCCTGGGTCCGGGTGAGACCATGTGTCCCTGGATCCGGGTGAGGCCTCGTGCACCTAGGCCCGGGTGAGCCCAAGTGGCCCTGGGTCTGGGAGAGGCCAAGCGTCCCTGGGTCCGGGTGAGACCATGTGTCCCTGGATCCGGGTGAGGCCTCGTGCACCTAGGCCCGGGTGAGCCCAAGTGGCCCTGGGTCTGGGAGAGGCCAAGCATCCCTGGGTCCGGGTGAGACCATGTGTCCCAGGATCCGGGTGAGGCCTCGTGCACCTAGGCCCGGGTGAGCCCAAGTGGCCCTGGGTCTGGGAGAGGCCAAGCATCCCTGGGTCCGGGTGAGACCATGCGTCCCTGGATCCGGATGAGGCCTCGTGCACCTAGGCCCGGGTGAGCCCAAGTGGCCCTGGGTCTGGGAGTGGCCAAACGTTCCTGGGTCTGGGTGAGACCATGTGTCCCTGGATCCAGGTGAGGCCTTGTGCAACTAAGCCCGGGTGAGGCCACGTGCCCCTGGGTCTGGGAGAGGCCAAGCGTCCCTGGGTACGGGTGAAGCCAGATCCTGGGTCCGGGTGAGGCCGTGCGCCCCTGGATCCATCCGGGTGAGGCTGGGTCCCAGGCCCGGGTGAGACCACGCGCCCCTTGGGTATGGGTGAGGCCACGTGCCCCTTAGTCCAGGTGACGCCGTGCCCCTGGGTTCGGCCGAGACCAAACCAGAGGGAGTCGGACCTCCATTACCACCATTTGTCCACCATCCAGAGCTGAGGGGTCAGTGCTGACATGTACACATAAGGAACTACTGGACATCGAAATTGGGTCTCAAAAGAACTGTTGGTCCAGGGGGAAGCTCGCTACAGATTGATTCATTTGCCTGTCAGCATAAATATTATTGCTCGTCTCACATTCAGTTCTTATTAGTATATATCTAGTGACATTTGATCTCATTCATCTAGAGGAAATGATGAACAACATAGACTGAGGAACAAGAACAGAACCAGAATCAAGGAGGCATCGATCGGACTATCGGGCCTCAGAGGGAGGATAGGGGAGGGTAGGGGGAGGGTGGGGGGGAGGGGGAGAGTTCAACCAAAGGACCTGTATGCATGCATATAAGCCTATCCAACGGTTAAGTTCAACAGGGGATTGGGGCATGCGTGGGGAGAGGGGTGGGATGGGAATGGGGGGATGAGGACAAATATGTGACACCTTAATCAATAAAGAAATTAAAAAAAAAAAAAAAAAAAAAAAAAAAAAAAAAAAAAAAAAGAAGTCTGCAAGTTAAAGCCGTCATTCCACAGTCGTTCCTTCTGGGGCAAAGAAATAGTCTTTGTTCCCAAGGATGCTGGGCTTCTAGTGCAGCGGAGTAATTATTACAGTGTCGGCCCTGTCAGGGAAGTCGTCGGCCAGACGCAAGAAGGAACGGTCCCTTGGCCAGGGAACTGCAAGCGTATGAGATCTCTATTTAGAAGTTAACAGACACTCTCAGTCATGGAAGAGGACAGAGTCCACGAGCCTTGGGAATAAATTAGCTGCTGTGAGATTCAAATCTGCACAGAAGAGACTGTATTTCAGGTTGATGTTCCTTTGTTGTTCCTGGTAATTTTTTTTTTTTCCCCTTGCCGTTTCCTCTCTGGATATTTGGTAAAAATCTTTTCTCAGCTGTGCTAAGGCAACCTTCGGGATTTTGTTCATGTTCGGGCCCCAGAGGTAAAGGGGGACGAGGGGACTCACCTACTCCTGGCAGCTGGTCTGAGAGCTGCTGAAAAACGGTACCAGGAGAACCTCAACGTATTTTTTAAAAAGACAGAGACAGACACACACAGTGAGATCATATAAACTTAGGTTAGTTCTCCATCTAAAAATTTTTCTGTATGGCTTGAAAATTATATGAATACTAGAGACCCGTGCACAAAATTCGTGCATGGGGGGGGGCAGGGGTGTCCCTCACCCAGCCTGCACCCTCTCCAATTTGGGACCCCTGGAGGGATGTCAGACCCTGCAGGCCTGGTCTCCCCCAACTGCCCTCCCCTGCAGGCCTGGTCCCCCCATAACTGCCCTCCCCTGCAGGCCTGGTCCCCCCCCTAACTGCCCTCCACTGCAGGCCTGGTTTCCCCCACAACTGCCCTCCATTGCTGGCCTGGTCTCCCCCAACTGCCCTCCTCTGCCAGCCTGGTCACCCCCAACTGCCCTCCTCTGCTCGCCTGGTCACCCCTAACTGCCCACAACTGCCCTCCCCTGCAGGCCATCTGGTGGCAGCCATCTTGTGTCTGTTTCTGATAACATCTTTGACCACATGGGGGGTGGACATCTTGTGTCTTGGAGTGATGGTCAATTTGCATATTACTCTTTTATTATATAGGACTAGCATGTATTTTAATGAATATATCATTCAAAGAAATATGCACAAGATGCGCAGTTCAAATGTTTATCACAAAAGGAGACACTCAGAACTTGCCAGAACCTAGAAGCCTCCCTTCTCTCATGATCCCACTGATAACTAGCCCCCTGCCCCTTCCCGAAAGCCAGCCACCAACCCGACTTTTACCTAAGTATACATTTGGACACATTATTATGGTTCTGTTTCATTTTTTTTAATGTTACTTAAAGGAACCATGCAACCTTGTGTTGTTTTTTTTTGCGTGTTTGTTTGTTTTTTGGTGTCTAGCTTCTTTTGCTTCACATTGAGTTTGTGAAATTTATCCAGGTGTTTACATGTAATTGTCAGTGTATTCCCTTTCATTGACATAATTCCACCACACGAATATACAACAATTGCTCCATTTTGAGTTCTTTCCAGGTTTTAGTTATTATGAATGGTGCTGTTATAAACATTCTTGAATATGTCGCTTATATGCATTTCTGTTAAGTGTATACTAAGAAGTGAAATTGCTGGATCACAGGGTATGCATATCATGAACTTTTGTAGATGACACCCACTTTCGAAAGGGGTTGGATCAACTCCTGTTCCCCAACAGTAGCTTCTGAAAGCTCCGGTTGCCATGTACCCTTGCCATACTTGGTGGAGGGTAATGATATCTCACTATTTTCAGGGAAATTGTATCTCCCCTCTCCCTGTGACAAATTATGCTGAGCACCTTTTCAAAACCCATTTATCATGTGTTTTAACACTCCGTATAGTTTAAACCCAACAAAAGTGTCACTAATTTAGGTAGTCAAAAGTTATTAGATTTCTCTAGACAGCATATTTATAATTGTATTTCTAAATATCAGGGATAACTTTTCTCCTACCTAAATAACACTCTTTAATATTTTCTTTGGCTAAAATCTGTTGGTGACAGTCTTTGAAGTTTTGTTTGTCTGAAAATGTCTTTATTTCATCCTCATACTTGAAGAATGTTTTGTTGGGCAGAGAACTCTAAGTTGGCAGTTTTTTTCTTTCCATGCTTTTAGGATATCATTCCATTGTTTCTGGCTTCCACTGTTTCTGCTAAGAAATCAGTTGTTTGTGTAAGTGTAGCTTCTTGGAAAGTAATTTTGTCTTTTTTGCTTTGGCTGCTTTTAAGATCTTCTCTTTGTTACTGCTTTCATCAGTTTTACAATGGTATGTCTAGGTCTGAGTTTCTTTTCATTTATCCTTCTTGGAGTTCATAGAATTTCTTGAGTTTGTAGATAGAGTTATTTATCAGTTAGAAAGATCTGAGCTATTTTCTATTCAAATATTGCTGTGTCCCATTTCAGAACTCATTTCCTTCAAAGATTCCCAATTACAAGTATGTTAAAACTCTAGGCACATTCTTTATGTCTCTTAACCTCTCTTCTGCATTTTTCATCCTTTTGCTCTGTTTTATTTTGCATTTTCTTTCAGTTATTTTATAGGTTGCTAATTCTGTCTTTAGTTATATCTAATCTGTTGTTAAACCTATCTACTGAGTTGCTCTCTGGTTATTGTAATTTCCAGTTCTAGAATTTCCATTTGGTTCTTATTTATACTTTCCAGTTCCTTTGACTTGTCTTTCCTTGAAAATAATAAACATAATAATTTTAAAGTCTGTTTCTGATAACACCCATATATGAAGCTTGTATGCATTTTCTATTGCTATTGTTTTTCTGGGTTTTGCTAATGTTATCTTTCCTCTCAACTGTTTATTTTTTATTGTTAGACACTGCTTTTGCAAAATTGTTAGTAGAAATAATTGGAGGACTAAGATAATTTATATTCTTTAGGAAGAGATTTGGGCTTGTTTCTGCACACCTGTGGGATTAGTACTGTGGAACCCCCTTAATCTAATTTCAGGAGATGAGATTATTAGAAACGGGGCCTCCATTCTCCCTGCTCTTGGTCCCATAATTCTTCATGATCTTATAACCTCCTCAATGCTTCCAAACAATTTTTTTATTTAAAGACTATTTTTAAAGAAGTTTTAGGTTCATAGCAAGATTAAGAGAAACGTACAAAGGTTTCCCATTTGGTAAATGGGAAAAAGGTAAATTACCTTATGGAAAAACTCCAAAACAACCCCCCCCCCATGCATAGCCCATCCCCCATTACCAACATCTCCCACTAGAGTAGTAAATTTGTTATAACTTATAAACCCACATTTGCATATCACAACCACCCAAAATCCATAGTTTATATTATGGTTCACTCTTGGTGTTGTACATTCTATTTATTATATGGGTTTAGACAAATGTACAATGGCATCTATCCATCATTAGAG
The DNA here is from genome assembly GCF_027574615.1 of Eptesicus fuscus. Taxonomy (NCBI): domain Eukaryota; kingdom Metazoa; phylum Chordata; class Mammalia; order Chiroptera; family Vespertilionidae; genus Eptesicus; species Eptesicus fuscus. Next base: position 39,461,637 of record NC_072478.1, on the reverse strand, counting down.
TATACAGAGTATTTTCAAAGCCCTAAAAGTCCTTTGTGCTCGGCCTTTTCATCCTCATCCACCCCTTACCCTCTGACTTCTGACTGCTAAATATAAAATCAGAATGTTTGCCTTTGAAGGGAAAAATGGAAATGTTCATAATAGTGCTTTAGAAAACTTAATTGGTCCAAAATTATTCCATCTAATAATGTTTTCACCATTTCTGGCAATATTTTTGGGCTGGAAAAAAAGGTAAATTACCTTATGGAAAGGTCCAAAACAAGGTCCTCTGTCTCTACCTCTCATTTGCTTTCTTTAATCAGAAATTGATTGTCAAGATACTGTAGCTTTCAACGCTTTAAATCACAAATGAAAGGCCTTATTCTTAGAATACAGGCAAATAAATACTCTTTACATCCCTGGTTATATTAATATTAGTGTTCTGCTTCTGCACTTCATAGAGTCTACATATAAAAAGAGTATTAAATCACCAGATTCTTAACACTTTATATGCTGTAATTTTTTCAGATGGCTAGTCAATATAAATGTGTATTTGAAATTATACACCTTTTCAAATGTCCAAAAATATACATTTTTGGTTTTGCTCCTGCTTTTTTATATCATGTTCAATATAATGTATATGTACCAACACATGCATCCTGATTTGTAAACTATTTACAAAGAAATTCATGTTATTAAAATAAATGCATGGTCTGTGGAAATAAATCAAATGACTGACCTTTTTTAAATCACCCAATTTACATAAGTCTTTATAAATGTACAAATAAGTACATTAAGCAAAATGAATAGTAAAGAAGATAAATATATAAAAACCACACATAGACATACTATAATGAAACTGCAGAACATCAAACACAAAAATGAGACTTTAAATGAGAAAAAAACATGGAATATGTAACAAACAAATGACAATTAGGCCGAAAACAAATTCCAACAAAAACAGAAACAATGGAGGCCAAAAGTTAGTGAAAATAGCTTTAAAGTGCTTAAAGAAAATAGCCATCAATCTACACTTAAAACCTAGGCTTAAAAGACAAAAGAAAAATAAATACATATTCAGACAGATAAAAACTGAAAGGATTCATTACCAGTAGAGTTTTACCCATTAGAGCTTCTAATGGACATACTTCAAGAAGGAAAATAACCCTAGAAAGCAAGGCTGAGTTGCCAGAAGGAAAGGTAAGCAAATAAATTAGTAAAATGCAGGCAAATCAAAACAGTGATGATGTCTGGGTTTTTTTAAAAAAAATAAGATAGAAGGGAGACAATTAGAGTTGTGTTTCAAGATCCTTGTGTTATTCCATAAGGGTTTAAAATCGGGCTTAACTTTAGACTCTGCTAGTTATGCATGGTCAATTTTGTGGGTACCATTAAAAGAATAAAAACAGTGTATAATTTTGCCATTATTTAGGAAAGCATTAGCTGCTATAAGAAACCCCCAGATTTCAGTGGCTTAACATAATATTTTTCAGAAGAGTCTAATGTCTGAATGGCAAGCGGTTTTCCGCCACACAGAGATTCAGACCTCAGGTTCTTTCCATCTGTGGCTCTACCAATTCTTAGGGTCTCGTCACCTTCTGCATCCAGAAAGCAGAAGGTGAAGGGGAATATGGATGAGGTTTAGGTACTCCTTAAAAATCTAGGCCCCCAAAAATAGCACATATCAGGTCTCTTCAAATTCCATTGGCTGAACCTCAGCCACATGGCAATGTGTAACAGCAAGGGAGGATGGGAAATGTTGTGTGCTCAAGAGTAAGAGGCCATAAGTTTAGGAGCTCAACTAGGAATCTTCATCACAGCTTCCAAACCAGTGGCATGGAGCAGCAGAGTAAGAAACTAAACAAAATTCAAGCAATTAAAAAAGAAGGACAATAAAGGAAAAAGAGAAGAATAAAAAACTGAGACAAATGGAAAGTATAAAAATGATAGTACAACATCGAACATATCATTAATCACAATAAATGTAAAATAATATCAGTTAAACATTAGATTGTTTTAATGTGTTTTAAAACAATAATAATAAAATCTAGCAATATGCTATTTATAAGAGATACACATAAAGCAAAGACATGAAAGGCTGAAACCCTGAGTAAGTAAACCAGGTAAATATTAACCTAAATGAAGATTATTTAAAATACACTATCATCATTTATGAACTTCACAGAAAAAAATGAAAAGGATAAGAGCATCCACATAATGACTTTTAAAAATCTAACTTAATAGGAAGGTATAATAATTCTATATATGAATACATCTATTAAAGTAGCCTCAAATATGTATAGAGCAAAATTTAATAAAAACACAGGAAAAATTAATGAACCCATTATTTAGTAGAAGACTGCAAAGCATATTTGATATAGTAAAAACATGTAGTACACCAAATAATGAAAGAGTATACATTCTTTTCACATGCACATTTTCAAATGGACTTAATGGACTTCTAAGAATAGGTATTATGTAGACCATGTCCCCTAATCACAAAGCATGTTAGTTAAAAGTCAATAATATAAAGATAAATTTAAAATCCCCATGTGCTGGGAAATTTTTAAAACATTTCAAAATAACCCATAAGTCAAAGTAGAGTTTGGAAAGGAAATGTACACATCAGTAGGAATAAACCACAGCTCACAATATGCAGGACTAAGAAGCATAATATTGAAGGAAAGAAACAAATTGCTATAGCAAATGTGTGACCATTTCTTCACAACTATTTGTACTTATGTAGTAAACTTCACAACTCAATTTTTACAAGACAAATGCATGTTAAAACACACATTGCTAGGGGAATAGAACAATGAAAGAGCATTCAAGTAACCTCAATGGTATTGGTAATGTTCAACTCTTAAATAAGGTGGCAGGCTCACCAATATGTACATAAATTCTATAACAGATAGACCTTAGTCTTTTGTATATATCAAATATTACTATTATCTCAAGCACCGGCACACACATCTATGACCAACTCTCTATGTGTTCCTTTTATCATTTTAAAATTCCCTTTTATTTAATAGAAAGCTCCACTGCTATTCACTATTCTCTTTGTAATCACAGATTAGGAAAATACTGAAATCAGAATAGACAGGGGAGAAAAATACTTTGAATCCCAGAGTAATTGTGGTACAGTGGAAGCTCGGTTCTCAAACTTAATTCATTCTGGAAGGCTGTTTGAGAAGAGATTTGTTAGAAAACCAAATCATTCCCTGCCCCATCCCGCGCCCCCCCCCCCCCCCCCAAACTAGAAATAATATAAATTGAATTAATTTGTTCCAGACCCCAAATGATTCCCTGCTTTGGCCTTTTTTATATACAGTATATGCCAGGTATATGGTTTAATCTATAAGCAAACACTTCTTTCTTAAATTTATCGAACCACCTACTAGCCCTAAAAGAACCACTTTCAGCACTCATCCCAGGGGTGTCTTTCAGCAGGTCAGTATGCAGCATCTTCACTTTTTCACTTATCATTGCCCCAGAATGTTATCACCCATTGGCTAATTGCTTTTTGTTTATCCAAATCAACAACAGTTTTTCTACCTCTTCCAATTGCCTGTGATTGTTGTTTTGTGAGCACTTGCACATCCTTAGACACATCAGCATTCTTGATGGCCTCTTTATGGTCTGTTTGTTTTTCTCTTTATGTTTCAAAATTGTGCTAATCATCCATTTCCCCAGCAAAAACAGGTCTTCAGTATTGTAGTTTCTTTCCATTTTGAGGTGTACCTCTTCTTTTAACCAAACGAATGCAACAAAGCTTCCAGCACAAAACAAAAACGAAACAAAACAAAACAAAAAACCACCAAAATATTCATAGCACAATTTCCTGAGATGTTAACAATAGGAGGTTTAGTGGTAAACTGACTCACGTTGGCACATTCTCTCCTTTGTTTGTGGCCTGAGAGATACTTTTCGTCATGATGAGGTATAGGCATGAAAGGGTTGTCAGGTTGAGAACCAAAGTTTTGTTGGACAACCTAGACACGTTTTTCCGAGAACCGAACTGTTTGCGATGGGAGACATTCAAGAACTGAGGTTTCACTGTTCTATCTAAAATGAGTAAAATGACAAGTTTCTAGAGCTTAAGGGACCAAAAGTACTATGAGGTTCCTGTCTAGAATGTTAGCCCTTTCAAAGTAAAATGACAGCAGTAATTAGCAGAAGTCTTCTGTGTGCCCTGGAGCCAGTAAGACCTAACGTAAATATACAGAAATTAGATGGTGAACAATGATAGAGTATTGTGCCACTTCCAATTACTGGAGATCAAAAAATTTTCTCCCACCCTAACCGGTTTGGCTCAGTGGATAGAGCATCAGCCTGTGAACTGAAGGGTCCCAGGTTCGATTCCGGTCAAGGGCATGTACCTTGGTTGCGGGCACATCCCCAGTGGGGAGTGTGCAAGAGGCAGCTGAATCGATGTTTCTCTCTCATCGATGTTTCTAACTCTATCCCTCTCCTTTCCCCTCTGCAAAAAAATCAATAAAATATATTTTAAAAATTTTTTTCTCCCATGACAAGGTTTAAGATATATGTCCAATGTTTTTTAAATAAGCAGTTTTTTTTTATTGCATCTACTGAACAGCAATAGGAAAGATGGGATTTGGAATTAAAGTGTCTGTTGGAAAAAATAACACTTTCTTACTACACATCCTCCATCCAACTGCCAGAATTGGCTGGAACAATTAACAAATACCAGTGCTAACTTACTCTACAGGGAATTTGTTGATGCAAACACCAGAAAACAGTTTATCTCCACTGGGAATATCTGGAAGAAGGGATTAGAGGGGGCCTGGGTTGGGGAGGCTCTGTAAAGAAAAACAATATTTGCTAAACTGAAAAGCACACATGGGAATTATTTTACTTTCAACAAGTTTCGAATGTAGTCACAGAACCGGGGAGAGTTAACGGACTGATTTAACCCTGATGTTTGGGAATGCGGAGAGAGACTAGGCATTTAGGCCTCATTTTGCTAAGTCTGTCCATCGTTCGTCGGAAATCTAAAAGGCGCTTCATCGACTTCACTGCTCCTCCGCGTTTTGTCTCCTTGGGCAGTTTCTTTCCCACTCGCGGTTATAATTCTGTGTTCATAACACCATATTCATTCCCATGGCAACTTCCTGTGATGTCACAGAGAAAACACGACTGACCTCCCCACAGCTCCGACTTCCCAGTCAAAATCACACGTTGGTTTCATTCTCTCCAATGTAAACACCAGGTTTACTATTAAAAGTTCTGGGGGCATGGTCTGAAACCGAAACCCCATCTATCATGACTACAGAGGCGCGACGAGAACCCTAGCAGCACATGACACTGGCTAAAACGGCAAACGCCAGCGGGGTCCGTCTACTTGGATTCGTACCCAGGCTCCAGCAGGGAGGGGATATGCGTTGGGGCACAGTATCTACCATTCCCAAGCTTCAGTTTTCCCGCCCGTAAACGCAAAAGTGCTTCATCTGGTCGTGAGAATTGAACGAGAGACAGCGTGTATAAGACATTTAGCACAGCACCTGGCAAATGTCAACGGAAGAAACCACCTTGAGTTCCCCGGGACAGACACAGTCACCTCTGACCTCGGGATATGGAATTGAAGAGGAAGCGATTGTTTTAGCCATTCAGCAAATATTTATGGAGTGCCTGCTTTGTGCCAGAAGTGTGGGTGCTGGGGACCTGAAGACCAGTGTTTGCACTGGGGCTCTAACAAAAACTGTTTCTTCCCCTGGCTTCCTCAGTGTAATGCTTACCTCGCTCCGTAGGAGGCTGGTTCCTGGTATGAGATCAACCTGTATTTTCCGTTATTTTCCCCGTGCCCACACTTCCAGGCGAATAGAGCACGCATTTAACCACCTCGAACAGTGAGTCTCTGTGTGGATGGGAAATGGAGCACGGGGTGCGCAGAACTGTTTCAATTTGCCATCCCATCTGAAGGAAGGGACGTGGTTCTTTTTAAAGGGTCATTTAAAATAAAAGTCTTCAGCGTGTAGCCAGCCGATAATTAGTATTTGGGTTTAAAGCACAGTGACCATTGTCTGAACCTCTGAAAACACAATGGCAGTAAATCCCTATCTCCAGAAACCCAAGTGTATCAGTCCATTCCAGGCCTATGTAAGTGCCTATGTCTAAAGACAGAACATAAAAATTTACCCTCGCAACTTCATGACAAGCAGAGAAACCGTTGAGGACAAAGTGAAAGAAAGCCTAACCCCTGGGAGTTCCTTAGGTACATTACTGTCATCGGTTATTTAATCTTTGCGCCTCAAAAGTAAAACAATTAATTTACCATTAGCAATGCTGAGATGGTTGCTCTTCAATGAAAGAAACTTTGAAAGGTGACTGTGTGCTTTTAAGCAGAAAAAGGCGGGTGGGGGAGTGAAGGAGGAAGACACAGCTTTCTGTATCTGATGGTAATGGAAGCACTCTTGAACACTGTTGGGGCTAGTAGACCAGGCATGTCAAACTCAAAGGCTAACACGGGCCAAATAAACGTGGCGTGCGGCCTACGGGCCTCGAGTTTGACATGCTTGGGCTAGACCCGTGGTCGGCAAACTGCGGCTTGTGAGCCACATGCGGCTCTTTGGCCCCTTGAGTGTGGCTCTTCCACAAAATACCACCGTCTGGGCGAGTCTATTTTGAAGAAGTGGCGTTAGAAGAAGTTTACGTTTAAAAAATTCGGCTCTCAGAAGAAATCTCCATCGTTGTACTGTTGATATTTGGCTCTGCTGACTAATGAGTTTGCCGACCACTGGGCTAGACTGTTCTTAGATAAAAAGGCCCACGACCACATACCCTTGGGAAACAATGCACAAGACTAACAGTGCACCTTACCATCTTAAGGGCTCTAAGAAGTTTTGCAATAAGGAAACCTGTTTATTTGTCCTTCACAAAGCATTTCCGAAAATTCCTTGGCCAAACCCCACAGAACTCACCTAAAGACATGCTGTTATTTAGTACTTTGTAATTATGCCACATATTAACAGTTGCTAAAGGTGCACCCCAGAATATTAACTCACAACTCAAAACACGTTGCTGTTTGTAGTTCCCTCAAAATGAAGATAACCTAGGGTGGGTCTCTAATTGTTCCCCAATCCCTACCAGATATAGGAATTATCTTCTAGAAACGTATAAATCATAGCTAAATGATATAAAGGAATGTAAGCTGTTTTGCCACTTTGGTTGAAGGTACACCTAGAATAGTATCTGGCATATCAAATATTGGTTGACTGAAGGATTGAACAATCCTCTTCCCCTCCTCCCCCTTATTCTAGTCAAGAGATAGGTCTTCTGAATTCTCTTCCAGACTTCCGAGGAGGTACCAGCAGCCTGAGAGTCTATGAAAACATTTATTTAGGAGCACATTACAGAAGAAAGAAAGGCTGGCTGCACTACTAGCTAGCTTTGAGCAGTTGCTTTTAGCAAAATAGGAATTAAAACTGTTTTCATCCCCCAAGACTACTGTGCAGAAAGTGCCTGGCATAATCCTAGAACACATAGAAAGATTCAAAAATGACCAGTCATCTCTCTCTCTCTCTCTCTCTCTCCCTCATTCTAATTTACTGTTCCCTAACTTACACCCTGAGGAGAAAGAAACTCGGGGATAAGTAAAACTTTGCGGCAGACTACTAAATGAGATAAAGTAAGCCAGAACGAATCCCACATTGAACATGATAAAATAAGAAAGGCGCTTCTACAGACTGTAATACTATTCCCCACCCCTTTTCCTAAAGGTCTTCAGTATTGCAGTTTCTTTCCATGTTGAGGTGTACCTCTTCTTTTAACCAAACGAATGCAACAAAGCTTCCAGCACAATTACCCGACTCCTAGGGGATAATTGGTGATGGGAAATATTAAATTAAATTTTAAAATAATAAAATAAAATGGACAAAAAAATTACCCTATTCCCAGACAAAGGCTCGTCTTCCAGATCAAAATAGCACAGTTTTATGATAAAATAATATGCTATCTCTTTTCCTCCAACAGCCCTCAAGCATAAAAATGTGCCAAAGTAAGCCAAGTTTAATGTTCTACATACACTACAAACAATTAGAGTATGAAGTTGGGTATTTAGTGTGTACCCAATTTACATACAAAAAAAAAAAAAGACTAAATCTTGTTATCATAGATACCATCAACTTCTCGCCTTTGATGAGTCTGGGCTTCTATTTACCTTGTTTCTGGAATTTGTAGCAATTTATAATATTGAGAGGTTGATCTGTTGATTAGAAGACTTTATAAGAGGGCAGAAGTTCCTTTCTCTGTGTCAGTCATTCGTGAATGAAGGAAAGATGGGAATCACATATTAAAATGGAAATTCACCAGCGACGCGGAGTTACCTGATGTGCTGACAGACTAACGAGCGAGTCAAGAGAAATAGCTTCATTAAATGCGCTATTTACATTTCCAGTAAACCCAGTGTTTTAAAATCTTGACATTTGTTTTGAAACCAGATTCAAATTCAGTACATAGTGTTTCTTTGTTGGCAAGAGCTGCAAGAAAGTTCAAGCCAATAAGTCTAGCTATTTTACACACACTTCTTGTGTGTTAGGGTATCCGAGGACCTATGAATGAGGTCGAAATTAATACCACATGTATGACTTCGGAGGAACAGAAATTACTTGTCAGATTTCCATCACGGAAACTAATTTATATTTCTGTAATCTCACTGATAAGGCAGTAATAAGCATGGCAAACTCTCCCCAGCGCGCTCTCTTTTATATGAATAACTGCGATTTTTTGTACAAATAAGGTCAGATCACCTAAAAAAGCAGGCCAATTTCCAAGCAGGTCAAATATACTGCTCTAACCCGAGGGGCACAGTGCAGCACTGAGCCCACTCTTCTGGGGTTATTTTTAAGCAATTTGGTCTCATTAAAGTGTTGACAAATACTCTCCTGTCAGAAAAACCTTCCAGCGTATTTTTTCACAGAGTAGCACGGCTAGTAACTCTGAGAGGAGCCCAATGACATCCTTAAGTGGACTAATAAATTCCTATCTTGCCCTTCCTTGAAATTTGCCAACACAGCACACTGACGCTGCGTGGCATTCTCCTGACTCGAGGTAAGGGAAGGAAGCCAGGAATATTGAAAGAATTTCTTAACAACACAGACGCACAGGAAAACCCCAAATCCTGACTTGAGAAAACAAGCAAACCATATCCCCAGAGCGTCTCAGATCCCCTTTAGCAAAAAGGCCTCTGAAAAAGCCATTCCCGCTCACGGGAGGCGTTTACAGTTTAGCTATGCTGAGAATGCTGGGCCTCGTGCAGTTGGTTTTCCCCTCACTGTCAACACAGGAACAATACATACTTTTTTAAAAAAAATCCTGATACTCAAGGTTCTTTTTCCGTTGATTTTTAGAGAGAGTGAAAGGGAGGGGGAGAAACAGAGAGAGACATCAATGTGAGAATCAGTTGCCTTCCAACCAGGGCCCAGGATGGGGCTGAGATACTTGCCCTCAACAGGAATTGAACCCGGGACCTTTCAGCCCATGGGCTGACGTTCTATCCACTGAGCCAACCCGGCTAGAGCGAAATACATCTTTTTCATACATATTTTTAAGTGGAATAAATAATGATGGAACTCTAAATTGCAGCAAAAGCAGCAACCTGAGAGACACCTAACGTTTCTCTCTCAAGATCAATAATTTCAAGGAATTTAGAACAGTAGTTCTGATGAGCACTTTTGAATGTCAGAACACTAAAAGAGAATATAGAGAAAATATGACGAGACCTATGAAATATTTACTGCTACAAATGACACAGCGCTTCCAAATCCCTGAAAACGATGCCTTTTCGTGCCATACCTGACTCCAGTTACACAGGATGCTGTAAGTTCCACTGGACTCATGACCCCTTGTAGTAATTTAGCTCCCAGGGGTTGCCAACACTGCGTCAGGGTCTAACATTAAAACACACACACACACACACACACACACACACACACACACACACACACACACACACACTGCTCATAGAATTCCGTAATATTAAGTAAATGAAGTCAAGAAACATTCGGGTCAAGCGCTTGCCATGTGCCGTGCTCTGCAAAAGTGCTATGAAGGTAAGTTATACTGAGAATCCCTGCCCCAGGCTCTCAGGATACCCCCCGGGGGCCTCGGAGGTCCAACCTTTATAGGGAATGCAGCAAAAGACACACCGAGCCATGGGAGATGTAAGAAAATTACGTTCCGTGCTGTCCTCTTACCAATGGCCAGGGACAACGCGAATGGGGCAGTCATCTGAAAAGAAATGAGATCTGCTAACTTCTGGATAGTCTACCATCTGCATAAGCAAATCCCCCCATTCTAAAACGAGTCACCACAAAGTACTAACACCTTGCAGGACTAGACTAGCCTCTGAATCGATGTGATAGGACCCGGGGAAGAACTTGAGGAGCTCAGAGCTCTAGCTCTTTGTGGTCAGCTCCACGGTGGGCTAATAAGATCCTGTTGCTGTGAGCTCCGCTGGGAAGATACACTCCACAGTAGACTGTGATGGCCGGGCCCGTTCCAGCCGGTCTACCTCTGTGGAGGACACTGTTTAGAAAGCTCCCTTTTCCTTAACTGCTTGGTGGGTCACAAACCACCAAGACTCAACAGGGGACAACGGGAGACGCGTTTGTTTATACAGGTGCCACTTGCCAAAGGAACAACCCAAAGTCCAACCCAGCGGGGCTGGACTCAGATCACAGGGCTAATGACACCACCACGGGGGGTGTCCTCCTGCACCTCACTGAGGGCAGGGCCTGGGGGAAAACCCAAACAAAACCGGGTGAGTCGCGCCTCCAGTCTGATCTGCCAAGTTTTCCTGTCTGCGGTGCCGAGCAGATAAAATGAAACACACTCAAGTAAAAGAACTTTATTTAGTAATGTAAAGATTTAGCTCAGACTTGCTTATTTAAGGCCTTTGTGTGTGTGTGTGTGTGTGTGTGTGTGTGTGTGTGTGTGTGTGTTTTGTTTTGTTTTTCTAAAAGGAAATCACATTCCTTCACTAACCTCCTTCATCCATGCCCCTCCTGGCTGACTCCAAGACTCCAAGTATTAGCAGTTTCTGTCCAGAGTTTAAATGACCTTTGCCCTTCCACCCACTTTATCTTCTGTAGGAATTCCATTCATCCTATTGTTACCCACTGAAACCCACCGTGCCCTCCCGTGCCCTCTCACTTTTACTTTACCCCTAAAGAAAGTCTTCAGAAAAAGGAAATAGTTACCGCTGGGTGGGGTGGGGAGGATGAAAAATAAATTTTTACACTATAAAGCTACACTTCTTTTTAGTAAGACAAACACAAAAGTTCCTTAAAAAAAAAAAGATGTGTTATATGTGCAATCTGTTTTATGTTAGCTTTAGTAACACTTGAAACGTTGCTATCAAGTCAAATGTTACTTTTCTAATGATTCAGTAAATAAATACTTTCCATGCCTATCTATTAAATCAAATAAATACACGTAACCTAAAAGGCCAGTAAATGACAACTAGCCATCTTTAATTATACCAATCCCAAATACAAAATGCGATGAAAATGGAGTTTTGAATCAAGCATCAAACTTCTGGTCTGAAGCTGCCGGCAGGCTTGCCTTGTCTACCTCCTTCACGCAGGCCGTGCTCCTAGAAAGCTGCCCAACACTGACTGCAAGTAATTTGACATTCAGGGGACAAAGCCAAGTAGGCTGTGAGCCCTAACCATGCGAGAAAAAAAAAAATCCCAGGCATGAATAAAATATAAGAATTGTTTCAAGGCTCTGGTTTCTATGGCTAAAAAAAAACACCCATGGGATTAGGTGTGGGGGGGGGGAGGGGGAGATTCGAAAAAAAAAAAAAAATGAAAAGCACACCAAACAGAATTTTCCGGATGTCATGTGTTCGAATTCTCCTATCTACAGAACTTATCACCATGCATTGTAACTGCATCATCACTTCTCTACCTTCCCCAGTGAAATTTAAGTTCTGTGAGGGCAGGGACCACACCCAGGTTGTAACTGTATTATTCTCAATGTCAAGCTTGGCCCACGGGGAGAGTCAGTAAATAGTACTAGAAAAATTAAACAATATGAGTTCAAACCCTGGTTCCATCGTTAACTCCCACAGTGACATAAATTACTCGAGTTTCCTGACCTGCACAATGTTGAAAGTAAGATACATAACACTGTAATATACCAGGAAGTGCTGGCACAGCTCACAGCACTCAGTAAGCGCCAGTGTTCTCCTGTCTTCATGCCTTTCCTTTAGGCCTCAGATCTCTCCACTCTGATAGGTCCCTCCCTGCCCCCCTCCCTCACCAATACCTCTCTCCTTCTCACATCCATCTTGTCGGAGTCTTTCTGCCATTTGCCCTACTCTATTTTCTTAGTTTCTTCCTTCTGCTCCTCTTGCTGTTTATTTCCATCGTTTTACCACGTTTGAAAACAAGATTTTTTTCCCTTCTAAATTACTCTAAGACAAAATATTTTATGTGACAACTTAGCTCCTACTCTGGATATGTTTTAACCACCTATGATTATTTATAGCATGATGCAAAAATCGAAGCAAATGCTAATTTCATAAATAATAATGAAACATTATGCAGACTTGAGTTTATTATTTCCAAAACAGGTCTAGGCCTAATGGGTTGTTTAAAATTAAAGAAGCCCAGCCGGTGTGGCTCAGTGGTTGAGCATCGACCAATGAACCAGGAGGTCTGGGTTCAATTCCCAGTCAGGGCACATGCCCGAGTTGCTGGCTCGATCCCCAGTGGGGGGTATGCAGGAGGTGGCCAATCAATGATTCTCTCTTATCAATGATGTTTCTATTGATTTCTCCCTCTCCCTTCTTCTCTGAAATCAATAAAAATATGTCAACAAAAAAATTAAATAATTAAAGAAAAAATCCTACTGAAATAGAATTGCATTTACCTAGTTTGTGAAAGAAAAGTTTCATAATAATGTGCACAACTTTGCATAATTATTATTTTATTTTGGGGATGCAGCCTCAATGTTAGGCTGTAAAAAAAGAAACAAAACATACTTTCATCAAAATAGAATTATTTATTTCCACAGGACAATGAAAATAAAAACAAAAGACAAAACCCTTATATCCTGAAACTCAAACTCCCATAAAAAGTCTCCACTCTACTGTCCACTCATGAGGAGGTTTTGGTAGTTCACCCCATTCTCTAAGGAACTAAATTCAACATCAGCCTGTTGCCACCCTTCACTGGAGAACTCAGAATATGCAGTTATCGCATCAGCACTTGGCCACAGTGAAAAGGAACCAGGTCAAGCGGCTCTTTGTTGCTTTAATCCAAATGAAGGCCTTGTATTCTTCTACAGCATTTTTCTCAATCAAAGTGGGAATGCTCCATGAACAATTAGAGCCTAGATAACGGACACATAAATTATGTGTGTGATTAGTGGATGAAAGTCTTCACAGGTTTTATTTCAGTGAATTTGGGTAATTTGTCAGAAGTCAATAAAACTGGCACAAAATCGTGCTGACCCCACCCGACCCCACCAGAAGTCGCCATCTGAATGGCCACCACTCCCGACTCCACGTCACAGAAAAGGCTTTTTTAACTGGTATTAGCCCTAGCCGGTTTAGCTCAGTGGATAGAGCATCAGCCCGAAGACTGAAGGGTCCCAGGTTCGATTCCGGTCAAGGGCATGCACCTCAGTTGTAGGCTTCAACACCAGGGCGTGTGCAAAAGGCAACCAATCAATGTGTCTCCCTTACATCGATGTTTCTCTCAGTGTATGTCTCTCCCCTTCCCTTCCACTCTCTAAAAATCAATGGAAAAATATCCTCGGGTAGGATTAACAAAAAACAAACAAACAAAAAAGAGTGATATTAACTTCTAATCTATTTTACACCTTAATACCAAAAATATTAGAAAAACTGCAAAAACCAGATTTAGATACCTCTTCCCAACTGTAGCTAATATCCCCAACTTTCATATCACTACTTAGCCTTTCACAAAAAGTGTTTACAAGAAATATTTCTGTAATATCTGTGATGTCTGGTTTCTAAAGTATCCTCTGAAATAGCTAATTATATTTTAAAAAGTCAAAATTTCCAGCTTGAAACGATAGAATGACACAATAACCCCAAGAATCTATATATATAAAAGGCTAAGTGACCATCCGATCATCTGACCATCAGTACATATGACATGCACAGACCACCAGGGGGCAAATGTTCAATGCAGGAGCTGCCAAGCTGCAGTTCTTGGGTGACGCACCCAGGAACCAGAGAGAAGGGAGCCCGATTGCTCGCAGGGCCACGCACGTTTGCACCTTCAGCCATGGGTTACAATGTTGCTGGGGCACTGTTGGCCCCGAATCTGGTTTACTGCTGAGCTACAGTGACTTGGCAGTAATTAATTTCCTTTAGATGTTCACGAATCCGTGCACCAGGCCACTAGTCCTTTTAATATTTAACCAAACATCCTTTTTTTTTTTCCACAATTTTCTTTCATTTCCCCCCTTTAAGTAGACTTTACTTTTAGAGCAGTTTTAGGTTCACAGAAAAAAAATTCAGCATTACTCAGAAGAGATTTCCCATATACTCTTTGGCCCACTTACATCCCCCACCAGAGGGGTACATTTGTGACAATCAATGTACCTACACTGACACATTTTTATCATCCAAAGTCCAAATTGTAAGTTAGAGTTCACTCTTTTTTTTAAGAAAATATTTTAAATTTTTTAATTGTAATTTTTTTAAGGGGGTAGAGAGAGAGGGAGGGGGGAGAAACGCTGATGTGAGGGAGAAACATCAGTCCGTAGCCTCCCGCATGTACCTGGACCAGGTATCGAACCTGCAACATGGGTAATATGCCCTGACCAGGAATGGAACCCACCACTTTTTGGTATATGGGACAAGACTCAAGACTCCAACCAACTGAGCCACACTGGCCAGGGCTAGAATTCTCTCTTGATGTTGTACACTCTATGGGTTCTGACAAATGAATAATGATATCCACTTAATATTATAGTATTATACACAATATACACTGAGTTGGCCAGATTATGATGATCTCTAAACGCATAATAATCTGGCCACTCAGTGTATATCCTATATAATAAAAGGCTAATATGCAAATTGTCCCCTTGACCAGGAGTTCAACTGGCAGGCAGGCCGGCCAACCGCCCATGTCCCCTCCCCTGGACAGACTGGCCGGACTCCACCCATGCATGAATTCAAGCACGAGGCCTCTAATATATATAATGAGTGGCCAGATTATTATGCGTTCAGAGATCATCATAATCGGGCCACTCAGTGTAGTTTCCCTCCTCCACAATTCCTCCATCCCTCCACCATAACTCCTGGCAACCACTGATCTTCTTATTGTCTCCATAGTTTTACCTCTTCCAGAATGTTATATATAGTTGGAATCACACAATATGTAACTTTTTCAGATTGGCTTCTTTCACTAAGCAATATGCATTTAAGATTCCTCCATGTCTTTTCATGGCTTGGTAGCTCATTTCTTTTTGGTACTGAAAAATATTTCATTGTAGCACAATTTATCCTTTCACCTACTGAAGGTAATCTTGGTTGCTTTCAAGTTTTTGGCATTTATGCTATAAACACCTGTATGAACATAAGTTTTTACTCATTTGAGTAAACATTAAGGAGCACAATTGTGGATCATATGCTAAGAGTATGTTCAGTTTTGTAAGCAACTGCCAAACTGCCTTCCAAAGTGGTTGTACCATTTTGCATTACCATCAGCAATAAAAAAGAATTTCTGTTGCTCCACAACCTCAACAGCATTTGGTCAGTGTTCTGGATTTTGGCTGATTTAATAGTGTGTGGTAGCTATCTCGCTGTGGTTTTAATTTGCACTTCCCTGATGACATATGATAGGGAGCATTTTCCCACATGCTTATTTGCTATCTCTATACATTCTTTGGTGACGTGTCTGTTCAGGTCTTTTGCCCAGTTTTATTTAGTAAGGTTGTTTGCTTTCTTACTGTTAAGTGTTAATTCTTATAGATCTTCTTATTCTCTTGGCGGTGTCTTTTGAAGAACAAATTTTTAATTTTGATAAAGTCCAGCTTCTTAGCTTTTCCTTCATGGATTGTGCCTTTGGCGTTGTATCTAAAAAGTCATCATCATATCCAAAGTCACTTAGATGATCTCCCGTGTTATCTTCGAGGAATTTTACACTTTGGCATTTTATATTTAGGTCTATGATTCATTTTGAGTAAGTTTTTGCGAAGGGTATAAGGTCTGTGTCTAGATTCATTTTATTGCATGCTGATGTCCAATTTTTCCAGTAGCATTTGTTTAAAAGACTATCTTTTAGCAATTACATTGTCTTTGATTCTATGTCAAAGATCACTTGACGGTATTTATGTAGTTCTACTTCTGAGGCTTCTATTCCAGCAGTTGCCAACCTTTCGGACCTCACGGACCACCAGTGGTCCATAGACCACCCGTTGGCGACCACTGTTCTATTCTATTCCATTGAATATTTGTCTGTTCTTTTCAAAACCACCCTGTCTTGATTACTGTTAGCTTTGTATTAAGTATTAAAGTCAGGGAGTGTCATTACACCAACTTTGTTCTTCTTTGGCTGCTCTGGGTCTTAGCCTCTCACATAAACTCTGGAATCAGTTTGCTGATATCCACAAAATAACAAAATTCATTGGGATTGCATTGAATTTAGAGATCAAGTTGGAAGAACTGATATCTTGACAACATGGAGTTTTCCTATTCATGAACATGAAGTATCTCTCCACTTACTAAGTTGTGCTTTGATTTCTTTCATCACAGTTTTATAGTTTTCTTCATATAGATTTTATACATATTTTGCTAGATTTACACATAAGTATTTCATTTTTGGACATGCTAATGTAAATAGTAATGTGTTTTTAATTTTGAAATCCACTTTTGGGGGGTAAATTTTCTATAGCTGCCCTTACTTATTTTGTCATTGATGTGAGTATAAATATAAGTATGCAATGGCTACTATGGAGCATAAAAATGTCTGTTAGAAACAAGAAATACTTTCTCCTCATGTTTTCATATCAAAGACTCATGTTATGCTCTTAATATATGAGGAAGATCTCATGAGAGCAATTCATTTGAAAATTATATCAACATGTGCAAAGCAGTATAACTGTCTAGTTATTCCAAGCAAAAATTATCTTCTTTAGTCTACCAGATACACACACACACACACACACACACACACACACACACACACACACAAATTGTTATATATAACAACTAGAGGCCCGATGCATGAAATTGGTGCATTGGGAGGGGGAGTGTCCCTCAGCCCAGCCTGCACCCTCTCCAATCTGGGACCCCTCGGTGGATGTCCGACTGCCGTTTTAGGCCCAATCTCAGGGATTGGGCCTAAAACGGCATTCAGACATCCCTCTCACAATCTGGGACTGCTGGCTCCTTACTGCTCACTTGCCTGCCTGCCTGATCACCCCTAACTGCCCCCCCTGCCAGCCTGATCACCCTTAACCGCCTCTGCCTGATGCTAGCCTGATTGCCCCAAACTGCCCCCCTGCCTACCTGGTCACCCCCAACTGCCCCCCCGCATCGGCTTGGTTGCCCCCAACTGTCCCCCTGCCAGCCTGGTTGCCTCCAACTGCCTCCCTGCCGGCCTGGTCGCCCCCAACTGTCCCCCTGCTGGCCTGGTCGCCCCACGCAGCCTGCTGCTCAGTCGTTTGGTCGTCCCTCACTAACCCCACTGCCTGCCTGGTTGCCCCCCATAGCCTGCTGTTCAGTCATTTGGTCGTCCCTCACTAAACCCCCTGCCAGCCTTGTCGCCCCACGCAGCCTACTGTTCAGTCGTCCATCTGGTTGTTTCGGTCGTGACGGCCCCTGGCTTTTTATATGTTAGGATTGGTGTATTTAACTATTTCTTTAAAAGAGTAAACTAATAAAATCACGTTAGAAATAAAGTTTTAAAAAGGTTAGAATAAAAAGGTAATAAAAACTGTCTTGGGATACTGCCACCATGCAACGAAGGTGGACTAGACTGATGGACCATGGAGAGAAAGGCCCAGGAAGACTTTGCTGAGGTGCCAGACATGAGAGTGCACCTTGAATGTTCCAGCCCCAGTCAGGCCCCTCACTGAGTACAGTCTAATGAGTGACCCCAGCTGATATGCACATGGAACAGAAGAACTGCACAGCTGAGCTCAGCAAACCTAAGAATCATGAAAAATAATAAATTGTTGTTTTAAGAAATCACATTTAGTGGTGGTTTATTACACAACAATAAACGGCAATATAACAACAGGGAATTATCTTCATAACTTGGGTAAATACAAATTTCCTAAACATACAGTCAAATCTATTAAGGGAATTATTCTTCCATTCCTTTTGCATTATTCATTAATCACTAACTCAAAAATTATTTTTGGAAAGATAGTTAAGTCTTCAGGATTTTTCCTGCTGTTTACATTTTTGGTAAATGAAATACATTTGGCATTTCATTTTTTATAGTTACATTTTAAAATAAAATACCATTTAGTTCCTTGTCTAGTAGAATTCCCATGGCCTTCAATAAAAGAAGCTAGTTTAGAATTTAAAATCTGCCTGATACTATTTTTCACATGGTCAGGCAAGGCTTGGTTAACCACCATGAGCTGGGCAGGCTGGACAGGACCAATTCCAATAAAGGCAATTACCAGGAAAACAGATTAATCTGGGAAGAAGTCTAGAAGCTAGACCAAAGCCAACAACTAGGCAACAGAGAAATGACCAACAACGCTGTCTCCATCAGGAATGACCAACAAAGCTGTCTCCATCACGAGGCAGTGAATCAGAAACAGGAAATCAGGGTAGGTAATGGCTGGCAAAATCAGAGAAAACCAGTCAGCCAAAGGGCCCAGGACACTAGGCTGGACCTCAGGGGTAGACAAGTTACTAAACCAGGGGTTCCAGCCTGGCACTGACCTATGAATCAGGAAATCATGGTTAGATTCCTGGTCAGGGCACATGCCTGGGTTGCAGGCTCGATCCCCAGTAGGGGGCATGCAGGAGGCAGCCGATCAATGATTCTATCTCATCATTGATGTTTCTATCTCTCCCTCCCCCTTCCTCTCTGAAATCAATTAAAAATATATATATTTTTTAAATCAAACAAACAAGAAATTACTGGGTCTCTTCAATTTCCCTAAGAAATTTCCTATGATCCTCCAAATCACTACAGTACAAAGAGGAGTCTACATATTTGAACTTCCAGCACGATATTAACTCAAATGTGAATGCTTTTATCCCTAGGGGGAATAAACAATAGCTAGGGTTTACGTCAGAATCAAGTTTGATAGTCATCTTTATTTTAAATGTGCATGTACAAATGTATACATATAACACAACATAAAAAATACATACACATATACACATACATTTGGAGGGTCAAATATTTTGTTATTTAAAATATTTAAATATTTGCCCCTCTCCCCATAAAAATCACTGGCCCGAACTGAAACTCCTTTCACCCATTCTCCTGGAGCTGGGACCAGGAGCCTCTGGATGGGGGTTCAGCCACTCTCAACGCAGGGAGGGAAGGCTGTGGAGCAGGACCGAAAGGGAACACCACAACCCGTGGTCCAAAATGAGGCAAACCCCAAGTCATTTATTGTTAGCTTAAGGTTTAGAGCAGCATTAACTGTTTAAGTGTAGCTGGCTGAAACTAATATTAAAACGCATTTGAGGCTTGCAACGTTAGTGTAGCATCTAATAAATCCATGAATTAAATTAATGGGAAGAAGCATCTCGGAATTTTATTGTTTTTTTTTTTTTATTATGTTGTTGCTGTTTTTAATCCTCACCCAAGTATATTTTTTCCATTAATTTTTAGAGAGAGTGGAAGGGAGGGATAAGAAGAGAGGGGGGGAGGGGGGGGAAGAAAGAAAGAGAGAAAGAAAGAGAAATATCAATGTAAGAGAGACACATCAAGTGGTTGCCTCCCGTATGCACACTGACCGACTGGGGTGGGAATCAAACCCGTGACCCTTTGGTACCCATGACCTTTTGGTGCCCAAGCCAACGCTCTAACCGCTGAACCACATCAGCCAGGGTGCATCTCAGAATTTTAAAATGTTAAGTATAAGGTCATCTGGAAGTAAAATTGTACTTCAGGTCATTAGGAGTTAACCATTCTTTCAAGACGCCTTAGAACCTAGTGATCTACAATATTTAGAAGTCAGATGTTTGATGGACCCACCCCCCTGAAACATAGCCCTGAACTTTCAGCACGATATTAATTCATGACTAATGAATTCCTCCACCCAAATACAACTTACCACACACTCCTTAATAACCCTTCCTTATATAACAGAGAGTTCACTGTAAGTCCAGTTACCTGACTTCTCGACTCATAAAAAAGTCAGGAGGAGTAGCTGATAGATGTGGCACGATAACGTGGAGGAGATGAAGACTACAGCCTGACCTCACACAAGACAGAGAGAGAAACAGGCTCTGGCCTGTGCTGAGGCTCGGAGCGCCCGGAGGGTAGATAATGGAGGCGATCCTAAATCCCCCGGAATGGGTTCATCTGTGTGGTGGAGTCGTTGTTCAATCGATGTGAGGAGTGCTTGAAGTAGTGAAGGAAAGACTGAATTAAAATTACAAAAAGAAAAAAAAAAAGGTTCTGGTATTTGACATAATAAACTCCAGTTAGATAAATATTCATCCACGAGAACACCTTATGTCCTAATCAATGTCAAATAAAGGAGCCACTGCTTTATTCTCAAGGCTTGCTTCCTGAAAGAAAATATTTCAATACTACCAAAGATCGCTAAAAAAACGAACGAGCTCTCCTCTGAAATCCCTTACCAAACATTTGAGGGATGTGTATAAGGGGCAGCTTGTGTTTGTTCTTCCCTGTCTCCTGTTTTCTGTTTCCTTTAGCCTGTGTGCAGGCCAAGGGCCCGAGGGCCAGCAGACAGCTGCTCTGACTATTCGAAGAGCCCAAGCTCAAGAACCATGTTCATGCATTCTTGCTTGTTTGTTTGTTTGTTTTTTCATGCATTCTTGCTGTTGCAACCAAGGGTTTATAAATGTAGATGAAAGTACTTCTTCATTTGTGCCCTTCTACTCTTTCCTCTTATCAAGCACACAATCACTTGAATCAGTAACTTGTCACCCTCTGCAAAATCATTTTATCCACGTAAATGTCATGCTTTTCATCCCCAGATTTTTATTAAATCTCAGCTGACTAGAATGATACTTGGATAGACAGGTGTTTTGTGTGGGTTTTTTTTTTTTTTATCAACAATCAATATCCATGCAATCAATTAAAATTAGGCTCTGATAATCTCAACGAGGGGGAACACAGACGGGAGGAAAGAAGAACAAAGGGAGGAGAAACTTGTGGTTTATGTTTCAATGAAATACTAAATTTACTTCAAATCAGTCAAAGGGCATCGTCTGTGAGCACACCTCACACTGCACTGCCCATCTCTAAGAGAGAAGTAACTACGTAACGCAGGACATTATTGTGTGTCATAAACCGTGCTTAATTTTCACAACTGTAATACTAAAATTTAAATTGTCATAATTTTATTTCTTTACTCTGAACTTCTTATAACTACAACTGGCAGAAAAACATCAAGCGGTGTCCACAGCTAGCTGACTCTTCACAGGAAGAATAAATTTCATTTTAAATACATGTCACTTCACGAGTTATACGATTAAATATTTACACTAGCTTTCCTCAGTCAAAAATGAATGAATCTCTTTGATCCTCTCCTTGTGGAATACATTTTCCTTTTCCTAGTACTTTTAGAGTGCATACTTTGGCAAGGGTGGATTGGGGAGTGGGCAGGTGTTGGGGAGGGGATGGGGGACGCATGCTTTGTTCCAAGAAAGCAACCATCACCTGGCCATTGGCCATTTTAGCGATTTGAAATCCTGCCCACCTTCCAGCAGTCTGGGCACCTGAGCACCCAGCTCCGGTGGAATTAGCTACCACTGCTGGGTTCCTCAGTGAGACAACTGGCCCACGAGGCCCCGGAGAGTTCCCAATTATGCAACCCAAAGCCTGAACCGACTAACAACCTCTTATTATTTATTGGTATGTAACGCACAGAGGAACTTGTAATTACACGAAAATGCTATCTGGAATAAGAACCTATAAATCCATACATTTTATGAGGTGAGTATCTATAATTTTCAAGAACAGAGTCATTGCAGAGGTTTTCATTATTGTGAGATTTAATGATATTGAAGGTCAGTCACAGGTAAAATTTGCCTTCAAGGCAGAGGTCTAGCAGAAGAGTAATTGTGGGTTAGTTAAAAGTCTTTGAACATCATGTGTCGGAATAGTTTAAACACAACCTAACTTTAATACCAAAAGGTCTCAAGTGGTTACTCAGAAATGAGAGGCACACACTGCATTTTACACGGCTCTCAAACTGCTGACACGACATCCCTCTGTGCTCTCTGGTGAGCAGGAGTAACCCTCAATGGCATCGAGATGAGAGGCTGAGCCCAGAGCCACGGGCAAGTCAGGTCATGATTTTATTCTTTTTGTCATTTTTCTTTCAAGTGGAAGATTCTTAACACTCTCTGCTTCTGACAATGTTTATAATCACAATTCTGAGGAGCATTTGAACACACACACACACACACACACACACACGCGCGCGCGTATTTCCAACAAACTGTGATGGACAATCTACCAGCCGAGAGTCCTCATGGCACAGACGTGGATTTGGAAGCACTTTTGAGTCCTGCTTTCCACAAAAATGACACTCATAAATTGCCCAAATTGTTGGTGTTGATCTCCATCAAAGAAAAGCAATGCCTAACGCAAGATTGACCATAACCAAAAATATTGACAATTCTGTTCTGGGAAATTTTGGAAAACAGTAACATTGGATAAGAAGGTTCAGCCAAATACATGCACTGGACTAAAAACCTTCTTCGTGACAGCAATTCATCCTATATAAGAAAACCTAATATGCTAAGTGTCTGGTCATCCGGTTAGCCATTCAACCAATCAAAGCATAATATGCTGATGATATGCTAAGGCTGCTCAACCGCTCGCTATGATGTGCACTGACCACCAGGGGGCAGATGCTCCGACCAGTAGCTTAGCTTACAGCTGGGTCTGGCCAATAGGGACTGAGCGAGAGGAACTGGACATGCCCTGGAGCCCTCCCAAGGCCCCTCCCCTGCTGGCTAACCTTTCGCGTCTCTCCCCGGCCCAGATTGTACACCGGCAAGGTTCCTCGGCCTGGCCTGCGCCCTCTTGCAATCCGGGCTGAGGGACACCCCACCCCAAGTGCATGAATTTCATGCACCGGGCCTCTAGTTTTAACATATAAACACTAGACTCCTTGTAACACACCTTATCATTTACAATTAAATGGGACATCTTTTATGCCTTACAATATTAAGAACATAGCTGTTAAATCCAAGGTGATACAGCATTTCATCTGTTACTCCCTAAAATTTGTCATGAATTTTAAAATTCACCATTCACGTAATATCTGCATTCTACAATTCTGATAGCCTTTTATTAGAGGGATCCTATATATAGGATCTTTATAGAGCACACAGAGTGAGCTGCTAAGCTAAAGCATAAATTAGTGCTTAGTGGATAAACAGACTAGAATCATAATAAACTATACAATTCATCCTTCTATAAATCTTCCTCCCCTCGCCCATCTCAAAAATTCTCTACTACTAGTTTTTTCTTATAATATTATCGAGTGCCAATATTATCGAGTGCCACGTCCATTGCGTGATAATATATATTCAACCCATTTGCTATTTTTTAAGGTTGGCTTATATTTCCTCCCAAGGCAAAGCACACCACAATGTAACATCAGCAATGTGGTTATTATTACAAGCTTTAAATTATAAATTATTGGCTATTCTGTATATTTTGACACCTTCCTAACAAGGACTTAAGATAATAGAATTAACTCCAAATGAACAAGTGTTGGCTAAATACCGTAACAAAATAATAACAAAGTCTGCTACAATAAAAGTGGAATCACAATCTGAGGGACAAATTTCAGTCAGTTTATTGCTTCCCTCGTTAATCTTTCACCTGCTAAAATGCATTTTACAACCAAACGCGAGAAAGAACTTAACGTTAACAACTCTCTACCTTGTGACACTTTAACTTTTATGGAACATGTTTATTCCCCACGTTCCATCCGGCTCCCTACCAGGCCGCCACTACATGAGCTCATCTGAGAAAACTCAGTATGAAATGAAAAGTTCTGAGCTGTCTGACTACGAAGCAGACCCAGCCGTTGCAAATGCCTGTGTAAACAGCACCCCCGAACTCTGTGCATTTCCATCAGGTCCAGGGCCGTGCCCCACCTGGCTTGCCCAGCTGCAGCTCTTCCCCAAGGTGAAGCACACCCACTATTGCCTCCAACTTTCTTCCCAACTGGCCATCAGTCCTCCAACACACAGACTACCTTAGGACACTCCTCCAGGGCCTTCTAGACATGAAACGTCAAGGGGGAACTTTTCTCTCAGGAAGTTATAAAGGACACCTATCCGCCCCGGTCGGTGTTGCTCAGTGATGAGAGCGTGGCTCCCCCACCCCTCCCGCCCCTCCCACCTGCCCCCGCGCACTGAAGGCTCTCCGGTTCCATTCCTGATCAAGGGCATGTACCTGGGTTGCAGGTGCAATCCTTGGCCCCTGTGCATGCAGGAGGCAACCAGTCAATGTGTCTCTCTCACATCGATGCTTCTCTCTCTCCCCACCCCTTCCTTCCACTCTCTCTCCAAAAAAACCAATGAAAAAAAGACACCTATCCAACTGACAGTTTACGGATGCCCCCCGAGTGCAAGGTGCTGTGCTCAGCACATGGGACAGTAGGATGACATGAGGCAGGCAAGTGTCAGACATGTGCTCGTTCACTCGGTTCGTGTCTTAAACTGATTCTACTCCGTATCTTAAAGTGACTCGTATCTTAAAGTGACTCGGTCAACAAAGGTTTATTGAACACGGTGAACACGGCCTCCGTGTTGCTCCTACCCTGGGAACAGGACAGGCACACTCACTGCTGCCACAGAGCTCTTTTCCAGTGGAGGAGCTAGACAAGCAGACCCACAAATAAGTGTGCAGGTAAGAGACAGGCGGTGGCAAACAGATAGTGACCTGGGGGATTTCTATGGGAGTGATCCATGAGGTGATATGTGAGCGGAGAGCAGAATGGAGGGAGAAAAGAAGGGATTCAAAGAGTCCAAGGCACTGCACTCACCCAGGAAATGGGGCAGCGAGGACTGGGTGGCTTACAGTGGACGGCTGAAGAGCATCGGGGTATTCTGAAGGAAGAGACATCAGACTGTGCCTAAGGTGGCTTACCCAGCTGGGGCAGAGGGCTGAAGCGGGGAAGTCGGAGATGAGGTTGGAACGGGGAGTTGGACTGGATCGCTAAGGGCCTGGACAGCCAAGGGCCTGGAGAGCCAGCCCAAGATGTGTGGCCTCGTTCTGCAGGTGACAGTACTGAAAAAGGACTTCCTGCTTAAGCAGAGTAATCCAACAGCCGCGTGCAGGCTAAATGGACAAGAGAAGAGACTGGAGAGAGGGAGACCAGTCCTGCAGCAGGCTCTGCACCGATGAATCCAAAAGGCAACACAAAGACAAAGGAAGTGCTGGTGAGGGACCGGCTGACCCGGAGAGTCAGCCCTGGGAGACAGGAAGATGGTGGGGCCATGGACAAAGCCAGGCACCATGGAGAGAGACAAGCATGTGACAAGAGAGGCAGTGTGTCGGACACCCTGGGTTTGAGTGCTGGCCAACCTCACACGTAGGAGAATCAGCTGAATATGTGTAACCAGAGCTCATGCACAGGTGAGGGCCGGGATCACGGTCTGCGAGTCATCATCACCATGTTGACCCCTAAAGTCACGTGTCTGGTGTCACCACCAGAGAAGGGGTGGGCAGAGAAAATCTTGAACAGAATTCTGGGCACAGGAGAACGGGAAGAGGCAGTTTCAAGAATCCAGCTGTGTGCAAAAAGGTCACATGCCCAGATGTAAAGGAGGATAAAGACTGAGAAAAACCTGATGGATTCTGTGACTAAGAATTCGCAGGAACTGTCTAGAGTGCAATTTCATCAAGAGAGAAAGGAAGTGAGTCAGTCTAGGAAATGGAGATGAGTACACACTATCTGTCAAGGCTTGTTTATAAAAGGAAGGTAATATAAGGAGTGGTCACTTGAGGGAGCAGCAGATTTGAGGGGAGGGGTGTGTGTGTGTGTGTGTGTGTGTGTGTGTGTGTGTGTGTGTGTGTATGTGTGAGGGGGGGGAGAGAGAAAGAGAATATGAATTTGAGGAGCTTAAAGAGAAAAAAATCAATGGAAAGGGAGAGACTAAAATTGCAGGGATGAAACCACCTACTAAGGAATAAGGTAAGAGAAAAGATGGGCAGACAGGATACCCTTGGAGAGAAGGGACACTTGTTCTTGGCAGACAGAGAAGATGTGACCCACAGTACTGCCGGGTTGCTGACAGCCCCCTCTGACCAAGACTGGAGACGAGAATATGTGAAGTGATGGGGTGACCAATGAGGGTAGGAACAATATGCTAACATACTTCTGATCACCACTTTTAGGAAGAACAATATTCTGACTAATGCCATTATTCTAGATAATGCCGTGACATCGGAACAACCAAATGTTGTGACTCACGTGTGCCTCCTTTGTTTAATATCCTTCGTGTGAATGAAAAGAGGTGGGTAGTTACGTGCCTTTGGCAAATGAAGAAGAACTCTTCCAGACAATGCAAAGCACCCTATGTTTTTAAAAAGTGTCTTTTGTTTCTGAAAATAATTTAAACTCCTACTTGGTTTGTCTTTCACACTCACTGACATTTACAATCAGTTTCAACTTCATAAATCAAAGGATTCTGCTTTTTGCCGTAGTTGTCATGTGCATATATAAAAATTTTTCCTGGTTACCGTACCACCACCATTCCACAGCAGGGAAAAGCAAAATATATATAATGCTATAACAAGGAAAAATAGGATGGGGCCTGACTTTTTTTCTTTTTAAAAGGAGATGAAAAAACAGAAAACATAGATGAATTAAACATGAAATAATCAATCATATCACATGCTGACTACCCCTCCCCCCAAAAAAACAGAAAAGGCACAGCCAGCAGCAAATGTCTAGGTCGGGACCCTTTTTAATATATGGCCATGATGCACCATCCATTTTACAGGAAACTACTATAGATAATGAAAATATATCTTTGTAACTATCTTTTACGCAGTGTGCCAAAATAGTCAGTGAAGCGAAAGCCTTATAATAACTGTGACTGGGAGAAGCACTGAACGAGTTAAAACAACATTACTTACCCCTAATTCTGAACCTAAGTTGTACTATCTCAATTACCTAACCGGTTTTAAAGACACCCACAAAAAGAACCGAGAGTTCAATTAGTTCCAATTACAAAATGATAAAAATAGGAGAGAATTTAAAAATCACAAGACGACCACACAGATCAATAACCTATTTTTCAAAAAACTCTTAAGTTCATTCAACACTAAAACGATTCAAAATGGCAAACGAGAAACGAAGAACTATTCCCTACTTTACATATTTTAAAAATGTTCTTCTTGAGTAAACTGTATGTGTCTCCAAATATTTCATCTTTCACTGATAGGTACATGGCAAAATGACTCATGGAGACCATCCCTGGCTCCAAAAGTATGTGGTTTTCTTAATAGGTGTCAGGTTGGAATTTATGCCTGACAACTTGTTATGGAGCCCACAGCAACATAATGCTCCTTTTAAAATCTGAATTAGCATTTCATATTCTGAAACAACACTCGGCAGGGGGTAGCCGGGATCCCTGGGTGTTCCATACCCTCTATGCATTACTTAGTTTACTATACTACCATATTGATCTATAATTACTCCCCGTGAGCCTTTCTCCGCTGGTGGACTGGAAACAACTTGAGAATGGAGAGACTACGTGTCCCCAGGCAGCAGACATGTTCCACCCAGATAAACCCAGACACTCTTTTATTTTTTTATCCTCACCCGAGGATATGTTTATTGATTTGAGAGAGAGAGGTAAGGAGAGGGAGAAACATCCATGTGAGAGAGAAACATCGATCGGTTGCCTCCCATTATGTGCTTCAACTGGGGATCGAACCTGCAACCTAGGTATGTGCCCTTACCGGGAATTGAACCCGCAACCTTCCGGTGTGTGAGATGACCCTCTGGCCAACTGAGCCACCCGGCCAGGGCAAACCCAGCCACTTTAAAGGGGAATGAATGTCAAAGAGCAATGAAATAGCTCTAATGGAATCTCCCGCATGGATACATATACCATTTTTGGATACTTGAACAGAATCTACAGCATCCCAAAATGCTTTCATTCAGGAAACTTAAAAGGAAAACTTTTTAAAAACAATGCCACAAGAGTAAATGAAGGGAACTCCATAAATCCTGGAGTCATGAAGTGATTCTAAATCCCAAATGCCTGATCTGAACTTTATTAAGGATTTTCTTTCCTATAAAAGTAACATAGTGCATTTTCAATTCTTGTCTTTCTTCAGCAAACTGTTTCTCTATGCTACTTTTTTAACTGTTTCCAGGAGCCATAGGCAGATCTTCATTGATACATATTTTAAATGTATACCTTCTATGAGAACTAAAAGCCTGCACCAGAAAATATTGGCTATAAGTGATTCACACACAGGTAATTCGCCTAAACCCATGGTCGGCAAACTGCGGCTCGCGAGCCACATGCGGCTCTTTGGCCCCTTGAGTGTGGCTCTTCCACAAAATACCACGGCCTGGGCGAGTCTATTTTGAAGAAGTGGCGTTAGAAGAAGTTTAAGTTTAAAAAATTTGGCTCTCAAAAGAAATTTAAATCATTGTACTGTTGATATTTGGCTCTGTTGACTAATGAGTTTGCCGATCACTGGCCTAAACAGATCACAATATACATGTGTACTGTGTTAGTTTCTCGTGCCTGCTGTAACCAACTAGTATAACTTTGTGGCTTAAAACAATACAAATTATCTTACAATTCTGGAGGTCAGAAGTCAAAAAGGGGGTCTCACTGGGCTAAAA
Source organism: Eptesicus fuscus (assembly GCF_027574615.1). Taxonomy (NCBI): domain Eukaryota; kingdom Metazoa; phylum Chordata; class Mammalia; order Chiroptera; family Vespertilionidae; genus Eptesicus; species Eptesicus fuscus. Next base: position 39,432,642 of record NC_072478.1, on the reverse strand, counting down.
TCAAGGTGTCGATAGGACTGCATTCCTTTCTAGGGGCTCTAAGGAAGAATCCCTTTTCTTGCTCCTATAGGGGTTGCCTGTATTCATTGGCTCATGGGTCCTTCCTCCATCCTCAAGGCCAGTCAGAGCGGTGTGAGCCCTCCTCAACATGACATTACTCTGACCTTCTCTGCTTCGCTCTTCCACTTCTAACGGCCCTTGTGATTACATTGGACCCATCTGAATACTCCAGGATCATCTCCTTATCTCAAGGTCAGCTAATATAGCAACCTTAATTCCATCCCAATCTTAATTCCCCTTTGCTATGTAACAACATATTCACAGGGTTAGTGGATTTGATGGACATCTTTGGGGGAGAAGGACATTATTCTGCCTGCCACAATTTGTAATCATGTTAGTACACGTAACATTGTATTTTTTCCTACAGATACACAGATATACACTATATCCACAAACAAACAAAAATTTTCTTGGGATTTCCCTGGTTTAATTTATGGGTCCTAGACTAACTCGGCTGAATAACACCACAAAAATCTCCTATAATTTTGTAGCGTTAAAGAAATTTTTAAATCTGTTCTTGAGAGAACTTCCATATAGTTCTAAGAGTGAAAACCAGAAAATATATTTAAAAATAACAATCAAACCCATCCAGCTGAGCGTCATCCCATGCACCAAGAGGTTGCTGGTTGACTCCCATTCAGGGCACATGCTGGGGTTTTGGGCTCAGTCCCCAGTGGGGAGTGTGCAGGAGGCAGCCAATTGATGATTCTCTCTCATCAATTTCTCTCTCTCTCTCTCTCTCTCTCCCCCCCATTCTTTTCCTCTCACTCTAAAATCAATAAAAACACTTAGAAAAAAAAAAAAACAATCAAAGAACAATAGAGCTCTTCTCAGTTCACGAAGAGTTTGATATCTACTACAGTAATCGCATTTCAGGGCTTATTCTAGAAAAGGTTCCTGCCTATAGTTATAATTCATTCTGCTAAAGGCAGGTTGACCTATGGCTATACTTTTGTTCAGTTAACTTTGCTTTCTCTCAAAAGAGTGAGTTTTTCCAGAAACCCTTAAGTCTCCATTTGGTTAACCAAAGATATCTGAACTCTGTCTCAACTGTCACTGCTTTCCAATAAAAATAAATCATGACATTTTAACTCTAACCTCATTTGTGGGAAAATAGACTCATCTTTACAACTCTCTACTTTTTTTTTCTAGTACATGAAGAGACTTACATAGAATAATTAAAACACATATTGGGACTTAATTAAGAACGGTTCTTTTGTCAAACAACTCAATTCTCTAATACTTCTGTTGGCCCATTTCTTTGAATAATGAACAAAGAAACAATTTCTGGAAACAGCAATTTAAGCAGTAATAAATTTATTCTAAAATACCTGACTTTTTGGTTCCCCAAACTGACTGGGTTCCTTGGAACACCTGGAAATGCAAATTGATATACCTTAAAAATAAATAAATAAATAAATAAATAAATAAATAAATAAATAAATAAAACAAACAACCCTATTCTCTGGTCACATACATTTAGGAAAGGATGTACATACACTATGTCCCCTTTTGAGGGTCACAATGCACATTAGTTGTATAAAACTTTTACATCTCGAAGCACTGAAACGTCTAACTTTGCTTGACCTCACTGTTTTCAGAACGTTGCCTTAACACCGCTATAAATTCCCTGGGCTGAGGCCAGACAGTGAGAATACTGATGTAGAGAATATCTCCTCCGAGTATTACTTATTGAGCCCTTCAGAGCATTCTCATCACAAGTGGGAACGAAACCAGCCTCAGTTTAGCCCTTGAGAGTTTATGAGATATACTTGCAAATGTCAAATATAGAAAGAATGCCAAGTTGCAACCATGACTAAGATTTACTTGAAACAACACAAACATGAAAATATACTGCAGCCTCTAACTGTATTTATATGGATGGGTCATTTAAAAGAAATAATGTTTAACCCAATATGACTTTAAATGATCCAAGTCCAAACAAACCACAGCATGTTTATAAATACTCAAAATGTCTCTTACTCAAAATGCTGGCCCTCAGACAGAGCCATAGACGTTCCATCACTATATATAAACAGCAGATTCATAAAGTGCACTGCGAAGGATTTTTTTCTTCATCCACTGAGTTAATCCAAAATAATATTCAATTAAAATAAAGTAAGGTGAATTTGGAAGAAATGGAAATTTCCTTTTAAATGGTTTTCCCCATTTTTCCATAAAATTCGAGAAGTATTTCAATCTTAATGTTAAAATCTCAACTTTAAGCTTCAAATACTAATAACTATTTAAATATGACTGGCTCCCTCTTTTTAAAATTTCTATAAAAATGAGATCTACTTATTTAAATTTATGGCCACTAAGCAAAAACAACACACGAGGCTGGAGAGGTTTTAAAGCAAAGTCTTTGGCCAATGAGTGTCCTGCTGTGAGGTGATAAAAGATAGCTAGAGACCTCAGCTCTGGGTCTGGGGTGGGTCCCAGCTCGCCTCTCAGCAGCTGTGTGCCTGGGCTTATGTGCCTTCTCAGCGCCCACATTTCTTCACTTATAAATGGGACAGGTGATAACACCTACCTCATGGGATTATTCTGAGAAGTAACTGAGCTAAAATATGCCAAGCACTTCGAATCGTACTGGCACATACACATTCAACAAATGTGTCTAATTATTATATTTTCGTTGCTTTACTACTCTCTATCTGATCATGTTGGTTGGCCCAAATCTGTTATTCATAAATACAAAAAATAAATTTAATTTCTCCTACACTCAAGACTCTAAATGGCCAAGATCAGTGTTTGCCCAAAGCTCTGACAGGACACTTACTCCTCCACCAACTGCCCACTTCTGTGCCCATCACAGTCCTCAATGACCAATGCTTTTCTTCCTCTACTTCTGTCTGGAGCCATCTCTCTTCAACTATTGATTCACTCAACTGTATCTATCAAATACCTACTACGTGCTGGGCACTGTTTGACATCAGAAATATAAAGATATGTAAGCTTGAGGCCCTCTCTTTCAAAACCTATTAGTCTTGAAGAAGAAAAGTGAAAAAGAAATAATGATAGAATGGAAATACGTCCAACACATATTTAGATATATTTCCATTCTAGAATTTATTATACTGGTAAAAAAAAAAACAACGGCCTGACTGCCTTGCTGAGGGGAGAGCGTGCCAAGCCAGGGTGCTGGTCAGGTGGACGAAGGGAGGAGGAAAAAACACAGGTAGAGGGAAAAAGTCACAGGTAGAGGGGATGGGTGCACAAAGGCAGCCGTGCAGAACTGGCTTGGAGCATTCTCAACCCTGCATGGCCAGTGAGGGCACCTGTGAGGTGACAAAGTGGATTTAGGCCGAGCAGACTCCTTTGTAGACTGTGTTAAAATGTTTGGACTCAATTCTCTATTCAATAGATGGCTCTGAAGAAATTTAAACAAGGAAGTTAGTGTTGAGACCCACAATTGTAGAGATGTAGAGAATAAAAAATAGAAGTAGAAACTAAAAATAAAAAATTAAAAAAATTAAAAAGCCAGGGAGGGAGACCAAGTCATCAAGCTTCATGATTCTCAGTGCCTTCCAAATGAGTTCACTCTTAAAATAACTTTGTGTGCAGTAGGCATTATTATTCCCATTTAATGTCAAAAACTGAGCTTCGACAAGATCAAAAGACTTGCCAAAGGTCATATAATAATGATGAAATAATGGCTAAAATGGCCCCTTGTATCCAAGTCTTCTCATTCCACTGGCTCTCTCTGTCCAACTTCTTGAAGTTAAAATAAGTCACATCACACCCCGGAGTAGTAATGAGCCTGGTTTAGCTGGGGCAAATGAGCTGAACCTGACTAATCAGATACTGTGAATGAAAAAGCATAGTGCATACATCACAGCTATATAAAACCAAGTCGGTCCAGTAATTTTTATTAACTGTGCTTTAGTCCTGAAAGTCGGCTGCTCTGAGGTATGTTTTACCTTTCTTCAGTGATGCGCTCAAACCTCCAAATAAGGTTCATGCCCATCAAACAATTAAGCAGGAATTTAGTTTAATCCATAAATTCTGGACATCATATAATCTATGAATCTGGTCAATGGTGGAAACTGGCTGGGTGTAAATATTAAGTAAGTCTTAATATGTAGCAGATTATATTAAAACTGTGGTTTACTCTAAATAGTTGTAAAAGGGATGTTCTGGTTAATGTAATATTCTGATTATCTGACAGCTAACATGTAGTCTATACATCATAGTAGAATTACCAATTTTCAAAGACTTAGAGTAAAATCATTTAAAAGTAAAACCATATTGAATATGATTATTCATGGTCTTCATTTTTAACAGCTAATGATAACTAACACTTATTGAAAGCTCACCATGGGGCATGTATTCAGTTTTTTATATCTATTAACACATTGCATTACACTTGACTCAGATAAACAAGAATCGTCACTGTAAGTCATGAAAAACAAATCTGGTTAGTTTAATTTTTTTTTTTTTTGGAGGTTTGGCTTCTAGGAAAATGAAGGTTATATTTCACCATAATAACTCATTGACTGATTTTCTTCATAGCCTCCAGATAATGAGCAACTTAATCAGAAAACCACCTCCCTCTACCCTATTATTTCACAGAACCATTACTCTTCCATACTTGTCAGCTCTGCCCTTACGAGCTGACATTTCATTAAGGGACATAATTGAAAATCTAGCTTTCAGGTAAGTCTGAGGGTCTTCCTTCCCCCTCAATTTCTCTATTTTTGCCCCTGCCCCACAGCAGCTATAAAGCATTTTCTGTCCCTATTCGTTACCATGCTGCACTCTGAGATATTCTCCAACTATCATTCCAATTCTCTATTCCTAAAGCTGTAAAGCACTCCTGGTTTGTCGTTGTTTTCCGTTCCTACCTCACCCTGCTAAACCTATCCGTTCAGTCTACCTGAACGCCCCTGCACCCTCCTCCAAATTACTCTGGACCTTCACTGAGTGCAATCCCCTCGCCTCCTTCCCCCAAAAGAGAACACTTGGCAATGCCGATTTTTTAATTGTCCCTATTGTTTGAGTGGAGGTGCTACTGGCATCTAGTGAGTAGATTTCAAGGATGCTGCTAAATAAATATCCTACAATGCACCGAACAGACCTCACAAAGAAAGAATTATCTAGCCCAAAAGGTCAGTGGTGTGAGGCTGAGAAACCCTGATCTAGAATATGATCTTGGACCTGGTACCACCATCTTCCCATTCTCACAGGAAGTGAACTGACATACAACTCCTCAAATAGATACTCCCATGGCAGTTAAAGAACATCGGTTTTGGTGAAGAACATTCACTACATCTAAAGAGAGAGGTCCTAAGTGCTGCTTTCATGGGTGAGGATTAATTAACACACTTGTGACACGAGACTTCTCATTTAATAAAAACTGCTCTCTACCTCAGAGCACAGCTTTGCTAGAATAAGCTGCCTGGCGGTGTTTGGAAACAGCCTCGTACTAGTTCCAGAAGGTCATTACAGTGGCATTTACTACAGCAGGAATCCACCTGCACTCTAAGGGTTCCTTCTATTTAAAGTAACCCATAGTAAATCAATTCCTATTTCTAGGTCAGGGTTTCTCAACCTTGGCACTATTGACACTTGGGCTCAATAATTCTTTGTTGGGGAGGGTGGCTGTCCTGTGAATTGTAGGATACTGAGCACACGTCTGACCTCCACTCGCTAGACATCAGTAGCATCACCTTCCCCAGTCCAGTATGACAATACATCCCAAACACTGCCAATGTCCCCTGGGGGGTAAAATCACCCCCAGTTCCCCATTGACAACCATCATTCTAGAGCTTAAACAAAACAAAACACAACCTCTAGTTTAAGTTTCCCACATCCAGATTTCCTATGTTCTTCTGGGTATTAATATATTTAACTAGAGGCCCGGTGCATGAAATTTCATGCACTGGGTGAGGTCACTCAGCCCAGCCTGCGCCCTCTCGCAGTCCAGGACCCCTCGCTCCTTACCACCCGCCTACAGTGGAGGCGGGAGAGGCTCGCCAGCCGTGACCCAGAAGCCGGGCTTGCTGCTCCTTAGCACTGCCTTGGAGGGGGGAAAGGCTCCCGCCACCGCCGCTGCGCTCACCAGCCGTGAGCCCAACTTCTGGCTGAGCGGCGCTCCCCCTGTGGGAGCGCAGTGACCATCAGAGGGCAGCTCCTGCATTGAGCATCTGCCCCCTGGGGGTCAGTGCGTGCCATAGTGACTGGTCATTCCACCGTTGGGTCAATTTGCATATTAGGGTTTTATTATATAGGATAACTAAGTTTAACAAATTATTTTATGCTGATATTCTTAAAACAGGATCCCACCTATAATCTAACGGTGGGAAGCAATACTCAGTAAGATACTTCTTTAATTCTTAATTAATACAGATGGAAATTTATAAACATTAAAAATACCCAAGCATTATGAAAAACAAATTTAGCTTACATAATAACCTTACAGACTAACCTGGTCATCAAAATTCTTTGCTTATAGTTAAGTTTTTAGAGATGTCATTTTCTGTGACATTAAAATTCATAATAAAAACACTAACATATATTCAATATTTACTATGAATTCCATACTTACTATTCTAATAGCAATACACATACACACAATTTTTTAAAATCCCTTTCAGTGACACAATAACTCTATATGACAGGTACTATTACATTCTCATTTAAGTATGAGGCAACTGCCCGGCCAGTGTGATTCAGGAGTTGAGCATCAACCTATGAACCAGGAGGTCACAGTTCGGTACCCAGTCAGGGCACATGCCCTGGTTTCAGGCTCAATCCCTAGTAGGGGGCATGCCGGAGGCAATCAATGATTCTCTCTCATGATTGATGTTTTTAATCTCTCTTCCTCTGCCTTCCTCTCTGAAATCAAGAAAAATACTGTATATATTTGAATATGAGGCAAATGAAGCACAAAGCCATTAAGCAAGGTGCCCAAGGTCACGCAGGTCATCTGTGACAGCTGGCATTTCAACCCCGGCAGCCTAACTCCAGGATCCACACTCTTACCTATTACCCTACACTGCGTTTCAAATAATAGCATGCTGTCTTAACAATTACAAACCATGTAATAATGAGCATATTACAGGAGACTTTACCTTAATTTCTTTCAATGACATGCCCTCCGCATCCTAAGTGACCAAACTGTTCTGGACTATATATGCCTCAGGACACCCGCCATGGGTTTTCTTACAGTTACGGTCACTGTGCTGTAATCGTGGCACAGCCTCTGCTGCCCGACTGCCAGGACTCTAGTCCGGGCCCGGCCACCGTGGTAATTTTTAGGGCTGGTCACAAACATGCCAACCCTTCTCTCCCTCTGGGCACATGGCCAATTACACTTCCCTACCTCCTTTAAGTGACTTCATTTGGTCAGTGAATCCGAGCAGCAGTAAACGGTGTCACTACCAAGAGGAAGCTTTAAAAGCCAGAGCTCAGTTCACCAGTCCCCCTCCTGGAAGTACTGGTATGTGTTGCCTGGGTCTCTATGTAACTAACTACTATGAGTAGAGCCCCCTGCGATCACGCACTGAACATGTATCATGAGTAAGAAGTAAGTGTTGGTTGTGTGAAGCCTCTCCAATGTAAGGGTTGTTTGTTACTTTATCATAGCTTAGCCTCTTCTAAATAATATAGTTACTTATTAGCTAGGTGACCTTACACGAGTTACTTAACCTTCCTGTGTCTATTTCCTCCTTTGTAGGTTGAGATAATAACAGCAACTACCTCATAATGTACTAACTTGCTGAATGCTGTGAGAACTCAGCAAGTTAGTACACGTAAAGCCCCAGAGCACTGCCTGGCACACAGCAAGGACACACTATTTACCCTAGAGACTCTCATGCAAGCTAACGCATATTATCACCGTGGTCAAGTGTCTCACAACATGAGCAATGGATACATAAATGTATGTTTCTATAGTGTGTCTTTGTGCCCCGCCAGCACGGCCTAGGGTGAACCTGAGTGGGGGCAGTGAAGGATTGAAAAAAGACAGACAAGAGATGAAAGCTGGGTCTCGGTGGGACGCTGCCTCTCTGATGAAGAGACAGCGCCACGGACTACAAGCCGTGTCTTTATTTTATAGCCAGATGCCACGAGGCAGAGTAAGGGCATGGTCAAGATGTTTACAACATTCTCGTGAGTTTTGATCCTACTCAATTACATGCACCTGAACTCAATCAAGCCCACATCACTCAGGCACGTGGGGCCATGTGTTCGGACCATAGGTTTAAGCTTACAACTATAGCTGTTGGCTATAATTGTGCTGGAAGGGCTCCGCCCTCCAAGCTGGGACATGCATGTGGCAATGAGAGGACTGTGCCCTCTCATTAGTCTGAGGCTTGAACCTGTCCAAATACTGTAGCTGCTCTCCACGTGTCTTATTATCTACAATAATCTGCAATAATAAAAGAGAAAGATGCAAATTGACCATACCTTCATAATGCCCACCAGCCAACCAGGAGTATGCAAGTTAACCCAACAAAGATGGTGGGTTAATTTGCATACACAGGGCCCAGCAGCCATGGCGACGACGCAGGCGTTCCTCACCGCCCCAGCCGCTCCAGGCCTCTGGGCAGCGTGGGAAGGCAGAAAGGGAGTCCCGAGGCCTGAGCAAAAGCGGTGCCAGCAGCCAGGGAAAGGAAGGCCCATTCTTGCACAAATCTTTGTGCATAGGGCCTCTAGTTCTAATAATAAAAGGCTAAGTGTGCAGACTCAACAACTAACAAATAATTGACTGACAGGCATAAAAACTGAACAACAGAACCCCAAATCTCCTCAGCTACAAAATAATGAAAAAAGAATAAAAGAAAACAGAAGAGAGATGACTGTATTTAACCAGCCCAACTTTTGCTTCTGCCTCATCCTCCGCCAGGAATACATATAAACACACACACACACACACACACACACACACACACACACACACTCTCACTCTTCTCAATGAACAGATTCCATTTGCCAGCCAACTAGAAAGAGAATCATCAGAAGGAGCCAAAAATGTGTTGCCAACTGGCTGTGTGACATGCACAGTAGTGTCTACTAATAAACCAGCACCTGACATCTAGTAACTGGGAACAGCATGCACAGACGGAAAAGGAGTGATGTGATGTGGAAAACCAACCTGAAATGTTCCTAGACACACAGTGAAGATGATTTGGTTAGAAAGAGGGTCACGCTTGGGATCGTACAACATTTTAAAAAGCATAATCATCCAAAGGCACTTTTTATTTACTCAGGAGAAAAGCAAGACTGATTTCACGAAGGGAAATGGTTATTCTTGCCTATAAGTTGGTTGCCCACATCAACAACAATTTATATTTTTGAATGCAGATTTGAATTACAAGGCCCTGAAGGTGGCTAATGGAGGGACAGACATATCCAGTTGAGTCACATGTAGTGTGATGAAATCCAGGCGAGTTATATAGAGTTTTTAAAAAATTAAGGAGAGAGCCCTGAGACCAGAAGGGTCAGCAAGAGGATACAAGATAGTTAAGATGAAGGGCCGCTGGACATATATTACTGACTAGAGGCCCAGTGCATGAAATTTGTGCAGGGGGAGGAGGTCCCTCAGCCCGGCCTGCACCCTCTCCAATCTGGGACCCCCTCAGGGGATGTCCGATTGCCAGTTTAGGCATGATTCCAGGGATCAGGCCAAAACAGGAAGTCGGACATCCCTCTCACAATCCAGGACTGCTGGCTCCCAACTGCTCTCCTGCCTGCCTTCCTGATTGCCCCTAACCACTTCTGCCTACCAACCTGATCGCCCCCTAACTGCTCCCCTGCCAGCCTGATCACCCCCAACTGCCCTCCCCTGCTGGCCCGATTGCCCCCAACTGCCCTCCCCTGCCACAACCCGCCTCCTCCACGCTGCACGGAGCCATGGCACCCCCAGGCCTCACCACGCAGAGCGGCCACCGGGCCCTGCCTCCGCTGTGCGCACGGCCATCTTGTGGTGGCCATCTTGTGACAACGTCGCACATGAGGACTACCTAGGCCAGTAATGGCGAACCTATGACACGCGTGTCAGCACTGACACGCGGCCGCTAAGGCGGCCGCATGCCGACGATGAAACATTTGCTGCTCCTGAGGATGAAACATTTGCGAAATAATGTTTTTTCCTCAAAGGGACACACTACCCGAGTTATGCTCAGTTTTTTGGCGAAGTTTGACACACCAAGCTCAAAAGGTTGCCCATCACTGACCTAGGCTTTTATTAGTATAGATAAGGAATTAGTAATAAGACTGCAGAGAGAGAATACTGTAGTCTTAATCAGGAAACAAGAAATAAGCTTATTCGAGATCTGAGGTTCTTAACATTTGGGGTTATAGAGCTCTTAGGAAAGCTGAGGAAAATGTGTGGATCCTCCCTTCAGAAAAAAAAAAAAAGACACATTTTCAGGTACACACAGAATTCTTCAGACAAACTCAGAAGAAAAGAGAAGAAATATCAGAGGTTTCTGGACATCCAAGTCAAAGGACAAAGAGAAGAAACTGAGGGAATAGCATAAAAACTTCCTCTTCCGGGGACCTAGAAGATGGGAAGCTAAAAGCATCCGTTTGACTTGTTCTGAGCCTCAGAACAAAGGGATGAGCCAGAGGACCATACAGCCTCTGTAAGCACTTGGTCACCACGCCAGGACACCTTTAGAAAAATGTTGCTCAAATACCAATCTTTTTCTACAGTGTGACTGGTGAGAAACGATAATACTGAGGCGTGAGGTTCCAAAAAGAATAGTTGATAACTGAGAGTATCTCCAGGACTGGGCGGCAGCCCAAGTCCAGCAGAGGGGAAGGGAGTCCGCCAGGTGTCCAGTCCATGGGGGAACTCTGGACCCGGCCAAATGGTGTGGCCACAAGCCATCTTCACCACTAGGGAAAACACAGAATGTAAAGCTGCCGTAGAGACTCCACTGCCTTCCCAACTTCCCAATGCCAGGAACCTATGGGACGCCTCTGCGCCAAACACACAGCCCCTCCTTACAGATCTGTCCTAAGAGACACCTGTGAGGGACAGAACCTGAGAACTCAGGGCTACTGTCTGTCAGGGTGAACGGACTTTCTCAAGATCAGATTTGACAACAGAACGGTCAAGGATCAATTCGGGGCTGCTTCCACAATGAACAAGTCCTTGCCTCCATTATTCTGGCACAACTCAGTCAACAGTACAGCAGGGTTCACTCCTCCACATCATCTACGTGCTAAACAAAACTTACTACAGGCTCGTCAGCGCAGGGATACTCACTTCCGCCTCTGAAAGTGTTTTGGCTGCGCTAATATACTGCTGTAAAGAATTCTTTTATCACTGGCATTCGGTTCTGCCTCCTTTTACACTGCAAAAGCAGCACTGACAGCTTCCCGGTCCTTTTTCCTCCAATTTGATTTCTAGGGTATCTAACTATTTCAGGCATAAAAACTGACAGGTAAATAATTCTCAAACTAATTTTTTTTTCCTCCCTGGCCCTTTTCCTGTGTCTAGATACTAAAATACTGGTCTTTCACGCACTCTCAAAAATGATAGTTTAATTGTTGGCACTGCTCTTGCTCAACTCTTAAATATTAAAATATACATTTGGCTCATTTCAGTAATGCTTTCTCAATCTTTTTTTCTTATTTACCTCCCTCTTCAACATGGAATTTTTGCCTTTTCACACCTTAGATGGTCCTCTGTTTCAGCCAAAACTGCATCTCTACCTACTTTGCATAAAGGGACTATTTTTGTTACCATCACTTATTTCTATTAAACCATGAAGAATATGATGCAGGCCAAGTGCGCAAGTGAAACACAGAAAGAAGGTGATGTTCCAGAAGTCACGCACAGAGAGAAATAATGAGAGGTTAATATGCATACTCGGAGTCACGAGTGTTGTTCGGGAAACAAAGCAGACGTCTGTAAGGATCAACCTTGGAACTAGTCACTGCTACTCAGTGCGCATAGTCTATGTGTTTTTATTCAATTAACTGTTCAAAGACTTCTCCTAAGAAACTAAAAGGCACCGTCTGTCTAAGGTTTAAAACATTTAACGATTCCAGCTTTAGCAACGTCCACCTCTCCATCAAACATTTCTACACTGAGGAAATGAGTGCAGTGTTTTAAAGCAGAATCATTGCAATCAATTAACTGTCAATTATAACATGAAACCTATCCATTAAATCTTCTCTTTAAAGATAATTAAGGTCTACAATGAGATTTACAAAGCACAAACTCTCAAAGTGTACACTGGAACATCTAAGAGTGGGATCTTAAGACAATCAACTTATTCAAAGTCATTTAATGAATTCAAAGGTGTTTTATAATAAATGCAGTTGCACTTAAATATTTAAGGAACTGGTTTGAGAAATGGTGACTACCTTAGGATACTAACCTGCTTTATTCTTGACCTGACTTACACCACTTCTATACCAGCCCCTCATAATACAACGGCCCATGTGCTTAGAAGACCTAACTAAACATCGTCTAATCATTCTCTCATTGCAGGGAGGCCTTTTAGAAAGAAGTCAAGCCTTCTTTTTAAGCCATCTACTAGCGGCTAAAAAAATTTAAACCTATGCCCCTGCTCAAGTCTATTTGAAATGAACCTAAGTTTAAACATTCCCCAATTAATACAGGAAATACATGCTATATACTCTTTAGAAGAGACTTGAATAGATTTCCTTCAACATATTCACCCTTCAGCAGACAGGCAGTAAAATTCACCCAGAATTGTTTGGTCTGGATTTCTGGGGGTTCTGTTTGTATTTAAATCATCATTCACTAAAGTAAAGCCTTGGGGGAAGAGACGGGTTGGTAAGCACCTGAACCGTGAGACGTGCTTCCGTACAGGCCCACTACCAACATCAGCACACCTGAGCTCCACCTGGGCACGTCCTGGAGTCAGGGCCCAAGTTCAGCTGCTCCAGAAATGCATCTAATCCAAAGGTGAGTGTGGCTATCTCTCTAAAATGAAAACTCAAAAGCACAGGCTGAAATCCGACTGAAATGCCAGTCAGACAACTAGACCCAGGGGTGTCGTTACTGAAATACATACTGCTCTAGGAACACGGGGCTAGCTCTCACCCATAAGGCCCTGTGATGCATGGCAGAGTCAATGCCGCCGGCTTCTCTGGCTCATATGGCCGGAGTCTCTAAGTCTGATGACCAGGTAAGTTTAAACAGCAGAAAGCATAACATTCAAAACTGATCTTAAATATATACATAAAGCCCTGGCCAGTGTGGCTCAGTAGGTTGAGCACCATACCATGCACCAAGAGGTCTCGGGTTCGATTTCAGGTCAGGGCACATGCCCAGGTTATGGGCTTGATCCCCAGTAAGGGGCATGCAGGAGGCAGCTAATCAATGTTTCCCTCTCCTCCATGTTTCTCTCTCTCTCTTTCTCTCTCTCAAATCAATAAAAACATTTTTTAAATGCGATCAAGTTTTAGGTCATTTGAGTTTCACGTCATTTATATTTTGAATAAAATATGAAGATTATATATATGAACAATATAGCTTATGTGCCAAAAATATTATAAATAGGATCCTCTGATGGGAAGGAAGGGATTTCAGTCTTAATCAAATATTTTTCTACTTCAACTAGAATACATTTTTTTTTGTTAATCCTCACCAGAGGATATTTCTTCATTGATTTTTTTTTTTTTTTTTTTTTTTTTTTTTTTTTTTTTTAGAGAGAGAGAGTGGAAAGGAGAGGCGGGGAGAGAGAGAGAAAGTAACAGACAGACAGACACATCAATTGGTTCCTGCACATGCCCGCCCCAACCAAGGCTGGGGATTGAACCTGCAACCCAGGTATGTGCCCCTGACTGGGAATCAAACCCTGGACCCTTCGGAGGTCCGGTCAACACTCTACTACTGAGCCACACACCAGGGCTTCATTTTTAATAGGCGTAAAAGTTACAGTGCTTAATGATTCTCTGCCACTGCTCCCAAAGGGGAAATACTCTGCCTAAACCACTTCAATCATCAATCTGATATGTGATTTAATCACACACATAAAAGTTCTTTCCATGAAAACTTTTCTACCCACACGGACACCTCAATTGTGCAGTGCCTCAAGTTCTAGCATCTAATTCATCTTTCCCTTTCAGCAATATTTTTTAGGATGAAATACCACTTCCAAAATGATACCCAGAGGAAAGAGACATTTGAAACATTAAATGTGTATGTCTTAATAGCTAAGATTTGCACTTCAATTTTGGAAGTGTTTTCCCGCAAACATCCAGTGTGCAGAAGAACATGTTCAAAATACAGATTCCTGTGTCCTAGCCCTAAGAAATCAAAATCATTGGGTCTGGGGCGAGACTAGGAATCTGCATTTTTAATCAGCATTCTGGTGTTTCCCATACAGGTGGTCTTGAAAAATAGCGCTGCAGCGAAGAGAATTCATTTTCATGATAGCTGTCCAGTCTTCAAGCCCCTTCTCCCAACTCCATGATTTTTTTTTTTTCATTTGACACTTTTGAAACAATCCCTAGCTGGATTAATGTTTTTCAAGAAAACCTTTGAAATGTAATTTTCCCTGCAACTACAGAGTAACAATAACACCACAAGGCAAAGCATGGCAGGCAGAGTCAGAGAAAGCTGAAAAACTCACTTGGTTTTTAGGAATCACTGAAAATTGGAACTGGATGGGATCTTGATCATTCTAAGCTAAATTTCTCATTTTAACCTTTAAACAATATTTTAAGCACCCCCGTGACTATTAATTTTGCTATCTGCATTCTCCAGTTACCTCAGTCACGCTACAAAGTGAGAGGGTGCCTGAAATTTAAATCAGTCTCAACAGCCTCTTGCCCTGGGTTTTCAATGAGTCCTGCTTTCCTTTTCTGCATCTCCCTATTTGAACTCTTTAGAATCAGAATTCTTTATTTGATCCATTTATTTCATTGTTTTCTAGAAGATGACTCAGGACCTTCTGGGAATTCCCACCCAAGCCCAAATGTAATTTGTTGCACTGACCACAGTAAACGTATATTTTCAAATCACAAATTCAGATTTCCACTTAAATAGCTGCAGACGCGGCAAGCTACCCCGAAGTTGCCAAAGTCAATATGTTAAGTCTGTCTCTAGGACAACAGACTAAAGAGCAGTAAATGAGGTTTTGAACTGCATTCCTGTTCATTTCTGATTTAGCTACAGGCTTCTACATGCTCCCATTACACTCCGGCCATTCTTTTGTCTGATCTTAAAATTACATGGAGGGACTCTGCTGTTATTGTTCCACTTTTTTTTTTTTTTTTAAGACACTGTTTCAATTTTTCTCGCTGTTTCCACACATATTACTTTTTCTAATTTTCACTGTCAGTCATTACATGTGCTACCCTACACACACCACCAGCGCGCACCTCACCACCATTAAATATTTTTTCTATATGAATTGAGGACCTACGTATTCCGTGGCTTAATTAGAAATTTGCAAACCCCTCTACACAATGGACCAGTGCTGATTCAGTAGGTACTTCCTGCTGCTTTTGTAAAAGCTCTTCCCAGATGGATTATCTCTTTCTTCCAATTCTAGAGTTTTACAAGACACCTTTTTTGTAGGCTCAAGAAGACAATATACTGCCAATGCCAGAATGTCAATCAATCTAAATTCTCCTAGACCATAAATTAATAATTTAAATTCATCTAACTATAACCAGCATTACTTAATGGGGAAAGACACAAAACCCAGTGTCCTAACTAAGCAAAATGCATGGAGGACTATTGAAGATAAACTGATATGTGAAGAATATCTAAAAAAAATAATACATAAGACAGAATAATGTGTGTTTTTTTAAGTTGCACATTTTTAACTAGGACACAGAGCTAAGCTTTTCTAAACTTAAGTCAGTGTTTTCCAGTACTGTTGTTATAATCTGTCAATTCCTTTAATATCTTTAAATAGAGGCCCGATGCACGAAATTCGTGCAAGAGTAGGCCTCCTTCCCCTGGCTGCTGGCACCTGCTTCCCTCCGGCACCCGGGACCCCAGCTTCCCTCACAGCCCCGGCTTCATCTGGAAGGTCGTCCGGAAGGATTCTGGTTTAATTAGCATATTATGCTTTTATTATTATATATCGTTCTATTATTTAATGTTTCATTAATAATAAACAAAAAGGATGGTATATAAGGCTGTGTGTGAAAAAGGTCCTAAAGATACCAAAAATGTGAGTTACCCAGTTCTTAGTTAAGGTTACATAAAACACAGTCACATATTTATATAGATCATTCAACACACAGAAGACAATACATGGCAGCAAACACATCCCGTATCTGTAAGCAGATATCCCATCATGAGATGGCAGGATTGGCATCACACATCTGATAATATATCTACCTTTTGCTGTAACACAAACCAAACTCCTAAATTGGTCTACAGTTTGAAAAATGTGCTTATGTTTACCATAATAAGAAGAGTAGGCTGATTCAAAGATAAAAAGGAAGGATGAAGCTCTCAAACACAGCTTTAACTCTACCAACTCTGGCAAGATAGACTCAAAGAAGGAAATAAAACAAAACTTTTTTCATTTGTCACCTCTGAACAAATCCACTTACTAGTAGATATAAGCCTGTGTCTTGGATGTCATGTGAACAGAAGGCCCTAATGAATGTGCATACTGAAGTCATGGTGATACCGTCATAATTAGCTCGCTATTAATAATAGGAAAGGTGCAAAGGGAAGGCCAGAAATTATAGACATGTCATTTGGGCAGCTTCACCAGGAAGCTACAACTTTGCTCTCCCCCTGGGGGTAGGGGAGTTTGGGGGGGAGGAGTCCAACAAAGGGAAGATAGATGCATTCCCAGTAAAGTTGGGGTGAGATAGGGAAGGTACTTTCCTGTTAATCACACCTGGAGACAGAGATGGGCATGGCCATTGCAAGCGGGAGAACATTTGGGAATACATATCCCCCTGAACATAGGAGTCGGCTCTCTTGGTTCTCTTGCATTCACCCCTATGGCCCACGACCACGCGGACCCCACACACAATGGACTAATGGACCGTAACTAACCTGATGCTGGATGGGACCCGGCTCCAACATAGAAAGGTAACTCTGGACACTGGTTCTGCTTCTGGATCTACTGAAACCCCAGCTATACTCCTCCTATGAGTGAACAAAGGGAAATGGGACTCTGGAGTCTCAGGGGTGTAATTCCACAGAAATAAAGCTTTCTACCATATTGCATCCTCCCGAGGAGGCCTCTGGAAATGCTTACTCTAGTGGTATCCCGATAACTCCACCCCCCAGCAGCAACAGGGGGAGATGAGGCACCTTCCTCTCCTGTAACAACAGCACAGGCCACGTTGACCAAAAATCTACATATTCAAATGTCCATGTTTCAAATCTCCATCCGGGTTTGTCTACTGTACACACAAACCCACTGATGTAGTAAGCTTGTGTTCTTATACCAGGACTAGGGGCCTAGTGCACAAATTTGTGCACCTTGAAAGGAGCTGTGGGCTGCAAGGCTGCAGTGGGCACAGGGGCGGGTCTTGGCCCATCCTCTGCACCCCCGCCCAGTCCCTCTTGCCGTGGTCCCCCCCCCCACCCACCCCCGGTCCCGTCTGCTGGCAGCCCCACTCCCGCCACCACCACATCGCCCCGCTCGCACCCGCTGATGGCGCAGAGCGATTAGGGCTGGCACTGTCAGCAGGTGTGAGTGGCAGATGCTGCCCCAATCACCCCTCAGGAGCAGGGGGAGGTGGAGAAGCCCTCAAGGGCAATTGGGGCCAGCAGCCACCACTCGCACCTGCTGACAGCACCAAGCAATCGAGGCTGGGGCCGGGCACTGGCAGCAGGTACAAGCGGGGCTGGCGCCGGCAGCAGGAGCAAGCACCAGGCGGGACCGTGGCGCACTAAAGCAAAGAATTTTCAGTAACCATCAGAGGCTCGCCCCGATGACAGCAACCGGCACCCCTCCTTGATCTGGCGCCCCCACTCATCTGCTCCACCATCCCGCCGCGGCTGACGCCACCATGTTCCGCACACCCCCTGGTGGTCGGCACACATCACAGCAAACAGTTGTTCCACTGTTCAGTCTATTTGCATATTAGGGTTTTATATATATGTAGATTAGCAAAAACAGTCCAGAAAACAAAGCTCCAACTGTCCTAACACACCAGCTATCCATCCTCAAGATCCCATTCCAATGGGTGAAAACCTACCTGGAGAAACCACATAATCCAGTATAAATAAAGCAATGATAGTAAATTTCAGTTTTCTGCTACAAAAAAATTGGTCAGAAATACAGTCAACACTGCCGAAAGAAAAAGAAAAATCGCCGCGGAAGGTAAGAAATAAAGACTGTAGTCTTATAACTGCAGGATATCCTATAAAATGAAGATGTAATTTATAAATCATTTTTGATGCTACCAGAAACCAAAGGAAGGGCAATAGGGGAGTATTTATACAAGACCACCTTCAATAGATTCTTCCCATAAAACAATCTACCGAAGAGAAAAATGGTCACCTTAGTTTTTAATGAAAGGCAGGGAAAGTATCTCTGTTCGTTCACCTGTACAAATATCAATTGCTTAACTTGGAAAGGAAAGCACAGTTTTTCAGGAGTGTCACATCCACTGTAAGCTGTACCAACTGATGACCTGATGGGTATAAAGCTACTCCAGAAGCCCAGGTGGCAATTTTACCGGCCCCTCTCCCTGGTCTGCAACTGAGTCTTTCACACTAATAGTATGTTGTTAGGCAAGGTGTTACTTACTCAAGTTTTACTCTGCAATTCAAATTCTTTCATACCATTCACAATAGGACTCAGCTATAGTTTCTTCCAAATTGGAGCCTGAGAAAAATAGTTTACAGAGAGAACTAACTCAGCCTTCCAAAAATAAGATTTAAGAGGGAGGGAGGCTTTTACATTTTCCCCAGCATATCTTAATCTTTCCATCTAGGTATGTTGTGTGGGTATTATCTTTGAAATATCGGGCTGAGCTGGGACGATGTACAATCCTGCTCATGGGTATTCTGTCACTTTGTTCTGCTAAAAAAGACACTGATGAGGACATGCTTCATGGCCAAAAAAATTCACTACGTGCCTAAAGGGGAAAGCAGAAAAAGATAGGCAGGCCTGAGGGTGTGATTATCTATTTAAGCATGCAACTGTATTTTAAACATAATTAGACTAATTGCCTCCCAATCTTAGCTGATGCATCTGCACACACAATTAATTAGAACTGATTTTAAAAGCCCTGTTTGGAATCCTTTGTTCCCCACTTTCTACCAATCAGATTACCAAGGGACAAATTTCACTTCTCAATTTTTATTTTTTAAGAGAGGCAAATTTACATTACCTGGATCTGACCCACGAATGTAAGTCACTTAACTAGCAATTATTTACTCTGAAACTAAAAGCCAATTCAAATGTTTTCCTCTATAAAATAATTCCTGGTAAATGGGACGATCTTGCCAGGCACTGTAGAAAAACTTAAATCATCTCATAGCTCTTCTTTGAAACAGGAAGGTGGGAGGAGATAAAGTTCCATTTTGCAGGAACTTTAGAGAAGTGTGCTCTTAAAGCTGCCTTTTACTATGTTCTTTATATAAAAAAAAATTTTTTTTTATTGATTTCAGAAAGGAAAGGAGAGAGAGAGAGGGAGATAGAAACATCAATGATTAAAGAGAATCATCCCATCAGCTGCCTCTTGCACATCCCACACTGGGGATCAAGCCCACAACCTGGGCATGTGCCCTGACTGGGAATCAAACCAGTGACTTCCTGGTTCATAGGTTGATGCTCAACCACTGAGGCACACCGGCCGGGCTACTACGTTCTCTATTCTCTATGGGTTTTTCTACTGTGAATCCAATGTAGTTAAGCAATTTAAAAAGGGCATCAGGGACTGTGGAACAGAGTAAGACAAAGGCTCGGGCACTGAAACTGGAGATGGGGCTGGGAGGGGGTAGGTAGCAAGGACGGACAAGAAAAGGCAAACAAAAAGTGAAAAGGTGTGGGGCAGGGGGGAGGGTGAGAAAAAGCAAGCGTCATGGCTTTACACAGGGATCGCAGCGCCTGCACAGGGGAGGCCGTCAAACCAGCTCAGGGAGCTTTTCCCAGATAAATATTTACCGAGTGAATGAATGGTGGCCGGTGTCCACAGCGACCTCAGAGGTGTGTACCTGATCCAGAGGACAGTCATTAACCAGTGACAAGTGAGCGGAGCCACGGAGCGAACCCACAGGCCTGGTGATGTGAGGCGAATGTGAAGGTGGGAGCTAGAGCCTGGAGCTGGGGGAACCTGGCGGCCAGCTGCAGATCACCACGTCCCTGCCCCAGCTCTGACCAGGAGGCCGCAATCTGGAAGGTTACAAATAATAGTAACACACAGACCTGGGAGGGGCCACCATTTGTGCTTAGGGCCAGAGGGAATAGCATCACCTAACTGGAGACAACGCAGGGGGTGTGGACCTTGGGATCGGAGTCTGAGCGGGGAGCATGACATTCCTGTAGATGATGATGGAAACTCTGTAGCTGACAGTGGGAACAGAAATAGGAAAGGGAAACACCCGCATGAAATGTCCCATTTCCCAAAGCAGGGCTGGGCCGGGACAGCTCAGTCAGTGTCTGTGATGATTCAGATGCTGACACGGAGCGTTCCCCCAGCTTGAATTCGCTGCCCACTTACTTACAGTGACCTTGCAGAACTGCCCCAAATAGTTTTTGGTGGTTCCCCATTAGGGAGTAGAGAAGACGTCCTCTAATTCTACGCGGAAAGCAGACCAAGGACCAATACATGGGGAAGCAGAGAAGAATCTGTCGGCGAAATTCCATTGTTGGACACGGAAGGCAACATGGGGAAAGGGGGTTTTCAGCAGGCTGTGACTCCCCGAGTCAGTAAGCTGGAGAAAACACGTGCGGACTTAAGTATGGTCTTTGGTGAAACATGTGACTGCAGTCATGTTTATGAGTGCCTACAGAGACACTTAAATGAATTCCACTTGTAATGTATGCCGCCAGGATTAGATTAGAAAAAGGAAATTCATTTCTGGCATTAATCAACAGGCTCAGGACACTCACCAGAATCCACCCACAATCCAGTTGCATTATTCTGCAAAGGAAAAATAAAGGATATCTGAAGGCTAATTTGAATCCACACTACCTCATAGGAGGAAATATGCTCAAGTCACGACACAGCCAAGATTAATAGGTGTTTCCACCCACTTCTTAAACAGTTTTAGGTACAGAAAACAATGTCACTTCTCTTCCCAAGAATATGTTAAGCATAGGAGTTTGCAGAAATATATGCAAAAGACAGCGTTCCTTGCCATACTCTTACTACCTGGTGCTCTGGGTAGCTTTAAATGTATGAGTACTGAATTCCACCGACGCAGTCGGTGACAAAGGGTACATATTCATTTCCGAAAGCTAAAAGCAGAGATACTGCTGTAGTTTGAAATCATGTTGCTCATCTCCTGGGTTGAAAAAAAATAAAGACTCATGGCAAGATTATTTTTTTAAATCATTCCACATTTATCTTCATAAAAACAAAACAACACAAAATGAATCACTCCACGAGCAAGTATGACACTTTAATTCTCTTCTCTATAAAAATCCTTAGTTCCAACCTAAACATCTGAAATGATTAACAATCATTTTCCTGTTTGCCACATTTTTCAACATGAGGTTGGCAGAGCAACTGAGACCAACATAACATCCAGAACATCAAGGAAACCTCACTCGCTGATTGGTTCATTTAACAAACGCTTATCGAGGGTCTACTACGCACCAGGCAGTGTTCCATTGGCTGAGGATACAGACAGGGATAAGTTCAGGCCAAGTCCTGGACCTCATAGACCTTCCTGTCTACTGGGGGAAGGGATGGGGAGTAGACAAATAAATATATAATTTTAAACAGACATAAGTGCTACCAAGAAAAATAAAGCAGGGCAAGGCAGGAAGACTGACAGGAGGAGAAGGAGGGGCTTATTTGGATATGGTGGTCAGAGAAGAACCTTCTAAGGAAATGGCATTTGAGAAGAGATCAAACTGAAGTAAAGGTGCGAGCCATGTTGAAATCCGGGGGGGAAGACCTTCCTTTGAGGCAGGGCAAAAAGCAGGTGCTAAGGCCCCAGGCCTTGCTGGTTTGATGAACAGCCAGAGGATCTGTACAGCTGGAGCAAAATATAGAATGAGCATCCGATAAGGTGGAGGAAAAGGCATGGATGGCTCAGTTATATCACTTCAGTCTCACGGGCCACTGCATAGTTTTTGATCAAGAGAGTGTCATGTCACACTAACTGAGATGCAAGGGAATGAATGACTCTAGGCGACAGAGGTGGACTGGGAAGATTATAGTCAGGAGACTATTTCGATAGTTTGAGCTTACCCCGATATTCTCTAAATCAGGGGTGGGGAACCTTTTTCCTACCAAGGGCCATTTGGATATTTATAACATCCTTCTCGGGCCACACAAAATTAGCAACTTCAAAATTAGCCTGCTGTATTTGGTCAAACATTTAATTACCTCACCCCTGATGCCTTTGCAGGGCCAGGCCCAATGATTTCACGGGCCTTAGTATATGGCCCACGGGACTGACTCTCCCTACCCCTGCTCTAGAAGCTTAGATTTTATAGGGGGGTGGGCAGCTACTTCTTATATTTAATTCTATCTAAAGATACAGATATAAAGACATTTATATACTCTATACACAGATACACACTCAGTGACTTTAGTAGTTTGAATAAGTGAAAACAGGTTTCAAATCATCGCAGTCGAGCAGCCTTAAAATCTTGCCCAAACTATGACCATCCTCCCCACCCCCCCCCTTATTATAACTACATGAAAGTCCTGTAGGAGTGAATAGTTCTTTTGTCCTTAAATAGGCTATCTGAAAAACAGAAGCATACTGTCTTTTATTGTCAATTCATGGCTCACAAAGCCTCTGAGGTTGGCTTTTGTCCTTCAAAAGCTTTTAATTGACAGGTACATTTAAGCTTATTTTACAGGCTGTGAGAAATGGAATGCACTGGGAGCGGGCCACATCTCCCTTTTTCTGAAAGGAAAAAGATATCAGTAATGCAGTGACCTCACCTTCAAGGAATGCATCAGGGACAGGGAACAAAGGTGGCTTCCTTCATCAGGAAACACAATCTGTGGCAGAAAACTGCTTCATTACTTTTGAATGATTTAAGGCTGCACAGTCTACCAGAAATGGTTCCAGTCTTTAATCTGTATTTATTTTATTAGCAAAACTGCTAGTGATATCATTCTTTGTTCTAACCTTACCAAAAAAGCCTAGCATGTTCGTTAATCAAAACTATGTATGCCCTGGCCAGTTTGGCTCAGTGGATAGAGCATCGGCCTGCAGGCTGAAGGGTCCCAGGTTCGATTCCAGTCAAGGGCACATGCCTGGGTTGTGGGCTCGATCCCCAGTGGGGGGTGTGCAGGAGGCAGATGATCAATGATTCTCTCTCATTGATGTTTCTATCTCTCTCTCCCTCTCCCTTCCTCTCTGAAAGCAATAAAAATATGTTTTAAAAAAAAAAAAAAAAACAACACAGAAAAACTATGTATGATTGTTCAGATCACCTTTGATTGTGCCAAATAAGTGTATTTATCAGGAATGAAAACTATCTACAGGGATAGGGTCTCTGGTAGGCTGACTAGAGACTCAAGAACCACGTGAGATGTGGAAGGTAAAGGCAACCTAAGGTTTCAGGTTGCACTTAGTATATAAAAGGAGTCCTGCATTTTCACATTTAGGGCATGAGTGTTTCAGCTTATGAAATTTATTACCACAGCATCCTTTCATAGTGACATCGCTGCAAAACAAATTCTTTGAGGACAGAATGAATTCATCCATGGCTAACCTGGATGCAACAAATGGAACACGGTTACTAAACCATTGCTTCACCCTTTCAAGATCACAAAACATCTTGTTACATATTTTCCCCCAAGTTCAGGTAGTCAATAATTTACTTTCTTCGAACGGACAGACATTATTCCATAGGATCAGCTCTTAAAATGACCCCATGACCACTTCAAAGTGATTCTGCTGTCCAGCTAACACTGCTACGGTTGCCATTCTAAGGCTATTGATAGACAGTTGTGATCTAATTACCCCTGACTTTGCAGATTGTAGTATCTAATGCATGGCTGCCAAGAATTAGCAACTCTGCATACTTGTCAGATAACACTCACCTGACTAGGAAAACTGATAGTAAGTATCAAACTGAAAATCAATTTTGGTTTTCATCTATCCTTACCCCCACCTGTTTGGTTCTTCTGCCGAACATGCCCATGTGTCTGATAACAGTGCCAAGAAATGGTGACCTTCCAGCCCAGGCACAGAGAAGAAATGTATACTGAACAACTGCTACATGCGTCCTTTTCATACATTCCAAATTTCAATATATAATCATTGAACTTAAGCCATATTTGATAAATCCCACATTGGCTAACAGCCCCCAGTTACAGACGGAATTGGCAGACCATAGCCTGGCTGCAGTTAAACAAAGACAAGACACTAACTAGTTGCTAATGATGAGTACTCCCTGCCCAGACAATTGGAAGGAGAAAAAAAAAACCACCAGCGGGGGCTGAGAAATTTACATAGCAGGTTAATGTGGAAAAGAGAAATAAAGAAAGCTAGGGTCACAAAGAAGAAACTTAACCCAGCAACACACGCAAATGGACATATAAACATTCATATAGCATTGCCACTCCTCCCACACAAAGCCCTTCTTCATTCATAACATACCTAGAAACCACAGCGTGACACATTTCTAAAGTTACCAAGTCCTCCTAACATGCTGATCCTCGAGATATGCCATTCTCTTTCATCTATAATGAAACGTTAGGACTCAGGGGTGGGGAATGTCCGGCCCGAGGGCCATGTAAGGCCCACAAAATCATTTGGTCTGGCCCTTCCAAGGCATTAGGAGTTAATTAAATGTTCGACCAAATATAGCAGGCTAATTGTTAAGTTGATAATGAATGTATGGCTTGCAAATAATGTTATAAATAAATATCCAAATGGCCCTGGGCAGAAAAGAGATTCCCTACCCCTGTGTTAGGTAGACTTTAATGTGACTTATTTGTAGGTATCACATAGCTTAGTCTCTTGAGAGCTAATATAAACTCAAGGTATATATCTATGCATTATAGTTAAATAGTTGATACATTAACAACCACAGAGACTCATCACAGGTATCTGAACTAGAGAGCCCGGGGTCCTTGTGGGGTTTCATAGCAGAGTTGGCTGGTCCATGATTCAAGAACTGCAAAGAGTGTCTTGGGGCTGATTTATTCTTCTAACTACCCTTTCCTTCCCCCTTCCCTCTTTGGGCTCAAGAATTGTAATTTCATTGTGAATGTGCATGCTGCCTCTTCTGGGATTGAGCATGGGAAGGTGCTATT
Organism: Eptesicus fuscus; assembly: GCF_027574615.1. Lineage (NCBI taxonomy): Eukaryota > Metazoa > Chordata > Mammalia > Chiroptera > Vespertilionidae > Eptesicus > Eptesicus fuscus. The sequence goes on along the minus strand of NC_072478.1, from coordinate 39,407,256 downwards.
GCTAACCACATCAGGACCTGTGCTTCCTACCATCCATAGAATCACCTGACACGGGAATTGCTTAGTATGCCGATAATCTGCATCAAAACAGAGGCCGTTATTACACGTAACATTTTCATTCCCAAGGCGGAGATTTTCAAGCCGAGAAATTACAAGGTGTTTGGTAAAGATCACATGCATCCTAGTAACTCCATTTCATTTTCCTCTATGTCAGAATGATGATGTGCCTGGGGGATACGAGAACACAGGTGACAGATTTCAAGCCTTTTATAAGGCTTCTGATTAAATTCAGCAGAACATTCTTTCTAATAAACTAGGAAAACATGATTTCTAGACCACCACGGTGGGTGCAACACAAATGTTTCGAGGGCCACCCTCAAGAGAACTGTTATTCAGGACCCAATTACATCTAAGTTTCATGAGGGTTTACCCAGCCTTTGGGTAATAGTTTCATAGCTGACTTAAATAATGGAAAATGAATACCATTAAGTGCACCAAAACTATACGTGTGGCTAGGTACTCTCTCTTATGAAGATCTGAATGCGTCCAAATGGACCTTGGAATTCTGGAATGTGAACCATCTATCACTCCCATCACGATGTATTTACTGACTGGAACGGCTGCTACTTTTTCAAGTGTCAAGAAGAGAAAAGAAGGTTTAAAACATAAAGAGTCCCAGCTCTCAAGTTACTTATCACTTGGAAGCCAAAAGTAAAACACCGTCAATTAGAGAGCAATCAAATACCAACTGGGGGAACAGGATACCTAAAAATAAATGTAATAAACAAGTTATATATGTGTTTTAAAACGAAGCATTCATATAATTACAAATATCTACTAAAGCAATAGCATCTTGGATTGACACTGTTTTTAGTTCCCGTTGGTAGCTACCAATTGCTGATACTACCATAAGGATGACAGAAACCACGGGAGGCAGTTTAATTAGGATGGCAGTAAAAACTGACGGCTCAAGTGACAAATGGGAGAAACCCAAACTGATGTAAGTAGAGGAGAACTGTCTGAGGGTCGAGGCAAGGTAGAAAGGAGCAATGCGGTGAGTTATTTTTAAAGGTGCCTAAGATCAGGTAAAAAAGGAGCAGCTTGCCCAGGAGAGTCACGGGATAGCCCTTCCACAGAAGGAACTTTATTATTATCTGCCTAAGAGCTATTTTGGACCTGAACCTGAGCAAGACCAGCAGAGGTTGGAGAGCGTCCAAGGGAGAGCGACTAAAATGATTAAAACGTTAGGAAATGGGTCCTAAGAGGACGCGCAAAGGAAACAGTTATTTAGGCCAGATAAAGATGCTAGGGAGGAGGCTGGCGGCACAACAGCCGCAAGGTTAGGAAGGACAGCGCACAGGGGAGCGCTTCTTCCCCATTAAGGATGGGACGAGAGGAATGTGACTGAACGGCAAGGACAGGAATTTGTATTTGATACAAAAAAACAAAAACAAAAAACAACTTCCTGGCTAGGAAGATTGCAAGGCACTGGAATAAGTTACCAGTAAGCTTTTGAAACGTTCTTTTCGGAAGACTTTTTTTTTTTTTTTTCCCCAAGACATCTTCGGAACATGTTCACTCCATGTCCTTTCTTACCCTACAAAATCAGGAAGTGGATATTTTAACTATAAATAGAAGCTCCCTTAAAAAAACATACCAACTTATTGAAAGTTGAAGTACAGTATGGCTCTTCACTGTGGCTGCATTTCCAAAAGCCATCAGAAAGTTATCAGGCCCTGACTGGTTAGGCTCAGTGGATAGAGCGTCCGCCTGCGGACTGAAGAGTCCCAGGTTCGATTCCGGTCAAGGGCATGTACCTTGGTTGCAGGCACATCCCCAGTAAGGGGTGTACAGGAGGCAGCTGATCGATGTTTCTCTCTCATCGATGTTTCTAACTCTCTATCCCTCTCCCTTCCTCTCTGTAAAAAATCAATAAGATATATTTAAGAAAAAAAAAAAGTTCTACTCTAAAAAAAAAAAAAAAGACGACAGCAAGGGGATTGGACAGTGGAGATCTGAGCCATCTGGTGAGAGCATCGGAAGGTATCCTGCCTGGGTCCAAGAAGACTTCATGAGGCCTAGATGTGAGCTGAGATGAAGACAAAGAGCGAGGGACAGTCACGTGAGCCAAGGATGTGTGAGCCCAGCGCTTGTTCCGGGGGTGAGTGATAAATCATGGACTACTGCAGGATGTACTAGTAACGCCCGGTGTCCGTACCACTGAGGAGCAGCCAGGAGCAGATCAGGAAGTGTAAATCAAGAATTAAGACTTGATCCAGCCAGTCAGTGGTTTTCAAATCACCCTTTGGTTTTACAAATAAATGGACCAGTGAGGTTCCACAGGCATTTCATTCAAATCTTCTCTTTGGGAATAATTTTTCACTAATTTAAAAGTTGTACCACAAAGGAAATACCGACACCTTCACGTGTTTTATGTATCAAATTTTAACGTCTTAACTTGTGCTTCCAAAATCTAGATGAACATGTTTTGGTGCAGGCCACAGAGGAAAGCATCCGTCATCACTGTGAATACAGTAGACTTTCTCACAAATGTGTCATTGTTTGGGAAGGCTGAGCTATGATCAACCCTGTTTGGATTCGTGTCTGTACAAGGCAGGTACAGTCAGACAGAGAAAGCCTGAAGATCAGGAGAAGCTCAGATGCACCATCTCAGCAGAGATCATGGAACTTGAGAGTTCCCCCCAAAACACAATGACCACCTTGTGATGATAACATCAAGCTAAAGGGTTAACACACAGTAAGCAATTTTCAGTGCTTTTTGTCTGAACTTGGTATTTGCGACAAGAGCACAGAATTTGGTAGATACTGGTAATTCAACTCTAAAATTAAAGTCTTAATTACCTACTCTCGCATGTTTGGATCTCCTGGATCCTCTGAATTGAAGAGTATCCTAAAATCGGCAACAAAGTGATTTTAATTTACTCAACAAATGTTTGAGTGCTTTCTACTAGCGGGTGCTACTGGGTGCTGTGCGCACCACCAAGGATACAGAAGGGAGCAAAAGCACATGTTCTGTGCCCTCAGGGAGCTGGATGCTGAGCAAATAAGCACGTAAGCTGAACTGAGATGTGAACCAAACGAGATGTCAACCATGGTAAGTGCCGTCAGGGAGAAACACACAAGTGCTCGAGGATGTGGCCTGGTCGGGGAGGTCGAGGAAGGCTCTCCAGAGGAACTGAGGCTTGATCTGCCATCTGGAAGACTGGGCGACTGGAAAGAAGGCCCGTGCGGCTGAAGTGCAGAGATCAGGGTAGCGAGGCCAAGCAGGCTTCTTAGAACATAATCGGGAGCTTTGTCCTGATACTGAGCGAACCAGAGCCATTGATTTTTAAGAGGATGAAGTGACTGGAATACTAAATTCCAATGATTGTGAGGTACACTTTTATTTTACGTCTTATCCCCAGAATCAAATTTAATTAGCATTTTTTTTTCTTTCTGTGCTATTCATAAAATAACGTACAGTTGATGGCATTTTGGAGTTAGTGAAATGTGGTAATCAGGTTTGCATTTTTAAAGGATAAGTCTGGATAAAATGTCAACAGATTTATGACTATCTGCATGGATCAGGGTTTTCTTTTTATTATAATAAAATGCAGATATTGACTACTAATGTTGAATAACACTAATATTCATTCTCATCTATATTTCACTGCCTAATTTCAAAGGTCTCTTTATCAGAATAGTTTCTTTGGTCAACTTGATAATAATTAAATATTATTATTCTGAACTTATAAAAAGTCTGTCTTCAAAAAAATAGATAAATATAAATTGATATAAATACACATAAATAGATACAGACAAAATCTATACAGATTTCCCTTCATAAAAGGATTCTGCAATGAAAATCTAAAAGTTTGAAAACTACTGTTCAAGGTAATAGGGATCCACAGCAGACTTTTGGGGAGAATGACATGATTGGAGCTGTGAGACCGAACAGACTCTGGGTACAGCAATGTGGAAGACACAGGGAATGGAAGTTTCTGTGGAGAGGAGATGCACAAGTGAAATGATCTTGTTTCTTATTAAAAAAAACTAGAGGCCCATTGCACGAAATTTGTGCACGGGGGAGGGGGGGGGGGGGGGGGGGCCCAGGGTGTCCCTCAGCCCAGCCTGCACCCTCTCCAATCTGGGACCCCTCGAGGGATGTCTGACTGTCCTACTAGGATCGGGCCTAAACGGGCAATCGGACATCCCTCTCACAATCCAGGACTGCTGGCTCCCAACTGCTCGTCTGCCTGCCTTCCTGATTGCCCCTTAACCGCTTCTGCCTGCCAGCCTGATCACCCCCTAACCACTCTCCTGCCAGCCTGATTGATGCCTAACTGCTCCCCTGCCAGCCTGTTTGCCCCTAACTGCCCTCTCCTATAGGCCTGGTCACCCCTAACTGCCCTCCTCTGCAGGCCTGGTTACCCCTAACTGCCCTTCCCTGCAGGCCCAGTCACCTCCAACTTCCCTCCTCTGCCGGCCTGGTCACCCCTAACTGCCCTCCCCTGCAGGCTTGATCGCCCCCAACTGCCCCCCCTTGCAGGCCTGGTCCCTCCCAACTGCCCTCCCCTGCTGGCCATCTTGTGGCGGCCATCATGTGTCCACATGGGGGCAGCCATCTTCTGTGTTGGAATGATGGTCAATTTGCATATTACTCTTTTATTAGATAGGATATACAAATTATTGACAATTCTTCCCTATCTCACATTTTTATTCTGGTAAGTTCCAAAATGAGTCTCCTCTCTAAAACTATTAAAAGGTCTCTTTGGCATTTCTTTTTAAGGGAGAGTTTGGCATTCAACAGGACAAAACTTGTTTATGCATTCCATACCCTTCTGTGCCAAACGGTCTCGGTGACGGCCTCCAGCTCCTCCACAGCTCTCTTCCACATGGTCATTACTTCCTGCAGTTACTCAAGATTCTCTCTGCCTTAAAGACACGGCCATCGGAGCCTTCCCAAAGCTCCACCGAAGACACTCTTAAAGGAGCTAAGTGTCAAATATATGGTGACAGAAGGTTTGACTTTGGGTGGTGGACACACAATGCAATATATAGATGATGCATCATAGAATTGTATACTTGAAACCTGTATAATTTTATTAACCAATATCACCCCAATAAATTCAATAAAAATAAATTAATAAAATTAAAAAGAAAAAATAAGAAAATATTTGAGTTATTAGTTTCCCCACATCATCAAGAGAAAAGGAAAAAAAAAAAAGAGAAGCAATGAAACCAGTCACAGATTGTGTAACAGATACTTGATCCTGCTGGCTGGGTCTCTCACCCCAGGATGAGGGAACAGGAAGGAGTACAAGAGATAATGGTGTTCACCATCTCCTTTCACAAGTGAGACCCAGAGAACCCGTGTCACACTACAAGTACTGGGAGGACCAGAACAAACCACCTGTTTAGTGACATCATTTGCAGTCACTAACTGATGAACAGCTTGTGTACCTGAAGTTTAAGTTGGCTGCTTAAAACAGAACTAAATATCCTATGGCATTAACATTATAAATGTTGACTAATTAAACTATCAGCCCTGCCAGTGTGGCTCAGTGGTTGAGCATTGCCCTATGAACCAGGCAGTCACGGTGTGATTCCCCGTCAGGGCACATGCCCGGGTTGCAGGCTTGATCTCCAGTAGGGAACGTGCAGGAGGAAGCCAATCAATGATTTTTTTCTCATTGATGTGTCCATCTCTTCCTCTCCCTTCCTCTCTGAAATTAATAAAAATTTTTGAAAAAATAAATTATCATACCACACCCACCAACATATGTACCCTCACACACACAGATTTCATTTTACAATATAACTGATATATGGTACTAAAAGTTCTAATATCTGGAAAGATTGAAAACAGACGGTACTGGCATTTACTGAGTATCTACTAGGTCCTGGGTGCTTACGATCTCTTATCTCCTGTAATCCTCACCACCCTGGAAAGCAGATTGTCATCATTTTACAAATTAAGAAATTAGACTAAGGAAATAACATGCCCAAGAGCCACACAGATAACAAGAAATAGAAGAAGGCTGGCCTGATGCGAAAACCCCCTGCCTTTTGTACTACATCCCATTTTTTGCTCCAGCAAAACCACAAAGCACACAGAAAGGAGCATTCAGAGGAAGAAATCAATTCCCCTCACTTCCCCTGCACATTTTTGAAAGAGCTTCTGTGTTCTTTGGCATCTTCCCCACACTTGGTGAAACCACCTTCTGTGTCCTGGGCTCGCTCACACTGCCCTCGGTTAGGGTAACCACATGGCCCTGTTTGCCCCAGACAGTCCCGGAGGACTGCTGTTGACTCTGCAAAAGTATCAGCAGCATCCCTTTTCCTCTCAAAAGTGTCCCAGGGTAGGGGATAAATTAAACCCCACCTTAGCCCCTCACTGCACTTCCCCCATGCAGGCTTGTCTGACCCCAAAGAAACTCCGTGTCCACCCCTCCCCTTTCAGCATAAAACTTCCTGTCCATTAGAGTGGGTGTTCTCACCTCAGTAAGAATGGGAAAAGCAATGGGACTGGATAAATCCATACCCTGTCAAAGAGAACATTTTAGTATGTGGACAACTCAATTTCAATCTCTAAGTGCTGAAATTTCAGGCAGTGCGACAACTGTACACGAAGGTAGTATTCAGGCAGAATAAAGGTATATCATTCCTGCCCTGGCCGGTGTGCTCAATGGTTAGAGCATTGGCCTGTGTACCAAAGGGTTGCGGGTTTGATTCCCGGTCAAGGGCACATACCTGGGTTGCAGGTTTGATCCCCTGCCCAGTCGGGTCACATGCAGGAGGTAACCAATCGATGTGTCTCTCTCACATCGATGTTTCTCTTTCTCTCCCTCTCCCTCTTTCTCTGTCTCTCTTTCACCCCTCTCTCCCTTCCACTCTCTCTTAAAAAAAAAAAAAAATCAATGCAAAAAAATATCCTCGGGGTAGATCATTCCAGGCCACTGAAGGCCCCTCACGCACACCAGCCCAGTTTAGAGACGGATCCTAGGCCAGGCTCCCCAAGCTGCCCTTGCTTTTCTGCTCTGCCTCTCTTCTCACGCCCTGATTCCTCATCGATTCATCCGGAGGTTCCTGTGGCAGACACAGTGTGGCCTGGCTTCTAAGGGGATTTAGGGCAGATCCTGGTGCCCATGGGTGACTGTGAGAGGCACATTCATCTCACAGCACCAAGGGGATATCCAGACCCCAATCTCAGTTTGTTCTCAATGCTCACTATCAAAGTTGGCCTTTGCTAGGGTAATTATTTCCAAAATGTCAAGGCAGCAAAGGGACTCTGCTATGAGACAAGCCCTCATTGTCTAAAAGAGGAAACTCAGGCCTGTGGAAGAGAAATCACCGGCTTACAGTCACAAAGGCAAGACGAGAACCCAGGTCTCCTTCTTTCTTGCCACCATATAGGTGGATCCTCGGTTTCCACACGGCATACATTTTCATACTCCGACGCGGAGACCCAGTACTTCTCTGGTGCCGGAGTTGGGCTATCTTGGAATATGTCAACATTTCAAGCTGTCACGTGATGGTGCCTTTCAACCAACACTTCACTTCCAACAGTATCCCTGCCTTTGTACAAAAGAATCAAGGCTTTCAATACCTTCTAGTATTCTGGACTTGTTTTATAAAACAAGAAAGTGCTCATACCAGCACATAATATTACGTACTATGAAATACATAATACTGAATGAAAATAATTAGGCCTACCAAAATATTTTGCCTCATGGACTTAAACTCTTCAATCGTGCTCTACTATGGGGGAAAAAAAGTAAAAACACATGAAATGCTGGAAATAATTTATCCAAGAGTGTGCTTAAAAGACAAGTTTAACAATGGAAAAATATGGAGAGATTTGCTAAGTAACGTCACTTTGCATAAGCTGAGCAAAACAAATATTTAAGGTTTGAAATTTAATTTTATTACATATGTTAATGTTTAATCTATGTATTCAATGAGTTAAAGAACTTTTAAATGTACTTAAAGATCTTTAAAACTAAGCAGTGATATAATTAGAAGTGGAAGAATATTTTTACCTTTATAGGAACTGAATCTCCTTTTAATAAATCAAAAGTTCAACTTTCAAGTATCAGTGCTCAAACACACCTCCGGTGTACCAGTTAATAATGTGGATTTTTTCAATAGATGGGGTTACACGTTGATATATATGCGATTTGATATGTATGCTATTTGGTTGTATTGACAGCAAGCTTAAAAACTTCCTATGTCAAATTTGCTGAAGGTGTTAACATCATAGATATTTTTACGCTTAAAAATGTCGAATTTCGTGCCAAAAAAAGCATTTATAGGAAGTTTTAATTCATTATTTTGAAGAAAAGTGCTACTGAAGATTATCGTATACTTCGGGAAGCTTATGGTGAACATGCTCCATCTCAAGATAATTGTGAACACTGGTTTAAATGCTTTAAAAGTGATGATTTCGATGTGAAAGACAAAGAACGTCCAGGTCAACCGAAAAAGTCTGAAGACCAACAATTACAAGCATTATTGGATGAAGATCCGTGTCAAACTCAAAAACAACTTGCACAAAGATTAAACGTTGCTCAGCAAACAATTTCCGATCATTTACAAGCAATGGGAAAGATTTTAAAGGAAGGAAAATGGGTGCCACATCAACGAAAGACAAATGGAAAACCGTAAAGTCATCAGTAAAATGTTGCTTCAACGGCACGAAAGAAAGTCTTTTTTGCATTGAATCGTGACTGTTGATGAAAAGTGGATATATTTTGAGAATCCCAAATGCACAAAATCATCGGTTGATCCAGGTCAACCATCAACATTGACTGCAAGGCAAAATCACTTCGGAAAGAAGACAATGCTCTGCGTTTGGTGGGATCAGGAAGGTGTGGTGTATTTTGAGCTTCTAAAACCAGGTGAAACCGTTAATACTGAGCGCTACTGATAACAAATAATCAATTTGAACCACGCTTTGATTGTAAAACGACCAGAATGTGCCAGAAGACATGGCAAAGTAATTTTGCTTCATGATAACGCACCATCACACACTTCAAAACCAGTTAAAGACACCTCAAAAGATCTTGCCTGGGAAGTATTAACCCACCCGCCGTATTCACCAGACCTTGCTCCTTCAGATGACCACTTGTTCTGATTGATGGCACACACACTTTCTGAGCAGCACTTCAAAATGTATGAAGAAGTGGAAAATTGGGTCTGTGAATGGTTTGCCTCAAAACAAGAAAAGTACTATTGGGACGGTATCCACAAATTACCTGAAAGATGGGGGAAATGTGTAGCTAGCGATGGACATTACTTTGAATAAAGCACTTTTGAAGTTTCTCTTGAAATTATCATATTTTCTTTTATTACAAAATCTGCATTATTAACCGGTACACCTGGTACAAATGCCAGAGCTATATGTATTCCACACTGATATTCTTGATTCTATTATTACTATATTGTTTGGGAGGGTATCTCACATAAAACTAGACATGGGCCCAGCGGTGTGGCTCAGTGGTTGAGTGTTCACTTATGAACCAGGAGGTCACAGTTGGATTCCCAGACAGGGCACATGCTAGGGTTGTGAGCTCGATCCCCAGTAGGGGGTGTGCAGGAGGCAGCCAATTAACGATTCTCTCTCATCATTGATGTTTCTATCTCTCTCTCCCTCTCCTTTTCTCTCTGAAATAAAAATAAAAAAAAAAAAACTAGACATGGAGCATCCTAGAGTAAACTTTTATTTCATTTCTGTATTTCAATGCTTAGGTTCACTTACTATACTTTAAAAAAATGAAAATTCACTCCATTCATTGCTGGATTTGAACAGGCAGTGTTTCAAAAGGATTTCTTTTCTTATAAAAAAAAATACTTTAAGAAATTTATTATTTCCTTAGGCTAACAGAACAAAATGTTTATGCTTGACAGTCCTTGCCTTTCTGTACTATATTTAATGTAACTCAAAATTGATCTGCACATCCTCCTACTGCTCTTTTGCCATGTCTCACAATGCAAATAATCTGCCACTTAACTGCTACTGTCAACCCTTTGAAATGGCACCTCCATTCCCTTCTCAGCCACCCCCAAAGAGCCCACTCACACATCTGTGTTTAAATTGGCCGTGTTTACAGCTACCCATATGTTGCCATTCATGAAGCAACTGCTGCCATCCCCTTGACTAAGGCACTGGCAGGCACATACACGACAAAGGACTGCAGGGCTTCAGAGAGGGTGGTGGGGCTCAGAAATGCTCTTCTTAAGGTCACTCCTTTCAGAAGTCTCTGAAATGTAAAAAGGAGAAGTAGGAGAAAGAGGGGCGGGAGATATACACACTGTTGATGATAAAAGCTCTGGGAGAGGGAAGGTCCGCTACGTTCCACGATGAGGGAGGCTTCCTAGCAAAGCTGTTTCCATGTGTGAGATTTCTATCACCAACACGCTTCGCTATACTGCACGCGTGACGCTGCTCTACCATTGTGGATCCTCCTGAAGAATCCTGCTACAAAGTGAACTGCAAAGTCATTTGCCTCTTGACCTTAGAATAAAAGAGGCTTGTCATGTATTGTCTCAGGTTGGCTTAAACCATGTGAAAGCAATGGATGGCAGAGGGGCTGGATTACTCGAGCAGAGTGAGTGTCCGACTGCCGTGGGGAAAAGGAGCATCCTTCCTGGAGGAGGAAGAGAGTTCGGGAAGGGAGGGCGGCAAAGAGGAGCCAGGGGCTCTTGGAATGGTGAGGAAGAGACCACAGGCAACAGAAAGGGCATCAGAGGTAGGGACTGCCCTGCCAGTATGGCTCAGTGGTTGAGCGTTGACCTAACAACCAGAAGGTCATGGTTCAATTCCCGGGTTGTGGGCTCCATCCCCAGGAAGGGATGTGCAGGAGGCAGCCTATCTAGGATTCTCTCTCTCCTCATTAGGAAATGGCGGAGTCTCCCTCATCTAAACCACATGAGAGGTCGTGCTTGGGTCCAGTGTGGATGAAGACAGGTACCCATCCCCGCCTGTGCAGACACATCAATTCCTTTACCAGAGTCTGGACTGAACCTTCCACACCAGGGGAGTATGTGCTTCTGTGTCCCTGTCCACTCTAACCCAGTTACTCCATCTACCCTTTGACCAGACACTAAATCCAGGGCCGACTCGACACGGACCTCACTATAGAGACCTATTCCATACCTTTTCTTTTTTTCTAACCTTACCCAAGGACATGCTTAGAGAGAGGAAGGGAGACGAGGGGAGAGAGAGAGAGAAACATTGATCAGGTGCCTTCCCTAAGTGCCCCAACCAGGGATCAAATCCACAAGCCAGGTATGTGCCCCGACTGGGACTCAAACCAGCAACCCTGCAGTGCGCAGGCTGACAGACGCGCTGGCTGGGCTGACATATTCCATATCTTACCCCAGAGTTTGCAGTTTCACTATATGCTGACTTATTTGCTGTTTCTTGGATGTATTACTTCCCCCAAAGTGTAAATGTTTTCAACAGAAACAAGCACTAATGCCACCTCTGCCCTAGGCCAGACTACAGCACGGAAGGGAGCCTGAAAGGAACACTCCCCAAGTCCCCGTGCCCTCACTGATGGTCAAAGGCGGCCCCTGGGGCAACTCAGATCTTGCACTAGCTTTCCCCGCTCTCCCTGGAGTCTCCTGCCATCCTGCCTTTCTCCTCCTCTCTTCCTCCCATGCTCTTCCTGCTGCCTTTCCTTTGGGTGGTGCCTCAGGTGGACACCGCTACGTCCAATAAAGCACGCTCTCTAGACTCCACTTACAGAAGAACTGGAGAGAGAGAACAGTGTTAGAACCTCTCTTCTCCCAGCACCTCCCTCCCTCGCCTCCAAAACCTTTGGTGAATCCGGTATCTTGCCACATAAACCTCCCGTCCATTTTATAAAACTATGCCGGGCCATTGGGGCATCTAAGAGGGTGCGTAGGGACTGAAGAATTTCTCAAGGTTTTTGCACCTCAGCCGAGCTGGACCACGCACGGCAGGTCTATGGGGAAACGGGGGCTGAATGGAACTGGCAGTGGACCGACCGAAAGGCCCCTCGATGGGCCGACCTTCAGGAATACACCCCCAGGGAGTGTATTACTCTGCTAGAGCTGCCCTTAGCAAGTATTGCAGACTGGCTGGCTTTAGCCACCGACATTCATTTCCTCAGTCCTGGAGGCCACAAGTCTAAGGTGAAGGTGCGGGCAGGACTGGGTTCTTCTGAAGGCCTCTCTCCTCGGCTTGTAGATGACCATCTTCTCCATGGGTCTTCACGTGGCCTTACCTCTGTGTCTGTCTCCTAATCTCCTCCTCTAATGAGGATTAACCGTCATATCGTGGATTTAGGCCTCACCCATATACACTCATTTTACCTTCACCACTTCTTTAGAGGTGCTATTCCCCAAACACAGCCGTATTCTGAGGTGCTGGGAGATGGGACTTCAATTTACGAATGCTGGGGAAAACGATTCAGCCCATAATAGTCAGCAATAAGGAGAGGGAGAGAAGGGAGGTGTGGGTATGACTCTGGAGAAACTGAAGCATCCTGGGCATTTGCGGGAGAGAGGAAATCTCATCTGTGTGTCCCCCACCAATATCCAGAATGCCCTACCTTTCCTGTCTCTCAGAGCTTTGACCCCAGGCTCCATTTCTGTTCTGAAGGTTTGTGATCACTCCTGTCTCAATGATTTTCAGTCTTTCTAACTCCGATGCAGAGCACTGACTAGCTACACCACCCATCTGGCCCTGACCCCAGGTGGCCTTGTGGTGGCCCTTGATGCCTTGCACATTGCTGCGCTTGAGGCCTCGTCTTAGGTCACAATCCCTGTCCCTTGCTTAGTTCACACTCACCTTCCGTTGGTTCTTTCTAGGAGCCATGCCCTGCGCTGTCTGTCAGGGCCTTTGGAATACTCATCCCCTCTGCCCCTGTGGCTGCCCAGCCCCATCTCCAATAGTATCATTTCACCCTTCAGACCTCAGCTCAAATACCTCTTCTTCAAGCAAGTTTTTGAAAATCTCTCTCTCTCTCTCTCTCTCTCTCTCTCACTCACACACACACACACACACACACACACGCACACACGCGCACACATGCGCACACACAATTTACCCTCATAGTTAACACAGACCCTTCTTTCCTCTCCCATGGCTCTCTATGACACTCACTGTGTTTAATTACCTACCTGCATTGCTATTGTTATTGTTAGTGTGTCTCTCCAATGAGACTGACACATGCTCATTAATTGCTAAGCAGAATCTGTATCTGGTTTGTCCATCATTATCTATCCAGCAGCCAGGGCAGTGCCTGGAACCTTATAAGTGCTCAATATGTTTTAGACTTTTAAAAAAAGAGTAAGTGATGTGTAAATCAGTGTAAATCAATCGTTGTGTGATCTATTTCTGCTGAATAAACTCACTTTGAGGCAGTGTGAAATCATTATGTAATAATACCTAGATAGACACACACACGCACTGATATAGATCCTGAACAATGGGATCACACACAGAAAGCAGAAATTTAACTATGCTCTTAGGTAGTACTTCTATAGGAATTACTTAGATATGTTTTCCTTATCTCACTTTGCATATATATAAAAATCTACCTTCTGCAGGTATTTTTTAGTCCATTAAACAGATTATCTGCAACTACCCCCTCCCTGTGGCTCACTCCACTGCTTGACTTTGGCTTAAAACCAACAGCAATTCTTTACTTGGGGTAGAGCCGATGGACTCCCTTGGTGACTCCAACCCAACACTGTTTCATTTTCTCCTTCATATGAGACAGGAAACACTAAAATTCTGGGAACAAGATGTGTGTCACACATTGGAAATGTTCGTATCTGCTGATAACACTCAATCTACCTCGGCTCAACACATGAGGAAGCCACATGGTCACAATCTAACGGATCATAGAACATAACTAATAAACTGAAGCAACATTCCACATGTTATCACTTTCAGCTTTGTGCAACATGTGGGAAAAGGCTCATGCGCCGCTTGGTCATGTCAGAACATCTAAGGGAGGAGGATACACGTTTGGTATTTATTATGGTCCCTCACCTAAGGGAAGGGTCCGACCGAAGGAGTACATTACAACCTCCACATGTCTGTATCTAGTAGATTTCTTACTTTTTAAAGGAGTATTTTCTGAGATGTTTTACCTTTGAGATGCCTGGTTGTTTTGAACACTTGAAGATAAAAAGTACTGATAAGAAATTTTTTAGACTTGGAAAAAAAACTATATTTTTAAGTATTGCAGCATTTGCATCCACTCAGATAACTGAAAAATCCCGGTTGTTTCATCCAACACTCTCCGTGCCACCCACAAAGTAACAGATATTATCTCCTTTATGGACTTCAACAATTCAAGTTATAAGGCTCAAGATGAGTTGCCCTTCTTGGTGAGTAATTTTTCTCATGCTAAAGAAGGAACATGAAATGAATTAGGAAAATCGTATAAGCCAGAAAAAATAATACTAACATCAACAAAATCTCACAAAAATTTCACTAAGAAAAGTGAAACTCAATTTTGGGAGCTTAGCAGTTCAAACAAATGGACATTAAAGCATTTCATAGTCAATTTCTGTTAGAAAGGAAAATGTCAAGCTGAATGCTTGAGCCCTCTTGTTAAATTCCTTTTTTATCAGTAATCAAACCTTCAATGCATTCCTCACAACAGGTAAGGCAAGGTGTCAACCACTAAGAAACTTCTATTCATAGCCAGAAGCTATGCCTTCTCTAGTCTAATTAACAAGGAAACCAAATCTCTCCAAAGAAGTAAATCTACTCCCTAATTAAACTAAGCAGACCTGGGTCAGGTGTCTCAGAAATGATCAACTTGATCACTGATTCTGTAGTTGAAATATTGATGAGTCCATATCCACTAATCAAGGTATCGGTAAACTCCATAAAATAAAAGAAGTCTAAGAAAAGAGCTATAAGCAGATCAATTTTACATGTGAGCTTCAAATAGGGAAAGAAAACCTCCATAAGCCAAAGTCATTACTATCTTAAAAATCTTAAATATGAGAAGCAAGAGAAATCTTACCATGCTAGTGATGAAACTATTTTCTAGTGATTAAAATGCTTTACATATGTTACATCTAGTGATATAATATAGCATTTTAAAAGATGGCCTGAGAAGGAAGGGAATGGTTATAAGGCTGTACTCAGCTACAGTTGTCTGATAGTCACATTTATGAATTTATACCATCTAATGCTGTCCCAATGGGTTGTTCCAACATTAAATAAAAGAAGCCAGTTTTGTGTGTGTACTACAAATATTTGAAAAAAAAATATTCTCATCCAGATTAACTGTTCTTTAAAAATATTTTTTATCAGTTTTGGCCAATTATCAAAACTGTTTCTTCCAACACAAATGGAATTGTTTTAACTATACAAATATTCATAGTTGTATGCAGCCCATAATTACTTGTTATTATTATAAAGATGAGCAAAGCATATCTTATTGGTGTGTCATCACCCACAACATAAATTCAGATTTATTCAGAATACCTTACCTTCTAGAAATTTAAGTTATAATAACTATCCAAATATTTAACTTCACTTAAAATTATTTCAGCCCAAACCCAAAACCCAAGAAAAACCACTTTAATGGAATATTTAATTTCACTTTCTGTAAAACCCAACATAAAGCTAGATTCTCTTGCTGTTTTGGCATAGTCCTAAATGACATTTCGTTGCTACAGCAACGAAACTCTGCTACCTGTGGCCATGATTTGTTAAGAATTCCCCCAACCAGAAAATTCTGTGCTCTAAGCAACATAAAAATTAAGGCCTGACTTCCTACTTAGGATTTACTCTCACACATGTTTATAACACGTATACACAAATGTACACATACATACATAACTATGGCTCTCCCAAATCCATCAACCAAGTAAAACCGTAACAAATTTCCATTTTTAAATTGGTCACAAAAAGATGCTGTGTTTTAGGTTTCACTGAATTGCTACTTGTTTCCTAAAAGATAATAGAGATTATCTGGAGAAATTTTAAAAACAAGAAAATTGATTATTTATATCCAATTCCATTCCAAAAGGGAAGAAAAATACCCTGAAGCATCATTTCCTATCTGTTACAGTCCGTGTGGCTTTTTTAGCAATGGGCTGCTTTAGAAAACATCAAGTTGGAGAATAAAGAAAAAATACGTGGCCATCACCACACCCTTATTAAGCAAACTGCTTTGCAGGCTACTCACCCTCACTGGGGGGCTCCAGGCTTGCACACGCTGCTGCTGTCCACCCTGGGAGCTCTGCAGATCTTTCGAGCTACAGTTAGCCACGGAGCTGCTCTGACCTCTCAATGCGTTGGTGCAGTTCGTCCCGCTGCCCCCACCAGGGCCAGGCTTCCAAGGCCTCTGCTTGATGCCATCCAGGAGTCTGACCAGCAGGATGTTACTGGGAAGCTCCTCCACGCCCGAGCCCACCAGAGTCCTGCACTCGGGACATCGGAGTTCATTTCGGGAACCTACGATCCCCAGCAAACACCGTTTGCAAAACGTGTGCTGGCAAGGCAAAACCTTGGCAGAAGCATCCAGCCGCTCTAGACACACAGGACACTCCAGAAGATCCAACAAGGCAGATTCATCCATCTTTATCGCTTACTGAGGAAAAGCTTCAGAAATGTTCATGGTTGTATGCAGCCCTTGAAGTGATTCATGTAACATCCATTTCAGACTGTGCTCTGGAGTCACGGGAGGGGAGTGCGGAAGGGAGGGGGGGAGAGGGAGGGAAAAAAAATAACTATTGTTATCTGGGGAAAAGGCTCACCGAGGAGCCAAGAACCAAAAAGTACACAAAAGTGCTTCCTCTGAATAGTGCAGCTTTGCTTTGGAATGTGGTTCCTGATCTCCAAAGCCAACAATTAAAAACAAAATGGGCTTTTAAAAACAATTCAAAATTAATCCCTAGCGGTAGTTAGGAGTTCACTGTGCAGAAACAGCTATGAAGTCCTCCACGGGATTCGTGCAATAAATAGGATTTATGAAATGCAATCAAAGACCATAATGTCTTCGGCCCTCCAAGTGCTACGAGCTGCCTACCTAGAGCCCCCAACTCGCATGAGAAGCTGAACAGAAGCAACTGAAAGTTTTCTACACCTGAAATCACTTTGAAGTCCAACAAAATTCCCAATTTTTAAAGATACTTGAGCGTTTACGAAAAAAAAACATGCCTCTCATGTGATCCCTTGTGGTAAATGATCCCAATATTGAATACATATGTTTCTTCGCTGGCCTTAAAAATAGCACTGTTTAATCCTGCCCAAACCAAAAAAAAAAAAAATGAGCTGAAGGTTGTGACCATTCTAAAGGACACCACTACAGATCTGCCAGAAAGCAGCTGAACTGTAAGAGCAGCCTTCAGGGCAGTGGTGGACAAACTCTGAAACGGATTTCTGAACGGCCTGTCCTGATCCCATTCAGAAAACCTGGCAAAATTATCACCTAAACGAATCTGGCCATGGAATGCTGCACTGGAAACTGGGGGGCATCCTATGAACACGGGGCCATTGGGGGGCGGGGGGGGGAGCCTTTACACCAGGGACTGCGCCGCTCTCCCACCACCACCGAAATGCACGGAAACGTGACCGTCTAAGAGAGAGGGGGCGCAGAGGTTTGGGTGGGAGCGCTCACAGCTGTTCCTGACAGCGCCGGGGCGGGGGCGCCGGGGCGGGGGCGCCGGGGTGCACCCTCTCCCCCGCCGCCCGCAGGTAGACCGGAGCCGCAGGGAGGCGCGGCCGCGCGCCGCAGACACACCCGGGCCAGGTGTCGCCCGCACCCGCAGGACAGGGTCCCGAGCGGGGGCTGCGGCCCGGCCGGTGCCCGCACGGGGACCTCCTGAATCTCCGCCTCCTTTTGGGTCAGGCCGGGCACCGAACCCCACCCCACCCCCAGCTGGAAGTTTCCAAGGACTTAAAAATAAATCCGCACCTGAAGTTGTGAAAGTCAGCCCCACGGAGCGCCGCCGGGAAACGGCTACCTCCCCGCGGAGACGGGGCGGGCGTCCCCAGGGAGGCGCAGCCGGCGGGGCGCGGGGGGGAGCGGGCTGTGCCGGAGCCTGCGGCGCGGAGCCCGGGCAGCTTCCTGCCGGGAGAAGGCGGCGAGGCCGCGGGCTCGGCTCCCGCAGGTCCCGGCTCGGCGCCCGCCGAGACCCGAGGGGGGGGGGGGGGGGACGAGAGCGTGAGCGGCGCGGAGGGAAGGGGAAGGGGACGCCCGACCCCCGCCTTCCCCGCCGCGAGGCTGTGCCCGCGCCCTACCTCGCGCCTCGGCTCCTCCTCTTTGTTCGCGGCCCCGCAGCGGTGGCGGTGGCGGCGGCCGATGCGGATGCGGCCCCGCGGCGCTCGCGGCTCGCGGTGTCTCTGACGCGGCGGCGGCGGCGGCGGCGGCGGCACCGGAGCCTCCTCTCTGCGCCCCCCTCGCGCGCGCACACACACGCCGCCGCCTCCCACTTTCCCAGCCCAGGAGGGCGGAGGGAGCGGAGGAGGAGGAGGAGGAGGAGGAGGAGGCCGAGCCGCAGCCGGCGCCCGGGGCGCGAGGGGCCGCCCTGCACCACAGCGCCTCCCCACGAGCGCCCGCCGCGCCTCCGCCCGGCGCCGGGGGCACCTGCGCGGGGACCCCAGGGGGCGGCGAGGCGGCGGGCTGGGGGGCGCACGCCTGCCAAAGGAAGCCGCCGGCGGGGAGTGGCGGCCGCGGCCAGGAGGAAGCGGCCAGGGGCGGGGGCCGGCCGTGCCCTCCGCCTGCCGGGAGGCGCGGAGGAGCCGGTCCCGGGAAAGGGCGGGAAGCTCCGGTACGTTCGCTGCACCCCCGGGGCGCTTCTGTTTGCCCAGCCCTGGAGGGACCCTGGGGAGAGGACCAGCCGAGTGCTGTGACCCCGTAGGCATGTGGAATCCGTTGGGGGGACAGTCCCAGGGCAGCTGTCCACCGCCTCCCAGCGTTGCTCCCCCGGCTGCCCACATCCAGGCACCACCCTGTCTCCCCCGGGACGCACACCCGAGCCAGCAGGGAGGATGGCGGACCCCAGAAACTCAAAATGGGAAGGGAGAGAGAGAGCCTGGGGAAACAGTCGTGTGGGTTTGAAACCCAGCCTGGGGAGGCCCTGTCCTACCTGCCGTGTAAGTGGGGGAAATTCAAAGTCTGACCTCAGGTGAGCTGGCACGCAAAGCTAACCGCGAGGCGCCTCTTTTCTCTGAGCCTGGGAGGCAGCCGTAACCAGCGCTGTAATCTTTGTTTTGGTTGCCCCAGGCACACACCTGTAAACGCTGAGGTGTCGTTTTGAAAAACAAGTTGTCCACAGGTTTAGGGTTGCTTTTCAGACTCAGTTCAGAGGGAAAACAAGTTAAAATGTTGTCACTGCTCTCAAAGCTGTCATTATTCTATTTGCATTTACCATCAACTTACAAAAAAAGTTATCCAGATACTTTCCTAGGTGTGCAGAAACTGGGCAAAAATAAGGGGGAGGGTTGCAGACAGGATGCAAGAAAGCCCTACCTGCCCACCGACTAGGCTGACATTTTTAAAGGGAGCCAGAGTCTTCTCTCTTCTTCACTCAGGGCCACAGACGAACCATGGAAGAAAATGAGAATCACCTAAGTAAGAAAAATTTAAAACAGCTAACAATTACCCATCATTCACTGTATGCCAGTCACTGTGTTACACGTTTCCGATGCATTAACTCAATCCTCATGCAACCCTGTATGTCATTCCTCCTTAGCTTGGTTCTAAATGGATAAATATGCTGAGAGCCATACTGTATGACTACTGGAAATAATAGCATTTTTTGCTATTATTTGCATTTTTGCTGAGAAAGACAAGGGAAGGAATGAACGGAATAGAGAATTTTTAGTCCAATAATCTACAAACAAGGCACTCTGAAAGTGACTACTTAGCCCATATATATATATACTTGTGCTTCTGCAACTCTGCAGATGAAGGTGAAGCTGACTAGGTTACAGCCAGTGAACAGATAAATATTATTATAGGCAGGTTACAGTTATTAAAACTGATGTTCCTGCCCTAACCCGTTTGGCTCAGTGGATAGAGAATCAGCCTGTGGACTCAGAGTCCCAGGTTCAGTTCCGGTCAAGGGCATGTACCTTGGTTGCGGGCACATCCCCAGTAGGGAGTGTGCAGGAAGCAGCTGATCGATGTTTCTCTCTCATCGATGTTTCTAACTCTCTATCCCACTCCCTTCCTCTCTGTAAAAAATCAATAAAATATATTTTTAAAAATGGTGAATTTTATTTAAAAAAAAAATAAAAACTGATGCTCCAGTAGGTTCACTTCATCCCCAGGTCACACAGTCAGTAATTTTAAACCAAGATTCAAACTTGTGTGTCTGGATCCCACATCCAAGGACCTCTCCTTTGCACATCACCTCAGAGGAAACTGAGTGCACTGGGTCTCCTCCCAAGGAAAAGACCATCCTATTCATCACGAGTAATTACTCTGGAGAGCAAGAGACTATTTGTTTTGTTCCTGTTTTGTTTACATGTAGAGAGAACATTGGCACACAGCAATGGGTGACATGTTGCAGCTCTTGAAACTCCAGGCAGGAAAATCAGTAGTCACACCCATTATCCAGGAGCCAACGACGTTGTGTCTAAGGTGATAGGGATCAAAGAAGCTCGCGCACACATCCATGAATATTGTCTGGGACCTGGCTACAGGCTCTTGAACATCCCCGGTGCTAGTTCATGCTATATTTTAGAACACAACTCTTTCATTAGCCTTAATGACTCCGGCTGTAAAATGAATTTTGTGGCGAATGACTTTAACCCCTTGAGCCATCTCCCCTCTGTCAAATGGTGATGAAAATAATACCTTTCTTAGAGTGTTGTTGGAGGTTTCAGTGAGACAACGTGCTGATCCTCCATAATCTGTGCATCTCTATTAGAAAAGACGCCATCGTCAGCGTCATCTGCCAGAATCACCCAGGCTGAGACAAACTGGGGAAAACCCCTTTTCCCCAGGGTCTTAAAAACATCTGAGACAACACTAATAATTGCAAAATCCTGTCAAGAGAATACTATAGGTCAGTGGTCGGCCAACTGCGGCTCGAGAGCCACATGCGGCTCTTTGGCCCTTGAGTTTTTAGCAAAGGCCAGCTTAGGAGTACCCTAATTAAGTTAATAACAATGTACCTACCTATAGAGTTTAAGTTTAAAAAATTTGGCTCTCGATCAAAACCGGCTCAGTGGATAGAGCGTTAGCCTGCGGACTGAAGGGTCCCAGGTTCGATTCCGGTCAAGGGCACGTACCTTGGTTGCGGGAACATCCCCAGTGGGGGGCGTGCAAGAGGCAGCTGATTGATGTTTCTCTCTCATTGATGTGTCTAACTCTCTCTCTCTCTCCCTTCCTCTCTGTAAAAAATCAATAAAATAAAAAAAAAAAAAAATAAAATAAAAATTTGGCTCTCAAAAGAAATTTCAATCATTGTACTGTTGATATTTGGCTCTGTTGACTAATGAGTTTGCCGACCAATGCTATAGGTGAAGGGACAGTTGGGGAATGAGATGTTCATCTTGCCATTTCTGAGAACTGAACATGGAGGAAAGAACATAAGCGTGATAATACTGATGATTTTGAGTAGAAACATAAAAAAAATACAAACACACCCTGTATGTAATAATGATAGCTTGGATTTGTACACAGTTTTTATCCTCCCAAGACTTCAAAGTACTTTTCATATATGTTATCTCATTTATCTTCTCAGCATCCCTCTGAAGCAACAGACAGATATAATAATCATCCCCATGTTGCAGATGGGGAAAAATGGGGTGTAGAGAGGTGATTGCTCTTACTGAGGATGTTAAGACACAAATCAGGCTTTTAAATTCCCAGTCCAGAACACTCTTTGGTAAGCTGTGGTATCATACTTACACATGCATATACATACGTGTGTCTGACCACCATTTTTCTTCAAAACTAATTCCTCTTCCAGTTACCATGATAATGGTAAATAGTACTATTTACCCAGTTGTTGGTTTTTTAAATTTTTATATATTGATTTTAGAGTGAGAAAGGAAGGGGGAGAGAGAGAGAGAGAGAGAGAGAGAGAGAGAGAGAGAGAGAAGAGAGAGAAACATTGATTTGTTGTTCCACCCATTTATGAACTCACTGTGGATTCTTGTATGTGCCCTGACCAGGGATTGAACCCACAACCTTGGCATATCAGGATGATGCTCTAAGCTACCTTGGCCAGGACTTAGTTGTTTAAACTAGAAACCTAGGTGTTATCTCGGATTTCTCCCTTTCTTCCTCTCCATCCCTTTCTATCAACAACTCTGCCAGCTACCCCACCCCCCTCGAAAACAGATTTCAATTTCTACCCACTTCCCTTTGCCTTCATGTCACCTATATTTAAGTCATCATCATCAGTCTGCCTCTGGCCCTCCTAACCAGCTCTTCTGCTTCCATTTCTATCTTCACAATCTGGCCCTGAATATAATGGCATTCATAGTGAATTCCAAAAAAAATGCGTAACAGATTATATTTTATTCCCTTACTCAAAACTCATCAATTTCTTCCTATCACACTTGGAATCAAATGGCTACCACGTATTATAAGACCTTGTATCACCTGGACCCTGCACTGTTATACTCTACCACGACACTTTATCTTTATACTTTTTCACTAATTTTTGATTCTTTATTTACTGTCTATATAGTAACTATAAGGATCTGAACATAAGGTCCCTGAAGGTATGCTCTGGGTCTGTCTTCTTCACCGCCATATCCTTGATAGCCAGGCCATAGTGGGTACCAGAAAATAATTCTCAAATAAGGAATTAATCAAGTATAGAATTATATTTATTACATCCTAAAGTTTTATATATTTATATATGTATATATTTTAGTACTTCACTGTCCTCCACACAGGAAACCAGGCAGACCATGTCCCAAATTCTGTTGAAGGTCAATCCATCAATCAATGTGTTTTTATATAGAAGATGGGGATACATGACCTTTCACAGTTCAGCTGGAGAAACAGCTAATACCATCCATGTATGTAACACAGAACATAAAGGCAATGCCAGTTTGTCTTCATTCTAGGTCTAGTTAACGGTGTCAGCATGTACTTAATTCCCAAGCAAGCAATCAAGGAAATGCAGTTATTTTCAATTTTTCCTTCTTCCTCTGCTCCCCACCCCCCCCCCTCGGCACCCCCTCCCACCTCCCATCCATACAGATAGATGATCCAGAGACCATCAGGAGTGCTTCTTAAATCTGTCCCTTCAGGCCTGCTTATCTCCTATGTGGACAATAACTACTTTCCCTGCTTCGGTTCTCTCTAGGGTACTTGATTCTGGAGAGAACTTTGGAGTCATAGGCTTCCCTATCAACTGAGTGACCGTCAGGCACACTTTTGTCTTCTCTACCTGAGTTTCCCCTATCAAAAAGGCATAATACTACTACATACCTCAAGGTTTTTGTGGCTTTTATCCTAAATAATAAAAGGCTAATATGCAAATTGTCCCCTTGGGAGTTCGACCAGGGAGTTCGACCACTCGCTATGAGTGCACTGACCACCAGAGGGCGGCGCGGAATGAAGGAAGGCCCTGGCCGGCAGCTGGAAGGCCCCAATCGGCCCTGATCACCGGCCAGACCTAGGGACCCTACCCATGCACGAATTTCGTGCACTGGGGCTCTAGTTTTACATAAGTTAATAAAAACAGAATGTTTGGAACCATGCCCAATACATGGTAAGTGCTTAATAAATGATAGCTAATATTGTTCTCTTTATTAGAATCTAGATTCCATCCTTGATCTATACTACCTGTTCACTGAATGACTTTGCAAATTAATTTTCTGAGTTTCAGCTTCCTTATCTACACAAAATGGATAGACTGTTCTCTACTTTAAAAAATAACAAAACTCATTGAAAAATCTAGCGCAGTACCTTTCTGGCACATGGTAGGGACTCAATGATATGTTTATTTCCTGCCTTCTTTCTATATACATATCTGCCTGCATCTGTTTCCATATAGTTAGAGAGTGGATTGGGTTAACTCTATGGTTCTTTCCAGCATTCAAAGTTTATCTCCCATCCCAACTGCATAAAGGATACCCAAGGATAATGGAATCCCCTTGTAAAAAGCCAAGTGGTCTTGGGGTGCCTAGTTGTCAGGAAACTAAGCTCCTAGTAGTTAGAATCGGGCAGACCCAACGAAGCTATTTTGGTCTGCAGTAGTGGGAAGGTGGTGCGAACTCCACTGTCTGGCAAAAAAGAAAAAAAAAATCTGAGCAGATGGCATATTTATAGACACTCCCCAAGGATTTCTGTTCAATTGGAATGGATGCTAGGAAATGAGTAGGAGGGAACTGAACTGCATCTTCCTCCACCTTCTTGAAACAGGTCTGAAGATTTGAGGAACTGTTTGACAGCAGAATACTTGGGGAGAGCTGGATTTCTCTAAACTGACTCTAAATCCAATCTGCCTCCAGGGAGTGAGTGGTTCTTGAGGTTTCGTGCAGTCAGAATTACCTGCAAATGCAGACACTGTAGCATCCTCCCTAGAGATTCTTACTTAGTAGGTCTAGCATGGGTTCAAGAATCAGCTGACTCTAATATAGATGATGCTGAGACTACAAATTTTTGAGAAACCCTAACCTAGAGTCACCCAGAGGCACAGTGAAAATGGGGCACCTCAGGTGCTGCCTAGGGAAGCTAGTTTATAAAGGGCCCTCTAGTGCTTTGGTTTTGTTGAGAAGCATATAGGAGCTTCGCGCTGGAGACACAGGAGAGCCATTGAGTGTTGCCACCTCTATTCACTCCAGTCTGCCCCCTATTTCTCAGCCCACTCCACTGTTCAGTGCTCAGCTTCTCCTCTTAATAAACACTAGCTTGTTTTTTTATTATTATTTAGTGTGTGTGTGTGTGTGTGTGTGTGTGTGTGTGTGTGTGTGTGTTGTTGTTGTTATTGCTGTTGTTAATTTTCACTCGAGGATATTTTTCTATTGATTTTTAGAGAAAGTGGAAGGGAGAGGGTGAGGCAGAAACATCGATGTGAGAGAGACACATCAATTGGTTGCCTCCTGCACACGTCTCGACCAGGGCATGGATTGAGCCTGCAACTGAGGTACGTGCCCTTGACCGCAGTCAAACTCCGGACCCTTCAGTCCACAGGCCACCGCTCTATCCACTGAGACAAATGGGCTAGGGCCAGATTTTTTTTTAATTTTTTTAATTTCAGTTTTAAAAGGATCCAAAATATTAGCCTGTCGAGGGAAACACACATGGCTGGCCCCAAATTACCTAAAAATGGACCAGGATCACCCACATCAAGCCTCAGAAGGTCCTGTTGCTTAGCACTGTTAAATTTCAATGAAAACACGCCTAAAACTAGGTGCTCCTAGTCCATTTCTGACCCAAGTTGAAAGATAAATTTAACCTATATGTGGAAAATATAATAGGGTTTCTTCATTTCCATTAAAAATACCTTCCCTTGTCGAATTCCATTATCATTTTAAGAGTTTAAACCTTGAACTGGTCTTTTTGCTTCTAAGCAAACCTTACCTAAGCCAAACTATTAGAGAGAGTGTAGATAAATATCCATCACTCTATCTAACCATCTTCGGGAAATGAAATTCCATAATCTCCCTTGGTAACCCATCTTTATATATTAAAGATTGTTTATCGATTTTCAGACTCCTCTTTTTCCGACCAAATTAAAAATAAAGGTTGACTTTTCTAATGCATTTAAATAAGCCAGCTTAAACACACACACACACACACACACACACACACACACACACACGTAATGAATTCACTGGGGCCTTTCTCAATTTATCCATCCTAACATATAACCCTATATTCTGTGATTTAATAATGAGTATAAATAATCCCATCCTAACATTTTCTTTTGTCTATAGCCTAACACTTCACTTTCTCACTTTCTTGTTCCTAGATAAAGTGTGTATTTAGGCCTGGCAGGTGTGGCTCAGTGGTTGAGCGTCGACCCATGAATCAGGAGGTCAGGGTTCAATTCCTGGTCAAGGCACATGCTTGGGTTGCAGGCTTGATCCCCAGTAGGAGGTGTGCAGGAGGCAGCGGATCAATGATTCTCTCTTATCATTGATGTTCGTTTCTCTCCCTCTCCCTTCCTCTCTGAAATCAATAAAAATATTTTTAAATACATTTTTAAATGTATGTTTATTCATCTTCTTAAAAGCATAATTATCATGACCCAAGATACTGGTCATGCTGCACTTCAAATCTGTTTTTCTGAAGACTTGCCTGAATTCAATAATGGTTTTCTTCCTTTCACTGAAATATTTCCTCACTATTTTTCTGCCTCTCATTACCTCACCCTATACTGCCAAAATTTCCACCCCAATCTTCACATTGTTCTTACAGAATTTCTGTCCTCATAGCTTCTTTTTATTTTCTTTTTTAATTTATTGGGATGATATTGGTTAATAAATTTATATAGGTTTCAGGGGTACAGTTCTATAATATATCATCTGTATATTGTATTGTGTGAGTCCTCATAGTTTCCTAAACAGGTATGTGTGTGTGTGTGTGTGTGTGTGTGTGTGTGTGTGTGTGTGTGTGTGTGTGTGTGATGTATGAATCAGGCAAGTATGTAAAATTTATCATTTTTAAAGTAATAAACAATTTTAAAAATTAAATTTCCATCACCATTTTATGCTTTATAAATTAATCAAATAGAATACCAAATAAATTTAACATAAAATATTCTCCATGTAAATTACATAATATATAATAAAATACTGAATAATTCATCAAAATATGTATTAATGGTTGATGTTAACAAATCAGACCTAGGCATAGAAATATAGAAAATAGGTTTTAATCAGCTCACTCAAAATAATCTATTTTTCTCTGTAATTCAAATGAGAGGCTACAAAGGCTTTTTTTTGAAATAGAACTGAGATTAGGTATCAGTCCAGTTGACATTCTTTCTCTTTGACAAGATTGTGGAAGACTTAAGATTAAGATCATTTCCTTGTTTTCCATGATGCTTTTATACAAAAATGATTTGCATAATTTCTTTTCAGCCTCAATTGAATTTCTAAAGCTATTTTTCAAGCAAACTTCCACATGTCTCCAGTGTACACCATCTGTCTCATCTCTCTTTCTCTCTCTCTTTTTTAAGTATTACAATTATCTTGTAACAGAAGCTGTCAAATCTTTATTCCCCATGGATTCTTTCTTTTGATAAATGAAAAGGAACTGTATATATTGTTATGTGTAGTTGTATGAATGTGACAGGGGTTAAGGAAAGGTTAGATGTTTAAAGAAGTTATGGCTAACTTGACATATTGGAGGAAATGTGATCAGGTACGCTGGCTAGAGCTTTTAAATCAGATTCTTTACCTCAGGAAAACGAAGGAATGTTTACTCAAAAGGTCTGGAGGTCTTAAAGCAGAGAATTTGCAAATAGCCTTACTAAGAGTTCTGTAACCCATATTACAAGCAATAGAGAAAATATGGAAAAAAAGAGGATGACCTTACAGGTGGCAAATTGCTTATACAGTCTATTGGCATTCACAAATAGTTGATGCTTTTCCTGGGGAAATCAAGTTTTATGTTTACACAGTAAGGATATACTCAGCAGGAACTTCCAGGAAATCACATGGATTACCAAGAAAAAGTCCATATTGAAGTATTATTTAGGAAAAAAAAATTCTGCCAAAAACATTTAAAAGGCTTAAAAAAAAATAGACTCACAAGGAACTGGAATAGATCATCCTGGCTGGTGTTGCTCAGTTGGTTGAGCATCATCCTGTGCACTGAAAGGTCGCAGGTTCGATTCCTGGTCAGGACACATAACCAAGTTATGGGTTTGGTCCCTGGTTGGTGTGCATATGGGAGGCAACCAATCACTGTTTTTCTCTCTCTCTCTCTCTCTCTCTCTCTCTCTCTCTCTCTCTCTCTCTCTCTCCTTCCTTCCTGTCTAAAAAATCCATAAAATCATATATTTTTAAAAAGGACTTTTAAAAGAAATGCAATAGAGTTTATGTAGTACTCAGAATTTACAACCAATATATTTTATAGTATTTCATACAAATTTTACTTGAAACTCGATTTCAATCAATCTAATTACTGAAATCTAATAAGGAGCTGCAAAGTACAGTTAAAGATTCAGCAATCCAGAATCCTTGAAGCATGGATTACTCTGGAAAAATCATCTTTTAATTGGAGGAAAATGTTTGAAATACAGTACAAGTTTCCCTGATTTTTGAAATAAAAGACACACAAAAAAATTAACATTTACAGATGACTCCTGGCCATCATTGTAAATGTTAGTTATTGTACAAACATAATAGCTAGACTATAGAGTCAGGCAGACTTGGGTTTTGAGTCCTGGCTGTGAGAATTTTTACTAATGTAATTTTAAGACCTAGTTTCATCATCTATAAAATGAAGATAATGTTACCTACCTCATAGGTTGTTGTGAAGCTTAAGAGAGATAATACATTTTAAAAGAGAGTGCTTAGTATACCATATTTACATAGCACTTTGGAAGAACTAAGTAAATCTTAACTAGTCTTAGTCTATACTAATATATATATATATTTCTTTGTATCTTGTTTTTTATTCTCTTAAAAATATTCTCTAGGTATCCCTTTTAATCAACTTGCATAGAACTAACTTATCCTTTATAATAGTCACATAGTTTTCCCAGTCATTTTCCTATTAGTAGCCACTCATTATTTTGAGTTTTTGCTACTCAAAACAAAGCTGCAATAAACATTCTTTTTCTATGTCCTTATGTAGAGAATAGATCCCCCAGGATGGAATTTCTGGGTCAAGAGGAATGCACATTTTTAACAGATATTGTCAGATTTCATTCCATAAAAACAAAGCAATTTAGATACTAGGATTAGTATTGATGTGATTATTTTACATTGAGGAATTTAGGAGCATTTTTCTCTTAATAACATCAGCATTCTCGATTTTTAATCTTGTGTTTATTATCTTTTTTTTCCTCGTCTCTCTTCCCTTTCTATTGGCACCAGAAGCTACCCAAGCCTTTTAATGAGAGTTTGGAACTGCCTTACAGGAGGAAGAGCAGATGAGGGCCCAACCCAGCTACATTGCTTTGTCAACACCTTTACGTCTCTGAGATAAACTCCAGACCCATCTTCCACTTACAGGATTCGTACTGCAAGAAGTTGATACTAAGTCTTTTCACATTCTTGGCCTGCAATATTCCCTGAGGTCTGACTCTCATGTTTGGAATCTTCCTCTCCCACTCACCACCTCTTCATCCACTTTTGGTAAATAGTCATCACCTGTAGGATTTATCTTAACATTTTTTTGGACCTTGCTATCAACATTTTTTTTCTAAGCATGTTAGTCACTTGTCCTACTTCCAACTGCTGGTTTTCTCAGATCCCAGCCTTCTCAGTTGGGACTTGGCCTTAGAGCTACAGACTGTTATTTCTCACTATTTTCACAGTAGCAGTCTTTCTCAATTAATTTCTCCAAACTGCTAGCATCTCGGTAATCAATTAGCCCAGACTGTGAGAACTGTGTGTACAGCAATAGAAATCAGTCAAAATGGAGCAATGTATCAGAGTTCATCATCTTCTCCTTATCTGTATCTACCCTTCCTGTAACCATATGCAAAATATATTATAGAATTGACTTTGTTTAAAAAATAAGATTATATCTTATATATTTTATTTGTATCTTGCTTTTTATTCTCTTAAAAATATACTTTAGGAACCCTTTCTAGTCAACTTGCATAAAACTAACTTATTCTTTATAATAGTCACATAGTTTTCCCAATCATTTTCCTATTAGTAGCCACTCATTATTTTGTTTTTTGCTACTCAAAACAAAGCTGCAATAAACATTCTTGTTTCTATGTCCTTATGTAGAGGATAGATTCCCCAGGATGGAATTTCTGAGTTAAGAGGAATGCACATTTCTAACACATATTGCCAGATTTCATTCCATAAAAACAAAGCAACTTAGATTTCTATCATCATGGTATGAAAATACTCATTCCACATCCCCAAATCACCCTTGCTGGCTGCCATTCTTTTTAATTGACATCATTTGGTGCCGTATGATATTGGATTAATAGTTTAAATTGCATGACCCTGATAACAAATGAGGTAACTTCTTTTTATTTGTTTATTGATTACTTGTCATTTGGATTTTCTCTTGTTTGTTAGTCTTTATCTTATCCATTTCAGAAGACCCCTTTGTATGTTAAAGATGTTAGCTGCATCTAACACTGTCATTACTAACATTTTTTCCCAATTGGGAATTAGTCTTTTCACCTTCTTTATTTTTTTATATTTACATATAAATTCACTTTTTAATTGTTTAACATTTTGAAGCAATCTCAAATTTACAGAAAAATTGCAGGTACTATATAAAGAACTTTCATTTTCTTGAACCATCTGAGAGTAAGTTGCTGACATGTTATCCCATCACCTCGAAGATATTCTCCTACATAACCACAATACAACCAGCAAAATCTGGACATTGACATCCACACATTATCACCAGTAAGTCGTCTCCTCTTCCTCCTCCTCCTCCTCCTCCTCTTCCTCATCATCACCAATAACAGTGTTTGCACAAAGGCCCATTCAGTTCAGAATCACACATTGCATTTATTATCATGCCTCTTTAATCTCCTTCAACTTGCAAATCATTTCTCTTTCTTGAATTCTTATAATCATAGGCCAGATATTTTGGAAAAGTTGGGTTTGAAAATATTCTTCATTACTAGGTTCAGGCTATGCACCTTTAGGAAAAAACAATCACGGAAGTGACGTTGTGTTCCTCATGTGGCATCCCAGCAGGCGGCATGTGATTTAGATTTGGTGTTGTCCAATTTCATACCGTGACTAAGAAGAAGTCTTTGGTCTTCTCCACTGTCAAGTTATGTTTTCTCCCTACAGTATTTTCTTAGGATGTATTTTAAGGCTAAGTCAATATTCTCTTCTCAAACTTTCAATTTATTTATGTTATGTTTTTATATATATTCATGCTTTTTCATTTTATTCAAAGGTTTATATGCGTTTCTTTCATTGCTTATTTTGATGATCAATTTGTCCCAGATTTGTGGGCATCGCTTCAAGCTGGCTTCTCTGTTCTTTTGCTATGTCCCCAAATTCTTTGGACACCTCCTTGCATTTTGGAACCATACAATGTTCTGGGATCCTTTTGGAATTGCCCTGCTCCAGACCTGGAATCTCATTTCTCCAAGGAACCCTGGTTCATTTTAGTGGACAGTGGTTTTCAGAAATTAATATCCTGATACTACTGTACTCATAGCTTTTGCAGTATCTCTACCTCAGGCCATCTCAGTGGACTAATAAGGAATACACACACACACACACACACACACACACACACACACACACATTGGCGTCCATATTTATTTCTATATCTATATACATTGAAACCCATGAGCCCAAGATACTTCTAATTTCAATCAACACCACAGAGCTGATTCTATTTTCTCCCTTCTTTCCATATTTATCACTCCTTCTCTTGGTTCTCATTTTCCTCAGTATGCATACTTTTTTTTTTTTATCAATCCTTCTGTATAAGGATTTCCCATGCCCTATGCTGGCCCTTCCTTCTTGACCAAACCCCTCTCACACCACCCGTGCTCTGCCTTTCTGCTCCCCACACAGGATCTCCCACAAGGATATCCTCCTACCTAGTTCAGGCTCCAACACCTCGGTCTAAGCCAACCACCTGTGAGGGCAATTTCTTCATCCTAAATGTTCCATATACCCTGCACCATGCTGTCCTCCTATGCAGACACCCTCCTCGCTTTGCGTGGGCCCTGACATCCACACTGGTACATTTCCCAGTGTGAGCCCTCCCTTTTAGATACACCCTTTATTCTGCTTGGCCTCTGACAAATCACACCTGGCCACCCCTCCATGTGGACACCTTTAAAAAAAATAATCTAATTTAATTTTCTCCATCACCGTTTATCCCCTCTATGCCCTCTCCCACCCATAACCCTCTACCCCTGCAATTACCACACTGTGGACATCTCCTTTATCCAGCTCAATTCTGACATTTCTTTCTGGGCTGCCCTCCGACACAGCAACCCTCCTCACCCCATTAGGGCTCTGGCACACTACTCCAGTCTGCTGCTCTGTGGGGACAGCTTCATTATTCTCCCATCCAGGCTTTGTCACCTTGTCCTGGGACACCCTCTCTTATGCTCTCCTCATACCACTCAGGTAAAGACAGCTCATTCCTAAGGGCTCCCCTCTACCTTCTTCCTCTCACTCCTCCCCTCCACCCCCTCAAGACCCCGGGAAATCTACCTCAGTTTCACCTAATGGTTTTAGGACTGAATTGTTCAGGTAGGGGAGGGAAGGGAAGGGAAAGAGACGGGAGTGGAGGAAACGGAAGAGAAAGGAAAGGAAAAAGAAAGTGAAATGAGAAAGGGGAAGAGACAGGAAATAGCTCTTTATGATTTTTTTTTCTGTACTCAAATATGTGTCTTTTATTTATAGCTTCTAGATTTTCTTCTATGTTATTTGAAAGATATCCTGAAATCCTAGGTCATATAGTTCCTTAATTGTCATTCCATTTTCATTTTATTTTTTTACATTTAAGTCTTTAATCATCTGGAATTTACTTTTTTGTTATGGCATGAGATTCGACATTGCGTTCCAGGTGGATGGCCAGTGGGTACCTCATCGCTCACCTCAACACACTCCTCCAGCTGACAAAGGAGAAAACTAGAAGTTCAAAAGTGGGATCGAAAGGAGTTAGGCAGAAGTTGCCAGCCTAGATGGGTATGGGGAGCAATGTGCTCAGCTCCCTCACCTCCCACTGCAAGCCCTGTGAAACAAGCTTTAAGAAATCTGCTTGTAGCCCTAGCTGGTTTGGCTCAGTGGATAAAGCATTGTCCTGCAAAACAAAGGGTCCTGGGTTCAATTCTAGTCAAGGGCACTATACCTTGGTTGCAGGCTCCTCCCCAGCCCCGGGCCTTCATCAGGGCTCATGCAAGAGGCAATAATCTATGTGTTTCTCTCACATCAATGTTTCTTTCTGTCTCTGCCTCTCTCTTCTACTTTCTCTAAAAATCAATGAGAAAATATCCTTGGGTGAGAATTAACAAAAAAAAAGAAAAAAGAAATCTGCTTGTAGGAGCGGACCTTTGGTAAGAAAGGAGGCTGGCATTCTCTCCCTGGCTGTGGGGCCAGGACCGAGCCCAGCAGAAGTTCATTAGGAGAGAGAGTCTGACCTGTGTCTCCTAAAATTTGAAGGTCACTTCAGAGTGCTAGAGCTTGACTCTTTCTTTGAGGAGTCCGGAGGAGGCCAGTGGACAGGAGCAATCTCTAGAGTAGGACAAGCAGGGAAGGATGCAATGTAATAGGTGGATTTCCGCCATCTGACAGCAAAAGGATGCTTACATTTTTTTCATAGTACCATTACATAACAGGGCTTCAGTCATCTTGAAATGATTCCCAGAAAGAGGGTTAGGGTGAATTGAATTCCAAAATAAAACAAAACTAAACAACCCCCCCCCAAAAAAAAAAATCCCACAAAAAACAAAAGGAAGAGGGCAGGGGCCGGGGGTGGTGGGCGCCTGGGGTGTTTTAGAGGTCAGCTGGTGAGTGTAATCGTCTGCTCCACAGAAAGGTGCAGGTATGAAGGTCTCCGAAGGGAATCTCCAAAGACTCACGGCTTTACACCAAGAAGGAACCAGAATTTGAAAATGTGTCATGAGAGAGGGTGTATGACTAACAAAAGAAATAGTACAATGTATGGTAACCAAAGGAAACTAGACTTCCGGTGGTGAGCATACAATGGAAGATACAGATATCAAATTGTAATGTTGTACACCTGAAACGCATATGATGTTATTAACCAATGTTTCCTCAATAAATTAAAAATAAAATAAAAAAGAAGTAATACCAATAGTCCTTTTCCTCTCTACACACTCCCAGTCTCACTCTGGAGGAGGCATGGGGGAGACCAGGCACAGGTGAAATGCACAATCACACCCCTTCTCCGCCTCTGGTCTAGAAAGCGGTGAGGCCTGAGCTGGGGAAAGAGGGAAAAGCATTGAGTTGCATGAGACGTGGAGGTTTTCATTTAGGTTGGATCAAACTACAACATAGCTGAACATGGGACTGTTTTTAGAATAGAAAGTGGGCGAAAAGCCATGGGATCTACCGGAAATGTCACGAAGAGCAAGGAAATATTTCTGACCCAAAAAATGTGTGAGGCAGCGGAGGGAGAACACAAAGCTGTTTCCTGTCTGCACCCTATGAAGCCTGGCCAAGTCCACAAGCCAGTGGTTACACGCGTGTTCCCTCGCTCTCCCTGCCGTTTCCGCAGTCAGGCTGGGATGTCCTAAGGCCGTGGTCGACAAACTGCGGCTCGAGAGCCACATGCGGCTCTTGGGCCCCTTGAGTGTGGCTCTTCCACAAAAATACCACGGCCTGGGCGAGTCTATTTTGAAGAAGTGGCATTAGGCCTGACTTTTATTTACTAGTATTTATTTATTTGTTTGTTTGCTTGTTTGTTTGTTTTTACTGTAGAGGTGGAACTGAAGGTTAAAGGTTGAAAGAACCTAGGCTAAAGTTAAGTTAAAAATTCAGGACAAGATTAAAAATGGGTGACTGGTTTTTACGTTTGGTTTTCAATGGAATTGCTTTCTGAGAGTCTGAATTTAAAACCTTTTGCTGGATAAATGAGAGCCTGAACTCTTTCAGCACCGAAAATAGGGGGATTTCTTCCTTCCAGTTCAACCTCTGGTATTCTTATATGACTAAGAATTTTTGTGGAGGTGTCAGAGGGTATGTCCTCACAACATGCAGGAGCCCCACAGGTAATTTCAACCCAACTGTAATCAAATAACTGACTCATTGAGGAATTCATACTACAGGTTGGTTACCTAGCACTCCCACAGCAGGGGAGAGAACCTGAGACATGTAAGAGGGTTGAATGCAACTCAGGAGGTGACAGCCCCTTGGAGCTCAGCTCATAAGCAGCACACTTCAACCCACCACACACTATCCCTAGATATTCGTTCAGACTCTTCAGATATGCAAAGAAAACTAAATTTAACATGGGAAATCCATGCCTCCAAGGCCCAGCCCCAGCCTCCATTAATACTTCAGTAGATTTATAATTAATAGGAAGACGTTACTTATAAGTACTTACAAAAATGTGAAGATATCACTAGAAGTAATATCAACTTAAGGTGACCAAAATGGAACTCTTTTGATACCTAAAATAATTTTTGTATGCAAACTTAGAAAAAAGCCGGCTCTAAATTAAACTGAATCAATAGGAAGTTTATCTTTATTGGAAATTAGAAGCCTCTAGGAGGAGCACAGATAAATTCTCTTTTTAAAAAAAATAAATTTAATAAGAAATTTTAGAGACTGTCTCTGAATTAATGAAGGCTTCTGAAGCTAATAAATACCAACACTCCATTCCCCCCCACTTCTACAGCTCCTCCACCATATCCTTTGCTGTCTGAGCTTCCTCATGCAGATTTTCCCTCCTTCTCTCTTCTTCCTTCCAATTCTGTCTTCTCTATATCTCCTCCACTAACACTTCCTACTGACCAGAGGGAAAATAACAGAAATTCAGACAGGGATAATGCAGGAATTCTATCAGCTCCCTTCAAGAAAAAGCCAGTCTCAGGCAGAGATGAACCAGTGATTATCTATAACTAGAGGCCCGGTGCACAAATTCATGCACCAGTAGGGTCCCTCATCCTGGCCTGCAGGATGGGGCCACAACCGGCTCTATGACATCCCCTGAGGGGTCCTGGATTGCAAGAGGGTGCAGGCCAGGCCGAGGGACCATACTGGTGGGGCCGGGGAGGGATGCAGGAGGGCTCCAGGGCATATCCAGCCTTCTTGCTCAGTCCCAATCAGCCGGACCCCAGCAGCAAGCTAACCTATTGGTCTGAGCATCTGCCCCCTGGTGATCAGTGCACATCATAGTGAGCTGTTGAACAGACTTAGCATATCATTAGCATATTATGCTTTGATTGGTTGAATAGCCGACCAGATGGCCAGACACTTAGCATATTAGGCTTTTATTATGTAGGATAATAAAAGCCTAATATGCTAATTAGGCCGGACAGCCGAACAACCTTCTGGACGTCCTTCCTGATGAAGCCGGGGCTGCAAGGGCTGAGCCCCTTGCACGAATTTCATGCATCAGGCCTCTAGTATAGATATATTCCTTGGACGAGAACAGAATTAAGGAATCTACCTAAAGCTTTCCCCAATTTTCTCTGGGATTCTGATGGGTTCACAATGAATTTTAATTTAACTGTTAGGACATGTGATCCTGGCTATTCTGACCTATTCCAATTAATATACCTACAGGTTTCTTGGAGCAAAACATCAGGATTACTAACTAGGGTTCACTGGGAAATACCAACAAAGAAGGTGTTTTTATTGCAGAAACCCTTAAGAAGGGTTATAGAAAACGGAGATGGGATTTAGAAAGAAAAACAGGAACAAGCACATGATT
Source organism: Eptesicus fuscus (assembly GCF_027574615.1). NCBI lineage: Eukaryota > Metazoa > Chordata > Mammalia > Chiroptera > Vespertilionidae > Eptesicus > Eptesicus fuscus. The sequence goes on along the minus strand of NC_072478.1, from coordinate 39,370,798 downwards.
GCTCCAAGGACTATGGGAGGGTGTTTCCCCTTCCCCTTACTAATAGTTTAAGAGAAAATGAAATTGCCATAAAAGGGGAAATTACTAAGGCCCTTGTAGATACTGGGGTTACTGTATCTGTTCTTAACCACACCTGACTACACTGCCTTCTACCTCAGAGTCAAGTTTCTGTGCAAATGGTAGGAATATCTAATTAACCAATAACTGTTTTTAAATCAGGACCTGTTCCTTCCAACAGGGCAACATATATTTTTGCTAATCAAATCAAGATTTTCTTGAAGCCAATGAAGCTTACATACCTTTTTCCAGAAGGGTGCAATGTATTTAGAAGTAAGTAAATCAGATACTGAACCAAATGGGAAAACAATGATTTTAAAAGAAACTTCACAAAAGGAAACTAATCTTGAGAGTGTCTGAGTGTTTGTTACAGGAGGTTCCAATACAACTTTCTCAGTCATTGGTATCCTTTATGCACAAGCTGGAATTGAACCCAATATACAAGATTACTTTTTCAAAAGGCTGCTTATAATTTGACATACAAGCCCCTGTAATTCTCCTATCCTTCCAGTAAAAAAACTCAATGGGAAAGGATGGAGATGTGTACAGAATCTCATAGCTATAAATAAAATAATTATTCCCAAAAAACTTTGGTTCCAAATCCACATAACTTACTATCAGCTATTTCTGTGGACTGACAATATTTTTCAGTAATAGATTTATGCAGTGCCTTTTTCAGCATTTCGTTAAGAGAGAGAGAGAGAGAGAGAGAACGAGAGAATGAATTACCTCTTTCCTTGCACCTGGGAAAATTATACGTTTGCTTGGACAGTTATGCCCCAGGATATACAAAGAGCCTCAACTATTGTCTTAGATACTTAAAGCTGATTTGAATGGTATTAAGTTTTCCAGAGACTTCACTCTAATCCAATATGTAGATGCTTTACTTTGATGATGTAGGACATACTAGACTTCCAAGAGGACACAATTTACCCATTACAACAGCTAGCCATAAAAGGACATAAGGTCTCAAAGAATAAGCATCAATTTTGCTTGCCTCAAGTAAAATACCTTGGCTATCTCATATCTAAAGATGGCCTACTGATTAACCCTGGAAGACTCAGAGGAATAATATACTTTCCTCTTCTAAAACTGAACAACAACAAAAGCTTGGTGGTTTTCTATGTCTGAGTGGATACTGTCAGAATTGGATTCTAAATTTTTCATTAATGGCCCAGCTTCTATATGTCTTCTTTAGTAAAAGGCAAAAGACTTATGTGATCTGAAGAGAAACCAGAGTATCAAATTGACCTGATCCAATTCAGTGGGACTCAGAAGGAAAGCAACCTGTAAAATCTCTAAAGAATTATCTAAAGCTTTAACTCTAGGTCACCTTAATTATAAACTACTAACTTTTTATACATAAAAATAGAGGAAATACTCTGGAAGTTTTGATGCAAGAGAGAGAGAGACATCAATCAGTTGCCTTCATATGTGCCCCAACCAGAGATCAAACCCACAATCTAGGTATGTTCTCTGACTGGGAATCAAACCTGCAATCTTTTGGTGTATGGGATGACACTCCAACCAAATGAGTACATCTATTATTAAACTTAAAAATCATGTTCTTCAGTTCTATTGATAGTTTAATGCTCTAATTGGAGCCCCTTGATTGCTTCAATTCAGAGATAATAAATCTATGAATTGGTATTTTTCAGAGAAATAAAATGCACTTCCATAATAAATAAAAATAATGCAAATGAATAGGCAACCTGAATAGGACTATATCTATTAAATAATTGAATTAATAATTAATAATCTTACAAAACAGGAAGCATCCAGCTATGATGGATTCACTGGTGAATACTACCAAACATTTAAATAAAGAAATTATATCATCACTCCACAATCTCCTTAAGCAGACAGAAACAGAGCAAATACTTTCTAACTCATTCCATGAGACAAGCATTACCGTAATACTCAAATCATACAAAGACATTTCAAAAAAACTACAGACCAATATTTCTTATGAACATACATGCAAAAATTCTCTCAACAAAACAGCAAATTGAATCCCATAATGTATAAAAAGCATTACACACCATGACCAAGTGGGATTTATCTCTAGTTTGTGAGAGTAGGTCAACATTTGTGTAGGAAGCCGCCCATTGTCCTCACTAGCAGAGAGGTGTGGACAAGGAACCTGGAAGGCTGGTCAACCTGGAAGCTCTGAAAGGTCAGAGCCAAACACCCACTGTTTAGTTGAGACAATGGTAGCTAAAGCAACTTCCATCTTTTAGTTTTATGTAAATTCCTGCTGACTGGCTATTATTGGAATTGCCTGCCTAAAGGCTAGGGGTGTATCCCATAGTCTTAATAAAAGGGATTGCAAGGCCAGGGCAGGGTGGAGTCCTTCCCCTTGAGTTGGGCTCCCGCCTGGCCCCCAATATTCCCAAATTTATACTTTCTTGTCTAGTCTCTTTCATTTGTGTGAGGCCTCCTCCAGAGCCCAAACCCTGAACCTGAACCCTGAACCACACAGGACGTGGCAGGGACACTCGAAACTGGAAGCCCAACATGGGACACTGGCAATCTGAAAATCAGTTAATGCAATCCATCACATCAACAAACTAAACAAATATAATCACATGATCATATTGGCAGATACATGAAAAGCATTTGACAAAACCCAATACCCATTCATGATAAGAGCTCTTAGAAAACTACAAATAGAGAGCAACTCCATCTTCATAAATAACATCTACAAATACCCTACAGCAAACATACTTAATGGTGAGAAACTCCAAAAAGGCAAGGATGTTCTCTCTCATCACTCCTTTTCAACATTCTACTGGAAGTTCTAGAAATACAGTAAGACAGGAAAAGAAATAAAGGTATACAGACTAAGAAGGAGGAAATAAAATTGTCTTTGTTCACAGTTGACATGATTATCTATGTGGAAAACAATTAAAAGAATTGACCCTAAAAAACTCCCAGAACTAATCTGTGTTTGTAGTAAGGTTGCAGGATACAAGGTTCATATACAAACATCAATTGCTTTCCTATACACCAGCAATGAGCAAGTGGAATTTGAAATTAAAAACACAATACCATTTACATCAGCATCCTCCAAAATGAAATACTTAGTTATATATCTAACAAAATATGTTCAATATTTATAGTAGGAAAACTTCAAAATTCTGGTAAAAGAAATCAAAGAACTAACAAATGAAAAAATATTCTATGTTAATGCATAGGAAGATTCAATATTGTCCAGATGTGAATTTTTTCCAACTTGATCTATAGATTCAATGCAATCCCAATCAAAATCTCAACAAATTGTTTTGTTGATAAAAAGAAAACTGATTCTAAAGTTTATATGGAGAGGCAAAAGACCCATAATAGCCAATACAAAATAAATGAAAAGAACAAAGTCAGAAGACTGACACTATGAAATTTCAAGACTTACTATAAAGCTATAATAATTAAGACAGTAAGCCATTGGTGGAAGAATAGACAAATAGATTAATGGAACAAAAGAGAGATCCCAGAAATAAACCTCCATAAATATAGGCAACTGATCTTTGTCAAAGGAGCAGAGGCAATCATGGAGCAGAGGTACGGTAGTCTTTTCAACAAATGGGATGCTGAAAGAACTACAAATCTACAGGCAACAACAACAAAAAAAGTTATCTAGACACAGACTATATACTCTTCACAAAAATAAACTGAAAATGGACCACAGACCTACATGTGTCACACAAAACTATAAACTCCTAGAGGATAACATAGGAGAAAATTCAAATGACCTTGGGCTTGGTGATGATTTGTTAGATACAACACCAAAGGCACATGATAAGATTAATTTCATTAAAATAAATATTCCTGTTTGCAAAAGTCATTGTCAAGAGAATGACAGACAAGCTATAGACTGGGAGAAAATATTTACAAAAGCTATATCTGATAAAGGACTGTCATGCAAAAAATACAACGTACTAGTAAAACTCAACAATAAGAAAACAAACGACCCTCCGTAGCTGGTTTGACTCAGTGGATAGAGCATCAGCCTGTGGACCAAAGGGTCCCGGGTTCGATTCCAGTCAGGGCACGTACGTTGGTTGCAGGCTCCTCCGCGGCCCGGGCCCTGATTGGGGTTCATGCAGGAGGCAACCAATCGATGTGTTTCTCTCACATCGGTGTTTCTCTCTGTCTTTCTCCTTCTATTCTCCCTAAAAATCAATGGAAAAATATCCTCAGGTGAGGATTAACAAAAAAAAAAAAGGAAAGAAAAAAGAAAAAAAGAAAAGAAAAGAAGAAAGAAAACAAACAACCCAATTTTAAAATGGGCCAAACAACTTAGCACAGACCTAACCAAAGAAAATATACACTTGGCAAATAACACATGGAAAGATGCTCCACATCATGTGTCATCAGGGAACTGCAAATTAAAACAACAAAGAATTACCTCCACGCACCTGATAGAATTGCCATAAACCCAAACACTGACACCAAGTGTTATCAAGGCTGTGAAGGAACAGGAATGCTCACTCATTGCTGGTGGGAATGCAAAATGGCACAGCCACTCTGGAACACAGTTTGGTGGTTTCTTACAAAACTAGACATGCTCTTACCAAATGATCTAGCAATCATGTTCCTTGGTATTTACCCAAAGGTGTGGAAAATTATGCCCACACAAAAACCTGCAAAAGGATGTTTATAGCAGCTTTAGTCGCAATTGCCACAACTTGGAAGCAACCAAAATGTCCTTCAGTAGGTGAATGGATAAACTGTGGTACACCCAGACAATGGAATAACTCAGTGCTAAAAAAGAAGTGAGCTATCGAGCCATAAAAAGACATGGAGAAGTCTTCAGTGCCTGTGAGTAAGTAAAAGAGGCTACATACTGCGTGATTGCACCTATATGACCTTCTGGAAAAGGTGAAAGTATGGAGACGGTAAAAAGACCAAAGGTTGCCAGGGATTGGGGGGAAGAGAGATGAGTCCGCAGAGCACAGAGGATTTGTAGGGCTGTGAAACTACTCTGTCTGATGCTATAATGGTGGGTTCAACTCAGTATAAATGTGTCCAGACTCATAGAAATTACAGCACCGCCGAAACCAGTTTGGCTCAGTGGATAGAGTGTCGGCCTTCGGACTGAAAGGTCCCGGGTTCGATTCCAGTCAAGGGCATGTACCTTGGTTACGGGCACATCCCCAGTGGAGGGTGTGCAGGAGGCGGCTGATCGATGTTTCTCTCTCATCGATGTTTCTGACTCTCTATCCCTCTCCCTTCCTCTCTGTAAAAAATCAATAAAATATATTAAAAAAAGAAAAAAAAGAAATTACAGCACCAAGAGTGAACCTAACATAAACTCTGACCTCTGGGTGATGTGTTTTTAGTGTAGGTTCATCAATTGTAGCAAATGTAACAGCACTGTGGTGAAGAATGTTAATAATGGGGGAGTTTGTGTATGTATGAGAGCCAGGGAGCATATAGGGAATACATATTTATATGTATATTTATTATACACACACACTTTTGACTAGTGAGTGTGTGTGTGTATAATAAACACATACATAAATATGCAATACAGACTATATCCCCATCTCTTATAAAAGCACAATAGGTTTCAAAATGTTTATTTACCTCATTCCTCCCCTGTAAAGTGAAGCTAATAATAGCAAGTACATTATAGGACTGCAGGAAGGATTCAGTGAGTTCAGTTTGGAGGACAGTGCCTGGCACGTGAAAAGTGCCACCTAAGTGTTAGCTACTGTAATTAATGGATGATAGTTACACTTTGTGCTGTTGAAAAAGTAAGCTCAAGCACCAAATTGGAAATAGGACTGATGTAAATTTGTAATTACCATGGAAAATTATATCACTGCACAAATAAAATGCAAAACCAAAATTATGCCTTTAGCCGCTATAATTGGGTAGTAGCTGCAACATCAGTGTTTGTATGTTCAAACGCCCACTGGAAGGTTGTGCAAATTAGTTTAAACTAAGCAGTAAGATAATGTTTTGGAATCATTTTATATAAAAATAGGACAATACTTTTCCAATAAAGCTCTAGATTTCACTGCAAAATAAATAAATAAATAAATAAATAAATAAATAAATAAATAAGAGCAAGCTAATAGAAATTAAATCCAAACAAATTCTAAGAAAAACTCTGTGCTGAGAGAAGATGATGCCACCTGCTTCTGGGTAGACACTCACAGGCCCTGGAATCCTCTGACCCTGAACAGTCTGCTTGGATAACAAGATTGTCACCGTGACCTCGTCTTGGCTCAAAGCCTCTTGTTTATTTCTGGTTTTCAGTCTTGCTCTCCACATAGCTCAAATGCTCAAGAACGTGGATCATCGCTGTTCATGTTTCCAAAGAGGATGGGATTTTCTGTTCCCAGCCATGAGACGGGAGTATGGCCCGAGGACACCTGCTGTCCTCCCCATGTGAGGGAGGGGTGGCTAATGCGATGAGGGAAGGCCTGGCATTCCTTGGGCCAGGCTTTGCTAGAAGATAGGATTTTGTGTCTCAGGCCCCAGGTCGCCGGTGGCTCTTGGGCCTGCTGGCCATCAGACAGCCACCACCTCCCTTTCACTTCCTGTCCCCAGTGCATAAAGCACTCCTCCTCCCTCCTTCCTCTCCCTTCGGGGGACTGGGAAGATGAGGCCAGCCTGAGCTTCGCTGTGGCTGCTCTGTACGAGCACAGAGTGGGCTGCAAACGTCTGGATCTCAGGAGGGAGCAGAAGACCCCGACAGATTGAAGCGCTAGGCTTCATTCTCAAACGTGGTTTCCTGGAAATGCTGATCAGCCATTTATCAATCTCAAACCACTCACTCCATGCCCAGTGTGGCTCAATGGTTGAGCACTGACTTATGAACCAGTAGGTCACGCTTTGATTCCCAGTCAGGGCACATGCCCAGGTTGCAGGTTCGATCCCCAGTGTGGGGCATGTAGGAGGCAACCAATCAATGATTCTCTCTCATCATTGATGTTTCTATCTATCTCTCTCTCCCTCTCCCTTCCTCTCTGAAATCAATAAAAATATATTTAAAGCCATTCACTCGATATTAAACCATGAATATAAATGTTATGCTCAGATCCACATTTGACTGGTGAGTCTTATATCAAGCCTTTCTATTTGTGAAGGCCCTAGAGGGAAAGAGGAACGAATAGTAGAGTTCGAAGTCAACTGCTCCACATGTCTAACACTTCATTTGAGTAAACCTTATGGAACACATTTGTAGAGTAAGCATAAGCACCTAGGTAGCTACACACACACACACACACACAACACAAATTGTTTTCATCTGTTAGTTTCATATAAGAATTAGTAATGTGATTATAAATTTTCTCACAATATTCCCAGGATGACAGGCTGATGTGGAAGAATGGAAGCAGCCCCAGATCCTAATTCTGTTTGCCAACTACGAGGTATATGACCTCAGGCAAGTTTCCAATCATCTTAGGCCTCAGTTTCCTGATCTAACAGAGGTATGAAATCCTACATATGTCATCAGGTTCAATGACCAATACGTAAGGGACCTAGTGGCAGATATGGCAAAGAAGGGCGCCCAAGCACTCAATTCATGTCCACCGTTCCCTTTCAGGTGCAGGCAGGTGGTTCTACAGGCAATGCCCGCTCTGAGAATTCCGGGCCACTACCTAGTAGTTCAGACGCTCTGTCTGCTCTATAGTGACCCTAATTCAATCTGGTGTCTCCAGGCTAATCGAAGATCAATCCATCAACATGGTGGGCTCACTATTTTGTAGGAAGACTGGGGACCTGCCCTATTTAGAAAGTCTCTGAGATAGTGAAGACATCTTAGTAAAATGCTTACAGCTTTAGAATTACACCCCATCACCTCTGAAAGACCTGCTGCTGCTGGGCCCTAGTCTGGTGTATGTATTAGAGCACATGCCAAGGAAACTACCTAAACACTGGCCCATGAATCTTGTCGGTAAAGACCCCAGGAATTTCTCAAAACAGGAGACAGAAATCCATACGACTGGGTTGGCCCAGCAGACTGACTTCAAAGGCATCCAGTCTGTACGTCTATTTCAAATTGGGTGAAAGCACAAAAGCCTGAAAGCTAAGTGAGGCCATAATCTCCTCAAATTAAATAGTAAAGTAGACCTCTTATGTCAGCCAAATCACAATTAACAGCTACTATTTACTGTCAGAGTAGGATAATGTTGCACATGGAAATCTTGTATTAAGAATGCATGAAAAGCCCTGGCCGGTTTGGCTCAGTGGATAGAGCGTCAGCCTGTGGACTGACTGAAGGGTCCTGGGCACATGCCCAGGTTTTGGGCTCAATCCCCAGTGGGGGGTGTGCAGGAGGCAGCCGATCAATGATTTGCTCTCATCATTGATGTTTCTATTTTTCTCTCCCTCTCCCTTTCTCTCTGAAATTAGAAGAAGAAGAAGAAGAGGAGGAGGAGGAGGAGGAGGAGGAAGAATCTTACCTTATAATAGACAAATATGCAAATTGACCACACCCAAGCCACGCCCAACAACCAAGCCACGCCCATCAACCACGCCCACCAGGAAACCGTTGCAGGGACGCTGGGGTGTGGCGGAGCCCAAGGCCCAGAAAGCCGCCCGGGGCTTTCCGGGCCTTGGGCGCCAGCCGGGTGCCTGCTCCGATCGCAGGGACCCGGCTGGGGTGCGGTGCGGCGGAGCCCAAGGACCGGAAAGCCGCCCGGGGCTTTCCGGGCCTTGGGCGCCAGCCGGGTGCCTGCTCCGATCGCAGGGACCCGGCTGGGGTGCGGTGCGGCGGAGCCCATGGACCGGAAAGCCGCCCGGGGCTTTCCGGGCCTTGGGCGCCAGCCGGGTGCCTGCTCTGATGGCAGGAGCGAGCCGACCTGGGGGTCTGCTCCTGCAATCGGGTCGCAGGGACGCTGGGTGCAGCTGAGCCCAAGGCCACCGCCCAGGGCCAAGCCAGGACCCTGAAAGAAGGTAGAAGGCAGTGGCCACAGCCAAGGCCTGGGTCCCCGGTGCCGGCAGAAAACTGGTGCAGGCAGCCAGGTGAATGAAGGTCTATTGCACGAATCTTCGTGCAAACGGGCTACCAGTGCATGAAAATAACAGTTGTCCTATGATGGCTTAGAGTACCTTTGAGATTTCATTCTGTTATTCAGGCTCTCCGGGACAGTGCTGTCTTAGAATTCCATTCATAGGGAATTAGTTTTAAAGGAGGTAGTCTATCTCTGCTGATGAGCTAAGTGAGGTCACTAGGAGCTGTCAACACTGAGAAGGGGGGCCCCAACACAAGAGCTGCCAAGGTTCAGGTATCAGGGAGAGTGTGGATGTGAGGCCAAAACCCAGCCAGGAAATGCAAGCAAGTTGGAGATAGACTGAGTCAGAAACATAATACCTTTTAGGACTTATTTAAATGGCCATTATCTATTTTTTAAATATATTTTTATTGATTTCAGAGAGGAACAGAGAGGGAGAGAGAAATAGAAACATCAATGACAAGAGAGAATCATTGATCGGCTGCTTCCTGTACACCCCACACTGGGGATGAAGCCCACAACCCAGGCATGTGCCCTGACCGGGAACCAAACAGTAACTCCTGGTTCATAGGTTGACCCTCAACCACTGAGCCACACCATCTGGGCAAATGGCCGTATGTTTTAACACCATGCTGCTCACCATTAGACAATTCGCTCCTGAATGGTTTCTACGTTCATAGTGGGCAACCACTAGCATCTGCTTAGAACATTTGTCCAGACCACAACTATTTCTGCCTTATTTTAGAAACTCGGGATCTAGTTTACAGTAAGTGAATGCGTACAGTAAGTAAGTACTAAGGTGGACCCAAAGGTGCTCCTGAGAAAAATCTCTGTATGTGTGCCCACCCTCTTTGTGGATATGGGATAACCTTCTGTTCTTCTGGCGGAAACACAGCAGGCTCCACAACGGTCCTATGTGAACATCATCTGCACAATCTCCTCTGCTGCTTTCCTAAAGGAAGCGACTGGAATCAGAAATAGAAGACCAGTGCCTCAGCCCGTGCCAGGCAGCAAATAATTAAACTGGGTGCCACCCAACTCTTACAAAGAGCCTTGCAGAGGGGCAGTAATTGGGAAATGTCATAAGGACGAAGTATTTAGAATTTGGCAATTCGAGGCTCTCTAAATTCTACCTTCAGGCAAGTGAGTCCACTGAACCCTATCTCTTGGACCCCAGTAACTCAGCGCTTAATGCTAGACTCATCTCCACTGAGTTATACTTTCATGTGAAGCATTCACATTTTACTGAAGAGGGCTGTAAGAACCTCTCAGGTAAAATCTGGTTTTGCATTTGTTGCAAAAAAAAGAAAAATCCCATTGAGGACATTATTCATTTCAGTGCCATCTCATCATACATGATTTTAATTTACGTGAAGCAACCATTTATGCTTGGGAAGTAGGTAGGACGAGGAAAATTACTTAAATGATGTAATTTAAAATAAGTAAAAACTTTCCTTTTGCATGTTCTACTAATTACATATCTCAGGGTTCTACCTTGTAGGGCAAAGTAGGGTTACAGTTGTTCATATGGAAAAATAACACAATAATTAATAAATAATAATACAAGAATAAACTCTGTATTTTGTGTACTCAGAACTGTAGACCTACTTTTGCCCCACCCTGTATATGTACACTTTATTTTATGGACAATATGAGGAATTTTACAAGAGTAATTTTGATTAAATGTAATTTTTTCTTATTCCCTAATCTGGAACCTAACTCATGTGAAAGACAGGTCACAGTGGACATCATCACTTAGGGTGCCCTCTCTGACATGGGGGGAGGGGGGCTCCTGTCAGGCCAGACCCCAGATTCTGCAAGCTGAAAAGCTCACCCCACTGAAAGGTACATTTTCCTGCCCCTGTCCAACCAGCTCGGCATTTCCCACAAACCGTCAGACAATGCTCACATCCAGTCTACAGCCCGTGACGCTGCCCACCTGCCAGGGGGCCAGCCTCTCAGGAGCGGCTCTCTCTTCCACCAGAACTTTGCAGAGTTTCTGGCACTTGGTAAATGGCAAATAAATATTTGTTGTACAGAACTTACCTCTGTGTGTTTGTCATCACTCCCGCTGCTGCATTTCTGAGAGCAGAGCCACTGATGACAACCTCCCGCTCAGCAAACATCTCTTTCTGCGCCCAGCCCTGAAGAACCTGAGGAGTAAGCCTGGGCAGACTACTTATGAAAAAACCATCTGTAGTGTCTATTGATAGAAAACTATTTCTTCTCAGGAATAGTACACTTTCACTCTTCCAATAACAGCCATATAAATTCTCTCTCTCTCTCTCTCTCTCTCTCTCTCTCTCTCTCTCTCTCTCTCTCTCTCTCTCTCTCTCTGCAAGAGTTGCTCAGAACCTCAAAATAAATTTAGGCAATGTTAGAGACATTGCATTGATCCTTTCGGGAACCATTCTTATATGTTTTCTTTTCTTTGATCCTGATTTTCAGTTTTGGGATTCTATTGAAAATTTTCTCAAAGTGTGATCTAGGAACCACCTGCATCAGAATCGGAAGCGACTGGAATCAGAAATAGAAGACTATGGAGGTGTCTATTAAAAATGCTGATGCCAGGCCGGTGTGGCTCAGTAGTTGAGCATCAACTTATAACAGGAAGTCATGGTTCGATTCCCAGTCAGGGCAGATGCTCGGGTTTCGGGCTCAATCCCCAATAGGGGGCTTGCAGGAGGCAGCCAATCAATGATTCTCTCTCATTGATGAGAAACATCATTGATATTGCTATCTCTCCCCCTCCCTTCCTCTCTGAAATCAATAAAAGTATTTTTTAAAATGCTGATTCCTGGACCCCTCTGCAGACCTGTTAATCGGAATCTCTAGAAGTGAGATTCAAGAATTTGCATTGACCAAACACCCCGGTATTCTAATGCTCAATTAAGTTTGAGAATTCCTTGTCCATTTTTATATGTTACTTATTATAAAATACCCCATATGCTTCTTGAAAAAAGGGAATTTATAATAAAATATAATATAATATAATATAATATAATATAATATAATATAATATAATACAATACAATATAATATAATCCTATCTAATAAAGAGGGAATATACTAATTGACCATCACACCCTCACAAAGATGGCGGTGCCCACAGCCAATAAGGAGGGAATATGCTAATTGACTGCCACGCCCTCAAAGATGGCAGCGCCCAGTCCCTTCAGCCCCGCTGGGGCGGCAAGCGCGCAGCACGGCCGGGCCCACCCTCAGGCGAGTCAGGCTGTTCCATGCGCCTGCCTCCAGAGTCCCCCAGTCCCCTCAGTCCCTCAGCCGCCCAGGGCTGGCCTGAGGCACAGGCAAGCCTGGGATGGCGGCTACCCAGCCGCCCAGGGCCGCCCGAGGCTAGGTAACCAGGACTGGCCTAGACTTGCGCTGCCGGCAGTGGCAGCAGCAGAGTTGTGATGGGGCATCGCCTTCCCCTGATCGCCAGGTCTCCTCCTGCCCCTGAGCGCTCCCAGACTGTAAGAGGGGGCAGGCCGGGCTGAGGGGACCCCCCCCCCTCCAGTGCATGAATTTTCATGCACTGGGCCTCTCGTATAATATAATATCCTACATAATATGATGATGATAGCCTTTGGTAATGCTAACAGCATTACTTAAAAATAATTAATGTATAATCATTTTTACTTGACCTTTGTACAATGTATGAAAATCATTCTCTATCAAGATTTATGTTCATAATGTCCTACAATAAATACCTGTTACTTTCTCTTCAGAAATTAAGGTAGTATTAAGTGGCATATTAAGCAGTGCCTAAGAGCTGGAAATAAACTGAATAATATATTCATTCAAATAAATATTTACTGAGGGCTCCAGGAGGTGTGCTTTGTCTGGGAGATACTATAATGAAGAAGACTCAGTTCCAGCCCTCAGCCACATAGAGCCCAGAAAACAACACAAAAGCAAATCTGGACTCTCCCCAGGGAAATGGGTCTCTTTCAGTCCGAACAGGAAAGCTCTCAAAGAACCCCATGAGTCCCTGGGCTTCTGTGTCCTCTCTTCCCCACACTTCAACATACTTTCCTCCCCTCAGCCCTCCCAGAGTGCTGGCTCCTTGCAAGAGAAGGGGCCTGCCTGCTCCTTCTTGCCTTTTGCAGAGATTGGATTTCTTTCCCAGCAGAGCATCTGAAAGACCATTAAACTGCCCTCCCACGATCAGCTGACTCACATGAAGTCTCTGTTTTAGCAAAGTCCCGCCTCTGCACCCTGCCCTGGTGTGATGCGGACTGAGGGGAGAGCCAGGAAAGTGCACCCCACCCTGCCATCCAGGCAACATCAGTACCACAAGCCAAGGACCTGGCTTCTGTAGCCAGCAGCCCAGGGTGCCAGAGGGGGGAAAGGAAGGAGGTGGAGGGGACCACACATGTAAATACCTGAAGTTAAAAGAGCGCTGAATAGTGAGGGAACTTCAAGCCACTCTAAATTCCTGGAGAAGTAATTTTAAGTCCTACTCATATTTCAAGGTTCCATTTGAATCACAACTTATCTATGATGTCTCTGGGATTATGCTGCTCTCATTCATCTCCCTCTTTTCTAGTATCTGTAATCATATTGCATGACTTGACATGTCATTCTACAGCGACTTCGGTTGTTTGTTTCACATGGCCAAACTGGTTTTCTTCACTAGACCATAAACTACAGTAGGGCAGGGACCATGTTTTATAGTTCTGTTTTTTTTAATAACAGGTTTATTGAGATATAATTCACATACCATACAATTCACCTATTTAAAGTGTACAATTCATTAGTTTTTGTATATCTGTAGTTGAACAACCATCATCACAATCAATTTTAGCATATCATCATCCCCAAAAGACATCTATACCCATCAGCAGTCACTCCCCTTTTCTGCATGCTGTGGGTTGACTTGTGTACCCCAAGGGATATGTTCAAGTCCTAACAACAGAACCTGTGAATGTGGCCTAAAATGGAAACAGATTTTTTTGCAGATGTATTCAAGTGAAAATGAGATCATTCTCAATTAGAGTGGGCCCAAAGCCAGTAAGACTGATGTCCTTATGAGAAGAGGGAATTTGGACACAGACACAGACACACAGAAGACTGAGAGCGAGACTGAGACCGAGATTGGAATGATGCTCCTACAAGCCAAGGAAAGCAGACACCAGAAGCTAGAAATGAGGAAGGATTCTTCCCTAGGTCCCTAGAACCTTCTTTCTAGGTCCTTCAGCACTCATTTCAACTTCTAGCTTCCAGAACTATGAGAGCATAAATTTCTGTTCTAAGCCACCAAATTTGTGATTCTTTGTTACGGCAGCCTTGGAAACTAATTCACTGCCCAATGCCCAACAACCCCCCTCAATCCCACTATAGGCACTCACTAATCTACTTTTTTTTTTTTAATGAATTACTTTTGTCTGATTTGTATACTGTTTCCTGTCCATTTTCTTTTTAAAAAATATTTTTAAGATTGATTTCAGCAAGGAGAGGAGAGAGAGAGAGAGAAAGAAACATCAATGATAATAAAGAATCATTGATTGGCTGTCTCCTGTATGCCCCACACTGGGGATTGAGTCTGCAACCCAGGTATGTGCCCTGATTGGGAATCAAACTGTTGATAGGTCAACGCTCAACCACTGAGCTATACCGGCTGGGTACCACTAACCTACTTTCAGTCTCTACATGTTAATGTATTCTGGGCATTTTATATAATGGAATTATACAATATGTAATCTTTCTTTCACTTAGCATGTTTTCACTTAGTGTAAGTTTCATCCATGTGGTAGCATGCATTAGTACTTCATTCCTTTTTATTGCTAAATAATATTCCATTGTCTGAGTATATCACTTTTGGGTTGCTTCCACTTTGGACTATTATGAATAATGCTGAAGTATCATATATGAGTTTTTATATGGACATGTTTTTCATTCTCTTGAGTATACATCTAGGAGTAGGACTGCTATGTCATGTGGTAACTCTATAATTTACATTTTGAGGAAGTGCCATACTGTTTTACAAAGCAGCTGTGCTATGTTACACTCCTATTAGCAGTGTGAAGGGTACCAGTGTATCCACATCCTTTCCAACACTTACCTTTTAAAAACAACTATAGCCAATCAGTGGATGTGAAGTAGTATCTCACTGTGATTTTGGTTTGCATTTCCCTGGTGGACAGTGGAACCTCATGTGATTGTGGGCCATCTTCTTTGGAAAAATGTATATTCAAATCTTTAGACCCTTTTTAAATTGGGTTGTCTTTTCATTGTTGTGAGAATTCTTTATATATTCTTGATAATTAGGCTGTTTTTTTGCTTATTGAGTGGTGCTATTTACATATTTCATAGTTTTAAAATATTCCTCCGTGCACCTAACAGTACTGAGCACATGATGGGGACTGTTTTTGTGTTCCTGTGTGTTTCTGGTGTTCAAAAAGAACCACTTGGTTTTCATTTTATATTTAGTGAATAGGCTGGAATAACATGTTCCAGAGCTGTTGGATCAAACTCTGGGGCAAAGAAGGGAAACCACTATTTACTGACTGCCCACCGTAGGCCAGGTGTTGTTACTGGGAGACTCTCAAAACCACCTAAGGAGACTGCATGTTTGTCCCCAATAAGCAGGTGGGTACAAAGAAATTACTTACCAGACATCACACAGTTGATAAGCAGAACTGCTTTTGTCTCTAAAGTCAGTGGTTTTCATTAATCCTCACCCGAGGATATTTTTAATTTTCAGAGAGAGTGGAAGGGAGGAGGAGAGACAGAGAGAAAGAAATATTGGTGAATGAGAGATACATTGATTGCTTGCCTTCCACATGCAACCAGGGCCAGGGATTGAGCCCGCAACCAAGGTATGTGCCCTTGACCAGAATCTAACCCGAGACCCTTTAGTCCTTGGGCCAATGCTCCATCCACTGAGCCAAGCCAGCCAGGGCTAAAGCCAGTGCTTTTTAAACATCTTGCCCCTTCATCCCTTCATTAGGCGGTAAAACAAAGAGACATCAAAACCAAAGGACCTGATCCTCAGGCCTCTGACGCAGGTAAAATGTCACTTCTTGACTTCATGTGTCACCCAAGGAATTATAAACAGTTCGAACTGTATGGGTTTCCAGCTCATGAATTGATAAAACCCATGCACATGCTTCTCTTGCCGTGAAGTGTAGGAACATCGGTATGGTGCCAATTCTTCTGCTAAAAAACAAAGTGCAGAAATGGGAACAAGTCTACATTCACGGAGTAGGAAAAGAAAGGACACGTGGTGCTGAAGTTCAAGTGGAAAGGACGTGAGCCCTGCAGAGGTGACCTGTGCGTGCAGGACTCCCAACCCGCCCGCACTTTCCAGGCGTCCAAAGTGCAAATGCTTTCTGCAGCTCCTGATTCTGGCTCCAGGCTCCCAATGTGCTCACTTGAATGGCAACCAAACAGCCTTGGACTCGTTGCCTGAATACGTGACTGTTGTGCCGTGTCCCTGCTACAGCGTGTGCTCCCCTGGAGACCCACGGCATCTAATTCTCCAGGATCCCATTTCAATCCTAAATATAGAGGTGAGATGAAGGCATAGTTTGGAAGGTCTTAAAAGCTCTATATAAAGGCCTCAAAACATTAAAATCCTGGGATTCATCTCTGGCAAACAGTGCATCTGATTATCTTAATTTACAGCCTGTTTTGGAAATTTCTCTCCTGGGAAAAAAAGCCATCTGAAAGCCATTCCTATTTGTCAACAAATTACTTCCTTAACTGTCAAAGGAAGATATCCAAAAGTAGAAAAAGAAAAATTAAAAGTGAAATAATTTCTTGAAATTATCCAAGTAGATTATGGGCAAGATATCCTATAGCTGTCAGGGGAAAAAAAAGAGAGAGAGAGAGAGAATAAGATTAATATAGATATATCGATAGTTTGACTTATTTTCACAGGGCTTCCCAAGCAGCAATAGAGAAAGGAATTACTTGTCTATGAGATAAGGCTCAATTTCTGAGAGAAAGAATCCACAGGAACATTGCAGCTTATGCAACTAAGTTCACATCTGTGCTGACTGATTCTTTGGATTTTCCCTCACACCATGTGTGACTGTGTCATTCTGTCCTATTGTGGACCTGTTTCCTGGTTCAAAGTCCCCACAAGGCAGGCTGCTCAAGTGCTTGCAGATCACCCTTTCTTGTCAGAATTCCAGGGACAATGGACAATGGAATTTTGCTTCTCTGGTCTTAGAAAGGGGCAAAGAAACGTTTCCTTCCCTCAAAGGCCAATGGAAAAATGTCGAGTTGCCCCAGCAGTCCAGCCCTGGACCTTCCTCACTGCTAAGGGCCAATCAGCGCCTCCAGGGCCTTGGTCTCCCTTGATGACTGACTGCGGGGTAGGACCTCCTGGCCTTATCTCCGCTCAGCCCTTTGAAGCACTTGACAGCTACTGCTGCTGACACTTCTTATCCCAAGGGAGGAAGTAGCTCCTGAAGGTTTTGAGACCCAACTCACAGACCAGATGTTTGAAAGGGTGAAACCTAATTTTAATATAACTTTAAAAAGCATTTTTGCATTTATTTACACAGTGAGTGGTTCTTTTTTATTCTGTACTTCCCAGGGGGCACGTGTTAATTGAAAGTACATGTCATTCTTTGTCAGGAAGGGATGAAGACTGGTGGATACATTTTCCTCTGGTTGTTAACACTCCACCTTTCCTTCCCCTGCAGCGTTGCCAAGTTTTATCCATCGTGCCTGAAAACCTAGTTTTAACTATAAAATGAATTGAGAGGAATAATGGGTGAATGAATGAGGTTTTCTCTTGTTTAACATTCAGTGGGTGGTAAAGATTTGGAGAACTTCTTGTGTTGATTGAATATTTGGCCATTACTTGAATTACAGTCAATTTGTGAAAGAATTACATAGACTGAGCACAGAAAACTGTACATTATCCTATATAATAAAAGGCTAATATGCAAATCAACTGAATGGCAGAACGACTGGATGCTATGATGTACACTGACCACCAGAGGGCAGATGCTCAATGCAGGAGCTGCCCCTGGTAGTCAGTGCGCTCCCACAGGGGGAGCGCCGCTCAGCCAGAAGCCGCAGCTGCGATAGCAGGAGCCTCTCCTGCCTCTGTGGCAGCGCTAAAGATGTCTAACTGCTGGCTTAGGCCCGCTCCCTGATTTTCGTGCACCGGGCCTGTAGTATAAGAATACAAAGATCTTTATTTTAAAAATAAATATATATTCCTCCTTCACCAAAGAGCTGGTCATATTGATGATAATAATGCATTTTTGCTTGTTTTTTGGAAAATACAAAATCATCAGGCTAATTACTACAGAACCTCTGGAATATTGGTCTTGATTTATTAAGTACCTATTACATGCCAGTCACTTTATGAATATTATTTCTAATCACCACAGGGTGGATATTATTACTTCCAATATGCAGATGAGTAAACTGAAGATCGAAGAGAGATCACATGTCCAAGGTCTGAGCCCATGGATGGAATCCAAAGTCCACGGGGATTTAGCAGAGCAAGTAGGTCTAAAGTCCCTGGAGCTGAGCACAGTAAAAGACACAGTTGTTCAAGATAAATGTAAACTGTATGAGATGCCAGGACAACAGGCAAACCAAAACACATGATCACTTAAGCTCTAAGGCATCATTTTGAAAATATGTGCACCACTGCCTCGGTCTTTGCAAATACTCAATGTACAAGGGGTTGAGAAAGTGAAGGATAGTTACGGGGAGTACCTAACAGAAGAGGGAAGTGTGAGAAGATAGAATTGAAGGGTTAATTTCAGGAAGGTTGTTTAAGGACTTATGCCAGGAAAGGAGTTTGAACTTTACCTGTAGGTAACGCCACATAACTACTAACATGAGTATGGCGTTTGACAAGTGCTTTCACACACATTAGGTCACTTGACACTGAAAGTGTGACAGGAGGTGTATCCAGAAATATTCGGTAACTTTCCCAAGACCACCACACTGGTAAGCAGTAGTGGTCTGCAAAACTTGGGGGTTCCCAACTTTTTCATATTAATTGCTAGCTTCCAAACCATAAAGTTCTTTGGAATTACAAATTGCCATCAGAAACCACCAATTTTTAAAAGCAAAATACTTTACATGGAAAAATAGCATATGGCCAGCCCATTATTCTGTTAGCATGGATTATAATAGTTTTGCTAGAAGAGAGCCGAATCCTAAGGAATAGATGTTAGGAACAAGAATATGGTTATCCATCCCCTTTTCTTTTAAAAAAAATACTTTTATTGATTTCAGAGAGGAAGAGAGAGGGAGAGGTAGAAACATTAATGATGAGAGAGAATAATTGATTGGCTGTCTCCAGCACGCCCCCTACTGGGGATGGAGCCCACAACGTGGGCAAGTGCCCTGACTGGGAATCAAACGGTGACCTCCTGGTTCATAGGTCAATACTCAAATACTGAGTCACACACTGGCCGGGCCATCCCCTTTTCTTGATTATGAAAGCATTTATTATAAAAAACTGGGAAATGGTGAATATAAAAAAGAAAACAAACATCACCCATAAGTTCACAACTAATGGATAATTTTAACATTTTAGTACATTTCCTTCCAGTCTTTGGTATATCCTAGCATAAAACTTGAATGTCATTCCTCCTTCACACATTGTATCCAACAAGGCTCCTAGTCCTGTGACCCACTCTTCTGAATATATCCCAAATCGATCCAGCTCCTCCCAGCCTCCCCTTTGTATAGGCTACCATCATCTCTTGTCTGGATTGCTGCAATGTGCCCCTAACCACTGTCCTTAGCTTCAGTCTGACTCATCCTCTCTTCAGTCATTCTCCACTTCACTAACATGGAAGCTGCTTAAATGCTTTGATGGCTTCCATTGCCCTTAGGACCATGCTCACACTACGGACTGAGGCTCTAATGCCCTTCGCCTCACCCCCCACCTCCAGCTACACAGACCTTTACCGTGTTCTGCTCTCTAGCACCTCCGACTGGCACTCCATTGGAACTCTCTTCCCAGGCTCTTTGCCTAACTGCCTTTCAACTCTTAAACCTCAGATCATATTTCAATTGCTTTGGGAAGATGTATTTGATTCCCTGCCTCTCTTTGAACAGGATTAGAGGTTCCTGCTGGAATCTCAAAGTCCTCCCCTATAATAACATTTATCTCACTGTATTATTACCTTTTTGTTTAACTGCCTATCTCCTTCACTGGTTATAAGTTGTGAAGGCAGGGTCCCTATTTCTTTTACTCACTACTGTACACTGGGCATGTAGCTCAGTACCTGGCAGAAGGTAGGCATTCAATATTATTCACTAAACACGCATGCACATGCTATTATATATAACATGTAAAGTGTTTAATAACACGTTAAAAATCTATAGATTCTCTTGGATTCTCAATGTAGAAACTCATGTTGTCTGTGAATAATGACAGGCTGGTGTCTTCCTTTTTAGGCCTTATCCCTTCTATTGTTGTCTCCACATTCCTGGGCAGCTACAGTCTCCACTGCGGTGTGGAATAGCTGTGTTCATAGTTGGCATTTTTGTACCTGATTTTTTAAAGAAAAAGTTTACCATTTCAACATAAAAACACCATGTGTGATATAGACTTTTGACTGATATGCTTCATCATTTTAAGGAAATTCCCTTTTAGTCTTAGTTTACTAAATTTCTCTTTTTATAAGTTATGAGTGAATGCTGAATTTTATCTAGTGCATTTTCTGCTTTACTGAGATAGTTTATCTTCTTTAACCAGATAATATGTTGAATTATATCAGATTTTCTAATGTTAAAATATCCTATTTCTTTGCATTTATTTGATGGACTCTTGTTTTATACATTTCTGGATTTGATTTACTAACATTTTATAGAGAATTTTAAAACTCTATATTTATTAGTAAAATTGACCTATAATTCTTTTTTCTTCCCTTGTTTGTATCTGGTTTTGATATTGAGAATTTTTGTAGACTCATAAGATGTATTGGGAAAACTTCCTCTTTTTCTTCTATTCTTCAAAACAGTGTATACATGACAAAGATTCCTTAAAAGCTCGGTAGAGCTCAGTTCTAAAACTACCTGGACCTCCTGCAGGTTTGTATCCATAACTGAAGTTTGTTAATTGTTTTTATTCATATCATTCCTGTTCTTCACCGTCACGCCTTTGGTTTGGGGAAAGCTTCTTAAACTTGTGTTTTACATTTCAAACTCAGTTTTCTACACTGTCCAATCTGTTGCTTTTTGTATCTCCCATATTCTTTTATAAAGTTAGTGTTTTCTTGTAATTGAGATAAAAAAGGAGCTGCTTTCCAAGGCTGGCTTCCATTTTTCCGACAGAAAATCGGCGTCTTTGGAGCCATGCTTTTCACACTTACAACAAATGTCACGGTCCCTAGTTTGTTGTTTCAGTTTATTCAGCCTTAAATAGGAAAATCTGGAGAGACAGGATGTATACTGACAGCTGGAAAAATCTGGATAAAAAAGGTTACCTATTGTTCTCGTATGCCTTTTCCACACAAGGTCTGAACAACAGAGAATTTTCCACAATGCTCAGCGCTTGCCACATCCCCCAAAGAACACGGGCCCCCGCTCCCTTTTCAATCTGGTGCAGCCTGCCCGAAATCTTACCAACGGGAATTCCACGGAGGCGCTGCCTAGGTTGACTGGTCAAGGCCTAATAAAAAGAGGTTATCAATTAATTGGCTTGTGACAGCACAGCACAGGGATAACAAATAGGCCCTCACCTCAGTAAAAACACCCACACCAGGGAGCCACTGCCTGGAGAATGAGGCCCTTTCTGGCTCAGGGGGAAGTGTTTTGATTCCTTAGTTATATCCGCTGGAGCATAGGAGTGGGGAGTGGGGAGAAGGAATGCCAGGATTTTCTGCCCTATCCTAATGATGGCCAACAGGTGTGGCCTACAATATAGAAATCAATAGTCAGCAATGCTTAAAGGGCCCTGGTCTCCTTGAAGCTCAGAAGGGACTCAGTTTCCCATGACCCAGCAATATTTGACAGTGGACCTTGGAAAGTGCTTGCCCAAGACACTAGTGATCAGAAATTGGCCAAACTCCGGAGTGTGGTAGGCAAACCCCAGGCCAGCTGTGTGATTAAGTTGGCCTACCTGAGCTACCCAGGTGTCCAGATCTGGAAGCACCCAATGTTTCCACAGCCATATCAGAGCTGTGTCCACATGGGCCTTTAGAAGCAGGCATCTCTTCTGAGAACCGGCTCGGCTCTCCACTTCCACACTCTCACTCTCCCCCTTCCCCAACGAACTGACCATCCTTTAGGTAGCTTAGCTTTCCTTATTCCACTAGCCCTGGTGAAGCTATCACTGTGTAGGATTGGGTGAGTGACTCAGCCGCCCAGGTCAGAAAGAAGTCCCAACATGCTGGAACTCAGAGTCCTTGGATTATATATGAGCACTTGCCAGAAACCACTCTCTCCTCTACAATTGCTGAGCAAGGATGATAGAAGCTGGAAGCTCTCTGACCCATGCACCAGAGGAGACACACCCATATGTGGTGGGAGAGGAGGAGGCTGACAGAGAGAAGCAGAGGAGAGAGAAGAGGCACACACACACACACACACACACACACAGGGGGAGACTTGCTGGCATCACTGGAGTTTCTTGAGTCTTTGATATGCACCCCACCCTGGACTTTGATTATTAAGTCATTAAACCCATTTTTAATGGAACCAGTTTGATTTGGGTTTGTGTCCCTTATGACTGAGACAGTCTTGATAAAAGCCATGGTTGTCACTGTTGGTTGAGAGTAATTAGTTTGTCTCTCCATTTTGGTCCCGTTCACTTGTACTGCATCACTGCCTGTGAGCCTCCCAGAGATCCTGAGGACCCACCCCCTCCAGCCACAGTCCCAGTGCCCACAGGGAGTGGAAGTCACAGAGTGAATGTGTCTCGAGTGAAGTCCTTGCAAGCAGGTGGCACAGTGTGTGTGGCTGAGAAGAGAGTTGTGCGGTGTGGTGTCTGGCCCTCTGGTTTTCACACACTCCCCGCCTTAAAGCTGGGAGAAGGTCACAGCAAGATCTGAACTTTCTCCTCCCTCTTCATGGCTACTCTCCCGCTTTCCTCAAAGTAAAAGGCAGAGTGTACACAACATAGAAATTCATTTCTCAATTCAACCTATCAAAGATAGTTTCCCAGGTTTGGCATATGGCCACCTGGGTTGTGTTGCCCACCTGGGTCTACTGTGGCTCTTGTGAGGGCTTTGATTGATGACTGGGGTGGTGTTAGTTTGCAACAGGAACAATTGGAAAGTCTGGGCAGGTATGTTTTGAAGATATGTTAGGGATGGGGGAGGACTAGAGCTCTGGCACTGGGGGTATGACAGCCCGAGGCAGCTGGGAGGTAGCATGAAGATCCCAGTGAAAGATGCTAACAGGAGAAAAGGAATGGGTGGTGCCAGAGACAAACTCAGACAGTTTCAGGACTTTGCCTCCAGCCTGCCCGACCCGCTCAGGCTTGTTAAGTAAAACATTCTTCCTATTCCTTTCTCCTGCCCAGTATTGAATGATGACAGGATTGCTGATATGATGCATTTACAACATCTAACCACAAATGGCACCAATTAGTCATTTCATAAAGTTCAACATGCACCAATGCGATTCCTTATCTCAGCTCTCTGGGGCTGGTGGGGGAGGCGGGGAGACTGGGAGCGGGATGTGTCTCTTGCCTGAAGAGTTGTCAACAAGTCAGCTCTCCATCTAATTGAGGTGACAAGTAGGAATGATATATTCTAACAAAAGCATCCTTGGCTACACATGACTTTGTGAAGACAATAAAATTGGTTCACGTTCAGATGTTCATCAATGTCTTTACCCTTTGACTCAGCAGATTTTCAAAAGCAAAATTTCTCTCTTCTTTACTCCCTTTCCCTAACTGATGAAAACATAAAATATTATAATAAATCAACCTCTTTACAATTTATGTGCTTCTTTGACAAATAATGTACACATGATTTTAGAAAATTGTAAGGGGGATAGAATTAAACTAGGCATTTACAAAAGGTGGAGACAGAACTAAAATGTTACTCACAGACTAATTACAGGAGATTTAAAAATGGTATCTGTCAGTAACTGTGAAGAGGCTGAGAGTTAACCTCCATTCAAACTAACAAGTTAATTTTCCATTTTCCTGGATGTTGGTAGAAGATATGAAACTCCTGGGGTTAGAGACAACAGACCCTTTATAACTCACAGTAATAGCATTTACCAAAGTATCAGCATTTTACACTGGTCCCCAAGCCCCAATTCCCACAGGTGATGTGAAGAGGGCCAGATGACATCTGAACATACAGTAGATTGAATTACAGGGAAGAAACTCAGTTTAGGGAACCCGAATATTTTAAAGGGGTAATCATACCTGTCCTTTGCTCTGAAGGGAGACACCATATCTTCCAAGACTGTTCCAAGACAATCTAGAATAAAGGGCAGCCAGTGCCGTGTATGCAAGATACACAGAAAAATGAGATACTCATGGAAAAATTTCCCCCCAACAATATCCAACCCTCCTTTCAACATCATTGTATTACTTTCCTGAGAGTGCCTTAATGAATTACCACCAACTGGGTATCTTAAAACAACATAAATTTATTTGTATACAGAGGCCAGCAATTGACACAGTTGGCACAGTCACATTCCTTCCAAAGACTCAAATCCTTCCTTGTCCCTTCCAGCTTCTGGTGACTCTAAGCTCCGTCACTCCAATCTCTGCCTCTGTCTACCTGTGAGCTTCTCCTTTTCTCTCCTGTGTCTCTCTTATAAGGGCACTTGTTATTGAATTTAGGGCCTCAATAATCCAAGATGATCTCATCTCAAGATCTTTAACTTAATTAACCTGTAACACTTTTTCCAAATAAGGTCACATTTACAGGTTCTGGGGACTAGGACATGGACATATCTTTTTAGGGGCCACCCTTCAATCCAACTGTCTCAGCTTCTGGTAAATTTTCCCATGACTATGCCATTGCACTGATTAATCTGATTGACAGAGGCTAAAATCAAATCTATTCAGATTGTTTCATATAGTATTACATAAAAGCTGCTATTAATGAGACTCCAAGCACCAGGATAAGTCCAATTCATAGAGTCAACTTCAACCATATCCCTCTCCCCACTACCCTGAGTTCCAAGCTGAACAAATCCTATAAACATCAGAGTTTACCTTGGAAATTCCCTTGGCTCAAGGCTTACTCCAAGCAGAGCAGGATGCATTAACAATTGCACAGGAGGAAGTCTTAAGCAATTCCCTCATCCATAACAATTTTGGCTGGTGAGTTAAAGTTACCTGAATACTTTCCAGGGCTGAAGTTTTGTTTTTGACTACTCCTAAAGTATGTGTCACTATGTTTTCAGGAGGGAGGCAAGTTAATGCCTGGCTTCCACATAAGAATTAAAGTCTCTGGAAAGCACATTGTGCCCTAGAAAAAAAATGCATTTATAATTTGTAGGGGAGCACAGGAGACTTGGTTGGAAAGTTCTTAAGAAGGAATTTCCAACCTAGGGGAGTTGGCTGAAGGCGGTGCCCCTAATTGTTCCTTGACCTTTCCAAACAAGTCTGTGTATGTGCGAACCCTTGGGTGTTTACAGGAATCATTAGGCTTAATCTTTAGGTGTCCTTGCTTAAAGGACAATGCAGACACATGTGTCCTCCCAAGATTACTTACCCTACTGATTGTATCTAAAAGATAAACTCTATCTCAAATTGCAGTTACAAAAAAAGCCTGAAGAGGCAGGCGTCCGAGGCTGTCTGGTTCCTTTAGCCAGCCAGTCCCTTAGCCCTCTCTTTCACAGCAATCCTGTGTCAGAGGTAATCATTCATCCGTCGCTCTGGGTCTGCTGGTCAGCCCTGGTAACAATTGTTGGTGCCACTCAAGTAGGTACATGAGTGGGGGGACCACAGTTGACACAACTCAAACATGATCTCCTGGCTGACTGGTAGGCATTAGGGTTTTCAGTGCAGTAGAGTAATTGAGTCTAATTCTTGTTTTGGAGGTAATGCCTGATAGCAGTCAGTCCAACCTGTCATTTTGTCCAAATCACCAATAGGGTGGCATATGTTTGTTATATGGAATGATTGATGCCTAAAATAAAAAAGAACAAGAGTGTGAAGACATGAGGAGCTATTGACATGTGTGTTGCAAGAACTGGAGCTATTCCCTGCTGTTTTTCTTAAACTTCTTAGTAAGGTTAAGAAAAATGGAGATCAAATTCTGGTATTGTTGCTAGGCAGAGGATGGCAGACCCAGCAGCCAGTTAAAGGCAAGGCACTAAATGACCAGGGCACTTTCATGGGGAAGGCTCCAGGGTGATTCCTAAAGATAAATATCATTAGTGCTCTTCCCTGCCTCATACTTTTCAGGGTCCAAGATCATTAGTGTCCTTCCCAGATCCCACCACCATAAAATCACTGTGTCCATTCCAGTAATCATAACTTTTTTTTCTAATCACCTCCTATGTATGCCCAGACCTTTTGTCTAGGCAAGTTAGGTGTGACAGGAGTATGGGAATTTTTATAAAACTTAGAGACTCATTACACCTCTACTTTGAGCCCTGTAGGCTCCCATAGGGAGACTCAGTGAGCAGTGCACTCAACCAAATGGTCATTATCCTGATCACCTAGGACAGTGGTCGGCAAACTGTGGCTCATGAGCCACATGCAGCTCGTGAGCTCTGTTGACTAATGAGTTTGCTGACCACTGACCTAGGACATGTCTATCCAATAAGAGAATTCATGTATCTGAACCAGAATTAAGTTCAATTTTCCAAGGCCCCATTTGGACAGGCTGCCACCCAGATAATGTACAAACCAAGCCAGCCAAGGATTGCTTTCAGGTAAAATAAAGATGCACCACAACCCAAGAATAGTTAGGACAAAATCCTGAATTTCCAAAATATATCTCTCCACCACTTTTGTCATGATATTATTTAGGAAGCAGCCAGGAGGAGATGATCACTTTTAGGAGGGGGGCTGACTCAGTGACCAAAATATTTAAACAGGTGTAGGAATCTGGATGGGGTGAGAAAGGTTGATTCAGAAACCTTTTGGGTTGAGTGTTAAGGAGGCCATTCCATTGGTCAACATTATCAGATGTCTGTGGATTTTAGGAAGCATGGAAGGTCCATTGAAAACCTTGGCTATCTGTACTTTGTTGAATAGCTTTGGTGATAAAAAATGCATCATCACTGGAATGAAATCATCCAGGAAAACAAAAGCTTGTCACAGATAAATTTCAAGGGCCACAGTGGTGTGGGCAGAGTCAACTATTCCACTACAACAGCAACACTATAACCTAAAAAGTGTCAACAATGATGAGGCAATGAGGCATTACCAATAGCCTCTAGAAAGATCAATTGGTTCAATCTGCCAGGAGTTTATAGAAGTAACACCCCATGCAATGTGGCCCTCCTCACCTCAAGACAAATGGGTCATCTGTGGCGGGAATCATAACCTTCACATATAGTGGTGGCCTCTGCATCAGAAATGCAGAGTTTTCTTTACTTTGTGCCAAGTCTCTGATGGTGGATGTGCTGCCATGTCCAGTATGATGAGGGATCCAGACAGCGAAGATAGCAATCTGGGAGGCAAAAGTTCAATTGGCAGTTTGAGTCCAACCAGACAATGGGCCCTGAGTGTGGGTTTCTATGTGAATGACCCAGACAGTTCTGTCAGCAGCCATGATGTGTTCCCACAATTCACAGCCAAAGCGATAGGTGTCTCTAATCTGCCAGTGTGTAGTTTTCAAAGAGGCATCTAGGCCATTGACAGCAGCCCAAGAGTCAGTAAAAATATAACTAGCTTCATCAGGAGGAGTACTGGCCTGAGTTATGAGAATGCCCTTGATTTCTGCTCACAGAGTAGAACGGCCACATTTTGGTTCTTCAGAGCTGGTGCTGAAGTTAAACAAATGCAGTAGACAGCCCAGTGGACACCATCAGGTACTGGCTTAGCTGACCCATCAGTGAACCAGTCCAGGCACTTAGGAAAACCACTGTGAGTCAAGGACCCTACTGAGCCAGCAGCTTTGCTTCAGGTGGTAGTATGGAGCTAAAGTTTTCCCCGAAGAAATAGATGCCACTTTTTAAATTTTAATTGATTTCAGAGAGGAAGAGAGAGAGAGGGAGAGATAGAAACATCAATGATGAGAGAGAATCATTGATTGGCTGCCTCCTGCACGTCCCACATCGGGGATTGAGCCTGCAACCAGGCATGTGCTCTGCCTGGGCATCGAATTGTGACCTCCTGGTTCATAGGTTGATGCTCAACCACTGAGCCATGCCAGCTGGGCTAGATGCCACTTTTTCATTTAAAGCCAACATGGGAGCCAGGCCAGCTATGTTTTTGAATGTCCCATCCCCATTTGACAAGTGAGACTTGTTGGGCTGTCTCGCCTTGTTACTCATTGAGTCAAAGTTCATCCAACACAAAATGGGAACACAGGATGAAGAGTCACAAGGCCTCATGGGTCAGGCATTCAGTTACAACAAGAACCCAGGAGCAAGTTAAGAGCTACTTTTCAAATGGGTGTATCTGGTTATCATGTCATGGAGGTGACAAGTACAAAACCCTAAGGACTGCCTCTAAGTGGAGGCTGCCTCCCTTTGTCAGAAGCTCCAATCATAAAAGTAATCAGTCACAGAGACTTACAGCCCAGAGGGCTCATTAGGATTGCGGAGCCTCAAAGGTAGGGTGCGTGTCACAGCTTGCTGGAGAGCTGCTAATGCAGGGTGTTTACTGGGGCTTCTTTCAAAGTATCTGGATATAAAGGAACACACTGAAGACCCAATGAGGCACATACTGTTTCCAATGTGCAAAAAGTCCATGAAGGTTATGAGCATCCTTTTTCTTTTTAACTTAAGAATAGCTTATTTCTGGAATTTTCCACTTAATATTTTTGGACTGTGGATAACAGGAAGCAAAATCATAGATAAGGGGAGACTATTGTATAGTCTGGTCCATCTGGCTTAACAATGGAAAGGGCTGTGCTGGGTCCCTGGGAGCAAGCCTTGGGGACTTCCACATTCAGCTTTGTTCCCTTTGTTCTGGCTCCTCAGCAGCTCAGGGTGGGGACTGAGAGCTGGGTGAGGAGTGTGTATGTGACTCCTCCTGTTGCCGTTAGGGTGAGGCCAACTCTTTAAGCACTTTTAAGGCAGAGGGTAGAGGTATGCACATGATGTTGGCATGCATTTTTAAAAGAATATCCTGGCTGTTTCATGTAGAAGAGATGGGCCTGCAATGGAAGCTGGATAGGATGTGGGAAGATCAACAAGGGGTACAATTCTGAAGAATCCCCTGGAGGGCCTGTTAACACACAGTCCCTGAGCCTTGACCTCAAGCGCCTCCCCAGACAACAGGTGTGTGGTGGGCCCAGATCCTGCCTTTCCAACATGCTGATGCTACCACCACGGACCACACTGAGTGACACTAGTGTGGGCTCTGTTGGTGGCAGGGGAGCTGGTGAATGGATGGATTCTCAGAGACATGCAGCTTGTACATTTTGAGAAGGCAGGAAGACCTTTCTGAAAAACTGGAATTCTCTTTAGCCTGAAGATACTTGCCCCAAGCATAACTTGGTACAAATTTCAGAGACGCCTTAGTGATGTGGGGAAGAGGTGAGGGGCAAACTTCACAGAAGCAGTACCTTCACCTCCTGGAACTCCAAGGTGACAGAGGCCCAGGGGTGGGTCCTTTTTATGGTGGTGTTGGCAGGGCTGAAGAGACAGCAGTTTTTCCTAACTACCAGGACGACTGGACATTGTAAGCTGCCCACCAGTCTCAGGGAAATTTACTTGGGGAGCTAGCCCCTAAATTTTGTCAGAGTTTATCAGCTTCACCTGCTGGCAGATGTATGATAATATCATAGTCAAGGCCATTGAAACTGATGCTTCTGACTTGCCAAGCAACAGGATATAATCTACACAATGACAGCTTTGGACACCAGAGGTAGAGGAACTTGCACTAAATTCTGACTACCAACTAGAGGCAAGTAGCAGGGAAATTCAGATCCTCCTAAAGGGATACTACAAATATAGCATGAATGGGAACTGGTTTTGATTCTTAGGTGCCAGTGGTATGGCAAAGACGACATTGGCAATGTCCTAGATAGCATGCCAAGTGCCATGGGTCTGTGTAATGAATTCAGCTATGGTCATGATGTCTGAACAGCTGGGGTTATGGGATTAACAGCTGAATTCAGCTGGCAGCAATCTACTGTAAGCCTCCAGGTCTGGTTAGCCTTTTTCACTGGCTGTACAGGACTATTATACTGAGACTAGAGGCCCAGTGCACGAATTCGTGCACATTGAAAGGAAATTAATTAGAAGAAATATTTTAATATCACTATTCGCCCTTTCTCTATAAGTGTCAACCAAATTCATGATCAACAATGACAGATCGAAACACACGCATGTGATTAGCGCCAGCAAGAGCTTTGTATATATAGATAAACTTGTTTAATTAGACCTGCTTTCTGATTTAGCTAAACTTTTCCCAGTCCAGTGAAGCACCCCAACTTCTCTTTCAGGTAATTGTCAGCAACACAGCAGTAAATATCAACACAAAGCAGATTATTATTGTAGATCACGCAGGGAGAACAAGGGGTGAAATATTTAACTGTAGCAGTGTTTGACTATATTCTGTGCAGTGAGAAAACCTGAAGTTAGTTTCAAGTTCCACCATTTCCTACTTCTTTTCAGTTGGGTCAAGTTTCTAAACTTTCTACATCTCCATTCCCCAGATAATGAAAAGAAAATAGGATTCTACCGAGTCTCCCATCTACCTATTCCAAGACTTCTGTGAGGATCAAATGAGATGGGGCACACAAAAACACTTCACAGACATTTGTTTAAAGTGTAAAATGTTTGCACCTGGCTATAAAACAAGTCATGTTTCTGGGCTGAAGAAATTCCAAGGATGTTAGTTGCTAGGGAGAGGAAGCCGGGCGTTGCTATGTGATGTCATTACCCATTTCTGGGCTGGGCTGGGCTGTGAGCCACATTTTGCGCCATGGGGTCTTGGCAGTGTTGGCTGCAATTTGGTGGGCTGTCACTCTGGGGTGGTGGTGGGACCTGTGTCCCACTTGGGGGAAGCTGAGTGTTGCTTTGTGGGCATCAGGTCCGTGGTGCTGTTTATTGTTAAATGGCCTGTCACTAGGGAGAGGAAGCTGGGCGTTGCTACGTGACATCATTACCCAGCATCCACAGCCATCGTTTTCGGGCTGGGCTGGGCTGTGGGCCACATTTTGTGCCATGGGATCTCGGCAGTGCTGGCTGAGATTTGGTGGGGTGTCGCTCCAGGGGTGGTGGTGGGGCCTGTGTCCCACTTGGGGGGAGCCGAGTGTTGCTTTGTTGGCACCAGATCCGCAGTGCCATTTCTTTGTAAATGGCCAGTGCGCGTCATGGCAGCTCCTGCGTTGAGCATCTGCCCCCTGGTGGTCAGGGCACATCATAGCGACTGGTCGGACGGTCAAAGGGACACTTAGCATATTAGCCTTTTATATATATTTATATATATATATATATAAGATATTTCATCTCTTATGGTCCCTGCTACCTTTAAATTTTTAATCAAGGCTATCTCCCCTGGAATTCTATACTGGTTCTGTTGTAACACCCAGGAGGGTCAGGTAGGTGGGCTGAAGAACAATGTATGTGCTTCACTAGCAGTTTTTAAATGTGGCTCTTTTCTATCAGGGAACTCCCCTCTGGACT
The DNA here is from genome assembly GCF_027574615.1 of Eptesicus fuscus. Lineage (NCBI taxonomy): Eukaryota > Metazoa > Chordata > Mammalia > Chiroptera > Vespertilionidae > Eptesicus > Eptesicus fuscus. The sequence goes on along the minus strand of NC_072478.1, from coordinate 39,339,104 downwards.
TTATGAACATTTAGAATACAAGTATGTAAAACATTAAAACAATTATGTATTCATCAGTGGATCTACAATAGTACACTGAGTGGACCCAAAGGACCCTGGCACAAGACCATGTTAGCTTCCCTTCTCTATTGCCCAAATCCCATCTCTTAAATTGGGAGCCCTTGTGGGAACAGAGCCAGATAGGATACTGCCTTGAGGACGCATATCCAACAGAACCATAACATTTTAAGTCTCTCCTTTCCCCGCAAATCCCTAGGATACTTAGACAGGTGAGTATGGTCTTGTGGACAGACAGACATCAGCATCACCTCTAATTGTTTTTCTCCTTAAAGTGATTGAGTTCTGGGTAGACTGGGAGGGAAGAATCAGGGCCATTAAGGTTCAGAGTGCCTATTATGAACTGAATGTTTGTATCTCCCCAAAATTCCTATCTTGAACCTTTAATCCCCACTATGATGGTATTTGGCGATGGGGTCTTTGGAGTTAGTTAGGTATAGATAAGGTCATGCGGCTGGGTCTCCCATGACAGGATTAGTGTCCTTATAAGAGGAGGAAGAGAGAACAGAACACTAGACATCCATCGTCCTCTCCTTCTCTCTCCTCCTCCCCCATGTGAGGACATAGTGAAAAGCATCCAGCTACAAGCTGAAAAGAGGGTCTCCCCAGGAACCAAAATGACCTGCACCTTGATCTTGCTCTTCCCAGCCTCCAGAACTATGAGAAATAAATTTCTGTTGTTTAAGCCAGACAGTCATGGTATTTTGTCATGCCAGCCGGAGCAGACTAAATCTGTGGCTCTGTGTAATAAACAAGGCTTTTCATTTACTTTCAGTCTCCGACGGTATAGCAGTGGCTCAGTGCTCAACCCAGTGAACTTCCATTGTTCTTGGCCTCACAGTGTCTATATTGGGTGGTGACGTCCTCATGGCTGATACTGTTCATTTCAGCCTTGGGATCCCTTGACTTTGCAGGTTTAGCCACATTGTTTCCTGGGATCATAGGGTTTGCACCCTCTGTTGACTCAAGCATGGCTCACACAGCTGTGACCATCTTTGAGGAGTGTGTCACCATAATCTGGGACAACTGTTAGCCCTTTACTCAGACAACATCTCATGTTCTCATCTTGTTTCCAGATCAGGGTCAGGTGAATTTTTCAGGGTGGCAAGACCGACCACAAGAATTTGTATTTCTTTGAGTCAGATTATCATTCTCAAGTTTGTCATTTGCTTCAGCATTTTAAATAAACCCAATCCAAGGCAGTAAGAACCCAAATACTAGTCAATGCCTCTCATCTATGGTTTCCTGTGGCAACTAATTTGTCTCAAGAAAATGTCCCTAAGATGGCCAAAGCTTCTCTATAGGAGACAGGACCCACTGGGAAAAAAACCCAAAAACTGAGACCTTTCACCCTAGTTTCCAAAGGGATCTAAGGTTGTCCTGATGGACTGCAGGAGGATTTGAGCCATAAGACATACAGCTGTTGTTAGTCTTTCTTCATAAACATATATCGCGAGGTATCTCATCTTTCACGCAAACCAGACCAAGTTCTAGTGATCTACCTGGTCTCGGCCATAACAGTCATGAATTTCCCTCCTTTCATACAAAATGTTGGTAAAGATCTCAGTAACTTTTATTTGAAAAGAGAAGAACCTTCGGCCCTGCTGCCCAGGACAAATATTGGTACAAGTTACTACAATGAGGTGTGGACCTGAGGCTGCCTGCCAGATTGGCAGGGAAATCCTCCATCTGGGCCATAGGCAGCAACCACCAGGGCTCCATTTGGGCAGCGGTCTTTGAATCTCTCTTTGATCTGCAATCCAATTCCCAATTTCTCCTCTTTAGTAGGAAATAAAGTGGAAGACCATTTATTACCTTCTTGACCATAAAATTTCATTAGCCACGCTCCCTGCCATTTCCCATAGATACTCTTCAAATCCCATTAGCTAGCTACAAGGCCCTCATCTTTCCTATTCCAGAAAGTCAACTCTCTACTCATCACCAAAACTGTCAAGAACTCTGAAGGGTCTGAAATTTTTACCCTACTTACAACTTAACAAGTTAGCCTGGTATAGCTTCATGGATGCTGGTAGAAAACACGAGACTCATGGGTCAGAGACAAAGGACAATGCACAATTTAGCAATGGAAGTAGCCTGAGTGTCAGCATTTTTTGCACTGGTTCTGAGTCCTAATTCCTACAGTGGCACGAAGGGATCCAGATAACACCTATATACCCCAATGGGTTGTGTTATAGAGAGGGACTCAGCTTAGGGAACCTAAATATTTTTAAATGGGCAATACGCATGCTGTCCTTTGTCCTGCAGGGACACACTCTTTCTCTCAAGGCTGTTCGCTAAACAAAACGTCCTTGGAGATATTATGTAGAATGAAGAGCAGTTAGTACCTCACTCACAAGATGTACAGAAACTCAAGACCCATGGAAGTTTGGTCCCAACAATACATGTTCTCATTTGACAGTATACTTGGCTCTTCCAGCTTTTCAGTTATATTGAAATGCATATCTATGGCTTAAATTATTAAAAGATAATGCAACAAAACTTGTATCAAGAAAATAATGAGCATATTATATTAAATATTCACTTGAGAATGATTCTGAGATGGATAATAATGATGAAGCCTTTTTGCCTTTAATGCTCCTAAGAAATAGCAGAGCAATACTTTTTTTAGGAACTTGTAAAAAAAATCAACTTATTTTGAAATAATTATAGAGTCACAAGGAGTTGTAAGAAAAAATAGAGAGATGCTATATAGTCTTTACTCAATTTTTCCCAATGGTAAATATTAATCTCCCAAAAAAACAAAACAAAACAAAACAATATCACTCCCAGGCTACTGGCATCAATATAAACAAGACAGAACATTTTTATCATCACCAGGATCCACCTTGTTGTCTTTTTTATAGCCAGCAATCTCTCTTTAACCTTCTCAGTTTTCTCTAAATAAACTTTCTTTGTTAACCCCAATTTTTCATTTTACCTGTGAAGAAATAAGGTTTTAAGTAACCCATCTTCTTGGTCTTAAGGTAAATCAGTGCTCTAGGTAATCAGACTGTTTGCCAGAGACCAAAGGGATAAGATGGTTTACACTTAACAAGAAAATATTTTACATTTTATTTAAAAAATTATAGAGTGTTCATTTTTAAGAGCTATATAAAACAGCTCATAATGAATGAAATGCTTAGGAAGCACAGTAACAAGGATTGGGAAAAATCATCTACTCTCCAGAGACATCTGCTATTTACCAATGTGATGTACAGTGTGGGGCAAAAGTAGGTTTACAGTTGTGAGTATGCAAAAACAATTTATTCTTGTATTATTTATTAATTATTGTATTATTTTCCATATGAACAACTGTAAACCTACTTTTGCTCCACCCTGTATTCTCTTTCAATTTTTTTCTTTGCTGAGAGAGGGACAAACACACACACACACACACACACACACACACACAGATCAAGAGAGAGAGAGAAAACTATTTATATGTCTATATATCTTATATATTAATACATTTATTTTTACATTCTGGAAATCAATCATATCCATGAAAGAGACAGACAGTTCTTATGCCCTTTTTCTCTCCCCTCCACTATAGAAAGAGAAAGGATGGAGGCAATAGCTTTTATGGGCAGTTTGTCAAATCCCAAGACTATACCCAATTACAATTACCCTGCACAGCAGACAGGGACTGCCATCAGCAGGCAGACAGCCAGCTTCAGAAGGGGCTGGAAGAGGATAAGCCCACTAGTTGCTGGGTCTGGCCAGCAGCTGGAAGGAGACTGAATGCTAAGGAAGTGGTTGCCCACCCAGAGCAGCCCATTCTCAATAATCATTAGGTTTACGATAGAAGAGATGTTCTAAACAACAGCGTGAAATATGTGACTGTCTCCTCAGAGGCCAGAGCGTGAGTCACTGTGAATCACGGTCAAGCGTGGCCCTATTTTAGGCACTCACCCCCTCTCATCAACCAAAGGCGTTGTTGCTCCATGCCGCCCCTTCCCCCACTTCAGTGCCAGCCCCTAGCCACAGATCTAGTGGTGACAGGGGAAATTCTGCCAACAGTCTTCCAAATGCCAGTGGCCTCATAGGCCAATGCTGACTCAAACAAGCCTTCTTAGTGAGACCATAATTACCCTCCACGCTCAGGACTTACAAACGCGTGATTTATGCATGCTCCTTTCACACACGATCTCATGCACTTTACTCATGCTAATTCAGTATTTCCAGTTAAGACTTTAGGTTTCTTAGGAAATTTTATTATAAGGAAAATCCTCTTATATGGATGTCATTACAAATGAATTATGGGCATAACGAAAAATAACAAACAAAACCTTAACTATACATGGCCGCAAGGGTAAAAGTGTTTACCCTTTCATACATTTCTCTTTTTATTTTAAGAATGCTTCCTTTCATTTAATTCATAAGTGGGACTGTGAATCAATTAAGTTTGAAGTGCTAAGGGATATGGTGTCTAGTAATAAAACAAAATAATTTGGATGTGCTTTAGAGTGATTACAATAGGATTTTATTCAAAAGCTCCGATAGAACTTAAAACAACTGTGACCTTATGAAAATCTATCTGACCACCAAATTCATCATCTATAAAATAGGGTGATTCATGCCAACCTCATGGAGATGTCTTGATCCAACAACAGAGGCTTGTCCTGTGTGTTTGTTCCAGGAGCCCCAAGGACAGATGCTTCTGTGTTCTGACGGCCTAAAGGAGTCCCGCTGGTGAGAATCTCAAGGTCAGTCACTGGCCCTGCTTCTTAGGAAAACAAGGGTAAATTGAAGTCATAAGCTATCATTAACCAGCTGGTGATTATGAGCAATGCTCAAACTCTCCAAGTCTCCCTTTATCTACAAAATGAATGTGGAGGAAAACTGAGAAACAGCTCTCGATCAAAGGTTCTTAACCCCCATGGTACATTTGGATCATATGGGGATATTTTTGAAGTCCTAATGCATGGACCACACTTGAGGCCAATTAAATCAGAACCTGTATGGTTAAATCAACACCAGTGATTTTTTTAAAAGTATTTTTTAGTTTATTGATTTTAGAGAGAATAGAATGGGGAAAGTGGGGAGAGAGAAACATCAATTTATTATTTCACCTATTTATGCATTCATTGGTTGATTCTTGTATGTGCCCTGACTGGGTATGGAACCTTGGTGTATCACGACAAGCTACCTGGCCAGTGCAGCATGATTGATTTTTGAAGCTCCCCAGGTGATTCCACTATGCAGCCAAGACTGAGAATGACTCTACATATCTAAGTCACCATTCAGCTAAAAAATTCAATGAGTCTAAATAAAATATTTGGAAGTATTCTAAAGAATAAGACACTATGGATGCTGTTCTTGTTATGGGTCCATAAAATTCCAATCCAAGGACCATAGTATTCTCCATAATGTGGGGATGTAAGAGAGCTATGAGTGGATAAAATTCTTGCAAGCGATTGTGCTTCACATAGCCCTCAACCTGCTCGAAACATTGTCATCTCTGACAAAGATTTCAAGAAGAATCTATCATAAGACCTGGGAGCAATAATGCTGATGCTAGCAATGTAGCCTTGGGAAGTTAATCTCATCTTATTGGCCTTCTTCCCCATCTGTCATAGGAGAGTGTTTGACTAGACTATGTATCTCTATGGTTCATTCCAGCTTCTATCCTGAATGATTCCGGTGCACTGTTTACTCATAGTAGGGAATTAAATGTCTGTGCAATAATACTTTTCTAGAGGAAGACATAAAAATGTTCCCTAACCAGTTTGGCTCAGTGGATAGAGCTTTGCCCTATCCGGACTGAAGGGTCCCAGGTTCGATTCCGGTCAAGGGCAAGTACCTTGGTTGCAGGCACATCCCCAGAGGGAAGTGTGCAGTAGGTAGCTGATCAATGTTTTCTCACTCATCGATGTTTCTAACTCTCTATCCCTCTCCCTTCCTCTCTGTAAAAGAAAAAAAAAAAAATCAATAAAAATATATTTTTAAAAATGTGTCTAGTAATTCAGTATTTTAAAAGGAAGTCAGAACCCCATTCTATTCAATCTGGAGAGATTTTAAAGAAGAAATTGTATTCTATACACTTAGAGAGAAATTTAAAGTAGGTAGATACGTTGGAGATTGATCATAAATATGTATCATTTATATAACTTAACCACAGCTTTTATGCTTCATTTTGAACATGTATGATACTGGAAGTCCTGCTTATTAAAACTTTATATGCAAAACATAGGCAAGACTATATAATTAAATCATTTACAAGAATAATGAATTCATAAATCTCAACAAAACATTCTATTAAGAGCAAACTGCAGCTCAGAATTGTTTGTTGATAAATTATACCCATAATTACTCAAATTTTAACCAGAAAATAAAGTTTTAAAATCTGTTTTTATGTGTGTAGATTTTAATAAGGACACTGAGATTCTATATTGATGCAAATTTCTGCAGCTTACTCGGTAGTTTTTCTGTAGAGTATGTAGAATGACGAATACCCACCTCCTTTCACCTAAATGAAAATGTTTATATATTTCAATTAAGATGAAAGTTTCATTCTCCCTTTTCTACATTATTTCACATAAGATGTGTTATTAATACACACTTAAGTAGGTTGGGACAAGGTTGTGCTGAAACTAGAGTGGGAATGAAACTGTTGTAGTGACCCATAAGACTGGGTTATACTTCTTTAGGAAGAAAATGTGTTAGAAATGTGTTTAATTATTTAATGCTTGTTTAAAAATATATATATAGGCTAAAAAAGAAGTGTGTGTGTGCGTGCCCAGTCAGTGTGGCTCAGTGGTTGAGTGTCAACCTAAGAACCAGGAGGTCACAGTTCGATTCCCAGTCAGGGCACATGCCTGGGTTGTAGGCTCAATCCCTAGTGTGGGGAGTGCAGGAAGCAGCCAATCAATGATGCTCTCTCATCATTAATGTTTCTATCTTTCTCTCCCTCTCTCTTCCTCTCTGAAATCAATTAAAATACACACACATTTTTGTTGTTGTTAATCCTCACCCAAGGATATTTTTCCATTGATTTTTAGGGAGAGTGAAGAGAGAGAGAGAAAGACAGAGAGAGAAACACTGATGTGAGAGAAACACATCGATTGGTTGCCTCCTGCATGAACCCCACCAGGGCCCAGGCTGGGGAGGAGCCTGCAACTGAGAAGCATGCCCTTGACCAGAATCGGACCCGGGACCCTTTGGCAATCAAAACTGGCTAGGGCAATAAAACTATATTTTTTAAAAAGTGTGTGTGTGGCTACTAGGTAGGCAAAGGAGTGGACTGGAGTTGACAATTGTCATTATATTGCTGTCCAGAACCTGAACATTCTTATTTGGGGCAAATTCTCCATTGGGTAAATGCGGAAGGACACAGAACCCTGGTTCCTTTCACTATAAAGATTTAAAAGATCAGATCAGAAAAAAGATTTTTTTTAAAAATCAGTACTTGTTTTCCTATTTTCCCTTACAACTAGAAACTGATCATGTGACTGACCCAGAACTTTGAACCATGAGCAGTGATTTGAAAAAGAAAAAGAGAGGCTGTGAAGAATCCATTCTGTGGGCAGTAGTGGCGGAACACCGGTTCCATGAGCAGCAGGGGCACATGGGAAGACAGGTCTCCACAGTTCACAGTGGCAGCGTCTAGCCCCCACTGGCTCTTCGGTGTGATGCAGACTGTGGTTCTGGCTGCATGGATGCACTCTGTCCCTGACGATTTCTCAGGCATGGTTCTCTAACACTCATGGGGACTTCCTGATCTACCCCATAGGCTTTAACATCCCTTTTCTACTTGCAATAAAACACCCACAATAGCAAGACTTTGGATGGAAAATAGCACAGAGAACAGGGAAATCCTCTATTATTAGGTTTTGTCAAAGTAAACAGACAAGGTACTTTGGTCTTTTTTGTTGTTGTGTTTTAAACTCCCTTTTCCAACTGATGTTTGCTGCCATGGAAGATGACAGAAGGAACACACACACACACACACACACACACACACACACACAGAGACGGTGTCCCAAAAGATGTATATACACTTTGAATAATTATTAATTCCAATGGGTTAAATCTGAAGAAAAAAAAAAGAAATATCAATTGAACTATCAGAAAAAAAAAGTGTGTATACATTAGTTAAATGTAGGCAAAAATACATTGCAAAGGGAAAAAAATAAAGATATTAAATAGTAAATTATGAGTAAAGATAATGTAAGAATATATACCATGGCTTTCTTTATACTTACTAAACATTAAGAAGCAAATTTGATTCTAAGCTTCCTACCAGCCAACAGAGAGAAATGTGACCAATTACACAATTCATAGTTCAAGAAAAACACAACCTAATTGCTTGTGAGAAATGTATCTACTTCTAATATTAATACAGGACCATATATCACCTCAGGGGCCTTTAACTAATATGGTTCCTATATAATAAAAGGCTAATATGCAGATCAACCAAATGGCGGAACGACTGGTCGCTATGACGTGCACTGACTACCAGGGGGCAGACACTCAATGCAGGAGCAGCCACCTGGTGGTCAGTGCTCTCCCACAGGGGGAGCACCACTCAGCCAGAAGCCGGGTTCATGGCTGGTGAGTGCAGTGGCAGTGGCGGGAGCCTCTCCTGCCTCTGCGGCAGCACTAAAGATGCCCCACTGCCGGGGAGTGGGCCTAAGCGATCAGTCGGACATCCTCCAGGGGCTCCTGGACTGTGAGAGGTCCGAGGCTGGGCTGAGGGATCCCCCCTGAGTGCACGAATTTTGTGCACCGGGCCTCTAGTAGTGTAATAAAATGAGCACAGATCTCAACCATTAAGGGTGGTAGAGTATTTTCAGTGCTATAAGTAGTTACATTTGGAATGCCTGAGTTAGGGAGTATCTTTCACTCTGTTCTATGTTGTTTGTGAGTCTGCAACCATGTTGCATATGCATCAGGACTACCGAAGATAAAACCTGAAAGAAGGAAAAAGAAAACTTACATATATTGGGTGCTCACTGTGGGCCAGACACATTTTATATGTTATCTCAATCTCAACAAGGCATTCTGTATGTTATTTCACTTAACCTCAATACTTCAAGGTGGGCCTATATTATAACTTGAGCTAGGTTACCAGACTAGAAATCACCTCTTTCTGGAGCAAATTTCATCAGTCTAAGTGACTTCCTCAGGGTACATGACTGTTTTATATAAAAGTCTGTGTGTGGTTACTAGGTAGGCAAAGGAGAACTGTGGAGACCTGCCTTCCCATGTGCCCCTGCTGCTCGTGGAACCGCTGTTGCCGCCACTACTGCCCACAGAATGGATTCTTCACAGCCTCTCTTCTTCTTGTTCAAATCACTGAAAGAAGCGGGCCTCTTACTTATATTAACTGCCTCAAGAGTGTTAAGAAAACTCCAATTCAATAAATTTGTGAAGCTCCAAGCTGGATACCATAAGGAAACCACTGTGAGCTAAAGCTAGTTCCTTTCCCAACTATGGAACTCACAACTCAGTGAGTTAATCCTTGCAACGTTTTGATTAGTTCAGTACGTATTTCAAATAAATGTGAAATTTCCATTACAAAGTTCTGTGCCTGCAATTCAAGTCTTTATTCTGTGCTATATTCCTTAATTTAAAGACTATGTTGTATTTTGTAATGGCCTTCGGCTAAAGTCATGGATTAGTTGACTCTATTTAGATTTTAAATGTTCAAAGCTAAAAGTTCTAATGGGAAATTCATTCCCAGAAAAAGAAATGGAGAAGGAAACAGACCTAAAATACTTCGGCTATAATTAATTCAAGGGAGCCCTTCAAAAATAATTTTCCCTCTTCTATGGTCCTTCCTCCTTCTAGTCTGCAATGGGGCATAACATTCAGAGAGTTGCTTCTTTGAGCAATTTTTCTCTAAAATGATGGAAAGATTGATCATTAATCAATTTACATAGATTTAAGTGACAAATTTCAAGTGGACTAAGTATTGCCTTGGAATAGCATGGTCTTCACAAGTAGGACACTCGAGACCTCTTGAGGGTGGGGGTGGGGGCTCGCGCACCTCTGAAGGTGCTGACCATTCAGAGAACAAAGAGACATGTGAGCAGAGGAGCCTAGAGACAGACTCCAGTTTTGTGAGAAGCAGCAGTAACTGGTACTATATGTGGATGAACGGCAGACACATTGTAGGAAATGGGAGTTGAAGAGGGAGAAGCTAAAATCTGAGAAATAGAACATTTTTCCATGTCTGATCTGGAAAAAAAGCCAAAAGTATTCATTCTATGCAAGAGAGTTTTTTCCACTCTCCTGAACATCTACAGGTCACCTTTAATCATTACATTCCATTATAATTGTCCTTAGGACCATTTTTGTTATGTCAAGAAAAAAAAACAAGCTTTGTTTTTTTCAAGTCGTTGTGATTCCATTAGACGGCACCACTTGAAGCTTGGATACAATAATGGTGACCAGTTAATGCAGCTAATTAGCTGATGACCCCTTCCAGAGTGACGTCAGGGAAGGGCATGACCAACCCCGGATACTGCATTTGGCAGTGCAAGGAGCCGTGACTGCCAAAGGGTGCTATTTGTTGAAGCGTGAAACCAAACCAGGGCAAGATAAAAGGAGCTGAGTCCTTATAAAAACAGTATTGTTTTTCATTAATGAGCTCTTTTTAATCAAGAGCTTTTAATCAAGAATGCTTTTCTTAACTACAGGTTTAAGTTTCCATTCTCAGGTAAGAACCTTTCTGTGCCAATGTAGAAGTTATCTGCTAAGGCTCAGTAACGTTTATTGGTGCGCTAGCGGGAGTTTATCATTTTAATTGCTTTTGTCTAGTTAATGCAAGACACAAACTTTATACTGAAGATAAAATTTATTTTCTAGAATTTCCATAGGCTGTAAAGGGTTTCTGTATTCGCCCATTCCACAAAAATGTATTGACTACCTACTGCAAGCTAGGCCTGGAGCAGACATTAGACTGCAAAGATGAATAAGGCACAGTCATTGCTCTGAGACCCTCACAGAGCCTTTAGGGAAGGAATATTAAATCAGTCATTGTTATGCAATGTACTAAGTACAAGATTAGCATCGTCTTGGCCTAATAGGAGGGCATGGAGAATGTCAGAGAAGACTGAAGTGGCCATCACCTAGTGGCAACTGAACCCCTGACTGTGCCATATAAATGAAAACAAATACCCAAACCAGCATGTGCCAATTTAATCACTTTTACCTTAGGGGACCATTTATGCCACAATTTTGACATTATCCTTTTAAGTGACTCACTTTATAAAAATTAAATCTAGTCTTGGATGTGCTAGTTACATTTTCCCAACAGTGTTTGCAGTGGACAATGTCCCCCTTGGGTCCCTTTAAACTTCTGTGTGCCCTCTAGGCTTCAGCGTGCTTCTGCCTTCAACACTCAACGCCTGTGACTTTTCTTTGGCTCACTGCCCTCGGGCTACCAGAGCCACTCCGTCCACACTTGCAGAGCCTGGACTTTGCATCCTGGACATGGCTTCTAACCAATGCCTGAGGATATGGGATTATGAAAGCCCTGCTCCCTTACCTTGCGTCTGGACAAGTCCTCAAACTTCTCCCTGGGAGATCAGCTGAAGCTACCCTTTGTAAAACCTGGCCTTAAACTGCACCCTCCCTGTCCTATCCCCCCTTCCTCTGTACCAGCCTCCCCTGGGGGCACTCCCTTAAGAAATCACCGGCACACAAATCCTTGTGTGGGGATCTGCTTCTAAGAAACTTGGTTTAAGACAATACGACCCTCCTCTTCCCCAGATAAAGGAAAAATGTTCATCCTTGTACGCACAACATACCTTGTCTACCTACTTCAGTGACACACAACTAGCTCAGAAACACTAATCTGACACTGTTACATGAAACAGAAACAGAAAACTCTGAGAGTTACAGGGCAGGTACTTCATATTCTTCTCCAAGAAGTGACTATTTAATGAGACTAATTCTCCTGCTAGCAAAATTTTATTTTTAAACTTTCTGATTTTTTAAAAAAGATGTTTCATTAATTTTTTAGAGAGAGAGAAAGAGAGAGATAGAAACATCAATGACGAGGGAGAATCACTGATTAGCTGCCTCCTGCCCGCTCCCTACTGGGGATGGAGACCTGAAACTCGGGCATGTGCCCTGACCAGGAATCAACTGGTGATCACTTTTTTTATTGATTTCAGAAAGGAAGGGAGAGGGTGAGATAGAAACATCAATGATGAGAGAGAATCATTGATTGGCTGCTTCCTAAATGCCCCACACTGGGGATTGAACCTGTAATCCAGGCATGTGCCCTGACTGGATATTGAACTGGAACCTCTTTGGTTCATAGGCTGACACCCAACCACTGAGCCACACGGGCTGGGCTGTCAGGTATATTTTTGCAAACATCTCCCAATTCATGGCTATCTTTTTTCTTTTTATTAACAGCTAGAGGCCCGGTGCACGAAATTTGTGCATGGGGGGGAGGGGTTGTCCCTCAGCCCAGCCTGCACCCTCTCCAATCTGGGACCTTTTGAGGGATGTCTGACCGCCTGTTTAGGCCCGCAGGGATCGGGCCTAAACAGGCGGTCAGACATCCCTCTCACAATGCAGGACTGCTGGCTCCCAACCGCTCGCCTGCCTTTGCCGGATTGCCCCTAACCGCTTCTGCCTGCCAACCTGATCACCCCCTAACCATTCCACTGCCAGCCTGATTGATGACTAACTGGTCCCCTGCCGGCCCGATTGCCCCTAACTGCCTTCCCCTGCCGGCCTGGTCACCCCTAACTGCCCTCCCGTGCCAGTCTGATCACCCCTAACTGTCCTCCCCTCAGGCCTGGTCCCCCCAACTGCCCTCCTCTGCAGGCCTGGTCCCCCCCAACTGCCCTCCCGTGCAGGCCTGCGTACCCCCCCAACTGTCCTCCACTGCAGGCCTGGGTCCCCCCTAACTGCCCTCTCTTGCTGGCCCGGTCTCCCCCAATTGTCCTCATCTGCCGGCCTGGTCTCCCGCAACTGCCCACAACTGCCCTCCCCTGTCAGCCATCTAGTGGCAGCCATCTTGTGTCCACATGGGGGCGGCCATCTTGAGTCTTGGTGTGAGGGTCAGTTTGCATATTATTCTTTTATTAGATAGGATGTTCTTTTAAAAGTAAAATTTTATACATTTTATGAAGTCAGATATTTTTCTTTTATAATTTGTATTTTTAAAGTCTGTTTAAAGAACTTTTGCCAAACCTACTGACCAATAACACCCTCTTCGCCATGGGTACAGATGACCTTTCCATAAGAATACTCCAGAGCCACTTACCACCAAGATGACTGGAGATGACACAAACCCTGTTTGTCATCCCTAGTCATATATACATGACATCTTTTAAAATATGGCTAAACAACCTTTTCTATTGTGTTATAACTTTTACTTGTTTTTCTAATAGTTGTAATAGGTTAAAGACTTAAAAAAATCATTCTCATCTTTCAGGATTATAGAGAATTAAAGTACAGAATTCAAATATTCATCTACTAAAAAAAGATTAAAATCATCAGGTAAAATAAATGAAAGTGTTCTCAGCTCTGTGTAAAACCATTCTATTGAAAACAGTGCTAGTAAATATATGACAACCAACAGTGCACTTTAGGTAGATAATAAAAATTTAATAGTAATATCACAAAATAAACAAATTTATAAAAGTATTTAGTTTTAGATGCTAGAAATAATATACATAATAAATTCAGCATGGTACTGATAGTGCTGCAAGATTAGATTTTATTCTTCAAATTATAGATTATGCCAATCAGGCTGCTTTGTACTCAAGTTTCAAAAAATCTACTTTTATTACTAAAAGCATCTGGACTTTATACATTGCTACTGAAACCATGTAATGTCTGGCATATTGCAATTGAAGCTGTGTGACTACCATCTTAATGATCCTCTCATAATGGAAATAAAAGAGGTAAACATTTCCCCCCTTTGGAATAACAGTTAACAAAACTGTCAGTGTCAAAAACTATTCCTTTCTCCTTTTTAATCTCATATAAGCACATGCTTGAAAGAACATTAAAAACAAAAAGGGCAACTTTATGCTATATGCTAGGTTGATGTTAAAATCCACAGACTAATTTTTAGATATAGTATTTCTGGTTCTGGTCTTTTAAAAAAAGAAACAGAAGTAATTAACACTTTTAACATCAGGAAATATAATTTTGTTATTCTTTCATAATCAAAATTTTCAATTATTTCTAAGACTGTCTCTATAGCCTGTTTTCACTCAGCTAGTTCAGGAGACACACTGGTTGAAAAAGGGCTGAGGATATAAACTTTAAGGCTAAAAAATTCCATCTCCAAAATGTAAAGATTTAAATAGAGCCCTTGACAAGGTTATTTAATACCTAATTGCTGGTCATGAAAACAAGCAGACAGAAAAAAAGGGCCATATTTAAATGCTTAAATGAAAAACCACAGGCAGGTCTTTCACAACGTAATTCTTTCAACATAAGAACATTTGCTGAAAGTAAAAGTTACCTTACTTCATGATACATCTTCTTCAAAACCATTACGCCCAATTCTGGATCAATGTCTCTTATGCTTTGGTTGGAAGATTTAATATAGTATATAGTCTGTAGGAGGTAACTATAGAACTCAACAAACAAAATAAAATAGATAAAATATTAGAATCTTAATTGAAAAATGTCATGTTTGTCCATCTTTTCCATGCAATCAGCATGCCCATCTTAAATCTGACATATCATTTATAAAAGATTGCTACAGTCCCCACTGAAACTTGTTATTCTGATGCGCCAAATTCAGATGCTTTCATACAGGTGAGGATTAAAGAATGTTTATTCATCATTGTCTGTAAAAAAAAAGAGAAAAAAATAAATTAATTTCCCTGCAAATCAACTGTATGTATCTACTTGTAAAAAAAATTATATTTTTCATGCTAAAGGAAAAGAGCTTTAATGTAGTTTTTATTATAATATCACATACTCAGTGTAAAATATTCAGTCAATACAATGAACAATAAAGTGGGAAGCAAAAAATGATCTATAAGCCAAAGACAACCAACATTAATTTTATATAAATCTTCCCAGATCTTTCCCTGTGCATATACAAATATCTTTTTTAAAATTACAATAAAATGCAGTTTTGAGACATGAGTTTCCCCCACTTAAAACACATAATGGACAAAGAGATGAATAAATAAGTAATAAAACAAGATTATAAAATGTTAATGGCAGAATCTAGGTGGTGGGTATATGGGTGATAACTTGAAAAGTTCTTTCAACATTTCTACACAATGACAATTTTACAATAAAATGTTGAAAAAGAATAAGTCATAGATATATTCCATTTCAATTTCAATGGCTGCATTTTGTTTTATTTTATGGATATGGCACAATTCAGCATTTCTATTTTAGCCACTTTGGTTATTTCCAATTTTTTTGTTAGTCTAAGAAAACACTGCTGCATGAATTAGAGCAGTTAATTTAATCCACGATAACAATCGCCATCTTCCACATGCCAGCAAAGGTGATTGCTCATTAAACTCCAAGTGTCATCTCTAATCACTGCACTGCCTAAGACCCTTCACTCGCTCCCCACTGCCTCAGGACAGAGCCCTATATGGGCTGCAAAGCCCTTCATTATCTGGCCTTTTAAATATGTCTAGCCTTATCTACTTTCATTGCCCACTTTCCCTAAGCATCCCCATAATTCATGCTTTAGTAACAGTGAATTGCTTATTGTTCCCCTAATGCAATATTTCACATCCCTCTATGTAGTACACATATTGATTTGGGGGTTAATTCCCATTAATATTTCAAAATCCAACTCTGATGTCCTCTCCCCTAGGAAGAATTACCCTGAAACCTTGATTTCTTCCAATATAGCCAGATCATTACCTTATGCAACATATATGTTACAATTATCACTCTGTATTACAATTTAATTGCTTTTTTATAATCACACAATGTCTCAAATAGTCAGGAAAGTACAGAGAATAAAGTAATGAACACACACCTACCTAATCCTTAGAATTAATAAAAGTTAACTTGTAGCTATATTGGTTTGGATTATTTGTTAAGAAAAATCATATTACAGGTACAAAGTACTCTTCTCCAATCTTATTGACTTCTCTTCTTCCCCAGGGGCTGTATCCTGAGTCTGATGTGTGTCCTTCCCTCCCATGATTTTTTACTTTTATTAGATATAAGTATACCTAAATAAAATTGCCTTTAAACATTACAAAAATGATATCATGTACTAACTACTTACTCAACTGATCATATTTGTGGGGCTTATCCATATTGATAGATAAAAACTTAGTCCATTTGTTTTAACTGCTCTAGAGAATTTCATTACATAAACACAGTACAATATCCAAAGTCAATGTGGAAAGAAGGTATGTATTTCCTTCTTAAGAGACTACAAGCTTGGACGTACGCTAGTAACTTGCATCATGCCATATTATGAGAAAGAGCCACATGAAATGTAACTACTGTAAAAATTACTGAAGGTATTTTTCAGTCTGATATAGTACTATTTTATAAAATGGGGTTCAAGATCTCAATAAAATCATGAATTCACAAGTTCCAGATAATGTTTTAATTTTATATTTCCAATTCTCTAATAATAAAAATAATCTTCTAACGTTTTGGAGGAAAGCATTTGCTTTACACTACTGACGGGCATTTTTAAGGACTAAGACTTGAGTTTTCACTGACGTCTATGGACTTAGATTCTTGGAATCTGAAAAAAATTTTTACCCTTTAAAGGAATCGACATATTATTCGAGCTTGAGGAACACTATATCATAGTCCTCTCTTTTTTAAGAATAATGGGAATTGTTTCCTTTCTTTCAATACCAAAAATAGCTGTCCTCTGCGTAACTGACATGCTTTGTCTCATGCACACTGTGACTCATGGACTTAATTACGTTTCCTGCTTTGCTAGAAAGATCAGCACCAAATTGGTGACTTGTTTTCACAAAATGTAGAAACCATTTGAACATACACTTTGTATTCTTACTTCAGTCTTGGCTTAATATTATATTGTTTGTACTCATTTGCCTGATACGTTGAATTTCTCAAACACTTGTTCTTAATTTTACCATGTGTTGTATGTATTTTTAAATGCAATCTTTAATGTTTTCAAAACAAGATAAAATCTTATAAAAATTTATAGTTAAATTTAAGCATCGACATTTTAAATCCTCAATTTCAAATCATACTTATAAAGTAACAGAATTTTTGACCAATATTCTAGACATATATTCTTGTTCAAAATCATCAGAATCAGTTTATAAATTAATTTTGAAAAATTGGGTTCCTTACTTCATGATAAGATACTTAAAACAAAAAGACCACATTTTATTATTATTATTTTTTGTTAATCCTCACCCAAGGATATTTTTTCCATTGAGTTTTTAGAGAGAGTGGAAGAGAGGGAGAGAGAAAGAAACATCAATGTGAGAGACACATTAACTGCTGTCTCCCACGCACGCCTGCAACCAAGGTATGTGACCTTGACCAGAATAGAACCTGCAACCCCAAAGTTCTCGGGCTGACGCTCTATTCACCAAGCAAACTGGCTAGGGCAAGACCACATATTATTGACCTTGATAACCCACTTCATTCACTAAACTTGATTTTAAGTAAAATTGAGCTTTTTCCAAAGAATTAAATGCTCCCAGAAAAAGGACTTATATCAAAAAGGATAATCAAAAAATCTGGTAATAAGCTGTCACAGGGAAATTCCAAAAGAGAACTTTCAAGGTATTTTGTGTAATGGAACATCTTCATTAGACTACGTCTATATCTCTACATTAAGTTCTTACATTTTTCCACCAAATGCTGTTATAGTTCTTTAACAATTTTTATAGAGAAGTGCTCCCTTAAATTTCTATTGATAGATTTCACAGCAACCACCATTAATATAAAACATTTTATTTTTATTTGCTATAATCCTAAGGGGGCTAAAAGAAACCATAATGAAGAATAAGTGCAGCACTAATTACTGGCTTATGAAGGAAGACTGGTATATATTCAATGCATTACTTGTTGCTAACAACCCTAACTTTTTCTTGACAGTTATTCTGTTAAAAAGAATAGTACTGAAAATAGTGATTTTTTTTTTAATCCTCACCTGAGGACATGCTGAAAGAAAGAGAGGGAGGGAAGAAGGGAGAGAGAGAGAGAGAGAGAGAGAGAGAGAGAGAAACATTGATGTGTGAGAGAAACATCAATTGGTTGCCTTCTGCACATGCCCCAACAGGGGATCAAACCTGAAAGCCAAGTATGTGCCCTGACCAGGAATCCAAACAACTACCTTTTGGTGCACAAAATAACATTCAACCAACTGAGCCACTCGGCTGGGCAAAATACAGTGATTTTTTAAGCTATAATAGTACTGACTATACCTAAAGATTTTCTAATTTTGATTTATCAATAACTATTAGAGTTTTACAAGACTTACTTGTATTAAAACAATCCAAAGAAACATTTTTTGTTGAGATTTAGAAAACACATATCATAAAACTTTAGGAAAAAACAGTCAATGTAAATAAGTCTACATAATTATAAAGCTGCTCCCCAAATTAAAAAAAATACTGAATTTCATTTTAGTAAACAATTTTTCATGAGTCAAACTATCAAATATTTTCATAAGAAGCCTTGCTCTGAAATACTTGAACTGAATATTAACAGCTCTATTCCTATGGAAATCCAGGTATTCATCATCTCATGCCCAAACACACCTACAGTTTCAAAACAGATTACTTCCAATCTTGGCACTCTCCAAACCATCCAGAATACTGCGACCAGATTGAACTTTATAAAACACTTCATTCATTATGTCAGTTTTTTCAGTTCAAAAATCTTCACTGATTTCCTCTGTGTATTTTACACACTTCACAATGTCAGATCACAAAGACTAATTCTCAATAAGAAGCTTCTAATATGGTCAATTTAATCCTAATATACATTAATCAGTTCATTCTATTTTCCTCACAAATTGTTCCCTCTATATTTCTTTCCATTTTTCACAAACGAACTTCCCCTTCTCTAATTCCTACTGTACTAAAAAGTATCTTAGGATGAGCAATCAATTATATGTGTATATATATTCTATAATAATAAAAGCATAATATGCTAATTAGACCAGACCACCGAACAACCTTCAGGATGTCCTTCTGGACAACCTTCCGGATGAAGCCAGGGCTACGAGGGCCGAGCCCCTTGCATGAGTTTCGTGCATCAGGCCTCTAGTGTGTGTGTGTGTGTGTGTGTGTGTGCGTGTGTATACCCTCACCCGAGGACATATTTTTACTTTTATTGATTTTTAGAGAGAGAGAGAGAGAAACATCAATGTGAGAGAGAAATATTGATTAGTTGTCTCCTGGATGTGCCCTGACTGGGGATTGAACCCACAACCTAGGTATGTATCCTGACCAGAAATTGAACCAGCAACCTTTGGTGTACGGGACAACGCTCCAACCAAATGAGCAACCCAGCCAGGGCTATATATAGTTTTAAATATTTATAACTTATCTCCCAAGGAAACTGTAAACATGTAAGCAAATATTAGGTCTTTTATTGTCCAGAGTAATGAAGTGCGAGGCATACTAGTACAAGAAGCACACAATAACTACTTTGAAAACCAATCTAAGTACATTAGATTGGAGATCATTTTCCTATTTTTATAGCAAAGGAAAGTGAAACTTAAGACAAAATAAATCACTCAATGTCACACCATCAGCCTCCCAAAGAGTCAGGACTGTGACACTGGTCTCTTGGTTCTGTGGTAAGTGCTCTTGACTATATTTAAAGAGAAACCATTTTTACCTAATAACTTTTCATAAAGTCCTAACATATTTTTGAGTGATTCTATAGGTAAGTAGTTTCCAAATATAAAAGTGGGTTACATTCCAATCCTCATAGATGAACTCTCCTTACTCTGAAAGAGATTACATTTAGTATTATTTAGGATAAACTTTGCATATTGCTGAAGCTCATCAATTTACATTTGTCATGTTGTTTTTTGCACATTTATTTAAAATATAAAAATGGGAGGAAATCTTACCTTCCTGATAGGCCCCATCTGCCATGACTAAATGAAGAATCTTGGCATAAAGATGCTGATGTTCGTTTCCCAAAATATTCTGAGCTATTGTTGAACAAATCTCTATATTTTCATCTTCATCTTCATGAACAGCCTATACCAAATCCAAATATAAAGTAATATTTGAATATTATCTTTCTCTAATTGGATACTTTGTTAATCTTTTACAATAAATTTACTTACCAATAAGAATCACTGACATTTCACTAGTAATTCAAACACAGCATATTTCAAAATTAAATGTTTTAACTGACATTTCACTTACCTTTATTTTCTCATAAACTTCAAAGAACTTTTCAAAGCCTATTTCCTGCTCCAGGTGAAGTCTCAGCTCCTCTAAATGGTTAAAGACACTATCATATTCACACTCACTAGTTATCTCACCATCACTGTTATCTAAAAAACATTAAAAAGATATTTTATAATTTAAAAAGACTAAATCAAATAATTATTACCCTAATATACTAAAATTCTATAAGTGAACAATGTCATTGAAATAGAATACTTTTGCACTGGCTGGAGTGGCTCAGTTGGTTGGGTGTCATCCTGTGCACCAAAAGGTTGCCAGTTCAATTCCCATTCAGGTACATGGGCTCAATCCCTGGTAGGGGGCATGCAGGAGGCAGCCAATCGATGTTTCTCTCTCTCATTCTCTCTCTCTCTTTCCCTCTCTCTCTCTTCTCTCTCCCTTTCTCTCCTTAAAAATGATAGCAAAAAAGAAATAGACTACTTTGTACTTTAAATATAAAGTTTTTGTCATTATCATATTTGTCATTTATACAGGTAATCAATCCACATAAATTTGTCTTAATAAGAACATTACTCTGAAATCTTTTCTTTTGATAGAAATAAACAGTAAACCAGTATAGAATAAAAGCTTCCCTAGAGATGTCATCAAATGTAGCAAAAAATAAAAAATAAAAAAATAGAAAAAGCACACCCATATGTTCTGCATCACAGCAACCAACCCTAACTACTATTTTTAAAAAGTAGATATTAAACATGAGCCAAACATTAACAAGCATGCAAAAGGCAGACAACCTAAAATACATACCATAAAACTTCAGTAAAGCACCTAAAAAGTATTATAAATGCTCTGTATGTTTTATGCACGCCAAAGGTACTTTGAAAAATTCCAGTAAAAAACAAAATTACTGAAGGATCATTCCTTTTCACATGAGTTCTTCTTCCCAAATAAATGCAGTTATTGGAATACATGTATTTTCTTTATATCTTAGCGGTAATGCTATGAATAAAGAATAGTTTCTAAAACAAAGTTTAAAAAGCTGCTTTAGTCTTATCCCTTCTGGTTAACCACTGTATGTAGAAGCTCTTTGCAAAACATAAAATACTAAGAAAATGAAGTTATTATCTTTATTACTAAAGAAATAAATCAAGAAATAAATATTATTCTGTCAAGAAACAGAATAAAAATGCTTCAAAAAAGCATTTCCATAATTTGATGGGAAAGAAATGGAACAACTTTTTGTTCTGAAATACTTGCTCTGAAATACTTGAACTGAATATTAACAACTTTTATTTTTTTTTGTATATGTGCATTTGTGTGAAAAGAAAAAGAATAAATACAAGTCAGACAAAGAAGCATGCTTCAGTTTTATTTAAAACTGGAAGTGGTTCAGCCTGACTGGTGTGACTCAGTGGTTGAGCATCGACCTATGAACCAGGAGGTCATGATTCAATTCCCAGTCAGGGCACATGGCTGGTTATTGGCTCAATCCCCTGTGGGGGGTGTGCAGGAGGCAGCCAATCAATGATTCTCTCTCATCATTGATGTTTCTATCTCTCTCTCCCTCTTCCTTCTTTCTGAAATCAATAAAAATATATTTTTAAAAAATAAAACTGGAAATGGTTCATATTAGATATCAGAAAAACATACTCTAGTTGAAATATGTGTACGCACTGGAAAAGGAAAAGGCCCACCACAATCGTGATCACGCACCCGAGTGCCACTCTTCATTGAGGGCGCTTTCGCTGCTGGGATTGTCCTCCTCGTCGGCTGGATCTGTCCCATTCACAGTCTGCTCTAGGTCACTGTTCTTCAGGACGGATTCTTCCTCCTCGCTATATTCCTCCCCAGGTTCTTCTCTGAGTAACTGCTCCATAGAGGCCTGAAGCTCTTGTAAATCTGTGTCAGTTTCTTCAAACACACTGAAATGTAAAAATCTAAACATTACTAAAGCCCACGTCTTTCTACTCAAACACTTAATACTCCAATACTTTTCTTTTATGTTTTGAAAGTTCAGCAAAATCTTGGTATGGATGTATAATAATTGCACACTATACAAAAAGCTTTCCATATAAACCCTCACTGGGCATCTGAACTCTTAGAAATGGAAATACTTAGGGAATTATATGTTCAGGTTAATTGGATGATTTAGTAAATAAAATGGTCACCAGAAGTCTTATCTTTAGATGCTTATTCTTGAAAATATTTCTAAAGTATATAATAAGTAGACTTTACTGTAATTATAATACATTAACCATAATAATCTTATGTGGGACACGGAACCAAGATGGCGGCATAGTTAAACAACTAATCTGCTGCCTCACACAACAATTTCAAAAACACAACTAAAAGACAAAAACGTCTACCACCCAGAACCACGGGAAAGCTGGCTGAGTGGAAGATTTACAGCTGAGAAGAGAAAGGAGCACAATCGCTGAAAAGCTGAGGTACGGAGGCACTCGAATCGGGCCGGCAGCGGCGGGCGGCTGGGTGCGCGGCTTTTCTTCAACCCGCAGGGAGACAAGCTCCCGATCACTCTGAAATCCAGTTTCTGGGGACACTCGGGGGACCCAGGCACCTACGGGGAGAAGCTGGACTCTCGGCCATCAGGTCGGAAAGTGAGAGTGACTTTTTTGCAGAGGTGCGCCCAGCATTCATTGTTTACTGCGCTGGAGCGCGGGGCGCAGGGACTTGGAAACATGGAAAGGCAGAGACGGCTGACGGCAGCCATTGCCGTTGGCCACGCCCCAGCCTAGTGACGCCCTGAGACCCCGCCCAGCCCTGAGGCCCCGCCCTGCACATTCTACAAACCCGCCCAGGCTCCACACAGCGGCTTTTGCATATAATTGGCCTGTTCTGTGGCAGCTTAACCAACTACAGCTCCAGACTGCTCCAAAACCGCCCAAGCAAAGGAGGAGAAAACTAGCCCTTGCTGTAGCTCCTGCTGGGGAACACACAGTACACAAGGGTACACCAAGAGTGTCCACCTCAAGTAACTGGGAGGCTGACCCGTTGAACCAATAGGACACCTAGTACACAAAACTACCCTACCAACCCAGGGAAGCAGAGAATATGAGAAGGCAAGGAAACAGATCACAAACCAAAGAAATGGAGGAGAATAAGCGACTGGACATAGAGTTCAAAACCACGGTTATAAGGTTTTTCAAGAATTTCATGGAAAAGGCCGATAAATTAAATGAGACCCTTGAGGATATGAAAAAGGACCAACTAGAAATTAAACATACACTGACTGAGATAAAAAATATTATACAGAGACCCAAAAGCAGACTAGAGGATTGCAAGAATCAACTCAAAGATTTGGAATACAAAGAGGCCAAGGACACTCCTCCAGAGAAGCATGAAGTGAAGAGAATTCAGAAAGTTGAAGATAGTGTAAGAAGTCTCTGGGACAACTTCAAGCGAACCAACATCAGAATTATGGGGGTACCAGAAGAAGAGAGAGAGCAAGATGCTGAAAACCTATTTGAAGAAATAATGAACGAAAACTTTCCCCACCTGATGAAAGAAATAGACTTACGAGTCCAGGAAGCGCACAGAACCCCAAACAAAAGGGATCCAAAGAGGACCACACCAAGACACATCATAATTAAAATGCCAAGAGCAAAAGACAAAGAGAGAATCTTACGAGCAGCAAGAGAAAAACAGTTAGTTACCTACAAGGGAGCTCCCATACGATTATCAGCTAATTTCTCAACAGAAACCATGCAGGCCAGATGGGAGTGGCAAGAAATATTCAAAGTGATGAATAGCAGGAACCTACAACCAAGACTACTCTACCCAGCAAAGTTATCATTCAGAATTGAAGGGCAGATAAAGAGCTTCACAGATAAGAAAAAGCTAAAGGAGTTCATCACCACCAAACCAGCATTATATGAAATGCTGAAAGGTATTCTTTAAAAAGAGGAAAAAGAAGAAGAAAGATAAAAATTATGAACAACAAATACATATATATCAACAAGTGAATCTAAAAGTCAAGTGAATTAAAAATCTGAGGAACAGAATAAACTGGTGAACTTAATAGAATCAGAGGCATAGAATGGGAGTGGATTGATAATTCTCAGGGGGAAAGGGGTGTCTGTGTGGGGAGTATGGGAAGAGACTGGACAAAAATCATACACCTATGGATAAGGACAGCAGGGGGGGAGGTAAGGGAAGAGGGGGGGTAGGAACTGGGTGGTGGGGAGATATGTGGGGAAAAAGGAGAAACAATTGTAATCTGAACAATAAAGATTCATTAAATTAAAAAAAAAATAATCTTATGTGGGGAATCTTGTTTACAAGAAATTGCTCAGGATATTAATTCTATTTTCATGGAAATATAGATGCTGAAATGAACTAATTTATGCAAATAGTATTATACATTTATACAGTACTTTAGTTTTATACTATTATTTAAATCTTATTCACACAAAACTCACTTAAGAGACATAGAAGCTGTGAATCAAAGTGTTTAAATGACTTATTCAAGGCCACAGTCAATAAATGACAATTATAGGACTGAAATCTAGGTCCTCTGACCATTTCTATAATACCCCCAAAATGTACTCATACTCACAACGTTATCTCTCCTGTGATTTGCTTCTTTCTCCTAAAGTGGCATGTAAATAGGTTAACGCCTTTCCTAAAGTTTACACTCCAATCAAACAGACAAATGTTTACTGAAGAACTAAAATATCAACAATATTATGTGAGACAGTGAATAAAATTTCCATTAATGGAAAAAAGAAAATAATCTTTTAATGTAGAAATATCTTTATTATGTACTTATGTGTACAAACTCCTACACTTTGACTTTGTAGTAGCTATAGAAAAGCAAAACATCTATGAGGAAGAAAGAGTATCTAATTTTTTTGGATCATCCTACTAGTAGCATTTAACTTACTACATTTAATTACAAAAGTAGTATAACAGGCACATCTGCTAGGTACCATTACCACAATGACTGAACACTGACTTGTGGATAAAACTCTCTAGTGGCCACCAGCCTAGAGCAGTGATCGGCAAACTCATTAGTCAACAGAGCGGCAAACCGTGGCTCAAGAGCTGCAGTTTGCCGACCATTGGCCTAGAAGAATTAGTGGCCTCCATAATGGTAGTAAAATAAGCAGGACTGCTAAGTTTGCCATTGCAAAGAAAAATGAGATTATGATCTTTTATGAAATGAACATTTCAAAATTTGTCTCAGGTAATTCAAAACCTGGTCCCAAATTCACCTTTTAGTAGACTTTCTTATTAGTCAATTTTGAGTAAAGTTTGGATTTAAATAAATTAATTTTTTCCTCAAAGAAAACATCAAGTGAAATTTCCTGTATAGACATGGAATAACTTACTTTAAAAAAATAACTTAGTTTTCAAATTTAAAAAAATCATGTTAAAGGCTTCTAACTTAAATTTTAAAATAAAATTGTAATCAACTAGTAATTAAAAGAACATAAGCCACAAATAAATGATAGTTCACTCAAATAAAATCGGATGACTTTATAAAAACTGAGGAAAAAACTGCTACCTAGCACTTTGCCAACCATAAAGATGCTGAAATGTTGTGTTCTCCAATAGGCGTAATGAAAAGATAGTTAAAATGCTTAATGACCAGAGGTAAGCAGAAGAAAACAAAGATAAAAAAGGTAACTTTTCCTCTAAATTTTGAGGGTACCAGCAAAATTCTACAAAACCCCATAAGAATTTTAAAAAAGAAGGCAGAATTTAAGAGATAAAATTTGGTTAGAGATTTAAGAAGGGGTAAGACTTAAGAAAAACAAAGAGAGAAAATAAAATATAGCAGATGAAGTAACCCTGGCTCAAATATTATAGGAGGGTTCAATCACACCAAAACACAAGTTCTTTCTATTGAATGGCAGAGATGAAAAAGGAGAAAATTTAATTTAAAAAATCAGAAAAGAAATCACACAAATTCTAATATTTTGAATGTATTTCCTGGTGACTTAAATACACTGTACCTTCTCAAACACTTTATTCTAGGGTGTCCTGGTTTTATTCTCCCCCACCCCAAATTTGTAACACTTGTCTGAGGGGTGAGAGGGCTGACTGATATCAAAGAATGTGAAGCGGGATTACTGTCTAAAGGGCCATCACTTCCAACTATTCTCAGAAGTATTGCTTAAATGACCCTGCTAGATTTTTAGATTCCCTATGAATCATAAAGTAAGGAATTTTGTGAAAGCAATTAAGTTACTTACATGTAGAACACACAAGCAAGCACGTGCACACACACAACCAAACAACTATCCCACCCACTAACTCCTCACTGCCATGGTTTTGAAATAATTCCCATCAGCAGATAGATGAGGATGGAGCTTTCTGGTCATCTTCCTGGGGAATTGTAGTGTAGTAAGTAAGCACTTCACAAATTCCCACTACAACTCCTATATCATGTGGTGTTGCACTATTTAACAGTCATTATTCTGCTAACATTCATTCACTTAATATTTATTAAGCACCTACCAGGTGCAAGCCATTATGCTGGATGCTAAGTGGTGAATAAGACAGAGAAAACCAGGAGAAACCATTTTCTTATATTCTCCAAGTGAGATTAAGTCATACTATATTGAGGCAGAAATACATATCAAAATTTGCATGACTGTAGTTTAAATACGCTGTAAAAAGTTAAAGGAGTAGTGAAAAGTTAGCTACAGATCATTTTTAGAAAGTGTCCAGGTAAGTTACCATCTCTAGGACATTTATAAACTCAGAAATGCTGTTAGTGTTACTATCTATTAATCACTTCACACTCACATGTCTTCAGAATCAGAAGGTCCTTCTTTAATGTGCTCGTCTTCAATGTCATCCATTTCAAGGTTGTCTTGCCGGACATCTCCTACCGTGGGGACATCCATCAGTGTTCTGAACAGCTTTGAGAGATCTGGAAGTGAACATGTCCTCAACATCTAAGAAAAGGCAACAGATTTCTTATCAGGAGTATGATTAGAAAATAAAAACAAAAAAATTGTAAAATTAGAGTTAAAGATAATTTTATCATTATATATATATTAAAGGCTCACTTGCCCAAGGTGAGTCTTAATTCTTTTGAATTTCAGTGAGGAAACTAAACTTGGAGTTATGTTTGGGATTCAACACATAGGTTTCAACATAGCGTCACCTTTAAAAGGTAGGGAGAGGTGTTTATTTGGGATGTACTCAGAGCATGGAACTGGAAATCTGCCCGGAATCAGGCATTGCTAAAAACTGCCAGTTTGCTCCTTCTCACTCGTGGTCCATATTGTGCCTTCATGGTATCTCTGCCAAGTCTTCCTTTACTTTCCCATGGCTAACCCTCCATATATATAGGGTGTCCTCCCAAAAAGTATACACACACTTTGAATAAGTATAAAGGCATTGTTTATTAAAATACATTTCATTTTCAAAATTGAGCAATCAGCTATTAAGTGTGCATACATTTTTTGGAGACACCTGTATTTTTTCCCAAATCTTAAAAGTTAATCTGAAGTGTTGACTAAGCACCAGTACACATAATTGATGGCTCTTTGTACCACTTTATCACTAGGAGTTGCTGGCTAGCCAACAATGGTTAAAACAGGGGCTTCAAATTAGTGGGGGGTGGGGGGATGCAAAGTCCTAGCCCAGTGGTCGGCAAACTCATTAGTCAACAGAGCCAAATATCAACAGTACAACGATTGAAATTTCTTTTGAGAGCCGAAAACCGACTTCTGCGCATGGGCCACGAAGTTTCAATCACACTGTACGTGCGCGCCCGCACGGGGTATTTTGTGGAAGAGCCACACTCAAGGGGCCAAAAAGCCGCGTGTGGCTCGCGAGCTGCAGTTTGCCGACCACTGTCCTAGCCGGTTTGACTCAGTGGAAAGAGCGTCGGCGTGGGGACTGAGGGGTCCCGGGTTCGATTCCAATCAAGGGCATGTACCTCTGTGGCAAGCTCGATCCCAAGCCCTGGTTGAGGTGTGTGTGAGGGCAACCAATCAACATGTCTCTCTCACATAGGTGTTCTCTCTCTCTCTTTTCTACTCTCTCTAAAAAATCAATGGAAAAATATCCTCAGGTGAGGATTAACAACCACAAAAAAGCCTAACAATGCTAAAGGAACAATGGGCTGTGAGTGGGGCCTTTCCCACTCTGGACGGCTAAGGACACTGCCACGTCCATGCTGAAAATCCTTGGTAGCAGCAGGTGAGAAGGACTCAGCAAACCCAGCTAAGGAAAAACCCTGCAGACAGCTGAGGTGTTTACAATTTGATTTTTTTGTTGGATAAGACTAGGGATATGAGGAATGGCTTTTGTCCACTAACTTTCAACCAATGGACTGATAGGGCTATAAAACAAGTATGTATTATAGTATAAGTCTCAGGGTTGGGTTAACCCTAAAGACTCTATGAGATCTGAAACATGACTCCCAAGGCCCTGATTAACAGCATATACACCAGACGGGAGACTGTGAAA
This sequence comes from Eptesicus fuscus, assembly GCF_027574615.1. Taxonomy (NCBI): domain Eukaryota; kingdom Metazoa; phylum Chordata; class Mammalia; order Chiroptera; family Vespertilionidae; genus Eptesicus; species Eptesicus fuscus. Next base: position 39,310,311 of record NC_072478.1, on the reverse strand, counting down.
ACACAACATTTAGCATATTAATGAAAATTTATCTACTTGGACAATTTTATTGGTACAATCTGTTTTTGAGAATAAAAAAGGATAAATTTCCATTATTGGAACATAATTTACATATTAAAGCACTCAAGAGGAAAAAAATGGTTTCAATCGGCAAGATGAAGATACACTGCTTGTTAAAGCATTTAATAGTATTTATTTTGCTGAATCTCTCACTGTCAGCAGAATTTATCCTTGACTTATTTATTATTTTAATGTTTTGAACCATGTATATTATAAACCAGCAGTATGCAAAATACACACCTAGTAACAGTTCTTTCAGAAACATGCTAATCAATAAAAATTAACAGCATATACTCATGGATACAAAAGAGAGTGAGTGATTGCAGGGGGAGGTGGCTAGAGAGAGGAAGAGAAGGGTATACATGGGGATAAACAGTGATAAAAAATTAATAGCATATATGCATTACATACCTAAATACAAAGCAACTACACAAAAGGATGCACTATTTTTTAGGTTGACATAAATTTTAGCCTGGAAAAAATAATCTTAGTTCTAATTTATTCCTTTCACTCCTTAAAATAGCTTTCATAACTGAACATAAAATAACAGGAAGAATTTCCAGTGGTATGTCATTTGACAACCTTCCTCTCAGAATGGGTTTACACACCTACCAACCCAACAACTATCTGTCCTATGCTAAAAATCATTTAGGTTCGTACTCTTCTTTGAAAGACTGTTAAAGTTTTAAATAGAAAATTCACCTTTAATCAGAAAATTTTATATAAGCAAACTTTCAGTTCTATAATTCTGATTCTAAGTTTTTTCATGTTGTTAAAGTAATATTCTATAGTTTTAACAATCATAGAAAGAGATCTTTCTGAAAATAGCTATCTATAACATGTTGCCTTACATCTTCATTTACAGTCAGACTAATCTTTTTCTAGATTCTTTAAAGAATGATTTCACACAGCTAGCATTTGGTGCCATTATAAATCAATCAGGAGATCAATGTTTTAGAAAACTTTAAAACATAAAAAACTCACTTTTTCATCAGTAGTATTTTTCTTTTTTCTTTTTTTTTTTAAATATATTTTATTGATTTTTTACAGAGAGGAAGGGAGAGGGATAGAGAGCTAGAAACATCAATGAGAGAGAAACATCGACTAGCTGCCTCCTGCACACCCCCTACCGGGGATGTGCCTGCAACCATTGTACATGCCCTTGACCGGAATCGAACCTGGGACCTTTCAGTCCGCAGGCCGACGCTCTATCCACTGAGCCAAACCGGTTTCGGCAATCATCAGTAGTATTTTTCATATAAAATTATTAATTAGTAATACTTTGGTTATACTGTGAAATGGTTTATGATGAGCACATCTGTTTAGCTTCTGTTTACTGCAATTAAAGTATAACATTTCACCCTTGAAACAGTTTCCATAGTCCTGACCAGGTGGCTCAGTTGGTTTGAGCATCATCCCGTACACCAAAAAGATTGCCGGCCAGGGCACATACCTAGGTTTCAGGTTTGATCATAGTTAGTGATCAAATGGGAGGCAACCAATGGATGTTTCTCTTTCACATTGATGTTTCCCTCTCTCTCTGTCTCTCTCTCTCTCATCATTAAAAAACATATCCTCAGGTGAGGATTAAAAACAATAGCTTTTATAAATATTTGCTTATTCCAACCCATAAAATGGGTTAAAAATGAGTTTAAAACACTAATTAAAAAATTATGAGCACCTACCAAAGGCAAAAATCATGAACATTATCAAAGAACTAGAGGCCCGATGCACGAAATTCATGCGAGGGGCTCAGAACTTGCAGCCTTGGCCCTCACAGCCCTGGCTTCATCCAGAAGGTTGTCCGGAAGGACATCCAGAAGGTCGTTCGGCTGTCTGGTCTAATTAGCATATTATGCTTTTATTATTATAGATGATATTTTAGCAAATAAAAAGAAGACATTTAAGGTACATGCGCTAGTTGTAAATTGTACATTAATATTTTCCCCACCTTACATTTGCTATAACAAGAAATCTTTGTAAGAGGTTGAATTATCCCATTTTAGGAAACAAATTATATAAATATTTATCTTCATGATTCAAGGTCAGCATTATCTCAGAGATTTATGGGATAGGCAGATATGGTTTTCTGTCCTTGCCTGAAATGGCTACAGATTGCTTTGATTTTCTAGTGTTATTTTTTTTTCCTAGTGTTTTTTTCTTGCACTTTTCTCCCAAAGTACTTTTCAGAACTAGTGAGGTATAAACTAAGATCATGAAAGTAAATCAAATAATTGAATGTATTATGTAAGGAGTCATAATTTTATTTTATTTTTAAATTTATCTTTATTGTTGAAAGTATTACAATGTCCTCCTCACTCTTTCCCCCATTGACTCCCTCCACCCAGTACCCACCCCTCCCAAGCCTTCACCACACTAGTGACTGTGTACATGGGCTATGCATATATGCATATAAGTTCCCCAATTAATCTCTCCTCCTGACCCTCACCCCTGCCTTCCCTCAAAGACAGCAATGAGGTTTTAAAAAGCTTTGGGCTAAAGACAGCTGTACACCTTCAATACAAAAGAAATACATAACTTGTATGATAATCCTTGTCTGTCACACCAAGTTTATATCTTTGAAAGCCTAACTATTATTAAATAAGTGAGAGTATTTAGCAATATCTATACTTAAGATAAGCATAAGAAAATACTCCACAAAATAAAAACTTATCTAATTGGAAAATTAAATTGAAAATCAAAATGACATATTTAAAAAACAATGAAGGACAAAAGAATTCAGCCCTAGCTGGTTTGGCTCAGTGGTAAGAGCATTAGCCTGCAGACTGAAGGGTCCCAGGTTCGATTCCAGTCAGGACACGTACCTGAATTGCAGGCTCGATCCCTGGCCTGGTTGGGGAGTGTGTGAGACAACCATTTGACGTGTCTCTCTCACATCTATGTTTTTCTCTCTCTCTGGTGAGAATTAAACAACAACAAAAAAAGAACTCAGGCAACTCATTCATATATAGATAAATATATAAAAAATATTCAACCTCCTAGGGAAATACAAAAATACAAATTTAAAAAAATTAACACCATTACTCATTCATTAAATATACAATTTTTAAGTAAATGATAATAGTTGGTGCCATTTAGAATACAGACTCTCACATACTACTGACAGCATTATAAACTGTTTCCTAATGGGGAAATGAGGCAATATATATATTTTAAAATTGTACTTAAAAGAAATTTATTTTATGGAAATAATTGTGGATGTGTAAAAAGATACAGGGGATGGTAATCTCAAAAACTGAAACATAAAGGCCAAACCTAAATAAAAGATTGGCTTAAAAATAATGATATAGCAGAATAAATGGAATTTGTGGCCATTAAAGATAATATGAAAGACTTTGACAATATGACAAAATGCTATTTTATTTTATTTTTGGCACCAGGGTTTGAGCTTTTATTTTTTACTAGAGGCCAGGTGCACGAAATTCGTGCACTCGGGAGGGAGCCTCTTAGCCCAGCCTGTGCCCTCTCGCAGTCCGAGAGCCCTTGGGGGATGTCCAACTGACAGCTTAGGCCTGCTCCCTGTAGGGAGCAGGCCTAAGCCGGCAGTTCGACATCCTTAGCACTGCTGTGAAGGTGGGAGAGGCTCCCACCACCACCACTGTGCTTGCCAGCCGTAAGCCCGGCTTCTGGCTGAGTGGCGCTCCCCCTGTGGAAGCACACTGACCACCACAGGGCAGCTCCTGCGTTGAGCGTCTGCCCCCTCGTGGTCAGTGCATGTCATAGTGACCAGTCGTTCTGCCGTTCAGTCAATTTGCATATTAGCCTTTTATTATATAGGATTTATTTTAATTTCTTTATTGATAAGGTGTTACATATGTGTCCTTATTCCCAGATTACCCTCCCTATCCCCCCTGCTCATGCCCTCACCCCCATGTTGTCTGTGTCCATTGGTTAGGCTTATATACATGCATACAAGTCCTTTGGTTGATCTCCCCCCTCCCCTACCTTCCCTCTGAGGTTTAATGGTCTGATCGATGTTTCTCTGTCTCTGGATCTATTTTTGTTCATCAGTTTATGTTGTTCATTATATTCCATAAATGAGTGAGATCATGTGATATTTATCTTCCTTTGACTGGCTTATTTCACTTAGCATAATGCTCTCCAGTACCATCCATGCTGTTGCAAATGGTAAGAACTCCTTTGTTGCCAAAACCGGTTTGGCTCAGTGGATGGAGCGTCGGTCTGCGGACTGAAGGGTCCCAGGTTCGATTCCGGTCAGGGGCATGTACATTGGTTGCGGGCACATCCCCGGTGGGGGGTGTGCAGGAGGCAGCTGGTCAATGTTTCTCTCTCATCGATGTTTCTAGCTCTCTATCCCTCTCCCTTCCTCTCTGTGGAAAATCAATAAAAATATATTTAAAAAATAAAAAAGAACTCCTTTTTTACTGCAGCATAGTATTCCACTGTATAAATGTATCACAGTTTTTTAATCTACTCATCTGCTGATGGGCACTTAGGCTGTTTCCAAATCTTAGCTATGGTAAATTGTGCTGCTATGAACATAGCGGTGCATATATCCTTTCTAATTGGTGTTTCTAGTTTCTTGGGATTAAAAAAAAATGCTATTTTTGTACTAGTATTATTTGTAATCATTTTATAATACATATTACATAGAAAAGCAGGTGAGAAAATGATTATGCATATATTCTATTTTGGTAAAAAGTTATATATAAAAATTATATATATTAAAAGTAACATAAAATGATATGTAATTTCTTTATTTCTATTTTTAAATTCTCTATAGAGATAATGCTCTATTTTCTTATCAAGAAAAAATTGGTTACATATTTAGCAAGTGAGAAAAGACAAGATGTCTGAAAAACTTAGAAAGTGCATATGAACATCTATTAATCTTTCTATGTACAAATTAGGTAATATGATACTTCTAGCCATTTAAAATACCTTGCTTAAACTTAGTCTCATACCAACATTGGAAGTTGAGTTGGGTAGTGGGAAAGAAGGATAATGTAAGAGGGATCTTTTGCTAAATAAAATAAAACCCTATAAAAAGAACCTTGAACAGGGAGCCAATGGAAGAGTCTTTGTCCTGATTTTCAGTATCTCAGATGATAAAATGGAAGTTTCTTTGTTGTTTCTGTAAGTTGTTCTGATGTATGTCTGAGTATATGTGCTTGTGTTTTTAAGGGATTAAAACTCATTATTATAGTTTATCAAAGAAAAACAATCCATAAAAATGTTACCAAATGAATAACATTTCCCATGGGAGGAGCATACTTGCCTTTGGGTTGTTTGCATCAAATAAACCAGTTGAAAGTCCAATCAGCAAGGAATTCTTGTTTTTCTTTTTTGGTGGTGAACCAGAGCGGGATCGAAGTGGAAAGGATTCTTCTGGTGAACACAGAATGGACTGAATTTGAGAGACTACATTCAAGTGTTCTGGGTGAACCACTTTATGGAAAAATGGTTCTGGGTGCATAGGTTTATCTACATCACATTTAGAGTGCGGAGAATCACCTATTCCAGGTTCTGTGGTGTAAAGCAAAAATTATGTGATAAACTTATATAGCACTTAAATAAAATTTCTAAGTTATATTGATAAGACATAATATTTAACACAAATTCTAGCAAAAAACCTTCATGTTGCCGAGACCGGTTTGGCTCAGTGGATAGAGCGTCGGCCTGTGGACTGGAAGGTCCCAGGTTCGATTCCGGTAGGGGCATGTACCTTGGTTGCGGGCACATCCCCAGTGGGGGGTGTGCAGGAGGCAGCTGATCGATGATTCTCTCTCATCAATGTTTCTAACTATCTATCCCTCTCCCTTCCTCTCTGTAAAAAATCAATAAAATATATTTAAAAAAAAAAAAAAAAAAAACCTTCATGTCTACCAGAAAAACAAAATCAAAATATATACAGTAGTCCTCACTTAATGTTGCCAATAGGTTCTCCAACTTTAACTGAAATGACATATAACAAAACCAATTTTACAAAAGGCTAATTGAGATAAACAAGAGTAAGTTCCTACTATGTCTCATCAATGTTATAAAGAAATGACTTTGGCCAAAACAGGTTTGGCTCAGTGGATAGAGCGTCAGCCTGCGGACTCAAGGGTCCCAGGTTCGATTCCGGTCAAGGGCATGTACCTTGGTTGCGGGCACATCCCCAGTAGGGGGTGTGCAGGAGGCAGCTGATCGATGTTTCTCTCTCATGGATGTTTCTAACTCTCTATCCCTCTCTCTTCCTCTCTGTAAAAAATCAATAAAATATATTAAAAAAAAAAAAGAAATGACTTTGAACAAAATGATGTTATTTAGAGGACCTGCTGTATGTAATTGTACTATCTTATAAATAATCTTTAACAGAATATAATGTCTCATTTTCAGAAAAAAGATTTAATGTTATATACTTCCATCACATTGGAAACTCTAAAATGTACACACAGATGCAAGAAAATGTGAAGAAACACTGTTTAGACACTCATATTTAGTTTCAGTTTATCTTTATCCCTCTAAGTTAGATAGAAAAAAAGTATGCTTTTTATATTTTAATTAATACTATTGAAAACAAGACAACTTATGAATGTCCTTAGTATATTGCCTTAGTTTTGGGAAGCAATTCTTTTCATTTTGAACATTTAATAAAATAACTGACCTAAAAGTTGTACTGCTCACACTGTCAAGCAATCCAGGCTTATAAATGCAGAGTACAGTGTTCTATGTCTATTACATTTTTTAAATGATTGAGGTGACTGATAAGGAATAGTCTCTATTAATATATTGTCCAAATAAAACAGGTTAGTGTTCACAACCTTCCAGAACGTAATTAGACCAATACAAGGATGCTTACCTATAAGAACTTCATTAAGTTGATCCACCTTCCTTAAGATTCCTTCTTCAGAAACTTCATTTTGCTGAATAGTGATCCTATCTTCTAATCTGTCACATATAGGTATACCAGTTTAAAAAAAAAACAACTCCACAGTTTACTAGAAATAGCATTCTCAAATATAAAAAAAAAGAACTCAAGTTCACGGGCATGCTGTGATTCCTCTTCTAACTATTTTTCTGATTTATATGTATACTTCCTCTCATAAGCACAATATGTTTTTTACTCCGTTCAAACCTTCACCAATCATAATCATTCACAACAACTTCCCTCACCATTTCTTATAACAGCTGAAAATCTCTTAGACTAGAAGAATATATTCCAAAAGGTAGCAATAATTTATCTCTGGGTTTGGTTCATAGACAGTTTTTATTTTCTTAATACTTTTTTATCTATCTCAAATTTAAGTAGTTTTTACTTTCTTAGTTATAAATTTTGAACAATTTTCTATTTTTACTTTATTAAATATTTATTTTTAATCATACAAGTAATACATTTCTTCATTCAAAATGTAGTATTCCGTGGTTCCTCAAAAAGATGAACACAGGATTATCATATGCTGCAGAAATTCCACTCTCAGGTACACAATGTATTAAAAATTACTGAATTGTACATTTTAAAATAGTTAAAATAAATTTTATGTTATATAAATTTACCTCAATTTAAAAAAAGTAGTGTTTCTTTTAGGACACCCCTAACCACTCAAATCCTAGTTTCCCGTGCTACTATCAGTTTGGTGGACATGTGACCATACTTTTCCTTTAAAATTACAGATATATATATATATATATATACACACATATATAATGATTTTACATAGAATTATATTTTCTAGTATATGGAAATGTTTTATTCAATATAAATTTGTTTCATTAATCACTCAATATTTTAGACCTATTCCATATAAACAGAGAACTCACAGAAAATAGAAATGAAACTTAAACATTTGAAAAGGTATGCTCGACTTTACCAATAATAAGAGAGATAAACTAAGACCCTAAACCATGATACTAAGAGATTGGCAAAAATAAAAATTCTGATAATAAAAGGTTAGCAAAGCTATGGGGAAAATAAGACATTTTGTAGATTTTTTTCTGAAAGCATAAATAAACACAACCTTTGGGGAGAACAATAATTGAATTACAAATGCAATTTATAAAAATGGAATTGACCTGTTAATTACACAGCTATGTATCTATCCTATAGATATATTTATATTTATGCAAAATGACTTTATTAAAATGTAATGAATACATTGCAGCATGTAATATGAATTCATAAAGGACTCTGAGTTGTGGTTTATCCATATAATGAAATACCAAATAGTCATAAAATAGAGGAAGCACTATATGTATTAATATGAAAAATATTCCTGGATTACTGACTAAAAATATAAAGGGTTGAAAATACTGTGTACATTATATTAACAACTATATTTAAAAGGGAGGTGGACTATATATTTGTTTTTGCTTATGTACATATTAAAAATATTTGGAAGGAGGAGAGAGTGGGAATTTGCTGAATGGGGATAGAGGTGGAAAGACACTTCTTACTGTATGTCTTTATATACTTGTTGATTTCTGAACATAATGTCTAAAAATTAAATTACTTTTATAAGGTATAGGATATAGGGTAATATTAGATTATGACAGTCTTTTTTAAAAACTATATTTTTATTCATTTCAGAGAGGAAGGGAGAGAGAGACAGAGATAGAAACATCAATGATGAGAGAGAATCATTGATCAGCTGCCTCCTGCATGCTCCACACTGGGGACTGAGCCTGCAACCCAGGCATGTGCCCTGACTGGGTATCGAAAAAAACCTCCTGATTCATAGGTAGACATTCAACCACTGAATCATGTTGACCGAGCCATGATAGTATTTCTTAGAAGGAAATTATAGCCCAGACAGCGTGGCTCAGTGGTTGAACATTTACCTATGAACCAGAGGTCATGGTTCAATTCCCGGTCAGGGCATATGCCTGGGTTGCGGGCCAATCTCCAGTGTGGGGCATGCAGGAGGCAGCCGATCAATGATTCTCTCTCATCGTTGATGTTTCTATCTTTCTCTCCCTCTCCCTTCCTCTCTGAAATCAATAAAAACATATTTTTTTTAAAAAAAGGAATTACAAAATGGATCCAGGTTTTGACATACAAGAAAAAAGAGGTAACATACTCAGTTTCCTTTGTTTCCCTAGTCTCACTAATCCATACGTCAGTGACAGGGAAAGGTAAGCCATCATCTTTCTTTGTTCCACATGGCTCTCCTAGAACTTCTGTTTCCAAATCATCAGGTTCTGAAAGCAAAAGCATAATAAAAAATGTCTCAAAGCAAAATTAGTTTAGAGAAAATGGAATAAATTTCTATAAATTATCATTACCTAGTTTTGGGCTAATATATTAATGATAACAGGAAAAAGTACTGTGTTAACTCTCTAGTTTAGCTGCATTTGAAATGATAGATTTTTCCTTTTGCATTTTTCATTGCAATAAAAATACTAAAAAGAAATATTGCACACTGTATTTTTATTAGTATATAAAATTTTCTCTTACTTAAAATTTCAGTAATATACACTTTGCTTTTAAAGAAGATATAAAAAGTAGTTTAAGAATAACAATATCTGTGGTTAGAAACAAGGAAGAAGAATAGACTGTAATATCATGGATTAATAACTGACAGGGAAGTTCAATCACCAAAATCTATCTTCAAAACACACACACAAAAAAAATCTTATTACCTAGACTTTCACAATGATATTAAGAACAAAATTGAAGTACACTAAATCTAATTTCCTAGACCTTCAAACAATTAATAACCAGGGTACTACCTCCATTTTCTGGCAGTGGCTCATTTTGTACCTGGTTGATATTTTCTGAAAATAAACAATAATGAGAAGAGTTTTTCTTCTTCCTTTGTTAACTCCTCTCCAATTCTGATATCAATGCTATCTTATTTAAGCCAGCAGCATCCCCTCTTTTTTCCTAAAATTCAAATACTCTTTCCTTCTAGATTTAAAAAGTTTCCAATAGCAGGCCTATTTAGAAAGATAATTTATATTGTATCAATCCTTATAGTTATCTTTTATTCAAATGACTTTTTGGGGTTACTCATATAAGGTAAGCACTTGGGGGAAATTCTTTTTTATTTACTTTTTCATGAACAATTGTTCTGTAGCACCTTAATCATATAAATATGACTCATTTTACAAAGTAGATTTGTGATTGTTTTGCTTGCTAAGTCTAGAATATTTACCATGTGGCTCTTTTTAGAAAGTTTGCTGACTCTTGCACTAGGCTATATAGCCTCTATTCTATGACTAAAAGTGTTTTTTTATTTTTTTAAATAAAATGCTTATGATACCTACTAACTATGATTCTAATGAATAAGAATATTTAAGTTACTGTGGTGAATTAAAAATGGTCACACATACAGCAAGTCTCTGACATCTGTCTCATCTAGAAAGGGCCTCTTTCTCCCCTCCCCTTGAATTTGGCCCGGTGCTGTGATGGCTTTGACCAACTGAGTATGACTGAAATGTTGCTATGTCCGTTCTAGATCTAGCCTTTAAGAGAACTGGCATTGTCCACCTTGGAATCTGGAAGTCAAAGCTACCCTAAAAGAAGCTTAACTGTTCAGGAAAGACTGAATGGCAAGGCCCTGAGACTAAAATGAAAAAAAGGAACCCAGTTGAGCAGGCCCAGCTGAGCCCTGCCAGGAAAGGGAGCGACATCATCTTGCACCCTCCAGATAAGCCCAGTTGACAGAGGAATACCCCTGAGTGATGCCAGCAATTGTTCTTCTCCAGCAATTAAGGGTTTCTCCACACGGCAGAGAAGGATCTTCCCAATTCCTAACTCACAAAAGTGTAAGATAAAATATAATAGTCATTTTAAGCCACTAAGTTTTAAGACTAATTTTCTTTCCACGAATAGATAACTAAAACAGAGTTTCTTATCTGAAAAATGGGTGCTGACATGACAAAAGCCTAAAACATGTGCACTGGCTTTGGGACTGGGCAACAGGCAGAAGTTGAAAGGCTTCAAAGGGACAGTTGGTGAGAGACTGGCCAGTGAAAAAAAAGTTATTGGAGGCTAGAGAAAAGAGGTTTCTTGTTATATAGTAGCAGATAATTTGGTACCTATGAAAATAAGAATAACAGAAAATGATCTTAACAAATTCAGTGATTAGCTAAGGAACTATCTAAGCAGAATGTTAAAGTGCCAGCTACTTTTTCTAGTAGTCTCTGATAAAGTGCAAGACAGAGACTGACTGAAGAAAGAACTGTTGGGTTTATAAGGAGAATTTAGAAGAGAAAACCCAAAATAATTCCTTCTAGGCTACAAAAGTTTCTTGAGGAAGACATGGCCTCAAGAGTTTCATGGACAAATGAATTTGGTAAATGATAAATAGCATATCCCCTTCTTGGAGATTCATAGGCACATTAAAATATTAGAAACTTGAAAAAAAAAAAAAAGAAGAGATTAAAGTATTATTCAATTAAATACAGCTCATTTTGACCCTTTAACACATACCATCCACATTTCCTTCTGGTTTCAATGACATCTGTGGAGACACCTCCCTAAACTTTGGACTGTTTGTCTCAACAGAAGAATCAACAGCAGTTGATGGGTTCATTTCAAGTGAAATACAATTTACTTGTTCTTCTCCAACAATTAAGGGTTTGTACTTCTCCCCTTCAGGAGAAATCTCTGAAACAATAAAAATAAAAAATCATGCTACATTTTCAAAGTGTTTTACCAGTAACAGCATTTAGAGAAAAGTTCAAAAATTGCATTCTTATAACAGGTAATTACTGGTTAAGCTCTGTTATATATTAGAAATGGATAATTAATACCTTACCCCACCTTTCCACCTTGCAATGTTCAATATTCATAGTCACAACCATTTTGCATTCTCTAGATATCTTTCCTGTTATATAATTCTTACTGCTACATAATGAATACTACTTGGTTTTCTAATATTATATAATAGCTTCCAAATACAAAAGAAGAAAATTTAACTCTTTCATAAAATCATCTTTTTCCCCCAAACATGATTCTTCTCTTCTAAAATTCATCATTAAATCAATATTAAATAGTTACATCATTTTTTTAGTAAATGTTGTTATGCTAACCTATATTGTACAATATGATTAGATTTTCATTCTCGTACATTACCTTTCTTCTGAAGTTATCAGTTGCCTCATCTTTTAATGCAGTTGCTTTTTTAATTTAATTTTTCATCAGTAATTAACAGGAAAACATTGCTACAGGACTCTCCTAATATGGTCAGGCACAGGAAGTAACTGAGTCATTCCTTTTTTCCTCTTTAGAGAGATCTCTTAACTTCTTAATCTAATTGTATAAGCTGCCCTTTTATTTGGAATTCTCTTTATTCTCAAGAGTAGGAATCTATTTCTCTCTTTCATTACATCTCCTCTTCCCTAGATTCTAACTCTTTCTTCTTTTCTTCTTTTAATCCTTTTCCTTTTACCTCACACCATGCATCCCGCCCACCCTCCCTTTCTTCCTTTTTGTTTAATCCCTCGTTTTATTTATTATTTTTTGTGGATAACGTCCTATGGTAGCTTCCTAATATATGAAGGGTAAGTTTTGAGATGTTCCACTCTTGAAAAACATGTTCCCATCTAATACATAATTGAAACTTCACCTTGGTTTATAATAGTAGGTTGAAAAGAATTTTCCCTTAGAATGTTTATGGAATTCCCTTATTCTCTTCTAGTATTTCTGTTGAGGAATGTAATGTCATTTTTATTCCAGATCACTTTCTTTATGAATTGAATTATCAAAACAGACTTTGTCCTTTCCTCATTTATTTCAGACTCCTCAGTCAGTGATTTTGTTAAAGTACAATTTTAATCATGTCACCCTTTAGTTGTCAGACTAAACTAGGAGAAAATGCAAACTTCTTGGCATTTTATACACCATTTTATATACTCTGCCTCACCAGCCTCATCTCCTCCCACTCAAGTCTAACACTTTATGTCCTGAAATAATATGTATGTTCTTTTAGCTAGCTGAATATATAATGTTCTCTTTCACATAAGTTTTTTGTACATATAACCTCTCATCCTTTGCCCCTCTCTTAGCTTTAACTTCTATTCATCTTTCAGGTTCTAATCAAGGTTTGGTACTTCAACATTATGCTAGCTCACCACATGTCTCCAAACCAGAAAGTAACACACTGAATTTTTCTGTTTATATCCTTTTTTCCCCCAGTAAATTGACAATTGCTTTAAATAAAGCCTGTACTGTGACTTGTTTAGCATATTCCTTAAAGTCCTGGAGAAATGCTTGGATGTGGTAAATATTTTCTTTTAATAAAATGGATTGGTACAAACCATATCTGTTTATCAATCCTCATCTGGTATGCTATAACTTTCTTGAATCTTTTATCATTTTCCTATCAAATCCTTACACTCTTTGAACTTTATGTACATACCAGAGGCTCGATGCATGAATTCATGCATGGGTGGGGTCCCTCAGCCTGGCCAGCGATCGGGGCCGATTGGGGCCAATCAGGGCCATCTGGCCCAGTCCAAATCAGGGCAATGGGGGGCCGGCTGGCCAGGGGGAGTGGCCACGAGAGGTTGCCTGTGGGAGCATACTTATCACCAGGGGGCAGCTCCTGCATTGAGCGTTTGCCCCCTGGTGGTCAGTGCACGTCATAGCTACCAGCTGGTCGTCTGGTAGTCTGGCTTAGGCTTTTATATATATATAGACTAGAGGCCAAGTGCACGAAATTGTGAGCGGGTATGGTCCCTAGGCCTAGCTTGAGATCAGGGCCATCTTCCCCGGCTGCCGGCAGCTGGCCCCACCCCCTGCCGCCTCCCACCCCGGATCCCCATTCGCCATCTGACAATGGAAGCCTGCTGGCCAGAGGGAGGGACCAAGAGGTTGGCCATTCCCACCTGCTCGCCAGCCCCACCCCTGCCACGGGTCGCCTTCTGTCTGTGGGGCAACCGGTGGGGCGGGGGCCTTGGCCTGGTGCCATCTGCATCCCCCGCCACCCACCCCAGTTCCCTGTTCGCCACCAGCGATCGGAGCTTACAGGCTGGGGGGAGGGACCAAGAGGTCGGCCGTCTACACGCTCGCCAGTCCTGACCCCTGCCGCCACTCACCCCAGTTCCCAGTTCGCCTTTGGCAATCGGAGCCTGCAAGCCAGGGAAAGGGACCAAGAGGTGGTCAGTGCACCTCACAGTAACTAGTTGAACGGTTGTTCTGGTCGTTCTGCCGTTATGGTCGCTGGGCTTTTATTATATAGGATGGTGCTGGACAACTGAACAACCAAAGGCCATAAAAAAATGTCTAGACACAGACCCTACACACTTCACAAAAATTAACTCAAAAATTGATAGCAAATCTAAATGTTAAATGCAAAACTATAAAACTCCTAGAAGGTAACACAGCAAAAAATCCTGATGATCCTGAGTTTAACAAGGACTTTTCAGATAGGATATCAAAGGCATAATCCATGAAAGAGAGAATTAATAAACTGTGCTTCATTAAAATTAAAAACTTTCCAAAAAAAATTAACTACTTTCATTCTGTGAAAGACACTGTTGAGAATGAGAACACAAGTCAGACTGGGAAAAATTATTTGCAAAAGACATCCTACCTAATAAAATGGTAATATGTAAATTATCATCACTCCACTACGCCCACGATTGGGTCAGAGGGAGGCGCAGGGGGCGGGACTCGGGGTGGCCAGGGTAGCCGATTGGGCCGGCAGGACGCTGAGCTCGCATCGCCAGTGGCGGCGCGAGCTCAGCATCTGCGCCATGGCTGTGCTGCGGAACAGAAGGGGCCTCTGGGGCAGCAAGCTCACGTCCCGCCGCAGACCATCAAAAGCGTGGGAGCTGGGTGCCTGTCCGCTCTGGCACCAGGCCTTTCGGAAGCCTCTGCCGCGCCGGAGGCTTCCGAAAGGCCTGGTGCACCAGCGGACAGGCACCCAGCTCCCACGCTTTTGATGGTCTGCGGCGGGATCGAAAGCGAAAGCGTGTAGGGGATCGAAAGCGAAAGCGTGTAGGGGACCCTACACGTGCGTGATTCAATCATGCACTGGGCCTCTAGTCTATATATATAAAAGCCTAAACGATCAAATGACCAAATGACTGGTATACTGTTTGCTATGATGCGCACTGACCACCAGGGGATAGACGCTCAATGTAGGAGCTGCCCCCTGGTGGTCAGTGCACTCCCACAGCCAACCTCCTGCAGCCCCTCCCCCTGGCCGGCCAACCTCCCGTGGCCCTTCCCCCCGGCAAGCCAACCTCCTGTGGCCCCTCCCCCCACCTTCCCCACCCAGGCCAAGGGACCCCACCCATGCACGAATTGTGCACCAGGCCTCTAGTAAATACATAAAGGACTGTTAAACAAAATATATAAAGAACTCTTAGAACCAAACAGTAAGAAAACAAACAATACAATTAAGAAAAGGGCAAAAGCTGGCCAGTGTGGCTTAGTTGGTTGGAGTGTTGTCCCAAACACTGAAAGGTGGTAGTTCGATTCCTGGTCAGGGTACATACCCAGGTTTGTTAGTTCATTTTGATCATTAGATTCCACATATTAGGGAGATCATATGGTATTTGTCTTTCTCTAACTGGCTTATTTCACTTAGCATAATGATTTCCAGGGTTCCTTCTTTTTTGCAGTTACATAATATTCCATTGTGTAAATGTACCACAGCTTTTAGTTTAATTTTTAACATTACTTCCAGTATAGAACAACAACTAGTTTATGCTTACCACTTGTAATGGTTGTGTTTTCCAATAGTTCTGTCTGCAGCTGTAGTTCAGCTTCTCCAAGTATCTTTAGAACAGAATCTGTGGGGCTTTTTCCCCAGACTCTTCTTGGAGATCCTCCAGGATCTAATTTAATAACCTCTCCCACTGTATTTCCTACAAGAAAAAGATATGATTTCAATGAAATAACATAATACAGCATTACTAGAGGCCTGGTGCACAGATTCCTGCACCGGTGGGGTCCCTCAACCTGGCCTATGGGGATCAGGGCAAAACTGGCTCTCGAACATTCCCCAAGGGGTCCCAGATTGTGGAAGGGCACAGGCCAGGCCGAAGGACCCCACCAGTGTACGAATCCATGCACTGGGCCACTAGTATGCATATAAGATCTTTGGTTAATCTCTTCCTGCCCTCCCCCACTTCCCTCTGAGATTCATCAGCCTGTTCCATGTTTCCATGCCTATGGTTTCAGCTCCTGCATTGAGCATCTGCCCCTGGTGGTCAGTGCGTGTCATAGCTACCGCCCCATCCGCCAGTCAGCCAGTTGCTTAGGCTTTTATATATACCAGAGGCCCAGTGCACAAATTTGTGCATCAGTGGGGTCCCTTGGCCTGGCTTGTGGGATCGGGCCTAAACCAGCTCTCAGACACCCCCCCAGGGGTCCCGGATTGTGAGAGGGCACAGGCCAGGCCGAGGGACCCCACCAGTGCACAATCGGGGCCAGGGAGGTACACAGGAGGTTGGTCAGCTGGGAAGGCACCATGGGAGGGCTCCAGGGCATGTCTGGCCCGTCTCACTCAATCCCGATTGGCTGGACCCCAGCAGCAAGCTAACCTATCAGTTGGAGCGTCTGCCCCCTGGTGGTTGGTGCATGTCATAGCGAGCAGTTGAATGGCCTTAGCATATCATTAGCATATTACGCTTTGATTGGTTGAACAGATGACTGGACACTTAGCATATCAGGCTTTTATTATATAGGACTAGTGGCCCGGTGCATGAAATTCATGCACGGAGGGGTGTCCCTCAGCCCGGCCTGCACCCTCTCCAATCTGGGACTCCTCGGGGGATGTCTGACTGCCAGCAGTCGGACATCCCTCTCGCAATCCAGGACCACTGGCTCCTAACCACTCATCTGCCTGCCTGCCTGATCTCCCCTAACCACTCTGGCCTGCTGGCCTGCTGACCTCCAAATGCCCCCCCCCGCCAGCCTTCTCGCCCCCAACTGTCCCCCCTGCCAGCCTGCTTGCCCCTAACAGCCCCCCCCCTGCTGGCCTGTTCGCCCCCAACTGCCCCCCCCCCCCCGCCGGCCTGCTTGCCCCCAACCGCCTCTGCCTCGGTCCCGCCATCATGGCTTTGTCTGGAAGGTCTCCCAGAAGGTCTCCTGGACTAATTAGCATATTACCCTTTTATTAGTATAGAAGACTAGCAGATAAGTCAGATTCATGGTCTTCTATCCAACTGAGTGCTTCATGAGAAATAAAGGTTATATCACAAAGAGCATATGATGATGATGCTTAAGAAAAGACTTTTAGGAAATGAATGATGAATAATAGAAGAGAAACAACTGACACAGTAATAAAAATATATCTATAATTACTTTATAAATACTAAAGAATTAAACTCTAGTTTTAGGGACTATAAAAATAAAAAAATATATTATGTTTCTATAAAATTTTTTACTTGAGAAAATAAAAAACCTAAGATAATTGAGCAATTATTGGGAGAGCACAAAAAAAGATAAAATATAAATGAATACTTTTTCTATGAATTTAATTGAAGAGAATAGAAAACAAATCCTAAGCTAAATGCACTTATGGATTAAAAGTAGAGAAAAGTATATCTAAGAAATTTTGTTTTATTTTCTTATATATCTTAAGTAGGCAACTGACACTTTCTTTTTGACAATAATAATTTTGGGTAAACTTGAAAAATAAAATTTAGGAAAGCAAAAATATGGGAAATTATCTATTGAAATTTGAATTTTCAGAATGTTAATAATATATTTAGCACTTAGGTATCTAGCAGTAATAGATAGAATATAATTTCAAATAATATGGGGTATAAGTCATAAACTTTCAATGGTACCCAAATATTTACTGATACAAATTTTGTGTACCAGTTCCAAGGGAGTAAGTACCTGCAAATTAGCAGGTAATAATCAGTTTGTACAGTCAAAAAGATTACCAATTTAAAAAAAAGATGGTTGAAAAGAATATAGAACCCAAAAATAGACCTCTGACTTACAGCCACTTGGTGTTTGACAAAGATGCCAAAGCAATGTAATATGTGTTTGGGGTCTCTTTAACAAAGGAAACTAGAAAACCAAATGTCCATATGAAAAGATATACTAGAATATACTTCACACCCTTCGATGCAGGGAGGGAAAACCAGGTAGAACTGGTGGTCTCTCTGAGCAGAGGTGGCGGAACTGGAAGTCTAGGGTGGCAAAAGTGGCTTATGTTGGCAAGAAGAGTGCTGAAGAGTAGAAAACTACACAAACAGAGAATTCAGGAGAACTATAAAGAGTCCCTTTGAGTCTTAAACTGAATAATGATCAGCACATGTGTGAGGAAATTACTGTAGTCTAGAAAAAAGACCACCCGAAAGGAGTAGAGGGATCAATACTTGGAGTTTACACAGGATCAGAAGTAGAACCTATTCCCACCAGCCAGAAAAGCAAATCTTATAATCCACAAGGCATCAAGTACATTACTCAGAGAGGTTTTTGACTCAATAAAGGGAGAAAAATTAGCTACAGACTAAACATTGTTTTGGCTCCATCTAAGCTGAAAAGCAAGACATAAAAGGGTCAAATGTTTTACAAGTGAATTGTGTCTCAGAACAAAAAGAACAAAAATATTTACAGAAACACAAAAAATATACAGCACCCATCAAATAAAATTAACTGCTTGGCCTCCAAACAAAATTTATCAAGCCTGTATAAAAAAGCAGCTGAATTCAACTTATACTAAATAGAAAAAAAAGTCTATCAATCAAAACCAACCCCAAAAATGATAGAGATGATGTTATTAGTAGATAGGGACGTTTATAACTGTCATTATGACTGAATTCCATATGTTCCACAAACTAGAGACAAGACTGCTGATGATACTCACAGATAAGGAAAACATTAACAAGATCCATATTGAACATCTAGAAAGGAGCACTGAAAAATATAATGGCAAACAAATCTGATGAAAACGATATACTCACAAATTTAAGAAGCTCAACAAAACCCAAGTAAAAGAAACATGAAGAAAAATGACATAAAGGTATGCCATAATCAAATTTACTAAAACGAAAGCTTAGTGAGAAAATCTAAAAAGCATTGAGAAGAAATAAGACATATTAATACTAAGAATGAAGACTAAGAATAAGAGAAAAAAGAAAGAGCTTGGCATGTTTTAAAAGAAGTGAGAACTGAGTAGGTAGAAAGAAGTAGATAGGTCAATAGGCAAGGGAAAACCTCAGGAGAGCCTAGTGGACTATGAAAGGGACTTTGTATTTTTGTTCTAATTGACATGGAAATCACTTGTTTTAAAATGGGAGAATGATGTGATATACTTTGACCTAATTAGCATAAAATATTTTCAAGTCTCTTTTTTCATAAAGTTTCACTGACTCGAAATTGCTACCAAGTAACACCAACCTATATCTCTATTGCCCTTCATAGCTCAGCTTCTTTAAAAGGTTCTAATTTTTTTTAAATTTATTGTCTAAAGATTTACATATGTCTCTTTTTTCTCCAATTGACTCCCACCCCAGTCATTCCCACCCCGGGCAGACCCACCACCCCAATGTCTGTGTCCATTGGTTAATTTTTTCTTTTTTTAACTTCCTCACCTTCCATTTGCTTCTTAATTCCTAGGCTCTATTTCTGCCCCTGGCACTCTAATGACACTGCTGTTATCAAGATCACAATGCTTTTCCTGGACAAAACTAGTGTAAATTTTTTAGCCCTCAACTTGTCCTCGCTCTTTCTGAAGTCTTCTCTTCTTCCTTGTAATCCAGGCCACACTCTCAATTTTCCTAACTCTAAATGTTCCTCATTTTGGTTTCAAAGTTTTTCTTCCTCTGACAAACTCCTAGAAGAGTTTCACATAAAGCCCTTATAGGCCTGTCTCCAAGTATATCTTAGATGTGTCCACTTTTCTTTATCATCTTTCAGCAACTCAGTGAAAGTTATCAATACTTTTTGTCTATATTAGTACAAGGCCTCTAAAAAATGGTCTCAAGGACTTTTTAATTCTGAGTAAGATGGAATCGGATACTGGATTGTGCCATTGCCTAAATAACCAAAACAATTGAGAAAAATATCTAAAACAACAATTTCAAGATACATCATCAAAAAATGCCATGTTATATAGAGAGGCACAAAGATAAGAATCAGATTTTTAGTCAGAAACAGTGCAAGTAAGAAGACAATAGCCCTAACCACTCATCTGCCTGCCTGCCAGAAACTTTAACATCTTTAAATCACTGGAAAAAAAAAAACTGCCAACCTAGAACTCTATTCCTAGAGAAAATAACTTTTAAAAGTTAAGGTGAAATACTTTTCAGTATAAAAAGTTGAAAGAATCTATCGCTTATATAAAAAAATAAATGTTAAAAGAAGTCCTTTAGTCAGAAGGAAAATGATACTACATGGATATGTGAACCTAAACAAAGACATTAAAAAATACCAGAAATTGCCATTATACAGATAACTATAATGACTAATTTTCTTAGTATTGAAATCTCTTTAAGGATAACTATATTTCAAAGTCTTGGGAAGATGAAGTAAGCATTAACCTGTGTCTCTCACTCAATACAGCTGTAGAAGCCCGGATGAAATGCATAAGCTATCTGAGAACTCTGGGATGCAAACAGTAGCAGCCAGATTAGGGAAAAGGACAAAAATTCAAGGTACCATTAGCCCCCCTTCCACCCCCGCATCTATTATTCCCCAGTCAGGATTCAGTATGCCAGAAAACCATAAATGGCACACTGTTTGAAGACCTCTCTCAGTAAGGGTAAGCTCATACTATTCAACAGAGCCAGTGTATAGGACCCTTCATGATATGGCCCTGCTTTCCTCTTCCAAGGTCTCTTGCTTGCCATTCTTTGTCTTGAACTCTGAACTTTGCCATCCATGCTGAATTATATCCATTCCCTGGGCTTCACATGCTCTTGTACTTTTCAGTCCTACTAAGTCTCTGCTGTAAACATTCTGCTTGGCTTTGGTTTATTTAGCTAACATTTTTTTAAAAATAAATCGTTATTGTTCAGATTATAGTTTTTCCTCCCCCTCCCCCAAAGCACCCCTCCACCCGGTTCCCATCCTACCATCGGCCCTTACCGCCCCCCCCCACTGTCCTCATCCATAGGTGTACAATTGTTGTCCAGTCTCTTCCCGCACCCCCCACACTCCCTTCCCCATGAGAATTGTCAGTCCATTCCCTTTCTATGCCCCTGGTTCTATTATATTCACCAGTTTATTCTGTTCATCAGATTTTTTATTCACTTGATTTTTAGATTCACTTGTTGATAGATATGTATTTGTTGTTCATAATTTTTATCTTTACCTTTTTCTTCTTCTTCTTCCTCTTCTTAAAGAATACCTTTCAGCATTTCATATAATACTGGTTTGGCGGTGATGAACTCCTTTAGCTTTTTCTTATCTGTGAAGCTCTTTATCTGCCCTTCAATTCTGAATGATAGCTTTGCTGGGTAGAGTAATCTTGGTTGTAGGTTCTTGCTATTCATCACTTTGAATATTTCTTGCCACTCCCTTCTGGCCTGCATAGTTTCTGTTGAGAAATAAGCTGATAGTCGTATGGGTACTCCCTTGTAGGTAACTTACTGTTTTTCTCGTGCTGCTTTTAATATTCTCTCTTTGTGTTTTGCTCTTGGCATTTTAATTATAATGTGTCTTGGTGTGGTCCTCTTTGGATTCCTTTTGTTTGGGGTTCTCCGGGCTTCCTGGACTTCTTTCTTTCACCAGGTCTATTTCACCAAGTATTTCTTTCACCAGGTGGGGGAAGATTTCTGTCATTATTTCTTCAAATAGGTTTTCAATATCTTGCTCTCTCTCTTCTTCTGGCACCCCCATAATTTGGATGTTGGTATGCTTGAAGTTGTCCCAGAGGCTCCTTACACTATCTTCATATTTTTGGATTCTTTTTTCTTTTCTGGTTGGGTGTTTTTTGCTTCTTCGTATTTCAAATCTTTGACTTGATTCTTGCGATCCTCTAGTCTGCTGTTGGATCTCTGTATATTATTCTTTATTTCAGTTAGTATATGCTTAATTTCTAGTTGATCCTTTTTCATATCCTCGAGAATCTCACTAAATTTCTTGGAGGTTTCTAGAAGATTCTTGAGTAACCTTATAACCGTGGTTTTGAACTCTATATCCAGTAGTTTGCTGTCCTCCATTTCTGTCATTTGTGACCTGTTTCTGTGTCTCCACATTTTGGCTGCTTCCCTGTGTTGATAGAGTGGCTTTGTGTGCTAGTTGTCCTATAGGGCCCAGTGGCTCAGCTTCCCCAATTACCTGAGGTGGACTCTCTTGGTGCACCCCTTTGTGGGCTGTGTGAACAGTCTTGTTGTAGTTAAGCCTTGATTGTTGTTGGTATCACTGGGAGGAATTGACCTCCAGGCCAATTGGCTGTGAGGATCAGTTGTGTCTATGATGGGAGATATTCTGTGCTGGAGACACCCTTATGGGTCAAGACTTGCTTCAGTGGAGCTTTGGTGCTCACTGAGTCTGCCCCCGAGTGTGTCCCTTATGGATCTGAAGAGTTGTAATCTGGATGGTCCCACTCTGACCACTGGGTACACTGGCTCTTAGATCTCCAAGGAGGTGCAAATTTAGCCTCTGCCTGAGGCCACCCAGCAGGAGCTACGAAGAGATCTGCAGATTCCTCTTCTTTGTTTGGGGTTTGGAGGTGCCCAGATGAGGCCCAGATGTGAAGCAATGCAAGCTGCTGTGAGGCCTTGGGCCTTCTTTTTGAAGTTCTGGGGCTCTCTGACCCAGCTGCAGTTTGTTAGGTAATTTTAGATTGCAAAAGGCTGTGCCATTCATATGCAAAAGCCTCTGTACACAGCTTGTGTGGGGTTGTAAATTGGGTGGGGCAGGGTCTCAGGGAATCAACAGGGTGGAACAAACAGCAATGGCTGACCGTCAGCCCTGCCCTAAGAGGCCCCCGAGTCTCAGTGTCCTGCAGTAATCGTTGCAAGCACCTCTGAGAGAAAGCCACCCTCGTGTTCCAGCCCAATGCCAGACAGTCCAGTTTCTCCCCATATGAGTCTGGGTCCCCAGAGTCTTGCCCAGAACTGGAGTTCAGAGCAGTCAGGAGCTTGTGTCTCCCTCCCAATTGAAAAAAACAACATTGTACTCAGTTGGCAGCCCCTTTCCGTACCTCCGCACTTCACTTCCACACCCCCTGAGTCTCAGTGTGCTTTTCTATTTCCTTCTAGTTGTAGAATTTCCACTTAGCCAGCCTTCCTGTGGTTCTGGATGATGTCTGTTTTGTCTTTTAGTTGTAGTTTTGAACTGGTTGTGTGAGGCAACAAGTTCAGGTGTTTACCTATGCCACCATCTTGGTTTCTCTCCTAGCTAACACTTTTTATTCCTTAGCACATCACTGTTTCCAAAAATCATTTTCTTAGCTCTCCCCAGACTGATTTATGCCCTGAGATACATATTCTTACAGTGCCTTATGATTATTTCCTACCATATTACTTATCAACTATAATGAATTGCCTCTTTTCTTGCCTCCTTTTCCACTAGACCAGTGGTTGGCAAACTCATTAGTCAACAGAGCCAAATATCAACAGTACAACAATTGAAATTTCTTTTGAGAGCCGAAAACCGACTTCTGCGCATGGACCACAAAGTTTTAATCGCACTGTTCATGTGCACCCGCACGTGGTATTTTGTGGAAGAGCCACACTCAAGGGGCCAAAGAGCCGCATGTGGCACGCAAGCCGCAGTTTGCCGACCACTGCACTATACCCTAAACTCCTTGAATGGAGAGAATATGTCTTAACCATTATTATATCTTCACTGCTTAGGAGTATGTGGAATATAATGGAATTCCATAAAGAATTGTTTCCTCAAAAAATTAAATGTGGAATTGCCATTTGAGCCAGTGATCCCACTTCTAGGAATATATCCTAAGAAACTCAAAACACCAATCAGAAAGAATGTATGCACCCCTATGTTTATAGCAGCCCAATTTATAATAGCTAAGATGTGGAAACAGCCAAAGTGCCCATTAGATGAGTGGGGGAAAAAAGCTGTGGTGCATCTATACCATGGAATACTATGCACCTGTGAAAAAGAAGGATCTCTTACCATTTGAGACAGCATGGAAGGACCTGGAGAGTATTATGCTAAACAAAATAAGCCATTCAGAGAAAGACAAGTATCACATGATCTCATTCATATGTGGAATCTAATGAACAAAGTAAACTGATGGACAAAATAGATCCAGAGACATAGAAGTATGGGAAAGACTGTGGAATCTCAGAGGGAAGGCAGGGGTGGGTGGGTCAATCAAAGAACTTGTACTCATATATGCATAACCCATGGGCAGAGACAATAGGGTAGTGAAGGCCTGGGGTGGGGGGTGGGAGGCATGCTAGACGGGGTCAATGGGGGGGAAAGGGGAACATATGCAATACTTTCAACAATAAAGATTTTTTTAAAAAGAACTGTTAAAATAAGTAAACAAATGCTGTGGAATATTTGGGCTTTTCTCCAAGAAAGAATTCTACAAAAATAGTCCATTAAAAAAAATTACTTAAAACTTTAGTTAGACAGGGGTCAGCCTTGCTCTTTTAGAATGTAAGCTCCAAAGAGCACATATGGCTTCATGCATTCACTGTTATATCTCTATCTAGTGCAGGCGTCCTCAAACTACGGCCCATGGGCCACATGCAGGTGTTTTTGCCGTTTTGTTTTTTTACTTCAAAATAAGATATGTGCAGCGTGCATAGGAATTTGTTCATAGTTTTTTTTAAACTATAGTCCGGCCCTCCAACGGTCTGAGGGACAGTGAACTGGCCCCCTGTTTAAAAAGTTTGAGGACCCCTGATCTAGTGCGTAGAAAAATGCAAGACAATAGTAGGTGCTCATAAATATTGCTGAATAAATATATTATTAAATGAGATCTTCTTAATACCCCTGCTAAATCCTAAGGGACTTTTCTGAGATTTTTGGCAGTTTACTACTTAGTTCTCATCAAGATTTATTTCTGAAACAGATTAGAAAGTGTTAAAGTAATATAATTTAAATAGTATATATCATTAGTCTCCCCTCTCACACTTTACACTTCTATAATAAAAATCCTTGCTATTCTTAAGGTTGAATAGATTTTCCCCCATGTTCTTTCAATCCCTCTAAAGTGTTCTTTCCCTCAGAGTGTCCAGTCTACAAGTTTACATGTGTGCTATGCCAAAATAGGATAAAAACACTTTCATACGTACTGTCAGTTGCTGAGAAGGATGTATCCAATGCAAACTCATCCAGAGGAATCACAAGTTGACCTCCTGCCTCCCACTTCTTGCGATCAGGTGAAATCAACTTTTCTTTTTCATGCTCTTTGGCATTTTCATGCACAATTACCTCATCCGTATGAGGGTGACACTGCTTCCCTTTTTCATCTTCTTGAGCTTTAAGATTTTGATTTAATCTCCGTAGTATTTCTCGTTTATTCTGAAACAGTTAAAATGCTATATTTTATGATGTATATGATTAAGTAAAATGATTGAGAGAAAAAAAGGAAAATTGTACCTACTGAAATGGAATTGTTAGTTTTTTGCATTTCTTCTGAGGTTTCCTGGGTATCAGTTAAACTTCTGTCCTTTAAACACAGATAGTTTCAGAGTAAGAAACAATGTTATTTTAACATTCTACCTCAAAATTTTTGTTTTTCATTAAATTGTTCCTTGTGAGTTATTTTATTCCTGTAAAAGTTAACACAACTTCCCACATTATCAGCAGTGAGAAATAGTTAAATATGATCAAGTAATAGATTAAATATACAGTAAAAGGGCCAATTCTCAATTACTTGTCATATTTTTGGATTACTGATTACCTATTTAACTATATCTTCTTCCTCTTTGGCACCTGAATTTTTTGGTAATTTTACGTCAATAATAGAAATAAAAAGAAGATTAATTCCCATAGGCTCTTAATTAGAGCTAAGTAAAGTTTTGATGAGTAAAGTAACTCAAGATAGGCTGTGTTATTTTGAAGCTTTCTTTGTTTCATGTACATATGTATGCTTATTAAGCAATACTACTAAACATAGTTGAGAACTGGCTTTTTTACCTAAGCAAAGAGAGTAACAATAGTGAGTTCTGAGCCCCATGTACCAAGGATAATATAAATTCTATCTTTTGATTAGCAAAATCATAGCAATCTTAGACACCTAGAATTTTTACATATATGAAAAGAAGAAATAAGTAGTTATGAAAGCAAACTATATATGGAAGACTCAGAGTATGGAAGAGCAATTTTAAAAGTATAAGTAAGCAATATTTACCAAGAAAACACAAAGAAAAACCATTTAGTTACATGAATTACCTTAATTTGTAGTATTTGAAAAAATACAAAAAAGTATAGTGGTCAGTTTTAAAGCAATACATGTAATGAGACAAAGAGCCTTTTACCCAGTACAGAAGTCAGGAATTAGCAGTCACTACAACCAGAGAGGTCACAGCTACTGAAAATAAATGTAAACGTGTCTTAAACTTTATTCCTAGAGTTAATTACTTTAAGTACCAAAGACATTATTTCTTAAAAAGTACACCTTTGTTAATTATGAAAGCTGGGATATAAAAATGTTTTTGCTTTATTTTTGGTACATTTGTATATATATTTCATTTGTTCAATATTATTTTAAAGTAAAAGAGGGAGAATCATTTTAAAATAGTTTTGAGATGTGAGACTGGGTGAGACCAGGAGGGAACCACACAGTGGTATCTAAAGTTGAAGTGAACAACGTAGCACATGCAAAGTCGTTATCAGAAAGAAGAGAGACTAATCCTACTTAAAGAAAAACTATGAAGTTTTTAAGAATGACTAAGAAACTTGTCTTTTCCTACTCAGTCTTATTTTCAAGACAAACACAAAGGCTGTAAAAATTGGCGCACCAATAACAAGTGTTGTCTACAAAAATTTAATGAAACTGAGCAATTAAAAGGCACAGACATTAATTACCAGGAGAGGAGAAATCAGGTTAATGTGTTGTATTATATAGTTCAGGAGACTTTTCCCCTTCTGTCTGATGAATTCTAAACTGAAATTCCACATCATGAGCCCATTTCCCTTATCCGCAGAACAGAGTTTTCATACTTCAGATGGATACCTGGAACATTCTTCAGAGCTTAAACTTTATACTCACCCACATATCTGTGTTTTACTATCCATATAGCATGACAGATTCAGAAACAGAAGGTAAAAGAAATAACTGACGCATTATTTGTAATTATACTGACTCCTCTAACATTTGCTATGCCAAAACAATGAAAATAAATGTAAACGTGTCTTAAACTTTATTCCTAGAGTTAATTACTTTAAGTACCAAAGACATTATTTCTTAAAAAGTACACCTTTGTTAATTATGAAAGCTGGGATATAAAAATGTTTTTGCTTTATTTTTGGTACATTTGTATATATATTTTATTTGTTCAATATTATTTTAACGTAAAAGAGGGAGAATCATTTTAAAATAGTTTTATCTACCAGGTGGTCCTAGATATAAAACTTAAGAGCAGCAAGGCTCCAGAATTCAGAGTAGAGCAGACACAAAAATCTTAGATAATTTTATTCCTAGAAAAACCTAATGAAACATTAGAAATTAACATAACTTGATTAAATTTAATCCTTTTAATAATCTTTTGACTTTAAAGAGTTCTAAATTTTAGGAAACTTACCATTCCCACTTCCTTCAAGGCTGAAGTCACAGAAATAACAGGTCTTATCTGATGCTTTGATGGTGAGCCACTTGCTTCATGCTGTCCCAAAGGAGGAGACATATCAGAACACTTGACTCCTTTAGACACCAACTATAATAAAGAATTTAAATACACACTGGGAATTTATATTTGCAGGAAGAAATAAAAGCTATATGAAGGTATATATAAGATCACTGCTTATACATTCTATCCGCATATAATTTTCTCCATTCCTCAATTTTCATGATGTAGGCAATGTGCTAGGTCCTGAAAGATCAGTGAATAAAGAGAAACATTTCAGGCCTCACATGTAAATATAATTATGTGTCATGTAGTACCAAATAATTCCATAATACTTTATTAACAGTATTTCATTAAATGCTCTTAAAAACAAACTGTCTTCTAAAAGACTAAATATTAGTCCTCTCACTTTAATACACTAAAACATTTCATGAGGAAAAAAAACATTTCATGAGAAGAAAAAATATTTCTTAATCTTACACTTGAAAATGTTTCTGTAATTTGTGCAAGTTTGGTACAATCTTCTTAAAGTTTAACATCAATCACCAAATGTAAGAGCTCTCATTATAAAAATGTCAACATAAATGAGAATGGAAGAACTATTATGCACAGTGAATAAGATTTATGTCATTAAAATATTATTTGTTATATTCATATAGGTGTTCATTTTTACCTTGCTACTTAGACTCTAAAAAATACAAAGTTAGATTCTGAAACTTTAATAATACCAGGAAATGGCATTTACAGATATGGTCACATTAGTATGGCAGCAACTCTGCTCCCTACTTTTATCTCTTTTTCAAACCAATAAACACAAATTTCTGGTGAGAATACATTTCACATGCAATATTTATTGAGTATCTTCTAAGCATAAGGTAGTAATACAATTCTAATATTTAGTCTTCTGGACTTTCACATTTTATGCTAGTATATGTTGTTAAAGAGAAGATAGAAGTATCTAACATGGTATTGAAGGAAAAGAATAAAATTTGAGAAATGACTTCAAGCCTTATTATAAAGCTACAGTAATCAAGACATTATGGTATTGATGTAAGAATAAACAAGTAGATAAATGGAACAGAACAGGACTCAGAAATAGAGCACACAAATACAGTCAACTGACCTTTACCAAAGGAGCAAAGGCAACTCAATGGAGCAAAGACAGTCTGTACAATAAATGGTGCTGGAAATAGATACCCACAAACAAACAAAATGTATCTAGACACAAACCATACACTCTTCACAAAAATTAACTCAAAATCTATCACAGACCTAAAAGTTAAACGCAAAACTATAAAACTCCTAGAAGATAACATAGGAGAAAATCCAGATGAACTTGGGTTAGGCAAGGACTTTTTTAGATAGAACACCAAAGGCACAAACCATGAAAGAGAGAATTAATAAAGAGTACTTAATTAAAATTAAAAACTTTTACTCTGTGAAAGACACAATTGAGAATGAGAACACAAGCCACAGACTGGGAAAAGTTATTTGCAAGATATAAACACACAAAGAACTGTTAACCAAAATATATAAAGAAGTCTTAAAATTCAACAATAAGAAAACAAATAACCCAGTTTAAAAAATTGACAAAACTGAAAAGACACCTCACCAAAAAAGTGTACAAATGGCAAATGAGCATATGAAAAGATGCTCCATGCCATATGCCATTAGGAAATTGCAAATTAAAACAATGTGATACCACTGAACTTTATCATGAGTGCTAAAATCCAAAACACTAACAGTGCCAAATGCTTTTGAGGATGTGGAGCAATAGGAACTCTCATTCATTTCTCATGGGAATGCAAAATGGTACATTCACTCTGGAAGATGTTTTGATAGTTTCTTATAAAACCAAGCAGTCTTACCATGTGATCCAGCAATCATACTCCTTGATATTTACCCAAAGGAGTTGAAAACTTATGTCCACATAAAAACGTGCACACAGATGTTTACAGCAGGTTTATTTATAATTGGTAATACTTGGAAGCCAAACAAGATGAACTTCAGTAGGTAAATGGATAAAAAAAAAAGGTGTGTGTGTATATATATATATATATATATATATGGGATATTATTCAGTGCTAAAAAGAAATGAGCTAATATGCCATGCAAAGGCATGGAAGAAACTTAAATGCGTATTAACTCAGTGAAAGAAGTTAATCTGAAAAGGCTACATACTATATGATTTTAACTATGACATTCTGTAAAAGGCAAAACTATGGAGACAATAAAAAGATCAGTGGCGCCCTAGCTGGTGTGGCTCAGTGGATAGAGCAGTGGTTCTCAATCTTTCTAATGCCGCGACCCTTTAATACAGTTCCTCATGTTGTGGTGACCCCCAACCATAAAATTATTTTTGTTGCTACTTCATAATTGTAATTTTGCTACTGTTAATGAATCGTAATGTAAATATCACGACCCACAGGTTGAGAACCGCTAGCAGGGTTGCCTAAGACCATCGGAAAACACAGATATTTACATTACGATTCATAACATTAGCAAAATTACAGTTATGAAGTAGCAATGAAAATAATTTTATGGTTGGGGGTCACCACAACATGAGGAACTGTATTAAAGGGTCGTGGCATTAGAAAGGTTGAGAACCACTGGGATAGAGCGTCAGCCTATGGACTGAAGGATCCCGGGTTCAGTTCCGGTCAAGGGCACATGCCTGGGTTGCGGGCTCATCCCCAGTAGTGGGCATGAAGGAGGCAGCCGATCAATGATTCTCTCTCATCACTGATGTTTCTTTCTCTTTCTCCCTCTCCTTTCCTCTCTGAAATCAATTAAAAAAAAAAACATATATTTTTTAAAAAAGATCTAGGGGTTGGAAGGGGAGTGAAGGTGGTGGGAGGGATAAATATACAGAATACAGAGATTTTTAGGCTAGAGAAAATACTCTATATGATATTATAATGATGAAAACATGTCATTATACATTTGCTCAAACCCACAGAGTATACACCACCAAGAGTGAAACCTAATGTAAACTATGGACTTTGGATGGTGATGTGTCTGTGTAGGTTCATCAATTATAACAAATGTACCTGGTAAAGGGTGGTAATAATAGGGCAAGTTATACATGTGTGAGGCAAGAGGTATATGGGAAACCTTTGTACATTCCTTTTAATTTTGCTGTGAACCTAAAACTGCTCTAAAAATTAGTCTTTAATTAAAAAAAGAGAGAGAGAGAGAGAAGAAAATACTGTTTTAACTTCATAGTTCAGTATTTTAGTATTGTGGAGAAAGTATGCTGATGTTTAAAATATCTATATATATATAAAAGCCTAAGCAACCGTTACAACCGAACAACTGGTCAACCAGCCGCTATGATGTGCACTGACCACCAGGGGGCAGACGCTCAATGCAGGAACTGCCCCCTAGTGGTCAGTGCACTCCCACAGCCAACCTCCCACAGACCCTCCCCCCCACCAGCCAGCCTCCTCAACTGGCTGACCAACCTCCTGGGGTCCCTTCCCCTGGCCGGCCCCCCCAATAGGCTCGATTGCCAGCCAGGCCAAGAGACCCCCATCCATGCACGAATTTGTGCACCAGGCATCTAGTATTATATATAACATTTTAAAAATTAGAGCTCTCACAAATGACTATAATCTTCTTGAAAGATTATATAGAAATATTTTGAAACTTTATGATTATCTTATAGAGTTTACTCAAAAAAGGTTCCATAAATTTTGAGGAAATAAAAACAAGCTCCAATTAGATCTGAACAAATAGCCACAGTCTTAGAATAATGTTATTTCCCTAGATGATTATTTTGAAGGAAACAAATTAATTTAAATGTACAAATTCTGTCGTTATTTTGTAAATCAGTAATAATTTCTCTACTATGTATCATATTTATTAGTTGTATTATGCCAATTTACTTAAAAATGATTTCTGCTATTTCAATGAATAAGTTTGATGTGATTTTGTGAGAAAACAAATATACAATATCTGATTAAAATTAATTAATCAACACATTCAAAGATTTATTAAGTGTGAAGCACAATGCTAGATAATGAGTATTGAAAATGAATGATACATGCAAACTATGTGAGGTGATAGATGTATTAAGTAACCTTATTGTGGTAAATGTTTCACAATATCTACACATATCAAATCACACTGTATATCTTATACTTACACAACGTTATTTGACAATTATATCTCAGTAAACCTGGGGGCGGAGGGGAACCCAACATATTGTAGACCAGAAGTAATGGCAGTAAATAATTTCAAACCAAAGAAAAACAAAATAAAATGAATGACACAATGCTTTCTCTCAGAAGATTATAAACTAGAAGGGAAAGGGGAACACATAAATCAATCAGTGTGGTACAGAGAAACAGAAGTAGATCGATGTATGTTAAATGATCTGGGGAAAAACAAACAAAATAGAAACCACAGAAAGAACTGTGTAAAAAGCCAGGATGGAAGATAGTTTAAGTGGTCTTCAAGAGTAGCCAGTTTGAATGGCCATTCATTGTTTAAGAAGTCATGAAATACAACTGAATGGGAAAGGACTACACTCAAAGTCCAAAACTCCCCTTCACTAACCCTGTGATTGTTTTCATTGTTTCTTATCCTCTCTACACTTCAAAATGCTTCTCTCTAAAATGGGACTGCTGTACTCATTATCTCTTTGGTATAGGGATTAAATGTGATAATTTATGTAAGGTGTACAACTGTGTGTGTAATAAATGGTAGCAGTTATTATAGTTCAGCTATTTAGATTTTATTATAGTACATCTACTTAGATTTTATTAAATAAAGTCATTTGCCTTAAACACTAAAAGTCTGGTTTTAAAACCTGATGAAATGAAGAAACTTGCACAAAGCAAAATAAAAACAAGACCTCCCATCTATGTACTATCGGAATTTAAAGTTTTTGTACTACAAAAGAAGGTTTTATGACACAGAGGTCAATAAGCAGCAGAAACCTGAAAGAAAATACTTTACATTATAAAAATTTAAAAACTAAGATTTTAAAAAATGATAAAGAGTAATTTAATTGTATAAATAATTAAACAGGAAAAATAGTATCAATTTAAACAATTTTACTAAAGAAGAGCACCAATTTCCCTTCTCAACCTATGATACAATTGCATTTATGCTTATAAAGAATATCTCAAAAGTCATTTACAGAAATTATTGGGCAGATGCCTGTGATAGGAACATTAAGAAAACTCATAATAAAAGAAAAAAAAGTCACCCATATGCCTACTGCTCCAACTAATTATAACTTCATTCATCTATACTTTTTTTTAAAATATATTTTACTGATTTTTTACAGA
Organism: Eptesicus fuscus; assembly: GCF_027574615.1. NCBI lineage: Eukaryota > Metazoa > Chordata > Mammalia > Chiroptera > Vespertilionidae > Eptesicus > Eptesicus fuscus. The sequence continues at coordinate 39,277,357 of NC_072478.1, read as the reverse complement.
GAGGAAGGGAGAGGGATAGAGAGTTAGAAACATCGATGAGAGAGAAATATCGATCAGCTGCCTCTGCATACCCCCTACTGGGGATGTGCCCGCAACCAAGGTACATGCCCTTGACCGGAATCGAACCCAGGACCCTTCAGTCCGTAGGCCGACGCTCTATCCACTGAGCCAAACCGGTTTTGGCTATACTTTTTAAATGTTTATTCATATGCACACATAATTATTACACAACTTAAGGCACTGGCACAACTCTCGGAAACTGTAGACTTATGGACTAAGAAAAATTTTAAATCCTCTTGGGAATACTTAGCAGATATTAAAGAATGGCAAAAGTCACATAAAGAGACTGAAAATCCTTTATCTTGACTTTCTATTATTAAGATATAAATTATACTGAAGAGATATTTCTATATTAATCTCAACCTTAAAAAATCCCAAAAACAACAGAGACAAAAATATATACTGATAAAGTGTATGACTTACAGTATGAGACTAAAGATAATCACATTTAGGACAGTGCTAAAATTATGTTAAAAGACGGACAATCTCTACTAAATTTTCTTCATACTGCTCATCTTTGTGCCCACAGAAGCAAATCTCTTTTTTTAATCAACTGAAGATACTTTAATGAAGAAAATGTTTCACACATTACTATTAAAATTTCACTTTATATTATTAAAATCTGCCTGGCTGACATATTTGTATATGGCTAATGACTAATATATAGTCCAGGGGTCCTCAAACTTTTTAAACAGGGGGCCAGTTCACTGTCCCTCAGACTGTTGGAGGGCTGGACTATCGTTTAAAAAAAACTATGAACAAATTCCTATGCACACTGCACATATCTTATTTTGAAGTAAAAAAACAAAACGGCAAAAACACCCGCATGTGGCCCGCGGGCCATAGTTTGAGGACGCCTGATATAGTCTATGATCTAAGATATATTTGATCCAATATATAAGACAACATTATTGGTACCTTTGTAATAATCACTGTCAGCAGCCTTCAGTAAATGCTTATGTTCTACTAGAGGCCCGGTGCATGAAAATTCATGCACTGGAGCAGGGCGTCCCTCAGCCCGGCCTGCCCTCTCTCACAGTCCGGGAGCCCTCAGGGGTGGGAGGTGACCTGGCAATCAGGGGAAGGTGATGCCCCATCACACCTCTGCTGCTGCCACTGCCGGCAGCACAATCCTAGGCCGGCCCTGGTTACCTGAGCCTCGGGCGGCCCTGGGTGGCCCTGCCTGGGTGGCTGGGCAGCAGCTATCCAAGGCTTGCCTGAACCTCAGGCTGGCCCTGGGCGGCTGGGGGCGCTGAGGAGACTGGGGGACTCCGACCTTGCCATGCACCTGCCACCCCAGCAGGGCTGAGGGGACTGGGCACTGCCATCTTTGAGGGAGTGACAGTCAATTAGCATATTTCCTCCTTATTGGCTGTGGGCACCGCCATCTTTGCGACAGCGTGAGGGTCAATTAGCATATTCCCTCTTTATTAGATACTATAATCAAACATATACTAATTCTCCCTGGGTCAACTAAGCTAAACAAATCAGAAGAAGCTAAAACAATGAGCAAGCAAAGAAACTCAGACATTTGAAATTTAAAGCAAAGAACTAAGACCAACAGAACATCCTGCTAACTAGCTCTAATAATTACAAAACTAAGTCAACTTTTTAAAAATTTAAAGGTAATTTGGGGTAACTATTGAGACATGGCAACATCATTCATTATAAGCCAAGTTAACACATATCATTAACTTATTAGTACAGTAGGACTTTGGCCTTCTGTGTAAACATCATCAACATATGATTTATAACCTGAATTCAGCTTAAGGCTATTCTTCAATGTTAACCAGATCTTGAGATAGAAGATAATAACATAGTTTTTATTGTAATAATAAGAGAAAACATTAGAGACCTTAATTCTGAAAGTCCGTCCAATGGGACAAACAACACAAAGGTTAAATTAATTAAACTACGAAAACAAAACAAAGTTTCATAGAAGACAAAAGTATAAAATCTCAAAACAAAAAATTTTGTTATAAAATTAGTCATCCACTTAAGTCCAGAATACATATTTCATTCTATGCACAGTCTTTCAAAATCCATAGTTTTAAAAAAATTTGCAACAAGGATAATACATTGACCTGAAAGTTTAACAGGTCAGGTTGAAAAAACAAATTGCCTTAGGAATCTTTTATTCTAGACATTTTCTCACCAGGTTCATAAATTCAAAACTTTTCCTCAAAAGGTTTTTAATTATCAATGTAAAACTGATTTTATTTTATGTCAATTATTCTGTTTGCCTAAATATTAACCCACAGTGCCACCAAAAGACAAAATTCAAAATTTCACCAAACAGTGAAGCCAGGTTTATAAACATATGAAACTATCAGTTTATCTTGCTCTTAAAGCATAGATAAATGCAAATACTATTTCATCTCTCAATGCTGAATGATCAATAAAGATTTAATATATGTTCAAAAAATATTATTAAATGGCTTGATTTCATATTTTGAATATATATCAATCCCACATGCAATTTTATATAACCTAAAGATATAGCATGGTCAAATTTTATCAAATTCATAAAACTCTTGTCTCTAAAGGACAAAAAATATAAAGATATTTGTATATGAGTAATTTTTCTGAACTAGTATTGCTATAATGAATTTATAAGAATGTCAGGGAGCTAGAAGGGGGAAGTGTTTCCACCTTGGAGGAAGCCTATAAACAGACCTATATGGCAGGCACAAAGAATAGGATAAAGAAATAAAAATGAAATAACAAGAAATAGCTAACCACAATTAAAAAGGAACACATCGTATTCAAAATATAGTCTCTATCCTAAGACAGAATTTCCCTAATTCTATTTTTCACTGAATTTTAACTATTAAATGCATTGTATCCATTTTAAAACCTGAATTTCTTTCTTATATGTTTCACTCTCAATGAGTATATATGGTAGCTGAGAAAGGCTAGCTATTCTTTAATGTTAACAGATCTTGAGATAGAAGATAATAACATATTATCTTCTTGTCATAAGAGAAAACATTAGACTGAGTCCTTAATTCAGAAAGTCTGTCCAATGGGACAAACAACACAAAAGTTAAATTTTTTAAACTAAGAAAACAAAACAAAGTTTTATAGAAGACAAAAGTATAAAATAAAAGGACAAGGAATCTCTGCCAAATCACTACCTCTAGTAACCACAAATCTGTATTATTTGAGGGGGAGGGAGGTGTGAGGTGGAATCCTATCATCGTACATGAAAATTAATTTCCATATTAAAGTCCTAATTAGTACCACCATGTTTTAACATTAATTATGTCAAAGAGAAAAATTTATAAAATTGGGTATACACGCCAAAGATTTAATAATTAAGGCAGCCATTTTTACCACTTGTTAGATCAAAGAAGTTTGAGAATTCAGTGAAAGATATGTGACCTTACTGAAGGAAAATGCAACAACATACATACAGCGAAACTTTTAACTAACATTTCAGAAAATTTAATAATGCTAACTCCAACTCTGAATACTATGATAATCACTCCTAAATTAGAGCAATGGGCAATACATATAATAAAGCCCTTTATACTATATCTAGATTATGCTGTTAGACTTTCTATTGACATAATTACTCAGTAAAATAACTTTAACCCCTTTTATACAGACTAATCTGGAGTTAAGTACTTACATTATAAAGACTATTATTCTAGTAATTTAGACTAAACAACATTAGAGATCAAGCCCTTCATTTAGGAGATGAGGAAATAAAGGCCTAGAAACATTAAGCCAGTTCCTCAAACAGGTTAACTGGCAGAGCTGAGACTGAAATTCAGGTGTTTAGATTCCCAGTCTCATTTTCTTCCTAGTTTATTGAGATATAGACATACATCACTGTATGATTTCCAGGTATAGAGCATAAAGGCTTGGCTTACATATATTGTCAAATGATTACTACAATAAGTTTCGTTAACATCCACCATCTCATATAGATCCAATAAAAAGAAAAAAAATCTTTCTCCTTATAATAAGAACTCTTAGGGTTTACTCTCTTAACTTTCTTATATATTATATATCAGACACCAATGTTAGCTATAGTCATCATGTTGTACATTACATCCCTAATACTTATTAATCTTATAACTGGGAGTTTGTATCTTTTGACCACCAATTTCTTCTTCCTCAATCACTATCTCTAGTAACCACAAATCTGATCTCTTTTTCTGGCCTCCTTTTGTTAGTAAACAAATGTTTACGGAACAGTTCTCTATGCATAACTGAAATATCATAAGCCACAGAATTCCCAATGAATTTATTTTGTGTTACTATTCACCAGGTACCCTGCTGACATCTGACATGGCAAATCAGTTAAGCTTCTTTGGTGGAAAGCAATAGAAACTAATTCTGAAGAAAGGGAGAAGGGGAACAGAGGGGAAAAAGCTAAGTAGGATCTCAAAAGCAAAAGGAATCTCCACCAAAAACCTGGGTAGCTTTATGAATCTAGGTGACAGAAACTAATCTGTGATTTTCTTGAGGTTCTCTTACAGCATTAAATAAACTCCAACTTGAAATCTTGTAATATTCTGCTCAAGCTTCAAGCCCTGGGAGAGAATTCAATTGGTCTACTTTAGATGACCTGCCTATCCCTCAGCGAGTAGAAGCCAGGAAACCTTGTTTGACAGTTTTACCAAAAGCGCACACAATAAAATAATTCCCCCAAGTGAAAATGGGTCCCTTGCCTGTTGGATCTCAAAAGCCAGGCTCACTGCCACAGTTTAATGCTGCCACCATAAAAAGACTTCTGAAGGAACGTGAGGAGATACCAAGTTGTATCATACCAGCAAGTAGTATTACCTATCAATAATTCAATAATAGTCATACACCTGTCATTTGTGCACTTTACAACTATCTAAGGCATATCTGCCATTAAAAAGAAGATATATACAGAGAAAAAAGTTTTATACTGGTTTTATGTAGCTTGGAAAGCAAAGACTTTAAGGGGAGTTTTTCTTAGGCTGCATTGTAAGTATATGAATGCTCTTGAAAGTACCTTGGATGGGTATAATGAGGTCTAATGCAGTCTTCTGATAAGAGAAAAGCATTGGCTTCAATTGGTCATCTGAGAAAATAGAACTATGCTACTACTATTGCAGGTTTACAACTGTCCAGTAATAATAATATTTTTAATATATTTTATTGCTTTTTTACAGAGAGGAAGGGAGAGGTATAGAGAGTTAGAAACACCGATCAGCTGCCTCCTGCACACTCCCTACTGGGGATGTGCCTGCAACCAAGGTACATGCCCTTGACTGGAATTGAACCTGAGACCTTTCAGTCCACAGGCCGACGCTCTATCCACTGAGCCAAACCGGTTAGGGCAATAATAATATTATCTTACTTTATAATAGAGTAACATGCAAATTGACCGCACCTCCGCTATGCCCATGATTGGGCCTGCGAGAGGCAGGGGGCGGGACTCCGGGTGCCTATCTGGCCTTTGAGAAAACCAAGATGGCGGCCGCCAAATCCTATTAGTTACCAGGGTCCTGGGGAGGGATGACAACCCTAGAGGGGCGTGGTCGGGAAAAGCCAGAAGCCTCCCGGGCTCCCCGGCTGGATCGAGATGGGCTGGCGTGGCCGTGCACGGCCAGCAGCCTCCCTGGTGTCCCAGGACCCATCGCGACACGGGGGGTCGTGGCCGGGCACGGCCAGCTGCCTCCCCGGGGTCCCGGGACCCATCGCGACCCGGGGGGGCGTGGCCGGGGACGGCCAGCAGCCTCCGGGGGTCCCGGGACCCATCGCGACCCGGGTGGGCGTGGTCGGGCACGGCCAGCAGCCTCCCCGGGGTCCAGGGCTGCATTGCGACCCTGGGGGGCGTGGCCGGGCACGGCCAGCAGCCTCCCTGGGGTCCCGGGACCCATGCGACCCGGGGGGCGTGGCCGGGCACGGCCAGCAGCCTCCCCGGGGTCCAGGGCTGCATCGCGACCCGGGGGGGCGTGGCCGGGCACGGCCAGCAGCCTCCCGGGGGTCCCGGGACCCATCGCGACCCGGGGGGGCGTGGCCGGGCACGGCCAGCAGCCTCCCCGGGGTCCAGGGCTGCATCACGATCGGGGGACGTGGCCGGGCAGGCCAGCAGCCTCCGGGGGTCCCGGGACCCATCGCGACCCGGGTGGGCGTGGCCGGGCACGGCCAGCAGCCTCCCCGGGGTCCAGGGCTGCATCACGACCCGGGGGGGCGTGGCCGGGCACGGCCAGCAGCCTCCCCGGGGACAGGGCTGCATCGCGACCCAGGGGGGCGTGGCCGGGCACGGCCAGCAGCCTCCCTGGGGTCCCGGGACCCATGCGACCCGGGGGGCGTGGCCGGGCACGGCCAGCAGCCTCCCCGGGGTCCAGGGCTGCATCGCGACCCGGGGGGGGCGTGGCCGGGCACGGCCAGTAGCCTCCCCGGGTCCAGGGCTGCATCACGATCCGGGGGGGCGTGGCAGGGCACGGCCAGCAGCCTCCCGAGGGTCCCGGGACCCATCGCGACCGGGGCGTGCGTGGCCGGGCACGGCCAGCAGCCTCCCGGGGGTCCTGGGACCCATCGCGACCCGGAGGGGCGTGGCCGTGCACGGCCAGCAGCCTCCCTTGGGTCCCGGGACCCATCGCGACCAGGGGGGCGTGGACGGGCACGGCCAGCAGCCTCCCAGGGGTCCTGGGACCCATTGCGACCCGGGTGGGTGTGGCCGGGCACGGCCAGCAGCCTCCCTGGGGTCCCAGGACCCATCGCGATATGGGGGGGCGTGGCCGGGCACGGCCAGCAGCCTCCCTGGGTTCCCGGGACCCATCGCGACCCGGGGGGGCGTGGCCGGGCACGGCCAGCAGCCTCCGGGGGTCCCGGGACCCATCGCGACCCAGGTGGGCGTGGCCGGGCACGGCCAGCAGCCTCCCCGGGGTCCAGGGCTGCATCGTGACCCGGGGGGGCGTGGCCGGGCACGGCCAGCAGCCTCCCGCTGGTCCCGGGACCCATCGCGACCCGGCGGGGCGTGGCCGGGCTCGGCCAGCAGCCTCCCGGGGCGGGGTCCCCGGCGATCGCCACCCTCGCCTAAATGGCTGGTGCTGAGAGGGATCAATGGGGCCAATGGAAGGAGCAGGTGGTAGTTGACCACGGAGGCCATCTGCAGCAGCCGGATGCAGAGCTGGGGTCCACGTTCTCCAGGTTGGCCTCCATGGGGCCCGTGTGGCACCCATTGTAGCCGAGTGGGCATGCTGGCATAGTAGCCCCAGCATGAGGCCAGCTTCCCAAGCCAGGCTGCGGAGGGAGGGAGGGCCTCTGGGCTGGGAGCACTCCCCGACCCCAGTGGACAGGGCACAGAGCAAGCAGCAGAGAGCTACTAGGGGTGGTGGGTGTGGTGGCCTGGCTTCCAAGAGGCTGGCTTCAGCTGCTGTGGCCTGCGCTGAGGTGGCTGGTGGTGGGGGCAACTGCGTGGGCGCATCCGAGGCTGGGGCACTGGGAGACGTGGGACTGCAGCCCAGAAAGCGAGGCTCAGGAGGACCTGGTCACCGACCCCGGGCATTGAAGCCGCCTCCTACAAGATGGATCCTAGCCTAGGTGTGTGGGAAGCAGGTTCAGGAACCTCTCCCTTTGCGGCGCCAGAGCCCAGGCCTGCCAGTGCCCCAGAGGAGACCCCCACCAGGATCGGGGGCTTGACCAGTCTCTAAACCAGGGTGGCCATTAGCCCAGGCCTGCCAGCACCCCAGAGGAGACCCCCAACAGGATTGGGGGCGTGACCGGCCTCCAAACCGCCAGTCACCCTAACCCAGGCCTGCCAGCACCCCAGAGGAGATCCCCACCAGGATCGGGGGCGTGACCAGCCTCTAAACCGCCCTCAGCCCTAGACCAGGCCTGCCAGCACCCCAGAGGAGACCCCTGCCAGGATTGGGGTCATGGCCAGCCTTCAAACTGTGGCGGCCCCTAGCCCAAGGAGGCCTCCTGGCCGAGGACGCCTGAGTCTGTTCTTGACCTAGGGCCGGGCTCTCCCCGCAAGGGACTCAGAAGCCACCAGAGTCTAACTGCCAGTCTCTGGGAGTGCATCCACTGTCCACCAAAAAGTAGGGCCATCAAAGCATTCAGTCTCAGTGCAGGCACAGGTCCGTGGCTGACGGGGTGGAGGCCAGACCAAAAACAAAACAGCAGAAACACCCTGCCCACCTGGGCAGGTACTGCTGTAGTCCACGTGGCCTGGGCAGTGTAGAAAGCGCTACCTTCTCCCAGGTCCTGTGCTGGCACTGCCGCCTCGCTCACCCTCAAGCCCCCCTGAGTCCTGACAGCAAAGTGTGTGGGGCATTCTGCAGGAGTTGTACCGTTCTGAGTGCTTTTGCCCAAAGACACACTTTGGGATGAATTCAGAGCCACATCTCATTTCCCATGAGACTGGAAGAACCATGTGAAAGGATTTTGACAAAAGCTTTCCACATCTCTGTTTATTCTTTTGAATCCATAAAATGACCTTAAAAAAAGCATCCGGGCCACCTAAGAAAGAATGCACTTTCTGGCCAGAGCACGCAGGATTCTTTTGCCCAACAGGTTAAAGGGAGCAGAGCTGGCCCAGTGGGAATGGCCCTGGTGCCCTATGAGGAGACCGGGGGAATGGGGTTGCCGAAATTCCATAAGCCTCTTGCCACCTTCTCCTTTGCAAACCACACCATCCAGATCCACCAGGACTGGAGGCAACTGGGAATCACAGCCGTGATTTGGGACATGGTGAGCAAATCTTGAGGGGCCTCTGAAAACATCTGCAACTGATTATAAGACTGGTCTTTATTTAAAAAGAAATAAAAGAACAGCTTTGTTGAGATATAACCCATATACTGTACATGTCACCTAAAGTGTACAATGAACTGGTTTTTTAAAGTAAATTCAGAATGGTACAACCATCACCATGCTCAATTTTTAAATATCTTCATGACCCATCCCCTCCAAAAAAAACTTCTACCCATTGGAATCACTTTCCTGATCATCTTCCCCAAAATAGATTGCACTTTAAAGGTGGGTAAAGGAAAGTTGAGGGAAGTTAAAACACTGCACAAAGGATATTGTAAGATGACAAAGCTCAAAGTGAAGATGATGTGTTTTCTTTAAAAAAATATATATTTTTAAAATTTCAGAAAGGGAGAGGGAGAGAGAGATAGAAACATCAATGATAAGAATCACTGATCAGCCGAAACCGGTTTGGCTCAGTGGATAGAGCATCGGTCTGTGGACTGGAAGGTCCCAGGTTCGATTCCGGTTAAGGGCATGTACATTGGTTGCTGGCACATATCCCGGTGGGGGGTGTGCAGGAAGCAGCTGGTCGATGTTTCTCTCTCATCGATGTTTCTAACTCTCTATCCCTCTCCCTTCCTCTCTGTGAAAAATCAATAAAATATATTTTTAAAAAAAAAAAGAATCACTGATCAGCTGCCGCCCCAGGCCCCCTACTGGGGATTGAGCCCGAAACCCAGGTATGTGTGCCCCTGATCAGAATCAAACCTGGACTCTTCAGTCCACAGGCCGATGCTCTCTCCATTAAGCCAAACTGACCAGGGCCATGTGTTTTCTTCAAGTTCTGCGTGGTTGTAATGGTCCCCAAATCTATACTAATAAAAGGGTAATATGCTAATTAGAGTGGTTGTCTTCCGGACATCTTTCCAGACAAAGCCGCAGTGGCTACAAAGGCCAAGGCTCAGGCAGCCATAACCAGCTGCAGTGGCAGCAGCATTGGGGTTATGGGGGTGGTGCCTCCAGAGGGAGGCCAGACGGGGGGCCAAGGCACAGGCAGTTTGGGGTGATCAGGCTGATAGGGGAGTGCAAGGTAGGGGCAATCAGGCTGGCAGGAGATCAAGGTAGGGGTGAGCAGGAAGGCAGGCAGTGGGGTTAGGGACAATCAGGCAGGCAGGCAGGTGAGTGGTTAGGAGCCAGTGGTTCCGGATTGTGAGAGGGATGTCCAACTGCTGGAAGTTGGACATCCCCTGAGGGGTCCCAGATTGAAGAGGGTGCAGATTGGGCTGAGGGGCACCCCCCCTCACCCCCCCAGTGCACGAATTTCGTGCACCGGGCCTCTAGTCTCTATATAATAAAAGCCTAAGCGACTGTTACGGTGGAACGACCAGAATGACTGGTCACTATAAAGTGCACTGACCACCAGGGGGCTGATGCTCAACGTAGGAGCTGCTCCCTGGTGGTCAGTGTGCTCCCACAGGGGGAGGACCGCTAAGCCAGAAGCCGGGCTCACGGCTGGTGAGTGCAGCGGCAGTGGCGGGAGCCTTTCCCACCTCCGTGGCAGTGCTAAGGAGCAGCAAGCCAAGCAGTAAGAAGCTTGCCGCTAAGGAGCAGTGAGCCGAGCGGTAAGGAGCAAGCAGGTGGGCCGTAAGGAGCAAGGGATCCTGGACTGTGAGAGGGATGTCTGACTGCTGGCTTAGGTTTAAGGCAATACTGATCAAAATTCCAATAGGATTAAAAAATTATCCTAAAATAAATCTGATAAAGGAAGAAACAGCAAATAACTAAGCATAACATATGTTAAAAAGAAACAAGGGACAAACTCTATTAGAAATTAAAATATATTCTAAATTCATAATTACTAATACAATGTGGTATTGGTAAAATAGACAGAAAGAATGGAGCAGAAAAAAGCATGACACATATTTGCTATAGATACTTTCTCTTGTATAAGAGAATTTAACATATCTTAAAGGTAGCACTATAAACAGTGGAAATTGAAGGAAGGTGTAGCCAATATATGATGCTGGGACTTTGATTAGCAGTAACAAAATAAATAAGTAAATTAGGTTCTCACCTCAAATTAAACCCCAAAATAACAGATCATCCTTAAATAGGAAAAAGAGAGAGAGAGAGAGAGAGAGAGAGAGAGGAGAGAGAGAGAGCAATAGAGCAATAGAGAGAAGAGCAGGGAAGGGAGGGAGAGGGACAATTAATGAGAATTTTTAAAAAAATAGAGTTACAAAATTATAATTCTGATATACTACGCAGCAAGAGATACAAGGGCATTAACATGACCAGGATTAAGAATGAGCTAAATCTTACATTATCTTCCCACGCTCTCTTTTCTCTCTCATATGCTTCCTTTCTCTTTCGTTCCAATTGTTCTTTTAGTACAGCAGCACGTGCATTTGCTTGGGCCTGAAAATAAAAACAACAAAATTAGTTACCAGAAAGAAGGGCATAAGAGTGTGTTTTTCAGGTCTATACAAATATTTACTTTTTAGCCAAAAAAGAAATGTGTGTGCACACACACGTGTTTGGTGTCCCAGAATAAAAATGTAAGCTCACTCTATATTTTCAGCACTTAAACCAGGGCTCAACAAACAGCAGCTACTCAATACATGTTTGTTGAGTGAAAATAAATGTAGGCACACTCTAATGGAAATACAACTGTGGAAATTTTAAATGATAATTATTATACATGAACTTTATTATTTTTCACAGAAGTGAACAATTACATTTTTCATTTATAAGGTTACCATTTTTCCTTTTTAAGGTTAGCTGTGTGATGGTTTTATGTATTTATACCATGGTTTCATTAAATTTCTCTCCATAAATATGTGAAAAAGTGCTATTTCTTAGAAATCAAAAATTGAAAGATAAAGGGGAAAAAAATTAAGGCAAGAGGATATACAATGACTGGACTACAAAAGGCTTAACACAATTCCCTATCTAAGGTTTCAACTTTCTCTAAGAAAACCATTTCCAATCTATACCTTAAGAGCTTCCACTCTTTTACGTCTCATGTCAGCCTCCTCACTTCCTTGTCCTTCAGAATTGTCAGATGCTTTCTGTAAAATAAGTAGAGAAGCAAACCTCTTAGGATAGAACTTCAAATTCGGTGCAGAGAATATGAATAAACTAACATCTAACTATGTAAAATGGTAAATCGTTCAATGTTACTAATTTGTTCTCACAATTAATTCATATGTACAACAAGGAAAAATATAAAAAGAGAATGATAGAGCCGAAACCGGTTTGGCTCAGTGGATAGAGCGTCGGCCTGCGGACTGAAGGGTCCCGGGTTCGATTCCGGTTAAGGGCATGTACCTTGGTTGCAGGCACGTCCCCGGTGGGGGGGTGTGCAGGAGGCAGCTGATCGATGTTTCTCTCTCATCGATGTTTCTAACTCTCTATCCCTCTCCTTTCCTCTCTGTAGGAAATCAATAAAATACATTTTTAAAAAAGAGAGAGAGAATGATAGAAAATGTAGCATTTAATAGGTCCATGGGTACTATTTATATTTTCCTCTTAGAATTCTTCTGGAACAAATAAATGGTATTATCAACTTTAAACAAGATTTACTTTATCCCCTTTTAGAGTTTTCTGGTCTTTGACTTTCACTGTCTTGATCAGATTTTGTGTTGCATTTTAAATCTTAACCTATTATAATGTCATTCAATTATGTTTTCTAAAATTGAATGTCAACCTGCCTTTTCACCACGGAGTTTGGCTCTAATCTGTTGGCGCTCATTGAAATTCTGCAATCTTATTTGTCTCAGCCTCGCAAGATAAACCTATAAGGAGAAAAAAAACCCACATTTTAATTTAAAAGAAAAACTACCAACGTTTGTTTTTTTTTTTTTACTGCTAAATCATTGTTAAATTAAAGAAAAGAATTAATCTGAATACCACAAATAAAAGTTTCAAAATCTTAGCTTTCAAATTTTTAATTTAGATCAACTTATTTCTGAAAAGAAATACATTGCAATTACAAATTTTTAATTTTATCAAAAGAAAAGAAATTGAACTCAGAATACCGAATAACAGTTATGGGGCAAAATTATGACACAGTATGTCAGTCAAAAAAATATTAACAGGTCCCTATAGACCTACAAAAATCCTCAAATAATTGTTAAGCATTTAAACCATGCAGGAAAGGAAGGCAATAAACTCAAAAATGGCTATGTGACGGAGGAAGCGAACATGCGGGAAGCATACCTCTTCCTCTTTGTTTCTTGGCTTCCCTCCTCTTGAAGAGCTGGACCTGCCTCCATACATAGCTGCCAGGTTTTGCAGGATTCCCTGTTCATCATTTAATGTACTAAGTTTAAAGAATGACTAAGGCTACATCAGCATCTTACCTAGGAATACCCAGGTGCCACTTTATTTCTTTTGGCTAATACTGGTCATTTATTTCTAGCTGATAAACTGAAAACAAACCCTGGCGTTTTCCTGTATCAGTTTAACCAACATATTCAGTGACAACAGAAGGAAGCAATTAAACCCCATAGATAATTATTTGAAACAGAGACCAGCTATGTTTTTAGTAGCCATATAAGTAAACAGGTTTCCAAAACTCCTTTGGAGGTTAGCTGAACCCCAAATAAAAAATTTCCTCTACAAAGGGCCAATCATTTCTACATGTTTGTTTACATACTAAATACACAAACACAATACAAACTATTTGAGCTTAAACTTTTTGCACTCGGGCACATCCTATTACTATACTACAAAGAATCATAGCCAATCACAAACTGATTCATTTTTTAACATAGTTTATCATAAACATGATAATTACCTTATTAGAAATTAGTACCCTTCAATAAAAGTATTATAGATTGAATTATCAATTTTCTCTTCCTTCAGCACATAATTGTTTCATGTTCCTCCTAATTAAAAAAAATCTTCAGTCCCACTTCCCCATCTAATGTCTTATCAACTTGTTGAAAGTGTACTTTTTATGCTCATCACCTCCATTTTCCTGCCTGCCACTCCTTTTTTAACCCACTACAATCTGTTTTCTGATCTCACTGTGACTGAAAATTTTCTAAGGTTACCAATGACCTCTAGTGCACAATTCAAATGAGTAGATTTGAGTAGATTTTGCATTTAACATTTCCACTGGAAATTAGTTTGGGCTAAATCTACTAAATTTACATAAGCATTCTTTTCTCTCATAAATATAATATATGTTCACTGTACAAAATTTATAAAGTGAAGAAAATATAAATAATTCATAATTCTATTACCTGGCAGGCAAAATTTAAGAATATTACCTTCCAAATTTCCTTCTATGTATATGCATGAATATACACACATTTATTTTTACAAAAATTAGTGGAATTTTACTGTATTCTGATTTTTTTCACTTAATATTAATTAACATTAATGTTCTGAGTCTCTTTCTACATTCATTATCCTTAAAACATTATTCTTAACTGACTACATGATATGCATAATATTCCACTAAATAGTGAATTATAATTTACACATAAAAAAAACCCTCTCTTCTCTTTTAGTATTTAAAACAGCACTCTCCTGAGATCTACCAATCTTCACTATTTTTCACAGGCTTTTCTCTTCTTTGCTCATTGCTAATGTCAATATTTTCTAGAGATTCATTCTCTGGCCCAGGCCTTAACATATGTTGCCAATTCCCAAATCTAAACCTTTTTTCTTGAACTTGTGTATACTAGTATACAATTGCCATCTGAACAATGCTCTTATGTAGCGAAGGTTCTTCAAATTATTTATAGACCTGACTTCATCATTCTTTTTACTACATGATCTTATTCCTACCTCAGTCATTGATCACAGATGGATATCCAAGTCAGAAAGGTGGGAGTTACCTCTTTCTCTACTTTCTCTCTCTCTCTGTCTCATCTGCCTAATATAAATGACTACCAAATACTAAGTCTACCTTACAATAACTCCATAATTTTTATCTCTAGTTTTTGTCTCCAGAAGAGCTTCCTAACTTATCATCTTACCTCTGGTCTCACTCTCCTACCCCCTCCCTCCCCTGCCCTACCCACCCAGTCTAGTCTCAATGCACTCAGAGAAACCTTTCTAATATTCTCTTTCATACTGAGCCCCACATAAATCCATTATTTTCAGAATATATACCACTTTCTGTTGAACAGCAGATAAAGCATCTCTAGTCTCATCTCTCAATCATAAAGCCTACATTCTAGCCATGACACCTACTTGTGGTTTACGGACTATCATCTCCTCATCATCTCAAAATGGCTAACTCATCTTCCAAAATGCAAACCAAACTTCTCACCCCAGGAAAGCTTTACCCACGCCTCCTTCAGTGAGTTAAGTGTGACCTGCCATACCATTTTTTGTATATAACTCCCACAGTAGCACTCATCAGAGTGATAGAAGGGCAATATTCTGTGACAGTTAAGACAATGGGCTGTGATGTAGGGAGCAGTTATAGGGTTAAGCCTCGGACTGACCTGCTGGCAAAGCAGCAAACAAGTCCCAGCTTAGAAGGCATAGCCCTCTTAGCATAATTAAGCTTGATCTTATGACACTCCCTAGATCCTTCCTGGGTAGCTAATGGGCTGTGGGAGGTGCAGCAAGTGCTGCCAAAACAAGTGAAACTTACAAGAACATTGTAAATTACCGTGTTTACCTCTGACTATAAAATAAAGGCTCAGCTTGCAGTCTGGATCTGTTCTGTGTCCTCAGCCAGGCACAGAAGATCCACCTAGACCCAGCTTATTCTCTTTGTCTGTCTTTTCTTCATCCTTCGCCGGCCCTCCCTCAGGCTCGCCGAACCCTTGGCTGTGCTGGCGGGGCGCACTGTGACAGGCTGTGAAGTCTGGCAGTTCATGTATTTGTCAACGCCACCTAACCATTGCTGACCTTCAGCAAAATTACTTACCAGTAAACTTGCTTTAAGACTGGCATAATAATACCACCCACTTCATGGGTGTGCCAGAACCAAAAGTATTATTATGTGAGCATATTCTGCCTTCCCCCTCTTCCAGACTGAAAAAAGGATTCTACCTACTCAGTTTCCTCCCCTCTTCAAGATCTTGGCATTAGCTTGTCAGTTACTTGAACTTTGGGGATACAGACCATAGGGTGGGGGAGGTGAGGTGAGGAAAAACAAGAAATAGGCAAGGCTGGTCAAAGATATGAGGTGAACTCTGAAAAGATGTATAGGAAAATCTACAGAGTTACAGGAGAGTGGGTAGCAAACTGAATACTGGTATAGATTATATCTCCCTTTCATGGTATTTGAAAAATACAAGTAAAACACATCTGAGTTATTTTGAAGCAATCTTTTTAACATTTTAGTTTGAAATATTAAAGGTGAAAAGTACAGGGATGTTCTGTACATCTTTTAACCAGCTTCTCCCAATTTTATCGTCTTGCATAACTATAGAAAATTATCAAAACTAGGAAAACCGGCTCTGGTACAAACCATAGAGCTTGATTTCAACAGTTATACATGCACACATTTGTGTCACTACATCAATGTAATTTTATTACACGTATAGCTTTGTAGAACCACCAAAATCAAGATACTTAATTGTATACCATTTCTTTTTTTTTAATCTTTTTTTTATTAAGGTATTATATGTGTACATATCTTACCATTGCCCCACCCCCACCCCACTCCCATACATGCCCTCAACCCCCAGAGTTTTGCGTCCATTGGTTATGCTTATATGGATGCATACAAGTCCTTCAGTTGATCTCTTATCTTCCCCACCTCTCCCTAACCTTCCTGCTGTAATTTGACAGTCTGTTTGATGCTTTACTGCCTCTGTATCTATATTTTTGTTCCACAGTTTATAATGTTCTTTATTATCCATAAATGAGTGAGATCATGTGGTATTTTTCTTTCATTGACTGGCTTATTTCACTTAGCATAATGTTCTCCAATTCCATCCAGGTTGCTGCAAATGGTAAGAATTCCTTCTTTTTTATGGCAGCATAGTATTCCATTGTGTAGATATACCATAGTTTTCTGATCCAGTCATCTGCTGATGGGCACCTAGGCTGTTTCCAAATCGTAGCTATTGTAAATTGTGCTGTTATGAACATAGGGGTGCATATATCCTTTCTTATTGGTGTTTCTAGTTTCTTAGGATATATGCCTAGGAGTGGAATTACTGGGTCAAATGGGAGTTCCATTTTCAGTTTTTTGAGGGAACTCCATACTGTTCTCGACAGTGGCTGCACCAGTCTGCATTCCCACCAGCAGTGCACTAGTGTTCCTTTTTCTCTGCATCCTTGCCAACACTTGTGGTTTGTTGATTTGTTGATGATAGCCATTCTGACAGGTGTGAGATGGTACTGCATTGTCGTTTTGATTTGCATCTCTCGGATAATTAGTGACGTTGAGCATGTTTTCAAGTGTCTCTTGGCCTTCCTTCTGTCTTCTTTTGAAAAGATTCTATTTAGGTCCGTTGCCCATTTTTTTTATTGGATCATTTATCTTCCTTTTATTAAGTTGCATAAGCTGCCTGTAGATGTTGGATATTAAATCTTTATCAGTGATACCATTTGCAAATATGTTCTCCCGTACAGTGGGCTTTCTTGTTTTGTTGATAGTTTCTTTTGCTGTAAAAAAGCTTTTTATTTTGATGTAGTCCCATTTGTTTATTTTCTCTTTAGCTTCCATTGCCCTAGGGGCAGTATCAGTGAAGAAGTTCTTTTGGCGTATGTCAGAGATTTTGCTGTCTGTGGATTCCTCTAGTATTTTTATGGTTTCCCATCTTATGTTTAAATCCTGTATCCATTTTGAGTTTATTTTTGTGTATGGTGTAAGTTGGTGATCTAGTTTCATTTTTTTGCATGTATCTGTCCAATTTTCCCAACACCATTTATTGAAGAGACTGTCTTGATTCCATTGTATGTTCATGCCTCCTTTGTCAAATATTAATTGAGCATAGTGGTTTGGGTCAATATCTGGATTCTCTATTCTGTTCCATTGATCTATATGTCTGTTCTTGTGCCAGTACCAGGCTGTTTTGAGAATAGTGGCTTTGTAATACAGCTTGAAATCTGGTATTGAGATCCCTCCTACTTTATTCTTCTTTCTCAGGATTGCTGTGGCTATTCGGGGTCTTTTTTTATTCCAGATGAATTTTTGGAGAGTTCTTTCAAGGTCTGTGAAATATGCCGTTAGTATTTTAATGGAGAGTGCATTGAATCTATAGATTGCTTTGGGTAGTATGGACATTTTAATGATGTTGATTCTACCAATCCATGAACATGGTATGTTCTTCCATCTGTTTACGTCTTCCTCTATCACTTTTTTCAGTGTTCTGTAGTTTTCGGCGTATAGGTCTTTTACCTCCTTAGTTAAGTTTATTCCTAGGTATCTTAATTTTTTTGGTGTGATGGTAAATGGAATTGCCTTTTTAGTCTCTCTTTCTGTATGTTCACTATTGGTGTATAGAAAAGCCATAGATTTCATGGCATTAATTTTGTATCCTGCTACACTGCCAAATTCATTTATTAAGTCTATTAGTTTTTTGACGGAGTCTTTCAGATTTTTTATGTACAATATTATGTCATCTGCAAATAAAGACAGCTTTACTTGTTCTTTTCCAATTTAGATGCCTTTTATTTCTTCTTCTTGTCTAACTGCAATGGCTAATACTTCCAGTACTATGTCAAACAGGAGTGGTGAGAGTGGGCATCCCTGTCTTGTTCCTGTTCTTAGGGGAAATGTTTTTAGTTTTTGTCCATTGAGTATGATGTTTGCTGTGGGTTTATCATATATAGCTTTTATTATGTTGAGGTATGAGCCTTCTATTCCACCTTGTTGAGAGTTTTTATCAAGAAAGGGTGTTGGATTTTGTCAAATGCTTTTTCTGCATCAATTGATATGCCTATGTGATTTCTATCTCTCAATTTGTTTATGTGATGTATCACATTTATTGATTTGCGGATATTGTACCATCCTTGCATTCCTGGGATAAATCCTACTTGGCCATGGTGTATGATCTTTCTAATGTACTGCTGGAGCCGATTTGCTAGAATTTTATTGAGGATTTTGGCATCTATGTTCAAAATTGGCCTGTAATTTTCTTTCATTGTGTTGTCTTTATCTGGTTTTGGTATTAGGGTGATGCTGGCTTCATAGAAGGAGCCTGGAAGTGTTCCTTCCTCTTGAAGTTTTTGGAAAAGTCTGAGGATAGGTTTTAGTTCTTCCTTGAATGTCTGATAAAACTCTCCTGTGAAGCTGTCAGGCCCCGGGCTTTTGTTTGCCGGAAGCTTTTTGATGACTTCTTCAATTTCTTCCATAGTTACTGGCCTATTGAGCTGTTTAGATTCTTCCTGATTGAGTTTTGGAAGGTTATATTTATCTAGGAATATGTCCATTTTCTCAAGGTTTTCCAGTTTGTTAGAATAGAGTTGTTCGTAGTATTTTTTAACAATCCTTTGTATTCCGGCGGGGTCTGTTGTTATTTCACCTCTTTCATTTCTGATTTTGTTTATTTGGGTCCTCTCTCTTTGCTTCTTGGTGAGCCTGGCTAGAGGTTCATCAATCTTGTTTATCCTTTCAAAGAACCAGCTCTTGGTTTTGTTGATCTTTTGTATTCTTTCTTTGGTCTCTATGTCGTTTATCTCCGCTCTGATCTTTATTATTTCCTTCCTTCTGCTTACACTGGGCTTTTTTTGCTGCTCTTTTTCTAACTCTTTGAGTTGTAGGGATAGGTAGTTTATTACCATTGTTTCTTATTTTTTGCCATAGGCTTGTAGAGCTATGAACTTCCCTCTCAAGACTGCTTTCGCTGTGTCCCATAGATTTTGGATTGTTGTGTTTTCATTGTCATTTGTTGCCATGATGTTTTTTATTTCTTCCTTGATCTCTCTTGTGACCCAGTCATTGTTTAATAGATTGCTGTTTAGTCTCCATGTGTTTGATTTCTTTGGATTGTATTTATTGTAGTTGATTTCCAGTTTTATGCCACTGTGATCTGAGAAGATGCTTGATATAATTTCTATCTTCTTGAATTTGAAGAGACTTTGCCTATGTCCCAGCATATGGTCTATCTTTGAAAATGACCCATGTGCACTTGAGAAGAATGTATATTCTGTGGCTTTGGGGTGAAATGTTCTGAAGATGTCAATTAATTCCATCTGGTCTAGTGAGTCATTTAGGATTGATGTTTCTTTGCTGATTTTCTGTTTAGAGGATTTGTCCAATGGTGATAGTGGGGTATTGAAGTCTCCTACTATGATTATATTGCTATTAATCTCTCCTTTGATATCCTCTAGGAATTTTTTTTTATGTATTTGGGTGCTCCTACATTGGGTGCGTATATGTTTACCAGAATTATTTCTTCTTGTTGGATTGCTCCCTTTAGTATTATGAAGTGGCCTTCCTTATCTCTTGTTATGGCATTTACTTTGAGGTCTATTTTGTCAGATATAAGTATTGCTACCCCAGCTTTTTTTTCATTTCCATTTGCCTGAAAGATATTTTTCTTTTCTTTTTTTTTTTAAATTTCTTTATTGATTAAGGTGTCACATATTTGTCCTCATCCCCCCATTCCCATCCCCCCCCTCCCCACGCATGCCCCAACCCCCTGTTGAACTTAACCGTTGGATAGGCTCATATGCATGCACACAAGTCCTTTGGTTGAACTCTCCCCCTCCCCCCACCCTCCCCTATCCTCCCTCTGAGGCCCGTTAGTCCGATCGATGCCTCCTTGCTTCTGGTTCTGTTCTTGTTCC
This sequence comes from Eptesicus fuscus, assembly GCF_027574615.1. Lineage (NCBI taxonomy): Eukaryota > Metazoa > Chordata > Mammalia > Chiroptera > Vespertilionidae > Eptesicus > Eptesicus fuscus. The sequence goes on along the minus strand of NC_072478.1, from coordinate 39,256,894 downwards.
TCAGTCTATGTTGTTCATCATTTCCCCTAGATGAGCGAGATCATATGTCACTAGATATATACTTATGAGAACTGAATGTGAGACGAGCAATAATAGTTATGCTGACAGGCAGATGGATCAGTCTGTAGTGAGTTTCTTTCTGGACCAACAGTTCTATTGAGACCCAATTTCAATGTCCACCAGTTCCTTAAGTGTACATGTCAGCACTGACCCCTCAGCTCTGGATGGTGGACAAATGGTGGTAACGGAGGTCCGACTCCCTCTGGTTTGGTCTCGGCCGGACCCAGGGGCACGGCTTCACCCGGACTAAGGGGCACGTGGCCTCACCCGGATCTAGGGACACATGGTCTCACCCGTACCCAGGGACGCTTGGGCTCTCCCAGACTCTGGGGCACGTGGCCTCACCCGGGCCTAGGTGCACGAGGCCTCACCCAGATCCAGGGACACATGATCTCACCCGGACCCAGGGACGCTTGGCCTCTCCCAGCCCCAGGGGCACGTGGCCTCACCCGGGCCTAGGTGCACGAGGCCTCACCCGGATCCAGGGACACATGGTCTCACCCGGACCCAGGGACGCTTGGCCTCTCCCAGACCCAGGGGCACGTGGCCTCACCCGGGCCTAGGTGTACGAGGCCTCACCCGGATCCAGGGACACATGGTCTCACCCGGACCCAGGGACGCTTGGCCTCTCCCAGCCCCAGGGGCACGTGGCCTCACCCGGGCCTAGGTGCACGAGGCCTCACCCAGATCCAGGGACACATGGTCTCACCCGGACCCAGGGACGCTTGGCCTCTCCCAGACCCAGGGGCACGTGGCCTCACCCGGGCCTAGGTGCACGAGGCCTCACCCGGATCCAGGGACTCATGGTCTCGCCCGGACCCAGGGACGCTTGGCCTCTCCCAGACCCAGGGGCACGTGGCCTCACCTGGGCCTAGGTGTACGAGGCCTCATCCGGATCCAGGGACACATGGTCTCACCCGGACCCAGGGACGCTTGGGCTCTCCCAGACCCAGGGGCACGTGGCCTCACCCGGGCCTAGGTGCACGAGGCCTCACCCGGATCCAGGGACACATGGTCTCGCCCGGACCCAGGGGTGCGTGGCCTCTCTCAGACCCAGGGGCACGTGGCCTCACCTGGACCTAGGTGCACGAGGCCTCACCCGGATCCAGGGACACATGGTCTCACCCGGACCCAGGGACGCCTGGCCTCCCCCAGACCCAGGGGCACGTGGCCTCACCCGGGCCTAGGTGCATGAGGCCTCACCCGGATCCAGGGACACATGGTCTCACCCGGACCCAGGGACACTTGGCCTCTCCCAGACCCAGGGGCACGTGGCCTCACCCGGGCCTAGGTGCACGAGGCCTCACCCAGATCCAGGGACACATGGTCTCACCCGGACCCAGGGACGCTTGGCCTCTCCCAGCCCCAGGGGCACGTGGCCTCACCCGGGCCTAGGCGCACGAGGCCTCACCCGGATCCAGGGACACACGGTCTCACCCGGACCCAGGGACGCCTGGCCTCCCCCAGACCCAGGGGTACGCGGCCCCACCCGGGCCTAGGTGCACGAGGCCCCACCCGGATCCAGGGACACATGGTCTCGCCCGGACCCAGGGGTGCGTGGCCTCTCCCAGGCCCAGGGGCATGTGGCCTCACCTGGACCTAGGTGCACGAGGCCTCCCCCGGATCCAGGGACACATGGTCTCACCCGGACCCAGGGGCGCTTGGCCTCTCCCAGACCCAGGGGCGCTTGGCCTCACCCGGGCACAGGACCCAGCATCATCCGGGTCCAGGGGCACTTGGCCTCACCCGGACCCGGAATCCGGCCTCACCTGGACCCAGGGGCACGGGGCCCCACCCAGAGCCAGGGACGCGAGGCCCCACCCATACCCGGAGGCGCGCGACCACTCCCGAGCCCAGAGGCGCGCAACCCCGCCCGCACCCGGGTCCCAGCGGGGCCCCGTCCTCCCGATCCCAATTCCCGCCGGTCAACCCCCCCCCAGCAACCCCCCACGCCATCCTGCCAGAGCTCCAGGACGGCCGCCGCAGAACTCGTCGGGCGGCTGCTCGGCGAAGCTCCGGTGCGCCCGGTGTGTGGCGACGGGCCGGTCCGGCGTCGCCGCGCCGGCCCCTGGGTCCGCAGCGGCGGCCGGTCGCCGAGCATGCGCACCCGTCCGCCCCCGGGGCACCGAGATTCCTGAAGGACTCGGAGGCCAGCAAGCGCGGAGTCCCCCACCCCACGTCTCACAGGGGCCCGTCTGTCTGTGCTCGGCAGCCAGTGGAGCTGCCCCCTCAGCCGGAGACCGCCGGGGGGACCGCGCCGAGCACGCTCCAGGTCGCCACTGCGTCGCCCGAGCCGCAGTTCCCAAAGTGTGGTCCTTGGGTCATCTGCATCAGCATCATCCCGCATACCCCTCTTTTATTCTAGCTGCAGAGCATCCACTCAGCCAGCCCTACGGTGGTCTTGGGTGGTGTCTGCTCCGTTCTCCCGTTGCAGCCTCAAAGTTGTTGTGGCAGGCAACATCCAGGCCTCCGCCCTATGCCTCCATCCCGGTCCTCCCTTGTATAGTTAAGTCTTGATTGTTGCTGGTGTCACCAGGAGGGCTCTCTTTGTCTATAAAGGAAGAGTTGCTGTGCAGGAGACACTCCTATGGGCCGGGTCTTGGTACAGCAAGGCTTTGGCGCTCACTGAATCTGCCTGTTGGATGTGTCCCTTATGCGCGTGGTTGAAGTCTGGTGTCATTTCCCACAGACCACCAGATGCCCTCATTTCTGGGTCCCCAATGGGGCGTAGATCAGCCACTGCCTTAGGCACTCAGCAGGGATTACAGCAAAAACTGTAGTTTCCTCCTCCTGTCTGAGTGGCCCTGGAGCAGTCCGACTAGAACAGCAGTTCATCTGGTCCGCTGCCAGAGGGCAGGCCACCCACATGCATAAGCCGTTGCTTGGAGCGTAGATGCGCCTGCAAGACTTGCGGGGCGGGTCTTCAAAACGTACAGGGTGGGTCCCAGGGCGGGGCGGGTCTCAGGGCGGGTCGGGTCCCAGGGTGGGGCGGGGTCTCAGGGCGCCAACAGGCTATGGTGCGGCGAGCCGCAATGGCTGCGAGTCTGCTCCTTCTGCCTTCCAAGTTTCTAAGTCCCCTCGTTCCGTGCTCTAGCGCAGCAAACACTGATTGCTGGGCGCACCTCCGCAAGAGTCCCGCCTCTCCCCGCAGGCATCTGGGTCTCCCGCAGGTCCCCAGAAGCTGGATTTCAGGGTGATAGAGAGCTAATCTCCCCTAGGTTTGGAACAAAAGCCCCTTTCCCCCACCACCAGCCCGACCCACGCGCCTCCTCACCTCGTCCCCTCCGATTTAGCTGGTTTCCTCTTCCCTCTTAGCTGTAAATCTGCCGTTCAGCCATCTCTCCTGTAGTTCTGGGCTGCAGACGCTCCGTCCTCCAGTCGCGCCCCTGAAACCGCTGCGCGCGGCGCAGTTCGCAGTTCCTTTGTTTAGCCCAGCCGTCCTGTTTAGCCCCGCCGTCCTCTTGATTCTCCTCCGTCAAAATGGCTAGAGGACTTGAATGTAAGATGAGAACTCCTAAGAATCCTCCAAATCGGTGTTGGCGGCGTCCGGGGCCCCGAGGATCTCAGTGCGCAGCTCGGCCAGGTCGGTGGCGCGGATTAGCCCCTCCTGCAGAAAGATGGTCTCTTCCTTCACCGAGAACCGCTGCGCCAAGTCCGCGGCCGCCGCCACAGCAGCCGCCGCCACAGCAGCCGCCGCGGTGCCCACGAGTCCATGGCCCCGGCTGCGGTACTGACTGAGAGGAGCAGCTGCCCGGTCTGGGGAGACGCGAGCAGCAGTCGCCACCCTCACCAGCCCATGTTTCAGTTGTATTTCCGAAACTGCCATGCGAGGCAACAGATCAGCCTTTCACCTCCGCCGCCATCTTTTTTTCTCCCCTGAAAGATATTTTTCCATCCCTTCACCTTTAATCTGTGTGAGTCTCTTGTTCTGAGGTGGGTCTCTTGTAGACAGCATAGATGTGGGTCCTGTTTTTTAATCCATTCAGCCACTCGATGTCTTTTGATTGGAGCATTTAGTCCGTTTACATTTAAAGTTATTACTGAAAGGTATTTGTTTGTAGTCATATCTATTTTTGTGTCTGTGTTCCTTCTTACCTGTTTATCTCTTCTTTTTACAGTATTCCCTTTAGCATTTCTTGCATTGCTGGTTTGGTGGTAATAAACTCCCTTAGTCTTTTTTTGTCTTCGAAGCACCTGATTTCCCCTTCAATTTTGATTGATAGCCTTGCTGGATAGAGTATTCTTGGATTCAGTCCTTTGCTTTGCCAACACTTTGTATACCTCCTTCCATTCCCTTCTAGCTTGCTGTGTTTCTGTTGAGTAATCATTTGACAATCTGATGGGTGTTCCTTTGTAGGTAACTCTCTGTTTCTCTCTTGCTGCCTTTAAGATTCTCTCTTTGTCGTTTATATTTGCCATTGAAATTATGACGTGTCTTGGTGTGGGTCTTTTGGGGTTGATCCTGCTTGGGACTCTCTGTACTTGTGTAACTTTTTTCTTCCCCATATCCGGGAAGTTTTCTGTCATTATTTCTTCAAATAGATTTCCTAATCCTTGCTGCTCTTCTTGTCCTTCTGGCAGCCCTATTATACGCATGTTACTTCGTTTCATGTTGTCCCGAAGCTCCCTTAGGCTCTCTTCCTGCTTTTTAATTTTTTTCTCCAATTGCTGTTCAGATTGAGCTTGTTTCTGTACCTGATCTTCTAACTCACTAATTCGGTCCTCTGCTTCTTCTAGTCTACTGTTGAAACTTTCCATGGTGTTTTTGATTGTAGCTATATCACTTTTCATTTCTTCCTGATTCTTGCATAAGTTGTTGATTTTATCATCCATCCGATGTATAAATTCCACGACCATTACTCTGAACTCTTTTTCGGTCATGTTGCATGCTTCAGTTTCACTAATTTCCTTTCTTGGCGACTCCTCATTTTCTTTCCTCTGTGAATTGTTTCGTCTCCCCATTCTGACTATCACCAGAAAGCTCAAGCTTCAATTTGCATGGACCTGGGCTGTGTGCTGTGGGAACTTCGCACCACCCGAGTTTCACTGAAGTGCTCTGACACTAGGACATGTGGCTGCTGTTGGTTGGTGGGAACCAGGCTTGCCCAGGGTCAGTGTCCCCAGTGTTCCGTGTGGTCTTATGTGCACACTTAGAATCAGGGGCCCTGTCTGCACCACACTGTTGGTATGTGCCAAAAATGAGTTCCTTAGCACGTGCCAGGAGTCAGAGTTTCCCTGTGTCTGCACCAAGAATCGAGTGTCAGAGTCTCTGTTGCCTCGTGCGGCTTCTCGTTGAGAATCAGGGTCCCTGTGTGTGCATGCACCAACAATTGGAGTCACTGGCTCTTAGTGTGAATGCACTGTGAGTCAGGGATCCCAGGCAGCTATGTCCAGCATGCCAAACTCCCTGAAGTGGAGCTGCGTCCTGTGTGTGCTTTCTCTACTGAGCCAAACCGGCTAGGGCTTCACACACTCTTGAATTCCTGAAGGGGAGCTGCCTCCTTGCGCCGAGCTCTCAGAATCCCCGAAGGGGAGCTGCGTCCCGCACGCCAAATTCCCCGAAGGGGAGCCCTCTGTGCACGCTCTCAGATTCCTCGAAGGGGAGCTGTGTCCCGCACGCCAAATTCCCCAAATGGGAGTCCTCCGTGCACGCTCTCAGATTCCTCGAAGGGGAGCTGTGTCCCGCACACCAAATTCCTCGAATGGGAGTCCTCCGTGCACGCTCTCAGATTCCCCGAAGGGGAGCTTTATCCTATGCACTAAATTCCCTGAAGGGGAGTGTGTCCGTGTGTGCGCGGGCGCTCTGCAGCTTGGGCAAGGGGCGGGTCTATCAGTTACTATGGTGCTATCCACGAGCCTGCGGGGAGGGGGATAGGCTTTTTGACTCAGGGAAATCTGCTACCGGGAAGTCTGGATTCTTGTTGTCTGTTGGTCTGGAGCTGTGATAGCAGTTCTCTGTCTCCAGTGGCTGCAGGGTCCTGGTTTGTGTCTGGAGCCAGGATCCTAGTCTCAGGCAGCTCTGTTTCACAAGATGGCATGGTCTCCGTGCCGCACCGGCCGCCAAGAAGTGTCCGCTTTGTGCGTGGGGCTCCGCCGTCTAAGAATGCCCGGTTTGGCAGCCCCTTGGAAGACCTGCAGAATCTAACTGACTCTAGCTCATATATACACACACACACACCACACACGTTTACACTCTCCTCTATGGGTTCCTCACTCTCTCACACTCTCTCCCTCCCTACCTTCCTGCCGGTCGCCATCTTTCCTCCCCCTGTATACCATTTCTGTAACACTTCATAGCCATATTCACTCCTCCTATCCCTAACACCCATCAACTATTAATCTGTCCTCCAACTGTATATTTCACAAATTATATATATATGTACATATATATATGGAATCATACAGTATATATCTTTTTGAGATTGACTGTTTTTACTCAGTATTATTTCCTTGCAGTTCGCTCTTGAGTATATGTCACAGAGAAAGGAAAATTTATATTCATTTAGAAACCTGTATTCAAGTGTTCTTGGCAAGTTTACTCTTATAGCCAAAAACTTAAAACTACACAGATGTACTAAAGTGGATGAATGAATGAACAAATTATGTTATATTCGTACCATGGTATCATATTTAGCAGTGAAATGGAATGAAGCATTGAAGTCTTTCTTTTTAGAGTTCCTCTAACCTATATAGTTTTTAAATTTCAGTTATCCAAACATGGAAAATTTTCAATTCCTACACAAGTATATAAAATAACTTAAAATCCATGGTTTCTTTAAATTGCAATTCAACCTAAAAATTATATAAGTTTCAAATATTTATTCATAGGTCAGGGACTTTGACTTCATTTGCCACAGAACCAATATTATGATTTACTAGGATTTCCCAAAGCCGTTAATAAAATGTATTGATCAAATAATTTAACTGTAGCAGTTTTCCAATTCTAGAGGATTAATCTTTAAGATCCAAAACTTAATCATAACTATTTAGGTTTGTTTATAATGTGATTTTTAAAAGTATTAGAAAACACACATTAGGTTTAAGACATAACCTCTTTATAAATATATCATGAGTACTGATATGTATCAATGGAAAAATATTATGTGCTGCCTTAAATTACTGATGTTGACATATTTTTCTTGAAGAATCAGGGTTATTATTTTAAACTAGAGGCCCGGTGCACGCGTGCACCAGTGGGGTCCCTCAGCCTGGCCTGCGGGATCGGGCCAAAACTGGCTCTCCGACATCCCCTGAGGGGTCCTGGATTGGGAGAGGGCACAGGCCAGGCTGAGGGACCCCACAGGTGCACGATCAGGACCAGGGAGGGATGCGGGAGGTTGGCCAGCCAGAGAGGGACCACGGGAGGGCTCCAGGGCATGTCTGGCCCATCTCACTCAGTCCCGATCCTCTGGACCCCAGCAGCAAGCTAACCTACCGGTTGGAGCATCTGCCCCCTGGTGGTCAGTGCACGTCATAGCGAGTGGTTGAGCTGCCTTAGTATATCATTAGCATATTAAGCTCTGACTGGTTGAACGGATGACTGGATGACCAGACACTTAGCATATTAGGCTTTTATTATATAGGACATCCATCACTGTAGTGTGTTATAGGTACAGTTATTATACAAAAATATTTAGCAGTTATAATGTTGAATTGAGAAGCAAAAGTTGTCGTAACCCAAAAATTTGCATTAATGACCAGTATAAAATTAGTCCCCACATATTACTCCAACCCTCTTAACACCAGTGTTTAGTTACATTCAACACATCAAGGTCTCTGTTGGTCAATCTCTCCCTGAGTGTTGGGTGTTGTAAATATCTGACAATATAATGCATACCAAATACAAACTGACTGACAAAGTAAAATGCTAATCTTGCCAAAGATGAAGGATTTCACGAAAATAAAGACACTGATATTGGAAAATTGTTCAGATTACATGCAAAATCATCTACAAATATGACAGAAAGAAAATACAAAGAATTATGATATTAGTCTTTGAAAATAGTTTGTATATTAAAAATTAAGGAAAGATCTTTGGAAAACTGACAAAGGCTCAACCATTTTTTAAAAAATGGCTCCCTTTTACAATGTTATAAAAGTAAAACCTAAAAAACAAGAAGTGAAGGATATACCATCTTTCATCAATATGAATTATTTTTCACATGGGTGCATCTTATCATTATTTCAATGACATATTATAATCCTATATAATAATGTTTAGGGGAAATGTTTGTTAAAGATTACAGTTCTTTTCATTTATACCTACCTTATTCCAGACCTTCACTTTGAATACTAATATGTTCAAAAACCTCAAGAGAAAAAAATCATACCATATGTCCTTCAGCTCGAGCTTTATTCTGCCTTGCTTCCCATTTTCGTTGTAGGTACTCTTCTACTTGTTTAGCTCTTTCCACAGCTAGCTGCCCCCTTTGCCTAGATAATATAGATAAATAGCAAATTCAGAAATTCTGAACATTAAATATTCCATAAAGTTAAAAATTATTCTAAATCTTTTCTTTGTTGCAGAATATGAAAAAAGGCTGATATGTAATAAAACCTTCCTCTATAATGAAGAAATACCTACATGTATATTAGTGTCTACTACCTAGAACAAATTCTTTACTGTTTTAAGTAGAAATAAAATCTATACTATTATTCCAAATCTTAACAAGGTTACTCTTACATTTATTTAATCAATTCTACTTATAGATACATAAAATTATTTTAGACTACACTTAATTAAAGAAGAATCTCAATAGTTTCCAAGTACAGGCAGTCCTCGGGTTACATCGGACTCAACGTACGTCGTTTCGTGGTTATGTCGCGATCTCCCATTTATTTATTTTTAAAAAAAAGTTCCGTCATTTCGACATTGTTATCTTTTAAATTTTTTTTACTGTTTCACTTCATTACTACCCTGTATGTGCTCCATGTGAGTGACTTAGGTGCTTCTGTAGGTGGGTTCTGACTTACGACAAAAATCGAGTTACGTCGCGCCTTAGGAAAGGATCTCCGATGTAACCCGAGGACCTACTGTAGTTAAGCGTATTTCAGAACTCTGTATAAAATATATCTAAGATCTTTCTCTTAATTAGTATTGAAATAAAATTAAAGCAGTATAGTAGCAATTTCAAAAATGAATAAAAAGTTTATTGTGTGAAATTTCAAAAATACAGTAAAAAGCAATGCCTGAATTCCTTAAATATCAGCACTATGAAAAAGTAAAATAGTTATGTTAGGAAAAAAATTAATAGCACAGTTATTTGTTTTTATTTTTTCCAATTATACGTCTCTATCTTCCTTTGGCAATTACTAAAGAATGTAAGCATGTTGAGTCCAGACTACAAATAAAAATATCAATAACATTTATTGAACATCTAATATATATTGTGCCTATTACCATGCTAAGTATAGGAGACACAAAAATAAATACAACCCAGACCCAGTAATCACAGAACTCAGAGCATAGTATCAACTCCAGTAAATTTTGGAGGTGAGGAACAAAGACGGAGTTTTTATCTGTGCTCCTATTGGGATTCTGGCTACTAAAGCACACAAGCTTCCTACAGCCTTTCTTTAGAACTGCAACCAAGTTATGGTCTGAAAAACACATGCAATAATGCCTTTTCTGTCTTCTGGTAGGTTTAAGCACTTCTGATTTTTATGCCTCAAATAATAATTTCCTTTACATGTTTTGTTAACTACTAACTGAAATATAATCATTTTTTTAGAAAGGAAATTAAGCTATTAAAACTTAAAATCTGTTCCACCAAAAAGCTATGAATGAACGTGCTCTCAGGTTCATTTACCTTATGTGATGCTTAAAGGAGATTATTTTGAAATTTCCATCCCTGGAATTTTCTAGGATTAGATAATCTCTAAAGCTGGTTAAGAGCCTTTTATTATGACTCTCAGATATGTCTAGGTAGCTAAATTTTAATCTAGTTCCACATTACCAAATTCAGAAAAACACTCCACCCAAGCCATGGTAGCTTGAGTAGATTAAGAATAATGAAGGAGAAAGTTGTTTATGCCTCTGTAGTGCACATGTGCTATACTCTACCAGTCATAGTATGCACTGCATAGCTCTGAGATTAATAAGGTACATCTGGTCTGGATGCAACATGTGTCCTCAATATATATAGGCAAGGCTGTATCCTAGCCTACTATAGCCCTATTTAAATAAAGCTGGGCTTAAAAAGGGTAGACAAAATTTCAGAGGGTATGATGCTCAGTCATGTCTCCTGAAACTACAGGTTTACTGTTAGGCTCTTTTGGGGGGTTCTGGAGGCTTACACCACCATCTGTAATTAGATAAAATTTCTGATCTCTCTGGTATGTGTCTTCACTGCATCAACTTCCTTCTTTAACCTTTACAGAAGTAAACTGGGTTTTATTTTCCATCCTAAGATACTATGTCTAATATTTGTCAGTCTGAACCTCCAACTGACATATGTTAATACAACAGGTGCACAGAATTATTTTGCTAAAATCCTGGTTATATGTACTATAGCTTTGATTTATAGACTTTTCACACCATTTATATTTATACTAGTGGCGTGGTGCACATATTCATGCACATTGAAAGGAAATTAATTAGAAGAAATATTTTAATATTGTTATTTGCCTTTTCTCTATAATAGAAGTGTCAGAGATGAAAGAAAATTTGTAAAATGTATATAAAATAATATATAAATTGATTAATAAATAAACAATAACATGATATAAAAACAACAAAAGCATGATATAAAAACATTGATTAAAAACAATGACTGATAAGTTGATTTTTTAATATATTTTATTGATTTTTTACAGAGAGGAAGAGAGAGGGATAGAGAGCCAGAAACATCAATGAGAGAGAAACATCGATCAGCTGCCTCTTGCACACCCCCTACTGGGGATGTGCCCGCAACCAAGGTACATGCCTTGACCGGAATCGAACCCGGGACCCTTGAGTCCGCAGGCCGACGCTCTATCCACTGAGCCAAACCGGTTTCGGCTGATATTCTAATATCTCCCTTTATACCACATTAAGAGTAAAAACACTTTAGAGTGCTTGACTAATTTCCCTTGTGATAAGTATTTACAACTTTAATGTCACACGCTCTTCGAACTCAAGAGAAAGCAACATATAACTGAGCATGTACAAAAAAGTAGGAATATTCCTATTCTGTCTAGAGTTTGTCCTTGTGATTTATTAATAGTCATCGTAAATGCTGGCATCACGGGAAACTGTCTTTGAATTAATTTAAATGGGAGGCCAGTGTCAGGCAGGGACAAATATCGTGTGACAAATCAATTCTTGGAATCAGAACCACCTCTCCTTCCACAGATCCTATTAATACTTTAGCTTCAATTACGTTAGGTCGAAATCTTGTGATAATAAACCTAGTACCATTACAAAGGCCTCATTTAATACTAAGATTTCTCAGTAGCATGATGATTGCACCTACTTTCAATTTTAATTTATGACACAGCATTCCTGGAAGAGTAATACTATTAAGAAATTCGACGGGAAAAGTTTCCTTTTTGGCATCATCCATTGAATCAATGGAATCGTCCCTCATATAGGTGTGAAAATCTCCATTGAGTATATCCAAAATTTCTTCATTTATGAACATGCTAATTTTTTGGACAAAGACTCGCATGTTTAGATATATTTTAATATTATCTACAGATATACTATTTCCAAAGGCAGCTTCAATAATAGATCCATTACAAATCATTTCATGGGGGATTTCAATAATATCCATTCCTAAATGAAAACTGCTATCAAGTTTGCCATCTCCAAGTTTTACTAATCATTTGCTATAAGCAGAATTCTCTGATCTCACATTTGTTTTAAGAGACAACTGTCTGAAACACCCCCAAACACTACAGAACTTTAAACTCATTTGTACTATAGCCAATCGCATAGCAGTTGGTCTTCAGATACATTGTGGCCGACACCAGCTTCTTTCGGCATCAGAGGTACGTTGTGCCAATAGTTGGTCTTCAGACATATTCTGTCAATGCTGCTGCTTTCTTTCAGCTTCAGAATGTCAACAAAAACAACCAAATTCATGATAGACAAGGACAGATAGAAACACACATGTGCAATTGGCGCCAGTGAGAGCTTTATATGTATCGCACATGCACAAGTCAACATTTATTTTTAAACTAGAGGCCCAGTGCAATCCGGGACCCCTCGAGGGATGTTGGATTGCTGGCTTCGGCCCAATCCCTGCTGAGGGACCCCACCAATACACGAATCTGTGTACCGGGTCTCTAGTATGCATATAAGATCTTTGGTTAATCTCTTCTCGCCCTCCCCTCTCCCCCTTCACTTTGAGATTCATCAGTCTGTTCCATGTTTCCATGCCTGTATGTTGAGCATCTGCCCCCTGGTGGTCAGTGCGTGTCATAGCTACTAGTTGAACAGTCGAGTGGTCACTTAGGCTTTTTTTTTTTACTTTTCTTTTTTCTTTATTGATTAAGGTATTAGATATGTGTCCTTATCCCCCCATTGCCCTCTCCCCCTGCCCTGATCATGCCCTCACCACCCTGGTGTCTGTGTATACTGATTATGCTTATTTATATGCATGCATACAAGTCTTTTGGTTGATTTCTCCCCCTTACCCCCACCCTCCCCTATCTTCCCTCTGAGGTTTGACAGTCTGATCTATGCTTCTCTGTATCTGGATCTGTTTTTGTTCATCAGTTTATGTTGTTCATTATTTTCCATAAATGAGATCATGTGATATTTATCTTCCTCTGACTGGATTATTTCACTTAGCATAATGTTCTCCAGTTCCATCCACGCTGTTGCAAATGGTTAAGAATTCCTTTTTTACCACAGCGTAGTATTCCATTGTGTAGATGTACCACAGTTTTCTAATCCACTCATCTGCTGATGGGCACTTAGGCTGTTTTCAAATCTTAGCTATGGTAAATTGTTCTGCTATGAACATAGGGGTGCATATATCCTTTCTGATTGGTGTTTCTAGTTTCTTGGTATATATTCCTAGAAGTGGGATCACTGGGTCAAATGGGAGTTCCATTTTTTAGTTTTTTGAGGAAACTCCATACTGTTCTCGACAGTGGCTGCACCAGTCTGCATTCCCACCAGCAGTGTATAAGGGTTCCTTTTTCTCTGCATCCTCGCCAGCACTTGTCATTTGTTGATTTGTTGGTGATAGCCATTCTTCTGACAGGTGTGATCACTTAGGCTTTTACTAGTATATATACATATAGACTGCCAGTGTGCGTCATATGCACTGGCAAGTTAGTCGGTCACTTAGCCTTTTATATATATAGATACACTTACTTTAGGAAGATTTGACTAATATAAAACAAAGTAAAGCCAAACCAATTATATACTAGAAAGATCAATAACACCAGGGGATAAAAGCCACACATAAAATTTGCTTTGCCATCTCATAAAAAATAGGCATTTATACGTGAGTCTTTATAGCCTTCGTTTCACAAAAATGGAGAATCTACAATTAGCTTAACACTTCAGGCTACTGTACATTATTCAATAACTAGAGGCCCGATGCATGAAATACGTGCAAGAGTAGGCCTTCCTTCCCCCGGCTGCTGGCACCGGCTTCCCTCTGGCATCCGGAACCCAGGCTTCCCTCACAGCCCCGGCTTCGTCCAGAAGGCGTCCAGAAGTACGTCCAGTCTAATTAGCATACTATGCTTTTATTATTATAGATGTTAATTTATATTCACCTCAATTATTTATCTCTGCTTAACTACCTTTAATCATATTTTTTAATTGGGGGATCATAAAGTATTCTCCTTAAAGTAACAAGGAAGAGGTAATGTTTTCACAAAATGATATTCTGAAAATGTTTTATAAAAGAAATTGTCTAAGAAAACATGTATGCATACTTAAGAAAAAAGGAACTATGTAAATTAAAACTATTGACTGCTACCATATTAAGTTAATTCAATGGAAGAAAAATCAGATAAACAGGACCAAAGCCATAAATCAGAAATGAATCTGAAGAGAAAACAAGCCAAAACAACAAATAGAAAAGTGGAGTTCTAAGTGATGAGGAAAAGGAAGACAAAAAAAAACACATGGCTTTGTAGTTTTGCATAAAGTGTGATTCCATTTAAATATATTCTGATTTATTTAAAGCAAGTGGATGAAGTTATTACAACCATATGTTAACTCAAAGTTATCACATGTTCCTTTAAATAGTACATTCAGTCTATAACATACAAATAAGCTATGAAAAAGTCAGCTGAATTGAGGAGCTATATGTTTGCCTAATCAAAGGCCAAATTTGCACCTGAGAAAATTACTGCAGCCAGAAGGCAAAAAAAAGTCAATGAAATCAATGGAGAAAACATTCACAAAGTGTAGATACTAAACTAGACATGACATAAAACAAAATTACAAACAAGGATGCATTTATGGATCATTACAGTCCAAACTGTTAGCACTGGCTTAGTTACACATGGTCTTCAATCTCTTCAAAGTTTCTCTGATAGCATCAGCATTAGAGATACAGTGATGAACTGCAGCCCCATTGGGAAATCCTGAATGTACTCCAGGTGATACTCCTCTTTAGGTAAACATGCACAATGACTTTTACTACTTTCTCTGAAGCAAAGCACAAGCAACTTCTACAGAACACAGCCTACCTTTCTGGAAGTCTTCGGCCATATATTTCTCCTTTCCATTTAGCTTCATTATCTTCTGCTCTTTGTTGCTGCATTCGATCAAAAATAGCATGATAATGTTCATATTGTCCCCGAGGAGAAAAAGATGATGAAGCCACAGCCCCTCCACTGCCAAAAAAGGTAGCCTAGGAATTAAAAAAAAAAAAAAAGAGCTCTCAAATGATTATCTCATAATACCTAAAACACCCATACCATCCTCAAAAGAAAAAAAATTCAACACTTGACTTTTAAAAGGCAATTATCTAATTTGAAAATATTAATAAACATATTGCCTCAGGAAAATGTCTTCCCACTATATTATAATCATTAATAAAAAAGTAATATGCTTTATAACTAACAATAAAGCATAATTTAATGCAACAAACAAAAATATAAAATGTCACTAAATTCATGTAAATAGGAAAAAATCTGGTCTTAATTAACATGTTTTGAAACAAGATTCTAGTATACATTTTATGTGATCCCATTCTTTTAAGTTTAAATATGTATAGCTTATAAGTAAAGCAGAGCTGCTTTTGTAACATTCAAAATCATATTTAACAAAAACATTTGCATATGGTATTTAACATACTCCAAATCCTTCAATTCAATAAGCAAGAAGACACAAACACCACTGAAACATGCTCTAGGTATAAATAAAAGAAACAAAAACACCATATAGATTCTTAAGCACAAAACTAGAAAAATATTTCATGCCTATGGCAAATGAATGGTCATAGGCACACTCTAAAGAAGTCGGTACTGAGCAAATTTACAAAATAGAAAAAAAATTGTCAAAAGTAAAAAAATCTGTAAAAATAAAATAAATAAAGAAAAAAAAACGGAAAATATATTGTTCAACCCAGCCTTGAAAGCAATGGAGAGAGAGAGAGAGAGAGAGAGAGAGAGAGAGAGAGAGAGAGAGAGAGAGAGAGAGATTTTAAATGAGCCAGAGTATTAAAGCAAAAATAAACAATGTATGTATATATATTTGGGTGTTGGCAGTAGAGGGAGGAATTAGGAAGGTATATAATTAGAAGGAAGGCAAATAGGGGGCATTAAGCTTGGTCATAAAAGGTTGGTACAGCTAACTACTATCAAACCTGGGTGTTTGAGTTCATATAATAAACAACAGAAAGCATTTATAAACTTTATAGTGGGAATAAAATACAAAAACAGTTTTTAAGAAGTTCAGTTAAGGCAAGTTATCTATAATAAACAGGAATAAGAGAGAGAACAAGGTTGAGGATAATTAGAAGACTTGTTGCCCTGACGCCAAGTCAAGAAGCCTAGAAATAAAAGGCATTCAACTAAAAAGTAAGTGATTGTAGGAAGCGGCTAGAGTTAAGCCTAGGATTGACCTGTGGCAGAGCCACAAACAAGACCCAGCTTAGAGGGCAGAGCCCTCTTAGCATAATTAAGCTGGACCTTGTGGCCACCCCCTAGATCAGTGATGGGCAACCTTTTGAGCTTGGTGTGTCAAACTTCGCCAAAAAACTGAGCATAACTCGGGCAGTGTGTCACTTTGAGGAAAAAACATTAGTTCGCAAATGTTTCATCCTCAGGAGCAGCAAATGTTTCATCCTCGGCATGCGGCCGCCTCAGCGGCCGCGTCATCAGAAATGGCTACGCGTGTCAGTGCTGACATGCGTGTCATAGGTTCGCCATCACTGTCCTAGATCCTTCCTAGGTAGCTAATGGGCTGTGGGAGGTGCAGCAAGTGCTGCCAAAACAAGTGAAACTCTTAAGAACATTGTAACTATGTTGACCAGCTCCTTGTTTGTCTCTGACTATAAAATAAAGCCTCAGCTTACAGGCTGGGGTCTTTCTGTATCCTTATCCAGGCACAGGAGATCCACCAAGACCCAGCTATATTCTCTTTGTCTGTCTTTTCTTCAATCCTTCACCACCCTCACTCAGGCTCACTGAACCCTTGGCTGAGCTGGCCTGGCACAAGGGATTAAGGGAGTTCTGGATTCTCTATGGGAATGACGAAGGATAAAAGCAAAAACATAAGGATATAACCTCAGACACATAAGAATTCAAGCACAAAGAAAACTCAAAGTTAGAAAATAGAGATATCAGAAAAGGGTAAGAGTTAAAAAGAAGTAAGTGTATACTGTTGCAGATGTCACAGTGGAAGAATATCACTGAGATGAGGAAACCAATGACCTCAAATGCAGAGGTCAAAGCACTGAAAATAAGACATACTGCTATGACTAAAGTTGAGTGGTAACGTTTAAAAAACCCATTTCTGTGAACATAATCCAGAACACTGACAGTAAAGAAGAACAGCATTAAAATCAAATAAAAGAAATTTCAGTGTACTCTACGAGATAGAATTTGTGTTAACATCTTGACACAGTGGGTTGCAAATATTCTAAGAAAGATTAATTTGCCCAGCCAACGTGGCTCAGTGGTTGAGCATTGACTTATGAACCTGGAGGTCACAGTTCGATTCTCAGTCAGGGCACATGCCCATATTGCCCATTGTGGGGTGTGCAGGAGGCAGCCATTCAATGATTCTCTCTCATCATTGATGTTTCTATCTCTCTCTCCCTCTCCCTTCTGTCTGAAATCAATAAAAATATATTTTTTAAAAATCAGAAAGATTAATTTTAAAAATATCATCTCAAGATAAATACTGATAATTGATTAAAGATGTCTGAATTGCAAGAGATGAAAGTTGCTAGAAATAGGTAAGAAAATTAGGCAGGAAACGCCATCCAGGTGTTCCTCTCACATCTCCAAAATGTCAATCTCAAGGCAAGCATCAGAATCAGAATTCTGAAGAAAGATAGTCACTTCTCCAGGAGAGGGTTTGCTATTTGAGTTTAGTCTGGTGTGAATATCTTCTTAACTTCATTTGAGTGTTTCAATGTTTTTCTTTAACAAAATTATGTAAACAAAAGTATGTAAACATCTCTGAAGATTCCTATACTGAAAATAAAGTTGAAATACTGTACTAGAATACTGAAGCAATATGAACTTTGAAAAATCACTTACTTCACCCAATATAAGCACAAATTGATGAATTTTGACAAATGTATACATTTGTGCAGCCACTACCACAATCAAAAACATATCTATCATCCCAGTAAGTCCACTCATGTTCCTTTGAAGCCAATGCCTCTTCACTCCAGCAACTACCAATCTGCTCTGTCCTATAAATGAGAGTTGCCGTTTATATAATTTCATATAAATGGAATCATGCAATCTGTACTCATGTCTGGCTTCTTTTACTCAGTATGTTTTGATTGTTCCATGTTGTTGAATGTATTAACAGCCTACTCCTTTTTATTGCTGAATAGTATTCCAATATATTTTCAAACAAAAAATATGCCACTTAAATATTATGATCAACACATGATCAAACTATATATATGGAATATTTCATAATTTTTCTAAAAACATTCATAAGAGATACATCAAAAATGGATAAAGCAAAAGTGTCCGAGATTTTGCAGATACTAAATAATCAAAGACAGCTGGTTATTTATACTATGAAGAATGTCTTTATTATTTAGAGATATATAATAATATTAATTTTTAAATACTTCCCTTAATATTTATTTTTTATTTCATCTTTATTTTGGGGATTTCCTTAATTTGATTAACATTATACTGAGTCTCCAGGTCCTTATAAACTGTTCAGAAATCAAATAGTCTAGGAAGTTAAGTATTTCAAACCCCAGCGGGAATAAGCACAGAAATTAACATAGATTTAGAGTCATGAGAAATTTTTTTTTAGGGCAAATAAATTACTCTATTAATGCTCAGTGACAGCATTATAGAATTTATAAAGTGAAGCAGAAATCTGTTAAATACGTAGTATCTAACACTGTGGAAAAATTGTCTCAATTAGTTATCGAACAACATTGACAAAAATGAACTTTAGGATTAAATATAACCTTTACACAGGATAGTAAAAAAAGGATATTTTATTGCACAGAAAAAGATATACACAAAGGGAGAAGAAAAATAATCAAACTCTCAACATTAATCATGGACTTGATATGAAATACTTGACAATATCTGTGGGCCTAACTCTGATTGGTAAGTCTTTACTTTCCAATCAGATAAGAGGTTATTTTATAATGAGTCAAATTCTGTCTGAGTTATTCCTCATCATTCAGGAGGTAATAAGTTGTACTTCCTAGTAGATAGTATAGTACAAAAATAACAAAATGAAATTTTAAAATAAAATTGTATTACTGAAGATTGTATGTCTATACTACTACAGAATTAGAAAAAGTGACTCAAGAAAGTCAGGATAGAACATATATGTCTACATAAACCAGACAAAGCAGACTTTTATTCATATCATAACTTTTGAAGAACAGAAACAAGTAAGAATGGTAATCAATTCAAAATGACAAATATATATCCAGCACCTAAATATCAAGTTTAATGAGCATGGGTCAGGGGATTCAGCTTAAAGAAGGGTTGACTAACAGTTGATTGGGTGGTACAAATTAATACAGAGGAATAATAATGTGTTAATTTTTATGGCTGTGTAACAAATGCCCACAAACTTAACAAATTAAAACAATATCCTGCCGAAACCAGTTTGGCTCAAGTGGATAGAGCGTCGGTCTGCGGACTGAAAGGTCCCAGGTTCAATTCCGGTCAAGGGCATGTACATTGGTTGTGGGCACATCCCCGGTAGGGGGTGTGCGGGAGGCAGCTGGTCGATGTTTCTCTCTCATCGATGTTTCTAGCTCTCTATCCCTCTCCCTTCCTCTCTGTAAAAAAATCAATAAAATATATTTTAAACACAAACAAAAAACAATATCCATTTATTATCTCATAGTTTCCCTTGCTTAGAAGTCTGGGTATCCTTCTCAGAATCTCACCAGACAGAAACCAAGGTTAAGCCAAGACTGCAATTCTCAGCTGAGGCTCAGGGTCCTTTTCCAAGCTCACTGGTTCTTGGCAGAGTTCATGTCCTTGTAGTTGTAATGGCTAAGGTCACCCTTTCCTTGGCCAGAGACCACTACCAACTCTAGGAGTTCACTAACTTCCTTGCCATGTGAATACTTGCCTTTTTCCAGGCCAGCAGAAGCATACCTATCTCTAACCTTCTTCTCCCCATCCAGGCTGCTATGAGGGAGTTGTGAATCAGATATTAATGAAATCAGAGGAGTGACTATCGCCTCTACCATCACCGTTTGCCATAAAATAAAGCCTAATTAAGGAGCTGCTATACTACCATATTCACAAGTTCCACCAATACTCAAGGGGAGGGAAAAATACCAGGTGTGTATCCAGGGGTCAGGAATTTTGGGGACCATCTTAGATGTCAGCCAACACAGATAGGTAAAAATGCTCCCTGAGCAAAAGAGGAAATGCAATATAAAGGTTAGCAGAACAAAGAAAGAAGCAAGACATTAACATATGAGACCTTGCTAACCAAGCTCCAGGAACTGTTCTTAAATTTTTTAAAAATAAGAATTTAAGGCTCAGAAAACTTAAGTAATTTGCATACAGTTATATACTAGTAGTCTGGATCTATCCAAAGCAAATGTTTGAATTAACAGATCTACATAAATTGTTAGTTAGGTAACTGGTTATTTAATAAACAAATAATGATTAGTTTCCTTGTTGTTGTTTTTTAAGGTTGGAGATGGGAATGAGAGTGAGGAGGTAGGGAAGGCTACTATCAAATACAGAGAAACACAAGGGCAAAGAAAAAATTAAGTAGACCTCACTCCTTAAGGAAACTACAAGTACGGTCTTTAGTTCAGCATGACTAGAGCATACAGTGTATGGTAGGGAATGGATGGACAGAAGCTTAGAGAGATTGATAGGGGCCAGATTAACATAGGTCTTCTTTCTGAAAACTTAATCTTGGAGGACACATGAAGATGCAGAGGATTTAAGGCAAATTTGATTTGTCTTGATTTTAAATAGATTCTTCTGGCAGGAATAGTGTATCCACAGCCTTTACATAAAAAAATTTAAGCAATTACCAGTCACATATTAGTTATCAATACAGGTTTCATATCAAATAAATGCAGAAAAACTAAGAATTCATAATAGATGCTGAAGAATTCTAGATAAAATGTAAATGTACACCTAAAGAGAGCCGATTATATATATTTTAAAAAGCAAGGAGAAACTAGAAAAAGAGTGGCAGTACTATATTGGTATCAAGTGCCTACCTTTACTTCACCACCTCCTCCAGCACTTAGCACGTTTTTCCATCCTTGTTCCCTGGCCCTATTTATTCTCTCCAACTTTGGGGGGAAAGAAACAAACAAACAAAACACCATTTCAAGTATTTAATATAAAATACATAAAATACATTTAGTGATGAAATGGAAATCAGTGTTCTTTTTTTAAAAAGTGTGTGTGGGAGAGAGTGGAATATACCAGGAAAAAATGAATTATCCTCTTACCCTTTCCTTTTCTTGCCTTTTCATCTGTTCAGCCTTCATTAAACTAATCTGTAACAATTTTAAAGACAAATTTCTTAGAACCCTTGAAACTAATATCATCTGCAGCTTGGCAAGGGAAGAAGAATAAGAGCAAAAAAACTACCTGATCTTTTTGTTTCTTTGCTTTATCAATAAATTCCAACCTTCTCTTTCTTGCTGCTTCCTTAAATAAACAAGAACATTTTTATCAATAATAATTTCTACTTTCTCTAGTACATCAGGAAAGTTAGCACACCAAAGGTAGAGGTATGCCCAGGGAGGTAAAAAAGAAATGTCAAAGGTATTTTTTTGTTTGTTTGTTTTTTTAAGAAATAAGGAGGAAAGGTTTGGAGGTTTTTCTATTGTTTTTTATTTTTGTTTCTTATAATTATTTTTGCAAAGCTTTAAAATAAGCAGACAGATGTCTTTATACCTCAAACATTTTCCTCCTTTCTTCTCCAGGATTCACTTTCTTCAATGGAGTTTGATGGGCCTGGACAAAAAAGTAAAACTACAAATTAGATAAGGATTTGTTATCTACATTTGTATTTGCATTTGTTTTCTACATTGATATACATAAAGAACAGTAGCTTTCAAGCTTTTCCTAAAAGTAACCAGCAGTAAGAAATATATTTCACATCCAGACCCAGTAAAGACACACACACACACTCCCAAAGTTTCATAAAATAGCTTTACTATGTTTAGTAGATTCTGTTACTTTCCACTCTATCCTCTTTTAAAAAGTCCCTGCTCTTCACCCACTAAAATAATTTTGCCACTACAAATAGAAAGCACTCTACAGTTTTTAGTCAAGAGAGAGCTCTGGGGTCACTGTTATGGAAGTTTAAGAAAAAAAACACACACACAACTGCAGATATTGCTCTTCATAGTTTATGAACACAGAGTTAATATTTTAAAGTATGTTCTATTATATAAAATTTAAACTAGTGGGAAATGCTACTCAGAAGCTTTGTAAAAATACACATTCCTTACATATAACGGAATATTACTTGGCAATAGAAAGGAATAAAGTACTGATACATGCTACAACATCAATACATGCAACTAACTTGTAGGCATTATGCTAAATAAAAAATCCAGTCGCATATGGTATGATTCCAATTATATGAACTATCCAGAATAAGCAAATGTATATAGAGACAGAAGTAGATTAGTGGTTCCTGAGGGGTATGGAGGTGGGGGACAAATGGGAAGTGAATGCTAATGGGGGAAAAGATTAGGTTGTTATAGAAATGTTCTAAAATTGATTGCAATGATGGTTGCACAACTCTGGGAATACATTGAAAATCATTTAATTCCAAACTTCAAATGGATGAATTGTATGATATGTAAATTATCTACATACTTTATAGATAAGACAATTGCATATCTACATGTCCACCCATGTGTACATTCCTTATTGAGCTAATAATCGCAATAAAGCTGTTTTTAAAAAATACGTATCCCCAAAACTTGCTGAATCATAATTTTTGGACCTGGGGCCCTGCATTCTATATATTGACAAGTTCCACGGGTAACTCCTATGTGGCAGGTCTAGCACCAGTATCAAAATTGGTGAACCACAAACACCAAACAATTTAAAAATATTAATGCAAGCATTACAAATTCTTACTGTGAATATCAGCTTTTAAACAGGTTAATAATGAGAATAATGTAGAATAAGAAGAGAATGTTTAAATAAGATACCTACAAACTCTAGGGTAAGTTACAAGAAGTCATAAGTTATATTCACCTTTTAATGTTCCATATTGCCTTACATATAAGATACTCAAACATTTGTGAAATAAAAATACCAAACTGTTTCTATGACATCACACAGGTACTTTCAGAACTCTATGTCTACACAGAAGAGAAAAATATGGTAACATAAAACATCCACACTAAGAGAAATGTTTTTGTGTTTCTTTTTAAAATCAGAGGCAAAATACTGAAATGTGTTCATAGAGCGCCCTCTGGTGGCTTAATAGCCACTCCTTTGTTTTAACAGAGCCTTTAAAAAATAACTTACAGGGGGTTGGAGCAATGACAGTTTTATGATATGTAAGTATTTTATGATATGCTGAGTAATAACGTAATATATATTAGCTAAAATTGTGAAATTAAAATTAAATGAAAGACAATATCATTAAGCAATATGGTCTTCCTTATGAACTCATTTTTAAGTTTGATAGAAAGTTAAAAAATCTAAAAGATGCTTCTTTAGATTTCCAGGGAAAAATTAAGTCTTTATAAAAAACAGTCATGTAAAAACCCAACGGGGAAAAACTTATTTTTAAAATCTTATTTAAAATAATTCCAATATTTTGTTATATTTGAAAAACTTTCAGACATTTGATTGCCACTTCTTTTTTTCTATTTATTATTTTTCCTCTTAAGTTTTTTTCTACTTTTTATTGTGGTTAAAATACACATAACATTTACCAATTTAACCATTTTTAAAGTACAGTTGTGTAGCATTAAGAACATTCATATTGTGTGCATACAACTATAGTTTTAAGTGGTATATATTAAAATAAGCTATATGATATTTCAAGTACTGATTATTATCTAGTTCTCATTGTTCTGGTTTAGAAAAATCATATTTATTTGCCTAAAAAGTTTAAGGACAACAACTTGCCTGAAATCCAGAACACATAATTATCATCTAAATCATTTATGGGTCATTCAGAATATTTGATAGAGTATCTATTATTCAGAATATTATTAACTAGAATCTTAACATATCAGAGCATGCTGCTCTTGCATACTGAATAGTATTAATTGAAAATGAGAGAAACATTAAGAAAACCCATATATTTCTTGATTCTATCAGCCATATGAAAGAATAGATTATACACTTGGCTACAATCCTCCCTAATCATAAGGGGCCTTCTGTTATATCATTAGTCCAATCTCACCTAGAGTTCTGACCCCTCCATTCAGTCAGGCTAAAACTTGCTCAAGGATAAGACAATTGCATATCTACATGTCCACCCATGTGTACATTCCTTATTGAGCTCATAATATAAAGACAGTCCCCAAAATGATAGATTCATTCCCAGAAAGTCTGCATGTGTACAGCCAAATGTTAAAAAGAACAGTGGATGTAATAACTGCCATTTTGGAATAAACACCTCAAAAACAGTCTATGAAATATTTTTACTTTGAATCATATTTCACTGAACTCCATTAGAAGACATAAAACATTTCCAAAGCAATTTTGATCCAAGGCATGAGTTTTTAAAAAAGAAGACATTCATAAGAATGAAATCTAACTCATTTCATAACATTGAAATATAATCCAATCACTAATAATAAAGAAAAAATTTACAGAAAGTATATATAACATTAAATAAAAACATCAAAATACAAAATCAGAGCTACATTAAAAATACAGGCAATATAAATGTAATGTTTGACTACTGGGAATATGTTCCTTTCCTTTCATTATATAAAACTGTCAAAAGTATAATAAAAGACCACAGCAAATTTATTGAAATACATACTTTATAGAAAAAAGTTCAGATCAAAATTATACTACTTAAATTACTTCAAAGAACCAAATAGCTCTAATAGAAATCAAGTTTCTATCTCAAGAAATTAAACATATATATAAAGGATCATTTTCTGCTCAAATTTCTCTTCATCACCTCACACTGAAATAATGTTACCTTTAGGCAATAGGGATGAAAGTTCAAAAATAGTGGACTTCTGATTGTGCCTAAAAACAGGGTTTTTATTTGGCCTTTAACCAAATAAAAACCCTGCTATTCACTGCTCTTAAAATATTACAGGATATTGCTTTACTGACTTGGAATTCACTTTATTCAATAATTTATTCACTCTTTTATTTAAAAAAAACTTACTAGACTCTTACTTTGTGCAAAATGTATAAAATATGGTTCCTAACTTCAGAGAGCTGAAAGTCTAATAAAAATAATAAGAGAATATATAGATATAAGGTGCTAAAGCAGTTCAAATAAGGAAGAAATTATTTCCCTGCCTTTTTGGGGGAGGGTACATTTAGGGAAGAAAAAAGAAAGGTCTTGTATTTGAGGTGTTTCCTACTACCTCTCCTAGATCAGTGAAGAAGTTTTTTTATTAATCCTCACCAAATCAATTTAAATTGGCTTAAGAGAGAGAGGCATGGAGAGAGAGAGAAAGAAACATCAATGTGAGAAACTCTGATCGGTTGCCTCTTGTACATGCCCCGACTGGGGATTGAACCCATAACCTGAGTATGTGCCCTGACCTGGGATTGAACCTGCAACCTCTTGGTTTATGGGACGACGCTCCAATCACTTGAGCCACCTAGCCAGGGAAGTCAGTGAAGAGCTTTGAACACCAAAGCCACACTGCCAATGTGAAAGTCTCCCAGGCTATAATACCAGCATTATATTTTTACTAGAGGCCCGGTGCACGAAAATTCATACACTCGGGCAGGTCCCTCATCCCTGCCTGAACCCTCTTGCAGACCAGGATCCCTTGGGGGATGTCCACCTCGGGGGATGTCCCTGGGGGATTGGGCCTATGCTGACAGTCAGACATCCCTCTGGCAGCCCGGAAGCCCTCAGGGGATGTCCGACTGATGGTTGGGAGTGGGCCTAAGCTGCAGTTGGACATCCTTAGCACTTCTGAGGAGGAGGGAGAGCCTCACGCCACCACCGCTGTGCTCACAGCCTTCAGCCCGGCTTGTGGCAGAGTGGAGCTCCCCCTGTGGGAGCGCACTGACCACCAGGGGGCAGCTCCTGCATTGAGAGTATGCCCCCTGGTGACCAGTGCACGGCATAGTGACCAGTCATTCCGGATCATTCTCCCATTAGGGTCAATTTGCATATTACCCTTTTATTATATAGGATAATCTAGCGCTAACAAAGTGAGCAGTCATCACACAACTTGCTCATTTTTTTTTCAGGCCTTTGTCTCTTTATTTGGAGTATAAGATTTGAGGAGAGAAGAAATATGGTCTTTACTTTGTATTTTCTAAGGATTTACAAAAATAATCCAGTATCCATGTGACATATACCTAGCTACACAGAAAGAGAGGCAAAGAAGAGAAGAACATTTAAAAAGAAGGAGGGGAGCCAAAACCAGTTTGGCTCAGTGGATAGAGCGTCGGCCTGCGGACTTAAGGGTCCCAGGTTCGATTCCGGTCAAGGGCATGTACCTTGGTTGCGGGCACATCCCCAGTAGGGGGTGTGCAAGAGGCAGCTGATCGATGTTTCTCTCTCATCGATGTTTCTAACTCTCTATCCCTCTCTCTTCCTCTCTGTAAAAAATCAATAAAATATGTTTAAAAAAATTAATAAAATAAAAATAAAAAGGAGGGGCTAACTAATGAACAAAGACAAGAAAGAAAAAACATATACATGGTGTAATCAGTAACTAGTGCTAATTATATTAGGTTTTAGTATCTTTAGTACTACTATTAATAATACTTTGAGCAGACTACTTATCTTTCTAACTAAACAAAATCGTTACTAAAACTACTTTTTTCCTATTGACCATATGAAATAAGCACACATTCCAGTGTTCTCAAGAGACTTAACCATTATCATTTTCTCTCTCCAGGTTTTGTTTCTTAGTAGTTATCTATTTGCTAAAAAGAATAACAAAATGGCTTTTGTAGAGGGTTTTGGTTGTTATTCATTCTTTTAAAGAACATTTGAATGACTTGGAAAAATCTAAGCTATTTGTCCAGAACCAATGGAAACAACAACAAAACTCCTTGCTCTCAAGAGTTTTTGCTCTGTAATGGAGGAGATGGACAGTCGGCAAATAAAGGAAAAACACATAGAGCATTAGATAGCGACAATGTGGAAAAAAACAAAGCCGGACAGAGCAGAGAGAACTCTGGGCGTGGGGAGAGGGACAGTTGTCAAGGATGAAGGCTCTATTCATAGGTCTTAAGCACAGACCTGAAGGAACTAATAGAGAAAACTACACAGTTTTCTCAAGGGAGAGTCCTCCAGGAAAAAAGAATAGAAAGTACAAATGCATTTTTGTACTTTCTATTAAGGGCTTGAGATGTTTGAAGGCAACGAGGTTCAGTTAGCATGGCTGGACTGGGAATAGCAAGGGGGGTCAAAAAGTGAGGCTCAGGGAGGTAAGGGGGCATCAGAGGGCTCTGCAGGCCATTGTAAGAGCGCTGGCTTCACCCTGAGTGAGAAGGAAAGCCACTAGAAAGTTCCAGGAGGAAAGTGCAACAATGTGGCCTTCGTTGTCAGAGGAGCATTTAGGCTGCTCCTGTGAGAACAGACTGAAAACCCTAAGTTTGAAAGCAGTGAAATCAGCCAGGAGATTACTATTATAACCCAGGTGAAAGATGAGGGGGGCAGAGAGGACTAATGTGGTGAAAAAATAATGAGAAATAGTCAGGCCATGAATGTATTTTGAAGGCAGGGTTGCTAGGACATGATATTTAAAGAGTGGGCAATGATGACCCCAAAGGTTTTGATGAGAACAAAGGAAAGGACTGAGTTGCCATTTACTGAAATGAGGAACAGTTTGGGAAGGAGGTGGAATCAGGAGTTCAGTTTTACACAAGTGAATTCTGAGGTGCTTATTAGAAATCCCACTGGAGATATGAAGACAGAGCTCAAGCGCGAAGTCCAGGCTGTAGATACAAATTTGAGTGTCTGTTTATAGATGCTGTCAATTAGAGAGAGAATCTAGTACAAGAAGGAAACTATCCAAGGACGGACACCTTAAGCTTGTCAGCATTTAGAGGTCAGGGACATGAAGAACTTGCAAAGGAGGCTGAGATAAGCATTCTACAACTAGGAGAAGAAACAGAAGAATGTAACACTTTGGGCTCAAATGAAGACAATGCTTAAAGAAGAAGGGTAATCAAGTGAATCAGAAGCTGAGGGAGAAGAAGACAACTGACCCCTGGACTTGACTTAACATGGAGGCCACTAATGCCCTAGTCAAGAGCTATGTTGTAACAGCTGTGTCAAGGAAGCCCTGAGCGGAATGGATTAAAGGGAAATGAGGAGAGAGCTGGGAGACAGCACAGACAATGCCAAGGGTAAGTTCTGCTGTTAAAGGAAGCAGAGCTATAGGGAAGCAGCTAGAAGGAGATATGGAGATAAGGAAAGTTTGGTTTTTTTAGAGACTAAAGACACAACATGTTTGTTTGCTAACAGAGATGACTCAGTAGAGAGAAGAAATATAATGATGTAGAAGAGAGCCCAAAGAAGGAAAATAATAATAATAATAATAATATACTAGAACACAAATTGCAGGGCTGACTACAATTGAGAACAGATCATCTAAAGTAATAGAAACAAAGGCAGAATATTTCAAACAGATATGACTGACTGGCAGAAGTGGTGTAGAAAAATTTTCTTATAATGGCTTCTATTTTCTCAGTGAGATAAGAAGCAAGGTCATTTGCCTGAAGTGAAAAACAAGAAAGTAAAGAAATTAATCACCTAGAAAATGGGAGGGTAAATGGACTGAGGAAATATCATAGGGTAGCCAGAAGGTGCTCATTTGACATTGTTGGTTATAAAAGTAAAGTGAGAGTGCTCTAGCCATGAAGTCAGAAGAGAAACAGTCCAGAGATGGAAGACGCTGATGACGCCTTGCCATACTAGCAGTCAGCAGATATGCGTCACTGCAGATTGCCCAGGACCAAACCAGAGAGGGTCGGACCTGCAATACCACCATTTGTCCACTATCCAGAACTGAAATATCATTGCTATTATGAACACATAAACAACTGTTGGACATAGAAACCAGGACTCAAAAGAACTGTTGGCCCAGAAGAAACTCACTATAGACTGATTCATTTGCCTCTCAGCATAACCATTATTGCTTGTCTCATTTTCGGTTCCTATAAGTGTATTCCTAGTATCACATGAGCTCACTCATCTAGAGGAAAAGATGAACAACATAGACTGAAGAACAAGAACAGCATTGATCAGACTGTCAGACCTCAGAGGGAAGGTAGGGGAGGGTGGGGACAAGGGAGATAGATCAACCAAAGGACTTGTGTGCTTGCATGTGAGCCTAACCAGTGATCACAGACAACAGGGGGAGGGGGGCATGCGTGTGGGGGGGTTTGGGAAGGGAACGGGGGGAGGGGGTTGATGACAAATATGTGATACCTTAATCAATAAAGTAATTTAAAAAATTAATTAAAAAAAAAAAAGTAAAGTGAGCACAGTTAGAATAGGGCAGGAGAGCTGAGATGGAATTTAAGCCAGAAGAGGAAAATATAAACTAGGAGAAAATGGGCAATGAAAAACTAACAAGTTCCATGGGTCCAAATAAGACAAAGACATTTTTGGAGGCAGTCTTTGAGGAATGCGCAGGAAACAGGAGGTAATGGTCAGAGAGTGGGATGTTTATTGTTGAAACAACGGAATAATTGCTACTATTAATATTATCAAATTTGATGGCATATTACAGGTGAGAGTTCTGAGGTATGGTAGGAGACAAGATCATTCATTAAAAGAGAACAATCAAGAAAATAAAAGGCCATGCACTATTGGAACGGTCATCATTTTGGGATACTAAAATCATCAAGAATGATGACAGTGAGTCAGGAATTAAACTCTTCCAAAAATGAGGGTCTGCATATGACCCCTACATGGAGGGGTAGCCAGTGATTTAGTCTAGTGGCAAAAGTGATAGACCTTGGGGAAGAGGCGAGAGGTTAGGAAGCAGGAAATAGTCTGACAATGAGAAGAAAACACCTCCCTCACCATACTCTAGACTCAGCAGTAATAAGGGATTAGAGAGAAAGTAGTGGCCAAGTAAAAGAGCTGCACAATAGTGTAGTCAGAGACAAGGCAGACTTTAGAACAACAGCAGTGAGGGCAATCTTTAGAAGATTAGAATACAAGGAATTTTGCTGACAATGTACTCTAAGTGGGCTTTGTGGATATATTTATCTGCTTGTGAATTCTCAAATACAAAAATTTCCCAGATTTTTATCAAATATATCATAGATTTTTACTTGTTTTATGCACACACACACAAATGGCTCTGCTTAGGTTGTTTAAAAAATTATTTCATTTATAACATCACTTTTTAATGTGTGAACTACTTTGGTTAATATATCTACTTAATGTTTCTTTATGACTTCTGTAAAGTCTTCTTGGTTTTGGAAGACTGGTGAAGCAGAGAACAGCAATGTTCTTTAGTAACTAAATAAAAACAATCCTATGAATGTCAAGATAATGGAACTGAGCTGCAATAAAAAAAAAAGGTCAAAGTGAATTTGTTACTAATGACACAGTTTGTAACATGATCATACCTGTTTATTTTTTTGGAGTGGCTTCTTTTCATGTAATTTTTTCTCTCCATATTTCTTATATGTTAAAGGCACTCCATATTTAGCAGCAGGCTTTGTAATTTGCTGAGCAGACACAACAGAAGCCAAGCTTTGTCCTGAGGCAGGTCTTTTAGCTACATGAAAAGATAAAAATAAAATGTCCAGAGTTCTATATGTTAATCTTTAATTTCAAAATTCTTCAAGATAGAACTTTTTCATTTTCATAATCATAAACAGCATGTAGTTTGAAATTTTTCATTAAACATATAATTCCTTAGCACATGTCAATGCCTTCATTATAACTATTTTTCTAAAGCCACTTTTAGAAAAAGAAGCAAAAGTCACACTACTATAAGATGCTGAAATTTCTCATATAAAATAAGTCCATCCCTAAAATTGACTGTGGGTGATCACTGCACTTATCTGTGAATATAGAAAGCGCTGAACTCTAGGCTTTAATTGGGTGAACTGAACAGTATGTGAATTACATCTCAATAAAGCTGTTAAAGATAAATTTTAAAAAGAACATTCACTGTTTTAGAAGTTACTTTCAAAATCAAAACATAAACTTCAAGAACAACTGTTAAACATTAATTCTATAGCTATGAGCAGCTTAATATTTTCTTCATATGCAGTCTGAATGTCTATACTTACAGACTTATTGAAGAACACACACCTTAAAACAATTATTATATCTAAGGATCCCATGAAACAGGTACCTTTATGTACTCCTGATGGAAATATAAATCAGTCAAACTATCTAGAGGGCTAGCTATGTTAAGAAGAATGTTTACTGAACTCTTCCAAAATTCATCTGGAATAAAAAAAGACCCCAAAGCCGAAACCGGTTTGGCTAGGTGGATAGAGCGTCGGCCTGCAGACTAAGGGTCCCGGGTTCGATTCCGGTCAAGGGCATGTTCCTTGGTTGTCGGCACATCCCCAGAAGGGGGTGTGCAGGAGGCAGCTGATCGATGTTTCTCTCTCATCAATGTTTCTAACTCTCTATCCCTCTCCCTTCCTCTCTGTGGAAAATCAATAAAATATATTTTTTAAAAAAAGACCCTAAATAGCTGCAACAATCCTGAGAAAGAAGAACAAAGTAGGAGGGATCTCAATACCAGATATCAAGCTGTATTACAAAGCCACTGTTCTCAAAACTGCCTGGTACTGGCACAAAAACAGACATATAGACCAGTGAAATACAACAGAGAACCCAGAAATCGACCCAAACCACTATTCTCAATTAATACTTGACAAAGGAGGCAAGAGCATACAATGGAGTCAAGGTAGTCTCTTCAATACATGGTATTGGGAAAATTGGACAGATACATGCAAAAAAATGAAACTAGACCACCAATTTACACCATACACAAACATGAACTTAAAATGGATGAATGACTTAAACGTAAGATGGGAAATCATAAAAATCTTAGAGGAATCCATAGGCAGCAAAATCTCAGACAAATGCCAAAGCAGTATCTTCACCGATATAGCTCCTAATGCAGTAGAAACTAAAGAGCAAAGAAACGAATGGTACTACATCAAAATAAAAAGTTTCTGCACAGCAAAAGAAACCATCAACAAAAAAACAAGAAAGCCCACTGCATGGGAGAACATATTTGCCAATGTTATCACCGATAAGGGTTTAATCTCCAACATTTATAGGGAACTCATACAACTTAACAAAAGGAGGATAAACAACCCAATCAAAAAATGGGCAATGGACCTAAGTAGATACTTTTCAAAAGAGGACATAAGGAAGGCCAAAAGACATATGAAAACATGTTCAAAGTCACTAATCATATGAAAGATGCAAATCAAAACAACGAGGTACCATCTCACAGCTGTCAGAATGGTTATCATAAACAAATCAACAAATTACAAGTGCTGGTGAGGATTCAGAGAAAAAGGAACCCTCATGCACTGCTGGTAGGAATGCAGACTGGTGCAGCCACTGTGGAGAAGAGTGCCGGAAACAAATCAGTTTCACTAAAAAGAGAGATGTTGACAGGAAGCCAGGAAGGCTGGTCAACAATCTTAATTGCTCTAACCACTCACCCTTTAGTTGAGATATTGTTAGCTGAAGCAGCCTCCACCTTTGTTTGTCCCATGTAAGTTTCTGTTATTTCCTGCCTAAGGGCTACATGTATATTTCTGTTTATCTTGACTAAGATGTTTTTCCCCAAAGCCTCAATAAAAGGGATGGCAGGGCCAGAGCAGGGGGTAGTTCTCCCACTAGAGGTGGACTACCGCCTGGCCCCCCATTTCACTAAATTGAATTTCTTCAAGTCTCCTTTCATTTTTGTGCGGCCCTTCTCCAGAACTCGAACCCTGAACCGGAACCCTGGACCACGTGGGACGTGGAAAGGGATTCCTACAGAAGAGTATGGAATTTCCTCAAAAAATTAAAAATGGAACTCCCATTTGACCCAGTGATCCCACTTTTAGGAATATATCCCAAGAAACTAGAAACACCAATCAGAAAGGATATATGCACCCCTATGTTCATAGCAGCACAGTTTACCATAGCTAAGATTTGAAAACAGCCTAAGTGCCCATTAGCAGATGAGTGGATTAAAAAACTGTGGTACATCTACACAATGGAATACTACATTGCTGTAAAAAGGAAGGAACTCATACCATTTGCAACAGCATGGATGGACCTGGAGAGCATTATGCTAAGCAAAATAAGTCTGTCAGAGAAAGATAAATATCCCATGATCTCACTCATATATGGAATATAATGAACAACATAAAATGATGAACAAAAACAGATCCAGATACAGAGAAGCATCAATCAGATGCTCAAACCTCAGAGGGAAGATAGGGGAGGATGGGGGCAAGGGGGAGAGATCAACCAAAAGACTTGTATGCATGCATATAAGCATAACCAATGGACACAGACACCAGGGTGGTGAGGGCATGATCGGGGAGTAGAGGGGGAACAATGCGGGGATAAGGGTACATATGTAATACCTTAATCAATAAAGAAAGAAAGAAAGCCCTAACCGGTTTGGCTCAGTGGATAGAGCATTGGCCTGTGGACAGAAGGGTCCTAGGTTCGATTCCGGTCAAGGGCATATACCTTGGTTGCAGGCACATCCCCAGTAGGAGGTGTGCAGGAGGCAGCTGATCAATGTTTCTCTCTCATTAATGTTTCTAACTCTCTATCCCTCTCCCTTCCTCTCTGTAAAAAAACACACACAATAAAATGTATTTTTTTAAAAGAAAGGAAAAAAAGAAGAATGTTTATGAATTGACTTTAAAGAAATAGAGAAACAAAAATCTATACACAAGGATAAACCCTGCAGCATTATGTATTAAACTCTTACTGAAGCCTAGACAACGTTCACTCTTAGGACAATGACACATTCAAGAAAAATAGTTAGCCAAAACCAGTTTGGCTCAGTGGATAGAGCGTCAGCCTGCAGACTGAAAGGTCCCAGGTTCGATTCCAGTCAAGGGCATGTACCTTGGTTGCGGGCACATCCCCAGTAGGGGGTGTGCAGGAGGCAGCTGATTGATGTTTCTCTCTCATGGATGTTTCTAACTATCCCTCTCCCTTCCTCTCTGTAAAATATCAATAAAATATATTTTTTTAAAAAGAAAAGAAAAATAGTTAAACTAAAGTAACTAAAAGAAAAGCCTACTATTTACATCTTCCAAAGATATTACAGGAGGTCAAAGAGTATAGTCTATATCAACAGCTTCCCCAAATCCTCTTTCCTCTATTTTCCACATCTATTAAGGCACCTCTCTGATCTAACTGCCCCACATCCTAAGTAGCAACTTTCCTTCTGCTTCTTCCAGCCTGCTATCTCAGGATCTTACCATGTGATAAGTCAATTTAAATCAATCTCTTCTAACAAGTATTCTTCATTTTTAGGAAGGGAAAGGAGAAAAAAAATTAACCAGTGGTTCACAATGAAATGCCACCAGTAAACTCAGTTCTTCAAAGAATGTTAAGCTGTATTAGAAAATGATCATCATATAATAATTTAAAAGAAACAAATCTTTGTTTATAACACAACCCCAATTTTCAGTTGTTATACATGTGTTGTTATAGGAAAAAACACAAATATAACAGTACGTGTTAAGATTTGAGTTGTTGTTGTTGTTGTTACTCCTCACCAGAGGATATTTTTTTCATTGATTTTTATAGTGAGTGCAAGGGAGGGAGGATGGGGGAGAGAGAAACATTGATGTGAGAGAGACATCAATTAATTACCTCCTGCACTCACCCTAATGGGAGCCACGGATCAAACCTGCAACCCTTCTGGGCACAGGCCAACACTCTAAGCATTCAGCAACACCAGCCAGGGCAAGATTCGAGTTAATTTTTATTTTCTTCTTTTAATTTTTATAAAGAACACATATTATTCAAATAACTTAAACTTTTATAAAAATAATATTCATTTGATCGGCAGTTTAGAGATTAATAAGTAAGTTGGGTTGAAGAGATGAGATATATAGTATACTAACATAAGGTTTTCCAAACACATACTCCAAATGTATGTGACAGGAGCTAGGAAATGTGAAAAAAAATTTTCCTATGAGAGTTCAACTGTAAAACTAATCCAGACCACAGATATACAAAGTCATAACATTGTAACCTGGCTACATGTATTAGCATCCCCCAAAGCATACTGGGTATGCCAGTAAAGGGTCAAGAGGCACAAAAGCATAAAAATGAAGAGTCCCAAGAAACTATATGAATAGTCCCCATTCACTTTCTAGAGAAGAGAGAGAATTACTTATCTGATCTTTGAGCATTTCTCAGACTCAGAGACAAAGCTACCAGTAGGATAAAGAATATAAGGCATTGGAGCCCACCAAATATTTATAGGCGCATCAGCAATACAACTCCTATTTTAGTCCCATGCTATTAAACATTTCATCCATCCATCTGTTCTTACAACAAAGTAACTTTCTAATTCCTACGCAGGCTTACCCATGTGGAAAGAATGTGCTGACATGGTGCATTTCTGGCCTTTGTAACAATGAGGCTTTTAATTAAGATTTGACTTCTCATAGGCTTGACTTTGACTGCAAAGAGAGATGTGCTGATTTTGCCATGTCTGTCCTTGTGAATTTTATTGAGAGTGAACTGATGTGCCAGGAACTGACAGTCTCTGCACACTGAGAGGATGAGTCAGGAGTCTTTAAGGAGAGCTAAGTATAGCTGGCCTTCCTGGGGGAACCACCACACCACTTCCAGCTTATATGGACCCAGTTTCAAGATAGATCATTCATTTTTATTAATCTGCTCACACTCAAAATGGAGTAAAACAGGAAAAGCATTATGTTTGAAAAACAATGTATTCGCCCTGGCCGTTGGTGCACAGTGGTTAGAGTCGGTCTTTGCAGGACACGGGTTCAATTCCTGGCCAAGGGCATGTACCTGGGTTTGATTCACCCGCCCCTATGAGGGGAGTAATAGGGGCGGGTGAATTACTCCCCTATTAAATCAATGCAGATTGATTTTTAGAGAGGCAACCAATCAATGTGTCTCTCTCATGTTGATGGTTGTTTTTTTTCTCCTCTCTCCCTCTCCCCTCACCCCTTCCTCCCTCCCTTCCACTCTCTGGAAAAAAATATCCTTGGGTGAGGGTTTACAAAAAAAAGAAAAACAATATACTCTTCAAATCTTAAATAATGTCCACTGATTTTAGAAATCCATTCTGAAGTCATTCTATATGCAAAAAATATTTTTCCTCTCACACAAATATATGCATATACATATGCATAGTATAAAAACCATACCCACAATGCTACAAATATTCTTCTGTTGATGCCACATTAAAAAAAATTATCCTTGATAAAGTACCTAACTTCACATTAATTTATTTGTTAAATTATAGAATATAAAGTATTTCTCAAAGAAAAATATTTTACATAAAGATGTACACACTTAGTTAAGACATTTTAATAACTGTGACAATGTTCTCAGAATATCACCTAAGCATTTGATAAAGACAGAAATTTTCAAAACAGATGACACTTGGTATGTTTATTTTTTCGTTTAAAATATTTATTTTACATCCGTGGAATCGAGACCAAGCCTCCCACGAACAGTGAAACCTAACAAAAGGCCTCGTACAGATGCATCACATCACGTGCTCCTTGGCCTCACTGCAGGCTTCACTCAGTGTGGATGTGCTGGCTTAAAAAAACTCTATCTCGTTAAGGGAATGGAAACCCATCACCGAATGACAACCAGAGAAGAAACAGAACTACCATTAAAGTGGTCATTAAAATAACTAGTCCACCAAAGAACTTGTGTGCATATATGCATAGCCCATGAACACAGACAATAGTGTAGTCAAGGCCTGGGGTGGGGCTGGAACAGGAAGGAAAATACGGGACATCTGTAATACTGTCAACAATAAAAATAAACTTAAAAAATAATAATTAGTCTGCATTTAATGCATATTAACCAACTCACCATCACAGTTTCAGTAAAGTGTCTTAAAGCAGTTTTTGGTCATGAAATACAGCAAGACATTGACCAGGCTTTATTTGTTTATCTACAGGCATTTCTTAAACCCTAGGAACACCGTCAATGTCCAGGAAATTTTCAATACATCATCCATGGATGGCATTTCTTACAGCCCAATGATCTGCAGTCATCATAGACCACTGTGCATAGCTGGTGCTGCACACACACTGACAAAGAGCGACGGAAGTTGCCTACATTTACAGGGACTGACAGAAACACTCAGCGGAAAGTCATACCTGAGTGTGGTGATAATGTCAGGACACTGGACTTATACTGAGTATGACATTCAGAAAGCTAGGCTTCTGTTTAGGAGGCTGACAGTGCAGTACTAGCAGAACACCAAGTTATAAACTGACTGAATTTTTTCCTCCTCCACTATCATTTTATTAATTCTTTAAAAAAAATTTTTTTAAGCTACAGTACAAGGAACAATATTATATTAGTTTCAGGTATACAATCTGATGATTAGACATTTATATAATTTACAAAGTGATCACCCCAATAAATCTAATATCCACCTGGCACTATACATAGTTATTTTGGTATTATTAATTATATTCCCTATGTTGTAATTTACATCTAAGACAGATTTCATTTAACTAAGGCAAACAAAAAATAAAAATTTTGCAATTAATCAGAAGGCAAATAATTATATCATAAATAATTTAAATATGATTTTATCTGAATTAATTTATCTATAATTATACCAATTTATTGTGTCTACATATATCTCTAGTATAATTAGTAAATATTACCACTTAGTATAATCAGTATATTAATTATTGCAAACAGGTTAAAGGATTCATTAAATTTCATTTACCTGGTATAAGCTGTGCTCCAACTTTGGAAAATGTTTTTAGACAAAATTCTTCTGCAATAAGCTTAGATTGAAAGAGAGGGGAAAGTAAAAAAAAAATACATTAATCACAATGCATTTTTTCCTTCCTCAATCACATAATTCATTCATCAAATTCCTCTTATGCTCACTGCCTCCCAATCTTACCAATTTATTTTTACTTCTCCAAACAAGCTTTTTTTCAAATTAACCTAATTTGGAGGCCCCCACACACTGCTTGCTCTTCTATAGATCAGCAACTGAACACAACTACCTCCTATCTGAAATAACCTCTATATTCTGTGTGTATCTGTATCTCTTATTTACTTCAAAACTGATAATTACTTCATTACCCCCTTCTCAGATTAACCTCTCAGTTATTTCAACTTACCTCTGAATCTTCTCAGCATTTCTAATAAGTTTTCACTCTTATCAATCAATATATAACTGTAAAGATTATTGGCTAATATTTAAATATTCTAACAAAATTTAACAAGTGTCTCTTTTGTTGTTGTTGTTAATCCTCACTTGGGGATATTTTCTCTTCTTCTTTTTTCCCCTAAAGCCAGAGATTTACTGATTTATTTTTATTTTTTATAATCCTCACCCAAGGATATTTTTCTATTGATTTTTAGAGAGAATGGGAGGGGTAGAGACAGAAAGAGAGACAGAGAGAAACATCGTTTGGTTGCCTTCTGCACACACCCCGACCAGGGCCAGGGATCAAGCCTGCTACCAAGGTACATGCCCTTGACCAGAACTGAACCTGGGACCCTTCACTCCACAGGCCAACGCTCTATCCATTGAGCCAAACTGGCTAGGGCCAAAGGATATTTTTTCCATGGATTTTTAGAGAGAGTGGAAGGGAGTAGGGAGAGAGGGAGGGAAGAAGGAAAAGAGAGAGAAAGAAACATCAATGTGAGAGAGACACATTGAATGGTTGCCTATCGAACCTGCAACCCAGGTACGTGCCCTTGACTGGGAATCAAACCCGAATCCTTTTGGTGTGCAGGCCAACACTCTAACCACTGAACAACACCCAACACCAGCCAGGGCAACAAGTGTCTCTTTTTACTATTACTAAAATATTCTGTGAATATTTCATGAACATATTTTGGGAAGCAAAAATCATTAGTATTGCCTGCAAGTAATTTTCTCCCCCTTACTACATTTGTTCCCCTCTTTAAGTACAAACTATTACACCAACAAAGATTTAACTCAATTTAAGTCTGCTCTTTTTTCTTACTGGGTGGCAGAAGCAAGTTAATTTGTTTTTTTTCCCAAGAGAAATGAACAATGGTGGATAAAATATTCCTACAGTAGCAGTGGACCAGAAGCTCCAACAGGCAAAAACTGTAACTGAGATGGTCGTCTTCCCAGCAAGGATCTCCCTAAAGCAGTTCTGAAAGTCTCATACCAGCAGAGTCAGCATCACCAGGAAAATATTAAGTATGCACATCCTCAGGCTCCACCTCTGAATGTGCTTTACCAACTCCAGGCTGCTCCATATTGGGTACTTTCTTCCATTGTTTGAATTTGAATCTTTCTTTTCCACAGTGTGAATGCAAATATGAATTGAGAGATGGGGCAGGTAGATTCCAAGAAGATTCTGGAATCCCTATGCTGTTGCAGTCCAACAGAATTGCTACCCATATGTAGCTATTTGGATTAAAATTTTAAATAAATGTAATTTGAAATTCAGCTCCTTAGTCACACCAGTCACATTTTAAATGCTCACTAAGCACATATGTCTAGTGGCTACAAAACTGGATAATGCAGATACAAAACACTTCATCCTCACAGAAGGTGATGGACAGCACTCAATGGAATATCTAGTGAAGCAGAGCTTATTCATGATTTGTCAAGCCACACCCAGGAAGAAGTTTCTAGAGTGTGCAAGACTGAGAAGTAGTGATACTGAAAATAATAATTCATAAGTTTCAGTAAAGCTCATAACTTGTTTGAAAGTTAAAGCCTTAAAAAATGTATCACTAGGAGGAACCAAGATGGCGGCATAGTTAAACAACTAATCTGCTGCCTCACACAACAATTTCAAAAACACAACTAAAAGACAAAAACGTCTACCACCCAGAACCACGGGAAAGCTGGCTGAGTGGAAGATTTACAACTAAGAAGAGAAAGGAGCACAATCGCTGAAAAGCTGAGGTACGGAGGCACGCGAAGCGGGCCGGCGGCGGGCGGCTGGGTGCGCGGCTTTTCTTCAACCCGCAGGGAGACAAGCTCCCGATCACTCTGAAATCCAGTTTCTGGGGACACTCGGGGGACCCAGACACCTACGGGGAGAAGCTGGACTCTCGGCCATCGGGTCGGAAAGTGAGAGTGACTTTTTTGCAGAGGTGCGCCCAGCAATCATTGTTTACTGCGCTGGAGCGCAGGGCACAGGGACTTGGAAAAGTGGAAAGGCAGAGACGGCTGACGGCTGCCATCGCCGTTGGCCACGCCCCAGCCTAGTGATGCCCTGATACCCCGCCCCGCCCTGAGGCCCCGCCCCACACATTCTACAAACCCGCCCAGGCTCCACACAGCGGCTTTTGCATATAAATGGCCTGTTCTGGGGCAGCTCAACCAAATTAATTGCAGCTCCAGTCAGACTGCTCCAAAACCGCCCAAGCAAAGGAGGAGAAAACTAGCCCTTGCTGTAGCTCCTGCTGGGGGACACACAGTACACAAGGGTACACCAAGAGTGTCCACCTCAAGTAACTGGGAGGCTGACCTGTTGAACCAATAGGACACCTAGTACACAAAACTACCCTACCAACTTAGGGAAGCAGAGAATATGAGAAGGCAAGGAAACAGATCACAAACCAAAGAAATGGAGGAGAACAAGCGACTGGACATAGAGTTCAAAACCACGGTTATAAGGTTTTTCAAGAATTTCATGGAAAAGGCCGATAAATTCAATGAGACCCTTGAGGATATGAAAAAGGACCAACTAGAAATTAAACATACACTGACTGAGATAAAAAATATTATACAGAGACCCAAAAGCAAACTAGAGGATTGTAAGAATCAACTCAAAGATTTGAAATACAAAGAGGCCAAGGACACTCCTCCAGAGAAGCATGAAGAGAAGAGAATTCAGAAAGTTGAAGATAGTGTAAGAAGCCTCTGGGACAACTTCAAGCGAACCAACATCAGAATTATGGGGGTACCAGAAGAAGAGAGAGAGCAAGATGCTGAAAACCTATTTGAAGAAATAATGAACGAAAACTTCCCCCACCTGATGAAAGAAATAGACTTACAAGTCCAGGAAGCACACAGAACCCCAAACAAAAGGAATCCAAAGAGGACCACACCAAGACACATCATAATTAAAATGCCAAGAGCAAAAGACAAAGAGAGAATCTTACAAGCAGCAAGAGAAAAACAGTTAGTTACCTACAAGGGAGCTCCCATACGATTATCAGCTAATTTCTCAACAGAAACCATGCAGGCCAGACGGGAGTGGCAAGAAATATTCAAAGTGATGAATAGCAGGAACCTACAACCAAGACTACTCTACCCAGCAAAGTTATCATTCAGAATTGAAGGGCAGATAAAGACCTTCACAGATAAGAAAAAGCTAAAGGAGTTCATCACCACCAAACCAGCATTATATGAAATGCTGAAAGGTATTCTTTAAAAAGAGGAAAAAGAAGAAGAAAGAGAAAAATTATGAACAACAAATACATATCTATCAACAAGTGAATCTAAAAGTCAAGTGAATTAAAAATCTGAGGAACAGAATAAACTGGTGAACTTAATAGAATCAGAGGCATAGAATGGGAGTGGATTGATAATTCTCAGGGGGAAAGGGGTGTCTGTGTGGGGAGTATGGGAAGAGACTGGACAAAAATCATACACCTATGGATAAGGATAGCGGGGGGGGGAGGTAAGGGCAGAGGGGGGGTGGGAACTGGGTGGTGGGGAGATATGTGGGGAAAAAGGAGAAACAATTGTAATCTGAACAATAAAGATTCATTAAAAATAAATGTATCACTAGAATACTAAACAAGCGATATTACAGT
This sequence comes from Eptesicus fuscus, assembly GCF_027574615.1. Classification (NCBI taxonomy): domain Eukaryota; kingdom Metazoa; phylum Chordata; class Mammalia; order Chiroptera; family Vespertilionidae; genus Eptesicus; species Eptesicus fuscus. The sequence goes on along the minus strand of NC_072478.1, from coordinate 39,215,109 downwards.
CATGCATCACATAATGTTTCTGTTTCCCTCGACGACAGACCACATATGTGACGGTGATTACCATTTAGCCTAGGTGTGAAGTAGGCTATATAATCTAGGTTTGTGTACTCTATGATGTTCACACAATGACAAAATTGCCTTAACAATGCATTTCTTAGGACATACATCAGTGCTTAGCGACACACAACTATACAGCAGAAAATAAGTGTGAAGAACAAAAGATAAAACTTTTCATGAAGAATGAAATCTCAGTGGTGCTTAAATAGCAAAAGGGGCTAAATATATACTAAACATGTAATGTCAAATACTCCATTTGTTAATAATCACAATCTGTCCTTTTCTCTTTCCATATTATAAGTTCTACATAAATCAGGATTGACTATTTTCTTTTATTGCTGGCGAGTTGAATTCCAGTGCTTCAGCCTTGAGACTATATGTCCTAACTGCTGGTATTGAGGGAAAGAAACCTTAGCAAGATTAAATGAAGTCATTCTTTCTTCTTTAGTACTTGCCAAAAAAATAATAGTACATTGCATCATAAAACTGCCCTTGAAAATGTTATTAATAACAAAGGAGTCTCATAAATGAACACATTTCAGAGACTGTTGCTGTATCCTATACAAGTAAATTTTAACCTTCAAGTTTTAATTGGCTTTCTTGCTTACTAATGCATTCTCCTGGTAGTAATAAAGCCACATCTCTGTTTTCTGAAGAGTATTTATTCACAGTGATGTTCTGTTAAGTCAGAATATATATGGTACTTCCCTCACCTCTCAAAAGCATACAAAAGTAATAAAACTATGATTTTGCTAAATGTCTAATTACAGAAGAGTTTAATAGTGATCACTTAAATTGAAAAATAGCACACAAAACATGTAATGTAGAATAATTCCAGTTTCAGGTGATCGTACTTATATTAATAACTTATGCTAACTGACTTGCTATAAATTTTTCTAAGTCCTGTCAGATTAAAATTCAATTCAACTGAACAAATATTTATTATGCACCTATACGCAAGTACTACAGAAAATATAAATCAATAATCTATTATACATATATGACCAAAGAACAATGATTTCCAATCATTTTCTATCAAATTATAATAATATAAATTATAGTAATATATTTATATTAGATAAAGTAATATATTAATAATACTGAATATATATTGAATGCATTGAACACTTAGTATGTGCTAGACATTAAGCACTTTACATGCATTATCACTTTAAATTCTCATAACAACCTCATGATGGAGATATATTAATAACCCCATTGTTCACAAGTGAGGAAAGTGAGGCGCAGAAAGGTTTAATAATTTTATAGTTAGAAATCTAAGAAGACAGAAAGTAGAAAGATTGTTGCCAGGCACTAGGGATTGAAAGATGGGGAATAACTGGTTAATCGGTAGAAAGTTTGCTCTACAGGGGAAAAGAGTTATGGTGCTAAATGGTGATGATGGCTGCACAGCACTATGAACATATTTAATACCACTGAACGGTGCATCTAAACATAGTTAAGATAATAAATTTTATGTTATGTATATTTTACCACAGTAAAAAAAAATTGGAAAACAAAATAAATCCAAGAGACAGAGGAATGATTCTGTTCTATTGTGATTTATAATAAGAAATACAGCCAGGCCAGGTGGTTGGAATATTGTCCTGTGCACCAAAAGGCTACAGGTTCAATTCCCACTCAGGGCACATACCTAGGCTATGTGTTCGATCCCTGGTCAGGGCGCATACAAGAGGCAACTGATCTATGTTTCTCTCTCTCCTCTTTCTCCTCTAGTATATACTAGAGGCCCAGTGCACAAATTCGTGCACCAGTGGGGTCCCTTGGCCTGGTCTGCGGGATTGGGCTGAAACCGGCTCTCCAACATCCCCCGAGGGGTCCTGGATTGTGAGAGGGCACAGACCAGGCCGAGGGACCACACCAGTCACGATCAGGGCCAGGGAGGGACAAGGGAAGTTGGCCAGCTGGGGAGGGACGGTGGGAGGGCTCCAGGGCGTGTCCAGTCCCAATCAGCCAGACCCCAGCAGCAAGCTAACCTAAGAGTTGCAGCATCTGCCCCCTGGTGATCAGTGCACGTCATAGCAACTGGTCAACCAGTCAACTGTCTGCCCCCCTGGTGGTCAGTGCACATCATAGGGAGCGGTTGAACAGCCTCAGCTGTTATCAATAGCATATTACACTTTGATTGGTTGAATAGACAACTGGACAACCGGTCAACAGGACACTTAACATACTAGGCTTTTATTACATAGGATGATCTTCATCCAGTTCCTGGCACATAGTTCCTAAAAGCTTGGAATTTCCTAACTGTTAAGTGCACAACAGTGTCTTTTGTTATTTATCACAGGCTGCCTTTACCACACCTGAATTTTAGTTAATAAAGTGACCTTAAGGCCTGGTTGGTGTAGCTCAATGGTTGAGCATCAACCTATGAACCAGAAGGTCACGGTTTGAATCTTGGTCAGGGCACATGCCTGGGTTTCGGGCTTGATCCCCAGTGTGGGGCATACAGGAAGCAACCAATCAATGACTCCCTCTCATCATTGATGTTTCTATCTCTTTCTCCCTTTCTCTCTGAAAGCAATAAAAAATATATATATATTTTAAAAGTGACCTTGAGGATGGAGGCTGGTTGACAGAGAAACCCACCAAGTGATTAGAAGGTTGGATTTTTAGTCCCACTCTCCCCTCCAGGAGAGTAGGGCTATAAGTCGAATCACTCACTAAAGGCCTATGTTTTAATCAATCATGCCTCCATAATGAAACCTCCATAAAAAATCAAAATTTGGACTGGTCTGGAGAACTTCCAGGTTGGTAAACATGCCAAGAGGGTGGTATACCCCAGATCCATAGAGACAGAAGCTCCTGAACTCTGACCCTGATGAATCTTACCCTATATACCTCTTCCTCTGGCTATTCATCTGTACTCTTTTAATGTCCTTTATAATAAACAGGTAAATGTTTCTCTGCATTTTGTGAGCTGCTCTAGCTAAGTAATTGAACCTCTGATTGGTCAGAGCACAAGTGACAACCTGGACTTGCAGTAACTTAAGAGGGGCAGCCTTGTGGGACTGAGGGATCTGAGGCTATCTCCAGGTGTAGTGTCAGAACTAAGCTGAATTGTAGGACATCGCTGGTATCACAGAATTGCCTGGTGTGGGGAAAAAGACCATTTGGTGATCAACAGTTAAGGATTATGTGTTAAGAGGAGACACAGAACGAATGTGTTCCCTCCTAGAGACGGACTGAAAAGCAAATAGGGAGGGGAAGTTACACAGGAATAGAAAGAAAGGTGACCCCAGAACTGTTTGAAAAAGCACTTCATTCCCCTCCAAGTTCTGATGTGTTTGCTCTCCTCAAAACAGAGGAGGGCATGTTCTACTTAAGCACCATAACCCTACTGTTCAATTTTAATTCTACAGTAAAAAAAAACGTACCTGAGGTGAGAGAAACTTTTCAATGCGTTTGGCTATAAAACCTTTCTCCAATATGGAGTTGACTGATGGTCTATCCCTAGGATTTCTTTTAAATAACTGAGAGAGCAAACAGCGGAGATCATAAGAATAATGCAAAGACACAGGTGGAAAAGATCCAGATATTATCTTCAGTACCAGGTTTTTCATATTGCCAGCTTCAAACTAAAATTCAAAAAATAAATTAACATACATAACACATATATACATTGAAAATGGGAATATCAACAATGACAATAGTTCATTTCCTATCAATATAGAACAGAAATACAGTCCTCTTCCAAATATTTTAATCACATGTGTTCTCTAGAGCAAGGTTCACTTGGTTATTTATAAATATATTTAAAAGAGAATACCAGTCCTCATAGTACATTATAACTGGCTATAAGAGTTTTAGTTATTGAAAATACTAAGAGATGGGATATAAGTAATAATTAAATATTTTATAAAAACATAACAATAATAAAGATGAAAACAAACCAACCAACCTGGTGGTCTTCATCTAAGACCTGCCTTCCTGTGCTCTTATTGTAGTAACTACAACAAGACATCAATTACAGAACTAAAATATTTTGGGGAAATATAATAAATTACTAATTAGTTTCCTTTTAAACACTGCTCATTATTTTTAAGTGTGTTATGTTCCCAAAAGCCATGGAATCAACAATGCAGCAAATATTCCAAAGTCATAAGTCATATCAATGGGAATACTAAATATTTTAGTACTAAGCACAATATAAATTCTAACTGAAATTAAAAAAAATAGAGTGGGCAGTTTAAAATCTTAAGACGATTTCATTTGGAGTTTAAGTAAAATTAAGCTTTGACATCTTGGCTAAAATAGTATAAAATGCAAAATTTGGTATAAATTAGGCACTGGTGATTATACCAATTATAATATAGTTCTGTTAAATGTTAAATTCTCTTAGCACATTTCAAATACGTCCTTCAGTTGATTAAAAATCTGAATACAATTCAATTGTATAGAAATATTTATGTACATAAGAAGAAATCCTAAATGCAAAGACTTGTTACTCTCTCTCTTCAGTACAAAGAATTTTTATCTATCTCTCAACTGACAAATTCTTCATAAATAAAGGTAAGAGAATTACTTAATTCCATGTGTCCACTAAGAGTAAACAATTCCAAAATATAGAAGTAATGTTGATGGTTAAATGTAGATGAAGAAATGGTGACAGGTAAATGTAAAAATATTCTGATTTAGACTTTAAATGACTGTCACAGAAAAACTAACCCATTCTTCTAAATACAGATCCAATAATGACCATCCCATATCACTTTGGCAGTCTATAATTTTTTCTTTAAGAAACAAAAATAAAATCCAAAGCAATACAGTAGGAGAGTATGCAAACCTAAGGGGAAAAAAAACACAACAAAGAAAAATACTCCTCAAATAATATCAGGAAATAAAAACAGGCCATAAAACTGCTTATATAATATAACTAAACTTTTCAGGGGGAAAACAAAACAAACTCACTTTATAGATTATTCTAGAATAAACCTAAAAGGAAATGATAAAATATTACAAGTAGTCATTACTGGTTGAAAACATTGCTTTTGGTATTTATTCACTTCTTCATATTTTTTATGTATTTTCTTAAGTTTTCTGTAATGAAAACACTCCACTGTTTAAACAATGGGGGAAGAATTTTTAAAAAACAAATTCTGAAATGGAAAGTGATTAAAAATAAACCTATTTAGGACAAGGACTTCCCCTTTTTGGTGTGGTATGTGCCATGTCAAAGAGTCTCAAAAGTGAAAATTTTAAAAACTCTGAATTAAAAGGTATTTAAATTGATTTTTTAAAAAATCCCTTTATATATATATTGAAAATGTTCCGTAGATAATTTTAATTCCAAACACAGATAATTTGGTTGTTTTGATAAAAACTACTAAGATGAAACAAATATAATTTGTTAAGCTAAAATATCAAATTCATATATGAATTTAACATTAAAAGTACAGCAAATTTCTGTCTTTAGAAGTAATTTTTCAGAAAAATGTATGATATATGTATTATAAGAACAAATACATAACATGAAGTATGTAATATATGCATACATATTAAGGGAAAATAAATTAAAATTTATGCTTAAGAGAATTTGAGATGTTTAAAATCTGACAAAGAAGAATTCCTAGTATAAAAGGGTCATCTGAAAGATGGCATATAATTTTAAAAAAAATATTATAGTCACTTTTTGACATAATCTTTAAAGAATTTCAGAAACTTCTACTTACTGCATGTTTAAGTGTGCACATCTCATAAAGGACACACCCCAGAGCCCAAATGTCACTAGGAAACAGAAGAATAACGCATTTTTTTAAGTTTCAGATTTTACTTAAAATTTTTTTCACTTAAAGAAAACACCAGCATGAAAATGCTGTGAAAAAATTATGTTCCATAAAACATGTCCTTTAAAACTTAAAATTTCAACCATAACCAAATGATGGAAGCAGCTATCTCAGATTAGAGACATTTAATACTAAAAAAACAAAATTGGTAAATTTTATGAATATTCCATTGTTATTTTATTTCAATTCAGATACTTCATTTAATTATTTCCAATATGGTACATCTATACAATGGAATACTATGCAGCTGTATAAAAGAAAGAACTCTTACCATTTGCAACAGCACGGATGGACCTAGAGAGCATTATGCTAAGCGAAATAAGCCAGTTAGAGAAAGATAAGTATCACATTATCTCACTCATACGTGGAATCTAATGACCAACATAAACTAATGAACAAAAATAGACCCAGAGACATAGAAATATCAAACAGACTGTCAAATCTCAGAGGGAAGGCAGGAGAGGGTGGAGGGGGGGAAGAGATCAACCAATGAACTCATATTCGTATATGCATAATCCAAGGACACAGACAGTGGGTGGTGAAGGCTTGGGGAGGGAGCGGGGAGGAGAGGGCAATGGGAGAAAAAAAGGGACATATGGAATACTTTCAACAATAAAGATTTATTTTTAAAAAAACATGATTTCTAAAAATATTAAAGTAGGACACTACTACTTTAGTAAATATGAACAAAATATTAATTTACTAAAATTATATCTCTAATAAACCTGAGAGCCAACTGAAACATTAGGTAAGAGTAAATATATTAATTTATTTTACTCTAAAATACTTAGTTATACTATCTTCTTTACATATGATCTCTTCTCCTTTTTTTTTTTTCCTTAAATATATTTTGTGGGAGAGAATCAAGATGGCAGCATAGGTAAACACCTGTACTTGCTGCCTCCCACAACCACATCAAAATTACAACTAAAATACATAACAACTATCATCCAGAACCACGGGAAAGCTGGCTGAGTGGAAGTACTACAACTAGAGAGGTAAAGAAGAAAGTGCATTGAGACTGGTAGGAGGTGTGGAGGCGCGGAACGGGGTGGACCCGTGTGTGCCACTTTTTTAATCAGGAGGGAGATACAAGCTCCCACTTGCTCTGAGTTGCAGTGCCGGGCAAGACTCAGGGGGACCCAGACAGATACAGGGACTATCTGGCATTGGGGCAGGAATGGAGGGGTGGCTTTCTTCCAGACAGAGGTGCTTGCAGCAGTCATTGTTCCCGTGCTGGGACCTCCCAGATGCAGGGCTGACCGGCAGCCATTGCTGTTGGCTCCACCCTGGAGATTCCAAGACCCTGCCCTACCCAATTTACAACCCCACCCAAGCTGTGCGCAGTGGCATTTGCATATGAATGGCTTGTCCTCTCTCAGGCTAAAACCTATAAAACAAGCTGCAGCTGGGTCAGGGAGCCCCAAAGCTATCAAAAGAAGGCCCAATGCCACACCAGCACCAGCCTACCCTGCTTCACACCTGGGCCTCGTCTGGGCACTTCCAAACCCAATACACAGAGGAGGAATCTGCAGATTTCTCTGTAGCTCTTGCTGGGTGGCCCCAGGCAGTGGCTGACTTTGCAACTCCTTGGAGATCCAAGAGCCAGTGTACCCAGTGGTCAGTGTGAGACCATACCAGATTACAACTCTTCATATCCATAAGTGACACACTCAAGGGGAAGACTCAGTGAGCACCAAAGCCCCACTGAAGCAAGTACTGCTCCATGGGGGCATCTCCTGCACAGCAGCTCTTCCATTGTAGACACATCTGGTCCTCACAGCCAATTGGCCTGGAGGTCAATTCCTCCCAGTGATACCAACAGCAATCAAGGCTCAACTACAACATGACTGTGCACACAGCCCACAAAGGGGTGCACCAAGAGTGTCCACCTCAGGTGACAGGAGGCTGAGCCACTGGGCCCTATAGGACACCTACTACCCAAGGCCACTTATCAACTCAAGGAGACTTAGCAGCTACCCAGTACATAGAAACAAACACAGGGAAGCAGCCAAAATGCGGAGACAAAGAAATGGAAGAAAGCAAACTACTGGATATAGAGTCAAAACCACAGTTATAAGGTCACTCAAGAATCTTCTAGAAACCTCTGAGGAACTTAGTGAGATCTTCAAAGATCTAAGTGAAAATGCTCCCCCCCCCAAAAAAAAAATGGAAAAGGACCAGTCAGAAATTAAGCATACACTGACTGAAATAAAGAATAATATACAGAGATTCAACAGTAGACTAGAGGATCCCAAGAATCAAGTCAAAATTTTAAAATACGAGGAAGCAAAAAAACACCCAACTGGAAAAGAAAAAAGAATCCAAAAATATGAAGATAGTGTAAGGAGCCTCTGGGACAACTTCAAGCATACCAACATCCGAATTATGGGGGTGCCAGAAGAAGAGAGAGAGCAAGATATTGGAAACCTATTTGAAGAAATAATGACAGAAAACTTCCCCACCTGGTGAAAGAAATAGACTTACAAGTCCAGGAAGCACAGAGAACTCCAAACAAGAGGAATCCAAAGAGGACCACACCAAAACACATAATAATTAAAATGCCAAGGGCAAAAGATAAAGAGAGAATCTTAAAAGCAGCAAGAGAAAAACAGTTAGTTATCTACAAGGGAGTACCCATACGACTGTCAGCTGATTTCTTAACAGAAACTATGCAGGCCAGATGGGAGTGGCAAGAAATACTCAAAGTGATGAATAGCAAGAACCTACAACCAAGATTACTCTACACAGCAAAGCTATCATTTAGAACTGAAGGTCAGATAAAGAGCTTTACAGACAAGAAAAAGCTAAAGGAGTTCATCAAAACCAAACCAGTATTATATGAAATGCTGAAAGGTAATCTTTAAAAAGAGGAAGAAGGTAGAGATAAAAAATTATGAACAAAGTGACAACAAATACATATCTATCAACAAGTGAATCTAAACATTAAATGAATAAAAAATCTGATGAACAGAATAAACTGGTGAATGTAACAGAATCAAGGGCATGAAAATGGAGCAGACTGACAATTCTCGGGGGAGAAGGGGGTATGGGAAGGGAGCAGGAAGAGACTGGACAAAGATCTTACATGCATGTATGCAGTACCTATGGACACAGACAGTGGGGTGGCGAGGGCCTGGTGGGGTGGAAACCGGGTGGAGGGGATCTCTGGGGGGATAAAAGAGGGACATCTGTAATAATCTGAACAATAAAGATTAAATATATATATATATGTTGTGTGTGTGTTTGCTGTTGTCATTTTTTAAAATAATGCTTTATTGTTGAAAGTATTACATATGACCCCTTTCCCCCCACCCCCTCCAGATCATTCCCCCACCCTTTGTTTCCCTCTCAGATTCCACACTCTGCTCCATGCTTCCATGTCTCTAGACCCACTCTGTTCATCAGTTTGTTACTTAGATTTATTGATTTCAGAGAGGAAAGGAGAGGGAGAGAGAGATAGAAACATCAATGATAAGAGAGAATCATTGGTCGGCTGTCTCCTGCATGCCCCCTACTGAGGATCGAACCCACAACCTGGGCTTGTACCCTTGACCGGTATCAAACCTGGGACCATTCAAGTCCGCAGGCCGACGCTCTATTCACTGAGCCAAACCAGCTAGGGCGAGCTCTTCTCTTTTATCTTAAAAATAAACAGATATTTGTAATACTAAAAGAAAATACCTCACCGAAACTGGTTTGGCTCGGTGGAAGGAGCGTCGGCCTGCGGACTCAAGGGACCCGGGTTCGATTCCAGTCAAGGGCATGTACCTTGGATGCGGGCACATCCCCAGTAGGGGGTGTGCAAGAGGCAGCTGATCGATGTTTCTCTCTCATCGATGTTTCTGACTCTCTGTCCCTCTCTCTTCCTCTCTGTAAAAAATCAATAAAATATATTAAAAATAAAAAAAATAAAAAATAAATAAAATAAAATACCTCTATTTTTAAAAGAAAAATAATACTCAGAGTTACAGTGGTCCTTAGAAATCAACAAAAGCAAAAACCACTGCTCCTCAAAGTTGAGTTTACTGGAAAAGAATAAAACCCACTATTAGAATTTTAAGATTATCTTTATCAGATGTCTCACAAAAAAATCTACAAATATACACTTGTAATCATAATCTATTTAATATCAAGATTCAACTGGGAAAAGAATGTAAATGTAATTAAGATATTTAGTAACTTGTACATGTTACAGACTAAACAGTACAAACAAAAACAATAAACTAATGATTCTATTAATAAAATACTTTAAAATACATTTATAAAAATACTAGAGGCCTATTGCAGGAAGATTCCTGCAAGAATAGGGCTTCCTGCAGCCTTCTCCACCACCCCGCATGCTTCCCTCCCTTCTCCACAGCCCCGCCTGCTTCCCTCCCTTCTCCGCAGCCCCGCCGCCCCGCTTGCTTCTCCGCAGCTTCGCTCCCTTCTGCAGCACTTGGCTTCCTTCTACGCTGTCTTCAGTTTTTGCTTTCCGCCTGGATATGCAAATTAACCGCCATCTTTGTTGGGTTAATTTGCATACTCACTCCTGATTGGCTGGTGGGCGTGACTTGTGGGCATAGCAGAGGTGTGGTCAATTTGCATGTTTCTCTTTTATTAGAGAGGATGAATTGTTAAGTATAACCAATGCTGCTCATCCATTACATTTTTAAAGCATTTTGTCACAAAATTAATTTTATAAAAAATTCTTTAAAGGATGACTAAATCCATTCTTACTTGAAAGAATATTTTTTACAGTTGACTTATCCACAGGACACCGAAATAACATTAAAATGTAAAATTACTTTAGTTCAAAGAAAATACTGTTCTCCTTTAGAATATTCACTGATAATATATTCAATGATCTAGACATATTATAACAAAAGTTTATTTAAAATATACATTGGTAGGATGATGTTCTCAGCCTCTATATTCAACTTCGAAATAGAGCTTCCTCCTCATCCTCAAAAAAAAGGTGGGGGAGAGGGAGAACAGATAGCAATAATACCACATGTACCGGTTAATAATGCAGATTTTTTTCAATAGATGGGAGTTACACATATGTTGATATATATGCGATTTGATATGTATTTTATTTTGTTATATTGACAACAAGCCTCAAAACTTCATATGTCACATTTTCTGAGGGTGTTAACATCACATATTTTTACACTTAAAAATGTCGAATTTCGTGCCCAAAAAAAAAAGAACATTTGCAGGAAGTTTTAATTCATTACTTTATTTTGAAGAAAAGTGCTGCTGAATACTTCAGGAAGCTAATGGAGAACATGCTCCATCTCAAGATACTTGTGAACGCTGGTTTAAATGCTTTAAAAGTGATGATCTCGATGTGAAAGACAAAAAACATCCAGGTGAACCAAAAATGTTTGAAGAACAATTAGAAGCATAATTGGATGAAGAAGCGTGTCAAACTCAAAAACAACTTGCAGAAAGATTAAACGTTGCTCAGCAAACAATTTCCGATCGTCTACAAGCAATGGAAAAGATTTTAAAGGAAGGAAAATGGTGACACATCAACTGAACGAAAGACAAACGGAAAACCGAAAAGTCACAGTAAAATGTTGCTTCAATGGCACAAAAAAAAGTCTTTTTTGCATCGAATTTTGACTGGTGATGAAAAGTGGATTTATTTTGAGAATCCCAAATGCACAGAATCATGGGTTGATACAGGTCAGCCATCAACATTGACTGCAAGGCCAAATCGCTTTGGAAAGAAGACAATGTTCTGCGTTTGGTGGGATCAGGATGGTGTGGTGTATTATGAGCTTCTAAAACCAGATGAAACCGTTAATACTTGATCGACAACAAATAACCAATTTGAACCAAGCTTTGATTGTAAAACGACCAGAATGGGCCAGAAGACACTTTGCTTCATGATAATGCACCATCACACACTTCAAAATCAGTTAAAGACATGTTAAAAGATCTTGCCTTGGAAGTATTAACCCACCCACCATATTCACCAGACCTTGCTCCTTCAGATTACCACTAGTTCCGATCGATGGCACATGCACTTTCTGAGCAGCACTTCAAAACATACGAAGAAGTGGAAAATTGGGTCTCTGAAAGGTTTGCCTCAAAATAAGAAAAGTTCTATTGGGACGGTATCCACAAATTACCTGAAAGCTGGGGGAAATGTGTAGCTAGTGATGGACATTACTTTGAATAAAGCACTTTTGTTGTTTCTATTGAAATTATCGTGTTTTCTTTGATTACAAAATCCACATTATTAACCGGTACACCTGGTACATGCATTATTGCAAGTTATCAATTTTTACCTTTTAGCTTCTATGAGCACTTTCAAAATTAACATGAATGCTTTTTGGGCCGCATTTTTCTATTAGAAAGACTGAGACAAAATAAAGGGTAATTGGAAATCAGTGGCAGAATTTCTTTTTCCATCTATATTTATAGTCTGGTAACCACAGTACAACTCAATAATTAGAAAATTTGAGGTTGGAAGCCAGATGCCTGGGACTTTGAAGTTACTTTATATTGCTCTACATTTGAATTCCGCCTCGTCATGGTGCTGGAGGAGAGCGTAGAAGCCTTGTGACTGCTGCAGAGTTTCAAGCGCCACTTCCTGGCGGCATATCCCCTGCGCTACTTCCCCTAGCAGGTGGGCGGCAGGGTACTCTGAGAGCAGTGGGTGGTGAAAGACTGGTGAGGGGAGTGCTATGGGCTCTCACCCCCACCCTCCCTGCCATGGGATGGTTCTGCCCCCTCCGGGCGCATCCCCACTTCTGCCCCGTCTCCGGAGCAACACGTCGGTGCCGCCCCACTGCACATGCAGCTTCCTGCTGATCGGTCAGTCGTTATGGCGTGAAGGCGTCACAACCATTAGCATATTAGCTCTTTATTATATAGTATTATAATGCAGTAGGAAGTTACTATTACAAAGAGAAAGACCAAAGAAAGCCCTCTATTTCCACCGTGGTGGCAGCCAACAGCGGTGGAGGGGTGATTGGGGGGCAGGCCTGGCTGCTCGCCTGCCAGCACTGTCCCCCCCATTGGCCCACTGGTCGCTTCCTGCAGAGGTTGGCCAGACTGTGGCTTAGGCCCCTGAGAGCTCCTAGACTGTGAGAGTGTGCAGGCAGGCTGAGGGACCCCCCCGCCCCTCCCGCCAAGTGCATGAATTCCCATGCACTGGGCCCTCTAATCCTATCTAATAATAGACAAATACAAATTGACCGCACCTTCGCCACGCCCACCAGCCAAGCCACGCCCGCCAAACAATCAGGACGAGTATGCAAATTACCCCAACAAAATGGTGGCTAATTTGCATATCAAGACAGTGTCGAAAGAAGCCCTCTATTTCCAAATATAATTTCAATAATAAACTGATTCTATCTATAGTTCCTTTAGCAAGATAATGAAATAGCTTCTTTACAATTCCCCTCATCATATATTTTTTAAAAGAGTGTGTGTATATATTTACATATGTATATTATTTATTTTAGAATATTCTTAAGGCTAATACAGTATAATAGATATAGTTAAAGGAAATATACATATAATAAATATTTTAAATACCTTTTATTATTGTAAGGTTTGTTTTCACAGATTTCAGGTGACAAGTAGTACGGGGTACCTATGCAAGTTCGAGCCAGTTCTACAGTACTAGAACAAAAAAAGAATTATTGGAGAAGATTAAGTTACTTAAAGATATTAATTATCACATATACATCACCATGAATTTAAACTTTACTGAGGACATATCAAAACAAAGTTTAAAACTGATATATTACCTATTTAGAACTCTAGCAATTCCAAAATCTCCAAGTTGTATTGTCCCATCTTTGGTTAAAAATATGTTCTATAAAAGTGAGAAAAAAACCCAAAATTATTATTACAGTTCAGTTCTGAGTCAACTTTTTTCATAAATATGAATGGAGTTTTAAAAATGCTAGGATAACTCGACATCCACATGCAAAAGAATGTACACCCGTATCTTATATCATATACAAAAATTAACTCAAAATGGACTCTAGATGTAATATAAGAATTAAAACTCTAAAACTCCTAGAAGAAAATACAGAAGTAAATCTCCACTGGGCTAGGCAACAATTTCTTAGATATGACACCACAAACTGAAGCAAAAAAGAAAAATAGAAACTGGATTTCATCAAAATTTTAAAAATTATTGTACATTAAGGAACACCATCAAAAAAGTGACAGCTCACAGAATTGGAAAAAAAAATATTTGCAAATCCTATATCTGACAAGGAATTTGTATCCAGAATAAAAACTTTTACAATTCAACAGCAACAATAAAAGACAAATAACTCAGTTTTAAAATAGGCAAAGGCACATATTATATGAATCCATTTACATCATATGTCCCAAATAAGCAAATCCATAGAGACAGAAAGTAGATTAGTAGTTTCCAAGATCTATGTGGAGTAGGGATAGAGAGTGATTGCTAACAGGTACAGGGTTTCTTTTTGGAGTGCTAAAAAATCTTTAGGAATTAGAAAGTGGTGATGATTTCACAACGCTGGGAACATACTAAAAATCATTGAACTGTACACTTTAAGTGGGTGGATTTTGTGGAATATAAAATGTATGTATCTCACTAGAGCTTTAAAAATTGAATCCCAGCCTCCCCCACCATCAACTGTCTAAAACTTCTAAGTAGCATAAATATAACAAATTAATCTTAAAATTTTCTAAAAATGGGGGGGGGGGGGGCCAAGGGGCAGGCAAAATAGGTGAAGTGGATTAAGAGATACAAACTTACAGTAATAAAGTAAGTCATGGGTTGTAATGTACAGCATAGGGAACACAGTAATATTTTAATAACTTTATATGGTGACAGATGATAACTAGACTTATTGTGATAATTTTGCAAAGTATATATCAAATCATTAAGATGTACACCTGAAACTAATAGAATATTGTATGCCAATTATACTTCAATTTTTTAAAAAAGTGCAGATCCCTGAGCATCATCAAAAAAAAAAAAGGTAAAACAGTCTGTAGAAATAAGATTAAAATTTTTTTAAATTTCCAATAATTTACCCAATCATTTTGCATTTATAAATACAGAACTCCAATACATAATAAATACAGAACTCTAATACTCTATCAAACAGTGAAGTCAAGATTTTGTGTGATAACATGAATTAAAAATCCATCTTTATCAGTCAGGAGACTTGAATCAGGCACATGCTCAAAGCCAAAGATGACACAAACTGGGGTTAACAGGGATGGAGTAAAATGGGATGAAATGGGACTAAGTAAGTGGCAGAGGGTTGGGGGACAGAAAAAGTGAACTTCCACCACAGTTTCTCTTCTTCTCACTATTCATCTTGTGGCTATTAGGCTATAAAGAAGCTGTAGGCCTGAGGTAAGAAGACAGGCACTTGGCCCTGACACAGAAAACAAACTTCCTCTGCACTCCCTTTTCTGAAAACTGAGAGCCTAAGTGAGACAACCATGGAACCTCTATGCAAAGATGAGTGAGATGTGGGGAAAGCCATACATATGAGGAATATAATGCAAAGGAAAATAGCCCCCAAAATCACCAGAACAGAAATTTGCTCTAGATATAACTAATTTTAAAAAAAAGTCCAACAAAAAAATTTTAAGTAAAATGTTTAGATACTGCAGAGATAAATGATGAAGGGATAAATATCCATTTAAAAAGAACAAGAGATTATGAAATAAGAACCAATCAGAATGTGAAAATCCATTTTGAAACCTTGCAGAGAAAAAAAATTATTATTTAAAAAATAGATGAGAGTCCTGGCAGGGTAGCTCAGTTGGTTAGAGCCGTGGTCGGCAAACAGCGGCTCGCGAGCCACATGTGGCTCTTTGGCTCCTTGAATGTGGCTCTTCCAGAAAATACCACAGCCTGGGTGAGTCTATTTTGAAGAAGTGGGTTAGAAGAAGTTTAAGTTTAAAATATTTGGCTCTCAAAAGAAATTTCAATCGTTGTACTGTTGATATTTGGCTCTGTTGACTAATGAGTTTGCCGACCACTGGGTTAGAGCATTGTCCCAATATGTCAAGTTTGCATGCTCAATCCTCAGTCAGGGCACATACAAAAATCAACCAATGAATGCATAAATAAGTGGAATAACAAATCAATCTCTCTCTCTCTCTCCCTCCTCTCTTTCTCAAATAAATAAATACAAAAATGTTTTTTAAAAAGTAGATGAGATAAGCACTAGTTTACACAAAATTAAAAAGGTAGGTTGATGAAATTGACCTATAAAATGCAACAGAGAGACAAAGAGATAAAATATGAAATAAGATACTTAACGGGATAGATTAAGAAGCTCCATCATGTCTAGAAAAAAATCCTGAAGACAACAACCTTGAAGATAGTAACAAGTAATATTTGAAAAAATATAGCTAAACATTTTCCATAACTTTTCCTGAGAAATACACATTCCCAGAACAAAATTACACAGCATAATGAATAAAAGCTGACCCTCATCAATGCGCAACGCTGCAATTTCATAACAGGGACGGAGAGAATATCCTAAAATCTTCCAGAGAGAAGAAAGAAGGGTAAGAATTATGGCTTTAAATTCCTAAACAGCAACTAGAAGTCAAGTGACATGTGAGTGATATCTTCAAAATTCTATAGGGAAACAATTTCCAATCTAGAAATTTATATCCAATTATCATTGCCTTCCACACATTCATTTTTTAAAATATTTTTCTGTTATAATGAGAAAGCAAACCAAGATATAGGAAGTAGGCAGGAGGTCTAACACAAGATACTGGTGAAGACTTCTAGGATTGGAGTGAAGAGAGAAAACAGATAATCTGATGCAGATTGGATTGGGTTCAAAAATTTTGGCTCAAGACAATGCTGGTTCCATGTCCATATCTATTCAAAAGTTACTAGTAAATAAATGGAACATACCTGTGATTTTATGTCTCGATGAAGAATTTTTCTATCATGTACATGTTTCAGGGCCAAACATATCTGTACAAACCAGTCCAAAATCTAGAGGAGGAAAATGAGAGCTGTCATTTCTTTTAAATTTTATATTTCACAGTGCTCTTTTCTTGACCACTAAAAGGATTCAGGAATGAGTTCAAGGGAACTAAGTCCTTTAAAAAAATGTAGCTATAATTTATTTTTAATTTGTAGTAACTCACATTACATAGGTATTCAAGCCAACTGCCACATTAAAGTTAGGCACATACTAACTTTAAAATGTAAGAGACTGCTACTGAATGTCAGAATAAATATGGAAAGAAATTTCTAGAGAGCAGTAAAAGTGGAAATAATTTATATTTTATTATAGCATGATAGGCGACTTCTGTTTTTAAGGGTTTTTTTTTTTTTCTATAATGCTTACTTCAACATAAAAATTGTAAAAGGAAAAACATTAGGGTGAAAAGTTGGACAACATCTCTTGCTTTTTATCTCTACCCACATTTCCCATAAATAAACACATTTTGGAATCAGCCACTTGAAAGTAAAAAGGTTAGGCCACGCGCCCCTGGGTCCGGGTGAGGCCATGTGTCCCTGGATCCGGGTGAGGTCTCGCGCACCTAGGTCCGGGTGAGGCTATGCGCCCCTGGGTCTGGGAGAGGCCACGCGCCCCTGGGTCTGGGTGAGGCCACGTTCACCTGAGTCCGGGTGAAGCCGTGCCCCTGGGTCCGGCCGAGACCAAACCAGAGGGAGTCGGAGCTCCATTGCCACCGTTTGTCCACCATCCAGAGCTGGGGGGTCAGTGCTGACATGTGCACATAAGGAGCTGGTGGACATTGAAATTGGGTCTCTAAAGAACTGTTGGTCCAGAAAGAAACTCACTACAGACTGATTCATTTGCCTGTCAGCATAACTGTTGTTGCTCGTCTCACATTCAGTTCTTATAAGTATATCTCTAGTGACACATGATCTCGCTCATCTAGGGGAAATGATGAACAACACAGACTGATGAACAAGAACAGAACCAGAAACAAGGAGGCATCGATTGGACTATCGGGCCTCAGAGGGAGGATAGGGGAGGTTGGTGGGAGGGGGGAGAGATCAACCAAAGGACTTGTGTGCATGCATATGAGCCTATCCAACGGTTAAGTTCAACAGGGGGTTGGGGCATCCGTGGGGTGGGGTGTGGGATGGGAATGGGGGGATGAAGACAAATATGTGACACCTTAATCAATAAAGAAATTTTTTAAATAAATTAAATAAATAAATAAAAATAAAATAAATTAAAAAAATGAAAGTAAAAAGGTTTAATTTATTCCTCAGACCTAATACAAAAATAATTCCAAGCAGATGGCATTTTGAAATGAAATATATATATATACAATAATAGAAGAATACATAGGTTCTTTGATTGAAACAGGATTTTCAAATCATGACACAAACCTCACAAATCACAAGAAATAAGAATGACAAAGTTGACGCTATAAAATTTAAAGCATCTGAATAACAAAAGATATAATCAAGTATAATAATCATATGAGAAAATATCGGCAGCATAATTAAAATATTGCTAATTCTCTAATATGTACAAGTTCTTTCAAATCACTGAGAAAAATACTGGCAGCCAAAGTAAGAAGTGGACCAAAGACTAGAAAGGCAAGTGACGGGAAAAATAGCCAATAAACACGTATATAAAATACTAACCTTCCTCCAAATTTAAAAAAAAAATTTAAACAAAATACTAACTGAACTTGACAAAAATGAAATATACAATATTGGTCAAAATGTGAGGAAATAGGTATTTGCATACCCTATCTGTGGTAACGTTAATTACAGTCATTTTGCAAAGTATGCAAAAATTTTATATTCACATACCAAATTAAAAAACTAATTACAATTTCAAATTTATCCTACAGATATAGTTACAAATACAAAAGGATGTGTACAAGGATGTTTACCCCAGCACTGTTTGTCAGAGCAAAAATAAATAAATAAATAACCTAAATGCCCTTCATGGGACCTGGTTAAATATATTTGATAACACTACACTAGAAATGCTATGCAGCCACTGAAAAGAATGAAGCACTTCTATGTACACTGTTAAGTGAAAAAAAGAATGGTGCAGAGCACACTCCTATTTTTTAAAAAAATATTTATTTTATTGATTTTTTACAGAGAGGAAGGTAGAGGGATAGAGAGCTAGAAACATCGATGAGAGAGAACCATCGACCAGCTGCCTCCTGCACACCCCCCATCGGGGATGTACCCGCAACCAACGTACATGCCCTTGACTGGAATCGAACCTGGGACCTTTCAGTCCTCAGACCGATGCTCTATCCGCTGAGCCAAACCGGTTTTGGCCACACTCCTATTTTTTAAAAGTATATTTATGTATATTATATACCTGAACTCTACTAGGTGTACCAGGTAATAATGCGGATTTTTTCAATAGTTGGAGTTACACATATGTTGAAATACACTAAGTGGCCAGATTATTATGATCTCTGAATGCATAATAAACTGGCCACTCAGTGTATATCCTATATAATAAAAGGCTAATATGCAAATTGTCCCCTCGACCAGGAGTTCAACCAGCAGGCAGGTGGGCTAACTGCCCATGTCCCCTCCCCCTGGTCAGGCTGGCTGGACCCCACCCATGCACAAATTCATGCACCGGGCATGAATGTTTGAAGACCAACAATTATAAGCATTGTTGGATGAAGATGCGTGTCAAACTCTAAAACAACTTGCAGAAAGATTAAACGTTGCTCAGCAAACAATTTCTGATCATCTACAACCAATGGAAAAGATTTTAAAGGAAGGAAAATGGGTGACACATAAACTGAACGAAAGACAAATGGAAAACTGAAAAGTCATCAGAAAAATGTTGCTTCAACGGCACAAAAGAAAGTCTTTTTTGCATCGAATTGTGACTGGTGATGAAAAGTGGATTTATTTTGAGAATCCCAAATGCACAGAATCATGGGTTGATCCAGGTCAGCCATCAACATCGACTACAAGGCCAAATCGCTTTGGAAAGAAGACAATGTTCTGCGTTTGGTGGGATCAGGATGGTGTGGTGTATTATGAGCTTCTAAAACCAGGTGAAACCATTAATACTTACCGCTACCGACAACAAATAATCAATTTGAACCACGCTTTGATCGTGAAACGACCAGAATGGGCCAGAAAACATGGCAAAGTAATTTTGCTTCATGATGATGCACCATCACATACTTCAAAACCAGTTAAAGACACATTAAAAGATCTTGCCTTGGAAGTATTAACCCACCCACCATATTCACCAGACCTTGCTCCTTCAGATTACCACTAGTTCTGATCGATGGCACATGCACTTTCTGAGCAGCACTTCAAAACATACGAAGAAGTGGAAAATTGAGTCTCTGAATGGTTTGCCTCAAAATAAGAAAAGTTCTATTGGGACGGTATCCACAAATTACCTGAAAGATGGGGGAAATGTGCAGCTAGCGATGGACATTACTGAGATCAATTTCTTCATATGATTTCAAGTCACTGTTTAGTGTTTTATCATTTCAATCTGCAAGACTCCCTTTAGCATTTCTTTCACTGCAAGTCCAGCAATAACAAATAACCTCAGCTTTTGTTTATCTGGGAATGTCTTAATTTCCCCCTCATTTCAAAAGACAGTTTTGCCAGATATAGGATTCTTGGATGACATATTTTCTTTTAGAACTTGAGTACATCAGCCCAAGTCTTCTGGTCGCCAAAGTTTCTAAGAAGAAATCTGCTAACCATCTTACCAGAGCTCTGTTATATATAATAAGTCACTTCTCTCTTTGTCTTTGCCTTTTAACAGTTTAATTATAATGTCTTGGTGTGAGTCTATTTGAGTTCAACCAACTTGAGAGTTTGCTGAGCTTCCTAGATGTTTATATTCATGTATTTCAACAAATTTTGAAAGTTTTCAGCCATTAATTCTTTTTTAAAAAATATATTTTATTGATTTTTTACAGAGAGGGATAGAGAGTTAGAAACATCGATGAGAGAGAAACGTCAATCAGCCACCTCCTGCACACCCCCCAATGGGGATATGCCCGCAACCAAGGTACATGCCCCTGACTGGAATCGAACCTGGGACCCTTCGGCTTGCAAGCCGACGCTCTAGCCACTGAGCCAAACCGGTCAGGGCTCAGCCATTAATTCTTCAAATGTTTTCTCTGATCCTCTCTCTCTCTCTCTCTCTCTCTCTCTCTCTCTCTCTCTCTCCTCTTTCCAGGACTCCCATAATGTATATGTTGGTCTACTAGATGATGTTCCACAGGTCCCTTATGGTCTGTGCACTTTTCTTCCATCTTTTTTCTTTCTGTTCCTCAGATTCAATAATTTCCACTGTCATAGCTTCAATTCACCAATTCTTTCTACCTGCTCAAATCCACCTTTGAATCCCTCTAATAAATTTTTTATTTCAGTTATTGTACTTTTCAGCTCTAGAATTTCTTTTTGGTTTCTTTTTAAATTTTCCCTTTATTGATATAACCATTTTATTCATACATTGCTTTCCTGACTTTCTCCATGTCTTCCTTTACTTCTCTGAGCATCTTTAAGACAGTTGTTTTAAAGTTTTTTTCTAGTAGATTACCATCAGGTCTTTTTCAGGGACAGTTTTTGTTTATTTTTTTCCTTTGAATAAACCATACTGTCCTGCCTGTTTGCCTTGTTAGTCTTTTTGTACGTTTTCAGCTATTAATTCTTCAAATGTTCTCTCAAATGTTCTTTCAAATGTTGTTGAAAACTAGCCATTTGAATCTAATAATGGGGTAACTATGGAAAGAAAATTCTCCTCCTTCCCCAGTGTTTGTTGTTTTGAATTTTTGTTTGTTTTTAAATTGTTGTTTGCTATCTCTGAGCTGAGGATCAGCCTGAGGTATAAACTTAAAATCTCAGGTCTTTCCTAAGCCTGCATCCTCCTCTACCAATGCATGGTGACCTTCTAATTCCCCTTGTTTATGTGGTTGTTTTTGAAAGTCCTAGTTTGTAATATCTGGTTCCCCATAAAGAAAAGAAAGAGATGAGGCAAGAAATAAAAGGGTATGGCCCTTTAAATCCCTTAGAAGTTACTTCAACCAGAAGGGATGGGACTTGTTATAATGGGGGTGAGGTGAGGGTGAGGGGACAAAACAATAATAGCTGCCTACCTCTACCTCTTTGTCTATCCTTGAAGATCAGAAGTAGCTATGAATGGTCAGAGCACAGATCCCTAGTATTTGGAAGTCAGGGACCTTTTTGCCCAGCATGCAAGCTGCTCCTGAAATGCTGCATGGCTAGTTGCCTTGGGACTGAGAGATGGAGAATGAACATCTGCTACTACAAAGCTAAGACTGAAATTACCTTGAAAGTTGCAAACCTTCAACAGACTCCAGAGATCCCAAATAGTTACATAAAACAGGTTCTGCCACTGTAACTGTATTACTGGGGAGATAGATTCCTGGTGCTTCCTACTCTGCCACTTTCCCAGAATCCTCTCCATCTGCATTTACTTTCTGAAATATGTTGTTACTTTGCCCTATCTTAATCAAGTGATCAAATCTCTGACAACTCTTTAGATTTTGCCTTCCCAAGTTTAGATCCTAAATTTAGGAAAAAATAAAAATTTCAGGTTATCTCTCACTATATATAAATTAGCTCAATGTTGTTGTAAGAGCTGCATGGGAAGACTTGGTTTACATAACAATTACTAGCTGACAAGTAGAACAAGGACTCAAAACCAAATCTTCTTACTCCCAAGTTCTATGTTCTGTCTACTAGGTTTAATTGTGGGAAAGGAGATAAGTAAAGCTTGAGAATTATGACATTACCTTACTTAGTAATGCTTATTTAATATATAAGTCAAGATCTCACCTTACCATATTTTAAAGTTGCTACTAAGACCCTAAAAGTCCCCACATGTATGGTATTATCAATGAACAGCTTAGTTGTGCCAATTTGGTGTAGACCACAGACACAGATTTCCTAAGTACCCTGATATGATATAAATAAGAACTGTGATCTCTGCTCTAGAATAAATTAAAACCTAGTTGGGGAAATAATTCTGAGGTGAAGTTATTCAGAGTACATTAAGAAGGGTGCATGATTTAGGAAAATAAGTGTAGACTTGGAGTACATGGAGCACCATGTAGTTATTAGAAGCAACATTTGCACTCATAGCAAAACAGATGAGTCAGGAACATAGCACTTAGGGAAAAAAAGTAAAACTAAATGAGTTCTATAATAGGTGTACACTTAAAATACATGTATACAAAACAATGATAGCTGTTTTGCAAAACACACATAAAATATTCATTAAAAACCCCAGAATAGCTGCCTATGGAGAGAAGGGGAATGGAAATGGAGTTATGAAGATAAAAGAGTAAAAATAAACAAAAAGCACAAAAAACACAGGCTTTGTTAGAATGCACCATGATGCAGTTATTAAAATTATTTGATCTATATAGACTAACAAGATAATGTTGCAGTGATAATGGCAGGATAGAGCATGATATACATAATATCCTATTTCTGAATGTGTGTCTCGATTTTTACATGTGTATGTGCAAGTATGAAGAAGAAAGCCTGGAATACACCAAATTAATACTCAGGGATGGAGCAGTGGAAAAGAGGACTTTCCATTTCTGAACTCTTAAATAATTTTGCAATTTACTTTTAAGTTGGTAAAAAGAAAGTTCTATAAAATTTGGAGTTGCAAAATGGCTATCATTGTTTGGAGTTAGACAGAAGCACGTTTAAACACTACGTGATTTTGGGAACACTACTAAACCTCTCTTAGATTTCTTAGCTACTAAACAGAAAATGACTACTTTAATTCATGAGGGGTTGTAAGAATTAAAACAGACAACAACAACAACAACAACAAAAAACAACACTCCTAGCACAGTACTTCCTCCACTCCCCTATGTAAAAGCATACAATTAAAATTAAGAATGGGTGATAATGAGAAACACAATTTAGAGAAAGAAAAGGTCATGGAAAATCAGACTTAAACTGAGCTTTAAAAAAATAGAATATTAATAAGAGAGAGTTGGAGGTAAGGTATTATCAAAATAAAGAAATAATCAGAATAAGCACATAGGAGGAAGAATGAGATGTATAAACATGTGTCCCAGTGCATGCTCAATAAATATGTTAAATATATGAAAAGAATCCACCATTCCTCATGTGCTTTGGGAGGCTGTCAGCTGAGGAAATGCAGTTACCGTATATACAACTAGGAAATGGACACTGACATATTCCTAGAAGATAGGTTTTGATCTGTAACAGTGGATTGTATGTTTTTGTTGGGCCTCTTTCTCTTCTACTGTATTGAAAATTTATCTGGACCTACATGAAGACCAAAAGGTGTCAGAGCAGGCCTATTCTAGAAAATGGGCACAATTGGGAGAATATCAAGGAAACAGATGTGCTTTGGAGATTATAATGTCCACAGGATAGCTCCATGGTAGCACTCACTTTGCTCCATGCTCTATCTCTGGTACCTAACTTGGGTGTGAAAGGCACATGAATATTTGTTGGATGAACAGATTTGATCTTATCTATCTATCTATCTATCTATCTATCTATCTATCTATCTATCTATCTATCTACTTATTTGTCTATTTATTTAATTTGTGGGCTTTCTTCTCGGGCGTAAACTTCCCAGCCTTTTTTGACACTTTAATTACTCATGTTCCTTTTTTCTGGCAACAAAAGTGAACTTCTCAAATTGGGCCTCTTTCAGACTAGAATGGTGCCAAGCTGTCTTAACTTCCCCTCACTCTAACACCACTCTGGGGAGCAGGGCAGAGAAACATATCCTATCACAATACGAGGTACACAGCTCTAAAAGTATGAAAAAATAACGTTAAAAGCCATTTTGAGACCCAGGAATAGTAAAAAAGCACATGAATTCAGGGAAACTATTTTTACACTGCAGTAATTTCTTTTTGAAACCTATTTATCGAGGCACGTGCCAACAGTATAGTATTGTACGAGTGATGTAAATTAAAGCTTACACAAATGTAAAATAAATAACTAAATAAATAAATGAAAAAAAGTTGAACATTAAGGAATAACAGAAAAAAGTAAGATTGCTTAGGTAGGATAGAGTCATATTTTAGAGATCCTTGAAATCAAAACAGAGGTTAGATTTCATGAAGTTGCCAAGACTAGGCTTCTAGAGATGCAGTTACCTAGAAAAGCCATATTTTAGGAAAACATTGTCTGGCAACAGTAAGCCAGATTGACAGGGTATAAAATTAACCAGTTATAATGAATAATTAAGTTATATACATAAATATAGGTATTATATATATGTGTGTATATACATATACAAACCTATATATACAAGCACAGTATATTATACATGGAACAATATTACAGGCAGGAAATGAGATAGAGAACTGAAGTAAGATGGGAGCTATTAGTACAGGAATGTGACTAATATATTAGAATATGTTACTGAACTGCCCTAGTAATTACAATTAGCATTTGTAGTTATAAATACATATATAAATAACTTTGAATTACTTCTAAATAACATTATGGAGGAAGAGTCAATCTCCTACATGCTAACTCACCTGATCCTCTTGAAACAAAATGCCTTTCTGAGCATTTATTCGTTTAAAAAGATCCCCTCCTTCACAGTAATCCATCACTATGTAGAGAGAGCCATTTTCTACAAAATATAAACATTAGATTCCATTTTTTAACATGTGTATCAAAAGCATAAAGGTACCAAAAGGTTTACTGAAAAGAAGCAATTAATTAATTGTGTTCTGTTAAACCAGAAATAGAATAACACTCAAAAGAATTAGAATGCAAAGGCAAGATATACTGATAACACAGATATTCAATAACTTGGGTTAATAATTTCATCATTAATATTTTTTCTACCAAGAATACATAATCTTATTGGATAGCAGTATCCACAATAACCCAAACATCTCTGGAATACAGACAATATGTAGACAGATATACAAATAATTCCTTGACTTATGATGGGGCTACATCCCAATAAACCCATCTTAAGTTGGAATGCGTATTTTAATACTTATTATTAATAACTAGAGGCCCAGTACATGAAATTCGTGCACGGGGGGCGGGGGGGAGTCCCCTCAGCCCAGCCTGCACCCTCTCCAATCTGGGATCCCTCTCACAATCCTGGACCGCTGGCTCCTAATTGCTCACCTGCCTGCCTGCCTGGTCGTCCCTAACTGCCCCCACCCCCCGCTGGCCTGATTGCCCGTCACTGCCTCTGTGTGTCAGCCTGATCACTCCTAACTGTCTCCCCTGCCAGCTTGATTGCCCCTAACTGTCCCCTGCTACTGGCCAGGTCGCCCCCAACTTCCCCCTCCCTGCCGGCCTGGTCGCTCCTAACTGCCCCCCGACCAGCCTGGTCACCCCTTACTGCCCCCCTGCCAACCTGGTTGCCCCCAACTGCCCCCCCTATGCTGCCGGCCTGGTCACCCCTAACTGCCCCCCCTACCAACCTGGTCACCCCCAACTGCGCCCCCACTGGCCTAGTTGCCCCTCACTGCCCCCCCCGCCAGCCTAGTCGCCCTCAACTGCCCCCCCTGCCAACCTGGTCACCCCCAACTGCACCCCCCTGCTGGCCTGGCTGCCCCTGACCCCCCACCGGCCTGGTCGCCTCTTACTGCCCGCCTCCGCTGGCTGGTCGCCCCTCATGGCCCCCCGCTGGCCTGGTTGCCCCATACAGCCTGCTGTTCAGTCGTTTGGTCATTCCTCACTAACCCCCCTGCGGGCCTGGTCGCCCCATGCAGCCTGCCTTGTTCAGTCGTTTGGTCGTCCCTCACTAACCCCCCTGCCAGCCTAGTTTCCCCACGCAGCCTGCTGTTTAGTCGTTTGGTTGTCCCTCACTAACCCCCCTGCTGGCCTGGTTGTAGGCAGCCATCTTGTGAGGGTGTGAGGGTTAATTTACATATTACCTCTTTATTATATAAGCTACTTTCATGACTCGTTCTGTGGGTAGACACTTCTTAATCCTCCTCTCCACCCTTATTCTTATAAAAGAATAAAATTATGCTTATTCTTCCCAAGTAAGGAAGAAAGGCCAATAGCGCTTCTAACATTTACTAAACTACTGCTTTCTAGTGAAACTATTGCAACTCAAAGAACGTTTCTAAGTTTTCACTTCTCTCTGTGCTTGTGGCCTTATTTCCAGCAGTACTTATTTCTTGCATCTTGTGGTGGTGGTATTACTTGTAGTGCTGATATTCCCTTCTGATATAGTACTGCTTCTAATGTGCCATGGATTGGGAACCTATATAACTAATTCAAAATCTGTTATAACACTTTATGAATGATAAAAAAAGATTATCCAAATACACATGTGAGAAATCACAACACAAAAAACCCTATAATCCACTATTTATAAAAATATGTATAGGATATTAATATTTATGTAGCATAAAAACAAAAAGCAAAAAATTATGTACAGTATGCTATTCTTCTATGTATGCTTACTAATGCATAGAGTACTTTTTGGGGAAAAAAACAAGACAGTGGTGAACAGTGGTTAACTCCAGGAAAGGAAAATAGGTACCTGAAAGGTAGGAATAGAAGGCAAACTTTTTAGTGCTATATAACATCTGAATTTTGTATGATATGCATGTATCAAAAATAAATAAATAAAACCATCAAAAGATATTTTTTAAAAAAGGTAAATGTGTATGTGTGTGTGTGAGAGAGAAAAAGACAGAAACATAGATAGGAAGACAGGGGAGGTTAAATAAGAACTGAGAAAGGGATGGAGAAGGAATCCTGAACTAAAATGCCCGAGCTTTAGTACAAACATTCTGTAATGTTTTCTGCAGCTTAAACATTGTTTATTTGGGGGATAAATACTACTTAAAAATATAAGGTTAACTGAAAAGTCTTTTCTCCATGAGGGAAGTACTAATCTATTTTGTATCCCTTCAATCATTCACACATCTGAGTGCCAGGCACTTTGCACAGATGCTAGGGATACAGAAATATGACACTACCCTTATGTTTAAGTAACAGGTAGAGAAAATAAAAATGTATAACACATATACTCAAATATATAATGATACAATACAAACCCCACTTTTTCAATAAGATCAAATTTTTTGAATGTATCAATTTTAGAGATACAGATAAAAGAGTAAAGTGTCTAATATAATATTTAATATTAAATCTAATTATACATTTATATACCCAAAAATATTGTTTTCTCTCCACTCTCATATTATATGAAACATTTTTATTTATTTATTGATTTTTTGAGAGAAAAAAGGAGACACACATACACACACACACAGAAAGAGAGAAAAATATTAATCGTATATGCCTCTTGTATATGCCCCAACTGGAGATAAACCTGCAACTCAGATATGTGCCCTGACCAGGAATTGAAACTTTTTGGTGTATGGGATGGCGCTCAACCAACTGAGCCACCTGGCCAGGCTATATCAAACAATGTTATCCAAACTTTTCACATCTATTTTCAATATCAATGTTTATCTGGGAGCAAGAATACTTTAGCTCTAATTCAGACTCTGAAACTGGTATGTGATGTGACCCAAAACAGTCATTTAAACTAACATCTACTTTCAACCTAGATTGTATTCCTGTTTTATAATTTATAGGAATTTATGATAATAAGGGGAATGACTTCAACAGGATTTCAATAAACCACTTTAACCTGCCTTTAAAGAAGCTTATCCTTATTTTAGTTCCTGAATTAACAAATATAATGGAACATATTTCCAAATCATCAATACAGCTATGACATTTTAAGAACTTGAGAACACTTTTTCAACATACCTCAATATTATAAGAATCAGGTATACAAGAGAATACCAATGAATAGAATACTTTCTAAAGATCAGAACATTTTCTCAGTAGCAGTACTGGTAGCAATTCAAAGGAGTTTAGTTAAACCAAAAGATGTAAACTACTGTTCTAGCTTTGTCCAAATTCTTGCACTTACTAACATTGCTTCTTTTTAAGAAATTATAGTAACAGTGAGCCAGTATTAAACTTACACAGGGATAGTGTGGTGCATTATCCTAGAATCAAGCTGATATTCATATGCATATATATTGAAGCAAAAATTATATACTTTCCTTCCTATGAATATATTCACAAAAAGATTCCTTATAAGGAAAGTATCCAAATGTCATCGTATGGCTTAGGAGTTTTTGGAACTCTCTTGAAAACTGTATCTGACCTTCAAATGATTCTCTATACTGGACAATATTTGGATGCTTCATGTTTGCCAACACTGCAACTTCTCTCCTTGATTCTTCCCTTTCTTTATTGGACATCTTAAATGGGAGGAAAAGAGAAAATACTATATTAAACATCACTACACAATTTAAAAGTCCATTAATAAGAAAGTCGTTAAAAAATAATGTTAACAAAGAAGCACGGTCCAAACAACAAAATATTGCCAGAAGCTAAAAAGAATGAGTTGAATCGACAAGTAAAAACATTTTGAGATGTTCAAACTAGATTTAGTTATAGAAGAGGAGTCATAGAAACACAAACACATACCATAAAAAAATCTGAAAGGATATACAGACTATTCTGAAATTAGTGGCTCTCCCTGGGATTATGGCAGCCTTCCACTTTAGGTTACATATTGCCATTTTCTTTTTTTTAAATCTCTAACAATGAACCCTTTTGTAACCAAATATTACTTGAATAACCAAACGAAAAATATACTTACTCTTGAGATGTTAATTTCCTTGATAACATATTGTCTGCCATCTTCTGTAGATTTAACAAGAATGGCTTTTCCAAATGAACCTTCTCCAATCTTCTGTACTCTAACATACTTCTCCATAGTTATTTTTCTAAGGCATCTTAACTGACAGACTAGACAGAAACAAAAATAACTGTTAACAGAGATAAGCACATGTTCTATAAATATTATGTTTAATTTAAATTATACTTCCTTAGTGATATATGTACTTAAAAATAATATTTTAAATATTTACTGCAAGTTAAATAAACTTAATCTCAATTTTATTCATGCAACGTAGTGATAGCTAGAAAGAGAAAAACAGAGACATTTCAATTTTATTATTTTTTTATAAATATATTTTTACTGATTTCAGAGAAGGGAGAGGGAGAGAGAAATAGAAACCTCAATGATAAGAGAGAATCATTGATCGGCTGCCTCCTGCACGCCCCCTACTGGGGATTGAGCCTGCAACCCAGGCATGTGCCCTTATCAGGAATCAAACCAGATTTCCTGGTTCATAGGTCAACACTCAACCACTGAGACACACCAGCTGGGCGACATTTCAATTTTATAAGAAGGCTTTGTAAAGTTAAATACTGTATATACTTAACATATAAGGTGAGGGAAACAAACTTTTTCTTATATGAATTACTAGCACTACTTTATTTTCTCCAATAAGACTGTTTCCCAAGGTTATTTAATCCCCTAGTATACATTTAAATTATTTACAGTGTTTGCTATTATAAAAAAAACTTCAGATAAAATTTCCATGCATACATTTTTATGTACTTCTTACTTACAAAAATCCCTTAGGATAAATTCTTAGTTCAAAGAATGTGAACATGTTAAAGCTTTCAAACATATTGCTTAACTGTCTCACAGAAATGACTAATAATGTATGTTCTAACCAGCAATGCATAAAAGTGCTTGGCCTGCCCAGCGTGCCTCAGTGGTTGAGCATCGACCTACGAACCAGGAGGTCATGGTTCAGTTCCCGGTCAGGGCACATGCCCAGGTTGTGGGCTCGATCCCCAGGAGGGGGCATGCAGGAGGCAGCTGATAAATGATTCTCTTTCATCATTGATGTTTCTCTCTCTCTCTCCCTTTCCTAAAATCAACTTTTTAAAAAAAATTAAAAGTGCTTGCTCCTAGGTACTCTTTTAACACTGGTATTATTCATTAAAATCTTTGAGAGGCAATTAAGGGTAGTAAAGAGCACTGAAACCCTGGAATCAGAGAACCTAGGTTTTTAGTAAATCCTAGCTTTATCACTTTATTACTTATGTGACCTTGGGCAAGCTACTCATCTTCATGTGCCTCAGTTTTTTCATCTGTAAAATGTGGATAAAAGCAGTCTGTACTCACAGAGTTGTTGGGAGGATTAATTTCAGTCAGGTACTAAGAACAGTGCTGGTACATAGGGAGCACTGCCTCACTTTCAGTTCTCATCATTCATTACATTTGATGGGGGAAATGGTGCCTTTTCTTTTGCATAACAGTGAATTTGAAAAAGTGAATTTGAAAACTTCACCCATGTTTATTGAACATTTGTATTTCTGATCTTTGAAACACTTCATCCACTTTCTTTGTCCATTTTTTTCTGGAATAGTCTTTTTAAAATTAGGAGGGAGGGCCAAGGTGGTGACATAGGTTAAACACGGTACTCGCATCCTCCCACAACCACATCAAAATTACAACTAAACCACAGAACAACTATCATTCATAACTGCCTGAAATCTGGCTAAATGGAAGCCCTACAACTAGAGAATTAAAGAAGTCACATTGAGACTAGTAGGAGGGGTGGAGGCGCAAAACGGGCTGTTCCAACACCCAGGAGTGGATTTTTTTAATAGGGTGGGATATTTTGGCCACAGAGGCCTCCCGTGAGGAACAAGGGCTCCCAGCCCCATACCAGACCCCTCAGCCCTGGGTTCCAGTGCCTGGAAGAGAAGTCTCCATAACTTTGGGCTATAAAAACCAGCAAGGATTGTGGCTTAGTGACCCGAAGGCTGCTGGAATACCAAGCAGTTCCTTTTTAATAGCTGGCTCACAGACTTACTCCCTTTGAGTTCCAGGGATGGGGTGGCAGAAAGGATTCAGGGACATATGGGGAGGCACTAAATTGTTTGGCATTAGAGCAAGATTGGGGGGCAGCTTTCTCCCAGACAAAAGTGCTGGTATAGGTTATTGTTTTTTTGCTGACACCTCCCTACCACAGTGCATATCGGCAGTCACCATTTTTGAGTCTCCATCAACCTGGCCCACAGTTTTCCTCACCCTGGTGACTCCCTGAAGCCCTGTCCCACACAATTTGTAGCCTCACCCAAGCTGTTTGCAGTGGCTTTTCCATGTGAATGGCCTGTCCTGGTTCAGGCTTCAGGCTTTCCTAAAATGTCTCAAACCAGCAGCAGCTGGACTCAGCATGCCCCATACCTCTTGCTAAGTGGTCCCAGGCCCAGCACTAGCAGCAGCCTGCCTGGTTCACAGCTTGGCCTCTCCTGGACACCTCCAACTCCAATATAAGTAGCAGCCAGCTGCAGATTGCTCTGTAGCTCAGGCCAGGTGGCCTTAGGCGGGACACAGGTAGTAGCTGACTTTGCACCTCCCAAGAGGCCCCAGAGCCAGTGCACCCAGTGGACAGCTTCAGACCATGCCAGATTACAACCCTACCATATCCACAAGCAGCACACTCAAGGGGCAGACTCGATGAGCACCACAGCCCCACTGAAGCAAGTCCTGCTCCATGGGGACATCTCCTGCACAGCAGCTCTTCCACTGTAGTCGCAGGTGGTTCGAACAGCCGAATGGCCTGGGCGTCAACCCTCCCAGTGATGCCAACAGCAATCAACGCTTGACTACAACAGGACAGTGCACACAGCCCACACAGGGGAGGCACCTAGAATGCCCAGCTCAGGTGACTGGGGAGGCTGAGCCACTGTGCCCTACAGGATACCAACTACACAAGGCCACTCAACCAATTCTAGGAGACATAGCAGCTCTACCTAATACATAGAAACAAACACAGTGAAACAGCCAAAATACAGAGACAAAGAAACATGTCACAAATGAAAGAACAGAAGCAATCTCCAGAGAAAGAACTAAATTAAATGGAAGCAAGCAAACTACCAGATACAGAGTTCAAAACAATGGTCATAAGGATGCTCAAGGAACTTAATGAGAGCTTCAAGGATCTTAGTGAGAACAACAATAATATAAAAAAGGACCAGTTAGAAATGAAGGATACACTAAATGAAACGAAGAATAATTTACAGGGAATCAACAGTAGAGTAGACGACACCGAGAATCAAATCAATTTAAAATATGAGGAAGCAAAAAACACCCAATCAGAACAGAAAAAAGAATCTAAAAATATGAAGATAGTGTAAGGAGTCTCTGGGACAACTTCAAGCGTATCAACATTCGCATCATGGGGGTGCCAGAAATAGAAGAGCAGGAGCAAGAAATTGAAACCCTATTTTGTAGGGAGAGGTTATAGGGTTAAGCCTCGGACTGACCTGCTGGCAAAGCCACAAACAAGTCCCAGCTTAGAAGGCACAGCCCTCTTAGCATAATTAAGCTTGATCTTATGACACTCCCTAGATCCTTCCTGGGTAGCTAATGGGCTGTGGGAGGTGCGTGCAGCAAGTGCTGCCAAAACAAGTGAAACTCACAAGACATTGTAACTATAGTGACCACTACCTTATTTACCTCTGACTATAAAATAAAGCATCAGCTTGCAGTCTGGATCTGTTCTGTGGTCTCAGCCAGGCACAGAAGATCCACCTAGACCCAGCTTATTCTCTTTGTCTGTCTTTTCTTCATCCTTCGCCAGCCCTCCCTCAGGCTTGCTGAACCCTTGGCTGTGCTGGCGCGGCACACTATTTGAAAAAATAATGACTGAAAATTTACCTTATCTGGTGAAAGAAATAGACTTAGAAGTCCAGTAAGCGCAGAGAGGAATGCAAAGAGGCCCACAACAAGAAACATCATAATGAAAATGCCAAAGATTAAAGACAAAGAATCTTAAAAGCAGAAAGAGAAAAGCAGTTAATTACCTACAAGGAAATGCCCATACGACTGCTGATTTCTCAACAGAAACTTTGTAGGCCAGAATGGAGAGGCAAGAAATATTCAAAGTGATGAAAAGCAAGGACCCACAATCAAGATTACTCTACCCAGCAAAGCTATCATTTACAATTGAAGGTCAGTTAAAGAGCTTCACAGACTAGAAAAAGCTAAAGGAGTTCACCACCACCAAACCAGTATTACATGAAATGTTAAAGGGAAACAGAGGAGAGGAAAAAAAGAGATCAAAATATGAACAATACACCATACACAAAAATAAACTCAAAATGGATAAAGGACTTAAACATAAGATGGGAAACCATAAAAATATTAGAGGAATCCACAGGCAGCAAAATCTCAGACATATGCCAAAGCAATATCTTCACCAATACAGCTCCTAGGGCAATGGAAACTAAAGAGAAAATAAACAAATGGGACGACATCAAAATAAAAAGCTTCTGCACAGCAAAAGAAACCAACAAAACAACAAGAAAGCCCACTGCATGGGAGAACATATTTGCCAATGTTATCTTCGCTAAGGGTTTAATCTCCAACATTTATAGGGAACTCATACAACTTAACAAAAGGAAGATAACCGAATCAAAAAATGGGCAATGGATGTAAATAGATACTTTTCAAAAGAGGACATAAGGAAGACCAAGAGACATATGAAAACATACTCAAAGTCACTAATCATCCAAGAGATGCAAATCAAAACAACAATGAGGTACCATCTCACACCTGTCAGAACTGCTATCATCAACAAATCAACAAACAACAAGTGCTGGCGAGGATGCAGAGAAAAAGGAACCCTCATACACTGCTGGTGGGAATGCAGACTGGTACAGCCACTGTGGAGAACAGTATGGAGTTTCCTCAAAAAATTAAAAATGGAACTCCCATTTGACCCAGTGATCCCACTTCTAGGAATATATCCCAAGACACTAGAAACACCAAACAGAAAGGATACATGCACCCCTTTGTTCATAGCAGCACAATTTACATTAGCTAAGATTTGGAAACAGCCTAAGTGCCCATCAGAAGATGAGTGGATTAAAAAACTGTGGTACATCTACGCAATGGAATACTATGCTGCGGTAAAAAAAGAAGGAATTCTTACCACTTGCAACAGTATGGATGGAACTGTAGAGTATTATGCTAAGCGAAATAAGCCAGTCAGAGAAAGATAAATATCACGTGATCTCACTAATATATGGAATATAATGAACAACATAAACTGATGAACAAAAACAGATCCAGAGACAGAGAAGCATTGATCAGACCGTCAAACCTCAGAGGGAAGGTAGTGGAGGGTGGGGGTAAGGGGGAGAGATCAACCAAAGGACTTGTATGCGTGCATATAAGCCTAAACAATGGACACAGACACCAGGGGGGTGAGGTCATGAGTGGAGGGGGGGGGCAATGAGGATAAGGACACATATGTAATATCTTAATCAATAAAAAAAATTATGAACAATAAAATGGCAATAAATACATACCTATGAACAATTGAATCTAAAATAAATGAAAAAGAAATCTAATGAACAAAATAAATTGATAAATAAAATAGAAACATAGGCATGGAAAATGAAACAGAATGACGAATCTCAGAGGTAAGCGCGGAGATAGGGGTGGGAAGAGATTAACCAAAGAATTTATATGCATACATGCATTACCCATGGACGCAGACAATAAATAAGGTAGCAAAAGCCTAGGGCATGATTGGACCCCGGTGGAGGGGAGCAACAGGGGAGAAGGGAGGGACATTTGCAATACTCTCAACAATAAACAGTTAAAAAAATAAAGTAAAAAATTACTTTTTAAAAGCTTCTTTAATGAAGATGTGAACCCTTCTCTATCATACATTCTTTTTCCTTTTATGCTATTAGCTTTTCTTTCTTTTTTCTTAATTGATCTTAAAGAAGGAGGGAAAGAGAAAGAGAGAATCACTGATGAAAGAGAGATACATTGATTAGTTGCCTCCCACACATTCCCTGACTGGGGATCGAACCTGCAACCTAGGTATGTGACCTGACCAGGCATCAAACCCACAATCTTCTGGTACAGGGGACAACACTCCAACCAACTGAGCCACACCAGCCAGGCCCATGCTATTTACTTTTCAATTTTACTTAAATACTAGAGGCCCAGTGCACGAAATTCGTGCACTGGGTGGGGGTCCCTCAGCCCGGCCCAGCCTGCACCCTCTCCAATCTGGGACATCCCTCTCACGATACAGGACTGCTGGTTCACAACTGCTCACCTGCCTCCCAGCCTGATCACCCCCTAACCACTCCCCTGCCAGCCTAATTGACGCCTAACTGCTCCCCTGCCGGCCCGAATGCCCCCGACTGCCCTTCTCTAACAGCCCGATCACCCCCAACTGCCCTCCCCTGCTTGCCTGGTCAACCCTAACTCCCTTCCCCTGCCAGCCTGGTCGCCCCCAACTGCTCTGCCCTGCAGGCCTGGTCTCCCCCAACTGCCCTCCCCTGAAGACCTGGTCGCCCCCAATTGCCCTCCCCTGCAGTCCTGGTCGTCCCCAACTGCCCTCCCCCGCCGGCCCAGTCACCCCTAACTGCCCTCCCTGCTGGCCCAGTCACCCCTAACTGCCCTCCCCTGCTTGCTTGATTGCCCACTACCCTCCCCTGCCGGCCATCTTGTGGCAGCCATCTTTGTGCAAGGGTGTGAGTGTCAATTTGCATATTACCTCTTTATTATATAGGAAAAAAGTTTATTTTGATATTGACACTCTTGTACTTAGCTAGTTATTAGTAACTAGAGGCCCAGTGCACAAATTCATGCACAGGTCGGATCCCTTGGGGTGGCCTGAGGGACTGGGCCCCAGCTCACACCCCCAGCCTCACAGCCCCGCAGCCCCGCCTGGCATTCCGCCCTGGCCTGGCACCACCCCCTCATCTACTCCACCATCCCACCACAGTCCCACTCTTGTCGGGGCCCATTGGGGCCGGCAGCGCCTACTCCACCGCCGCTGCCAGTGCCATGTCACTGACGCCTACCATGTTCCATGCCGCCCCCTGGGGGTCAGCGCATGTCATAGTGAGCGGTCGAATTCCTGGTCTACCAGTCAAACTCTCGCTCAAAACGACCACCTGAAGGGACAATTTGCATATTAGGCTTTTATTATATAGGATAGGAAAGGAGGAAGAGAAGGCCAGACATTACAGGCTTGTCATTTGGGCAACTTCACCAGGAAACTGCAACTTGCACTCCCCAGGGAACCACAGGGCTATTCCCTGCAAAACGCTGGGAGAAGAGGTCCAACAAAGGGAAGAGAGATGCATGCCCAGTAAAGTTGGGTGACATAGGGAAGGTACTTGCCCGTCAGTCAACCTTGGAACAGAGGTGGTTGGCCTAAATGGGCGTGGACACTGTAAACCTGTGAAAATTTGGGAATACATAATCCCCTAAAGTTTAGTAAACAGAGGAATTCTCTCTTTTTTTACTCCCCACTCTTGGCTCCTCTAGACTCATGGGGCTCTCTTGTTTTGCTCCTACCCATGTTCCCCCCGTAGCCATGTGGCCCTGCAGACTCTACATGCAATGGACTGATGGAATGAAGCGGGGAAACACAAATTAAGCTAGCCTGATGCTGGATTGGACTGTGCAGACATGGAAAGGCAACTCTGGACACTGGCTCTGATTTTAGCTCTAAAGAAGCCCTAGCTACACTTCTTTTATGGCGGGGCAAAAGGAAATGGGATTTTGAAAATTCAGGGATTTAATTCAATGGAAAGCTTTCTACCATATTGCATCCTCCTGTGCAAGTCTCAGGAAATTATTTTTCTCCGGGTATCACAAGAAATCCATACCCACAAGCAAATGGGAGAGACGAGGTCCTCTCCCCTCTGTTAACAATATGAACAAATGTATCAATCTTTTCTTTATATTTCTGCCTTTGGTATAATTAGATTCTTACCATACCCAGATATTTGATTAATATCATCAGAAGCTTTAGCAATAGTAATTTCAGGAGACTGGTGGGGACAGAAGCCAAATATCCTAGGTAGTGAAATCTTTAAAAAAGTGAGAGAGTCCTGGTGGCTGTTGCTCAGTGGTTAGAGGGTTGACTTGAACAGTGAAGGGTCATGGGTTCAATTCCTGGTCAAGGGCATGTCCCAGTTAGGACACATGTGGGAGGCAACTGATTGATGTGTCTCTCACATTGATGTTTCTCTTTCTCCCTTTCTCTCTCTCTCTGCCCCCCTCCTCCTTCCCACTCTCTCTAAAAATCAATGGAAAAAATAACCTAGTGTGAGGATTAACAAAAATTTTAAAAATTAAATTTTTTTTAAAAAATTGAGAGTGGAAAGGGAAGGACAGGTGGAGAGAAAATGTTGAAAAAGCAATCATTAGTGCTGCTTATTAGCAAGATCACCATTATTGTGGAGATACATGAATTCACTATGTTAACCTAAAACTAATAAATATTTAATTCACCTAACTTGCTCTTTTCTATGCATTGCAAGCAGGCTTTCTCTGTCTGAGAAAATGAGCTTGTCATGAAGACTATATTAAAATTTCTGTGTCAGTTTACCATATTTCTCAT
Organism: Eptesicus fuscus; assembly: GCF_027574615.1. Lineage (NCBI taxonomy): Eukaryota > Metazoa > Chordata > Mammalia > Chiroptera > Vespertilionidae > Eptesicus > Eptesicus fuscus. Next base: position 39,176,965 of record NC_072478.1, on the reverse strand, counting down.
TGTAAATGAACAAATCCATGTTCTCACATCATTTTCTCAATACTAAAATGTTTTATTTTGCCTCTAAGGAATTATCCAATTTCCTTAAATGACAAAATTCATATTCTAGGTATATAAGACTAAAGGCCTGTGGTAAAAACCAATTCCCTATAAAATTTTGCAGGAAAGAGCTTTCTTCTGCCTTAGAAAACATTATAACCATTTTCCATTTCAAAATTTCTAGAAGAAATTACAAGCCTTTTAGCAACTTTAAGAGAAACAGGAAAATAACTATTACAAAAGCACTACAGCATTATCAGTGAATTAAAGTAGGAGAGTCATTTCAAACACTTTCAAGCCAACTTTGATCAAATGGCATAATATAATAGTTATCTGGGCACCAGCCAGAATTTAATGATTTCTCCAGGACATGAAAGTATATCATATTACTATGCTATTTAGAAAAAAATATCAAGATAAACTCATCTTAGAAAACTAAATTTCCTAAGTCAAATCGCATTAAATAATAACCACATAATGAGATTATTTCACAGCCATCATTATTTTGTAACTTGTGCCAAGAAAAAATAAAGTAAAATAAAATTAGTAAGCTTGGCCCTGCCTCAAAATTTAGTTGCCAATTCCTTTCAAGGGACCACACTAACAAGATGGAAACTCTAAGAATCTCTAATATTGCATTCTGCTGCCTACCGCATTACTGAGTGAATATTGTGGTTTTGACAACTCAGTCAAGTAGAATAGAATCTGCCCCTAGTAGAGAAGAAGAATGACTCTAATTGTCATCAAATAATGTCAAGTGCAGACACCTTTATAAACAATCAAAGACTTGTGGTCAACAAGTTTCAGAGCAACTGACAGCCCTCCTTTTCTGCAGAGTCCACATTAGACTAGTGTAGTACACTAGAGGAAGTAAAAGGGAAAACATGATAGATTGCTTTCACTGTCTCACTGGATATTTAACCAAGCTATTTATTTCCTAGTTGCAAGACTTCTCAGCTGAATTACAACCCTAGAAGACTTTCAAACCAAATGAAAGAAAAGTTAACAAAATGTACCATAGGCTTACATTTCCAAAATCATCATAACATGTAACTGAAGGAACATAAAAATCTGTTCTAATTTCATTATTGTAATAAACTCAGATTACAAATAAATGTTTTCCCTTTTCTTTTTTTAAAAATGTTTGTTTGTTTGAGAGAAAGGGAGAGGGTGAGAGAGAGAGAAACATGGATGAGAAACATTGATTGCTGCCTCCTTCCCACTAGGGATCAAGCCCTTTCTAAGATTCAGCTTCCAACATCCAATAAAAACCACAATACCAATTTGATAGTAGAGGACTAGAGATTAAGGTCTCTTACAATTATATCAATTCAATCTCCATAAAACATGCCTGATATTGAAGATATTCAAAGCATAAGAGCAAAGAGTTACGTGATACAACAAACAAAGCAAAGGATTTGGAAAATAAAAGCTACGTGAACAAAAGCAAACCACCTGACTTCTCTGAGCCTTGGATACTTCATCTAAAAACACTGATCAGTTCAACATAATGTTTCTTAAGGGCCCTACAACTATAATAATCTGAGACTCAAGGAGAAGAAAATAAAAGAGCCAAGTGGGTCAGAAAACAGGAAGCTGCAACACTGTTTAGAACTGTACTATCAGCCACAAAGAGTAGAAATAACAGAAAGATATAGCCCAAGTCTTTTCTTCAGAAAAATGAAAAGAAGCCACGAGAGTCATTATTTTAGCCTAAATCTTTAAAAAGTCAAAAAGTAAACTACAATTTATAGTTACACACATCAAATGAACATACTTATTTACCTCTACTTCTTCCTCAAACCTAACAAAAACTTTGAAGGGATAAGAAAGGCAGCGGAGGAAAGAAAGCAATCTCAACAAAATTCTGGAAGCTGACAAACACAAAAACAAGCAGCAACTGGCTTGGGAGACTAAAGAAAGCTGTATACCAAGCCAGCGGTGGGAAATAACTCAATTCCCACTACAGACTAGCTCAATAATTGGAAGCACCCGGTGCCTCTGAGAGTGAGGATAATATTAGGACTAAAAAAAGATTGGGTGGCTGTGTCAGAAGCAATCACACACACAGTTTGCCTGGTCCTCCTCTCCCCATCAAGAGATTACCCCTCTCTCAGCTTGGTAGAGGACTAGAGACTTCTCTAGATTGGGGATCCTGACAGAGCTGAGAATGGAAATGCCATATACAAGCACACCTCATTTTATTGTGCTTCATAGATGTTGCCTTTTTTACAAAATGAAGGCAAGACCCACTATCAGGAAAAAAAAAAATTATAGCACTTTATTGCAGGGGTCTGGAATCAAACCCACAGTATCTCCGAGGTATACCTGTACAATCTGGGAGATTAAATGAAAGTCTACTTAGGAAATGGTGAGACACTGTTCCAACCATGATGGTGAAACTCGTAACAGACCTCCCCAAACAATCATAAACGCTGAGTAAAATATATAAAACAACAGATAGAAGTTGAGGGGCTATAATCATTGAAAAGGTAGGAATATACTAGTGAAATCCATATTTACCTCAGCCTTTTTCCTGAAGTCATTTTCCAAATTGTGCCAAGCAGAATGGAGCTTAAGTAGAAAGCTGCAGTCTTAATGGGCTGAGGAGAGTGGTTTAGGGCTGCCAAAATCCTGGAGAGGAGGGGAAAAAAACTGAGTAGCTCTACAGTTTAAAAATCAGCATAGCCCTAGCTGGTTTGGCTCAGTGGATAGAGCATCAGCATGCGGACTGAAGGGTCCTGGGTTCGATTCTGGTCAAGGGCACATGCCCAGATTGTGGGCTCCATCCCCAGTAGGGGACGTGCAGGAGGCAGCCCATCAATGGTTCTCTCTTATCATTGATGTTTCTCTCTCTCCCCCTCCCCCTTTCTTTCTGAAATCAATAAAAATATATTGTAAATATAAATAGAAATCTACATATAAATTCCTTTCTTGTCAGTTAGCCCATTCCTAAATTGTGCACACACAGGGCAAGAATAAAACAGGCTAGTCCTAACAAAACTAAAACCAATCCTCAACCGGATCAAGGTTATCAGCTGATACTCCCATCAGCTTGCTAGAACAAAACAACAATTTTTGGAGGATAAATGTTCCAGAAACTCTAAGACATTTCATTCACAAGTTCTAGCATCCAGTCAGTAATTATGAGGCATGCTTAAAAAAAAAGCAGAGAGACAAACAACCAAAACGAAAGAACACACACAATAGACTCGAAAATGACTCAAATGGATGCAGTTATCAGTAGGGGATTTTAATAACCAAGATTAATATGTTCAAGAAAATAAGAGAGAAAGATGAACAAAGTTATTTTTTAATATGGAGAATTTTTTTAAAGAAGATTTTAAAGATGGGGGAGTTTCAATAAAGAACTGAAATGTATTTTTTTTAATTAAATGAATATTCTAGAACTAACATATCTGAAATTAAGAACCAACAGCAGATAGGATTAGTAACCTGGAAAATGAACCAATAAAAAAAAAATCATCAAAAGAACAGAAAGAAAAAGTAAGGAAAAAACAAACATGAAAGAGAGAAAGAAAGAGAAAGAGAGAAAGGAAGGAAGGAAGGTAGGAAGGAAGGAAGGAAGGAAGGAAGAAGGGAGGGAGAGAAGGAGGGAGGGAGAAAGAAAGAAGATGAATGGAATAGGAAGATTCAATATCAGAAAGATTTAAATTCTTAAATCTCTAAATTTACTGCTGTCTTAAAAAAACAAAAGCTTTGGGGGTGAGAGATTAGACAAGCTGATTTTAAAGTTAATATGAAAAAAGCAAGAATAGCCAGAGAATTACAGGGGGGAAAAAGACCAATGAAGGAAGGTTTGTTCTACTAGATGTAAAGACACATTATCCTATACTAGAGGCCCGGTGCATGAAAATTCATGCACTAGAGGGGGGATCCCTCAGCCTGGCCTCCCCATCTCACAGTCCGGGAGCCCTCAGGGGCAGGAGGTGACCCGGCGATCAGGGGAAGGCGATGCCCCCATCACACCTCTGCTGATGCCACTGCTGGCAGCGCAAGCCTCAGCCAGCCCTGGTTACCTAAGCCTTGGGTGATCCTGGGCGGCTGGGCAGCCACCATCTGAGGCTTGCCTGCACCTTGGGCCGCCTCTGGGCGGCTTGGCAGCTGCCATCCAAGACTTGCCTGTGCCTCCGACGGGCCCTGGGTGGCTGGGGGACTGAGGGGTCTGGGGGACTCTGGAGGCAGGCGTGCAGAGCAGCCAGACCCACCTGGGGGAGGGCCCGGCTGTGCCGAGTGCCTACCGCCCCAGCAGGGCTGAGGGGACTGGGCGCCGCCATCTTTGAGGGTGTGGCAGTCAATTAGCACATTCCCTCTTTATTAGATAGGATAATAAGAGAGGAACATGCTAATTATCCGTTACACCATAACATCATCACAACCAATCTACAGGTTGTGGAGAGCTACAGGAGGGCGGGGCATCGAGTTATGAGCAGCGGAGAGCTACCAGTGGTGGTGGGCGGGTGGCCAGCTGAGGCTAGTGGCAGCAAGATATTCGCGCAGTACGCAGGGCTACTAGTAAAGCTATAATAATTATGAATTGGCAAATCATAGAAAGTCCATAAGTATATATTAAAGTTTTAACTTGGTGGATGACCATGGAGACATTTCAAATAGGTAGGGGAAAAAATGAATTTTAAAACAAATAGTATTTAGACAATTATTAGCAACATGGAAAAAAAGTTAAATCCATTATTCGTTTTATTCACTTTCTACCAACTTAAATTCCAGATGATAAAATACTTAAATGTAAACACTAAAAACATGATAGTAATAAAGTAGAACATGAGAGGATGATTTTTATGATCTTAGAGTAGAATAGCTTAATATGACACAAACTCCAAAAGCCTTAAGGGATTAATAGTACTACATAAAAATCTTGCATAGCAAAAACTAGTATAAATAAAAATTCAAATGACAAAAATAAAATATATTTATATAATTTAGATCAGATCACCAAGGGTTCTTTTGTCTAATAAATAAAAAGCTTCTACATGTTCATAAAAAAAAACCCAACTGTAAAATGGACAAAAATATGAAGTTAAAGTTAACAACAAAAAGGAATATAATTGATGTTACAATGTGCAAAGGTATACAATCACACATGAAAAATACAATGTAAAAGTACAAGAGATAAGTTTTATTATGTATATTTTACCATGATATAAGAAGTCTAAGAGATAGTGTTTTTTAGCTATCAGAATGGCCAAATTCAGAATGTTTTTTACTGTACTGTGTTGAAGAGGGATATAAGAAAACAGAATGTGGTGAGAATACAAACTGGTACAAATACTAAGGAATATTAATTTGACAATATCTACCAAAATTATAAATGTTCAGTCATTTTGACCCAGAAATTCCATTTATAGGAATTTACCCTATAAACATTTTCAAAAGTATGAAAATGAGACATGTACAAAGTTATCCTCTGCAGCACTGTTTGAAATGGCAAAACTTAAATATCCATCAACAAGTCAAAGAGAAAGAAGCAACATTTATACAGATACAATTTCTAAGTACCAGAATAATAAAGAGTTCATACTCCCCTGTGTGTATTAAAAGGAAATATACATGTGTGTGTTTCTACTTACATTTATTTATATATAGTATGTGTATAAATATATATATATATAACCCTTACATGTATACACACATACATAATTGCTTGCATAGGTTAAGTAATATCTCTGAAGAGATACAAAATAAACTGGTAATATTGGCTGCCTTCAGGGAAGAAACTGAGTCGTTGAGAAGATTTTTTAAACTATATAAATGTATTGTCTATTCAAAATAATACATTAAATTGAAGAATAATAACTACTGATAGGAAATAGGAAGAATGTTACCTAAATCAGTATTTCTAGTTAAAATCCTTGAACAGTTCTCCATTTCCAAACTTCTAATCCTGACATCCATGCTCTCTCCCCTTCCCCCAAAAATATCTTGCCTCTAGTCAAATTAGACATTTTTTTCTCACATTTTACTAAAAATTTCTTTAAGCCATAAATAAGCAATGTTTGACATAATAGTTATTTGCACGAAATATGAAAAATGTCAGAGTATATGAATGAAAAACTTTAGCCCCACCCATCTCAAACATTAAGTCACTTCAGCTTTATGATGGACAGGATGTCCTAAAGGGAAACATTGGTAAAGGAATGTCAATAGATTCCTTCTGGTGCTGTCTGCAGCTACAATCCATAAATATAATTCTCCAAAAATCATAACTACCATTTGGGATTATGGGAGAGGGTCAGTTTATCTTCTCCGTAAGGAAAGTTCCTGCCTTATTTTTCGTTACTCAAAAAAGCAGAAAGCAAAAATAAGATTTCTACTAGACTTCATTCCCGCAAAAAAAAAAAAAAATACTTTTCTTCTCTGTAAGTCTATTCAGGCAACAACTAATGGCTTCCCTAGTGGAAACTATCAACATGTAAATAATTTACATTCATAAAATGGGGTCATGATCATGACTTAGGAGGTAGATTAGAGTAAAATTTACTTGGAATTCAATGACCTCAAAAGACTCCTGTGGCCAAGTTCCATAAACCTTACTAAACTAATGGTGACTTTTACTGTGCAAAAACCTGTTTTCCCACAAAACAGGCTCCTTACCTTTCACCCAGAACAATGGGCAATTTTAAATGAAGATCTGTGGATCTTCTCACACCAGACAAATCTAAACTAAAAACAAAGGACTACTTCTCTCCATATCTGGCTTCCCTCCATCATCTCTACAATACTGCTGCATCATAAGAAAAGGCTATTATTAGTTTATATTGGATATTTTAATCCTTCATAAATATCTCTGATGTAACTTAGAATGGCAATAATTTTTCTGCTTCTTGATCTTAGAGAATAAAAATTAGGCCTGTATATTTATAAGAAATGAGTCATGAACTCTGAAAGTAGAACTTTTAATGCCTTACATATAGAAATGGTTTCAAATTATAGGAACTGAAATATAAAATCACAGGCCAACCAGTTGCTACTCATTTTCTAATTAAACTTATGTGTAATTTAAGATTGGAGTCAATATGTAAGCCTGTAAATGACTGCTTATCCATACCAAGATTTCTATTACTTTAATAGATTTTTGCTTAAACAATGTCCAATGACTGCTTTGCAATACATCTTGCTCCTTAAGAGAATTAACATTCTAGTGAGATGAGGGTTATTATTTTTCCGCGCACTTATGGTATCCATGCAATCTCTACATAAGCAAGTCTACGCAAGGTCTCCTCGTTCCCAACCCGATTTTGCCATTTTGCATACCACTCCTTGCTTCCCCCAAGTAAAACTCACCTCAACGACACAGGACGTTAGTAGGGATAACGGTGATGATCTATTAGCAAAAGTCTAGGTGTAGCAATCTTCCTATGGGACTTAAAGAGGCAGAGGCATCATCCCGCATTTCGAAAATGACATCCTGAAAGAGAAACCAAGTCTCTAACCAGCAGCCAGCAGCCCACTATGAAGGGGGGGGCACTGAGACTCCCACACCTGACAACAGCCTTTGCCTGACCGCTCCGGTTGGACTCGGTCCCAACTCGGGCAACGCCCTGTGAGACAGGTACACACTACCCGGACGCAACAAACTGGTTTCGGAGCCCCTTGGAAACGGCGGGGCGGCAGCCGGGGGAGTGCCGCGGAGACTGCCTCCCCAACTTCAGAGGCGGCGGCCGCAGCGGGGTGGGGACGGGCGGCCTTCGGGACTGGGAGGCTACCTGCCTGCCACGCCCTCTGGCCTCGCAACGCCCGCGCTAGATCCCGGGGTATGCAGGGAAGTTGCTAGGGACCTGAACACTGCAGCCTACCACCCCTTACACCCCGGAGCGAGTGCAGAAGGGGGAGCGGTCGGCGCGTCACTGGCGCTGGCGTGTGACGTCACCGCGCTGAAGCAAGCGCGCAGTGGAGGTGGCTGGGAAAGAGCGGCTCGGAGGGGCGCGAGGGGCGCGAGGGGCGCGAGGGGCGGGGCCGGGGGCGGGGCCAGGACGAGGCGGGGGGCGGGGCCAGGACGAGGCGGGGGGGCGGGGCCAGGGCCTTGCAGGCGGGACTGGTTAAGGGAGCAGGAAAGTTGAAAAGGAAAAAGAGGGCCTCCTCCTGGGCTCCCTCTGCAGGCTCGCCCCGCGACCTCTGGGGGCCGGTTCTCCGAGGAGCTGTGGTCCGCGAGGCGGGCGCCGGAGGAGGGCTGCCGCCGCCCACGCTGACCCCGGCCTTCGCCGGCGCAGCCCCGGCTCCCTCAGGTGCAGGAAGCACCTGGGTGGAGGCCTCCTCCAGGAGAGCCAGAGATGGATGGCATCGGTAGACTTCAAGACCCACGTGGATCAAGCCTGCAGGGCTGCCGAGGAGTTTGTCAACGTCTGCTGCCCCACCGTGGATCAGCGGAGGCGTCTGCTGCCCCGCCTCTACACGGGCACCGCCACCCTGGTGTGGAATGGAAACGCTGTTTCAGGACAAGAGTCCTTGAGTGAGTTTTTTGAAGTGTACCCTTCCAGCGAGTTCCAGATCAATGTGCTTGGCTGCCAACCTGTACATGATGAAGCCACCCCAAGCCACACCGCAGTCCTCGTTGTGATCTGGGGAACAGTGAAGTTTGAAGGCAACAAACAACGGGACTTCAACCAGAACTTCCTTCTGACTGCCCAGGCCTCACCTAGCAACACGGTGTGGAAGACAGCGAGTGATTGCTTCCGCTTCCAGGACCGGGCCAGCTAGTAGAGCAGGCGTCAGCCCCAGCTCGGGAGGGGAACACAGATCTCAAAATGTGGGGACACCAGTTCCTTTCTGTTGTGGGCTACACTGCCCAGGGTGAACTCTGCATTTCCTCAAGTCCAAGGAGCCCCTTTACGAGTATACTTATTTGTCATAGTTGCCTTTTCGTAGTACAGTTTTCTGTTTTTCTACGTGTCCAGTAGAGACCCTGGTTCTTGAAATTCTGACAAAATAATACTAAAAAAAAAACAAACGAAAAAACAGGAGTGTGTAGTTTGAAGTAGTATGGCAGAAGTTGATTTGAAATAAAGCATTCCATAAATTTGTCCCACACATAAGACACTGCAAAAATAATTTTTAACCTAAAGACTTTTATTTATTTAAAAATACATTAAAAAAATTTTTTTACTGATTTCAGAGAGGAAGGGGAGAGAGAGAGAGACATCAATGATGAGAGAGAATCATTATCAGTTGCCTCCTGCACGTCCCCCCCCCGCCCCCCCCCCCACTGATCTCCTGGTTCATAGGTGAAGACTCAACCACTAAGCCACACCAGCTGGGAGGGATGCCACATTTTTAAAAAGTAATTTTGCTTTAAAAAGCAAGCCTTTTTCCAGTATATTTTGGATGATTAAAACAAGAAAGTAATTTTAAATCTCGAAAAAAATTTTTAAGCTATAATGTGATATTCTACACCTATACATCTAATGTGTGTATAAATTCATTGTCAGTATATTGAAAGGGGTGGTAGTCTAAGTACCTTTCTTCATTGCAGGACTTTCTAAGATAGAAACATATTTCCTAATAAGGGTGTTGTCCTGTATTCCTACAGCTAAAGTGACTGATCCCAAGATACTGGAAATTACAAACTTTAAGCGGAAGAAGGATGGTACAACTCCAAGGTGTGTCTGCTGTACACAAGTTAAATGTAGCTTGGAGAGACTATTGATTTTGCCAGAGACCTCAGGTCAAATGATTTAGCTCTTTACTTCAAAGAAATCTGTCTCCTTTACCTTCATCCCTTTCCCAACACACCAACACCAAGACCTTCTTTCGGTTCTCCTGTGGGTCTTTGATTTAGTCCTGCTTAGAAGACAAACTTGATTCCCATCCAGCATGTAAATTGAAAGTGTTGGGCTTCTTTGCCAGCAGATGGCACTGCAAGTCATTCAGCCTAGCAAACTGGAGAAAATCTGCTTCAGTTGATTTACTCTTTAATCTCCATGCAAAAGACTTGTTTTCCTCATTTTCTCACTTCTAGGCTAACCTCCTGTGACCCTTCCACCCCAGTTAGTAAGTAGGAATTCTGGTGTCTGAATGCACAATAACTCTAGTTCTACCCACGTCCCATTGTACAGCAAAGCAACATGAAAACGTTTGCTAATTGCTAAACTAGCAAATTCTTTTTGGCTGTTTTCGTGAAGAATAGTTAGATATTGCCTTAGACAATTATTTTTGCTCCTGTCATAAACTGTTAGTGCGAATTATAAACTACCGCAGTTTTTGTAGAAGGCATGCTAGCAATATGTATATCAACAAGTTCACTTCTAAAAGAAGTAGGTAAAGATGTATTACAAGAATAACCATTATTTTTATAACCAGAAAAAGTAGAGATAATGTGAAGTCTAACAATAAGATCTTGACTAAATAAATTATAATACATCCAAACAATAGAATATTCTGAAGCCATTAAAAAGAGTCAGCTGGGGAAAATAAAGGGGGGAAAAAGAATTAAAGAAAAAGGGTCATTGGGATCTATTTCTACTGACAGAAAGATGCCTTTGATATATTGTTGAGTCAATAAGGCAAATTACTCTAACCTGGATTAAGAAGATTACCCAGCCCTAGCTGGTTCGGCTCGTGGATGGAGCATCAGCCTTTGAACTGATGGGTCCCAGGTTCGATTCTAGTCAGGAGCACATGCCCAGGTTGTGGGCTCAATCCCCAGTGCGGGGTATGCAAGAGGCAGCTGATCAATCATTAATCTCTCTCATCATTAATGTTTCTATCTCTCCCTCTCCCTTCCCCTCTGAAATCAATAAAAATATTTTAAAAAAAAAAAAAAAAAGATTACCCAATGATTCCCCTTTCTGGTTTATATACTTCTGTAAAGTTTAATATTTTTTTCTTTTTACAATAAGAATATTTGAATTTCTTTGATTCCTTTTATTTAAAAATTTTATTGGATTTTTCTTTCAAACAACAAAAAATATCTTTGCTGCTTGCAACAACCCAATAGCACAAGTACACAAAAATAAGGTCTGTAGCCTATCTACCCAAAGTCACCCTATGCTTATTCCTACGAGAGGCCAATGTTAATAGTTTTACAAATAGCTACACTTTTTGTAAGTTAATAAAAACATAAAAGAGCATTTATTCACATATATTTGTTTTAATCTTTTAAAATGAGATTATAGTATACATATTGTTTTGCAACTTGCATTTTATTTAACAGTATATCATGAATATCTCTAGAGTTCAACTAATTCTTGTTAATGATATCAACATTCCATGATATGGATGTACCAAAATCTATTAAATAGGATTGCTGGGTCAAAAATATGCTTTTTCTTTTACTTGAATAGATACTCCTGTGCTTTGGTTACATATTGCTGTGTAACAAACCACCATAAAACTTAGTGGCCTACCACAATGATGTATTATTTCCTCACAATTCTGTGGCCAGGAAAATAAGGCAGGGTTTTGTTGGCTGGGCTCACGCAGCTTCATTCAGTGGGCAACTATGCTGAACTGGATGGCCTGAGAAGATTCAGTCACATGTCTGGTGCCTTGGCACTCCTCAACTCCTTCTCTCTCCACGTGGGTAGCTTGGGTTGTCACATTATAGTCTTGGGATAGTCATTCCTCTTTCATAAAAGCTGGCTTCACATAAGGAAAAAATAGAAGGTGCCAGTCTGGCTTCATATAAAGAAAAAAATAGAAGGTGCCAGTCTTTTTTTTTAATACTCACCCGAGGATATGGTTTTGTGATTTTTTTTTTTTTTTTGAGAGAGGGGAGGGGGGGAATGTGAGAAACATCAATAGTTGCTTCCCACACACATCCCTACCAGGGATCGAACCCCTAACCTAGGAATGTGCCCTGATTGGAAATTGAACCTGCAACCTTTTGATGTACGGGATGACGCTCAAAACAACTGAGCCACCCAGCCAGGGCAAAGGTGCCAGTTTTTTAAAGACTAGGCCAAGGTCACTTCTGCCATATTCTTGGTGAAAACAAGGTTCAAGGCCAGGCAAGATTGACAAGAAGGTGAGGGATCAATGTTGGCCTAACTTGTAGACTTATCTACTACATCCTGGATTAATTTTCAAAAGTTTTAAGAAATTCAAACTCCCAGTAGCCTATTTCCACCACCACTGGATGTTTCTCTCTTAATTTTGCAAAAACTTGGAATTTCTTCCTCTGTGTCTGCCTATTATATCCCCTGCCCCTTTTCTACTTATCTTTTTAAAAAATCAATTTGTAGGTGCTATTTGTAAAATATAGAAATGAACCCTGTGTCATATTGTGGAACAAATATCTTCTGACAGTCTCTCACTAACATTTTAATACTTTTCATGGTATCTTTGCCATATAAAAATTTGTATTTGATCAAATCTGGCAGTCTCTCTCTCTGTCTTTCTTTCATTTTTCATTTTTTTTTTTTAGCTTTCTCATTTTGCCAAGAAAATATTCTTTCACCCTCAAAGCCATCTAAACAATCTTGATGTTCTTGTCTTTTGTTCGATAAGTTCAATACATATGAAATTTATTTTTGTATATGATTAACAGAGAAACTAGCTTTGTATTCTTTTGGAGAAAAGCTAGTTATGCAAGAACCATTTATTATATGTGATTTCCTTTTCCACTAATTTGAAATGTAAACTTTATCATATATTAAGTTCACTATTTGTATTTTTATCTACTTAGGGATTTCTCTTTAATTTATCATTTTGTCAATTAAAAAAAGAACAAGTGCCCTGACTAGTGTGACTCAGTTGGTTGGAGCATTGCCCCATACACTGAAAGGTGGTGGGTTTGATCCCCGGTCGGGGAACATATGGGAAGCAAACTGATTGATGTTTCTCTCACTCCCTCCTCTCTCTAAAATAAATTTTTTTAAAAAAAGTAAAAGTGTGTTTAAATAATCAAGAAATACTATAATAATATTTTCCATTCTGAAAAAGAAATGCCAACACTAAAATAATTTTAAAAATTTTAATAATTATTTATATTCTTATATATTAAAGATGGTTAAAGTTATTCTTGTGGGCTTCTTTTCTGGTAGAAAATAAATAGAAATTCCTTAAATCTTTATTAATAGTGCTTTATACTATCCCAAGTGGAAAGGGACTAGCTATATTACTAACGTGTTCTACTAGAGATTTTACAGAAATATATTGTTCTTTATTCGCAGTGGATTGAACATTATGCAAATTATATGGATAGGCATATTCAAGACATATAGGTATTGTTATTCCTTCTTTCCAGAAAGCAGGCAGCAAGATGAAACAAATTAAAGGATAACAAATTTAAGCAAATAGTTGGTGGTAGATTTACAATAGAATATTTTCCCTTTGTGAAATTATTAAAAGACTACATGTTTGTGTAGGTATATGTATTTGATCAAACTATCCTGACATACAAGCAATCTTTTGCGATTGAAGAAAAGAAGGCTTTAAACTTTAAATATGAGGAAATGCATGCTCTAAAATCCAGATCTCTTACAGACATGTAATACATACAAAAAAGAAAAAGAGTGTCTTTACATTTAGGACTCTATCTCTCTACATTCTAAAATCGTCGATTTTAAGCTAATTCCTGAAAGCCTACTCTGTCTAACTTTATGTAGTTTGAACTAATCATTAGCTATAGATAGCTTGGACTTAAACCGTAGCAGTCTGATTAATTTCTGCATCTTAATCAGGTAAGCTTACCTCAATAAGCAAACATAAAGGAGTTATCTAATTCTTCAGTTTCTGGCTTCCTAGGTTGGGTCATCTGCAGGAGCTCATGGAAAAGACAGCTATCTAAAGAGAGAGGTCGATCATAACCTATTTTTAGGAAGAATAAAGTAAAACATTGAGTCTTTAGCTATACAGAGCCTGAAAAAGGAGTCACCTCATGAGACTGAATTGAGGATGTACTTGGTTGAAATAACTGATGGTCTATCAAGTTCCAATGAGGCTTAGATAGGAGTTTTCTAGGAAAGAATCACATGAACCTGGAAGATTATTTGCAATGTCAAAGGCTTCAAATGTAATCAGGAGTATAAATCTATTCAATATAATTTCACATTCTTTCTCAGAGAAAAAGGCAAAGAACAAGAAAAGGTCATTTTCAACTATTTCCCTGATGCTGGTGGAATCAGAAGGAAATGCTAGACTATAACGATATCACTGTTTTCCTAGTAGAATATCTAATCCCTTTTCACTCCCTCTTGTCAATGTGTATGAAACATAAGCAATAAAGTCACAGTTCTTTTTCTGAAACTCACAAACACATGAAATAGATCTATACAGCTTTATTCATTTCTCTGATTTTCTGTAGAACAGTGTTGTTTTTTTTCCCCATGTATTTTTCAGCTATTATAGGAAATAATCCTACTTCTAGGTTTTTTACTTCAAAGAAAATTTACAGCAACTTGCCTGGGGTCAGGGAATAAGAATCCTGCACACCCCACATTGGGGATCAAGCCCACAACATGTGCCGTGAACGGGAATCAAACTGTGACCTGGTTCATAGGTCAAAGCTCAAGCACTGAGCCAAGCCAGCTGGACCAGAGGGCTTTTAAAAATGCATATAACACCTGTGGTCAAAAGATAATTTATGCAACTTATAGTAGGTAGAATAATGGCCACTCAAAGATATCCCAGGCCCTATCCCATCTCTGGAATCTGTAGATATGTTAGGTACATGGCAATGGGGAATTAAAGTTGCTAATCAACTGACCTTAAAATAGTGAGATGATTCTGGATTATCCAGGTGAGCTCAATGTAATCACGAGTCCTTAAAAGTAAAAGAGTTCAAAATGTTTGGATCTGAGAAGGACTCAAGCCCTAGCTGGTTTGGCTCAATGGATAGAGCACAGCCTGTGGACTAAAGGGTCCCGGGTTAGATTCTGGTCAAAGGCACTTGCCCAGGTTGAGGGCTCTATCCCAGTAGGGGGCATGCAGGAGGCAGCCAATCAATGATTCTCTCTCATCATTGATGTTTCCATCTCTCCCTCTCCCTTCCTCACTGAAATCAATAAAAATATGTATATTAAAAAAAAACTTAACCCACTGTCACTTGATTTGAAGATGGAGGAAGGGAGCAATGAGCTAAGACGTGGCCTCCAGAAGCTGCAAAAGGCACAGAAACAGATTCATCCCTAGAAGTAGAAGAAACACACTCTGCCAACACCTTGATTTTAGCCAGTGAGATTTGTGTTGGAAATCTAACCTGAAGATCTCTAAAATAATGAATTTTTGTTGTTTCAAGCCACAAAATTTATGGGCTACTAATACAAATGCCTATCCTCCTAAGGTCTCAGGAGCAGAGTATGGAGATCAGGTTGATTGGTATATATTTTCGTAATGTGTGGGAAAAGCAGGATCTGTAAAAACTCCTTATTGGGTATTATTTCAGGCCTAGGAAACTCCTTCTGTATCATCCTCCTCCAAGTAAAGGATCTGTAACAACCCCAATTAATAGGACCCCTTCTGGAACACTTGCTGAGAGGGAATGAGATTCTGTTGGAAGTGCTTATATTAGGGCACATAAGAAAATGTTCAAAGGATCTGGCTGTACTCCTTATTTTCTGAAACACCCAAGTATGTCGAAGAGGTTTAACATCACCAGATTCTCTAACAAAAATACCAGGGGAATTACAGAGAAAGTTCTTCCTCAGATGGAATCTATTGTTTTATCACCAAGCTATCACAGAGCACTTTGTTTAAATAGATTGTCCCATGTCTAATGTAGTGGTTTTGACTGAGTCCTGCTCATTAACTGGGAATAATTAAAAATATGCTCACTCAGGCCCAAACTTGGAACAATTAAAACAGAATTTCTGAGAGTGGGGCCCACGCCCCGTTTTTTTTGTTTGGTTTGGTTTTGGTTTTTTGAAGCTCCCTAGACAGTTCCGATGCATCAAGTTGAGAACTCCTGACAAAATGGTTGTGTATGTCAGAAACAATTGATGTTAAAATAAACAAGTTCTCATGAAGGAATAAGGCAGTGCACAATATTACATATCCAAATGGATAAGCAGACTTGTTCTTGCCCACTTATAAAATCCATGTAGGAACTAACACACTACCATAAGAGGATTTATGATTTATTTATAAAAGGATCACAGAAAGCACATATAATCGATTAACAGACTGTGACTATTGTCTCTCATTCTCACAGTCTGTGTGCCTCTTTCCAAAATTAGGCTATCCATCTGCAGTGAGAGAAGAAAATATATGTCTGTAAAATCTCTTGTGAAAAAATCCACTTAGTTTAGAAAAGTTTTCGCTTCTTTTTTCACAGTTTTCTTAAAATAATCTAAGAAACTTGTTCAACAGTTTCCCACGTAAAATAAAATGATATTGTGCTTGGAATTACCATGACTCCGATAAATCTACCTTGATAAAAGTAATGAAGGAGTCATAAGAAGTTTGACTGCATCATCACCATGGACATAATACCAGGTCTGAAGCCCAGGACTGTATTATTTGAGAATACTCAATTCTTCCCCGGAAGGAAAAAAATCAACAGGATGGACAAACCTCATGTATTAAGCATGGATAAGTTCAAAATCTGTGAGACACAGTGGTCAGATAAAGTTAGTAGGACATATACTTATAGCATAGAAAATGCTGAAATGACCAAGGGATGCCTAATATTCATGAGGCACTAAACATACAAGAGGCACTAATATTCATTAAACATTATATATTCCTCACACACTAAATATACATGAAACATTCAACATTCACAAGTCTTAGTTCTGCCACTCAGTGGTGACAATCATACTGTGTCCACACGTCCTGTACAAGAAGTGCAAAACCTGTACTTGCTCAGCAGGTTACTTGGCAAGCTACAGCTGTGGCCAGATATTCTTGCCCTGCATCTCTCCAATCACGTCCGAGTGTGTCATTGGCACCTCCCATCCTTGTCCCCTTGCTCAAACCCCAACTCTGGTCCAATTACAATTGCATCAACAGGAAAGCTAATGTGCCAACAAGAGACAGGACATATGAACATTGCATAATCACGTTTCAATGTATTAATTTTCTTTCCCTTTGCTTCTCATGATGTTTTAGCCTTCCTTTCTATGACCTCTAAGATAGCTCATCTGGTAGTACATTTGGAGGGTCTCAATGCATTGAGGTAATTTCTCAAAAACCATGAAGCAGGTAATATCTGGGTATTACTCAGCACTGTATGTTATAAAAAATTATTTTAAAAAATTTTAATTTGAGAGAGAGAGGGAGAGATAAACATCATTCAGTTGCCTCCCACAGGTACCCAACCTGGGCATGTGCCCTGACTGGGAATGGAATTGGCAACCTTCTGGTGCATGGAACTAGCTCAGCCAACTGAGCCACACCAGCCAGGGCAACACAATATTTTTAAAAAATAATTTTACCTGCTATCCTGTAATTTTCAAAGTTTTACACTCAAAAGAATGTCTCTCTTTGAGTGTCCATTTTCCTGGCAACAAGAAACAGAATCCCTAATTTTGGCAGGTTCTAAGATATGTCCTTAGAAGGCCTTTTAATCTTTAGGCTTTCCAAATAAACTAGATTAACAGTTTTTAGAATGTTTATTATAGTGGGTATAGTTTATTTTAATTGCAAGAAGCTGATTATCTTGATCCTGGAAAGGTCACTTGAAAATCCCTCTGATTACTGTACACATTGGGTGACTAGACCTCATTGTTCCAGGATTAGTAGCAAGAACTTTTTGGTGTTTTTGCCAACTTGTTTAAAGTGGCCTAACCTGAGATTCAGAGTTAGAGAAACCTACTGCATAAACCCCTGTAGTTTTATGTAAGGCTAGTGACAGAGAAAACCCTGATTCATGGGTTGGTGGTGGTCCTGAATCAGAAAGTGAATGTGAGAGTGACTGGAATCTGCGAGGTTATCAGTGAGTGGAAACAAATGAGCTGAAAAAGTGAGTGCTCAAGCCTCTTAAGGCACAAAAACCCTCTTGGGTGAGGGTATCACAAAGGAGACTTCCTTTTCTCACCCCCCATCCCCCCAAAAATCCAAAACACCCTCACCCCCAAACCACCTCCTATAATGGCGAAGAAAGGGGCACTCTTTCATCACCTGTGGTAGGTGACTGTGCATTTGAGAACAGTGACTCCATCTTCCCTTCTACTACTTTTTGAACTGGAATACCTACCACTGTTGCCTTATGCCTATCCAACCACTATATTTTAGGAGTGTTGGGAGCAGATAACTGGCCCTTTAGTTTTACAGGTGATGATATTCTGATTGTGAAGAGATTGTTAGTCTTAGTAGATGCATGTAAAAGTATACAGGGTTAAGGTATCATAATGTCTGCATCCTTCTTTCACATGCTTCAGGGGGTAAAAAATACACCCAAATATAGATGACACAAATATAGCAGAATTTTTGAATCTAGGTGACTGATCCCGTCATACCCACGATGGAAACCCTTCAAAACCACCTTCAGTTGTCCTATGCAAGTTGAATTTACACTTGAAAACATAATCCTTCTCTATTTTCTCCGAAATAACGTGATTTGCAAGCATTATTTCTGAAAATGCTTAACGGCTAAATTCGGGTTATCGGTTTTCTTTGCATGCACGTCAGGCACAGAACCGGCGAGGCGACCCCAATTGCACCACCTGCCTGTGACCTGTAAGCACAGGCAGCATGGGCCGCTGCTCTCAATCCAAAGGCCCCCATTCCTCTCGATCTCAGTGAGAATTCAGCGCTGGTCCCCGGCGGCTTTTGCTTTTCAGTTTTGGGGCCGACGTTCGCCGGCGTTCCACGCGCCGCTCCGGGGCACGTCGCCGGCGTGGGAGCGGAGCTTCGCGAGGACGCCGGGGCAGGCGCCCGTCTGCGGCCTTCGGGCGGCGGCTTCTCCGGCGACCGCCACCATCCTTCCCCGAGGTCGGCAGCAGGGCAAACAGCGAAGTCAGAGTGACGCGCACCGACGCGCCGGGAGGGTTTCACACCCTGCGCGGCCCCGCGGCGCCCGCCAGCTCGCTCGCGCGCTCCTCCCCCCGGCGCCCCGCTCCTCCTCGCCCCGCCCACCACACCCGCTTTGCCCAATAGGCGCCGACGTGGCGGCGACCGAGGGCCGGAGGAGGAGCTGTTGGGGCGGCCGGACGCTGAACGGCCGTTCACGTCTACGCGGTGACGTCGCGCGCCGACGCACCTGTCGGGCGCTCCGGATTCCTGCCGCTTGTCTTCCCCTTCCGTGGGTCGGGGACGCTCTGGTTCGGAGCCTGCAGCCCCTTTTCCGTGGTCCACATTCGTCCGGGGCGGCGTGTCGAGGAAGGAGGGTGCGGTGGCTTGAAAGCCACTCTCCTTCGTTCCCGAGCTAGACCCCATGGGCTTAGTTTTCGTCTCTGAAGAGAGAAGTGATGCTGGAGATCGTTATTTCTAATTTTGGGTAGAGAAACAGGTTGACCCTAGGGCCCAAAGCAGGCGGATTCAACTTACTGCTGTTCCCGTGTTGGAAGGAGGACCCAGATAAAAAAAAGTCCCACCGGGCAAAATTTCCGGAACCTCGTCCGTAGACAACGCCAGGTGTCTTACCTCGCGGTAGTTCTGGTTGTGTGCGGCTTCCTCGGGCGGAGCGCCCAGGGCTTAGCGAGGGTTCAGGTTGGAAACACATGCAGAATCCCGAGGCAGCGCAGGAAACGGCCGCCGACGTTGCTATGCCTCTGAGCTGCAAGGTGAGTTGCCTTCTGTGAGTGGAAATGTGTGAGCTGTCCTGTTCACGGGCGTTGGGGCAACTTTGGTCCCAGGGCTGTCATCTTGGTGTGTCTTAGAATACATTTACCTACAGAATGTTAAATCCACCCTGATTAGATGTATACCCTCGAACATTCTTTTAAGATCTCGCCGGTTTTTGTCCTGGAAACGTCGAAGGATTTTTGAATAGAATGGAAGTAGTTTCCAAGGAAAAGATTACATTTGAGCTCAGAGAGTGGGACTTACTTTCGCTAAATTTGCCCGCATTTAAAGTAAATATCGGTTCATTTTTTTTTTTTTTAGTTTAGGTGTAGGTGTCTGTCAAGACACAGTTTGTGTGTATATATAAAACGTTGGAGTTTTGATCTCAGACTTGGACCAGAAGCTTCCCGAGACTCTCAAATTAATTTTGCATGTGCTTTATTTGTATAGCATTTTTAAACTGGAGCACATAGAAGGTAATATACATACACACTATGCGTATTTGTTAGAATTGAATCAACAGTGGCCATACCATTTTTTTTTTTTTTTTTGGTAATTCAAAAGTTCAATTCTGCAAACTATAAACTTTCTGTGCAATTCAGTCACTGCACCATCATTGTGGCTTGTGTCATTGATTGTTGAATCTTCCCAGAAAGGATTTTCTTTTCATCTCCAAAAGTTAAAGTAGAAGGTTTGTTTCTTGATGAAGTCTTTATGGAAGTAATTTAACTGATGTCAGTTTTATGTGCCCTTGTGAGTAACTAGAAAATACTGTGTAGCTCAAGAGTACATAAAGGGAGTTAAAATGCTAATGTATACATTGTTGATTTTTGTCGTAAAAGTTGCTGATTGCATAGAATGGCTAGAAAAACAGGTATGATCTGCAGAGAATTTCTGAAATTGAGTATGCTGTTATAACCTCTGGTTAATAGAAACAGCCAAGGTTGGCAGAATATATGACAAATTTCATTCCACTCCCGCATTCTACCTCCCACACTCTTCAAAGACTTTTTTTTTATGGTATAGCTTACATACAATATCATATTTTTTTTCAGATGTTCAACATAGTGATTCTACATTTATATTCCTTATGTGATCCCCACATGTCTGTGTCTAATAACTCAAAGACTTTGATTCTTTGTTTGAAAAAAGGGTCAAATGATTTTAAGAAGATGAATGTTTAGTACGTAGATCGTTACTTGGAAATTGTTGTAGCATGTGTTTTCAATCATGTTACTCATTAGGAATGTAAATATTTGACCAGGTTTTGCATATATATAGTTCAAGGAAACAGATTTGCTGAGGTTATGATTTTATGTTAGTAAATTGGCTCTTTTCCAGGTCATGTTGGTGGTAGGCTTTCCATTTCCTGTTGTGACATGTTGGTAATAATTTTCAGACCGCTCAGGAAGCGAGGTTTGATCTCTAGTGGGTAAGATATCAAAGCAGTATTCTGTGGGTTTTGGCCACTGACTACTTTGAAGAACTTCCAGCTAAGTTTCTAGTCAAACTTATCAGCAGTGATCTAAAACATACAGTATGAAATAATAAGTGTTAATATTTATTAAGTGAATTCTATGATTCAGGATCTTTCCTAAGTAGTTTTTGTAGATTATCTCAATTCTCACACCAACTCCATGAGGTAGGTACTTTCCAGTGTTCCCATTATACAGATGTGGAAACGGAGGCATAGAGAATTTAATTAATTTTCCCCAGGTCTCGGTAAGTGTCAGAACTGACACTGAAGCCTGGCATGATTTCAGAGCTCTTGCTCTCAATGCAGGTAGGACTAATTAAAATGTTACAAGAAATGATAGGATGAGAGGGATGGCATGATAGGTCCATTGCTTTTTCCAATTATAAAAGTAATGTAAAATTACAGAAACTCTGGAAAGTATTTTTTTTTTCTTTGAAACTCTCATTCTACTATGATAAACCCCATTTTGGTATTTTTGTACTAGTATATGAACACATGTTCACTAGTATATGAACATTGCAGCTATGATTCATTTTGATTCTTAAAGATAAATGTTCCTTAGTTAAGTACAAAATGGAGGATGAACCCCTGTGGGGAAACTGCCTATTTGCATTGCTGAAATATGGAGAGATTTGATCTGCAACTTTGACTTGAACAAAGTTAAATAATATGTTTCTTGACCTTAGGGGAAGTAGTTGATAGTTTGTCTTGTAAAATCATGAAAATTACTTGGTTTTCAAAGTGTAAGCTTTCCATAGCATCTTTTTGTTGGATTTTTGTTTACCTTTCTTTGTTGTGATAGTCTGAGCCTGATATTTGTGTGTGTTTTTCCTTTTAAAATCATCTAGCATTTAACTTTTGAATGACTAAAGTTTTTATGAATCTAGGACATTTTCTTCAGAGCTGACAGGTTACTTCCCTTAGCAGATTAT
The DNA here is from genome assembly GCF_027574615.1 of Eptesicus fuscus. Lineage (NCBI taxonomy): Eukaryota > Metazoa > Chordata > Mammalia > Chiroptera > Vespertilionidae > Eptesicus > Eptesicus fuscus. The sequence goes on along the minus strand of NC_072478.1, from coordinate 39,154,876 downwards.
CCATTGAATACTTTTTTGAAGACAAATGTATATGGCATAGCAATTTACACATCCAGCTAATAAAATTAACAGGATAAAACATCAAGTAGTATTACTTTTGGGAGAATTCAGTTTCTTGTCAGATGTTATATGGGTTGACAATTTGTATCAGAATAAATTCTTGCTACTGTGACGTTCCAATCTTAGTTTCATGATGTTATATGGGATTGAGGGGTCATTCCTGGGTAAAATAAACTTGAGAAACTGCATAAATTTTGATTATAAAGTTAATTTTTACGAGTTTTTTTCCCCCAAGAACCTTACTTATGCTGATAGCCGTTATAATTCTAGATGGGGATATGCTTTATCACCCATGCTTATTTGACCATGAAACCTTTTACTGGACTTGTGTTCTGTGCACATACTCATCTGCAGATATATTTGTTGTCTTCTTGGCTCCATAGCTTGACTCATGCCAATAATTTTGATTCATCTTCTCCCATCTCTGCCTCATAAAATCCTCCTTGCCTTTTAAGGTCCAACTCACATGTGTTTCTTCCAAAGAAGGCTTCTCATCATCAGATACAGTGGAATGTGGTATTTTATCTGACCTCTTATAACAGTTCTTCTGTGACATCTGTCATGTATTGCCTTTTATTATGTGGATATATAGTATTTTATGGAAAATATTACATCCCTTTTGAGGACAATATATAAAGTAATTTTATACTGAAGGTTACTGAAAGCCACAAACCCTATACAAATATGCCATTAATCAATAAAAATTGTTTATATTTTGTACAATTTCTGGTATATTGGTAGCTATTCTATAAACAGAATGAATAAATTATTGTTTAAATTTATTGTCACATTTTAATATTTGACCTCTACCTAGCACATACATTTCTTAAAATACATATATGAGAATGCTTCTTATATATAGTCAGTTTCTCTTCCCTGCCATCATTGATCTTGAGACTTTTATCCATCGCTTTAGTTGCCAACATTTGGAATTGTCATTTTGGGGGTGGGTGGGTGGTACGGATTTTAATTTCTTTCACTCAGATTGTGCATACTTTTTTGTCAGTTTACTAACCAGCCAGATAGCTGACTGACATACCTTTGACATTTAGTCGTGGTCCTCAGTCCTGATCGGTCGTCTTTATGAGTAAGGCAAAATTTTGTTGGAAGCTATGAAAAATTAGTGTACCACTTCAGGCTGTTAGTCACTTAGCCCCCCATTTCCAAGGTCTTTCTATTTCTGTGCTTTATCCCCAAACTCCATTCTGGTGGTGTACTGCTTTGTGTTTGCAGTTTGGGGACTTAGATTACATTCCCTTCATTGTAGTCTGACCTTGAATAGGTTGTATAATTCTACAGTTGGAAAGAACATTCTGGTCTTGAGGCCTGTAGGCTGTAGGAGTAAAACATTTGTTTCTTTCAGGAATTTTGAATTAGTCACGTCAGAAACTTAGCAGATATCTTAGATTTCTTCTTCACCATTCCCACATTTTAGTTAACACATCCTCTTAAATATTTCTCAAAATGCTTTCTACTCCTCCATATTGGTATGTCTTATTTCAGTACTAGAGGCCCTGTGCACGACATTTGTGCACTGGGGAGGGAGGTCCCTCAGCCTGGCCTGCACCCTCTCACAGCCCAGGACCCCTCGGGGTCCTTAGCCCTGCTGCAGAGGCGAGAGAGGCTCCCGCCACCGCAGCTGTGCTCCCCAGCCATGAGCCGGGCTTCTGGCTAAGCGGCACTCCCCCTGTGGGAACACACTGACCACCAGGGGGCAACCTGTGTTGAGCGTCTGCCCCCTGGTGGTCAGTGTGCATCATAGTGACCAGTTGTTCTGCCATTCGATTGATTCGCATATTAGCCTTTTATTATATAGGATGCCCTCACTATCTTATATTTAGAACTAGAGGCCGGTGCATGAAATGCGTGCATGGGTAGGGTCCCTAGGCTTGGCTGGTGATCAGGGCCGATTAGGGCCTTCCCCCAGCTGCCCCTGCTGGCTGGGGCCTTCCTTCATTCTGCGCCACCCCCTGGTGGTCAGCGCACGTCATAGCGAGTGGTCGAACTCTCGGTCGGTCGGTTGAACTCCCTAGGGGATAATTTGCATATTAACCTTTTATTATATAGGAGGAAGGATTGTTCAATGGTGTACTAGAATAAGGGTCACCTAACTTTTCTCCTTATCTTTAGTCCTTCAGTCTCTTGCCCTTCTGATCTGTCTTCCACACTGCTGCTAGAATTGGTCTGCTAAAATTTATATCTGATCATGTGGTTTCTTTTTTTAAAACTCTTAGTGGTTTACCATGTGTATAAATGAGTAAGTTCCTTAGTATAACATGAGCCCCCTCCCCCCCCTTTTTTTTGTTTGTTAATCCTCACCCGAGGATATGTTTTCCATTGATTTTTAGAGAGAGTTAAAGGGAGGGGGAGAGACAGAGAGAAACATCGATGGGAGAGAGGCACATTGATTGGTTGCCTCCTGCAGGCATTCTGAATGGGGGCTGGAAATTAAGCCTGCAACCGAGGTACATGCCCTTGACTCGAACTGAACTCATGACCCATCAGTCCCAGGGCTAATGCTAGGGCAGTGGTCGGCAAACTGCGGCTTGCAAGCCACATTCGGCTCTTTGGCCCCTTGAGTTTTTAGCAAAGGCCCGCTTAGGAGTACCCTAATTAAGTTAATAACAATGTACGTACCTATATAGTTTAAGTTTAAAAAATTTGGCTCTCAAAAGAAATTTCAGTCATTGTACTGTTGATATTTGGCTCTGTTGACTAATGAGTTTGCCGACCACTGTGCTAGGGCAACCCCTTCCTTTTTTTTAAAAAAAATATATATATTTTATTGATTTTTTACAGAGAGGAAGGGAGAGGGATAGAGAGTTAGAAACATCGATGAGAGAGAAACATCAATCAGCTGCCTCCTGCACACCTCCTACTGGGGATGTGCCCGCAACCAAGCTACATGCCCTTGACCGGAATCGAACCCGGGACCCTTCAGTCCGCAGCTCTATCCACTGAGCCAAACCTGTCAGGGCAACCCTTCCTTTTTGATTTGGCCTGTGTTTACCTCTTCAGCTACTCTTTAGTTCCCTCCCTCTTCTCTTCTATAAGCTACCCAAGGAGATTTTGTTACGATGCTGCTGAGTTTTTGCACATTTTTTGTGTGCCTGTATTGACTTTTAATCTTACACACTTACCCTAGTTAACTCATCTTAATCATTCAATGCTCAGCTGAAACTTTCCCTCTGTTACTAAATGTTCACAGACTTTCCCAGGCAGCATGCTGATTCCTTTTTAGCGTTAAATACTTTGTATATACCTCTCCTGTGGTACTTATCATGTCATACTGTAGTTATTTGTATGTCTTTCACCTTCAATGCCTTGAGAATAGGGACCATATTTATTACCCTGCACAGCTTTGTGCTTGGTGTATGCTAGCTGCTGAGTAAATGGTTACTGAATGAATTAATAAATGACTTTGTGCCCTGGCCAGTGTGGCTCCGTTGTTTGGGCATCATCCTGTGCACCAAAAGGTTGCTGGTTTGATTCCTGGTCAGGGCACATGCCTGGGTTGCAGGTTCGATGCCAGGTAGGGAGCGTGCAGGAGGCAGCTAGTTGATGTTGTGCTCTCAGATTGATGTTTCTTCTCCCTTCCTCTCTTTCTTTCTAAAAATCAACAAACTACTCATAAAAAAATACAACAAAACAACTCTGAAAACTAACTTTGGCTACTAGATACATGGTGATCCTGTAAACTCATATAGGGAGAGTAGGAGGACTGGCAAATTGGGACAAATATGTCTACAGTTTGGGTCTTGCTGAATTTGAGTTCTTCTATAACAGCTAAGTAGAGATGTGCCATTCATTTGTTATACATTTGTTATTCATTCATACTATAAATATTAATTGACCCAGAGAGATTTTGTAACTATAGACAGGGTTATTCTAAACTTTATATGGAAAGGTAAAGGAAACTGAATAGCTAATACAGTTTTGAAAAATAAGAATCAAGTATGAGAAGTCAATCTATCCAATTTCAAGACTTAAGGAGAAGTGTATGTTCCCAGCAAAGGGAGCAATAAAGGCACTGAAGCAGGAGACAGGAAAGAGCCTGCTAGGACTGAGAGGAAGAAGATTAGTGAGTCAAGAGCACTTGCAAGAAGTACACCAACAAAAAATGAAGCTGGAGAACTAGGCAGAGGCCAGACTGTATAGGGCATTGTCCGCTATGTTTGAGTTTGTCTGCTAAGGGTGGTGAGAAATGATTAAGACTAATCTAATTTCCATGAATTACTGGTTGGGAGAGATTACTGGTCAGACTTGCTTTTAGAAAAGACTATGCTGGCTGCCATGTAGAGATCAGGTTAGAAGAGGTAAAAGTGATTTTACATAGATCATTTAGGAACTTACTGCAGTAAACCAGGCTTTTTATCCCTGAAGATTTTCATTGGTTATTGCTATAATCTTCATAACTCTGCAAAAATATATTTTCAAGCTATTATCTATAATAATAAAAGCATAATATGCTAATTAGACCAGACATCTTTCTGGATGACCTTCTGGACAAAGCCGGGCTGTGAGGGAAGCCGGGTCCTGGGTGCCCACCGGCAGCCGGAGGGAAGCCGGAGGGAAGCCGGTGCTGGCAGCCAGGGGAAGGAAGGCCTACCCTTGCACGAATTTTGTACATGGGGCCTTTAGTCCAGCGGTTCTCAACCTGTGGATCGCGACCCCTTTGGGGGTCAAACGACCCTTTCACAGGGGTCGCCTGAGACATCCTGCATATCAGATATTTACGTTACGATTCATTAACAGTAGCAAAATTATAGTTATGAAGTAGCAACGAAAATGATTTTATGGTTGGGGGTCACCACAACATGAGGAACTGTATTAAAGGGTTGCGGCATTAGGAAGGTTGAGAACCACTGCTCTAGTCTATTATAATGTTTTGAATATATTTCTGACAATTAAAAAGGAAAGATGACTAGCATTGTTTGCATTTTTTTTTTTTGGCATATTTTTTAATATGCAGAATTTCAGTTGCTGTATTATGATTTAAATATTCGTTTGTGGGCAAGCCTGGGAATTAAGTTTAGAACCTAAAAAGATTTAACTCTGGTGTCCATATTGCTTTTTATATTTTCTTTATCGCTGGGACTGACCAATACCCACTGAAGGACGGATGAACAGATTACTCAGACACAATTTGACTGTGAAAGAGAGGGCTACGGGGCATCTGGCCTTAGTAGCCAGAACAGCCTAGATTGCCTGCCTCCTTAGCCCTTTATTGGAATTTTTATCTTTAGATACAATCAATAGGGTGAGTAATCTTGGGAGGACACATGTGTTTACATTGTTCTTTAGGCAAGGGCATCCAGGGATTAAGCATAAGGATTCCAGTAAACACCTGGGGGTCTGCACATGCACAGAGTTGTTTGGAAAGGAATAATTGGGCACAGCCTTCGACACTTCTCTAAGTCTCCCCTAAGTCAGAATTCCGATAAATAGGGAAGGCGGCCTTCCACACACTTCCCTTTTATCAGAATGTCCTCCTTACAACTTTCCAACCAAGTCTTTTGTGCTCCCCAACACGTTGTGCTATCATAGAATTTTGAATACTTTATAGCAGTGATGTTCTATAAAAATATTTGTGCTGTAACTGCAAGCCACATATGTAATTTTAAATTTCGTAGGAGCCACATTATAAGGTAAAAAGGAAATGATGAGGTTAATTTTAACAATATATCTTTTTAACCCAGTATGTCTAAAATACTATTTCAACATGAAATCAATATAAAATTATTAATGAAATATTTGATTTTTTTTCTTATTAAGTCTTAGAAATCCAATAGATGTTTTACCTTAAAGCACATCTCAATTTGGACTAGCCATGTTTCAAGGCACTCCTGAACAGACAGTGTATACTGCTCTATAGGTTTCTGGGGTAGATTTTTTTTTTTTTTGGGGGGGGGATATTGTGGAAGGCAGAATTCCAAGATGACCCTCAACATCTGCATCCCCTGGAATACAGATGTCTCTTCCCAGTTATTCAATCAAACATGAAGTGCTGCTTTGAAGTGATCTTGCAGATGTAAAGTCCCAAGTCATCTGACCTTAAATAGAGAGATTACACTGGGTGAATCTGATCTAATTAGGTTAGTTTTGTTTGTTAAGTTATCAAATTTATGGAAATAATAGCCCATATAGGCCTGAGTTCAATAAACTTCTGGGACAGAGTTGGTTACTCTTGTTATAAAGAACGGTGTGGCATTCTAGATACCTCCTAGATACCTCAGAGGTGTTAGTGCAATTAAGTTTTTTAAGCATTTTGAAAGAGTGAAATTGCCAGTTAACACTTATGGTTCTTGAGGGACTTTTAGGGATAAAATGGAGGAGACACGTTGTAACTTGCTGATTGAGGTCACAGTATACAGAAAACCTTAACTAATTTTTATTTGGTGAATGTTATATGTATTAAGCCCTTTTAATGTGATTATCACATAAAGAAGTGAAGAATAGAATGTCTGTGTTCTTTGCAAAATCTTAGTTTAAATGCTTTGATACATCAGAATTAAAATGATTCTTGAACTGTTAATGATTTTTTTTTCAAAGCCTTTGGTTATTTACTCAAGAGTCACAATATTTAATCTGATTGCCTCTATGGACACTGCAAAATTCTTAGTATGAATAGCTATTTTATACTATTCTACTTTAACATTTACCTTAAATATAAAAACTCTTGCTTTAATTAGTATGTTGGAACAAATTCAGTATGTAATAATAGGCCATGTTTGGTAGAGGTAACCATAAAACAGCAATAAAGTTGTAAAGCATTACATATTCAAAATTTTCTTTGTAATTTATGTGCTAGTTTTTAGTTGTTCTCCCTAGACCAGATTAATGCTGTTATAGAGAATATTTGTCTATTGAAAAATCAATACATGTATATTTTTTACTTTATTGTTTGGATAAACAATTTGACATTTATTATCCATCTATTATGTACCAGTCACTACCATATGCTGAGAATAAAGATATGTTCTCAGGGAGCTCTCAAACTTCACCTTTTCTAAATTAGGAAATGTATGCAATACATCTGTTTTAAAAAGTGATATTTTTCTAAAAAATGTATAAAAGCTTTGCAAATATTTTTTTAGTTATTATAGCTCTTTGAAGTTAATTTCCATGTGAGGAAGGAGAATTTATTGAGGACAAGAGATTGTCTGAAAACACTTCAGGTCTTCAGTACTAGAATTTAGCACTAGAATTGGAGTATGGTTCCATTCATCGTTTATTTTCTGTATGTACTTATGCTATGTAGTAAGTCTTATTTTACAAGGCTTACTGGTTTTGTTATTGGTGGAAGTGGAGCTCTTGGGGTGCCAAGGGGAAAATAATTTCCTGAGTCCCCCACAGGAGGATGGGGTTTTGTGGAAAGTTTTATTGATGATGTAAAATTAAGGGGGTTCTGCTCCAAGGTCCTGTCTCCTTCTCTCCTGCCATGGAAAACATCAAATCACGTCTTCAGCGGGCCAGGATTAAGGCCACTGCCAAGAATTTCTGCTCCATATTAAAGTCCAGTTCAGTCCAGCATTTGGCTAGCTTAGCTTGTGTTCCTGCTGCAGTCAGTCCATTGTGTGTGGGGTCTGCATGGCCATGGACAATGCAGCTGGTTGAGGGAATAGATAAGCACTCAGGGTGATTGCTGGTCACAGAGCAAGAGAGAAAAGGAGACAAGCAAGGGAGAGGGGACTCTTTGGGGATTTTTTTTTTTTTTAATTGATATTTAGGGAGAGAATTTAGAGGAACATCGGTGTGAGAGCAAAACATCGATCTGCAGCCCCATGCACATCCGGTCCTGGCGATCCAGCCCTCAACCTGCGCATGTGCCCTGACCGGGAACAGAACCAGCAACCTTTTGGTGCACAGGATGACATGCAACCTACTGAGTCTCAAGCCAGGGCTATCTGGGTATTTTAAACCTTCCTAGATTTTGCAGGCTTGCATTGGCTCCACCCTCCTTGCCATCCATCGTTTCCCAGGCTAGACTGACAGGCAAGCCACCTCCCCTACCTCACCTGGACTTCACTGCGCATGCGTCCATCTCCCCCTTGTTAGATCCCTTCTCCCAGTGATCTGTAGGGAATGGACCTGTGGTTCCCTGGGGAGTATGAAGCTATCGTTATAATGATGACCAAAAGTCCATGTTTATAATATCTGGCCTCCCCTTTGCTCTATTCCTACTATTAATATTAATAAACCCTAGGTAGTTGCGACAGTAACATTTTTATGACTACCTTGCAAGTTCCACACATGAACCTTCCAAGTCTGTTCTAATGTCTACCAATTTGATGTTGAGCAAGTAGGTAGATGTATTTAAAAATTTAAGCCAGGAGTAATACTATTTTTAAAGTATAGAGAGTAAGAACAATGAAAATGTATGCTTGTTTGGTATGATTTGCTTTGAAAAAATGAAAATTGTTACATGTTATCATAGCTTCCATGGCTGATATTTAACTACGGGCTCTGAAGATTTAAATTTTAAAATGATGAAAAGAGAATGAAATTAATATTTAAAGTTAGCATTTGTCCCTGCTAAAATATACAGAAGGGACGGTCTCACTTTTAAACCTGGTACTTCAGCCATCTTTTTCCTTTGACATGTGGCCAACTATTTTGGAAATCCCTCCAGAGATAGTCTGTACATGCACAAGCAATTATATACTGTATTCACCCCACCCCACATGTATTGTAGTATACTGTAAACACTTCTCTGTACTTTGTTCTTTAACTTAACAATTGACTTTGGAGATTGTTTTATACCACTAACTGAAGATATTCTTCATTCTTTTTTACAGCTGCATAATGAGAATAGAATTATTAAATCATCCTAAAAGACTTCACATGACAGATGTTTAGCAATTGTTAGAGTGAATGAACTTAGTATTTTTTTCAATACAGAGATCAGAAATTTCCTTTGTCATGTTAAACTAGATGGTTTTTATTATATGTTGGGAAAATTTTTAAACAATTTTCCCCCTTTTTTTCAGATAACCAAACAGCTCAATGGAGTCTGAGCAGCTGTTCCATAGAGGCTACTATAGAAACAGCTACAACAGTATAACAAGCGCAAGTAGCGATGAGGAACTTTTAGATGGAGCAGGTGTCATTATGGACTTTCAGACTTCTGAGGATGACAATTTGTTAGATGGTGACACAGTAGTTGGTAAGTTTAGCATTGCAACTCTTAATATTTGTAGTCATGAATATCTACTAATCAGTATATACTTGTTTTACTGAGGTTGCATATTGGAGTAACTTTTTAAAAATTGAGGTGATTCATGTAACATAGAACCACTTTTAAAGTGTACAATTTAGTGGTGGTTAGCACTTTCATAATGTTGTGCAAGTACTGCTTCTTTCTAGTTTCAAACATTTTCATTACCCCAAAGGAAAAGCTTATATTTGGATAAAATTTAAAATTTAAATATAACTTAATGCAGAGATATATACAGCTTTAATTGGGGTTCTCAAATAAACAGAACTAACAGGATAAATATTGATATGTAAGGAGAGATTTTTTATGAGTGATGGGCTCACATGCTTGTGGAGGCTGAGAAGTCCCATGACCTGCCATCTGCAAATTGGAGGCCTAGGAATGTTGCTGGTGTAATCCTAGTCCCACCCCTAAAGGCCTGAGAACTAGGGGAACCAGTGGAGAAGTCCCAGTTTGAGTCTGAATGCCCCAGGTCCAGGAACGCTGATGTCCAAGGGCAGAAGGACATAGATTATATCCCAGCTCAAGGAGAAAGCAAATTCACCTTTCCTTTGCCTTTGTGGTCTATTTAGATCCTTAATCGATTTTATGATACCCACTTTCGTTGGTGAAAGTATCTTTTTTCAGTCTCCCAATTCAAATGCTAATCCCTCTGTAAGGACCTTCATAGATATATATACAGAAATAATGTTTTACCAGCTATGTGGGCAGCCCTTACGCCCCAGTACAGATGCATAAAATTAACTATCACAGCAATCATCAAATTCTTAGTGTGGAAATTGATGAGTTTCTATAAAGTGGACACCTCATACCCATATAACTACCCCTGTATCAATAAACAAACATTATCAGGACCCTCAGAATCCTTCCTTGTTCCCCCTTCCAGTTTCAAAGTAACTACTATTTTGATTTCTATTACTGTAGTTTAGTTTTGTAGGTATTGACCTTTATCTAAATGGAATTATACCACATATCTATATATATAAAAGCCCAGCGACCGGAACAGCAGAACAACCAGAATGACCAGATGACCGGTGGCTATGACACACACTGTGGCAGCCAACCAGCTTGATCCGGGCCCCGATCGCTCCCACCTGCCACCAGCCCAACCCTGATCGGCCTCCAACACCCCAGTCAGGTGGGGCCAGCAAGCCAACTGCCCACGGCCCCTCCCCCTGCCGGCCGGACCCCACCTGTGCACGAATTCCTGCACCGGGCCTCTCGTATCTATACTAATAAAAGGGTAATATGCTAATTAAACCAGGAGACCTTCCAGACATCCTTCCGGACAAAGCCATGGTGGTGGGGCTGAGGCAGAGGAGGTTAGGGCGATCAGGCCGGCGGGAGTGGGGGGCAGTTGGGGCTGATCAGACCGGCAGTGGGGCAGCTGGGGGTGATCAGGCCGACAGGGAGGGCAGTTGGGGGTGAGCAGGCTGGCAGGGAGAGTGGTTAGGGGTGATCAGGCAGGCAGGCAGGTAAGTAGTTAGGAGCCAGAGGTCCTGGATTGCGATCAGACCTGCAGGGTCCCAGATTGGAGAGGGTGCAGACCGGGCTGAGGGACACCCCTGTGCACGAATTTCGTGCACCGGGCTACTAGTAATATATATACTTTCGGGTCTGGTGTTATTTACTTATGCTTTGAGCTTCATCTATATTGACTACAGCAGTCGTTACTTTATTTCCATTGCCATTTAGTATCCCATTATGTAAATATGCTGCAATTTATCTATTTTATGCATTCTATATTGTTGATGGATATTTAATTTTTTTCTTGTATATTTTGTCTGTTAATAAAATAATGCTGCTGTGAATTTTCATGTGCATGTGTTTTAGTGCACATTATGTACACAGTTCTTTGGGATTTATGTCTTAGAATGGAATTCTTAGATGACAGGGTATGGGGATCTTAGTACTCAGATGCTTCAGAGATAGTTCCAATGTGGTTATAGCAAGTACATTCTACCAGCCCTGTGTGAGAGTTCTAGTTGTTCCACATCTTCACCAATACTTGATATTATCAGTTTTTAAAATTTTGGCTATTTTAGTATAGGTGCAGTAGTCTTGAGTTTTGGTTTTAATTTATGTTTGCCTGATGGCTTATGAGTTGAAGTGCCTTTTGTATGTTCATTGGTTTTTTAGATTGCCTCTTTAGAAGTGCTTTGGTATTTTGGTATTTTTGACTAGTTTTTGAGTTCTTTATGCACTCTGATTATGAGTCCTTTGTCAAATATATGCATTGCAAATTTCTGCTCTTTCTGTGCTATGCCCTTTCATTCTTTTACTGGCATCTTCAGATAAGTATGTTATCGCTTCTAATGAAATCCAGTTAATCTTTTCCTCTTTTGTGTTTTTGTTTTAAGATATCTTCCCACACCTCAAGGTCATGAAGATCCTTTCCCATTTTCTTTTAGAAGTTTTATTTTTTTGTATCTTTCACACTTAGATTTATAATCTATCTGAAATTAACTTTTATATGTGATATGAGTTAGGGGTTCAGATTCATTTTTTTCCTATATGGATAACTAGTTAACCCAACACTAGAGACTTTTTTGAAAATAATTTTGTATCTTCTAGAAGATATAAATGATTAACAGAAGATCTAAAACTTTTATTCCATGTGGCAAAGTCATGCTAATTTTAGCTATGATAAATTAAAAATTTTTTTTAAATTGATTTGAGGGAGGGATGGGGAGGGAGAGAGAGAGAGAGAGAGAGAGAGAGAGGAGGGTCCTCCATCTTAAGGGCTTTTATCTGTGAACTTTTCCTGGGAGAACTGAGAAAATAGTTGGGTAAATCATGTTTTGTGTTGTGATTCTAATTAAGAATTTCAGTTGAAAAAGCCTCAGTAGTTATGAACTAAGCCTATAAAATTATAAGATGAAGTAAATACATAAAATTACAGAGAGTTTATGGATCAGTTTAAACAGTTCTAAAATACTGATATTTAGAGGAAATTCTTTGGAAGAATATTGATTTTTAAGAAGTTACAACTTATTAATTCTAATGATTTATTTATGATGGCTTTTAAGAATATCGTTTGTAAATAGTGAGTTTTTCTTCCTAATCTTTATAGTTTTCTCCTTCCCAGTCCCCCTTGCTTTGCTCAGCTGGCACTAGTAAATTGTTGGATGGAAATGATGATTGCAGGCATCTTTTGTCTTGTTCTGACCCTAAAGTTTCACTGTTAAGTATTACCTCAAAGTTTTAAGTATGACATTTAATCTGGACTTTGGTGTTACCTTTTATCAGATTAAATAGGCTCACACCTATTCTTAGTTAAGAATATACCATTTACAATAATAAATGGATGTTGAATTTATTATTTTCCCTCCATTTTTTGAGCTGATTATCTGATTTATATGTCCTTTTTTCTGTTATAAACTTTAGTTGATTTTCAGGTGTATTAGTGTATTATTATTTTTTGTAAATTGCTGGATTTGATTTGGTTATGTTTTATTTAGGATTTTTTCATGTATTTTCATAACTGGGATTGGCTGATAGTTTTTCTTTGTCCTTATGATGTTTTGTTATCAAAGTTATACTCCCCTCAAAGTCATTTGTAGTGATGCCTTTTTCTAGTCTCTGGAGGGGTTTATGTAACATTGGCATTATTATTTCTTCCTTAAATTTTGGTAGAATTTGTGAATGAAACTCTTGGTTTAGAATTTTCTTTGGATTAAGCTTTTAAATTATGTTTCAAGCTATTTAATGGTTATAGCACTGTTCTTTTTTTAAAAAATATATATGTTTGTATTGATTTCAGAAAGGGAGAGAGAGATAGAAATATGAATGATGAGAGAGAATCATTGATAGGCAGCCTCCTGCCCGCCCCATACTGGGGATCCAGCCCGAAACCCAGGCATGTGCCCTGACCAGGAATCGAACCATGACCTCCTGGTTCATAGGTTGACACTCAACCACTGAACCAACTCGGCTTAGCACTATTCTTAATGTTGTTTCTTTTTAGATCAATTTGGTAAGTTGTATTTGTCTAAAAAATCATTCTTTTTATTTAAAAAATTTATTGGCATGAAATTGTTTTCATGATTGTAGTTTCTGCAGTCATGATAATGACTTTGTCATCCTGATAATGGTTAGTTGTGCCTTTCTTCTTTTCTCTCCCTCTCTTTCTTTTCTCCTCCCCTTAATAGTCAGTGTCAGTTTAGATTTATCAGTCATTAGTCTTTCCAGTGAACTACTTTTGCCTTTGTTGTTCTTTTCTATTATGTATTTGTTTTCTGTTTTATTAATTTCTGTTCTTAATTCCTTCTACTTTCTTTGGATTTATTTTCCTGTAACTTTTTTTAACTTTTTGAAATAGTTCTTTAATTTTTAGCCTTTTTTCAGGTAAATATGTTTAAAGCTAATTTTCTTCAGATTATTACTGTTGTCACCAATTAAAAATCCCTTCTAACTTCCATAATGATATCTGTTTATACTTATAGGTTATTTAGAAATGTAGTTCATAATTTCCAAACCTATGAAGAATTTCTGGTTATATTTTTAATGGGGTTACAACATTATTACATTGCTGTCAAAGAATATACATTGTGTAATATCAACATTTTCAAAAATTTTTGAGACTTGCATTGTGGCCCAGGAAAAAGTATTTTTGTAAATGTTCCACATATGCTATAGAAGAGTATATAATATGAAATTTTTGGTTAATGGTATTCTCTATATACCCATTAGGTAAAATCTGTTAATATTCTGTTGAACTCTTTTTTCCCCCCACTTAACTATGTTTCTCCTTGTTTGTTTCTATCAAGTATATGATAATGATGCTTTAATATTTATCTGTAGACTTATGTATTACCGTTTCTTATCATTCTGTAAATTTTTGCTGTATATACTTTGATCCCATGTTATTAGGTTACATCTTCCTGTGAACTGAACCACATTACTTTTATTGTGAAGTGACTCTATTTTCCAAGTATACTTTCTTTCAAGTCTCCTTGGATATCAGTAAAGCTCCCAAATTTTCTTTGTGTTTAGGGATTGCATGCACCATTTTTTCCAAACCTTTTACTTTCATACTTTCTGTATCCATGTGTTTTAGTTGAGACTCTTGTAATCATGTTGAGAGCTAAAATGGCTTATGTTTGTGAGGGATGAATATTGTAAAACCATTCTGTTTTTTATATTTATTTTCTGGTTTGTCATTTTTGAGAATTCCTAAGTCCTCTTTTTTTTAATGCTGCAGTAACTGTGTAGTATGATTTGATTGTTGTTCTTGAAAGTTTTGCTATTTCTCTTCTTTTTATTCCCCCTCTGATGATTTTGCTTAGGGAAGAGGACTGACAACCCAAGTTAAAGTTTAATGTCATACAGAGTGTTCAAATATAATTGTAAAGCACCTATACTTAATGGGTAAGCTACAGTTAATCTGACACTTTTCAGAGTAATATATTTAGTTTGAGGAGTAAAGGATATAATTTTTGTTAATATTTGTCTCATACAAGTGATTATATTTATTGACTTTTTTTTTCTTTTTTTCTTTTTAAATTTCTTTATTGATTAAGGTGTCACATATTTGTCCTCATCCCCCCATTCCCATCCCACCCCCCTCCCCACGCATGCCCCAACCCCCTGTTGAACTTAACCGTTGGATAGGCTCATATGCATGCACACAAGTCCTTTGGTTGAACTCTCCCCCTCCCCCCACTCTCCTCTATCCTCCCTCTGAGGCCCGATAGTCCGATCGATGCCTCCTTGCTTCTGGTTCTGTTCTTGTTCCTCAGTCTATGTTGTTCATCATTTCCCCTAGATGAGCGAGATCATATGTCACTAGATATATACTTATGAGAACTGAATGTGAGACGAGCAATAATAGTTATGCTGACAGGCAAATGAATCAGTCTGTAGTGAGTTTCTATCTGGACCAACAGTTCTTTTGAGACCCAATTTCAATGTCCACCAGTTCCTTATGTGTACATGTCAGCACTGACCCCTCAGCTCTGGATGGTGGACAAATGGTGGTAATGGAGGTCCGACTCCCTCTGGTTTGGTCTTGGCCGGACCCAGGGGCACGGCTTCACCCGGACTAAGGGGCACGTGGCCTCACCCACACCCAAGGGGCGCGTGGCCTTACCCGGGCCCGGGACCCAGCCTCACCCGGATGGATCCAGGGGCACACGGCCTCACCCGGACCCAGGATTCGGCTTCACCCGTACCCAGGGGCGCAAGGCCTCACCCGGACCCAGGGGCACATGGCCTCACCCGGACCCGGGGGCGCGTGACCTCTCCCAGACCCAGGGGCACGTGGCCTCACCCGGGCACGGGACCCAGCGTCATCCGGGTCCAGGGGCACATGGCCTCACCTGGACCCGGAATCCGGCCTCACCTGGACCCAGGGGCACGTGGCCTCACCCAGACCCAGGGACGTGAGGCCTCACCTATACCCAGAGGCGTGTGACCACACCCGAGCCCAGAGGCGCGCAACCCCGCCCGCACCCGGGTCCCAGCGGGGCCCCGTCCTCCCGTTCCCAATTCCTGCCGGTTAACCCCCCCTCAGCAATTCCCCTGGCCATCCTGCCAGAGCTCCAGGACGGCTGCTGCAGAACTCGTCGGGCGGCTGTTCGGCGAAGCTTCGGTGCGCCCGGTGCATGGCGGCGGGCCGGTCCGGCGTCGCTGCGTCGGCCCTTGGGTCCGCAGCGGTGGCCGGTCACCGAGCATGCGCACCTGGCCGCTTCCGGGGCATTGAGATTCTTGAAGGACTCGGAGGTCAGCAAGCGCGGAGTCTCCCACCCCATGTCTCATAGGGGCTCGTCTGTCCGTGCTCGGCAGCCAGTGGAGCCGTCCCCTCAGCCGGAGACCGCCGGGGGAACTGCGCCGAGCACGTTCCAGGCCGCCATTGTGTCGCCTGAGCCGTAGTTCTTAAAGTGTGGTCTTTGGGTCACCTGCATCAGCATCATCCCGCATACCCCTCTTTTATTCTAGTTGTAGAGCATCCACTCAGCCAGCCCTATGGTGGTCTTGGATGGTGTCTGCTCTGCTCTCCTGTCGTAGTCTCAAAGTTGTTGTGGTAGGCAACAATCAGGCTTCCGCCCTATGCCTCCATCTTGGTCCTCCTTTGTATAGTTAAGTCTTGATTGTTGTTGGTGTCACTGGGAGGGCTCTCTTTGTCTATAAAGGAAGAGTTGCTGTGCAGGAGACACGTTTATGGGCCAGGTCTTGGTGCAGCAAGGCTTTGGCGCTCACTGAATGTGTCCCTTATGCGCGTGGTTGAAATCTGGTGTCATCTCCCACAGACCACTAGATGCCCTCGTTTCTGGGTCTCCAATGGGGTGTAGATCAGCTACTGCCTTAGGCACTCAGCAGGGATTACAGCAAAAACTGTAGTTTCCTCCTCCTGTCTGAGTGGCCCTGGAGCAGTCCGACTAGAACAGCAGTTCATCTGGTCCGCTGCCAGAGGGCAGGCCACCCACATGCATAAGCCGTTGCTTGGAGCGTAGGTGCGCCTGCAAGACTTGCGGGGCGGGTCCCAGGGCGGGGCGGGTCTCAGGGTGGGGCGGGGTCTCAGGGCGCCAACAGGCCATGGTGCGGCGAGCCGCAATGGCTGCGAGTCTGCTCCTTCTGCCTTCCACGTTTCTAAGTCCCCTCGTTCCGCACTCCAGCGCAGCAAACACTGATTGCTGGGCGCACCTCCGCAAGAGTCCCGCCTCTCCCCGCAGGCATATGGGTCTCCCGCGGGTCCCCAGAAGCTGGATTTCAGGGTGATGGAGAGCTAATCTCCCCTAGGTTTGGAACAAAAGCCCCTTTCCCCCGCCACCAGCCCGACCCACGTGCCTCCGCACCTCGTCCCCTCCGATTTCGCTGGTTTCCTCTTCCCTCTTAGCTGTAAATCTACCATTCAGCCATCTCGCCTGTAGTTCTGGGCTGCAGACGCTCTGTCCTCCAGTCGTGCCCCTGAAATTGCTGTGCGCGGCGCAGTTCACAGTTCCTTTGTTTAACTTTGCCGCCTTCTTGATTCTCCTCTGTCAAAATGGCTAGAGGACTTGAATGTAAGATGAGAACTCCTAAGAATCCTCCAAATCGGTGTTGGCGGCCTCCGGGGCCCCGAGGATCTCACTGCGCAGCTCGGCCAGGTCGGTGGCGCGGATGAGCCCCTCCTGCAGAAAGATGGTCGCTTCCTTCACCGAGAGCCGCTGCGCCGAGTCCGCGGCCGCCGCCACAGCAGCTGCCGCGGCGCCCACGAGCCCATGGCCCCGGCTGTGGTGCTGACTGAGAGGAGCAGCCGCCCGGTCTGGGGAGACGCGAGCAGCAGTTGCCACCCTCACCAGTCCATGTTTCAGTTGTATTTCCGAAACTGCCATGCGAGGCAACAGATCAGCCTTTCACCTCCGCCGCCATCTTTCCTCCCTTTATTGACTTTTTAAAAAAAGAATGTTCTTATTATAGGAAATATTATGTTCACCCAGTCAACTCTCTTTCCATCATCATTTTCATGTACCGGGCCTCTAGTTTGGTTAATAAAATTATATAGGTTTCAAGTGTACAGGTCTATAATACATCATCTATATGTTGTATTGTTTGTTCACCCAGTCAACTCTCTTTCCATCATAAACATAGCCCTGCTGAGTCCCCAAGTTCCATCAACCTTTTGATGAAACTTCTTGCATTTATGACATGCTGGAATTAGCTTCCGGCATCTTAGTAATTTTTTTTCAATCCTCACGGGAGGATATGTTTTTTAGAGAGAAAAATCAATGTGAGAAACATCTATTGGTTGCCTCTTGTACACACCCCATCAAGGGATCAAACCCGCAATCTAGTTATGTGTCCTGTTGGGTATGGGATGATACTCCAACAAACTGAGCCACCTGGCCAAGTCCTCTTAGTAATTTTTTAAAAAAATTATTTATTGAATTTCTTGGCGTGACATCCTATCTAATAAAGAGGGAATATGCAAATTGACCATCACACAGCCACAAAGATGGCGGCACCCATAGCCACAAGATGGTATTGCCCAGTCCCATCAGCCCCGTCGGAGTCCCACAGTTCTTTCAGCCCAGCCGGGCGGGCAGCAGGTGCATGGTGTGGCCGGACTCGCCCTCAGTCCCCCAGCAACCCAGGCCCGGCCCGAGGCGCAGGCAAACCTAAGATGTTGGCTGCCCAGCCGCCTAGGGCTGCCCGAGGCTCAGGTAACCAGGGGCGGCCAAGGCTTGCATTGCTGGCAGTGGCAGCAGCAGAGGTGTGATGGGGGCGTCGCCTTCCTCTGTTGCCAGGTCGCCTCTTGCCCCTGAGGGCTCCCAGACTGTGAGAGGGGGCAGGCTGGGCTGAGGGACTCCCCCTCTGGTGCATGAATTTTCATGTACCGGGCCTCTAGTTTGGTTAATAAAATTATATAGGTTTCAAGTGTACAGGTCTATAATACATCATCTATATGTTGTATTGTTTGTTCACCCAGTCAACTCTCTTTCCATCATCATTTATCCTCCCTTAAAAAATATTTTTATTGATTTCAGAGAGGAACAGAGGGAGAGAGAGATAGAAACATCAATGATGAGAGATAATCATTGATTGGCTGCCTCCTGCAGGCCCCCTGCTGGGGGCCAAGCCCACAATCTAGATACTGTGCCCTGACCAGGAATCAAATTGTGACCTCCTGGTTAATAAGTTGTTGCTAACCACTTGAGCCACAACCGCTGCATGTCCCTTTTTTATCTTTATTGTTGAAAGTATTACAGATGTCCCCCCTTTTATTCCCATTGACTTCCTTTCACCCATTCCCACCCCTCCCAGGCCTTCACCACACTATTGTCTATGTACATGGGCTGTGCATATCCTATATAAAAAAGTGTAATATGCAAATCGACTGAACGGCTGAACAGCGGAACGACCATCCAGACAACCATCTGGAACCATGCTATGACACCCACTGGCGCCAGGCTAGCCAAGGCAGATGCGATGCGATTGGTTGGGGGCCTGGCCATTGCCCCATGATCGCCCCACAGACAGAGGCCCAGGCCACCGACTGGTAGGACGATCAATTGGGGGGCTCCATGATCGCCCCAAGGAGGGAGGCCCAGTCCACCCCCTGGCGGGCTGCAGTGGGTGGACGGGGCCTCCCTCTGTGAGGGAAGCCCAGGTCCCAGGTGCCAGCGGCTGGGGGAAGGAAGGCCTACTCTTGAATTAATTTCGTGCCTCTAGTATGCATTTAAGTTCCCTGGTTAATCTGTCCCCCTTCCCACCTTCCCTCTGAGATTCATCAGTCTGTCCCATGCTTTTGTGTCTCTGGATTTATTTTGTTCATCAGTTTATTTTGTTCATTAGATTCAACATATTGGTGAGATCATGTGTTACTCCATATATCACCATTTATCTCCCCTATACCCTCCTCTACCTTCCTCCCCGCTCCCCCCCCCCCCCCCCCCCCCCCCCAGCAATCACCACACTGTTGTCTGTGTCCAGGAGCATTTTCTTTCTTTAAAAATTATTATTTTTTTAATTCTCATTCAAGGATATTTTTTCCATTTATTTTCAGAGAGAGTAGTGGAAGAGAAGAAAAGATAAACATTGATGTGAGAGAAACACATTGATTGGTTGCCTCCTGCATGTACCCTGACCAGGGCTGAGGAACCTGCAGCCAAGGTACATGCTCTCTACTGGAATCAAACCTGGGTCTCTTCGGTCCATAGGTTGATGCTCTAGAGCTTAAAATTTTTTTTTTGCTCAACCCCCACACCCTCTACCCAACCCCCCTCCTCTGACATCCATCAGCCTGCTCTCTATGAGTCTGTTACTATTTTGCTTGCTGGTTCATTTTGTTCATTAGATTCTGTACATGAATGAAATCATGATATTTGTCTTTCTCTGGCTGGCTTATTTCACTTAGCATAATGCTCTCTAGGCCCATCCATGCTGTCGCAAAGGGTAAGATTTCCTTCTTTTTTATGGCTTAGAAGTAGTCCATTGTGTAAAGGTATAACAGTTTGTTTTTTTTATCCCCTAATCTACTAATGGACACTTGCACTGCTTCCAAATCTTGACTATTGTAAATAACACTGCCATGAATGTAAGGGTGCATCTGTTCTTTCAAAATAGTGTTTTGGGTTGTTTTGGATATATTACCAGAAGTAGAATTGCTGGGTCATTCGGCAGTTCCATTTTTAATTTTTTGAGGAAACTCTGTACTGTTTTCCACATTGACTGCACCAATCCCACCAACAGTGCACAGGGTTTCATTTTTCATCCTCACCAATACTTGTTGTTTGTTAATTTATTGATGATAGCCATTCTGACAGGTGTGAGATGATATCTAATTGCATTTCTCTGACAATTAGTGATGCTGGGTATTTTTTTATATATCTATTAGCTATCTTTTTGTCCTCAGTGGAGAAGTGTCTGTCTATTCAGGTCCTTTCCTCATATTTTAACGGGATTGTTTGCTTTTTTGGTGTTGAGTTTTATAAGTTCTTTATACATTGTGGATGAGATTCATCAGTCTGTTCCATGCTTCAGATGTATCATTGGTGAATATGTTTTCTCATTCAGTGGATTGTCTTTTCATTTTGTTGATGGTTTTCTTTGCTGTGCAAAAACTTTTTAGTTTGATGTAGTGCCATTTGTTTATTTTTTTCTTTTGTTTCCCTTGCCTGAGGAGATATATCAGAAAAAATATCCTTTGGGTGGTGGGCACACAGTGCAATATAAAGATCATATATCATGGAATTAATTGTACATTTGAAATCTATGTATCTTTATTTATTTATTTATTTTTAATAAATATTGTTCAGATTATTACAATTGTTCCTCTTTTTCCTCCCCATAGCTCCCCTCCTCCCACCCCCCCTCTGCCCTTACCCCCCCCACTGTCCTCATCCATAGGTGTACGATTTTTGTCCAGTCTCTTCCCGCACCCCCCACACCCCTTCCCCCCCGAGAATTGTCAGTCCACTCCCTTTCTATGCCCCTGGTTCTATTATATTCACCAGTTTATTCTGTTCATCAGATATTTTATTCACTTGATTTTTAGATTTACTGGTTAAAAGATAGGTATTTGTTGTTCATAATTTTTATCTTTACCTTTTTCTTCTTCTTCCTCTTCTTAAAGAATACCTTTCAGCATTTCATATAATACTGGTTTGGTGTGATGAACTCCTTTAGCTTTTTCTTATCTGTGAAGCTCTTTATCTGCCCTTCAATTCTGAATGATAGCTTTGCTGGATAGAGTAATCTTGGTTGTAGGTTCTTGCTATTCATCACTTTGAATATTTCTTGCCACTCCCTTCTGGCCTGCATAGTTTCTGTTGAGAAATCAGCTGACAATTGTATGGGTGCTCCCTTGTAGGTAACTGTTTTTCTCTTGCTGCTTTTAATATTCTCTCTTTGTGTTTTGCTCTTGGCATTTTAATTATGATGTGTCTTGGTGTGGTCCTCTTTGGATTTCTCTTATTTGGGGTTCTCTGCACTTCCTGGAGTTGTAAGTATTTCTTTCACCAGGTGGGGGAAGTTTTCAGTCATTATTTCTTTAAATAGGTTTTCAGTATCTTGCTCTCTCTCTTCTTCTGGCACCCCCATAATTCGGATGTTGGTACACTTGAAGTTGTCCCAGAGGCTCCTTACACTATCTTTATATTTTTGGATTTTTTTTCTTTTTGCTTTTCTGGTTGGGTGTTTTTTGCTTCTTTGTATTTCAAATCTTTGACTTGATTCTTGTGATCCTTTAGTCTGCTGTTGGATCTCTGTATATTATTTTTTATTTCAGTCAGTGTATGCTTAATTTCTAGTTGGTCCTTTTTCATATCCTCGAGAGTCTCGCTAAATTTATTGGCCTTTTCTAGAAAATTCTTGGAAAACCTTATAACCGTGGTTTTGAACTCTATATCCAGTCATTTGCTTTCCTCCATTTCTTTTATTTGTGACCTGTTTCTTTGTCTCCGCATTTTGGCTGCTTCCCTGAGTTGATAGAGTGGCTTTGTGTGCTAGGTGTCCTATAGGGCCCAGTGGCTCAGCCTCCCCAGTTACCTGAGGTGGACACTCTTGGTGCACCCCTTTGTGGGCTATATGCACAGCCTTATAATTAAGCCTTGATTGTTGTTGGTATCACTGGGAGGAATTGACCTCCAGGCCAATTGGCTGTGAGGATCAGCTGTGTCTACGATGGGAGAACTTCTGTGCTGGAGATACCCTTATGAGACAAGACTTCCTTCAGTGGAGCTTTGGTGTTCACTGAGTCTGCCCCCTGAGTGTGTCCCTTATGGATCTGAGGAGTTTTAATCTGGATGGTCCCACTCTGACCCCTGGGTACACTGGCTCTTGGATCTCCAAGGAGGTGCTAATTTATCCTCTGCCTGAGACCACCCAGCAGGAGCTACGGAGAAATCTGCAGATTCCTCTTCTTTGTTTGGGTTTTGGAGATGCCCAGATGAGGCCCAGCTGTGAAGCAATGCAAGCTGCTGTGAGGCTTTGGGCCTTCTTTTGGATGTTCTGGGTCTCACTGACGCAGCTGCAATTTGTTAGGTAAGTTTAGATTTCAAAGGACCCGGCCAGTGGTCAGCAAACTCATTAGTCAACAGAGCCAAATATCAACAGTACAACGATTGAAATTTCTTTTGAGAGCCGAAAACCGACTTCTGTGCATGGGCCATGAAGTTTCAATTGCACTGTGCGTGTGCGCCTACACGTGGTATTTTGTGGAAGAGCCACACTCAAGGGGCCAAAGAGCTGCATGTGGCTCACGAGCTGCAGTTTGCCAACCACTGGACCAGGCCATTCATATGCAAAAGCCTCTGCGCTCAGCTTGCTCAGGGTGGAGCAAACAGCAATGGCTTCATGGGCGGCATCTCAGGGCGGAACAAACAGCAATGGCTTCCCGTCAGCCCTGCCCTAAGAGGCCCCTGGGTCTCAGTGTCCTGCAGTAATCGCTGCAAGCACCTCTGAGAGAAAGCCGTCCTCGAGTTTTTCCCACTGCCAGACAGTCCAGTTTCTCCCGGTATGAGTCTGGGTCCCCAGAGTCTAGCCCGGCTGGAGTTCAGAGTGGTCGGGAGCTTGCGTCTCCCTGCGGATTCAGAAAGCCAGCTGCGTACTCAGTTGCCAGCACTCTCCGTGCGCGCGCGCCTCCATACCTCTGCCTTCTGCAGCTCCTGTGAGTCTGAGTGTGTTTTTCTCTTTCCTTCTAGTTGTAGAATTTCCACTCAGCCAGCCTTCCTGTGGTTCTGGATGTCCGTTTTGTCTTTTAGTTGTAGTTTTGAAATTGTTGTGCGAGGCAGCAGTTCAGGTGTTTACCTATGCCGCTATCTTGGTTTCTCTCCTGAAATCTATGTATCTTATTAACCAGTGTCACCCCAATAAATTTAATTAAAAAACAAAGAAAATATATATTGCTACTAGAAATGTTTGAGATTTTATTGCCTATGTTTTCTTCTAGGATTTTTATGGTTTCAAGTCTTACATTTAAGTCTTTAATCCATTTTGAGTTTACTCTTTTGTATGGTATAATAAGGTGGTTTAATTTCATTTTCCCCCATGTATCTGTCCAGTTTCCCAGCACCATTTATTGAATAGACTGTCTTTACCCATTGTATGTTCTTGCCTCCTTTGTCAAATATTAATTGATCATAAAAGTGTGGGTTTATTTCTGGGCTCTATATTCTGTTCCATTGAGCTATATGTCTGTTTTTATGCAAGTACCATGCTGTTTTGATTATTATGGCTTTGTAGTGTAGTTTGATATCATGTAGCATGATTCTTTCAACTTTGATCTTCTTTCTAAAGATTGCTGTGGCTATTCGTTTTTTGTGGTTTTTTTTTAGTTCCATATAAATTTTTGGAATATTTGTTCCTGTTTCGTGAAATATGCAGTTGGTATCTTCATAGGAATTGCATTGAATCTGTAAATTCCTTTGGGTAGTATAAACATTTTAATGATGTTAATTCTTTGTACCCATGAGCACAGTATATGCTTCCACTTGTTTGTATCTTCTTCAGTTTTTTCTTCAGTCTCTTTTAATTTGCCAAGTTCAGGTCTTTTACATCGTTGTTAAATGTATTCCTAGGTATTTTATTTTTTTGATTCACTTGTAAATGGGATTCTTTTCTTAGTTTCTCCTTTTGATAATTCATTATTGGTGTATAAAAATACAACTGATTTCTGGACATTTATTTTTTTCCTGCTAGTTTACTGAATTCCTTTTTTCCGTTCTGGTAGTTTTTTGGTGGAATCTTTAGGGTTCTCCATGCCATCTACAATAATGACAGTTTTACTTCTTCCTTTCCAATTTGAATGCTTTTTATTTCTTTCTCTTGTCTGATTGCTGTGGATAGGCCTTCCAATACTTGAATAAGAGTGGTGTAAGTGGACATCCCAGTCTTCTTCCTGATATTAAGGGAAACATTGTAGTTTTTGCTCATTGGGTATAATGTTGGCTCTGGGTTTGTCATATATGGTATTTATTTATTTTTGTATTTATGTATTTATTTATTTACTAGTGGCCCAGTGCATGAAATTCATGCATGCTGGGGGGGGGGGGTGTGTGTGTTCCTCAGCCCGGCCTGCACCCTCTCCAATCTGGGACCCCTTGAAGGATGTCCTACTGCCAGTTTACAGGGATTGGGCCTAAACTGGCAGTCGGACATCCCTTTCGCAATCCGGGACTGCTGGCTCCTAACCGCTTGCTTGCCTGCCTGCCTGCCTGCCTGCCTGATTGCCCCTAACCACTCTGCCTGCCGGCCTGCTTGCCCCCAAATGCCCCACCCCTGCCAGCCTGATCACCCACAACTGCCCCCCGTGCCAGTGTGCTCACCCCCAACTGCCCCCCCTGCCAGCCTGCTCACTCCAACTGCCCCCCCTGCTGGCCTGCTCACTCCAACTGCCCCCCCCTGCTGGCCTGCTCGCCCCCACCTCCCCTCCCCACTGGCCTGCTCGCCCCCAACTGTGCCCCTGCTGGCCTGCTCACTCCAAACTGCCCCCCCCCCTGCTATCCTGATCACCTCCAACTGACCCCCACTGACGTCCTGCTTGCCCCCAACTGGTCCCCCTGCTGGTCTGCTTACACCCAACGGCCCTGCTCCCCACCAGCCTGATCACTCACAACTGCTGTCCCATCCTGGCCTGCTCACCCCCAACTGCCCCCGCTGCTGGCCTGCTCACCCCCACCTTCCCTCCCCACTGCCCTGCTCACTCCCAACTGCCCCCCTTCTGGCCTGCTCCCTCCACTATCCTGATCACCTCCAACTAACCCCCACTGACATCCCCAACTGGCCCCCCTGCTGGTATGCTTACCCCAACAGTCCTGCGCACCCCCCCCCCCAGCCTGATCACTCACAACTGCCACCCCATCCTGGCCTGATTACCCACAACTGCCCTCCCATCTTGGCCTCTAACCACCTCTACCTCGGCCCCGCCACCATGGCTTTGTCCAAAAGATCGTTTGGAAGGTCTCCTGGAAGGTCTCCCAGTCTAATTAGCATATTACCCTTTTTTAGTGTAGATAGAGGCCTGGTGCACCGGTGGGGGCTGGCTGGTTTGCTCTGAAGGGTGTCCCGGATCAGGGTGGAGGTTCCCTTGGGGCATGGGGGGGCCTGGGTGAGGGGCTGAGCGCTGTTTTTAGGCTGGTCAAGCCCCCCAGTGGGGACCCTCACCCCATGGGGTATGGCCACCCTGGGTGAGGGGCTGAGGGCTGTTTTCAAGCTGGCCACACCCCCTTCAGGGTGGGGGTCCCCGCTGGGGCGCCTGGCCAGCCTGGCCAGCCTGGGTGAGGGGCTGATGGCTGTTTGCAGGCTGGCCACACTGCCTTCAGGTTGGGGTCCCCATTGGGGTGCGTGGCCAGCCTGTGTGAGGGGCTGATGGCTGTTTGCAGGCTGGCCACGCCCCTCGGTGATCCAGGTGCCCAGCCCCTCCTTTTTTTCTTTTCTGCACCTCTCTGAGCAGAGGCCAGGGCTGGCTGGAAGCAGGTATCTGGGATTTATTTATCTTCCATAATTGAAATTTTGTAGCCTTGAGCGGAGGCCAGGGTGGGTGGGATGCTTGGCTTCCTCCATCGCCGGGGGCAACCCAAGCCTCCTTCTTGCTCCAGCTCCGTGGCCGCCGCCATCTTTGTTGGGTTAATTTGCATACTCACTCCTGATTGGCTGGTGGGCGTGGCTGGTGTATTTATTACTAGCAGAGGTACGGTCAATTTGCATGTTTCTCTTTTATTAGTGTAGATTGCCTTTATTACATTGAGGTATGTTCCCTCTATTCCCAGTTTTCTGAGAGATTTCTTTTTTTTAAATTCTTTATTGTTTAAAGTATTACATATGAATCCTTTTAACCCCATTGACATCTCCCTGCTTGTTTCCACCCCCCAGCACATGCTCTCACTCCCCTACTGACTGTGTCCATGGGTTATGCTTATATGCATGCATACAAGTCCTTTGGTTGATCTCAACACCTCCCCTCCCCTCCTCCCACCTTTCCCCTGAAGTGGGATGGTCTGTTTGATGATTCTATATCTCTGGATCTATTTTAGTTCATCAGTTTATGTTGTTCATTATATTCCACATATCATGTGATATTTATCATGTGATATTTATCTTTCTCTGACTAGCTTATTTCGCTTAGCATAATGCTCTCCAGTTCCATCCATGCTGTTGCAAATAGTAAGAGTTCCTTCTTTTTTACAGCAGTGTAGTACTACCATTGTGTAGCTGTTCCACAGTTTTCTAATCCACTCATCGGCACTGAGGCTGTTTCCAAATCTTAGCTATTGTAAATTGTGTGCTATGAACATAGGGATGCATATATCCTTTCTGATTGGTGTTTCTGATTTCTTGGGATATATTCCTAGAAGTGGGATCACTGGGTCAAATGGGAGTTCCATTTTTAGTTTTTTGAGGAAACTCCATACTGTTCTCCATAGTGGCTGCACCAGTCTTCATTCCCACCAGCAGTGCAGGAGGGTTGCTTTTTCTCCACATCTTCGCCAGCACTTGTTTGTTGATTTGTTGATGATAGCCATTCTGACAGGTGTGAGGTGGTACCTCATTGTTTTGATTTGCATCTCTTGGATGATTAGTGTCTTTGAGCATACTTTCATATGTCTTTTGGCCTGTATGTCCTCTTTCATAAGGGGTCTATTTAGGTCCTTTGCTATTTTTTGATTGGGTTGTTTATCTTCCTTTTGTTAAGTTGTATGAGTTCCCTATAAATGTTGGAGACTAAACCCTTATTGGTGATAACATTGACAAATACGTTCTCCCATGCAGTGGGCTTTCTTGTTGTTTTGTTGATGTTTTTCTTTTGCTATGCAGAAGCTTTTTTTAAAAATCATAAATGGGTGCTGGATTTTATCAAATGTTTTTTATGCATCTATTTATATCATGTGGTTTTTATCCTTCATTTTGTTTATTTGCTGTATCATGTTTATTGATTTGTAAATATTGATCCATCCATGCAGCTCTGGAATAAATTATCCCAGTTGATCATGGTGTATGATCTTTTTAATGTATGCTAGATCCAGTTTGCTAATAGTTTGTTGAGGATTTTAGCATCTATGTTCATCAGGGATATTGGTCTATAATTTTCTTTCTTTATCTGGTTAAAATGGATAAACTCCTAGAAATCTTCCAAATTTAAGTCAGGAAGAATCAGAAAAGACCAATCACAACTAATGAAATTGAAGCAGTAATAAAAAAAAACTCAACAAATATAAGTCTAGATAGATGGCTTCACAGGTGAATTTATCCAGACATTCAAAGAACTAACACCTATCTTTCTCAAACTATTCCAAAAGATTCAAGAGGAGGAAGACTCCCAAGCTAATTTTATAAGCCTAGCATTCTATGTCCAAATTCTTAGTAATTTTTTATTGACAAACCTTCTAATTCCCTCTTGGCTATAAATTTCCACTTCCTTGCTGTATTGGGAATTGAACCAAGTTCTAGTATATTGAGGTCTCTTATCCCCTGTTGCAATAATCCTGAATAAAATCTATTGTTACTCTTTTAACTATAGTCCAGCTTTGGTTTTTCTTTGACTATATGTATATATTTCATTTTGTATCTTTAAAATATAAGAATTACTTTACGGTTATTATCACATCTAAAATATGAACTATTCCTTAAAATAAAATATATTGTGTATTTCACATTTCCCAAACTGTTTCATAAAAAATTTGTACATTGAAATTGCTTGATACATCTTTTAAGTCTTTTTGTTTTTATTTATTTATGTATGTATGTATGTATGTTAATCCTCACCCTCAGATAGATTTTCAGAGAGGAAGACGGAGAAGGGAGAGGGAGACACATTGATGTGAGAGAGACACATCGATTGGTTGCCATCTGCATGTGTCACCACCTACCGGGGCTGGGGTAAAACCTGCAACCCAGATACATGCCCTTGACTGGGATTTGAACTCTTGACCAGTATGTCCATGGGTTGATATGCTAACCATTGCACAGTACTGGCCAGAGCTATTTGTTTTGTTTTTAATTCTATAACCCATTCCCTTCCTTTCTTTTTCCTTGCTACTTGTTTGTTGAAGAAATCACGTCATTTGTTTCCTAATTTGGGTTTTCCTGATTGTGTTCCTGAGCTGTCATTTAACATTTTTCTGTATTTCTTGTAAATTGGTATTTAGAAAAAAAACATTTTTAAAGTAATTCTGTTATAGGTTTCTTGGATCATGTGTGTTAGGAAGGACTTAAAATTTGAACATTATAATATGATAGTCATATGTTGTATACATATAGTTATGATATCCTAGTCATCTGTTCTGCCTCCCTGACTTATATACCTCATAGAGGTTGTGATTTAGCCAGTATCCCACATCAAGTTTAAGTTGGAATCTAGGGTGCATTTGGAAGTAGAAATATCTTTCCTTTCTAAATTTTTTGTGCTGCCACTTTAGTATTTTTGTTCTTCAGAAGTTCCTTCCTGAGCATCCCTCCCACCCCACCCACTGTACCTAGGAATTTGAATTTGTCTTCTCTTTCTACTTGAGACCCACTCTAATTGTAATTTAGTTTGTTAATCTGGTAATACCTAATCTGTGTCAAAGTCCTCTTTTGCCACACCTTCCAGCCTTTATCCTTTTCTAAAGTCTAATTATAAAGCATTGTAGCCTGAGTAATAATTCTTTTAAGTGGCAGCCATGGCTTTGTTTACTTTTGAAATGTAAAAAATTTTCAGATTTCTTATTATAAAAGTCATATATTTATGCAAAAAGTAAATATATATTTGCTTAAAAAATTAAAACAATGTGGAACTATATAAAGTAAACACTAAATGTGCCATCATCCTCTCCACCTCATTCCTTCCTCAGTGATAACAATTGTTGAGTTTGGTGTGTTGGATTCTAAACTGAACTCTATGAAAATACATACAATTTATACATTGTATATACATGTACACATATAAAATTTT
Source organism: Eptesicus fuscus (assembly GCF_027574615.1). Taxonomy (NCBI): domain Eukaryota; kingdom Metazoa; phylum Chordata; class Mammalia; order Chiroptera; family Vespertilionidae; genus Eptesicus; species Eptesicus fuscus. Next base: position 39,125,249 of record NC_072478.1, on the reverse strand, counting down.
TGTTAACTAAAAATAATTAAAAATTACTTATGATAAAAAACTTTTACTTATATTAAATACAATATATTTTATAGGGAAGGTATTCTTCCTCCTCTAGCTAGTGCTAGCTAGCTATCATTTTCATTTTTCCTTTGTGACCAAGTTGTAAGTCAAGAAAAACAAGAGAGTGTCTACAAATACCAGGAAAACTTGTAGTTAGATTTTCATTTTATATAATGGCATGAAAGAATGGAAATAGTATCATAAAAATTAAATTATTTATGAATGTCATATAGCATATAGTTTTTAAAAGTTTTATAATAGTAGAACTTTATCAAAGGACCACAAAGGACCAAATTTAATGTAATAAAGTTAGTTCTTTGGCAAAGCTTTCCTTATCTAAAAAAACTATTTCCTAGAAAATTTAAAAAATACAAAAACAAAAAAACTCACATGGTCAAATCACATTAATAGCCAGAATAAGATTTTATGGTATGAATTCTAGTCTGTGTTCCTTTCCTAAACCCTTTTCTGCAAATCCTAGGTGGAATTTTATGAGGTCTGTCTGTATGATGTTCACACTTTTTGAAATATAAATACTTTATTTAACCTAATTAAAAAATACCTTAAATAACTAAAATGTGACTCCTCTCATTTTTTATTACCCCAGTTCTCATATAAATGCCTTGAATTGGAGTGGACCTCAGAGGTTGGCTCATTCAATACTTAGGAAAATAAATTTTATGGAACCCCAATTGCTACTAAGGAATAGTACATTTTTATTTAGTGGCACTTGCAGCAATATTGCTATTTCAGAAGGAGAATGTCCTAGTCTAGAGGAAATCACCTTAAAAGTAGCTGTACAAATGATGAGCATCAGCTTTTTTTTTTTTTAATGACAGTTTGAAACAAAAAGAGTTGCTTTATTTACGAATTTCATAAACATTTCCAGTAAAGACCCAATTGGAGTTATCTTTTGAGACACATTTTACTAAAAGCCTTTTTTTAAAGCACAAAGTATTTGTGAAATAGGACAAGTAGGAAGATAGGAAAATCTCCTACCTACTGAATCTGTTTTTGCATTGTTTCATAAACAATAGCCAAATTACTTACTATGTTAATATGTTTTCTTTATTCTGAAAAGGTGGAATGTCTTACTGGTTAGTTCTTGAAAGAAGGAAACAAGAGGCTGCTGAATGGGATTAGTGAGATAAAATACTTTTCAACTGCTCAGTTACTAAATTTTCTGAACCCACAGTAGAGGTCTGAAGTACATTTTAGATAATTGAAAATTGACTTTTAAAACCAAGTCTCTTGAAGCCTTTGATATGTTCTAGTTCTTTATGACTTACCTGACAATACTATATAAAAATTAGTACCCGTATAGTATAAAATCACACAGCCTTAGAGTGTGGCTCCCTTTTTTCTACATTAGTAGGTATAAATGAAAAGGGGCATTGTCTACATCAGAATTTCCTTTTCACATCTCTATATTAAATGCTTTGTTCCCCTGTATATTTATCTTAAAATCAAAAAGAAATAATGCTCTGTTGTCTTTCTGTAGTTGCCACCGACGCTATGGAAGCTCTATTGTGAATGCTTTAAAATTCTCAAACCAGTTTTGTCTGTTATACTTGGAGCTTAGTCATCATCATACGTAGCAGGACCTGGTTAAGAAGGCTGTTCCGCCTCTAAGCCTTGCTAGATTGTAGCCACTAGCAACCAGGCTGCAATAATTTCCCTTTGATGACATCATCCACTGTGGAAGAACACAGTTGCTTTAGCGAGTCGAACTACATACAGTTCTAACCCTCATCAAATATGGCATCTCCCTTGCCTGCTGCAGCAGGGGTGGAGGAAATGCCACTGTCTTTTTAAGCTAGCAAGCTTTTCTTTTTCTTCTTCTTTTTAAAAATTCTAATCATGGATGCTTCTTCTGATCCTTATTTGCCTTATGACGGGGGAGGAGACTATATTCCCCTGAGGGAATTACATAAAAGAGGTAATATCATCCCCTTGCTATGAATCCACTGTGGGTATGTTTTGCATGCGGCTGGGCGGTTCTCTAATTGAAACAGGTTCTTGGTTGTCCTTTAAATACTTCAGTATGTTGTTTAGTTGGCCTGGGTTGTTAGCTAGGGGCAAATGCAACCTTCTGAATGTTCTGTAGTCCTCTCTGATTGTTTTCTCTGTGCAGATTAGTACTGCTTCAGATCACATCGGACTCCGACTCCATCTTCTGTGTGAAATCCTCTTTCTATTTAACTGGGAAAATAAATTAATCCGCTTTTACAGCTAACTAATGTAGTGTTGATTGGCACCTAAAAAATAATGTTTTCCTTCCTTCGGAAAACTTGTTTCCTTTAATTTATACAGGGAAATCAAGTGTGTCTGTGTACCTTTATATTTCAGCAGCTGCCAATGACCATGTAGTTTTCACGCCACAAAGTAAATTGATAATAAAAGCTGACTAGCATTTTAGAACACTGAAATGACAGTAAAGATGAACACATTTTTATGTTAATATTTTTCAATTGATTAACATTAACTACATTATCTTACACAGGTAGCTTTTAAAAATTGATATGATAAAAAATATAGGGTAATTTTTACACATCAGAAAAAATAATAGTCAATGGTTTGTAAAAACCAGAAAAGCACCCAACATTCACATAAATCTTTTGGCAGGTACTTAAAACTGATTACATGTTAATTTAAACTGCTTTTTATTTATTTTTCTTAAACTGGTTATACTAAAACTAGGCTGTTGGCAATTGTTCTAGAAAAATAAATTGCCACTAAAAAAAACTATCTTAGGTGACTTTATGAGCCATGTTAGTTTGAATTACTGCCTAATATTATAAACTCATTTTATGTTTTAACCCAAACTTATATTTATGAAATAAAGAAGTCATGATTTTCCTGAGCATATTTAGCCTGTTTTATTTAAAATATAGTTTCTATTCTGACAACACTTTTTTTTTTCATAAGTTCCATTGGAAATTTTTTCATTTTAATTTCTTTTTTGATTAAGGTATTGCATATGTGTCCTCATTCCCCCCATTACCTTCCCATTGAATTGAAAAGTTAAGATAGTCAACAAATATTTATTGGTTGCATTGTCTGCTAGATACTATTTTAGGCTCTGTACAGCTAGATACTATTTTAGGCTCTGTATAGCTCTGTACATTATATATCCTATAGTATTCTGTTGTTAGTAAAAGCTTGTTTTTCAGATTTTGAGAAAAACTGCACCAAGGATAATGTTACATACACAGTATTGTGCTTCATACAGAGTTCCCCTCTTAATGAAACATATATAATTACATATATATGTAAAATAATATGTATATAATTTCAGAACACTTGGGGAAATAACCAAATGAAGAAGAAAATAAAAGTTTTTCATAATCTTACCACCCAGAGCTGTTGCCCTCCCTCTCCCCCCCAATTCTTAGTGTGTGCATTAACTTACTTTTTCCTATGTTACCATCATCTTTTTTCTGTTAAGGCTATCTTTAAACAGGAAGCAACTTGGATGAATGGTGACTGTTCAAATGTCACAGTATTTGTTAAGTAATTAAACTGTAAAACAAGACAAATTATGTTTTCTTTGAGCTATTACAACATCTTTTTGTTGATAATAAACCAAAAGACCTAGGCTTGAGAAACTTAAAATTGTCAGTGTTAAGCTTAACCATCTTTGACGTAACTTACTTATAGAGTTCATCTCTGTATAACATATGCAAATAATAAAAAATAAGCCTAAGTCAGTGATGGCGAACCTATGACCCGCGTAGCCATTTCTGATGACACGCGGCCGCTGAGGCAGCCACGTGCCGAGGATGAAACATTTGCTGCTCCTGAGGATGAAACATTTGCGAAATAATGTTTTTTCCTCAAAGTGACACACTACCCGAGTTATGCTCAGTTTTTTGGCGAAGTTTGACACACCAGGCTCAAAAGGTTGCCCATCACTGGCCTAAGTGTATGTGAGAGTAGGCATGGTTACTGATACAGTTATTACTAAAATATAGGCTTTTTGTGTCTATTATATTTTCATTAATAATCCTTTAGGGATCTTGCTTAAGTCTAAATCAGTCTTTCTCTTGGCAGCCCAGATAGATTCCTTGTCCCTTGATGAGACTTATTCAATTAATATAAGCTAATGTTATTTGAATGTAAAATTGTGTCTTTGTAGTACCAATGAGTTAGTTATTAGGCTTTCTTGACTGTACTTTAGTATCTGAGGGTAAAAGGTTGCTTTCCATAATTTATAAGCTATTATAGCCATGGGTCAACACAAAGGAACTAGAGATGTGGGGATAAGCAGCTAACATAAATCAAGAAAACTGAATCAGGACAAAACAATGACTAGAAATATATCTTCAGGCTGATAAAAGGTGAAGAGGCAGACAATGGAAGTATGAAACTGTAAAGTAAACATGAAACTCAGAGTATTAGAGTTAGGATTACCTTTTTTGGAGTAAATTACATTTAATACTATTCTAGGTGAGATGGTAAATGATGTAGCTTCCTACTTAAGTGAATAATATAGAAACTGGAAATGTCAGTAGATTAAAAATAGAATTAGTTAATATATTGTTGATTAGAAATTATGACATTTTAGAAATAGCCATCTTTTGGGGTAAATTTCCTACACAGAAGCTATCAAGTTCTTTCATGAAATGTCTCTTTCATTTAAAAAAAAAATCTTTATTGCTCAAAGTATTATATAAGTCCCCTTTTCTCCTCATTGATCCATTGTAGCCCACTCCCACCCCCATCCACCAGTCTCTTTCATTTTTGTCAGGGAAAAAAAAACAACTTGCTTTATTTGGATTGTCAGTTTTATACTTTGACTTCCTTCTTAATTTGTTCATGAAGTTTAATTAGTTGCGGGGGCCGGGGGGAAGGAGGGGGAAGAATTCTTTCTTCTACCAGGCCCTATCTTGGATTTGATCTTTTGGGCCTTGAGCCTGCCTCCATTTATTCCCTGAGGGATCTTTAAAACTTATTTCAGTATTAATTGTTTCATTCAAAGAATTTAGTTGAGCTCTTGTATATGTATAAAGCACTACTTGGTGCTGTGGAGAAAGATGGTGGTACTAATAGTAATATTAATAATAGCTAATACTTAGTGTAGAATTTACCATTTGCCAGATACTGTTTTAAGTGCTTTAGGTGTATCAGGTCATTTATGTGTAACAAATCATTTTAATCCTCATTGCAGACTTGTGAAGTATGTATTGTTTTAATCCCCATTTTTCTGTTGACAAAACGGAGGTAAGCAAATGATAAAAGTCAGGATTTGATCCAGAAGATTTGGCTCATACTCTAATCATGCTTCTTACTACATATATATATATATATATATATATATATATATATATCCCTGTAATAACCTGGCATTTTGAGTCTGGAACGAGCATAAGAAGGCTTCCTAAGTTAAAAACAAAGAAACAAACCCCAAGGAAGTTAATAAATTTCTAGGGAATGGTGTAGACTACATGTTCTCTGGGACTTTACGGGAGGAAGAGATCAGTCTCTTTTTGACAAGTGTTTTCAAAGTAGGCCAAGTCTTCAAGTACACAAGGGAATTTGATATGACTTTCCTGGGGGAGAGGATAGAATGAGTACATGCTCTGGTGGGAATAAATGCCTCGTATGTTGTTCCCTGATTAGTTTTGCTATATAAATGGGTCATACAAGGGATAATATAGAAAGGTGGGAGGTAGAAGACCACCAATTCTAGGGGAAACTTGAATGCCAGACTAATAACAGTTTAAACCACAAAAATTGTGACCTTTCTATTGAAATAAAAGTTTGAGGTCTGTTGTTTTTTTTAAGTTTGTACTTGATATCATTTCTTGACATTCATTAGCTAAGAGATGTATTTAAGTAGTTTTTTTGTTCTTATTATAATAGATGAATTTGTTCATTTTTATTTCCTCCTAAAAGTATCAGTAGTTCACATTTTTTGCACATTATTTGGAAATCCAGGTGCTAGATGATATTCTTACTGCCATAGGGATATTTTGTAGGCTCTTTGTAAAATGATTGTAAGTATCCGGTCATTGTTGTGCTTCTGTTACCTCTAATCTTTTAGCCAAGTAGAAAATTAAATCTGTTCTTACAAATTAATTCATCTAAGTGTCTGTGAATTAAAAGAACAAAATAAAGATTCTTTATTTGATGTTAGTAACTCTTTGTATTCTAAAACAATACAAAGCCTGTCTTTAAATTTATTTGCCCACAGTATCTGAGTTCAAAATCTTCAATAAAATTTGGTTCAGATTACTATCTTTAGTTCTATTTTCTAAAAATAACCTACACTTTACTATGATTAATTTTATACCATCTCATGGCGTGTTGTAAGTCATAAATGCTTTGTTTATTAAGATTTCATAATGTGAGCAGATTTGCCACATAGATTAGGTTTGTAACTTTGGTTTGTAACTTTTTTCCCAGCATGAGGACTTTTCTTTGTGCTTACACAAAGGCACAGGAGACGGATGGCTTACATTGTATTTTAAAGTTTGTTTTTAATAAACATGTTTAATTTGTAATTTTTTGTAGTCTCTTTCAAACACAATTAGATAAAAATGGATTTACTTTGGTTTATGTCAATTTATTTCTCATTCTATTTCAGAGAAATAAAACAGATTTCGTAATTTAAAAAACTCATGTAATATATAAATCATCTTATATACAGAGATAATAAATGAATATGGAATTTCTTTCCAATTATACAAATGTTTTGATATCCACTTTATTATCTCTACCTTTATTTTGGGGTGGCAATAGAATAGAGAAGAAAACAGTGAATTGGGTAGTAGGCTCAGCATTGCTGCTTATTGGTTTTATGTCTTTGGTCAACTTCTTTGGGATTTGGTTTTAATTTCCAAGTCTTTGCAGTTTAAATGGATGGCAGTTAAATATGGCTGGATGGCAGAATAGATTTAAAGAGTACATACTTCATTTATCCTATTCATTTATCCAGCAGACATTTAATTGACCACCTACTAAATACTAGGCATGGTGCTTGCCGTTACCCTTTTAATCTTTCATTTGGGAGTCTGCTAACATTCTGGAACTTCCACTATCAACTTACAACATTTACTTTCCCCTTCCTCACCAGGATGAACTTTTCTTATCAGTAAGGTCACAGAGGGAGGGAAAAAAGTACATTGGGGACTAGACTTCCTGCTCTTAATATACAGAAGAAACTGGGTAGTTGGGCAATATGTAGGGTTTTGGATTTCTGCCTGTCTTCTTTCATAATTAAACAAAATATTAAAGATGTTTTATATGTGTGTGATAGGACAGTAATCTGCATTATGAGCTTAAATGATAAGAATCACTGCTGTCACATCTTTTGAGATCAATCCTAGAGGTAATAATAATTTTAGGAATAAATATATAACTAGTTTTTCATGTAAAATTGTTATTTGGATATTCCCCTTTGAAAAAAGACTTAGGCTGCTGACTATGTGTGGCTTTGAAATTTACAAAAAGCTCAGCCTAAGGTGAAACCATGAAGTAAGTATGTTTATTTTTTTTTAGCTCAGTTTACCAAATATATATTGAAGGCCAGTTGGTGGGAATATAAAGGTTTTTATTGATGAGAAAGCAGATAATTTCATTAATGTTGTATTCTCTAGTTAAGTATTTATCAAATTTCAGTTTTTAACATGTTGGTTATGAAATCAATTGTGTTTGTGACTAGTATTTTAAAAAGAAGTGTCAGAGTATATGCCAAATAGTAAGTATATTAAACTTCGGTTTTACTTCCGTATGTATCTGTATACTATGTCAGTGAGAAATGCTCTTGGCGTGGGCCAGTCAAACAAGTTTGAAAACCAGTTTCTTAAGTATACAATTAGGAAGGCAGTTAACACTTTCTTTTTAGGCAGTATGTCTGTGGCCTAAGCTGAGTCTGGAACAACCTCAAGATGAGAATGGGGTGTGTTACTGTCCCAGACCGCTCCTAAAGCATAGGGATGTGAGTGCTGGTAGCAAAACTGTGCCCGTGATTACTATTGCAACATTTTTTCATTGCAATATTTTAAATAATATAGGACAAGTGGTTTGGAACCAAAGGCAAAGAGGGATGATGGTAGTGATGGATAGGATTGTATTGTCTGAAAGCTAAATGCATGGGCACAAGTGTTTTGGGAGAAGGCACCACCTAACTTGGAAAGGAAAGTGTCCAGATATCATAAAATATACAAGCAAACAAACCATGAGATTATTTTTTAGGCAGTATTGCATAGTGGTAAGAAATGCCTTTGAAGTCAAACTACTTGAGTTTGAATCCCTCTTCCATTACTTACTAGCTTTGTACCCTTGGGTGTATTTCTTAATTCCATACCTTGTTCTAATTTATAAAATGGAGACAGTGATACCTATCTCTTGGGGTTGTGAGGATTAAATGAGCTAATAATACATGTAAAGTGCTAAAAACGATGTCTAGTACACAGTAAAGTACTCAATATAGTTGTTTCATTATTCTTATTGACACCAGATAGATAACGATTCGTTGCCTCTAGGTGGGAAAGATTATTTTAATTCTGATGTAATCTAGTTTGTTTTTTTTCATTTGTCAGTTATATTGCCTAATCCAAGGTCACAAGGATTTACTCATGTTTTCTAAGAAGTTTTATAGTTTTAGCCCTTACATTTTGGTCTGTGATTCATTTTTAGTTAATTTTTGTGTATGGTATGAGGTATGGGTCCAGCTTCATTCTTTTGCATGTGGACAGCCAGTTGTCCCAGCATTTGTTGAAAACACTATTCTTTTCCCATGGTGAAAATACTACTTTAAATAATAATGAATATTACTTTCTACAGATAATATAAAAACTTTTTTGTTGAGATTACAAATACTAGTATATAATGAATTTGTGTTTACATAGGTATGCATGAATTTTATAAAGTTCTGTTTCTAGGGAAAAATAAACAAGGCATAAAATATTATTAATAAAGTTATTTGCAAGAAAGTTACATGCCAGTTACAGCTCAATGACTGGATAATTTCTCCCACTTGCTGAGGTATTTTAGTGTTGGTAATACTTGAACTATGAAATATTGTTGGTGATATTTGATTTGTAAAATGTTCAATTATGGAAAGGTTGATTATTGACCATACTTTTTTGGATATTAGTTTTTATGTCCATGTCAGGTATAATGAATTATATTATCTGTTAAAAATCTATAAGATTTTTACACAATATACAGTTGTAGCAGAGCTCATTAGTCAAATTTGTAAGATTCCACCCCCCTTTGTAATATTTTCAGTCTTTTAGTTAATATTATAATATCTTATGAGTAATATAATACATAGTAATATAATATAATAGGCAGTATTGCATAGTGGTAAGTGTTGTTTTTTTATTTAATTTATTGATTTTTGGACAGAGGAAGGAAGGGAGAGAAACATCTACTTGTTGTTTCACTTATTTTTACAATCATTGCTTGATTCTTGTATGCTATTGGCCCGGTACACGGAATTCATGCACGGGGGTTGTCCCTCAGCCCGGCCTGCACCCCCTCCAATCTGGGACCCCTCAGGGGATGTCCGACTGCTGGTTTAGGCCCGATCCCTCTCACAATCCGGGACCGCTGGCTCCTAACTGCTCACTTGCCTGCCTGCCTGATTGCCCCTAACCACTCTGCCTGCCAGCCTGCTTGCCCTCAACTTCTCCCCCACCTCTGGCTTGCTTGCCCCCAACTGCCGTCCCTGCCAGCCTGCTCGCCCCCAACTGTGCCCACTGTCGGTCTGATTGCCCCCAACTGCCCCCCACTGCCAGCCTGCTCGCTCCCAACTGCCCCCCCTCCTGGCCTGATCACCCCTAACCACCTCTGCCTCGGCCCCGCCACCATGACTTTGTCCAGAAGGACGTCTGGAAGGTCTCCCAGTCTAATTAGTATGTTACCCTTTTATTAGTATAGACTAGAGGCCTAGTGCACAAAATTCATGCATGGGGCGGGCGGTTGTCCCTCAGCCCAGCCTGCACCCTCTCTAACCTGGGACCCCTCGAGGGATGTCTGATGGGCAGTCGGACATCCCTCTCACAATCCAGGACTGCTGGCTCTCAACCCCTCGCCTGCCTGCCTGCCAGATTGCCCCTAACCACTCCCCTGCCAGCCTGATTGACACCTAACTGCTCCCCTGCCAGCCTGATCGATGCCTAACTGCTCCCCTGCTGGCCCGATTGCCCCTAACTGCCCTCCCTTGCAGGCCTGGTCCCCCCTCAACTGTCCTCCCCTGCAGGCCTGGTCGCCCCCAGCTGCCCTCCCCTGCAGGCCTGGTTGCCCCCAACTGCCCTCCCCTGCAGGCCTGGTCCCCCCTCAACTGCCCTCCCCTGCAGGCCTGGGTCCCCCCTCAACTGCCCTCCCATGCAGGCCTGATCGCCCACAATTGCCCACCCCTGCTGGCCATCTTGTGGTGGCCATCTTGTGTTCACATGGGGGTGACCATCTTTGACCACATGGGGGTGGCCAACTTGTGTGTTGGAGTGATGGTCAATTTGCATATCACCTCTTTATTATATAGGATTATTATATATAGGATGCCCTGGCCAGGGATCAAACCTGCAATCTTAAGAGTATTGGGACGACGCTCTAACCAACTGAGTTCCCTGGCCAAGGTCCTAATGATGTTTTAAATGCCAGAATATTTGAGCAGAAACAATAGCTTGAGTTTATTGATTTCCTACTGTTTGTCAGATATATGTATGATTTATCTCTAGTCCATATACCATATTCTAAAAGTGGGTGAGAAATCCAGGTACCTCTACGAGGTGCTGGATCATGTAGTTAATAGGTGGCAGAGCTGGAATTTGAGTCTAGGTCTTTCTGATCTGAAAGTGCATTAAGGTCATGGGATTTCTCTACCAGGCACTGAAAAGAAAGTGATCTTTTCTCCAATCTTTTTCATTGCTGTTTTTCAGCCATTAGGTAGTAGAGGGTAGTCACTGGCATCTGGTAGGCAGACCTCCAGAAAAGTTGTTTTAAATTTTTTCTTGTTTTAAATTTGGGGAGGTACTACTTTCAGATCACACCTTCTTCCAGTCCACGATCTCGCAGGCGTCCTCAAACTACGGCCCGCGGGCCACATGCAGGTGTTTTTGCTGTTTCGTTTTTTTTACTTCAAAATAATATATGTGCAGTGTGCATAGGAATTTGTTCATAGTTTTTTTAAAACTATAGTTCGGCCCTCCAACGGTCTGAGGGACAGTGAACTGGCCCCCTGTTTAAAAAGTTTGAGGACCCCTGATAGGGTCTAGGTAGCAGGAGCTATCCTTTATCTTTTTGAAATTCAGTTGTTAAAATTAATAGACTCCTACTGTCTTTGTGTTTCTCTTCTCAAGGTTTACATTTCCAGGAGATACAGTTTGATTAGTTTAACTTGAATTATGTGCCTTTTTCTTTGCTGGAATTAAGGCCTTCACCAGGACTGTACCCAACGAGAAATAGAAGTTTCCTAAAAATAATTGGGTTCTGTTAAAGAAAGGGAAAAGGTTACCAGGCGAGCAGAAACAAGGGTCCATTATACAAATGATAACTAACCCTAATCTGGGGATAGTTACTGGACAATGTGTTTATTTGAAATTTGGAGATATATCTGGTTATTAATATTGAATATCTAGGTGTTGACTTGGGAAAAAGGTTAAAAACAAGAAAAAAGTGAAAAAAATTAATTGAAACCTATTCAAATCTCTTCTGGTTTTATAGCTAACCATTTACTCTCTTGCAAATGTTTTGTGAAACACCCACCCAAATTACAGATGCTATGCTCAAATTAACAACAATATATATATTTTTAATTTCCTCTTCTCATGTCCACCAGACACCAATTGCTTTCTGTTGTGTTCTCCCAGAGAGATGGTAATACTTTGAAATTTATGGGTTGTTTAAGGTTTTCCTCATCCACTTGTGTTCTTGCCTGTGATTTTTACAAATATTGCTCATTTTTTATTTGCTCTTTTGTTTTGATATCCATTTATGTTATTTTTCTTCATAAGCAGATTCAGGGAGATTCAAAAACTGTATTAACCCCATGGTAGTTCCAGAGTCTTTATAAATACCTTTGCATCCATATTTCTGCCTTATCCTCTTTCTCTGTGGCTGGAGAATAGTAAACTGAAGGCAATCTTTAAATGCTAATTTAATTGATTAATTGGACAGAAAAAATTAATTCTTTTTACTATATCTTTTGTGTAGCTATCATCAAAAACATTATTTGATCTCAAATTAAGAGCATCACCTATTGTAATACAAATATACAAAGATGTAAATTAAATAAATGCAGAATAGTTATTAGATTAAAGAAAATTCTGAGGTACCTGATGGTACACAGAAGCCCTATTATATGTTTCATTTCTCTTTATAAGGGTTATTAGAGGACCCGGCAGTTGGTGGTCATGTAATCACTGATTTTCTATTCTGATTTTGGAAGTTTTGGTTCTCTTTGTAATTGATTTACAATAAATCAAACTTACATTTAATTCAATAGAAATAAATAAATAAATAAAATTTAATTGGAAAATAGGATAACTAAGTAAGTATACCACCATGTTCATTTCATGTGCTGTTTGTAATACAAACTAACCCAAAGGTTTATTGTATGTCACAACAGATAAATATAGTAATCTGAAGTACACTGAAAGTGATGTGCAGTATGCAATTAATGATTTGAGGTAGTTTTAGAATGTCTGCCTAGTAATAAAAATATGCTAAGTAGTGAAAAGCTTATAAATCAGTGTGGCTAGTATAATAATTTATATTTTTGGTTTATAGGAAGTTTTAAAGGCTGAAGCCAATTGACAGTCTAACTATTGTAACTCTCTTATTTACTCATTCCCTCCCCTTGTTTTCCCAGCAAACCCTATGTAGCTATGTAGAATTGGTTTTTCATCTGTTCTTTTTTCAAGCCATGGCTTATTAACGCTAATAAGCCTTTTTTACTTAAAGTCTTTTAAAAGCCATAAACCTATCACTCACAACTCAAAGGTATTGGCTTTTAAGATTTTGCTTGTTATATGAGTTTCAAAAACTGAAATTTGAAACTCAAAAGCTATGATACTGAACCTTGTTCTCTGACATCTGCTGTATTTCTGCTCCTGTGGCTATGGATGTCTCACTGAACTGGTTTGGGGGAGATAGGTGGAGAGGACAAGGAAGTCATGTTGGTGAGGAGCCTTGATTAGCAGTTCCAAGAGGCATCCCAGTGTATCTCTACTATCTTCACAGATAAATAAATGAGCTGCATATGCTTAGAGAAATGGGAAGCCCAGGGCAAATCATGTCATTTTATGTTAATAAAATCCTAATATATAAAAACCCTGGGTTCGCCAAGACTGGAGGCTCAACCAACCAGAAGTCAGTCCTGCAGTCAGCGCTGGGTTGCCGTGGTGACCCAGCACTGACTGCTATGGCAGCAGCATGGTGACCCAGCACTGATTGCTGAGGGGGCTGCGAATCAGGCCTGGAGAGAGGCCTGAAGAGAGAAGCAGGGTCTAATTCGTAGCCTCTGTGGCAGCTGTTGATCAGCACTTGCCTCTCTCTCTCTGGGCCTGGCCAGCATCCGCACCTCTATTTCTCTCCAGACCTCCACCAGGGCTGCTGATCAGCCCCGCCTATCTAATCAGGCCCCGTTGATAGGCCCAGAATCGCTGACTGGCATAGAAACTGACCAATCAGAACCAAATCCAGGTGAACTGTGAGGAGCCAATGGTCACCTAGGAGGTGGAGCTTTTGACGCTAACTGGCATAGAAACTGACCAATCAGAACTAAATCTGGGTGAACTGTGAAGAGTAAATGTCTGCCTAGGAGGCGGAGCTTTTGATGCTGACTGGCATAAAAACCAACCAATCAGAACCAAATTGGCTGGCAGAGGAGGGAAGTTGGGGCGAGATCAGGCTGCAGGAGAGGGCAGTTGGGGGCGAGATCAGGCCAGCAGGGGAGGGCAGTTAGGGTTGATCAGGCTGTGGCAGGGAAGGGCAGTTGGGGGCGAGATCAGGCCAGCAGGGGAGGGCAGTTGGGGGCAACCAGGCCGGCAGGGGAGCAGTTAGGTGTTAATCAGGCCGGCAGGGGAGCGGTTAGGGGGTGATCATGCTGGCAGACAGAAGCAATTAGGGGCAATCAGGCAGGCAGTCAGGCAGGCAAGCGGTTAGGAGCCAGCAGTCCCGGATTGTGAGAGGGATCTCCACAGGGATCGGGCCTAAACTGGCAGTCGGACATCCCCCGAGGGGTCCCAGATTGGAGAGGGTGCAGGCTGGGCTGAGGGACACTCCCCCCCAGTGCACAAATTTTGTGCACTGGGCCTCTAGTACAACTATAAGAAGAGCTCTTACTGAGTATATAATCAGGGAAGTGCAGCTTCACCACCTTGGTCTTCTAGGCTCCCTTTCCGATATCTGCTGTAGGAAAGCCATATTATAATTTCCAAATTAACCCTTGTAATAATATTTTAGGAAAGAAAGAGAGATGTACTTTATATATGAAGAACTTCAATTTGTGCAAGTTCTATGCTTCATTCATGCATAAAATGAAGTTAGTTAACTTATACTGTTGCTTATAAAAATTTTATTAACACATATAATTTATATTCATCTCATTTTAATATATGTAAGTTAAACTCTATACAGATCTGGTTGCAGTGAACTATACACAAAGAAATGATGATAGGTTGGGAATATCTAAAAACCATTGTTATTGTTAGGAAACATAATACCTTTAAAATTACTCCTAATGTGGGATGTGTGGGTATTCTTGTGATCCCATTAGAAATGTGAATGTTCCCTACCCAGTTTAGAGTATGAGAGAAAATCTTTCCTATTTTCCTTCTTTGTGCTACTCAGATTTCCATGTTTGGCAGAACAAGCTATAAAAGAAAATATATGAAGTGTCACACATATATTAAAGTAAAAGACTGAATATTTTTTTAGTGGCCAGCCAATTATATTTAGCAGGTTTTTGCAATAATATACTTTAAATTAAAAATATTTATTAATTTCACAGTCAATATGGTATCCTTCAATTGTCAGTAATAATCTAGTACAGTAAGCAAAAAACAGGATACAAGGAGAAAGGTACTTTCCTCTTCCTGGAGGTTCCATTTAATTATATTTACTAGAGTCCAATAAATATTCTAACCAGCTCTATCTCAGCAAAATGTTTTTATTTTCATACCCAAATCTATCTTGTTCACTGTCCAAGCTAATATGACAGTAAGTCATAAGAAGGACCCAATCTCTAAGGGAAAATCTGTTTCTGTGGGCTTCCCCAAAACCAAGATCAAGCAGTATTTCCCTCTTTACTGTTTTCATCACCTTTGCTGTGTCAAGTAGAAGCAAGTAGGCATGAGGGGACAGAATGACCTTCAGGCAGTCTGTTGGGGACACAAGCTGCTCTGGCTAATTTCCACCTCAACATGTGCAATGGCAGCCTTAGATATTCTAGTCTAATGGACACAATGTGCAAGATCTAAAACATAATACATTGATCCACAAAGTCCTTTGGTTTAAAAAGTGTGAGTCCTTTATTTCTGGTGTTCACATATTTAGAATTACTGCATATAAATGTTACTGAGCTGAATGAGAGTTCATCTGCAGGTTCACACAGACTGAAAGAAATGTATAAGCAGGAGTTTTTAGTGGATGAAAGAATTCACTTTATATTTTATTTTAAAAAATATATATTTTATTGATTTTTTTTTTACAGAGAGGAAGGGAGAGGGACAGAGTTAGAAACATCAATGAGAGAGAAACATCGATCAGCTGCCTCCTGCACACCCCCTAATGCGGATGTGCCCGCAACCAAGGTACATGCCCTTGACCGGAATCGAACCTGGAACCCTTCAGTCTGCAGGCCGACGCTCTATCCACTGAGCCAAACCGGTCTCGGCCACTTTTTTTATTTACTTATTTTTAAATAAATACTTATTGTTCAGATTATTACAATTGTTCCTCTTTTTCCTCCCCATAGCTCCCCTCCACCCGGTTCCCACCCCACCCTCTGCCCTTACCCCCCTCTTCCCCCCCCACTGTCCTCATCCATAGGTGTACGATTTTTGTCCAGTCTCTTCCGGCACTCCCCACACCCCTTTCCCCCCAACAATTGTCAGTCCACTCCCTGTCTATGCCCCTGATTCTATTATATTCATCAGTTTTTTTTTGTTCATCAGATTTTTTATTCACTTGATTTTTATTATTTATTTATTTATTTATTTTTAAAAATATATTTTATTGATTTTTTACAGAGAGGAAGGGGGAGGGATAGAAAGCTAGAAACATCGATGAGAGAGAAACATCGGCCAGCTGCCTCCTGCACACCCCCTACCGGGGATGTGCCCGCAACCAAGGTACATGCCCTTGACTGGAATCGAACCTGGGGCCTTTCAGTCCACAGGCCAACGCTCTATCCACTGAGCCAAACCGGTTTTGGCTATTCACTTGATTTTTAGATTCACTTGTTGATAGATATGTATTTGTTGTTCATAATTTTTATCTTTACCTTTTTCTTCTTCTTCCTCTTCTTAATACCTTTCAGCATTTCATATAATACTGGTTTGGTGGTGATGAACTCCTTTAGCTTTTTCTTATCTGTTAAGCTCTTTATCTGCCCTTCAATTCTGAATGATAGCTTTGCTGGATAGAGTAATCTTGGTTGTAGGTTCTTGCTGTTCATCACTTTGAATATTTCTTGCCACTCTCGTCTGGCCTGCATAGTTTCTCTTGAGAAATCAGCTGACAGTAGTATGGGTCCTCCCTTGTAGGTAACTAACTGTTTTTCTCTTGCTGCTTTTAATATTCTCTCTTTGTCTTTTGCTCTTGGCATTTTAATTATGATGTGTCTTGGTGTGGTCCTCTTTGGATTCCTTTTGTTTGGGGTTCTCTGTGCTTCCTGGACTTGTAAGTCTATTTCTTTCACCAGGTGGGGGAAGTTTTCTGTCATTATTTCTTCAAATAGGTTTTCAGTATCTTGCTCTTTCTCTTCTTCTGGCACCCCCATAATTCGGATGTTGGTAAGCTTGAAGTTGTCCCAGAGGGTCCTTACACAGTCTTCATATTTTTGGATTATTCTTTCTTTTTGCTTTTCCAGTTGGGTGTTTTTTGCTTCTATGTATTTCAAATCTTTAACTTGATTCTTGTGATCCTCTAGTCTGCTGTTGGATCTCTGTATATTATTTTTTATTTCAGTCAGTGTATGCTTAATTTTTAGTTGGTCCTTTTTCATATCCTCGAGGGTCTCGCTACATTTATTGGCCTTTTCTGGAAAGTTCTTGAAAAACCTTATAACCATGGTTTTGAACTCTACATCCAGTTGTTTGCTTTCCTCCATTTCTTTCATTTGTGACCTGTTTCTTTGTCTCCGCATTTTGGCTGCTTCCCTGAGTTGATAGAGTGGCTTTGTGTGCTAGGTGTCCTATGGGGCCCAGTGGCCCAGCCTCCCTAGTTACCTGAGTGGACACTCTTGGTACACCCCTTTGTGGGCTGTGTGCACAGCCTTGTTGTAGTAAAGCCTTGATTGTTGTTGGTATCACTGGGGGGAATTGACCTCCAGGCCAATTGGCTGTGAGGATCAGCTGTGTCTACGCTGCGAGAACTTCTGTGCTGGAGACACCCTTATGAGACAAGACTTGCAAAAGCCTCTGTGCTCAGTTCGGATGGGACAGAGTCTCAGGGTTGAGCAGACACCAGTGGCTTCCCGTCAGCTCTGCCCTAAGAGGCCCCTGGGTCTCAGTGCCCCGAAGTAATCTCTGCAAGCACCTCTGAGAGAAAGCCGCCCTCGAGTTTCGCTTGCTGCCTGAGAGTCCAGTTTCTCCCTGAATGAGTCTGGGTCCCCAGAGTCTCACCTGGAACTGGAGTTCAGAGCAGTAGGGAGCTTCTGTCTCCCTCCCGGTTGAGAAAGCCAGCTGCGTACTCAGTTGCCAGCTGCCTTCCGCAGTTCCTCTGAGTCTCGGTGTGCTTTTCTCTTTCCTGACAGTCCAGTTTCTCCCCGAATGAGTCTGGGTCCCCAGAGTCTCGCCCGGAACTGGAGTTCAGAGCAGTCGGGAGCTTTTGTCTCCGTCCAGGTTGAGAAAGCCAGTCATGTACTCAGTTGCCAGCCCTCTCCGCGCGTGTTTTCGTGTCTCTGCCTTCTGTAGCTCCTCTGAGTCTCAGTGTGCCTTTCTCTTTCCTTCTAGTTGTAGAGTTTCCACCAGCCAGCCATCCTGTGGTTCCAGATGATGTCGTTTTGTCTTTTAGTTGTAGTTTTGAAATTGTTGTGCGAGGCAGCATTTTAGGTCTTTACCTTTGCTGCCATCTTGGTTTCTCCTCACAATTCACTTTTTAGATTGGTGCCAATGCGGAGAAGGGATGAGCTTGCGTTCCAAAATACCCAACTCCCCAATGGTTTACAGACAAGAGGCAAAATCATGCCATCACGAATAAGGGGTTTGGGATTATTGGTGAAACTGATTGGTCAAGAGTGAAGTAAGGTAAATCATGATGTCAAGCCTTGAGGTGAGCTTCGTGGTCCTGCAGTTTGGTTTCATGGGAGTCATTTCACTTTAGGGCTCAGGAGCTGAAACACAATTTAGGGCAGTGATGGCGAACCTATGACACGTGTGTCAGCACTGACACACGTAGCCATTTCTGATGACACGCGGCCGCATGCCGAGGATGAAACATTTGCTGCTCCTGAGGATGAAACATTTGTGACTAGAGTCTTGGAGTTAGTTTTTTCCTCAAAGTGACACACTACCTGAGTTATGCTCAGTTTTTTGGCGAAGTTTGACACACCAAGCTCAAAAGGTTGCCCATCACTGATTTAGGGCATAATGTTATCTTCAGCTTAAGGAAAGCCGTACCTTGTGACCACTAGTTAGTAGGGCTTGGCTGTTGTTTCTTGCTGCCTTAGGAAGTTAATAAAATGTACGGGAAAGGGCAAAGGCTATGGAGCATGTTGTGAAGAAACTAAATTGAGTGCTAGGGCTAAAGTAGTACCACCCAAATTAAATCAAAATCATACATTAAATCAGGACCCTTAGTTGTACATAGTTTAGATGTCAGTTTCTACAGAGTAAATATTTTAACGTCACTGAAGTCAAGACACATGGCTAAAATAAATACTTTTTGCTACTTCATAAAAAAGAATAATAGTCTCTACTTTTTTACTTCCTAGTTCTTAAGTCTGTGAGAGGAATATGTGCCTTTTTTGCTATTCACCTACATTGGGGCAAACAGCTTGGAAATGCTTATCATTGGGGCTGATGACATTGCGTTGTATACACATTAAGTGTATAGAAATTTTGCTTTTGTATTTTTTGCATAGAAGAGTAATAATTAAGATCAGTAGTCTGTGTTTCTTAAATTCTACCCAGATAAGGGCACATGGTCAGGAGGGAATTTGAAGTTTGTAAAATAGGTCATCTTATACATTTAAAAAATATTTTTTCAAAGTACACTTAAAATAATATTTTCTTTTAATTTCAGACTTATAGATGTTGAAAAATAGTGTACCCTTTACCTAGATTCCTGAAATGTTATATTTTACCACATTAGTTTATTCTGTCTCTTGTTCTTTCTCTTGCTATTATATATGCTGTTATCTGTGTAATATATGCTATTATCTGTGTAACATTTTTTAAAAATTGCCAGTGTTTTGTTTTTATTTATTTAAAAAATTTTATTGTTTAAAGTATTACATGAGTCTCTCTTTCTCCCATTGACCTCTCCCTGGTCGTTCCCAACCCCCAGCACATGCCCTCACCCTCCTACTGTTCTGTGTCCATGGGTTATGCATATATGCATGCATAAAAGTCCTTTGGTTGCTCTCTTACCTCCCTCTCCCCTGCCAGTTTTAATGTTACATGGAAAGCAGAGTCAGAGAGTCTCACATTTGTCAAGATATTATACATTGTCATATTCATTCTCCAGTTGCTTTCTGTTAAGAAAATTTGTGGCCTTTTAGTTAGCTTTTACCAAGTGGAAATTGCTGAATAAAATCAGGATAGAGGCAGAAAGAAAGAGCTGGTGTACTTGAGCTTTAAGTGTAAGGTTTAGAGAATATGTTTTATGTGAATGAGCATATGGGCCATTGTAGGGATTGGGCTTTTAAACCCTCGGTCAAGAACGATAAATTATTTATTCTTGGAGTACTTCTGCCAAAACACTGAAATCAATATACTATTCTCCTTTTAGAAGTTTTACACCTTTTCAAGGCAAACATTCAAATGTATTGAGTAGGGAGGTAAGAGGAAACCCTGTTTTATCTGGTAGAAGTAAAAGACATTTAAGTTTATTAGAACAATATTCAGTATTTATAATACTGTTTAAAATATTAACCCTTTCTATATTAGTGCTAGTTCCTACTGTCTCTTTGAATGACCAAGAAACAACTTGCAGCCTGCAGTATAATTTATTTGGCTTCTATCAGCAATAAAATTAGTTTTTAGTACTGATGTGACTGTGCAACTCTCCCTTTCCTTCACCCTCCAGCTGATTTATGATAATCTGTTGCTCTAATCTAGGCATTGTTTATTGTGATTGGGGAAAGTTCAGATTCTAGCTTTGCCAGATAATAGTTTTGTGAAGTGACTTAACATTTATGATAGTTTATCTGTAAATAAAAGGGAATGAGTCATTTTAATCACCAGACTGCAAGCCTTAAAGTCATACAATAAAATAAGCAGGTTTCTTGTGTTTTATTTTTACAATGTTTATTTAAACATTAGTATAGTGCCGCTCTATATTCTCTATCAATTAGTTATATTTCTATTAAAATGACACAATTCTAGATTATTACTTTTGGTATAAAGTCTATATTACTGCTACATAATTTAAAGATGTAATTTGTAATTATTTATGCTAAAATCGCCTATTTGAAATTATGTACCAGCTTTTCTAAGTTTTTAGGGCTTTAGAAAAATTTCAAATGCTTCTTTACTTATATGTCTTTATTATAAGGTGTAGCATATATAATAAAGACTAGAGGCCTGGTGCACAAAAATTTGTGCACTTGGGGGGAGTCCCTCAGCCTGGCCTGCACCCTCTTGCAATCTGGGACCCCTCCAGGGATGTCCGACTGCCAGCTTAGGCCCGCTTCCCAGGGGATCGGGCCTAAGCTGGCAGTCAGACATGCCCCTGGGAGCCCTTGGAAGATGTCCAACTAACGGCTTATGGGGGAGCAGGCCTAAGCCATTAGTCAGACATCCTTAGTGCTGCCGTGGAGGCAGGAGAGGCTCCTGCCACCGCCGGTGCTCTGGCCAGCTATGAGCTGGCTTCTGGCTGAGCGGCACTCCCCCTCTTTTGCTTATCTGCTCCGTGGTGGTCAGTGTGCATCATAGTGACTGGTAGTTCCCGGTCATTCGGCAGTTAGGGTCAGTTTGCATATTACCCTTTTATTATATAGGATATTTAACATTTAAAGATGACTTGTCCAAACTTACTTAGCTGTCTTGGACTAGAGTCTATGAGGCTGGCTTATTTTTGATACTCTAGTATGGGTTTGAAAGGACATGCCATGCCCTAGCTGGTTTGGCTCAATGGCTGGAGCATTGGCCTGCGGACTGAAGGGTCCCAGGTTTGATTCCAGTCAAGGGCACATGCCTGGGTTGCAAGCTCGATCTCTAGCTGGGGGCATGCAGGAGGCAGCTAATCAATGATTCTCTCTCATCATTGATGTTTCTATCTCTCTCCCTCTCTGAAATCAATAAAATATATTTTTTAAAAAAGGACATGCCATAATCACTTTGTGTTATTTCCAAATTTTACATAATATTTTTCTTAATTTGAGTCATTTTCTTAATTTTTCTATTTTATTGTAATGATTTCTAGTGATACTATTACTAATGAACTTCTAAGAAGGTTACATAGTTCACCATTGTTTCTCATAAAACATAATCATTGTTCCTCTTTTGCTTATAGGAACTCATTACACAATGACAAATGGAGGCAGCATTAACAGTTCTACACATTTACTGGATCTTTTGGATGAACCAATTCCAGGCGTTGGTACATATGATGATTTCCATACTATTGATTGGGTCCGAGAGAAATGTAAAGACAGAGAAAGGCATAGACGGGTAAGTATTTTCAGTCATTTAAAAAAATAGAGTACATAATTAGATCCTTTAATAATATATTTCTGCCAATGATCTCTGACTGTCAAAATATATGTTATACATTAAAGTAATTTTAAGCATTTTTAAAGTTTATTTATACCCCATATCTTTCCAGAAAGGATGTGAGGTATCTTAAAATAAAATAAAAAAGTGTGTAGTAAGACAAAATAGAAAGGAAAAGGAAAACAGGGCCCATGAGGAGGGAAGATTAGGTCAAGTTCAAGATTTGGAAGTCAGCATGATTTTGGGCTTTGATCAGCTATGGCAAAACAGGAAACGTTACATAATTCTCATTATTCAAAAGTAATTACTTTCTGGGGACGTAGTTTTATGCAGTATTGCTCTTTTATCTCTTTTCTCAGTTTTTAAATTCTGAAATGTTTCTCAAATTGATATTGAGTATTGTAATAAATCGCTATTAAAAAAAAGTGGCTTTTATTAGAGAGTACAACTTATGGATCTTTCTTGTTATGGGTTGTGACTTACTGGTATAATGTAATCCAAAAATACATTTTTAAAAAAGAGATAAAAAGAAATCTCTTTGACTGCAAAATTTCAAATTCCAAAAAGCCCTTTGTAACTTTGGAGTCTGCAATCTACCTGGCGCCCACAAACAAACACTTGGCTTCCCCCAAATGGGATTCTGGCCCCACCACCACCACCATCCTGGAGTGACACCCCACCAAATTGCAGCCAACGCTGCCAAGACCTCATGGTGCAAAACGCAGCCCACAGCCCAGCCCAACCTGGAAACAGTGGCTGTGGGTGCCAGGTAATGACGTCACGTAGCAATGTCTGGCTTCCTCTCCCTAGCTACTAGTGTCCTTGGAGTTTCTTCAGCTCAGGAACCCGACTTGCTTTATAGCCAGGTGCAGACATTTTACAGTTTAACTAAATATCTGTGAAGTGTTTTCACGTGCCTCATCTCATTTGATCCTCACAGAAGTCCTGAAGTAGGCAGATAGGACACGTGGTGGAATCCTATTTTCTTTTCATTAGCCGGAAAACAGAGATTTAGAAAGTTTAAAAACTTGACCCGAACGAAAAGAAGTAAGAAATGGTGGAACTTGAAAATGACTTCAGGTTTTCTCACTGCGCAGAATATAGTTAAACACTGCTACAGTTAAATATTTTACCCTTTGTTCTCCCTGCGTGATCTACAATAATTATCTGCTTCGTGTTGGTATTTACTGCTGTGTTGCTGACAGTTACCTGAAAGAGAAGTTGGGGTGCTTCACTGGGCTGGAAAAAGTTTAGCTAAATAAGAAAGCAGGTCTAATTAAGCAAGTTTATTCTATCTATATAAAAGGCTAAGTTGACTCGCATATGCATGATACATATAAAGTTCTCGCTGGTGCCCTCCTATGGGACAGTTGAGCATTGAAGTCCTACTCATAGGATATTGCTCCCCTGTCCCTTTTTCTTAGCCAATTTTATCTCTGTGCTGGTAGTAATGTAGTTTCTAGAATATGGCTTTTTCCCCCTTTTTATTGAATTTATTGGGGTGACACTGGCTAACAAAATTATGCAGGTTTCAGGTGCACAATTCCACAATACATCATCTGTACTATATTGTGTGTTCATCATCCCAAATCAAGTCTCTGTCCACCACCATTTATCTCCTCATACCCTCCTCCAGCCTCCCCCACTCAAACCCTCCCCCAGTAATCAACACTCTGTTGTGTCCATGAGTTTTTTTCTTTCTTTTTTGTTCAATCCCTCTACCCCTTCTCAGCCCCCACCCCCCAACTGTCATTCTGCTCTCTATGTATGAATCTGTCTTTTCTTTTGCTTGTTAGTTCATTTTGTTCATTAGATTCCACATATGAGAGGAATTGGATGGTACATGTCTTTCTAGAATATGGCTTTTTAACAATCCTATAAAACGGGTTTAGGTTTAGAAGTGATGCTTACTAAGAGAGGAAGACTTGGCTTCTTGTGTCTTAGTGAGATCTGGAAACCAAACCTGTTAACACCATGCTAATCTCACCTCCTCCACATTCAGTGGAGGACACATCTGCCTTACACACTGGTAAAAGAGGGCCTCTGGACCTGCCAGTGGCATAGGAGCTCTTCATTCCTGCATATTTACAGACCTATACATTTATTTGTAAATTTATTTTTATAGTCCCTTTATTCACATGAGTGCTTTTGTACTACATTAATGGGCATGGAACTGTTATTCACTGACCTTACCTTTTAAAGAATGTAATAATCCACTTAGGTTCTAGGAGCAGAGAATGACTAGGGAATGATCCACATTTCAAGCTTTAATGTCTTATTGCTGTGAATATAAAAGATGCATACCAGCTAAATTTGATACGGTTTAGACCAGTCTGGGTCAGACTTTATATGGTTTGTGGGTGGATCCTTTGTGCTCAAATTCTGAGGTTCTTATTAAAATACATATCTCTGGGTAAATGTTTGCCATTGGTTTACAGGTATAGCAACTGATAGTGGTTCCACCCCAAACTCACCTTTCCCATTATTTAATGTAGAAAGTACTGTCCTGTGTATAATAACTGAGAAAATGGTTAGATTCTAGAATTGTGGCTTCTAGTCATAATTTGAAAATGAAGCATAAGCATTTCTAATTTCAGATCAACAGCAAAAAGAAAGAATCAGCATGGGAAATGACGAAAAGCTTGTATGATGCGTGGTCAGGATGGCTAGTGGTAACACTGACAGGATTGGCATCCGGTAAGGAAACTTTTTATGCTGTCCTTTTCTGGTTAACAGAACAACAGAACAATAAATAGGTCTCTCTCCTTTCCACAATTTTTTTTTTTTGCAGGTATTGTTAGATTTTTAAAATCATTTTTATTTTGTTTCTTTCCTCCAAAAATCTTTTAAACACAAGACTAGAAGGCAGGAGGCTTCTGAATCTCGTTTTGGCTCTATCCAGTTTTTTAAATCTTTCTGGGTTCAGTTTCTGTATCTGTAAAGTACATGGTTTGGACCAGATGATCAATAAAATATCTTTTAAAGTTAACTTCATAATAAGGAACTAATATTTATTGAGTGCTTCTTATGTGTCATACACTGCTCTAAAAGCTTTATGTATATGTAAACCTCATACAATTCTATGGTATATGCCAGTGATTTTCAACCCTTTTCATATCATGGCACACATAAACTAATTACTAAAATTCGGTGGCATAGCAAAAATGTATTTTTTGCTGATCTGACAAAAATAGCTATAATTTTATTGTTGTTAATTTCTCAACTGAGGATATTTTACATTGCTTTTTCAGAGGGGGAGGAAGGGAAGAAGGGAGGGATGGAGGGAAGGTGGAGAGAGAGAGAAACACTGATGTGAGAGAGACACATCAACTGGGGTGGGAGCGAACCCACAACCCAGGTACATGCCTCTGACTGGAAATCAAACCAGGTGCACTCTGGTGCACAAGCCGATGCTCTAACGACTGAGCATGCCAGCCAAGGCAAAAATAGGTATACTTTAGATTCATTCACACCATACAGCTATTGTGTTGGCTGTTGTCATTTTTTTATTTGACAGTGTAAGGGAAAAGAAGTCAGTGCCCCTGACTGAATAGTCAGGTATTGCATGTTTTAAAAATTCTTGCAGCACACTGGATGAAAATCTCTGGTATATGTGTTATTATTATCACCATTTTACAGACAGAGGTCATATAAGAAATAAATGGCCAAGCAGATTAAAATTCAGGCAGTTTAGTTCAAGAGCGTACACTTTTAACCATCATGCTAGAGTAACCACAAAGTCCGTATGTGTGAGATTTTTAAGAATAGCATTGAAGATCTGAAAACAAACATTAAAGACTGTTTTAATGACTTTCAGCTTCCACCGTGGAAGATTATGTCCAGAAGAGCATGAGAAAAATTTAAAATTTGTGTGCAGAATAGAGGGAACTACTGATATCTCTAATTGACATGCACAAGAATTATATGACTCATTGATCTTTTTATATGGTGAAAAGGACCTAGATTTTTGCCATAAATTAGTGTATATTTTTGTATTCTGGCAGTAAATGATCTTGATGTATTTGATCTTTTGTTTAAGAAAGAAATGAAAATCTATCACAGTAATTAATGCTAGGAGTTTCACTAATTATTTCTAATGGACACTAGATTAATTCTATTAACTTTTGGATTGAAACATACTAGTAAAAACTCTGACTTCAGTAACCAGGTTTGTGAATTTCCTGCCAGGTAGCTGTCTTTTGAAGATGTTTTAGTATCTTTTAAATACCTTTTTAAAAAATCACAATTAATTTGAATGATGTAACTAGTTTTAATTTCAAACAAAAAACAACAGTTTTAAAGAATAGGAATTTACAGTTTTTAAAAAGTAGTATGAACTTAAGATAATGAAAATTTGAAAATCTTAAATTCACATTATATTACCTATATGACCCTTTATTTGTAGGGAGTCTCCTGTTTTCCTAGGATTTTTTAACTTGATAGTTCTTAACTCCCAAAAATGAACTTAATTTTTTACCACCTCCTACTTGTTTTTATAGGGGCATTGGCTGGATTAATAGACATTGCTGCTGATTGGATGACTGACCTAAAGGAAGGCATTTGCTTTAATGCTTTGTGGTACAACCATGAACAGTGTTGTTGGGGATCTAGTGAAACAACATTTGAGGAGAGGGATAAATGTCCACAGTGGAAAACATGGGCAGAGTTAATCATAGGTCAAGCAGAGGTAAGTCTTCTTTGTCTCAAGATGAATTAATAATTGCTCTAGAGAAATGAGTCTCCAAATTCATTTAATTATAGAGTTAACCACATATTAGATGATTGCAACCTGCATTAAAGGGAAAAAAGAAATATAATAGGATAGAATGAAAAAATGAGGCTACTTTACAGCAAGTAAAATATAAGTATTGTTTCAAGAAACTCTTATATTAATTACACAGTCACATATGAGTCTACTGGGCTGTGATGTGAAATATATTTCTTATTGTAGTAAAGAAGTGCAGTAGGATCTGTGTAACCACAAAAAGTTGTCATGAAGTCAGGTTACTAAAACTGCTTAACATATATTACATCATAATTATTTGGGAAGTATGAATTATCAAAAAATTTAGTAAAATAAGGCCTAACTGGAGATATCTTGGAGAAATCCATAGATTTTTCTTCATGGCATTACAGTATTGAAGTGTGATTATCCTGTTCTTGATGTTCTATTATGAACATTTTAGGAGTTAGAATATTATATAACATGTTACAGGATCATATATGATATGTTTTTAAAATTTTGCTATAGCTGAATTTTAGAGATTAAAGTATAGCTGAGGCTCTGCACAATAAGACTAAGGCTCCTTGGGATGGATACAAATATGTTTTCGGTTTCTACCTAAATGTTTGTTCATGTAAAGCTTTTCTTATTGTGGAAGTAAACAGGAGCCTTTACAAGTTTTACCCATTTCTTATGAGGCAAGCATTTGCATTAGTGGTGCATTGTAAATTAAATTCATACAATTGAACTGTTTGCTTTATAGGGTCCTGGTTCTTACATCATGAACTACATAATGTACATCTTCTGGGCCTTGAGTTTTGCCTTTCTTGCTGTTTCTTTGGTAAAGGTATTTGCTCCATATGCCTGTGGCTCTGGAATTCCAGAGGTAAGCCATGCAATACTTAGTACTAGTATCCTTAAACATTTAGTAATTGTTATGATGCTTATCATTTTTGCTTCTAGGGAAAGTAGTTGTTTTTTGGGGGGGACATGTTTTGTTTGTAATATAAAAAAAGAAAAGTTTAGCTCTAGCTGGTTTGGTTCAGTGAGTAGAGTGTCAGTCTGAAGACTGAAGGGTCCCAGGTTCGATTCCAGTCAAGGGCACATGCCTAGGTTGCTGGCACATCCCCAGTGGGGGCCTGCAGGAGGCAGCCGATCAATGATTATCTCTCATCATTGATGTTTCTCTTTCTCTCTCCCTCTCCTTTCTTCTCTGAAATCAATAAAAATATGTTTAAAAAACAACAAAAAAAGTTGAAAAAAATGTATGCTTATTGTAGACATTGAAAGAAATTCTGCCCTGTAGTCATTTCACCATTTACCTTGGAGGTTGATTTTTTTTTTTCTTAACACTAATTTATCACATGGCTAACCAAATAGCCTAAGACTTACTTAGATCCCAAGAACCTGAAGAAATATCTTATAGCCTGAAGTTATTTGATAGATTAATTGATGTTTAGATTTAAATACATTCATTTTCTCTATATAAATATATCTTAATTAAATAAGTTAATTTTTGAATTTGGCAGATAATATTTATTACCATTTTATACTTTAAAATAAACATTGGGTCATAGTGAATCAATAGCACAAACTTTTGTGTTTTATTGTTTATCAACAGTAAAGGAGGCTATAGTTAGGATTGAGCATCATATCAACTCATTTCTTTCCCCTTTGTATTTTTCTGTGTTAAATAATTTACCACTTTTTCTAGTGCATTTCTTGTAAATACTAAATTGTAGTGATTTTCAAAGTCTATTAAGAATATCTTCAATAAGGAGCAATATCATACAGTATTTAACAGTTGTCACTTCTTTTTAATGTGTAGGTAAATATTACACATAATTACAGGACTCTGAGAAGGCATAATATCTTTATTTCCGACACAGAATGTCTGAAATGTATCTAACTATATTATATTTCCAAAACAAATACTCAAATTTGTCTTTTTCTGATTTGTAATTATTTATCTTGTATTAAGGTCTGTATTCCTTTGAACGTGGCCTAATATTTTAGTTTTGTTCGTGAGATAGGGTTGCCTTCTATCCTTGCTTGGGAACAGTGTTAGAATATGATATAAATTTATTATATGTAGCTATTAGTTTAAGCTTTTGAAAAATAAATTGTAAATTATTCATAGTCCACCAAAATTTATGAGGTGGTATTCTGAGTAAAACAAGAGAGTCACTTAAGTAAGTTAAGTTCTCATGGTTCTTTTTAAAGGATATTAATCTTTCCTTTGTAGATTAAAACTATTCTGAGTGGATTCATCATCAGAGGTTACTTGGGAAAATGGACTTTAATGATTAAAACCATCACATTAGTACTGGCTGTGGCATCAGGATTGAGTTTAGGAAAAGAAGGTCCTCTGGTACATGTTGCCTGTTGTTGTGGAAATATTTTTTCCTACCTCTTTCCAAAGTACAGCACAAATGAAGCTAAAAAAAGGGAGGTAAGTGTCTTTTCTAGTTTATTTGACATATAAATATCTGTCATATACACTTAATCAGTTGAAGAATTTTCTAGTGTAAAAATCATATTTACTCTTTACTTTTTGGATACATTTTGTGTTCAGATTAAAATTACAATGGGAAAATTGTTTGCTTCTTTCTCTTTTTGTGAATAATCGCTAATTGCTTTGCCTTACACCTCTCCTCTGAAGTGTTTCTCAAATGTAGTATTATTTTACTCTTCTCTCTCACCATCAGTACTTCTCCAGGGTTGGAAATATTAACAGCTGTGTTTTCCTGAAGTGTCTGATGCCAGTGGGAGTGTGTATCATCTGCAGAGAGCTGTCTGGCACCAGGGGGAAGTTCTGAGGGCCTTTAGACCGCCTAAGGTTTAAATCAGAGATTTACATTAAAGGAGCTGTAGGAACTCCTCCTTTATTCAGCTGTTAGGGAAGTTTCTTTTACCATTTTTTTAAAGGCCAGCCTGAGATCGTCCAGGAGGTCTTTAAACTTTACATATTATAGAGTTTCCCTGATATTTCTAGATTGCTCTGAATGTCTTTTAGGAGGAAGGTAGGCTCCTGGGATCTTCTGTGTTAGCTCTAAACTTGGGAGGCCCAATCCCATCCTGTTTTCCCAGTCTAATCTGCAGTTCTAGATGGTGCAGAGTCCTTTGGGTTTTTAAGGTACAATATTTTGTATCTCATTAAATATTGAGAATTCAGGGGTTTCTGGCTCTAGCATAGGAGGAGCTTTCAGCCTGTTGTGTTTTATACTACAATGAAAAAAGTAGAGTATTTTTAGCAAACTATTTAATTCCTCAATTGAAATAATTCCAGTTTGTTTTAATGCTAGCACTGAAATGTCCTTACATTGGCAGTAGTCTAAAAGTGGAACATTTCAGAGCATCATTGCTCTATCTCTGGATGATAATTGTGACTTCAGTACAATCCTGTATAACAGCGATTTTCTACCTTTTTCATCTCATGGCACACATAAACTAATTATTAAAATTCTGCAGCACACCAAAAAAATATATTTTTTGCCAATCTGACAAAAAATAGGTGTAATTTTGATTCATTCACACCAGAAGGCTATTGTATTGGCTGTTGTCATTTTTTTATTTAACAAAAGGAAAAAGAGGCCAGTATCCTTGACTAAATAGTTAGGTGTTGCATGTTTTAAAAATTCTCACGGCACACTGGTTGAAAATCGCTGTTATGTAATTAGGATAACTAATATTGTTATTGATTACTTACTATGTATCTGGTTCTATGTTAGATTCTTTACTTTCACCTTAAAATTCAATCCCATGATAATCCTATTAACATGGCATTATTATTCTCATTTTTAGATAGGTAACTAAACTAAATCTTGGCTAATTTGCCCAAGATTACGTGTCAGAGTATGGATTAAAATTTACTTTTCTTCCACTCTAAAGTCTATACTCTTAACTACCCTACTACTACTACTACTACTACTACTACTACTACTACTATGGCTGTGTGGACATGTGTTTATGTCTTCTCAAAACAAAACCTAAACTATACTAGGGTAAGTTAGTGGTTAAATGGAACTATAGCATTCATCTCCCCAGTTAAATTCCTTTACTTGCTATTGTACCATGACATTTTGGGGGTAAGATTTACATTTTTATTTATTCACCAGAGACCTGGTGCACGAAATTCATGCATGGGGGCAGTGTTCCTCAGCCCGGCCTGCACCCTCTCCAATCTGGGACCCCTCAAAAGATGTCCTACTGCCAGTTTACAGGGATTGGGCCTAAACCGGCAGTTGGACATCCCTCTCACAATCCGGGACTGCTGGCTCCTAACCGCTCACCTGCCTGCCTGCCTGCCTGCCTGATTGCCCCTAACCACTCTGCCTGCCGGCCTGCTCGCCCCCAAATGCCCCCTTGCCAGCCTGATCACCCCCAACTGTCCCCCCTGTTGGCCTGCTCACCCCCAACTTCCCTCCCCACTGGCCTGCTCACCCCCAACTGCCCCCCTTCCCTGCTGGCTTGCAGAGGCCAAGGTCGGCCAGGGCAGTGGGAAGCTTTGCTTCCTCCATTGCCAGGGAAACCCAAGCTTCCTGCTCGCTCCGTGGCTGCAGCCATCTTGGTTGGGTTAATTTGCATACTTGCTCCTGATTGGCTGGTGGGTGTGGCTTGTGGGTGTAGCAGAGGTACAGTCAATTTGCACATTTTCTTTTATTAGTGTAGATTATAAGTGAAAAATGTAATTTATTAGAAAATGTTATAGAAATTTAATTCATCTGAATTTTAATAATGTTTATGACAATTTTATTCTGTCACCTTAGTATATAAATGTCTAGAGTTTACTTGTTTAGGGTACTTGTTAGTGAAAGCATTAAAGCCTCATATTTTGTCTTTCTTCCTATACCCACTTCTTTGATATTTTTTAATTAAATGATTCTTAAATACTTATTAAAGGGATTAAAATGTGTGTTATAGGTGCATGTGTGTTAGTTTGATTGTAAAATTCTATTTTATTAAATGTAGAATTAGAAAACTTAGTTAAATATGTTGTCTGCAGTTCCATTAATGGGAAAAACAAAACAAATAGTAAGTTAAATTTTCTCACACTTCTTCCCTAAACAAAGTCTGTATTCTTAAAGCCAGATATGATTTAATTAAAACACATACTTGTTTATTTTTAATTTACCAAACAGTAGTCTGACTATGTAGTTTGTACTCTTAATCATTTACAATTTAATTTTGATAATTTCTAATTTCTTTTTCAGAAATGTAAAAATTGAACATTTGAAGAAATGTTTTGGTAGCCTCAAATATTTACTAAAGTGGTGAAAAGAATAAGGACTCTTAGAAAAGCAATTAGAGATAGATGCCCAATGTGTAGTTGGCTTCACAATGGTGGGATTTGGGCAGTGTCCACGTGACAGACCAGGAATTGCAGAGAAGATCCACAAGAGAGTGTATTATGTGGGTTCTGGTTGGTGAGGCTGTATCCTAAGGGGCAGCCATTGTTTGTGCTGAAGGCTCTCCATACTGGTAGTGGCAGTATTTTCAGAGGACTTGGGGTAGTGAAAACATAGGGAAACTCAGTAGTTTTTAAGTTCCCTGGATATTTTACTAGGATTTGGACTAAGGCAATTATTAATGACAAGGGGTCCGGTGCACGGATTCGTGCACATTGAAAGGAAATTAATTAGAAGATTCGTGCGGTAATTATGTTACTACAAAAAATTACATGTCAAATAGTATATATAATATAGTATCATAAAATTAAAACATGCGTGTGATTGGCACCAACGAGAGCTTAATATGTATCGCACATGCACGAGTCAGTGTTTATTTTTAAATTGCCAGTGCGCCTCATATGTATCTGTCGGTCAGTTGGTCAGACGGTCAGTTGGATGTACAGTTGGACACTTAGTCTTTTATATATGTAGATGACACAGTTAGCTCTAAAATATGAAGAAATTATATCCTATTTAAAAATAAGTAAACAGCCCTAGCCAGTTTGGTTCAGGGATAGAGCGTTGGCCTGTGGACTGAAGGGTCCTGGTTTTGATTCTGGTCAAGGGCACATACCTCAGTTACAGGCTCCTCCCTGGCCCGGGCCCTGGTCTGTCTGGCTGTGTGCAGGAGGCAACCAATCAATGTGTTTTCTCTCACATCAATATTTCTCTCTGTCTTTCCCTCTCTCTTCCACTTTCTCTAAAAATCAATGGAAAAATATCCTTGGGTGAGGATAAAAAAATAAAAATAAGTAAACAACTCTGCCCTCAAACTAGTTACTACTGTTTCCACTGGTCTTCGTAAACAAACACCTTGAAAGTTGGCTATATTTATTGCCTCTTCTTTATATCCCATTTATATTATCATATCTCGCATAAGTTGGGTTTTTTTAACTGAATATTTAATATATGATTGACCTTTCAATTAAAGCAGAAGATAAAAAAATCTTTTTACAGGAAATATTTGCATTTGCTTGGGGAGGAGGGAGACATGTGAGTTAAATTCAGAAGAGTGATTTCGAAAATTCAAGTAATGTGAAGAATTTTTATTTGGCATATGTTTGAATTATAAAAACATGAAATAAACCACATCCTTTTTTTTTTAGGTGCTCTCAGCTGCCTCAGCTGCAGGTGTTTCTGTGGCTTTTGGTGCACCGATTGGAGGAGTTCTTTTTAGCCTGGAAGAGGTAGGTAAAAAAAAGAATACAAAAAAGTTATATATAATTACTATTAAAGTATATTTTAGCATACTTTTCAGTTTTATATCTAGTGAAGTAGTTATAGACTTTGTTTTTAAGTTTTCAAATTTATTTTTATAAACTTATTTTTCACTCATACATGAACGCTAATATACTATATATGTTCTTTACCTTGAGAAAAATCTTTTTAAAAATATTATTTACAAACATTAGTTGTTTAAAATTTAACTTGGCTGACACATTAAAGTAAGCAGATATGAATTTGATTTAATAAAGAAATATTTAAAATGATCTATCCCTATTGGCTTAAATACAGCCTTTTTATTTAAAATTTTTAATTAATTCCTAAATCATCTTTGTAAGTTTTTTTTCTGTGATTATTTATATTGCAGTTATTAATGTTTGAGGAGATCATTTTAGTTGCTTTAGCAGAATATTTTGTTTTTGTTTTCTCTTTGGTGCTTAAGACATTTTACACATTTACACAAAAATATGACTAGGAGTGTTTTAAAATGTACTTTTCTAGTTATTTCTATTTTTTTCTTCTTTTTTTAATTTAATATAGAAGAGGTAAATCAAATACTTATGTATGAACTAACAGGAGTTGGTGGCAGTATATTTATTCTTAACTACTATGATTGGAAGTGAAACTCATTTTGAAAATAAATGCTAGGTATTTTAAATAACTATTAGACATTTATGACTAGTTGATATTGTGAATGTATAATGAGGTGATAAAGTTAATAAAACATCAATATTTTTATTACCATAATGAAATCCATTCTATGTAAATTCTAGTGGCAGCAAAATTTAGAGCTATGATATTTACTGTTCAAGTTATATCAGAAACATTGTATAAAATTATACCATTAATTTTTCTTTTTCTTTTTTTTTTAGGTTAGCTATTATTTTCCTCTTAAAACTTTATGGAGATCATTTTTTGCTGCTTTAGTTGCTGCATTTGTTTTGAGATCCATTAATCCATTTGGTAATAGCCGTCTGGTCCTTTTTTATGTGGAGTATCATACACCATGGTACCTTTTTGAACTATTTCCTTTTATTCTCCTCGGGGTATTTGGAGGGCTTTGGGGAGCCTTTTTCATTAGGGCAAATATAGCTTGGTGTCGTCGACGCAAATCCACCAAATTTGGAAAGTATCCTGTCCTTGAAGTCATTATTGTTGCAGCCATCACTGCTGTGATAGCTTTCCCTAATCCATATACTAGGCTCAACACCAGTGAACTGATTAGAGAGCTTTTTACAGACTGTGGGCCCCTGGAATCCTCTTCTCTTTGTGACTACAGAAATGACATGAATGCCAGCAAAATTGTTGATGATATTCCTGATCGTCCAGCAGGCGTCGGAGTATATTCAGCTATATGGCAGTTATGCTTAGCACTCATATTTAAAATCATAATGACAGTATTCACTTTTGGTATCAAGGTAAGTGCCAGTGTGGGGTGATGTTTAACTAATCTTGCCATGATCAAAACTTGCATGTGGAATGAGAGATGAAATTTTTATGTAAAGGTGGTTGTTTCATAACCGTGGCCTGAAAAAGTTCTTATCTTTTGGGTTCAATTTTAAGAAATGAAAAAAAAAAAAAGAAAGGAATCCTTAGGATATATTGTTGAGCCATGGTATCTGTTAATTTGTAACAAATTACCCCCAAATCTAGCATCTTAAGATAACTTATTTTGCTATAGATAGTGGTCAGTGATTTGGTAAGGACTCAACTGGCATGTTTTGGTCTCTCATACAGTTGTCATCAGACATGGCTAAGGCTGCTCATCTCACAGACATTCATTTGTCTGGCACTGGTCTGAGAATATCCAGACAGCTAGAGCTGGAACACCTGGCCTTTTCTAACATCTGGCATGGTGGATAGATTTCCTACATGGTAGCTCAGGTTTCCAAAAGCAGGTGTCCCAAGAGGACCATTTCTAACCTAGCCAAAGAAGCCATACAGCATGCCTTCTATTGTGTTCTGTTTGTCTAGATAGCCACAAAGCCCCCCCCCCCCCCCCCCCCAGGTTCAGGGAGAGGGATATATGTTCTACCATTTAGTGGGAGGAGTGTTAGAAATTTTATGATATTTCTAAACCATTTATTAGTTTACTATTGCTGCAGTAATAATTAGCACAAATTTAGTGCCTTAAAATCACCAAAATTTACTACATTTCTGGAGATAAGAAATCCAAAATCGGCCTTACTGGGCTAATATTAAGGTATTCACAGGGATTCCTCCCCCCTCCCCCCCACAGTCTTCTAGAGGCTGCCCACATGCCTTGGCTCATGGCCCCTTCTTCCATCTTCAAAGCCAGCAATAAATGGTCAAGTCTTTCTTTACCTCATCATTCTGAAACTCACTCTTCTGAATCCTTCTTTCACATTTAAAACACCTTTATTATTATTTAGGGCCCAGCCAGATAATCCAGGATAATCTCCTGTTTGAAGGTCAGCTAATTAACAACCTTGATTCTGTCTGAAATCTTATTTTCTCTTTGCTACATAACATAATGAATTCACAAGAATCAGGATATCCATATCTTTGGGAACCCATTTTTCTGCCTTACCATATCCCTGTAGGGGTTACCTTGAAAGGACACTGCTGAAGCAAGAGTTAAATTACTAAACCCAAAGCCTTTTTCCACCAAGGACTTGGTCCTTATGCCCTGGGACATTGCTTTTTTCTATCTTATGAAAGTGAGAATAACATTTGATAGTGATTTGCCAGTAAATATAATTCTATTATGGGACTGTCAATGATGTATATAGGGAGTCAGCTAATCCATGTTCTTTAAATTACTCTACCTGTAATTCATATAATAATATTCTCTAGTGTTCGTGTGTTTTCACAGCTGTACATTGTGGGGAATAACAGCTTGATTTTAACAAAATTGGAGTGGTGAAATATGGTCTTTTGTTGTTTTGTTTTGTTTTAAATTTTATTTAGTTATGAGAGAGAGAGAGAGAGAGAGAGAGAGAGAGAGAGATTTATTGTTCCACTTATTTATGTATTCATTGGTGACTCTTGTATGTGCTCTGACCAGAAATATGGTCTCTTTTGTATTGTCCTCTGTGTTTAGTCTACATTATATTAATTAAATATAATTAAATGTAAGAGTTAAATAATAGAAAAACCTTGAAATTTTCCTTTTTCTTCTTAGTGAATCAAATTAAAGGAGTTGTTAAAGCTCCTAGTTCTACCGTAAGTTGATTTTCTGTAAAAACAAAAAACAAACACACCCCCTCAGTTGAGCTACAGGACACCAGAGGCACATTGCCCTCTGCTTTGGCCTAAGGATCTAACTGGCAGGAGAATGAAAAACATATTTTGATCCCTTCTATTTGGATATCCATTTAATGATCCTGATAAATTCTTTAACTTGCCAACACTTTGTGCTCAGCTTATTTCATATCCACAACAGTTTAGAGCTATTAGTTTTTTAATAGTTTTTAAATGATCTTGCTTAATTTGTTTACTGTTTTCTATTATCCTCATTAGATTCATATGTATGAATTAAAAGAGAAAAATATTTATTGACTAAACATATATATGCATGCATATATACATATAAATATATAATATAAAATCACTACACAATTATTGGGACACCTGATAACATTGTCCGCTTTACATTGTACCACTTAAGAGGGATAGCATCTAATGTTTCTATCATTTTATAAACAGGTAATATATAGGAAGGACATAATCTTGGAGTAAAGGGCAGTACTTCATATTGAATTGATTTAGAATTATGAAAAGTGCTTTGTACTGTTCTTTTCTTTTTCTTTCCACATTTTACCATGTACTAATGAAAATTTTGTTAGGGCTTGGCATTAAGGAACCCCTACCTAAAGAAATAACCCTTGGGTTATTTTCTCTTTGGACTAGAGAATGTGATGTGTTACTTTGTAACTGAAGTCATGGAATTGTTAGGATACTGTATAGTAAGATTTTGCTAAAAGATTTAGGATTTTGCTATGTCAATGTGAAAAGAAGCAAAAGTGTTAGAAAGAAATCCACAGAACATAGGTTTCAAGCATGCAGGTGAGGACCTCTGCCTTATCGTGTATTCTGTTTTGTTGTAGGTTCCATCAGGTTTGTTCATCCCCAGCATGGCCATCGGAGCGATTGCAGGGAGGATTGTGGGCATTGCAGTGGAGCAGCTTGCGTATTATCACCACGACTGGTTTATCTTTAAGGAGTGGTGTGAGGTTGGGGCTGACTGCATTACTCCTGGCCTCTATGCCATGGTTGGTGCTGCCGCATGCTTAGGTAACAACCACTGTGTTTGTCTGTGTCTGGATGCCTGTGAGTCCGAGAGAGAAAATGAATAAGAGCTTGCTCGTGCTTAATTGGTGGGGTAGGGTTAGGGAAAAGGTGGGGCACAGGACAGAGCAAGAGAGTGTTTTCACAGAAATGAAACAGTACTACTATTACATGATACTAGAGACCCAATGCACAACATTTGTGCCTCGGGGTCGGGGGGGCTCACTCATCCTGGTCTGGGCCCTCTCAAAGTCCAGGACTCCTCAGGGGATGTCTGCCTAAGCTGGCAGTCAGACATCCCTCTCATAGTCCGGGACCCCTCGCTCCTTACCACCCACCTGCAGCGGAGGTGGGAGAGGCTCCTGCCAACACTGCTGCGCTCGCCAGCCATGAGCCGCCTGAGTGGTGCTCCCCCTGT
Source organism: Eptesicus fuscus (assembly GCF_027574615.1). NCBI lineage: Eukaryota > Metazoa > Chordata > Mammalia > Chiroptera > Vespertilionidae > Eptesicus > Eptesicus fuscus. The sequence goes on along the minus strand of NC_072478.1, from coordinate 39,087,086 downwards.
GGGAGTGCACTGATCACCAGGGGGAAGCTCCTGCATTGAGCATCTGCCCCGTGGTGGTCAGTGCGCGTCATAGCGACTGGTCGTTTTGCTGATTGGTTGACTTGCATATTAGCCTTTTATTATATAGGATATACAGTACTATGTTTTATTTTACCTGCCTCTGAAAATTTGTTAATGCAAAAATTTAATTTAATCTTTTTAATGTCATTTAATGCTTTATGACAGAAAACATCTCAGTACATCATAGGCTTAATTTGAATCCTGTCCAAGAAGATTTTTGGTTTTTTCATTGTCAACGGTCTTACCTTCCCTCCACCAGCTATAGCCTGGTTCCTAAGGTTAGCATTCCAGCAAAGCTACAGAGTAGCTTTACTTGGGCTCTGCAGTTATGTATTTTTAGCCTCAGTAAAAGGTTTCTTTACCAGCCCTCCCCCATGTAAGGTGTATTTATAGAAAAATGAGAAAAGTCACTTCTCTTTTAATGAAAAGAAAAGAAAAATATTTGCATTAAATACTTATGAGTCTATTTATTGTCCTCTTGGGCATGAAAAGTAGTTTTATATTTAAAATGTCAGCTAAGCTTTGGTTATAATATTTAATAATAGTTGGTATTTTGACTTATTTTTGTTCAATACATCAAAATTTTGCAAAGTAATTTTTTATCTTCAACAGTGTAATATCAAATGAAAGTGAAGGACAGAATCATTTTCACTAAAGTAGCAAGTATTTATTGAGTACCCACTTTCTATTTAGCACTTTGCTAGGCACAGTGAGTCATAGAAAAAGAAGTATAAACCATGAACCCAACCTCAACTATAATCAGGTTGGGTAGACAAGACCCACACTGAGAAAACAATAGTGAGCAATAGATAATGATTATATATTGTACTGCAAGAGTCTATGAAAATTGTAGCAATCTAGAGGAAAAAAGAGCTGAAGTAATTTAGGTAGGGTAAAACATGAACTTTATTTTTAAAGATTAATAGAATTTAGAGGCCTTTGTTGAAGAATATAATAATGTGAAGACAAATTACAGTAGGAGTAGATTTAGTATCCTTGGGCCTCTGAAGAAACTGACAGTATTGAAGTACAGAATGCATTTTGGATACTTTTGGAAAACGAAAAGTTGGATGCTGAGGAGGAGCCAGACTGTGAGATTGCATAGTTTAAATTAGGATGAATTTGTATTAGGAATTGTTCAGGTCTGTGGCAGTCATGCCTTTGCCACATGTAGCTTGATGACTGGGAAAGTTCCTTTACCTCCTTTAAAATTTTTTTTTTAATGGAAATAATAACTACCTATCTCCTACAGTTGTTTTGAGGATTGCCTATATGTATAATAGCCTAAGCAACTGTTAGGGCAGAACCACCTGAATGATCAGTCGCTATGATGTGCACTGACCACCTGGGGGCAGATGCTCAATGCAGGAGCTACCCCCTGGTGGTCAGTGTGCTCCCACACAGGGAGCGCTGTTCAGCCAGAAGCCAGGTGGTAAGGAGCCTGCCGCTAAGGAGCAGCCAGCTGAGCAGTAAGGAGTGAGCAGGCAGGCGGTAAGGAATGAGGGATCCTGGTTTGTGAGAGGGATGTCCCGAGGGTTCCGGGACTGTGAGAGGGTGTAGGCTGGGCTGAGGACATCTTCCCCCACCCCCACCCCCACATCCAGTGCATGAATTTCGTGCACCAGGGCTCTAGTATGAGATAAAATGTATATAAAGCTCTTAGCATAGTGCCTGGTAAAATAAGTGCTTCATAAAAAATAATTTTAAAAACACTTTGTAAACTGACTAGGACATGTCTGGCATAGTATAGATAGATAATAGTAGGTCCTTTCTCCCTTCTGTTTTTAGGTTAAAAAACAAGAAGGAAGAGTTTAAGCTTAATATAGAATGAACTGGTGAGCCCTGGTAGGTTTCTGAGAAAAGAAGCAAAATGGTGAAAGTGTTACTTAGGAAAGGTTAACCTGGGGACATGGCTTAGAAAGTGGATTGAAGGTAATAGGCCTGGACTTAAGGAGTTAACACAAAATAGTATTAAAATTAAGGAACAAAGTCTTGAAGGTCTGGACTAGGTTGGTAATAGTGAGAATTTCGAAAAAGATACCCATAGGTGTTTTGCAGAGCAAATCAGATAGGACTAGGTGAGAGTCTAGGTGTTGGGATAAAGTAAAAGGATGAACCAAGAATGATTACCTAGGTTGTCAGGAAGAATGTGATGCTGGCTGTTGGAGTCAGGGAAGTTGGAATGGGGAGCTCTTTGGGAAGAAGAGTAGTTTAGTTTTAAGTGTGTGGTGTTTTCTGTGACAGTGCCTTTGCACTGTCTTTTTAGAGGAAGTAGAGACAAGCACAATAAGATGAAGCATGCACAGCTGGAGACATGGGGCAAAGGTAGCCATAGAGGGAGACGTGGGGGAGGCATCAACATAGAGAAGGTAGTTCAGAATGGTGATTGGGATAGATGATTAGATGAGTTTTCTGAGGGAGGAAATATTATACTGCTACCATAAATCACAAGGCATCAACATATTTTGCTTATTTTGAAAAAATTTAGAGGAGAGAAATATAGTAAATTAATATTCTGCCCACATATAAATTTCATTTGTAAGTTGGTAATAAACAAGATAGCTATGATGTGCTTCACCAAATTTCTTAAGAATGAATAATCTTTTTTTAAATATATTTTATTGATTTTTTTACAGAGAGGAAGGGAGAGGGATAGAGAGAAACATCGATGAGAAAGAAACATCGATCAGCTGCCTCCTGCACACCTCCTACTGGAGATGTGCCCACAACCAAGGCATATGCCCTTGACTGGAATCGAACCGGGGACCCTTTAGTCTGCAGCCCGACGCTCTATCCACTGAGCCACACCGGTTAGGGCAATAATAATCTTTTATAAGGGTGAAATTATGTCTTTGCTATCACAGTGAACCAAAATGGCAAAGTTGTTTTGGTTGGACAGCTGTGGTTTTTTTATAGGAAGCAAGCAGGTTTTGAAATGTTATTTTAAATCTTCTGTGCTATAAACAAAGATGATTGGTGTTCTTCTAGATCTTATTAAAATAGTAATAATTATCCTAATAGTAGTTTTTGATGACAATCCTTTTCACTAAGTTCTACTTACAATTCGTCTTCACTTGCCTAGTGCAAAAATTCTACTAGCAAGTATTGATGAGGCTCCTGTCCTTCCTGACCAGTGGTGCTTATGTTTTTCAGGTGGAGTGACAAGGATGACCGTCTCCCTGGTGGTTATTGTTTTTGAGCTCACTGGAGGCCTGGAATATATTGTCCCCCTTATGGCTGCAGTAATGACCAGTAAATGGGTTGGAGACGCCTTTGGTAGGGAAGGCATTTATGAAGCGCACATTCGGTTAAATGGATACCCTTTCTTGGATGCAAAAGAAGAATTCACTCATACCACCCTGGCTGCTGATGTCATGAGACCTCGAAGGAATGATCCTCCCTTAGCTGTCCTGACACAAGACAATATGACAGTAGATGACATAGAAAACATGATTAATGAAACCAGCTACAATGGCTTTCCTGTCATAATGTCAAAAGAATCTCAGAGACTAGTAGGATTTGCCCTCAGAAGAGACCTGACAATTGCAATAGGTATCTTTTTTTAAAAAAAAAATACAAACACACACCTTTATAAGTATTATCTAGATATCTAGGTAGATATAGATATATAGTAGATTTCTGGAAGATAGGAAAGCAATAAAGTTTAATTGGTGGGGTTTGTGGAGGCAGGTCTTATATTTAGAAAAGGAATTTATGCTTTCATAGATGGTTTTCCTGCTAAATAGAGTTTTATCTTTGACTTGGCATTGTTATTAGTTTGGAGTCAGATTATTTTCCCCCCACTCAGATAAGTCTTGTTAAGTTGATTATTCTTAATTAACATATAATTATTCTTAATTAACATATAAGACCTTAGCAAGTGCCAGGGCATCCAGCGAAGTACATTCTTCTATTTAATAAAGTTGATTTATTTGAATGCAAGTTATTGAAAATTACATCTTCATTGGTCTGTTTCATACCAGATTCACAAGGTGGTTTTTTTTTAGTTTTTGGATTTAGGTTTATAATATTAACTTGTAATATCTAGTTTAAAGTGAAAAAAGTCATTGAAATTTTATTTTTGGTTAAACGTCAGGTTGAAAAAGTATATAAGTGCTGTTGTATTTTGAGCTAACATTCCTGAAAAAATTGTAAAGGCATTAGCCACACTACGTTATTTCTTGGAAATAAATTAAACTTTTTCCCTGAGGAGGAAGCAATTGTGTTCCTCCAAAATTAATTTTTCCTCTTACCCAATAGTACTACAGTCTTAATCAGGAGACCCATAAGGCTTCCAGTCCTTTTCTACACAAGCTGACTCTCCCCCTCACCTCCAAAGGTGATAGTGAATATTTTCATGAAGTCATTGCTTTGACACTCTGCAGTTTTTAGTAGAGGACCCTGAGCTGAAAATGTCAAGCTTTTGGCCTGTCTCCAAAGGTCACTCATATGAGCCCGTCATCTCCCTTTCAACTTATCCCTGTCCTGCAATTGCAGGAGTATTGTAAAATATTCCCATTCTTGTGCCATTGCAAGAGGAAAGACTAGACAGTGTAGATGAGAGTATTTCTCAAATCAAACTGGAAAGAAACTCAATTTGCAAGAGCTGTTAAAGTAGAAAAAAAAAGAGAAGGAAATAGTTTTCGGAGAATATCCTACTCAGTTTAGGAAAAGGCTTATACCTTTAGAAGATTTTTTCAAAGACCAGCAATCCCATCATTCCAAGTTTTGTTTTGTTTTTTTTTTAAATAATTTTATTGATTTTTACAGAGAGGAAGGGAGAGGAATAGAGAGTTAGAAACATCCATGAGAGAGAAACATCAATCAGCCGCCTCCTGCACACCCCCCACTGGGGATGCGCCCGCAACCAAGGCACATGCCCCCGACTGGAATCGAACCTGGGACCCCTCAGTCCCCAGGCCGACGCTCTATCCACTGAGCCAAACCAGCCAGGGCCCATCATTCCAAGTTTTGCTCTCAGTAATATCATAGTAGTTGCCAGAGCGGGCAAAGTATGTGGTCAGACTTGTCTCTCTTCAGGTGTTTCAGCTTCTAAATCATTGCCATGGCAAACCTACAATCCGAGAATTTCATTGTTTAGATTCCTATTCTTTAGGTTTTAATGGTAGCCAGGCAAAGAAACGGAAAAGATCAGAATGTTGGAATTTACATAGAAGTTTAAAGAAAGAAGGCCAGGTTTTAAAAAGAAGAAGGTGGTAAAGTTAAGGTTTACATTCTCAGTCGTGGATGTATTTTTTAGTTTTTGTTCTTGTCTTGAGAAATAGAATGTTGGGTTGGCAGATCGTGTTCACAAGGGAATAGAGGTACTTTAGATACGTGAGATCAAGTCAGATTCTCAGATATGTTAGTCACATGACTTTTTGAACACACCTTAAATATTCACCCACATATACTTTTGTAAAGTTTAAGTTTTTGAATGGAAAAAGTAGACCTGTATGTTAGGTTTTACACATATAAGCATAATATATAAAATGCCTTATTAAAGGACAGTTTTGAATACACACTAAACTCAAAATAGATTCATAAAGCTGGCTATTTTATTTTTGTATTCTATTTCCTGGATTTCCTTCTTGCTCCCATGGTCTCTCCCCTTCTTCTACAGTTTTCTGCCTCGTTGCCACTTCTTGTCTAGCACTCAGAGTGGGGAGTGGAGGTAGGCAGCAGGACCGAAGCATGTGAAGCCGAGCACACCGGAGGGGGCAGTTATCACAGCCTTTACAGATAAAACCTAGGAAGTCAGTCTGTGCCCATTATGTGCGTAAATGTAGTTTCAACCCACTTGTTCATACTTGTGACTCATCTAGAAAATTAAACGTTAACATTAGCAAAGAGAGAGAAGGAGCTAATTCACAGTGGTGAAGCACACACCATTGTCAAAGCAAGGACGAAGCTCTTTCAGTCCCACCTCCCAGGCAGGAAAAGTGACTGTTGGCACAGGCAGCTGTTATTCGATGGTGGATTCCTATAATTTGTGCAGGTTTAAAAATCTCATATTCCAAACATGCTTCCTTATCCCCCAGGGTTAATAAACAGCTTCAGTGCCACTAAAGACAATTGAACCATGATTTACCAAAAAATATTTTATTTACATGAAGATAGTGTGTTGGTGATGGGTTCTGATTCTGTCAAATATAAGAAATGGCTAACTGACTTTTTAGTTTATTCCTTTCTTGTTTAAGAAGATAGGAAAAAATGAAGGGACCAAAAGTCATGGTGTACATTGCTTTATTTGTTTAATCTCTGACCTTAAAGTAAAATAAAACCTGTCAGATTTAATTTTTGTTCTCCTCTGTCTCTTCAGAAAGTGCCAGAAAGAAACAAGAAGGTATCGTGGGCAGCTCTCGTGTGTGCTTTGCACAGCACACCCCGTCTCTGCCAGCAGAAAGTCCGCGGCCCTTGAAGCTTCGCAGCATTCTTGACATGAGCCCTTTCACAGTGACGGACCACACCCCCATGGAGATCGTGGTGGATATTTTCCGAAAGCTGGGCCTGAGGCAGTGCCTTGTAACTCACAATGGGTAAGTTTCATCAAAAAATCAGTTCACTTGTCAGAGGTTTTTATCCCTCTTAGTGGAATTCATATGCACTTAATAGGAGAGAGTGTAATCAGCTCCCAAGTGGGAAAGTCTGTCTTAGTGTGGCTATAAATACAAGATCTATCAGATTGACACCAGAAAATAAGAAAAATGTCAACTCCCAGATCTTTGCCAAAGTGTAGTGACATTCGTCAGGCAGAGGTGCTGAAACGTCTCCAGCACCTACGTGGTGCTTCGAGCATTTCCTCCCGTGGACGAGAGTTCGCCCTGACCTGTGTGGAGGACTGCAAACACCTGCTTCCTCTTGTCTTTCGTTTTTAAAATAGGTATTTCTAGTGCAGAATAACTTTCTAGATGTTCGGCTGTTTACTGTGTCAGCTATTATTTAATTTATCATGTAACAAGGGAAATAATATATAATTAAATGAAATTTGTAAATTAGCTGAAAACTTCCTTTAGCAAATGCTTTGTTTCCTGTTTTCTACCTTCTCCACTCACAGACCTTTTACATACAAATACTCATTTATTTAAAATGCACAAATTGATTATTTTTGCCCTTTACACATAAACTGCCAGTATTTCTGAGGATGGGGAAAGTTGTGTTTTGCAGATGTCACAGGGATTGTGGAGAGTAACACAGTATTCCCTGGTCACATACTGCTCCCTCGTGTTCTGCTCCCTCTGTTCCTGACCTGGGACCTGCTTCCCTCCCATTCTCTCTCTACCCCTTCCCCCCTTTATGTTACTGTTCCTAGTTGAGATACTTAAGAACATTGTTTTACCTGAGGGCTGAAATGGAAAGCTAGAAATGAGGAACAGAGGATTGTGCATAAACTGCATGCATGTCTGAAGCTGGTTGAAATGCCAAACACTGGGAATCACAGCAAGTTTTCTAAAATATCATTTTGTACAAAATATGTGACCCCTATCTAGAGAAAAGAGGGAGAAAGGACAAAAATAAAGGAAATTTGTTTATTGAGTACCTTGCTCATTTAACTTTGTAGCCCCTCTGCAGAGTCGGTGGCAGTATCCCGACTTTACAGACGTAGGAATGGAGCTCGAAGAGGTTTGGTAACATGCCCAGCCACATGGTTAGCAAGTCAGAGATCAGGGAATAAAAAATCTTCCCAGTTTTAAAATCCAATGTCTTGTTATTGCTTTATAATATAATTGACTGATTGAATCTTAACCTACTACTGTTTTCTTGGACATATATGATACTGTATTGTGTTAGGAATAGAAATATAAAGCTAGAAAATTACATCCATGTTTAATGGTTTCACTGTGCTAGCCAGTTAAAATAACTCGAGATAATATGAAGTAAATCATTAAAGTGGTAAAGGTCTTGATTAGGAGCAGGGAGGTCAGAATTGTTAAATATCACAGATATTGATGGGAAGAGATGTAAGTAGTAAAAGAACTTTTTTCTTTAGTGTTGTTTGATTTGAAAAATAATGGTACCAAACTTCACTTTAAAAACGAGTACATGTTAAATGGAGTAACTTCATAAAGCTTTACTGCTTCTTGGGCCCTTTTAATTATAAATGATTTCGTGGGAAGCTAAGATGAGTTGTTAGGAACTTTTACTTGCTTTGAGTTGTTCTCTGTGCCTGCCATGGTGTGTCCTTTTATGTAGGACCAAATATACTGTCAGTCTCTAGTCATGATTAACTATGTCCACAAAGCTGTACGAGTTAATTACCGTATTTCCCTTTGCTGATTAATTCCCAGGTTTCGGTAGCACAGACATTGGAAAGTGTATTTAGAAGAAAGTGTAAAAAGAATGAAGTGGGGGGAAAGAGGGAGGGTAGTTAATTAAAATCTTACCTGATACTGTTTATAAGAAAGCGTGTGTGTGTGTGTGTGTGTGTGTGTGTGTGTGTGTGTGTGGCTTTTTTTCTAAAGGAACATGTTTAATTGCCCTGATTATATTTTCCTTATTTCTGTCCTATAAGGAAAACAGATTGATAAATATGAAAAAAGAAGAGATCCTTCGGGGTGGTGGCTCTTGGGATTTTTTTCTTTGAAATGTGTAAGAAAGTAGTGTTTTATTCTCACTCTAAATCATTTAAGATTTAAACTCAGAAAAAAAATTATATCTTCTGGTTTTTAGTATAGACTATGAAGTTCTGGACAATTGCTCACATTTTATAGATTATACTGGGTCCTTAGAGGTGGAAAATAACTATTTGGGGCAAGGGATATAACAAATCTGGAACCTTGGATGCCAGGAGAAAATGAGATCTGAGAGACCAGGGGAAGTATGTCTGTAAAGATGCCAATGATAGATGTCTAACTTTTAATTTTAATTTCTCAGAATCTTCGAGTCTTGGAACTAGCAGGATGTTAATAGGCATTGTTCCAAAAGAGTTTTGTGATCATATAAGTTTGGGAAGTATTGGATTAAATATAATTGAGGTTTATTTATTGTGGAACTTCTCAGAACTTATAAAATGTTGGTATTATTTGATTCTCAAATGGGATAATAGAAAACAAGTTTTCCAAACTTATTTGAATATTAAACCTGTTTTTGATGGAGGGACAGGGTTAGGACTCTGATGTTTGGTTTTAATTGGAACAGACTTTGAAAAATGTTGGGTCACGCTCTGTTAACTCTTACATCATTGTTTGTTAGCCCATAAGAAACAGCAAATCAGTCTTTTTTTTTTTATTTTTATTTTATTTTATTTTATTTTATTTTTTTTTAAATTACTTTATTGATTAAGGTATCACATATTTGTCCTCAACCCCCTCCCCCCGTTCCCTTCCCAATCCCCCACACACACAAGCCCCCCTCCCCCTGTTGTCCGTGATCATTGGTTAGGCTCATATGCAATCACACAAGTCCTTTGGTTGATCTATCGTCTTTACATGAGTCACATTTTGCATTGATTTTCCTTACATTTCCTGAAATTAACAAAGCAGCACTGAACTGGCCTTATGCTCAAATCACTTTTCTCCATTAACGAAAGAGAAAGGGATATATGTATTTTCTTCTTTTTAGGGCTATTACTTTGTAAATATAATCACTGCTTTGTAAAACTCTAAATTTGCCATTTGGTCCTTAAAAACTTGTTTAATAGTAAAGTTGACTTAACCTGATCACCAGGGAAATATATAAATATGTTCAATTACCCTGAAGGGAATTCTGGGTGGGCTTCCCAAATTTAAAGATTAAAAGCTTTTTAAGGTGTTTTTAAAAAATATATCTTTTTATTGATTTCAGAGAGAGAGGAAGAGTGAGGGAGGGAGAGAGAAACATTGACCAGCTGCCTCCTGCACACACCCTATTGGGGATTGAGCCCACAACCCAAGCAATGTGCCCTTGACCAGGAATCGAACCCATGACCTTTTGGTGCACGGGACAACACCCAACCAAAGAAGTCACACCAGTCAGGGCACTTTTTAAGGTTTTTTGACATTCACTGTCTATATTGTCATATACTGTAGTTGAATTCATTGACTTTCATTATAAAACCAATGAAAGTTATTTTTGTTTTAATAATTTAATTTAATTTAATTTAATAATTAATTTAATAATTAATAATTTAATAAAGAATTTTGTTTTAATAATTAAAAGTTTAATTATTTTCAAGTATCCTGAGAATTTATGTCCATTGTTTTGCTTGATGTTATAATAATAATACATTAACTGAGAATTAATCATTTAGAAAAAAATTCATAAAGTGCAAGTGATTTTGACCCCCTAATCTTAAACCTGTCTTATTTGCTTACCTTAAGAAGTAGCATTCAGTAGGTCCTGAAAATTATGGTGTGTATGGGTCGGCATTATTTATTTGGTACACATTGCCTTTAATTTTAATTCCAAATAATAGTAAAATAAAGGGATTTCTCAAGTCTCATAGGCAATAAAGGCTAAGACTTCTCCTATCTTTACATTGCTGAGGTAGATCCAAAAAATACCTGCTGCATTGTGACATTTTAGATATTAGAAAAATATCTTCTTCAAAGGAGGGAACAGTGAAAATGAAACTAAATTTCAGAATGTTATAGTTGTATATTAATATTTTTTGTACTTTGTAGTCATCTTCATTGCAAACTTTTATCATTTTGATTTTTAACTTAACAAGGAAAACAATCCATCAGTATTTAAAAATAATACCATGTCACTTTTGAAAGTCAGTAGAATTTATGCAACCTGGGATTTCAAACCTTTTTTTTTTTTTTTTTAATTTTTCTAGAGTTCATTAAAAGCATTCTTTTGGTCCATGTTTTTATTCTTTCATTATCATTATGATTGGAACCTCTTTTAATTTAATTTCTCACAGTTATTAGCATAACATGATCTGTTTCAGGATTGTCTTGGGGATCATCACAAAGAAGAACATATTAGAGCATCTCGAGCAACTAAAGCAGCACGTCGAACCCTTGGTGATTAGATATATCAGATCTCCTCACTAGACACCTTAGAAGTCAGGAGGCATGAAACTTGTGAACTGTTCCGTTCTCTCTTTCCCAGACACCTGCCCGCAAAGTCCTACATGCTGCCAATTCCATTTCTATCTCATAATATGCCTGTAAGATAAATTTAAATGTATGTAAAATTTCATTCATGGGAAGTAAGCAAAAGTTAGCATCTCATCAAAACCATTAGTTGCAATTTAAGAGCTGTAAAGAGTTTGGTAGTTGACTGAGTAAATATTACTGGACATTTTTAAAGTAACACAACATGTCTACTTTAGCGCTTACACCAGTCTCAGAGGATGCCAGATTGGTTAAAAATGTCTACCCCATCACCCCAAACCCTCCCCCTCCTTTAAAAAAAAATGTTTCCTGATCTTGTGGTAAATCTAAGCTCATAAATCATTTTAACCGAGCTTAGCAATGTTAGATTTGCCGACAATTAAAGGGATTTTTTTTATGGGCACATTAACTAGTGCGTAATATGTGTATATATATGTGTGTGAGCATAGCATTAGTTTTCTGCTATACCCTCCATACCCTCAATACTTTCAAAGTCAATAATGTGTCTCTTGCCATTTCATTAGTGAACTGGACCTAGAATATGTTTGTGCCCTTTTTGTATGATGCTTCTAGAGTGCTGTAAGCAGTTTTTAGGGTCAAATGCATTTGTTCTAACAGGCTGTATGTCCTTCCTAGTAGTTTAATGACTAAAGATAAATTTTGAATTATTATTTTACCTCATAACCTAAAAATTGTCTGGCTTTAGCAATAAATGCCTGAAGTTATTTTGCCGTGCAATTGTCATACCTATATAAACTTGTCCCAGTTTGTTTAATACACAACTGATTGTGTATTCCTGTTGTATGCTAATATTTCACAAGTGTTTCATGCATCCTTTTAAAAAACTAATCAGAATAATAAGTAGCTACTCATTCATCCTGCTTTGTGCTTTACTTATACTATTTTAGGACTGCTTCTTGATTTTTTCATCTATCTTTTAATGTAAGCATTAACAACTAAGACTTTCATAAAAGCACTGTATCTTAACTTTTTTGGCCAAAATCAAAAAAGGAAAACATTGATGAGTGTTGGGTTGTCTTACAGATTGGTTCTGGCTTCTGAAGTTTGCTATTGAAGTTCTGTGTTGACCATTTTATCTCAATTGTATGTGCTTTCATGAAGATTCTGCATACAACTGAGCAATCTCTGTTTTTTAAAAGTTAATTTTAGTTTTAAAAAATGGAATATTGAGGGGATTTGGTCATCAAACATTTTACTACTTTTTGGTGTGATGGGAATGAATATTCCTTCTCAAATGGATTAGTATAATTTATTTTCCATACATCCTCCCATTTTTTTGTTGGCATTCATTAGTCAAAATAGCTCGACTTCAATGACAGTCTCAGTGGAAAGAACGTTGTACTATTAGTGACTATAATACTTTTTATATCAAAGGATGGTAGCTGGGTAATCTGATTATCTTTACCAATAAAATATTTTTGCAAGTGTAATATCAGGCACTTGCTTTGCTCTTTTCCTGTCTACAAAAAGCATTTAGCTGTAAATGTAGCTTCTCATTTTCTTTTTCCCTTTTAACGGCAGTCTTCTCTTTATCCTTTTCAGGCGCCTCCTTGGCATTATAACAAAAAAAGATATCCTCCGTCATATGGCCCAGACGGCAAACCAAGACCCCGCTTCGGTAATGTTCAACTGAATCCCGTAGATGAGGAGAGAGAGGAGGCAGAAGAGGAAGTTCATTTGTTGAATAGCACAACTCTGTAACCTGAGGGAGTCGTCTACCTATAGTTCTCCTTTAAACAAAAAAAAAGAAAGAAAAAGAAAAAAGGAAATATAAAAGCCAGGCTTTTGCAACATGGTTTGCAAATAATGCTGGTGGAACGGAGGATTTGTTTGGGGAGGGAAAGGAGAGAGAAGGAAATGAGTGAGGTATTTCCCCATCTAAGGAGAGCAGCCAACCACCTCCTGTCGTTCTGCACTGGATGCGTTCAGCTGAGGATGTGCCATGAAAGTGCAGACTTGAGCCCCAAAGGAGAGGGCCCTGGAGCCCTGAAGCACCCGGCCTGTTACTCCAACATCGCAAAGACGCGTTATCAGTCCCCGTTTCTGGAGGGGTTACTTTGAATTGAGCCATCTATAAGACTGCAGGTCTTGCCCTTTTTTAATCAAAACTGTTCTGTTTAATTCATGAATTGTATAGTTAAGCATTACCTTTTTACATTCCAGAAGAGCTTCTCTCTCTTTCTTTCTCTTTCTCTCTGTAACAAAGCCTCTTTAAATTGGTGTGCCCTTTTGAAGCAATCCTTTCTCATATTGAGATGTACTGTGGTTTTCCTGAGGTTTCATCACAAGAAGGGAGTGTTTCTTGTGCCACTAACCATGTAGTTTTTTACCATCACTGAATGCTTGGAGCCGACACATGCACCATAACAAAGGCCGATCAAACAGGTACAATCTTGAATGAAGCATGAATGAGATCTCTCAGCTTGTGTGCTGTGTGGTTCAGAATCTTTTTGTTTTTCCCTCTCAGATTTTATAGATAATGTGACCTGGTCTTATGCATATTTTCTATTTCTAAAACTGCTATGAAATACAAGTACTGTTCAGCATAAGCAAGCACCATGCTACTGCTCTGACAGTAGAGAAGTAACTATTCTGTTTAGCTATATCTGGAATTAACTGCATGTTTAAACTGGAATTTTTTTTCTTCTTGAAATTAGATCAGTCATTTTTTTCTTTCCTCAAGATATTTTACTGCTGACACTGAAGAAATGTAATTCATAACTTGCACTAAATGTATATTTCTTTTCTTAAAAATTTACCATTCTTATTTATATTTTTATGGATTAAAATTTATAAAATACAGATCAGTTAATATCTCACTTAAATAATTTTACCTTTTTAATGTGATTTTTATAGACTAATTCTGACTTACAAATATGGAGATATGAACAAAGTTTACAATGGGAACAAGGGTTTGAGAGAGGATGTGGTTATTTCTCTATGATCTAATGTGTACATAAACTTTTTTCTGATCTTTCACTGCCATCCCCTGGATTCTATCATCTGACCTGTCCATTCTGACTCATTAACTGGAAAGTTGAAACACTACAAATCACTTTGAAGATTAAAACCAAACATTAAATAGTGTTTACCTTAAAAAAAAAATGAAATTGCAAAAATATCAGTTAAAATTGTAATCAGAACATCACCTTTGAATCTTTGGGTATGTCACATCCAGAGGTATTTAATGATGTTTTGACTATTCACAGTGCATTTTTTGCAGGATGAATTGAAAATGTATTGGGGTGTGTTTGTGATTGCTTTTGGAAATGTCTGTCTTAATCATGGTCTTAATTCACTGTTGGCAAAGCTAGTTTTCTTGAAGGACTGGCCTAAATATTCTGTGATTATGTATTTTTGGTTGGAAAGTAATTTTTTACAGACATTTTTGAAACAAACTGGCAACGAGCTGCTTTTTTGGAAGTGAGTCTTCCTTTTTTAATATATCTGTAAGATCACATAAGATGGGTAAAATCTTGAAGATTTATAAGATCATGAAGCCATATTAGAATGACAAGTTTAAGTTGAACAAAATTTTAGAAACTCAGTGAAACATTCTTAGTTTTGCTATCTGCCTAAAATTGGTACTTTGTCCAAGACACTTCCCCACTTTGGCAGATTTCAAGTTTTCTGGCCCCCTTCAAAGTTTATTTGACCATCCAGGGTAATATCATTTCTGAACGATGGTTGTATGTATATTATCTCCAGCTTGTCTGAAGTGTGCAAGGCGCTGGTGGAGTGTGAGTTCCTCAGCACTGGCTACTGAACAACTTAATTGCCTGTTCTCAGTTATAAGCCTTCGAAGGAGAAGCGAGTTTCTTTGCAGGTAGCTTCATCATAGTAAACTTTACCTGGATTTCGTTTTTCATGTTAGGTCCTCCTTTCATTGCCCATCCTGCTTCAGAGACGGACATTTCAGGGTGAACACTCAAGGTGGATATTAATTTTCTTCTTGGTGTATTTCTATCCCTGATGTGTCTTACAGCTGAAATACAGGACAAGTGCCATATTTTTATGCATTCAGTGGCTTTCTTTGGGATTACGATCTGTTCCATTTTTCTTCTTGATATGTTGAGGTATGTCTGCTTTTTAACCAAACTGTGAAGTAGTGGAGATCATGAATATATGTGCCTGGCTGATGGCAGATAATACGTGGAGCACCTTATTTGCGTCCCTTTTTGGAGAAGGTATGATGAGAATGGGCAAGGGTGTCAGCATTTCTTCCTAATTGTTTTCCGTTTTGGTTCATGAAGAATGCTTAGTTTGTTAATCTGTGATGTTGCCTAGAGCTGTATTTATCTGTTTTTATTTATACTAGTATAGTAAAGCTGCATATCATTACAGTAAAAATGATTACTGTGATGAGTTAATCAGAATATCTATTAAAATCTATATGACAATGTGTGGTTTGCCCTTCAATTATATGTATAAACCCTTCCACTTTTACTCTTTTTGCAGTGTAGGCCAGTATGTCTGGTACAAGCAGCCTTAAAGGGGTGATATATGTGTTAAGCTTCTCTCAGATTACAGAGCCATTTAATGCACGGTGTAAGCAAGGAGCAACCAAACAGCAGCTGCTGGATTGAACAGCAGGGTATATACATACCAGCAATAGTACAGAGCCTCCCTGTCAGTGCAAGTTGCAGGTTTACAGAAAGATTTAATTTCTGTTTACTTTCAAAACCATGGTGTTTATTATTATTTTTAAATAGATTTTTATTGATTTCAGAGGGGAAGGAAGAGGGAAACATCAATGATGAGAGAATCATCGATCGGCTGCCTCCTGCAGGCCCCCCTACTGGGGACTGAGCCCGCAACACTTGACCAGAATTGAACACTGGACCCTTCAGTCTGCAGGCTGACACTACCCACTGAGCAAACCCAGCTAGGGCAAAAACCATTATTTTTAAAAAGAAATAAAGAAATATTAGGCTATTTGCATGAAGAGAAAACATGTGATTTACATTTTAAAATTTTACCTTGGAAAGTTGCTAATAGAACTGCCTAAAAAGAAGTGGTGACATTTGAATTGTTAAAAGATTTCAGGAGTGTACTAATATTAAACTTTTAGTAAAGAGGCAAGCACTTTACTGAAAATTCAAGGAGAGAACTTTGATCATTCATTTCATTTGGTCATTCCCTAAGTACTTATTGAACACTTACTGTGTACTAGGCATTATTATAGTTTGATCAAAGCAGTTTCACTGGGACCAGGCAAAAGTCTGATTGGAACAGTTTTGCCAGAAATTGGAGTTAAAGGCAGCTATTAGAGCTCCTGAGATTTTCAGAAAAGGGATGTATGATAAAGGGCATTTTAAGATGCAGGACATTATAGCTTTCGTTTTTGATGGGAATGTTTAAGAGGGAAATTGATAACTGAGGGGTCCTTGAGTAGCTAACGGATGTCATCTGGGGTACATAGCAGGACACTAAGCAACATTCATAGAAATGAGGAAAGGTAGTAACTTGGTGAGATTTCATTGAAGTTATTTTGATTGCTTCTATTTCCTCAGTGAAATAAACTGAGGATGGAGGGTCTTCGGGGAAAATGTGCAAGTAGGAATGAAGGGCAGCAGCATGACCAACTTGAGGTTAATGGTTCTGTTTTTTCTCCAGCATGTATATATTTTCTCTTACTGAGGGGGCTGTATACTTAATGGCATAACTGTGAAGATGAGGCATTAAAATTCCTGACTAGAAGTGTTTCCTTTTAATAGTGCACTCATACCTTTTATCAAAAACATTAAGTATCTCATAACATCTGGTTAAGGACACAGCTCACAGAGTAAGTAACTGGGGACTACAAAATGTGGGGACTAAACTAGATGACATCAGGGCTTTCCTGTAGTTCATATGAAAGGGAAAGAACTTATAGGTTCTTTAGCCTAATCCACAATGTTTGCTATTTTACACTTCATGGTTTGCTTTGTTTTTCAAGTAAAGGACATTTTGTCAGGTTTAATGAGGACCTGAATCTGGTAAAACACAGATTCATACTGGAAGTACAATGAAGTAATTTGCAATGGAAAACTAAAATCTAAATTAATAGTATACTGACTTCTATATTATATTATCTATACAGTAGGTCCTCGGGTTATGTCGGAGATCTGTTCCCCCGGTGTGACGTAATCGCGTAAGTCAGAACTCACCTACATAAGCACCTACGTCACTTCATTACATAGCAGTAATGAAGTGAAACAGTAAAAAAAATTAAAAAGGTTACAATTCCTGACCTTTACTTGTGGTAAATAAATAACAAACATGAAGCACATTTATACATACGTCAAAATGACGGAACTTTTTATTTTTTTTAATAAATGGGAGATGGCGACGTAACCACGAAACGACGTACGACGTAAACAGAGGACTGTTTGTATATATAACACCCTAATATGTAAATAGACCAAACAACCGGTCGCTATGACATGTGCTGACCACCAGGGGCACATGTTGAACACGGTGGGCATCAGCAGTAGGTGGCAGAGCACGGAACATGGCAGGTGTCAGCTGCAATGGGATGGTGGAGCAGGTGAGTGGGGGCACCAGACCAAAGTGGGGTGCTGGTCACTGTCATTGGGTGAGCCTCTGGTGGTTACTGAAAATTCTTTGCTCCCATGCGCTGGTCCCGCTCACACCCGCTGCTGGCGCCCAGCACCGGCCCCAATCGTTCGGCACTGTCAGTGGGTGCGAGCGGCGGATGCCAGCCCCAATCGCCCCTCAGGACTTCTCCACCTCCCCCTGCTCCTGAGGGTCGATCGGGGCTGGCAGCTGCCTCTCGCACCCGCTTCCACCTATGGCCCCGCTCGCACCTGCAGCCAGTGCCAGAGCAGCTGCCGTGGGAAGGGCTGGGCTGGGGTGCGGAGGATGGGCCAAGACAACCTACAACTGCAGCCTCATGGCCCACAGTTCCTTTCAAGGTGCACAAACTCATGCACTGGGCTCCTTGTACTATTTAAGTATACTATGGAATAATGATTAGTAATACAGACTGAGTCAAGGAGAATTGTTTTAAAGAATATTCCCACTGAAACCGGTTTGGCTCAGTGGATAGAGCGTTGGTCTGTGGACTGAAGGGTCCCAGGTTCGATTCCAGTCAAGGGCATGTACCTTGATTGCGGGCACATCCTCGGTAGGGGGTGTGCAGGAGGCAGCTGGTCGATGTTTCTCATCGATGTTTCTAGCACTCTATCCCTCTCCCTTCCTCTCTGTAAAATATCAATAAAATATATTTAAAAAAAAGAAAAAGAATATTCCCAATGGGAGAAAACAGGAGTCACCAGGAGACCCTGTTAAAATGCAGTTTCGTTAGGTGGGGTCAGGCACTCTAGGAGAGTGCTGGGTACAGTATCACGGGTTTCCTTGTCCTGTGCCTTTCCCACCCTCCATAAATCTAATCCCTAAAGCTACAGCTATTATTAACTCAAGTCTCAGAAATAAATTCTTAGCTGCCCATGTTAAATACTGAAAAGGACTCCCGGGAGGAGAGGATAGTCTGGTTATCTACAGGCATTAGGTGGTGAATTCCTGTGACATTAGAGGATGACTTTCTTTCAAATGTGATTAGGAACTCACCATTTAGATGATTTTACTACCATTTATTTGCACATGAAAAAAACCCAGAACAGAAACCATCAACAAAATGAAAAGGGAACCTACTATATGGGAAAACATATTCGCCAATTACACATCAGATAAGGGGTTAATTTCCAAAACACTCAAACTTAACACAAGGAAGACAGACAATCCAATTAAAAAATGGGCAAAGGATCTAAATAGACACTTCTCTAAAGAGAACATACAGATGGCTAACAGACATGAAAAAAAGGCTCGAATTCACTAACATCAGGGATGCAAATTAAAACTACAATGAGGGATCACCTCACACCTGCCAAAATGGCTACCATCAATAAATCAATAAACAATAAGTGTTGGCGAGGATGTGGATAAAAGGAAACCCTAGTACAGTGCTAATGGGAATGCAGACTGATGTAGCCACTGTGTAAAACAGTATGGAAGTTCCTCAGAAAATTAAAAATGGAACTGCCATTTGACCCAGTGATCCCACTTCTGGGAATATATCTAAAAATCCTAAAACCAATCAGAATATATGCACCATTATGTTCATAGTAGAATTATTTACAACTAGAGGCCCGGTGCACAATATTCATGCACTTGGGGGGAGGAGGGTAACCCTCAGCCCAGCCTGCGCCCTCTTGCAGTCCAGGAGTCTTCGCGGGATGTCCAAGCAGGCCTAAGCCGTCAGTTGGATATCCTTAGTGCCGCGAAGACAGGAGAGGCTCCCGCTGCTGCGCTAACCAGGAGCCCCTGTGGGAGCGCACTGACCATCAGGGGGCAGCTCCTGCATTGAGCGTCTGCCCCCTGGTGGTCGGTGCATATCATAGCGTCCAGTCGTTCCTCCATTCGGTTAATTTGCATATTAGCCTTTTACTATATAGGATAGCTAAGATCTGGAAACAGCCTAAGTGCCCATCCGTAGATGAGTGGATTAAAAAAAGTAGATTTACACCATGGAATACTATGCAGCTGTAAAAAAAAGATGGTACTCTTACCTTTTGAGACAGCAGTGATGGGCCTCGCAATTATTATGCCAAGCGAAATAAGCCAGTTAGAGAACAACAAATATCACATGATCTCACTTATAATGGAATCTAATAAGCAAAATAAAATGACAAAATAGGTCCAGAGGTATGGATGTATGGAACAGTAACATCTCAGTGGGAGGGGACAGGAAGAGATTAACCAAAGAACATATATGCATAACCCATAGACACAGACATGGGGTAGGATGAGGTGGGGGTTGGTTGGAAGGGGGCAAAAAGGGAGAAAATGGGAGACATCTGTAATTCTGTCAACAATTAAAAGAAAAAAAAAAAAAACACGAGATTTATAGAAAGTTTTAGTAAATGTTTCCATCAGTTTATTTTCTCTACCCCTTAAAAACAAACAAAAATCACAAGTTTAATATTAATGCTTTAAAATATTGTACATTAAGGAAAGCCAGCTCTCACTCATGCTGCAAGCTGGTCTGTGTTCTCTTTACTTCTGTTTGCCAGATGATCTTCAATAATTTCTGCAAAGAGATTCCTCTTCAACAGATTGTATGCAAGAGGTAAAAGCTGGCCAGCAACTTTATGAAAATACTGAAAAATAAAATAACATTAAGTAGAGAATAAAGCAGATGCCCTGGTAACAGAAAATACATTTAAAAAGCACTCATTTAACAAAGCATACTCCCCAAATCATTTTAGCTACTTTGTCAATTGATTAGTATTGAATTTTGAGACAGACAACTGGCATTCTGTCCAAGAGGCAACTTTGTAGCTCTAAAAGACTAATGGCATATTCTGAAGGAAATTCAGAAGAAAACCAAGTCAAAAACTTAAGCTTCCCTATTTCCTTAGATAAGGTTGATCAACCTTTATTTAATTTTTTTTTTCTCCAAACTATATAATAAAATGTTTTTACCTTGTTACGAATAGGTATACTGAATTTGAGTTTTCAAATCAATCCCTTTTCAAATTCCTTCTCTCTCCTCCACCCACCATGTTAAACCCCTCCATCCTTTAAGCTACTGCCTGGGTTATCAAGTGACTTAGACTACTGCTATTATTTACTAGAAGAAAAACTGGCAATGCTTTTGTTGGTAAACATGAATCAGCACTTCCTATGCTCTAGGTTCTGTGTAATAACACCTTTTCATATATTCTTATATGTGACTTAACTTTTCACAGCAATCATGTTTTTTATTAAACTCGTTCATTTCCTGGCATGGCCAAGCACTATTCTGGTTTATCAAGGACTGTCATTCTAGTTGTTAAACATTTGGATTATTTTTACTGGTAAGCATACATGAGGAAGGCAGAGGAAAGACAGTCATGTGGTTTAGAGGAAGCAGAATTCTCAAATGAGACTCACCAGACCTACAAATTCTCAGGACCCAAGAAACACTTTGGGGAGGGGGGATGCAGCCATCTGTGCCTGAACAGCCCTGTAGATGACTAATGCATGCTAATGTGAGCTGCCGGCTTGGTCCAGCTCCTGCAAGCGGCAGCATTAGCATCACCTGGGAGCATGTCAGAAACATGGCTTCTCAGGCCTCACCCCAGATCTACTGAAGCAGCCTGCATTTGAACAGTATCTCTAGGTGATTCCTATGCTCTTTACAGTTTGGGAATTACTAACTTAGATGCTGACTCGGGAACCAGACTGCCTGTGCAAGGTGGTTTACCTCTCTGTGCTTTGTAGGTGACATCACAGGAATTAAATGGTCTGTGTGCAGACATATTTTATAGGTAAGGAGAGAATAAAATGGTTATGGAAAAGTTGCCAAATTTTATACAGCATTTAAGTGGGGTAGATGTAATTTAAAACCGAACAGGCTAGCCCTAGAAACACATTGAAGCCACTACACCTTCTTGTCTCTTTGACCTCAACTATAGTTGAGTCAACTATAGTTGAGTAAGCACTGATTTAACTGTTGGGTAAGTCTGTCCTATTTAATTAGCTAATGATTAACTAGCATCTTATATATTTTAAGTAATTTAAAGCCTATTTAAAAATTTTTTTTGCTAATCCTCACTCGAGGATATTTTTCCATTGATTTTTAGGGAGAGATGAAGAGAGAGGGCAAGGCAGAAACTTTGATGTGAGAAAAACACATCGATTGGTTGCCTCCTGCATGAGCCCTGACCAGGGAGGGCCCAGGCCTAGGAGTAGCCTGCAACCAAGGTACGTGCTTTTGACGGGAAATGAACCCGGGACCCTTTGATCCACAGGCCGATGCTTGCTCTACCCACTGACCCAAACTGGCTAGGGCTAAAGCTATTTTAAAATAGTATTTATTCTTCATCTAGGAATTCAAGCACAAGAACAAATAACTCCCCCATCACAGTAGGAAATGAAATGACGCCCTGGGAAAGGTGTGTGCATACCCACACATGTATGATGTCCCCTTAATACATCTAAAGTAAATTTAATGTAAACCTGAAGGCAAATAATCTTGGTAAGTCACCTTTGCCAGAATAGAAGATGAATTTCAAATAAAAGGTATTTTTTAAATATCTGCTTTAAAATCACTTCAAAAAGCTCCTTTTGAAATACATACCCTACCTGTGCTAGAACTTGGGTATGTAATGTGCATGCATGTGTGACGGGAACAGGGGGAGGTTTGCTGGTGATTTTTTACTCACATGTGAACCATAACAAAAGAGGTCCATTCCCAACTCTAGCCCCATGCCATAGTCACATTCGTCATTAGCAAACTGCACAAAGGTCATCATTTCCTGAATGGGAGCAAAAGCCTTTAGTCTCTCCTCATCACTTGGTGCCTCAACAATTGCCTTGCAAATTCTCTTGAGGTTGGCTGAAAGAAATCAATGATATTAAAAATTATCTATAATCATCTTCAGAAGTAAAAATATCAGCTGGGTTTTTTTTTTCTTCATAGGACTTTTCATACTATTGATATAACCTTGGATGGCAACGTAATTTAGAATGGTAATTTTATAATTTTTCTAATTAAGATTCAAGCATAAAAATGGCTTAACAAAATGATTTCTTGTATTAGCAAAATGTATTTCAGTGGATCTAGTTGTAATCATGATTTCACTAAGCTTTCAACGATGTTCAGTAGGCTAGTCCAGGGATTGGCAAACTATGGCCAAACCTAGCCCAACCCCCATTTTTAACTGCCCTCAAGCTAAGAATGTTTTTCCGTTTTTAAAAGGTGGAAAAAAATAAACAAAAAAGAATATGGCAACAGAGATCATATGCAACCACCCCTGGGCTAGTCTTTATTAGGAGTTGGATTAAATAAAATCCAAATAGACAGTAAAGTTCATTCCTTTTTGTTCTGTCCTTCCTTATTTAAAAAAATACAGGAAAAGACAACAATAAAACATTTCAAAATCAAACCTTTACCGAAGTGGAAGAAATGCAGCTATGGCAGAAGTGTAATTAGAAGAAAGAACACAGAAAATTTCTAATGTTTAAATATATAGAACATTTCTCTTTTGGCTTTCAACATTTTTCTTAGTATCTGCTGGATGCCAATGTGTGTCAGATCTCAGGGTGCATATGAGAATGAAGATACTGAACATCTAATTAGACCTTCTTTTTGAGAAACTATCTCTGAGGATTATCCAATAATGAAAAGAATGGCAATTACTAAAACCAACGAAACACATCTTTAAATTAAGTGGCTAATTAAGTAGGGAGACAAGGATTTGTTTAAACCTTAACAATCACACCCAAGAATGATACATAGCTATCAAGTTACATGTATGAGGCACAATATTCTATTGGTATTAACTACAAATATAAGGATTACCAGAGGTGGTAAAGATATACTAGGGCTTTTAACTTTGGCATGGTTATCATACTGTAATACGCTGAACACTTTCACACACTGACAAGCTGCCAGTCAATTAATTACTCCTCTTAGCAAATAACACTAGGCAGGAGCACGATGGTTTTAGGTCCTTTATGTCTTGCTACCATTTCTCATTCAAAAATAATTAAGCTACTGAAGGATTTAATGTTTAGAATGTTAAGAAAAAGTTGAGGGAAATAAAAATGATCTTGCACATAAAACCCCAGGACCACAAGCAGGGGAGGGTAACAGGGTTTATTCCAGGCACTACAATTTAAAACCCACCAACCCTGCAGTTTTAGAGACTGCTATTTCTGTAACATGTTCTCACCCTTTCCCAAACAACACACTAATTCTGCTTGTCAAAACTTCGAATAGACGAGTTCGAAGAGGCTGAAGAGAAGAATGTAAACAGAAGACTAGACAGTAAGGAGAGCCCACATGCCTTCCCCAGTAGAGACGGAGTACCCTGACTCAGGGAGGAAATGTGGAACAGGGGGACAGGGGGACAGATTATCCTGTCCAACAAATACAATGCAGGTTACACGTGTAAAGTTTTTCTCATATCCATAGTAAAAAACATGAAATTACTTTTTTTAGATATTTAATTTAATCCAACTACCCAAAACAATCATTTCTGTATAATAATAAAATTGTAATATGCTAATTAGACTGGACATCCTTCCAAATGACCTTCTGGGTGAAGCGGGGCTGTGACGGCTGAGCTCCTTGCACGAATTTCATGCATCGGACCTCTAGTATAACAAACTATTGAATCAAAGTAAATTCATCTTCTCAGTTATAGTAGCCACATTTGAAGTGCTCAACCTCATATGGCTAACAGCTACCATATTCTATAGCCCAGCTATATTCATTTTCCCCATGGAACTCCTCTAATGTGGTGTGAAGCTGACAAAATAATACATCTGAATAATTGAGACGCCTCAATCTACTGCTTAGAACTCTGCAGCACAATAAAGTTTGAGAACAGCCACTGTAGAGAACTTGTTACGAATACAGATTTCCAGGTACCAACCCCAGAGAACACCAAGCAAAGCCGGTTGGTTCTGTTTAAAAAAATGGACAACCAAGTCCTAATTGGTTTGGCTCAGTGTATAGAGCATCGACCTGCAGACTGAAGGGTCCTGGGTTCGATTCAGGTCAAGGGCACATGCCTAGGTTGCAGGCTTGATCCCCAGTGGGAGGTGTGCAGGTGGCAGCCGATCAATTGATGTTTCTCTCTCCCCCCTCCCTTTTCTCTCTGAAATAAAAAAAAATAAATGGATGGCCAAATCCATAAGCTAAGAAGGAATATTTGGTTCTTCCTTGAGGAAGTGCTAATTTTGACTTCTAAGTTGTATCCTCTCTGGAACAGGATGATAATTAAGGCAATGCCAACAGAAATGTTCAAAGTAATAAGAGAATAAAGGGAAGGGGAAAGAGTTGAGAAGTAGTTTTGTTTTCTTAACATAGCAATAATAATATTTTGTGTATGAATAGACCATTTTCAAAGTGTTTTCATACCTACAAATGAAGTAGTTCAGGATCTTGGGCTTCTGAATGCTAAGTTAATCTATCTGCAGATGAAAACATTTTTGCAAAGTAATACATCAAAACATACTATTTCAATAATTAATATCTTGTATGTTGACCAATGTCAAAGATTCTGAAATAATTCAGAAAATGTAACCTAGGCACTAGGTTAAATTCCCTAAATGCCTGTAACTACTATATATGTATATATATTTATTAAAATATATTTTTATTGATTTAAGTGAGGAAGGGAGAGGAGAGAGAGAGAGAAACATCAATGATGAGAGAGAATCATTGATCGGCTGCCTCCTGCATGCCCCACATTGGGGATCGAGCCTGCAACCCAAGCATGTGCACTGATTGGGAATTGAACCGTGACCTCCTGGTTCATAGGTTGACCC
This sequence comes from Eptesicus fuscus, assembly GCF_027574615.1. Classification (NCBI taxonomy): domain Eukaryota; kingdom Metazoa; phylum Chordata; class Mammalia; order Chiroptera; family Vespertilionidae; genus Eptesicus; species Eptesicus fuscus. The sequence goes on along the minus strand of NC_072478.1, from coordinate 39,061,638 downwards.
TCAACCACTAAGCCATACCGGCTGGGCGTAAATACTATATTTTAAGCACTATTAAGGCAAACACTGTGCTAAGACCTTACATACTTTTTTTATACCCCAAACACCCCTCCCTATAAATTCACCATTATTAACCATTTTACAGATAAAAAATGACAAAGTTTGAGTTAAATAATTTAAGGTTACACTGATACAAACCCAATTTTAATTCAGGCCTGACTGACCCTAAAACCGGAGCTTGCTCCTTATTACTAAGGTCTAGTGACTGTCCCACAAAAGGCACATGTATACATCTACTGTTCCACAGAAGGAAAGCCTTTCTCCAGATATTACCTTATATATGTACATATGCACATGTGTCCATGAGAAATACATTACCATCTGTTTCAGGGAGCTCTCTGTACCCAACATCATTTTTATCTACTGGAACAACCAAGCCTGCACCATGAAAGGTCTTTGTCACGACCTAAGTTTAAGAATAAAAAAAGCAAACCACAAAAACTTAATCATGGTAAATAGACTAAACAAACAAAAACTTACCCGAACCTAACAGAATACACACACAAACCCTCAATATTTCTGTCAAAATATAACTTAATGACATTTTATTTCAGTCAATTTGGATGCCAAGGCAAAAGTTTAACATTCCTTATCTTTAAAATTAGCTTAAATTAGGTGAATCATAAGGACTTCAAGCAATTATAAAACAATGAACTGATTAGCTGTTATTACTCATGTCATCATTACAAGCCTGCAGCCTGAGTTGTGTGGGAAGAACAATGGCATGCTATTACAGGAGGCAAGCCAGAATATTAGTTCAACTGCAAAGGAGTCTGAAAAATAAAACATAAGGAAGAAAAAAGACTTATTCTAACCCTGATAGAAAAATAGGCAAATTTTAGATAGTTCACAAATGAAATACAAATGACTGGCAGAGAAGTAGAAAATATTTAATGTCCTTTATAATCAAAGAATTAAAACTAATTAAATCTAATTGAAATAAGGAAGTATTATTAAAAGAGCTGATAATACCCAGTACTGGTGAGGATATAGAGAAAATAGGCACTCATACATTGCTGGTGGGAATATAACACCATCTATAGTTTTGCAAATAACAAAACCCCACAAAATTAAAAAACAAAGCGTGTGTGTGCGCGCACACACACACACATACACACACACTCATCTTAAACCATGTATACCTGACAGAACTAATTCTAGGAATTTCTTTTAAGGAAATAATCAGATAAGTTCAGATAAGTGTGCAAATAAAGGTGTAGGAGGATATTTATGGCAAGGTTGTTTGAAAAATGTTAAGCAACCTAAACTTTGAACATAAACATAGCCACTCAAAATTATGAGGTAGATATATCTTAAATTTAGCAATATGAAGCAATAATCATAATATATTCATAAGTATAAAAAGCAGGTCATAAAACAGTATTGATAAAGAAAAAACACAATGGTATATATACAATGACTTATCTTACGCTGACATACAACAAAAACCACCATGTGTATTTTCACATTTTCCACAGACAATAAACTGTACTAACTGTCTATAAAGAAGTATCAATTATTAGCAAAACACCAGGATCCTAATTTTATTATGGACAATAGGAATACAAATTTAGGAAAACCCTGTACCAGGGTGGTAATATTCTAAGGCATAAGGATCAGAGGTGGATAGAATGGTATACTCTTATTTTACAATATCATTAAGTCAAAATACTCTTTTTAATAATGAAATCCTATCTAATAATAGAGTAACATGTAAATTACCATCACTGCGCTACACCCACGATTGGGCGGCGGGAGGCTGGGGGGCGGGACTCGGGGTGGCCTATCCGGCCATTGAGAGGCACGGATCCACTGCCACTGAGGGGGGCTACTGACACCCAGCTGCACCTCTCAACGGCAGGGTAGCCAGGTGTCCTCGGCAGCCCTCCTCAGCGGCCGTTGAGAGGCGCAGGGGGCGGGACTCCCGCCCCCTGCGCCTCTCAACAGCAGGGTAGCCCCCCTCAGCGGCCACGGACCATCAAAAGTGGGGGAGCTGGGTGCCTGTCTGCTCAGGCACCAGGCCTTTCAGAAGCCTTCGCTGCGCCGGAGGCTTCTGAAAGGCCTGGTGCACCAGCGGACAGGCACCCAGCTCCACTACGAAAAGCGAAAGCGTGTAGGGGACCCTACACGTGCATGATTCAATCATGCACTGAGCCTCTAGTCTAGGAATAAAAAAAAAAGGCAAAGTGGCTTATAGCCAATTAGTAAGAGGATGGAGTGGGAAGAATGCTAATTATTAAAGATGTGAATTTAGGTCTCAGATCTGTCTCAATTATGATTTTGGACAAATCTGTAAATCTCAATTTACTTATCTATAAAATAGGATGATAATTCCTACCTACTCTGCAGATTTGCTTTGAAGGTCAAATGAGATAAATCATAAGGACTTTGCAATCTAAAGCACTGTAAGGTATTGTCAGTATAAAACACTGATTTCTAGTGTACTGTATAGTGCTCTGTTACACTGGAATGGACATATTACTACTCTCATACTCACAAGGACAGTGTCACAAAGTCACAGATACTAGTGGAACTGAATTGTTCAGGACTAGAAAAGTACGAATTAAATGGAGATGAAAATACCGTAACAAAGAACAAACTTGGATTTGAAAGCATAACCAATATGTTGTCTTTGGCAGGATAAAAATCATGGTTGTCTTATAAGTTATTTTCTTCATTATATCTATGTTTTTACCAGCTGTTTTTATAAAAAGAACAAACAAACAAGCACAAACCACAGGAGAGTGGGCCAGGACAAATATTCCTATGAGGTTTAAACCCCAACCATATCTTATTTACAGTTTTGGAAATCCTACCTGAAGTAAATGATAGTTGATGGTAGAAAAATAAAACAAGGCTCTGATGGAAGAAATTGTTCTGTACATACAAGCTCAGTATTTACTCAAGAATTAGGAATACATAATAATGAGATGAAAAATGCTACCCCTATTTCTACTTACAAGTGGGAGAGCCTCCCTATGAAAACTAGGAAAGATAAAATGGCAACATAAATCTTTAAAATGTTAAAAACGCCCTACTGCAGTGTTGCATTCAAATGTATATTTTTAGAAACTGTTTTCGGTCTATAGGACTAAAGAAAGAAATGCTAACACTGCACTTAGTGACTAATTTACCAGAACATCACCCTATAGTTGAGTCATGATCAGAGAAGGAACTAAAGTAGGACTTTCAATAACCAAGTACACTAAAGTACTTCATCACCAGTACTAGTTTATTTGGGAGTAACTAGTACTTCATTTGGCCTAGAACATTCAGATAAACCAGCTACAGCAGACAATGCTGAGAGGCTGAAGGAGACTGGGGTGCCCTCATTCTACAGTGACAAATGTCCTTCCTCCCCAGAGGTTATAAGAACAAACTCCTATAGAATTCTCATTTACCCCAAAGCAGAATTCTAGCTTGTCTGTGAACTTACTCTGAAATTTGTAAGTGATAAACCCAAAGGATCCAACACCTTGCCACAGTATTTGCTGTTTACAAAGCACTCCACTACTCTACAGGCATTAGGAGAGATGCAACAGGATATGCTGAAGGGGTAAGGAGAGGACTGCTAAGACCCACATTTTCTGGAGGAAGTGAACAAATCTGAAAACACACTGTCTCTCAAAAGGGAACCAACCACCTCTGAGGCCCTGAGGAAAGCACTCTAGGCATACCTTTACAAATACCCCCAAAGGACACCTTGCACTAAATCATTAGCCATTAGACCTTACCCACTGAAAAAAGAAATGTAAGTAAATTACATGCAAAGCTGCCTTCAGTCAGTTCTATTAAATGAGTAACTGGTAAAACAAGAGTAAAAGAGTGGGAAATACTGGCATGAGTTAGGCAACCCCAGTAGCAATATAGCACATAACTCAGCCTGTAATGACCCCCAGACCACCCAAGCCCTGCCCCAGTGCGGTCCTCCTGGCAGTCCAGGCGTCTGTCACACAGCCATGGAGGAAGTCCTGGGGGTGGCATCCAGCGCTCCTTGGGAAGAGGCAGCAGGTGAAAAGACAAGGATAAGGGGCATGTGGGAAGGAGTCAAGAGAGGGGAAAAAACCCTATTAAAATAGCAAAATAGCCAGCGATGAACAGATTTAAGAATCATACTTTCTTGTCTCTCTGCTTCATCTTCACGGTTCTCTGTTCCAGTGAGTACCCCAGTTCTCTGGCTGCTTCTGTGAGCTTTTCATCTATGGATTTCAAGAAACTAGTTTTCTTTTTATCTGTTATTCCTTTAAGTTTTTTCATCAAAAATAATCTGAAAAAGAAGTAAAAGCCCTTGTTATACGACAGGCCACTGTACTAAGTACACAGGCCTGGGAAAGTGAAGGGAGCTAAGTTAAAAACATCAAATGCCATTAGGAAAAAGACTGCAGAATAATTACCAACAGCTCTCTCATAATTCTCAATAGATTTCTTCAAACAAGGGAAAAGCAGTATCAATAGCCTCAAAACCAACAAACGATTCAAATTTGTATTATCTCTGTCTACAATAAAGATATAAGGGATATTTACAAAGCTGAGATTAAGCCACGTGTTATGTGGCATTACTTGGTGTTGAGATATTACATACTGCTGTGGAAGAGTCTGGCATTAGAGGAAGTAGAATGTAGACAAAAGAATTTTTTATTTTTAAAGCGCCAGGGGACATTGTTATAATACTGAAGATCAGCAGATTTTTTAAAATGGCACCTTCAAATTTGTTTTAAGATAAATTTGGAAAACATAAAAGGAAAGCAAAGCTACTTTCATAAGTTTATACAGAAGCACAATACAAAAGGCATGAGAACAGTACATTCTGTTACTGCCAGTTACGGAGATAACTGTGTTTTATCATAAGCAGGTTAAGACTTTAACCAGCAGAACAGGCGGGTAAAACGAAGAGCTGGAAATACAGGTCAGCCCCCTTCCTCTGTAGCCACTGCCAGACTCCCAGGAGGAAAGTCGCTTCTATTAACTACTGACATTTGACAGTTTGCTGTGGACTTGGCATTGTAAAAAGCTTAGGACATTTATAGTGTGTGTTATTCTTATCCCCATTTTACATGTCAGGAAACTGAGGGCAGAGAACAAAGTAAGTTCAGAACTAGTAGGGGCGGGTTACAGTGCCACAGAAACCAAGACCACCAAATCATGTCTTCTGATGACAGCACACATACTCACACCAAATGCTACCTTCATTCATAACCAGCTGTGTATCATGAGAATATGTTTTTGTCAACCATAAAAAGCAAATTAAAGACATCAGATCTAGGTGAACCAATCTTCACACTCTTCCTCAACCTCTCCGGCATGGCATAGGCCTTCAAATACCACGTGTCTCTTGTTTTCATACTTTCATTCATATATTGCTACCTTGCCTAGAACATCCTTCTTCCCATTTTTTCCTAGTAAGTTCTTAGGCATTCTAGACCTAAATAAAATGTCTGTGAAGACTCCATCGCTACTTAAGGCAATTAATTGCTGTCTTCCACATTTATCACATTATTATGATTATCTTGGTAGCAATGTATGAAGCTTTTGTCTCTCAGCTTCAACTTACTCTCCAATAGTTTGCTTTCTGATGCTTACAGTTGCCAAGTACAAACTAAAATAATAACCATGAACATTTTGTACTCTTTCATTAAAATCCATTGGGGTACCTTGAACTTTGAATGATCACTTAGAAAATACTAAATTATGCAGATCTTCCAAATATTGAAACTTTTCATTATATCATATTCACTCTAATATATCACAATATAAAAAAATCACATTCATTACTATTACCACTAGTCACATTAGAAACGTCGTTAGGTAGTGAAAGCTGTCAAGCTCACAATGGTGCTTATTAAGTTTCCCCAGTTCTAATTTTTGTTTTTGAAACCCTGAATTTTAACCACTGGCAACAAATAAAGTTAGTTGTTTTCTTTGGTTCATTTGAGAAAATGTCTGCCAAATACTCATGTCTGAATAACCAGTGTGCCAGTCATTCTCAAGTAAAAGTGGAGAAAGTTCACCTCACAGCTCTGTCACACGAGAGCTTCTTCCTTGAGACAAACCAACACCTGCGTATGCAGAAGGGCTCTCTTTCTGGGTATGCCCCATTTCAGCACAAAGCATGTTAAGGGATGTGTACTCAATGACAGAGCTCTAACGTTTTCACTGCTTCATCACTGACATTCTTACATGACACACATTATATTACTGCCTCAATAATATAATGACTGCTAATTTGGCCCCACTGCCTTGATTCTTGTCAAGGTATCAACAAGTATTACCCACCATTCATATCCTGTGCCACTGGAGCACAAATGGCATCTTACTGTGAATAGTTTTGACCTCATAGGCCTCTTAAAAAGGGGTCAGAGACCACCCCCGCCCGAGGGTCACACACAGTTCTTTGATAACTGCTACTGAGCTCATGGTTTCACATGACCAGTACAGTGAGCGAAGTAACTCGGCAGAGAATGATGGGGCAGCAGGCAAGAGGAAAAAAGATTATTTAACAAGATTACCCAAGATCTGATACATTGGATAAAATAAATTTATTCTTTTAATAAGTTTCAAATCTGCTTAGTTTTTGGGTCCTGTACAAATTAAGCATTCATTAAATGTAGGGTAAATAAATTTAAAAAACTGAAGTATCAAAATTAAAGAAGTATAATTTTGTGTTCCATTTAGACATATCTGGAATGTGTACTTAAAAATATATATTCCTGAGTCCTGTGCTATATGTACTGAAGTGGAATCTCTAGAGGCAGGACCAAAAGAGCTGAAAGTCAAATACTTTTAACCAGTAACCCAGGAGGTTCTGATATGAAGTCACGATTAAAACCATTAACTAAATAGCAGTTATCAAAGAATAGACTGTGGACCCTTGTGGATCCCTGGGTTCTTTTTAGTAGGTCTGTGAGGTCAAAAGTACTGCTAAAAAAAAACAGAATGGGGAAAAATTCACTCCAAATTTTGTTGTCCAAAGATAAATGGAAACTTTGAGTATATCTAGATTTTCTCCTATGTTCATTAAACAATATGAAAAAGGAATCATTCTACACTATTCTATTATTTGCCCTCTTCATATATCAAACATCTTTCCAAATCAACATACAAGGATCCTGGCATTATAGTGTATGGACATTCTATTATTTACTGACCTAATTTTTCCTATTATTGGATTTGATGTTTCCAGTTTTTAATTTTTATCAATAATCTGTAATATGCACACATATTTGTGTACCTGTCCAGAAGTTCTTTAGATAACTAGCTAGAAATGGAATTGCTGATTTAAGGGTAAAAATGTTTCTTACTTAGCACAGTACCTGGCAATGTTAATAATCTGACATGAAATTTTAGAATAAGGTTATTCAAATTGCTCTCTATACTAGTAAAAGTTTTACCAATTAACACTTAAATCAGCCGAAACCGGTTTGGCTCAGTGGATAGAGCGTCAGCCTGCGGACTCAAGGGTCCCAGGTTCGATTCCGGTCAAGGGCATGTACCTTGGTTGCGGGCACATCCCCAGTGGGGGTGTGCAAGAGGCAGCTGATTGATGTTTCTCTCTCATTGATGTTTCTGACTCTCTATCCCTCTCTCTTCCTCTCTGTAAAAAATCAATAAAATATTAAAAACAAACAAACAAAAAACACACACACTTAAATCAGTAGTTTCTTAACATCTAATTGGTATTATCACTCTTTAATCTTGACTAATCTTTGTTGCCTGAATTTGCATTTCTTTGACTACTATTCAATCTTGCACAAAGTGAACTAGTTTCCTGGGGCATAAAAATAATTTGTTTATAACAAACTAGAGGCCCAATGCACAAAATTCATGCACTGGTAGGGTCCCTAGTGGCTGCTGGCTACTGGCCGCTGGCCAGGACCTCCCTTCCTTCCCCCAGCCAGCCTTGCCCCCTGGTCGAACGGACAATTTGCATACTATGCTTTTATTCTATAGGATGGTCTGACTTCAAAGACCTTACTCAGGCTGATATAGAAATAAGTTAAGTTAAATGTTCTGGAGTAGTTTTTTAAGAAAAGGAAAATGTTAAAAACTAAAACAGTTGTTAAGAGTTGAAAAAGATTATAGTGTTTTTACCTCTATGTTTGAGATAAATTATTGGAGATTGAAAACATCTGAGTGAAACAGGTACTCAAATACTTACTTGCTGGTCTTCACCTAAATTATAAATTTATCACCAATTTTTTTTCTTTTTCTTTTCTGTGTTCTCCAAAAAGCTAAAAAATACCAGAATAGTCTTGGATTATTTCAGATAACTACTATGACTTTCTTTTTAAAAAAGATTTTTAATAAGACTAATGAAAAGTTAGGTGTTTTTGCATGTCAAAAATATTTGGAGCATCTACTATGGGACAGATACTCTACACAAGAAAGCCTCTTTCCTTATGGAGTTTACATGTTAATGCAAGAGACAGACAGTAGGCAAGTAAACAGCTATCATTTCTAATAAACATGGCACCAATTTCAACTGAATGGTAAATCTGAAGGGCTTAAAAGAACTACAAATTCTATGTAAATGATAACATTTACTGTAAGAACAGATACTATATAACTGTATAACAGAGACAAGCAACATTTTATAAAACTCAGAGGCATCAGAAGAGAAAGAACCTCTTTTGGATGTCTACGAGTTGCCCTTTAAATACATGGGTATGTATGACATACACATAGCAGCCCAGGCCAGTTAGTTTGAATTTTTTATTGCAAATCTGCATTATTAAATCACAGGCATAAGTCTTTTTAAAAAGTGGGTAATAAATAGAGGTCCCACAAAACATTATCTACTTATTGTATTTAAAGTGATAAAGATGGCTTTCTTCATTTTTGTTCAGTGTAAACTGTATAGCTGCTAACAAATAGCTTCGAATTCTGTCTGAGGCTGGTGCATTGTGGACTAGCTTGCTCAGCTCCATTCCAAGCCCCTTCCACAAGAGACCTTGCTGCATTTCTCATACTATTCTTCAGCTCAGACTCCACATGGGACCTAGCTTCTCTCAAGCAGATGCACCTCTGAAATCCGAAGACGTACCAGGGAGAGGAGGCTGTGCTTCTGCTGCCCACCAGTGAGCATAGCTGTAGAGGCAGCTACTGTTCTGGAGCAGCTGCAGCTGAGATCTCAGCACCTGGTCCTTAGCTGCATGAGGGCTGAGAGGCAGAGGGCAGGGCATCCATTTTATTGGCCCAGGTTATATCAAAGACAGTGTGGTCCCGAAGGCACTTGTCGTGGCAGCAGCTGCCGATTTCCCAGTTTCCTGATGGTGGCAGAGACAAACTCCATTGGTGAGCCAGTTCTGCCCACATCTTTCATTCCTGGAGGGTCAGGCTGCTCCATCAGCCCTTCTGAGGTTGTTATGAGCACCTGTTTTACTTTATTAAATATTTGTGTTTGAACTAGATACAGTGAGTTCTTACAATGAATCCATAGTGATGGTGTTTAAAATACCATCAGTTTTCACTAAAAAAATATTTTGCTTTTCCCATGGGACAAGTGAGGTCAACATTAAGGAATAGTTTCATTAAATAAGATAATTAGATATATGAGATATTTGGGGGGGGGGGGGTGAAAAGTAGAGGAATATAAGACTACCTGCAAAAGTCAGAAATTATCTCCAGAAACCTAGAATTTTTAGGTAACCTCAAGTCCTCATATAGCACAAAAATTATAAACAAATATAATTAGGAAGGGATTGAAATAAAGTATTTCCTTACCTAACCGCAGCAAACACATTATCTCCATTTTGAACAATTACACAGTTTTTCTTTGCTTCATTTGTACCAACAAATACAGGAAGATCATCAGGAGAATCCCTATTTAAGCAAAAGATATTAAAAATTTAGCTGCCCACAATTTACATTATTAGATAAGTAGTATTTTTAGGTCTATAGACAACAATTTATATCTACACTAGAGGCCCGGTGCACGAAATTCATGCACGGGGGTGGGGGTGGGTGTCCCTCAGCCCAGCCTGCACCCTCTCCAATCTGGGAACCCTCGAGGGATGTCGACTGGGATCGGGCCTAAACGGGCAGTTCGACATCCCTCTCACAATCCAGGACTGCTGGCTCCCAACTGCTCGCTTGCCTGCCTTCCTGATTGCCCCTAACTGCTTCTGCCTGTCAGCCTGATCACCCCCTAACCAGTCCCCTGCCAGCCTGATTGATGCCTAACTGCTCCCCTGCCAGCCTGTTTGTCCCCAATTTCCCTCCTCTGCCAGCCTGGTCACCACTAACTGCCCTCCCCTGCAGGCTTGATCGCCCCCAACTGCCCTCCCTTGCAGGCCTGGTCCCTCCCAAATGCCCTCCCCTGCTGGCCATCTTGTGGTGGCCATCTTGTGTCCATATGGGGGCAGGATCTTTGACCACATGGGGGCAGCCATCTTGTGTGTTGGAGTGATGGTCAATCTGCATATTACTCTTTTATTAGATAGGATAGAGACCTGGTGCACAGGTGGGGGCTAGCTGGTTTGCCCTGAAGAGTGTCCTGGATCAGGGTGTGGGTTCCCTTGGGGCGTGGGGCAGCCTGGGCGAGGGGCCTATGGTGGTTTGCAGGCCGGCCATGCCCCCTGGCGATCCAAGCGGAGGCCCTGGTATCTGGGTTTATTTATCTTCTACAATTGAAACTTTGTAGCCTGGAGCAGAGCCAAGCCTTCTGCTCGCTCTGTGGCGGCAGGGGATTTATTTACCTTCTATAATTGAAACTTTGTAGCCTTAAGCGGAGGCCTGGGCCGGCTAGGGTGTGTGGAAAGCTTGGCTTCCTCCATCGCCTGGGAAACCCAAGCCTCCCTTGTGCTTTCTCCATGGCCACAGCCATCTTGGCTGGGTTAATTTGCATACTCGCTCTGATTGGCTGGTGGGCGTGGCATGTGGGTGTAGTGGAGTGGTGGTTAATTTGCATATTACTCTTTTATTAGGTAGGATGTTTGTTTGCTTTTTGACTAGAATTTGCCAGGTTTAAGCTCTTAAGTTTCTTAGGAATAGCAATGACAAATCTTGCTTATATACAGAACCTAAAATTGAGATTCTTAGGCCCATGCACCAAAAGGTTACTAGCTTGATTCCCAGTCAGGGGACATGCCCGGCTTGCCCACTCTAAAATCAATAAAAACATATATTTTTAAAAAAGATTCTTAGGACCTAGTTACTTGTGTAACTAAATATAAGAAAAGGGGAGTAAGGCCTATCAAAAAGAAGTAGGGAAGATTATATACACCGTCATCTCAACTGTAGTATTATAGTCTGTGAAAAAAAGACAGAAAAGCAAAAGAGGACAGACAGGATTATAAAACATTAAAAGCAAAAGGATCTGATTTATCTATATATATAAAAGTCTAAGGGACCGAACAACTGAACAACGGGTCGACTGGTTGCTATGATGCACACTGACCACCAGAGGGCAGACGCTCAATGCAGGAGCTCCCCCCTGGTGGTCAGTGCACTCCTACAGCCAACCTCCTGTGGCCAGCCTACCTCCCATTGTCCCTCCCCCCAGCCGGCCAACCCCAATCGGCCCTGACTGGGACTGGGCAAAGACAGCCCCAATCAGCCCAGATCGCCAGCCAGGCCAAGGGACCTCACATGTGCACGAATTCGTGCACTGGGCCTCTAGTATACATATAACCAAATTCTTTTATTTTACAATTGAGGAAACCAATATAGAGAGATGAAGCACTCGGCCAACGTCCTGGTAAATTAATGGCAAAGCCAGTAGTAAAACCCATGCTAACCCAATTTCCAGCACTGTGTACATTCTACTGTTCCACATTGCTTCTCCCTCGGCACGTTTCCTACACTTCCTCTATTCTCTTACCTTACAGTTAATCTTTACTTTAAATGACAGCATCTCTTCTGGTAAAGTATTTTTCCCTTCAACCTACTTCTATTTCTTTAACATTCTAAGCACCTTGCACATAGCCATTTAATCCCCTTAATATTCTATTAGGTATGCATATTATCCTCATTTTTACAGAAGAAATTGAGTCACAGAAATTCAATCACTAATGACGGACACAGGGTCAGTCAGATAATAAACAGTAGGACCAGTCAGTAGGACCTGACTCCAGATCACATTCTTCTTTTTCTGGATAGAAATTTGATTTATTGGTGGGTGTAAGGTGGGGGCAGCATCAAGACTGTCACGAGTGCAGGGCAACACCAGGATCTTCAATGGCATGCCGAAGGGAAAGAGCCAGAGCACATTCTTAACTACCGATTGTCTCTATGGGCCCTTGAAGCACATGGCTAATTTAAGTCACAGTATCTGCTCTAAATTATCTTCCTTGAGCTAAAAGAGCTTTTTTGAACTGCCCCTCCCCCCAGAAAAAGTTGATAATCACAAAGGAAAAACCAGTGAGGTTAAACCTAGAGTTCACCCCTCCTAGGGTAAGTTAGGATGGCAATAGCAGAACCCACCAACAAGGGAAAAATATGCCCTGCACCTTGAATATTTATTTATGCTTGTTAGAAGAAGAGTAACTAAATTTTAGAGGAAAAGCTCCTTTACCTGAAATACCCCATGTGGAACTGAGTTTTATTATCTCCAATAATTATTGTCTGGAACTCAGGAGGATCATAGTAAAATCTCCAGTGAAGGTTAAAATTCAGGCTTGCTGATTTTTTTTTCATTTTATGTTTTCCGGCAAGGATGTCATACGGACCCACTAACTGAAGTCCCAGGCTTTCGGAAAGTGAATCTATAAATTAAATGAGTTTATTTAGACAATAACTTTCTAGAGGCAGACAGGACATAATGCCTTTCACTAGTAAACTATTTCTAAGCAATTATCTTAAAAAACCATTTAAAGTAAAAAAAAAAAAAATTTAGTTACACGTGAAGATGTTAAAAACACTCAATGGAAAAGAAATCAGAGCAATAAAAATGTGGCACTTACATTTAGGATTTCCTCTTAAATTTACCACTGAATACATTTCAAACATTCCTGCCATTTGTTATTTTGGCCAAAGCAAGACTGTTTTGTTTTTCTATGGGCATATTATACCTGCAAACACTTACCCTGTCTCATTACTAGGTTGTTGTGAGCCTAAAATAATTGTAGCACAACCAGATTAAGGGAGAGACATGATAGATAACAAATGAGTGTGCATTAAGGAACATAAATTATTTAATGAAAACATTTCTTTCCCCTTCCCTCCACTTGAGCTAATTATCATTGTGGGATTCCTTTGCCTCCTTGACAATCTATCTAGCCAACCAAATGCTGGATGATTCCTTCTATCTCCAATCTCAGATCACAGAGGGAGAATGTTAAATAATACCAGAGTCATGAAGTCTGTTCAAATGTACACTCTTACTATGTAAGATGGGTCTGGTTGTTCCTCTAAGGGGGAAGTAAGCATTCCAGGAATTCCATGGATATATAAGAGGTGGGGCTGGAGAAAGGAAGAAAATTCTTAGAAGAGGTAACAACGTGAATAAGAGCACAGTTTCCTTGGAGGGGGAAGATGCTCAGCTTAACGGGAAGTTAAGACAGCACACACTAATTTTTAAAGCAATATAAAAAGTAAAACTACCCATCTCAATAGCCAGACAGTAATAACATTCCCCTCTCTATAAACAAATATAAACATATAGATATTTTAAAGGGAGATCATGCTGTTTTCCAATTTGTTTTTGTTCTCCGTCCTGTTTTCACTTAAATTTTCTGAATATTTTCCCATGAAATTAAATTCTTTAACATAATTTTTAATACCTGCACAATGTTTCATTATAACTATTCTACTGATATTTACTGTTTAACTTTTTTACTATTATAAACAATGCTTCAGTGAACATCTTACTACATATTTGTACACAACCATGAATATTTTTACAGTAGTAGCTGCACAGTTTAAGTATTTTGATATATTGTCAAAATTCAGTTATCTACCAATATAATTCATTTTCATCAACTGAGTATGAGTGTTTCTCTCCCCCAACCTCATGCTCAAAATTTAAACAGTACAAAATGGTAAGAGTGAAAAGTAACTCCGTCAAAAACATGTTTTTGTGTATTCCTTCAGAGATAAGTAGAATAAGTACATAGGAAGTATATAGGGATGTGTGTGTGCATCCTTGACTTCTGAATACTCTATACACTCTTCTTTTCCACTTAAAATTTTTCAGGCATGATACTTTATCATTGCCTAAAAGTCAGATTCACTCTTTTAAAACAATGAGTACTCACTGAATGGATGCATTACTGATGGGCATTTGAGCCATTTCTTATTTTTTGTTTCAATAAATATCACTGAACATAATTTTGGTTCACATAATCCATAAGACAAGTTGCTAGAAGTCATACTAAAACTCCTGCAACATATCAAAGTACTTGTTTTCTTTCAAACCCTCATCAAAGGATGCTGTGAAATTATTTACCTTTGCCAGGATAATAGGTGATAGTGGTGTAATTTTAGCATGATTTTATGTTTCTCTTATTAGAAACATGTTTGAAAAGGTTCCTTTTCTATGAACTGTTTAGATCCTAGGTTTAGTTTCCTACTGTCTTTTCCATTGGTAGAAGTAGAATGATTCTGGAACAACTCACCAGCTGGCTTTTCAGGATCAAGTTCTTCACAGAACTTCCAGAAGTGATAGAAATCTTCAGGCAGAGAAAGCTTATAATGACTTTCTACTTCTTTTCGAAGGTCACTGGAGACATCAGCTTCACAGGATTTACTCTTCTTCACATCAACTGTTTTTTCACACTGAAAATTGGCATGCAAAATGTTTTTTCTCCAAACAGTAATTTCAATAACTTTCCTTAAATAACATTGTTTATTTCTGTTTACCCAACTCTATGAGATACACTTTAAAACTCTATAAGTAAACTCTATAGTATTTCTAAGTAAAATCTGGGGATTCTTTTGAGCAAATAAGAAAAAGAGTTTATAATATATAGTGGTCAAGAGGACTCATACAGCAAGTCTTTAAATGTATTTCTCTAAGATATTAGAAACAAAAAAAATAAACAACAAAATAACTAAAGTAAAAAGAAAAGGTAAAAAGTGGGAAAAGAGGAATAAGGAAAAGGCAGGTTTTGCCTTCTTTTGGTAAGTAGGATTCATCATTTGTTTTTTTTTAAATAGATTTAGTTATCACATCAAATGCAATTGTCCAAAATAACTGGATGCAAGGGAATTTACCAGTTAAACAATTATTTCACAAAAGGCCCTTTAATGCCAGGACTAGGTTATAAAACTTATCTCCAACATGTCTGCAAACCAGGTTCATTATAAAAGTATGCCAAGTTTTATAATGCATGTTAGGTATTTGATAAATTTCTATAATGATAAAATATTCAGTTGGAGGCTACTTATCTTTAGTTTTGTAAGTAGCAATCTGATTTTCTTTTTAGAACCTTTCTTTTGGATTAAGTTCTTCTCTTCTTATTCTTCTCATCAGTCAGTGCTGCTCAACCAGGAGGGATTTTGCCCCCCCACCCCCCAACTCCCTAAGGGACACATTTAGTAATGTCTGGAGAGGTGCTACTGGCATTTAGTGGGACAGAGGCCAGGGATACTGCTAAATATCCTACAATGCACAGAATGGGCTTCTTTAACAAACACTTATCTGGCCCAAAATGACCATAGTGCCAAGGTTGAAAAATTTTAACCTTAAATGCTTCTCATACTTATATTCTTCAATTTTCCAAGTAGACTCAAGTTTATTGATGCTCCTTTAGGTAGTATTCAAAGCCTACAAAGATGACACATACCAGAATGTTCTTGATAGCACTGTTTCTAAGAGCAGAACACAGAATAAATGAAAATGCCTACTGACAGAAGGGATAGTTACAGAATTTCCAACAATGTAATATTACACTTTGTAAAAATGAAATAGAGGTACACACAATATGAATCAGTCTTCATAATAGAATGTTGAATGAAACAAAAAGTCCTTGAAGATTATACGCAGCATCATAGCCTTTTTATGAAGTTCAAAAACAATAAATAAATGTTGTTTAGGCATACACTCATAGGTGATAAAGCTATAAAAAGAAGGCAAGGGAAAACATAAAATTCAGGATGGTAGCTACATTGAATGTGGGTGATAGGAAGTTAGAGGATAGGTGAGGAACACAAGTAGATGTAGAGTTACTGTCAGTGTTTCAGTTCTCAGGTTGGGCAGTAGGTTTACAGGTGTTTGTTATATTAATAAACAAAGTAAAAGAGGGCCACACACTGGCCAATGACAAGAGTTTATTATGCCAAGGACTATAATGTGCCTGAGGTCCTAACAAATTAAATTTAACAAAAAAGGTGTTGAAATATGGATCCAAAAATGGGTGCTGGTGATAATAGCAAACAACTAATAAAGATAATAATAATAAAAACAATACATAATTTTAAAAAAGTAGTTATTATGCACTTACTATGTGCCAGGCCACTGTTCTAATAAGGATTTTCTATGGATTAACTCATTTAATCTTCACAACTACCTTATGAGCTAGATAGTATTATCCACATTTTACCTATGAGGAGACTGAAGTAATTACCCCTAGGGCCCTAAGTATAAAATGAAAGAACAGGAATTTATTTAAATCCAGATGGGCTGGCTCCCAAGCACAGATTCAACCACTTTCATGCTGCTTCTCCAACTACAAATACAACAGTTGGAACATATCAAGTTCTGACCTATCCTCCCTTCTGTTTTAATAACCATCTTTGGTTCAAAGACTGGCTCAGACTTAAGATGTTAGAAAGAAAAGCCTCAGTCTACCTTGCTGAAAGGCAGTTTTGCATAATGGTGACCTGGTGAGGTGACCTGGGTTGACTGACACCTGACTTCTGATTTCCAGCTCTGTGGCCCTGGGCAAGTTAACTTCTCTCTGTGCCTTGTTTACTCATTTACAAAAAGGGCACATGTAGTACTCCGCCGCCATCACAGGGTTGTTATGAGCGGTGTTATTTATAAAAATACACAGAAAAGTCTTAGCAGGTAATATATAGATGCTGGCAATTATCGTTAGCTATAGTCTCTATAGACTCATCTTTATTTTTGTTATTTCGTTTCTAACACTATCACTCTGTCAAAGCGGTCCACTGACCAGGAGATAAGGATTTTTATTTTTTTTTTAGCTCTGCCTTACAGCACACACCAATTCAGCACCTCCAAATCCCCAATAACTAGAATTTAGGACAGCTGTGCCCTTCAGAGGCTGCACTGATGCTTTGCCCTTGTGTTCCTAGAAAGCATGACCCAAATATAATGAATGAATGCCCAGAGCTACGGCCCTCTCTCAGTGAATCAGGCCCTCTAACCCTGCCTCACCCTATCCAGTTAGGACACAGCCAGAGCGATTTTTCTAAAACTCTACTCATCACCATGACAGTTCTTTCCTGCCTGACTCCCCCTCTTGGTACTGCAGCGGTTACAGAACTTCTGAAATCATTCAAAAGTATGAGAAATGCGCACTTCATGTGCCCCCCCCCCCCCCCCCCCCCCGCCCCCCACTAGCGCCTTTGTGACCAGGTGCCCCTTACTTTCCCTCCTCCCAGGCTCCAGCCTGGCGGAACTCTCCGCTGTGCCCCAACACCCTCTGCACCGATTTCTTAGCCCTTGTTTCTCTTCTCTGCCTTCACGAACCCTTTCACACAGGTGAGCTGCCCTAAAAGACTTCCTTAACAGTTCCCAGGGATTTGTTAAAATCCCCCTTCAATGTTTCCACAGCACGCTCTACACATTTTTGTTACAATGCCAACAAAAACGTTACGGCCACCCGTTGTTTTCGCTGCTGCCCCGCCTCCCGAGGCTGGGGGCCCCACGAGAGGCAGGGGCGGCAGGGCTCATCTGGGACCCGCGGCGCCCCGCACAGCGCCTGGCTGGTGCCGGGTCGCCAATCAATTTGGCTGGCTGAATGAATGAACTGCTGGTTGTCCCAAGCTGCCCCCCAAGAACCGCGCCGGGAGAGAGCAGAAGATGCAAAGGCGCTACTTCTCTGGCCCCAAACCCAGCAGAACTCTGGGAAAGAGCGGCCCCCGACCGCGCGCACACGGCCGGCGCTCAGGGGTCACTGGAGAAGTGCGGTGAGCAGCCCCTCGGTGCCCCAGCTATCGCTCGGAGCGCCCGCGGAGCCCGCGCCGCCTCTGGGGCAGTACCTGCTGCCCCTCCCGGCCGGGCCTGCGCTTCCCGCCGCCGCCGCCGACCATTCTGCAGCTGCTGGACCAGCCGACTCCCGCCTGCCGCCGAGGCTTCCGAGCGCCGCCGACTGCTTCCGGGTTCAAGAGCCACCAATCCGGATGCCTGCTCCGCCCCCCCGCGCCTCTATTTAGGGAGAAGACTCCGCCCCCGCTCCGCCCCGCCCCCTGAGACAAGGAGTCAGGCCGGCCGAGGCTCCGCCCACTACCCGGCTGCATCCCCTCCCTCCTCCCCGCCCTCCAGAGCATCTCCTAGGGATGCTCCTGAGATACAGGACCCCCGAATTTGTTTTCTTTCAGGGGGTACTGCCTTCCTCTTCAGGTGTTTACAAGGGGCAAATAAACACCTGGATATATGGCACTGCCCTTACCCCGGCCCATGTTTTCCCTTGATTTGTAAAGATGAATCTTTCCCTCTATTTCATCCCTCTTCCTTTTCTACTGTGCTGTATTATTATGGCTTAACACTGTCATCCTCAATTATCTCCCAGAGCAAATCAATTTTTCTCTCCCATTCTTTCTTCGTACAGTCTTGTTACAATCTGGACTGTTTGTTCTTTACACTCTGCAGTGCAAATTGTAGTCCCTGAACAAGCTGTGTCAGCATCCTGTGGAGAGCCGTTAAAAATTCAGAATCTTAAGCCCTACCCAGACTTTTTGAATCAGAATCTGCCTTTTAACCAGATCCCCCAGTGATTCCTATGCACAACAAAGTTTACATTCAACTGATGCTCTGGGGTCTCCCTCACTGCCATCCTGGGAATGTCCTGTGCCTCATTCCTGAGAAGAATTCCCTATTTCCTGAATATGTATTGTCCTTTTTCTTGATTTTAACCATTTTTGTTGATGTGAATAAAAATTTATATTTTAACTCATTTGACATTTAATGTCTCATTCTATTTATATGTTTACTAGAGGCCCGGTGCATGAAAATTCATGCACTGGAAGGGGGTTCCTCAGCCCAGCCTGCCCCCTCTCACAGTCCGGGAGCCCTCAGGGCCGGGAGGCGACCCGGCGATCAGGGGAAGGCCATGCCCCATCACACCTCTGCTGCTGCCACTGCTGGCAGCTCAAGCCTCAGCCGGCCCTGGTTACCTGAGCCTCGGGCAGCCCTGGGTGGCTGGGCAGCTGCCATCTGAGGCTTGCCTGCGCCTCAGCCAGCCCTGAGCAGCTGGGGGGCTGAGAGGATTGGGGGACTCCAGAGGCAGGCACATGGAGCGGCCAGGCCGGTCTAGGGGCAGGCCCGGCCGTGCCGCGTACCTGCCGCCCCGGTGGGGCTGAGAGGACTGTGCACTGCCATCTTGTGGCTGTGGGCATCACCATCTTTGAGGGCGTGGCAGTCAATTAGCATATTCCCGCTTTATTGGCTGTGGGCACCACCATCTTTGTGTGGGTGTGATGGTGTGATGGTCAATTAGCATATTCCCTCTTTATTAGACAAGATTCCATAATGATTTTGAAGAAACTGATAAATTTCACCAAATTTGCTATACTTCTTTAGAGTATCAATGTGCACCCTATTGAAACAAAGCAATTATTGATAAATATTTTCATTTATCGTTAAGTGTGTTAGATATCTAGGTCTGCACATGCATAGCAATTTTTTTACAGAATTCAGTGAAATTTAGCATATCAGTACTGGTATATAATAATACAGTATTTACTATGCAAGAGTACTCATTTAATCCTGATAATAATTCTTAAGGTAATTACTATTTGTATTTCCATTTGACAGATGAGGTGGCTAAGACTCAGACAGGTTAAGTGAGCTGTTCAAGGTCACACAGCAAGCACAGGAGATAGAATTCAAACCCAAATAGTCTGACATTCTAGAGTACTCTCAACACTACCTGATACTGTCTTTCTAGCAATCAGTGATGTTTATAGAATTATATAATTGCACTGAATTATATAAGGTCTATAGTTCAGAAAGCTACTTTTATTTTTTTCCTTTTTGGTTAATCCTCACCTGAGGGTATTTTTTTCCTTTGATTTTTAGAGAGAGTGGAAAGGAGAGGGAGAGACAGAGAGAGAGAAACATCAATGTGAGAGAGAGACATCAATTGGTTGCCTCCCATATGTGCCCCGACCAGGGTCTGGGATCGAGCTTACAACCGAGGTACATGCCCTTGACTGGAATTGAACACGGGAACCTTAAGTCCATGGGCCAATGCTTTACCCACTGAGCCAAAGTAGTTAGGGTGCCACTTGCATTTTTTATCGTATTTGAAACAACTTAGAAAATTCATATCTAAAGGATACATCTTTTTTACTGTATCCTCTGAACCTCCCTTTAATTGGGGGACCGGACAGAGCTCTGGGTCCCTTGCTTTCCAAAAAGTCAGTAAAAGAGGAAATAAGGATATGCAACAATTAAAGTTTTTCTGCTGCTTTAAGTTGGTTGGGGATTCTTTGGGGAAAATAACTTACCTTCTTGCCTATGAAGGCTGGTTGGTGCTTTCCCCAGGTCTATATGATTTCAGGAAGTTCTCAAATAAAATTCGGTGGAAGTGGTTTGAAATTACAAAAATTTTATCTTTCCAATCCTTTGGTTTTTTTTCCTCAGGAATTGCTCTTACATAAGATCCTCTTGAAATTTGTATCTTTGAAAGTTAGTGATGGTGCTGGAGGTCTTCTATAGAAAAATTCTCTGTATGAAAACAGAAGTGATGGGTGATTGCCAGGATCTTTGACTTTCCATTAAAGAATTACATATATTTTAAATATATGCTCTTATAAAAATGTATGTAAAAGGAGGTACATGGACATGATTCTGTAGCATTCTAAAGATTGAGAGTTCAGACATGCGCTATCAGAACTATATAGTGACAAGTAAATAGTTGTGTTAAGATGGCATAGTTCAAGGTTATCAACCAACTAGAATTAGCTAAAAAGAAAAGGATCCTAACCACAATAAAGTAGAGAAAATGCTTCAACAACAGTAGCTACGAAATATATATATTTCTTTTAAAATATATATTATGGATTTAAAATATATATTACTGGATTCACTATTTAAGTGGTAGGGTGTTAGTGAAACAGGGATTACTAAAAGACATAGGAAATGGAATAAAGCACTATTATGCACTAGAGGCCTGGTGCACGAAATTCATGAATGGGGTGGTGGTGGTGGTGGTGATGGTGTCCCTTGGCCCAGCCTGCACCCTCTCCAATCTGGGACATCCCTCTCAGAATCCAGGACTGCTAGCTCCCAACTGCTCACCTGCCTGCCTGCCTGATTGCCCCTAACTGCTTCTGCCTGCCAGCCTGATCACCCCCTAACCGCTCCCCTGCCAGCCTGATCAACACCTAACTGCTCCCCTGCCAGCCCGATTGCCCCCAACTGCCCTCCCCTGCCAGCCTGGTCACCCCTAACTTCCCTCCCATGCTGGCCTGGTCCCTCCCAATTGCCCTCTCCTGCAGGCCTGGTCCCCTCCAACTGCCCTCCCCTGCTGGCCTGGTCACTCCCAACTGCCCTCCCCTGCAGGCCTGGCTGCTCCCAACTGCCCTCCCCTGTAGGCCTGGTTGCCCCTAACTGCCCTCCCCTGCAGGCCTGGGTCCCCCTCAACTGTCCTCCCCTGCAGACCTGGTCACCCCCAACTGCCCTCCTCTGCTGGCCTGGTCACCCCCAACTGCCCTCCCCTGCTGGCCTGATCGCCCACAACTGCCCTCCCCTACCGACCATCTTGTGGCAGCCATCTTGTGTCCACATGGGGGCGGCCATCTTTGACAACATGGGGGTGGCCATCTTGTGTGTTGGAGTGATGGTCAATTTGCATATTACCTCTTTATTAGATAGGATTCTTTAAAAGAGTGACTGATTCTAGTAGTCAGCTAACTTCAAGCTCCTAATCAATGATACATTTTTTATTTATTTATTTATTTATTTATTTTTTTTAAAATATATTTTATTGATTTTTTACAGAGAGGAAGGGAGAGGAATAGAGAGTTAGAAACATCAATGAGAGAGAAACATCGATCAGCTGCCTCCTGCACACTCCCTACTGGGGATGTGCCCGCAAGCAAGGTACATGCCCTTGACCAGAATCGAACCTGGGAATGTTGAGTCTGCAGGCCGATGCTCTATCCACTGAGCCAAACTGGTTAGGGCTATGAAACATTTTTTAAAAGGAGTATTTATTTCTAATCTTTTGCATGCTTTCAGGACCCTAGGTGTTGCATCTAGCTCCTTGAATAAACACTTTTTTCTGTATTTGTTATGAGAGCTACTGCAAATTAAAGTCAAGACAGGATGCCACTCAGGATTCCAGGTCTTGGGGTACAGTCAGACTTAGCATTGAAGCAGTGTTCCCAATAACCATGTAAACAGGCATATGTGTAAGGAATTACAGCTTTAACAAGCCAATTCATAAGGCTCTAAAGGGTGGAAACCATTCCCCCTAGCAATCAGGAAGGAAATGAGTCCCCATGTCTCATGCCATTGCCCACCCCTAGAGGAAAACATCTGCTTGAGAAGGCCCAGAGCCCTTAGGGCATTCAGGTTCTCAGTCTTCCCGATAAGAGGAACTGCTTTTGGGGATGACTGATCATGAAGGATCTAATTAGGGAGACCAGTTATTGTGTTATGTCCAGAGGAAACAGAGATGTTGGAAAGGTCAATTTTTGCCTAAACTGCCAGATTAAAGTCAGCAGAATCTTCAGGCAGAGCTGATCCTAGAGGTTGCTACACTGATGGCTATGGATGAACTGTTGCATTAACTTGGGACTCCACATGCTGACTCTACCTGTGACCATTTGACCCTGGCAAACCACTTGATTCAACAATGATCAAATTATGCTTGGTCTGCCCTACTCTGTTTAATCCATATCAGTAGCCGGAACCAGATAGTCTATAGTTAGCACTAGCTGGATGATCCAAAGACATCTTAAAAAGTCTTCAAAGGGGCCCAAATCTTCACATTTACACTAGATGAAAAGTCCAGGTGATTCACCAATTCACTTGCTTTTCTACCACGGTTTCTTGGAATGTAGCTTCATGTACAAGCTGTCACCTAATGTATGTAATAAATAATAAATATTGCCTGGCCAATGTGGCTCAGGGGTTAAATGTCGACCCATAAAACAGGAGGTAATGGTTTGATTCCAGGTCAGGTCAGATGCCTGGGTTTTAGACTCAATTCCAAGTAGGGGGTGTGCAAGAGGCAGCTGATCGATGATTCTCATCATTGATGTTTGTCTCTCTCTCCCTCTCCCTTCCTCTCTCTGAAATCAATAAAAATATACTAAAATACAATAAGTATTAATTGACTGGCTGATTTTCACTAGTGGATTGCAATCACTATCATTAAATAATTGCTCACCCTTCCTTCCATCCTTTCAGTCATTTATTCACTTGAAACATTTATAATGTGAAAGAAAAACAGCAAAATGGAGTTGGTATTGTCAAGAGAACAATCTAAAATGGAGCCAGGAGGTTTCCAGGAGACTGAGTTAACACACTCCCTCAATGTGAAACTGAACCTTTGAACTGAGCTAAACCAACAGGTCCTGGACTGGAACTGCATCGCTGAACTATTACAAAATAAAAATTCCACCTAGCAATAGACATTAATTAATCATGTGCAGCATAATGTAAGTCCGCTTGCCAGCACCTATCACAGCTCTTTGAAAGCAACTTGTAACCCCCTTTGGAAGCCCCTCTTTTTCTGTCTTTATAAACTCTGCCCTTTCTGTCTCCCTGGGAACACAATTGGATTTCTACCCAAATCTCTGTCTCTTGGATTTGCAATTCCTAAAATGACAAACATTCAAACTATAGAGGCTTCCAGAGAAATTATTTTTTTGATAAATGGAGAATTCTTTTTTCATTTAACATCCGGTATATTTGGCCCATGAAAATAGGTGTTTTTCCTCTTTATAGGTTCATATATTTTCTCACTGCTGACATAGCATCTAAATTCTAGGTCTCTCCTTTTGGTAAACCACCACCACGCAATTGATGAGAATGGCTTAAGATGCTGACTGCAAAATAAAGAGGTAAACTCAGTTTCTTCTTTCCTTAGGCTTTATTTTCTCATTCTAAGGAAATATATATTTTTCATTGGGCTGTTTATTCCCAAGGCTCTTAGACTCAAAGCACATTGCCATGGCGATCGCTGCAGTAAAACTGTTTCTTTATATGCTTTTCTGCTTAGCTCCGGGAAAATTTGCTGGATTAAATTAGCCACAGGAGGGCTCCATTGCAGTTTGTGGGGGGAAAAACAATTCTGTGGTTGTACTGTCCTAGCCCACAATTGTATCTCTGCAGTTTTCAATAGCTCGTAACTATTTATGAAGGTGAAATAACAAGACAGGGCATGTAGCTCAGAGACATTGAGAATGTTCATTAAAAAATTCCAGATAATTTTCTGGAAACCTAGAATATATATATTTGTTTATTTTGTGAGAAATAGCACAAAAATGAGACCTGAAATGATTAAGCTTTGATTTATTTATTTATTTTTACCTTAAGCATTTTAAAACTCATAGCAGCAGTTTATGTTCAGGATATGCAATTTATGGGTGTCTAATGCATGAAAAATACACTTACCGTTATGCATTATCCATTATATTTTTCCTGTCAACCAAAAAGACTTTTATTATAATCCAGTCTGACAGGCCAGATGCTGCCTATCTTTATTTTCATCTGTAACAGTGCTTCCTAACATCTGTCCACAGGATGATAATAGCTATTATAAGAAGAAAAGTATGGGACTCCCTGGTGAAACAAAATCGAATGCAATTCCTTGCCACAGAACTTATTAGCACCTCACTCTGAATCTCTTTGAGAGATGTATCATGTACATTTGTGTCTCTTCTTTAGGGATTGAAAGCAAGTTTTCAAAAGTTACTATATTTAAAAAAAAAAGAAAAAGCCTGGAAAGAAAAGATAAAGTCTGGGACCATACCTATTCTGAGAAATGGTGAAAAAATATAGAAAATAGAAATTACTCTATGCCTGATACTTTTGGTATTTCCTCTTGGAACTCACTCACAGAAGTCACAGCAACTCCTACAGGAATTACAATATAGGTCCAGACCCAGCAATGATCTACACACCAGAGTTTTGAAGTTCTCGTTCTCCAGCAGCTATCAATGATTAAACTTATTATTTTATTTGTTTATTTATTTACTAGAGGCCCAGCGCACGAAATTGTGCGGGTAGGGTCCCTAGGCCCAGCCTGCGATCAGGGCCATCTTCTGCCCGTTCACCAGTCCCCAGGCCGAATGCCGCCTCCTCGGCCAGGTTGGGTAGGTCACGGGTGTGCCCCGCAGCTTCCATCAGCGCTGCAAGCCCCAGCAGCAGTGGCAGCAGCAGAGGCAGCGGCGGTGCCCGTGTGAGTAGCCCCAAGCGGGCAGTGCATTTCATCAGTGGCCAGCCCGACGCACGCACATGGAGGTGAAGTCACCGGCGCCCGCTTTCCCGCCAGCCTGAGTAGCTGGGGATGAGCTGGGGATCCCAATGGTCTGACAGCCAGCCCAGTCCTCCTACCACCCACCCTGGTTCCCCCATTCACCACCGCTGATCCATTGGAGCCTTTGTGCCCAGGGGAGGGACCAAGAGGTCAGCCGTTCCGCCAGCTTGTCAGTCCCCAGTCCTGCCCTGCCGCCACCCACCCACTTCCCGGTGGTTCCCCGTTCACCTGTGGGTGGGGTTGGGGGGATGGGGGAGGAGGGGGAGGGAAGGGACTGAGAGGTGGCCAATGCACCTCATGGCGACTGGTTGAGCGGTCGTTCTGGTTGTTACACTTATGGTCCCTGGCCTTTTATTATATAGGATTTTAATATATTTGTTTATTGACTTCAGAGAGGAAGGGAGAGGGAGAGAGAGAAACATCAATGATGAGAGAGAATCATTGATTGGCTGCCCTCTGCACGTTCCCCACTGGGGATTGAGCCCATAACCCAGGCATGTGCCCTCACCAGAAATCAAACTGTGACCTCCTGGTTCATAGGTCGACGCTCAACCGTCGAGCCATGCTGGCCAGGCTATTTGTTTATTTTTATTTTGGAAAAAATGTAGTAGCCAGAGAGTCTAGTAAATATAAAATTTCAGTGATGACTATGTTTGAGGATTAAAAAGCACATAAGGATAGATATTGGCTCTAGGGGAAGAAATTAGTTTTGACAGCTCTATCCTCCAGGTCATATAGAAGAGATGAAGGAGCCACACTTGGAACTGCTGGGTTTTGTTGTTGTTTTTCAATCCTCACCTGAGGATATACTTTTTTATGTTAAAGAGAGAGGGAGGGAGAGAGAGAGAAAGAGAGAAACATTTATGCGAGAAACATCCATTGGCTGCCTCCTTCATGCCATCTGACTAAGGATGGAATCCGAAACCGGGTACCTGCCGTGCCCTGACCGGGAATCGAACCCACAACCTTTGGCGTGTGGAATGATGCTCCAACCAATTAAGCCACATCAGCCAGAGGTGAACTGCTGGTTTGGAAGAAAAATTACTAGTCCTCATCATTTCCCAAGGATATTACTCTATAAATCAACAAACATAGGTAATATATGCATTTTTTTTAAAAAAATAAAAAGGCTTTTTTTTGTGTGTGTGGCTAAATAGCAGTTTATATCACATTTCCTAACAATTCCCTGAAAATCGTAAGTGATTGCCTTTCTCTGAGCAGATAAATCAATTTTTTCTTAGTTTTGACAGATCTACCCTCCAGGTCATCCCACTATTTTATTCCCTATTATAATTCTATTGACTATTCTTTCCCCTCTTTCACATGTTTCTCCCCTCATACCCTATACTCTTTAAACACACCAAAAGATTAAAGTACAGGACTGTGAAAATAGACCCTCCACAAGTAAAGATATGTCAAATCAAATCCTGCTGCCATGATAAAGAAATAAAGAGGTGAGCCCTGGCCGGTTTGGCTCAGTGGATAGAGCGTCGGCCTACGGACTCAAAGGTCCCGGGTTCGATTCCAGTCAAGGGCACAAGCCTGGGTTGTGGGCTTGGTCCCAGTAGGGGGTGTGCAGGAGGCAGCCGATCAATCTCTTTTCCTTTCCCTTTCTCTCTGACATCAATAAAAATATATTAAAAAATTTTTAAAAAGAAATAAAGAGGTGAAACAAACACAAGCTTGAACTCAGGAAAAACTTGTGGGAGAACACACTGGGACATGTATCTGCTAGACATGCTCTTCTGTTAGAGGTTCTTCTTACGGGCCACTGAAATATGACGGTGATTGAATTCCCTGTCCCAGCTAACTCTGATAGCATCTTCCAGTTCTTCCTACTGAGATTATTCCCTTTAGTCAAAATGAGATGTTATATTAGCCCATGCTTTGACCACCCTTTAGCTTCCCTCACTTTCTTCCCTTGTTTATGTTATTCTCCTACTCCACTTCCCATTTTGGAAAGTTCTTCCCAGGGTTCTGAAGAAAACAATGCTAGTTTGCGTCCCCTATCCTTCACTTCCAAGCTATGTAATTGGACACTTGACTTGATATCACTAGGCTTTATTTTCCCCATCTGTAACTGCAAATAACAATTGTACCCACTGCACAAGGTTGTTGAAGAGATTAAGTGATAGTACACATGTAAAACATCATATTGAGCTATTGGTATCACACAACCTTCAAGTTTTAAATTCACTTCCCATTTCCTCATAAAGTCTTCTCTGTTAATCCATGTTGGAAAGGATACTTTTCTTTGTTAACTTCTTACAGCACTTATGACCATAGGGCCTTAATATACATAGCCTTTTTGTGTGCATGTTTTCTCACCTGAATTAGAGGGACATTTTCTGGATGGCAGAGAGCGTGTCTTATGCAGTATCTAGCACAGTGTTCTGTATATAGCAGACATCCCATAAATTATTATTAAATCAAAAAGTCAAATGGATAATTGAATGAATTGGTTGAGTGAATAAATGATTTAGGTAGTCAAAATCCAGTTTTGCTCCTCTTAATCCATTACTCACAGGAAGGCCTAAAAATGCCTGAAGGAGTAAAGAGGATTTCTGGAAAATTCAGCTCCTGGGGACCCCTGCCCAGGTGTGGAAGTGGGAGGCTAGAAAGGAGAGAGAAGCTGCAGCCCCACTTTCCCAGGCACGTCTTAGCCAAGGCTTTAACTTTTAATGAAGATTGAAATTTTAACTTATTGCACCAGACTGAACATATGCATCACTGACTAATGTCAAGACTAATGTTTAATGATGTGACATTGCCGGAAGTCTTCTTGTTATTTGAGAGTGACTTATGAGTTTTTATCCAAATGCAAAACAAGGAGCCTGCCCAAAATAGTGGATTTGAATAGTCAAGTGGGAAAAGATTGTTTTCTGATTTCACCCCAGGACTCCTGCTGCTAATGTAATTGTTCCACGAGGTTGATTTAGTGTTGACCTTGACCTGTTGAACTACAACTAGAGGTAGAAGTGCTTGCAGGTGTTGTGTGTGGAAAACAGGTTCTTTCACTGGATTGCCAGGAAAGCATTCCAAGGATCCACACATGGGAGATTGTGGTGTGGCAAGATGATTTATTCACTAAGCAAAAATCAAAGGAGTTCCCCTCCTGAGTTTCAAATGTCCCCATCTCCCTCTGTCCTGCCATGGAAAAAGTCGAACCCTGTCTTCAGCAGGGCCAAAACAAAGCCAGAGGCCACAGGTTCTGTTCCATATTAAGGCTTAGTCCTTGGTCGCCTATGCTGTCTGCTGCACCCAGGTAGCAGCTAGACCCACATGGTCACGTGTTCCTGGGTTGGAGAGCACATAAATGAACTGACCAGTGTGTTACCAGGTGGGGGAGAGAGGAAGAGGAGGAGAGGGACGCGGAGAGGGAGAGAGGATGCTTTTTCAAAATAACCAATCAACTTCCTAAGCTTTCCTGGGCTTGCACTGGGTCCACCCCCTAGCAGTCGGCAAACTCATTAGTCAACAGAGCCAAGTATCAACAGTACAATGATTGAAATTTCTTTTGAGAGTCAAATTTTTTAAACTTAAACTATATAGGTAGGTACATTGTTATTAACTTAATTAGGGTACTCCTAAGCTAGCCTTTGCTAAAAACGTCCTCAATCTGATTGAGGCATGTGGCTCTCGAGCCGAGGTTTGCCGACCACTGCCCTAGCCAATGACCTTTTCCCTGGGTTAGACTTACAGGCCTCTATGGTTAAGTACCTCCCCCTGTGCCATTTTGATTTCTACTGCAGAAGGCTTACCAACCCTTTGTTCTATCCCTTCCTCCAGTGATCTAAGTGGGGGTGGGGTGGGAGGTGTGAAACAAACAGGCTTCTGCTCCCCAGCTGAGGAAGCTCAGCGTTGTCTAACTTCTCTGGCTCTCTTCCTATGGTAACACAGGGAGGGGAATAAAAACCATCAGAGAGAAGCAAAGAAGAAAGGGAAAGAAATGCTGCTGTGGGAGGGTTACATTGCCCTCATCTTTTACTTCTTTCTCACCCCAAACTTCTCCTTTCTCCCCCCCTCCCCCAGTAATAGAATTGTGAAAAATTAATAAACAGTAGCCTCATTTAAAATGGAGTTGGGAGTCTAGAAGAGACTGACCTCAACAGAAAATGAGTACCCTACATCTCTGACAGGAAGTGACAGTACTTCACTATCCCAGCAGGAGCAAGAAAAGACTCCTCCTTGCCTCATAACAGCCCAGCCAATGGGAGGCTGCCATAATTCAGCCAATGAAAAGTCACTGTACTTTGAACTTTTGGACTCTTCTCCAATGGACTCTTTCTTTATAAAAGGACTTCCTAATCCATAAAGAAATTCCTCTTCTTTGTTTCTCTGGGCTTCCACTAGGTTCACTATTAGACCGCATGTCTCAAATTGCAATTCTTTATTGTTCTGAATCAACCCATTTTGCAGGAGAAATACCTGGCTATCTATTTGTTTAAGGTCAACAAGATCCCCCTCATCTCCTGCAACGACCACCCTGAGCCACGCTTTGGCTTCTTGGCCATCACAGCACAAGTCAGGAGCAAGCACCCAAGTTCCCAGGCTCTCAGGGCAGTTCTGATTCTTCCAAATCTCTATTATATTAAAAATATATATATGTTTCTATTGGGACGTAATTGTCAGATGCCATGGTATTCTGTGCAAACAGAAGCTATTTTACCCTGTGGGATGTTTTCAGAGAAGTCACACTGCAGTGTCTGTCACAGAATGAATTGCTATTATAACCAGTTTGTTTACAGGTTGCACCTCTAGCTGTCCAGCCCTTGAGATTGTCATTTATATCAGCTGCACCTGAGACCAGTGCTCACAAATTATTACACGTGAAATGGTGAACTCTCACTTAAGAGTTTATATTGGGGAGGAAAAGATTTATTTTGAGGGCTGACCAACATAGGAACTAGATAGATTTATTTTTTTAAAAAAATTTTTATTTTATTGTTTAAAGTATTACAAATAGTAGTACATATATCTCCTTTTTTACCCCCATTTACCTTCCCCCAGCCTCCCCTATCCCCTGTTGCATGCCCTCATCCCACCGCCCCCAGTGTCTTGTGTACATTGGTTGTGCTTATGTGCATGCATACAAGTTCTTCCGTTGATCTCTTCCCCCCGCTCCCCAGCACTCACCAGCCTTCCCGCTGTAATTTGTTTTCTTTTAATGCCTAGGGATTTGAGTAACAACGACAGAAGTCAGGTTTGGCGGTAGCATCATAACAATCACTGTTTCAGTGGCAAAAGGTAGAACTAAGCTCAATGTTTGTTTTGTCATCTCTCCAATTTCCTTTTCACCTGTAACTCATTATTGCCTCTCCAGTCCCCACGGCCTCCCTCCCTGCCTCCTGTTATTTCCCACTTTAGATCCCTGCTAGTTTGTAATTCCTGGGCAGTGGCCCCTATCACACAGATTTTTCTGTCCTTCTGTGATAGCTTATCAATGCTAAGATAACAGTACGGAAAAATGACACAAATCAAGCTCATGCTACTCTTGAGCATCAGTGGCCAAAGGCATGACATTTGGGGCTTGAGAGAAACTGCATTTGAATTGTAATGGGAAAGAAAACTTTGGAAGATGCTAGTGTAGCATGAGTCTCAGCTCAAACCAGCACCGTAAGGGATTTATCCTCATTGGGGATTTGGCTGGAGGATTTGTGGTGCCCGAGGGAAAGAGGAGTGTCAAGGACAGCTTGATGTTTGTCAAGCAGTAGATTTTCAGAGCGCAGATTCTACAGCCTGAGGGCCTGGGGTCAGGTCCCAGATCTGCTACTTACGGGCTGGGGACAATCTTGGACAAAGTACTTACTCTCTGTGACTCCATTTCTAAAGTGGGGATATTATTAGAAACATGCCTCTCAGGGGTGTTTTGAGTTAATTTGTGTAAACTCTTGTAGTAGTGCATGGCACATATTATGCTTTTATCTGACAGCCACTGATATTATTTTATGTTTCTCCAGCCCTCTTTGGGGGACTGCTTTCTGAGCTGTGTGAGGAGAATGGCCCTGGGAGACCCAGGGACATGGGCAACATTGCATTTATTTATGGTTGAGAAAGTGTGACGCAGAGGGAAGAACTATCTGCCTGTTACCTTAGGAACATGACAGGGCTTTGGTGCAGCGACAACCCCAGGCTTCAGAACCTCCAGGATTTCTCTCTTTAGGAGCATGAGAAACAGCACAGATTTCATGGAGGCACCAGCACCAATGCTGGGGAAGGCAGCTGCAATGAAGAACTTGAGAGGCCTATTTATTTGTGCACATAGAAGCCATCCCCTAGCACTCTCAGAAACACTCAAGGGGAACTGTTCAGGAGGCCAAAGCCCTGTAGTATAAGGGCAATAGAGGAATCAGTTTGACCTGACCTATAATTTGGTATGACCCATCTGTATGCAAAAGCTGGCAAGCCCTTGGGAAACTCCAGTTATACCAATACAGAGACGTCAGAAATCTAATGACTCTTGGAGATTCGTCTACTTCCTTTCTTGTTACCTTATCTTTACATCCTTCCTAGACCACACGGTGGTTCCCTGAATGTTTGAGTTTGCATGTGCCCTGACTGGGAATTGAACCATAACCTCCTGGTTCATAGGTCGACGCTCAACCACTGAGCCACACTGGCGAGGTGAATGTTTGAGTTTTAAACCTATTATTGGTATTATCTATGGGAATCAGAAACCAGGCTGGGAAGGTATTTATTTATTGTCTCTACTCAGGGTTTGGGGTTGTTTCTCATGGATGCTGCCTTAAATCTACTGTCCTTGCCCTCTACATTTAATATTACTCATTAATAAAATAGTCACTAGAAATGCTGACACAGATACTATTAGATCAGCAACTGATGCCTCTTTGCTTGCTGATGATGTAATCTACTTTAACAGGTGTCACTTCAATGCTAGATAAATATGAAGAGACCTGGTTGTGCTTCTGTCACATGTTCTTTACTGAATGAAGGTGTTGGCTCCTGGTACTTGGACTGATTCAGCTGCTGCTGCAGTCAGGGTAGACCTGTGATCAGTATCTAAGAGTTTGCTTCATATATGCTAGTGTTGTGTTTCCAGATAGATGATCATCCTTAGGGGCCATCATTCTTGGGGGCAAGAGTCCTTTTATACTTCGTGGGTATTTCTGCAGTATTTAGTAGAGTCTAGACCATAATAAAGGCTTAATAATAAAGGCACTGTAAAAAGGGATTAGTCCCATCTACTCCCCTTTCTTCTCCACACCTCCCACTGGAATATGATGGTACAGACATTGTAGGGAAGACATTGCTGCCATGTCAGTAATACTGAAACAAGGAGTGAGGGTTTATAGTTGTTAAACTCAGATCTATTGTGAGTCAGCAGTAATGGTGAAAGCACACGGAATGCAGTCGCAGTCTGATGAGGCTGAGCAACACAAGGCTAATGCATCAAAATAAACGTGGTGGAACAGAATGCAGGAGTGGAAAACAAGTCTTTACAGATGAATCCTTATTAATTTATACAATAAGTATATGTCATTTTGTCTCCCTTCTGCTGGAGCAAACTTCTGCTAACCATGCAATTATTAGACGTTTGCTTGCATAATTCCCTTGTGTTTTTTTTTTTTTTACACGCACTACATTCTGAGAATGCAATTGAAAATTAGAATTTTGCTCACAATTGCTCTCTTTTACTGCTTTGACAAGAAACTGTTGTTAACAGACTTCTCTAGGAGAATCACGTCTTTCTTTTCCCCAATGTTGAATACAATACTAAATTTAATGAGCAGGCAACAGGATTCCTTAAACACAAAAGCTATTCAGCTTCCTACTCAGCTACTTCCACTCAAATGCTTCTTCTCAATCCATTCCCTTCATTTTCCTTCTCACTTTCCCTGTTCTGGGCAGGAGATCTAGGGGCTGTTTGAACCGCCCAACTCCCATCTAGGAGAGTGTCTTAGTTTGCCAAGGCTGCCATAACAAAACACACAGACTGAGTGGCTGAAACAACAGAAATGTGCTTTCTTCAATCCTGGAGGCTAGAGGTCTATGATCAAGCTGTCAGCAGGTCTGATTTCTTCTGAGCCCTCTCTCCTTGGCTTGCAGATGGCTGCCTTCTCACCGTGGCCTCACATGGTCATCCTTCTACCTGTGTTTTCTGTGTCCTAATTTCTTTTTATAAGGACACTAGAGGCCCGGTGCACGAAATTCGTGCATGGGAAGGGGGTCCCCTCAGCTCGGCCTGCACTCTCTCCAATCTGGGACCCCTCAGGACCTCTGGCTCCTAACTGCTCACCTGCCTGCCAGCCTGATCCCCCTAACTGCTCTCCCCTGACAGTCTGTTTGCCCTAATTGCTCTCCCCTGCTGGCCTGGTCCCCCTAACCGCTCTCCCCTGCCTGCCTGATAGCTTCTAACCTCCTCTGCCTTGGCCCCGCCAACATGGCTTTATCGGGAAGGATATATAAAAGGACATCCGGAAGGTTGCCTGGAAGATGTTCAGTCTAATTAGCATATTACCCTTTTATTAGTATAGATGCCACCTTCTCCTAAAAATGCAGGTTGTTCCCAGGTTTTCCTATCGTGGAAGGGGAGCCTGCAGTAGCATCCTGGGTTCTGACCAGGGCTTATGCGCTTGTGCTTTATCTCAGCAGATGTGATTCCTAGAAGAAGACTCTTGGATGTACCTTGAACATTTCTATTGAATTTGTCAAATCATCCTCCAAAAATGTTGAACTACTTTAAACTCCCACCAGCAACCATGCGTGTGCCCTCCGTCCCACTTTGATACCAATATCATTGATTTCTCCCTAGAAGCTTCCCTCCCATCAGCCAAGACTGCTTGGTATTTGAGGCAACCTCATTGTTCAGCTGGGGACTTGATTTCCCGAGATAGAATTATGGAGGAAGAAAAATAGTTTTCCTCTATCTTTCTGAGTTCTTAGTGGAGGCCCTTGTAATGAAAGACAGATCACCAAGAGAAAAACAAAAGTCCACTAACATGTGTACCTTGTGTACATGTGGGAGATCCCAGGGAAAAATGAGTAACTCCCCAAGGTGGCTTAGAATGCAGATTTAAATACCTTCTTCCTAGGGAAAGGGGACGGGAGATGTAGGCCTCTTAGAGGACAGTAAATGATTTTTAGGAAAGAAGAATGGGGGTGGGGGGAAATAGTTTGTAACAAAGTTTGGGTGTGATGTAAACTTCTACTCTCCTGTCCTGTGACAGGAGTCAGTCTTCTCTGCCTGATGACATTCTCCTGTCAAGGGGATCTATGATATTTAAGCTCCCTTTGTGGGGTCCGATTTTAGGCAGATCAGGAGACTTCAGTGAAAGCCTCTGCATGCATTTGCTGTTTTTCAAGCATCCGCAGCTCAAGATCATCAATATAA
Source organism: Eptesicus fuscus (assembly GCF_027574615.1). NCBI lineage: Eukaryota > Metazoa > Chordata > Mammalia > Chiroptera > Vespertilionidae > Eptesicus > Eptesicus fuscus. The sequence goes on along the minus strand of NC_072478.1, from coordinate 39,026,670 downwards.
CAACACAGCATATGTTGGGGTGGCATGTTCTCTGACCTTCAGAATAAACCCAACAAAAGCTTGTTTCCTCTTTTAGATGATTTGCCACAGTAGCATTATTCCCTGGAGACAGTATTCTGATCAGACCTTCCTGGGAGTGGTCATAGAATACCCTGTGTTTGTAGAAAGGTGTGGGCCACATCACTAAATAAACCCGGGGCAGTTTTCTCATCTTGTGGAAGGGAGATAAAGTTATGATAGTTTATCTCCCTTTCCACAGGTTTTTTGCAGGTTTGTGTCTTTGATGCCCGCCCCTCCCCCAGCAGCCCAGGCACCTCCGCCTCAGGCCTTGGGGCTGCTGGGTGCCAGGCCTGCGGGTTTGTGTCTATAATCCACTCCTCCCCCCTGACACCCCAGCCCCAGGTCCACGGTGGCAGGGCTTGGGGCTGCAGGGTGCTGGTCTCCCTGTGGGTTTGTGTCTCCGATCTGGCCCCCTGCAGCCCCAGCATAGCCATGGCAGGGCTTGGAGCTGCTGGGTCCCGCCCCCTAGGAGTTTGTGTCTCTGATCAGGGGGCTGCTGGGTGCTGGTCCCCTGCAGGTTTGTGTCTCTGATCAGGGGGCTGCTGGGTGCTGGTCCCCTGCAGGTTTGTGTCTCCGATCTGGGGGGCCCCCTGCGGGTTTGTGTCTCAGATCTGGCCCCCTGCAGCCCAGCGCAGCCATGGCAGGGCTTAAGGGTGCCAGCCTCCCAAGGTTTTGTGTCTCCCAACCGCCTGGCCCCTAAGGGCCTCGCCATCTTGGTTGAGGTTAATTTGCATACTTGCCCTGATTGGCTGGTGGGTGTGGCTGGTGGGTGTGGCTTGTGTAGCGAAGGTATGGTCAATTTGCATATTACTGTTTTATTAGAGAGGATTGGTCATACAGGATTATGGCCCATCTTTATGACCTCACTTTAACTTAATTCCTTTTTTAAAGGTACTCTCTCCAAATACAAATCACATTCTGAAGTACAGGGGTTAGGGCTTCATCATATGAATTCTGTAAGGATACATTCAGCCCATAACAGGGTGTTACTTGAAAATGTTGTTTTTGTTTTGTCTTATTCTAATTAGAATAAAGATGCATTAAGTGCCACACATAATTCTTCAAATATTGGAAGTAGTTCCCACCTTTCAGATACATAGCAAATAGTTTTCTTCCTTTCTCCTAAATAGTTAAATTAGTGATTTTCAATGAAGACAGAACAGCTGCTAATAACGTTTTAGAAAATTTCTGGAAGTTTTTGGTTGTCACAATGATTGGAGGATGCTACTCTGTAAGGCATAGTATCTGATTTTTTCTGTAGTACCTATATGTTAAGCTACATTTAAAAAAATATATATTTTATTGATTTTTTTAGAGAGTTAGAAACATCGATGAGAGAGAAACATCGATCAGCCTCCTGCACACCCCCTACTGGGGATGTATATGCCCTTGACCAGAATTGAACCTGGGACCCTTGAGTTCGCAGGCCGACGCTCTATACTGAGCCAAACCGGTTTCGGCTTAAGCTACATTTTTAAAAATTACAATTCGCTTTCCTTTTGTTTATAGTTTATAATTGTAAAATGTATTATGATTTTATTATATTGTACAATTTACATTATAATTAGGGCATTATATTGGTGTTTTGAATTTATAGATTAACTACCAATGAATTTTATATCATAATTATAATGGTGGCATTACAAAGTATTTGTTTTAGAAAGAGCTGTTGGATTTGATAGGGTTGAGACAATCTACACTAGATGTTAAACTTCTCCAGGGCAGAATATCCCTTATTCACTTCCCCCCCCAAACTCGAAACCACCTATGATACACAGATGGTATTCACTGTATAGTTGTTAATTAAATGAATGACATACTTTTATTTTTACTATTGTGAGGATGCTAAATAAGCAGGAATTTTAATAGCTCTGTATCACAATTAATATTTTCAGTGATTTCTGCATACCTGGGTAATTTACTATTCATTAATAAATAATAAAAGGCATGTGAGGTTGACTAGTCATAAAGGTAGGAAGAGAAACAGAATATTTCATGTCCTGGTAGCCACAGGAAGAATGTCAGGAAGGAGGGCAGTATCATATGCCTGGATTCCTTGTTATTATATAGATTAATCTACAGACTGAGGGGTGCCTTACTTTATAATCACATGAAGTTGATTCTGAATGTTTTCCTGATGAAAGGGATTAGGATCCAGACTTAACCTCTCATTCCTCACCCCTACATCTAGGAAAACAAATAAAAAATACGCCTTTGGCAATGTCAGTATGGCGGCCACATTCCCTGGAAAGCCGAATCTGAGGGCAGCAGGTAGAAAGGTGATGTGGGAGTATCATCTGGATTTACATCTGTGGACACGAAGCAAAGGAAGCAGGGCTGTGCCAAGGAAGAAGTTGGACTAAAATGGAATCTTGCTTGACAAAGGCCTTAGCTCACCCCGAAGGGAGCACTGGAACGAAAGCTTTATGAATTTCCCAAGTTTTAGGGGTGAGGGTTGGACGTTTAGACCCCACATTAACCAGTCACGGAGTACATGCTGATCCCAGAAAGAGCATGGCCTGAGTAAACTGGCTTTTATCTGCTGACAACGTTCCCGTTCGTTCCGGAGAGCTGTGAGCTTCCAGCTCTCCCAGCCGCGTCTGACGGGGGATTAGGGTGGCTTGTTACTGGCCCACTGCACCCAAATCTGCTTTTCTGGCTTCCTGCTTAAAACCAGCCAGTGCACGACAGATTCAAGCTTGTGATGTTAACTGTTATAAGCCAAATGGGGTCCTGATATGGTTAGTCTCTGTCTGACTTGTGAAATCTCCTTATCTTCTCTTTGCAGATTTATAGTCTTGCTCTTCTTTCTTATTTTTGTCCTGAAAACCAATATAAAGAATGAGACCAATGTATCAAAATCTGAAAAAAGTCAATTTGACACCCCATTGAAAGCAGATAGAAACATTTCTTGCCTTCCATAATAAAGAGAATTTCCCCCTTTGTTGGGATTAAGGCGATAACATTTCAGATTCAGTGGGGGAACTGTCAGAATAAATAAAACAATTTTGCTTAAACACTTTCCTGTCAACTTCCTTTGAAACGAATCTCTGAATTAAGCCTCTAAAGTACACACTCAACTCCTTGTTCTCGTCATCATATTTTGTTTACTGTTTTAAATGGAAATTGTTCCCCCCCCCCCCCCCCCCACTTCTTGTTAGATACTTCTATTGAAAATTCTCAAATACTGTCCTCAGATGATCCCCCCATTCAAATTTCTCAGCTGAAAGACTTGGGCTCTTGATTCAAGCTAATGCTAGCTCTCTGACAATTGGAAAGGCCGGTGTTTCTTTTCTGGACTAGTAGAAGCTTTCTACTTTAGGGCCAGAAAAGTCTATTTTGGTTTCATACCAACAGCTGAAAAATTTGTGAGACAATCGGCATAAAAATAAGCAGGAAATTCAAATTAATATTGCTCATAGTTTTGCATGGCATGTTTTACCATATATTCACACAAAGTAATTTTATCATTACAGGAAAATAAATAAAGTCTCTACTTTTTACTTCCCTCATTTTTTGACCAGAATATTCTGGTGATATTACATTATTAAACATAATGTTCAAAAATGCATGTCCCATTTTTGTCTTACTCAGAATTTAAGCAGCTTCTTCAACATCTAAGGTGTCTAACATGTAGTATTTCTTTATTGGTTGGTTGCCTCCTCCTATTCAAATCTTAAGCTTTGATTTTTCCATGTTGGTTCTCTGTACATGACTTTGGAAGGCAGATGACCTGAGCAGGCCCTGGTGGGCACCCAGCAGCTTCAGAGAAGGGAGGTGGTGGGAGCTGCAGGGAGCTATTCTTCTGCATTGGCTTTTTTTTTTTGGGTCCGGCTCTACATTATTTGTGAGATTCATTCATATTTTTTGCAGATAGTTGTAGATCATTGTCTTTGCTGTTTTGGCGGTCATCTTTAAACCTCCTTTTCCCTCATGCCTTACTTTGTATTTCATCATCAAATCACATCAAATGTAATCTTCAAACAGATCTAAAATCTTGCTCCCTCCTGCCATATCCTCAAACACCATCCAGGTTCCAGCCAGCAGTACTTCTAGCTTTAATGCTGCAATTGTCTTTTTTAAAAAAAATTCTATTTAAATGATAGTTGTCATACAATATTATATTAGTTTCAGGTATATGTGACCTTTATATATTGCAATTTTCCATTCCTGCTTCCCTCCAATCTTGTCTACACGTGCATCCAACATGACTGCTCAACAAAAGCATGTTAGCACATATTAGTCATTTGAAACATTTCCCGGAGACCCAGTGCATTCAGGATAATGCACCAAGCCCGCACGCGACCTATAGGGCCCTACAAGACCTGGCTTCTGCCTAACACCTCCTTCTACCCTCTCCTACCACCTCCTCCAGCCCATTAGGTGCTTCCAGTTCCTCCAAAGAGCCAAGCTCTTCCCTGTTCTCAACTTTGGTGTATGTTGTTCTACCTACTGGAACTAGTTTTCCACCCTCCCTTAATCTGGCAAATTCCTACTCAGTCATTTCTCCCAGAGGCTGCCTTCTCTGAGGTACCTATCTATATTCAATCTCCTGTCATTTTTTAAAATTTTATTTATTTTTCAATTATAGTTTACATTCAATATTATTTTGTGTTAGTTTCAGGTGTACAGCATGGTAGCTGGACAATCACATACTTTACAAAATGTTCCTCCTGATATCCAGTACCCACCTGGCACCATGCAGTTAATACAATATTCACTATATATGGTATTTTATGCTTTACATCCCCATGGCTACTTTGTAACTACCAACTGTACATCTCAATCCCTTCATCTTTTTCACCCATCCCCTCAACCCCTCTTCTGGCGCTCCCTGTCATTTTCATTTGCAGTGATTGCCACAACCCACATGTCACAGCGTGCTTGTTTAATGCTTGTCTTCCACCAGGCTGTGGGCACCATGGGGCCACATCTGTTTTGTTTACTGTAGTGTCTAGCACAGTATTTGGTGCATAAAGGTACACCCCCCCCCAAATATTTCTGGTATGAACAACTGGTTAAAGTGGAGTTTCAGGGATTATAGAAAAGTTTAACAGAAAATGTATTAATGGGACTTTTGATTTATATCTTTGGATCTGAAGCTGTTCAGCTGAAAATAGGTAAATTGGATATCAGGATTTCTGAGCTCCTTGAAGTTCAACCAATCAATATAGGCAGCCATTCACTCAATAAGCCACTCTGGTCAAAGCTCAATCTTTCATTTTATAGAAATACAGCCTCTGAATTAGAAGCAGCACAAACACTACTCCAGAATTCCAATCTGAAACTTTTAAGCTGATTACATCTGCCCTGCCCAGGTAGCTCAGTTGATTAGAGCATCGTCCCAGGTTCCATCCCCGGTCAGGGCACATACAAAAATCAACCAATGAATGCATAAATAAGTAGAACAATAAATCCCCCCGCCCCCCCCCTCAAATGAATTTTTAAAATTACAAAAAAATTCTAAATAAATAAAGCAACTACATCCATACAATCTACATCTTCAGGCACCAACATTTATTTCAGCCCCCGTTTCTGCTCTCCTCCACCACTGCAGCAAACAGACAATATGTAATTTATTAAGTGAAAGTGCAGTGACTAAAATGACAATTTGATCCAACTTTGGATTGCCAAGGGGTTTTTAGGCCACAAGAGGGAGCTGTTTAAAAATATAAACAATCGGAAGAAGAAATTTGGCTATCTTAAGGTTGTCCAGATGGACACCTATTTATATGATATTGACTTTGAAACTCCATTTATTTTTAAGCTAGAGAAACTCCAATTCTTTTTATTTGCAATCTAATTTGCATTTTAAAAAGTGTAATTAAAGGCAGAGAATCATTTTTGCCTTACAATCTAATTTTGTCTAACTTAACTAGTGTGAAAAATATAAGTAATCAACTAAGTGACATAGGAGATAAAAATAACTTCCAAAATTAATCTATTTTCTAAACACTTAATCAACATTAGAAAGGAAATAGCTTTTTCTTTTAAAAATGACTGTTTCTGCCCACCTGGCATGGCTCAGTGGTTGTCAACCTATGAACCAGGAAGTCCCAGTTCAGTTCCTGGTTAGGGCATGTGCCCAGGATGCAGGCTAAATCCCCAGTAGGGGGCGTGCCGGAGGCAGCTAATCAATGATTCTCTTTTATCATTGATGTTTTTACCTCTATCTCCCTCTCCCTTCCTCTCTAAAATCATTAAAAATATATTTTAAAAATAAAAATTACTGTTTCTTTTAATAATTAGTCTAGAAGATTTTAAATATCCGTGGAAAAGAACCAGATTTTTAAAAGAAATGTAAAATTGGTGGCTTGAGAACTTATTTTATAAGAACATTGAAATCTAAATATAGACATACTAGAGGCCCGGTGCACAGATTTGTGCACTGGTAGAGTCCCTCAGCCTGGCCTGTGCCCTCTCACAATCCGGGACCCCTGGGGGATGTTGGATAGCTGGCTTCAGCCTGATCCCCGCAGGCCTGATCCAGACCGGAGGGAGCTTAATCCTGTGCGTTAAGCATCTGTCCCTTGGTGGTCAGTGTGTGTCATAGCAACCGGTCGATGAGTCATTCTGTTGTTCGATTGCTTAGGCTTTTATATATAGAGATTTACATACCAAGAATTCAGTTATACACCTGCCAACCCTACTGACCACCCTGAGGAGATAGTTGTTTTATGGAAAGGAACCTGACCTGTGCCGTGCCAGCACAGCCAAGGGTTCAGTGAGCCTGAGGGAGTGTGGCGAAGGATCAAAGAAAAGACAGACAAAGAGAATAAGCTGGGTCTAGGTGGATCTCCTGTGCCTGGCTGAGGCCACAGAGAGAGATCCAGATGGCAAGCTGAGCCTTAATTTTATAGCCAGAGGTAAACAAGGTAGTGGTCACCATAGTTACAATGTTCTTGTGAGTTTCACTTGTTTTGGCAGCACTTGTTGCATCTCCCACAGCCCATTAGCTACCCAGATAAGATCTAGGAAGCGTCATAAGGTCAAGCTTAATTATGCTAAGAGGGCTGTGCCCTCTAAGCTGGGACTTGTTTGTGGCTTTGCCAACAGGTCAGTCTGAGGCTTAACCCTATAGCAGCTCCCTACAATGACCCAAGGACAGAAGTATGCTTTTCTACTGAGAACCTACTGAGAGGGCCCCTGGTACACTGTTTTGAGTCAAAGGACCAATAGCAACAGTAACAGGAGGCCAACGACTCTCTCTACCCCACTGCGGTGCTCTGCAATAAGGATGTTCAGGTCCGGAGGCCACAGGAGACTTGGGGGAGGCAGGATGGGGGACCAGGCCCTTGCAGAGAGGGCTTGGTGTTCGCTGGGAGTGGTGGAGGTGGGAGGCGGAAAAAAACACACACATGAGTAACATTCATCACGTGTTAATATAAGTCAGGCACTGTGTAAAGTATGCCACATGGACTAACTCATTCATTGCTCACAACCATTATCACTGTTTTCACTTTAGCGGCGAGAAAACAGGCTTAGAGAGAAAGGTTAAGTCAGTGGTCGGCAAACCGCGGCTCTCGAGCCACATGTGGCTCTTTGGCCCCTTGAGTGTTCTAACGCCACTTCTTCAAAGTAGACTCGCCCAGGCCAAAAACCGAGTTCTGCGCAGGGGCCACGAAGTTTCAATTGCACTGTACGTGCGCACCCGCACGTGGTATTTTGTGGAAGAGCCACACTCAAGGGGCCAAAGAGCCTCATGTGGCTTGTGAGCTGCGGTTTGCCGACCACTGGGTTAAGTGACTTGTATAAGATCAAAGCTGTTAAGTTGGGGAGCCACAATTTAAATCCCCCTTCAGGGTAAGTCTCCCTAAATGGGATTCTACTAATTTAGCCTGATTGTGAGTAAAATCAATGGGCCTCTGGGTAAAATGCTTCTTTTCCTATAAGGGGTTGCACTTGTACATTCTTACTCTTATTTTGAACATCAGAATTCTGTCAAGAGTCTTTTCTTCACCTAAAATGTTTTGCCCTAAGAGGGGAGAGAAAAGCTTTTATAGTTGTAAAAGGACAGTTATTTCTGGATGATGGTCAGTAAATAGTAAATGTAGTAAAGAGGGTGGTTTTCTGCTTACTCACTTGTGTGTGATCAAGCCATGTGGGAACACAGACAAATTAACTGAATCATAAAGAATGCACACCACTTAATGTTAAAAGAGAAGTCATCACCTGGCCAGTGCTTAGTGCTTGAGCATAGACCTATGAACCAGAAGGTTATGGTTCGATTCCAGGTTGGGGCACATGCCCTGGTTGCGGGCTTGATCCCCAGTAGTGGGGGGGGGGGGCAGCCGATCAATGATTCTCTCTCATCATTGATGTTTCTATGTCTCTCTCCCTCTCCCTTCATCTCTGAAATCAATACAAAAATATTTTTAAAAAAGAGAAGTCACAAAAATATATTAAACTGATGACTTTTAAATATATATTTTTTATTGAACCTTGACCTCCTGGTTCATAGGTCTATGTTCAACCACTGAACCACGCTGGGTCTGGCTAAGCTGATGACTTTTAAAAAATTCCTACATTTTACTATAGTTGTCTAGAGCCTGCGCATGTGTTTTGAGTAAACATTCAATCATGCCCTATAAGCAGAAATATAAATATCACCTTTCTGGCTCAAGTGACCCATACATTACAGGAGGAATAGGAGGGTCAGAATCTTCTTGCCTGCATTTTCTCCTTTTCTCTATTCTCGACCCTATTCCTAACTGAGCTTCTTAAGTACTTGGAAAACATTGCTGATTTTTCTTATTAGAGTATTTATGAGAAAATGGCATTCTTGAATAGGAAAATAAATGACTGCTTATTTAATTTTGAATTGTGGATAAACAAAGAATATCTTTTTTAGTATAAGTAATTCTCAAATATTACACAGGAGATACTTGTATTAAAAATTATTCATTGCTTACCTGAAATTTATATTTAACTGGGTGTCTTGTATTTGTATTTGCTAAGCCTGGCAGCCCTAGTTTTTTTCTCCCTGACTCACTCATCAGTAGAGCTTAGTGTTTAAGAGTACAGGTCCTGAAACAAGACTATGGGGATGATTTGCTAGTTATGTAAACTTCAGCAAGTTACTTAGCTTCTCTGTGCTTAGTTTTCTCCTCTGTAAAATGGGGATCATAATAGGATCCCCTACTTCACTTTAGCGGTGAGAAAACAGGCTTAGAGAGAAAGATTAAGTGACTTGTATAAGATCAAGTTGTCAGGATGAAATGGACTTCCATGGGTCCATATATCCAGTCAGTGGTGGAACAGAATCAGAACCTTGTTCTCTTATCTCTCCAGCGGTGGTTGATTTTGTGAGATGACTGCTGCCATCCTTCACAAATGCCACGCTGATAGTCGCTGTGATTTGAATCTGTTAGAGAAGAGAAGCTGGAGGAAGGAGGCTGCACCCTTGCAAGACTGTGTAACTTATGGAATGGGAAATGGTTGAGATTGCACTTCAGATGCCCAGATGTTTTAAGAGTCAGGGTGGTTTTTACATTAAGTTTATCTCTTCTAGGAAGTATATGCGTGTGGGTGACATGCATGGCAGAAGAAGCTTGGGACAGGGAAGGTTTCAATGGATACCATATAATATGTAGAATATATACCGTATAACATATTTGGTATATATAATATATAAAAATAATATATAACATATTATATAAATATATTCCTGCTTATACATACAGTGTTTATAAACCACTTGAAGGAGGCAGAACAATCACATGAGTAACCATGAGAGGGTGTTGACTCCCGCCTTATAGGCAACCAACTCTTAAGTGAGGTGTTTGAAGCTAAAGTGTAGCCCATTTTTTCTGATCCTCAGGTGAAACAGCTTCCATGAGTCACTCCAATGAGAACAACAGTTTCATTTCATTAATATGGCACATGTGGCTTATAAAGACATTAGGAGTCTTAAATATAAAGGACCCTTCTGTAATATAAGTTATAATACCAGTGGTCTACGGCCAAATTTTTACAAGTGTAAAATTTTTGTCCAGAAATTGCTGTCACATGGTTACATCAGGAATATCCTGCAAAATGTTTTTCCAGTGGCATTACAGTCAGATTGCCATTTTTGCCATCAGTTTTCAGATGTCTGCTTTTTTCTCTCTTGTGTCTTCCAGGGCCAGATGTTTATTTGTTATATGATGCTTTAGTGTCACATGAATAATAGTCACAGATGTTATGCTGGGTGCTCTGTATTTTACAAAGATGAGAAAGACATACTTTTCCCTGATGGAGCATGTAATCTAGTAGGGGATGGGGAGAGCAGGTGGTAGAAAGGATAAGGCAGGTACAGGTTCCTTCACCTCAGGCAGGATGTAAATAGAGAGGTATTCAAGTGATGTGAAGTGGAGGTTAAATACTCTTTGGGGGCAGTCTTGAGGAAAGAGAGGAATTAGGCAAGACTGTAGGTAGAAGGTGGCATTTGAACTGGCTCTGGAAGAATGAGTAGGCACAATGTTGCAAAACTGAAAAGTGTATCAGGGACAGATGAAGAGCCTGCATTGGCTGGAAAGTAGATGACTTGAGGGAGTTGGTGGAGATAAGATTGAAAAAAATGCTCTGAGAGAACTTTAGGTTAGGAGGAGTTCGGACTTAAGTTGATAAGCAATAGGGAAGCCTGAATTGCTGAGCAGACAAGTTAAATAACTACCATTCGTTTTCTTTGTGGCACTTTGATGCGAAAGAAACAAAGGGTAAACAAGCTAGTTGATATGGAGATCTTATTCATATAAAGAACAACTAGAGTTGAACTGCCCAACTAACTATACCATATTTCCTACAGTTTCTATGTGTTTGTCTGCTTATATATATAAATGTTGTTCGCATCAATGGTATGAGGGCTGTGAAGTGCTATTTAGGGAATCATCAAAAGAAGACATTTGAACCAACTTGGGTGAATCACAAAGGAATTGTGCTCAGTGTAAGAAGCCAGATTCAAAAGATTCTATACTATATTTATATAACATTTATATAACATTTGAAAAAGGCAAGACTATACAAGTGTAGAACAGACAGATTGTCACCAACTGTTAGGGGTGGGGAGAGTGTCTGACTGCAAAGGTTCAACATGAAGAAATTCTTTGAGGTGTTGGAGTGGTTTTGTATCTGGTGTGTGATGGCAATTACATATATATATGTTATAGCTCATAGAAATAAATGAACATCAAAAACTGTACTGCAACCCAGCTGGTATGGCTCAGTGGGTTGAGAGTCAACCCATAAATCAAGAGGTCCACGGTTCCATTCCTGGTCAGGGCACATGCCTGGGTTGCGGGCTTGATCCCCAGTAGGGGGTATGCATGAGGCAGCCGGTCAATGTCTCTCTTTCATCAATGTTTCTATTTCTCTATCCCTCCCCCTTCCTCTCTCTCTCTAATCCATAAAAACATATTTTAAAAAATCAACATTATTTTTAAAAATTGAACTGTGTGTAAATTTAAGACACAAACAAGAAAAAGAAGGTTTAATTATATTTAGCTAGTTTTCTGGAAATAATATTTTTTTGTTATCCAGTTTTTAAGAACTGGCAATTTGTAGTATACATGGCAAGTCTATACAGATGTATTTAATCAATATGTAACTAATATGTAACTAATATGTAACTAATTTTATATAGTTAACTCATATATAGTAATATGTACTTATTTATATACTAATATATATTTAATTAATCAGGATAATTATCTAACTATGGCTATAAGAAAAACTTGCTATGTTTTCTCAGAAAAAAACTTGCTATATATTCAGGAACTTGATTAGAGGTCTCATTGGCCTGATGTATTAAATAGCTGACACTCATGAATAGTATATTAACTATTTTTATAGTGACTTCTTTTGAACTCTTTTGTATTTTAAGAAATGTTTTCACCGTTTTTTTCTTTCAATTTTGTTTATGTTAGAAATTTGCTTACTAAACTTTTGATTAAAATCACATTAAATATAAACCTCAGATCAGATTGGCTCTCACAAATTTTGGTTTAGTGGTGTTCAAATAAATAAAGTTTATTTTTGAAGTCTGATTTTTGTAAAGACTTTTCTGACAGTAGAGACTCTCAATGATAGCTGACTGTGCTTTCAAAGTATACCTAATATAGTGTATAGTTCAAATCAAAGTTTCAAACCACATTATCAATGTGCTGAGGAAGGAAAGTAAAGGGCTTTGTTGTTTATTATAGCCCAGGATAAAAAGAGAGACAGACCATTATAGATTAGAAGTTCCAAAATGATTTCATTCTATGTTTCCTTTGAAGCTTCTTTCTGGTTACTCTAACTCACTGTGTGCTTTTGACTAAAATAGTGCTTGATGATTCTTTTAAAATAACACAATTCCTTTTAACTTAAACCTGTGTTTAACTTTGAGAATAACAGGTTCCAGGATTTGAGTGCCGAGTTCCTCAACTCTACCATGATGACAGTTTGCATGTTAACAGGGACTGTGCTCCCAGCCAGAGAGAGGGCCCCAACCAAATCTCACTTCTCTATCAGAGACAAAGGGCTGCAGCCACAAACCACACAAAGTCCAGTGGCATGGGATGGAATGAGCAATTTGGATGCCCATTGGGGTTTTTACTTTTTTTTCTCATGAATGACTATCACTGATTATAAAGGGCAGTTTTAGGTTGCCAGAGCTATTTTAAAGTTATTAAAATTAGGTTGTCAAGATTTTAAGATCCTTAAAATGTTCCAGGGTCCTGCTTTCATCAGACATGATTTGAACATCTTCATTTGTAAGCTTTATTTCTACTGCACAGCTTTTATTCCTGCCCTGTCTGAGCCCTCACCGTCTTCTGACTGCTCCTGTTCTTCTGTCAATACACAGCTGCAGAACACACTGACAAAGCAAGAATATTAAAAATTCTCATATTGTTCTTAGATTAAAATCCAAAATCCTCAACAGGACTCAAAAAGGCTGGAATCATCTGGCCCTTGCCTTCTCTGGCAGCTGCATTCTTACTGCTTTTGTTCTTCCCATTAGTCTTTCCTTCCCTAGAGCCCTGGCATAGGTTCACTCCACCAGGAATGCTCGTTCTAGACTGCTCTTCCCCGCTGAGTCTTCAGATCCCTGTCTGAGCCTCCCTTCCCAGAGGCGACCACTCTGAGCCCTCAAACTGAGTCAGCTCTTTTATTTTTTGTTTTGTTTTGTTAATCCTCACCCGAGGATATTTTCCCATTGATTTTTAGAGAGTGGAAGGGAGGGGGAGAGACAGAGAAACATCTATGTAATTGGATTGGTTGCCTCCCACATGTGCACCCTGATCAGGGCCTGCAACCTAGGCATGTGTCCTTGACTGGAATCGAACCCAGGACCCTTCACTCCACAGGCCAACACTCTATCTACTGAGCCAAACCGGCTAGGGCTGAGTCAGCTCCTCTTGGTATTAACAGCTTTCATTTCTCCTCAGTAGCACCTGTCAAAATTGTAATTGAGCAATTACCTATGAAATTATTTGTTGATTGTCTTCCCTGGTGGAATTAGCTTCATGCTTCAAGGGAATGTCTCTGTCTTGTGCACTGATGTTTCTCCAGAGCCCAGCCAAGTGCCTCATTCATAGCATTTGTGCCATGACATATTTGTTGAATAAATACATGAAGAACCAAGGCAACCATAATTTTAATTAAAAATATTTTTTAGTTAGTGCTTTTGAAGGAGTCAAGAGGTGAAATGAAGAGGAGCACAGTTGATTCCAGCCTATATACCTGTGGGTCTCAAACATCACTGTGCATACCATCACCTGGGGAACTCTCTAAACAGGCAGCTTCTCAGGCTCCATTCTCAGAAACACTGTTTTCATACATTTGGAGCAGCAGCCAGGATGCTCTGCATGTGTAATGAGCGTCCGGGTAATTCTGATGCAGTTATTCAAAGACCACTCTGCTGTGAGATGATGGTTTTCACATAAAACCAGCCCAAAGTTATATTAACTGCATTCATGGAAACGGTCTGGATATGGTGATCAAACTCAATATAACTACCTTGGAAACAGGTTTGCAGCCCTAAAGAACATTTAAAAATAAGCCTCTTACCACTCTGTAGTAATTGAGATGTGTAAGTAATTGGAGAAGTTAATTATAAAATTGGGTTTAAATGCTGTATCTCAATAGTAAATACACCAAAGGGCCCGATGCTGTTCAAATTAGTAAACCAGTGAGTGTTGATATACTAGTATGTGATAGAATATATAAATCAGTTAGGATGACAAAAGAGTAATTTTTCCAAGTTATTCCTTTAGAGCAAACTCCTCTCTCCCAACATTGTGGGCAGCAGAGATAGGTGTATTGGTTAATAATGGTAGATTTTGTAATAAAAGAAAACATCATAATTTCAAGAGAAACATCAAAAGTGCTTTATTCAAAGTAATGTCCATCACTAGCTACACATGCCCCCCATCTCTCAGGTAATTTGTGGATACCGTCCCAATAGAACTTTTCTTGTTTTGAGGCAAACCATTCAGAGACCCAATTTTCCACTTCTTCGTATGTTTTGAAGTGCTGCTCAGAAAGTGCATGTGCCATCGATCAGAACAAGTGGTAATCTGAAGGAGCAAGGTCTGGTGAATATAGCGGATGGGTTAATACTTCCCAGGCAAGATCTTTTAACATGTCTTTAACTGGTTTTGAGGTGTGTGATGGTGCATCATCATGAAGCAAAATTACTTTGCTGTATCTTCTGGCACATTCTGGTCGTTTCACTATCAAAGCGTGGTTAAAATTGATTATTTGTTATCAGTAGCGATCAGTATTAATGGTTTCACCTGGTTTTAGAAGCTCATAATACACCACGCCTTACTGATCCCACCAAACGCAGAACATTGTCTCCTTTGTGAAGCGATTTGGCCTTGCAGTCGATGTTGATGGTTGACATGGATTAACCCATGACTTTGTGCATTTGGGATTCTCAAAATAAATCTACTTTTCATCGCCAGTCACAATTCGATGCAAAAAATTCATGTCGTTGAAGCAACATTTTACTGATGACTTTTTGGTTTTCCATTTGTCTTTCGTTCAGTTGATGTGGCACCCATTTTCCTTCCTTTAAAATCTTTCCCATTGCTTGTAAATGATTAGCAATTGTTTGCTGAGCAACGTTTATCTTTCTGCAAGTTGTTTTTGAGTTTGACACGCATCTTCATCCCATAATGCTTGTAATTGTTGGTCTTCAAACTTTTTCGGTTGACCTGGACATCTTTGTTTTTCACAACGAAATAATCACTTTTAAAGCATTTAAACCTGTGTTTACAGGTATCTTGAGATGGAGCATGCTCACCATAAGCTTCCCAAAGTATTCAGCAGCACTTTTCTTCATAATAAAGTAATGAATTAAAACTTCCCACAAATGCTCTTTTTTTGGGCATGAAATTCGACGTTTTTAAGCGGAAAAATATCTATAATGTTAACACCTCCAGCAAATTTGACATATGAACTTTTGAAGCTTGCTGTCAATACAACAAAATAGCATACATATCAAATCGCATATATAATAACATATGTGTAACTCCATCTAGTGAAAAAAATCCGCATTATTAAATGGTACACCTAGTACAGTTTTCCCTGGCAACTACCAGCTTAGTGTCTCTACTGTCATTGCTGGCACGTACATCAGTGTGTGTTTTTGGCATGGAGGGGATGGTTGCCAGTATGATCACCCAATTTCACCTAATCACACCAGGCAGTGGTCATTCTGGGTCAATAAAAACAAAGAAACCCAGAGGCAAAAGTTTATGTTTTCCCCCACTTATTTATATTTGTTCCACTTAGGAAAAACCCAAGGCAGATTGGATCTTCAAGGCTTTTGCTTTAATGGGACAATGGAAAGGGAAGAATATGAAGGTATGACTAATGGAATGAGCTGCTTCTGACTGGTCTCTTTCTTCATCACATTTTTTGTTAGAGATACCAAAAATGCATGTTTTCTTCTGTGTCTTTTTGAGAACTTTTTACATTGTAACTAACTGGGGAAATTACCACTCTATTTAAATGAAATGTCCTTAAAGGGATCAATTCACTCTCCCTAAGTTAAAGTCTATATAGCACATATTACTTGAGAGATTTCATGAAAACTCCCAGATTTGTCAGCGCTTAACTACTAATGATCCTATTCCAGGACTTTGCATCTAATTGTATCACAGAGACTGCTGGTTTCAGGTTGAGTTAAGATCTGTCAGAAGAATAAAAATGACATAAAAGGTCATGTTTGAATCATCATTGTGAATATCTTCTCTCTGTAATACATTAGTATTTAAGGTATTGGATTCTGAGATAACTCATTTGTTTAGAACACTATTGATTCTTCTTGGACTTTTGTATCAATGCCCCTTTATAACAGTAACTTTCTCTCTCTGTGTGAGAGAGAATAGTGAAAATAGCTTTCATATTTCATTGAATCTTTTCAATACTACGATCTCTTTCATTTAATCGGAGGCCTGCCTTTGAAATGAAGGTGTTATTGGAAATAATCATTATCCAAAATTAAAGTATCTAGTTATCAATTTATCTATATTCGTTCTTCAGATAGCAGTTGCTTTCAATTTTACTGATAGTGTTAAATGTCACAGGGGACACTGGCAGAATCCGGCATTCACCTAGGAAAGATACACTGTGGGAAGATAAATTTCCCATTTGGTAGAGACATCAAAAGCTTGGATAGTGGTAGTGGTGGTGGAATAAGTATAATTTCCTTATGCTACAGGCACTATATGTGGCATATGTGTGGAACTTTTTGCTAGGTGGAAACTATTTTATAAACTCATTTATTCTGATAATAAAAGGCTTGCTTGAATCAATTTTGCCAACAGGTAGCAGGTAGCTATCCATGGTGCTGCACATGCTGACCATGTAGACCTGACTCTGTAGTTGTTTTGAGGCTCTGCTTGCCCTGACACTTGCCATTTTGTCAAAAACGAGCCAGTGACCACTGCCTGAATCAAATTCTGTCCTGTTTGTCTGACTTACTACTGACCTGCCCTTGCCTAAGCTCTGCCTCACCAGACCTGTGCCTGTTGTAGCTGTGAAACTGTCTGTTATGACAACCATCTTGGAAACATCCTAGAGCAATGGTTCTCAAGCCTGGGTCTGCATCAGAGTCATGAATATCATGAATCAGAATCTTTGGGAGTGGGTCTATGAATATGAGGCTCCCTGTCTTAGATTAATTTCTTGGTTCTCTTACCATGTTTCTTTCAGAGTTGGGTCTAATTCCTCTTGCTTTTATGTTTCACTCAATGAAAAGTAAATTGTAGATCTCAATTCTTCAGAGGAATGATTGGAGAAAAGTGTATTAAAGCCCTTACCCATAGATAATTGTATGGTGGTTCCTCAAAAGATTAAAAATAGAACTAACATGATCCAGTAATCCCGTTCCTGGGTATGTATCCAAAAGAATTGAAAGCAGGATTTTGAAAAGATATTAGCACTTCCCATGTTCATTGTGGCACTATTCACAATAGTTAAGATATGAAAACAACCTAAATGTCCATTTAAGCATAACATTAATATTATTCAGCCTTAAAAAAAATGAAGGAAATTCTGACATGGTACACCATGGATGAACCTTAAGGACATTAGGCTAAGTGAAATAAGCCAGTTACAAAAAGACAAATATCATATGATTCCACTTACATGAGGTATCTACTGCAGTCAAACTTGTGGTAACAGAAACTAAAATGGTTCTTACCAGAGGGTAGGGGAGGGGAAATGGGGAGTTGTTTAATGTGAATAGAGTTTAAGTTTTGCTAGATAAAAATGTTCTGGAGATCTGTTGCATAACAGTGTGATTTATATTTAACACCTAAAAATGGTTAAGATGGTAAATTTAATGTTATGTTTTTTTGACACAATAGGAAATTAAAAAAACAAACAAACCATACCCTGAGACATATTATATTTTGGGGCAATTCAGTGCAAGGTCTAAATGAATACATTGATTGATAATTTTTCCACATATTTACCAGGTTCTAGTTACCTTAGATATCATAGGAATGCCACACTTTATTTCTCCCTCTTGCCACAGGAATTTTATTTAACATTCCTGCTAATAGCATCTGTTTTTTAGTGTAGCTGCTTTATAGGAAAGGATGTTCTAGGAATAGTTTTTATCCATATCTTGTGTTAGATCTTCAGGAATAGTAAAAAACTCATTCTCTGGGTCACACTTCAATTTACATTGGCTTAAATTTTGTTGATATTATTTGGTCACATTGAAACATATGTAATTTCAGCCTAAGTGCTAAAAACCTACAGAGTTGAAGGGACATTTAGCAAATGTTCATTGTGTCATTATTAAGCACTAGTGCTTAACATGTAAGTGAATGTAATGAGAAAAACTATTTTAGCAACAAATGCCCACAAAACTAATTTAACTTTCCCTTTGGAATGTCTAGGGAAGTCCACATATTCTTGGCCATATCTGAGCCTTACCTCACTAAGCATACCTTACAACTCATATAACCTTTGGTTTGGTTTTGCAGGTCCTGCTTACTTTTGTAGTCTCACTTCAAGCTGTCATCCTGCAACTTCTCAGTGCTGTTGGATAAACAAAGGCAATCATGTATACTTCTCTCTCCCTCTCCCTCTCCCTCTCTCCCTGTCTCTCTTTCTGCAGCAACTCTGGAGGCAGTGCATTGACAATAGGCTTCATTGCTACAAGATTAAGAGACCCTAGGTCCCTGACACCCCATGTGGAAGGCCACCTGTAGAACACCCTGTATAGACAGTTGGTTTGACTGAAAAATGAACTTCTGTTGTGTTAAGTCTATGAGAATTTTTTAACAGTGTTTTTGCCTACCCTATCTAATACAGGAGGAAACCACAGACAAGATGATTACTAGAAGTTTATCAAGAATAATGATCTATTTTTCATTCAGAAACGCATAAAGACTTAAAGAATGTAGTAAGATAAAATAATTTTTTTTTTATTTTTTTTTTATTTTTTAATTTCTTTATTGATTAAGGTGTCACATATTTGTCCTCATCCCCCCATTCCCATCCCACCCCTCTCCCCACGCATGCCCCAATCCCCTGTTGAACTTAACCGTTGGATAGGCTTATATGCATGCATACAGGTCCTTTGGTTGAACTCTCCCCCTCCCCCCACCCTCCCCCTACCCTCCCCTATCCTCCCTCTGAGGCCCGATAGTCCGATCGATGCCTCCTTGCTTCTGGTTCTGTTCTTGTTCCTCAGTCTATGTTGTTCATCATTTCCCCTAGATGAGCGAGATCATATGTCACTAGATATATACTAATAAGCACTGAATGTGAGACGAGCAATAATAGTTATGCTGACAGGCAAATGAATCAGTCTGTAGCGAGCTTCCCCCTGGACCAACAGTTCTTTTGAGACTCAATTTCAATGTCCAGTAGTTCCTTATGTGTACATGTCAGCACTGACCCCCCAGCTCTGGATGGTGGACAAATGGCGATAACGGAGGTCCGACTCCCTCTGGTTTGGTCTCGGCCGAACCCAGGGGCACGGCGTCACCGGACTAAGGGGCACGTGGCCTCACCCATACCCAAGGGGCGCGTGGTCTCACCCGGGCCTGGGACCCAGCCTCACCCGGATGGATCCAGGGGCACACGGCCTCACCCGGACCCAGGCTCTGGCTTCACCCGGACCCAGGGACACTTGGCCTCTCCCAGACACAGGGCCACTTGGGCTCACCCGGGCCTAGGTGCACGAGGCCTCATCTGGATCCAGGGACACATGGTCGCACCCGGACCCAGGGACGCTTGGCCTCTCCCAGACCCAGGGCCACTTGGGCTCACCCGGGCCTAGGTGCACGAGGCCTCACCCGGATCCAGGGACACATGGTCTCACCCGGACACAGGGACGCTTGGCCTCTCCCAGACCCAGGGCCACTTGGGCTCACCCGGACCTAGGTGCACGAGGCCTCATCTGGATCCACGGACACATGGTCGCACCCGGACCCAGGGACGCTTGGCCTCTCCCAGACCCAGGGCCACTTGGGCTCACCCGGACCTAGGTGCACGAGGCCTCATCCGGATCCAGGGACACATGGTCGCACCCGGACCCAGGGACGCTTGGCCTCTCCCAGACCCAGGGCCACTTGGGCTCACCCGGGCCTAGGTGCACGAGGCCTCATCTGGATCCAGGGACACATGGTCTCACCCGGACCCAGGGACGCTTGGCCTCTCCCAGACCCAGGGCCACTTGGGCTCACCCGGGCCTAGGTGCACGAGGCCTCACCCGGATCCAGGGACACATGGTCTCACCCGGACACAGGGACGCTTGGCCTCTCCTAGACCCAGGGCCACTTGGGCTCACCTGGGCCTAGGTGCACGAGGCCTCACCCGGATCCAGGGACGCATGGTCTCACCCGGACCCCGGGACACTTGGCCTCTCCCAGACCCAGGGCCACTTGGGCTCACCCGGGCCTAGGTGCACGAGGCCTCATCCGGATCCAGGGACGCATGGTCTCACCCGGACCCAGGGACGCTTGGCCTCTCCCAGACCCAGGGCCACTTGGGCTCACCCGGGCCTAGGTGCACGAGGCCTCACCCGGATCCAGGGACACATGGTCTCACCCGGACCCAGGGACGCTTGGCCTCTCCCAGACCCAGGGCCACTTGGGCTCACCCGGGCCCAGGTGCACGAGGCCTCATCCGGATCCAGGGACGCATGGTCTCACCCGGACCCAGGGACGCTTGGCCTCTCCCAGACCCAGGGCCACTTGGGCTCACCCGGGCCTAGGTGCTCGAGGCCTCACCCGGATCCAGGGACACATGGTCTCACCCGGACCCAGGGACGCTTGGCCTCTCCCAGACCCAGGGCCACTTGGGCTCACCCGGGCCTAGGTGCACGAGGCCTCATCTGGATCCAGGGACACATGGTCTCACCCGGACCCAGGGACGATTGGCCTCTCCCAGACCCAGGGCCACTTGGGCTCACCCGGGCCTAGGTGCACGAGGCCTCACCCGTATCCAGGGACACATGGTCTCACCCGGACACAGGGACGCTTGGCCTCTCCCAGACCCAGGACCACTTGGGCTCACCCGGGCCTAGGTGCACGAGGCCTCACCCGTATCCAGGGACACATGGTCTCACCCGGACACAGGGACGCTTGGCCTCTCCCAGACCCAGGGCCACTTGGGCTCACCCGGGCCTAGGTGCACGAGGCCTCACCCGGATCCAGGGACACATGGTCTCACCCGGACCCAGGGATGTTTGGCCTCTCCCAGACCCAGGGCCACTTGGGCTCACCCGGGCCTAGGTGCACGAGGCCTCATCCGGATCCAGGGACGCATGGTCTCACCCGGACCCAGGGACGCTTGGCCTCTCCCAGACCCAGGGCCACTTGGGCTCACCCCGGCCTAGGTGCACGAGGCCTCACCCGGATCCAGGGACACATGGTCTCACCCGGACCCAGGGACGCTTGGCCTCTCCCAGACCCAGGGCCACTTGGGCTCACCCCGGCCTAGGTGCACGAGGCCTCACCCGGATCCAGGGACACATGGTCTCACCCGGACCCAGGGACGCTTGGCCTCTCCCAGACCCAGGGCCACTTGGGCTCACCCGGGCCCAGGTGCACGAGGCCTCATCCGGATCCAGGGACGCATGGTCTCACCCGGACCCAGGGACGCTTGGCTTCTTCCAGACCCAGGGCCACTTGGGCTCACCCGGGCCTAGGTGCACGAGGCCTCACCCGGATCCAGGGACACATGGTCTCACCTGGACCCAGGGGCGCTTGGTCTTTTCCAGACCCAGGGGCACGTGGCCTCACCCGGGCCTAGGTGCTCGAGGCCTCACCCGGATCCAGGGACACATGGTCTCACCCGGACCCAGGGACGCTTGGCCTCTCCCAGACCCAGGGCCACTTGGGCTCACCCGGGCCTAGGTGCACGAGGCCTCATCTGGATCCAGGGACACATGGTCTCACCCGGACCCAGGGACGATTGGCCTCTCCCAGACCCAGGGCCACTTGGGCTCACCCGGGCCTAGGTGCACGAGGCCTCATCTGGATCCAGGGACACATGGTCTCACCCGGACCCAGGGACGATTGGCCTCTCCCAGACCCAGGGCCACTTGGGCTCACCCGGGCCTAGGTGCACGAGGCCTCACCCGGATCCAGGGACACATGGTCTCACCCGGACCCAGGGACGCTTGGCCTCTCCCAGACCCAGGGCCACTTGGGCTCACCCGGGCCTAGGTTCACGAGGCCTCACCCGATCCAGGGACACATGGTCTCACCTGGACCCAGGGATGTTTGGCCTCTCCCAGACCCAGGGCCACTTGGGCTCACCCGGGCCTAGATGCGCGAGGCCTCAACTGGATCTATTGACCCCTGGCCTCACTTGGACTCAGGGGAGCGCGGCCTCCCCCAGACCCAGGGGCGCTTGGCACCTCCGCAAGAGTCCCGCCTCTCCCCGCAGGCATCTGGGTCTCCCACGGGTCCCCAGAAGCTGGATTTCAGTGTGATGGAGAGCTAATCTCCCCTAGGTTTGGAACAAAAGCCCCTTTCCCCCGCCACCAACCAGACCCACGCGCCTCCACACCTCATCCCCTCCGATTTCGCTGGTTTCCTCTTCCCTCTTAGCTATAAATCTACCATTCAGCCATCTCTCCTGTAGTTCTGGATGGCAGAGGCTCTGTCCTCCATTCGTGCCCCTGAAATTGCTGTGCGCGGTGGAGTTCGCAGTTCCTTTGTTTAACTTAGCCGCCTTCTTGATTCTCCTCTGTCAAAATGGCTTAAAGGGCTTGAATGTAAGATGAGAACTCCTAAGAATCCTCCAAATCGGTGTTGGCGGCCTCCGGGGCCTCGAGGATCTCACTGCGCAGTTCGGCCAGGTCGGTGGCGCGGATGCGCCCCTCCTGCAGAAAGATGGTCTCTTCCTTCACAGAGAGCCGCTGCGCCGAGTCCGCGGCCGCCGCCACAGCAGCTGCTGCGGCGCCCACGAGCCCATGGCCCCGGCTGCGGTGCTGACTGAGAGGAGCAGCCGCCCGGTCTGGGGAGACGCGAGCAGCAGTCGCCACCCTCACTAGTCCATGTTCCAGTTGTATTTCCGAAACTGCCATGTGAGGCAACACATCAGCCTTCACCTCCGCCGTCATCTTTTTCGAATTCCCCAATTTGTTCTTCTTAATCCCTTGAATTCAGTCAACTCTACTGAGGTCTAGTGGCGCCGGGAGGTGCACGGAGAGGGCGCCCGGGCCTCCGTCCGGTGTGCGGGGCGCGCGGCCCGCGGAACCAGGCGCGCGGGGGCCTCGCGGCGGGGATGGGCGCTGGGCGGCCGCCGGACTCCGGGCGCCGCTGCCGCCGCGGCGTCCCCAGTGCCCCGGGCCGGGCGGCCTGCGGGGGCGGCGCAGTTGCGAAACTGAGTGAGTATCTACAGTTAAGTCTTGATTGTTGTTGGTGTCACTAGGAGGAATTGTCCTCCAGGCCAATTGTCCATGAGGACCCTCTTTGTCTATATAGGAAGAGTTGCTGTGCAGGAGACATGAGGCTCCTGTGTCTGTGTCCCTCTGTATTCCTTGCAAACACCTCTGAGAGAAACGCGCCCTGGAGTTTCGCCCGCTGCCTGGAACTGGGTTTCAATGTAGTTGGAACTGGGTCTCAGCGCAGTCTGGCGCCTTTGTCTCCTTCCCAGCAGGGCCATTCAGTGGCGCAGGCAACAGTCCCTCCTCTGCGCGCCCTCCCGTGTGCGCCTCTGGAGCCGCCGCTCCTCTGTGCCTCTGCCCCACAGGCCAAATTCATTCCCCCAGCATGTGCCTGGCTTCGCAGGGTTTCGCCCGGAACTGGGGTTCAGTGCAGTCAGAACTGGGGTTCAGCACGGTCCGGAGCCCTTGTCTCCTTCCCGCTAGGGCAGTTCAGTGGCGCAGGCAACAGTCCGTCCTTTGCGCCCCTTCCTGCGCGCGCCTCTGGAGCTCTGCCTTCCGCCGCTCCTCTGTGCCTGCGCCCCACAGCCCAGATTCATTCCCCCAGCCTGCGCCTGGCTTCCCAGGGTTTCGCCCGGAACGGGGTTCAGTGCAGTCGGAGCCGGCGCTCAGCGCAATCCGGAGCCTTTATCTCCTTCCTGCCAGTGAACGCCGGCCAGGCCGTCAGCCGCCCCTTCCTCTCCGGCTCCATCCTCCCCGCAGGCGCGCGTGCTCGTGTCTCCGTCCGTTTCTCCATACCTCAGGCTTTTGCGGCTCCCCCGACTGTCCCCGTGGCCTTCTCCTTCTCCCCAGCTGTGGGCATTTCAGTCCGCCAGCTTTCCTGTGGTTCTGGACGATGACCGTTCTGACCTCTAGTTGTATTTTTGAAATTGTTGTGCCCGGCTGCGGGTTAGGTGTTTAACCTATGGCGCCATCTTGGTTTTCCTAAAATAATTTTTAAATAAGTAAAAATGACTAGAGAAAAAAAATCAAGGGAAGTAAGATGCAGTAGATTTGGTATCCAGAGGACAGCGTGGTGGCAATAGGAATGGAGTAGAAAAATGCAACGAATTCATGGGTATTCACAAGAAAGAATGAAAGAAATGGTAGCAGCTGAATATAAAAGTCAAAGACACCAAAGTTCTAAGAAAAAATGTTGGAACCAGCAGTTTTAGTAGGGGTTATGCAAACAGAGGTTTACAGCATATAATTCAACAACCTCCTCTTTGAATTCACTGCTCTCCATTCTTGCTCCCTTTCAACTTATTTCCAATCTGCTGCCAGAGTCATCTTTCTAACACGTAAAATAATGAAGTTCATCTCCTGTTTAAGATCTTCAGTGAAGCCTCAGAATAAATCCAAACTTCTTAGCATAGCATTCAAGGCCCTTCACAATCCAGGTCCTGCTTACTTTTGTAGTCTCACTTCAAGTTGTCATCCTGCAGCCTATGCTACAGTCACAGTGAAATATGGGCTTATATCCGAGAGATCTTGTGCTCTTATCTCCAAGCCTTTGCACATGCTGCATTACCAGGGCTGACCAGCAGACCCCGGGCGATGGAGGGATGATTACTCTGACACATGTTTCTGTAAACGAGAGGGCTAAGGAACTGCCTGGCTAGAGAAATCAAACAGCCCCGTTCACCTGCCTCCTCAGGCTTTAATTGTAACACTAGTTTGAACTAAAATTAACTATTAGATGCTATCAGTAGGGTAGGTATCCTTGAGAAGACACATGCATCTGCAGTGTCCTTTAAGCAAGGATGTCTAAAGACTAAGCATAAAGATTCCAGTAAACGCCCAGGTGCTCGCATGTACACAGACTTGCTTCCCCACACTGCATTCTATACCGGGAATATTCCTATGCCAGGAATTCCTCCATATGCCAATGCCCCTCCTGACTTTGCCTCCACCCATCTGGACTCCTCCTCTCTGGGACCCATCCTCATCAAGATCCAGCCCTGTGTCATCTCCTTCGGGAAGATTTCCATGAGCTGTTCTTTGGGTAAAATTCAGGTTTGGTGGGGCATGAAACAAAGGCAATGTTAGCACTCCTATTTAGGACAAAAGTACCAAAATCACAAAGACTTATGACCGTGTGAACACATTACCATGGTTTTGGAAGGGGTCGGCACAGTTGAAGAGCCCTGAAGCGTAAGCTGCAGCTGTGAAACTGTCCTGACCTTCATGTCTAAGAGCTTCACCTATGTGTTCTCATCATACCCTGGCCATGTCACCATCACAACACCTATCAGATTGCATTGATACAAGGTCTGTGCATTTCTCTGAGTTCCACATTAGACTATAAACTCAAGAACTCATCTTGTATATCCTGCACATGTAGGTCTTCAATAATTGTTAGTACACTAAGTAAAAAAATGAATGAATAAATGAATTAATGATGCAAGGTATATAAAGATAGGCATAGCCCTGCCCTAATCTCAAGTTGCTTATAATACAATGGTGGAGTGAAGGACAGTATCAAGGAGATAAGTCCTAGTGTACATAGTTGTCCAGAATCCTATCTAATAAAGAGGGAATATGCTAATTAACCATCACTCCGTCACAAAGATGGATGCACCCACAGCTGAGGACAAGTTCCCATAAGGAGCCTTAATGAGCAATCAGCAGGGACCTGAGGCTACGCCCTCCCTCACCCCCATGGGGTTTGACAGGGGACCTCAGGCCATGCCCCCTGCCCTGTGAGGCTTGACGGGAGACCTGAGGCTGCACCCCCCTGCTGGAGGGGCTTGACAGGGGACCCGAGGCTGTGCCCCTCCCACCTGGCAGGGCTTGATGGGGGACCTCAAGGCACGCCCCCTGCCCCGGTCTGGGCTGGGGGACCTCAGGCCACGCCCCCAGTCCTGGGGCCGGGCCAGGGGACCTGAGGCTATGTCCCCTGCCCAGTGGGGCTTGACAAGGGTAGGGCTGGCCAGGTCTGGATCTAGCCCAATGTGGGGGGTTGGCCAGCCGGGACTGGGTCTCATGAGATTTTGAGGTGCGTGTGGGTGGGCGGGGACTTGACTCTGGGTCCCGTGGTGTGCCCCAGACTCTGACAGGAGGAAGGTTTTCATATACATTTTACTAATTTTCTTTCATCTCTGACACTTCTATTATAGAGAAAGGGCAAATAGCAATATTAACCCTTTGTACTCGCTTGCTTTTTTCTTGATTCCTTTATTCTAATGCTAACCGTGTGGAGTCACACTCGACATCCGAGTGCAAAAGGTTAAATTATTTCCTCTAATTAATCCCCTTTTAATGTGTACGAATTTTGTACACCGGGCCATTAGTATAATATAAAATATTTTGCCTATTATTGGCATAGTTATTTTTTAAAAATCCCAAAGTGTGTTGAATGCACATTCTAAGTTTCCTCTTGATCACAATACATCTTCCAAGAAAATGTTATAGTTACTACAAGTCTAATTTATCTTAATGTACTAATGTACTCAAAATGACATCATGCCTTTTCATGCTTGCATCTGAATATGGAGAAAGAAATGAGAAACATTAGCATCTGGCCAGGAAACTTGGCCATAAAATGTAGATACAGCATAAATAAAGACAAAGACAATGCGTTTGATAAATGCAAAGAGAAAAATAAGACAAACTTTCAGCTATGAGTTTTCCTTTTCCTCAACTAATATGACATTGTGGAATTATTTAAAGAATATGAAATGGTGAAAGCACTGAGGCATTGAAATTATAATTAAATTCTATGCTATTATTGGATCAAGATGTAAAAGAAATGTGTCTAATGTCAAATGGCAAATAGCATGCTCTATAGCTTTCAAATATGAAGCACTTCTTAAGAATCACAAATAAATAGGAAAATCTTTGAGGAAGATGGTAAACCTAATAAAAACTGAAGATCTTGGGATGATTCTCTCATCTCTTCCCTCTGTACACATTTCCAAGAAAACTTACAACTTAAAACCCATTAATAATCCAATGATTCGCAGACCTCTTAGTGGGACCCCTTCACTGAGCCTTAGACATGAATACCTGTCTTAACGTGTCCACTTGGGTAGCTAAAAGGCATTTCAAACTTAATATTTCCTATGTAGAAATACTTACCTCAGTTCAGATGGCATCACTATCCATCCAATTACTTTAGCCTCAAACCAAGGGGTCCTTGTTTTTTCTCTTTTCCTCATTCCTCAGGGTCAATCAAGTCCTTTTAGTTCTGTCTTCAAAACACAGCCCACATCTGTACACTGTCAGCTCTTGCTTAGATTTTTGCAACAACCTACTAACTGCTCTTACGTTTTCACTCTTGCTCCACAACTCATTCTATACATAGTAGAGCGATCTTTTAAAAATAGAAATCAGATCATGGCTTCCCTCCCCTGCTTTAAACTCTCCAGTGGCTTTCCATC
The DNA here is from genome assembly GCF_027574615.1 of Eptesicus fuscus. Taxonomy (NCBI): domain Eukaryota; kingdom Metazoa; phylum Chordata; class Mammalia; order Chiroptera; family Vespertilionidae; genus Eptesicus; species Eptesicus fuscus. The sequence goes on along the minus strand of NC_072478.1, from coordinate 38,998,860 downwards.
ATAAACTCTTTGCAAGGCTTTGCATTAGCCAGCCCCTGACTACATCTCCTCCTTCCGGTTCACCATAATCCTGCCCCATGGGTCATACCAGTCCATCTTCAGTCTTAGGGGTCTTGCACTTTGAGTTTTCTCTCCATCACATCTTCAAGTGTTTGACTCCTTATTATTTAGGTGTAGCTCAAATGCCACCCTCTCAGAAAGGCCTTTCCTGATCAACTTAAGTAATTTAGATCCCATCATCTCTTTTGTTTTCTTCAAGGTACTCACCACTAACTGAAATTATTGTGTTAATTGTTTTCTAGTTCAGTGCCTAACAACCCCCACTGAAATGTAAACTACAGAGGATAAGGTTTTTGTCTGTTATTCACCCTTTTACCTAGTACCTGGCTCATGGTAGTCTCTCATTAAAACTAATTTTCAGTGAATGAATAAATGAATGAACGATGGGCCCATTCCATGCATGTCCTTTGCACCAGGGCCTGGCTTTTTATGCAAACAGATAGAATGACACATTATGCAATCTGTACCCTCCACAGTTCGGTAGAGAGGAGAAGGGAGGAACTCAGAGCTAGACAGACCTGAGTTATGAGACTTGACTCTGTAAGATGGTGACCTTGGACCAATTTTCCAGCCTTTCCAACCTCAGTTTTCTGATGTATAAAATAGTAATAATTATACCTACTGCTAGAATTTTTCAGTGACATTTTTAGAATTCGAGTCTAACTGATATTAGTGGAATTTGTATTTCTAACTTATGAATAACATGTCATCATAGTAAATAATAAATATATGCGCACATATCTATATCTATATCTGTGTCTATGTCTATATTTACACCTAAATCTACATCTATATCTATGTGTACACATATATATTGTGCTCAAAATTACTAATTCCTCAATTCCTTAAGAGATAGTTTTCTATCATGAAGCAGAGGCCTTAATAGCCTTATTTAATTTTTTGCTAATTGGTATTAAATAAGGTAAATTTACAGAACCCACATTAAAAAGTTACCTCCTCCTAGAGTATTAACCCTGCAGGGTAAAACAATCAAGCTTGATATTCAAGAAGTCCCTGAAGTTTGTGATTAACAACTAGGTCAAGGAAAAAGGTGTTGAGGGGCCATTCAAAGTGAAATTAGATCTCTCAAATGTCAACCAATAAATGCAATCCTTCCAAATGAAGGCCGTTTCTGCTTAGAAGCTTATTGTATGTGCATAATATTTCTCTCTCTCTTTTCTCCCAGAAGTGCTAATAAAATGTATTTCTCCAACAGCAGCTTTCAGGAAAGCCCGTTATTGATTTTTAGAGAGAGAGTGAAAGAGAGAGAGAGAAACATCAATATGAGAGAGAAACATCAATCAGTTGCCTTCTGTACACACCCTGACTGGGGATTGAAGCCACAACCTGGGCATGTGCCCTGACCGGGAGTTGAACTGGCAACCCTTTGGTACATGGGATGATGCTCAACCAACTGAGCCACACCAGCCAGGACATGTTAGTGACTTTTAATATTAGTTTACTCTGCTCCAGAGTTTGAGGTTATTTTTTGGTTATTTCTTGATAGGTAGGTGAATTACAAAATGAAAGTTTAAAGTTAGAAGGGATTTTGATATCACTTTGTTCAAACTCCCTGTGCATCTTTCTCATAGATATGGAAATTGTATTGTCAATTTTTAAAAATATATATTTTATTGATTTTTTTTTACAGAGAGGAAGGGAGAGGGATAGAGAGTCAGAAACATCGATGAGAGAGAAACATCTATCAGCTGCCTCCTGCACACCCTCAACTGGGGATGTGCCCGCAACCAAGGTACATGCCCTTGACCAGAATCAAACCTGGGACCCTTCAGTCCACAGGCTGACGCTCCATCCACTGAGCCAAACTGGCTAGGGCTGTATTGTCAATTTTTAATACCATTTTCAAGTCTTTGAAAAGAACTATGCTTTTCATAATTATATATTATGACCACCAATATTCTAGGCTGTGAACTCTATGAGGGCACAGACTATCTTATGTATTTATATGTCTAGAATCTGGCATGGCACCCACAACAAATGCTTGAAGAATGAATCATTCCTAATATAGTAACTTCGGCAATTAGACAAGCTATTCAACATTTAATTGTTTATAACACCAACAACAAAAAGAGATAAAGGCATGGATAATTTAAAGTAACAGGAAATAAAATATAATTTTCATCAGGTTTAGAGAACTAATGAGAGCATGCACTTTTTCACAACACTTCATGTTTCCCACAGTATGTTACCAACTCAATATTTCTGTTGGTAACTCACGCTTAATGTGTTGTAGGAATGAATACAAAGTTCTGAATTTCCTCAGATAATCAATTTTACAACAAACAAGGTTTAACTGAAAAGAGAAGTCAGAGTGTAAATAATCATATCTAATAAAGAGGGAATATGCTAATTGACCCTCACACCATCGCAAAGATGGTGGTGCCCACGGCCAATAATGAGGGAATATGCTAACTGACTGCCCACCCTCAAAGATGGCGGCGCTCACAGCCAATAAGGAGGGAATATGCTAATTGACTGTCCCACCCTCAAAGATGGTGGTGCCCACAGCCACAAGATGGCGGTGCCTAGTCCCTCAGCTCCCCCAGCCGCCCAGAGCTGGCCTGAGGTACAGGCAAGCCTTGGATGGCAGCTGCCCAGCTGCCCAGGGCCCCCCTAGGCTTGCGCTGCCGGTAGTGACAGCAGCAGAAGTGTGATGGGGTGTCGCCTTCCCCTGATCTCCGGGTTGCCTCCTGCCCCTGAAGGCTCCCGGACTGTGAGAGGGGGCAGGCTGGGCTGAGGGACCCCCCGCTCCAGTGCATGAATTTTCATGCACCAGGCATCTAGTTATTACCAAATAACTAATTTCATCTAAAAACTCAATTTAGAAGATATTGTTATATCACCATATTTATACTGGAAGAACTCCATTATATCTCTGCATATTTTATATACGATGGTTATATACCACCATATTATTTGTAATGAAACTAATGGTACTTACACAAAGCCACAAAGCTGATAATGGGCAAAGCCAGGACTCAAAACTAAATTGGACTTTCTCCATTCTACTTTACTGGTTCTGCCAAGTCAAAGAGCTGAAAGGGATTTGAAGGTGACTTAGTCCCATGACTTCATGTTACTGAGGAGCATCCTGGGGCCATGGAGACTGTGACCCAGCCCTCAGTCACGCCCAGATGCCCAGTGGCAGAGTTGGAGCCAGAGTTGGCAGTCTCCTCATCATGGGACATTAATGTCTCACGAAACTGAATGAGTCCAGAACTAAGGAAATGGGAATGCGGAGCCCAGAAATGATGTGGGAAAAATACTCCACACTTTATTTACCAAACTATTAGCAGCAAAGGAGTTGCAGGCAGATTTGCATTTTAGAAATATCTCTCTAGCTTGGTGTACAGAATGAATTTGAGAGGAGCCAATAGTTAAGAAATGATAGGGCATGTCCTAAGATAGAAGGGATGGACAAATGAGATGTTTTCGGTACAGTAGTCCCCTTTATGTTCCAAGACCCTTCCCAACCCCCCCGTGGATGCCTGAAACTGTGGATAGTACGGAACCCTAAATATATTACATTTTTTCCCATGCATGCCTACCTATGATACATTTTAATTTACAAGTCAAACACAGTAAGAGATTAACAATAATAACTAATACAAAGTAGATCGACAATGACAACAACACACTGGAATGAAAGTTACGTGAAGGTGGTCTGTCTGAAAATATCTTACTGTGCTGTAACTCACCTTTCTTCTTGTGATGATGCAGTGAGACGAAGCGAGGTGAACGGCGTCGGCACTGGGACTTATTAGGCGACTGACTCTACGGGTGACTTGCACCCAGGCCCCGAGACACGGTGACCGCCGACCGGACAGCCCAGGCGGCTACGAAGAGACTAAGAGACTGTGGGCCGGGGGAGCGTCCACAGTGTGGACACGCCCTCACGGCGCCGCGGGAATTCATCAGGCCTCGCGAGATTCCATCGCGCTCCTCAGAATGGCGAGCAGTTTGAAACCTGGGAGGTTAATTTCTGGAATTTCCATTTGGTATTTTCAAAGCGACAGGAAGCGAAACTGCAGGTAAAGGGTGTGTGTGTGTGTGTGTGTGTGTGGTGTGTGTGTGGTGTGTGTGTGGTGTGTGTGGTGTGTGTGTGGTGTGTGTGTGGTGTGTGTGTGTGGTGTGTGTGTGTGTGGTGTGTGTGTGGTGTGTGTGTGGTGTGTGTGTGGTGTGTGTGTGGTGTGTGTGTGTGTGTGTGTGTGTGTGTGTGTGTGTGTGGTGGCTGCTGAAGTTGGCATCACCTGCCTAGTAGAGATTTAAAAAACAGACCAAAAAACAGAGGCGAAAGTAAATTAAACCGCTTCCCTGAGACACACCGAGGAGAGCCAGGCTTGGCCCAGGGTGGACCGGCTTTGGAGGTTTCAGCCTCTGAAACGCTGTTGTGTCCTCCCCACCCCCAGGAACTCGGTCATGGAACGGCGGGGACCATCCGGCCCGCGGGACACAGAAGGCCCAGAAACCATTGGGCCTGGCCCTGCCCAGGCATCAGGGGTGAGTTAATTAGAAGTTTGACCAAATGCAGCAGGCTAATTTTTAAGTTGATAGTTTTGTATGGCCCGCAGATGGTGTTATAAATACCCAAATGGCCCTTGGCAGAACAAAGGTTCCCCACCCCTGATATGAAACCAAAAGAGCATCTCAGAGACAGCCGTGGGCGGCACCCTGGGAAGGTTTTTGGGGTAATCTGGCGAAGGTCCCGGGGTCCAGCTGTAGATCTTGGCGCCCACGGGCGGCCCCGTGGAAGTCCGGGCAGTTGATTTGAGGAGAGGTGGAGAGACACTTCCAGGTAGTGAGTTATGATAATGTGTTAAGATTCTGTGAGCGTGGTGGCGGAACAGAACATCACCGCGACTATTTATATTTTTGTTCTTAGTTTAGAAAATGTGGTTTACAGCATGCACCATTTAATGGACTTGGCTAACTTAGCTATGAAATTTAAAATGTGATCATTATATCATTTTTACGCAGTATCACACGGAGAAAGCGATTTTCTAGTTTTCAGCTTTGAAAAAAATGTATTCTATCCATCATTTGAGATATTTTGGCACTTTTCCCCTGCTTTGTTCTTGAAATCCGCTTTTTGAGAGATTGCTCTTGAACAAAGGTAATTGGTGTCTTACAAATATCATTTGAATAATCACTATCCCTGATGTGAAGTAATATCCTAGGGACTGTATAATCACAGGCCTCTTAAATCTGCTTAGGCTACACTGTAATAAAGAGTGCAGACTTGTTGAAAGAGCGCTCTGCTCCAAAGGACGTTTTTGTTGTTTTTAATCCTCACCCTAGAGCAGTGGTCGGCAAACTCATTAGTCAACAGAGCCAAATATCGACAGTACAACGATTGACATTTCTTGTGAGAGCCGAAAACCGACTTCTGCGCATGGGCCACAAAGTTTCAATTGCACTGTACGTGCGCGCCCGCACGTGGTATTTTGTGGAAGAGCCACACTCAAGGGGCCAAAGAGCTGCATGTGGCTCACGAGCCACAGTTTGCCGACCACGGCACTAGGACATTTTTTTCCACTGATTTTTTTTAGAGAGAGTGGAAGCAAGAGAGGGACAGAGACCCATTGGTTGCCTCGGGCACATACCACAACCTAGGGCTGGGATCAAACCTGAAACCCAGTTATGTGCCCTTGACCAGGAATGAAACCTGTGACCCTCGGTGTGAGGGCTGACACTCTAACCACTTAGCAACACTGGCCAGGGCCCAAAGGACATTTTTATCAGCTATAGATATTAGATATATTATAATAAATGATAGTTGGTGATGAAAATATTTAAATAGCAAAGTTGACTCTGAATTCTCTCATGAAGAAGTCTCTATCTCCTATTTTATAGTAGTTAGTTATAAAAAAAAGTCTGTTTTTTTTAAAGTGGATCCATAAAATGAGAATATCTTGTTTAAAATACAGATGCCCTATTTGTAAGCTATATTGTTCTTCTGACCCATAAAGCCATTTGCAAAAATTAAAAAACTTCTTATCGCTCATGGTTCATGAAAGGGGTTTTCAATTAATTAATAAAACATTGTGATTAATATTTACTCCAGGTTTTATGTATGGGTTAATATTTTATCTGGTTAACATTTGCTAATAGTATATTAGCTAAGAGTTTGATAGGTTACATTTCTGTTGAAGGAATACTTTTTTTCTGTTTTCTGATGTTTCCTGCTCTATGGAGGAAGCCCCACTTATTATAAAACGTCTAGTTTCTTTCCACTCCCTTATTCTCTTCTCCCCAGGGAAGAGGAATGATTTAATCTGTTTGGGGGTTTGGAAGGAGAACTTGGGCATGTGTAACTCAGCTCCTTCCTCTCCTGGGTCCCAGGGGAGCAGCTGCCCTCAGAGAGCCAACATCTCCTAGCTTTTCTGTGCTGTCAGGACAGGCTGGAGATGTAGTTTCGTCTGTGATTGGACTGGTGAGTGTCTCATTCTAGGGTTTGGTATTGTGAAGAAGTCTATTTGCCTGCAGATATGGTCTGTGTCCGTCAACCTAGGCCTTATCAATAAAACATGGGATATTTTGGCTCTCCTTCAGCTTACTCTTTTGTGTCATTTCCCAATCTGTTCAGAACTCAGTGTGGAGGAGAGTTCCAGTTGACAGACCACCTCACAGACCCACACACCCCTGCGCCAATGGGCTTAATCTTAGGTTGTTAACTAGAAGTGCAGCTTGTGAGAGTGAGGATTGAATTCTGGCCTGGCAGTTGTCTTAAGTGTGGGTGGCTCTGTGCTAAATGCTAGACATGATCCTTTTTTTTTTTTTTTTTACTGTTGTTGAGTTGCTGCAGCTTTTGGCATCTTTGTCCATAGGCAAGAAGCTGCTTTTATACAGGTGATTATGTTTCTTTACAGACAGAGGTGCAGGCACCAGGGTCTAAGCTGAGGTGTGGGTCTTTGGCACATCCATGGGGATCTTAGAGGGCAGACTGCTGCGGGTGTGGCAAGCATTGTATGATAGGGGAGAGTCTTCTCCTATGGACTTCAGCTATGTGGGAGCAGAACAATATTTGCCCTTTGAGAACTGCGACGAGCTGATCTTTGCATGGGCTTAGGGGCACTGGTGGGATTCTGCCTTTAACCAACACACCAGATTGAGGAAGGCAGTGGGATGGCTACTCCAATTTCTGTTCTGTTCCTATGTTGTTTTGACTGCTTTCCCAGTGAAGAAAAGGAACAACTGATCTTCAAGTCATGTGCCTCGTCCACAGAAAAAGAAACCAGGCACAAAAGATCATGTACTGTCTAATTCCATTTATATGATGTTCAAAAACCAGACATAACTAATATATGAAGAAACAGGATATCAGAATATTTGGTTTCTTCAGGGGGTTATCACCTGAATGGGGCTCCCAGCAGCCTTCTGGGGTGTTGGGAGTGTTCTATACCTTGATCTAGGTATTGGTTACTCATTTGTATGCATAGATAAAAATGTGCTGAGTTGTATACTTAAAAGCCGTGTACTTTATTATATCTCAGTTTTAAAAGAAAGCATTTATCTGGACATAGATGCACACAGACTTCTCAGGGCAAACACCTTAGCAGCATGTTCCCAGTCTAAAGTATTTTCCCCTTTGGTTCCTAATTGCCATAGGGGACACAGCCTGCTGGGAGAAAGGGCTTGTCAAATTCTATAATACCCTACTGTTTCCAACCTTACCATTTTATTTATTTATTTATTTATTTATTTATTTATTTATTTATTTATTTATTTATTATGCCTTCTTGGCCCCTCTTAGCTGCTCTGGAGACTCACCAGATGGAGAGTGATAGCACTGACTATTTACCATGCAATCAGATCAGTCCAAGATTAATGCTCCAGGTGTCCTATCTTCTAGTAGGGCAGGTCCTCTACCCAGCCTGAGGTCTATTCCTGCACCAAATAGAAAATATATGCACAATATTGCAAATTTCTGCACATATATAACAATGATCTAAACGAGAGGTTAGAAAACTTTTTCTATAGAGGAGCAGATAAGCAATATTTTATGCTTTGCTGGATATATGATCTTAATTCTTATGAAAACAGCGATAGACAGTACATAAACAAATGAGTGTGGCTGTGTTCTAATAAAGCTTTATTTACAAAATCAGGTGGAGGGCCAGGTCAGGTGGGCCAACCCCAGGTTTTAACTGTGCAATCATCCTGAAAAGTTAACAAGGAAGAGTTTATTCCATTTTTGTTTGTTTTGTTTTTGCAGAGAAGGAGACTGATGCTTGGTGAGCTGCATGAGCTTCCCACATTATTCATGGAGTGGTGAGTGATTTCCAACTGGAACTCATATAAAGAATTATATTCATGGTATTGATATTTTATTGTTTTTTTAAAAAATATATTTTATTGATTTCAAAGAGGAAAGGAGAGGGTGAGAGAGAGAGAGAGAGAAACATCAATGATTAGAGAGAATCATTGATCAGCTGCCTCTTGCATACCCTGAACTGGGGATCAAGCCCATAACCTGGGCATGGGCCCTGACCAGGAATCAAACCATGACCTCCTGATTCGTAGGTTGATGCTCAACCACTGAAACACTGTGGCTGGGCTCTTTTATTTTATTTCATGTTCTTTCTTTAAGGTCTGTGAAGGTGAGGGCCATGTCAAGTAGTGCTTAGCATTCAAAAAGGCACACAATAAATATTTTCTCATTTGAGCATTTTTGTGTAACTTCATCTTGAAACATTTTCTATTCAGGTTTCTTTATGAGATTATAATTAGGCAATCAGAAGTGTAGATGAATAGAAAAGCAGAAATCGAGGTTTAGATTCTGGTCTCTTCCAAGTTAGCTGTGTGACTCAAAGTCCCTAAGTGGATGAGGCTTTGTGTGGGACTCATTCCAAGGTATCTAAATTTTAAAAGAGGACACCTAAAGAAGGCAACATTCTAACTTTATTTTTAGTAGAGCCAAATTGTATACAGATGAAGGAGCTAATTCAGAAGAGCATCTTAGATCAAACTGCATTCGTATCTTCATCTTGTTTATTAAGATGCCCATGTGATTGTAGACACACTAAATGACATGAAATGCCCTGCCCATCACATCCCATCCTTTTGAAGCCAGTAACAGGCTACAGAGAGTTTTCAGACCAAGAAATAAAATTAGTCATTGTTAAATACTATCCTATCAAGGGATGCAAATATACATTTCCTTCCCCTCAGTGCTTCCCAAGAATTAATAATACCCATTTATTTCATATTTATAAAAAGGAATTGACAGGTAATTGTTTGAGTTGTTGCCTTATTGCCTTTACTTAGATTTTAAAAATTAAACCAGAATTCACATCTGAGGGCTGCACATGAACAATCCATAGTTACTACTTTGTTCTTGGGATACCCCTTACTTTTAAAGTGTGTGAAATGTAGCACTCAGGAAAAAGGAAGGGGAAATTATGTTTTTATTGTATAAATCATCTACTCTTTCCTTGCTGCAAAAAATATTTTAATGGGAAAGTACATTACCCTTCAATTTAAAATAAATGCAATCATATTTTCTTTTTAATGCAGTTTGACCAGTTTGGCCGTGACAGTGTCCCCAAGGACTTCCATGGGGAAGTGAGACACAGGGAAGCAGAGTGGCAGAGGGTGGTGAAAATCCACTTTGCTTTCTTTATGATTTCACCTAAGGCCTCATAGCTTTTACTTAGGGCCAGTCCTGCAAGACAAACATTTCTTATTTTAATACCCTAAGAGCATTTTGCTAGAAACAAATTTACTATCTTTGTTCTTTTTCAAACTATTCCCAGTCTGAGGAATCTCATGTAGAAATCTGATCATGTCAATTGGCTACTTAAAATTCCTCAGGTGTTCCTCATTTTCTAGAGCAAACAGTAGACATTCCTTATCTTCAAGCATAGTCCTCTCATGATCTGTCTCTCCTTCACTTTAAAAATGTTCTATTTCCATGCCGGCTGGTGTTGCTCAGTGGTTGAGTGTTGACCTGTGCCTAGGTTACGAGTTCTATCTCCATGAAGGGATGTGCAGGAGGCAGCTGATAGATGATTCTCTCTCATCATTGATGTTTCTATCTTTCCCTCTCTCTTCCTCTCGCTCTCTAAAATCAATAAATACATATTTAAAAAATTTTAAAAATATTCTATTTCCACATGCATTTTGAACTGCATCTATTCTAAATGGACTTTAGCTCTATGGGCCAAGTGTTTTCTAGACTCAGTGCCTTTGCATATGCTGTGCCTTCTCCTTAGGATATCCTTTCTCTGATTTATTACCTAAATAAGCACCCACTTTGGCCCAGGTATCACAACCTCTGGGAAAGCTTTTTTTTTTTTTAATATATATTTTATTGATTTTTTTTACAGAGAGGAAGGGAGAGGATAGAGAGTTAGAAACATCGATGAAAGAGAAACATCGATCAGCTGCCTCCTGCACACTCCCTACTGGGGATGTGCCTGCAACCAAGGTACATGCCCTTGACTGGAATAGAACCTGGGACCCTTCAGTCCTCAGGCTGACGCTCTATCCACTGAGCTAAACCAGTTAGGGCATGGGAAAGCTTTTTGACTTTCTTAGCTAGAGATTGGCATTTCCCCCACTATGTAAGGTTGGCTGCAAAACGACAAATTTTCCTAAGTATCAGCCTCCATCAACACACTTAGTGCCCCCAACAAGGGCTGTTCACTTTTGTATGCTTAGTGACTGGCATAGTGTAGAATTTAATAAAATTTTGTTAGAAAGAATGAATGACTATTTTATATAAGAGAAAATTATTTTAGGTTTCTAACATTTTGTTTTATAATATTAATATAAGTAGGAGTTTTTATTTTTTTTCCTCATGATTTTAGTTGTACTTTAAAAGTTTTTATTGATGTATATTATTGACTAAAAATAATATCCTATTAGTTTCAGGTGTACAACAAAAATGATTTGATATTTGTATAATTGTGAAATAATCACCACAATAAGTCTAGTTAACATCTGTCACCATACATAGTTACAAAATTTTTCTTGTGATGAGAACTTTTAAAATCTACTTTCTTAGCAATTTTCAAATATGCAGTGTAATATTGTTAAGTATAGTCACCATGCTGTATATCACATTCCCTTGACTTATTTATTTTAAACTGGAAGTTCATACATTTTGACCCCCTTTACCTATTTTGCCCATACCCACCCCCGGCAACCACCAATCTGTTCTCTGTATACATATAGGAGTTTTTAGAGGGCAGAGAGTAAGTCTAATTTATCTTTGCATTTCTTATGCTAGCATAGTGTCTTGTGGTAAGACTTAATAAATATTTGGTGAGTGAATGGAGGAGTGAGTGGTTAAGTGAATGATGAGGTATAGCGATCTAATAGATGCCAGGGCTCAACCACTATCCATCATTATATATGACAAAAGAAACTAAGGGTGGTGTCAGCCATGCTCCTCTTTCTTTAGAAGCGTGTCTAATGAGATGGCAAAGGGGCTCATAGCCATTGCTCAAAAGCTGGCTTGGGATTAGTGCAGTAAAACATGCACCAATGAAGTCTTTAGTTCATTCGTGTATTGATTTGACAAGTATTTATTGGACCACGATTCCTAATCTGAAACTTGGAAGGCTAGATGTATTTCAGAATTCAGATTTTAGAATGGTGATATATCACATAGTATGTAAAATGGGGTCTAGGGCAGCACTAGGTGATAAGCACATTAATATTTCTGTAGAATAGTATATTTACATTTAGAATACATTGTGAAATAAATGAAAACTATAAATAGGCTTATGCCAGTTCAGGCCAGGTTTTGACTTCAAATGAGTTCAGGTCAGACCAGGTTTTGCTGCCAACTATGTTATGAAAAACTTTCCATTTTCAGAGCTTTTGATGTTTTGGAATGGCGGATAAGGGATGATAGAACTGTAACAATGTTCCTCTGAAAGAAATTTCCTCTGGAAGAAGAAATTTAGAAAGCTATCCAACAAGTGTATACTTGGTCAGTGATTCCCAGTACCATTTTGTTGAACAAAAGTCATCTCAAAGGGTATTATTAAAATCTGAAGAAAAACCTTGATGTCACATGTATTATTCTTAACCAATAGTGAAATAGATCTAATAAGTAGAGTAGAGGGTTTCTAATTCCAAAACAACTGTTATTGCAATCTTTACTATGGGGGAAAACTGTGAAGGGTGGCAAGGGGCAGCAATAAGGGAACAAAAGTAAGTAGCTAAAATTAGAGGTTGCACTGTCCCAGGGTCTGGTAATTAAATTTGTACTTGTACCTGTAAATGCTCCTGAATTGTTACTTTTTCCTGTTATTTAACACTGGACATTCCTCCATCTGTGCAGGATGCATTTCTTTACAGTCAAAAAAAAAAAAAAAAAAAAAAAAAAAAGAAAAGGAAAGGAAAGGAAAGTAGATATAAGAAACAGCTGCCTTGTGTCACCTGTGTCAGGTGGAGAACTATATTCTGTCAATAAAGTTTAAACCTCATTGCTCCTATCCAGATGGCATCTAGAGTTATACCACTGGGAGAAACCCTCATTCAAAACAGTGAGGAAAAATATGTAATATTTTCCGCAGTTGTTCTGGTTGGCAAATGTCTTTAAACTGTTTGCTCCTAGCCCCCACCTTCCTTGGCCTCTGTAGGGAAAGTAAGATTCTAGAGTTGAGCTACCTTTGTGAGGAGCTTCTGCAGACCATACTGAGGCATCCTGTCAAAAGTTTGAAATACTTGTAAATCTTGTGTACTCACATGAACTGGGATTATCTGGCAATCCAAAGGGTGCAGAGTTCATTGAGTCCCAGTGGTCTCATTCTCCCATTTCCCTCTTGTTTTCTCTCTCCTCACTTGCCCTATCCTGCAGGCCTGCCCTGGCTTGCTCACTCCCTCATGTCAGCCTCAGGCTCTCTCTGCATTGGGTCTCTGCTTTGATCATCAATGGCTCACTCACACAGGGTTTTTTTTTATTTTTATATTTTATTGATTTTCTACAGAGAGGAAGAGAGAGGGATAGAGAGTTAGAAACATCGATGAGAGAGAAACATCGATCAGCTGCCTCTTGCACACCGCCCACTGGGGATGTGCCCGCAACCAAGGTACATGCCCTTGACCGGAATCGAACCTGGGACCTTTCAGTCCGCAGGCCGACGCTCCATCCACTGAGCTAAACCGGTTTCGGCCACACAGGGTTTTTAATGTCTTCCCTTTTGCTTCGTGGCAGTGTGACCCCTGATCTCAGCCACGTGGCTCTCAGTGTTCATTCATCGTTATCCTAACCAAACTAACAGTGCTTGAAATAGTAAATGCACCTAGTTGGTTCTCATTTTAATTGGAAGGAATACTAGCTACCTAATTCCCTTTAATCTGCAAGCAAACAAAGCCAAGAACACTACCTTGACCATCCATTGCTTGTTTCTGACCTTGTAATACTGGGTTGTAAACTCTGCAATACTATACCCTTGAGACACCTTGTAAATCACAGTATTTACTATTGAATAAGCTTTCCCCTATCACTGGATTGTTAAGCAGGTGTACACAAAATAAATTGGTTTTATGTTTATATTAGCTCTTTGAACCCATGTTGAATAAGTATTTACGCAAACATTGTGAGTGGTACCTGTTGCATCATCTTACATAGCAAACAATTGCCTTGTGTGGATGTGAGTAGAAACACTGACCACCATACTGGTAACATATCTTAAACTGAAGGGAGTCGGGGGAACTTGTACTGCCATTCATCTGTGACCAGGTACTAGTGTCCTTTCTCAAGAACCATTCTAAGGAGAGCCTTGTGGAGAAAAACATAAGGCCTTCCATTGGTTGAGTCACTTGATATTTTGACATTTTATAAAAATGTTTAACCTATATCATATTAAATAAATATTCACTATGAAATAGAAATAATCTCCATTTTCATAGATGAAGAAATGGAAGCTCAAAGTCAGTGACCTACCCCATGTTACACAGCAGATCAACGGTAAGATCAGGATTTGAATTCTGACTGGTTGGATAGTTAAGCCCATTGTCTTTCCTTTGGGACATATGTCTGGTGTGAAGTTCAAGGAGAATATTCTATATAATAAAAGCCTAATATGCTAAGTGTCTGGTCATCTATTCAACCAATCAAAGCGTAATATACTAATGATATGCTAAGGCTAGTTAACCACTTGCTATGACATGCACTGACCACCAGGGGGCAGTTGACTGGTTGACCATTCGCTGTGGCGTGCACTGACCACCAGGGGGTAGATAGTCGACCAGTTGACCAGTCGCTATGATGTGCACTAACCACCAGGGGGCAGATGCTCTGACTGGTAGGTTAGCTTGCTGCTGGGGTCCAGCCAATCGGGACTGAGCAAGACGGCTGGACATGCCCTGGAGCCCTCCTGTGGCTCCTCCCCGGATGGCCAACCTACTGAGTCCCTCCCCAGCCCTGATCGTGCACCGGTGGGGTCCCTCGGCCTGGCCTGCACCCTCTCGCATTCCAGGACCCCTTGGAGGATGTCAGAGAGCTGGTTTCGGCCTGATCCCGCAGGCCAGGCCAAGGGACCCCAAGGGTGCACGAATTCTTGCATCAGGCCTCTAGTTAAATTAATAAAATATTGTTACTGTCATCAAAATGTATAATTTCCTGGGTGAAACCAGTCATACAAATAAATTATTTAGAGAAGAGATCAAGTAAGTTTAATTGTACACCAAAATGTCAACTGGTTTAGACTATATAGTTCACTTGGTAAACTGTCCTATCCTGCCACACAATATGGTTTGTAATGGGGAGCAGAGATCTGACAAACTACAGCCTGAGGCCAAATCTAACTATGCTCATTTATTTACATATCTTCTATGATGGCTGCTCTCTTGTTATAGTGACAGAGGTGAGTAATTGCAACAGAGATGATTATATGGCTCATCAAGCTGGAAATATTTACGATTTGGCCCTTTAAAAAAAAAAAGTTTATCCGTCTCTGCTGTAAAGCATAAAAGTAAATACCTGAAATGAAGAAATAACAAATGAATATATAGCAGAACAAGCCATCTGCTATAATGAATATGTCTTTAGCCTTTTACACAAGAATTAAATGCCTTAGCTCTTACAAAAGGTATCTTATTCCCTTTACATGTTATTAAAGTTATAAATGAATATATATTTTAAGACCCTGGCAAGAATGTAGGTTCTGGATGGGTTTGTTTATTGATGGACTCATTTTTTGCCATTTCAAGTTGTTAGCTTTGTTAAAAAAGTTAATACCCCCAAACAAACAAAAACTTCAGCATGCCCCACTCAAAACATGTCTAGTTTTTTTTTTTTTTTTTTTTTTTTTTAAATATATTTTATTGATTTTTTACAGAGAGAAAGGGAGAGGGATAGAGAGTTAGAAACATCGATGAGAGAGAAACATCGATCAGCTGCCTCCTGCATACCCCCCACTGCGGATGTGCCCGCAACCAAGGTACATGCCCTTGACCGGAATCGAACCTGGGACCTTTCAGTCCGCAGGCCGACGCTCCATCCACTGAGCCAAACCGGTTTCGGCAACATGTCTAGTTTTGATGAAACTAATAGTCAAATGCAAAATGAAGAAGGATATTGAGCCTAATTTGGAGTTCATGTTTATCTATTTGGTACATGGGGAGATATCTTAATATTTAATAATTGCATTCTATTGACTCTTTATAAACAGTGTCCCTAATTACCTGAAGGTTTTACATTCTTCAGCTGGTGACTGGTTTTCAAATTTCATGCGATGTTTAGCTTGAGTGGAAAAACAGGAAATAAGGCAGCAGTGTGACACAGAGGAAGTGGCTCAGGGAGCCTGGAGTTCTAATCTTGGCTGTGCAGCTCACTGGCTAAACCAGACATTTAATCTCTCTCTGCCCTCATTTCCTGTAACCTGAGTTTGGAGACACACAGTGTGTGTGTGTGTGTGTGTGTGTGTGTGTGTGTGTGTGTGTGTGTGTGTGTTTGGCGGTGGGGGGTGCGGGGCGGGGAGAGAGGGAGAATAGGGCCTTCAAACTTTATGCCTACTTACCTTACGTCTGAAAAACCTATTGTACCTCTCCATATCTTTGGGATTCCTAACAACAGAATTAACCTAGTTGAATTATTAATTCCAACACCTATTTAGAGAATATTCTAAAAGCATGTCAGCTTCTTTCTGGCTATAAAGTGAGGTGTTATAGGAGGTTAGTTGGGGTGAACCAGGAAAGAGGGAGGCCATGCTGTGTTAACTGAAATCTCCACCTTGTGAAAGTCCATTGTTTCCTGTAAGCCTGGTTAGGGAAAATAAATGGGAAAGGAATCTTCAGTCTGATCTACAGAAGGTCAAAATTCTCCTTTACCAGAAGGATCTGCTTTACTCAGTTGGCCAACCAGGCCTGGCTTGAATGTTAAAATCACCCAATATGGCCTAATCAAACTTCTACCAGGGACAACTGGTCAACCTGAGGCCCATTTACCTTTATCTGCAGCTGTCTGTTCTATAGAGAGTCTGGAAACTTAGTTTGCTGGAGTCTGTGGGTACCTAGTTGTTTCTTAAACCCCAACAGCCCTGACTTTTTCCTGGGCACAAGGGGAAACTGGCCTCATTTGGCTGGTGCCTGTGGAGTCTTGTGGTTTTTCAGTTTTCTCTCAGGACAGTTTCTCATATGGCTGGGAAAGGACTTACTCTATTCTCCACAGGGAAGTATTTGAGAGTTGCTAGTTTAATGTTTTTCAATTCTTATACATTCTTTACTGACTGCTTATATTAGCTGTTCCTGACAGAGGTGTATAAAATTTCTTTGAGACTGGCTCTAGCTGGTTTGGTTCAATGGATAGAGCATTGGCCTGCGGACTGAAGGGTCCCAGGGTTCGATTCTGGTCAAGGGCACATGCCTGGGTTGTGGGCTCAATTCCCAGTATGGGATATGCAGGAGGCAGCCGATCAGTGATTCTCTTTCATCATTGATGTTTCTATATCTCCCTTCCTCTCTGAAATCAATTAAAAATATTAAAAAATAGGAGACTGTAGGTTTGTCAGTTTTTCTTTTAACTCTGTCAATATTTGCTTTGAAAAATTGGAAGATATGTCTTTGGTGCATACAAGTTCAGGACTGTTTCATCTTCTTGGTAAAGTTTCATTTTTATTATTATTAATCTTTTTATTCCAACTCATTTTTTTCTCCAGAAGTTTATGTGGTTTAACACTTGCCTGGTATGTCTAGTCCCCTCCACCCTTAGATTTAATTCACTTTATTTTGCTGCTATAAAAAGCATTTTGGTGGCTACAGCAGAATCCCGAGTTCTCTACAATGACACCAGATGTGGCTCTTCCAAGATGATCAGGGAATTTCTGATCAGGAGACTGAGTGCTGTCTCATCCCAGGTCAGAGTGAGAAAGTTGGGCTGTGCCTTGGAGATGGCATGAAAGATGGCTTAAGCCAAGTTAGCCCAGGGTGGCGGCAAAATACCATGGATTAGCAGTAGCTTGTTGGAAGGAGGGACAGAGAAATTATCACTATGGAAGGAAGGGATCAGAAGCAGAATCGCAGAGTGACAGTGTCCATTCACCTTGCTGGGAGAGTGTAGGATTTGCTGATTTATTTCCTAAGTAGTCTTGCCTCAGCTAATGCATGCCTTGCCTAGATGAGGACACTCATGAAGGAAGTTACCACTTCCTTGGAACGTTCGACATCTAGATCAACTAGTGGCCAGGTGTACGAAATTTGGGGATCTCTCTCGCAATCTGGAACCACTGGCTCCTAACCGCTCACCTGCCTGCCTGCCTGATCACCCCTAACTGCCTCTGCCTGATTGCCCCTAACCTCTCTGCCTGCCTGATCACCCCTAACTGCCCTCCCCTGCTGGCCTGATCTCGCCCCTAACTGCTCTCCCCTGCTGGCCTGATCGCCCCTAACTGCACTCCCCTGCTGGCCTGATCTCACCACCAACTGCCCTCCCCTGCCGGTCTGATCTTTCCTCCAACTGCTTTCCCCTACTGGCCTGATCACCCCTAACTATCTCTGCCTTGGCCTCCACCACCATGGCTTTGTCTGGAAGGAAGTCGGACATCCGGAAGATGGCCGGTTGACCCGGTCTAATTAGCATATTACCCTTTTATTAGTATAGATAGATTATATAGGATAGGATTGCTTAAGTGGTGGGGAAAAGCCTTTTTCAGCAGGAGGAGATGCTCTTGGCAGACAAAAATACATAATCCCTATATCTGGACTGATAGCCAGCCATATGCACTATACTGCCAAACTGGTCATTAAAATATTGAACCGCTTTCTTACACCTTACACCAAACAGCTGTTGCCCTTAAAACCTCTCCTCAGCCCCCACCTTAGGTTCTGCCTTCACAGTTCACCCAGATTGGGTTCTGATTGGTCAGTTTCTATGTCAGTCAGCGTCAAAAGCTCCACCTCCTACGCAGCCATTGGCTCCTCGCAGTTCA
Source organism: Eptesicus fuscus (assembly GCF_027574615.1). Lineage (NCBI taxonomy): Eukaryota > Metazoa > Chordata > Mammalia > Chiroptera > Vespertilionidae > Eptesicus > Eptesicus fuscus. Next base: position 38,980,393 of record NC_072478.1, on the reverse strand, counting down.
CCCAGATTTGACTCTGATTGGTCAGTTTCTATGCCAGTCAGCATCTCCGGGCCTGATCAGAGAGGCGGGGCTGATCATCAGCTGCCCCAGGCTGCTGGCAATCTGGCTGAACTGCTGACCTCTTGGAGAGAGAGAGAGAGGAGCGGCTTCTGGCGAGGCCCGGAGAGAGAGAGTGAGGCAAGGGCTGATCAGCAGCTGCCATGGAGGCTGCAGACCAGACCCTGCTTCTCTCTCCTGGCCTTGCCAGAAGCTTTGGCAGCTGCTGATCATCCCCGCCCCCCCTTCTCTCTCTCTCTCTCTCTCTCTCTCTCTCTCTCTCTCTCTCTCTCCGAGAGGTCAGCAGTTCAGCCCGCTCACCATTCCCCATCTACTTGAGCCTGCTGCGTGCGCAGACCGAGTTTGTCTTGGTCATCCCTTTGGTCGTTTTGGATGTTACGGACCCTAGCTCTTTATATATACACTCAGTGGCCAGATTATTATGACCACCCCATGACCACCCCATCAGTACTTCGTTGGGCCACCTTTTGCCTTCAGTACTGCGGCGATTCTTCTTGGTATTGACTCCACAAGATGTTGAAAGGTGATGCGAGGAATCTGACACCATGCCTGATGAATAGCACTGTCCAGTTCTGTGATATTTGATGGTTGTGGAACCAGCTGCCTGATGGCTCTTTTAACTTCGTCCCACAAATGCTCAATTGGATTGAGATCTGGTGATTGTGGAGGCCACCTAAGCAAGGTAAAGTCTCCCTCGTGTTCTTGAAACCACTCCTACACAATACGAGAACGGTGGTATGGCGCATTGTCTTGTTGGAAGAAGCCATCTCCATTGAGATACGCCATCAACATGATAGGATGAACTTGATCAGCAATGATACTTAGGTATGTTGTGCTATTCAGACATTGTTCCACACGAATTAAAGGGCCCAAATCATTCCAGGAAAACATGCCTCAAACCATAACACTGCCCCCACCAGCTTGAAGGGTTGTACTCATGCATGTGGGGTGCATGCTTTCATGCTGTTTCCATGAAATTCTCACTCTGCCATCTGCATGATACAACTGGAAACGTGATTCATCTGACCACATGACTTTTTTCCAATGCTCGACTGTCCAATCCTTGTGTTCCTGTGCGAATTGGAGATGTTTTATCTTGGTAACTGCAGACAGCAAAGGTGTTCCAACAGACCTTCAGCTTCCATATCCCATACGATGCAGTGTACGGCTAATTTGCCTACAAACGTCAGGTGGTCATAATAATCTGGCCAGTCAGTGTATATATAGATAAGTCATTATGATTCCCACTTAGCCAAGGATACCTTAGAACTGGTATGCTGGTCTCCTGCTTTTTGTCTCTGAAAGGGTGCCACCCTGAGTACCTTATCCTCAAGAAAAGCCCCAGGAAGAAGTCAAGGGAGGAAAGAAGAGAGTTCTTCTCCAGGAACTTCATCATCATGTCCTTGACATATGGCCCAGCTTGGTGTCCAAGACTAATTGCTGTCACTATCCTTGTCCTCTTTGCCTGCCCCAAACACCGGCATCAACTCAGTCTTTAGTCTTTGGAGAAGTCATAGTGTACCTTTACCATTAATTTCTTCAAGTCTGTCTGAGTCATTTAATCTCTCCATTAATGTGAGTGATTATCCTTTATAATAAAAGCCTAATAGGCTAAGTGTCCAGTCATCCATTCAACCAATCAAAGTGTAATATGCTAATGATATGCTAAGGCCACTCAACTGTTCACTATGACATGCACTGACCACCAGGGGGCAGAAGCTTTGACTGGTAGGTTAGCTTGCTGCTGGGGTCCAGCTGATTGGGACTGAGCAAGATGGTCCAGACATGCTCTGGAGCCCTTTCGCAGTCTCTCCCCAGCTGTCCAACCTTCCGCGTCCCTCCCCAACCCTAAGTGTGCACCCGTAGGGTCTCTCGGCCTGGCCTGCGCTCTCTCAACATCCCCTGGGGGGATGTTGAATAGCCGGTTTTGGTCCAATCCCTCAGGCCAGGCCAAGGGACCCCACTGGTGCACGAATTCGTGCACTGGGCCTCTAGTATTTTTATAAATTAAGCACCAAGTAAATGTTAACTATTATTACCCTTTCTTTAATAATTTCTAGTGTACTGATTGTATAGTCTCTCAGCTTGTTCTACCATCTGGGGTTCTTGGAGGTGTTAATTTTCCTGTGGTCACATCTGTTGACTCTCTCTTAGGGTGGATTGCTTCTTTGTGAGATATGTAATTTTTTAATGTTTGGCTCATTTTTAGCTAGGTTTATTTTTAATGAATTCAAGTGCTTTGGGTTTATTGAGCAATTTGTGGTTTGCTTCTGTTGAGTCTGCTCGGATTTTCACTGGTTTGAAGAAAACTTTTAGGTTAATTTCTGAATCATGGAATCTAGACTTGCCCATGGTGAAGCCTGCATTTTTTTTTAGAACACTTTTTGCACTTTTGGGTCCTTTCTTTAAAAGTGTTTTTATTGATTTCAGAGAGAGAAGGGGAGAGGGAGAGAGAGATAGAAACATTGATGAGAGAGAAACATCAATTGACTGCCTCCTGCATGCCCCCTATTGGGGATTAAGCCCGCAACCTGGACATGTGCCCTGACCAGGAATCGAACTGGTCACCTGCCAGTGTTTGGGACAATGCTCAACCAACTGAGGTACACAAAGGGTTTGGGAATCCTTTTTATACATATATACATTTGTATGTATATGTGTGTGTATTTATATTTTACCCACTATTCAAGATTTTGTGGGATTTGGAGTCCTTTTTTCTCAATGTCTGCATGGTAAATTTTAGTTTGCAGCCAACTGTTTAATATTTGGCCTTTCCTCACAACGCAAATATACAAAAACCAGCAAACTCCTAAACTTCAGGGAAATCTGTTTTATTTCATTTATCCTGAGGATGGTAATGAATTGGCCAAGGGGCTATCATAAAAAATAAAAACAAAACAAAACAAACTGACTGCTATAGGCCAGGTATAAATAATAAAGAGGCTTTGTTGCATGAGAAATTTAGCTAGGCCTTATATTCATAAACAGTGCAAAGAGAGTCAAAATTTTATTTTATATATATTTAGAGGTTTAAGGTAGTGAGAAAAATATAAAATGGTAGGCAAGCTGAAAATACCTGGCATTGGGACTTATGTAGAATTTTTTTATTGCTGTCAATAATTAGGTGGTGTTTCTTAACCTTTCCTGGGGACAGAAAAATGAAGTTAACATGTAAATATTTCTATAAATTTTCAGGGGATCCATCGAAAGACATCTTTGAATTATATGGTATTTGGGCTAGAGTTAAAATAAATTCATCATAATTGAGCACCTTGTAAGTGTTTCTGAGGGGCTTCCAAGCAGGCATCCATCCTTTCTACCCAATCTCTCAATAATTTGATCAATTAAAAAATGTGTAATTTAAAGAAATCCTTTTTGTTACAAATAGAGGTCAGGTTGGGGATATGGGTCAATAGAGAGCCATAACTGACTCCCAGGACTAGCCTGATTTACCCATCTGGACCCTGGTAGTCCAGACCAGGGCTGATGTTTCTACCTGGGTAATTAACTACTAAGTACCAAGTACTTAGGGTAAGTACTATGACAGGGAAGTAATAATAAGTAGGAAGATCAAAAGGGTAAGTTTCCTCTCAGAGAAAATAGGCAGTGGACTTCAGCTATAGATCAGATATACTTTCCAAATTTACCAAGGACAGAGAAAGTAAGTGGTGGAGAGGCTTGGGGAAAATCCCTCCCATGGAGACCAGGAGAGGGCAAAATATTTCCCCTCAGCAATGCTGATTATTGAGGACAGGTGCTTACTTGTATGTAGGAGAGACTAGTCAGCTTAAAAATTTGCCATGAAAAATCCTCAACCGGAGTGATTTATACCCAGATTGCCCTTCTAGAATAGCTGGTGCCAGCAGGACAGCTCCTCATCACAAGAGGCATTTATGGATGCTGATTATGAGGGACTCATCCCTGATACCATCTCGTTTCCCTGGCAACATGGCTCCACCTCCACAGCTCAGAACACAACTTTCCCAAGTCCATTGTCCTTGGGAAATTACATGCAATTTACTGAATACCTGGAAGTGGTACTCTTCTTTCCTCTCACAAGATTGCATTTTTAAGGAGTTTACAGTAGGATTTCAGGGACTGATAAAAATCACTAAAAGGTTGCCTGTCCACCTTAAGATGCACCATGAGGAAAATCCATTGCTTTTTAAAATTTAGTACTTTAAAAAATCGATTCTTATTCACTTTCCTGAAATCTTAATTTTTCTTTCATTATTTTTGGCTTGTATGCTATTAAGTCACAAACCTATGGCTTCTTTGCACTACTTCTCACTGCCCTTATGCCTTAGGTCATTTATAAACTCCAGTCCCTTTTTTCCTCTTAGGTTCTTTCTCATTTTTCTATTTTAGTGACTCATCTCAGTATGTTCTGAAAGCCTCTGAAAGAAATTGTGTGCCTATTAAGAATCCTTTAAGACACAGTGTTCTCATAAATGCAACTTTGTGTAGCTGCTGTGGATCTGAAATTTTTGGCTCCAGTTTCACTTGAACTGGGATTAGCGTTTTCTGGGGCCCAAACAGCTCAGCTGCCTCTGTAAGGATTCAGTGGTTACAAGCCAGGACCACAGAGCACAGCTTTGAGTCCCTCCGTCAGGACCTCTTCCACGCATGCTCACTGGTAAACATTGATGTGTAAGCATTAATTCTTGCTTAGAAGGAAATGGAAATGGCTTTTCTTGGATTCCAAGCCCATCTTTTGGTTTTATTTCTGACAGATCTCTAATTTTCCTTGGACTTCTTGCCTGCTTCCAAAAGCAATTTCGGAAGTTGTTGGGGAAAAGTTAAATGTAAAATTTGAGCCAGATATTTTACTCTTTGTTCTTCAGTTACATCTTAAATAACCTTACAAATGAGGAAACTGAGGTTTAAAAAGAAAGTGGAGGAGTCTGGATTTGAACCCAGAATTAACCAACATTAAAGCCAGTTCTTTGCTCTGCTCTGTAGTGCGCTCTTATAAGGTTATATCTCTGTATACCTTAACATCACACCAATCAAGGCAGGTTGTAAAAATTATACTGCACAGTGCCCATCTTTTTATTTTTTTAAATATATTTTATTGATTTTTTTACAGAGAGGAAGGGAGAGGGATAGAGAGTTAGAAACATCAATCAGTTGCCTCCTACACACCCCCTACTGGGGATGTGCCCGCAACCAAAGTACATGCCCTTGACTAGAATCGAACCTGGGACCCTTCAGTCCGCAGGCCGACGCTCTATCCACTGAGCCAAACCAGTCAGGGCTGCCCATATTTTTATCTGAAAAAAACAAAAAACAAAACAAAAAACAAACAAACAAACAAACAAAACACGTGTAGGAGATATTCTTTACCCAATGTTTCAAACCTGTTTAATTCATTTCACAAAGCCTTGTTTTACTGACTTTCATCACCATTCAATTAAGTTTTATAACTATTTCCAGATGTAACCACTGAAAGCAGTAGCTGTTGTTACAACCCTTTTCTATATATACTTGCTTAGACGTTTATGTACACATACACACCTATATCCTTTATTTACTTATTTAAAATTCTATTAGATATGATTATGGTTTTGGACTTCCTGTTTTTCACTTAATAATGTCTTGAAGATGTTTATATGTCACTTCAAATAGGACTGCTTTATTCTTCTTAATGCAACATAGTAGTGATGTTACAGAAGACCAAAGAAAAACCAAGTGATGTTTCAAAGAAGAGGAGGGACACGGTTTAACCCTTTGCACTCGCTTGCTTTTTTCTCGATTCCTTTATTCTACTCGGGATTTAATTTTTTAAATACCCCAGATTTTACAAAGCGTGGCAGTAGAATAAAAAACTGGAGTTTCTTTTCATACAAACTTATTTATTTGGATTTTTTTATATTTCAAATTATTCATACATTCAAAGAGTATAAAAAGAGCTGCTACCGATGCTAACCGTGTCGAGTCACACTCGGCATCCGAGTGCAAAAGGTTAATACACTGGCGGACTCTGGGAATAACTTTCCAAATCTGAGTGAAGGAACATGCATGGGGCTTTCCTTTATATCTCCCTGTGGTCTTTGTCCCGCAAATATGGATTATGCTTCTGGTCCTTTTCCTGGGCCTTGCAAGAAGGCCCCCAGGTGTTGGGGGTCTCCAGGCCATATCTGATGACCTGGCCTGGTGCCAGCGTTAATAACCCTCCCTCCGGGGCAGTGCACTGTCCACAGTAACAGGTTCTGCAAGACCAGTATCTGGGAAGGAGGTAGTGACTTAATTATAGGTTATCCAGAATGTACACTGAGCTTGCCAGCATGAATTCATATCACTATCCCCAAATATCAGGGTTACATTGGAATTAGCCCTTTTTAGCCTTCTCATCCCCCCCACCCCCCTTGTCCCATAGGCTTCTCTTAGCCTTGTGGTACAACGACTACGGGATGTTATAGTGAACATGGACGACGACTGCTCTTAACTGCTTCCAGCTGAGAACGGACGATGACAAAGGGGTTAGCATCCCGTGAGGGGTTTGTAGGGAATTCTGAAGTTTAAAGGCATTCCCATCCAGTTTGCAGGCAGGCATAGGTAAGCAGCGGTCCCACACACATAGAATGTTCCTGTAGGGGAGCACCAGGTGGTGTTTTCAGCCTTGAGGGTAGAGTTGCATAGTTCATCTGGGAGGCAACCTGTTGGATGTTGGGCCTGGGTACTGCTGAAACAAATAGGAGCAACATTAATTAGCTGCACATTGGCCGTGACAGGTCCTATCATTTTTTTCCATCCAATACAATCCCCCTTCCCCCCACGTGCATTTGGTAGTGGAGTCATAACATGCCGCAGGCTGATAAGTATAGCTAACAAAAATCTGGCTTGATGGGGCTTTCCTGTAGGCTACCCGGTCTAGCATATTGGGGTAGTGAGTTTCTAAGCAAGGACACGTGGCAATGGTCCCTATGGGAGGCAAGTATGTGCTAGCTAGTATTATTAGTGGGAGCATGTTATTCCCTCTATTTCTGTTCAGTGGGGGTCCACAACAGTGAACCGCTAGGACAAAGAGCAGTATTATGGCTATTCCTGCAAGGCAGATGTAGCCAAGGATAGCATGACAAGGTGTAGTCCAGCAATTCAAGATGAGGCCTTTGTTTCCTTGCTGTGTGGGAAGCAGTAATTTTATGGTGCTTCTGTGTCCCAACAAGAACAGATGAGTTCTCCTCCTGGTACAAGCCTCGGGTTCCGGCAGCACTCATAAAAAGACAAAATGAGAATTATTAAAAAGATAAAACCAATGATTATCCAGAAATATCAGAGCATATTACCTTTAGGAGGAGATAAGAAAGAAAGATTATTGTTAGGTAGAATTCAGCAGGGCATTTCTGAATTCCTTGGAGCAGATTGATGGGCCGGATCCACTGTCTTCTTGAGAGTGATCTGCAGGGGGTGTTTCTGGTCAGAGGTCACCTTTCACTCAGGCTGGGCATCACTCGGCTGGTGGGATGCCTTCACCCGGGAGTGGTGGATCCAGGTATTCAGTCCTGCAACCTTGAGAGCTGTGGGGGTGGTTAATATGACTGGATAGGGTCCCTTCCAGATAGGCGTGAGGGGCTCCCTTTTCCAGTCTTTTACCCAAACCTGGTCTCCAGGTTTATAAGGATGTATGGCTGTTCCTAGAGTGATGGGTAGTCGGTCAGTAACCCATCTGTGTACCTCAAAGACAGTTTTTCCGAGTCCTTGTAGTTGTTTCTGGATTTCTAAGTTCCCTATTTCCCTCAAATCTCCCTTTGGCCGAATTAAGGGAGGGGGTCTACCATATAGAATTTCAAAGGGAGACCAGACCACCGGTCCCCTATCAGCGCAAACATTCGGATTCAAAGAAACTCTTCACTGCACCACAAAGGTCAGATTTCGCCTGAAATGAGGGGCGGTTTCTAATCCCCGCGGTGGGTGAGGGAAGCGCTGGGTGAGGGAAGCGCGGCAGCCGCAGGACCGGCAGGAGCCGGGAGGTCTGTGCCTAGAAAAATCGGCGGAAGTTGGAACTGCTGTGATCCATGAATGAGGAGGGGGGGTCTTCTGAGCTGCTAACAGAAGTGACCTCTTGAAAGCAACTCATTTTAATCTGACGAGGAGGGTCAGACTAAGAATTTTCAAAGGAGTGCAGGCTCCTTAGCCTGGTGCACAGACCCACGGTCCTCACACTTGGGCTCTTTCCGACTCTGATTGCTAAGCCCAATACATAGAAAAACCCAGGTGGAAACCCTGAAAGACTGCAGGGGGAAGGTGTTTTTTCGGAACCTGGGGACCAGAGCTGCGTGTGACCATCAGAGAGGCAGCTCTGAGGCGCACACCTCCACAAGCTCTGAGGCGCACACCTCCACAAACCGGTAGTGAGTGCCATAGAGGGGGAAAAAAAAAAAGAGCTAGAGAGGCCTGGAAGTCAATTCAGAAACACTGCCACCCAGGGGCTGAAACGCTAATTGTCTCTGGTGTAATAAAAAATAAATACGAGAAATTAAGACACGGCTGGCTTAAAAAGCAGGACTGGCTTCCAACACTGAGGAGCCCTGGAATGAAGCTGAACTGAAATACCGCCCAGACTGGGAAAAAGGCATACCAGACAGAATAATAGAGGAAGTGAATGACAGCCGCTACTGCACACTTTAGTCTTCCTATTTTTTAATTTTCAATTTTTTCAATTTTTTATTCTCATTTTTTATTTTCATTTTTTGCATCTTTTACTTAAGAAACTAATTTTTTTTCTTTTTCCTCACTCGATTTTCACCTTTTTAATTATTACATTTTTATTTTCAATCAGCACTATTATTACTATTATTTTACTTTTTTTTTTTTTAATGTCATTTGATTTTCTCTTTCTTTTATTTTTGGATTAGTGTCCTACATTCGATTTGCATTTTTCCCTTACAATCGCTTTACCCTATCTCAAAGCTAACATTATGCCATCACTCTCCTCCTAACCTTTCCCCCTTGGTCCCCAGTTTATCTTAACCCTTTCTGGCTTTAGATTTTCCCTACTTTTTCAGTTTACTCCCTGCTAAAACTTCACCCTACTTATATATCTAATTCCCAACCCCCTGCTCCAAATCCATACAAACCTCTCTCTACGCTACCTTAAAAAAATTATTTTTCTCTCGGGCCTTTTGTTGTTGTTTGCTTGAATGTTGATTAGATTGAATTTTTATGCTTTTTTATGAGATTGTTTTGATTATTCTTTTTGTTGGTTTGGTTGGTTCTTTTGTTTGCTTTGTTTTTGTTTGTTTTTTACTTTTGCTTTCCCTTGCCTCACTTGATATTAGCTGCTGTTGCAGTTTGTATTAATCTCCAGGCTCGTGTTGCTGGAATTTGCTGGGAATAGTGGTTGTTCTAGTGGAGTTTACTCCCCATATATATAGCTTGTTCCCCTTTTCTCTCTTAGTATCATTCTTGTCTCTCTTACTTTTTTTTTCTTTTCTTCTTCTTTTCTGTTATTTCTTTTTCTTTTCTTTCTTTCTGCTCTTTTCCCAAGTTCAGATCCATACTCTATTTTTTTTTTTCGTTGTTGTTCTTTCTTTTTACTCTCCCTCTTCCACTCCTATTCCCTAATTTGTCTTTCTCTGGTGGTTACCTTTATTGGAGGTTATTAATATCGTGAATACAATTCTGTTCAGTGCCTTGTCTGTTGTGCCTGGTTGTGTTGTATTTTATACCTTTAAATCAACGCCAGAGAGAGAAATCTATATAACCAGACATCCGGAGAAGAGAGACCATGAGGCGACAAAGAAACAGCCCCCACAGGAAAGAGAAGCAGGCATCACCAGAAAAGGAAGTAAACGATTTAGAGGCAAACAACCTATCAGAGAAAGAATTCAGAGAAATGGTCATAAAGTGGCTGAAAAGGATGGAAGACAAATTCGACAATATGAGTAAGAACCAAGAAGAAATGAAGAAGAACCAAGAAGAAATGAAAAATGACATCGCTGCTGTAAAGAACTCAATAGAAAGCATCAAGAGTAGACTAGATGAAGCAGAGGACCGCATAAGTGAGCTAGAAGACAAGATGGAAAAAAATACCCAATTACAACAGCTTCTAGAAACAAAAATTAGAAAGATTGAGGAGAGCGTAAGGGAACTTCGGGACAATACAAAACAAAACAACATCAGGATAATAGGGGTGCCAGAAGGAAAGGAAACTGAGCAAGGAATAGAAAACCTGTTTGAAGAAATAATAACAGAAAACTTCCCTGATATAGGGAAGAAAAAACCCACACAAATCCAAGAAGCTCACAGAGTTCCAAGCAAAATGAACCCCAAAAGACCGACGCCAAGGCACATTATAGTTAAGTTGGCAAACACCAACGACAAAGTAAGAATCTTACAAGCAGCCAGAGAGAGACAGACAGTTACATACAAAGGAACCCCCATCAGACTAGCAACTGATTTCTCAACAGAAACTCATCAGGCCAGAAGGGAATGGAATGAAATATACCAAGTCATGCAAAGGAAGGGTCTAAATCCAAGAATACTGTACCCAGCAAGGCTATCAATCAAAATTGAAGGTGAAATCAGGAGCTTCACAGACAAAAAAGGACTAAGGGAGTTTATCACCACCAAACCAGCAATGAAAGAAATGCTAAAGGGCCTGCTGTAAAAAAAAAAACACAAAAAAGAAAGAAATAGGAAGCAAAGAAGGTACACAGGGGTATAGAATAAAAATGGCGTCAAATAAGTACCTATCAATAATAACTTTAAATGTAAATGGATTGAATGTCCCAATCAAAAGACACAGGGTAACAGACTGGATAAGAAAACAAAACCCAGATATCTGCTGTCTACGGAAACCCACCTCAAAAAAAAGGATGCATACAGACTGAGAGTAAAGGGATGGAAAAAGGTTTTCCAGGCAAATGGAAATGAAAAAAAAGCTGGGGTTGCAATACTTATATCTGACAAATTAGATCTCAAAGTGAAGGACACAACAAGAGATAATGAAGGCCACTTCATAATACTAAAGGGAGAAATCCAACAAGAAGAAATAACTCTGGTAAACATATATGCACCCAATACAGGAGCACCAAGATACATTAAAAAACTCCTGGAAGATATCAAAGGAGAGATTGACAGTAATACAATCATAGTAGGAGACTTCAATACCCCACTATCACCATTGGACAAATCCTCTAAACAAAAAATCAGCAAAGAAACATCAATCCTAAATGACTCACTAGAACAGATGGAATTAATCGACATCTTCAGAACATTTCACCCCAAAGCCACAGAATATACATTCTTCTCAAGTGCACATGGGTCATTTTCAAAGATAGACCATATGTTAGGACATAGGCAAAGTCTCTCCAAATTCAAGAAGATAGAAATCATATCAAGTATCTTCTCAGATCACAGTGGCATAAAACTGGAAATCAACTACAATAAAAACAACCCAAAGAAATCAAACACTTGGAGACTAAACAGCATGCTATTAAACCATGACTGGGTTACCAAAGACATCAAGGAAGAAATAAAAAACATCATGGCAACAAACGACAATGAAAACACAACAATCCAAAATCTATGGGACACAGCGAAAGCAGTCCTGAGAGGGAAGTTCATAGCTCTACAAGCCTACTGCAAAAAACAAGAAACAATGGTAATAAATTACCTAACCCAACAACTCAAAGAGTTAGAGAGAAAGCAACAAGATAAGCCCAGTGTAAGCAGAAGGAAAGAAATAATAAAGATCAGAGCGGAGATAAACGACATAGAGACCAAAGAAACAATACAAAAGATCAACAAAACCAAGAGCTGGTTCTTTGAAAGGATAAACAAGATTGATGGACCTCTAGCCATGCTCACCAAAAAGCAAAGAGAGAGGACCCAAATAAACAAAATCAGAAATGAAAGAGGTGAAATAACAACAGATCCCGACGAAATACAAAGGATTGTTCCAAAATACTACGAACAACTCTACTCCAACAAACTGGACAACCTAGAGGAAATCGACATATTCCTAGAAAAATACAACCTTCCAAAACTCAATCAGGAAGATTCTAAACAGTTCAACATGCCAGTAACTATGGAAGAAATTGAAGCAGTCATCAAAAAGCTTCCGGCAAACAAAAGCCCGGGGCCAGATGGCTTCACAGGAGAGTTTTATCAAACTTTCAAGGAAGAACTAAAACCTATCCTCCTCAGACTATTCCAAAAAATTCAAGAGGAAGGAACACTTCCAGGCTCCTTCTATGAAGCCAGCATCACCCTAATACCAAAACCAGATAAAGACAACTCAATGAAAGAGAATTACAGGCCAATATCCCTCATGAACATTGATGCCAAAATCCTCAACAAAATTCTAGCAAATCGGCTCCAGCAGTACATCAGAAAGATCATACACCATGACCAAGTAGGATTTATCCCAGGAATGCAAGGATGGTACAGTATCCGCAAATCAATAAACGTGATACATCACATAAACAAATTGAGAGATAAAAATCACATAGTCATATCAATAGATGCAGAAAAAGCATTTGACAAAATCCAACACCCTTTCTTGATAAAAACTCTCAACAAGGTGGGAATAGAAGGCTCATACCTCAACATAATAAAAGCTATTTATGATAAACCCACAGCAAATATCATACTCAATGGGCAAAAACTAAAACCATTTCCCCTAAGAACAGGAACAAGACAGGGATGCCCACTCTCACCACTCCTGTTTGACATAGTACTGGAAGTATTAGCTATCGCAATTAGGCAAGAAGAAGAAATAAGAGGCATCCAAATTGGAAAAGAAGAAGTGAAGCTGTCCTTATTTGCAGATGACATGATATTGTACATAAAAAACCCAAAAGATTCCATCAAAAAACTAATAGACTTAATAAATGAATTCGGCAATGTAGCGGGATACAAAATTAACGCCAAGAAATCTATGGCTTTTCTATACACCAATAATGAACTTACAGAAAGAGAGACTAAAAAAGCAATCCCATTTACCATCGCACCAAAAAAATTAAGATACCTAGGAATAAACTTAACTAAGGAGGTAAAAGACCTATACGCAGAAAACTACAGGACACTGAAAAAAGAGATAGAGGAAGACGTAAACAGATGGAAGAACATACCATGTTCCTGGATTGGTAGAATCAACATCATTAAAATGTCCATACTACCCAAAGCAATCTACAGATTCAATGCACTCCCCATCAAAATACCAACAGCATATTTCACAGACCTAGAAAGAACTCTCCAAAAATTCATCTGGAATAAAAAAAGACCCCGACTAGCCTCAGCAATCCTCAGAAAGAAGAATAAAGTAGGTGGGATCTCAATACCAGATTTCAAGCTGTATTACAAAGCCACTGTTCTCAAAACAGCCTGGTACTGGCACAAGAACAGACATTGATCAATGGAACAGAATTGAGAACCCAGATATCGACCCAAACCACTATGCTCAATTAATATTTGACAAAGGAGGCAAGAACATACAATGGAGTCAAGACAGTCTCTTCAATAAATGGTGTTGGGAAAACTGGACAGATACATGCAAAAAAATGAAACTAGATCACCACCTTACACCATACGCAAAAATAAACTCAAAATGGATACAGGACTTAAACATAAGACGGGAAACCATAAAAATACTAGAGGAATCCACAGGCAACAAAATCTCAGACATATGCCACAAGAACTTCTTCACTGACACTGCCCCTAGGGCAATGGAAACTAAAGAGAAAATTAACAAATGGGACTTCATCAAAATAAAAAGCTTTTTTACAGCAAAAGAAACCATCAACAAAACAACAAGAAAGCCCACTACATAGGAAAACATATTTGCAAATGCTATCACTGATAAAGGTTTAATCTCCAACATCTACAGGCAGCTTATGCAACTTAATAAGAGGAAGATAAATGATCCAATAAAAAAATGGGCAACAGACCTAAACAGAATATTTTCAAAAGAAGACAGAAGGAAGGCCAAGAGACACATGAAAACATGTTCAAAGTCACTTATTATCCGAGAGATGCAAATCAAAACAACAATGAGGTACCATCTCACACCTGTCAGAATGGCTATCATCAACAAATCAACAAACAACAAGTGTTGGCGAGGATGCGGAGAAAAAGGAACCCTCGTGCACTGCTGGTGGGAATGCAGACTGGTGCAGCCACTGTGGAGAACAGTATGGAGTTTCCTCAAAAAACTGAAAATGGAACTCCCATTTGACCCAGTAATCCCACTCCTGGGAATATATCCGAAGAAACTAGAAACACCAATCAGAAAGGATATATGCACCACTATGTTCATAGCAGCACAATTTACAATAGCTAAGATTTGGAAACAGCCTAGGTGCCCATCAGCAGATGACTGGATCGGAAAACTGTGGTACATCTACACAATGGAATACTATGCTGCCATAAAAAAGAAGGAATTCTCATCATTTGCAGCAACCTGGATGGAATTGGAGAACATTATGCTAAGTGAAATAAGCCAGTCAATGAAAGAACAATACCACATGATCTCACTCATTTAGGGATAGTAAAGAACATTATAAAGTGGTGAACAAAAAGATAGATACAGAGACAGTGAAGCATCAAACAGACTTTCAAATTACAGGGGGAAAGTTTGGGAAAGGTGGGGGAGTTATGAAATCAAACGAAGGACTTGTATGCATGCATATAAGCATAAACAATGGACGCAAAACTCAGGGGGGGAGGGCATGTGTGGGTGTGGGGTGGGGGGGTAATAGTAAGATATGTACACAGATAATACCTCAATAAAAAAAAGAAAAAAAAAGAATTTCAAAGGGAGAGAAACTTACCCTGGCCCTTGGGGCACAGCATACCCGCAGGAGTACAAGAGGCAAGGGTAAGGTTGTCTCTTGGCATAGCTTAGCCATAGTCTGCTTTAGAGTCCGGTTCATGCTTTCTACTTTCCCTGAACTCTGAGGCCTGTAGACTGTATTTAATTCCTAAAGCCGTAGCTATCTGTTGTACTATTTCTGCTACAAAGGCTGGGCCGTTATCGGACCCTGTGGTCAGAGGCATTCCATACCATGGAATTATATCCTTCAGCAATGCCTTAGTGACTTCTATGCCTTTTCCGTGCGAGTGGGATATGCCTCGACCCAGCCTGAAAAGGTGCAAACAAAAATAGCAAGTATTTATTCCCTCTGCTAGGCCCTATTTCTGTAAAATCTACTTCTAAGTCCTCAAAAGGAGCTTGCCCACAGCGCTGAACTCCTATTGGTCCCACAGGGCACTATTTGGCATTGTTCTGAGCACAGAGGAGGCAACGTTGAGAGATGGAGGCACACAAGGAGGGAAGATGGGCAATTAGGTAGTATCTGCCTAACAAAGCTTCTAGGGCAGTCTTCCCTAAATAAGTAAGTTCATGCTGCTGGAGGACTACCTTATGGGCTAACTGTTCTGGGACATAGACACTGTGATCTGGGAGTATCCACCAGCCTTCCTTTGTTCTCTTGTCCCCTTCTTGCTGGGCCCATTCTCTTCCTGAGGAGTGTACTTTGGAGGTTCAGGTAATTCGGGGCCAACATGATCCGTGCCGGTGCTGCTTGTTCTTTAGCAGCCAGCTTGGCTGCGGCGTCAGCACGTTGGTTTCCTTCTGACACTGAGTCTTTCCCTTTCTGGTGACCTTTGCAATGGATGACGGCTCTTTCCTTGGGCTCCCAGACTGCTTCTAGTAACTTTAAAATCTCATTGTGATTTTTGATTCCTTTTCCTCCGGCCGTCAGGAGCCCCCTTTCCTTATATATGGCCCCATGGACATGCAGGGTAGCAAAGGCGTAGTGCGAGTCAGTGTAGATGTTGGCACGCTTATCCTTACTGAGTTCTAAGGCTCTGGCGAGGGCCCAAAGTTCTGCCCTTTGTGCTGACCATCCTTCAGGCAGGGCCTGTGCCTCGATTGTCTCAAAGTTTGATACCACTGCATATCCGGCTCGTCTTTTTCCTTCATCTAAGAAGCTGCTGCCGTCTGTGAACCATACCAAGTCCGGGTTTGGCAGGGGCCTATCTGTTAGATCTGGCCAGCTGGAATAAACCTCCTCTAGGACTTCCAGGCAATCATGCTCAGGGGCCCCCTCAGCAACGGGTAGAAAGGTGGCAGGATTAAGAGTTCTCACTGCTTCTAATCGTACCCGTGGGTTTTCACTTAACAGACCTTGATATTGAGTCATTCGAGCATGAGTCAGCCAGTGCTGCCCCCTTGCTTCCATCAGGGTGACAACAGCATGAGGTACTTTTACATTTAAGTTTTGTCCTAAGCTAAGCTTATCCGCTTCCTTGACTAATAATGCCGTGGCTGCAAGGGCCCTGAGGCACAGGGGCCACCCGGAGGCAACTGGGTCAATCTGCTTGGAGAGATAGACTATTGGTCTTTGCCAGGGTCCAAACTCCTGGGTTAGAACTCCTAGGGCTACCCCACTGTTCTCATGAACAAAAAGATTAAAGTCTCGTGTCACATGTGGTAGCCCTAGTGCTGGGGCTTTAGTGAGCTTTGCCTTTATGGTGATGAAGGCTTTCTCCTGTTCGGGACCCCAGTCGATGGGTGCCTTCTCTTCTCCTTTTAAAGCTTCATAGAGAGGTTTAGCCAGGTCTGAAAACCCTGGGATCCAAATTCGACAGAACCCTGCCGCTCCCAGGAATTCCCAAATCTGCCGCCGGGTGCTAGGAACTGGCATGGTGCATACTGCCTGCTTTCTTTCAGTCCCTAGCCTTCATTACCCTTGGGTGATTCGAAAGCCTAGATACTTGACTTCTTTCTGACAAATCTGTGCCTTTTTCTTGGACACCCGATAACCTGTTTCAGTCAATAGTCTCAGAAGGGCTCGTGTTCCCTCCCAGCACTGAGCTCGTGTGGAGCTGGCCAGTAGGAGGTCGTCTACATATTGGAGTAGAACATACCCCAAGTCCTGTCCTGGGAACTTAGACAGATCAGATGCTAGTGCTCCACTAAAAAGAGTAGGGGAGTTCTTGAACCCTTGTGGCAGTCTGGTCCAGGTGAACTGCTCCTTGGCCCCTGTAGTTGGGTTTTCCCATTCAAAAGCGAAAAGAGGCTGGCTGGAAGGAGCTAATCTAAGGCAGAAAAAGGCATCTTTCAGATCTAGGCATGTAAACCATTCCGCCTCTGATGGAATGAGCCCCAGAAGAGTATAGGGATTTGGCAGCGCTGAATGCAGAGTTATAACAGTCTCATTAACAGCCCGTAGATCCTGGACAGGGCAGTAGTCATTAGTCCCAGGCTTTTTGACAGGCAAGAGTGGCGTGTTCCATGGAGACCTGCATCGTTTAACAAGTCCCCACTGAAGCAGCTGGTCTAAGTGGACCTGGATTCCTAGGCATGCTTCTCTCGGAATTGGATATTGGCAGATTTTAACAGGCTATGCCCCAGGCTTTAAGTCGATTAGCACCAGGGCATGGTCCTTAGCCAGGCCTGGAGGATTCCCTTCTGCCCAAACCAGCGGGAATTCCTTCTCTAATTCAGGTTCTAATGGTGAGGCCTTTGTCTGGGGGGTATAAAGTCTCCATTCTTCCTCCCTCGGCACTGCTAGGGACAGGATCATTGGGGAGGTCTCCTCACTTAGGCAAAGCTGTGCTGAGCCATTTGGAGCAAAAGTGATTTCTGCTCCCATTTTGGCTAAAGGTCTCTACCCATTAGAGGCACTGGGCAGTCTGGCAAGAACAGGAATTCATGAATTACTTGATGACCACCAAGTTGGCATTGGCGAGGGTGGCAGAATGGTCTACGGATCTGGTCCCCAGTAGCTCCAATAATGGTGACCTCTTTTTGCGAGAGAGGCGCTATTTTCTGTGTGACTACAGAGTGCTCAGCTCCTGTATCAACCATAAAGTCCACAGTCTGGCCCCCAATTTTCATTCTGACCATGGGCTCGTGGGGCCCTGGCTGAAAAGAGCCTGGTCTGTCCTAGTTGGAATCAGCCATTGCTATCCCAATAGGGTCTGCTTCGAGTGGCTCTGGTTGATAGCAACTGGGTGGAAAAGGGGGTCCAGTTTTCTTACTTTGTCGTTTGGGACATTCATTCTTCCAGTGTCCTGTTTCCTTACAATAGGCACACTGGTCTCGTCTCAGGCTCGCTCTTCCTTTTCCCCTGATATGTATTCTTGCTTCCCTTTCTGATCTGTCTGGGAGCCTGAGCCTCTAAAAGCCGCTGCTATTATATTGGCCCTTCTTTGTATTTTCTTTTCTTCCTCCCTCCTTGCCACACTGTCTCGGTTGATGAAAACCTTGTTGGCTATCTCCAGCAGTTCGGTGGCATTTTTTCCTGCAAATCCTTCCAGCTTCTGTAATTTTCTTCTGATATCAGGCTGGGCTTGGCCTACAAAAGCAGCATTTACCATGGTGTGATTTTCCAGGGCCTCAGGGTTAAAGGGAGTATAGATTTGGTATGCCTCACATAGTCTCTCATGGAAAGCTGCTGGACTTTTGCCAGGCTTTGGGAAAACCTCAAAGATTTTAGCCATATTGGTGGGCTTCTTGGCTACGGCCCTGACCCCCTGGAGGAAGGCCAGCCAATATCTTTCTAGCCTGTCCCTTCCGTCTTCTGAGTTCGGGTTCCAATCAGGTTCCTCATCTGGGAAGGCCTCCCTGGCCCATCTGTCTGTATTTAATATTCCTGCCGGGGCCTGGGTCTGGAGCCACTTCCGAGCCTCTGATACTACTCTCATGCGCTCCTCAGTATTAAAGAATGTGAAAAGGAGCTGCTTGCAGTCCACCCAGGTGGGCTTCTGGGTCTGGAAAATAGTTGCTAGGAGGTCTACCATGGCCTGAGGTTTTTCAGAATAAGTTGGGGTGTGATGTTTCCAATTCAGAATGTCACTTGTGGTAAAGGGCTGATAATAATAGACCGGCCTTCCTTCCTGTAAGGTCCCATCTTCACCAAGCACTTGGGCGCCCCGAATCTCCCTGAGAGGCATCTGACATGCTGGTTGTGGCTTGGGCCCTTGATCGGCTGAACGCAAGTGCCACCCAACTGGCTCTGAAGAGCCTGGTTGAGGAGAGACGGAGGAGGGTGGTGTTTCCAGACTTTCTGGACCTTCCAGACCAGCAGGGGGGCACTTGGTGCTGCCTGTGGCACATATGGAGGTGATATAACTGGCGGGACTTCCTCAGGGGGTCCTGGCAGAACAGGGGGTTGGGTTCCCTTTTGAGGAACCTGTTTCTTTTCTCCTGCCTGCTTCTCTTCTGCTTTCTCCTCTCATGCCTGCTTTTCCTTAGCCTGCACCTGCCCTGCCTGCCTCTTCACTCCTGCTACTAAAACCTTACTCTGTCCCTTCTTACACACGCAGAACCGGACCCAAGGCGGCAAGGTTTGAGCAATTTCTAACCAGCTGTCCATGTAGGGAAACTGATCTGAATGTCTAGGGTCTTTCGTGACTACATTCCAGACTGCCCTGAATAATCCTTTATCTAAGGAGCCTTCCGAGGGCCAGCCAACCCCGAAGGCTGGCCATTCTAATTCCCAGAATTTCCTCAGTGTTTTGGGGTTCATTTTAGTACCATAGTCTCCACTGAAACCCTTTTCAAAAATTTTCAACATGCAATTGAGAACAGTGGGTTTACTTTGTCCCGACCCCATGATGATCGGTGGCGAGAGACAGACAAGGGGGGGGGTGACCTGTTTTCACAGATCCTCACTCAGATGCCAGCCTGGCTGCATCCTTTGGGAGCTTAGATTTGTCTTAGCTAAGGTGTACCTGTATAAACCCGGGGCCTGGTCACCTCCACGTGGGGGTGAGTCACCGTTATGCCAGATGACAAATTGCAGAACCGCAGGTTGGGGCCCACTCGGACTCCGTAACCGAAGTCGTGGAGCCACACAAAGGAGAGGAGAGGGCAGGCCCTCTTCTTCCACACTCACACACTTTCACCAGACATTCACTCAGAATTTAAAAAAACAGTCCACCCGATTCCTGACCGATTTAACTGATGAAGTCCTATGACTTCCAGGGAGGTGATCAAGCTCCCCGCTTCCACTCATTTGGAGTGGGCCTGGCTGACTGGGGCCCCTACCTTACCGATTCTGTCGACAGGTACAGAAGTGTCTGTCCACTTTCTCCAGATGCTGGCCGGGTCCTAGGCTGAGGTCCGGGAGCGCCAGGAGTCCCCCAGTTCAATTATGCTAAAATCAGCAGGGTGCGCCTTCTGGAGGCCTATCCCGCGGCCCCGGGCCCCAAGCCCTGTCCCCTCACCGGAGGACAAAAAAGCCAAGCGTGGTTGGTTTCGCAGTGGGAACCAGATGTTACAGAAGACCAAACTAAAACCAAGTGATGCTTCAAAGAAGAGGAGGGACACTGTTTAATACACCGGCGGACTCAGGGAATAGCCTTCCAAATCTGAGTGAAGGAACATGCATGGGGCTTTCCTTTATATCTCCCTGTGGTCTTTGTCCCGCAAATATGGATTATGCTTCCAGTCCTTTTCGCGGGCCTTGCAAGAAGGCCCCCAGGTGTTGGGGGTCTCCAGGCCATATCTGATGGTTTGGCCTGGCGCCAGCGTTAATAACCCTCCCTCCGGGGCAGTGCACTGTCCACAGTAACAGGTTCTGCAAGACCAGTATCTGGGAAGGAGGTAGTGACTTAATTATAAGTTATCAAGAATGTACACTGAGCTTGCTGGCATGGATTCAGATCACTATCTCCCAAATATCAGGGTTACATTGGAATTACCCCCTTTTAGCCTTCTCAGTATCTCATTCCCTATTAATACCAACATTTCCTAAGGTGTGTTCCCTGGTTAGAATTTGGTTAAATACAGTTAATTAGAATTTGGTTAAACACAGTTAACTAGATTCCTTTACTGCAGACTATCAGAGCTTTCAGTATGACAATGTACATTATACGTCTCCAAGAGGGCTCTTCAGGATGGATGGTCACCAAACCAAGTGCATCACTTTAGTTGATTTCAAGCTTTTCCGGGAAAGATGCTCTCTCTCATGGCTGACACAAATTTAGGATGGTAGGCTAGTCCTTAGAATGCCAGATATCGGCTAGCTGGACCCACAGGGTGCAGTCAACAGGATACAATTTAACAGGAACAAAACTGCTGCCCATTGGTTTTTAAATAGCAGCACAAGTATAAAGTAAGGATTAGCAATTCTTTAGAAAAAGGAAAGTCTATGATTGTACATGGATTTACAAGTTCAATATAAGCTGTCAAGCTGGTTTGGCTGCTTAAAATGCTAATGAACACTTAAGATGCATACCTGGGATTGTGGTATTCAGATCAGCGGAGGTAATTCACTGTACTCCTGGTGACCCAGCTTAGTCCTTCAGCTTTTCAGAGGGAAAGCTCCACCACTTAGCACCAAGAGCGATAAAATGCCCTTACCCTGTCCCCTGATCCATCCTTGGAACATGAAAAAAGGGGGCAGGAGGAGCAGATAGGAGCTTGCAGAGAACTTAGAAACCCAAAGCAATATTATATATAGACATTTTGGAGTTTATAAGGGTTTCCCAAGGACTCATTTACTCCTCTAAATTCAGGGCTGCAGATGTTATTTCCTTCATTTTACAGAGGAAGAAATAAGCCTCAGCAGGGTTATCAAAAATAGAGTGCTCAGTCTAGGCTATTTGAACCATACCACCATTGTGTTTATATATGTGCGGTTTTTTTTTTCCCTCTTGATTACCAAAATTTTCCCAACTCCATTGTCTGTCTTTGCTACTCACTAGAATACCCCATGTAATAATTATGCTCATTCGAATAGAGCTCATCTGATTTATAACTGGTAACCTGCTCTTCATACTCTTCTTCTTCATCCCCCCCCCCCTTTTTAATGCTGAAACAATTAATGGTGACTGGGTTTAAATCATTGCACTATTCTGCCAGTTCTTCCACTCTAATCTGGCCTCAGCTCTTTGTCAGCAGGGCTTTGCTGCTGTCCATTGTCCCAGATCTTGCTTGCAGAAATCATCCCATCACTTAACAAAAAGTAACTCAATTATTTCTTTGGGGTGGATGAATGCTTATTCTTCTGTATCCTCCTGGCTAAGGGCTAGTCCACATGAAATATGCAATGTTCTATAGTGGTCTTTGGTAGTATCTACTCTTATTTTCAATGTGTTTTTTAAAATTATTTTTTCAGTTACAGTTGACATACAATATTATATTTGTTTCAAGGTATATAAATGCCTAAACAACATAGTGTTTAGGCATTTATATACCTTACTAGAGGCCCATTGCATGAAGATTCATGCAGGAATAGGCCTTCCTTCTCCTGGCTTCGTTCCCGGCCGCCTGGGAGCTGCCAAGTCCCCGCTCCCGCCGGAGCACCACTCCTGTAGCTCCCTCTGCCCCACCTCCCCCTCATAGCAGGCGTCCTGCCCCGCCCGGCTGCTCCACGCCTGCATATGCAAATTAACCCATCTTTGTTGGGTTAATTTGCATACTCACTCATGATTGGCTGTGGGCGTAGCAGAGTTATGGTCAATTTACATGTTTGTCTATTAGGTAAGATGAAGTGATCACCACAGTGAGTCTAGTACCTATCTGGCACCATATATAGTTATTACAGTATTATTGACTATATTACCTATACTGTATTTTATATCCCTGTGACTATTTTTATAACTTGCAATTTGTAATTATTAATTCCTTTAACTATTTTTGCCCATTCCTCCAACCCTTCTCCCATCTGGCAACCATCTATGAGTTTTTTTTTTCTTTTTTGGTTCATTGATTTTGTTTTTCCAGATTCAATATATCAGTGAAATCTTATGGTATTTACCTTTCTCTTTCTGACTTATTTCACTTAGCATATACCCTCTAGGTCCATCCATGTTTTGCAAATAGCATGATTTTATTTTTATGCACAAGTAATATTCTATTGCATATATGTAACCGCATCTTCTTTAGTCATTCATCTATTTTTAAAAATATATATATTTTATTGATTTTTTACAGAGAGGAAGGGATAGGGATAGAGAGCCAGAAACATCGATGAGAGAGAGACATCGATCAGCTGCCTCCTGCACACCCCCCACTGGGGATGTGCCCGCAACCAAGGCACATGTCCCTGACCGGAATCGAACCTGGGACTCTTCAGTTTGCAGGCCGACGCTCTATCCACTGAGCCACACCGGTTAGGGCTAGTCATTCATCTATTGATGGGCACCTAGATTGATTCCATATCTTGGCTCTTGTAAATAATAATGCAGAACATAGAGGTACATATATCTTTTCAAATTAATGATTTGGATTTCTTTGGAAATACCCAGAAGTATAATTGCTGGATCATATAGTGGTTCTATTTTTAATTTTTTGAGGAAACTCTGTAGCATTTACTATAGTGGCTACACCAATTTACAATTTGGAGATATTCACTCAATAATTCATGGCATGAATAGAAAATATAAAACTAAAAATTAAATATCTAAATAATGAAGAGTAAATTTAAAAACATTCTGCTACCAGGAGGCAAAACCTGTTTCTCTATGAGATATAGCTGTTAAAGATCATGACATGAGCAAAGAGAGTTTCATGAGAACAGATTGAAAACTGGCTTTTTTTTTTCTTTCACAAACTATTCATATACCACTGGTGCTTGTAATTGACATTGGCATTATAAATGTACCAAATTACCTTTAAAATATTCACAAACATAATTTGAATGCCTTATATAAAATCTCTCGGTCAGTCAAGCAATATAAGCCCGTAATTAATTATTATATAGTAACCTATATGGTATGTGCTATGGGGGATACAAAGAAGTTTAAGGTAATGTCCCAGAGCATGAGAACTTCTAATCTAGTTGAAGAGATAAGGTCGTGCTTGGCAACACAGTAGGAGCTCATTACATGGCTTTTAAGCAGACCAAAAAATTTTCCCCATCCTCCAAGCATGCGAGGAACTCATGTGGTGCAGACATTAAATGAGAACAAAAAGTAACTTTGCATAGGAGGTGAGTTTTGATCAGGGCTTTGAAGGATTGGGAGTATGAGAACAGCTAAAGAAGACCCTAGAAGTCATATAAGGAATTAAGAATGGCCAGAGGAAGGGGAGGGAAAGAAAAATAGTCTCTAAATATTCACAACATTCCAGACTCTATATGTTGCCTCATTTAATTCTCATAGCATCCTGTGAGGTGAATAATACTTTGCCCATTTTTCAGAAGAGAATATTGGCATGCAGATTCAGATTCCAAAGTCTGTGCTTTTTTCCCACTACATATTTTCTCTATGAAAGCCTTAAAGGTGAGATAGCACTTCCCAATGAACAGTGTCCTTATTTGAAAAATGGCAGGATAGGAGCATGAATACAAATGTATCTTCAAAATGAAATGGCCATTTTGCATCACTACCAGTTCATCCTGTTTGCCAAACAGCACACCATCCTTATCTATAAATCTTTTTCATGTTTAATAAATGTCATTGAGTTTGGCCCTTTTTTAAATTGACATATGAGGACATTATTTTCTTATGGCAATGATTTCCAAATTTCCAAATTAACAATCTGGCCAATGTGGAACTATGCCTAAGAAAGTAGAAAAACGTGGTTGTTGGCCTCTGCTGCAGACTATCCCCCTCCTATGGCGTGGCACGAGAGAGAGAGAGAGAGAGAGAGAGAGAGAGAGAGAGAGAGAGAGAGAGATTTCACCAGAGCTCAAATCAGCTCTGGCATTAATGGAAGTGCAGAATGACTTTAAGTCATTTGTTAGGACCATAAATTTGTGTTTAGCTCACTTATGTAACTCTTAATTGGCTTATATTACATAGAGATGGATGGAAATTGAGACTCAAAGATGACACAGAGACAGAATACAGGGATAGGCAAAAGTAGGCTTACAGTTATAATACAAATAAATACAATAATTAGTAAATAAGACAAGAATAAAATCTTGTTTCTTGTACTGTTGCCCAATCCTGTAGAGACACACTTCACTGAAAGACTAGATTCTTTAAAAAACACACACACATTTTTATTGATTCCAGAGAGGAAGCGAGAGGGAGAGAGAAATAGAAAATCAATGATGAGAGAGAATCATTGATTGCCTGCCTTCCCCACACACCCTAATGGGGTCTGAGCTGGCAACCTGGGCATGTGCCCTGACCAGGAATTGAAACATGACCTCCTGGTTCGTAGGTTGATGCTCAACTACTGAGCCACACCTGCCGGGCAAGACTGGATTCTTAATGTCCCTTCTTTTCTCTCTTAACCTCAACCCCCTTCATTTCATTTCAGGCCCCTGAATGACTCCTGCTCTGCAAGCCAATGGCCTCTCATTAGACTTCAGCTTACATGCTGCTTAAATTTCTTTTCTTTTCTTTTAATGACCTTTCTTCCTTGAGACCTTCAAAATGTTATCTTCTCCATTATTACCAGGAACAGCATTTTGCATTGTCCATGATTGCACTTTCTATCTTCAGAGTTCACAAACTTTTAACTATATTGTTTAAAATCACTAGTTGTCAAAGAATTCTTGGAGGTAATCTTTTTTTAAAGCACAATGATATTATTAATTTCATTGCAAAATAATTTCTTTTTTCTGACAGCTCATTACTGTAAAAAACGTGAACAGAATAAAGTGAAAAAAAAACAAACAAACAAACACACCAAAACCCTGCAATCTGGTAATTATCTTACTTAATAATAGACAAACATGTAAATTGACTGTACCTTCGCTATGCCCACAGCCAATCAGAGTGAGTATGCAAATTAGAAGGCCAAAGATGGCGGCCACCCAGTTGCTCCAGGCGTGGAGTGGCCAGGCAGGGCAGGACGCCTGCTATGAGAGGGAGGGGGGGGGGCGAAGGGATCTACAGGAGCAGAGTGCCGCAATGAAGACAAGACTGCAGACTCCTGAGTCTGCAGCAAAGATGAAGAAGGCAGACTCTGGCCGGAGCGAAGGCCTGGGTCCTGGGTGCCGGAGGAAAACCGGTGCTGGAAGCCAAGGGAAGGAAGGCCTATTGCACGAATCTCTTTGTGCAACGGGCCTCTAGTCTATCTAATAAAAGAGTAACATGCTAATTGACGGTGCCTTTGTGATGCCCACCAGCCAATCAGGAGCGAGTATGCAAATTAACCCAACAAACATGGCGGGTTAATTTGCATACACAGGCGCCAAGCGGCTGGGGCGATGACGCAGGCATTCCACACCACCCCAGCTGCTCGGGGCCTCTGGGCAGTGTGGGAATGCAGAAAGGCGGCTCCGGGCCAGAGTGGAAAGGCTGCTCTGGCCAGAGCGAAGGTGGTGCCAGCAGCCAGGGGAATGAAGGCCCATTCTTGCACGAATCTTCATTTGTGCATCGGGCCACTAGTTCTTCCATAATTGTTTATGCAGATGACAAAAATTTACACATAACTCAGATAATACTTTCTTCAATAAACTATCATGGATATTTTTTCATGGCAATACATAAATTTCTATTTTATGCATTTGAATGCTGCATAGTATTCCATTGCATGTATACATCATGATTTAATCCTATTGAAGAAAAAGTTGGTTGTTTTCAAATTTTTAACTTTTTAAAACTGTGCTGTCATATTTTATTTTTTATACATATATTTTACATATTTCTTTCACACTTTTGGATAAATTCTCAGAAATTGAATTTATGGATCAAAGAATATGCAAAGTAAGACTTTTGGTATATAGCTCTAATTTGCCCTCTAGAAATTTCAATGACAATTTATATTCTAACTAACATGTGAGGACATCTGTTCCCACACACTCTTTAACACTTGACATTAACCATGACATTTTGTCAAAATAATTGGCAAAATTGATACCTTGGTTTTGTTTTTATTTGAATTTCTTTGATTATTACTGATGTTGGTCCTATTTTCTTTTTTAAAAAATATTTTTTATTGATTTCAGAGAGGAAAGGAAGATGGAGAGAGAGAAACATCAATGATGAAAGAGAATCATTGATTGGCTGCCTCCTGCATACCCCACACTGGGAATCGAACCGAGACCTCCTGGTTCATACATTGACACTCAACCACTGAGCCAAAAGAAAATAGGCTGGGCCTATTTTCTTTTGATTAATATCCATTTGTATTTCTTTTATAAATTGTCAGTCTTTTCCCCACTGCTTTAACATAGGTGTTACATTTTTTATTTATTTCTAAGATCTCTTTTATAGTATGGCTCTTAATTTATTGCTATATATTTAGCAAGTATATTCTCCACATTGTTATTTCAACTTTGTTATTAGAATAACTCGAGGCCCATTGCATGAAGAGATTCATGCAACAGGCCTTCCTTCCCTTGGCTTCCAGCACCCGTTTTCCTCCGACACCTGGGACCCAGGCCTTCGCTCTGGCCAGAGTCTGCCTTCTTCGTCTTTGCTGCAGGCTCCGGCCAGAGTCTGCTGCCTTTGTCTTCGCTGCAGACTCTGGCTGGAGTCTGCCATCTTCACTGCAAATTCAGGCCGGAGTCTTCCGTCTTCGTCTTCGCTGCAGACTCCAGAGTCTGCAGTCTTCGTCTTTGCTGTGGCCAGAGTGCCGCTCCTGTAGATACCTCCACACCTTGCCCTCCCTCTCATAGCAGGTATCCTGCCCCACCCAGCCACTCTGCGCCTGGGCGGCCGCCATCTTTCTCCTTCTAATTTGCATATTCCCTCCTGATTGTCTGGTGGGTGTAGTGGAGTGATGGTTAATTTGCATGTTTCTCTTTTATTAGTGTAGATAGAGGCCCGGTGCATGAAATTCATGCATGGGTGGGGTGTCCCTCAGCCCAGCCTGCATCCTCTCCAATCTGGGACCCCTTGGGGGATGTCTGATTGCCAGTACAGGATCGGGCCTAAACTGGCAGTCAGACATCCCTCTCACAATCGGGGACTGCTGGCTCCTAACCGCTCACCTGCCTGCCTGCCTGCCTGATTGCCCCTAACCACTTTTGCCTGCCAACCTGATCACCCCCAACTGCCCTCCCCTGCTGGCCAATCGCCCCCAACTGCCCTCCCCTGCTGGCCTGATGGCCCCCAACTGCCCTCCCCTGCTGGCCTGATGGCCCCCAACTTCCCTCCCCTGCTGGCCTGTTCACCACCTACTGCCCTCCCCTGCCAACCTGGTTGTCCCCAACTTCCCTCCCCTGCTGGCCTGGTCACCCCCAACTGCCCTCCCCTGCTGGCCTGGTCACCCCCAAATGCCCTCCCCTGCTGGCCTGTTCACCCCCAACTGCCCTCCCTTGCCAGCCATCTTGTGGTGGCCATCTTGTGGCAGCCATTTTTTGATGATGTGGGGGCGGCCATCTTGTGATGACGCAAGGGGGATATGCCACATAGGCTTTTATTAGTATAGATGCCAGTTTTTACGTTGATTTTTTAATATATCTAGAATTTATTTTGGTGTAATATAGGAGTCTAACCTAATTTCCACATGAATGGTTCCATTTTCCCAGCATCATTTACTGAACAATCCATTATGGTGGAATGATTGCAGTGATGGCCCCAATTTGTTCACTCATCTCTGTATCCAAGCTCTTGGGTAGTGCCCTCCTTCACTGACTCTGGGCTTGGACATATGACTTGCTTTTGCCAACGAAACAATAGCAAACATGATGTAAGCAGAGACTTGAAAAGTGTGCATTGAGGTTTATCTGTTTGTTACTCTTAAAACTCTGGTGCTCCATAAACAAGCCCAAATTAGCTTAATATCTCATATTATTAGTATGATACATTTGTTAGTTATAAGTCATGAGTGAGTATTGATATGTTATTATTAAGTGAAGTCCATAGTTTACATTAGGGTTCACTCTGTGTTGTACAGTTTATGGGTTTTGGCAAATGCATAATGTCTTCTATTCTCTATTACAGTATCTTGCAGAATAGCTTTACTGTCCTAAAAATCTTTGTTCTACCTGGTCATCCCTTCCCTCTTCTCCCCAGCTTACAGCCCCTGGCAACCACTGATCTTATTGTGTAGTTTTGCTTTTTTATACACTATCATAAAGTTGGAATCATATATTATGCTTTTTTGCCTTTATTAAAAAATTAAGACTATATATTTGGACTAGTTTTAGATTCACAGCAAAAATGAAGGGAAGGTACAGAGATTTACTGTATAATTCCGATCCACACACATCCATAACTTCCTTCCTTTATTATACTTTATTTATTCCTTTTTCCTCCCTCTGTAGATGTCTAGAAATTATAAGTCTTAAATCTATCCTACTAGAGGATATGCTCACATTTTTATAACCATTTGGCACTATATTTCTTGAACAAAATAAAAATTTAAGCTGTATCTGGGACCACCTCCATCACTATAAAGATGAGGGCTTTAACATTCCTTACTTACTTCTTTCTATTCTGTTTCCTCAATATCCAGGTGTAGTTGAAATAAGCTGGATTTTTACTTCCAGTTCAAAATTAACATGTTTAAACATGGTCTGTTCTAGTTAAGAATCCTTCTTTAACAAATGATTTAAATGTTACAAGAACATTATCACTGACTAGATGCCCGGTGCATGAAATTCGTGCACTGGGGGGAGGGGTTGTCCCTCAGCCCAGCCTGCACCCTCTCACAATCTGGGACTGCTGGCTCCTAACCACTAGCCTGCCGGGCTGCCTGATTGCCCCTAACCACTCTGCCTGCCAGCCTGATTGACACCTAACTGCTCCCCTACTGGCCCAATCGCCCCCAACTGCCCTCACCTGCAGGCCTGGTCACCACCAACTGCCCTCCCCTGCTGGCCATCTTGATGACTGGGCGGCCATCTTATGGTGGCCATCTTGTGATGATGTGGGGGCGGCCATCTTATGATGCGAGGGCATGAGGGTCAATTTGTATATTACCTCTTTATTATATAGGATACAGCACAGTAAATTGTGCTGTTTTCACAGCTTACTGCCTTTTCTTTTCTACCACATCTTTCTATTTCTTGAGGTTTTTATTCAGATTTCTTTGTTATTTCACCAGACTACCTTCTTGGGTACTTTTGTTAGTAAAGGATGTATAGAAGAGAGATTTTCTGGGTCTTCCAATGTGGAAACTGACTTTCCTTTGTCCTTACAGAGGAGCCATCCAACCTTCACTTCAGAATGCCATCCCTGTGGCTGACTGCCTCTCAGCATTATGTAGCAAATGACAACTTCATTGGCAGCCCCAGTACCTTTCCTATCCTATGTAATAAAAGTCTAACATGCAAATTGTCCCCTTGACCGGGAGTTCTGCTGGGAGTTCAACCATTTGCTATCATGTGCGCTGACTACCAGGGGGCGGTGCTAAAAATGGTGGGAGTTGGCATAGCGGTGCTGGTAGTAGGTGGCAGTGGAGGTGCTGCCAGCCCCGATGGGTCCCGAGGAGAGTGGGACCAGGGTAGGATGGTGGAGCAGGTGAGTGGGTGGCGCCAGGCCAAGGTGGGTGCGAGCCACTGGTTGCTAGGCATGGCCGGTCACCCTGCCGCTGCTGCCAGGCTCCCAGGTGCTGAGGGAGCTGGGCCGGGGCCTGATGCCCCACCAATCTGACTGCGGGGTGACTAGCGGTAGTAGTGGGGGGGGGGGGTCCACCGCTAGGCTCCCTCAGCACCTGGGAGCTGGGCGGCAGTGGGGCAATTGGCGGGGTGATCGGGCCCTGCAGGTGGCGACCAGCGGCAGTGGCGAGGGGCAGTTGGCAGGGGAAAGGGAGGGAGTACCCAGTCGGCAGCTGGCAGCCACTAGAGACACTACCAGTGCATGAATTTTGTGCACTGTGTCTCTAGTAAGATAATATGTTTATTCTGAAGCTTGTAAGATTTTCTATTTATCCTTTGAATTAAAATGTCTCATCAGGGTATGACTAGATATGTTTTTTCCTTTTTTCTTTTTTTTAAGTGTGTGTTTTCTTCCATTAGAATTTCCTTTAATATGCCACGTTCATCCCTGCCTTAGAGGCTTGACACAGCTCTTCCTTCTTTTTGGAATGATCTTCCCCCAGACATTGCAAGGTTGCCTCCTTCCCATCATTTGGTTTCAACTCAGATACATCCAGTCCTTCTCTGATCAGCACACCTAAAACATCTCCTAATCATAGTCATTCTCGATGACATTTACTGTTCTGTTTGATTTTCTTCATAGCATTTGTCATGGTCTGATATTCTTATATTTCTTTATATGTGCTGATTGCTTGCCCTCCCCATCAGAATATAAACTCTATGAGGGCAGAGATCTTTTTTTATTTTATTGACTGTGTATCTTTGGCTCCTATAATACTGCCTAGCACATAGGAGGGGCTGAATGAATGAAAGAGAAAAAATATGAAATAGCAGAAACTGCTTTTCTTTTTCTGGGATTTTCTATGTGATCAGTCCTCCTTTTCCTATTTAATTTTCTAACCTCCAAAAACTGCCTTCCATTCTTCTGTTCTACCTTAGGCTTTTGGTGAGAAGTAAAGAAATCTCTCTCTCTCTCTCTCTCTCTCTCTCTCTCTCTCTCTCTCTCTCTCTCTTTCTTAAGAGGACAAATACATGCACATAGAATGAAGTTAAAGAAACTCTAGCATAGGGGAAGCTGCATTATTCAGTTGATATAATAAAGTTTACAAAATCTCTGGAGTATTTGGAAGAACTCCTGTCCTCTGTTTCACATTATTTAAATTATCTGAAATATGATCCAGTTCTTATTTTTGTTTAATATCTACTCACAGCCAAAAAGATTGAATGTTGCTTTTGTTTTGTCTTGCAAATATAATTCAAAAGATAAGATGATTATAATTTTAAATTGACCTGTTTTTGTTAGAGATTTGGTTTAATATTATTGGTTTGACCTATATAACCAGGCTTTGGCAGTGGAAGTTAGCCTCAGAAATTTAATATAAATATTAAGGCCATTTTCTTCACCTGTTGTATCTGGAAAATGTGATTAAGACTAGAATCTTGGCTTCCCCACATTGGTGTTTTTCTTTAGCACACCATTATCTTTTTAAAAAATATATATTTTTATTGATTTCAGAGAGGAAGGGAGAGGGAAAGAGAGATAGAAACATCAAGGATAAGAGAATCATTGATCTGCTGCCTCCTTCACGCCTCCTATTGGGGGCTGAGTCTACAAACTGGGCATGTTCCCTTGACTGGAATTGAACCTGGGACCCTTCAGTCCACAGGCCGATGCTCTATCCACTGTTCCAAACCAGCTAGGGCAGCACACCATTATCCTGTTTAAAGGTCCAGAGTTGAAATTATAGGCTCTTATGACCAATGTTTTCCAGTGAAAAAGTTATATCCTTTTTGTACATAGTAGATGAGTGCTGTAAATTTGTTGAATGGATGAATGTAGATATATTTTAAAAATTTCAAACAAATAATTAAGCTTTACTTTTTTGTTATTAAATACTTCTGGGGTGATTAGGAATCTCACTGAAGAAATGGAAGAGAGGTAGGAAGGATAGGAATAGTGGAAAACATTGGTGCTTAGATAAATATAAGCAATGACTTTATTTTGGATTTCTGTAAAATTCTCATAGTTGGTTGTTAGCCTACTCTATAAAACCCGGTTTTTTGTAGTGATTGCTGAGCAGGTAATGTAATAGCTGCATCAATGCTGGTAGTCTTTAGTGCAATTCACTAAGTATTACCAGTTCTCTGTCTTCTGATTCTTGCCAGTTCTTTGTCTTATGATTCTTCTTTGGTAGAATCATATTTCCTGCTGCCTTTGTGATTGTTTGGGCCTCTGTGACTACTTGTAGACAATGAGTTGAAAGCAGAAATGACAATGAGAAATATCACAGTTAAGCCAGAGTGAGGTAAGACCTCCCGGAACTCCCTTTCCTTCTGGCATGATTATTAGCAGGTACCTGATAGAGGCTGCTTCATTATCCTGGATTCTGGAATGAGGGTGACATAGAGTTCCCAGCTGAATACCAAAATCATGTATTGATCATGTACTGTGAATTAGAAATAAATCTTTCTTGTTTAAGACACAGAATTGGGGTAGTTTGCTAGTGCAGCATAACCTAGCCCATTCTGACCAATACGCAGAATTTAAATAAGCCATTTCAAGAGGAAACTTTGCTTAATCTCTTGCTTTGAATGCTATTTCTGGGCCCAACTCTCTGTCCTGTTTCTTTATTTTTTAAATATATTTTTTATTGTTGATAGTATTACAGATATCTCCCATCCCCCCTTTACCCCCATCCTCTCGCCCCCCCCCCCCCCCCCCCCCCAGGTCTTCACTACCCTATTGCCCTTGTCCATGGGCTATGCATATATATATATATATATATATATATATATATATATATATCTCCCTCCTACAGCTTTTGGATTTTACTTCAGCATTGCATTTTGAATCTTACTGCCTGGCCCAGTTCATGGACACAAATAAAACACATATTACCTTTTTTAATGTAACTTTAAGATTTGAGGCATGTACTGTCTATCTCTCATTCCTTTCATTTCTTCATTCGTGAAACAAAATATTGAGCATTTGCTATGTATGAGCCAGTTTAAGCCACCAGGATAAAAATGGCGAATAAAAAGTTTAAAAAATTACATTATAGTTGGAAAGACCAAAACAATCAAATATTTATACAAAGAAATGTAAAATTACATCAGTGATAATTGCTATGCAATGGAGATACACATATTATCTATCTATCTATCATCTACCTATCGATTCTGATAATGTAAATGTGGCAAAATGTTCATAATTAGAGAATGTTGGTATATAAGAATGATGGTATACAGAAATTTTTGTACTATTTCTGTTACTTTTCTCTAAGTATGGAATTCTGTCAAAATTGAAAAAGCTTTTTCATGCCAGACCAGCATGGCTCAGTGGTTGAACACCAACCTATGAACCAGGAGATCACAGTTTGATTCCTGGTCAGGCACATGCCCTGGTTGGAAGCTTGATCCCCAGTGTGGGATGTGCCAGGAGGCAGCCAATCAACGATTCTCTCTCATCATTGATGTTTCTATCTCTCCCTTTTCTTTCCTCTCTCTGAAATCAAGAAAAAAAATCTTTTTTTAAAGCTTTTTCAAAGCACTTACTGGCTTTCATATGGGTTGGTTATCTGGGTGTAATATTCAAACTCTTAGCCAAATTATATTGTCTGGCATTGCAGCACTTATTTCTATATCTTTGTTAACCAGTGTTCCTGAAAAATCCTGTGGCCCACACACACATGATAGAATTGAAAGAAAATCCATTTTAAATTTCACTTTGTGTTAAAACAGCAGACAAATTTAAAAAAATGTTTTGTTTTCATTTTATCCTGTTTTTAAAAATGAATATGTAGTAAGTAGAGAAAATCAGAAAAAGATAAAGAGAGCCCAATGAAAATGAAAATTACTCATAAGTAATCAGTGATAATTGCTACTAATATTTTGGCAAATTTTTATCATATATTTTTGGTTTTCATTTAGCAGCATTGATTATCTGTTGTTTAAACAAATTACTCTGAAACTTAGCTGGTTAAAATAAACACTATCTCACAGTTTCTGAGGTTCAAGAATCTGGGAGTAGCTTAGCTGAGTGGTTCTAGGTCAGAATCAAGTTTTATTTGACTTTGTTTCCCCATGGTTCCTGGCACACAGTAGGTACCTAATACATGCTTGTTGAATAATAACATATTGAAATTCTGGTGTCATAAAAAATGATACACACTTACCTGGTAGTCTAAATTTTAAAAGCAATCATGTGGGTATTTGGTACCACGGTTTCCTTTTTTCTATCCTATGTTGTGACATAGAATTTCCTCATTTTTCTTAGATTTCAGTGGTACCATTTGTTGGGCTAAAGTAGATATCATGCTAAACACATGGACATTTCTCCATCCCCAAGCTCCTCAAGCAAGAAACAATAACCACCAAAATAAACTAAATTCCCCAATTATTAGAGATCAACCCAAGGACTTGTATGCATGCATACGAGCCTAACCAGGGGTCATGGACAACAGGGGGGTGGGGGCATACATGGGGAGGGGTTTGGGGTGGAAATGGGAGATGAGGACAATTATGTGATACCATAATAAGAATAAAATAAAAATTATAATTAAAAAAAATAATAAAGTCAGGACATACAATAAATGCTCAAGTGACGATTATGATCATTTTCATACTTTATTAAGAAAAAATTAAATCTGTATAAAGAATAATTAAAAAAATAAATTCCCCAATTATTATCAGAATATTTTAAAAAGCTGGAAGCCTATTCTAACTTTGAAGTTGTAATAGGTTTAGCTGTGCTTTTCCCACACTAAAAACCATTGCAGTTATTGGTTTTCTCTAAGACATCTAGAAAGATGCATGTATATATCATATATGTAATCATAGTCTTTTCAAACAACTGCTCAGGGGATCAGAAGAGGCAGTGGAGAAATAAGCAAATTGCTATGATTCTACCAGAAAGCCAGTGCCATATATTAGCAGTTCTATTTTAGAGGAGGAAAATAGTCCAATTTAAAGGCTGGCATAAGTATTATGCTCATTACTCATTCACTTCCTTACATAAGTGGCAGAAAATTCTGTGATTTCATGCCAACTCTTCCAACAAAGACATGTCATGGCTTTTTGCTTTACTTGGTTTCTTCCTATTTTAAAATGACAATTTATACCTCCAGAAAACATTAGAGGCAGCTTCCAATGTTGAAACGTTGAGACCAGACTATTAAAAATAAAAACAGAACAAATTTTAATGAAAATAATAGAAATTCCCTATAGGAGTTCAATAATGAGAGGAGAAGCCATTGGGTGCCCAGACACAGTCTGAGTAACACGCATTTAATGAGGTGCTGGTGAAACAGTTGGGAGCTAGCCATTCTCTTGACGTAAATGAGCAGTTCTTGCAAACATCATCCTCAGTCATTGGCTAGAGCACTTCTCTCTCTTAAAATATAACTTCACGCTTATACAGAAGTTCACAGAACAGAGCAAGAATTTCTGGATATCCTTCAACAAAACCTACCAATTGTTTACATCATTTCCCCCTATTTTCATGCTTGATATCTCTCTATCTGCGTGCGCGCGCTGAACCCTCTGAGAGTAAATTGGAGACACTGTGTCCTTTAGCAGGGAATACTTTAGCGCTGTATAGCCTTCCAATAAGAAAAGGACTTTCTTTTATATAATCAGTAAAATTAATCAAAATCAGGAAAATTAATAATGAAACTATAAATAACCAGTCTATGAATTTTACTCAATTTTTGTTGATTGTCTGACTAATGTCCTTTAGAGTAAAAGATAATGTTCTGATCAAGGATGGCATGTCAAATTTAGTTTTCATATCTCTTTAGTCTCCCTTAATTTGGAAGAGGTTCTTTGTCATTCTTCATCTCTCATGACCTTAAAAGTTTTGGAGAATATTTTGTAGAATGACCCTCAATTTGGGTTTATATAATTAGATTTTGGCTGTGATTTTTGGTAGGACTATCACAGAAGTGATGCTGTGTCCTCCTTCGTGCAGTATGTCAAGATGTCAAGAGGCACATGGTAATGGTTTGTTGCAATACTGGATTTGAGAGTAAATATTTAAAAAAAATTTTTTATTTTTATTACTAGCTTTCCCATTGCAGGAAAAATCCTGCAATAGGATTTCCTGCTGCACTCTACCCCGCCTCTGTTCCTCCCTTGTTCGCCTGCCTCACCTTCTCCTCCGGCCCGCCCGCGTTTCCCTTTGCCCCCGGCCCCGCCTCCGCTCCGCCTTTATCACCCGCCCCACCTTCTCCTCCAGCCCGCCCGCGTTTCCCTTCGGCCCCGGCCCCGCCTCCGCCCCGCCTTTATCACCTGCCTCACCTTCTCCTCCAGCCCGCCCGCGTTTCCCTTCGGCCCCGCCTCCGCCCCGCCCTTGTCCCCCGCCCCGCCTTCTCCTCCAGCCCGCCCGCGTTTCCCTTCGCCCCCGGCCCCGCCTCCGCCCCGCCCTTGTCACCCGCCCCGCCTTCTCCTCCAGCCCACCCACGTTTCCCTTCGCCCCCGGCCCCGCCTCCGCCCCACCCTTATCCTCCCCCCGCCCCCGGCTTGCTTGCTTCTTCGAAGCTTTACTCCCTTCTACAGCTCTTGACTGCTTTGGACGCTGTCTTGATATGCAAATTAGCCGCCATCTTTGTTGGGGCAATTTGCATACTCGTCCTGATTGGTTGGTGGGCGTGGCTTAGGTGTAGCGAAGGTGCAGTCAATTTGCATATTTGTCTATTATTAGATTAGGTTGAAAGTATTACAGATGTCCCTATTTCCCCCCACTGTCACCTTCAAGCCTGCACCTGCCCCCCACCCCAGGCCTTCAACCTTTGTTGGTATAAGAAACATCTAAACCTGTAGAGAATTTTTATAAGATTTTCTTGAGCCAAACTGATAACAATACTGAGAAGCAAGATTTTAAATGCTCTGGAGAATGACAGTTTATAGTTTTTTTATGCATTTGGAATCAGGGAAGGAACATAAGGAAGATTACATGAAAGTGGAAGAAAGTAAGGCAGGGATCGAATTACAGGATAGTTTAGATTATGTGCTCTCTTTCCCTAGCCAGCTTGGCTCAGAGGATAGAGTGTCAGCCTGTGGACTGAAGGGTCCTGGGTTCAATTCCAGTCAAGGGCATGTACCTTGGTTGCAGGTTCAATCCCTGACACTGGTCGGGGAGCATGTTGGAGGCAACCAATTGATGTGGATGTGTCTCTCTCACATCGATGTTTCTCTCTCTCTCTGATTCTCCCTCTCCCTTCCACTCTCTAAAAATCAATGGAAAAATGTCCTTGGGTGAAGATTAACAAAAACAACAACAACAACAAAAAGAGTATGTGCTCTCTTGAGGGTGATTATGCTTCTGAGGGGTCTAAAAACAAGTCATTTTAATTTCAAAAGTGTGTTAGCCTAGATACACAAGAACAATGGACAGGGCTTGCTTAAGGCAAATATAAACCTTTTACTAGGTGTACAGGTTAATAATAGCAGATTTTGTAATCAAAGAAAACACGATAATTTCAAGAGAAACATCAAAAGTGCTTTATTCAAAATAATGTCCATCGCTAGCTACACATTTCCCCATCTTTCAGGTAATTTGTAGATACCGTCCCAATAGAACTTTTCTTGTTTTGATGCAAACCATTCAGAGACCCAATTTTCCACTTCTTCATATGTTTTGAAGTGCTGCTCAGAAAGTGTGTGTGCCATCGATCAGAACAAGTGGTAATCTGAAGGAGTAAGGTCTGGTGAATATAGCGGGTGGGTTAATACTTCCCAGGCAAGATGTTTTAAGGTGTCTTTAACTGGTTTTGAAGTGTGTGATGGTGCATCATCATGAAGCAAAATTACTTTGCTGTGTCTTCTGGAACATTCTGGTCATTTCATGAGCAAAGCATGGTTCAAATTAATTATTTATTGTTGGTAGCGATCAGTATTATGGTTTCACCTGGTTTTAGAAGCTCATAATACACCACCCCTTCCTGATCCCACCAAATGCAGAACATTGTCTTCTTTGTGAAGCGATTTGGCCTTGTAGTCGATGTTGATGGTTGACCTGGATCAACCCATGATTTTGTGCATTTGGGATTCTCAAAATAAATCCACTTTTCATCGCCAGTTACAATTCGATGCATAAAAGTCTTTCGTGCCATTGAAGCAATATTTTACTGATGACTTTTCGGTTTTCCATTTGTCTTTTGTTCAGTTGATGTGGCACCCATTTTCTTTCCTTTAAAATCTTTCCCTTTCTTGTAAATAATTGGCAATTGAGCAACATTTATCTTTCTGCAAGTTGTTTTTAAGTTTGACACGCATCTTCATCCCATAATGCTTGTAATTGTTGGTCTTCAAACTTTTTCAGTTGACCTGGACGTCTTTGTCTTTCACAACGAAAACATTACTTTTAAAGCATTTAAACCCATGTTTACAGGTATCTTGAGATGGAGCATGTTCACCATAAGCTTCCCAAAGTATTTTCTTCAAAATAAAGTAATGAATTAAAACTTCCTGCAAATGCTCTCTTTTTGGCACGAGATTCAACATTTTTAAGTGTAAAAATATCTATGACTAGAGGCCCGGTGCATGAAATTTGTGCATGGGAAGGGGGGGTCCCCTCAGCTTGGCCTGCACCCTCTCCAATCCAGGATCCCTCTTGCAATCTGGAACCATTGGCTCCTAACCGCTCACCTGCCTGCCTGCCTGCCTGATGCCCTCAACTGCTCTCCCCTCCTGGCCTGATTGCCCCTAACTGCCTCACTGCTCTCCCCTCCTGGCCTGATCCCCCTAACTGCTCTCCCTTCCTGGCCTGATCCCCCTAACTGCTCTCTCTTCCTGGCTTGATCGCCCTAACTGCTTAACTGCTCTCCCCTCTGGCCTGGTTGCCCTAACTGCCTAACTACTCTCCCCTCTCCTGGCCTTATCCCCCTAACTACCTAACTGCCACCTTCTCCCTTCTCCCATGGTGCCGGCCACCTTCTGCCTTCTCCCACAGCACCAGCCTTCTCCCTTCTGCCTTCTCCTGCAGCCTCTGCAAAAGGGACTGTGGAGCTGGACCAGCCCTCGACCCTCACAGCCACTGTGGCTGCCAGCCCTTGGCCTTTGCAGCGCTGTGGCTTTGTCTGGAAGGACATCTGGAAGGACGTCCGGAAGATGTCTGCCCTAATTAGTATATTACCCTTTTATTAGTATAGATGTTAACACCTTCAGCAATTTGACATATGAAGTTTTGAAGCTTGTTGTCAATACAACAAAATAGCATACATATCAAATGGCATATATATCAACATATGTGTAACTCTACTGAAAAAAATCCACATTATTAACCAGTACACCTAGT
The DNA here is from genome assembly GCF_027574615.1 of Eptesicus fuscus. Classification (NCBI taxonomy): domain Eukaryota; kingdom Metazoa; phylum Chordata; class Mammalia; order Chiroptera; family Vespertilionidae; genus Eptesicus; species Eptesicus fuscus. Next base: position 38,940,691 of record NC_072478.1, on the reverse strand, counting down.
ATATGCCTGACTACCCACCATGATCTGCACAGTTAAGAATTTATGATCAGATCACTTGATGAGATTTCTATCTGTCACTGAATTTGTCAGTTTATTACAGAACTCCTTTTTCATCCAGACCTTTACTAGCTTTCTGAAATCCTACCTTCTATTCTGTTATATGAGACAAAAATGAAAATGTCTGATACCTTGGACTTACAAATTGAAGGTCGCCCTATATTGGTTATTCTTCATTTGTCCCCATCCTACATCATTTTCTCACCTTCTTTGCTGTGTTCCATACCATGGAGGCTGATAACTGGGGACTGAATCACCTGGGCTCTTCTGCTACTAGCTTCTAAACAGATTCAGTCGATGGAAAATACTGACAGGAGATCAAAGTATGGGAGGAGTGAGAGGTTAGGGAATTTATTCTTCTGGGGCACTCACTGCTTTGCTTTAGCCCCTTATGTCTGGCAGTGGCTATATCCCACATAAGCACAATGCCTGCTGTCCCCCAGCTCTTCTCACCCTCTCAGCCTAAGGGTGGTAGCAGCTTCCTGCGGACCTAGTCTCTAGGGGCCTCAACATGTCTTGTTGGTTCCCTTAACTGCTCATACCTCTAAAAGTCCTTTGTTAAAGACTCTTTTATTTTTTAGAGCTGAGTTGAATTCTGTTTTCTGCTATGACTCTTACTGGTCCAGCTGTCACTATTTCTGGAAAACATATGTGGTAAAAGAGACAACTTTTAGAAAATTATGGAAAGGCAAGTGATATGATTTATTATCATGAAGAAGAACAAAAGCCAGTTGTTGATCATTTACTGGGTATAATAATACTATGTGGCACCAACTACAGGCACCAAATGGAGTCCTGAAGGGTGCAAGGCATATTTCTTTTCCCTCAACACGCTTAGAATGGAATTGAGGAGGCAGATGGTCCATGATAGAGGAAATCAGAAGAGAGATCCATGAAAGTTGGAGCAGTGAGGGAGTTTTCTTGGCTACAGCAGAAGAAATGAGGGAATTAAAGTATATAGAGTGTCTTCTGTTGCCTAGGCATGTTACCCAAAGCTTTTCATTCTTCTCTCTCTTAAGAGATCTTATTTTTCTTATCTCATAGCAACCTCCTTTTATAAGTGAGGACACAAAGTTTCAGAGGAGTCAAATGATTTGCCTGAAGTCATAGTTATAACCTGTGAACATGCTGGAATCCAAACCTAGTTTTATTTGATATCTAAAGCTCATGCTTTTTTAATTATGAAAGTAATAAGGAGTGAGAAAGAGAGTTCCATAAAGGTGAGATGGTGGGAGAAATGTCAGGGAGACAGAAATTTTTTTGATGTTTGGAGTCATTAATTGTGTAAAATAAAAAGCATAAGAGAGGAACCAGAGTGTTGTAAAGGGTACGGTATTTGCACAAGGCAGCCTTTGGTTACAGAATTCAGGTTTGGTGCTATTTCGTAGAATCAGAAGCCAGTGATCTACCACTATAGTGTAGATGGAAGATTATACAAAACGTGCACGGTCCTGTTCCTTCTTCACAATGATTTTGTGAGGTAAGTGCTTTTAATGTCATCACCATTTTACATTTGCCCAGTTCTGAGTTTACTAATCATTGGAAGGGCAGAATTCTTCTCTCATGCCCTGTCTTAGGGATGTTGCCTTCTTCTAGGTTCCTTAACTCTCCGCCAAGTTACTTTCTTCATTAACACTTTCTGCTTTGTCATAGTTTCTTACTTTTACCTGACTGTCTTTCCTTGCTGATGTAATGGCTGACAATAATGTAATGGCTGACAATAATTTCCTAGGGGGCCCTGAGTTTTCATGGAGAACCCTAAAGTGAGGAGATCTTATACTCAAAGAACAGAAGCTTTAATGTGCAATCACAGGTGATTTAGTAGGACATTCTGTGACACGGAAATCCTATATACCACCTACTTATCAGGAGTCTGAGCATGGCCAGCAGAGGTGTAGAGAATGTGGTGTGGACCTTCCATGAGGTGGAGAAAATGGAGACTAAGTGCTTCTGGTTCGTTTCTTTCTTTCTTTTTGTAGATCGATTTGATTTTATGTGAGGATGTGATGGATTTGGAGGGGTGGTTCCTTGAGGCATCTGAGCCTGGTTGTGTGATGGGCTTGGCCTTAGCACGCCATCCTCCTTTATCTTAGGAGGGGAATGACAGGAAAGGTGACAAATGAATGGCTCCCATCACCAGAACTTTAAAATGGGGAACCATTACCCTACTTACTGCTCCCAAAGAGTAATATATACATGAAAACTAAGAAGGCTACCTTCAAAATCCTGCTGACATCCAGTTCTCCCACAAAGCTGTCACAAGGAAGAAAAATTTGTTTTTTATGAAGCTTGCCCTTTGTGGTGTGGTGTTCAACTGTCCTCTTGATTACAGCAGGTAATTTCTCCTAGTTTAGGAATACAATGTTGATTTATTATTGGGTTTAGCATAAAATTCTTGGAATGGACAGGACAAAAAAGTGTGAAATGTTAGTTGGTTCCTCCCCTCCCCCCTTATTTGCTAGGAAATAACATCCAAAGGTCTTGGGATTAAGACAGTAATTCTCCCCTCCTGTCTTTGTAGATCTAAGCAAAGAAAGGCAGTGCAGAACTGATGATCTCTGTCCTTAGCTCCTGAGAACAAAACTAGGAGTTTCTCTCAGGTATTTCATGGGGCAAAAAGCAACTTCTATGCACAGCCAGCGTGGCTCAGTGCTTAAGCATTGACCTATGAACCAGGAGGTCATGGTTTGATTCCCAGTGAGGGCACATGCCTGGGTTGGGGGCTTGAAGCCCATTGTGGGGCATGTGGGAGGCAGCCGATCAATGACTCTCTCTCATCATTGATGTTTCTATCTCTCTCTCCACTTCCATTCCTCTCTGAAATCAATAAAAATATATATATTTAAAAAGCAACTTCTATGATAGAAAGGAGGTCATAACCAAAGGGAGATCTGGTTGTTCCTGTGGAGACTAGGAAGACTGGTTATCAATGGGCGTGCTTACCCCACAACTCCTTCCCAGTCCTTGCCTGGACTCAATCAAAATATTTGAAGTTGATACCTTTCCAGAAGATCTGAGCCGTACTTCTATAGAGACCAAACTTCTTGAGAAGTAGCTCTTCCACACATAGGAGAATAAGGTACCTTTCTTCCATGCAACAGTAGAAAGCCATAAAACAACTTTCCATAAGGGTTTACAGAAGGAATCAGTGGCTTGTTTCTTTCCCCCTTACTTGAGATGAAGGCAAGTTTCTAAACAGATTTCATTCCTAACTGTTGAAATCTTAGTACATGCTGCTTTTGTCCTTCATTCTTCAGCAGCATGAGTGAACACTCATTAATTTGACATTGGGAAATACAGTCTGAATTCTAGCCTAGGTGGTCAGCATGCCCAATCTCTACTTCTTGTATTCATCAGTGACCAGAAATGAATGTATTCCGAATTCAGGCTGGGCAAAACTTCACTCCTTCTCTTCCTTGTTATGGTTACACTTTAAAGAATAGTAAAAGGAAAAGAAAGATTAATTTAATATAAACCTAATGCTGAGGCAATGCTGCTCAAGCTTTGCCAGCTGGAGTTTTAGTAAATTAGATTTAGATTATCTTTTTTTCCCCCCTTGGTGATAAAGTTTTTTTTAATTGATTAAGGTATTACATATGTGTCCTCATCCCTCCATTGCCCCCCCCCCCCATACCGCTCATACCCTCACCATTCTGGTGTCTGTGTCCATTGGCTATGCTTATATGCATGCATACAAGTCCTTTGGTTGATCTCTCCCCCTTACCCCCACCCTCCCATGCCTCTGAGGTTTGAGCATCTGATTGATGCTTCTCTGTCTCTGGATCTGTTTTTGTTCATCAGTTTATGTTGTTCATTATAATCCATAAATGAGTGAGATCATGTGATATTTATCTTTCTCTGACTGGCTTATTTCACTTAGCATAACGCTCTCCAGCTCCATCCGTGCTGTTGCAAATGGTAAGAATTCCTTCATTTTTACCGCAGCATAGTATTCCATTGTGTAGATGTACTGAAGTTGTCTAATCCACTCATCTGCTGATGGGCACTTAGGCTGTTTCCAAATCTTAGCTATGGTGAATTGTGCTGCTATGAACATAGGGGTGCATATATCCTTTCTGATTGGTGTTTCTAGTTTCTTGGGACATATTCTCAGAAGTGTGATCACTGGGTCAAGTGGGAGTTCCATTTTTAGATTTTTGAGGAAACTCCATACTGTTTTCCACAGTGGCTGCACCAGTCTGCATTCCCACCAGCAGTGCACGAGGGTTCCTTTTTCTCCGAATCCTCGCCAGCACTTGTCATTTGTTGATTTGTTGATGATAGCCATTCTGACAGGTGTGAGATGATACCTCATTGTTGTTTTGATTTGCATCTCTCAGATGATTAGTGACTTTGAGCATGTTTTCATATATCTCTTGGCCTTCCTTATGTCCGCTTTTGAAAAGTATCTATTTAGGTCCATTGCCCATTTTTTGATTGGGTTGTTTATCTTCCTTTTGTTAAGTTGTATGAATTCCCTGTAAATGTTGGAAATTAAACCCTTATCGGTGATAACATTGGCAAATATGTTCTCCGATGCAGTGGGCTTTCTTGTTGTTTTGTTGGTGATTTTTTTTTTGCTGTGCTGAAGCTTTTTATTTTGATGTAGTCCCATTTTATTTTCTCTTTAGTTTCCATTGCCCTAGGAGCTGTATTGGTGAAGATATTGCTTTGGCATATGTCTGAGATTTTGCTGCTTGTGGATTCCTCTAAGATTGTTATGGTTTCTTGTCTTACGTTTAAGTCCTTTATACATTTTGAGTTTATTTTGTGTATGGTGTAAGTTGGTGGTATAGTTTTATTTTTTTGCATGTATCTGTCCAATTTTTCCAACACCATTCATTGAAGAGACTGTCTTTACTCCATTGTATGTTCTTGCCTCCTTTGTCAACTATTAATTGAGCATAGTGTTTTGAGCCGATTTCTGGGTTCTCTCTTCTATTCCATTGATCAATACGTCTGTTCTTGTGCCAGTACCAGGCAGTTTTGAGAACAGTGGCTTTGTAATACAGCTTGATAGCTGGTATTGAGATCCCTCCTACTTCGTTCTTCTTTCTCAGGATTGTTGCAGCTATTCAGGGTCTTTTTTTATTTTAGATGAATTTTTGGAGAGTTTTTTCTAGGTCTGTGAAATATGTCTTTGGTATTTTAATGGGAAGTGCATTGAATCTATAGATTGCTTTGGATAGTATGGACATTTTAATGATATTGATTCTACCAATCCATGAACACGGTATGTTCTTCCATCTGTTTATGTTTTCCTCTATCTCTTTTTTCAGTGTCCTGTAGTTTTCTAAGTACAGGTCTTTTACTTTCTTAGTTAAGTTTATTCCTAGGTATCTTAATTTTTTTGGTGCAATGGTAAATGGGATTGTTTTTTAAATCTCTCTTTCTGTAAGTTCACTATTGGTGTATAGCAATGCCTTAGATTTCTTGGCATTAATTTTGTATCCTGCTACATTGCTGAATTCATTTATTAAGTCTAATAAATTTTTGATGGAGTCTTTAGGGTTTTCTATGTATAGTATCATGTCATCTGTGAATCACAATTTTACTTCTTTTCCAATTTGGATGGTTTTTATTTCTTCTTCTTATCTGATCACTGTGGCTAGCACTTCCAGTACTATGTCGAACAGGAGTGGTGAAAGCGGGCATCCCTGTCTTGTTCCTGTTCTTAGGTGAAATGGTTTTAGTTTTTGCCCATTGAGTATGATGTTGGCTGTAGGTTTGCCATTTAAGGCTTTTATTATGTTGAGGTATGAACCCTCTATTCCCACGTTGCTGAGCGTTTTTATCAGAAAAGGGTGTTGGACTTTGTCAAATGCCTTTTCTGTATCAATAGATTATCTTTTAAAAACTGTAGTTCATCCTCAGAAAGGCCAAATGCTATTTCTTGTCATTTTTAAAATTACCTATCAAGCATAATTCCTCCTCTCTCAGCCTAGAACTGATTACATTGACAGAGACATAAGCTGAGGCTGAGCCAGTCATCATCTGTGAGTAAAACAAAGTCACTAAAATCAATTTGGTGCTACTGGCTTTAGAATAAAATATTTGAGGGACATCTGCTCTCTCCTTCAGAAAACTATTTCATTTTAGAGGTTTCTTATTGTCTGGGCTTTCCAAATCCATACTCCCTAAAAAATCCATTACAAATTAATGAACTTCATCTATCTATATGCAAGGACTAGTGAGTCATGGAGCCCAGAGAAGCACAATAATCCATTATAAAGGTGAGAAAATGTAGGTGTTAAACAGAATCACAAAAGAACCCTAGTTCTTGCTTTCAACTCAGCCTACATATCCTGGCTGTGAATCTCCATGGCACATTCAGATCTTGCAGTGGTGCTCATTTTAGTCTTATGATTCAGACTTTATGCATATTCACTGAAGTGCTATAGGAATGGGTAGTATACAAGAACGGAAAGCAGGAGCAGGCTCAGAGGGCAAACATATTCTCCAGTAAAGTGGAAAAAGAGAGGAGAGAGGAAGAAATATTAGCATCTTGAGAATTTCCTCTTGTTTCGTGTGCAGAGTGACATCCACAAATACAGGCCCAGGTAGAGGTATATAAGCCTTTTAAAACATACTGCTGGGTCCTTTGAGGAATCTCTGTGTTCTTTTTTTCTCTGGGAGAGTGATAGTAGTGTTTTGGGATATCTTCCATATTAAATTATACTAGCTTTTCCTTAAAAAATACGAATCTTGCATTGTTTTTTTCCATTTATTTATTCCTGAGAGAGAGGAGTTAAAAGAATAATATTTAGGGATTACAAATATTATACATACACACCCACGAATGTTGATGCCGTAACCTCTGATGGAATCAGACAAGTCTGCTCACCAACCTTCCCACTCATCTTGCTCATCCCTTCCTCTTGCCTCACTGGGAACAGCCTTTGGAGACACTCACTCCTGTACAAAAACCTCTACAACCCTTGAAAGTTCAATGTAGGTCTCCATCCTCCACAAAGCCTTTGAATTCCACACTTTTGAACTCCTATATGTCACTATTGCACAGATTCTCTACGTTTATTACCTGTTTTTGTTTTCCACCTAGAATGTAAGCACTTCCAAATCTTGGACCCTATCTTTGGTAAATGCCTTTTATAGTCATACTAGTGGCTTGGTGCATGAATTCGTGCACATTGAAAGGAAATTAATTAGAAGAAATATTTTAATATTGCTATCTTCCCTTTCTCTATAATGGAAGTGTCAATCAAATTTATGATCGAAAATGACTGATCGAAACACACGCTTGCGATTGGCACCAGCAAGAGCTTTATACGTATCACACATGTGCGAGTCAACTTAGCCTTTTAAAGATAAAGAATAAACTTGCTTAATTAGACCTGCTTTCTGACTTACCTAAACTTTTCCCAGCCCAGTGAAGCACCCCAACTTCTCTTTCAGGTAATTGTCAACAACACAGCAGTAAATATCAACACGAAGCAGATTATTATTGTACATCACGCAGGGAGAACAAAGTGTAAAATATTTAACTGCAGCAGTGTTTGACTATATTCTGTGCAGTGAGGAAACTTGAAGTCATTTTCAAGGTCCACCATTTCTTGTTTTCAGTTGGGTCAAGTTTCTAAGCTTTCTAAATCCCTGTTTTCTGGCTAATGAAAATAAAATAGGATTCCACTGAGTCTCTTATCTACCTACTCCAGGACTTCTGTGAGGATCAAATAAGATGAGGCATAAGAAAATGCTTCATAGACATTTGGTTACAGTGTAAAATGTTTCCACCTGGCTATGAAGCAAGTCATGTTCCTTGGCTGAAGAAACTCCAAGGAGGCTAGTTGTTAGGAAGAGGAAGCCAGATGTTGCTACGTGACATCATTACCCAGACGGACACTTAGCATATTAGCCTTTTATATATATAGATAGCAGCAAGCACAGAACATACAGTGGGTTCCTCAATAAATTTGTATTTGTAGAAGGTGTGAGCCATAGAAAACAAAAAGGATTAGAAATTTGCTGCCAGAAAGAAGAGAAGAAATGTCAAACGGATGGGAAAGTCAGTGTAAAGCCACCCAGCTGACCATTTGCTTATGAACTTCCTTCACCTGTTCTGGGAGAGCGTGGAATGTGTATTTGTTTTCACATGCAACAGCTGAAGGGTAAAAATGTCCCAGACTAATAAGCCTCCTTCTCAGACATCAGTCTGATCTTTAACCATTTGTGCTGCCATCCTCTTGGGCTTAGTTCTCTAAGGAGTAGACTTGGGGATACATGCTTCTGGACCCAGGAGCTACAGTGGGGGAGGCATTGAGAAGATAGCTCAGCATCAGCATGGGGAAGGTGGTTCTCCACAAATACCCCTCTCCATCTCTACTCTTCCCAGGGTCTTCAGAGATTGGGAAGTCTTCCTTGACAATGTTTTTATGAAAGGAAGGAAGTAAAAATATTGGGGGCGGGTGGGGGGGCGGAAATCAGTATCCAGGAGATACCTTGCCACCCTAGGAAACTGTGGATTGAGCATTGTTCTTTGTCCTGAAAGGTGTGGTTGTGAATGTCTGTGGGGATAATGGCCATAAGTGCTGTCAAAGGATAAAAGAGAATTTTAGCTCTGATAAAAAACAACAACTTACGCTGACAAAGAAAATGAGCAGTTACTGAATATGATATATTGATATAGGCATACACATATATAATGTGGGTAGATATGTGTATATTTATATATACATATAAAATTAATGTATGTGAATATTATATATCACACACATAGGCCAGTTGACAAGTAGGAGATGAAAAAATGAATCAATCAATAGTTTTGAGGCCTCTGCTCTATATAGCTCTATGTGTTCTGAAGAATAAATATATAGGGCCAGGTGTCTTGATTGCCTGCTCTTAGAATTAGTTTTTAATAAAGAAAAGAGGCTGAATATAGTAATTTTATGGGAACATCTAACCATGGATTGTGGTCGGGAAAGTACATTAAAGCAGTACTGGTAAGAACAGAAGGTGTAACCACTGAGTCAGGGATGCACAAATAGACAGATGGAACCCCAAGTCCTCTGAACGGGACCAGCCCTTGAGTACATGGAGGAGTCAGTGGATGATTTAAGGAGACTTAGCTTGCTCTCAAATAATCTCCCCTGTTCATGTTTCATGACACCTTCCCCATTTTATCATTTGAAATTCTCCCTTTAAAGTGACTGTTTTTCCCCACCTGGTGAACATAAAACATGCCCTCCTTTAAAGTTATTTAATATTTTAAAATAGAAAAGAATGTTGTAACTAAAAACAAAGCAAATACTTATTTCAATTACTTCTTCAAACTACAAAGACACGCCCACTTTTTCCTGATAGAGAATCACTGTGTAGATACACATGGGGTGCAAGCTCCAGGTGCAGAGCGACTTTATCTTGTTTACTGCAGTTTCTCCAGCTCCCAGAAGTATCTAGAGCATGCCTGGGGCTCCTATTGTCCTTTGTCCTGGAAGATGTGGCTGGGATTGTGAATCCGAATTAATCCTATTCCGTGATGAAAACATCCAAGCACAGCAACGGTGGGGATGTTTACACGCAGAGAAGTGGGAGGAATGGGCTTCGTCTTGGAAAGTCTATTCTAGTCTTTAATCCCCCCTGGATTGGTGTTTTCTAGGGAGGGTTCAGAAAGTTGCCCTGAGCAGAGGAGGTACAAGGCTCATAAGTTTCCATAAGGTTGAAGGAAGGATGACAGTAACAAGCCATCAACAGCCACATCTCTGTAAGACTGTGGTCAGGGAAACAGGCTATTGGCAATTTGGGTCCTAGGTGTCAATGAAGCAGGTTGTGGGCAAGTGAAAGGGGAAACTGTCTCCTCTGAGGATAGCAGTGAAGCAGAGAGGTTAGTAGCTTTGGAGTGAAACATTATCTCATCCCTGATCAAAAATCCCCCCATCTGCTTCTTATCCCTTTTACAGTAGGACCCAGAGATCTTTCCATTGGCTCTGCCTCCAGCCCTATCACACATCTTGCTCCCTCTGGCTCACTGTGAGAGACCCAAGACTATGTTGTTGTTGTTGCCTCAACATACTGCGCCCTCTACTACCTCACAATCTTGGCTTTCACTGTTCCCTCTGCTTGGGAGGGTCTTTACCCAGGTATCTGCATGGCCTTTTCACTTGCTTCATTCAGGCACTGCTCGGGCATCATTTCCCACAGAAGCCTTCCCTGGATACCTCATCCAAAACTGCACCCCTTGCTCTGTTACTCTGTCTTCTCAGTCTGCTTTAGTTTCCTTTATGATAATCCTCACTCCTTGACTATACATCTATGTCTATCTATATGCACACATATACACATATTTGTCTGTTGTCTTTCCCCCCTATTCGAATGTAAGCTTCCTGCTATGTTCCCAGGAGCTTGAGCAGTCAGTGCCTGACTCATAGCAGGGTCTTGTCAAATATTGGTGGAACAAATGACTAAAGTGGATATGACTTTGAATCCAGGCCTGGCTATTTATTGGTTTTCTTGAGTAAATTCTTTAGCCCCCCTTAACCTGACTTTTGTTACCTGTAAACCATGTTGATGACAGTAGATTGTGATGAGGATATAGCACATAAGAGCCCCAAGTACCTGGCACATAGCCAATGCCCACTAAATGATGGCTATGATTTTCAACTTAATTGAGAATTTTAGGTAATGTTGTGCTTTGCTATCTATAGCTCTGAAGGGTTTTATAGCCTAAATCCTGTTCCATGATTTTTCCTTGAGCCAGGAGTATAGGATGGTGGTAAATCTCCTATGATGAAAAAACAGTTTTAGTGAGAAGCTCAAATGACGAAATCACAAGCTTCAGTTTTGCTTTTTTTTTTTTTTTTAAATTGTTTTTATTGATTTTTTAGAGAGGAGGAGAGAGGGATAGAGATAGAAATGTTGATGATAGAGACACATCTATCAGCTGCCTACTGGGGATTGAGCCTGCAACCTGGGAACTGAACCCTGACCTCCTGGTTCATAGGTCAGTACTCAATCAATGAGCCACACTGGCTGGATTCAGTTTTTCTTAAAAAGAATGCACCATCTCTTTCCCAGGGGAGCAGTGGTGTTTTGACCTTCCTCCTTATTGTTTCAGTTTATGGGAAGAACATGTGAGTGAATGTGCTTGTTTATGTGCCTTGCAAGCTTATTTCTAATTGGGCACTTGGGGAATACTTGATCTGTGATGTACTTTGTCCTTCTGAGAACAAAACTATTCCTAGGTATGCCGAAACTGGTTTGGCTCAGTGGATAGAGCGTCGGTCTGCGGACTGAAGGGTCCCCGGTGCGATTCTGGTCAAGGGCATGTACATTGGTTGTGGGCACATCCCTGGTAGGGGGTGTGCAGGAGGCAGCTGGTTGATGTTTCTAGCTCTCTATTCCTCTCCCTTCCTCTCTGTAAAAAATCAATAAAATATATTTAAAAAAACACACAAAAAAACTATTCCTAGGTAAATGACCTTGGAACATGTATTTATTTCTGTTTTATTTGATTCTTGGTTGTGTTGGAGGATGGTAAGATTTGGTAAGTATAAAAGAAAAATAAATCTAAGAATAGAAGGAACTAAATCAATCTTAATGTCCTATTTCTAAAGAGACAGGTAATACTTAAAAATGTGGTTGTGGAGACCTGGTTTATTTATTTAAACCACCATTTTTCTATTTCAGAAAAGAGACTTGTGAAGAAAAAATAATGGATGAATATAGCAGAATTTATGGCTCCAAATATACTTAAATGTGTCAGATAAGATTAATATTTTGCTTCCTGAAAAATTATATAAATTACACAGTATTGCACAGTTTGTGTTTGTTTATTTGAGAGTTTATATCTTGGGACATTAGCCATAAGAGTTACTACTTTCATTTAGGATGAAAGAGAAAAGAAAAATCTTGGAGATAGAGTCCTGGGAGAAACTAGGTAAAGAGGAGTAGGCTTGCTATAGAAAACATTGCTTTATAAATTATTGATCTATAAAATTTTTTTGAAACTAGAGAATTATTGTGTATGGTGTTCCATATTTTATGAGAGGTAATTGAGATCATTATTTCCTAAAAGTGTTTGAGCATAAAAGTATGTTTTTCTGGCACTGATGATTAAACTTGTTATCTATTTTATTTGTTTCTCACTTCTTGAATTGTCTAACATTTATTGTCATTTTTCTTCTGATTCCTATCTTTTAAAAGATGTCATTGGCTTTTGTTTATGAAAACAATATAAGGTGGAATCTTGGTTTGAAACTTTACTAATTGTATTAGCTGCAATAAATCAGCTTGGATGCTGATTTACCACTGCATGACTTTGGGTAAGACCTGTTCTTCTCCATGCTTCCATTATTCATTCCATAGGAATAAGATTACAGCTAATGCAACTATTCATTGAAAAGCATTTGAATAGGCAGCAAAGAAAGGATGCTAACACAGCATATTATTAAACAGATAATGCTCGATTTTGCCCTTGTTTCAGGGAAAGGAGGATAAAAAAAATGTTGGAAATTGGAGTCTCTTCTGCAATAAAAAGACAGATGTCAGGAGGCTAATCCTTAGTGCCCTCAGAAGATAAAAATGGGGTGCCTTGGACAGAGCAACAGTGGTTCTTTCTGACAGAGGCCTTCGATCCTCTTGGTTCCTCCCCTTGCTGGCCCTTTGGAGAAGGTGTGCCTGATTCGTAGGCAGAGCCCCTGGCCCAGGTTCTGGGAGTTTTCTCACAGAGGAAGGTGCTATGACACAATCATTTTCAGGTTCCAAAGCTAACTATTTTCTAGGGTAATCATTACTGCAGAAAGTCAAAGGGATTCATGAGCAAGAAGCACAAGATAAATTGATAACCTTTATTCCCATTTTCCTGTATGAGATTTGGAAGCCAAGTGTTTAAACATGCAAGGAGCATCACTTTTTCACACAACACAAGCCAAGAATTTTTAGAATAAACTAAAAGCAGGTATATACTAAATGTAATATATATTTTTTTGCATTTGTAAAATATGTTTTTATTGACTTTAGAGAGAAGGGAGAGGGAGAGAGAGAGAAAAAACATCAATGATGGGCTGTCTCTTGCATACCACCTACTGGGGATCCTGCACATCCCCTACTGGGGATAGAGCCCACAATCTGAGCATGTGCCCTGATGGGGAATTGAACCTGAAACCTCCTGGTTCATGGGTCGATGCTCAACCAACTGAGCTGCTCCAGCCAGGACAAAGAATGTATCAAAAAGAGCAGTGGTCATCAAATAAGTAACTATTGTGGTTTTCAAAGGGTTGTAAAATGTTGTGATAAATTTACATTTAGTTTTACAAAGTGCACATCTTCATTTTGAATGGCCAGCTCCGTTTTATCTTCTTCATCTCCAAAATGACTAGAGAGAAAAATAATTTAGACAAGAACAGTTATAATGATTACAGCCAGTGAAGCAAGACAGAACCCAAAGGTGAATGAGTAGGACTTTTCAGTTGGGGAAAAAAACTAGAAATCTGATTAGAGCTATAAAATAATAAAAGTTAAAGAAGAGGATAATTGGACACACACACACACACACACACACACACACACACACACACACACACATATATATATATATATATAAAATATATTTTATTGACTTTTTACAGAGAGGAAGGGAGAGGGACAGAGAGCTAGAAACATCGATGAGAGAGAAACATCGACCAGCTGCCTCTTGCACACCCCCTATCGGGGATGTGCCCGCAACCAATGTACATGCCCTTGACTGGAATCGAACCTGGGACCCTTCAGTCAGCAGACCGACACTCTATCCACTGAGCCAAACCGGTTTCGGCTATTTTTTATAATTAAGGACTAAAAGGACAGTTGATAAAATGAAAAGGCGGAAAAAGTTTAAACTAAAGATTTTTAAAAAACTGAACGATTAACTTCAGAAATTAAATTATGGGATAATTGCTACAGATAGTTTCGGATGGTTCAGAAAGATTAGGCATTCATATGAATGAGGATAGCATTTGCAGCAACAGAGTTAGATGAAAAATAATGAGCACTAGTAAGTGCTGAGGCTTTAGGGGACACACTGATCATAAGCCAGAGGAAATGTTCCCACCTGATATAATAATGTCAACCCGCTGGGACTGTAGGGCATCGATAAGACTTCTGAACGTGTGCTGGGGGGGTTGGCATTCACTTCTTTGGTGGTTTCCCTTGAGTTATTGCACCCGCAAAGGCATCAGACCAGCTCAATATTGCTGACTTGTTGTTTATTCATTCATATTTTTGGTGTCTGGCTAGCTCAGAATGCCCATATTTTTTCCCCTTTTAATGAAGTTGACTTTTTTTTCTTAGTTTGAGTGATCATTTCCAGTTTCAGCCTTTCCAAACTTTCTCTAATAAATATTTCTTTTTTCTTTTTTAAAATAAATCTTTATTGTTCAGATTATTACAGGTGCTCCTCTTTCCCCCCCCTCCATAGCTCCCCTCCACCTGATTCCCCACCCCACCCCATGCCCTTACCCCCCGCCACTGTCTTCATCCATAGGTGTAAGATTTTTGTCCAATCTCTTCCCGCACCCCTCAAATCCCCTTCCCCCTGAGAATTGTCAGTCCACTCCCTTTCTATGTCCCTGATTCTTTTATATTCATCAGTCCATTCTGTTCATCAGATTTTTTATTCACTTGATTTTTAGATTCACTTGTTGGTAGGTATGTATTTGTTGTCATTTTGTTGTTCATAATTTTTATCTTTACCTTTTTCTTCTTCCTCTTCTTAAAGAATACCCTTCAGCATTTCATATAATCCTGGTTTGGTGGTGATGAACTCCTTTAGCTTTTTCTTGTCTGTGAAGCTCTTTATCTGACCTTCAATTCTGAATGATAGCTTTGCTGGGTAGAGTAATCTTGGTTGTAGGTTCTTGCTGTTCATCACTTTGAATATTTCTTGCCACTCCCTTTGGCCTGCATAGTTTCTGTTGAGAAATCAGCTGACAGTTTTATGGGTACTCCCTTGTAGGTAACTAACTGTTTTTCTCTTGCTGCTTTCAAGATTCTCTCTTTGTATTTTGCCCTTGGCATTTTAATTATGATATGTCTTGGTGTGGTCCTCTTTGGATTCCTCTTGTTTGGGGTTCTCTGTACTTCCTGGACTTGTAAGTCTATTTCTTTCACCAGGTAGGGAAAGTTTTCTGTTATTATTTCTTCTAATAGGTTTTCAATATTTTGCTCTCTCTCTTCTTCTGGCATCCCAATCCCAGAGGCTCCTTACACTATCTTCATATTTTTGGATTCTTATTTCTTTTTGATTTTCTGGTTGGGTGTTTTTTGTTTCCTCATATTTCAGATCTTTGGTTTGATTCTTGGGGTCCTTTGATCTACAGTTGAATTTCTGTATATTCTTTATTTCAGACAGTATATGCTTAATTTCTGACTGGTCCTTTTCCGTTTTTTTGGCATTCTCATTAAGGTCCTTGAAGGTCTCACTAAGCTCCTCGGAGGTCTCATCAAGTTCCTCGGCAGTTTTTAGAAGATTCTTGAGTAAGCTTATAAATGTGGTTTTGAACTCTATGTCCAGTAGTTTGCTTTCCTCCATTTCTTTCATTCGTGTCATGTTTTTTTGTCTCCTCATTTTGCTGTTTCCCTGTGTTGATGGAGTGGTTTTCTGTGGTAGGTGACCTATAGGGCCCAGTGGTTCAGCCTCCCCTATCACCTGAGGTGGACACTCTTGGTGTACCCATTTGTGGGCCGAGTGCAAAGTCTTGATGTAGTTAAGCCTTTATTGCTGTTGGTACACTGGGAGGAATTGACCTCCAGGCCAATTGGCTATGAGGACCCGCTGTGTCTATAATGGAAGAACTGCTGTGCTGGAGACACGCTTATGTGGCAGGACTTGTTTCAGTGGGGCTTTGGTGCTCACTGATTCTGCCTCTTGAATGTGTCACTATTGGACGTGAGAAGTTGAAATCTGGTGTCGTCTCACACTGACCACTAGGTACACTGGCTCCTGGATCTCCAATGGGGTGCAGGTCAGCTACTGTCTGAGGCTACCCAGCAGGTGCTACAATGAGAACTACAGTTTTCTCCTCTTTGCTTGGGGTTTGGAGGTTTTGGAGCTGTCTGACCAGAGCTGCAGTTTGCTAGGTTAAGCTGCGATAGGGCAGGCCATTTATATGCAAAAGCCGCTTCGTGGAGCTTGGGTGGGTTTGTAGATTTTGCAGGGCGGGGTCTCAGGGAGTCACTAGGCTAGGGCGTGGCAAACTGCGATGGCTGCCAGTCAGCTGTCTCTGTGTCTCCAACTTTCCCTGTCCCCGCGTCCTGCGCCCCAGCGCAGTAAACAATGATTGCTGTGCGCATCTCTGCAAGAAAGCCACCCTCACTTTCCAACCCGATGGCAGACAGTCCAGCTTCTCCCATAGGAGTTTGAGTCCCCAGCGTCTCCCCAGAAACTGGAGTTCAGAGTAATCGGGAGCTTGTCTCCCTTTGGGTTGAAAAAAGCAGTGCACGCAGTTGCCCACCTCCAGCCCGATTCGCGTGCCTCCGTACCTCAGCTTTTCAGCACTTGTGCACATCTCAATGCTCTTTTCTCTTTCCTTCTAGTTGTAGAACTTCCACTCAGCCAACTTTTCCCGTAGTTCTGGGTGATAGATGTTTTGTCTTTTAGTTGTAGTTTTGAAATTGTTGTGCGAGGCAGCAGTTTAGGTGTTGACTATGCCACCATCTTGGTTTCCTCTTAAATGTAATATTTTGGAGGTGTGATGGCCACTTAAGATCATTTGGCATAGTCCCTGAAATTTGTTGCCTTGGGTTTTGTTATTATTTCTTGTTTGGATAGTGGAAATAGTCTTGCACTAGAGGCTCTTTCTCAACAGCCTCTCTCTTCTTCCCTTCCCACTGCTGCCATAGTGATCTTCTCAAATACAAGCTTGATTAATTCACACTTCATTTAAACTCTGCACTGGCTCCTCATTGCCATCAGACTGAATTCCAAATTCCTAAACAAGGTCTTCAATGTTCAATGAGGACCCGTCTTCAAAATTTTGTTTGAATTTGGAAAATGTTATCGGGAGGTTTACCAGCAGTTGTGCTTTCTAGGGATAGAAATTGAAGTTTATCTTTGGAAATTCCCTTTGTTCTGAGAGACCATTTAATAGTCACCTTTAGTTATGCAAAAGAAATAGGAGAAGTAATAAGGACTTGAGTATTATTCTTGTGAATGGCTGAAAGTGTGAGATATTCCTAAGTAAGGATGCTGCAGAATGAGATGTAAATGCCCTATTTCGTAATGTAAGACTTATAACTAAAATTTATCGAGCCAACTGAAATTTGAAAACATTTAAAATAATGCTATGGCCCAGCCCATGTGCTCAATGGTTAAGCATTGACCTCTGAACCATGAGGTCACATTTCGATTCCTGGTCAGGCTCAATCCCCAGTGTGGGGTGTGCTGGAGACAGCCAATCAGATTCTCATCATTGATGTTTCTATTTCTCTCTCCCTTTCCCTTCCTCTCTGAAATCAATAAAAATATATATTAAAAAATAAAATAATGCTATGTATGGTTTTTGACTGTCAATAAAGTATCATTTAAAATGTGCAATAAATATGCATGTGAATAATAAATATTACATTCTGGCCAGTGGTTAATTCTTAAGAGAAGGGGCTGAGAAATGAAATGGGTATATTATATTAGAAGCTTCAAATAAATCTGAAATATCAGATATGAAATAAATGGAAGAACAATGATTTTGCAAAAAATAAATGGCTAAACACCTGATTGTTTGCAAAGTTTATTTTCTAGATTTTCCTGAAAGTTTGAAATTTCAAAGTAAACATTATTTTAAGACATAGGAAAAAGTGGTTTGCTATTTTAGTTTTATTGCTTTACCTCTGAATTTGATGAATCTTGTAACTGAGACATTTTATACATTTCTTGTTATAAACAAAAAGGTACATTTTGGCCCAGCTGGTGTGGCTCAGTGGTTGAGCATCGACCTATGAACCAGGAGGTCATGGTTCGATTCCAGCAGGTCACGGTTCGATTCCTGGTTGGGACACATGCCTGGGCTTGATCCCAAGTGTAGGATGTGCAGAAAGCAGCCAATTAATGATTCTCTCTGATCATTGATGTTTCTCTCTCTCTCCCTTCCTCTTTGGAATTAATAATAATAATAATAATGTACATTTTGGAAGTTTTCTAGTTCATCCATAAGTACTGCTAGCATTTTATTTTTTTGACTGTCTGGGAGAAATGTTGCTTCACAAAGTCATCTGGATACTGGCTGCCTACTTTCTTATCAGAGAAAGCAGAACTAAAGCTATGTTAATGGAAGAAAAGAAGTACCCTATGTGTGTGTGTGTGTGTGTGTGTGTGTGTATGCACACACACACACAGAGAGAGAGAGAGAGAGAGAGAGAG
Organism: Eptesicus fuscus; assembly: GCF_027574615.1. NCBI lineage: Eukaryota > Metazoa > Chordata > Mammalia > Chiroptera > Vespertilionidae > Eptesicus > Eptesicus fuscus. The sequence continues at coordinate 38,922,291 of NC_072478.1, read as the reverse complement.
AGACAGACCGACCGACCTCAGGTCTCATGTTGTAGACTATTTGTTGAAATGAATGAGATTGGATTTCTCAGAACTTTGGAAGAATTTGAGAGAATTTCTTTGTTGATATAAATAGCATTTTCTAGACATTCATTGAATACTAATAGTACTGGTTAACTGAACAACTGAATTAAACATATTTAGGATTTTTCTTAAAATAAATATGCTTCTTCAGAAAAAAATGAAATTTATCAAGCCAAATCCTATGTGCCAGATACTCTTCTAATATTTTTCTGTACATTAATAGATTTAATATTAATATTAATGCTTTTATACTCCCTTACTATTGACGAAATAGAGACACCCGGGTGGCAAAACAAGACTATATAAAGAAAATAGCAGGAATATTTTATAACACAAAGGAAAGCATTACTCATGTTTGTCGGTGAAACAATCTATCAGGAATCGAGGGCAGTTTAGAGGAATCAGCTATAAATAAGCAGTGGTACTTACGCTCATGGCCACAAGTACATGATCTATTTACAGATTCTCTGCAGTTCCATGACCTGCATTCTTCTTTTTGGGCAAAAGGGAATTGCAGTCCTGGCACCCACAGGCTGAGTATCTGTGAGGATCAAAGTGCCTGCTAACGGCCATTCTCATTGATTTCGGCTCTATTTATAGTTTTGTAATATTTTCTCCACTTTAGCCCATTATCTTGCACAGTCGAGGGCAGTTAGGGAAGAGGATCACTGCAAGCAACTGATGTGCTTCAGAATAGCTAACTCCACAGAGGTCATACTTTTGGCTAAATAGGTAAAAAATCCAAACTAATTTTTTTGTAACAAAAAAATGTCCTGTTGGTGTCCATTTTTATAATTTCAACATTGTTAGTCTTTTTTTTTTCTTTCTTTATTGATTAAGTTATTACATATGTGTCCTTATCCCCACATTGCCCTCCCCTCCCCACTCATACCATCACCTCACTGGTGAGGACATGAGTGTCCATTGGTTAGGCTTATATGCATGCATACAAGTCCTTTGGTTGATCTCTCCCCCTTACCTCCACCCTCCCCTACCTTCCCTCTGAGGTTTGACAGTCTGATCGATGCTTCTCTGTCTCTGGATCTGTTTTTGTTCATCAGTTTATGTTGTTCATTATATTCCATAAATGAGTGAGATCATGTGATATTTATCTTTCTCTGACTGGCTTATTTCACTTAGCATAACACTCTCCAGCTCCATCCATGCTGTTGCAAATGGTAAGAATTCTTTCATTTTTACCGCAGCATAGTATTCCATTGTGTAGATGTACCATACTTTTCTAATCCACTCATCTGCTGATCGGTACTTAGGCTGTTTCCAAATCTTAGCTATGGTAAATTGTGCTGCTGTGAACAAAGGGGTGCATATATCCTTTCTAATTGGTGTTTCTAGTTTCTTGGGATATATTCCTAGAAGTGGGATCACTGGGTCAAATGGGAGTTCTATTTTTAGTTTTTTTGGGAAACTCCATACTGTTTTCCACAGTGGCTGCACCAGTCTGCATTCCCACCAGCAGTGCATGAGGGTTCCTTTTTATCCACATCCACTCCAGCACTTGTCGTTTGTTGATTTGTTGGTGATAGCCATTCTGACAGGTGTGAGATGGTACCTCATTGTTGTTTTGATTTGCATCTCTCAGGTGTTTAGTGACTTTGAGCAGGTTTTCTTTTCTTTTTTTTTGAGCAGGTTTTCATATGTCTCTTGGCCTTCTTTATGTCCTCTTTTAAAAAGTATTTACTTAGGTCCGTTGCCCATTTTTTGATTGGGTTGTTTATCTTCCTTTTGTTAAGTTGTATGAGTTCCCTGTAGATGTTGGAGATTAAACCCTTATCGGTGATAACATTGGCAAATATGTTCTCCTATGCAGTGGGCTTTCTTGTTATTTTGTTGATGGTTTCTTTTGCTGTGCTGAAGCTTTTTATTTTGATGTAGTCCCATTTGTTTATTTTCTCTTTAGTTTCCATTGCCCTAGGCGCTGTATGGGTGAAGAAATTACTTTAGCATATGTATGAGATTTTGCTGCCTGTGGATTCTGATAGTATTTTTATGGTTTCTTGTCTTACATTTAAGTCCTTTATCCATTTTGAGTTTATTTTTGTGTCTGGTGTAAGTTGGTGGTATAGTTTCATTTTTTTGCATGTATCTGTCCAATTTTCCCGACGCCATTTATTGAAGAGACTGTCTTTACTCCATTGTATGTTCTTGCCTCCTTTGTCAACTATTAATTGAGCATAGTGATTTGAGCCGATTTCTGGGTTCTCTCTTCTATTTCATTGATCTGTATGTCTGTTCTTGTGCCAGTACCAGGCAGTTTTGAGAACAGTGGCTTTGTAATATAGCTTGATATCTGGTATTTAGATCTCTCCTTTTTTGTTCTTCTCAGGATTGCTGCAGCTATTCGGGTTCTTTTTTTTATTTTAGATGAATTTTTGGAGAGTTTGTTCTAGGTCTGTGAAATATATCCTTGGTATTTTAATGGGGATTGCATTGAATCTAGAGATTTCTTTGGGTAGTATGGACATTTTGATGATGTTGATTCTTCTAATCCATGAACACGGTATGCTCTTCCATCTGTTTGTGTTTTCCTCTATCTCTTTTTTCAGTGTTCTGTAGTTTTCTGAGTACAGGTCTTTTACCTCTTTAGTTAAGTTTATTCCTAGGTATCTTAATTTTTTTGGTGCAATGGTAAATGGGATTGTTTTTTTAATCTCTCTTTCTGTAAGTTCACTATTGATGTATAGAAATGCCACAGATTTCTTGGTGTTAATTTTGTATCCTGCTACATTGCTGAATTCATTTATTAAGTCTAATAAATTTTTTTGATGGAGTCTTTAGTGTTTTCTATGTGTAGTATCATGTCATCTGTGAATAATGACAGTTTTGTGTCTTCTTTTCCAATTTGGATACCTTTTATTTCTTCTTCTTTTCTAATTGCTATGGCTAGCACTTCCAGAACTATGTCAAGTAGGACTGGTGAAAATGGGCATCCCTGTCTTATTCCTGCCATTGAGTATGATGTTGACTGTAGGTTTGTTATATAAGGCTTTTATTATATTGAGGTGTGATCCCTCTATTCCCACTTTGCTGAGAGTTTTTATAAAGAAAGAGTGTTAGATTTTGTCAAATGCTTTTTCTGCATCAATTGATATGACTATGTGATTTTTATCTCTCAATTTGTTTATGTGATGTATCACGTTTATTGATTTGCGTATATTGTACCATCCTGCATCCCCGAGATAAATCCTAGTTGGTCATGGTGTATGATCTTTGTGATGTAATGCTGGATCCGATTTGCTAGAATTTTGTTGAGGATTTTGACATCTATGTTCATGAAAGATATTGGCCTGTAATTATCTTTCATTGTGTTGTCTTTATCTGATTTTGGTATTATGATAATGCTGGCTTCATAGAATGAGCTTGGAAGTTTTCCTTCCTCTTGAATTTTTTGGGATAGTCTGAGGAGGATAGGTTTTAGTTCTTCCTAGAATATTTGGTAAAACTCCCTTTTGAAGCCATCTAGCTCTGGGCTTTTGTTTGCTGGAAGCTTTTTGATGACTGCTTCAATTTCTTCCATAGTTATCAGCCTATTGAGATGTTTAGATTCTTCCTGATTGAGTTTTGGGAGGTTGTATTTTTCTAGGAATATGTCCATTTTCTCCAGGTTGTCTAGTTTGTTGGAATAGAGTTGTTCATAGTATTTGTTAACAATTGCTTGTTGTTTCACCTCTTTCATTTCTGATTTTGTTTATTTGGGTCCTCTCTCTATGCTTCTTGGTGAGCCTGGCTAGAGACTCAGCAATCTTGTTTATCCTTTCAAAGAACCAGCTCTTGGTTTCATTGATCTTTTGTATTTTTTTTTTTTTTTTTGGTCTCTGTGTCATTTATTTCTGCTCTGATCTTTATTATCTCCTTCTTTCTGCTCACCCTGGGCTTTTCTTGTTGCTCTCTTTCTAATCTTTATTTTGTAGACTTAGCTGATTTACTACCATTTTTTCTTGTTTTTTGAGCTAGGCCTGTAGAGCTATAAACTTCCCTCACAGGACTGCTTTCATTGTGTCCCATAGATTTTGGGTTGTTGTGTTTTCATTGTCATTTATTTCCAGGATGTGTTTAATTTCTTCTTTGATCTCTTTGGTAACCTAGTCATTGTTCAATAGCATGCTATGCAGCTTCCAGGTATTTGAATTTTTTTGATTGTTTTTATTGTAGTTGATTTCCAGTTTTATGCCACTGTGATCTGAGAAGATGCTTGATATGATTTCAATCTTCTTGAATTTGGAGAGACTTTGCTTGTGACCCAATATGTGGTCTATCTTTGAAAAGTCCTTTGTGCACTTGAGAAGAACGTATATTCCGTGTCTTTGGGGTGAAATGTTCTGAAGACGTCAATTAAGTCCATCTGATCTAGTGAGTCATTTAGAATTGTTGTTTGTTTGCAATATTTCTCAGCAATATTTCTGATTTTTTGTCTAGAGAACTTATCCAATGATGTCAGTGGTATATTAAAGTCCCCTACTAGGTATTGTTGTCGATCTCTCCCTTGATATCTTCCAGGAGTTTTTTAAAAATGTATTTGGGTGCTCCTGCTTTGGGTGCATATATGTGTATCAGGGTTATATCCTCTTGTTGTATCAATCCCTTTAGTATTATGAAGTAGTCTTCCTTATCTCTTGTTATGGCCTTCACTTCGAGGTCTATTTTGTCAGATATAAGTATTGCTACCCCAGTTTTTTCTTTTTTTTTTTCATTTCCTTTTGCCTAAAAGATATTTTTTCATCCCTTCACTTTCAGTCTGTGTGAGTCCCTTGTTCTGAGGTGGGTCTTTTGTAGACAGCATATATATGGGTCATGTTGTTGTTGTTTTTTATCCATTCAGCCACTTGATGTCTTTTGATTTGAGCATTTAGTCCATTTACGTTTAAAGTTATTATTGATAGGTACTTGTTTGTAGCCATTTTTATTTTTTGTGCTTATGTTCCTTCTTCCCTTTTTATTTCTTCTTTTTACTCTAGTCCCTTTAGCATTTCTTGCATTGCTGGCTTGGTAGTGATAAACTCCCTTAGCCTTTTTTTTTTTTGTCTGTGAAGCTCCTTATTTCCCCTTCAATTTTGAATGATAGCCTTGCTGGATAAAATATTCTTGGATTCAGTCCCTTGTTTTGCATCACTTTGTAAATTTTCTTCCATTTTTTTTTTGCCTGATATGTTTCTGTTGAGAAATCATTTGATAATCTAATGGGAGCTCCCTTGTATGTAACTTTCTGTCTCTCTCTTGCAGCCTTTTAGATTCTCTTTGTCCTGAACATTTGCCATCGTAATTATGACGTGTCTTGGTGTGGGTCTTTTTGGGTTCATCTTGTTTGGAACTCTTTGTGCTTGTGTGTCTTTTTTCTTCTCCTCATCAGGGAAGTTTTCTGACATTATTTCTTCAAATAGGTTTTCTAACCCTTGTTCCTCTTCCTGTTGTTCTGGCACCCCTATTATTCATATGTTGCTTTGTTTCATGTTGTCTCAAAGCTACCTTAGGCTCTCCTCCTGTCTTTTAATTTTTTTCTCCAGTTGCAGTTCAGTTTGGGTGTGTTTTGCTTCCCTGTCTTCTAATTCGCTAATTCGGTCCTCTGCTTCTCCTAGTCTAATGTTGAAACTTTCCATGGTTTTTTTTTTTTTTATTGCAGTTATATCACTCTTTATTTCTTCTTGATTCTTACATAAGTTTTTTTTTTTTTTTCATCTATCTGGTTTGTGAACTGTATGACCCTTATTCCGAATTCTTTTTCTGACATAATTGCATACCTCCGTTTCACTTTTTAGCTGCTTTTTTTGGCGATTCCTCCTTTTCTTTCCTTTGGGGGTTTCTTTGTTTACCCATTTTTGTTCTCACTGAAGGATCTAGGTGTCGAGTCGTGCAGGGGCTGCTCATTGGGTGGCAGTGGCTCCTCAGGTGGCAGCTGCTCCTCAGTTGGAGGCAGCTCCTCTGGTGGGTACTGTTTGCAGTAGTGGTGGCTCCTCTGGCTGGTGGGGGGAGGATGCTTGCACAGCTGCTGCTCCTCGGATGGGGGTGGGCTGCGTGTGGCTGTTGTTCCTCTGATGGAGGCGGGCTGCTCACGTGGCTGCTGCTGCTTGGACGGGGGCAGGCTGCTTGTGCGGCCTCTGCTCCTTGGTTGGGGGTGGGTTGCTCATGGGGCTGCTGCTCCTGGGATGGGGGCGGGCTGCTCACAAGCTGCTGCTCCTTGGACAGGAGCGGGCTGCTCATGAGGCTACTGCTCCTTGGACCGGTGCGGGCTGCGTGTGGCTGCTGCTCCTCAGTCATGGGCGGGCTCTCATGTGGCTGCTGCTCCTTGGGCGGGGTGGGCTGCTTGCGCAGCTGCTGCTCCTCAGGTGGAGGCGGGCTGCTCGTGTGGCTGCTGCTTCTCAGATGGGGGTGGGCTGCATGCACGGCTGCTGCTCCTCGGACTTGGGGGTGGGCCACTTGCACAGCTGCTGCTCCTTGGATGGGAGCTGGCTACTCACGTGTCTGCTGCTTGCATGGTCACAGTGCTCTGGGTTTTCTCCAGGTGTCCTCTGCCCTTCCTGGCTGCGAAATGTCTCACTAGCTATGTCTACTTCGCCAATTCGGGGTGGATGTTATTCAGTTTAGTTGCTCGTGCTATCTGCTCCGGGACAAATCTTGGAAAACATCCGTCTATTATGCCACCATTTTGTCTCCCTCCTGTTAGTCTTTTTTTTTCTTCTTTTTTTTCTTTTTTAATATATTGACATTGTTAGTCTTTCTAAAATTTATTTTATAAATAATCATTGGTATACAATATTATATTAGTTTCAGGTGCAGTGCTAGTTTTTTAAGTGGCTGCTATCCTAACTTAAGTTACAATGTGGTATTTGAGTAACCCTTTATAAGTTGATTTCTTAAAAAAGCCACAGCTTTATTGAGATAGAATTTATATGCCATACAACTTACCTACTTAAAGTATAAAATATAATGGTTTTTAGTATATTCATGGTGTTATGCAACCAGCACCACAATTTAATTTTAGAGCATCCCCCACCTCCCACCCCCAAAAATGTCAATACCCACTAGCAGTCATTCCCAATCCTGCCTCCCCCATGACACCACCCCCCAGATCACCACTAATCTACTTCTGTTTCTATAATTTGCCTATTCTGGATGTTTCATATAAATGGAATCATACACTATGTGGTCTCTAATCACTAGCTATTTTTCACTTAGCATAATGTTTTCCAGATTCATCCATGTGGTCGCATTTCTCAGTACTTCATGTCACTTTTTAAAATATATTTATTGCTGAGAGTATTACACTCATTCCTCCATTGCCCCTCTGCACCCGGTTCTCACCCTGTCCCAGGCCTTCACCACAATTGAGTTGTTTCCATTTTGGGGTTATTATGAATAACTAGAAGCCCAGTGCACGAAATTCGTGCACAGTGGGGGGTTGTCCCTCAGCCCAGCCTGCACCCTCTCCAATCTGGGACTCCTGGAGGGATGTCCGACTGCCCGTTTAGGCCCGATCCTGGTGGGATCGGGCCTAAACGGGCAGTCGGACATCCCTCTCACAATCCAAGACTGCTGGCTCCCAACTGCTTTCCTGCCTGCCTTCCTGATTGCCCCTAACCGCTTCTGCCTGCCAGCCTGATCACCCCCTAACCATTCCAGCCAGCCTGGTTGATGCTTAACTGCTCCCCTGCCAGCCCGATTGCCCTCAACTTCCCTCCTCTGCCAGCCTGGTCACCCCTAACTGCCCTCTCCTGCAGGGTTGATCACCTCCACCTGCCCTCCCTTGCAAGCCTGGTCCCTCTCAACTGCCCTACCTTGCAGGCCGGGTGCCTCCCAACTGCCCTCCCCTGCTGGCCATCTTGTAGTGTCCATCTTGTGTCCACATGGGGGCAGGATCTTTGACCACATGGGGGCAGCTATATTGTGTGTTGCAGTGATGATCAATCTGTATATTACATTTATTAGATAGGATAGAGGCCTGGTGCACGGGTGGGGGCCAGCTGGTTTGCCCTGAAGGGTGTCCCGGATCAGGGTGGGGTTCCCTTGGGGCGTGGGGCGGCCTGAGCAAGGGGTCTGTGGTGGTTTGCAGGCCAGCCACGCCCCCTGGCAACCCAAGCGGAGGCCTGGTATCTGGAATTTATTTTCCTTCTACAACTGAAACTTTGTAGCCTGGAGTGGAGCCAAGCCTGCTGCTCCCTCCGGGGCGGCAGCCATTTCTGTGGCAGTTAATTCACCTTCTACAATTGAAACTTTGTAGCCTTAAGCGGGTGAGCCCAGCCAGGGTGTGCGGAAAGCTTTGCTTCCCCTGTTACCGCCGGCAACCCTGGCCTGCTCTCTCAAGCTCCATTCTGCTGCCATTTGTTTGAATTTGTTTACCTTCTATAATTGAAACTTTGTAGCTTGAGTGGAGGCTTAGGCCTGCAACGGCTATGGGAAAGCTTGGCTTGCTCTGTTACCTGGGTAACCTTGCTCTCTGTGGCTGTAGCCATCTTGGATGGGGGATAATTTGCATACTCGCCCTGATTGGCTGGTGGGCATGGCTTGGCTGGTGGGCATGGCGTATGTAGCGGAGTGATGGTTAATTTGCATATTACCATTTTATTAGAGAGGATGCTGCTATAAACATTCATGTACAATTTTTATGAGTATATATCTAGAAATAGAATTGCTCAGTCACATGGGAACTCTAATTTTTTGAAGAACTTCCAAATTGTTTTCCAGTAAGTTGACTTTCAAATCCCTAACTATACTGCTCCATTCTCTCTTAGACTAAAATTTGTTCATTAATTTATACATTTTTTAGGTATCATAGTGTTGTTAAATGTATATATACATGCTTTGTAAAGTTATTGAAAATATTGGAATTGCAAAATTGCCTGTTTTCCCAGTCAAATGAATTTTTAGAGAACCATTTCATTTTTTTCTGAGGCTGTACAGAATTAATGCAGCTTAAGATTTTAATTTTAATTTAATTTATTTGCTTTTTGAATAGGTACTAGAGCCACATTGTTCAAAATTCTGGAGGTACATGGTGTATCATCTCCCTCCCACCTCTATGCTACACACCCTCTGGTTCCCTCCCCAGAGGCAACAGTGCTATTCTTGTGCAGCCTTCCACAAAAAGCATTTTAATGCAGTTTTAACTGGAGAAGAATAAACTTAAAAAGCAACAAGTAGGTAGGCATGTGAGAGTTTTGTTGTAAATTTGGATTGTTTGGTTAATGAAATCCAGAACACAAGCCTCAGTGATGAATTTATTTCAAGGTTGAATAACAATAAAGAACTTACAAGTTTAATAATTGTCTTAAATAGCTCGAGGACATAATCAAAGTCTTCTATTTTTCTTTAACTTTTCATTTTGCCCCAGAAGTCAATCCTTAATCCTCCACCTTCTGGTTATTATTTCACTTTGTCTGTATTCACGAGACATATAATCTGCTGATTTTATCTTCTTTACCTCCATTTCCGCTTCAGATTCTTTACTTTAAGGGAATCTTACAAAATCTGCAAAGCTGGCTCCTGCTTGACTCCCAAACCACATGTCACACTTTGTTCTTTTCTCCCTCACAAGTTCCAGGCACACAGACTTCCTGTTAGTCCTTCCACAAGCCAACTCTTTCCACCTCAGCACCTGGAACAATAGGTTCTTTCTTCTCTTTGTCAGGAAGTTTTTCTTCTACTCCTCTGTGACTGGCTCCTCCCTATCTTTCAGGTCTCAGCATCAGTGTGGCCTTCTCGTTAGCTAAGACCATTTTAACTAAGGTTGGCCTCTTTCCCTTTATTCTACATTGCATTCAACAGTTGATTTCATTCATAGTACTTGCTATAGTATTTGTTTATTTACTATCTGGAATCATCTATTCTAAAATAATCTACGATCTAAAACATGGATGGGCAAACTACAGTCAAACTAGGCCCTGCAGCTAAGAATTGTTTTCCATTTTAAAGGGTTGTTTAAATAATTTTTTTAAGCAAAGAAAAACATGCAACAGAGACGTGACATTTGCAAAACCTTAAATATTTACTATCTGGCCCTTTATAGAAAAGTTTGCTGACTCTTCCTTCAAAATGTACATTCCAAGGGGTGTATAAGATAATCCAGTCTTAATTGTTTATTCTTTTGTAGTTATTTATTGTGTATTTATTAGAGTAGATAATTTTTAGCATAGTAGTATGTGCATCCTGTCTAATAAAGAGGTAATATGCAAATTGACCATCACTCCACCATACAATATGGCCGCCTCCATGTGGATACAAGATGGCCGCCACAAGATGGCCGCCACAAGATGGCCGGCAGGGGAGGGCAGTTGTGGGCAATCAGGCCAGCAGGGGAGGGCAGTTGGGAGGGACCAGGCCTGCAAGGGAGGGCAGTTGGGGGCGACCAGGCCTGCAGGGGAGGACAGTAGGGGGGGACCAGGCCTTCAGGGGAGGGCAGTTGGGGGTGACCAGGCCAGCAGGGGAGGGCAGTTAGGGATGACCAGGCCTGCAGGGGAGGACAGTTAGGGGCAACCAGGCCTGCAGGGTAGGGCAGTTGGGGGCGACCAGGCCAGCAGGGGAGGGCAGTTAGGGGGTGACCAGGCCTTCAGGGGAGGGCAGTTGGGGGCGACCAGGCCTGCAGGGGAGGACAGTAGGGGGGGGACCAGGCCTTCAGGGGAGGGCAGTTGGGGGTGACCAGGCCAGCAGGGGAGGGCAGTTAGGGATGACCAGGCCTGCAGGGTAGGACAGTTAGGGGCGACCAGGCCTGCAGGGTAGGGCAGTTGGGGGCGACCAGGCCAGCAGGGGAGGGCAGTTAGGGGTGACTGGGCAAGCAGAGGAGGGCAGTTGGGGGCAACCAGGCCAGCAGGGGAGGGCAGTTAGCGGTGACTGGGCCAGCAGAGGAGGGCAGTTGGGGGCGACCAGGCAAGCAGGGGAGGACAGTTAGGGGTGACCAGGCCGGCAGGGGAGGGCAGTTAGGGTCAATTGGGCTGGCAGGGGAGCAGTTAGGTGTCGATCAGGCTGGCAGGGGAGTGGTTAGGGGGTGATCAAGCTGGCAGGCAGAAGCGGTTAGTGGCAATCAGGCAGGCAGGCAGGCAGGCAGGCGAGTGGTTGGGAGCCAGCAGTCATGGATTGTGAGAGAGATGTTGGACATCCCTTGAGGGGTCCCAGGTTGGAGAGGGTTAAGGCTGGGCTGAAGGACACCGCCTCTCCCCCCCACCCCCCGTGCATGAATTTCGTGCACCGGCCCTCTAGTGTAATTTATAAAATATATACATTTATGTACCGTATTTTCCGGCATATAAGACGACTGGGCGTATAAGATTTTCCTGGGTTAAAAAGTCGTTTTATATGCCGGAAAATACAGTAGTCCAATATATCTAATCCACTATATCTAATCCCATCAATATAGTCCAATATACTGTATTTTCCAGCATCTAAAACGACTTTTTAACCCAGGAAAGTCTTATACGCCCAGTCATCTTATACGCCGGAAGGCACGGTATTTAGGATAGTGGCTCAGCAATTTTTAAATAATGAGTTTATGATAAAAATTGTGGAGGTAAATAGTGCTAAAATATGTCATTTATGAGGATAGGAACCACATTCTCTTTATATTCCCATCATCTAGTACACACTTAATATGATACTTTTTGAATAAATGATGGAAGTAGACTTACTATTAGTTGAGCATATATTATATTCTCTGAGCATTAAATATTGCTGTACAATATTTTGCTTTTTTAAAAATAATTTTTTAGTTTGTAAATTACAGTTGACATATATACTATTATATTAGTTTCAGGTGTACAATATTGTGATTAGACATTTCTGTAACTTACAAAATGATCACTCTGCTAACACTAGTACTCATCTGACACTGTACATAGTTATTATAATATTATTGATTATATTCCCTGTATATGATGAACTTTATATCCCATGACTATTTTTATAACTGACAATTTGTACTTCTTAATCCCTGCCTTTGTTTGTTTTTACCCATCCCTCCAACTCCCCTACTATATGGCAACCATCAAAATGTTCTCTGTATCTGTGAGTTTGTTTCTGTTTTATATGTTTATTTATTTTTCTTTTTAGATTTCACATGTAAGTGAAATCATATACTATTTGTCTTTCTCTGTCTGACTTTTTTCACTGAGCATAATTCCCTCTGGGTCCATCCATGTTGTTGCAAATGACAATATTTCATTCATTCTTTTTATGGCTAAATCCTATTGAATGGACAAAATTTTATTTAATGATCACAACTACCCAGTGACTTAGGTTCTATTATCTTTATTTTATAAATGAGAAAATTGAAGCCCAAAGACGTTAAACTACTTCTTGTAGTTCACATTGGCAGTAAAAAGTGGAAGTTCAGTTAGGCTGCCCGTCTGGTTCTAAAGCCAGTAGTTTTCTTTAATTTCATTCCTTTTGACTCTGCATCAGAATGCAGTCACATTTTGGAACTAAAATGTGAAGTAAAAATTTTACTTCAGTAAATATGAAGAAGGAGCATGTATATTACTAATAGAATAAGTCACTTTTTGTTGCAGGCTCTTGAAGTTAGATTTGGGATACAAGAGTCTAATTATGGTTCTACAATTTACTAGATAACTCATTTAACTTCTGTGAGCTAATTTTCATCTATAAATTGGGGCTAAAAAATAATATTTACCACAAAGGTGTTTTTGAGAATTAAATGCATGTGAAAATGATTGCATACTAAGGTCTATAAAGTGTTAGTCCTTCTTTAGTCACATATAACTGTGTGGGGCATACTTTTTCTGCTGTCATAGTTTTGGCTAACAAAACACTTATTTAACTATTCAATGGAAGCAGCGCCATTCTGGCATATGAAAGAATCAGAGCTCAGATGTAAATTTGCCATTCTCTTTTTAGGCTTCTTATAAACCCTAGTTTACTTGATCTTACTCAAAAGTGCACGTAACTACTATCTACGATGCAGATTTATAAGAGAAAACATTAGTATTAATCAACATCTCCTTTACCTACATATTGGAATGTGGTGGAACGTAATGTTTTAATTGTCACACCCATCGACATTAGTATTAAACTGGAAGTTACTATTTAGATTTTTCCAGTGCAGCTTCTATTTATCAGTCTTAAACTAAAAAAATGCTTCAAGATTCTTTTTCCAAAATTATAGTTATTTAAGCTAATTTTGTATTAAATTACAAAAGAAAACCCAAACCATCTATAGCATTTTCATTTTAGATGATACCTTTCACACATTTTAAATACTAAGCTCCCAAGGCCTTAAGCTAAATCTAAAATAAAAACTTTCTAAAGGAAAGCGAATCACATCAAATAGTTCCCACAGAGTTCTGGCATTTTTCCCCTGGACTCTTATCATTTCTTCCCTGTATGTAAATGTCTTCTGGCTTTTCTTCCACTGGCCATTTGCAGGAGCAATGAGGTCATATTTTTATCTTTTTCTCTGGCTTTGTACTTCCTCCAGTTTTATTGTTTATTTTTATTATTTTTTTGTTTGTTTAAAGTATTACATATAGTAGTACATATATCTCCTTTTTTTTTCCCCATTGACCTTCCCCCAGCCTCCCCTACCCCCTGTCACATGCCCTCATCCCACCCCCCCCAGTGTCTTGTGTCCATTGGTTGTGCTTATATGTATGGATACAAGTCCCCTTCCTCCAGTTTTAGGCACTTATTTAGAAACTAGTGGCCCGGTGTATGAAATTCGTGCACAGTGTGTGTGTGGGGGGTGTCCCTCAGCCCAGCCTGCACCCTCTCCAATCTGGGACCTCTCGAGGGTTGTCCAAATGCCAGTTTAGGCCCCATCCCACAGGGATCGGGTCTAAACCGGCATTCGGACATCCCTCTCGCAATCCAGGATCACTGGCTCCTAACTGCTCACCTGCTTGCCTGCCTGATCGCCCCTAACCACTCTGCCTGCCGGCCTTCTTGCCCCCAACTGCTTCCCCTTGCCGGCCTGATCGCCCCCAAATGCCCTCCCCCACCGGCCTGCTTGCCCCCAACTGCCCCCTTGCCAGCCTGCTTGCTCCCAGCTACCCCCATGCCAGCCGGCTTGCACCCAACTGCCCCCCCTGCCAGCCAGCTTGCACCCAACTGCCCCCCACTGCTGGCCTGATCATCCCCAACTGCCCTCCCCTCCTAGCCTGATCGCGCCTAACTGCCTCTGCCTCGGCCCTGCCACCATGGCTTTGTCCGGAAGGATGTCTGGAAGGTCTCCTGTTCTAATTAGCATATTACCCTTTTATTAGTATAGATCAGTGGTTCTCAACCTTTTTAATGCCGCGACCCTTTAATACAGTTCCTCATGTTGTGGTGACCCCCAACCATAAAATTATTTTCGTTGCTACTTCATAACTGTAATTTTGCTACTGTTAATGAATCATAATGTAAATATCTGTGTTTTCCGATGGTCTTAGGCGACCCTGCTAGCGGTTCTCAACCTATGCATCGCGACCCACAGGTTGAGAACTGCTGCTGTAGAGCCTAAGACCATTGGAAAACACAGATATTTACATTATGATTCATAACAGTAGCAAAATTACAGTTATGAAGTAGCAACGCAAATAATTTTATGGTTGGGGGTCACCACAACATGAGGAACTGTATTAAAGGGTCACGGCATTAAAAAGGTTGAGAACTACTGGTATAGATAGAGGCCTGGTGCACGGGTGGGGGCCGGCTGGTCTGCCCTGAAGGGGGTCCTGGATCAGGGTAGGGGTCCCCTTGGGGGGTGGGACCCGCTTGGGTGAGGGGCCTGGGGCAGTTTGCAGGCCAGCCACACTGCCATGATGGTGGGGGCCCCTGCTGGGGTGTGTGGCCAGCCTGGGTGAGGGGCTGAGTGCCATATGCAGGCTGGCCACACCCCCATCTGGGTAGAGGTCCCCCATGGGGACAGGGTGGGCCTGGGCAAGGGGCTGATGGCTGTTTGCAGGCTGGCCACACCCCCATTAGGGTGAGGGTCCCTGCTGGGGGCAGGGTGGGCCTGGGCAAGGGGCTGATGGCTGTTTGCAGGCTGGCCACGCTCCCATCAGGGTGAGGGTCCATGATGGGGGGCATGGCCGGCCTGGGCCAGGGACTGAGGGCCATTTGGGGGCAGTTTGCAGGCCAGCCAAGGCCCCGGCTTTGTCCAGAGGGTCTCCGGAAGGTCTCCCGGTCTAATTAGCATATTACTCATTTATTAGTATAGATTAGAGGCCTGGTGCACAAAATTTATGCATGGGTAGGATCCCTAGGCCTGACCGGGGATCAGGGCCGATTGGGCCTTTCTGGCTGCCGGCCGGGGCCTTCCTTCGCTCCTGCTGCCCCCTGGTGGTCAGTGCATGTCATAGCAAGTGATAGAACTCCCAGTCTCCTGGTTGAACTCCCGTGGGGACACTTTGCATATTAGCCTTATCCTATATAATAAAAGAGAAACATGTAAATTGACCATACCTCCGCTATACTCACCAGCCAACCAGAAGTGAGTATGCAGATTAACCCAACAAAGATGGCAGGTTAATTTGCATAAACAGGCGCTGGGCAGAGAGCAGAGTGGGAGAGCTGGCGGCTTGGAGGACTTGGCAGAGCGGGAGGCCATGGGACGGAGATAGAGCAGGAAGGGAAAACCAAGAGCGCGGGGAGCACCAGAAATTCTGGGAATAGTAGTTCTGGTGGCAGCTCCAGGACCAGAAATGGAAGCCCAGAGTGCGGGGAGCACCAGGAATGCTGGGAATCGTAGTTCTGGTGGCAGACAGATCTCCTAGACACTAGAACAAAGTGAGCCTGGAGCAAGTTACTTTCAGTGGGGGATGGAGGGAAAGCAAAGGTGAGAGACATAAGTAAAATCAGAGTGTCTAGGAAAAATTAAAGGAAAGATATCCTAAAACTTCCAGGAAATCTCCAGCAATGAAGCAAAGAAAAACAATAAATGCCTCTATTATTCTGTGAGCAACAAACCAAACTGGGTTGGGGTCTCAGACAATTCTCTCATATGATTGCAAAGACAGACAGAAACTCCCGGATTGGAGAGGGCTCTCCGAGGGCTCCCAGATTGTAGAGGGTACAGGTCGGGCTTAGGGACCCACCCCCCATGCACGAATCTTCGTGCACCGGAACCCTAGTGTGTGTGTGTGTGTGTGTGTGTATTCCTAATACATGGAGTGTGTTTACCAGAGCTTATAAATACTTATAGATCTCCCTTTCCTTTAAATGGTTGCACCAATTATTGTCTGATGGTCCATTTAAAAATTAATCATGTTCTGCCTTGTGACACATTTTCTCTTTTGACTTGAACCATTATTTCATTGGTATTTAATTTTATATAACTTTGTCTTGTTTTCTTAAATTGCATATCAGAGTCCTTAAAGATCAGGTCCACTTGCTTATTTTTTAGTCCCAAAGTGTGGAGCCGGATATCTTGCCAACAGCAGGCCCTTTGGAATCAGACCTGAGTTCTTTATTACTATGTGACTGTGGTCAATTTTGTTACCTCAATGAAACTGTTTTGTCATCTGTAAGTGAGAGTGATAATATTACCCTATATGATTATAAGGATGGAATTATATGATTGTGTGATGGTCTAGGCTGTAACATTACACGCTCCAGGGCTGTCATCCACGTGGACTATGTATAGGTGATACCACCGAGGTAGTGGGTCTGGTACATATTAGGCATCCATACATGACAGTTATTATGGCTATTACTGAATCCCAGTCTCAGTCACTTAATTTTTTAAAAAGATTTCATTTTTTTAATCCTCACCCGATGATATTTTCCCATTGATTTTTAGAGAGAATAGAAGGGAGAGGGAGAGACGGAGAAAGAGAAACATCAGTGTGGGAGAGACACATCAATTGGTTGCCTCCTGCACACGCCCCCACCAGGGCTGGGAGCCTGTAACCAAAGTACGTGCCCTTCACCAGAATCAAACCTAGGACCCTTCAGTCTGTAGGCTGATGCTCTATCCACTGAGCCAAACAGGCTAGGGCCCAATCACTTAATTTTTAAAGTATAAAGAAGACAAGCAGAGGCAAAGCTGAATAGTGTGTAAGTTGTTGGCAGCAAAAGAGCTACCTTTGGCTCAGGCTTCCAGGATCCACACAGACTTTAATTTTCCTTGAGAAAAATTCAGCTGTTTTGTGAAGCTATGATATTTGTTGCCTCAATAAACGTCTTTCAGGTAATCAGTTCTGATCTCTGTTTCCTGTGATTTGAGATTGGGTGGTGGAGAAGAAAGGAGCCACTGAATCACGGAGATCCTCTAACTCTAGAGGTTCTCTTCCCAGTCTGTACTTGTGGGTTTGGTGATATCAGTCTGTGCTACTGGGGACGGATGGACACAGGCTTACAATGAGGTTTGGGCATTTTCAGATATTTTGGAAACTCTGACACACAGATTCTTGATTCAGTCCTTATGGTTAGCAATTGACTTAGTTCATCACAGCAAAAAGGAATACAGTTAGATGGGATGAAAGTAGGAAACAGGACTATAGGGGCTGGTAAATGGAGAATCTGAAACTCCAGGTAGGTATTAAATAATAATAGAGGTTTTGGCCCTAAGGATGGTCTTTGTTTAGTCGAAGAAAAGGAAAGGTGTCCTTGAATAATTCTTCAGGGTCATAGAGTGACATTGATGGAGCAGGCAAAGTGGTTACATAGTATTAGGTTAATGTCACATTACTACATTGTATGAAAGAACCTGTATTATTAGGCAGTTTCTAAGAGCAAATTACAGAAAAATATTAACTGGTTAGTAGCATCATAGGTAATAGAGCTGAAGGCACTTTCAGAGATGGCCTGGCCCAGCCCTCTGTCCTCAGGCAAGGGAAGGCCTAAATCATGCAGATGTTATTTGCATCTCAATGAGCTCACTAAAGATAGAGAGGCCTTCACATTTTGTGTAGCCCATATGATTATGTTATCACCCCGAGAGTAAAAAGAAAACGCAGATGATTAATTTCGATTTGTGTCTTCTTTTCCATAAACAGACTGGTGTTTGAGGTGGTGTCATGTAGATGGATGACTAAGAGCAAGCCCAAGTTTTCACCTCTTACTGAACATCTTTGTCTAGGAGAAACATTAAGGTTCATTCACTCCACAGATATTTATGGAACACCAAGCTCTGTTATAGGAGCTGAGGACACACCTATGAGCAAAACAGAATTCCTTCCCTCAATACACGTATGGTCTGGCAGGGGAAGGGGAGCAGACAAGTAGAGAGATAATATTTATTAGGTAGTGTGGCAGGTATCAACATGTGAGTTTTTATCACATGATGGGTATTGTGCTAAGTCAGTGGTCGGCAAACTCATTAGTCAACAAAGCCAAATATCAATTACAATGATTGAAATTTCTTTTGAGAGCCGAAAACCGACTTCTGCACATGGGCCACGAAGTTTCAATCGCACTGTACGTGCGCGCCCGCACGAGGTGTTTTGTGGAAGAGCCACACTCAAGGGGCCAAAGAGCCTCATGTGGCTCGCGAGCCGCGGTTTGCCGACTACTGTGCTAAGTGTTTCAGGCCACTTCATCTCATTCATCTCATGATTATTCCTCCATCATAACCTTAACATTGTAAAACAACTCATTACATGCAAACTTTCCTTTCTGGTTGTAGTGCTCTTTATGGCACAACCTAAGTTCTTCCTGCTGATGGCTTAGAGTAAATTTGTGATCAATCCTGCACGTTTTGCTGTTGAGATGTAGAGGAATTATTTAAGGCTTTAAAAATCCCCTTTCTCTAACTTTCAAGCTTTCAAGCCTAGTATGTTTCTGTGGGTTTCAAAAACCTGCTTCTCAAAGTCAAAAGCTTTCTTTCTCTTTACATTTCTACAATAATAATTTTAATGCTCCTTTAAGCAGATGGACTCCTCTGGTTAGGAGGGGAAAATGTCATATGCAAGAAAGTGAGGGGGGAAAAAGGAATAAGAACATGTTTCAATATGCCATCTCTCTCTTACAATATAACTGCATATACATAGATACTTACATAGCTATAGACTCTAGGATTCAATGCCCGTCCTCATCCAAAGATATATCTATTTTAATTGGAGATTATGTGTAAACTCACATAATACAGATTACTTTTAATTGTGGAATTTCAGGCATCAGTGTACTGGGTAAGGTTTTTATATTTTCTCTCTCTCAATTTTTCTTCTTTGCAGAACCCATTGAGCTAATGACATTCTATACAAAGTTGTTTCTTTATGTAGATTGGTTAATTTGAAACATGTATTATAGTTTCTTCACAGGCACTTACTGCTCCTCAACATTTCTGCATTCGACTCCCTGTATGCCTGTACTATACATTTGTATGATTGTAGTTCTCTAAAATAATCATTATTTTGATGATAATGATTCAGAATGGTCATAAAGGTAGTATCTGATTTCATTGCAAGTACAAAGACACACTTCTTCCTGATTGGGATATTTAATGGCAAGTGGTATAATGATGAAGAAGACAGATGTGATGACCAATTTGTTCAATCTGTTACTGGGTGGACTAGAAATTAACCATTGGGAAAAGAAAGGCTTCCCTATTAGCTGTATTGTGCTACTGGTCCATCACATACTGCTCAGGCTCCTAAGATGAGGACTTACCAAATATTAACCAAGCCCTAGCTGGTTTGCACAGTGGTTAGAGCGTCGGCCTGGGGACTGAAGGGTCTTGGGTTCAATTCCGGTCAAGGGAACATACTTTGGTTGCAGATTCAATCCCTGGCTCTGGTTGGGATCTGTCTGGGAGGCAACCGATTGATATGTCTCTCTCACATTGACATTTCTCTCTCTCTGTCTCTTCCCCTCCCTTTCACTCTCTCTGAAAATCAATGGAAAAAATATCCTCGGGTGAGGATTAATAACAACAACAAAATTAACCAAAAGAATGAATTTTGATCCTGAAGCTCACTTTTGGTATAAATGAAAATGCAACCTGAGGGTTTATTAGTAACCAGGTGGTTGTCTGGTGGGCTCTCCCATATAATGTACCTTCCCCTTTCCTCTCACCATGGCCTTGGATGAAACTTGCAGTGCTGACTATTAAAGTCCTTGAGTACATTCTCTTCCCAAGCCTGGACAGATAGTGTTAGGAGGGCCAAATGGGAGTATATTCTTTCAGATTCTTTGGAAGTACGCTCATTGGTTTCTTTCAATCTTCAGCAGGATTTTTTTTCTTTCTGTATTGACAGGAACAAATCTGGGAACCACTTGAAATGACACAATCTGAAGACCATGACAGCTATATGTACACCTGTACACTTAGAGAATGTGTTAGGAAGAGCATGGTGAGGCACTATCTTTCTTCTTTCTGAAGTCTAGGTTATATTTGTATACACACACTTCTCTGCTTCTTTATTTTTTAGTATGTATTTTTATTGATTTCAGAGAGGAAGGAAGAGGGAGAGAGAGATAGAAACATCAATGATGATTGGCTGCCTCCTGCATGCCCCATACCGGGGATCGCGCCTGCAACCCGGGTCTGTGCCCTGACTGGGAATCGAACTGTTGACACTCAATCACTGAACCAAGCTTCTTTCTATCTCTCTCTGTTTATGTTTTCCCCTTTCCCTCCTGCCCTCTCCCAACACCCCATAATCACATTACAGAATGGAGTAAATTTGCGTAAATTTGTGTTTGCTCTCAGGCAGCATGAGAAACAGCAGATGTGCTGCACAGGGTGTGGGAGGAGAGTTACAGCGCATAATACATGTACTAAGCATAAATGGGGAAAGTTAATTGTTATCATTATTATTTACTATAATGTGTCTATATTGTCATTGATCTGGTGACTTAATATTTCAGTGGGACAGGCAAGATGGTTTAGACCTAAAATATCAAGCACCTACGGAGGTTATGATTTAAAGACAATATTCATAACCCTAGGGGGGGAAACAAAACAAAAACCAACAAATCCTTTCATTTCCCCTCTGAATATTACTGAATTTGATCTCTCTTTCCTTTTGTGGAAAGCGGTGGTGCTGCATGCAGATGGAGCTGCCTGACTGAGTGGTGCTTCAAGACTCATTTAGCTATTTGCTTGGATTCCTGAGGCCCAAGGAGCCTGCAGTCTTGTTTATAGGAGTAGCATGAAGAAGAGAGGGGAGAAAGAGCTGGAGATAGAGAAATGAGAGAGAGAGAGAGAGAGAGAGAGAGAGAGAGAGAGAGAGAGAGAGGGAAGGAGAGAGGGAGGGAGGGAGACTGCAGAGAATGCAGGGTCATGGGAAGGGAAGGGAAATATAAAAGGAATCAAAATCATTGTCTAGAATCAGAATGTACAGCTTTACCTTTCTCTGGTATAATTCCATTTTGGCCAGGTGATGATCATGCTGACCAAGCTGTAATTTCTCTTTTGAAGCACAAAAGGAAATGAAGGCTTTAATAACACTGCAAGGCTCTGAATTAGGAAACAGGAAACGAGAGCTCATGCTACTGTTGGAGCCTTGAGTTGTTCCTGAAATGTAATTGTGACATCCCTTGAGGACATGGTGTACTGCAGAATAGCACAGTCTAGGTGCTGGTATTTCTGTTGGCAAAGCTCCCATCACAGCCTCAGACGCTCTCTCTTGCCACCCAGGCTCCAGACAGTGACGACGAATGATTGCTCTGCTTGTTCCTATGTCTGAAAAAATAGCTTTAGAACTGTACCAGTTTTATGGTTCAGCAATTGAGGCATTTATATAAAATTTGAACCTAGCCATCAAGAGATCTGCTAGAAAAAAAATTAGCAAAATCAAATATCAAGATGGCATTATTCACCATAAGAAAAACCACCAATTCAGCAAAAGGGAAGGCAAAACTGAAATTTACCTTCAAAGCTAAATATTGTACCTTAGACCAATTTTAACCTCTAATGCATTGGAGGTTTAATAATCTCCCTTTGTCTGCTTAAACCTGACGTTAAGTGGTTAACAAAAGGTCTTGGCTTGTTAGATTCTTCTTCCCTTACAGATTAAATTTTTATAAAGAGAGATGACTTACTAGTTTAAATGTTTCTCTCAGCTGGATCCAGAGACACGCTGTTTTATTAGTCCTAGACTGGAAAAATTAAGTTTTTATTGTGAGGAGGAGAAGGAAGCCAGCCTTCACAGTGGGGAGGGTTTGGGGAGGGAGAGGGAGGAATGGCAGGGACCCCATGGCTGTGAGCAGAGCAGCTCAGATTGCAGAATCTCCAAACAGGGCCCAATCAGGGCAGTGGGAAGATCCCAGCTGGATGTTACAGCTTTTGACATGGTACTCCCTAACAATTTCATTTTGCCCCAGGGAGGTGTAAACTTTCAGAAACAAATATTTATTGAGATTTTTTTTTTACATGCAAAATAGAGAGGAACAAAAAAGAATAAAAAGAGAGAAAATATGTACATAATGACAGTGACTACTTAAAAGGTCATGTTTGCCACTTTTAAAGTGAGATGGTACTTTTATTTCCTCGCCTAGCCATCAGCACTGTTTTTAGAAGGAAGGAGTAACAAATTAGTGCTCTATTTAAAGCTCCAATTTTATTTTGGTAAAAGTAAAAAATAGAAATGTTATTTTACTTCATATTTTTTATTGATTTCAGAGAGGAAGGGAGAGGGAGAGAGAGATAGAAACATCAATGATGAGAGAGAATCACTGATTGGCTGCCTCCTGCACACCCGCTCCTAGGGATTGAGCCCACAACTTGGCCATGTTGCCCTGACCAGGAATCGAAACTGTGACCTCCAAGCTCATAGGTCGACACTCAACCAATGAGCCACACTGGCTGGGTTAGAAATGTTATTTTAAAAAGAGAAGTATACATTTGTGTGCATATTATTATACAAAATTATAAAATTATACAAAAACAAGTACTACGTTAGAAGATTTAAGGGGCAATAGACCAAAGTGCTAATAGCCATTTGAAGAAGACATGAAATTACAGATGTCCTCCCACCTCCTGATCATTTTTTCCAGTTATCCAAACTTTTTATAGTGTGGTGTCATTGCATCCTATCGAATAATCTAATAAAAGGGTGATATGCAAATTGACCATCACTCCAACACACAAGATGGCCACCCCCATGTGGACACAAGATGACCGCCACAAGATGGCCAGCAGGGGAGGGCAGTTGGGAGAGACCAGGCCTGAAAGGGAGGGCAGTTAGGGGCAACCAGGCCTGCAGGGGAGGGAAGTTGGGAGGGGGGGCAACCAGGCCTGCAGGGGAGGGCTCTTGGGGGGGACCAGGCCTGCAGGTGAGGGCAGCTGGGAGGGACCAGGCCTAAAGGGGAGGGCAGTTGAGGGCGACCAGGCCAGCAGGGGAGGGCAATTAGGGGCGACCAGGCTGGCAAGGGAGGGCAGCTAGGGGTGACCAGGCCAGCAGGGGAGCAGTTAGGTGTTGATCAGGCTGGCAGGGGAGTGGTTAGGGGATGATCAGGCTGGCAGGCACAAGCGGTTAGGGGCAATCAGGCAGGCAGGCAGGCAGGCAGACAAGCAGTTGGGAGCCAGCAGTCCTGGATTATGAGAGGAATGTCCGACTGCCCATTTAGGCCAGATCCTACGGGGATTGGGCCTAAACGGGCAGTTGGACATCCCTCGAGGGGTCCCAGATTGGAGAGGGTGCAGGCTGGGCTGAGGGACACATACCGCGCCCGCCCCCCCCCCCCCCGCCAATGCATGAATTTCCTGCATTGGGCCTCTAGTCTATAATAATTTTTGAAAACATAGGATGTAGGAAGAATAAATAAATCTAGAACACTTTAAGCGTGAGAGAAGGAGAGAGACAGAAAAGTAAAGAAAGAAAAGAAAGGGAGGGAGGGAAGGAGGAAGGAAGGAAAGAAGAAAGGAGGAAGGGGAATTAAATATTCTCAAGTATTTTCTGATGGTCAGAGAGAATAAAGAAACCTGGTTAAACAGTCTTGAAAAACTTTAAACTTTGACTTTTGGTCTTAAAGTACCAGGAGATTTTTGTGTTTATTTTTAGTTTATGAATGACCGAGTGATGTGTCAGCATTTTAAAAAATGGAGTGGAAACCAATGTGCTTTTTTCTTCAGCTTACTAATTGAAATGCCTGATAGCCCTAGGGATGAAGCAGCTGCTTCTCAGAAAACTGCTACAGGTTTTAGATTACAAGGTTATTCGGCAGAGTTGTCCTCTTTATCTACTTGTCTAAAATAGAATTAGGTTACATGAAAAACAAATATATATATATATAAAACCTACTAGATTAGAAAGTGAGAAAAAAATGGTATTACTAAAGAATGTCTTTCTACTACAGTAAAATAATTCTTTTAGAATTTTAATGTAAATATATTCCCCCAGGAAATGTTTCAGTTAGAAATTTAAAACTATTTAACACATATAATGTGCCAAAGTTGTATATTTTGTTGACTAAAGCACCAACGCCTTCTTTAACATGGTGTGCACATATATTTACGTATCCAATATAAGAGGACTTTACTCAGAGTGTATAAGAAACAAGGAACGTAATTCAATAGGAGTTGGAGCTGGCCTGGCCTTTACAAATGATCCAGACCATTGCTGTCCAATATAACTTTTGGAGATTATGGAAATATTTTATATCTGTATTGCCAACACAGTAGCCACTAGTCCTGTGTAATCACTTGAAATGTGGCTAGTATGGCCCTAGCGGGTTTGCTCAGTGGATAGAGCATCAGCTTGTGGACTGAAGGATCCTAGGTTCGATTCTGGTCAAGGGCACATGCCTGGGTTGCGGGCTCGATCCCTAGTGTGGGGCATGCAGGAGGCAGCCGATCAGTGATTCTCTTTCATCGTTGATGTTTCTATCTCTCTCTTCCTCTCTGAAATCAATAAAGATATATTTAAAAAAAAGAAATGTGGCTATGGCTAATATGACTGAAGAACTAAAATTTTAATAATTAAATTTAAATAGCCATGTGTGGCTAGTATTCTGTATTGGACAGTACAGATCATACTTATTTGGCAGGTAAGGCAATCAAGAGGCTAAACGAGAACCCCAAGACAACTGTGAAATCCGCTATTCATTTTCAACTAATTTTCATTAAGGAGAGATTAGGAAGAAGAAGGAAGATGAGTGAGTTTGTTACATCTAAGACTGCTCCCTGATAAACCTTTCTTTTTAACCTCTGGAAATACTAGAAACCACCCACCCAACAGGGGTCATGGGTAAGATTACCCAAAGAAATTAAGCCCCCCAAGCCCACTCTGATTCTTGTACTAGTAACTATCAGGTTGGAAGAGAAAATATTCCTGCTTTATATCTGAGGCTCTGATAGGCCAAATGATTAGCTCAGGTTTGCCTGTCACACAAGTACATCTGCTGGAAAAGGTTTTTGACTCTTCACTCTTTCTGTTATACCTGGCTGCCTTTCATCTAAGTCCTGAGAAGGTGTAAGACTTGGGAAGCTGCCGTAGTGTGTAGGACAAACTGAGGGAGCCCCACAGAGCAACAGCATCTCACAGAAAACATCCTCTGGCAAAAGTCTAGTGGGAAGCTATGTAGGATCCAGAATTAAGAGAATACAGGATTGATAACACGTATGCCTTGGACAAGTTACTAAGCCTGTTTAAATACCACTTTCCCTATTAGTAAAATGAGGATAACATTGGTACCTCGTAGACTTCTTGTGCAGGAAAATGAAATGATTCATGTAAAGTGCTATGTGCAGGCACATAGTAACTGCTGGGTGCATGTTAGCTATAATTATACATATTAATATAAAAAGATGTGAACTGTGTTTTCATTGCTTCATTGGCCTGTTTCCAGATTTGGAACTAGGAGGCAGTGATCTTGGGTTTGACCTGCATTACAACACTATACTCAATATCTTAGTATTTTCCCGTATTTTTCCCTTCCTCTACAAGTTTCTATTCTCTTCCTCCCACTACAACACCATCGGGAAAATGTTATTGTATTACCATCCCTGGAATCTCTCCTTCACTGCTACAATTTTTGTGAAATTCTAGAAGAAATGGTGAGGGAGACACAAGAGTGGCTGGCAGATTCTTGGAAACATTGATTGGCCTCCTGATGTCCACCATCATCATGGGAGCAGCAGCATGAAGCCCCACACCCAGTTCAAAGGAATCTATTTTGACAAAGTTTCTAAAATTAAACTCTTTTTTTCCCTGTGGAAACAGTTTCCCCACAGTCCTACCATCATGACCACTATAAAAACCAAGTCATTATCAAACTAAATGGGAGAAATCATCCTGTATATAAAGCCTTTTCAGGAGTTATATCCAGACACTTTATTCCTTGCTTCAGGCATTTCATAACCTATGGGCTTGTTCATGAGCTTTGGAAGTGTTCAGGATGGACACAAGAACATCTTGGTATCAAAGATATCATTCAGATGCCTACATCCCTCCTTAGTGGTCAGTTCCACTATGGGAGAAGAATGCCATACTCTTGTAGGTCCTGCATATAAAATAGGGCAAAGTTGAAGACCAATACTATAAATTAAATGGAATGCATTTGTCCTATCTGGTGGGAGGAAATGCATAGCACTAGAAGAACTAAAAGCACCGTCCCATCCAGAGAGGTAAATCTTTGCTTTGTAGTCTAGATGAGCATAGCTCATCCCTATTCTATTAATTGCCATCCTTTTAAGAGCATTCCATGTCAGTAATCCTCCCCCTGTGGATTATTCAAATGAGTAGAATGGTTGTAAAGTCTTTCTTTTGCTGATGAAGACAATGACAAGAGGACAGTGTATCGAACCCGGGACCCTTCAGTCCACAGGCCGATACTCCATTCACTGAGCCGAACCAGTGAGGGCTGGGACCAGCCTTTTAAGCAATATGCATCACTAGACAAGATGGCTAGGCTACAGAATGTTTATGGCACATTTTGCCTGTCATGATTACTAGATAAAGCAACACGAAGACCTTGGCCTCAGATTTGAAGGACAGCACATTATTAGCATTGTGGTTAGAAAGTGCTAGATCTAGGTGCAAGCCCAGGCCACTTACCAGTCTTATGATCTTGGGCCCTTGAGTCATGGGTTGTGCAATTTGGAAATTAGGAAAAAAACAACACAAAAAACGTTTCTTCCTATATCATAAAGGTGTTGTGGGGATTAAATTACAGAATGAATGAGCAATCTCTTTGTAACCATAAAGTGCTTATACAAATAGAAGATACTATAAATATTTATAGCTTAAATGCTTGGGATTTTTTATAGTTACTGATGGAGAAAATGAGACATTTTTGGGGGGCTAGCAATCTGAATCTGTGCCAGTAACCTAATGCACATTCTTGTTAGCCTATAGTCTAGTCACTGCCCCTTCTTTAATTATCTGGTCCTGCAAGACCTGTTTACCTAAGTACTACTCCATTTAGAGAGGCCATAAACCATGAACAATACACAATCCCCAGACAGGGTTATCAGTGCTGGCGCCAGGCCAGGCAGCCCGCGAAAGGTCTGGAAGTCCCATCCCATATTTGGGGGACAAAGAAACCAAAGGGTATAAAGGGAAAGCTTCTTCCATATTGGTTTGCTCAGAATTTGGAGAGAAACAGTCTTCCCTTAGTCATTGTACCGGTACATGTGGGACGTCTGGAAATAAATGGGTTTTTCCTGTACTCCTGAGAATTTTTTGGTTGCCTGGTAAATTGTGTAACATTACTATTGTGTGTTTGTTTTGTTTTCCCCCAGGGTAGCTTTACAAAAATGTGCCCTGCATTTCAGTTATACTGGCATTTAGACCTCTGCTTCATCAAAGTCATGGACAAAGTTTTATAAATTCTTCTTCATTGAAATAGGAATCTCACGTCTCCAGTAGCACATTATCACCAACAAATAGTTATAATGAATGACTGTGAGGCAAAGTTGAGGGCCACTGCATAATTATCCTTCCACATAAATTACATTAAAAACAGCAATGTGTAACACCTGCAAAACAAGGCTGGCTTTTTGAGGTGTTATTTTTAGTTGAGTTGGGCAGGGCACAGGCAACTTCCTCCTGATGAGCTGTAAAAACACCAAGAAAACTTAAGAGGCAAGCATGGCTCTGCTTTCTGTTTTATACCCACCTCTTCATGCTGCATAGCTGAGTTGTAAATAATAAAACCATAAACACAGAGAAGCTCTGATTTCCTTCCTTCTATTGAATTAGGCTTTTGTTTAAAAGTCACACAAGATCTCAGAAATGATCTATTTAAAATACAAAGTTGGGTGCAGAGAGAAACAGTTCAGTGACCTGGGGAAGCTGTGGGAGGGAGCAAGGAATATCTTCTTGTATCTATACCTTAAACTTTGACACTATGGATTCCGCAACAATTTAAACACTGAGGAGAAGATGCCATGTTGAGTGAGAAATAAAGAACATAAAAGACTTTGGCCAGTGATTTATAACAGAAAAAGGAGAAAAACTTCGGTGAGCTGGGAGAGGTAGTTCAAAATTAGGTGGAATTGATGCAGAAATGCAAAGGCTAGCCCTGAAAAGCCCTTAAATCTTTGCAGAGCCTCTGGGTTCCAGGTTGGAGTTAGCAGCCTCTAGGCCATAAGAAAAGTGCTATCTCGAATTCTGAGTTATTTCATCAAGGCATCCAGAGAAGCTACCCCGACATAAAGGCAACTTCTCATTCCCATAAGAAATCATGCCAGGTATATTTTCCTCAGGCATTTAAATAGAAAAATCTTTAGTTTCTTGAGATTCAGTACAGAGTTACTGCACAACTGCTGATATGAGGAAAGCAACAGGATTTTTCTTGATGGGGGTGGAGGAGCATTGGACATCCTTTGGGGAAGACTTAATTTTTGATTCATTTCTCATGAGAGGCAGAGGGGAACCCTTGTATTTTTTCTGGATATTTTGCTCATTAAATCATTTGGAGCCATGACTCAAACATGGCCTTAGTCCCTAGAGTCTGGAGACGGATAAAGAGAATTTCAGTGTATTTTAAATAAGGTCTTTTGCTTGGAGTATTAAAACTATTGATATAGGTGCTTGTTTAGGAATATACATGTATGAGAGCCATGAGAATGCCTGCCAATACCTAATACCTATCAGTAAGCAAGATACTATTGTGTGTGTTTGCTTGGACTTTTCTGTTCTCAATCTGTTATTGCTTTGGTGAATTAATGGTTGATATTTTTACAAAGGATTGCTAGGATTTCTCACAATGACAATTATGCTTGTGTTTACTAGTATTTCCACAACCTAGATTATTGTTAGGTCATTTAAAAAATCCTGAAGCTCCTTTTGCAAATACTTCCATTATAGACACAGTTTAATACCTTGTTTTCTGAAGGATATTAGCTGTGATATATGTTAACAAAAACAGTGAAATTTTTATACAAAAGTTGTATCAGCTTTTTTCTAGGATAAGGTTAGGAACTGGATATTACTTGATGGCATTTAGATATAGGACCCCTCCTCCTATGAGGTTCTCAAGGGAGTCATGCACACAAAGAACAACGTTAAGTAAGAAATACTATATTTGCTTTTAAAAACACATTTTTGAGCCAGATCTAAGATATCACCACCCACTCCCCCACAACATAAATAGTTTCATCCAATAGGAAAGCATTTTAGCAATGCGGTACAAAGGACCAGGTAACTTCAGAGATTCCAATGAAAGAAAGTTTCTTAATGGCAGCTCTCAAGGTCATAGACTTAGAGAGTAAGGCGATATTAACATAAGCCTCAAGAGAGTTGTATGACCAATGGGTATTTTCCAGCTTCTTCCTATTATTTGCTGCATATAGGTATGGGTGCAGAAATACAAATTAAACTAGGTAGTAAATGGTTGGATGGAGAAATAAAGACCTGGACTCTAGGATCACATAATTTTGGTCATAATCAAAATAACATTCCTTGTTATGTGATGTCCAATGGATGGAGTGTGTGGTTTAGACTAGAGGTCAATGTAGAGCTTTTACTTCTTCATAATCCTAAAAATTGAAATCCTGCATGCTTCACCTCTGGGTAGCTATATGGTACAGGAACTTTCTCTTGCACCATGGAAGCAATGATCAGCCAGCTTAGGTAGCCATGCAAAAAGAAAGAAATGGTTGCAGGTTCCCATGACAAACTGTGGTGACTTAATTGATTCTTCTACATGGACTAAACTGAATGCCTAACAGTTACTTTGAAATTAACATATCCAGGCCCTGACCAGGTAGCTCAGTTAGTTAGGGCATTGTCCCAATACTCCAAGGTTGTGGGTTTAATCTGGTCAGGGCACATACAGGAATCAACCAGTGAATGCATAAATAAAGTGGAACAGCAAATGAGTATTTCCTCTCTCTCTCTGTCTTTCTCACCCTTCCCCCCCCCTCTAAAATAATAATAAAAAATAAAATTAACGTATCTAAAATAGGGGTTTCCATATCCAACCCCTATTTTAAACCTGCATATCCCCAACTCTTTCCCATATCAGTTAATGGCACCCAATTGCTTGGGCCAAAAGTCTATAAGTCACCCTAAATTTCTCCTTTGTCCTTACTCTCATCTACAATGTCTCATCTATCAATAAGTCCTCTTGGTTTTACTACCAAAATGTCTTCTGAATCCATACACTTCTCACTCTTTTCACTGCTACCACACTAATCCAGGCCTCTATCACTTCCTGCCTGGATTATTGCATGGATTACAGTGTTGTAACTACCGCCTTGCTTTCATTCTTGCCTTATCACAATCATTCCCAGTGACACAGCCAGGATTAGGGTTTCAATTATAAATCAATTCATATCCTTTCCTGTTAAAATCTTCCAGTGGTTTCCCAGTGCATTTAGAATAAAATGTCAACCTCCTGGCTAACCTGGCCATTATGGCGCTACTGGTTCTTCATGGTCTGGTGACTATTCACTTCTTGCCCCTCATTTTGACTACTCCCCACCTTACTCCCGGCTCTCCTCCAGCCTCTTTGGCCTTGCTTCATCTGATCTTTGCATAATGGCTTCTTCTCTTTATTTAGGCTAAATTCTCACCTCCTTGGGCCTTTTCTGACACCTTAAACTAAATAAATTACCTCTCTAAGACAATCTCATTACTGTGTTCTATTTATTCTTTGTATTCTTTAATCTAAGATGACCTCATTTGTTTGTTGATGTCTTTATTGTCATTTCCTGCTACAGTGGGAGTTGTAAATCTATTCACTGCGAATTCCCAGTGTCTGCCTTGTTCTATAAAGCAATTATTATTTATTGAAAATCTCAATAAATAATGATTTAATAAGTGAGTGATTTTTAAAAGTCATCCCCCAAAAGTAAATTTGGCCTAATCAGTGTTCTATAATAAGACCAATTGATTTGGCATCTTTGCCTTTTGGATGAACTAAGAAGGAAGGTGGGAGAGATGTGAGCACATTGGGTAAATGCTTTCCTCTCACTTTAGACAAAACACTTACTAAGCAAGTATTGGGTTTCTGCTGTGCATCATGTGTTAGGTGCTGTTAAAGCATAAATGTTACTGAGCTCTAAGCGTTCAGTTGTAGGGGGAGGATTCACAACATGAATCAACACACGGAGAATAGCATGATAATAAATACAATAGGAATTTGAAGAGGAAAAGATCAGTTTGAAATGCAATAGTTGGGCTAGGCTTCATGAACGAAAGAGGATCATTTATGACATATGGAGGCAGGGAATCTGAAGGGCATCTCAGAAAGGAAGGGTCATAAATGAAGGGGAAAAGGTGGGAACAAAGATTTTTGGGGGCCAGATTTTGCCCTTGGAAAGCTAAGAAGAGAGTGGGTTAGATTCTGGTCAAGTCATACATATTTAGAGTCCAAAAGAATTCAGAGTGAGCCTACAGAAACAAATAAGTGGGTGGAAGGTGATTTATTAAGGCATTCCTTTCCTCTTTAAGGCCTTGGTGGTATTTTTCTTGGGAACTGAGTTTCATTTGTTATATATCTGTTATCTGCCTACTCTGTACCAGGTGCTGCTGCTGGGTTCAACAGTACACCAGAAATCATAGTTCCTCTCCCCAGGAGTTTATAATCTATTTATGGAGATACATGATGCATGAATAAATTCATAATAATTTAAGCATTTACAGAAATAATTTAAAAATTGTATATTTTAGGCAAATTTTTTTTATACTAGTGATGTGGAAAGAGGCAGAAAAAGAGGATTGTTTGGAGAAGAGAGGATGCTATTAATAGGTTATTTGCAAGGTTGTTTGTACCAGTGTTAGAAAGGACAGCAATGTGGCTGCCCCTTTTTGTAGCCAGTGCCAAAACACAAAACTATAGTGGAAGCATAATTACAATGGACCCACATAAAATGTTCTCCCTCTTTTTCTCTTTCATTTCCTTCTCCTACTTTCATACCCTGCTGTCAATTTAATCACAGTGGAGTAAAAAGTACAGGAACTATGAACAATGCATGACAAACATGTGCTTAAGAGCAAGGCATGCTATTGGGATGAAACTGGGGAGCATAATTGTAAACATGTTGGAGGGCAAGTACCAGGCGGGAGCTCTTCATTCAGTCTGGAGAGGTACAGAGTGGCAATTTAATAACTTTTGTTGTTAGAATAATAGGGCCCTTCACAGGAATATCCACAGCCTCCTCCAAGACACTGGCGGACATGGCAGTTACTAAATGATCAGTGACCTAGTTCTGATAAAAAGAGATTTCTTAGAGAATTGTGGAATGTCTCAGCTTTAACTTAGTCCTCCCTCTTGGATCTTGTACTAGAATTCAATAGTAGTTATTTCTGCAAGGAGATATAGATTCATACACTCCTTGATTATGTAGATTCATATTTCATTGTGGTGTTCTCCTAAAATCTTCATGTTGGGCCCTAAAGACCTATTTTCATAATATAGTAGTATATTAAAAGATATAAATTCTTACATGTAAAATCACCTCTCAACAAAGCCAGATACATCTTGTGAATTGTTGAACAGTTAACCTGTTATCAGATGACTATGCCATAGTTTTATTTATGCATAACAAAATACCACAGACAGTGGTTTAAATGAAATTAAACTGCTAATTCTAAGCTGCTAATAAGAAAGTTTATTTTCTCACAGTTCTGGAGGCTAGAAGTCCAAGATCAAGGTGTTGGTTTCTTTAAAGGCCTCTCTACCAGACTGCCTTCTTAAAAAAAAAAAAAAAAATATATATATATATATATATATATATATATATATATATATATATATATATATATTGATTTCAGAGAGGAAGGGAGAGGGAGAGAGAGAGAAACATCACTGATGAGCCCTAGCTGGTTTGGCTCAGTGGATAGAGCATTGGCCTGCAGACTGAAGGGTCCCGGGTTCAATTCCAGTCAAGGGCACATGCCCCAGTTGTGGGCTCAATCCCCAGTAGGGGGTGTGCAGGGGGCAGCCGATCAGTGATGTTTCCATCTCTCTCTCTTTCTCCCTTCCTTTCTGAAATCAATAAAAATGTTTGTTTGTTTTTTTAAAAGAAACATCCCACGTGTTTCTGACTCCTGTCTTCCAAGCCCTGCTTCCTGCTTTATACATTCTATCAGGGCAGAAAAGTGGGTCTGCCTTTTTCTCTTATCTTGTAGTGACTTTTACTCAGCAACTCCTTGTTTCCACTTCCTTAGCTGGGCCAGGGAGAGACACTGCCTCGGAGTAAGGAAAGATCCAAAAGGTTTAATTTCCTAACACTACTTTTTGAGCATTTAAGGATTTTCAAGCTAATTTATCCAAAGACACTCCCGCCTTAGTTTCTAACAAATAAGTCCATTCTAAGCTGCTAATAAGAAAGGGAGGCCCTTCAGAGAAGTACAGCCAAATGTAGAAAGTGGGACAACCACTGGCTTGTGAAACAATCAGAGCAGTTCACTCTTCCTACTCATTTTCTTTGATCTTCATGCGTGGCCAGAATTCAGAACTTAAAATTGTAAAGGACGAGCCATCCCCTTGTGAGCAAAAAGTTGGGCAGGTAATTTGACCTTCACTTTACATAAAAAAACACAAAACAGTATTCAGAGAATTCAAGAGTTAAATGTAAGAATATTAAAGTGTAGAAAAACTAGCAAAATAGAATTAGATATTTATCAAGTTTCTGGAGGGGCAAGGAAATAGTGAACTTAGAAGTGATAGAAGTTATGAAGAAAATAAGGGGCAGATTTGACTGTAAAACAAACTTTTAAAATAAAATTAATTTTATTTAATAATTATAGTTATTTAAAATTCACTTTATTTATATAATTTATTATTATTTTAGTTATACTTTTATTAATATTTAATGATATATTAATTTATTTTTTAAATTAAATTTGCTTTATCCTACCTGGCTGTTAGTGAAATTGGTTATCGGTAAATTAGATTTTGAGTGATTGGTTTGAGAGTGAGAAAGAAAGAGATGTGAATAATGTTGCTGGAGACAAAGACAGGATTAGTGAATGGTTAGATATGAAAGGCAGGTAGGATAGAAGAGTCAAGAATTAATCTGAGGTTTGGGGCCCAGAGAGCTGGGAGGGGAGTAGAATGAATGAAACCAAATAGGGAGCAAGGGGAGAGGAGCAGGCATGGCTACTCCAAGTTAAAATCACTATGGTCCTTGGTTCTCACACTTTAGCCTGCATCAAAATCACCACAAGGATGTTAAAACACAGTTTGCTGAGGCCATCCCCAGAGTTGCTGATTCAGCAGGTTTGATCATTTGCATTTGCATTTCTAACAATGTCTTAGCTGATACTTTACACTATTGACTAGGGGACCTCATTTTAAGAATCATTATCTGGTTTTTAGGATGTGGGTGGTGGAAGGTATCCAGTATAGAGGACCTGGAGCTTTGGAGAGAGCTCAGAACCAGAGTTAAAAATAATAATTGGTACCACTTACTGTAAAGCTTCCCATTGGTGTGCCAATAGTGATTATCCCCTAGGGTGGGTACTGGACGACAGGGGCTGGAGAGATCAAAGCTCTCAGGTCCATTGTCCTTGATCTGAGCAGCTGCTTCCATTTACCCTGAGTGCATGCAAATATTATCATTTTGCTTATGCAAGCAGTGATATGAAAAACTGTAAAACATTGAAAAGCACTGATTTACTGAGTGCTTATTCTGTGGCAGGCTGAATTGATAACCTCATGAGCAAGATGCTATTATTATCCAGGTTTAAGAGAAGAGAGAATAGAGGTTTAAAGGTTAAACCACTTCAATGTCACATGGCTAGTAATTGGCAGATTCAGGATTAAAGCACTGTCTGGCCTATTTCCAGACCTTGAGCTTCTAATCATCATGCCTCTTAAAGGCTTTAGACATTATCTGCCTAGAGGTGATATTTAAAACAATGAGATTGGATGAGACTACCAAGGAAGAGAGTTGAGAGAGAAATGTCCTTGTACCTTGGGAAACATCTACATTTGGGGAATGAGGGGAAGAAATGGAGTCCTAGAGTATTTCACAAATATGAAAGGAGAAGAAGGCATCAACAGAAAAAATTTCACTAGTGTCATATGCCTTGAAGCAAAGAAAAGGCTACTGAATTTTCAGACTAAGGTCATTATTGATCTTTAAAGAAACTGCTGCAGCAGAGAAGTAAAGATGAAAAGCATAGGTAGTGTTTTAGTTATCTATTTCTGATTTACACACAACCCCAGACATAGTGTATTAAAAATAATAACATAATTTGTTTCTCACATTTCTGTGAGTAGATTTGACTCATCTGGATGGTTCTTCAGTTCCGAATGGTGTTGACTGGGGCACTGGGAGGCTTCGGCCATCTGGAGGCTTGATTGACAGGAACATCGAAAATGGCTCACTCACATGACTGCAGTGAGTGCTGGCTGTTGACTGAGAGTTCAGCTGGGCTATTCACCAAAGAGGGTTGGTTGTCCTCCACATAGTTTATTCATGAGGCTTGGCTTCTCACAGCATAGAGGTGGGATAAGAAGATATGTTCAAAGTACATAAAAGTAGTCAAGGCTGCAGATCTCTTAAGTTTCAGTCTCTGAAGTTAAATAGCACTATTTCAACCACATTCTGATAGTAAAGTAAGCCACAGGCCAACCAAGATTCAAGGGTTGGAGAAATAAACTTCACTTCTCAATGGGAGGATTGGTCAAACTAAATCTGCATTAGGGTGTCATAAAGCTGCAATCAAGGTGTCAGTTGAGGCTGCAGTCTCATCTGATGCTGGACTGGGGAATCACCTACTATGGCTTTTAGTAGCATTCCGTTTCTTGTGTGCTATTGTACTAAGGACCACAGTTTTTATTTTATTATTTTTTTAAATTTCTTTATTGATTAAGGTGTCACATTTCTTCCTATTTCTCTAGAGTCTTGATCTTAATCAGCAACTCTTGTTTCTCAGTTCATCCTCAGGCTTCTTCCCTTGTCCTGCTCCTCTTTTTATCCTCTTAGGGTGATTTCATCCACGCCCATGGATTTAATTACTCTCTAAAGGCTGTCAAGTTCCAAAAGTTACATTTCTAGGCCAGATTTTCTCATTAGTTTCAGCCTTTGCCCAGCTGCCTGCATATCCCACAGGCACTAAAGCTAGGCATTCAAAAATAGAAAACATAATTTCCCCCTTTCTCCTTCCTCTCCTCTTCCTTCAATGTTCCCTATTTCAGAAAATGACACCAACACTCACTTATTTGCTCATCTAGGAAACTCAATGTTATCCTCGACGTTATCCTTTTCTTCACCTCATCCCATCTATAACATTTTACCACTTTTCTTTCTTCTCTATTGCCATTCTTAATTCCAGCTACCATCATAGTTTGTAAGATTATTCCAGTAGGCCCCTACACTACTTCATTAGTTCTACTATTGATCCTTTACAATCTATCTTCTTCCTGTAGCCAAAGAGAACTTGCAAAATGCAAATCTTATGTCAAAACCCCCATCATGTCACAAATAGACACACACACACACACACACACACACACACACACACACACACACACACACACATTTAAAGTCCTTCATTGACTTTTTATTGTGGTAGAACAAATCATAAAGGATAAGATTTACTGAGAACTTATTTTGTGCTAGCTACTAGGACTCACATTAAACATGTTAAAGAACAAATCCCCTAATAGGATATTTAAGGACCTTCATTTTCTGGCCCTAGTGCAACTCTCCAGCCTCATCTCTATACCTCTCTTTTTACCTGGCCCATTCCAACTCACCTTTTAAAAATCAGCTTAGAGGGTACTACCTCTAAGAAGCCTCCCTTATGACTTCAGCCTGACTTATGGAACATGAACCTAGCACATTCTACAGTATTAACTTTCTCATTTGTCAACACTATTCTGTCATTAGTTATTGTACCTGCAATGTCTTTCACAACACCTGGCTCATAGTAGTTGCTCAATAAATATTTGTTGAAGAAATGAATGAGTCTTGGAATTAAAATAATTCTAAGCACTAATAGAGTTTAAAGGAGGGGCTCTATTTTTGTGTGGCTTCACATCTTCTCTTAACATTTTCCATGTTGACAATTTTTTTCACATTTAAAAAACACTTAATATTCAATTTTAAGTTTTATTATGTGGCAAAATTATAAACATCCCTGCTATTACTTACAAATCTTCTGTAGAGTCCACAATACAAGAGTGCCTTGAATGAAGAGTGTGTGCAAATAAACATAGGTTTAACAGCTATATTTCCCATTTGGGTGATTAAGCTATGCAAATAAAGGGTCATAGCAAGAAGTAAGAAATAAGAGAGATGTAAATTCCCCTCCACCCCATTATTATGCTGCTTATTTATATTTATTTATTTTTGTATCCTTATTTCTATCTTATTTGGTTTTATTTCTTTATTCTTTTTAATAATTTTTATTATTTAATACAATATATATACAATATTTTATCAGTTTCAGGTGTACATCCCAGTGATTAGACATTTATATAACTTATGAAGTGATTGCCCTGATAAATCTAGTACCCATCTGACACCATACATAATTATCGCAATATTATTAGCTATGTTCCCTATGCTGTACTTTACATCCCTATGACTATTCTATAACTACCAATTTGTACTTCTTAATCCCTCACCTTTTTTACCTATCCCCCAAACCCCTTTCCATCTGACAACTATCAAATATTTTCTGTATGAGCCTGTTTCTGTTCTGCTTATTTATTTATTTTTTTAGATTCTACATTTAAGTGAACTCATATGGTATTTGTCTTTCTTTGTCTAACTTATTTTACTCTAGTTTATTTATGCTGTTGCAGATGGCAAAACTTTATTCTTTTTATGATTGAGTCATTTTCCATTGTATATATGCACCACTTTTGTATTCATTAATCTATTGATGGACACTTAGATTATTTCCATATCTTGCTATTATAAATAATGCTGTGATGAACATATGGATGATATATATGTATTTATTGTCATCATATTATTCATACTTTTTATCTTATATATTTTTTCTTCTTCTTAAAGAAGACCCTGTAATATTTCTTATAATAATGTTTGGTAGTGTACTTCTTTAGCTTTTTCTTATTTAGGAATCGTCTTTATTTCTCCTTCAATTTTAAATGATAACCTTGCTGGAGCCTAATATGGGGCTGGGAACCCTTGCTCCTCAGGGGGTACTTCTGCAGTTGAAATAAACCTCCCGATTTTTATCTGCTACATGTGGGTGTGAAACCAGTCTGTTCCTTGTCTCTGCCCCTCCTACTAGTCTCCAAGTGGCTTATTTTTTTATATTCTTAGTTGTAGGACTTCCATTCTGCTGGATTTCAGGCATTTCTGAATGATGGCTTATCCTGTAGTTTAGTTGTAATATTGATGTAGTTGTGGGAGGTCCTGAGTACCACTTTTATCTATCCTGCCATCTTGACTGGAACTCGAGAGAGCTCTAAAATTGAGTAGAAGAGAAGGGTAGCTAGAGATGACTAGTCAAAAAACACAACCCCATTAAATCTCTAGAGACATTAGGAGGATCAGAGGATTTCCCAAAAGATATGAGCTGGAAATTTGAGCCAATTTTATTTGAATCTCAAAGCACAAAGTGATCCTAGTTGACACTGGATTGTAAAAATGAAATGTATGTCTATGATTATCTTTCTCATTAATATTACGACTACAAACCATTTAGCACTGTTTTCAGCTTCATGGAGCAATAGAAGGAATGAAAAAGGAAGGGTCATCAATACACTTGGGGTGAATACAGCATATTTTTGAGGAGATTCAAAAAGAGCTTCTGTGGATGAGATATTTTTTAAAGTCTTTGCAGTGGAACTCATAAGAAGGCATGTCCTGCACTTGACAGAGTATAAGTTTTGGAGTTGCAGAATGCTCAAGATAACTACTTTTTGTTTTCTTTCTTACCAACTACATGTATGCCTTTCTCACTTCCCTTTTTTTCATAAAGCTATCTCTTTATCTCTTCATTATTTTAGATGCAACCTGCCTGGGAATTGTTGATACTTGCTGCCTGGAATTACATCCCATTAGACTGGAAGAGTAGGAAGGGTTTATGAGAAGGCAAACAGACTGGCATGGGAAATGGGTGAGGGCATTGGTTCTCAAAGTGAGTGAATTTCCCAAATAAGCAGCATCAGCATCATTGAGGATGATGCTTGCTAGAAATATGAATCCTTGGGCCCCAATTCACATCTGTTAACTAGGAATCTCTGGGGATAGGGCAAGCGATCTCTGTTTTCACAAGTCCTTCAGGTGATCCTGATGCATGTGAAAGTTTGCGAACCAGACTGGACTGGGTTATTGCCTTAGTAGTTTAGTAACCACAAGTGATAGATGCTTAAGGCTAATTTTCTATTTTCTTCTGCCAAAGGCTTTATTGAGATGGTTTTGGAAGTTAGATTCTTTAATTAATGATGAAGAAAACCATATATTTAGAACATTGAGTAGTAGCCTGAGAAAACACAATGACTGCCAACTCGGCTCTTTATGTGAAACACAATTTGGTTAACACAATTTCAGCGACTACTTAAGAGGAGCAGCGGGATGCCTGCTACCTCTCTAATGTCTCCTTTTACCATTCCATGTCTCGGGTTTCTGGCATTATTTTTCAGGCACAAGCTATCAAACTAATCCCACTTCCTTTTTACATTCACCACAATTACTCACAGCATAAATGAACCTCAGTTCACTCTAAGCTCTAGAGCAGTCTTTCTCCCAGTATTTCTGCCCCAACATGACTAGAGGTTAATCTATGTTTAGGTGTATGCTCCTGGGCTCACATTTAGTTTCCCTATTGAGACGTTGCATAAATTAGTTGTCCACCAATGTGTGGGTTTATTTCTGGACTCTCAATTCTATTCCATTGGTCTGTGTGTCTGTTTTTCTGTACTGGCAAATCTTGAGTATTTTTGGAGGAAGTACAATGTAAGATTTACTAGGAGGAGTAAGATTACAATGGAGAAGGCAGAGGGAAGAGAACATGTATATATGCAAAGACACTGCAGTTTGAGGCATACAGTAGAGAAAAACTAGTAATCTGATGGATCTAGAAAATATGGTATGAATGGAGGGAAGTGGAAGATAAAGCTGGGGAAATTCTTTCAACTATATTGAGCATCATGCTCTGGGGGCTGACATTTCTTGGGGTAGACATAGAAGAGAGTCTCTGGAGGAGATATCAGTCAATGGAGATGTTTCTAGATTTAAGAAAATTTATAGCCTGAGGGGAAAGGGTCAATTCAGAGGTAATATTGGAAGATACAAGTGAGAAGAAAATTGGGATTAAAGATGGAGCCTTGGAAAGTTTTTCTGAAGTCAAGAAAGAAAAACAATGACAAGCATAAGTGAAAATAATGAGAAATTTAGAGGTAGAGTGAGTTTATACCAAACAGCCGATCTCAGTGAAGGGAGGGGGACAGTGTTGAGCGTAAAAGATGGGAATGAGGTGAAATAGGCTTGGAAGGGAGAGCCATTGCCCCAATGATGAAACAGGCTCACCAGCAGCAAATGACTTATCATGAGGTGACATAAAGCACATGACCCAATAAGTAAAGTACCTAGAAAAATTCCTGGCACACAATTAACTGGTGCTCAGTAAATTTTTGACCCCTCTTTTATTTGTCTTATAGGTCCCCGAATATGGCCTCTTTTCAGGCCAGAGCCCACAGGTCAGTGCCTGATCTTCCTAGGTTTTCTCTGTCCATGGCTCACCACTTTCCATCCCTGACAATTCCACCTTCCACTTTTCATAGTTCAGAGACTGGCATACTTCCAGATGTGCCAATCTCAGGCTGTGGTGTCAGTTTTGAATAAATTTCATGTATGCTTTATTTTATTTTTCTTTCTTTTTTAATCCTCACCCAAAGATATGTTTTTTTAAA
Source organism: Eptesicus fuscus (assembly GCF_027574615.1). Lineage (NCBI taxonomy): Eukaryota > Metazoa > Chordata > Mammalia > Chiroptera > Vespertilionidae > Eptesicus > Eptesicus fuscus. The sequence continues at coordinate 38,881,113 of NC_072478.1, read as the reverse complement.
TTGATTTTAGAGATCGAAGAAGGGAGAGAGAGAAACATTGATCAGTTGCCCCCTGTATGCACCTTGACAAGGGATTGAACCCACAACCTAGATATGTGCCCTGACTCAGAATTGAGCCTGCAACCTTTTGGTATGTGGGATGACGCTCCAATCAACTGAGCTACCTGGCCAGGGTTCGTGTATACCTGAATCTCAGGCCCTTTACAATCTTGTTGACTCACGGGGCTTCTTGGAATTATATTTGTAGAATTAGACATTTGAGAAGTGGCAAAATTGGTTTGATTATAGACACTGAATCAAAGATTTACCTTAACCCCAGAAAAAACAAATGAAGGCAGAATGAAGCTTCTGCTTGGCATTTGGCAGGGCTGGCAAAGGTTTCTTCAGGACAGCACATGGAGGAGCAAGTGAACAACACTCCTGGGGTAGTACCAGGAGCTCTACGCTAGAGTCAGCCAATCAGGTTGCTCACTGGATGGAGAAAACTTGGTGTGAATCCTATATAATAAAGAGGTAACATGCAAATTGACCATCACTCCAACACACAAGATGGCTGCCCCCATGTGGTCAAAGATGGCTGCCCCTATGTAGACACAAAATGGCCACCGCAAGATGGCTGGCAGGGGAGGGCAGTTGTGGGTGATCAGGCCAGCAGGGGAGGGCAGTTGGGAGGGACCAGGTCTAAAAGGGAGGGCAGTTGGATGCCTGTAGGGGAGGGCAGTTGGGGGGCGACCAGACCAGCAGGGGAGGACAGTTAGGGGCGACCAGGACTGCAGGGGAGGGCAGTTGGGGGCAGCCAGGCCTGCAGGGGAGGATAGTTAGGGGTGTCCAGGCTGGCAGGGGAGGGCAGTTAGGGCAATCAGGCCAGCAGGGGAGGGCAATTGGGGGCAACCAGGGTGCCAGGTGAGGACAGTTAGGGATGACCAGGCCAGCTGGGGAGGGCATTTAGGGGTGACCAGGCTGGTAGGGGAGAGCAGTTAGGGGCAGTTGGGCCAGCAGGGGAGCAGTTAGGCGTTGATCAGGCTGTCAGGCAGAAGCGGTTAGGGGCAATCAGGAAGGCAGGCAGGTGAGTGGTTGGGAGCCAGTAGTCCAGATTGGAGAGGGTGCAGGCTGGGCTGAGGGACACCCCCCCCCATGTATAAATTTCGTGCACTGGGCCTCTAGTGTACATATAAATGTTACATATTGTTGTGAGATGTGAGCATATAATATGCATCTATATATAGTCAGCTAAAGCAAGCAATGAAAACATCAACTCTGTACTTTCCTGGCTTAGACTGCATAAAAATAGAGAACAATATGCAAGCCACTATGAGTTAGAGGGTATGTGCATAAATATAACTCCATAAAAGAATGTGTTAAGAATCTTACAGTGAAATTGCCTGCTTGGCTCAGAAGCCAGAAGCCAGCTCTTTTGTCATCATCTGTGCTGATTTAGTGGGGATGACTTCAAGAAGGTCTTTATGTTCAGGCATGATTTATGTGGGAGGGAAGAAAGAAGAGGTTTCTCTAAGCAACTAAAGAGCCCAATAGATATTTGGGTACTGGTGAGGTGGGGGCAGGGAGTCTGGGGTGAGCTATTGCACACAAAATGTGTATACATTCACATGCATGAAATATAGATGCAAATATACAAGCACTGCCATTGATTATATACATTTCTGAGAATTCATAGAAGTTGAAGCACTGGATAAAACTTTTTGGTGACTATAAATGTAAATTATCTTCTACTTTAATCTAATATTATTTGACATCTGTGCCCTCTCATAAAGAATTTATTCAACAAACATAGATTGAGCATGTATAATGTGCCAGGCACTTTATTTGTCGCTAGGCATACAAAGATGGAGAACAGACTGACAGCTGTCAGAGGGGAGAAGCTTGGAGCCTGGGTGAAGGGATGAAGCAAAGGAAAAAAAAAGAGAAAAACTCATGGATATAGACAACAGAATGGTGATTGCCAAAGGGAAGGGTGCGTAGAGGGAGGTAGAAGAATGTAAATGGGGGATAAATGGTGATGGAAGGAGACTTAACTTGGGGTGATAAACACACAGTACAATATACAGAAGATGTATTGTAGAATTGTATGCCTAAAACTTATATAATTTTATTAACCAGTGTCACTCCCAATAAATTAAAAAAACACACAAAAACAACCACAAAGATGAATAAAGCAGAGTTCCTTCCTTTGGGGAGCTCTCAATCCAGTTAGTGGAACAATTAAAAATTCTTCTTCTTCAATGTTATTGAGTGCTGTAATATTGGTATATATAAAGGGTTTTGGAATAATAGAAAATTGTTCTAGTTACTTTGCTGTGTAAGAAATTAGCCTAGAACTTAGTGGCATAAAGAAACCATTTTATTATTTGCACAGATTTGGTGGGTTAGGACTTTGGAGAGGGCACAGAAGAGATAGTGAAGAGATGTCTTGTGTGTGTTCCACAAAGTCAGGGTCTCCAAGGGGGAAGACACCATGAGTAGGACTGCTGACCAGGATGCATACACATGGCCTCTCCACAGCGCCAGGTCTCCTCACAACATGGCAGCCTCAGGCTCCAAGTGCGTGTGTTCCAGCAAGCAGTGTGGAAGCTGCATCACCTTTTATAACCCAGCCTCATAAGATGCTAGTATCACTTCAGCCCCAATAGTCTATTGGATGAAACAGCTACAAGCCCACCCAGAAGCAAGGGGAGGGGACATAGGCCCTAAATCTCAATGAGAGGAATGTAAAAAAAAAAAAAAAAATTGTGTTCCTTTTTTAAAAAACGACTGTGAAAAGAGAGTGCTTTGCTAGGTTGGGGAATCAATGAAGTTTTCACAGAAGAGATGGTATTTGGGCTGCATCTTGAAAGAAACAGACATTTGCCAGGAGAAGTGGAGTGAGTGAGAAGTGATTCCTCAAAGGGGACAACATACACAGGCGATACATAAATACAGAAAAAGGAATACAGATGTGACAGTGAAGTGAATCAAGAATCAAAGGAAATCCATTTCATTGTTTTCAGACACCCTGAATACATCTGAACTGTTAACTCAACAAATGCCCATTATTTTTTTTACTTTTAAAATAGTTATGTGATATTTTATTTACTACACACAGAAAATACAATTTTATTTTTTATTTATATTTGACAGATATTACAGTTTCTCTAGGGAAAAAATGTAAATACCTTATAATTTATTGAAAATGTAAATGCTTTCATTTAAAAACTGAGAAATAGTACTGCCAATGTTATCTCCAATAAGGGTTTAATCTCCCTTACCATCTAATTGGTGTTTCTAGTTTCTTGGGATATATTCCTAGAAGTGGGATCACTGGGTCAAATGGGAGTTCCATTTTTAATTTTTTGAGGAAACGCCACACTGTTTTCCACAGTGGCTGCACCAGTCTGCATTCCCACCAGCAGTGTACGAGGGTACCCTTTTCTCCGCATCCTCGGAGAAAAGGTCTCTGTACTAGGTCTTTGAAATATGCCGTTGGTATTTTAATCGGGATTGCATTGAATCTATAGATTGCTTTGGGTAATATGGTGTAATTTTTAAACTATATTCATTTATTTGGGAAAGTGTTGTGGAACAGCTGGGTTTAAAGTTGGGATTTAATGTGAAGGGACTATTTTTTTTTTTCTTTAACAACCACATAGCATTTACTCTTTTTCAGGTACTGTAGTACCTGAATATGGTGATTTCAACTCATTTCTCACCACAGCTCTACAAGGTAGTCATTGTTATAACCTCTCATTTGCAGATTAGGAATTGAGCCTCAGAGAGAGTAAGCAGCTTGCTAGGGTCATACAGCTGGCAGGTGGCAGCCCTAAGGTACAGAGCAGGTAGTCACCCCTCAGACAGTGTGGCCTTGAATTTGGTCTGTATGGGAGCCACTTAGGGAATCTGAAATGGCAGTAAGTGTGATCTAAATTGTGTTTGCATCACTCACGTAGCTAGTTACTGGCTGAACCAGATTAGGAAACAAGTCTCTTGCATCTCAATTCAGTGGTCTTCATTGCTTCCTAAAGTTCTTGTGCCTGGAGAGAGTATTTTAAGGCTCAGCACCACTTCTGAATCTCCTAAATGACAACCTAAGAGCCTGGGCTCTTGAAGAAGCAAGCAATGGGGGTGTCTCATGTGCTGCCACTCAGGATTTATCTGCAGGGCACTCCCCAGGTTAGATAAAATTGGTTGGCTTACCTACATGAGATGTTTTAATGCTAATGCTAATCTAGAACAATGTAAAGCCTTTTTTTTTTTTTTTTGTAGTTTGGCTCTCAAAGATAAAATGCAGTATATAATAAGAAGCAGTTTAATGTCCCCATCAATTCAGCTCTGTTTTTTACTGCTCTGAGCTGTGGCTGACTAAGATCTTGCTGTGTGGTGTGGTGCTATTTAAGTATACATGCTGACACCAGGACGGACAGCACTAATGTAGGCAATATTTCTGAATGAAAACACATTATATTTGCAAAATGAAACATGGTTATATTAGCAGGGTATTGGGGTTGGAGGCTGAGTAAAAGAACATTAACCTTGCACTCAATTTTAGTCTCACATCTCTTACTTCTTCATGTACTTACTGTAGAACCCAAGATACATAATGATTTAAAAAAAAGAGGGGGTGGAGGGAGGCACACTATAATGGCTACCTTGGAAAAATAGTACGGCAGTGGCAGCTTAATTTTTGATCTTTGGAAGTGATTTTAAATGGATGTTGTGCTAATCATTTTCTATACAAAATTTAAACGCTTTACTTTGTGATGACTTTACGCTTCCACTGAGATATATTAGAAAGTGATAAGAATAATAAAAACAATGAAAACCATAACATTAAGCTCCTGTCTCAAAAATGTTCACCAAGTAGACTCACCCAAAAAAGACTGGACTCAGTTAAATTGCTTGTTTTGAAATTGAAGACGGTTTGAAAGAGCAAAGCAATAGTTCTAGAATTTGTATATAGGGTCTATAAAGACAGGCCATGGGAGAAAAGTCAGGCTCATTTCGGCAGGAGATATGTGATCACTAGGCTGGAACTTGATGGGACAAAGTCATGTGCCCTTACTCTTACAAGTCATGTCTGGTGAGCTTAACTGGAAATAGGAAATATTTATTTTGGGTGAGTTTCCTAAAAACTATGCTTTCTGCATATGTGTACGTATGTATTTCACGAAGTGTCTTTTTCTCCAATGAAATGATCTGCACAGTCCCCTATGCTGAGTCTCTATACCTTCCTCCAGCTGACAGCAGAAATGAAGAAACCAAAGAATCCAGTACTGGCTTGTCAATCTGACTAATGGCTGGCACAGGGGCCTCCTTTTATACGTGTGTGCATGCCTCTGTGTGTGTGTGTGTGTGTGTGTGTGTGTGTGTGTGTGTGTGTATAGTAAAAAAGAACAGAGTGCACATTTGTATGCCACAAGCCTTCCCTACAGACTGTTATTTCAAAACGGTAGTCACACACACACTGTATTCCTCTCTTGGAAAAGCTAATGAGAATTTTCGTTGATTTCTAAGTTATAATTTCAAAGACTTAGTGGAGGGAAAATGTATCTACAAGTGGCAGCCAGATGACCTAGAAAGACCACATATTCTCTCCTAGACTAGAATCTCTTAAGGACTGATTTAGGTCTATTATAGACATTTTGATTCTCTTTAGAAAATCTTTCTTGCTGGCAAGCTAGGATGCCACCAGCAATGGAATTTCAAAACATCCCTTATAGATGGGCCTAAAACTTACATAAAAGGGAATGTTGAGCATTCCTTTTTATTTATAAGTTATCTTGAGGACCAAGGGTTGAAAAAGGATATGTTGTAGGGTCAGAATATTTAAATTATCACTATTCCCAGCACTTACTCTCCAACTTTTTCATGCGTATTAAAACTTGGCTACTAGTATGGTCATTCATGCCGAGAGCATACATGGGATATTTGGAAGGAGATTATTGTTCAATAGATTGAGTTTGGGAAAGGAGTTTGTTTTACTTTATGGACTGAATTGCTGATAAGAAAATGAGGTTATTTTTTTATTCCTTTTTATTCTATTAATGTCAGCTGTATTAAAACTCTTTGATTCTTCTATCCTATTGCTTAGAAACATTTTATTAAATATTGTCAGTGCTTCAATCTGATCTGATTTAAAAGTTACTTTTATCTGTCATTGTAAAATGAGCCTTTTGTTTTGCCATCGTTTCCAGTAACTGCATCCTAAGTTGTTGATATTTATTAATATTTTATTGATAGAATGAGAGGTCAGAGTGAGTCAGTGTCTCTGGCTTATCTATTTTAAGGGCATTCACTGTGAGGGGGTTGGTCTGGCAAACATTTGTGATAGGCAAAAGTAGTAATGATGGTGTTCTTAATAATCTTTGCCTCTACCTTGAGAACCTAAGAGTAGGCAGGTGAGGATTCAAAACCTCATTTTAAATTCATGCCAACCACCCCTCCTGGGTCCAGTTGCCTAAAACCATGTGCCAGAAATTTCACCATCAGCGATATTTCTTTGATCTTGTTTAAAAAGTTATCAGGCCCTAGCCAGTTTGGCTCAGTGGATAGAACGTCAGCCTGTGGACCAAAGGGTCCTCCCAGGTTCGATTCCGGTTAAGGGCATGTACCTAGGTTGCAGGCTTCTCCCTGGCCTGGGCCCTGGCCAGGGCCTGTACAGGAAGTAACCAATTGATGTGTTTCTCTCACATTGATGTTTCTCTCTGTCTCTCCCTCTCCCACTCTCTCTAAAAATCAATGAAAAAGTATCCTCAGTTAAAAAAAACACACAAAAACACACTTTCAAATGTGTATTTTGTTTTAGCCCTGGTCAGTTTGGCTCAGTGGATAGAGCATCTGCCTGCGGACTGAAGGGTCCTGGGTTCGATTCCGGTCAAGGGCACATGTCAAGGGCTCGATCCCCAGTTGGGGGCATGCAGGATGCAGCTGATCAGTGATTCTCAGCATTGCTGTTTCTGTCTCTCCCTTCTCTGAAATCAATAAAAATATATTAAATAAATAAATAAATAAATAAAATGTGTGTGTGTTTTTTTAAAAGAAAGTTATCAGGATCAAACTTACTTGGAGATTTGCTGGCTAGCTGGAAAAGCATAAGACTTAGTGGAAATGGGGTATAAGATAGAAAGTTAGTGAAAGCAGGGGTATCAGGGAGTAGATGAAAGAAAATATGGTAAACAGACAAAAGCAAGATTACATATTTCAGGGGGTTAGGAGGCTGGATGAAAAAGGAAAAGGGACTAAGAAGTACAAATTGGCAGTTACAAATAGTCATAGGGGTGTAACCAAAATACAGTTTAGGGAATATATTCAATAAATAATATTGTGATAACTACATATGGTGTCAGGTGAGTTCAAGACTTACCTGGGAAATCACTTGTAAGTTATATAAATCTCTAAGCACTATGCTGTACACCTGAAAGTAATCTAATATTGAATGTCAACTGTAATTTATAAAATTAACATTTTTAAATTAAAAATATTAAATATTTAACACACACATACATACACACATACTTAATTTGGCCTGATTTCCTCAAGATGCCATTTCATAAAAGGATTAATTGGGCCAGTAATTCCTGTTAAACCTGTACTGCTGATGTGGAAAAACACCAGATACTATCTTTAAAAGTAACACCCAACTCATACCTTCTGAATAATGAAACACCATTTGTTATTATAGCTACATTTCAAATTAGTATAGTTATATTCTGTCCACTAATAGAAAATATTTCAGGTGGTTTAAAATGGTTTTCTTAAGACTTAAAGCTTATTTAAAAGCAAGTAAAATAAAACTTCCCAAATGATCACTCCAATTAAATGCACAGTCACTTCACATTTATATCATGATCCCTGTTAGATAAAGGGCATTTGTCATGTTATACCATGAACTTGATTGTCCCAATACTAATACTTCATGTAATATGCAATTCTTACTGTTTCAGAATCTCTTATCCTGCTGGGTGATTGGCTTCAATTTGAGAGCTCTAGACTTAAAATTATAGTTAGTAGCTACATTTAATACCAGTGTCTTATAACTAAAAAGCTTGTTATTCGAACAGAAAGTCAAACTTCCTTAAAGGTTCAGGTTTTATAGGAAACTGATAATGATTAAGGAAGAACACCTTGTTTATTTATGAGAGAATTTCTGAGAGTTGCTAATAGGAGCATAGGCTAGGAGGAATATATTCAAATTCGTTGTCATTTTATTATGTCAATATCACTTCTAAAAACAAATAGATCTTAGACATGATTTAGGCAGCAAAAGCTAAGAATAACTTGGTGTAGAATTACTATTTTTGCCCATATGCATCTGGGTGGATAAAGCAGTCTGATTGTATGATTAGGCACAAGTCCAATCTGTAGAAACACTATGGCCTAAAATAGTTATGTGGGAAACCAATGGAAATGTGTCTCAGCCCCTGAGAGATTTCAACCTGGTGATTCAGTACATTTCCTCCCCTGATATTTGATATTTACACTTCATTGGCAAATAAATACACAAAGAAACCAAAAAAAGTAAGTTCTCTAGCATTTTATATGTATTTTAACATATATGTATGTATGTGTGTATATATATGTTTGTGTGTGTGTATGTATATATTTGTGTGTATGTGTGTGTGTGTGTGTGTATGTGTGTGTGTGTGTGTGTGTATACACACACACACACACACACACATACTAGAGGCCTGGTGCACGAAATTCATGCATGGGGGAGGGTGTCCCTTAGCCCAGCCTGCACCCTCTCCAATCTGGGACCCCTCAAGGGATGTCCGACTGCCCGTTTAGGCCTGACCCCACCAATGGGCAGTCGGACATCCCTCTCACAATCCAGAACTGCTGGCTCCCAACCGCTCGACTGCCTGCCTGCCTGATTGCCTCTAACTGCTTCTGCCTGTCCACCTGATAACCCCCTAGCCATTCCCCTGCTAGCCTGATTAACGCCTAACTGCTCCCCTGCCGGCCCAATTGCCCCTAACTGCCCTCCCCTGCAGGCCTGGTCACCCCCGAACTGCCCTCCCCTGCTGGCCTGGTCCCCCCCAACCCTCCCCTGCAGGCCTGGTCCCCCCCAACTGCCCTCCCCTGCAGACTTTGTCTCTCCCAACTCCCCTCCCCTGCAGGCCTTGTCTCTGCCAACTGCCCTCCCCTGCAGGTCTGGTCCCCCCCAACTGCCCTTCCCTATAGGCCTGGTTGCTCCCAACTACCCTCCCCTGCAGTTCAGGTCACCCCCAACTGCCCTCCCCTGCAGTCTGGGTCACCCCCAACGGTCCTCCCTTGTAGGCCTGGTCCCTCCCAACTGCCCTCCCCTGCTGGCCTGATTGCCCACAACTTCCCTCCCCTGCTGGCCATTTGTGGCAGCTATCTTGTGTCCATATGGGGGCGGCCATCTTTGACCACATGGGGGCGGCCATGTTGTGTATTGGAGTGATGCTCAATTTGCATATTACCTCTTTATTATATAGGATATATCAACAAGAATTTCTAATTTTGCAATTTCTATAGGTCAGGAATTCACACATAGCTTAGTTGGGTATCTCTAGCTCAAGGTCTTCCAGCATTTTATAGTAATGGCTACAATTGTGGTTGATAATACCATATACCTCTAGTATTCTGGGATCTCATGATGGTTGACAGTTATATTTCCCTACTGATCTTTAAAATAGCTGAAGAGTATGAAGTAATGACAAGATACCATTTCCAGATAAAACATGGGCATCTAGGTAGAAAGCTATTCATAAAGAATAAATTTGTACACCGGCGGGATTTAAAAACATGAGCCTCCCCGTAAAATGTCGCTCTTTGTATATGATAATTCTCAACTTCAAAAAAATATTGATTTCAGAGAGGAAGAGCGATACATCAATGATGAGAGAGAATCATTGATTGGCTGCCTACTGTATGCCCTACAACAGGTGATCAAGCCCATAACCAGAGCATATACTGTGATCAGGAATTGAACCCTGACCTCCTTAACCACTGCACTATGCAGCCAGGCGATCATTCTCAACTTTTAAGTTTCCCGAGTAGTCACCATGAGTAGCATGTACTCTTAGTTTCCTTCCCCACCCCCACCCCCCCGTTATTCACCTGATGGCCAGTTTCAGTGCCCTTAGTCCTAGAAAAAGAATAGTCTCTTGGCAGCTGTAATAAGGTAGCTTGCTTAGGACCCTGACATACTGAAAATGGATAGAGGTTTCAGATCTGCCAGGGATTTCTGGAAGTTTTTTTTCTCTCTAGCAGCAACTATCCTTCTCCTGATCAAAGACTGACAATGTCATGCCATCTGGAATGAAAGTCATGGTTCTGAAAATTGCTGACAAGGACCTATGAGATGTGCCTCTTGTTTCTTACCTCCTGCTACTCCCCCATCACCTACTCACACTGTTTCTTTGCTGTTCTTGAAACACACCAAGCGCTGTCCTCTCCAGGGATCTTGTACTTGTTATTCCCTCTGCCTATAAAGTTCCTCCTTCAGATACTGCTTTGCCCTCAGAGTTCTACTCAAATACTACTTTATTACTGGGGTATTCATATAAAGACCACTACAAATGGAATAGGGACCTGTCCCCATCTACCATACTTCCTTTTCTCTTTACCCAGCATTATTCTTTGCTTTAGCACTTTATTACTTTCTGATAGCTTACATATTTGTTTGTTTACTATCTGTTTCCTCCCCCTAGAATGTTAGCTACACATGGAAGGGAATTGGTTTTGTTGGCTGTGGTAGGGCTTGTATGTGACCCAGTGAGTTGAGACAGGGCAGTCTATAAATTTGCTGTTAAGAATAGATGCCCAGTCAGTGGGTTTGGACATTTTGGCATGAAATTTTCAAGGTCAAAGTGATGGCAAATGCACCATAGCTGACATGCTAAAAGGATCATGTGCATTGATGTGAAGATACCAAGAGCTCAGCTATGTATGCAGTACTTATCTTACCCAAAGCTTTAGACATGTATAATGAAGTTAGAAAAGTCTTGGTTGTATGACAAATGGAAATGAACATTGGATTCATGGGTAAATACTTTCAGGAACAGGTTTAAACAAATCCGCGACAGTCTAATTTATGGAGATGCTTTTATCAAGTGAGTATAAATGAGACGTCAAGGAGATAGGGCCAGTCATTTTTTAGGCTGCAGAACCTGCATTTCTATTCTGAACCACACCGTCATGATCATTAGTCATTCATGATAGAAATCAATGATTCTGCTTTCCTGACTGTTTGTTCACTGTTCCCAGGAACTGCCTTCTCTCTTTTCTCCAGGGGGCATTTAGAACTTGAAGCTCTTTCCCTCAGCTTGTTTATTGAGTACTGTTCAGTTGCAGAGTGCCTGCAGTATCCTATGCCAGTTTGGCAGCAGGAGGAGGGTTTGCTCTCACATTCTCCCAAGAATAAGTGCCAGCTCTCTGGTGACTTAGAATTCCTTCCCAAACGATGACTGTGGCTAGAGAGGCCAAGAACTTGATTCCCATCAGTCCTAGTTTCTATGGAAGTCCCCTGAAAGAGTGACAGAAAATAAGGGCAGATTGTTCTCAATTTCAGAATTCATTGATATAAAATGTTTTTAAAAAATCTACTCTCAAGTTGATTATTCCCGTTCTCTCCCCCACCCCCTTCTCTCTCTTGCCTACCATTGGAATTATAGCAACTACCATGGGTGGCACCCAGCTACCATCTATCTCTACTGTCTTCCTTCTTGTTATTTGCTCACCCCTCTTTTTAAATTTATTTTATTTTTAAAAATTTCTTTATTGATTAAGCTATCACATATTTGTCCTCATCCCCCGCCCCCATTCCCATCCCAAATCCCTCCCCACGCATGCCCCCACCCCCTTGTTGTCCGTGACCACTGGTTAGGCTCATATGCATGCACACAAGTCCTTTCGTTGATCTCTCTCCCTTATCCCCCCCCTCCCCTACCTTCCCTCTGAGGTCCGACAGTCTGATCTATACTTCCTTGTTTCCGGGTCTGTTCTTGTTCATCAGTCTATGTTGTTCATAATTTCTCCTAGATGAGTGAGATCATGTGCTACTAGAAATACACTTATAAGAACCAAAAATGAGACAAGCAATAATGGTTATGCTGAGAGGCAAATGAATCAGTCTGTAGTGAGTTTCTTTCTGGGCCAACGGTTCTTTTGAGACCCAATTTCATGTCAAACAGTTCCTTATGTGTACATGTCAGCCATGACATTTCAGTTCTGGATGGTGGACAAATGGTGGTAATGCTGGTCTGACCCTCTCTGGTTTGGTCCTGGGCAACCTGCAGTGACGCACAGCTGCTGACTGCTAGTATGGCAAGGCGATGTCACTGTCTTCCATCTCTGGACTGTTTCTCTTCTGTCTTCATGACTGGAGTAGTCCTGTTAATTCCTCTCTGTTGCAGGAATCCACATGGTCTCAGAGTTGTTTTCTGAAAATATACAAACATATTCTTGACCAAAAGTTAATAAAGGAATCTTTTCTATAAATTTGACTTGCGATCCTTTTTCATTTTTTGCCCAAATGATTTTCCTTTGGCTTGTTTTGACACCATGTATGTTTTACATGGGTATCTTGCTGTTAGCATTACAAACGAAAGTTAATTTTCTAAAGTAAAAATTTTCTAGATGTAATTTACTTACAGGATATTTTTCCTTACATGATATTCTTCTACTATCCCCCCTTTTTTGATTTAAATATTAGGAGGCTTTTTGGAACTTTTATAATGTAGTCTTGATAGCTTTTACATTTTAATTTTTTGCACTAAAATATGACTGCTTTAGGTTCATTACATGTTACACAATTTTACCATGAGATGAACTACCAATAAAAATTTTAGTTAACACTTTAGGAACAGCTTTTTTTCCAATACAATTAATTTTTCTAGATTATCTGCTTATTTCAATTAGCCAATTTAAATTAGCCTGAAAACTTGACTACTATTTTACTGTCAAATTTAATACTCTAACAACAATCTTATTTTACCCTGTAAATATTAGTGGAAAGGATTATTTGCCTTCTTGAGTAGGCCCTGAGCATTCCTGGTGCTAGGCTGGATTTAGATATCAAAAACCCACTTCTCCACACCATGGGTACAAGACAACTCAAACAAGTCTTGTTGCAGTGAGAGGGCAGCTGCTGTCGGCCAAGTCTCTGTCAGTCACCTGGGTCCCGATCTGAGCTGGGCATGGGAAGCTAAGCAGCCATGGGGACAGGAGACCTCCCTCAGAAGGGGCTAGGGTTCAGGCCCCTGCAATGTTGGGGGGGTGAGGTTCTGTGCCCCACCTCTGTTGACCCCCAAGTTCTCTCCTGATGGCCCCTCTGTGACTGTGCCTGTCTTAGGTTGTTCCTTCCTTGAGGAATCTTACCCGTCTCTGGCTAACCAGCCATCCTCCGGGGCCAAGCAGGGTGATGTGAGATTCAGTTCTGTCTCCTTGGTAGCCTATGCCCCCGTTGCTTCCACGCCCAGCACCTACCTGCCTTGGGATCCCCTCGCTTGCTGGCGGGGCCCCAGCACTGATCACATATCTTGGGGAACCCGCGTTTCTTCTCCAGGGAGGGCCCAGCTTGCCCCACTGGGTGAGAGACAGATCCATGGTACCAGTCATCACGAGGCTTCAACCTCGGCATGAACAGAAAGCTCAGGCAACAGCTGTGGACAATTGGATTGTGAGAAGAGGGTCCCTCTTGGCCAAAAGGGCAAGAGGGGCCAATATAGAATGCTCAGGTGCCTTCCCAGGGTGCCTTCTACACAATGGAAGTCACCCCTCTTAATAGTTGTGGATTTCAGAGGCGATTGGCCCTGTCAACAGGGTATTTATTATGATTGCTATAAGCTGGTGACTGACTAGGTATGGGCTTTTCACTCCGTCCTGAGAGGAAGTCTGCTGGGCGTACTTCTGAGAAAGATTTCCCTATCCTTAAATTCAAACAAAACAAAAAAAAAAAAATAAGAAGTAGCCCTTTATTTTTTTAATCTTTGCCCGAGGATATTTTTCCATTAATTTTTAGAGAGAGTAGCAGGAAAGGGGAGAGACAGAGAGAAACATTGTTGTGAGAGAGATACATCCATTGGTTGCCCCCTGCACACACCTGACTGGGGTTGGGGATGGAGCCTGCAACCGAGGTATTTGCCCTTGACCAAAATCGAACCCAAGACCCTTTAGTTGGAGTGCTGACACTCTAACCACTGGGCAAAACTACCTAGGGAGTTCTTTTTTATTTTCTGTTTCCAACTGAGGAGATGATGTGTATAGTTGCTTTTGCTGCCTGGAGACCATGAGGGAACCTACTTGAAGGACAAAAGAGAAAATGTCATTATTGAAGGCTGGAGAAAACCCTACTACTCAATTATGCTAATTATTTTATCAATTTGGAAAACCCACCACCTCTAGAGTTCTTATTATGTGAACAAAAGAAATCCTAATGTTTTTAGCTGATTTTGAGTTGTTGTTTTGCTTTTTTCCTACTGGCAGCCAAAAGCATCCTAACTAAGCCATTTCATTTCTAGTTATTTGTATGTCTTTATAATTCCCCCCTTGTCATTGGTTTGGGAACTTTTGAATAAGTAAGACTTTTTAGTAATTAATAAGCCAAGATAGCAAATATGTTGAGTCTCTATTTCCAACAGAAGATAAATTATTGATTATATTTTAAGTGCTAGACCATTCAGTGTTATTTTATTTTCAATATACAAAATGTCTTTGCATAGTCTCATATCATAGCAGCTCTTAAAGTCCTGCTGTGTCAGGGAGTCCAAGGGCAAGAAAACATTGAATAATTCCAAACGCACTGAAAGAAAACATTTCTGTTAAAGTACATGACTATATACACAGAGATGTCAATTGTAGGAGCTGACAAGAACTTTAAAAAAAATATATAACAGCATCGATCAGACTGTCAGACCTCAGAGGGAAGGTAGGGGAGGGTGGGGATAAGGGAGAGAGACCAACCAAAGGACTTGTGTGCATGCATATAAGCCTAACTAGTGGTCACAGACAACAGGGGGGTGGGGGCATGCGTGGGGAGGGGTTTGGGATGGGAATGGGGGGATGAGGACAAATATGTGATACCTTAATCAATAAAGTAAGTTTAAAAATTACAACATTAATAATGAGAATTGTTCTGAATGTTCTGTTTTATGTTCTTCCTATTTCTGCTAATGACACTATAATTCTCTTAGTCATCCAGGCTTCAAATCTCCATTTTATTTTTGGTTCCTCCTACGCTCCTGCTCCAGAAACAGTCTGTTGCCAAGCCCCTGATGATACCATCTTGGAAATATCTCTAACATCCCTTTCATGTGCTCTACCTTCACTGCCTCTAACCTAATTCAGACCATCACCAAAGTATTCTGACTGCTCTGTTCAGAGCCTCCATTTCCTCTCCATTCATCTTTCTAAAGCACAAAGTTGCCCTGCTCACCCTCTCCTTAGTGAGTCCACATTGCCCTAGGATAAAGCCAAGCGGTACACACTGGCATTCAAGGTCCCCAGAGCTGCCTCCAACCAACCTCCTCACCTGTTCACTGCCGCTGCCTCACATTCTGTGTGTTAGTCTAGGAGAAGTCCTTTATTACTCCTTATTGCCTTGAGCTCTCATCTCACATCGAGTCTCATCTTCATCTGTTTAAATACAACTGTTCACAGATTATCTGAAACTAGAGGCGCGATGCATGAAATTTGTGCACGGGGTGTGTGTGTGTGTGGGGTCCCATTAGCCCAGCCTATACCTTCTCCAATCTGGGACCACGATGTCTGACTGCCGGTTTTCTCACAATCCTGAATGGCTGGCTCTTAATCACCTGCCTGCCTGCCTGGTCACCCCAAACTACCCCCCTCCCCCCGCTGACCTGATTGCCCCTCACTGCCTCTGTGTGCCGACCTGATCGCCCCTAACTGCCCCCACCCTGCTGGCCTGGTCGCTCCTAACTGCCCCGCCCCCTGCTTGTCTGGTCACCCCTTACTGCCCCCCCTGCTGGCCTGGTTGTCCCCAACTGCCCCCCCCTGCCAGCCTAGTTGCCTCTCACTGCCCCCCTGCCAGCCTAATCACACCCAACTTCCCCCCCTGCCATCCTGGTTGCCCCCAACTGCACCCTCCCTACTGGCCTGGTTGCCCCTAACTGCCCCCCCACCAGCCTGGTTGCCTCTTACTGCCCCCCCCCACCAGCCTGGTCACCCCCAACTGCCCCCTTCTGACAGCCTGGTCACCCCTAACTGCCCCTCCTGCCAGCCTGGTCACTCCCAACTGCTCCCCGTGCTGGCCTGGTCACCCCCAACTGCACCCCCCTGCCAACCTGGTCACCCCACACAGCCTGCTGTTCAGTCGTTTGGTTGTCCCTCACTAACCCCCTGCTGGCCTGGTTGTCCCACGCAGCCTGTTGTTCATTTGTTTGGTCGTCCCTCACTAACACTCCTGCCGGCCTGGTCATAGGCAGCCATCTTGTGAGGGCATGAGGGTCAATTTGCATATCACTTCTTTATTATATAGGATTATCTTTTTCTTCACAAAGTTTTTCTTATTTCTCCAAGTAAAAAAGTATACTATTTCTCCCCTGAGTTATACTAGGACTTCATCTATCAGTCAAGGCATTTATTACTTTTTAACCATATATTATAGTTATTTACTACATATATTTTGCACTTTCTAAAGAGGTGAAATTATTGAGGACCCAGGTCTTGTTTGTTTTGTGTTCTTGGAGCCTAACATTCCCTTGACTGTTAGAAACACCCAGTAAATGAAGCTTAATTACTAACAAGTGACAGGCTTTCTACTGAATCCTTTTTTTGTGTGTCTAAACCTTATCATCATCTAATTAATTAAAATATAATAAATGTTTGAACAAAAATGGAATTGTAATTGATCATATGAGGAATTTCTTAAGTGTGATGAATTCTGAACCACATTAACTACAGCTACATTAGTTTTGTATTTCAGAGATATTCTTAATCTGAAAGACTTTGAATACAGCAGGTCCTCAAATAATGTTGTTTCATTCAATGTTGTTTTATTATAACATTGAGGGATGTCCTAGGAACTTAATTCATATGAATTAGCATATTATAAAACTGGTTTTGTTATTCATCATTTTGCTTAAAGTCACAGACTCTATTGATGATCTTAAGTTAGGACTTATTGTAACACCAGAGGCCCAGTGCACGAAATTTGTGTCCCTAAGCCTAGCCTGCACCCTCTCCAATCCAGGACCCCTTGGGGGATGTCCACCTGCCAGTTTAGGTCCGATCCCTGTGGGACATCCCTCTTGCAATCTGGGACTGCTGGCTCCTAACTGCTCACCTGTCTGCCTGCCTGATCACCTCTAACCACTCTGCCTGTTTGTCTGATCACCCCTAACCACTCTACCTGCCTGCCTGATTGCCCTAACTGCTCTCCCCTGCTGGCCTGATCCCCCTAACTGCTCTCCCCTACTGGCCTGATCGCCCTAACTGCTCTCCCCTGCTGGCCTGATCACCCCTAACCACCTCTGCCTCTGAGGCTATGTCCGGAAGGATGTCAGAAAGACGTTGGTCTAATTAGCATATTACCCTTTTATTAGTATAGATATATACTTCAGGATTATTCTCCAAATTTATAAGTACTTTTTGGTCTTTCATTTGAAAATTATTATTTGAATCTTAAAAAGAATGATTGTTTATAGGGTGGTGAAGGGCTGGGGTGGGGGTGGGGGTTGGCTGGAGGAGGTTAATGGGAATAAAAGGGGACATGTAATACTTTCAACAATAAAGACATTATATATATATATATATATAATGATTGTTTTGCTTTACAGAAAAACACTGCTTTTCAATGAGTCAAGAGATCATATGCCTCAATATCAAGATGAAGGACACAAATACTATTTCTTCCCTGGGCAGACTTCTCTACTTATCAAGGTTAGTGCAGTGTGGTTCACTTGAAGGTATCATGATGAGATGTACAGTTACCTAGTTCTAGTTACCAACTAACACAAGGGAGACCATGTTGAAACTCAGGAATCAGCTAGTTTGCAGAAAAACAATACAACACATGCCCTTGCATGGGGGAATTCTGAAAAATATGAAGGATTACTCTTCACATTTTCTTGCCCTTCATTCCCCCCCTTCTATTTAGGTTAAATGTAGTACATAGTGTAAAATAGAAGTAGATCCAGAGGTTATTAAATTAGGAAAACTGTAGAGTAAAGACACTCTATTCATTTCCATGGACTTATTATTTATTGGGTAAGAAGATTATGTAACTATATCACAGTAGAATTTGTTGTAACTCAGTTAGCATAAAAACAGATTACCAGTTAGCATTTGATAATTGGTAAAATTAAATTCCTGAGTGTTTAGCAATAACAATTAAGATTTTATTTCAAAATAGTCTCATAAGAGAAAGAACAACTGCTCCCACTTTCGATCCATGTCTGGATATAACAGGGTTTTTTTTTTGTTTTTTTTTTTATCTCCTGGTGATAAAGAGGTCAAGGGGAGCTCAGAGAAACACAGCCAATAGAGAGAAGTAATTTACAAAAGGGAAATTTTAAGCTCTACCATGTAGTTAAATGCTACCTAGTCCAGCCTCTCATGATGCTGCAAATGCTAGAAAAAAGGATTTACAGTGAGGTTGGGTAAGGTTGATGTTATATAAGAAAGCAGCAGCTGAGCCCCATGCCTAATGCCAGATTAGCGACAGCTCTGGGATCCAAGACCCTTCTCAGATTCCTGTAGCAGTAGTTATTGCACTAGGCCATTCAGGGGAGTGTGACAAAGTGACTACAAAGAGACTCTAATAGAAATGTTTGATGCCCTGGCCATAGTGTGACTCAGTTGGTTGAGCATCTTCCTATGCACCAAAAGGTTGCTGGTTCAATTTCTGGTTAGGGCACATGCCTGGGATTTGTTTTCAATCCCCTAGTAGGGAGCATGCAGGAAGTAGCATTGATGTTCTCTCTCTCTTCCTCTCCCTTCCTCTCTCTCTCTAAAACATCAAAAATACATATGTATGTTTAAAAAAAAAGACCTCTAAAAACAAACAACAACAACAAAAAAGTTTGACATTTGGCTATGAATTCCACCCTTACCACGGTCTCTAGTATGTAATTTAAACTATAGGATGGGAAGGTAATGAACCAAGAAAAGGAACCAGCTGATTTGGTTGAATGCATTTCTGTTCACACAGAGTGTCATGGAGGACATAAGGGAATAGGTAGATTTTCATGTTTGCAGATATCAATCCCAGTGTTGTAAGATCACATGTGTGTTAAATGGTGATATGGTTCTGCCATCATAAAACCCATCCTCTTGACTTTCCAGTTACTGTTTCTGAGAATCATCAGAATGGCTTACAACCGTGTTAGCATTTTTTCTGTTCCTTGGGTGGCTCTGGTTGCCCTTGGAGAGCTGGGTTGTGTGTATGTGTGAGTGTGTGCACGTGCACACATGAACACATATGCAGGTATGGTGGGGGAAGTAGGACACATGGGTCATAAGCAGTTTATTACATGGGGGAAGCAGTTCAGGGCCAATAGCTTGAGGCCTCTAAGACCAGTTTGCTCTGTGTCCTGGAGAATAAAGGTTAACGATGATGATAAAGTTCTGGTAGTGATGACAATATCAGCGTGCAGCTCAGTAAGGGTAGGCTGAAGAAGGGGATGATGAGAATGAGTCTGTGAGGTCCAGGGATCAGAACTGTGAGGAGGAGTCAGGGTAGTGGAGATAAATTAGGCCTGACAAGTTGTGAAGTTTGGAAAGAGAGGTGGACTTAAGGAAGTATACAGGCTTATCTTTCAAAGGTCCTCATAAAGTATGAGGAAAAAGCTAACCCACAGCATTAAAAGCAATGTTAATCTTAGTGGCTGGAAAGGACAAGATATAATTATAGCAGAAATACTAGAACCAGTAAAAGCCAGTATCTCCTGGGGTGTATTCAGTAGTTGCCTGTATAAATTTGAGCCTACTTGGAAGCATCTGGCTAACTTCAAGAGAGAAGAAAAACAAAGGTGTTCATGACCCACTGGGGGCTGAGGCCAAAGCTGGATAACTCGGCCAACTTGCCCCACAACAAGACTAAGATGGAGGAGCATAAAAAACAAGGTGAAACTGATTCCTCTGAGGAGGTGGCGAGGAAATGGTGACCCCTTGAGAAAATGAGGTCCCAGCTAGCTGCAGAAGTCCATCTCCCCATGAAGGATGTGAACGGTAGGTAGCCCTTCACAAATATAGGAACTGGCTATGTGAAGAAAAATGCATGTGGGCAACACCAGAATGCACAGGGTCAATATGTTGGAGTCAATACATATTTAAGTTGGTATATTCTGCTAATTATAGCCAATCCCTTCTCAAACTTGAAATAATTCCCTCACTTAATGAGGCGCATTTTTCCTGTTCCTACTACGAGATCCATGTGCAGCGCTGCCCTTTGTGTGTACCAGGAAAGCAAATCAGGGAAGATAAACACCTTATCATTTAGGAAAGGAAATTTTAAACTCATCAGCTGTTTGTAGATTAATTTTCCATGGAAGCCAGTCTGCTTTGGTAAAGATTGAAGGAGAAGATAGCACAGGCTCCAGGAACCGGATTTTCCATTCCTATTTTTTCACTAGAACTTTGTTTTGTTTTTCTTGAAGTAAAAGAAACATAGCACAAAGCCAGGGCAATCTGGACAGTTAATGTATTAACCCTGTGGTCGGCAAACCACAGCTCGCGAGCCACATGCGGCTCTTTGGCCCCTTGAGTGTGGCTCTTCCACAAAATACCACATACCCTAATTAAGTTAATAACAATGTACCTACCTATATAGTTTAAGTTTAAAAAATTTGGCTCTCAAAAAAGAAATTTCAATCGTTGTACTGTTGATATTTGGCTCTGTTGATTAATGAGTTTGCCGACCAGTGTATTAACCTATAATGAGGGTGCATTGGCTTTCACTGCCAATATGCGTGCTGCAAAAGGATGCTCCGTCTTCTAGCAACTGTTAAGTGTCTGCAGAGAACATGACACATAATGACATAGAAGTAATTTCATTGTCACAGTTCCTTTCTCTTAAATTCACTGTAGATTTCTAATTGTAGAAAATTGTCTCACCATGACACAACTAGAGTGGAAAAAGACTTTTAAACAGCTCTGTCAAACATTTGGCTAAAATGCGAAAGAAAGAAAAAAAAGGGAAGAAATTTATATTTTACTAGAGGCCCAGTGCACGGATTAGTGCACTGGTGGGGTCCCTCAGCCTGGCCTGCACCCTCTTGCAATCTGGTAACCCTTAAGGGATGTAGTAGTGCGCAAAGCGGAGGTGGCCGGGGCGGAGCCCGAGCCTGGGCCGGGTGCCGTGTCACTTCTACTCATCGTGGCCCCGCTTTGCCTGCTGACACACTACTTGGTAGTGCTGCCATGGAGGCGGGAGAGGCTCATGCCGCTGTAGCTATGCTTGCCAGCTGTGAGCCCTGCATCTGGCGCCCTTCAGTCAGCTGAACAGTGCTCCCGTTGTGGGAGCACACTGACCACCAGGGGGAAGCTCCTGCATTGAGCTTCTGGTTGACTGGTCGTTAGGTCACTTAGGCTTTTATATATATACTAGAGGCCCAGTGCATGATTGAATCATGCACATGTAGGGTCCCCTACATGCTTTCGCTTTCGATCACGGGGAAGCTGGGTGCCTGTCCGCTGGTGCACCAGGCCTTTCAGAAGCCTCCGGCGCGGCCCTTTCTGTGCCGCAGCACAGCCATGGCACAGACGCTGAGCTCAAGGCGCCGCTGGTGACGCGAGCTCAGCGTCCTGCCGGCCCAATCGACCACCCCGGCCACCCAGAGTCCCGCCCCCCCGCGCCTCCTGGCCAATCGCGGGCATAGCGAAGGTACGGCCAATTTGCATATTTGTCTATTATTAAGTAGGACTAGAGGCCCAGTGCATGAAATTTGTGCACAGGGGTGTGTGCAGAATCCCTCAGCTCAACCTGCACCCTCTCATAATCCAGGACTCCTCGGGGGATGTCCGACTGCCAGTTTAGGCCTGATCCTGCATCTGCCTGCCTTATCACCCCTAACCACTCTGCCTGCCTGCCTCATCGCCCCTAACCATTCTGCCTGCCTGCCAGATCACCCCTAACTGCTTGCCTGCCTGCTTGATCACCCCTAATTGCCTCTGCCTTGGCACCCGCCACCATGGCTTCATCTGAAAGGACATCTGGAATGACGTCCGGAAGGTCATTTGGCTGTCCGGTCTAATTAGCATATCACACTTTATTATTATAGATATACTAGAGGCCTGGTGCACGAAATTCGTGCACAGGGGGGGGGGGTGTCCCTCAGCCCAGCCTGCACCCTCTCCAATCTGGGACCCCTCGAGGGATGTCCGACCACCTGTTTAGGCCCAGTGGGATGAGACCTAAACAGGAAGTCGGACATCCTTCTCACAATCCAGGACTGCTGGCTTCCAACTGCTCGCCTGCCTGCCTTCCTGATTGGCCCTAACTGCTTCTGCCTGCCAGCCTGATCACCCCCTAACCACTCTGCTGTCAGCCTGATTGATGCCTAACTGTTCCCCTGCCAGCGTGTTTGCCCCTAACTGCCCTCCCCTTCAGGCCTGGTCACCCTTAACTGCCCTCCCCTTCAGGCCTGGTCCCCCATAACTGCTCTTCCCTGAAGGCCTGGGTCCCACCCAACTGCTCTTCCCTGCAGGCCTGGGTCCCACCCAACTGCCCATCCCTGCCAGCCTGGTCACCCCTAACTGCCCTCCCCTGTAGGCTTGATTGCCCCTGAATGCCCTCCCTTGCAGTCCTGGTCCCTCCCAACTGCCCTCCCCTGCTGGCCATCTTGTGTCCACATGGAGGCAGGATCTTTGACCACATGGGGGCAGCCATTTTTTGTGTTGGAGTGATGGTTAATCTGCATATTACTCTTATATAGGATAGAGGCCTGGTGCATGGGTGGGGGCCAGTTGGTTTGCCCTGAAGGGTGTCCCAGATCAGGGTGGGGGTTCCCTAGGGGTGTCAGGCGGCCTGGGAGAGGGGCCTGTGGTGGTTTTCAGGCCGGCCACACCCTCTGGTGACCCAAGCGGAGGCCCTGGTATCTGGGATTTATGTATCTTCTACAATTGAAACTTTGTAGCCTGGAGCAGAACCAAGCCTCCTGCTTGCTCCGTGGCTGCAGTCATTTCTATTGGAATTTATTTACCTTCTACAATTGAAACTTTGTAGCATTGAGTGGAGGCCTAAGCTGGCAAGGGCAGGCGGAAAGCTTGGCTTCCTCCATTGCCAGGGAAACCCAAGCATCCCTCCTGCTCTCTGTGGCTGAAGCCATCTTGGTTGGATTTATTTGCATATTTGCTCCTGATTGGCTGGTGGGTGTGGCTGGTGGGTGTAGCAGAGGTATGGTCAATTTGCATATTACTCTTTTATTATTGAAAAAAGAAATCCAGCCAGAAAAATCATCCTGGGAGTGGAAGATACTATGCGAGTATGGTTTTAGGTTCAAAGAGACTCTTCAAAATGTACTTTCATCTTTCACTGGGCCCTATGAATGAAGACATTAATCCAATTCCAATAAATCCTAATTATCTAGACTCAAGAGGACATATTTCTTTCCTTTCAATTAACATTTATGAAAGCCAGTAATCTTTCAGGTTTTGTGGGAAGCACTGATGTGATTCCTCTCTATATATAGTTCACAGTTTAGGAACTGAAGATTATATTATGGTATTGGGAAAATTCTTTAACTTTTTTGTTCTTTAGAACATGGGATCATTTATTAGATTAAACTGCCTATAAGAGAGGGAGGGAGAGGGGTGTGTATTGTTGAGGGGAAACGAAAGAAAAACCATTTAGGGGTTTACTCTGATAAAAAATATTGACAGGAAATGCTATATTCTACTGTTGATAAACGGCTATAACAATTTTATAAGACAAATATAATATGGACACAGACAACAGTTGGTGATTGCTGTGGGGAGAAGGGGGTGGAGGAAGGTAGAGGAGGGTATCCTAATATATAAAAACCCTGGGTCATAACGACCAGTAACGACCAGAGGCTGAAAAACTGGAAGTTAGTGCTGGCCCCGCCCCCAAACAATCGATAAGGGGCAATCAGGCAGGCAGGCAGAGAGGGGTTAGGGGTAATCAGGTAGGCAGACAAGCCGTTAGGGGAGATCAGGTAGGCAGACGGCCCCTCACCAGGCTGGCCCCGCCCCCAAGCAAGCGGTAAGGGGCAATCAGGCAGGCAGGCAGAGGGATTAAGGGGAATCAGATAGGCAGACCAGTGGTTAGGGGTGATCAGGTAGGTAAGCGAGCAGTTAGGGGTGATCAGGTAGGCAGACACCCCCTTGCAGGGCTGGCCCAATTCCCCAGCAAAGAAAGAGGGAGGCCCAGGCCAGAAAAGCCATTGCATCCCAGCCTGTCACCTGCAGAGGGAGGCCACCAGTTCTAGGGGAGGGGGAGCAGTGCTGCACAGATGGCAAGCAGTGGCAGTGGTGGGGGTGGGGCCAGCTGCCTGCAGCACGGGGAAGGAAAGTCCCAATAGGCCCTGATCTCAGGCCAGGCCTAGGGACCCTACCTGAGGGTCCTGGATTGTGAGAGGGTGCAGTCTGGGTTGAGGAACTACCCCCCTGAGTGCATGAATTTTTGTACACTGGGCCTCTAGTAGGGGGATAAATGGTCATATATGGAGTATCACATGATCTCACTCATATGCGGACTCTAATGAACAAACTAATGAACAAAATATATCCAGAGACATAGAAGCATGGAATAGACTGACATATCTCAGAGGGAAAGTGGGATGAGATCAACCAATGAACTTGTATGCATATATGCAGAACCCATGGACACAGACAATGGGTGGTGAAGGCCGGGGGTGGGAGGGCAGGGGAGGGCTGGAAGAGATCAATGAGGAAAAAGGGGAACTTATGTAATACTTTCAACAATAAAGATTAAAAAGAAGAATTAAAAAAATGTTCTGGGGCAGGAGGTAGGTAGGTGTGCTTATAAAGAAGCATCATGGGGGCTCCTGTGTTCATGGAGCTGTTCTGTATCTTGACCATGGTGTTGGAGACACAAGCCTACATATGATAACATTGTATGGAATGGAATAGACCACACAAATGAATACAGATAAAACTGGGGAAATCTGATTAAGATTGGGAAATTGTATCAATGCTGTTACCAATTGTGATAGTGGACTATAGTTTCTCAAGATATTTCTATTGAGGGACGTTGGGTAAAGGGTAGAGGGGTTATCTCTGTACTGTTTCTTATAACTGCATGTGAATCTACAATTATCTCAAAACTAGAGGCCTGGTGCACGAAATGCGTGTACTCGGGGCAGGGGAGGGGTTGTCCATCAGCCTGGCCTGCACCTTCTTGCAATCGGGAGTCACGGGGAATGGGCCTACGCCAGCAATTGAACATCCTTAGCACTGCTGCGGAGGCGGGAGAGGCTCCCGCCATTGCCACTGCGCTCGCCAGTCTTGAGCCTGGCTTCTGGCTGAGCGGCACTGCCCCTGTGGGAGTGCACTGACCACCAGGGGGCAGCTCCTGTGCTGAGCGTCTACCCACTGGTGGTCAGTGCACATTATAGCAACTGATCGTTCCACTGTTCAGTCGATTTGCATATTAATCTTTTATTATATAGGATTAAAAGTCTAATTAGAAATGTGTTTTATGTTCTAGGCTCACAGAGTATTTAGAAAGATAAAATTCATATATGCATATTAGCAAACACATATTCATAAACAAGTAATTAAGGTTTAGTCTACCATATACATTTTGAATACTAATTGGAGTGAGATAATTTTATTTTTACGTAAATGACTGAATCTAAATCTGGTGTCATAAAGCAGAGCCATCCTCTTTCAATATGTTTTTTAAAATTGAGTTTTAGAGAGAGGAAGGGAGAGATAGAAACATGGATGATGGGAGAAACTAATTGGTTACCTCTTGTATGCTCCCTATCAGGGGATCCAGCAACTCTGACATGTGCTTTGAGCCGGAATTGCACCAGGAACACTCAGCCAGTTAGCTCTACTGACTGAATGCAGCCATGCTCTTGAGAGCTCACATAAACAGGAAAATCATGACTATATTATAATTTTTCTATGCTAGTGAATATAAAATGAAGGTTTATAATTATATATTTGTATTGATTTATTTTTTTATTATTACTTTTAAATTTATCTTTATTGTTAAAAGTATTACATATGTCCCCTTTTTTTCCCTATTGACCCCCTCCACCCCACACCCTCTACCCCCTCAGGTCTTCACCATACTATTGTCTGTGTTCATGGGTTATGCATATGTGCATATAAGCTCTTTGGTTAATCTCTTCCCAACCACCCACCCACTCCTGCCTTCCCTCTGAGATTCATCAGTCTGTCCCATGCTTCTATGTCTCTGGATCTATTTTGTTCAATAGTTTATTAGATTCTACATATGAGTGAGTTCATATGATATTTGTCTTTCTCTGATTGGCTTATTTCTCTTAGCATAATACTCTCCAGGTCCCTCCATGCTGTCTCAAAGGGTAAGAGATTCTTCTTTTTTGCAGCTGCATAGTATTCCATGATGTAAATATACCACAGTTTTTTTTATCCACTCATCTACTACTTATGGGCACTTGGGCTGTTTCCAGATCTTAGCTATTGTAAATTACACTGTTATGAACATAGGGGTGCATATATTCTTTCTGATAGGTGTTTTGAGTTTCTTAGGATATGTTCCTAGAAGTAGGATCACTGGGTCAAATGGTAGTTCATTTTTAATTTTTTGAAGAACTCCATACTGTTTTCTGTAGAGGCTGTACCTGTCTGCATTCCCACCAGCAGTGTACAAGGATTCCCCCTTTTCTCCATGTCTTCACCAGCACTTGTCATTTGTTGATTTGTTGATGGTAGCCATTCTGACAAGTGTAAGGTGATACTCCATTGTCATTTTAATTTGCATCTCTCTGATGATTTAGTGATGTTGAACTTTTTTTTTATATGTCTCTTGGCCATTTGTATGTCGTTTTTGGAGAAGTATCTATGTAGGTCCTTTGCCCATTTTTTAATTTGATTGTTTGTTTTCCTTTTGTTAAGTTGTACATATTCCTTATATATTTTGAATATTAAACCTTTATCAGATGTATCATTGCCAAATATGTTCTACCATACAGTGGGCTCCTTTTTTCATTTTGTTGATGGTTTCTTTTGCTGTGCAGAAGCTTTTTATTTTGATGTAATCCCACTTGTTTATTTTCTCCTTAGATTCCCTTGTCCTAGGACAGTGGTCAGCAAACTCATTAGTCAACAGAGCCAAATATCGACAGTACAACGACTGAAATTTCTTTTGAGAGCCGAAAACCGACTTCTGCGCATGGGCCACGAAGTTTCAATCACACTGTACGTGCACACCCGCACGTGGTATTTTGTGGAAAAGCCACGCTCGAGCCAAAGAGCGGCATGTGGCTTGCGAGCCGCAGTTTGCCAACCACTGTCCTAGGACATGCATGTCAAACTCATGGCCCACGGGCCGCATGTAGCCCACACGAATATTTTGGTGGACCAGCCAATATAATGGTATGTAAGAAAAGTTTTAATAAAAATTCGTAATTTAATTTTTACAATATCCTGTTATACATAATTATTAATAATGAACTACAACGTTCGCTAATGACTGGTTATTATAATCGTGTTGCATTCATTTCCCTTATGCACCTTATGCATAGGCTCACCATTTCTCTCCACTAATACTAGCAGTGAATATTTTAGCAGCGGAATACCATATCATTAGTCTTGGACTGACTTGTTTGTTGTGCACAGCAAAAAATATTTCACTTTTAGAGAACAGGAAAAAGAGATTTCTTTGTGTTACACTTATCAATTTGTGCAATTATTCAGTGTCTGGTAAGTTAATGTTCAATAAAATATTAATTTTTATTAAAATGTTCTATTATTTTATGTTAATGATTATCATTTATTTCATCCCTTTGTATTCAGCATGTTTATCAAAACAAACCTACATATCTATGAAAATTGAAGCTTTTGTTTTTTTACAGCCCTCATAAACTTAAACCTTGTTTGTTTGGCCCATGTTTGCCTTTGAGTTTGACATGTTTGCCCTAGGAGATGTATCGGCAAACATATTGCTAAGAGAAATGTCTGAGATTTTGCTGCCTATGGTTTCTTCTAGGATTTTTATGGTTTTACAACCTACATTTAAGTCTTTTATCTATTTTGAGTTTATTCTTGTGTATGTTGTAAGTGGGTGGTTTAGTTTCAGTTTTTTGCATGTATCTGTCCAATTATCCCAACACCATTTATTGAAGAGACAGTCTTTACTCCAGTGTATGCTCTTGCCTCCTTTGTCAGATACTAATTGAGGATAATAGCTTGGGTCAGTCGCTGGGTATTCTGTTCTCTTCCATTGGTTATATGCTTGTTCTTGTGCCAGTACCAGGCTGTTTTGATTACAGTAGCTTTGTAGTATAACTTGATATCTGGTATTGTGATCCCTTCAACTTTGTTCTTCTTTCTCAAGATGGCTATGGCTATTTGGGGTCCTTTTTTGGTTCCATATAAATTTTTGGAGTATTTGTTCTAGATCAGTGAAATGTACCATT
Organism: Eptesicus fuscus; assembly: GCF_027574615.1. Classification (NCBI taxonomy): domain Eukaryota; kingdom Metazoa; phylum Chordata; class Mammalia; order Chiroptera; family Vespertilionidae; genus Eptesicus; species Eptesicus fuscus. The sequence goes on along the minus strand of NC_072478.1, from coordinate 38,852,575 downwards.
GGTATTTTAATAGGGATTGCATGGAATTTATAGATTGCTTTGGGTAGTATGGACATTTTAATTATGCTAATTCTACCAATCCATGAACATGGTATATTCTTCCAATTGTTTATATCCTCCTCTCTTTTTTCAGTGTCCTTTAGTTTTCTGAGTATAGGTCTTTTAACTCCTTGATTTAGTGTATTCCCAAGTATTTAATTTTTTTGTGGCAATGGTAAATGTGACTTTTTTCAGTTTCTCTTTCTGAGAATTCATTATTGGTGTATAAAAATGCCATCGATTTTTGGGTGTTTTGTATCCTATTACATTGCCAAATTCATTTATTAAATGTAGTAGTTTTTTTTTGGTGGAGTCTTTAGGGTTTTCTATGTACAATATCATGTCATCTGTGAATAATGACAGTTTGACTTCCTCCTTTCCAATTTGGATGCCTTTTATGTTTTCTTCTTATCTGATTGCTGTGGCTAGGACTTCCAGTACTATGTTGAATAAGAGTGGTGAAAAGAGCTTAAAAAAATCTAAAGAAAATGTTTTCAAAGGTAATCCAACTCCCTATGTAAGGATTTGAAGGAAACATGTCGTACTTTATGTTTGATGTGTTATTGTGCCATTTTTCACTACACAACCTTAGTCCATTTGGGTTGCTATGACAAAAATACCACAGAGAGAGTGGCTCAAACAACAAAGTTTATTTCTTACTGTTCTTGAGGCCAGGAAGTTCAAGATCAAGATGTTGAAGATTTGGTGTCTGGTGAGAGCTGGCATCCATCTGGTTCAAAGAACACCATCTTCTTGCTGTGTCCTTAAATGGGAGGAGGGGCCAGAGAGCTCTGAGGGATCTTTTTTAAAAGGACACTACTCCCATTCATTAGGGCTCTACCTTCATGACCTTATCACATACCAAAGGCCCCCCTCCAAATACAATCATATTGGGGATTAGAATTTCAACATATGAATTTTGGGTGGACATAAACATTCAGTCTATTAGTGAGTGTAGTATAACAACAATGTCTTATTCTTGTGTCAGAGCACAAGACTTCCATTTTTAGCTTCAGATAAAAATGTTTATAGATCATATAGCTGATGTTACTTTTTTGTAATCATGTTGCAAATCATTGATTCAAAATAAGTAAAATGGCCCAGCTGGTGTTACTCAGTGGTTGAGCATCAACCATCGACCTATGAACCAGGAAGTCACGATTTGATTCCCATTTGGGGCACATGTCCCTAGTGGACATGTAGGAGGCAGCAGATCAATGATTATCTCTCATCATTGATGTTTTTATCTCTCACTCTCCCTTCCCGTCTGAAATAAATAAATATATATTAAAAAATAAAATTAGTAAAATATTTGATTAATAAAATAGAGAATAGTAAACTTGAATGAAACATAGCAATTTCCAACCTCAAAGGGTTCACAGAAAGTAAAATATAACAACTTACCTCAATAATTATGAATGAGAAGTTACTACAGAGTAGGTAATATGATAAAGAATTATATATATGTAGATTTGGGGTTAAATTTATTTTCCAGGACCTGGCAGGTTTTTAAAAATATTAATGTATCTCAATAATTACTGCAAGGACAAAAGATAGGGAAGCTATATTCTGCACATTAAAAAATTTAATGAGAATCGTGAAAAAAAATGGCGACGGAATAGAGTCGGGTTTGGAGTCTGGTCCTGGGGCGGAGAGAAGGAGCAGCAGAGGCTCGCAGAGGGAGTGTATGTGGGCAAGCCAAGGGACAGCTAAACTCCAGGAGAAGGCGGGAGAGTGCTGGGCAGTGTTCCCCTGACCGTGCAGCACCCACAGGGGCTGGGTCCCCTCTCGGAGCTGCGGGCTCACTGGGCGCCTCGCCATCTTGTAAGGAAAGGAGGATTTTATTGGAAACCTGACTTTCCGTGACAACTGCAAACACTGAACTGCTGCGATCACCAGACCACCGGTCCCCTATCAGCGCAAACATTCGGATTCAAAGGAACTCTTCACTGCACCACGGAAAGGTCAGATTTTGCCTGAAATAAGGTGTGGTTTCTAATCCCCGCGGTGGGTGAGGGAAGCGCTGGGTGAGGGAAGCGCGGCAGCCGCAGGACCGGCAGGAACCGGGAGGTCTGTGCCTAGAAAAATCAGCGGCAGTTGGAACTGCCGTGATCCGTGAATGTGGAGGGGGGTCTTCTGAGCTGCTAACAGAAGTGACCTCTTGAAAGCAATTCATTTTAATCTGACAAGGAGGGTCAGACTAAGAATTTTCAAAGGAGTGCAGTATCCTTAGTCTGGCGCACAGACCCACTGTCCGCACACTTGAGCTCTTTCCGACTCTGATTGCTAAGCCCAACACATAGAAAAACCCAGGTGGAGGGGCCCTGAAAGACTGCAGGGGGAAGGTGTTTTTTCGGAACCTGGGGACCAGAGCTGGTTGTGACCATCAGAGAGGCAGCTCTGAGGCGCACACCTCCACAAACCGGTAGTGAGTGCCATAGAGGGGAAAAAAAAAAAAAAAAAAGCTAGAGAGGCCCGGAAGTCAATTCAGAAACACCGCCACCCAGGGGCTGAAACGCTAATTGTCTCTGGTATAATAAAAAATAAATATGAGAAATTAAGACACAGCTGGCTTAAAAAGCAGGACTGGCTTCCAACACTGAGGAGCCCTGGAATGAAGCTGAACTGAAATACCGCCCAGACTGGGAAACAGGCGTACCAAACAGAATAATAGAGGAAGTGAATGACAGCCGCTACTGCACATTTTAGTCTTCCTATTTTTCAATTTTCAATTCTTTTTTCAATTTTTTAAATTTTTTATTCTCATTTTTTTATTTTCATTTTTTGCATCTTTTACTTAAGAAACTAAATTTTTTTCTTTTTCCTCACTCGATTTTCACCTTTTTAATTATTACATTTTTATTTTCAATCAGCATTATTATTACTATTATTTTACTTTTTTTTTAATGTCATTTGATATTCTCTTTCTTTTATTTTTGGATTAGTGTCCTACATTCGATTTGCATCTTTCCCTTACAATCGTTTTACCCTATCTCAAAGCTAACATTATGCCATCACTCTCCTCCTAACCTTTCCCCTTTTGGTCTCCAGTTTATCTTAACCCTCTCTGGCCTTAGATTTTCCCTACTTTTTCAGTTTACTCTCTGCTAAAACTTCACCCTACTTATATATCTAATTCCCAACCCCCTGCTCCAAATCCATACAAACCTCTCTCTACGCTACCAAAAAAAAAAAAAAAAATTATTTTTCTCTCTGGCCTTTTGTTGTTGTTTGCTTGAATGTTGATTAGATTGAATTTTTATGCTTTTTTATGAGATTGTTTTGATTATTCTTTTTGTTGGTTTGGTTGGTTCTTTTGTTTGCTTTGTTTTTGTTTGTTTTTTACTTTTGTTTTCCCTTGCCTCACTTGATATTAGCTGGTGTTGCAGTTTGTATTAATCTCCAGGCTCGTGTTGCTGGAATTTGCTGGGAATAGTGGTTGTTCTAGTGGAGTTTACTCCCCATATATATAGTTTGTTCCCCCTTTCTCTCTTAGTATCGTTCTTGTCTCTCTTACTTTTTTTTTCTTTTCTTTTTTTTTCTTTTCTTTCTTTCTGCTCTTTTCCCAAGTTCAGATTCACACTATTTGTTTTTTGTTGTTGTTGTTCTTTCTTTTTACTCTCCCTCTTCCACTCCTATTCCCTAATTTGTCTTTCTCTGGTGGTTACCTTTATTGGAGGTTATTAATATCGTGAATACAATTCTGTTCAGTGCCTTGTCTGTTGTGCCTGGTTGTGTTGTATTTTGTACCTTTAAATCAACGCCGGAGAGAGAAATCTATATAACCAGACATCCGGAGAAGAGAGACCATGAGGAGACAAAGAAATAGCCCCAACAGGAAAGAGAAGCAGGCATCACCAGAAAAGGGAGCAAACGATTTAGAGGCAAACAACCTATCAGAGAGAGAATTCAGAGAAATGGTCATAAAGTGGCTGAAAAGGATGGAAGACAAATTCGACAATATGAGTAAGAACCAAGAAGAAATGAAGAAGAACCAAGAAGAAATGAAAAATGACATCGCTGCTGTAAAGAACTCAATAGAAAGCATCAAGAGTAGACTAGACGAAGCAGAGGACCGCATAAGTGAGCTAGAAGACAAGATGGAAAAAAATACCCAATTACAACAGCTTCTAGAAACAAAAATTAGAAAGATTGAGGAGAGCCTAAGGGAACTTCGGGACAACACAAAACAAAACAACATCAGGATAATAGGGGTGCCAGAAGGAAAGGAAACTGAGCAGGGAATAGAAAACCTGTTTGAAGAAATAATAACAGAAAACTTCCCTGATATAGGGAAGAAAAAACCCACACAAATCCAAGAAGCTCACAGAGTTCCAAGCAAAATGAACCCCAAAAGACCGACGCCAAGGCACATTATAATTAAGTTGGCAAACACCAACGACAAAGTAAGAATCTTAAAAGCAGACAGAGAGAGACAGACAGTTACATACAAAGGAACCCCCATCAGACTAGCAACTGATTTCTCAACAGAAACTCATCAGGCCAGAAGGGAATGGAATGAAATATACCAAGTCATGCAAAGGAAGGGTCTAAATCCAAGAATACTGTACCCAGCAAGGCTATCAATCAAAATTGAAGGTGAAATCAGGAGCTTCACAGACAAAAAAGGACTAAGGGAGTTTATCACCACCAAACCAGCAATGAAAGAAATGCTAAAGGGTCTGCTGTAAAAAAAAGAAAGAAATAGGAAGCAAAGAAGGAACACAGGGGTATAGAATAAAAATGGCGTCAAATAAGTACCTATCAATAATAACTTTAAATGTAAATGGATTGAATGCCCCAATCAAAAGACACAGGGTAACAGATTGGATAAGAAAACAAAACCCATATATCTGCTGTCTACAGGAAACCCACCTCAAAAAAAAGGATGCATACAGACTGAGAGTAAAGGGCTGGAAAAAGGTTTTCCAGGCGAATGGAAATGAAAAAAAAAGCTGGGGTAGCAATACTTATATCTGACAAATTAGATCTCAAAGTGAAGGACATAACAAGAGATAATGAAGGCCACTTCATAATACTAAAGGGAGAAATCCAACAAGAAGAAATAACTCTGGTAAACATATATGCACCCAATACAGGAGCACCAAGATACATTAAAAAACTCCTGGAAGATATCAAAGGAGAGATTGACAGCAATACAATCATAGTAGGAGACTTCAATACCCCACTATCACCATTGGACAAATCCTCTAAACAAAAAATCAGCAAAGAAACATCAATCCTAAATGACTCACTAGAACAGATGGAATTAATCGACATCTTCAGAACATTTCATCCCAAAGCCACAGAATATACATTCTTCTCAAGTGCACATGGGTCATTTTCAAAGATAGACCATATGTTAGGACATAGGCAAAGTCTCTCCAAATTCAAGAAGATAGAAATCATATCAAGTATCTTCTCAGATCACAGTGGCATAAAACTGGAAATCAACTACAATAAAAACAACCCAAAGAAATCAAACACTTGGAGACTAAACAGCATGCTATTAAACCATGACTGGGTTACCAAAGACATCAAGGAAGAAATAAAAAACATCATGGCAACAAATGACAATGAAAACACAACAATCCAAAATCTATGGGACACAGCGAAAGCAGTTCTGAGAGGGAAGTTTATAGCTCTACAAGCCTACTGCAAAAAACAAGAAACAATGGTAATAAATTACCTAACCCAACAACTCAAAGAGTTAGAGAGAGAGCAACAAGATAAGCCCAGAGTAAGCAGAAGGAAAGAAATAATAAAGATCAGAGCGGAGATAAACGACATAGAGACCAAAGAAACAATACAAAAGATCAACAAAACCAAGAGCTGGTTCTTTGAAAGGATAAACAAGATTGATGAACCTCTAGCCAGGCTCACCAAGAAGCAAAGAGAGAGGACCCAAATAAACAAAATCAGAAATGAAAGAGGTGAAATAACAACAGACCCCGACGAAATACAAAGGATTGTTACAAAATACTATGAACAACTCTATTCCAACAAACTGGACAACCTAGAGGAAATCGACATATTCCTAGAAAAATACAACCTTCCAAAACTCAATCAGGAAGAATCTAAACAGCTCAACATGCCAGTAACTATGGAAGAAATTGAAGCAGTCATCAAAAAGCTTCCGGCAAACAAAAGCCCGGGGCCAGACGGCTTCACAGGAGAGTTTTACCAAACTTTCAAGGAAGAACTAAAACCTATCCTCCTCAGACTATTCCAAAAAATTCAAGAGGAAGGAACACTTCCAGGCTCCTTCTATGAAGCCAGCATCACCCTAATACCAAAACCAGATAAAGACAACTCAATGAAAGAGAATTACAGGCCAATATCCCTCATGAACATAGATGCCAAAATCCTCAACAAAATTCTAGCAAATCGGCTCCAGCAGTACATCAGAAAGATCATACACCATGACCAAGTAGGATTTATCCCAGGAATGCAAGGATGGTACAATATCCGCAAATCAATAAACGTGATACATCACATAAACAAACTGAGAGATAAAAATCACATAGTCATATCAATAGATACAGAAAAAGCATTTGACAAAATCCAACACCCTTTCTTGATAAAAACTCTCAACAAGGTGGGAATAGAAGGATCATACCTCAACATAATAAAAGCTATATATGATAAACCCACAGAAAACATCATACTCAATGGGCAAAAACTAAAACCATTTCCCCTAAGAACAGGAACAAGACAGGGATGCCCACTCTCACCACTCCTGTTTGACATAGTACTGGAAGTATTAGCTATCGCAATTAGGCAAGAAGAAGAAATAAGAGGCATCCAAATTGGAAAAGAAGAAGTGAAGCTGTCCTTATTTGCAGATGACATGATATTGTACATAAAAAACCCAAAAGATTCCATAAAAAAACTAATAGACTTAATAAATGAATTCGGCAATGTAGCGGGATACAAAATTAACGCCAAGAAATCTATGGCTTTTCTATACACCAATAATGAACTTACAGAAAGAGAGACTAAAAAAGCAATCCCATTTACCATCGCACCAAAAAAATTAAGATACCTAGGAATAAACTTAACTAAGGAGGTAAAAGACCTATACGCAGAAAACTACAGGACACTGAAAAAAGAGATAGAGGAAGACGTAAACAGATGGAAGAACATACCATGTTCATGGATTGGTAGACTCAACATCATTAAAATGTCCATACTACCCAAAGCAATCTACAGATTCAGTGCACTCCCCATCAAAATACCAACAGCATATTTCACAGACCTAGAAAGAACTCTCCAAAAATTCATCTGGAATAAAAAAAGACCCCAAATAGCCACAGCAATCCTGAGAAAGAAGAATAAAGTAGGTGGGATCTCAATACCAGATTTCAAGCTGTATTACAAAGCCACTGTTCTCAAAACAGCCTGGTACTGGCACAAGAACAGACATATTGATCAATGGAACAGAATAGAGAACCCAGATATCGACCCAAACCACTATGCTCAATTAATATTTGACAAAGGAGGCATGAACATACAATGGAGTCAAGACAGTCTCTTCAATAAATGGTGTTGGGAAAATTGGACAGATACATGCAAAAAACTGAAACTAGATCACCAACTTACACCATACACAAAAATAAACTCAAAATGGATACAGGACTTAAACATAAGACGGGAAACCATAAAAATACTAGTGGAATCTACAGGCAACAAAATCTCAGACATATGCCAAAAGAACTTCTTCACTGACACTGCCCCTAGGGCAATGGAAGCTAAAGAGAAAATTAACAAATGGGACTACATCAAAATAAAAAGCTTTTTTACAGCAAAAGAAACAATCAACAAAACAACAAGAAAGCCCACTGCATGGGAGAACATATTTGCAAATGCTATCACTGATAAAGGTTTAATCTCCAACATCTACAGACAGCTTATGCAACTTAATAAGAGGAAGATAAATGATCCAATAAAAAAATGGGCAACAGACCTAAACAGAATATTTTCAAAAGAAGACAGAAGGAAGGCCAAGAGACACATGAAAACATGTTCAAAGTCACTTATTATCCGAGAGATGCAAATCAAAAGAACAATGAGGTACCATCTCACACCTGTCAGAATGGCTATCATCAACAAATCAACAAACGACAAGTGTTGGCGAGGATGCGGAGAAAAAGGAACCCTCGTGCACTGCTGGTGGGAATGCAGACTGGTGCAGCCACTGTGGAGAACAGTATGGAGTTTCCTCAAAAAACTGAAAATGGAACTCCCATTTGACCCAGTAATCCCACTCCTGGGAATATATCCGAAGAAACTAGAAACACCAATCAGAAAGGATATATGCACCACTATGTTCATAGCAGCACAATTTACAATAGCTAAGATTTGGAAACAGCCTAGGTGCCCGTCAGCAGATGACTGGATCTGAAAACTGTGGTACATCTACACAATGGAATACTATGCTGCCATAAAAAAGAAGGAATTCTCATCATTTGCAGCAACCTGGATGGAATTGGAGAACATTATGCTAAGTGAAATAAGCCAGTCAATGAAAGAAAAATACCACATGATCTCACTCATTTAGGGATAGTAAAGAACATTATAAAGTGATGAACAAAAAGATAGATACAGAGACAGTAAAGCATCAAACAGACTTTCAAATTACAGGGGGAAAGTTAGGGAGAGGTGGGGGAGTTATGAAATCAAACGGAGGACTTGTATGCATGCATATAAGCATAAACAATGGACGCAAAACTCTGGGGGGTGAGGGCATGTATGGGTGTGGGGTGGGGGGGGTAATGGTAAGATATGTACACATATAATACCTCAATTAAAAAAAAAAGAAATTTCAAAAAAAAATTTAATGATCACATAATACCCATATCCACTATCATCCTGCCCCCTCACACACAAATAGAATGTATTTAAATTTTCTGCAACTTCAAATTTCTTCTTTAGATGAAGACATTTTTACAAATATGATGCCAGGTCATAATTTCTATGTTTCAGTTTTAAAATAATTCTAAACATCACCAACATTAAAATTTACCTCTTATGTTAACTCATCAAGTGTCTACTAAATGGTATATCAATTTTCTCATAGAATCTATTCTGTAATCAAGCATTTTACTTTCTGCATAATAACTTGGTCCACTGGCCAAACAGCTGAGGGAATGCCAGCAGGGACTGCCAATAGGAAACACCATTGACAATGAGGGCAAGCTGCATGGCTGGGGCAGAATTTTATCTTCTTTAGACACAGTTGTCATTTCTCCCCACTTCATGTGAAAAGTTTGATGGTTATAATTAGGAATTTTCTTAAGGCTTTGGGACAACTTTGTGCAACCCACCAAATGCCTACGTGGAAGAAGTATGCAGTACCTGCAAACATAAAAATCAATCATAATAAAACCAGAGGCACTGATCACGTCAGGGGTCTTCAATAAGTATCAGCTTTATCTGACTCATAACAATTTTCAGGAAATAGATGCTGTGTAGCATTTACACTAAACCACAAGAAGTCCCCCAATTTTGACTTCTATCCTTTTAAGATTCACTGGGATTCCTATTCTATAATGAACCTTAAAACATGAGTCAATTAAAAGAAAATCCACTCCATTGGTAGTGAAAAATTATTTTGGGAGAAAACTCATATTGCTTTATCAATCTTCACTCATATTTTTAGCTTATTTAATATTAGTTCTTTTTTTTTTTTTTAAATTTCTTTATTGATTAAGGTGTCACATATTTGTCCTCATCCCCCCATTCCCATCCCACCCCTCTCCCCACGCATGCCCCAATCCCCTGTTGAACTTAACCGTTGGATAGGCTTATATGCATGCATACAGGTCCTTTGGTTGAACTCTCCCCCTCCCCCCACCCTCCCCCTACCCTCCTCTATCCTCCTTCTGAGGCCCGATAGTCCGATTGATGCCTCCTTGCTTCTGGTTCTGTTCTTGTTCCTCAGTCTATGTTGTTCATCATTTCCTCTAGATGAACGAGATCATATGTCACTAGATATATACTAATAAGAACTGAATGTGAGACGAGCAATAATATTTATGCTGACAGGCAAATGAATCAATCTGTAGCGAGCTTCCCCCTGGACCAACAGTTCTTTTGAGACCCAATTTCGATGTCCAGTAGTTCCTTATGTGTACATGTCAGCACTGACCCCTCAGCTCTGGATGGTGGACAAATGGTGGTAACGGAGGTCCGACTCCCTCTGGTTTGGTCTCGGCCGAACCCAGGGGCACGGCGTCACCCGGACTAAGGGGCACGTGGTCTCACCCATACCCAAGGGGCGCGTGATCTCACCCGGGCCTGGGACCCAGCCTCACCCGGATGGATCCAGGGGCGCACGGCCTCACCCGGACCCAGGATCTGGCTTCACCCGTACCCAGGGACGCTTGGCCTCTCCCAGACCCAGGGGCACGTGGCCTCACCCGGGCTTAGTTGCACAAGGCCTCACCTGGATCCAGGGACACATGGTCTCTCCCGGACCCAGGGACGCTTGGCCTCTCCCAAACCCAGGGGCACGTGGCCTCACCCGGGCCTAGGTTCACGAGGCCTCACCCGGATCCAGGGACACATGGTCTCACCCAGACCCAGGAACGTTTGGCCACTCCCAGACCCAGGGCCACTTGGGCTCACCCGGGCCTAGGTGCACGAGGCCTCATCCGGATCCAGGGACACATGGTCTCACCCGGACCCAGGGACGCTTGGCCTCTCCCAGACCCAGGGCCACTTGGGCTCACCCGGGCCTAGGTGCACGAGGCCTCATCCGGATCCAGGGACGCATGGTCTCACCCGGACCCAGGGACGCTTGGCCTCTCCCAGACCCAGGGCCACTTGGGCTCACCCGGGCCTAGGTGCACGAGGCCTCACCCGGATCCTGGGACACATGGTCTCACCCGGACCCAGGGATGCTTGGCCTCTCCCAGACCCAGGGCCACTTGGGCTCACCCGGGCCTAGGTGCACGAGGCCTCACCCGGATCCAGGGACACATGGTCTCACCCGGACCCAGGGACGCTTGGCCTCTCCCCGACCCAGGGCCACTTGGGCTCACCCGGGCCTAGGTGCACGAGGCCTCACCCGGATCCAGGGACACATGGTCTCACCCAGACCCAGGAACATTTGGCCACTCCCAGACCCAGGGCCACTTGGGCTCACCCGGGCCTAGGTGCACGAGGCCTCACCCAGATCCAGGGATACATGGTCTCACCCGGACCCAGGGACGCTTAGCCTCTCCCAGACCCAGGGGCACGTGGCCTCACCCGGGCCTAGGTGCACAAGGCCTCACCCGGATCCAGGGACACATGGTCTCACCCGGACCCAGGGACGCTTGGCCTCTCCCAGACCCAGGGCCACTTGGGCTCACCCGGGCCTAGGTGCACGAGGCCTCACCCGGATCCAGGGACACATGGTCTCACCCGGACCCAGGGACGCTTGGCCTCTCCCAGACCCAGGGCCACTTGGGCTCACCCGGGCCTAGGTGCACGAGGCCTCATCCGGATCCAGGGACGCGTGGTCTCGCCCGGACCCAGGGACGCTTGGCCTCTCCCAGACCCAGGGGTACGTGGCCTCACCTGGGCCTAGGTGCATGAGGCCTCACTCGGATCCAGGGATACATGGCCTCACCCGGACCCAGGGACGCTTGGCCTCTCCCAGACCCAGGGCCACTTGGGCTCACCCGGGCCTAGGTGCACGCGGCCTCACCCGGATCCAGGGACACATGGTCTCGCCTGGACCCAGGGGTGTGTGGGCTCTCCCAGACCCAGGGGCGCTTGGCCTCGCCCGGGCACGGGATCCAGCGTCATCCGGGTCCAGGGGCACTTGGCCTCACCCGGACCCGGAGTCCGGCCTCACCTGGACCCAGGGGCATGTGGTCTCACCTAGACCCAGGGACTTGAGGCCTCACTTATACCCAGAGGCGTGTGACCACACCCGAGCCCAGAGGCGCGCAACCCCGCCCGCACCCGGGTCTCAGCGGGGCCCCGTCTTCCCGATCCCAATTCCTGCAGGTCAATCCCCCCTCAGCAATTCCCCTGGCCATCCTTCCAGAGCTCCAGTATGGCTGCTGCAGAACTCGTTGGGCGGCAGCTCGGCGAAGCTCCGGTGCACCCGGTGCATGGCGGTGGGCCAGTCTGGCGTCGCTGCGTCGGCCCTTGGGTCTGCATCGGTGGCCGGTCGCCGAGCATGCGCACCTGGCCGCTTCCGGGGCGTTGAGATTCTTGACGGACTCAGAGGTCAGCAAGCGCGGAGTCTCCCACCCCATGTCTCATAGGGGCTCGTCTGTCCGTGCTTGGCTGCCAGTGGAGCCGTCCCCTCAGCCGGAGACCGCCGGGGGAACTGCGCCGAGCACGTTCCAGGCCGCTGTTGTATCGCCTGAGCCATAGTTCTTTTGTGTCGCCTGAGCCGTAGTTCTTAAAGTGTGGTCTTTGGGTCACCGGCATCAGCATCATCCCACATACCCCTCTTTTATTCTAGTTGTAGAGCATCTACTCAGCCAGCCCTATGGTGGTCTTGGATGGTGTCTGCTCTGCTCTCTTGTCGTAGTCTCAAAGTTGTTGTGGTAGGCAACAATCAGGCTTCCGCCCTATGCCTCCATCTTGGTCCTCCTTTGTATAGTTAAGTCTTGATTGTTGTTGGTGTCACTGGGGGGGCTCTCTTTGTCTATAAAGGAAGAGTTGCTGTGCAGGAGACACGTTTATGGGCCGGGTCTTGGTGCAGCAAAGCTTTGGCGCTCACTGAATATTCCCGTTGAATGTGTCCCTTATGCACGTGGTTGAAATCTGGTGTCATCTCCCACAGACCACTAGATGCCCTCGTTTCTGGGTCTCCAATGGGGTGTAGATCAGCTACTGCCTTAGGCACTCAGCAAGGATTACAGCAAAAACTGTAGTTTCTTCCTCCTGTCTGAGTGGCCCTGGAGCAGTCCGATTAGAACAGCAGATCGTCTGGTCCGCTGCCTGAGGGCAGGCCACCCACATGCATAAGCCGTTGCTTGGGGCGCAGGTGTGCCTGCAAGACTTGCGGGGCAGGTCTTCAAAACGTGCGGGGCGGGTCCCAGGGCGGGGCGGGGTCTCAGGGCGCCAACAGGCCATGGTGCGGCGAGCCGCGATGGCTGTGAGTCTGGTCCTTCTGCCTTCCACGTATCTAAGTCCCCTCGTTCCGTACTCCAGCGCAGCAAACACTGATTGCTGGGCGCACCTCCGCAAAAGTCCCGCCTCTCCCCGCAGGCATCTGGGTCTCCCGGGGTTCGCCAGAAGATGGGTTTCAGGGTTTTGGAGAGCTAATCTCCCTTAGGTTTGGAACAAAAGCCCCTTTCCCCCGCCACCAGCCAGACCCACGCACCTCCACACCTCATCCCCTCCGATTTCGCTGGGTGCGAGGCAACAGAACAGCCTTTAACCTCCGCCGCCATCTTTTTCAAACTTCTCAATTTGTACTTCTTAATCCCTTCATTTCAGTCAACTCTACTGAAGTCTAGCGCCGCCGGGAGGTGCACGGAAAGGGCGCCCGGGCCTCCGTCCGGTGCGCGGTGCGCGCGTCCCGCGGAACCAGGCGCGCGAGGGCCGCGCGGCTGGGACGGGCGCTGGGCGGCCGCAGAGCTCCAGGCACCGCCATCGCCGCGTTCTGGACGTCGCCGCCGCGGCGTCCTCCCAATTTATACTTCTTAATCCCTTGAATTCAGTCAACTCTACTGAAGTCTAGCGCTGCCGGGAGGTGCACGGAGAGGGCGCCCGGGCCTCCGTCCGGTGTGCGGGGCGCGCGGCCCACGGCACCAGGTGCGCGGGGGCTGCGCAGTGGGGATGGGTGCTGGGAGGCCACCGGGCTCCGGGCGCCGCCGCTGCGGCGGCGTCCCCAGCGTCCCAGGCCGGGCGGCCTGCGGGGGCGGCGGAGTTGCGAAAGTGAGTGAGTTTCCCAGGGTTTCGCCCGGAATGGGGTTCAGTGCAATCGGAGCCGGCGCTCAGCGCACTCCGGAGCCTTTATCTCCTTCCTGCCAGTTAACTCCGGCCAGGTCATCAGCCGCCCCCTCCTCTCCGGTTCCATCCTCCCCGCAGGCGCGTGTGCTCGTGTCTCCGCCCGTTTCTCCATACCTCAGGCTTTTACGGCTTCCCCGACTGTCCCCGTGGCCTTCTCCTTCCCCCCAGCTGTGGGCATTTCAGTCCACCAACTTTCCTGTGGTTCTGGACGATGTCCGTTCTGACCTCTAGTTGTATTTTTGAAATTGTTGTGCCCGGCTGCAGGTTAGGTGTTTAACCTATGCCGCCATCTTGGTTTCTCTTAATATTAGTTCTTTAGTATTTTAGGAGAATTATCATTTTACCCGTGGAGTCTTCATTTTCCCTAATAGTGTAAATGCAATTGGTGCTGGCTCTCATTCAATTGCTATTCAAAAATTCCTCAATATTCTACTTAACACTTATATGCACTTCTTTCAGTATGTCAATTCTAATGGTCCTTCAGAACCATAATCACCAAGGCAACAAGTCTGCTGCTGCTTTCCTTTTTTGTTCTGGTTTGTTGAACTATCCATTATTTTATGAGCTGTAGCCTTAGGGCATCCGGGGCGGGGCCTAGGTGTTATGGGGAAGCACCCGACTTCTTCCTCTAACACCAATTGGCAGAAACAATTCACACAAAAGAATGAGTGTCACATGGCATGTAATCAATGTAGTAGTGTCAGGAGCACCCCCAATATTTGTAATCCTCTCTTTTCAATGAATACATTTATAATTTTAATTTTGTTTTAATTATCTTGACAGTAAAAAGATAATTTTATTTTTTTTAATTTTAGTTTTTGATTTTAGAGAGAAAACATTGATTTGTTGTTTCACTTATTTATGCATTCATTGGTTGATTCTTGTATGTGCCCTGATTGGACATCAAACCCACAACCTTGGCATATCAGGACAATGCTCTAACTAACTGAGCTACCCAGCCAGGGCAAAAGAGACAATTTATCATAGTAGGATTAAATCATGCTTTCAGCTAGCTCAAGGACCAGTGTGATATTACTTTTAAGATTTTTTACTCAGAATTTAAAACCTATCAACAATTGAATATGCTGCTGCATGAGGTAGTGTGGTCTCTATTTATCAGATTTTTTTTCCTTTTTTTAAAAAAAATCCTCATCCGAGGATGTTTTTATTGATTTTGAGAGAGAGAGATCATTGTGAGAGAGCACGGGATTGAACCAGCAACCTTTTTGGTGTACGGGACAATGCTCGAACCAATTGAGCTACTTGGCCAGGGATATCAGAGATTTTCAAGCAGAACTGAACTGCTACTACTTGTTAGGCACACTGTAGAAAAGGTATATAAATCAGATAACATCCTACTTAATTTCCACCTCTGTGACTATATCCTTTTAAAATCACTAATTAACATTAAGCTTTACCAAGCTCTAGCTCCTTTGATTAAGGCCCGTGGAGAACATGGCATTCCAAAATCTGCAAAAAATAATTTAGTATCTGTTTGTTCTGTGTCTGAAAATATGCACCAGTCAAAATTACCTGGTTAGGTCATAACTTACCTATTTTCTCTTTCATGAGGACACAATCATTCATTTTGCCAGGAATGCCAGCATAATTCTCTTAAACCCTTTTTATCGCTTGAGAGAATCTATGGATGGTTAGTTATACCATATGTATGGTTTATTGTATCACTTGCTCAGTAACTTCTTTTGCATCTTTAGTCCACAGTAAAATATTTTCTACCCTTGTCATGTGCCTTCCTTTCCCATTCCTAACTCTCCTTTCTTGTTTTACTTGCGTGTCTCATCTGAGTGGAATTCAGCTTTTGAAGCTTACTGATCGTCAAAGGAACCGACATACTTAGCATGTTCTTAGATTTGTCCTGCATTGGGTGTTGTCTAGATGTTTTATGGCAGACCTATTACTCATGCCTACTCCTGTGGAAAGTTCTGGACATGTGAGTTTCCTGATCTTTCTGGATTCTCTTCAATAAGCTTGATGTTACATGTCAAAAATTATGTCTTGATACAGATAAAAGTAAATTGCTATGAAGTTTTATGGATGGAGCTAGGATGAAGTTAATGTTTCTGAATCTGGATAGTTGGTAATTTGACATAAAAAATATTTCATTTCCCTCCCTCCCTCCCCCGCCCCCCCAAGATAAGTTGCAGATGCAGAAGGTCGGGAAAATAACTTAATGCCATTGCAAAAAGTAAACCAGGCCACAATGACATGCCCTTTAGGTGGGACACAACACACAATCCTCACACCTGTGCAAACCCTTTATTAAAGCAACAATCAAAATACAGGATGAATCACATTTTTTTTCTACTATAACATCAACTTAAATATCAGTCATTTGTTTCCATATTTAAATTACTTTTAAAAGGTTGAACATTTATAGTTCACAAAATCGCCAGTTTGACATTTTCCCCAGGTAAATTTTTTTACTTTCCAATTTTAATACAGGATATTCAGAAGTAGATATATAGCAAACCAAACAGAAATACAAGCATCTTCTTGGACCCTAATTCATTGTAGGCAGCTCTATGGTATCAGAGAGATACATTTGAAGGCTATTGTTACAGGTTAAATAAAAAATAATTCATGCCAAAATATTCTTAGAGCTAATTGTTTTATAGTTTTACATTCTCTAAAGCTTTAATTTTGATTGTGGTAGTCTAAGTATTAGCTTCCTTAAAATGGTATCTCTATAGAATCATAAAGATCATTGCCAACCTCATATGTTTTCTTGTATAACAAACTCTCAGTCCTTTGTAAAACATAATAAGCAATTCTATTTTACTTGATTCTACCCCCCCCCCCCACTGATTTATTTCATCCAAACCAGATTAATCATTGTAGAAGCCCCAAGAAAGGCATTAGGAAAATGAATGTTGTCATCTACTGAAGGGCTTTTAAATGAATAGGTAAATGTAAAAATGAATATTATGAACACCTGATATCTTATAGATATCAGGTGTTCAAAATATGTGTGGGAATATACAATGAGATCTGATAGGTATTTAAAGACTACAATAAATTAGTTTAAAAATCTAGTAGAAACAGGAATAATAATCTTAAGGGATTGCTAAAAGGATATGGGAAGATAGGTACAGGTCAGTAGTTGAACTGTGCTGAGTATAAAATAGAGTATCTGAAAGAAGAGTTAAACGCTCCATTTTCTTACCAAATGAAACACTGAGAGGAAATCCCCCTTTAACAGAACCATTTCAGAGTTTCAACACTGGCACAATATTTCCATTTGCGAATAAAAGATGCCAGATTTGCCATTGTAAAATGGTTCCTCCCGTGGTTGGGATTGGTATTTGTATAGTGAACTTGATTTGTGTTGGCTGCACCACATTGAGAGTGTGCCTGTACAAAACATGCAAATATTCATTGTGCCTCACATTTTCTTTATGTACTAAAGAAGTGAGCAGATCTTAGATCACTAATAAATAACAACCCAAGCATTAGATTTAAAACAGGTTATCAGTTCATTAAATAATCTACAGAGCCATAGTTCAATTCTGTCTTTCCATTAAGTTGTTTTCTTATCTCACACTTGCCCTTTAAAGGGAAGCTTAAACAACATACACAATTAAAAATGCAGCAAACAACAAAAAAGAAAAAGAAAGGAAGGGGATTCCAGAATCCATAGTTTTGAAAAAAAGGAATGCTTATAAACATCTGAGACAGATCATTCTTGATGTAATGATGACACAATAATGCTTGGTATGAGAACATTCACAGATTTTCAGAGTGACTTCTATAGATTAGGCATCACATTTAGTTCCTAGAGATTTCAGTCAGTCAAGTATTAGTATTTCTTTTTATTAAGTATGATATACAAAAAGATGAGAAGAGTAGATGTGCCCTAACGATATGAAAATATAATATATTAAACAAAACCACTATAAATTACATATTTTTCAGTATAAATGTTTCATTTACAATAAATACCATCCAAGTTTGCAGACACCTATGTGAATTAAATATGCATACTATCTGAATTATTTTCAGAATTTCAAGAAAAAAATTGCTAGAATATAACCAGATGACTCAGAAACCCGAAATTGTTTGATTTTGAGAATGACTACATATAACCCAAGGAACATAGCTTGGGATTTGGTGTTAAGCTTTTAAAACTGCCCAAATGAGTCTGACATGTGTTGTGCGTGTGTGTGTGTGTGCGCGCACACACACACACACACACTCACACAGCCATATGTCTATGAATCTTATTGATCTTCGAAAATCAGCTGAAAGTCACAAGGTCATCTACATTTCATATTCTAGCAGGAGAACCTTTCTCCCTTTGTAAGAAGCAATAGGATGGATAGGAAGAGTGTAGAATTTCTGGGAGGAGAAATCTCTGTTGTAAGCCAATTTCCCTTTAGGTTGGCTATTATTATATCAAGAGCTTTTGGATGCTTAAAGAGGGAGAACATTTTGATATAATCTCCTCAGTCTAAAGAAGCTAAAAGCAAAATGGAAACATTCTTTGGTCACACATTTCTGCTCCTACTTCATAAAAAATTTGCCCATTTTAAACGTTTTACCCTGAATCAATGTCTAGACGAAATACTAGATGTCTTCTCCTGTAATTTTCATGTGGAAATATGCACATGGGTTTGGGTGGAATGAAAACAGAATACATTGAGAAACAGTTCTCACAATACCCCAAAGTGAGCTTAAGTCTCTCTTGTTTTGGGCATATAGATCCCTGGTAAGAGTTTGTTGACCTCTATAACAAGTGAAAAATGTTTATATTCTGAGAGTTGGAGATAAAACTTTTCTGCATCCAAATACATAAAATCCCAATCAGGAGAGCCCAATCAGGAAGCATGGTTTCTCTTGTTGCTCACTACTAATTTCTTTATGTGACCACCCAAGATGCCAAGAGTTCATTCTTGACCAAGAGATGTCTGATCAAACTCCACATCTTGTGAGTTTGCCTTCAATATCAGGTATCTAGGAGTAAAAAAACCCATCAAAGCCATTCCTAAAGCCATACCCACTGCCCTCAGCTACAGAGCTAGAGACATTTGCTGTAAAGTTTGGACAGCAAAAGCATCCAACCTCATGTACCCATTTTTGTTCCTAATATTGCATGTCTCATGCTATGGGGGCCACCATGAGAGATTACCAATTTTCCATAAAACTTTAAATGTCTGAGCTAGAAGGGATTTTGTGATCAACGAGCACAACAACCCCTATATTTTGCAAGTTAAAAAGATTAAACCCCAGAATGGAGAAGGGAACTGCCCAAGGTCACTCACTTATCCAGAGAGTGGCAGATTAAGGACTAGACATCTTCATCTGCTCTCTCATCACCAATGTGGTCCATGTAACTAACCTCCAATGTCATGACCCTTATAACTGCTTTAAGGTTAGTGTCTCCCTCCTCCTAAGTGAACATGAAATAACACCACTTGTTCTCATCATGATTAAATCTAAATTGTAGAAGTGGTCAAATGATTAATTTGTGGGGCAAGGGGGGAGAAGATCTACAATTTACTTAAAATGCTATGATTTTTGAAAATCATACTTACTCATTATTGAGTAAGTAATGCAGCATAAACATTAGAGATACAAATGACAATCTTTAAAGTAACTGTGAAAAAGAACAAGGATAATATTGGTTTGGTTCTGTGAGAGAATGAGACTATTTAAATGGTGCTTAGGACTTACCAAGTCTTCTGCCTCTGACAGATAAGGAAACTGAAACCCAGACTTGCCCAAAGCCAGGCAGCTGGTTATTGGCATTGCCAAGTAAGGTGTTGGCCTTTGGATGACTAGTTTTGTCTTTTGTCTATGACATCATTCTACCTTGCTTATAACTTTCTTGTGAGACTAAAAATTAATTTAATACTTTTGGCATGAAATTTGATGGTACAGTTTCCTATACTATTATAATACTAGAGGCCCGATGCACAAAATTCATGCAAGGAGCTCAGCCATCGTGGCCCCGGCTTCGTCTGGAAGGTTGTCCGGATGGTTGTTCTGCTGTTTGGTCTAATTAGCATATTAGCTCTTCATTATCCTTCCCTCCAAGTCCTTGGGTAGCCAATATTCTACAACCTACAGGGATTCAAATGCCTCTGACTTAGGAAGCAATAAATTTTCCAGGTAAAGATCGGGTTGTTTTTTTTTTTTTGAGGATGATGTTACTTAAATGTAAAAACAGCAGTTTTCATGGTTATTACGGGTATACTCAACCTTTTATAATCCACCATCACCACCATACTTCAGTTGAGCTCACACAAAGGTTCTTAGAATTGGACAGGTAAACACGTTTTCATTTGGCTATTAAAGTGCTGTTCCTGGGCAAAGTTTTTCTCAGTTTCACTTACAGCAGCTTTATTGGAAACAAGTAAAAATCAAGGTATGAAAATAGGCCTTGGGAATAACAAAAACAAGGAGTCTAGTGACTACTCTGGAACATTATAAATGACTTGTAGATATCAGCCCTGGTACTGGTGACTGATACCAAAGCCTCTGAGGTAAATGTTCTAGGGGAAAGCAAGGACATAGAAGACTAAGTCAGAAAGAGCCATTAGTATTAATATAACAACAACTACTCCATTTCAAGGAACAGTGAAAGGAACAAGGACTGAGAAGAAAGTGCAACAAACCCATATACGTGCATTTGCTATTGTAGCAGACCTATAATTTTTTTTAAAGAAAAGCAATGCAGTGTGCATTGGACAGGGCTCTTGAATTCAGAATTTATCTTACAGTAGTGTACTCTTTGCCAAAAGGGCATCACCAGTGAAAGTATTTGGCAGAGAATTGTCTCTAAAACTTGTATCACTTGGACAATAGCATCAATTCTGCACCCTGATGTTTCCTGCATCCTTTTCTCCTGGGGAGTCCAGTCACAAGGACTGCACACAGGTGTTTCCCCTTCTACAATAGCATCACTCCTACCTAAGGGATGAGAGTCTCCTGGTAAGGCTTAGTGGCAAGTGCGTACTACATCTGGACTACGAGGAGCAGCCCCTGATTTTCTTAATATGCATAGCTTTTCAGAGTTGATATTAGACATGGCTTTCATAAATAATGCAGGTGTTTCTTTCATGTGCCACTGCCAGCTCTGTAGTTTCCAGGTGAGCTGGCGGCGGGACTCTATCTGATACCTCAACAGCCATGGGCTCAACAGGTGTGGGCTCTTCAGGCGTTAGCTCTGTGGATGTTACATCTGTAGAAGGCTCTACAGTTTCTGGGGATTGTTCAGCTGACAGTTCTGTGTCCTCTTCATCTTTGACATCTTCAAACTGTACACCCTCTTGGTCATCCACGTGATCTTTTTTGGATTGTGGATGCACGGACACCTTGATGGCAATCTGCTGAGGCTGTTCATGCAGCGATGAGGCGTCTGAGTCGGCGGTGGGAGAGTCACTTCGCTTCAGAGAGTTTCGGATCATGTATACCTCATCCCTGTCCATGGCTTCCTGGCCTTCTGGTGTGTGCTGCACAAAATTCTGCCCCTGCTCCTCCAGCCTGACCACCTCCATGATTTCCTCCATGATGGTTCTGCAGTTCATAATGAGAGGAGGCAGCGGCACACTCCTGGCCAGCTCTTCAATGTAGCGGGCAAACTCCATGGTTTTGAACTGGGTGACTTTGGCAAGCTCTAGAGTTTTGGCTGAGGTGATGATGGGGATCCGCTTGGCGATCTCAAATGCCTTCTGCAGCTTCTCTGCACCTTCTGTCCTAAAGAACTCGTTGATGGCCTTCTCTGTCTTCTTCAGGTGGCTACTCATCATACACAGACGGGTGATGTTGAGGACCATGACGATGGTGAAGGCCACGAGGCAGACCACCATGTAGTAGACACCCATGTCTCCCGAGGTGAAGATGACGCGCAGGGTCACCGTGTTGTTCACAATGCCATAGGCATTGGAGGCAACACATGTGTATTTCCCTCGGTCTGAAAAAGACACCTTGGTGATGTTCAGGAGGCCACCCTCGTGCATCTGCCATTTTCCTGTTGGAAGGGAGAGAACATTCAAAGAAAAGTCATATGGTTTCTATTGAAGTGGCTACAAGCTTGCACGTTACTAGAAATATCTTCTATTGATGATAGCAACAGTGAACCTTTATTGTGTGCCCAACATTGACATGTATAAACTCATTTAATCTTCACAACAACTCTGTTGTATGGGTACTAATACTAGCCCCACTTTATAGGATGACAAAACGGAGGCACAATTAGACTAAACCATGTTCCCAAGATCACTAGTTTGGAAGTAGTAGAGCTAGAAGATGAACTCAAGTTCAAGAGTCTTCACTCTTTAAACCACCAAAGCATACTGTATAATTCCACATTCTAGTGAAAAATAAACAATCTGGAAAATACTGTGCTCTTACTAGAGAATTCCTTCACTGTAGCATCTGATTTTCTAACCTGCCTGTGAGCATGACTCTGTTGAACACTGGGGAGTTTAATGCTTCTCAGAATATCAAGTAGTTTAGGACCAACATAAAATCTGGAGTAAATCAAATTAAGTTATAATTGTTTACCCAGGTTGTTCATATTTGACATTGAAGTTGTCCTTGTATGACCTCTATTGATTAACACATGATTGTGTCATTAATTTTGAGAATCTACAATGAATTATCTATACTACTTATCTATATTAGCTAACAATGTGAAGATTCAGAGGTTGGATATGAATTAGTATCAATTTGTTTTAGTTTTGAAAACAAATGATAGACTCATCAAATTGAAAGTAAGCCTCACACAGTAGAGAATGCATGTTGATAACAGAAATACTTCCCTCTGGCCTGGAAAGGACCTAGTGTTGCCTTGTGAATGAGGTTCTGAGTCAGGCAAAACTCTTTAGTTGGTGTTAATTCCTAGTCTGCCTGTATACCCATAGGTCAGAGGATCCCTGGACAACATGAAACTAGATTTGGCTTGTGGGTCTTGGGTCTGAGCTTTTCTGTAATCCCATCTCTACCCACCTACACTGTCCTATAGAGAAGGGAGGGTCCAGGTCAGGCCTCGGGGGAGGTCTAAGGAACAGAGCAGGCAGATATTTCTCCATAAAAGCACTCTAGTTCCCCAAACCAGCTAGAGGACCTCTCCTGAGAGATTGGACCATTTAACGTGTAGTTTCCTCCTAAATACCTATTATTGCATAGGCTTTTTACTTGTTTCTTCCCTCCTGGCAGTGACTTTTAATTCTAATTAAGAGTCTGATATTTGCTGAAACTGGTTTGGCTCAGTGGATAGAGCGTCGGCCTGCGGACTGAAGGGTCCCAGGTTCGATTCCAGTCAAGGGCATGTGCATTGGTTGCGGGCACATCCCCGGTGGGGGGTGTGCAGGAGGCAGCTGGCCGATGTTTCTCTCTCATCAATGTTTCTAGCTCTCTATCCCTCTCCCTTCCTCTCTGTAAGAAATCAATAAAATATGTGGTGTTTTTTTTTAAAAAAAGAGTCTGATATTTCCCAAAAGCAACAAGCAAAATGCTCCTTTTTAAAACTAGTGAGCACATACATGACCAAGGGACTAAGGAATAAGGCAACAGAGGGCCTTCTATATTCCACCATCGTTCTGCTACCACATGGTGACTGCAGTCCAAGGAACATTCTGAAGGAAGCTGGCAGGAGCGGTGAGGTGCCTCCTGCGGGCCGCAGTCCCTGACTTACTAGCCCTGGGGAATCTGACAGGATGCCCTTAGTGGATGCTGTCACATTACTTTGCTTTCTGAAAGAACATCTGTGAAGAGTGGTTCCTGGTGTCCCTGACTAACCCTTTTCTAACAATTCAGCCAGTATATTTTCCCCAAGAGTAGAAAACACTGGTTTGGAAAATCTAGCGAAATGTTCAGTCTCTGTGAATGTGCAAGAATAAACAAACCTAGCACCCGGTCTGTGAAGTTTTCTCTCATTCTCATGAGGCAGGGGCAAGCTTCCACCCCTTTCATCCCCTGAACCTGAATTTTGATACTTTTACTGCAGATTTATCCAAATGTATAATGATAGGAGGCAAGGGGAATGATGATTTTCTTAAAATTTGATTGTTTCATAAGAGTAGACTACAACAGGCCTAGGAGACAAAAAAAAACAAAAACAAAACAAAACAAAAAACCCCTCTAGTTGATTAAAAGCTTATTATAGATATGGAAGGCACTGGGCTCCAAGAATTATAGGTGATACATTTACCTTTATTTGTAAGAAAATACAAAAGGAAATAGGGTGGAAGAGGGTGAGGAGGTGAGGTTATTTGTATGGGGAATGATTATAATCAATTTATTCATCTTCTAACCTCCCCAGTGCCACTCCTTTTATGGAGGAATTAATCTGTAAATACAAAAACAGAGTAGTCTGAACCTGCGTGCAGAAAAGAACACTAAGCTAGGAAGGTAGGCAGCTAATCTATATATATAAAAGCCTAAGCGACCGAATGACCAGTCGCTATGATGCGCACTGACCACCCGGGGGCAGACGCTCACTGCAGGAGCTGCCCCCTTGTGGTCAGTGCGCTCCCACAACAGGAGTGCCGCTCAGCCAGAAGCCAGGCTCATAGCTGGTGAGCACAGCAGCACTACCAAGCGGTGGCAGGAGGGACAGCAAGGCTGGGATGAGCAGGAACAGCGCCGGCTCGGGCTCCTCCCAAGCTGCCTGCCACTTTGCACACTGTTACATCTCCCGAGGGGTCCTGGATTGCGAGAGTGTAGGCCAGGCTAATGGACCCCCCCAGTGCACGAATCCATGCACTGTGCCTCTAGTGGTAATATAAATAGCCTTCTCCTGGCACCTACATAATAGTTTTAGTCATATTGTATTTTGTTACAAACGAAATGCAACAATATATTTTATTTACAACATGCCAATGCTTTCCACTATTTCAAGATGTTTCTCAGTGTAAATTTCATAGTTATTTTCAGGCATATTTGTAATTGTGTACTGACATGTATTTATTCTGGACCCAAGCAATTCAATGCAGATTAGAATTTAGACATTTCAGAAGATTCTTTTCACATTGTGCAAAGAGGCACAGTTTGGAACCAAACACAACCTTAGTAGGTGACATTTATGGCTCATTTTGGGGAAAAGCAGATTTTCAGCAGATATTTACTTAGAAGCATATTCTGCTTCTTAGTCCAGGGCAGTGGGTCTTTAGACTAACATCTTTTATATACTTTATTCAATCATTAATTTAGTTTGTTCTTGAATTCTGAAGCCTGGCTATGTATCTGTGAAGTGACTATATTTGCTTAACTATAAACTATGACAAAATGAATCTACCAGTATGTTATGATCCTAAAACACTTGGGTTATTACCTATAATCTGAGCTGCAGCACCCTAGTTAAATGACTGGGACCACATCTCTCCCTGCCAGCAATTTCCTGTTTCCAATCTAGGCATCTCTTTAGTTTTTGGTCCTTTACTAGATTCCTCTTGAAACAACCATCATATTTATTTTAAGGATTAATGTGGTTTAATTACATTTAGACTTTAATGTGTGACCTGGATTAAACATTCTATTATCAGATCACAAAGGAAGTCTTTGGAAGCCAACACACACACACACACACACACACACACACGCGCGCGCGCGCGCGTCTACCTCTCTAAAGACTGTACTGTCAGAAGAGCTAAGATTTCGACCTCAAAGGTGATGTAGGTCTGTCAGGCTTCTTTTATAAAGGCTGATACATTGATTCCTTCCTAGGAATTAGGACTCAAATTATGCCTCAGCCTCAGTTAACCTGTGACTAGTGATAAAGATTTCTGCTTGTTCTATTATCATATGAACCCCTAGAAATGATGACGATGGCACAAATTCCACCTTGGGGGTCCTCCCACATCAGCTTGGAGCCCAGGCTCATGCAGAATCTCTGCAGGGTACCTGCCCAGCTGGGATCAACCTGAGAACATTTTCTGTGCTGCACGGAGCCATTCACCTCCGTCTATACAGACCTTGTCCCAAGAGTCATTCTGGAACGGTCCCAACTTCAGCTGTCAGAAAGTTAAATAAAAACACTCCCAGAACTATACACATGAATCGGGTATACACTGCGCTGTCCCCCTGTGTTTTAAATTGTAATTGAGAGGCAATGTCCAAGTCACAGGCGTCCTCAAACTACGGCCCGCGGGTCACATGCGGGTGTTTTTGCCGTTTTGTATTTTTACTTCAAAATAAGATATGTGCAGTGTGCATAGGAATTTGTTCATAGTTTTTTTTAAAACTATAGTCCGGCCCTCCAACGGTCTGAGGGGCCGTGAACTGGCCCCGTTTAAAAAGTTTGAGGACCCCTGGTCCAAGAGATGTGCTGCATTTTTATTACGTTGCATCACTTCAGCATCAACACATACCTAAAATGTCAGCAGCTAATGCTAAGTCAGTTCTACATGCATTGATTTCGGAGGAAATAAAACAGGCAGCTGTTGAACCATTACTTTCTGAATGCAAAAGATTACATGTATTCCCGAACCTTCTTGATGGTAGTTCACGTCCCCCCAATGCTTTGCTGACTGTAGTTCCCCCTTTGAAACACCCTTCCTCCATCCCCCCTCTTCACTCTGGTCCTCTGAGTGTCATCTGAAGGTCAGGCTAAAATACTGTCACACGCAGCAGGAAGAGACTGGAAAAAAGGAGCCAGATAGACTAGAGTTTGCCCAGAACCTGTCACAGTCTTGCCCAAGAAACTCCAAGCACTAGAATCACACGTGAAAATCATCCACACGTGAACAGAAGTGTTGTGGGGACAGGTTCTCCTTTGCAAAGAGAAAAGCTAGCAGATGTTATTTCTTAGCTGTGCTGTGGTGTGCGCTAAGCTGCACAACAAAGCTGACATTTTTAGAAGGCAGCGATCTTTCTTTTAAATCTTGTTCATGCATTCAGTAACGATTGTTGAATACATTGTTTATATACCAGCTTCCACCCCAGAATGTGAAAATGCAAAGATGATGCCTGACTGCAAAAACAGTCCAAGCCAAAGAGGGACACAGACTCCAATAAATAACTGGGGTTTCCCTGGCACAGGACAGGGGCTGGGGAAGGGAACAGTGGGGACAGGCTTCCTAGAGAGGCTTGAGGGAAGCACAGGAGCAAAAGAGGGAAGTCGGTGGGTGCTCCTATAGCTGACAAAACATTTTTAAAATCCAGAAGGGCCAACCCAAAAGAAAAAAAATGGAGAAAAGATGTGAATGGATAAGTCACAGGGAAAAAAAGGAAATGCAGATGGTATCTAAGTGTAAAAAAACACCAATGATTTATAATTGAAATTTAAAGGGATTAATTTTAAAAAACATAACTTTTTCACTTTTCAGAATGCCAAATAAAGGGGGAGGGGTGATACTGAGAATACATTATGTTTCCAAGAGAACAGAGAAAGGAACACTCCCCCACACTGCAGGTGGGAGTTGGGTGGCTAAAAACCTTTGGAAGGTTGATTTGGAGGAATCCTCAAAATTTAAAATGAATGTAACCTATGAGCAACATTTAGACTTGAAATTCTTCAACTCAGGCAAGCCTAGATTGACTGGGAAAATATTAATGAATGCAAGAAAATCAAGGTAATGAAAAATATTTCTTTCCAGAATAGTTTTTCTCTCCAGGGACATAGTTCTAGAGTTTTCTTCCCCTGCCAACATTCTCTGGAATAAGCCGTCCAGGAAGTCCCACCCAGGAAGGTGGCTGCCCTGGTACCTCTGTGCCACCCTGGGGCATGCCTGCACACATGGAGGGGAAGTCACTGAAGACAGCACAACGTCGTGTCAATAGGACAGTGTCAGGAAGAGAAGTGGATCAACAGCACCGTATGACTACAGTTAAACCTGTAAACATTAGGACATTCTATGGCAGTGGTTCTCAACCTTTCTAATGCCGCGACCCTTTAATACAGTTCCTCGTATTGTGGTGACCCCCAACCATAAAATTATTTTCGTTGCTATTTCATAACTGTAATTTTGCTACTGTTATGAATCGTAATGTAAATATCTGTGTTTTCTGATGGCCTTAGGCTCTATAGCAGCGGTTGAGAACCGCTAGCAGGGTCACCGCTAGCAGGGTCACCGCTGCTATAGAGCCTAAGGCCATCGGAAAACACAGATATTTACATTACGATTCCATTAACAGTAGCAAAATTACAGTTATGAAGTAGTAACGAAAATAATTTTATGGTATAGGGGTTATTGTGACCCAACGTAAAACTAATATACGGTACCAGATCAGAACTATCGCTCATGCAAACAACTTTGGACCCAGGTCTTGCTGTACAGAGATGAGCTGCATCAACACTTTCTGGAACTGAAGAACCTTAAGGAAAGTGAGAGCACAACCCACAAAGACACTGTAATTGCAGCTTTTCTCCAAATACCATGTCTATGGAAATCCTAAATCTTCCCAGCTTTTCCTACGGATCACTGAGCATTAAAAATTAACATTATATCCAAATGCTAAGCTCTTAGAATTTCCCTCAAATTACTTATGAGAAGAGAAGGATTTCTTTTGCCTTAGAGATGTCTGTGGATGTGTAAACAAACTGATGTACAGTTTGTCTACTAGTATATCCCCAGTGAGTGGTATAAGATTAAAACTGTTCTAAACTCCATTTACTCAGGCTCTTAAGCTCCTCGTGTCCATGCTATTCAAGAAGGAAGAGTTCAATCTGCCAAAACAAGGAGGTTATTTTCCTGAAACCAACTTAAATAAAAATGTTCAGGTGGTGAGAATTCCAGTGAGTGTTTATGTAAACATAAATGAAACACAACATTCACTTGAACAAGCATCTCATTGCACTGATGCTCTTCAAGTAAGAACAAAATGTATGTGGGTTTGTGGCTACAAATGTGGCCCTTATTTTCCACTATGAAATACGGGCTTCTGTAGCAAAAGGATCCATGCCCTTTCACAAAACATAATTGAAAACAAATTTAGCACTGCATGGCTGCACCTGTTACAGGGCTTCTGCAATACACGACAGCTCCTTAAAGCCACTGCATAGTCAGGTTTTATACATTGCAAGCTGCAAGGGCTCTTGTGCCCTCCCTCCCCAGTCCTCCCAAGGAACCTCTTCAGAATACTACTAGGGCAGCTCCAACAAGCCAGCTCCTCCATCATGTGGAGCCACGGTAGCCTAGGATAACAGGTTTAGCTCAGCTTTCAGCTCAGGATGGTGAGAGTGGAAGGACTGGGCAGATCCTGCACTTCTGCTCTGCTTAAAGGCACGAGTAATATCTGAAAAGCACCTATATTTTCTTTATTTTTAAATATATATACATTTTATTGATTTCAGAGAGGAAGAGAGAGGGAGAGAGAGAAACATCAATGATGAGAATCACTGATAAGCTGCTGCCTGCACGCCCACACTGGGGATTGAGCCTGCAACTGGGGTATGTGCCATTGACTGAAATTGAACCCAGGATTCTTCAGTCTGCAGGCCGAAGCTCTATCCACTGAGCCAAAGTGGCTAGGGCAGCACCCATATTTTCATTTTCTGGTAAGGGAAACAACATATGCTTCAGCTAATTTGATCTGGTATTCTTAATTTTTAAAACAGTGCCAAGCATGTAATTCCATGCAGACTAGTAAGAGTCATTTTTGATAGTAGCTATAGGTGGCCTTCCAAGACAAGAGCAACCTAAACTGGGTTCATATGAAAGGATTACATTTTGGGAATCTCAGCTGTCATCCTTATCTGAGGTAGATCTGGAAGGGTCTTTTCATGGCTAAGACTAAAGCATTGTGGCTCACATTCCCAAATGGAGCACAACTCATTTAAAGAAACACACACACATACACACACACACACACAAAAAAAAAAAAAAAAAAAGAAAGAAAGAAAAGAAAAAGAAAAAAG
Organism: Eptesicus fuscus; assembly: GCF_027574615.1. Classification (NCBI taxonomy): domain Eukaryota; kingdom Metazoa; phylum Chordata; class Mammalia; order Chiroptera; family Vespertilionidae; genus Eptesicus; species Eptesicus fuscus. The sequence continues at coordinate 38,822,751 of NC_072478.1, read as the reverse complement.
AAACACAAACAGTGATTTGTTGCCAAGTTGGCCCTTAATATGCCTCAGTTTGGAAAATGAATCAATGTATTATGCCAAAAGACATGATGGGTCCACACAACTGAAGACCCACTTCACAATGATTCTTTTTCTAAAAATATATTTTATTGATTTTTAACAGAGAGGAAGGGAGAGGGATAGAGAGCCAGAAACATCGATGAGAGAGAAACATCGATCAGCTGCCTCCTGCACACCCCCCACTGGGGATGTGCCCGCAACCAATGCACATGCCCTTGACCGGAATCGAACCTGGGACCCTTGAGTCCACAAGCCGACGCTCTATCCACTGAGCCAAACTGGTTTCGGCCACAATGATTCTTTAGTTCACTGAGGTGTGCCTCTTTGGGTTAGACCAGGCTTTCTCAACTTGGGTACTACTGACATTTTGCACTGGATAATTCTTTGTAGGGGTCTATCCTGTGCATGGTAGGGGGTTTAACAGCATCTCAAAACACTGGGTTCAGCAAATGTAAAGGTCACCCTGTGTGTAAGATACTTTGCAATTTCCACTTACACTGCTTCTTCAGAGAAAGAAGCCTCTTGGGTATCAATGGGCCCTGTGTATACAAAGTGATGAGATAGGGGAGGGCGAGCCTCTGCTGGTGGAGAGATTCCAAACTAGCTATCATGGCAGTCATATTCTTTTGAAATTTCAAATTAACATTTAAGGGACATAATTTTGTGTGTGTGTGTTTATTAAATTTTATTTAAAAGGTTGAGAAACTGAGGTAGAGAATAAGAAATTACCTGGAAAATGATTCCCTTTCTTTACAAACCAGAGATTTAAGCACTTAGAATCTATGATTGTGATGATATAGGACAATATTTCCAATGACAGCAGTTGCCATTTAGTGATAATTTGGTATGTGCCAGGTAGTGTATTAAGCATTTAACACAGAATAGGTTATTTAAGACTCACAAACTCACATGGTAGTAAAAGGAATTGTCTCTATTTTACAGATAGGAAAACTGTGGCTCATAAAAGTTAAGGGCCCTTGTCAGTGTGGGTCTATGGTTAGAGCATCAGCCCACACACCGAAAGGTTGAGGGTTCAATTCCCAGTCAAGGTCACATACCTTTGTTGCAGATTCTATCCCCAGCCTTGGTCGGGCATGTGCGGGAGTCAACCAATCGATGTGTCTCTCTCACATTGATGTTTTTATTTTCTCTCTCTCTCCCATCCCTCCCTACCTTTTGCTCTCTCTAAAAATCAATGGGAAAAATATCCTCAGGTGAGGATTAACCAAAAAGAAAAAGAAAAGTTAAGGAACTTGCTCAAATAAAAACTATCATGTGCTTCTTGGGAACTTCCAATAATGTATTTATAATCCCATATACTTTGACTAATGCCTTTTGACAAGTTGATTTTTTAAAATCTCAAATATTGAATCTACTAAAAGAGGAATTCAATATAATATTTCCATAAGTTAACACACTACTTCATGCTGATCTTAGAGTCCAAAGACAATTTACATTCAATGCTGTGGGAACTGACCTCCTTCCATGGACATTAAGTAGGGTGGTGTGATACACTACACTGTATCTACAGGGTTGAAACTTGGCTGGCATAGCCTGCTGATGTCCTTTACAGAAGTAGTTAAAAGGCAATTCATAGTCTATTTAAAAAATCTGAAAAGCAGAGAGATAAAAACAACACAGTGATATAAGCTAAATGCAAAAAGATAATGATGACCACAGAGTAGCAGCTGTGACGAGTGTGGACTTTGTGTATAGTTCCGCTCAGTTACCCTGTGCATGTTTATTTCCAAAGATAATTCTTAGTTTTGGTGACAGAATGCTATGAGTACGGAAAACAAATCCACGAAAAGGTCTAAAATCCAACTTTAAGGAAGATTTTAAATGTCATCACTAACAACCCAGACATGTTTACAAAGGCCTGTACCACCGACTTTCTGGAAATGCTTGTTATTTAGCATCTGATAAAAGTGCTAATGTGCATTTAAATGGTTTCAAGTCAAGGTAACAAGCCACAGCAGAAATGCACCTAATAATATGTACCTGAAATAACTAAGACTTTTTCATAATACTTTCGGACAACTATATATTTCTACTTATCTCTAGCAAAAGAAAAATGGAAACCAGCACATTGCATAGCCGTTTGTTGATTATTCATGGTATTTGAATTCTGACCCCAAACATGTCCTTCAGTGAATGATAAAAAACAAACAAACAAACACAAAAAGTCTTCCTCCAGAAATAGATTACACACTGACCTCTCCTGGTCCTGTGGAACTGAAGTGACAAGCAGCAGGGGAAAAAAGCAAAGCCTCTGCCAATACCAGGAAATAGCCCCATTCTCTCTAGGAGGGCAGGGCTGGCATGAATAATCGCTACCACACTTTGGCAGCACAAACAAGAAATGAAATTGCTCCTTTCCCGACTAATCACAGAGCGAATGGTAGTGTGCTCCTGGAGCAACTCCCCAAATGATTTTGAATACATTTCTGTATATACATGTCACAACATGCACCCTAACACTGTCAAACTGTGATGGCGGTGGTTACAATGTCTCTTCCGTCCTGGAGGGCTTCTCTCATGCACTCAGGCTGGGTTAGATGCTCTTCAACATTTTTTGCCTACTGAGACCTGAAAGATGAGCGGCTAGTTGCTGGTTGGACAGAGAGGGAGAACAAATATGTACCAGCGTGGCTGCACTGTGGTGTAATTTCCTCTCCATTTACCTGGCTGTTCATTTGTCAACATGAGGATTAATAATACCTCACTGTCATGCTTATTGTAAAGATCAGAAATAGCGCAGGGAACTTGGTATGGGGGCTTCATCATTGTTAGTGGCTGTTAATGAAAATTACATTCATTTTGTGAGTTTGGCTTTAACAGTAGTCTACTGTATCTAGGCAACGTTCCAGGGTATTAGCATCATTTTTCATTCTCTATTCAATCACCTCTTTGTTGAGTTGTAGCATTTCATAAACTTCTCTAGCCTATCAGCATGAAAATTAAGATCTATGTCTGTGTTATAATAGAGGCATTTTCTTCATTTGAAGACTACGGGTTCTCTAATAGGTCATTCTAGGACTAAAATTCTGATATTTTATAATGAAGGGGGCCGTTTCTACTCTTTCCTATGTTCTACTTGGTTGTTAGGTACAGTGTTTTCTATTGCCCCGTATTACTTATGTTCTGAAATTACTATAATTATGCATTGTAATTGCAAAGGCTGAGTTAGAACATCAAGTACTAGTTTTATGAGTTCGTTTTAAAAATCTACAGTGCATCTTCCATCTGAGAATTCAAAAGAGCAGCCTGATTTATCAGCAAGGCTGCTGGCTACAAACATGATGCTGCTACTAAGTTCTGATCTAGCAGTTAGTTCTCTGTGCCAAAGGCTCTCCACTGGTTGCCACAGCCCAGGGGTCACTGACAGGCTGAGCACCCATAAAACAAAAGAACACAGAGCCAAATGTAACTTCCTTCTCATTCCACTTCCCAACACACAGATGATGAAGGCAGGGTACAGAGTCAGCTTGCCAAGATGAAGTAAATAGCAATAAAGACCTTTTCAACTAAGACATCACATGTTCTCTTGGAAGCAGGAAGGTGCTACCTTGGGACAGTACTCAAGATGTCACAACTGAAATTCAGGCCCCAGGACTGGGCTGTTTCCACGGTTTTCTTTCTCTCTAAGACTTAGGGGTGTCAGTGCCTCAGTCTCAACTCTTTAATACCCAGGGATAACCTTTACTCCAAGGTCCACGGGAAAGGTAGATTCAGGTTGGAGTCCTTGCTCCCCTCAATTCAGTCACCTTGAAGTGGCCCAGCCCTGCAGAAAGATCTGATGAATTATAGGGACCTGAGCGTGTATATGTTACCATGGTTACTGTCTTTCTTCACAAGTGTGATGTCACTTCCTTTTGCCTTGTAGTCTCGGGGGAAGGAACTATGGGAATGATAACCAAATGTGGGCTGGGTCAGGGGAGGGGAGTTGTCTCATCTTTCCAGTTATTAGTGAAGGTTCTAATCACTTACTGACAGCAGGACCTTGGGAAATTTTAAGTAAAATAGGGATTTAGATTACATTGTCCTAAGGTCCTTCTAATTTAAAAAATTCTTTGGTCCCTTAATTTTACTTGGTAGGGAAAACATTCTACTCTTCTAGGTTAAACAGGCAAACATATACATGATACCTAATATATAAGATTTTATTATTTACGCTGTGCATCTTTGAATAGCTGACCCAAAGCTATGGAAGTTAGAGTACAACCGGTGTTAGGCTTTGAGCCACCTTCACCATTAGGAGCAGGGCTGTGAAGCAGAAGTATGCAATTGCAAGAAAACTCCATTCACTCAGTTCCTAATGAGACATGAAGCATTAGCCTCTATTCTTTTTTCAGAGCAATTAAGATAAAATGAGGGAAAGAGATTAAAAATGTAGGTTTCCTTGGAGCAGAAACTCTTATGGGGATTGTTTATTGGTTAAAGTGCTGTGGGAAGGAAAGGACAACGTGAAGGAAAGGGTGACAGAAGTGAATAAGCTGTGACTTCAGAACAATGGTCTTTTACTCCCTGGTCCCCAACCCCCTACTTGATCTCAAAGAAAATGCTTAGGAAAGGACACTAACTCCCTCAGGTCAAAGGATCAGGCTTGGGTGTTCAGTTCTCACACCTAAAGTAAGAAATGTCCTAATTCCCAATGACCCAATCAATCCTTTCTCAGGCTGGAATTTTCCCCGAAGTAGGCTCAGTGCTTAGGTAGGTGATTCACACTTTTTGGTCAGAAACTCATTTATTAAAAACCAAGCATCCTCCTACTAGTACATGTTATTCCTTGCCATTGCATTCGTCCTCCCTCTTGGCCTCAGCTGCAAGAGACAGTCTAGAAACTTCAGCCAGGTCACCAGGAGCCCAGACTGATCTCCAGTTGGTGGCTGTGAACTTGCACAGAGACTTCCTTTAAGAAGTATGGTCTTCAAATACACAGTCCACGGATTAAACTGACATTTAATGATAAACAACTGCTATATTGTTTATTTGAGCCAGTTCCACGAAACAAAATAAAACTCCCTTATAAATGGAATATATACTTATGGGAAAATCCTTTTTACATTTGTCCCTATATATTTTATACTCATTAAATTACAAAATGCCAAGAGGCCTTTTAAAAGGCTTTAATGTTTATCCTTTGTCTTCTGAGTCAGAGAGTGAAAAAAAAAATGAATTCATTACTGCTTTGAATCCTTAAGGCTATATATTTCACTCTTGTCTCAGAAAGAAGACAAAAGGAGGTCTTTAAATGACCCGAATAAGAACAACTCACATTCAAGGTGCTGGCTCCATAGTCTGTATTTATATTTTATGACATTTGACCCAACTTTAAAGCCTACCTCCTTCTCTCTCCTTCTCATCCTCTTCTTCTTTCAGCAGCTTGCCAACGGAATTATACCACTTGAACTGTGGATCAGGGATGCCATTAACACTACAATTAATCAAGGCACTATTCCCTTCCTTGACTATGATATGGTCAGTTCTGGCAATGATTACGGGCATAAAGCCCAAGACCATGTCAGTGCCATTTAAAGTGCTGTTAGTCATACTCTTTGCAGTCGCTAAAGTGGATACTAGGATTAAAAAGGGCACAGAAGGTAGAAAGCACACAGGCAGATGGCTCTTCAATCGATCCATCTTCTTTGCTTGCTCTGTAAGGCAACAGAGATGGTTTGCCAATGGAATCTTGTATCAGACAGCACGTTGTTCACAGCAGGCCATGGGACAAACCTGACTTGGGTCCATAAAGTTGGTTCTTGATTAAGAACCTGTTAAAACAAACAAACCACACACACATAAATATTAGCATTCATAGTTTAAAAATATTATTTATAAAATGTTAGAAACCCAGCTAAAATACCTACAAAATGTTTAAACAATACACAAATTCAGATGTTCCAAATATTAAATTACATTTCCCCCAGGAATCCTAACAAATAATTATTATTTTTACTACTGAAATATGTAGCGATGAATAGGAACATATATATATTTCTTATAAATGTATCACATTACTTCAGAAAGTTCAAAAACTGATTCAGGCTTCGTTTAGCATGACAAGGTCTCTTTTTATCCCACCACCTGTCTTCATTGTGGATGACCTGACTGTTTGCCTGGGTGGTTCCTTAACCAATTTTCTTCCAGTGAACATGACTTCCTGTCTATTTCAGTGGTCACAGCACTGCCAGCATGGGGAAGGGCTCCACCAGAATCAGTCTGGCATTCTCCTAAGTCCCCATTATGGCTTCCAGGATACGCCTTCCCTTTCATGCAGTTGCCCATGTTCTTTGAGCTTTATGGCATCCAACTCTCTGTTTCATGTTTTTGTTATCTATTGACTCATGATCACTCACTGAATTCCCTAGTTTCTTCATCTGCCTCCCAGAGGCTGGTGAACATCAGTATGTATGCAGTGACATGATGGGTAGCAGTACTTCCATGACCAAAGATCTGACTTTCACCAACATCTCTATCCTCCGTTTGACCCACTAATCATACAGCCCACACTCTAGAACTTTCATCTGTCCAAATTCTAAATTCTGAAGTTTCAAATAACTATTTTGAACTGCACCCTACCATTCCTCCAGATCTCTTATTCCTCTTACTGGACTTAGTAGCCCTCCCTTTTTTTTCTCTCTCAGTCTCTAGTTTCCTTCCTCCCCCATTTCATGTTCCAATTCTGTCTCAGTCTGGACCCAATCATGTTGACCACAATCCCCAACACCTTCACCCTTTGTTCTCTGTTGCCATGACTCTGCCAGCATATACTGGAGAGAATCATACAACCACATTATTGCCAAATTAAGGAACTATTTCCAACCCCAGCCAGGTCTCTGGTGACATCTGGCAATCTGGTTATCTGGGCTTTGTAGGTTCAGTAGCTGCTTTTCACAATGCTATGGACATCTTCAGCTTTCAAATCAAGCATCTTAGCCCAGTGTTATTCCTACTGTTCTCAAAAGGCACCTTTCTCATACTAATAATTGTAGGCATGAATTCCCACTTTCTTTTCCAAAAAATCCTGCATTTTGCCCTAAATTCCTCCCCTGTGAATTACTTTAAATACCCAATTCTGTATTTTGCCTGCACTTTATTGAAACAGCTCTTGCTGAAGTCACCAGTCACTCCTCATTGCCAAGTTTTCAATCTTTCTCTTGCCAAATCTCTGTGGTGATCACCACTATTAACTTTTTTTTTATTCAAACTCTCTCTGTGGCTGCTGCACTCTATTCCCCCTGCCTGATCTCACTATTCTGTACCAGTCCCTCTTCTTCCTCATCCGTGAAAGTTAGTTAACCCCAGAGTTTCATCACTGGCTCTCTTTTCCTTTTACCCACAGCTCTTCCTAAGGTTCCATTCTCATGCCTTTATTACTACCTCCAATCTAACAGCTCTCAAATCCATGTTCTCAGACCTGACTTTTTTCTAGGTTTCAGACTGGTACTACTAACTGCCAGAATGTTCTGAAGGTAACTCAAAATTAACATTCCCAAACAAACTCATCTTATCTGCTGAACATGTTACATTGTCTGGTTCCTTATTTCAGCTTAGGGCAGCACCATCCACACAGGCATGCATGGGTATTAGTCCTGAATTCAACTGTTGCTCTTAATACCCTCAGAACATCAGTAATTACATGCTGTTGATCCCAGCTCTTAAATGTTGCTTGTATTGTTCCATCCTTTCAATCTCCTCTGAGAGAGACTTAGTTCAGGCCTCCCTATCTTATTACCAGAAATGGTGTGGTAGCCTTCTACAGGATCTGCCTTCAATCTCTCCCCAACTCCAAATCTAGTCCCTATAACCATTCTACAGCACAGATTATATGGTGCCATTTCTTTACTTAGCAACCTTCAATGTCTCTGAACTGTCTGCATTATAGAATCTGAATTTCTCACCCTTTTTATTCACTCAAAAATAATTATTGAATGCCCACTATTAGGTAGACACTATTCTAGTCCTATAGATAGAAGAGTAGAGAAGACAGACCTTTCCTATTATGTGGAGATTATATTCTCGGGGTGGGGGGGGCAAACAATAAATAAATGCCATGTAAATAAAATTTCAACTAATGATGCATGCTTTGAAAAACACACCATGATGCAATTGAGTGATGAGTTAGGCAATCTGGGAAACTGCACTGAGGAGGTAGCCCCTGAGCTGTGGTGCTTTAGGAATCAGCCACAACTAGATCTGGGAGAAGAGCATTCCAGGAAGAAGGAACATCAAAAGCAAACAGGTGACAAGATGGGTCATAGAAGTAGACAAGCTCAGTCCACCTAGGGCTTTGCAGGACAGAGTGAAGAGTTTGGATTTTATCTAACATTCATTGTAATCTTCCAATGAATATGACTCCAAAGAATGTGACTTATTTTTGAAAATCAACTTTACTGTGGTGTAACTTATAAACAATAAATATATACCCATTTCGGGTATGCATTTTAATGGGTTTTGACAAATTTATACACCAATGTAACTACTATAATAAACAAGATGGAGGACGTTTCAATAACTACCAAAAATTATCCTGTGTCCCTTCCCAGTTTTTACACTGATCCATTCTAATTACTATTATTATTTTAATATATTGATTATTGATTTCAAAGAGAGGAAGGGAGAGAGAGTTAGAAACATCAATGAGAGAGAACCATTGGTTGGCTGCTTCCTGCATGCTTCCTATTGGGGATCAAGCCCGCAACTGGGGCATGTGCCCTGACCGGGAATTGAACTGTGACCTCCTCGTTCATGGGTTGATGCTCAACCTGAGCAACACCAGCCAGACTATTCCAGTTATTTTTGTGTATGGAATGAGGTATGGATTGAGTTTTATTCCCCCTCCCACCCTCAAATGGACATCCAGTTGTTTCAGCTCTGTTTGTAAAAAGACTTTCTTTCTTTTTTTGGTTAATCCTTACCCAAGGATATTTTCCCATTGATTTTTAGAGCAAGTGGAAGAGAGAGGGAAAGACAGAGAGAAATATCAATGTCATAGAAACACATGGATTGGTTGCCTCTTGCATGCGCCCTAACCAGGGCCTGGGCTCGGGAGGAGCCTGCAACCGAGGTATGTACCCTTGACCGGAATCGAACCCGGGACCCTTCGGTCTGCAGGACAACGCTCTATCCACTGAGCCAAACCGGCTTAGGCAAAAAAGACGATCCTTTCTACAATGGATTATTTTGCCTTCTTGTAAAAAAAGAAAAGAGTCTATTTATAAATTCTTTAGTCTGTTCCACTAATATTTACGTCTATTCTTATGCCAATATCGCATTGACCACACTATCTGCCTCATTTATTTTGGATCTGCAGTGTCTGAAGTTGTCCTTGACACTTTCAATGAATTGCTGAATGAATGAATCTCTCTCCAAAGGCAGAAATTATTATTCCAATCCTGTAGACAATAAAAGTGAAGAGGTACTAGGGGTAAGGGTGATAAATTAGTTTCAGACCATAGATTAGTTCATTGGGAAAGAGGAGGGTTTTTAGCGCTCTAGACGTCCACACTGCCGCCTGCTAGGGTGCCTTCCTGCCCCAGGAAGGCCAGCACATTACTCCACCCACAGGAATCGCGTGGCTGAGGGAGATAGCACAGGCTCCGGGCAAGCCAGATACCCTGCTATGACTGTGTAAATGTTTTCCTTTACTTGGCCAAATGTGGGGTTTCCTTTGAACAGGGAGGTTGTAAATGTGAACTATTTGATACAGAATGGTTGTGAAGAACATGGCCTCAGGTTTTAGATAGACTGGGCCAGGATCCTGGATCTAGCCACCTTAACAGGCTGTGTTTTTCTGGCCAAGTCCTTACCAAGTCCAGGGCAATTATAATGATTCATGGCCATAAAGCATTTACACACTGCTTGGCTTGATAAACAGGAATTATCAACATAATGCATCCTTTATTGAAATCATGCTTCTCAAGTTGATTTTTATTTTATCCTTCAAATTGTATCACTTAAAAGACAGACCTTCTGTTTGGTTTTGTTTAAGATATTGTTGATTGTCATCCTACCACCAGAAATAATTAGAAGCGATTTTCAGCACTGGGTCCTTGTGCAGGACTCAAGTATGAAAATATATGAGTTGCCCCGTTGGGCAGACGCTGCAGTGAGCATCTTAAGGGTACAGTAGCTGGGGTCACTCATCTGGGACTCCCCAATGCGTAGGTCAGAGCAGATGCCTAACTAAATTCCCTTGGGAGGGAATGAGAGACAAGACAAAGTGGAGGATAGGTTCTAATAAGTGTGCAGTAAGTATACTGCAGCATTTCCCCTGCCCCCACAATTAAAGAGAATGCACCGCATGGAAAGATCAAATTGATTAAAATGCATAACTCAAGAGCTGTTTTCAACAAAGGCCAGCCACATTGGGTTATACCAGTGGTTGGCAAAACGTGGCTCGCAAGCCACCTGTGGCTCTTTGACCCCTTGAGTGTGGCTCTTCCACAAAATACCCCGTGTGGGCGCGCACGTACAGTGCGATTGAAACTTCGTGGCCCATGCCCAGAAGTAGGTTTTCGGCTCTCAAAAGAAATTTCAATTGTTGTACTGTTGATATTTGGCTCTGTTGACTAATGAGTTTGCCGACCACTGGGTTATACTTTCAAACACATTATGCTAGCAAGAAGAAAGATAAGGGGATACTGCTTGCTATTCTAGTTTATTTTAATAATGTCGTAGGAGCTTTGGGCTAGAAACATAGTAACCCCTCCTGAAGCTGCATCTAGTTCCCTCAGAGACCTTGAGATGTACAGAGAAAGACTGTAACTGGAATGCAAGAATTTCGGTTAGCAAACTCATTCCTCCCTCCCCCCCATTCTTTCTCCTCCTTTTTCATTTTGAAAGTAACAAGTTACTAAGATACAGGAAACATAATGTGTAATTTATAGGTTGTTTATATCAAAGCATGTTCATCCTGAACATTTATTTTTGAAAATCAAGCATTAAGTTAACCCTAATACATTAGTCATTTTTGGTAAGATTCCACTATACCACACACCGTACTCCTTCAGTTCATATGTATATTTTAAAGTATTTATTAGTGCTGGGCACATGGCCAGGGGTTTAGAGGTGGGTGGGTTGGGAGTCTTATAAAGCTCAATCAGACATAGGCTATGGCCACACCCAGCATCCATTCCCAGCTCCACCTTCCCCTTCTCACGAATCCCACAGCTCAGAGGTCTTCTAATCTGCCCATGGCACTTGCAGCTTATACCAAACTTTGGACACTCTTCCCTGGCAAAACTGAGCTTGCACTTGTCTCAGTTTTGTCTTGAGGAAATGTCTTCAATGACAAGAATAGCTCCTCGATTTAGAATTTCCCCAATACTGGGAGGCCACAGGAATGCTGTGCACTTGCCTTAAGAAGCCACACTGATGTGGAATCTGATGGCAATTGTTTACGACATCATGTCACTTTGGACATTGGGGAAATAGCCTATACATGTACTTTGTTCAGCTTGTCAGATTTTACAGACCGAATTATGGAAAGTTCAGTTAATCACACTATACAGCACTGTGAAAGACATGTCAGCCAACTGAAGAATAAACCTTGAGGATTATAATCCAGCAGCTCGAAATGCAGCCCTTCAAAATATAAGAACAAAGGCCACCAATTCCAAAACCAGGATTTCAATGGACAAATTGTTAAGCTTTGTGTGTTTGGGAAAACTTTCACAGAATATTTCTGTAATAATTAAAATAAAAGAGAAAATATTTAGTAAACATCAAATGTCCTTTCTTTTTCTTACCTCCCAACAAATGTATTTTATCTAAAAATGTTTAACAATATGCTTTGTTGAATCTTATTTTTTGTTTGTTTCTTTACCAGTAATAAAACATTGACCACGTATTTCTGGAGTTGGGAGGAAAAGGGCCCCTTGCTTAAGGGTGTTTTGAACTAAATGAATATACATTATTGTCTTTTCTTGTCAGTGTCCATGCTGGCATTTTCCCATCAACTATGATGAATAATTTTATAGTTACGCAACTGGATTTTCTCACAACATCTATGGAGAGTTTTCACTCTTCCCACTTGTGCATAAATGATGCCACAACCACAAGGCTGCCTTTTAGTTTAAGACATTCTCATGGTGTTTCTACTCCTGAAACAAGAAGGGGAAATCCTAACTTCGTGTGAAATGGAGAGAGGCACTGCAATACTCACTATGTCATAAATGCTAACTTCTCAAAATTGATAGCCGCCTTAGTTATGGATATATTTCTCCAACTTCCTTTCCCACATATCATAATTAATGAAAACTATACACATTAGTCTTTTTTAAAAAACAATTTTCTTTTGCAATTTTTAAGAAAAATGTACCAACAAAATTCTCACTAGTCCATTATTTCTCCCCTACCTTCTTTCAAGATCAGCATATACTGAGTTTTAAAGTGCTGTCTGAATATGGACTATGGGAACCCAAAATCAAAGGCCAAGAAATTTATAGGAGAAGAATGTTCCTATAGCAATTACTGCAGTCTAGAACCAAATCATTTAAGTGCTAAATCAGCTAAGTTTTATCTCAGTGTCCAAAGACATATTATAGAAAGAGATTCATGCTGTCCATTTTCTTTCCTGTCCATGTTCAAGAATCTATTTGCGTAGAGATTCTTTTTCTTTTTTAAATCCTCACCCGAGGATATTTTCCCATTGATTTTTAGAAGGGGAAGGAAAGAGGGAGGGAGGGAGGGAGGGAGGGAGGGAAGAAGGGAGGGAGGGAGGGAGGGAGGGCACATGGATGTGAGAAAGACACACTGATTGGTTGCCTCCCACACATGCCCTGAAGGGGGCCCTGCGGATCAAACTTTTGACCCAGGTACATGCCCTTGACTGGGAATGGAACCCATGACCCTTTCGTGTACAGGCTGACACTAACCAGGTGTAGAGATTCTTGATACTTCTAATCACACAAAGGTAATTCCTGAGCTAGATGGCCAATGTGATCATTACACAAAATTATGGAAGAGCATCGTTTTTACTTTTAGGAGCATCCAGATAGATCCAGTTCAATCCAAATCAACACACATTAAAATTTTTTATTTATTTTTTATTGAATTCATAGAAGAAGGGAGAGGGAGAGATAGAAACATAAGTGATGGGAGAGAATCATCGATGGGCTGCCTCCTGCACTCCTCCCACTGGGGATCAAGTCCACAACCCTGGCATGTGCCCTGACTGGGAATCGAACCATGACCTCTTAGTTCATAGGTCGACGCTCAACCACTGAGCCACACTGGCCAGGCCAAATCAATACACATTAACTAAGAAATTTCCCTCTGTCAGGCACAATGCCAGGGGTAAGGAAAACAAAGGTAAGACATAGTCCTATACTTATCATCCAAGAATCTGAGAGGGGGAAAGAGAAAAGTAAAATAACAATCATAACACTGTGATGACTGCCCCATCAAGGGGGAGCTAAGGACCCATCGTAGTATAGGTAAGAAGACCCAAGTGGCCTGGGCCCAGGAAGAACTTCCTAGAAGACGTGACTATTTAGTTTAATTTTTAAGGAGTTCACCAAGTACAGCATGGAAGGGAAGCTGACTCAAGAGGAAAAGCATATTCCAAGAAATGGTGATTAGCGAGAATCTGGCATAATTGGGAAATGCATGTAATTAGGCACTGCGTGTGGTGTGCAGAAGAAGGGAGGGGGAGAGACAGGAAAGGAAGCTGGTCCAGACAAGGAAGGAATGGTATGAAATACCAAGGATGGGGCGCACCCACAGGTCTTGAAAGGGGGCAGTGACATGGCCAGTTTTGTGTTTAGAAAGATCACCTTGTTCATAGTGTGGCTGGTGAGGTAGAGAAGGCTAGGAGCCTACAACAATATCCAGGAAGGAAAGGGAAGGCAGAGGGGCCTGAACTAAAAGCAGCCGGGAAGGAAGATGTAGGCAGATCCTAAAGAGGAACAGGAATTAGAATGTACAAGATGTAATGACTGGCTGACTGCAGAGCAGGTTAAGGTGACACCAGACTTTCCGAGTGGTGAGGCCTATGGTTATACAGACAGCTCTCTGCAGAAAGGAGTGCCTCATGTGTCCAGAACCAATGCCTGGCACTGTAAGTGCAATGCACATACTAGTAAGTACACGAATTAGCAATTTCACCTAACAGCTCCTTGGGCAGCACTGCACAGGCGCTGCTGCACTGGGCGGTGGGGCTGCCGGTGGCCAAGCAGACACCATGGTGGCTCCCGCCTGGTCCACTCGCCTCTCTCTACGGAACATCTGATGGAATCGTGATGATAAGCAGCAGCAGCGCCTCTTAAATTTATGAACTGTCACCAATGGAAAGCTACGTGGCAGGCAGCATATGGTGGGAGGAATTAGGACTTGTCTTAGGAAAGTAGTCACTGCCTAGGCCAGGGGTCCTCAAACTACGGCCCGCCAGGTGTTTTTGCCGCCGCTGCCTGTCCTTAGCAGCCGACTCGTCCCGGGCCCGCAGTGCGCATGTGTGGAATGTGCGCCGCACTCTCCGACTCCCCTCCTTCTCTGAGGGACAGTGAACCGGCCCCTTTTAAAAAAGTTTGAGGACCCCTGGCCTAGGCGGAACAAGAGACCAAGGGAAGGTGAGCTCATAGCATTCTCGGTACACCCTTTCCTTTGTTTAACTGTGTGGTACTAGGACATATATACCCTGTCTTGCTGGACTGTTGTGAATGACCACCAGAGGAGCTCTTTAAGCTCACTGAATAATTTAGAAAGAGCTAGAAAAAAGGTCTCATTCTCTTCTATTGACTACACTAACGTTAAAGTATACGCAGAATTTTATGCTGCTATTTTTTTTATACACAAAAGGCACATACTTTTAAAAAAACTGATCTGTTTTAAGACACTTTTTAAAACCTAAAAATGAACTATTGGCTCAGATACCATCTTTCTGGTACTTAATTTTTGATAGTACAAAGTATTAAGAAACCACTTCTGGATCTTTATCATATTTTTTCCCCATGTGGTATGTTTTTCTGATTAAAAGTAAGAATGATATAAAATAAAGCTCTCAGAAATAAAATGAGTATAAAAGAAGAGGAAAGATGATATTAAAGGCTTTCCTCTACAAATAAAATGATTATCATTAAGCAAGATAAAATGGGTCTACCATAGATATTTGTTTATAAAACTAGAATTTGTGGTATGAAAAAACTTCGATTTTTTTTCATAAGTTTTTCTTTATACGACACTGGAAAGGGAGGCCCAGCCCTGGCCGGTGTGCCAAAGTGGCTAGAGTGTCGCCCTGAGCACCGAATGGTCTCGAGTTCAATTACCTGGGTTGCAGGTTTGATCCTCAGACCCAGTCAGGGCATGTGTGAGAGGCAACCAATCAATGTCTCTCTCTCTCTCTCACATAGATGTTTCTCTCTCCCTCACCCCCACTCCCTCCCACTCTCTAAAATCAATGGAAAAAAATATATTCCAGTGAGGATTAACAAAAAAAAAAAAGGGAGGCCCAGAGAATGTAAGCAATGACCAAGAGTCCCACAATTTAGTGGCTTAGAACCAGGATACAAAGCTCCTGCCGAGACGGGGTCTGATACTACATTAAAATCTCTCGCTACATAGGCAATGTTTGTGTGGTTCTAACAGTTGAGACATGCAATGAGGGCTATTCTAATCACAGGTGTATCTTTTAGAAGAGTTTACTGATGTTTTAGTGTGTATTTATTTCTTTGAATTCTCATTCTAAATGAGTTGCCTGAAATAGTTTTGGGCCCAATTAATGTAAATCCTTAATTGATCAGAGAGATGTTGCCTCAGAAGTCTATTTGTCCAGGGAATAAATCAAACCTGGGGACAGAATACAAACGGGATAGAAGCACTGGTTGATGGTGCCTTTATGCTGCCCAAGCCAATCCCCCAAACACACGACCACGTAGATGAAAGGGCTGGCAATGATGTCTTGGCATTTTCTTTCATCTTTGACACCATTATTACCAGATTTTCTAGTCCACCCAAAGCTGGTTCAGAAGCCTCTCGAGCTGTTTCTGTCCTTCTTGGCCAGTCTTTTCCACTACACAGTTTTTCAGCATCTCCCCAACCTCTTTAAAAAAAAAAAAAAAGTGTCCCCACCCCAAAGAAAAAGGTGTCCTTTCAAAAAGTTCTCCCTACTCATTTATTAGAGTAATAGAGGCCTGATGCACACAATTCATGCAAGAGTAGGCCTTCCTTCCCCTGGCTGCCGGCACTGGCTTCCCTCTGGCACCCAGGACACAGGCTTCCCTTGCAGCCCCAGCTTCATCTGGAAGGACGTCTGGTCTAATTAGCATATTACACTTTTATTATTATAGATGTATATAGGGAGATTAAAATGTTCATTTATAGTCCAATTTCTATTACCTGCTAACCTACAGCACTACTTCTGCCAATTTTCAGTTGCTTTAATTTCATCGCGAGCCCATTTCCCAAGATCTTGATGTGTCTAATACATAAGCACCTAAATCCAGAGTGAAGCCAGGCAGGAGCTGAGGGATCCCTGGAAGCCTGTACATCTCAATGAGTCAGAACTCCCCTCTGGCTGGGAAGATGGCCTGAGCGTCCCATGCATCAGGGAGCTATTTTATTAAAGTGCTCGCCCTTTACTGCAGGTAGGCCAGCACTGCCTGGATGGAGGAGGCAACCCCACGCCCCCTGGGCAGCCTGCAGAATAAATACACAGGTCTATAAATCAGAGAGCAATATTCTTAGCATGCGTTCCTAAACATGATTCATGGCCTGACACAACTGTAGTTTACATTTTCTTGCAGATTCTGGCACACTTTGCAAACTCTTAAGCCTTGATAGTGAAAAGCCTTTCTCAAACCCTCCCACCCCCCACCCCACCCCCCATTTGATTATACACAGATGGCTTCCCATTGGCCAAACACAGAGCACTTGTCTGGACCTCGGAGGGCAGTTCTTCATAGGAAAACTCTTAAAAAATTGGTTATTGTGTGGTGGGACTGCCCGTGATAAAGCTATCTAACTCATTTTAGAGTGTGAAGAATAGTATTAAGTGCCAAACCAAGACAGAGAGTAGCAATAGGAGTATAGCCAGTGTTGCAAGTGACAGCCACTGTGAAGAGGAAGTTGCTACAGGTCTCCCTGTGGCCAAGGAGCTGAGATCAGAATTAGGGTGGAATTAAGTTCCTGAGATATAACATGGGATGGGCCCTAAGGTTAAGATCAAGAACAGAAATTTGGGGGTGAGGGTATGAAGAGAGGACCAGTTTAGCCTTTTAGGATTAAGACCCACAGGCTGGGAGTGACCTACTAGCTCCTTTCCTCAGTTTTGCCACTTATTTGTGGGGACCCCTGGCAGTTAGCTGATCCTCAGAGCCACAGACACTTCTCTTTCTTCGGTCTCTTCCAAATCTATCATTCTGTGACGACACAGCCAGGGTTGTGACTGCAGCTGGTGAAGGAAAGAATTGGCGAGGTGAAGAGAGAAGAGGGGAAGAGCAAGGGGCTTGTTCATATTCAGATAAAGATCCCACTACAGAGACTTCAACCAGGGTGAAGTACTGTGATTTCCAAGCCAAATGTGACTTGATGGATGGCCATGGAGCCAGCTTGTATACCATACAGTACAAGGGAATTTGTTCTCCATAGAAAAAGCAGCCTCTTGTGTTTCCTTACATACTGGACAGTATGATGAGGGAGAAAACAGACCCATGCTTCCAAAGCCTTTGGACCCCCTGCCCCTGCCCCCAACCGTAACCTCCAGCTGTCCTCAGCATACTGCAGAGGTGAATCAGCTCAGATTCCTTTAGGGCTTAAGGTAGGCAGCTGGGCCAGCTGCTAGGCTGCCATGCACAGATAGATGCTCCCCATGGCTATTGATGCAGGCCTCTCCCTTCAACCCCACCCTTGGGGCAGCTCAGTACAGGACTGAGCCTTGCTTGTCTTACCTTGCTACCTGGAGATGATCACCCTAGCACCTGTGGACACGCCACTTCCCCAACCTTTCCTCTTCAGACCAAGGACCACAGGATCTTTGCTGTACCACTGAGGGGCTGATGATTATCACAACCCTCATCTGGGGCCTTGAAATTTCATTTCACTTGATAATTCACTACAGAGGGATCTTGTGTCTACTCTTGCAACTTGAGGTATAATTTTTATCATGAAAATTCCCTTATAACAAAATGTGGTCGGTGCTCAAATATTTGTTGGTTGTGCTAGGCAAGAGCATGAATGACTTCTTTTTTTGAATGATTAGTAACAATATGTGCATGGGGAATGCCTCAAAGAAAATTAAAACAAAACACTAACACAATCTACATTTGCAACAGTTCCTCACTCAAGGGTAAAAGCTAGAGAAGGCCCTTCCACAGCCTCTAGGATATTTGGTGCCTGGCTGCCTTGCAGTATTCATTTCTTACTTCCCGCAAGCCACACTGGGCTCTGCTAATCTTAGAATATGCCTCATATACCAGAACCCTTGCACTTGCTATTCCTTCATTTGGAAGCAGTGCCCTGGGTACTTATAAGACTCACTCCCATACTTTCTTTCTGACTCCTTGGGTCTCAGCTCAAATGTCACCTCCTCAGCAGGCCCTCCTTAGTCATCTTATATAGAACTAGAGGCCCAGTGCACGAAATTCGTTCACAGGAGGGGGCTGTCCCTCAGCCCAGCCTGCACCCTCTCCAATCTGGGACCCCTTAAGGGATGTCCAACCGCCCGTCTAGATCGGGCCTAAATGGGCAGTTGGACATCCCTCTCACAATCCAGGACTGCTGGCTCCCAACTGCCCTCCCCTGCAGGCGTGGTCCCCCTGCAACTGCCCTCCCCTGCTGGCCTAGTCCCCCCCAACTGCTCTCCACTGCAGGCCTGGTCCCCCCCGCAACTGCCCTCCCCTGCTGGCCTAGTCCCCCCCAACTTCTCTCCACTGCAGGCCTGTCCCCCCCAACTGCCCTCAACTGCAGGCCTGGTCCCCCCCAAACTGCCCTCCCCTGGAGTCCAGGTCCCCGCCAACTGCCCTCCCCTGCAGGCCTGGGTCCCCCCAACTGCCCTCCCCTGCAGGCCTGGGTCCCCCCCAACTGCCCTCCCTTGCTGGCCTGGTCTCCCCAAACTGCCCTCCTCTACTGGCCTGGTCCCCCCCAACTGCCCTCCTCTGCTGGCCTGATTGCCCACAACTTCCTTCTTCTGCTAGCCTGTTCACCCCTAACTTCCCACAACTGCCCTCCCCTGCAGGCCATTTTGTGGTGGCCATCTTGTGTCCACCTGGGGGCAGCCATCTTTGACCACATGGGGGCGGCCATCTTATGTCTTGGTGTGATGGTCAATTTGCATATTACTCTTTTATTAGGACTAGAGGCCCGGTGCATGAAATTCGTGCACGGAGGGGGGTGTCCCTCAGCCCAGCCTGCACCCTCTCACAATCTGGGACTCCTGGGGTAGGGTCCCTAGGCCTGACTGACGATCAGGGCCTATTGGGGCATTCCTTCCCTTGGCTTCCAGCAGCTGGCCTGGCTCCTGCTACTGCTTGCCATCTGTGTGGTGCTGCCCCCCACTCCCCTGCCACTGGTTGCCTCCCTCTGCAGGCGACAGGTGTGGGGTGCTATTGCTTGGCTGGCCTGAGCCTCCCTCTGCAGGGTGAGCACTGGCCGGCCTTGCACACACGCCACAGTGTCGCTGGCTGGTGGTCTGGGCCTCCCTCTGTGGGGCAATTGATTGCGTAGCCCCCAAATCTATCGCCCCACTGAGGGAGGCCCCACCCATCCACTGGAGTGTCACCAGCCAGGTGACCTGAGCCTCCCTCTGCAGGGCCATCAAGGGGCGATGGCGGGGCCCCCTGAGCAATCGCATCACACTCACCTTGGCTGGTCTGGCGCCTGTGTGTGTCATAGCGCAGTTCGGAAGGTCGTCCGGACAGTCGTTCTACTGTTCAGTCATTCGGTTGATTTGCACATTATGCTTTTATTATTATAGACTAGAGGCCCGGTGCATGAAATTCGTGCACGGGGGGAGGGTCCCCTCAGCCCAGCCTGCACCCTATCCAATCCAGGACCCCTCAGGGGATGTCCGACTGCCGGTTTAGGTCCAATCCTGGGGATCGGACCTAAACTGGCAGTCGGACATCCCTCTCACAATCCTGGACTGCTGGCTCCTAACCGCTCACCTGCCTGCCTGCCTGATTGCCTCTAACTGCCCCTCCACCCCCCCCGCCAGCCTGATCACCCCTAACTGCCTCTGCCTGCCAGCCTGATCACCCCTCACTGCCCCCTCCCCCTTCTGCCGGCCTGGTCACCCCTAATTGCCTCTGCCAGCCTGATCGCCCCCAACTGCCCCCCCCCCCCACCAGCCTGGTTGCCCCCAACTGACCCCCCTGCCGGCCTGGTCGCCCCACGCAGCCTGCTGCTGGGTCATTTAGTCACCCCTCACTAATCCCTCTGCCGGCCTGGTCACCTCACACAGCCTGCTGCTCGGTCATTTGGCTGCCCCTGCCGGCCTGGTTGCCCCATGCAGCCTACTGCTGGGTCATTTAGTCACCCCTCACTAACCCCCCTGCCGGCCTGGGCGCAGCCTGTTTGGTCGTCTGGTTGCGATGGTCGCTTAGGCTTTTATATAGATAGTAGGCCTCACCCCAACACCCGTTGTACACCTTTACCCTGCCTGCCCTTTTCTACCATGTACTAGTACGTGTGCACGTGTCTGCCCCTGCGAAGACATAAGTTCCCTGAGGGCTGGACTTCTGTTGCAGTAGACACTCTTCACTGTTGTGTTCCCCAAGTCTGGAGACATGCTTTGCACATAGCCAAGCACCTGAATTTATATTACTTCTGAGCCCTTTCATTTAGACATTACTAATTTACTGGGCAGCTACATTTGCCCTGCATTTCTGACAAATTCCACCCATTTCTTAGAAATTCTAGGTAAATATTCTCTAGGACAAAACTAACTTTAAAATATCAATGAAGATTTCTCTAAAAGTCAGTCTTGGGAAATGCATCTTATCCTAATATGAGCCGTGACAGCTGTACTGTTCCAAACTCGGCCCTGGGAGCGAGGCTCAGGGATCGTGGAAGGAGTCTATGGGAATCCAGCCTGTCATCTGAGATGAATAAATTTGTGGGGATTAATTCCTAAGCCTGTGTAAGTTCTGAATGAGCTGCCCTAAGATGTGTCACTCAGGCAGATTATTCTGAGCTAGAAACAGTCCAGGTCCAGCAGGATCAGGAAGACCCTCTGGCCTTCCCCTTACTGCCTAAAAGAACTTAAGAGAGAATACCTGCTTCAGGAAGGCACGGATCTTCATACATAACTATAGTTTAACGTGATCTAGGAGTGTTAGGGAGGAACCCAGCAAAGCTATTTCATTACAGTCCACCCAGTGTCTTTGATTCAAGAGGGTGTAACAAATATTTGTTTACTAAACATTAACTCTTTTCATCGCCCTGTGACCTACTTAATTCCCTTTAAAGTCCTAGACCTCCCTTCCCCCTCCTTAATCCAGAATAACATCTATACCTCAGGTTGCCCTACTGTCCTAGGAATTTTCTTGCTTGTGTGAATTCCCTGTGAGCACTTGGAAAATTTGATTTTCTCCTGCCAATCTGCCTTATGTCATTTTGATGATTCGACAGCCAGAAGAACTAACATGGAAGGAAAGGGGAAAGTTTCCCCATCCCCCAAAATATACATTCTTCCCACTGTTGAAATGAAAAGCAACTGCCTACTTAATTTAGATTTCAAAATGTTAAAACCAATCTGCATTCCTTGTCTCTTCGGCTCTATGATTAGGGCCATTCAGAGCCACAGTTCAGATCTGGATCACCCAGGGTTTGTTCTTTTATCAGAATAAAGTTTCATCTACTTGAAAAAAATATGCTCTATAACTGGAGAGGGTAGTTTAAAAAGCTTTAGTGGTTTTTTTTCAGTTTCCTTTCTCTCCTAGCCCATTATTCCAAAATGGAATTGCATAATGAGCATTTCTCCGAATCACTCATGCCAAGTATTTTTAATAGACATTCACTAAGAACTGGATCCTCTTGAAAAACAGACCAAAAGAGGCTCTTTAATTTAAATTTTACTCGATTTAATTCTTCCTATGAGCACTAGACCCGTGGTCGGCAAACTGCGGCTCTTTGGCCCCTTGAGTGTGGCTCTTCCACAAAATACCATGGCCTGGGCAAGTCTATTTTGAAGAAGTGGCGTTAGAAGAAGTTTAAGTTTAAAAAATTTGTCTCTCAAAAGAAATTTCAAATCGTTGTACTGTTGATATTTGACTCTGTTGACTAATGAGTTTGCCGACCACTGTGTGACTAGACGATGTCCCTTATGTTCCCCTAGCACTTTTGGTTTACCTGACACCACCGCAGAAGTTATGCCCTCTGGGTCTTACCACTGCCCTAGGGCACACGCAGGCTTGTGTGTTTCTGTCCATGATGACACTGAAAAGAGCAGAGGCCAAGCCACCAACCCTCGTAGAAACACATCCGACTCAGCCCAGGGCTCTAGCAATCTGATTCAGTTATCAATGAGGAACACCAGAGCTTGTACCTCTGAACTGTCATAATTAGTATTTAAAAAAAATAACTTAAAATATTGTGATCATTTATTATTTTAAAAAGCATTGTTTTAAAATTTGTACAAAAAGCAATACTTTAGCACATATCCTAAGATCACTCTTTTCCCCAAGAGAAGTGGTTTTCAGAGTGACAATAGGAAATATACTAAACAAAACAGAAGATAGTTGAAAATGTGGATTCGAGGGTTTTCACAGAGAATTTTTGAAGGAAGGTTTGCTTTTCTATCACTTTTGATGGGAAAAGGCCCTGTTAGGCTGAGCACACTTTCCAGGTGTTCTCAATTATTTCTCAGCTGGGCAGTCAGACTCATGCAAGCGAGGAAAACAATTAGGAGTCAGTCATATCAATTAATTGAACTCAAAGTATTTATGAGGCTACTGTTATCAATTTAGTACCAATTCCTGTGGGAATTAAAAAACTTGTTATTTTTTTAATCCCACCTGAGGACATGCTTTTTTAAAAAATTTATTTGAGAAAGAGAAAGAGAGAGAGAGAGATATCAGTTGCCTCCCATACGTGCCCCAATGACAGGGAATCAAATCTGTGACCTTAAGGTATACAGGGATGATGCTCCAACTAACTGAGCCACACTGGCCAGGGCAGATAAAAATATTTTAAGACCAGGTCTTTACCCTAGAGGTGTCCGGAATTTTGATGATATCTGCATACAAAGTCACATATAATTAAGCACCAAAACTGGGTAAATACCACAGAAATTCATTGGAGGGCCAGCTGGAAAGGTCACAAAATGTTCCTGGGGTCAGCCAAGTCCTGAAAGATGACTAAATGTGACAGGGCAGTTTAGACAAGCAGGGGTGGAAACAAACATGGCATGCCAATCCTTATAATAAAGGTAATATGCAAATTGACCATCACTCCCAACACACAAGATGGCCGCCCCCATGTGGACACAAGATGGCTGCCACAAGATGGCCAGCAGGGGAGGGCAGTTGTGAGGGACCAGGCTTGCAAGGGAGGGCAGTTGTGAGGGGGACCAGGCCTGCAGGGGAGGGCAGTTGTGAGGAGGACCAAGCCAGTAGGGCAGGGCAGTTGGGAGGAACAAGGCCTGCAGGGGAGGGCAGTTGGGGGTGACTGGGCCTGCAAGGGAGGACAGTTAGGGGTGACCAAGCCGGCAGGGGAGGGCAGTTGGGGGCAACCAGGCCTGCAAGGGAGGGCAGTTAGAGGCAATCAGGCCGGCAGGGGAGCAGTTAGGTGTCGATCAGGCTGGCAGGGGAGTGTTTAGGGGGCTATCAGGCTGGCAGGCAAAAGCAGTTAGGGGCAATCTGGCAGGCAGGCAGGCGAGCGGTTGGGAGCCAGCAGTCCTGGATTGTGAGAGGGATCCCAGATTGGAGAGGGTGCAGGCTGGGCTGAGGGAAACACCCCCCCCCCCCATGCACGAATTTCGTGCACTGGACCTCTAGTAAGAATAAAAACCTGTTACAGCATCTTTTAGCAAGGCCCAACTCTAGAACGCTATTGGATATTAGGCACCCCTCCAGAAATTCTATTAATAAGAGGCCTCTAGGGGCTCTTAGGAGAAATAATAAAAAAGACTTTGGGACACATGATCCATTATTTAGGAAGTAAAAACTACCACCCTAGTAAAGAAGGGGAGATAGATGGCCATAACTTGGAGGTGGGGATGAGATATCCTATGAAGGCAGGAAAGGACCAGAAATCCACTCTAAGTCCTGGATTCAGATGTACTGGGGAGAAGTGCTCAGCCTCCAGTAAAGCAAAGGATTGGTGATACTCAAATATTTTCTTTAATTTCAAGTTCCTCAAAAGTGTTTTAGAAAGGAGAAAAACTTTCAGAAGTCTAACAGGAGCTAGACTCACTCAGAGACCAAGGAATCCAGGTTTGTCCCAACCTTAATGGGGAAAAACTTTCCCTCCCACTTGGGACTGGCAGCAGGAATGACAAAAAGATGGCGGGGAGAGAGCAAGCGTGGAAGTGCAGGCTGCCCAGTAACATGGCAAAGCAGCCCAGCTCACGCTTCCCTAGGGAAGCAGAAATTTACAAAACAAAATTAACAATAGCAGCTGAGCAGCAAGAAACATCTATAGTTAGTTACTACAAGGCTTGGGTCTCTTGGAGCCAAACACTTAATGCAGTTTTCATTCAAATACCTCCCTCTGCTGAAGACCAGGGAAAGTGGTCTTTAAGAAAGCACAGTCCCTAGGCATCTACCTACCTCTTTACAGGGAGCCTGGCCTCTGGGATAAGAGTTAACTGCTGGTCAATTTGGGATGGTCTCCACTGTTACATATATTATAGAGCTCTCGCAAGTTTCAGGAGGGTACCCTGAACAGCAGCCTCTCAGCTTGTCTATGAGAGGCACTGCTTTAATAAACAGATAAGAATGATTTGAATTAGCCCCAGGCTCCTCTGGCCTTGTTGGAACTGGATTGGCCCCTTCAGTGGGTAATTCAGGAGCACTTGACTCCAACCCACTTATTTCCTTAAGAGGCAAAGCCTTCCTTCCCTTATATTCTTCCTGGCACCATGAACCATTCAAATCCTCAATGGAAAGAAAGAATTGGGATTACTAGTATATTTAAAAATCTCAGCCAGCTTCCTCTTTCCCACTGATTACAAAGAGTCAACTTCAGGCCAGACTCTCAAACAGTTACTTTGTGATCCAGAATTAGGGAAGCCCACCCCACACTAAGTTTCTTTCTGTCTCATCAGCAAACCCCAAATGCTTCTGTCTGGAAGCTGGAGAGCCATCAGTGAATTAATTCCTTCTCTCTTCCATCCTCTCTTATGAAATTCTGTGCCCTGTGATGATGAAGTTCTGACTTCTTGTCTCACACACAGCTCTGTGGACACTCTTTCCTTACTTTAGGTCCCTCTGCCTAAGCCAATGAATGCAGTGGAAGTTAGTCCCTCCGGTAATGCAAAGTATTGCACTCGGTAGAAGAGCCCTTGAGAATTGCTCTAAGCCTGAAATCCACGGAGAGGGGGTGCCTGCCACACATCAGCAGTACTTGACCCCAGTCATCCAGTGACATCCTTTCCTTTCCAGCCCACATGGCTACCACTCCCTGGTTTACCTGCCCATCATCTCTGACTGGCATCACTTAATAGACTCCTTTCTTGCTGACCTGCCTCTAGTCTTGCCTGTCCTCCGGTCCATACACCATGTTGTTGCGGAAGTCAGCTGATGCTAAAAAGTCCGATTTAAAACATATTCCATGTCTTCATTTTGTCAGGAGTATGAAACTATAAAGTCCTCGGCAGGGCATAGATGATCCTTCATACCTCTTTCACCTCATCTCTGGAGCATCCCCTCCCGGGACCCCATCACATTCCCTTTCCTGAACTCCTTGGAGCCCCCCAGAACCTGTGTCTTTCACCATGCTGCCTCCAATAAGCTTGCACATCTGGTGAACCCCTACGTAGCCTTCACGTCATGGTTCAAAAGCTCCAGGACGCCCGGGGAGCCCCAGACACTCCTTTCCTCACTGACCTTTACCCATAACTCCACATTTTCACTGTAATTGTCCTTTCACATTTGATCCTCCACTAGATTATAAGCTCTCAGGTTACCAGTATTTATTGAATGAAATGATGACTTAATTACTGAATAGATAAGAGAGGCTTATCTGGAGGTATGGATTTGGAGACACTGGTGTATGGGTGACTGATGCAGTCCAGGAAAAATTAAATTACCTGGGAAGAACACAGTGGGCCACAAGTTGAAAAGGTGAGGTAGAACCTAGGGAAATTTGAAAGGCGAACACTCAGTGGAAGAGCAATAAGAACACACAAAATGCCCAGCCTGCGTGGCTCAGGGGTTGAGTGTTGACTTATGAACCAGGAGGTCACTGTTTGATTCCCAGTCAGGTCACATGCCCAAGTTGCAAGCTCGATGCCCAGTGTGGGGTGTACAGGAGGCAGTTGATCAATGCTTCTCTCTCATCATTGATGTATCTGTATCTCTCTCCCTCTCTGTTCCTCTCTGAAATCAATAAAGATATATAAAAAATAAAATAAAACTACCACCAACAACAAAAAAACACATGAATCAACAACAGCAAAGACAAAACAAAAAACATCTAAGGCACACATCCCAGAGACTAAGGCAGAAGAGATTCAAAAAAGAGGAACAATTCACGCTGAGCTCTTCCTTTGCAGTGGACAACAATTATTGCCTCACTATATAGGGAAGTCTGGGTAAAAATCTTACAGAGTTATGCAAATGGAAGCTACACAATATAGATGAAGGGTTTTGTTTTCATTAATATCAATCTTAATCAAGTCTTACTGTTCTTTCCAGTATCAGATTTTGCCAGCCCAGGGCTTCCTTTATCATTCCTGAAAAATTTGTTTCTCTTTTAGACATTTTTTTCCTGACATACAGTTTAGTTTCAATTCAAAGCCACTCTTGTGACCCTACGGTAGAATATTTCTTCAGGTTAGGTTTTCGGACACACAGATGTCAATTCAACCGGACTGTAAGATTTTGCAGGACAGAAATTAAGCCCTTGAACATTCAAGAGGCCAAATAAATATGTCTGGAAAGAATGACTACATCCCATATATTTAAACACAGGAGTTAGGTCAGCTAGAATTATAGCTGTCACCTAGCCCCAGCAAATATGGAGCCTATGGCAAACGTTGCTAATTGATCATGGCAACTCCTCAGCTGAGCCTGTGTAAGCCCACAGCACTACAAGCAGCTACTACCACTAGTCAGAGTTGGTCCAGATGACCTAACATCATTCCCAAGTTTAACTATGTTACATTTGAGCTTTCCCAGCTCTCTGCTCATATCTGCATGGTAGGCAGCCAGCTCAGCAGCTGCCTGGCAGAAACAAAGCAGTCAAGTGCGACTTGGCCTTTCTGCTTTACTGTCTGTGTCCTTCTACTAGGAATTGTGAATGAGTTTCCTTCAGTTATTAATTTAACTCATGCCTACAAATGTCCTTTCAGGTCAACTCAGAGAACTGAATCACCTGCCCTGAATAACCGAATAACATGCTGATTCCAGATCTCTATCCATCACCGCCCACCTCTGGTTAGACACCCTTTGTCAGAATGCCCTGTGAAACTGGAGATTCAGCTGTACATTGCTTTTTTTTTTTTTTTGGAAGATGAATCTGGCAGCAGTATAGTCATTGCACGTTCCTGTTTAAAAATCCTTTGCTGGTTTCCCACTGTTTATCTATAATAGGATAAAATCCAAACTCGTTTGCATGACATCAAGTTTCTCACAATGAAAGGACCACTTCATCCCCCTTCTCCTGCCCCTGCCCATTATTCCATCACACCAAATCCTTCTTTGTGTGTGGCTGCATTTGCTTTCTATGGCACTTAAGTCACAGTTTTGGTGACTGAACACACAACTTTATTATCTTTCCGTTCTGTGGGTTAGAAGTTCAGCATGGGTCATAATGGGTTAATTAAGGAGTTGGCAAGGCTGTGTTCCTCCTGGAAGCTCTAGAGGACCATCGTTTCTTTGCCTGTGCCAGCTTCTCATTTCTTGGTTCGTGGACCCCTCCCACCTTCAGAGCCAGCAATAGCTGGTCAAGTCTCTCCCACATGGCATCACTCAGAGGCTGCCTTCTGCTTCCCTCTTTCACTTATCAGGACTCGTGTGATTACTAGTATACTGGGCCCACTGGATAGTCCTGAAAAATCTCTCCAAATCAAGATCCTCAACTGAATCACATCTGCCAAGCCCCAAAGGGAGTATCTTTTTTGGGGGAGGGGTAGCTATCCTTCTAAATCCCACGATGGTGTTCCTCCTGCCTGGAAAGTCTACTTCTCGGCCTGGAAGTCCCCCACCCAGTTCCTTAGGCATTCCTTAAAGTCCTGTGGAAATGTCACTATTTCCATGAGGCCCCTCCCCTTCCTCCAACCCAAGGGGCTCATTCCTAAGTCTCATCAGTTCCATTTACAACCACCTCTCCTGCAGCACTTACTTTGAACTATAGTTTATCTGTCCTCAAGCATGTCTTGCTGACTGGGTTGTGAGTCACTGTCTTATTCATTTTTGCAGCCTCAGGGGCCTAACTATAAAAGATTGTGGGGAAGAAAAATGAATTGTGATATTTTGATGAGAAAAGACCTCAGGTGGAGGCAGGCACAAGACCAATAAATTCAGAGGACTTCAGTTTTGAGTACAGTTTAGAAACTATTTCTGACAGCTCTTACCTGGTTATCATCACACGATCAACCAAACCCCTTAATCCTTTAACCACTCCAAGGAGATATTACAGCAACCATTTGCATCTAAGTCCATGTTAAATTTCATTTCATTGTGATTTGCCATGGGTCACAAAATGTGGTCAGACTTTTAAGTGTCCTGGGCTCGGCTAGAAAAGAACAGGCCACACACCAAGTGCTTGGTTAGATATCCAGTTAGTGCAGATATTATCTGCCTGATTTATGAATTCCAAAAAAAGAAAAGAAAATGACACTCATCTAACAAATCTGACTGTACTATGTTGGAGGCTAAAAGCAACTTTGCCACAATAATTATTTGGTATCTCAGTGTCTGGAAGTCCTTGCATTAAAAACATAGAACAGAAAGTTCAAATTAAGTCAAGTTTATATAGCCTCAAATATTTAAATTGTAAGCCAAACAAGGAGTTGAATAAATTAAGGTCATGTGAATGGGGTGGCGGGGAAGATCTACAGTGAAACCTCAGTTCTCGAACTTAATTCATTTCCAAAGGCTGTTCAAGAAACAATTTGTTCGAAAACTGAATCATTTTCCCCATCAGAAATAAAGTAAATTGAATTAATCCATTCCAGACCCCCACGTGATTCCCTGTTTTAACCTTTCTCAATTGCCTGTGATCATTGTTTTGTGAGCACTTTCACACCCTTAGCAACATCAGCACTCTTGATGGTCTCTATATTTTAAAATTGTGCTAATTGTGGATTTCGCCATGCCATGCTTAGTAGCCAGGTCAGACACACAAACACCTCTATCATACTTTGCAATTCTTTCTTTTATTAAAAAAACATATTTTTATTGATTTCAGAGAGGAAGGGAGAGGGAGAGAGAGAGAGAAACTAGTGATGGGAGAGAATCATTGATCGGCTGTCTCTTGCATGCCCCACACTAGAATTGAGCCCGCAACCCAGTATGTGCCCTGACCTGGAATCGAACTGGTGACTTTCTGGTTCACAGGTTGGCGCTCAACCACTGAGCCACGCTGGCTGGGCTATTTCTTAAGTTCTATCGTTGTTCTCACAACTTTCCTTTTCACTTTGCTGCTATCACTAACCTTCTTAGGACCCGTGGTGTCTTACTGTATGTATTTAATAATAATAGGCAACAGTGACACCAGAAAAACATAAAAATACTCACAGCACAATTAACAACTCAAGATTTAGGGGTAAACTGACTCATACTCACACATTCTCTCCTTTGACACCTAAGAGATGCATGACTGATCATACAGGTGTCTGAAAGGGTTGTTGGGTTGAGAACCAAATTATTTGAGATGGGTGACGTTCCAGAAGTGAGGTTTGACTGTATTTTTAAAGGTAATAGTTTGCTATGAATATCTAATGTTACTAATTTCTATAAAGTTTAGAAATCTAAAGACATGAAAAAATAATTACGTGCTTGGCAGTTGAGCTGCAAGAATCCAACAGTTAGGTACAAAAGAGAAGAAATTATTACCTGTTTTCTAATTTGAATACAAAAATCTACTTTGCTACTTTCTCTTCATTAGCAATAATAAAATATCTCTGGAATCTAAATCCTGTTGGTTTTGTTAGTTTTAGATTAGGAGAATGTGGAGTTTAAATTGTCTTTTGTTAAATTTCATTGTCCTTCCTAACTAAAAAACAAAACCATATATATAGATCTAGAAAGGGCCTATTGATCTATATTCAACCTCACACTCACAAAGGCTTAGTGCTTCCTCAAGGTCAGCAGAGCCGGTACTGACTTCCACTTGGGAATGCAGACTGAGAACACCGGACCTGCTGTACAGGATAAGTTGTACACAGAAGTGCTACTTCATGGCAGATTTTTAACCTGGTGCATATTTATAGAAGAGGGAAGCACAATTTCTCAATATGTGTTTCTCAATCGTCTAAAGTTTTCTATAAATGTATTTAGAATGCATTTAGGAGCAATGAACACCAAACTGTGTGGCTAAAATGGAGGACTTTGGGCCTAGCTTGTAGAAATCATATTGTTGCTATTGTTGTTGTCTGGAAAGTTCAAGCCTTTCCTGTTATTAAATCTTGGTTATGTTTAGGCATAGCATAGAGCACACTTGGGAAAACCATCCAGGGCAGCTGGAATTACAGTGGGAACCAGAGCAGGCAAGAACAAACATTAAAAGCTCTTCACAGCCCAATGAAAAGTCAGTGCACCCTGAAAGTCTATTAAGGGCTATCAAGAATACAAACAAGATGTTTTCTAATAAGCTTAATAAAGAAAAAGCTGAACCCACTAAATGGTACTTATGGAAATAGGTTCGAGGACATAGTTTTAATTAGAGGTAGAACTAGTTCCTACTAAAACAAGGACGGCTTACCTTGCTCTTAATAGATCCAAAAATCCTAGTAATGGTAATGGTACTAAATATTTTAGGAAGAACCAACAGTAGAAACCGCAGTGGGAATCTACAAATTGTCTATATATATATATATATATATATATATATATATATATATGTAAAACTACATTGGTCTAACTCCTCTGAAAATAAATCTTCCATCTTGCATTTCATATTGAACAATTTTACTATGTTCAGCATAGTAGCAACTGGGAAAAAATGTTTCATGTAGAAATAAAAGTGAGAAAACTTTACAAAAAACACCTGCTCTTCTGCAATGATAGCCTCCCAACTTCTTAATATAAAGCTAAGATAACACAAAATAAATATTGCTACAGTAACCAAACTTGTCTGTAACAAGTATTCTTAACAACAATGGCAATTCAACCACAAAAGATTATTTTCTACAGTGTGAGCAGATAATGGACCTGCAAACATTTCTCTTTTTTTTTTCTTTCTAGCTTGCTTTATAAATCTTGCAACTTGCAAGCTCCAATTTTTTGGATGGGGAAGGCAGGTTAATAGTCGAGCGTAAAATAAATCAGCTCAGCAAATACTTTATTTTTTTTAAGCCGATGAAATACGTCATGAAGCAATTCTGTGTCAACTTGCTATGAAGGCAAATGCGACAAACTCGGCGAGCTCCAGTCGTGAGGCGGCGGCTGGAGGCATCCACAGCTTCCAGCACTCCCGCAGCATCAGGACAAGGCGCTCTCCCGGAACCGGACCCAGAACCCCCGCTCAGGGCCTTCTGGGGCCAGGACAATACACCTTACTCCCTATTTCGGGGAAACTGAGGCACGGTGACCCGAGCGACCTGGAGTCAGGCGAAGGCCCCCACTGCACTTTGGCGTCCCCTTCCCCGGGGAGACCCGGGAGGCTCCTCGGTAGCGCGCGGTGACACCGCGTTCCATGCAATAGGAGGCTGATAGTATAAGCCTGAGAGGCGGTGTCCCCAATCCATCCGCCCCCCCACCCCATCCCGCCCCACAGTAGGTTGAAGCACCCTGCGACCCCCAGGAGCCCGCTGCAGGGACCTCACCGCGCCTCCCAGTGCGCAGCCTGCGTCGCTGGCTCCGCCACCCTAAGTGCCCGAGAAAGTTCCGCGGTGACAGCCGCAGCTGCGACTCGACCGCCCACCAGGTGTGGGGCTCCCTGCTATCCGCGCCTCGCAGCCCGGTCTCACCGGGCGCCCCCTCTAACCTGATGCCGCCGTGCCGCTCAAGTGGCCACCGTGCGCCGCTCGCCATGGCCAGCCTGAGAGCGGCCGCCGCGCCGCGCTCCCCGTCCGACGACGGGCAGCTCCTACTGCGGATGAGCCGCCTCCGCCAGCCCCGGGCAGCGAGGGCTGCGTCGCCGGCGGGCGGCCGGGAGTGCGGCGCTTCCCACCCACTGGAGCCAGAGCCGGCCGGTGCTGAGCATGCCCAGTGCGGCTCGCCGGGCGGCGCGGAGGCGCGGAACCGGGCGCGGTGTCAACGCCGTGTTTTCGCAGCAGCCACCGGCGCGGGGCGGTGCGGGCCAACCGGTGGGAGCCGCGGATCCTCCCGCAGAGGAGGGGGCGGGGGCTGCCAGGGAGTCCCCCACTCGGTCCCCGCAGCTTCTGGCGCCGGCCTCCGCTGCAGGACGCCGAGGTTATTGCGGAGCGGATGGCATTTATTTCTGAGGCTGTCGTGCTTGGGCAGTATGACTGGCAATTGAGATGCAGGGCACAACCAGAACTTCTATTGCAACTTTGGTGAGCGTCGCGTCGCACTGTTATTCAGGGAGAGGTTTCTTAGAATCCCATCCCGGGACAAGAGAGAACCAACCACACAACCCCCCTGCCTACCCTGTCTCCAAGGCCACCAGCCAAGCCACCTTTTGATCAGAAGCGTCGCAAGCCTTCCCGAGCGACTCTGCTGTCAATTCTAAAGCCCTCACGGAATAAGCTGGAAGAAAACACTGTTGTCTACTGAGTGGTGTGGTTCCAGGGATTTTTAAATTTACTTATTTATTTTTATTATTTGTCGTTTCTAAGTTTTTTCTAATGTACAATATGGTGCTTTTAAAATAAGATGGGTTAGTCTAAAACTCCTGCAGAAGTCTGGCAGCAATATCCTGCGTTGTAGGCGCACCCTCCCTATCCCCCCCCCCCTTTTTTTTTTTTTTACTTGCTTCAATTTCTGAGGCCAGGACCGAGCTCCTTCACCCCCGCCCCGCGGCTCTTCTGGGCCCGCCCCTGGCCACGCCCACACCCATCTTTTACTTCCGTACCGCCCCCTTCTCCTACAGCTGCTGCCAAAACCCGGAAAGGTGGACTCTGCACACTGGCGCTTGTGGCTCCTGCAGGCAGACTGGGCTTGTTCCGCCGCCGGGTCAGGGATGGCTGTCACCGAGAAAGGAGGCTTTAAGAAGCTCCCAGTTTCTTTCCTCCTTCTCCCGGTCCCTGGCCAATGAGACAAAATAGCGCTGCCGACCCCCTGCCCCGAGTTCGGACCCGCAGAAGTGGGTCAGGACCTGACTGAGCATGCTCTGGCAGCCGCAAAGGCTGCGTCGGGTTGCCCAAGGTTGCTCGCTCATCACAATGTGGAAGGTCAGGAGGCCGTTGGAAACTGGGCACTAGAGGTGCGCGAGAGCCTGGACAGGTCGTGGTGGGGCGGGGACGAGGGGGGTGGGGCGTGCAAGGATGGGGGTGCGGAGCATTTGGTTTCCCTAAAAGACTGACATTAGAAATGACATTTTAACATCACTTTTTATGACATCTCGAATAACAAGACATTTTAGCTCTAAGAATTTTCAGCCTGGTTTGCTTTAAGGCAACCTAAGCCTTCTTTCATATAGATTTAAAAAATACTTAATAGGCATTCTTTACAGTTGCACTCAAATACTAAAATTTCACCTGTTTTACCAAAGATTAAAATTTTGTCCTCACTCTCAATTCTTCGATATTGTATTCCTTTTAAAAAAATTTAGGCTGTACTGCATTCACTCTCAGATTCTCCTGCCTCCCTTTCAAATTCTCAGAGAACCTGCAGAATGTTCTCATACTGTCTTGGATAAACTTGAGGCAGGTGTGGGGAACTTGCTTTTAATCCTCTGTCACAGAAGAGAAGACTGAAATGGAGTAAGTTTCCAGGGAAGAGATTTTATAGGCTTGAGATAAACTCAGGAACCCAGAGAGCCTTGCATTGAGTCCAGTGGGACAGTTGTCTGTTTTGTCTGGGGAGGAGGAAGATGGGCATATGGGACAGCTGAGGTTTGGGGTGACAGTGGAAAGTACCCTCCGTGAGGGTTGGCTCCATGTCAGTGTCTTCCCTTTGTGCAGCCTTAGTTTAAGCATGGCTGGAGACACCATCTTTAAGTACTTCCCCCTAGGCTCCTAATCTGTCTGCAGCCATCCTCAGCCCTGAGCTTTCAGACTTCATTGTGGCTGGTACCTCTGAGCACTGCTCTTGAATTTGCCCAGGTCCCCATAGACATCTCCATCACAAACAGTCTAGCCTGGGGAAGGTTGACATCTCTTCAATAGTCCATTCCACCACTCCTCCAGCTGAAACTTTATGGCCCAGTGTTCCATGACCTCTCTGACAGTTCCTTCTCCAAGTTCCTTTCCTCTGCACTACTCCCCATTGTGTTCGGTCTAGCCTCTTCCCTTCTCATTTCTCTGAGGGCTCTCCTCCACTCTGATGATTGTCAGTACCAAGGTGGTGTTCATTGGTGTGTGCACATGTGACCATGCTAGTTGTTTATTGCTGGGATCCTTTCTGCTCCACCAGGCACCTGGTCTGATTAGTCAGTGTCTATGCCTGACTGTCCATACCAGTTGGTAATATTTTGAATATTATCTATGCCCCAAACCATAACCTCTTTTACACATCTACCTGAGTTCAGACCCTTATATGTAATCTACCAAATGTCCTAATTGCTATGACCCTCAGGAAATTTGAACCCAGTATGTCCCAAACAGAACTCATGAGTTATAGTTGCTCTTCTGCCTATATGTCTGTTATCTTAGATTCATCCATCTGCCTTTCCCCTATCATCTTGCTAGTCACTGGCACTGTCCACCCTGCCCTTTGACATTTCTGCCTATAAGACCCTCCACCTTCACCTCCCCTTCCCTCTCTCTGTGTTCATGCCAATCCATCCTCCACACCTCCTCAGATTTTCTTTTTAAGCAAATCATATTGCAGTATGTCTGCTAAAATTCCTTAAGTGGATTCATAGTGCCTTCAGGATAGAATCTAAGTTTTAAACCTGAACTGGTCCCTGTGTCCTTCTCCAGATTAGCCTCCAGCCAGTGTCCCCTAGGGCCCCATATCCTAGCAATCCGAATCCCTTGTCTCCTTGTCGTGCAAATTCGCACCTCTGTGTTCCCCCTGTCTTTTCCCCTTGTCCATCTCTTGGCAACATCTTCAAGACTCAGTTCAGGCTGGGTCTCTCTGACCTCCCCAAGATGACTTCTTCTTGAATACTTCACCTGCATCATATACCTTGTCTTCATTTTTAATTTTATTTTAAACTGCTTTATTAATTTCACATAATGAAAAGAATATTTTTTCCCGAAAACCGGATGAAATTGCCCTGCTGGACACAGAGTTTTACACTTAGACCATATGATATTCAGTTAGAAACTGGTAAGAGGAAAGGTTTACAGAAAAGTATATCAGCCCTGACTGGTTTGGCTCAGTGGATAGAGCGTCGGCCTGTGGACTGAAGGGTCCTGTGTTCAATTCCATTCAGGGGCATGTACCTTGGTTGCGGGCACATCCCCAGTGGGAGGTGTGCAGGAGGCAGCTGATCGATGTTTCTGTCTCATCAGTGTTTCTAACTCTCTATCCCTCTCCCTTCCTCTCTGTAAAAAATCAATAAAATATATTTTAAAAAAACTACTAAGTTTTAGAGCAGAGGCCACGTTATTTTATTATTTTTGCATATTATGTTATTACTAGAGGCCCGGTGCACGAAATTCGTGCACAGAGGGGGGGTTGTCCCTCAGCCCAGCCTGTACCCTCGCCAATATGGGACCCCTCAAGGGATGTCCGACTGCCCGTTTAGGCCCGATCCCGGTGGGCAGTCGGACATCTCTCTAAACGGGCAGTCAGACATCCCTCTCACAATCCAGGACTGCTGGCACCCAACTACTTGTCTGCCTGCCTTTCTGATTGCCCCTAACTGCTTCTGCCTGCCAGCCTGATCACCTCCTAACCACTCTGCTGCCAGCCTGTTTGCTCCCAACTTCCCTTCTCTGCCAGCCTGGTCACCCCTAACTGCCCTCTCCTGCAGGGTTGATCACCTCCAACTGCCCTCCCTTGCAGGCTTGGTCCCTCTCAACTGCCCTCCCTTGCAGGCCGGGTGCCTCCCAACTGCCCTCTCCTGCTGGCCATCTTGTGGTGGCCATCTTGTGTCCACATGGGGGTAGGATCTTTGACCACATGGGGGCAGCGATATTGTGTGTTGCAGTGATGATCAATCTGCAGATTACTCTTTTATTAGATAGGATAGAGGCCTGGTACAGGGGTGGGGGCCAGCTGGTTTGCCCTGAAGGGCGTCCCGGATCAGGTGGGGGTTCCCTTGGGGCGTGGGGCGGCCTGAGTGAGGGGCCTGTGGTGGTTTGCAGGCCAGCCACGCCCCCTGGCAACACAAGCGGAGGCCCTGGTATCTGGAATTTATTTTCCTTCTACAATTGAAACTTTGTAGCCTGGAGCAGAGCCAAGCCTGGGGCTCCCTCCGAGGTCGGTAGCCATTTGTGTTGGGGTTATAATTGAAACTTTGTTGCCTTAAGCGGGTGGGCCCAGCCAGGGTGTGCAGAAAGCTTTGCTTCCCCTGTAGCTGGCGGCAACCCTGGCCTGCTCTCTCAAGCTCCATTCTGCCGCCATTTGTTTGAATTTGTTTACCTTCTATAATTGAAACTTTGTAGCTTGAGTGGAGGCTTAGGCCTGGCCAGGGCAGGCGGAAAGCTTGGCTTCCTCTGTTACTTAGGAAACCTTGCTCTCTGTGGCTGTAGCCATCTTGGTTTGGGTTAATTTGCATACACACTCTGATTGGATGGTGGGTGTGGCTTGTGGGCATGGCATGCGGGTGTGTCGGAGGTATGGTCAATTTGCATATTTGTCTATTATTAGATAGGATTTTATTATTTGTAAAACATATGTATATATTTTGTCGTTGTTGACAGTATAATATATGTTACCCATTCCGCCCCCTTCCCTTGGCCCCTTGGCCCAACCCCTATGCCTCTAGGCCTTCACAACACTATTGTCTGCATCCATGGGCTATGCATGTAAGTATGTAAGTTCTTTGTTTTATCTCTTCCGATCCCCTCCCTCCACTCATAGATTTGTCAGTCTGTTCCTTGGCAGAGGCCACATTGTTAACCTCAGGGAAAGCCTTAAGATTCAAAGTATAAGGTAAAAGTCATAATGATGATCAGGTTCAGGAGTTTGGAAGTGCATATCCTGCCTCATTTGCTGCTCCCTAGTCTTTCTTCTGATTTCCATTCGTTTTACACTATCTCCCACTTCATTGTGATCAACACGCTTGAGAGTTAGGGCCCATGGAAAATTAGGGACAAGTCACCTAACCCACCCCAGCCAGACATCCCTCCAGGCTTCTGGGCTTCACCCTCTCCAAATGGCGTGGTTCCTCCTCATTCTGCATAGGGGCCGGTCCCTCCTTCATTTTCCTGTTGGGCATTTTCCTTGTTGAGATTTTTCACCGCTTGTACCTCTTTGGATGCCATCACTCCTGGGCCTATCCTTGCTGTCTGCTCCTACTCACAATTCGTGCTGAAACACTTGGACCTGAAAACCTGCTTCTTCTCCGCCTCCACCTCCTACATAATCACTGGTATGTAGTAAGGAAGCTGCTTGTTTTTCCATGTGTTGACCTACAGGGGGATTTTACTTGGTGACTCAGGGCCATGGGGGGAAATGAACCAAGAAGGGTGTGAGTGACTGCCCAGTCTGGTCTACCTTGCCTCCATTTTGACACCTAACCTTGATTTACTTTCCTTTGTCATATTGTAGGCAACATGACCACAAGGGCTCATATCAACTGTCTTTGTATCTTTGTTCTCAGTCCTCAATAAAGTTTTACTTGATAAATGAATAATAGGCATATATACCCATGTAATATTTAAAGTTTATTAATTTTTAAAATTCTATCTGAGAATAGTAAATAGAGTGAAAAGAAAAAAATACCGGAACAGTGACATCATATATAACCTGATAAATGGTTATGCTCCTTTGAGTAATAAAAGCAAGATCTCAGATGTGATCTTAAACCCAGTGATTTTCTTCAGCTTCAGAAATCAGGAAGTATTTTTGTGAGCCAGTCTGATGTACTTGTTTTATCAGCCTGTAACTGCACAAAGCCCAGCGTGGGATTACTAATTAGTCACCAAGTCCATTGTTCTCTCTTACGGTGTTTCCTTCCACAGTGTAGTTATAAACTCCTGATTATAGGGTTACTTCTTAGAACAGAGTTTATTTTTTGTTGTTGAAAGTATGGCATTCTGGGAGGGCAGAGTAACCGTTTAGGAATGAACATGATTTTTATAGTTCTACCAGCTCCCATTGCCTGCTGAGAGCACCCAGAGTTAACTGGATGGACTGACTACCTCCTTTAGGTGAAGGAGGGATGGTGAATTCACTCCAGAGCTCCTGAATTGAGTGGGCCAGGGACAGTGCTGTTCATAGCCCCTCTAGTTGGTCCTCATCATATACTTGAGAAACCCAGTTTTACGTCATATGAATAAAAGGAAAACAAACAAACAAAACCAAACCTATTAGTCCAAAACTTCAAGTAGCTCCTAAATTGGTTTCATTGGCAGAAAGATATATATGGGTGGGAAGAATATTGGCCTATTTATTAAATGTGTTATTCATGTTTGTTCTTATTCACATTAGAGTCTGGAGAATATAGACTATACGTATGTAGTATGGGTGCTGCTTGTTTTTCCATGTGTTGACCTACAGGGGGATTTTACTTGGTGACTCATGTAGGCCTAGTGTTACTCTTCAGCATCTCTTTCCTAATTCAGCCTCCTCTGACAGAGGGTGATGGGACAGTGAAGGTTCTGACCTTACCTCCTTCCTGGAAAAGGACAGTCACAGATGTGAGACCCTACATTAGGCTTTCCCCTGGTTCCTGGGAGACTGAAAGGGCACAATCAGGAAGGAGGATGGGGGAGGAATGGAAGGAAGTGAACACTTCTCTATAATCTTGTGACTTGCTGAAGAGAACAACGCTTCTTAAAAAGTCTGAGTCAGTATTTGGGAAATATTCACTTCTTTATTGTCGCTTTAGATTGAGCATTGTTGTTGGTCCTGTGGAGGTGTGTGTGCACGTGTGTAGTCTAAACAGTGAGCTAGTTGCAAAAATCAGGAGAGCAAATGATGTGCTTGCAACTCACGTGGGGGCAGAAGACCCCGCTTAAAGGAGCATGGCCTTCATGGACCTCCCTTTGGGACCACTCCAAAGCCCTGCTCTCCTGGACAGTTCCCCAACCTGGGACATTCCTGGGCATTGCAGCCAAGTCTCCTGTGTGTAGGGACTTCCTGAAAGTGGGTGGCTATTTGCATAGGAAGGTTGGAGGAGGGGCTCTCATTGTGAGAGAGATGTGAAGAGGGACCTGGAGAGCCTGACTGGGGAAATGGAGTGAGTCCTAGAGGGAGTCTCCTTTGTGTAAATTTGACTTCACAGGGGCTTTACCTTGGATTCTGGAAAAGTTTTGTCATGTACATAGCTTGAAGTTTTTTTGTCTTGTTTTGTTTTTTAGTTTGTAACTTCCTTAGGAAGGATGGAAGGCCAGACATTCACTTTATCACCATAGTATAGAAGAGGTCAAAGTTGGGTGATGCAAGTAATCAAACAGACAAACAAATCACTGGTCAACAAGTGGGAAAACAGACACCCAAAGAAGCCAACATGATGTCCAGGAACGTGGCTCACAAGGATAATCTTTTGCCCCAACACTTGACAGGGAGGCCACAGCACCCACTTTGGAACATTGCTCAGAACTGAGGGCCCCTGGTCTGGCTGGTGTTGAGTGTCGACCTATGAACCAAGAGGTCATGGTTCGATTCTTGGTCAGGGCACATGCCCAGGTTGCAGGCTCAATCCCCAGTAGGGGGTGTGCAGGAGGCAGCCGATCTGTGATTCTCTCTCATCATTGATGTTTCTCTCTCCCTTTGTCTCTGAAATCAATAAAAATAAAAAAAAATAAAAGAACAGGGTCCCTCGAGTCCAGGTGAGCCCCTGCACCTTCACTGCAACCTTAGAAGGAATAACCAGAGAAACCTACATGATGAGAAAAGTCCAATGTAAATGTGGGATGTAGAATTGTGATTTTCTGTGCTGGTGATTTTCAAGCCTCGCTCTTATATGAGTAGTTATTGACTAGAATTAAGAGGATAGTAACTTCTATATTTTTTCTTTTTATCCTATGCATACATGTGACACCAAAAGTCTCCACGGGGGTTCTGGCCAGGGTGGAGGCTGAGAAGAAGCCCTGGTGTGTGGCTAAGGCAGAGAGGTCAGAGGGCCAGCTGGATGCCAGGGGAGCAGAAGCCCTTGTAGGGGTTTAGGAGGCAAGAGTGATGAGAACGCCATGCTGGCCTGGCAGTAGGTGGAAGGAGCTGGTTTTCGCTTGGTAAGATTTGAAGGACACGAGGAGGCTCAGAAGCGCTGTAGTCTGTGGATGTCCGACTTCCTCCCTCGGGCCTTCCCCTCTGCTGGGTGAGATTTGGATAGATCAGGAAGCGGCTGTCCAAAGGCCAGGTCCTGTCCTGAGTGACCACACAGTGGGGAGTGTGAAGGCCCTGCACATCTACTAGTGAATTGTTACCATGGGAAAGGACTGAAGTGGGGACTAAAATTTACTGTTGCTTCTCTTATAATTGAAACTCTCCTTCCCCATCACAAAAGAAACGGACCACAATGTGCTCACCTTCAGTATGATCCCACCTTCCCCGTCTGGATGTAATTACAGGAACGACTGTGCTTGGTTTGTTCTCCATGTGGATGAGTGTGCTTATGAACAGTTTCTCCTCACTTATGGACCACGTGGTGGTTATAATGGAACTGCAGTTATCCAGCCGAGGTAATAGGTTTCTTTATTTGAACCACATCTGCTTCACAGGCATTTATATGCACTGCAGCTTCTCTTTAGTAGTCTTTTCAATTTAATCTGGTATAGATCCTGGCACATAAGGATGCCAGTAAATTTTGTTGAGTTATGTGCTGGAGATTGGTATTAGAATTACACATTGGAGTATCTCGGAGGCAGGCATTTTAAAATCCAAATACCATTAGTCACTTGGTTTTCTGAAACGCCATTCAAACTTTGGCCTCCATCTGCATGGTATTGATTCTGCTTTTCTTTCTGAAGAAGGGTTTCAGACCTGTTACCAGCATGTTTCTCCTTGACTTGGGGTCAGCTGATGAAAAAGGCAAAGCTGATAATAAATGTGGATGAGTCGGCCACATACATGAAAAATTTTAAAGAGCAAGGTTAAGGAATGGTGTCTATTTTTCAGTATTATGTTTCATGGGTTCTCTATTGTAATAGAGCATTTCTGCTATTAATTTCAATGAACCTCCCTTTTTTGCTTTAATAGGAATTTTAAAGATATTTTGAAATTAACCAGCCCTAAAACTTGAGGAACATTTAAGAACTAAATGGGCCAGTTTCCTTAAGCTGAATAGAAGTTACTGTTTGCTGCTCAAAAGTAGGGTAAGGTGTCTCAGAAGAGCAGCTAAGAATTGCTCATAAGCACAATGACATTGGCTGTAGCAATGACAGGGAGAAAACAGAGTGCAGTATAAAAGGACTCTGCAGACCTGCCTGGATGTGATTGATTGCAGTGATTAATAATTCTCTGTGTGTGCTTTGGCCTGTAGTACTAATGACTGGAAATGGATTACACTTGAAAGGGGAATACCCAGCC
Organism: Eptesicus fuscus; assembly: GCF_027574615.1. Classification (NCBI taxonomy): domain Eukaryota; kingdom Metazoa; phylum Chordata; class Mammalia; order Chiroptera; family Vespertilionidae; genus Eptesicus; species Eptesicus fuscus. Next base: position 38,780,716 of record NC_072478.1, on the reverse strand, counting down.
TGTCTTGAGGAATCTTCTACTGTTACATGAATATTACATTTCATTACATTAAAAGTCCACTATTGCCTATTGCTCGTAAGACACACGGTAGATAATGAGTTCGCTTGGAGCAGAACTGCCTGTCATCTTCAGGCCTTTACCAACCTGTCATTCACCTAGCACTGGACCCCTGCTCCTGAGGGCACCAGGAATGCAGGAGAACCAAAAACAGTTTGGAAGGGGTTAGTATTACAAAAGAGCAGCACAGTAATCATCGCTGGGAAAATCACACCCCTTTACCCTGCCTTACTCTAAATTTTCAGCTTGGCATTGTTGGCAAGTTGAAATTCCTGTGCACTTTTTTCAGTACTAGGTGCTTTGGTTCTAAAGGTCTTATTTGGTTTTCTCTCACTGTCTCTTATTTTTACTTGTATTTACTCTCATGCTATTTATTTTTCTTGAGAGTGTTATTTGCTTTCCTTTCATAATGTTATGCAAGACTCATGAGAAGATCAACGGGGAAATGAGGAACCAAAGTCGTTACTGGAAGGATCCCAGAAACTTGTCGGAAGCCAGGCTGTAGACCTCAGACAGCATTCCTGCTGACCTGGCCTCCAGGACAGTTCCCAAATACCACGTGCTTAATGGTTGAATTGATTAATTTCTTGTAAGACTCTGACTCAACATAGGTTTCTTTCAAATAGTAGGCATCTAACCTAAGATTTAAAAATGTGATATGACAGGCAAGTCAAAGAAGTCATGCAATGAAAGGATCGCTGGCTTTTTGACACCAGCATTTTGTATGAAAATACACTTTTTTTTGTATTTGTGAAATCTACTTACTAACACATTAAAAAATATATATGTTTATTGATTTCTGAGAGGAAGGGAGAGGGAGAGAGAGAGAGAAACATCAATGATGAGAGAGAATCATCCATCAGCTGCCTCCTGCATGCCCCCTCCTGGGGATCAATTCCGAAACCCAGGCATGTGCCCTGACCAGGAATTGAGCCATGACCTCCTGGTTTATAGGTTGACACTCAACCACTGAGCCATGCTGGGCTTACTAATGCATTTAATTGTAGAATCTACATTAGCAAATCAGTATTGCCAGTTTCCAAGAGACTGCTGTACTGTCAAATTCCTTCTTAGGCTTTCCTTGCCCAACCTCCCAGCTTTCCCCAGACTCTCATTTCATCTAGGAGAAGGCCATGGTCTAAGTGCACCTCTCTGCAGTCAGTGTCTGGAGGCCAAGGAGCTGAAGACCAAAGGAACAGGGTGCTGGGACATTCTGTGTGCTCAAGGTCATCCTGGATGAGTAGTTTTCTGTCATGCTTCAGGCTCCAGCTGTTTCATGGCCCCTGACTATTGTCATCAGGGTTGAGGGTGATGGAAGAATGTAGTGGTCATTTGCCATTGCCCTTAACTTCCCTCCAACCTCCCAGCCCTTCATGGTGGCACCAGTTGAAGCCTGATATTGGGGCTGAAATGACTCCCCCACTGTGGATCACCCCTGGGGATCTCATCAGAGCCCCTCAAAAGCCGGGAGGCCTCTCAGAGTTGTTCCATCTGGAGTTGCAGTTAGAGCCATGAGTTCCTTGAGAGGCTATCAGCAGGACCTCAGAGTGACAGGAAAGAGGAAGTTAAGAAGTGGGTATGTGCATCTTCACTTTCTACTCTTGTCAACTGAGTGCAACTCTGAAAAGCGATCAATATTTTTAATATCATAAATGCATATCAATAATTTTAGAGTGAAAATATATTTCTTTTGTTTCATTAACTGTCACCTGGTGTCATCCTAAACATTAAGATGACTGTAGATCACCAGCACTGCTGTGATGAAGTAATAAACTGGGTAATGTTACATGGGCTCCAGTATACTTCATTCTTAATGTCATCACAAGAAACTAGCCATATAATTAATGAGTTTTAGAATGGATTAGTGAAGTATTTTGGACGGCTGAAACTAATATTGAAAATAAGTGGAAAAATCAACTCTAATGAATACATTTTAATTTATTATAAAACAAATATGCCAGACTCGTGTAATAATTTAGGAACATTGCGTAATTTATTGTGACAGTTAATTTACAAAAGAACTAGAATGCCCTTTGTTTTTAAACGATAAAAGAACATTGGAAAGCGGCTATTGTCCCTTGAGTTATTTATAGTAGAAGGTTAATAAAAACTTTGAACATAATGAATAAATTTTCAGTGACAAGATTGTAGTAAGAATAAATATCAGCAACAATAAAAATATAAAATTTTACATTTTAAATCAGTCTAAAGAATTTTATGGAACAGCAAATTAAGTGATTTTATTTTTATCTGGTACATTAAAATTGTCTTATCATGCAAAATACCTTTAACATACATTGCCTATACTCCCAAACTAGAGGATAGAGGCCGCATCCAGCCTCTGCGTCCAGGGTATTACCCTACACTTAGTAGGTACTTGCTAAATGTTGAATAAAATATGAACTTCATAGTGATTTATACAATTTTCAAATAAACTAGTCTATATTAGGAAAGGAAGTAAATGAAAGAAAGGCAAGGACTTTAATTTGAATAGTAGTTTAATAAGTAAGTAAGTAAATAAATAAATAAATCCTAATATATAAAAAGCCAGAGGCCATCACACCCGAAACAACCGGATGGATGACTAAACAGCAGGCTGCGTGGGGTGACCAGGCCAGCAGGGGGGTTAGTTTGGGACGACCAAATGACTGAACAGCAGGCTGCGTGGGGTGACCAGGCCAGCAGGGGGATTAGTGAGGGATGACCAAATGACTGAATAGCAGGCTGTGTGGAGCAACCAGGCCGGCAGGGGGAAAGTTGGGGGCAACCAGGCTGGCAGAGGGGGCAATTGGGGGTGACCAGGCCGACAGGAGAGCAGTTGGGGGTGACCAGGCTGGCAGGGAGGTATTTGGGGGCAACCAGGCTGGCAGGGAGGGCATTTGGGGGTGACCAGGCCAGCAGGGGGGATAGTTAGGGGTGATCAGGCTGGCAGAGGGGGCAGTAAGGGGTGACCAGGCCGGCAGGGGGGGGGCAGTTAGGGGCGACCAGGCAGTCAGGCAGGTGAGCAGTTAGGAGCCAGTGGTCCCAGATTGTGAGAGGGATGTCTGACTGCCTGTTTAGGCCTGATCTCTGGGATGGGGCCTAAACTGGCACTCGGACATCCCCCAAGGGGTCCCAGATTGGAGAGGGTGCAGGCTGGGCTGAGGGGACCCTCCCTTGCATGAATTTCATGCACTGGGCCTCTAGTAAATAAATAAAAGAATGAGGATTTGGCTAGAAGAAAGTTGGTATTTGGGGGTGGATGGCTTTTCATAAAGGTTTAGGTTCTAAAATTAGTATGTAGTCAAAATTAATTTAAAATATCCCTTACATTGACCATGAAATTTAACATACACGTTTGAGTATATAACCTATTTCCAAAGGGAGGAATGAAATGAGAGTCTCTATACAAATGTTTGGGCAGTCAGATCCATCTGTTTGAAGATATCTATCAAGATCCCAAGTGAATGGAGGCTAGGGAGAGACACCCAAAAGTTCTAGTTGCCCACAGAGTTTACTCTATTCTGTCTTAATATTAAACCTTTATAACTTTAATACATGTCACTGTGAGGGTTCAACCTAACAAGGATTTACATTTTCTGTAGGGTCAGATACTGAAGTCAGAGACTCCACTGCCTCTGTCTTGTAGAGTTTTCTCATGGTGTGAAGGGAAAGTGGAAGTCATGGCAATTCAGTGATTCAGTGAAATGATTTGATAGTTGCTGACACTCTATGCTGTACCTATTCTGGAGTAGGGTAGGCACAGAGAGGTCTTACTCCAGCTTGAACTGCTTGATGAAGGCCTGCTCAGTGGGTCACTGCTCTCAGATCCCAACATACGACAGTAGGACAGTAAAACTGAGACATCATCTATGTTTGGAATTTAATCTTACTTTGTTTTTATTTTAGGGAGCCTCTGTCTAACCGTTTTAAGATAGTCTCACTTGGGAGATTGCATAAGGCCTAGGGAATTAGTGCAGCTTGTCACCATTATTAGAAAAAATGTAAAATCTGGTGGGCCAACTGAAGCTGATTATCTGTCTGAAGTTCATTATTAATAATGGTTTTGGACAGAAGATGTATTTCTGTTCCATTTGTGTGAGTGCACTGGATGTTTCCCAGCCTTTCCTTTAATGACATCCTGACTAATGTAAGTGTTATCCACGGCTGTTTGTAACCTGCTTAAGGAACCTGGATGATCAAATCCCTTGCAAGATTTTTCCTGAAACTTCACAGTTTAGATGCTAGGAATGCTGACTTAAGTTTAGGCTCCCAATATCAGTGGCCATGCTGGCTTATTCTAGCAACCAGATTTACTTCTGACAATACTATGGAGAGCTTCAGTTACAGAATGGTTTTCTGGGGATCACAAGAGCACTGCTACGTTCCATGTTGTTCAGTAAAAACTGAATGATGGAGAGCATGGACTCCCAAGTTCATGAGTTTTTGTGCTCTTTTCATTTAATTACATTTAATATCCACAACCTGGAGTGGAATATAATGAAACCCTATCCGACAGGTTTGGCATTCCATGGTGGCAGAGTAGCTGGACCTCCAGCTGCTGAATTATTCAGGAGTGAGAGTAACCCTATATAATAAAAGCTAATATGCAAATTGTCCCGTTGACTGAAACTTCAACCAGGAGTTCTACCGGGAGGGGGAGGGGGGTGACCCACCACCTGCCCTCGGCCTCTCCCCCTGGCTGGCCCTACCCCGATTGGCCTCCCCCCCCCTAATCGGGGGGCAGGGTGGGCCATCCAACCACGGGAAGGGAGGCCACAGCCAGCGGCTACTAGGGACCCTACCCATGCACAAATTTCGTGCACTGAGCCTCTAGTTCTCTAAATGAAAAAGTACTTACTCAATTATTTTATTTCTCCTGTTCTTTATATTCCTTGTTTTCCTGTTATATATTTGTCCATTATCTTACCGTGAATCCTACCAGTGCCCTCTGGCTGGCCTACCATGGATACTTCTCTCCTGTCACCTGTGGGTGCTCACCATTTGACTTGCTCTTCATTTACAAAACAGGCCTAGTGATTCTTTTCTCAAGTGCTTGTGGTCTTGTGTAGGAATGTCCTGACTGTATGGTGTATAAATGTTCATTTTAAAGCTTTTTACACAAATGCATACAACATACCACCATGTTTGAGTGACACATATAGTACCATCTTAGCAGAGGTGCAGACTCAAAACCCATTGGTTTGAGTCCTGCTGGGTTGGTGTACCAGATGTGCACACATGAGTAATTTACATGGTAGAGGACCTCGTAGGGCAGGCAAATTGGGTTAGTCCTGTATCTGTGCTATGGACTGAGCTGTGTCCTCAAAAATCCATATGTTGAAGACCTAACCCCCAATGTGATGGTATTAGTATGGTATTAGGAGTAGTTAGGTCAGGAAGATATAGCCCTCATGATGGGATTAGTGCCCTTAGAAGAAGAGTTAAGAAAGGATATCTCTCTCTGCAGGTGAGGATCCAGTGAGAAGGCAGGAAGAGGGAATCTCACCAGCACCTAACCATGCTGGCACCCTGATCTTGGGCTTTACAGCCTCCAGATCTAAGAGAAATGAATGTCTGTTGTTTAAGCCACCCAGCCTATGGCATTTTGTTAAAGCAGCTCGGAGTGAATCAGATGGTATGGTTCCAGAAAACATTTGTCTAGTACATAGTGTCATCCTTACCCTGACTCATGTTTCCCAGTGCAGAGGAATTAGCTTACATCAGGACAACTTAGGAACAATTTAGGGAGGAGCCAACATTTGTGCCATGCTAATGCAGTGTGCTGCTATGACGAAGGACTGAGCTTTCCTTTGTAAAGATGCAATTTAATGCAGCTTTCAGAACAGAGTGGGTTGTGTTCCCATGGAGTAGTTTGTACGTAGTATATATGGAACTGTGATTAGGATGCAACTGTGGCACATATATGTCTTTTGAATAAATAGTTCTGTTTGTTGTTTGGGGACACTAGAATGATTCAGATAATCTCCTACAGAAAAGATCTATGAGTATTTTTGTTCTCATCAAAATTCTTGTTTTTAAAATTTTTCTAAAAAAATTAATTTATAAAAAATTTTAAAACTTTGAAGTCACTCCTCACCCCTACCTCTTTTCTTGAATTGCATTTCTCTGTGTAAATATTTTCAAGGAGCTGTAGTGCTTGAATGTTTTTTTCTCTATTAAGAAAAGTACTTATTCACTCAATTATTTTATTTCTCCTGTTCTTTATACTCCTTGTTTTCCTGTTATATATTTGTCCATTATCTCCCTTTTTTTTTCTATCTCATGTTTTTTAGTTCTATCATACCTAGAGTTAGTACAAGAACAAATTAGAAACAAACAAACAAAAAAAAAAAAGAAAGCACCATTTTCACAGTGGGTTTTCCTGCATAGGGAGTTCTATTGTGTCACTGAGCCTGTTAAAGGGAAATGTGCTCTGGAGATATTAAAAATGAGAAATGAGAACATTTCTCCCCACCTTTTCTTTGCCATTTACATTGATCAATTTACCTCTGATTATCTGCTCTGTGTGATAATGTTGGCAGATAAAACCTATTATTTTAGAGTTTGAAAGCACATGTCTTCTAATACCACAGATGGGTATACATGTTCATTAGTTATCTGAGAAAATCTTTCAATTCTCCAAACAAAAAGTCTTTATGTGTAACTACCATGCCCATTTTAGACCACACAGTTCATAATGTACATGTCGGCCAGGTGTTTTTGTTTTTAAGTCACGTCAAGTCCTTCTTGGAAATAGAGAGGTCAGTAAAATAAATCACCAAATAAACAAAGAGATGTGGACAGTGTTTCAGATTAACACAGTGCTGCCACCGAAGATGGGGAGGCATGGGTCAGGGTGTGGAACACCTCTCGTCTTTCAGGTTAGCAGTCAGAGGACAGCCAGTCCTGGACACCTGGTGCTCCGTATGCCAGCTGATCCTCTGTGTGACCAGGAACAAGGAGAGTGACCAAGGAAAGCAGTGAATACTGAGAGTCAAGCTGATGTTTGTCCCAAACATGCTGCTGATTGGTAGAGCAGCAGTGCAGCCAGCCCTCCACATGATTCGGACCTGCAATCTGGTCCCTTTTGCTATGTCACTGGCCTCCATCGGCAGCACACTTCATTTTAAATTGGCAAAGGAGGATTTACCCAGGCTTTGAATGTATAGCCTCTGCATGAAACCATTTCCCCCTAATTTGCAATTCTAATGTGCTGACTACATTTGACTACTTATGATGGATTTCATGGTCTATGTTTATATGTAGAAAATACTGAGAGAAAGACAGTGAATTTTGGCTGAGGTGTATGATTCATGTGCTAGGGTTATTGTAGCAGAACCACAAACTGCGTGGCTTACCCAGAAACTTGCCTCATAGTTCCGGAGGCTAAAAATTCAAGATCAAGGTGGAGGGAAGGATCTGTGCCAGCCTCTCCTGGCATCTGGTAGTTCCTTGACTTGTGGCAGCACAACTGCAGCCTTCACGTGGCATTCTCTCTGTGTGCATGTCCGTGTCCACATTCCCCTTTATAAGGACATCAGTCATGTTGGTTTAGTGGCCCACCCCACTCTGACTCATCTTAACTACTTACATCTGCAACAACCTTATTTCCAAATAAGGTCACATTCTGAGGTACTTGGAATGAGGATTTCAACATATCAATTTGGGGAGGGGGCACAGTTCAGCCTCTAAAGGTGTGGTTGACATGAAGATAATCAACTATGGAAGGTTAGCACCAGTAGGATCCTGGAAGATTATTGGATGCAACCCTCTTATTTTCCACATGAGGTCAGTGGGCAATAAAGGGCATATTACATATTTTAAAAATTAAATTAGGTAAAGGTTCCTCAAAATATTCCATAATAAAGCTTTTCTTTGTTTTCTTTATTTTTTTTTTCATGTTTCTCTCCCAGTGCAATTGTGGTCCTTCTCCTTTTCTTTCTCTTTCTCTGAATCTTCCCCACCATCCCTGCTCCAGCTCCCCTTCCTCACCATGAGCAATCTTCCTTATTAGCTATTCTCACCAGCAGATTGCCCAACTCTGCACTCTGTACCAGCACCCTTCAGCAAAGTGGCCCATTCTGTCTCCTGATTTGTATCAACTGACATTTGAGATGTACCTAATCACCGTATGTTTTTATCAGGCCATGCACTTATAAGATCCTGGCATTGGTAGACTGAACATTTTCTGGTTCTGTTATTAAAAGGAACTCTGATAGGCGCAGGAAACTTTTCTGAGATACAAGTTTTAATCACTTGAGTTTTGAAGAGTAGTTGTGTGAATGTATGGGGGTCGGGCTGTGGAGTGAGTTGGTAAGAGTAGCTGAGTTAATGATGGCTAGCTGACCATTCCTTACCCCAAAGTCAAACTAGCTGCCATTTTCCACTTTGATGATGTAAGCCTTTTGTTGGGAATGTATGTGTAATCATATCAGGAAGCTCCCAGGGACATCATACTCTATTGGCCTTGTCTCTATAAGAAGGTTATATGCTCCTTCTTGATGGGAGGAACCGTCTTTTTTCCTTCTAATGCCCAGCATGCTGCGGAGGCAGGGCATGATTGTTAACTTATTGTGTTGGATAGTGAAGCCAGAGATTGTCTTAATTTAGATAAGGTCAGTAGACAAACAATGTGTTATCTCATTGTACTAGACTCAGCACATATTTTGAGAGTAAACATACATTTACAATGATTATCCAATGAGATTTGCCATTTTAACTTTGAACAGTATATGAAGTATACTTTTAAATATTGTACAAATTGAAAGAACATATTAACCTTTAGGAAAAGTTAAAAGAACATTTTAATATTTCTCTAGAATGAATGAAAACATTTTAATGGATTAAATGAAACAGGAGTATGTAATATAAAATTGTACAGATCTCACATCAGAAGACAGAATATATTAAATATCTTAATAGGAAAATCAACATTTAAACATATGACTTTCCCCCTACTATTAATTAGAATGGCTTAGACATTGTACTTTATATCTAGTGTACAGAAATGTCTTGATGATTTATATCAATACCCAAATGTATTATCTTGTACTCCTGCAGTTAATTAAATGAACAGCTTTAGTCAACATTACTCATGAAACTTCAGGTAATTATATTATTAAATAATATTATATCCACAATTTATGTTAAATATAAGATATATTTGGATTTTTACAATGGTTATCATTCAGAATTAAAAATGTTCTGTAATCCTTTCTGCAAGCTTTTAAAGAAATTGTGGGGTAAACCTGCCACCTGCTGGTTAAGATTTGTTACTTCATTTTACATTTCAAATAAAGGACATTTTCCACCACAGCATAGGAATGTAATACAGTTTGAAGCAATTGTACATACAGACTTTTGAGATTTCCTAGGTTGTTACGAAGTATTGAAGCTCAATGTTCTAATAATTGTCATAACTACAAGCCTTTCATGTTTATTCTTGCCTCTTGATGACCATCAATAACAAATCTATGGCTATATATTTCTGAGTTTCTGCTGTAGCGTCTAAGTTTGATTTAGGCTTTTACTCTCGAGTAATTGTGTGCCAAGAACATATCTGTAGGCGAGAGGTGGCTAAGTGCTGCTAAACCTCCTGCAGAATTGTACTCCTCGGCCTCTTCTTTTTCTGAAGAACTGCACAAACACACTGGGAATGCTGCTGTGTCCCCATCTAGGACCCCAGCCTGCACTGCCCCTCCTCTGGCTGGCTCCAAGCACAGCCTTGGGGTCACCCATTACTCAGGCCACCTGAGAGCCTCAGTTTCCTCATTTGTAAAATAGGGGTAATAATTCTGCTTCCAGTTATTTTGAGCATTAAATTAGGAAATGCATGAACAGCACTTAGCTTCATTATTATTATTAGCCTTAGAAGACTACTTTTTTTTGTCAATCACTGGTAGTTAGAAGATTTACCAAAATATGACTATGACTTTCCACCTCATTTATATTGCCTAATCCATTTAAAAAAACATTTTTATTGATTTCAGAGATGAATGGAGAGGGAGAGAGAGAAATGGAAATGTTGATGATTGGCTGTCTCCTGCATGCCCCTTACTGTGGATGGAGCCCTCAATCCGGGCATGTGCCCTGACCAGGAATCAAACCCAGGACCTCTTGGTCTATGGGACAATACTCAATCCACGGAGCCACACCAGCCAGGTGCCTAATTCATTTTTTATCCTTGTTTTCTTCCCTTTTGTACTTTGAAGTCTCCCTTCCTTGCCAAACAGACTTTCCAATTCCAGGGACTAGAAATTTAGCGCATCAACACAACAAGACAGAAATCATCTGGAGGCTGGAGAGAAATGCTCCCACGGGTCCTCCGAAACTTGTCTAGCTTTACTCATCTGTTAATTAGTGTGTGCTCATTAAACCTAACTTTATGTTTGCTAGGAAGAGGGGATAATCATCATGACTTCAGTAGAGAAGAGCAAGTAAGGTAATTAGTTCAATAAATATTAATTAAGTGCCAACCATATGCAGTTACTGGGAGAGGTGCTGGGAATACAAGATGAGGAAAAGAGCCCCTCTGTAGAAGCAGTTCCCCAAAATCTCCCAACTCTTTTCATCCCCACAAGGGGACGTTCCTGGCTATTACATAATGTCACATTTGGATGTCCCAAGATTTCTTTTTTACCTTTTTAGGTCTTACAACTTTCAAGTGCCTGAAATTTCTCATATTAGCCCTCTTTTCTCAATAGAGTTGACAGCTGGATAGGTCTCTGGCTCTCCTGAATAAATGGTGTTCATGGTGTAAATTAAGCATTTGGCATGCACATTCCTCTTTGTGTGTGTGTGTGTGTGTGTGTGTGTGTGTGTGTGTGTGTGTGTGTGTGTTAATCTTCACCCAAGGATATTTTTCCATTGGTTTTTACAGAGAGTGGAAGGGAGGGAGAGAGACTGAGAGAGAAACATTGATGTGAGAGAGACACATCGATTGGTTGCCTCCCACAAGAGCCCCAATCAAGGCTGAGGATGGAGCCTGTAACTGAGGTATGTGCCCTTGACCGTAATCAAACTCAGGACCCTTCTGTTCGTGGGCCAATGCTCTGTCCACTGAGCCAAACCAGCTAGTGCATTCCTCTTTTTAAATGTAGTATTTAGCAAGTTCTTGCTACATGGAAAGTGGTCCATAAACATTTGTTTTACTTATTAAAAATAATTTTCAAGTTGTCATTTAACTTCAAAATGTTCAATAATTGATGCTCAGTAATTGAAGTTGGGGAACAGCAGCCTAGATGTTCATTTGGTTTTCTTAGGAAGGCTGAGCAAGGGAACAGAGACTCATACCCGGTAACTTTCTATTTTTATTTCTTAAGAATTGAATCCTTGGAACTCAAGACTTAGCCTCAGGCCAGCACAGGCCAGTGGTTGAAGCATTAAGACAGGGATGATGCTAATAATTTTTACTTATTTATTATAGAAGGATTGCATGTTCGTTTCAGCTAATCAATAAAAAATAAAAAAATACGAGAGATAAAACCTTACTTATAACCTCACAACCCAGAGCTATTGCTTGTTCATGTTTTCATGTGTACCACTACGCTTTTGGCAGTGCACACAGCTGAGGGCAATTCTTTCCTCCCATTCTCTCTCTCTCTCTCTCAATGTTTTTTTTTTTTTTTTTTCCCCATTGATTTTAAAGAGAGAGGAAGGGAGAGAAAGAGAGGAGGGAAACACCGATATACCCTCACCGGGAATCAAATCTGCAACCTTTTGGGCACAGAAGGACCCTCAACCAACTGAGCCACACGGGCCAGGGCTATCCCTTTGTCTCTTAAACCCACTCCAACCAGCGTTACAAATGCCCTCTACTTCACACAACTTCTTTTGTCTAGGTCACCAATGACCTCCACTTTGCATGACCCAATGGGCCAATTCTTGGGCCTTGGCTAATTCACCAACCAGCAGCACGTGGCATAGTTGGTGATTCTCTCCTGAGTACTGCATTGGCCTGGCTTTCTGCCTCATTGGTTCCTCCTCAGCTGACTTGGTCTCTCCTTTCCTGTACTGGGCTGTCCGTGTTGGTTTGCTCCAGGGTCAGATCTTGAACTTCCCTCTACATTTGGTTATCATTCAAGCTCAAGGTTTAAACATCCATATTTGCTGGCAACTTTCAAATCTCATCTCCAACCCTGGCCTCTTTCCCAAATTCCCAATGGACATTCTCAACTGCTGACTCCACATCTCCATTTGGATACTTTATAAATCAGGAAATCAGAAGACCTACTATGCATCTGAGTATGAAGGGTTTGGATAAAGGGGTCTGGAAGTTTAAACAATGGTGAGAAGGCTGGGGGAGGGGCAGGCAAAAGAATTGTCAAAGACTCATAGACACAGACAACAGTATGGTGTTTACCAGAGGGAAAGGGGAGTGGGGGCAGGTAGAAGAGGGTAGAGGGGGATAAATAGTGTTGAAAGGAAACTTGACTTGGGGTGGTGATCACACAATATATCATATACAGATGCTGTATTATAGAAATGTACACCTGAAACCTGTATAATTTTATTAACCAATGTCACCCCAATAAATTCAATAAAAATTAACAACAAAGGAATTGTCAAAGAATTGTCACTTCTGCTTCAGCCTGCAGTAAGCACCGCAGGATCCCCCCACCAACACTTTCAGGCAGCAGCAAAGCTGTGAAGCCACTGGAATAACATGCACCTACCACTATCCCTGATGTGGGCAATTTTCAAAGAGCTCACTCAGAAGCCACTTGGAACTCATTCCTGCTCTAACAACTTCCAGAGGATAGGGGCTTCAAATCTCAGGCCTCTCATCCTGTGGACTTTGATGGGGAAGTGGGTTCTGGGAAATGTAGTCCCATCTCTTAGCAGATACCTGTGGGCAGGTAAATGAAAGATTAACAAAAACAAGTTTTCCAACCTGCTATCAGTTCAGGGTTTTGTGTGATTGGAGCCTCTCTGAGCAACTTAGGGTGCAAAGCAGGACCCACGCAGAACACCCTTCCATTGCAGGGTGCACTCCCATCCACACTCATACTCACTCAGACAGTGACAATGAAGCCATATCAGTCACTGACATGTGCCACTTAGGGATGTGGGAAGAAACCAGAGACCCTGGAGAAGATCCATGCAGACGAGGGGAGACTGTGCAAACTCCATAGACAGTGGCCTCAGGCCAGCAGGAATCGATTTTTTTCATCAATGTAATAACAAAATGTGAGTGAACAAACAGCGTTATTTGAGGACCTGCTGTGCTTTAGAAGAGAGTGCTACTGATAATGAGTTGAAAACAAACTGTCACAGATGTCTAGACTTCTCAGAAATAACACGTCCAAAGCTAAACTCCAATTCTGCAATCAGCCTTGTCCTCTGCCTTCATCTTTGTTATTGTCAACTCTATTCCCCAGTTGCTTAGCCCAAAGCTTTGTTTTTGATTCCTTTTTCTTTCTTGTCTCACATTCAATCCATTAGGATATCCTGTTGGCTCTATTTTTAAAATTATGGACACTAACCTCTCCTAACCACCTATTCTGCCCTCTCTTTGGTCTGAGCCACCATTCTCTCAGGAGACCTCTCTCTTCGGGTCAAAATCATGATGGCTCCCCACCCCTCATAGAGTGAAAGCCTTACACTGGCAATAAGGCACTCTCCAGCTACCCCACTCTCTTCTAATGCACTCTCTCTTGCTTGCTCTGCAGCAGCCACACTAAACAGGTGAGGCTCAAACCTGCTTGGGGTTGCTGCTTACACAAATACCTGCTTGGCTAACTCCCTCTCTTGAGTCTTTGCTTACCTTCTCAAAGGATTAGGCTAACTTCCCTACCTAAAACTGCAGACCATATTATAGTGAGGTACTTTTAATACTGTTGATAAATTGACTTCTTGAATGAGGTCCCAAATAGATCTGTTTATATTCCATCTTTTGAGACACAGCTCACCTCGCCTGATGTGTGAAATTTGAAATAAATTAACATTATAAATGTATATAAAAACAACAACAACAAAATCCCCCTGCAGCATGCCTCGCCCTAACACTCCCAAAACCTTCTTCTGCCACCCATGGTCCCTTTTACCTTCTCACATACTGTATAATGTATTTACTTATGTTTATTACCTGTGGTCAATCTCCCATGCTGGGATGTAAGCTCCATGATAACAAGGATATTTATTTTTTAAAAATTTTTATTGATTTCAGAGAGGAAGAGAGAGGAAGAAAGAGATAGAAACATCAATGATGAGAGAGAATCATTGATCGGCTGCCTCCTTCACACTCCCTCTGGGGATCAAGCCTGCAACCTGGGAATGTACCCTGACCAGGAATCAACCAGTGACCTCTTGGTTCCTGGGTCAATGCTCAATCACTGAGCCATACCAGGCCAGGCGATAACAAGGATCTTTATTCATTGATGTATCACAAACACATAGACCTGGGCTGGAAATATGGGCAATCAATAAATATTGGTTAAATACATGGATATATCTTTTTGTTAAGCAAAAAAGGATCATATATAAACTGTTTTAGAAAAAATTTTGCATAATACTTCTTGAATATTTTCCCATGCCAATAGACAGACACCCCAAATATTTTTTCTAATTGCATTGTATGCCACTGAATAGTAATTTTTTTATTAGTTTAGTGTTTAATTTATGTTTTAACTAGAGGCCCGGTGCACGATATTCGTGCACTGGGGGGCGGGGGGGGGGGGAGGGTGGTCCCTCAGCCCGGCCAGCGCTCTCTTTGTTTTAAAAATATATATATTTTATTGATTTTTTACAGAGAGGAAGGGAGAGGGATAGAGAGTTAGAAACATTGATGAGAGAGAAACATTGACCAGCTGCCTCCTACACACTCCCTACTGGGTATGTGCCCGCAACCAAGGTACATGCCCTTGACGGGAATTGAACCTGGGACCCTTGAGTCCGCAGGCCGAGGCTCTATCCACTGAGCCAAACCAGTTAGGGCCCGGCCTGCACTCTCTTGCAGTCTGGGACCCCTCAAGGGATGTCCACCTGCCGCTCCTGGCTAAGCTGGCAGGCGGACATCCCCCAAGGGGTCCTTAGCGCTGCTGCAGAGGCAGGAGAGGCTCCCATTATTGCCAGTGCGCTCGCCAGCTGTGAGCCCAGATTCTGGCTGAGCAGTGCTCCCCCTCTGGGAGCACACTGACCACCAGGGGGCAGCTCCTGTGTTGAGCGTCTGCCCCCTGGTGGTCAGTACACATCATAGTGATTGATCAGTCATTCCACTCTTTGGTCAATTTGCATATTAGGGTTTTATTATGTAGGATGGTAACATCTTCTTTAATAGCTCTATTGAGATGTTATTAACATACCATAAAATTTACCCATTTACTTATTTTTATTTTTAATGTTTGTATTACTTCCCCCACCCCCTCTAACCATTTAGAGTGAACAATCCAATAGCAACATACATTTTTGGAGAGCCAAGCACTGTGACAGACTTTTTGAGGGTATAACTGTAAAGAAAATGGAGACAATTCTGTCCTCACAAAGATTATGGTCTGGAGGAGAAGGAAACAGGCAGACATTAATAATTGCACAATTAATTACTTGTTATTGTGGTAAATGCTCCAAAAAGATAGGGTGCTATCTGAGTAACTCACAGAAGGCCCTTACCTTGTCTTGGGGCCCAGGGCGGGGTTCCTTCAGAAAGTGGAATTTAAAATCCCACTCCTAGGAATATATCCTAAGAAACTGGGAACACCAATAAGAAAGGATATATGCACCCCTATGTTCATAGCAGCACAATTTACAATAACTAAGATCTGGAAACAGCCTAGGTGCCCATCAGCAGATGACTGGATCAGAAAACTATGGTACATCTACACAATGGAATATTATGCTGCCATAAAAAAGAAGGAATTCTTACAATTTGCAGCAACCTGGATGGAATTGGAGAACATTATGTTAAGTGAAATAAGCCAGTCAATGAAAGAAAAATACCACATGATCCCACTCATTTATGGATAATAAAGAACATTATAAACTTGAACAAAAAGATAGATACAGAGGCAGTAAAGCATCAAACAGTGTGTCAAATTACAGCAGGAAGGTTAGGGAGAGGTGGGGAAGATAAGAGATCAACCAAAGGACTTGTATGCATGCATATAAGCATAACCAATGGAGGCAAAACTCTGGGGGGGTGAGGGCATATATGGGAGTGGGGTGGGGGGCAATGGTAAGATATGTACACATATAATACCTTAATAAAAAAATTGAAAAAATAAATAAATAAACTGAGCCCTATAGGGTGAGTAGGAATTAGCAGGTGAAGGAAGTAGGGCCAGGTAGGGGCACTAGAAGGAAGGTTGTTGTGGCTGAACATCTAGAAGGTTTCATTCTTTCACTAATATACGCTGTAGTGGAAGTCCTTAAATTATTTCCTTAAGATAAATTCTTGGAACTAAAGTTGCCAGGTCAAGTGTGTGCAGGTCTGCCCTCCCTTCTCCTTTCTTAACTTTCTGCTATGTATTACATGGCTGGAAGGGTGGTAGTTAGGTGTCTAGGGAATTATAGGTGCCCTGCTACTTTGTTGCCTTCTTCCTGAGATGGTTCCGGTGGGATTCAAGGAGCCTTGGAAAGAAGACCCTGTGGCAAGTCTTTGGGGGCTGAGGCTGGAGGACGGTTGCCCTGCCATGAGCAGGAGGGCAGCCAGAGGTCTGCACATTCACCTCAGGTTCCAATATCCCTGAAGTGTAGTCAGAAATAGTTTTCTTTTCTCTTCATTTCTGCCTTACATGGAAATCAGTAAGGGCTCTGTTAGGTTCTAATTTCGATTGTTTTTCCAAGGGCTCTAATGAACACACTATTACAGTGTCTGGGCAAAGGCACCATTGAAATACGAAGTGTTGCTGAAATTATGACCATATTTCAGGTTAGTATTTACATTTTTCAATTTCAATTGTAAATTACAAGTTAAAAAAAGAATAAGACTGTTTACAAAAAGTACATAATATAAAATGGGGATTAAACAATTTGAGAGCAGGAATAGGAAAGAAAAGCAATTTAGCCAGAGAAGGAAGTTCTTGACCTCAGGAAACTTAAAATCTTCATAAATACGTATTACGAGTTAAAATGAGATGTTTAGCCAATATTTGATTTTCACGGAGATTTTTAGATTCTCTAAAATTTTTAATTAAACTCACTTTTGATAAAGTTAATAATGGCTAGCAACTGAAGATTTAGTTAGCATTTAAAAAGGAACTTGAAGGTACACTCTGCTGTAAAAGTATTCTAGGGAAGCATTAAAGACTTTCTTTTTTTTAAAAAATAAATCTTTATTGTTCAGATTATTACAATTGTTTCTCCTTTTTTCCCCCCATATCTCCCCATCACCCGGTTCGCTCCCCCCCGTTGTCCTTATCCATAGGTATATGATTTTTGTCCAGTCTCTTCCCATACCCCCCACAGACACCCCTTTCCCCCTGAGAATTATCAATCCACTCCCATTCTATGCCTCTGATTCTATTATGTTCACCAGTTTATTCTGTTCCTCAGATTTTTAATTCACTTGATTTTTAGAATCACTTGTTGATAGATATGTATTTGTTGTTCATAATTTTTATCTTTACTTTTTCTTCTTTTTCCTCTTTTTAAAGAATACCTTTCAGCATTTCATATAATACTGGTTTGGTGGTGATGAACTCCTTTAGCTTTTTCTTATCTGTGAAGCTCTTTATCTGCCCTTCAATTCTGAATGATAACTTTGCTGGGTAGAGTAGTCTTGGTTGTAGGTTCTTGCTATTCATCACTTTGAATATTTCTTCCCATTCCCGTCTGGCCTGCATAGTTTCTGTTGAGAAATCAGCTGACAGTTGTATGGGTGCTCCCTTGTAGGTAACTAACTTTTTCTCTTGCTGCTTGTAAGATTCTCTCTTTGTCTTTTGCCCTTGGCATTTTAATTATGATGTGTCTTGGTGTGGTCCTCTTTGGATTCCTCTTGTTTGGGGTTCTGTGCACTTCCTGAACTTGTAAGTCTATTTCTTTCACCAGGTGGGAGAAGTTTTCTGTCATTATTTCTTCAAATAGGTTTTCAGCATCTTGCTCTCTCTCTTCTGGCACCCCAAAAATTCGGATATTGGTATGCTTAAAGCTATCCCGGAGGCTCCTTATGCTATCCTCACACTTTTGGATTCTTCTTTCTTTCTGCCTCTCTGGTTGGGTGTTTTTTCCTCCCTCATATTCCAGATCTTTGGTTTGACTCTTCGGGTGCAGTGGTCTACTCTGTATATTCTTTATTTCAGACAGTGTATGCATAATTTCTGACTGGTCCTTTTCCATTTTTTTGGTATTCTCATTTAGGTCCTTGAAGGTCTCTTCAAGTTTCTCAGCGGTTTTTAGAAGATTCTTGAATAACCTTATAAATAGGGTTCTGAACACTGTGTCGTCCATTAGTTTGCTTTCATCTGTCTCTCCTACTTGTGACATACTTTGATGTCTCCACATTTTGGCTGCCTCCCTGTGTTGATGGAGTGGCTTTGTGTGGTCGGTGACCTATAGGGGCCGGTAGCTCAGCTTCCCCAATCACCCTAGGTGGTCGCTCTTGGTACTCCCCTTTGTGGGCTGAGTGGAAAGTCTTGGTGTAGTTAAAAGCCTTGATTGCTGTTGGTACACTGGGAGGAATTGACCTCCATACCAATTGGTTGTGAGGGCCTGCTGTATCTATAACAGAAGAATTGCTGTGCTGGAGACACAGTAGGGCTTTGGTGCTCACTGAGTCTGCCTCTTGAATATGTCCCTTATGAGAGTGGTTGAAATCTGGTGTCGTCCACACCGACAGAAAAGTCACTCTCACTCTCCGACCGATGGCCGAGAGTCCCATAGGCGTCTGGGTCCCCCGCGTGTCCCCAGAAACTGGAGTTCAGAGTGGTTGGGATTGTTGGTATCACTGGCGGGAATTGATCTCCAAGCCAGTTGGCTGTGAGGATCAGCAGTGTCTCTGCTGGGAGCTTCTGTGCTCAGCTTGGATGGGGCGGAGTCTCAGGGTGGCGCAGACAAGCTTTGGTTTCCCGTCTGCTCTGCCCTAAGAGGGGCGGTTTCTCCGTGCCCGAATTACTGGCTGCGCGCATCTGAGAGAAGGCAGCTTTCGAGCCTCTCCCGCTGCCTAACAGACCAATTTATCCCTAGCTGGGGCTGGATTTCAGTGCAGACCGGAGGTTTTGTTTTTCTCCCGAATGAGAAATCCAGTCACTGGGAGGGCTGTGCTCAGCTTGGATGGGGTGGAATCTCAGAATGGCGCAGACAAACTTGGTTTCCGTCTGCGCCGCCCTAAGAGGGCCGGTTTCTCCGTGCCCTAATCAATGGCTGCACGCCTCTGAGAAAAGGCAGCTTTCGAGCCTCGCCCGCTGCCAAACAGACCAGTTTCTCCCCGACTGCAGCTGGATTTCAGTGCAGTCGGGAGGTTTTGTTTTTCTCCCAAACGAGAAAGCTAGCCACGCAGCGTCTGCTGCCCTCCCTCTCCGTGTGCGCTGCGAGCAAGCCTGCCGTGTATTCAGCTGCCCGCCCTTTCCGCGCTCACGGATCTCTGCACCTCCACAGCTCCTGAGGCTCAGCGTCCCCCTCTCTTTTTTTCTCTAGTTGTAGGTTTTCCACTCTGCCAGCTTTCCGGTGGTTCTGGACGGTGTGCGCTCTGTTTTCCAGTTGTAGTTTCAAAATTGTTGTGGTAGGCAACAATTAGGTGTTTACCTTATGCTGCCATCTTGGTTTTTCTCTAAAGACTTTCTTACTTGGAGGGGAGGAAATTGCCAATGTCCACAAATAAATATTCAAAGTTAAATTAAAAGAGAGCCATGCCAAGTGATAACTGTTCCGTTTTAGGCCAACTGGAAATAGCCATCTGCTTCCAGCTGCTTCAGTTAACTGGGGACCATGAATGGTGACCCATGCCTGCCATAAAGAAGCACATAGACTAACCATAGGAAATTAAACCTATGCAATTTTTGACCAGATTCAAATTGGTGATGGTTGTTGTATGGTTATGACTTCCAATTTGATTTTCCATTATGTGGCAGTTACCCCCTACTCCTGACAGATATATTTTTTATTATTGCTTTTAAGAATCTCTGTTTTTCCAAATGAAACAAGTGTGACTAGTTTGCTTAAGGCAGTGGTCGTCAAACTCATTAGTCAACAGAGCCACAGTTTGTCGACCACTGGCTTAAGGCATTAAAAATTATTTTTAGCCTGGCCACAGTGGCTCAGTGGTTGAGCATTGATTGACCTATGAAACAGAAGGTCCCGGTTCGGTTCCTGGTCAGGGGCATATGTCCGGGATGTGGGCTCAATCCTCAATAGTACAAGGAGGCAGCCGATCAATGATTCTCTCTCGTCATTGATGTTTCTTTCTCTCTCTCCCTCTCCCTTACTCTCTGAAATCAATAAAGATATATTAAAAACATTAATTTTAAATAATAAAAGTAAAGGGCCATGTTAGAGAATTTTAACATAATGACTATCTTTGTGATTTTTAGTTTCTTCCATATTTTTGGGTCATTCTTTATTATAAATGTCTAGATATGGGATTTCTGGTGGATGGAAAATGGTTAACTCAGCAGCTCTGGGTTATCCAAACAGTACACATTCCCTAGAAAGGCTGTTTCATGACTGGCCCTTGACTGGTTCCTGGGAACTAAGTTCTTGGAATATTCTGACTGATAAGAGTGTTTTGCATGCGTGGGGTCATGAGCCATGCTATAATAGCTTTTCCAGGTGGTTATACTAACAAAGTGGTTTATGTTGAACACCTGCGTGCCCTCTGTGGGGTTGGAGCTTCAGTAACTGAGGTTAGTCATATAGGCATTATGTATATGCAACTGACCCCCAATGCTCTGGACAATCAGGCTCAAGTGAGCTTCCCTTGTTGACAAGACTTTGCACATGTAGTCACACATCATTGCTGAAGGACGCACGCACATCCTGTGTGACTCCAGCGGGAGGCGTCTCCTAGAAGCTTGTGCCTGGTTTCCTGCAGACTTGACTGCATGCACCTTTCCCCTTTGAGATCTTACCATATCCTTTTGCTGTAATAAACTGTGCCTGCGAAAACAACAGCTTCTGCATCCTCTGGGTCCTTTTAGGGAACCATCAACTTGAGGATAGTCTTGGAGACTCCTGACACACTGGCCCACTTGGCCTTCAGTTGCCAATAAGGAGAACTAGTCTAGCCGGTTTAGGCAAAAAAGTGCTTATTATCACGTATTCTGTGGTTCCCAAAATTGTTGGAATGGCTGAAAAAGTAGATGGAGATTCCAGGAACCATTTCTAGCCCCAGAATTTCATTCCTGCAGAAGCAGAAACCACCAAGCTGCTGCTTGCTATGAGCTCATGCTGCCTCAACTATGCCAGCAAGTGGATGCTTGCATCCTGCCTGGGCCCCCTTTTAACTCAGTTCTGAATCCAGGCGCCTGAATGGAGGAATTTCAATCATACCCGGAACTTCAAGAGAGTCTGCAAATGTAGTATTTCACTTTTACAATGCTCAAAGACACAAGAAGGAAATTAGAATTTATGCCTAGTCAAGCCACAGTGTATCATACATTGTGTTAAAGAACATAAACATTTTAATGTTCCTTGATACTGCCCAATTGCTTTTTTTAAAGTTTGGAAACATTTGCAATGGCAATGACAAGTGAGGCTCCAGTTTTCTAGAGCTTAGTATCAGGGGAAGGTAAGCTTGATGGACAAACATAAATATTAAGGGACAGCCTAGTTGTCACCTGTGTTCTCTGCCTTTCTCTCACTCTGTTTTTCTTAGAAGAAACGGATGCCTATAGATTGTGGTTAATACTGGGGATTACAAATCAACTTATAAATCAATTACTCCATGTTGGTGACTAACAAGGCACTCATTTATATAATACAGGCTAAGCAATTTTGGTTATTGTTGAAAACTGAATAATGTAAGTGGAAGGCTAATTTTACTTTTATTAACTCTCTAAGTTACACTTTCTTATTAGGTTCTCCATCTCAATCCTCCTCCAGGCTCTGCGTCTTCACAATATCTCCTAAATAACTACTGTTGGTTGTCTTAGAAAAAAGGATTTGAGCCAGCTGATTTGAGCTCCGAGATGAGATTTTTGCTCAAGAGCTTTAACTGTAGGAAGATGTAACATCTCAACTGGATGCCAGAAAAAAACCCAAAAAACTATAATATTGACGTTTATACACTCAAAGGATGACATAAATTTCCTAATTCCTTAAAGGAACTTATAACTTTATAATTACTGGATCTTGGAACAATGTGATAATTTGTTACACAGCATTAAAAAAATACAGGGTATTTATGATACACTACCATAAAAAGTGTATCATAAAAGATCCTATTCTTTTGTGTGTTACATGAATATGCATAAAAAATATTCAAAAGGGCCAATGATAAATGCTGACAGCAATTATCTTTGGGGGGGGGGGTGTGAGAAAATAAATGGCTGCTTTTACTTTATTCCTTATATTTCCTGGCTTGTTTTGAAATTTTTAAATAAGCATATATTACTTTAGTAATATGATGGGAAAAATAAACCTTTTAAAAGGTGAGAAAGAAAATAATCAAATTAATATATTGTAAATGCCTCAAGGGTTGTAATAGATTCAAATTATGTAACTAATAAGAATATGTTTTTATAAATTGTGCAGTATTATGAAAAAGCAATGTAGTAAATTTTTCTAAGTCCTGATTTCTCCTTTTTACTTGGAATTAATAAGTCTGATGTCTTTAGGTATGTTTAGTTTCAGAATTTTATTTTAAAGGGATTTTTGTGGCATAACATAATATCTGTGGTATTCTTACTGAAGTCATTTATAATGGTCAAATTCTAACAATTTTTGCAACAAGATTTTATTACATTTTCCGAAGAGATAGAAAAAGTTTACATTACATACCATTTTGGATTTGTATTTTTACATTTTCATAATAGTTTACTGCAAATGTTAGTTTCAAAGAAAATTTAAGGGATATTATAAAGCAGTTACAAAGTTCTTTACAATAAAATTCACGATAAAAATAATTTTTTTCAAGTTGAAAATTTATCAAAAGGTATACATAGATTATAAATATATTTTGGCAATATGGTGGATTTAAGGGCACTTTAAAAGTTGTCTAGTTAATGACTACAGATATGACATGTCTGATGAAAGTCAATCTGTAAGTCTTAATCAATGATCATTTCTTGCTGCTTTAACATCGAAGTAATTTATTAAAAAAATCCATGAGTACTATGAAGAGTTTGATGTCCTCACAAAGATTCTTTTATAAGTTCGGCTAATCTCTGGAAGGCCTAAAATAGAAAATAGATAAGAATTAATGAAAGTAGGGTGCTATTTAGGAAAAGTTTGTCAGAATATTAAAAATTCAAACAAAGAATATCCATCTAAGGGTGAGATAAGGCAATGAAAACCAAGTTTAACATCAGTTTTATCATGGTCAGATGCCATCAATGTCATAATATATGTACATATAAGCAGATCAGATTCCCAGGATTTTTATTTTGTTGTTCTTGTGGCCCTCAAGGTCACCACTATTGATTTTCTCTACACCACATACTATTTTTTCATGTAATCTCTCACCTGCATATACTGGTACATTATATATAGTTGAAATTGTCCAGATCTATTATATAAAAAAAATAAACCCTTGCCGAGTGGCTCAATTAGTTGGAGCATCACCCTGTATATGTGGGTTCGATTTGGTCAGGGCTCATACCTAGGCTGTGCGTTCGATCCCTGGTTGGGGCACCTACAGAGGCAGCCAATTGATGTTTTTCTCACATCAATGTTTCTCTTTCTCTCTCTATCTTTCCCTTCTTCTCTCTCTAAAAATCAATAAAAACATATCCTTGGGTGAAAATGAAACAAAAAAAAATAAAACATATGAAAAGCATATTTAAGGACACGAGGAAGCAAATAAAAAGAACACACAAAGAACCAATCCATCTGCAAAGACAGGTACCAACTCATTTTGAGGTTAATGGCACAATTCAATTTATGGGTCTTCTGCTTGGATTCCAAGACATATAGTTCTGAGGAACTTGTTTCTTTGCTTCTTATTATTTTGGTTAAAGCTAGACTTTGTGATTAATTTGAGAGTATTATTCTCTTTGACTTGCTGATATTTTTTTCCTCAATGAGAGAGACTGGCCTCAATTTGCACTTTGGGCTCATGTTAATTCTATGAAGGAAGGAAAGAGATTTTTTTCATTATATACTGGTGATCAATGAACACTATTTAGTAGGTCTGAAAACTATTCTTGAAAATAAAAAAATTAAACTCCAACTCAGTCTCTTCATTTGTCTATAGAAGTCTAGTAACAAAATAAATATATCTTTTTATGGTAGTTCATGACTTTTTAACTAATACTTTTTCCCCCCCAGAAAACCAAGACATTAAAGCATATTGTAACTCACAAAATGAACACATGCACCAAAAAACAGAATTGAGCCCTGGCCAGTGTCGCTCAATGCTTAGAGTGTTGGCCCATGCACTGAAGGGTCACAGGTTCAATTCCCGGTCAAGGGTATGTAACTGGGTTGCAGGTTCGATCCCTGGCCCCATTGGGGCACGTGTGGGAGACAACAAATAGATGTGTCTCTCTCGTATCAATGTTGCCCTCTCTCTCTCCCCCATCCTCTCTCCCTCCCTTTCTTCTCTCTCTAAAAAATCAATGGAAACAATACCCTCAAGTGAGGATTAACAACAATAAAATAGAATTGATATCTAGTGTTACGCTGAAGAGAATACTGTACTTACTACATCCATTTGTTCTGGAGAAGCCAAAGAGAAGGATGCTCTAAAGTAAGGGCTAGGAGCTGAGCTGTCAATGTAGAAAGCATTTCCAGGAACCATTAATATCTAAGAGAGTTTATGGAAAATAAGCGACATACCATTAGAGAAAAACTGAAAGAAAATATAGGTAAATCAAATCTCAGAATGGGGAAGGACTTTTTAAAATTAAAGACAATTAAAGAAATCACAAGGAAAAAATAATTTTATGTAAAAATCCTGTATATCATACAATAAACAAAAATAAACACAGAGAAACTGGAAAAATGTTTACAATAAATATGGCAAATGCTATATCTTCTCCACATATAAAGAATGCACAGAGCCCTGGCTAGTTTGGATCAGTATTTAGAGCATCGGCCTGTGGACCAAAGGGTCATGGGTTCGATTCCCAGTCAAGGGCACATCGTACCTCAGTTGCAGGCTGGATCCCTGGCCCTGGTCAGGGTGCATGAGGAGGCAACCAATTAATGTGTCTCTCTCATGTTGATGTTTCTCTCTCTCTCCCTCACTTCCTCCCTCCCCTCCACTCTGCCTGAAAATCAATGGAAAAAATATCCTTTGGTGAAGATTAAAAAAAAAAAGAAAAGAAAGAAAGCACAGAAACAGAAGAAAAACACTAGAATTCTATTTTTTATGGGCAAAGGGCAACTTACAAAAGAAATAGAAACAGTAACAACCATGAATAAATGTTTAACCTAACTAGAAAACTAAGTTCCAACAATGAGATACCATTTTTAAGTTATCAAATTTGGAAGTGACTTTTAAGCTGGAATCTGAAAGATAGGTAGGTGTTGGCCAAACAAAAAGTAGGGGAAGAATATTTTAGGGAGATGATACAGAGTGTAAAGGCCCCGAGAGGGGAAGAAAAGAACTGAAAGAAGGTAAAAAAATTAATATATAAAGCAAAGGAATAAAAATGTTGAGTAAGTGTGTCAAGATGCAGTGGTGAGAACCACTGTGGTTCTTGATGACCACTGTGGCAGACAGCTCCCTGTGGCAAAGTACATTTCCTCTGCCTCCTGGGCAACAAGTGTATTCTACTGGTATTCCCCAGGCTCTTTCTAATTATATGTGGACACATGATTGAATCCTAGTCAATGGGTGTGAAGTTATGTGTGCTACGTCTAGGCCTGATCCATAAAATTCTTCCCCTGTGTGATCCACCATGCTCTTTCCATTTTGTAGCCATGTGGACTCTATGTGTTGGAGATGGAAGGAACCAGGGTCTCTAAATCACTGCTTGGAGTACAGTTGCCTAAAAATCAGTTACTTGAAAATTTTATGTGAGTCAGAAATAAACATCAATTATGTTAAATCTTTAAGATTGTTATGTAGTACAATCATGATATTCGAAAGTATTAGTAACTGCTTGTTGTTACATGGTACAAGTCTGGGCACTGTCTGCTAAGGTAAGAGGAGTAGAGAATGGAATGATTAGGGCAGTGATGGTGAACCTATGACACGCGTGTCAGCACTGACACACGTAGCCATTTCTGATGACACGCGGTGCTGAGGCGGCCGCATGCCGAGGATGAAACATTTGCTGCTCCTGAGGATGAAACATTTGCGAAATAATGTTTTTTCCTCAAAGTGACACACTACCCGAATTATACTCAGTTTTTTGGCGAAGTTTGACACACCAAGCTCAAAAGGTTGCCCATCACTGGATTAGGGGCACTCTGGGGAAGAGATTTCAAGGCAGAAGATAGGTTTTTGTGTCCTTATTAACAATAAAATGAAAATCATTTTTCCCAATTTAGCCGAAAAGTTTTGGGATGTGCTAGAAGCAAATTGCTGTAAGAGAAGGAGGGAGTGGTAAAAGTCTCTCTGCAACATGACCAAAGTCTGAGCTAAGGCAGTGGTGATAAAGTTGGAGATTATTTAGAAAAATAAAGGTACAGGCAACAGGATATATGGAATAAATGAAGAGGCCTGGAAAAAAGTGCAATAAAATATGAAGTCAATATCCTTAGCATGTAGGATACATACAAATAGCCACTTATCAAATGTTCTTAAAGATAATGGCATTGATAGAAAACCAAAGAGAATATAAAATTGATTTGTTATACTAAAATGTATTTTTTAAAAATAAACCAGTTAAATATTTATTAAGTACCTACTGTGTGCTGTTACTAGGATTAGAACAATGCATAAAACATGAGTCTTTCCCTCCAGTAAGACAGTTAGAATGAATGAGTGGGGCTAGCCCAGAAATCCAGCCAGTTGCCAGGTCTAACCTTTAGACTGCTTCATCTCTTATGCACTAGCAGGGCACTTTGCCACCATCAACACAATCTGTTCTTTTGTATCATTTATCCTATTGCTTCACGACAAAAACTGATACTAGAAATAGGTCTTAGTGTTTACAAAAGACTGATAGACATGGTAAGGGAATTAATTAATGGAGAAAGGATAATTTATTTGGTAAATTGGAAAGTTACACAGAAAAATACTTGGATTTCTGAGATTACTCATTGCCCCTGAATGAAATCTAAATAGCCTTATGATTTAAGTACAAAGGGAGAATTAAAAAACATAGAAGAAATCATCATGGGCTAATTTGAAGTAAAAACAGAGGATAGAAACTTTTGTGTGTAATTTAACCATGTAAAATAATTGTACTAGTGTAGCTAAAATATCAGCTATATACAGGCTCTTCAAGGAAATATACCACAAATGGTCATAAAATCTGGGTGGTGAAATTAAGCTATTTAAAAATTTTTCATTATATTTTTCTAAGTTTGCTACCATGTATATGGTTTACTTTCATAATTGGGGGGGGAGGGCTCTATTTTAAATACTAATGGCTAATACCTATTGAGCATTTACTAGTCTAAGTGCTTTATATATATTTACTAAATTATCGTAACAACCTTATGAAGGAGAAAGTCTCATTATTACTAAAACTCAGGGAGGGTAACTTACTCAAAGCCACACATCCAGTCAAGGGTGGAACTGGGATTCAAACCCAAGGAGTTTGACTCCAGGGACTGTGCTCTTAGCCATTAAACCAACCAGTAGCTGAGATCAATGACTATATTTCCATTAATTTAGACCAGAATAATAATTATGTAACCCCAGAATCTTTTATGATTTTAATAATGAGATAACATATCTGATATTAAAACATTATGAGTTGGGGTGGTAGGCAATGATAAACATCTCTCTCCATTTTTATTTAAGTAAGAAATTACATTAAAGAAACAGTATAACTATTTCTGCCTTTTTACCTCTTTCTTAATGGCTTTTTCTTCAACCAGTTTTTTTACATCAGAAATGCCCTTAATTTTAAACCATACAAACATCCCAGCAGTAGGAGCATGCCATTCTGCCAAACCTATAAATAGAAGAAGGTAATAAATATCTGCTGAAGCTATATTTGATATCACATATCATTTAATGACATAATTGCAATGACTATAAACTAGTATTTCCATAAAAGTTCCTTCAGTGATAGCATTTTAAAAATATAATTTTATGAGTCCTGAAGATAGATGGTCTGAGTTTTATTTCAAAAAGTGAGTAAGCCCTGGTCAAGTAGCTCAGTTGGTTAGAGCGTCATCCAGATGCTCCGGGGTTGCAGGTTTGAGCCCCAGTCAGGGCACAACCAATACTCAGACAGTGAGTGCATAAATAAGAGGAAAAACAAATTGATGTCTCTCGCTCTCTCTCAAAAAAAAAAAAAAAAAAAGTGAGTGAGAAAGGGGGTGAAGGCAGGGAGGGAGACTCGTGTGTGCCTATTTACAATTTTAGTCAGACTTAGGGTGGCACAAGAAGTCTAGTGTCTATGTCTACTTCCTTTAGTTAGAACCATACCTGAGCTAAATATGACTCTTTCAATTTTAGAAGAGGATTCTTCAACTCTTTCTAGATTCTTCCAGTGTTTCAATAAATGCTATTATTTATGTAATAGTTTAGAAGTCCCATGGATGAAAGTTTTTATCAGAACATAATTAATTATGAAAAGAAGTACTTAAAATCAGGAATTCCAGTTGCATTTGTAGGCTTTATGCTTCATTGAGTATTAGGATAGAGAAACCAAGAAGGAAGGATAATTATTTTGACTTTAATTATTATCTTTTTGTTGCTGTTAATTAAAACCTTTCTTCAGCTCCACTGTACAAAATGGTAGAATAGTACTCTTTATAAAAAAAAATTATATTTTTATCAATACTTCATAGGAAATAAGGTATGACAGTACTAAGGAATTGATATATTTTGCTTACTATTATTCATACCAGAGGTATTTTTCACGATATAATTAAAGCCATGTAATTCATTTTACTTTCTTATTTTTAATAGAAAATTAAACCCACCCTGCAATCAAATTAGCAATAGACAGATAAATGAGGTTAGTGATTAAAAGGCAAATCATTTGTAATGAGAAATCCTCTGTAGACTGTATTAGTATTTTGTCTTTAGATAATCTAGTTAGAAAAAGAGTATGTTGTTTGTTTCACAATTCCTCTTCTATTTAGAGGAAAATTTTGAAATAACTCTAAACAGTTTTGAGTATAGATGTTATTTAGCTTGAACTAACTTATTGCTGGTTGATTATTAGACTGATTGGTCTTTTTTTTAAAGGACAAATTCTTTGCAGCAGATAGGTAGAAATGGGTCAGGGTTTGCAGACTGTTCCTTCTGAGATTATTTATAGGGTAATATTTTATCTGACAAGAATACTCCTGGACTCTTGTTTCTTTCCCCGGGATTATTAACAATACTATGCAGTGTTTATCACCCACTTATATAGGTACTGCTGTTTATCGAAGGACGGGGGTATATGTTCTACTCACCACTTAACCACTTGTCTGCAGCTGTCAGTAATGCATCCTTTTGCTTCCTGTAGTAATCAATAACCCTAGATGAAGAAAACAGTGAAAATGATGTGTTTAGTACACTGACTGTAGAAACTAAGAGGCTCTATAAGAAGCCATTTTCTATCTTGATGAAAATGAATGCCACATAAGGAAATAGAGCATATTTATTTGACTTGTCTGGTGGTAAACTTTTTACCACTATGTTTTTCCCTTTATTGTGGGATAATTAAAAATTGTAAGGCAGAGTCCATTTCTATGTGAAAAACGGGACCTGAAATACCATACCTCTCTATGTGAGCCAAGAAGCCCTCTTCTCCCCACTGGTGCAGAAGCTGTGATACCATGAGCTGAAAGAGGTAGGACAATAGCAGGTGTCATGCTTCATCCTCTACAGTGTGTTTTCTGCCAGTCACTCTTGAGTATAGGTAAACCATCATAAGAAAATAGAACAAGCTGGCCCAAGCTTTAGTCAGTCAGTGATTTAGAATAAATGTTAATAACAAAGACGAGGATAATAAAGTGACAAATATTTATATAGAACTTGCTGTGCCAGAAACTATTGTAATGCATTAAAGTATTTTAGCGAACTTAATCTTGTAATAACCTCATTAGGCAGGTTATTATTTCTATTTTACTGATGGGAAAATGAGGCACAAGGGTTGTTAACTTTCCTGAGGTCACAACAGCTCGTCACAGAGCCTGGATTCGAGTCAGAGGGCCCAGCTCCAGATCCATGCCATTAATTACCACACTGCACTTCCTCTCTAAATATAAAAAACACATAGTAGTTG
The DNA here is from genome assembly GCF_027574615.1 of Eptesicus fuscus. NCBI lineage: Eukaryota > Metazoa > Chordata > Mammalia > Chiroptera > Vespertilionidae > Eptesicus > Eptesicus fuscus. The sequence goes on along the minus strand of NC_072478.1, from coordinate 38,750,300 downwards.
TAATTACTATGTGTAAACACATAGTAGTAGAAAATTACATAATATATTTGGAGATTTTCTATCTAAAATGGAAGTTCTAAATGTCATGAATGGATAATGAAGTTTTGTTAGTAACAAATACCAAAGGGAGAGAGAGAGAAAGAGAGAGAGAGATTCCCAAATATGATAAAGTACTTTATGGAATGTAAAATATCAAACAAACATCCTATTCTACATAAATTCTTCTATGCAATTAGGTAGCATTTCTATCCTTAACATCTAATTCTATGGTTGCATTAGGAATGGAGCCAATAATTAATCAAAGCTTGTGAGGAAATTTACACATTCTCTAAAATTAACTTTTTAAAAATTAAAGTACATACCAACCAGTGTCTTTAGGACAGGTTAGCACATGTACAGTGAAGGCAATGAGTCATTAGACAGGTTTGCAATTCTTGTTCTCATTATAAATTTTAATACAAAGAAGCCCAAATTATATTATTGCATCAAGCCCAGATCCATTATGTGAAGTTCAACAGATTTTATGAGTTCCTAGGCTGGATGTGAGGGACAGCAGAGGAATAAGATAGCCCAACTCTCATGGAGTTTAGTCTATGCCACAAAATAACACCAGATTAATTTGATTCTCATCTATAATAATAAAAGCGTAATATGCTAATTAGACCGGATGTCCTTCCAGAAGTCCTTCTGTCCTGGATGAAGCTGGGGCTGCGAGGGAATCCCGTTTCCCAGGTGCCTGCCTGTGGCCGGAGGTAAACCCAGGTCCCGGGTGCCAGAGGGAAGCCGGTGCCAGGGGAAGGAAGGCCTATTCTTGCACAAATTTTGTACATCAGGCCTCTAGTTTGTCTATAAGAGTAAATGCCTACAGTTCCAGGTTTGCTGACTCAGTACATACTGGAACTAGAGATTCAATATCCGTGATTTCCCTGTCTGGCACCTTAACTCAAACTTACTTGTCAAGATCTATTTTCTATTCTTATCTAATTAATTTTTTTTTCTGTTTCCTAAATTGTCCTTACCTGTGTAAAAGTACTGGTGTGCAATGTTGAGACTTGTGTGTGTAAAACAACTCTCTCTATCAAGGGTTTTGGTCCAGTTATAAACCCTATTCTCAACCTGCCCAAAAAAAGAAAAAGAGAGAAAAGGTACAATACCACTGTATTAACAATGAATCCATGACATTTTCCTGATTTCATTAGGAAGAGAGCTGTGGCCTGGGGGAAAATGAACCTAGACAATGAAAACATCCTGATAAAATTAACTGCTTCTTATTTAAAATTCAAGTGTACATTTAAAACATAATGCAAGTCTGACTAAGCATTTCTAAATGTGCTCTTTCATATATGAAACCCCAAACCTGACCAGTTCCTCTACAACTTCCGATGAATGCCCAGGTTCCTTTGACGACGAGATGGACAGAGAGAGAAAAGTCCTATATTCATATTAATAATTTAACTGGTGTTTTAAGGCAAGTAGAATGCAAGCATCTTAAATGAGAATTGCTTGGACAGAAAGCTACTGAGGCACAGTTTCTATCTCGGTTAGATCCAGTCTGAAGTTAGAGACACTGAGGACAGCCTTACCCAGAGGACAGAACTTTGGAGAAAGAGTCCGCTCGGATGACACGCCCATCAACGTCCATGGAAAGAAACGTTGGTGCCCAGGGCTTGACATGGAAAAGATAAACACTGTCTGAGAACTCTGTTAGTGACTATGTAATTCCTTCATGTAGAGACTGGAAAGGACATGGATTCAAATAACAGTAGCACAACCATCTTTTCCATTACCTTTATCCAAACCCTTTAAAATGGAATAAAAACAGGGATGCGTGTTCTTTTATTAGAATCTGCCTGTCTTCATGACTTTTCTGCCAAAAAACGCGCACACAAGGTTTTACTCATTTGCTCAAGATCCATTATTATGAATTTGCCCCAAGGGTTGAAGTCCAAGATGAACAGATTTAGAGGAAGAAAAAAATATGGGCCTTGCTGAGAACCAAGGTGCTGAAATCCTATAAGGTCCACATGATGCCCGGCTGGCCTGATTGTTGGAATAAAATGCATCTGAATACAAAAAGAAAAACTAGTTTGGATAAGCTATAAGCAGAAGGGACCAGCAGCATTCAGGATTGTTTATAGAAAGAATGCTGCCTCTTAGAATTAGAAAGATACAAAGATGAGAGCAAAGCTGAGAAATGTAGTCAACATGAAATACTGATTTCAGTATTTACTTAAGAAGTAGATGCACAAGAAAAGGGGGCATGATCATGTTGAGAGTGGGATGGAGGTTGGCAGACATGATATTCATTCAGGCAATACATATAGGAAAATCAAGAGTTTTTCTTTTCTGTAGATTTAAAGAAGGAACCAAGTCCAGGTATATGTTCTCTACAGCGCTGAGAGCAACTAAAGATAGTGTTTGATTTTGAAAAATCAGGCATTGGAATCATGTGTCACTACTATGTTCATGAGGAAAGAATGATTATAGAAAGTGGCATACATATAGAGTGGGAAGGAAACTTAAAAACCTATTCTTTTGCAGGTACTATCCAGGACTTTCATGACAGGACTGGCAAAAGTGTCCTGTTGCCAGTAACACATTATCTATGTCCATAATGGACATCACTCATTGAGCACAGCCTTTCTCTTTCAGCTTGAACATCCTTCCAAATCCTTCTCAGATATCATGCCAGTCAACTACTATTAAGAGACTGTAGTTGATATATCACATAAACAAATTGAGAGATAAAAATCACATAGCTATATCAATTGATGCAGAAAAAGCATTTGACAAAATCCAACACCCTTTCTTGATAAAAACTCTCAGCAAAGTGGGAATAGAGGAATCATACCTCAACATAATAAAAGCCTTATCCAACAAACCTACAGCCAACATCATACTCAATGGACAAAAACTAAAACCATTTCACCTAAGAACAGGAACAAGACAGGGATGCCCACTTTCACCACTCCTATTTGACGTAGTACTGGAAGTGCTAGCCGTAGCAATTAGACAACAAGAAGAAATAAAAGGTATCCAAATTGGAAAAGAAGTAAAATTGTCATTATTCGCAGATGACATGATACTGTACTCCCAAAGACTCCATCAAAAATTTACTAGATTTAATAAATGAATTCGGCAATGTAGTAGGATACAAAATTAACATCAAGAAATCTATGGCATTTAAAAAAATATATTTTATTGATTTTTACAGGGAGGAAGGGAGAGGGATAGAGAGTTAGAAACGTTGATGAGAGAGAAACATTGACCAGCTGCCTCCTTCACACCCCCTACTGGGGATGTGCCCGCAACCAAGGTATATGCCCTTGACCGGAATCGAACCTGGGACCTTCCAGTCCACAAGCCGACGCTCTATCCGGTTTCGGCAGCATTTTTATATACAAACAGTGAACTTATGGAAAGAGAGATTTAAAAAGAAATCCCATCTACCATTGTACCAAAAAATTTAAGATACCTAGGAATACACTTAACTAAGGAGGTAAAAGCCCTGTACTCAGAAAACTACAGTACACTGAAAAAAGAGATAGAGGAAGACATAAACAGATGGAAGAACATACCATGTTCATGGATTGGTAGAATCAACATCATTAAAATGTCCATACTACCCAAAGCAATCTATAGATTCAATGCACTCCCCATTAAAATACCAATGGCACATTTCACAGACCTAGAACAAACTCTCCAAAAATTCATCTGGACTAAAAAAAGACGCCGAATAGCTGCAACAATCTTGAGAAAGAAGAACAAAGTAGGATGGGTCTCAATACCAGATATCAAGCTGTATTACAAAGCCACTGTTCTCAAAACTGCCTGGTACTTGCATAAGAACAGACACATAGACCAATGGAATAGAATAGAGACCCCAGAAATCGACCCAAACCACTATGCTCAATTAATATTTGACAAAGGAGGCAAGAGCCTACAAAGGAGTCAAGACAGTCTCTTCAATAAATGGTGTTGGGAAAATTGGACAGATACATGCAAAAAATGAAACTAGACCACCAACTTATACCATATGCAAAAATAAACTCAAAATGGATAAAGGACTTAAATGTAAGATGAGAAACCATAAAAATCTTAGAGGAATCCACAGGCAGCAAAATCTCAGACATATCCTGAAGCAATATCTTCACTGATACAGCTCCTAGGGCAATGGAAACTAAAGAGAAAATAAACAAATGGGATTACATCAAAATAAAAAGCTTCTGCACAGAAAAAAAAAAATCATCAACAAAACAACAAGAAAGCCCACTGCATGGGAGAACATATTTGCCAATGTTATCTCTGGTAAGGTTTAATCTCCAACATTTACAGGGAACTCATACAACTTAACAAAGGAAGATAAACAACCCAATCAAAAAATGGGCTATGTACTTAAATAGATACTTTTCGAAAGAGGACATAAGGAAGGCCAAGAGACATATGAAAACATGCTCAAAGTCACTAATCATCTGAAAGATGTAAATCAAAATGACAATGAGGTACCATCTCACACCTCAGAATGTCTATCATCAACAAATCAACAAATGACAAGTGCTGGTGAGGATTCAGAGAAAAAGGAACCCTCGTGTACTGCTGGTGGGAATGCAGACTGGTGCAGTCACTGTGGAGAACAGAATGGAACTAAAAATGGAACTCTCATTTGACCCAGTGGTCCCACTTCTAGGAATATATCCCAAGAAACTAGAAACACCAGTCAGAAAGGATATATACACCCCTATGTTCATAGCAGCACAATTTACACTAGCTAAGATTTGGAAACAGCCTAAATGCCCATCAGCAGATGAGTGGATTAAAAAACTGTGGTACGTCTACACAATGGAATACTATGCTGCTGTAAAAAGAAAGGACCTCCTACCATTTGCAACAGCATGGATGGACCTGGAGAGCATTATGCTGGGTGAAATAAGCCAGTCAGAGAAAGATAAATATCACATGATCTCACTCATTTATGGAATATAATGAACAACATAAACTGATGAACAAAAACAGATCCAGAGACAGAGAAGCATCGATCAGACCGTCAAACCTCAGAGGGAAGGTAGGGGAAGGTGGGGGTGAGGGGCAGAGATCAAACAAAGGACTTGTATGCATGCATATAAGCCTAACCAATGGACACAGACCCCAGGGGGGTGAAGGCATGAGTGAGGGGGGGGGATTGTGGGGGGATAAGGACACATATGTAATGCCTTAATCAATAAAGAAAATAAAAAGAGACTACTAGTAGTTGAGGCCTAGCTGGTGTCTTCAGTGGTTAGAGCATTGGTCCTAACTGAAGGGTCATGGGTTTGATTCCCAGTCAAGGGCACATACTTGGGTTGTAGGCTCAATACCTGGCCTTTGGGGGTGCAAGTGTGGAAAGCAATTACTCAATGCATCTCTCTCATGTCGATGTTCCTCTCTCTCTTCTCCTTCCTCCCTGCCACTCCCTGTAGGAATCAATGAAGAAAATATCCTTGGATGAGGAGTAACCAAAGAGGGAGAGGGAGAGAGAGAGAGAGAGAGAGAGAGAGAGAGAGAGAGAGAGAGAGAGACTGTAGCTGATACCCTAGAGGAAACCCACTTTAGATCCCTGGTACGATGATTAAGGAACTATGCACTAGGATCTGGAGTTCAAGACCATTAGCCCTAACTTTCTCTCTCCAAATGTATGGTAGAGAGAGCCAGATACTATTTTTAAGGTAAGTAATTTCTGGAAAGAGCTGTAATACAAGAAATGAAAAGTACTAATCCCATAGTAAAACTAAAAGACTATAAACGTTTAAGTGGTAGCAAATTAACAATCCTTTTAAAAATTCCAACGTAAATGTGGATTAGCAGCCAGGTTAAACTCAAAGGCAGGGCAATAACTAACAACAATTTATCTTTTAATTGTGAAACAACTTCACATTGTTACTTACCTTGTTGAACTGGAGAAAATAGTAAGGATCATCTTCTATTATGAGAAAATCATATTTTCTTGCAAGCTAAAAAAAAAAGGTTAAAATAATACAATTATTTCTTAAGAGCTATCTAAAATTAAAAGTATTTGGAATCATAATTCTTTGTACTCATTCATTCAAGAAGCTATTGAGTGCCTATTGCCTAGACAATGAAGATAAAGAGATAAAGCTCCAAAAGCTCTTGTTCTCATGGAACTTACATTCTAGTGGGAAAGACAGAATATACATAAGCCAATGGATCATGGACAGAAGAAATATTGGATGGGGGACTTAAAGGCTAGGTGAAACATTAAACAGGGTGATGAGAGAGAGAGAGAGAGAGAGAGAGAGAGAGAGAGAGAGAGAGAGAGAGAGAGAGAAGCTATTTCAGATAGAATCATGGGGAAGCCCTTCCTGACAAGATAACACAGGATCTCAGAATGACAGGAGGGAGCCAGTTGTGCAATTATCAAGGAAGAAGCTTATAGACTGAGGGATGAGCAAGAGCAGAGACCCTTGGGTGAGACAAAAATTTTGCATATTAGAGAGAAGGCCAGTGGGCTGCAACAATGATGGTAAGAGCCTGAGAACAGCTGACCAGGTCACCTAGCTTTTGGATTTTATGTTAAATGCAAGGGGAAGCCACTGGAGGCCTGTAAACAGGAGGACCATGAGACTGGCTTTTCATTTACATTTCAGCAGGGGAGGGACATGAGTGGCTGCTGAGTGAAGAATGGTTAGAGGTCAAGAGTGGAGGGCAGTGGGGGTGATGAAACATCCCAGTAGACCAGCAAGGGAAGAAGTTGGTGTCTGAGAAGATGGTGAGAGCAGTGGTGGTGGAGGGAAACAGATGGATTGGGATAAATACATCGTCAGTAGAGTCCACAGAATGGATTGAATGTAGTGGGTCGGGGGAGGAGAGGGGGAAAAAGAGGAATAAAAGACAGTGGATCATATGGCACAGTGTATGGAGATGAAGAATGGGAGGGGTTGTGAATGAGAGGTTTGGGGTGTGGCTGGCCAAAATCAAGAGCTCTGTGTGGCTAGGTTAGGTTGGAAATGCCCATTAGACATTTACATGGGATGCTGGATACAGAAGTTGGATAGAGAAGTCTGGAGTTTAGGCATCTCCATCATAGAATGCAACTTACAGACACAGAACTGGATGAGTGTTGGAGCCAGGAGTGCATGAAAAATAAGAATACAGTAAAAGGAATTGTTTGAAATCTTTCTTATGATTCCACTATAATGATTAAATTCTATATTACTTTAACATAGGGTTGGTACTTATTTTGAAAAACGATTTGTAGTAAAGGCTAGGGATCATAGTCAGGTACATAAAAAAGACTTTACAGAAAGACATATTTGCTTGATACTTTAAAAAATGTTTATGGTGTAAAGCTTAGGCATTGTTGTCAGGTCCCTAAAATAGACTATAAAAGGCATATGCCTCTTATTTTCAAAGAATTTCTTTGTAAATTGAAATGACAATGAGCAATAAAGAAAAGAGACACGTTGGAAATACAAATATAAAATAATGAAAACCTAATAGTGGGGTCAAATATTAAACAACCTCATAGAATTTAACATCAGACCAAGAATGCTATTTCTTTTTATGAAAATATCAAAGGGAAAGAAAAATCTCAGAGTTAACAAAGGATGTAGTATATTCTTTTGTTTAAATTTATTAGGATTCTTGGCATAGAAGACTTCCTCTTATTAAAAATTATCTCCCTTGAAAGCAAGAGGCAAATAAGAAAGGAAACTTGCATAGTACTCTTCTAAAAGGTCAAAAAGAAATAGGAACATAGCCACGTAACACATTCTTTTAAAATACCTCATAGATTTCTTTTTTGCGGTTACTTGTTAATGAGTTTCCAGTAGGGTTGTCGCCATTTGGGACAGTATAAAGAAATTTGGGGGTGTTTTTCTCGGGGTTCTTTGAATCTTCTGGTTTCCATTTGGAAAGTATTTCTTTGAGGGAGTCTGGAATAATCCCATATTCATCACTGGAAACATTAATCATGTTGCAGCCCAGTGGCCGCAGCTGTTGAGCACATAGAAAAAAAAAAGAAAGCCCAAGATTCAGATCTGATTACAAAATATGCCATTGATTCTTCTCATAACTAAGAATGTTACCCTTGATGCCCTTGAACATATAACCTGCTGTCGGCTCTACCGCCACAGGGTTTAGGTTGTATATTCTAATTCTATTGTTGCCCTGGGCCAGATTCCATTACTGTTCAAGAATATCCCCTGTCAATTTCCAGAGTAAGGATCCTACTTCCTTGCTCATGTATGTCAGGCGTGGCCATGTGTCTTGCTCTGGCCAATAAATTGTGGGCAGAAGTGATGTGTGTTCCTTCCAAGAAGAAACTTCAAAATCCAGCTTGTGGTTCTCTCTTTCTCTTTTCCCGCTGCTGTAAGACTCACAATGTTCCAGAAAGAGATTACTTCTGGCAACCTGGGGCTTGAGGAAAAGATGACATGGACCACAGCTACAGTGCCTTGCAGTGGACATGTAGAGGGGGAGAGAAGTAAGTCTGTGTAGCTGTAAGCCATCGAGACACGGATCATTTGTTCCACAGCACAGCCTAGCCTCTTTTGGTTGAATTATCATGATACGTATAATTAGAACTGGTTCATAAGGTAAGTGTTTATTAATAATTTTTTTTTCACAGAGCAAATTAATGCCATAAAGCATCTGTTATGCAAATATATAAAATAGGTATGAGCAGAGGTGATATTCAAAGTGTTTAATAAGTGGTGTAGCAATGGGTACATCAGATTCATCTGAAGGCTATAAGGGATCTAGAGGCTCCCTGCCATTCCAGCATTAATTCTGTGTAATGGGAGGTTCAGGGTATCTCAGGAGAGGGGCCAGGAAAGCCAGCGGGAGTCCAGGGCAGCAGCTTACCAAGGAGTGTGGAAGTATTTCAATATTTTTCCAATGGTTAATGCTGAACTGACAAGTAGTGTCCTTGCTTATAGATATGAGTTTATAAAAATTTATGGACTATTATTCATGGATGAAAACACACATTTAAAAAATCAGAAATTAAGAAATAACAATAATTGAGTGAGGTTCTCAGAAAAAGTTTTCAAAGAATAAGCTAACACTCTTTTTAGCAGTCAAATGTAGAATTGTGTACTAAGTGGGGATAATCCAGATGCTACTTATGACAAATTTAAATGGTTTTTGATGGAAGGAGACTAGACTTTGGATGGTGAGCACAAAATGCAATATACAGATAATGTATTATAGGATTGTACACTTGAAACTTCTATGTTATTAAGTAATGTCACTCAAATAATTGTAATAAAAATAAAATAAAAGGTCTTAGCTTTCAAATGCACACATACCATGAATAATACAGATCACTATTGGTCCATGAAATGAACACATATTGCTTATTAGCATATATCCTCATAGCTTGGCACATGGTTTCTGTCTGGGTATATGAAAATATTTTACATGTGTGTGCCTATGCTGTTTATGTAGAAATGAGTTTTATATTTGTAGGCATTATGTAATCTTAAGTGTTTGGAGTTTAGGGAAATAGTTAATAATTACTGTCAAATCATTAGGAGAAAGCAATTATTTTACTTTAGTTTTTTTTTAACTGTGGTAAAATCTATATAACAAAAATTTGACTGTTTTAAAATGTATAATTCAGTGGCATTAATTACATTCACAATGTGTGCACCCATCATCACTATCAATTTCTAAAACCTTTTCATCACCTTGAACAGAAACTCTGTACCCATTCAGCAGTAACTCCCCATTCTTCCCTCCCCCAGGCCCAGGTTACTACTAATCTACTTCTGTCTCTATGAATTTATCTATTCTAGATATTTTACACAATATTTGTCCTCTGTGTCTGGCTTCTTTCAGTTGGCATAATGTTTTCAAGTTTTATCCATGTTGCAGCATGTGTCAGAACTTTGTTCCTTTTATAGCTGAATAATATTCCATTGTATATACATACTACGTTTTATTTATTTATACACACATTCATGCACACTTGGGTTGCTCCCATCTTTTGGCTACTGTGCATAATGCTGTAGCGAATGTTTGTGTTTCTGTTTGAGTCCCAGTTTTCAATTTTTTTGGATATATACTAGAAGTGAAATTGGTAAATCACATGATGGTTCTATGTTTAAAATTTTGAGGAACTGAAAAATTGTTTTACACAGTGGCCGCACCATTTTACATTTTCACTAACATTGTACCAGGATTTCAATTTCTCCACATATTTACCAATACTTACTATGTTCCATTCAAAAATAAAAGCCATCCTGGTATGAAATAGTATGTCCTTGTGGTTTTGATTTTCATTTCTCTAATGACTAATGATGTTGAGTATTTTTTCATGTGCTTCCTGGCCATAGGTATATCTTCTTTGGAGAAATGTCTATTCAAGTCCTTTGTCTATTTTTAAATGCATTTGTCTTTTGTTGTTGAGTTATAGGAGGTCTTTATATATTCTGCATATTAAGCCTTTATCAGATATATGATTTGCAAATATTTTATCCCATTCTTTAGGATGTCTTTCTGCTTTATTCATAATGTCCTTTGATGCTTCAGAGTCTTAATTTTTTTTATGAAGCCCAGTTATCGATTTATTTTTATTGTTGTGTTTTTATTGTCATATCTAATAATTTAGTGCCAAATTCAAGGTCAAGATTTGCCCTTATGTTTTCTTCTAAGAGTTCATAGTTTTTAGCTCTTACATTTAGTTCTTTGATCCATTTTGAGTTAAAATTTTATATGGTGTGAGGTAAGGGTCCAATTTCTTTCTTTTGCATGTGGAAATACAGTTGTTCCATTACAATTTGTTGGAGACTTCTTTTCCTATTTAATGGATTTGGTACCTTGGTCAAAATCAGTTGGCCACAGATGTATGGATTTATTTCTGGGTTCCCAATTCTACTCCATTGAAATATATGTCTATTCTTATGCCAATACCATACTGTTTTGATTACTGTAGCTTTGCAGTCGGTTTTGAAATGGGGAAGTGTGAAGCCTCCAACTATGTTCTTCTTTTTCAGGATTCTTATAGCCTCTTCCAATCCCATGTGAATTTGAGGATTGGCTTTTCTATATCTACAAAAATGCTATTAGCATTTTGATAGGGATTGCATTGAATCTGTAGATCACTTTGGCAGTATTGGCATCTTAATAATATTAAGTCTTCCAACCCATAAATAGGTGATGTATTTTATTCTTTTGGATGTTATTATAAATTTAAAATGTTTTTAAATTTTCTTTTCAGATTGTTCTCTGGGAAAGGAATTTTTATAAAATCAATTATTATTATTATTTGTTAATCCTTACCTGAGGATATTTTTCCATTGATTTTTTAGAGGGAGGGAAAGGGAAGGGAAGAGGCAGAGAGAAACATTGATGTGAGAGTGACTCATAAATTGGTTTGCCTCCCACATGCACCCTGGCTAGGGATCGAGCCTACAACTGAGATATGTGCTCTTGATCGGAATCCAACCCATGACCCTTCAGTTCACAGGCTGATGCTCTACCCACCAAGACAAACCAGCTAGAGCTATAATATCAATTTGATTTCTACTTAGGAATGTTGAGAAAATATGCCTTTCATTAAGACTAGCTAATTGCTTTATATATTTATTTTTGTAAAGATAATATTAAATTTGGATAAAAGAGAGAATCAATGAAATATGAATCAATAGAGCATAAAGATCATCTCATTCAACTCCCCTATTTTAGGCTAGAATTACCTTTGCAACATTTGTGTTCGGTGGCAATCAAGAGTAACTGAGCACCTGAAGTGATGGGAAGTCAGGTAAGGCTGTCAGGTAAGGCTCAGGGAGTCAGGTAAGGCTGATGGTTAGAAAGTTGCTATACTGAGTTGAAATTGTTTCCCTGTAGTTTCCAGCCTTTGATTCAGTCCTCCCAACTTAAGGACATGCACAAGCAAATCTAATTCTTCTGTCACATGGCTAACTTGTATGTATTTGAGGATAATTCTCATGTTTGTTGAGTCTTCTGTTTTGGGGGGAAAAAAGCCACAGTTCCTAAAACCGATCATCATACGGTATAGTTTCCAGTTCCCTATTCACTCTGACTACTCTTCTCTGACTGCTCTAGTTTGCGTAAATATCTATCCTAAAGTGTTGTGCCCCAAATGAACCTAATTCTCAGCAGTGTGTTCTGACCAGTGCACAGCAGAGCCAGATGGTCAGTTCCTCTTTCTGGTTATTATAATCCCATTAATTTATCACTGGAATGGAAAGTCTTAATTATACCATATTAGATTACAGTTATAGTAAATTGACATATAACATGATTATACTTAGGCATATGGCAATTCAAGATGGTAATGAAAAAAATAAATATTTGTAAATTAAATCACATTTCAAGTGAAATATTAAGAAAACTGGACATGATTTTGTACAACCTAATTTAAGCATGTATTCATTTAAATTTGGTAAGAAGTAATGTATAAAGTGGAGGGTATATTTAAATAGTTAATATAGTTTGCGTATGTCATTTATGATTCTCCTGTTTGTAGGTGAAAGACGTTATTTTATTTCTCAGTGGACAGGTCATTCTAATGGTGCAATGGTTTTTTTCTCATTTATTATAAAAAAGAGAGCTGCCTTTTGTAGAAATATATACTCACAGCTTGAAGTGTTCCTGAGTAAACAGGTTCATTTAGGAGGATATTATCTCCACGATTAATGATCATTTCAAACACCTAACAAAAGAAAAATAGGTTGGCTTGCATAGTATTGTTTCCATTCTTAGAACCCCTTCCCTCCACCACCCACCCCCCATTTTAGTTTTAATTCATTAGGATTAAAGAGTAGGAGTTGGCAAATATTCTGTAAAGTGTCAAGAGAGTACATACTTTGTGGGCCATAGTGTCCCTGTGGTAACTACTTTTCTCTGTCTCCGTAGTGAGCAAGAGCCACAGACAATATGTAAACCAGTGAGTGTGGCTAAGCTCCAATAAAACTCTATTTACAAAATCAGATGAAGGCTGAATTTGCTTCTCAAGCCATAGTAGCCAACCTCTGTTCTAGGTTTAGATGAAAAATAACAACTGGTTTGTCTTCCAAAATTCATTTTATCCTCTTATTCTTTCTTTGAAAATGTATTAATATTTACCATAAGCCAGTCCTGTATAAGGTCTGATGATAGAATGATGAACATAATGACATAGTTCTTACCATCATAGAGGTGCTAGTCCAGGAAAGCTAGACACTAATTAAATAACTACTCAAATAAATGTATATTTAAAAGTGATGAATGCTATTAAGTACAGGTGTGCAATGTTGTAAGAGCTCATTGTAGGAGGACTTGGGCATTGAGGAAACTCAGGGCGTTCAGAGAGGGTTTCCCTGAAGAAGTGATGAGTTGGGATAGGGGTGACAATAGGTACATTTTGAGAAACTGAAGCAGAGTGTAAAGAGGAGAGTAGAATGAGATGAGACAAAAGTGGGCAGAAACCATACCATGCAGGCACTATGCCAAGTGAGGCCAGTAAGAATTTTAAGTAGAGTGTGGAAAGGGGGAATCACATGGTCAGATCTGCTTTCTGAGATCATTCTGGCTATAATAACAGGATCAAAGAGGAATGGAATACATGTAGAGAGTTTGGGAAGGTTTTATGATTATTTGGGACAGATAAGAGTAGTCTGAACTAGGGTAATGATTGGATTTGGAGAGGAGAACTGAGAGGTATTTTGGAAGTTAAAACCAACAGAACATGATTATGGACTACAGGGACACAAGGAAGAGGAGGTGTCAAGAATGACTCCTAGATCTTTGGCAATGGAACTAGATAGATGGTGGGAGTGGTGCCATTCACTGAAAAGCAGACCAAAAAAAGTTGTCCATGTCTGAGGAGTGTGTTTTGGTTTGAGGTGTCTTCAAAACATTTTGTGATGATGTCAGGTGGACAGATACACAAATGAACTTGAAAGGAGCTTGGAAGTTACTAGCATATGATTGATCACATGGGTGTGAATGGAAGTACCAAGAGATGATGAACAGATGAAGGGGAGCAGAGGTCCCAGGCCCGAGCCTTGAGGAACTCCAATAAATAATGGCTGTGTAGAGGCCACTGCCACGGAGGCAGGCAGGTGGGCCAGCAGAGAGCTGTTCCATGCGGTGCTGAGAGCACTAGAGGAGGAGAGCGGTTCAAAAGGATGGGGAGGTCAACAGGATTCAAGGATATTTAGAGGTCAAGTAAGACCAGGGTTGAGAAATCTTAGGAGATTTTGCAGTCAGTATGATGCATACTGACATCAATAGAGCCAGACAATAGATCTTTCCAGCCTAATCAAAGGGGTCTATTATGACTAAATCTTACATAAACCACGGAATAATCCTTTCTTGCCTTGTATTGTTCACAATCCCCAGTTCAAGCCTCTCCTTTCTATCATGTTAACAACCTACATCTCTTTTTAAAAAAAGAAATATAACTTTTTTTTATTGATTTCAGAGAGGAAGGGAGAGGGGGAGATAGAAACATCAAGGATGAGAGAGAATCATTGATTGGTTGCCTTCTGCATGCCCCACACTGGGGATTGAGCCTGCAACCCAAGCATGTGCCTTGACTGGGAATTGAACTGAGACCTCCAGTTCATAGGTCAATGCTGAACCACTGAGCCATGCTGGCCGGGTGATAAACACTGTCTTTATAATTATTCAAATTGTGTGCTTACATTTTTTTGGGGGGACACCCTATAGACCTAAAGAAGCACAGCCAGGAGGAAGACAAGATACAAGCAGTGGTGAGCACAGATAATTTGTGTAAGCAGACATGCAAAGGCATCAAATTTCACCTGAGGAGTATCAGGATATGCCCTCTAAAGAATTTAAAAATTATATTGAAATCTCATAACTAAAATAACAGAGAACAAAATGTAACCCAAATCTTTGAGCCAGGTAAAATTAAGAAATGATCACTAATGTTTTTGGTAAGAGTTGAGACCTCGTTTAAATGGGAACCTGTTTGAATGACTCCTAGCTATGAGTCACTGACCATATCTTCTATGTGTAAGAAAAATCAGGTTGGTGGGTGTCTTTAAGTTCCCTGTTTATAATTCTAAGTAAAGCCAAGAAGACTACCAGAAATTCACAAAACATGATCCTCTTGCTTGTCAGTGAGATGACTGTATTCATGGAAATCCTTGATTTTTAATGTGTGGTACCTTTCCTTTCAGACTTACCTTACAAAGGCCTTCTTGGCTGCCAGATGTGACACATATATCCATTTGTCCTTGACTGGATGGATAATGGAGGGTGGGAGGATTATGCAATTTTACTTGTAACTGTTTTAGCCAGGACAACAGCTCTGGGATTCTAAAGCATAAAATGATTTTAAAATTTATAAAAGTAAATGTCAAAATATAGGTAGAGAGGAATTAAATGGTAGCTATATATTAGGTACTTTATACACTCAATTTCAAAATCCTCAAACACTTTTTGCCAATATTAATATTCCCTATTTCAAAGATAAGGTAATAGATGTAGAGATTTAAAAATTCACATAAAGTCAGTCAGCTGATATTTGAATCTACATCTTTCTTAGTCTAAAAACCTATAATCTTTATTTTACAATAGAGCAAACACTTAATAATTGATTCTTTGTTCTACTCAGGAAAATTTCCATAAGCTACTTAGAAATTTAGGACCCAGAAGTTCTTTGTATCATGGAAGGAAAGGCCTATGTATATATTACGTATTTATCCTATATAATAAAAGGCCAATATGCAAATTAACCAAACGGAGGAATGACCGGTCACTATGATGCACACAGACCGCCAGGGGGCAGATGCTCAACACAGGACCTGCCTCCTGGTGGTCAGTGCACTCCCACAGGGGGAGCATCACTCAGTCAGAAGCCCTGAGCCGGCTCACAGCTGGCGAGCGCAGTGGCAGTGGCAGAAGCCTCTCTGGCCTCTGCGGCAGCACTAAGGATGTCTGACTGACGGCTTACGACATCTCCCGAGGGTTCCCAGACTGCGAGAGGGTGCAGACCAGGCTAAGGGACCCCAGTGCATGAATTTCATGCACCGGGCCTCTATCTATATAAAAGCCTAAGTGACCTAACGACCAGTTGCTATGATGCGCACTGACCACCAGGGGACAGACAACACACAGGATAGGGCTCCCTCCTGTCCGGAACAGGCTGCAGGGATCAGATTCCCTCCTGTGTGGATCGGCCTGCAGGGATCGGGCCAAAACCGGCTATCCAACATCCCCCGCGGGGTCCCGGATTGTGAGAGGGCACAGGCCAGGCCGAGGGACCCCTAGTAATTTATATAGATAGGGTGTCCCCAAAGATGCATACACACGCTTTGAAAAATTATAAAGATAGTGTTCATTAAAATACATTTAATTTTCAAAATTGAGCTATCAGATTGTTAAAGTATGTACACATTTTTGGGGATACTCTGTATAAACCTATATTACATCACAATATAGTTTTCCGTCACAGGAACTCTATAAATTATTAGAGGATCAGCTAAGGAAAATCTTAAGGTATGTGTGTTAGCTTGCCTTTAAGAATTAAAGACATTTGAACTGAGGGCAATGTGTTTGCATAGCTGCGAAGGGAACACACTTCTTAGAAAATTGCCCAGCAGTTAAAATTGCTGCTTCCTGGACCATCCTTTTCCTCCCTTCTTCCTCTCTCTCTCTCTCTCTCTCTCTCTCTCTCTCTCTCTCTCTCTCTCTCTCTCTCTCTCTCTCTTTTCAGTCTCAGGTCAATGTAGTACTTTCTTCCAGAAGCCTTTGGACTCTCCCAGTCTTGTAAGGGTGAGAAGTCACCGAGGAGCATTCAATATCATGTTGCTTTTCATTCTTCTTTGAAAACTCTTCCCCAAACCTCCCTAACTGTTGAACACTCCAGTTAAGAAAAAAGACAAGTCACTTTATCAGTGGCCTTTAGGATATTGCTCATGAAAATGAGCCAACAGAACGGTGTTATTTATAGTTACCCAGCACTTTCCGAATACTGAAGGGCTCTCTTCATGATCTGTTCATCAAACTGGATGGTCTTCCCATTGTCTATGGTGATAGCAGCAGCCTTAAAAGGGAACGTGTTTGGGTTTGGTGATCCAGTCGCCAAGGAGATGACAGATTTCGGTGCCCTGCTCTGTATCTCAGCTACAATAAACATGGAAGAGAAGAAAAACTTTCACGGAAAACATTCCTAGTTCAGTATGTTGCATTACACTCAATAACACCGTCCAGTTAAACCATTTCTAGTGATAGGATGCTGATCTAAAATAGACATAAAATAACTCTGTCTGGACCTACATCACCGGTGGCGGAGCTAAGGAATGGAGGTGTCCAACTAAGAAGGCAGAGTGATCAGGGTTATCTAGATAAGCAAAGAGCCACAGTAGCCGAAAACCCTGCTCCATTTAGCCCCTACCTGTCTGTCTAGCTTCGTGGCTCACCCCTTTCTCTCCAATTGACCAGGCCTTCCCCACTCTGCACGCGGCTGCACACTGTGTCTAACCTCTCCTTAGGTCCCGGGAAGAGCCTTTTTAGACAGCACATCCTCTCTCTTACACGGCCAAGTCCCCCAACAGCCTGTTCTCGCTGCTGCTGCTGCTGCTGCTGCTGCTGCTGCTGCTGCTTCTCCGCCTTCAGTTCTAAACCCAGTGCATGTTTGCACACAGAGCCTGACTCACAGTGAGCTTTCACTGTTGAATGAATGCAACCAAACGGTGACTGTAGGCACCACCCACAGCGGCTCCGCGAGCCCCCCCCCCCCCCTCCTCCCGCACTCCGGGGGGAGGGACGCTGCCCCAGCACTCACTATAGACGCGGATGGGAGAAGGCCTTCTGGCTGCGCTCCTCGCGGTGATGAACCGTGCGTAATTCATGTCTCCGATTCCCCAGCACCAAGCACCTTCTTCAGGGGTTGCAGACTAGAACAACCAAACAGCTGCGTCCAGGGCTGCCTCTTCAATCTTGAAAAAGACACCTGGTTGACCCCCAGGCTTAGTCCGGGTCCTCGAGCGCAGGGCTGGCAGAGCGCCTCCGAAACTCCCGGGCTGGAGGCGGCGCTGCGAGCCTGGGTTCTGCTCGGGCCTGGGGCGGGAGGCAAGATTAGCAAAGTCCACCCGCCGAGGACCGGTCCACTCCCTCTCGCGATCCCGCACCCCACGTGCTGCGGCCTCAGCAGAGGCCGAGGCCGCGCCCCCCTCCCGCCCCGCGCCGCAGCCTATAGCTGGCGGGCCGCGCGCACCGCCCCGCCTGGGTCATGGCCCTCGGTGCACTGGGCTGGGGGCGAGGGCGCGCTGCGAGGCGCCTGCAGACCTGGGCCAGTGCCTGAATCAATTCAAAGCGAGTACGACTCTTGACCTTGCGGCTGGGAATCGCTGCTAGGAAGCGTCCCAGTAGGCAAACGCAACCGGCTGGCGATCCTGCGGCAGGGCTCCAAGGAGGGGGGCCCGGAAGTCCCCCGATCCTGATCCGTGAGTACCATCTGGCGGCTGCTGTGGTCCATTGCAGGCCGCGGGCTCCCTGAACTGCATTCAGCCTGGCGTTGGCGGCGCTGCGCAGCTTTTCTGCGCCGGTGGTGACCTGGCTGGTCTCTGACCACTGTTGTGTAAAATACTGTCCTTTTTAAACAAAAACAAAACACAACACAACGATAGGCACTATTCTGGGAAGTCAACGGGGAGCAGATGATTCCCAGTGTCACCTTCTCCAAGAGCTGAGCATTTTAGAGTGAGGGTGGAATGTTGATAACAATTTTGGAAGAATCACTCTGAGGGTCTCCTCAAGTGTTAGAGTGTCTCTCCCCCTTGGGCTTTTTGACCATTCGTATGGCCTTAGGCTCTATGTGTATATCCAAAGAGATTCATCTAGTTGAGCCAAGCACCTGACCCTCTTTTCTTACAGAATAATCTTCCCTACCTTCCACCTCTCACCTCGTCACCCGGTTTTCTCCGTGATTTCTCCTTCCTGAACTACCAACATGGAATGCACAGGGTTTCCATGTGAGCACATGTGAAATGATTTTGAGACGATCTCTCGTATTCCTCAATGGGTATAAAAAAGTCATTTACTTTTAAAAAAACAAATTCAAAACTGGATTCATTCATTCAGTGAACTTTTATTGAGTGCTTCCTGGATGAGTAATGACACTGCCAAAGGGGTAAATAGACTGGTCCAGAGGAGACCTGGCTAACTGTACTTATCTAGGTCACTGCTACAGAAAGATGAGGTAACCAGCGAAATCGCTACGCCAGCAGCTGAGTAACAAGGGAATATCTTCAGTAAAGCTGCTAGAAACCCAAGAGGCAGTAGGGTTCTGGATTCAGAGATTTGAAGCAGTTTAAATCCCACTTGACGGTTTACCAGCTGGATGTCTTTGGCCAACTTAATCTTGGTATGCATCAGTTTTCTCACAGGGCTATTAGCAGGATTAAGTGAGATAATCCACATTAAACTGATCAGCATGGTGGCCGGCACATTGTAAAATCACTCAGTGAATATTAGCTGTTATTATGAGTAGTAACAATGCTTTTAGCAGAACTTAAGGACTCAGCCTCCACATGTTATTGGCTAGAGAAACTATGTGGCATCTCTTCCTTTTTTTTTTTATTTTTTTATAATGATACCACTCATATTCGACTAGCCCCATCTAACAGCCTCATTTAACCATAATTACCTCCTTAAAAGCTCTATTTCCAAATATAGTCACTTAGGGGTTAGGACTTCAGCATATGACTTGGGGGACACATTAAGTCCATAACAGAAGTTAAAACATCAAACATTAATGTCACAGTTTTCGTGGGTTGGGAATTCAGGAGCAGCTTGGCTGGTGGTTTTGGCTCAGGGTGTCCCAAGAAGTGGCAGTCAAGATAATGGTCAGAGCTGCAGTCATCCGAAAGCCTGGCTGGGATTGGATGATCTATCTGCTTTTAAAGTGGTTCATTCACACAATGTATTCATTTTGTAGGGCTGCTGTAACAAAGTACCAAAAAAAAAAAAAAAAAAAAAAGTGGGTTAGAACAATAGAAATTTATTGTCTCACAGTTCTGGAGGCTAGAAATACAAGATCAAGGTCTCGGCAGGGTTGGCTCTTTCAGAGAACTGCAAGGGAGAATCTGTAATGTGCCTCTCTCCTAGATTTTGGTGTTTTGCTGGCAAATTTTGATGTTCCTTGGCTTATAGTTGTGGCGCTCCGATCTCTGTCATCATCATCACATCATTCTCCCTCTGTGCATGTCTGTGTCCAATTTTCCCTTTTCTTTTTAAAATTTGTCTTTATTGTTTAAAGTATTACAAATGTTTTTTTCCCCTCCACTAACCCCCTCTACCCTGCACCCATCCCACCCCACGCCTCCCAGGCTTCACCACTGAATTGTATGTGTCCATGGGCTATGCATATATGCATATAAGTTTCCCTGTTAATCACTCCTTTCCAGGGCCTTACCCCCACCTTCCCTCCGAGATTCCATGCTTCCATGTCTCTGGATCTATTTTGTTCATCAGTTTATTTTGTTCATTAGATTCCACATATGAGTGAGATCATGTGATACTTATCTTTCTCTGACTGGTTTATTTTGCTTAGTATAATAAATGAAATAAACCAGGTCTATCCATGCTGTTGCAAATGGTAAAAGTTCTTTTTTATTACAGCTGAGTAGTATTCCATTGTGTAAATGTACCACAGCTTTTTTTATCCACTCATCTGCTAATGGGCACTTGGGCTGTTTCCAAATCTTAGCTATTGTAAATTGTGCTGCTATGAACATAGATAGGGGTGCATATATCCTTTTTGATTGGTGTTTCTGATTTCTTGGGATATATTCCTAGAAGTGGGATCACTGGGTCAAATGGAAGTTTCACTTTTAATTTTTTGAGGAAACTCCATACTGTTTTGCACAGTGGCTGCACCAGTCTGCATTCCCACCAGCAGTGCACTAGGGTTCCCTTTTCTCCACATTCTTCTGGGGAATAAAGTTCTACCAGCAAGGGTTCCTTTTTAATTTCAGATGAGGTACTTTTCAGTTCTATAATTTCCATTTGGTCCTTTATAAAGTTTCTATTTTCTGTTGAGATTAGCTGTCTTTTCATTCATGGAAACATGTTTTCCTAGAACATTCTAGGCCAAGGAAAACACTTAATAGTTGGCTTAGCATAGTTATAATCGTTATTTTCAAATCATTGTCTGCTAATTCAAACATCTGGGTCATCTCAGATGTTACTTTCCTTTGTCTTCCCCCCCCCCCCCAATACTAAGTAATATTTTTCTGGTCCTTTATATGTTGAGTAATTTTGAATTATTGTGAATGTAATTCTGTAGAGGCTCTGAATTCTGTTATATTCCTCCAAAGAGTGTTGAGGTTTTGTTTTGTTTTAGCTGGTAATTAACTTGGTTGGAATTAAAGTGTAATTCCTCTCTCTTGGGCAGCAGTTCCAATCTCAGCTCAGCTGTTTTACCTTTGGCTCGGCTGCTTTGAGTCTTCCCTGTGGATACATGGTTCAAGGATCAGCCAGGGACTTGAGCAAAGTTTATGTAGAGAATTTGGGATGCCCCCTCTGTCTCTCTCCTTTATGGGGTTTTGCCCTTTACTTTCTAGCATCTGTAGTTGCCCTGAACTTTTTATCCTTTCGTTCTTTAGACCAGAGTAGAGGTTTTCTATTGGAGTTAGCTGCCTCATGAAAGGTTGATTTTAGTCTGTTCTTTGCTGGAAGTTGTAAAAATGAACATCTCTTCTCCCAAGTGTAGATTCCCTCAGGATTTTTCAGGATTTTGTTTACTTTCCAGAAACTTCAGGGTCCTCCCCACTTCTTTTCTTTTTGTCCTCTCCTCTCCTCTCCTCTCCTCTCCTCTCCTCTCCTCTCCTCTCCTCTCCTCTCCTCTCCTCTCCTCTCCTCTCCTCTCCTCTCCTCTCCTCTCCTCTCCTCTCCTCCCCTCCCCTCCCCTCCCCTCCTTTCCTTCCTTCCTTCCTTTTTGTATTTTGCACAGAACTTATATTTGTTAGCTGCAGGAGGTTTGGGTACAGTAGGAACATATTTGATTACATCCAAAGTGTAAACCTATGGCTGTGGACTTTTTTAAAGGGATGGGAGACAGTATAGTGTAGTTAGTGATTATGGCTTTGATATTAGACTGCCCTGTTTCAAATCTTAGGCTTACCACTCTGTGTGTCCTTGGGAAAATTACTTAACCTCTTTATGTCTAAGTCACCTAACCTGTAAAATAAGATAAAATTGTTACCTATTTCATAGGATTATTGTGAGTGTCAACTGCATATAATTTGCCTTGCAGGTCTGATATATAATAAGTGCCTAATAAATGTCATCTATTTTCATTCTTATTATTGGCAATAGTAATAATGATAAAAGGGGTAACTGAGAATATTCTGAGAAATATTACTTAAGAAAGATTTATCTCAAGGATTTATTAAAGCTTAAGGGGACTAAATCAGTTATACTAAAAAGAAGTATTAAATGCTTACCAAATACAAACTGTGGACTGAGTTTACTAAGACAAATAACACAGAGCACCTATTTTTGATGAGCAAGTATACATGTAGGTATATTCAGTGGGTGCTAAAAGTCAACAAATAATGACAGAACAATGTGAAAAGTACAATTTTCTGATAAGAGTACATACACAAAACACAGAGATAGGCGTGATTAATTTTAAAGGAGATACTTAGTTCTCATTCAACACATTTATCACAGAATCTATCCATAATCTGAGACAGATTTAAGCTTTAGACAACCAAATTTATTGTGAGCATTCTGGCCTAAAATCTATAGCAAAGAGGGGTGTGCAATATAATCTCATGTACTCAGTTATCAGATCTGCAGTATGGACATTAATTTAGAACAGAAATAGGGGTTTTGGGGCTGTTGACTTTTCTTTCCTGGCAAAAAGAAATATACAGGTGGCAGCTGAAGCAAGATTTAAATTGGGCAGCAAGACATTGTTCTTTTTGTCAAGTCAAAAGCCCCAGGACAAGGATTGATTTGAAAAATACTTGTTTAACATTTCCTGTGTCCAGTGCTTTAATAGGCACTGGGAAGGGCTGAGAAGAAAGGCACACAGTGCTACATATATCATGGCATAGTGGTGTAGTCCTAGGGTTTGAAGGGTGATAGTCCTTCAAAAAAGTGATGTTTCCACTGAGATCTAAAGGTTCAGTAGAAAAAGGGAAAAATAGAGTGGGTGCGAGAGCACTTTATTTATTTAAAAGGCTAAAGTATATATTTAAAATTTTAAAAAAACTATTGAGAAAGCACCTGTGCAAAGTCAATTTTAGTCACCAAGAAAGCCACAAAAGGATCCACTACCCTGTGTATTTTTGTAATTTTTGCTTTTGTCTCTACAAGTAATAACTCCACATTGCCATTGCATGCAACTAAGGTTAAATGGGGTAAACTGCTCTGCAGTGAGTGCTTCTACTTAGAAAGCAGTAGGTGATCATGCTGGAAGTCACATGATCAAGGCTGCATCTCCCATCATCTCTCCAGGTAGTGATATGGGAAAGTGGGTCTCTGAGGAGTTTTAAGCCTGAGTGGGGGGTGGACAACGTATGATTCATTGCTGTCTTGTATCCATGCCTGTGGTCAGCTTCAGGTAATTGGACAGGAAGAGCCCCACTTGTCTGTTCACTTCTTCTTTCCACTAGTTGGGGTCCTCCTTGTTGAGGATGTTGATGATCTGGCCCTTCCTAAAGGCCAGCTCTTCGTCATTCTGAGTGGTGTAGTGGTACATCCCGATCACCTGGCACACTGCCAGGAATGCTGGGGGTTTAGGCGGCTCTGTTGGTGTAACTTTGCTTGTCCTGGGGCAGAAAGAGAATGTGCAAATGTTTCCTGGGTGAGTGAAATATGGTATATTCAAGAAGTGAAAGGAAGCTAGAAATTAAAGAGTTGGGTGGTAAGAGTTGAGACTAGAGAGATAGCCAGAAGTCAAATCTCACTGGTCCTTGTAGGCTCTAGTGAAAATTTTAGTTCTTATCCCAAGAGTAAGGGAAAATATTGAAGAGTTTAAGCTGGAGGATGGAAGAGATATTGTGGGAGATATAGAAGGATTGGAGGGGGAAGGTGATAAGTGCATTTTGCTTCCAACATGCAGAATGGGTTAGAGGAAGCAAAAGTAGATGAAGAACGATCAATTAAGAGATTACTCTCATAATCCAGATGAGAGTTTATTTTGGCTGAAAATTGGTTATGATGGTGTAAATTGAGAGGAGTAGACAGATTAGGAAGTAAAATGGATAGTACTTGATGGATTAGAAATGGATTCAAGGGAGAAGGAAGTGACAAAATGATTTCTAGGTTTCTGGTTGGCAGAGCTAGGTGGACAGTGGTACTATTTACTGAGTTAGGGATCATGGGAAGAGGTTAGATTTGGGTGGTACTATTGCGAGTATGACAGTGCTTCTACTATTTTTACATATTAGGATATCAGGGCAAAGGATGGTGGACGTTGTAATCACAAATGTATTGAATGGATTAGGTGAGAACAGGATTTGCATTGGTTTTTCTTGCTGGTTTGGGCAAGTAATAGAAAGATGCAGTAAAGGAGAAGAGAAAATATGACCATATTTATTTCCAAGCTATCAGCTGACATTAGTGTTTGTGTGGAGTATTTGAACGAATGGAAGGAAGGAAGGAAGGAAGGGAAAAATGGAGTAAGGTGCTTCCCTGGTCAGGCTGAGAAATATTAATGTCCATTGTCCTTCTGCCTGGTCTTTAAACTCTCTAGGGTAGTGGTACCCTATGTCAGGAAGGGTTAAGACCTATGGTTCTACCTGGCACCCCCAAAGCATGCATGTGTACATGTTTAGCTTGAAGATTTGGCTTGAATGATAATGCAAGGTGGTAATGATTAATGAGCATGCTTTAAATAGAGAGAGTTCCTGATTTTCAAACAGATGGTGGGCCAAAGTTAGTTCTCTGGCTGCTTGAATGAAACTTAATATTTTTATTCCCCTAGAAACAATGTTATAAATGGTGATTTAATTTTTCAAACATTATTTCTGTTAACATTTATTCTGAGTCTGAAACTTGGATTTATGGGAAAAATACATCGGATCAGGTTTGGTCTAGTGTAACTTGAGGAAATCTGATTGCCTTCTGTGTCATTATTTCAAAAAGTGTTTAGTGAGCAGTTTATTCTAGGTAAATGTTAGGCACTGGGGATATACTAGCAAATATGGCAGATGCAGTCCATGCTATTGTGGAATTTATACATTACACACATAACTAAACGCGTGTTGAGCAATAGAAGGTGAGTAAGAAGAGGTGAGAAAGCATGGCAAGTCTGAGGAGCCGAAAGGAGTCCAGTGTAGCTGGAGTTGGAAGAGCAATGAAGAGGGTGCCGACGGTTGACTTTGGGGCGGTAGGCAGGCTAGATTCCAAAAGGGTTTGTTATCTGTATTGAAGGTATTAGTGTTTACATCCTATTTGCAAAAGGTGTGTTTTATTCAAGAGAACAGCATTTGTGTTCAGACTTGTGTTTTAAAGGTCCCTCTGGCTACGGAGTAGGACATTGGTGGTTGCTTGTAACCCTTGGCATTCCTTGGTGTGTAGCCGTAGCATCCAGTTTCTGCCTCTGTCTTCACATGGCCTTGCATCCTATGCGTGTCTCCTTATATGGACACCAGTCATTGGATTTAGAGCCAACCTAATTCAGGGTGACCTCATCTAAACGTCATTACGTCTGCAAAGACCCTCTTTATAAATATGGTCAGATTCACAGCTTCTGTGCAGAGATGTGTTTTTTGGGGAGGAGTCACTATTTAACCCACTTCGGCCAGTAACTGGAGGAACCTAAAATAAAACAGTCTGAGAGATAAGAGGAAAAATACATCGTGAAAGACAGTGTGAAAGACAACAAAACTTCCTTTGTTTTGAGGAGTGAATGGTGCTGAGTGGGTAAACTTTTCTCTGACCTCAGAACCCAGGGTCACTCATCATCTCCCCCGGATGCTTTAAAAAAATACTTTTATTGATTTCAGAGAGGAAGGGGAGGGAGAGAGAGATAAAAACATCAATGATGAGAGAGAATCATTGGTCAGCTGCCTCCTGCATGCCCCGCACTGGGGATTGAGCTGCAACCTAGGCATGTGCCCTGACTGGGAATAAAACTGTGACCTCCTTGTTCATAGGTCGATGCTCAACCACTGAGCCATGCTGGCCAGGCTCACCTTGCCAAAGTTTCAAAAACCTGAGAATGTTAAGTGAGGACTTATTGTAACGATTTAATTTTGGCTTGGTTGTGTGACTTTAGCTGGTGTAAGTTAATTAAGTTTTCTTTGGAAAATTAGGGAGCCTTAATTGAGAAGAAATATTAAATATTTCATTTGAAAATGAATATAGAAATAAGTGCTAATAAAATGATGAGAGTTGTTAAAAATGATGTTTGGTATATACTGATTTGAAGGTTAGGAAATAAGTGGAATGACCCTGAGAGGGACACCTCTATCTAAAAAGGAGGTAATAGAATGTTCATGATGAAATGTCTCCTTTAGACCAGTTTTCCCACACTGCAAAAGGTCCAGAGAGGAAGTGGGGCATATGGGAGGCACCTGAATTTTGGGAGACAGACCTTGGTTTAAATCTGTCAGTTTCCACACATAGAATTTCTGTAGGATAATGTCTGCTGTGCAGGGCTGCTGTAAGGATTTGAGATAATCCCGATCAGGCCTTCAGTACAGTGAATAGCACATACAAGCACTCAATATGGAATCAGCAGATATTGTTATTAATAGCTATTAGGAGTAGTTAAGCAATATGTCTGTGTTAGAGCCTTTTCCTTCAGAAACCTCTCTTTTTCACTGCACTCATATTAGCATTGCTGTGGAGGGAGGCATTAACTTGCCCCAGTTTATGAGGGTGGCCGTGAAAGTACAGGGCTAACTTTCCCAGAAACATGTTTAGTATGCTGTCACTGACATGTGGGATCTAAAAAAAAACACCACCTAGATAAATAAGCAGGACAGAAACAGACTCATGGATGCAGAGAGCATTTTGAAGGTTGCCAGATGGGAAGGGGGTAGGAAATGGGGGAAAAAGTGAAGGGATTGAGAAGTACAGATTGGAAATTACAAAATAGTCACGTGGATGTAAAGTACAGCATAGGGAATATAGTCAATAAGATTGTAATAACTATATATGGTGTCAGATAGGTTCTAGATTTATTGGGTGATCACTTTGTATGTTATATGAATGTCTAATCAGGGGGTTGTACATCTGAACTTAATATAATGTGCATCAACTATAATTGAACACTAAAATATAAAAAACTGAAAAAGAAAAGCAATTCTGGGTTTAATATCTTCTCAAGGTGAGCTCAAGAGAGGAAATCAACATTTATTTTACACAAATATATTTCATCAGCCGTTTATTGTTTTTATTAGTTTCCATAGCAGGCCGGTTTGAAAGGACTGCTTGGGTATCGGAGGTGGCCAAGTAAAAGGCAAAGCGTAGGGAGAGCGAGGGAAGACGGTCTGGGTTCTGGTCCTGCGGGTTTCCGTCTCGCTTCTAGATGGCAAGCTGTTTTCTCTTTTGAATGGTTTTCCCATATCTAAAGAGAGTGGATGGGCTGTGAATGCCACGGGTTAAAGACACCTCTGATGCTTTCATCTCTAACGCACCAATTTGTATATTTGTGCACTGGTGCAGAGCGCGGATGTGGACAGGAAGCGGTCAGACCGAGTTGCATTTACGCGTTGGAACACTAGGTGTCTCTCCGCACTTGCTTTTGCCCATAGTATTCAGGCTGGTGAGGCTGCTTCTGCAATTCCCCCTGCACTTCAACATTCTTCTCCGAGGTTTGCGCCAGTCTCCCGCTTACCCCTCATTCTTTCCCTTCAGCTCCCTGGTCTACTGATGGAGAGGATTCCTTGATTCTCCCCATTTCACTGCTTCCTAGCCTGACATTTTTGCTCTTTTTTCCTCAGAAGTCTCTTTTCATGTAACATGCCTAGACTTCTACCCACAGTTCTTTTAACTCAATAGAATAGGTCCAAGGTATCTTATATAAAGTATATTGTGTCATCGATTCAATCACAGCGCATTTACTGAGTTTGCGTTTTGTCTGCATCATAGGCTCATCTTTCCCCCCACCCTCTTGTCTGAATCTTTAAATATGTGAATATGCTTTTTAAAGAAATTTAACTTATTACATTTCTTTTCAGTTACAGCTTAAATTCAGTATTTTTCTGCATTACTTTCAGATGTGCAGTAAAGTGGTTATAAAATCATGTATTTTACAGAGTGGTTCCCTCCGATGCTTCAAGTACTCACCTGGCCCCATACATAGTTTTTTTTTTTTTTTTTAATCTTTATTGTGAAAGTATTACATATGTCCCCCTTCTCCCTCCACCCTCCATGGACCTCCCCATTCACAGTTATCATGATATTATTGACTATATTCCCTATGCTGTGATCTACCTCTCTGTGACTGTTCTGTAATTTCCAATTTGAACTGCTTAATCCCTTCACCTTTTTCACCCAGTGAAAACACAGGTTTTGTTCTTCATGAACTTAGAAGAATCTTTGGGGAAATGGAAACTCCACAAGCCATAATAAAATATCTCTTTATTTACCAGAGTGTGTAGGTTGGACATTTTTCGATACAATATGCATCCTCTACTATAGAAAAGGAGAAATATGTTCTGTGCTGCAGTGCTTTGGGGAGTGGGAATATTACATTTTATTGTGAGGAAAGGAAAGGAACCAGAATGAGGACTTTTTTTTGTGGGAGGGATAACAAGAGTTTGGGCAGAATGGGAAGAGACCACTGAAGGGAAGGAGGAGTAAGCAGAATAGATGGGCTTGGTTAGGCAGTGCCTGCATTCAGACCCCTGAGGGGTCTGATGGTGACTGGTTACCTGGAATGGCCATGCCGTGCTTGTGTCCAAGCCTTGTGGTTCTGGGATGCCCTAGCTGGGCTGATTGTCTTAGGTAAAGGCTCATTATTGTTATTACTATTGTTATTACTAGTAAATGGAGGCATAATGACCTTAGCTGGTTTGGCTCAATGGATAGTGTCGAGCTGTGGACTGAAGGGTCCTGGGTTCAATTCTAGTCAAGGGCATATACCTCGGTTGCAGGCTTGATTCCTGGCTGGTGGAGGCCCAGTCCGGGCATGTGCAGGAGGTAACCAATTGATGTGTCTCTCTTACATCAACCTTGCTTTCTCTATGTCTCTCCCCATCCCTTCCACTCTCTGAAAATCAATGGAAAAATATCTCAGGTGAGGATTAACAATAACAACAACAACAAAAATAAATGGAGGCATTATGCTACTTCATTCAAGTCCCCTACAGCTAATATCAACAACTAAGATGTTAATGGGATAGTGGTAGCAACATCTCCCTGCCTACACATATAGATATTTTTAGCAAATTATCTCAAATCTGTTAAGTGGGGAACCAGTGTTATGCCCCATACCTTGAGCATGACACATATTTTGGCAACTTGTACAGGTGATTCTCTCTGCAATGACTCCTGGACTTCCATTGGGATGGGCAGTGACAGGAGCTTCTATTTGGGCCAGAGCATCCGGAGTATCACGTATAAAGCTGTGTGCTAGGCATTGTGGAATAAATGGAAATATGAATTAAGACTTGGTCCTTCCGTCTGGTTCATATTTATGGGGCAGAAGAAATACTGTGGGTCCATGGTGAAACGTCAGGTCAGGAAGTGAATGCATTGGGTGAAATATTTGCCTATTTGAGACAGGTCTCCTCACTTCTCAGGTAGGGCTCCACTGTGTTTTAAACATTTTTGACCCAAGTTCATTGGTATATGTGTGAAACAAAAAGGTCACTTTCTAAATTTCTTTAAAAAGTCAAATATCCTCTGTAAAGTCTTTTGTTGATATGTGACATTACACAGAGGGAGAATTATAGTCTGAATCATAATACTGCTAGCTTGATGAGTTTCTGGTTGAATACCTGCATCCAGGAGGTGTCAAATCTGATGACAGCTTTCTGCAGGTGTCATGGCTTATCCTGGCCCTTATTTTGTTTGATACATTCATCAGGGATTTAAATAAACGTGTGGAGGACACACTCATCAAATCTGTGAGTGATGCAGTGTTAAGAGGCTTAATAAAAAACCAAAATGACAGGATCAGATGAAAGAGGCCTTCACATGGTAGAGAGATGAACCAAACTTTAAAAATAGTTTAATAGGGGAAAATAACAAGCACTATATAATTGTGTGGGGTTTTTTTGCTTTAGTATTATTGAGTCTCATCATTAAAAGCATAACAAACAAACAAAAAACCCCACAAGCAAAGCATATCAGAGTATATTAGTTCAAAACATACTAATATATATATATATCTATATATATCTATATATATCTCTCTCCTATATAATAAAAGACTAATATGCAAATTGTCCCCTCGACCAAGAGTTTGACCAGCAGGCAGGCCGGCCAACCGCCCATGTCCCCTCCCCCTGGCCAGGCTGGCCGGACCCCACTCATGCACGACTTTATGCACCAGGCAGATGCATGAATATATATATACACACTGAGTGGCCAGATTATTATGCGTTCAGAGATCATAATAATCTGGCCACTCAGTGTGTGTGTGTGTGTGTGTGTGTGTGTGTGTGTATGTATATGTGTGTATGTGTGTGTGTGTATATATATATGGATATAGACACAACTATATGGTTAAAACTCATATTCTATTATACATTTTACAGTGGGACATAGCTAAATAGATCAGACACGGATTCACCTTGATCACAGCAAGATCATTAAAATAGCAATAGCCTTAATCTTGGACGACTGTCTCATTTTGTCCTCTTTGGGAACTACATTTTTGACAATGACAGCCTCAAAGTCAGTCGGCTTATATACTCTGGAAACAGCTGGGGAGAGAAGATTCCATGAGTAAGAATAGTTTCAGCTTTCACTGTTCCAGTCAAGGGTAGCTTATCTACATTGTGCATATTGGCTGCAAGCATCAGTCTAGTCATTCACAAGGATAGTCACACACTTTTTGACATCACAGACAAAACCACCCCATCTATCTCGTTGACTTTCTTTCTCTCTCTGTGAATCAAAGTACATTTCGCATTGAATCTGTTTATCTGCAATTAGGTAGCACTTTTGGAACCACTTGCATGAGGAGAAGTGATGATACGTTCCTCTACTTTGCAACATTTTCTTGAATCCACTGCAGACTGTAGATTCTGCATATAAACTGTCTGCAGGAATAATATAATAAAAAACCCCAAAACTCTGTCTGAAAAGTGTGTCTTCTCCTTCGTTACTGAAGTTGTATTGGTTACAAGTTTTGCAGAAATTGAAGCATGGCTCCTGGTTTTTCTTTTTGCTTTGTTTTTTATCTTGTTGGGTAGATGGAAACATCCCTTTGGATGATGATGCAATTTTGCAAGTGTTAGTTATGACGATAGGTTCCACCGAGTTATCCTAATTTATTCACAGTCACACCCTATGATATAGACAGCTTTCTCTCTTACACTGTCACTACTCTGTAGTTGGGTGTCCTGATTGCTGAACTTGGTGATCACCTTGCTCAGACCCAGGCCCACCTCTTCCCCAGTTTCTGGGACAGGTCTGGGGATAAGCTGCTGCTGAACGTTACAATGTTGGGCATGGTGGAGGCTTGAGTGAGTTGGTGGGGGTGCAAGCTAGCTAATGGAAGTCACTTATTTTGAGAATTAGCATTTTATGATTTTCAAAAAACTCCCCACAAGACCCCAAAAAACAATTAATGTTCAAGAACAAGATGAAAGAAATTCAGCAGTAGTATTTCTGAAAATGTTTTAGAGGCTATAACTAAGAATATTCTCAAAATGAATTAACTGTGGAAAGTGGCTGCAAAAGCATCAGCATATTATACATATTAGTAGAAATGGGTTAGAGTGAGGGGGTGATAATCTATTTCCATCTTTCAATTTTTTTTTTTTTAGTTTTTAGCAATACAAGTTTCTTTTAAAAATAACATTATTTGTTTTTATTTGTTTTAGTAATGTGTTTTCACCACAGAAAATCTGAAACATACCAAAAATACATCAAGTAAAGATCATCTATAATCCAATTGATTCTAGAGAATTATTGTGAATATTTTGTTGTATGTTATTTCAGGTTTATGAACACACAGAGATAGATACATAAACATGAGTGATCTTACACATTTTTTGTAATCTTTTTCTCCTACTTGACAACATATAGTAAACATTTCAATGCCATTCAATTACTTCTTCAACATACTTTTTAATTTTATCATGTATGTATATTATACCATACTATTACTTTAAAATACTGTAAGTAATGAATGCTGTGATGAACATTATGATATATAAATATTTGCTCATATTTCTGATTATTTCCTTAAAGAAGGTTCTTAGAACTGTAAATTTCTTGGAAAAATTTCTTATAAGTATAAATTCTGGATAAAAAGGAGATTGATATCATTCTTGAAGAGGTACATGGACACATGAAATATGTTCAGAAGACTGTGGCTTTATTTTATTTTATGAAGGGACTACAAACTCTTTCATTGGAGAAACTTGCAAGAAAATAATTGAAAATAGAAAGAGAAAAATGGGTGTCAAACTTCTGCACATATTTCAAGGCCTGTCATGAAGAGAAGAGGAATTATGTGCCTCTACAGTATAACATTTAGTATCAGTGGTTTGAAGTTATAGGGAGACAGTGTGATGCAGAAGTACTTGTCACTGCCAGGGCCATTACAACTCGGATGAGACTGACTCCAGGGCAAGAGTGGCCTGAACTTGGCGACACAAGCAGAAGCAGATGGCCACTTACAAGTGGTTGGGAGGTGTTCAGGGGCTGAAAGTGGATTGGACTCTTCTAACCTTCGGAGTCAGTGATTTGTCCTAAGCAGAAAGTTTATTTTGTAAGAAATGAATACTTGATTAGATAATTTTTGTTGTTTGTTTTTAGAAAATAATTTATATGGGGTTTTGGAAAAATACAAATACAAATTTTAGGATATTTTTCCATTTCTGTGAAAATTGCTTTTGTAATTTTGATAGGGATTTATTGAATCTGTAGATGGCTTTGGGTAGTATGGACATTTTAACAATATTTATTTTGCTGATGCATGAACATGGGATATCTTTCCATTTTTGAGATTTCTTCAATTATATTTGTTTCAAGATTTTTTAAACTAATGGAAAACTCACAATGTTTCTTTGACAATTACTGTCTTCTATCTAAAGTTGTGGGGTTTTTTTTGTGCATTTCAAATTGATTTTCCATTTTACTCAGAGACACCTAGAAACAGTACCATTTACCTCTGTAGATAATGTATAATATACTTCCCTTTTTCATGACTTTGGCTAGTCATTTATTTCTTTTTATAGTTCTTCTTTTTCTAATTACTCCAATGTCTACCTCTTTTCACAAATGCAAACAAAGCATGTGGGTTGAGGACATTTGATGAGACCTGTATAAAAAGAAGACATCAAATGGAAATCCTCAGTGCTTAATTGTGCTTTGAGTGATATCAATGAACTCTAAGGATACATTAATTTATAAGCTAAGAGAAAAATTAGGAGATCTATGATGGGAGACATGACCTCCATAGTGGTAGACTTCATTGCACTCAGAATCCAGATACTGAAATCCTTCATAAAGGAGGGGGACTTGAGCATAGAGAAAGTAGCATTTGGAAAGGCACAAGAGAGTGGCATTTCATATTTCTGGATTCTCACTTGCATTGCTTCAGATCAGGCTTTCAATGTATCTCATCTGGGCCCTTGTAGTATCCTCCAATGCTTTTCTTGTTTTCAGCTCCACATGCGATTCATTTCTTCTAAGCTGTTTTCAGATTAGTTATTTATAAAACACAATTATGTACATTGTCAAATGTGTCTGCCTCCTTAGTTTTAGAATCTGTGGACTACATTTGATGATAAAATTTGTGAGCCAATCAATCCTTCTGAAATTTTATGTGGAAACATGCCCACAGATTGATGGTTGGCTATACATCATCTTCTCCCTAGGATTTACAGCTCACATGAGATCTTGGGGTCAAGACCACCTAGTTATTACTTGGAATGACAGTTTATTGCTTTGACAGAGATTTTAACAACTATTTTGTGCTGTAAATCTTTGATAAGAATGGTCCCACCTGTTTTACTACATGAACATAGTTCAGAAATTGCAGAGTAAAATGTAGTATTTGTCAGCAATTTTAGTGTTCTGTTTTTTAACCATCTAGTACTTTTTGTGTTTAGTGCAATGTTAGGGATTTAGGGGATATGGGAAAACTAGATATAATATTGACTTTATTCTTGTTGGAAATGCAAAGGATACATATAATGAAATTAAATAAAATATCATAGTTTAATAATAACATAAAATAATGTAAATGGGAGAAATATCAGAAATCATTATAATAATAGCAACACAGAAATCTTACTGTAGGTCACAAACTGTCCTAAACACTTTACATTAATTACTTTAGTTCTCAATTTCATTTTAAAACTACCCTATGAAGTAGACAATTAAAAGTCAAATGTGAACTATAGATTCAGATGTGCTCCAACACTAATTCTATTAAGTCCAGAGAAGGAAGAAATCATTTCCAGAATCGTTATAGGAGACTATTAAGATGAGATAGAATTTGAAAGTATATTTGAGGGCTGGATAGGAAGTGGGTAGACAAATGAAAGTAGGAAGCAGTCTAGATGAGAGATGTCATGGGCAAATTCCCAGAGGCAAGGATCCAAATGCATGTTAGTAGGAGAGTGTTGCAGATCATAGAGGATTTGCACAGGATGATAAAAGAAAATAAATGAAGCTGACTAGGCTGGAAATAAAATATATACATTTACAACCATGACTCCCAGGCAGTGAATTCTTACTTTTCTCCATGAGTTTGGAAAAAACAAAGAATTGGGTTCCTGAGCTTTTTCAGTTCTACCCTTAGCCTTTTTAGAGTGTCTATTGTCTTATGGAATCACTCCTCAGCAGCAGTGAGTGGGAAATTGCTTTGCTGTGTAGTCTCTGTTGACATCAGAGTAGATATGTTCAACCTTGAGATGGTGCTCAGACATTCTTGAGGACTGTTATGTGAAAACCCTCCAGATTTTGGAATCAGGATTTATGTTTCTTTAACACCTTCCTCAAGCTGTGGCAGTTCATCATGGGTTCAGCTACTTTATGTTCCCAGAGTCAGATAAGTACTCTGTGGTTATGGGGTAGAGGCTCTGAAGCTCCCTAGGAGAAACCCACAACCTAGGGATGTGCCCTGACCAGGAATTGAACCAGCACCCTTTTGGTGTACAGGACAATGCACCAACCAACTGAGCCACTGGCCAGGGCTGTTTATAATTTTTAAAGAATGCTATCTTAGCCAGCTTGGGCTGCTGTAATAAAACACCATAGACTGGATTGCTTAAACAATAAAAATTTGTTTTCTCTCGGTTCTAGTGTCCAAAGTCCAATTTAAGCCCTGGCCAGTGTGCTCAGTGCTGGAGGGTTTCGAGTTTGATTCCCAGTCAAGGGCACATATCTGGGTTGCAGGTTGGATTCCTAGTCCCTGGTCAGGGCACGTGTGGGAGGCAACCAATCGATGAGTCTCTCTCTCACATCGACGTCTCTCTCTCTCTCTCTCTCTCTCTCTCTCTCTCTCTCTCTCTCCCGTTTTCCTCTCTCTTTCTCTCTCTCCCTCTTTACTGCCTCCCTTGTCCCCCTCTCTCTTTTTCTCTCCATCTCTCCCCCTTTACTCTCTTCTTCCACTCTATCTACAAATCAATGGGAAAGTATCATCGGGTGAGGATTAATAACAACAACAAAAAATTAGAAGTCCAATTCACGGTGCCAGCCTGGTTGGTGTCTGGTGAGAGCTCTCTCTGGCTTATGGACAGTGGCCTTCTCCATATGTTCCTCATGTGGGGTGGAGAGAGAGAGAGAGCAAGCTCTCTGGTGTTTCTTCTTGTAAGGGCACTAATCTCATCATGAGGATCCCACTGTCATGACCTCATCTAACTCTAATTACCTCCCAAAGGCCCCTCCTCCAAATACCATCACATTGGAGATGAGGGCTACAGCATATGAATTTCAGGGAGGCACAATTTAGTCCACAGACTCACTTATCTCTAAACAGGGAGTGTGAAGAAACTTTCCTCACCAGCTGGGAGGATAATTGAACTTGCTCTTCTGGCCGAGCCTGAATGTGCATCTCTGTTGTACTGTGCCCTCTGCTCACTGTATTTGGTTTGCTCTCCTGTCTCTGTCCTAGACTGTGAACTCCTTGAGGACAGAGAGTCTGACTTATTTGTAGTTTCTAGCACAGTTACAGGAAAGTCATAATGTGGTTTAATGGGAGAATAAATCAGTGGTCTCAGTCTTAAACATCCCTTCAATGTTTTCACCATGGTTTTGTCAGTGTCCATTTTCTTGGTTGAATTTCAATTCTTCTCGGCTTTCTCATCCTCATTTCCATGTTGCTGGCTTCTTTCTTGTTCTTTTGTTGTTGTTGTTAATCCTCATCCAAGGATATTTTTTCCATTGATTTTTAGAGAGTGGAATGGAGGGGGAGAGACACAGAGGAAGAAATATCGATATGAGAGAGACACATCAATTAGTTGCCTCCTGTATGCACCTTTATTGAGGCCAGGGATTGAGCCTGCAACCAAGGTACATGCCCTTGACCAGAATCAAACCTTGGACCCTTCAGTCTGAGGGCCGACATTCTAACCACTGAGCAAAACAGGATAGGGTCTTTCTTGGTCTTTATGTGACAAGCCACCCAGGGAATCAGGCCTTTTGCACTGCTTAGGACAGTTCTTTCCCTAGCTGCTCTGGTGGATTAGCAGTTATGGGTCATTAGCACTTGATCCTTTTGTATTTCTTTTTTGTTATCTATGACTGTGTGCATATATGTCACATAACGGAATGGAAGAAGGACCAAGCTCATTCTTGTCATGTATAGTCACTGAGGTGTCATTTGATTACTTTTTTCCAAATATAAGGATAATGAGTTTCTTTCAATTCAGAAATAACAGGATCTTTGATAGTTAATCTGAGAGGTTTAAAATATTTCCCATAGATATAATTCTATAGAAATCATTTATTCAAAAGCCCCACAAATTCCAAAATTGTCAAAACAATACCCACCGAACTAAAACATAATACATACACACAGCCCATAAGTGAAGTTGGCATTAATTTTATGCTTTGACATATTTGGAATTGTCATAGTTGGTAAAATTTTGAGGTTAAAAAGACAGAAATCCTGGTATCTGAATAAAGACCAGGGGAAATAAAATAGAAAGCAAAGTGATGAATTATGTTAAAATAGAAAGGGCTGTGAATCCAGACATCAAATATGACCAAGCGCGAGCTATTTTATTTCCTCGAGTGTTGCAGATACATGAAGCATCGCTGATGTCTCAGGATTCAATATGAAAAGTCAGTCAAGTAGCTGGAGTTCTATTTCTTTGATGGGGAATTAGGTGAGGCTGAGAGCCCAGCGGAGTGGTTTTTGCATATTTTTGAGGTAACAATGGAAAGGGCATGCATGTCTCTCATTAGTGGTAGCCACGGACAGCTCAATAAGCCGGTGATATGACAGGCAAGATGAAGCACTGGGCAGACTTAATGCTCCAGCATCGCGGCACCTGGACTGGGAAGGCACAGAGGGAGTTCCAGACCACCTCCCTTCTGCAGCTCTGCAGCACTGAGTGCCTATTGATCTCCTGTCCTCTCCTGTCCTCTCCTGTCCTCTCCTGTCCTCTCCTGTCCTCTCCTGTCCTCTCCTGTCCTCTCCTCTCCTCTCCTCTTCGCTTTCTTGTCAAACAATGTGATTGCTGAATTTTATGTTTTTACTGCTACTATGATCTTAACCAGACATCAAATAATAGCGTGTTTTCAGTGACTAAATTTCATTGCTTTTTCTTATGTTCAATTCAGCTTTAATTGAGAGAGCCACCCCTTTCCTTTTACATTTTCATCTTTCAGTTTACATGTCTAATAAAATGTTAGTGATAACAAGGGCTAGGGACACATATAATTTTGTGAGAAAGCAAACTGATAAGTAGTGTGGATGAAAGGAAAAGTACAGAAAGCAAGTGAGAAGCATCCATGTGTCATGGGCAGGCAGAATGTGTTACAGAGAAATAATGAAACTTCAGCTATTTAAGTGGGTATGTAAAGTAGAAGGCACTGAAGAGATCTCATTTTGTATATGGAATGAAAACAGTATTTAATCATTTATCTTTAAGGCATGTAATATCCATCTAAGCTGTACAAGGGCTCAAATGTAGATTAATTTATACTTACAATATTACACAGCAATTTCCTCAAAAGTTTGGTTTTATTTTGTATCAGAGGTTTGTCTGCTCTTAACTAAACAGTCCTATCTTCTTGCATTTAATGCACACTAATGCTTCAGCTGATTTCCCCATCTTTTAAAAAGTTTATTTGTATGGGGCATGATTCAAAATCTTCCATCAAAGACAGCTGTAGCCAAGTTTGTTTTTACGATCCTGTTTTGTGAAGCACACTTGATTTTTTTTCATACTTCAACAGATTTAAGCATGATAATTCCGAGGGCAGTATAATCTGTGGACCCATGCAGATCTGTCAAGGTATCGAGAGGAAGCAATTGCTTCTTTGGTGAGAGTGATGACATTGACTGTGTCCTAAAGTCTATGAGCAGCATTCTAATGGCAACTTGACATTTATCAAGAGATTTCAGCTTTGTACCTGGCTTTGTTTGTGCTCAGCCATCTTAAAAGTTAGGCACTTACAAAACAGCAGAACTTCTAAAAAATGGCAATATTAACTATTTAACCTGACAAACTCACGACTACTGACTGGATGACACACCACAAACGACACTGTAGACTATGTATAGATTAATGGCAGTTAGTTTTCTTAGATGCAGAGGAGACATCTCTTGGATTCTTATAGGATTCTCATTAAACATGAGAAACCTGGAGGTTACAATTTCAATACCCTGTCAAAATGCCCAGATGAAAAGGGAAAAAGTGGCTTGTTCATCGGTGCACAGCATCAGATGCTTCTTCGTGTTGCCTAATTTTTTTTTCTGGTTTTAGGAAAGAATTTTCAAAGAAAAGCCAATAATTTATGCTTTCCGGCTGACTTCAACACATTCCTGCATGCTTATAAAACATACAATTACTTTAGGGAGCGGTTGGGGGCTTATCTCAGGCAATAGGCTAGATATTTGGGGATTCCCAATAAATGAGATGAGAATAGACTCGGGGAGGAACTCACATTCTAGGTGGCGAACACATGAAAAATACATGGAACATATATATGGGAGATGGAGGAACAACCGCGTGACTGAGGAAGGGAAGGAAGTGCTCCCAGAGGCAGTAACCTCAGAACTTCCAAGATGAGTAAGCAATTGTCTGGCCCACATGGGTGCCAAGATGGTAGAGCACACAGCCCAAATGCCAGCCTCCTGGGACAGGTTATAATAAAGGCCATCTTCCTAAAGTGGAAATAGCTTAAAGCGTTTCAATCACATTTTCTTCCGTTATCTTTGCTAGTTATAAGATACATAATGCGCACAGATAACTTGTTTTTAACCAAGCAGCCTATTAAGAGCATTTGTGTAAGAGAGATTAGTAAGATGCACTTGCCATGAAGGCAAAGTGGATATGATGAGAGCTGTAGAGGGGTTCTAGACAATCCTAAGTGGCAATGTGAAGTATACACTTGGATAGGGGTTGTAAGGGTCTGGAATCTCAAGTAATGTAGATAAAGAGGGCAAGTGTATGAATTACAGTACTGCCAAAGGAAAGAGAGAATGAAATTTTGTTATATTTCAGGTGGAAGTAACAAAATACTTACTCATTTATTATCTAAATAGTCAATCTATTAATTTAATATTTCCTTAACATGCTCTATTATTAAAGCCTTGTTCTTTGAGGAATATAAAAATGATTGCTTTTGAGGGGTTTACAGTCCAGTAGAGAAATCAGACATCATACTGGATAGTCAGGGTTCTCCAGAGAAACAGAAGCAATTGGAGATATACACTGAGTGGCCAGATTATTATGTATTCAGAGATCATAATAATCTGGCCACTCAGTGCATATCCTACAGACACACACACACACACACACACACACACACACACACACACACACACCCTCTTATTGGTGTGTATATATAAATCTCTTTATCTATCTATCTATCTATCTATCTATCTATCTATCTATCTATCTATCATCATTCAATCTATCTATGTTCCTGGTTTATTTCTGTGTATTTATTGAGAGAGAGACATTTATTGTAAGAATTGTCTCACATGATTGTGGGGGCTGGAAAGTCTGAAATCTGCAGGGCATGCCAACAGGCTGGAGATCCAGGAAAGACTTGGTGTTGCACGCTCCAATCAGGAGACTTCAGTCTTTTCTTTTAAGGCCTTCAACTGATTGGACAAGGCCCACCCAAATTATGGAGAGTAATCTGCTTTAATCAAAGTCTACTGATTTAAATGTTAATTTCATCTAAAAAATACCTTTACTGCAACATCTAGATTGATGTTTGACCTAAAACCGGTATTTCAGCCTCACCAAGTTGACATATAAAATTAATCACCACACATACAAATAGCTAGAGAAATGTGTGCATGTGTAAGAAATTGTATTTGAGCTGAACTGTCAAGAAAGAGTTGAGGAGGAATATTTGAAATGGAAGGTGCAGCATGAAAATAAGGATGGAAATGAGAAAAAAACAGGGTATGTATGAAAAATTATAGAGTTTCCTTTGCTGGAAGAGAACAAGGATGGGAGTGATGTGAATTAAACTTGAAAGAGGAATCATGGGATTCCATGGGATAGTTTGACTTCATTCTGCCGATAATGGGGATCCAGTGGAGTTTTTGCTCAAAGGATTGATATTCTATGAGCCACTATTGAGTTGAATCTGACAGCAAGCCCAAACCAGGGCCATAGTAGAGTTGTTTGGCTTCTGCGGGGCAGTTGTTCCTTCTTGTTGTATAACTACGAAGACTGAGTCACTTGGAAGATATTTGTGAACAAGATCAAAACCTTAATTTAGGGTTTCAAGATCATTCAAGATGATTATTGTTGGAAAATTGCTTGTAATTGTCTTACAAAAAGATATTACATGGTTTTAAGAAGAGGGCATAAATGGAAAAACAATCTAAGGGTAAGATGTAACTCTTTTTAAAATAAATAAATTGGGAAATAAATTCCATTATCCTGCCTGATTTCTTTCTTTAAACCTTTGGGGAATGTGTTGATAAAAATTTATGTAATACTGGCTAAGTGCCTGTCTAAAAAGGGGCAGATATATCATTCTTTGATACCAATGATTCTTTATTTTTAAAAATTTTACAGTTGCTGATTAATCAGTTTGAGTTAAGGCCTTTGGTTGATTGTAACCTTTAGTTGAAGCATTTCTTGTATTGCTTAAACCATAAGTAGAGTGTTCCTCTTTTTGTGATTTGTTTAATTTCTTTTGTTTTAAGGACATTGAGTTGTAGGACATTTTCTATTATGCTGAGTCATAGATTAACTTAAAGGAACACAGAAGTTTGACTATGCTTCTGTAGAGCAAAATACTCACAGGCCTTGGGAGAAATTTGTGGGTTATTAGGGTTTTAATGGTAAAGCCTTTTCCTCTACTCATGTTCTTTCTTTATAGAACCATATTAAAAAGATGCTCATCTAGCTAACTTGCTTTTCTTTCTTTCTTTCTTTCTTTCTTTCTTTCTTTCTTTCTTTCTCTCTTTCTTTCTCTCTCTCTCTCTCTCTCTCTCTCTCTCTCTCCCTCCCTCTCTCCCTTCCTTCCTTCCTTCCTTCCTTCCTTCCTTCCTTCCTTCCTTCCTTCCTTCCTTCCTGTTAATTTCATCTAAAAAATGCCTTTACAGCAAGGTATTTTCCCTCCCTCCCTTCCCCCTCCCTCCCTCCATCCCCCCTCCCTCCCTCCCTCTCCCTTCCCTCCCTCCCTCCCTCCCCCCTCCCTCCCTCCCTCCCTCCCTCCCTCCCTCCCTCCCTCCCTTCCTTTCTTCTTCTCTTCTTTCATTCCCTTTCTTTCTTTCTGTATTTATTTATAACTAGAGGCCTGTTGCACGAAAAGATTCGTGCAAGAGGTCTTCCTTCCCTTGGCATCCAGCACCGGTTTTCCTCTGGCAACCGGAACCAAGGCCTTCACTCCTGAAGGAGTCTGCCACCTTCATCTTCGCTGCAGACTCTGGAGTCTGCAGTCTTCTTCTTCGCTGTGGCTGGAGTGCTGCTCCTGTAGATCCCTTCGCCCCCAACCCTCCCTCTCATAGCAGGCATCCTGCCCTGTGCACCTGGAGCAGCTGGGCAGCTGCCATCTTTGTCCTTCTCATTTGCATATTCCCTCTTGATTGGCTGGTGGGTGTAGCAGAGTGATGGTCAATTTGCATGTTTCTCTTTTATTAGTTTAGATACTAGGCTATACTAAGCTGGTTTCTAAAAAGCTAAGATATTAGATCCCCATCCCCCCAACAGTCTGCCTGGGAGAATACTGTTAAGATAATGAACTTTGGAGCCAAACTGCCTGACTACCAGTTGTGCGTCCTTCAGTAAGCTACTTAACCATATGGTCTCAGTTTCTACATCTGCAAAATGAGAATAGTAATAATCTATTTATTGATATTCCTGTGAACGTTGGATTACTTCATGATGAAAAAAATGTTTAAAACAGTGTTTGACACATGATACACAACACATAAGTGTTAGCTCTGATTGTTTTAGCTGAAAAATTGTTAGGATATCAGTTATTATGAAGAACCTAATACAATTAACAGATATTGAGTGACTTCTGCTGCTTGTATGGACTTTTACTTCTATGAAAAAAAAACCCCACACTGCTCCTAGGCAAAGTTGTTAGTGGATCAAGCTGCAATTTTTTCTTTCCTAAGTGCCCTCACGTTTTAGGAATGTGGTTATTGTCCAATATGGGAGGGAGTCAATAAGAAAAGCAATGCATAGTTAGGTTTTAAATGATGGGAGAGGTTAGCATTTCACAGAGTCGTCCAGATATAACTCGTACAATGACTTGTAGCTAGGTAGGGGTATGTATGAACAGTTAAGATTTTCACGGGCTAGAACGGAGATTTTTTTTTCTGTGTACATAAATACCCCTAAGAACATAAATATCCCTTTAAAAGCAGGTACAATGATAATGAATTATTTTTTAAAAATTTATCTTCATTGTTGAAAGTATTACAGATACTCTCCCTTCCCCCCCATTGACCCCTTCTAGCCTGCCCTTTCCCCCTCCCCCAGGCCTTCACCACACTATTGTCTGTGTCCATGGGTTATGCATATATGCATATAAGTTCTTTGGTTAATCGCTTCCCACTCACCCACCCGCCCCTTCCCTCTGAGATTCTTGATAAGTAAAATCACTTTTGCAAACATCAGCTGACTTTTATGGCCAGAGTAATAAGGGCTGTTGTACAGCATGGACTGTACAAGTTTTGGAGGTCCTTAGTGTAACTTACGTATGACAATTTATTGTCATGATGCTACTCTAGAAAATCATATATACAATGATAGCCAGAACAGGCAGTAGTTGTGTTTCATGGGGAAAATTCAAGTTAGAAAAGTGGCTAATAAGAATTTAATTTTTATTTAGCGTAACTCAATTCTCCTATGTCTTCTAGAACTAGAAATGCAAAGAGAAGGAGACAAATTTGTAATCATATTCCTTAGAATCAGGATGGATACAGAAAAACAAAGGAGAAATTTCTATTAAATTGGATTCTTTTTATATACCTTTAGGTATTTCACAAATCCCATTTTATTTTTATTGGCATCTTAGTTACTCTGTTCATGTGTCCCACAGCTAGTGATTTCTTTCACATTCTCAATAACTCTGGCTCTATTTCTTTTCCTCATGATAAAGCCCTTATGTAACTTCTGGGTCCTATTCTCTTCCCATGTTTATCCCCCAGATGATCCTTCAGTTTAATATCCTCTTCTGATCAAAGCTCCTTTGCCTGGACGACTCCAAATTAGTCACATCTAATCTTGATGATTCCCTGAATGACATTTCCACTAACTTTTCAGCCTGTAGTACTCTATGTTTTTTTAAAAAAAGTGAGGCCAGTTTTGACAGGAAGCATAAACATAAATATTCTTCCTTGGACAATGCTCAGCAGTGCATAAATTTGACCAATGAACCATGGTGTGAATTACAGAAGTTAACAATAAGTAATAAAACCTCATGATAAAGCACCTTGTTATTCCTCAGTTTTGGTAATATTGTGGATCATATATCTCCCTTAAGAGCAGAGTGAAATACCATGGCTGTATCTTTTTAATGCAATACACACACTTATGTATCAGTACCTATTCTGTGGGTAGCATGTGAATGTTATGAGTATGTTCTTTTTTATTTTTCATTTATGAAACATGTTCTCTTTACATTACTCAGAAAATACCTTTTGACTCATCTTCACAGCAGCTTAAAATCTTCAATAACAGTGGAAAATATGAAAATCCACTACTTATTCAAAAAACATCTATGAAGCAACTACTCTGCGTCCACTCTAGTAGCTGACACTGTAGGGAGGTGTGATATGAATAAGTAAGTTCCCAACTGCAGCTGTCTATGTCTTAGGGGATTGGGGAGAAAGAAGAGATAAATTAACATTCATTGAGAAATGTTCAGGATCTCTCACAAAATGTTCTCATTTAATCTTCACAACAATATTGCATAATACCGAATATTATCTTTATTTTATACATAGGAAACCAAGTCTCAGCACAGTGGCACCCCCTTGGTCCCTGGCAAGTATGGGTAGGAGCAGGGATTTCCGCTTAGCTCTGTCCTCT
This sequence comes from Eptesicus fuscus, assembly GCF_027574615.1. Taxonomy (NCBI): domain Eukaryota; kingdom Metazoa; phylum Chordata; class Mammalia; order Chiroptera; family Vespertilionidae; genus Eptesicus; species Eptesicus fuscus. The sequence goes on along the minus strand of NC_072478.1, from coordinate 38,705,538 downwards.
TTACAGTGTGTGTTCTGTCTGTACACGCGTTGGCCACTAACAGGAAGAAAGAAAATAGTATCACTGACGTAAAGGATCATAGGTATTCACAGTAGTGTGCCTTCAGAGAGGAGGAAGCAATTATAAAAAGAGTAAAAAAACAAAAGGTGAAACTGATAATCTATCAAGTTGGCAATCAGACTTTCTCTTGTCTTTGAGATGGTAAAACATTGAAAAAACAAACAATGGAAAATATTGCACTTGATTAAAGCAGAACTTGTCAGTCTCTGCTTTTCTTTTTTTCTGCTTATTTGCAGTTGCTCCATAGCCTGACAGCAAATGTGCTCCATCTGATAGCAGCAGCTGTTTAGGTGCAAGGCCTCTAAGGAAATTCCCAGTGCAGTACAGCTACTCCAGTATTTAGGTTTTTAGGGGAATGATTCTTTCCTGAGGTCCTTTTTATAGGCATGACTTATGGGAGAATACCAGTCACAAAATAAATATAAGCTAAGTTTTAAAATGAAAATGCATCTGATAGTTCGTACAGAATCTAGTCATAGGATACTACTGGTAATCTAAAACAGGTTTGGAGATGCACATAAATAGATAAATATTTGTCCACCCCAAATTTACTTGTCTTTCACCTTCTGCTTCATTACTAATCTGAGAAGATTGTGTGTGTGTGTGTGTGTGTGTGTGTGTGTGTGTGTGTGTGGCTGAGATTGTTGAATTCTTCACTATCTGAGAAAAAGTTATTTTTCCTGAGACGATTTTAAGTTTGATATTGTTAGAAGATATACCAGAAGCATGAAAAAAAGGGGACTAGTTCTAGTAGATTGGCTCCAGTATAAACCACACTTAAAATCTCCTAAATTAAGTTTTGACTCCTTGAGTATAGAGAATTCCTAGGCTTTCCAATCTGACAGTCATTACATTGGGCAAGTTAAAGATGCTTGCTCTAACACAGTGGTAGGCAAACTCTGGCTGCCTGTTTTTGTAAGTAGAGTTTTATTGTATCCCCGCCACCCCCGTTTGTTGATGTGTTGCTTGTGCTGCTTTCATGCTACAGTGGCAATTGATTAGTTGTGACCATATCATCTGGAAAGTCACAATTTTTTACTACCCGAACCTTCAAGAAAAAGTCTGCTGACCCCTAATGGGAGCACCTCCATCTAAGTTTACCTGAAGTCAATCATAAAATAAATTACCTTGTATTAGAACTTTCCAATACCAATGTTGCATTAATGACACTTCGCTTTAATCATATTTAAAAATAAGCCAATGTCCTTTGGATACAGAAGATGAACAATGGAATTTCTAGATTTTCTAAATTTGCATCCATAGGTATTCAAAGATGCATTTTCTTTCACAAATATGCATTCTCTTTCACATAAGCTCAAGTGGCTCAGCTTTTAAATCTGAAATCTTTGAAGAGGATGCAATACTCAAATAATTGGACACCGGCAACATAGGAGGGAATCAAAATTTAGTTCTTGTTTTTTTTGGTTAATACTCTGTGAACTCTTCATGTCCCTTCATGCTTTCTTATTTCAATGTACAGCCTTAAGATGTGCACCATTCATTGTAATTCATCCTAATGCATTTCAGTTTTCCAATTTCCTGAATTTAACACTCTCATCACCATTATTTGCAAATTGTGACAAATAAAAATCCTGTTGTGAAAATGGTTCAGAATTTCAATAAGTTTAAGTGTTGACTTCTTGGCACTTGAGTAGCAGATAATTCCTAGTATAGTGTAAAAGACAGTTCTTTTAGTTTCTAGGTAGTTGAAGCCACAAGGAAAATAAAACCACCATATACACATATTTGTTGTATATAAACAGGGGAAACTTTTGGGTGATTTTCTGTGAGAAATCATTTTTTAATTCCCTGTGTCTTTAAGTTTTATTGAAGCCATTTCATGATAAAATTGCTAAACGGACATTTTACAAAGCTGAAGCAACTTCTTATCCAGTAACATCAGCACTAATATGACAAGAACAGCTTAGAGATGTTTGAAAATCTGTCTTAAGATAAAAACCCTTATGACAGGAGGAAATAAGCCACAAACAATCTGGAGAATTTAATGAGAACAACCACCCAGTTTTAATTACAGCATCACAAATTTGCAGATATAATAATTACATTACCTTGGTGTGTATTTTCATAAGGAATCCATAAAATAAATTTGAAGGCAAGCAGATTGCTATCACTAATAGTGTAATTTCTCCATAGGAACAATGCAATTGCTGCATATTGTTTTGTAAAAGAACAAATTAATGACACCATCCAAATACAACATTTAAATATTTTCTACATTTCTTGTTTCAACTGTTTTTCCTTATGGTTTTTTACCAAAGGGTTAGAGAAAAGTAAACCCATCAGGATACTAGATTCGATAGGTTAATGTCAGTATCTCTAGTCTTCTCTAGATGGCACTCAAGTCACAGGGTTTTAAAAACTGGTCTAGGTGGGCCCTAACCAGTTTGGCTCAGTGGATAGAGCATCAGCCTGTGGGCTCCAGGGCTCCATCCCCAACCTCTCCCTTCCTCTCTGAAATCAATAAAAATATGTTTTTTTAAAAAAGCCCTAGTTGAAAGCCACATTAAAAACATTCTAGTGCGATCACCGGGTCAAATGAAGTTCCATATTTAATTTTTTTGAGGAAACTCCATACTGTTTTTCATAGTGGCTGCATCAGTCTACATTTCCACCAGCAATGTACTGGGGTTCCCGTTTCTCATCCTTGTCAGCACTTGTCATTTGTTGATTTGTTGATAATAACCATTCTGACAGGTGTGAGGTGATACCTCACTGTGGTTTTAATTTGCATCTCTCTGATGATTAGTGACTTTGCACATTGTTTCATATGTCTCTTGGCCATTTGTATGTCCACTTTGGAGACGTGTCTATTTAGATCAATTGCCCATTTTTTAATTGGAGCACCATTGTGCACATTTTAGAATGGAATTGCACTGTATTATTATCTAGGTATTGAAGTCATCATGGTCAGCTCAAAGAAGAAATTCAGCTATGGGAGAAAAGGTTGGAAATATAGGTTTAAAAAAAATTTCTGTCTCTATGTCATGCTCCAGGGAGGTATAGCTGGAGTTGTCCTAGGTCTTACCTAAGTGAGATGTCTGGAGGGGAGGTGGGAGCCCAGGAGGATTAGTTGGAGGTGGCCTCTTGGATTTTTAGGGGCTACAAAGGAGAGTGCATGATTCACACCAAGGATACTGCAGAAATGAAGGAATGCCTGAAGAACCTCACGAAAGAAAGAGTGGGCTATAAAAACTGCCCAGTCCAGAAAGCATAAAGCAAACTCTTACCAATGCCAGTTAGGAAAGTTCTTCCTCACAATCTCTTCCTCTTCTACCACTCACCTCTCCCCAAATAATTGGAAGATGCGGAAGCCAAAGTTAGCAGGCGAAGGTAAAAATTGATGGGAAACAAAGAAAATATCAGAAAGATGTTTGTGGGTTTTTCACTTGCAGCAGGCTCTGACTAAATGGGAAATTAGTGTAAAAATAAATATGGAGATTTGATTGTTATATGGAGTTAGACAATCTAGTTTTAAAATTGGAATCAGGATTGGAGTTTTAAATTGGCTTGTAGGACTTGTAATTGCTTAAGTTTTACCCAATTTTTGTAAGTTTTCATTCCAGGTAAGTGGAAGGATAGGACATTATATGCAAATATAGTAAGTTTATTCAGGTTGCGACTTAACATAGTTAAATATTTCCTTTTGTCACAAAGGACTAAAAAGGAAAATGTCATAAGAAATTATAGAGGAAAAAATAGGATCTAAACTTAAACCAGTAAAATATCAGAATTTTCTATCCTTTGGTGTTAGCAAGTTACCTGAACCAACCTTTAGCAAAATAAAATGAGAACTATCTATTAGGCAGTAAAGAATCTACAGGTTATTCAAGAAGGAACCTCATCTGTAAGTCCTCTGAGAACAAAAATATTTTATCAGAGTTATCAATTAATTCATGTAATAAGGTATCAAAAGGCAAGGTCAACAAAGAACCACAGTGAGCAGAACATACAAAGAAGTTAGATTGAGGACTGGAAAGAAATTAGGCATAATGTAAAGTTAATAAAACTAAATGTAATTTGCATTCAAGACAGGTAGTTTGAAAATGATGAGTTCTTATTTTTTACATTTTTTTGTTTTGGCAACTTAAAAAAATCATAACGAATTGTTAAGTAAGTCATTGGCAAGCAACATGCAAGGCAAAAATTGTATAGGAACACCTTATGAAAAGTTTGGGTCTAGAATTATGTTTTAGTTTATAATTTCACAGACTACCCAAAAGTTTTAAGTTTTATGCCACATTATTAAGTCTCTTCAAAAGTGTGTTATGATTATCTCTTTTTCAAAAACAACTTACCCCAGATTTCCATGGTTTAAAACTACCATTTCATGCCCAACTGGCATGGCTCGGTGGTTGAGCCTTGACCTATGAACCAGGAGGTCACGGTTCGATTCCTGGTCAGAGCACATGCCCAGGTTGAGGGCTTGGTCTCCATTGTGGGGTGTGCAGAAGGCAGCCGATCAATAATTCTCTCTCATCATTGATGTTTCTATCTCTCTCTCCCTCTTTCTTTCTCTCTGAAATCAATAAAAATACCGTATTTTCCGGTGTATAAGAGGAATTTTTAACCCAGGAAAATCTTCTAAAAAGTCGGGGGTCGTCTTATATGCCAGGTGTCATCTTATAGGGTGGGTATATCCCAAACTCTATATTTTAACTGGAAAAGTTGGGGGTCGTCTTATACGCCCAGTCGTCTTTTATGCCGGAAAATACGGTATATTTAAACACACACACACACCACCACCACCACCACCACCACCACCACCACCACCACCAACAACAACAACAACAAAACTGCCATTTCATTTTGTTCATGATTCAGTGGGTCAGGAATCCTGGAAGGGCCTGGCTGGTGATTCATCTCTGATTGATTTGGCAGCAGCTGGGCTGTAGGATCCAGCTGGAAGGTAGCTTCTCCTTTCACATATCTGATGCCTTGGTGCTTCTTGGCCTCTCTTTCCATACAGCATTTCATCCTCTACACCAGTGGTTCTCAACCTTTCTAATGCCGCGACCCTTTAATATAGGTCCTCATGTGGTGGTGACCCCCAACCATAAAATTATTTTCGTTGCTACTTCATAACTGTAATTTTGCTACTGTTAATGAATCGTAATGTAAATATCTGTGTTTTTCAATTGTCTTAAGTGACCCTGCTAGTGGTTCTCAACCTGTTGAGAACCACTGCTGTAGAGCCTAAGACCATCGGAAAACACAGATATTTACATTACGATTCATTAACAGTAGCAAAATTACAGTTATGAAGTAGCAACGAAAATAATTTTATGGTTGGGGGTCACCACCACATGAGGAACTGTATTAAAGGGTCGCGGCCAGAAAGGTTGAGAACCACTGGTCTAGGGCCTTCTGCGCGTGGTCTGAGCCGTTTGCTTACAGTGGTCTAAGTATAGTAGCTCGGGGCTTCAGAACACCAATGCAGAAGTTGCTTGTCCAGGCTGAGCCTGGAACTAGAGTCTTCATCATCCCTGAAGCTCCTTATTGGTGGAAGCAGCCATAGTCCAGTTTAGATCGAGGGGAGGGAAAATTGAACCCAATTCTCCGTGGAAGGAGGATCAGAGGTCTTGCAGCTTTCTTTAATCCTTCCTACAATGGTTCTTAACTGTTGAGTTTCTGGAGCCTTCCGAGAATGTGATGAAGGTTAAGGGAAAATGCACTCTCATCACATTTTGTGTGTTGTTTTGGTGGAAACACTTAAACTGAAGACTTGAATATCTACAGTAAAGCTGCTTGATGCATGAAATTACAGAAATAGTATTAAAATCATTACCTTGGTGCCAGATCCATTGGTATTTCACTAAATCCCCATCTCCTTGGCCCTTTCCTCTCCTCGTTAAGCACTCTTGATTTTCCTCTCCCCTACCCTTAACCTTCTCTTCCCTTCCCTGGAGGTCTGTCTTTGAAAGGATCTTGGTTGTAGTTCAGCAGTTATAATTTCACAAGGTTCATTTCTCTCAGGGTAGTAATAAACCTATGAAGTATGACTGGGTCAATATTTCTCCAAATGAGTTCTTTTGTCCATAATTTATACCTCGAGGCAGACATTCTTTGACTAGAAAGACAGAAAGGCAATAATCTCCTGGGACAATATTTTAATAGCCAAATGTCATTGTCACTAACCAACTTTTAGGCTGTGCACAAGGATAACCTTCAGAACTGATGTACTAGTCTTACCCAAACTGTCTACCTGGATTTTGCTTTTTATCAGCCATAGTAGATATAAAGGTTGCTTCTCAATTTCTTTCTGTAAACATATGATTGCTGCTTCCTGCAGGAATTGAAATTAGGCATCCGAGGCTTGGGAATATTTTTCAGAAACAATAAAAGGCTTCTTTGGCTTTGTCTTCTTATGAGGATGCTTTGCATCCTGCTCACATGCCTTGTAATGCAATCTCAAGACACAGCTGTTGTTTCAGAGAGTTCATTCATGTCAGCAGCAATTAAAAGGTCCTTTGTTTTCCAAACATGCTTTCCCAGCTTGCCTTGAAGAGCTTTGCAAACAATGATTCGTGCAGCTTGAGGGAAGAGATACGACCTCTTGTAGCAATGAGTTAGAGCATGCTTATGAGATGGGATGAAAGTCAAACTACACTCTTGGAATCACTGACTTACTCTGTTTTTTCATTTTAGACATTAAAATGGCTGCATCTTTGGGACCTTACACTTGGCCTGATTGTGCCTGTCTTTCGGGTGAGGTGTGCAGTACAGGACACTACCTCCAGGGCTTCCTGTGGATGCGTTGTGTTTCAGGTTATGGGTGCCGGGAGAATGAGGAATTGAAGGAGAGATGTGTATGATTTCAGAGCATTGAAAGGCAGGTTCTTTTCCTGACTGTCCTGTTATTCTCTCTCAGGAGTGAATGAATTTGTTCCTTCTAGAGGGTTAGAGAAAGTAGACATAGCCTTGTTTTATCTGACTCTTCCACCTGTGGAGTGGGGTCTCATATGCATTAAGATAAATGTCTGTTGAGAACATTTGCAAATGGTAGTGCTATCAATAAGTCTGTATATCTTTCAGATTGCTACTCAGACACTATTCCTCATTTTAATTATTTGTGTTTGTGCATGTTGTGCTGCTGGTGGTTAGAGAGCTAATCAAATAACAAACCCCTTCTGTTTTGTTAATTTCTAGACTTCTTTGTATTTGGGGAAGGGGATAGAAGTGGAGATGCAGTTGGTGAAAGGGAACTAACTAAAATTGCTCATTTATAACAAGTTAAGAGCCAAGTTGTTGTACAGCCAGGGGAAATGTTTTCCCCTCACATTTAAAATGATCAAAACGAGCAACTGAAATACTGGTTTACAAGAAAATATAAAAAAACAGCACAGACTCCATAGTCTGGGAAACACTAAAGGTAAAATAGGACAGAATATTTCAAATTCAAGTCCATAAGTCTACAGATTATATAAAGTCTATTGACATTATAGGAAGGAGTATCAGGCATACATTGGAATGGTTTTTAAAAGGTAAAGTTTAAGTGCACACCTATTTCTGCTCTATTACAGCACTCTCATCACATTGTGTGTGCAGTTTTGGTGGAAACGCTTAACCTGATTATCGTGACTCACACTTTCCTTAGCTGTAAAGCTGTCCCAGCAGTATCTTCCCCTTCTCTCACAGTGTCTGAGACCCCCAGGGGAAGGCAGCCAGAGCAGCACCTGGTGTACCATCCTGGTCTGTCTGTATCATGAGACATTTTTCTTATTCTGCCTTATGACAGTTAGGATCAACCTAATCCTAACTTTGTAGAGTTAGACTGGATTTTCAGTCACTAGTGAAACCTTACTTTGCAGAAAAGGAGGAAGCAACAGCAGAGAGATTAAGTGATTGTCCAGGTCACACCGTCCTTTATAAGAAAGCCAAGATCTAAACCCAGGCCTTTGGACTCAGTTGATCTTGAACATCAAATTAGAAGACTTGACCCAAGTGTACTAGATGCCGTAGACTGAATGTGACCTGCTCCCATGTTCATGCTTGTTAGAACCTAATTCCTCATGGGATAGTGTTTGGAGGTGGGGGTCCTTGAAAGATAATTATGTCATGAGGGTGAAGCCCTCATAAATGGGATTAGTATCCTTTAAAAAGAGACCCCAAAGGCTCCCTTACCCCTTCCACTATGTGGGGATATGGGGATGTGGGGATGTGGAGTCTGCTGGCACCTTGATCTGGGACTTTCAGCCTCCAGAACTGTGAGAAATAAGTTTCTGTTGTTTAAGCCACCCAGTCCACAGTAGTTTGTTATAGCAGCCTGCATGGACTAAGACACTAGGTTTTTCTTTTACAGTTTTATTAAGATACTAGAAGCCCAATGCATAAAGATTCGTGCCAGAATGGGCCTTCCTTTCCCTGGCTGCCGGCACCATCTTCACTCTGGCTGGAGCTGCCTTTCCACCTTCCTATGCTGCTCAGAGGCCCGGAGTGGCCGGGGGCTGGGCAGAATGCCTATGTCATTGCCATGGTGATGACGCAAGCGTCCCGCCCTGCCCCACCCCCGGCCGCTCGGCACCCACATATGCAAATTAACCAGCCATCTTTGTTGGGTTAATTTGCATACTCACTCCTAATTGGCTGGTGGGTGTCATGAAGGTACAGTCAATTAGCATGTTACTCTTTTATTAGGTAGATATTTCATATACCATACAATTTACTGACATAAAGCATACAGTTATGTGGTTTTTAACATGTTCAGAGTACAATCATGACCATGTTTTAGAATATTTTAATACTTCAGAAAGGAAACCTGTCTCCATTAACAGTTGCTCCCCTAGCCCTAGGCAACAACTAATCTACTTTCTGTCTTTATGGATTTGTCTATTTGGACAAGTGGAATCAGTGCAAAATGTGGTTCTTTGTGACTGAATTCTTTTTGTCTTTTAAATATATTTTTATTGATTTCAGAGTGATGAAGGGAGAGGGAGAGAGGACTGCCTCCTGCATGCTCCCTACCTGGGATTGAGCCCTAAAACCAGGCATGTGCCATGACTGGGAATTGAACTGTGACCTCCTGGTTCCTGGGTTGATGCTTAATCAACAAGCCACACCAGCTGGGCTGACTTCTGTCACTTGGCATAATGGTTCAAGGTTGGTCCATGTTGTGGCATGTATCAGTACTTCATAATTTTTTCTCATATAATGTTCCATGGTATGGACATACCACATTTGTTTATCCATTCATCAGTTGATGACTATTTAGGTTGTTCTCACTTTTTGGCTGTTATGAATAATGCTGCTGTGAACATGGTGGCAATTTTGTGTTTATATTTTTCATTTGTCATGGATGTATAATACCTGGTAGTGGAATTGTTGGATCATGTGGCATCTCTATGTTTAATAGTTTGAGGAATCACCAAACTTAAAAATACATTTCTAAGAGAATAGGCACAAATAAAAGTATAAATTTGGGAAGCATTGACAAATTTACTTAGATATTACATCAAACTTGAACAATATTTTCTTGGCATATGTTGGAAAAAGCAGAGATTACAGAAATTACAGAAGAATGGGATTTGTATTTTGCATAATTTCAGATGAAAGATTGCTTAGTTCTTTTTTTTTCCTCATTTCTCACAAACACTTGAGGTCCACCAATTCTGCCTCTTCGAGCTGTTTTTGTATTTTTCCACGCAAAGGTAGGCATGAAGGCATCCAGGACAGGTCAATTGTATGGCTACTTCCCCTGTCAACCTCTTGTACCACTAACACCAAATAAACTTCTACAAGCAGCTTTTACAAGTTTCATTTTAAGAAAAAGGGAATACAACATGAAGAGCTACCATTGAACAACATCAAGTAGCAAGTTCAAAGCTATCCTGGGAATATGGCCCCACAGTGTCATTTCTTTTTCACGTCTACTCATTTATCAATATAATTATATTTTCATTAGCATTTGTGATTAAACGTATTCTTAAAGTAAACATTATCTAGAAAATATAGAATGATGGTGATATAATTTTCCTTGATGGAAGACTGAAGACAGTAGATAAAGCACATAATAGGAAATTTCAGTAAGAATTTATCTACAGAAGAAATAATGAGCATCTTGTGGAAAACATTAAATTTTGTTACTGCCTACTTTTATGAATAGCAGCTGCTCTGCCACTCCAGGCCCAGGCATCAATATGTTAAAACAACAAAGAGCTTGTTTTTTTTTTTTTTTTGTTATTTTTTTCCCACCTAAGAAAGAAAGGGAATTCAGCAGGTGCTATTTTCTGGAGAAAAATGACTTGCATTATGAACATCTTCAATTATTTGCCTCGCTCCGTATAACTTCCTCTTTCCTCTCTCGAAGTTCTCATTATTCAAAAATCATTTACCACTAAATTATAGAAAAATAGTTTCTCATAAAGCAGAAGTGAAGTGAAGCTGGGCCTGAGTCAATAAACAATTACAAGGCTCTCAAATCATCAAAAAGATGCCACCTATGACATATGACCCGTTCTGGTCTCCAGGCGCCCGGCACCAGTTTATGGAGAGTCTGGAAGGAGTCATATTTTCTCTTCTCTGGAACCGATGGTCCCTGTCAGCTCAACTTCAGAGAGAGTTTTTTTTTTTTTTTTTTTTTTTTGCAAGAACAAAAACATATTAATGTTTGGAGGATATACTGAAGATACACATGAGCAGGTTTTCCCAAGAAACAGTCTGGAGCTCTAATCTTATTTGGGCAAACAGAGCCTAACATCACTGACTCTCAAACTATAGTAACCTGCTTGTTTCCTTTGTGGTGGGGTGTGTCAGCCACTGCCTGGCTCCAACAGAGGCTTTCCGTCAGTCAGGCCTCAGTGCGGGCGTGCCTGTTTATGAGCAGTGTCATCCTTGGATTTCTTGAAATCTTAGTTTCTTCAATATATGCACTATGTTTTTTTTTAAAAGATTAAAAAATATGTATATAGTATTGAGCACATGTTATATATGGCAGACACTTTTTTTTAAAAAAATATATTTTATTGATTTTTTACAGAGAGGAAGGGAAAGGGATAGAGATTTAGAAACATCGATGAGAGACAAACATCAACCAGCCACCTCCTGCACACCTCCCACTGGAGATGTGCCCGCAACCAAGGTACAAGCCCTTGACCTGAACAGAACCCGGGACCCTTCAGTCCGAAGGCCAATGCTCTATCCACTGAGCCAAACCGGTTAGGGCTGGCAGACACTCTTGAGTTTCCTTACTCTTTGCCTTCCAAAAGACTCCTGAGGCTATTTGAGTGACAGTGTGCCCAGGGCCAGCGGATTAGTCATGACTTTTAATGACATCATGTCAATCTCGTTTTCTATCGCCATGATTGGTTTGGGGCATGGGATCCAGTTCTGGCCAATGATGCGAAAGGGGAAGACTTCTGGAGCTTCGAGGAGAGATTGTCCATCCTGAGAGGACGGAGGGCGAGAGGAAACATTCTCTCAGCTGTTGAGTTTATGTGCAGCAGCGGCCAACTGGCTGAGGATGGAAAAACAAGACGGAGGATGCAACCTCGGTGGTGGAGTCTGGATCCTCACATTGTCATGGAGGAACCATGGGACCGCCTCATCCAGCAATTTGTTAACAAACAATAAATATGCTCAAGCCACTTTAAATCAGATTTTCTACTCTTTGTAGCTAAACGTATCTAACTCACAAAATAGACTATTAAAATATGTATTAATACATATATTTTGAAAGGGGTACGTTGCTATTTAAAAACCATTTGCATTGAATTCATAGAAAATGACACCCAAATTAATTTCTTTAGAAATTAAAAAAGTTTAGAAAAAAAAGTTTTTTTTTCAGGAAAGGTCTAATAAAATTTAGCTGTGGTATCCAGTTAGCTTTTATTTTAAAACAAAGCAGAAAGCCATATAATTACACACTGGAAGGGAACTTAGTAATTATTTTAGAGTCTAAAATTAAGATCATCTTTCTGACTCTAATTAAAGAGCACATTAAAACCATCTCAAGAGATAGAACTGGGGTTTTAGAATCTTTAAAAAAAAATCCTTCAAAATGGCAAATTTCTAGATAATTCAATGTTAGAATTATGTAGTACATTAAGTGGCAGTGTTAATAATTATGAGTGTAGGAGGATAGATTCAACCTGGATCCCCCATGGAAAATAAAGGATCTTTTATCTTCATAATTTACATGAAAGAAGGTAGTTCTTATTCCCACTTTGAATTACACAGGTAACGTTCGCCATTCAGAGAAAGCCTAATTTCTGTTATATTTTCATTCTTCTACTGGAGACCTTTCTCTTTTCTTTGTTCTGTTTGTATCTGATAGACCACAAAGCAGAGAGAAATATAAAATTTCTGAACATACCCATCCTAGAAGTCTGAAATCTTTTTGGGTTTTATTAGACCCTGTGGTATCCAACAGGAATGTGAATCTTCTTTTGTCTTTGCCTTGAAAGCTGCAGACAGAGGCTTTCTGTCATTTTCTTGAAAAAAAAAAAATTTAGTCAGGAATGGAACATAGCTCAGGCAATTTTATATATAAGAGTCAGAGTTTAGTACTGATGGTCCTGTCTTTCTCCTGCATGTGGGGGTGGGGAGCTGGTAAAACACTGGCTGACGTCTGCCTGCAAGGAAGTTTCACCCATCTTCCTGGGGAGGGAGGGAGCACAGTACCACGTGATTCTGAGTACAACCCTCTTGGAGCTGTTGGATTTAATCACGGCTAAAAATGGCTCTACTTCTCAAAAGGGAAGCAAATCCTGGTGCTCATCAGGGTGAAGCTGGCAAGCAGTCACAGTTTCTTTTCTCTGAGCACATTTCACTGCTATTGCTTGATAAGAATACAGGGTGGGGCATAAGTAGGTTTACAGTTGTGCGAAACACGAAGTTTATTCTTATACTAGAGGCCTGGTGCATGGAAATTCATGCACTGGATGGGGGGCCCCTCAGCCCAGCCTGCCCCCTCTCACAGTCCAGGAGCCCTCAGGGGTGGGAGGCGACCTGGCAATCAGGGGAAGGTGATGCCCCATCACACCTCTGCTGCTGCCACTGCTGGCAGCGCAAGCCTCTGCCAGCCCTGGTTACCTGAGCCTTGGGCGGCCCTGGGTGGTTGGGTAGCTGCCATCTGAGGCTTACCTGCGCCTTGGGCCAGCCCTGGGCAGCTGGGGTGCTGAGGGGACTGGGGACTCCAAAGGCAGGCACGCCTTGGGGTGGGGCCGGCCTTGCCACACACCTGCCACCTCGGTGGGGCTGAGGGGACTAGGCACCACCATCTTGTGGCTGTGAGTGCCACCATATTTGAGGGTATGGCAGTCAATTAGCATATTCCCTCCTTATTGGCTGTGGGCGCTGGCATCTTTGCGACAGCGTGAGGTTCAATTAGCATATTCCCTCTTTATTAGATAGAATTCTTAATTGTTGTGTTATTTTCCATAAGAACTGTAAACCTACTTTTGCCCCACCCTGTATACCTCAAATATTGGTAATATCAAACTACTTCCATTAAATGCTTTCATTTGAAAAGTAAGACATTTTCTCACATCAATCCTGTGATACAATTTTTAAGTTTACAAATTGGAAAACAGGCACAGAGATTAGCATGTCTTGGGTGAAGGGAGTTACATAGCCAAAATTAGCTCCAGTCTCCTATTTCCAACTTTCTCCTGTCCCATTTTTAAAAATTTATGTTTTAAATTTATCTTTATTGTTGAAAGTATTACAGATGTCCCTTTTTTTCCTCCATTGACCCCCCTCCACCCTTCACCTGCCCCCCTCCCCACTATTGTCTGTGTTATGCATGTTTGAATATACCAGTACATTCTTTGGTTAATCTCTTCCTGTCCCGCTCTTCCCCCCTTCCCTCTGAGATTTGTCAGTCTGTTCCATGCTTTTATGTCTCTGGATCTATTTTGTTCATCAGTTTATTTTGTTGATTGGATTCCACCACATATGAGTGAGTTCATGTGATACTTGTGATTCTCTGACTGGCTTATTTTGCTTAGCATGATACTCTCCAGGTCCCGCCATGCTGTCTCAAAGGGTAAGAGATCCTTCATTTTTATTCCTGCATAATATTCCATGGTGTAAATGTACCACAGATTTTTTATCCACTCATCTCCTGATGGGCACTTGGGCTGTTTCTAGATCTTAGCTATTGTAAATTGTGCTGCTATGAACATAGGGGTGCATATATTCTTTCTGATTGGTGTTTCGGGTTTCTTAGGATATATTTCTAGAGGTGGAATCACTGGGTCAAATGGCAGTTCCATATTAATTTATTGAGGAAACTCCATACAGTTTCCCACACTGCCTGCACCTGTCTGCATTCCCACCAGCAGTGTACTATGTTTCCCTTTTCTCCACATCCTGGCCAGCACTTGTTTGTTGATGGTAGCCATTCTGGCAGGTCTGAGGTCATACCATTGTCATTTTAATTTGTGTCTCTCTGATGATTAGTGACTTTGAGCATTTTTTCGTATGTCTCTTGGCCATCTGTATGTCCTCTTTGGAGAAGTATCTATTTAGGTCCTTTGCCCATTTTGTAATTGGATTGTTTTTCTTCCTTTTGGATGGCTAGAAGCCCCTCTTCCCCCTTAAAGGGCCAACACACTGAATTTCATTTGTAGTCACTTATCTTGGACTCCAGCAGTGGGCAAACAGAGTGGACTAGAGCTGCTTGATCAGAGTCTGGGCTTGGTGGTTCTATGGAGAGAGAGCAGAGAGGGCAGACTTGGGGTCCCTGTGTTGAGTCACTCCCCCACGCTGCAAAAGCCACCTTTCTCAGGCGGACCTTTCCCATCAATGCAGCTTTAGCCCTGGGATGGGGGCGGGGTGGGGAGGGGGAAGAAGGGAAATTGCCCCACCTGTTGGAAACCTTCTCTCCACACCCTGTGGAGTTTATGCCTTGCTGAGTTTTACAGCCTGAAGCTCATTAAGTGACTGAGACTAACAATTGATCTGCAGGCAGAGGCAGATCTCTGGGTGTTAAGTCTTTGCCTGACCTGCCTCTGGGCCGTGGGCTAAGAAAAGCAGACCTTGGTGCACAGCTTGGTCTCCTGTCCCTTTTTCTCTCTCCACCCAGAATTAATGTGGGATCAGACCTATGGTCAAGTTTGCAGAGCCACCTTACTCATTGTCCAAGGAACTTGTAAATGTATAGACTGTTCATAACTAGAGGCAGTTTTTCCCCAAGTCAGAAAATTGTAAATTATGAAAATCTTCTCAAAAGTTACTTAAAATAAAAACAAGGTGTTAGTTTTACTTACTGAAAACACTCATGAAGCGTTATCATTTGCACTTAAAGTAATATTAAACGGTTGATCCTTAACTCTTAGCAGGCTAAAAATAGAGAAACCTTGCCTTTCTTTTATGTTTCAGGATGAGAATGGGGAAGAAAACAGGCTCAGTGTTGCTGGAACATTCTTGGGTATTCTGATGTTCACTTGTACATTTTCAGTTCTGTCTCTCCCTAGAGTTTAAAGGCTGAGTAAGAAGTCTCTGTTTTAGAAATCTGAATTGATTTCCATTTTTGCAGCTACTCAGTCTGAAAACCTTAGAATCTTTCTGGAATTTTCTCTTTCTCTTGTATTCCACCTCCAACGTGTCACCAAATCTTGACTTTTTACCTTCAAAATATATCCACACTGTTGTTTCTCACCATCTCCTCTGCAAACAACCATCCTGCCACCATCTCTCTCACCTGGAAGATTCTATTGACCTTCAAAGTGGTCTGTCTGTTTCCTCCCTCATCCCCTTTAGACTATTTTGAACACCTTGGATAGAAGTCTGGTAAAATGTTAGTTTGGTCATGTTACTCCTCCATATAAAACTTTCCAATGGCTTCTTACCTCACTCAGAGACTCCCATCTCACCAACCACGCCCTACAAGGCCCTATAAGCTGTCCCTGTTAACTCTCCAGCTTTATCTCCTACTACTTTCTCCCACTCGCTGTACTCTCGCCATTCTGACCATTTGCTATACCTTATCACTAAAGCCAAGAGAATAATGGCTGGCACATAGTAGGTGCTCAATGAATTTTGGATAAATAAATGGTAGCCCAGACATATTCTGGGCTCATACTGTTTTCTTAAATCCAAAGAAAAATTGGTTTAAATCTTTCATTTTGTGATTACCTCCTAATATCTCTTGTGAATTCTGGGGAAACTTACATTTCTTTTTAGTTCCCACTGTCTCTGGAGTCTTCATTTCCACCCTGCACCCCGTTTTTCCATGTGCTGCCCTTTCTCTGCATCCTGTTGCCTAGGTGAGTGGGCACCATACAGATTCTTTACTCTCTGAAGTTCTCTATAGTTGTCTTTGTTAAAGATCTGAAATAGTGGAGGAGAGGATAACACTAAAAATTAAATTACAGGGCAACACCTAAATGTAAATTTTAGGTATCTTCTTTCTTTAAAGTCATTAATGTCTGCACTGGGGATTTATGTTGTGTTCATCTACTCAAGCTTCAGCCTCCCTACATTTCCCTGATCCCACTTTTTTTCTTTCCCAAAGCACAGCATTTTATTTTAGGACATCTGACTATCAGGGCAGTCTTTCATTATTGGGCCAAAATCCATCTCATAGAGTTTTTACCCATTTGTGGGTAAAATTAGGTTTTATATTCTTTGACATTCATTTTAAACAAATAGTGTCCCCTTTCCAGTGTCGTTTAGGGTTCTAGGAAAGTATAAAAGTCTAGATACACTTGACTAGTATAGTTCTTTCTTAAAAATACAACCATTCTTCCATGTGGGAAGTAATATTTATTTTGTAAAACATATACTTTATATTGACTAGACTTAAAATGTAAGTTCATTGGCCACATGACAGGCTGCAGTTTTTGATACACATCAACATTTTCAAAACACTTCCATAACTGGTCTCTTGATACAGTGAAAACTTTGACTAGTTTTTGATAGTCTAGTAGGTATTTATGAAATATAAAAATATTACATGTATTTGAATTTATGCTTTATTGCTATAACTTAGAAAAGGTACAAATAAATGACATAAGATACCACATTTTGTTGGAAGAAACTTTTTGTACAGTTTAATGTGCAGTTGATTCAGAGCTTACACAAGACTGGCCTCAACTTATGGGATCAACTATTTATTTACGTGCCTCTTGAAGAGAAACTTAAGTGAAATAGTCTAGGCAGATTCACTCTAGTTCTTGGCATGAAGCAACACTGATGATTAATGGCCTACAATGGTAATTGGCTCTTGGTTAGAGATGCTTCAGACATTCAAGAAATAAGACTATAATGAATGGAAATATCTCAGTAGTTCAACTAGTCCTTATTCACTGAGAGATTAAGGTGACCTGACATGCTAGGATAAGCCTGGTTATATAAAATTGCATATGCTCTTTTTAGCTCTACCTTGCATGCAGTAATTTTTTCATTTAAAAAAATCTTCAAGTTAGGAAGTATGCCAAAGAGAGAATATAATAGAAAAAAAAAAAAGTTACCTGAAACATTTGAAACCAACTTAATAGTCAACCTAAGAAAAATAGTTTTTTTTGTTTTCTAAGCAAGTGACATTTACTGAGGTTGACCTGCTATGAACAGGCTGTTATGTTACAGTCTGTCGGACTCTAGCCTTATAAAGTCTGTGCTTATAAGAAAACCCATGGGAATTGAGTCCGGATCCTCCAAAAAGGCACCAAGCCAAGAATCACTGTCCATGGCCATTGTGCAGATAGATTAAAGACCTGGTATAGGCAGCATGGCTTTTTTCCTTATTAAATGTTTCCAGTATTGCACTTGGATTTGCCCCCTTTGGATTTTAAGGCCCCTGCACATTCAGCTTTGTCATTTAGCCTTAAACTTTGCCCATGTTTGACCACATCAACTTCAAGGGGATGTGTTACAAGCAAGAGAGCATTCTCTATACAAAGACCAGTGAGAGGAAGGTTTGGAAGTATGAACATCTAGATTGCTTTTGGAAGAATAGGTTGTGGTTTAGTGTAGCATGCAGTGTATGGATGCATATATTGAAGTAGACTCTAACTGTTAAATTGTGCCAGATTGTAAGGTGCTTGAATGCCACTCAGAAGAGCTTGGCAGTATTACTCATCTGAATCTTTCAAGTATGATAATGAAACACAACAGTATCTTCATGTGTTTTAGGAAGATAGCTCTAAGAATTTATTAGGGAGGGAGGGCGGGAGGGCAGGAGGAGATTGGAAGTGGAACTGAATGTTTTCATTAGTTCACACCAAGATCATGAGGAGTTAAATTAGGAAAAGGGCAGTAAAATGGATGAGAAGGTGAATTTAAGGTAGAGCTTGACACATAACAGAGGTAAGAGAGAAAATGTGAAGAGCTAGAGCTAACCCTTAGTCTTCTAGCTTGTGGGACCAGGAATGATGACCTGTTAGGGGAGGTGTGCAGCACATGAGGAGTTTGACTTTGTTAGGGAAAATGGTTGAGGTTTGGCTATATTGAGTTCAAAGGACTATTGAGTCATTTTTCTGTTAATTAATGTACAAGTGAGCAAGTAGAATTTAGGGTCATGGCCAGGGATGAGAGAGTCCTCTCAATACCAGGAAATGTTTTCTTCATTTTAAGCAAACAGTCCCTCCTCGGAAAACAGGTCCAGACACGAACATGACACTGAAAAAATGTTGACAGTGAAATGTATCTTTTTTTTTTTTTAAGCATTTTCCCCTCTTATTTCTTTTTTCCAGGTCTCTACCAATTACTTCAAATTTAAGAAACATAAACCTTAAATATTGATCATTATTTTTCCCTCCCTCATTTGGAAGATAAGTTTGCATACTGGAGGAAGAAGAAATTGGATAATATTCCTAACATGATGGTCAAATATTCTGGATCTCTAACTTTCAGTCTTTCTAAAGCTAAATTTTGCTTTTCTACATATTATGATTAGCCACTTCTGCAAAGGCTCAGAGTTTATCACAGGTCCTTGAACTAAAATTAATTCTATTGTTTTGTTGAAAGCGATAGCAACACATTGGAAAAATAAGTATCTAGTTGCCTAATATTAGGAAAAAGGTTGGTTTTCAACAAAACATGTAGCACTTCTAAAATAGAGAACACAGTTAAGATAGTAATGCTAGGTGACAAATAGAGCCAGTTTTTTGTTAGTAGAGTAGCTAAAGAAACATTTTTGGAATTATGATTTTATTTTGATAATTAAAATGATTAGGTGAAAAAGTTTGGCTTCCTCATGGTTTTTACTCCAATTGGTCTGTATCCCAAGTTGACCAATCTGAAGCGTTACAGTGGTGATAAGTGGTGCAGTGAAGGTCTAAGAACTTTTGTTGCTTCTTGATTTCTTTATGTGTGTTACCTTTCTGTGTTTTTCAAAATTCCCAATGTTATTTTTGCTGAAAAGGATTGTTTATCTATAAAATTAACTCTGAGGAGATTGATGGAAAAAATGACTTTGGAAATGGTATCTGATTTAATATGATACTGATTAATTATATTAACAATTGACGGTAATTATCACCAACCACTTGTAAATTCCTTGCAGAAAGGAGTGTCTGTTTGTTTATTTTTATTTTTTTTAATATATTTTTTGTTAATCCTCACCCGAGAATATTTTTCCATTGATTTTTAGAGTGGAAGAAAGAGGGAAAGACAGAGAGAAATATCGATGTGAGAGAAACACATCGATTGGTTGCCTCCTTCACGAGCCCTGACCAGGGCCCAGGCTGGGGAGGAGCCTGCAACCGAGGTACGTGCCCTTGACTAGAATCGAGCCCAGGACCCTTTGGTCCGCAGGTCGATGTTCTATCCACTGAGCAAAACCAGCTAGGGCTGTGTGTGTTTATATGTTATGTGTGTTACAGAGTTTATGTCCAATAGATGATATTTATGTCATATATACAAGCCACATGTAAATGAGAAAATGAGTGATCATTGAATAGTGATTGTGTAGTCCATATTTTCAGATACAAAACTACATTAAACTGGTTTCAGGAAGCATCATCATTCCTTAATATAGCTCTTTATATTAAGAGCTATAAACCAATGACCTCCAAGGTTTTCAGAAGGATGCCATTGATAAAACTTGTTTCCTATCATTTCAGTCGGAGAGTAACCTATGGCATATCCAAATTGGCAAACAAAAGGTAGAGAACACCTTCATCATTGTTTTCTGTTTCCTTTAGTGGGTAGATATAACATTCAAAAGACTCACAATGTTTTTTTTTTCATTAAATTTATTGGTGGTGATATCTATACTAATAAAATGGTAATATGCTAATTAGACTGGACATCTTCTGGACGTCCTTCCAGACAAATCCACGGTGGCAGGGCCTGAGGCAAAGGCAGTTAGGGGTGATCAGGCTGGCAGGGGAGAGCAGTTAGGGGGTGATCAGGCTGGCAGGCAGGCTAGCGGTTAGGAGCCAGTGGTCCTGGATTGGGCCTAAACCGGCAGTCGGACATCCCCCAAGAGGTCCTGGATTGGAGAGGGTGCAGGCCAGGCTGAGGAATTTCATGCACTAGGCCTCTAGTTGGTTAATAAGATTATACAGGTTTCAAGTGTACATTTCTATGATACATGATTTGTAAATTTCATTGTGTGCCCACCACCCAAAGTCAGATCATCTTGACTGATCCTCTTTACCCTTTACCACCCCCACCTCCCTTTTCTTTAGTAACCACTATACTGCTGTCTGTGTCTCTGAATTTTTGTTTGTTTTTCTTGCTTGTTTACAAAATGACTTTTTCTTCTGCATTTTTAAAAAATTCCAAGTCAGATGTTAAACAATGTAGTAGGGAAATCAGCATGGATAGTTTCACTGAGCATAAGCTGCACTCAATATATGTTTTTTCGGGAATATTAATTAGGGCTGTCACTTTCCCATGAGTCTCTTACAACCTCACAATACATCCCTACATGAGCAAGGAAGATGCCCTGCTCATGGGAGTCATATCAGCGAGGCCAACTAACTCTTTGCATTCTAAACGCCTCAGAGCCTGCGGATGGCAGATGCCGGCAAAGCGCTGTCCCGAGTCGGTCTTTCTCATTTCTCTGCTCTTCATCCTGTGACTGCCTTGGAGAAAAGCATAAAACTTCCCAGACTGTGTCTAATTATGTAATCTCAGGTGGGCAAAAACTGCTCCCTCTCTCCGACTAATGATTGGTTTGTAATCTAAGGAAGGAGGATTGGCAGCCCTGGTTATTTTTGTCTTATTGGTGCCAGCACAGATGCTGTTTTCATTCAGATAGGTGTCTAGAGAGGTCTCTCCCTGAGGCACTCCATGGAAACAGATGTGCACTGTTTTCTGAGGGCCGATTTGGGAAGCTTGTCTTTCTTCTCCAGGCCTTAGGGTATAACACCAAGATTACCTAGTGCATCTTTTAGGAGGGAAATATCCTCTTTTGAGCAGGATGAACTAGTTTCCCCAGCCCATTTCCTCCCTCCCTCCACTGCTGTGCCCTGGCACATGCTGCCACACTTGTGTGCTCTGCCCCTGCCCACACCCTCTGCCTGGCTCAGGCCGCAGAATGCCAACCTGACCTCTGGCACGGACTGCTCATTTGTTTCCGATGCAAATACTTTTGCTTCAGATTATGAATCCCTGAATTTTCCATCCATCATCCAACTCTAGCTCAGCCACGCCCCATGGGTCCCTAATGGAGAAAGTGCTTGCAGGACACTCGAAAAGGTCACCTCTTTACCAGAGGCAGGGCTTTGACTGCATGCCCCTTCTTTCCTGGTGGGTGAGAGAGATGGCAGGAGTGTTCCTGCCTTCACATCTAAGCCTCCCCTTCTAAGAGACCTAAGGCCTCTGACCCTGACATTGAACAGTCATATCACTCTGAGGATGCAGAAGGGCATGGAACCGCCACCGCCCTCTCCTCCCCCCCATGAGAAGTTCTGTTAGGTGTTCCCAGCCCTGGATGCCTCTCCTGCAAAGAGGAGACCAGTTCTTTGAGGGAGAAACCATCCAGAGGCTAAAAGATTATTTATCTCAGAGCTTCCTATCAATTTTCCCTGCATCCTAAGATAATCTACCCTCTTTTTTAGTGCCCTCATTGTGTCCTTGGAGTTTTTGACTACTATTAGAACTTCACTTTCTCCTTGGCAGTGGAGGTGGTGAGCAGATAGAGAAAGAAAAGAATTGATCCCCGCTCCTGCAAGTCAGATGTTTTGGTCAGTACTACATATTTTAATGTTTTTCTGCTTGGCTGCCTGCACCAGCCTTAGACATAGGCCTGGCCTCCAGCTTCTGGAGTTTCACGGTCTCAGCTGATGGGTACTTACACCTTTCCTTGGGCTCGTGTTTCCTGGGTAGCTTCTGTGTCTGTGTTACATCCCCTGAGAGCGTCTGAGCTGCGCCCAGGCACATCTGCCTTCTGTTTCTATATTCTGGCCTTCGATGTGGTCCTGCCTTGAGGCTGGGGTGGGGTTCAGAGCCCTGGTTCTCCAGGGACAGGAGAGGGGATGGGTAGGCTTCAATTTTATTTCCTTTCATATAGCCTGCTTTCTCTGCAGTAATTCATAGCACATCTAACTGATTCTTGCCTCTGTGCTTTCTCTTCCCTGAAATCCTTTACTTATGACTTCCAAATTAAAGGCGTTCGTCATCTTAACTCCCAAGGATTTATGTCCTCCTGAAAATTTAAAGATTCACTTCATACTGTCCTCTACTTACCTTCAGCGAGACGCACTTTTGTCTTTATACTAATTCCACCTCACTATTCCCCTGCCCCCCGCCCCGCCTGCTCCCACCTCACAATGGCGAAAGTTATTTTGAGTTGCTTGCAGAGTTCAAATTAATATACTTGGCCAACTCTTCTAATCTATTCAACCTGTAATCTAAATGTCCTTGGGGCCCAGCTACTTCTTAAGGATCTGATTAAGTTCAATCAAACATTACTTCCCCAGCCAGGAACGGTCCAGGACTCTCCCTACAATTGCTGGATGTCCGAGGTCACTTTCTCATCACCTGGGTGCTGCTTTGTTTCTTATGCCTCTACTCTGGTCTAGAGCAAGAGTTGATGAACTTTGACCATGACCCACAGCCTGCATCTGGCCTATTCCCATCTGTGTATGGCCCATGAACTAAGAATGAATGTTACATTTTTAGATGGTTGAAAAAAAGTAAAAAAAAAAAAAGAACAATGTTTTTGAAACATGAAATTTATATGGAATTTAAATGTCAGTGTCCAAAAATGAAGTTTATTTGAACAAACACAAGCCATACCCATTCATTTACATTATGACATGATACAATGGCAGAGTTGAGCTGTTGTGACACAGAACAAATGACCCTGAAAACCTAACATATTTGATATTTGGCCCTTTTAGAACAAAGTTTGCTGGTCAGTGTCCCCACAGGAGGCTTGCTTCCACCCAGGCTTTAATAATTTGGTGACCATGTGTGACTTGTAGAGCAGTCACCTAGCAGTCACGCTTTTTCACTTTTCTCTTGGCTTCACACCCCATTCTGTCTTTTCCTTTTTCTACCTGACCCTCTCTCTGGAGTATCTGGCAAATTTTTCTTCCTATCTAACAATGTTCAGTTTCACCTAAAACAGTGTCTTTTGGAGTCTTACCAGTATTCTCAGGGTACATCTACCTCTAGTGAGGAAATCTGGTTCCATCTGTTAAGAGAATTGCATTTCCCATCTTTCTATACATTTTTTAATGAACTTTAAACAAAAAGTATTGTTTTATTGATGATATATGAGCTGCTTTCCTCTAATTTTGGTTTTAAGATTTGTTAAAATATTTGAGAAATGATATATCCGCCTGGAGTCAAACAATGAAATCTGTATATTGTGGACTCTGGTATGGGCTGGGAGGTGGGGGATGGCAAGGGCCTAAAGCAGTTATTGAGGCCTCAATAGGTAAAGATTTCCTCAAGGTTCCACAGCTGGTGAGTAGTGGTAATTGTTCACCTGAGACCCAGCACTCAGGTTTTCTGACTCCCATTATGCCACACCAGCTCCCCACATTTCTTTAGACTCTTCTCCTAGTAAATAATAATAAAAGCCAATAAACAAATAAACAATTTTCACATACTTGACCTGGTGGAGCAAAATTACACAAAATAATAATCATGACATGATGCTCACTGTGGAAAATTATTCAGGAGAGAATTACAAATGATTAACTGAAGAAGGCAATAGCACCTCCATGCACACAGACACGTAGGCCGAGTGGCCCCTTCTGAGCTTCCTTTGTTAAATAGCACCGCACCAAAGACAATAGCTGTACTGGATTGCTAAAGCAATAATTATTTTATCACTTGTATAATATCCCACTCTTTTCATTTTCCCACCTCACACTAATGTAAGATAGCTTGATGGCATTTAAATAGAAAAAAAAAATTTGCATGTAAATGAGGGAATGGACAAAAATTGGCTATTAAAGTGTTGGATTCTAGAAGGCTGCAAGTTTGATTAAGAAACCATGACTACAAAAGTGTTTAAGAATATCTGGGGAAACTTTTTCTACTAAATAATTTTAATTTGAAAATAATAATGTAATTTTTATTTTAGAGTAAAACAAATTCTGCAGCACTTTGTAATAAAAAACCAAGGTGAAAACTACCTGAACACTTTGCCTGCCTGAGCCATCCTACCTAATAAAAGAGTAATATGCAAATTGACCATCACTTCAAGACACAAGATGGCTACCCCCATGTGGACACAAGATGGCTTGCAGGGGAGGGCAGTTGTGGACAGTTAGGGGTGACCAGGCTAGCAGAGGAGGTCAGTTGTGGGCGATCAGGCCAGCAGGGAGGGAAGTTAGGGGTGACTGGGCCAGTAGAGGAGGGCAGTTGGGGGAGACCAGACCAGCAGGGGAGGGCAGTTGGGGGGGGACCAGGACTGCAGTAGAGAACAGTTGGGGGCAACCAGGCCTGCAGGGGAGGGCAGTTGGAGGGGACCAGGCCTGCAGTGGAGGACAGTTCGGAGGGGGGGACCCAGGCCTGCAAGGGAGGGCAGTTGTGGGGGGGGGGGGGACCAGGCCTGCAGTGGAGGGCAGTTGGGGGGGCACCAGGCCTGCAGTGGAGGACAATGGGGGGGCGGCCAGGCCTGCAGGGGAGGGCAGTTGTGGGCGATTAGGCCAGCAGGGAGGGAAGTTAGGGGTGACTGGGCCAGTAGAGGAGGGCAGTTGGGGGAGACCAGACCTGCAGGGGAGGGCATTTGGGGGGGCACCAGGCCTGCAGTGGAGGACAATTGGGGGGGGGTGACCAGGCCTGCAGTGGAGGGCAGTTGGGGGGGCACCAGGCCTGCAGTGGAGGACAGTTGGGTGGGACCATGCCTTCAGGGGAGGGCAGTTTTGGGTGACCAGGCCTGCAGGGGAGGGCAGTTAGGGGTGACCGGGCCAGCAGGAGAGGGCAGTTGGGGGCGACCAGGCCTGCAGGGGAAGGCAGTTGGGAGGGACCAGGCCTGCAGGGGAGGGCTGGGGAGGACAGTTAGGAGCTACCAGACTGGCAGGGGAGGGCAGTTGGGGGCAACCAGGCCAGCAGGGGAGGGCAGTTAGGGGCAATAGGGCCGGCTGGGGAGCAGTTAAGGGTCGATCAGGCTGGCAGGGGAGTAGTTAGGGGTGATCAGGCTGGCAGGCAGAAATAGTTAGGGGCAATCAGGCAGAGGCAGGCGAGCGGTTGTGAGCCAGCAGTCCTGTATTGTGAGAGGGATGTCCAACTGCCCGTTTAGGCCCGATCCCACTAGGCCTAAATCCCACTAGGCCTAGATCCCACTAGGATCGGGCCTAAACGGGCAGTTGGACATCCCTCAAGGGGTCCCAGATTGGAGAGGGTGCAGGCTGGGCTGAGGGACACCCCCCTCCCCATGCACGAATTTCGTGCACCAGGCCTCTAGTAGCATTATAACCATATATATCAGGGAGTAGAGACATTTCTGCCAAATGGGTCTTTATTTTTTAAAGTCTGATTTTTTGATGTGCACATATATGATATGTGTATGTACATATTTATTTTTATGTTATTTTATTACAATAAAAGTACAAAATTAAGATCAATTTCATATAATTATTTTAGAGCTTGAAAATCATGTAAAAAAATTACGTGGTTAAAGTAAGTCATGCTAATTCTTATTTTCTGAAGATAGTCTCCACTAATTTCTAAGAGGATGTGAGGTAACTTACAATCCTAAGTATATTATAGAATCAGATATTTATGAAAGAACCCAATGGGGGGATTATCAGTTCAACACTGAAGATACAGGAAGCCATCAGATCAGACAGGCTCTTGGAAGACCACTGACATTCTAATCCAGTGGTTCTCAACCTTTCTAATGCCGCGACCCTTTAATACAGTTCCTCATGTTGTGGTGACCCCCAACCATAAAATTATTTTTGTTGCTACTTCATAACTGTAATTTTACTACTGTTAATGAATCGTAATGTAAATATCTGTTTTTTCCAATGGTCTTAGGCGACCCTGCTAGCAACCCACAGGTTGAGAACCGCTGCTGTAGATCCTAAGACCATCAGAAAACACAGATATTTACATTACGATTCATAACAGTAGCAAAATTACAGTTATGAAGTAGCAATGAAAATAATTTTATGGTTGGGGGTCACCACAGCATGAGGAACTGTATTAAAGGGTCTCGGCCTTAGAAAGGTTGAGAACCACTGTTCTAATCTCTTTCCTTAGGCTGGTAGAAGAGAGTAGGGTGGAGAAGAGACTAAGATATAGCTTACATTGATTAGATTGTTACAAACAATTGATACTGTATTTACACATTTTGTTTTAGGTTTTTAAACATCTAAGAATATAAAATAAATTGAGCAATATTTATTTGTCAAAGAAAGAAAAGGAGAATGCGAGAGTATGTGTGAGAGAATGACCTTGCCTAATTTTTCCAACATAGCATGGCAAATGAGAGAAATTTTACAAAATTAAAAAGGAATGACATTTAACTCTTCTAACTGCTTCTTGTAATGCTGCTATCATCAATCAGCTTTGACCTTGATGTAAGGACAGATTGCCTAGGTGTCCTCTTGTTGGGGGAAAAAAGACTTCTGAATTGGTTCATGGAAGCTTTTACTTTGAGATCTCAGAGGGATATGAGATAGATGCTCTCCTTGAAACAGATGCTCTCCTTTTGCTTTTGGTATAATTCCAGACTTTGTAACTTCTTAGATCTGTGTATACAACCATTTTCCATTGAATTTTTTTTTTTTAATGTCACAGATTTTGTGATTACAATGCTACCCTATTTTCTGGAATGTAACTGTAAATCTCAAGAGTAGTTATTAGCTACATAAGATGTTTAACAAAATTGTAGAGCATGGCACATTATTTTGGGTCGTGGAGGATGTCATTGATGTCTTTGTACTACTAGGAAGGGTGGTAGGAATTAGAACAGGGGTTCTTATCTTGTGTGTGTGTGTGTGTGTGTGTGTGTGTTATAGATACTACAGTTGATAAAGAGCCCCTCCACCCCCAAAGATATTCATGTCTTAATCCCTGGAATCTGTGAATATGTTACCTTACATGGCAAAGGGGACTTTACAGATGTGATTAACATTACCCTGGATTATCTGGGTAGACCCAGTGCCATCACAAGTTTTCTTATAAGTGAAGGAGGGAGGGTGGATGATCAGAGAAAGAGATATAATCATGGAAGCAGAGATCAGAGTAATATGACTGCTGGCTGGGAGACATGATCCAAGAATGTGGTCATCTCTAGAGCTGGAAAAGCAAGGAAGCATTTTCTCCTGCAGCCTCCAGAGGGGCCGCAGTCCTCCTTAACTTTGTTTTTTGCTTAATGACACCTATTTCAGACTTCTGACCTCCAGATCTATAAAGTAATAACCCTGTTGTTTTTTAAGCCTCTAAATTTGTTACATCAGCAACAGGGGACTAATACAGATACCTTAGGGCAGTCTGGGAAGCTTATAAATCTCTTCTCAGAATACTATTTTAAAATGCATAAAGTAAAATACATAGTTTAGAAAAGAAAATCAATTATATTAAAATAAAGACAGGATTAAACAATTTTGTGACAGAGTAATAGATGTACTTCTGCATTCATATATTAATTAACAGGATAAGCCATTTAAAATATGGACATTCAGTGAAAGCTGAATGTTAGCTTTTAGTATTAATCAGTGTGAAGGTTAACTACTTGTGGACCAGAACCTATTCGTATTTCATACACTGTGAGGTCCTACGAAGGATTAAGAATTGAAATTTGAACTGTCTATATTTGTAAAATGTTAACATTTAAGTTTTTCTCTTCTTCCAAGTTTGGTCAATAAACAATTGTAGATGTAGAACACTGGAAAATAAAATCATTATCAGGACACTAATATGAAAGTGTGCGATTTCACTATTAACTGAATAACTACAAGATGAGAAATTATCCATTAGTTGGACGGCTGAGCTGCACAAGTGTCTCAGAACAGGAAAGTTGGATGTCATCTACAAGTCGGCCTAATAACTACCAAGATTTCTAATTAGGGATGAGCATAGTAATATTTTGAGATATCTATGGCAACCGTAGTGTGATATGAAAATATCTATGCTATTTGTGACAAAAATGACAGATATCATTAATACTTCTTTCTACATTGAATGCAATTGCTACATTTCACCTAGAGGCATTTAAAATAATAAAGATGTATTCCCCTCACCCCTGCCAATCCAAGTTCACACATAGGTTCCAGGTTGAGAACCACAAGCAGAAAAACGAGTGGTTGTGTGGAATGGAACTGTTTGTCTACTTCCTTTCACTCTAATTTTGAGGGGGAGGATTGTGTTGTTTATGAACATTGATCACATTAAAATACACAAAACACAGGGAGCACCTGATGAGTCTGTCTTCAACTGTCCCGCCAGCCCCTGAGGGTGGGACTTTGCGTGCACCTGGTTAAGAAGGCAGAGTTCTTCTCCTTTCTCTTTGCTTTCTTTTTCTTCCTTAATCAAAGTGTTTCTTCCCTTTGGGAGAAAGTACTTTTTGTTTTATGCTTTGATGACAAGAAAATTATATTCTATGCCATAAGAAATAAATTAAATGGGAAGTAGAGAATGGAGATCTGGGAGATATTTAGGTTAGATCATTTGTGTGATGATATCTGTCAATATGTCATATGGAAATTCAGGGGAAAATAATATTAAGGAGTCTATATTTTTATTTCCTCAAGGGAAGTTACAGGATCTATGTTAGCATGAACATCCCGACATAGCAAGCCAATCCAATTGTTATTTAAAGAAATCATGTCCTATAAGTGAGTAGATTGCATAGTCCCATAGATCTTCTACAACTTTAATTGATCGATCTACCTTAGAGATTACAGTGAGTGCTTCCCAAACCCTTAGACAGTATCCACTGTTATAAATAGTGAGAGGACTACTGCTTAAAATTCAGAGAAATGAAATGGACTCAAGTTCTCCAATCCTTTGTAGATTTAGCATTACTCATATTTCATTTTTTTAAAAAAGGACCCTTCTCTGTATAAAAATAGTGCTCTTATTTAACTTGCTGTCATGATGACAAATTGAGCTACTCGTCAGGGTAGTAAAAACAGACCTTTGTTCAAACGCAGTCAGTAAAAAGTCCAGCTACGTTGCATTTTGCAGGGTTTGCATTAAAGCAAGAGAAATGATAACTTGCTGAAGAGCAAACCAGGCAAAACACATCCAAGTTCAAGAGAAAGTTGAATCTGAAAGCAAGGTCTGAGCTTTTCCAAGATAACAAGAAAGTTGCACCTGGATTCTGCTGTGACCACAGTGAATTTGATTCTGTTACTTAGCCATGTGGGACCAAGGAGAATTCCATGAGTTTTTTAAAAAGGACCCAAGGTATAGTATGGCAGGTGGGAGTAGATAAAAATACAGCAATAGCTAGATGCTGTTAGTTATAGTGGAAGTTGTTGGTTACCACAGAGATCTTGAATTATTTTCAGTGTAAAAAATGTATTGGAAATAGCTGACTGAAACTTTTAGAAAACTGAGGCGAAGAATGTCTTCTTTGATTAAAGACTGTGGGGCAGAAGAAATATTCACCATAACGTGAATATTCCATTCCAAATCACCGATTCTTCTGCTTATAATCTTAGATTTAATAAGTTTTGATATTTCTTTTCTCTCTCACTGACTGACCACACTTATTTGTAGCTGCGTATATGTGTATTTTTGTATGTGTATTGGAGTGCGTGTTAAGAAAATGCAGATTTGTGAATGTGAACTTTAAGTTAACCAGGGTTATTAGGTATATAATGAGCATATTGATCAACTTGGAGGACTTTTACAATTATCTACTAGAGTCCTTGGTGGAGTCCATGGAGTTAAGCACAGAGCTATATCTATATGCCTTAGGCTGAGTCCTCATTGAAACACGCAGAACTCAAAGCCCAAACATCCCTTGACGTTCATAAACACTAATGATAACCATGATCATGTGAGTCCAATAGTTAGAAGGACTCTTGGAAATTCTCCAGTTATGTACAAATATCCTGGCCATTGCACACTTATACTGTAAAGCTCTTTTGTAGGTTTTAGACACAATATCAGATGCCCGGATGGGGGGACAGGGCTTGGGAGGTAATAGATTTTTAGACAGACTTAGTGTTGAATCTTACTTCACTGCATTCTAAATGGATCTTGGCCAAACTACTTAACCTCTCTGAATACCAGTCTCCCTGATCTAATAAATTAGTGAAATTAATAATATCTACTTCACAGGGTGAAAATTAATGAAATAAAGTATTAAAATATTGAGCACACTGTCAGAACTCAACAAATGTTTCCCCTCTTACGTTCTTCCCGTTTTACATTAACATTAAGGCAATTGTCCATCTTTCACACACGGCCTCTCAGGGACAGAGCTCCCATGACACATGTATCACTGGCAACACTGGAAAAATTCACTGAAAATAAAAGCTTATGATCAATGGTCAGATTTTGCCTTCACCCCATCAGTGTTCCAGGGACATACAACTCCTGCTATATAGGGCATGAAATGATTTAAGTGTGATGTTCTGTGATATTGTTAATGGGGTGTTTATGGATGTTACATGGGCAGTGTCATTGCACTGTGGGAATGGGGGGAGTTCCTTTTTATTTCCCTTCTAATAACTGTTTATTTTTCTTTCTCTCTTCCCTTTGCTGATTTCACCAATAAAATAACTAATAATAAGATCTCAAAGGCAGACATTTCAAAACATTTCAGACCTAAAGTGAAAAGAAAGTCCTGGGATGTTCAGAAGGGGCGTCCAACTGGCCAGAACCAATCCTTTAAGTCCTGAGGGAGGAAGATTCTATATCAGTCACACTAAATTTTAGAATTTACTGTGTATGTTCAATAAAATTTATCTTGAAAAGTATATTTAAGCACTTTTATAAAATAATACATATCTGTGATTTAAAAAATTATACTGTAGATTTAGCTTGCTTAATGCTGCTCCTGCCAATATACACTTCTGCTCACTACTGTGAGGTCTTTGAGATGACTTTTATCACTTTAGATGATATGCTTATGCATTTATTTATTGCTGCAATACCTATCAGCGACACATTTTAACACCCCACTTTATAAATGGAAATATTGCCTTTGTTATTCTTATTTTTACCTCTTCTTTCCCTCTTCTACCTCTTTCATCAGAATTTTTGCTTCTTGATTATTAAGGTCAACCTCAGATGTAAAAGGGAGAGCAGAGGGCCATCAGGCAAAAAGTCAGAAATAAAGATCCAAAAGAATATAATTATTTTAAACAGCGTGATTTCTCTGGCTTTTACTTCTCTGATTGTCCACCACAGGATTCTCAAACTCTGCTGTTTGAGAATTACCCAAGGTGTTTCCGCATTATGTACGTAGTTTCTAGCATTCAAGCCCTAGACCTTCTGGTTCTGTATCTTTGAGCGTGGAAATCTTCATGTTTACCATGCATGACAGATAATTCTGATACAGGCGACTCTCAGATCACACTGTACAGAATATCAAAATAACATCCTTTCTCTTGGTGATGAATAGTGGCACTGTTTTTGGCCCAAGGTAGCAGAAGATGCCATTCCAAATGGAGCCATGTGCATCCTAAATCTATGGAATGGCCAGCTTACCTAGAGACCACACATAGTCGTATGGCTCTGGAGTGGTTGGAAATAATTGGAACCCAATACACGGAATCTAGGAAATATCTTTGTAATGATGAATAATAACCACCCACCATGCACAAGTTTGTGCCTTGGGTTAATAGAAAGCACTAAGTTGTCAAAAATCCTGAAGGAGATCTTTCAGTGAAAACCAGCTGCTTTAGGAAACGGTTCAGCTAATCTTTATAGAGGTAACTGGAGGTGCTCCCAGGAAGACAGCTAACCTGGTAGGTTTACTGAAACCTAAAAAAAAGTCATTGAGGATATTGTCCCTTGAACAGACGAGATGACCAGTTACATACATCTAACTCATACACTAGGAGAGATGCCACTGGAATTTTCTTTCGATTGTGATATCATGGCAGAAACTTTAGATGGCCATCCACCTGGACTTTTGGATGGGTCAAGCTCACTTCATTTGCAGCTAAATTCAGGGACAAATTACAGGATATAACAGATGCTCAGCACCACGCAAACTAGGGAAGGTCCCGTCAGGGAAGCAAAGCCCCTGGGAGTGCTCTGAATGAAGGTGTCTCACACAAGTTTCGCAGACTTCGGGGAAGCGAAGATCCAGAAGGGGGCGCAGGAGGATCAGAGAAACAGTACCAACCAGTCTTCCTGAATTCCTGTTGTGGGAGAATGGATCACAGGGCTTGCAGGGAAATAGAAGTCGTGTGAAAGGCAGGAGGCCCTGGGGCAGGAGAGAGCAAAGAGCAGAAGAGATGAATTGGGGGCTGGTGGGCAGGATGGGGGGGCAACTGTGCATGAGGGTGTTTGTTGTGGACCAGATGTGAGTCCCCAAAGAGAGAGCCATTTTAAATGCTGTTCTAGAGGACTCTGCAACAGGGGACAGCACTGAAGGCGCCGGCTGGAAGAAACTTTTTTGCTGCTATCCTTTTAAGTGGAGTCAGCTGTTCTCAGACTAGACTGATGCCTTCCAAGGAAAACTGCTCGTCCCTCCCAATGAGAGAACTGTAGACATTGGCAACTGCTGGAAGAAACCAGCTCCGGATTACACTTGCTCTGCCTTTTACATGTGTTCCTTCTTTTGTTCCAAACCTGGAGGGACCCAATCAAAGTTAGAAAATCAGTGGGGAGGAGAGGCAGGAAGGTAGGAAAATAGAAGAGAAGTTGAGTACACTCCCCTCCCTCCAACCCCTCCTTATAGCCTCCCGAGCTTGCCTATATCCTAGGAGAGGCATGATGCTTTCACTTTAAATAAAATCCAGGCCTTTTTAAAAAAATTGCACTGGGCTAGATATATTTATTATTATTCTTATGCTTGAAAGTGAATGGAAGTATTCTTACTATCTAACAGTGATTGAGGAGGTTATGGACTTTATCAGAAACTTCGTGCAGGGATAGGAAAAGAAATGGGTTCACAGAATAAGTTTAATGGGCAGTAGGGCAAAGAATAAAGTATGATTGAACTTTATGGGTCTTGCATGTTCAGCTTAGCAGGTCCCTTCCTTGGTAAAAATAAATTAAAAATCAAGCAACCCGTAGTAGGTAGAGCAAGCTCACTGTGAACATATATTTACTTTCAGAAGAAAGGGCTTAGTGCAGTGACCTCATTGGATTGCACTGCTTTTTATTGTGCTTCACAGGTGCTGGCAGTTTTCAAAAATTGAACACAAGACCCTCCGCCAGCAGAAAGGTTACGAACTTGTTTTATTGCGACACTCGCTTTGTTGTGGTGGTCTGGAACCGAACTCGCAGTATCTCCAAGGTATGCCTGTGTTTGGAAGCTTTTCCTGAGGTAAATAAATGCAGTTGTGTGGAGTTCTAGAGGTAGCAGATAATACAAAATTGTGTCTTGTTGCAGAAGAAAAAACTCGCTCAATGGTGCTGAGCTGCTGCCATGCCTCAGTCACCGCTCTGTGGTTTTCAGAAAGTGCCTTTAGACTCCTTTGAGGTTTGGCTTGGGCAGTAGCTAAACCTATGACTCGAGTCTTTTACTGCTTCAGGGATTTCAAAGAGTGTTGTTTTGCTGCCTTCATCTTTCTCCAGCCTGTAAAATTCATGCAATTCAGTGGAAATGTCTGTTTTTTTACTCAAGAACGTGGAAAAGGCAATCACAGGGCAATATCATCGGCCTAAATTTTTAAAATACCGATCTCCTTTTGTCTGAATTTATAAACTTCTATATGCTAGTGAACCCTTTAGCATAGAGTTGAAAATGATGAAGCTTATTCAAAACAGGAGAAAATCTTAGAAAATAGGAATAAAATAAACTGGAATATGACTTTAAAATAACCGAACTCTCTGCCCCACCCTTGGACGTCTTTCTAATTCTTTTTCTAAACCAACCCTAATCATATCCTCCAAATAATCTTTAGGAAAAGATTGATTCTTAATTGTGTTACTATAAATATTTTTGTTAAGTTTTATGGTTTTGAATATAAAGAAATTCTGAGAATGAAGCATTTTGTCGAACTAAAATTGCATTGCTAGTTCTTTTATTAAATATATTTTTTATTTTGATAGTATTACACATATCTCCCTCTCCCCCCACCCCTCTCCTCCTCCCAACCTCTACCTGTCCCCCCCCCCGTCCCCCTCCCCGCCTTCACTACTCTATTGCCCGTGTCCATGGGCATTGCTAGTTCTTATGAGTGGGGTTTCTCCAGCTGCTTCGCCTGTGCTCAATGCCTCATGCCGGTGTGGGGTGGGAACTCTCAGGGCTCAAATACTGGCTAAGCTGCTCACGCTATCTACAGCAGGCAGTCTACCAGTAAGGCCAAAAGAAGGAGCTTACTAGGATCTCACCCAAAAATATAAACCCAAATTGTTCTCCTCCAACCTTTCAAAAATGCTCCTTTGAAAGAAACACCTCTTACAAAAGACCATCTCAGGGAAATAATTGATAATGACGCCTCAGCAGGCTCCAAGCTGTGTCGTGGAGTCAGATTCTATGGCTGAGAAGCAGTGTACTTGGTGATCAGCGTTGCCCTTTCGGGACACCCTCCCCGCTCTGCGGTGTGATTGGATGTTCTGTTTTTACGGCAGTCGCCACAAGAAAGAGGCTTATGAAATCTGCTCCTTCATTTACTTCTGACACCATCTATTACATTATTTAATGTGCCCTATATACGTTCTCATATGAGACATTATTTGAGAATTTGGTTCCAGGCGGAAAATAAAAACTTGACTCCCCTTGAGGAAGTCATTGTTAAATATCTTTTTTTTTTTCTATCCTGGGAACTTACTATGATTTATGTGCTTATATTTTATTTTCATGGTACTGAAATAATATTGCAATATATTAACCTTTTAAACCTATATTTTGTATGTTATTTGAAATTACTTTTGAGAAAGGGTAGAAGTTAACAAATTATACAAATAATCATCTGTGATTTGCCTTTTTTTCCATAGTCTTAGAAAACTATCTTTTAGGAATGTTCTAGTTACCAAGTTATTTAACAACATAATATTAAAAATTATCCTTATTTTAACATGGAAATAATGTTAACCTATTTCATGGTGCTATTATTGGGATCACAACAGATAACAGATAAACACTTAAAAATAAAACCTGACCTCCCATCTAAAAGTAATGGTTGACTATATCTCCTATTCATTTATTCTCCACACTAGAGGCCCGGTGCACAAAATTTGTGCACGGGGGGGGGGTGTCCCTCTGCCCAGCCTGCACCCTCTCCAATCTGGGACATCCCTCTCACAATCCAGGACTGCTGGCTCCCAAATGCTTGCCTGCCTGTCTTCCTGATTGCCCCTACCCGCTTCTGCCTGCCAGCCTGATCACCCCCTAACCACCCCCCTGCCAGCCTGATTGATGCCTAACTGCTCCCCTGCCAGCCTGTTTGCCCCTGATTGCCCTCCCCTGCAGGCCTGGTCCCTCCCAACTGCCCTCCCCTGCTGGCCATCTTGTGGTGGCCATCTTGTGTCCACATGGGGGCAGGGTCTTTGACCACATGGGGGCAGCCATCTTGTGTGTTGTAGTGATGGTCAATCTGAATATTACTCTTTTATTAGATAGGATAGAGGCCTGGTGCATGGGTGGGGGCCAGCTGGTTTGCCCTGAAGGGTGTCCCGGATCAGGGTGGGGGTTCCCTTGGGGTGTGGAGTGGCCTGGGCGAGGGGCCTGTGGTGGTTTGTAGGCCGGCCACGCCCCCCAGCAACCCAAGCGGAGGCCCTGGTATCTGGGATTTATTTATCTTCTACAATTGAAACTTTGTAGCCTGGAGCGGAGCCAAGCCTTCTGCTCACTCTGTGGCGGCAGCCATTTCTGTTGGGATTTATTTATCTTCTATCATTGAAACTTTGTAGCATTGAGTGGAGGCCTAGGCCAGCAAGGGCAGGCAGAAAGCTTGGCTTCCTCCATTGCCAGGAAAACCCAAGCCTCCCTCCTGCTCTCCGTGGCTACAGCCACCTTGGTTGGGTTTATTTGCATATCCGCTCCTGATTGGCTGGTGGGTGTGGCTTGTGGGTGTAGCAGAGGTACAGTCAATTTGCATATTACTCTTTTATTAGATAGGATTATACATAACAATGCATCTTGCCCAGTGTGTTTATTTTATTTATACAATTTTGTTGTTATTATATATCTTACCTAATAATAGACAAACATGTAAATTGACCGTACCTCCACTACGCCCACAGCCAATCAGAGTGAGTATGCAAATTAGAAGGCCAAAGATGGCAGCCACCCAGCTGCTCCAGGTGTGGAGTGGCCAGGCAGGGCAGGACGCCTGCTATGAGAGGGAGGGCAAGGGGCGAAGGGATCTACAGGAGCGCAGTGCCTCAGTGAAGACAAGACTTCAGACTCCAGAGTCTGCAGCGAAGACGAAGAAGGCAGACTCTGGCTGGAGCAAAGGCCTGGGTCCCAAGTGCCAGAGGAAAACTGGTGCTAGAAGCCAAGGGAAGGAAGGCCTATTGCACAAATCTCTTCATGCAATGGGCCTCTAGTAGTCATATAAAAATCAAACCATTATCCTATATAATAAAAGGATAAAATGCAAATTGACTGAACGGGAGAACAACCTGTCACTATGACACACACTGACCACCAGAGGGCAGACGCTCAATGCAGGAGCTGCCCTCTGGTAGTTAGTGTGCTCCCACAGGGGGAGCACCGCTCAGCCAGAAGCTGGGCCCATGGCTGGCGAGCACAGTGATGGTGGTGGGAGCCGCTCCTGCCTCTGCGGCAGCATTAACCCTTTGCACTCGCTTGCTTTTTTCTCGATTCCTTTATTCTAATGCTAACCATGTCGAGTCACACTCGACATCCGAGTGCAAAAGGTTAACGATGTCCAACTGCCAGCTTAGGCCCACTCCCAGTTGGTGAGCACCAATTCTGTGCAATGTTTGAAGTGCTGAGGAAACGGTAGTAAACAAAACAAAGCTGTTGTCCATAAGGAGCATACATTACAGTAAAAGAAATAGAAAACATACAATAAACAAGTAAATATGTAAAGCATCAGATGGTGATGCCTGGTTTGGAAAAAGAGCAGAGATTATAAAGGGCAAGGAAGGTCAGGAGGGTGTGGGGAGAAGAGGGTTGCTTTTCTACCTAGGTTGGTTAGGAAAGGCCTGATTGATAAGGAAACAAACATTCAAATACATGGAGATTGATTCAGCAAGAGATACAAGCAAGAGCAAAGGATGTGAAGTGAGCATATTGAGCATGCTCAAGAGATAGCAGTGAGGCTGGAGCAAAGTGCATTAGGGAGAGCAATAGGAGATGAAGGGGAGGAGCCACCAAGGACCCTTTCTTTTGTTAATAGTCCCCTTGCCCACCCTTTTTCCTATAAAAACCTTCCATTTTGTGCAATCCCTCCCAGCACCCTTCTAGTTGCTAGGGGATGCTGCCAGATTCATGAATTGCTTAATAAAGCTAATTAGATCTTCAAATCTACTTAGTTGAATTGTGGGTTTTGAATTGTTTGTTTGTTTCTTTAGAAATCATCTTTATTTTTTATTTTTGTTTGTGTGTTTTTGTTGTTGTTAATCCTCACCCAAGGATTTTAGAGAGAATGGAAGGGAGTAGGGGAGAGAGGAGAGAGAGAGAGAGAGAGAGAGAGAGAGAGAGAGAGAGATTGAGAGAGACACATCGATTGGTTGCCTCACACAGGAGTGCCAACCAGGGCCAGTTGCAACCAACTCATGTGCCCTTGACTGGAATCAAATCCTGGACCATTCATTCTATGGGCTGACATTCCATCCACTGAGCCAAAGTATCTAGGGCTGAATTTTGTTTTTTAACAAGAAGAAGATGTCAGGCAAGGGTAGGCACAAGGCCAGTTAAGCAGCTTTGCAATAATCTATTAAGTGGCCAGGTGGTAGTGGCTTGTTGCAGGGTGACAACAGGGGCTGCAGTTGGGTTCTGGTTATGTTTTGAATGTAACACCCACAGGATCAGCTGTTGATACAAACCATCCTGGAAGGGCCTCCTGGCTTCATGGATATGTAAATTGCACCTCTCCCAACCTAGTTCACTTCCTTCCCCAATCACAGCTAAACTCTTAATCCACTAATAGCATTTTTAATTAGCATTAGTTTGCTACATTTTAAGCAAGCTGACTTTAATAAGAACAACTTTCATGGATGTTCCTGACAGCAACATGTCAAACACTTCCTCACCTCCTTTTCCATCTTCACCTTCCACAAACTAATTGCTTCTCACCCCACATGGAGGCTTTGGAATGGCAACTGCAGGAATTACTCACAGCATTCTCCAAAAGAGAACCACCTCTGTCCCAGAAATTATAGGGCTAGCTGTCTTTCTAAGAAAAGGAGAACTTGCCACGGACTCCTAATTCTTTTTGGTAATAAAATTCCTGATCTATGCAATGCCTTTTTCTCATTTCTCAAAACTGTATGTTAACAAAAGGTCACAAGCTGGCTCCAGTTCCCTGTGTACTTTGCAAGGTAATATAGTTCTGAAAAGAAAAGCTTAACTTAAAGGTCAAGATACAAAATCTATTTTTCTTGACTATAAAATATTGAACATTTCCTTAAATTCATGAACCATGCTTTAATAGCCTGGATGGTATCAACATTCCTTTAAACTGAGAATCATACATATCAAAAAAATTGGAGAGAAACAAACAACAACAAAATACACAGTGGGGCACTAAAGCCCTTATCAACCCAAAAGTCTTTGAAGCTACCATCATTCTATTTCATAGAAACATACTCACCAAGTACGTTTGACATGGCTTTGCTTAATGATACCAATTTCTTTCAGATTTTCAAACAAAGTTGACTGTAAATTTGAATATGCTAAATTCTAGTATCAAAACTGAACTTCATTTTAAAATCAAAGCATGTTTCCCTTAAGAAAATAATGAATAAGTTGGGGGATAGGTCTTTAAAAATCAGTAAATGAAACAATTACTTTATTTTACTGTGAAAAAATATATTTATACTAGAGGCCCGGTGCACTAATTCATGCACTTGGGGATGGGGGTTCCCCCTCAGCCCGGCCTGCACCTTCTCACAGTCCGGGAGCCCTCAGGGGATGTTCAACTGATGGCTTAGTTGAGTGAATATTAAAACTAGCAAAATAATTTTATTTTTAACAAATGCTTATCCAGGAAAATAAAATTTGAAGATCTAGAGAATGGGCCAGGGACCAGACACCATCAAATTAACAGACTATTGACTGTTTTGCATGCTTTCTACAGTAGTCATGGAAGAAGCAGACTTATAGGGAATGATGGGATACCTTCTGTAGAGTGAGAAAAATTAATTATTTAATTGATAGTGGAAAAGTATTTTCCTTCCTGACCAATAGTTGGTTAGAGTGTTGTCCTGACACGACAAGGTTGCAGGTTCGATCCCCAGTCAGGGCACATAAAAGAATCAATCAATGAGTGCATAAATGAGTAAAACCATGAAAAATAGGTATTTCTCTCTCTAAAAATAATAAAAATATTTTCCTTAAATAAAAGGATACTATTTAAAATAAAACTTGCCCGGCCAGTGTGGTTCAGTGGTTGAGTGTCAACCCATGAACCAGGAGATCACAGTTCGATGCCTATTCAGGGCACATGCTCAGGTTAAGGGCTCAATCCCTGGTGGGGGGTGAGTAGGAGGTAGCCGATTGATAATTATCTCTCATCATTGATGTTTCTATCTCTTTCCCTCTCCCTTCCTGTCTCTAAAATAAATAAAAACATACCTTTAGGAAAAATAGTAAAAATAATAAAAAATAAATTTCTCCATTTTTATTAAGAAATAATTGACCCTAGTAACCACAAATCTTATCTTTTTTTCTTTGACTTTGGGTTTTAAAAAATATTCCACATATAAGTGAGATCATATAATAGTCCTTCCATATGGCAGGATATTTTTATTTTGAATATCCTGAATAATATTTTGTTGCTTATGCTTTAGGTGACATACCCCAAAATCATTACTAAGACCCATGTCAAGGACCTTTCTTTCTATGTTTTCTTCTAAGAGTTTTATGGTTTCTAGATTTATATTTAAGTCTTTAATCTATTTTGAGTTACTTTTTGTGAGTGATGTAAGGTAGGAGTTTAGTTTCAATCTTTTACATGTGAATTTCCAATTATCCCAGCACTATTTTTTTTGTAAGGGATTATACATTTACTAGAGGCCCGGTGCACGAAATTCGTGCACAGAGGGGGATTGTCCTTCAGCCCAGCCTGTACCCTCTCCAATCTGGGACCCCTCAAGGGATGTCCGACTGCCCGTTTAGGCCCGATCCCTGGGATCGGGCCTAAACGGGCAGTCGGACATCCCTTTCACAATCCAGGACTGCTGGCTCCCAACTGCTTGCCTGCCTGCCTTCCTGATTGCCCCTAACCGCTTCTGCCTGCCTCTCACAATCCAGGACTGCTGGCTCCAAACTGCTTGCCTGCCTGCCTTCCTGATTGCCCCTAACCGCTTCTGCCTGCCAGCCTGATCACCCCCTAACCACTCTACTGCCAGTCTGTTTGCCCCCAACTTCCCTCCTCTGCCGGCCTGGTCACCCCTAACTGCCCTCTCCTGCAGGGTTGATCACCTCCAACTGCCCTCCCTTGCAGGCTTGGTCCCTCTCAACTGCCCTCCCTTGCAGGCCAGGTGCCTCCCAACTGCCCTCTCCTGCTGCTGTGGTGGCGATCCTGTGTCCACATGGGGGCAGCTATATTGTGTGTTGCAGTGATGATCAATCTGCATAGTACTCTTTTATTAGATAGGATAGAGGCCTGGTACAGGGGTGGGGGCCAGCTGGTTTGCCCTGAAGGGTGTCCCTGATCAGGGTGGGGTACCCTTGGGGTGTGGGGCGGCCTGAGCGAGGGGCCTGTGGTGGTTTGCAGGCGGGCCATGCCCCCTGGCAACGCAAGCGGAGGCTCTGGTATCTGGAATTTATTTTCCTTCTACAATTGAAACTTTGTAGCCTGGAGCAGAGCTAAGCCTGGGGCTCCCTCTGAGGCCCGAAGCCATTTGTGTTGGGGTTATAATTGAAACTTTGTTGCCTTAAGCGGGTGGGCCCGGCCAGGGTGTGTGGAAAGCTTTGCTTCCCCTGTTGCCGGCGGCAACCCTGGCCTGCTCTCTCAAGCTCCATTCTACCGCCATTTGTTTGAATTTGTTTACCTTCTATAATTGAAACTTTGTAGCTTGAGTGGAGGCTTAGGCCTGCAACCACTGGCAGAAAGCTTGGCTTCCTCTGTTACCTAGGAAACCTTGCTCTCTGTGGCTGTAGCCATCTTGGTTTGGGTTAATTTGCATGCTCTCTCTGATTGGATGGTGGTCGTGGCTTGTGGGCGTGGCTTGTGGGTGTGTCGGAGGTGTGGTCAATTTGCATATTTGTCTATTATTATATAGGATTAGGTCATCTGGAGACCAGATGGGCTAAGCCCCCAAATGGAGCCAAGCCCAGCACCATTTATTTAAGAGTTTCTCCATTGACTATCTTGGCTCTCTTGTCAAATATTAATTGAAAGAATAGGTTTATTTCTGGGCTCTCAATTCTGTTCCATTGGTCTATGTGTCTTTTTTTTAAATGCCAGAACCATACTGTTTTGATTACCATAACTTTATAATATAGTTTGAAATCAGGAAACGTGATGAGTCCTGCTTTGTTCTTCTTTCTCAAGATTGCTTTGACTATTTGGGGTCTTTTGTTATTTTATATACATTTTAGGATTGTTTTTTTCTACTTCTGTAAAAAAAAAAATGCCATTAGAATCTTTTTAACAATTTTTATCTTTATTGTTGAAAGTACTACAGATGTCCTCTTTGTGTGTTTTTTCCCTTTGACCCCCTCTTACCCGCCCTCAGTCTCCCAAGCCTTCACCACACTATTGTCTGTGTCCACGCGCTATGCATATATGCATATAAATTCCCCAGTTAATCTCTCTCCCTGCACCCCTACCCCCACCTTCCCTCTGAAATTCATTAGTCTGTTCCATGGTTCTATGTCTCTGGATCTATTTTGTTCATCAGTTTATTTTGTTCATTAGATTCCACATATGAGTGAAATCATGGTCATTAACAGAGATTACATGGAATCAAATAGTATGAATTCTTTCAGCCCATGAACTTGAGATACCTTTTCATTTATTTGTATCTGCTTTAATTAATTTTGTCCATGTCTTACAGTTTTCAGTGTAGAAATCTTTCACCTCTTTGGTTAAATTTACCCTATTGTTTTTAATGCCCCGGTAGAGCAGGGAAATAGCTCCATGCCCAAGCAAGGATTGCTATTTTTGTTCTTGACTAAAGCCAACTCACATACGAAGGTTCCTGGCCAGTGTCACTGGCTTTGTTCTGTAGATGATCAGCTCTGCCTGCCAAACGCTCTGCTTCAGTGTTGCTGAGCCAAGCAGCATCCAGGTGTTCTGGCCAGGCTTTCTGGTCAGGCAGGGCTGGGAGCTGCCCTAATCCGTGGGCTGGACTATGACTCAGTTCCCCTGCCTTGAGGAGAGATGGCTGGAGGAGATAGACCTGGTTCAGGGCTGACAAGCTCTTCATTTGAGGACCCAACCTGGCTAACCTGTGACTCACTGAGTGTCCTGGTCAGACTGCACCACTGTTTTCTTGGCTCTGCTAATGCGCAAACCCATTAGTTGGAACTACTACTTGGGCACTGCAGGTAGGAACTTGGTCTGCCAAGATCTGAGTACAGGTTGTTGCAAACTCTGTCTCCCTCTCACAGTCAGATTTCTAGTGGTCAAGCCCCACAGATTCCTCCATGCTTCCCATGAGGCAAGACCAAAGTGGAGACTCCCAAGAAGTGACCCACAATACGGGGGGAGATGAATGTCCACCTCGGGCTCTCTTTTCCCACTGGAGGAACCATGTGCTAAGGGGAGACCTC
Organism: Eptesicus fuscus; assembly: GCF_027574615.1. Lineage (NCBI taxonomy): Eukaryota > Metazoa > Chordata > Mammalia > Chiroptera > Vespertilionidae > Eptesicus > Eptesicus fuscus. The sequence continues at coordinate 38,662,166 of NC_072478.1, read as the reverse complement.
TCATGTTGCACCGACCTGGGAAAGGGACACTGTAGTCAGTGTGTATCTGCTCCTATTACCCCTCTAATGTGGTTTATCTTATCTCTGTGGTGTAGGGAGTGATTCAACCTCACCCCCATGTTCTAGGATTTTGTTGGTGGTGTCTTGTCCATGAATTTGTTAGTTGTGAATGACTTATGTTGCCATCTTGGTGATGTCACTCAAAGGATACTTTTTCTTTTAATGTCACATGCTTCTTTTTTATAAAATCGAATTTATTGGGATGACATTGGCTAATAAAAGTATGTAGGTTTCAGGTGCACAATCCTATAATGCATCATCTGTATATTGTATTGTGTGTTCACCATCCCAAGTCAAATCTCCTTTCATCACATTTATTCCATACCCTTTCCCCCTGGTAATCACCATACTGTTGTCTGTGTCTATGAGGTTTTTTTTTTTCTTAATCCATTCAGTCTTCTCACTCAGGCCTTCAACCTCCTCCCTTCCCTCTCACAGCTGTCAGTCTGTTCTCTGTCTCTATGAGACTGTTTCTGTTTTGTTAGTTTATTTTGTTCATTAGATTTCACGTGTAAGTGAAATCATATGGTACTTAACCTTTCTCTGACTGGTTTATTTCACTTAACATAATACTCTCCATGCTGTCTCAAAGGTAAGAGATCCTTCTTTTTTTTTTTTTTTTTTTTTTTACAGCAGTGTATTATTCCATTGTGTAAATGTAGCAAAGGTTTTTATCCACTCATCTACTGATAGGTACTTTGGCTGCTTCCAAATCTTGGCTATTGCAAATAACACTGCAATGAACAAAAAATGTCACATGCTTTCTTTTCATCTATTTCTTCCCTCCTGCCTTTCTGACTTTTCAGTCAGTTATTGATCTTTGTCTCAATGGGTCACGATGCTACAGAAAAGCAGAGAAAGACTTTAGGGTTTCCAAAGTATTGGCTTTTATGTTGCAAAAATCCAGGGGTGGGCAAGGAAGGATGCCTGTACTACAGAAAGGCATGCAGTCCCAGAATACATATGTATGGCCTCAGAAGTTCTTCATACTCATGTTCCACTGGGGAGGGAAGCAGTAGTACATCTGCAAAAGGCACTAAATTAACCAACTTGGATGGACCAGATAGAAGGGTCATTGCAACAGGACTGAGTTCCCTCCATGAAAGAGGTCAGGTGGGAACAAGGGCTTCCTCATTTGTGGCCTGCATGAAAAGAGGATGGAGACCATGCAGTTTCTCACTCTCTCACGGGTATTGTGTATTCATCTGGAACTCAGACATAACTCCTGGCAAGCAATTTGTATGACTAACTTTTCACCACAGACCAAAAGCTTGCAATAAAAACTAAGTTTACTTATAAGAGAAAGTAATTGCACGCTTGAATAGATGGATTGAAATTTGTACATGAGTGACCCCCAAGTTCTTCAACTTTCTCAATCCCCCTTTCCTTGAATATCTTGATAGAATGGTTCAAACCTCCACCCCTTATATTGTAGGAAATTTAGCCCCCTTAATGTTTTTTATTATTTTTGGACATCACATTCTCTGGGCACTGCTTGTCCTGATTTTTCACACTAAATTCTCTGTTTCCCCTTCTGCTGACTGCTTTGCCTTTTCCCGTACACTGGACACCAATTTCCTACTTCCTTTGCTCCTCTAATGCATTACTAACCAAGGCTGATGAGAAGAGCAATTTGTAAAAAAAAAATTGAGGTTTGAGCTAATGGAAGGAAATCACAGCAAAAATTACTATAAGCCACTACTGGAAAAGGAACATTAGATATTAGAGTCCTAAGTCATTATTTCTTTAGGTATCTTTTTAGACATCGTTTCTGTTCTCTCAAGAGTTCTCTGAGTCAAAAATACTAGTGAATTTTCTCTGGAATGGTGTTTTGGAGCTCTCTGTACTTTTAAAAGTGTTTTTAAAGATGACCAAAACTGCATGGCTCAGTAGTTGAGTGTCAGCCTTTGAACCAGGAGGTCATGGTTCAATTCCTGGTCAGGGCATATGTCAGGGTTGCTGGCTTAATCCCCAGTGTGGGTTATGCAGGAGGCAGCTGATCAATGATTCTATCTCATCATTGATGTTTCTATCGCTCTCTCCCTCTCCCTTCCTTTCTGAAATCAATAAAAATATGTTTTAAAAAAGATGCTCCAAACTGTTTGTGGGCATGATCCGAGATGAAAGAACAGCGCTAAGAAAGGAACTCACCATGCTGAAACACTTAGACAATGTGGCCAGATGAGCTGGTTGCCAGTCAGCAGCCTCCCCTTCTTCAGCTCTCTGTGCTTTGTCTTGTTCTATAGTTTGCCTCCACATGTGACATCACTCTGTTTGCAGCTCATGCAGAAATGTCAGTAATTCACCTTCGCACTTCCTTGTGTCAGTTGCTAGGTGCACACCATGCTACCATCGTTCTTCAAAATGCCATTTTTAATGGGATGCTCTTCATTATACACAGAACCCTTCTCCCGAAAAGGTCGTAAGTTGCAGCACACAATAAGCTTGTTCCACCTAACCTTTGGTACCGCTGAAACTAAGAGAGTCCTTTTCAGAGTCCTGCACAAAGATAACCTATTCCTAACAAGAACCTTAAAAATGTCTATTGAACTTGCCACCGAGGCGGTAGCAGAGGACATACCAGTTTCACGCCTCTGTCATTAACTTCATTGAAATTCAAAGAGGGCAACTCCGGAAGCCCTGAGACCTGGTGCTGTGGAGTTGTCTAATCAATGTAACCGCTCAGCCTTGAATAAATTAACATGAAGCAATGTCAGCCCACTGAATCCCAGGAAATCACATCTTAGGGAAGAGTAATTAACTTGCTAAAACTATGAGAGCAGGAGATGCCAGGATTTGTTCAGGAAGATTTTCAACCCTATCGGACATCGCGTTAAACGAAAGCCGTGTGCAGGCTGACAGATTTCTGACAGAAATGAGTTGTAACTTGTAGGCAGAGTCAACGGAGCTCCCAAGTTAGGTTGCAGTGCATCAGAAAGAAGACACTGAAAATTCCTTCAACGCATTGTTCAGAAAGGAAGGGTACCCTCCATATTCAGTCTTTCATAATTTTATGGCATTACTCTTAGCAATCATATATCCTGAACACCTGTTACCCAAGCCTGAGTTTATTGGTTTGGTTTTATTGTTGTTGTTGTTGTTGTTGTTGTTGTTGTTAGTAGATGCCGTTGACCTTCATGGTGCAAAATCAGACTCATCTTTGCATCCTGACTGGCTAACCCATTGCCTTTTATATAGTGAATTTATAATATATGTATGTGATAACTTAGCCCCTGGTCAGGGGACTGGAACATAGTGACTAACTCATATCAGCCGTTCAGGACTATACAAGACAGATAAGTAGAATAATGGGATGAGTGAAGACAAGCCTAGTTAGAGTAATTAAATCTATTGCTATGGTAAATTAATTATGCACGTACATGTGTTCTCGCTACACATTTGCCTTTAAAAATAAGTGTCTCTCCTAGCCAAGATTTGGAAGCAGCCCTAGTGTTCATCAGTAGATGAGTGGATAAAAAAGCTGTGGTACATTTACACAATGGGATACTACTCTGCTGTAAAAAGGAAGAAAATTTTACCCTTTGTGATAACATGGATGGACCTGAAGAACATTATGCCAAGTGAAATAAGGCAGTCAGAGAAAGACAAGTACCATAATATTTCATTCATATGTGGAATTTACTAGTAATGAATAAAATGAATTACCAAGCTAAATAGAGACAGACTCATGGATAGATAGCAGGCAGACAGCTTGGGGGGCAGGATGGGTTGCGAGGGGTGTGTGTGGAGGGATTGAGCCCCAAATAAAATGAAAGAGAACTCATGGACATGGACAACAGTGTGGTGCTGGCAGGGTGGAGAAGGATGTGTAGAGGGGGAAGAGGGCATACAGGGGATAAATGGTGATGGGGAAAAAAGTGTCTCTCTGCTGCCTCAGGATCTTAGTGCATGCTCTTGCCTCCACCTGTAATTCTCTTTCTCTTGCTCTTCACGTGGCCAGTGTCTTTTCATCCTTTAATATTATTTTTGTCAGAATGATCTTCTCTGACAATATTCCCTGCCCCCATCACCAATTTCATGATACTTATAATATCTAACTAATTCATTTGTTTACTTATTATTATTTTTTTTTTACATCAAATATCTAAGTTCCCAAGAGTTTATTAAGGGAACTTAGATATGGGGAATGTCTTGGGCAGCAACTAGACAACATGGATATCCTCCATGCCACATGGTAGCTACTAAAGGGTTCTATAGCATTAGGCAGGATGGATAGTGGTACTGGGGTGTGACCAGCCCCAGATAAGCGGAAAACTCTTACATGCTTGCCCAAGGGAGTGCAAAGGCCTGTTCCAGGAACCAGAATGCCGGGGGCATAGGGTAGGGTTTGATCAGACCCTGTGAGGGGATTTATGGGAATCAATCTCTGTTCTGGCCTGAATCTAGCTTAAGGGTCCACAGCGATCACATCATGGGACAGTCTCTCCTCCACAAATAAAATTGAGAGTCCAGAAAAAATGTCACATATCCACAAGCAATTGTTTTTCATTAAGAGTGCCAAAGTAATGTTTGGTGGTTATGGGGGTTTGGGTCATAGGGTTTACTTTTTTTATTAGCCTGTATTTTCTATTAAAATGTAAGCTCCATGAGGTCCAGGACTTTTCTGGACCTCATGCACAACTAGTTATATGCACAACTAATCCACAAAATTCCAAGACTAAAAGCTGCAATATTATTAATGAAGAAATTATTTTCGAACAATGGTCAGTTTTCCATTGTAACATTATAACAACTATTTGAAATCCCTTGTTGAAATAATCTGGCCACTAAATATATATATATTGAATGCATAATAATATATTGAGTGGCCAGATTATTATGCGTTCAGAGATCATAATAATCTGTCCACTCAGTGTATAGTTTTGAGGTCTTACTATTATTAAATTGACAGTAAAACTCTACCAAGGAGTGGGGTAGTGAAGTAGTAAAGATGATGGGGATGATGATAAACATATCGGTGAACATTTGCTCCGTGCTTATTATATGCCTGGCACCAATCTAAGTGCTTTACATGTTTTAATTTTATTGCTCCTATGGGGTTTTCCTTTCCTGAATATGAATGTAGCTTTTTTTTTTTTTTTTTTTTTGCCATAGGAGGACCTAAAAAACAAAGTGGGAAAGAAGCTTAAGAGCTTTGAATTAATCAATTCTGGAGCAAACTTACACCTAACTTATCGCTAAATGGTATCATCAATGTCTTTTCTGTTTATATCATCTTTTTGTTGGGTCTTCTGTTCATTGCAGCTGAAAGCATCACCATAGACATGGACTTTGCATTAAGTTATTTCCAACAACACTTCTCTTAGCGAGGAACCCACTTTACACCAAAAGAATTGGAGCAAGGGGATGATGCTCGTGGGATTTGAAGGTGACAATAAGGGCTATTAAAGCACAAGTTAGGATATAAAGCCTTAGAAACTGGGATGCTGCCCTACAGGATATGCTACTTGATCTCAACCAATGACCAGTAATCATGCTTTCCCTCTGTTAGGCAGAATAGAAGAATATAGGGACAAAGGGTGTTAAATACGAATGCTACCTCTGAGTATTGCAGTAAGTGGCCCAGTTACAAAGTTTTTTTCCTACTTCCATGACTTTGAATTCTTCTGGTTTAGACCTTAGTATTCAAGGGAGACATGCTTCCACCAGGGGACATAAGAAAGAGCCCTTTAATTAGAAGCTGAGAATAGCAACTGGTCATTTTGGACTTCTCATGTCCCCGGGTGAGCAGATATAAAAAGAAACATGGTGTAGAGTTGGATAATGAATTCCGACTGCCAAGGGGAAATAGGATTTCTTTCACACCATGGTGGCAGGCAGGGATATGGATGGAATCAAGGACACCTGCTGGGATGCTTCCTCGTAATGCTATATCCAGAGATAAAAGTTAATAGTAGACTTTATACATCTAGTTTTCATGGGCTCAGATACCTCAGAAATAAAGATTTGGGTCAATTGGCTGGGTTGAGACAGGTTGGGTGCTTGAAATCAGAGGAGACATGTAATGGATGGTACAGGAAACAAATCATAAATATAAAATCACTAGAGACCAGGTGCACAAATTCGTGCCCGGGTGGGGTCTCTCAGGGTGGCCTGCGGGGATCGGGCCAAAACCCCCAGTCCAATGCCACCTGCAGCTCCTACCTGCCACTCCCGGCCCCACTGCACCTGCCTCTGGCTAGCGCCCAATCTGTCCTGATTGGGAGAGGCTCATGCCACCCCAGCAGCACTCGCCAGCCATGAGCCCTGCATCTCGTGCCCTCCCGAGGAGAGTGGCCTGTGGGATCAGGCCAAAAATGGCTGTCCAACATCCCCTGAGGGGTCCTGGATTGTGAGAGGGTGCAGGCCAGGCCGAGGGACTTCACTGGTGCATGATGGGGGCTGGGGAGGGACTGCGGGACGGCTCCAGGGCATGTCTGGCCCCGTCTTGCCCAGTCCCGATAGGGGCCAATTGGGGCTGATTGGGGATGACCACGGAGGGATGCGGGAGGTTGGCCAGTCGGGGAGGGACTTCAGGAGGGCTCCAGGGCATGTCTGGCCCATCTTGCTCAGTCCTGATCTGCCGGACCCCAGCAGCAAGCTAACCTACTGGTCAGAGTGTCTGCCCCATGGTGGTCAGTGCACATTATAGCAACTGGTCGACCAGTTGACTATCTGCCCCTTGGTGGCAGTGCACGTCATAGTGAGCAGTTGAGTGGCCTTAGCATATCATTAGCATATTACTCTTTGATTGGTTGAACAGTCAACCAGTCACCCGATGACTGGACACTTAGCATATTAGGCTTTTATTATATAGGATGGCTTCCTGACCAGTTGAAATAAAAATTATAGCACCTAATCAGATTTTTTTCTTTGATATTTAGTGTATCTATATATATAAAGAGCCTGTGACCTGAACGCCATAACGATTGGAACCACTGGTCACTTTGATGCCCACTGTGGCCAGCGAACCTCCTGATTGGGGGGTGGGGCTGGCTGGCCAACCTCCTGTGGCCCTTCCCCCAAGCCAACCCTGCCCCTGATGGGCCCTCACCACTCCAATTGGCCTGAAGCCCCTCCCTGCAGCTGGCCCTGCCCCAATAGGGGTCAGGATCGGCTAGCCAACCTCCTGCAGCCTCTCCCCCCTGACTGGCCCCATCCCTGATGGGCCCCCACCACCTTGATTGGCCTTCAGTCCATTCTCCTGGCCGGTCCCACCCCTGATCACCCCCCTACCCCAATAGGGGGTGGGACCAGCTGTCCAACCTCCTACAGCCCCTTCCCATGGCCGGCCCCACCCCTGATCAGCCCTCCCCCACCCCCATTGGCCCACGGCCCCTCTCCCCAGCCAGCTCCAACCCTGATTGGCACACCCATTCCAATCAGGGGTAGGGCCAGCCAGCCAACCTTCCCTGGCCCCTCCTCCAGCTCTTGACCCCCGATAGGCCCCCCCACCCCATTCAAGGGTGGGGCCCGCCAGCCAATCTCCTGCAGCCCCACCCCCAGCTGGCCCAGCCCTGATTGGGTCTCGATTGGGCCGGCCAACCTCCAGCCATCTCCTCCTCCAGACTGGCCCAGCCCTGATCCACCCCGATCGGGCCTCTGGGCCTCTAGTATATTTATAACTAAGGTATTATAAACATAATTTAGATATAGTTTTCAGTAAACATGTTTTTGTCTATTAAGGAAATGGTGTTTAGGGCTAGGCAGAAAGATTTTTAAAAAACTCCCTAATAGGTTTTGCTCAGTAGTGAGTGTCGCCTCACAGACTGAAGGATCTCAGGTTCAATTCTGATCAAGGGCAGGTACCTAGGAAGCAGGCTCAATCCTTGGCCCCAGTCGGGGTGCATGCTTGAGGCAGCCAATGGATGTGTCTCTCTTGCATCCATGTTTCTCTGTCTCTCCCCCTCCCTTCCACTCTCTCTAAAAATTAATGGAAAAAATACCTTCAGGTGAGGATTAACAAAAACAAAAAGCCCCGCTGATGTGGCTCAGTGGTTGAGCTTTGACCTATGAACCAGGAGGTGATGATTCAATTCCTAGTCAGGGCACATGCCCAGGTTGCAGGCTAGATCCCCAGTAGGAGGCATGTAGGAGGCAGCTTATTGATGATTCTCTCTCACCATTGATGTTTCTATCTCTCCTTCTCCCATCCTCTCTGAAATCAATAAAATTATAGTTTTAAAAAGTATGATAAAAAGTATGATGTTAGCTGTAGGCTTTTAAAAAATTGTCCTATGTTTTTAAAAAAATAAATTCTTTAAATGAAAATACAATATCTATGCACAAAAGCATCTGGGTACTATGATGAATTATCACACTTTAGTAAATACTACCCAAGTCGAGAAACACAACATTGCCACCAGCTCAGAAACCTTCCTCCCTTGTAAATTCTCTCAATCTACCACATTACCACTCTCTCCAAATTTAACCACCATCTTGTCTTGTAAAAACATAGATTAGTATGCTTGTTTACGAGTTCTATGTTAATAGCATCATACTTTTTAAATTGTTTTGTGTCTGGCTTCCATTGTCAACATTATGTTTGTGAGGTTCCTCACATGTAACATTAATGCATTCATTTCCACTTCTGGATGATGTATAGAGTTTTAATTAATATAGTAGTGTACACTCATTTTCTTTGCAGCAGAGCCTTCCATTAGACAGTTGGATTTTTTTTAGTACAATAATAATTTGCTATGTACATTCTTGTATATGCATTTTCTACACAAATGTATATACTTCTCTTGGGCATAAAACTAGGAGGGCAATTTATGAGTCAAAGTATGTGTATACATGCAATTTTAGGCCATGAGCTTTTCCCATGAGTTTTTTTGTTTTTTGTTTTTTTTTTTAACATGTCCCGTTATTCTGCTTTGGAAATGTTACTATTGAGAAGTCTAAAGCCCAATGTGACTTCTTGTTGTTGTTGTTTTTTAACATCAATTTTTTTCTGCCTGGATGCCTGAAGAATTCTAACTTTGTCTTTAAAATTTCATAACATAATGAGAATATACCTATCTTGATTATTGTGCAACTTTTTTTAAATATTGGAAGGTATATTTAAATTTTTTGTTTTATTCTAAATTTAGAGAAATGTATTGGTATTATGTCTCTGTATATTTTTTCTATTTTGTCTTTATTAAGGATGTCACTTATCTGCCCTTTACATTTATCAATTTATTTCCATTTACTTTAAGCCTTTTGCAATTTTTCCCTTCCTCTTTGCATTTAAATGGTGTTTTAAGATATTCTCAGTGCTATTTCAGTATTAACTTTTTTCTATTTCTAATTTATTTATTAGATCTATAGTGGTGGGGCTTTTTTTTGTTTGCAGTTTTTTCCTTTAGCTCTTCAACTCTTTCTGTTTTATCATTTTGTCTTTGAACTCTTATTTTATTGAATTTGTGTTTTTTTTGGTTTGTTTTAATTCTTTCATAGTGTAAAATACTTATGGGGAATCAATTTTGTTCCTTGGGTTATGTTTTCTTTATGACTGATTTCTTCATCTTCAATAACATGATAGATTTAAAAAAAAACTATAGTCTGTTTACATTGTCTCAGGACATATATACAGGGTGGAGCAAAAGTAGGTTTACAGTTGTGAGTATGTGAAACGGTTTATTCTTGTATTATAATTCTTTATTAATGTCTTTTCTTTTTCAAAACATGTGTTAATCCTCACTGGAGGACATTTTTTTCCATTGATTTTTAGAGAGAGTGGAAGGGAGGGAGAGAAACAGACACAGAGAGACAAACATTAATGTGAGAGAGACACATTGATTGGTTGCCTCTGCCATGCACTCTGGGGCCAGAGGTTGAACCTGCAACCCAGCTACATGCCCTTAACCTATGTACCCTTCAGTGTGCAAGCTGACACTCTAACTGCTAAGCAACACCAGCCAGGGCAATGTAAACCTACTTTTGCCCCAACCCGTTTTAACCAGTTCATGGTTACCAGAGTACTCTGTCTGGAAGTTTCTGTTATTACATAGTATGGGTAAATTCTCTTTACTATATTTCCTTTCCTTTGGACAGTTGTTTGATTTGTTACATTTTGATGATTGGTTGTCTATTCTATTTTTCTGAAGCCTAAGGGTTCAACGGTAGGAAAGGAAATGTACAATCCTTGTTCTAGACAACTTTGGCTTGGCGTCCTGAAATCCTTCTAATGTCTCCTATGAGGATCTATTTCCATTACTTTCGGCTTTTTTTCCAGCTTAAGATGATAAACCCCAGTAGCTAGTCTTGGCAAGCATCTCAAACGCGAAATGAGGCATGTGGCCCGGTGGCCACGAGTTTGACATGCTTGAGGGGCTTCTATTATTAAAAGTCTTCCCTTATCTTTCCTTAGAACTGCCTACTCATCTCTTCAGTTTGCTTACATCCAAATCAGAAGATATGAGTAGCATTCTTAGGATTTTTTTTAGCCCTATTTCTTTCCTTAGTAATGTTTTTGGAGAATGGGGGATCTGTTCAGAGTCTTGTACCACATAGTGTTTATGGTCTTTATTTCTCACACATGTAGTGAATAGTCATAGCTTTTGCTATGGATATATTAACGTGTTGATTATGTGGCACTGCCCCAAACATCTCGGGTGTAATGCAATATACACTTCATGCATAAATTCTGAATTTCTGATTTCTTTTCTTTTCTATGTTTCTATTGCCCAACATTTACAGCACAAAGCTATCCCCCTTCCTTTGTTTACTTGCTGCTGGTGAATTTGAGACTATTTTTAATTGCTTTACTTTTAAAAATTGTTTTAACCCCAAGACTGTGGCTTCATGTTATGCTTTATAATATGAGGCAAAAAACCTATTCAAATAGAGAATTACATAAAACCACATGTATTCATTCAATGAAAGTTTATTAGTTACCATGAACATAAGTCTATCATATTTTAATAAAAAATGTAATAGTGCTTTAGATATCAATTATCTTTCTTTTCTCAGCATTTATTATTATACTAGAGGCCCGATGCATGAAATTTGTGCAAGAGAAAGCCTTCCTTCCCCCGGCTGCTGGCACCGGCTTCCCTCTGGCACCTGGGACCTTGGCTTCATCTGGAAGGTTGTCCAGAAGGATGCCCGGTCTAATTAGCATATTATACTTTTATTATTATAGATAACCAGTCCTGAAATGGAAATTTTTGTTCTTTGTGAATGAATGCATGTTGGTTAGTTTTCCTATGTTACATATAAACACCCTTTTGGAATAATGATAATCTGCCCCTTTCTATAAAAATGCTTCTCAGTGAAATGACCCAGCCCTGAAACTCTTCTTACCAATACATAGAGTTATGCTAGTTTTTTTTATATTTCTATATTTATATTTAGAAATATTTCAGCCAGTAGCTATGTCTTATCCTTCTTTACAGAACACACACACACACACACACACACACACACACACACACACACAACTGGTTTTTTTTGGTTTGTTTTTTTTTTAGATTACCAGAATAATATAGCAAAATGTTTGACCCTGCATACTGTAAACTGTAACTCTAATACCAGGAATGTAATTTGAGATTCTTAACAAATCTCTTAGTGCAATTTTAAAAACAGATTCTCAATTAGGTTACTAAAATAAATACTGAAAATGAAGTATTTTATATTCTTTTCTCCTAGTGATATAATTTTTTATGAAGTTTTAAGGAAAACATTCATTATCTCCAAGTTTCTGTACCAAAAAAAGATAAAAATATATTTCACTAAAAGCATATTATAAGTCCAAAAAAGTCTTTATTTTTGCATGACATATAAACATTTTCAATGAAATTAAATATATCTGGTAATTTTTTAAGAGAATAATTTAATCCGGATTGCATTTTATTTTCAATGAGTATGAACTATTCCTTCAGGTAGAATATGACATAAAAATCTCCTTTAAAAACTAGAAATTATTTTTCTGTGCAGAAAAGATAAGACGTACAACATTTATATATTTACTAGAGGCTCGATGCGTGAAATTCGTGCTGGGGTCCTCGCAGCTGCGGCAGCTTGCCTTGGCAGCTTGCCTCGGCCCTCGCAGCCCCAGCTTCGTCCAGAAGGACGTCTGGGAGGTCGTTCAGCTGATCAGTCTAATTAGCATATTATGCTTTTATTATTATAGATTACCTTTATTAAGTGTGGCTATCACGTAAATTTATTAAGATATTTACCATACTCAAACCTGTGCTGCTATTACTAGTCATAATGCATATTTTTGTTATGTTAAATATAGCCCTTTAAATAATAGTCCAGGCCAGTGGTCGCCAACCTTTCAGGCCTCACGGACCACCAGTGGTCCACAGACCACCAGTTAGTGACGGCGGGCAGGCAATAGCAAACTGGCAAATATTTTCTTATTTGTTCACTTAATCACCCTATTAAAAAATTGATTAGTCTTGTATTTTATTGGTGGGGAAAAAAACCTTTCCTTAGAAGTTGGAAATCATGGATTAATTCAGTGAGAGAACTGATATGCTGAACTCTTACATCCCAGAATTTTTTCCTAGAACTCTTAGTTCCTACTAGGAACTATCCTGCAGTAATGTCTGAATACCTCTAAATTCCATTATCTTGTAACCATGATCAATGTCAAGGTGTGGATTTTTATTGGCCTGGTTTACATTAGTTTGGTTGATTTGCTTTCTTATTTTTATAGTTAACTAGAGGCCCAGTGCATGAAATTCGTGCACTTGTCTGGGGGATCCCTCAGCCTGGCCTGCACCCTCTCGCAGTCCGGGAGCCCTCAGGGGATGTCTGACTGCCAGCTTAGGCTCGCTCCCTCCAGGCCTAAGCTGTCAGTTGGACATCCTTAGTGCTGCCATGGAGGCAGGAGAGGCTCCGGCTACCGCCGCTGCACTTGCCAGCTATGAGCCTGGCTTCTGGCTGAGCAGCGCTCCCCCTGTGGGAGCACACTGACCACCAGGGGGAAGCTCCTGCATTGAGTGACTGCCTCCTGGTGGTCAGTGCACGTCACAGCGACCGGTCGTTCCATTGTTCCGTCGATTTGCATATTAGCCTTTTATTATATAGGATTGCTACTATTAACCCTTTGTACTCACTTGCTTTTTTCTCAATTCCTTTATTCTACTCGGGATTTAATTTTTTAAATACCCCAGATTTTACAAAGCGCGGCAGTAGAATAAAAAACTGGAGTTTCTTTTCATACAAACTTATTTATTTGGATTTTTTTATATTTCAAATTATTGATACATTCAAAGAGTATAAAAAGAGCTGCTACCAATGCTAACCGTGTCGAGTCACACTCGACATCTGAGTGCAGAAGGTTAAGTCTAAAATTTTATTTCTAATTGGGAATGGCCTGGAGTCTCAGAACACTGTACAATTTTCTACCTTTTCAGAGTTCATTTGTCTTTCCTATTTACTTTCTGCCTACTTGTGCTTGTGTCTGCTAATTGCTGGAGAAGCATGTGCACAGCCATGCTGTCTGTGTTTAATGTACATTCCTGATCCCTCATCACAAGTGAAGCCCTAGTGCCCTTGGCAATCAGTACTTTAACTCTTCTGCTCTGTCCTACGTCTCTATTTTATACCTTCCCTATTTTCAAAACTCTAATACTTCCTTTCCCATTCTCCTTCCCATCTTCAGCTTTTATTTTTATTATTCAGGAAAGAATGTCTGTGACTTCCCATGACCACAGATACTTACCTACATCTGGGCACTTATACTCTACCCTCTCTTCTACAAATTCTTCTTACCTCTTTGCTGTGCACAAAATCCCATCATCTCTAGCTGACTCAATGATATTGTCCTACCAACCTTCTCTGTTCTGTTTCATCAGTTTCCCCCTGTATATGAGCAGACTATACTTCTATCCTCACAACTTAAACAAAAACAGAAAACAACACAGAACCCTTGGCCTCTCTATTACAGTCTCACATTTATCCTTTCCTTTACATTTAAACCTCTTGAGAGAGTCTTCTATATCAGCAGTCTCCTATTTCTTCCCCACTCTCTCTTAACTTCACTCCAAATAGTCTGAGATAACCACTGACCTCCATAATGTCAAATCCAATGGTTATAATAATTATATATTACTTGTCAGCAACATTTATATCAGTTGACCCTTCCCTCTCTCTTACCTTCGTCACTATGGCTCTGCAACATCACATGGAGTGCTTCCTGTACCCTGTCCCAACCATTGCTATTTCCCTTCTCCTCAAATGTGCTACTATCCAGACTTTTATGGTAATCACATCATAGCTTATTCTTTTTTTTTCTCCTTTTCTTTTCACTTTTTGACCTCACCATGGATTTCTAAAAATTATTCTTGAATTTTACCTGTTTTTTGAACTTTATGAGTGGGGTCATATAAAAGATATTATTTTGTGTCAGGCTTCTTTTATTCAATATTATGTTTATGAGCCAGACCATGTTGTTGTGAGTAGCTGTAGTACTGTTGTTTTCATTGCTTTATACTAATTTGTTGTTTGAATACATCACAATGCATTCATCCCACAGTTAACACACATGTGGGTTTCTGCATCATTCCAGACTTGTGTCCTGACCTGGCTTCTAGCTGGGGTATCCTAGCAACACTGGCACCATGTCCAGGTGTGTTCAGCCGACCCATTCCATAAATGGTACTATTCCTGTTTAGCTACAGTAATCTAGTAGCTTTTCCCCATCTTTTTCCTTTCCATCCCCTCCTAGGATTGTCAGATTAAACAAATAAAAATACAATATGACCAGTTAACTTTGAATTTCAGATAAAAAACAATTTTTAGTCTAAGTATGTCCCATAAAATATTGGGGGCATACTTACACTAAAAAACAACTCATTGTTTATCTGATATTGAAATTTAACTGGATATTCTGTATGTTATATGGCAACCCTACCCCTTCTACCACTTTATATTACAGGGTCTTTAAATTCAGGGGATATGTGTGCTATACCTGTATCTTTACAGTGCAAAGAGCAGTGTTGGGTTCTGAATACATATTTATTGATTGATGGAAAATTCTCCTGGGAAGCATCTCAAACAATCAGATACTTAAAATATAATCTCTATTAAGACTTTTTTGAGCCTAGAAAAATGTTTTGAGCTATTTATCAGTAAGTAAGCAGTGCTTGGAAGTGTGTAAGGGAAGCTGTACTACAAAGCATCTATACTCACCTCGGTGATTCTGTAGGAGGCCAGCCTAGTAAGATGGTTCCCTTAAACCTATCTGTGCCTGTCTTTGTTCCAGGAGATGAATTAATGACCCTTTAGAGACAGAGCTATTTTTTTGCATTGCTCTATGATTCTCAGCTTTCATCTGGGCAAATAATTTAAACTTAACATATCTTTTTATTGGGTTAATTGTGACCTTTCCCCCGGGGCTTTGATAAAGGAGAGTAAAACTGCACATGACTGATTTTCACTGTGATCATTTAGTATATGAGCTAAGGGACTGTAGAAACACTTAGCGCAATAATGATATGTCCTGAGTCCTGGGTACATACCAGAGGTGGATGTGAAGTAAACACTGCAAGTCCTTCAAATTGTGTTTAATTAGCGAACCCACTGCTATATTATAGATGCAGCTCAAATTAGTTAATGCAGGGAGTTTATTTTGTAGCAAGTAAAATGTGAATACAAGTAGTAAGTGCAGAGTTAAGGAATTCAGCTGACCCTTTGACTCTTTGAATATAACTGGCTTTCCAGTCCCTAAAAGATGACAACCACACTTTGAGACATCAAATGGTGACCATTGCATTCTATCAAATGACTCCAGGTGAGCCTGAGAGATCTGCAGTTGTCTCAAGAGTCTGTCCCTCTAATTGCTGTGAGATCTTGTGTCATTGTTGGGCCCTTTCCCCCTTTCCATGGGCAGTGAGCTGACTTCAGTTCCAACGTTTGTGATTTCACATCTGATCTGATTGTTACTGAGCCATTGCCCTGTTTGGAGAATTCAGTTCTTTGATTAGAATTTTAAAAGGTTCTTCTCTTGTGGCCAGATTTCTGTTTCTCCCTATGTCTTATGCCTGGTTCCCTCACACAGAGGAGCCTTTGAAGTCGGTGGAAGCTCAGCTTCCAGAGATACACTGCTCTGCGGGGCGATGTTGGAGCAGCAAGAATGCAGCCCCTGCTTTTCATTTGGTTTGGGACCTAACTGGGAAAAATACTGTGGTTAGCAGTAAAGAACATGTTCGGTGTGTTTGAAGTAGTATTTAAACAAAACTAATTTTTTAAAACGAACTTTATACAGTTTTCTCATTTAGTAAAATGAATACTTATTGAGTGTTCAGGTCTATAGAGCAACTACTTGGGAACAAAAAGCACAGACCTATTTCTCACACTGTTTATCTCTGTCTATAACCTCCATGCTCATAAATCTAAAATCTTTAAATGAAATAAGGGTAGTTCTTACAGGGATATCACTTTCAGAATGCAAATATAATATTTAAGGAGATGTATTTAAAACCTCCACTGTTCAGAGAGCAATCATTGGGAAATGATTCTGAAAAGCATAATCTTCAGAGATAAAAATCAGAATGTGTTTGGTAGAAGAAGCACTGATTAAGTTTGGTGTATGTGGCATACAAATAATGCATTGATTCAGATAGACTTTTATTATGGGGGGAAGCGCATCAAGCCTCACTTAATGAATTAGTGTCTCCCTTTTTAGCTTAAAATTTCATTTTCATGACAACTGATTCCTGGCATTTATACTTTGCTGTCTCTTCAAATTAATACATTTAAAATGGAACTCATGACTTTCTTCACTTGGAGATGCTAAAAATTCTCAGCATTTGGAGGACCTGTAACCTTTCTTAAATGGGCCCTACTTCTAGTCATGGAAAATAATTCTTAGATGGGGCTTTAACTCCTAGTTTCATTACAAAGACAGATTGTCAGGGTAATAAATTAAAGGCACCTCACTGCAGTTCTTTTGGCCAATGTTCTACCACAGGCCCATATTAATATTTTATTCCCTTTAATATTATTATATGATGCAGGCTTTATTTAAATGGATTTGACGGGCCTCTTGGTTGGCTTGACAACCAGAGGGAAAAATTAATGTTCTGCATTTAATCTCAGCTCAAGGCGCTAAATTATTTTGGAGGTCAAAACCGTCATGCATATCATGCTAAATTATTGAATGTAATAACTATTAGCTAGCTGTCTATTTATGGGTTTTAAAAATTGTTTACTTCATGCATCTTAGGCTAATTTTTACGTAACTCTCCTTTAAGTTTTTCCCTTATATGTGCCACTATTATCCTGGCCCTTGAAACTGTGTGGTAACAGAATTACTTAAGATGCCAAGTGGCCATCTTATAAATGATGTCTAACATGCTAAATAATAAACTGTAGATAACGTTTCTCCTTTTGTTCGTTCATCTTCATAGGAGTTTAAGTATGCTCAGAGAAATAGTGACTTTGTTGCAATGGAAGCTATTATCTTAAGATACAAATCACAGAATGCTTTGTATAAAAAATTGATTGTTAAAAGAATCTAGTTGCTGAGGAAACTAGTAAACCATATTCTAATTATTGTAAAAATGATTGGAACATTATTTAAAAAGGAATTGAAGGGTAAAATGATACCATAGATTTTTTTTTAAGAAACATTTTAGTGGGGAGTGAAACAGAAAATAATGTAGTTATTATTTATAATGGAAATAAGTTCCATATCTCCATTGACATCAATGGTGTTGTGCAATACTCAGGGTGTATGAGTGTACTGTTCTGATATCCTGGACATTTTTTATAATGAGAGTTATAAAAAACTGTATCTTGAGAGTAGGATTTTATATTTTTAGCTACTAGAGAGGTGGTGAGGGGAAGTGTGAGTAAGGCACCTATTGTCCCATCTCAGTTCCGCCTCCTCTGGATTTTATCTTAACTATAGCGAGCACTTTTTATGTATAGGGCTTTCTGAGGTTAAGCAGTTTTAACTGCTATACTTAAAGCAACATCAGTCATGGCCAATGGGCCATGATGAAAAAAAAAAAAAAAGAGCTTCAAAGGAGAAGGTGATTTTTCTTCCTGGTAATGAATGGCGATGGACCAAAAAAACTTCCCGTACTTCCCAGGGCAGGATAACGGCTTCTCCGAGTAAATGTAGTGAGCACTTGACAAGGCTGGCTACTGGTGTACGGACTGGACCTCCTGAAAAAGCTGAAGCAGCACTCCTTATCTCATCTTTCTTCCTGTCTTTCCTATCTTGCTTACAAATTGCTTCATTCATCTAAATGAGAACTTTTTGGAAGGCTGCTGGTTTGGAAATGGCTGGTATATCTAGTGATTCAAGAGAGCTGCTTGGTGTCAGCTAGCCTTGCTGAGAGACTATTGAGCAAAGAGTCGTTAGGTGGTTTGGGAGTGTTCAGCCCCTGCCCTTCTGGGCAGCCCCTGAGGTCAGACAAATAGCTAGACTGGGGAGTGGCCTTGGTTGCTAGCCAGGCTGGGGGTGGGGAGTGGGGAGGAAAAGAGTTGAACACCCATGCTGTGAGAGTTTCTGTCACTGGGAGAAGACAGTGTTTCTTTGCCTTATCTTCATCCAGTGACTACATTAATGCAAAGGCAAAACTAAAGAAAGCAAAAACAACTTTCATGAATGCTTGCTGTGCTGGGACTGTGAAACACAGGGTCAAATATGACTTGGTTCTAGGCTATGAGAAATGGATAGACCATTGCCTTCCTCAGGCTGTTGGCCTTGTACCCAGCACTCCCTCACCTCAGCCTCCGGCAGAAGATTCCTAGGAGGAAACATTACGGGCAACCAGGCCAGGGAAGGCTGTGTAGCTACCACAGATGGGAAAAGGGATTTTATAATACAGGGCAAGAACGATGAAGAAGAGAGGAGTATACATATACTCTTGGAACAGAGAAAAGCAAGGGAGGTTTTGATAGGAGGGTTGGAGAGTTTGTAAACCCTAGGTGATTTGGAAGTAACTGGGTCATTATTTTTGTTGTTATTGTTGTTGATTATCTGTTTAGGATGTGAGCTTTTTGAGATCTAAGTGATTTCACAGATGACATTTTTGAGTTGGATGTTTTGGTTTTTATTTAAAAAGTGGTTCTTCCAGATTTTAGCTATTTCCCAGTTGCCCATCAGTAGATGAGTGGACAAAAAAAGCTGTGGTACATTTATACCATGGAATACTACCACAGATGGGAAAAGGGATTTTATAATACAGGGCAAGAACGATGAAGAAGAGAGGAGTATACATATACTCTTGGAACAGAGAAAAGCAAGGGAGGTTTTGATAGGAGGGTTGGAGAGTTTGTAAACCCTAGGTGATTTGGAAGTAACTGGGTCATTATTTTTGTTGTTATTGTTGTTGATTATCTGTTTAGGATGTGAGCTTTTTGAGATCTAAGTGATTTCACAGATGACATTTTTGAGTTGGATGTTTTGGTTTTTATTTAAAAAGTGGTTCTTCCAGATTTTAGCTATTTCCCAGTTGCCCATCAGTAGATGAGTGGACAAAAAAAGCTGTGGTACATTTATACCATGGAATACTATGCAGCTGTAAAAAAGAAGGATTTATTACCCTTGAGACAGAATGGAGGGACCTGTAGAGTATTATGTAAGCCAGTGAAAGAAAGACAAATATCATATGACCTCACTTTTATGTGGAATCTAATGAACAGAATAAACTGATGAATAAAATAGAACCAGAGGCATGGAAACGTGGGACAGACTGACGAATCTGAGGGCATGGGGATGGGGACTGGGAAGAGATTAACCAAAGAATCTATACGCATATATGCATTGCCCATGGGCACAGGCAGTTGGATGGTGAAGGCCTGGGGTGGGGTGGGAACTGGGCAGAGCGAGGCAATGAGCAGATAAAGATAAAAAGTTTTTTAAAAAATAAATAATAAAAAAGTGGTTCTTCTTTTCTCTTTATTGCTCTCATTTAACACTGGAAATACCTTATACTTAGAGAGGCCTTTATGTTTATAAGAACTGGAGTGGGGCCCAAGGAAAAAGAAGCAGAGAATTTACTTGAAATATTTTGTTCTACTTACTCCTGACCACCTATAGTTTACAGAGGAAGAATAATATTACTAAATATTAGTGGGAAATAAATAAGTAGAGGAAAACATGTCTAATTCTATGACTAATAGCAGTTTGTAAGAAATCACTATTTTACTTAAAAAAGAAAGTTCCTTAAAAATACATTTTTTAAAAAGCACCCTTCCCTCCCTCTGTAATTAGGAAACATATAAAAGGTTTTATTAAAGTAAATCATTATTATTAAATTAAATATTATTACTTAAAAATATACATATTCTAAAAGATGCTGCTCATAATTCTTTTATCACCTTGAAGTGTTCAGACTTTAATAGATGAAGAAGTAATAATATTAACCATTCTCTGTTATTCATAGAAAATCTCATTAGTTAATTATTGAATGGCAATCTCAGGCTAGGAGAATGAGACCACCACTGTGGCAAAGGAGTCTCAATTCTTTTGGTAACTGCAAAGTGGTAATTGGTATATTAAGTAATCATGCTCCATGAACAGACATTAAAGTCCTAGAAGTCATCTATGAAGGGGAGTAAAAGTTATATATAAAATAAGATAAGGGTAATCACAATTATATTAGAAAGGTTTGATAACAGCTAAATTTTAATGGGAGAAAGAATTTCCTTTTTTCTTACAGAGTTGCAGTCTACATGCTTTGCTTATTGGCTGTTGGCTAACTAGGCCTATAGGGTGTACTAAAGTTGGCCGGGTACATTTAGGAAACAGGTCTACTCTTCTGCCCCTATTATCACTTCTGGATGACATCTTGTATAAAATCCATAACTTTGTCTTACTTTTTTTAAATTTTAAAATGTCTAGTTTAGTCTAAAAAACCTATTTTTTTAAATCCTATTGAAAGTTTCTCCATCCCTCTTTCTCTGATTTTATTTCCCTGCCCCTTGCTTCTGGCTCCTTCCCAAAAAAGGAAAGATGAGCAAAAATGTGTCCAAGCCCATTATATTAGACTTCTCAGCTGCCATAATAAAATATCACAGGCTGGGCAATTTAAACAACAGAAATTTATTTTTTTCATAGTTCTGCAGGTTGTGAAGTCCAAGATCAAGGTACTGCTGATTCAGTTCCTGGTGTGAGCTCTCATGCTGGCCTGCAGATGGCTGCTTTCTTGAGGTGTCCTCACATGGTTGAGACAGCGAGCTCAGGTGTCATTTGCTCGTCTTATAAGGGCACCGGCCCTTTTGGATCAGGGCCTCATTCTTATGACCTCATGTAACCTTTATCACCTCCTCACAGGCCCTATCTCCAAATACAGTAACATTGGAGGCAGGGCGTCAACATATGAATTTTAGGGGGACACAAGACTGCAGTCCACAATACCCATTGTACTTCCCTGGTATTTTATTTATTTGGTGTTTGTAGTTCTCTATTGATTCTCCAGCCACTTTTATTATGGCAAGATTTCTGTCATGGATTATAAATACTGGGTTCCTTCTCTTTATTAGTGAGGGCAAAGGTTAAACTGCTTTAACAAAGAGACCAAACATACAATAGCTTAAATTATGCATTACCAATAGTAGTGAAAATTGGGTCTTGGGGGGAGGAAGGAAAGAAAATATCTTAGGTATTAAAAGGATTTGTGGCCTTCTAAAGCACAACAAAATTATTCCTTAGTTTTTAATCTCTCCCATTATGAAGAAATTAAATTAAATTAAAATTAGTTAAATTAAATACATTTGTTCTTTATCCTTAGGGGGCAATACTGGGGGAAAAAAACATTGAGAAACACTGGCTTATATAAAATGGAGATTTTTTTTACTCTCTTACTTAACAATCCAGCTCTGCCTCATAAGATCATTTAGGGACCCGAGGTCCTCACATCTTATTGTTCCACCATTACCTAGGATTTACCCTGGTCTGCAAGATCAAATACCTGCCCCAAACATCTGTTTTTCAGATAGAAGAAAAGAGGAAAGAGGCAAATCCAGGACAATTTTCAGTGTTAGCAAGTGAGACAAATGTTGTGCCCATTACTTCTGGCAGCCTTGCCTTGATGATGACTTAGTCATGTGGTCACTTTAGTGAAAGGTGCTGGGAAATATGCTCAGCAGTTTGATAGGCATACGTTCAGTAAGAGGGAGGAAAAAACCTGTGGGAAGTAGCAGCCTGCCATAGGCTCCCAGAAAGTGCACTGTGGCTGACCGCTTAAGATCTTCCTTCAGCTGCTGCCCTCCAGGGTTCCATCCCCACAGCCCCTTTCTCCTGTGGTTCTTCATCCTACAGGCTGCAGTCTTAGGCAGTAGCCTTTCAAGACCATTCTAGCCTATCACGCAAGAAAGCCTCCTTGGCCAATCATGTAACCTTGCTGCATTAAAATAGTAGAAGCACATTTTGATCTCATAACTGCATTCTCTCCTCCTCACACTGCACACACAGTCTACCCTTGCTAACCTGCTGACTTCCGAATTTCCAGGTGAAAGGAAGGCACATTTAAGGGGACACATGTTAAGATGTGGGAACTCTGGTTCTCTATTCTTTTAGTAGCAGAGGTAGCTCAGTCACTTCTTGCAGGTGAGGAGAAAGATGTCTGATGCCGTGAGTTTTAAGTCTCCCCTCCTGTAAACATCCCCCAGACACTTAGAGAAATGCTTCTTCTTAAGCTTCCTCATTTGCCTTTGGGGATAAAAAGCAACCGTATGCCCTCCTCTTTGGGAATAGTAAGGGAGATACCACAATGCTTTCAGTTCCTTTGCTTTAAGGGATTATTCACTTTGATCAATTTCCTTAGAGTTTCCAATATCTCTTACAAAAAGGTGGTCTAATGTAGCAGATGCTTTTGGTGCTCTGCATCACATCCCCTTGGTTCATTTTTTATTCAGCAACAGCTGTGGTGGATAATAATGGGCAAATGGTTATCATCCCACCCCAAGTGTCTAGCACAGACCTCTCCGTTTTTGTCTCAAGCCCTTCTCTAAAGAATCAGATGTCTCCTCGCCCATTTGTAGGCTCAATCCCAAAGTGTGGTGTTGTTAACACCATAACCAACCCTTAGCCAGTGGGCAAGCGAGTAGATAAATGCCCAGACCCCCCTTTTTTTTGGGTGGACCATCATCACAAGCATTTATATCTGTTTCTCAGAGGTTCCTGCAGAATTTCAGTAATGTGCCATAAGTTGGCTTTTCCATTTTTCCTGCTCTGCTTTCTTGTTTGACAACTAAATGAACGACTTCAGTACAAGTCTTTTTTCTCAGACTCTCCTTTTGGAGGAACTCAAACAAAGGTACAGTTTTGTTATATTTTGGTAAATCTTACAGCGATAGAACTAGTAGCTCTCTTTAGAAGGAAGAACTACTCAGTCATTTTTAGCAGTTTTGGGGACCTCAAGTGAAACTGAGTGAATAGAAAAAGATTTCAATTTTATCTTTTCATTTCTAAAATAGTATATTTTCTTAAGTTCACCAAGCTTTATATTAAAAATTAGTGTTTTATAAAACAAAGAAATATCATTTTTCTTTTACAGAAGGCATTCTCAATGAATTATGTGCTAATGTCCTATGATTGAGTTATCTAAGGAAAACTTGGGCAGTTGGCCAGTGTGTAAAATACCGGGCAGTCTTATTTGGTAGCTTAACTGCAGGCACGGTACCCAGGATTAATTAGCTTATGCAAGAATTGGCTTGTTGACTGTGAAGTGACCTCCACATCACAATAACCTTTATGTTTTAAATTTGCAGGCCTTCATTTTGGCCTTTTGAAATTTGATGTTATACCCTTTGTCTTGATTATAGAAATTGTTTAACAGAATTTTGTGTCTCTGTGATTAATATTTGAGGGGGAAATTAAGAGGTTAATAAATGTGTTTTGGGATTATCACAAATATAATAAGTAATCAATATTCATGGTGCTTTTACCTAATGAGTATTGCATCTCTCTTCCTTAGTGATCATTAGGAAAGCTAATGGAAGAAAAACATGCTCCTAGGACAAATATTTGCTTTCTGTATGCCTTTCTGTAATTAAAAATAATTGGCACTTGACATGAAATAGTATACAGAAACCATGTCCGGCCATGCAGTCTTCCCTTATTCATCTCAACTCTTCTGTGGAAGGTCAAGTTGTATCCTGTAATTTACTAAAAATGCTATCATTATTTTAGAAACATTTCTTCAGAGTTGAAATGATAACTGGCTTTAATATAGAAAGGTTGATAAAACTTTTATAAATCACCAGTGGCTTAGGGAAAAAAAGACTAGCTGCTGATTACTTATGATTTCTACAAGTTCTCAGAGGATTGTCTAAGACTTTTGAGTCTCTTTCTGTCACCATCTCCAGTGGTTTCAATGTGTTGGACTCGAAGGAAATTGGTAAGAACACTTCAAGATTGTTCAGAAAGTTTGCTTCCAACCCTCTTATAAGAAATAGGCTCACAGTTGACTAGGGAGTAAAGCAAAATTTCCTGGAACATTGTTAAAACACGCTATTACATCCCTTGGCTCCACTCTTCTTTACTACACATACAAAAAATACTTGTAATTTTCACAACTGCACAACTAAAGTTTCTTTTCGCAATGTTGTTTATGACCCAGTTTTAACATTTTGAGATTTTTTTCAATCACTCTTTTTCTAGCACAAAGAATAGTGTCCATCCATCATTAATTTATACTGCTCATATATAGCTGAAGTGTATCTGGGAATCCTTTTGGGATCTCCAAAAGAAATCTGAAGCATGGATTTTCTGTTCACCAAAATTATTTTTGGAAAATAAGTGTAGATAGATACACATTTTTTTTTTAAAAGAGAGGAAATATTTTAAAGGAGCCCAAGTCCAAAGAATCTCAGATTTAAACACTGCTTGACTATGAAATAGTCTCAATTAGGAGCACACCATGGTGCTAGCTTTTAGCTACTTTACAGTTTGCCAGTAGTTAGTTTGATTTCCTTTTATATTCAAAGTGCTATTAACTCACTTATTTGAGTTCTATTTTAACTAATTTACACTTTCTTATAATATAGCAAAAAAACCGCCCTAACTAGTTTGGCTCAGTGGATAGATCGTCAGCCTGCGGACTGAAGGGTTCTGGGTTCGATTCCAGTCAAGGGCATGTACCCTGGTTGCGGGCACATCCCCAGTGGGGGATGTGCAGGAGGCAGCTGTTCGATGTTTCTCTCTCATCGATGTTTCTGGCTCTCTAGCCCTCTCCCTTCCTCTCTGTAAAAAAATCAATAAAATATATTTAAAAAATATAGCAAAAAACATATTGGAATTGTCCAAAATTAAATAGGTTTGTATTCAAACACTGCTGCATGGACTTTTCTCTCTGATGCCTGGGGGTCCATAGCAAAGAAGATATCTAGATACAGGAATTTGCATTTTAGGATGGAAATCTTATGGGAAGGTAGGCAATTTATGAATAAACCAGCATTTCTCAACTTTTAGTTTTCTAAGGAACTATTTGGTCACAAGGCATCTTGAAGTCTGAAGGCACATATGTAGGAAATGATTGATATATTAGTCACTTTTTAGTTTGCTTCTCTGACAGCTTTCTCATGAATATCTATTGAAATGATGCCCTTTTCATCATATCTGCCACCATTACTTTAGTTTAATCTCTTGAGAGGGCATGTCTAAAGTATTTCAATAATCTGCAAATAGACTGGTTGTTGGTGATAAATACTATCTTCTTCCTGATACGGTGAACTATTCTAAAGCACATTTTACATAGTTCCTCAGAAGGTTTCTCTTGTGTCTCCATTCAGTTTAATTGTTGGCCTTTGCCAAAACTAAATGGGCTGTGGCAGATGGCAATGGCTGACTGTAAATGTAGCCCACTGGTAGTCCTAACCACAGCTACTGTGCTCAACGTAGAATCTTACTGCAGCACATCAATACAGACTCTGGTTCTTGGCATGTAGTAGTTCATCTGATAAGTATACTTTTTCAGTTCTCATAATTAAAAGAGTCAGACACAGTTTGTGTTTACATATGAAGGATAATAATACTGTTCATTGGCTTGTCCCAAGATTACATTACAATCTAGTCTTCAGGAAGCTTGACCATCTTAAAATTCTGCAGGGTGTTGTGTTACCTTGCTATATGGATGACATCATGCTAATTAAATTTGGTGAGCACAAGTGAAAAGTATGGTGGTACCTTAGCAAGGTACGTGCATGCCAGAGTCTCTGCGATAAACCCTATGAAGATTCAGGATCCAGCCAGGACAGTGACATTTGAAGGTGCCTGGACATTGTCTCTGAAGGACAAGTTGATGGACCTTGTACTGCCTATCATTAAGAAAGAGACATAATGTTTGGTGGGCTTATTTGAATTCAGAGGTGGCATATTCTGCACTTGGGAATCATATTCTTACTCTGAGTAATTCAGAAAGCCACCATTGAATGTGACCCAGAGCAAAAGAGGGTCTACAGCAAGTCTGGGCTGTGGTGAAAGCTGCCCAGCCATCTAGACTGTATGACTCAACAGACATGACAGTGCTGGAGGTACTCATAATGAATAAGGATGTTGTATGATGAGTCACTGTATAGTCTGCTATGGTTCTAGATCAAGATCCTACCTTCTGCAGCAAAGAACTACTATTTAATATCTAAAAAACATCCTTGACATTCTGCTATGCCCTAGTAGACAGGTCGCTTGAACATGGGACATCAAATGAGTATGAAACTGGAGTTGTCTATCATTATTTAGGTAATTTCCAATCCACTGCATCATACGATTTGGCAATGTAACAGTAGCACATTGTTCAATAGAATGGTACATTGAGGAATGAACACAAGCAAGTTCTGAGGGCACAGGAAGTTGCATGACAGGTGGCCCAGACTCTATGTCACCTGTCTCAATTGCACTAGTGCCTCTTCTGCAGCTGTCACCTATGGACTCATGTGGGGTTCCCAATAAATCTCTTTGTAACAACATGATCCAAGGACTTATAGAATGCCTGATTTACTGAAATGGGATCTGATATAATATTGCTTCAGACCTCTTTCATACTGAAAGAGGTTCAACAGTGGGTACATAATCATAAGATTTAATGATCCAACCATATATGGCATCACCCAGAGCAGCTGGCCTAATAAAATGATGGAATGGTCTATTAAAGGCTTAATTAGGGCCCAGTCAAGAACAACCTGCTATGGTGTTGTAAAAGCAATATTCCATTGTGATATATTGCTGATATATGGTACTCTGTCCAGGATCCAAAAAGGCAGAAGTAGGTTTTGGCTTTGCAAACATCGCTCCAGTGATGAACTTTCAGAATTTATCCTTTGGGTTCCTACAATCTTAAACTCGGCTAGATTGGAAATCCTAATTACTGGTAGGTGTGGCAGTTTCACTGAATCTGAAGAATAATTACCATTTGCATTTTAGGGGAGTGATAAGAGTTCTGCCAAACCTAAATCTATAACTATCAGCTGGGTTTTTCACAGATAAGACAGAAATTGATCTTGATTACCATGAGGATTTATGGTGAGCCACTGCACAATGGGAGCAAAAAGGATCTTGTTTTTTTTTTTTTTTTTTTTTTTTGCAACTAGGGGATTCACTGTAGTTTTTTGGGGGGCATTCATACACAGCGATGATCATATATGGCCAATTGCAGCTACTGTGGTTAAAGATAAAGTAATTATGGGGCTTAGCTTCTTGAAGATAAAGTGCTGATAGAGGAAGGAAATTTTGAATTGCTGACACACAACTGGTTCCATGTTGAAGTATCGAGGATTGTTCCACTAAGCCTTCTTGTGGAATCTTTTGTGAAGATTGTGGACATACCAACTAGAAACTTCTGTGATGAACTGGACGTAATGTAGGGCACAAGCATATCTAAGAAGTACAAGGGGCAGATCATGCTGACCATTTTTTTAATGCTCATTTTACATCCACTCTGCCCAAGTGTTTGCTCCTAGCATTACTGAGGCAATTAGCTGCAGGCATAGTTTGATAGCTCCACAACTCAACTGTATCAAATATCTTTTATTTACTGCCTCGAGATTTACCTCCTGCTACTATTCATAATTCCTGCAGGAGTCCAGTCAACCCATGATGGTTCATGAGCATACTTGGAAGTCCAAAGGAAATAACGTTCCTTTGGGGAAGCTACCCAGTAACTCAGAAGGCTTCCTGTAACATTGAGTCAAAGTAGCACATGGTGATGATCTATTCAGTAATGCATACTTAGATTGGTTTTTCCTGTTTCACTTTTTTCCAGTAGTCTTACTCCTGTTCCCTGGGATCACGTCCCCAAATCAGCTGTCTGCACACGAGTCCCTCATCTCTGTAGATCTGATATGGTCTGTCTGTTGTCACCCCTTTTTTTCTCCAAATCATTGCCTCTATTGTGGTCAGTCAGGTCTTTCTAAAATGCAAAAGAGATCATGTTATACTTTTATTTACAGCTTTTAATAGGACTCCAAATGCAACTCATCTTATGGCACACATGACTCTCTGTGTAATACTTGGAAAGTCCCTTCTACAGCACGAATGGATGAGACATTCAAACATCAAAGAAGGGTTCAGGAGTGTTGACAGACCAGAATCCACTGAAATGCAGAAGTCTTCTCTTGCAAGGAAGTATACTAGTAGATTTGAGAAAGATAATATTTTCCTTTGACTCCAAGCATATTTTTCATCATGTACATTTAACTGTTCCATAGAATCCCAATCACTTTCATTCAGTTTACTCATGCATGTATTCAGCAAACTTACACGGAGGAAAGAACGCACTAATTACTCCTATCGCAGTGATGCTCTACATTTAGGCAGCTTTGTTCTTGTCTAGAGGAGCTGGGTTTAGTTAATCTTAGCCCATTCTGGCTGAGGCTTATTAACAATTGTGCACCAATACTGGCAGGCAGGTAGAAGATCGAGACAAGAATATGCAGTCAGAGTGCTGGATTCTTAGTACTCATTCTAGAACTTAAAAAGTGCATGTAGGGACACTAGTATAATTGACCAGATTAGAAGAGGAGGTAGGGCAGGAATTCTGACTAGGAATCAATTTATGCATATAGGAGATCTATTTTCTGGGCATAACCTTCTAAGAAACATAATGACTGATGGTGTGGAACAGCGATGAGGAACCCAAGCACAAACCATTGAACCAACAGCAGATAAAAGCCGATGTTAACTAAAAGCCTTATATTGTCATTGTACCTAACAGCAAGATAAATGGGTTCTGGAATAAAGAACTGAACTACCAGTAGTTTTCTTGTGGAGGAGGGTTGTCTAATCAGGCAAATCTTTCCACAGAATTGGGATAAATATGTGAGATAGGTTGCTAAACTGGGACACATCTGTGTACTAATATGATTCGTTTTCCTGTACTCTTGGGGACTGGCTGATGCATCTGGGTGGAGGCAGGGTGGGTGGGGGAAGTTGATAATTCTTTCCTTTTTCCTCAGCTTATAGCTGTTTACTGGCTATGAGGCTTTCTCTACTAGGCCAATGAAATTAATGACAAGAAAACTTCAGCTTTCACTGACATTAATTGTATTTGAATAGCCTCTTACAAATATTTCAATTTTTTGGTTGATTAAATAAAAAATGGAGAAATCATAAAGATAAAGATAAAGATAAAGATAAAGATGAGTTTACTCATCTGAGAGAATGGGCAAGCTTTTTCAGAACACAGCACCATTAGTGGACAGAAGTACAACTTAGAAAGAAGGAAGCAATTTGTCTTTATGAGATGTGTGACTAGGCATGATTTCAAGCCTGTGATTGTGAATATGACTTTAATGGTCTGGACAAGAAATAAGTCTAAAAACAGGCACAGCCTTTGATATGTTGAGAGATGAGGTTGATGGGTCCATTTCTGATTCAGTAGATGAACAATGATACACTAAAACGCTATAAAAAGCCTCCTTCAGCGAGGCTGAAACAATGGTTTTAATGATTCTCTACAGATTTCTTGAAAGGTACTCATTTTAATTCAAGGTTAACCCTGAACTCCTGATCCAATACTTTTAGGTTTGATATGGAACGGATTAAAATATTCATAGACTACATCTCAAATACATTTGGACTTGACATTAAGAATTACCCTTTTTTTTAAAAAAAAAAAAGAAAACTGGTTGGAATTTGCAATTTCAGAACTAGTAAAAAGCATTTTGGGTCATTTAATTTAAATTTCTCCTTTTAAAGATGTAAAAAATTGTATTTAGGAAAACTATAAAGTCACATGCTTATTAAAATACTATGTAAACTTGAAATTTGTTCTTACATATTTGATAAAGTAGCAAGTTTTTGAAAATTGTTAAGGGAAAAAAACTTTTGTAAAGAAATGCTACTTAGTTTCTTGGTTTGTATCTTTGCTTTTTGTGTGTGTGTTTTTTTGTTTTGTTTTTGCCAGCATTATGAGATTGTGCCAGCAAAGATAAGGGTTTAGGGAAATTAGCCTGTATTATTGGTCTCATGTGGGTGCCTTCATTAGACTAATAGACAAACTAGTCTTTATACTTTATTTTTTGCCTCTCTAGACTATTTCCTACACAGAGTTCAGTGTCTTCCTTAAAAACAAGCAAAGAAAAGCAAAGCAAATCAGATCCTGTAGCTTTTTTTGCCATTAGAATACAATCCACACTCCTTATGGAGGCCTTCAGGTTCACATACCATGCTGTTACAGGCTAACTTGTGTCCTCCCTCAAGTTTGTATGTTGAAGTCCCAATCCCGGTACCTCAGCATGTGACAGTATTTGGAGACAGGGCCTTTAAAGAGCTCATTTAATTAACATGGCATCATTAACATGACACCAATGAACCCTAATTTAATATGACTGATGTCCTTGTAAGAAGAGATTAGGACTTAAATACAGAGAGGAAAGAACATGTGAAAACACAGAGAAGATGGCCATCTACAAGCCAGGGAGAGAGGCCATTTGTTTTCTCCATCCAGCATAGTCCAGTCAATTCAGACCAAGGGCGGTCATCACATTTGTTGTTCTTTTTGTCTGGAATCATTGGTGTCATGATCTTTAGTCAGCTGGCTCCTTCTTGTCTCTGTATAGATGCAATCTCGGCTGAGAGGTCTTTCCTGATCTCATTTAACATAGTTCCTCAACCAAACTTAGTTATTACTCTTGCATCGCCCTGTTTTATTCATTACTAGAGGCCCGGTGCACGAAATTCGTGCACGGAAGGGGGTTGTCCCTCAGCCCAGCCTGTACCCTCTCCAATCTGGGACCCCTCAAGGGATGTCCGACTGCCCGTTTAGGCCCAATCCCTGGGATCGGGCCTAAACGGGCAGTCGGACATCCCTCTCACAATCCAGGACTGCTGGCTCCCAACTGCTTGCCTGCCTGCCTTCCTGATTGCCCCTAACCGCTTCTGCCTGCCTCTCACAATCCAGGACTGCTGGCTCCCAACTACTTGCCTGCCTGCCTTCCTGATTGCCCCTAACCGCTTCTGCCTGCCAGCTTGATCACCCCCTAACCACTCTGCTGCCAGCCTGTTTGCCCCCAACTTCCCTCCTCTGCCGGCCTGGTCACCCCTAACTGCCCTCTCCTGCAGGGTTGATCACCTCCAACTGCCCTCCCTTGCAGGCTTGGTCCCTCTCAACTGCCCTCCCTTGCAGGCCAGGTGCCTCCCAACTGCCCTCTCCTGCTGGCCATCTTGTGGTGGCCATCCTGTGTCCACATGGGGGCAGGATCTTTGACCACATGGGGGCAGCTATATTGTGTGTTGCAGTGATGATCAATCTGCATAGTACTCTTTTATTAGATAGGATAGAGGCCTGGTACAGGGGTGGGGGCCAGCTGGTTTGCCCTGAAGGGTGTCCCTGATCAGGGTGGGGTACCCTTGGGGCGTGGGGCGGCCTGAGCGAGAGGCCTGTGGTGTTTTGCAGGCAGGCCATGCCCCCTGGCAACGTAAGCGGAGGCCCTGGTATCTGGAATTTATTTTCCTTCTACAATTGAAACTTTGTAGCCTGGAGCAGAGCCAAGCCTGGGGCTCCCTCCAAGGCCCAAAGCCATTTGTGTTGGGGTTATAATTGAAACTTTGTTGCCTTAAGCTGGTGGACCTGGCCAGGGTGTGTGGAAAGCTTTGCTTCCCCTGTTGCCAGCGGCAACCCTGGCCTGCTCTCTCAAGCTCCATTCTGCCGCCATTTGTTTGAATTTGTTTACCTTCTATAATTGAAACTTTGTAGCTTGAGTGGAGGCTTAGGCCTGACAAGGGCAGGCACAAAGCTTGGCTTCCTCTGTTACCTAGGAAACCTTGCTCTCTGTGACTGTAGCCATCTTGGTTTGGGTTAATTTGCATACTCGCTCTGATTGGATGGTGGGTGTGGCTTGTGGGCGGGGCTTGTGGGTGTGTCGGAGGTATGGTCAATTTGCATATTTGTCTATTAGATAAGATAGCTTTCAATTTTGGAAATTATGTTGTTTATTATTTGTTTCTGGTCAGTTTCTCTCTTCTGTCCACCTCAAAGAAAGCAAAACTTGGACTCTTTTTTTCTAGGCTTATTTCCACAATTAGAATAGCACCTGGCACAGTAGGCCTTCAATCAATATTTCTTGAATAAAGACATGAATAAATGAATGAATTCAGTATTACTTCTAACTAGCAATTGTTTAAATTAAAAATTTTAATTGATTTTTAGAGAGAGATAGAGAGGGAGAGAGAGATAGAAATATCGATCAGCCTCCTCCCCTAGCCCACAACCCAGGCATGTGCCCTGACCGGGAATCAAACTGGCAAACTCTTGGATTGACGCTCAACCACTGAACCACACAGGCGAGGCTCTAGTTAGCAATTTTATGGGAGGAGTTACAGAGAAGGTGGCAGTTGAAATTAAAGTAGCAGTATTAGTTGGATTTCCATAGAAGTTTTGGGGTAGCATTCAAATGTGGAGGAAAGGATTAAAGTAAAAGTATAGTGATTGGAGAATTTGGCATAAATTCAGGGAACATAAAATTACTACTTGTGTTGAACATAGATGCACAAAGGTGGAACTATAGGACGATGGTATACTTTACACTAGAGATAAGGTGGATCATTAAAGAATTTTGTGTCATAGTGTTACACAATGAATACAGTACTTTTAAATATTTTAAACTAATTGCAATATGTAAGATAGATTTGATGGGAAACCCTAAAATGGCAAACCATTAGAAAGCAAATTACAATTGTTCATATATTGGAAAGCAGGAAATTACCCTGGTAGCCACAGAAATGACCAGTGGAGAATAAAATCTATGAGTGATTAGAGAGGCTGAAATGATAGGGCTTGGAAATTGATTAAGTGAGGTTTCAGTAGCAAAGTTGATTAGATGTTTTATATAACTTTTGGAGTATATATTTCTAAATTATTATAGAAATAGTGACATCAATAAGAATGGAAAATCAGAAGAAGGACCTTATAGGGGGAATACATTGAATGTTAAGTATTGCTGGGACCAGTGATGGGCAACCTTTTGAGCTTGGTGTGTCAAACTTCGCCAAAAAACTGAGCATAACTCGGGTAGTGTGTCCCTTTGAGGAAAAAACATTATTTCGCAAATGTTTCATCCTCAGGAGCAGCAAATGTTTCATCCTCGGCATGCAGCCGCCTCAGCAGCCGCGTGTCATCAGAAATGGCTACGCGTGTCAGTGCTGACACGTGTGTCATAGGTTCGCCACCACTGTCTGGGACATTTGGTTACTAAATTTCAACACTGAGTTTGAAATACAGATCTTGGACTTAGGAGAAAGGTTGAAGCTAGTAATATGGATTTCAGTGTCAGCTGTATAGAAATGGTATTTAAAGCCATAGGAGAGAATAATGTGGATTAGATTTTCAATAAGATGGTATAGAGTAGGAAGTAGAGAGAACAAAGACAAAATCTGGGATTGAGGCGACTCTCAGACTTAGAATATTAGAGGGATAAGGGAAGCCATAAAAGTTGGATAAAAGATGAATCAAGAAAATTTATTATCAGCTATGTCCTGCATAACACCAACTATATAATATGGTGAAAAAAAGGGGGGAGGTAACAGGGAGAAGGAAAGTTATTGCTAAAAATCACGGAAATGTATATGGTTTATTCATTTATTTATGACATATATCTCTGGCCATCATAATTTTAATGGCAATAGTAATACCCTGTGACAGGTTGTATTTCTAAAGATGACAGCAATAATAGGTCCTGCCCCTCAGTCTCTTCCAGAAGCTTGCAGGTCTCCCATCAAGAGGGAGTCAGAAGTCAGAATTCCCTTTTCTTGAATCTGGTTGGGTGGTAACTCGCTTGTACCAAGAGAATGTGACAGAAATGTCATTGCATGATTTCTGAGGCGTAGTCGTGAAAGGTGAAGCAGCCCTATCCAGTTTAGCTCAGTGGACAGAGCGTTGGACTGTGGACCAAAGGATTCTGGGTTTAATTCCAGTCAAGGGCACATACCTAGGTTGCAGGCTTCTCCCCGGTCCAGGTCCTGGTTGGGACACATGCAGGAGGCAACCAATCAATGTGTTTCTCTCACATCGATATTTCTCTCTGTCTCTCCCTCTCTCTTCCACTCTCTCTACAAATCAATGGAAAAATATCCTCTGGTGAGGATTAAAAGGAAAAAAAAAAAAGGCCAAGTAACTTCCACCTTTTATCCTGGATTATTTGCTCTTAAAATCTTCACCTGCCACATAAACAATCTGTCTCCTTGAGGCTGCCACGCTATGAGGAAATCCAAACTCATCCATGTGGTGGGACCATATGGAGAAGGCCTGAGGCTACATGAAGAGAAAGAGATGCCCAGCGAGTCCCCAGCAGCTCCAGCGCCCCCATCTCTTTTGCAGCTGTAGCCACAGTCTGACTGCTCCTCCGTAATGGACCCAAAGGCAGAACCACACAGTCTCGTCATTCCCAAATTCCAGACCCATGGAAACCACAAACGACAGTAAAATAATTGTGTAATTTTAAGCCAATAAATTTTGGCATTATTAAAAAAAATATATTTCAGAATTATTTTATTTATTTATTTACATCTATTATGCTATGAATTCTAGGAGCTAGGCCCCAGCAGCTTAAGTTTCTTTTCCCTGGTTCTCACAAAGTGTGGTTCTTTGAGTGGAGCAGGCTAACTCTTTCATTTAACCCAGGCAACTATGTAATATTTTCCAATATGTATACTAATTCTCTTGGGAGAGAATCTTGTCCTTAGGTTGTTGATTTAAAACAACACCAGCAGTATACTGGGTAGCATTGTACCCTTTCAGTTTGCCATGGCAATAGTTGTGGGCTGTTCCTTTTTGAACAGTGCCCATTCCCTTGATTTCTACAATGTCACCTTTCTTGTATATTCGCATATATGTGGTCAAAGGAAAAATTTTATGTTTTCTAAAAGGCCTAGAGGATATGTAATGGGTACGTCTTCCCTTTCCTCCTTGTTTGTCATTTTGACAAATTACTGGAGGATGGTGGTTTTGGCCAAAGTTTTGGGGTGGTTTATTTTTTAAGCAATAGTAATTGGAACAGATCATAATAAAGGAAACAATATTCATATTTTTGGCTTTTTGTGCATTCATGCCATGAGAAATTACACTCTCAATTTCTTCCCCAGAATTCTGGGAGTCCTGTAAATTATGTCACATGTACTCCTAACCAGACCTAGGGGTTGTCCTATGGTGGCTGCCAGGTTCTTCATCTCTTATTCTGACTCTGCAGAGCTGGTTGGGGTGAGGGTGGTTGATAGGTGCATTTGAGAGTTGCTCATGTATGCACATGTTAACCTATTCTCGTCTACATTCTAGACAGAGGGCGTTTGGAGTATAGTCCAATCCCTTAGCTTTCGGACTGCAACAGTGCTCCTACCCATATGGGACTACCATCTTCCTTTGGACTTCAACGAGAGGTGGCTATATGCTTGTGGTGCCTCACAGATATTTCCAATGTTAGCTTCTTCTTTTATTAGGTTCTCTTTTCCTAAGGGGTAGATGTGAATCCCTGGAAACAGAACAGGACAGACAATTACAATTGCCCCTCCCTTATAACAACCATCTGTTGTTATCAAAACAAACTTGCTAAATTTTATTTTTCTTCTAGACATGGGGACAATAACAATATTTGCCTCACGGGATTACTGAGGATTAAATTTGGTAATGTTATTAAATTCCTAATAACCTGAAAGAAACCAATTTAATAGCTAATAGCTGCTCTTACCGCTGTTGTTGAACTTCAAGCCCTGAAATAAATAATAACTGTTTGATACAAGTTATGCCTGAGTGTACTCTATGCTCACCTTCTTAAGAGGTGCTCTAACCACAGGTATCTGAGTATCCATCTGTATTTTTCTGTATTTTAAGTGCTGCTGCTGCTATTTTTAGCCTGTTCACATTGGTGATTTAAAAACTCTTCACTCAAATCTTTCATCTCAACACTGTTTATGACTTCATTTGAAAATGTAAGGAGTAGCAAACTGACAAACAGCTAGCCTGTATTCCTAAAGGAAGTAATTATAGTTATGTAGAGCAGAAGGTAAAATGATAATTTGTAGGTTATTTTATTATGCTGTACCAAATATTAAAGTCTTACTAAAAGAGCCATAAGTTTTAGTAGACTTCTGAGAAGCAGCTATGAATGTATTGCTATCGAAGTGACAGATTCTTTATAATGCAAGAAAATGCCTGGGTTTCATTAGGTCCCAAGGGAACTAGCACTGGGTTAGACTAGTGGGAATCAATAGGGCTTGCTCTTCATCGTCTATGAACAAGTGATGCTGAAATGACTCAGATTTATATCCATCATAAATTGTGGTACTGGACTTTGGCTGTTTCCACCCCCTCTGGAGTTAAACTTTTTATGTTAGAATTTATGAGACAGAAAAAAACTCAGTGAAGGGGAATCAACTGAGGCCAACTGCTGTGTAGAGAAAATCAAGAGTTCATATGTTTAGACTTGCCAGGCTCACATATTTTAATAAATATTCGAGGAGTGATAATAGCAAGTGTTTACAATGACAATTCATTTTCATGGTTTTGGCTCATTGGCTGAGGCAAAGAAATTAATAGCTTTATTTTATTTTACAGCATAAGCAGAACTTTGTGTGTGACAGCTAAGCTGGTCAGGTGATTGATATGTTCATCGCATCTTATGGCTTATGGTAATAAGTGCATATATCATACAATAAGAACTCAAACAGATATGCCCTGTAATGCACTCATCTAACTTGATTTTCATTATGGTTTTTTATCCACATAAACTGCACATGATGTACATACTTGACTACTTGCCTGCAATCTTCTATATTTCAAATTCCAAATATTGCTGTTTTAGAAGTCTACTGAGATGCACTTTCTACTTCACACTTTCTGAAATTGATCAGGTAGGAATAGCATAATGTTTCAAGCCACCTTATTACAATATAAGCATTAGCAGCCAACTAACATGCCTTTTTATGTTAATGACTAGAGGCCCGGTGCATGAAATTTGTGCACTCGGGGAGTCCCTCAGCCTGGCCTGCACTCTCTCTCAGTCCAGGAGCCATCAGTCGGACATCCTTAGTGCTGCCGTGGAGGCGGGAGAGGCTCCTGCCACCGCCGCTGCACTCACCAGCCATGAGCCCGGCTTCTGGCTGAGCAGTGCTCCCCCTGTGGGAGCACACTGACCACCAGGGGGCAGCTCCTGCGTTGAGCATCTGCCCCCTGGTGAAACAAGTCATTTCACTGTTCAGTCGATTTGCATATTACCCTTTTATTATATAGGATGATATAATAAATATAGGATGATATAATATATATATTAGAGGCCCGGCACATGAATTCGTGCATGGGTGGGTCCGGCCAGCCTGGCCATGGGGAGGGGACATGGGCAGTTGGCCGGCCTGCCTGCTAGTCGAACTCCTGGTTGAGGGGACAATTTGCATATTAGCCTTTTATTATATAGGATAGCCTAGCTACAGAGACTTACTTCATAGCAGTAGTGGTCTTGGCATGTTTCAGAGTGCAGCTGATCACACATCTATATATAAAAAAGGCTAAGTGACCATCTGACCGTCCGACTGGCCGGTAGGTATGACGCTCACAGACCACCAGGGGTCAGACACTTAACACAGAAACTTTGCAGAGTGCCTTCTCACACTTTGGGACCCCTTGGGGGATGTCAGAGAGCTGGTTTTGGCCCAATCCCCACAGGCCAGGCTGAGGGACCCCACCTGCCAGAGGGACCCTGCTCACTCTGCAGACACCCTTCAAGCCTTGGTACCCCAGGTGCTGCCTGCTGGGGAGGAACCGTGGGAGGTTGGCTCTAGAGCGTGTCCAGCCCTTCTAGCCCAGTCCCACCCTGCTGGCCACCTTCTAATTAATTTCCTTTCAATGTGCACAAATCCATGCACCAGGTCACTAGTCTTTTATAAATGTAAATTGCATTCTCTGCTAAGTTCAAAACTATAGGATATTTCAGGGATGATATTGTCATGTGTGGTATTTGTTTTCTCATAACTTTCTAAAACTCTTCTATTTTCCTGAAATATCTGGTGATAAACCTGAAACAAGTGAAAAGAAATGTCTGGATCTAAGGTGAGGGGGCTTGTGTCTGTTTTCATAGGAGGGCAGCATTGTATTGGAAAGAAAACAAGCATCTGGAGGTATTATTTCCTGTGCTCTGGCTTTATAATGAAACCATTTCTTGCAGAAGGAGTGGATGGAATTTTGGTTCATACTAATAAATCTATGGACTGATAATATGTGAGTCAGAACAGCATGTCCCAAAAATCACTGCTGTTGATCCATTTGTCTCTCTACACCGTGTATTGATTTTTTTTCCAAGAATGTAACAAAGAAAGAACTTTATAAATTTCTCTCGACTTTAAACTCTGCTTGTTAATATATTCCTGTTGCCACTCATCTATTAGTAATTTCCTGACAGGTAACTATTGCTGTTATAATTTTAAAATAGTCTTGAAAAGCAGTTGCTGTGTTTCTGGTGAAACTTCTCATTACTGGTAATTGCCTGCCTAATGAATTGCAAGCACAGTCCTACCTGGTTCCAGCTGAGATCAAAAGTAACCATGAATTCACCTACCCTAACACTGAGGGTTGCAGGGACTCCTGTCTTATGCCAATCTCCTTCCTTTCTCACTTAAAAGGCCCAGCTTTCTTCTGTCTGGTTCACAGGTATCAGCTCACACCCGCTTAATACTTGCGTTTTCTTGAGGGACCTTTACAGGAGATGAAAAAGCATCTTTTTAAAAATGTAGACGTATGGGAATTGTTTTTGAATTCCCATTAAAAACCAAACTAAGCAGGCAATTAAATTGCATATAGGACATTTTAGAGACTGACAAGGCTTCTAGTTAAAATAATTTCTTACGCTGACATCGAATCTATGCAATCGCAGTTCTGATTATTTTAACTCAGACAACCCAACATTTCTACTGATGGAAAAGGAAGTAGATTACAAGTTAGCATTTTTAGCAACCAATGATTATTTTCCTTAGCTCATCATGCTTCATTTTTTTTCCCCTTTACATAAGCAGGGATGGAGTTGGATGAGTGATGAGGCAGAGAAAGGCTGAGCATTAAGAGTTTGGTTTCTTGAGGCTCCCTCAGGAGGTGGGGAGATGCTGAGAAACTGCAGTGTGGAGAACCATTCAGGGACAAGTGTGGAAGGACATTAACTAAACCAGGTCTTCAGAAAAAAAAAATTAGAATTCTGATGTCCAGTGGAATGGTGAGAAAGGAAATTGATATTAAATTATGAACTGTCTTTCAAGGGAGCCTTTCCAATCTTTTGTTTTACTAATTATATAAGTGTCACTTTTGGTTTAGTTGAGTATGCTAATGGATTTTGTTGTCAAATGTGAGCTTGGATCTGAGTTTGGGAGCAGGGGCTGAAGGTATTGGATTAATCTGTATTATATACAAAAAAAGAATGGTAATTCAAGGGGAATCTGGGAGAGTGGAGATGAGTGAACATAGGAAGGGACAGCAGCCAGGGAAAACCAGCCCTTAACAAGGGACTTAACAGATTGAAAAAAAAAAAAAACCTCCAGTGGTAAGGACAGTAGAAGGATTTGCTCAGTAGGGAGGTCTAATGCTTATCTGCATTTCTCTGAGGTTCAGGTTCTCCATCTCTCTGACCTTAATTGTAGTCAGTTATGCATACAAATGCTCTGTGTGTTGTCTTGGGGGAAGGTGTATCACTTTTGAGTTTGTGTATTTCATGGGCTCAAATTCATAGGATAAGAAGATTCATAACCTTTTGCACTCGGATGTCGAGTGTGACTCAACATGGTTAGCATTAGAATAAAGGAATCGAGAAAAAAGCAAGGGAGTGCAAAGGGATAAAAGCCGCTAACTTAGCAGACTCTTGTCATACCTCTTATCTTTTCTCCTACGTGCCCCTTTATCTCTCCAAAAGTCATTTGTTTTCCCATAAGTGTCCTTCTTCTTCTCCCTTCCCCTAATGAGATGGTATAGAAGTCCCACCCTTTTGAGTTACATTCTTGTGTGCACATGATTGAATTTATCTTTTCCCTTGATAATCTGTCTTGTGATAGTTTAGTTCCAAGGCCTCTCCCCCATCACTGAACCTAAGAGAGTAGAGTTTTTCCTTCCAACAAAACCATCACTAAGCCAGTTATGGTTTAGTGATGGTATGAAATTATATTTCTCAGGTTGTAAAGTCCCATGCCCCTTAACACTTCCAACTGCATCATTTTTTATCTTATTCCCTCAGTTGGATTTGTGAACCACTTATTATATGCTTCCCTTTTTGGTAGCATGCTTAATATAAATAATAAATAAATGTGTATGCACTCGTTCAGTGGTCGTTCTTTTGAGAGCCAAAATTTTTAAACTTAAACTTCTTCTAATGCCACTTCTTCAAAATAGACTCACCCAGGCCATAGTATTTTGTGGAAGAGCCACACTCAAGGGGCAAAGAGCCGCATGTGGCTCGCAAGTTGTGTGAATGGGCAAATCTCTGCCAGGTATGCCCACTGCTGCATGTGATTTTGATTCAGGCTGGGTTAGCTGAGGAAAACAGTGTCCCCTTCTTTTAGCTACACATTCACCTCACTACAGACCACCTGTGGCATGGCCCATGAAATCATTTCTCCTATTGTCCATGTAGATATGATTCTGATCTATTAAGGATTTTACTTTGTTTAAAAGAAATCTCATAGAATTTACATTGTCAACTTCCCTTCAAAATATGTGTGCTCAATTTTGATTGAGTAGATTTGTTTTATTTCTCCTGATATTGTTATAATAACCTGGTTATTATTTAACAGGAAAGGAGCAAAGGGAAGCCTGAATAATATGGGTATGTCATTTATACAGCTTTGCCAGGAAGCCGCAGTTAACACTTTCCAGGTCTATTGCCTACAAATCTTTGGGGAAAGGGAGTGGACAATAGACACATGCACAGTAAGGTCTGGGTACCTGGGAACAAATCAGTGGCCAGAATAGGAAGGTTTAATATTTAAGCTACTGAACAAAAGGGCCCCTGGCTCTTGGCTTCTCTCTTGCTATTTGCCTGCCCTCTTGGAGGTGTGCTCCCCTACACCCATGTGGCTCACAGCCACGTGGGGCCCACATAATGGACTGATGGACTGAATCTAGCCTGATACTACCTCACACCCAATTCCACCATGGAGCAGGACACTCTGGACATTTGCCCTCCTTTTGGCTTTGCTGGACCCCCAGCTACACCTCTTACAGGACTGGGTTAAGAGGCATGGGACTTTACAACCTGAGAAATATAATTTCATACCAATAGAAACCATTCACTCTCCCGTGCGAGTTGGGGAAATTGGACCCACTAATTTTTCCAGCAACACTTCCAACTGCATCACTTTTTATCTTCTTCCCTCAGTTGGATTTGTGAAGCACTTATTATATGCTTCCCTTTTTGGTAGCATGCTTAATATAAATAATAAATAAATGTGTATGCACTCGTTCAGTGGTCGGCAAACTCATTAGTCAGCAGAGCCAAATATCAACAGTACAACGATTGAAATTTCTTTTGAGAGCCAAAATTTTTAAACTTAAACTTCTTCTAATGCCACTTCTTCAAAATAGACTCACCCAGGCCATGGTATTTTGTGGAAGAGCCACACTCAAGGGGCAAAGAGCCGCATGTGGCTCGCAAGCCACAGTTTGCTGACCACGGCACTAGTTGATATCTTACACATGTGACTTCTTAAAATATTCCCATATGCACTATCTCTTCTAATTAACATACAATTATTTTTTAGGTAGCTACTACATGCCAGGCACCATTCTAGTTGTAGTGCTACCACAGAATCACTGTGCCCCAGGGACATGTGGGAGATGGTAAGAGTTGGGGGACATTTACAGTTGGATGCTTCTCTTTTTATCTTGCTGTGACATCTAATGTCTGCTGGCCATACAGAGGGTCTTTCAATAATGTTGGTTGACCAAATAATTGTCCATGTATATGTCCTCATTTTAGGAACCCATCTCCAATTGATTTTTTTCTATTCCCTTTGCTATTTAGCCCAATACTTTATCAAATGTGGTTCAACTTTCTACATCACTCTTATTCTTGTCTTCTTATAATGCAGCACTTTCCTTATTGGATTGTAATTATTTCTTTTTGTGTTTCATCTTGTCTCTTAACATGAGCTACTTATTAATCTAGACCCATGGTTCCTAAATTGGCACTACAATGAATTAATAGGGGCATTTTAAATTTTTGAGGGAAACTCAATGACATTTGTCAGATACTATATAGACTATTAGTTGAAAGCAGTTCAAATTTCAGTATTTGATCGCACTGCATTCCTTTTGATGATACCATATCTTTGTGAGGCTTGTTTTCTGCACATCCAGTGATAAAAACAAGTGCCATGTGAAAATCAATGTGGAAGAGGAAATCGATGTGGAACAGGTGGTGTCTGAGGTTTGAGTCCCAGGCTTGTGAAGTTGTTTGGGAAGTTTGAAAAGTACTGCAGGGTCCAAAAGGCTTGCACACTCTGTTAGTAATTGTTTTTATTTAAAAATGAAATAAAAATATTATTTTCTTTCAATTTATATATATTAAAATTTCAAATGCAGACTCTGTTGTAAGGCATGAATAATTTTAAGGTTTTTTTGAACCTAATTACTTATTGAAGGAACTGCTAAAATACCTTTGGCATAGGGGCTCTATAGACAAAAAGTGATCAAGACAGTAAGGCTGCCTCCTGAAAGTTTGGGAACTTCTGATCTTTTTTAAAAAATATATTTTTATTGATTTCAGAGAGGAAGGGAGAGGGGAGAGAGAGAAACATCAATGATGAGAGAGAATCATTGATCAGCTGCCTCCTGCATGTCCCCTACAGGGGATGGAGCCTGCAATCCAGGCATGTGCCCTGACTGGGAATCAACCATGACTTCCTGGTTTTTAGGTAGACGCTCAACCACTGAGCCATGTTGGCTGGGCGAACCTCTGATCTTTACTCTGATTTTGCATCCTCTGTGCCTAGCATAGAGCTAACTCACAATATGTTTTTGCCGAATGAAATGCACTGCACTTATTTTTGAGGATAAAAGAGTCTTTCTTTTAAAATTGGCATGTCTTTTAAATGAAGTCTTTTATATTTACAGAAATTCTCTTAATATAAATAACTTCATTTAGAAATTTCTCATATGCATAAATATATAAAGACTCAGTGTTAAACACAGGACACCTATTTTGCATAGTTTTTAATATTTTCAGTTTTTAATATATTTTATTGATTTTCCACAGGGAGGAAGAGAGAGGGATAGAGAGTTAGAAACATCGATGAGAGAGAAACATCGACCAGCTGCCTCCTGCACACCCGCCACTAGGGATGTGCCCGCAACCAAGGTACATGCCCCTGACTGGAATCAAACCCGGGACCCTTGAGTCCGCAGGCCGACACTCTATCCACTGAGCCAAACCGGTTTCGGCACTATTTTGCATAGTTTTATGCAGGAGTAGAAAAGATAATATTTTTATAACCCTTATTTTGACTCAAAGATAATACAATAAAACCAAAGTAATGGAAGGTCTTATAAGTGAATAATTTAGTTTGATACTACTAATTATTGTCTTAAGATTTAGGGAACAGAAATATTCAGCTAATTGATTCACGAAATTATTATATATTAACATATAAGTCAGAAAAATGAATACAATTTAACTATTGCTGACATTTCTAGAACAAAAATGTCATTTTTGTATATGCTTATCTTTATAATTTTCTTCCTTGAGTTATAGTAGCACCTATTAAATTATTTTATTTAGTAAACCTATAGGTTTTAATATATCTACTCATCCAAAATTGATACCATTTTACTAATTATTGGTGCAAGTGAATTAATTTAGTAAGCCATTCAACAAACATTTATTGACTGCCTGCCATTTTGTAGACTCCATGTTAGTATATATAGAAGGTCATGGAAGAAAATTAATAATTTATTTGGGAACACTTTTCTTCAAAGATTCTCTAATAAATTATTAATTTTCATTAAAACAAAGCATTTAAGCTTTAGATAGACCGCTAGAGAAATTACCTGAAGACTCTTGATTATGAAATTCTGAATTATTGTTGTGAAGGTGCAGCCCTTTACCTGTCATAGGTAACAGCAAAATTCCTTCCAGGTCTACAATT
The DNA here is from genome assembly GCF_027574615.1 of Eptesicus fuscus. Taxonomy (NCBI): domain Eukaryota; kingdom Metazoa; phylum Chordata; class Mammalia; order Chiroptera; family Vespertilionidae; genus Eptesicus; species Eptesicus fuscus. The sequence continues at coordinate 38,617,612 of NC_072478.1, read as the reverse complement.
TTATATGGAATTCTATAGAATAGCAATCTTTCTGTCTGGATCAATAATTTCCATGTTTTATCTGATGCTTTTTTTTTTAAGTGTTTTTTTTTTCCTCTTATGCATTAAAACCTTCATTGACTTGATGAACCAAAAAGCAAAGGACTAAATTTGAGTTTGGGAGCCAGATCCAAGTGTATGGTGACATCTCGATGGTGTTCATGCAGACCTGACTTATGTTATACACCACTTTGCAGAAATTATTTTCATTCCTGTGACATAATCATATTTACTTTATAGTTTATTTTCTCTGTTTTGTAATCACTTTCAAAAATTAGTCTCTTGTTACATATAGTATTATTTGAATACCAGTTAATAGCCTTGTTAATGAAAGACAGAAATAATAGCTCAGTGTTAAGTTTGCATTTCTATGGTAAGGAAAGTGATTTGTTCATGTTATGCTTGGTTTGTATAAGTTAGCATTTAGAGTATTGAGGAGTCCTCTGCTATCAACTTGAAAATATATTTAAATCAAATTCAGTGATGATGATAAACTTAATAAGTTCTCAGATGCTAATGGCTATAGTTTTATCAGAATATTTATAGTTTTACTTGACAATAGAAATATAAGCAGAATTAATTTTATAATTACAAAACTTTTTATTGTTATAAATATTTTTTCCTTCAGTCATATTATACATACACACATAATCAGGGTGCTCTCCAGTAAGCCTTAAATGCTATTTATTTATTTATTTTTTATTAAATTAAAGAAAAAAAGAAAAACCTCTTTTTCCTCTTTCTGTTTTGGAAATTATAAATGAAAGTTAAGATGGTATAATATTTCAAAAACTATAGTCAGTAAAAAATTGATTCCCAGAAAACAACATATGGAAAAATGATATGTAACATTATTATTATTTTTTTTGGTAACATTATTTTTATTTTTTAAATATTTTTTATTGATTTTTTTAGATCAAAAGGAAGGCAGGGGAAGAGAGAGATAAAAGCATCAATGAGAGAGAAACATCAATCAGGTGCCTCCTGCATGCCCCCTAATGGGGATCCAGCCTGCAACCTGGGCATGTGCCCTGACCGGGAATTGAACTATTGACCTCTTTGTGCATAACCCGATGATCATGACTCAAAGATAATACAATATTTTGACTCAAAGATAATACAATAAAAGAGCTAACTGAGCCATACCAGCTGGGCATGCAACAGTATTTTAAAAATATATTTTATTCTAAGTATAAACTTTGAACTAACTTTGCATGAAAATATATAGTAATGTGAAAGAATCTGTAATATATAAACAATTGAAATTTCATAGGTCATACATTATCCAAGCAAAATGATTTTCCCAGTGGCATAACTTTCTTTGTAAAAATTGATTATGTAAAAGGATTTAAAAACTTGGCAGTTTTCTGGTTGGAAACAAATTAGGGAAGCTACACAACAAATTTTCATTGATTCATAGCTGAGAAACAACTTTTATAAATTATCTAGACATTTTTTCCACCTCTGTTTCCCACTTCTAATTGATACATGTATGGTCAATTAATGACAAAGGAGCCAAGTATATACAATGGAGAAAGGACTGTCTCTTAAAATAAATGGTGTTGGGAAAATTGTACAGCTACATCCTAAAGAATGAAACTGGACCATTATCTTATCTATCTACTAGAGGCCCGATGCATGAAAATTCATGGAAGAGTAGGCCTTCCTTCTCCAGGCTGCCAGCACAGCTTTCCTCTGGCATCTGGGACCCAGGCTGCTTCCCTCCTCTGGCTGTCTGCAGGCACCCGGGAGGGACCTGGGCTGGCTTCCCTCAGGCTGCCCGCAGGCACCCAGGACCTGGGCTGCTTCCTTCTGGCCCCGGCTTCGTCAGGCAGGACATCCAGAATGACATCAGGAAGGCAACATATAACCCTTTTATTATTATAGATATAAAACCCTAATATGCAAATCGACTGAACAGTGGAACAACCTGTGGAACGACCAGTCGCTATGACGCACACTGACTACCAGAGGGCAGACACTCTAGTCCACAGGCCCCGATCAGCGGCAGCAGCTGCGGGGGGCCAGCAGCTGCAGAGTGGGTGGTGCCAGGCCAGTCAAGGTGGGTGCAAGCAGGGGCTCCTCATTGCCCCGCTGGTGCCCCGCAGATCAGCCCTGATTGCTGGCCAGGCCTAGGGACCCTATCTGTGCATGAATTTAATGCACCAGGCCTCTAGTACTATATAAAAAATTAGCTAAAAATGGATTAAATACTTGAATCTAAGACTTAAAATCTAAAACTTCTAAAAAAAGACATAGGTGGTAAACTCCTTGACATAGATCTTGGTGATGCAATTTTAAATCTGACACCCAAAACGAAATCAACAATAACAGAAATAAACAAGCTGAACTATGTCAAACTTGAAAGCTCTGTATAGCTTTATATACTATACAGAGCTCTTTAGTTCTTGTGTGCAAGCATATGAGCCTAACCAGCGGTTAAGGACAACAGGGGGGTGGGGGCATGTGTGGGGAGGGGTGTGGGATAGGAATGGGGGGATGAGGACAAATATGTGATACCTTAATCAATAAAGAAATTAAAAAAAAAATCTTCACTGTTTCCAAGAGAGAGAAAAAAAGAAAGAAAGCTCTGTATAGCAAAGGAAACCATGAACAAAATGAAAATCAACCTAGGGAATGAGAGAAAATATTTGAAACATATCTGATATGGGGCTATTATATTTAAAAGATATAAATAACTCATAGAGCTCAGCAGTAAAAAATGTTATTAAAAATGGGCAGAAGATCTGAATAGACATTTCCCCAAAGAAGACATATAGCTTGCCAACAGGTACATGAAAAGATGCTCACCGTCACTAATCACCAGGGAAATGCAAATCAAAACCACAATGAGATAGCATTTTACACCTGTTAGAATGACTATTGAAAAGATAATAAATAACAAGTATTGGTAATGATGTGAAGAAAAGGGAACCCTCTCCCTAACCGGTTTGGCTCAGTTGGGCTGCGGACTGAAAGGTCCCAGGTTTGATTCTGGTCAAGGTCACATACCTTGGTTGCGGGCACACCCCCAGTAGCAGGTGTGCAGGAGACAGCTGATCAATGTTTCCCTCTCATTGATGTTTCTAACTCTCTATCCCTCTTCCTTCCTCTCTGTAAAAAATCAATAAAATATATTTTTAAAAAAGAAAAGAAAAGGGAACCCTTGTACACTGTTCATGGGAATGTGAGTTGGTGCAGCCACTATGGAAAACAGTATGAAGTTCCTCAAAAAACTGCAAATAGAACTAACTATCTTATGATCCAGAAATTCCACTTCTGGGTATTTATCAGAAGATGAAAACACTAACTTGAAAAGATAAATGCACTCCTATGTTCATTGCAGAATTATCAATAACCAAGATATGGAAATAACCTAAATGTCTATTGATGGATAAATCGAAAAATATTGTATATATTCCATATATACAATGGAATATTATTCAGCCATAAAAAAGAATGAAATCTTGCCATTTTCATCAATATGAATGGACCTTGAGGGCATTATGCTAAATAAAATAAATCAGATAGAGAAAGACAAATATAATCTTTCTTATACGTGGAATCAAAAAATGAAGAAAAAAAGAAAGCACACACAGACAAGCTCAAAGGTACAGAGAACAGATGGGTGTTTGCCAGAAGCAAGTGGTCGGGAGTAGAAGACATGAGTAACGTGTTGTTGTTTTGTTTGTGGATTTTAAAATTTTAGTTTAAATAAATTAAATTTTAAAAATAGTTATTATACTGTCAAATTACAGTGGGAAGGCTGGGGAGTGTTGGGGATTGGGAGGGAAGAGATCAACTGAAGGACTTGTATGCATGCATATAAGCACAACCAATGGACACAAGACACTGGGTGGGGGTGGGATGAGGGCATGTGCTAAGGGATAGGGGAGGCTGGGGGAAGGTCAATGGGAAAAAAAGGAGATAATATGTACTACTATTTGTAATACTTTAAACAATAAAATAAAATTAAAAAATAAAAATAGTTATTATAAAAAATAAAAGTTAAGCAACTTAGCTGTTTTCTGGTTGGAAATATAAGGAAGCTGCATGATGTTTTCATTGATTTGTAGATGATAAACATCTAAAACTTATCTAGACATTTTCCCACCTCAATTTAGGATTGGTCTAAACTGACTTAGGTAGATATCTTTCATATGAATCTACAGAGAAAGGAGACTTCTCAGTCTAATTCAGTGGTACCCCCTTATGTACAGAGGTTGATGCTAGGCAAGTAAATGAGATATGTACATTTGGCCAAGCATCCCTTACCTCCCTGTGTTTGTCTCTTTTAGAACTCCTGCACCTTGCTTTGTAGTTTCCTATTTGAAAGGAAGCAGAAAATCATAGTGGAGAGAAATATGAATAGCCAGTTGCAAGTTCTGGCTAAATTCACTGTGCAATCCTTGCCCTGTCATCTCACCTCTTTACACCTTCTGGACCTCCACCATAAAAGCAATAATGGTAATAATGTGGCTTTGTGTTGAGATAAAGGTACATGGAGGCATTTTGCCCTCGGATGCCCCTCAGAGGTCTTTAAATGTATAATTATACCACCTTTCTTAACTCAAATTATACCACCTTTCTTAACTTCCCTCTCTCCTGCACCCAAAACTCTTATCAAAATTGTCATCCTTACACACCTATAGGGAATATTTTCCGTTCTGATTACTTTGCCTTTCCATGTGTAGAAATGATTAGTATTTCACAACAAATGTATATTTTCAACATGACTTCTCTGCCAAGCTCTAGACGCATATATTCCATGTTTCTGCTGAATGCTTTACTTGGATGTGTAATTACCTCACTCTCAACATGTCCAAACTTAACTTCTGATTTCTCCTCCCATCCAAACCTATTCCATGAGCAGCCATTTACTGTCTCATTTGATAGTAACTCTATCCTACTAATCACTCTGTCTGAAAACCTTGGAGTACCTCTTTAAACTTCAAAATATATCTGGAATCTGATCCTTTCTTGCAACTTCTAATAGCTAACATCTTGTTAATTTTAAAAATCATTTCTTGCCTGGATTAGTGGATTAGGCAACAAACATTCCAACAGGGTCTTCTGCTTTAACTTTCATCCATCTGTGACTGTTCTCAGCACAGATGTCAGAATGATTTTTTAAAATGTTGTTTCACATAATTCAAAACCCTCTAGGGAATCCCCACTTCACTTAGAGTAAAAGCCAGTATCTGTAGCATGTACAAGGCCTTCTGTGATCAGAGTCTTCAACCTCTTTACTATTTAATCGTATCTCCTACTTTTCTCGTCCCTCACTATTTCCAGCTAAACACTTGCTTTCCTGTCACACTAGGCTACTAGGCATCCTCTCTTCTCAGGGCCTTCACTCTGATTGGTAAATCTGTCTGAACCTCTGCCCACTCCTTTGTGCCCCCAATATTTCCTTCGTAAACTCCCTCACTCCCCTCCTCCATCAAAGCTTTGTTCAAATCTCACTTCTCAACCGGGCCTACCTTGACTACAGTATTGAAGATTGCAATCTGTTCCCTACCCAACCTCATCCCATTACTCTAAATACTCCTAAACCTCCTCATAATTTACAGTTTACTAGTACATGTCTGAAATTTGTCAAAGTGGCATTTCTGAAACTTCAGAATTAAAACGTGGGTCAGTAAATATCTGCAAAACTTGTAATATGTTTGGAGATATGAAACATATATCTGTAGTTCCTGTTATATGTTATAAATATATTTACATGACATGAGGAAGTGTTTTAAGAAATTATTGGGGGGGGGGATATGTGATTGTTAGTAAAAGCTTCCATAAGACATTGTAGCTTAGCAGTGAAGACTACAGGTTCTGGAGTCTCAGTTAAATCTGGATTACTCTACTTCCTAGTGTATGACCTTGGGCAAGTTATTGGACTTCTTTGCCTCTGTAGAAAAGTGTCTTCCTGCAGTTGGGAACTACAGTCAGCTCATGATTTCTATGGGAAAAAGAAACATAATGGGTTGTATACTTCTTAGTATCTACAAAATGGTATACCCAAAGTTGTGTGTTGATTTTTACATTTTTAGAATATTAATTTCCTGTATGAGCCAATGACCTATATAGTAGGCAAGTTTTTTGTGATAATGTTGTAAAGACATGATGGTAATAGTACATACCTTATGGGGTTGTTGTAAAAAATTAATAATCCTTGTACAGTACAGTTGGTCTTCCATACCTGTGGGTTCCAAGTGTGCAGATTCAACCGATATTATTCACAGATAAATAATATCTGAAAAAAAAAGTTACATTGTTGTTGATGTGTGTACTGTGCAATTAGGTCTACAATGGTTGCACCTGTTCTGAACATGTACAGACTTTTATTTCTTGTCATTGTTCCTTAAACAATACAGCATAACAGGAACTTTGAATAGCATTTGCATTGTATTAGATATTACAAGTAATCTAGATCTAGAGATTATTTAAAGTATAAGAGAGGATATGCATAGGTTATATGCAAATACTATGCCATTTTACATAAGGGACTTGAGCATCTGTGGATTTTGGTATCCACAGTGAGTCCTGGAATCTGGACCAGGTTTTCCTGGTCCTAGATGCCGGAAGATGATGCTGCTCAAATAAGTGCCTGGTACATTGTAAGTGCTCAGTATCTATGGGCCAAAAGAAAAGAGAAGAAAGGAAAAGAAAACAGAGGTCGCGAGTATTAAGTTATTTAATCAAGCAGTTAATTAAAATTTTGTTCTTATATTAACCTGTATTGCAATATAAGCATCACTTTATTCTTTGAAGATTTAAATCTATAATATTTGCTATGCCAAGAACAAAATGCAGCTATTATTACAGCTATTGCAGCTATATGTTGGTCCCTTCACTGATGTGTGTGTATTTCTTTTTTTTTTTTTTAATAACAAAGAAAACTGTTGTTGAAAAGTCACATAGAAGAGCTTGATGACGGTAGACAGGAAATATCAAGGTAACAAGTTATATCCTTTTCAGGGTGAAGCAGTTCTTGTGAACTGCAGCACCTCCGCACCACGGGATACCCAATTAACCTGTTCCATGAAAAGCTCCCATTGTTGAAGGACATGAAGTACATTTCACACTTAAAAGTATATTTGTCTTTTTTCTACAACCTCACACTTCCTTTCATGTTGCTATGGGTTTTCAACTTTTCTGTATAGCCTCCCCAAGAAAAAATAAATGAAGAAAAGAAACCCAGACACAATATTTAAGGTTAGAATAAATTGTACAGGGAAATGAAAGAATTCTAAACGAGATTTTAAATTACTTCCTCAAAGCATTAAATTTTTTATTTGAAGTCATCCTATGCATTAAAACATCCCAGAATTTTACTACAACGAGTGATCATCAGGAAGAGAAAGGAAGGATAAGATGCAATATTTTAATTCTTTTTACTATAGTTAACCTTATTATAGAGTAGATGATGGTGGTTGTGACTGGAAGAGGGCTTACAGAGGGCTTCTGAGTGTGGTCAGATTCTACTTCTTGGTCTATGTGGTCATTAGTTTGCTCATTTTGTGATCACTGTATAATTAAGCTATATATAAATAATGTGTGTATGCTATACTTCAATTATTTATATAAACCTTATTCTGCAAAATGTGACAACACAGATGACCTTGAAGATATTATGCTAAGTGAAATAAATCAGTCTCAGAGAGACAAATACATACTTCATGATTCCACTTATATAAGGTATATAAAATAGTCAAATTTATATAATCAAAGAATGGGAAGGTGGTTGCCAGGTACTGGAGAGGGGAGTGAAATGAAAAGTTACTAATTAATGGGCATAAAATTTAGGTCAAGGAAGATGAATAAACTTTAGAGATCGGCTCATACTATACTTATAGTCAACAATAATTTAATTTACACTTAAAAATTTTGGTAAGAGAGTAGATCTCATGCTGTGTTCTTTCCACAATGAAAATAATAAAACAACAAAAATAAAAGTAGCACCAAATATCTTAAAATGAGCAAAGGATTGAATTTTATCCTGCGTGTTCTTGCAGTTGGGTATTGCAGTTAGCTTATGATAGCCATGGGAAAAAGAAATATAATGGGATGTATAATTTTTACCTGGTAATATAAAATACTCAAATTTGTGTTTGGAGGTTTACCTTTGTGAAATGTGTTCTTGTGTGAATCAATGATTGTGTAGCAGGCGAGTAGTTTTTAATGATTGTTTTAAAGACACATTGTTCAAATTTACATTTCCCTTGTTCGACCCTCTATAAAAGTAAGGGCCTATCATTAAACCTTAACTCATTATGTCACAGGAAGTTATTAAGTCTATTCCTTTCTGTTGATTTAGCAATACAAAGCATAGACAACATGATATCCATGACAGTAAGTAGTAAACACATTCATTATTATCTATTTTTTAAATGTCTATTATCTTAGAAGCTATTTAGTTGTTAGTGTTGTGGATATTATGGTTGATTACTCTGATAAGCATAAACTCTCTGTTGTAAGGAAGTGGGGCTGATAAATTCCTGTGTTTTAAATTCCTGATAGACAGTAGGTAGAGTCATTGTTTAATTTGGGAAATATGAAAACCAAACCATACAGAAGAAGACTTGCTTAAGCTGAAAGTCAAGCCCCTTTCTCAGGGAGGTGGACCGTAAAAGAGTTGTGCCCAGCCTAGAGTACCTCTTTCCCATGTCTTTATGTCTCTTACTTCTTCCTCAAAGTTTTTCATCAGTATCGCCCTGCTACAGGAAGTCTACTAGATTGACTAGTTAATTCTGAGACTCCTGCTCTATAGTTCCATGATGCTTGGTCAAATCACTTGCAAAACACTTTATAAATGAAAAGATTGCAAAGATTGGTTTTCTTGTCTTCAGTGTATAGTTAATAGACAGTTTTTGAGTGAAACAACTGTTGGGAGAGGCTATAAACTCTCAGCTAGGAAACTGTACACCTGCTTGCTAATAGTCAGAGAATGTCTCTAGTTGCAGTAGGCATGCTCAAAAACTATTAATTATTTTAATTATTTAAGGAAACTAGGAAAATAAAAAAAAGAAGGAAGGAAGGAAAGAAAGGAAAGGGAGGAAAGGGGCAACTTGAGCTTAGCAGGGTTGACAAGTTTCTAAAAGCAGGTTCCTAGAGCAGATTCCTGTGTGCGTGACAAAAATAATGAGCTTACTATTGATCAGTGGGCTAATTTCATCCTGAAGCTAAAATATTTGTTTTCCATTTTTTGTTTTGTTAAACTGAGACTAAGCTGTAAAAATATTATAGCGTAGAAAAGGCAAATCAATATGTCCTAAAGTATAAATCACACGTGTCTTGAGTTACTCATTTTTAAATTTTAATCTCTGAATTGAGCTAGACATCACTGTCTATTAATTTTCTCCCTTAGTCTGAAAATCTTTCTACATGTTTATAAGTGAGGATTCAAAGCTTTTAATTTAATTGACAGTTGTGTAAGAAAAGATTTAATTCTTAGAAACTGATTAAAAACAGATTTTAACCAGCCAACCATAACACATAAACAAAAGAAAGTTAGAAAATGTCTGGGAAGAGATGGACAAAATGAAGAGTCATCTGTAAACTATGTTGTGTAGGAAGTTGAGCTGGAAAAAGAAGACCAAAGTGGAATATCACAGATCAATTCACATAATCTGTTCAACCTGGAAGTCTGTGCCGGCTGGCTTCACTTCAAATTGGTCACTTTCAGACCATCAGAGCCGAGCAGCAGCAGGCAGCAGGGCCTCCTGAAGGGAGGCGCACTCATTAGGTGAAATGTTCCAACAGGACCTAGGTTTCACTCTTCAGGGGACTGGATGGACTAGACTCAGAGAAGTCATTTCAGAAAATTTCTTCTAATTTTTAGGTTCCATAAAATGTGCTTTACTACAAAGATGTGGGGAAATACTTCCCTATTTCTTTGTTCTTTCCTTTCCCCATAGCGGACCAAATGGAGCAGATAAAAATATATCTTGGAATGAACACAGGGTGCATTTGGAAACATTTCCTGCGTAGATGAAGTCTATAAAGCTTCCAGCAGAATAAATGCTGGCCTCAAACACCTAAGTCAAATTGAAAAAGGAAAATATCCAGGTTGATTTTTCTTGAAAAACAAACTATTGTTTTTGATATCTTACTGATTTCCTGGGTTTTAAAAATTTGTCATAATGGTTATTAATTATAAATCCTAATGTTGCCGGTGAAAATAGGTTCTTCTGCAACGTCCCGAGGAACTTCACAGGGCACATGGATGGGAGAAGCTTAAACACAGTGGTAGGAGTTGTTGGGGAGAAGGGGAAATAATACACCCTCCGGGATGTAGAGGGCAGGCAGGCTCCAGCATCAACTGTCCCAAGATTCCTAATCATCCTCCATTTATTTTCTTGGTTTTCAGGAAGGAGCCAGCTCTTTCAAATTACCCAACCTACTGCCGGGCTTTTCCCCGGGCTTGTGGTGGGCCCTCCCCTTAGCCAATTCCTGTCCTAGACCTTTCAGGTTCTGTGCCCTTTGCCAATTCAATCCTTTTCCCGGGTTAGGCTTCACCCCTTTTTGGTCACAATGTTGGCTTCTGCAGGTGCCTCAAAGTGCATGCCTCAAAGTAGAAGGACCTCCCCCTGCACCACTTTGGCTTGTACTACGCATGCGCTTATCTCCCTGGGCTCTCTGGGTTTCTACCTGCTTGTACTAAGTAAATTCCCTCCTGCTTCCTTGGGTAATCCAGGTACCTGGCTGCAGTTCCCCCAGGAGACTCTTCCTGCCTGCTGGGGGAGTGCTCAGGGATTGCCCTGCCATTAAGTCCTGAGGGTGGAGGATGCTGGGCGTCCATGAATGCTGCCCTTCCTAGTGAAGCAGGCTTCATGTCCTAGCCAGCTGCTTAGTACATTAGGCTTCATATTTGACTCAGCTCCCTAGTTTATTATGCTTAATGTATGTTTCCCTTGGCTCCCTTTCTTTATTAATAACCAGCTTTCTACCTATGCTAACACTAATAGGTCCAAATATATATATTTCAGACATTTGTTCTGAAAGGTAAGTTAAACAATGCTGGGCTTATTATATCTATAGAACATACTTAGAGCACCATTTTCTCTTTTTATATTTAAGAGGACACTAATTGTATACCCTGCTGAAAAGAGAAAAGGATAATAAGCTCTAAAAACTGACCTAACCCACTATGTCCAGAGCCAGGAAGGAGATAGATGCCAGGGGACCGGCTTGCACTTAGGGCTGATCATAAAGTGCATGTCAGGGGATGTTTAAAATACATTTTTAATTAATTCAGTAGATGTTTGAGTGGCTTGAAGGGGTCAAGGATGGATGAATAAACTATGTTATTTTCCACAAGGAGCCACGGTGCAGTGACAAATGAACCTATAAGTATAGCACAGAAAGATAGGTGCTGTAATAGAAGCATGTCAAACTGCTGGAGGATCAGAGAGGAAGGGCATTTATTGAGAAAGGCAGGTCAGGAAAGGCCTTGTGAAAAATGTGAGATTTGAGCTCCAATTTTGGAAGAATGAGTTCATGTTGGCTAGATGAAGAGGAATGAAAGGATTCCAGTGGTAGAATGACTCAGTTATCAAACAGCCTGACCCTCCAGGAAATTGCTGCTCTACGAAAATACTGGGACAGTAATAAATGGAGAGTGAAGTGGATGAGTGGAGATCGAGTGTTCAATAAAATGAATTGTCTCCCTGGAAGGGCAGGGCACAAAACAAGGGTTGAAATAGGATGATTAGAGGTAAGCTTGATGTATAAGTGAGTGGAAGTCAGAACTAAGAACTAATCTTCTGAATATTACCTTTTTTATATAACTTTCTCTGGTGTGTGGCGTGGTGGCTTTATGGGTTATGCTACGTCTTTCATATAGCATCACAGATCCAAGGGGCAGCTTCTAGTATCTTTGTTTTTGTCCTGTAGAAAAAAATCAGATATTGGCCTATTGGCTTTTTTTGCATGAGTTTTATAAAACTATAGTCATTTCTGGGGAAATGGAACTTTTTAGTCAAATTTTTCTGCCAGTGGAAAGGATACGATTTTATTGTGAGAGGAATAATATACTCAAATTTATGTTGTCTTTTTTATTATTTAATGATTATCTATAATAATCATTAAATTAAAAAGAATAAATGCCTTGATTTTCATGAAGAGTGATATTAGCTGTGATTTCATAAAGCTGGCCAGGCAAATGGTTGAGAGTGGATGGTAGCTTTCTGCTCTTGGTTATCTTATTGCCCAATTGCTCATTACTCCCTGGCCTTTAGATGGACTTCAGAGAAGATCAGCTCTGCACATCTAATTGTGATAGGTGACTGGGAAGGCCTGTTTTCCCTCACTTTGACTCACTTTAGATAGGTTTCTTCTGGACTCTAGGCCCCTGGCAGTCGTTCTTTTGAAATGCAATCCTCATGACAGATAATAACTTCTAGCCTCTATCTTACAGGTTCTGTGGGAGGGTAGGAGCTTAACTTCAATAGGTGCCAATTACCAAACACAGAAGACATCGTCATATTGACAACCCCCCATCCCCACCCTCCCAATGTCCTCTACTTCTTTACTAGCTCACCCCAGGCTTCAAATCTCTTTCACCTTTTGTTTCTGTGGATTTGAGTGAAGTCTCTCTTCCTATTGCAATGATCTTGATCCCTATTGTACCAATCTTAAAGTCTTCCTTCCTTGTTTAAGTTATCCATTGCACTTTGACATACAGTGGAGTTAGAAACACACTAAAAGATAACAACATAAAACTATAGCCAACAGAAGGTCCAGTGTGAGGCAAAACAGTTCTGCCTCAGTTCCATGTATTTATGCTCAGTGGTTAGAGATTTTGAAAATACAGGCAGAAAGCATATTCTCTTTCCTCGAGATCTACATGAGTCTTTGAGGAATGTTCCACTGGGCTGAAGTCTAGTCCAAAGGATGTTTAAAAAGGTGTAAAAAAAAATTATAGAGGGCAGAATGGTTAGCTATGCAAACTGAAAGTGAATATGGAATCTTGAGATGAGCATGGAGGATGGAGCTAATTATGGCCCTGCACATTGAAGGAGATGAGTTATTTTTTTTTCAGAGGTAAGATGGAAAATTAGGTTATATAGACAACAAATCTATTTTGATGATGTTGATTTTTCGTTGGACTTTCCCTGCCCCCTCCTCCCCCCAGTCTTCCAACCAGTGAAGATAATTGGATAGGGTATTTCAATGATTCTTATATGCCAACTTTGCTTTCAAAAACAAAGTGGGTCAAAAATGCCAATGTAGCATTCTACTTTAATGCAAAGATGGGAAATAACACAAGCAATTATCTGACAAATGGCAACTGTTTAAACTGCATGGTGCTAAACTAGTATCTTAGCAGGGGTGTCATTATCTACAGGCCATTAAAAGTTTGTTTCTTTATTATTTCATTTTTATTGGCATAGGTTTTAAAAAGGGAAAGATAAACTCCCCAATGGAAGGCTTCATTACTTTTACTACATGAACGTTGCTCTACTACTAAAAACTATCATGTTATTTGATTAAAGTTCTCAAAAGATTAGCCCCAACTTTTTATTATTATTTGCATTTAGAGATAACAGAGCTATCTGAATGTATGTGTACGTTGCATGTGTAATGGTAAAAGCTAACAGAACTTTTATGCTGATGTTGCCTTTGTTAAAAATTATCTTTACAATTCATACAAATGATCAATTCATGAAAATGTCAATATTGTTGCTAAACTTTGGATGTAATTAGCATTTCAGGACAGATCACCCTTTATGCACAGAATTCTGTTTGTCCATATGGAAGAGGGTAGGTAAATAGGGCTAATTGAAATGAAATGGCAAAGTAGATGAGGTTACCTTTCATTTCTCCTATTTGCTTTTTTTTTTTTTTTACTTCTAAATACCATGTCCCTATTTCATTTCAGGTATTCCATACCCTGCTAATTGTAATCCAATCTCCCCTAGAGAGAAAAGGTAATGACTTGTGAGTTCATAAATACCAAGTGATGTACTTACCTCATTATTTTCTTTGACATGAAAATGACACACGTAGAACAAAATATGAAAATATCTATACTTGGGATCTTGACTTCATTAAGACATTTTGCAAGTTATCTCTGATGTATTTGTGGATTAGTTATAAAAATATAAGCTAGATGCCAATACCCCTAGATAGATTAATAATCAAATGTCTCGATCTGTAGTGTACCTATTAATGAACTATTGTCAACAAGAAGAAAAGAAATCTAGTTATGTACAGTGTAGCTCTATCCTCATTCCTTCAAATTATTTTTAAAATTTAACACATTTAATGCATATATAGAAAAAGTTAACTTTAAAAAAAATATGATGTGCAGCCTGGAGGGAAAGTGCACAGTGGCCTTAGGATCCATTTAAAAATGATCAAACTGCAATATTGTGTTAGATCTAAGAAGATTACTTTTATTGAAGAAGAAAGTAAGATCCTTCACTTACAGTCTCAAACTATACAAGGGTGGGGACAGGCATAGCATAGAACTTGCTTTTGTATGGAACCGAGGTTTGAGCTGGGAATACATTTGATATGAATCATCTGTCTGATGTTGTCATAGAGGCTAGTACCACACTGGCTAAATCTATAACAATAAAAGTGTAATATGCTAATTAGACTGGACAGCAGAACCACCTTCCAGACATCATTCTCGATGAAGTTGCGGCCGTGGGGGCTGAGGCAGAGGTGGTTAGGGGTGATCAGGCAGGCAGGTGAGTGGTTAGGGACAATCAGGCAGGCAGGCAAGTGGTTAGGGGTGATCAGGCAGGCAGGCAGAGTGGTTAGAATCAATGAGGCAGGCAGGTAGAGTGGTTTGGGGGCAATCAGGCAGGCAGGCAGAGTGGTTAGGGGCAATCAGGCAGGCAGGCAGGCAGGTGAGCAGTTAGGAGCCAGCAGTCCAGGATTACAAGAGGGGTGTCTGACTGCCGGTGCAGTCGGATATCCCCCGAGGGGTCCCATACTGTGATAAGGTGCAGTCTAGGCTGAGGGAACCCCCCAGCCCCCGTGCATGAATTTCATGCACCGAGCCTCTAGTTAATAAATAAATAGAAATGTAGTTCAGAAAAGAAGAGGCATTTTCCTTTTTTTCTTCTGAGTTTCAAGCAACATTTTCCTGGTTGCTTTTATCCTCAAGGCCACAGTTTGGGAGGAACAGGCACAAATTGAGGACATTTAAAGGGAATGACTGGGAAGATGGTTTGATGCCCTAGAAGAACTTAGGGGGCATTGGAGATATATCATTTAGTGAAATGAAGTGTGGGCATGTGTATGTCTGTGTGTCTGTGTGGACCTGGGGTGAATATGAAATGGGTGTATTGGAAGATTTGCATATTCCACTTAGATTCAACAATTATAATTAGGATCAAAGAGTGTATTCTCAACGAGAAATTCTTTTTTAAAAGAACAACAACTAGAAGACGTTTCTAAAGAACTGCTTTAGGATGGAATGCAGTTCCTCACACTGGCGGTATCTATAGATCTCCGCATGATACCTATTTCACATTTCCAATTTGGGTTGGTGATTTTTAGTAAGAAGTCAATGTTATTTTTCACTCTAGACCCCTTTTCTCAGATTCTTCTCTGTGCCTCTATAAGAAAGCAAGCTGATGGCAACAGTTTGTTTTAAGAATGGTCTTTTATTAATAGAGGTGTTGACTGTCTTCTGTAAAAGTTGCCAAGATTGTCTTGCTATACTTATTATTAGGTATTTAATTACCAGTTCCACTTGTCTTTTGTTTAATAGCCTCATTTAACCTCTGTGATTATAGTTGTTATGACTAGCCAGATAATTCCAAATATGTGTATAGGAAGTAAAAATGTAAACAAGTCATGAAAAAATCTGCATGATGGTTCTTTCATGTTATTGTCTTGACTTGCAAGCTTGCAACTCCAGGAGCTGTTCACATTCATAATTTCATCTACACTTAGGATAATCTTTTGATTGGATAATGGTCATGGCTCACTATGGCTTTGAAGTGTCAGATTTTCAACTTCAACTGTGATATGGAGAAGAGCCCATACTTCTACTCAGATTTTTGCCATGAAAATAGGACTAATTGAAATAAACTGGCCAGTGTGGCTCAGTTGGTTGAGCATTTTTCCGTGCACCCAGAGGTTGAAGTTGATTCTCAGTCCAGGCACATGCTCTGTTTTCAGGCTTGATCCCCAGTAGGGACTGTGCAGGAGGCAACCAATTGATGGTTCTCTCTCTAAAAATCAATAAAAACATATTTTTTAAAAAATCAATCATCCATTGATACCAACATAAAGTTTGAACGTTTGACATACAATAGAATGCATTGTATTTAAGGAAATGTGAACAATAGTTGAAAATTAGTGAGAAATGATCAAATTCTGCCTTTAATGTCTCTGTCAGTTGTCTCATGCTGCCTCTCTCCAGATTTGAATAAAACAAACTTATTCTGAAACTGTCTTGATTTTAGGTCCCAACTTTCCGGGGCACACAGCTAGCAGCGTCTTTCCATTTATAGCCACAGACAGCTTACTGCTTCTTCCAGGCTCTGAGGTAGCAGAGGCCAGGCCTTCTCAGGTGTTTCAGCATTCCTGATCTGCTGCTAGAAGTTCTCTTCCGTCTTCCTGAGAACTCGTCTTTACTGTCTTTTCTCTTTCGTGCACTAGAAAGAGGAAGAAGCAGTTGCAGAGATTGTTCTTCTGTGTGAATTCTCTTATGATTTTCATCACCACAATCACCAGCTTCCCTGCAGTTTCATTTCACTGTTCTTTTTACCTTAGTTAATGTGTTATTGCTAATTTAGAAATAAAGATGTGGCTTCCTCATTCAATGTGGCTCTGCTGGTTCCCTTTGTAATGGCCCTAAAAGGTTTCCAAATCATTTACAAACCTGCGTCTTGCTTCCTGTTACAGTCCAAGCTTATTATTACATAAATTTTTCTGCATATTTAAACATAACATCACTTGTGGTTTTAAAAGGGAGATAGCAAAATGATTTTGAAAACAGGAACCTGCAGTTTTGCAGGCATATGGACTCACTACCTGAATGACTTACTGATTATTTCACTTTTTAAATAAGCTTTATTAAAATTAGTCAGATGTTTAGCTTGATTTGTGAGGTGTGTAACTGCGTGTTAGTTTTTTAGGGAGCTCAGTCCCCATAGAGTTCATAATCAAGCTAAGAGAGGCAGGTGAGCTTTTATTGACTTTTAAGTATTCATAAGATAGAATTGCTATTCTTTAAATTCACCTCTGTTAGATTGACTCACTGAAATATTCTAAATTCTCCATTCCCTTGGAAACACATGCTAACTTATGGCCAGGACATGATAAGTGCTCAGAACTAGTAGATTATTATTATTTTTTTACCAAGCCTGTGTGCCTCTCCATTTTCTTGCCAAGAATGAGTTGTTGGTTCTCAAACTTACTTATGACAGTTGTATACTGTATATTTTTATAATTACATTTTAAGTAAATATTATAGAAACTAATGACATTGAATGTGGATAAGAATAGGATATTATTTCTATGCAAAGTAAGTTGAATATTTTGGACAGATGATAAAAGTAAATAAAAAATAAACCTGTTGAATTATATATGGGCAAGACAACTATGAAAGATTGGGGAGATCTTAAATTTCCAAAAGGTTTTACACGCAAATGGATTATTATAGGAATCTTTAGGTTTTCACTGTATTTCAATAAAATGCATACTGGGACAATGGGGTACTGCAAGAAAGACATTTTAGAATTTCAATCAACAGATTCATACTTAAAGGACTTGTTCTATATCAATATGTTTAAAAATGTATATGTTTTTAGATATAGTAAAGGGATTTGTTTCCTTTTAAAAACTAACTTTTAAAATTCATTTAGTAACTATTAGCTTTGCTTATATTTGTTAAGAGGACTTTTAAAAAAGTTTTTTAAAAATTTATTTTTAATTTATTGATTTAAAGAGAGAGAGGGGGGTTTAGGGTGGAGAGAGAGAGGAGGGAGAGAGACACTGATTTGTTGTTTCACTATGCATCCATTGGTTACTTCTTGAATGTGCCTTCACTGGATTGAACCTTTACCCTTGGCATATCTGGACGACACTCTACCTGGCCAGGACCAAAAGAACTTTTACAACCATAAGTAACAAAACCAATAATTATTTTGGTTCAGAAATTGCCAAAGCCATGAAATAAAACATAAGCACGAAAAAACTCTTTGAGACAGGATTTATTCCTATTAATAGGCTGGTAGTAAGTTACTGTTAAGGCTTAGATTGGTATTTTTCACTCTTTGCATAATAATGACCTCCTGTGCAATACAGAGGGATTTCTTCACCAGTTGTCCGAAAGACAATGTCTGTTCCACAGGAATGCTGACCTTTTCAAGTTTAAAGTGAAGTCGCTTTGATGGGGGGTGATTCTCCCTTAACATAAACCTGATACCTACTCCTAGATTATTAACTCTTCAAGTGCAGACTCTTTCTTGTTTCTGCAGTGGCAAGAGTGCTAAACTGGGAGTCAGGAGAATTCACAAGTTTAAGTGTTATTAGCTTGACTTTCTCAATGTCACAACTGTAAGTGCGACCAAGTGGGCAACAACTTCCCGTTCTATACGACAGTCTTGCTTTGGGGTTAAGTGAGACGATGCAATGAACGTTGCTGCATAAGAAATAAAGTCCTGTGTACAATTGACACACATTATCTGCTGTGGCTGGGGCACAGTGGATATTTAATGACCTTTGTCCAAGCACAGCACTGTGTTCTGTTGACATATATTACAGGAACTGCAGTGGACTCGAAGGGGATTTGAACATTAATTCATTTCATCCATAGCCCGCTTCTCCATTTCAGCCCTGTGGGCACAGTAGTGATTTCTGTATAGAGGCAAAAGGAAGAAAAAATACTCTGAGTGGCAATGATGCATGAGGAAATCTGTTGTCTATTAACTGTTGTAAATTTTCATTTTGTCACTTGAAGTCTAAGAGTTTTTCTCATCTTATTTATTGACAGTTTTGTCAAAACGATCTAAGAGTATTAATAATCACAATGGATTCTAAGATCTATAAAGTTATCCATTATAACTGGATGGATGACAAAGTTTCATTAAAAATGATAATAGAACCCTGGCTGGTGTGGCTCAGTGGTAGAGCCTCAGCCTGTGCACCAAAGGGTCACGGGTTTGATTCCCAGGCAAGGGCACATACCTGGATTTCAGGTTCATTCCCTGACACTGGGCCCTAGTCGGGGTGCATTCGGGTGGCAACCAATCCACGTGTCTCACATTGTTGTTTCGCTCTCTCTCTCTTCTCTCCCTCTCGCTCCCTCCCTTCTACTCTCTTAAAAAACAATCAATGGAAAAACATTCTTGGGTGAGAATTAACCATAAATAAATAAATAAATAAATAAATAAATAAATAAATAAATAAATACAGATAGATAGATAGATAGATAACAGAATATATGTTATCTGATGTGATATTCTCTCCCTAAAATGCATTGGTTATTACTTAGGACTCTTAGCTTTGTTTGTTTCATCTTAGATAAATTGTGAAATTCTGGTATACATAAATGTATATATTATACTATGCCTTTCTTCTTTTTAGCCACCCAGCCACGTCCAGACTCGCAATAGTTTTAGGAACTCCCTTCCACTTTCAACACCCTCTTATAAACGAGATTCATAGATTAGTTCAGTGTCTCTTGGCCACCCAGGGCTGACCCACTAGGGAAACAAGTTTTTCCATAACTGTTAACTTTGGCATTATTTTTTGATCAAGTTTTCAAAGCTACCATGACATATGCTTACAATTTACATTAACCCATAATTTCTGGCTTCTACTTGTATAATATAAAGAAAATACTCAGCTTTCCAACAGCAGCAAGGTTACTATGGACTTTTATATTAGAAATACTCAATTATTTTGTAATTATCTTTTAATCTACTGCTATTTATTTTTATTATATTTCTCATTTCAAAAAACAGGAGGCCAAAAGCAAAAGTGAAAAGAATATTAAAAGCCAAGTAATATCACACAAAAGATGCATTGAAGCATAATTAAAGCACTTTAATTAATAGTACATATTAAAAGCCCAATTTTGGCTTTTTTCACTCACCTTTCACAGAACCCCATTGTGATCATTATTTTGAGGCCAGTTCACAGGGGAAGTGTTCCCATCGTGATCAGTGGGCATGGGACGCGGTTCGGCTGTGTCACCCACACAGACCCGCTCCTTTTCAAGAACTTGACCACGAAGAAAAGGCCCAGGCAGCCTTTCAGCCCCAACGACGCGGGGAAGATGCTGGTGTAGAATGTGACCATCCAGGCCAAGTTCACCTACTTCTTCTGCCGGATTAAAAACAGAAAATAGACCAATGGAAGGAGAGAGGCCGCAGGGCAGGGGGCCAAGCCAGGAAAAAGTATTTGTCTGGGTGGTTGTATGGCACGTCCTTTTTCTTCTGTTTCCCAAGCTCCACAGAGAGGATCTTCCTCAAGGCAAAGGAGAAGGGGTGCATGTTGGTGTCTGGGTCTCTGCGGAAGCAGCGGGGCTTGGCAAGGTGCCGCGAGTTCATGTGGTTTAACTGACAAGGGCCCCTTTCAGGTGGCCAGTCACAAAATGAAGTAGCAGGTGGTTCCACGTAGAGGCGCTGAAGACTGACATCATGCTGCAGGCAGCCTTGACCTGGGCCTGAGCTGCGCTGAGCAGCACTGCACAGAGGAAGAAGGGCATGAAGGATGTCCCCCAAACCCAAAGCGTGTCCCATGCAGCAACATCCAGCAGCAAGAAGCGCAGCAGGAACAGCAGGAAGAAGACACGGTTGGCCTTCGTAAGCCCATTCTGCTGCACCATGGCCCGGAGCTCTGGGCATTCATCGATCAGCTCTTTATTCTCAGGGGCTCAAAGCTGGGCTGCTCCAGAAGCTATAGAAATTCTCTCTGGAGTCCTCCTAGTTTCAAGGAATTCCCACAAATAATTTTCCATGGAAAGTGAGTAGCTCACTGTAAACAAGAACTAACCACACAAGTAACAAAGCACACTGCATGAGGGAACCTGCAGAAAAAAAACAGAAGAAACAAATTCTTTAAATTAATTAGATGATTAGAAATTGAGTGATTAAAGAAAAAAAGGAATGTTTAAGTAACGGAGAAGATTGAAAACATCTTTAGGAAACAGAGAATTGTAAAAAAGAGCTAACAAACTTGAAAAAAACACCATATAGATAATTCTTAAATGCTTTGAATTTCTTAATTTATATGGCATTGTATTCTTTGTTTTTAATGGTGTCTAAGTGAGGTCATTATTGTATTAATCAGGGTTCTCAAGAGAAATAGAATCAATAAGGTGTGTGTGTAGAGAGAGAGAGTTTGAGAAATTGATTTATTTTAAGGAAGAGTCTCATGTGATTATGGAGGCTGCCAGGTCCAAAATCAGCAGGGTAGGTTGGCGGACCTGGAGACCCAGGGTAAAGCTGATGTTGCAGCTCAAGTCCAAAGACAAAGTGCTGGCCGAGTTTCCTCTCCCTTGAGGGGAGTCAGTCTTTTTTCTCTTAAGGCCTTCAACTGATTGGATGAGGCTCACCCACAACATGAAGGGTAATCTGCTTTACTCAAGTATCTGCAGATTTAAATGTTAATCTCATCTAAAAAGTACCTAGACCGAAACATACAGACTAGTATCTAATAAAACATCTGGGTTCCATGGCTTCGCCAAGTTGACACATAAAATTAGCCATCACAAAGATGTTTCTTTCTCATTCTGAACATTTTTGCCTTTCTTGAAGTATTCTTCAAGCTCTGAAAGTATTTGCCTTTTAAAGAGAACATTTCTGAACATTTTTCTTATGCTAATTTTAGTAATAAAATCCCTCTTTGTAGAAGACTATGTGTTTTCTTATTTTTGTGTGAGGAAGACTATGTATTTTAAAGCCTGATCTTCAGTATGGTCTATTTTACTCATTTTCCTGGATTTTCTGCTTCTGAAGTCTGACAAATTGCCTTGTGACAAGTTGGTTAGGATTTCTGGGCAGCATAGTTTTCAGTGTCACATTGACCTTTGATCCACTTTGAGCCCAGAAATGTCTACCTTCTTTTCGAAATTAGCATACTACAAGGAAAGCAGAGTTTAGAGTCATGTTTTGCGGGTGGTGCTTATAGCACCAGTGGTTAGATCATAAACCTAAGGAGGTAATAAACGTGGCTTCTCCTGTGTGTGTCATTTTTCTTTATTTGCAACTCTAGCTCCAGAGAACTCAGGCCTTTGTGCACAAATGTGAGTTGGTGACACAGTAGCCCGTTAAGTAGTTCAGTACAGAAAACCGATGCAAATCACCCATCGCATTGCGGGTGAGCATTTTGCCACTGCGTAGCATTTCACGGAAGTTCTTTTTTTTTTAAATTTACTTCCATTTCTCTGACTCCTTTTGTACTTGAAAACAGCACCAAAAATGGGAAATCCTGAGGAAAGTCTTTTTTGTCACCCAGGACGTTTCTACATGTTTTGTTCTACAGAAAGGATTTTTCACACAATAGTCTTATTTCCACAGAGACAACATTCTTTATGTAACCTTCTCTGAGTAGAAGGGTGTGGTTTGTTTTCATACCTTCCCTGTCAGTGACTGCTCTAGTATCACAGCCAGTCAAAGGCATTGCCTGTAACGCTTCTTAGCACCTGCTAGGTGAAAGTGACAATTGTACATCTTTGATGGCTGCTAAATCTCTATTATTTATTTATTTTCCTGACAAGGGGCAAATGGAATTTGTTTTTCTATTAATTTGATAGCCTCCCTGTGTGAAAGTATTCTTTCTTTTTTCTTTTCCTGAGGAGTTTCCAAAGTTCGTTAGACCACACTCCTCCCCCTCCCAGCTCAGTCATCTCACTCATCATAGCCACAGAAAGGTACATGAGATAGGCAGGGAGAAAGGAGCAGGTGAGATATAATTCATTGGTACTGCACACTACGACCAATCCAGGGAAGCCATGACACCAAAGATAGACGCTGCCACTGCCACGGATATTTGTGGTCATTTTAGACAGTGACTTCTTTGTTTTGGAGAGCTCTCCTGTGTGTGGCAGAATGTTCAGCAGCATCCCTGGCCTCTCTTCAGTAGATCC
Organism: Eptesicus fuscus; assembly: GCF_027574615.1. Classification (NCBI taxonomy): domain Eukaryota; kingdom Metazoa; phylum Chordata; class Mammalia; order Chiroptera; family Vespertilionidae; genus Eptesicus; species Eptesicus fuscus. Next base: position 38,594,511 of record NC_072478.1, on the reverse strand, counting down.
ACCCCATTGTGATAATCGAAATGTTTTTGAATATGGCCAAATATTCCCGGTGGGGGTGTGGTGGGAGGGGCAGCAATACATGCTGCAGGCTGAGAACCACTGCTCTAACTCATGGCCACGAATGCTGGTGTGATGAAAGGCTGGGGAGAGAGACACCAGCCTCAGGAATTACAGTCAACATGACTTTAGTGTGCGGGGCTAAAGTAAGGTGGCTTCTACAGTGTCCTTTCAGCCTATCTTGGGATGTCTTTTGTGCTAACAAATTTCTCCCGTGGTTTTATGTTTCCAGTGAAGAGAAGCGGGACTTTCTCACAATAGAAAGTGAAGTAACAAAAGGCTACTGGTTTTGAGAGTTCCTCCTTATTTGGTGGTCAATTTAAGAGCCACTATAGAGGGGACGTGCAAGTTGAGTGATCGAGGCATGGATTTTGGAGCTGGGCTGCCTAGGTTGGAAGCCCAGCTTTCTGATGCCAGGGTTGGTGATCTTGGCAAATCATTTACCTTTCTCAGGCCTCAGTTTTCTACCAATACACAGGGATAATGATAGAATCTGTTTAAGGAGTTGTGAGATTTAAATGAGATAATATGGCCAAAACCGGTTTGGTTCAGTGGATAGAGCGTCGGCCTGCGGACTGGAAGGTCCCAGGTTCGATTCCGGTCAAGGGCATATACCTTGGTTGCGGGCACATCCCCAGTAGGGGGTGTGCAGGAGGCAGCTGGTCGATGTTTCTCTCTCATCAACGTTTCTAGCTCTCTATCCCTCTCTCTTCCTCCCTGTAAAAATCAATAAAATATATTTTAAAAAAATAAATGAGATAATATGTATAAAATGCCTAGAACAGTACTTAGTACATTGCAACATTAGGTAAAGATCAAAGGAGACAAAAATAAGGTTCTTTTGCTAGGAAAAAATGGATGCAGAAGTTGATTAGGAATTTTGTAGTCTGTAGTAACATCATTAACATAGCACATGTTTTTTTTTGGACAATTATTGATTTAATGTTACTGTTCTAACAAGGAATGTTACAAATGAAGCTGGGTATACCCTAAGTGAAACCATGACTCTTAAAAACATCACAAAGTGCCCCAGCCAATGTGGCTCAGTGGGTTGAGTATCATCCCATATACCTTCGACTCCTGGTCAGAGCACATGCCTGGGTTGCAGGCTTGATCCCCAGTGGGGGGGGGGGGGGGGGGGCGGGCGTAAGGAGGCAGCTGATCAGTGGTTCTCATTGATATTTCTCTCTATCTCTCTCCCTCTCCTTTCCTCTCTCTCTTTAAAGTCAATAAAAACATTAAAAAAACAAAACAAAACAATACATCAAAAGTAAGGACTTCCAGTTTCCTAAAGTGAAAAGTTTGGCCCATAAATAGATGTTAGTCCTGTCTTGAAATGCTATTACTGTCTTTACTCACCACAACCATCAACCATATATCCCATCTTAGTCTAATCCCAGATATGACAAATCTTTACTAGGCCCCTTTCATTTAATTAATTAGGAGTATCTGGCCAGCACATGTAAGCCAAAAGACCCTGAGCATCCATATGGGGCTTTGCTATAAAATCCCAGCATCGGAAGCTGATATTACTTACTCCTCTGTGTTCTACATTTTCCCAGCAGGACATTTATCCCAACAAAAGAGTATTTGTATTCTCCCTGTATAGTGGCCCACAATAGGACTGTGTTCCACAGAGAGGACCAAAGCGAGATAAATACAAAGACTTAACTAACAGTCACCCAACTCCTCAGAGTATGCTTAACTTGTTTTTAGGCAGTGCTAGACACATATAGAAAAATTTAGCCATAACCTGAAGTACCATCTAACTGCAGCAATATAATATTTTTGTGGTTTAGATAAAAAAGGTAGGCAGCAGGTTTTTATTATTACCTGCTATTGTGAGGACAGATACTTGGGATTCATAGAAATGGCAACTTTGCAGCTGGATGTCTGTTTTAAACATGAGTTCACACTGAGTTCCATTCCTTGTTGTCTTAAAGAAGTTATCCTTCCAAAAAACAACACAAAGAAACAAGACACTGTGTTAAACCAGACATGCAGTAAACATTATATGGATATTATTTTTTTTTTTAACAAAGGAAGAGTAAGAAATTTGGTGGGAGCCATTTTTAGTGCATGTTATATCTCTTCTACCAGTTGTGCATGTATCCAGGAAGTTATGAGTTTATTGGAAAATGGGAGAAGGCCTGTAATGGTCACTCATTCATGGCTACCCCTCAAAAACATTGTCAAAGTGGATAGTTTCACTACAGCCATGCCTGGTAGGGCACAGGGACCTCACTAAGCCCAGGGCTTTGCTGTGTAATTCCTGCATCAGAACCTGATAATATTTACTCTTCTGTGCTCTACATTTTTCTGTTAGGATATTTATCCCAACAGAAGAATATTTTTATTATCCTTGTATGTAATACCCTGCTGTTAATTATTATAAAGGCTTTATCATTCACATTTTTATAGCTCTAACTACCTGTGTTCCTAATTTGTTACTAAAGGTTTATCCTCTTTCAGTACAGCCTCTGAAAATGCCATCCTTACCACCAGTGGCCAGATATGGCTCTGCTGTCTCTTAAAAGTCTGCTCTTGGCTTTGCGTCCCCTCTCCTTGGCACTGGCAGCAAGAGGTCGTTACAGATAGCCTTGGCTTTTTGGCAGGAAAAGAGCAGCTTTCAGACTAAGTAATACCTGACAAAAATCTACCCACTGTGCCAAAGCCATTTCCTTCTGATGCCTCCAGCATCGGGCCATGGGAACCTTTGTGGCCGCAGCAGCCCGGGGTTTAATTGCTCCGTGTGTTCTCTGGATGATATGCAAGTGAATGGGATGAAGCTGAATGAAGAAAATCAGGGTTTTGATCTCTTCGTTTTGCAAGGAGACATGAATGACAGATGCCCACGTTTTTCTAATTCTTCTTTTTGCAGTATTTTATTCCTTCCCCTCTGAAATTTTTTTTTCTACTTTTAAAATCTTTCATGTATTTCTCCCAAGAGTACAGCCTTGACTATTTCCTTCACTTAAAAGGGTATGAAGAAGTTATGTTTGTTTCATCTCTTGCAGGACTGCATTGCAATGGATGTTGAGACAGACTGCAGTTTACATCTTAATTCACACCCCTTGTAGGGGAATGGGAGAACTCCCTGAGTTCAAGTTTAAATGAATAATGAGAGATGATCGATGTGACACGCAGTACACCAGCAAAAGCTGCAGCAAAGGAAGGACATTCCATTTGTACTAGAATAACTCTATTTGAACTTATTATTTATTTATTTATATTATGTTGTTAACGGTCAGTAATTAAAGAAGACACATCCTACAGAAATTCTATTTATGCTTACTGAATTAATCCCTTCAGAATCAAAGAGAAACAAATTTAGTTGGCACATCTTCTTCAAATTTTATTAACCTTGGCTTTATCCCCTTTCTCTGAAAAGAATGAAATATCATTGTCAGAATATGCAGAAAACTGGCATCTTTAAAAAGCGAAACCTAACTATTATTTCAGAATATTTGTAGTTTCCATTTGAACCACTGAGTGAGAATCAAATCTTTTTTTTTTTAAAGGCAACTATAAATACTTGAAGAAAAACTTCAGAGGCTCAGTAGTGTGAATTTTCTTAGATGATATGGTTATTTTGGATTTAGATTTAGCACAATCATGTTAATGGCAAATTAATAACCTTCTCATTGAAGACCACCTGATCAGCTGAACCTTTTATACCGCTGTCCAGTGAATTATTTAAAAAATGAGGCTTGAATGTTGTTAAAAAGGGAACAAGTTGAGTTTAGATGGTGTAAAGATACTCGAGAACCTGTAATGAGCCATTGCATGTGGGATGCTGCTTGAAGGATGCTTCAGTGAAGACTTTGATGACAATTAGGTTGATGCCTGAAAGTGAGAAGGGACGCCAACATATTTTGAAGCTCTCCACTTATGTTCTTGACTGCCTATTGGCACCTGAGATTTATAGAAGATCTTACAATGTTTTTGCTTTACCTAATATGAGGCTATTTGGTGACTTTGTAGAAGTTTGGACGGCGTTTTTGTCTCCAGTGTCATTATTTATTGATCAAAATCTCAAAATAATGGAAATTGGATGAGCAGTCATGCTTTAGTCTATAAAACTACATGGTCAGGATTTCTGCATATGTGCTGGCCTCTACACTCTGCAATTCTCTGTCCCCAGGTAATAAGTGTATTGGAACGACATACTGCAGCCTCATTTGTCATCAGGGATTTGTACTTATACAATGATTTGGAAGCTCAGGGGAAGATCTTGAGCTTGGCTTGGCAAGTGACTGTCTATCAAAAGCACTTGGCAAATACTATAACGAAAAGGTTCCCCAAGGAGCCTAGTTCTACCACTTCAATGCATTGGAAAGCAAGAATTGTATAAAATTTACTTCAAGTTAAAAAAAAAGTAAAATAGATTTAAGCATCTATTCAAACACTGGGTATCTCAAACAAAGCTCCATTACTTTGTTTATTGAACAGTCATCAGATATTTATTAAGCATCTATTGTATTTCATGCCCCTTGCCAGATTCTGCAAATGCTAAAATGAATGACAACTGATCTCTGAACTCAATAACTCTCTTCCAATAGGGAAGAGACACATGCAAATGATTAAAGCGTCAGCTATGATGGAAAACACATGCAGTGCTTGGGTGTGCAGAGGAAAGTATATTAAATGGTGCTCAGGCTTGCAGGTTGGAATGGAGAGAATGCTGAGAGATGACTGTGGGCACCATGCCAGGGTCCCTGCATAGTCAAGGCCTATGGGAGCACAGAGGCCTAGTTGTCAATACACCAGAATGGCCAAGGCTGCTCTGAGCATGAGCCTAGCGGGGGGCCCAGGGCCAAGTTACCATAAGCAGGTGCAAGGACACACGGGATAGTGTGCCTTTCTGTAGCCAATGTGATTGATGTCACTGTTGGCAACTAGCCTCTTTTGTGTAAGTGGTATTTAAAGTATATTACTAAGGCCAGTGTGTGGGGCAGAGAGAGGCTGGAGAGAGCTCAGAAGAAGCAGAGGCGGTAGGTACAGAGAATGTAGCTCCTATGTGTGCAGGAGAGAGGAGAGCTCAGACAGAGCTGAGGGCTGCTACTGTTACGTTGTAAAGCTAAGAGCTCATAGAGAGCTCAGATATAGCCACCATGTTAACTAGCCAGTGTGCTGAGAGAGAAGTTAGGAGGTAGTTACTAATGTGAGGCTACAGAGACCAGCCAGTGTTCTGGGCAGGGGAGACAGGAGATGCTGCTGAGCCAGAGAGCTCCGGTACCGCTGAGATGTGAGGTGGTGAGTCTAGGGGGCAGCGTGCGGCTGCTCAGATAATAGCTGTAGGTACAGAGACTGATGCTACTTGGATGGGAAAGATGTATCTGTTCACCAGCCTGTGTACGGCTGCCTGCCTGTATGGATTTTGCTGTGAAGGACTGTTTTGCCTGTATAGGACTGTTGTGGCACTGGCTTCTTCAATAAAGCCTCATTCTTATACACCCACAACCTCTCATGGCTTCTCTGTCTAAGACCTGGTGTCCAAGGAGGTCCAGCCCCAGGCAGAGAGGCTCAGACACAACACCTGAAACTAGTGAGTAGAGGATAAAGGAGGAACTTGGACTAAGTTCCCAGCAGTTAGTACAGTGGGCAGGGTATGAGAAAGAACCTGCCCTGTGCTTGGCGTAGTCGAATGGGAGAATTTAGAAGAATATATGGACTTAGAACTACTCAAAGCAGCAGTGCTGAGCAGTGCTCTTACTGTCTCTGGCAATGACTTAATAGAAATTCTTTGATGAAGGATGTTGCAGAATTTTCCAGGTTGACAAGGGGATGATTCTATAGGCAGAAGAAATGACTTTTATAGAGGTACAGAGAACTGAGAGACTCTACTTTGGAATTGAAACATATGAATGTGTTGTGGGAAGGTGATGTTGGAAAGAAGCAAGGCTTTATTATGATGGATCTTATTTATTGTGGTAAGTTTGGATTTTCTCATGGGAAGTAAACAAGGATCCATACTAACTGTGTCGGTTCAATATGTGCTAAATTTCTTTGATGGTGATGATTCTCTCGTACAAAGGCTCACAGGTCAACCATTTCATCTCAAAACTTGGCTGTAGCCTGGCTGGCATGACTCAGTGGTTGAGCATCCACCTATGAACCAGGAGGTCATGGTTCAATTCCCAGTCAGGGCATATGCACAGGTTTCACCCCCATTGTGGGACAAGCAGGAGGCAACCAGTCAATGATTCTCTTTCATCATTGATGTTTCTATCTCTCTATCCCCCTTCCTCTCTGAAATCAATCCTATATAATAAAAGGGTAATTTGCAAATAGACCACACGGCGAAATGACTGGTTGCTATGATGCGCATTGACCACCAGGGGGCAGACGCTCAACACAGGAGCTGGTGGTCAGTGCGCTCCTACAGGGGGAGTGCCTCTCAGCTCCTACAGGGGGAGTGCCTCTCAGCCAGAAGCTGGGCAAGCACAGCTGCAATGGCGAGAGCCTCTCCCGCCTCTGTGGCAGCACTAAGGATGTCTGACTGATGGCTTAGATTGGGAGCAGGCCTAAGCCATCAGTTGGACATCCCCCGAGGGCTCCCAGGCTGTGAGAGGACACAGGCTGGGCTGAGGGACCCCCCCCCTGAGTGCACGAATTTTGTGCACCAGGCCTCTAGTAAATATATATTATAAAACAAACAAACTTGGCTCTAACTGTAACAATCTGTTCATTTGCTCATTTATTATTTCCTGAAATGTTTAAAAAGCATCTAATTTAAGCCAGATCCTATAATAGGCACTAAGGCAGGAAGCTTACTAAGAAAGAGTTCCTGTGTTGACAAATTGTCAAATGAGTTACCTACTTAATCTGTAATAGCAAAGGCCAGGGATGACCTTCTAGTGCATAAACTCAATCACTTTTTATATTGACCCTGCTCCAAAACCAGAAAATTTACATGTAACATAAAATTTTGAAATATATAGGTGTGTTTAAACTTAGGAATACATCTCCACAGATCGTAAAAGGAAAAATAAAACAAAGCAGTATTTAGGGCTAAAGACTGCTAAGATTTAGACCCCTTCAGGATTAAAATGACCTCTTGAAGGGGGATGGTTACTATTGATATTTCTAAAAACAAACATTTCATTAATTTAAAATATTATGGGAACGCTATTTGTGTCTTGTTTAGATCAGTTAGTACTGATCCATTTAAAGTTGATTTTAATTACTGAACTAATCCCATTCATGAGGGTTTGCCTAATTACCTGCCAAAGGTGACTGTACCTCCTGGGATGAGGTTTCACTCTTCAGAAGAGGAAGCTGAAAAAAAATGCTGCAACATCTCTTTGGCCTATGGATTATATAAAACTCCACTCCTACCAAGGGAGAAAGAAGTGATTAGAGGCAGCTTCCCAACCAAATCTAAGCTGTCAACTGGCTCTGCAGTATCTGTCATATTCCATGGGATAGAAGGCCCACCTGCAAACGTAACGCATGGTCCTGGGTTGGGGGCTTCAGGGAGAGATTTGCTATAGGTAAGAAAGCACGCAGAAGTGAGGAAGAGGAAGAGGCAGGTAAAGAGAAACACATTCTCAAGTGAGTCTGTGTGTCAGATTACTAAAACATACCAGAAAATCGAGTATTAAGGAAAACAGTCAACAAAATCAACAACAAGGAAATGAAAATGAAAGAGATACATTTGCTAATGACTTAAAAAGTTCAGAAGTATAAAAAGTTAAGGATTAGCATCCATAAGAGAACAATTATGAAAGAAGGAACAGAGCTAAAATAAGAAGAAATGAATATATCAGAGAACAAGTTAGAAATTCTAGAAATGAATAATATAATCACTGAGGTAAAACAGATGTACTCAACTGGATAAATTGATGGTGGCACTCAGTCAGAGAGAAAATTAGTAAATTGAAAGATGATGCTGAGGAATTCGTATCACATAGTGGCAAGAGATGAAAAAGTATGAAACAGTTTGCTTATCCATTCTCCTTTGATGGATGTCTTAGTTCATTTGGGTGCTATCACAACATATCTAAACGGGTGGCTCATAAACAGGAGACATTTATTGCTCACATTTCTGGAGGCTGGAAGTCCAAGATGACAGTGCCAGCATGTTCAGATTCTGGTGAAAGCTGTCTTCTGGGTAGCAGATTGCTGGCTTCTTATTTTATCCTCACATTGCAGAAGGGGCAAGGGAGCTTTCTTAGGTTGCTTTTATAAAGGCACTAATCCTGTTCCTGAGGGTTTGCCTAATTACCTGGCAAAGGTGACTGTACCTCCTAATACCATCATCTTGAAGGTTTAGGTGTCAACAATTAATTTTTTTTGGGGGGGGCACACAAATATTCAGACCATAGAAATGAACATTTTGGGCTACCATTTTTTGGTAATTATGAATAAAGTTGCCTTAAACATTTGTAAAATATTTTTGCAGGCATATGTGTTTATTTCTCTTGAGTAGATACCTAGGAATAGAATTACTAGATTATAGGATAGGTTGCTGTTTAAAAGAAACTGTCAAAAATTTCTCCAGGAGGTTGCATCATGTTATACTTAGTAATATATGAGAGTTCCAGTTGCTCCATATCCTTGTTAACATTTGGTATTGTCAGTTCTTTGAATTTTAGCCATTCTAATGTGTGTGAATTCGTATCTCATGGTGATTTTTTAAAATTTAATAAATCTTTATTGTTCAGATTATTACAATTGTTCTTCTTTTTTCCCCCCATATCTCCCCTCCACCAGGTTCCTATCCCACCCTCTGCCCTTACCCCCCAACACTGTCCTCATCCATAGGTGTACGCTTTTTGTTCAGTCTCTTCCCGCACTCCCCACTCCTCTTTTCCCCGGAGAATTGTCAGTCCACTCCCTTTCTATGCCCCTGATTCTATTATATTCACCAGTTAATACTGTTCATCAGATTTTTTATTCCCTTGGTTTTTAGATTCACTTGTTGATAGATATTTATTTGTTGTTCATCATATTTATCTTTATCTTTTTCTTCTTCTTCCTCTTCTTAAAGAATACCTTTCAGCATTTCATATAATTCTGGTTTAGTGGTGATGAACTCCTTTAGCTTATTTTTATCTGTGAAGCTCTTTATCTGACCTTCAATTCTGAATGATAGCTTTGCTGGGTAGAGTAATCTTGGTTGTAGTTTCTTGCTGTTCATCACTTTGAATATTTCTTGCCATTCCTCATGGTGATTTTAATGTGAATTTCTCTGATAACTGGTCCTGTTGAACAACATTTCATGTTTGGCCTGTGGATATCTTTTTTTGTGAAGTGTCTCATTTAGAAAAACTTAAGTTGTTGGTTTTTCTTATTTTTCAAGTTGTAGGAACTACTTATGTTTTCTAGATTCAAGTTATTTGTCAGATATGTGTATTGTAGCTTTTTTTTTTCTGGTCAGTTGCTTGTATATTCATGTTATTAATGTCCTTTGAATTTCCATTTTTTGTAAAGTCCAATTTCTCAACTTTTAAGTTTATAACTATTCTTTAATATATAGTCTAAGATTGCAAAAATATTCTCATATGTCTTATAGAAAGGAACACTTGCAAGCTCATAATTATGCTTGTTACATATGTACAAGTGGATTTTTATAGGAATTTATTATGTTTATTGGAAATACCTTTTTATTTTTGCATGTACTATAGGGAGTTGATTATAAGTGGATCCATTTAAAATTGATTCAATAATAGGTCTATAGGCTTAAGTAGAGGGATTTTCATCTTTAACCATATACTTCAAAATGAGAGAATCTGATATTATCTCTATATATATAGATATGCGAATTGTCCCCTTGGGAGTTCAACCGGGAAACAGGGAGTTTGGTCACTTGCTATGACATGCGCTGACCACCAGGGGGTGGCACGGAATGAAGGAAGGCCCCAGCTGGCAGCGGAAGGCCCTGATCAGCCCTGATCACTGGCCAGGCCTAGGGACCCTACCCGTGCATGAATTTCATGCACCAGGCCTCTAGTGCATTGTAAGTTTACATATTTTTTTAAACTACACAAATAATTTTAAACTACACTACTAATTTCACCATATTTCTTTTCCTTCCAAGGGTACTTAAAAGGACATTTCCTTTTGGACCTCAACATTGCATACTGTGTTGCAAAATGTAAGTCATATGAGACATGAACTTTTATATTTTAACTACTGTGGATGAGAGCATGTTTGCTAATTGTTAATGGCATAGTTATTCAAAAGGAATTTAAATAAAAATAAACATTTCATTAATTTAAAATATGGGAACACTATGTCTTGTTTAGATATAATGTATTTTCAATGTGATGAAAATACAATAAGGATCATGAAAGAACTCCTCTTTTTTCTTTTATACTTTCAAAAGCTGTAAAGCAGACAAAGGTAAAGGAATCCAGAGCTTTTGTTCTTTTCTGTGTCAAGGTTGTTCTTGATATTTGCTCCAAAATAGCCAATGGGACTGATCTAAGTGTCAGAGTTTGTCTTTTTGTAATCTAAGTTTGTCTTTTTGCCTCTGGACTCAAGAGAGTTATGTGCCTTTCTAGTCATTTGCTTAGCTTTTATTTGTTAACAGCCTTATTAAGACATAACTTACATATCATTTAATTTATCTACTTAAATTGTATAATTCAATGTTATTTTAATATAGTCATAGAGTTATGTAACCATCACCACAATCAATTTTATAACATGTTCATCACCCTGAAAAAGGAACCTTGTACCCATTAATAGCCACTCCTCCACTTTCCCCCAACCTGGGCCCATCCCCCGTCCTAGGCAACCACTAATTTACTTCCTGGCTCTTTAGAATTTTCTATTCATATAAATGCAATCATATAATATATAATCTTTTCTGACTTGCCTTTTTCATGGCTTATCCATGTTGTGGCATGTATCAGTACTTCATTTCTTCTTGTGGCTGAATAGTATTCTATTATATGGCTATTCTACTTTCTGTTTATTCATTCACTGGTTGATGGAAATTTGGGTTGTTTCTACTTTTCAGTTATTATGAATTATGCTGCTATGAACATTTACAGAGTTTTTGTGCGGACATATGTTTTCATCTCTCTTGGATATGTACTTAGGAATGGACGTTTTTTATTATCTTTTTAAAAAATTCTTTATTGTGCAAAGTATCACATAAGTCCCCTTTCCCCCCATCAGCTTCTCCCAGCCTGCCCCTGCACCCCAAACCAGGCCTTCACCACCCCCCCTCCACTATTTCTGTGTCCATTGGTTATGCTTATATGCATATAAGTTCTTTGGTTGATCTCTTACATTCTCCCCCACTTATTTCACTTAGCATAATGTTCTCCAGGTCCATCCATGTTGTTGCAAATGGAAAGAATTGTTTCTTTTTTATAGCAGTTTAGTATTCCATTGTGTAGATGTACCACAGCTTTTTAATCCACTTATCTGCTGATGGGCACTTAGGCTGTTTCCAAATTTTAGCTATTGTAAATTGCATTGCTATGAACATAAGGATACATATATTCTTTCTGATTGGTGTTTCTGATTTCTTGGGATATAAGGAATGGAATTTTGGGGTCATATGGTAACTGTTTAGCATTTTGAGGAATTTGGAACTGTTTTTCCAAATGTGATTTATTTTAAAATTTATTTTACATCCACTTAAACAATTTTTTTATTATATATTGGTTTTGGGTGTATGCTTAGTGGTTAGACAGTCATGTACTTCACATAGTGTTCCCCTTGATATTTCCAGTACCCCAACTGGTAACATGCATAGTTATCACAATATTAGACTATTACAAATATGACTGTATTTCCTATGCTTTACTTACTTGCATCCACTTTCAAAAAGGACTTGAGTCAACTTGCCCTAGATACTTGGGCTTAGCTTTGTGTTTTCTCTCTGAGTCTTCAAGATATTCACATTTCTTCACCTCACTCTTACATGTTCTGAAAAAACAGAGGATTAGACTACTTAGAGGTTTTGTCTTGTCTTAGGGTTATGTGCCGAAGTTTCGCTTCATTGACTTTACTGCAAGGTGGTGCTTCAGTTACTGGGGGTCTTGCCAGAGCTTCTCTATTATGCTCAACTGCCCTCAAGTGGACAGTTTGCTTTATCTAAGCGAGGATTTCAGGCTGGAAAGATGGAGCTAGTTGCTGCCAACTTTTGATTCTTCCCTGTATATGTAAGAGTTGAATTTTATTCCTTGACAAAGTGTGGGTTAGCCAGGATGCTCTTATGGCTTGCTTTGCACGTGAGCTATTCTTGTGCTTTATGAGAGGATAGCTAAAGAAAAGTGGGGGTTCTTGGTAAGTCTGTTAGAGACCTGAGGTCAGACAGAGCTGGAGCTAGGAGAGCCGATGCTCTAAATGCCACACTCTGAGCAGTAAAGGGCCGCGTGAGAGCTCTTCCTCCACTGAATGAAATCTGTGCAGAGATGAAGGCAGCTGAAGAGGCAGTTACATGCGTTACAGAGACTAGCTGCTCTGTGTAGTCTAGAGGGTTTTGGAACATTTTACGTCCTTTTTCTTGGTCCCTGGAGGTCCCCGCAGAGGTATTTAGGTGCTGTCTTTAGTGGAAATGTGAGAGACTCCTCACTATTCAGTCACAGGAGAATTTCTCTGGATGATATGAGGCACTGGAGACCCAGAGGCTGCTGTCTCAAGCAGCTGGTAGGAGCCATATAGAGTGGCTGCCAATATGAGGAGCAGCTGATGGGAACAGCTATCTCCAGGCAGAACCTGCTCCAGAGTCATTGCCCTCAGTATCGTTTCCTGGGATGAGCATATTAAGTATCAATTTGGAGAGGACTCATGCTTCAATGGCATCTCCCAGCTTCTACCAACTCAGCATGTCATTGAAGGGAAAATGTGGACTACTCTTTGCAATTGCCAACTTGATGCTTGTCTTTCATTATGTCCTGAGAAGAAAAAAATTAGTAATTTCATTCCAAGAAACGTGGATGGATGCTTCCTGGTTTCATTAACCAGCTCTCATATTTCTGGTGATAAATGCAGTCCAGAGGGAAAAGATCACATAAAAAATAAAGTTTGTGTATTAAAACTCGAGAAGTTACGTAAAATATCTCAGCAATGATAAAATAAAAATCCAGAAAACAAAGAATAGAGAGGAATTTCTCACACAAGTGTTTTTGTTTCACATTGATTGATATGTCAGTTATACAACATTTTCTTCTAACCTTTTTTCTAGCCATGTTCCTGCTAAACATGGTTTTTCTTTACAATGAGGATAAGAAGCTTTCTGTGAGAGCACTTTTCTGCCTCAGACTATGATCAGAAGGAAGAGCATGGGCTTGGAGGTGGTCAGATCTGAGTTCGAATTCCATCCCAGTACATCATAATTTCAGCTGTGGAGCAAGATACTTATCTTCTCTAAATCACACTTTCCTCAGTGGTTGGATATGGACCAACTTTTAATTTTAACATTTGTTTAGAGCAGTGGTCCTTAATTTGGGGTGCCTTTGCTCCTGAGGGTACAATTGGCAATGTCTGGAGACACTTTTGGTTGTCACCACTTGAGATAAGTGTGCAACCGTACTCTTGTGACATCTCATAGGTAGAGGGAAGATACTAACACATTCTACATTGCACAGGATGGCGCCCTCCCTTCCCCCAACAAAGACTTGTCTGGCCCCAAATGTCAGTATTAATGAGCTAGAGAAACACTGGTTTAGAGAAAGTGAATGAATGATGTTTCCACTAGGACAAGTACTGCATAAAAGAAAAAAAATATTGATGTCTGTTGCAAAATATCTCTCTTCTTAAGAGATGGCGAGGTACCAGAGAACAGTGTAGCATGTAAACATTGAGTTTTTAAGTATTTAAACTGCATGAACAAGAGGAGGATTGTTCATGTATAAGAATACTTTACAGGTTTATTAAGAGGAATATTATGAAAGATGCTCCTATAAAGGGGAGCTGAACACGACTAGACCTCTCTGAGCTTGGTTCCTTCCCTGTAAAGTGCAAGTAATACCTGCCTTAGAAAACTGTGAGCTTGGGGTCCCTATTAGGATTATGAGGCAATAAAGTGTTTAGAACATTATATAGGCTCAATCAACATCAATTTCTTCTTTCCCATGATGAAGTTTGGAAATTGGATTTGGTATATGCGAAAACCCCTTTTTTAATAAGAAAAAATTTTGTTTGGGGAAGAAAATGGCAGAGGGGAGCAGAACCAGCTATAAAGATTCCATATAGGTTCTTTAGATTTAAATAATTAATTTACTTATTTGTTTGCTTGGTAAAGAATTTAAAAAGGAAACAGACAAATTATAGTAAAAAAATCTACCTTTCACTGTTTTCCCCCTATTCCCCAGTTCTCTTCTCAGAGGCAACTGCTGTTTCCAGTTACTTATGTGTTCTTCCAGATAGAAGAATCCTGGGTATTCAGACCTAAAATATTGAGGTTGCAGATAGCCTTTAGGAGGCCTTGTGACCAAGGTCAAAGAAACTCAGGTTAGAGAAAGCCCAGTTTTGCATGTCTAGATCTAAACTGACAGTCCTGGACAGAACTTATGAAAAAGACAAAGTATAACTGAGAAAAAACATTCTAGAAGATACCATTAGGGCATCACCTTAGTTGTTGGGGGAAGGGGGATGACCTTAGAGACAAAAACTATGCCTAGAAGTCAAAGACTTTCTTATTCCAAAAAGCACTTATGAGTTCCAAAAAAAAAAAAAAAAGAATAATATAAAAAGCTAGGCTGAGAGGTAGCATAAATAGATCAGGAAGAAAAAGGTACTTGGAGGGTCAGACTTTGTATCAAAATGAAATAATAATGTGCATGATTATGAGGGAAAAGGTTAAAGACTTTGTACATCTGCCAAGCCAGCTGAGGAGTATAAGAATGAATCAGAGATTTATTTCTAGAGAATATAATATCTATCTTAAAGTCTCTTTGAATTACACTGGTATTGAACTGACTATGGCAGGACCTCTATTGCCAGAGTAGGGAAAGTGATGGAAATGGAGAAAATGTGGATTCTAGACATGGATTTAAAAAAGTTTCTCTCCTTTGGCTGATTGCAGGGAAAAGTAATCCTAAGAGCCATCAAGGGTGGGAACGGGGTGACCTTTTCTGCCATCCCCAGCTTAACAAATGAGGGGACTTTTGACCTAATACAGAGAACCTATGGTATTCATGAGAATGACCTGCTATTGAATTCCTATAAATGTAAGCAAGTATCGAATCTGATTTGTATATTCTAGTTGCTGACAAGCCATTTAACTCCTCTGAACCTCAGTTTTCATCTGTCTATTCTTTACAAGTCTTTAATGCAAAAGAATGACTTACCAGTTTTTATTTCAAGCCATTTCCCTCCAGCCATGTATATAAAATAAATTTTATATAGAAAACCTACCTACTCTGTAGACAAAGGATGTTTCCCCCTCATCATCATCCAGGCTTGAAATATGTTCTTTTCATTCCTCTTGTTTCTTAAACTTTCTCCTTCCTCCAAACCCACTTGTGAATCCTTTCTTCATAATGTATTTCTCATCCATTACCACAGTTGTGCTGCTACATCCTACTGCAAACCCTTATAGCCCCCCAGGCCTGAACTATCTTAATCACCCCCTTGTTGGTGTTCCTGCCTACATCCACGTCTTTCTCCTCCAGTTCACTGTCCACTCCAGTCTGTTACACCCAATGTGTGTCTATATCTACATTATTCCTACTCCATGAATTGTGCTTCCTTTCTGTTGTTGCAGCTAGTGATACCATACTCATCCTTTAGCTCACCTCCACCTCCGGGTAATCTCCCCAATCTCTCCAGGCAGGTTTGATCACCGAATTCCATATCCTACCCGATTACTGACACTGAGCTCTGTTGATGTGCTAGTTAGGTTTGTGTTGTGTGTACACTACTACTACTAACCTACACACATAAAACTAGACACTGTTTTTATGTGGCATGCTATGTATTTGTTATCCATTTCCTACCCTGACCCATGGATTCTTTGAGGAAAAGCGTCCTGTATTTTCAGCTAAGTGTTCTGAGACCATAGCATGATACATTTATACATGTGCTAGATAAAGTTAAATGAACTAACCTAAGAACAACACACTCTATACTCAAAATCATGACTGTTCATTTTTCACATGATGAATCCCTGGTACTGAAGGTACTCAGTCAGTCTGCCCTAACACCATTTTCCTGCGTGTATTTTGCTTGGGTATGGGAAATATATTTTATATATTTTAGCGACCTCTGAGATTTTTTTCTAAATGGAAGGTTTTTCTTTAGTTTGACACTCCTGGGCTCTGCTCCTGCTACTTCCTAGTGAGAGATGAAGGGATGAATTCTGGTGGGTAGTTTTGGAAAGAGGACCTGAGCACATGTAGCTCAGCTCACCACTCCTCCCTTGTTTCTGGGTAATATCTGTTCATTGGAAACCTGTTCTGGTTTGCACCTCGTGTCACGTAACCAATCAGTGCTCCCTGTGATTGGCTGGGAAAATCTGTCTAGTATATGGAATTTTGGGCACTTGAAAATTATAGTTCTAGGTCCTTTAAAATTGAACTATATTTACTTATTTTCTGACTTTATATCCTGTCCCAGTGTGGGCATTGGTGTTCTCCTATATTTCTATCTGCATGTTTAAGTGTTAAGTGCTAAATAATTTGTTAAATAATTTAAACTACTTTATATAAAAATAAGAGAAGCCTTTAGGAATAGTTACATCTGTAAGGTAGCCTCATTAACATTTTACTAAACTAATATTAAATTGGTTCCTAAATTTGCTTATTATCACTTTTTTCATGTTATAGAATAGCCTAATGTACCACAAAATATTATCAAGTGCCATAGAATGTGAAAAGTTTTTTGTAAGCTGTTAGGCACAGTCCAGTTACACTATTTTATTATTAATATTGGAAGTTTTCAAAAGTAATTTGCTCTGAAGATTATTAGGCCTTTAGTAATATGTTCTAAATTGTAGGAAAAAGAGAACATTTAGATTTTTGTCTCCTCTATGTTGCCTTATTTTCTTTCCTACATGGTGCTAATTCTCCATTTGGTCTCTATTTTCCTTCTCTTTCATAGATGACTATTTCATATTCTTACTAGTTAATCATCCACAGTAGCTATGGGGAGATTGCTGCTTTAAGGTTAAATTCATCAGCTTGGTGGTTTTGGTATTTTGATGATTTATGGATGTTTATGACTCAGGTATGGATACAAACGAGGGCTGTCACAAGGACCATCGTTTTCCTTTCCGGTTCACTGTCATGCCTTCCCATCCATGAACTGAACCAAACAGACAAAAATCCATAATTGCAAAACCCATCACACCTCCAGTGGGAAAGAACCCCCTGACGGATGGCCCCAGTCAGCACACCACAATAGCACACGTGACTGCTTCAGTTCTAGAAACAAAAGTTAGTTCCAGAGACAGAAACTTTTCTTCCATCCCAGAAGCAAAAATCCATATGATACTTAACCATTCTCCTTATTCATGTGGCCATCGTCTGCAGGCACGTTGTTCGCTTCCGTCTCTCTGGTTTACATTTTCCAGGCAAGACTTTACATAAGAGCCACTTAAGGGAAAGAAAGAGGACATATAAACATCCTTACCTGCTGAGTGTTTTGAATTAGTTCATCAGCAGGTCAACATTATCGGGTGGTGCATGGGTGATGATGATGTAGTTTGCAGGCAACCCCCAAACAATGCTGTTACAAATTCAGATTGTGAAACTGTCAGGTGCTGACAAGATTATACTGTGTAAACAAACTGGAGGAAATAGGAAAGAAATTGTCCTTGGCTCATGATGTATGTATTGTACCTGGGACCTTTAATGATGGAAATTATTGGAAAACATTAGCCTGTTTATCCTAATCTATATTTCAACCCTGTTGTTTGGAGCAGATAAAAATGACTATTGCTAATTCAAAGAAATGTAAAAGAACATATAGTGGTTTATATTAAATGAAAGTATTTTTCATGGCTAAGTTGAATAAGCATCATGTGTAAGGAATTAAATATATTTTTAACTGCCAGACTCCTCTCAATCATATTAAAAATAAAAATATACACAATTAAAAGAGTCTAGGGTGATTATTTAAATAATGAGTGGTTATTATAAAACTCAATCCTTAAAAATTATGTTATATTAAAATTAGCTAGTTGTATTACAGCATTATTAATATTATACTAATATTTAACACATTTATAAAATAGTATATATAATGTTATAGCAATTTTAAATTTTATAAAATAAGAAATGGCCCTTCTATGGTTGTACAATATTCTTTACTGGTTTAATATGTAAGAAAGTCCTCTCTAAATTGTGATATGAAATTCAGTAAGCTTTATAAAATAGAATGAGGTTTCAAAAGATTTAGAAGGTTTTAGATACTCAAGATTACCTGGTATTAAAAAAAAACAAAAAACTTAGAAAGTCTGGCCAGTGTGGCTCATTGGTTGAGCATCGATCCATGAACCAGGAGGTAACGGTTCAATTCCCTGTCAGGGGGCATGCAGGAGGCAGCCAATCGATTCTCTCTTATCATTGATGTTTCTATCTCTCTCTCTCTCTCTGTCTCCCTTCCTCTCTGAAATAAATAAAAACATATTAAAAAATACTTAGAAGACATATCTTAACCCCCCCATAGTGCAGTAGGCAATGCAACTTTCCAAAATACTGACTCTTAAATGTTAATGTATGTCTAAGACTTTTAATGATTAAAAGCTTAATAAAATGATTAAAAACTGACATTATTTCAGCTTCAAATATGTCTATATAGTTTTCTGTTTCCAAATTTGACTTATTGCTGACCTTTTCCTTCTGATTTTCCTATTTCTCCTCTTGTCTTTGGAGATTATACCTTTAAATATTTCTCTCCAGATTTTGATCAAGTCTATAATGTGTGATAATCATATGTTAACTCTGAGGAAATGAATAATACCTTTGACTGAATGTGAGTTGTAACAGGACAGTGATGTGTCTGACAGATTCGCCAACACAGTTCAAGGATTCAGGGTTCCTTTGATGACCAACAATACTCGGGCTGGCATGATAATTTAGACAAGCAGGAGGCCCTGCAGCTGGCCTCTTGTTGAGCGAAGGAGTTCCTTGGTCTCCATGATGCTGCAGCAAACCTCAGCCATCGATGGTAACACCTGCATGAACTAATGATCCCAGTAGCTGCAAGAAGGTCAGACCTCTGATTCCTGGCATTTCTTTCTACATTCTTGCCTTGCAAGGGAGTCCAGCCAGAAGAAACAACCTGGATAACAGTCCCAGAGGTGGGATTGCGCCTGGAGGGTTTGAGGAACATGGATAGGTTTCCTAAGGTTGCCATAACGAAGTCCCACAAACAGTGGCTAAAACAATAGAAATTTATTGTCTCACAGTTCAGAGGCTAGAAACCTGAGATCAAGGTGTCAGCAGGGTTGATTCCTTCTGAGGCCGTGAGGCTCTTTCTCTCCCTGCATCTTGTTTTTATTGTTTCACTGCAGAATGCCCAACATAGAACATAACTGCAAATATTTGTGCAAAAGAGGATAGTGCTTAAGTGAAAAGGGAGACGCAATTAAAAATTCTTTAAACATAACTTGGGCCCTACAAGCACATGGACTCTAGGGGTGTGTAGTGGAGCTGCCTTGCTGTGGGTGAATAAATCCATTCCAGGCCTGTCCCATGGCTTCTGGTGGTTTGATGGCCATCTTTGGCATTCCTTGTCTTGGAGATGCAGCACCCTGATCTCTGCCGTTATGGTCACATGGCTTTCTCCCTGTGTGCACGTCTTTGTCCAAATTTCCCCATTTTATAAGGTCACCAGTATGACCTTAACAGTTGCATTGACCCTACTTCCAAATAAGGTCACAGTCTATAAATTAGGACCTCAATATGTGACTTTCGGGGGGCACAATTTAATCCATAACAGAATATCAAAGATGCCAGTGGTTCTGGAACACCATAAATGGGATGTGGTGCAGAGAGTTGCAGGGGGTGAGGTCAGAGAAATAACAGCTGCCAGATTATTTAGGGTCTTATGGGTCACTGTAATATCCTAGGTTTTTCCTTTGACTGATACAGTGTTTTGAAAGACCCGTAGCCACGAACTAATTTTAAAAAGATAACACTATCTGGTGGATTGAGATTGAGCATAGACTGGCAAAGGTACAAGGAGAAAGACAGTTAGCAGGCTACCGTGGATACCCGGGCAAGAGATAATAGTGAATGGATAATAGTAACAGCAGTAGAGCTACTGACAAGAGGTCAGGTTCTGAACTTAAATATTTTTGAAGGTAGATTGGATTGAACTTGCTGAGGAATTCCTGTGGTGTTTGAGAAAGAGAGAGGTTTGGTAAGATTCTAATGTTCTGTTCTAACAGGAAGGAGAAAATTGCCATTAAATGAGATGGGAAATGTGTGGGTGTAGTTGGTGTAGGGCTGAAATCAGAAGTAGTCTGGAACTCCTATTATTTGCACATTTATTTTTCTGGATCTCAGGGTTTCTATTTCTTCGTGTTTTTCCCTTTTTGTTGTTATTTGTTTATTTTTTCTAGCTTTATTGAGGTTTAATTGACAAATAAAGATTGTATATCTTTAAGGTAGACAATGTGAGGATTTGATATACATATACACTGTGAGATGGTGACCACAATCAGGCTAATTAGCATAACCATCATTTCACATAGTTACTGTTTTTTGTGTGTGATGAGAACCTGAAGATCAACCCCTCTAGCTCATTTCAAATATACCCTACAATATTGTTAACTGTAGTCCCCATGCTGTACATTAGACCTCCAGGACTTATTCATCCCGTGCAACTGAAACTTTGTATACTTTGCCCAACATCTCCCTGTTTCCTCACTCCCCTTTGAGATACTTCTTAGTTGACTTTTTAGGACATAAATTCCAGTTTTGACAAAGGTCATTCTCATCCTCAATTGCTGCATTGGACTTTTCTTCCATTATGAGGTTTCATTTATATTAGTCACCATTTAGCAAGAAAGTAGTAACTGCTTACTACATTTCAGAGAAATATTCCCATTTGATCTTCCCAGCTCTTTATTAAAATTTTTATTTATTTTTAAATCTTTATTATTATAAGTATAACAGATGTTCCCTAGCTCTTTATTAAAATTTTTATTTAATTTTAAATCTTTATTGTTGTAAGTATAACAGATGTTCCCTTTCTTTTCCCATTGACCGCTTATAGCCTGTCCCTGCCACCCGCCCTCCCCAACTCCAGGCCTTCACCACCCTATTGTCTGTGTCCATGGTTCATGCATATATACATACAAGTTCTTTGGTTGATCTCTCCCAACCCACCCACCCACCCCCACCTTCCCTCTGAGATTTGACAGTCCGTTACGTACTTCTATGTCTCTGGATCTATTTTGTTCAACTCATCTTTCCAGTTCTTTACTCTGCCATTGGATTCTTCCTTGCCATGGTCCAACAAAGGGGGAAAAATAGTGTGGTATGATACACTGACTTGCTTTAAAACACACAAAGGACTTTTATAGCTGTCATTAATATGCTTGAAGTTTTCTTCTTCCATTTATTTAAATAGCCTCCTTTATAAACAGCACACAGGAGATTATTGTGCACTGGATAAAGATAGTCTCTTTTTAATGTGATTATACCTCTGCAGAAAGCAATATTTGGAAACATTCAAATAGATAAGATTTTTAATGAGTATACTGATGTTTTTGTGTAGACACTTGAAGTAAGAATTATTTATTATGTTTAACACCTAGCTTATCTGACATTAATTAATTAGTTTATTGTTCATTTAGTAGAAATTCATTATCGAGTTTCTACATGTGTCAGGGATTGTGGAGGATGAAGCAAAAAACTTACTTTTGACCTACCTGTTTTCCTTGGGAAGCTGTTAAAATACTTTAGAGATAGGAGTTTTAAAACAGAGCATACTCATTTATAATATGACTAGAGGCCTGGTGCATGAAATTCATGCCCTGCGGGGAGGTCCCCTCAGCCCAGCCTACACCCTCTCTAATACAGGACCCCTTGGGGTATGTCCAACTGCCAGTTTAGGCCCAATCCCAGTCAGACATCCCTCTCACAATCCTGAACTGCTGGCTCCTAATCACTCACCTGCCTGCCTGTGTGATCGCCCCCTAACTGCCCCACCACACCCCTGCCAGCCTGATCACCCCTCACTGCTTCTGTGTGCTGGCCTGATCGCCCCTAACTGTCCCCCCCTGCCGGCTGGTCACCCCAAACTTCCTCCCGCTATTGGCCAGGTCGCCCCCAACTGCCCCCTCCCTGCTGGCCTGGTCACTCCTACCTAGCCCCCACCACCAGCCTAGTCACCCCTCACTGCCTGCCCCCTGCCTGCCTGGTCACCCCACACAGCCTGCTGTTCAGTCATTTGGTTGTCCCTCACTAACCCCCCTGCCGACCTGGTCACCCCACATAGTCTGCTTGTTTAATCGTTTGGTCGTCCCTCACTAACCCCCCTGCTGGCCTGGTCGCTCCACGCAGCCTGCTTGTTCAGTGGTTTGGTCATCCCTCACTAACCCCCCTGCCAGCCTGGTCGCCCCAAGCAGCCTGCTGTTCAGTCATTTGATCATCCCTCACTAACCCCCCTGCCAGCCTGGTCGCCCCACGCAGCCTGCTTGTTCAGTCATTTGGTCATCCCTCACTAACCCCACTGCCGACCTGGTCACCCCACACAGCCTACTTGTTCAGTCGTTTTGTTGTCCCTCACTAACTGCCATGCTGGCCTGGTCATAGGCAGCCATCTTGTGAGGGCGTGGCAGTCAATTTGCATATTGTCTCTTTATTATATAGGATGAGGCTCACATGGGCCATTTAGGTTTTTAAGGCTGTTTGCCCTAGTACTCGATTGCTCTACGCTACTTTACCACTAGTGTTGTGTGGCTACCATAGATTTTTTTCCTTTACCATCAGCCATTGGTTATCTGTGTTCAGTTCTCACATCCATATATGTCTGGGTCCCTTTCCTCTCTCAGTTTTCCTAGGTGGGCAGCAGTAGTGATCTCCAGATAGAAGAGTCTGGGAGCCAAATCAAACTGAGGGAGGGGAAAAAAGGGAGAGGATAGTACTGACATGTTTCAAGGATGGAGTTCTGGAACAGAGAGGCAGAGCTAGTGACTAAGATAAAACTTTTTAGTCAAATTTGGAAGACAAGATGTGCCTAAAAGGAGCAGCAAATTTGATAGCAGAAGAAATGAGAGTCAATAAGAATTATGGATTACTTTAAAAGAAAATTGATTTCATAGAGAGGAAAGGAGACGGTGAGTGAGATAGAAACATCAGTGATGAGAGAGAATCATTGATCTGTTGCCTCCTGCATGCCCCCTACTGGAGATTGACCCACAACCCAGGCATGTGCCCTGACCAGGAATTGAACCTTGATCTCCTGGTTTGTGGGTTGACACTCAACCACTGAGCCATACCAGCCAGGCCTGGGTTACTTTTCAGTTGCCCAATTCTAAAAGTTTATCCCATTGGACTACTTCCCTCTACCCACACACCCAGGTATTTCAACTCTATAATAAAAGACTCCTGAATAGATGGGACACACATCTTTAGCTGCTACAACATGCCTTCATAGGCCAATATAAATCATTGTCTGATCTATGTCTCCAGACTGAATCGGACCAGGAATTCCTTAGTAATCCAAAGTGAGGAGAGACCAGTTGCTTTAATTCTCATTGGTCAGCCTCCATTGGTGCGAGAAATCTTTGCTGTTTCTCTTAGGCTCAAGCCCCAGATTCTTTCTGAAGTGCTCTTCAGACTCTTACTTATGCCAAATGACTAACTTTCCTTCTGCTGGTCTCTTGGTATTATGCTGACTCCTATCTATGAGGCCATTTGCCTCAGTCCTAATGGAAATATCTAACTGTTAAGCCCTCTGTGAGGTATATGTCATCCCGATCACATCCCATCTGACTTTGCCTTCCCAGGGCTGATGATCCCCAATCAACTTTTCCTACTTAGGACACACTTTGTTATAATGGACAGAAGGGGAGCTTCTTACCTCTACTATAAATTGATGTGAATCGACTCAATTTGGAGTCAGTGTTTTCCTTATTCTTCAGAATATATCTTAATTTCCTTCCAGAGTCATAGTTAGAAGTCTGACTAGGATAAAAGTTTGATTTTGTTGATGGTAGGACCCATAACATACGTATACTGATTATCGCTACTTCTATATGTTATTCCACACTGTTCTACACTGTGGCCACATGATCTTAAAACAACCACAAACTTTTCCTGTTCTGTTTTTTCCTACTCTGAGTGAAGGGAGGAAAGAAATATGATACAATCAGAACATGTTTCTTGGTATTTGTATTTGCCTTTGATTTTTCCCAATGGAAATTGCAACTCAGGTCTCAGCAAATGTTTAAATGTTCTATAGGTACAGGTGACTATAAAAGTGTATATGGTTGGAAGTGTAAGTTAGAATTTAAGATAAATCCAAAATGACATGAAATTTAAAAACAATATAAAACTGAATTAATAAAATTTTAAGGATTCATGTATTGTGCCAAAATACTGAATTATGACTTGAAGAAAGGAAGTCATTGTTGCCTTTAAAGTCGGTGAGAGAAAACCTATCAGAAGCAGAATGTCTTCACACATCTCTGAAGAAAGGCAGTGATAATTGTCCGGTGGAAAGAAGTGTTGTATATCACAGAAAGAACTATTGGACAACTTCCTACTTCTCCTTTCCTTCAAATATCTTCTAAAATGATCGTTGTCGTGTATTCTTTCATTGCTCTCTAGTGTCTGGGAGGAAGGAGCTTTTCTCAATTTTCAAGTTTTTTTTTTTTCTCCAGCTGGTCTAATAATCAAATAGACATGAGACATATTAACAAGAGAAAATAGCCAAATTTAATAATGTGCATATGTATGGATACCCCGCATACATAAGAGAGTCAGAGATCCCACATACATGAGAGTTTCAAAGACAGAAAGGGATTGTGTGCATAAAAGATATTCTGAGCTAATGATGAGGGAGGGCATCTTGAGGCTAAAGAAGTTCCTTGCAGGGAGAGCAGCTGTTCAGTAATTAATAGTTTGCCCTGCCATATAGATAGGTCAAAAGAGGTTATCTTTCATAATCTTGTTTTTATGGGGAAGGCCCTAATTCAAATTCCTCTAGATAGTTAAGGGTGGGGGTCAGAAATGTCTCTTGGTTGCCTTTGGCTGAAAACAATCTGCACATCTTGGGGTGAGTTGTTCTGAACCCCTACACTAGGGATTTATCAGAAAAACTTGTTTTGTAATATATTACTAAGTCAGTTTTTCAAATATCCTGATACTTTAAAATCAAACTCTAAGTAAAAGCCTTTGCTAGACCATGTGACAATGTAAATTTGAAAATAGCAGCCTAAATATTACAAATTTTTTAAAAACCTAACTTAAGTATATCTCCTCTTTTTTACAAGTGGGAAAAGTGGCTCTTTCATTGAGTTTGAAGGTGAATCAGGACTATTAGGCAGAACTGGACATCAGGCTGCTGCAAACTGTGTGGATTTTTCTGCCTTTGTTGTGATTATAATACCCTCATTATGTCTCTCACCATGTCTCATGGTTTTACACACAGCATGGACAGAGAACAGGGTATAGTGTTTATTTTATTTTTATTGATTTCAGAGAGGAAGGGAGAGGGAGAGAGAGACAGAAACATCAGTGATGTGAGAGAATCATTGATTGGCTGCCTCCTACATGTCCCCAACTGGGGATGGAGCCTGCAACCTGGGCATGTGCCCTAATGGGGAATTGAACTGTGACCTCCTGGTTCATAGGTCGACACTCAACCACTGAGCCACTTTATTTTAGTTTTTATTAATTGGTATTTATGTTTGTCAATCTGATACTTTGTTTTGAAAGCTCACAAAAATAATACCTATTTCAGGAAGAAATATTCTGAAATTCAGCATGTCCCATGAAGATGGCTATGGTGAAGTCATGGTGGCTCAAAAGATATCAAGGAAGATTTGATTGAGCTTATCTAAGGATTTAGGAATTTTAAAATGTTCCTAAACTCCGTGAAACATATATCACAGATATTGATATTTGGGGATGACTATGTTATTAATAGACAAAGGTTGTGCCAAAGGATAAAACTATAGTCAGCAGAATTTAGCTTGAACTCAGCACTAGAGATTTTACACATTAACAGATCCAGGGGCCTTACATTTAGCTAGATCATTGTGAGTGTTGATCTTTTCCTAGTGGAGTATGCCTGAAATTGTCCTTCATTCTTTAGTTTGATTTTTTAGAGGAACTCAAGTCTCTAACCTCCTTCTTCCCATTCAAGTTTCTTTTTATTTCCATTCCTGAGGACATATATTGGTTTTTCTTATTATGTTATAGAGAAGAAAATTGTGACTTGATAAATTTTCTAAAGTGACTATAAAAATTAGCAAGTCAGAAGTTGCATATAATGGGTTAATAGGTCTGTAGCTGAGGAACAAAGGACTTGATTCTAATGATGCATTGTCACACACTGCTTATCAGCATCCATCTTAACAATACAATAGCATTTTGTTACAATAGAATTCCAGTGGCAAATGGAAATATGCATGGGTTTCCAGGATGCAAGGGAAAAAGTATGATTTCCCTGTTGAGGGCAGGTTGTCTGTCCTCCATTTGTTGGTTGTGCTTTTGTGTTTCCAGCCTTCCTCCAATGCCTCAGTCAACTGCTATAACAAACTACCATAGACTGGGTGGCTTATGCAACAAACATTTATCTCTTACAGTTCTGGAGGATGGAAAGTCCAACTTCAAGTGCAGGCAGACTTGGAATCTGGTGAGAGCCAACTTCCTGATTCAGACACAGTTGTCTTCTCACTGTGTCCTCACCTGGTGGAAGGGATGAGGGAGTTCTCTGTGGCCTTTTTTTTTTAAAAAAAATTATTTATTTATTTTAAAATATATTTTATTGATTTTTTTACAGAGAGGAAGGGAGAGGGATAGAGAGTTAGAAACATTAATGAGACAGAAACATCGATCAGCTGCCTCCTGTACATGCCCTACTGGGGATGTGCCCACAACCAAAGTACATGCCCTTGATCGGAATCAAACCTGGGACCCTTCAGTCTGCAGGCTGATGCTCTATCTACTGACCCAAACCAGTTAGGGCTGCAGCCTTTTTTAAAAAAAATAATGACACTAAGCCCTTTTATGAGGGCTCCCCTCTTGTGATCTAATCACCTCCCAAAGGCTCCACCTCCAGAAACTATTTCATTTGACAATTAGATTTCAACATAAGCATTTGGTCTATAGCAGCTTTTATCCCAGAAAATGGTTTATATATGTACTAGAGGCCCGGTGCACAAATTCATGCATGGGTGGGGCCCCTCAGCCTGGCCGGCAATTGAGGCCGATGTGGGGGTGGGGTGGGGGGGCGAGGAGGGGCGGCCGGCCAGGGGAAGGGACCGCGGGAGGTTGGCCTCAGCAGCAAGCTAACCAATGGCCGATTCTGTGAGGAATAGGGCTCCCTCCTCCCTCCTGTCTGGGTCCGGGGTGTGGGTGAACCAGATTTGGGGCTGTCACAAGATTTGGGTCAATGAATGTCATAGCTACCAGCTGGTCATCCAGTCATTTTGGTCCTTCCGGTTGTTTGGTCTTAACGGTCGCTTAGGCTTTTATATATATAGATATATGTATAGTTGATATGGAATGATAAATACAACCAAAGTGGACAATAGTGACCTTTGGAAATTACCTAGCCAAACAGAGCTGAACCTTTTAAGAGAATGCATTGTGGAGTGTGCCAGCATATTCTGTCTCCTGGTAGGGTTCCCTTGGAAGCTCCACTTTCTTCATTCTAAATGAAATACCAGTGTCTCCTTCTTCTAACTAAGACTTGGGTCTCTGTGGGATGTGTAAAAGCAATAATGATAGTAGAGGAATTCCCTGGAGGGGGCAGTGGATTTTTTTTTTTAAATCAAGTCAATCTATTTAAGTCTTTGTTCCCAGATTTGATAGCTATAACATGATGTCACTTTCCAATAAAGAAACTTTAGAGCACTTTTTACTTGAAGTTTTATATCTATTGCTATGACAAATCTATTTCAGTGACTGCAGGCTCTGCTTTTGGCACAAAAGTTTTGCTGTGCTGTTCAATCCAAATCAAGCCGTATTCTTCCTCCTGCTGTCTGCCGCTGCAGAGCCCGCCATGCTGCTCCTGTTGTTTGCCGTCTTGCTGATATAAGTGCTGTCCCTCAGGAAAGGCACCAGAGGGAGGCCCATATATTTAGTAATCAGTAGAGATTCTCACCGAAAGACAAAGAATACAAATACCACTCACCTGTTTGAACGAGTGAAGGCAAAAATGTTTTCTCCTAAGCTTATGTGGCCCAGGAAGAAAAGAAATGAATGGTATAAAGAGAGTGGAAGGATTTATATCAAACTCAGAACCTTTGACTGAGAAAGGCATCGGGTACCCCAAATGTGAAATCTTTTATTGTATTTTTAATTTAAAAAGGGTAGAAAAGAATCTAGAGTGTTTATTATTCCAGGAAAGTGGATTTTGTTCCCGATATAACAAAATAAAATTTATGACGTCCATTCTGTTCAGGAGATAAATTTAAATTAAAACAATTATTTTCATTGATTTCAGGGAGGAAGGGAGAGGGAGAGAGAGATAGAAACATCAATGATGAGAGAAAATCAATGGCTGCCTCCTGCAATCCCCACACTGGGGATGGAGCCTGCAACCTAGACATATGCGCTGACTGGGAATCGAACTGTGACCTCCTGGTTCATAGGTTGATGCTCAACCAGGCTGGCAGGGCAAATTTAAATCTTTGATTGTATTTTCTGATGAAAGGTCCTATGTAGGAATAGAGGAAACTCACTCAGTAGACATATCTTATAAACACTTATCACGGCTTCTTATGTCCTGACCTCAGAGTGGAGGTAGGTCAGAGGGCCTCTCCAGGTGGGAGTGGTTCTCGCTCAGGACTGCTTTGTCTCTACCACCACACCTATCCAGGATCTGCAGGGTTTCTGGAATTGGCAAAAGCTTAGTGAGTGCTTGGGAAGTACCTATAGGAGGTGCCTGGAAATAAAACACCTGCTCTTAGATAACTTCTAGACATGTGATGAGTTTATAGTTCTGATGTATGTTTCTTTCCAGTACCACCAAGTAATTTTCCAGTCCTCAGAAGATATTGACAGGGTGCTCTACAAGTATAATTCAGTTTTAACAGTATCTACCTGGAGATAGCATCAGATCCCACAGGTTAAGGGCTCAGTTCTATAAGACTGCCCTACTTCAGACTCCAATCACAAGTCCAAGTTGTCACCTGTGCTTGTGACTGACCAGCTATAAATTGGAGTTTCCTGTTACCCCTTCTCAAGTTGGACCAGTTTCCTAGACTGGCTCACAGAACTCAGATAAACATTTACTAATGCTCTTTTAAAGAGTGAAAAAAATAAATGATTTTAAGTATATGGGAGTAATTATAGTTTGTTTCGATGTGAATCTGTGAAAAAAATCATGTAATATTGAGAAAATATAAGTTAAAAAGAGCTAGAATAATTAAGCAATAGTAAGTTAATTATGTATTTTAACCATACTTTATAAAGATGGCACTATAAAAGTGTTTGGTCCCTAGCATCCCTTAGTTTACATTATTGCCTTCCCTCCTACACACACATGTGCACACACATGAAGACCAGGAGATCAGAACTTGGCTTCTATTACCATAGGAAGGAGAGAGCATGACAGTAATGCAAGGAGAAACAAAAGCCTTTTTACTTTCAATGCCCAGGGGCCTGGCCTAAACAGTAAGCTTGCAAAAATACTGTTGAGGAGGTAGGAAGAAAACTGGAGAAAAAGTGTCTTCATTGCCTTAGAGGGAGCCCTGCACGTGGGGATCAGGATCTGGGCACCCTAGAGGCCCAGCTACTGGAGGAAGTCTGTGAGAAGGCAAGGAAGGTCTATTTGCAGTCTGGTGTGTTGGATGGGTCTCTGCTTCTATTGTCTATTAGCAGTTAATTCAAGATGACCCAGAGGGATACCATGGGGAGACTGGTCTTGAGACACTTTCAGCAGAATTCCTACAGCTGAGCAGCTGAACTCTGTGTCCTCAAGAAAGGTATGGAAGTAAGGTGAGAAAGAGAGAGAGACAGAGAGAGAGAAAGAGAGAGGGAGCTCTAGATGGTTGGGCTCAGTAGGTAGAGCGTCGGCCTGTGGACTGAAGGGTCCTGGGTTTAATTCCTGTCAAGGGCACATGCCTGGGTTGCAGGCTCGATCCCCAGTAGGGGGCGTGCAGGAGGCAGCTGATCAATGATTCTCTCATCCATTGATGTTTCTACCTCTCCCTCCTCCTTCCTCTCTGAAATCAATAAAATTATATTTAAAAAGAAAGAAAGAGGGATAAATGGAGAGAGGGAAAGAAATAGCATGAGAGAGAGCACACAAGTAAACCTGAGGGGATCTGGTGAATGGGATGGAAAGAAGGGATTGCAGCCCATGAAGAATGGACTATATGATCAAATTGATCTGAGAAGGATGTATCACTGGTTATGGTTAAAGCTGTCCAAGAGTCAGATGTCTCCCCTGATGCCTCAGAGAAAAGAGGTAAGGCAATGAACCATGTATGCATTTAAGTAGATTAAAACAATCTTGAATTGAATGAATTTTCCCTTTATTAAAAAGATAAAGCTTTCTGAAACTAACCATAATGGCACATTGAGATGGAAACTATACTTAGTTATGAAAAATCAAATTGCAGATTTACACAACTGAGCTTTGTGGATTGAAAACACATGTGATCACACACAGAGACATACACACACATACGTGCACACACACTGCATCACAGATGACAAAACCAGGGATGTGTTTGTATGTGGTCAGAGCAGGCCTCCACAGAATGTGTCACTTTGGCATGAGAATTATTTTAGCTGAAGGCAATCAAGATGCTGCAGGCTTACAAGAAACTTTATTTCTCCCTTAAAGAATTTAAATTAGGGGTCTTGCCCA
Organism: Eptesicus fuscus; assembly: GCF_027574615.1. Lineage (NCBI taxonomy): Eukaryota > Metazoa > Chordata > Mammalia > Chiroptera > Vespertilionidae > Eptesicus > Eptesicus fuscus. Next base: position 38,563,536 of record NC_072478.1, on the reverse strand, counting down.
TAATAAGAGTTATCACCAGAAATAACATTTTATGACCCATCTATAGAGCAGGGCAAACTTCTAATCAGCAAACGTCTGCTCTTCTTATCATCCTGCACTGATCTTCTTCCTCTGAAGTCCCTTAGTGATCCTTAGCTCTGAATGTCATATGTGCCTCATGTTTGCCTTCTCTATCCGACTCTCTCATGTATGTGGGTTCCCAATGCATATGCATATGTTACACTTAGTTATTTTGTCATGCTAATCTGTCTCATGTCTATTTGATTATTAGACCAGCTGAGAGAACTTGGAGGGTAGAGGGAAGTCTCTTCCTCCCTCACGCAATCATTCACCTGGTAGGTTCTCACCTGCAGGGAGAGGAGCTGCTGTATAGAGAAGGGCATGAGATCAGCCTGGGAGAAGAGCCTGGGTGGACAGTAGAACTGTGACCAGTAAACCTCCATCAAAGCATTCCCATTTTTATCCTTATCAGGAGGCATGTAAAGGTTCCTACCTTGAGAGTTGTTGCTTGCTAGGGTGACATAGAAAACAGCCAGTGCTTATATGTCCTGCCACTTCCTGTGGAACAGAACACTGCTGACATTTTGAACCAGATGAATCGGTTGTTGGGGACAATTCTGCACTGTGTATGATGTTTAGCAGCATCCCTGGCCTCTACTCTCTAGATGTTACTAGCATCCCCACTCCTAGTTTTGACAACTAAAATGATCTCCAGACATGCCAAGATCTTCTTCAATGGAAAAACACTGTTCTAGGGTATAAATTCTTTACTTACCAAGTGCCTCCTGATTGTAATGTAGGAAACTAAAGCAACCAGCGTTCTGCATATATGATAGGTGACCTGAGGTAAGATGCAAGAGACAGGTAAAGTATGTGAGCAAAATTGAAAACAGTAGGCAAGTGAGTGTTAGAGGATTGGCTTTTACTTACATTTTCTTTTGAATTAAACCTGTCATTGAAATTCAAGACCTTGCTCTGGGAAACCACTACTGAATATATTCTGATAGCAGCTTTCTATTTTATCTAAAATACTGCTTTTCATCTTTCTTTATATATCCTATTTCCCAAGCACTTAATCACATTTATTGCTCACCTTTGGACTGTCTCCAAAGTTGGCATGTCCAAGTAAAGTCTCCGGATGCTGATAAAGAAAAGGTTGAAGAAGAGTGAGGATGAACTGAACTAGAGTAAGTGCTATAGAAAAGTAAGGGATTTGCAAGGAACAAGGATAAAACTTTGAGGAACCTTCTTGTATTTCATATTAAATTTTAATGAGATCTAATAGTGCAACACTGTGTCTTAAACACTTTGAGAGAGTAAAAAAATAACCTTTGAATACCATAAAATTAATATGAGTCAGTAGATACTAAGCGGGGAAAAAAATCACTCTGCTGATTCACTCATTTACTTTCCTGATTTTTCTCTTAGGCAAAGTTTTCTTTAGGTTTTGGGAAACAGATTCACAGGAGATGTACCTCCCTATCCTTGATCCACCTGTTCTAAGGCTATTAGCTGTGGCACCATTTTATGCAGTCACATCCACAAAGCCTCCATCTACACTAATAAAAGAGAAACATGCAAATTGACAGTACCTCCACTACGCCCACAAGCCACACCCACTAGCCAATCAGGAGCGAGTATGCAAATTAATCCAACCAAGATGGCTGTAGCCACGGAGTGAGCAGGAGGCTTGGGTTTCCACAGCAATGGAGGAAGCCAAGCTTCCTGCCTGCTCTGGCCGGCCCTGGCCTCCGCTCAAGGCTACAAAGTTTCAATTATAGAAGATAAATAAATCCCAGATACCAGGGCCTCCGCTTGGATCACTGGGGGGCGTGGCCGGCCTGCAAACCACCACAGGCCCCTCGCCCAGGCTGCCCCACAGCCCAAGGGAACCCCCACCCTGATCTGGGACACCCTTCGGGGCAAACCAGCTGGCCCCCAGCCATGCACCAGGCCTCTATCCTATCTAATAAAAGAGTAATATGCAAATTGACCATCACTCCAACACACAAGATGGCTGCCCAATGTGGACACAAGATGGCAACAACAAGATGGCCAGCAGGGGAGGGCAGTTGGGAGGAACCAGGCCTACAAGGGAGGGTAGTTGTGGGCAACCAGGCCAGCAGGGGATGGCAGTTGGGAGGGACCAGGCCTGCAAGGGAGGGCAGTTGGGAGTGATAAAGCCTACAGGGGAGGGCAGTTAGGAGTGACCAGGCTGGCAGAGGAAGGAAGTTGGGGCGACTGGGCCTGCAGGGAAGGGCAGTTGGTGGGGGGGAACCCAGGCCTGAAGGGGAGAGCAGTTGGAGGGTGACCAGGCCTGCAGGGGAGGGCAGTTAGGGGCAATCAGGCTGGCAGGGGAGCAGTTAGGCATCAATCAGGCTGTCAGGGGAGTGGTTAGGGGGTGATCAGGCTGGCAGGCAGAAGCGGTTAGGGGCAATCAGGAAGGCAGGCAGGCAGGCGAGCAGTTGGGAGCCAGCAGTCCTGGATTGTGAGAGGGCAGTTGGACATCCCTCAAGGGGTCCCAGATTGGAGAGGGTGCGGGCTGGGCTGAGGGACACACCCCCCCACTCACGAATTTCATGCACCAGGCCTCTAGTTGTGTTAATAATTTGAATGTTATATAGGTTTGAGTGTCATCATGTTATCTATCTGATTCCCAAAGCTTATGTTTTCCCTGTGAGTTAGAATTTGTGCCTCTAATTAATTTAGTAACATCAACTCTAAAATGTTTGCCCTATAATGAGTTTCCAAGTGCCATGAAAACCTCATTGTTCAGGAAAGATAAAAATTGGTATGTCTTCACCAGGGAGCTCATCTTTCAGGTAAAATAACAATTGCTATATTTTAGCCAGGGAGCTAATATAATAACCTTTTAATCCATGGTTACATCAGGGTAACAATCAAGTCCCACAGTGTGGGTGAAAATCAGATGGTACTTATACTGCTATACTGCTGCTTATTTCAACTGAAAAATAATAAGTGATTTTGGCCTTTTTATTCCACTGTGTGCTGTCACCTGACTCACCCTAGAGCAGTTTTCTGGGCTAGAGACTTCACTTGTTTAGCATTTCCTGCATCATGACTTATCTAAGCATGCCATGCTTAAAACTCCTGTGATCCTGGCCAGACAAACCAGCGTGTAGGAGGAATATTTTGGCATTTCCTAAATGCAGTGCTGAGGCTTTTTATCTTCCCTTTTATTTTGCTTTGGTTTTCATTCATTCATTCATTCATTCATTCATTCATTCATTCATTTCTTAGGTTAGCTGAGCTCATTTGCCTACCAGATGTATCTTCAGCAATTTATTATAAGGCAGTTCTATTATTTCACTTGACATTGTCATTGATGTTAGCTGAGAAGGTGTTGTTTTGGAAGTGATGCTGAGAAAGCATCTGGTTAAGTCAGCTAGTCTGGTTCGAGAGGTGATTCTAAGGCTCATTCACTTAGCCCTTCCATCATCCAGTAATGGGCACCCTTGAGTAACTGCTCAAGAAATGAACACTGTTTCCTACCTATTGCCTTTATGGAGAAATGCTTTAAAATCAAGCCACGAGAGATTGTTTAAAAAGTATCCTTGTTTATCTGCTATTTGCTTAATCCATGGTTTTTATCAATGCTTTGGGTCAGGAGAAAATAAAGTTATGTATCCTATATGCATTATTCACTGAAACATTTTAAGGAAAAGCTTAACTGTAAAACAGAATGACTCATTTCACTGAGCAATAGGCTGACATTTTAGTGACTTGCCATAAATAGTGCAGTGGGACTAAGTAAGCTGACTTTAATGATGAGTTTTATAAGGTAGTTTGTTCCTTCTTCTTTGTGGGTTCCATGACCTTTTCCCGAGAGAGAGATATTTATGGGAAATCTACATCTCTCTTTTATACTCTTCCAAACCTTTAGCTTACTAACTAGGAGCAGAGGAGACAAGAGTGAATAAAATAAGAAAACAAAGGGGGAAGAGGGAGAGAAGGAGAGAGAATGCTTTCACCAAGTGAAAGAAACAAACAGTATCTGGAAGACAGCTTTTCATTTTTGGGGGAAAATTAGAATCAGAATTTTTTTGGTATGGTTAGCAATCAATCAATGTAACACAGCGTCCTGATTCTCCCTCCACATTGCTCTGCACCATGAACATAGGTCCTTGGCCCAAACCCTGGTATCACCCTTGGTTATTATCTTTCCTTCAATTCTCCTACATGCTTGTACTCTTTCTCTTCATCTCCCATCCCTACTGCTGTTCATTTTAAATCCACCAACTTTTAAAGTATATTTCACCTATTTCCCCCCCCACCCCCAGTTTTATTGTGAAATAGTTGACATACATCAATGTATAAGTTTATGATATACAACATGATGGTTTGATTTATTGTGAAATGATTACCATAGTAATTTTAGTTAATATCAGTCATCTCATGTAGATACAGTAAAAAGAAAACTGAAAACAAATTTCTCCTTCTAATGGAAACTTTTAGGATCTACTCCCTTCACAAGTTTTCTGTATATCATTCAGCAGTGTTAAGCATAGTCAGCATGCTGTACGTGACATCCCTAGTACTTATCCTATCTAATAAAAGAGTAATACGCAAATTAACCATCACTCTGCTACACCCACAAGCCACGCCCACCAGCCAATCAGGAACGAATATGCAAATTAACCCAACCAAGATGGCTGCGGCCACGGAGAGAGCAGGAGGCTTGGGTTTCCACGGCAATGGAGGAAGCCAAGCTTTCCGCACACCCTGGCGGGCCCAGGCCTCCACTCAAGGCTACAAAGTTTCAATTATAGAAGATAAATAAATCCCAACAAAAATGGTGGCAGCCACGGAGCTGGAGAGAGCAGGAGGCTTGGGTTGCCCTGGAGATGGAGGAAGCCAAGCTTTCCACACACCCTGGCCAGCCCAGACTTCCAGTCAAGGATACAAAGTTTCAATTATAGAAGATAAATAAATCCCAGATCCCAGGGCCTCCGCTTGGGTCGCCGGGGGGCATGGCTGGCCTGCAAACCACCACAGGCCCCTCGCCCAGGCCACACCATGCTCCAAGGTAACCTCCACCCTGATCCAGGACACCCTTCAGGGCAAACCAGCTGGCCCCCACCAGTGCACCAGGCCTCTATCCTATCTAATGAAAGAGTAATATGCAAATTGATCATCACTCCAACACACAAGATGGCTGCCCCTATGTGGTCAAAGATCCTGCCCTCATGTGGACACAAGATGGCCACCACAAGATGGCCAGCAGGGGTGGGCAGTTGGGAGGGACCAGGCCTGCAAGGGAGGGCAGTTGTGGGCAACCAGGCCAGCAGGGGAGGGCAGTTGGGAGGGACCAGGCCTACAAGGGAGGGCAGTTGGGGGCGATCAAGCCTGCAGGGGAGGGCAGTTAGGGGTGACTAGGCTGGCAGAGGAGGGAAGTTGGGGGCGACTGGGCCTGCACGGAAGGGCAGTTGGGGGGGGACCCAGGCCTTCAGGGGAGAGCAGTTGGGGGGGACCAGGCCTGCAGGGGAGGACAGTTAGGGGTGACCAGGCCTGCAGGGGAGAGCAGTTGGGGGGGACCAGGCCTGCAGGGGAGGGACAGTTAGGGGTGACCAGGCCTGCAGGGGAGAGCAGTTAGGCATCAATCAGGATGTCAGGGGAGTGGTTAGGGGGTGATCAGGCTGGCAGGCAAAAGTGGTTAGGGGCAATCAGGAAGGCAAGCAGGCAAGCAGTTGGGAGCCAGCAGTCCTGGATTTAGTACCGGGATCGGGCCTAAACGGGCAGTCGGACATCCCTTGAGGGGTCCCAGATTGGAGAGAGTGCAGGCTGGGCTGAGGGACACCCACCCCCGTGCATGAATTTCGTACACTGGACCTCTAGTTTATCTTATAACTGGAAGTTTGTAACTCCTAACCACCCTCCTCTAATTCCCCTTCCCTCCACCTCTTGCCTCTGGTAATCAAAAGTCTAATCTCCTTTTCTGTGAGTTTGGTGGGGTGTTTTTTTTTTGTTGTTTGTTTGTTTTTGTTTTGGTGGGGTGTTTTTATGTGTTTTTTTGGGGGGGGATTGGTTTCTTTTTTAGATTATAGTATTTGTCTTTCTCTGTCTGACTTATTTCACTTAGTGTAATGCCTTTAAGGTCCATCATGATGTTGTAAATGGCAGGATTTCCTCATATTCTGTGACTGAATAATACTTAATAGTATGTGTATATACACAACTTCTGTATCTATTCATCCACGAATGAATACTTAGGTTGTTTTTATGTCTTGGGTATTATAAATAATGCTGTGATAAACATGGGGGCACAGATATCTTTTCAAGTTAGTGTTTTTGTTTCCTTTAAATATATTGCCAGAAATGAAATTGCTGGCTCACATATTAGTTCTATTTTTAATTTTTTGAGGAACTTTCATACTGTTTTCCCTAGTGGCTGCACTGGTTTAAATTTCTACCAACAGTGCACAAGGGTTCCCTTTTCTCCACATCCTAGCCAGAATTTGCTATCTCTTGTCTTTGGATCCGTCTTTCTGTCTTAACTGAATTCTCTAGTTCTAACCACTATCATCTTTTTCTTTGGCTGTCAGAAACAAAACAAACCACCTGGTAACTGATCTCCTGGTTTCTGTTCTTGCTCACACTGCCTCCTCCACAGTGCAGCTAAAGGGATTATAGTGAAACTAATTCTTGTGGTGTCACTCTCCTGCATGAACAGTAACATGATGTCTCAGAACACCTACAATAGGATCTTAAATGAATTTTAAGCATCAGAAATTATTATACTAGGTGTGTATATACTATCTGGATTATGTATGTATGTATATTGTAGATGGAATGTCTCAAGAGTACATTATTCATGGAACATCAATTATCTAGACATTTTCTCTTTCTCAGAAATTTTCTAGAAATGAGATTTTATTAAAATATACTATTGAGCAGAAATCTCTCTACCTTCTGCTCAGTTTTTCTGTGAACTTAAAACTGATCTAAATAGTAGTCTGTTGATAAAAAGCATATCAGTTCTTTTATTTCAGGTAGTATAGGTAGCACTTGAGTAGCTAACATATCTCATCTTGACTTTTTTATCAATGTAACTTCAAAAGACCTGCCTCTGGTAATATGTTTATCTCTAATTTCTATGGTAGATATGGTAATCTGTTCAGTCTGCATTTAAGAGGATATAATAACAAAGGCATAAATATACTTTTTCTCAGGCAATACTGACTTTATTAATAAGACTTGTTCAACTAACTAATTCATAAATGATATATTTTTGGTCTTGAGGATCTAAGCTCCATATTTCAGACTAATCTTTCAAATCTCAAAATTAAATGTTTGTAGTAGGTAACTTCAGTTCTTATGTATCTTTTTCAGTATAACTTTTTGATTCAACTACAGGTAAAAGGTAAATATCTCCAGATTCAAAAATTCTTACCAGAGATTGTCTGGGAGTTAATTCATTTTTTGCAGTAACCCATGTGATAGATTTGGTCAGTCCCATTTACTGTGACCAGTCTTCTTGGCCATGAATATAACAATGGAGGCTGTAATGATCAGATTTTATTGACTCTGCTTCAGTCTTCAAAACTAACTAAAATCAGCCCACAAACTTTCTGGAAAATCCCACTCAGCTGAGGATATATTTTTGAAATTTAAGTACCCATAATTAACTGTTTATATTCTTTAGCTTATTGTTTGTAGGATTTTCGGAATCACATTCACTGATGTTTGAGATAGTTACTGATGTCATGGTATAGTTATTGACTACAGCAATCTTTGCTAGTAGTTTCTGTTAACATTTTGTTTTTAATGGGACCTCATTCCTCAGAATTGAATTCATTGTTGTCTTCTCCTCTTTTCAAGTACCTTTTGTTTATAATGACACTAGTTTGAAACTATATATATATATATATATATATATATATATATATATATATATCCTACCTTATAATAGAGAAACATGCAAATTGACCGCACCTCCGCTACGCCCACGATTGGGCCAGCAGGAGGCTGGGGGGTGGGACTCCGGGTGGCCTATCCGGCCATTGAGAAGATCAAGATGGCGGCGCCCAGTCCTCTTAGTTCCGGGGGTCCCTGGGGAGATCAGCAACCTGGGGGGGCGTGGCTGAGCCCATCCAGCCGCTCCCGGGGGTCCCTGGGGCGATTGGCACCCGGGGGTGTGTGGCTGGGCCCATCCAGCTGCTCCCGGGGGTCTCTGGGGCGATCGGCACCCCGGGGGGGCGTGGCCGGGCCCATCCAGCCGCTCCCGGGGGTCCCTGGGGCGATCGCCAACCCGGGGGGGCGTGGCCGGGCCCATGCAGCCTCTCCCGGGGGTCCCTGGGGAGATCAGCAACCCAGGGGGGCGTGGCCAGGCCCATCCAGCCTCTGGGGGGGGGGTCCCTGGGGAGATCAGCAACCTAGGGGGGCATGGCCGGGAGATCGGCAACCCGGGGGGCCTAGCCGGCCCATCCAGCCCCTCCTGGGTGTCCCTGGGGATATAGGCAACCTGCGGGGGCGTGGCCGGGCCCATCCAGCCTCTTCCCAGGGGTCCCTGGGGAGATCGGCACCCCGGGGAGGTGAGGTGGGACTCGCCCAGCTGCTCCCAGGGTCCCTGGGAACATTGCAGGCATGTGGTTGCTGAGACCCAGACCAGGCCTCTGGCCACAGATTCATAGCTTTGCAGAGACCTAGGGCAGGGATCTGCCTCATCTGCAGAGAGACAGAGGTTCTGCAGTGCCCCCAAGACGTGGGCCCAGCCAGGGATCAAGCGGCATGGAAGGACTCCTGGCAGAGGGGCAAGGACCCTCACCCCTGAGGCGGGGGTTGAGGGGTGGTGCCACCTCAGTGGAGGGGTGCTGCACTGCAGGGTACTGGACTGACTGAGGTGATTCAGAGAAGCTCCCAGTGCTAATGGGCCTCGCTCAGGCGGCCTTCACACTTCAGAGGCAGTGACTCCTGCTCCTGCCTTGACCCAAAAGCAAGCTCGTGTCACCCTGCCCCATAGCAGAGCATGCCTAGGCAGTGAGTGCGAAGCCTTCCACCTGCTTTGGAGAAGGGGGGGCAGTAAAGAATGGGGGGAGAGGAAAGAATGTGGAGCATCTGCAATGAAGAGGTGCTTGAGAAAGAGGCTCAGAAGCCTGACTGGAAGGTTTGTTCTGTTTGCTGGGCTGCTGCCCCTTAGGAAGCGCAAAGAGCATGGCTCTGAGGGCTTCCTGTGTGCTGAGTCAAGTTCCACAGCCAAGTGGAATTGGCCTCAGTTTCCTGGTCTGTAAAATGGATGAAGCGTGTCCCAGTGCCTTTACTGAGCTTTGATGGCCAATTGAGATACTATATAAAGAAAATGAGGGAAGAAGTGAGAAAGAAAAGGAAGGACGAGCAACACAAAAGAAAGACTGAAAGGAACCTGTAAACCCATTGTCACTTAAATAGGGAATATAGTCAATAGTGTTGTAATGATGGTATGATGCCAGGTGGGTACTAGAAATATCGGGGAACACTTTGTAAAGTATATGATTGTCTAACCACTATTCTGTAACTAATATAAAACCTGAAACCAATACATAATAATGTTGAATGTAAAGAAATGAAAATTGGAGTGAAATTTTTATAAATTTCAAAGTTTAAATAAAAGCTATAAAGGAAGGAAGGGAAGAATAAAAAGTGTTTTTCATTTTGCCACTTCATTAAAAAGACAGTTGTCTTTATATGGTGCTTTTATACATTTCTAAGTCATTATCTCATTTTAATTTCCGGGCAACTTAAAGACAAGATAAGTATTCCCTCCACTATTCAAAGAAAGGAAATCTTGGTGTCTGGTACTAATGATTCAATCGTCAAGCCCTTATTGTAAAGCAGGGTTAGTAAAATTTTCGGTGCAGGGTCATATCTATACTAATAAAAGCCTTGGGGGTGATCAGGCCAGCAGGGGAGGGTATTTGGGGGCAATCAGGCCTGCAGAGGAGCAGTTAGGGGGCAATCAGGCCAGCAAGGGAGCAGTTAGGGGGCAATCAGGCAGGTAGGTGAGCGGTTAGGAGCCAGTGGTCCCGGATTGTGAGAGGGATGTCCAACTGCAGGTTTAGGCCTGATTCCACAGGGATCGGGCCTAAACCTGCAGTTGGACATCCCCCGAGGGGTCCCATATTAGAGAGGGTGCAAGCTGGGCTGAGGGACACCCTCCCCAGTGCACGAATTTCGTGCACTGGGCCTCTAGTATATATATATATATATATATATATATACACACATACACACACACACACACACACACACACATACACACACTTAATATATTTTTTATTGATTTCAGAGAAGAAGGGGAAGGGAGAGAGAGATAGAAACATCAATGAGAGAGAATTATCGATCGGTTGCCTCTTGCACGCCCCCTACTGGGGATCGAGCCCGAAACCCAGGCATGTGCCCTTGACCTGAATCAAACACTTCAGTCCCCAAGCCAATGCTCCATCCACTGAGGCAAACCAGCTAGGACGGGAAGACTTGATATTTAAACTCCTGAACACTGGGAGCTCTCTCTCTTGTGCTCTTATGCTCTTGGCCCCCTTGTTCTCTCGGGACTCCGGTTGCAGGGGGCGTGAGCCATGTGGGACCCATGCAATGGACTGATGGACTGAATCTAGCCTGATGCTACATCAGACCCAGCTCCACCATGGAACAGAAACTCTAGACACTGGCTCTGCTTTTGGCTCTGCTGGGGCCCCAGCTGCATATTTTCCAGGACCGGTTTAAGGAACATGGGACCTTGCAACCCCAGAAATACAATTCCATGCCAATAAAAACACTCTTTCGCCCATGCAAGTTTTAGAAAATTGCTTTCCTAAAGATATTATAAGAACTCCACTCCCACTAGCGACAGAGGAATCCCACCAATCCAATCCTCCAGCAACGAAAGTAGAGGGAGCAGTTTAAACTCTTGCCAGGCAGGCTGAGTGCAGAATCCTTCTAAGTTTCTATGACTTCCAACTGTTACATTGCCTTGTCCCCAAAGGAGACTACAGTATTTTTAGTGACTCACCTTTACCCAAAGCATTAACCAAAGCATTTAAATGAATTTTCATAGAAGCAATTCTATTTGACACCCCTATTTCATCAGTTTGTATAATATTTAATTAACCTATGTAATTACAATGTAAAATAAAATTAGTGTACACAAGTTTGGGAGCAAATAAAACCGACTCCTGGCAGCTATTCAATTCAACAGATGGGAGCAGGAGAGCACATAAATGTAAAATTAGCCTTCTAGCCACAAGATTCAGCATGTTGTGGGCAGAAATCAGGAAGTTTTAAGGGAGGACTAGAGAGCATGGATTAATCCAGTCACTTGATTAAGTGAAGGTTAGTTAATCGAGTGACATGGCATAGCATTATAGTTCATTGTGCCGATCTATAGTATTGGCCTATACTATGAAACCCTGAGGATTGCACAGCATCAGCTACTATCTGTACATCACAGAGAGATGTTCCACAGTTGGATTACAAAGGCTTTAATGTACTTTTCGTGACTCTCACCGGGAGGGGGTCTGAGCGCAGGAGAATAATTCTAATCATCTGTATCCTTTGTACAATATATTTTCTTCCAAGAGGGTTGTCTTGAGTAGAAATCATTTTCTACTAGGAGAACTAAAACGTTTTAGTGCAGTATACAGAACCATGCTTTTGAAAGAGCTATTGTGACTGTTCCAAAGTTCAAATTTCTTCCCTAAGAAAATTCTGTTTTCTCACCCAGAAGTTCCATTCCATTATTTCCTCAGTTCTTCCATAGAGCAATTCTTTATGACCAGATACACAAAAATGGTTCACATTGCGATTAGAATTCTGATTACTCAGGGTATGGCAAAAGTAGGTTTATAGTTGTGAGTATCCAAAACACAAGAGTTTATTCTTGTATTATTATTAATTACTAGCGTTCCCGTTGCAGGAAAAATCCTGCAATAGGATTTCCTGCTGCACTCTACCCCTCCTCCGCTCCGCCCTTGTCGCCCACCCCGCCTTCTCCTCCAGCCCGCCTGCTTTTCCCTTCACCCCCGGCCCCGCCTCCGCTCCGCCCTTGTCGCCCGCCCCGCCTTCTCCGCCAGCCCACCTGCTTTTCCCTTCGCCCCCGGCCCTGACTTCGCTCCTCCCTTCTCCTCCCCCCCCTCCGGCTTGCTTGCTTCTTCGAAGCTTTACTCCCTTCTGCAGCTCTTGGCTTCTTTCGATGCTGTCTTGATATGCAAATTAGCCGCCATCTTTGTTGGGGCAATTTGCATACTCGTCCTGATTGGTTGGTGGGCGTGGCTTGGCTGGTGGGCGTGGCTTGGGTGTAGCAAAGGTGCGGTCAATTTGCATATTTGTCTATTATTAGATTAGATTGTATTATTTTCCATATGGACAACTGTAAACCTACTGCTGCCACACCCTGTATTTGTCCTTGTAAAGCAGTTCATGTGCTTTGAAGGAATCTAAAAATATTCTGTGCACTTTTTTTCTCCATGCTCATTGTTGATGACTATTGTTCCATGCACATTGAACTGATTACATTAAATATTAGAGGTATTGGTTAGGCTCACAGATCTTATATGCACTTACATTTTAAAATACAAGATATATTTGAATTGTGGAATGGAAGAAAAGTTAATATTTAACTAAGTGACTAGTTTTTTGTAAAACTACAGGTGACAAACTGGCCTTTCCTACTGGTTTAATAATTTCTAGTAGCAGTGATAAATGGTTAGAGTAGGTATGTGAATACTTAGTCATCAGCAAGCATTTACAAAGAATTTGTTGAGGTAGCTTTCCTAAGCAAGTGTCCAATGTTTTTCCAAATGGTTTACAAATTGCCTGTAGGAGTTTGTTCAGTTTCCACTTCCCTGGACTTCATCCCAGATACCTGAAGTAGAATCTTTAACTGTGGAGCCTGGGATGTGCATTTCTATCAAACCCTGATGGCGCGAGTGCCTCTGAGAACCAGTACTCTTGGCATTTGCAATCCCTAGGTTAATAAGAAATGATCTCTTCCCAAGAGTAGGCCCAGTGTGGTGAATAAAATCTGGCAGAAGGCAAATAACCTTATCCTAAGATTAGAGCTCACACTGAAGTGTTTTTGCTGCCTTGTCCCTTCTGGCTGTTGAACTTTGCTTATAGACAGGAAGAGACTCAGAAACCTGCAAATAAATGCTATTTCTGACTAACTAGAAATCTAGGAGCTAGGATTCACGGCCTGCCTTCAATCTCAAGATAGGATCAATTTTTTCAGGGCCCATAGCTCAGCATGTAACCCCATGCTGGGGGACATTTAGAAGCTGAACTTTATTGATAGTTCATTGTGAAGAGTTTGTGGGCTGTGTCAATGCTATCAATGAAACAACAGCATAAAGAAATCTTTTGGTTCTATTTATTGTATTTTGCTTCAAAAGGAGACTCAATCTTGTTTTCACATTTAAGTACCATTCTGGAATTGATTAAAGTCTATTACAAGGTTTCAGATATCTGATATTGAAACAAAGGAATGATTCTTTAGTTCCTCATTCAATGGATGTGTAATAAGCAGAGACTTGTGAGTCTTTTAAAGTTTTATTTGCTTTGAGTGTCATGAGGTGTTAGAAGACATAATATTCTAATTTATGCCCATGTTCACTTTGAAGGATACATATAATTCTCTTTTCAGTGAATCCCATTTTGCTCCTTTTCACCTTTTGAAAATGTCATGTGCAACCTTTTAAAATTAAAGACCACAGGGCTCATAGGGAGCCTCACACCACATAGCAGAGGCAATTGCTCTGAGCTATTATACTGTAGAGCATGTATCTGCTACCTACCAAGAGAGGTAATATGGAGTCACACTCTGGAGAGCTTAAAAAAAACCCCAAAAAACAGAAAAGGGTGGATGCTGTGTTCTTGAAATGCCTTCACAGCAATTCTCTTTGAAAGAAGAGAAAAGAACAGACTCATTTTATGAGGCTGTTCAAGTCATGAGTTGGTTCCCAGCTGGACCACTCGGTCTTCACTGGACAGCTATCAGGCATGTCAGGCTTGTCCTGTGACTCCTGGCCACATCCCCTTTGTTTTTTATCTTCCCCATATAACTGCACCAACAATAATGCAGTGTACATTTCATATTTCTGAGAAGTGGCATCTTAATTTTTTTCAAGGCTGGGTAAACAGAATCATCATCATTATTCCATCTAATCCAGGGATTTTTAAATCTTCAAGAATTGGTTAAACCTTCCGGGTATTGATTTCTTCATCTTAGGTTAAACCCAATTTGGTTCTAATTTTAGTTTTGTGATCAAATTTATGATGTCTTATTCTGATCATATTTGTGTGATAGTTACTTTCTTGACTCATTTGAAAATTTTAAGGATTAAAGAATTTGAAAATGCACGGTGGTACCTCTGTAGTATGAAAGTTGCCCTTCTTGCAGATTATTCTATTTTCCCCTACCTATTTAAACATTTTACCTATTCTTTTGTTAAGAGATGTGCTTATTCTCATTATATGAACTTGGGAGAAAAAAAGAATTTTTCTATGATAAAATTAAATTCCTATGGTTTAGTACAAATTTAGTGCCAGGATTCTTCAAGCAGGAAGCTGATATTTGATATTTGTACACCTTAAATATATGTGACACGATAGAGAATCAGGAGTGTTAATGCCTCAAGAAAGGGATTTCTTAAGAGAAAGTGTATACTGGTTCTAGGATCTAGTCTCATGCCTTCTATAACCAATAGATATTTGGGTTTCTTAGGTTGCATTTGTGCCTAGAAATGAATACTTGTGTTTTTAAAAGATGATAGTTCAGGCTTTTACCACTTCTCAATCTATTACAAATTCAAACTCTGAACCAAGAACAGGTGACTGTGTTTTATGCACTAAGTGGTTAATTTGGTTGTTAGTTTTAGTTTTTAAGTTCTCTCCTGAAAATATTAAAAACCATGAAAATAGTTATTTTAGCAATAAAAAGAAATAGTAGCAAGCTTGTTTTTTTCATGCTTGGAAGTTGTCCAGGAAACAATTTAAATATATTTTGAAAGTAATTTAATTTTTATATTATCATTTTACTATAGATACTATATGTCAAATATACCATAGAGTTCAAAAGACAATTGATATTCATTATATCCTTTCATAATGAGGCATATTTAAAAGTTTGGAGTTGGGTAACTTCCTCAACTTGATAAAGAGCATTTACAAAAAACCTATAGCTAATGTCTTTGCTAATAGTGAGAAATTAGATACTTTTCCCTGATATCAGGAATAGGTCAAAGATTTTCCTCAATGTTCTTCTAGAAGTCTTAGTAATATAATAAAACAGAAAAGGAAATAAAATACAGATTTATATCTCAGAAGGATAGAGAAATAATTTATAATTACAAGTTTTCTAAAGCAAATGGTGTAAGAAAAGGGAGATGAGGGACCTAGAGTCAGGAAGAAGCTGTCTAAAGTTCAGTCAAGTTGAGGAAAACATTAAGGCCATCTCGATTACTTTCTTGTCTTGTTCCAGAAATGGGACTTATAAGGAACTCAGGTTCTATGTGTGAATCCTATTCTTCCACTTGCTAAGATTCTGACCCTAATGTATAGATGCTCTTTTTTCATTAGAGAACATTTATACTTTCAAGACAAGGAATACAGAAGGGTAAAAGTATGAGGCTGGGAAAGACCTATAGAGTTGTGTGTTTTTTTTTATTTTTATTTTTTTACAAAATACAAATAAAAGTTTATTATATAGAATTAAGGTCTTTACAGTTCATAGTTACCTAAGGCTGAAGAAAGACTAGGTAATTTTTAAAAACCTGCACAAAAATTTCATTTTCACTTCCTCCCACCCTCAACTATTAAAATAGCCTATCAAAGCAAACACTATAAATAACACCAAGTCCTTTAAGGACAACTTTCCTAAATGTTATTTCTTAGCATAGGTGATCTTTGTGGCATTACACAGTGTGATCTTAAATCCTTGTGAAGCATCCCTGACAGCTCCAGCCTGTCCATCATTTTCAAATTCAACAAATGTAATGTCATGCCTCTCAGGTACCAAACATACTTCCTTGAAACCAGGGAACTGATTAAACAGCCTGGGTAACATCACCTCATTAGTCTCTTCTGGTAAATTATTAAGGAATAAACTACAGTTTGGAGGGTAATCACGTACATGAGGATGTGGTGTTGCATTTCCTTGGGTGTTAGATGAAGCTGGTGTTACCTGACCAGGCTTATGCAGTTATTGCTGTCTGTCCCACAGTTTTGGGCGTTTTTCTCTTCTTTGTCAGCAAAAGTGCCACATGTTTTAGACATTATACCTAAATTTGTTTTTGCATACTGAATTTGCATTGGTTTACCATCAAATGGAAATCCTTGTAACTGTCTCAAGGCATTCTTGGATGAGCCCAGTTCTTTAAATTTACCAAAGGCTTACTACCTCATCTTCATGCTCTTTAATGCCACAATACCTACCACATGCCAAAGTCAGAAAACAGAGCATATAGGGATCTCTTCAATTCTTCTTTTTAAAATGTTGTCATTCATATTATTGATATAAACTAGCGTTCCCGTTGCAGGAAAAATCCTGCAATAGGATTTCCTGCTGCACTCTACCCCGCCTCCGTTCCTCCCTTGTCGCCTGCCCCGCCTTCTCCGCCAGCCCGCCTGCTTTTCCCTTCGCCCCCGGCCCTGACTTCGCTCCTTCCTTCTCCTCCCCCCCCCCCGCCCCCCCGCCGCTTGCTTGCTTCTTCGAAGCTTTACTCCCTTCTGCAGCTCTTGGCTTCTTTCGACGCTGTCTTGATATGCAAATTAGCCGCCATCTTTGTTGGGGTAATTTGCATACTCGTCCTGATTGGTTGGTGGGCGTGGCTTGGCTGGTGGGCATGGCTTAGGTGTAGCGAAGGTGTGGTCAATTTGCATATTTGTCTATTATTAGATTAGATTGTGGTTTGGTCTGACATTCATCTTTTGGGTTAAACTGTTTAAGTAGTCCGAGGTCTGCGTAGTGTTCTGTAAGAACCCAAAGCACCTACAGTCTTAATAAGTATTGGGAATACCAGAGGCCTGTTGCACAAAGAGATTCGTGTAATAGGCCTTCCTTCCCTTGGCTTCCAGCACCGGTTTTCCTCTGGCACCCAGGACCCAGGCCTTCGCTCGGGCCAGAGTCTGCCTTCTTCATCTTTGCTGTAGACTCCAGCTGGAGTCTGCCATCTTTGTCTTTGCTGCGGCACTCCGCTCCTGTAGATCCCTTCACCCCCTGCCCTCCCTCTCATAGCAGGCATCCTGCCCCACCTGGCCACTCCAGAGTCACCTGGAGCAACTGGGCGACTGCCATCTTTGGCCTTCTAATTTGCATACTCACTCTGATTGGCTGTGGGTGTAGTGGAGGTATGGTCAATTTACATGTTTGTCTATTATTAGGTAAGATGATATTGTTCCAAATGCCTAATAGGCATTTAAAACAAAATCAAAACTATTGCATAAAATTTATAAGAAATTGCAGTGTTTTGATTTTGCATGTGATTTCTGTTTCAATGTTATTTCTAAAATATTAAATTTTAAATTTTACAAAAACCATTGATGCTAGTTCCTCTCGTTAGTGGGAGCTTCAAACTTCACTACCTGTTGCATGGTCTGCACTGAAGAACAGTGGTCTTTGTAGGGCTGGTGGCCCAGCTACTTTGGATTGGCCTCATAGTTTGGTGATAGCAGATCATTCATATTAAATCCTGTATTTTATCCTGGGCCATTGATCCAAAATGATGGATCCAATATTGCATGTTTTCCTTAAAAGAAACTTAGAGTTTGAATCATGGGTGTATTTTCTTCCAACTTTCTTTCTTGAGTTGCATACAAGGAAAACATTATCATTCAAATGTTCTTTTAATCATCCCATCCATAACATTACCAGCAATCAGAACAGATTTGTAATTAAACAGATTTGTAATTTGAGAGCCATGTGCAAAAAAAACCCTAAAAACAGATATCTTGGGATATATTCCTAGAAGTGGGATCACACAGCTAGAAACACCAGTCAGAAAGGATATATGCACCCCTATGTTCATAGCAGCACAATTTACCATAGCTAAGATTTGGAAACAGCCTAAGTGCCCACCAGCAGATGAATGGATTAAAACACTGTGGTATATCTACACAATGGAATACTACGCTGCGGTGAAAAAGAAGGAATTCTTACCATTTGCAACAGCATGGATGGAACTGGAAAGCATTATGCTAAGCAAAATAACCCAGTCAGAGAAAGATAAATATCACATGATCTCACTCATTTGTGGAATATAATGAATGACACAAACTGATGAACAAAAACAGATCCAGAGACAGAGAAGCATTGATCAGACTGTCAAATTTCAGAGGGAAGGTAGGGGAGGGGAGGGGTAAGGGGGAGAGATCAACCAAAGGACTTGTATGCATGCATATAAGCCTAACCAATGGACTCAGACACCAGAGGTGAGGGTATAAGTGAGTAGGTGGGGGGAGGGGTATGGGGAGATAAGGACACATATGTAATACCTTAATCAATAAAGAAAAAAACCCAGATATCTTGCTTTACTGAGAAAATAGATAATTTTGTAAAATATTGGGCATTTATCTGTAAAAGTGGGCCTTTATATATTGAACTATAGTAAGAGCAGCCACTGGGCACCTTCAATACCTTTCATTTATGCTTTAATGAATTTTTAAAAAATCTGGTATAAGACTGATCCAAATTCTGCTATATTTTAATTTATCTTGGACAAAATTGGATAAATGTAAATATTAATCAGGACAATACAAGTAGAAGAATAAATTTATAATGCATAGTGAAGACAAATGTATTTTCTTAAATGATACATTTTTATTAAATTTATTTCTATGTAAAAAAATTATCAAACATCAAGAAAACAATGAGGAAGATGAGGATGGAAAATAGTGTGGATTATCTTTTTCTCTCCACTGCCTCTATTTCATATGCTGGGTGGTTTCTAATACAACAGACATGAAGGCTGTCCTATTAGCTGTGTTTAGGATCCATTATTCTGTGTGGAACATTCAAAATGCAGGAGGATTTTCATATGTTGGGATAACTATAGAACTCATGGTCAGAAGACTTGGTTTTAAATTCTTGCTCTATAAATTATGTGACCCTGGATGAGTCATGAAATCTTTCTGAGCCCTCAAATTCTCATCTGAGAAAATGAGAATAATAAAAATATTTTTGTGTTCTCTGTTACAAAGTTGTAATAAGCAGCAAATAATTTAAAGTATTGGAAGATGTTGCACACCAAAATGCACCATCAAGGATTATTACTTATGCTTCAGTGCATACATGGAACATAGTCTGCATTCACTGTCAGAAACTAACTCTCCATCATGTTGACATTTGCTAATTTTAAATCATGCTGCAAATGAATGGCTCAGATTGGAACACCTGCTATCATCATTTTTTAAAGAAAATGACTATCATTTGATTTACAAGAACATTTTATCTTAATAAGTTCAGTTCAGCATTTATTAGCATGTATTAGCCTGAAATTCCCTGAACAGAAAATAATATCTAGTTCTCTTCTCAGATATCAGAGTATCAACCATATTATGCTTGAACACTATACTTAGTAGGAATTGCTGGCCTCAATAATTCTTATTATTTTCCCAGAAGTATTTTATAAAATATAGGGTTTAAAAATAAAGGAAAAAAGCAAATAGTGTGACTCAAGAGAAGACAAACATTTTGGCATCATAGTTCTATATTGTGTATGTAGGATATCACATTTTCTAGGCGATAACCTGCTGTGAACAACTTTTCCCATTTTAGGTTATAAAAAACAATATAGCTTGGCTGGTGTGGCTCAGTGGTTGAGCATTGACCCATGAACCAGGGGATCATGGTTCAATTCCAGGTTGGGGCACATACCCAGGTTGCAGGCTTGATCCATGGTGGGTTGCATCCAGGAAGCAGCCGATCAGTGATTCTCTCTCATCATTGATGTTCCTATCTCTCTCTTCCTTTCCCTTCTTCTCTGAAATTAATAAAAACATATAAAAATATTTTTTAAGAACCAACAAAATGAGACATATTACAGGACAGTTTCCAAAAATGAACACAAATACTCATTATTTTAAAAATAAACAAAATGATTTTTATTTAAAAAAGTTATATTTTTTGGATTAGGTATTGCAAAAAACAAAAAAACAAAATGGCTGTGAAGACATCACAGAACTCATAGTTACTCTCATGCAGTGAGCATTTATGAAACATGGCACTATCCTAGATTTTAAAGGAAGGGAAAGAAAGGAATGTTTGGCCATTGCCCAACAATGCAGTCGGATAGCAAGGTATAGGCATGAAAAAAAAAAAGTTCAGTATTGTGTGATTCTTGGCTAAAATAAGCAATCTAATTTAAAATTCTATATTTATTTAGAGCAAGTAAGCATTATGTTAGAGGGAGACACTAGAATAAATGTGGTAGCTGAGTTGAATGTGCACATGATTTGAAAAGAGGGAATAGAAGATAAAAGAAGTTGCAAAATGGAGGAACCACACAAGCAGACTCGACATCAGAAAGGAGAAAGATTTATGAAGTCCCATTCTTTAAAGATTGCATTGTGCTTCGCTGCCTACCTAGACTTAATGGTTTTATATCTTTGAAAACATGATTGTGTTAAGTGGAGAAAATTTAAAGAGCCATTGGAAAAATTCATTATCATTGTTGCCCTTAAATGGGACTAAATGGAACCTGTTCATTTTCCTTATTTTAAACCTCCTTAAAGGAAGACCAGTTCAACTTCATACTTCATAGTGACTGTCATTGTTTTCACATAAACATTTGCTTTGGCTCACCTTGAAACATCCTTACATGTGTGTTTTGAAATTCATTTGCTAAACTGAAAGCCTCAGAAGTTGTGAGTAGCTTCTAAAGTGTGATATTGAAATAATACTATACTTTTTTAAATTATTTTGTTTCTCCTGAATACATTCTACTGTATAGTGGTTCCTGAAAACTGTGCTGAATAAGATTAAACAAAAACAAACACTTGTTTTGTCTCCTAAGTATTATCCTTTAAAGGGCCTGATAGTCTATGATACTTTTTTTTTTAACATTGCTTAGCACTTTAAAAAATTGTTGAAACTTTTACAGATGTCCTTCATTACCCCCTCCCTTTGTCTACCTCTAGCCATCCCCCCCACCCACCCCCTTGGCCATCGCTACACTGCCGTCTGTCTCCAATTTTCAGTAATAGTATGGCTGAGAGTACAATCAATGGTCCCTCTTATGCACAGGGGATACATCTGAGACCCCCAGTTGATGCCTGAACACTCAGTTAGTTCTGAACACTAATCACCTTCTCCAACTCTGCTGGGAAAGTGGCAGCAGCTTTCTCGCTGGCAGACACTGCCTCTCCAGTAATTTTTACATTTTTTAGTCCAAACCTATTCCTGAATCTGTGTAACCATCCTGTACTTGCAATAAATGGCTTGGTCACTCATTTCAGGGGATTCCTTGCTGAAGTATAAGCTCAGTGCTTTCTGAAGCAACATGTTCCCTTAAATGAGGACACATTCCCTGTTCTCATCCTCCACAGATACATTTAATGCCTTTTCCATCTTAACTAAGCACTTACCGTGCCCTGTGACTGTAATGTTTGGAGTTTGAAGTGTGATAGCAAAACTAGCAGGAATTCTTTTTCCTTCACAATTTCATGGATAAAAGATTCATTCTTACCATCGATTTCAGCAACCTCAGCATACGATTCCTTTCCTTTTCTTATTAAGTCAAAAACGTTCACCTTTTCACTTAAGGGATGCACTTTACAGCTTCTCTTTGGCATAGCCGAATTTGCCAGCATCACTACTCTTGTGTTTTGGGGCCACTATTAAGGAAAATAAGGGTTATTTGAGCACAAGCTCTGTGATCCCAAGATAGTCAGTCTGATAACACAGAGGGCTACTAAGTGACTAACAGATGGGAACAGCTACAGCGTGAGATTCCAAAGGGACCAGTCAAGTTCCGGGAGGGACAGAGCAGGTGGTTGGAGATTTCATCACACTTCTTAGCATGACATACAATTTAAAACTTACGAACTGTTCATTTCTGGAAATTTCCATTTAGCATTTTAGACTGCAGTTAATATTTGGGAATTGAATCAGCAGAAAGCAAAACCACAAATAAGGAGGGACTGCTGTATAGCATAATCTTAAAAAATCAGTTGCCCTTTAAGTGCTATCAATACATAAATATCCCAAGCTTTATTCCATTTTGTCAAGAATACCAGGTATTCATGTCTTTCACAATATGCATGTAACCACTGAATCAATACCCGTATTCTGTAAATAGCATGAGGACAGGGGGTGTAGAAATTATGTCTTTGCTGGGGGCCTTCACCGTCTGTTGGAATTTTATGAGTGGTCTAGGCATAGAGAAGGAACCTTTAGAAATCACATTTCAACCCTAAACTTTTAAGAACATCCTGAAATATAGTGCTTTGTGGGTACATGTAGTTCAAGGATAAATAGAGGAGTAATTTGCCATTTGTACCAAATTAAATCAGACTTTCAGTTCAATCAAAACAGCTTGCAGCTGGATGCAATAATCTGATTTCCTGACACTCGGAGAAAAATTGAAGCCCTCCAAAAGGCCCCTGCTGATCTTCAACATGAAATACAGCTTGCTGGCAATATCACTCAACCTCTGAATGCCTTCACATTTAATAAGCTAAAAAAATGCAAATAAAGCATAAGGTTAGCTGGAATTGGCTCTCAGGTAGTGTTTTATGAAATGAAATGAAATAACACAGCATAATTTCTCTAAAAGATCATGCTCTTATTCTTTCTCAAAGCAGCTATTTTGTTAAATATGCCATTAGATGAATTTCTGTACTAGTGTCCTGGGAGTACTGTTTTGACATTGGCTGTGTGTTAAAACATAATAAAAGGCTTTGGAGAACAATTTCTAGAATTCTGTTTGAATAACTTGCTATTTTCCTAGGTAGGTAATGAGGCAGATAAAGGCAAATTGTAAAGTATCCATTAACTGTTGGGTTATTCAAGATAGTGAGGATCCAAACGTACAGATACATGTAGTCCTGGCACATTAGTTCAATTTGGAACAATTGTGTGTTTTTCTGTCTTGAGTTTTTACTGTAAACTGATAAATGAAGGCCTTTCAGCACGTTGAATGAACTTTTTCTAGTGCCCCAGAGTTGAAAAATGCTCAATTAAGGACAAAGAAGCACAAAGTGACATACCTTCTAAGGAAAGCTTCTTGCATTTAAAGTGTGAATCTCCCTCTAGGGTTTATAATGAGGTTTTTAAACCTTCTTTGCTTCCTCTATCACAAGTCTTACACTCTTCTGAATAAGCACAAAATTTAGGGGAGAAGTAGAGGATCAGAGGACATTGTTCAGATGAAGAGTCCTCAGCACAGGGATGCTGGGATTTTCCCTCCCTTCCTTTGGGGGCAGGAAAAGAAGTGCTCAGCCCTTTTCTATTCCACATCCCAACAAGAAACAGATGGCACACTCAAGTAGGGCAGTTGAGGAGAGATTAGTGAAGGGACTATTTGCTAAGGTGTGAACAGAGTTAAGGGAAGCCAACAAGACACAGTGAAGCATCCTGGCCTTACCTATGATGGGAAGCTCTAACCACCACTCGCCCAAAGAGAGAAGAGAGGAAAGGGTTGCTAGAACCCAGAGCTGGAGCTAGAGAGGAGAGCAGCCTGCCAGGTCCCGTGGTCTTCTGAAGAGGGTCACAGTCATTGGCAATGGGGGTGGGCCCAGCAAGGGGGGATCAAGGAAATAAATACCTCAGTAGCTCTCTCCAGCCTCTGATCTTGTACCAGTACCTTCCTTTGGCCCAATCCAACCAGAAGCCAATGAGCAAAAAGAGCCGAGTTGAAGCTTCATGTAGAGAACAGCTTCTTAGGGACCCAGAGCAGGGAAAAGAAGGTGGGAGTGGACCTGGAGGGATGTGCAGAGATTATTCAGCACTTCAGGAATGGGGGCACTTCAGGAGACTCATTCATGAAGATTGGAGAAGTCTAGAAGGAGGCAGGCTTGGGATTTTATTCCCTGGCTGGGATCTTAACTACTATGCTGGTAGAAGAGCAAAGGTGATCCAGCTGCTCCCCACCCCTTCTACTCCCCCCACCCCCAATTCTTTGGGATAAACCCAGAGGGTAATACCAGGGAGGGGGAGAAGAGGAATATTAAACCAAATATAATGTTGATATAATATTGGAGTGTGAAATTGTATTAGAGCTTCTACTAATTAAAAGTCAATACGAAGTTTTAGGACTTATTTAGGATGCCATTAAGGGAGATAAGAAATGGTGTTTCAACAGAGCATGGTTGTAGTTAGTGATTGTAAAAGAATAGAATCATTAAATGTTTGAACGAGACTGAGTTAAGACTCTTCAATAAATTACACTGGAAAATGGGACTAGTAGTCCACATGTACAATTTATGTGACAGTTTATGAGTTTTGGATCTATTGTGGCAACACTCCAAACAGGTAAACTGCATATTCTTGACTCTGATCTCTCAGCTGAAAGACTATGGCCAATACCTCTTTGCCTAAAATGCTATCATGAATTTTTTATTCCTATGTTAAGAATACTTTCTCTTTTCGTAAGAATTTCTAAGTCAGATAACCCTGAGTATAGAAATACTTATGGAAACCTATAGTGTTTGATCTTTACTATCAAAGAACTTTGCATTACTTTATTTCTAGTTTGCCATGTACCATCTCACTGTAATGTATGTGATTTATTTTTAAAGAATAATAAACTGGTGACCAGAAGAATCAAGAGGCCCTATATCCTCCTTGAGGTTGGTAGCATCCTTAAAAGGCCTTGCCCTAGCACCAAGTGAGCTCTTTGGAGTTGGCTGAGATTGCTCATTAGGTGTGGTAATCCATAGTTTTGCTCACTGACTTCTATCTCCTTGGCACTTGAAAGATTAAACTTCCTGCCCTCTGTGATGGAGTAGAACCATGTTACTAGTTTGGGTCAATAAAACATTTGAAGTGGTATTTATAATTTCTAGACCAAAGCATCTACCCTTGATAGTTTGGGGTTGTCATATACTTTAGCCTCTTCTGATTAACATACTGGGGAAGGGTGAAAGTGTATATGTAGGTTCTGGGAATCAAGAAACATATTTCTGTCTCAGAGATCTGTAGCCATATGATTTGCAGGCATCTGAAATCACATACCATGTTAAGATATCCAGAGTCTCTCAGCCTGATTGGGAGCCATGTCCATGGACAGACTTACAGGGTAATAGCACTTTGACACTTGTAGATAAAAAATGGAGAATTCTCGATTAGTCTACCTGGGCTGTCAGAAACTGATAAGACATATAAAACTTATTTTGGTAAACAGTAGTCTTTTGTCCTATGTCCTGCCTCTTAAATAGATATGAACCTATTGATTCAGCCCCCCTTGTGGTGGGGTTCTAGAAAGTTCCGTTTTTTTTTATTGGCCTCTGTTTCAATTTCTTTTCAGTATGAAGGCAAAGGTGAAGCTGTCTGGTGTTAGGATTGTCTCCAGGATTGTCTCTTCAGGCATCTGTGCCTCTGCTCCCACTCCCCCAAATCCATGGTGACAACCAAGTCAGCACTGAAAGCTCAAAAGCCCTTAGGAAAGCTGCAGAACTCACTAAAAACATCAGACATTTTTTGGGAACAAAAGTAATGAATTATTTTGCAAAACCACTATTTTTCAAAAATAGGCTAATTTTTGTCATCTTGAACTACTCAAAACAGTCGGGCAACATCCTTTAGTTCTTTAAATATTACTTTCTATTCTTATACCAATTATGTACAGACATACTGTCCTTTAAAAAATAGCTCACTATCACATTAACCATACTTTTGACTACCACCATTAGTCTGAGTTCCCATTTGGCCTGTTTTGGAGGCAACACTATCAGGAATTTTTATGATTTTTGGAAGCTAAAATTTAACACAGATTCTCTTCACACAGACCCCCCATTTTAAAAAATATATATATTTTATTGATTTTTTACAGAGAGGAAGGGAGAGGGATAGAGAGTTAGAAACATCGATGAGAGAGAAACATCAATCAGCTGCCTCCTGCACACTCCTACTGGGGATGTGCCTGCAACCGAGGTACATGCCCTTGACCGGAATTGAACCTGGGACCTTTCAGTCCAAAGGCTGATGGATGCTCTATCCACTGAGCCAAACCGGTTAGGGCACACAGACCCTTTTTGGATAATTTTTCTGTCATTCAGAATTCCCCATACATGTGCCCATTTGTTAGGTTCTGTGAGTATTTTTGCAAGTGAGAACCTTGTTTTCTCTCTGGAGTTGGACCTGTTGGTGCTCGTGTCACCTGCTAATAACACTAATCCTCCTCTGGAATGATCCCTTCATATTTCTTGTCCCTTGATGAATCCCATCTCCAATCTGAATCTCATGAAATCCTAGCCTTAGGCTATTACCATTACTTGTCTGGAAGGAGCTCCTTTTAAAAACCTTCCTTTCTTGGTAAGAATAGAATTCAAAGTCCACCCCCACCCCATCCCAGCTTTAATGCTCTGAGTCATTATGTGATAGCTTGACCCTTTCTCTTGCCAATAGTGTCAGTGACTCTGTAATGTTAAATTTTGGAAGCTAAAATTTAACACAGAATCCTGTGTTCCAAAGGGAAAAAATGAATGTATATTCTCTGCATCTGACTGTGTCTTGATCACATTTCATGGTGACCAAATACCCAATTTAGAAATGTGGTGGGATAGAGCAGAAAACGTAAAGACAGATTCTCAACTTCTAGCCCTCCGTCCTATTTTTTACTTCACCTGTCTTCAAGAGATGAAACTTTTAAAAATGAATTTCACTATATCTGAGGTTGATGCCACCTAATCTCCCCAAATGTTAACTTATCTAGCAGCAGGGGTGAGCTCCCACTCTGGAGTCAAAGGCAGAGAGTTAGGTTTCAGGCACTTGACTCATATAATCAATGACACATCCTCCCAAAGGATGGCCCTGGCCCGTGAGGCTCAGTGTCATTCTTAAATCCTGCTGCTCATAAGGACTTCAGATGTCTTGAAGCCAATGCCGTAGCATTCTGAATAAGATTATAGGCTTTAACATTTGTGAAGATTATCTTCAATCTTTTCTTATAAAATTGCTCTTTAGAGATATTCTGACACATGAATAAAAAATATCAGTTCCTCCAGCAGGGAAAAGAGGCAAAGAGTTTAGTATGATAAATAAGGAATCAGAATTTGTTATTTTCTGAATCTTTTCTGGTTGTCAGGAACTTCACTGTTCCTCATATTTCTCCATCCCATTCACCTGGGACTGCTCGGAAGGCTACCCACCCTGGGAGCCTCCGTGTCGGGGGTGGGGGGGTGGGGTGGAACTTGGGGTTCCTTTTAATCATCCTTTCTTGGGAGAGTGGGGTTTAGGAGGAATGGGATGCAAACAATTATTAACATATTTCATATTAACACAATTTCAATACAATTTCATTTGCAATCCCAATACTTCATTTTACATCTATCGCTTTGGCTTTAGATTTCAGTTCCTCTGACCCTGAATTTCAGATTCTGTTTTTGCACTGTTTCCTGGTGTCTGATCTCATTGTTTGTATTAGCTCTTTCTGCTGTGTCCCTGTCTCAGCTTGCTAGCCTCCAAGCCAAAAGTCCCAACCACTACTTATTGTGAACAAACAAGCATACAAACCCTAAACTCTTACCTGACTTCCTTTTCCTAAATGTGTTACCTGTCCTATTTTTTTTATTGTTATTACTAGAGGCCTGATGCATGGATTTATGCACCGGTGGGGTCCCTCGGCCTGGCCTGCAGGGATCAGGCCGAAACTGGCAGTCTGACATCCCTGGAGGGGTCCCGGAGTGCGAGAGGCCACTCTGCAAAGTTGCTATTGCTTGGCAGCCCCTGCGTCGAGCGTCTGCTCCCTCGTGGTCAGTGCACATCATAGTTACCAGCCAGTTGGCTGGTCGGCTGGTTGCTTAGGCTTTTATATATATAGATTATTTCTTTTAAACTTGATTTTAGAGAGAGAGGAAGGGAGAGGTGATAGAGAAAGAGAGAACCATTTATGTGAGAGAGAGCCCGTACACTCCAGGACTGAACCCACAACCTGGGTATGTGCTCTGTCTGGGAATCTAACATGTGATCCTTTGGTACACTGGATGATACTTCAACCAACTGAGCCTTGCTGGCCAGGGCCATCCTATGGTGAAGTCTTTGTCCCTGACTGCTGAAATCTTTCCTCATTCGACCTTAAAGTGTTCATGATTCTCTGTCTCCTTAATTCAATTTCTAGTTGTGACCAGGCAAATACGCAGTGCCAATATTCATCACTTTCCCAGTCCTGTTCTTTCTGGCTCTCCTGCAGTCCTGCTTTTGCTTCTGATGTTGCAGAAGCGCTGGGACCTTAAGAAGGAAAGACAAACCCAAAAGGAAAACTTCCCTTGTCACTTCATGAACATTTGGGATCTTTTCCCTCAAGAAAAAGCTCCACAGAAAGAGAAAGAAAGAAAGAAACGTTGCCCTTGGCCCTTCTGCTCCCCTGGTGTGTTTTCTCCCCTTGTTCCAAACACACTGTTTCCAATGCGGAACAAGATTACTTCAACATTGCAGGGAAATATGAAAACATACAGTATAAAAATTACATTAGTTATGCTGTGAGGAAGTTATGAATATCTATAGTTTAAAACCTCTCCTTTTAAAATGAATTTTAAGATGTGTAAAAAAAGGAATATCTTTTTTTAAGGACTGGATTTGCAGCAAGCTGGATATCTCCCGAGGGTGGTTGATAACAACACTATTATAGTAAGTCTCTTTTTGTCTCAGCTTTGCTTAAACCGCCAAAAGAGGGAGAACAAAACAATAGGTGATCTCAATGTAATGCTTATGTTCAAGGACAAAAATCGACAGGGTGCTGAGAAAGCAATTTAACTATGTTCTGTAGAGTTTCTTCAAACCCACACTGTGTGGCAACTTTTTTCCTGTTCCCTTACATAATGTTTAAGGTTACTCATGACTTTTCAAACCTATAACTTTAAGGTTATCTGCCATATGTACTATTTCTGTTATTGCCATCTTGGAACACTTAATAGCCTCTTATGAGCAAGAATCACCATCAAGATTCCCTTCAAAATTTCTCTAACTTGCTTATTTTCCATGACATCTTGCCCACAGGAAGCTCGTGCATTATTTTTCCATGCTAGGAAGAAATACTGTTGCCCCAAAGTCGACCTCTCTTTTTCCGTCACTTTCATGTGGAGAGTGGTCTTTAATTGCATCTATTTTCATCCTTTCTTGGCCTGAGGAAACTCTAGTCTCATTCAGTCCCTCAGCTTTAGGGAGCACACATTAAGGTCTCTGATGGGTCTCCCTGAGCCCCATTCATGGGCAAATCAAAATTTATTTTCCTGTTACTGAGGACATAGAACACTTTTCTCAGTCTTCCTTGTAAAGGGATTAAAGCTATGTAGCTGGGTTCTAGCCTTGAAATTTTGACTGAGGAAATTTTTAAACTGGTAAGAACAGATACTACACATGATCATAGCCAAAAGGCCGAGACACGACTGATTGAAGTAATTTTAGACACTTCCAATCTTGTTCCCTAAAAGCTTCATGTTACTTATTTTTAATCCCCTTCCCTGATGGTGGTGATCTGCGGGCCTAGTGCTAAGATGGTGACTGCTGAAGATGGAAGAAACCCAAATCCTAGAGTCTTTGGATGTAAGAGACCAATAAACACCAGGTTTTGTGTGTGTGTTAAATCACACAAATTTTGGATTTATCTCTTGTGGCAAAAGGTTAAGACAGTGAACTGTTTAAACCTCAATCCTTATGCTGGATTTTGGGCAATGGTTGCATAATTGTCTTATTGAAGAACTCCTCTTATAGTTCTGTAGGGTCAGTCTAGGTCCTCCCTCAGAAATTTAGGAATAGGTGGTACAAATTGCTGTGTTCTCTCTCTGTTGTGGCCTCATCTATTTACACTTACTCATTTGCATGTCTAAAATGATAATAATTTTAATATTTTGCAAAGTATTGTTTAAAAATATATTTTTATTGATTTTAAAGAGGAAAGGAGAGGGAGAGAGAGAACTATTAGTGATGAGCGAGAATCATTGATTGGCTGCCTCCTGTAGGCCTCCCTCACTGGGGATTGAGCCCGAAACTGCAACCTGTGCATGTGCCCTTGACCTGGTATTGAACTGTGACCTCCTGGTTCATAGGCCGATGCTCAATCACTGAGCTACATGGACCGGGCAAGGCAGACTTATTCTAAGCAGTGAAATAAATAATTGTATGAATTATAGGTTTTATTCAGTTGTTTAGAGACACAAGGTTTAACCTGATGTATCCAAAAGAGACTGACAAAAATTATTGTTTTTTAATGCATTTTGCCAAAAGAAATTTCATTCAAAATACTTATGCCTTATTGTGTTTTAAGTATGTTTTTTTTAAATCATTGGAATTGTAGATTTAGGTCATTTTGTTTACAGAAAATATTTACTATATAATCTATATTCTAAAGCTATGTTTCATTGTCAAAAAAATCTGCCAAATCAGATATAATAACTGTCAGAAAAAGTCTGATTTGATTTTTCCATTCGAATAGACATATTGACATGTGCCTCTGAGACAGACATCTCACTTCTGAGTTGGGCTGTCTTGTCATGTGTTTATTGTCTGTAAGACCCTGAATTCCTCCCACTTTACTATTCCTTACCATTGTTCTCCTACCTTTGCTCTCACAGGACTCTCCCTCAGGAGCAATGTACTCTTTGACTATGGCTGACAATTGGAGGAGGTGCGGCTATTATGTGAAAATTGCTATCACTCCCACCCTGATCACTAATATATCTAAATTCAAAACATCACCGCACAGATCAAAATACTATGTATTTAATTAATTAATTAGGCTCAATTCTTCTCTGAATTTTCTAATTTTTAAAAAACGAACATACAATGCTTTTATTAGAAACTCATAGAGGATGATTTTCAAAATTTAAACACGGCACACCAGTATTAGAATAAAACCAAGCTATGTGGACTGTACCAACCAGAGATGTGTAGAAACAGCTAACATTGATATCTTCTGATAAAAATTCTAAGTTTTCTGACTAGCTATAGTGCAAAATCCCATCAGATTAAAGCACTTAAATGCAAATGTAGAATTGTGGTGGGGTTAGTTTGGGTTTGCAGAAGAGTGTTTTTATTAATGATCTTCCAATTAAAACACATGATTCATCTGTGCCTTTGCAAGGAATTACGATTTACATGTGTCATTTCTGCCTATTCTTTGCCTTTTTTTACCTTAGTAAGCAAGCAAATGGCAATTTTGAGAGCATAAGGAACAATCAGAATTAGCCTTATGCAACAATTTAAAAAAAATAAGAGTTCTCTCAAGTTAATGAAACATAAATTGACATGGTACAACAAAACTGCAAATACCTAGGATTTAAGAAGAACTGTTTCAGTATCTCAGATAATGCCATGCCTATTATAATGAAACCAGTCAATAGTTTGTTAATGTTAACTTGACTAAAATAGAATGAGGAGAAAAAGGAAGAAAATAAGTGAAATAAAATTTTAACAAAATATCTATTATCTTTCAGGTATAATATTGCATATTTTATATATATTATCTATTTCCCACAGCAACACTAAGGAGTAGTTACTATTACAACTTTGAACATGAATAAATTGAAATTTAGTCAAGTTAGGTAAAAAAAAAACCCCCCACACAACAGTTTCCAGTCAGTCAGATAGAAATGATAGAGGAAAACTTCAAATTCCAGGTGGGCCTTATTCCCATGTTCATGGTTTGCCCAATTTTGCCTTATGTAACTGAATGCACACCTGATTTGGGTTGAGTATTATTGACAAACGACAGGATAAAGCTTTGCTGAAATATGAATGTGCCATTAAGACAAGTACTATATGATTGGGAATGACCAACAGGATCTCAGACTTCAATGATGTGCATTCTGGGGGATAGAAGTGATTGACAGTTTCACAGTGGCAAGGCAGAAAAGTGGGGAAAAATAATTTCAAGCAAGAAAGTATTAGAATCAGCAGGAGATGACACTTAAGAAAATATATACGGAAAACTTAAAAATGATAAAATTGCTAATCAGTCTTCAGTAAACTCAGCAGGCAGTAAGTTCCAAAGAGCTGCTAATGAATTATTAAACCGAAACGTGGCCCTGGATTAAGATAAAAAGGAGCCAGAAAACGACATCTTCTAAATGATACGAAACCAATGTGACAATCAGCAACTTTGAAAATATCGTGAGGATGTTGAGGGGGTGCTATTTGCTTCACATGTTTCTACATCAATTATGCATTTTAAAGTAAACTAAAGAGGCTCCTAATTAGGCTCCTTCCACAGCTGTCAGAGGACTTTTTTCTTTATTTAGTACCAACTTTAGATCCTGTGATAAAACATCCATGATTACAAATACCAAGTGAAAGAGCAAATGAATTAAAGATGGGCCCAAGATTCTGAGCACAAGTCAGGTAGCTTTTGAGTGGAGTTGTCTACGGCTCAGATTGGCATTTTCCAGTATTTCATTCTCTTTCCTTTATTTACACATAGGTTGGCATATGTTTCAACTGTAAATGGATCTAATACTATGAAATTATTAAACCATTCAGAAGACTAGTGACCTCATTGGGATGGAGAGGATGGAACCACCTGGAACAGAGGTTCTGAGAGCTATCCATGAACTCTGAACCTCAGTGCTGATTTAGGGAGATAGAAGTCTTGAGAGCTATAATTTGTAAAGAGAAAAAAACAACTGTATCTCATTTTCAAATTGTCCCTTGATATATCAAGGGCCATCGTGCCACCATCAGACTAAAAGAACTGGAGTTTACACTCTGCACATGAGAAAGTGACTGCAGGAGGTCGAAAAAGCCCTATGAGAAGATGCTATGGAAAAAAACAGAAGGAGGGCAGGGGGGTCAGAGGAGTTTACTATAACCTCAGTGGGCATGAGGTGTATTTTGGAAACACCTGGTTATGTTTTGGTCAGTAGAAACTCCTGATATGTTGAGGGAGAAACCAAGGCCATCTGGCATGGTACTCTGCTTGCTTATTCCGCCTTTGATTGTGTGTGACCAGGTCAAACAGTATCTCAGGATGGAAGATATATATAGATAAATGAATGTTTTTGATTTCCTACAACCTATGGAGAATGAGAAGAAAGTCTAGGATGCCTCACAGGGGGGCAGAAGTGGTCAGAGTCCTGGTGGACAGGCAAAGGCCTGGGGTCAGGACAGAGGTGCAAAGGCATTATTTGCACACAACGAGTAGTGGTGGGAGATGGATCCCTGGAGATTGGGGGAGACCACAACTTTGGATGCACTGTTGGTGGAGACTACCATTATGAATACAGCAACCCAAAGGACAGAAGTAACCAAGACCTAGAAGGCAGAAAATAGAACAGAGGCCCCATTTACCACTACTATGAAGATAATTGTTGCTTTGGGGGAAGAAGAAAGATTGAGCATCTCTCCTAAAGACACTGAATCTCTCCTAAGAAGACTGACACTTATATTTAACTGGCAAGCCCCAGGGGCCTCTCCAGGTTATCCTGCTAGAGCCCACACTACAGCAGAATGAGCTTAGTTATAGAACATAAACAAGTGTGCTTTGTTTTCATCGAACCAAAAAGAAAATTCTTTCTCTCATGTAAAAGTCTAGAGGTATGTGAACAGGGCTGCTCCATCATGCTATACTCCTAGATTATTATTCTACCATTTCTAGCATGCTTTCCTCATGGTCCAAGATGGTGGTATTTGAATTTCAAGGAGAAGATTAGAGAAAGTAAAGAAGAATAAAGGAAAGAATATGTACATTTCTCTTATGGAAGGCTCTTTGAAGCTGTCCAGGGCACATGCACTTAATTTTGTTTTGCTAGCTAAAAATTTATTTCTAGCTGCAAAGGATGTTGGGAAATACTGACTTTATTTGACATGACCAGCTAAAAATTCTACTATGTATTTCAGAATAAAGAGATGTTGGGAGAAAATTAAGAACTTGGCCACAGAATGCTGGATGTAAGACTATGTAAGAGAGAGCAGATGACAGATATCCAGGCCATGTACTGTTTTATTAGTCTTTTTGAGTTTCTCCCACATTTGGCAGTACTCAGACTACAAATGCTAGCTTATACGATAGTGATTTTTATGCTTCTTTTTGTCATTGTAGATATTTCAAAAAGGGATTAGGAGAGGAATGTTCAGTTCTGCTAGCCAAGTAACAGTCTGTCTTTGAAGTTTTGATTCTTTAAGAGTTACTTAGAAGAAAGAGGCTTGGTGTCACAAACTGAATCTTTCACTTATTTTAAGACTTTGTTTTTAATGCTCTTGTTTAGTCTTCAAACTACCAATTTTCCTCAACGCATTCCCCACTAAGCTACTAATTGTTCTTCTGATTTGAAATTTTTACAAGCGTGGTATTTATATCGTCCCCTGTTTGCCTCTTTTTCATTTTGAAAAAATATTATTTAAGGATGAATAACTTTATTAAGGTACTTAAAAATAACTATTGAGGTAAAACTCTGTAGCTTTTAAAATAACTTTATTGAGTTGTAATGTTTTATAGTTTTATTGGCGACAAAGAAAAGACACCACTCATTAAAGTGTACAATTCAATGATATTTTAAATTGACCAAGTTGTTCAATCACCATAAATTGGTTATATAATATTTACATCTTCCCAATAACATCTCTTGTGCCCATTTACTGTTCATTGTATTTGCCTTTCTCCTTCATCCCAGGCAACCACTAATCTACTTTTTGTTTCTATAGATTTGCCTTTTCTGGACATTTCATATTAACTGAGTCAGAAAATGGTCTCTGTGTCTGGCTTCTTTTATGAGTTTATATATATATTTTTCAATTCCATACATGTCTTAGCTTGTATAAATAATTCTTATTTATCTCCAAATAATATTCCATATTAGTCCATTCATTTGTTGATTTACATTTAGGCTATTTCCAGTTATAGTTATGATGATTAAATTAATCAATATCTCCTAATAATCTCCAAACCTTTGGTTCATCAGTCTCTGAATGGTGGCTGAGTCTTAGTGATACTGTCTCAGCATAGAAATGTTTTACTGGATAAGAACATGGTAATTTTTGTTATTTTTCTTTACCATTCAAACATGATGATTTCCAGCACTAGAAAAAGCTGACATCTGTCCAGAATTTCTAGGCAAACTTTGGAAACATGGAGGCCCATGTGCCTTTGCATCCGTTTATCATGAATAACTTTGCTAAGAAGGTTTGTGTGCAAGTCTTTTTGTGGGTATATGCTTTCAATTCTCTTGAGTATATACCTAGGAGGTATTCCTGGGTTAGTAAATTTATGCTTATCATTTTGAGTAGCTTCTAAATTATTCTCCAGAGTGGCTATATTAGTTTGCTAGAGTGGCGTAACAAAATATCATAGACTGTGTAGCTTAAACAACAGAAAATTATTTCTCTCAGCTATGGAGGCTGGCAGGGTTGGTGTTCTCTAAGACCTCTCTCCTTGGCTTACAGATAGCTGCCTCCTCGCTGTGTCCTCACATGGCTTTTTTGTCTACGTGTGCACACCCCTACGTGTGCACACCCCTGGTGTCCCTTTGTGTGTCCAAATGTTCTTTTCGTACAAGGACACCAGTCATATTGGATTAGAGACCACACTAATAGCCTCACTTTAACTGATCTTTTATAAAAGCCTTCAAATATAGTCACATTCTGAGGTACTGGGTGTTAGGGTTTCAGAATATGAATTTTGAGGGGCCACAGTTGAATCCTAACAGTAGCTGTACCGTTTTATATTTCTACTAGAAATGTGTGAGGGTTCAATTTCTCCACATTCTTAGCACTTATTCTTGTATTTTTTATTGTAGCCATTATAGTGGATCTGATATACTGGTTTGTGGTTTTAAGTTGCCTTTCCCTAATGACTAATGATGTTGAGCATCATTTCATATGCTTATTAGCCATTAGTATATCTATTTTAGTGAAATGTCTATTCAAATCCTTTGCCAAGTTTTTAACTGGTATTTGTCCAGCAAAACAGGATACATCCATTTCTAATCTCTTTTTGAAATGTCTATAATGACCTAGAAGGGTAAAGAAAAGATACCACTAGCCTTGGCTGGGGTATTCAGTGGTTAGAGCATCAGCCCATGCACTGAAGAGTCATGGGTTCAATTCCTGGTCAAGGGCACATACCTGGGTTGCAGGTTTGATCCCTGGCCCCTGTTGGGGCATGTGCAGGAAGCAACCAATCCATGTGTCTCTCTCACATCGATGCTTCTCTTTCTCTCTTTCACTCTCTCCCTCCCTTCCACTCTCTCTAAAAATCAATGGAAAAATATCCTTGAATGAAGATTAACAACAACAATAAAAACCTCTTATACCTCAAAGACTTTGTAAATCATGTTCAAATGCTTCCCAAATACAGTTATGATGATTAAATTACTAATTAATATCTCTAAACATTTGGTTCATCAGTCTCTGAATGGGGGTTGCATCTTGGTGATACTCTGTCAGCATAGAAATGTTTTACTGGATAAGAACATGGTAATGTTTTCTTATTTTTTTATACTCATCCAGCACTACAAAAACTGACATCTGTCCTGGATTTCCAGGCAGACTTTGGGGACATGGAGGCCCATGTGCCTTTGCATCCGTTTAGCTTCTGAATGTGCAATCTATAGGCATCTAACTTTGTATACACCGTCTAGACATTCTGAGATTCAATTGTATCCTTTGGTTGAACTGAACTTAATTAAGTACTGCCACGTTCAGGAAGGCATACTGTTGTATACTTCATGATGGCAGGATTTTTTTTGTTTGTTTGTTTGTTTTTATATTTGTTGTATCTGCAACACATGCCCAGCAAGTAGTAAATATTTAAAAATTATTTGTATAATGAATGAAAAGCCAGTATATGATGCCATTATTTACTTTGGTTGCTATTTCGAACCCCATAGTTAAATACTATCAATTTTAGCTCCTAAATATTTCTTAATCCAACACTTCTCTCCATCTTTAATTCCACCATAAACTAATTACCACCTGTATTAACAGGAATATGAAATATCCTAACAAATCTTCCTGAGTCAAGTCTGGCTCTAGTCCACCCTATTCTTCTGTAGGCATCGAGGATGTGTAAATGTGATCATCTTACTCTACTGCTACCCTGTCTCCAATTGCTCTTTGGTACAAATCCCAGTAGAACAGGTACAATGCATAGCCCATCATCTATGGCATTATTTGATGGATGAAAAAAACCCCACCAATTCTTGATGGAGAAATCATCTGAAAATTCAATTGACATTTGAAATTCTGATTGGATGCTGACATCTTTGTTTGTGGACTCACCAGTCTTAGAGGAAAAAAAACCTCCTTGGGGCTCATTTCTAGGAACAGGCAGGCCCCAAATGGCTGAACAAGATTATGTCCTTAGTGGGGCTTGTTGGCTCTACTCTGAAGCCTCAAAGATTATGTCCAGACCTCCAAGCCTCTTCTTCTTAGCAGTTTCCTATGGGTTCACCTCATATTGCCATCTGAGAAGTGTAGGAGATGATAGACACAGGGAGAATGAAGGAAGGAGGAGTTTTAGCTAGCTATAATAAGAAAAATACTTAAATCTGTTTGATCCTAGGCAAGAAGACTGGGAATAAGTGTGGTAGGACCACATAGAGGTTTGGGGATAAATCTTATCCTATACGAGAGGCCCAGTGCACAAATTTGTACATGGGTGGGGTCCCTTGGTCTGGCCAGCAATCGGGGCCAATCGGGGTCAATGGGGGACTGGCCTGCTGTGCAGTTGGCCGGCTGTGGGAGGTTGGCTGTGGGAATGCACTGACCATCAGAGGGCAGCTCCTGCATTGAGTGTCTACCCCCTGGAGGTCAGTGAGTGTCAGAGCAACTGGCCGACTGATTGGTCGTTTGGTCGCTTAGGCTTTTATATATACCCTGAGTGGCCAGATTATTATGACCACCCCATCAGTACTTCGTTGAGCGACCTTTTGCCTTCAATACTACAGTGATTCTTCTTGGCATTGACTCCACGAGATGTTGAAAGGTGATGCGAGGAATCTGACACCATGCCTGATGAATAGCACTGTCCAGTTCTGTGAGATTTGATGGTTGTGGAACCAGCTGCCTGATGGCTCTTTTAACTTCGTCCCACAAATGCTCAATTGGATTGAGATCTGGTGATTGTGGGAGCCATCTAAGCAAGGTAAAGTCTCCCTCATGTTCTTGAAACCACTCCTGCACAATACGAGCACCGTGGCATGGTGCATTGTCTTATTGGAAGAAGCCATCTCCATTGGGATACGCCATCAACATGATAGGATGAACTTGATCAGCAACAATACTTAGGTATGTTGTGCTATTCAGACGTTGTTCCACATGAATTAAAGGGCCCAAATCATGCCAGGAAAACATGCCCCAAACAATAACACTGCCCCCACCAGCTTGAAGGGTTGTACTCATGCATGTGGGGTGCATGCTTTCATGCTGTTTCCGCCAAATTCTCACTCTGCCATCTGCATGATGCAACTGGAAACGTGATTCATCAGACCACATGATGTTTTTCCATTGCTCGACTGTCCAATCCTTGTGTTCCTGTGCGAATTGGAGACATTTTATCTTGGTAACTGCAGACAACAAAGGTGTTCGAACAGGCCTTCAGCTTCCATATCCCATATGATGCAGTGTACGGCTAATTTGCCTACAAACATCAGGTGGTCATAATAATCTGGCCACTCAGTGTATATCCTACCAAATAAAAGGGAAGTATGCAAATAACCATCACTCCTCTACGCCCACAATTGGGCTGGTGGGAGGCTGGGGGTGGGACTTGGGGTGGCTGATTGGGCTGGCGGGAGAAGCGAGGGGCAGGGACTCACAAGTCCCCGCCCCGCGTTTCTCCCACCGGACCCAATGGCTGGCGCTGCGGGAGGACCCATGGGGCCGGCAGAAGATGCTGTTGGCGGAACTCAGGGTGGCCGATTGCGTGGCTGCCGGCACCAGTTTTCCACCAGCATCAGTTTTCCTCTGGCCACCCGCCGATCAGAGCGGAAAACTGGTGCTGGAGGAACTCGGGGTGGCCGATCGCGCTGGCGGGAGGCGCTCCGATCAGCGGGTGGCCAGAGGAAAACTGGTGCTGGCAGCCAGGTGAAGGAAGGTCTATTGCACGAAACTTCATGCAACGGGCTTCTAGTATCCTACCTAATAATAGACAAATATGCAAATTGACCATACCTCCGACACACCCACAAGCCACGCCCACTATCCAATTAGAGCCAGTATGCAAATTAACCCAACCAAGATGGCTACAGCCACAGAGAGCAAGGTTTCCTAGGTAACAGAGGAAGCCAAGCTTTCCGCCTGCCCTTGCCAGGCCTAAGCCTCCACTCAAGCTACAAAGTTTCAATTATAGAAGGTAAACAAATTCAAACAGAAATGGCGGCAGAATGGAGCTTGAGAGAGCAGGCCAGGGTTGCCCCCAGGAACAGGGGAAGCAAAGCTTTCCACACACCCTGGCTGGGCCCACCCGCTTAAGGCAACAAAGTTTCAATTATAACCCCAACAGAAATGGCTGCTGGCTGTGGAGGGAGCCTCAGGCTTGGCTCCGCTCCAGGCTACAAAGTTTCAGTTGTAGAAGGAAAATAAATTCCAGATACCAGGGCCTCCGCTTGGGTTGCCAGGGGGTGTGGCCGGCCTGCAAACCACCACAGGCCCCTCGCTCAGGCCGCCCCACACCCCAAGGGAACCCCACCCTGATCTGGGACACCCTTCAGGGCAAACCAGCTGGCCCCCACCTGTGCATCAGGCCTCTATCCTATCTAATAAAAGAGTAATATGCAGATTTATCATCACTGCAACACACAATATGGCTGCCCCCATGTGGTCAAAGATCCTGCCCCCATGTGGACACAAGATGGCCACCACAAGATGGCCAGCAGGAGAGGGCAGTTGGGAGGTACCCGGCCTGCAAGGAAGGGCAGTTGAGAAGGACCAGGCCTGCAAGGGAGGGCAGTTGAGGTGATCAACCCTGCAGGAGAGGGCAGTTAGTTTAATAATGAATTCCTTAGCCCAGTAGTATTTTTTTCTGTCTCTATTTCTTTCTCTAAATTAGTATTAGCAGCCAGGGGTTCAGTAAAAGGATCTTTCTATAGACTATTAGTAAATTTTTTCTTATCTGAAAGGAATTATAATCATAATTAATAATACTTACCAAATTGCATCTGGGGAACCTTAAGAGTCTGGAGAATATGGAACTACTGAACTGAGAGGACATTCATTATCCTTGAAACAGCTAGCATAAAAATATATAGTTAATCTGCATGTTATTAAAAATAAAATGTAAAGTTCTCTGTCAAAAAAACTATATTTTTATTATCTCAGTGTAGATTTGAATCTCATTGTATCATGTTTAAATTACTTCATTCTTCTCCTTTATTACTTTCTTTCTGTTCATCCCCACTTCTTTATGCTGGCAACATAAATAAATTCAAACAGTAGAAGGTTTACAACTTTTGTGTATGAGATGTAATTTTTTAATATCCCTTAGTTTGGCCTACTTGGATTTTGAATAATGTGGGGGCCACAAGATTCAACTTAATTGCTGTTGAGAAATTTGAACCTATTATCCAATCCCATGCTAGCTTGCACAACTGTGCTCACCTTTGCTCTATGCTCATTTTATATTATATTACTTTCTGGGCTATGATAAGGATTTATCTCTGCTCTTAATTGGTAAATATATAAATTCATGAGAGATTTGTGCTAACATGTTTTTCTTTTACATGGGAAATAGCATTTTTGAGGACATTTTATTACAGAGGAAAAACTAGATGTGTCTTATATGCAGCTTCACAATCAATAAATTCAATACTAAATTATATAGAGGAAACAGGCCTATAAATATAGGGGATTCTTATTTTGAATGTGCCTGAATGTATATGATATGATCTTGCTTTCACTTGTATGTTCTCACACTGTACTAGGTACTACAGTCCCCCACATCTGTGTTTGTCATCCCTTGTTGGATCACTTTGGGTCAAGAAGAAATAAAATACTGAGTGTGTCCACTAATCTACCAAAACTTATTGTGACATCAGATACCTTAAGACATGCACTATGTCTTTTGTTTTTTAAATATTTTTTATTGATTTTTTACAGAGAGGAAGAGAGAGGGATAGAGAGTTAGAAACATCGATCAGCTGCCTCTTGCACACCCCATACTGGGGATGTGCCCGCAACCAAGGTACATGCCCTTGACCGGAATCGAACCCGGGACCCTTCAGTCCGAAGGCCGATGCTCTATCCACTGAGCCAAACCGGTTTCGGCCCATGCACTATGTCTTAAGTTCCCTACCAGATGGGCTCTCCCTAGCTGGCCACTCTACCTGAAGCTCTAGAGCCATCCCAATGACTTATACTATCCAATGTTCTAGAGAAACACTGTCCAATTGGCCTTCCTGCAATGATGGGAGTGTTCGGTATCTTTCCAGTATCTAATATGATAACTGGCACTTGAAATGTGGCTAGTTTGACTGAGGAACTGAATTTTTAATTTTATTTAATTTTAATTGAGTTTAACTTAAATAGCCACACATGGTTAGTGGCTACCGTATACTGGACAGTGCAGCTCTAGAGCCTTGTTGAACTGTTTTCTCAGCCCTCCCTAAGAGACTGCTCACCTGAGCCTCTACCAGAAGTCTCTAGACACTGAGCCCTACAATGCTTTTCATATTTCTAATGTCCAGCTCTTCACTGACCTCCAGCATTCTCTCTGGATTTGAGGTTTTACAACATCAGTAAACCTCCTATAACTAAACTTCTCCTTTTTTTTTTTTCCCAGATAGCTGAAGTTTGACTTGAGGACATAACTTCCCAGTAACCATCTCAAATGAAAGGTGATTTTTCTTTCCTATTTCATGCACTATAAGACCTCATGTTGAGATAAGTATCTTCTTAGCTCTTTAGGGCTATTTCCAAACCAGTTTTCTACTTTCCTTCTTTAAATAAAATCATAGCTACTTTGAGGCTTATGCTGTCAGTTCATATCACCCTACAACCAACTTTTCATCCACTTTCCCCTCCCACTTATAGTCATAGATGACTTTAATAGGTACCTCTTTTCCAGTGCACATTATTGTCGTTCTTGGTAATTTCAAAATTTATATGAATAATTCATTTAATACTTTGGCCTCTTATAGTCTTGTCCCTTTATACATAATAATCTTTCTTCCACCTCAACAACTGACTATTATATAACTACAGTCACATCATATAACTATACCACATTCTAAATTGAACCACATCTAGCTAGGCCAGGAGTGAACCTGAGGAGGGGCGGCAATGGATTAAAGAAAACAGACAAGAGAATATAGTTGGGACCAGGTGGATCACTGTGCCTGGATGAGGAAACAGTGACACAGCCTGTAAGCCGACGATTTATTTTATAGTCAGATCACACAAAGCAAAGCAAGGGCAAGATGTTTACAGTGTTCTTGCGAGTTTCAAATCTGCTTCTTTCCTGTTGTTGCCATTCTCTGAACTCTATCAAGCACCCCCCTCAGCCCACATCCCTTAGCTACCTAGGACTGCAAGGTCAGACTATAAGGTCAAGCTTAAAACCATAGCCTTTTGGCTATAATTGTGCTGGGAGGGCTTTGCCCTCCAAGCTGGAACTTGTATGTGGCTTTGCCACAAATCAGTCTGAGGCTTGAACCTGTCTGAACGCTGTAGCCGCTCTCCACACTAAATTCCCAAATTTGAACAATCTATTCTGTCCCACAACTTATACTCCCAACTATCTTTTTCTAGTACTCTCATTCAACAATCATTTGACTAATTGAGGGTTCTCAGTCCATTGATGTTTCCACTTTTTACTCATTAATACCATATGTTTCTCTTTATTTTTTCTCAGCTTAGATACCATGTCCTCCATGTATTCATGCCCTTAAAAAACACTTTTCAAGCCTGTTCTTCTATCCTTCTGTTAAAATTTTTCTCAAAGTTAAAATACTAGATAACATAAATATTGAAAATAATGTTTCATACCTAAGCCATTGAGCACTGTTACAGACAATTGAACAACCGAGTGGACTTTTCTCAACTTAACTTAAATGACCTCAAATTTCAAATGAGTGCTTGACATTGCCTGGTTAGTCTTACTATATCTCCTTAGTGAATTTGTTTTTTTCATTCTCTAAAGGTGAGCATTTTGCATCTTCTTTCTTCTCAAATTTTCAACACAACCCTTTACAATCCACTGATAATTTTTCATCATGCTTTACTAAAAAAATAGAAACAATCACATAGGTTGTCTTTTCACTCTCGCCTGTACTGGTATATCTGTGTATGCACCCACCTTCTCTCTTGCTTTTTTTTCTTTCTTGTAAAAGTTTGAACCCTTCACAAGTACTCAGCTTCCCTTCATTTAGCAAACTATTTTAATCTTAAAATATTTCCATCTCTTTATTGTATCATTAACTTCCTACTCTCTACTTGGTCAATATTATTATTATAAAAGCATACACACTAGGGCTGCTCATTTTAAATAAATAACCCCCAACCCTATATCCTTCTCAGCAACTCTGCCATTTCTCTGCTTTTCTTAGCCATACCATTTATTAATTTTCTGTACCCCAAATTATTATCTTCACATTCTCTATTCTCTTTTTTTAAATTTTATTTATTTATTTATTTTGGGTTTTTTTTGTTTAAAGTATTACATATATTAGTACATATATATCTCCTTTTTCCCCCCATTGACCTTCCCCCAGCCTCCCCTATCCTCTGTCGCATGCCCTCATCCCAGCCCCCCCATCTATTCTCTTTTTTTATAAATAATGTCCAACTAAGATGCAGTCTCCATTTATTGAAATTCCTCTTTGTCAAGGCCACCAACAAACAACATGTTGGTATATTTCAGTCATATTCTCAAGAACATTAAATCTAGATGTCTATTCTGTTCATTGTAAAATATTTTCTTTATCTGGATTTTCATAATATCACACTTTCTTGTTTTTGCCTCCTCTTCATGCTCTTTTTCAGCCTTATATGTCTGTCTTCTCCTTCTTTATCTGACTTGAATGGCTTAAAGGAATGGTTCCTTTGTGCCATCTCATCTACTTTCATGACTTTAAATATAAGCTGTGTGGCAGCACAAAGTTCTAGGTTTGAAAACCATCAGAAGCAATTACTAATTTTTATAATTTCTTCACAAATTTTCTCATTAACTTTATGAAGAAGAGAAATAATAATCAGACTCATCCTGTAAGAACTGTTTTAG
This sequence comes from Eptesicus fuscus, assembly GCF_027574615.1. Classification (NCBI taxonomy): domain Eukaryota; kingdom Metazoa; phylum Chordata; class Mammalia; order Chiroptera; family Vespertilionidae; genus Eptesicus; species Eptesicus fuscus. The sequence continues at coordinate 38,519,248 of NC_072478.1, read as the reverse complement.
TTTTTGGAAGCATTTTGGAGAACAAAGAAAAGAAAGAAACAAGAAATTAATGATGTTATTTACCCACTAGGCACATATTCCATTAACTAACCCAGTTTTCTTATAAAGAATATTATATTACACCTCCATGAAATTATTTTTAGAAGCTATATGTTAAAGGTTATATGGCAGATAGAACTGTCTTAATGAATTTAGACAAAAGAGATTAATTACTTTCTTACTTTGAATAGAAAGAATGAGTTTTGCTAATTGTGGTATAGAGCATAGTTAAATTTAGTCTTCTTGGGGTCTTGATTTAACTTGATTATTTATATTATCAAGGCTCATTCTTTAATTTTAGTTTTTCTATTAGCTCAAAGTAAGTTTGTGCTTTTTGTGTCTTGTATGAGAATACTTTGCCTACTCAAAAAGTACAAATGTTTTGTTCAATGTATTTTTGGAGAAATTTTATAATTTTAGCTTTTAAATTTAGGATTATGATCATTTTAAATTTAAATTTTGTTTATAGTATTAGGTAAGGTTCAAGTTCAAGTTCATCCCTCCCCTCCATGCATGTCTAGTATAAGCACCATTGTTGAAAAGATTTGCTTTCTTTTGAATTATCTTGGTACCTCTGTTAAAATTCAATTGGCATTATATACGGGGTGGGGCAAAAGTAGGTTTACATTTGTTTATATGGCAAATAATACAATAATTAATAAATTAAAAATACAAGAATAAACTGTTTTGCATACTCAAACTGTAAACCTACTTTTGCCCCAACCTGTATATTGGTCAACTTGTGGACCCTATTTCCTCTTCAACATTTTCTATTTTATAAGTGGAGTAATTTTTGTTTTAATGTCTATTATTTAGTTTATATTTTTTGTCAAAATTTTACACATATTTATTTATTAAGTCTAGTAGTTTTATAGACTTGTAATGAACAAACTATAATACTTGGCATAAAACCTCTCACTCCTCTTCCAAGGCAGGAACTTTCCATTATTTTTATTGCTTTTTTTTGGTATTTGCCATCACATATCATTGTTATTTTTACTTCCTGTTTTTTCAGTCTTACACATGAAGTTATTATAATTCTTGGTTGAATATAATAATTTCTTCTTTATGTTGGAATACATCTTCTAGTATTTTGCTAAAGAAGAAATTAACTACAAATTTTAAAAGATCTGTTAGCAATCAAAATTTAAAAATACAACAGAAAGGTTGAAAGATAAAGGTGAGTAAATCTTCACTAAATCTCAAATGGCATAGAGATGAAAAATTACAAACAGAGGCCAAGTATGAGATATTCTAATACATAAAAAATAAGAGTCCCAGACAGAGAGAAAAGGGAAAAAAGAGGAAAGTAAATCATCAAAGAAATACTTCAAGAAAAATGTTCAGAACTGAATGACATGGCTTTCCAGTTAAAAGGGCTCACCAAAATTGGAAGAAAATAGGTGAAAAAGATTAACGTTATTATAACATTTTAGGGAACTTCATTATAATGTTTTAGAAAACCAGAAAAGATAGATCATGTTTCCAAAAAGAATACAATTTTCATACAAATTATTGGGAAGTAGCACGGCCTCAGATTTCTGATTTAGAGCAGGAGGTGGGAAACTATAGCCCATGGTTGTATTATCTATGGCTACTTTTGTGCTACAATGGCAGAACTGAAGAGTTTTGACAAAGAAATTATGGCCTGTAAAGCCTAAAATGTCTACTATCTGGCCCTTTACTGAAAATGTTTGCTTAAATCTGCATCAGAACAATGCCAGAAGTTAGAAGTGATAGGTTTAATGACTTAAATTTCTGAAAGAGAAGGATTTCTAATTTAGAATTAGATAGTCAAATTATCAATGACATTTGAGAGTGAAAGAAAGACATATTCAGATATATAATCTCTCATAAATGCACTTCCCAACACACAAAATTAAATTCAATCCATTCTCCCTTTGTTGCTTTTTTTGAGCTCCTTCTTTCCCATTTAACTTGTATACATTTTTAAAATTTTAAAATAAAATACAAATAAACTCTCTAAATAATTTGGAATGTGTGAGCAGTAGCTTTCTCATCAAAAGCACGACTCCTTCATTGGAGGCCTAGAGAAATGAGCTTAGATTCAGGATATGGAGTTGATGTGGTAAGTTCCAGAGGTGAAAGGGGCCACCCACCCAAAATTTAGTTTGGAGATTGGTGACATGCAGCTTTCTGGAAAGGCAGGAAATGTTTCCAATCAAGTTCAAAAAAGGATTGAGAAAGCAGGAAAAGGAGATTGGTTTGAGGTTGTGAGGTGTTTAAGGGCTGGGACCAGAGGATTTCTTGCATAGAGACTGAATTTGCATGGTTTGAACTTCCCACCAGTGCCATAGGAGAACACAAACATGCTTTCTTATTAAGTTACCCAGAAATGGGACAGAAAGGTCGAGGAGAGTAGTGGGACTTGTCATCAGTCAAATATCAAAATGGAGTCAGACTCTTTTTGACAAGAGTCATTAGGATAATAAGAGTAATTACACAAAAGCACACCACTTAAAGGCCCATCCTACCTTTCCCAGTTTTGGCAGGTTCCTTCCTTCTAATAGAGCCAGATATTCATTTTCATTTATATAAGAGTACTCAGTAGGAAAAGTAAGGCAGTGGGGATGATTGGTATGGTAATGATCTGATGTTATTATTTTGTAGGCATCAAAATTAACATAAGGGAGGTTACATTTACATTGCAAAAGTTGTTTTAAATTTACAATTTTATATTTTTTAAATTTGTGTGTAAGGCAGCTATATTTGTGGGAGATAATACTGATGTGATTCTTGACAAGATAAAGTATAGGTCTGTGGAATATACACACATACCTGTTTTCTAGAATGTAATTGTTGAAGCAAATATGATATGTCCAAGGCAGATGTCTCCTTGGAAAGTACATATTCAAAGCTGGAGACCCGGACACCTTGTCATTGTGATAGTACTGAGTAGGAGCTCTTATGTGACTTATGTGATGTCTTCCATCTTTAGGCAATAGATAATTGCACAGTTTATTTGGAAGAAGTGTTAAGACATTGTACCTCTTGTGACTGCAATATCTTGAAAACTTTGATTTATATTTTATACTATTATAGTACATCTATCTATTGTACTAAAATATCCTTTTATACCTACCTTCTATACCTAGTTCCCCTTACATGGGTTTCATCTGTGTTGTAATTAAAGCCTTGTAGTTTTCTCATTAGTGTTTAGTACATAAAACATATTTAAGTGGTATGAGCAGAATACCTGGATATTTAAGTAATATTTCTGTACAAAGTTTGGGATGATTTATTTTTCAAAGTTTCTTTGTTGAACCTATAAATTGACAAATATTCTTTAAAAGATCACATAGAAAACTAGTATCTTCATCACTGCAGATAGATAAGGATGTTCTAAGTCTTTTCCTAATAATAGTTGTATTAAGCTTTGTACATAGTGGATTTGATCACAACTGAAAATAAACCTATAAACATGAGCAGAATACTTTTCAACTGAATAAAATAACTTGAACATATTACTAACAATTCTTAAGGGAAAATATACAGAGAGCATTAGTATGGATTCAAAACTATTTTTTGAGAGTATATTTAAATGCAATTAGTATTTTCCATAGGTGTTTAAATTATCACAATTTGGTTTGTAGTTACCCTGTTAAGTTGGATCTTGTGTTTAGTGTCAACACAGACCTCTGAAACCTCCACACAGCAATATACCCTAGACTTGGTGCTTCAAAACATTGTTTCTATCCCCTTAGGAGCTCTGGTTTCTTTCAGAAGAGAAAACGGTATGAAAGATTGAAGTCTGTGCACCAAGATTCATGTCAGACTGACAGAGCTGAGGTGACATGATTCTTAGGTTATACCAGTAAACAAAACTAGAAATTGCATATGCTATAAATTACATATATATACACTGAGTGGCCAGATTATTATGACCACCTTTCATTTGTAGGCAAATTAGCTGTACACTGCATTGTATGGGATACGGAAGCCGAAGGATATGTTCGAACATCTTTGCTGTCTGCAGTTACCAAGATAAAATGTCTCCAATTTGCACAGGAACACAAGGATTGGACAGTCGAGCATTGGAAAAAAGTCATGTGGTCCGATGAATCACGTTTCCAGTTGCATCATGCAGATGGCAGAGTGAGAATTTGGCGGAAAGAGCATGAAAGCATGCACCCCACATGCATGAGTACAACCCTTCAAGCTGGTGGGGCAGTGTTATTGTTTGGGGCATGTTTTCCTGGCATAATTTGGGTCCTTAATTTGTGTGAAACAACGTCTGAATAGCACACTATATGTAAGTATGGTTGCTGATCAAGTTCATCCTATCATGTTGATGGCATATCCCAATGGAGATGGCTTCTTCCAACAAGACAATGTGCCATGCCACGGTGCTCATCTTGTGCAGGAGTGGTTTCAAGAACATGAGGGAGACTTTACTTTGCTTAGGTGGCCCCCACAAACACCAGATCTCAATCCAATTGAGCATTTGCGGGATGAAGTTAAAAGAGCCATCAGGCAGCTGGTTCCACAACCATCAAATCTCACAGAACTGGACAGTGCTATTCATCAGGCATGGTGTCCGATTCCTCACATCACCTTTCAACATCTCGTGGAGTCAATGCCAAGAAGAATCACTGCAGTATTGAAGGCAAAAGGTGGCCCAACGAAGTACTGATGGGGTGGTCATAATAATCTGGCCACTCAGTATATATATATACTGACATTTTCATTTTAGCTCTAACAATATTTTGACTACTAAAAATTCGTAACTCTAAAAAATTGTAATCAAACCAAAATTTTATAGTTAGGCTCAGGTAGCCTTTTACTGACTGCTGACCATTGACATGTTGTCCACCTGAAGTTCCTTTTCACGGGCTAAAATCACAACCAGCAGGAATACCAAACCAATTTAAACCAAATTAAATGTGAAATTAAAAAGTTAATTATTTAAAATAGAGCCCAATAACACTTTAAGCTTTGTCTGAAAAAGGAAAAAATAAAGGGGACTTCAAAATTATTTGTTTAAATAAGGACAGTTTTTATATGTGGGTAGGAGGAGAGTGTTACTGACCTTTTTGCCCAAGCATGAGATGACTGATGCTTTTATTGTGACAGATTCCCCAGTTGACCTGAGGATTTATGTGAGAAAGAAAAGAAGCAAAAAGAAATGAAAAGAACAAAATTCATTAAGGTTTTTTTCCCCCACATTAAAAATTTTCAGTTATTTCTGCTCAGACTATTATTCTCTAACTGAATAATGTACACTTTCTTAGGTTTTTTTAAAAATATATTTTTATTGATTTCAGAGAGGAAGGAAGAGGGAGAGAGAGATAGAAATATCAATGATGAGAGAGAGTCATTGATTGGCTGCCTCCTGAATGACCCCACTGGGGATCGAGCCCACAATCCGGGCATGTGCCCTTGACTGGAATCGAACTTGGGACCCTTCAGTCCGCAGGCCAATGCTCTATCCACTGAGCCAAGCCGGGTAGGGCTTAAGGTTTTTGATATAAACTTTTACTAATCTTGAACATCCAGATTTATAATTTAGTTACCCCTTTTTACTGAGTTGTCCTCTCATATTTAATTTTATATATCAAATTAAATATGTTAGTAAATTGATACTTATGTCCACAGCAAATCAGGAGGTCTACAAACTTGTCTAAGAAAAGATCTCCTATACCAAATTGGTATACTAAGTTATTTCCCCCCCAAGTGAATGAATGCTTGATTATGTTTTGGCACTTAAGTATACAAGCATTCAAGACAGGGCCTTTCTCTTGTATTACTGCATATTGAGTGAAAAATAGAGGGTATCTTTTCTCTTGAAAAATATATCCACTCCGAGACATTCAAGGCTTTTACCAAATAGTAGTAAATTCAATTTCAGTTATACTTAAATTTGTAAGTTGATTCACATAAGACAAATGGAAAGATACCCACTCTAGGAGGAGCTATATTTTCCTGTCCCCCTTGATCTGACCAGACAGAAAATACATTACATTTTCTTTTCAATAATTTTCAATACCTTCTAAGCCTTCCCTTTTACTTTATGTTAGAGGGGATTGTCACAATCCCTGGCGACCCAAACGGAGGCCCTGGTATCTGGGATTTATTGATAAGAACTATCCAGCCAAGGTTCTTAAATATTACCAAAAAATTAATGACACTTTTGCAAGCCTCTGATACCATCTTCCTCCTCCACAGAGGTGACTGCTGTTTTATATTCATCACTAGAGGCCAGGTGCACGAAATTCGTGCACAGGGTAGTGTGTCCCTCAGCCCAGACTGCACCCTCTCGAATCTGTAACCCCTCGAGGGATGTCCGATTGCCCATTTAGGCCCAATCCTAGGATCGGGCCTAAATGGGAAGTTGGATATCCCTCTCACAATCCAGGACTGCTGGCTCCCAACTGCTCACCTGCCTGCCTTCCTGATTGCCCCTAACCGCTTCTGCCTGCCAGCCTGATCACCCACTAACCACTCCCCTGCTAGCCTGATTGATGCCTAACTTCTCCCCTGCCAGCCTGGTCACCCCTAACTGCCTTCCCCTGCTGGCCTGATCGCCCACAACTGCCCTCCCTTGCAGACCTGGTCCCTCCCAACTGCCCTCCCCTGCTGGCCATCTTGTGGTGGCCATCTTGTGTCCACATGGGGGCAGTCATCTTTGACCACATGGGGGCAGCCATCTTGTGTGTTGGAGTGATGGTCAATTTGCATATTACTCTTTTACTAGATAGGATTAGATAGGATAGAGGCTCGGTACACAGGTGGGGGTCAGCTGGTTTGCCCTGAAGGGTGTCCTGGATCAGGGTGGGGGTTATCTTGGGGCATGGGATGGCCTGGGTGAGGGGCCTGTGGTGGTTTGCAGGCTGGCCACGCCACCTGGTGACCCAAACGGAGGCCCTGGTATCTGGGATTTATTTATCTTTTACAATTGAAACTTTGTAGCCTGGAGTGGAGCCAAGCCTCCTGCTTGCTCTGTGGCTACAGCCATTTTTGGTGGTATTTATTTATCTTCTATAATTGAAACTTTCTAGCTTTAAGTGGAGGCTAAGGCAGGCCAGGGCTGCAGAAAGCTTGGCTTCCTCCATCGCCGGGGGCAACTCAAGCCTCCTGCTCTCTCCAGCTGCCGCCATTTTTGTTGGTATTTATTTATCTTCTATAATTGAAACTTTGTAGCCTTCAGCGGAGTCCAAGGCAGGCCAGGGTAGGCGGAAAGCTTGGCTTCCTCCATTGCTGGGAAAAGCCAAGCCTCCTGCTCTCTCCATGGCTGCAGCCATCTTGGTTGGGTTAATTTGCGTACTCACTCCTGATTGGCTGGTGGGCATGGCTTGTGGGTATAGTGGAGGTGTGGTCAATTTGCATATTACTCTTTTATTAGATAAGATTCCCATGAATGTCTTTAGACTACTTTTATAGATTATGCATGAAGATCACCAATTTTCATATTTGAAGCCTTTTTCTTTGTGGAATGTGTTTCTTGTATGTTGGTCTGTTTATTTATTTGCTACAGTGTTGGATCATGCTTTTTACTTATAATCTTTGGTAGGTAAATAGATATATGCCTTCTTGCCATAACTCTAATATTATCAGCCTTATTTTTTGCTGGAATTAAGTCATTTTGCTACTTAAACCTCATTGATTTTCTCTTCTTATTTGGATCAATTATCTCATATTTGGACAATTATTACCTTATGAAAGTTTTTGTTTTTAATTATTGGGATGGTTATTTTCATTCAATCTCTCCATCATTTGGCATTCTTTGTGTCCCACAATTCCTCTCTTTCAAGCTCTTCTTCCTCCCTCTTCCAAGCTGGACAGGATGTTCTCTGTGACTGCCCTTCTGAGTTGGGTACACTGTTCCTACTTTCTTTCTTGGTTTACTTCTTCCTGAGCCTCAGAAAGCTTCCCAAACAAAGGTGTGTCTGTAACTTGTAGATTTATATCTTTTCTCCCCTCCCTTCCTTCCATTCTTACTTTATTTACATCCTTATTTAACTTCCCCTTATATTTTAAAAGTAGTTCAAGAGGAAGAGTTAAAAACATATGCTTATTTGCAATTTGGTCCAGAAGTCTCTTAAAAAATTTTTTTTTAATTTCACATTTACTGAAACGTTTTAAAAATAGTACAAAGAATTTCCAAATGCCCTTCACTCAGATTTTCCAAATGTTAATATCTTGTATTATTGTATTTGTATTTTTTTATTTTGAAGTGTTTGAAAGAAAGTTGCAGACAGGATTTTTTTCTCTAAAGACTTAAGCATGCGTTTTCTAAAAGCAATTACTTTTTTTTTTAATGTTAGCACATTACATTGATCAAAATCAGAAAATTAGTCTTGGTAAAATATTTGAATCTCTAAGTAGATCAAATTTATTGTGTCCAACTAATGTTCTCTATTGTAGAAAAAATAACTTTTTTTCTTATCCAAGGTCTAATTCATGATCACACGTTGAATTTAATTATCATGTCCCTAATTCCCTTTACTTTGGAACACTTCCATAGATTTCCCTTATCTTTTATAACATGACATGCTTTTTAATGTCAGATATCAATATCAGAGATCAGTTATTATAAAATATCCCTCAATTTGGGCTTATCAAATGAGTAGGTTCAGATTATGCATTTTTGGTTGGAATACATAAAAAATGCTTTTGTATCCACCTCAGTGTACCATGTCATTTGTCTCGTTCAGGCCGATATTAACTTTGTTCAGATGGCTAAGATGAGGTTGAGGTCTCTTAAAATTTCGAAGGGCTTTTACAGAAAGGATAATAAATAGAAGTGACCAAGTCAGGGAAGCAGAGACACACTGAGTACTATGTAAATAATGAGCTGGGAGAGATTTGGAAAAGGGAGTCAGAAGAACAGCTAAAGACTCACCAATCAATTTTCTTGAAACACAGGTACAGGTGGCAAGTTGACGAGAATTTGCAAGGAAAGTCAGGATACCAAGCATTTCCAGTTGCCAAAGTAGGAACCCAAGGGAGAGACCTTTGGAGAGTTCTGTGGGACTATATTGGGTCCACATGATCATTTATTGTCTCTGGATACACAGGTAAGTTCTGGCAATGAGTCTGGGCTGCCTGTTTCTCAGAAGAAAGAACTACGTATGGGGGGTGGGGGGTGGGAATGAAACTTTTTTTTTCTCAGTTTTGAATTTCCTTTAAATGTTAATCGACAATACCATTTACAATTATATTAAAAATGTGACATTCCTAGACATAAATGGAATAAAACATATTCAAGACTTATATACTTACAACCATAAAGCACTGCTGTGATATATTAAAGACGATCTAAATAGATAGACAGATACACAATATACTAATAGATTGACAAACTCAATAAGGTTGAGATGTCAATTATCCCAAATTTAATCTATATTAATTGCAATCCAAATTAAAATACCAGCAGTCTTTTTTATTCTGAAGAAATTGACAAGCTTTTTAAGATTGTATGAAAATAAAAAGTACAAAGAATAATTGAAATAATTTTGAAATAGGAAAAAACACGCAAAATTATGTTTCATTTACCAAATTTCAAGATTTTTTTGAAAGCTACACTAATCAAGATAGGATTGATACATACAGAACAATGGAACTGAATAGATATTCCAAAATTAAGCTAAATAAATGGCCAATTGCTTTTCAGCAAAAGTTTCCAACAAGTCAATGAGAAAATGATAGTTATTTTACACAAAACAACTCTTACCTTACTTTGCTTCATATATATAGACTAGAGGCCCGGTGCACGAAATTCGTGCACGGAGGGGGGTTGTCCCTCAGCCCAGCCTGCACCCTCTCCAATCTGGGACCCTTCAAGGGATGTCCAACTGCTCGTTTAGGCCTGATCCCTGGGATAAGGGCCCGATCCCTGGGATCGGGCCTAAACGGGCAGTCGGACATCCCTCTCACAATCCAGGACTGCTGGCTCCCAACTGCTTGCCTGCCTGCCTTCCTGATTGCCCCTAACCACTTCTGCCTGCCAGCCTGATCACCCCCTAATCACTCTGCTGCCAGCCTGTTTGCCCCCAACTTCCCTCCTCTGCCGGCCTGGTTACCCCTAACTGCCCTCTCCAGCAGGGTTGATCACCTCCAACTGCCCTCCCTTGCAGGCCTGGTCCTTCTCAACTGCCCTCCCTTGCAGGCCGGGTGCCTCCCAACTGCCCTCTCCTGCTGGCCATCTTGTGGTGGCCATCTTGTGCCCACATGGGGGCAGGATCTTTGACCACATGGGGGCAGCTATATTGTGTGTTGCAGTGATGATCAATCTGCATAGTACTCTTTTATTAGATAGGATAGAGGCCTGGTACAGGGGTGGGGGCCAGCTGGTTTACCCTGAAGGGTGTCCATAATCAGGGTGGGGGTTCCCTTGGGGCATGGGGCGGCCTGAGCGAGGGGCCTATGGTGGTTTGCAGGCAGGCCACGCCCCCTGGCAACCCAAGCGGAGGCCCTGGTATCTGGAATTCATTTTCCTTCTACAATTGAAACTTTGTAGCCTGGAGCAGAGCCAAGCCTGGGGCTCCCTCCGAGGCCCACAGCCATTTGTGTTGGGATTATAATTGAAACTTTGTTGCCTTAAGCGGGTGGGCCTGGCCAGGGTGTGTGGAAAGCTTTGCTTCCCCTGTTGCCGGCGGCAACCCTGGCCTGCTCTCTCAAGCTCCATTCTGCCGCCATTTGTTTGAATTTGTTTACCTTCTATAATTAAAACTTTGTATCTTGAGTGGAGGCTTAGGCCTGCAACGGCTGGCAGAAAGCTTGGCTTCCTCTGTTACCTAGGAAACCTTGCTCTCTGTGGCTGTAGCCATCTTGGTTTGGGTTAATTTGCATACTCGCTCTGATTGGATAATGGACGTGGCTTGTGGGCGTGGCTTGTGGGTGTGTCGGAGGTATGGTAAATTTGCATATTTATCTATTATTAGAGAGGATTAACTCAAAATGGATTAAAGACCTAAATGTAACAGCTAAAATTTTTAACACTTTAATATATATATGTATTGTATATACATATATATATACATACACACACATATATATACACATATGTATATATACACATATACATATATACATATAAATCAATATATATATTGATTTCAGAGAGGAAGGTAGAGGGAGAGAGATGGAAATATCAATAATGAGAGAGAATTATTGATTGGCTGCATCCTGCATACCCCACACCAGGGATTGAGCCCACAACCCTGGGGTGTTTGCTCTGACTGGGAATTAAACTGTGACCTCTTAGTTTATAGGTCAGTGCTCAACCACTGAGCCATGCCAGTTGGGCTTAAATTATAACACTTTTAGAAGAAAACTTAGGATACAATCTTAGTGAAATTGCAATAGGTAAAACCTTCTTAGTAGGACATAAATTCATTTCAACAAAAAAGGAAGGATAATACTATAATACATTATTTATATCCCTGAAAAGTTAAGGATTGTTCTATGAATTTTTATTGCACAATTCTAGGAATAAAAAGTGAATTAATCTAGTAAACTTTCTTTTATTCAATGTTTATTTATAGGTTGAAAGTTATTTCATAAGCATTATCATTATTGACAAAATTAAAAATATATCTTTTAAACATGTTAAACATGTAATCTGAAAGTCTGGGATACAAGATTCCACTTATGCTTTAAGTTTACTTCCCCGCATATAGCGGAAGTCACAGTATATAGTCTCAACCAGTTTGTTGCATAACCTAATAAGTTATAAAAATTAGGAGGACTTATAACAAACAACAATAACAATAATAAACAAAAAATTAGGAGGACTTATAACAAAAATTAGGAGGACTTATAACAAACAACAATAACAATAATAAACAAAAAATTAGGAGGACTTATTACAAAAAATCAAGGACAGATAATTGAATACTGTATTACATGAATAATACACAGGGAGTCCATTTTTTAATGTATGTTACAGTCAGATGGTAAGAAAAAATTTATATTATTTATAAAAGTTGCACGAGCTCCTATTCATGGTAAATATATATATATTTATGTATAAAACATTAAAAACTATTAACTATAGATAATTCATGTTTCTCATTAGGTTTAATGAGAATACAATAATAAATATGAAATAAAGTAGTGGGTAATATGCATATCTACAATATAAAAGAAGTGAACTTGACAAAGGATTTAAGAAAATCTAGTAGTGTCATGTGTTTAAAACTATTCCAAATGATTTTCAGAGATTTTAATCACATAACAAATTTATAACAATCACTAGCAAAAGATAGTGCTCATCCATTAAGAATTATAAATAGCATATGTTTTCCTACTGTTTTTAATATTTCACATTTGCTATTTACTTTTGTCTGACATTTAAGAAATTTGAGTGTGAGGAAAAACAACAGTCTTTTAGTATTTTACAAAAGGTCAATTAATCTAGTTTGATACCTATAAATGACATTTTTTACTTTCAACAATGGGTCCTTCAAATCAGCTATTTTATTGAGTGGTAAATCACACACCTGTTCTAGAAAACACCGTTGTCATAAAAACTTGTATGATTCTCTTATTTGTCTTTGAATTAACAAATAAGGAGTAGAGAATGTCCATGATCTTATGAATTCTTACTTTTGTTTTAGGTGGTTAAGCTCTGTTGTAGTGGAGAATATACAACAGGCCAGATTAATTTCACATTACAACCAGTGCCTTCTACACGGAGGGCAAGCGGAGAGCTGTGCCTATTATTCTACTGACTGAGAAAGTACAAAAGATCTTGTTACAAGTCTGTGTTTACTAGCTTTATATCCATTTTAAAAATGCATATGGGTCCTCTACTGAGTACTAGAATATATTATTTAAAGACTTTGTGCTAGGTAGCTCATAATCTAGCAGAGAGACTTGCTAACTTAATTATAATTTACTATGACTAGGAATGTAATATATCTAGTCAAATGTGTACTTCAGATGCAAAATATATCATTCACTGAGTTTTAGAAGCAAAATGTAAGTGTGATTAGTTTAGGCCTATACATTTATTTATTTCAGACATAGCCTTTCTGTACAGAAATATAAGCAAAGTAAAATGGAGTGAAAAAGAAATATTTTGCTCACTTGCCCTGGATCAATGATTTCCCATCTGACAGGACAAAATTCAAAGTTCTTCCTATGTGTTTTGAGTCAAACATAATCTGTCTCCTGGTTATGGGTCCAGCTTCACCTTCCTCCACTTGCCAGGTGCTTAGTATAATTTGGCCACACTGGCTCCTCGCTGTTTCTCAGAAATGTCAATCAGGTATTTGCATGTGCTGTTCCCTCTGCCAAGAATATTCCTTACCCAGATATACACATCAACTACCTCTTCATCTTATTCTTTTTGCTCAAACACCACCTCAGAATGCCTTCCTGACCCACCCTATGTATAATAGCCACCCACCTTTGCATTTTTCGTGCTATTTTTTCTTCACAGCACTTATCATAATTGATGTATATTTGTTTATATGTCTGTTTATTACTGACTTCCCCACTGGAGTGTAAGTTGTTAAGAGCAAGGACTTGTTCTATTTTATTTAATACTAGTGGCCCGGAGCATGAAATTTGTGCATATTAAAAGGGAATTAATTAGAGGAAATATTTTAATATTGCTATTTGCCCTTTATAATAGAAGTGTCAGAGATGAAAGAACATTAGTAAAAGGTATATTAAAATCTTCCTCCTGTCAGAGTCTGTAGTGTGTTGTGGGACCGAGTCAAGTCCCTGCCCACCTGCGTGCACCTTGAAATCACGCAAGACCCTGACATGACCAGCCCCACTCCCATTGGGTGAGATCCAGACCTGGCTGGCTGTACCCCTTTCAGGCCCCACCAGGCAGGGAGCGCAGCCTCAGGTCCCCAGTGAAGCCCCGCCGGGTGGGGGGTGAAGCCTTAGGACCCCCATAAAGCTCTGCTAGATGGGGGTGCATCCTCAGGTCTCTCAGCGCACCCTCAGGTCCCCCGGCCCGGCACCAGGGTGGAGAACATGGCCTGAGGTCCCCCGTCAAGTCCCACTGAGCGGGGGACACAGCCTGAGATCGCCTGGGTCAGCGCCGGGGTGGGTGGCACAGCCTGAGGTCCCCCAGCCTGGCGCCAGGGCTGGGGCCATGGCCTCAGGTCCCCTGGCCCTGGGGTGAAGGCTGCGGCCTGAGGTTCTCCATCAAGCCCTGCCAGTTGGGGGGCCCAGCCTGAGGTACCCCATCAAGCCCTGCTGGGCAGTGGGCACAGCCTGAGGTACCCAGGCCCGGCACCAGAGCAGGGGGCGCGACCTGAGGTCCCCCAGCCCAGGGTGAAGGGTGCGGCCTGAAGTCCCTGTAAAGCCCTGCCAGGCCGGGGGCATAGCCTCAGGTCCCCTGCCCCAGCCCAGTGCCATGCAGCCTCAGGTCCCTGCTGACTGCTCGTTACGGGAACCCTGCCTCTGCTGTGGGCACAGCCATCTTGTGATGGTGTGAGGGTTAATTTGCATATTACTGCTTTATTATATAGGGCTAGAGGCCAGGTGCATGGAATTCATGCACTGGGGGGCGGGGGGGTGTCCCTCAGCCCAGCCTGCACTCTCTCCAATCTGGAACCCCTCAGGGGATGTCCAACTGCCAGTTTAGGGATCGGGCCTAAACCAGCATTCAGACATCCCTCTCACAATCCAGGACTGCTGGCTCCCACCGCTTGCCTGCCTGCCAGCCTGATCACCCCCTAACCACTCCCCTGCCAGCCTGATTGATGCCTAACTGCTCCCCTGCCAGCTTGATTGCCCCCAACTGCCCTCCCCTGCAGGCCTGGTCCCCCACAACTGCCCTCCCCTGCCAACCTGGTCGCCCCTAACCGCCCTCCCCTGCTGGCCTGGTTTCTCCTAACTTTCCTCCCCTGCTGACCTGGTCACCCCCAACTTCCCTCCCCTGCTGACATGGTTGCCCCCAACTGCCCTCCCCTGCCAGCCCCGTCACCCCTAACTGCCCTCCCCTCCCAGCCTGGTTGCCCCTAACTGCCCTCCCCTGCAGGCCTGGTCCCCCCCAACTGCCCTCCCTCCCCTGCCAGTCTGGTCGCCCTTAACTCCCCTCCCCTGCCGACCTGGTTGCCCCTAACTGCCCTCCCCTGCTGACCTGGTTGCCCCCAACTGCCCTCCCCTGCCGCCTGGTCACCCCTAACTGCCCTCCCCTGCTGGCCTGATTGCCCACAACCACCTTCCCCTGCCAGCCATCTTGTGGCAGCCATCTTTGACCACATGGGGGCAGCCATCTTGTATGAGGGCATGAGGGTCAGTTTGCATAGTACCTTTTTATTATATAGGATTGTGTTCCCACCATTTTAAAACAGTGTCTGGATTTTAGTAGAATGTGATAAATATGGAATTAATTAAGTATTGAGATGGACCAACTGCCATCCTTCCTCATGGCTAATCATTAGGAACTTAGACGCAGCTCCTTACCTGAAAGAGAGGCAGAAAGTCTCATATATCACCCACTTCTATGTCACAGATGTGTTACAATTTAAAACTTCCCTGGGAGAGTGATTTAATAGCAGCCTTAGATATGCACAATTCTCAGTCTCATTAAAAGGGACATCATTCAGAATTACCAACAAGTTCTGCTTTGTTTTGGCATAAATTCTGATAACTTATTCCACTTCATTCTCACTAAAAGTATTCTTCATTGTCTTATTGTCAAATCTTCCTAAAAAATGTAGGCCAAAAGAAGAAACTCTCAAATACTAATTAAAATAGAAATTGACCTAAGTGCAAAAGCATGCAGAAAGTGAGAATACTCAAGCCCAAGAAGGTAACTTATGTCAGTTCAGGATAAAAAAAAGAAAAAGGAAGAAAAAGCACTTGAAGAGAACTTCCCAATTAGGAACGAATTGGAAGTGAATAATACACAAATCAGCTATTTACAATTTGCACTGGGCTGAGACAAGAACTCAGCTTGCACCAAGTACTATGCTAACTACTAGCATGAAGACCTGGCACTGCCTGTTAAAAGCTGACTAGAAAACGTTCAATTATTTTCTATTGTCAATAAATTATAATTGAGTCATACAAACTGACATTCTATTAACACCCAGTTAACTGCTTGAATCGATGGCTATAATTTTCCCTCTATTTTTGTGCAAAATATTTAGCAGTGATTATAAATCTATAGCAAGTTTCAGAGTAAGGTTAGCTAAATATTATTTCTCGTGTTTAAAGTGATGGGGGAGGGTTTATTAACATAGGTGGTTCCCTTGTATAGGGGACGCATGTACCCTTACATGCATTAAATCATTCTTTGCTATTAGTCCTAATAGATTGATAATAGTATTTTTTTCCCATTCAGCTTCAAAATTGAGAGCCTGCTTAGAATACACCCTGGACACATCTCCTACCTTTATGGGTGTGGTTCAATGATTATAATCAAATCAAATTAAAAAGTGGATGGGGAATAGTAAGCGAAAAATTATTGACAAGTTGTTTAATATCTAAAGAGACAAAATAAAGATTTTTCACTGTAATAAAAACTGAACATTCACTAGGAGTTTCGATTGTCAGTGTACTAGTTCATGACATGTTGGCACCCTGAGGCAATGGTGGAAAGAATATGATTTAAAATTAGAGACCTTGTTTCAAATGATCAAACCCTCTCTCTGGCATCTAATGTCAGGGTACCCTTTGGTTAGTAAAACAATGCCTTGGAACCTTTGTTTTCTTGTATGTAAAATAGGTGGAGGTTATTAACTGTATGTATACATTTTTTCCCTAGAATAGAATGTGCAAAGTGCCTGGCAGTGAATGCACTCTCAATTAAAGACAGCTAATAGCACCATGCTGGTAACATTTTAAGTATTCTAATAGAAATGAAAAGGATATGAGAGTTCCCCTCCAGTTAGCTAGATCTATGTTCTGCTTTCAAAAATAAAAACTGGTTCTCATTTTAAAAGACATCCTTTATTTCATTGCTTTTATGTGTTTTCTTAAGTCATCTTTGATATATAGTTACAATAAAATACACTCATTTTTTTGGTATACATTTCAACATTTCAAAACAAATTTACATACATCTGTGTAGGCCTATCAAAATACAAAATAAAAAGTACTCTTGTATCCCATCCCAATCAATCTTTTCTCCATTGACCCAACTCCAAAAGCCAGGAAAGCACTGATGTACTTTTGAAACCGGAAACGTTCGTGTTGGTGCTGCCTATCACTACCAGAACCAATAAGTAGAGTCAGGGATTGAATCTTTACGGGTGCTTTATTCTAATAAAGAATAGAATAGTGATCTGAGAAGATGGCAGGTTATGTATCCTAAAGACCATCTTACATCTAATCTTAAGCCAACCTTTTATTTTTAAAAGTCTTTATTGTCGAAATTATTACATATGTCCCCCTTTTCCCTCCATCGACCTCTTCTAGGCTGCCCCCATCCCCCATCCCAGGCCTTCACCACCCTATTGTCTATATCCATGGGTTATGCTTATAAGCATGAAAGTTCTTTGTTTGGTCTCTTTCCACCCACCCAACCTCTTTCCTCCTTCCCTCTGAGGTTTGACAGTCTGTTCCTTGCTTCTGTGTCTCTGGATCTATTTTGTTCTTCATTTTATTTTGTTCATTAGATTCCATATAACAGTGAGATCATGTGATACTTATCTTTCTCAGACTGGCTTATTTTGCTTAGCATAATACTCTCCAGGTCCACCCATGCTGTTGTAAATGGTAAGTGTTCTTCCTTTTTTACAGCACCATAGTATTCCATTGTGTAGATGTACCACAGCTTCTTTATCCACTCATCCGCTGACGGGCACTTGGGCTGTTTCCAAATCTTAGCTATGGTAAATTGTGCTGCTATGAACCTATAGGTGCATATATTCTCTCTGATTGGTGTTTCTGATTTCTTAGAATATATTTCTAGAAGTGGAATCACTGGGTCAACTGGGAGTTTTATTTTTAATTTTTTGAGGAAACTCCATACTGTGTTCCACAGGGGCTATACCCAACCTTTCTTATCAGAAGAAGAAAGTATAGGTAAAGGTTTTGAAATTCAGGGAAAAGGTTAATCAGATGAAAGCTGCAGTCTAGCAATTTCCCTCGTTTCCTTTCATCTGCTGATGGGTGACTCTTTACCTGCATTCTGGGCAGCTGCCATTCTCTCCCTGGAGCACAATGGCTCACGCACCATCTTGATGGCTTGCAGTCCTCCTGGAGCACAAAGGTCAAATGGTTTGTGGGGCTCCCGGAGTCAGGGTAGGTCCGGTCATACCTTTCAGTTCCTGGAACAATAGCTTTCTACCTGCATTAATTACCAACCCTATTAACTAAATAACTAAAGCTAAACATTTGTGACTGTTTGAGTTCTCCTGACTTGCTCTATTATATGTTTGATTCGTGTAGCTTTATATAAATGGAGTCATACAATTTATAATCCTTTATGTCTGGCTTTTTCCACTGAGCATAATGTTTTGAGATATATCCAAGTTGTCATCTGTGTTAGAAGTGTAATATTTTGTTATTGCCAAACAGCATCCCATGGTATGGCTATGCCACTCTTATTTTTTTTTTTTTTTTTACCTGTTGGTGGGCATTTAGGATGTTACTGAGGATAAAACTGCTAGGGAATGTTCAAGTAGAAGACTTTGTAGAGTCATATTTTCATTTACATTAGGTAATACCTAGTAGTAGGATTATTGGTTCATAAGGTAAATATATGTTCAACATTATTAGAAATTCCTAAATGGTTTTCTAAAGTGGCTGCCATTTGTCTCCCAGTAGTAATGCATAAAAGTTACAATTATCCCATATGTTTGTTAACACTTAGTATAGTGAGTCTCTTTAATTTTAGACATTTTGTTGGGTAGATGGATATATCATGGAATTTCATTTTGGTTTTACTTTGAATTTCCCTAACAACTAATGATGTTGAGCATCTTTTCATGTGCTTTATATTTCTCATCTCTTTGGTGAAGTACCTTAAAATATTTTTATCTTTTTAAAAAATATATATTTTTTTTAATAGAGGAAGGGAGAGTGAGAGAAAGATAGAAACATCAATGATGAGAGAAATCATCGATTGGCTACCTCCTGCACACCCCCCAACTGGGGATCTAGCCTGCAAACCAACATGCATATATCCTGACCAGGAATGGAACCATGACCTCCTGGTTCACAGGTTGACGTTCAACCACTGATTCTCACCATCTGGGCAATGTTTTTATCATTTAAAATTGAATTGTTCCTCTTTTTATTATTGAGTTGTAAGAATTATTTATATTCTCTGGATACATGTCCTTAATCAGATATGTATCTTTCATATATATTTTCCCAGTCTGTGGCTTGTCTTTTTATTTTCTCCTGTGTTCATTTTAGAAAGCAAGAGGCTCTAATTCTGACCAAATCTAATTTGTCAATTACTTATTTCATTTTTTTGTGCTTTTTGTGTCTTTTATGAGACAAAGTAATCCAAATTTCCTTGGGAGGCATCTTTATTAAAAATCAATTGACTATATACATGTGAATATAGAACTTACTTTGTGAAGGGATAGACAGTTAAAAAATTTAGACTTTTCAGATCATTCAGGTAACAACAACTAAACTCTGCCATTGTAACATGAAAGGAGTCATAGATAATATGTATATAAATGGGCATTGCTCTGTTTTAATAAAACTTTATTTACAAAAGGGCATGTGTGCGATTCAGCCCAGGGTCCCTGGTTTGCTGACTAATGTTATATTTCATTGATCTCCATGTCTATCCTTATGCCCATAGCACAATGTATTAGTTATTGTAGCTTTTTCACTATAACACTTAAAAGATTTTTCCGATACAATAACATAATTACAGAGTAATTCCATTTTGAATATCAATACAAACTTACTTTAATTATTTAAATGACAATAATTTTTAAAAATTATTATTCTGATATCCCCCCCCCCCCCCCATTTTTATCTACTTTGAAAGGACATATTTACTAGTATTGAGCCTAGGTTGACAACTTTTTTCTTTTGGTATTTAAAGAAAATGTGCCATTTTCTTTTGGCCTTTGTTGTTTTTGTTGAGACCTCAACTGTAATTTTTATACCTGTGTCATGATATGTGAAAACATAACATGTCTTCTGTTCTCTGATTGGTTTCAAGAATTACTCTTTATCACCTGTGTTGCATGTCTCAGTTAGTTTGAGTAAGATCCTCTACAGCAAAAGGCTGTGGGTTCGATTTCTATTCATGGCACACACCTAGGCTGTGAGTTCAATTCCCAGTAGGGGCACTTAGAGAAGGCAGCAGATCAATGTTTCTCTTTCACATTGATGTTTCTCTCTCTCTCTCTTTTACTCTCTCTCTCTCACTTCTTCTCTCTAAAAAAATCAATGAAAACATATCCTCAGGTGAGGATTTAAGAAAATTTATACTAATAAAAGGGTAATATGCTAATTAGACCGGGAGACCTTCCGGATGTCCTTCCAGACAAAGCCATGGTGGCAGGGCCGAGGCAGAGGCAGGTTAGGGGCAATCAGGCCAGTGGGGGGTGGGCGGAGGGCAGTTAGGGCGAGCAGGCTGGTGGGGGGGCAGTTGGGAGTGAGCAGGCCAGCATGGGGAGGGGAAGTTGGGGCCAATCAGGCTGGTGGGGGGGCAGTTGGGGGCAATTAGGCTGGCAGGGCGGTGCATTTGGGGGTGAGCAGGCTGGCAGGGGGTGGCAGTTAGGAGTGATCAGGCCAGAAGGGGGGGGGCAGTTGGGGGCAATCAGGCCAGCAGGTAGAGTGGTAGGGGCGATCAGGCAGGCAGGCAGGTGAGTGGTTAGGAACCAGCAGTCCCGGATTGCGAGAGGGATGTCGGACTGCCGGGATATCCACAGGGATCGAGGGATTGGGCCTAAACCAGCAGTCGAACATGCCCCGAGGGTTCCCAGATTGGAGATGGTGCAGGCCGGGCTGAGGGACCACCCCCCCCCCCCCATGCATGAATTTCGTGTATCGGGCCACTAGTTAAATATAAAAGAAAAAAGAATTGCTCTTTATCTTTGTAGGTCAGCAGTTCGAATATGATGGGCCTAGGTATAATTTATCTATTCTGTTTAATCCTCTACTACAGTGGTCAACAAACTGCAGCTCGCGAGCCACATGTGGCTCTTTGGCCCCTTGAGTTTTTAGCAAAGGCCAGGTTAGGAGTACCCTAATTAAGTTAATAACAATGTACCTATCTATATAGTTTAAGTTTAAAAAATTTGGCTCTCAAAAGAAATTTCAATCGTTGTACTGTTGATATTTGGTTCTGTTGACTAATAAGTTTGCCGACCACTGATCTACTAAATTTTGATATGTGGTTTGATGTATTTTATCAATTTTGGAAGATTCTTGGCCATTGTTTTTTCAAATATTTCTTTTGCCTTATTTGCAATTTCTTCTCTTTTTAGCTCCAATTATATATATGGTGGTTTATTTGATATTGTTCTACAGATATTGTTTATTTTATTCTTTTATTCCTATTCTTTTTTGCTCATTGTATTTTAGCTTGGACAATTTCTTCTGACCAAATGTAAATTAACTGATTTTTTGCTGTGATGTGCAAAACTTCTGATAAGCTTATTGAAAGAATAACTCATCTATGATGTACTTTTCATTTTTTGCATTTCCCTTGGGCTTTATTATATAGTTTCCAGTTTTCTGCTGACATTCTCCAGTTAGTCTTTCATATTGTCCACATTCACAATAGATTCTTTAACATATTTATCACTATAATATTAAAAACTGGGTTTGATCCTATAATTTATTTTCTCTCTTATGGATTGATTATATTTTTCTGTTTCTTTGCATGACTCATAGTTTTTATTCTTAACGATGCATTATACACTAAAGATTAGTAGAGATTGAAGTAAATAATATTTATGCCCAGAAATGAGCATGCCCCTTTTGTCAGAGTGTTAATGTTGAGAGTTAATAACATTTTTAACTAAGACAAGTCAGGATTTTCTGGTTGCTTTAAGTAAATGGTTCACCATTGGTTTCAAAGATATGAACACAGGATGAGGACTTTCTCTTCAGAGCTGGGGAGTAGAGTACCTGAGGGTTTTATCTCAGTCTTAACACTCTACTCTCAAGCTTCTACAGATATACAGTGCCTCAGATGGTGTCTCTCTGTGGTCTCCTGCCTTTCCCCAGCCACATGTATCTTCTCCCGAGTATTCAGTGTGGGTGTTTGGAGATTATATCTCATATTGTTTGTGTCTTTGGTCTTTAGTAAATTTAAGTTAGTTTAATAAATGCATGTTTCTTTGCATTCTCAGCTCTCCAATGAGTTTGACATTTGATTTTGTAGTTACTCACCTTGTTCTCTTTGTTTGAGTAGTGACAATTTTCTCTTGTGACTTTCTGTGACCTAAACAGATATGGAAGTCCCAATGTAATTTTTGATGAAAAGACCTATTTGATTTTATAGTGGTTCATTTATCAAACTTTTCTTTATATTGTGTGTCTTTTCGTGGTATATTTGAGAAATCTTTACCTGTTCCAGGATTACAAAGATATTTACCTCTCTTTTCTTCTAAGAGCTTTATTGTTTTCTGACAATTTAATGAAATCTGAATTCTACTCGAGAGTTGAGGAGAAATATATCAGCTTGAGGGATGGATATTATATGTTCCACTGAGGGTAGAGCCCTCACCATATATATATGTTTTCTTTTTTTGCTCTCATTGGGTTTGAGAAAAGGAACAAATAGTAATGCTTTTATTTTGCTCCTTTGAATCACAGCTACTTCTATTGCTAAATATTTTTAGATTATAATAATTCTCTAACATCCTTGAAATTGCATGAATTCATCTGAATCAATTAAGATTTTAACAGCACTAGTCCAATTTTTAGCAACATAAAAGTAATTTAAAGTGGATTATTCAATCCAAGTAGAAATCTTGTCAGAAATGAATAGAGTATAGTTTTGAAAACTTAATATGTCTATTTTAAAGGATTTTATTGATTTTACTCCTCTAATCAGTCAAATTCCAATTACACGGTCCAGGCTAGATTCATATGAAGCAATCTATCTGATTTTTTATTACTTGCCAGATCTGGTTTTTACAAGAAAAGTAGGTTATTAAACTATTTAGAATAAAAAAGATTTTAGCTTTAATTTAAGACTAATTTCTTTAGTTTACAGATATACTTAAAGCTATGTTTATAGAAGATTGATATTTTAGAGGGAAATCTCTGTGATAACTCTTATTAATCTTTTTATACATTAGAAAGATATAAGCCTTAGAGGTTACATATTACTTGTGAATTGTGGGCTATTTAAAAATGATTGATTTAAATTATCTTTCTCTAAATACATTCATTGGAGTGAAGAGAAATTGTGAAAGGGTTAAATCCTTAGTATCCCAAAATAATTCTAAAATCTTTGAAAGTAGTTATTCTTGCTGGATCCTCTGTTCTTGTAAATAATTATAATAGAGTAACTTATAGCTGAAGTCTTATAATTGTGTTTTTCTATAAAATATATCATGTTGTAAAGACGGAGAATGTAGGTCAGTTTGTTTTTGCATTAATAAATTAAATATAGCATTTTTATAGAAAAAAGAAATATGTTTTCCTTGTTTCCAGAGGTATGAATATCTCTCATGAGAGTATATTAGAATTCCATCATACAGATTGCTTTTCACTGGAAAGTAATATATATTTTTTCAACTAGCATTTAATGCATCATTTGTACTAAGCTCTCCACAAGATATAGAAGCACATGACAAGGTATCATATTGTTGAAAATTTAAAAAGTGCAATTTAATAACAAAAAAACTATGAATCTAGTTATGAGTGGTTTCAGAACTCTTAATTGACAAGGCCAATAAAAATTTGAAATATAAAATTAACCATTAATTTCCTAATTATTTTCATAAAGCTTTATAGTAACTGGGTAGTCAGATGTGTTTCTAAGGTGAGATAATATAGTTGGCATTGTGTGTTTTTTTAAAATATGTTTTCATTGCTTTTTTTTTTTTTTTTTTTGAGACAGAGATAGACAGAGAGAAACATCAATGTGAGAGAGAAACATTGATGGGCTTTCT
The DNA here is from genome assembly GCF_027574615.1 of Eptesicus fuscus. NCBI lineage: Eukaryota > Metazoa > Chordata > Mammalia > Chiroptera > Vespertilionidae > Eptesicus > Eptesicus fuscus. The sequence continues at coordinate 38,495,222 of NC_072478.1, read as the reverse complement.
CCTGCAAGCCCCAACCCCCACTGAGGATACAGCCCACAACCTGGGCATGTGCCCTGACCAGGAATCGAACAGGTGACCTTTTGGTGCATGGGACGAACACTCAGCAAACTGAGCCATATTGGCCAGGGCTGGTAGGCATCTTTTAAAGATGATCCTCAATGATCCCTACCTCCTGATTGTGATTGCTTTGACTAAGGAACTGTGAGTTTAAGTGTTAAGGTCTTATTTACTTATACATTTTTTAAAAGGTGATAATAAAGCTTCTTGAAATTATGGCAAAAGGTGTAGATAGAGGAAAAATTTTAAAAAATATTCAAATGCCAACTGAAGCCATCTGCTGCTGAATTTCTAAAACAAATCCTATTATTGCCTTATCCATCCATACATAATGACAACTTGATTAAAGAGAATTGCTTGGAATTTTAGAAATGTAAACAAACCTGTCTGGTTACTGTATAAGCTAGAGTTACTTTCTTGATTATTAGGAATAGTAAAAGGAAAGTGAAGTTGGATTGTTTACCATAGTGTTATTGGAAGGTCATGTTTTAAGACTATGAAATACTTAGCAATACCTTATCATTTTACTATGTGGTGCTGCAAGTATACTTTTCTTTGTTATGAAAATAGATTTGTGTGAGCACAAAGAAGTTATGAAAAAAAGGAATAATCAGTTTTCAAGGTAAAATAGCAACTTTTTATTCAACCTGCTCCATCATTAATATTGTACATATTTCTCAACTGTCACTCATTACTTTTTTATTTATTTAATCAGTTAGGGAGGTGAAACTGAAGAGGTATGTTTAAATCTTTCTTCTCATATAGAGAGAGCCAAAAGTATCATAAATATTACATAAAATCATAAGATTTGAAATAAATAAATATGTTTATAGTATGAATTAATTTTTTTTTTAATTGCAAGTCAGACACTGTACACAGTCCAGAGCTATTTCTTGAGGATTTCTCCCCCTGCAGTCTACTCAAGGAGTGACTGGTTTTCCACTTCCAGACCCCTCCTGCTGGTCCCAAAGGTAGGATAGGTGCCATATTGTTTTCCATTGCCTCTTCCTGACCAATCCCTCTCTTCTCCCTAAAAATCTCAGAATTGAATTTCTTATCATAAAAATTTATCATACACTATCTCCAATTGTGGCTGCATTCTGGTGAACCCAACTCATTCTCCCTCATTTCCTTAAATTCCTAGATCACTGTCAGTCTCTTCAATATGGCAGTTTTAATTCTGTGTGATTTTGAAGCATATATATATATATATATATATATATATATATATATAGAGATATATATATATATATATATATATAGATAATGCTCCCAGCAACCTTTTAATGACTTCAGTGCCCCTACAGTTATTTTTGTTTTTGTCTTCTTAAGTTATGCACTTCATGGTCACATCATGGACCTTGTCATTACCAGTAACTAATTCCTCCGGTGTCTAAATTTTATCCATCCCACACTAACCTCCACCTCCTAAATTGCAAAGTAGTTCCCTCTATTATTCTGATCCTGGTAATCCTTTGACTCCACCAAGACTTTTGATCCATTGATTCTATAGCTTTTTGTTGCTCTTTAATCTTTTAATGTTCTCTCTTCTCTTCTTAGCATAAATTCCATAGTAATCTATTTAACCACTCCATTGCATTCACCCATAAACCCACTGTCTTATTATACTCCTTTGGCAAAATTATAGTCCTCTCTACTCTGTACCAATACACATGTTGTAATAGTGGCAGGAGAAAAGCACATCATGGGTATGTGTGTGGTGAGACCCAGTGGATCCCTAATGCTGCCTGACAATCACAGTCCATCTCCCTAGGCCATTCACTTGTCCCCTCCTAGACAAATATTGCATGCCTTTCCTCTCTCCTTAAACTCCTAAGATCCTCTTTCCTATATTTCTTCTGAGCTGATTACTTTGCTCCCTATTTCACAGAGAAACAATAAAAAAGAACTACATATTTATTGCCACCCATCACATCTATCACCTAATAGTATCTGCATCACGCACTCTGCCTCACACCTGTGATTAAAATGAAGGCTTCCTCTTCCTGCCTAAAACCCTTCTTTTTCACTTGTGGCTTTTTATCCCGTGTTTTCATTCCCTGTTTTTTTTCTCTATTCACTCCCAAATATTACCTTTGAAATGATGCCTACAGTGATGTTCATTTTAGAATTGCAAACTGCCTCCCCATAGTGACAACTGATCTTACTTGCTTATGAATTTGTGTAGGATTTAGCACCTTCTAACATACTATGTAACTCATTCATTTATTTTTTTTTTGTATTGACTGTTCCCTGCTAGAAATTAAGTCCCTTTGAGGGCAGGGATCTTTATCTTTTAGTCACTGTTGTGTCCCAAATACATAGAACTGTGGCTATAGCAGGTGCCGAATATTTATTAGTGAATCAATAAATTATTGTTCAAAAGGATTTAAGTCATTCATGATGGGAATCGTTACAATACTGAACATATATTGGTACTTTGCTGACTTTTTAAAGAAAATTCTTCCTATCTTGAATTTTTTTCATCCAGCTAAAAGAAATGTATAAATTAGAGTTTTTGTTCATTTACTTTATATAAAAAACGTAACTTACACTAATAAAAATTATATGGGCTAAGGCAGTGGTCGGCAAACTGCGGCTCACGAGCCGCGGTTTGCCGCTCTGTTGACAAATAAGTTTGCCGACCACTGCGTAAGGCATTACCCTTACCCAGAAGTTTTGACTTCAGGTTAAAGACATTAGTACATTATTAAAATGTTTTTTAAGTGCTTTTCCCTAGCAGTGGTCGGCAAACTCATTAGTCAACAGAGCCACAGTTTGCGGACCACTGGGCTAAGGGATCCCTGCTATGATTCCTTTAAGTAACCCTTCAGGCACCACAGAGACTTGGCAGCACCTACATCCCTCACTCCTGTGCCCTCCCTCCCTCCACAAATCCTTGTAGGAGAGAGGAATTGACTTCTAATGGCACATGTATTATCTTATGGATAAAAGCTGAGTCATAATTACCGTATTATTTGGATGAGCAATACCTTCTAGACTGTAAAAATACATTGATGTTTGTGTTTTTGGGACAAGGAATTGTTGATATGCTCTAATTTCAGAGATTAAAATAAATTTTGAGTACACATTTTAATTCAGTCATAATTTGAAAGAATTACACACTGCCATGGTAGTACATTCACACTTCCCTTCTTTTACGCTTCCTTCATTCACAGGTACATAACATGCTTTTGCAAACAATCTTAAAAATAAAATGTTGAATATTACCTAAGAAATAAAAAAATATTTAAAATAATTCAGGATTATCATCTTTTAAAATTATTCCCTTATGCCTATCATTTCATTAACTCACATCAACTCAAAATATAACACCCCATGAGTACGTGTATTCCATAACCTTTCTTTCACAATGCTATTAATATTTTCTGATTATACAGCAGAAATCTGAAATGTCCCCGGAGTCACTAAACCTGCCCTAATTGATTTGTGTGTAAGACGAGCTAAATTCAGACACGCATTTATCACAGCTGAAGTATTTTGTGCTTTTTGAGGCTGAAGCTAGAAGAGGGAAGGAGCCACTCCAGCTTCCAGCATTTGCAGGCAGCCTGTGTACGCACAAGGTCGCAGCACAGGGAGAGGAAGGGACCCGAGCTCTGTGGGCTCTGCTCCAGCCTCCCCCAACCATCCCTTCTCCTGATGGCCTTTCCTCTCTTCTGCTCACCGAGTGCCAGAGACCATCATCCTGACAGCCGCCTCCATTTCTGAGAACTGATCTAAAGCCACACTTTCACTTTGTTCGGTGGATGGCTTTTTCAGTCTACCGCCTCTGTTCCCTCCCTGTTCACCTCTTCCCCAGAAAGACTATAAGTGAAGGATGAGAGCATGCTGATCAAACATTCTTTTCTTTCTTTATACAAGGCAAGTAGTATACTCGCGAGGTCAGAATTCTGACATTTTTTTCCCTAAAGCACTTCAATTCAAAAGTTCCTTGAGGTGTCTGCTGTAAAATAAGTATCAATTGCAAAGCTTTATTGCTTTTGGAACTTTACATTCCATTGTCTCCTAAAGCAGCTTCATTAAGTCAAACTTGCTATTTAGCTCAGACTTGCCACTCTACAGGGTGGCGAAAGGATTAAATTAGACCCAATTTGATGCTGGAAGTTACTGCATATTCCTTTAATAAGAGGCTTCCTACTTGTATAAAGGGGGCTTAAAATGTGTGGAATAAGCATATTATGGTGCTCTTCTTCCCTAGCTGGCTCCAAGTCTTATCAGCGTTTTAAGGCTTTTATTTCTGGGAAGGAAAGAGGCGGTGCATTAAAAACTAGGCAACCTCCTGTATTAGTATAATTTGAAAGGTTCCCAAACCTCTTTGTCTATAAGTCTCTCTTTCCCAAGGACTCTTAAAAATTCTCTCATTTCTTGATTTGCATGATAGAGGCAGCTCTGAACATAATGATATTATGTGGGTGCAGCTAAAATTCATATTTTCAATAATTTAGTTTACCTGTGCTAATGAGAATGGTTCTGAAAGAATAAGACAGAGTACTACTAACGTAGTGGAATAAAAAAAACAACAACAAACAAAAACCATTAATCCTAGTCCTAGTATGGCACTCTGGGAAAAGGGTCACCTGATAACAGAGTAGCAACATGGTAGCCCTGAACTTTTTTGAAAAGGGAACACTCAAAATGAGTTGGAGAAGAAGCAAATGCTAACTTTATATGTCCACGGAGCAATTATTCTATTGCGCTATTTCAGTGTGCATTTAATAAGTATTTTTGTTTATCATTTTGTCTAAGATTTTCCTGTGTGTCCCATGGGAGGAGCCAGGCTGACACTGCTTCCGAAGGCTGGCAGCTTACACAGGGAGGAACCTGAAAAACTGCAGTAGTCAGAAAAGGCAGCTTCATTAAGCCAAAGAAGGAAGAACAAGAACACAGAGTAGCTTCAGGCAGTCAATGGACACTTCCCCCTCTCCCCTCCCCAACTCCCCCCCACTGAACACTTGTTGAGAGACCTGAAGAGAGAGAGGGAGAGGATGTGGGCGGGGGTGGGGGGGGGTGGGGAGGAAGGAAGGAAGGAAATAAGGAAGGAGGGAAGAAAGGAAGTGAAAGGAATTTTTAGGGACAAAATAGGCAGGTTTAGGGAGTTTTAGGAATAAAGAGGGTCCATGGGGGAGGACTACAAGGTGAGGGCTATGGAGCTGCCGAAAGGCACACATTCACAGAGAGAGAGAGAAAAAAAAAGAGGTGCCACAGGATAAGGGGTAAGGATGACACCCATTCACAGAAGATAAGGAAAAGCCACAGGGTATGGAGAGAGAGAGGAAACAAACTTTCACAGAGGACAGAGAAATGCTGACAAATGGAGGAAAGGAAAACAGATTTTCACAGGAGATAAGAGTTCTGCCACTGAAGGGGGTGAAAAAGAGGGGGCACCACATGGGGTTTGGGCTTTGAAGCTGATATTCTACCAATTGGAAGGCAGCACCAAGAAACAAAGAGCTGCAGCCTTTATGAACCGTAGAAAAAAGGAGCTTAGTGGGTCACCCCCTTGGATCCCCCTCCCTACGTGGGAGTCTGAACTTGCTTCCAGGAAATTTCCACCCCTTTCATCTACCACCTTTTGTCCGTGGCTTCATTCTTCGAATCCATCTGGACAAGAACCTGGGAAATAAATCACCCTTGCATCCTGCTCAGGAAAAACCACCTGACTCAAAGGAAGGAAGGAAGAGAGGGAGGGAGGGAGGGAGGGAGGGAGGGAGGGAGGGAGGAAGGAAAGGAAAGGAAGGAAGAAAGAAAAAAAATGCATTTCATACTCAAAGAGCAGTATTAGTGGGGAGAGAAACAGGAGAATCTAGGCAAAAAGTCAGGAGGCAGATCATGTAAACCTATTATGAAAAAGGCTAAACACGTTTTTTAAAAATGAAACCTGAGAGTTCAAGTCCAAAGTGGGGCTCATCTCACAGAGGAGTGAGAGGTCCTGGGACCATGGCCTCCTGAGTTCTTGCTGGCTCCCTGAAGTGCCCCTGAGGCAGCAGCAAAGAACCCCGGGCTCTGTAAGATTCAGTGAAAAAACCCGAGTAAGTGAGTTTTTCTATTTGAGGTAATTTTAGACTAAATTATTCCTCTTTGGGGTTAGGTAAACACTTGTTTCTACTGTGAGCGGTTCTGTACCCCAACTTCATGAACTTGTTTCTATCACTATTTTTATAGGTGAGATTTCTAGAAAAGTGCTTGTGATGCCATACAATTAACATTCTTTTATCCATAGCTGCTAGCTTATATTCAGTCAACTAAAACCCCAAAGCTGTGTTATATATTCTATAGCCAAGGCAGTTCTCCCCGATTTGGTATTCACATAGTTGATTTTTTGATCCTAAAGGGAAGCGTTATTACTACTAGAGCTACTGGAGAATGCGGCTTGAGTATTTGACAGCAATGGTCCTTCTATCCTCCAGAATTAGGCAAAACTTACCCGCAGTCAGGCAGTGTGGAAAGCCACAGGCTTTCTGGTGGAGGTGGACGAACATTACCCCAAAGAAGAAAGCAGAGCTGTACAAGTATGCTCTGCAGGCGCGCAAATCCCAAAGGACAATGGGGGAAGGTCAGACCTCTCCATGTCCATTCTTCCCAGTGATTTGACCCATTGGAAAAGGTACTAAGTAACTAACTCCCTTTGTATTCAAATTAAGTGGCAAAGGGAGCCTGGGGAATAATTGTAATGGAGGTACTTTCACTTAGAGATATAACATCATGATAAAGGAAGTTCCTTCCTAATTGATCCTGAATAGGTGATCGGATATGACTGGAGATGGGGACTGGAAGTGGGGTCAGGCATTTTACTCACTGTATTAAAAGGGTAGAAGGGGTTTTGCACTGGCAAATATAAGAGGGTTATATTTAGGATTGTCTCACTCACATACCCATCTCCATAATAATATTCTTCTACCTCTAGTCTCATGCTTAGGTCTCAAATCTTTGCTTAACTCTGTCTTTGCCTGGGCCCTGCTTTCTTAAGTATTGCCAGTCGTGTTGTTATCCAATATTGAGTTGACAGATCTATTCCTTTTGAAATACTCTAAGATTTCATATAATAATGTATTCCTGAGTGTTTCTAGGGGTCCAGAATTCACAAATATTCTTACTCTGTTTTGGAAAAATAGGATATAATTTTTTTTTCTCCCCTAGATTTTTGACATTTCTCTCTTTTCCCATTGTTCCTTTAAAGGTTGTTTAAAGTATCAGTTTCTCACTCCACACCCTAAATGAATTGGACATGGAACTAAAAATGTGAATGTACTTAAAGCTGATCTACTATAAAATTAATGGACTTTATCATCTATATGGGCAGTATTTACCTGTACTTATTTTAAATCTCAATAATATGGGCATAGGAGAAAATATTCACCAGCACAGCGTAATTGACTTGTGATTTTAAATAAACGGACCACCCGTCTCCCTGTGCCTCCCGATCTCATTGGCTACTCCCTAGAGGCAAATACTCTCCACCGCTTATCTTTCCAGCCACGTTCATAACTCTAGATAATATGTTTATGCCACTTAATCACCTTAAATATTATCTAATGCTTCCCTATTTGAAAGATGAGAATTTAGCTCATGACTTCTTGGCCCATATCCTTGTTCTCTATATTCTTGATTCTTATTAACTAGTAGCCCGTTTGCACGAAGATTCGTGCAATAGACCTTCATTCACCTGGCGGCCTGCACCAGTTTTCTGCCGGCACCGGGGACCCAGGCCTTGGCTGTGGCCACTGCCTTCTGCCTTCTTTCAGGGTCGGGGCTTGGCCCCGGGCGGTGGCCTTGGGCTCGGCCGCACCCAACATCCCTGCTAAGGATTGCAGGAGCCGACCCCCAGGGGTTTCCTTCGATCCATGCAGGCTCCCTGCTAGTGCCCAAGGCCCGAGGCTTTCCTGGCCTTGGGCTCAGCGGCACCCAGCGTCCCTGCTAGGGATCGCAGGAGCCGACCCCCAGTGGTTTCCTGCGATCCGTGCAGGCTCCCTGCTGGTACCCACGGCCGGGAAAGCCTTGGGCGGCTTTCCTGGCCTTGGGCTCGGCTGCACCCAGCGTCCCTGCTACCGATCGCAGGAGCCGACACCCTGGTCGTTGCCTGCGATCCGTGCAGGCTCCCTGCTGGTGCCCAAGGCCAGGAACGCCTCCGCCCGAGGCTTTCCCGGCCTTGGGCTCCGCCACACCCCAACATCCCTGCAACGATTTCTTGGTGGGCGTGGCTTGGTTGGTGGGCGTGGCTTGGGCGTAGCGAAGGTGCGATCAATTTGCATATTTGTCTATTATAAGGTAAGATTCTCTTCTGGTTTATTTTTTGTAGCTGTCAATAATGTATTGCTGAATCTCTTGTTCTGATCATTTTAAGCAGCAAATGATGCTATTTTTATAAGATGACTTTTAAATTATTCTTCCTTTTACATTTCTTACCCACCTTTTTGGCAGTGACAGTTTTATTTACTTTTACTTCTTACATTGTTAAGGATGTTAACATGTATATCCTGTAAACTTCTAAGTTAAATCCTCCTGGTATGTTTGTGGGATGACTATGGATATTGAAAATCAATAAATAGCTCATATGAATATTGGCTATGCAAAATAATGTAGGTCATATTTTCCATATCTTTGGTTTTTATTTTCTAAATTCCAGAAGATTTTATAAAAATCTTAACCAGTTCTCTTCATGAGCAAATTTATAACCTTTAAATACTTGTTTCCTATTTTCTACATATTCCTTCTGATAACTTTGGATTCTTATTTTATAAATTAAGTATCTTTTATTTCTTGAGCACTCTGAGAAGAGTTTTATTTGAACTCCCCCTTTTTTGAATTATCTATACTTCCCCAGGAAGTTTTAAAGAATGATTATTTACCTAGTTATTTTTTCTTCATGGCTTTCCTCCTATGTCTTATCAGCCTTGGTTGTCCACACATTTTTAAGACCCAAGGCTTGTGTAAGCATGTACACTTGTTCTAAGGCCTTTCCTAGTATACCCCTGAGTAATTCTTAATTGGCTAGGTCACCAGGGCTCTCAGGGTTATCAAACTGCTAGCTTCTACAATGCATACATTAGGAGGATTTTACCCTGTTGTACCACCCTCCTCATAAGAAATCTTATGTCTTCCCCACGCTTATGGTCAGTTTCTTAGAGACAAGCCTTCTAATGCGTTAATGCTTTGCTTATAGTGAAACTGAAACAGAATTTTTGGACTGGAACACACATTGTCCCCCTGGGCAGACTGGTTCCCGGGCTCTTTGTCCGCCGGAATCAAAGAAAGAATCTACAGATGGAAGATGGTATAGCAAAAGTGGAAATTTATTGAAGAACAAGTACAGACTCCCACGTGGGGAAGGGGAAAGAATTTCACAGCACAGACTCCCACGTGGGGAGGGGGAAAGAGTCCCACTGAGTTCCTTTTTCCTATGGCTTATAAAGGCTGCCGATCTTTGTGCCTTGATATCTCCTCTGATGGGTCACTATTCCCTTGGACTGGTTACTATGGTAACCTGAGCTCAAAGGTTGAACCTTACATGGGACATGTGAGGTTCTCCCCCCCTCCTTCCTTATTGTTTTCCTATTCCCTTTGGGCTTTCTTCTTCTCCTTCTGGATGAAGGGCTTCCTTCCCTTTATTTTGTAAATATAGACCTTTTGCTGTTCCCAGCTCCCTCATTCTATGGGAATGTACCTGTTGCAGCTTTTCAGCTCCCCTATTCTATGGAAATACACCTTCTGCTGCTCTGCAGCCCTGTGCTGCTTCTATGGTCCCCTTAATTTCTAAAATTTCCTAAACCTGTCTTTTTCACCCCTAAAAATTCTTGTTTCAAAACCCTGTTGCTTACACTATGCATTGGGGATGAGAAAGAGGAATCAAGTGTTCAAAATAGAGATCTTCACTTAAGCTTCCTGTTTTAGCCTTGATTTTTTTTAAGTTGGATTTTTTTTTAATTTATTTTATTGATTTTTCACAGAGAGGAAGAGAGAGGGATAGAGAGTTAGAAACATCGATCAGCTGCCTCCTGCACACCCCCCACAGGGGATGTGCCCGCAACCAAGGTACATGCCCTTGACCGGAATCGAACCTGGGACCCTTGAGTCCACAGGCCGACGCTCTATCCACTGAGCCAAACCGGTTTCGGCTTAAGTTGGATTTTTTATTAAATTGAATTAATTCATAACATTCTCTGCTTAGTTTTTTAAAATTTATTTTTATTGCTGAAAGTATAACAGGTGTCCCCTCCCCCCCCCCCCCCCATTGACCTCCTCCACCCCCCAGGCCTTCACTACACTATTGGTTGTGTCCATAGGTTATCTATATTAATGAAAGAGTGTGGACGAAAGGAGCCACATGCTAACCTGACAAGCTCAGGGGAGGCCTGTGTGGCAGTCTTGCAAACTCACAGACCTAAAATAACCACAAAAGATGGTTTGAAAATTAAATATTTAACTACAAACAGGTTGTAGTGGGTAGTCATGTCCTAGGCCAATATTTTCCCTGACAAAAATCAATTTAGATCTTTACTGAGCCATTTGCCTTTTTGCCTCTAAGATAACATATCTGTGAGATGTCTGGGTAACTTGTAACTTCCTTTTTACCCGGGAACCCTCAGGGCACAACAAATGGCAACCAGAACATTCCCTCATTGTTATTGTTATCAAGTTAATTGTCAACTGTTAATTATGTTAAAGTATCCTGTATCCATCTCTGTAAAAGAAGCACATGTCCATCATTTCACTTTTCACCCTATCCCAGAGGTTTCCTTGCTTTGCTTTATCCCACCTCCTTAATCTATCACCAATGAATTTCATGTAACTCATGTATGTTCCTTTCCTTTGATTGCAATGTATAAATATAGATGTAACCCTCCATTCTCTGGAGCATTATCTCAATTCATTGAGGCTCTGCTTCCCGGCATATGTCGACAGTTTGGCTCAAATAAACTCACAAAAATTCTTTACAGGTTTCAATGTTTGTTTGTTTTTCGTTAATTAACAAGAGTAATAGCCTAATTAGACCAGGAGATCTTCTGGAGACCTTCTAGACATCGTTCTGGACAAACTACCCAAATGGCCCTCACCCAGGGTGGCCTGAAAACAGCCCTCAGCCTCTCACCCAGGCTGGCCATGCCCCCCAGTGGGGACCCTCACCCTGATGGGGCGTGGCCAGCCTGCAAACCACCCCAGGCCCCTTGCCCAGGCAGGCTCCGTCCCCGAAGGGGACCCCCACCTTGATCCAGGGTACATGCCCAGGTTGCAGGCTCGAGCCCCAGTGGGCAGTGTGCAGGAGGCAGCCGATCAATGATTCTCTCTCATCATTGATTTTTCTATCTCTCTCTTCCTCTTCCTTCCTCTCTAAAATCAATAAAAATATATTAAAACAACAACAACAACAACAACAACAACAACACTATATTCTTGACTGTAGTTAATAGACCAGTATTTCCTGTGATTTTTCTGGACTCTTAATGGAAAAGGTGATGGGTCAATTGTTCAAACTTTTCTTCCAAACTAAACTACTCTGTTAAATCTCTTTTAAAATAATGAGATCAATTATCTGGGTTGTTGAGCAGGTGTTAGCCTGGATTTCCTAAAAATAAATCACGTCAGGCTAATCTGAATTTTTTGATGAAGTAACTAAGTTAATTTATGAAAAGGCATAATTTATCTTGATTTTAGCAATGCTTTTGATAAAGCATCTCTCCAAAAGCTTGTGAGTAAGTGCAAACATACTGGCATTAGCATAGGATGGCTAAAATAAATGACTAGTTGGCAAACTAGAGGATGTAATAATACATGGATAGTAATTCTTTGGGGCAGAGTTGACAAGTAGATTTCCAATGGGCTCAGAGTTCGGGAATACTTTAAGTAAGATTTATATCGCTAATTCAGCCATAAAACCACACTGTGCCAGCAACGCAATCTGCTGATGACTCCTAGATAGTAGTTTGAGATTCCTAGGAAGATGGGTGACAGGGATAGGTAAACAAGTAAGACTCCCAAAACAAGGTCAGAATCTGAATTTGGAATTTCAGGCTAAAGGAGCAGCTCAGTAACTGAACAATGATATCACTGAGGTGGAGGCAGGAGTTTAGGTAGTGTTGGACGTCACCATTGTTGAATGGTCTGTGCTGTACAACCGAAAAGCTAAAGGCAGGGGATTGCTTAAGAACCTTCATTGTGCCTGAGTACTCCCCACTCCATGCAGAATTTTTGGGCTTCCAATCCCATCAAGTATTTGCCAGAAAACTCCTATCTCCTCTCAGTTAGCCCTCTAATAAAAGACCAGCACTCTTCACTTGGCTTTGAGATGCACGGAGATCTCTTTATTCTCAAGGGTGGCATACAGTACAAAGAAGCCAATAATTCTGAGAAAGTAGGCCTCCTCAAACAATACCCTGAGTACTCCTCCTGGTGGTTGATCTCTTTGGTGGCTTCCCATACATGGTTCCCAGAAGCTTCCCTTAACAGGCCTGCCCCTGGTGGCGGCAGGAGCCCATTTGTTGGTAATGGCTGCCAGGATTGGTTCTCAGCGATGGCTCTCCTATGACAAAGACCCAGCACATTTTCTCAGAATCTCACTACCATATTCTCTCATGGGTTCCGTCAGATCTGCAAGGGTTGTTCACAACACTTTACAGTTAGTCCTAGATACTGCCTTTGGCTGTTAACAATCTCGGTATCAGTCTTTCTCTTGATTCATCTGTAAGGATAACTCATAGTAGCAACTAAACTTTACCCTCTAGTTTCTATTTCTTGAGGAATTTAACAACTATTTGAAAGGACTAAAATTGGACAGGAGTTTTTAGCATCGTTACTCAAAGTGTGGTTTGTCTTAAGACTAGCAGCATTCTTGCTAGAAATGTAGAATCTTGGTCCTGTCCTTTACCATTGAAAAAGACTGTGCATCCGACATGATTTCCAAGTGATTTCCATCCACATTAAAGTTTTGGAAACACTGGTGGAGAGGACAGGCCGAGAGAGAAAACAACTTTGGTGTCTCATGTTTAGAATTTGACAATGCTTGCTTAACATCAATTATATCTTTTTTCTTCTAAACCATACTGAAAGGGTTTATGTAAAAGGGAACAATCAGATGCTTCACATGACTACATTCTCTGGTTCCTGAGTCTTAAAAATGCTCCCCGGAATGGGACATATAACACTAGAAGAACATGGTTATGCATCCTAGGACATACCCTGTGGGAGAAACTGGTGGAATCACAGTGCTGCACTGTGGAATTTGTACAGTTATCATGGTGCAGAAGGGCTACCACTGAGGTTATATAGACCTGCATGTTCACAAAAGAGATGCGGTTGCTAGCCCATGCAGGTGTAGTGACCCCCGCATCTCCCAGCACCAGTCACTGCTGTAATTGGTCACAGTGGCAGAAAAAAGTTGCTCTTTGTCTGGCTGCATTGCTTCTTCAGGGCCACAGTGTAGAGATTTGGAAGGGTAAAACATGGAAAATCAAGTTACTTTTTAGTGAACTTTGTCCTGAATAGAGAAAATCATGTCTCTGTTTTACAAATCCTCAGAAGCCATGCTATATTTGGTTCTAAATACTGAGTGTAATTAAGGAGTTTCAAATTGGTGAATGATACTGAAAATGACTATAAAATTTATTCAAAAATCAGAATAATCAGAATAACTATTTTTGTGAGGAAGGATTCAAAATGAATATATTTATGTCTGAAAAATACATTTTTAAAACAGGCAGAGGAGAACTTAATGGCACCTAACAATTTTAGAGGGATATAAATAAAATGACTGCATATACAGAGGAAAACATAACCATTCTGAAAGTCTGAACGGAGGGATAGTGCCAATTTCAACTGTTTGTGTGACTGCATAAAGCTCACGTAAAGCATGGTGTCCACTCCAAAATATAAACACAGAAACTGGAAAAACAATACACTATCATTTCTCCCTTTCCTTTTCAACACTTAATATTTGTTTCCTGGTATGGGTGTTGCCCAATCTAACTTCAAGGTTAGAAAGTATCTGATAAAGTTCACTATAGGTAAACTTCACAATAAAATGAGTAGAAGTAAAGTTATAAGATTTAGTTAGCTGTAAGGGTTTAGCTAAAGCAAATAACTACCAGAAAAGTTTACATTTTAATTGAGATAATTTCTTAATAACCTCAAATAAAATATTCTTAATGCAGTCAGCGATTAAATATGAGAGATTTGGAAATGGGGTCAATCATGAGAGGGAACAATATTCCCCTATAGAATTCACATTGACATCAGTTGATGGACATCTGGCTGGATGATGTAACATGAATATACTAAACAAAATGTTTTGAAATTGATTCCTGGGTCCAAGTTTTGAAGAGAAGCATCAGTTCAATTGAACTTTCTAAATGGCTGATCACTTATAAAATGGGATCTAGGCACATTTTTATTACTATTTTTGGAAATTTTCCAAACTTTTATTAAAGCACTTAAAAATACAAGTTAGGGAGTTTTGAAAATTGCAGGGGGAAAAAACCCCTCTAAAACATAATGATACTTTTGACCATTATTATATCACTATCCTTCTTTATGCCTTGTTAGTGTCTTCTCTTTCTCTCACTCATTTTCTTTTTTATCATAATACTTATACATTTGGGAGAGTTCATGATATTAATATTGATGTATTTATTCAACTTATTGTAATAACTCAATGACGTTTCAACATTTGGGCAATTAGATTAAGGATTTTGTTTCTTCATGTGTCATTTTTTTAATTGATATGCAGGAAGCATGGACACATTTTAGTAAAATTTTATTGTTCTATTAAAGAAAATTTGGAGCGTGTAGAAAGTTTCCTTGATAAAATGTTAGCCTCAGAGAAAACTATCAGGAATACTGTCTGAGTGATCACAGAACAGAATGTTCATAGACAATATAAAATTGCTTGAAGGACATAGTTTAGTAATATCCGGCCAGGCCCACCTCTTTTAATTCCACAGCAGATTTAAATTTCCTTAAAGCCCGGGCAGGGTGGTTCAGCGGTTGAGCATCCACCCATGAACCAGGAAGTCACAATTTGATTCCTGGTCAGGGTCAGGGCACATGACTGGGTTTGGGGCTCAATCCCCAGTAGTGGGGCATGCAGGAGGCAGCTGCTCAATGATTCTCATCATTGATGTTTCTATCCTCTCTCCCTTTCCCTTCCTCTCTCTGAAATAAAAACGAAACAAAACAAAAAAAGTCATAAATTTCCTTAATAATCCTGCAAAGGAAAAATACAATTTGCATATGGTATTTCATTGCCAATACAATCAGATTGTTTTATAGTTGAAGGATATTTACTGAGACAATACTATTCAAATTTCACAGCAGTATAAATCATGTTAGTAAATAGTGACAGTGTTACTGCTAATGCAATATTAACAGTATCAGTATTAAAATATATTAATATTGACATGGATATTAGCACCAAAGGAGTTAGGATCAAGAGTGAAAATGCTGATATTGGCAGTCTAGCTGGTTTTTTTATTTGCTTGGGACATATGACTCCTTTTCTCCTTCCAATTTCTTCCTTTTAGAATAGGAATGTTGATCCTGTGCTTCTCCCACCATTATTATTTGTAAATAGATAACTTGTTTTCTAGGTCTTGCAAGTCTACAGATGGGGAAGAAATTTTCCCCAGGATGGATCATACCAAGAGTCTTACCCAAAGCTGATTTAGGTGATTTTGAAGTAGATATTTAAAACATTTTGAGTTGATCATATTTAGATGAATTTTGGGCTTAGAGTTGATGCTGGAATGGGTTAAGACTTTTAGGCGTGTTGGGAATGTATTTTGCATGTGGAAAGGGAATTAATTTTTTTGGGGGGTGGCTGAGGGCAGACTATTATTAGTTGAATTGTATCTTAAAAAAAGATATATTGAAGTTCTAACCTACAGTACCCCAGAATGTGACTTTAGTTGGAAATGGAATCATTGCAGATTAGTTAAGACAAGGTTATACTGGAGTAGGGTGGATCCCTAATACATTATGGCCAGTGTCCTTATGAGAAGAGGGAAACTTGCATACAGATATGCACAGAGAAGAGACAACATGAAGATACATAGTTTTTTAAAATACATTTTTATTGATTTCAGAGAGATGAAGGGAGACAGAGAAAGGGATAGTAACATAAATGATAGGAGAGAATCATCAACCCACCACCTCCAGCAAGCCCCTTACTGGGGATCGAGCTGGCAACCTGGACATGTGCCCTGACTCAGAATCAAACTGTGACCTCCTGGTTCATGAGTCAATACTCCATACCAGCCAGGCAATTGTGGAGATAATTTGATGGGTGTGTACATATGCCAAAGAGTATCAGATTGTATACTTTAAATACATTTGGTTTATTGTATGCAAATTAAATTCTTTAAGGTTTTAAAAAAGAAAATACTGTAAAAAATATGAAGCAGTATGAGGTCTTAGTTCTGAAAAAAAAAATCACATGTTTGTTTTGAACTTAAGTATTTAAGTTTTGAACTTAAGTATTCTGACCTGATGTTTTTCTTGACATCACACCTTGGTCTAAGGCCTACACAGATGCATTTTCATTGACTAGAACTGAAACTTCAGTGTTTCATCCTTATAGTTAAGTAAGTACCCACTACTGAATGAGTAGTTCTACCCAGCCATTCACCCACCTGTAATTTTTCATTGACTTTAATTGGACACAGATTGGCCAGTATTAATCATTAGATGCCTCTAATTAAAAGCAGGAGCTATAGACCATGTGATAAATATTGGAAGAATTAATAAAGTGAATCAGGAAATACTTTCCTGTAGGGGCTCATGACTTATTCCTGAGTGTCATTAAATTATAACAACAGGCGAAGTGCCCTACTTGCACCAATGGCAGGAAAGAGGTAGTTAAAATAACCTAGTAATGTATGAGGTTGGTATCCTCTGAAAGAGAGAAAAGTATTCCTATGGCTCAGACACTTTCCAATTTAACACATTTAGAACCTAGAAAATGAAATTTACTTAATTCAAATTGCATTGGTGTAATGAAATGCAGGTTAAAAAAATTAAGGCCTTCTAAAATAGTTCTTTCTATAATAAAATGAAAACATGATGGATTGAAAATTCACTGGATGTTTTCTGGAGCCAAACCCTAAAGTTTCACAGCTTTTGCGATGTAATAGAAAATATTTGGTAAATACAATAAGATTTGATGCTCAAGGATCATAATTAAACTTAAATACCTTTCTCATTTAATTAAAATATTTATTTTTTAGTCTTCTCTGCTATTACTAAGCCATTGATTTGAACTTTTTCTTACAAAATAGTTTTAAAAGGAAAACAATGTTTTTCTTGTGAATTCAAATAAATAGCAACTATGGTATTAGTGTGATTAAGTTATAATACATTTATCTATAGGTTACCAGGTAATCACTTTTTTAAAACAAAGATTACAATTGTCCACTATTTGAAATTTATTTGACATATTTTAAAATTTTTATTTGTATATAGGCTGCATTTAGTGTTTCTGTGTGCATTATTTTGTATATGGATTAATATTTTTCAAGGTTTAAAGGTAGTGACTGGTGTACATATAAGCCATTTCATATGAACGACTGCTTAGTAAGAGTTTTCCAGCCAAGTTCCTTCATCAACATCTTTCTTCTTCCGTGTTGTTTAGCTGCTACCTGGGAGCAATATCTGGTTCCTACTACCAACCTTGGTCTAAAATTTGTCTTGAGTGATAGCCAATGGAGAAGGGGACATTTAAAACAAAAGTAGTTTCTTGGTTGCTTGCCTCATCTCTGTAATGCATTTTTTCCCCACTGTTGCATCTCTCTGTATTCTTTTCTCTCATATTTAACTTTCTAGTTTTATGGATCCCAGACTCATCTCCAGTTTCTAAGAGGGGTTATCCAGGGTAACTAGGATGTGGGGACTATGTTCCATAGCCCACCTGGCTGTCCCTGGTCCATTTTTCTAGGGGAAATTTTCTTTTCCTTTGCCCTCCCTGAGCTCTGAAAATACTCTCTGAAAGGTTCTAGGTTCTTCCTTCTGACTTACTCTTAATGGGAACATACGGAACGGACATTAGTAGGCATTTCCAGTTCACTTTCTCCCTGAGAACATTTAACGTCCAGAGGGTTGTTTTAAAGTTTGAATAGGCACAGGTTTTGGAAAATTATACTTAGGATTCTTTTGGCCATACGATTTCCCCCAAAACTTAGTGGATCTCTGGTCTGTTTTGTTCTTGGCACTTTCAGATGTGGGTAATCATGGCCGAAGTTCCTCAGAAGGCAATTTTAAGCCTGAAGACTAGTCTCTTACTTATTGGTTGATTCTCTGGTTATCTTTCTTCCTTCCACCGCTGCTTAAAGGTTGTGAAACGCCTGAAACAATGGGCTTCCGTGGGAGGGCAAGACACTTAAGAAAGGACAAACAGTTGTCTCACAGGCCCCCATCAGCCTGAGATTTTCTTGTTTGCTTTGTTTGTAGTCTCAAACCACTTATTTTGTAGATTGAATCAAGTGAGTCCACTTGAGCGAGAAAATGAAACTGACTCCTAAATAAAGCTTAGTTAAATCCATCTGAAGAGAATTTTATGACTGCTTTAATAAGTTTCCCCAAACTTGCCAAGGACATTTTTGCAACTCTATTAGTTATTTTAATGTCCTAACATTTAATAAAATCACCTGTTAGACATTCATTAATTAATGTTAGACATTTTCAACTCAGGATCTGGTTAATCATTTAATAAGCTTTTGGGGACACTTCTGAGTATTATCATCATTCTAGAAAAATAAGTTTGGGTGCTGAAACTTGGTATTCTGGGAAGTTTGGATAATTTGTATGGACAATCAGAGTGCTTTCAGAAAATATCATCATATATAGTAGGATTTTTAAATATTTTATGCAACTAATCTTATATAATAAAAGCCTAATATGCAAATTGACCAAACGGCTGAACAACCAGCGGAATGACCAGTCACTATGATGCGCACTGACCACCAGGGGCAGATGCTCAATGCAGGAGCTGCCCCCAGCCCACAGGCCCCTAATGGTGGCGGTGGTGGGGGGCGGGGCTGGCAAGTGGTCAGCGCCAGGCCAGCCAAGGTGTGTACCAGTGCCCCTCCCCCTGGTCCCCCTTCTCCCCCGATCACCCTGCCGGTCGCCCCACAGATTGGCCCTGATTGCCAGCCAGGCCTAGGGACCCTACCTGTGTAGGAATTTCCTGCACTGGGCCTCTAGTCCTATATAATAAAAGCCCAGCGACTGAATGGCAGAATGACCAGAACGACCAGTTGACTAGTCACTATGATGTGCACTGACAACCAGGGGGCAGATGCTCAATGCAGTAGCTGCCCCCTGGTGGTCAGTGCGCTCCCACAATGGGAGCGCCGCTCAGCTGACCAGATGAGCGGTGCTCCCACATCAGGAGCAGCCTCTCAGAGGGTGGGCCCACAACTGCTTGGCTGGTGGATCCCCGCAGGCCACGCCCCCACCAGTGCACGAATCCCGTGCACTGGACCTCTAGTATGAATATATTTAAAGTGGGGAATTTTTATCAAGATATTTTTCTATACTATACAAAATACCTTCCTTTATTTCTTGGTGAATTGTCTGGGCATTTTGACATCAAATATTACTTTACTGAAGTAGGTGGAATATAAACATGATATGGCTACCCAAGAAACTGTATGCTGAAACTTGCTAGAAATTATTTTAGGAGCTAAAATCACTATTTTTTTTCCAAATAAAAAATATTACTAATAAACATATCAGAGATCATGCATGATAGTATAGTTTAGTGATGATATGAATGCTAATGAAGTGAAATGGGGGCTGGTATTTTAATTTGTAAAACACATGTGAGATGACACTAGTGCTAAATTTTATTCTAATGAAGCATTGACCCTTAGAATACATCTAGTACTAACAGTTGAATCATTCTATTAACAAGAAAACATAATACAAGAGAACTGATAGTCATTTACTTCCTTATAAATAACTCTCAAAAATGCCTGAACAGCAGGAAGCCTGGTTTAATTTGTTTTCACTTCTATCATATAAAACTGGTACTTCATCACACTTGTATGGTAACTTATCAGTGCTGTAAATTCTAGGCCAGAAGGGTACTTCCTGGGTGCAATTCAATGATTATATTTGTATATTTATTCATGTGCGAGTACTTAGAGCAGCTAGCTGCAGATGTGTGACTGACCTATAACATCAGCAGAAGTAGTGGGTCATTACTGAATAAATTGTTGTTTCTGTTCTACAAGAAATCATGAATAAAACAGGTCAATTATGACCTAATTAAATTTCTCTCACTATTTGTCAAGTATATAAAATCAAACAATCTCCAATTTATTGATAAGGGCTTTTGTAACCAAAAAAATTATGATCTTGACTATAATTATCAAAGAGATTAATAACAATCCCACTTCTTTTTTCATGTGTCTGAATGGCCTCCAGGATCCAAGATTAATTTCTCTCTTTGTCATAATGGGGATTCTTCTTAGAAAATGACAATAATGGCAGAGCATTAAACTAAAGTGTGTCAAATTTCCTCAGTTGTTAATGAAAAGAAATTATGTGATTTGATTTTTTTTTGTATTGGAACAAGAATTTCTACTGATATAACTGGATGCTCCTTGAACTGTTTAATCTCATAGCCCATCAGATTGATGAAGTTATTAGAACTGTCTCCCAGTTGGTGAAGAAAATTAATATCAGGCTTATCTATCTATCTATCTATATATATATATATATACATATATATATATATATATATGAAGAAAGATCAGGAATAGTTGGTTATTATTGACTTATAGTTCTCTGAAATTTTTGGTACTATATAGTTCTTATATTTTTGGTACTATAGTTCTCTGATATTTTTGATAATATATTACATTACATTGTAGTTACTAGCAATAAAAATGTGTAGAAAAAAATAGACCATGTCAGATGTTTAGGGAAAATAACATTAAGTAAGGATTTAAATTATTCCATAGTAAGCCTGTAGTGAAAGAGTCTTGGACTGCAGGAAAGTTCTGGAAGCAAAGAAGGGGAATGGAAAGGCCAATTCATAAAGTCCTTACTGGAGTTAAGAAGCTGTTCTATGTTCTAGAATTGAACACAGCATATATGCACATGTAGAAGACCTTCAGTGAGTCTCAAATAGTAATAACTTGCTCTGGAGTTTCTTCTTCCTTTTCATCTCCCATATTTCTTCCATAGGAATGATGCCAATAGGGCTATCTATTTTACAGGAAGCCAACACCATAAATGCATGTTTCCTATTTAACCTGGTTGGAACTGTAGAATAACAGATTTTCAGGATTCTCTGAGAAAACCAGCTAATCAACATGCAAGCAAACAAACAAAAATGCTCCTTCATACAACCATCAATTTATTTCCCACTCTGCCAAAAATTAAATGTGTGTCAAAGCTGGCACAGTTAGATCTAACTCTAAAGTAATTTTTTTCCATCACTTTGCACCACTTCTTTCAAAATTCCCTCTCACATAAAAGAAAATATCTTAGTTTTCTTTCTGTCTCTTTACTCTTCTGTTAAAAATTGATATTGTATAAGTAATGATCAGTGAACACTTACAAACACATATATTACTCTTTCTTCCCTACTTGCATCTGTAACAGAAGTTAATTCCTTGTAAATGCATAACAGGCTTAATTTTTTTTTTTTTGGAAAGCAATGATCTATACTTATTTTTTTCTTTGTAAAAAGGAGTATCCTAATGTTATGAGCATAAATTAGTTAATCCAATGAGGAAAGTCCAATGACACCCAAAAAATTAATGGTCCTGTGATTTCTAAGACAAGATATATTTTAAAGTCTTATTGATTGAATTGTTCTTCTCATCTTGCCAAGTAATGTAAATATCTATTGTAGAACATTCTCTGCACTGGCCAGGGACTGGGATTATACCTTTACCATTAATAGATGGATATTTATGCTCTGGGTCTCCTAAGTAATTTTCTTTATAAAAGTCTAATACTCAATTATAAAATATTGACTTTGCTAAATTTGGAAATTAGATTTTGTTTTGGGAATCCCAGGTAAACACTCTGAAAGAGAGACAGGGTGACTGGGTTTTATCAGTCTTAGCACCGAGAAACTTTGCACAATGAAAGATCCATAATTTACATATGGTTTTCATTGAATTCAAAATACTTGTCACCTTGTCAAAATGTAGAAAACTTTCCTTTTCCTGTACTTGTTAGGAAAGAAATATGAGGTTAGGAATAAAAGGACTTCCAGAAGGAAAAATCCCGGTTCTTTCCATTTTAACCATGAAGATGAATTATAAAATTAGCAAGACTGGAGCAATGGTTGCAATACTTCTCATGTTGTTAAACATTATAAGGAAACATCCACAGAGATAGAAACTTTGCATAAACCTCATTTTAAAAATGAATTCTTTCCAGTAAGTAAAAACAAGAGACAATTTACTAAATGGTAAGGATTTTGAGAGAAGTAAATAGAATCCTATTTGTATGGTAGGATTATAATATTTAATAAAGCAAATCCTAATCTACTAAGAATGAGATAATTTTTTACTTGATAGCTCATTCCTAACAATTTTGATTTAAACAGCAAATAATTTATTTCTTTCAAAAGATTCATCTAAAATAGAGAAACTTATAGTGATGGACTTGTAAAAAATTACTTTTGTTAATCAACATCAAGTGTTTAGTGCTGAGAAAATTTGTCTCTAAAATCACAGGTGATTTCAAACTTTGCTGTTTGAAATCACAGTTTGGGAGAATGGAACATATCACTCGTGTCTGGAGATCTGAGCTGTGTGGGGTCAGTATGACATAGAAAAGCAGCTTCTTTTTCCAAAGCAGGAACAGAGATTTAGATGGGGTTTTGTTGAACATAATAATATTCTATGTATATCTTAACTTTATATTTTCCAAGGAAATAAGGCACTGGGTACTCTTCTAACCCTGATGACAAAATATAATATTCCCAATATAACCTGAAAACAAACACAACAACAACAGGAATCCCAAGGGTATGGCCAAAGTTATAGGAACAATGCTTTCCACTGTTGCTGAAATGTGACTGACAATTTCTCTTATTTTGAATGATTACTGTTTTCCTACAAATGATGTCCTCGGTTCCACTTTATTCCTTCTGCCTCCTGAACAAAGATTGTTGGGCTACCCAATTTCTAAACTGTTGTCATATCATGACCTAGCCCCCTATTTCCCTAGTCTCTTACAGTCATTCAACACCACTCATACCCTTTAATAAAGCCCTCCTCCAGGTCCTCCTTTCTGAGTTATTGCCTGTCCCTCTTGGTCACTTCCTGTGCTGCAGCCAGTGACTACAAAACAAAACTAAGTTAGTTTGACCATAAGATAGGGTGTCACAAAAATGTATACACGTACTTTGAATAATTATAAATGCAATGTTTATTAAAATACATTTCATTTTCAAAACTGAGCTATCAGCTGTTAAAGTGTATATACATTTTGGGGGACACCCTGTATATTCCTTGCAGTTCTATTCTTCTGTTATTTTATACTAGAGGCCTGATGCACGGAATTCGTGCAAGAGTAGGCCTTCCTTCCGCTGGTTGCTGGCACCGGCTTCCCTCTGGCACCCGGGACCCAGGCTGGCTTCCCTCCAGCTGGCACCCGGGACCTGGGCTGGCTTCCCTACGGCTGCTCACAGGCACCCAGGACCCGCACTTCTCTCTGGCTGCCAGCAGTCACCCAGGACCTGGGCTTCCCTCCAGCTCTGGCTTCATCAGGAAGGACATTCAGAATGACGTCTGGAAGGATGGCTGGTCTAATGAGCATATTACCCTTTTATTATTAAAGACTAGAAGCCCAGTGTGCAAAATCTCGCAGCCCCACCCACCCACGCATGCAACCCTGCCCACACGCGGGCACCTCACCACGCAAGCAGCCTCGCCCACCCGCGCTGGTCTTTGGTCATTACAGCCTTAGAACCACAGGCCTTTTATAATATAGATTAGCAACTTTAGTTGTTGTACCAACCCTAAATGCACAGCAAAAAAACATATTATTTTCTGGGAAATAAACTCAAGAACAGCAAACATTTCAATATTCTTTAGATATTTACATAAACATCACTACCAGCCTTGAAAAAAGAAGCTAGACAGTTATGACCAGAATTATAATTAGTATTATAATTTTTGAAAAGTATTTGGAAGATATGCTTTGAAGACATCTGGGTGAATTCTTTTTTTTTAGAAACACTATAGAATGGTTCCGAAGTGTGGATATAGGTTAAAACCTAGATTTTCAGAGAGGAGAAAATAACTGCTTCAGAAGCAACTGGGGAACTTGTTGGTTCTTGTGGGTTGTGGGGAGGAGTCGGGGTTATGGAGGCTTATTAATTGGTAGATCTCTGAATATCTACTAGGAAAGGTAATCAGGCCCTAGACCACAAAATGGTAGAGACTAAGACAATGAGTTGGTTACTAGAAACCCACCAAGTAGAACTAGGAGACACCATCAGTTTGGATGTGAAAGCTGGCTTGTCTTGCTGGTGTGTCACTAGGACACCTCAGTCCTCTCTATGGCTGTTGAACTGGGGAGTGGGCAGGGTTCCCTGGGCATGGAGGAAGGAAAACCTGCAATCCTGTTGGAGTGGGCACTCTCTGCTTATGCTCTATGGATGAGAGAGCAGATCTTGAGGCTCATGTTTTCAGGAATTGATGAAAATACACAAGCAGGATTTTTAACAAAATTTAATATTTTTGAAATTGCAATGCATAGTAAAGGCAATATTATTCAAACCACAGGTATTCATCTTCATTAGATGCATGATGAACAAATGAAGAAAAGATAAAACCATTAATGGATGACAGTCCTTCTTGGATATTTATTTTATAACACAAGGGTGCCCCGGCTTTTTGCTACTTTGTGTATGTGTGTGTGTGTGTGTGTGTGTGTGTGTGTGTGTGTGTATACCTGTGTGGATTTGTGTTTTAGCTAGTTCTTCTATAAAGGGCAAATTTAGACCCCAGATTTGATTTTTTTTCCCTTTACAGCAGTTCTGGTAGATATATTAATATAAATATCCTTATATATAAAACTCTAAGGCTCATGCCCATAATGTGAATATGATATTTTTAAAAGGCAAAATATAAATCTTTGATACAGCAGAATAAATACCTCTTCCAAGTTACTCTTTGCCAGAATATATCTCAAGAATGGAGTAGATTAAAAGTGATTGAATTGAAAATTAAAATTCTGGTGTTCTTTTCATAATGGGTAGCTTCTATATACAAAAAGTGGGGATATTGTGATTGTCCCAAATCACTGCCCTTGATGGTGTCCACCCACTGCCAAAGCATCTGGCACTTTAGTCAAGAATATTAAAGGATAATGTAATAAAAAAAGGCAAGCCATCGTTCATAATCACATATACAGAACTCGTTTTGCTGACTCAGCAATTCCTATTTAAACCAGTCATTTTGATATTTTCAGTCTACCATCCTTTGCTTTGTGCAGATTTAACACATTCTCCCAGGGCATTGGACTATATGTATGTTCTGATTTGTACTATTTACTTTGATGTTGACACCTTGCTTCAGGTTCCATTCCTTTTTGTTGCTTTAATTAGTGTACTGTGAAAATTCTACTTGAGGCACTGGGCAAGAATTTCTATGGGGAATCACTAGAAAACAGACTGAATCATTTAGAATGCTTTTGGCTTTAAGAAACAGAAAAAAATAACTGCAAATAATAAGCAACATGGTCCACAAAACAGAAAGTTTTAAAGTTAAGGAGTCACCCATTTCTTGACTGAATAACGTTATTAAGGTTACTGTATCTTCACTAGCTCCTCTCATGGTCATAACTTGACTGTAGCCACTTTAGGCATCACCTCCAGACTAACCATGATCAGCAGAAGAAGGGGGCATTTCTTGTGTGACTGCTTTTATGACAAAGGAAATCTTTGCTAGAAGCTACCTGGTAGATTTTATTTCATTTGTCAGAAGTGGGTCACACGTGTTGGCTTATGTGCTTTGTATCACCAGAGGGCTTGACCTCTGTACGTTGTTTCTCGGGCTCCCAGGACTACTGGTTTCTGGCTGGGTTTGGCCCAAGGGAGGCACTAGTGAGAAACTGAAGGATGTGCAGAAGAGAACATGGTGTTTCTCCCCTTCCTCTCCCTAGGCGACATCTCCAGCTGTGTGTCTCTGTTGCTCTGACACCTGCTAGATTGGCGGCCAGTTAGTCTAGATTTTTAGGTAATCAGGTCACTGGGCTCTGGTTAAACTTCTTATTCCTTTAGTTTTTCCAGCTTAGAGGTAGTTGTGGCTTGGTTGCCTTCCCTTCAACTCTTCCATCACTTGTGTGAGAAATTGTCCGCATTGAATGTCCTTTGTTTCAAATGTTTGCAGTGTTTTGAGATTTCCTGGTTAAATCCTGAAGGAGATGTGCCCACCTCTAAACCAATTACTAGTAAGGAAAGTGGAGTCTCCAGAATTAGATGAAAGCATTCAGGGTTTACTCAAAGGTGAGAACCTTCCACATTTTTGGGGGTGTGGATAACCTCAAAAGAAGATGGTGTTTCTGTTTGAAAGGGTGAAGGTAGGCAGTTTGTGCTATACAGATTATGAAATTTCTATTTTCTAAGATTCTGTGTATGCAATGAAGGGGAAATTCCCCTATATTTGTCTGATAATAAACTTGTACAAAAGTACACAAAGATAATTATTGCAAAGTAAGAAGCAATTAGAAAAGAAATTCAAAAATTTGCATTTTGTCCCTGTATAAGTCTATTTGGGCTGCCATAACAAATACAATAGGCTGGGTGACTTAAACAGCAGAAATTTATTTTCATAGTTCTGGAAGCTGGAAGCCCAAGGTAAAGGTACCAGCAGGGTTGATTTCTGTTGAGGCCTCTCATCATGGCTTGGAGATAACCACCTGCTTGCGGTGTCCTCCTATGTCTTTTTCTCAGGATATATGCATGGAGAGAGAGAGCATGAGCTCTGTGGTGTCTCTTCCAATAGACACTAATCCTATCAGCTCGTGGCCTTATTACCTCATTTAACTTTTTTATCTCCTTAAATGCCCTGTCTCTGAACATAGTCACATTGGGCTAGGTGTCACCATATGTATTTTGGGAGGACACCATTCAGTTCATAGCCATCCCAGATTGGTTTTGTCATATATGATGATGTTTGGCAATTTTCTTTAACCACAGTTTTCTGCCATGAAGTAGGGATGTTGGCACACTGGCATTGCGGGTGAAAGGACTTACGCAAGGGGAAAAATGGGTAGCCATTAGGCTTTACTCAGGTTGTTGATTAGCTCTATACTGTGACTTTAGGAAAATGATATAATATTTTTTCTTATTTGACCTGGTCCTGTGTTCAAGGGTGTATTAATAATGAGGTATTCTTCTCATCTTGCGTGCCTTGCCTTGAATACAGTTGTTAGTCCTGAGTTATAAATTTATGCTTCTTTTAGGGACATAATTTGGACTGGTTTAGGGAGGAGGGACAATGAATTCCTGCTGCTTTTTCTTCCATCAAAACATGGATTTGAGAGATTTTAATTACGCATGAATTAGTGTGGAGAATTAACCACTCCTTCCCACATGTTGTGATTATTCTAAACTCTTATTCTGCATTCCAGACCAAAGGTCGACATGAAAAAGATAAAAATAGATGTTTAGAAACACCTGAGTTTTGTATAAATTAAGGTTTGTTAACAATAGAATTAGAAATCTGAATTAATGGTCTAAATGAGAAAAGGCCAGACACAGAAATAAAAGTTAAATGTTCAGAAAGCAACACGATTTGATTCAGTGAGTAAGATATGCATGAGAAGTTGATTGTATTAGTGGGAAGCTATTGTCAGGAAGACAGAAAAGCATTTAAAAAGATGGAAAAATCAAGTTTTAGAAGACACAAGTGGAATGTCATGAAACATACTCTCAGTGTCCTACCCTAGGGAGAGTGAAATAGGTGCACATGGCTGGAATGAGCTGAGTTGAAGAAGGGTCCTGAGGAGAGGTGCAGTAAGGGGCAAACATCCTATATCAGATGATGAAGGCTACATGCACAGCGATGATCTAGAAACGGCCCTGCCTCTGGAAGTAAGCCAAAACATGAGGATTGTCCCCAAGGATAGAGGAAGGATTATGAATGGAGTTCACAGAGTTGTGAAGGGAATGAAAGAAAAATGGTAGGAATTTGATTAAGAGCAAATAACGACTAGGTTAATAATTTTTTATATTTATTTATTACCATTCTGTATACTCTAGTCACAGAATATAAAGTCAAAGGGAACTCTTGACCTCTTATCTTCCAAAACAAAACAAAACAAAAGCAAACCTCTGAGGTAGATATAATTAGCTCTCTTTTAAATATGAGAAACTGACACTCAGAATTTATGGGTCTCACCCCAACACAAATGATGAGAACTTCCTAAGTAATTGAAGTCTGCGTTTTGGGGGCTGCCTAAGCTCCTTTTCATAGTGACAAAGGAACATTGTAAGCAATGCATGAAACCTTTGCAGTTAGATTCCTCACATTGGCACCTACATATCAGTACAAGTTTCTGCTGTCTTTGCTCATTGACAACGGGGCAATTTTTGGTGTGTGAATGAAATACAAATACAGGCAAGATAAATTCCTCAGTGGATTTTGCTATATAGAAAAATGGGTTTAGAGTGAAAAATGTAGAATGGACATCAACATTTAAATTTTGTAGTAGGTTCAAATTTCTCAGGTCAGAAAGCCCTAATGTGCAAACAAGCTCTAACTTTTTAGTGCTAGATTCTATCCCAAAATCCCGTATAGTCTGATGCCAGAAACCTTAGAGAAATCTTGAGGAGAGGGTCCCCATTTGTCTTCTCTTAGCTCTACTAGGTATCTCATCCCACCTGGGACTTTGATAGGGACTTCCCTCCATCGGCTTTAGCTGAGGCTTCTGTCTTTCCCTCTGTACTTTGAATGCATGGTCCATGCCACTTCCCATTGTGACAGGGCCATGAGACATGTCCCATAGTCTCTATCCCTTTTCTTTATCTGCCCTTCTCTCACCTTTCTTGAGGCACAGGGAGGGTTGGGCTGCCCTCTCATTCTCATTCCTCCCTGGGCTGCTAGAACACTTGGTGAGGCTGTCATAAACTCTCTTGGAGATCAATGACCATCTATTTCCTACTGTCCCCTCCATGCATTTGAAAGGCGGCAGAAATAGAATGTTGGGGAACCAGCTAGTATTGTAAGAACTATTAATCATGCTCTGTTAACCATGATTGTTTTATTCTGATTAAAGATGGCACTTGTACCCTGGCTGGAGCTGACTTGGAGATGCAGCCCTCCCTCCCCATTTGGAGCTGCCTATTATCATGGAAAGATTAACAAAGATTTGTGACAGAAACCAGAATAGCCAGCCCTTTGAAGACCCCCAACCCTTTCTGCATACCTCAGGCCTTTGCAAATCTCCAGCCTGCTTACCTGTTAATTTTGGCACTCCCTTTGGCTGTTTCCCCATGTAACCCCAGTCCTTGCATATCACTAAACCCCTTGAAGACGCCTGGTCCTTTTGCATATCTGGCTAACCTGCTGCTCTCCCATACTGCCAGCAATATTGGGATAAACGCTCATACTGTATATGATTCAACCCTGTCTCTGCTTAATCGGCTCGAGTAGTGACAGGCAGCATGGACCCATTGTTTGTCTGGTTACACACTGATGATGTGAGAACTTCCCAGCATTTCAGTGAAATACTGAACAACTGTCTTCTACTTCCAAGTTTTCAAGTTAACTGTGGACCTTTTCTAACACCTGCCCGTCCCCGTCCCCACCGCCCTCCAGCATTAATTTGGGCCAGGAGAGGGCTGGTATATAGTGCTTCTGGAGGATTTTTATCTAGTCTGATGCACATGGCAGTTGGTGGAGGGCAGGAAAAAATACTGTATTATCAATTCTGAAAACCTTAAAAACTCAGAATTTGATGCCTTTGTTTTCACACTGCAGAATAACGGTTCTTTTGGGGGCAAGGCCATGCTCACAAAGGGCATCAAAATGTAGAATTATAGAGATTTTAAAAAAGACAATAGTTTCATCTCACTGTAATTATTTTGATTTCATTTTGAATAAAAACTCCACTTGTACTACATTTTATAGCACACAGGTCTTCTGATCTATACAGGTGCATAAGCTTGAATTCTTTTATCAGTGAGGTACAACCTAAGGTACCAATTTTCAACCGTCACATAAATTAATTACTAAAATTCTGCAGTACACCAAAAATATATTTTTTTGCCCATCTGACAAAAAATAGGTATCATTTTGATTTATTCACACTGGATGATGATTGTTGTGTTGGCTGTTGTCATTTTTAAATTTGACAATCTAAGAGAAAGGAGGTCAGTGCCCCTGATTAAATAGTCGGGTATTATTGCAGCACACGTGTTGAAAATTGCTGACCTAAAGCAATGATTTGTTGACCATTATGTTATATCTTTGGGACATTTTTTTTTCACTCTTATCCAATGACCACCTGCAATAAAACCCTTTGAGATAGCTGTTAGAAATTCAGATGCAAGCCGAACAGCAATTTACTGAATCTGGGACAGGGCTTAGGGCATCTGCATGTTAACAACTACCCCCAAGTGATACTTTATGCT
Source organism: Eptesicus fuscus (assembly GCF_027574615.1). Taxonomy (NCBI): domain Eukaryota; kingdom Metazoa; phylum Chordata; class Mammalia; order Chiroptera; family Vespertilionidae; genus Eptesicus; species Eptesicus fuscus. Next base: position 38,464,549 of record NC_072478.1, on the reverse strand, counting down.
AATCAATTTTGAGAAACACTGATATAGGATTAACTAGATTAGGCTGAGCTATTTCACTTTCCAGGGTAGTTCTAACAGGAACAAAACTAATTGAAGATATTTCTTTTAAAAATGAGAAAGTATCTAATATGTACTCATTGGATTAGGAAGCCTTATAACTTTTATTTATGCCCCATATAATTCTAAAGATAACTATATTATGCTGATGGAAATTTAGTTTTATTGGGAAATTCCCTACACTTGAATCACTCCAATCATGCTTAAAGAGATAGAATTCTATCCAGTTTTTTTCTTCTCTATACACTACACAGTAAAGTTGAGTCATATTTGGAAAAAAAAATTTCTTTGCTTCTCTGTGCTTTATAAAAGGATCATCCTAAATACACACACATACGCACATGCATACACAACATAAAGTACTCTCCTACTTCCTGTCCAGAAGAAAAATAGAATGTGGATCTAAATCCTTATTTTATGGTTTAATTTCATGCCTTCATTACCGAGAAGTGAAATACACTGTGTCAGCTTGCTAGGGCTGCCATAACAAATGACCACAAATGTGATGACTTAAAACACAGGAATTTACTCTCTCAGTGTTCTGGAGGCCAGAGCCCAAATCAAGGTGTTGGCAGGGCTCAGCCCAGAGAGAAATTATTCCAGCCTCTTCTCGTTTCTGGGAGCTCCAGGCATCTTTGGCTTATGGCTGCATATGCAATCTCTGCTTCCATTCACATGCCTTTCTCCTTTTATGTCTGTCTTTACGTGCTTTTATAAGGACACTTGTCGTTGGACTTAGGGCCCCCTCGGATCATGCAGAATGATCTCATCTGGAGACCTACAAAATCCTCTTTCTGAATAAGTTCTTATGCGCAGATCCCTGTGGTTAGGATGTGATGGCCGTATTTCTTTCTTTTTTTTTTTTTTGCATTTGTACATTTTTCCAGAATGGCTGTGTGTACTTCTCCATGCCTCCCTCCCTGGGGGATGGCAGAGTGGCTAATGAGGAACTAATGGTCCAAAGAAGAGAGCAAGTAGCAGGAAACAGAGAAACATGATCATCCAGTCTGCCATCATAAGGACTGACTTTAATCTTTCTAAATCCTTCCAAAACTTGGTATGAGGGAAGTGGGAGTCTGTTTCTTTAACTTAGAATGTGAAGTAAACTTAGCTTTGAGCTGGGGAAATAAATTCTGTTCAGTTTGTGGGAATTGTGACTTATGTTTTAAGTGAATGTTAAGCCTCTTGCTTAAGGAAGGCATCAAGTGAGTAACCACTCATCCGCCAGCCTTGGGGAGCTGTTCATCGCGGAGTCCTCAGACTGCCCGTCACATCATTAACTTTAATTATTTCTTCGTATTTAAAAAGAGATGAAAGGAAAAGGAAAGCTAATTAATTTAAAACATTGATGGTATATCTTTTTCAGTAGAACTTCATTTAAAATAAAAGTGTAAAATTGCCTTTAAGCAAAATGCTATCACAGGAGGGAAAGAGACAGAATGTGAACTAAATACGGATAGAGGTCTTGAATGTTGGTTGGTAGCTTTGGACATTTCTTCATGCCTGAGGGACAGTTGTTCGTCTTTGCTATAGTATTGATTTAAAATGGTTATTATAACACTGAAATCTTAAAAATTTGCAGGAACAATGTTGTTTGCCATCAGTATGTAGTACCAGGAACGGTAGGTTTTGAACCCTTGTATGGTTCCCTAAGGGCAGTATTAATTTTGTAGCACAGGGCCCACAGTGAGTGTGTACAGAAGAAAAACACTGAATAGTCTGCAGAGCTACATGCATAAGGCTGTGAAGCAAGACAAGCACTTCCCTTGTTTTCTAGAAAAAAATGCCCTGGAGTTTAGAGGAAGCAAATCATCCGTTTCCTTACTTTCTCTATCAGATGAGTTTGTGCTGTGATGTTTAACTTTTGATACAACTGATTTTAGAGGCCATGGTTAAGCAAATCCATTAAAACAGGCTGGTACTGGCACAAGAACAGGCATATAGATCAAGGGGAAAAAACAGAGCCCAGAAATCAACCCTGTATTGTTCAGGAAAAAGAAATGTAAAAATGTGTGTATAGCAGATTAGATAATGAAGGCAGGCATGACCTGGATGTTTTTACTATCTCACTGAACGGACTCAGTCCAACCTCAGTTTAGAAAGGTTGTTGGTTTTTACATGGAAGTATGATGCTGGAACAACTTTTAAAGATCTTTAATGCCAAAGAAAGGAAAATTTTTAAAAACATATTTTTATTGTTTTCAGAGAGGAAGGAGAGGGAGAGAGAGATAGAAACATAAATGATGAGAGAGACTCATCGATCAGCTGCCTCCTGCATGGCCCCCATTGATGATTGGGCTCACAACCCGGGCATGTGCCCCTGACTGGAATCAAACCTGGGACCCCTCAGTCCAAAGGCTGACACTCTATCCAGAGCCAAACCAGCCAGGGCAGAAAGGAAATTTTTAACATAAGCTTTACAATTTAGAACAATGACTTAGGAAAGTTATCTTGTGAGATATGCTATTATTTTTTAGGTACAATGTTGAAGTATTTTTAAAGTTGAAATATTAATTGCAGATCTCCAAAATCTCTTCCATATCTCCAAAATGCTTTTTTAAAAAAGTGAAGTGGAATTTTTAGAATTGGCACAATTTATAACTTTTCCCAAAATCTCTGTGCATGCAGCTGTTTTGCTTTAGGAACATGGACTCAAAAGAATACCAAGTGACCTGTTAGCATGAAAATCTGAATCCTGTTCTATAAATCATAAGACAAAGTTATGAAATTGAAATGAGTCACCTGAGAAAATTTACTTTATAGCTTCTATTTGAGCAAAAATACCATTTATAATCACTTCCTAATCATCATATTTCAAAAATCAAAAATGTTAAATCTGTGGCATAGAGCAAATATTCTAAACATTCACAAGGCACAAAAGAAGACACAGAATAGCCTCAGCAATCTTGAGAAAGGAAAACAAAGTTATAGATAGTGGTATTAAACTATACTACAAAGCCACTGTAATTGAAACAGGCTGGTACTGGAACAAGAACAGGCAAATAGATCAAGGGAACAGAATAGAGAACCCAGAAATCAACCCTTTCCTTTATGATTAATATTTGATGAAGGAGGCAAGAGTATACAATGGAATAAAAACAGTCTCTTCAATAAATGGTGTCAGGAAAATTAGACAGGTGGATGGGCAAAAAATGAAACTAGACCATCAACTTACATCAGACACAAAAATTAACTCAAAATGGATGAAAGACTTAAATATAAGTTGCAAAACTATAAAAATCCTAGAAGAAAACAGACAGTAAAATCTCAGACATATCTCATAGCAATATTTTTGCCAATATAATTTTCTAGGGCAAGAGAAGCAAAGGAAAAATAAACAAATGGGACTACATTAAATTAAAAAGCTTCTGCACAGCAAAAGGAACCATCAACAAAATGAAAAGGAACTCACTGTAAGGGAGAACATATTCGCCAATGATACATCTGATAAGGGGTTAATTTCCAAAAAAATTAAAGAACAACTTAAATTGTACAACTCAACACCAGGAAGACAAACAATCCAATTATAAAATGTGCAGAGGATCTGAATAGACACTCTCGAAAGTGGACATACAGAAGGCCAATGACACATGAAAAAATGCTCAAAGTCACTAATCATCAGAGAGATGAAAATTAAACCTACAATGAGGTTTCACTCACACCTACCAGAATGGCTACCATCAATAAATCAACAAACAAGGATGTGGAGAAAAGGGAACCCTAGTGCCCTGTTGGTGGGAATGCAGATTGGTGGAGCCACTGTGGAAAACATTAGCGTTACCTCAAAAAATTAAAAGTGGAACTGCCTTTTGACCCAGCAATCCCACTTTGAGGAATATATTCTAAGAATCCCAAAACACCAGTCAGAAAGGATATATGCACTGGTATGTTCACAGGAGTGTTATTTACAATAGGCAAGATCTGGAAACAGCCCAAGTGCTCATCAGTAGATGAGTGAATAAAAAAGTGGTGGTACATTTACATGATGGAATACTACATGGCTATAAAAAAGAAGGGAATTCTTACCCTTTGTGACAGCCTGGATCAACTTGGAGATTATCATGCTAAGTGAAATAAGCCAGTGGGTGAAAGACAAATGCCATATGATCTCTCTTATATGTGGAATCTAATGAGCAAAATAAACTGATGAAGGAAATAGAACCAGAGGCATGGACACATGGAATAGACTGGCACTGTTAGAGGGGATGAGGATAGGAGGTCTGGATAAAAGAAGGTGAAGAGATTAGCCAAGAACATACATACATAGTGTGTGGACACAGACAACAGTGTGGTGAAAGCCAGGGGAGGTGGAGTTGGGGCTGGGTGGATGTGGGCAAAGAGGGGGGAAAGTAGAGGACATCTGTTAATAGTGTCAACAATAAAAATGTAAATATATATATGACAAACAGTATTCTATAGCCCTTAGTTTATTGCTTTTACTATTTCAATAAACAAAACAAAACAAAAAAAACCACAACATTTCATACCTCTTCAATGAATATTTGGCTTTTAATATTTATCACAGAATGTGTTATTTTAATATAATACTTTTCAATAGAGCTCTTAACCACAGAAATAATGTCAAGTATTCTAGCAAAGCAATAGTTTTATTTTGTCCTTGCTTTTTCATATGTTAAATATGAAAGGCTTTGAATCACTTTATCAGTTTTGAGTGATCTCAAAGAAATATTCCAGAGACTTCTAAAACTGAAATATTTTTGTAAATAGTCTTCTCCAGGCAAACATATATAACCAAACCTTCAATGTATAGGAACTCTTCAGGGGGTGCTTTTTTCCTCAATAGAAATGTTTTATCTTTTGAGCATCAAAACTACAACAGTGTTTACAAAGAAATTCATGAAGGAGCAACAGAGAGGAAGCAAAAAAAAACAACACCCCAAAACAAAACAAAAAACAAACACACACAAAAACCCTCCTAATAAGTATAATATAAAAACTGTTACCAATATTCTAAATTCTTACAATTAAATAGTAATATTTAGATTTTAAAATTAGGTTATATTAATTAGAATGGTCTTTACTGTAATAATAACTGCTGTTTAATGTGCTTGGATTTTATGTCTATTCTGTTTGATTATCAGTACAATTTTCTAAAGACATTTTTTTTTTTAGTGTTTCTAGAATTCTTTGGTTCATGCTTTTATTTTTTTTATTATTTTTTTTAAATATATTTTATTGATTTTTTACGGAGAGGAAGGGAGAGAGATAGAGAGTTAGAAACATCAATGAGAGAGAAACATCGATCAGCTGCCTCCTGCACGCCCCCCACTGGGGATGTGCCCGCAAACAAGGTACATGCCCTTGACCGGAATCGAACCCGGGACCCTTCAGTCCGCAGGCCGACGCTCTATCCACTGAGCCAAACCGGTTTCGGCTGGTTCATGCTTTTAACATGATTGTTCTAGTCATTAACTCAGAGTTAAGGTGAAAATATCCATACACACACAAAAAAGAGAGAGGACTAGAGATATGGGGATAAGCCTTTAAGTTTAAAGAAAATGTTGAAGATGGTCTACTGAGGAACAATGAGTATTCTGGAAGTCCCTATTTCATTACTAATATTCGTTGCTTTGTTTTTTAAAAACCAATGGCAGTAATTTCATATAAATAACTTTAGATATGTCTTCTATTTGTATGCAAAAGGGCATACATACTTCCACTTTTCATTCTTGTAAGGTTTGAGGCGCAGGAAACTGGAGTGGGGGAAGACCAAGGCATATTACAGGAAGGTTTATTCCACAGGAGGGAAAGGAGCAGGGACCCAACGGGGCTGCCTCCACAGATGCAGGGGAATGGAGAGAGAGGAGAGCAGCGCACCTGGGAGTGTGGAGCGGCCTTTTAAGGGAACAGGAAGGGGTTGGGTCCAGGGCGGAACTGGAAGGGGTGGTCCCCAGGGCACTCAGCACACGCTGATTGGTGGTTCAATGTCTTGGGGATGTCGTGGTGGCAGATGCCAGTAACGTCATAACTCCGCCTTTCGGATGCATGCATCGGCTCTGGACTCCTCCCCCTGCCTCGACCTAACAATTCTTAGATGTCTCTTTGCCCTCAAAAGTCTTTGAGCATAAGAAAGAAAACTATAGTAGAAAACTAATAGATTGGGAAAGAGTAGTTTTATTTGAATTTCTAAATGTCTTCTATTTTATTATACATCTGACCACAGATTGGATTGTCTGACACATAAACTGTTTGGGTTTTATTTATCAATAGAATTATCTAAGACAATAATGTGGGTACTATAGTACTACAGTATTTTATTTACCTAAGATCACTAATAAATGTATAGAAAGGCTTTTACCCAAGCTCTAATGTCCATAGATACTGCTGTCAATCTTATGTCACTATTTTTAGGAGTCAAATTCCTATGTGTTATCCACATTTAACTTTTCACAACTAGAATACAAAATAATTTTTGAATAGCTAGCTCATGGTTCTGTGAAAAATTAGCCTCCTAACTACAGTTCACCATTTCTTTAGAGTTATTTTCTTTCTTTATCCTCAGGATACATACCCTAAATACTAAGTTTATAAGTTGCCCAGGGATACTCCTCTTTCCCTCCCTCTTTTCCTCCCCCTCCCCACTACCTCCTTAGCATGGTTATAGTATTAATTTGAAACACACCTTCAATTTATTTGTTTTTATTTTGAAGCACTGTAACAAAGATCTCTTGTATATGTTCTTTTAATGACAAATCTATTGCCCATGTAAATGGTGTGTTATCAATATTGCTAATCTAACTGTTAGGCACAACATTACAGGTTAAGTAGAACACTTATACATAAACTTATAGAGAAAGATATACATTAAGTAGAAATTGTCTGCCATTAAAAATATTGTCAGTAGTCTACTCTTTTTACTACACTTCATCTTAAAATATGTAAGGACATAAATTAAATCAACATGTATTTTTTATTCCTGACCCAACCTATGTATAGCCAAGCAAATGGGCAAGGGAATAGTTACAAGACAAATTGTATGTCTTTGCTTTGTTACAGGCTATTTGTCACTATAACAAATTGATATTAAAGAGCCATCTTTGATATCATTCTTCAACAATATTTTCCCTTTGTCACTGTTCTTTACATTCTTTACAAGTACTTTTTAGAGGATCTGTTTTTGAGACATTTAAAATAGGCTTTCATACTATTTGGTTGTATGTAGGTTCAATAGATTGCTTTGGCAACAGGGAATGTTGACTTTTTCCTCCTTTTAAACCTCTTTTAAGAGGCAAACTTCTTGTGTATGTGCAATAATTTCAATTCATGATAATTTGGGGGCAGAAACATCAACTAACTGGGATAATGAAGACATTTCAAAGGTAACATCTGGAAAAGCGGGTGGTGTGTACCATTAAAATACCTTGATTTCTCTTTCACTGTTATTTATGAGAGGAATTTGACATCTCTGCTCTCTGGGGTTTCCTGGAATCCTCTGAACAGCTGCATAGACACAGAAAACCAAGTGGGATTCCATTTACATAGGGAATAAAGGATTATACAAAAGTCTTTCATCACAAAGATAAGCTAACCCTGGTACTTAAAAAGAACTATGGAAAAGGGAAGTTCTTGCCAACTAACTTGGAAAGCTTCTTTTTAAAAAAGAAACTACTTCGAAAACTCTTGGCTTTCCTTGGAAGGTCACCTACATTCTGCCAGCTGCTACAGGTGGTACCTGACATTGGTGACCATTGTTACCCGGGTGGGACTGCAGGAAGGTTGCTTTAACAAATTAGACATGTTCAACGGGACACAAGCTGCCTCTTGGCACACTTCTGGAACTGGTGATAGTCACTGAAGAGCACTGTCCATTACTTCTGAGAATTTCTAACAACGAGATTGGTTCCTAAAAACTGAGAAAGAGCGAATGGGAAGAGTGCCTGCGAAAAGTATTATGCTAAATGAAATAAGCCAGCCAGGGAAAGACAAGTGTCACATGATCTCACTCATATGTGGAATCTAATAAACAAAATTAACTGATGAACAAAATAGATCCAGAGACATGGAAGCATGGAATAGACTAAGGAATCTCAGAGGGAAGGCAAGTGGGGGAAAGGCTGGGAGGAGAATAACGAAAGAATTTATATGCATATATGCACAACCCATGAACAGACAATAATAGTGTGGTGAAAGCCGGGGTGGAGAGGATCAATGGGGAAAAAAGGGGGACATCTGTATTACTTTCAACAATAAAGATAAATTTTAAAGATAAAATAAAAATAAAGAATGCTTGCAGAAAAAGGAGGAGGGACCAAAGTGAAAGCAAACTTTTAAATTTGGCAATATATTACAAATCATAATAATTCATCCAAGCTGACAATTTCTGTTGACTAAAACTGGATTTTTTTTTTTTTTCATATGGGAGTGATTGCCCTAGAAGATGAGGGACAGGGAGCAAAAAGTAATATGATTTCACCTTAGCAAGGCTAAAGGCTTTGTCTCACAGGATGTTTATCAAAACATTCTAGAAATATGTTTTAGATCAAAGAGCTTTTAGGTTCACCTAAAAGTGAGCTACAGGAAAACAAAATAAAATAGACTGTTCTAAATAATTTAAATATATGGGAGTAACTACACTGCAATAAGCAGGGTTGGTGGTGGTATTGTCTTAAATTGTATCAATTAAAGACAGATGAAAGAATATGCATGATGTCCATTACATATAATAATACTACTGAGTTGGTGACTAATTTGGTAAACTAGAGAACTATATATATACATATAATGATGTAAGCATAAGAGAATGCATTTCTTTGAAGAAAAATGAAATTGACCAAGTATAAATTTCAGTAAAAATTAGCTTTCCTGAAGTGATACAGAAAATGATCAAATGTCAATATGAATAAGAGAATATTGGAAATTATGAGTAGCAATCTAGAAAGTTGGAACCCTTATACTCAGTATGGATCACCCCACTCCCTCCCCCACTAGCAAGCCTTCTGCAAATAGACTCCATAGAAAACATTTTACAAGAGACAGAATGTGTTTATTTTACTAGGCGTTCCACTTTAGCTTGATGGTTTACTGGGAGTGTGGAATACTTGGAAAGGGCTCAGAAAGGGAAATAAAGAGAAATAGGAAATGGGTCAATAAAGAAAGGCACTCTAACTCGAAATAAAATATAAAGTGGAAGTAAACGGGTGGAACCAAATGAATATATAAAGTGATACGGTACTGACATTTTTAGCAACTTTTCCTGGACTCTTTTAAGGATAAGTCAGTGTGGTTTTAAAAGTAGCAGAAATAGCTGTGGGGTCCTGCTTAGAATTTATAGTTCCTTACTTGCCAGAATGAAATCCGGTGTCTTATCAAAACTGTCCAGTATGGAGCCTATCTCAACTTGGTACTCCTGATCCTCTTCAAAATACTTGGCCACTCCAGGACGGAAACACTCCCTGCTTCCCTCGGACGAAAGTAGAAAGCCAATAACCAAGACTCCTCTCTGTCCCTCAGAAAACACCCAGTCTCTCTCTTTTCTGTGCCTCGAGGCTTCTCTCCAGTTGCCCTTCTTCACTGTCTCTCACTCTTTACAAACATCCTCAGTTCCTCCATCTCACAGCCCACATGGATGGCTCCTCTCTGCCCCTCTCTCCGCTTCAGGTGCGGGGCTCTCTACTCACTATAAGAACGTATTGGAAGTGACGAGTAGCAATCTAGGAAGTCGAAACCCTTATACTCGGTACAGAGAATCAGCTCAAATTGGCCGTCCTTCTGAAAGGTTCCTTTCAGTGTTAATTAGTAATTGCCAGTTGGAAGAAGGCATGGTGGGATGCTAATTCGGGTCTTTTCAGGTACAGCAAACCCTGGTTAAAAGGCAAAGGACCAGTCTACATGTGGGAAGCAGTGCAATGGTAGCACTGAGAGCTCGTTTATTTATTAAAAATAATATTCAACTTGTATAATTTGAAAGCATTGATTCGAACGTTGGGAATAAGAAGGTAGACGATAATGATGTCATGCCTGTCCCTGAGGGGCCACATCCATCAAAGATTTTTGCAAAGAAAGACCCATCCTACAGAGCTAGTGCTAACTCTGTAGAATCATTTTTGAGAAATGTTGATAATTTAGATATTTTGTGAATGTTTTTATTATAATAATATATCAATTACCGAATACATGTCATTGACTTTCCTTTCTCTTAATATATTCACTTTAATGGATTGTGCTCAGCATGCTTAAAGAAGTATTCCCCTCCCCCTGGACTTTTGGATAGGAGTTTAGGCCAAGAGGATTATGATGTAGATTTTTAGAAAATAACCTGGGCTGTTTGAATTGCAGCTATATTTGGTTTAGAGTGTACAAGTACATACCAGCAAAAATGCAAGAGGTTATAACTAAAACTTGGGACACCAGGCCACTGTTGCAAATTATAAATATTCAAGTCAGATTTTCACTCATTAGATACATGAGTTTGTAATGTAATGCTTTCCTTCGTAGAAACCTATTTATAATCTATCTATATAAAACCCTAATATGCAAATAGACCGAATGGCCAAACAACCAAACAACCAGTCGCTATGATGTGCACTGACTACCAGGGCGTGTGCGTGGAACATGGTGGGCATCAACTGTGGCGGGATGGTGTAGCAGGTGAGCGGGGGCACCAGACCAAGGCGGGGCACTGGTCACTGTCATCGGGGCGAGCCTCTGGTGGTTACTGAAAACACTTTGCTCCCATGCGCCATGGTCCCACCCAGCACGCGCACTTGCTGCTGGTGCTGGCCCCTCTTGCACTCGCTGCTGGCGCCCAGCATGGGCCCCAATTGCTTGGTGCCATCAGTGGGTGCGAGTGGTGGCTGCTGGCCCCAACCGCCCCTCAAGACTTCTCCACCTCCCCCTGCTCCTGAGGGGCGATCGGGGCAGCAGCCACCACTTGTACCCACTGACAGTGCCAGCCCTGCTTGCACCTGCTGCTGGCGCTGGCCCCAATCACTCAGTGCAGTCAGCGGGTGTGAGCAGGGCTGGCACCATCAGCATGTGGGAGTGGCAGTGGTGGGAGTAGGGCTGCCTGCAGACAGGGGACCAGGGGCCATGGCAGGAGGGGCCCAGCGGGGGAGCAGAGGATGGGCCAAGACCAGCCCATGTGCCTACTGCAGCCTTGCAGCCCACAGTTTCTTTCAAGGTGCATGAATTTGTGCACTGGGCCCCTAGTAACAATAACAACAACATGGTAATAGTAATCCTATATAATAAAAGCGTAATATGCAAGTCAACCGAGTGGTAGAACGACTGGTCACTATGATGCACACTGACCACCAGGGGGCAGATGCTCAATGCAGGAGCTGCCCCCTGGTGGTCAGTGTGCTCTGACAGGGGGAGCACTGCTCAGCCACAAGTTGGGCTGACAGCTGGCAAGCGCAGCGGTGGTGGCAGGAGCCTCTCCCGCCTCCGCGGAGCACTAAGGATGTTGACTGAGACTTAGTCCTGCTCCCTGCGGGGAGCGGGCCTAAGCCATCAGTTGGATATTTATCCTGAGGGCTCCCGGACTGTGAAAGGTCGCAAGCTGGGTTAAGGGACATCCCCCCATGCCAGTGCACGAATGTTGTGCACTGTTCCTTTAGTAGCAACAATAATTACAAATGACATGTACCAAAGACTTGTGGATACTTTATGTGAACTGACTCATTTAATTTCCACAACAGCTTCATGACTTGGGTCATCTTACTCTGGTGATAATTTATGAGGGGACTGAAGTAGAGAGCGAAGTCATCTGCCACGGCTCATATAGCTATTATGTGGTAGAGCTAGGGTCTCAGCCCAGCAGTCTGACTATAGATTCACCACGTTTTATTAGTCCTACAAAGAATACACATAGATATACATTATCAAATGATTTTCAACTTAGTACATCAATTAATAATTTGTAATTCCTATGACCCATGGTCAGTATGGTGATCCATGGAATGATACACAATGAGAGTAAAACATGGTATTTTCTACCAACGTTCTATAATGATGTCAGCGCTTTCTGTAGACATGATTTACCGCAGATCAATTTATAGTGTTGCCTTTGAAATAGTCTGTAAGGTAAATTGGTACTGTGTTATAGTATCAGTGGGTTTTATCTGCAAATTTAATTATATAAGTGGCTTACCTAAAAGTACAGGTTTGACTTTTTAAAACATGTGAGAAATTAAAGCATTCTACAAATGGAATTATTTTCTTGAGTTTCAGAAGACATTTTTCTTTTAATACTTTTACTTTTGCCAAAATGAGATTATAGGGCAGTGTGTCTTTTTAAACTTTGATGATTTGCTAAGTGTAATATTTACTAGTCAAGCCTTCTTTATAAAATGCTATATTTTTTAAGAGTCTGCTGGTATAAAATCTTTATTATTGGAAATCAAGACTTGTCTAATTCAGCCATAGGAGTAATTACTCGTGCAGTTGCTCAGATCTTAAGAGAATTGGGAACGAAAACTATCTACAAGGAGACCTACAGACGGGTAATGGTTGTTTCCATGGAGATGAGGAAGAGGCCAAGATTGAGGGTGATGAGCTGAGGTGACAGCAATGTCACATTTCTGTTTTGTTTTTAAAGAGGAATGCAGTCATGTTTTACATGTGCATTTAAAGCTAATTTTAAATAGATTAAATCTTCTCATTTTTAAAAGATGATAATGACTGAAAGAGATAATGCTCTTTAATCCTAAAAACATCAGTGCAGTTAAAAAAGTCAGTTTGGGAAGCTAAACTTTAAATATGTGATCCATACATTTGTTTAGTCTATGTGATTTTATTAATTAGCTTATACAGGTGACTTAGGTCCTACCAATCAGAAGACAAGCTGGTTTTTGAGATGAGAAATGAGAGCAGGGGCCAAGCTTGGGAGAACTGACCTTCAGATCATTGTGGTGGCTGGCACGTTTCCTGTGTTGGGATCGTGGGGGTGGAGATTCTTGCGTTTGGGCCTAGTGTCCAGGACCCTGGGCAGCAGAGACAGGCGAGGGCTCCCCAGAGGAGCCCGTGGAGTGGCTGTGCATTGTCCTGCTTCAGGGCCCTCAGGTCTGGCTCACTGGCGCCAGGAGCCAGGTGATTTCATTCGGTACGTTTCTCTTCTGTTTCAACTAGGCAGACTGGATTCTGTCTTTTAGTTCTTTTAACTGAGTGATACAGTTAACATTTCTGTTCCCAGTTTATCTACTTATGTGGTATCCTTCTCATTCGGAGAAGTTATTCTTATTCTTTTTCCCCATCGTAGAAGTGTTCATTAAAAATTAATTTATAGGTGAGATGGCTTAAATATCTTCTAAGGCACTAGTGAAATAAGTGTTAACTTTTGTAAAATGGGCATAATTCAGAGTTTATGGATAGAATTTAGGAGCTGATAGGAAACCATAGAATCCAGAGCAGTTTTACTTTCTCTATTGGTCATATAATTTATCTTGGTAAGAATCTTAGGGCAAAAAGCATAGGCCTCCTGAGATTGAAAACTCTATTTCCAAAATAAAAATGTAGAAAGTATTGAAAGAAACTGAGAACAACTGTGCCTGAATTCATAAACCCTTTTGTTTTATAAGCAAAAAACAACAACACAAAAAACAACAGCCCTTAAGCCCCAAGTCATTAGTGTTTGTCACACACTTTAGTGTCCTCAGAGTTGAATCCCAGGACTGCCAGTACCTTTGTTCCAATAGTCTTTCCATTTCATACAATTCAGCCTTCATGAGAATGCTCGTGGTCTTTTCTGCATTGCTGCTGCTGTGTGCTCTGAGGGCAAATTGGGGGAATTCAGAAGTAGGCTTCCTGCATTTGCTTTCCCTGCCTGTACCACAGCTCTGAGAACCCAGCCTCTTGGATTAGTTCATTGCCATTTCTCTCTCCAGGAAAGAGATAACAGTTTGCCTAATAGAGTTGCAGAGCATTTCTAAGGTATAGCCACCTAAGATGGTTCATTCCAAAATTCCCATAACTAGGTCTCTCTCTAGTAATTATCTCCCAAGTTCTTCTCCTGAGTGCAAGAAATCTGTTATCACTCATTGTACCCAGTGTTAACCTTCCGCCCAACCGCTCCTACTTACCGAGAAACAGGGCCTTTCTGCTTGATTTTCCAGCTCCTTGTCCACTCTAAAGAAAATGTTTTTTTTTTTTCTTGTGTTTTATTTGCTCATTTATTATTTTTAAAATTTTATTTTTCAATTACAGTTTACATTCAATATTATTTTGTATTAATTTCAAATGTACAGCATAGTGGTTAGACAATCATATACTTTACAAAGTGGCACCATGCCTATGCTGTACTTTACATCCCCATGACTATTTTGTAACTGCCAATTTGTACTTCTTAATCCCTTCACCTTAAGAAAATGTCCTTTTTATGTTGGTTCATTCATTTGAGTATGTATTGAAGGTACCTACTGTGATCCTTGAAGTGTTCTGTATCTGTAGACAAAATGGATTTTGTTTGCAAAATTTTAGTAATTGTGGAGCTCACATTCTATTAGGGAAGACAACAATATGCCTATTAAGTGTGTGCATTACATGGAAGTTAGAGCTAAGTACTGGGGCAAATATTGAGCAAGGCAAGAGGGTTGGATTCTGAGGTTTGGGTGGTGATCACAATTGCAAGTAGCATCATAGAATCATTATTGATTCAAGTTGCATTTGAACAGAGATCTGAAGGAGAGTGAAGATAGCATGGATAGATTGAAATTTACATAGAGGAGGGTATAAATTGTTGACTGGTTGCATGGAAAGTGAGGTCCCTTTGGAAAGGTACTAGGATTCTTGGCCTCTATTAAGGGCCACTTGAAATTAGTGGGTATTAACTTAAAGTTAGATAAATCAGAATGTTTGTGGTGTGTGTGTGTGTGTGTGTGTGTGTGTGTGTGTGTGTGTGTGTTCGTGTTCTTATCCACATTCAGTTCCACCTCAGGTGCAGACATGCATGGAGTAGGCAGAAAGCTGGATTTAACAAGCATTGTGGGTACAATGAAGCCAGAGAGGGTTAAAAAAAGAGAGACTGTGCTTCTACTGATTTAGCATAAAATTTATATTAGGTAAAGAGGGGGGAAAAGCAACTGATTGTATGTCCTGGGAGGGTCAAAGGGTTATTGGAAGTGTTCTTATCTAATATTGATAACTGTACTGACATTTACTGAGCACTGTATATTCTGGATATGGTAAAAAATGCTTTAGATGGATTATCCCTTTTAAACTTCACTATAGACATATGGGGGTAGATTCCATACTGTAATCAACTTCATTTTGCAGATCAGGAAATTGGAATTGAAGTTACATTAGGGCTGGCCCTTTCTAACTCTCTGGAGATAAGGTAACACATTTGAGACCTGTCAACTGCTATACAGACATAACTATTATTCAATGGATAGGGGACTTGAACATATACACCGTGTTTAATTAAATGGCTAAAGGCAGCAACGGTGACAAGTCTGTATCCTGAAGCATAAGACTGAAAATATGCTATGGGTTTTTAATCTGTGTTCAGTAATCTAATCTTCAAACACATTCAAGGAATCACAGTGTATGAATATAAGGAAAATAAAGCTGCTAAGATGGCATGTTTTAATTTCTAGTAGCTTATTGTTTTCCTTTAAAAGACAACATAGAGCTTGGTATCCTATTTCATGGGCTTTAAAACACAAACCAGCTTGTAACTAAAATTTCACTATATCTATGTTTAATTTCAGGAAAAAGAAGGCATGATGTATTTTCCATATAAATGTAAAACGGTACAATATGTATTTATCGGTGAGCATAGAAAGCCTAGTGCAATTATCAAAAGCCAGCATAAATTAAGTAGTTTCTCTAGATAAGACTCGAAAAGGAGGAAATTAAAACTCATCAAATGAGTTCATAAAATTAAATTATAAGCTGATTCAGAGCGGCCTCCACCTCCGATGTCCTTTCCAACTCTCCTTTGCAATCTTTCTGTTCGGCTTAAGGACTCAGCACTCCTCGTGCAGTGCACCTTGCTGAGAGGAAGCATTTCCCAGACAATGAATCATTTCAGTGTTGCCTCTGGGATTCCAAGTCCTTGGGCCCCAGGTATTCCAGTCCTCATTGCAGTGGATTTAACAAACACAGCTGCACTTCTCTGGTAGTTTTTTTCTCCCTCTCTCCTACTTTGACTTAGTGGATACTGTATAGTCCACTAGTTGGGTAATTTCTCTTAATTACCCATGCAAATGGCAGCTTTAAAAAGAGGTTTTAAGAATAACATAATGGATATGACAGCCACACCAACCTCTCACCATGAGTATTTATTTATTTTTAAATATATATGTATATATATATTTATTGATTTCAGAGAGGAAGGGAAAGGGAGAGAGAGAGAGAGAAACATCAATGATGGGAGAGAATCAGTGATTAGCTGCTTCCTGCTCTCCTCCTCCTGAGGATCAAGCCTGCAACTGGGGCATGTGCCCTGACCAGGAATCAAACCATGACCTCCTGGTTCATAGGTTGATGCTTAACCACTGAGCCACGCTGGTGGGCTCACTGTGAGTATTTAAAAGATGCCAGTGGACAAGTGAGAGGGGATTTATTCTGCGATAATGCATGCCATGTTAAATCAGGATAAGAAGGCAGAAGGTATCACTGGAAGCATCTAACCCATTCCCATAGTAACGAAGAACCATCAGTTACACTTTATTTCTCATTGCCTCTTCCATCAGAGGCTGTCACTTTTAATTGGTGCCAGGGAGAGAGCTTCCTGAACTTTGCTGTGGAGTCAGTTTGGGGCTAATAAAACTCAGCTTTTACTCAACCTCATTTCATGACAACTGTATTTAGAAAAACAACAACTTTACCTTTATGTACTTCTTTCTTTCCCTTAATAAGTCTCTCCAGATTAGCTTTGCAATTTTATAGAAAGATCTGATTTTAAGCTGTTTAAAGCTATTCTCCCTGTGGAGAGAGGTGATATATTAACACATCAAGTGTTCACACCCCTGAAGACTTGGTATACCATAAAAGTTCTGATGTACTTAGTAATACCCTGTCTTTATCTTGTTCTTCTTTCCTTTCTTTCTTTTTTTACCCCAAAGTTGCTTTTCTTGCTTTCGAACTCACTAAAACAGCAAACAGGAACCTCAGTTGGAAAATGAGCAGACGATGTGAGCAGGCAATTTTCAGAAAAGGAATCCTTTAAAATCATTAGTAATCAGAGAAATACAGATTAAAATGACTACAGAAAATCAAGTGACATCTTATTAGGTGACCTAGGTGATGTCAAGAATTGGAAGGAATGTGCTGACACGAGGGATGGAGAGAGCCCCACCTACCCGGAGAACAATCTGGCACAACTTAAATTATCTGTGTCTTCCTCCATGCTGCAGCAAGTCACTCCTAGACATATGTCCCAAATAAACTATTTTACAGGACTTGCAAGAGGATGTTTGTCATAGTGAATCTGTGGTGAAAGTGTTGCAGGCAGGCAGAGTGTCCATCAGTGCTGAGCTGCTAGGTTAAATCTGGTGGGTTCTTGCCTCAGAGACTATGCAGCAGTTAGAAGCAATGAACTAGATAAATCTATAGCAACATGAATAGGTCCAAAAAAACAAGTTGTTGAATGAAAAAAGTAAGAGTGAGAAGAGAACACCAATGAAATAAATTGAACCTCCAGTCTTATAAATACAATTATGCATTTTACAGAAACACAGAAAAACAAAAGCTATAGATTAAGCACTTTAAAAGGGTACCCTATGGAATGGGATAGGAATATATATATATGGATAATAGGGAATTAATATTGCATTGATACAATTAATAAGCCAAATAGTATTGTGGTTTTTTTGTTTGTTTGTTTGTTGTTGTTGTGTTTGTTTTTTTTTTGGAGTTTTGCCCACTCTCTGTGAGATCTAAAAATCAGATATTCTTACCAACCTAGCCAACTTTTATTCTCAGCCACCTCTCTCTCTCTGCATCTCTCTGCAGGGACACTGAATTTGCTTTCATGCTATTTCAGCTGAAACATTGTTCATTTATTTTTTTATTATTATTTTATACCCCAACATCCAGACATTCATTAGGTTTTTATATACCCCTCCCATGCTAGAAGCCTGAGTTGAGCGTGGCACCACACCTGATTTATATCCTTTTGAGGAAAAGGAACATTTGAGTTTCCTGTCCAGAAACATCATCCTCTATCCTCAAGGTCAAGGGAAAGGAGAGTTGTCCTTGAGGCAGGACTAAAAGGTGCAGCTGCCTTTGTTGAGGCATTTTGAGGTCTTGGAGAAGATTGCCCTGAGAATTCCTCCATGCTCTTAGCTAATCCATTCAAGCCCTTTCTAAAGTTGTGGTGCCCCGGAGCCACAACCTGTGCACAGAGGAACCTGATCCCAAAAGTCCAGCCACATGTCCATGCTCCACTGCATCCATATCACCATTTTCTTCTCTACTCTGTGTTCCTCTAGTCCAGAGGCAGGGAATATCCGGCCATGGGCCATATAAAGCCCCAGAAATCATTTGGTCTGGCCCTGCCAAGGCAACTGCAGGCAGGACTCAAAATTCCATAAATCTAGGGGCTTTTTCATAGCAGCATGCATTTATATTAAGTGAATTATATTAAGCAAGTGATGTTATAAATATTCAAATGGCCCTTGGCAGAAACAAAGGTTCCCCGCCCCTGCTCTAGTCCTACCTTCATCTTCCTCAGCTTTATTGTACTATTACTGACATATATGTCAATTTAACCTTAACTTCATTTTTAGTTGAACCCCTTCTTACCCCTTCTTACTTCTGATTCCTACAGTCCTCCTTCCAATCAATATCTCAGATTCATAATTCACTTTTGCCACAATCTTCCCCAAATAGTCCCTACAACATGGGTTGGGGTCCGCTAGTGGTTTCTAATTCAGAGTTTTTCAACAACAAAAGCCAACAAATACGTAAGTGAATTTCAGTAAGAATAACCAGGCTCTCTAAAATATTGATGTACTTTTAAAGTTTTGGCATGATTTGTTTAACTCACTGTAGTGGGTTGAATGATGTCCCCCCAAATTCCACATCTACCCAGAACCTCAGAATGTGATCTTATTTGGAAATAGGATCTTTGCAGATGTAATTAAGGTACAGATAAAAATGAGATTATACTGGACTAGAGTGGGTCCTAAATCCAGTGAGAGTCTTTATAAGACATTGAAAAGGACACACAAACACACAAATAAGTAAGCCATGTGAAGATGAAGGCAGAGATTGGAGTTTTGTTGACACAGGCAGGGAACACCTTACGCCTCCTTAAGCTGGAAGAGGCAAAAGAGGATTATTTTTTAGAGCCGTCAGAAGGCATATGACACCGCTAATACCTTGATTTTGGATTTCTGACCGTCAGAAATCCAAAGTTTGTGGTATTTTGATGTGGCATCCTAGGAAATACATACACCCAGTTCAGCACATAGTTCATTATTTCATAACAATCAAGATCTCAGATTGGTCATACACATGCAGGTGAGTCTTGAACAACATGGGATGAGAGTTAGGGGCACTGACTCCCTTATGCAGTCGAAAATCTGCATATAACTTTTGACTCCCAAAATTTAAATCACCTCTCAGTATCCATAGAGGATTGATTACAGGACTTCTATGGATACCGAAATCCAGGAATGCTCAAGTCCCCTATTTAAAAAAATGGCATAGAGCAATGAGTGCAATAGGCCCTCTGCATCCGTGAACTCCCAACCATGAATTGAAAACAGTAAAGGTATTTATTGAGACAAATCATGTATAAGTGGACCCACACAGTTCAAATCTGTATTGTTTAAGGGTCAACAGTATATGCCTATCTTCTATCTATCAATCTAAATTTATTAATAAGAATGAGAAAATATTGCCTATTATATTGTTATATAGGGTATAGTTTGTCTTCTAGTAGGACTGAGAAGTTCAGAGTCTCATAGTGAGACTAGAGTTAGTGGTTAAGAGCCTAGAGTTAAAACCCAGACTGTATGGGTAGAAGTTATAGCTCTCCTGTTAATGGCAATGTAACCTTGGGAAAATTATTTTAATCCCTTTGTGCCTCAGTTCTCACCTTTAATATATAATAACTAGAGGCCCAATGCACAAAAATTCATGCAAGAGTAGGTCTTCCTTCCCCTGGCTGCCAGCTTCCCTCAGGCACCCAGGACCTGGGCTGGCTTCCCTCCAGCCCCAGCTTCGTCAGGAAGGATGTCCAGAAGGACGTTTGGTCTATTTAGCATATTACCCTTTTATTATTATAAATAGCACCTACCTCATGGGGGTGTTGTAAAGATTAAAAACTGGCTAAAATATTTCAAACACTGAAAACTGCACCTAGTATATAGTAAATATTTAAGTAAATCTTTGTTAATATTATATTATGAAGATACCCATCTTTATTCCTTTATTTCCTTTTAATTAGATCTATATCTTTGGGTAATAGCTATTATGTACAGTGTATGTAGATAATATGGGCTGTGGGAAGGAATTGTTGGTGATCTAGGTAATTTCCTTTCAATGTGATAAGCAAAAAACAGACTAAGAAAACCACAACATGATTAAATATATAAATTATAATATATTCTTATTTAGCCTGGAATATAATTTATGTTACCCTATTGTTGCTAAATTAAGTGGCACTGTTTAAATTTCCATGATCTTCTAGAACAGCAAATGACATTCATCAAATAAAATTATTCGAATTTATTTTGCATTCACTGCACTGTGCAATGAGATTGATATAATTCTAAGAGACAGAAGAAAATCCTCTGTTTGAGATCATGTGAGTCTGTTTTGTGGTATACTCCCAGATGTAATAAATGTGTTCTTTTGTTTGTTTTTGTTGTAAATGTATTATTATTATTCCTGGCTGGGATGTCATCAATGCCCAATGTTCAGTCTCACTTGAGTCATGTTCACTTTTTCAGTTTTCTAAACCTATTTTTCCTTTCCTTCTGTCTAGTTCTGATTAATTTCAATTTCATAATTAAACCATGAGATCTTTACTATCTGAAAGCCATATTATATAGCAATATTTGAGAGCCTGTACTTCAAATCCTTCAGTGCTTGGAAAGTACACATAGTACTTAATGTGTTGAGTACCTACCATATTTTAGGACACTGTTATTTCCTCTATAAATTTCATTGTAATTGCTATGGTTAATTTTATGTGTCAACTAGATGGGGCCTCAGGGTGCCCAGATAATTGATCAAACACTATTCTAGGTGTCTGCCAGTGTTTCTGGATGAGATTAACCTTTGAATCTGTAGATTGAGCAAAGCAGTTTGCCCTCTCTAATGTGGGTGGGCCTCACCCAATCAATTGAAGATCTGAATAGAATGAAAAGGCTGAGTAACAGAGAACTTTGTCTGTCTGACTACTGAGCTGGAACAAGGGCCCTTGAACTTGGACTGGAATTTCTAACATTGTTCCTCCTGATTTTGGGGTTTTGGGATTTATGCTACACTAAATCATGGGCTCTTTGGGTCTACATCTGGCCAGCTGCAGATCTTGGGACTGTTCAGCCTCCATAATTGCTTGAATTTTTTGACCCAATTTCTTCCTGATACTAAATGTCATATCTATCTATCACCCATCTATCTATCTATCATCTATCTATCTATCTATCTATCTATCTATCTATCTATCTCTCTATCATCTTCTCTCTCTCTCTCTCTCTCTCTCTCTCTCTCTCACACACACACACACACACACACACATAAACACACTTATATGTATACATATTCTATTGGCTCTGTTTTGTGGAGAATCCTTACTAATGTAGTAATGCAATGGTTTTGTAAATTTCCTATATAATAAAAGGGTAAAATGCAAATCAACTGAATGGTGGAACGACTGGTCGCTATGATGCACACTGGCCACGAGGGGGCAGACGCTCAACACAGGAGCTGTCACCTGGTGGTCAGTGCGCTCCCCCTGTGGAAGCACCGCTCAGGCAGAACCCAGAAGCCCGGCTCGTGGCTGGAGAGTGCAGCAGCAGTGGCAGGAGCCTCTCCCACCTCTGCGGCAGTGCTAAGGATGTCCAACTGATGGCTTAGGCCCGCTCCTTCCTCAAGGGTTCCTTGATTGCAAGAGGGTGCAGACCAGGCTGAGGGACCCCCCGAGTGCACGAATCTCATGCATTGGGCCTCTAGTGATATTATCATCTCATTACAGATTAGAAAATTTAAGCTTCTTCAGAAAAGATATAATCCTAAATTTACACAAGAAATGGGTTCTGGATCTGGAATTTCAACACAGGTTTGCATGATTCCAAATCTCATGATGTATTCACCTCATAACATTTGACTTCTGAACCACTGCTTAAGTGCAGTGAGAAGAACTGGAAACTGGTATTAAATTTACTCCAAGACATATCAGCTCAGAAAATATGTTCCTACAGAAGATTGATTGCCTTTGAGAAGTCACACATCTTTCTTTCCTCACATCACACAACTCCTCCTTTTCCTTCTTAATTCATACTACCTGCATTCTCTAAAAGTGTACTCTAGTTCGAGTCTGAAGAAGAACATAAATTTATCATTTACTGTATTTTATTTATGCATTTTGTTTTCATACCAGAAATAGGTAAGAATTTGTACTATTTATTGTTCTTAAATAATTCCATTTAATTATCATTGAATCTATGGTACTCAAATCTATATATTTTAAAGCCTAAGTGACCATTACAACCGGTTGACCACTCGACCGGTTGCTATGATGTGCACTGACCACCAGGGGCAGACACTCAACACAGGAGCTGCCCCCTGGTGGTCAGTGTGCTCCCACAGTGGGAGCGCCACTCAGCCAGAAGCCCAGAAGCTGGGCTCACAGCAGGTGAGCGCAGCTGTGGCAGGAGCCTCTCTTGCCTCCACGGCAGTGCTACCCAAAGGAGTGGTGGCAGCAGTGGCAGCAGTGGCAGGTGCAGCAGGTGCGGGATAAGCGGGAGCGGTGTGGCACTGGCTCGGGCTCCTCCCTGGTCGCCTGCTGCTTCGCACACTGCTACATCCCCCGGGGGGTGCTGGACTGTCAGTTTTGGCCCGATTCCCAGCTGAAACCGGCAGTCCAACATTCCCCGAGGGGTCCCGGATTCTGAGAGGGCGCAGGCCAGGCTGAGAGACCCCACCGGTGCCCTGGGCCTCTAGTTCTTAAACAATTACATGGCTCATGTGAACAGTTGTGGTAGAACCTTTCTATGAAAACTTGTTATGAAAAAGGGTGAATCAAGATCATCTTTCTTCCAACTGATTATATAGCACACTTGTGAGTCTAAATAGTTTTTGAGATCTAAGAATCTTCTCTCTGCTTCTATTCTTAAATTTCCAAATTGGTTAGGTTTAGCCACGTAGATTCATTTCTGGCTTTTTTTTTTTATTAACAAAACATGCATTTTATTTTTCAGTGAGAAAAAAGTATTGCTACTTTCTGTCTTTCCATTTTGTCAGATTAATTTAACATCTTCAAATAGTTTCCATGTCCTTACATACCGAATTGTCTGTTATTCAGTTGTTATTTCCAATGGACTAGATTTGAACTCTGCCTTGAAATTATCTTGCCTTTGTTGTTGGGCTCCCTTTTGCAGTTTATCTCATCTGGATTTGGCTGGCTTCCAGGACAGCTATTTAAGCAGCTCATTCACTAGGTTTTATTGCTTCCTGGCTTTACTGCCTTTTCATGTAGATGCTCTCCAATTCTGCTTAAAATGGATCAAGAATGTTTTCATAATTAAGAACTCCCCTCTTTAGGAACTCTGACACTGACTATTATATATATATGGCAGTCTTTCATCTTTAAAAGTAAAAATAAACCTAAAGCCACCATAAAATGTCTTTTTTTTTTTTAGTGCAAACTCACTCTAAGAACCATTTCCACTCAAGTAAGTCTCTGAAGCTCTTGTTCTCTTCAATTACTGCATTTTCCTTTTCTTTCTGTTTTGTATACTCTCTTGCTGTGTTCTGATCTCACTCTTAGGGATATTCTGTCAGGTCACTTGCTTTCTAAGTTCACTCTTTCAACCCTTTATGAGCTAGTAGGGCATGGCAAAGGGAAGCCACTTAATCGTTTTTTCTACCTAATCTTAACACCTTATTTTTCAAAGGGGTTTATTACAAATGCTCATCCTTCTTATCAGATCTGAAGGAAAGAGTAGCTCAAAGAGTAGCTCTTAAACATTTGCCAATTAAATCTGGGGTATTTTCTATGATATGGTTGAGCTTGCTTTGAAGAAGGATTTTTCTATGTCTCAGATCTGTTAAATTGCACTCTTTATATTGTCATCTACACCTCAAGAGGTTTGTGACCTCCGAATACATTTTTTGAGATGGTTTTTCATAGCATATATGACTTTAGTTTTGAATTTGTCAGTCTTTTCTCCTATACAAGAAAGAGGACAAAAAGGGTATTCCATTTTCTGAAAAAGACATAAAAAAGCTTATGGAAAATATAGAAAAGTCATGTAACATTATTTTTTTGCAAAGGGCCTCAGCATAGGAAAATAATCTTCAGAAAGAATAGCTGAATATATTACTTACCCTCCTAAAGCTGTGTTAGACTCCTAAACCACAGACAATGCCCTGAAATTTGTGTATAACATACTGCACAGTAAGTACTCACTTTCTGTTAATTGAATGATGTGGCAATATGCTGGGGCTGACCAGCAGACCCTGAGCGATGGATGAATGATTACTCGGACACGATGTTTGCTGTGAAAGAGAGGGCTAAGGGACTGCCTGGCTAAAGGAACCAGATAGCCTCCATCACCTGTCTCATTAGACTTTTATTGTAGCAGCAGTTTGAGATCAAGTTTATCTTTTAGATACCATCAGTGGGATAAGTAATCTTGGGAAGACACATGTGTTTGCAGTGTCCTTTAAGCAAGGACATGTAAAGATTAAGCATAAGGATTCCCGTAAACACCTGGGGGTCTGCTCATGTACAGACTTGTTTGGAAAGGTCAAGGAATAATTAGGGGGACTGCCTTTGGCACTCCCCTAAGTCAGAATTCCAATAAACAGGGAAGGTGGCCTTCTGCACACTTCCCTTTTCTCGGAATGTCCTCCTTACAAGCTTTCCAACCAAGTCTCCTATGCTCCCTAACAGTGATAAGGATTCAATATTTAAAACTCCAGAATAGTATGTGATTATTCCCCATTTTTATAAGAAAATATTATCACTCTGGCCAGTGTGGCTCAGTTGTTTGGGCGTCATACTGTGCACTGAAAGATTGCTGGTTAGATTCCCGGTCAGGGCACATGCCAGGGTTGAGGGCTTGATCCCCAGTAGGGAGAATGCAAGATGCAGTCAATCAATTTTTCCCTCTCACATTGATGATTCGTTCTCTCTCTCCCTCTTCTATTTATTAAAAAAAAATCAATAAATTTTTTGAAAAAATAAAAGATATAGTTAATCTCTTTCAACACAAGAAATATGGTGAAATTAATCCATTAAAAGGTATTGAAGGGAAGATCTCCATTTCGAAAGAATGAAGTAGATGTATACTTTTCCCTATACCTACTGCTGAAAACAACTAAATATCCTGGATAATATATGTAAAAGTACTTAAGAAAACTAAAAGGTGGAGAGAAGAAATCAAACCAGCTAGGGTCCTTGGTACCTAAGAAATGACATAGTGATTAGTTACCCTGTTGTTTTTTTTTTTTTTTTTTGTGTGTGTGTGTGGGGGGGGGGGTTGTTTTTTTATTTATTCATTGTTGTTTCATATATCTTAGACTTAGAGCTGACAATCCTGAAAAAGCCCCAAACATAAGCTTGTTTGCTCTAACCAAAGGATCAGGAAAGTTTTTCTTGCAGCCCTGTAAGAAAAAAATAATTATAGATAGTACCCATGGCATTCCAGGCAAATACCACACAGAAATTCAGTGGCCTTACCCCCACCAGCAAAGGTCAAGTGAGTAGCTTTGACTGCCATCCTTGCTAGGCTGTAATGAGGTGCCACAACCACCTGCTGCAGTGATGTCTGAAAAGACTTGAGGCTTTCTTCCCACAGTAGTATCAGTAAACACTACTTAGGGAGCATGGACCTCCATCCCCACCAGCCAGTAATGAGGTAGCCCTTTTCCTGCCATCCAGGTAGTTTGATAAAAAGGTGTGGTGGCTCAGTTGGTTGGAGTGTCATCCCATACGCCAAAAGGTTGTGGGTTCAATTCCCAGTCAGGGCACATACCCAGGTTACAGGTTTGATAACTAGCCAGGGCACATATGGGAGGCAACTGATCAATGTTTCTCTCTCACATCATCTCTCTCTCTCTCTGTGTCTCTGTGTCTCTCTGTCTCTCTCTCTCCCTCCTCCCCCCCACCCCCTGTTTCCTCTCTCTAAACATACCCTCAGGTGAGGATTTAAAACAAAAAAAGAGGTTTGGTAGAAAGTTGGGATTTTCATCCATGCTCAGTGGTGTCAATGGAGGCGAGGTAGGGAGGAAAAGGCACTGCTGCCCCTCCCAGTGGAGGCTTAGCAGGTAATTGAAATTTTCACCACTGCCCAGCAGTAATGAGGAGCTCCCCTACCTTGGTTGTCAATGGAAATCGAGTTGGCTTTTACCTGTATCTTGCAGTAATATGGTGGCATCCTCCTTTTACCTGCTGGGAAAGTGTCAGAGAAGGGCAGCCAAAATAGAACCTTTATCCACTCATCTACTGATGGGCTCTTGGGTTGTTTCCAAATCTTGGCTACTGTAAATAACACTGCTATGAACATAGGGGTGCATATATTCTTTCTGCTTGGTGTTTCAGGATTCTTAGGATATATTCCCAGAAGTGGAATTGCTGGGTCATAAAGCAGTTCCATTTTTACTTTTTTGAGGAAACTCCATACTGTTTTCCACAGTGAATGTGCCTGTCCGCATTCTTGCCAAATAGTGCAGAGGTTTCCCTTTCTCCACATCCTTGCCAGCACTTGTGTTGTTTGTTGATTTATTGATGGTTGCTGTTCTGGAAGGTGGGAGGTGATATTTCATTGTGGTTTTAATTTGCATTTCTCTGAGGATTAGTCACATTGAGCATCTTTTCACATGTCTATTGGCCATCTGTATGTCCGCTTTGGAGAAGTATCTATTCAGTTCCTTTGCCTATTTTTTATTGGATTGTTTATCTTCCTGGTGTTCAGTTATATAAGTTCTTTACATATTTTTGAAATTAACCCCTTATCAGATGTATCATTGGCAAATATGTTCTTTCATATAGTGGGTAGATTACCTTTTCATTTTGTTGATGGTTTATTTTGTTATGCAGAAGCTTTTTAGTTTGATGTAGTCCCATTTGTGTACATTTACACAATGGAATATTACAAGGCTACGCAAAGGAAGGAAATCTTACCTCTTGCAATGTATGAGTGGACCAGAGGTTATTATGCTAAGTAAGATAAGCCAGTTAGAGAAAGAATATCATATGATCTCATTTATAATGGAATATAATGAACAAAATAAACTGACAAACACAATAGAAATAGACTAACAGCTGTCAGAGGAGAAGGAGAAAGGGGGGCTGGATGGAAGAATGTGAAGAGATTAATCAAAGAACATATACATAACCCATAGACAAACAATAGTGTGGTGATGGCCAGAGGGAAGATGGGGTGGCAAAGGTATGGGGGAGATGGGAAAGGAGAGGGGAATGGGGACATCTGTAATAGTATAAACAATAAAAATAAAGTTAAAATAAAAGAATTTGTGTAAGATGTTCCCATTGAGAATCAGTGAGTGGAATCAGGATAGGAAGCTGACTTGTTTGCCTCCCCAAATTTTAACTTGAATGTCTGTGCTGTTTTCTCTCCACAATGAGGGCTTTGTGAATTGTTGTTTTCACTATAACTGTTCACATGAAGAAGAAAGATGGATTTCACAGGTATAAAATGATTAAAAGGCAAATAAAACAGGAGGATTCAACAGATCCAAAGAGAACCAGTCATGCAAAATAAAGTGACTCAATTTCTCATCAAAATTGTTCTGTCATAGAGAGAAAGTTGGACTATGACATCATTATTCCTCAAATGGGAGTGAACTCTCACTCATCATTCCAAGGATTAGGAAGAAGTCAAGCTGAATAGAATGGAGATAATCAGTAGATGCCCACCAGAGAAGAATAAGATGCTAGAGTTATTTGACAAAGATTTTAAAACAGTTATCATAAAAATGTTTCAAGAAGCAATTATAAATACCTTTGAAATAAATGAAAAAATAAAAAATCACAGTAAAGAAATTGAAAATTTAAATATAGAAATAGAAAAAATATAAAGAAGAGCCAAATGGGCCTTTTAGAGTTGAAAAACATGTTAACATTTTTTTAAAAATTAAAAATGGGTTGAATAGCAAAATGTCAGGTACAGATAAAAGAATCATGAAATTGGAAGAATAGGCCAATAAAAATGGCCTGCTATGAACAGAAAGAATATTAAAATAAAATATTGGATAGTATCTTAGACACCTGTGGGATAATAACAGAAGGTCTACAATTTGTGTAATTGAAGTTCTAGAAGTAGAAATATAGCGGGCAGG
Source organism: Eptesicus fuscus (assembly GCF_027574615.1). Taxonomy (NCBI): domain Eukaryota; kingdom Metazoa; phylum Chordata; class Mammalia; order Chiroptera; family Vespertilionidae; genus Eptesicus; species Eptesicus fuscus. The sequence continues at coordinate 38,436,046 of NC_072478.1, read as the reverse complement.
ACTAAAAAAGCACTTAAATAAGTAATGGCTAAAAATATCCCAAATTTAGTCAAAAATATAAATCGACAATTAAATGAACTCCAAACAGTATTAACCCAAAGAAATTAACAATACAACATATAGTAAAACTTCTAAAAATTAAAGTCAAGGAAAATAACTTGAAAGCAGTGAAAGAGAAATGACACTGTACCTATAGGGGAAAAACAATTCAAGGATTTTTATTAGCAACCTTAAAGACAGAAGAAAGTGATAAAACATTTTTCTTGTTGTAGCAAGAAAATAACTCACACGCATTCTATAGCCAATGAAAATACCTTTTAGCAACGTAGGGGGAAATCAAGGCATTCTTTGGTGAAAAAAAAAAAGATGAGAATTTGTTGTCAACAGAATTACTCTAAAATAATGATTAAAAGGATTCTCTAAACAGAAAGAAAGTGATAAGAGAAGGAACCTTGGAACATTAGGGAGGAAGAAAGAACACAGTATGTAAAAATACTGGTGCATTCAACTGACTTTTCTTCTCTTAAGTTTTCTAAATTATGTTTGGTGATTGAAGCAAAAATTATAACACTGTCAGATGTGATTCTAAATTTGTATCTGAAAACATGCTTAAGATTTAATGATTTTATAAGTTGGAGATTATAAAATAAAATAAAGTGAGGTAATGCCAGGGTTCTTGTCCCAGCATTACAAAGGGTTCATCAATCTGGAGAAAGGCTGTGTGTAGATTAAATAAGGAGTCCAAAGACGAAAGATAGTTTTGAAAGGCATTGGGGGTCAGAGGAGCTTCAGCTAATGGAGCTAAAGTCTCTCCTTGACTCAGGACCCCGTGCTTTTTATTAACACAATTTGTCCTAAGGCAAGGTGGAGATAATACACTTCAAAGTGTAGGGTTTACAGAAGCATTGTCAGATTGGGGAATAGCCTACAGCTGTTCAGGTGTTTGGCCAACAGGAGGCAATAACATGTAGATTGAGATGCCCTGAGCTGTCTGGCAGTAAACAATCACCCTATTCAGGTTTGGGGGAAGTGCGTTCTAGCCACTCAAACAGGTAATTATATATGTGACTCAGCCCTTGTTGAGCCCCCAAGTTTCATCAACCTTTTGATAAAACTCTTGTAATTATGACATGCTGGAATTGGCTCCTGGCAAGTTACAGTTTTTACATTTTACTAAGATTGTAAAATGACATCACCAATAGACTGTGTTAGGTTATGTGATAGGTTATATAATGCAATATCTAGAGCAACCACCAAAAAAGCTATACAAAGAAATGCAATAAAAATACCACATGTATATATAATGGAGTTCTACAGATGTTAAAGGAACCCACAGTAAGGTTGGAAAAAGAAAACAGAGAAATGTGAAACAGAGAAAAAATATTAAACAAAATATAAAATGGCAAACTTCAGTCCTAACACATTATTATATTAAGTATAAATAGTCTAAATATGCTAATCAAAGACAGAGATTAGCAGAGTGGATTCAAAAGCAAGACCAACATGCTGTCTTCAAGAAACTGACTTCAATTTTAATGGAATAGACAGATTAAGAGTAAAATGATGGAATGGTAGTATAAATATCATGCAATCATTAATAATAATAATAATAAAAAGGCAAGAATGGCCCTGGCTAGTGGGAGGATGCAAGGTTGGCGCATGGGAAGCTACATGGTTGTAGCATCCTCCTATGCACTAACAGGTCACAGGTTCAATTCCTGATCAGGGCACATAGCTAGATTCTGGGTTTGATCCCCCAGATAGGGTGAGTACAGGAGGCAATGAATTGATGAATCTCTCTCACATCAATGTTTCTCTTTCTCTCTCCTTCCTCCCTCCTTATCTAAAATAAATTTAAAAGCAGGAATGGAAATACTAATATTACATAAAGTAGATTTCTAGAGCAAAGAAAACCATGATATGGAGAGGAGAGACATATAATGATAAAAAAGTCCCTCTATTAAGAAAAAAATAGCAACCCTTCATATGTATGCACCAACAACAAATCTATAAAATATGTTAAATAAAAGCTGGTAAAACTGAAAGAAGAAATAGATAAATCTACAATTATAATACTCTTCTTTAAAGTACTGATAGAGCTAAGCAAAAAGTCAGCAAGGCTAGGGAAGAACTCAACATCATCAACTAATAGAATCTAATTGACATTTATAGAACATTCTACCCAACAACAGCAAAACACACACTATTTTCAAGTCCCACAGAATGAATACCAAGACATACCATATCCTGGGCCATAAAACAAAACTCAAGAAATGTTTAAAAATGATATCAACAAATCAACAAATGACAAGTGCTGGCGAGGATGCAGAGAAAAAGGAACCCTTGTGCACTGCTGGTGGGAATGCAGACTGGTGCAACCACTGTGGAGAACAGTATGGAGTTTCCTCAAAAAACTAAAAATGGAACTGCCATTTGACCCAGTGATCCCACTTCTAGGAATATGTCCCAAGAAACTAGAAACACCAATCAGAAAGGATATATGCACCCAATGTTCATAGTGGCACAATTTACAATAGCTGAGATTTGGAAACAGCCTAAGTGCCCATCAGCAGATGAGTGGATTAAAAAACTGTGGTACATCTACACAATGGAATACTACGCTGCAGTAAAAAAGAAGGAATTCTTACCATTTGCAACAGCATGGATGGAACAGAAGAGCATTATGCTAAGCCAGTGGTCGGCAAACTGTGGCTCACGAGCCACATGCGGCTATTTGGCCCCTTGAGTGTGGCTCTTCCACAAAATACCAAGTGCGGGGCGCACACATACAGTTTGATTGAAACTTCGTGGCCCAGGCGCAGAAGTCGGTTTTCGGCTCTCAAAAGAAATTTCAATCATTGTATTGTTGATATTTAGCTCTGTTGACTAATGAGTTTGCCGACCACTGTGCTAAGCGAAATAAGCCAGTCAGAGAAAGATAAATATCACATGATCTCATTCATTTGTGGAATATAATGAACAACATAAACTGATGAACAAAAACAGTTCCAGAGACAGAGAAGCATTGATCAGACCGTCAAACCTCAGAGGGAAGGTAAGGGAGAGTGGAGGTAAGGGGAAGAGATCAACCAAAGGACTTGTATGCATGCATTTAAGCCTAGCCAATTGGACACAGAAAACAGGGGGGGGGGTGAGGGCATGAGTGGGGGGAAGGGGGGATAATGGGGGGATAAGGACACATATGTAATACCTTAATCAATAAAGAAATTAAAAAAAATGATATGCAGACTGTGCTCTCTAACCACAATGAGATCAAACTAGAAATCAATAATAGGAAAATATCCAAACATTGGGAAACTAAACGACTAAATAATTCATGCATGAAAGAGGAAGTGTCAAATTAATGAAAATAAAAGTATAATATTTTAAAATTTGTGGAAGACAGTTGAGTTAGTGCTGATAAGAAAATTTATAGCACTAAATGCATACATTTAGAAAGAAAGCATTAAATCAATAATCTAAGCTTCTGCTTCAAGAATGTAGAAAAAGGGGAATAAAATGAATCCAAACTAAGCTAAAGGAAGAAAATTCATAAAGATAATAGTAGAAATCAATGCAACTTAAAAAAACCAATGAAGTCAATAAAAGAATTGGTTCTTTCAGATCAATAGAATTAGAAACCCCTAAGCAAAACAAAACAAAAACAAAATTATAAATATAAGGAATAAAATTATAGCCTCTGCAGACTTTAAAAGGATAATATGAGAAATCACTCTACCCCCCAAAAATTGACAACTTTGATGAAATAATGCAATTCCTTGGAAAACCAAACTACTACAACTTATCCAATATAAAATTGAAAATTTGTATAGTACCCTACTGAAGAAACTGTAATTTGTAATTTAACACCCCCCCTCCCCAATATGCAGGCCCAGGTGGCTTGATTCAAGAAATCTTCCAAATGTTTAAAGAAGAACTAATTCTACACTATGTATCTTGTGTGTGTGTGTGTGTGTGTCTGTGTGTTTGTGTGTGTGTGTGTTTCTTCCTCATTTGAAAAAGGTGGAGGTTACTAGATAATCCCTAAGGATTCTTCCTGAAGGTAGTCTGTCCTGCAGAGAGTAAAACCTGCTGAAAACCTATAATAAATACATTCCCACATATATATCACAGGAGATGGTGGCATATAAGCTACATTGGCCAGGGTGGAATAAACAGAGGGACACAGAAAGTTATCATACGAAGTTGTTTCATGTTAGGAAGTTATATTAAAATAGCGTCTATATTGCCCTGCCTGTGTGGCTCATCAATGTTTCTCTCTTACATCAATGTTTCTCTCTCTTTCTCTTTCCCTCTCCCTTCCTCTCTCTCAAATCAATAAAAACATCCTATATAATAAAAAGGTAATATGCAAATTGCATCACTCCGCTACGCCCACGATTGGGTCGGCTGGAGGCGTGGGGGGTGGGACTCAGGGTGGCTGATTGGCTGGCAGTAGGAGCGGGAGGCGGGGACTCGTGAGTCCCCGCCCTCTGCTCCTCCCTCAGCCTAAACGGCCGACGCTGCGGAAGGACCCATGGGGCTGGCAGAAGACGCTGGTGGCGGAACTTGGGGTGGCCGATTGCGTGGCTGCCGGCACCAGTTTTCCGGCAGCATCAGTTTTCCTCTGGCCACCCGTCGATCGGAGTACCTTCCCGATCGGAGTTCCTCTCAGGGTATCCCATAGCGCTGGCGGGAGGCGCTCTGATCGGCGGGTGGCCAGAAGAAAACTGCTGCTGGTGGAAAACTGGTGCCGGCAGCCAGGTGAAAGTCTATTGCACGAAACTTTGTACAACGGGCTTCTAGTATTTAAATAAGTAGATAGCATCTGTTAACTAAACTCTCATTGCATGTATTTTTCTATTAAAATTAATGTGGATACCATTTAACACAATATAAATAAACTAGAGGCCTGGTGCACAAAATTTGTGCACTGGCGGGGGGCTCCCTCAGCCCAGCCTGCGCCCTCTTGCAGTCTAGGACCCCTCGCTTCTTACACCCACCTGCTTGCCGCTGCTTCTTACCGCTCAGCTTGCTGCTCCTTAGCACTGCCCCAGAGGCAGGAGAGGCTCCTGTCACTGCCACTGCACTCGCCAGCCTTGAGCCCGGCTTTGGCTGAGTGGTGCTCCCCCTGTGGGAGCACACTGACCACCAGGGGGCAGCTCCTGCATTCAGTGTCTGCCCCTGGTGGTCAGTGGGCATCATAGCGACCAGTCCTTCTGGTCATTCTGCTGTAATGGTCGCTTAGGCTTTTATTATATAGATAGAAGCCATGGTTTTAAATATCATAACTTCCTGATTTAGTACCCTCCAGAGGTCTCATTGTTTTTGAGGGTTAGGTGCCTCCAACTGGGATTTTCCAAAAGATGAAACTTTCCTTAAAGTTTCACCTGCAAGTAAGTACTCATTTAAATTATTTTGCTTATAGAATAATCACAAGAGAATTTTTAATTTTTCTAAAGGTCTGGTTATTGATATTTTAAATATCATGCTTTTTTTAACCTTAACATCTACACTCTTTATTTTTCACATAACTAGGATGATGATTTTATAACTGAGTAGAAGAATAAACTTTAAGAGTAGTTTATACTCATGTTTGACTGATTTTTGTATTTATTTTTTAAAAATACCCCCACATTTTAATTAAATTGTAGCGTATTGAATATTGAACAAATTGTGCCCATGTTTTTCAAAGAAATTACATTTTAACTGAGTCGATTGAATTATATTTTATGTGGAAGATGAGCTTCAACATTCAAACTGTGCTGAAATGTAACCTTTTACATACTGACAAGGCCACAGTTGGAGTAACAACGCGTTTGTATAGGTTAAAGGCTCTAAGGAGCATTATGAATAACACTGTCTATCTTCTCTTTTGACTTACTGACTCCCATGAAGTACACAGTGGGACAGAGTGTTGAAGAAACACAAGCTTTTAAAGTTGCCAGTGGTTTAATTTAGCACCAGCTACTTTGGTATTTGCATACACAGATTGTATTATTTATAATTAAGTTCCCTAGTCATGTATTTGCAGCTTTCTAAATCCCTCAGTATCCTTCTACTTTGTTGAAAAGTTCAGTCACATTTGACAACACCAATCTGGCATTTAAATGTGACAAATGGAGGCACCGCACTCATTCTTCAAATAACATATACAAAGTGACATTCAAGGAGACTGTCTGCTTCCTGTCCCCTGTCATCTCTGCCTGCGCCTCTCATAGATCAGCGGCTCCCAGGCTGAGCGTGCAGTCCCTTACACCGAGAGCACCGGCTTTGTTCGGATTCATTTTCATGTAGGAAAAGGACAAGATGAATGATCCCATTTTAAATGTTTGTTGTTCTTAGACATTGTAGATAATTTACTGTTTGTTTTGATTCTATTCAATGAAACGGTAAGAGTGCAGTTCACTCCAAATGTAGCATTTTCAAAAAGAAAAGAAAAAGAAGTTATTTCAGTGGCTCAAGTCCAAATAGTGTTTATTGGATGCTGTCCCGGTGTATTGTGACTCCCAATTTCATTATGAAGCCATAATCTTCCCTATAAAAAACTTTGTTCACAACATCTGTGGATGAAAAAGGGGCCATATATTAAACTTGACAAAAACTCAAGGGGGTATTACAAACTCAGAGATGGAAAGTAACCATGTAGAATGGCCTAACCATAAAATTCCTATGTGGGTAGTTACACCCTACACCTATAGCTTCCTTGATAAAGGGCAATCCTTAAGTAAGCTGACTCTCTATTGTCTTTTAGCATTTATGATATCATATCCTTGGAATGTCAGGGTATTCCCTTTGACTGGACCCCTCAGGGTACAGCCTTGCACCAGAGCAGGAGACCACAACCCCTCATTATTATCTTATTCCATGAATGCCATCTCTGTGTGCTGTAACTGTTCATTGTTAAGTATCCTAAACCAACCAGTGTAAAAGAAGTATTTGTGTCTCCATTTTACTCTTTATCCAGTCTCAGAGATTTCCCTGATTTACTTTCTCCTGCCTCCGTAATCTACCACCAATGGATTTCATGTAACCCTCCCCCGCCCTTACATCTCCTCCTTCGATTCTAATGTATATAATAAGTTGTAAAACTGCCATTATCTGAAGTATTTTCTCAATTTGTTGAAATTTCCCTTCCCGGCAACTGTCATCAGCTTGGCTCAAATAAGCTCATAAAAATTATCTACAGGTTTGGACTTTTCTTGCACTGACACACCAAACACAGCCAAACTCTCTTTCCCCTGAATTACATGTGTTCCCCTGCCTACACACAGCTTAAAGCTTATGTGGAGTCAAACTGGGAATTTTCAGTTTCTCTTTTTTATTGTATTAATTTGAAAATACTTTCATTATCTTTTTTTTTTCTGTTTTATTTCAGTGCATTCCTGTTATTACATCTTCCATTTCAGTGATTGGGAATTCTGAGAGTCAAGGATATCAGTAAAATTTTCCTTTTAATTATTGTTTCCAAGTGGTATGAGACGATATGGACATTTCATCTTCCTACTTTATTCCATATCTTTATACCTACAACCCCGAATTCACCACATTGAAAATTAGTCTGGCTAACAAAAAAGTGTGAGTAACTCAGGCAATCAGGCCAAAACTTGGCACCAAATTGGAACTTCAGCAAATCTCAAAGAATGAGTATTGGGACCCCAGAGGCCATGATTTTAGTGTTAACTTTTCACTCTTACTCAGGAAGGTCACAATGAAATAAACAGACCATCAAAACAGAGACCACAAGAGTCTCAAGCAGTAGGGAAATTGACACATTGTTACCTATGGCAATGCTTTACTGACCAATGTCCCGGTTGGCCTGGATTTTCCCAGTTTGGGCTCTGAAAGTCTCATGTTTCTGGAAACTCCTCAGTCATAGGCAAACTGGAATGAGATCACCATGTATAATTAAAACTCTTCATTTATTTTCATTTCATTGTATTTGGATAAAGGCAATTATATGTTAAGATAAATAAGAGTATTACATGCCTATTGTTTTAAAAATGTTTGACTAAACAGTGATCAAATTTATTTCAAATTATCTATTTTAGGTTGTAATATTTCAATGAAAATTTTTACTTTGTGCCTAGTACAATTAAATCTGAAGTTGTTACTGAAATAGACTTTTGAAAGACATTTTTTTTTTGTGGTAAAATAAAAAAAATAACATTAAGTAAGATTCTTGCTCTAAACTCTTTGTTGGCCCTAAAATAGTAAGATCAATAAAACATATTTCCTTTTCTCCAGAAGTTTATAGCTCCAAGTTTTTATGGGAACAACTTTGCAATCTTAATTGTCAGAGTGGATAATGGTATGTGTTCATAAGGTTCCTAACCAGTTATAGTTAGCAAAGGTCGATGTAGTTATTTATTTTTTTTATCATAAGTATAGGGCATAAACATAGAGTAATTTGGTCCTATTTGAGGACAACCAATTAATTATTAAAGGATGGTAAGAAAGATGAAAATAATTTTAAAGGGGACTCCAGGGGAGTTTTAAGGTTTTAGAGATTGATATTTGTTCCTTACTTTATATAATTTTTTTTCATTTCCCTTTTTCTTGATGCAGATAGATACTCAGCACCCCTAATGTTTATGAGTAACATTGAGGTACTTTTTAAAAATTCACAAAATGTCTGAAGAGAGGGAAAGAAAGAAAAAATATTCAAATAATTGGATAAAAATTGGATGTGGTGGGAGCTGATTTAGCAGGATTTGCATATCATAGAGTTGGTGGTAGGTCATATTTGCTGATATAAGTGTGGTTGAAGATCAAAAGTTGCATAAAGGGGAGAAAGGTGATAGTGAGTCTGATGAGTCCCTGAGTCAGTTAACAAGTAAGTAGCAAGTCAGTTAGTTCTTCCCCAGCTGGAGAGTGAGATGGGATGCCATGGAGAGTCTGCCTTCCACTTTACAGAACTAAGGACAGCAACAAGGGCTAGAAGTTAAGAATCAGATGAACTATATATAGACATAGATATGTTTCATAAACTGATTAATGATAAAATTATTGATTGTTGGGTTTTTCCCATAAAAATATAACACCACATTCCACATAAATTCTTAGCAAATTAACTGCACTTACACCAAATTAAAAAATATTAACACACTTCTGCACTGGAAATTGATTAAATCACTTCAGTATGACTTCTTGAATTTCATGTAGTATAATTTGACTTAATACACAAATAAATGAATAAGATAGAAACATAATTAAGCAAAAGCTGCATGCCCCAAAGATAAATGGATGTCTATATTTTTAATGATCATCACAGATGGAAATTAATTGTTTCGCATAGAATTCCATTCTGGTGTTAAATTATACTGGAGTCAAAAATAATTTGGGGCATATATAAACTCTATTTGGGGGGAATTTTTAAGGTCCAAGATTTTACTGGTCTTTTGTGAATTTTGAATATAATTTTTTGTGTTCTCTTTATAGTTAATTCTATGTATTTATTTGAAAGAGGATTTTGCAATCTTTGGTTTTATATTTTATAACCCCGATAAGCAGATATTTACAATTGTAGGCAAGGGATAGCTTTCATTCTCTTAAATACTTTTGTCATATTTTCTATGACTGTTTAAATCCCTACAGAGTCTTCAAATGTAAAAGATGTTAAAAACTCATCTGCTTAGTCTGGCCATGAGAATAAAATTAGTGAAGCCGGATAATAGATATAAAAATACTTATTTTACTGTTCTTACCCTTGTGTATGTTTGACTATTTTCTGTAGTACAGGTTTAAAAATATATTAAAAGGGCATGTTAGCTAAGAGCCAAAGTCAGTATGCATTTGTGTATGCATGTACCAGTACATGTGTGTGTCCTAGCAGGATCTTTGGTTTTTGGATTCAGAGTTAGTAACTCTTGGAGGTTTTACAGCTCTGTGCCTCAGTGATTCTGTTTGTTGTCAACGAAGCACCTGTCATTTCCCCAAAGTCTCACCTTCCAAAGCTCCTTTCACCTGATACAATATAGACTTCTCTCTACTGAGAACAGAAGGTCTTGGAACACAACCCTTTTCGTTATCCACCTCTTTCTGGATCAAGTTCTCCAAATGATTTTCCTCTCGTTTTTGTTCCACTGCTCTGTGACTTGGCTCACATTTCCTCTGCCTGAATTTCCCTTCCACAACTTACCTATCTGGCAAAATCTTAGTTTCTACTTTAGTCACAAGCAATGTCAATTGTTCTATAACGTTTTTCTCCTGTTCCTGCAGGTAGAATCAAATGTCATTTCTGTTCCCATAGCTCTTGGATCATAGTTCTATCATAACTGAATTCCGCAAAATGATTATTTTCATTTGCTGAATTTAATGGACTGCTCCTCCCATGAAATTATGAGTGTGTGTGTGTGGAGCACATCTTTTCTCATTTGTATCTCTAATTCCAGTGTGCAGAGTATGGAACATGGTAATGGGTGCCTAGTAAATGTTAACCAGAATTGAAATATTTCTCATCTGTGTCTGAGCAAAATATAAAAACATAGTGCCGCCGAAACCGGTTTGGCTCAGTGGATAGAGCGTCGGCCTGCGGACTGAAAGGTCCCAGGTTCGATTCCGGTCAAGGGCATGTACCTTGGTTGCAGGCGCATCCCCATTAGGGGGTGTGCAGGAGGCAGCTGGTCGATGTTTCTCTCCCATCGATGTTTCTAACTCTCTATCCCTCTTCCTTCCTCTCTGTAAAAAATCAATAAAATATATTTAAAAAAAAAAAAAAAAAAAAAAAAAAACATAGTGCCTGTGTTACTAAAAAGAATCCCTCTGTTTGTATTCTTGATTCCATCTCTTTTCACATTTTAAAAACAAGTTGCTGTCCTATTTGTTTTAGAGTTGCATTTTGCCCTACTCTGCTGGCTTTTATTTTCTCCAGGAAATAGATGTTTTATTGAGTACGAACAGAAAGGGAAACATAAAAATATAATTGGTGTGCAAGTATTCTATCTTCGGATTTATAGATAGTGATGATGCATTTTTTTCTTGGACAAAATGGGCTTCTGCTCTTCTGACTTGTGTATGAAAGATTTATTATACATATGTATGATGAGAGAGAGAGAGAGAGAAAGAGAGAGAGAGAGAGAGAGAGAGAGAGAGAGAGAGAGAGAGAGAGAGCGCGCACTTCATGCCCTGGCTCACCTCTCTGGGTCTTTGCTTCACTCTCTCTCCACCCCAGAAATGACTGCCTATTAGAACAAGGCTGGCTTTTCTCTGCTAAGCCGAAGTAGAGACTAAAGTTTGGGTTTGATTGTCTTATCATTTTAACCTAGTTATTCAACTGCATTATATTACCGAGATTTGGCAATCACATAAGTAAAAATATTTTCCAGTTTCTTTGTGCTGACAAAAATTTAATTATCTCTGAATTAGTAAAAGTTTTACACCAAATATATTTACCATGGCCTGTATGTTTCTTGTTTAAGGCAGGGTACAGGTGCCGCTGGGTGGAACCCAGAAATATCGTGCACAGAAACATCTCTAACACTCAAGTGCCTGCTCCCTTTCCTCATCCTCTAAAACTTAGATTGTCACAAGCAGAATTTTAAGAACATTTTTTTTTACTTTTACAACATTCTCAAATTTATATGGTTCTATAAAAATTATTCTTTACCACACTTTCCACTTAAGATATTTTAATCTTACATTTAAGACATTTTAATCTCACATGTAATTGGTGTTTGCCAGTCAGTGTTCAAAGTGTTTTTCCTATTCAATATTAACTCACAAAGATGCTACGAGGTTGGTGTGTGGTCAATAGTATTACTAAATCTTTAGTAATATTGAGTGCTTACCAAATTTTGGGTTCAGTTTACTACTCCAATAATTAGTATTAGCTAAAATTAATTGACCTGCTTTATGCCAAACTCTGTGCTAAGTGTTCTACATGCATTAATTAATTTAAAACCCACATTCACCCAAAAAGATAGGTACAAATGTTATTGCCATCAGACACATGCCAAAACTGACACTGAAAGAATTTTTTAGAAGAGATTATAGTTAGTAAGTAACACATCATGATATGAATACATCTGTTTTTCTCCAAGCTGGTGATCTTCAATATATTATATGCCCCTGCTTTGGCAATCAAGCACTGTCTAATACTTGATTAGTTTTATTGCCTCCATTTGCTTACCACCTGACAGCTCAGGCCTTCACAATCAGACTGCTTCTCTGGTCAATGTTTTGGAATTCTAGCAAAAATGGACAGGGACTGTCTTCTCAACAAATTAGATATGCTTCCCTCTTTTCCCATCCCTGATCTTTTAGTCTGCTTATGTGTAAAATGGGTACAATAACGCTTATCTTACGGATGGTTTTATGAATGAAATATGATATCTGTGGGAAGTGCCTAACCATGTATGCCATCTAGAAGACTTATTCTTATTAAAGACTAGAGCAATTCTAATGAGAATTGGGACCTGTGTGGCCCATGGCACAAATCTGAACAGAATGAATGCAGGTCAGCAACAAAATAATGAAAAAAGAAATTTTGATCTCTAAATTATGTTTCTCAAAGAATGTGAAAGGTAACTCATTTGTAACCCCACCTAATACTTAGCAGGTACAGTCTTTGCTCTCCAAATACCCCATCTGTGCTGGTCTGGAGCGTCTCACCCTCCGAACCTGAAATCTCTCCTTGACCCTGTTTCGTGGTATCTCACTAAATTCTTTCCACCCTATTCTCTGGTTCTTTGTATGTACCTCTAATGCTGCCTCAAAAAAGGTGTGAGCCCAGGGTGGGCAGATGCAATTCTGGGGGAAGAGGAAGCTTATGGAGAGAGGGAGGAGGGAACAAGAAAGCATCAGAATGCCTCCTCTGTCCTACTCAGGTGTTTTCCCTTTTCCACTCCTCCTAACACACTGTATTCATGTCCTTTTCTGACAGTGCTTCTTTCCACTTTAAAAAGGGACTAAAGAAAATAATCCCCAACACTTTATATTCTGCTCTCCTCTCTTTTGATGATATTAACGACTCCAAAACTCTATGTGGATGATTCTAAAATCTAGCTCTCTAACCTGTCTCTTTCACAAGCCCACTATCTGCTTTTGCCACCTCTTATTGTATAAGTTTTTTTTTTCCACTCTAATGAATGGAATGCATTTTCAATATATCTGGCTTTAAGGCCCAAATCTAAACCAGCCAAGTCATCTTTTCTCCCCAGAGGGATTTTTTCTCTGCTATTGGTTTTACCTACTTCGTTAAAAGCTCTATCTTTTTAATTTTTAAAAAATCTTCAATTCTTCATACTCTCTCTTTTTCTAGCTTGAAACAGTGATTTATTACTTCTCATGATCCTGTTGCTTGCTAGTTAATTACTCTGCTGGTTTTGCCAGGGCTCTCTCGTTCAGCTACAGGATGGGCATGGCTGGAAGAACCCACATGAGCTCATGTATCTGGAAACTGTTGCTGACTACAGTCTGGGACACTTTTTTTTTCTCCACCTCCAAGAATCCAGACTAGCTTCCTATATATGGTGGTCTCAGGAAAGCTCAGAATGCTGAAGGCAGAAATTGTAAGACTTCTTGAGTTCTCAGTTTTGGAATCCATATAATGTCACTTCTGCCACATTCTGTTGGTCAAAGGAACTCACAAGGCCAGCCAAGATTCTAGCTGGTGAGATAGATGATAAATAAAAATTGTCATAGTTCTTGTTGTTGAAGCCTTGATAAGAATACCTTATCAAGTGAGCATACCTATGTGAAGTGACATGCCCAGTGCCAAATCATCAATTGGGTTGATTTTCATTTCCTTGGTTGAGACCACCAAGCCTTGTAGACAGAGACTTCTGGGGTTTAGTTGTGCAGGAAAAGTTTAACAAAGCAGGTCTGAGTCTACTATCATTGAAATTTGCTCCTTAACTAGCATCTGGGAACTTGGATTTCAGGAGGGTTCCCACTCTTCCTTAACTGATGAGGATGGCTTACTGTGTCTAGAATACTTCAAACAAGATGGTTTATGCTAAACACTTGCTTTCCTTGGGGAAATCTGGGATTTTGGAATATATTAAGCTGAGGAAGCCTCTGTAACTAGCCCCCAATAAGACCCTTGGGCTCTCAGTCTCCAATTAGCTTCCCTGGGCAGACACATGGCACACATGCCATGCATTTTGTGGCTGAAAGAGTCTTCAGCATCTTTTGGGTTTCTGAGGTGTTAAAATTCCTCTAGTTGGTGATCAAGGCCAGCCACAGTGCAATCCAAACCTTTATTTACAGACTTCTATCCAAGTTTTATCATTTTTATACCCAATGCACTAATTGCATTGGATAGCTCCACAGCCCTGAATTTGTCCTTAATTTTCTTCTGCTACCTTTGTTTCTGTTGATGCTTCTACCTAGAAAAAGCATTATACCTTTCATATTCATCTACAAGTTTATGTTAAAAAATAGTTTCCTCTTTCTCATGCAAGCAGAAGCGATCTTTTTTTTTTTTTTTAATGCACTAGGGCACCTTTTTTTTTTGCGAGTCTATATCATGTATTCTATATAATTTCTTGATATGTGTGTTTTCTCCTCTCCCATTACTGTGAACTGTGTTTTATTTCTATTTTATTCTTTGTAATAGCAGACGGGTTACCTTGTGCAGAGTAGATACTCAATAAACACTTTGGATTGAATGAAAGTAGCTACAGGACTCCTGGCCAATGGCTTAACCTCCCAGAAGTGCTTTCGTCAAATGAAAAATAGGACGTGGCACTATGAGTGCTCTTTCAGCTTCATAAGTCTATAATAACAATTTAATCATATAGATAAACTTTTGGAGTTTTGAAGTGTGAATCTGGAAGAAAATTTTTCACGATAAACTTTTTAACTGACTTCTGAAGTTATTACTTTAAGGGATATTGAAAGCTGGAGGGGCCTGGTCCTTTATTACACAGCACTGGATCTACATTCTTTCCCAGTGCTTGAGTGTAGAAATTTCTAGGACATTCTGGAATGATAGGATCACAAACTCTTAGAGCTATCAGCGCTGCAGTCAAACTTTGCTCCACAAAAGGATGTCCCATTGGTGTCCTCGGTAGGAGTGGACAGTGACTACGGGTTGGTTAGAAGTTATCAAATCTGTTGGGTGATGTCAAACAATGGCAGGTAATCACTGATGCTTTTGCACCATTCATTTTTAAACAAGGTGCTGTCGTGTGCCTGGCAAACTCATTGCATTTTTCCTGGAATGGTAACAAAATGTTTTTCTATGAGTGATGATAATCTAATGCTGTTGCTAATGCCATATTCAAAATAGTACTCTTCAGAGAAAAACCAGGCACACATCACAATCCGTATTTAACACCTGTCATGTGCCAGACTTTATTCTTGGTACTAGAAATCCGGCGGAGAAGAAAGCTCTGCTCTCGTAGAGCTTGTATTCTTATTGGGAGTCGGCAAACAACAGCCAAGTCAAGGTTAATTTCAGAGAGTGACACATGCTCTGAGTGTTCAGGGATTATGTACCCACCAGCCATGCTTGTGGTCTATAGTCTATGCCCCTTCTGATGGTGCTCATGCTTACAGAACCTGAAATAATTTTTAATATCTCTCTGCATGTGATGGCAAGTGACTGGGAGCATGGTAATATGTACTAAGAAGTTAGAATAAATTATACCGAGGAGAGGCATTTAACTGTGATGTAGACTATGAAAAAGAAGCAGCCATGTGAAATACAGGACAGCAGTCTCCATGCATGTAGGGTAGAGGGATAAGTTCCTGCAAAGTTGCTGTGGCAAGCAAAAGCTGGGCCTTTCCCTGAAAGATGAAAAAGGCCTGTATAACTGGAACATAATGTGTAAAAGGGGCAGTGGAAGGAGACAAAATCAGATAGGTGTTAATGGCATACATTGTGGAAGAGCAAATACCTGTGTTTATGGTCAATATTTTGCTTAATGGGTAGAAGAAATTTATATGAATTCATTCTCAGTTAGTATATGGGAAGTAATCTTTTTTAACTGTGAATGGATAAAGGTGTCTGGTATCAATGACAAGCAGCAGTCAATATTCATCACAAGTAAGGTTTTGATATATAAATTAAAAGTATGCATTTGCTTGACTGGTGTGGCTTCGTAGTTGAGCATCGAACTGTGAACCAGAAGGTCACAGTTCAATTCCCAGGTAGGGCACATGCCCAGGTTGCAGGCTTGATCACTAGTATGGGATGTGCAGGAGGCAGCCGATCAATGATTCTCTCTCATTATTGATGTTTCTCTCTCTCTCTCTCCCTCTCCCTTCCTCTCTATTAATAAAAATATATTTTAAAAGTATGCATTAAAATGTCAAATATTGTTTTTATTCAGCCAGTAATTGGCCACATGCCAACTGGATTTAATGTTCAAGTAAATAGAAAACTTTATGAATGTGAGTAATCATGGCCATTGGCTGTCTTACTTTTTCAGGTTGCTCTTCAAACACCCAGGCTAGCAGTGAAAATAAGACTCAATTTTTCCCTCTTAACTATACTAGTTGTCAAGGGGAAAATTGCTCCAGGGAGCTTTCCAAATGAGGAATAAGATTTATTTAAAGAGGCACAGCACCAATAAAAGATTAAGGTCTATTTCTCTGATTTCAGATATTTTTGCTTTGTGACATAACTAAAAGATACGTTTGTAACTTGAAAAGTCTGAATATATTACTTTAGTGAAACCAGGATATTAATATCAGTGATAAAACAATAGGATTTCTTAAGAAGTCTAAATTGATGCATGCAGTTAAATTGCCAAAAATGTATTTTTTTGAGCCCTTGAATTTCTTCTTCACTTGTCAGATAAAAAAAGAAAAAGAATGACAGCCCTAACTGGTTTGGCTCAGTGGATAGAGCATCAGCCTGCAGACTGAAAGGTCCTAGGTTCGATTACGGTCAAGGGCATGTACCTTGGTTGCGGGCACATCCCCAGTAGGAGGTGTGCAGGAGGCAACTGATCAATGTTTCTCTCTCATCGATGTTTCTAGTTCTCTATCCCTCTCCCTTCCTCTCTGTAAAAAATTAATAAATTATATTTTTAAAAAATGAATGACAAACTATGATAAATCTTGAAAAGCAAAATTTCGTACTATAATAGGGTACGAGGAAACAAATTCCAAAAATAAATACAAAAAAGAGATTTGGAAATATACTTAGCAGTTTGTGCCTTTGTGATCATTCAAATTCTTTTGAATGTATTGTACTAATCAATTTGGCATCTTTTAGCACACACGTCATGGTATCTTATATAATAAAAGCCTAATATGCTAAGTGTCCGGTCGTCTGTTCAACCAATCAAAGCATCATATGCTAATGATATGCTAAGGCTGCTCACCTGCTCGCTATGATGTGCACTGACCACCCAGGAGCAGATGCTCAACGCAGGAGCTGCCCCCTGGGTGGTCAGTGTGCTCCCATAGGGGGAGCACCGCTCAGCCAGAAGCCAGGCCAGGCTCATGGCTGGCAAGTGCAGCAGTGGTGGTGGGATCCTCTCCCGCCTCTGCAGCAGTGCTAAGGATGCCCGCCAAGGGCCCCCGGACTGCAAGTGGGTGCAGGCTGGGCTGAGGTACCCCCCCCACACACATGAGTGCATGAATTTCGTGCACCGGGCCTCTAGTTCAATATAAAATCTCCCAATAATTTGAATGTAATTTTATGTTTGACCCAAATATCCAGAGTCACAAAACATACAAACTCATTTTAGTGACTTATATTTGCTATAAGAATTTCTGTTTTGGTAGAGAAATAAAGACTAAATGAAGTAATCAAATGAATATGAGACCTAATCCATAACTTAACATATTATTAGGCCAAATATTAATAAGTTGGTAAAATTGAAAGTAATCTATCTCACGGAAACAAAATATTCTTCATATTGTTGATTTAAAATCTGCTTATTATTTTTAGTATTTTAAAGCTTGTGACAATACTGTTCTCAATTTGTCTGGAATTGATATCCCATGAATTCAATGGAGACACATTAAGTGGTCCACAAATGAGAAACTCTGCTCTGTAAAGTAAGGGATTTGTGCTGCAAATAAGACTTTCCTGAGAGCACAGAGAAGATTGATTTAGGGTTTAGGAATAATAGCTAATTGCAAAAAAGCTCATTATCCTAAAAATAATGAATTCAAAAGTCCATTAATTTTAAGTCTTTTCTGTAATTAGATTTAGATATATAGTAATGCAATTATTATTGCATTAAATAGATGGTTTGGATCTTACCAATGGCCTCTGAATGAATGTTTTCGAAAGTGATCTTTATTTCTTTTTAGGTGAGTTTAATTGTGTTTTTGTGTGAACTTTAGCAGGGTGATGCTGCCACAGAAAAGCATTGATTTCTGCACATGAACACTCTGACATCAAGTATGAAATGTAAGTTTGCATACTCCTCCTCCCCCCACCCAAAAAATCAGGCAATTAAAGAAAAAGTAATCAATGCTATGAGGAAACAATCAGCCAAATTCAGAATGTGGGGCATTTTACAATGCAAATGATCTGGTTTCTATAGTAAATCAATGACATAAAAAAAAAGCAAATGGCCTGCCAAAGAACACAGAAGACTCAAGAAGTCTTACGATCAAATGCAACGTGTGGATCTTATTTAGATCCTGATTCAAAGAAAACAATCGTATGTTATTGTTGAAATGCTCAAGAACAATTTAACATATATTGGTGATATTAAAGGATTATTGGGACTTTTAGTATGATAGTGATCGCATGGTGGTGATGTTAAAATTTTTTTTATTTGTTAAAAATTCATATTTGTTAAAATGGGATACTGATGCTTTTGCAGATGAAATGTTGTGAAATCTGAGTTTTTCTTTAAAATATAAAGGAGAGTGGGTAAAATTGGATGTGAAAAATATCGATAAATATTGAAGCTGGGTAAGTGGTATATGTTTTTTTTCTTTTTAAAAATATATTTTTATTGATTTCAGAGAGGAAGGGAGAGAGAGTTAGAAACATCAATGATGAGAGAGAATCATTGACCAGCTGCCTCCTGCATGCCCCCTACTGGGGATTGACCCTGCAACCGAGTATGTGCTCTTGAATGGAATCAAACCACAGGCCAACGCTCTATCTAATGAGCCAAACCAACTGGGGCCATATGTTTTTATTATACTGTTCTGTCTACTTTTGTTTATATTTTGTATTTCCCATAATAATAGGTGATTTTCTCCCACAGTTATTAAAATGACCCACTTAACAGACCACGTGTGTATATTCTCTTGGTTCACTGAAGCAGGTATCTCAAGAACCTTATAAACAACATATTGTTAGATAATTTGAGTCCATATTAGCATCACTTCAGAAAAATAATGAAAGTCAGTAGTTAAATGGAGGAACTATCTTAACCTTTTTTATTCAGTTAATTACCATATGTAAATTTTTTTCTTTTTTAAACATTAAAATGTATGCAAAAAAGTGCATAAAATAAATGTACAGTTTAATGAATAATTAAAAAGTAAGTACTGTGTGACCTTTACTCATATTAAGAAGCGAACTATTGTAAGAACAGAAATTCACTTTGCATATGTTCTTGACCATAACCCTTGCCCCTTACCTTGAGACTATTTTTCATTCTTAGTTTTACATGTTTTTGGGTTCTATTTAAATGGAATGATATGGTATGTATTATTTTACCTTTGCTTTTTTTGTACAACATGTTAAAAGATTTGCTCATGTTTTTGCATGTTACTGTAATTCAATTTTTATACTCATAGGGTATCATAATGCTGCTAAAGACATTCTTGTTCATGTAACTTTGGCACATGGACACAATGTGACTGAAAGCTATACACAGTAGTCTCCCCTTATACATGGGAGATATGTTTCAAGACCCCGAGTGTATACCTGAAACTGTGGATAGTATTGAACCCTGTGTATACTGCTTTTTCCTATACATACATACCTATGATAAAGTTTAATTTATAAAAGAAGAACAGTAAGAGATTAATAACAACTAATCATAAAATAAAATAATTTTAATAATATACTATAATATAATATACGTGGTCTCTTTCAAAATATCTTGTACTGTACTCACCTTTTCACTTAAAGGAAATACTTTATGGCTTCTCTTTGGCATATCTGAATTGCCAGCATCACTGCTCGTGTGCTTTTGGGCCGTTATTCAGTAAAACAAGGATTAGTTGAACATGTGACAGTCAATCTGATAACCAACGCGGATACTCAGTGACTAATGAGTGGGAAGCTGACACAGCGTGAATGGGGTAACCAAAGGGGTGATGCCCGTCCCACGAAGGCTGAGCGGGACGTGTGAGATTTCATCACACTCCTCAGGACGGTGCACAATTTAGAACTTATGAGTTGTTTGTTCCTGGAATTTTAAATTTAATATTTTTTGGACCACAATTGACCGTGGGTGGCTGGAACCATGGAAAGTGAAACAGCAGATAAGGGGGGCTACAGTACTCAGGAGTAGAAGGGCTATGTCATCAGATGTGCTGTGTTTAACCACAGATGCTTAGATGACTGTGGTTGCCTTACCTACTTGTCTAATAGAGGCACTGAAGTATTCTCTTTGTCTCGCTTGTTTCGATATATAATAGTCTCGTTGTTGAGTTTAAAAGGTTCCTAATTTTTGTTATGTTTTTGTCCGAGTTAGAGAAGCATGTCTTTAAAAGTTTGGAATTGAAATACAGGAAACAGCCAAAATGAACAGCTCCATATATTTACCACTCAGAAGGGCCCCCTCGTGCCTTTTTCCAAGGCCCAGGTGAGGGTAAGGCAGCAGAGGGCCTACAGGTTAAATTTAAGAAGGCATTTATTCTCAAGGTTGGGCAAGTGCAGAATTGGCACTTGCATGAGCCTGAGAATAAGTGGCTCCTAAAATGTTGCCTCCTAGATTTCTCATTCTCTTAACCCCAAATTGGGCCCTGCAGCCATGAAGATACAGTAATGAATGACACGGTTGTGATCCAGTAAACTTTTACTTACAAGATTAAGCAGGGGACCCAAATTTACCTGCAGACTATAATTGCTTGATGTCTCGCCTAGATTCTTCCTTCTACCTGTGTACCAGCTCTCTAATTCTGTCTTCAGTTTCATCTGTCACGGGTGGGGAATGTTTGGCCCACAGATCATGATAAGGCCCTTGAAATCATTTTGTCTGGCCCTGCCAAGGCAGTAGGAGTGATTTAATTAATTAAATGTTTGACCAGATATAGCAGGATGATTTTTAAGTTGATAATTTTTATGGTCCTCAAATGATATTACAAATATCCAAATGGCCCCTAATTAGACCCATTTACTTTTTTATTTCTAAAATATCTATTTGCTACTTAAAAAAAAATCTGTGACATCACTATTTACAATTTTCTATTTCCTAAGGATATTTTAAGCTTGACTTTTTTTAAAACACCAAAGATGTTTAATTAAGCATAGTAGTTTTATGATCTGTGACTAATAATTCCAGTATTTGATGTCTTGCAGCTCTGCTTTTCATATTTGCTCATCCTATTTGTTTCTTTGAAGTGCTTATTTATTTGTTATTCATATCCTCCCCAGTATACTTGCAAATTATTTTTTTGAGGCCTAGGATAATGATATATTCATCTAAAGCTGTGGTTTTCAAAGTGTGGTCCCTGGAGCAGCTATATCAACATCACCAGAGAATTTTTTAGAAATATAAATTCTTGGGACTTATGCCAGACCTACTGAATCAGAAAGTCCGGGGCTGTGCTTTGACTTAAGTGCCAAACTTACCTTAATGGTTTGTCTACTATGGCCTCAGTTTAATATGGAGAGCGTCTCCTATTAGACCCTCCACCTGAACAGACCCTGAAATTTTGATTTCTATTCTCATTCCACATGTGCCCTCCAACTAAACGTCAAAGTTTCAAGTGGCTCAGGCTTCAGATGAAAGGGGCTTTCCTGCTTCTCTTTTCTTTGGCTTCAAACTTGTTTCCCCTGACCCCCCCCCCCCCCCAACCCTCAATCTGGCTAGTATTTCCTTACCATCATGTTAGCTCCTTGATGCTTTTCAGATGTTTGTATACTTTATTCAACAAATTCCATTTGTTTCTAGCCAGAGATTTAATCCTAATTTCCTAACCCACTTTTATAGGAAACTAGAGGCCTGGTGCATGACATTCGTGCACTGGGAGGGGGTATCCCTCAGCCCGGCCTGAGCCCTCTCGCAGTCCAGGACTCCTCATTCCTTACCACCCACCAGCTCACTGCTCCTTAGCACTGCCAGAGAGGCGGGAGAGGCTCCTGCCATTGCCGCTGTGCTCGCCAGCCGTGAGCCCGGCTTCTGGCTGAGCAGCGCTCCCCCTGTGGGTGCACACTGACCACCAGGGGGCAGCTCCTACATTGAGCATCTGCACCCTGGTGGTCAGTGTGTGTCATAGCAGGTGGAGGTTCTGCTGTTCAGTCGATTTGAATATTAGGCTTTTATTATATAGGATGACTCATGCAGGTATTTCTAGGATTAGTTTGTTTTTATCTAAACACAATAGAAAAAAAAATGCAAAGACAGTGTACCTTACTGAGGACATGACACTAATATGAAATGTTCTCAAAATGCTTACCTTGTGTTTCAATATTTATGCTTCAATTATATTCAGATTTACTCTCCGAAGGAGCATGTTGACCTTATTAAAACTGCTCTCCTTGATTGCTGCAAGTTATTTTGCTTTATTCATATATCACAGGTCTTTGAGGGTGAAGTAGCAATCACGTGAGACAAATTTAATCTTTGACAGTTTCTATTCATGCACTTATTATGAAAATATTTATATTGGCAGAAATTGGATGGTTCTATCATTCTGAAGTGAAATGTTGCTGTAAGGAAGTGAATTTATTGACTGCTTTGATAAAATAACATATTTACGCAAAATGTTTCTATAAAGCAGTGGTTCTCAACCTTTCTAATGCTGCAACCCTTTAATACAGTTCCTCATGTTGTGGTGACCCCCAACTATAAAATTATTTTCGTTGCTACTTCATAACTGTAATTTTGCTACTGTTATGAATCGTAATGTAAATATCTGTGTTTTCTGATGGTCTTAGGCTCTACAGATATTTACATTACGATTCATTAACAGTAGCAAAGTTACAGTTATGAAGTAGCAACGAAAATAATTTTATGGTTGGGGGTCACCACAACATGAGGAACTGTGTTAAAGGGTCGCAGCATTAGAAAGGTTGAGAACCACTGCTATAAAGCAACATCTGCTTTTTGCCTTAAGGGACATATTCACACAATATGTAGCCAGAGAAATAAGTAAAATTAATTTAAGATCTCTTTACCAGGACCTTTGTATAGATAATGTGGGAATATTGTCTTTGCATGGACAGGTATTGAAATTTCCTAAAGCCACACACTCATCTGTAGCAGACCTGATAGTATTGAAATTAGCTGATGAATATTAGAGAAGGGCACACGGATTCCTGTGAAAGGAGACCAAATGTAATTCCCTGGAGAAATCTGGATTAAAATTAAATTTCTCTGTGTTTTTAAGCAACTATTCTGTTCTTTGAAGATACTGTGTTTAGACAACTAAAATAAATGCCATAAGGGTCTGGAAAACTCATGAGCAATAGAAACAGGATGTGGATATTTTATTATAAGAAAAAAGGATTTCAAGTATTACCTCAGAAAATCTACCAGGATACTGTGATTAGTGATCAAATCTCTGTGTCTCCTTTTAAGGCATCTTTAGATATTTTCTTAGTTAAGGCAGGGAAGGTAAGCATGGTCAAATGGCTGGTCTTGTATGCAGCATGTTTGTGGTAATTTCTAGAAAATGAATCTGTAAGTGATCTTGTTTATTGGTTCAGGCAATGTGATTTTCAGATCTACCAAATTTGTTTCCTCAGTGTTTCTTAATTTTGTAGCTTAAATGTGGATATCTGTGACAAGTTGCTGTAAGAGCCTAAAATTCCCATAAAGTCCTACTGCTTTAAATGAGAAATTTATCTGAGAAAAAAAATTGGCCTTTTAACTTTTTTGTTGATCCTTACCCGGTGATTTTTAGAGAGAGTGGAAAGGAGGGAAAAACATTGATCTGAGAGAGACACATCAGAATCAAACCTGTGACCCTTCAGTCCACAGGCCAACACTCTACCCACTGAGCAAAACCAACTAGGACAAAATTGACCCTTTTTAAAAGCTCAAAAACAAGTATGCTCACCTTCAAGATCACTGAAAATTCTCTATATTTGACCACATTTTCAGGACCTCAACATGTCATTGACCTTTTATGTGCTTACTAGAGGCCAGGTGCACAAATTCATGTACGGGTGGGGTCCCTCGGCCTGATTGGTGATCGAGGCTGATCAAGGGGGCTGATCGGCCGGGGGGAGGGACTGTGGGAGATTGGCCAGCCACCAGGGGGAGGGACTATGGGAGGTTGGCAGGTCACGGGAGGTTGGCTACGGGAGCACACTGACCACCAAGGGGCAGCTCCTGCATTGAGTGTCTGCCCCCTGGTGTTCAGTGCACATCATAGCAACTGGTTGACCAGTCATTCGGTCGCTTGGTCGTTCGGTTGCTTAGGCTTTTATATAGATGGATAGATGTGTTGATCATTAAAAAATACAAGCTACCCTGTGAAATTGTGCAAAGCCTTTTAGCCACATTCTGTGCTTAAAACTACCACATGAAATAATGCTTTTCCTTCATTTCTTATATCCTGATGTAAATATGGTTAAGATAGGAAAGAGGGTATAAAAAAAGAGGGTGTGCTATTTTTTTTTTTCCTATCGGATCTGTATACCTGACCTCTTTTTAGCCAGTTGCTTCCTTATCTTCCTATATCTTGTGTTGTTCTGCCTTATTTTCACTTCAGAGGTCCTGTATTAAATATGTATTATGTGTCTAATACTATACAAAAAAAATCTAAGGACGTCCATCTCTGCCCTTAAGAGCTCAATCTGATAGCTCCTTAGAAAACGAGTTAGTACATGGCCTAGTTTTAAAATAGAGGGATAAGTTATGATTTAAGGAACTTTACATAATTGGGTAAGAATTTTTTATATACAAAGGCATAGATTTTTATTGGAAAAATATTATTTTCTTGTAAGTACAGTGGGGCCATCAATGAAATGTAAAATGTATACATAATAAAAATCAGGCAAAGGAACATGGGATCACCTAGCAGACTAACTGGAGAGCTGGTACTAAAGTTTGGATGAGCAATCCATCAGCATAGCTTCCAGTCAACTAACCAATGTCCTCAGATGAGTTCTCAAGTTCTTGGTGTGATGGGGAGTTTATTCAGCAGCTAACTGAGCAAGGATATGTCTGCCCACAGTCATGTTTGATGTTTGCTCATGTGTTCATCCCAATATGGGTACCAGAGAATGAATGTTTGGGGGACACAAAGTGAACTTATTAACATAACTAGAGGCCTGGTGCACAGAATTTGTGCATGGGTGGGGTTCCTAGGAGTGGCCTGCAGAGATCAGGCCCCAGCTCGCACCCCACCTCATGCCCCAGCCTCACAGCCTTGCAGCCCTGCCTGGCACCCCACCTTGGCCTGGTGCCGTCCCCTCACCTGCTCCATCATCCCGCCTGCAGAGTGATCGATCAGGGCCAGGACCCCTGCCTGGCTCCCTTAGTGCCTGGGAGCTGGACAGCAGCTCCATTCCCCTGCTGCTACCACTAGTCGCCGTCTGCAGGGAGATTGGTGGGGCGATCAGGCCCCCACTCACACTCGCCTTGGCCTGGCGCTGCCTGCTCACCTGTTGCATCATCTTCCTGTGGTCCTGTTCTCATCAGGGCCCATTGGGGCTGGCAGTGCCTCCACTTCCCCCTGCTGTGAGTGCCACGTCACCAATGCCCGCCATGTTCTGCACCGCCCCCTGGTGATCAGCGCACGTATAGTGAGTGGTCGAACTCCCTGAGGGGACAATTTGCATATAAGGCTTTTATTATATAGGATTATATAGGATTACCATAACAATTGTTATAACCACTTGTCTTACAAAGGTGTTTAAAATAGTTGGGTGTTGGAAGTTGCTTTCAGCACATGATTGCTGAGTACATGAAAACCTCTTGGATCCACTATTCTTAAGCTTAATCCTTTGCGTATGGGAAAGCAAGGGAGTGAAAGTGGCCCTGGGCAGACAGAGAAATAGCACCCTGTAAACTCGAGTGGTTTGTCAATGACTTTTATAAGCAGTTACATTGAAACAGACCTGTTGTAGCTATACATCTAAATCACAGGTGTGCAGTCATACATGAGCTTTGTTTGTTGTAGCAGTAAAATGGCCATATTATTTACCCTTTGGAAGGAAAAATTGAAAGTAAAATACATATAAGGGAAGGTTAGTGTTTGAATCTGTCTATGTATCATGGCTGTGCCTAACTCAATGCATTTAGGCATTTGCCCTCTGTGCACAGCACATGTAGGATATATGAATGCATGTCTGGAAAATCCTAGGCAAGTACCTGAAAAATTAATATTGTTAAAAAATATCTGAGTATCCTGGTTCAAATTATTTAAAAATCAATAACTCCTTTTTGCCAGAAAATGTAATAAAACACAGATACTAGTAATAAACACAGAAAATATTTCAAAAGACTTATAAATAACCTTAACAAGAAATGTGCAGGACTTATATATATATATGAAGAAAATTATAAGATATCCCTGAGGGTCTTTTAAAAAATATTTTAATAAAAGAAAATCTTTTTCCTAGAAGACATACAAGAATATAACAAAGATTTTATTTCTTCTAAAATTAAGTATAAATATAAAAACAATTGTAATAAAAATTCCAACTGGCCCGGCCACTGTGGCTCAGTGGTTGAGCATTGACCCATGAATCAGGAGGTCAGAGTTCAATTACCAGTCAGTAAACATGCCCAGGATTTCAGGCTTGATCCCAGGTAGGGGTTGTATAGGAGGCAGCTGATTGATGATTCTCTCTCATCATTGATGTTTCTAAATCTCTCTCCCTCTCCCTTCCTCTCGCTGAAATCAATGAAAACGTATTTTAAAAATATTTCCAACTGAACTGCTCCAAAATTTATTGTTAAAACTAATGCACAAAAATGCTTAAGGCCATTTTTAAAAAAGAAAAAAAAATGATGTGAGATTTGAATTAATAGATTATTCAAGATCATAATGACAGTATTCAATCAAACCATATATGGGTAAAATTCAGTATGGTAAGTGTCAGTTTTCTAATAATAATACATTATTCAGTGTATGATGTTGAGACAACTGGTTATATTAAAGAAAAATGTAAAATTGAATGCAAAAAACTTCCTACTGGCTTCTGATATAGACATAAGTCACTATATTAAGAGAATAAGAAGCAGTTGTGTCAATAAGAACCAAGGGTTCACTTTCGATGAAGAACTCTACTAGCCATTTCTGCTATACAGTGACCTTGGAGAAGATGGACTGTCTTAGTGTGTTGCTATGAACAAAAATAACAGAGATGAGAAAGGACCCAGATTTTTAACAGGGCTTGGCAAGCAAAGCATAACCCAAATTTCAGCCTCCCCACTTTCCTATCCCCCACGACTCTGTTTGGCCAGGAAACTGTGTAGTGTGCCTAATGCCCACCCTGAGAGCGATGTAGTATTCAGGCAGGCATTCTGGAAGGCAACTTGGCATATCACGTGAACCTATTGTTTCTTTCAGAGTTTCCAGTTATAGAAATGTATCTCAGGGAGTTGATAGGAAAAGTAGGAGAACATTTTTAAAAAATCAAATTGTTTACCATTTAGGTGTGGGTTAACAAATTATGTACATTTATAAAATAACTAAACTTCTTTAAAATGTTTTAGCTAATATACTAGCTTAAAAAGGAGCCTTCTAGTGCAGTTATAATTTATATTTCTTCCAGTACTAGTCATATTAAGTAAGCATTTATCTCTTAATGTTTATTAGCAGTTTGTACTTCTCTGATCTGTGCCCTGAGAACATTTTTGTTCTCTTTTTCTTCCCCCTTTAGTTTTGTCATTCATTGTATATGTTTTCAACTCCTTTCATACTGAGGAAATTTTATAATCAGAAAAAGTACATTCTTAAAAGAAATAATCCACAAAGACTATTTGAAGAAAAGTCTAGTGACTGGTTTGTGATCCGTGGAACTTTTTTCTCATAATTAAAAAAATGGAAGTCAAGGTTAGAAATATTAACTAGGAACAAGTTTACAATATGCTTTGAATCCCAAGCAGAGCAGATTGAACTTTCCCCTAGGACAGTGATGGGCAACCTTTTGAGCTTGGTGCGTCAAACTTCGCCAAAAAACTGAGCATAACTCGGGTAGTGTGTCAATTTGAGGAAAAAACATTATTTCGCAAATGTTACATCCTCAGGAGCAGCAAATGTTTCATCCTCGGCATGCAGCCGCCTTAGCGGCCGCATGTCATCAGAAATGGCTACGCGTGTCAGTGCTGGCACGCGTGTCATAGGTTCGCCATCACTGTCCTAGGACAATAGAGAGCACTTGGAAATATCAGTAGGAATCACTGAGATAAGTGTAATTTTTAAAGTGCTATCTACTTCATAAAGGAAACTAGTATGGAACTGGCTCATAACTGTCCCTTCTCCTGTCACTATAGTGTGACCTGCTGTTTTTTCCTAAGTGTCTTCATTACTTTTATATTTCCCTGGTGCAAAAAATACACAATGGCTGGACACCAAGCAAAAGAACATTTTAGGCTCTAGATTTCAATTTTTTGCTGGAGGTGAGGATAATAAAATGAGAAACTATCTTAAAAAAAGTGATAAGGTGCTAGAATAATTTGAAATGAGATGGGTCAAATCCTGCTAATAATACAGTTTGAAGAGTAATTGGGATGAACAGCTGAAATTTGATGGCTTTTATTTTGCTGTCTCTCTAATCTGCACGATTACTCTGCCATAACAAATGAATATGTCATTTCTTACAAAAATGGTATAAATTTGACATAGTCAAAAGTAACTTTCTGTCTCCGATCTTGATATTTAAACTTTTTGATCCAAAAATAGAGCACGGGAGGAAGCCTTTGTAGCCTATTGTCCCACTTTAGTTTTTCTATTTGCAGCTGTCAAGTCGGAGGTGTTAGACATTTCATGTTCCAACAGCACTTCATTAGCCAACTGGTCTGGGAGGGAGCGTCCTCTGGGGTGCTGCTATTCCTGGTCCCCTTGCCAAGACCTTGCCTGCCTATGTGTATTCCTGACATCCCAATCCCCTCTGGAAGCGCTTGTAAATCATGGAAGACACACTATTAAGAGAAGTATTATACTGACCTGAGAAAGGGGGAGAAGCTGAACAATGGTGGATGAGGTAATCCCAGGAAAGACTTGGACAAACAAGGGGGTACATTTTTGGCTCTGGGGAAGGGTTTCCTTTGGGGTTTTAGGGTGTTTGGTGGATCCCTTGGCTTTGGGGGTAGGGGCAAAGGAACTTTGTTCAAGGGACATCTTTGTCACTGGAGCAACAGGTGTGGGGAGGCCACTTCAGACTTGTTCTAGGTAGAGTGTAAAGGGCATTCCACGTCGCATTTTACTCTGATGCTCCTCATATGCCCCTGCCTGGAGTGATGTGCTCTCTTCTCTTGGGAACTGTGAGTAATAAATCTTCTTTCAAAGCATTGATCTCTCCATGTCATCTCTCAGTCCTCTGTACAAATTAAATCCCAGATACAATGGAAACGGCCTTTGGATGTATATACAAGCTAAGGAACAGACTGTTGCCTTGCAGTGCTTACTGAGTGATTGTATGATTACTTCCCCCAAAGGATCTGACCAGCTCAATATATTGCACATTTCATCCTCTCAGGAAAATGTTTCTCACTTTCAAGTTATAATCGACGTATTCTCTAAGGAAAGTCTACTCGGTAAAATAAGCTAATCTTCTCAAATCCTCGTATCCACCGGTGATGAGATAGAAAAGATGAATTTAACAACCCATTAAAATACTAATTTAAAAACAGCATTCTATTCGTAATTGCAACCTTATTTACTTATTTTGCCACAGGTTTATCAGCTTTTTAAGAGGAGAAGAAAATTCTTTTGCTCGAACATTTGATTAAAATATGAAGCTCATTATGTGGCCAATTATGGCTGATAAATTGACAGCTTTGGAACAGTCGCAGGAAATCTGTCACTTTCTCGCCTCAGACAGGTTGTGTTTAACAACCCCCTCTAGCACAGGTTAAACTATTCGATTATTTCTAAAGTGTGTGACCTCTTTCCTTGTGCGCTGCAGGGGAAAGTGTTAACATTTAACCAACAGCAAGGAATCCTTGCTGAGGGTGAAATGATTCTTTTTTTTTTTTTTTCCTTTTAGAAGTTGTCTGTTCAGCTGACTCATAGCTGAAATATTCTGGTTTACATCTAATAGCCATGAAGAGAGAATAATTACTTTTCTTTGAATCCATGCTTTTCTGTGCTTCATAAATTCCTTGTAAAAACTATCAAACACACTTCAGTATTTTCTCTAAAGAGTGAAAAAGGTCTTCAGTGTTGTCTGAGCTGCAAAATATCTTCAATTGCAAATGCTTCAGTAGTTTATTGTGTGTGTTTTTTAAAATATGTTTTTATTGATTTCAGAGAGAAAGGGAGAGGGAGAGAGAAATAGACACATCAATGAGAGAGAATCATCGATTGTCTGTCTCCTGCAGGGCCCATACTAGGGATTGAGCCCACAACCCTAGGCATGTGCCCTTGGCTGGAATCAAACCCGGGACCCTTCATTCCGCAGGCCAACACTCTATCCACTGAGCCAAACCAGCTAGGACGTGTGTTTTTTGCAATATGTGAACTACAGTATAAGTTCACAGGCATTTATGAAAACATTTTAATTACAGTGAGCTGTGGAGGAAGAATAAGCATTCTATAGCCCTATGATTAGGCCCCAGTCTTTTAGTGAGCTGTGCCTCTCACCTGTGAGCTCCACAAATGTTTCCCAGATCCACCCCCTCGGAGTTCCAAGGGGCAGGAAGGCTAGAACTCTCTGGAGTTGGGTATATCCTTTTCCTTTGGTCAGCGAGGCTCTGATAATCGCCCCAGTAGGAGAGGCTCTGGTTAACCGGTTTCACCTGCGGGGACGCCTTGTTAAGAAGAACAGCGTGCTCTGTTGTATTTAAAGTGGTTTCTTTTCTCCTCACCACGCCGAAAGCTGGAGGGGATTTTCCTGGAAGGTTTACTGCTAGAATCTCCCCGAGTTCCTGAAGGTAAATCTCAAAATATTGTGGGAGGCCTCCTGTGACTGGAGCTCCTCGAGTTTTTATCTCGGAGCTGTCCACACGGAGCCTCCAGCAGTTTATGAATTAGTGTCCGGTTTTCCTCCTCCAGCACGGATTCCTGCGTGGTTTCTGCTCCTGGGACTCCCCTCAGGTACGCTGCGCCTCTCTTTCCAGTCCTGGGGCAGTGGTTTCCCCTGTCTTTTGTCCTTCACCAGGGCCCAAGAACATTTGTTGTTTTTTCAATGTGTTCAGCTTTTTTCCTTATTGTACAGACGGGTGGTGATTTCTAAACTCCTTTCTGGCAGAACTAGAAATCAGAAGTCAGTCCATTTACTTTTATTTCCATTTCTAATATATTTTGGTTTGTTTCTATTGACTTAGTTTGAATTTTGTTTCCATCTTTACCATGTTTTTAATTAATTTCTTTCATTGTTTGGAACTGGTGGATCTTTTTCCCCATTGTATTTTGAATGTGTTCTATATTCTAATTACAGTGAGAAATTACATTTCTGTAAACATATTTCTGCCAGAAATTGAATTCTTAATTGATAATGTATTTCCCCCCCCCCCCCCCCCCCCCCTGAGCATGGCCTAAGAAATAATTTAGAGATGTCAGATGTCAGTTAATTGTCACTCTTTTGAAAGCAATGTTTACTTTCTGGTTACTTGTAAGGCCTTTTGGTCATAGCTGTTGTGTGATTTCACCAGGATACATTAATGTTTTATTTACTCTGGTTCAGATTTATTGGGCATATTAAATGTTAATGGGAGTTCCTCGCCAACTATGAAGTTTTCTCAGGTGTTCCTTTTTAAAATGTGCCTCTGCCATGTTTTCTCTATCCTCACATTATGGGATTTTGAATGGATACGTTTAAAATTTCATTTTACCTTTCATTGTGCTTAAATTCACTTCCATGGTGGTACTTCTTTGTTCTGTATGTTATATTTATGCTAATTTCTTCAGTTTTATATTTCAATGAATAATTTTCTCTTTGTCCATGTCTAGGCTGCTCTTTAACACATATATTGGTATTTTGCTTTCAATTATACAGTTTCATTGCTAGAAGTATGGTTTTGTTGTGCTACTTTCAAGTTTGCTATTTACTAATTTTTCAAAGCTGATATTTGAAAATAAAATAATTCTTATTTTACACTATATCTGATCATCCCAATATCTAAAGTTTCTGTGAGTTTGAATTGTCTCTTTGTGGTTTCAGTTGACTTGTGTTTGTGTATATATGCATGATGAGTGACTTTAAGGAACTGGCTAATGTGATTTTGGAGGCTAAGAAATTCTAAGGTATTATTTAAAGTTCAAAAATAGCGGAAGTAAATTTTATTGTGCGCGCGCGCGCACACACACACACACACACACACACACACACACTGCACAAACTGGGAGCACTCAGACTGGACTTGGAATGAGACGCAGAGGTATGTTGTGATAAAGCAGCTCCTACAGTGAGAAGTCAGTGGCTGTTTTTTCTTCACAATAATTGGATAGAACATTAGAATTTTCATGGTAATGAGGAATTTGTTAAAAGTTGATATCTCATATAAATTTTGGGAAACAGTTTGAGTTTTGTTTGATTTTTTTTCAGAGGTATTAAGAAGTAGCCCAAATTAAGTTTGGCTTGTATTGCAGAACAAGCTGAATTAAGTTTTGCTTGTATGACTGAATTGGTTTTGTCTGTTCAGGGAATCTCAAGTCTGGTTTCTATTTGTTTGATTTTAACAATCTTCAGTTGTCAAGCTGGAGACTCAGGAGATCTGATGGTGTAGTGCTGGTCTGAGTGCAAAGGTCTGAGAACCAGCAGAGCCATTGATGTAAGTTCCAGTCTGAAAGCCAGCAAGTCTGAGACCCAAGGAGAGCTGATGCTTCCGTGCGAGCCCCGCGGCAGGAAAAGGCCAGCTTCCCAGATCAGGCTCTGGCCGGAGGAATGGCCCCTTACTGGTCCAGGGTCTTCGTTTTTATGGAATCAGGCCTCCAACTGATTGTAGGAGTGTCACTTGCATTAGGGTGGGGAATTTTTATCTCACTCAAAAAGCACTACCAGAATAATGTTTGACCAAATATTTGGGCATTCTGTGGCCCAGTCAAGTTGACCCATAAAATTTACCATCACACATCTATATTTAATTCTTGTTAGCAATAGGTATATAGTTCTCTGAGAACTTGGTCTGTGGAAATTGGTTGAAAGCTAGGTTGAAGGTGAATTCATCCTAAAAGTATTTACATTAGCAATTTGCACATTTACAACATAATTCTTAAGTTCTAGGCGACTCAGATGATGTGAACTAGTTAAAAAGAAAAAGAAAATCCTACACATTGGATGGCTTGTGGTTTTAAATTCATGAGAGAAATTTTCTCCTCTACATTGAGCTTGTAGCTTTGAGACTGACAGTTTAATTGTAGACTTGTTGGGATGGGGATTTAATAGTCCACCATTTTACCAAGACTTTCTCTTAGAGGGGTAAAGTGAGGCTGAGTTAATTTTCCTGTCCCTGAACCCTGGAAGGTCAAGTTCACTGGGTTTTGGAAAATGCTCAGAAGCACAAGGGCAACCTCAGGTTTTCCACTTCCCACTCTCTGGATCTCCACCTTGGCTCATTTGCTGTCCTGATTTCCTCACTGTGTTGCCGCCTCATGCCAACATTCATAATGTTTTTTATAATTTTATTCCACACATTTTGTTATTTTCATGGGGATATTAGGTCTTATAATGCTGGAAATAGAACTATTGAATGATTAATTTTAATTATATTTATCTTTAATCTATTCATTACCTAGGATGTTCTAACACAGGCAATATATTGTAAGTTTACCCTGCAAACCAAAACGATAGACTGAAGACCTGAATTCATCCTTTAGTGATATTAATAATACTAAAAGTAAAAGAAAGTTAACTAAAATAAACAACAACTCTGAAGTCATGAATCAGAAATTTTGCATATTCTTTTGAAGGGTCTGTGATTTTTTCTCAATGAACAAAGCAGATACAGTTAGTTTTATGTTATAAATAATTAAAGAATGGACCCATGAGATGTGTGTAATACATGTAAGTAAAATCCTTAAAGGAAACAAGAATGGGATTAAATTATCTTAAAAATGTAATAGGAAAGCCTCATTCAAAGCTCAAGGGGGAAATACTCACATAATTTGTCTACTTAGTGTAGAACACAAAATCTGTTATTTTATTTCAGATGCTTCACTTTATTAATAACCAAAGTATTTTCTTTATTAGAAATTATTTGAACTCTGATATACAATGAAATGTAAATAGATACTAATCTGTTCAATTAAATAATGTATAGCAAAATAATAACATATATCTAAATAAAATGTATGTACAGCTACAATGTGATTTAGGTTTCTTTATTGTAGTTATTTCTAAAATGTAATATATCATACTCATCCTAGAAGAGCATTATAATAGAGTAAATGTTGCTATCATGCCTTTGTCTGTCTTTTCAGGTCAATTTTGTGTCATTTTCTGTTTTGACCATGGTTTTTATATATTTTAATTTGGTTATATTTTTATTATTAAGACTAATGTTAAAAACACCTGGGTGCCTGCTGCAATTGCTTCAAGTTGTGACTTCGTAATATCAATAATGGTGAACTGGTTTTCATGTTTATCTCACACAGCTCTTTCTCCTGTCTGTCACTGAGCCGTCTCTCATTGCTTGCTAGAATTCAGGAATGCATGTTGCTGTGCTGATTTAGAAGGTGTTCATTGGTTTCATGGATTATTTAGAACATTTAGGTTGAAAATAACCTGATGATAACTCTTCCCACGTGAAAAAGAAAAGATCGCTAACAGTGTTGCAGCCCTTTTCTGAGTATGCTGTTCTTTGAAAAGATGAATTAGTTTATTAGACCCCCAAGTGACAGTAGTTCTTCTGTCTTGCTTGAGAAAATACCGAATGATGGAAGCTTCCTATTCAGTAACTCTTTAAATAAATAGATTATTAAACAATTCAGCATCTTCACCTGAAAGAGTGGTTTGTAATGTGACACACATGCTCTTTTTCTGGTCTCCTGAAAAATATGTGATGGGTGCTTGGATTCAAGAACACCATAAATGGAATAGACTTATAATCATCTTCATGGCCCAAAGCTTAGGAAGAACTGCTCTGAGTTTACCTCTTAAAACACACTGTTAAATGGCTGACAACTGGAAAGCCTGCACTTTTTGCCCTTTTATGATTCCTGGCTTAACGGACAGAGTTCTTGGCTGCCAATAGTAGAAACTCTCCCTAACTAAGCAGGAGACAAAATCATGGTAAGGGTGGTGAATGGCTCTCTCAGATCAATAGGAAGGCTGGAGAAAACGAACTTGTCAGGACCCTCCTCCTGGTCACACCACACACACAGCTGGGTTCGCACTGTGGCTGGTCTCATCACCTCCAATGTACATTCCAGCTCTGCCATCACTGATGAGCAACCTCCCAAAGTCCTGC
Organism: Eptesicus fuscus; assembly: GCF_027574615.1. NCBI lineage: Eukaryota > Metazoa > Chordata > Mammalia > Chiroptera > Vespertilionidae > Eptesicus > Eptesicus fuscus. The sequence goes on along the minus strand of NC_072478.1, from coordinate 38,400,470 downwards.
TCTTAAGGAATGTGTAGTTTTATTAGGAAGATATAACTGGAGTGTGTACTATTAGAGGGAATCTTCAGATGATTAGAAGGAATCTTCAGATGAGATACGCTGGGTAATAAAATCTGTTTGGGCTATATGAGATTAAGAACAGATACAAGAGAGGGGGCTGGGTGGAGATGCAAGAAGAGGGTATAGGGAGCATAATTAGTATTGGAGGAAAAATAAAATAGAAAATGAAACAACAACAAAAGAACAGATACATTATGGCTAGATGATTATTGTTGAGGAAATTCATAAAATAGAAAGATTTGATAATGGCTTTACTTACATGCAGCTCATTTCCTTTCATGTTGCCTACTCATCTGCTATTTTTGCATTTGAATTAATGAAGCACTATGACCTCAATTATAACAGATTTGTCACTTCTGCCAGAGTGACAGTGCTATTGCATTTTTCATTATAAATCCTCTTTTCTGTGGATTTAAAGCCTGTGATGTTAATTTGTGTAAGAATGAACGTTGACATTAAGTGTTTCAGGTCATAAGAAATTTCTTCCTAAAATTTGTTTTAATCAGTATTTGCCACAGAGCAATCAACTAAACCATAATTTATCTTTAAAAAAACCTAAACTACTCTTAGAATAAAACAAATTTATTCTAAGCAATAAGATGTTACCAACAGTTAGCCTTTCTTCAGAATAGTTTCTATTGGCATTTAAAAGTGTAAATGCTATAGTTTACTTTTTTAACTGAAGCGCAACTGCTTCTAAATAGCTCTGCCTATTAAAAGTGTTTCACAATTATTAATCTAGAAGTGAATTAGATGGTTGTTCTTTCTATTCTTTATCTTACTATTTTTTAGATAGCACTTACATAATGCATTTTGAGAAATGTTTATAAACCCCTTAATGATGTTTATGAGTGGTACCCATTTGCTACCAAGAGTTTATTTATATATCAATTTTTTATTTGGGTATAATTAACATCTAAAGTTGTGAAATTTAAGGTACAACACATGATTTGATACATTTATACTGCAGTATGATTGCCACTGTGGCATTAGCTAACCCTCTGTCATGTCAGATATCAATTTCTTCTAGTGGTGGGAACATTTAAGATCTATTCTCTTAGCAAGTTTGATGTTGATAATACAGTTGTATTGTCTGTAATTACAGTGTTGTGTATTAGATCCCCAAGACTTATTTATCTACTAGTTACAAATATGTACCTTTAAAAGCATCTCTCCTATTCTCCCACTCCCCAGCCCCTGGTAACCACCATTCCACTCTGTTTCTTTTGATTTCAGTTCTTTTTAGATTCTATGTGTAAGAGAGATCATACAGCATTTGTCTTTCTCTGTCTGACTTATCTCACTTAGCATAATCACCTCAATTTCCATCCATGTTGTTGCACATGATAGTATTTTTTTGTTCTCAGAGCTGAATAAGTATTCTATTGTATCATTGTGTGCGTGTGTGTGTGTATGTGTGTGTATGTGTATAATATAATGTGTGTGTGTGTGTGTATATCTATATATATATATATATCTATATCTATATCATACCCTTTTAATTTACTCATTCATTGACAAGGTATTTCCATATATTGTCTATTGTGAAGCATGCTGCATTTAAAATCTATTTCTTTCTTTTCTTTTCTTTTCTTTTCTTTTTTTTGTTAACTTTCAACTGAGGATATATTTTCCACTGATTTTTAAGGAGAGTGCAGGGGAGGGAAGAAGTGGGGGAGAGAGACAGATAAATATTGATGTGAGAGAGACACAACAATTGGTTGCTGGCCCGACTGAGGCCGGCAATTGAACCTGCAACCCAGGTACCTGCCCTTGACTGTGAATCAAACTTATGACCCTTCCATGCACAGGCCAATGCTCTAACTACAGAGAACACCGGCCATGGTGTAAAGCCCATTTCATCTTAACATGAAACATAGATTTGAGTTCAACTGTCTTATGCAGGTGTGCTAACTCTTGTTCAATAAAATGAACGCCAGGTACATTTCTAAAATTCTGAAGAATTACACAGAATTACATGGGTGGCTTTTTCAATACACCATGCGGGAACTTACATCAAAGTGTAAGGTCTTTACAGATAATGAACAAGGTTTTATACAGAAAATGGTTTTATGGAGTGGGGAAAGTAGTGAGGATGGAGAAACTAGAGTAAAAATTAAACTTTAGTTTTATTCATGAGGGCCCCATTTCAAGAATAAGATGAATCCTGAAGAAAATATTTTTTTTCTATGTGAATTTCTCGAGTCCATTTAAATGCATCTGACATTTCCATGTTCAGTACTCACATTTCTACTCAATATTTAATCGATTATACCCAGACATAACTTCTGAATGCACACTGTGTATAATGTTGCTGTTCTCATTCTCAATGCATGGTTCACAGGGAGATAAGAGCACTGTTCTCTGCATTTGGGGACCCAGTGGTTTGTCCAACTGTGCATAATAGATACTCTGCCGCTGGGGAGAGAGGTAAAATGTAGGCTGTACTGGTTGCTGTTTTGAAATACTGCAATTGTTAAATTTATTATTTTCATTTTCTATAAAGTTAGCAGTCAAATATAGGAAAGGCAATGGGTATGCATGCATATGTAACAAATGTCATTAAAAAGGTCCAGTTACACTTTCATAAATTTTTCAATTGAGCTAATCGGGTGTTGTAATAAGTCTGTTTGTTTTTAATCTTCGGGCTATTTAACTGTCAGGAACAGTTAGAAAGTGCTAATCCACAACAAAGAAATTAAGCTGGGTTTTATTAGCTAGTAGTTTTTCTAACACTTAACATTTTCAGAAGAAAATGGATATAAAATGTGTGGTTTTTTTTAACATCCATTGAGGACTCTGACCCCTGAAAGAACTAACTCTGTGTAATTCAAATGGTGATATAAGTGGGAGAAACTCTAAAGCGTATGGTTTAAAACAACAGGGGAAAAATAAAGACAGCAATGAGCATGAGAGCCTCCAAATTTGGGTGCAGGGAGTACAGGTAGCATGAAAGGGAAAACATCCGTCAGGGTGTTGGGCGACAGGAATCCAGACTCATCTTCTCTCTCCACTGAACATGAGACCTTAGGCCACCTAGCCACCCTTCCTGAGTCTTGGTTTACAACACTGAAAGTATAGTCAGTAGCCAGAACTTATGAACTCAAAAATAATCCGCTCTCCTATGCAATTTGCTCTTACACCTCGAGTCATTCTTTGTCAAGTATTTCTGTCATGTGTCCAGCTGCGACACAGTGCCCATGAGGATTAAACTTGGAATTCACAGCTGCAGCTTCAATCAGATTTGCTAAATGGCAGAGGAAATCTCATAAATGTACCTTCTTTTAGATATAATCACCTGATTTGGGAAGAGTGATGATAAGACATCTCTTCTGAAGAGACTCAACAGCTGAGTGGGGGCAGTAGAAACTGCTGCTAGGTGAGGTGTCATTGGCCACTCGAAGCACAGCATTCAAATACTTTGCTTCCGGCTACATCTGCTGAAGATAAATGAAAGTCAATCATTTCTGATCTGACTTGGTTGTCAGCAGTACAAATGCATCAAAATGCTACTAACTTCTCTACGCAACTGACTGTGTAAAAGATAGCTTTTCTGAAAGATAGTTTGATTTTGGAAAGATTATAATTTGAGTTCCCTAAATTGGAATAAAATAGGCTATGCATAGAATGTGCTATCTTTGAGCTTAATAACTTTTCTTCATTTATTGTAAACTATTACATACAGACAAATGAATAAAATACACGTGGTTTAATAACTATAAGGTGAAAACCCAAGAAACAAACATTCTGAGCCAGAAATAAGACTTTTTCGGCACCTCAGAATGATAATATCAATCTACTAAAATTGTTTTGACATTAAATGTCATAATTACGAGACAGTTTATAATCATGCAATGAGGGCATTTTTGTTCGAACACCTTAGTGTTATTGGGTTATTCACTACTACTGTCCACCTCTCTTAGGGTTTCCTCATTATCAAGTAGAAGATACCTAGAATATTTTTTAAATTTCCTTTCTTCGTGTGGCTCTGAATTAGTCTGATCATGACAGGCATCTAAATGGTAACTTGAATGGTGAAAAGCACTAATGACAGGCAGGCACAGTTTCTCTTGATGCAGAAAAAATACAATTTGCATGGGTAATGTGGGTGATCAGAGGATTTGGGTGTAAGATGAGGTCTGTGGTAGGAATCCCATTCATCGTGTATTTCAGGTTCTGCCTCCTTTCACATGGTGGGGTGATACTTTTAAATCATGTGAGACAATGTGATTGGTTCCGAGCAATGAATTGTAAACAAAATGATTTGTATGACTTGAGGACCATGCATTTGATTGCTTTTGAGAGTTCTCTTTTCCCCATGTTGTAGCTGTTGTGTTGCTCAAGAGAGTTGCTGCTCTGAAGCTTGGTTGGCTGACTCATTACCATGGGCCCTGCATTCTCAATGGGCATGTGGCATAAGCAGGAAACAAATAGCTGATTTTGGTAGACAGAATAATGTCTTCCCAAAGACGTCCATGTCCTAATTCCTGGAACCTGTTACTCTACTTGGCTAACGAGATTTTGCAGCGGCCAAGTTAAGGACCTTGAGACTGGGTTACAATATATCTTAGATGATCTGAGTTGGCCTATTGTATTCACAAGGGTCCTTGAAATGTCAATGGAAGCAGAGGTTGGAATGATGTGATTGCTGGCTTCGAAGCTGTAGGATGAGGCCAAGGGATTCAGGTGGCTTCTAGAAACTGGAAAAGGGAAGGAAATGGATTTTCCCCTAGAGCCTCCAGAAGGTGTTCAGCCCAGTGAAACCCATTGCAGACTTCTGACCTCCTGAATTCTAAGATAATAACACTGTGTTATTTTAAGCCACTAAATTTGTAGTAATTTGCTAGAGCAGCAATGGAAAAAGAATACACCACTTTAAGCCACTTGAGGCTTCATATTGTTTATTACAGCACCATAATCTAGTCTATTTTGACTGATATAATCCTCCCTTTTTTTTTATGGTCAATATTAGCATTAAGGAACTGTACTTTAAAATTCAAGTGGTGTTTTCTTCACCCAAACAGTGTTTATAATCTTCAAGTTGTCCTCTTCCTCTATTTTGGGGGGAGGGATGTGAATCAGAGGATAGCATATTTTCTATAGTATATAGGACTATAACCTAAAATGCAATAGAGAACCTGTCTTTAAGAATTGTCAGAGGCTGCCTGGCTGTCGTGGCTCAGTGGTTGAGCGTTGACCAATGAACCAGGAGGTCACAGTTCAATTCCAATTGGGGCCCATGCCTGGGTTGTGGGCTTGATTCCCCAGTGGGAGGTATGTAGGAGGCAGCTAATCAATGGTTCTCCCTTATCATTGATATTTTTCTCTCTCTCCCTCTCACTTTCTGTCTGAAATAAATAAGAATATATTTTTAAAAAGAATTGTCAGATGTTATTTTAGAATCTCTGTTTTGTTCTCACTCTTTATTGATTTATGAAATGTAGCATGAATTTTCCTGCCTATGGATAAGATAGAAAGACATAACCCATAGATACCATGTAGGAGATAAACTAGCAGTCACTTTATTAAGTTTATTTGGTGACAGTGTATTCTTCAAGAAGATAAAAGTGTAAAGTGTCAGATAAGTTATAATGTTGGGATCAATGTGAAATTTCACAGAAGAGCTCAGCTATAGACTGTCACACATAAAAAGGGACTTGAAACTGAGCTATTGTACAGAGATAAAGATGAAGAAGTATTTTCAGAATGTTTTTCTTATGTGAACTTCAGTGTGGACTCCAGAAGTGACTCCGTTGATGCAGGTGCTAGAAATATGAAAAGGAAAGCATCATTTTCTGAGATTCAAGAATGTCTCTGTAAGTAACCCAAATACAGAGCATAGCTGCAATTATAGCACTTAGAACCAAATCAAATGATAAATATCTTTTGTAATCTAAGGATCTAGGGAGTAAATATTAAGGACCACTTCTAGGAGGGCATGAATTTTTATTTTTATCTGGCACCTTCATTTATTTTCTTGTTCCTTTTTTTTTTTTTTTACCTACACACCTCACACATGCATGCATGTATGCCTACACATGCGCACACAAGCACATGTGTAGACCCCAATGTGCATATTTGATCATTTCCTGGGTATCTAGGAATACTTACTCGGTCACCCTCCCTGGAAATGCACAGGGAAAAGAAGGCAGATTTCTCTAAAATGCTCCACGGAATTTCCCTTTTATGGGGCTGTTATCTCAAGGAGGGTGGGAGCATTGAGAATGCCTGTTCTCGCCCTCCACGCCCAGCCCCAGGTACAGAACTTCTCTGCTGTCTGCACATTTTCTCTGTCTGTTAGTTTTGAAAGCTTGCTGTCCATATCCATGTTCTACAGTCTCAGCACATCCGATGGGTGGGGATCTCTTTATCTTGTTTAATACTTGGCAGCTCCAATGTACATCTTATAAATGAATGTCTTACACTTTCTAGCAGCTTATAGTTGAGGTATATTTTTTTACATACTTCCTATAGAGAAATATTCTCATAAAAGCATTGCAGTTAAAATATTCCTTAAACAATGTTCTTCTTAACTTCCTACATTAACACCCTTCTACACACACAGAATCCTCAGAGCTCTGCATGCCAGAGTTCTTTACTCCCTGGTTTGTTACATATAAAATCATCTTTAATGTATTATTTTCAGCAGCCATGAAGAATTCTACTGTCTTAACACACAGCCCAATTCCTGTTTATCTCAAATACTACTAGATCCTCAAGGAAAATTGTCCAGTGGCCGCTTTGGGCATAGTATAGGTTGGGTTTCTCTTTGTATTCTCAAATACCTTTTGCATATCTGTTACTACAGTGTCAATCTTTCACACTAGACTTTATAGCAACTCCAGACATGTGTTCATAAGTGTGTAACAATCAATTTCCCTCCCAAAAAGAGAATACATGTGTGTGTGTATATATATATATATATATATATATATATACACACACACACACACACACATAAGTTTATTACTTACATGAAGATTGTAGCATATAATATATAAATAAATGTATAATGCTCTTTATTAATAACCAGAGGCCCAGTGCTTGGGGTGTTCCCTCAGCCTGGCCTGTGCCCTCTCCCAGTCTGGGTGCCTCCTGATTGATTGCCCCACAGAGGGAGGCCACGCCCACCTGCTGCAGCCTGCCAGTCTGGCCTGGGCCTCCCTCTTTGTGGCAATCGCAGAGACCTCCCTCCTTGCCCCTACCCCCCTTCCGATCGATCACCCTGCCAGCCAGTAGCCCAGGCCTCCCTCTGTGGGGTGATTGTGGGGAAATGGCGGGGTCCTCTGACCAATCACATCACACTTGCCTTGGCTGGCCTGGTGCCAGTGCATGTCATAGCGTGGTCGTCCGGACAGTCATTCTGCTGTTTGGCCATTCGATCAATTTGCATAGTACACCTTTATTATTATAGATTACATATAGTCCATTGATTCTCAGAATATGATTGCTAATTTTTGCTAAACTTATGTTCATAGTTAACCTACCACTGCAATTGATTGGTATAGTTTTGACATGAATGTTGGTTGAGATTTTAATTTACGTTAATAAGATAAAAGTGAAGCAACAAAGACACATATGTGAACTAGTGAGTCATTGGTGTGAGTGCCTTTGCTGAATTGCATACTTATTTTGAATACTAGAAGTATATATCTTCAAACTTTTGTGCTACTGACCATGTAACAAATACAAACACTTTATATTTTTCAATTAAATCTGCATTATTAACATGTTCTCCACTATTTTTTAAGTTTGACAACACAAGAAAAAAAAATCGAACTCTGATATGTAGCATTTACTGATTTCTGTGGTACAAATACTCCCACACTGACCTATTCCAAGTTACCAATCTGATATCACTGAGAACAGAATGGGAAGAGATGCAGAGTAGCACATTATGTTGTATTTCCATCTTACAGGTACAATAGACATAAATAGCCTCAAGAGCCCAGATACTGATTAGGAAATGAGATGCTTTGAATGTTTATTACCTTTACAATATAAAAGGTATTTGTACACTTATATAATTTAATTTTTAATAGTGTCTAACAACTCAAAATATTCCTAAAAATTTAACAGTTGGTTCTTGCATGCTGGTATGGGCTGGCCACCTAGCACATAGCAGGTGATGAGAGTATATTATTTTGAATGAACTAATGATAACCTTACACAATGTGGCACACTAATATTACTTTGTAGTACAGAGGTGACTCTTATAAGCATCATTAGATTCTCTACTCAACAGGCTTCATAATTGAGTTTTTTGACATATTTTAAACTTAGGGAAATTTACAGCAGAATATTCCATTTATATGACATTAGAGTTCTATAAGAATAACTAACCACAGAACAAATCCTATCACTTCCATATTAATTACTTTGTGTTAAATGGACTGTTCAATCTTGTTTGTACAACTTGGTAAAAGGATAAACTGTGGAAGTGTGCTTTAGTGTATTTTTTTTTCTCTCCCAATAATGATCCTCTCCTGTTTCATTGAAGATTCTCAGGTGGCTCCTCTAGCTCTGCATCCCAGTAGTCTTAATCTAAGACATTATTTATATTATTTTTATTAAAATAATAATTTCTCCAATCCCACATCAAAACATAAATGTCAGTTTTTTCATCTTGTCAGCACATATACCCGATTTTCAAATTAAAGTTAACTCATAATAATAAAAGTAATAAGTTAAATCCTACGTATGGTATATCTTTAAACAGAAGTCTTCTGGATACAGTAAGAGACATCTGGTGGGAATTCAGGAGCTGTGGCAGTATTTGGTAGAAAAAATGGAAAGCCTGGAGGCATCGTTGGGCTCTCCCAACTCTACTCTTCAACTTTTTGTGCTTCGTAGGACTGTTCCCATATAAGATCCACTAGAGTCTTGATGTGGGAGCCCATTGCTCTGTGGGAACATCAATAAAGAGACAATATTTTTAAAAAGTAGCATCAAGGTGTGTGTTTTTTTAAATTGAAATATAGTTGACATACAACATACTAGTATTAGTTTCAGGTGTGCAGCATCCAGGTTCAGCATTTATATACCTTACCACGTGACCACCATGATAAAGCTATTAGCCATCGATCATTGCACGAGTTGATTCCATTGACTGTATTTCCTGTGCTGTATGTTACATCCCTGTGGCTTCTTTATTCTATGACTAGAAGTTTGTACCTCTTACACTCTTTCGCCTTTTTCACTCATCCCCCACACCTCTCTTCCCTGAGGCAACCATCAGTTTGTTCTCTGTAAATATGAGTCTGTTTCTTTTTTAAAAACTTGTTTTGTCTTTTTAGATTCCACATATAAGTGAAATCATATGGTATTTATCTTTATCTGTCTAACTTATTTCATTTAGCATGATGTAAGTACACCCATGTTTGTTAAAAATAGTCTTCTAAGAAATTTAATAAGGTTAAGTGCTTCAATTATTTTAAAATAAGAGCATAAGCCTAATTTTTATGACAAGAAATATATTTTAAATGCTCACTTTTATATTATGTGGAAGAGAGGGTTAAGAAGTGTGTGTGCATTGGTGATAGAACTGGATTTGCAGTCTGATTTCTGAAATTTTCTAGCAGCACAAAATTGGTCAAATATCTTAAATTCTGAGAAATTTAGTTTCTCTACCTTTAAACAGAACCAATAGTATTTAATTCAAAGGACAGACTGGGGAGAATTAGATAATATATATCATGTCCTTAACAGGTACTGTAAGGACTGACTAGAGGATTATTTTGACTATAACGTTTAGAAACAACTTTTGACTATTTTATCACTGTTGCTATCAGAACAGTTGAAAATGTTTCATTTCAAGGAATTAACATGCTTTTATTACTGTTAATATAAGCACAATTGCAAATGTGAGTGAAATTCACAATTGTAAAAAAGTTGAATTTAACCCAGAGTTAAGGAGAGTTAGTCTCTTTAGGTGTCATCTTAATAGGTAAATGGTGAAACCATCAGGTGATCAAAGATAATCACTAGGAAAGCCTCCAAATTGAAGTCAAAGTTCAATTTGTTAACTATCAAATTCATTGCAAGGGAGAGAAGATTGGACATCATTGGAGAATCCCCGGAGACAATGTGCTTTTTCAAGTTGATAATCCATTCTGACTAGTGTTCTAAAGTTAGACCTCTCACTGGGATTTCAGTCCAGTGACATCTAGAGAAGCACGACTTTTCTTTTGTCTCTAAAGACAATGTCTTGGAAGTATTTTAAAATGGTTCAAGAAACTCATATGTCATGAAATAACGTTTAGAAACAACTTTTGAGTGATTTAAGGGACAATAAATCAGAAGTGTACTGATTTAGGTTTAACCTGAAATGCCTGTGTGATTAAAGATTAACAGGAAAAGAGATAAGAAAAGATGCAGTTTAGGCATTTCCAAAGGCAATGCATTTTGACCAATTATTTGGGTTGCTAAGCAAAACAAGACACCTAGTTCTATCATTTTTGGTCTGTAATGTTATTACAAGTTATACAATAAAAATAACTTAAACTTGTGTTTATTTTCATTACAATTTGTCTCCATTCTTAATATTGAGATGGTATATAACAATCATTTTATTACTAAACTAGAGGCCCGATGCACGAAATTCTTGCATGGGTAGGGTACCTAGGCCTGGCCGGCGATTAAGGCTGATCAGTGGGGCGACTGGCGGGGCAATCGGGTGGGCCCCTGCTGGCACCCACCTTGGCTGCCCTGGGTCCTGCAGGCTGGGAGCAGCTCCTGCATTGAGCGCCTGCCCCCTGGTGGTCAGTGTGTGTCATAGCGATTGGTTGTTCCACTGGTTGTTCTGCTGTTCGGTTGATTTGCATATTAGGCTTTTATTATATAGGATTTTAAATCTGTTAGGTGCAATGTTTGGCAATGAAAGATAATTTGGGAGTTGGGTATTAATATTAGAAATTATTCCTAAATTGTATTTTTTATAATTTTGTATTCCTTCTCCTTTATTTAAAATATATTTGTTTTCTCTTTTAGGAATGAGCTTACTTTGGCTCTCCCTAGAATTATATGTATCCAGTAAGAGCAATAAAAATGCATATATTGAAATACATTGTGAATAGAACACTATTGTGACAAAATATATCCATTCATTAGCTAGGCATTGAAAGTGAAGCCACTTAAGTAAAATTATTGGTACTAAAGTGATGTTAATGGTTTCCTTCAGTCTGTAGAAGCAAATTCAATTAATATTGAAGGTCAGTGGAAGGAACAATATGGACTGGATGATTAAGCAACTGAGATGAGAACAGAGACAAAAAGGCCCATGTTATTCTGAGGACTGTAACTGGGTCACAACAGTGTCTACTTTAAGCACTATTACCTTGGGAACTACAGGAGTGATGGTTTCTCTCTGTTCATTTAAGAGAGATTGAAACAAATTCTTAACTATTATCTGAAATTCTTACAAATAGCCAAGGTAATGACAAACATGGTTTTGTGAAGACGCAGCGTTATTGGCAGGGAGAGGTCCTTGACCCCACCGGTTGCTGGGGGGAACGGGATTCTTGCTTCTTGTGATATCCTGAGAAAATGAATTTTCTAAGACTCGCACAGGAGGATGAGCTATTGTGGAAGGCTTCATTTCTGTGGAATCAAACCCCAGAGTTTCCAAGGTCCCACTTTCCTGCCTCCACTCAAGAAAGAAGTGTAGCTGTGGCTTCAGTAGAGCTAGAATCAGAACCTGTGTCCAGAGTTTTCGTTCCATGTTGGAGTAGTGTCCAGTCTAGCATGAGGCTAGCTGAATTTGTGTTCTCAATTGCAGTCCATTAGTTCATTGGATGTGGGTCTGCATGGCCATGGGCCACACGGGTGAATGTGAGAGTGCCAAGAGAGTCAGAGAGCAAACTCCTTTGTTTGGGGGATTACATATACCCAAATTCTCATGGGTATATGTAGTGGCCCAGTCTAATATGGCCAATGATCCCTGTTTCCAGGTTTGACTGACAGGTAAGTACCTTCCCTATGTCACCCCAACTTCAATGCTCATGCATCTATCTCCCCGTAGTTGGACCCCAGCCCCCAGTGTTTTTCAGGGAATGGGCTGGTGGTTCTTTGGGGAGTGTGGAACTGCAACTTCCTGGTGAAACCTATACCTTCCAAATGACATGCCTATAAATGCCTGGCCTCCGTTTTCTCCTTTTCTATTATTAACTAGCTAATTACAACAGTATCATTAGTAAAGTCGAGCTAATCTATTTTGATTTCATGAGCAAGTGACAAATTGAATAAATGAAGAAAAATAGTTGAAAGTGTTTTCATTTAATTAGAATTTTACTTTTAAAGGAGAAACTAGATGATTTTTTAAACCAATATTTTACAGTGATATATCAACCCAGTTACTACTTAAATTACAAATTGCTAGGGATTGGCATTTATCTTCTATCATTTTTAACTATATTAGAGAAAGGCACCCATATTTAATTCTCAGGTCCTATTAGTAGAGGGTACAAAGAGCAATTTCTAACATTGAAGTTTTAAGATCCTTAAAGGACAGAAAATGTTAAATGTCATTTCTTAATGATTAAATTTTGACCTATTTGCTTCAAGATGTTGTAAAAACGATTTCAATACCCTGACTTCACAAGGATACCAACAATTGTATTCTTAGTGCACCACCCCCTAAAAACACACAATTTTCTTGCACTTCCTCTTTGACACTCAAAAGATGTTTAAAATAGTCTTTGGGGTTTCAATTTATTTAAAATCCTGCTATTGTATTTTGTAACAGAACTTCAGGGGGTTTCTTAATAATTTTGTAACTATCCCCTTCAAACTAGACCACAGGTGAAATCCTGTTTATTGCCTTTTTCATGTGACCAAATTTCACATGATTTAATTTTCCCCAATAATGAGTGCCAAGCATAAATCAAATGGTTAATTAATACATGTTTGTTGGGTGCCTATGCACTTTGTCATTGTGCTAGGCTCTGAGTACACAACCTTGAGGTAGATACATGTGAAGTCTGCCCTAGTTGAGATGACAAACAGTTAAACATACAATTGAAGAAGGATGCTTATGAGTACTTACAGGGGAAACTAAGTTACTATTAGTGGGGAGACCAGTAGGAGGTTTAGAGATAGTTTTCTGGTGGAATAACATGTAAACTGAGACCTAAATCAAAAGGAGTTACCCAATGCAATGGAGGCAATGGCATGGCAGAGGCAGCGGCATGATTGATTGAGATTTGAGAGAGAGAAAAGGGCCAAGACCAATTCAGGAATTGAAAGAAAATCAATACCTAGAGCCATGTATGTTTGTGCTTTTCTGTTTTTTCTTTTTTCTTTTTCTTTTTTCTGAAGCCTTGGGACAAAGTGCCAAGTACTGTGAAGGGTAGACTGACTGAAGCTGATTTGCAAAGGGGGTCTTCGATGAGAGAGTTTGTAGCCATCAACTTCCAGGCTATAAAAGAGTATGGAGACAGATGCAGGAGTTAGCGGTTGGGACATGATTTATGTAGAAGAATCAGTATGTTATGAGATGTGTCACCTCTCCTGAGGTCTGTGTGAGAGAGATGGGGCTCCAAGGGGATTTTTCTGATGACTTAATATTTGTCCCCCACAGCTTGGGGGACACAGGCCTGAGAAAAATAAAGGATGAGATTCTGGCTGCAGCAGACTGTAACAGCAAAGTATAAATTGTGATATTGTTAGGGTTTTATCCTGTCCATGTGGACTTCCCTATTAATCTGGTGTGTGTGTGTGTGTGTGTGTGTGTGTGTCTGTCTTTTGCAGGGACAGCTAGCTGGATATCAACCAAACAAACTTAGAGTTATTTTTCTTAAAGGAACTTTCTCCAGGGTGATGCTCAGACAGGGGCCACTGAAAAGCAGCAACTGAGGGGGCTGATTTAAGGGGCCCTGCAGACATGTATCACCCTTGCCAGTGAACCAGAGGTGGGAGATCTTCACAAAGGATCCATGTCAGCAAATCCCACTGTATTAGGCAGGGTTCTCTGGAACAACAGAAGAAGTAGTGTGTGTGTGTGTGTGTGTGTGTGTGTGTGTGTGTGTGTGTGTGTGTGTATGTGTGTGCAGTTGAAGAAATTGGCTTATGTGATTGTGGAAGCTGGCAAATCCAAAATCTTTAGGGTAAGCTGGTAGGTTGAAGACCCAGAAAAAAAGTTAATGTTGCAGCTTGAGTCTGAAGACAGTCTGGAGGCAGAATTCCCTCTTCCTTGGGGCAAAGTCAGTCTTTTTTCTCTTAACGCTTGCAACTAATTGAACGAAGGCTAATCTGCTTTACTCAAGGTCTATGGATGGACATATTATTTACTAACTCATTAGGGATGTAAAAAGTGACAGAGGACAAGGGAAGAAGACCTAGTTCCACAGAGAAGGTTTGTAGGAACAAGAGGGAGAAATGTAGTTGCTTTATCCCTGGATCTTGAGTGTGCTGCACTTTCAACAAACTGGTTCTGATGAGAAGGATGCCTCTTCCTGCCATGTGAGAATGCTTTTAGCATCCCTCATTTTGATGCTGTGTTAGATGCATTTATATTGGATTGTTATGTATTCCTGGGAATTGACCCCATTATCATTTTTGTAATGCCCCAATTTATTCCTGATAATTTTCTGTAGCCCCCTTTGTCTGAAATTAATATAGCTCTGCCCACTTTCTTTTGATAAGTGTTAGCTTGGTATATCTTTTTTCATCACTTTACTTTTAATTTATTTTAATTTATCTTTATTATTGAAAATATTATAGATGTCCCTCTTTTTTTCCCCTTTTACCCCAGCCACCCCACTTCTATCCCCTCCCAGGCCTTTACCATACTATTGTCTATGTCCATGGATTATACATATCCTATATAATAAAAGGCTAATATGCAAATAGACTGAATGGCGGAACAACCGAACAACCGGTTGCTATGATGTGCGCTGACCATCAAGGGGCATGCGTGGAACATGGTGGGTGTCGGCCACGGTGGGATGGTGGAGCAGGTGAGCGGGGGTGCCAGACCAAGGCAGGGCGCCGGTCACTGTCATTGGGGCGAGCCTCTGGTGGTTACAGAAAATTCTTTGCTCCCGCATGCCTTGGTCCCACCCTGCGCTCGCACCCACTGCCGGCGATGGCCCTCCTCGTACCTGCTGCCGGAGCCAGAACCGCCGCTCACACCCAGTGCTGGCACCGGGCACCGGTCCCTTTCCCTTGGCACCGTCAGCTCAGCGGATGTGAGTGGCGGCTGCCATCCCCAATTGCCCCTGAGGGCTTTTCCACCTCCTCCTGCCACTTGCACCCATTGCTGGCACCAGCCCCAATCGCTCCGCGCTGTCAGCAGGTGCGAGCAGGCTAGTGCTGGCAGCATGTGGGAGCAGCGGCAGTGGGAGCGGGGCTGCCATCAGAGCGGGGACCGAGGCCACAGCAAGAGGGGCCAGGCAGGTGTGCGGAGGATTGGTCGAGACCCACCCCTGTGCCCACTGCAGCCTCACGGCCTTTCAAGGTGCACGTTCCTTTCAAGGTGCACGTTCCTTTCAAGGTGCACATTCGTGCACTGGGGCCCTAGTATGCATCCTTGGTTAATCTCGTCCCACCACCCCACCTCCACCTTCCCTCTGAGATTCGTCAGTCTGTTCCATGCTTCTATGTCTTTGGATCTATTTTGTTTATCAGTTTATTTTGTTCACTAGATTCCATATATAAGTGAGATCATGTGACACTTGCCTTTCTCTGACTGGCTTATTTCACTTAACATAATATTCTCCAGGTCTCTCCATGCTGTTTCAAAGAGTAAGAGATTCTTATTTTTTACAACTGCATAGTATTCCATGGTGTAAATATACCACAGCTTTTTTAACCACTCATCTACTGATGGGCACTTGGGCTGTTTCCAGAACTTAGCTATTGCAAATAGCACTGCTATGAATATAGGGGTGCATATATTCTTTCTGATTGATGTTTATAGATACATCTCCTAGGGCAAGGTAAACAAATGGGACTTCATTAAAATAAAAAGCTGCACACAAAAGGAAACCATCAACAAAATGAAAAGAGAGTTCGCTGTATGGGAGAACAATGATATATCTGATAAGGGGTTAATTTCCAAAATGTATGAAGAATTCATACAACTTAACAAAAGGAAGACAAACAATCCAATTTTAAAAAATGAAAAAAACAAACAAACACTAGAACCTAAATAGACACTTCTCTAAAGAGGACATACAGATGGCCAAGAGACATAAGAAAAAAATGCTCAAAGTCACTAATCATCAGAGAGATGCAAATTAAAATGACAATGAGGTATTTCACCTCACACCTTCCAGAATGGCTACTATCAACAAATGACACATTCTGGTGAGGATGTGGAGCAAAGGGAACCCTAGTGCACTGCTGGTGGGTATGCAGACCTGTGCAGCCACTATGAAAAACACTATGGAGTTTCCTCAACAGATTAAATATGGAACTGCCATTTGACCCAGGGATCCCACTTCTAGGAATATATTTAAAGTGGGTTTCTTATAGACAGCACATAATGATTCTTGGTTTTAATGAACTCTCATCTCTCACTTATCATTGGTGTACCATTCATATTTAAATTGGTTGATATGTTTGGATTACTATCTACCCTGTTTGTAATTGTTTTCTATTTGTTGATTTGCCCTTTTTTTCTTTATTGACCTCTCTTTTTCCCCTCTTTTTTTCTGGTTTCATTTGAGCATTGCATATGATTCTATTTTTATCCCATCTGTTAATATATCAATGGTTATCCTTTAAAAAATTTTTAGTGGTTGCCCTGGACTGCCTGCAAGTCTTGAGACTTGACGTTTTAAGCTACATTCTTGGCTTCACGTTTTTCTTGTTAACCAAGTGCTATGAACACATCACATGATGTGTTCCTCTGTTTTGTTCATGTTCAGAGAAGATTCCTCACACACCCTCCCTCCCTCCATTCAGTATAAACATTTGAGACACATTTTGTTTATTTATTCCCTTATTATCAAGCTTACTAAATGTAGAGCACTTCCATTTCTGTGATACGCTCATGCTAAGGGAGAAGCTTTTTTTCAGTTCTTGCTTTACATTGGAAACCAACCTATTGGACTCCTTTATGAGAAGCCTTTAGGCATTCTATTGTTTCCACAAAACTCCAAAGCTTTCTATTTGGTCAACTCTAGCGTATGTTTTACCTACCTGCACCTCTCCTGTTGCTTAAATCTTAGCCAGAGTATTTCGTTCTCTACACCTCCTGGATACATTTATAATGATGTATGTGCCTTTCAACTACCCGCTTACTGAGGTGTGTGTGTGGGGGGGTTACTCTACTGGTCGTAATGCAGAGAGTAAGAGTAGCAGCAGTGATTCTCCCTGGACTGGAATTCTGATCTGTGCACATCATGTCTGTCAGGTTGGTCAGCGATCTGCCTCTCAAAGGCAGATCTGCTCTTGGGATACAGAGCTAGATGTGCTTGTTCTTTCTTTTGCAGCATTGACAAGATCTATATATAATAGATGAAACGCATGGTAGATGAAACAGATGTGGCTTTTATCAACATCTCCGTTGAGTTGCAGCCTGGCTATAGAGGATCTATTCTTTTGCTTTTGACAACCAATCCAGATTGATGATTCTCATAGGCCTTGAGGATATTTATTTTCCGCATCTTATTTATTTATTTTTTTTTGGGGGGGGGTGCGGGGAGAGGTGTTCAATTCATTAGGGTTTAGCTGGTTTAATACAATAAGACTCTCACATGTTTTGAATATGTCATTGTGACAGTACATCTCCTATCTTTGGAGTCAGGCTGCCACTTCTCTGTGACACCAATACCTTATTGATAAAAAGGGGATAAAAGTGACACTTCATGATGATATGATGATGATGATGAAGGAAGAGGAGGAGGAGACTCTGGATCTGGAAAGGTAGGGTGGAAGAAGAAAATGTTTGCAAGTCTTAGCATAACCCTTCCCTTAGGTTTATTTGCCCTGGGTTTTATTTTCACTCAAAATGCTAATCTTAGTACTTCACGATCTAAGTTTCTACAAACTAAGTTAGAAGGTCATTTTTAACCTATGCATATCTATCTATATATTTATGTATTTTTTATTCTCCAGTATTTGATTAGAATGAGAGCACTTTAATCATTTCTTTCCTAACTTGATCTTATTTTCAGCTTCACTGGAGAATCATCACTGACTTTATGGCATCTGACATTTTTTGGAAGTCAGGCTAACCTGGCCATTTTCTCAAAGTGAGAAATAGGATAATAATGATAATCCATTTAAAATTTTTCAGCCACTACCTAGAGATTAAGTCCAAAGCTTTTCCATTTAAGTGCCCTAAAAAAAGTGGCCTCAACCTCACTTTCTAGTTTAATTTTCTCTTACTCTGCCCCTTACAATGCAACCAGTTCACTCTTCTCTGAATGCATAAGCTTTTCACGTCTTTGTTTTTACGGCTTTGTTCAAGCTATTTCCTCTGACAAGAATGCCCTGCTCTGCACTCTTGCTCTTCTAGAATGACTCATTTTCTCTGCCTTCAGACATGCTCCCTGGAATCCGCTCCTTATACTGCAACTGGACTGATCATTGGGCCATGCCAAAGTCCTTTAAATAGTTGCTAGTTGTCCTAAGGAATAGAATTCAATCTTCTTGACATTGTTTATAATATTTTTTCCATCATTCTGGACTTACCTCTTTTTAGTCTGCCTCACAATGTATGGAGTCACTCAAGCCCTTTTAGATACTGTTTCCTCCAGTTCATATGGTCTCTCAGTTTCCCCCTCAAACCCTGCACATGGGAAAATGCCTACTTAATTCATCCAAAAGATTCATGGTTGTTGAATAAAATATAGGACACCCAATCTAAATTTGATAAATTTGAATTTTATCTAAACAGCAAGTAATTTATTATATAAGTACTAGAGGCACATTGCATGAAATTCAATGCACGGGTGGGGGGTGGAGTGGGGTGGGACGGGGGTTGTCCCTCAGCCCAGCCTGCACCCTCTCCAATCTGGGACCCCGCAAGGGCAGTCGGACATCCCTCCCACAACCCAGGACTGCTGGCTCCCAACTGCTCGCCTGCCTGATTGCCCCTAACCGATTCTGCCTGCCAGCCTGATCACCCCCTAACCACTCCCCTGCCAGCCTGATTGATACCTAACTGCTCCTCTGCTGGCCCAATTTCCCCTACCTACCCTCCCTTTCGCCAGCCTGGTCACCTCTAATTGCCCTCCCCTGCCAGCCTGGTCATCTCCAACTGCCCTCCCCTGCAGGTCTGGTCACCCCTAACTGCCCTCCCCTGCTGTCCTGGTCACCCCCAACTACTCTCCCTTGCAGGCCTGGTCCCCCCCAACTATCCTCCCCTGCTGGCCTGATCACCCACAACTGCCCTCCCCTGCTGGCCATCTTGTGGTGGCCATCTTGTGTCCACATGGGGGTGGCCATCTTGTGTGTTGGAGTGATGGTCAATTTGCATATTACCTCTTTATCATAAAGGATGTTCTAAATATTGCCTGGAACATACTTAACATAAAAATATTTGTTGTTTTTTTTTTAATCTGAGATTTAGATTTAAATGGGTGTTCTGTATTTTTGTTTTCTGAATCTAGCAACACTCCTCAGATTATACTAGTAACTAAGCCTGCTCTTAGATCCAAATCATGAGTTCTCTTAACATACTGGACATCATGGTTCTTTTTGAAATGGAATATTTGGACTGGAACCCAGATTCTTTGTCTGCTGGAGTTAAAGAATGAATCCACAGACAGAAGATGGTATAGCAAAGGTGGAGATTTATTAAAGAATAAGTACAGACTCCCAAGTAGGGACGGGGAAAGGGTCCCACTGGGTTTCCTTTTTCCTATGGCTTATAAAGGCTGCCGATCCTGGTGCCTTGATATCCCCTCCGATTGGTCACTATTTCCTTAGACTGGTTACTATAGTAACTCCTGGGCTCAAAGGTTGAACCTCACATTGGCCATGTGAAGTTCTCCCCCGCTCCTTCCTTATTGTTTTCCTATTCCCTTTGGGATTTCTTCTTCTCCTTCTGGATGAAGGGCTTCCTTCTCTTTATTTTGTAAATATAGACCTTTTGCTGATCCCAGCTCCCTCATTCTATGGAAATATACCTGTTGCAGCTTTTCAGCTTCCCTATTCTATGGAAATATATCTTCTGTTGCTCTGCAGCCCTGTGCTTCTTCCATGGTTCCCTTGATTTCTAGAGTTTCTAAAATTTCCTAAAACCTGTCTTTTTTACCCCTAAAAATTCCTGTTTCATAACTATAGGATATTATTGACATAATTGTTTATCCGATTTTCTCTTCTAGATATAGGATCAAGAGCCATATTGTTATCACTGTCTTGTCTGCAGCCATTACTAGAGGCAGCATAGTACCTAGAGCATTGAAACAAGTATTGAGTAATGAATGGATGGATGGATGGATGAATGAATAAATACTAGTAGAATAGGACTCCTATCAAATTTCTCTTTAATAAGAACTTTTCCTGACGTCCTTCAGAGTGCAAGTATTTGAAAATTATCTCTGTGCATTGGTAACACTTTTTCCTTTTTACTTCATAGCTCTTATCACACATGTTCTATGTATAACACAACTATTTATTTACATGTCTATATAGCTTCCTGCCTGGTAAGTGTCAGCAGTCCGGTGTTGTGTCTTCATTATCTCGTGGTTGTACTTTCTACCTGCCAATTTGACTTGTTAATCACTGGGTACATACTTACCAACAACTGTGACTAAAGAAGGGACATGCAGTACACTCTTCGGAGAGGAAGCGTTTAAGTATAATATGCAGTTATTGATAAGAAAGGTGCTTTTCAGTAAAATGGTGCCTGCCAGATCACATGTTGGTTAATGTGCTCAAATTTGAATAAAATATGTTAAAGATATAAACTGAAGATTATCCAGACAAAAGTGCCCAGGACAATCACAAGCTATTATGTACCAAGTAGTGTGCTATCTGATTTAAACGCATACTTTTAATTAAGTTTCATAATTGCCTTATGAAGTATGCCCTAGTCTATCCATAGCATATTCAAGATGTGAAAATTAGCCTTCGGGATGTCCCCAACTTCCTATATGTAGTAAATAGAGGAAAACATCTGTTTCCTGCTAAGTAAACCCATGCTGTTTAAAAGATCCTACATCATATAATATGAGAAATAATAGATCCTACATCATATAAAGCAGCTTATTTAGCATGAAGAGGGAAAATATGATAAATGTTGTCAGTATTTGGAGGATCAGACATTTTATATGTTTCTAGAGAGCAGAGTTAATACCAAGGTAAGCATGGCTAGATAAGAGGGTGAATTTTCTAACAGCTACAGTACTGAGTGTAAATAATTTATCTAGAATTTAATTAATTGGATGTGTAATGTAATTTGTTTGAGAGTCTTCCACAAAGACTACTAACTATATTCTAGAAGATTTAGGAAGTGATATATTAAAGGTGAGTTACAGAGGGGATTCAGCAGGTAATTTACCTTAAATTACATTGTACAGACTTTAAGATTTTAAAAAATTGGACACCTAGTACTTTAAAGATGTTGGATTTAGTGGTTTTACAGGTAAAGAGGTCCCCTTGGCTGAAACTTCAGAGAGTTTTGTAAATGCCTATAGAACTGATAGTAGCAGGGGAAAGATGACATGTTACAGCTATAAACGTTTGTAATCTCTGAGGTAAGGGCTTAAGTACCTGAATTGGACATTTTGTTTCCCTGTTGATAGTAACCATCTAAAAGGATCATTTATCAGTGCAAAGTAAGCATCCTATTGTTCTTTGGGGCCATTTTGAAGAAGTAACTGTTTACTTTAATGAAGAGATGTTAGAAAGAGATGGGGAAGTGGTCCATTTAGAGTTCTACGTATTTGTGTATTGTTGAGACAGAACTATCTCCAAAGGCTTTCCTGCTTATGAGGAAGAATGCTTCTTTCTCCATGTGGATTTAGATTGTTCTTTTCTTTGTAGAGTTGCTTGCGGTGTTTGTTCGTCTTTGAAGGTTCATGGACAGGATATATATGAAGTACTGTTGCCTGCAACCCATACTCTGCCAAGAATGAACTGTACATAGGTCAATAACCAGTGTTCTGTAGGGTGCAATAATGTTGGGATATTATGTACTGATGTGATTGTGCTTTTGGAGCCACTAGATAAGAGTGTGTGTACATGTCCTGATTTCCTTGAGTGGACTTAATGTCTCAGTGCCTATGATCCTATGAGGGGGCTAACTCTTTGGTCCCAGTTAAGGAGAACCTGAACCTGATTCTGATTATTAATGCTTTTATAAGGCACTCTCATTGGTTTGATTAAGCTAGTCCCTTTCACCAAGGGACATGATGGAAACTGTGCTCTAAATATCCAAGTGTGATGGCACCTTCTCTAGGATTGACTAGATCCTTTGAGCTCTGAGAATAGTCATGTATACTGTAACTTGTAAATTACTGTGTTATAATTCTCTCATTAAATTAGTGCAAGATTAAAAAATTATCAAAAGTTACAAGCTCTTGTGTTAGAAGAATTGAGAAAGGTCAGTGCAATGCCTAGGGTATAATGATAAAGTGCAGGCAATCACAGCTCTTCCTTATAAGCCTCCTCCTTCATTACCCTAGGACAGTGTGTCAGTAATAGATTACACTAGGATGGCGGGTAGTTTGAGAACTGCCACAGGTCATTCTGAGAGATAAGAGCACAGAGAATAGCAGTGAGTATCCAAAAGAAGCCAGAGTCAAGGCACAGACTAATGCAGAAAAATCCCTGAGATGCCACCATGTCTGGTGACTCACTAGGGAATGCTAGGGGACTGTGGTGGCCATGAAAATGCTACCATGAAAAGTATTCCCTTCAGATAGCCAGCTTTAGAGAGCATAGTTGACTGGCAGCCCAGCTGCTGCCCATCTAGGTCCACCACTGAGTTTGTGCCAAAGCCATGGTTCTTCCAAGATGTGGTCAGGCATTGTCTAAGCACAGTAGGGGGTCCGGTGTCAAACTAGTCCTGTGGTGCATGGCTGCTCTAATGAAGGATTACCAAGGTTAATGTGGGTCAAACAAGACAAAGACCAGGATTAAGTCCATTATGAAGAAAAGAAAGAGAATGGAGTATTATTTCCTGTGATCCTTGATTCATCTTACTTTGGGCTGTTTCTTCCTATCATTAAAAAAAAAATGTTAAGAAATTACCATTGGTATCACAGACTTCACATTAGATGAATACATTATGAATATTAGTCACTCAAGTTTTTAAATACTTGCTGATAGAAAACAATGGAAAAAATGAAGTAATTAAATGTACTCTCTTAGAAATAGCAAAGATATAATTTCTATGTATAAACTACCCTCTACAAAAGTAGTGGTGTTTAACTAGATCTTGCTTTTTTAAATAGTTTTCCCCCCAGTAGTAGAGATGGATTGAATGCAATTTGTTAACAATTTTCTCCAAGTTCACTTTCCCACCAGGAGCCATGTATTTGAATGCTAGGTAGTCAGAATCCAGTAGTTGGTGTTTAATTTTCAAAGTGTTGCTAATTGACTCCTACAAAGATTTAGCTCAGGCAATGGGAAAATCAGATGAAAAAGTAGTCACTTAAGCACTGAAGGGAAAGGAAAATGTCAACTTTACTGATTTTAATTTATTTATAAAACTAACCAATAAACAAGAACCAATGGCTAACTCTTCCCATGTTTATTTTCCCTGTGTTTCACATTACAATTGGTGTTTGTTTCCTCCAATGTAAAAATGGAATAGCGCTGATGCCTAATTTATAGGGTTATAGTAAAGAAAAAAAAAATGAGGTGTTATAATCCACACACCTAACAGAGGCCTGGCATATTGTGTTGATTCAGTGGTTGCTCTTAACTTATTGGGGTTAAACAACATGAGTATCATTAATAAACATTAGTTGAAGAAGGAAATGAACAATGTTGATACCTGGGGAAAAACATGAAGTTTGTACAAAATGAAAAAGCATAGAAAATAAGAAATCTTTAAAAAATTACAAATGTAGGACAACGGCACATATAATCAAACCATTAGAAGACCTTCAAGAAGAATTCATGTTTTGTGGAAAAAAAAAAAAAGGACAGTTTCTTAAATATATGTGAATTGATAAGACAGGAAGGGAAGATTATAAGACCCTTGAGAGAGATTGAAATGAATTCAATGACAGAAGAGACAAATGCAGCAAGAAAAATGAATGACTTATTGGTTTTAGTGCTCATAAGGGAAAGCTTGAAGTTGTACTAGAAAGTGAAAAGTTTCCCAGAGGGAGATGGCAAACTCCTAAAACCAAAGAATTGGAAAATCATTTACATAGGTAACATCTCATTGTAATGAAACCTACCATACCTTTAAATTGTTTTATGGGGGAAAATTTTTATTGAAATGATTTCAGGTGTGAAAGCCTCTAAAATTGACAGATTTGGGCATAATAGTCAGTGGATATCTGCACATGCAAAAATACAGAGACTAATGCTTTATGCTCACAGAGGTGCATTATTTATAATAGAGATGTATAGGGACTTATGTAAAAATAGAGAGAATGTTTAAATACATCATAAAATTTATATGATGAAACATTTACTTAAAAATAATGCTTATAAAAGTAATTGATGTCAGTAAATACATGTGATATAATATTAAATACAATAAAATGACATACAATAATTAAAATTGTGAAAGATTAAATAACCAAAGAAAAAAAAGACAATAGATTTATAACAAAATGTTAAAAAGAATTTTCTGTGTATTGAGGCTACAGATTTTTTTATGTTTAAAAATATATACTGTATATTTTATAAACATATTGTATATTTTAATATAAATATACATTATATTTTTATAATTTTACTTTATATTTTTTACAAATATAACTTTCCTAGGTTTTCTAAAATTAGTACTGTATGTACTTTTAATATCAAATATATGTAAATATGGAATTTTATAAAATCTGTATTTTGTAAATAAGTACATGTATGAAGTTTTAAAAGTCAAGCAGTTCTATTAAGGTTTATCATTAACAACTATATCCCCTGTTCTACATTTTTTTCTCTTTCAAGACATCCACTTTAACAACTTCTATTTCTTCTATTTACATCTATATTTCTAAATAAGTGACATTTATTTTTAAGTGATTATTTATTGACATTGATGTGGAAAACAGATTTTATCAAACCTCTGCCCTCAACACCCATGCAAGTATTTTCTTTCTCTATTCTTCCAATACATTTATCTCATATATATATGATAATATGTGCTGATATGTGAGAATATACATGAGGATATATGTGATAATATCATAGTCATGTAATATATATAAATATATATTTTTTGTTTATACATAGTGTAGTCAGTCATAGTATAATATGCTTGTTTTATAGTATCATAGTATAATATGCTTGTTTTATTCTCTTCCTTGTATAATATTTCACTGCAGTTTAATAATTGCTTCTTTTTATTGCCAGTTTCATAGGAATCTATTCCCAAACTGTCAGAGATATAAATTTCTTCTCAATATCCTATCTAATAAAAGGGTGATATGCAAATTGACCATCACTCCAACACACAATATGGCTGCCCACATGTGGTCAAAGATGGCCGCCCCCATGTGGACACAAGATGGCTGCCACAAGATGGCCAGCAGGGGAGGGCAGTTGTGGGCAATCAGGCCAGCAGGGGAGGGCAGTTAGGAGTGACCAGGCCCACAGGGGAAGGCAGTTGGGGGGGGGACCAGGCCTGCAGGGGAGGGCAGTTGGGTGGGACCAGGCCTGGAGGGGAGGGCAGTTGGGGGGACCAGGCCTGAAGGGGAGGGCAGTTGGGGGGGGGGGTACCCAGCCTGCAGGGAAGGGCAGTTGGGGGCAACCAGGCCAGCAGGGGAGGGCAGTTGGTGGCAATCAGGCCAGCAGGGGAGCAGTTAGGTATCAATCAGGCTGGCAGTGGAGTAGTTAGGGGGTGATCAGGCTGGCAGGCAGAAGTGTTTAGGGGCAATCAGGAAGGCAGGCAGGCGAGTGATTGAGAGCCAGCAGTCCTGGATTGTGAGAGGGATGTCCAACTGCCCGTTTAGTCCGACGGGCAGTCGGACATCCCTCAAGGGGTCCCAGATTGGAGAGGGTGCATGCTGGGCTGAGGGATACATACCCCACCCCCGTACACAAATTTCGTGCACTGGGCCTCTAGTCTCTATATATAAAAGGCTAAGTGTCCCCTCAGAAGTTTGACCAGGAGACCGGGAGTTTGATTGCTCACTATGATGTGCGCTAACCACCAGGGGACGGTTCAGAATGAAGGAAGGCCCCAGTCTGCATCCGGCAGCCAGGGAAGGAAGGCCCCGGCCAGAAGCCAGAAGGCCCAATCGGCCCTGATCGCCAGCCAAGCCTAGGGACCCTACCCATGCATGAATTTCATGCACTGGGCCTCTAGTCTTACCTTATAATAGACAAATATGCAAATTGACTGCACCTTCGCTACGCCCAAGCCACGCCCACCAACCAAGCCACGCCCATCAACCACGCCCACCAGGAAACCGATGCAGGGAAGCACCTGCTCCCATCACAGGAGCCAGCCGAACCCGCTCCTGCGATCAGGTCGCAGGGACGCTGGGGTGCGGGCGGGGCCCAAGGCCTGGGAAGCCGCCCGGGGCTTTCCGGGCCTTGGGCGCCAGCGGGTGCGTGCTCCGATCGCAGGAGCGAGCCGACCTGGGGGGTCGGCTCGCTCCTGCGATCGGGTCACAGGGACGCTAGGGTGCAGTTTTCACCTGCACCAGTTTTCCGCCAGCACCGGGACCCTGAAAGAAGGTAGAAGGCGGTGGCCACAGCCAAGGCCTGGGTCCTCGGTGCCGGCAGAAAACTGGTGCAGGCAGCCAGGTGAATGAAGGTCTATTGCACGAATCTTCGTGCAAACGGGCTACTAGTATTCAAATAAAATCAAGTAAGATCTTAGTTCAAGGTCCCTAAAACAGAACCTGAGAAAGAGAATTGGATGCATTTAACTTATTAGGTAAGCATACTCAGGAGAAGAGGAGTGAGAGGAAACCTGGTCTGAGATAGGAAATAAGCAAGGATGTAACCTTTCACCTGGGGTTCAGCTTTTGTCCCATCCCAAGGGGGAGAGCCAGGGCAACATTAGCTCTGAGGAGACAGTTACTGGCCTTGTGGGGCAGGGATGGGGTTTATAACCATCAGAGAATAGTGGCTACTCCTTGTCCAGGACATTTTCCCAGGTGAAGGGATGGATGAATGCTCTAAGCATCCATTAGCTAGAGGATGGGTTCACTGGCCCCATATAGTAGATTGGGACATGGTACAACATCCAATATATATGCACTCTCACTTTCTCCTTTCTCCCTCCTTCCTTCCCTCTCTCTTCTCTCTGTCTTGGGGACACTTGTTGCTGAGTATCCAAATATAAGGATCTGTAGGTTTTTCTCTTGGGAGGACCAGGTTCTTTAGAGAGTAATCTAGTCTCTTGCCTGAGTATCTATTCCTTATTTTCAGCATTCTTGGAGCCAATGAGGGTGGGGGAGGAGTAGTCTAATTGGTCATATTCTGTAGCACATAGGCATTCATGTATGTGTTATGTTTGTTCTACTCTGCAACGGTGCTTATGACCTTGAGCCCAGTCCTCTGTCAGGAGATAAAGAGGCAATAAAGGGGTAGAAACTCTGGGAGTCAAATTGTTTCTTAGATAGACCTTGAACAAATTTGTAGTCCTACCCTACAAAAGGAACTGGTTTCACCTACCTGAACCATTCCAGGGTTTTGTGACAAAAGTTTTGTCATTTTCTACCTTCCTGCTGAATGCTGGCTTTGCTTTTCACATTCCATGGTCTGCGTAGTACATTGTAATGTATCTTCCTGCTTCCAATATATAAAATTCCTTTGATATCAAATCTGCTGCCATTCCTTTCCAGTTTTCTTTATCTTTGGGAGTTTAATCGTTTTCTCCATTATTCTCATTATTTTCAATTCTGGGAGATACATATTCATTCACCATGCTAAATTAAACGACACTTGTTTTTAACAAAATACATTTTAATGTTCTTTATTTTCAGCTATGTTGACAGAAATTTAAAAACCAATTAGTATTTATGTTTCAGTTGTATTGTGGACATCCTCAGATTATCTTTGTTAAGCAAAGTGAAAACAAAATGCAGTAAAATAAAAGTGGTAACATACCTTCCTTTAGCAAAGAGAGTCCTTGAACATGAATAGACACTAGACTGTATAGGGACAATACCTATCACCTGTAGGATTGGATTGCTTGTATTTGTGTGAAATAGGTACATTGATCCTGCGGGAAATCCTGGTTAATATTATGTCTCACAACTAATGTTCTTTGTGTGGGTCCAGGATGAGACTTCGGATTCTCAAAATTCTCAGCATATAAGATTCTGTAATATGCAAGTGGTGACTGCACTTCTCATGGTCTCCAGTCCATATATTAGTCAGCTGTCAGTCTTTTGTTCCTAGAATGAAGTTTTTGGACTCTATCTTCACTGTAATATATGGCCATAATAAAAAGAAAACCTGCCTTTCTGGGGAATAACTCAGCCAAGGAAATCCATTTTTATGAGGAAGCCTGCTTTCTCTTGGGAGAAACTTTGATTGGGTTAGAATCTATAAACAGTTCCTGCTGCGGTGTTGATAAGGGAATATCACAATGGTTTGGTATTATTATCATTTGACACTGTATGAATAAAAGTTGTTACTACTTTGCTCAAGTAATTAAAATATTGATTTATAGGGTACTTTGCATTACATTTCTTACAATGTTATCCCTTCAATGGCTACCTTTATTCTTATTATAGTACTGAAAACCACGAACACATGGGACTGTTCATATGTAACAGATAAAGTAACTGTTGAATGAATTGCGAAATGTACCACAGCTATTTAAGCAGCAGAGCAAAGTGCAGAATTGGTGTCCTGTGATCCGAGTCCTGTATTCTTTCAACTTCACAGCTCTGGCTCTTTTATTTGCTCCGCACTAACAGACACCTTAAGTGCTTTGTTCTAAGATTGTCTTACAAGTTTTTTTAAAAATATTTTTATTTGTAACTACTGTAAAGATCTTTCAAGTTATATCATCTCCTTGACAGAATCACCTCTGTCACTCATTGAAGCTATACTTCCAGTTGTAGTTGTTACCAACTGGACTCCTGTTTACTATTCATGTTTCCACAGAGTCTGAACTTTGCCTTATATTTGAAGTTGGTGCATATACCTCTGTGATATTCATTCTTAGTTTCGTACTGTTTCTCCTGCCATCAAATTATGGCTTTCCCTTAATACCTTGCTATCTCCAAAGCTCTCTGGGTTGACAAAACTTAGTACAAGCCATTCCAAGGGAAACAGAAAAACCCTTGCTCACATGGTACAGTCTGGGTAGTGGTTGGAGAGACCAGGACAAATGAATCTTATTACTTGAGCATATGGGATATACTTCCTTAGTGCAGGGGTTATCTGCCTTAGAAATAAGGCTCACGGGTGTTTTTATAAGTTACACTCAGTCATACGTTACAACAATATGGTCTCTAAGAGCCGTGGGGAATCGGATGCATGGCTCCAAAGTTGCTGTTGAATAGGTTTTGGGGTGGTTAACTGCATATTTCAGAAATAGATTTTCCAAGGACCAAAAAGCATAAAAAATATGTTGTATATAGTTCCAAATACAGCTGTCTTCCACATAACGGCATTTTGGTCAACAAGCGATAGCATATTGAGTGGTCCCATAGGATTATAGTGGAGCTGAAAAATTCCCATCACCTGGTGATGTCATAGCGGTCTTAATGTCATAACACAGTGCATTACTCAGTTGTTTGGGGTGATGCTGGTGTAAAGAAACCTACTGTGCTGCCATAAAGAAACCTACTGTGCTGCCAGTGGTATATAAGCATAGCACATACAACCACAGTAATAAGCTGTAGCATCTAGGTTTGTGTAAGTGCACTCTATGATGTTCAAATAACAAGGAAATCACCTAATGACTCATTTCTCAGAATGTATACCTATCATCAAGTGGTACATGACTATAGTTAATTGTACAATTTCCAGCAATATAAAGAAATAATATAATTCTGAAATAATATTTCCTTTGAGGTGCTGGAAGTAGTTTTTTTAAGTGAAGGAGAGAATGGAGTCATCCGTGAATGTAGCATTTTCAACAGTGTTGAGAAGAACAATTGCAAAATGACCTCAAGGAACTAATGTTGTATCCCACTAAAATGATGTTTTCCTGTGTGGAGAGGTCCAGGTGCTTGATTCTTAGTGAGTATATCCTAATTTTATCTAAATCTTACCAGACAATCTGTCCATGTGCCAAAAGCTCCAGTTGAAGCCAGGGTAGAACTTGACAAGGTCAGGAATTTTAGTCATTCAATTGCCAGTAGCTGGCAAAATGTTCCAGGATACCTGATATTGAGGAGTAAGTAAATTCATTGACAAGCGATGATGCTATGAAAATGTATGGTTTTTTTGTTTATTTTTTACCAAAATGGTTTCTTTGGAGAGAGTAAAGCATTGAGAATCGGAATGGGACAAAGTCAACAATGAACTAGAAGCACGGAGAAGGTAGATACACAGGGACCCAGAAGTGGTAGAAGATCAGGTAGAAACAGATTTCTCACTGGAGATGAGGATGAATGGAATAGAGAGAATCGTTCACGTGAAATGAGATATCAGGTTGGGTAAAAGTAGTGAAGTTACACGACAGGATGGTGGCTGCCCTGAGGGGTTTGTGTAAGTGGAGATGAGGTGAAATAAGAGGTCTTTGTAAACCAGAGGGCTCTACCTTGGCATCCTAGGGCCACATTGTGCCCAAAGAGGAATTCCTCTTGAGCCAAGGAGGATTTTCAAGGACCTCCACAATTGTGGCTTCTGGTTGAAAGATAATAAGGGAGGGAAAACAAGCTATATGCTTGGGAGTGGTGGTGGTTCCTGGTATATCTGACACAGTTTGGGTCATTGCTCCCTTGTTTTTATCGAGGTTGATGGAGTGGGAATCATAAAACTAAATCATAAAAATAAAACAATGTATTTCTAGTGTTTATATTATGGATAGTCGATGTCAACCTTGAGGTTGGTGTTTATTATGAACTAACGTAAACTAAAAGCCTTTAAATATTTTTATGTTATACTTTTAAAAAATCTTATATTTCCCTTGTGCTAAGTAAAATAGATGTTTCATAAATACTTGTTTTTATTAAAGAATTAAGACTTTTATTTCCTTGAGGGGATAAACATTTTAGTGAGCTAATTTTGAGTGGAAAAATATACATACATTTCACTTCTTTGTTTTATTGTTTTTGTTGGTTTAAAATTAACATCTAAAATTACCTCCAGCTAATTGTAGACATTGTCCCATTATTTTATATTGCCTTAGTAAGAGTGAGTAATTATTTTTATAAGAAACCTCTTGGTTTCTTGCTTTTCTCAGGTATAAAATGAGAAGATTTGAGGACATGATAGCTAAACCATTTTCCATTATATGTACATTGAGTTCATGCTACTCCTAATACAAATATAACTTTTTCATTCCATAAATATTCTTTCTCAGAATGAATTGTCTTATATTGATATTCTAGAGGCCTGATGAATGAAATCTGGGCATGTTGGGGCGGGGGTAGGGGGTGGGTTCCCTCAGCCCAGCCTGTGTCCTCTCGCAGTCCAGGAGCCCTCGGGGAATGTCTGACTGATAGCTTATGCCCGATCCCTGCAGGGAGCAGGCCTAAGCCGGCAGTCGGACATCCTTAGCACTGCCGCTCAGATGGGATAGGCTCCGGCCACCACAGCTGTACTCGCCAGCCATAAGCCCACCTTCTGGATGAGCAGCGCTCCCCCTGTAGGAGCGAATTGACCTTGACCACCAGGGGGCAGCTCCTGCACTGAGCGCCTGCCCCCTGGTGGTCAGTGCGTGTCATAGTGACCAGTCATTCTGCTGTTCAGTCAACTTGCATATTAGCCTTTTATTGTATGGATTCTTTGTCCCTACACATTAGCTTGAAGATTCTGTGATATGCACATTGTGGTGACTATGCTTTTTTTTCTCTCTGATGCACTAATTTTTCAAATATCTCCTCTTTGTTTCTTTTCTATTTAGCACTTAGGTCCCTCATGATCAGGTTAAAGTGAATTTCTTCATCTCTCTGTGGCTTATTTAGGACAGATGTGCCATTTTTATAATTTTATTTTTTCCCCCTGTTCCATTTGTACTATTTACTCCTTTAATACAGGGCTGAAATGATGACTGCATTTTCTGTAGAATTTTATAGAGGCTTGGCTCATTATGCCTGATGGGCTTCTAAAATCACTTCCTAACTCTGATAGGATTACTTATATCTGTGTCTTGAAAATGTGGAGACTTGTTTACCCAAGTATGTGATTCTTTTCTTTGTGTTTTTGCTTTTCTCCTCCCAACACACAAGGCAACTTGTCTGTGCTACAATAATTCTGATTCTCATTTTTTATCATCTGCTGGATTCTGGAGAAAGAAATCTTGGTGAACTTGAGAAGCGTGACTTATTTCTTTGTTTCTTGACATTCTCCCCTTCTTTTACATTCATTTGCATAGACCCTGTTGGAGTGAATTTGTGTGCAAGTTTGCTCTGTGAACACAATGCCAGACATCTGTTCTCTGAGAGTACACGGAAATAGGCGAGGGCTGCTTTAAAATGGCTGGTGATGAGAAAACGGGCAATAATTGTGCACTAACCAGGTGGTCTTCTTGTAAACTTAATGAACTTAGGGAAATACTATTTGAAAGAAGGCCTTTTGATTTATATAGGTTCTGTTATAATACCTATAAAGAACAGAAGGGAGAATGAAATTCTGTTTCTGAGAATTCTGTATTCACATGCATCATTAACATAATATATTTGTCGCGCAGCTGGAGTGGTGCAGTGGGTTGAACATTGTCTCATGCACCAAAAGATTGCCAGTTCCATTCCTGGTCAGAGCATGTACATGCGTTGTGGGTTTGATCCCTAGACGGGGAGCATACAGAGGGCAACCAATCGATGTTTCTCTCTCTTTCTCTTTCCCTTCTTCTCTCTAAACATGTCCTCGGGTGAGGGTTAAAATATATATATATGTCAACCTAGGAGGCTAAAACCTATTCTTATAAACAATGTGTTAGCTTGATTTTATAATTTTTAAATATTTAGATTCATGGTATATGGAGGCTCATTTGTATTTCTGCCCTGAATTCCACTAATATTATAGTGGAGGCATGACAATGTGAATATCTACAAAATATTCAGCAATAACTAACTGACTTAGTCTTTCTGTCACATTTCAAATTCTTTTGGGATAGAAATTAATTTTGCTAGTTTGAGTGAGGGATTTATGCTTGAGTGTTTCACAGGTGTATCATGATCAAGTTGTTTAAAGTTAAATCCTTTACCTTCTACTCCTCATATGCTACTTTTATATTTTATTTATTCAGTACATTTTTATTGATGACTCATTCTGAGCAAAGCACTTTGCTAGTCACCAGGACAAAATGATGAGCAAACCATACACAGTCCTTGTTCTGATGGAGTAGAAGAGACAGGTTTCGTGTCCAGACAGGGGGCACCAGCAGCTACTTTGTTATCAACCCCCAGATCTTAAATTTATGGATGATTTGGCATCTTTAACCTTACCTATAGCCAATCAGTTGTTAAGTCTGGTTGATATTACCTTTTGTTTTTCTATTTTATCACTTTTACTTATTGCTACTACCACTGCCTTAATTTTACCTTCATTTTCTTCTCTCACTAAGACTCCTACTTGCACTTTTATCTCATTTTCCTGTCTTTAGCATTGTTTTTCTCAAGTACATATCTAACACAAAAATTTGTCACTTTACTTACGTTATTATAATTCACCAATTCTCTCAAGGTGGCTCCTATATCCTTATCTGTTCTCACCCATCTCCTCCCATTACACATACCAACTCATGATGGGATAACGTTTAATTTACCATGGAAAAAAGCCCTTCCATGAACAGTTTCCCCACTTACCTTCTTCCCATATCGGTCCCTACTCTCTTCATCAGAATATTTTATACATCTACATTTCTTAAACTAAAAAAACATAGCTCTATGAATAAAACTGCAGCTTATTTTTAGCCTTCAGAAGAAAAAAATAAGAGGTATTTTCTTTAAATATCCAATTAGTTTATTTACCACCATTTATATACACATCTTGAGATAGTTTTGGCAGAAAATCATGTTAACTATGCATGTTTAACAAAAGTAAAGATTATCAAAGTCCCTATATGATTATTATGTGTGACATCTTTCAAGACATGGGCCCAGAGCATAGTACTGATGGACAGCTAGAATCTTCTCTATTGGGGGAGATCCAAAAACTAGGATTGTTAATCCTGGCCTTCTTCTACCACCTTATATAAAACATTGGATAAAAAACTCTTTATCCTTACCTATATTTGGTATCTTTAACCTTACCTATAGCCAATCAGCTTATCAGTTGTCAAAAATAAAATAATAAAACACATATTAAAAAGAGGAAGTTACAGCTTTTGATCCCAAACTTGGTGTTTACAATTAGGGCTTTTCAATCAGTCATTTAAAATGAACTTTATCCAGAACTGTTTAATGAGCATATAAACTGACAAGTGCTTTATGAGAAAGATAGAAAATTATTTATATATTTAAATATCTTTTTTATTTATAAAATTTTAATATTTCACATTAAAGCTTTTTGGGAGATAAAAGGTATTCCGTATTCAACTAAACTTTTATAGTTCAATCATATATATCCATTTTGGTTTCTTCATATAGTAGAAATGTGACTGTTTTAAATGTTTAAAGAAAAATTAACTTAGTAAATACTGAAACTAAATTTACCTGAAATGAGCATGGACATGTCACCACAAGTTCAGGTATACTTGCCCTAAAAATAAATTGGGACATGTATTACTGACGGAAATGTTCTCTGTACCAATCTTAGAGGATACAATATATGTCTTTTCTTAGTAGATACCTTCACGTTGGTGTCCCCTGGGTATTTGAGACTGACCATGTTCTGAGCCAATTTCATTATCTCGCCCCTAAAACCTATAATTATACCTGCTTCCTCAGCTTAATTAGTGGCACAGTAACCGTCCTTCCAGAGCACAATCTATCATATCCATTAGTCCTTCTTTCCTCTTACCTACTTCTAATAAGTCATCAAATGACACAGACTTTACCTTCCAAACATCTTTTAATTTCATCCTTTTCCTTTAGTATTATTGCTTTCTCTCTAAACCCCCTGCCCTCATCTTTCACTCAGATAATTCCAGTAGCCTGCCAAGTGTTTCCCTTGCCGTGATTTCTTCCTACTTCAATGCAATATACATTATGACAGTTCACTTTCTAAAATGCAACTTTGACCTGTTAGTACCTGGCTTTTAGCCTCTCAATGTACTCTTCATGTCCACAGGATCAAATCCAGCTCCCTCGTGACATGACCATTGCGTTTGCTACCAGTTGCATTCCTTTTACTCTGGTTCATGTTTTGCATCCTAGCAACATTACACCATGCTAATTTCCTCTCTTTACAACACACACACTTACACTTGGAATGATGCTTCTCCATAATTTGTTTTTGAATTAATATACACTATTTAAAATCCAATGTGAATACTACAGATAAACTAAAATAAAATGGCTAGAGAGTTGTCCCTCCTAAGACACTGTTTTTCCCTGAAAAGGCTCATTTTATTCCACCAAGATAGAATTATTCACCTTTTTTTTTTCTAACTTTCTAGTTTACAAATGCTTATATTTAATTTAACAGGATATCTTAAAAAATATTTATAGATCTATTTTCCTTAAGAGCATGCTAGCTACGAAAAGGAAACATGCATTTCATTCTAGTAGCTTGCAGTTGATTCCATATGCTGGTAACCAACTCCTGAGTTTTCTTCTCAACATAATTCAGAAGCCTACCTTATAATACCTGGCTCCAATGCTTGGCTCATCTAGCTCCCTATCATTCAATGGGGTCTACCTTTAGGCCATTTGAAGCAATAGGTGTGAATGGTAAGATAATATTTTTCAAATGTAACTTTCAATATAAAACATGATTATAAAGAAAATTAGAAATATTTATGTATGTTTCAATGTCTTCTTGAAAATATGTTGTTGACATTGGATGATCACAGGTATAATTGCAGTAGCAGGAGTAGGCATACACCAGTTGGTTGTGATAGTTAGGAATTTTACTTTCATAGCAATTAGTACTATGACTATAATTGTATTAACTTCTTTTTGAATTACTAGTCCTAAAATGTCTGTATAACAGAAAATAGAGATAGACTCCCATTTGTGTAACTTACAGCAATATTTAAAGAGTGGATTATATGAGACTGGAACCAGGTCATGAAATATCTATGTATATAAAAGCTTAAGCAACCGGCCGACCAGCCAGCCAGTAGGTATGATGCACACTGACCACCACTGGGCAGATACTCAATGCAGGAGTGGAAACCACAGGCATGGAAACATGGAACAGACTGAAGAATCTCAGAGGGAAGTGGGGAGAGGGGAGGGTGGGAAGAGATTAACCAAAGATTTTATATGCATACTAGAGACCTGGTGCACTGATTCATGCACTGGTGGGGTCCATTGGCCTGGCCTGCACCCTCTTGCAATCTGGGACCCTTTTGGGGATGTGAGAGAGCTGGTTTTGGCCTAATCCCCGCAGGCCAGGCCGAGGGACCCCACCAGTGTACGAATACATGCACCGGGCCTCTACTGTAGATGTAATACCAGAGTTAAGGTATTTTACATGTTCAACTTGTAGCCTCTTAATCTTCTCAATGTAATCAGAGTAGGAACTTTTCTAAGTTCGATTATATTACCTAATCATTCATATTCTGGATGACATTGATTTCTATGGGTACACACAGGGATGCATCCAACACTACACATTTGTTTTGTGAGTGTGTCATGTT
The DNA here is from genome assembly GCF_027574615.1 of Eptesicus fuscus. Lineage (NCBI taxonomy): Eukaryota > Metazoa > Chordata > Mammalia > Chiroptera > Vespertilionidae > Eptesicus > Eptesicus fuscus. The sequence goes on along the minus strand of NC_072478.1, from coordinate 38,363,506 downwards.
TTGCTTAGGTTTTCACAAAAACATAGTAAGATACTTTGTATTTTTCTAGGACAAACATTCACAAACAAATAAATATTGTGTTTTTTGCACTCAGCTCTGACACAACAATTTTAAATTTTTTTTATTGATTTTTTTAGAGAGGAGTAGGGAGGGAGAGAGAGAAACATTGATGTGAGAGTGAAACATTAATCATCTCCAAGTGGAGATGGAACGTACAACCCAGGCATGTGACCTGACTGGGAATTGAACCAGCAACCTTTTGGTGCATGGAACAATGCCCAACCTACTCAGCCACACAAGCCAGTTCGAGCACTATAATTTTTATTTGAAGATTGTAATTCAACAATTATTTAATAAGTTGTATCAGTTTCTTTAGCTTGGTTCTACTCTCTCATATAGGCATTCTAGTTTGGCAAGGATCTTTCTTAAAGTTTGGCTTAAAGTCCAAAACATAATATTGTACTAAATAGATGAAGGACCAACATCTCCTTTTTGTTGGTGGCATTGGGCATTGCATTTACATCAATGCATTATAAAATAACATTGACATTTATGGCCAATATATGATGCATTTGACTTACTAATCTTAAAAGTAACAAATGTTTTGGTATTATTTTGGGGTGTTCTTTTAAGATGCTTTTCTCTAATGCTATAATTTTTTTTTATTTTGATGTAGTATAAAATTTAAAATTATTATTTAAAAAATTTCTTTATTATATCCATTATTTCATCTATCCAGACTTGTTTTAATTCATGCATTTGTTTTGTTGATTATTGAAATATAACAGTTGGAGAAGGAAATGGTGAGGTAGGCAGGCTCTTTGTTAAGGAAGCAGATGGTATAGGTTAATCCTCTTATTGAAATTGTAGTCTTTTTTTTTTAATATATTTTATTGATTTTTTTACAGAGAGGAAGGGAGAGGGATAGAGAGCTAGAAACATCGATGAGAGAGAAACATCGATCAGCTGCCTCCTGCACACTCCCCATTGGGTATGTGGCCGCAACCAAGGTACATGCCCTTGACCGGAATTGAACCTGGGACCCTTGAGTCTGCAGGCTGACGCTCTATCCACTGAGCCAAACCGGTTAGGGCTGAAATTGTAGTCTTTTTCTCTTGCATAGTTTTATCTGTCCAGATAAAGAGAAAAAAGGCTGGAGAGACCAGTATTTATTAGAGCAGCTAGCTCTACTCTTTGGTCCCTCTATGGTTTAGAGGGAATCCCCCAAGCCAACCTTAGCTTTCACATTACTCAGTGTAGGTTTTCTAAGTGGGCTGAAAGTATAAGGACATTTTTGATTTCTGTAAATGCACATAAAACATTGTATACCTGTAATTCTCCTGGTGACTATCAGAGAAGATCTGGGACATGACCTCAATGACCTTGAATCAGAGTCCAGTGGACTCCTTTTCTTACATTTCTTTGGCAGTGCCCCACGTCTCCACTTTTGGACAAAATGAGGGATGAGCAAGTGGTCCATCCTTCCACAGGATATTAGACTCAGTTGGGGCTCTACCAGGGAAGGATCTGCTTCTAAGGATCTGCATGTGGCTCTTGGCAGCATTCGATCCTCACATGCTTCAGATCCAAGGACCTCATTTAGCTGACTGTATTGTCCATCTAATTCTATTGCTCCTTGTGAATCTACGACAGCTACCTCCTTTTATGTGACATGGTATGGCTTTGAGAAACTCCATGAGGCTATTTCTGACCAATTGCTACTGTTGAGCAGCTATTAAGAGTAGAAGAAACTGCTCGGTATCTTGCTGCTTCCTGGGCTTTCCTTGGAAAGTAGACACCATTTTCCTCTGTATTAGGATTTGCCCCATCCCTTCTCTTGCCCTATGGAGCACATCCAGTGTTTCTGTCATCTTCATTTCCTCGACTGTGCTGCAGAGGCAGGGCCTGCATACTCCAGGGCCCACACTGTGCAGTCATGCCTTTCTTCTTTCCCTACTCTTTTCTGTTCACTGTCCTTCTAGGCCAAGGTAACTCTTTCTTGTATCTGGAAGTTGGGATTTTGAAAAGAAAGTTATACTCCTTGTCATACTGTAAACCTGTCATTCGTACTCCTAGCTGTCTTTATCCTCTTGAGACCTAGGCTTTTGAATTTCAAAAGTCAAAATGTGATATTTTTGTTTTATCTTTTTTCTGATGTTTCCATACTTTCATGAGTGAACAACAAAAGGAATGCCCTAGAGCCTGCCCAAATAGAAAAAAAAATACCACCCCACAATGACTTATCTATCAAAATATTATTCTGCTGCTATATAATGAATATGTAAAAACGATACAAAGTTCTTATTTATTTTATCCTCAACAATAGCTGGAATAATCATTTCAGCAACCATTCAACCAAATAATTATATATAATTTTGAAAAATTCAGATGCAGTCTACCAATTCTACTACAACATAAATATGTTGCTGTTATTGAGTTCTTAAAGTTCTATTTATGATTGTCTTGCTTAGAGAGAATGACAAGACATATGCCAAATATCCTTTCAAACTGCAATCATTCATAATATAACCAATATGTCTCGCATCACTTTTTTGATACTAAAAAAAGATGATATATTTTAAAATTAGTGACTCTGAGACAATACATCCTTTATAGGTTGGGAATTCTGTTCTGTCACCAGATTTTCTTGCCCTAGTAAAATGTGAAAACACTGAGAATACACATCAACTTCATGAATCACTTCCTACTTAATGCCAGTTTCTACTATCAACAATTAGGGGGCATAGTAAACCCACATACCCGTGAAAGTTCCCCAAATGGCAGACTTCTTTGAGCTTTCCTGCTGCGCTTGATATTTCCCCCCCAAAACTGTCCATTGCTATGAATGCCTCATTATACCACTGCCTTGCAAATAAAACTGCTCAGGGGGGTTAAATAACATTCCCCCCCACTCCAACCATTGCTATGGTGGATAAGGCAAAGCATATTATAAATACCAGAACAGTCTAGTCATTCAGATCTAGGCTGGAATGTGCAATAGGAGGGGTAATGATTTTTTTTTTCTTTGTTTCTCACTCTAGCATGTTATAAGTCAAGTGGTCAATTCTTTGCATTCATACACATCTAGTCATTTGTCCATGCACAGAATCAATACCAATAAAACTGATCACAAAGAATTTTTGGTGAGAATGGCTTTTGTTAGGGCCAGCCCTTCACCATGTGAATCTCTAAAAGCCCAGGAACTCTCCATCTTAAGACCTAACACATTTTCCTTCTACAAGATTTATCACTTTCTTAAAGTGATTGATATTTTATTTCGGTAAAATAAAGAACGTAACAGCCATATACGTGTTGCTATGGTTTGTCTTAGTGAAACAGATCAAGTAGTTGAACCAATAAGAATTAGGCTTAATTGTTAATGAATTGGTGTAAAGGTGTCAGTGAGAAGTAAACCATAGCTCTAAAGTCAAAATTAAGATGTGTGCTGATGAGAAAGGTGTCTTACTTTATCAGGATATGTGAAAAGTAAGCGCTGGCATATGATGAAACTATGGATTGTATAAAGTATGAGACAAGATCCATCACATGCCTTACCCATGATCAAGTAACTGATGAATGGGCCTCATCATAGTCAAGAATAATCTAATATTATTAGCTCTTTGTGAAGCCATAGTGGGTGTTATTGATCATGGTTTCCTTTTCTGTGGACAAAATAAACTTACTTTAGTTTTAGCTCTTCTTATCTTTACTGTATAAATTAAAATATCATGGTGAAAATTGGTTTTTATCTCAGAGATTTAGACTTTGCTCTTCAAAAATAAGATGAAAATGAATGATTCCTTTAATATTTAGTAATTTTATTTTAGTATAGTATGTGTTGATTTATGCTTAAGATTAAACATAAGACAACCTAAAGAATTTTAAAAGGAAGAATAAGCAACACTTTTCCAGAGTTTTGCTTCATTTCATTTTGAAGATAATTATCACTTTCATCTTAAAGTATTCTACAGCAATAATTCCATCACATTACTTTTCAGAGTTTGACCTTGTTTGTCATGATGGAAGCACATAGCATTATCAAAAACTTTTTAAAAATTGTGTGTATTTTTTTTGTCAACAATATTTAAAAAGAATAGAATACTCATGACAACAGAGAAAACTCAATGATAGGTATCCCCCTTTTACTTTGATTTTTCTTATAAGAAGATATTTAAGAAATTACATTCTAAAACCACAAACTAATTGAAAAGTAAATACAAGCCCTCTGCATCTTTTCAGAGCAAGAAACTGTTTTCAAGTCAGGCACTTCATAAAGTCCTTTGTGTTTTCATGATGTCAATTAGGTGCATCCCCACCTTCCACTTTTTCAAGATGTTCATAAACTTTTGCTGACTCGCATTCATAGTTGTCATTCCCCACCTCTGGCTCCCAAATACCTAGACTGTAAAATTTGATTCTGGTCTGTCAACCAGTAAGTGGATATAATTATTTCTCAAGCAGTGAAGGCGAAGTGTGACAGTCATTTCATATCAGTGGCCTTTTCCAAGCTCTAGGTTTCTTTCTCTTTCTCTGCTTCTATGGACCATCTCAAGAGAGAAGGAAGCCCGGGGTGACAGAGCTGAGGTTTTTCTGATGGGCTACCTTTTCCATCAAACTATGCTTTTAAAATTAGAATTATTAACAGGCAAAAGCTAAAACACAATTTATAGCTTCCCAGCCTCTTCAAACTTAATTGTGATATGTCATTGTTCCCCAGGAGACTGCTAATCTTGTGTAAAACAAACAAACAAACAAAATAGTAAAAAAAAAAAAAAAACCCACAAAAACAAACAAACACCAGAAAACAGCCCTTTAGTTTGGTTCACAGAATAATTATTGGAGAGAAATTCTACAGATTGTACAAAGCATTATATTACTGCTCTAGTGTGGCCTTAACCTCAATTATATTGTTGGTTAATCATGGCAGGGGTCCTAGTTACATTAGTCAGAGGATGTTAATCATGCAATTAAAATGCTAAACACTTCTTGTCTTTAAAAGTTTTATTTTAGAAATAATATTACAAATTTTTGTTTTCTTTAAACATATACTTTATTAACCCAGTATTTCTCAAAGTGGGTAATTAGATATTAGAATTACTTGAACTGGTGTTAAAAATGCACAGCCCTGGGTTCAAACTTCTGAATCAAAGCTGGGAGGTCAAGGGAAGCTCAGGAATCTCCATTTTTATAAGATCTGTGCTCCCATCCCTCACTGTGACACTGACATACACTAAAGTTTGTAAACTATTGATTTACATACAACTCAGAAGTCAAATTTTAATGGCTCTAGTAAAAACCATGCCTGATCAATTTATTTTCCTTTTAATAAAAAAGGATAAGCTTTGTTAATGGGAATAAAATGGTTTCAATTTTTATTTTAACTAAACTTTTAGAAAAATCTATCCTAGGGATGTAAAGAATATAAAGAATGGATCTTTCTACTTTGTAGGAATCTTGCTGATCATTCCAATAAAAATTGCCTTGTTTGTTTTTGTATTCCCATTGAAAAGATGGAAAGACACAGTGCTTAAAGTGTATCTTCTGTATGAGGTGAGGAAAAGTAGGTTTACAGTTGTATACAAATAAATAATACAATAATGAATAAATAATACCTGAATAAATTCTTTCAGATACTCACAACTGTAAACCTACTTTTGCCCAGCCCTTTATATTGATGTCCAATAGATGTTTATAGAATATCTCCATATTAATATGGTGATTAATATTAATGCCAATGTATTGAGTCATGAAATTCTATAATTATATTTGTCTCTCCCCAATTATTATTTGAATTTAATAGAACTTTTTTATTTTCATCTTTTGCAGTTATCTATTTTTCATTACATGTGTTTTCCTACATTTGAGTAAAGGCCATATAGATGCATATAGGTATTTTTTCTATATTAACAGTTATCACTTGTTTTGATAAAATTGCTAGGCATTGTACTTACAAGTTTATATAAAACTAGAGGCCCGGTGCATGACATTTGTGCACTTGGGGTGGGGGTCCCTCAGCCAGGCCTGTGCCCTTTCACAGTCCAGGAGCCCTTGGGGGATTTCAGACTGATGGCTTAGTCCCTCTCCCTAAGCTGACAATCGGACATCCTTAGCAGTGCTGTGGCCGCTGAGCTCGCCAGCAGTCAGCCCGGCTTCTGGCTGAGTGGCATTCCCCCTGTGGGAGCACACTGACCACCAGGGGACAGCTCCTGCATTGAGTGTCTGCCTCCTGGTGGTCAGTGTGCATCATAGCAAATGGTCGTTCTGCCGTTCGGTCGATTTGGATATTACCCTTTTATTATATAGGATATTATATAGGATGCTCAATTAATTATCAGAATAATAGATATCCCGATTTTACCAGTGTGGCCATTGAGATGCAAATTCCCTAAGAACCTTCCAAAAATTCTTAGGTAGCTGGAGAGAAACTAGTGGTTTGGGAAAATAAGTTTGGCTGAACACAAAGGCTGCACTCTTAGCAGTCATGCAACCCTGCTTCTATTGGTTTTCATGATGAAATAGGCTTAAAATAAGATGACTAAGTGGTTAGGTATCACCTCCATTTCCTCATGCCCCTTTTGACAATTCTGATATCATTTCATTCATTCCTTATTCATTCATGTGCCTATTCATACAACTAATGTCCTATTTGCAGTGGATGCAACAGCAAGGGGGAAAAAAATCTGTCTTTGTGGAATCCACATTCTAGAGGAAAAGAGAGAAAAAATAAGAAGTAAATATGTCCTGAGTCGAGAGGTGGTATATGCTACAAAGAAAAATAAAGAGTGTAATGAAATAAAAAGTGATAGTAGGAGGTGTTATTTTTATATTGATTGGTTAGGGAAGCCTTTTTAGTAGTGAGACCTATGAGGGAAAAGCGCTCTAAGCAGAGGGAACAGTCCATGCAAACACCCGGAGGACAGAGTGTGCTCAAGTGTTTCAGAAGCCACAGGGAGGCTAGCTTGGCTGGAGTAGAGGGGGGAGTGGCAGAAGTGGAGGCCAGTGAAACAGTAGAGCGATCAGGACTTTCAGTTCTTTGTAGGCCAAAGCATGGACTAATGTTTTTCTTTTTTGTGAGATGGGAAGCTGGAAGAGTCTTTTAAACAGAAGAGCGGAATAAAAGTCTTATTCTTTAGAAAGATCTTTCTGAGTTGTGTGGAGAATAGATTGAGTTCAGTGTACTGGAAGTAGGTACTTCCTGCTAATGTAATAGACCAAGTGAGACCTGATGGTGGTTTGACTAGTATGACAGAAGTTCAAATGGTAAAAGTAGAATGATTCTGAATATATTTTGAAGGTTTGGCTGACAGGACTGGATGTAAGATGCAAGATGTAAAAGAAAAGAGACAAATTAAGCAAAATTATAAATATTTTTCGCATGTGTAACCAAATAAATAGCATTTCTTGAGATGTGTACTTGTGAGGCGTGGAGTTGGGTGAGCTTTTTTGTTTGTATGGGAATATGGGAGACTCACAATTCTATTTTAGACGTGTTAAGTTTGGAGTCCTCATCACCTAGATCAGAGGTATGCAAACTACTGGCCATGAGCCAAATCTGCCTTCCTGATTGTCTTTGTAGGGCCCACAATCTCAGGATGGTTTCCACACCGTTAAAGGTTGAGAAATAACTAAATACTATTTTGTGATAAGTCAATTTATATGAAATTGAAGTTTCAGTATGCATTAATAAAGTTTTATTGTAACATAGCCACACTCACTGTCTATTTTGTTCATGGCTGCTCCCATGCTCAAGAGCAGGCTGGAGTAGGTGCAACACAGACCATTTGCAAAGCTGAAAACCTTTATTATATGGCCCTTTACAGAAAAAGTTGCTGCCCCTAACCTTGATGGTCCACCACAATAGTATGCTAGCTTGAAATGTTGGGAAGTTAGGCAGGAGCTTCTGCATCATCCCCAATCAAAAAATGGCTTGATTTTTTGCTCATCTATAATAATCTATAATAATAAAGGCATAATATGCTAATTGGACTGGACAGCCGAATGACCTTCTGGACATTCTTCTGGATGACCTTCTGGAATGACCAGTGGGCAGGGGGTGGGGCCAGCGAGCCTGCACCGCCAGGCCAGCCATGGTGGTCCTGGTGCCCCCCCTTCTGCAGAGGCCACTGGAGAGGCGGCGCTGGGACTGGGTCTGTGCAGCCGCCGGTCCCGGTGCTGCCCCTTCCTCAGAGGTGCAGGAAAGGGCGAGGAACGGGCCTGGTCCTGGCCCAGCACCACCCCTTGTGCACTCTGCAGAGGCAGCGGGGGGGGGGGGGGGGGGGGCTGGGGTGGCATGGTCCCAGAGCCTTCTCAGAGGCAGGACAGGGCATGACAGCAGCGCCTCAACCTCCCCTGGTCAGCCTGGCCCCAGATCACACCCCCACCAGTGGGCAGGGCCAGCGCTAAGGAGCAGCAAGCCCAGGTTCTGGTTGAGTGGCACTCTGACCCCCAGCACCCCTCCCCCGCACCCCTCCTCCCCTACTCAGCTTAGGGCTGGTGAGTGCACCTCCACAGCAGGCAGGTGGTAAGGAGCGAGGGGTCCTGGACTATGAGAGCCCTGGACTGTGAGATGGATGTCTGAGTGCCAGCTTAGGCCCAATCCCTGGGGGGTCCTGGACTGCGAGAGGGCACAGGCCAGGTTGAGGGACCCCCCACCCCCACCCCCCGTGCACGAATTTTGTGCACTGGGCCTCTAGTTTCTTTATAATCTTAGTCATAAAAATTCAACATGTGTACGAGTTTTAATGGAAACATCAGTGCCGTTACCAACAGTAGATCACTTATGGTGAGAAGAAACTTCTGTCAGGCCAAAAAAGGAGATGGTGTTTCATATAGGGATCTTTTTAATCCCACAAAATGTAAGTATCATGTGGGGTTTGATTTATTTTACCTAAGGAATCGCTGTCTTGGCCTGGAAGGACCAGTGTTTCACATAGTGTCAAAGAAAACTAACATGCTGTCACAATAATCTCTGAAATTAAGTAGGATCATCAGAGTAGATTATAGGAAGGATTTTCTATCATTTTGGGATATGCTAAGCAAAAATAAGAAATGTAATATTTTATTTTTATTGAATTATAGATTCATCTCCATCTAACTCCTAACTGGAGTAAAGGAATTGAACTGGATTGCTTTTAGAAACCAATGCAGTGGTACTGGTGTTATTATTAAAAAAAAACAAACAAAAAAAAGGACTTCTATTGGCCCCAAACTAAATAAAGTTGATAATTTGGAAGACAGTGAGATGATCTTTCTCTTCTGAGAGCTGAGCTGAATTAGTACGTGGACCTGTGAGAATGATAGTGTTCAAGGACATGGGTACATGTTGCGGTGCCTAATTCCCCCTGAATTTCAGATTATTTTTGTTTCACTAGTTTGAGATATATAGAATTGCTTTATATATACATATGAAAAACTGTAAAATATATTCAATATGTGAAAAGACACTTGCTTTAAAACCTTTTATATCTCGTGGAGCTTTTCTTCCTTTCTATAAAAAGACATATGGGAGGAGAAATGATCAAATCCCTGGCAGGAAGTTAATACCTGCTGAGCTGCTCGGACTGAGGCGAGGCTCCCACAAAGCCCCCTAAGTGTGTGAGATCCAGTCTTCATAAAAATGAGGCAGGGCGTGCTCTGTGACAGGTAGAATCTTCCACTTCGTAAGTTATTTTTAACTTACGAAATAAAAATTTCTGTGTATTCTATGCTATTGAACCTGCTTCTTAGCACTTAATCATGTAAGGTTTTTTTGAAAGCATGATTTTCCTTTTGAATATTTGATGATGTGCAGTCGGAGAGGAAAAATACGCTAGCATGCATCACCAAATCTTTTGATTCCACTTTCACCTTGGGAGTATTACATGAGATTGGACAAAATTAAATGCAGATATGCACACCAGTGGTTATAAGCCGTAAAATACAAGGAAAGGGCCTTCAATTCTCAAAGATTTAGCATCCAGGGACATTTTGTCATCCTCATTTACATATGCTGTGTGACTCACATCATTATTATGACGAGTCTCATTAGAAGTGTCTGCATTTATCTATTATTCATTTAGCCACTGTATGGACATGAAACTTTTGTCAGTTATCACACAGACTAATAATTTCATCTTTTCATCCTTATTTTGATGATATGTTTGGCTTTTAATTTTTATTTTTTGGCTTTTAATTTTGATACAAGCAAAATATTACTGTATTAACATTTTATTGTTGATAATCCCACCAGTAACATCTGACAATTAAGGGAAGTTATGTTGGAGGACCCGGGAGTTACATTAACTAAACAGAATGCCACATAAAAATGCAGAAAACTTTAGAGCCTGTTTGCACAGGTGATGGGATTGTTAATTTTACAGGACACTTGCCAGAGCATGAATAGTATGTAATTGACCTATTTCACAGAAATAGGTTATGTGAGTTGAAAAACCCCATCAAATCAACTCTAGTAAATTCATATGATCACCTGCTACATGAGCTACATGAGCTAGTTTTCTATATTTTTTGTAGCTCTTCAGAAACTTTTGATCAATTATTTATATGACCTGTAATGAAAATTTCAAAATGCAGCAAAGATTCCATGTTAGCCTTAATTTTCAAGATGCTCTGGGTGTACTTATTTATTAACTTGTGAGGAGATGTTTAAAAGCCAGGATGGCACATGGTACAATCTTTTATAATGAAACCAGGGGCCCAGTGCATGAATTCATGCACCTTAAAAGGAACTGTGGGATGTGAGGCTGGGATGGGCACAGGGGCAGGTCTTGGCCCATCCTCGCGCCTCCACCAGACCCCCCGTCTGTCTGCCAGCAGCCCTGCTCCCGCTGCTGTTGCTCCCATGCTCTAATGGCGTTGGTCCAGCTTCCACCTGCTGACAGCGCAGAGCAATTGGGGCCAGTGCCAGCAGTCGGTGTGAGCAGGGCTGGCACCATCAGCGGGTGCAAGTGGCAGCTGCTGCTCCAATCACCCCTCAAGAGCAGGGGGAGGTGGAGAAGCCCTGAAGGGTGATTGGGGCTGGCAGCTGCCGCTCGCGCCTGTTGATGGCACTGAGAGATTGGGACAGTGCTGGGTGCTGGCAGCAGGTGCGAGCGGGGCCATCACCAACAGCTGGTGCGAGAGGCAGCTGCCAGCCTTGATTGCCCCTCAGGAGCAGGGAGAGGTGGAGAAGTCCTGAGGGACGAGTGGGGCTGGTACCAGCAGCAGGTGCGAGCGCCGGGTGGGACCATGACATGCAGGTGCAAAGAATTTTCAGTAACCACCAGAGGCTCACCAGAGGCTCACCCCGATGACAGCGACTGGCACCCCACCTTGGTCTGGCACCCCTGCTCACCTGCTCCACCATCCCGCTACAGCCAACCCCCGCCCTGTTCCGTGTACGCCCTCTGGTGGTCAGCACACGTCATATTTGACCGGTTGTTCGGTTGTTCAGCTGTTTGGTCTATTTGCATATTAGGGTTTTATATATATACTAGTGGCCCAGTGCATGAAATTTGTGCACATTAAAAGGGAATTAATTAGAGGATTTATTTTAATAATAAATCTGGAGGGGGCAGGGCCCGCCCTGGGGCCTCATTCTGAGAGAGGCTCTGAGAGCGAGTTGGGGAGGGAGGGAAAGAAATAGAGAAAAGGCTGTGAGCTGGGGGGCGCTGTGTGTGTCTGTGTGTGCGCGGCTGTGAGTGTGAGTGCCGGGCACTGTCTCTCCTGGTGCTTCCTCAGAGAGGCCTGCACCACGGGCACTGTAGCAACCCAGGACTCACTGCCGCCACGGCGTGGAGAGGAAGAGGGACTTGGGACACCTTTGGGAGGCAGTTTGAAGGTACTGGGAGTCTCCAGAGGGAGGGCACCCTTCTCCATCTCTGCCTGTGGCTTTGGCTCCCCTGATCACTTCTGAGCACCACACGTGAATTGGGAAGGGTTGGTGAAACATTTCAGTTCCTGGCCCCCACAGGCCTCCCTTCCATCCAGGCCTCTTCAGGCCCCGTCTGTTTTGTTTCCATCTCTCCATCCCAGTCTCTGTCTCTCTTTGTTTTTCTCAGCAGTCCTCCAGGCCTCCCTGCCTCCCTCTCTCCCTCTTCCTCTTTCCCTGCTGGGAGGGGGCGGGGCCAGTGGGGGAAGCTCCACCCTCTGCCCACCCTGGGGCCTCATTCTGAGAGAGGCTCCGAGAACAAGCTGGGAGGGAGGAAAAGAAAGGGAGAAAAGGCTGTGAGCTGGTGGGCGCTGTGTGTGTCTGTGCGTGTGCGGTTGTGAGTGAGTGTGAGTGCCGGCCCGCCTCCCCTGGCCCGGCCCCGCTGCCACAAGTCCCCACCCACCAGGGCCTGCTGTGCACACAGCCCGGGTGTTAGGTTGAGCCTTCGGTCCTTGTGGATGTTACGGACCCTGGCTCTTTATATATATAGATATATAGGTTGTTTAAAGAGTTGAAGCAAAATTCCCTGCTGTATAAATGCTAAGCTGCTATTCATAGGTATAGATATTTGTATCTGGTACCTATTTGCATCTGCAGATTTAGATAGACTGCTGGCCAGGACCTTCTTTAGAACAATCATGTGTTCTATGCACAGTTGTAGTTTAGATATAACAGGTTCACAGGGGACTAAGGGGGTTAGAGTGGTCCAGCAAGCAAGGAAAACCCAGTGTTCAGTGGCTGAGAGCAGCAAAGGGAGGAAGGAGTTCAACGTAATAAACTGGGTTTTGCAGTATAATTTAATCATTTAGGAGAGTGGTGTTTCTGGGTTTGGGGTAGTGACCGCCACTTTCTCCATTCAATATTGTAGTATTCTAGGCAGCATAGATTGGCTTGGGACCATGATAGTATGGATGTGTGGTTCAAGAAAATTTGAATAATTTTAAGACAAATATTAAAGTGTTATACTTTAGAACCCAAACTACCCCACTGTGGCATCACCCCTTAATATAGCAAAACAGGAGAGAGAATTTTCTCCCCACTTGGTAGAGCTGTCTTGTCACTTGTGTTTGCAAAGCTCCGTGGTTGGGTGACTGTCAGAATCTGGCCTCGTGGAGATCAGTGGTCTGAACCCACACTGGATCAGAGAAGCCAGGGCGTGGTGGGGGCAGGTGAGACTCCTCTGAAATCTCCAGGGTGGTTTGGGAATGAGGAAAACTTTGTATCCAGCTCGAGTAAATGGAGGCACACAGCCAATAATTCAGGTATTTTGTTTGTTGTAATCTAATTTCATACCTTAACACTGGGAGTCTTGTGTGATTTTGTTTGGTGGCAAATCTAGTCCTGCAAGAATCTATGATGAATTCACTGAGTCTAGGCCATAGAGGCTTGGGCACACATTTCGTTGTTTTCATAAATATGAAATAATATCTTTCAAAAATGATCCATCTGTGCAATTGTTTAATCTTTAAAATTTAGTAGGAAAACTTCTGACAACAGCCATATTAGAAAAATTTCTTCTTTTATTGGTAACTGAGTTCAAAAGTTAACTTTCTTCATATTTCAGGAAATATGGAGGGGCTTGAAAGATTATTCTTACTATTTAATTTCATAATGTTCTCTAAGACTCATTCACAATGTCTCAGTTTTAAAAAGCTGGGACATGTTTCAGATGAATTATTCCACATTTGAAAAAGTGAATGAAAGATGAGGAAGGGTTGCTACAAACTATGTAAATGGCTTAAAGAAAATCTATAAAGTTCATTGATATACAAGCCGGAGTCCTGAGATAATTTCAGCTGTGAAAGTTGTTCGTTGACTTGCTTATGTTCATCAATTTCCGAGTCAGTATTACAAATATCAAACTTTTTCTTGAGCCTCCTAGGTTATTCCAAAATATCTTTAATGAATGTCACAATCTTTATTAACAAGAATAGAGCTAGTCAGATCTATGTCCTTTTATCTAAAAAATGACAAACTGCAGTTATTAAGCACAGTTTTAGATTTCTATTTTATTATATAGCAAGCTTTAATCATTTTAATTCTATATATATGCATATATACACATATACATTTAAAATATATTTTATTGAAATGAATGTATTTTTTCTGAAATTTACTGAAAAGTATCTAGTTGATAATAAACATTAAAGATAAAACAAAGATTGCATCCAACAAAAATGAAAACAGCCACTTCAAAAAAATAATTACATTATCTGTAGGGATTTGATAAGAATATGCTAAATGCAGCAAGATTCAATGAACAAAAATACCAATAATCATCTCTTTAAAATATCCTGTAAAATACATCTTTTTAATTAATCAGGAAATGAATATCATTGTAGATAACATACTTGGTGCATTAAAACTTTTATCTGTAACACAGATTTTAATTTAGCAATGAGAGGCATCAGAGACATTTAGTTCAAAATCAAGTGAGAAAATAGTTAAGTGAAAGAACTGTGTAAAATCTGGGATGTGTTGGGATTTCATTATTATCTTTCAGTTTTGAAAATCAAGTTTGTGGAAGAACACAACAATACATCAGGGCTCAGTTCAGTTAATGATGTGCCAGTGTAGTTACTCCCCGTGATGTAAGTGTTTCAGTGTCACCCTCAAATCTGGTCCATTGTAGGTATGTTTAAAGGGATCAGAAATACTCCTGTCTTAGCAACCTCAAGGAGCTTGCTGCATCCAAATAATGAAATTTGATTACTCTAATGGACCTACTTTTGATTTGCATTTCACCCTGGGTATAGGTATTTGCTTTAATTACCCTGTGTTTTACTTCCTGTGCAAAAACATTTGACAGCACTAGGAAATCATCTGCTTTTATTAAGTATCACCGTCGAACCCAAATAAATGATTGTGGTTTACTCTAGCCCTTAGGTAATGTTACGATAATAACCATAAAAGCAAACACTTACTGAGCACTTTCCCTGTGCCTGATATATGTGATAGGAACCTAGCAAGTACTAATGTATTATGTCCTCAGGAAACCAAGGGACAGAATAGTTATACGGGACTTGGCGAACATCACATGGCTAGTTAAGCTATGGAGCGGGCATTGTGCCACCAGTGGAGCTCTAAAGTGTGTGCTCTTAATCCCTCCACTCTAGGGTGTGTCACATCTGATGCATCCACCCAGTGCCTGTAGGCATGTGGTGCACATACAGAAACAGTTTCTAGCCCTAGCCAGGTGCTCAGTTGGTTGGAGCATCATCCTGCTACACCAAGGTTTCAGGTTTGGTCCCTGGTCAGGGTGCATCCAAGAATCAAACAATGAATGTACAAATAAGTGGAACAACAAATCAATGTTTCTCTCTCTCTCTCCCTTCCCTTTCTCCTTCTCATTTTCTCTCCCTCTCTAAAATCAACAAATCAGAATAAAAAAACAACACAGTTGTCTATTTTATGTATATTAATATTTCATGCATTATTTGTTGTTACTTAATATATATATATATTTTACCACAGGGGAGGTATGTATTCTGCACATAACCTACAGCTATTAATAATAAGCATATATTCCTCATTTTCCCCTTTTATTGTCTTTCTCTTTTCAAGTCAGTTTTAGAGAAGGGACCATGTCTAATACTTACTGTGTCCCCTTCGCATGTAGCCCAGCTCTGTGAACACCTTGCAGCTCTGTAAGAACTGAACTTATCGATGTCTTGGGGACTGGACCCTAAATCTGTAGAGAGATCATCCTGCCTGTGTAACTCCTGGTGCCCAACACGTAACAAACAGCCTCTGAACACCCTTGCTTTCCTTTCCTCTAGTCCTGGGTCTTAGAGACATTTCTAGTAATTCTGCCTTGTACTTTATTTCTCAGCATATTTCCTACCACTCGGCACTGGGCCACGTGTTCACTTTCTTGTTTATGGCTCTCATATTCATGGTCAGATCTGATGTTAGATAGCAAGCCACTGATGCTTAGTTCTGATATCAGCAATGTCTTAGAAATGATTGGGTCAGGGTTTGTTTTTGGCTATTTTGCAGGAGGGTCCTCCCCCTATTTGCTGTCACCATTTTTACCCTCCTCTGCCTTGACCACATGCCAGGCCACCCAAGATACTCATTGCTTCCACCATTTGCCAGTGACTACTCCCTGGGTTTTTGTTACTACATGGTCTGGGGTGCTCTCATTATTTTATGTCTCATCATGATGTTACCTCAGCTTACACATGTGGCTAGTTGGCTACCATATTTGATAGATTTATTTTGAAATTAGCACACATGCAGAAATGAACATAAAATATAGTGTAAAACTTACTATTCAATAGAAATCACTAATTGAACTACTGATACGTGGATCAGAGATATAACACTTTCACTACTATATAATGTGTCCCTACATCTGTATATCCCTTCACAATCTAAACCCCATTCCTCTTTCCTAAATCTTACCACTAATCCAATGGTATGGTAATCACTCCTTTTATTTTCTTCATAATCTCACCATGTCAGTTGACATTGCTGAAGACTGTGGTTTAGTTTTGCCTATTTGTGAATTATATAAACAGAATAACATATACAGCAAATGTGCTTTAATGACTGGTTTTCTTTTCTTAACATGTTTAATGAGATTTATCTATGTCAGTGGATGTAACTATAATTTATTCATATTTGTTCACTTATCTCTTTAACTTACTCCAATTAGTCTTTTCCCATGCCATTTCACCTAAACTGTTCTTGTCCAAGTGGCCTATGACCTTCATCAAACTTGGACCATTTCACTTTTCAGTTTAAAGCGCTAGAACCTCTAAAGTTCTGCCTTCCTACTCCTTCCCTCCACTTTTAGTTTATTAATGTAGCTCATAGACAGGTCTTTAGGTACAATGTATCCACAACAACTAAGATAATATATATGCAGATTACTAAATTTTGGGGAACCATGGAATAAACATGTATGTATGTCTTCACATATAAGAGTAGTGTACATGACTGACTATAGATATTCTGAGCTATGTGAGTCTTCCGTCTAACCACTGGATAGCCATATCAGTAAAATTAAAGACTTGGTTCTTGTCTTTAAAATGGATGCTGGGGAGAAAGGGGTGTAAAAAGAATATGTCTGTCCTTTACTAAAGTTAATGAGAAGAGAAAGGCAAATTCTGGCCATCGGCTCTGCAAAATTTCAGTTTAGATACAAAAGGATTAAAAAGACTTCAGGAATGAGGGTATTTTTAAACATGCTCACAATTTTGGAACTTTTTATATCTTCCATTGTAGTAGAAAATTGATCATCTGGGAGAGGCATTAAATGAAATAAAATCATTTCTTTTATTGCTAGGAAAGATGTACTTCTTTAATTTCCTCGAATGTAAGACTATCTTTGAAGTCTTATGCGCTATAGCATATTTTTTGAATTATCTAAAAAGGGTCCTGTTCTTATTCTCAATTTAGTTATTAGTCTGGAAATTGCCACCATTCTGGGATCTCTGTGACATTTCTGTATTATAGCCAAACCCAAGAGCCAATGTACTTATTAGTGGCAAGTGACTGAAGAGACCATGAAGTCGGATGGTTTTACATTAGTTTTGGGATTGGTGCCCAGAATTACCACTTACATACAAGAACTACATTCAAAGTCTTGCAGCTATACTTACTTCTAAAAATTAGGTAAAATCACCATTTTTCCTTGAATTACCTAGATACATTTTCTTTTTTAAAAAGTACATTGAGTAAGTACATCAATTATCCTGATAACTGTTTAAAATTTTTCATTTTTGAGATGAGTTGGGAAGAACCTTTTCTTAAGGCAATTTTGCCATGTGTAATTATGTACTCCTGAGAGTATGTCTAATTAATAAAAATACTGGGTTTCCTCTCTTCTCTGACCTCATTGGTTAATATGAGTGTGCTTTCAAATCCTATAAATGTGAAAAGGGAGGATTCCACATTGCTGGGGTATGTGAAAAGGACCTGGAATGGCTACACCAGGGTTGCATGCAATGTATTGCACTATCATGCATTCTCACTTCCCTGCAGCATGCAGAAACCTCTGGAGAATATAATGTCCCATTCCATTAATATATTGAAGTATGCTTTGCAGCTATTGGGTATCCAAAAAAGCTGGAGAGATATGGTATGTTTCCCATTGCCCACTTCAAATAACTCTATTTTTATGAGCTCAAATGTGACTTGTAGGAATGATGGTCCAGTATCTGTGACAGGGAGGTCAAGGGAATTATTGAGTGATGCAGCCAATGCATAGGAGGGCAAACTTTGAACATCTTGTCAGTCTAAGAAACACGGATGAAAAGCTAGTGTTTTCTTTTTCTTATTTTTTCGACTAAGCTAATAAATAGTGCAAGCACAAGAAAAAGGTCATATAGTTATAAAGGGTGATTGAAACCTGACTGAATGTAATTGGTTGAAAACTTAAGAGCTACTCTGCCTTTACATCTCCCCTTTGTGTGTCAGTAATGATGATAACTGTGGAATTTGTCCTCAGAAACATGTTCATTATGTATGTGAAGGGTGTCTGAGCAGATAAAATAATCAATTTTATAGTTTTTCCATAACTGTACACTGGGGTCTTTTCATCCTAGGGTTTAGTAGGGCTGAGGGTCAAAAATTTGAAGTCAAGTATGAGAACAGCAAATGGTTATGTTCCTGAAATCTATACTCTGCTGCTTCATTAGAGAATCCCAATTTTATTCACAGTGGTAATGGTCCCATCTCAATCATTCTCGCAGCTAGATTTAATCAACATGCGGTGTTATAGAAGAATTCTAGGCATACTTTTAAAGTGAGATTTTCAGAATGGGTGTCCTTTATAAACTCCTCTCCTTCCCTTTCTTATTGGTATGATACTTGGAGCTCCAGTAGCTAGTGTGAAAATGTGCTTCAGTGTAAGAATGAAAATCATGTGCAGTGAGAATGGAGGAGGAATATGGAAAGAGCCCAATAGTATCAATTGAGTAGCTGTTTTTTAAAAATATATTTTTTATTGATTTCAGAGAGGAAGGGAGAGGGAGAAACATAGTGATGAGAGAAAATCATTGATCAGCTGTTTCCTGCATGCCCCCTACTAGGATCGAGCCTGCAACCTAGGCATGTGCCCTGACTGGGAATTGAACTATGACCTCCTGGTTCATAGGTTGATCTCAACCACTGAGCAACACTGGCTGGGCTCAGCTCTTTTTCTATATGTGAGGGAATATACAAAAGCCACTGATTCTGTTCAGTTTCCTTGTTCTAGCAGCCACATCTAATCCTACATTATATATGTTGAAGTAGAGAAAGACTTAATGATAAATGCAGGGAAAAACTTTTGGTTAGAGGAGGAGATATCACATTTATATGATGTATTTATATGGCAATTTTGGTACTTATTTCTACATTAAAAAAGGAATTCACATAATCTTAATTTCATAGGTTTCTTCAGTGATAATTCTAAAAAATGTATTCTAATTCAAGATTGTCAAGACATTTTTGCTCTAGGTTAGTGTGAGTGCATGTATCTGGGCATTGGGAGAGGGTGTGAGGACAAAGAGCTATTCTTATTCTTCTATAGATGTGTTATTTTGTCAAACTCCTGTTTTTGGAAATACTTTATTGTAAAATTAAAAACGTGCAATAACTTTTCCAAGGTTAATTAAGAAACTACAGCTAAATGTGAAACATTTAGATACTATCTTTGCTCTTAATTAGGTATGCTCATGAATTATGATATCCTCTCTTATTTGAATTGGGTGTTGTTGTTTTTTAATTAAAATTTTTTTTTGTTAATCCTCACTTGAGGATATTTTCCATTGACTTTTAGAAAGAGTGGAAGGGAGAGGAAGAGACAGAGAGAAACATCAATGTGAAAGAGATACATGGATTGGTTGCCACCTGCATGTGCCCTGACCCGGGTCAGGGATCAAGTCTGCAAATGAGGTACATGCCCTTGACTGGAATCAAACCTGCAACCCTCCAGTCTGCAGGCTGGTACTCTAACCACTGAGTAAAACCAGCTAGGGCTGAAATAGATTTTGAATAAAAAATAAAATTGCATTTTAGACTTTTTATTTACTATTGATTTATTTATACTGCACTTTTCTTAAGTTTGTGTATGTTGAGGTTGGTATTAATTATTTATAATTGCATTTGTCGTGTATGCTGCTTAATAACATAATGCAATAATAAATACATAATACAAGAATAGACTGTTTCCTGTATTCAAAACTGTAAACCTACTTTTGCCTACCACTGTATATAGGGATGCTTAATCATTCCAAGATATTTTGGAGGTGACTTATTATGTATTTAAAAATGTAACCTTCCAAATAATTTGGGGAATAGTACAATGTAGAGGAAGTCTGAAGGAATCTACCATCAGGAATAGGCCACCTTCTAAAATGGTATTGTCTTTGACTTTTTGATATGGAAGATACCTTAGGGGGAAATGATTGCAATTTTACTGATCCAGAAACTGAGGCCATGGAAGTTAAGTGTATTCCCAATAATTCTCAGTTGTTGGTAGAGCTATTGACCAGAGCACAGGTTTTCTGCAGACATAAAGGTGAATCTAACAGCATAGTTGGAGCCGGAAGTCATGATTATGTTCTTGTACTTAAAATTTTTATTCCCTTGAGAAAATTACACATTACTTAGTCTCAGTGATATTAATATACTAATGGGATAGATGTGAATAAAACATGAAACACGTTAAATAGTGTTTGTTACTCATGTCTTGTTCTGTTTCCATTATATGATTCTGAGTGTTAGTTGCTGGATATTTTCTGAGGTAAAATTAGATGACAGTGTTGGGAGAGAAAATTTGACAGACTTTTTGGCATATTATAAATTGCTCTCTAAAAATGAACAAACCCTTGTATTTCCTTTTTATTTTTTATTTTATTCACTTTTAAAATTAAATTATTGGGGTAACATTGTTTAATAAGATTATATGTTTCAAGTGTACATATATACAGTGGAAAACTACACAGCTATAGAAAAGATTAAATACTGTCATTTGCATCAAAATGGATGGATCTTGAGAATAGCATTCTAAGTGAAATAAGTCAGAAAAAGTCAAGAACCATATGATTTAACTCATGTGGGTTATAAAACAAACTTTTAAATTGTTTTAACATTTTTTGATGATTTGATTTGGGCTAATTTTATTTAAAAATTATCTTTATTTTTGAAAGTATTATAGAGGTCCCCTCTTGCTCCTCATTGACCTCACCCACCCCACAACCACCCCCCTAGTCCTTCAACTCACTATAGTCTGTGTCTATGGGTTATGCATATATGCATATAGGCTCTTAAGTTAATCTCTTACCCTTCTTTATCCTCCCTTCCCCCTGAGATTCATCGGTCTTCCATGCTTCCATGCCTCTGGATCTATTTTGTTTGTCAGTTTATTTTGCTCATTAGATTCTACATATAAGTGAGATCATGTGACATTTGTCTTTCTCTGACTAAATAAACAAAATGGAACATGATTAATCTGATTAATACTATTATGTATTGAATATTCTTTAGAACCATTTAGTATTTAACTGTACTACTAATGTCTAGGGTCTTTTTACTATCTATATATATAAAAGCCTAATATGCTAAGTGTCCAACTGCTCAGTTGACTGCTCGACACACTGACCACCAGGGGGCAAATGCTCAGACTGGTAGGTTAGCTTGCTGCTGGGATCTGGCCAATCGGGACTGGGTGAGACAGGCTGGACACGCCCTGGAGCCAACCTCCTGTAGTCCCTCCCTGGCCTCTAAAATATTTCTTCTAATTTTCTTTCAATGTGCATAAATTCGTGCACCAGGCCTCTAGTTTTGAAATAAGAAGGCTCTGTCTGAGACATATTTGGATCCTGAGAAAGGACACAAGTTACTTAAGCTATAGGACATAAGGACAAAGGCTACAGTTAATTTCTTTGCCTTAGATCAATTGATGCAGAAAAAGCATTTGACAAAATCCAACACTTTTTCTTTATAAAAACCCTCAGCAAAATGGGAATAGATGGATCATACCTCAACATAATAAAAGCCTTATATGACAAACCTACAGCCAACATCATACTCCATGGGCAAAAACTAAAACCATCTCACCTAAGAACAGGAACAAGACAGGGATGTCCACTTTCACCACTCCTGTTTGACATAGTTCTAGAAGTGCTAGCCATAGCGATCAGACAAGAAGAAATAAAAGGTATCCAAATTGGAAAAGAAGACGTAAAACTGTCATTATTCGCAGATGACATGATACTGTACATAGAAAACCCTAAAGACTCCATCAAAAAATTATTAGACTTAACAAATGAATTCAGCAATGTAGCAGGATACAAAATTAATACCTTAGAAATTTAGTTTCTGAGTTCTTAACCTTTTTAAAGTCCACTAAGCATCTTAAGGATAATAACTGACTTCATGTCATTATACTTCCTCCTTAAAGCCAAAAGCTGTCAAGAAATAATTTTGAGCCCTAATGATGAGTCTGTGTTACATGCTAAGAATATGTAAATGACAGAAGGAGCATTTGATCTCACTGAGCTCAGAGCTTATTCAGGTAACTAATTAGGCACATGTTAAGTCTTCTAATGGCGCATGTGCTGGGAGTGCACAGGAAGGCCCCTCACAGAATAACCATGCTCAGGACAGGCTTTCTGGAGGAAGTGGGTTTAGATATGCGCAGACATTCCAACACTGGAGGAGGAGAAAGGTGCTTTCCCAGGCAGTGGGGCAGCATCCACAAGACCAACAGGTAGTGCACTTGATGTTGAGGAAGGAGGAGGCTTAAAACTGCTCAGAAGGGTTCAAGTGCAGTATAACACAGGGGAAGGACAGGGACAGGGAAAACTAGAGTGGAAACTATACCTTGCCCCTTTTCCTAATCCTTTTTTCTTTCTGAGATATCTGAAAGCAAAACATTTCTCTTAAGGGCTTTCAAAGTAGCCATTCTGTGAATTTACAGAATTATTTTTAAATTATTTATTATAGATGAATTATTGGGTAGTATTTTGTAAGATAATATCTTAGAACCTGGAGAGGGAATTTGCCATCTCCACAATTCTGCTGGCCACATATTTAGAAAGATTTAGATTTGAAGGTATATTCTCACGAAAGACATACATAGACCTTTTAAGCCTAATTACTTAATGATAAAGAGCAAATATAATAAGTATTTTTTTTCTTTTTCTCAGCTCACTGCTCCTCTTACAAATGAATAATCCCTTGCTATATTTCAGGTGCCTTTTGTAAAAAAATTAAGTGTTTACTGACAGTTTATGTAGCTATTATATAATATTTAAATTTGTTCTTATTCATTAAGAATGCTGAGTACTTTCAAATTTCTGTTGTCTTACACAGTGTTCAAGCATAATCACAATCCCTGTGGACAAAATATTCTTATCCATTCTAATTTAGAATTTCTGAGCCTCTGCATCCTCGGAATGAAGACAAAGATAGAAAAGATTTCCCTTAGGAATTAACACATGGTGAGGGCCATAGCAGCAATTCTACTTACTAATTTTCCTCGGTATTAAATTCTCTCTGCCGTTTCTATCACAGCAGTTTGTTTTTTCCATTCCTTCTGAACATAAAGAAACATTCTTTAAAAATGTGCAGTTCACTCTATCCATCACCCCAGTCTTCACATAGTGAATGACATTCATGATTGACCTCAAAGTAACAGCAAAGAACAATGAATGATTTATCAACTGTTGACGGTTGTAGTTATTCTTGTTTCAGATATTAATATTCCCCTAGGATATATGTTAACTAAAACCTTTTCAAATAAAGTAGTAAACCCAAACAGTTTTAAAAATATATTTCATTATCTATGATTTTGAATTCATTACAATTACTTGAAAAATTCTGATTCTGGTAAATATGTATTTTTTAAATTAAGATATTACATATGTGCCCTTATCCCCCCACTCAGTGCCCCCCCCCCCACTCATGCCCTCACCACCTGGTGTCTGTGTCCATTAATTATGCTTATATGCATGCATGCAAGTCCTTTGGTTAATCTCTCCCCCTTACTCCCATCCTTCCCTACCTTCCCTCTGAGGTTTGAGCATCTGACTAATGCTTCTCAGTCTCTGGATCTGTTTTTGTTCATCAGTTTATGTTGTTCATTATATTCCACAAATGAGTGAGATCATGTGATATTTATCTTTCTCTGAATGACTTATTTCATTTAGCATAATGCTCTCCAGCTCCATCCATGCTGTTGCAAATGGTAGGGGACCCTTCCTTTTTACAACAGTGTAGTATTCCCTTGTGTAGATGTACCACAGTTGTCTAATCCACTCGTCTGCTGATGGGCACTTAGGCTGTTTCCAAATCTTAGCTATTGTAAATTGTGCCGCTATGAACATAGGGGTGCATATATCCTCTGATTGGTGTTTCTAGTTTCTTGAAATATATTCCTAGAAGTGGGATCACTGGGTCAAATGTAAATATGTATTTTGAAACCAATTTTCTGCCATGATATGTGTGCTTAGAATTATATGTCAATGGCAAGTCACTTGTTCATCCTAAGAATTCTTGAAAATTGATGTGGAATATCTATAACCACTGTGTTTGGGTCATTCCCTGAATACTAATGAAAGAGTGGGGTTCATTGCCCTCCACAGTTTCTTTAAGATGATTCCAAAGAAGTGGTCTGAAGTGAAATTATCCCTTAATACATTTTTCAGAAGGTTGACATTTTTGGAATAA
Source organism: Eptesicus fuscus (assembly GCF_027574615.1). Taxonomy (NCBI): domain Eukaryota; kingdom Metazoa; phylum Chordata; class Mammalia; order Chiroptera; family Vespertilionidae; genus Eptesicus; species Eptesicus fuscus. Next base: position 38,338,935 of record NC_072478.1, on the reverse strand, counting down.
AGCAGTGTGTTTTCGAAGTATAGGAGCTTTTATTTTTGACTGAGCACCGAAAGTAGTAATTTTAAAGAAATCTTGCCTTTTAAGAAGGAATCTATGATTTGATTTAGTTTTTCTCTGGCACATTCTCTTTCATGTGTTGTTTCTACAGAAGAAAAGGCAGGATTGTGTTGCGTTGGGTACTGGAGCCACTAGGCTGCCTTATTCTACACACACTTCTACATATGCTATCACATTTAAAGGTTTAATTTGAACAACTGCACTGCCTGTTAGAATCACTTTTTATTTCATAATTATGGAAATGACAATAGTACTCATGTGAGTGTTTTGTTTGAGTCTGAGTTCTTGTCTCGTGAAAATCGAAGAATAAAGTCGCGGGGGAAAAAACAATTAATGAAACCGAAGTTTATTAAAAGAAGCCAGTCTCTGATTCCGAGAGTGTCTGACTTAAAAGAAGCAGATTACTATAAACTATAAAATAATTGTTCTTACAGATCCATAGATTCCTAGACAAAACTTTTTAAAATAAGGAAATTACAGGCTGTGTCTCTTCATTCTAATATTCTCCCCATTAACATCAAGTAACAAAAGGTGACAAAGTAGTCTTTGTTCATTCTCATTTCCATAGTGTATAGGTATTGTTCTTATTTCAGTGTTTTCTTTTTAAAGTAGCACAGATCTTGGTCTCTGAACAAAGTTGAGAAATCAGCAGCAGAATTAGGGGTGGAGGTCAAGGCATTACAACTCAATGGACTATAAAAGCTATAATTCTAAATATCTTACCGAGTTCACATATACATATATTTCACAGCTGAAGTGTATTTTGTTTGATATCTTTCCTATCCCAAGGTAGTTGCACTTTTCTTTTTCCCCATCTTTTCACCTTTTATAAATAACAGCCATTGCTGCTACTGCTAATTCACATTATTCTCTCTCTCTCTTCTCTCCCTCTCTCTGTCTCTCTCTCTCTCTCTCACACACACACACCATAGATTCACACAATTGCGGCCCACGTGATCCAACACTGTACAAAGGCACATTCAATACAATATAGGTACAATATTCATTTAAACTTTCTCAACATCCTAACATAGTACTTTTCAAAGAGCAGGCCACTTATTGTCTAGATCTGTTTTACACATCTTTATTGTCTAGATCTGTTTCACAAATACTCAGAAAATGAGTAAAGAAAACCCTGTGTTTAGTTAGGTGGATGAGAGACCAAGTTTCTACAATTTGTCCCCATCCCACAGTATTCCATTCACTCCACACTCTTTAAAAAATTAGAAAGGAAAAAAAAATGGCAACAACAATACATGTACACAGTGTCTTCATGGAAAAATGTCCCTTGTTTTTAAAAATCACTGATTGTGTTTGGATTATATTTTCTCCTTGATTCCCCCTGGCCTCTGACTGCTAAGATCACTTTATGAAGAGCCTTTGCTCTTGTTAATCTGTTACATTCTATGCTTCTGGGAAATCTAGATTTATCATTAATGGGAAGCAGGAAAACCGGGCAAGGTAAGAGCACTTCACTAAATTAGTAGAAATCATTCCTTTATAAAAATTGGTGAGGTCACTGAATGTTAACAGTGGCCCCTCTGAATGTATAGTGTAATTATACCATTAACACAACGGTCTCATTTTCATGAGATCAGTGTCCTTATAGGATTGATATAAAATGACATTAAGTAAAAATAGGTGTTGCTAGGCATCAGAACATACTCCAGTTGAGAAAGATTTAAATGAGACTTTGAAAAACATGAAAGGTTCTTGCTTTAAAATAATGTGAGAAATAAGTTTGTTTAGTTGCGATTTGTCAAATTAATTTTTTTTCCAAATGAGACTTTGAATTTCCCAACATTCTCAAGACATAAAAAAGCACAGCAACATTTACTACCCTTTTTTATATGCTGTACTGGTTTGAAATTAATAACAGCAATTGTTTTATTTTATGCTGTCTTCCATACAAATTATCTCAATATACTTTATTGCATAAAATATTTTGAAGAAAATAATTCCTCCATAAAATAACAAACTACAGAATACATCTCTGTGGTGAGAACATAATCACAGAACTTGGAGAAGTCAATAAATTTCTTTCATTGAATTGGAAAAATAAAAGAAAAACTAAAATTGGCAATTTTTGTGAAGTCAAAGTATTGATGTAAGATAGTAAGGTAACCTAAAATAATAATATAATAAGAAAAATTAAATATGCTATTTTTTCATCTTAACTTCTACCTAAAATGAAAACAATCCGTTATTAATCTACGGAGAAAAATCTCAAAGTTTATTTTGGGGAAATGAGTGTCTACTCATATTCACTTTTAAACTGTTAGGCAGTTCTATCGCCAGGCATAAACCTATTCCTGCATTCTGCATGTCACGTATAATGCCTTGTCTTCACAATTTGCTTTGCTATTCTTTTTCTCCTACAATATCTTCCTCATCTCGGCCTAGTTTAAATATACTCATCCATCAAGATTCATGTTCAGTTACATTTATATAATTTAATCCTATCTCTAATTAGGATTAACTTGTCTTTTATAAAAATATATTTTTATTGATTTCTAGAGAGAGGAAGGGAGGAGAAAGAAACATTTTGTTGCCTTTGCTTTTGATGTTATATTAAAAAAATAATCGAGTAAACTGTCCATGTTTTCTACTAAGGTTTATGGATTTATATATTAAATTCAAAATATTTAATTATGAGTTAGTTTTTTAGTATATAGGTAAGGTAGGGATCCAGTTTCATTGTTTTATATTTGGCCACCCATTTTTCCAAACACGTTTAGTGAAGAGACTGTCCTTTCTCCAATATATATTTTTGGCTCCTTTGTCATTAATTCATTGAGCATATACATGTAGGTTTATTTCTGAGATCTCTATTGAGTGGTGAGAGTGGGCATTCTGTCTTTTTCCTGATCTTAACCGAAAATTGTTCAGTTTTGCACCATTGAGTGTGATGTTAGCTGTGGACTTATCATATATGGCATTTATATTGACGTATGTTCCTTTTATACCTTTGTTAAAGATATTTTTATAAAAATCATGAATAGATGTTGAATTATGTCAAATGTCATTTATTTTATTAATGGGGTGCATCACTTTGATTTATATATGTTGACCTATTCTTGCATTCTTGGAATAAATTCCACATGATCATGGTGTATGATCATTAAAATCTAATTTTGAAATTGGTCAACTAATGTTTAGTTATAGATATTTTTCATTTATGTCCATTGGGGATATTGGCCTATAATTTTTTTCTTTAAATATTTGGTAGAATTTACCAGTGAAGCCATCTGCTCATGGACTTTGGTTTGTTGAAAGGTTTTTATTACTTGTTCAAGCTCTATACTAATAATCTGCTTAGCTTTTTATAACTTTAGTATCTGGAATTTATTTTCCTTCTACAATTGAAACTTTGTAGCCTGGAGCAGAGCCAAGCCTGGGGCTCCCTCCGATGCCGCAGCCATTGTGTTGGGGTTATAATTGAAACTTTGTTGCCTTAAGCAGGTGAGCCCGGCCAGGGTGTGTGGAAAGCTTTGCTTCCCCTGTTGCCGGCGGCAACCCTGGCTTGCTCTCTCAAGCTCCATTCTGCCGCCATTTGTTTGAATTTGTTTACCTTCTATAATTGAAACTTTGTAGCTTGAGTGGAGGCTTAGGCCTGGAAATGGCAGGCGGAAAGCTTGGCCTCCTCTGTTACCTAGGATACCTTGCTCTCTGTGGCTGTAGCCATCTTGGTTTGGGTTAATTTGCATACTCGCTCTGATCGGATGGTGGGCGTGGCTTGTGGGTGTGTCGGAGGTGTGGTCAATTTGCATATTTGTCTATTATTAGATTAGATGATGCAATTGGTATGTCATATGTCTCTGGACATTTACCCATTTCTTTCTGGGTGTCCAGTTTGTTGGCATAAAATTGTTCATAGCAGTTGCATGACTTTTTGTATTTCTGTGGTATCAGTTAATTTATCATTTCTGATTTTACTCATTTGAATCTACTCATTTTTTCTTGGTGAATCTAGCTAAAGGTTTGTCTGTGGTGTTAGTCATTTCAAAACACCAGCTCTTAGTTTTATTAATCCTCTCTATTTTCTTTTTAATCTTTCATTATTTCTACACTGATCTATATTTCCCCCCTTCTACTATATTTGGCTTCATTTGTTTTTCTTTTACTAGTTCCTTGAGATATAAAGTTAGGTCTTTTTATTTTAGCTTTTTGTTTTTAAAATGTTTTTATGGACTTCAGGGAGAGGGAGCTAGAAGCATCAATGAGAGAGAAGCATGGATCCCCTGCCTCCTGCACACCCCCGACTGGGGATCAGGCCTGCAATCTGGGCATGTGTCCAGACCAGGAATCAGCCTCCTGGTGCATGGGATAATGCTCAACCAACTGAACCACATTGGCCCGGCCTTTTTTTTTGTCTCAATATAGGCATTTATTGTTATGACATTCCCTCTTAGATCTGCTTTTGCTATATTCCATCTTTCAGCATGTTGTGCTTTTGTCTCAAGCTAGTTTTATATTTTTCTTTGATCCATTGTTTTTTCAGTAGCATTTTGTTAATCTCCACATATTTGAAAATTCTCTATTTTTTCTCTTCTAAGAATCTTCTCTGAGTTTAATAGCTGCATCACATACCATGGTGTGGATTTGTCGTACTTCATGTTCGCTGTGGACTTATCATATATGGCCTTTATATTAATGTATGTTCCTTCTATATCTTTGTTAAAGATATTTTTATAAAAATTATGAATAGATATTGAATTATGTCAAATGCCATTTATTTTATTAATGGGATGCATTACTCTAGGTAAAAATTCACTTTGTCATTTTTTGATGATTACAATGATTGCATTAACATTCTAGTTAATATTTTATAATAACCCCTTTTAAGGGAAAAATATGTGAAGGATATCTGTCATCTAATTATTATGTTGCCTGAGTGCTTTAATTTTTATTTTATTGGATTTATTGAGGTTACATTGGTTAATAAAATTATAGGTTTAAGGTATACAATTTTGTGATACATCATCTGTACATTGCATTGTGTGTTCAACATCTCATCTCCTTCCATCATCATTTATCTACCCTTTACCCTCTTCTGCTTCCCCATACAAAGAAGAAATCTTGCCAGAGTGCTTTTCAAGGAGGCTTTGACACTTTTTATTTTGACCAACAGAGTAGGCACATATTCTCTCCCCATTTCTTTATTAGCAATGAGTGATAGTTTTGTTGTTGTTGCCATCCTGATGGGTTTTTTTCTGAGCACCATACTTTGCTCCTACAAAAGAGTGGATAAAAAGGTAATATCTGGAAGGAAGAGTTTAGCACACAGCAAATCGGTAGCAGTGGATAGTTTACTTCTCTTGAAAGTAAATACATAGAGGTAATATAACCTGTGCAGGTATTTCATCCATTTTATACCAACCTCAGCTATTTTTCTCTAGTCTCCTATTTTGTCTTTCATTCCATGTTATTCCCCTCCTCTTCTCTCCTCTTTTTCCCTGTTTCTACTTTATTCTTTGTTATCCCATTGTTCTATGTTTTCTGTGTCATTCAAAGGAGTTTGTCATATAGTTATTGTCATATAAGGCAGTTACAATGAGTTTCATTGTGGAAATTTTTGGAAAAAATGGTAACTTATGGAAAACACTATTATTTTGACTAACAATAAAAAATTTCACCCCCTTACTCATGTAATTGAATTATTTCCTTAGCCAAGCTAACCTTCCTTGCTTCCAGGAATCTCCATTTCATATCTTTCTAATAATGAAGTGTAGGCAGAAATATGTGTAAGAGATTCAGGAAATATTCTTCCTTCCCTGATAAAAGAGGCAGACAATTCTGATGCATTGCTCTTCATCTGAATATGGACAGGTATAATCATGACCTAAGGAGATCATTTGTAATTATGAGGGCAAAGGCTAAAATAATCTTTGATACCAGACATCATGGAGCTACTAAACCAAAGATGTCAAATGTTCACATAGAGATATTTTGTTATAGAAAAAACAAAGCAAACCACCTTCTATTTGTTTGAAATACTTTATTTTGGAATTCAGGTTTGCTGCTAAAGACATTCCCAACTGATATACAATCTACTTTCCACTAATAAGGACCTGTTAATAAATTATGATATAGTCATATAATGAAATACAATTATATAATAGAAGGTAAAGCTATAGATATGGACAAAAATGCCCATCATGAAGTTAATTCAGTGCAGAATATCAAGTAAATTCAGACTTTACATGAGTTGTGGATTTCAAAAATGCTTTTATATTGTAGGAACTCTCTTGAAGAATTCAGAATAAATTGGTAACTGTAGTTATTTCTTGAGGGCTTGAATGTAAGGGCCCAGAGAGAGAGAGGAAAATCATTTTATTGTGTTATATATTTTTCTCTTTTATAGTGCACATATAAAAGAGTAAATAATGAAAAAACAAAGTGGCCTATAAAAATATTCAAGGTTTTATTTTCTGGGACACATTAATATAAATTTTTTTATTTAAATCCAGAATTTTTTTTCTAGCCTATTTTTATGTTCTACTCAATTATGCAACATGAAGTTATATTAAATTTTCCACATCTCTGTTCAAATTTTCTCATGTTATTAAAATACTTTATTTTTAAAAATGATAATCAACATTCAAACTTGAGCTACTTGTATTTTTTTCTTAAGCACTCTTCAGTTACTTAGGGGAATTTCTCATATATGGACTAGCTTGGTTGTAGAAAACACATCCTTGGCAATAAATTTTGTGAGTTGAATTAAAACAGTGTATATAGGAGCATTTTAAATATTGAAAAATTCTCATTTATAATACACAGACTATTCCCTGTTTAGGTTTTCCTGTGGTTAGCCCTATAACATAATTTGATCAAACAGATTATCACCAGAAAAGCAACAAAGCCTATGTTCCATTCCCTTGAAAGGAAATTTATTTTTAATTTACTAATTTAGAATAAAATGTTTGTTTTTTTAAATAAGTACAATTCACTTTTACTGAGTCTTAAACTATACACATTCAAGACCTCTGTTTTGCCAGGTTTCGCTCCACTTCCACAGTCTTATTCCACCATCATTTCCTGTAGAAGGAGGAATTGCGCCCTTCATAACAATGGTTTGTTAACACTTAATTGTATACATTCCAGTTTTCCTTAGTAGTGAAAAAGAACTACTTTCCTGATTGTTTCTAATAATTCACAAATCTCATAAACGTGAATGTTAGGTCTGTGCCACTTTCATAGTTTGGCCTTATTTTTAAAGCATATGTTAAAACACATGCTCAATAATTTCATAGAAAATTACACATTTTAATTGATTGATACTGGAAAAAGGAAGGGACAGTATAAATCACTGTGCATCCATTAGGAAGACTGGTGGCTATTTTCCAGGTCAGATCAAATATTGATAATATTATCACCTAAAATATGGCCTCTGTAATAAACTAAGGACTTTATAAATCAATGGCTTAAGCATATTCTATAGATTTTCTTGCTCAATAGAAAAATGATTTGTATAAATATTTGAATTTAATTTACTGTTTTATATTTGTACTGTCATGAAAAACAAATTATGATTTTCTGTAAACAATTATACACTGATTTCACACACTATTGAAACAATAATCCTTGAAGTAGTCTAAATAGTAATGTCTGATAACATTTAAAAAATGTTATTTTAATCTTCCATATTGATTTGAGGGCAATTGTAACTTACTGTAAATTTGATATTTTAATTGACATGAAATTATAGAGTTAAGAAAGTTATAATATTGTTCAAATGCTATGTGTATGGTATTGTGCTGTAAATTGGATGGCTATAAAATTAAGTTGATCTACACAAATTTTTTAGTATTTAAAAATCCATCAAATAGAGAATACTAATTTATTAAACTCTTCCTAATACTTAGATTAATACATAAAAAAATACAATCAGGATGACAAAAATGAAAAATTATCAATGAGATATGCAGTTTAGTAGTCCTATACTTTGCTAACATTGAAATATTTATTTTAAGTTTCCTAGGACCAAAGCAACACAAAAAACACAAACAATCATGTTAATCTTATTGTTGATAATATATAATTAATAGGAGAATTGAAAGTCTTATCGCACTTAGTTACAGAAAAGTTCTTTTGTGAACCATATGACAGGGAACACCCAAATAATACAATGGTCAATGTTTTCTAAACAAATATCCCTATGACATGTACTATATCAGGCTCTTTTAAGTTATGTATTATGTTATTCAATAAAATCTGAGGTTGTAAGAGTTAAGCACAGTTCATTAAAAAACAATCCTGCTGATTATCAATACTATATTATCTACCTAAATTAACAATTAAAAATATCTTGTGACTATGCATGTCACGAATTGACTTCTGTTGATTTCACAAATTGTGTGTCTTTATATACTTACATTGGTATACAAACTTTTATTGGATGTGAATATTACCAAACAAGATTTGTATCTACATAGATTTTTCTATTTTTGTATATACTATGAAATGATCAGCACAGTAAGTGTGGTTATCATTCATCATCAGACATAGTTACAACTTTTTTTTCTTGTATAGGAATTTATCTACTCTCTTAGCTACTTTCCAATATACAATGCAGTATTATTTACTAAAGTCACCACACTATACATTACATCTAGAGTTTTATACCTTTTGATCTTTATGAATTTTGCCAGCCCCCACCTCTGGCAACTACTAACCTGTTCTTCGCATCTATGAATTTTGTTTTTATCATGCCACATGTAAGTGAGATCCTTTGGTATTTATCTTTGTTTGATCTGTTACACTTAGCATAATACTCTCAAGGTCCATTCATGTTGACACAAATGGCAAGATTTCCTTCCTTTTTTATGGCCGAGTAGTCTTCTATTGTCTTAACTATTGTAAATAATACTACAACGAACATGGGTACATACAGTGTAGGGAAAAAGTAGGTTTCCAGTTTCTTTGTATGGAAAGTAATACAATAATAAACTCTGCTTCACATACAACTGTAAACCTACTTTTACCTCACCTTGTATATTTTTTCAGACTAGTTTATTTTCTTTGGATAAATACCCAGAAGTAGAATTGCTAGATCATAGGGTAGTTCCAGTTTTAATATTTTGGGGAACCACCAACATGATTAACATAGTGGCTGCACTAATTTACATTTCTACCAAACAGTACACATGGGTGTCCATTTTTTTTCTTGTCTTTTCTTAGCCATTATGACAAATGTGAGTTGATATCTCATTGTGGTTTTGATTTGTGTGTCCCTTATGATTAGTCATGTTGAACATCTTTCATGTGATAGATGGCCACCATCTTTTTTTGGAAAAATATCTATTTAGATCCTTTCACTTTAATTGAGTTGTATGAGTTCTTTATATATTTTGGATTATAACCCCTTATCTGATACATGATCTGCGAATATCTTTGCCCATTCAGTAGATTGCCTTTCCCCTTTGTTGATGGTGTCCTTTGCTGTGCAGAAGCTTTTAGTTTGAAGTAGTTCCATCTGTTTATTCATGTGGCTGTCCAGTTTTCCCAACCCCGTTTATTGAAGAGACTGTCATTTTCCCATTTTATATTCTAGCCTCTTTTTTTTTCATATTAATCGAGCACACATGGGTTTGTTTCTCGACCCTCTATTCTGTTCCCTGAAGCTGTGAGTCTGTATGCAGTACAACACTGTTTTGATTACTATAGCTGTGTAATATAGTTTGAAATCAGGTAGCATGATGCCTTCAGCTTTGTTATTTTTCAAGATTGCTTTGGCTAGTTGGGGCCTTTTATAGTTCATATAAATTCTACTTCTGTCAAAAATACCAATGGAATTTTGATAGGGATTACATTGAATCTATAGATGGCTTTGTATAGTAGGGACATTTTTCCAATTCATGAACAAGGGTTACCTTTTCAGTTATTTGATTTCTTTCATCAGTATTTTGTAATTATCTTTCACCACCTTGATTAAATTTATTCCTAGATATTTTATTATTTTGGATGTTCTTGGCTTCTCTTATAAGCATTTCTATTTTGTATTGTCTCCTTTTCCACTTATAATTTTTTTTGGTTTTATTTATTTTTTAATTTCTTTATTGATTAAAGTATCACATATTTGTCCTCATCCCCCCATTCCTATCCCAAACTCCTCCCCACACATGCCCCTACCCCCCTGTTGTCCATGACCACTGGTTAGGCTTATATGTATACAAGTCCTTTGGTTGATCTCTCCCCCTTACCCCCACCCTCCCTCTGAGGTTTGACAGTCTGATCTATGCTTCCCTGTCTCCGGGTCTGTTTTTGTTCATCAGTTTATGTTGTTCATTATTTCCCCTAGATGAGTGAGATCATGTGTTACTAGAAATACACTTATAAGAACTGAAAATGAGACAAGCAATAATGGTTATGCTGAGAGGCAAATGAATCAGTCTGTAGTGAGTTTCTTTCTGGGCCAACAGTTCTTTTGAGTCCCAATTTCAATGTCACACAGTTCCTTATGTGTACATGTCAGCAATGATATTTCAGTTCTGGATGGTGGACAAATGGTGGTAATGCAGGTTCGACCCTCTCTGGTTTGGTCCTGGGCAACCTGCAGCGATGCACAGCTGCTGACTGCACCTGAGCATCCATTTATAATTTTTTTAGTCTTTTCTTTTTTCCCTTAGTTATTCTAGCTAAAGGATTGTCAACTGTATATTTTTTTTAAAAAAACTTAGTTTTATAATATGTTTTTTCTTGTTCTTTTTTGCTTTGTTCTGTTCATTTCTGCTCTAATCTTTATTATTTTCTTCCTCCTACCAACCTGGGATTTTTTTTTTTAAGTATCTTAAGGTATAGAGCTAGGTCATTTATTTGGGATTTATCTTACTTTTTAATGTAGGTGTTTATTGTTATTAACTTCCCTTTTGGAGTTATTTTTGCTGCATGTCATAAGTTTTGGTTATTGTCTTTTTATTTCCCAGCAATTTATTTAAGTTTTGCACAATATCTATGTATTCATGAATGTTCTAGTTTCATACCATTGTGATAAAAAAAAACTGGCATATTTTCAAACAACTTGATTTTGCTAAAACTTTTCTTGTTGATTAACAAAAGGTCTATCCTTGAAAATGGCATATGTGCACTTGAGAAGAATGTGTATTGTGCTGCTTTCAAATAAAATGTTCTGTATATGTAAGTTCCATTTGGCCTATAGTATTACCCAAATCCACTGTTATTTATTCTCTATCTTGATGATTTATTCATTATTTAGAGTGAAGTACAACTATTATTGTATTGCTGTTTCCTTTGGCTCTATTACTATTTGCCTTGCATATTTAGGTGCTCAGATGTTGGAAGTCATAAATATTTCAAATTGTTCTATTTTCTTGATGGAATGACCCTAGTATAATTATATAACCTTCTGTCTCTTTTACTATATTTAGTTTAAAGTCTATTTTCTCTGATATGTTTAAAATATCTTTCCATTCCTCACTCTTGGTCTATATGTGTCTTTAAAGCTAAAATGAGTCTCTTGTAGAGAGCGTGTTGTTTGTAGAGAGCATGTTGTTTGATCTATTTTTCAATTCATTGAACCATTCTGTGTTTTCTGGTTGGACAATTTAATCTGTTTACATTTAAAGTAATTATTGATAGGTAAGAATATACTATTGTCATTATGTTCATGTTTTGGGTCTGTTTTGTAAATGCATTGTTTGTTTCTTATCCTGTGGACATTCTGTTTTGTTTTGTTTTTAGTATCTCTTGGTAATAGTATGTTTCTTTTCCATCATTTTGGTATAACTAATAGAATATTACACTTATGGTTATTTTTTACATCTTTTAAACTAGAGTTGTAATTGAGTTATGCACCCACAACACGATATTACAGAATCTACCACCAGTCAGAATATCTGCATCCCTATGTTCATAGCAGCACAATTTATAATAGCTAAAGATCTGGAAACAGGTCAAGTGTCCATCAGTAGATGAGTGGATAAAAAAGCTGTGGTATATTTTTACCACGAAATATTATGCAGCAGTAAAAAAGAAAGATCCTTACCCTTTGAGACAGCATGGAGGGACCTGGAGAGTATTATGCTAAGTGAAATAAGCCAGTCAGAAAAAGACAAGTATCACATGATCTCACTCAAATGTGGAATCTGATGAACAAAATAAACTGATGAACAGAATAGATCCAGAGACATAGAAGCATGGAACAGACTGAGGAATCTCAGAGGGAAGTCATGGGTGGGAAGAGATCAACCAAAGAACTTGTATGCATGTGTGCATAACCCATGGACATAGACAATAGGGTGGTGAAGGCCTGGGGGTGTGTGTGGAGTTGGGTTAGAAGAGGCCAATGGCAGAAAAAAGGGGACATATGTAATACTTTCAACAATAAAGATTAAAAACCCTATATAATAAAAGCCTAATATGCTAAGTGCCCAGTCCTCCAGTCGGCAATTCAACCAATCAAAGAATAATATACTAATGACTAGAGGCCCAGTGCATGAAATTTGTGCACGGGGGGAGGGGAGGATTGTCCCTCAGCCCAGCCTGCATCCTCTTCAATCTGGGACCCCTTGAGGGATGTCCGACCACCCATTTACTGAGATCAGGCCTAAATGGGTGGTTGGACATTCCTCTCACAATCCAGGACTGCTTGCTCCAAACTGCCCTCCCCTGCAGGCCTGGCTCGCCCCCAACTGTCATCCACTGCGGGCTTGGTCCCTCCCCAACTGCCCTCCCCTGCTCGCCTGGTCCCCCCACCCAACTGCCCTCCTCTGCAGGCCTGGGTCCCCCCCCCCCCACAACTGCCCTCCCCTGCAGGTCATCTTGTGGCAGCCATCTTGTGTCTTGGTGTGACAGTCAACTTGCATATTACTCTTTTATTAGATAGGATATCCTAAGACTGCTCAACTGCTCACTATGATGTGCACTGACCACCAGGTGGCAGTAGACCAGTCACTATGACATGCACTGACCACCAGGGGGCAGACACTCAAACTGGTAGGTTAGCTTGCTGCTGGGGTCCAGCCAATAGGGACTGAGATGGGCTGGACATGCCTTGGACACACTCGCTGGCCAACCTCCCGCATCCCTCCCAGCCCCGATCGTGCACCAGTGGGGTCCTTGGTCTGGCCTGTGCCCTCTTGCAATCCAGGACCCCTCAGGGGATGTCAGAGAACTGGTTTTGGCCCAACGGTGGAATGACCGGTCGCTATGATGTGCACTGACCACCAGGGAGCAGACGCTCAACACAGGAGCTGCCCCCTGGTGGTCAGTGCACTCCCACAGGGGGAGTGCTGCTCAGCTAGAAACCGGGCTCACAGCTGGTGAGCACAGCAGTGGTTGCAGGACCCTCTTCCACCTCCGTGGCAGCAGTAAGGATGTCCAACTGACAGCTTAGGCCCACTCCCTAGGCCTAAGCCATCAGTTGGACATCCCCGAGGGCTCCTTGACTGCGAGTGGGCACAGGCCAGGCTGAGGGACACCCCCTGCTCCGCATGCACGAATTTCATGCACCGGGCCTCTAGTATAATAATAAAATAATGGCATTGCTAAGTTCTAGTTAGTGGATTGCCTTGGAGGAACGTATTGTGGGAAAAATGTAGAAATTCAGAGAAATTGTGCTTTATAGAACACTAGTAGCCCCTTGCAGGAAGATTCCTACAATAGGGCTTCCTGCTGTGCTCTCCCCAGCCCCGCCTGCTTGCCTCCCTTCTCCGCTGGTTGGCCCCACCTGCTTGCTTCTCTGCAGCTTCACTCCCTTCTGCAGCGCTTGGCTTCTTCCTACGCTGTCTTGATATGCAAATTAACCGCCATCTTGGTTGGGTTAATTTGCATACTCACCCTGATTGGCTGGTGGGCGTGGCTTAGGTGTAGCGAAGGTGCTGTCAATTTGCATATTACTCTTTTATTAGGTAGGATATGAAGATTTGATAAATAAGTGCAATTAATGTGAATGTCTGGCTAAAAGTTTAAAGTTATAGATGTTAGAGTCAAACATGTGTGTGGGTTAAACATATAGCTCCAACATTTGGAGACTCGTGATCAAGGGTGAATTTGTTAACTTCTTTAATATTTATCTTCCTCATCTGAAAAAAATATTTAGTCTCAGAGAAGGACTATAAATAATAAGTGAGATAAAATACTTGGAATATAAAGGAATGCTTTCTTCATTCAACAAATGATTATTGAACACCATCTACAAATACTCTAACTCTAAGGATACATAGGAGCAAAACAGTCACAATTTTTGCTTATTAAAATGCATTCTTACTAAAAGTTTACCATAGACACTGGGATAAGGTAATTTTGCAAATAAGTGCAATATAACCTTTAAGAAATAGATAATTCCAATATTATATAATATATTCTAGACCAGTGGTCAGCAAACTGCAGCTCGCAAACCACATGCGGCTCTTTGTCCCCTTGAGTGTGGCTCTTCCACAAAATACCACGGCCTGGGCAAGTCTATTCTGAAGAAGTGGCTTTAGAAGTTTAAAAAATTTGGCTCTCAAAAGAAATTTCAATCGTTGTACTGTTGATATTTGGCTCTGTTGACTAATGAGTTTGCTGACCACTGTTCTAGACCATAGAAGGGAAGGGGAGAGACAGTGAGAGAGACACTGATTCATTGCCTCCTGCATGCACCCTGACCAGGGCCAGGGATGGAGCCTGCAACCAAGGTATGTACCCTTGACCTAAATCTAACCCAGGGCCCTTCAGCCACGAGCTAACGCTCTATTTGCTGAGCCAAACCAGCTAGGCTTAGAAGCTTAATTCTTGAAGTGAGTAAAAGAAAATAATTAGACACAAATTTATAAAAGATACTGTTTTGAGTTCTGGCTCTATTTTTTTTTTTTTTACCAAATTTTATCTAAATTTAGGTTAGAACTGCAAATAATATTTTGTGCCTAAATGTATAAAATATCCATTTAGAATATGTTTTTCAGAATAATATGTTTTTCAGCAACAAACATTTGAAATGTTTTCTGTTATTTTGTTAATTGTTTTACTTTTATAAGTATAGGAAACTTTTTTATCCTTTTATAGGTGCTTTAACTCATTTAATAATCCAAACAACTATGAATGTAAAATACAGGGATTGCCTTGGTTTTAAAGATGATGCATAGGGGTCCTAACCGGTTTGGCTCAGTGGATAGAGTGTCGCCTGCAGACTGAAGGGTCCAAGGTTCGATTCTGGTCAAGGGCATGTACCTTGGTTGCGGGCACATCCCTAGTAGGAGGTGTGCAGGAGGCAGCTGATCGATGTTTCTCTCTCATTGATGTTTCTAACTCTCTAGCCCTCTCCCTTCCTCTCTGTAAAAAAATCAATATATATATATATATATATATATATATATATATATATATATATGATGCATAGGGATATTAAATTATTCACTTAGGGCCACACATAAGACGTGTCAAATCCAAGTTTCAGAAACAGGCAATCTGCCTCTATTCACTTAATTTTTTAACCTCTTAAATTTGTTTTGGAAATATTTGAACAAAACAGCACATTAATAACATACACAAAACTGTCTTTAAGTACAACCTGAAACTTCATTTTAAAAAACTGTATCTTTCTTTTAGATAAATACTGAGCTTGAGATTTAATTTGGCTCTTACTGGAGAAGATATCACTTGTATTAATTTATGTAAATCCTAAGATCAATCAACTAATTATAGCAATGTTATCATCTCTATAAACTCAAGAAGTAGGTCTTTATTTCTTTGGAAGATGCAACCTCCAAGTATTTTTCCTTTTAGAAGTTTCCTCAGCATTGCAAGCTATTATTTTAGCATTTTAGTCATGAAATGTCAGTAAAATGATATCTGAATTTGGTATGCTTTCATTTATCCTTTATAAAATGCTTTGCCACAAGATTGAGATTGAGACTTATTGACTCTGGAGAATACTATAAAATATATACATTTAAGAAATACTTCTTGTATACATTGACAGATGTTATTATGTGGGCGAAATCAGTCTCTCTATGTATATGTTGTAAACATTTTAAATTAAAATGTGACTTAAGAGCTACATGTGTGTGTATGCCCCACACAAATGTATATGACAAATACAAATGAAAAAGCAATTTATGAAAAATATCTGAGTAAAATATTTTCAACTACTACCACAATAAGAATTTGAGCAGATATTGATGAAATAAAATATTACAGAAAACTGAAGATCAACTTGGTTCTTATTTTTCTTAACATGAGGTTTCATCAAATTCTGTTAATGCTAGGGAAGAATTTGAAAATAAGCATATGTATGCTGTGGAACACATTTAAAAATAATTCTTAGGAGCAATTAAAAGCAAGACATCTATCCCAGAATGAAAAGGGCAGAATGATATGTTGTAGAATAACAGTCTCATAGTGCAATATCTGAGCAGATTTTTTAGCTGTATGTCATTTTAGGAAAACAGGAAACATGTTTTAATGTGATATTAGTAATTTGGATGCGGGAGGTATATTCTTTGTGTAGTATGTGAAGTTAAAAGTATTTGATTTTATGAGTGTCAAACTGATTTTAATGTCTGACACTTCTGAGTTGCTAAGATTAACTGCTGCATTTGGGAAATTCACAGTTTATTACAAGTGCAGAGACATTTTTCTAAAGCTGAGAGACAGACTCATTTTAAATACTATAAAACTAAATCTAGACAAACTTATTTTTTAAAATTTCTAACTTTCAAATTATAGAAGTCAGAAATTACATCGTTATTTTTTTCTTGGAGTTACAGATAACGTAGGGTAATACTTTTGGACCAGAAGAAATTGTGTGGTTTATTAAACAAAAATTAAGTAAAGCAACAGAAGTTTAGAGGTTTTAGTCATAGATTAATTTTTGAAGTATCATACTTCTGTCTTTTATAGTATATTTTGAGAACTGCAGTTTTTGTTAAAAGAGACAGCCTCAATAAACTGCAATATTAGTTGCTCTGATAAATTTTAACTACAAGAATAAAACAGAGCACAAAAGAAGGGGGGCGGTCAATGATTTAGCTTTGGTATTCTGTTGGCAATGATCAACAGCTGATTCACGTTATTTCTGCCTTGTCCAAGTGAGTCAAGGCTTAAAATACATATCTGATTATGTAAATTAGACATAGTCCCATCTTCAGGTTATTTTACCTGCCCGAGTTCATAAAGCAAAACATACTATTGACATTATGTGAAGTACCGTGATGATATTCATTGGGTGAGTTATGTGACAATAGACTATAATTAATGGATGGACTACTGTCCCTTTTATTGTGTTACGGTTTATTTACATCTTCATATTTAATTTTCACAAGGCAAAGTTTTTCCATTTTAAGCCTATACTTTAAGCCAATACTTATGAAAGAGAAGAGCCTTACCTAATTAATAGGCCCTGGATTTGCACATGGACCTATTTGATTCCAATAACCTGCTTTTAACTTTTAAATCATAACACTTGTCAATGGTGATATTTAAGAAAAACATATCCAGAAGTGGATGGAATGGCTTGTAGCTTGAGCATTATAATTAGGGCCTATCATTTGATTTCTTTGTGGTACAGAAAAGAATTTCTAACCATCTAATTTTTTAAAAATAGAGTATCTAAATAAATATTTTTCTAAAGAAGACATATGATGGCCAACAGGTACATGAAATATGCTTACCATCCCTAATCATCAGGGAAATTCAAACCAAAACCACAATGATATATCATACCTGTTAGAATGGTTCTTATAAGAAATAACAAGTGGTGAAAATGTGGAGAAATGGGAACCTTTGTGCATTATTGGTAGAAATATAAATTGGTGCAGTCACTATGGAAAACAGTATGGAGGTGCCTTAAAAATTCACTATCAAACTACCATATGATCCAGCTATTGGTTTTAGATATTTATCTGAAGAAAACAAAAACACTAACTCAAAAGATGTACACACCCCTTGTTCATTGTAGCATTATTTACAATAGCCAAGGTATGAAAACAACCTAAGTGTCCATCAATAAATAAATTATAAAGAAAATGTGATTTTTATATACACTAGAGGCCCAGTGCATGAAATCTGTGCATGGGGGGTTGGGGGGGGGGTAGCAATATTAAATTATTTCCTCTAATCCCCTTTTAATGTGTATGAATTTCGTGCACCGGGCCACTAGTAAAATAATAAAAAGTACTATTTTTGATGAAATCATAAAAATAGAGGATATTTTTAATGATGTTATGAATAAAGTTGTGCCCTCACACACATACATATATGGCTGCCAAAAAGTCACACGCAATGCTTTTTTTGGAAGTTAACATCAATTTAACACACTCAGCAACTATTATATTGATGCACAGTAATTGTTAAGATGTTTCTTAGGTAACTCAGTCTTACTTTAAAATGGAAGACAGAAACAGATTGTGGGGTAGGAGGTTATATACAATACTAGAGGCCCAATGCAAGATATTTGTGCAAGAGTAGGCCTTCCTTCCCTGGCTGCCAGCATCAGCTTCCCTCTGGCACCCAGGACCGGGCTTCCCTTGCAACCTGGGCTTTGTCTGGAAGGATGTCTGGTCTAATTAGCATATTACACTTTTATTATAATAGATAACCATCACAATTAAATTTGTCTATTCTAGATGTTTCCAAAAGTATGTGTAAATATACTTTATATAATAAAAGCCTAATATGCTAAGTGTCTGGTAGTCCAGTCGGCCATTCAACCAATCAAAGCGTAATATGCTAATGATATGTTAAGGCCACCCAACTGCTCACTCTGATGTGCACTGACCACCAGGGAGCAGACAGTCGACCAGTCGACCATTCACTATGACATACATTGACCACCAGGGTGGCAGACGCTCCGATCAGTAGGTTAGCTTGCTGATCCAGACTGAGCGAGATGGGCTGGACATGCCCTGGAGCCCTCCCGCAGTCCCTCCCTGGCTGGCTGACCTCCCACATCTCTCCCCAGCTCCGATTGTGCACCAGTGAGGTCCCTTGGCCTGGCCTGTGCTCTCTAGCAATCTGGGACCCCTCAGGGGATGTCAGAGAGCCAGTTTCAGCCTGATCCCACAGGCCAGGCCGAGGGACCCCACTGGTGCACAAATTCGTGCACCGGGCCTTTAGTATGTATATAAATAATAAAATAATCAACTGGTACAAATTGATTTATTGTATAGGCTACTGCTTGTTTAACCAATATCCTTGATGATTTTTGGTCAGCTTCTTTAATCAGTATTGAATGAGATGGGTTAAAGGCTTCCTTTGTCAATGTGGATATTTTGAAGATGTGGTATGAGATATATACACAGAGTTAGACTTATGATATCTTTCTGCAAATGTAACTGCTTTTTTCTTTTCTATGTCTCAATTATTACTGCCCTATGGCATTTTTGGCTGATGTGAAGATGGTTATATTGCTTTCTTTTGGTTATTTTTTAAATGTTTTCCCCGTACTTTGTTGAACTCTGTTTTCTCTACCAAAGAGGTGTCTCATGGGAGCTTAATTTAGTTGTTTTGATTGGCAGACATTTGGTCCATTCCAAATTATCCATGAGATATTTGTTCTACATCAAGAGGTTCTTGATATTTGGTCTTTAATATTTGATCCTGTTGCAAATTTCCATGGAGATATTTGGTCCATAAATGATAAAAATCCTGCTCTTCTATAGGATTCAAACCCCAACCCTTCTGTCTATACCCAGGTGCCATTACCAGCTAAGCTACCAAGGAAGAAGGGTTATTATTGACATTACAGCCACAATACAGGCATTGAACCAAGAACATATGATAGTATTTTTTATGTATTCAACCTATAAATCCAAAGTAGGAAGAACCCTGGGGTATTTACTAAAGCATGGGTGATTTGGACAGAACCAAGTATCAAGAACCTTTTGGTGTGGATCAAATATCCTGTAAGGGTTGCTTTATGTATTATTTAATACAGTCTGTTGTTTCTCTTATTATGTGTTCATTGGAATATTTAGCAGTAATAACTTTCTTGTGCTCTTTGCATTATTGTTATAAAAATGCACTTTAAGATATTACTGTTTCATTCAGTGAATATGTAGTTGGTATGTATATTATATTTATATTCATAAGTATTTTAACTTCATTCTTGCAATTTTGAACTGTTGTCTGAGATTTTTTTTTTCCTGAAGAACTACCACTTGTATATCCTTTACTGTCAAAATATTTGGAAAATAATGCTTTCACTTTTTGTTTTTATACAAAGCACGTTTACTTTTTTATGTTCATGTTTGTAAGATATTTTCACTGGGTGTAAAAATCTAGGTTGAAACTTACATTCTTTTAGCAATTTAATATGTCATTCTGTTATAGTCAGCTTGATAATTACTGAGAAATCCTTTGAAGGTAATGTATTTTTCCCTGGCTGCTTTTATATATTTTTAAAAATGTCCAACAATTACAGATAATATAGGTGGACTAAATAACGTCCAGTTGGAAAAAATGACTGCTCCAAAAAACAAACACTTAGGTTGGCACTGGTTTCATTTAGGCTGTCTGGAAAAATATATTTTAAAAACATAACTAATAGTGTAAAAAGTATAGTAATACATATAAATTTTCTTTTGCAAAATGGTATAAGAGTTTGAAGAAGAAGAAATAGAGAATATTAAAACCTGGAAGGAAATAAAAACAGTATGTACATAGGAAAAGTTGGTAGAGATAATTTTCACTTTCTGCTACCTTATTTTTAACAGAAACATTGATCTCAGTGCAATGAAAACCTCTACTTTCTTCTCTACCAACATGCTTTTTAATTAGCTAAATCCCAATTATAGTTGGTTTTTCCCCAGTGTTTAAAATTGACAAGTTGGAGGCATATTTTTAAAGTAGGATATCTAAGACATCATGATGCATAAGCTGTGGGGTGGGAGGGTGTCAAAGAAAGAGAAGAATCAAAGATTATACTAATGTTTCCTGACTTGGCCAACTAGATGAATGATGCTGCTATTTACTAAGCCTAAGAAAATAAGGGAAAGATAAACACATTTGAAGTGGGAAATAATGAATACATTTTAGATATGCTAATTTGTCTGGGTGTGCTACATACAAATGTCATTTTGGATATGAATCTGTAATCCAAATGGATGTCCTTTCCTTGAGAAATAAATGAAGTCATCTGTATATGCTTAGTATTTTAAATACCTCAATTACTTGAGTACACTCAAGGCAGGTTATAGAGAAAGGAACAGAGCCTCAACACTGAGGTACTTCCTAATTTAGAGGTTAGAAAAATAAGTCCAGCTCTCCAATTAGTAGGAAAGCAAAGAGTCACAAGGACTAAGAGAACAACGTATTTCAACAAGGTAAGATGCAACTTTGAAGATAAAAAAAGTGTGTAAGATAATTTTACAAATTGGAGCACTGGGGACCATAAAAACTTTCACGAGAGGAGTTCCAAGAAAATTATAGGACAGAAAGCATGTGCTGGACTCAAGAATAAAAATGTTATCATAGATACAGACAACAGAATAGTGGTTACCAGAGGAGAAAGGGGGGTAAATATATGGTAATGGAAGGAAACTAGACTTCCAGTGGTGAGCACACTGGATTATACAAATGTTATGTCACAACCTAAAAATTATATATTAACCAATGTTAGCCTTATAAATTTAATTAAAATGAATAAACATATGCTAAACTAGAAACTTTGGAAATAATAGTTTTGAAAACACAGAAAAATGGAATATACAACAATATATGTGTCAAGGGATAATGTATATATCAGTAGCAAACCTCTTTGTAAACTAATATTCTACTCCAGAGAGCAAGAGACACTGACAGTTTAGGAATGAAAAATGTATAATTCATGGTATTAAACTCTTTCTGTCCACAGCACAGTTAGAGGAACTTATATTTGATAAGTGCATCCACCTTCCCATTGTAATTCATTGTAACTAACTGGAAAAAGAAGACAGATAGAGTTGTACATTTGGTGATTCAAAATAACAGAATTAGAATGTGAAGAGTTCTGAAATAAAGACAATGGAGAATTTTCACATGACTGTGAAACAGGGAGTTTGAAATTCATGAATTTTTAAAAGAAATTGAATATCTCAAGAATGTTAAATGATTAATAAAATTAACACTGATGTAAATATGACAGATTATATTTGAAGTTTTTATAGGTAAAAATTGGTTTTGGAAGTAATGTGATTTCTGCTGCTGATGAGATCCATGTTCTCTGAGAATAGAGTAATTGGATGTGATGGAACTAAAGGTCACTAGAGATCTAGAGATTGAGGATCTTAGAGGCAGGTGGACTTGAATGGCAAATCACATCTAAGTTGAAGTCACCAAGAACAGAAGGGTTAGTTATGAGTAGGTGCTAAACTTTCCAAAATTATATGGGAAGAGACCAGATAGTTTATGGATGAAAAAAAATGAGACAGTGGAAAAGCAAAATGTTGTGAATTTAACTAAATGAAGAGGTTTTATAAGTGGAAGAAGATAAGGGGTTTGGAGACAGCATTCGGTTGTGAGAACACTAACCCTGTCATGAATCCGATGTGCATGTCATGAGGTTAAATCAATAGATTCTAATTTTTAAAAATATTACTTTTTTTTCAATAAAGGTAGTGGGAATATTCTGCAAGAGGATGAACATATAGTACAGTGTTTTAGTCAAAACAAACAAAAACACACACAAAACATCACTGAAGCATAGTGGTATAAGTTCAGAAGGAAAGAAAGAGGTGTAGGAATGAAATGAGATATTTATAATAACATGTAAGAGTAAGAAATAACACATACTACCTAGGAAACCTAGACTTCTGGTGGAATTGAGAGGAAGAGGTGAACATTATTAATATTAATATAGTGAATATTTATGGTGTAACTGATGGGCAATTATCAAAAAACAGTAAACAAAATGGAGTTATCTTTGCTCTGATGTAGCTGATGTTCTAGTGAGTATTGACAGAATATAATTGTATAGGATATACTAGAGGCCTGGTGCATGAAAAATGTGTGCACTTGGGGGGGTCCCTCAGTCTGGCCTGTGCCCTCTTGCAGTCCAGAACCCCTTGGGGGATGTCCACCTGCCGGCTTAGGCCCACTCTCCGGGGAATTGGGCCTAAGCTGGCTGTCAGACATTCCTCTGGCAGCTGTCAGCCCGGCTTGTGCCTGAGTGGAACTCCCCCTGTGGGAGTGCTCTGACCACCAGGGGGCAGCTCCTGCATTGAGCTGTGTCATAGTGACCAGTCATTCCTGGTCGTTTTGCCTTTAGGGTCAATTTGCATATTACCCTTTTATTATATAGGATAGTGACAGTGCTCTGGACAAAAATAAAGCAAGAGGAGGGATATGGAGTATTAACATAGTGGTGGAATGTTATTTTACATACTGTATTCAGGAAAAACTCCTCTGTTAGAGTGGTAACTATTCTGGTAAAGAGTACATTAGGTGCTGGGTTTGTGTTATGAGATAAAATGAACAGCAGTTAGGAGCTAGAATGTAAAGCATTTAGGAGCTGCTATTAAGTCTCTGGCTTTTACTTGGAGTGAGTGAAAAACCACTGCAGACTTTTGAACAGAAGGGGAATTTTGTCTGAAAGGCATTTTAGTGATGGTATCCTGGCTCTGTGTGTGTGTGTGTGTTGTGTGTGTGTGTTTTGAGAACTGACTATATTTGGATAAAGAGAAGAATCAGGAAGATCATTTCAAAATTTATTGCACTAATCCATACAAAAGTGGATGATGACTTTGACCAGAATGATAGAATAGGTAATGAGAAAAGGTTTCTTGATGTTGTGTCTGTCTTCAAATATGACTTGGTGCTATATTGCAAGTGAGACAGAGGAGAAAGAAAATAATCAAGAAGATCACTGTGTGTATGTGAGCATGTTTTTCTGTTAGAGCGGTAGGATGGAAAAGGCAGAGGAGAGCAGGTTTGTTGGTTGGGAATAGGAGTTTGGTTTAGACATCCTAGTGGAACTGTCTAGTAGGCTGTTGAGTAAATACAATACATATAAGCTGGAGTTATAATTTGAAAATAAATAGCATGTAGTGGTATTTATATCCATGGGACTGGTGGAAATCATGGAGATAGCTTATATAGTTACAGAGAAGGATTTAAAGAATAATGCTGGGAGATTCCATATTTCAGTGATTAGAAAATGAGGAGGAACCAGGAAAGTGGTTAACAAGGAATGGCTGAAGGTGAAAGAGAAGTGGTGCAAAAAATGCTAGCTCTTCCTTCCCATAATTTCTTTCATTACTTTCCTTGTCCTTGATATTCCTAACTCATTCTGTTTAAAAGTGCACTATAAAGAGTTACTGATATTCTGGTAATCACTGTCTCATTTAATATGGTTTGGGCTTACAACTTCTCTTTAAGCATTTCTTTAGTATGTATTAGTAAGGATCAAAAATTCAGCCCTTAGCAATTATTTATTCAATTTTTGGCATGTCCTTTCAAAGTAATTATTGTAGTTGCAATAAATGTGATTAATTTTGCATGTAGTAGAAACTTGGAATTGGAGAACAATCTTTGAAGGATAAATTTAACATGGCAATGGTGCATGCTTTTTAAATGATTTAAATAGAAAATAGTTTGCATCTATGAAGGAGAATTGTTCTAACCGAGTATTTTTTAGAAGAGAAAAATAAAAATATACAACCTACCAAAAATATAAAATGGTTGATTGAGCACATAATTTTGAATTGCTATTGAAAATTTCCAACGTTCTATTAAACTGGGAAATATTGTATTTGAAATAGTAGAGAAACTCATTCCTATAATTTTGCATCTTTACCTATGGATTTTTTGTTTTCTTTTCCTGGGGGCCAATTTAACAGAGATTGAAAATAATTTTGAAGAAAATAATTCTGATTTGCTCATTATTTTTTCAAATTCATGAGGGAACAACTGACAAACTTTGCTATCTGACACACTTTACTATCTCAGAGTTAAATACATATTAATGAAGCTTTGTAATGGTAATGAAACTCTAGAAATGTGGTTATTAGAAATAATAATGTCCCAGGAGATTTAAGAAGCCTTTGGCTATGTTTTGAGAGTTAGAATATGTCAAGGCTATAATGTTGCTTGGCTACTGAAATGATAATCCACTCTTATTCTAAAATACTTCTGCTTAGAGGAATGTGAACTATATTTAAATTTTTGCTCAAATTTTATTTAAAAAAAGAATGTCAGCATGTTTCTCTAACCCTAGAGGCTAATAATTTATTAAATAAACAATTTAAATTTAGAGATGAGTTTTCTTTTTTTAAATATTTATTATTTAAGTACTTTTAGATACTTCATAAATTGATTATATTTATGTATGCATAAATAATATGGATTTATATATCATAAATATATATGAAATGTAACTTTGTTGAGGTACATATTTACACTTTTCATTTGTACTACTGCCTGGATATATGTGTATGCTATAAACATGCTAGGTTTGTAAACAGAAGATCTTATAAAGTTCTACTTCCATCCTGGCTTTTTTAATTGTGTAAATCACTTTATTCTTGGAGATTTTATTTTGTGATCTTTAAATTAGAATTAGTATTAGAAATAGTCTCCTGCATATTTAGAATGGCAGTTATAAGAAAGAAATTTGATATTTTACAGCACTATTAAAATTATAGATGTAATTAATGTACATATATTAAAATGTTAAGATATTAAATTAATTCAGAGTGAAGGTCCAGAATATATTATCAGAATCATAATTTCTGAGTAACTTCATGAACCCAAAATTTAAAAACTATTGAATAGTGATAATTTACCATGTGTCAACACTATTGAGGATTCGGTGGGAAAATCTTTCTGATATCATTAAATGTACATTCTTGTGACATAGGAAAGATGAGCAATATACAGGATATTGGAAGACAAAAGAATGTGTAAAGAAAACATTTGTAGAAGAGAAGGGAGGTGGTGTGCCTTGAGGGTTACAATTTCAAGTTCTGTAAGATGCTCAGCATCACTGGGAAGATAATATTTGAATAATGACTTAAACTTAGTTTTCTTCATCATCAGTACATAGGGAGAAATAACATTCCAGAAAAAGAAAACCTCGATAAAAATGTTTGTGATCATAGGGAAGCCTCAAGAACATTTGAAAATATTTAGAATTTATCAAAAATAAAAATATGTAATATTTTTGAGATGCAGCTAAAGGACTTCTTGAAGGTAAAAGTATAACATTGAATGTTTATATATAAAAAGAATAAATATCTCAAATCACTAATCTAAGCTTCTATTAAAATCACTACAGGAGGAATGACAAATTAAATCCCAAACAAGCAGAATTAAAATAATTTTATAAAAGAATTGATGAAAGTAAAACCTGTTTTTTGAGATAAATAAAGTCGACAAATCTCCAACCAGATAAAGAAAAAAATAAGATGCAAATTAACATCAGAAGTGAATTAGGGAATCTCATGACTGACCCTATAGACATTAATGAGATAAAAATACCAAAAAACCCTCTGTACCCTGAAATTTGTCAAATTATATGAAGAAATTCCTTGAAAAACATAACATTTCAACCACACCCAAGAAGAAATAGATAACCTGAATAATCATATCTATTAAAGATTTCTGTCAAAGAAAATTGGTGTATGTTTCAATGCTGAAATCTACCAAATATTAAAAACATGTGTATACCAATTTGGTCTCATTCAGAAAATAGAAAAGAGAGAACACTAATGAGTGAGTTAGATGCAAAATAAAACTAAAATTAGATATCACTCTACAGGTATTATAATGGCTGAAATACAAAATAGGCAAAAAACACAAATAACTGACAAATGCTGATAAAGATCTAGATGAACTGGATCTTTCATAACTTGCTGGTGCAAAATTAAAATAGCATAGCTTCTTTGGAAAACAGTTTTTAATGTTTTATAAGAAATATATATTTACCATATAATCCAGCTATCTCACAACTGCTAGTAGTTATTTCCTCAGAAGAAATAAGAATATATTCATAATGTGTATCCCAGAAGAAGTGAAAGAAAAGGGAACAGAGAGCCCATTTAAAGAAAAAAAAATATAGAACTTCTCAAACCTAAATAAGGTACTAGACATACAAGTACAAGAAGCTAATATAACACCTAATTATCTCAATGCAAAAAGGCACATTATTTTTAAAATGTTAAAATCAATGACAAAGTATTACCAAGCCAGTCAGGGGAAAAAAAGGACAGTAACCTACAAAGGAAGCCAATCAAAGTGTCTTGATATTTCTCAGCAGAAACTCTATAGGCCAGGAGAGAGTAGAATGATATTTGAATTATTGAAATATAAAACTTCCAGCCAAGATTAATCTATCCAGAAAAATTATCCTTAAAGGCAAAAGGCTTTCCTCAACAAATAAAACCCAAGGGAATTCATCATCAAAAGTCACACATTAACAAGAAATGTTGAAATAAGATAAAAATACACAAAACTTTGAGTAAGGTAACAAACCAACAGAAGTTTTATATACAATAAAATATTATTGATCCATAAATAAGAAATCCTATTACTCTTGACAACATGGATAGACTTAGAAGGCATTGTTAAGTGACATGAGTCATAAGAAGATAAAACTGTTATGATCCTATGTAATAAAAGCCTAATACGCTAACTGTCCAGTCATCCATTCAACCAATCAAAGCGTAATATGCTAATGATATGTTAAGGCCACTCAACTGCTCGCTATGATGTGCACTGACCACCAGGGGGCAGACAGTTGACCAGTCGCTATGATGTACACTGACCACCAGGGGGCAGATGCTCCGACTGGTAGGTTAGCTTGCTGCAGATCGGGACTGAGCGAGTTGGGCTGGACACGCCCTGGAGCCCTCCCACGGTCCCTCCCCGGCTGCCCAACCTCTTGCATCCCTCCTCAGTCCCAATTGTGCACTGGTGGGGGTCCCTCAGCTTGGCCTGCACTCTCTCACAATCCTGGACTCCTTGAGGGATGTCTGAGAGCCGGTTTTGGCCCAATCTTGCAGGTCAGGCTAAGGGACCCCACTGGTGCACAAATTCGTGTACCAGGCCTCTTGTCCTATATAATAAAAGCCTAATATGCAAATCGACCAACCAGTTGCTATGATGCACACTGATACCAGGTGGCAGATGCTCAATGCAGGAGCTGTCCCCAGCCCGCAGGCCCCAGGCCAGCCAAGGCGGGTGCCAGCGGGGGCCCTCAGATTGCCCCGCAGAGGAAGGAGACTGGTGGCAGGCCAGCGAGCAGGCAACACCAGGCTGGCCAAGGTGGGTGCCAGCAGGGGTCCATCGGTCACCCCACAGATTGGCCCTGATCATTGGCCAGGCCTAGGGATCCTACCCAGGCATGAATTTCATGCACCAGGCCTCTAGTCTCCTATAAGTGTGGAATCTTAAAAATATTAATAGAGCCCTGCCAATATGGCTCAGTGGTTGGGTGTCTACCTATGAACTAGGAGGTCACGGTTCAATTTCCATCGAGGGCAAATGCCTAGATTGTGAGCTCCATCCCCAGTAGGGGATGTGTAGGAGGCAGCTGATGGATGTTTCTATCTCTCTGTCCCTCTCCCTTCCTCTCTGAAATCAATAAAAATATATTTTTAAAGAATATTAATAGAAAAAAAAGATCAAATGTGCTTACCTAAGACAGAAGATGGAGGGAAGAACAATTGAAGGAAAGTGGTCAAAGGTACAAACTTTGTTACAATATAAATAAACACTAGGGATGTAATGTACAACATGATGACTGTAATTAACATTGTTCTATGATATATAGTAACCCCCCTAATCCAAGGAGGATAAATTCCAAGACTGCCAGAGGTGCCTGAAACTGTGGATAGTTCCAAACCCTGTGTATATACTGTTTTGTCCTACACATACATACACACACATACATACATACCTATGATAAATTTAATGTATAAATTTGACACAATATAATAAAATAAAGCAACTAAAGCATTATACTGTTAAAAATTATGTGAATGTAGTCTCAGAAAACTTGCTCAAATTTCTTTTACCTTCCTCACAATTTCACAAGTAGACTTTTATTATCATAGATATTAGTAACCTCTGGGTGCATTGTTTATTCTTCATAAGTTGAGAACTTTCACCTTTTCACTTAAAGGAAGCACTTCACAGCTTCTCTTTGGCATATTCAAAATTGCCAGGATCACTACCATTGTGTTTTGGTGCCATTATTAGGTAAAATAAGGGTTGCTTGAGCATAAGCACTGTGGTATCATGACAAGTGAATCTGGTAAACGAGACAGCTATGAAGTCACTACCAGGCAGATAGTGTATACTGGACAAAGGGGATGATTCACGTCCCAGGGATGGAGGGGGGTGGTGTGAGGTTTTATCACTACTTATCATTTTCAGACTGTGGGTTCGCCACAAGTAACTGAAACTACAGAAAGCAAATCAATGGAAAAACGGGGACTACTGTATAGGGAAGTTATTAAGAGAGTAAATGCTCACAGAGTTATCACAGGAGAACATTATTTTCTTCTTATTGTATCTAACTGAAATAATGGATGTTATCTGAACCTATTGTGGTAATCACGATACAGCTGACCTCAGACAACATGGGCTTGAACTGCACAGGTCTCCTTTACACAGATTTCTTTTAAAAATATGTATAAAGCCGGTCTCCCATAACCTAGGTTTTGCATCTAAGGTTTTATCCCACCGTGAATCAACCACCTTTATGTTGTTCGAACCTCTTTTATATAAGGGACTAGAGCATATGTGGATTTTGATATCTGCAGGTGGTTCTAGAACCAATCCTCTACACCAGGGGTCCTCAAACTGTTTAAACAGGGGGCCAGTTCACTGCCCCTCAGACCGTTGGAGGGCCAGACTATAGTTTAAAAAAAACCATGAACAAATTCCTATGTACACTGCACATATCTTATTTTGAAGTAAAAAAAACAAAACGGCAGAAACACCCGCATGTGGCCCGCGGGCCGTAGTTTGAGGACGCCTGCTCTTCACATACCAAGGAACAACTGAAATTTTAGACAGTCAACATTTATGTGCATAATTTTTTTTTACTACACAGCCGGTCTGTGTCCTTAATTCCCACATTTTTTAAAAGTCTCAACCTATACATACATGTACATCAAACCATCCTGATGTACAACTTAAACTTGTACAGTAATATATATAACAATTAGTTCTCAATAAAACTGGGAAAAGTGATCAAAAAGTGACTTATCAAGTTTCCTTTTCAAAATGCCTAATCTTCACTTGAATAGGTACTTTATAATAGACTAGAGGCCTGGTGAACAAAATTAGTGCACAGGTGTGGTCCCTAGGCCTGGCCAGCAATCAAAGTGTGAGCGTCTGGCGTGGAAGTACCGGTGCCAGCTGACCTCTGGACCCTGGGTAGCACCTGGGCCCCCGAGCGACCCCTCCACATGAGTGATGGTGCCCAAGTCCCCACATGAAGATGCAGTGAGTGCGGCCAGATACCGCAAGCTGGGGGGCATCATGGGCCTCTGGGTCACCCAGGAGCACCACATAGAAGCCGGGTGGGCAGCGTGCTCCCTCCTGGCCGGCTTCGTAGACCAGCTCCTGCACAAACCTACAGGGAGCCCAAGCGGCCCCTGTGGTCCTGGCAGCTGCAGCCCAGCTCCTTGCAGGCACCGGTACCTGATCGCCAGGGCTTCTCCTGCGTGTGAGCCCTAGCGTCCCTGGAGGAGGGTAGAGTGAGCTCGGCGGATACCCCACATTCTCACCACACCTCCATCCTCGTCACCCCCGCCCCCAGGTAGCCAGTGAGAGGTCGCAGCCCCCCAGCCGGGTGCTGCGTCGCCGACGCCCGCCATGTTCCGCACTGCCCCCTGGTGGTCAGTGCACATCATAGTGAGCGGCTGAACTTTCGGTGGAATGACCAACTGTGGGGGAAATTTGCATATTAGGCTTTTATTATATAGGATACATCAAAACTACAATTTATGTCATTTTATTTGTCACTTGGCAAGGAGCTGCAGATGGCCTCCAAAGAGCTGTCACCATCAAGAAAATGATACCTTCCACCTACAACCACAAAGAAATGAGTTCTCCTCATAACCTGGAAGATATTGGAAGCCTATCTTTCCTCATTTGAGCTCTAATGTGAATCAGCCTCGACTGATTCCTGAACTGCAGCCCAGTGAGACTGTGTCAACACTTATGACCTACGGAGGCTGTGAGATAATACGTGTGAGTTGGTTTAAGACACTAAATTTGTGATAATTTGTTATGCATGAATAGAAAATACAATCTTTGTTCTCAGTTTCTTCAAATATAAAATGGAGACTATAATATACAATCTTTGTTCTCAGTTTCTTCAAATATAAAATGGAGACTATAATCATATTTAGCTCACAGTAGTGTTTTAAAATTAATTACATATTCATTTGTATATTATATATTTTAAAATTGTTATTTTATTTTTTTCGTATCTGAATTTGATTTCTGAGTCCCTCATTTCTTTGGGTGTTAGGAATATAAATTCAGTCAATTCTTCTCTGGGATACTGGTTTTGCATCTAATTTCTGGCAGAGGTAGTTAGAGAACTGCAAACACATTGGACTTGCAGGTGGTTATCTGACTTATGATCAAGGCATCCGACATGCACGTTCCCAGTGAATAAAATTGGTGTTTTGCAAAAGCATTTTTGAAGAACATATTTGGAAATTAACTTTCATTCTGAACAAATCCATGTAATCTGGTGCTTTCTTTTGCAATCCTCTCATCAATAATGTTACTTCATCTGTTTCTGCTGGATAAGTTGAATTCTGAATGATATCTATGCAGTTTTGGACTGTACTTTTATAGATATATTTTTAAAAAATTTATCCCTGAAGGCAATGTTTTTCAATTTCTCAGGAAAAAACATCAAATGGTTTACCTGAAAGTTCACAGTGTTTTGTTAGAAAATTGCACAAAGTGCTGATCCTTTATTCTACTACTGGATAAAGCTTCTTTAATAATCAATGCACTAGAGACTGCTGAACCAATAAAATCCATTTGTCAGATATACACACTTCTTTTGCCTCTGCTTCTTTAAAAAATGTAACTCTCATTCTTTAAGTTACTCTAGTACATACTGATTCATACGGTACATTCTTATTGATGTCTTGTTGAATTTTTAATTTAGAAAGTGATTCTTAATTAAGTGTATGCCATACTCATAGTTAACAGTTATTACTGATTTACTTTAATAAATTCAGCATGCAACTCAACAATTAAAAATGAAAAATAGATTTTCATTTAAAATGTGTGAAATACATGTAAACATTATATGTAATTAATCTTTTTGAAATTATTAGTGGGTAGACTATAGAAAACCATCTGTGCTCTTTTGACCAATACTGAAGAAAGGTACTCATGTGGAAGAATGTAAAACATTCACCTATCCTTCTTGGTTCCTAAAACATGGTTTATATATGTGGCAGGGTAATATATTGACACAATTTCTGTCTCTTCATATAGATGAAGAGAAAGAATGAAAAATAAATATATTTCTAATACTTCCTTTCCTCATCACCCATTAAAAACATTCAAATCAAGCCTAGGTTTCCTGAGGTCTAGGCTTTTAACAATATATACATATATTTTTTATTGATTTCAGAGAGGAAGGGAGAGGGAAAGAGAGGGAGAGAGAGCTAGAAACATCAATGATGGAAGAGAATCATTAATTGGCTGCCTGCTGTACACCCCACACTGGGGATCGAGCCCACAACCCTGGCATGTGCCCTGACTGGGAATCAAAATGTGACCCCCTGATTCATAGGTCGATGCTCAACTACTGAGACACACCAGCTGGACTAGGCTTATTGCCAGATGAATTATGTCTTTGGATTTCCAGAGGCTAAAGAAAATCTTCATTCAGTTGCTGAGTAGCTTAGAAAAGTTCTGATCGTCCTGTCATACAAAAGCTGCTGTGAAATTTAAATCTGTGTCCTAAAAGATGCCAAGGTTTGGCAGAGAACAAAGGACAAGGCCGAAAGCAGTGATGACAGTAATGACCATCACCATGTCCTAAGGCTTCTTCCCATTTCCAGGGACAATATAACTCTCCTGGAATCCTGTCCTATCCAACATAAATGTACAAGGAGCCTCAAGATTGACTCATGCCAGATGTTTTTGTAGCCATGGTGAGAAGGTAGGTGCTCACATTAGATTTAATTCCAGTGAGAAATATTAAAACATTTCTATTTCTTGCCTATGAGTTCAATGAAACAAATCCCTCTCTGCCTATATGGCATATACCTGAATATGAAAGAAAAATATTAGAGGAGTAATAAGGGTTGAAAAAAAGCAGCTAGAAAATTTAAATTAAAAAAGAGGGGCCTCTTGGCTGGTGGTATAGGAGCTATTTGTAATAAGATTAGAAGTCAGTTTTTAATACGAAAAAGTAGTCTCGATTCTCTAAAATTTTTTAAATGGCATACCAGGATTACACATTCTAGAAAAGAATTATCCTAAAGATTTTGCCAGAATCAGCCACAACAGATTTTCAGGATTACATAATGTATCAGTTGATGTAGATAAAGAAATCTTTATTCCTCAACAGGCAAAAAAAAATATTTCTTTTAGAAGGCAGGTGAATGGTTTACTGGTGAAGCTGTGTTAGGTTTCTTGTGTAGGTGCCTTAGTGATTTTAATGATGACTGGGGACATACTTAATTCAGAAGATATTCAAAGATCATCTACACTCTATATTCATGTAGGCATAAAGATAATTTTTAAAATTATGTGGTTACTTTCTACTTAAAATATACATTGCAGTTTTGGCCAATGCAACTTAAATTGTTATGTTGTTAGCTCATAGTAAAATGTTAACTATATTCTGTTACTTATATATTCTTGTCCTTAAGTAAGATATATGAACTAAAAAATTAAAACAAAAGGTGAATTAATATTTGAAAAACATTTTTGTAATCTGGACAGGTCTATCTTTTTCTTCCTGAGGATGTCATCCTTCAGATGTCTTTCTTTGATTCAGAAACTGATATAATGCTAATAATGTTAATTATCTAGAAAACTGTGCAAAAATGTTGGGAGTAGGGAAATGCAAACCATCAAGCAAACAAGTGAAATACTGAAATATTTTAACTTTAAATTTCAAAGTATAATAAAACAAGTACAAAAAATTCTGATACAGGATTGTTATCCCACTATGTTTTGTGGGAAAACATTCCCATTTTGTCTACCCTTACAGTTTGAGGATAACCAATTTCTCAGGATTCTTTGGAATCTTAATTCTTTTGGAAGCAAATAAACAAGAGTAATTGTATCGTTTGTGTTAAAAATATTAAACTGACCAGATTTAAATTTTATAAAGCTAAATGAGGACTTAAAAATCATTAAAGCATTAACAAAGATATATGGGACTTCCTTTTCCTCATGAAGGCAGCTCAGGTTATTGTAATAATTAATCAACTCTAAATTGAAACATACCAGTAAGAATGAATAAAACAACATGTCAAAGGGACAAGAAATAAACACCTTGACATAGTTGAGTGAAGTCACAAAAATCAAAGAGAAAAATATAAAAGCAGACAAAATAATCTTCAAATGACTGACATCTGACAGCCAGAAGAAAGTAAAGTATCTTCAATCTGCTGAAAAAATATTTATCTCCTTAGAATTCTATAACCAGTAACAATATCTGTCAAGTTTGGAGGAAAAATGACATTGAGGTAAATAAAAACTAAAAGTTCACTGACAGGAGACCCAGCCACACTAGCAGAAATTCTAGAGGATGTATATTAGGTAGCAGTAAATGATTTCAGTGGCAAGTGTGTGTTATATCAAGGAATGAAGAACAAAATACTGAAACAACAAAACCAAATTAAACCAAGATATGGTACATACAAACTCGGGTGTGCATAGAACAATGATAATGATTCTTGGTAACTTACACTCATTCTTTCAGCTAAAGATTGTAAATTATATGGTGGAAAAACATTGCTCAGGAGTGGCTATTTTTCTTGTCATTATTTTTCAGGTTCTCTTTGATGGACATGTAAATAAATAACTACATAATAGTTATAAATTATAAAAGTGATTTAAGTATAAAGATTGTTTTCACCATTAAAAGAGTTGAATACAGTCCTGGAATTTAATGGGTGACTCTACTAAAGTATTGTTCATCATCATATTTTAAACATTTAGTTTAGTGCTGATATGTATAAAAATATGTTGTAAATGAGCAACATCAAGTAATCAACGCATAACTTCAGACTCTTCCTTGCTATGCTATCGGGGTACTAGATGAAGTTCACTAAAGAGCTCAGCTAGTACACATTTAATAAATGATAGATGGGATTCACTTAAAAAACCATTATAACCAAATTCCACTTATTGATTTATATAATACTTATTTAGCTTAAACTTAAGTATAATTAGTATTTTAAAAACAAGCTTCTTCTAACATATTTAAACATGTATGTCATGAAAGGGTGGGGAACAAAGGAACACATGGGTCCCAAGGAAGATATTTTTTCTTTGCTACTTCAGTAAAAATTACTCATTTCTGAAAGAGTGAGCACTTTTCTTAATCTTTAAAAACAGGATATGATTAACAGACATCTCATGATTGAATTAGAAATATTAACATCAGCAACATGTTCCAAATATCCATCACCAAATGAAATTTACTAATATCACTTCATTACTATTTATGAATTGTGACTGAATAGTAATGCTTGCTTGCATATACAATATTTATGTCTCATGATTAAAATATTTATAAAAATAGCCCGTATATATTCTTTCTCCTCATCATATTTAACTGATATATTAAACTCCCAGAATCTTATAAAAGGATTTTTAAATTTTTGTTTTGGTTTTAAACATAATAATTTGTAAATGCACAGTTTGGTGAAAAGATGTATGGCAGAGAGAAGAAATAATTTTGAGCTGATAGGATA
Organism: Eptesicus fuscus; assembly: GCF_027574615.1. Lineage (NCBI taxonomy): Eukaryota > Metazoa > Chordata > Mammalia > Chiroptera > Vespertilionidae > Eptesicus > Eptesicus fuscus. The sequence continues at coordinate 38,303,038 of NC_072478.1, read as the reverse complement.
GTATAAATAAAGGCAAAAGGCAAGAGGAAATGGCATATAGAGAGGGCCATAATCTGTAGGGGAAGAAGTGTGAGTTGTGTATATATGCTAATAAGGTCAGTCACATACTGTGACTTAAATAACAGGTTGAACATGATGTGATAAGAAACAGAATTAGCATTGAATTGATAGGAGCAGATATAAAATAAAATGAGTCTGGCAGATTTAAGTTAATGAAGTAAGAAAAAGACTAGTTTGGAGCCTACTGAGACAATCTAAGATTGAGGGCTACTGCAGGCTAAGGAAGTAAATAAGATAAATTTTAATAATAATGATACTGATAAGGGCTAGCTGGCTAGCTTAATTAGGCAGACAGGAAGCGGGGGTGGGGGGTGGGGGGTCCAGGAATGGTGGCATTTCTGGCCTGAGCAATTAAAACAGCTACAAACCAAGGACAGAGGTAACTCTAGCCTGAGCAGCTAGAGCCCTAAGGGTGATCAAAAGCAACTCCAACCAGCAAGATAAGGGGGACAGAAAAAGAGGGGCACCACGTGGGCTTTGAAACTAATACTATGTAGCAAAGTGACCAATGAGGGAAGCACAGGGTCCCACATTAAGGAAGAGTCCAGTTAGAAGGGTCCAGTTCAGACTGCACCCTTTATAAACCAGAGACAAAGGGACACAAGAGAGATTACAGATTTAGATTTTTTTTAAATTTAGTTTTTTCCCCATTAGAGAGAGCAGGCTTTTCCCATTTGGGGGTCCCTCCCCAGAGGGTCCCCTTTGGGGACAGCCCTGTCCATATAGAGTTTGTATATGCTTCTAATAAACGTCTACATTTTTATTAAAGGAATCTGTTAGTCCATGAGTTTATTCAAACTTTGCAGGGCCAGGACCCAGTGAAGGAAAGTTTGCACCCCGAACCCCATGTTTTAATAGTAGTAACAAGAATTAAAAAAATGACATGAGAGCTAAATGTTACTGCATGATTAGTATATCAGGCTTTTTTTTTTTTTTTTTTTTAAGAGAACTACTAAGTGACTATTTCAAATGGGAAGTAAATAGAGAAAATAAACATATAGCTATATGTTCTCCAAAAAGGAGAAGGGAAAAAATAAGGTAGTAATAGAAGTGAAGGATTTAAGAAGACAAGATTCATTCATTCAACAGGTACTATTCATTCAGTAAACAGGCACTGATGTTTCTACTATGCACAAAGAATTATACTCTATGGTGGGGATAAAAGTGTAAGAATAATAAACATAGTTACTGTCTTTTTAAAATGTAAATGTGGTGGGTGAAATGAGCATTAATTAACCCACACAGAGATGTAAAATTACAACCACAATTAGGCTTACAAAGAAAAGATTCATGATGCTGGGAAGCACATTATATGGCAGATTTGATCTTGTCAGAAAGATTGACAATGACTTTTTCAAGATATGAATTCTGAGTTCACTTGGATAGAATTTCAGTAGGAAAAAGCACAAGGCTATGATCAAACCTTGAGGAATGCCCATATTTGGATTTAATAGTAAAATGTTTTAGACAAACAACCAGGTAGAGTTGTTTTGAGACTGAGGAAAGAACAAAGGAAAGTTGGTATAAAATCAGGCACTGGCCAAATAAAAGTTATATTTAAATGAAAATATGTTAAATTTTGGCCTTAATTACTTTTATTAAATATGCCATTCCACTAAGCACCAAGAAGATAGATGAACTAGATCACTATATACTTTACCTTTCTAGTTTTGTTATACAATAAAATTTTCCCGGACATAAAATTTAACATCTTCCAACTATCATATCTAGGCTTTTAGGCTAGATACGAATGACACAATGATATTATTCCTGCAATAATATCTGTTATAACATAATACACACTCTTCCTACTAAGCATTTTATATAAATTACTGCAATCTTAGTGTTAAATGTTACTTCAATACTTGTTTGGACTCCAACATAGAATTATATTACTTACTTTATTAGCTCATTTACCACCTACTATGCTGTACTATTAGAAACATCTCTGGACCTGAGATGTTTGAGGTTACTTCTGGTAGTAATTTAAGCACCCCTTTGGCTTGCCATTTACTGACTATTTCCATAACTGTTACATATCTGTGGTCTTTATTAAAAATTAAGCTAATTAAATCAGCACTGATTAAGACCACTGTTTGATTCTAATAAGAAATTGAGTAGTACTGAAGTCATATTACCATGTAATTTGTAAATTCTCTTTTGTAATAATACAGTCAAATCCTCACCGTTCAGAGGAATTATGTATATTGATGTAGATGTTTTAAAACATATGGCCTTTCCCTTTTTATAATATATTTATAACACAAAAGCAATCAGACTCTTTTAGTCTCATTGTATACTATATAGGCTTTATAAATTTTAGGTATAAAATTATTATTCAGTATGCCTATTATGAGCAGCAGTGAGAACTGACTCACATCTTCCACATTCACCAAATTTATATTGCATATATTCATAGATATCTATATAACATCATCCAAACATGTGAATATAAGATGAAATATATTTAAACAAGTTATTTTGTAATGTTGGCTTCTGACTTCTATATAAAGAAAATTCATGCTCTCTTCTTGAAATGTATTTGAAAAGTTAGCTGATGAATTATGCCTAGATGAATTTCATCTCCTATTTAAATGTGTGAGAAGAAAATCAAGATACTTTTATCACTTGGACCAATTTGATATTTTAATAATTCAAAAACATTATTTTATTAAACATGTGGGAATATATCATTAGTACAAATTACATAAATATATCATCAGCATTGTAATATTCCATATGGGCCTTTGAGTTTAATAGCTTTATATTTGATTTAACTAATATTTTTATGCATATTTTTGTGATCATTAAATGATGCAAGCTCATTGAAATTTAAAGAAAATTTGCCAAGTAACTAAAAATTTAAGCAGTTGCCTGCCTTCTGATTATTCAGGGAAAGGTATTATTAATTTTTTGTGTAATTTTATTGAAATTCTTCTCTCCATGCAAGTTTTAGGTTGCCAAACAAAATTGTTTTGTTATTTATTTTTCCCTGCTTCAATCCATGCCTCCATCAATGCTCTCACTAACCAATACCACCTTGATTTAAATGTATGACCTCTTAGTAATTTTTAGGTTAAAGCATTTTTCTGTCTTTGTTTTGTATAATTTATAACTTCAATTCATATTAGATTTAATATTAATTTCCTCCTTCTCTCCCCAGCACTGGACAGGATATGATGAACTATTAATTTCACTCATTTTTTTTCTTTTCTGGATCTTTCCTTTCTATTTTGTTACAGGGAAAAGATCTTTCTCCTAATATAATAAATAAAACAACAAAGTAAAAAGACAGGTAAAAACAGATAAAATATTGAAGTAAACATACCACAGACAAATAATTCTTAAAATTGAGGTAAAAGAACAGAAAATTTGTATGGAAAATAAGAGAGAAAGATATACTTATACCCGTTAAGCATATTAAAGGAAAAATTGTCACTATATGTAGATAGCATGATAGTAGAAATAGAAAACGCTAAGTATTCCACCAAATGTTATGAGAGTAAACAAATTCATATAGAAAAAATTTGTTGTGTGTTGATACACTTAACAAGCACTCAGAACCAAAATCCCATTTACAATTGCATTAAAATAATAAAATACCTGAAGATAAATTTAACCAAGGAAGTGAAAGAGCTGTACACTGGAAACTATGACATTAATGAAAGAAAGTGAGAAAAAAAAAAACAACCCACAAATAAATGTAAAGATATTCTGTGCTCATGGGTTAGAAGTATTAATATTGTTAAAATGTCCATACTGCACAAAGCAATCTGCAAATTTAGTTCAATCCCCGTCAAAATTCCAATTATAGTTTTCACAGAAATAGAACAAACAATACCCAAATTTATATGCAACACAAAACACCATGGATATCCAAAGCAATCTTGAGAAAGAAGAAATCTGGAAGCATCTTGTTTCCTCATTTCAAAGGTCATTGTTACATCGCAAAGATATAACCATAAAAATGTATGGCATTGTCAGGAAAAAACAGACACATAGATCAGCAGAACGGTATAGAGAGCCCTGAAATAAACTCACACATATATGGTTGGTATTTGTGACAAAGGAGCCAAAAATATACCATGGGGAAAAGAATAGTCTCTTCCTAAGTGGCAATGCAAAATAACAGAAGTGGATCACTATCTTACACCATACAAAAATTAACGTAAGAGGTGGAACCATAAAACTCCAGGAGGAAAACCCAGGCTTACAGTAAGCTCCTTTACACCAGTCTTGGTGGTCATTTTTGGATTTGGCACCAAAAATAAATGCAACAAAAGTAAAAACAAACGAGTGGGATTTATTTAACTTAAGAAGCTGCTGCACAGCAAAGAAAAACAAAAAGTGAAAACGTATAGAATGGGACAAAATATTTGCAAACATACCTGATAAGGACTTAATATCCAAAATATAGAAAGAACTAATACAACTCAATATACAAAACAAAACAAAACCCATAGTCTGATTTAAAAAATGGTCAGAGGATCTGAATAGACTCTCCCCCCACCCCCCACCAAAGATCTACAGAGGGCCAACAAGTACTTGAAGATATGGTCAGTATCAGCAATCATCAGGAAATGCAAATCAAAACCACAATATCACCTCAACCCTGTAAGAATAGCTATTATAAAAAAGGTAAGAAATGACAAATGTTGGTATGTGGAGGAAAGGAAACACTCGCACACTTGTGGTGAAATGTAAATTGATGCAGCCACTATGGAAAACAGTATGAAGTTTCCTAAAAAAAATTAAGAATAAAACTACCATATGATCCAGCAACTCCAGTTCTGGTTACTCTTTGGAATTAAAAAAAACACTAACTTCAAAAGTTATTTGCATCCCCATGTTCATTGCAGCATTATTCATAATAGCCAAGAGATGGAAGCAACCTAAGTATCCATCGATGGATGAATGGATAAAGAAAATGTGGTATATAGTATACACAATGGAATGTTATTCAGTTATCAAAAAGAAAGAAGACTTGCCATTTGCAATGACATGGGTTGGACCTTCAGGACATTATGATAAGTGTTATGCTGAAATGATATAAAATATTTTATTTAATCTCAACTAATGAAAATGCTAGTATAAGCAAGATGTTATTATAGACTTGTGCAAAGTGGTAGCCCTATTGTACCATGTACTATATAGTGAGTTAATTTATAAGCGAGACACAATACATGCCTCAAGTCAGCTTCACGTCATATTTTACAAATATGTAAGACATAAAGGGAATAGCTATGCTGATACCTGTAATTACTGGAAAAGTGAATCCTGCTTATGTAGTAACTGGTTCATAATCAAGTTTTATATAGATATGTTTAATGAGTAAATAATTAGTGCTCTCGAGCAGAGGTATGCAAAATACAGCAATTGGATCAATTCTGGTCCAACACTTGTATTTGTAAGTAAATTTTTATTGGAAATCAGCAACGTTCATTTGTCTATATATTGTCTATGTCTGTTTTCACGCTGTAACAACAGAATTGAGTAGTTTTGATAAGACACCATGTGGACTGCAAAGTTGAAAGTTTTGATGCTTGGACCTTTTACCGACAAAATTTGCCAGCCTTAGCTCCATCTTGGCAGTTGGTTGGGATGCATGAAAGATTTCAGGCAAAACCAGCAGAAGAACTGTGCAGTCAACTTACAGAGTGATGAGAAATAAGAAATACAGTATTTTTTAAATATTAAGTGTTGGTGTTTTTGTTATGCAATAGTAGGTATTTGAAACTTTTAATGCAAAAAAAAGCAAGGTAAATAATAGGGTGATCCATATATTTCCATTGTGTACTAGTAAGTACTGGTTATTGAGATACTGGTATAGCTGTAGCTGCAGGTGTGGTAATAGTGAGCTTTTATGTGCAAAGAAAATTTACCTGAAGATATACAAAGTATTTTAATTTTTTCTTAAGTACTCTTTTTTTTTTTTTCAGAGAGAGGAAGGGAGAGGGAGAGAGAGATGGAAACATCAATGATGAGAGAGAATCATTGATGGGCTGCCTCCTGCATACCCCCTGCAACCTGAGCATGTGCCCTGACTGGGAGTTGAACTGTGACCTCCTAGTTCATGGGTCGATATTCAACCACTAACCCACACCCTGCATACTATCCTTTGACATGTAGAAAACATCATTGAAAAATGTTCCTGCATTTTTTACTACCTTCATGCTATTACTGTCTTTTAAATAGATGTTAATTAAGTGATATGATGTCTAGGATTTATTTCAAAATAATCAAGGCCATAAGTTCATAACTGTTGAAGTACTAGTGCATAGAGATTTATACTACAATTTTCTGTATTTTGTATATATTTCAAGGTTCTATAATGAAGAGGTAAAAAATCTGTAGCAATCTATTTTTAATTACAATGCTCAATTCTTTTTGGTTTTATTTTATACATTACTAGAGGCCTGGTGCACGAAATTCATTCATGGGGCACGGAGGGGGTGTATCCCTCAGTCCAGCCTACACCCTCTCCAATCTGGGACCCCTCGAGGAATGTCCGACTGCCCGTTTAGGCACGATCCTGGTGGGATCGTGCCTAAACGGGCAGTCAGACATCCCTCTCACAATCCAGGACTGCTGGCTCCCAATTGCTCGCCTGCCTGCCTTCCTGATTTCCCCTAACCACTTCTGCCTGCCAGACTGATCACCCCTTAACCACTCCAATGCCAGCCTGATTGATGTCTAACTGCTCCCCTGCCAGCCTGTTTGCCCCCAACTTCCCTCCTCTGCCAGCCTGGTCACCCCTAACTGCCCTCCCCTGCAGGCTTGATCGCCTCCAACTGCCCTCCCCTGCTGGCCATCTTGTGTCCACATGGGGGCAAGATCTTTGACCACATGGGGGCATCCATATTGTGTGTTGAAGTGATGGTCAGTCTGCATATTACTTTTTTATTAGATAGGATAGAGGCCTGGTGCATGGGTGGGGGCCAGCTGGTTTTTCCTGAAGGGTGTCCCGGATCAGAGTGGGGGTTCCCTTGGGGCGTGGGGCGGCCTGAGCGAGGGGCCTGTGGTGGTTTGAAGGCCAGCCATGCCCCCTGGCAACCCAAGTGGAGGCCCTGATATCTGGAATTTATTTACCTTCTACAATTGAAACTTTGTAGCCTGGAGTGGAGCCAAGCCTCCTGCTCACTCCGTGGCCGGCAGCCGTTTCTGTTGGGGTTTGTGTATATCTTCTATAATTGAAACTTTGTAGCCTTACGCGGAGGCCTGGGCCAGCCAGGGTGTGTGGAAAGCAGGGGGCAAACCTAGCCTCCTGCTCTTTCCAGCTCCGTGGCTGCCGTCATTTCTGTTTGGATTTGTTTACCTTCTATAATTGAAACTTTGTAGCCTTGAGTGGAGGCTTAGGCCTGCAACGGCACGCAGAAAGCTTGGCTTCCTTTGTTACCAGGGAAACCCAAGCCTCCCTCCTGCTCTCTGTGACTGTAGCCATCTTGGTTGGGTTTATTTGCATACTCGCTCTGATTGGCTGGTGGGCGTGGCTTGTGCATGTAGCAGAGTGATGGTTAATTTGCATATTACTCTTTTATTAGGTAGGATAACATTTACTATCTGCTAAATAATATTAAAATTTTTTTCAGAGCAAATGTGATGAAGTTTGAATGCAATAATGGCATTTCAGAGTGACATCATGACACCCAATAACAATGTTTTAAATAGGTCATTTTCTAACTCACTGTTTCTTAAATGAAACCTGAGGAAGTAAAAGGAACCATAATGAAATCCATGAAATTGAGTTAGCTAATTTCAATAACAAAAGTTGGCATAATGTCTTAAACATCTCTAATCAGACATGCAAAACTATTACTTCTCCTAAGCGAATTAACTATATTTTGAAACATTATTGATACTTATGCTTTTGTAGGAGTATGTTGCATCTGCAAATAAATCAGAATTAAGAGTTTAGCTATAGATTTTATGTAATCTTAAGAGAATATTCTGCCTGTTTTATTCTCTATAAGTGTAACAAAGAAGTTAAATGTATTGTTTAATGGTAACTTTGTTGATATGTGCTGTACCTTCCCACACTCTGAACAGAAATAAACAATTACATATGGTCTGAAGGTCTAAGAAAGTAAACTATGTGGACTTCTGGGGGAAGATCATTCTATGCTTAGGAACAGCCAGTATAAAGTATGCAAGGCAGGAGGCCAGTGGCAAATTGGGCAAAGATGACAAAAGTAGAAATATTATTTTATAATAATTACTAGAGGCACAGTGCATGATTGAATCATACACGTGTAGGGTCCCCTACACGCTTTCGCTTTCGATCGCAGTGGAGCTGGGTGCCTGTCCGCTGGTGCTGGAGCAGACAGGCACCCAGCTCCCCCGCTTTTGATGGTCCCCGGCAGGACGTGAGCTCGCTGCCCCAGAGGCCCCTTCTGTGCCGCAGCACAGCCATGGCACAGACACTGAGCTCGCACCGCCGCTGGCGATGCGAGCTCAGTGTCCCGCTGGCCCAATCGGCTACCCCGGCCACTCTGAGTCCCGCCCCCTGTGCCTCCCGCTGGCCCAATCATGGACGTAGAGGAGTGATGGTAATTTACATATTACCATTTTATTAGGTAGGATACTAAAGTACACATTATTTTTCAGACTGAACAAAAAATGAGATAATTTACCAAACCATGTTTTAAATCTAGAGTCAGGCTGAAACTATGGAAATTTATTACCTATATCGAATAATTGAAAACTATACAGAAACAAGGTTGAAAGACTTTTCCCAGCCAATACCAGTTTGGCTCAGTGGATAGAGTGTCGGCCTGCGGACTGAAAGGTCCCAGGTTTGATTCCGGTCAAGGGCATGTACCTTGGTTGCGGGCACTTCCCCGGTAGGGGGTGTGCAGGAGGCAGCTGGTCGATGTTTCTCTCTCATCGATGTTTCTACCTCTCTATCCCTCTCCCTTCCTCTCTGTAAAAAATCAATAAAATATATTAAAAAAGGAAAGACTTTTCCCACACCTTGATTCCTAGTTCCCTCCTTCAAGATAAGCAATGTTAATAAATTGAAGTCCGTTCATTTTATGAATTTATATACACATCTATGTCCATATATAGATTGAAAAAAAAAGGGATCCAACTAACTTTATTCTGATTTCACTTTTCACCTAAATATCATAGGGATGTTCCCATTTCACTATATGGAGACCTGCCTCATACATTTTAATGCTAGCAAAGTATTCCATAAAAAGGGAATATTCCATAATTTACTTAACCAAACCTCTCCTCTGCACTTCCACTTTGTATAGATTTTTTTAAATGATAAACATTTTGGCAATGAATATTATCATAAAGAGATTTAGGGCATTTATAAGAATATTTCTTTCATATAAAATTAAAGAACTACAATGCTTGTCTTATATCCTGGAGTCTTTGCTCATATCTTTCCTTTAATATAGCATATGAAGTGCTTTTCAGCCTCCACAAATTCTAGGAGAAATTTTATCCATTTATCAAAGGGTAGAAGAAAAAAATGTTATTGCTGATTCTGAACTGACAGTCATTGCTTCTCCTTTTCTGGGATGCCATAAAAATCCACACTTAAAAAAATTCAATCCTTTGTTTTATAAACATGGCAGAAGTTTTCAGTAAATATAGATCCCATGGAAATAAATCTAAGTTTTACAAAAAGGGCTAATGAATAGAATAATTGGGACAAAAAAGATTTGTCTATTTCACACAGATTTCCTTTTTGGCTTTCATCTTTTCACTAGCTGACCAGAAATATATGTGCATGCTGTGAAAGAAACAACCAATATACATAACAAATAGGAAAATAATAAGGTATATATATACACATTCATCTTGAAAATAGATTAAAATTGGTTAACACTGTTGGCAAAATATTTTTGTTGTTTATTTAAGAAAACAAAAGTCTTATATATGATATAAGCTACTGCGATTAATCAGCAGGAATTTGCTGCAGGTAGTCATAGCTCTTTCTGAAATGTCTTTTAGGCATCGATATTAGTTAAACTTAGTAGGAATCTGGTTGCTGGGGAGAATTTATAAAAATTGTTGATCACCTGTTATTTTAGTAAGAATCATATTACCTGTCTTCTCTCAGGTGAAAACAACCTAGGAATATTCTGCTTATATGGTGCACTTTCTGAGGTTCAGAAACATAGGTGCACTAATGCTTATTCTGCCACATTGAAACTACAGATGCCATTACATTATTCCATGTTTTTGCCTGAAAAGGTTTCTATTAAAAAGTCATATGCCTTTTTAAAACTGTTATTTGTAAAATGTTATGGAGTGACCTTACTATATATGATGTATGTGTGTACTCATTTATTTCTTGTATTTTTACTGAACACCATTTATATTCTAGTGCTCAAAGCCCAGGGATAGTGTGGTAAACAGGAAGGAAATACCCCCGCCATCAAGGGGTGCACACACCAGTAGACAGTCAGCCGCTAAGCAAACAGATAAATATGAATGAGGTGGCCATAAGTATACAAATACAAAATAGAGAAAGGCAACAAGATATGAAGTCATGCTGAGGATGCGAAGGGAAGGAATCTTTTGGGTAAAGCAGTCAGAAAGAGGTCAGTATTGGGGGCGGGTGTGAGTTTGAGCAGAGGCCTACATAAATTAAGAGGTGTAGCCCCTGGGAGAATGTTCTGAAGAGACAAAAATGGCGCAGTGACCCTTCAGTGGACAGTGTGCTAGTCAGGGTGACCAAAGCAGAGGACAATAGACAGGGGACGAGATATTGGTAAGGCTGTAGGTGGAAAAGATGTGACTTCTTTTCTGGGGATAGTTTAGATGGTTTTGAGCTGGAAAGATGACAATCTCATTAGCATCTTTAAAAGATCACTCTGCCTATGAAATAGAGGACTGACAGGACAGTCCAAGTGGAGGCAGGAAAGTGTTAGAAAGCTCTGCAATATTTTGGCTAAGATGCTGGTGGCTTAAGCTACAGGGGCAGCAATACAGACAGTCTCCTGTGAGATGTATGTTGAAGGGGACAACTCGCCTTGCTGATATACTGGATGTAGAGAACTGATGGATGGTAAGTAGATTTTGGCCGGAGCAACTGGTTGAATTATTCAGTTGAATGGGAGGATTGGGGAGAACAGGTTCAGAGTTAGGGAGAGAACCAGAGGTATGTTTCAGACATGCTCAATTTGAGATGCTTATCAGGTAAACATATAAAAGTATCAGATAGGTATTTGGATATTATAGTATAGTGATCATGGGAGAAAACACAGTGGTACATAATATTTAATGTACATGTCTTTAATGACACAGGCTAGATAAGATCACATTGAGAGTATAAGTATAGAACAGAGAAGTGATTAAACGATTTTGAGAATTCTATGTGCACAGCGTTTAAATGTAGAGTATTACTATTAAAATTATGTAAAATGTGTATGAAAAAAATGGAATAAAGCAGAAAGTATATTGACTTTAAACATTTGGACTGTACAGAGATTTGTATTATTTTCCAAATTTCATTATGATTTGGTTAATTTTATACATTTAAATGTAAGGGATGGGCAAAGGTAGTTGTAAGTTGTAAGAATAATATAATTATTCTTATATTATTATTAATTATTGTATTATTCATTAATTACATTATTTTCTATGGGAACAACTGCAACCCTACTTTTCCCACTCCATATATTGAGAATTCATAGAATGTGGTTAAGTCTATACTTTCAAATAGATGTTGAGTGTTTGAGCACTCTGATATTGCTGCCTCCCTCAGCATTCATCTTGAGAAATGAAGTGGCCTGCAGGGGCTTTGAACTGACCCTAGCCCCACCCAGGGGCACATGCCCAACATAAGGGGCCACAGAGTCACACTATATGTGAGTTCCTGAAATGAATTCCCTAATGGCCCTGTGACAGACAGCCTCCCCCACCTTGCAGGCCTTCCCCCTGTGTGCCCTAGATAAGACCCCCATGAAGCTTACCACAACTCTTCCTCTTTTGGGTTTGAATTGACCAATCTGACCTTAGCCAGGAACCTCAGTACTCCACCTGTGGACCCGGGCATGTGCCCCAGATCCTACCGTGGCTCTCTGCCTGCACCCTGCCCTGACTCCTCAGATGGCCCCTCAAGTTCTGGTGTGTACCTTTCCAGGACCTATGAATAATAAACTTCTCAATTTCAATTTCCTGTGGTCTTTTGTTGAACCAAGGCTCACCATCAATCTAACACCCCACAGCTCTGCCTAATGTTATGCTTTAACAGTCACAATAATTGGTGTTAAGAGCAGGAAAAGGATGGATTGAGTAATGCTTGCAATCAATGGTGGGTAGGAAAATGCCTTTTAGCTGAAAATGGCTTACTGGCTGACTCTCCCAGGAGGGTAATTCTATCGGGGAGGGTTCCACCACCCACAGGGATTTGGCTGCACTGCTTTGCACTACTACCTATAGCTTATGCAGGATGCTGCCCTGCTTCCCATCCCAATGTGCACACTTGGAACAAAGCAATCAGAGTCCTCTGAATCTCAGAGCGTTGGTCATCAGAGCTGATCTGATATGCCATAGATACATTTTTCCACCTATTAACTCCCCAAGATGGGGTCAATTCCGCCAGTGAGTCTTACACTTCAGGTGTGTTTCCTGAAGAATCTAAGCATGGACCTTGCTTGCTCACCATTAAGAGAATTATCTAAGATTCCCACAGGGGCCCTTTGCATTAATGAATGGCTTTGGTTAACATCCAGGACACTAGAGTGGCAACCCTCACCCAAGTGTTGGCTACTGAATAAAGTTTCTGGGCAGTGCCTTTAGGAGGAGAAGAGGAAGACTCCCCTTCCTTGACCACTGTGCTTAAGGGTGGCACAGAAACTCTGAGTCCTAACCAGTACAATTGGGGCACCTTCCCTCAGGAAGTCACGGCCTCTTCCAAAGATGTCTGCCAAGAAACCAGAAACACCAATCAAAGGTTATGTGCACCCCTATGTTCATAGCAGCACAATTTACAATAGCTAAGATTTGGAAACAGCCTAAGTGCCCATCAACAGATGAGTGGATTAGAAAACTGTGGTACATCTACACCATGGAATACTATGCTGCTGTAAAAAGGAAGGAACTCTTACTGTTTGCAACAGGGTGGATGGATCTGGAGAGCATTATGTTAAGCGAAATAAGTCAGTCAGAGAAAGATAAATACCACATGATCTCACTCATTTGTGGAATATAACAAACAACATAAAATGATGAACTAAAATAGATCCAGAGACACCGAAGTATCAAACAGACCATCCAACCTCAGAGTGAAGGCCGGTGGTGGTGGTGGTGGTGGTGGTTTTGGAGATCAACCAAAGGACTTATATGCATACATATATAATACTTTAAACAATAAAGAATTTTGAAAAAAACCCACACAAAACAGACAAGTCTGCCAGCTGTGTGGCTGCATACCTCATTCCCCAATTGGATGGGATATCGTGGGTCCCACCCCTGGATTGTGGTGGCACAAGATCTAATGACCTAATACAAACAGCCTGAGCACCTGTTGCCTGTGCCTCCAAAAAGTGCTGTCTCTGTTCCCCCCCCCCCGCCAATGTAAAATGCCCATAGAAGTGGCCTGGGTGCTGTTCAGTGCCTGGATGTGCCCTGGTTTACATTCTCCGGGTCTAGGGGCCAGCTCTAATGAGCCCACCACCATTATGCTAGTGGAGATGACCCCAATTCCTTCTGGAGAGGAAAGCGTCTGGCAATGAGTTGGGCCAGTGGAATATCCTCTGCAGATATTTCCAGTGACAATTCACAAGGTTTTTCCAGCGTAAAGTAAAGTCAGAGATAGGGAATTAAAAACTGAAACTCAAAACTACCTGCTTCAAGATTCAAAATATTTTAAAAGACTTTGTACAGCAGGAAGGAGAAAAGGGAGTCTGACTGGTTGTTTTAAGTGTCTAATACTGACTCAGAGCAGAAATGAGGCAACTAGCCAGTTTTCCAAGGACCTGGGAATGCATTCTATTTAAAAGACACCCAGAGCCCGAGGGCCAAACTCATGAGAGGTATGGGTGAACCCTGACCCTATCCATGAAGGGTCACTCCAGGACTAAGTCATCGTGAATTAAAGCAAAGGCCGCTGCCTCCAACAATAACAATGCTATAATCAAGGCTTCTAGTGATGAAGAAGAGTCCTAACCTAAAGGCACACGACCTAAAAATATACAGGGAGTTTATCTCTCTCCTGCTTACTTGAAATTTTATGGTTTGAGCCCACTTTTCTATCACCATTAATAATGCAAAGGATCAAAGCCAATGAAAGACACTCAATGAAGCCCAACTGCTCCATTAAGATCGATATGGTCCAGTAAGTCCATCCCTTCTATGAACATAGTAACCCAGATGACCCAGATTTTATATGTAACTAGTAGCCCGTTTGCACGAAGATTCGTGCAATAGACCATTCACCTGGCTGCCTGCACCAGTTTTCTGCCAGCACCAGGGACCCAGGCCTTGGCTGTGGCCTCCGCCTTCTGCCTTCTTTCAGGGTCGGGGCTTGGCCCTGGGCGGTGGCCTTGGGCTCGGCCGCACCCAACATCCCTGCTAAGGATCGCAGGAGCCGACCCCCAGTGGTTTCCTGCGATCTGTGCAGGCTCCGCCACACCCCAACATCCCTGCAACGGTTTCCTGGTGGGCGTGGTTGATTGGTGGGTGTGGCTTGGGCGTAGCGAAGGTGCGGTCAATTTGCATATTTATCTATTATAAGGTAAGATCCCCTATAGGCCCCAAATTCAGAGACTATTTCTTATAGGGAGCAGCCCTCCCCAATTCCAGGGTCTCACTCCTTCACTTTGTGGGGACCTCCTATACTACTCAGGAGGTCTTGGAGGGAATAAACATTGTAGCCTGCCATGAGGGGATTTTTACCCAGAATCCCAGATATTACAATACTAACAAAATCTCACGACCTCACAGCCAGCCTTTGGGTGCCAGGTCCCACAACCCACCTCACAGAGCACCCTTCCCAAATCCTAGTCCTGGAGCCTCCAAACCAACCCCATCAGAAAGCAATGCCCTGGATGGTTCTAAATAGCCCAGTGCCTTACTTTGGCAGCTCTGCCAATTGGAGGTCCCCAATTAGCATGTATCTGGACATCCTGGTGCAAATTCTTCTCTTTAAAACATGCGATCACCTCAGTACAAAGCCCAATCTCAATGGCTCAGAGGCCTTCAGAGAGTCCTGAGGCTCCCTCTGCCCTAAACAACTTTCTGACCTTGGACTTGGCAGCCCCCCAGAGCATTACTCTAGAGACTCAGTCTCTGGACAGAGCTTGTCCTACCTTCCAGGGACAATCACCTATTGAAGACTCTGGTGGTCCACTGGGACAATGGCAATAACAAGACTTTCTTGGCTTTATTACACACAGGAGCCCAACTCATAGTAATTCCAGGTAAGACTTCTAAATTTCCCCCAAGGGAACCTCCTACAGCCTGCAAGGCATAGCAGGGGAAAATGTAAAGGGAATACACATTAAACTGCATGACACCATATTTCTAAAACAGTTGCCAGTGGTGATAACCTCTTGGTGCTCTGTTTTCCTATTATAGACATGACTGCCCTTGCTCAATGACCTGGTATAATTAACCTATATCCCTGGCCTTTTTCATGGGAGATGCCTAGTGAGAACCTGTCCAACTGCCTTCTTCAATGAAAACAGTAAAATACACCACATTATCAGCTGAAGCAAGGTACAGAAGGTGTTCAGCCCATCATGAAAGATGCTTAATGCCTAAGGACACCAGAGTCATTAGGCCCACCACCTCACCCTGTAATAGCCCTATCCGGCCAGTGTTAAAGCAGATCACCAATGAAAGATTAACAATTGACAACCTAAACTGAAATGCAGTTTCCAACTATTAGGGCTCCCATTCCCAATATTATAGAGATGACAGATGGCATCCAAAAACCTGAAGACCCTTACATTGCTGTTCTAGATGTCACCAACAACTTTTACTCAATCCTCATAACTAAAGTCTCACAACCCCAGTTTGCTTTCAGATTCCAGGACACCTAGTATGGCTTTAACTCAGCTGACCATGCTTATCTAAAGAGCCCTGCCATTGCATATACCTTACGCAGACAAGATTTAAATTCCCTCAAACTGCTGCCTTGGGCATTCTATAGATGCCATTTTACAATTCTACAGCTGCCATCTGGGAACACCTAGTAACAGAACATTTGCAGAAGAGAGGATGGGCCATTGCTCCACATAAGATCCAAGAACCAGCCCCTTCTTTCAAGTTTATTATCATAGTGTGGTGAGCTGAGGGCTGCAAAATTGCTCTCACTTTAAAACATCAACTTCTCACAATCAAGCTTCCCACTGCACTATGGCAGGCACAGTACATATTAAATCTCTTTACCTTTTGGAGGCAGCAAATTCCATACTTACAGATTCTACTTAGGCTTATTTATGGTGTTGCAGATAAATCATATTTTTTTCCAATTGGGAGAACCTCAACAAACTGTCTTTCAGCCACCTTAGCAAGCTACACAGTAGTCTATTCAGGCTCCATCTTCCAATTAGAATCACTGGTGACACTTGATTTAACCTGTGGACTCTCTGGACTAAACATGACTACCTGGCTACATTAAGTTCTGGACCAAACATTTGCCCCAGGTAGCAGCCAAATGCTACTTGAGCACCAAATTTTGGTAGTCTACTGGGCTCTTTTAGAGACGAGAGCATTAATGGAGTCACAGCCCATACAGTTTAACAGATAAGTTCCATCCTGTCTTTGTTCAAGCCAGCAGATGCTCAGCACAGACCCCTTAGCCCCATTGTTAAAATGGAAATTGTACCTACAAGAAAGGACTAAGTCTGATGTCAAGGGCCTTTTCAAATCATAGAAGGATGTGGCTTCCCTCATGCCCAGCTCCTTGCCCACCTTGCCCATTTCCATTGCAGTGGCATCATCACCACTGACCACTCTATAGTTAGGAGGGCCCCTTGGGACCAACTATCTGATACAGGAAGTGAGTCAGTGGTCTTCACCAATGATAACGCCAACATTGTTCACAGTGAAGCCTGCCAGAAGGCTGTGGTAGATCATCTTGCTAGTGGCATATCTCTAGTCAGGAAGGGCTCTTCAGATTCTGTCCAATTGACAAATCTGGTCGCAGGGCACCTGCATTAGGCAATCAAAATGAGACTCCCATGGGCACATATTTTTACTGACCACTGGGCAATAATGAATGGGGTTACAGTCTGGTGTGGATGGATACTTGCAAAGGATAATTTCATGATTCAGGGAAGCTACTCCATTTGGAAAGAGCCAACTCGCACATTCTAATTATGGTCACTGTGTCTCTCTGCACACACACCAATATATACCAGAAGCATGTTATAATAACATTGAGGACTCCTTATCCAAATTACACACCTCTCCCAAGGCCTCACATAAGCCATTTACCAGAGTATCAGACACAGCCCTGGATACAACTATTCCTCCAGACATGCCACTAGCAGAGTGGACCATATTACATCAGGTCACAGGGGAATGACAGCACTCACTGACTGAGCATATGGTATGGCATCCCTCTTAGCTCTAAAGTGTAGTAGATAATTTCCCCTTTTGCTCCCAAACAAAACTCTGGAAGGTGCCCTGGTGGGGACATGTGCAGAGGCAACAGACCCTATTCCAGATGCCAAGTTGACTATAGGATGCTGCTGCCACCCTCTGCTGGAGCTAGTAGGTTGCAACCACTATCACTGATGCCTTCACTGGGCTCCTTTAGGCTGTTTCCTGTAATGTAATCTCCTTCTTAACCAGGTATGTGCCCATCCCCTTTGCCCCACTAGACATTATAGATCCAGATCCAAGTATTCATCTCACTTTCTCAAATACTTCAGAAAACGGAATCTTGTGGAATTTCCACCTAGCTTACCAGCCCCAAATGGCTGAACTTATAGACAAAATGACCTATTCAAAGACATGCTTTCAAGCTTCTAAGCAAAAGGTGGTCCCCGCAATGGACAGAAATTTTACCTGCGGTTCTAAAACTCCTTAATTCCCAGCCCTCCAACAGCAATACCAACTTACCATCTTTTCCAAAGACCCTTCTGCTAGTGCTTACAGGGAACCTATGACATCAGAGAGAATGTCATTCATTCACAGCCACTCAACAGATGGATTTTTACCACCTTTTAAAAAAATTTTCAATTACAGTTGACATTCAATATTATTTCATGTTAGTTTTGGGTGTTCAACATAGTGGTTAGACATTTGGATTTTTAGCATTTTAATTTTTTGATGCACCTGACTGAGGGTAGATCATGCAATGTGAGCCCAAGATGACAAAACCCTACCAAATTGCTTAGAGGCCATTATGCACATTTTGTGGGCCCAGATGAATGGCAAGCACCAGTCACAAAGCTAAGGCCACTGGCTTTGCATCACTACTCAGGTTATAAAGGCTGGTTAATTAAACGAAATTTATCAAAAATGTTGTAAGAGATTGAAATGACAGCTCTAGGACCTAGTAATGAACTATGTAGATCTCAGAGAGAGGCCTCCACATCGAGGATGCCAGTCACATTTGGAATTAAGTTCCACAAAACAGTTCTGTAACCTGGTGGTCCTGTCAGTGGACAAGCCCCAAGCTCCTACCCTATCTCAGAAGAGGTAAATGACCTCTTGCTCCAAAGCAACCATAATCTGCCTTTGGTCAGTCTCTACATTGCCAGCTTGGAAGGAGGCCCCTGCAACATAGCCCCATACAACTCGTCTCCTTTGTTGTGGCTATTGCTCTTATTGTGCACAGCCTGAATAACTGGGTTGCTGGTAAATTCCTGTCCCAGAAGACATAGTGGGATAAATTCAGCCAGGTGATAAATTCAGCACAACTGATGGTTGAGTTCCAGGTACTGCAGGCCCTGTTAGAAGGACTGAATTCAGCCAGCATGTCACCAGGCACAGCTGCTGATTTAGAGCTCACCTCCACCTAGGTTAAATAGTACCTATGAAGTGATGCTGAAGTGGCTGCTCCTTCTTCATACCATGTCTCAATTATATCCCAGGCAGAATGGCCCTCCCAATGTGTCAAATCAGACCCATCTGGATGACAGGTTTGTGCTCTATTGATCCTATCATAGTTTTAATGGGGGTGATCTCTGGTTTGTAAACTGTGAAATATAAAATTAGCCCATCAATGTGCCCAGAGTCCATGTGCATTGTGGGTGGAATCCCTACAGAGTTTGGCCATGGGCATCATGCACTCCTTTGCAAGGTGCACCCCTGATGATCCAACTTTGCTCTCTGTGATCTGCTGAGCTACCAGTACCACACTTGTAATTCCATCCTACCCAGGCCTCTAGCATTTGTATCCAGAATTTAAGACCAGCCAGACTCTCCTACTCCACCTGGATAAGCCACCCTTTCCTGGCCTGGCCTTCACCACCTCCGAGGACACCAACATCTCAGACAATATTGCTCCAGCCCAAGAGCTTGCCATTGAAGATGACAGCACCTCAGTTGGTGTTGCCACAACCCAAGAGAACCATGAAGGAGACAACACACTTCAACCTTGCTGGACATTGGGATTTCCACCCCCCATGCCTCTGCTCCAAGAGGGAAATGACTATCAACTTTCAGGTTGAGTTGAAAAAATCCCTCCAGTTGATTGACTCTGAGGACCATATACAGTACCATTTTTCTGAAATAGCTAACCTACTTATCTCACAGACCTTACCTTCATCAAAATTCTTGCAAAACCAGAAGTTACCTGCTGACTGTGAGGAAATAATAGACATCATTTACCTTTATATCAAGCCAGACAATGTATTCTAAACCACACTAGTCTTAATAAGGTACTTCCTTGCAAACCTCTTGATTGACCTACTTAGACCCCCAAGGTTAGGAACCTCTTGCCATGGCGTTTGCTGCTCAGTGTACCATCACCACCAACACCTCCTTCATACATCAAATTGTTATCTCTACTTCTCTACATCTTATCCACAAGCCCCTCCTCATTGTAAACCATGACCCTGCCCCACATCAGGTTTTTTTTTATTTGTTTGTTTGTTTTTGGTTTTTGTTAATGTATTTTAATGGGAAACTTATAGGAACAGCACCAAATACAGATACCATTAAAAACATGTACTTGCATGAAGGACAACAGAAGAGTATGGTAAATAGAATATACTGTATGATAATGCTACAAATAGCATGTAGTTGCCATCAGTAAGAAACTTAATCATTTAAAAAAAATTTTAAATGCTGGCCTTGACCAGAAAATTGTAATAGATTTATTAATAATTGTTATAAAGTTGAACTGCTAAAACTTGTTCCCTGAAATAAGTTGAATGGCATTCATGCTTTCAGTTCCCACATTAATATTAAACATTCACACACACATGAAAATGGAGAAACCACCAATACTGATTTCTGGTCCCTATTTTTTTCACTTGTGATCATATAATTAGGTATCTTTTAATGTTCAGAACTACTAACAGCAGGAAGAAGAGAATTTTTTTTCTGAGAATGAAATGTTTTCCATCACAGTGGACAGATTCAATAAGACAAATATATTCATGTAAACCTGTGAGACAGTTTTGCAAGTAAAACAGTGTGGGATCTGTCACCGCACAGGGCCAGACCTATAGCCCCATGTCACCATCTATCCCCTGGCTCTCTATCGTGATCAACCCTTCGCACTAATTCCATATAAAGCACCATGAGCCTCATTTAAACTAATCTCATCTAGGACACCCTGTGGATAAGCATAAGAATAATTAACCTTCCACAGTGCTACTTTCTAAAGGCTACCAACAATTCTCAAATACATAGTCTGGACTTCACCCGGTATAATCACTGCCCTCTAATGGTATACATAATGCCTCATTTGTATTCTATTGTGGACCTGACTCCAGGGGTCAGGAGCAAGTCCACTTTAACCTGCCTCACCCATACACTATCAACAGAGATAATCCTTATTATTGCAGCAATGTTACTTTTAATATTCTAGCCACCCTTCCCCCTCCTGGCACCTCTCTGCTGGAGAAGTCCTATTTGCATAACAAAGGGGCCATTTTGATCCCTATTCTGCTGGGACTGACTGTCTCTAGAGGACTAGCAAGCATAGGAATAGGTGCTATTGCCCTAGCCCAATTAGATAAAATATTAAAGCCACCCAGCAATGACCAGCCACTCTGACCAATAACATGCAGACACTGCACCAGACACTTGAGTTTGATGCAGCAACAGCATGGCCACTAGCACAAATGGTCATAGAACTGACTGGTTACATTTCATATTGGTTGAACAGGATGGAATCTGTTCCATGGAGCACACATCTTGCTGCATGAATATTAACAACTAAAGACAGGCACAGCCCATCCTCCAGAAGATGTCTCCAAGTACACAGATCACCACATGTGCTATAAGTGAACATTTTCCACAAACTCAGCACTCCCTGAAGTCCCTAATTTGTTCTCATGGCTCTAGCCACCCACATGGGGGCACTGGCTGAGAATCAGATTCCAAACAGTAGCTAGTCTAGTTGTCATTATTTCCAACACTTCATTGTTATTGCCTTGGTTAAATGTGCTTTACAATGGCTTCACAATCAATACCTATGTCCTGTAACATATCTGCTACACAAATGATTGCTACTCCTGATGCCAAGGCATAGCAGGATGTATTGTTGAGAGTTCAGCTGAGCTACTCCATAATATTGCTTATTGGCAGGCATCCTGCGTGGCCAAGTGGCCTGCAGAGGCCGTGAACTGACACCTGCTCCTCCCATAAGCATAGGCCCTAGATAACAGCCTAAAGAGTCAAAAGTAAATGTAAATTTCTGATGTGACTCCCCCAATGGCCCTTGTGATTTTAAAGTCTCATTCACCTCCCAGGGCACTTCCTTTGTGCACCCCATAAATAAGATGCCCCATAAAGCTTACCAAAACCCTGTTCTTTTGGTTTGATCAATCCACTCTTAGCCGGGGAACCCCAAGCATACCACCCATTGAACACACTAAATGCATGTGCCCCTGTCCTGCTATGTACTCTACCTATACCCTGCCCTGACCTCCCCATACAGCTCCTCAAGTTTGCTGTGTACTTCCTCCAGGATCTTCGAGTAATAAACTATATTTCACTTTCTTTTTGCTAAACAGCTGCTCACTGTCTGACACCCAGGACTCTACTTAAAAGTATTAACAACCTCACAAATAACATATAAACATATAAAAATGTGTATGTAGATAACCTTTGATACTTTTATACGCCCAATATTTTTCTAGTTTTTTATTTGTTAGAAAGGAGTGTGCGTTATAGAGAAAATGGATAATTCAACCCTGAGTTTCTCAAATTGTCCTACTTGTAGTTATTTGTATTAGCCAGTTAAGTATTTTTTAAACTTTCCTGAAAACCAAAAAAAGGCAAACTTGATGGTGTCATATTTTAAATAGGGTCATTCATAGGTTTAGTAACAACCATTCCATTCACTTATAAATCACACTGGCTGAATTTTTCTGCCAAAAAAATATTTGAACTACTTTTACAAGATTCCCCTTCCTTCTACTTTTCAGATTTAGAGTTCACCAGAGGAAGAAATTGTGTGTGCGAGATTTGAAGGGGAAATGCAATCATTATTCCAGAAGATCTTGGTGATCAGATACACTAAAGGGAAGTTGTAGAATTGCTCAGTATGTTTCACCTCATCCTGTTATCTCTGCACTCAGCCTTCTTCCTAATTGTTGGCCCTGATGTCCAACAGCAGCACCATCTTCTCCATGAGATGCCTGCATAGGGACCCACAGATCTAGGACCTCCAGAGAGGCCCTAGGTCCCACTGACCTCCCCAGGAGCTTCCATTTTCTGTTCCACAACTTTGCTACTTAACACACATGGCTTTGATATGTTTGCCTGCTTCAGAGAACTGGTTTAGTGTCCCTTCTATGACTTTCCATCTCTCTCTCAAATATTCACTCCTCTATCTCCTCTCACAATTATTCCTTAAAATAAATACCTAATCCATAACTCCCATGGTGCTCTGCATTCCTTCCTGGATCCTGACTGATAAAGTAACCATTCTTCACTATGTTGCTTAGTCTTTGACTATTTACTACTCAATTTTCTCCTTTGGTTCATAGTTATGTAGCTTTAAGCAATTACTAAAATTTCACACTGTGATAAGAAAGAAAATGAGAAAATCTACTGATATGTAATTTTATAATTGGGTAATTTTTTTAAATTAGTATTTTTCATGGCAATTAAATAAGTTTAAGCATAAGTAATTGAATCATTAAATATTAAATCAGAACTTATTAATATTGGCATCACTTATAAAACAGTAAAATTATTTTAGGAATATAGTCTAGATAAATAAGATCTGTTAAGCATATCATATATATCATCACATATTGTTGGGTGCATGTGTCAGTGTGAAATCATGTTTATTTGAAAATCTAGTCGGTTGCAAATTTGGTTAAATCAAGATTTTCAGTTGCTACCTCTTAGGATCTAATATAGTTAAGACATGTTTTCTGGAAACATAATAATACAAGCTCATAATTTAAAATTATTTAGTAACTTAATAATGGCAATGCTATTCTCAAGAGCATACACATTTTATAATATTAAAAGCACTAAGGACATATTGCTATTTATCCTAAACACTTTTTGATATTAATAAAGTTACCATTCACTATAAATTATTTCCAATAATGACTGAGTTTACACTGTACACTGAAATTAACACAAAAATGGTTGGGTTTAACTACACTGTGAAAAGAACTTCCAGTAATGATTTATTTCTATGTAGTAAAATATTACATTTGTTAATAAAATTTTACCTCAAATTTTCCTATCAATAATTCAAACCTATTTTTCTTTATTTTTAATATCGTTAACAAAATTAAGAAATTATCATTGCAAATTTACATAACAAAAATGTCAGTTATGGAGAATAATGTCAGCAGGATGGCAGAATAGGAAGTCCTAGCCTTTGTTCCCACACAATAACACCAATTTAATCATGATATACAGAACAAAATACCTTTTAAAATACAGAATCAAGTAAGAAGTTGCATTATACCAGATGAGCACAGGACTGGAAATTCATCAAAATGTGTAAGACCAATTTCACTTTACCCACCACAGCCTCTACCCCAAGTTGGCACAGTTCATGCTGAGAGGGATTGATTGCCTCAGCCTGCAACTTCCCCCTGGGGATAGGGAGGAGTGGAGAGTGGAGCATTTATCCATTGTCCCTGGCCTTTTGGTACTCTGACCCAGGGACTAGTTCCTCTTTCACTTTACATGGAACTCTGATAGAATTAACACAGTTTAGTTGGGGCAGCTAGAAGCAAAGGAAAAGGGTTAGGTGTTATGCCTTTGAGACTCTCCCAGAATTATCAACCGAGCCAATTGGTGAACGTCTTTCTCGCCAAACCAGTTTATAAAGACTGACGGAGGTGACTGTTTCTTCAAATGCGCAGACATTAATGTAAAGGTACAAGGAACATGAAGAATCATGACAACATGACTCTGAGTTACAAGAGAACACAGATAAACAAATAAATGAAATTAAGAAAAGAATATATGAACAAAACAGTAAAGACAATAGATAATAGAAACTATAAAAAGAGCCAACAGAAATTCTGGAATAAAAAACACAATAATTAAACTGAAAAATGCAATAGATGGCTTTAATACAGACTTGATGAAGCAAAAGAATGATTTAACTAAACATGAAAACATAATTTGAAATTATCTGGTAGGAAAAATAAAAAAAGAATACATAAGAGTGAAGAAATTCTTAGGGGCATAAGGGACACGTCAAATTACACAAACACACACACACACTAGCATCCTGGTGCACAGATTCGTGCACATTGAAAGGAAATTAATTAGAATATTTTAATATCACTATTTGCATCTTGCTAATGAAAAGAAAATAGGATTCTACTGAGTCTCCTACCTACCTACTCTAGGACTTCTCTGAGGATCAAATGAGATGAGACACGGGAAAATGCTTTACAAATATTTGGTTAAACTGTAAAATGTTTGCACCAGGCTATAAAGCAAGTCAGATTCCTGGGCTGAAGAAACTCTAAGGAGGTTAGTTGCTAGGAAGAGGAAGCCGGGTATTGCTACGTGACATCATTATTCAGTGCCCACAGCGACCATTTCCAGGCTGAGCTGGGCTGTGGGCCACATTTTGTGCCATGGGGTCTTGGCAGCATTGGCTGCTGAGATTTGGTGGGTGTTGCTCTGGGGTGATGGCGGGCCTTGTGTCCTACTTGGGGGAAGCCGAGAGTTGGTTTGTCGGCATCAGGTCCATAGTGCTGTTTATTTTTAAATGTCCAGTGTGTGTCATGGCAGCTTCTGCCTTGAGCGTCTGCCCCCTGGTGGTCAGTGCACGTGATAGCTACCAGTCAGATGGATACTTAGCCTTCTATATATAAAGATATTTTCATTATATATTTCCATATATATAAATTACGGAAATATGAGAGAAGAGATGTGTAGAAATAATAATGAATTAATAGTGGAAAACTTCCCCAAAATAGGGAGGGAAATGGATATCCAGATTTACAAAGCTCAAAGGATCCTGAAATAGCATATGCCTAAAGAGGTCTACACTGAAACACATTATAATCCAACTTTCAAAAGTCAAAAGAGAGAATATTGAAAGCAGCAAGAGTAAAGCCACTCATTGTATATAAGTGAACTCCCATAAGGCTATTAGTTAGTTCCTTAACAGGAACCTTGCAGGCCAGCCCGGAATAAGGTAAAATATTCTAAGTGCTAAAAGAAAAATAATGCCAGTCAAGAAAACTATATCCAGCAAAGCTTCAGCTTTGAAAGACATATAAAAACTTTCCCATATATAAGTTAAGGTAGTTCATCATCACTAGACCTACTGTACAAGAAATTCTAAAGGAGTTCAAGGTGAAATAAAAGGACAACAAACAGCAGCACAAAAAACACATGAAAGTATAAAATTCACTGGTAAAGTTAAATATAGAGACAAATGCAGAATACTGTTATTATACCTTAGTGGTGCATTAGAAATCACTTTTAATTCTAGTATAAAATTTAAAAGACAAAAATATTAAGAATATATGTACAAAAGTATATCAATGAATACACATTATATAAAGTCATAAATTGTGACAGCAATAACAATGTGATGGGAAGGGAGAAGTATAGCATTTTTGCAATTTTTGCATGTGATTGAAATTAAGTTGCTACTAGCTTAAAATAGACTGTTGTAACTATAAGATGTTTTATTTAAGCCTATGGTATTCACAAATAAAATACCTATAGAAGATACACACACACACACACACACACACACACACACACACACGAGTCAAAGCATATTAATAAAGAGAAATCACCTAAGGACAAATGAAGATGAAAATTGGAAAGGAGAAACAAAATAACTAAAAGTCACACAGAAAACAATAGGATGTCAATAGTAAGTTATCTATTATAATTACTTTAAAATTAAGGACAGAGCATTTAAATGGATATAAAAACAAGATCAAACTATATGCTATCTATGACTCACTTTTTACTTCAAATTATGTGTGTCTTGAACTCAAAAGGTAGAAAAAGCTCTTCCAAGAAAATGGTAACCAAAGATAGCAGTGGTGGCTATATTTTTATCAGAAACAATATACATAAAGTCAAAACTGTCACAAAATACAAAGAAGGTAATTAAATATTAAAAAATAATTAAGAAGATATAACAATTATATTAATTAATGCCAACCAAGAAAACTATATCCAGCAAAACTTCAGGTATGAAAGATATATAAAAACTTTCCCAAATAAAAGCTAAGTTACTTCATCCTCACTAGATCTATTGTATAAAAAATTCTAAGGGAGTTCAAGTTGATATATATATACTAGAGGCCCTGTGCATGAATTCATGCACCAGTGAGGTCT
Source organism: Eptesicus fuscus (assembly GCF_027574615.1). Taxonomy (NCBI): domain Eukaryota; kingdom Metazoa; phylum Chordata; class Mammalia; order Chiroptera; family Vespertilionidae; genus Eptesicus; species Eptesicus fuscus. The sequence goes on along the minus strand of NC_072478.1, from coordinate 38,276,083 downwards.
CTCAGCCTGGTCTGTGGGATCAGGCCAAAACTGGCTCTCCAACATTCCCCAACGGGTCCTGGATTGCAAGAGGGTGTAGGCCAAGCTGAGGGACCCCACTGGTGCATGATCAGGGTGGGGAGGGATGTGGGAGGTTGGCCAGCTGAGCCTGTCTTGCTCAGTCCCAATTGGCTGGACCCCAGCAGTAAGCTAACCTACTGGTTGGAGCATCTGCCCCGTGGTGGTCAGTGCATGTCATAGCAACTGGTTGACCTGTCAACTGTCTGCCCCTGGTGGTCAGTTTATGTAATAGTGACTGCTCGACTGGTCAACTGTCTGCCCTGTGGTGGTCAGTGCATGTCATAGTGAGTGGTTGAGCAGCCATAGTATATCATTAGCATATCATGCTTTGATTGGTTGGATGGCTGACTGGTCAACAGGACACTTAGCATATTAGACTTTTATTATAAAGGTTATGCACCTAATATCAGAGCATCAAAATAAAGTAAACATTGACTGATCTTCAGGGGGAAATAGACAAATAAAATAATAGTAATGGACTTCACTTCCCCACTTTCTGTAAAGGATAGATTATCCACTCAGAAAATCAGTAAGAAAATAGTGGAGCTGAAGTACACTATAAACCAACGGACATTATTTGAACATTCTAACAACAGCAGCAGAATATATATTCTCCTCAAGTGCACATGGAATATGTTCTAGTGTTAGTATCACAATATATTAATAAATAAAATGTTATATATACCTTCTGATTAATTGCAATATTTATTGTAATAGACTTATAAGCAGCCAATCTTGAGAAATATCAGTTCCACATTTACAGAGAGCCAATAAATTTTTTTTCTACCATTTTACTTTCCAATTGCCACTTAAACATTTCCAAAAGGAGAGAAAAATGCAATAAGGGATATTCGTAAGTTTTCCTTCAGAGAGTAGTGAACTCCTTACGCTTCTTTAGTTACCACTAAACAATTAGAGCTATTCCAAAAGAGGTATCTCAGTCAGTTTGGGCTGCCAAGATCAGGGCAAATATACTATAAATAGGTGTATAGTACAAAATACCATAGATTGAGTGGCTTAAATAATAGACATTCATTTTCTTAGACTTCTGGAAACTGAAACTGAAGTTCAAAATCAGGGTGCCAGCTTGGTCAGTTTCTGGTAAGAGCTTTCTTCCTGGCTTCTAGATGGCCATCTTCCAACTATGTCCTCACATGGCAAAGAGAAAGAGTGAGTTCTCTGGTATCACTTCTTAGAAGGGCACTAATCCCATTATGAGGGTCCCAGCCTCCGGATCTTATTTAAACCTAATTATCTCCCAAAGTCTTCATCTCCAAATACCATCGTCACATTGGGGATTAGAACTTCCCAATATGAATCTGGGGACACAGTTCAATACAATGTAAACATCATTGTTAAAACCAAACATGATGAGTTACATTCCTAGTTCGACAAGGCACAGAATTATCTAGTATCTTAAACCTCACCTATCCATATTTTAAATAAAAGCAATATCTTAAATCTGGTGTGAAATATAGGTTCCCAAAGATTTATTGAACACAATTGTATACTGAATGGATAAATTCTGCTTATATCAAACAGTGTACATCAAATTTTAATTTATACCTTTGAGAGCATATGTAATCTCAAAATTGCAAATACCTTATAACATGGAATCAATTTAAATATCTATTCAAAAGTACTGTTTAAATTTTATTAGAATATTCCCTTTGATGTGCAAAGATAATTCAGCTTTAGAATGTAGTTATCAGTATCCTTAATTTTTTTCTTAAGCTGAGGCAGTTGGAGAACATTATTAATAGCTTAAGGTTAGTCTGGTGAGTTTTCAAAACACCTATCGGGTAAATTAATGAGCACTGCTTGCAAATTAATTCGATATCTTACTGTCAGAAGAGAAAGAGACAACTGTTTGGTGTTTCTCATTAGAAACAATACTTCTATCTTTTCTAGTGGAAATAAGTTTGCTTTCTGACTTTTTTCTTGAGCTCTGCATTATTACTTCTTAAAATTGTAGTCATCAGATATTTTGGTGCTACTCTGAATTATTAGAAAGAATCCTATAACTTGCAATGAACCTGAGTAACTTTAATTAAATTCTTTGTCTTCACAGTATAAAATGACCCTTTCTGTTATTCTTGACCGTATACATTCAAAGTTAATGATAAAGAGATGGCCTTTGTCTGTAAGCATACTACACAGATGCAAATTTCAATGTCTCTACTAGATCGGATATGCAGCAAGTTGCTTAACCTCTGAGTTTCTTTATCCATAAAACAGGGGTAATAATTTAACGCATTATACAGAGCTGTTGGAAAGATTAAATGATTTGATATTTCAAAAAGTGCTTAGCCTAGAACTGAGGCCACAGTAAAAAATGTTGTTTCTTAAATAAATAACTGGTATTCTGCCTCAACCCATATTATTTCATTTTATATTGAATCTGCCTGGTACTTCAGAATATTTAAGAATTGCTATTCACTTGGGACAGATTAAAACTATTAAATACTCTTACAAAACAAACTGAAACAAAAAGATATAAAAAACAAATTTGTAAAACTCAAAAATAAGATTACAGAACTAAAAAAAATTATAAATCAGAAAAATACTAGAATTTGAAGTTAAGGATTACAAGAGTGAATAGAAATAATTTATAATGCTTTAAGAGCAATTGGTGATAAGGAGAAAATATTTTTAATCTGAAGAAAGTGATAAAAGGAATTAGAAAAAAGGGACTAATATTGGAAATAATAAAAAAGAAGAGCCATCATATAGGTAATAGTAGTCTTAAAAAATAAAAAGGCTAAAAGAACAAACCATGGACTATAATTCAAGAAAATTTATAGGAATACAGAAATAAACTATGCACTCTAAGAGCATGTTATGTGTTTGAGAGTATTAATCCAGAATAACCAACATCAAAACACACTCTAGTACCATGCATTACTAAGCTTTAAAAATATAATCACTTTTTAGGCATGTAGTAAAATGAGATAACATGCTTTATAAAGAAAGAAAATTGAATTCTCAGACTTTTGGAGAGTATCACCTTGTGCCAGGAAAACTAATCAGGAAAATACAATGTGAACCAAGAATTTTATATCAAGCAAAACTCTCCAGTATGAAGGGCACTGAAAAATTGTTATCAACATACAGGAACTCAGGCCGACATTTTCCGTGAATCTCTCCTGAGAAATCTCCTGGAGATGAGTGTCATGCACAGCTCAAAACTAGAATGACATCAACTGAAAGACTATTAGTGAATATTAAATATATAGGTATTACTAGAATAAGATAGAAAGAGGACTAAAAGTGAGAGAATACATATTTGGTTACATTCTCTGACAATGCGGATATATACCACCATTAAAGACTGATGGGAGAATGGGGATTGAATATACACAAAATTTACCTGGATTCAATAATCATAATTTGTTGTTGTAGTATAATAATATTTTTAAAATCAAATAATTATGCTGTATGCCTTAAACTTATACAAAGGTATATATCAATTATCTCAATAAAACTGGAAAAATGTATTTTATTCTGAAATTGAAGTGTCTGTAATGTGGGCTAAAGCAAATCAGTGATTCTGTTCCCTATGTTAGTAGAATCAGGGTTCTTGAGGAAGACAGGAGACAGTGTGTAAGTATATGTGTATATGGTTTTATTAAAATAAGTAGTTTTGAATTTAGAAAATCAATGTAAATTAATATAGCACCTTATTTTTTAATTACTCAGAGATGTTAGATTAAATGATTTGATATTTGAAAAATTCTTAGCCTAGGCACAGTAAAAAATATATATTTTCTAGTGTGTTTTTTGTTTGTTTTTACTGAAAAGGCCTATAAGCAATAATCAACATAATTGCAATGAGCATCCCTAGGCCCAAATTAACTGTACTTATTGGCTAAACAAATATGATGAGAAGAGACATTTTCTTATATAAATTTCAGCGAATCAATGAGAACTAAATGATAGAAAATCATCACTTTATAGCCCCCAAGGAATTAATGGGTCTAAGCACTGGATATCAACTGTTGCTAGCATGTGCTTCCAATAGAAGAACTCAGTTCTACCTATGCATTTCCAAATGCATCAAGAATCCAAGTTAGTTCAGTATTTGCATCCAGATGGCAAAGAATCATGTTGAACTGCATGGTGATTAGGCAATCAACACACACACAGGAAGATTTACAGGTCAGATAGCCTCAGTTCTTCATAAAATATATGACTTTAATGGGCAAAATTACATGTTGTCTAATAATGCACACTTGTATGATAAAATGATAAATGAATACATACAAGGGAGTTAAAAAATTAAGATTACTTCTGCAAGAAATAAGGAAGCATGACTAGTATAGGGCACATGAAGTTTCTTGGGTGTCTAACAGAATGTTCAATTTCTTGACCCTCATGGTGATTGTAGTGTTTGTCCTAATAATTAATTAAGATTTTATATATATATATATATATATATATGCACATACATACACATGGATATATATATGTATATATATATGCATACACACAGATATATATATATATATATATATATATATATATATATACTAAAGACATTAAAAGTAAAATACTTCTTAAATTGGGCATGTGGAAAAATACGAATTGAACAGATAAAGAAAAAAATTTGGTTGGAGAGGGCAATGGGGGAAAAAGGGACATATGTAATATTTGACATATGTAATATTTGACAATAAAGATTAAAAATAAAGAAAAAGAAAAAATAAATTTTACAAAACATGATTTCAGAGTAATTTTTCTAATTGTAAACTTCTATATTCTTTGTATAACTATGTCATAGGAAATCCTTACACTTAGTTAAATTAAAATAGGATCTATTTTTTAAATACACCTTTGTTTAAAGCAAGTAGAGTGGATTGAACTTTGCCAACACTAGAACTAAAATTCCATTTCATTTAACTTCCTAATACAAAATAAGACTTCTGAGTCATTACCATCATTGGTAGTGCATGGCAGAATTTTTATTGATTTTAAGATTAAAAAATGATGCATATGGTCACAAAAGCAAGCCAAGTACTTTGTCTACTAGGACAACTTCTAAGGATGATAAAGTATATTTAGGTTTAAATTCTGGACTCTGATATTGGTATGATCCCATAATATAACTATTAGAAAATAATATTGTAGTGAGAGGCACTATGAACTCTCATATGAATACTGCAAATAGTGAAGCTAAATAGATGTATTGTATTAAAATGTTGCTCCTGAAATGTATTACTACCATATCACAGTATGCAATTAATGATCTACAATTAAACATCTATAAAGAAAATTTTATTTAAAAAATATTTTTATTTACTTCAGAGAGGAAGAGAGAGGGGGAGAGACAGAAACATTAATGATGAGAGAGAATCATTGACTGGCTGCCTCCTGCACACCCCACACTGGGGATCTATCCTGCAACCTGGGCATGTGCCCTGACTGGGAATCAAATTATGACCTCCTGGTTCATAGGTCAACACTCAACCACAGAGCCATGCTGGCCAGGAGGGAAAGTTTTCATACTGAGTAAAATATTTAAACAGAAATTTAAATTAAATAGCACTTTTGAATTATTTATCAAAGACAGTAATGTGAAATTAACATGTCATTAGAAGTCTCATGGCGATGGCTACCAAAACAATTTGAACTCTGCCCACCATGGTGGTTGTATTTCTGGAGGTGACTAAATTTCTAGCTCCTTCTGCAGAATGAACTGGGTGTGGCAAAGTTTAGTCTGCTCTATCTGCTTTAAACAAATATGTATTTATTTTCATTAATAAAACAAACTGTTTTAAATTGTGGTTCAATTTCTGGTTAGTACTTTTTAAAAAGTGGGTTTGATGTATCCATTCATTCTTCATTCATTCTTTTTTCTTCTGCTAAAGAGAATAATAAGGCCCTATGGGGATGGCAGACAGAGCCATAAAAATGGAAAAGAGTAGGGTTTCTAAGTCATAAAGTGCACCAAGCTGCCCCCTAACTCTAAATCCATGTGGGAACTAAATGAAGAGAAATAAAATTACATTTTATCAAAACTATTGAAACTTAAGGGGGGCATTAATAAGGGCACCTGTGTTCCCCTTACTAACACAATGTCTGAAAGATCTCAGTCAATATCTGCTTATTATCCTATCTAATAAAGAGGGAGTATGCTAATTGACCATCACTCCATCACAAAGATGGCTGTACCCACGTTCCCATAAGGAGCTTTAACATGCAATCAGCAGGGACCTGAGGCTCCGCCCTCCCCTGCCCCCTGTAGGGCTTGACAGGGGACATCAGGCCTCATCCCCCACCCAGCAGGGCTTGACAGGGGACCTCAGGCCACATCCCCCACCCAGCAGGGCTTGACAGGGACCTTAGGCTGCACCCCCTGCCCTGGCATCAGGATGGGGGACCTCAGGCCATTCCCCCTGCCCCAGCGCCAGGCCAGGGGACCTCAGGCCACGCCCCCGACCAGGTGGGGCTTGACAGGGGACCTCAGGCCCTGCTTCCCACCCAGCGGGGCTTGACAGGGGACCTCAAGGTGCGCTTCCTGTCCTGGTACTGGGCCTGGGGACCTCAGGCTGCTCCCCCCACCCCAGCGCCAGGCCAGGGGACCTCAGGCCGTGCCCCCCACCATGGCATCAGGCCGGGGCACCTCAGGCCGCATCCCCCGCCCCAGCACCGGGCCAGGGGACCTGAGGCTGTGCCCCCCCTGCCTGGCGGGACTTGACGGGAGACCTCAGGCTGTGCTCCCCACCCAGCGTGGCTTGACGGGGGACCTCAATGTGCACTCCCAGTGCTCGGTCTGGGGAACTCAGGCCACACACCCTGCCCAGCGGGGCTTGTCGGGGGACCTGAGGCTGTGCCCCCCTCCCAATGCCAGTCCAGGGGACCTAAGGCTATGCCTCCCCACCTGGTGGGGCTTGACAGGGGACCTCAGGCCATTCCCCTCACCTGGCGGGGCTTTATGGGGGACCTCAAGGCATGCCCCCCGCCCCGATCTGGAATGGGAAACCTCAGGCCACGCCCCCCATCCAGGCCAGGGGACCTGAGGCTACGTCCCCTGCCTGGCAGGGCTTGACAAGGGTGGGACTGGCCAGGTCTGGATCTAGCCCAATGGGGGCAGGGGCCGGCCGGGTCTGGGTCTCATGTGATTTTGAGGCACATGTGGGTGGGCGGGGACTTGACTCTTGGTCCCGTGGTATGCCCCAGACTCTGACAGGAGGAAGGTTTTCATATACATTTTACTAATTTTCTTTCATCTCTGACACTTCTATTATAGAGAAAGGGCAAATAGCAATATTAAATTATTTCCTCTATTTAATCCCTTTTTAATGTGCATGAATTTTATGCACCGGGCCAGTAGTATTTGCATAAAACCTTAACATTTCTAAAAAAGCATATCCTCATTTATTGCATGAGGATGAAAAATAGCACTTTCTTTGTAAAATAGTGAATGTAGAGATATTCACAAAGCATTATTATAGTTCTTGGTATGTAATGGCTCTCAGTAAATGACAGTATTATTAGCATTAGTTTATAAAGCAAGCCAACATTCCCATAACTTCTATTTCTTAATTTTCTGTCAATCTATTTATTACACAAAAGTTTATAAAATTTTACAAGCATGATTATAATTTTTTAATAAAATTCATTGGATTTAGTCATATGTCTGATTCACCTACTTTAAGAAACAGCAAAGTCACAGACATTACTTTTTTTATCCTAACACAATTGCCTCATATATAGACATAAAAAGCAATTAAAAGGGTATGTTAGGAAGATTATCATAATATTCATCCACCTAACATAACTTGAATAAATGTTAGGTTAAATTCCTCCACAATACTATTAATATGTGCCAAAACTCAAATGACTTCTGTCATTATGTATCCTGAACCTCTTAATTTACATGTGATTATTCTTAAAAAGTTTTCTACTGTTACATTATTTTATGAACTACCTCCCATTATTTTCTCTATTCAGCTTGAAAAAAGATAAAATGAAAATTATGAGCACAGCATTTTCATCTCTGAATAAAACAATTTTGACCTTGTTTGACATAGACATATTTGCATTGTAAATCTATAATGGTTTTGTGGTACAGTTCTCCCTAGACATTGCTAATTTTCAGCATACTTTATCACCAATATGTATATGTGAAAATCAAGAATTAAACCAACAAGGCATACACTCCTGCATTTCTATTTTTTCCCCTCAGAGAAACATTAACAACCTTACTTCAAGGGTAATTCTCCTTCACTTACCAAAATAGTTCATTTTAGAATAGATTTTCAGCCTTTATAATTCCATTCTTCATCTATAAATGTGATGAGTTGTATTAGGGTATGAATTGGGGATATAGAGATAAGAAGGAAGAGAGTCCATGATATTATTAGACATTTATAACTTCCATATGACTTGGGAGTAATGAGATATTTTATAGCTCTCATTCTTTTATGAAAAATGTTGGAAAGGAAAATATTAAAAGCTTTTGAAAAATGTTAGTATGACTCAAAATACACATCGAAGAAAAACTTTCATTTAGTGGTAAAAGATCTAGGATATTAAAAATAGATATTATTTACATTTATGTTTTGTATTCAATCCCAAAACCTTTTAAATGATTGATATTAAATCAGGTTTAAGAAGTTTTGAAGTTGAGTGAGCTCTAATGCTCTCAATCAATTGTTCAATAAAATGCTGACATGGAATTAGGAAGAAAAGAAGAGAATTAGGAAGAAAAGAAGAGTCAATTGCCCTATCACTAGAACTTGTTAAAAATATACTAAAACTTAAAGGCCAGCATTTAGGGATTAAAATGTAATGTCAGAGCCTACTATTTATTTTCAAAAACAAAGTAAATTATATATTAAAAAAAAAAAAAGGAATGGATTTACTGCTGAAAACAACCTGCTGTCTTTTATGGAGGGCGTAGAACACACACTTCACTGGTGAGGGTAGACGGGATTCTCTGGATAGCTCAAGGATGGTTATCCTCAAGGGTGAGATGGATGATTACAGTTGCTCCATGTTATGGAGCTCCCTAGTTTCACTTGGGATATTTGTAATTGAAATTATATAGGCCAGAAGACAGTGCTTAGAATTCAGAGGCATCAAGGCCAGAGAACACATCATGTTGCCTTGACCTTCAGAGATCTCTGAAAATGGCGAAGAGGGCATGATTCTAAGATAAAGATAGTAAGCTAGTGTTGATTGACTCACAACACTAATGGAGATATGCAAAGGGCTCACATCAAACTACAAGAGAAAACCTAAGTTCAGAGTAAGGTCATCAAGATGGTGACATAGAATGTTCCTGACTTCAGTTCCCCTCACAAGAAGACCAACTAGCAACTATTCATAGGAAATACACCATTGTGAAATCCTAAAACAAGGGGCTGAGGCTGAAGCAGCCCCCTGGACCACAGACACCAAGAAGGACTGCATTGTAAGGGCAGGAGGAATACTCTGACTGCATCCCCTCTCCTCCAGGATGGCACAGTGCCACAACAGGAATGCCCTCTGGACCTATGGTTTCCTTGGTGCAGGGGAGAGGAGATCAAGGTAGAAATCCAGCTTCCCCAGCATTGTGGGTCACTTCCCAGGAGGCCCACTCAGATCTCACCACATGGGGTTTGGCTACTGGAGATCAGAACTATGACAGAATGGGGCCAAGGATTACAGAAACCAGTGCTGTAATTTAGTCCTGGCAGACTGAATACCTACTCCCTGTGGTGCCCAAGTAGACACCTCAACCGGTATATCTGTCTAGAGCAGTGATCAGCACACTCAATAGTCAACAGAGCCAAATATCAACAGTACAACTATAGAAATTTCTTTTGAGAGTCAAAATTTTTAAACTTAAACTATATAGGTAGGTACATTGTTATTAACTTAATTAGGGTACTCCTAAGCTGGCCTTTGCTAAAATCTCAAGGGGCCAAAGAGCTGCATGTGGCTTGCGAGCCGCAGTTAGCCGACCACTGGTCTAGAGGAAGAGCCAGGATGTTAGCCCCATCTGGCCAGGTGAATTGTTGATAGTTCTACCTGATTTGAGCCCCCAAACAACAAGCTTTGCTGGCCTTGGTGTCTGTTCTATTACTTTTCCCAGGTAAGGAAGCTAATTCATTGATGTGCTTATAGCTGAGTGCTACCCCCAAGCCTCTCCTGACCAAGAGAACAGGCCTGAGAAGCTGTATAGCTTACAGAACTTAACTAGAGAGCCCAAACCAATAGCCCCATTCATCCAGGGAAATGAGTGCAGCCTTACCTAGGCAAAGAAGCTAATTCATAGCCCTGCACACTGCTAAATAGAGACTTCACCCCCTTCTGATCAGTAAACCTAATCAGAGCACCCAGAAACCTGCATACACCATCTGAGAACCCTACATACAGTGAGTGGTATATGAGCAAAGATCCAGCTAGTGACTCTCCCTGTGGAGACCTAAGCCAGTGGCCCCATCTAGCCAGGGAGCTTGGAATGCAGTTCTGTCAGATTCAAATCCCCAACAGGCCAATATCGCTGATGAATATAAATGTAAAAATGATCAATACTGACAAGTTGAGTTCAGCAGCATTTAAAAAGACCATATACCCTAATCAAGTAGGATTAACTGAGGGATAGAAGAATGTTTGAACATATGCAAATTAGTACATGTGACACATCACATTAATAGAATAAAAGGTATAACTCATATAATAATCTTAATAGATGCAGAAAAAGCATTTGTGAAAATTCATATCCATTCATGATAAAAACCCAACAAATTAGTTATAGAAAGAACATACCTCAACACAGTAAAGGCTACACATGCCAAGCCCACAGCTAACGTCATACTCAATAGTGAAAGGCTGAAACCTTTTCTTCTAAGATCAGGAATAATGAAAGAGAGCCCACTCTCATTACTCCCATTTAAGACAGTAGTGGAAGTTCTAGCCAGATCAATCAGGCAAAAATAAATAAAATAAAATAAAATAAATAAAATAAATAAATAAAATAAAATAAATAAATTAAATAAATAAATTAAATAAATAAATAAAATAAAATAAAATAAAATAAATAAAATAAATAAATAAAATAAAATAAATAAATAAAATAAAATATAATTGGAAAGAAGCGAGTAAAATTGTCTCTATTTGCAGAGGAGATGATTTTATATATAGAACTAGAGGCATGGCACATGAAATTTGTGAGTGGGTTTGGTCCCTAGGCCTGGCCTGTGATCAGGGCCATATTTTCTGGCTGCCCACAGCCAGCCCTGGCCCCCTGCCACCACCCACCCCCAGTTCTCCACTAGCTTTCAGGCGATTGGAGCCTGCCAGCTGGGGAAAGGAACCAAGAGGTGGTCAGTGCGCCTCATAGTGACTGGTCGAGCAGTCATTCTGGTCGTTCTGCCATTAGGGTCAATTTTAATATTACCCTTTTATTATATAGGTTATTCTAAAGAGCCTGCCAAAAAACTCTTAGATATAATCAATATATTCAGTAAAGTTGCAGGATACAAAATTACATACAAATATCAGTAGCATTTCTATATACTAATGCCAAATTATAAAAAAAGTAAGTTAAATAATCCCATTTACGATAGCATCAAAAACAATAAAATACTTAAGAATAAAGTTAACCAATAGGTAAAAAATATGTAGACTAAACTATTAGACATCAATAAAAGATATTGAAGAAGACATATCAATGGACAGATATCCCATATTCATGAACTGAAAGAATTAACATTGTCAAGATGCATACCATTCAAGCCATCTATAGATTCAATATAAACTCTATAAGGATTTAAATCGCATTCTTTACAGAAATAGAAAAAAATATCAAAATTTTTAATGAACCTCAAAAGACCCCAGATAGCCAAGGCAATTCTCAATAAGAACAAACCAGCCATCACACTTTCTGATATAAGACTATATTACAAAGCTATAGCAATTAAAATAATATTGGTACTGCCAATAATACAGACACATAGACAAATGAAACAGAATTGAGAATCCAGACATAAACCCATGCATTAATGGTTAACTAATATTGACAAATGAGCCAAGGATATCCAATGAAGAAAAGATAGTCACTTCAATACATGGTGCTGGGATATTTGGATATTCCCATGAAAAGTAAAACTAAATTCCTGTCTGACACCATACACATACACGTACACACACACAATTTGAAATAGATTCAAGACAAATATAAGTTCTGAAACCATCAAACTCCCAGAAAAAATACATATATAACTCAATAGCAAAAAAAAAAAAAAAAAAAAATCAAATTAAAAAATGTGCAAATAACCTGAACATTTTTCCCAAGATATTTAAATGGTAAATGAGTAGATTAAAAGGTTCCCAACATCAAATATTATTAGGGAAATGCAAATTAAAAGCACAATGAAACATTACCTCCTATATATTAGCATAATTATCATTAAAAAGAAAAAAAATAAATGCTGGTAAGGAAATAGAGAAATGGGAACCAACTGTTTAGTACTGTTGTGAAAATGTAAATAGGTTCAGCCACTGTAGAAAACAGTATGGAGGTTTCTCAAAGAATTAAAACTAGAACTACTATATGATCCACTATTATAATTTTGGGTATGTATCTGAAGGAAATGAAGTTACTGTCCTAAAGCGATAAATGCATCCACATGTTTATTTCAGCATCCTTTACAATAGGCAATACATGGAAATAATCTAAATGTTCATGGGTGGATGAATAAAAGAAATTGTGAACACACACACACACACACACACACACACACACAAACACACACTATTTAGCCATAAAAGAAGAAAATTCTGTCATTTGCTACATAATAACACGATAGATATTGAGGGCATTGTGTTAAGTGAAATAAGTTAAACAGAGAAAGACAAATACTGTATGATCTCACATTTATGTGAAATATTAAAAACTCAGAAATTGAAATAAAATTTGTGATTTTAGAGGAAGGGGGTAGGTAGGTGGGGAATTGGGTAAAGGTAGTCAAATGTACAACTTCTAGTTATACACTAAATAAGTTCTGGGAATGTAATGTACAACATGATGAGTATAGTTAGCAATGTTATATTTCAAAATTTCTAATTCATAGATCTTAAATATATTCATCATAAGAGAAACATTATAACTCTGTAAGTTGATAAATATAAACTAATCATATTGTGCTAAACATTAGTCATATATATAATTACTAGGGGCCCGTTTTGCAGGAAGATTCCTGCAAGACTTCCTGCGGGCTTCCCTCCTACCACTGGCACCTCTCCCACCCCCCTACCTCTCCTGCTTCGGCAGGCGGGGCGGGTGGGATGCACCCTGCCCACCCCACCGCCACCGCGCACCCCACCCCCGCGGCCACCACCGCCACCACCTCTGTGGCGCTTCCCGTCCCCCCCCCTCCCCCCGCTCCCTCTACCCGCCATGCCTGCTGCCGCCATCCGCCTCTGTGGCTGCACGTGCCACCTGCACTTTCGCACTTTCCCTCCAGCAGCCACCTTGCTTTCTACTTTCCCTCCCTCTTCCTTCTATGGTGTCTTCAGTCTTCACTCCTCCCTCCCTCAGTGTATGCAAATTAGCCGCCATCTTGGTTGGGTTAATTTGCATACTTGCCCTGATTGGCTGGTGGGCATGGCTTAGGCATAGCAAAGGTGCGATCAATTTGCATGTTACCCTTTTATTAGGTAGGATTATGTTGTATACTAGTAACTTATAGTATATTATATTTCTAATGTTATGGTAAGAAACTTTAAACCTTTGAAGAATTTTTGTGAGTTTGAGCCAAACTGGCAATAATTGCCAGAAAGCAAAATTTCAATGCATTGAGATAATGCTCCAGAGAATGGCAGTTTAGCACCTTATTTTATACATTACAATCAAAAGAACAGAAGCAAGTGGTTTGCATGAAATCCATTTGTGATAGATTAGGGAGATGGGAGAAAGAAAAGCAAAGGGAAACCTCTGGAATTGGATAAAAAGTAAAATGATAGACCTAGGTGGGTATAAAATAGTTAATAGTCGATAATTAACACAATTTAATAATAGCAATGAGAGGATTTGTGGTCTCCACCCTGGTGTATTGGTTGTGCCCTGAGGGGTATCGAAAAAGGGAAGTTACCCTGACATTCCAAAGGAATGTTATCAGAGATGCAAAAGACAATAGACAGGCTTAGTTAAGGTAAAGATTGACTTTGGTTAGGGAAGATTTTAGCCTAGGACTTGACTACCTGCCATAAACTGCTTTTAGTTAAAAAAAGTTAATTTTAGACCATCCTTAATGGTTACTTTACGTCTCTGAGTTCGCAAGGCTGCCATGTAGGCCTTCCCTGAGCTTGTCAGGTTAGCAGGCGCCCCTTTTTTGTCCACACTCAAAACTGGGGGTGGGGTGGGGGGGGGGAATCAAGTCCCTCTCTTAGTTTTTGAAATTAAGTTAATGGTAAAATAAGACCCTTGTCAAAAGGAGACTTGACTTTGGGTGGTGAACACACAATACAATGTACAGATGATGAATTATAGAATTGTATACTTGAAACCTATATAATTTTATTAACCAATGTCACCCCAATAAGTTCAATAAAAATAACAAAATTAGACCCTTGTATAGTTCCAATTGAGTAGGCAAAATATCATCCATTTAAAAATTTTGTGTTTCTTTTTGAGCTGAAAGACATTAGAACAGTGGTTCTCAACCTTTCTAATGCCGCGACCCTTTCACACAGTTCCTCATGCTGTGGTGACCCCCCAACCATAAAATTGTTTTCGTTGCTACTTCATAACTGTAATTTTGCTACTGTTAATGAATTGTAATGTAAATATCTGTTTTCCGATGGTCTTGGGCTCTACAGCAGCAGTTCTCAACCTGTGGGTTGCCTAAGACCATTGGAAAACAGATATTTACATTATGATTCATTAACAGTAGCAAAATTACAGTTATGAAGTAGCAACGAAAATAATTTTATGGTTGGGGGGTCACCACAGCATGAGGAACTGTGTGAAAGGGTCGCGGCATTAGAAAGGTTGAGAACCACTGCATTAGAACATCATTGGATAATGAATTGAATATCAGAGATGGAAAATTAAAAAATAAAAAATGTGAGGCTATAATTTTAGGAAGTAATTCCTGATAAGATGAGAGGGGCATTGCAAGTAAAAACAATGTCATATTTGAGGCAAGAGGAATTAGTGGTTAAGAACTACTGAAGCCTGCAATAAGAGAATAGACCATTTTGTTAGGGGCAGAAATAGAATATTGGAAACTAATTATAATTATAAGAAATATTAACCATGCTCTGTTAACCATGATGGTTCTGTTCTGATTAAAATGCACATTTTCACTTGGCTGGGAGTTGTACCCCCTGGGACATGGGAGCTAACATTGGAATGCAGTCCATCCTCCTGTCCCGAGAACTGCCTGTCATTATGGAAATATTTACTAGTACAACCTCATGGCGGAGACAATCTAGTTCTGGAGGCACCTACTCTTTACAACCCCCACCCCCTATTACCTGTAATCTGGTCCCCGGGTGCCCGGGGCGCCTGCCCTCTGTGACACCCCCTACCCCAGAATGCATGACTTGTAACCTGTAATGATTATCCTATGCCCACTTTCCCATACATGTAATTCCTACTTTCCCATGTAATCTTTGTCCTTTTACCTCACCATAAGCAGGTGGATTATGGTGGGGTGCACAGCAGATTTTTGTGGATGACTTGCTATTCTCCCATAATGCTGGCATCATTGGAATAAACGTTCATATAGATTCAACCTGTCTCTGCTTAATTGGCTGAAGTAGTGACAGGCAGCCAGGACCTTTTGGTTGTCTGGTTATAATTCTACAAATAAGGCAAAGCCTAATTGCTTAAAAAAAAAAAAAAACAACCCACAAAAGTAAGGCCCAAAATGTCATCACTTGTGCTAAAGGCCATGATACCAAATGCAGAATTAAAACCTGGCCTAATTGCTGTTTTAACCTTTCCTAGAAAATAATTTTTTAAAAATTTATCTTTATTATTGAAAGTATTACAGATATCCTCTTATTTACCCCATTGACCCTCCACCCTTCTCTTTCCTGTCCCCAACCCCCAGGCATTCACCACACTATTGTCTGTGTTATTAGTTATACATATATGCATATAAATTCTTTGGTTAACTCTCCCTCCCTACCCCCCCATCTTCTTCCTTCCCTCTGAGATTCCTCAATCTTAATCAACCAGTCTGGAATTTTCTTGTCAAGTACCAGGAAGGTGATCTGCCACAGGCGCCCTCTCCACCTCTTCATTCCTCGCCCAAATAGGATACCCTTGTCTAAAAATAAAAGTTTTCTTCTCTTATTAATAGCTCCCTTGCCCCACTTCTTTCCTACTAAAAACCTTCCATGTAGTATTACCCCTCAGAGCACCTTTTTAGTTACTAGACAGATTGCTGCCTAATTCATGAATTGCTTAATAAAGCCTATTAACTCTTCAAATTTACTTGTTTAAATTTTGTTTTTTAACATTATCCAGTTGAGTTTTATTCATATGCAGTGACTTTCACACAATGGCATAATATAGGTTGTTGGGTTCTTTTTGTATCCTAAATTCAGGGTTATTATTAGTATTAACTGTGAAATTCAGAATTCTCTGGAAGTAAATGAGGGAGCTAAGTACATGTACTGAAAGCAGCACTGTTTTATAAAGAAAATAAAACCTTTTCTATCTGTGCTTTTCTGGAAGTGCTGGAAATGAATAATTCAGGGTAGAATTTAATTTATCTTAAAGCCATCGTTCTCTGACAGCATTCTAGACAAGTGGACTGTAAGCATGGTTGTGTAAATTAAAAGCTCAACTAAGATAAAACTTGGCAGTTTCCAGAAAGAACATACTGAGCTTGAACTAGGGAAATAAGGAAAATAGAGAAGAATGTTGAGAGCTCTAAAGCCATAGGTCAAGCTTTAGAATCAAGAATTGAATCATTATTTTTAGCAATATAATAAAAATAATTGAATCAAAATATATTTGCAATGTTAGTATAAGTCTTAGAAAGACATGGTTGGCTGTGATTGACACATTCTTTAAGGTATATAAATAATAATTGTTTCCACAACTTAATTGTTTCATTACCTAGTCTTCAAAGGTTATTAACAATAACTAAGTTAGGAGTAGATTTCATTCATCTAGTATTGATTAAATTTAAGTTGTGTTCCCATAAATAAAATTCTGTTTTAAAAATTTAATACAAAAATCCTGTCCCAGAATATATAAAGAACTCAAGTCAATAATGTGAATAATCAATCAAAAATCTAAATTATTAACAAGACAATAACACTAATAAAATAGATTTGGGCTATGCCATTTAAAGATGGACAAGGGATTTGAATAGACATTTTACCCATGTATGAATGGCTAATGTACATGAAAAGATGCTCTGCATCTGTAGGTTTTAGGGAAATGCAAGTTAAAACCACAATGAGATGAATTACACACCCATTAGAATAATTAGAATAACAATAACCATTATCATCATAATAAAAATACATTCAATATCATGTGTTGAATACAGAGAAACTGAAACCCTCATGCATTACTGATTGAAATGTAAAATGATATACGTAGTCAACTTGGAAATAAATTTGGCAGTTTCTTAAGAATAATAAACAGCATAAAACCCAGTAATTCCATTTCACGTTATGTCTCAAATGAAATAAAATATTTTTTACATAAAAACCTTTATGCAAGTATCAAAAACTTTAAACAATCCAAATGCCCATCAGTTTGTAAACAGATAAACAAAATGTGTTTTAAAATGGAATACTATTTAGCATAGAAAAGAACACGTTATTATACATGATGCTACAACATAGATGAACCTCAAGAGCATTTCTCTAATGAAAGGAAGCCAGGCACAAATGACATTACATTACATGATTGCACTTAAATGATATTACACAATCTTTTTCAAAACAAGGGGTGGGGGAAGGAGTACACATCACAACACATTCTGTGAGGCCAGTATCACCCTGATACCAAAATCAGAAAAAGGATACCTTAAGTGAAAAAAACCACAGACTAATACACCTTATAAGTTTAGATGGAAAAGTCCTCCATGAAATAAAATCCATCACCATAAAATAAGGATTAAAGATTACTGTCAAGTGGCATATATCCTAGGAATGCAAAATTAATTTTCAGTTGTGCAATCAATGTAATATACCATATTAATGGAATGGTGGAGAATATACAATCATCTCTAAAGATGTAGAAAAACCATTTGACAAAATACAAAACACTAAACACTTTATTTCTAACAATACTCAACAATCTAGAAATAGGAGGAAATTTCTTCAACATGAAATAGTGCATCTATGAAAAAAAACTATAGCATACTTCATAGTGAAAAATAGAATCTTACCTCTTAAGATCAAGAATAGTAAAAGGATGTCCACTCTTGTTACTTCTATTTAGAATTGTACTGGAGGCTCTACAAAAAAATTAGGCAAAAAAAAATTTTTTTAAACATTATCTAGTTGAGTTTTATTCATATGCAGTGACTTTCAGATTGATATTATCCAGATTGATATTATCTTGTTTAAAGAAAATCCTCAGGAATATACTAAAAAAGGTACTAGAACTAATTAAAAGGTTAAGTAATATGACATATAATATCTCTATGCATTTATCAAATATTTCCTAGGCACTTACAATGAACATTCTGGAAATTAAGAGAATAATTCCATATATAATAGCATTAAACAAATAAAATACTTAAGTATAAAATTTAACAAAAGAAATTCAAAACTTGTAGACTGAAAACTCCAAAATATTGTTTGAAAAATTTTTATCCACTTCCACCCACCCCTGCCTACAATCACCACACTATTGTCTGTGTTCATGAGTTCTTTCTCTTATTTTTTCATTTTGCTCAATTCCTCCACCCTTCACCACCACCCCCCAAAAATAAACAAAGCATT
This sequence comes from Eptesicus fuscus, assembly GCF_027574615.1. Lineage (NCBI taxonomy): Eukaryota > Metazoa > Chordata > Mammalia > Chiroptera > Vespertilionidae > Eptesicus > Eptesicus fuscus. The sequence goes on along the minus strand of NC_072478.1, from coordinate 38,257,108 downwards.
CTTTATTGTTTTTTAAAAAAATGAATGAAAAACTGCAGTTATTGATGTCTTTAAAAAAAAAAAAAAGACATTCCATATTCATGGATCAGATCGCTTTTAAACTTCCTGGCTACTATATCATTGGGTTGTGCATTTTTTATCCACTCTGACTAAATTTAGTGACCAGGGAAATAATCACAAAATTGGGTTTGAAGACCCCTTGGGCCCACTGTAAAATAGATTTGAGACAATATTATTCACCCTTTTTCTCATAAAACCTCACTCCAATTGTGAGTTCATGATGCCAATACAGGCTCCTAGTGTTAGCATCATCTCCATCCTCAATCCCAGAGTCTTGAACACGTCTGAGTATTTCCTTTGTCCAGTAAGCTGTACTTAGATAACACCTAGCGTTCGTTCTGGAGAGGGTGGGGAGAATATTGTACTACCTGTGGTAGAATTGGAGGGGACTTCCTCAAAGAACTACTCTTCCTTTCAATCGATGTGCTCTCAGTTTGAGAATGTTTTCTATTCTAGAAACTGAGTTAAAAAAAGAAAAGGCACTTTTTTCCTTAGAATGCTAAAATCAGCCTTCTGCTCCTGAGTAGTTAACATTTATTTGGTTACACAAGTCAACCAATCTTTTGTCTATTTATCTCCTTCCTAATAATACCATCATCTCAGCAGATCTCCCTGGATCCACCTACCCTGGTGGCCACTCTTGTTTTGCTGTATATTATTATCAATTACATGCACTGCACCTTGTTTTTGACTGTTACATGCATCCACGTGGCTTCTATTGTTCTGGAAAGTTATCTGTTCTGGAAACTTATCTGTTCAATTGATACTAGGGATCTCAGTTTCTAGGCAGTAGCACAACCTGATATGCACCCTAGCCAACAGGGAATAACCATCAATGAACTTAATCAAGAATACAGTACATTTTTAGGGCCTTAATGCAGGAGTCACCTAACTTTCTGTAAAAACCACATAGTAAAATTTTGGATTTTTAGGTCACCACCTACAAGAAAATATTTGCCTTTGCATTTTTACATCTCTTTAAAGTGTATATAACATTTATTTATATACAACATATATAAACATCTATACAGAAACATATGTGTATTTATATATAAAACATTTATATATGAAACAGTATTAACTCACAGACATACAAAAACAGGCCACCCTCCAGATTTGGCCCAAGGCCATAGTTCGCTGACCTCTGCATTTATGAGATAAACGTGTCCTTAAGAGAATACGTGCATCGTGTGATGAATCTTGTGGTGTCACATAATACATCATTTCTAAAACCTTAGCTTCCTGACTGCTTTTTCAAGACTCTGTCAAATACGCTCTCGTATGCCCACTTCATTTACACATGCTTTAGCAATTCCAAACTTTAAGTAGTCATTACAGCCATATATTAGGATAGACAATAGATATAATTTAACAGGATATAAATCCTAAGTAATTGACAGCTGCGCCCTGCTAATAAACCATCCTTATATTATACACTATATCTCTGTACAGACTCTCAGCTGTGTTTGCCTATTCTTGCTGTTATTACCCAGGTCCTTTTATCCTTTTATTTTACAAACTGTTCCCTTGGGGGGAACAGGGTCTATATTTACCTTCTTGAGCTTAGTCTACTCTTTTATTGATGGCACAAAAGGAAGTGGACAGATTTTTGGGAAAGATGACAGTCAAGGGAGAATCGGACCCTCCAGTAGCTCAAAACATTCAAGGGAATATGAATGTTCAAGGTTATCAAACACATTCACCTAAATATTTCCATGCTGTCTCTCACTGAACCACTCTTCTCTTACAGGCCTTGAGTTTAGCATAGGAGACTATACTTTCAATTTCCTTTCCTGGTCTAACCCCATTTACAATTAAATCCCGAGCTTGATTTTCTGAACAGCCGGACCTCTAGATATAGACAATAATTATTTCTTTAAATATATCCTTGGAGACTTGGCTTTTACTTCATGCTCTGATTTAAGAGTTGGATGCCTTACTTTAAGGCATTTAACAAAAGCCAGCTATCTTCATAATCTTTCCAATTTCAATTATAAAAATACTTCAATTTCTAGAACAAGTGAAAAGGCCAGTGTTTTTATTTTAAACTGTATTTAATCTCAAACCATTTCAGATGATTATTTTAGTAATGTGATCCTGCAGCATTTTGAGGTTATCAGTACGCCTGCAACTAACCATGGTGTTTTTGTTACCTTTGGTGAGGTTAGTGATCCATTTCAATCATATCATATTGGTTTTCTGCCTTCTAGAGTCATTCTAGTACCAAATATTTTAAAATGCATTCTCAAAAAAGCAAAGCTGAAGACAAGAATTTGGATGCAGTTGAGATTTCTATGAAGTGGAAGCGAGAGACTGGGGAATAAGAGAGGAGATAGGGTAGAAGAACAACACTATCAGGGAGTACTTTGAGTTACTACAATGGGCAACCAGGACTCAATTGCACCAAGACCTTTTAAGGAGCATAACAAATGTTACCAAATTTTGTCCATCTGAGGTATAGAAGAATGAAGTTCATATTCGCCTACTCTTGTCTCCTCATAGTGGTTAGTTTTCCTCTGAATTGTCGATATCTCAGTTGTATTTGCACTGAGTGGACTCCAGTGGTTTTGAGAAGCCCCTAAACAGAAAGTGGATATATGTGCTGTACCGGCTTGCGATGAGGTCCAGAAAGTAGGACTCAAAGCTAGTGAGTGCCCACTGCAATTCTGGCCAATTTAAGAAGGCTGTGGGCAAGTGAGGCAGGATACTAAAGTCCCACCACGGCAGTCCTATAGTTAATACAAATAGGAAACTACTGAGTGGATAAAGAATGAATTAAGGATCTGTATTCTCTCAGCACTGGCCATCTTTCCTGCAGTGACCTAAAGGATAGTAATGACAGCTAGCTTCTCTATGGTTTGGGATGATTAAATTACAGGCCTATTTGTTAATTTTCCCCCCATTTATTTATTCATTTAAACATCAGATGTGGGGGTTTTTGAGTGCCTGCTAATATCCTATTTTTTAAAATATATTTTATTGATTTTTTTACAGAGAAGAAGGGAGAGGGATAGAGAGTTAGAAACATCGATGAGAGAGAAACATCGATCAGCTGCCTTCTGCACACCCCCTACTGGGGATGTGCCCACAACTAAGGTACATGCCCTTGACCAGAATCGAACCTGGGACCTTTCAGTCTGCAGGCCGATGCTCTAACCACTGAGCCAAACCAGTTTCAGCATAATATCCTATATTGATTGATGGAATTCAGAGATAAATTTTTAGACTTATTTTAAATAATAATATAAATATAGATATTAAATGTATAGGTATATAATATATAAATGATGCATATACTAACTATATATTATATCTGTTATCTATACTACATTATTAGATGGGATAATAGAATGTTATATTGTTAACAGATCTATCATCCTATATAATAAAAGCCTAATATGCTAAGTGTCTGGTGGACCAGTCAGCTGATCAAGCAATCCTACCTAATAATAGGGTAATATGCAAATTGACCATACCTTCGCCACACCCACAAGCCACGCCCACCAACCACGCCCACCAGGAAACCGTTGCAGGGACGTTGGGGTGTGGCAGAGCCCAAGTCCGGGAAAGCCTCGGGTGGAGGCTTTCCCGGCCTTGGGCACCAGCAGGGAGCCTGCACGGATCACAGGCAACAACCAGGGGGTCAGCTTCTAAGATCTGTAGCAGGGACGCTGGGTGTGGCTGAGCCCAAGGCCGGGAAAGCCTGGGGCAGAGGCTTTCCTGGCCTTGGGCACCAGCGGGGAGCCTGCATGGATCGCAGGCAACCACGGGGGTCGGCTCCTACGATCCGTAGCAGGGAGGCTGGGGTGCAGCAGAGCCAAGGCCGCCGCCTGGGGCCAAGCCCCGACCCTGAAAGAAGGCAGAAGGCGGTGGCCACAGCCAAGGCCTGGGTCCCCGGTGCCGGCAGAAAACTGGTGCAGGCAGCCAGGTGAATGAAGGTCTATTGCACGAATCTTCATGCAAAGGGGCTGCTAGTCAAAGTATAACATGCTAAGGCTATTCAACTGCTTGCTATGACATGCACTGACCTGGGGGCAGACACTCCTACCAGTAGGTTAGCTTGCTGCTGGGGTCTGGCTGATTGGGACTGAGTGAGATGGGACAGATATGTCCTAGAGCCCTCCCGTGGTCCTTCCCTGGCTGGCCAATCTCCCATATCCCTCCCTGGCCCTGATCATGCACCAGTGGGGTCCCTTGGCCTGCCTGTGCCCTCTCGCAATCCAGGACCCCTCTGGGGATGTCGGATAGCTGGTTTCGGCCAGATTCCATAGGTCAGGCCGAGGGACCCCACTGGTGCATGAATCCATACACCAGGCCTCTAGTCTATATATATCTAGTCTATATATATCTAGTCTATATCTCTATATATCTATCTATATCTATCTATCTATCTATATATATTCCTCTTATACTGAAAAATGAAAAATACCATTTCTTTGAAATACATTTTAAAACATTATATCATGCAAAATGCACAGCCTACATAACTGAAATTTTCCTAGAGGCTTTGAAAATTCTGAGAAATGTAATGAGTAGACAATAAACTTCCAAAAGGTCAATGAAATTCAAGAAAAAGTTTCTTTAAAGGTAACATAGATAAAAGACCACATTTCCCCTCTTTTATATGGGTAGGATAAACCTGGAATATGAACAATACTGACATATTTCTAAGTCTACCGAAAGGCCATTTCACCAGGCAAAGTAGTCAACAAGGTTTATATTGCTTGCAAAGGGCAAATCTACATGAGCTCTTGCAGGGCAGGTGAGCAAGAAGAAATTGACAGTTATTGCTATGTCTCCAGATTTTATTTTGAAATAGTGTATACATTCTTCAAAGGATTATTACTTAGTCTTTCACTTAACATGTATTTACTTGAAATATGTTTCAATAAATGTTGTATTTATTTACAAATCCAAAATTGGTGTTTTTTTTTTCATTCAAAATAGTTTTTTTTCTTTTCAATGATTGCCATTTGTACATCTGCCAGTCTTTACTTCGTATTTCAGAAAGTAAATGTATGATGTTCATTTACACTGAATCAGAAACAGGTATATAACGCTCAAAATTACTCTCATTTGTAGAGAAAGAAATTTAAAATTTTGTCAGATAGCCTTCAAAACAAATCATCTGTGAAGCAAAAAAATGAATAGATTCTTATTTTTTTTTAAAAAAGGATGTGTTTGCAGAGAAATGAAATATTCTAAAGTTTTTATTCTAGAAAAGTAGTCAAGTCTTAGCTCACAAGACTGTTTACAAACCTAACTGGTAAGATCCATGGTCGGCAAACTACGGCTCGTGAGCCACATGCGGCTCTTTGGCCCCTTGAATGTAGCTCTTCCACAAAATACCACGGCCTGGGTGAGTCTATTTTGAAGAAGTGGCATTAGATAAGTTTAAAAAATTTGGCTCTCAAAAGAAATTTCAGTCGTTGTACTGTTGATATTTGGCTCTGTTGACTAATGAGTTTGCCGACCACTGGGTTAGATAATATAGAGTTGTTATGTGTATATATACATATTATTTTCAAATCCAAGTAGGTTTTTCTAACTTACAATTAACCATGAAACTGTGTTCACCCTCATTAGTAATCAGGAGATAAAAATGAAATCCACAATGTGATTCTACTACAACCTAAAATAACAGCTAAAATTTTAAATAGTGCAAGTTCTAAGTGTTGCCAAAAATGTATAAAAACTGAACTCTTATCTAATGCTTGTGAGAGTAAAAATTAGTACCCATTCAAATATGCATGTATCAGGTAACACATTCTAGAAACATGCTCCTAAAACATATACATGCTTCAGAATTTATCTATATATATAAAAGGCTAAGCAACCATCACATCTGAAACAACCAAACGGATGACTGAACAGGCTGTGTGGGGCGACCAGGCCCACAGTGGGGGCAGTTGGGGACGACCAGACTGGTGCAGGGGGTGGGGAGGGCTATGGCTATGATGGGTGACCAGGCTGGCAAAGGGGGGCAGTGAGGGGCAACCAGGCCGGCGGGGGGGGGGGAGGGGGGCAGTTGGGGGTAACTACGCCTGCAGGGGGGCAGTTGGGGGTGACCAGGCCAGCAGGGGGGGACAGTTAGGTGCGATCTGGCAGGCAGGCATGTAAGCAGTTAGGAGCCAGTGGTCCCAGGCCTAAACTGGCAGTCGGACATCCCCCGAGGGGTCCCAGATTGGAGGGGTGCAGGCTGGGCTGAGGGGACTACCCGCCCCCTGTGCATGAATTTCGTGCACCAGGCCTCTAGTATTTTAATAATGTCCTTAGAAGCAGTTTTTGAGAGTGACAAACAGACTATACAAGTTTTCACTAGTAGTTGAAGGAATATATAAATATTGGTATATTCCACAATTGAGTAATTCATAGTATTTAAAATGAACTACTACTATAGCTATCACATGAACAACTCTCACAGATAAAATATTAAATAAAAGATGCCAGATACCAAAGACTGCATATTGAAACTTCCATTTATATACAGTTTAGAAATATTTTTGGTCATTTTTGGCCCTGGCATCCTGCTTGCAATCATTATTTCGGTGTACAGATTATCATACCTTCCTAATCAATGAGGTCTTTTTCTAGATGACTAAAGTTCTAGATGACTCAGTGAGGTTTCACCAAAATGTCCACTTACATGTGATTTTGAATGTGCAAACATCACAGAGTTGTAGAAAAAGAAGTGAGGTTTTTTAAAGGAACTCCATTTACGTTATCTATAGTCTTAGTGTATCTATATCCACATTGTCCTATGCACAGAATCTAACCTCCCTTAAGTTTATTAGTGCACTAACAAACCCTTAAAAATAAAATTTTAACTTTCATGTGCTATATAAACCTGGGTTTTCCACGATCCATGTAAAGTTCCCTTTTCTAAATCAGAGGCTAAATGCTGATATTGTAAAGACCTTTCCAAACCCCTCCATAGATTTCTCCTCAGAGGTTTTAGTTAGGATCATAACCTTGGTTCAAGTTGATGTTTGACACACTAGAGCGTTTCCTTAGTTTCCACAATATCTTGTTTTTGCATGAGCCTGAACCTTTATAACATCCACCTCTTTAGGAAATAAGAGTGTCTAAAAGTTTCTTGTGCATTTTTTATAGGGATTCCAGCAGAGATAACAAATACCGTTTGTTTCCAAAGTCAAATACTATCCAAAAGCATACCTGCTATTTGCACATACATTTATTTTCTGCTCTGTCTCTAGTTAAGTAAAAGCGTTACATTCTGACACCTGAGATGATTTAACTTCAGGTGACTCGACTTCATGGCAACCCTCGGAGACTCATTGCTTACAACCACTTCACCTTTGACTCAGCTGTAAAAGTGGCTTTCCTTGTCTTAGGGCAGTGGTCGGCAAACCGCGGCTCTTTGGCCCCTTGAGTGTGGCTCTTCCACAAAATACCACGTGCGGGCGTGCACGTACAGTGCGATTGAAACTTCGTGGCCCATGCGCAGAAGTCGGTTTTCGGCCTGGGCGAGTCTATTTTTAAGAAGTGGCGTTAGAACACTCAAGGGGCCAAAGAGCCGCATGTGGCTCGCCAGCCGCGGTTTGCCAACCACTGTCTTAGGGTAATACCCTTTCTGAAAAACTTATTGAGGTATTGATAGGTACTATTGAGAAGTAAGAGACCGAAATTTTGTTGATGGCCTTGTAGCCACGAACAATTTGATACCCTTGTCTATTGTTTTCTTAATACTGAGAGGATGAAAGTGCTACGAGGACTAGTGGAGGACAGGACAAAGCCTTTGGATATAAGGCTTCACTATAGCATCGAGATTTTCTTTGCTTCTGGCTTCAAGGGATATTGGGAAAAAATTTGGATAATAGCTTGGTAGGATATATCTCAATTTTAATAGGTTCTTTTCCAATATTATTTTACGTTAGTAAAATGTTTAACCCACATAGTGCCCAATACATTGTCGACATCTTTATTTAGGGTCCTCATTAAATATAATGGAGAAAGGAAACATGTAACAGACGAAACTTGATTATGAACAGAGAAGTTCCATGGAACCTCAAAAAACAGTCTACTTGACATGCATTTAATTTTACAATTTCCATTTGAAAAGATGTGGACATCCTTGGGAGTCTCTGCTTTTGTATTAGTTTTCTGCTGCTGCTGTAAATAACCCACTGTCTTAAAACAACTCCAATTTCTATGGATTAGAAGGTTAGCAGAGGTCTCCCAAGGCTGAAAATCAAGACAGACAATGAGTAGGGATTGAAGTGGAGAATCTGTTTCCTTACCTTGTCCAGAGGCGACCCACATTCCTTGGCAGTGGCTCTCTTCCTCCAACCACCTCAGACCTCTGGGCCCTTCTTCCATAGCGGTGTCTCCGTCTGACTCTCTTCTGTGTGTGTCTCTCTCTCTCCCTCTTCTCTTTTAAGGACCCTTGTGAATACATTGGGCCCACCTGGATAACCCAGGACACTCTACTTTAAGGTCAGCTGATTCACTCACTCAGTTCCCTCTGCAAACTTAATCACCATTTGCCTTGTAATCTAAGATAGTCCTAAGTTAAGATATGGACATCCTTGGGGGGAAGCATTGCTCTGCCTACCGTGCCCTATTACATTTACTGGGGTGGTATTACAGAATAGAAAGGACTGTTTTTAGTGAAGGGCCCAAGGATTGTAGTTCATGCCTGGGAGCTAGGGAAACTCCGTGGGTTATTTGAACATTTACCACCTGTGTTGTAGGTTTACTCTGAGGAAGAGGCTGAGCGAAGTTGGCAGGGTTTAATTAACATAGAAAGTCTGCACCTGTATCTACCAGGCGCTGTGATTCTCCTTATGACAAACACCACTTCCATACAACAAATGCAAGGTGAAAGCACACAGCAAACAAAAAGGGATGGAAATAAATGGCCTGATTCCACCAAGAATACACAGCAAATGGGAACCGATAACGAAATCCAGAAACCAGACTGTGACTAAATAGCTGAGGAACTCCATGCAACGAGAGCGGAGTTCAGACTCGCTGCTGATTTATCACTTTGGCATTAACTCACCGATATGAGCCTCGAGGCACAAAGGGCCTCCCTGGGTACCACACCTGGTTGAAGGCTGGATTCTGCACCTGGGAGCCTCTGGGAACACTGTAACAATAAGCACAGACCATCTGAATAAAACCAAATAAATCTAATTCAGAGTTTGCTATACAAAGCAATAGTCAGACCAAAAGGGGCACACAGGCAAGGCAGGAGAATGAAAGAGCCTTATCGTGAGAAAAGGAAGTCGCTGGCTATGCGTTAATGCAAGAGGAACATGGGATGTGATTGGATTGGGGAGCATAGTTGCATTTTTGGCTTTTTTTTTGTTCCTAGTTGGTAAGTGGGGAAAATTCTAGGGGTGCTGGCGGTCATTTATTAAGTCCTAACTGTTCTTGAAATATAGAGAATATAGAGACAGTGGCATAACCTAATAATCAAGATGTCACAAAATTATGGTCCCTGTCCATGACACATTTACCTTTGGAACGTGACAAGCAGTCCCGTTCCATGGAGATGTAAAGAGAATCAACATCCATTCATCTTTCATGTCGAAGGATGGCGCTTTGTTTGGCAATTCCTCCAGAAACGAGGGCGTGCTGGGGTCAGAGCAGCCCCAGGGCCTTCCACTTGGCCCTCCCGACCTGCTCTCCATCACGGTGATATCTCTGATTCCCACAGAAATCAGAAAACCCATTTGTATTACCGAATCTCTGTCCGTCCTTTTAAGCCAACAGAGGATCGCTACCATAAAGCACCTCAAAGATTTTGACGTTTTTCCCTTACCACCGTGCTTTAAAAACACCTTCATATAAATTAGCCTCTGGCAAAATTCCTTTCATTGTACATCATTTTGTTTCAAGTCTCAGAACCTACAGATGACATTAATTGGAACTCGCTTTTCTTTATTTCAAACTGCCAGTTACGTTCACCTTGCCACTTGGTTGTCTCACCCTATAGCAGTGACTTTTCCCATCTCATGGCACATGTAAACAAATTACTAAAATTCCGTGGCACACCAAAAATATGTATTTTTTTTGCCAATCTGACAAATAAAAAGGTATACTTCTGATTTATTCACACTGGATGGCTATCATTGTGTTGGCTGTTGCCATTTTTTTTTTTTTACAATCTAAGGGAAAAGAGGTCAGTGCCCCCGACTACATAGTCAGGTGTTACAAATTTCATGTGTTACAAATTCTTGCAACACACCAGTGTGCCCTGGCACCCCTGTTGAAAATAGCTGCCCTATAGCAATGAGGTCATGACACTTTTAAAAATAAAATCTCGGATCTTGAACTGAATTTTACTAGTAGGAGAAACTTTAAATTTATCACTTTATTTTCATGGCTTTTTTTTTTTTTTTTAATGAGCCACAACAAAGCGGGTCTGATAGCAGTATAAGTTTGCACATAGTCAAACCATAGAAGAGAAACATTGTATTGGATTTTGACATTAAATATTCCCAGAAGGACAGTGCACATATTCCTGTCTAAAGAAGGATTACTTATGAGTGTTTCAATTTCTATTGTAATCTTTGATGCAGCTCAAATCAACAGAAGGATAGCTTTAGAAGTGAAAGATGGTTACACGAAAATTGTATGATATTCACTCAACCTCAAATTGACAGTAACAGATTGTTACTAGGATATACACAGTTCACTACAAAGAATTATGTGTCCTTTCTGTCCTTGGCTGTGAAGTTAAACTATCTGCACAGGAGTCAACTTTTTGTTAGTTTTTTGGAACATCATTTAAAAACATAGTTTAGTCTATAATACAAGAGCTGGTATATTATTCTTGCCTTTTACTAAATTTTCCCATTTTTAAAATAAACAAAATTCATAAATGTTTAAAATTCAAATGGTTGCAGTTTTTCTATTTTTCTTGTTTAAATTTACTTATTGGGGTGACATCGGTTTGCAGTGAGTTGTGCACCCACCAATTTTTCTATCACTGGAGAAAACTTATATTTACAGTAGCAGTTCACTGCATTACACTACACAGAGTAGAAGAAGGGAAAATTACATATAGTATTCTAATCTCAACTTTGCCACATCTTACAATCAAATTTATTAACTTTCTTTTAGTATACTCACTCTTTGCACACAGCAACAACAATATACATTTACAGTTTAGTAGATAAAAAAGCATAAACACACTGTTTGTACATAAAACATTTACAAATACACTGAGTCCTATTTATATTATAAAAATATTGAATTTAATGTATTATAATTCAAATGCTGGACAGACTGTTCATATGTATCTTACATTTATATTTATCCATTTTTAATCTAAAAAGGGTTAACTTAAATGAATACTCGCACTTGTATTTTTTTTTAAATTGTGAATTTTGTCATTTTACATACATGAATTACAGTTAAATGTATTAAATATGAATCTAATTAAGTGTACCCACTGACTTTAATTTTCTTGAGATTAAATTGAATATTAGAGATTTTATGTAAGTTGTAAAAAGTCCCAAATTGTTTATATTTTTCCCATTAACTACCATAATTTTAAATGAAATCTGTTGAATAACAAAAGCTGATAATAATACTATTCCCTGAATTTTAACTCATTTTTTGTCACATTTTAATTTATAAAATTTGGCAAATTATATTATCATTAGTGTACACATTTTTATATCTTGAACAGTAGTGAACCTCATTTTGTAATTCTGCTTTAGAATAGTTTATTAAAATGCCACATGTATAATTGAATGCCCTTCTTGAACAGTTTTTTCGGAAAACATATAATCCTACCTAATAATAGACAAATATGCAAATTGACTGTACCTTCGCTATGCCCATAATTGGCCAGGAGGCGCGGGGGGCGGGACTCAGGGTGGCCGGGGTAGCTGATTGGGCCGGCGGGACACTGAGCTGCATCGCCAGCAGCGGCACGAGCTCAGCGTCTGCGCCATGGCTGTGCTGCGGCACAGAAGGGGCCTCTGGGGCAGCGAGCTGACATCCCGCCGCGCGGACCATCAAAAGTGGGGGAGCTGAGTGCTGAGCGGACAGGCACTCAGCTCCCCCGCAATGGAAAGCAAAAGTGTGGGAGCTGGGTGCCTGTCTGCTCAGGCAGCAGGCCTTTCAGAAGCCTCCGCGGCGCCGGAGGCTTCTGAAAGGCCTGGTGCACCAATGATCGAAAGGAAAGTGTGGGAGCTGGGTGCCTGTCCACTCAGGCACCAGGCCTTTCAGAAGCCTCCTGCGCCTGGTGCACCAGCGGACAGGCACCCAGCTCCCCGTGATCGAAAGGGAAAGCGTGTAGGGGACCCTACACGTGCATGATTCAATCATGCACTGGGCCTCTAGTGTTATATAATTACTATCAATCATTCTATATGTATTGATGTGTGCACACATGCATGCATATGTATATGCATATGCAAATGTTGTGTATATGTATATTTAATAAAAGCATAATATTTTTACTTCCAAATCACTAAATAAGGCTAGATAAGTATATTTTTTCCAAATAAGTATATACTAATATCAAATGCATTTTGATATCTTTATAGATATCTAAAGAAATTCTAGTTCCATATTATCTGTAAAATTTTAGCATAGTTTATTATAGTTGTAGTTTGATGGGTTACTAGAAGAAGTGTCATCAGCATGCAGAAATGTTATGTTGCAGTGGACTGGAGAAAGTCAGAAACCAGGAAAAAAAACCCACACTCATAGGTGATGAAAGGAAACTCTATATTTGCATCATATGTCAACACCACCTATTGTTTGAAAAGCAAAGTTCACATTCTGAAATGTCAAGAAGTGGAATAAGTCAAGGATGGAAAACAGAAGAAAAAGACAGGGTTACTAGCTTGAGAGAACTAGATCAAATGTGATGAAAGAGCAAATGCTGATAACGCTGTCAGAAAGAGCAAAGCACAGAAGTTTGAGATGATTGTGTCAAAGACGTGACCTTGGCAATTTTAAAAGGAGATAATATAAAGGGGTGTACCTAGAAATGTCTCAAGAGGTCTCAGCGGGCAAGGCAGGGGAAAGGGTCATCAACACAGCCCATATAATGAAGTCCCAAGAGATGAAGAAATTTAAAGAGAAATGGCAGAACTAGACAGTGCATAAAAATTCTAAAGGAAATAGAAGGAACTTATAGAAGCAATATTTCTGCTTCACTCTAATACCAAAACATCGCTACTAAAAACACTTTTTAAGATAAGATCACAAAGTATATCTTTGGTGGTTTTTAGAATAGAGGCCACTATTGAGGAATACAAAAGTTATTAATTTGGACAATTTCTATTAATCTGTAGCCAGAGTTCCTCACCTTTCTGCCCTAGCTGATATTTTTCAGGATAAATTGGTAAAATAGGTCTATGATTTAAAAACAAATTTAGGCTTTATTATTATATTATTACATTTAAAAGGTGACCTCTTTGTTATAGTCAGAATTTTAGTTGTTGGAGAATTTAGAAAGTTTTTTATAAAAAGAAATACCACTCCAGGGATCAATTGTGCTTTTATAATCTTTCAATCTAATTCAGGTGTTTTACTTTGTCCCCCCAAAAATGTCTCTTTCCTTTTATTAAGGCTGGACATAGTTCATCTGCTGACATTACCTCTTTTCTATCCAGGGATCCAGGGCAGAAAACTGTTTCTAGTCCTTATAGATTATTTTACATAGTTTCTTAAATAGTTTTTATACAATTTGTGTTAGGAAATATAACACTCAAACTCTATCACTGCAATTCAATATACTAGTAAGTCCCTCTATAATATTACTAACATCCTACCTAATAATAGACAAATATGCAAATTGACCGCACCTTCGCTATGCCCAAGCCATGCCCACCAGCCAAGCCAAGCCCACCAACCAATCAGGATGAGTATGCAAATTATCCCAACAAAGATGGCGGCTAATTTGCATATCAAGAGAGCTTAGAAAGAAGCCAAGAGATGCTGAAGCCAAGAGATGCTGAAGGGAGCAAAGCTGCGGAGAAGCAAGCAAGCCGGGGGGAGGAGAAGGGAGGAGCGGAGGCGGGGCCGGGGGAGAAGTAAGGAGAGCAGGGCGGGCTGGCGGAGAAGGCGGGCCGGGGGACAAGGGAGGAGAGCAGGCGGGGCAGGGTAGAGTGCAGCAGGAAACCCTATTGCAGGATTTTTTCCTGCAACGGGAACGCTAGTATCCTACCTAATAATAGACAAATATGCAAATTGACCATACCTCTGACACACCCACAAGCCACGCCCACAAGCCATGCCCACCATCCAATCAGAGCGAGCATGCAAATTAACCCAAACCAAGATGGCTACAGCCACAGAGAGCAAGGTTTCCTAGGTAACAGAGGAAGCCAAGCTTTCCACCTGCCCTTGCCAGGCCTAAGCCTCCACTCAAGCTACAAAGTTTCCATTATAGAAGGTAAACAAATTCAAACAGAAATGGCAGCAGAATGGAGCTTGAGAGAGCAGGCCAGGGTTGCTGCCGGCAACAGGGGAAGCAAAGCTTTCCGCACACCCTGGCCGGACCCACCCGCTTAAGGCAACAAAGTTTCAATTATAACCCCAACACAAATGGCTGCTGGTCATGGAGGGAGCCCCAGGCTTGGCTCTGCTCCAGGCTACAAAGTTTCAATTGTAGAAGGAAAATAAATTCCAGATACCAGGGCCTCTGCTTTGGTTGCCAGGGGGCATGGCTGGCCTGCAAACCACCACAGGCCCCTCACTCAGGCTGCCCCACGCCCCAAGGGAACCTCCACCTGATCAGGGACACCCTTCAGGGCAAACCCGCTGGCCCCCACCCCTGTACCAGGCCTCTATCCTATCTAATAAAAGAGTAATATGCAGATTGATCATCACTGCAACACACAATATAGCTGTCCCCATGTGGTCAAAGATCCTGCCCCCATGTGGACACAAGATGGCCACCACAAGATGGCCAGCAGGAGAGGGCAGTTGGGAGGTACCCGGCCTGCAAGGGAGGGCAGTTGGAGGTGATCAACCCTGCAGGAGAGGGCAGTTAGGAGTGACCAGGCTGGCAGAGGAGGGAAGTTGGGGGCAAACAGGCTGGCAGCAGAGTGGTTAGGGGGTGATCAGGCTGGCAGGCAGAAGTGGTTAGGGGCAATCAGGATGGCAGGCAGGCAAGCAGTTGGGAGTCAGCAGTCCTGGATTGTGAGAGGGATGTCCGACTGCCCATTTAGGCACGATCCTGGGATCGTGCCTAAATGGGCAGTCGGACATCCCTCGAGGGATCCCATATTGGAGAGGGTACAGGCTGGACTGAGGGACAACCCCCCTCAGTGCACAAATTTCGTGCACTGAGCCTCTAGTATATATATATATATGTTTTACTTAGCAATACCACTAGGGAGGTACTCTTTTTTTAAAGCATTAGCTACCATCTCTGGGCAGTTCTAATTCTAGGAATAGCCCTCCTTTATCTTTTCTTCAACTATTTGTGAAGCCTCTATCATTGGTTGAAAACAGTGAAAGGCATTAAACATAGAGGTGTGAACAAATCAGACACAGTTCTTGCCTTCACAATACTTAAAATTTAGAGGAAGAGGGAGGCATTATACAACACATTTAGAAAAAATAACTGTAGCCCGGATGTCAACTGGTGTCCCCATGTTCCATGAGATACACTGAGCTTGAATCTCATTCCATGACCTAGGGTGGCCCACCACTTCCCCCTAAATCTTTGCACATGGCTGGAACTTTTGCGACAGAGATCGTCCCTGGAACTAAACCTGTGCTTCTTCGCCTACTCTGTTCTAAAGTAAGGAATGCAGATGGGACAGACAACATTTCCCTGGACTCCCACCTATTTGAAGACAAAAACCACAAGTTCCAGTGTACTAGTAACTGAGAAGACTTCTAAAGAATTTCATCAAGGCAAAGGAGAGGTTTACATTGCACTTTAGAAAATTGCCTCAAATGAAAGATTTCATTTAGCTATTTATCTGATGACTTTTTTACTTGCTTCAAGTTTCAGAGAAGTGTGGTAGAGCTGCTGAGATCTTACTAAAGCCAATGTCAATCAGCAACCTTCATTCTGTGTGTTTGTAGGTGGGGATAATGATATAGATGCAAAAGGGGATTTATTTGATACATAAATTTGAATAATAATGGAACAAAATAAAAATGAATCTCATATTAAAAAGTTGATAGGTTTACAAATTTATCCTTGGATTTCTGTTAATATTTACTTTTTTTCATCTGTGATAGGCTATTAGCAACAGAAAATGTTTGTGTTCTTATGTTTTGAAACTTATCTAAAGGTCATGGCCAATCTATGAAAACTTTTAACTAAAATTTTGTTTGGGGTTATTTGGTATTCACAGGTAATATGTGATCATACCTCTAGCTCAGGTTATTGTTAGTTTGTAGCTAGGAATTTCAAGGAAATCACTTTTGTTTTGTATTGTTTTTACTTCATCAGCGTCCAAGGTGAAGACAACCTCTGTCTAACTGGAATAGTTGCTTCTGTTTTTGCTTTGCCGGTGTCAGCCATCACATGTTCTCCTAAGAGTCTTGGTTTTATGTAGGGATTTCCTCCCCCACCCCCTAGTTTTACAGTCTGCTCAGGCCACAGTATTGTATCTTGGGTCCTACTCAGTAAGTTATTAATAACTCTTAGGTACCAGATAATGGTAGTCACTTCCAAAGAGAATACAACTTCACCTCTAACTGACCTTGGTGGATTTTTGCATTTTTCCTTTATCTAGCCTCTGTATAATTACTTTGATTTTGCTGTTATCTCAGCCATGCTCTAAAAGCTAATTTTAAAAGAAAAATATTATTAATTCATATTAATGTGTTTTATGCTAGGTCATTCTCAAGATATGGCTCACCATTCTTCAAGAAATGGTCTTTCAAATCTTTTTGGCTTCTCTGTTATTGATCTTTCTCATTGGCCCTTCACACTACAGGTTTCAGACTTCCATAATCATCTGTGAGTCTTACCCCTAACCTATTTCTTACTCTCCTTAAATTTGGTAGAATTGTATGCCAGTTATCTTTAAAGATCAATTCAAGCCAGGCCCTTAAAATCACCCATTAAATTCCAATGGCTTAGGTCTCTCCCTACACCCCACCAAGCCTAAGCTAACTAAACCAAACCAAATAAAAAATATTCTATAAGCTAATACTGAAACCACCTGTTAAAATAATAAAATTTAACCTTCTATATCCATATATAACATATGATTATAAATCATGGTAAGTTTTGTGAAGAAAAATAATAGATACTATAATAAAAATAACATGTGCATTATTTGTTTTGATGTGTCATGGAAAATCTCTTTGAACTAGTAACTTACTCTGAGTCTCTGGCCAGAAAAAAAAGAGGATTTATAGAATTCCTCTTTTACATATTAGAAATTCAAGTATTTGAAATTATTTTCTCATATAACTTTATTTTTCATCTCCCTATAAGGCCTTCAACTTTTTCTTAACCATCATTTTCAATTTTGCTATACAGTCTTCATCATCCTAATCATTCTGAGCTAGAAATACATCAACTTGAGTCTCTTTATGTGACATATCCAGATTAACAAGAAACTCCTTCACAGAGGGAAGGCGGGGTGGAGCAGGGGAGAGATTAACCAAAGAATTTAAGCATATATATATATATATATATATATATATATATATATAATCCATGGACACAGACTATAGTGTGGTAAAGGTCTAGAAGGGTGCAGGGGAGTGTAGGTGGGTCAATGGGGGGGAAAAGGGAGCACATACTTTCAACAATAAAGATAATTAAAAAAAACAAACTCCTGAATTTGGTTATTATAAAGTACAGTAGAATTATTAATTCTCTTGATCTATACACTCTGTTTTTAATGGACATAGTCCACAGATTTATTTTACTTTAAAGCTGATCTATATTGAGTTTGATCATTCACGAGTTAGTTTTCTCTCAATTTATTTTGCAAAGCTAAAAACTGTAAATTATCATTAATTTCTATTAGTACAATTGATTAAATGTAATACATATGAATTATTCCTCTCAGAATTGTTACATCTGAGAATTAAAGAACATATTTTGATGTTTGTAAAAGAACTGCCAATAAACTGATATAAACCTGAAAAGCAATATACTTTGTAAAAATTTTGCAGCTTAAATAATCAATTATCTATTCTCTTCTTTTTTATTTTCCAGTCACCATATTAACTTGTATACAAAGATAAAGGACTCCAAAATTAAGAGAATTTTTATAGCCCCACAGCAAAATATAATCTACTATACTTTTATCTTATTTATACTTATTTTATTGTCTAGGCTCTATTCTATTCTTGGATACAAGGATACAATATAGTGATTTGTAAAAACTCTTGGTAAAGTCCATATACATATTGTGCCTCGCAGGTTTCCAGGTCTTGGTGTAAAACATCTACCCAATAATTATGTATGATTAATATGGAATGACCTCCTTTATAAAATCCATGTTGGACCCTACTGATCACTTTTTAATTATTAACATTTCTCAACCATTAAAAACAAAGTGTGCTCACAAGCAGAGAGATTACAAAAAGTACATTGGGAATATTCCTGCATTAGCCACTATTCCAGATTTAGTATATTCAAAAGTTATCTTTTAAAATAACCAATTAGCATAATATTCTCAAGATTCATCCATGTCTTCACAAATGGCAATGTCATCTTTTATATATGACTGAGTAGTCCATAGTAGTATTTAAAGCTTAGTATCATATGGGGTTATTTATTCTGTTTGAAATATGTTTTTAAATAACAACATACACAAGAATAGAAGTAAAATATGAAACTAAGTGTTAATATGTCTGATAATATTACTCTTATTAAAATTTGCCCTTAGCATCACATCTGAGATAACTAAATCATTATTACTGAAAGATGCATTATAATCACTTTATAAGTAAAAGTTCTAGCTGATATTAATAGAATGGATATTCACTGCCATTTTGAATTTATCTCTTTGGGGTGATGTTTGGAAGAGAGGCCAAGGAAATATTCAGAATTTTCCTTTTGTTTTCCATTTGAAAATGCTTCTTTTTAATATGTAACAGATCATAACTGTTTTATATAGGTAGATATTGTCTTCTTCATAGTACAATGAATGAATCATAAGGTTTTCACAGCAATGCAAATTTATCTAGATTTCATACATGAATCACAATACTAGTGCATCACTTTTTCTTGTGTCTACTGAAAATATAGTGTACTTTTTGCATTACTTTATTCCTAGAAAAACTGAAATAATTGCCAGAATTACAGCCAATTTTAGTTGTATTCTTTTTGCCTGCTGGCTAACATATCATGTAGTTATAAAGTCATTTTTAAATAATGGAAAATTTGTTTCCAGTTTAAAAATAACTCTGCACCATAAATTCACATTCCAGCTTCACAATTCATCATTTAGATGACTTGAAGAAGATTTAGAGATGGCAAAAATATAGTAACAAAATTAACAACTACATTTTACATGCTCACAGCTTTTAGTAAAATACATTTTTCACAAATGTGATGGAAGGAATAAGCATTATGAAACCTTGACATATTAAATGAATTTAAGTAACAATTTTACTATAGTCAAAAATATGAGATCTGTATGTTTAAATAAATTATTAGAATCACATAAATTAATTGTTATACTATTTTAATGAAAATAGTAAGAATTAGCAAAAGATAGAAACTAAGCTTAAGATATAGTGCCACTGAGTCACTAATTTTTATTTAATGTGCTTTGTACAAGTCCAAACCAATGTGTCAAATATGATAAACTCTATGTATGATCTAAAGTAATTAATAATTTTAAATATGTTGTTCTTAGTCTCATGACTCTAAGTGGTAACAATGACTTGGATGTAATGGCATCATTGCATAATAACTGTATTAGAAGTTTTGCATAATTCCACATTGGTTGCATTCATTTTATTAATTATAGCATACTATTTTTATTGAAATTTTGGCTTCTTATCTTAAATTTCAAGATAAACAAAATTAAATATTTGTTATATACTGTGCTATGACTATGCTGAAATTAAACATTTGAAAAATTGAAAAGTGAATAAAGTATGCAAATGTAAATAAAATAAACTATCCTGTCTCCATGATCCACCTTTTAAAAGAAAAATCTAATAAAATATTAACTGGTATCTAACTAGGTGCCTCCAAGATTAGATCTATGCAACCTTTGTTATTTTTCCCCCTGAAAACATGCATAGGGAGCATTTGTATAGCAAAGGTACCTTGACCTCTTTTAGTTGTTTGGTGAAAATCAAATATGGAAAGGACTATACAAAGAACCTAATTGCTTTTCTTTGAAACAGATGTTCAACTAATCCATGTATACTTAAAAATTAGATAATGCGTAACTAATAACTAAAACTTCCAGATAGCAATCAAATCCATTAAATTTTACAGGTATAGTATTCTAAAACACAATTTCTTCATCTATATCTGAGCTATGTTTCATATGCTTGACACACTGACAATATTTGTATAAAGTTGAAAAATGAAGCATTAGAATAAATGGAAGTGATTTCTATAGAGCAAAATAGTGACTTATTACCGGTATTTTTAGAGGGGAACAAAGGCAAATGGTGCTGGTTGAAATAGTAATTTGTTTCAACTTTGAAGTAATTTTACAGAATTCTAACAAAGACAATTTAAATTTAACTCAAAATAGAATGTAAGTCAGGATGATGGGAGCTAGCAAAGAACAGAGAATCAGTTTTCCTCACTAAGTAGCCATTCTTTTGTGCAAAATGATTATTGAATTCCTACTAGTACAGGGCAGCATGAATTCAAAGTGGAGATCCTCTTCTCAAGAGGAGATACAAAAGAATCAAGTAACTGTATCACCAAATTAAAATGACAACAATAGACAAAATAATGTATTCATTCATATATTCCACAAATATTTAGGCTCCAGTCAATGCTAAAAATACTTGGGAGCTATCAATAAAGAACACAATGATATCCACCCTCTAGCAGTTCACTATTTACCTGAGGGAGAGAGATGATAAGCAATGAGCATACTTAATGTGTGACTTTATAGTCCTTCAGAAAATGATAAGTGCTATGGACGAAATACAGAAGATTGAAAGGAACTGGAGTTCTGGGAAAGGGGTAGAAATGAATACAATATTAATTAGGATAGTCAGTCTGGCCTCCTTAAGACATTATAATTTAAGCAAAGGTTTGGAGGAGAGGAAGAAATTAGGCGAGCAAATACCTGGGGGTAGAGGGGATAAGCAAAGGGCTCAAGGTGGGAGAGTACTTACCGTGTTCAAAAAAGAAAAAAAAAAAGTGTGATAGGTAACTAAAGCGAGGTAAACAAGGGGAGGTTTTCTCTGTTGGAAGATTAACTTGTTGAAAGATTTTAAACTATGAATGTAGTCTCTTTAATAGATATAGAACTATCTCAGTGCGCTTACTATTCCTGAGTGAGCTTTATTAGTTTGTGCCTCTCAGAGAATTTGTCAATTTTATCTACATCGACAAATTTATGGACATAAAGTTGTTCATTATAATAGCGTAAGGTTCTTCTTTAAACTATTTTTTAGGATCGATTCTATGCTCGCTTGATTTTGTCACCTTCCCCCCAACCCCCCCCCAAAAAAAAAATCTTAAGGCTTTTCTTAGAGGAGGAGAAACCTGAGGGCCGCATGCCTTTCACTTATGCTGGCCATCCTCTTCTTCCAGGCTTATAACATTAAAGAGCTCTCCCTGATCTCTCACCGGCCTCAGTCTTTCTCATGAGTATCCAGTGAGGACCACAGAGAAGAGCCAGTAACTGGATGTGAACTCCCCCAAGGTCTGTGGTTCCCAGGGCCCTATACTGTCACACAGGCAGCACTGGGCCTTTGGCAGTTCGCTGACATTTACCCAAATTTGCTCTACCTATCATTTTTCTATCACGGCCACATGACAAAGCCAGAGCTTATGTCTTTCATCTCCTAAGAGGAACCTGTTTACATTTCTTTGTTTAGATTTCAGGCTAATTTGTGCTCCTGTGACAAACTCTGTGATACGTTCGGAACAAGTTTTGACTTTGTTATTATCCAGTCTTTTCTCTTTGTCAGACTGTGAACAAAGCTCTTTCTAGCTTTCTGCATCCCAGTCTGAGGCTGGTAGCCCCTCTGCTCTGTGTTCCTTTTAATTTTGTATTTATATTTTTTCACTCAGCCTCCCATCTCCACTCCATTTGGCAGCCACCAGCGTGTTCTCTATATCTAGGCGTCTGTTTCCGTTTTATTTATTCTTTGTGTTTGTGTGTATGTGTGTGTGTGTTTTATTTATGGATTCCCTATATAAGTGAAAACAAGGTATTTGTCTTTCTCTCTCAGACTTATTTCACTTACTATAATACCCTCTAGGGTCCCTCCATGTTGTAAATGGCAAGATATCATTCTTTTTTATTACTGAGTAATATTCCATTGTATATATGTACCGCAACTTTATCCATTCACCTATCAATGGACACTTAGGTTGCTTCTATAGTTTGGCTATTGTAAATAATGGTTCAATGAACATAAGGGTGCATATAACTTCTCGGATTAGTGTTTTTGTTTTCATTGGATGAAGGAACACCCAGAAGTAGAATTCCTGAGCCATATAGTAGCCCCATTTTTCATTTTTGAGGAATGTCTACACTGTTTACCTTAGTGGCTGCACTGATTTACAATCCCCCCAATCCAGGGAATGAGGATTCCCTTTTCTCCACATCAGCGCTAGCACATTTTATTTGTTATTGTTGTTTATCATAACCATTCTATCTTCAAAAAATTATTATTGAAAAATATTCCATTTAATTGGAGGTCAGCATGGCATTAAACACACAGTTAGTTACTCATGATGATCAAATATAGAAACATCAAGTCTTCTGGTATTATAAGCACTAAATGAAGCACACTCATGGTCCTAAAATGGTACTCCTGATAAGACGAGCCTTCATTCAGTCTCAATCCTGCCTTTGGTATGACTGAAAAAAGGGTCTACAAATCCCTTCTTATGTCATGTCAAACCCCTTCATCATGTCAGCAGAGCCACTGCCTAAGAGACCACTGCTAACTAGAAGGATATAATTAGATCTGATCTTTCTCCTCCATCTTGGAAACTATTAGTTCTAATCTATCTTCATTTACATCAGTAATTATAAGATGTATGGGTCACCATAAAGCTTATTACTCAACCTCTGTACCCAAATTCCCATAAATCTTTGTAAATCCCTAATTGGATCCACTCTCCCAACTTTCCTTAATCACCCCACATTCCTTCATAGGAATTAACAGTTTACCATCAGCAAAATGACCACTTCTCTGAAACTCTTCTGCCAATTTAAACTGAAGTGATTCTTTTATCCTGCGCACATATGCCCTTCCTACAGGACTGCCAAGTTTAAGGCTGCTTTTTCTTCCCTTTCTCTTTCCACTACCACGGCCGGATGCCAGTCAGGTTTCCTCCTAGATCCTCATTGCCACCACCATTTCCCAGCACCTTAAAACATAGGCAAAAAATATCACCATCTGCTATGTCTTCTTATTGTGCTTATCTAGTGGCACTCACTTACAACTTTTTATATTAGCTTCTAGATCCTTTTTCTTTTTAACTATGATGGCTATCAAAACCCCTGGTGATTTTAATATTCACATAGACCCTCTATGTTAGGCATTTATACATCTGTTATAAGTACAGTAGTATCCAAAATATGCATGTATGTATGTGGAGCATGTAAAGAAATCTTTTTCTTTGATGTTGAAATATCCTTGAGTGTTGACAAAGCCGGGCCTCATTTTGTTTATATAAAAGGTAGCAGCTCTGACTCCTTTGTACTATCAGGTAGCATGTCTACTAATATCAAGTCACCATTTTAAAGAATTAGGGAATCATCAGGGAGCTGTGTTTACTCAATTTCTTATATCTCTTCCATTATTGTTTGAAGAATCCATATTTATGTAAGTAAAGGAAAATCAACTTTGACTGGATCCAGTCATCCTTCTTACCTGTCTCAGAACCTGAAGTAGTTTACCATCTCATTTATTCGACCTCATCCTGTCCAATGAGCTTGTTCTACATCTCTCCTCTATGACCACACTGCAGTCATAATGATATCTGGCTATTACCAATAGCGCACCACCTCAAAAATCTAAATTTCAAGTAGTTCCTTTTACCAGGTCCTGCTATCTTTCCAGCACAGTTTTCTAGAACTCATATTCCCACATTTTGCAACCCAATTGGGAACTCTAATGAAACCTTTGTGTTCTAATAGATTCCTTTGGTAGTCACTATCCCTATCTTCCTGGCTTAGAGTTCATAAATTAAAATCATAGTCTTGGACACATTTTCATCCCCCACACATTCTACCTAGAGAATTTATGTGTCAAAACCCCACCCTGTTTATTCAGTCTTTGCCTTCTCTGTTTCTGAAACTGAAAACATACATAATGCTTTTCTTACTTTAAATTCATCACCACAACTTCATTTGTGCCCTCAGTTCTATCCTAGAATACTGGTGTATTTTTTTAGAGATCATTCACTCATCCAGTCTCATAGAAAGTTATTTTAAATTTCTCACGTCCTTATTAATATTCAACACATTTTCCCTTCCTCACCCTAAGCTGATCTTTGCCTCTAAGAAAATGTAAAAATAACAAGAGAATTTCATCATTGTATCTATAACAACTTACCTGCATTTAGATACATGCACCCTGTCTGGCTGCTTTTTAAAAAATAGATGCACATCCCTTATTCCAATATAAAGCTAAAACTCCATATGCCACGCTCTCCTTTTATGAAAGGGCTTAATTCCACATTATCTTTTTCCAGTTTCATCAATTTCCCACCTCTGAATGGATATATTGGCTCATCAGTGTACAGATATGCTGTGGGACTATCCATTCTTATAAAAAAGACACCCATATTATTTACAGCTCACATCCCTTCTCTGCTCTTTATAACAGTGAAATACCTCATAAGACTTGTTTATACTTGTTGTCTTAAATTCCTCACATTCTATTTTCTGTTGTCACCACTTAACCAAGCTTTCATCCTAACCACAAAAGCAGATTAGAGATCTAATCTGAAATGTAATTCTCAATTCTCACTTCACCTCTCACTAGTATGTGCAGTATATATTTCTTTTCTCTGTCTGCATTCGATTTATCCCTTGGTGAAATCATCCAGGCCATGGTGTTAAATATCATCTATGTGCTGTTGAATCTCAATTTATATCTTTTTACCTGGCCTCCTTCCTAAAGTCCAGGCTGATTTATCCAACTGCCTGCTCTGTTAATAGTATTCAAATATTTAAGAGGCATCTGAATCTCAGTATGTCCAAAAAAGAACTTTTAATTTCTAATCCACTCCAATATTTTTCTTCCTCATTATTCCATGTATCAAGCAATGGCAATTTAATCATTTACTTACTCAGGTCAAAATCTCTGAGTCATCCTTGACAATTCTCTCTCAACATACGTTTAATTTACCAGCAAATTCTGTCATCTCCTTTTAAAACACATTTACAACATGATGACAGCTCAATACTTATATGATCTTCCTGCTTCACTGTGTTGTAAAAATATACTTGGTCCTTCTTTTTCTTGCACAGAGATGTCAGCATCATGTCTGGTGACCAAGGAAATGTGGTGAGGTTGAGAGGTGCGTGGGAGGCTCTGAAGGCATTGTCAGGTAGCCAGAGAAAGAAAGTGGGATGGGATGCAGCTAGAGCTGGTGGACATGGTTATCATTCTGGCATGGTTGTGATACTGATTATATTAAACAAATAAAGTAAATTGATTGTGCAAATAAGTAAACATGTTGAGATGACAGATTTCTCACTGTGAAGAAGGAATTAATAAACCTAGAAATATGTATACATCTATAAATACACACATATACAGACACAGACTCATAAATACACACAGATAATTACAGTAATGGTCATGTTTTACACACACACACACACACACACACACACACACATACACACACACTAGAGCTCTTTGGAGAAATGGATGATTCCATAACTATGGCAAGAATATTTAGCATATTCTTGTTCCAAAAGCAATGAATGCTCAAAGAATCATGGGAAAGTATCAAAAAAGATATAGAAGCCAGTTAGAAGTGACTCCTAATGACAAAATTTGGACAATTTGAGCATTAGGAAATACATTACATGAAATAGAAATTCATGAGTCTATATGATAATGAATAGATAAATTATAGAGTATAAATGAAAAATGAGGAAAAACTTTTCCTTGCGGCAAACTACCAACTAAAAAGTAGAAGGAATATGGGTACAGAAAATCATCAATGGTAAACATCTGTGTGATGGTTGGTTCAAGTGGGAGCCATAAATGAATGCTAAAGTGGATATTTGATGAGGGTCAGAGTACTTACATTGTCTCTGAATAACTTCTCACATTCTGCTGGGTATTATGGAGACGTTTGGCAGACACCAGCATAATGCATGGTCAGAGTCCAGTCATACCAAAACAGTGATCAAAATGTACCAGTGGTAAATTTATTTAATTCTCAAATATTTCCTTGCTCATCTTGGTCACTTAACAATAATTCACTAATAAGTTAATATCTCTCTGGAGTTGTTCATTGGCCACAAGTTGTATAGCAAGGGACCTTAGGGGAACATATGATTCAGCGTATTCATTAAAGGATATTAGAGATGGCTCACTTATTAACCCTAAGAATGGTTACTGCTATATTCATGAAAAAGCCTTCATTGGGTATTTACTACACTCTCTTATAAGGGCTGCTGTGCATTACAACCAATGATAAGGCCAATGGTCTATCATGATATCTCACTAGATTTGAAGTATATATCACAATAATTATCTATTGTTTTCAAGGGAGGCAATTCTCTGATTGACCGTCTTCACTCATTCAATAAATAGATGTGAAGAAAGCAATGGAAAATATATCTATTAATCTATTTTGGTTCTGTAAATGCAAACATCACTTAGAAGTATTATGCCCTATAGGTTTTTGTTTTATTTTTTTGCTGGTGAACAAAGCTAGTTTATTCATTCATTAACACTGCTAAATCTAGAATTTAGAATTATATAAAGGTACACAAACACTTACCAAAGAATTTTGAACAAAGGATAAACAGGGTGGTGGTATACTCCTAGGGGAACAGATGAACATTTATAGATCTAAATATTGTCTCAAACATTTTAGCTGAGTGTATCCTAAATATTCAAAGCCTTGACTATTTCATTTGATCAGCTCCAAAACAAAATCTCCTTTCCTTAGTTTTAATACATAACTGAATAAGGCATGTACTCATGTTCCTATTTAACAGATAGCCAAAAAGAATCAGAAAGATCAAAGGACTTTGCCAAGGTTCATAGCTTTCAGGTGGCAAATTTGGTATTCAGAGCTTAGTTTTTATGAATTAGAAGCTATATTAGTGTATATTGTGCTCTTTCCCAAGTTTTAATTGCAGAATTAGGGAAGTGCTAAAAGTTATTGAATTGTGTAATAGGAGCTATAAGATAGACATTTGTCATTTTTTTTTAATCCAACTCAGAGCTCTGCCCAGATCTCCCCAAAGTCCTTCCATAATTTCTTAAACTTCTTGGCTTCAGAGATCTTTTGCTTCCTAAGGCCTGCACCTACAACTTTTCTTCAAAGGACTATCTTCAGGCTATTAGATTGTGTCCATATTTACAGAAAACCAGTAGTATTTGGAAATTCACATCCCTTTAGGGTGCACTCTAAGCCAATGGATGATGAATTGGAAGAGTAGAAAATTTTAGCTCACTTCTCTTAAAGTGGTATAATCTATGGTAACTTTCACTCTGGATTGTCCTCTCATACCTTATTATCTGAGTAATACAAGAATCTCTGGACTCCCTCAACCCCTTCACTCAAGCCAAGGCACAAGATCATCTAGTAAGTTCTTAGGTATTATGTAATACTAGAGGCCCGGTGCACGAAATTTGTGCACGGGGGCGGGGGTGTCCCTCAGTCCAGCCTGTACCCTCTCCAATCTGGGACCCCTTCGAGGGATGTCCGACTGCCTGTGTAGGATTGGGCCTAAATGGACAGTCGGACATCCCTCTCACAATCCAGGACTGCTGGCTCCAAACTGCTCGCCTGCCTGCCTTCCTGATTACCCCTAACCACTTCTGCCTGCCAGCCTGATCACCCCCTAACCACTCCCCTGCCAGCCTGATTGATGCCTAACTGCTCCCCTGCCAGCCTGTTTGCCCCTAACTGCTGTCCCCTGCAGGCCTGGTCACCCCTAACTGCCGTCCCCTGCAGGCCTGGTCACCCCTAACTGCCGTCCCCTGCAGGCCTGGTCACCCCTAACTGCCGTCCCCTGCAGGCCTGGTCCCCCTCAACTGCTCTCCACTACAGGCCTGGGTCCCCCACAAGTGCCCTTCCCTGCAGGCCCTGTCACCCCTAACTTCCCTACTCTGCTGGCCTGGTCCCCCACAACTGCTCTCCACTGCAGGCCTGGGTCCCCCACAACTGCCCTTCCCTGCAGGCCCTGTCACCCCCAACTTCCCTCCTCTGCTGGCCTGGTCCCTCCCAACTGCCCTCCCCTGCTGGCCATCTTGTGGTGGCCACCTTGTGTCCACATGGGGGCAGGATCTTTGACCACATGGGGGCAGCAATCTTGTGTGTTGGAATGATGGTCAATCTGCATATTACTCTTTTATTAGATAGGATAGGGGCCTGGTGCATGGGTGGGAGCCAGCTGGTTTGCCCTGGAAGGTGTCCCAGATCAGGGTGGGGGTTCCCTTGGAGTGTGGGATGCCCTGGGTGAGGGGCCTGTGGTGGTTTGCAGGCCAGCCACGTCCCCTGGTGACCCAAGAGGAGGCCCTGGTATCTGGGGTTTATTTATCTTCTACAATTGAAACTTTGTAGCCTGGAGCAGAGGCCTGGGCCGGCCAGGGTGTGCGGAAAACTTGGCTTCCTCCATTGCCGGGGGCAACCCTAGCCTCCCGCTCTTTCCAGCTCCGTCGCTGCCATTTCTGTTTAGATTTGTTTACCTTCTATAATTGAAACTTTGCAGCCTTGAGTGGAGGCCTGGGCCGGCAAGGGCAGGCGAAAAGCTTGGCTTCCTCCATTGCCTGGGAAACCCAAGCCTCCCACCTGCTCTCTGTGGCTGTAACCATCTTGGTTGGGTTTATTTGCATACTCGCTCCTGATTGGCTGGTGGGCGTGGCTTGTGGGTGTAGCGGAGTGATGGTTAATTTGCATATTACTCTTTTATTAGATAGGATAATAGTTCTGTTTTATTATGTTCACTTCTGTGTGCCATGTAACTAATTTCTCAACATTCTGACAAGCCAATGCTGATATCTCCATAGTATTTTTTGTATGTCATTGTTTAAATTTTTACTTATTGATTGATTTGAGAGAGAGAGAGAGAGAGAGAGAGAGATTAATTTGTTGTTCCACTTATTTATGCATTCATTGGTTGCTTCTTGTATGTGCCCTGACTGGAGGTTGAACCTGCAACCTTGGTGTATTGGGATGGCACTCTAACTGAGCTACCCAGCCAGGACATGTATTCCATTGTTATTTTCCAAGTTCCAGGGGACTTTGCCAGGGTATGAATTCTGAGTCATGTGTGAGTATTTGTTTAGTTAACAAACTCTCCTTTATCCAGCCTCATAATCTACTTAGGACTCACTGTCCTAACACTCTGCATATCTAATTCTAGGTGTGCTTTCTCTGTCCCCATACCTCTTTTAGTAGATAATCCTCCTTCTTCTCTCTTAGCATTACTCAACCATGCCATGCTGTGACTTGAATGTAGTGAGGGGTGGTGGAGAATGAATTAGATAAGCTGGGGTTGAAAGTAGGTGCTATTTTATGAATGGGGCTCCCTGGTAGTGACAAGTATCATAGAATTCAGAATAGCAGAAACTGCATGCCAGCACTTAGTCATTAGAAGCCAGGTAGATGGCCTTACCTAAATCAGTAGCAAGATCAGAACAGGAACTATGGTATCCTGAACCACAGGGAAGTTAGACAATGGCTAAAAGAATGTGCAATATTTCTAGTGATGGGTTAGATGAGCAGTTTATAATATTATTGCCGAACACATATAATAAAGAAATACCAAGAGTGGACAAGCAGAAGATATAGTGAGTTGCCTCTTACTCAGTTTCCAGTCTTGCAGTAGTACCCAGGACCAGAATCTAGTAAATAAAAGTGGGACAACACCTCAGCAAGTGAATTCTATAGTGGCTTCTCTAGTCCTTTCCAAAGACGGTTTCTGCCATTTTCTCATATCTTTCAAGGGTTATTGGATATAGAGTCAGAATTGATACTGATCCCTGGGAGCCCAAAGTGAACATTGTGGCCCCATGTTTGAACAGAGGTTAATGAGGCAGGTAATACGTGCAGTCCTGGTGTAGGTCTGTTTCATGGTGGGTCTAATAGGTTCACAAACACACCAGCTGATTATTTCTCTGGTTTCATAATGCTGGACATATTTAGAAGCTGGAAGAACTCTAATATTAGTTCTTTGAAATATGGAATCAGAATTAATATAGTAGGAAAAGGCAGGTGAGAAACCTTACCAAGAGTAATAAATATTTTTAAAAAATAACTAATTTTAAGTAGAATTGGTTCACTTTTAAAGATTTCAAGGGCTCAGGGGTTTGTGGGTTTCATTAGTTCCCCAATGAACTGAACAATATAGATTATGAACAAAACAAATGGATCACGGTGGGTGTCAATGAACTACCACTAATTTATCATGGTAGCCTCAATAGTAGCTACTGTGCTGGATGTAATAATTTTACTAGAACATTTAAGCAATTTTACTAGAACTCTTGTGTTTTTTTTACATGGCTATTAATCTGGAAAATATTGATCATGAGGGAAGAAGAGAAGGAATTCACATTCATCTGAAAAACAGAACACATTCAATGTCATGCTCCAGGGCTTTATATTATGTTATATTGTGAGTCTTGCCCTCTGTCACGATATACCATAATCTGAATAGAAAGTGAATTTCTTGACATTCTGGAGAAGAAAACATTGAGCCACCTATTGATGAGATCATATTAATTGGACCTAATGAGCATACAGGTGTTCTGGATACCCTGGCTAGACAATGTGCTCCAAAAGGTACTCCAGATCAATGAGTATGTAAACATGCCACTAGTCTTACTGTATCTGACAACACCCAGAAACCTCAAGCCTGATGGAGCATTGGCAAAGTTTCAGATGAGGCATAACTTAGACAGGTGCTGTCATTCAATATGTGTAATATTCCTTAAACTTTTGGCCATAATATGTAGAAGATATAGGTCCAATAACCAAAGGGAGAAGTAGAAGTAGTCATCTTAACCATCATATTCAGAGACCCACCTAGTGCTTTCTGATACCACAGCTTTATGTTTCTTGGGTCTAGTTGTATGTGTGGCAAGTGAAAAAAAAAAAAAACCTCCTTGTATTTGACTGATTCAATTATTATTTGGAGCTTATACAATATTTATGTCATGGTTCCCAGACTGGGGCACTCCCATTATGAAAACTGTAAGTTTTGCTATGAATGTCACCTCATTTGAGCTCCTTATTTCTGTAGACCAAAAAGCATAGTAAGGAATCACTGTACTTATTGGGGCTAATATTCATAAGAAAGTGTTATGTGAGCAGGGAAGGGCATGTCTGAAATGCAAGGGATACAGTGGAGTGTACAGTGGGCATGGTTCTTCCAGTTTTCCGCATGAAGAGACAAGTATTACAACAATGACCCCATCAGACATGATAACTATGGTCAATGACTGGTTTAACTTTTTCCCTCCCAGACAATTCACCTAGTCCAGCAGAAGCACTGCTTGAGGAAGAGGATGATCTAGAATGTTTTGCAGAGCAGAAAGATAGTCAATGTCAATTATAGTCTTAGGACAAGCTGCAGAAGCCTAGACAGCAGCTAATCTCACTGTCCCTCATCTTGAATACTGGTATGTTTTTAGCCAAAATAGTCACAAATGATAACTTGAAGAATCCATCAAAGTTTAGAGTAAACTTAATATAAGAAGTGAGTGGGTATGAGGTACATCAATTTCATAGATCTTTGCCAAGAACCAACTCTGGTGTCATTGGTTATTTCTATTGTTTTTCTGATTCACTTTTCTATTTTATCTATTTCATTGATTCCTTTCTTCTGTTTGCTTTTGGTTTAGTTTGCTCTTCTCTTTCAAGTTTCTTAAAGTGGAAGATTAAGTTATGCTTTTACATTTTTAATGAGTTTCAATGATTTCTTTATTTTTACCTCAGATACTTTTTAAAATTTAAATCAAGTTTACCTGACAATTTAAAAGCATTTACATAGCTACATATTAAAATCCTAAATTTATTCCGGTATTTCTCAATATATACTGATGTTTAACTAATGTTAATTTTTATTCATTTTAGAGGATGAGATATGGGATGATACTTTACATTATTCTATAGTTTACTTAATTGATAGAATACATCATAAAGTATATGTACCATTTTAACTAAAAATTAAATAAAAATTAAGACAAAAATAGAAATATAATTAATGATAGGCCTAATGAATTCTTCAACTCACCTAATCAAAATGATTTAGACTTAACAATAGTCTATAGCTCTTGATTACTTACTGAAAAAATGTACTTTATTTTCATTATGTAAAAAATGAATATTTCTAAAAATTATCCATACATGTAATGATTTATTATATCTGGCTCCAAGTTATGATTATTTAGAAAGTATATTCAATATGCTTCAAAAAGTTTTTGAGGCAGCTTCATATTAATAATAATAAAATTTTAATTAAAAAATCAGAATAGAGATCACACAAAAAAGATGAGTAGCTATGATATGGCATTTTGAATGAACTAAGTAAAAATTAACATTGGCCTGGCCAGTGTTTCTCAGTGGTTGGAGCATCACACCATACACAAGAAGGTAGCAGGTTTGATTCCAGTCAGGACACATGCCTAGGTAGGAAGTTCAGTCCCTAGTTGGGGAGTTGGGAAGAGTGAGAGAGGCAACAAATGGATGTTTCTCTCTTGCATTGATGTTTCTTTCTCTTTCCATCTCTCTCCCTTTCTCTCTAAAAATCAATAAACATATCCTCAGGTGAAGATTTTTAAAAATTTAACATCGATTTCTTTGGTATATTCAAATGTCATATTCTGATATACAAATATGTCAAATAATCTGAAGGTAAAAATTTCCTGGGAACAAAGATGGAAAAAAAATGTGTCACATGTTTCAACATAAAGGATGAATTAAACATAGGAAATCTACTGGAAAATTAACTCTACTTTTTTTTCTTTTTACATAAAGCAAATAAATAATTTTACACAGATGCTTCTATATATAGCATCTCTAAATGCTGAAGTCATAACACTGAGTCAAAAGGCTGACATATCCCATTTAAATATCATATATAGGTTTACAAGTGTATTCCACTCTAGAAATAATATGAATGAGTATTAATATGAATGATAGTTAAATAATTCATTAGTTAGGAAAACATACTAAAAACTTGAATGTGTTTTTATGTCCCTTTTTTTTTTCCCGAGGAGCTAAGCCTAAATAACTTGACAGACAAGGCAACTTCTTTAGGAAATTTATCATCACCTGAAAGAAAATAATTCTATGGATAAGACATTGCATAATGATTTATCAAAACATAATCCCAAACTTTAAGGTACTATAGATACTAAAATAATAAGGTAAATCCCTAAGAAACAGCACCAGAAATTTCCCTTGTCATTTTGTTGTATGAGTTGTTAGTGATAGGTAACTCTTTGTAATTGACTAGATTTAATTATAATTTCAAGATTATGCAAAAATTTAAAAATATATAATTCTGAGTTTGTTTCAGAATGTTTCCTTGACTTTCATAATGTGAGAGATGAGGAGTCAATAAGTGATCCCTCTTAAAGGTTATCTGTCTGATCTTAAGTCACCATTAGAGCCCTAAGAATCCACAATCATGAAAACCTGTGTTGGTAAGGTGTGGCAGATTTATTCTACATATTCTCTTTGGCTGATGAAATCTAATAATATTTGCTTCATATTCCAATTCTATATATATACCAATATACTAAAACCTATGGAAAAATTTTATTTGGACATCTTACAGACATTATTAAATAATATAAATTCATGCCTAAACCAAGTAAGCTAAAATCAATCTCAGTTGGGCTAAAATCAAGAATGAAATTTTTATATATTAAATTGTCTTTATTCTTCATGTAAATTCTTTTTATATTTTGAAGTATTTTATTTTGCCTTATTTTTCTACCCTTTAGACAGTCATAAATTTTTTCCAGATAATTAACCTAAGGATACTTTTCTTTTAATTTCAAAAAGAAAAGCAAATTTCAAGCTACTATACTCCACTAAAAAAATGTAGGTTATTAAAAAAAAAAAAAAGGGCATATGCAAAGAAAGAAGAAACAATCACTCATCACTCATTTATAATTTTTTCTGTTTTCATGAATGCATTCCTGCTTTGTCCCAGACTCTGCACTATGCTAGGACCCAGAAATATAAGAATCTCAGACCCTAAGATATCAACAAAAACAACTCCAAGGTTCAGAGAAAGCTTAAAGGATAAGAAAAAATATTTTCTTTGTCTGGGATGATTTTGTATTTAAAAAATATAAGTATTTAGTTCTACATGAGTTTGAAAGCGTAGAAAATAAAGCTAAAGTGCTAGTTAGGGGGCAATTCATAAATGGCTTATAATAAGTGAAAGTTTCAAAAAATTGGCTTTGATAGACAATTATTTTAATAGTTGCAGAGAGACTAAAACCATCCTTCTATATGTCAAATGAAAATATGATTAATAGAACTTGTAGTGGAACAAATCATTAAGGAAACTGATCATTAATTAACCAGCATCAAGCAAATTTGTTTTTGGAGAATTGGCTTTCTTACAATTCAATGGTGTAAAACCAGCACAGATATTTTTAGTTAAGTTCAACTTCAAAAGAAGCACAAAAATTCTTTGTTAATTGTGAGCTTTCTTCTATACTGAAATAAAGAGAACCAGGTACCAAAAAACCAAAATGTCAAATCAAGTAAGTAATTTAGGTTGTGCTTTCTACCAACTCATCTGAATAATGCAGTTCTCTGCAAAATGAAATACTACATGAGATATTTTGAGATAATTTTTGACAAGCAATGGTACCAAGATTTTTTCTCCCCAGCATAATTGTGTCTTTTCTCATCTAAATGTCACACCATCCAGAATCTCAGCAAGACATTTGTGAAATATTTTACACTATACACAGTTCTTAAGAAGAATGAAATATTTCTTCCTTGTCCACTCACCTATTCTAAAATAGACTGACCCTGTTTATGGGTATTAATCCTATGTAATAAAAGCCTAATATGCCAAGTGTCCCCTCAACCAGGAGTTTGACTGGGAGTTTGACCACTCGCTATGATGTGCGCTGACCATCGGGAGGTGGCGCAGAACATGGTGGGTGTCAGTGGCTTGGCACTGGCAGTGGGTGGCAGTGAAGGTGCTGCTGGTCCCGATGGGCCCCAACGAGAGCGGGACCTCAGTGGGATGGTGGAGCAGGTGAATGGGCGGCACCAGGCCAAGGTGGGTTCGAGCAGACCCGATTACCCTGCCAATCACCCTGCAGACGGTGACCAGCAGCAGTGGTGGGGGGCCAGGGGTGGGGGTCTAATCGCCCCACCAATCACCCTGCAGAAAGCGACCAGTGGCGGCAGTGGGAGGTGGGGCCGCTGCCCTGTTCCCAGGCGCTGAGGGAGTTGGGTGGGGCCTGATGACTCAGGTGGAGGTGGGTGCGCTAGGTTTGGGGGGGCCCAGGTGCTGCTCAGGGCCCAGAGGTAAGCTGGGACCTGCCCTTCCATGCCAGAAGCTCACACTTCGATTGCTGGCCAGGTCTAGGGACTGCACCCGTGCATGAATTTCATGCACCAGGCCTCTAGTATAATATAATTTTGCAACAACTGTGACAAAATTATAGT
Source organism: Eptesicus fuscus (assembly GCF_027574615.1). Lineage (NCBI taxonomy): Eukaryota > Metazoa > Chordata > Mammalia > Chiroptera > Vespertilionidae > Eptesicus > Eptesicus fuscus. The sequence goes on along the minus strand of NC_072478.1, from coordinate 38,221,107 downwards.
CATGTCTTATTTGTCTCTTTTGCCTAAAAGCAAATTTCTAATTTTACCAAACCAAAATCAGACTATCCACATGATCGTTCTGCTATCTCATTTAACCAGTACTGGAAAGAAATTCTCTCCAGGTATATCTAAATCTTTCACCCCTGTCCCATCCAATGTTGATGTAGATAATGAAAAATTCATGTGCCCCGACCATGCTGTATTTGTTCTCTACTGGATACTCTGCCTGATTTAATTAATTCAAGGTATATGTACTAATATGTATATGTAAATATATACTTATATATTTTTTATATTACATAATTTCAGACCTTCACTAACAGAAACTGAGATTTCAATAAAGCATAAGACACAGATCCTTCCAAGCAGGAATATTATAAACAGCTAATTGTATTGCAGCGATGAGGAACATGAAAACAGGAATCCAAAAACCTGAAAAATAGCCTGCCATGATTAGGCCACAATCTGCCACTATATCTGGAAGATGAACTATCCATTTTATCTAACTTTTTTATTAAAATGTTTTAATGTTGACATTATTGCAGACTTCACCCATTCTCCCCACCCCCCTTTGCCCACCTACACTTAACCCCCAACTCCTCCTCTTTTGGCCTTCAACACACTATTGTCTGTGTCTATGGGATGTAGATATATGTTCTTTAGCTAATTCCTTCAACTTCTTTGATCTAACCTTGATACTAATTTCTTAAGTGCAATGCTCAATTAGTGTCATTAGATTCACATGTCTATAAGAACATCCAAGGTTATTTTAAACTAATCCTATATAATAAGAGAGGAATATGCTAATTATCTGTTACACCGTGAGGCGTAATGACCGACTGCGTAATGACCGGATCACGGATCTGCAGGAGGGTGAGGCAGTGATCTACAAGTGGGCATCAGAGAACTACAGGAGGGGGCAGGGCAGCAAGCTATGAGGGGGCAGGGAGGGGAGGAGGGGGTTGGAGGGCGCTACAGGAGAATGGGGCAGTGGGCAGAGAGTTACAGGAGGGCGGCAGCGAGCTACTGGCTCATGGATTCATGCTCAGGGCTACTAGTGATTTTATAAAGTCAACAAAAATGATTCATGGAAGATTACACAAATTACAATGAGAATTATATATAGCTAACTTAATTAAATTAGGTACTCAGGAAGTTATACATTTACTATATTCCTTCACTAAGAGTCACTAGAGGTTGGTAAGAACGATATTTCTTTACTGTCTTGCTCCTTTATATTAAAATGATGCTATAAGTATAGGCCAAATGAAACTAAAGTTTCAGAGAATAATGCAGCTAATTAAATCACTAAGGCAATATGAAAAGTTTAATCTGCATTTCATGAAGGATACACAAGGAATGGAGAGTCATAAACCAAGAGATTTGAAGTAATTAAAAAGAAAAGAATGATTTTTAATATTCAGCTCAATATTTATAAGCTATGTTTTGGAGGAGAGAAATCAAGCCATGATATAACAAGACAACCCAAATATAACTGCTAACACAGGACCCATAAAAACTGACCAACTCCTTCCCATGAACCAAGCACTACCTTTATTTAAAAAATGTATCACTAAAATTGAGAAATAACTTTTTTTTACAGAATTTCTATGGAATACAAAGCATGTGAAAAAGTTTATAGAGAAAACTAAGGCAAATACAAGAGGAAAATGTTTTTTTTTAAAGCAGAGAAAAATACCTTACTGAATGCACATGATTAAAAAATACCCAGATAAAACACAGCTATTAGCATGTTTTCAACTAATTTAAAATTTCACTTGGGTATGGTATAGCTTTTGAAATTCATAGGAATTTCATGTGTAGAAAGAGATTAAATTAATTTAGACACCCAGGACAACATTAAGCAAATAGCCTACCAGTGCTTCCTGTGGAATAGTGAAGAAGGAGGTCATTCTGTACTCCAGAACTTCTGGAGGTTTCTCAATGTGTTTATATGATTTCCTTCTTCTTTTTTTATTTTTTTTTGGTGGTGGTTTTCATTAATTCTTTCAGTCTTTTTATATTCATTTGTTATTTATTTATTTATTGAATTTATTGGGGTGACATTGGGTAATAAAATTATATTATATAGGTTTCAGGTGTGTAATTCTATAATACATCATCTACATATTGTATTGTGTGCTCACCATTCAAAGTCTCCTTTCAGCACCATTTATCCCTATTGATCCTCTTCGTCCTGCTGCCAGTCCCCTTTCCCTCTGGTAATCACTATCCTATTGTCTGTGTCTATGAGATCTTCCTTCCTTCCTTCCTTCCTTCCTTCCTTCCTTCCTTCCTTCCTTCCTTCCTTCCTTCCTTCCTTCCTTCCTTCCTTTTCTTTCCTTTCTTTCTTTCTTCCTTCCTTCCTTCCTTCCTTCCTTTTTTCCTTCCTTCCTTTTTTCCTTTCTTTCTTTCTTTCTTTCTTTCTTTCTTTCTTTCTTTCTTTCTTTCTTTCTTTCTTTCTTTCTTTCTTTCTTTTTCTTTCTTCTTTCTTTCTTTCTTTCTTTCTTTCTTTCTTTCTTTCTTTCTTTCTTTCTTTCTTTCTTTCTTTCTTTCTTCCTTTCTACCTCTCTCTCTCTCTCTCTCTCTCTCTCTCTCTCTCTCTCTCTCTCTCTCTTTCTTTCTTTCTTTCTTTTCTTTTTCTCTGCTTAATTCCTTCACCCAGCTCCCCAAACCTCTCCCCTCTGACATCTGTAAGTCTTTTCTCTATCTACCAGTCTGTTTCTATTTTGTTTGTTAGTTTATTTTGTTGATTAGATTCCACATATGAGTAAAATCATGGTACTTGTCTTTTAAACAAGTGATGCTGCATTTTCCCCAGTGTACCATTGTTTTATTGCCCTTGCCTTGTAGTACTGAAATTTAGTTGGAAGAATAAACATTTATTTTTCATCTGTTTGAATGAGTAGTATTTGAATAAAGCTAGTGCTTAAAATATAAATAAAATAATTTAGATAATACATGGATTAAAATTATACCTAATATTATTGGACACTCTAATGGCTTTCAACTAAAATAAATGTGATGTCCCAGAAAATAAGAACATGTATGATAGTAGCAACACTGATGGACAAATTGTTACAAGGAGTTGGTTAAGTATATGTTAAAAATAAATTGATAAAAAATTAAGATAAATCAAGAAAAAGATTCTCTGATGTAACATGAATTTATCTTAGCAGATATGGAAACCCTGCCCACTTTCTTGAAATCTCTGCCTATCTTGTCACAAAACTATGGTCAATAATCCTTTAAAAAATAAATGAAAGAAAAACAAAAATCAAAACAAACATTGAAGTTGACCCTCCACTGCTCAGGTACTGCATTTGTCAGGCTCAGATCACCATCCATCCTCTCTGTTCATCTTCCCCAGGTACTGGGAACGACAACTCAAAGAAGGAAGATGTCAGAAAGTTCTTGCCTATGTTATTCCACTGCATCAGAGTTGATACATTTCACACACCACCATTGTGGGGTGAGTGTGGAGATGGGAATGCTACTAAGGTGCTATAAAATATCTCCTTTTATGTGAAAGAGGAGAATGATAGATACTATTAATTTTTGTCTTTGATACTCAAGGAAGTAGAAGTTTGAGAAAGTGTATATGATTTCCAATTCTTGCAGTTATATAGAACACATGCACTAAGGGGTCATTACAGTAAGGGGAAAACATACTTTGCAATGCATTATGGCTCTTACACTCCATAAACACCAATAATATACCCGAAACACAAACTTTGAATGCAAATGCACAAATTCTCACAAAGGTCTTGAGATTAATTCATGTACTCGTGGCACGTTTGGGGAGATTAAATCTTTACTTTCTATTTGAAGCATGAACCTTGACAAAACCAAACATGGTCCCATAGATCTCTAGCAGCACCAAGTTTATAATAACACCCATAACTCAAAATAAAATTTAACTCTGAAATGAGCATCATCAATTTTTCTCCTCAGAATTTCCATAGATTAAGCTCAAAGAAATATTTGCTCATGATCAAAGTTTATTAACATACAAGGAAACAAGATACTATGAAAGTCAGTATGAACAGCTAACGTTATATTTGAACCATAAAGGATTTCATAAATTGGAGTTGCATGATACACTAGAGGCCCTGGAGCACAAAATTTATGCATGGGAGGGGGGCATCCCTCAGCCCGGCCTGCACCCTCTCCAATCCGGGACTCCTCGGGGGATGTCTGACTGCCTCTCGCAATCCAGAACCACTGGCTCATAACTGCTCGCCTGCCTGATAACCCCTAACCCCTCTGCCTGCCTGCCTGATTGCCCCTAACCACCTCTGCTTGCCTGCCTGATCGCCCCTAACTGCCTCTGCCTCGCCCCGCACCCAGGACCCAGGATTCCCTCCTCTGGCCGGTCGCAGGCACCTGGGACCCAGGCTTTCCTCCCTCTGGCCAGCTGCAAGCACCCAGGACCCTGGCCAGCTTTGCCTGGGTCAGTCACAGCCAAAGGGGACTGTGGGCAGGTGGCTTTGCCCAGGCTGCAGCCACAGGCGCCCGGGACTGCAGGGCGGGCGGCTTGTCCTTCTCCTGGGCCGCAGCCTGGCTGGTCCCCATTCCTCTCTCATGAGCTCATTTGGGCCTGGCTGGTTCCCATTCCTCTCTCCCCAGTGTTGAGTGTCTGAGCATTTCCGGAGCTAGGGTGCAAGGGCACGAGTGTGTGAGGGTGTGATGGCCATTTGCATATTAGCTCTTTATTATATAGGATAATATAGAGTAACAAGTCTGAACTATGAAAAAATGATTGCTATCACAAAAATGAGTAAGTTTCATGAAAATGAGCAAATTTCATGAAATTATTTTTCAAAAGGACAACAAAAATTTTTAATGAAAAAATATTTATTCTTGAAACTGTTATGAGTTTTTCTCAATGGCAAATTAGAGAATCATGAGCACCTTGGTAGACTAGAAATTATGTCTGAAGACAATAAACAACATGAAAAGAGATGCATTAGAATGAACAAAATAAACTGATGAACAAAATAGATCCAGAGACATAGAAGCATGGAACAGACTGACAAATTTCAGAGGAAGGCGGAGGAGGGTAGGTGGGAAGGAAGAGATCAACCAAAGAACTTGTGTGCATGTGTACATAATCCATGGACACAGACAGTAAGGTGGTGAGGGTCTGGGGTGGGGGTGGGGGCGGGCCAGAGTGGTCAATGAGGGGAAGGGGGGAACATATGTAATATTGTCAACATTAAAGATTTTAAAAAAGAAAAGAGAGAGATCCAAAAAGTTAGACATTTGAAAGAAAGATAAAACATATGATAGCTAAAATAAAAAGTTCTTACATTTCTCTAATCTAAGTTTCAGGAATATAATATTATACTAGTATGTCAACTATAAATAAAAATTAAAATATATATATTTATTATTTTTTTAAAGATATATTTTATTGATTTTTTTACAGAGAGGAAAGGAGAGGGACAGAGAGTCAGAAACATAAATGAGAGAGAAACATCAATCAGCTGCTACTGGGGATGTGCCCGCAACCAAGGTACATGCCCATGACTGGAATCGAACCTGGCACCTTTCAGTCCACAGGCCGACGCTCTATCCACTGAGCCAAACCGGTTAGGGCTTAAATATATTTTTTAAAAGAATAAGAATTAAAAAATAAACAGTTCCAACTCATTTTTATAAGTGCTAATATAACCCTGACACTAAAACTCTGCTGAGGAACATAGGTGTGAAAATGCTCTCCCAAATTCTGCAATATGTACCAAAAAAGATACATGATATAAAAATCTGGAAAATGTTCTGAGCTCTTTGATGACAGTTTCCATGTTATAATCATATTAGATGAGGCTTACACTTTTAAATATTCCCTAATTTAATAATAAACTATAAAAAGCCAAAAAAAAGGAGATAGGGAGCATTGATAATTATTAAATGCTAATATGTTCAAAATTATATTGTTTGTCTTATTTCAATCTTCCCATTATTAAAAGAAAGTATATTAAGTAGAACTGTAATCTTTAGCTTTGGTCAATATACCCAGAAATACGTATTTGAGAATGTTACTTAAGACATTTCCTGCAATAATAAAATGCTCACAAACATGCACTGACCGTTCCTCTGGCTGCCCTTGCAGCTGCGTGTTGAACGTGGCTGGTATGGCTCACACAGAGTTTCTGACTGCTGCTGTTCCCGGGATCACAGCAGCAGGAGGAAGCATCCGCCAGACATCAGTGTTAGGAGGGGAAGAAGGTATGTAAGATTTTTTTAAAAAATCTTGCATAAGCTCTTCTCTACGTCTGTTACCAGAAATAATTTTCCTATAGAATAGGAAAGGCAATAAAGCTTGTTTATAAGGACTTCTACAGATTTAATAGGTTCAGGTCTTTACATCACACTGTTTTAAATGCAACAACAATAAAAATCTAATGCAAAAACTATATCGGCAAAGGTCAAAAACTAAGAAAACCTAGAAGAAACCAGGGTATGTGATAAAAACGACATGCCCTTTTAGTAATTTAAACTACAGTTATTTTTCTCAGACATAATAATCATATATAATTTTTAGGGAGACATTTGTTATATCAAGTAGGTACACACATTTAAATGATACATTTTTTCTCATTTAACTTAAATTTGAAATATAATGCCTTTTTCTGCCTATCTGATAAAAAATTATTTGCACAGAATATTTTTAAAGCTTATATAAAAGTTACTGAATTTCCAGGAAATGTTCAAATAAAGTGTTTGAAGTAGAAATCTAAGGTGTCCCGACATAAATTGTTTATCGTTCACTTAATATCTTATTTCTAGCTAGTAGAAGCACTGTTTCTGACATACAGATAGTGGTGAAGACAATAAGTTACCAAAAAAGGGAGGGAGGACGAGAGAGAAAAAGAGGAGGGGAGAGAGAGTCATTTGTGACTATACATCAGTGAGAGAGATGCAGATTCTAAAAGTAATTATCATCTTGTTACTCTCATTCTATTTTTTTGGATACTAGTTCTAAATGAGCACTGTATTTTCTAAAAATTTATTTTATTGTTGATAGTTTTACAGATGTTCTCCATTTCCCTCCTTTGCCTCCCTCCACTCATCTTCCACCCACCCCAGGCCTTCTCTGTCTTTTGTCTGTGTCTATGGGCTATGCATGTATGCTTATAAATTTTTTGGTTAATCTCTTTTCGCCTCCCCCCCCCCCCCCCGTCCCCCTGGCCCCCATCTGAGATCTGTCAGTCTGTTTCATGCTTCCATGTCTGTGGTCCTATTTTATTAGTCAATTTATTTTGTTCCTTAGATTCCACATATACGTGAGGTCATGTGATATTTATCTTTCTCTGACTGGCTTATTTATTTATAACTTAATTTAATATTTTAAAAGAATCCTCACCCAAGGATATTTTTTTTCCATTGATTTTCAGAGAGAGTGGAATAAAGAGGGAGACACAGAGATAGATATCAATGTGAGAGAAACACATTGATTGGCTTCCTCCTGCACACTCCACTACCAGCGTCTGGGCAAAAGGAGGAGCTTGCAACCGAGGTACGTGCCCTCGACCAGAATCTAACTAGGGAACCTTCTGTACATAGGCCTACACTCTTATTCACTGAGCCAAACCAGCTAGGGCTGGCTTATTTCAATTAACATAATACTCTCCAGGTCCATCCATGCTGTCTCAAAGAGTATGGTATCCCTTTTTTTACAGCTGCATAGCATTCCATTGTTTAAGTGCATCACAGCATTTTTATCCACTCATCTAGTGATGGGCACATGGGCTGTTTCCAGATCTTAGCTATTGTGAATAGTGCTGCCATGAAATGAGCACTGTATTTTCTTAATACCCCCCAATAACATAGAAATATCTAAAATATGGTTTTCTCTTAATGCATTATTTTTGGGGTGAAGATATTTATATCTCTACCTCATCTATCTATATATATACCTTTAGTATGGAAAATTTCAAACATAAAAATATGTAATGTAGGAATAATAGTGAAATGAAATCCCATATATTTATCACATAGATTCAGAAACTATTAACAATTTTGTCCCCACCCATTCTCTTCATCAATGGATTATTTTGATACAAATGTCATATATCAAAACACTATTCATATAAATATTTCAGCACAAATATGTAAAACATTAGGACTCTTTCATAACCACAATATTATCATCACACCTAAGATTTGACCAAAAAAAATCTTTATTATCTAATATCTAGACACTGTATATATCTAATTGTCTCATAACTGTTAATTTGTTTAAATCAAATTAAAACAACATTCACACATGCATTTTTTATATGCTTTTTGGGTCTCTGAATATTAAAGTAAACCTTTTTTGTTTGTTTGTTCTCCTTGCAATTTATTTTCAATAGAAACCAGTTATTTTGTCTTTTGTCTTTTTATAGAGTGCTTCACAATTTGCATTTTGTTTATATATTCCTGTGCTCGCATTTAACATATTTCTCTGGTCTCTGTATTTCCTGTAATCTGACTGTTAATTTTTAAATTTTGACCTATTTTTGTCCAATTTTTATTAGGTAAGAGTAGTTTATAAGATAATAGAATGAGTACATCTATCAGAAAAAATATATTGTCTCTTTTCTCATTCTTTCTTTTTTTCATCCCTTCCTCCCTCTTCCTTTTTCCTATCTATCTTCTATCTATGTATCATCTATCTATCTATCTATCTATCTATCTATCTATCTATCTATCTATCATCTATCTATTTATCTATCTATATCTATCTCTCTCTTTTTCCAATGATGTTAGCAGGGAATGATTGTATTAAGCCAGGTTTTGGTGAAATGAGATCAATAATAATGTGTTTACAGGAAAGGCAGATTGAATATTTTCTCCTTTATTTTTCACTTTTAAATAATTATTACTTTTTATTAATATTCTCTAATATTAGGAAGTAAATTGTGTTTTAAATTATACATTTGTAACCCAGCCGGCAAGGCTCAGTGGTCATGGCACATGCCCGGGTTGCGGGCTCCATCCCTAGTGGGGTGGTGGTGCAGGAGGCAGCCAATCAATGATTTTCTCTCATCATTTATGTTTCTATCTCTCTATCCCTCTTCCTTCCTCTCTGAAATCACTAAAATATATTAAAAATTAAATTATAAATTTGTTGGTGGTAGTACTGCTGTTTTATTTTTTCAATGTACAGATTTTAATAAATTTGATGTTCTGAAATCCATGAAAATGATTACTCTTTCTGTGACTCAAATTATTTTATGTTTGGCCATTGTTCCAAGTTAGCTTTAGACAGCTTTTGCCATAAGATCACTCCAGTGATCTTACTAGTATATAGATTGTTTCCTAGCTTTGTGGTATAATAAGGAGTTTCTCCATGTAGATGTGTTTACTTTAGAATGCTTTTTTATTTAGTGGTTTATAAATTCTAATTGAGTCCTAATCAAAATTTCAGATGGTTAATTTTAATAATGCACAGAGTCCAGACTGCTCCATCACAATAAAATATTATAGAAATATGTTTGCACTCACCTGTAAGTTTGGATCTGAAATGGTTCCTCCTAATTTTAGCTGATGCTCTCAAACTGCCTTGCTGACCTTTTTCATTAGCAAATTTTGGCAACTTTGTCATTTTTCAGGCTTCCAGATCTTATCCCACCGTTTACCCTCCCTTTATCTGTCCGCATGCTTTCTGAGAGCAGAGTACTGCTGCTATTGGTAGTCTGTCATGTTCTCGGTTTCATGATGACTACTTGTCACTTTTTTTGTTCCAAATGTTTTCTGGGTTTAGTAGCTTAGTCAGATTTTATGAATGATTTGGAAATATTCACAACTACAGAGCTCCTGACCTCTTATCGTAGATCTGTAGGAGATACTAATTTAGATAAAGTCACTAATTTTCATCCTTCTAGATTTCACCAATGTGCCAAATACTATCCTTTATTCAATATTCTCAATGTATATTCAGAAAAAAATATTAGTGCAATCAATTTGGGTTGTGATATAAGTGAAGAAAATAGTTTGTAAATGATCTTGCTTAGTGGTTTATAGGGGGTGTATAGTTATCATTGTGTTGAACCAAGCACATGAGTATAAGGGAAATAGAGTACTAGTTGGCATCAGTCATTTGGAAAATAGTTTTGAATGCCTACAAGGGGCAACACATGTTCAAGTCATACTTATTTACGAGGCTATGTGGAAAAAGGGAGAAAGTAGTGAAGAGGATATGAAGTACAGTCCCCACCATTCCACTGAGTAAAGAAGATACAGATGAACAGAGTGTCTTGAAAAAAGGGGACTTGAATCAGAGTTGATTTTACAAATCTGAATGTTATGTTGTTGAAATGTAATGAGATCTGGGAATAGCAATAACTTTCGCAATTCAATATACACCAAGCATTGTGTTATATGTTCTTATGTACATTACATTGGTTAATCTTTTTTTTAAAATATATTTTTATTGATTTCAGAGAGGAAGGGAGAGGGAGAGAGAGATAGAAACATCAATGATGAGAGAGAATCATTGATCAGCTGCCTTCTACTGGGGATCGAGCCCGCAACCTGGGCATGTGCCCTTGAGCGGAATCAAACCTGGGACCCCTCAGTCCGCAGGCTGATGCTCTATCCACTGAGCCAAACCGGTTAGGGCACATTGGTTAATATTGACAACAATTCTATCAGGTAAGTAATATCATACCCATTTAGGGTGAGGAGATTGAGGCTGAGAAAAGTTACATAGCTCACCCCAGGTACCACAATCTGTAAGTGGCAGAGTGCTTTCCAAACACCAAGCCCTAAACAATATGACAATGTTTACTTAATCAATAAAACATAGACACCAAAAAACAGATCAATAAATAAACCTCCAAAGACACAGAGAGCAAAACTATTCAACAAATGAAATGAATCATAAACTAGAAATAACAGTAAACAAAAATTTAAAACTTTAACTTAAAAAACACAATCCTATCTAATAAAGAGGGAATATGCTAATTGACCATCACTCTGTCACAAAGATGGCTGCACCCACAGCCTCAGCTGCACCCAAGTTCCCATAAGGAGCATTAACGAGCAATCAGCAGGGACCTGAGGGTCCGCCTTCCCCTGCCCCCATGGGGCTTGACAGGGGACCTCAGGCCATGCCCCCCCACCTAGCAGGGCTTGACAGGGGACCTCAGGCCGCTCCCCCTGCCCTGATGGCAGGCCATGGGACCTCAGGCCATGCCCCCTGCCCAGCAGGGCTTGATGGGGGACCTCAAGGTGCACTTCCCATCCTGGTGCTGGGCTAGGGGCCCTCAGGCTGCTCCCCCGCCCCAGTGCCAGGCCAGGGGACCTCAGGCTATGCCCCCCGCCCCAGCACCGGGCCAGGGGACCTGAGGCTGCGCCCCCCTGCCTGGTGGGGTTGACAGGGGATCTCAGGCCATGCCCCCCCACCTGGCGGAGCTTGACAGAGGACCTCAAGGCACACCCCCTGCCCTGGTCTGGGCTGGGGGACCTCAGGCCATGCCCCCCGTCCTGGCACCGGGCCAGGGGACCTGAGGCTATGCCCCCTGCCCGGCAGGGCTTGACAAGGGTGGGACTGGCCGGGTCTGGATCTAGCCCAATAGGGGGGGCCAGCCGGGTCTGGGTCTCATGCGATTTTGAGGTGCATGTGGGTGGGCAGGGACTTGACTCTGGGTCCCCTGGTGAGCCCTAGACTCTGAAGGAGGAAGGTTTTCATATACATTTTACTAATTTTCTTTCATCTCTAACACTTCTATTATAGGGAAAGGGCAAATAGCAATATTAAATTATTTCCTCTAATTAATCCCCTTTTAATGTGCACAAATTTCATGCACCAGGTCACTAGTATAGTATAAACAACTAACTGATCCTGGGTTGTGGCTTAAAAGCAAGTTACTGTACAAGAGAGCAGCTGGGCCCCTGATAGGAAAAGGCATGTCGGATCCTCTTGGGGGAAGGCACTGATAGAAAGTGATTTAAGAAATTGAGATAATAAAATTAATTTCCCTTTGACCTAACTTTACCACCTCTGACTATAGAAATGATTTTTAATAATTTTAAATCCCCTTAAGCTGAGAGAAATTATTAATTAATTGATTATACCAAACGTATTCTGTAAGTTTTCATTTATCTTTCTTGAGATATAAAATGTGTTTTTAAAAGAAATTTTCTACAACATTTATCTGCTTCTAAATTCATTTCTTTACATGCAAGTATTTTAGGCTAGCTCCAGTTAATGGCCTATTAGCAGGAAATTTCACTTCTTGTACTTAATTTAAAAGATATCCTATCTATTTTGTCTAAGTCTTTGTGAGTACTGGCTAAAATAATTAGTTTTCTGTTCAAAAAATGATTTTGTAATATTCCATCAGGTCTTATCTGTTATATTGCTTTTAGTGCTTACCTCTAATACCTGATAGCTTGTTGTAAAAATCATTTACCTGCTCCCCATTTTTAAAGAAGAATGAGGAATTCAAATTCTAATTATAACATTACAAATGGAAGCTTGATATGGAGATAAACGAACTATCTCAAAGACTGAAACCATTTCTTGGCAATCACAAAAGTGAATTATTTGACCTACAAATGTCTTTTCTTTTCTGATTTTTAAACTAGCTTATTTGAATCTTTTGAAGGAGTCTATTCTATTTCCTCTATGCTTTCTGTAACCTTTAAGTATAAGCTGACATTTACTTTAGTTTTACTTCTAAAAGTTTACTCGACAGTAGGTTATTTTGAATTCAACTCAATCAACATGTTTTCTACAAGAGCAATGCAATAAATGGGAGTGGAGTCCATGCAGGTCTCTCAACACCTGCTTGGCCCATGGGAATGGAACGAGCAAAGAGAAATCGCTTATTAAAAGCATGATATGGCCCTAGCCGGCTTGCTCAGTGGATAGAGTGTCAGCCTGCAGACTGAAAGGTCCTGGGTTGGATTCTGGTCAAGGGCACATGCCCGGGTTGCAGGCTCGTAGGGGGCATGCAGGAGGCAGCCGATCAATGATTCTCTCTCATTATTGGTGTTTCTATCTCTCTCTCTCTCTCCCTTTCTCTCTGAAATTTATATATATATAGATAGATAGATAATAGATATAGATATAGATATAGATATAGATATAGATATAGATATAGATATAGATATAGGTATAGATATAGATATAGATATAGATATAGATATAGATATTTATTTTCCCCCCAAAAGCACAATATGACCCTGGCCAGTTTCGCTCAGTAGTTAGAGAGTTGGCTTGTAAACTAAAGGGTCACAGGCTCATCCCTGGCCCTGGTCAGGGGAACATGCCTGCAGCAACCAATCAATGTGTCTCTCACATCCATGTTTCTCTCTCTCTGTCTCTTCCCTTCCCTTCCACTCTCTCTAAAAATCAATGGAAAAATATCCTTGGGTGTGGTTTAATAAAACAAGAACAACAAACAAACAAAAAAACCCACACAATGTGCGCATCGCATTGTGCTCAAAGAATCTCATTAGCCCTCAGAAAAGCCCTGTAAATAACAATAATTATTTTCTATGAATATCATTCTCAATGTAACAGATAAGTTGTCACACTTTAAATAAGATGCAGAGTCTTATTACAAGTCTTTCTGACTCAAAAATCTGTGCTTTTGACTTTATCTCTCTTTTACGGTGTTATTTCTCTGGGAATTTGCTTTGAATGCACAACCTGGAAGATAAAAAGGCCATCATTTCTGCATGTCTCCATGTGGCTGTTTCTCTGAGACAGAGTTGCAAATGGGTGTACCCTGGAGAGAAGCAGTAGGAGGACTTCTCATGGTCTTTGTAGATGTATCTGTTATGACAAAGTGCTTCTCACCGGTGTGGTAGTGCTGGCAGAGGGAGAAAGACACATAGCTGTTTCTGGTAGTGAGTGGAGCTACCATACTTTTTAATTTACATATTTTCCAACTCACATTAACTCAGGAAAATATTTCCTCACTTTAGAAAACATAAATGGAGGCTCAGGTAATATAATGCTGTGGTGGTTTTGTACTGTATGAACTTGGCTAAGCTGGAACTACTGTTCCCAGCATGCCCTTCCCTAGGTGGTTCTCAGGTTTGGCCACCGAAGAAATGAGTGAGAGATATGGAAAGTAATATGAAGCAACAGCTGCTACCCTGTGGAATCAGTGGAGACTGTCAGGTGTGTGCAGCTCACACATTTTGGTTGCTCTGCTGGCTCACTTTGTAGCTATGGGGCCATGCCCATAGCAACTCTAGCTTCTGGAGCCGGGTGTCTTCCTTCAGCTTTGCCAGGTCCTTATCTGCTCCCGAAATTGTGAAAGGTCTAATCTCACTAATAAACTTATTATTCACCGTCACTCAGAGTGCTTTTACTTCCTGATTGAATGCTAAATAATGTACTTGTTAGATTCCATATAGCTGACACATGGCTAAAATTCACACTTCAGTCTAGTTGTATAATACATGCTCTCTTCCATCACCAGAGTATTTACTGTTGGAGAACAAAGAAAGTGACTTTCCCTGCCCATTAATAATAGCATGACTATGGCTCCTTTCCCAGGCTGAGTCCCTCCTTATACTCTTTTATATACAGACTGAAAGCCCAATGCATGAAAATTCATGCAAGAGTAGGCCTTCCTTTCCCCGGCTGCCGGCACCAGCTTCCCTCTGGTACCCCAGACCCAGGCTGGCTTCCCTCTGGCCCCAGTTTCATCAGGAAGGACATCCAGTCTAATTAGCATATTACCCTTTTATTATTATAGACTAGAGGCCCGGTGCACAAAATTCATGCATGGGGGGGCTCCTTCAGCCCAACCTGCACCCTCTGCAATCTGGGAGCCCTCAGGGGATGTCCTACTGACAGCTTAGGCCCACTCCCCATGGGCACCTGGGACCCAGGCTGGCTACACTTGGGCCTAAGACGCAGCCTGGCCTCCCTCTGCAGGAGGTGACCAGGCTGATCAGGTGATGGCGCTGCCCCCATCACCCCACTGCTGCTGCCACTGCTGGCTGCCGCAGCCGCCAAGGTGTTTTCATCAACATGGACTCCAGTTCCTTCACCACAAAAAAATGACAACGTTCTTTAGGCATTTTCAAGATGTCTCTTTCATAGAATATGACAGTTCTTTATTTCCTTCTTTTTTTTTAATCCTCACCTGAGGATATTTTTCCATTGATTTTTAGAGAGCGTGGAAGAGAGAGGGAAAGACAGGGAGAAACATCAATGTGAGAGGGACACTTCGATTGGTTGCCTCCTGCATGAGCCCTGACCTGGGCCATGGCTAGTAAGGAGTCTGCAACCTAGGTACATGCCCTTGACCAGAATCAAAAACCCGGACCCTGTGGTCAGCAGGCCAAGGCTCTATCCACTGAGCCAAATGGGCTAGGGAAGGATATGACATTTCTTAGCCCCTCCAGCAGCAGACCTTAATTTTTCTCTCCAGGAGTGAGGTGGAAAAACCCTAGATCACCTTCTTAGATTCTCATTATGCAAATTACCAAGAATATTGTGAGTGGTGTACCGGGAGCTTAGCCAGTGAGTGGTCAGAAAAGGTGTTTCCTCTGCAGCTCATGCACAGAGGCGGGTCTGCCGGCGTGCCCTGGGGAGCAGGCAAGCCCGTCCTGCTCTCCACTCTCTGCAGGTGGGCCTGACTGATCACTGTGGCCACGCCCTGGGGAGCAGGCAGGCCCGCCCCTCTCCCCGCTCTCTGCGGGCCCTGCTCCGCCCTGCTGCACGCACAGCCTCCTCCTGAGCCAGTCGTGACTGTTACGTTGTCCCAGCTAATTTGCATATTACCTCTTTATATATATGATTAAAAGGGAGTGTATTATTACTACTAAAGTCTGTGTTGTACCAGCATTCCAAGTACCTCTCTGTTAGATATTATTCATTAAAAAAAGTTAAAAAAAAAGTCCTGGGCCTGAGAACTCTTTGTTATTTTTCACGCATCATTCTAAAGCTTTTTCATATAAAATTATATACTCAACACAATGTTCATCTTTCCTAGATGCACGTTTTTCAGATGTAATCTCTCTGCATCTAGGTGATTTTGGTCTCTCAAATGGTTAAGAAACTTCTTTACTGGGCAGTTAATTTCATTTATGTTCTGAGTGACCAATTTGTGTGTTATTACCTGCCATAATACCCCCATTGTACATAATGTATATTTGACTTAACAGCTATAATCTCACCAAAATGCTGTTTCTCAGTCAATTGTTTTTATAGGCTCAGATTTCCAGAGGGAATCTTCCTGGAACTTTGAAGCAAATAATTATCTAAGAGTATTATGCCTGCTATAAAACTTCTCAGCTTTTATTGATAACATTTTCATATTTATAGATCTCTATATTTTACCTAAAATCCTTGGTTTATCCAGATGAAATGCTAACAAATGAATCTGCCAGTCCCCAAGCTCCAATATCAAGCAAAGAATATTAATCCTTTGGTGATAGAATAATTTATAATTTATCTTTGAAATTGTTTCATAAGCATTATCATCTTTAGAGAGCCAAGAATATTTTGCCATAGGCAAAAAAAAATAATTTCCTTTCAGTTCTTAAAGGCAATTAAGCTGAAGTGTACATTGCCTACCATAGTTAACAAAGTGATTTGATCCAGATTCTAGATGTGAATTAAGAATCATTTCTTATATTATAAAGATCTCCAGCCATAGCTGGTTTGACTCAGTGGATAGAGTGTCAGCCTGCGGACTGAAGGGTCCCAGGTTCGATTCCGGTCAAGGGCACATGCCTGGGTTGTGAGCTTGATTCCCAGTAGGGGTCATGCAGGAGGCAGCCGATCAATGATTCTCTCTCATCATTGATGTTTCTACCTCTTTCTACCTTTCCCTTCTTCTCTGAAAGCAATAAAAATATATAAATAAATAAATAAATAAATAAATCTCCAGTTCATGATTTTGCTAAGATCATTGACTAATTCCCATGTGTTAAACTTATTAGCAATCTTATTTACTTTATTTCAAGCTTTATACAAATCAGATCAGGCCTATAACATTTTCTCTTAGTTGAATGAACTAATACATAAGGGTTGATGTTTCTAGTTAATATATACAATTACTCCTATGATCCCCAATTTACACTGTATTCACCCATTATAACTGGTAAATAATAAAGATCACCTGGCCTGGTGTGTCTCAGTGGTTGAGTATCGACCCATGAACCAAGAGGTCACTGTTTGATTCTGGTCAGGGCACATGCCTGGGTTGCAGGCTCAATCCCTGGTAAGGGGCATGCAGTAGGCAGCCAATCAATGTTTCTCTCTCCTCCATGTTTCCATATCTCTATCCTTCTCCCTCCCTCTCTAAAATCAATAAAAACATTTAAAATTATGAAAAAATAAGAAAAGCTAAGTAGTACTGAATTTTTAAGGCTAGATATTTATAAATGAATTAGTTTATAAGTATTAGTTGGGAGAAAAGAGCAGGAAAAGGGATAGTGAATGATCAGAAAGAGAATGAAAGGTATTATGCACCTATTCTAAGACAAGAACTCTGAAAAATGATAGGTGTGAATTGCTATACAAGGATTTCAGGCCATAACAATAAATAATTTATGTCTGAACTTTTGAAACCTGAGGAGGGTAATCAATAAAAAAGAATTCCTTAAGGTCTGAGTACAGAAAATAAAGTTTTTATTCTATTTGGAATGACTGCACTCTTACTCATAACCTAATGCATTTATCTTTGTCTTATGCATATATGTATCGTATTCATCAAGTGCAGATATAAATGTGAAACACAACAGCCATAAAGATGCTATGTAGTGATTGAATTTAACTTCACGTCCCACATAGCAGTTCACTGACAATTTTTTAAGTCTTTGAGTGTTATGTTCCTGCCTCTTTTAAAATAATTGTTCATAGGCAGTTCACTGTCGTATTTAGTAATCTAGAATGTGACAAATATTCTGGGGTAACAGCTATAAGACAGGTAAAAACTATAAACAAATAAAAACATTCTTCAGTAGCCTACTGAAGAATTTTGATGTGTTTTATCTACACACTATTAATACAAACATAAAGTATACAAAGTTACTTATGGTAATATAATATGTGACATGACAATTACACAAATGGTACCTTCCAGCCTATTTTAAAATAAGCCTAAGTAGAACTCAATAGAGAACCCCAAAATAAACCCCATGCACATATGTTCAATTAATTTATAACAAAGAAGCCAAAAACACACAATGGGGAAAGGTCAATCTCTTTAATAAATGGGGTTGAAAAAATGGGATACCCACATGCCAGAGAATTATACTGGACCTCTATCTTACCCCAGATATAGAGATCAACTCAAAATGGATTGAAGGCTTGAACATAAGACCTGAAACCATACATCCTCTAAAAGAAAACATATTGTTAAGCTCCTTGATATCAGTCTTGACAATGATTTTTCTTTTGGATTTGACACCAAAAGCAAAGGCAACAAAAACAAAAATAAATAAGAATACACCAAACTAAAAAGCTTTGTGCACAGCAAATGAAACCATCAACAAAATGGAAAGACAACTTACGGAATGGAAGAAAAGTTTTGCATATCATATATCTGTTAAGTGGTTAACATTTAAAATATATAAATAGCTTGGCTAGTGTGGCTCAGTGATTGAGCATGGACCCATGAACCAGGAGGTCACAGTTGGATTCCAGGTCTGGCACATGCCCAGGTTTCAGGCTTGATCCACAGTAGGGGGCATGCAGGAGGCAGCTGATCAATGATTCTCATCATTGATGTTTCTATCTCTCTCTTCCTCTATTTTCCTCTCTTTGAAATCAATAAAATATGTACACCAAGGAACTTACATGTATGCATAACCCATGGACACAAACAATAGTATAGTGAAGGCTTGGGGTGGGGGGTGGAGGTGGGCTAGAAGGAGTTAAAAGGGGGAAAGGGGGGACACATGTAAAACTTTCAACAATAAAGATTTAATTAAAAAATAAAATATATAAATAAGTCATACAACTCAATAGAAATAAACCAAGCAATATGATTGAAAAAGAAGCAGTGGATCTAAATAGATTTTTTTCCTCCAAAGAAGACATAAGAATAGAAACATGTACATGAAAAACTAGAAACATGTACATCACTAATCATCAAGGAAATACGCATCAAAACCAAAATGAGATATCACCTCACAGTACTATAAAAAACGCATGCACAAGAAATAAGTGTTGGTGAGGATGTGAAGCAAAGAGGACCCTTGTGCACAGTTGGTGGGAATGTAAGTCGGAGTAGACATTCTGGAGAAGAGTATAGAGACTCCTCAAAAACTGAAAAGATATAACTAACATATGACCCAGCAATTCCACTTCTGGGTATTTATCCTGAGGAAACAAAAATCACTATTTTATAAAGATAAATATGCTGCCATGTTCACTATAGCATTATTTACAAGTTATGGAAACAACCTGAGTGTCATGGACAGATGAATGGATACAGAAGATGTGTGTGTATATTGTATATAATAAATCCTATATAATAAAGAGGTAATATGCAAATTGACCATCACTCCAACACACACGATGGCCGCCCCCATGTGGACACAAGATGGCTGCCACAAGATGGCCAGCAGGGGAGGGACCAGGCCTGCAAGGGAGGGCAGTTGGGGGCAATCAGGCCTGCAGGGGAGGGCAGTGGGGGTGACCAGGCCTGCAGGGGAGGGCAGTTGGGGTGACAAGGCCTGCAAGGGAAGGCAGTTTGGGGCAACCAGGCCTGCAGGGGAGGACAGTTGTGGGGTGACCAGGCCAGCAGGGGAGGGCAGTTTGGGGCAACCAGACCATGTACTCAGGCAATTGGGGGCAACCAGACTTATGTACTCAGGCAGTGCAATACTATGCAGCAATAAAAAGTGATGAGCTACTAATACATTTAACAATATCAATGAAACTTAAAATAATTGTGCTAACATTAACTGGAATAATAAAAAAACATGCATGACTCAATTTTATAAAACATTAGGAACTTCCAAGTAATGTACAGTAATTATAAAGCATACTTATGGTTGTTGGAATCTGAGGAGTAGAGAATAGAAGAAGAGTTGGATGACAAAAAGCATGAGCAAATTTTGGGGGAATGATGTATTCATTATCTTGAATTTGGTGATGATTTCACATTTGTGTGTCTGTGCCAAAACATTAAATTGTATACATTACATATACTATATGCAGTATATTGTATATATTATATATGTGCATTGTGTGTAAATTACCTTTAAAACTTATGGAAGTAAAAAAAAAACAAAACTTTATATCACTTATACCAATAATGTGGAAGAATTCCAGTTATGGCACATCTTCTCTAATACTCGATATTGCCAGACTTTTACATTTTAGGTATTCTTATTCTAGTTTTAATTTAACATTCTGCAAAATAATGATATTAAGAATGTTTGAGCATTTTTGCTTGCATCAATAAAGAAGACCACATACTATGAAAAACCATGAGGCTTCTTAATACAAGAGTGTTAGCATTGCCCTGACTGGTGTGGCTCAGTTGGTTGGGCATCATCCTGTGCACTAAAAGGTCGCAGATTGGATTACAGGTTGAGGCACATGCCTGGTTGCAGGCTCGATCTCCAGTAGGGGGTATGCAGGAGGCAGCCAGATTGTTCTCTCTTACATCTATGTTTCTCTCTCTGCCACTCCCTTCCTCTCTCTCTAAAATCAATAAAAACACATTTTAAAAAAAGCGTTGGTTCATTATATGATTCAGAGTTGAGTTTGTATTATGTTCAAGAAAATAGCGTTTGCTTCGGCTTAGGTATTATAAAGCAGGAACAATGTAGTGATTTGGTCTCCTGGACCAGGTCCAGAAGGCGGGAAGAATGAAAATCAGCTAAATGTCTAATTGGTAAAATGTCAGTGGGTACTCATGGTAGCATGGAGAGGACAGTCCTTGTTCACTTTCATGTTTTGCACTGTTTTATTGTTTCTGTCGGTGGTTGGGCGTGATTATGAAGGAACTTGGTTTTTTGTCTCACTCCAGGGCTGTCACAGAGTGGCACTGTCTGCTATTGGTGTTACATGAAATTGTTAATGTTCAGCAGGAGAACTCTGAGCCTAACTAATACTGCTGAGACACCCAACAACTGACAGCTGTCTAACTGTCATGGCTGATTTTTTCTGATTTTGTATTCTGTCCTTTTTAAGTTGGACTGTTTGCCTGTCACAGTCTTCAGATATTCTGCACAGGAGATGTGAGTCCTTGTTTCTTCTCTCTCTCTAAACTCCATCTCTATCTTTATCTCTAGCTCTAATCTCTATCTAGAGTGACTTCTTTTTCTTAGCATGTTTACTTAGCATGTTTCTTTTACCTGTTTACTTCATGTATATTTTTTAAAAACATATTTATTGTTGAAAGTATTAGCTATGTCCCTTTTTTGGGGGGTAGGTTTGGGGTGGAGGGTGCCAATGGGGAATAAAAACGGACATCTGTACTTCATGTATCTTTTGATGAACAGAAACTCTTAATTCTCTTTAAATATATTTTTATTGATTTCAGAGAGAAAAAGAGAGGGAGAGAGAGATAGAAACATTAATGATGAGAGAAAATCATTGATTAGCTGCCTCCTGCATGCCCCCCTCACTGGGCATCGAGCCCCCCATAACCACAGAATGTGCCCTGACCTGAATCAAACTATGACCTCCCACTTCATAGGTTGACACAACCACTGAGCCATACCCATCAGGCAGAAACTCTTAGTTTTAATGAAACCCAATGAACAATTATTTTTTTCTTTTACTTATAGTGGTTTGGGTGTCTTTTAGAAGTTTTTCCTACTCCAAGTTCATTAAGATAATATTCTATATTTTATTGCATAAATGTTTTATTTTCTCATTTAGAGCTATAATTCATATGCTATGAATTTGAGCTATTTTTGAGATAGCAGTTAAAGTCTATTTTTTTTTCATGTTTTAAAACCTTTAATGGGTATCAACCTCATTCAATAGCAATGACATGGGTGATGATGAACAAGACATCATTTATACTCAAGTTAGATATAATATCATTTTTGCAAAGTGCATATAAGTGAAATATTGGTACATTTCAATGAGACCACTTTGGGTGAAAAGTCACAAAACACTGTATTCACCAAAACCAATTTTAATGGGCTTAAACAAAAATGAACTAGGTTTGCACCAGTAACTGCTATTTTTTGTTCTTGGTATTTTTAGAAATGAGTTTTAATATCATCTTATAAGAAAGCTTGGAAAGTACACTTGGAAAGCAACTCTCAGAAAATTATCTATCTTTTTTCTGGCAATACATATGAAAGATGTATTTTTATTTTATTTATTTAAATATATTTTTATTGATTTCAGAGAGAGGAATGGAGAAGGAAAAAAAGATAAAAACATCAATGATAAGAGAGAATCATGGATTGACTGCCCCCTGCATGCCCCCCACTGGGAATCGAGCCCACAACCCAGGTATGTGCCCTGACCACGAATTGAACCTTGACCTCCTGGTTCATAGGTCAACACTCAACCACTGAGCCATGCTGGCCGGGCTGCAAGATGTATTTTTAATAATGCAAGAGATAATACAAATGATGAAAACTCAGTTCTTAGAAAAGCATATTTATGAGAAAATTACCACAATCATCAAATAATAAATCAATTAGGTAAACTTTAGTCATGCACTAGATGATTTTCAGAGCCACTTGTCTATGGAATGAGTATAATTGGCTATTATCATTTTAAAATATTCTTTTATACACATTAAAGCTGAATTAATTATTGCTATATTAGAATTACTTTCAATAATTTATATCACTCCATACCAGCAAAAAATCCTTTCTGCTATCATTTTCAAGCACACTTTTTAATAAGGATAAAGTTTGAGATAGTACATTTGTATTGCAAAAGTTTTACTTGCTAATTAAAACTTTAATGTTACATTTTATATAAAGCTCTGATATTTCCTTGACAACATGAAACATTCTGTATACTGGTAGCAAAATAATAAAGCGGGGGGAGGGGGGGGCAAACAAACAGCTGCAATTGGAATGCCTCAAAATAAAATAGCAAGCCCTGACTTAAACCATGTGATTTTCTTACATAGTATAAGGATTTGTATTTTATTATTTGGCTTTACCTTAGACATAAATGTTTAAATAACCTATGGCTTTCATTGCAAAGCAAATTCCCCCTGTCTGGAAACAAAGCACTTAGAAAGAATTTATTATGAGTAAGTTGAGCAATATTCCTTGTAGTTCATTCTACTTGTTATTACACTTTCTTTAAAAATGCCAAAGAAGCGATTTAAATTTATTATTGCCCATTAAACCTGTAAAAGCTCCTGTTAATTGGATGTCAACCTTTTTTATTCAGTTACATGTCGACTGACATTAAGGGCCCTATGATTTAAAGGTAACCTAAAGAATATGAAGAATATTTGCTGTATTTACTAGGTTATAGAGAAATAAAATATGGGTCTTTCTCCTATAAAACCACAGACATTCAGCGTATAATAAAAGGAGCAATCACTTTTTAAAAGATAGCATAAAGACATATTTCTTTATTTAATTGAAAGTTAGGAGTTTAAAACATGGAGATATGCAAAAGGAGCAATGGGCAGTCCTTAGGTATGTATCAGTAAAGAACATAACATAAAGTCATATGTCAGCACTCGAGTTTTGTCAATGTTGGGTTAAAATAACAGCAATCACAAATCCTAACACACACATCCAATATCTCATCATGTTTAAGTAAAAAAAAATAAAGAAATAAGGTTTGTTTTCAATGTGTCAAAAAGTAATATTGTCCTCCATAACGACACATTAATACTATGCTTTGTATTTCGACAGAGTTTTACAAATGCAATAGTTTGAGGGGAACCGGTGCCATGTAATTACATTGACAGTCATGGGAAAAGTAGATCAGAAAACTACTCCATCCCATCAACTCCTACTCTGGAAACATGAAGAATTTAATTCCTTGGAAATTATTTTGAATGATCTAAGCAGCTCATATACATGCTTAGATTCAGTACAGGCTGAAAATTCAATGACATCTGGCTAATGCTATATAGTTGTTAAGCAGTCAGAAATTAGACATTAAGAAGAAAAAAGGTTGTCCCTAACTGGAAAGTGATTTTCTACTAAAAGATGTTTAAATTTACATTTCCTTCTTTAAAATCTTTATGTATATATAAATGAAGAAAATGAAACAAATCATAAGTGTTTAGCTTGATAAGTTTTTATAAATTGAACAAGCTTTTTGTAACCACCATTGGGATTAAAAAACAATATTTAGCAAAACTCCAGGGTCCTTTGGACATGTACTTCCAACACTAACCCTCCACACTCAAATGTAATCTCTAGCCTGACTTCCAACACCACATTTTAGTTTGAGTGTTCATGAAATTTATAAAAACAAAATATTACCAGATAATAGCATAGATACTGAATCCTTTAGTTGTTGTCTGTTCATTATAATTTTTATATATTACTAGAGGCCCAGTGCATGAAATTTGTGCACTGGGGGGGGGGGGTTGGGGGTTGTCCCTCAGCCCAGCCTGCACTCTCTCTAATCTGGAACTCCTCAGGGGATGTCTGACTGCCTGTGGGATTGGGCCCAAACCGGCAGTCGGACATCCCTCTCACAATCCAGGACTGCTGGCTCCCAACTGCTCACCTGCCTGCCAGCCTGATCACCCCCTAACCACTGTTCTGCCAGCCTGATCAATGCCTAACTGCTCCCATGCCCGCCCTATTGCCCCCAACTGCCCTCCCCTGCTGGCCTGATTGCCCACAACTATTCTCCCCTGCCGGCCATCTTGTGGTTGCCATCTTTGACCACATGGGGGCGGCCATCTTGCGTGAGGGCATGAGGGTCAATTTGCATATTACGTCTTTATTATATAGGATTCCAATATGTGAATATACTAGTATAATAACTTATTTTTATGTATCTATTTTGTAAATGATGGGCATTTTGGTAATTTTAAGCTCAGAGCTATTGAAAATAATACCCCTAGAATAGTCTTGCCCATGTCTTTTTGTGAAGCTGTGGATACATTTGTTTTGAATATATGGGTTGAAAAAGGATTCTTAGGTCATCGTGTGGGTATATGTTCAGTATGAGTATATCCATCTAATGGCTTTCCCCAGTGGCTATATCTAATTATAGCATATGTCAAATTACAAAATGGAACCCAAAATGCTTTGCAGAATTCCATTTTATATGAAACATGAATTATTTTACCTCCATTAATAACACACTTAATTTTATAATAAGATATATAAAAAACAAACAGAAAATGCAGTTCAAGATACAGTGAAGTAATCAGTTAAAACTATCATCATTTGCTTAGAAACTTGAAAAGCCATGTTAGTCCTATTTAGCTACTCTATAAAATATATGCATAATAGTCAATATTTCTCATAGTTAATATATTATGTATATGTCATATTTATAATAGTGAATTAGATGTAGTCAATTCATTCTCTGTCAAATGGTCAACAAAAAAGTCAGTGCCTCAAACTAATTATGAAACAACATAAAATTAAACAACATAATTCAACTTGAGTAATAAATAGAGCATGCATAATATTTTTAAATTTCCTTCATCTTTGTTTTTTGGTTTGTTTATTAATTCTCATCAATTTGAAATTTATAATTTTGAATCTCAGAGAGTTACCATCCAAAATTCTCACTTTCCCAATTCAGATAACTTGAATTAATAAATTATTTTATTTTATTTTTAATTTTGTATGATCCTATAAGTATTATCTTGTTTGAACAGTTTAAGATATTCCTGTCCTGTCCACTTATTGAAAGATATAAAGATTTGATGTTAGATAACAAAGTGAGATTTGTCAGATTCATCACAAAAACACTACGTTCTCATAAAGGCATTATTAAACAAACAAATGGAAATTATCCAAACATCTTGAATTAAATTCATAAAGGTATCAGTTAAGTGAAAAGACATTTGTAGAAAAATAAATATTCTATGTTTATTGATATGTTCATTAATATTTTACATCAATTTTCAACCTTTTTTATTGGGAAACTCAAAATGACATATTCTAGATTCCCCTTTACAGCTAGGGTTCTAGAATGTATGTTAGGCCGAATAGATGAATGCTTAGGAGTTTTGAACCCATTTTTTTCCTGCTGCACTTTTGGCTATCAAGTAATATTATGAGACTAGAGGCCCGATGCACGGAATTCATGCTCTCTGGGGGTCCCTCAAGCCCAGCCTGTGCCCTCTCGCAGTCCAGGAGCCCTCAGGGGCTGTTGGACATCCTTAGCACTGCTGCAGAGGCGGGAGAGGCTCCCACCACCACCACTGCTGTGCTTGTCAGCCATGAGCCTGGATTCTGGCTGAGGGGCACTCCCCCTGTGGACAGTGTGTGTCATAGCAACCAGTCTTTCGGCCGTTCGGTTGATTTGCACATTAGCCTTTTATTATACTGGTATAGGATTGTTCAGAAGCAGTTGCAGCTGCTAGAGTCAGTATCGCTGTGCCTTTCATCCTCAGTCAGACACCCACAGGAACTGTGTCTGAGGACACAGTGGCAGTGGCAGTGGCAGTAGAGGCGGCTCCCTACCTCTGCAGAATAGTGTTTTTGTGTGTCCTTTTAATTAGCCATACTGGCAACCTTTACTTGACTTTCACTCCCAGCATTTCTAACTATTTTTTAAGTACTTATTCCCCTGCATTAATTGCATTGGTATTTAACATTGCCTAGAATGTTTCCTGTTTCTTGTCCTAAAACCTTGCCAGTTGGACTCTATGGAATCATAAGAATATTTTAAAATTGCATAGCCCCAAAAAGTTCAAAATGAGAATAGAGTTGAATCAGTTTTGAATCCACAAAAGAACGCCACACCATTTGCATTTCTCGGTATTTTTCTGAAAGAAATCATGAACAAGAACTTATTTATAAGACATGTAACATATGCTGACAGCGACAAAGCTGGAAAGAATCTGACATCTTATAAGGATAAACATTGTTGTGGAATGAATTAAACCTGTATTATCCTATGTGAAGTTTGCCATGGTCTTCTAAGTAGAAATAAGAAGAATTGCACTTAATTTACTTTGTGTTCTGTTATCTTTCCATAGTAATTTTACAAAACTTATTTGAATAATCCCTAAAAGAAATGAGAGGCAAGGTGCTTTTTCGATTATTTATAGTACTTATAGGCACCAGTTTAAAAAGATACCTATGCCACTAATTTTAAAAATCTGTCTAAGCCCTACTTTTATTTTAGGGTAGACTAGATTACTCTAGACATTATATTTTTGATGCACCTGTAATTTTTTGTTGGTAATATGTCCTAAAAGTATAATGGAAAGGAAGCATATTTTTAAAAAGTGATTTAGGGTTAGTAAAAAATACTTTTTAAGAGCATATTTTATTATTTAATTATAATATAATATTATATCTCTAGAATTAGAGATCTAATAGGTTGCCTTTATATTCTGTATAAATAGGAACAGGCAATGGTTTGGTAGAAATAATTGACCACAATCTGACAAAAATCCCAGCCCTATATGTTTACCCTGGAGAAATAATATTTATGTTCACACACACACACACACACACACACACACACACACACACAGTAACTTTATTTATCATCATCAGGAATTGGAAACAACTCAAATGTACTTTCACTACTTAATAAAGATACAACTATGTCTCACCATGAAGTATTACTCTGCATTACAAAAGAATAAACTTGTGATGAATGCAATAATTGAGGTGCATTTCAAAGGCATTGTGCTGTGTAAAATAAGCTAGTCAAATGGTTAGAGCATATTATCCCACTTATATGACCATCTAAAAAATAAAAAAATAAATCTATAGCGATGAAATGTTTACCAGGGTTTAGTATTGGGGTAGGATATGACTATAAAAAAGTAGCCTGTAGAAGCTAGTGGGATGGTTACATAAATCTATTCAAATAACCTTATCCCACCAAAAAAAAGTCAATTTTACTGTATAATAATTTTTAAATAATAAAACAAAAACCTTAAGAACCACAAACCAATTAAAAATTTCATGAAAGTTAATGGGATATTAAATAGATTTTATAATAGACGTGACTTTTAAATGTTTTACTTTAAAATTATTCTATTACATATTTCACAGGCATTCAAGACTGTATTTAACTAGCTAAGAATGTTCTAGAAGTCAGAAAATTTTAGAAAAGCCACAAAGTCAAAATATGTGGAGAGTATTTTTTCTTTCAAAATCAAGGAGTAAGTACTACATTATTTAATTAGTAATATTTCTAATAACCATGTTATGTTAGATTTTTTGTATGGAAAGTTAGATACTCTGATTACAAAAGACTAGTTAATTACCAAACCTATAATAAAATGGCTATAGTACTATAGCACTAGTTATTAACTAAGTCCCTACTGTCTTAACTCAGGATTGCATTATTGCATTGAGCAGGCAAAAGTGTTTCCTTGATTCATGTATAGTTGCAAACAAAAGTGACATTCTGGAAGATCATTGCTTGGTCTTCTGGTATATTAATATATTAATTTTATTGTACTCCCTTTCTCATGCACACATACACATACACAGAGCCCATATGCATACTCAAATATTGTCAAGTGAAACAACACAAGAAAAAATGGGTATGCTTCTCTATATCGAATTAATTGTAAAATATCTCTTTATCCTTAATTTGAAATGCTTACATTGAAACAGAAACTATATGAAAATTCAAGGAGTATAATTTTGTAGCAAAGTCTTAGAGTTATTCATTTCATCAATGGCAATATGAAAAGGTAAGCAACTTAAGACATGTAGGAATACATTACTTGTGCTAGCAAATCATTTTTTACAATATTGCACATAAATCTAAATATTTTAAAATATCACTAGTTTTCAGTCATCAAAATTATACTCTTGTTGGATTTTCAAAAACATTGTAAAGGAATGCAATAATTAGTTATCAGTTTGGAAACATCTATAGTTCCCCTTTAATAACATGACCTCAAACTGTATATAGCCAAGCAAATATAAATGAGGGACTGCTAAGCCAAACAAACCTTAATTTATATTTTACTTACCTGGAATCAGTTATGTATGAACTACTGTTTAATATAACTCTAATTCATGTCCTAAAGTCACTAACAGACAACTTCTACATTAAGCATTCTTTGTGATAAGCACGTATATGTTAACTAGTATTTGCATAAGGTAATTTGCTTCTTAGAAATTAATCTCTAATTAGAACCATTTCCTTTTCTCCAGGTTAAGCTTCTACAGCCTTATTTAATGTTCTTGCTTTGGGTTAAGTTTTAATAACAGGACAATGATAGGTGTGCCCTGAAGGCAAATGTATTATATTCTGTTTTCGTGGAAAGTCATAAAGAAGAAGATGATAATGGGACCAAAAGATAGCATAAAGGAAAGTGACAAAATCCAATTCTTTAAATGAGTCTAGTACAGAAACCAACAGGAGTTGATAAAATAGGAAAAACGCACAAACAAATAATCAAACCAATAATAACTGCCTTTGCTAGGCAAGGAGGAAGGGGGGGGAGAGAGAGAGAGAGAGAGAGAGAGAGAGAGAGAGAGAGAGAGAGAGAGAGAGAGAGAGAGAGGAATGTGGTATGTGCTACAGAGGTCTGGACAAGTGCAAATAGAAGGAAGCTGTCACTCAGCCGGAAGAGGAAGTAGCATTTACTCACAGAGAGTGCATTGGAGTTCCCAGGTAGACAACTGGGTGCTCAGCCTGGAAGAAGAGAAGGTGAAGCAAGGATTCTAAATGAGAAAGATCTGTGCTTTATCCAACTAGGTCTGTGACATGTATTTATGTATTAGGATGCTATGCATATATGTATTTGTTATTTGATAGCTTATTACATTGGAAAAAGACATATGGCTGCTTTATTCCAAATTTTAGAAAGTTCTTGGCACAACTTTATCATCTTTAGAATAAACTGATTCAATTTAAATATTCCATGCTGCAGAAACCTCAAGTTGGTGCATTATTTAAATGCATGTGTACATTAGATATTGGAGATGATACAAAGGAATGAGAGTCTCTGTTTTCAAAAAGGTATATATGTCACACAATGTATTATTTTTGTTTTTCATACTAAGCCATTCAGGAGTGTGCAGTGCAATTTTCCAGAAATTACATAAAATGCAGAAGCAGGTCTGAGAATACTGCGGGCTGCTATTATTCCAGACATTAAAGAGATTTGCAAAGTTTCATAAAAATATACATAATTAATGTTAATATAAAATAGGCTTAATTATTCTTATTTTTAAAAATTATTAAACAAATAATTAGTAAATTTCTTAGTATTAATTTCTAATATGGCAAATATAATTAGGTAGAAGCTACATTAAATTATATTTGAGTTCTTCATTGATTTTTAAGATTATAAAAAAATTTCTCAAAAGTTTCAAAACCACTGGTCTAGGGCAGTTACAAACATTCTAGAGTTTACTATAATTTCTGAAAGTAAAGGTTCAACTTGTATTTTAAAAAAACATCAGAACTTTCCTTAAAAAATGTGCTTACAAGCTGGTATTTTAATTTTTTTCAATTAAATAGATTAAATCATGCCTATTATTCCATCTAAAAAAGAAATGCATTTTCAGGCAAAAATGAAGATGACCATCCTGTAATCATGAATACAGTCTGGCAACCACATTCTCTTAGCACTTAAAGTTTATCAATCAATCTTTGGTCCTCTAACAGAAATCATTAATCCACTACTTTTCCAAACAAGTGATAAAGTGTATCTGTATTTTCCCTATTAGTATCTTTCTCATAGTCAAAGGCTAAGAAAATGTGAAGTTTAAATAATAAAGTATAGCCCTAGCTGGTTTTGCTCAGTGGATAGAGCATCGGCCTGTGGACCAAAGGGTCCTGGATTCAATTCCAGTCAGGGGCATGTACCTTGGTTGAAGCTCCGCTCCTGCAGGTGTCAACTAATCAGTGTGTTTCTCTCACATCGATATTTCACTCTCTTTTCCTCTCGCATCTACTCTTCCTAAAAATCAATGGAAAAATAGCCTTGGGTGAGGATTAACTAACTAACTAACTGACTAAATAAATAAGTTTAATCAACAAATAGTTTTGTTAAAATGCTTCTATGACTCAAAAGATCTTGTAATTTCTCTGTAGGTTAAAATCAGCTATTTATGTTTGTATGTTAATGGTCAGTTAAAACTAAAACCATTGAGAAATTCTGAGGTTTTATATTATTGTTTTCTGTTGTTGCTGTTACTTTAAATGAAGGCCTTAAATGATTCAGGTATCACTGAAGATAAATCGGAGATGTTGTTGGAATTAAAGCATTCTAAATCTTCTCAGTAGAAACATATTATATAAGACAGAGGCAGAAATATTAATTGATAAATAATTTTGCTTTCATAACAAGTTTGAGGAACCACTGAGTGTGAAAGGAGATCCCTTCACCTTATAAAAATTATTTCCTTTCTTATTTTTACCACATCTTGAACCTTTAGCTTGCTTTCAAAATGTAAAAGCTAACTGTTACTAGAATTACCTCCTGCCCTCCTAGCTATAATTTAATCATATGAAATATTTATGAAGTTTTAAAGTTCAGGATTGGAAGGAGAAAGGATGCTGTCTACTAGTATATGCAATCTAACTGCCCAATGAAAGCTGCAATGTGTGGTAAAAGAAAGTTTATTTTTCACAGCTGGAGACAGAATAGTAGTACATAGCATGTTATATTTTTCAGAATTCTTCCAAATAGCTATCTATAAAAGTTTGTTTGAAATAACTAGTCAGAAAGAAGATGTCCACATACTTAAGTGGTTTAAGGAGAATTTTCTTTGAGGAAATAAAAAATGAATAACTTTTGTTTTATTAGGGGACAATTCCTTTAAAAATGTGTCTTGCAAATTTATTGGCAAAATTTGAAATAGCAATTGATAGTGAATTTTAATCATAAACAAATGTATAATACTTTAATATTTAGGTAAAGTAAGGTGTATGCTTGTGTTGTTTTCCTGGCAAGTATTTTAATTGAATAAATTTCATACGGCTTATGTCAAATAAAAGAAAAAAAAATACAATGAGGTAAATTTTTTTGTCCAAGGGACTAACCATTGTAATTTCATTGTAATTCTTTCCTAATAACAGGATATGCAATAGTCCATGCTTAAGATGAACAGAGACATAATAGCCATTTTTTAATGTAATCAAATTATATGTATTTTCTAGTATAGTTTCCTGGTCTGGCTGTTCTTCCTGCAATAAAAGTGAAATTAATCATGCCTCATGAGGACAGCAAGTCTAGCAAGGTCAAACCAAGGACAGATTAGACAGCACATAGCATTGGTTTCCAATTCTGGGAACACAATTCCAAAAGCAATATTTTAATTTTTGAGAATTTTTATGAAATGAAAATAAATTTGTAGATTTAAAATAGCAGAACATGTAGTAGGAGTTAGGGAGCAATATATCCCAGCTTCCTACAAAACAACAACAAGCAAATAACAAACAGAAACCACTCCTAGGCTACACAGGGGTCCCAGAAAGATGTAGAGGATACACAACTAGAGATAGATGAGTTCTGAGTCTTTCAGAAGTTGTGAGGTGCCTCAGAGATGGGAGCATTATAAAGGGAACCTAGAAGAGCATCTGGAAGTAGGTGTTTCCCCTACTTCCTCTCTGGAACTCCAGCAGGAGACTCCATGTAGAGTTCCTGACTTGAATGTTGGACAGCAGACCTAGAGTCAACTCAATGGCATGACATCTTAAGGCAGTGAGAGAAACAAAAAGGTACCCCCTCCCGCCCCAGTGCTAAATTGACCAAGACCAAGATTTTTCCACATGTGTCTTTGAGTTCAAGATATTATTCATAGGGTCCAAACATTGAAGAGATCTGGGTGTAAAGTAAGGGACTGTTATAACCAGAGGCCATGGTAGAAAACAACAGAAGCAGTGGATGCCAGCACATTCAGCAAGTTCTCTGTCATCAACTCCATTTTCAGTGTGTGGACTTGAGAGTGGAGAGAAAAACAGTAGTACATCTCTATACTACTTAGAAGAGAGAGAAAAATCTAGGCAAGAGAAAAATGCAAACCTGAATTAACTCTAAAGACATAAAAATTTTAAATTGGAAGATTCATAGTTATCTTGCTTTTAATCTCTCAATATTAGTTGAATGGAAGCCAGGGAAAGTTAATGATTTTGTTACAAGAAGAAAGAAAACAAGTTGTAAGAAAAGACAGGGAGAGAAAGATAAGGACAGAAAGAAAGGGAGGAGGAGGGAGAATGAGAGAAAATGTCTATATAGTAAGTCTAGGGATTACATTTTAAACCTTTTTTCCTAATGTCTAATTTAAAAATGTTCTTCCTATACATGTATACCCAAGGTTTTCACAAACTGTCAATCAATTTTATACTAAATGTAATTCTTCCATGAAAAATATAGGGAAATATATCAAAATATCAATGCTATATAGGAAAAACGGTTATCATTTTGGTATAATCATTGTGTTGGTCTATAAGAATTTATTAAATTATTATATAATAACATTTAGTTTTTGGTGGCTTTTTATTTATTAAATAAAATTGAAAGTATTTAAAAGCTGATATTTAATATAGCTGTGATATTATAACTATCAAAATATAAGTATTTGATGGACTCTGACATAGCAAATATAAATAATTAGTGCTATAGAATTATACAATGCTTTATAATGTTATTATTAAGAAGCACTTATTATGAATCTTACTTTGGGCTTTACTATATTCATAACAACAATTATCATTTGGAACATTACCATTAGATCTATTTGTATAAAACTATGACTTGAGAATTAAGTAGGGTTTGAAATGTTTGTATCCTTTTGTGTTTACATAGGTTTATGTTAGCTTTCTGAAATGTACATGAAATTGTATGAGATTAATTCCATAATAGGTGTTCATATACTACAGGACATTTTCAATTCAATACTAATATTATTACAGATAATTTCTTACAGCCTGGTGATTGTATTATAATGTTGCATCAGCATTTTACAGCCTTTTTTCTCTTTTCTAATGAGGTACACGCCAATTTTTGTACTCTACGAATAACAAAAAAATAAATAAATATATAAAGACAGAGGCACTATTTAACTTAATAATGATACAACTGTAAGGTTCCTTTAAAAGGACTATTGAAGTGACATGGTCACTTTAAGATATTCATTATCTAAAAAAGGAGAAAGGAAAAAACAAAAAAGGAAAACTTGTAATTTAGACTCTAAGAGTGACACCTAGAAATATTATTATAGTCGATGGGCCACACTCTTGACCTTAGAGCTAGTGTGAATGAAAAGAGGTAGAGGATTTATGAGTTTCTGACTAAAAGTGGAAAAGGCAATGATGACTTTAAAAAGAGAGAGAGAGACAGAGAGAAGTGCACCTCTTATGTTTTAACCTTAAGATATCAGGGGATAAACAACTATGTTACAGTTTTCAGAAAGCTAATTCATCAAGAAAATTCCCCAGAGGGCCAACTGTCCAGAACTTCATTTAACTGGCAGCTTTCCCAACCGGGGCCTATTGACAACCACAGTGCCCCAACTACTCTTTCAATTAAAAATAAAATCTTGGAGAGGAAAACCATTGTAATTAGTTATTAGAGTTAAAATAATTATTGAGCATATTTTTATGCATGTGAAGTAACTTTGGGATGTCAAAAGATAATATTTCTATTTTATGGTCACTATTCAAAAACTCAGCCCCCAAAATTAAGATGCTTTATTTCCCTAAAGTCATTTCCTTAAGAGCTTTGAATTACCTGTTCAGTCAAAACATAGGTTTTAAGTGGGGGACTTTTTGGCACGCTTTAATTTCATCTTTATTGATGGATATGGGGATATTGACTGAAAATTCCAAGTTTTAAATAGATGTATGGGAAAGAAATCCATATCACTGACTAATCATAGTGTTCATTCCCATTTTATGACTCTAAAGTAGATGCCTGTTCCTGTCATTTCTGTCAGCTTCTGCTTTTTAGCTTCTGTTCTGGGAAATCATTATTTCTACTATATCATTAGAGTTTGAAACCTGTGGAAACCTCAAGAACTGTTCTGGCTACGGACAAAACAAAACCGCACTCTCCCAAATTATTAAATTTCAAAGTAAAATGTACACATATGAAAAAAATATTATGTATTACAAATTTAACTCAATTAAATACAATCCTGAAAATTTCACTTGAGCCTGCATGTTCCATAGAGCTGAAAGTAAGAGTTAATTGATTATTAGTTCACTTACCTTCCAGAAAAGCAGCACAACAGGACCACACACAGACCCCAGTCTTTGCATTCAAAATCAAGCTATGGTTAAGCTGCAACCTGGGTAGAAATAATGATTTCTCTTTGGGGGATCAAGTGTTTTTTCACAATCATTGAGTAAATTTCTTTCCTATTATCTAGAGATAATATGTAGAGTATAACAGAAAACATAGTGCAATGTGTCTGGAAAAAAGATACTCTGCCTAGGTATGTTCATTCATGCCTCTGATTCTCAAGTGGATCCCTAATGCTAATAAGCAATCATATTACTCCATCTCTTCTATCCATTCTCTGATTATTTTGTATGATGATTTCACTTAGAATCCTGAACATTTCACTTGAGCCTGCATGTTCCATAGAGCTGAAAGTAAGAGTTAAATATTATTATATTCTTCTCAAACCTTCCTCCACTATCCTTGCAACTGACAACCTCACTTCCTAAGTTACTAAGAAAATTGAAACAATCAGTGGAGATAATTTGTAAGTTTCTACCAACACATCCATTTATTTACCTACCTACACCCACATAGTTTTACTTTTTCTTAAATTTTTTAAAAGGCAGACTGCCTATATTTCTATTAAAGACAAATATTATCACTTGTATACCAGCTTCTGTGTCTTTCTACTTATTCAAGGAACTTTTAAAATGCCTTTTTGTCCCTTCTGCATTTTCAATTTTTCTAATTTTAGAGGGAAAATGATTTTTCCCCCCTTAAGACAAGTAACAAGACATTTTCTTGACTTCACTTTACCCTCTAGTTTTTTTCAGGAAAAAAAAAAGGGAACATCTGTAATACTTTCAATAATAAAGATAAATTTAACTACCAAAAAAAGGAAAAGAAAAGAAATTTTAGTCCCAACATGAAAAAAAAGAAAAGAAAAAACAACAACAAACAACTTCTTGAAATATTTGCATATACTTGCTATCTCTAATTTTCCTCTAACTCATCTCTCTTGGAACTACTCCTATCATACATTTTCTCTGTCATTCCACCCACTTACCTAGAACAACAATAATATTCATGTTATGTTACTAAATCCATTATTCAGTTATTAGCTTTATCATTTCTTGAGATACTGCAACCTTTGTCACAGCTTATCACTAACTTCTCATTGAACACTTTCTTGAATTGGTTTTCAGTACCTGTACTTGCCATCTTTTCATCTTACTGTTACAGTAGATAGTCTGAGCACAGGGGAATCTGTCCTATTGGCCAACATGAGTGCACCAAAAGCTAGAAGGATGAATGGACAGGGCCCCAGCTCATCAAAAGCTAGCAAGATAATTGGATAGAAAAAAAAGCCTTCCCCTCCCTATCCCTATAAGTCCCCAGGCTTGAGCAGGAAGAGGCGATGAGCTCTGACTTGGGACTCTACCATTCCCCCAGGTCTCCCAGCACCTGAATAAAACATCTTTTCTTTTGCACCAGCACCTGCCTCATGAGTTTGGCATTTGTTATGTCAAGCAACCAAACCGGCTGTTTGCTTATTTTGTTGTTGTTGCTGTTGTTGTTGTTTTTTGGGGGTGTTATACTACCTTAATGGTCTCAGTTTCTTTGATAATTTCTCTTTACCCAAGAAGTGACTTCCTAATGTTAGAGTGTCCCATAACCTTCTGTGTTGACACTCATTCTAGGTAATCTCATGTAATCTCAGGATTTTCCATGCCATCCATAAACTGATGAATCTCAAATGTATGCCTGCCTGGATATTTCCCATAAACTCTGGATTGTAGATCTAAATCTCTATTTAATATATCCACCTGAGTCTTAATATCTTAAACTTAGAATGTATAAAATCAAGTTACTCCTCTGCTCCTAACAGCTTTTTCTGCTTCTTTTCTTAACTGTTTACTGAGCAGCCAGATCATTCTGTTAAAATTTGAATCAGATCATGTCACACTTCAGCTCCATATCTTCCAAGGATTTCAATTTCACTTAAAGTAAAGCTCAGGTTTTTACAGTTGCATCCAAGGCCTGATATGCTGATTTTGTCATTTCCCTCTGACTTCATCTCCCAGTGTTTTTTACCCTACTCTCTGCTTTAGCCACACAGGACACCTGGCTCTTCATGGAACACACCAGAAACATTTCTATCTCAGAGCCTTTATACTTGCAGTTCCTTTGTCTGAAATGTTCTTTCTCCAGACATCTACCTGGTTCCTTACTTATGGACATTTGAGTCTTTGCTCACCTCCTTAGTCAGGGATTATCTAACATTCTATTTAAAATTGCAATGAAAGTATATCCTGTTACTTTTTCTAACTTTATTTTTCTCCATGGAATTTTCACCATTTAAAATGACATATAT
Source organism: Eptesicus fuscus (assembly GCF_027574615.1). Taxonomy (NCBI): domain Eukaryota; kingdom Metazoa; phylum Chordata; class Mammalia; order Chiroptera; family Vespertilionidae; genus Eptesicus; species Eptesicus fuscus. The sequence goes on along the minus strand of NC_072478.1, from coordinate 38,183,568 downwards.
ACTGTATACTTATTTAATTTATTGCCTATCTCTGTCCTTCAGAATGTTGCTTCTATGAGGGCATGGATTTTTGTCTTTATTTTTTCTGCTGTTTCAACTAAACCTAAAACATCACTGGGGATATATCTGGAGCACAACAAAATGGTGTTATAAGGTTTAATGAGTAAAGGGAATAAAAATGTTCCCAAATTTGGTGCCAAATATTAGGGTTTCAACTTCAACAAAGAGAAAGATAAATTGCACCATTGGTCTTATAAAGTCAAACTCATTATAGAAAATGATTATTCCATGGGCATATTTTATGATAGGTATTAATTAAATATAAGTTGAATACAAGTAGTAAAAACACCTACAATAAAAGGTAAAGAACATCAACTTTGAAATTAGGAAAAATTGCATTCAGAACCAGGCAATAAATAGTTTTGTTTTTGCTTTATATTGGGGAAATTATCTCTTTTATCCAAGTTTCCATTATTTTTCTCAGAATTGAGGATTAAAATAGAAATTTCCTTTGATGGGCAGATTAAATGAGAAAATGTATATAAAGCCTTTAATATGCATCTAGCTCTCAATAAGAATAACATATAAAAATTCTGATTTTATGTTTATTTAAAAATTTATGTTAATTTATGTGTGGTTTTTGTGTGTTTCACTATTAAAAATGTTTAGGTGAATATAGTTGCAATGTTCTGGGAGCTCAGAAAAACATTCTGTGGATTTTATGAGGTGGATCATACTTATACACAATATTTTTATAGGTGTGTACATAATTTTATATATAAGATCTTTAGACCCATATTTGTTATTTTTTTTTACTTTATTCCTATTCATTGTTTCATATACATAGACTATCTATGTACTTTATCAGATATAAATATATAGAATTCCTGATGCCTTTAACAATTACATTTTTTAAACTGGTGATAAAACCATGCACATTACAAAAATATATAAGGAAAATTCCAATTTATCCGACCTCTGAAATAATGTTCTATAAACCACAACTATAATATGGGATGGTAAAATTGAATTTCTATTCTATCTGTTCACACATTTATAGGACCTATAGCTCTTCTCTCTCACCCTCCTCCACTTTTTTTTTTTTTAACAATTTAAGCCAGTAAGAATAAATGAACAGTTTCCAGAGAAAAAATTATACTCTCTTAATTTAAAAAAATATATTTTTACATTAAAATCTGTTACATTTTAAATTAATTAACTTATGTTACAAAGGCACCTTTCAGATTTAAATATAAATATCGAGTACTGGTAACCTCCAAAGTTAAATGAGTAACTCCAAGTCAATTTTCTTACTGCACATCATTTTGATATGGGAAGTTGCCCCTTTTCATTACAAAAGTCCCTGGTGTATACTATATTCCAGGTCTCATAAAGTTGTATCATCATATATGAACTACAAAATAATAAGTTAATGAAATTTTTCACCATCAAAAGCCAGTTTGCAGAAAAATACCATCAGAGGTGACAGCCCCATTCAATCCATCCAGAGGCTTATGTCATTGTTCATCTTTAAAGGTCTTTTCAAAATAGTATACCGTGTGGTGGGTCATTATTAAGGGTGAACAGACTTCCACAGCAGTGTTTCTGAAAGGTCATACAAGGGTGAGATAGGACCTCTGCTGCTCCCTTGCTTCAGTTTTCTGCTAGACATTATCCTTAGGGAACTTACCACACCACCTCACGACTCCCCTCTCCTCTTTATCACCTTCACAATTCTGTCATTAGCAAAATGTTGTGATGGGGGAAAAACCTACAAGTAACACTTCACAACTAAGGAAGAAATAATAAAATATAATCCATTGTCAGGCATACTAACCGAAGTAATTTTTAAGTGATCTTGTCAGGTTGTTTTTAAAGGCCTGTGTGGTAGGAAGTTAGTTTCTTATTAGTCACTAGAGGCCTGATGCATGGATTTGTGCACTGGTGGGGTCCCTCAGCCTGGCCTGTGCCATCTTGCAATCCGGGACCCCTTGGGGGATGTCGGACTGCCACTCCTGCCTACCGCTCCTGCTCATCCAGGCCCTGCTGTGCCTGCCGTGGGCTCGCGCCCACTCAGTTGCCAGGTGTAGCTGAGCATCTGCCCCCTGGAGGTCAGTGTGCATCATAGCAACCAGTTGACCAGTCATTTGGTTGTTCAGTCATTTGGTTGGTCATTGGGTTGCTTAGGCTTTTATATATTTAGATTTATAGTCAATGTTAAGTAACATATACAGGCAGGCTTCAGTTATATTTCAGGTTGGTTCCAGACCTTTGCAAAGAAGTATCACATTAAAGCAAATTTTAATCTTTTTGCTGGTGGAGGGTCTTGCCTTCAATTTGTAAAAAACACAACTGTTGAGCGCAAGAAAGTGAAGTGCAATAAAATGAGGTATGCTGTAATAAATTTTCCAAGCCTTCTCTTGAGATTTATGATGATAATGGGGGGCAAAGATACTGTGATAAATAGATAAAAGAAGAGCATAAATATGAAAAGTTACTACTCAGACATTAATGCAATAAAATGCAATGATGACAATCTTATAATTCCATTTATATTTTGAGTTTGAATTATAAATACTTTTATCAAATTATAGTATGCCCTGACTAAATTTCTATATAGTATAAGTGGGACTATTAAAAGTAAATAGAATAGCTATTTTATGTCTCTAAATTTTAAGTAAATGTTCTTTTTTGGATTCAGACTCTTGTGGAGTTTTTTCTTAAATATAACTACTCAAAATAATACTGTATTTTCCTCTTGCATTTGAAATATCAGCTTTCTGTCTTACATGAAGTCTTTTCTAAGGGTAAAAGTTTAATGATAAAATTTATGATAACCAAAACCCCAGGTAAGCAAAATCTCTAGAACTCTGGCTTTACAGAGTCAGTGAAATTTTCTTCTACAACCATCATAAGGGATCATTTAAAGATTTTTATTAAAACACATCTTACCTGTGCTGCAAAATTGTAACTAGTTATACTTTCTGAGGTATTTTTAAAGCTTCATAATGATCTCTAATAATTCTCAAAACAGTGCTGAGAAGTAGATAACTGAGGCAATGTTATAATGGCCTATAAAGTTCTTTTTTTCCGTACCTACAAGTGGATTTCTGTTTTTGTCTTTTGTAATGATTTAGATAGGGAATACAAGTGCCTATTCAGAGATGGGACCTAGCTGGAATAGCCTGTGAAGAGTACAGTGAAATGTAACACTATTAAAAACAGTGGGATCAGACACACTGTCATTGCCCAGGGTGAGGATTAACCACACTATTTGGGGGGAAAAAGTTCCACATTAATGTATAAAATATTAAAAAACAAAGCACTATGACATTGTTAGCTAATATTAAGGTTCAAGTCGCCAACTAAATAAAATATTGTCTTTAGCCTTAATTTTCAGTAAAATACATTGTAATGATGTATGTCATGTGCCCTTGTAAAATAAGAACATTACACGTAACACAATGAGACAACAACCAAATATATTTTTATAACTCAGGTTTCTCTCAGCTATTGGCTACTCAGTATGGTAATTTACTGCTCAAAGGTGATTGCCCACCTCTTTTATAACAATTGTAGATCTGTTTCCTGCCCCTGTAGTTTTGCTCTCCCAGAAATGCATCTAAATGAAGTCATTCTTGTGTTGCCTTCTGAATCTTGCTTACTTAAATTAGCATAATGTATCCCCAAATTATCCATCTTACTAAGTGTATCAGTAATTCAGTCCTTTGTATTGATGAATAGTATTTCATTATAGTTCATCCACCCACCATTGAAGGATATTGGGGTTTTCCAGCTTGGGGCAAACATGAATAAAGTCACCTCTATATTACTTCTAAAAAAAAAAAAATCTATATCCAACACAAGGAAAAACACTTTTAAATAATTAAATGAGACTTATTACCTCATTATGAATATTAGGAGGGACTCAACTAACAATTTTAGTTATGGATTTACAATCATAATAATGACTGTTGAAAGTCACTTTATAATCCATTACTATTCTGTGGTACAATCAAAATTCTAAGGGAATATTGAGACTTAAGTTCTTTAAAAATTAATTTATATTTTTTCTATCTCAAATACATTAAAATTTTAAAAGTAAAATAGTGATAATATAGACATATAAAAACCCTATAAAAAGTGACAGAGGCTATGTAATGATAGCAACAGCAACACAACAAATTCACTTTTCAAATCAGTAAATCTTTCAAGATTATTTTAATGCTAAGTTTATAATTGTGGATTTCTAACCATGAACTAATGTGTATGTTATAGAAAAGGTCCATGGAAATATAATAATTTTATTTTAGAAGTAGATAATAATAAGAAAGCTATATCTTGATATTTAATTCACACTTATATCAAATATGTAAATTACTTAAATTCTCAATTTAAGGGTCTGTGTTCCATGCATAGCACTGAAAATCCATATTAAAAAAAGGAGTGTAAAACCAATGTCAGTTTTCAGGTTTACTATGATATAACTAAAATTTGTACTTAAGTTTTTTTAATAGATTGCTTATTTTAAAAGTGTTAATCAAAATATTCTACAGCAATATAATAAACAACAGAAACTGATGAACAAAAGTAGAACCAGAGTCATAGAAGCATCAAACAGACTGTCCAACCTATGAGGGAAGGCGGGGGGTGAGGGGGTAAGAGATCAATTGAAGAACTTGTATGCATGCATATGAGCATAACTAATGGACACAGATGGGGCAGGGGCAGGGGAGTGTGTTGACGGCATTTGCTGGGGTGTGGGGGTGGCTGGGGAGAGGTCAATGGAGGGAAAAGGAGACTTATGTAATACTTTAAACAATAAAGAATTTAAATTTAAAAAAGCATATGTAGCAGAAAATAGTAATTATATATCTATATTTATATATAGATATATATTCCACAACTGCCTGATGAACACCTCACATACTACAGAAGAATTTAGCATGCAGAAAGTGAAATTTGAAGATACAAGGGAGGGAATGATTTATATATAATTTATGAACAATTAGGCGTTTTAGAAATCACAATTACTTTAATCTAAATATCACTCATATATCAACAACAGAAATAAAGTAAATCAATTTTTTATTTGTACAACACATTGGGAAAAAGGAAAAAATAAACAATTGGGATCACATCAAATTAAAAAACTTGTGCACAGCAAAAGAAAGCATCAATGAAATGAAAAGAGAACCCACTGTATGGGAAAACATATTTGCCAATGATACATCTAATAAGGGATCAATTTCCAAAACATATAAAGAACCTATATAATTCAACAGCAGGAAGACAAACAGTCCAATAAAAAAAAAAATGGGCAAAGGATCTGAACAGACACTTCTCCAAAGAGGACATACAGATGGCTAAAAAATATATGTCATTAATCATCAGAGAAATGCAAATTAAAACCAAATTATCACCTCACACCTGCCAGGATGGCTACCATCAATAAATCAACATATCCCAAAAGCTGGCAAAGATGTGGAGAAAAGAGAACCCTAGTGCACTATTGGTGGGGTTGCAGACTGATGTAGTCACTGTGGGAAACTGTATGGAGTTTCCTCAAAAAATTAAAACTGGAACTGCCTTTTGACCCAGCGATCTCACTTCTGGTAATATATCCTAAGAATCCTAAAACACCAATTCGAAAGAATATATGCACTCCTATGTTCAGAGCAGTGTTATTTACAACTAGAGGCCCAGTGCACGAATTTGTGCATGGGGGGACCACAGGAGGTTGGCTGCCAGCCCCAAGGAGGGAGCTGGCCTTTGGAACCCCTGGGAAAGGGGCCGCATTCACTGCCACCCAGCCCCAGTTCCCCGTCCCAGCCCAGGCCTGAAGGCCCCAGTGGGGTCAGGAGAGGAGGCGATGGTAGCTGGGCTGGGTGCAGAAGGAACGGATGCTAGACGCCGATGCCTCCTTTGGCGCCCTGCCACTGCGCAGTTTCCCACCTCCCCCCTCCTCCTTCCCTTGCCACCATGTCGCTACTGCAGCAGGCTGGCGGCTCCCGGGGAAGGGAGAGCACGGGAGCGAGAAAAACCCTTGTGTCAAGGGCTGACTTTCAATAGATCACAGTGAGGGAGCTACTCTGCTACATACAAAACCCCAATCCAGAAGCAGGTCTCTATGTATGGTTTAGCACCGGGGACTGATGGGGGCCAGCTGGTGCTACGGGAGGGGCCACGGGAGGTTGGCTGTGGGAGTGCACTGACCACCAGGGGGAAGCTCCTGTGTTGAGCATCTTCCCCATGGTGGTCAGTGCACATCATAGCGACTGGTCGACCAGTTGTTCTGGTCGTGCTGGTTGTTTGGTTGTAAAGGTCGCTTAAGCTTTTATATATATGTAGACTAGAGGCCTGGTGCACGAAAATTCATGCACTCAGGGGTGGGGGGTCCCTCAGCCCAGCCTGCACCCTCTCACAATCCAGGATCCCTCAGGTAGGGTCCCTAGGCCTGGCCTGAGATCAGGGCCTATCGGGGCTTTCTTTCCTCTGGCTGTAGGCAGCTGGCCCCATCCCTGCTGCTGCCACATCTTGCCATCTGTGCAGCGCTGCCCGCCCCCCCTCCCCCCACTCCTGCCACTGGTGGCCTCCCTCTACAGGTGAAAGGCATGGGGTGCGATGGCTTGGCTGGCCTGGGCCTCCCTCTGTGGGGCAATCGCTGGCTGGCCACACACCTGCCACAGAGTAGCTGCCGGTGGCCTGGGCCTTCCTCTTTCTTTGCTGGGCGGGTGGGGCCAGCCCTGTGAGGGGCCGTCTGTCTACTTGATTGCCCCTAACTGCTTGCCTGCCTACCTGATCACCCCTAACCAATTGCCTGCCTACCTGATCACCCCTAACCACTCTGCCTGCCTGCCTGATCGCCCCTAACCACTTGCTTGGGGGCAGGGGCAGCCGGGCGAGGGGCCATGGTGGTTCTGGTCTCTGGTTTTTCTGATCATTTCACTTATGTTGGCTGGCCTTTTATTATATAGGATAGCCAAGATCTGGAAATAGCCCAAGTACCCATCAGTACATGTTAGATAACAAAGCTGTGGTACATTTGCACAACGGAATACCACACAGCCAAAAAAAGAGAAGGAACTCTTACATTTTGCCATAGCATGAGGGACCTGGAAAGTATTATGCTAAGTGAAATAAGCCAGTTGGTGAAAGACAAATACTATATGATTTCACTTATATGTGGAATCTAATGAACAAAATAAACTGATGAGCAAACTAGAAAGAGAGGCATGGATTCATGGAACAGACTGATAGCTGTCAAAGGGGAAGGGGTGTAAACTGAATAAAGAAGGTAAAGGGATTAACCAAATTGCATATATGCATGACCCACAGATACAGACTACACTGTGGTCATGGCCAGAGGGAAGGAGGGGCAAGGGTGGACTAAGGGTGATAGGCAAAAGGCGGAGGGGTGTGGACATCTGTAATAGTGTAAATAAAGATAAAGTAAAAAAAATAAATAAATAATAAAATTTTAAAAACTGAATTAGAAAATTTACTATTGATAAAAAATGACTATCACATAGTTTAATTATTTCTATTAAACATTCTTCCACCATTGCAATAATTACCTGGTTTTTTTAAAATCTTTTTATGTATTTACTTAAATTTTTTGGAGTGACATTGAAACACAAGATTGTATAGGTTTCAACTATGTATCTCTATCATACATGATCTGTATATTTCATTGTGTCCCCACTACCCCAAGTCAAATCATCTTCCATCACCAAATATTTGGTCCTGTTTATCCTTCACTACCTCCTCACCCCCTTCTTTCTATAATCACCATGCAGCTGTCTGTGCCTATGAATTTCAGCTTTATATGCCATGTATGAGTGACATCATATGGTTCTTGGCTTTTTCTGACTGCCTTATTTCACTTAGCATAATATTCTCAAGGTCCATCCATGTAATCACAAAAGTATTTCATCTTTTCTTATAGCTGAGTAGTATTCCATAGTATATATGTACCAAATCTTCTCTATTCAATCCTGTATCAATTTGCTTGTCTCTGTGTTTATAGGACTCACTTTAATAAATTTGTTACCATACCTGAGCTATGATTTCCTGAGGAGTTGAAAAGTAATTAGAAGTAGCCTATGAATATACTTACACACAAAGGATAGAATATAATTTTTTAAAAATATTGACTACATAACACGCAGAGGGATTTGAAGAAATGCTTAAGTCCCTGTAGTTTTTCTGATTGATTACATTTTACTTAATCAACAGACACTATAAAATTAATTGCTATTAAATCCATTAAAATTTTAGCTATCATTTAAAAATGGGTCTTATATTCACAATGATTGAAAGCCAATATTTTAGAATTTAAAAAATCCATTAAGTGTTATAAATGTATTAAAGGGGTGGAAAATGAAAATAACACTTATTTCAATTAATTTATATTTGGCACTGGTTCTCAAAGTATTAAATCCTGGCAGATAAAGAAAAAATAGAAAATATTCAAACTATTAAAAATACATAATGTAAGTTTCTATCTAAAAACATAGGCCTGTACTTATTTACCTATTCTGATTGAGAAACGTATTAGTATGAACATTTTCAATTATCAGGATACTTCCTTCTGCATTAAGCACTATGTAAGCTTCCTGATAGGAAGTTTCTTTGATTCCCCATATAGTAATCTGGTTACGAGACTGCTCAATTTCTACATTTTCCATAAGTCATAAATATACTCCTCACTATTTCTGCTAAGCATGAATATCATATTTAGAATTGCTTCTTGGTCTGCTAAAGTGAAGCATAATGACCTGAAAGAATTCACACCGCTCCCCAAACCTTAGCCCGTTTTCAGTGGTCATTTACTGGCCTATAGAACCTGACTTATTACTTTAAGTGCATTCGTAAATTACTCTGCTTGCCCTCTCCATATCAATTCCAATATCAGGAAATCAGAGCATAAGCATTACATACTGCATTTCATCCTGCACAGCAGAGATGCAGCTCTTAGGTATAGATGTTGGGGTGGAAAGGACTGTCTCTGTTTGCTGTGCTTATCTGTCCTTGCCAGACGTTCAGTTAAGATCGCTTTAGGTTGTGCTCTCTTTATTTATTTGTGTTGGGAGGTCCAGGAAACTATATGTTTGAAATGGATTTGACAGATTAATGAAAGTTTGATTTTTTCCTTTTTATTCTTTTGTGAGTTTGTATGAGATATATTTTATACTAAAAGTTTGCACAGCACTGAGCAATATAATCTTTTTTTCTTTTAAAGAGATTTTATTTTTTTTGCATTTTTTAAAAATTTCTTTATTGATTAAGGTGTTATATATGTGTCCTATTCCCCCATTACCCTCCCATCCCCACACTCATGCCCTTACCCCCCTGTTGTCTGTGTCCATTGGTTAGGCTTATATGCATGCATACAAGTCCTTTGGTTGATCTCTCCCCCTTACCCCCACCCTCCCCTACCTTCCCTCTGAGGTTTGATGGTCTGATCGATGTTTCTCTGTCTCTGGATCTGTTTTTGTTCATCAGTTTATGTTGTTCATTATATTCCATAAATGAGTGAGTTCATGTGATATTTATCTTTCTCTGACTGGCTTATTTCACTTAGCATAATGCTCTCCAGTTCCATCCATGTTGTTGCAAATGGTAGGAATTCCTTCTTTTTTAGTGCAGTGTAGTATTCCATTGTGTAGATGTGCCACAGTTTTTTAATCCACTCATTTGCTGATGGGCACTTAGGCAGTTTCCAAATCTTAGCTATGGTAAATTGTGCTGCTATGAACATAGGGGTGCATATATCCTTTCTGATTGATGTTTCTAGCTTCTTGGGATATATTCCTAGAAGTGGTATTACTGGGTCAAATGGGAGTTCCATTTTTAGTTTTCTGAGGAAACTCCATACTGTTCTCCACAGTGGCTGCACCAATCTGCATTCCCACCAGCAGTGCACGAGGGTTCCTTTTTCTCCACATCCTCGCCAACATTTGTTGTTTATTGATTTGTTGATGATAGCCATTCTGACAGATGTGAGATGGTACCGCATTGTCTTTTTGATTTGCATCTCTTGGATAATTAGTGACTTTGAGCATGTTTTTATATGTCTCTTGGCCTTCCTTCTGTCTTCTTTCGAAAAGTTTCTATTTAGGTCCATTGCCCATTTCTTGATTGGATTGTTTATCTTCCTTTTGTTGAGTTGTATGAGTTCCCTGTAAATGTTGGAGATTAAACCCTTATCAGTGATAACATTGGCAAATATGTTCTCCCATGTAGTGGTCTTTCTTGTTGTTTTGTTGATGGTTTCTTTTGATGTGCAAAAGCTTTTTATTTTGATGTAGTCCCATTTGTTTATTTTCTCTTTATTTTCCATTGCCCTAGGAGCGGTATCGGTGAAGAAGTTCCTTCGGCATATGTCTGAGATTTTGCTGCCTGTGGATTCCTCTTAGTATTTTTATGGTTTCCCATCTTATAAAGAGATTTTACTTCAAGATGAGAAAACTTAAGTCCCAGATTTATCTGATGTCCTTTATTATGGCGCAGGAATGACTGCAGGTGTCAGTGGGTCTTTGCAATAGAATACTCTAACTCCCCATCTACTGCCCTCCTCAAAGTCTCAATCACTTCAATCGAAAAGCTTGGATTTCCTGTTTGTGAAAAGACTAGAGGCCTGGTGCACAAAATTCGTGCACAGGTGGGGTCCCTAGGCCTGACCGGCAATCAGGGCTGATCAGGGCCAGGAAGATCAGGAAGATCAGGGCTGGGCCTGAGAGGAGGTGACAATTGCCAAGCTGAGCATGGAAAGAATGGACGCTGGATGCTGATGCCACCATCGTTGACACCACACCACCACATGGTTCCCCACCTCTGCCCCTCCTCCTTCCCTCACCACCATGCTGCCACCACAGCAGGTGGGTGGTGAGCCGATCAGGGCTTGCCAGCTTGGGGAAGGGACTGGGCATGGGAGGTTGGCCGCCAGCCCCGAGGAGGGAGCCAGCCCTCAGTCCCCCTGGGAAAGGGGCTGCGTCCACCACCACCCACCTCTGGTTCCCTGCCCTAACCCCAGGGGCTGGCCCCAATGGCCTGCTGGCCTGGGGAGGGACTGTGGGATGTTGGCCAGCTGGGGAAGGTTGCTTGAGGGAGTGCACTGACCACCAGGGGGCAGCTCTTTCATTGATCATCTGTCCCCTGGTGGTCAGTGCGCATCATAGTGACTGGTCATTCTGGTCATTCCAATTGTTCCAGTCGCTTAAGCTTTTATATATATACTAGAAGCCCAATGCACAAAATTCATGCAAGAGTAGGCCTTACTTCCCCCATCTGCCTGCACCGGCTTCCGTCTGGCACCCGAGACGTGAGCTTCCCTCCAGCTGCCAGCAGGCACCCAGGACCTGGGCTTCCCTCACAGTCCCGGCTTCGTCTGGAAGGACGTCTGGTCTAATTAGCATATTATGCTTTTATTATTATAGATAGATATTAAAATCACATAGTGTTCTATAGGTCAAACATAATAATAGAGTGAAACCTAAGGAAAGGCAGGATATATTCACACTATAGTAATAAACCGATTGAAACTATCTGAAAAGATAAAGAATTATGAAACTTAAGACCTATGAATTTAATACTTACAAACAAGATAAAGTACAAAAAATGAAGAATTAAGTATTAAAGATTCTTTATAGCCCATTTGATGCAATCATATTTAGCTTCACATTGTTTTCTGGTTTACATAAATCTATGTAATACTATCAACATTATATATATATATATATATATATCCCTCAGCCCAGCCTGCACCCTCTCCATCTGGGACCCCTTGAGGGATGTCCAACTGCCTAAACGGGCAGTTGGACATCACTCTCACAATCCAGGACTGCGGACTCCCAAACACTCACCTGCCTGCCTGCCTGATTGCCCCAAACCGCTTCTGCCTGCCAGCCTGATCACCCCCTAACCACTCCCCTGCCAGCCTGATTGCCCCTAACTGCCCTCCCCTGCAGGCCTGGTCCCCCTCAACTGCCCTACCTTGCTGGTCTGGTCACCCCTAACTGCCCTCCGTTACATGCCTGGTCACCCCTATCTGTCCTCCCCTGCAGGCCCGGTCACCCCCAACTGCCCTCCCCTGCAGGCCTGGTTGCCCCCAACTGCCCTCCCCTGCTGGCCCAGTCACTCCTAACTGCCCTCCCTTGCCAGCCTCGTCATCCCCAACTGCCCTCCCCTGCTGGCCTGGGTCTCCCCAACTCTCCTTCCCTACAGGCCTGGTTGCCCCCAACTGCCCACCCCTGCCAGCCATCTTGTGGTGGCCATCTTATGTCTACATGGGGGTGGCCATCTTGTGTGTTGGAGTGACAGTCAATTTGCATATTACCTCTTTATTATATAGGAGGTATATATATTGTATTACAAATGTCTCCCATTTTCCCTCTTGCTTTATCCCCTTCACCCAGTCCCTACCCATCCAACCAGGACTCACATCCTTATTTAATCATATTTAACAATTCCAAATAAATTAAATATTGTAAAAAATAAATAAAATATTATGTGTTTTAAACATATGCCCCTGCCTTACATTGTCTTACTTCACACACACTGAAAAGAGCAAACATCAAATATATCAAAATGAATGTAAGGGCAGGGAGAAGAGGTAAGCCCAAAGGAATAACAATGATCATTTTTTAATAAAATGCACTGTTCCCATATGAATTATAGAAATCCTTTGCTGTTATTAAAGCCTCCAGATTTCATCTTTATCAGATGTGATCCACTTGACAACCTGACAAACATTCGGAAAAGTGGAAATCATCATTGCATATATAAAGGTTAACCTGGAGAACTTGGGGATATTATTAGAAGTGAGGAAAAATGCTCTATAAAAGAAAAAGACATTCTATAAATTCAACAGATTAAAATACTTTAATAATAAACCTAAAATTTAGAAGATAGGCACTATGGAACCCTCATGGTATATAAATTTTATTATTCAAGCCTTTTTTTCAGGGACAAATTTAATACTTATTATCTAGTAGCACCACATACATATTTGAAATAGAGGTTTTAAAATCCAGATGTTATTAATATAAGTGGAAAAAAAAGCCAAAGTACCTCTTTTAATAAACAGACTTGAATAGGAATCCAACTTCACGATGATGAAATAAGTATAGATTTACCTTATATGTTATGATAATTGGCATGAACATATTGTACACTTTTTCTCTTATATTTCTTTTTTAAAAATTTTTATTGAATTGTTGGGGTGAGAATGTTTAATAAAATTCAAGGCTTCAAGTGTATAATTCTATAATACATCATCTGTACATTGAATTGTGTGTTTACCATCCAAACTCAATTCTCCTTCCAGCACTATTTATCCCACTTTTACCTTCTTTCAAATCTCCCTAAACCCTTTTCCCTCTTGTAAGTACTATACTGTTGTCTGTGTATATGAGTTTAGATTTTTGCTTAATCTCTTCACCTTTTTCACCCAGCCTCCAAACACCCTTCCCCTCTGACAGCAGTCTGTTTTCTGTATTGATAAGTCTGCTTCTATTTTGTTCCTTTACTTATTTCTTCATTATATTTCACATATAAGTGAAATAATATGGTTTTGTTTTTCTCTGACTGGCTTATTTCAATTAGCATAATTCTCGCCAGCTCAATGAATGCTGTTACAAAAGGTAAGATTCCCTTCCTTTTTATGACCCAGTAGTATTCCATTGTGTAAATGTACCACAGCTTTTTTATCCACTCATCTACTGATGGACACTTGGGTTGTTTCTACTAGTAGATCTTGGCTATTGTAAATAACTTTGCAATGAGCATAGGGGTGCATATATTTTTTTGAATTAGTGTTTTGGAATTCTTAGGATATATTCCCAAAAATGGGATTACTGGGTCAAATGGGAGTTCCATTTTTAAATTTTGAGGAAGCTCCATACTGTTTTCCACAGTGGCTGCACCAGTCTGCATTCCCATCAATAGTGCACTAGGGTTCCCTTTTCTCCACATCATTGCCAGCACTTGTTGTATGTTGATTTATTGATTCTGACAGGCTTGAGGTGATAACTCATTGTGGTTTTAATTTGCATTTCTCTGATGATTAGTGAAGTTGAGCATCTTTTCATATGTCTATTGGCCATCTAAATGTCCTCTTTGGAGAAGTATCTATTGGGCAAAGTATCTTTAACCACCTATAAAATGTATCATTGGTGAGTATGTTCTCCCATTCTGTGGATTATCTTTCATTTTGTTGATGGTTTCCTTTGCTGTGCAAAAACATTTTTGTTTGATGTAGTTCCATTTGTTCATTTTTCCTTTTGTTTCCCTTTCCAGGGGAGATATATCAGAAAAAAAATATTGCTAAGAGAAATGTCTGAGATTTAGTGCTTATGTTTTCTTCTAGGATTTTTATGGTTTTGAGTCTTACATTTAAGTATAGTGCATTTTGAGTTTTTTTCTTGTGTATGGTGTAATAAGGTGGTTTAGTTTCATTTTTTTGCTTGTGTGTTCAATTTCCCCCAAACCACTGGTTGAATAGACTCTTCTTATGCTATTGTATGTTTTTGTCTCCTTTGTCAAATATTATTTGACTATAAAGGTATGGTTTTATTTCTAGATACCTATTCTGTTCCATTAAGCTACATGTCTGTTTTCATGCCAGTACTAGACTGTTTTGATTACTATGTCCTTGTAATAAAGTTTGATATCAGGTAGCATGATTCTTTCAATTTTTTTCTTCTTTCTCAAAATTCATATTGCTTTTTATGGTCTCTTGTGGTTACCTATACATTTTTGACTATTGGTTCCAGTTCTGTGAAATATATCATTGGTATCTTAGTAGGAAGTGCATTGAATCAATAGATTGCTTTGGGTGATATGAACATTTTAATGTTAATTTTTTTCTATCCATGAACACAGTATATACTTCCACTTATTTGTATCTTTTACAATTTCTTTCTTCAGTGTCTTTTAATTTATCAAGTACAGGCCTTTTACATCCTTAGTTATATTTATTCTAGGTATTTTTGATGCAATTATTAATGGGATTGTTTTCTTAGTTTTCCTTTGTGAAAGTTCATTATTGTTGTATAAAAACGTAACTGTTTACTAGATATTTATTTTGTATCCTGCTAACTTTACTGAATTAATTCATCAGTTCTAGTAGTTTTTTGGTGTCATCCGAAAATAGTGACAGATTAATTTCTTCCTTTCAATTTGAATAATCAAATGCAGAGACTCAGTTTTTGTATGTTAGGTTATTCCAATTAGTTTTGCAAACTGCAAGGTAAAATATCTGTCATAACCACTATTGGGTGCTATTACATACTGATCTTCCTAAATCCAGTATTCCTGCTACAAAATCTCTACATTTTGGTTGTGCACTTTAACTAATATAATTAAAAAGTTCACGGCGATTAGGAAACTGCAAATTACAAAATTAAAAATGATAGAGATATCTTCAAGGTGAGATATGTCCATCAATATGATACCTAATGTCTAAAATTTTCCATATTATGTTATTCATGCTGTAAAAACCAAAAACAAACTGGTTCACAGAAAAATATTTGGTTCTAGTAGAAAAGCAATGTAACTAACTATAAAGATAAAGTTTTAAGATTCTGGGGGAAACTCATGCAGCAAAAAGTATCACTGAAAATCTTTATAAGTAATACTCTTTCCAGCCATTTTAATTAAAATTATAAATCTCACAGTTTCATGTTTCCTTGGTGCCTCAAAATCTGCTTACTAAGTCAGGCTATATTTCTTAGTTCTTTACAATTTACACTATAGCTGTAATAATGTAATCAAAACATTTTTAGATTGCCTAAATTTTAGTCAGACCAAATTTGTTTTTATAAATGACACTACTAAGATATATATATGTATATTTATATTTTACAGCTCATTACAATTATATTCAAAGACAGTACCTGATTCTATAATTTTGATGTGAATTACATTGTGAAGTAGGAAATAATTACTCCTGGAAAATTGTCAATTGAGTATGTCTAGCTATGCAAGTTTCTTTTATTGTTTAAAGATATATAGACTATTTATAAAACCAAATTTAAACCTGGATGAAAAGGCTTATAATGCTATGTGCTTTGTTAGCTATAGCAATTACATCAATAATGGTTCCTTGAAATTACAATTTACAAGAAAATAGGAGCTGTACTAACTTAGTGCTTTGACTATCTTAACATTTCCAAATGTGCACTACCTCTTTCCATTTAATTATGTTTTATATGGTCCTTCTTTGGCTCATTCTTTCACACAGATTTTAGGTGACAAGAAACAAATATGTGCACCTTTTTTTAAGAAGAATTTTGTAATATGCCTATTTAAAATTTTGCAGAATTTTAAATAGGCATATTAATAGGGGTAGAGATCAGTAAAAGGTAAAGGTTCAAATATGTGATGATGGGAGATTATTTGACTTTTGATGGTAGGCACACAATACAATGTACAGTTCATGTATCACAGATATGTACACTTAAAACCTATATAGTCTTATTAACTAATGTCACCCCAATAAATTTAATTAAAAAGGAGTTAAAAGAGGCATGTGCTTTCAGAATAAACAATTTGCTATATGGTGTTGGCAATTATAAATCCTTAAAAAGTTTACACACACCCTGGCCTGTTTGGCTCAGTGGATAGAGCGTCGGCCTGTGGACTGAAGGTTCTCAGGTTTGATTCTGGTCAGAGGCACATGCCTGGGTTGTGGGCTCGATCCCCAGTGGGGGGTGTGCAGGGGGCAGCCGATTGATGATTATCTCTCATCATTGATGTTTCTATCTCTCTTCCTCTCTCTGAAATCAATAAAAATATATTAAATAAAAATATATTAAATAATAAAAAGCTTACACACAATCTCAGATGACTTCCTCTTTTTTGGGACATCACATACACATGCACGTATGTATGTGCGCATACACACACACACACACACACACACACACACACACACCACCCTATAACTGACCCAATTAAAGATAATCATCACAGAGGAATCAATACTTCACCTGGACTCAAAAATTTTCTTTCAAAAAGAGAAAGGAAGAAAGAAAGAAAATGCAAAAATTAAATAAAGAACATGTCATAAACTGCTTTTGATCCAATTATCCAACTTCTGGAAATATATCCTAAGAATAATGAAACATCAATCAAAAAGAATATATGCACTTCTATGTTCATAGCAGTATTATTTACAATAACAAGATTTGGAAACAGTCCAAGTGCCCATCAGTAGATGACTGGATAAAAATGTTGTGGTACATTTACACAATGGAATATTATGCAGTTATAAAAAAGGGACTCTTACCTTTTGTGACAGCATGGATGGACCTGGAGAATACTATGCTAAGTGAAATAAGCCAGTCAGAGAAAGACAAATACAATATGATCTCATTTATATGTGGAATCTAATGAACACAATAAATTGAACAAAATGGAACCAGTATCATGGATACATGGAACAGACTGGTGGATGGCAGAGGTGAGGGGGGTGGGAGTGGCTGAATAAAACAGGTGAAGGGATTAGCTAAAGAACATATATGCATAGCCCATGGACATGGACAATAGTGTGGGGATGGCCAGGGAGTGGGGGCTTAGTGGAGGTGGGCAAAGGGGGGTAATGGGAGGCACCTGCAATAGTGTCACCATTAAAAATTTTAATTATAAAAGAACATATCATAAAAGTAAGTAATCAATAAAATGCTTAAGTATTTCAGAAAAATATAGTTCATTTCAGTATAAAATAAAATTGCAGATATTCTGACTTCTCTGTTAACACTAAAAAAATTTAAAAAATCCTATATAATAAAAACCTAATATGCTAAGTGTCTGGTTGTCCAGTTGTCTGTTCAACCAATCAAAGCATAATATGCTAATTATATGCTAAGGCTGCTCAACTGCTCGCTATGATGTGCACTGACCACCATGGGGGTAGATGCTCCGACTGGTAGGTTAGCTTGCTGCTGGGGCCTTGTCGATCAGGTCTAAGCGAGACAGCCAGATGCACCCTGGTGCCCTCCTGTGGCCCCTCCCCAGCTAGCCAACCTCCCATGTCTCTCCCTGGCCTTGATCGTGCACCAATGGGGTCCCTCAGCCTGGCCTGCACCCTCTCAGAATCCAGGACCCCTTGGGGGATGTTGGAGAGCCTGTTTTGGCCTGATCCTGCAGGCCAGGCCAAGGGACCCCACTGGTGCACAAATTCGTGCACTGGGCCTCTAGTAAGTAAATAAATGAAGTACAAGGTTCAAAGAAGAAACTATTATGTAGCCAGTAGAAATAAAAATGGAGTTGGTTTCACTCAAAATAGATTAAATAAACACAAAATATTTGCAGAGAAGAAAATCCACCTTAGAATAATGAAATATTAATAAGCATGACTGAAAATAGGGGTATTGTAGGCAAACTTGAAAATCTCAAGGAAACAAAATGGCAAAAAATCTATTGCAAAAAAAATGATTTGGTAGAAGAAGATAAATAAGGAAGATAGAAAATGTAGTACAATATTACATACACTGTATGCTAGACTTCTTAAACAAGAGGTCTAAGCACATGAAGCAGCAGGCAAATAAATGATGGTAAGATAACTACAGGTAAATTTTCTAAAATAAAGAAAAATATTAAACCTGTTGATAAAAACCAGGTAATGTTTTCTAGGATAAAAATTGATAAAATATTATTAACTTCAAAGCTATGCCTAAAGAATGTTCTCTGAACATCCAAACAAAAAATATCAAAAAATTTATGAAGGTTGGATCCAAATGTCTTCACAGTGACATAAAACAACAAAATGCCTTGAGCTATGTCTACAGAGGTGTGTTAAAAATAAAATGATTTCCCAACATGTCCTTCGAAATGAAGGTTATAGACTACATTCTCAAACACATGAGAAGCCAGGGAATTCAGAGCGTAAAACTATTTGCTATTGAAATGCAGACAACTATGATTTCAATGAAACTATACAACCTAGAAATGTAAAAGATAAACTAATGATGAGCATTGAATTCCTTTCATTATAGGACTAAGGATCACTGACAGAAGAAATATAAAGCAACAGAATATAACATTTAAAATTTGATATGGTAAAATTTGTAATTTAACTAAAAAAGAGATATGGATAAAATGAGGTAAAATATATAGAGTTGTGTTTTTGCTTATTTTCTCATCTAATAATTCAATGGAATTAGAATCAATGGAATTAGAATCTGAAATAAAAACATGCAGTTAGTAAGAAACTTAACCGTAAACCATTTCACATGTCCAACTCCACCAGATGTGCATGTGTACATGTGTACTCACAAATGCACGCTTAGACACACACACACACACATACACACACACACAAGCTCATACATACATACTGATTTTCAGTAGATACATCTTTGTGGTAGGGAAACATGAAATTTAACAATAACTTCAATAAGTTCATCCTAGGTTTTGTTTGTTTTTTTACATTAAATACAAATAAAATTATTTTTCTTTTTTTTTAAATGAGCACATAAGGAAGTAAACACATTTTAAAATTATTTCCATCAAAAAATAAATGTTTGGAATAAAATTATATGTGATAATTATTGAGAGGTAACCTTATTTTTAAGTTTACTTCAAACCAAACTATAAAGTTCTAACAGTAATTTTTCTTCTGTCTCACACACCAGCACATAAATAACTAAATTCCTGTCTCCTATCAAAGGGCCATCTGGCAATCTTGTCATTGTTATTGTTTGTTCTCACTTTTCTAATTTGTTGTTGACATGTAATAAAAAATTAAATTAGAAAAATACTAACATAGAAATAATAATTCAGACAAAAATGCCCCTAATAGTATATTGAGATAAGCTGATGATTACTTAGAATATATATTCAATAGCTCAAATTTGTGTTTGTATTTTGTAAAGACAGCTAAATCTATATTATAGTTTGGTAGGCCCCTACCTGAAGATGTCCATGTCCTAGTCCCCAGAACCTGTGAATATGTTACATGGTGAAAGGGATTTTGCGGGTGAGATTCAGTTAAGGATGTTGAAATGAGATCATTTTAGATTATTTGGTGTGCCCAATGCAATCACAAGAATAAACACCATCTATGGAAATAAAATATTTTTTACTTTACCTTAAGTTAATAATTTAAGAATGATGGGAAATGACAAAATGAGAAGTTCAAAAATTTTCAGTGTTTTGTTTTTTTTTTTTAATTGACAATAGGAATAATGGTCACCTCACTTGGACAAAGAAGCAGCAGTAAGACATAAATGATAACTGAATAACATACTTTTTTTAAGGAATATATTTTCACACGTACATTCTAGTTCTAGGGCTTAAATATTCAGTTAACTTATAACATACTAGAGGCCTGGTGCACACATTCGTGCACGGGTGGGGTCCCTCGGCCTTGCTGGCTATTGGGGTCGATCGCAGCTGTCTGGCCCAGTCCCAATCAGGGCCATGGGGGCAGACTGGCCGGGGGGAGGGACCTCGGGAGGTTGGCTGGCCATGGGAGGTTGGCTGAGGGAGTGCACTGACCACCAGAGGGCAGCTCCTGTGTTGAGTATCTGCCCCCTGGTGGTCAGTGCACGTCATAGCTCCTGGCCAGTCATCAGGTCATCTGGTCCTAATGGTTGCTTAGGCTTTTATATATATAGATAGTTAGGCCAGGGCATGTACGTGGGTTGCAGGTTTGATCCCCAGTCTGTGTGCAGGAGACAACTAATCAATGTGTCTCTCTCACATAGATGTTTTTCTCTCTCACTTTCCCTCCTTTCCTTCCACTCTTTCTAAAAAAACAACAAAAGAATCAATGGAAAAATATTCTCAGGTGAGGATTAACAATATCTGTATCTATATCATATCTATATCTATATCTATATCTATATCTATATCTATATCTATATCTATATCTATATCTATATCTATCTATATCTATATCTACATCTATATCATCTATAGATTTTATTTTGTTTTTGGTTTTTATAAATTACTTTTTAAATATTGATTTTATTTTGTTTTATAATTATATAAACAATTATTAGTTTGTGTGAAATAAAAAATGTAGACTCAAATATTCCTTACATATTTTTAACCACATTTTCAAGTATTAATTTTATCCATTGCATTACTTTTTCTTTGAATGCTGTGCTACTATTACTTTTATTTTTTCTATATCGTTCTTTGCAGTCTCTTTTTATAAAGTTTTTATATGTTAAAAATAATACTTCTCTGCCTGGCCGACATGGCTCAGTGGTTGAGCATCAACCTATGAACCAGGAGGTCACAGTTCAATTCCCTGTCAGGGCACATGCCTGGGTTGTGGGCTTAAAAAGAGTATGTTATTCAGGGAGCTTGCAGGAGGCAGCGATCAATGATTCTCTCTCATCATTGATGTTCTATCTCTCTCTCCTTCTCCCTTCCTCTCTGAAATAAATAAAAATATATTTTAAAAAAAGATGTAAAAAAATTGTGGCATTTGTGGGGTTCTCTTTCTTCTTCTTCTTTTTTTTTTTTCATTTTCTATTCTTTACTTTTCCTCTCCTCCTCCCACCACCTTCTTTTCTTTTTATTTTAGTTCTGTGAAACTCCTCACTCTTCCTTTATCTTTTCAGGATATGGAGTCATAGGAAAGTTTCCCACACTCCCAATATATAGAATTGACAAATGTTTTCCTCTGGAACTATACAAAGTCATTTCATTCTATGATGTCCAATAAACTTGCATTTTTGTGCTTGGAAGATGTTTGGTGTAATTAATTCGCCTCCAGTGACTGTTTATTTCCCTTCATGATCTGAACCATAACCAAGCTTCTCTATTGGTCTACACAACTAACGGGTGTGGAATTTAGTACCAAGTGTTGCCAAAAGAAAATTTGGAGAGGAGTACATGCCGCCATTGTGGCTTTCTCATTCTGAGCCTACTGTGCAGTACTGGGGCTGCTGAGCATACAGGCTGGTTGAAATTAATATAAGATACAATATATGAGCACTTTGTGTCCACATACCTCTTCCCCTAAACTGCATGTCTCTAACTCCTAATCTGTGCCAAGAGTAACCATTTACCACTAACCAGGAGTCTATGTATATCCTTATCTCATATCACATCTCCCTCTACACAACATAGATGGCGAAGAGTACTACTTAAAATTCAATCTATCTGGATGATTTCTCTCCTCATTATTTTTCTTTGCAGTTACCCTTAATATAACTTTAATGCAGCTCCAGTCTTTTTCAACTCCACCGTCATATCAAGTTGAACGTGCTAGAAGCCTGGACAAGTTTTATTCTTCCTTTGTTAGCTGGTTTCTGGACCACCTAGTTTCATAAATTAATTGTGCCCTTTGGGCATGCTTTGCATTACCCCAAATGTAATTTCATAGTGTGATGGATTGATGCTTTACCTATCTGACCTTATGACTTGATGTATCTGATAGTTCTGAGCTTATGAGAACAGGTACAATCACCTAAACATGAGATGTCCATTGCGCTCACTCAGTCTCTAATAGAGCCAAGTATGAAAGCACAAGCTCCTTCTCAAATGGTTAGGGGGTCTCCGCTGCAGAAGGAATGCCATGCTCCAGAGCTCTGTGGATATACAATTTGGATCTCTTATTTGGACTTGCCCTGGACTTCACACAGAATCCTTATTCATCTCAAGATATCTCTCTAGTGCCACAGAATCCACTGGGTCTTGTAGCCAACATAGCAAAATAGTGAAACCTATTCCTGGAGTCTTTTTCTCTGAGCCTGTTTCAAAAATGACAGGCTCGTGGACTATCTATTTAACAGGTTAGAACTGTACTCCTAAATGTGGTAGATACTGCCTAAATCCAGAAAGACCAATACAACATTGTTTTTTTCTTACAGGTAGGAGGTACAAAGCAAAATAACTTGACCTTAATTTCAGAGTGCATGGGTATTATGGTGTGGACCAGATCATTAAATCACTAAAACAATAACCAGTGTGGCAGTGCCTAATGATCACAGTTTATCTCTCCGGTCTTGGCACCAACTTATTTGTGTTGCTGTACTCATCAAATTCAATTCACATGATATTATGAACATAGAGAACCACAACGATGGTTTGCTGGATGCCAAGATGAAGAAGGTCTCCAAATCTAGAGAGGATAGAGTTAATCTAGGATAGCAAATTTTGTGTATATTTTCCCAGGTGAATTTGAACTATGACTTTTATGCTCTTTCTTTTGGGGGATTAAAAAGGAACACATTTTCGAGATCAATAAAAGCTTACCAAAAGTTACAGTATGTATTGATCTCCTCTAGTAATGACACTGCATCCAGCAAAGAACTGCAATGGGTTTTCCATGTACTTAATTTTATGGGTAGTTTCTGTCATCAAACATGATCCATTTGTTTTCTTTTCAAAAACCATATAAGTGAATTAAATGGAGGCTATAATAGAGTCCAATACCACTAAATCCTTTGTGTCTTTGAGGGAGACTTTAACCTTTGGTATTCCACTCAGGAAGTCATTTTGCTTCTGACTTACTATTTTTTTTCCAGCTTAGGGCCTCTCACATGTCCTTTCCTTTCATTACAGACCACATCACAAAGATTAGAGAATTAGAGTGAGGTGGCACTAGCTGCTAAGTATATTTACCCAAATTATGTACTTAAGTCCTGATAAGAAAAAAGAAGAAGAAACTAAGTTAATTGTTTATTGGGATAAGGGCCACATAAATATGAGGGAAAAAATCCCGTTCATCTTGAAGTGTGTGTATGTGTGTATATGTGCATGTGGTAAAGTTGGGAGTGAGATTAATGGGTAAAGATGCCAGAAAATGTGGTAGTTATGCATTTTGCTCACCAAACATTTCCATTTCTCTCCTCTTCCATAACATTGCAATGATGCACCTTCTTAGCTCATTAGATGGAGCCATATGGTTAGATTTGGCCAATGAGCTTGAAGTGTTAAATGACCTTTCGCACTTCCAGGCTAGACAATGCAATATCCTTTTTGTTATCTTTTTTTTTTTTTAATATATTTTTTTTTCAGGGAAGAAGGGAGAAAAAGAGAGAGAGATAGAAATATCAAGGATGAGAGACAATCATTGATCAGCTGCCTCCTGCATGCCACACACTGGGACTGAGCCCTTAAGCCAGGCATGTGCTCTGACCTGGAATCGACCCGTGACCTCCTGGTTCATAGGTCAACATTCAACCACTTGAGCCATACCAGTTTGGCTGTCCTCTTTCTTTCTTCAACTGGTAAAATTTGAAATGTCCACCCTGAAACCTAACTAACTACAATAAGTCCTGTTGTAGGTGATGGATAAAATTTATAAGGAAGAAATAGGTATTTGTTGATTTAAACCACAAAAATTTAGGAATTTCTTGCTTTGAGAACATAAACTAGAGTATATTGACCAATATAGAATGTGCATGTGACTATATGTGTAGAGGGAACTGTTGAGGATTAGGTTCCATGGGGTCAGGTTTGGGACATCAGTTCTACCTCAGGAGAGCACAGGACATGGTTGTCTGGAAAAGGAGGCAAAGCCAAAGGCTGTAAGAGAGAGCTGTGTCCAAGCACTGTGAAAGCATAAATGAATGCCTAGTAGCCCGGGACCAAGATGAGCATTCCTGTAAATGCTCTCTTTAGATAATGCTATCTTAGAATAAAGACAGGGCAAGTGAGAAAGTAGATTAAAGGGCCAGCAAGAATGGATATAATACATTTGGATTATTGAGCTAGTCTAATGTATTAGATATCATTTATTTGCTTATGAATAATTTAGACCTAACTTTTATCCACAAATTCAATGGATATTCTTATAGTGACACACAAAATGAAAAGAACATGTGTTTGAAGTAGGTTTTGGATATCATAAAATTATTAGAATCAAGGTTAATCTACTAGATTATATTCATTGAACATTTTAATAGTGTTAAAATGAAAATTATTTTCTCCATCTTTTTGTTTGCTAAACAACTCTCATGTGAAGCCATTTTTTTGCTATTTATTTCTTTGCTATAGGCTTCATCCCTCTATTGAATGCAGAATTATGTGACACATATACTGTACCTCTAACATTCTTACTATGGAAAACAGGAGCTACTGACAAATGATAGAAATTGACAGGAAAGGCCTATGTGATTTCCTGTCAATGTTATCTTAAATGTTGTGCTAACATAAATTGAAAAGTGGTTATTTAAAATTCTTCATCAATGTCAAAAATAAAGAATAAAATCAACCATTATACTACTATATTTATTTTATATAACTACTCTGATTTACCATTTCAGAACAATTGCAATAAAATATACTCTTTCTTTTTAAAATATATTTTTTCTTTTTTGTGTGTGTGTATATATCTGGCAAGGTTATTTTGAAAGCAAAAGACACACAATCCCTTGAGAGAATGTTGAATTTTGCCATCAGTCATAGTACATCAATCCATCTGTCTGAAATAAATTTCATATAAGAGATAATAGTGGCTTCCATGAAATTGTTAAGGAAATCCATTCTAATATATATTTTAGTCTTTAAATTTTGATGACTTAGTAAGCTACTGTTTTATGAAATTAAATTGTCACAGGAAATTTTCCGTTTTCTAGAAAGCATAATATCAGGATGACAATTAAATTTGTAGTCTTTTATTTGATATAATGCCATGCTATTTATATTGGAAAGATATAGATAAAACCCTCTGTGAATGAGTTTAATGATTCTGAACATTTCCCATCTTGCATTCATCAGGTTTTCAATATTCTTTTTCCCTCTTGCACATTTTCTGATCATCAGTTTTCTATCATAAGTAAATGAATAACAATTCTCAAAATCAGTAAGGCCATTTTAGCTGATGAAAGTGAAAATGGATCTCTTGTCTTGCGAAAGTTAAGTGAGTATTTCATTGAGATAAAATACTAATCTTTCCTGAGTTTTATATTCCTATTCTATGCTACATATTTGAGAAATATATTTCTATAGACATCAGCCATTGGTTAATTGTATTATAAAGTTTTGAAAATATATACAAGCTGGATTATAACTACTTCAGGTCAATATTTGGCCTATACAAGGATGCCACATAATTTAGTTAGCCATAGTTAGGTTCCTACTTATATAGAGAAAAGTATTATAATTACTTGTAAATAAAAGAAAGTACATAGATAATGCTGGCTTTAGGGGAATTAAGGCACATGTATGCCATTTGGGTACAGTTATGGGCTGAATTGTGTCTCCCCCAACATTATTATGTTGAAGTCTCAGCTCCCAGTATCTCCACCACTATGACCATATTTGGAGTCTAAGTTTTAAAGAGTTAATTAAGTGAAAATAAGATCTTTAGGGTGGACCCTAATTCAACAATGCTTGTATGCTTAGAGGAAAATGAAATTAGCACAGATCTTGGGCTCTGCCTTTTTTAGGGTCTGAGGGTGAGATGTCTCTGGTTTTGTTGGTTCACTGTTTATTGGAAAATTTGAAACATAAGAGCAGAAATTAGGGAGCAGGAAGAGAAAAGTAAAATCACTCAAGCAGTCAATTATCTAGATTACCCAAGACTTTCTGATGGGAAATTCATGGATGGGAGAGCCTGGTTCCTTATTTAGTTGTTTTATAGTTTGAACAGATATGATACAAATGCCAGGGACAAAAGTTATGTTTCTTCTATTATTTTAATTTGAATTATTTTTTCACAGCAATAAGAGCCTATTTTTTTTAATATGTCTTCCTTTAATTAGTCATCCATTGGGGCATTGAATAATTAAATTCTTCAGTGTATAAACAGCAAATAATGCTTTTATCTTTAAAATATTTCAATATCAAGAAAGTGGTACTTGACCTCAGGATCTGATGTTGAAAAATATATATTTCTTTGGATCATTAGCCATGGAGAATACGTGTGATTAAGATTTATTTTTAACAAATCTAATGGATAGTTTATATGGTTACCTAAATATGTATAACTTTTACTCCATAAATAAGGGAGAATTATTGTTCATGTAAAATATAAAACTTTTCCTTTCTTCTGCAATACTCTCTCTTAACTTGTCATGGTATTTATTTTTTACTTGTAATTTAGTGTCATTCTAAATAAAAATTAAAATTAAAATGTCAAATTATTAGCAAGAATTTTAGTATTAATCTTTATATTGTGCAATTTTCCATGACATGCCTACCCTTAACTCACTTTGAGGCACAAAGAACTGTCAAACATCATGGGCTCACTAAAATTCTGTGCTCATGGAGCATCATGAGTTCTACATATAAACGGGGAGAGAGGAATGACTGAGGACTCACACATTGAGATTCTTTCCTTTGTTAATGTAAATGCTCCATTGCCTCACTGGATTCAACTGATAATGCACAAGTTCAACAATAAAATGATTAAGAATTTCAAGACAGCAATAGCATTTAATCAAAGACAGACTCCTTCTGAGAGCCTCTGTAACACAGCAATTGACTTATTTAAGCCCACATCACAGAGAGAGCCTCTCCGCTCGGGCAGGGCACAGTCCTCTTCTACGTGTTTACCTAAGTAAGGCCCACCCAAGATCATCACCTTTATGATGAACTCAATATTAACTGATTTCAGACTTTAATTACATCTGCAAAATCTCTAAGTTTTCCTCATATTCTGTAAGCAAAAAAACAAATCATGCATCCAGCCCACACTCAAGGGGAATAGATTATCCAGGGTGTGAACACCAGGGCATAACAATAATGGTGACCAACCAAAGGTCTGTCCACCACACCTATGAAGCAGGCCTGCCTCTGACTAGAACTCTATTCTCCATAGGCAACTGGCTCTGGATCCCACTCTCATTTTCCCCTGTATTGAGAATAGGATTAAAAAGGAGTACTAACTTTTAATTGACCTTAAGGGGAAAAGAAATACTGAAAATCATATGTAAAATGTACTTAGGGCCTCTTTTATTTCATATTTGGACTTCATATACCTAATTTGTGTTAAGTAGGAAATACCCCCTATTAAGCCATTATGAACATATAATTCATTAGAATTTTGTGGTTGCAAACTCTAAAAAAGTTTATTATATGCAATCATCATTTTAGTAGCAAAAATAATTTTAAAATAGGTATTTCCCCATTTTATAACTGTACTATACTTTTACTGGAAATTGCTGTGAGACATTTCTATTGTATATTCTAAGTGCAAGTATATAAAAGTTTATGTTTAACCCATATTTGTGGTTAAAGAAAATTCAGTCTGCAATCACACTAATGTTGATTTATTTTACTGCTCAAAGAGAAATGTATATGATTTTTTTAAAATAATATACTTGATTTGGAACTACTGTGAGTCAATGAAGTTTATTATTCATATACTTTATGAACATGTTTTAGCATAAACTCAAGATGATATTTAGAGAATAGTTGAGTAATTTTTAGTTCATTCTCATTTGTCTCATTCTTTAGCTTCAACTAAGTCAGAAGGCTCTTTTTATAAGAGTCATGTAGCCAAAACCGGTTTGGCTCAGTGGATAGAGCGTCGGCCTACAGACTCAAGGGTCCCAGGTTCGATTCCAGGTCAAGGGCATGTACCTTGGTTGCGGGCACATCCCCAGTGGGGGGTGTGCAAGAGGCAGCTGATTGATGTTTCTCTCTCATCGATGTTTCTAACTCTCTATCCCTCTCTCTTCCTCTCTGTGAAAAATCAATAAAATATATTTTAAAAAAATGAGTCATGTAAAAATATTCTGTAAAAAATAATCACAAATATTTTAAGTGTATTAAAATGCAAATGCAAACAAAACATGAGAGTTGAAAAACACAAAGGCAGATACAATTTTTATAGAAAGTAAGATTGTCAAAAGCTCTCAAAGTGGGTGAAATATAAATCTAGCACATGAACATTATCTACTAGCTTCCAACTTACTATCCAATTATAAATCTGTCATTCACCATATGTCAGACTCCATGTATGGACATTTGTCTCTATGATGAGTCACTGCAGGGAGCTATCAGTATCACCATTACTTTATTTAATGAGGACCCTGTCCAGGTGTGCCTCCTCCTGACAAGTTGTGTCCATATCATTCATTATTGTCAGCCTAGAGTCAAATGAATGGAGGCTGCAAGTTATGCAGCTATTTCTTTAGAATATATAACAAATGCTAAATTCTAGTAATTTATATAGAGAGACAAATCTTCCTCTAGGCTGTCTCCAGTAGATATTTTGCATACATTTAATAATGTCACTGAAAATTTACTTTTATCTAAAACATAATATCCCAGATTGTACCTAAACTACTAGGATATGTGTATACATAAAGTGATTAAATAGTTTACAATATGACTCCTGCCCTAATGAAAAAGGTGGTTCTTCTACATCTAACATCCCTTTACAGTTATAGATCTAAAACCCCCCAGAATGCAAGCCCATGATAGATTTCAGACTCATCTCTAGTCCTCATACATAACAAATATTCTAATAAATAAAGAAAAGCCATTTCTTTGTAATCCCTGTTATTGGGCTAAAACCTTGCAATTTTTTTATATAAAAATTCTTATTATTTCTGGAACATATTTGAGGAACTCTTCCTAAATTGCAGACTAAAATAATTTAAGGGAAAAGAGAGCCTAAGAGTAAATTACTCTTTAAGCCACAAAGTTCTAAAAGTAACCAATCAGATTAAAGGAACACATATACCCCAATAATTCATGAGCTCTAACAGAATATTGATTACAAAGCATATAAAATCAATGTCTTATAGGAAAAATAATATATTTACTACATCATTTTCTCAATTGTTTTAGATTTTATGAAATCTCATGCCAAAACAATGCTCTGCCCTTGTCCTCCAAGACTTAAAGCTGACTCATTTGTGGAACATAATGAACAACATAAACTGATGAACAAAAAGAGATCCAGAGACAGGGAAGCATCGATCAGACTGTCAAACCTCAGAGGGAAGGTAGGGGAGGGTGGGGGTAAGGGGGAGAGATCAACCAAAGGACTTGTATGCATGCATATAAGCCTAACCAATGGACACAGACACCAGGGTATGAGGGCATGAGCGGGGGGTTGAGGGGGGGCAATGGGAGGTAAGGACACATATATAATACCTTAATCAATAAAGAAAAAAATAAATTAAAAAAAAACTTAAGCTGAATAAATAGATAAAACTCTGGTGGGAACACTGCCATAGCAAAGAATACATTTTGAAGAAGGAGCCTTCGGAGCACTGAGGGGAACTGTGAGCATGCCTGTATGTGAGCATATGTGACAAAGGAGAGCACTGGTGAAACAAAAAAGAAAGTATAAAAAAGGTGTTTTCTGAAATAAATTTCTCTAAAAATTAAAGTAAACTTGTGATATTCATTTAAAGATTATGCTACCTTGATTGATCCTTAGCACACACACACAAAAAGAATATGAAATAGGGTTGAAGAAAAGAGATATCTGTGTCTCATTATATTTTCTGCTTTAATGCAATCATTTTGTAGGGGAAAAAAACAACAAGCATACATTTAATCTATTTTACCTATCAGTTAAAAAATGAGTGATGAATGCATATCAGAATATATCCTATGCATGGGACTATGAAAATATTGGATATAGCAATATTCAAAGTTATCTGTGCAGTTTTACTGTATTATTGGTCTTACTGTCTCACTATGTCTATAAGGGGGAAAAAGAAGAGTTTCTAGGATGTGATTTTATAATTTAGATATGCCAAGAACTAGTGAAGTATATCTGTCATGCAATGGTAACATAAAATGTTTAGTCATTTTGAGTTTAGGGGTAAAGATCAGACTTTTTTTTTTCAATGCCATAATAAACAAGGAACATAGGGTGTCCCAAAAGAATGTATACACATTTTAACAGCTGATAACTCACTTTATTTTCACTCCTTTTCAGGTTTAACTGATTTTAAATAATCGGTGAAGCCAGACTAAGCTTTGAACAAAGAAAACTTATCCTAAAGTGCCACTAGACTATTTTTATGGGGTTAAAAAAAAAG
This sequence comes from Eptesicus fuscus, assembly GCF_027574615.1. Taxonomy (NCBI): domain Eukaryota; kingdom Metazoa; phylum Chordata; class Mammalia; order Chiroptera; family Vespertilionidae; genus Eptesicus; species Eptesicus fuscus. The sequence continues at coordinate 38,152,648 of NC_072478.1, read as the reverse complement.
AGTTAAAGTTTATGGTACAAAAGCCTGCAACAGTCTATAAATTGAGGGTACACAAATACTGAACAAAACTATTCTTGATGTTTGTGATTCCATTGCTTTGCATTATCAGCAGTGCCTGGACCAGAACTGCCATCAGTTTGAAAACAGGCATTGACCAAAAAAATTTATTCATTTCTGTAATTCTTTTAAATTTTGAAATGAACTATCTTACCTAATAATAGAGAAGCATGTAAATTGACCGTACCTCCGCTACGCCCACAGCCAATCAGAGTGAGTTTGCAAATTAACCCAACAAAGGTGGCGGATAATTTGCATACATACCTGGGTCCCAGGAACCTCCTCGGCACCCAGGTCACTCCCAACCAGCCATCGGGCGGATGCTTTAGGCTTGGGAAGGGGCTGAGCCTGTGATTGGAGGGTTGGGGGGGAACCCCTTCCCAAGCCTAAAGCCTGGGGTGGAGGCTTTAGGCTTGGGAAGGGGCTGAGCCTGCGATCTTAGGGAAGGGGATAAAATCAATGGAAACATATCCTCAGGTGAGGATAAAAAGAAAAATAAAGAAAGGTCATATCCTATGAAAGACATATCTTGAAAATGCTTAAAGAAAGTTGTCATTTTTTCATGGTGAAGGGACTGGAGTCCATGTTGATTAAAATACCTTGGCAGCTGCGGTGACTGGCAGGAGCTGCAGCAGCTGGGTGATGGGGCTGGCGCCTTCCCCTGATCAGCCAGGTCGCCTCCCAAAAAGGGAGTCCAGACTGCAGCTTAGGTCCGCTCCCAACGGGGAGCAGGACTAAGCCATCAATCAGTAGGACATCCCCTGAGTGCTCCCAGTATGTGAGAGGAGGCAGGCTGGGCTGAGGGACCCCTTCCCAGTGCACAAATTTTGTGCACCGGGCCCCTAGTACGTTAATAAACACTGACTTTATAATCATTCAAAGTGCTTATATTGTTTTGGGACAACCTGTATTAACACTGAACACATGGTTAATATAGACTAAATTCATCCATTCAACCTTCAGGAGCCTTTAGAATGTGCAACTGTGTAAAGTCTTTAGTATATGAATGATGTCATCTTGAGGAACATAAGATTTAGTTGGGCAGACAAGTGGAAAAGGGTAAAGAGAAAAACTAGCTATGAGCACAAAAATAAGAACACTAATTCTGCTTGAGAGAACTGGCAAGGGCTTCTTTGAAGATATTAATTTTTAGGAGCTTAAAACATGAAAAATGTTTGCTAGTTAGAAAATAATATTAAGAGTACTTTCTGCTTAACCTTGAAACTAAATTTTTGCACATTGGTCTATTGCTTAAGAACCTGAAGATCAAGATTTATGTTCTGTAGATACAGTTTTCTAATAATTAAAAAAATATGTGTATATACATATATATATGATAGTGTTATTATTTTAGTGAACATTTCTTTACATTAAATATTTGATGCTCATTAATTCATTATCAAATTAATATTTAAGCATTAAATATTTTAAAATGCTGAATTTCAAGGGAAAATTCAGTAGAAAGGTTTAATCAGCTTTAGGTCACCTAACATTAATTAATGCAGTTGGGCTTTGATTTTAAAGAATATGGGTCAATGTGTACTATAAGTTGACTGAAAACAGGGAATGAAATTGTCTTTTGAAAGAGTGTGAAATTCAGGCACATCATCTGAAATACCATAGCCTGGATTTTTTGTGTTTATTCGTATACTTTGCTCAGAAATCAGAATAGTATGATGATGTATAAAAGGGGAATTCAACCTTCTAAAATTTCTTTTGGAAAGTAAGAGCCAGTGGGTGGACTTTTATAAAGTTAGAAATCTTGAAGCTATTGAACTTAGAAGATAAACCTACTAAAGAATAAAAATGATGACTTTATAAGACAATGTTTATAAAATGCTGACTAATATGGAAACAATTTGCTCTGTAAAACTTTTACAGTATAAATAAAAAGAACAAAAATTGTAACTTAGATGTGTGGTACTATGCCTGTTAATATTTAGAAGCACATTACTTATTAGGTATGAACTCTTACTGAATCCTTTCTTAGAAGATTGATCGTATTATCATACCAAAACTTGGTGGATTAACTTCACCTATTTTTTTATATTGTTCACATCTGTGGGTGGATTGGGCACTGGGCAGTTTTGCAGATCTATGCCAGGCTTGCTTGATCTCCGCTTGCCTCCTTCGTGAGTCTGTAGTCACAGGGCAGTTTGGCTGGGGGCGGGCTCCTCTAGGATAGCCTCACATGTCCCCTGGTTGGCTAGCTGTCTGCTGGGACAATGGGTGTTTCAGAGCCAATGGTCACCCGCCAGGTAGCGAGCCTGGGCTTTTTCTCATAGTGGCCTGGCAGCGATCCAAGGGAATGAGCTGAAGCCTGCAAGGCCTCATGAGACATATGCCTCTTCCACTGGAGGCTGTTCATCAGCAGAAGCAAGAAAGACAGCCTGGGTTCAAAGAGCGGCAAAAGCACACACGTTCCATTTCTTGACAGGAAAACCCCAAATTTCCCATTGCAAATATGAGTGATTACGGGGAAGGGACTTATTTCAACCATTTTCAAGCAATCTACCATCTCGCGCTATTTAATATTTATGTTGCTTTCTACATTTTGCAAAATTTATTGAAGTCAGTAGGCTATAGTTTATAGTCTACTCTGAAATTTTAAAACTGTCCATCTGACTTATATAAGGCAGGAAAAGTGATATGGGTTACAAAATTAATATATCCTGGCATTGTGTGGATTTATTTTAAATCAGAGTTTAACTTTTAACACATGAGTAAGAAAACACAAACACTAACCAGAGCTTGAGAGCGACCGTAATAGTCTTCTATACACGAAAGGTACCTGCATCATCTCGTATCTAGAAGTTCACCTTCAGCAGATAAAACTAAACATTTGTAAAAATATAATGATTTCATAAAGAACTAGGCTATATTTCACAGATATAAACTAGCAACCTGTAATTTTTTTAAATTGATTTCAGAGAGATAAAGGGAGAGAGGTAGAAACATCAATGATGAGAATCATTCATAAGCTGCCTCCTGCACATCTCTCACTGGGGATCAAGCCTGCAACCCAGGCATGTGCCCTGACTGGGAATCGAACAAAGACCTCCTGGTTCATGGGTCAATGTTCAATCACTGAGCAACACTGGCTGGGCGAGACCTGTAAATTGTGAAAAGCGTTTTAGGGACATAGAAATTTATACCTTCATATAATGTTATATTATTTTCTAACCAAATATAGATGAAATTAAGCTTTACTATGATGAAAAATGTATATATTCTACAAGTTATTCTCATGACCAGGAATGGACTATTGAACAGTGAGTATGTGCTTGATAGTGAGGAAGAAGCTTTTATTCATTTCTTAGGGATTTTTCTTTATCAGGAAACACAAAGCAATTGAATTGTAGGCAATTAAATGGACATATACTATATATCTTATGTATTAAAATGCTACTAAAAATAGCAACAGCTTTGTATTAGACACTGTCACATTTCATATGGACTTCACAATACCACATTAAGGATAGAGAATATTTTTATCCAAATTTATACAAGAGTAAATCAAGCCTCAAAGAAGTGCATTTTTTTTTCTAAGTTCACATCCTATCTAGTAAAAGAGTAATATGTAAATTAACCATCACTTCGTGACAAAGATGGCGGCGCCCACAGTGGCCGGGGCAGGACGCTGGTGGTGTCGTGCTGGCGGCAGCGCCCTGGAAACGCAAGCCCAGCATCCACACCCTGGCTGCACATAGGGAAGGAAGGGGAAGGGCCTCGGGCTGGAAGCGGAAGCCGAGAGCGCAGGGAGCACCAGGAATGCTGGGAATCGTGGTTCTGGTGGCGGACGCATTGCGTGATCTCCTAGACACTCGAGCAAAGTGAGCCTGGAGCAAGTTACTGTTGTGGGTGGGGGATGGAGGGAAAGCAAAAGTGAGAGACATAAGTCAGAGTGTCGAGGAAAAATTAAAAGGAAGATATCCTGCAACCTCTAGGAAATCTCCACCAATGGAGCAAATGAAAAAAAAAGAGCTCTATTATTCTGTGAGCACCAAACCAGACTGGGCTGGGGTCTCACACAATTCGCTCATATGATTGCAAAGATAGACAGAAACTTTACTCTTTCATGTACCCAGGCAGATACAATGCACGACATGCATGTTTTCACGGAAAAGGACTTAACAGCACTGTTTGCTGTACATCCTTTGGTAAGTCACCTTTTTGTTGGCCATCTGTGTTAGGTAATTGCCATAATCAAGAGTAAAAATTAAAACTTTTCTATCGCTATGACAAGAAAAACTTTTCAAATGAAAAACAAAACAAATCAAAACTTTTCTATTGCTATGACAATCCTTATGACTTGGAGCAAGGCAACTATCTTTAATAATAAAAGTGTAATATGAGGGGCAATGAGGCAGGCAGGCAGAGGTAGTTAGGGGCAATCAGGCAGGCGAGCAGTTAGGGGTGATTAGGCAGGCAGGCAGAGTGGTTAGGGGTGATCAGGCAGGCAGGCAGAGGTGATTAGGGGAGATGAGGCAGGCAGGTGAGCGATTAGGGGCAATGAAGCAGGCAAGTAGAGTGGTTAGGGGCAATCAAGCAGGCCACAGGCAAGTGTTAGTAGCCAGAGGTCTGGGATAGTTAGAGGGTGCAAGCAAGGCTGAAGGACCGCCCGCCGCCCGCCCCCCGCCCCCTGTGCATGATTTCATGCACCAGGCCTCTAGTGGTTAATAATTGGCAATACCAGGGTTGAAACTTTAGCAATCTGACCCTGAAGCTCTACTCTTAACTGTTATATCACTGCTTTGAATACTGCAGAAAAATACTGGGGTACACTAATTAGTTTTTTTATATTTTGGTCTAGGTTTGCCTATGCAATATTCAAATTTGGCTAAAATAAAATGATTTAAAAAATACCTAATGTGGCCAAAACCGGTTTGGCTCAGTGGATAGAGCGTCGGTCTGCAGACTGAAAGGTCCCAGGTTCGATTCTGGTCAAGGGCATGTACATTGGTTGCGGGCACATCCCCAGTGGGAGGTGTGCAGGAGGCAGCTGATCGATGTTTCTCTCTCATCGATGTTTCTAACTCTCTATCCCTCTCCCTTCCTCTCTGTAAAAAATCAATAAAATATATTAAAAGAAAACAACTTAGTGTGTACACAATTAATGTCTGCATTGACAGTGGACACATACATAAATACATTCTGAGGCAATTGGAATTCATATTCGCATCCTTTTACTTCTACTCTCTCTTTTCTATTTTAAAATAACTTCTGTCTATATAAATTTGGCATACATTTTTTTCTGACCTACCTTCTACTGTATTGACTCATTGTGTCTATTATACACATCCACTGAATTTTAAATATTGTCTCTTTTAAGTTTATAATATGAATGTTTCTTTTTCAAATTGTTGTCATTATATATATACTAGAGGCCCAGTGCATGAAATTCGTGCACTGAATGGGGGAGGGGGGCAGGGTCCCTCAGCCCAGCCTGCACCCTCCACAATCCGGGGCTCCTTGGGGATGTCTGACTGCCAGATTGGGCCTAAACCGGCAGTTGGACATCCCTTTGCAATCTGGGACAACTGGCTCCTAACCGCTTGCCTGCCTGCCTGCCTGATTGCCCCTAACCACTCTGCTTTCCTGCCTCATCATGCCTAACCACTCGCCTGCCTGCCTGATTGCCCCTAACTGCCTCTGCCTGCCTACCTCATCGCCCCTAACCACTCGCCTGCCTGCCTGATTGCCCCTAACCACTGCTGTTTGCCTGATGCCCCTAACTGCTTGCCTGTCTGCCTGATTGCCCCTAACCACCTCTGCCTCAGCCCCTGCTGCCACGGCTTTGTCAGGAAAGACATCTGGAATGACGTCTGGAAGGTCGTTCGGCTGTCCGGTCTAATTAGATTATTACGCTTTTATTATTATAGATATATCTTTAATTTCATATTTTATGTGTCTAAACATAGTCTGGCTGTTTTCATTTCATATCTGTTAAGCCTAATACCTCATACATGTACAGTTCTCTTCTTGTGTATGTTGTTTCTGCTGGTTCTTAATCATAGAGTATAGTTTTTTTTGTGTGTGTGTATGTGATAATCTTTGAATCCATGATGGACATTACATCTCAAAAATTATTTGAAGTAATTATTTGAGATATAAAATGAAGATACATTTCTCTAGATGAGTATGCACTTGTTTCTACAAAGTTCCTAGAGACATTACTAATCCAGTGACTTGTTATATTAAATTTAAACTTAATATCAGAAATTCACCCAGGGCTTTCATATTGTGTGAGTTTTTCTATTAGTCACTCTAGCATCAAGGGCTTACCCCTTAGCAGTTTAGTCTTGTGTGGACAGGGTTTCCTGACAGGCTCGCCACTTGCACAAGCCCTAGGATACTTCAATTCCACTTGTCCTCTGAGGCCATCAAATTATTATTTTTCCTTAATCTGCATCCACAGAATGGAATACTATGCTTTGGTAAAAATGAAGAAATTCTTACCATTTGCAACAGCATGGATGGAACTGGAGAGCATTATGCTAAGCGAAATAAGCCAGTCAGAGAAAGATAAATATCACATGATCTCACTCATTTGTGGAAGATAATGAACAAATAAACTGACAAACAAAAACAGATCCAGAGACAGAGAGGCATCGATCAGACCATCAAATCTCAGAGGGAAGGTAGGGGAGGGTGGGGGTAAAGGGGAGAGATCAACTAAAGGACTTGTATGCATGCATATTAGCCTAACCAATGGACACAGACAACAGGGGGTGAGGGCATGAGTGGGGGTGGGGTGGGAAATGGGGATAAGAACACATAATCAATAAAGAAAGAGAAAAAAGAGAGAGAAAAATGCCTTTGGAGAAAAATGTGGTATTTATTCTTGTTTCTAGTATTCCGTAACTTTTCACTTTAACTTGGTAAATCTTTACTGTCTTATCATTATTGTCATACTTTTAAGATTTTTACAATTAGTTAACCAAGGATTTATCATGGTTTGTTTTTTAGTAATTTTAGTTGGTAAATAATTTTAATTACCTAACCTGCCATTTCAGTAATTGGAAATTTCTGACTCATATACTGACCAAGAGACATATTGAAAGGAGAAAAGAATTACACGTCTGATTTGTGTGAAAGGGGAGAATGGGACTAGTGCCAGAGAGGAAAAGAGAGAGTGAAGGAGACTGGAGACTCCAATGACAGATGTAGACAACTTCATACTTTTAATAATTAACTTCATCTATGCTTTGGAATGAATTCTCCTTGGATTTAAATATTTATAGAATTACTGTCTTGTTTTAAAAAATGTGAATGTTAAATGTTACTCTACAGTTACATGGTGAATTAATTATACTTAAACTAATTGAATGTCTTATTTAGAAGGCTATTCATGGTTAGTTGAGATAATAAGTATTCTATTTGTCTGTTAACAACCAAATCTTTTTATTTGTAATATTCATGGATTTAAATTTGGCACATTTCAGATCTTGTTTTCTGTTTAGGTCTAAGAGCAATGAAAGTACATCTGTTTAGGAATACAGAGCAGGATGGCCAAATTTTTATGACACATCCAGTGGCCTTTTAATAAATTACTTAATACTGTTTTAACTTATGGATTTTTATAAGCCTATAAGCTATTAATAAAAAAGAAATATTATAGAGAGTTGAACTAACATTGAATATAAGGATGTGAAATATATTTAAAGAACATTCTTCTTTTATGACCTGCTGGTAGAGGTTAAGAAGACTAATAAAGTATGATTTTCCTTCTGCTCTCAATAAATGGGACATAAAAAGTTTTGATTGATCAAATAATATTTTAAATATAAGAATAGTAACTTCAGCAAAGTAGCAGCATTAACCTGTGTGAGCAGCACAGTTCTGACATGAACAGAACCAAACAAAAGCCAGGCAAGTGTCCTGCCTCAACACAGAACTAAGTGGAAGGGTGGCTTTTTGATGCCATCAGCATTTTGCTTCAGGACTATTTTACGACTCCAGAAAAACTTGACTACCAATAAACTCATACATGCTTGATTTATTATGGGCATTTAATTAAATTATTATTATACTAAAGGCCCGTTGCATGGATTCGTGCAACCGTGGGGTCCCTCAGTCTGGCCTGAGCCCTCTCGCAATCCGGGACCCCTCGGGGGATGTTGAACTGCTGCAGGCTAGACAGGGATCAGGCCGAAACCAGCAGTCCAACATCCCTCAGGGGATGTCGTAGTGCAAGAAGCAGCAGGTGGCTGGGGAGGAGCCCGAGCCTGGGCCTGGCCTGGCACTGCGCAGCTCCTGCTCTTCTGGCCCCGCTGCGCCTGCTGCCCCTGCCTCTTAGTAGCATTGCCGTGGAGGCGGGAGAGGCTCGCGCAGTGACAGCTACTCTTGTCAACTGTGAGTCCTGTGTCTGGCACCTGTCAGTCAACTGAGTGGCACTCCTACTGTGGGAGCACATTGACCACCACGGGGCAGCTCCTGCATTGAGCATCTGCCCCTGGTGGTCAGTGCATGTCATAGCAACTGGTCGACAGGTCATTCGGTCACTTAGACTTTTATATATATACTAGAGGCCCAGTGCATGATTGAATCATGCATGTGTAGGGTCCCCTACACGCTTTTGCTTTCGATTGAGGGGGAGCTGGGTGCCTGTCCGCTGGTACACCAGGCCTTTCGGAAGCCTCCGGCTCGGCGGAGGCTTCTGAAAGGCCTGGTGCCGGAGCAGACAGGCACCCAGCTCCCCTGCTTTTGATGGTCCGCGACGGGACGTGAGCTCACTGCCCCAGAGGCCCCTTCTGTTCCACAGCACAGCCATGGCGCAGACGCTGAGCTCACGCCGCTGTTGGGGACGGAAGCTCAGCGTCCCGCTGGCCCAATCGGCTACCCCGGCCACCCCGAGTCCCTGCCCCCTGCGCCTCCCGCTGGCCCAATCGTGGGCGTAGCGGAGTGGTGGTAATTTACATATTACCATTTTATTAGGTAGGATAGATAGATTTTAAAAACAGGATAAATATACCTTTGGCACCTGGCACCACACTTGCTGATACTGTGTACCCTTTGCGCTGCAAGATTAAAAAGTGGCATGGGCTCCGTGAAGACGTTTGGGGTATGAGCTTAGAGACACTTCCTATACTAAACCCTCTAGTCTTTCCCTCCCTTGATCTTGTTTCATTGCTATGGAAGAATAATGCACATTTGCTTTATACTGTACAGCAAAGCAGCTCAGGTTTGGGGTTCAGGTTGTAGATTTTTCAAAAGCACAAAGAAGTAAGGTTAGAATTCTCAGAGCAAGGATCCAGCATAAACATGCCAGGGAAGACTCCTTGGTCCTGCTGGGAAGCATATGTGGACTCAGTATCATGCAGTGGTAAAGAATGCTGAATCAGGGTTGGAATGCTGGCCTTGCATTCATGAGCTATTTGATCATGGGCAGGTAGTGGAACCTGGCCTTAACTCCATCAACAGAATAATAAAAATAATACCCACTTCATAATTTAGCTGTTGTTATTGCTTATTGCTTTCTTTAGAATAATGTCTAGCATATACAGCAAGTGCTCCGTAAATGTACACAAGGATACACGAGAGGCATCCGTAAATACAAAATGACTGTCCTAACACCAAAGTCTGGGAGCCATGGACAATGCAATTTCTGTTAGCCCACTTTTCCTTACTTAAGATATATTCTGCTATATTTCTATTAAAATTATGAAGCTAAGCTATATTGCTAAACTAAAATTTAATCAGAATGTGTTCCCTTAATGGTTTTTTTTTATTCCAAAATTGGTGATATATATGAAGAACTATAATTAAAATAATTCAGATTACAATTACACTGCAATGAAAGAAACAAAAGCTTCTTGAACACACACTAATTGGAGCAATAAGAAGTAATTTTATTTAGGTAGAGTTTCTTTTTACTACTTCCAAAGTCATTCTCTAGTAATATAACCACAAAAACTGTTTCTTGAAATGGCTTAATTCAGAGATGTCTGAGACACTGATTGATTGTTCCGTATAAGAAATAATAGATTCCATTTTTGTACCATCTCTTTAAAAGAAGTTCCTCTTGTTTCCATTAAGAGATAAAACTTTAACGGGTCAAAATATGTTTTGAAGTGCCTGGCAATGCCTGCAGTGTATTTATTGAAAGCAGATGAACTGATTTAATTATATATATATCGCATTTTTAGCTGAAGAACCAATTCCCAGAGTTCTAAATTCTCTAAGCTGGATAGAAACATTTTCTCCTTTAGCCCTCCTTCTATCCATGCCCTTTGACCTGTAACTTTTTAGGAACTTTCAGTTGTGGGCAGGATGGCATTCTCTCCCCCTTGATGATTGGCCAATGAGTATAATCAGATAAAATGCAAACAGAAGCTTAAAATGGGTGTGTGAAGTAGGGCTCACAGTTTGGGGTCTCTGCTGTCTCCACAAAGCCTTATCAGTCTGGGGAGGAGAGAGAAAGGGGGAACTAAGCTGAGTCTTCCAGGTTCTCCAACCAGAAGACAGCTTAGGTCAGTCTACAATCACTGACCCCAGCCTGTGAATCGCAGTTGCCTATCCAGCACTCAGCAAACCCTAGAATTGTAAGCATAGTGTATGCCACAGATTTTATGATGGTTTGTTTTTCACAATTACTATAGTAACATCTGATACATTATAGCCAAATACCCACCTATTTTCCTTAGGCAGGTATGGCCATCTGAAATAATTTTATAACATGAATTATCCAAATTAACCTATGGAATGTTAGCAGACCCACAAGCTTGTTAAGTCATAAAGAAGATAATACAAAATTCTGCAAAGATTTGTGTTTTTATAAAGGTTACTTCATTGACTAATTCTACTAAGTACTGCAAGGTATGATATTCAAGGCTCAAGCAACAGAATTTGGAAAACCTGGATATCAATACATAATGGCTTTTAACTTATATATTCTGTCATATCATACCTGATTATTATTTCTGTATTTTTATTGATTTCATAGAGGAAGGAAGAGAGAGATAGAAACATCAATGATGAGAGAGAATCATTGATTGGCTGCCTCCTGCACAACCCCTACTGGGGATGGAGCCCACAACCCAGGAATCTGCCCTGACCTGGAATCAAACCATGACCTCCTAGTTAGTTCACAGGTCAATGCTCAACCACTGAGCAACACTAGCCAGGCTTATTTCTGTATTTTGAAATTAGACACAAAGACATTCTTGCATTCAAATTTCACATATCAAGTATGTGTAAAAATCAAAAGGTTATTATAGCCAGAACTAATAAAGCACTTCAATGTGCAGGAGCAATTTTCCTCCCTACATCTGGGTCATGTGCCTTCACCTAGTGTTTTACCAAGGACACACAGACATTTCTCCATAGTATGTTAAACTTAAAACACAGCTTTTTATTATTATTTATGCAGAGCACATCATGCATGTAGAAGAGAAGGCTACTTGTCAAGTGTGATTTAGGAACCTGACAATGCCCGAGACTGGGCCTGAATATCTCTCACCGTCTTCTTGTAAAGCTTGAAATTATACCTGTCAGAGTCACTCCTATGGGTAAAATCACTGTTCTTTAAAAATTCCTTAACGATATTTCTACGAGAAATAATATGAGCTGTTTAGCCCCTGCATATTAACAAGCATCTCTTCTATCACTTTGGGTGCTCAATGGACAAATGACCTCCCCAAAGATGCCTACACACACATTGGGAACCTGGGAATAAGTTAGGGTACAGGACAGAGCTGAATTACGGCAGTATATGGAAGTTTCTAATCAGCTGACTTCAACAGAGAGATGATCATATTTACTTAGCTGAGCCCAATATAATCACAAAGCAGAAGAGTTAGGGTCAGAGCAAAGCAATGTAAGAGACTCAAGTAGTCATTGCTGGCTTTGAAGATCAAATCCAACAGGCTTTTAGCAGATGGAAATGGCAAGAAATGTTGTCTCCCTGAGGACATGCAGAAAGAACCGTGGTTCTGTCAACACCTTCATTTTAGCCAGTAAGACCCATTTTGGAATTCTGACCTCCAGAAATACAAGATTATAAATGTGTGTTGCTTTAAGCCACTAAGGTTGTGGCAATTATTTAGCAGCAACATGAAACTAATATATATGGGGAAAGGTAAGGGAAATAAAAACTGAGGGAATGGTTCACAGTTTAGGTAACAGTTGGCAGAGGTGTGTGAGAGGGTATATGACATCGGCAGAAATCTGAGAAAAGGTCTGAACTATTGTTGCCTGGCTCAAGACCAAATACAGAAAGGATTTAGTATGGCTTTGGGTGGCTATTTCTGAAGTATTTTTAGGAAGATGAACAAAGAAAGAAGCAAAGGCTGTTCTGAAAGGGTAAGAAGTATGACTGAATGAGTTGAAAATATAAAATAATAATTATACTTAATAGGCAGCATTGTGGGAAAAGAAACAAATCACACTTATGCACCCACAAAAAGACACACACATACACACGCCAGGTTTCTAAATATATTGATTACACTAGCTGTGCATTTATTTTTTTTAAAGGATATAATATATTTGTATAATCTAAGAAGTTTAGCAGTGTTTACAGGGCATACATTTTTGTATTATTATGACAGTTAATCTACAAAATAACTCTAAAAATAGATATTGTTATGCTTCTGATCTTTTAGATTATGATATGAAGATCAGGAAGGTAGAAGAATTCTTCCAAGGTCTCACAATTGTTAACTGGGAAAGCCAGGCTTCAAGTCTAGGTTTGAGGACAGCTCTGGTTTATACAGGGGAGTCTAATTATGGAAACTATGGAGCTCCCACGTGATCATAGATAGAAATTGGTAGGCCTGGGTTATTAAACAAAAACTCTCCAGACTATTTATTCAATCTTAATAAATACAATTTATCACTGTCCACTAGGAATTGTAAATATATGAAGATAGACACATAGTAATAAGTTATGTCCATAGCAGAGATTAAATAGCACAGGAGAATAACTATATTATTGAAACTCGGTAGATGAAAATTTTCTCAGATAGCTATTTAGTGACAAACACTATGAACTCTTCTTCTTTTCCCAAAATATGGTAAAATAAGCAAATGAATGCCTTAATTTACATGACATCATTGACTATTCTGATAGCAAATGTTTAAACTTTGCTTAGAAGTGCAGAACAAATATTTGATAATGGTCCTAAATTCATTTAACCATTGATTGGGTTCACTTTTTTGTCCCTAGCTCCACTACTCTGTTTCAAAGGTCATTCACTGAACAGCCTCATGCCAAAAATACCCCACGGAAACTCAGCTCTGGTCTCCTTCTGTCAAAGGTAGGTAAACCATTCATAGAGACCCTGGCTTCTGTTTCCTCCTTGACACCTAAAGACATTGGGGAGTGCATCCTTATTTCCCCTTGGCAAACTGGGATTACCATGAAATTGGTCAGAAATATTATGTGCATTATGTTTTTGTTTTTCTCTTCTTTTCCAATGCTCATGAAAGATGAATGTGGACAAAATGGAAAGTGTCCAATGAAAAGACAGAACAATTATTAAAGTGGGATGATTTATGAACAAAAATTAAAGGAAGTGAATCTAGTTCAGCGCAAGAAAGGCTGAGAGAAAAGTGAGTAATTGTTTTCAAGTATGCAGTAAATAGTTATTATGTAAATACTAATCAGCTAACATCAATAGACATACTGGTAGTTCTTTAGTGGTTCCCTGTTTTACTATCCTATATAATAAAAGTCTAATATGCCAAGTGTCCAGTCATCCGTTCAACGAATCAAAGCGTAATATGCTAATGATATGCTAAGACTGCTCAACTGCTTGCTAGGATGTACACTGACCACCAGGGGGCAGATGCTCTGACTGATAGGTTAGCTTGCTGCTGGGGTCTGGCCAATCGGGAATGAGCAAGATGGGCCGGACACGCCCTGCAGCCCTCCCATGGTCCCTCCCCTGCTGGCCAACCTCCTGCATTCCTCCCCGGCCCCAATCATGCAGCAGTGGGGTCCCTTGGCCTGGCCTGCACCCTCTCGTAATCCAGGACCCCTCGGGGGATGTTGGAGAGCCAGTTTTGGCCTGATCCCACAGGCCAGTCCAAGGGACCCTACTGGTGCATGAATTCGTGCACTGGGCCACTAGTAAAAATATATTAGTACTACGGAAGGAAATTTACCTTCATTACTCCCTCCCTCCCCCCCATTTTAGCATGTTTATAAATAGAGAACAAGGTAATGACGCTTTGAGGCACTGAGGAAGGGGATCGGCAGGATGTTCAGGCAGAAGAAAGGACTGAGGATATCAACTGTATCAGGTAGAATAGCTTTGGCTACACCTCAATATAACTTGGCATAAGTAATGACAATACTTTCTTACATAACCAGAATGCAGGGTAGATATCATCAAGGCCCCATTCCCCTCCTATCTCTCTGTTCTGCTGTTCTCTGCATGTAGCTTAGCTTCTGTAAAGATTGTGAATGGCTGCTGTATTCCAAGGCATCACATTCAGATGCTTCTTAAGCAGCAGAAAGGGGGACTACTTCTTTTGGTGTCTTTCATTTCTAAGACCTTCAAAAACGTGCACCTACTTATTGGTCAGAATTGCATTGAATGCCCACATCTAAGTCAATCAATGGCAAAAAAAAAAAAAAAAAAAGCAAGTACTATTATTGATTTACTAGAAGCCCAGTCTGCGAAATCGCGCTGCCCTGTCCACACGTGCATGACCTGCCCACCCACCTGCCACCCAGCTACACTCGCACCTCGCCCACCCCCACCAGTCTTTGGTCGTTACGGCGTTAGGGCCACAGGCCTTTTATAATATAGATACTTACCCTGAGTCACCTTCTATACAAGTTGTGCAGTAGAGGATAGATTCCTCAAGTTTTTACTTATCTGTTAGAAAGGATAGTTATAACCTTAAAAACATGAACATTGGCTAAGTAGTTATTTATAAACAGAAAATATGGACAAATTGGTGGCTGTAAGATACACCTTTCTTCTTGTTGGACATATCTTCTAATAAAATTTAGAGATCTTTTATTTTAAAAAATATATTTTTTTAATTGATTTCAGAGGAAGGACGAGGGAGTTAGACACATCAATGATGAGAGAGAATTATTGACAGGCTGCCTCCTGCACACCCCACATTGGGGATGGAGCCTGAAATTCTGGCATGTGACCTGATCAGAATCGAACAATGATCTCCTGGTTCCTAGGTTGACTTTCAACCACTGAGCAACACGAGCTGGGTGAGATTTTTTAAATTCAATTCTTACTAGGTGACAGGCAATGCTCTAGTCATTATACCTGCATTAACTTACTTAATCCTCACCATTACCATGTACCATTATTATCTGTTTCACAAGCAGATACTTGAAACATAGAGAAGTTATGTAAGTTGATTGAAGCCACACATTAATCAATACCAGAACCAGGATTTGAGCCCAAGTTTTTTGGTTCCGAAGCCAAAGAGTTTTAAAGACTCACTTTGTTATATATTGAGTAGCATATAGATATATTTATTTACTAGTGATATTTTGTGTAGGATTTCAATTAAATAGTTGAAAAGAGGAAGATCCTTTGGTTTTCAAAGTTTGAAGTAAGGCTTATTTTGGACTAATATTTTTGTTTCCGAAGGTTAAAAAATGTGTAGAAAATGTAAGAAATGTTTGTTAGAGGACATTAAAGACCGAACAAGATAGTGAAGAATTGCTGATCTAGGATCTAGACAACATCCTAGAGAGGAATTTTGGCATTTATGAACTTTATTCCCTTTAGGGTATAATTTGATCCCAGATTTGGTAGCTCTGAGGATGAGAAACCTAGAAGCCCATTTGAAAGCCTCACTGGACACCAGGGATAAGGATGGGTGTCCAGGGCCTAGCGGGACATGTATGGCTCTAGTGGCACCAGAAAGACTGCACCCTGAGAGTTAAGTAAAACAAGAAATCACACAAAAATTCTCAGGGAATTCATTTTAGTTGTAATCTCCAACTCCCGAAATTGGATGAAGATCCTAGAGAGCTAATGTTGCAAGGTACCTGGTGCAAGCAAAGGCAAAATTCTGGAATAAGATGTCATTCTACTTAGATATAAAATCAAATTATTTCTATACTAATTTTGAAAATACAATGGTGAGCAAACTACAAAAATAAGCAGGCAAATAAGGAGTAAGCTGACATAAAATAGAAGGAGCAGAAACCACAGGTAATGGAAACGAACACACAGAGGAGCAGATAGTCCCTGATATTAGGAACACAGTAGATAGGCTCAAGAGCAGATTAGTATGAATTTGTCCATTTTCCATAGCTGCATAACAAATCACCACCAATGTGTGGCTTTAAAATAGCACCCAATTATGTTCTCATAGCGTCAGAAGTCTGGGTAGAGCATGACTCAAAAGGGTCTTCTGCTCATTCTCCAAAGACCAAAATCAAGGTGTGGCTGGGTTGTGGTCCCTTCTGGAAGCGCTGGGATGAATTCACTTCCAGACTCATTCCGACTGTTGGTCCAAATTCCATTCCTTGTGACTGTAGGACTGAGGACCCCGTTTCCTTGCTAGTTGTCAGACAGGTGCTGCCCTAAAATACGAAAGGACTCTGTCTGGCCCATGTGGATCCCTACAATTCAGAGCTAGCAAGAGCAGGTCAAATCTTTTCCGTATTTCAAATCCCTCAACTTCCTCTTTAGCGGCATCTCTCTTCTGCCTAACCTTTCCTGTCTCCTTCAGGGAAAGTTTTCTGCTTTTAAGGGCTCATGTGATTCAATTGGGCCAACCAGATAATGCAGGATAATCTCTTTATGTTAAGGTCTGTAACTTCCTTCCCATCTGCAAAGTCCCATTTGCTGGGTAATAATGTAAAGCATTCACAGGTGCTAGGGATAAAGGCATGGACATTTCAGAAAACATCCTTCCTATTACAACAACTGAAGGGAGAATTGTTTTCAGTAGAAAATATGAACATGAAATTTTAGGAAGACAAATGGATGCAAATATGAATCAGGGTTACATGGCATAAGGTAGAGAGTATAACAAACATTTCATTAAGTTCCTACAAGAAAAAGGAAAGGGAAGCAATCTTTGAGAACATGGTGTTTGAGAATTTTCCACACCAGGAAAAGGCATCAAGATTACTCTTAACCCAAAGCAAAGGAAAGCGAAGGAAAACCATGTGTAGGCACAATGCAGTAAACAGAAATATTTCTAAAAGGAGGGAAAGGAGTAAGAGATTTATATTCAGGGGCTACAATAATAAAGACTGTTGATTTCTCAACATAAAAAATACAACTGAAGTGAGTAAAACAACTGCCAACCTGATTTCCAAATGCAAAAATCTTCAAAAATGAAGATGTATATCTCTTTTAAAAAAAGGATAAATAACTAAAGCCTGATACTTGATATGAAGTTGATTTGCAGTATAATCCTTTTACACTAGGCCAAATCCATTTATTAAAAAAGAAGAAAGACTGAGGAAATTACAAAAAGATAAGAGAATAAGTGAATAAGAGAAAATTAATATGAAATAAACTTAACAAAACCTAAAGTTGATTCTTGAAAGGATTAAGTAAATTAAATACATTATTGATAAAACTGAACAATAGAAACAAAGAAATGCACAAATAATAAACTTGAGCAATAAAAGTCAGGAGATCAATATAGTTTCTACAGATATTTAAAATATAAGACAAGGATATTATGAACAACTTTAAGCCAGTAAATTTGAAAGGTTAGAGGCTACACTCCAAGACCCAGAAAAAAACTTACCCTATCAAAATTCAAAGACAAAAAGAGAAAAAATGCATATCATATACTTATGATATACATATAAAATATTAAATTTCAGTTATAAGCCATTCCTCAAAGATAACCTCAAGCCTTCAAACTCATGTGGCTTCACCAAAAAATTCTATCACACATTTAAGAAAAACATATTGCTTATTTTATATTTATTTCCAGAAAATAGAAAAAGGGAAACACTTTTTAATCCATTTAATAAGGCAAGAAAAACTTCAATATAAAAATTTCTTAAGGATATGAAAATAAGGTAATACTCAGACAAATTTCTCTGTAGACCTAGATTCAAAAATCCTAAAGAAAATATCAATAAATTCTGAAAAGATAAAAGTTTTATTTAGGGAAATCAGTTACATTTCTAAAACTGATAAAAACAGAAATAAAAACAAATATACCTCACAAATGGGATAAATTAATGTGGAAATATAGTATATGTCATAATAATTGACTGAAATAGTTAATATTTAAAGATGTCAATTGTTCCTTAACTGTTCTGCAGGAATAACAATTCCACTGACAGTACTAAAAGGTGTTTTTTTTTGTTTATTTTGAGTGACAATTGCCATGCTGATCTTGATATGATTATGGAAATACAAAGGGTGAGGAGTAGCCAAAATATTCAGAAAAAAAATATGAAGGAGGATTGGCTATAAATGATATTGAGATTTATTTTAAAACTCCAGTAATTCATAAGTGTGTATTGGCCCAGAGATTGACAAGGAGAGGTAGTAAAATAAATCCCAGGAATAGACAAATGGACATGTAAACATAATGCAGCATTGTACAATAGTTAGGAAAGACAAATCTTCACAAATTTTTAAATGCTATATTGACAAATTAGATACTTCTTACCCTTTACCCCCAAAGATAAAAGAAGAGGAAAAACATAAACTTGAACCCAACTTAACATTCTAAAAATAATCAATTTTAGGTGGCTTTAGATCTACTATAAAAGCAATACAAATCACTTAAAGTATAATGTAGAATATCTTTATGATATAGATTCAAAAATATTTTTAAAGACAGTTACAAAGTTACGAACCAGAAAGAAAAGTGTGATTAATTATACTATATTAAAAATATAAATTTATATTTATCTTTTAAGTAAATTGTTGAGTGTACACTTCTATGTGGCATTTTATTTATATACATTTCTGTATTGCCATCTATCACAATATACAGGAACACAAAAATAGATGAAAATGCATTTAAATCACAGTAGAGGTTTGTTTTACAACTGTGGAATGCTATATCAAACAACTTTAAAACTCACAAAGTTACTTTCTAGTGAGTATTGGTTCTCCATCCTTGAAGTAATTACATATAGAAAAATGTACTCCTTTTTTTTAATCTGATCTATTTTAGGATTATTTAAATCAAATTGATTGAACCTTCACATATGTTCTAGATTAAAGGAATATTTTTCTTTAACAGATGTCAAAAGCTCTCCAATTAGACATTTATTATTTAACTTTTGTTTTGACTCCATTTCCTCAGCAATTATATAGCCTAATACTCATATTTTTATTCCACTGATAGGAACAGGCTATTTTATCTGCAACTTACTGATTTTATACCATCACTATGTGAGTTTAATAGATACTGTCAGTAGAACTTTCTGTCCCTCATTTTGAAAATGTTTGACTCTATGAATGAGTAGGTGCCAGCATTAATTTGTCTGTTATTCTGGAAGGATTTTCCCCTCTACTGTATTCCTTATGCTTATAGCAATTGTTGCTACCCAGCTAAAACGACAGTAGCTTTTACATGAACAGCTTATTTGGCATTCAAGTTATATTAATGTAAAGTAAATATATGGTGGCAAAGTTATAGATCTAGGGGACTCAGTAAAGAGTCACAGTGTTGGCATGAAGAGTTGTCTGAAGGATACACATGGTCTGCTAAGGGAACCACATGGAGGGCCAGTGACCCTTCTTACCATTTAAAGACACACTCTTAGTTAGGGAACCTCCATTAGAGACTTTTAGTGGAAAGCCTAGAAGAAGAAGCACACCTACACATAGAAAATGTAATGAGCTCTGAGTTGGTGTTCGCCACCATAAGCCAGTAAACAGGCACTTGTGAACAAGACCAGGCACTTGTGAAAAAGACCCTATAGAAACAGTGGTTTGGGGGTTGTTGACACCTACAGTTAATAGTATTTGGGGATAATGAAAAGTCTGAAAACACATACTTGAGTGAAACTTGACATTATTTAAATTTCACCCTCAATTACGTTAGAATAACAAACAGACCAAAATAGAATGTTATTGACTTAAATGTAAGTCCCATACTACTATGTTAGGGCTTGCATAACAGAATACTTGTATACTCATGTGCCACTTAATGGTGGGCATACATTCTGAGAAATATATTGTTAGGTGACTTCCTCTTTGTGCAAACATCATTGAGTGTACTGACACAAAACAGGATGGTAGAGCCTACTACCATCTTCATTAGGTTCCAGACTTTTATACAACTGGCAGCACAGTAGGTGTGTTTACACCAGCAGCACCACACATAAGTAATGTGTTGCCCTACAATGTTATGATGGTTATGACATCACTAGCCATATGACTTTTTCAGCTCCATTATAATCTTACTAGTGACCCGGTGCATGAAATTCGTGCATGGGGGGCGCGGGGTGTGTTCCCTCAGCCCAGCCTGCACCCTCTCCAATCGGGGACCCCTTGGGGGATATCTGACTGCCGGTTTAGGCCCGATTGTGGGATCAGGCCTAAACCAGCAGTCGGACATCCCTCTCGCAATCTGGGACCACTGGCTCCTAACTGCTCACCTGTCTGCCTTCCTGATCGTGCTTAACTGCCTCCGCCTGTCTGCCTGATTGCCCCTAACCCCTCTGCCTGCCTGCCTGATTGTCCATAACCTCTCTGTCTGCCTGCCTGATCGCCCCTAACTGCCCTCCCCTGCTGGCCTGATCACCCCTAACTGCCCTCCCCTGCTGGCCTGATCTTATCCCCAACTTCTCTCCCCTGCCGGCCTGATCTTGCCCCCAATGGTCCTCCCCTTCCAGCCTGATCTCACCCCTAACTGCTCTCCCCTTCCAACCTGATTGCCCCTAATTGCCTCTGCCTGCCTGATTGCCCCTAACTGCCCTCCCCTGCCGACCTGATCTTGCCCCCAACGACCCTCCCCTGCCAGCCTGATCTCGACCCCAACTGCCCTCTCTGCCTCGGCCTCCACCACCATGGCTTTGTCCAGAAGGAAGTCAGACATCCGGAAGATGGCCGGTCGACCTGGTCTAATTAGCATGTTACTCTTTTATTAATATAGATAGATTATATAGGATAGGATTGATTAAATGGGGAGGGGGAAGCCTTTTTCAGCAGGAGGAGATGCTCTTGGCAGACAAAAATACATAATACCTATATCTGGACTGATAGCCAGCCATATGCATTATACTGCCAAACCGGTCATTAAAAAATTGAACCGCTTTCTTACACCTTACACCAAATAGCTGTTGCCCTTAAAACCTCTCCTCAGCCCCCACCTTAGGTTCTGCCTTTGCAGTTCACCCAGAGTAGGTTCTGATTGGTCAATTTCTATGCCAGTCAGCGTCAAAAGCTCCACCTCCTAGGTAGCCACTGGCTCCTCGCACTTCACCCAGATTTGGTTCTGATTGGTTGGTTTTTATGCCAGTCAGCATCTCTGGGCCTATCTCCAGGCCTGATCAGAGAGGCAGGGCTGATCAGCAGCCCCCACGGAGGCCTGGACAGAAAGAGAGAGGCAAGGCTGATCATCAGCTGCTATGGATGCTACAGATCAGACCCTGCTTCTCTCTCCAGGCCTCTCTCCAGATTTGATCCACAGCCCCCTTGGCAGTCAGTGCTGGGTTACCATGCCCGCAGCTGCAGCAGCAGCACTGACTGCAGGACTGACTTCTGGTCAGTTGAGGCTTTGGTCATTACGGACTCTGGGTTTTTATATATTAGGAGATGGGACCACTGTCATATATGTGGTCAGTTTTTGACCAAAACATCGTTATCTGCACATGACTATGCTATAGACTGGGTGACTTAACCAAAAGAAATTTATTTTCTCACAGTTTTGGAGGCTGGAAGTCCATGATCATGAACTGTTAGGGTTAGTTTCTAGTGAGAACTCTCTCCTTTGTTTAAAGACAGCTACCCTTTCTCTGTCTCCTTACATAGCTTCTCTGTGCCTGTATGAAGAGACAAATCTCTGGTTTCTTGTTCTTCTTTTTTCAGGCCACCAGTTCTATTGGACTAGGGCCCTACCTTTATGACTTCATGTAACCTTAAATATCTCCTTAAAGGTCCTGTCTCTAAATGCATTGTCACACTGAAGTTTAGGATTTCAACATATAAATTTTGGAGTGACAAAATACAGTCCATAACACTTAGAAAAAAGAATAACAAGAATTTTTTATCCCCTAAAATCTGATATGCATTTGAATATGATGAATATGCTAATATATTTCAATTTTTATTAATATAAAAAGTTTTCAAGTTTTTTTTGTATATACTTACTGAAAAAAAGCTCAATGAAAATATTTCCCAAGGAGTAACTTCTGCAGATAAAATAAGGACCATTTGTCATCAACTGGCTATTAACAGAAGGTTGTCACAGGGTTTCCAACCACAAACTGGACTCAGAGAAATATTAGAAGCAATGCATGAGTTTTTCTTTCCTGAATTGAATGACAGTTTTATTATGTGATTCAGCTGCAGTCAATATGCTGTGGTTCACCACATATCACTGAATTTCTTGTCTCTTTTTTTTTGGCTTTTTAATCTATGGATATGACAACTACTAATCATATTCTCAGTGTAATCAAACCTGGCATTTTACCAAAGGCCACGTAGTTTAAAAATATTGTGCTTTAATGTCAAATTTTAAAGCTGATATTAAATATGAGCAAATTAAAACACTGTTTCAAAGATGTATGGAAAGCAGTTCTATGGTGAATATGAGTAAAAATTAAAATTCTTGATAAATTATGATCACATAGATTTTAAAACTTTTTTATTTTATAAAATGTTAAGAAAGTTCTAACATATCAAAGATATAACTAGATAAATATTTTGAGTTGTTTATAATTTCACTTTTCTATAAAACATTAATAACCAAGTTCCTTGGAAGACTTTGGCACAATAAACAATTTTTCTGTGGCCACTTTTTATGCTTATCTTTTTATATTTTAATCAATAATTTTCTTATATCAGTTCTTGGAAATAGAATTAGTCTGAAGACTATTTTATTTTGGAGATTTATTACTGATAAATATTATCAAGATTTTCTTTAGAATTATACTAGTTTTAAAACCTGTCAGTATTGTATGAGAGTATATTTTCAACACCAAAAAGTATACAGGGATTTAGCTATTTTGGTTGACAGTAGATAAAAATCATTCATTGAAATTTCAATCATTCATTGAAAAATTGTTCATTGAAATTTCTCTTTTATGGATAGAAATTTTAATGATGTTTTGATTTTTTCTTTTTCTCTTGAAATGAAATACCACTTATATGATATATCATCTAGCTTTATACTCTACTAGAGGCCTGGTGCACGAAATTCGTGCATGGGGGGGTGTGTCCCTCAGCCCAGCCTGCACCCTCTCTAATCTGGGACCCCTTGAGGGATGTCCAATTTACCGTTTAGGTTCAATCCCACAGGGATCAGGCCTAAACAGGCAGTCGGACATCCCTCTCATAATCCAGGACTGCTGGCTCCCAAATGCTCACCTGCCTGCCTGCCTGATTGCCCCTAACCACTTCTGCCTGCCAGCCTGATCACCCCTAACAAGTCCCCTGCCAGCCTGATCAATGCCTAACTGCTCCCCTCCTGGCCTGGTTGCCCCTAACTGCCCTTCCCTGCCAGCCTGATTGCCCCTAACTGCTCTCCCCTGCAGGCCTGGTCCCCCACAACTGCCCTCCCCTGCTGGCCTGGTCACCCACAACTGCCCTCCCCTGCTGGCCTGATTGCCCCAACTGTCCTCCCTTGCAGGCCTGATCCCTCCCAACTGCCCTCCCCTGCTGGCCTGATCACCCACAACTGCCCTCCCCTGCTAGCCATCTTGTGTCTACATGGGGGCGGCCATCTTTGACCATATGGGGTGGCCATCTTGTGTGTTGGAGTGATGGTCAATTTGCATATTACCTCTTTATTATATAGGATGTGTTGGTCATACTCTTATTTTGTACTATAAGCCACTTTCTGTTGTTCTACAAAACATTCCAATATATGGTAGGACAAATTTCTACTATTTTTTTTATAAGGCTGGTTCACCATTTCTCCCTTAAAAATTGCTTTATAGAAGCATGGAACAGACTGTGGAATTTCAGAGGGAAGGAAGGAGTGGTGGGTGGTAGGGAAGAGATCAACCAAAGAACTTATATGCATATAAAAATAACCCATAGACACAGACAGCCGGGTGGTAAAGGCCTGGGGCAGGCTAGAAGGGGTCAATGGGGAAACATATTTAATACTTTCAACAATAAATATTTTTTTTAATTTGCTTTATAAATATTGAATCCTACTTAAAGGGCTTTTGAAATTACATTAAATTTATTTATTTGGGGCGTATAGACGTAATATTGAATCTTCTCACAACTTGATATATGTCTCAAATATTTTATTTATTAAAGATACAGGCATAACTTGGAGATACTGTGGGTTTGGTCCCAGATCACTGCAATAAAGCAAGTGGTAATTTTTTGCTGGTGGAGGCTCTTGCCTTTAGTTTGTAAATAACACAACATATGTAAAGCACAATAAAGTGAAGCACAATAAACAGATGCTCCTGTGCACTGCAGGAGAAATTAGAATAAGTCCAATCTGTTGAGCTCCTTTGGGAAGGAGATAATGACTTTTGGGCAGTGGTTTGAAGTACAAAAGTACTCACTCTGACCAACAAGAGTAAAGAACACGATAAATTTAAAGTCATAGAAGTTGTAAATGCATTTCAAGGCCCATTTTGAGCTAGGTAACTAATCACTTTTTGTGTAGGACCATGGCAATAGTTTAAGATTATTAAAGGATTACTCTCCCTATGGCAAGGCTTCAGATAGACTTGACAACTGAGGTTTGAATCCCAACGTACCTTAAAATCAAGAAAATTCAGTTGCAAATTGAAAACACAGATAGTCTAATGTTTAACCTGTAATAAAAAATTCTCAAATATCTGAATGTAAGCCCATGTTTTAGGTTATAAACCACTGATGCTATGTGATTAAAGGAAATGAATTAAATTTATATAACTAAAGAAGACAGCCCGATAGAAAAATGAGCAAAAACTTGAACAGGCAACTTTCAGATATCCAAATTGCCTTTAATTGCTTAAAAATGTGTTTAACTTTAAGTCATTAGGGAAATATAAGTAAGTTAAAATGAAAAAAAGAGGTTTCAAAATTTTGGTAATTGTGGAATAGGTTGTTAGATGAAACTTCCCTCAGACAAAAAGCATAAAGCCTGAAAAAATATCTATCTGAAGGCACTGTGGTGTCACCAAAAAGAGGGAGAAACTGGAGAGGAGTCTACCCATGAAAAACACAAATTTCACTTAACATCACTTACGGGTTTGTAGCTTTTTACCTGAGAACATTCTATGCTGCTTACATCTGCAGCAACAAAGAAAGTCAGAGACTTACTGACTTGAGGTGTTAGTAAGCAATGGCTGGGATAGCAGCCCCATTTTAGTGGAATAAACTTGCAATCAAGAGACTTGTAGACGTAAGGGATACTCACACTTGCAGGGACCACAAAATTACAGTATGTATGCCACAGCTTGCTGGGCAGCTTCCAATACAGCCTGTTGGTTAGGGCCCACTGAAAGGATGTTAATTTGCAAGTTAACCAATATAAAAGGTCAAGATGAATGCCTAAGTGAGGCACATATGGCCTCCAATTCCCAAAAAGTTCAACAAAGTGTTGGGTCTCCGTTTTGGTGGGGACGATCCAAGAGACAGCAGTGCTTCTGGGCTGCTAGAGAGATCTCACTTGGGGATTCCATCCGCAGAACCCCTGATCGTGCTTAACTGGCATCCCAGTTATATATAGTATATATATTTTAATTTATATACTAGAGGCCTGAAACTTTATTTGGTGGGCAGACCCCTGTATTTTTTCAGGGTTTACCAGCCATACCTGCTGCTAGATGGATGATAACATCACCTCAGGGCCTTCTGACTGAAGCTCTGAGTTGCCAATCAGCAGGACATCATCCATATATTGAAAACATTGGACACCAGAAGTGTCCTAAATCCTGACCCACCTACTGGCAGCAAATGGCAGGGGAGTTTAGATACCTCTTGGAGAGAACTGCAAACATATATTGGAGGGCACACCACATGAATGTATAGAAAATAGGAAATAGGTGCTGTTTGAGAAAGCGTGCCAAGTGCCAAGACCCTGTAGAATGACTTCAGTTACATGCACACAATACTTGGAAAATTTGGGCAATAGGAGCAACAAGTAAATTCAGTTCATGATGATCCTATATAAGCCTGAAGCAACTGATGCTCTTTTTTAATTGGCACATAGGGATATTGTATCTCTTCTCAACCCTAATGCCTTTAAATCTATAATCAAATCAGCGATTTCCCAGCTTCTCCAAATTGTTTCTGTTAAACTAGCTGGGAGGGAGCAGGAGGAAGTATTGGCAAGTATCTCTATGTCCTGATAGCACATCTCAACATGTGAAAATAACTGATTTAGCATATTCCTTCTGCGACATTTGGGATGGGAAGTACAAGCCTATAACACATTAATTTCTACTATATATTGAGATATAGAAGCAAAAACTGCAGTGCATAAAACTGGCCCAGAGGGCTCCACCCATAAGATCATTTTAACTTCCCCTTCCTCACTGTGAACCTTGAGCAAACCCCATCAGTTGAATCCAGATGAATCCCCCACCCCCATCAGACTTGGTACAATAATGATTCAGATGCCTGTATTCAATGGAGTAAAAACAGTTTGAGTCTCTCCTCCTCAAAGGGGCTAAATTCAAGGTAGAAGTGTGGAAAGATATCAGTAGGTACTGAGAGAGAGGGGGGCTTCATGTCAGTGAATTATGTGCAATTACTTTCATTATACAGAGGCTCAATGGCTGCACACAGCTCAAGAAAAATTACACCCAATGTTTTTGGTCTATACATTGCCCTATATTTTTTATTGGTAATATCATTTATTTTTTGTTTCTTGAATTGATAGGTATTCACTTTGTGAAAATTTAGCAAATATACAATTTTATGATTTATTAAACACCTATACAAAGCAGAAAAGTCTACTTAAAAATTCTATTGGTACTTACTGAGCTGTGTTTCTTCATTTCTTCCATTGTTCTCTGTGCTCTCCCTTCTTCTGTGTCCCAGAAGGCCGAAGTAGAAAGGTTGTACCAGTGCATTCTTTATCCTCTAGTTTCTAGTTAAGTGCACCCAGAAGTAAGCAGTGATAGAAGATTCACATAAAGGGAGAAAAATGGGTGATTAAGGTCAGTACATTTAATACATAAATCCCTTCATGCAAGATTCCTTATGTAATATGTGTCCTCCATGGAAGATCAAATCTCCTGTTATGTGGGCCTTTCAACCTACTGGGTCTTTCTCCGTGGCTACTAGCCTCATATGACTGCACTTTGTCATGTGGTTTTCCTAAACTATGGTCAGTTCTTTGTCAATAGTCCTTTATAAAATCTCTCTTCCAATTACCCAAGTTGAAAGTGCCATCTATTTCCTGCTATAACACTGAATGCTTATGCTCTTCCTATGGGTAAAGTATATTTTACTCATATATACTATATATACTTATATTTTGTATATACATATATTTTAATTTATATACTAGAGGCCTGATGCACAAAATTCATGCAAGAGTAGGCCTTCCTTCCCCCAGCTGCCAACACCGGCTTCCCTCTGGCACCCAGGACCCAGGCTTCCCTCTGGCCACCAGCAGGCACTCGGGACCTGGGCTTCCCTCTGGCCCCAGCTTCATCTGGAAGGATGTCCAGAATGATGTCTGGTCTAATTTGGATATCACCTTTTTATTATTATAGATTACATATCCTATATAATAAAAAGGCTAATATGCAAATAGACAGAACGGTGGAAAAACCGAACAACCAGTTGCTATGACAGGTGCTGACCACCAGGGGGTGCACGCAAAACATGGCAGGTGTCGGCAGCAGGTGGCAGAGCATGAAACATGGTGGACGTCAGCCGCAGTGGGATGCTGGTTCAGGTAAACAGGGGCACCAGACCAAGGTGGGATGCCAGTCACTATCATCGGGGTGAGCCTCTGGTAGTTACTGAGAATACTTTGCTCCCATGTGCCATGGTCCCGCCTGGG
Organism: Eptesicus fuscus; assembly: GCF_027574615.1. NCBI lineage: Eukaryota > Metazoa > Chordata > Mammalia > Chiroptera > Vespertilionidae > Eptesicus > Eptesicus fuscus. The sequence goes on along the minus strand of NC_072478.1, from coordinate 38,124,529 downwards.
CTTCTCCACCTCCCTCTGCTCCTGAGGGGCGATCAGGGCCGGCAGCTGCCTCTCGCACCCACTGCTGGCACCTGAGCCGCAGCTCTCACCCACTGCTGATGCCAGCCTCAATTGCTCTGCGCTGTCAACAGGTGCGAGCAGGGATGGCGCGGAGCACATGGGAGCTGAGGCAGGGGGAGCAGGGCTGCTGGCAAACAGGGGACTGAGGGCCGTGGTGGGAGGGGCTGGGCGGGGGCACGGAGGATGGGCTTAGACCCGCCCATGTGCCAATTGCAGCCTCGAGGCCCACAGTTCCTTGAAGGAACTTTTGAATAAAGAGGTTTAAGTAACTTTCCCCAGGTGACAGAGTCAAACTCAATGTCAATTCTGTCTAACTCTACAGACTGTGTTCTTTCTACTTAATAAGTACAATAACACTGGAACTCTTTATTGGCAACATGAATTACATGAGTGCCATTGCTCTGAAATACATGATAAAATATCACAAATTATAAATAAAAATTCAAGAATATAATGTGTAGGAAATAATTTTTAAACTTTACAAACACTGGACTATACATGAGCTCATTGTTTTGTATACTCAGAAAATCCGTAAAATTGCTCCTTACTAGATCAGTAGCATTTAAGATAAAAGAATATTAAACTTGTTTTTCCTTATTTGCTTTTAAGCATCCAGGTGATTTAGTGAGCTTTAAAATTTTAAGAGACAGGTAGTATCAGACAGTGTTATGAAGAATAAAAAATGAAACGCAAATGCTAAAAGATTTTGCTTTAGATTAAATCACTCTGTATATAGCTGATCATATGGTTTTTCTAAGCCTGTTTAAATATCATGTTTATATCCAAGCACTTTTATTTTAAGCATGCATACTTTCCCCCAAGGAATAGGGTTTATATTGCTATCTAGTTTCTGGTTATTACGGTTGTTTTGAATTTTGACACAAAATACTGATCTCTGAAGCTCTTTTTTATTAAAGTTGTCTTAAAACGTGTTTCTTCTTATTATATTAAATTAGGATTTTCCTTCTTCAAATATAATACTAGTATGTATGCCTGGCAGTAAAAATTCTATTCTATGTCCCAAGGATTCACAACTTAAGATACAAGAAACTAGTGTCAAGCGGACATTATGTGAAGCCCACAAAGGGAGAATTCATTTCAATTCTTTATGTTTCTTTCCAGCCAACCTAGGAAACACTGGAGGATCTTATAGGATATGGTCATTCTCTTTGTTCTTCCAGTAATTCCATTGTCTCCCTGTACTAGGATGAGAAATAAGGAACTAAACAACGGTGATTTTTTTTCTAGCTATCAAGTCACAAATAGAAATAAGAAATTGTTTCAAAATGCAAATTTGATTGTCATTTCTGTCTTTAAAATATAACAATGGGTTCAATATGCTTTTCAGATAAGTATAAAATAAAATCCTTCCCAAAGCTGATAAACTCTTTGGCTCTGCATTTGTCTTCATTGTTGTTCTCTCAACTCCACTACTATCCAGTGATTCTTGCTTGGTTCGGGGGTCTCTGCATATTCTGTTCCTTCATATGAAATGTTCTTCCATCTGTTCTTCAGTTAAGTTTTATGTCCTTCTAATTTCAAATCAAGCTTTTCTTTCTAATAGTAATTTAAATCATAGCCCTTTGTCCTAAGCTCCCATGACATCATGTTTTATATTTTCAGAATACATATATGTTAGTATATATAGATTCATTATATACTGAAACATTTCAACAATTTTTCTTATTTTAATTGTTGTTTGGGTGCCAACCACTCTGATGCTTGTTGTATACAAGCAAATCAGAAAGACATGTTATGTTATGTAACATGTTCTGTTACAGCAGAAACAGGTAAATACAGATGCAGAAGTCAATTGTTTTCCTAAGAAATGTATGACATCAGAAAAGCCTTCTCAGGTAATTTGATATTTAGAGTAAAACATAGGGATGATTAGGAGAAAAAAAATAGTGGGGAGAAGTATGAGTGTTGATGAAGGATGTTCCCAAACAGAGTGATTAGTATATACCTCATCTAAATATTAGCCTGACAGATAAAATGGCCTGGAAAAAGTCAAATATATCGGGAGTACAAAGTGTAAGATGGAGAGTAGACTGAATTGAAGCTAAAAACACTGAGAATGAAATTCTATTAGAAGGTACTCATAAATTATATGAGTTTGTACTTATGCCAATGCCCATGAAAGGGCATTGATTCATTTTAAGAGAGAAAGTTATTAATTCTTATTAACTATTACTCTGGCTGCTTTGTAAAGAATAGATAAGAAAAGGCGAGATCAAAGGCAAGGATAAACACATAATTCTGCTGCTTTATTTTTTGTGAGAGCTGCTTATAATTCACAGAGTAATGGTGGAAATGAGAATGGACAGCGATGTCATTTGCAGCAGATAGAAAGTACAAAAATTAGTGATTGATTGGTCAATGGTGAGGTCTCCTTGAACTTTGTTAATAGCCTAAGACCAAGAAAAGCTAAGTTGTGTACAGCAGCTATCCAATATGGCTGAAAAATAAAATCTAATTTAGTTTTTAAAATATTTTTATTAACCAATACTAATTGGTTAATAGTAAAGGGCATTCATTACCATGCTAATATGTACTTTTGGGATGGTACTGGTGGGGATAAGCTACTGAAGAAGAAGATTAATTTGGGGAGGGAGTATAATTATCTCTTTCCCCCAAAAAAGGAAGTTTTAAAATTTATGAGTTATTATATAAAAGTAATTCAACACCTGATCTTAGTAAACAGTTCAGAAGTACTTATTATTACTGATAGATGACTACTATAGTAATTATAAATAGTAAAAAAAAATCATAGTCCTATGAAAAGGGTCAACTTTACTCATGAAGTTGACTCTGTTCTCTTGTACTTCTTCCCCTCTTAGTATTCTTTCTACATTTTATTGGTGACATTTGTGGTCTGTATTATTTATCCTCTGGAATATTTCTGGTATTCAGCCAAAGCTGCTGATATTTGCTTTCACACATCCTATTCCCTGTTTTCATTTTACTCATCGAAGAGAAAAAACAACCTCACTGACTATATAACTTTATATCCCTAAACCTATCTATAGTTAATATATCTGACATATGAGACAATTAGTAAAATTATACTAAATAATATATATGTGTGTGTGTCAAATTCTTGACTGACAAATAATAACAGACTTTTGTGAGTCAAGAAAATCATAGGAAAGGATATAATGCATAGGTAAAAAAATAAATAGAATAATGTGAAATTGGAAAAGGAGCATTTGAGCCATATTAATATTCAATGTTCTTACTGCTTTCATATTTAACTCAAATTTTCTAAGAAGAATATTCTATTTTCATCATTCCAGTTTAAAAAGGAACAAGAGATAGATATTTCAAGCTAGTTGCTTAATGTCAAAAAAGCTCATAGATGTTAAACTCAGTCTGTCTAATTTCAAGCCTGATTGGCAACCTAAACTAATTTATGTTTATTATATATTGCAATATGTTTAAACACCTTTCTAAGTCTCCATAATAGGTATGTGCTAGCTGCTGAAATCAAGTCAATCAATAGGCAATTACCATAGAAAACCTTCCTAACTGAAGATATCTGGAAATACTGTTACATGAACTTTGTGGCCAGAAATGGAAGGAAATTTGACTTTGGGTGGTAAACACAAAGTGCAATAAACAGCTGATGTATATACAATTGTACACTTGCAATCTATATAATTTTATTAACCAATTAGTATTGGTTAATAAAAATATTTTAAAAAGTAAGTTAGATTTTATTTTTCTCAACTTATTGAATGTATGTTCTGCCTGATATCTGTAAGCAAGATACCTCAGAAAATCTGTCCTATAGAAAATAATCAGAATACCTGTTTTAAATATTTAAAAAAAAATAATATGTTTGAGGCTACTGAGAGCTAACAAAGCAGCGAATAAGGATGAAACAGGAACCAGAAGAAACGGAGAAACATAAAATGGTAAAATCTCAGATTTGGTGTCATGTACATACTGGAAAAAATGCATATTTCGCTATAGGTGGCCAAAGAATTAAAAAATTGAGGAGAACTATAAGAATAATCATAGCATTAGAAAGGCAAAATAAAGTTCAGGGACAACCTACCTAAAGCACTTGGTAACCACACCCTCCCTCCACCTTTGATTTGTGACCCAGAATGGCTGTAAAATAAGAGTAAGCATGAACTGGAAATAACTTGAAACTTGCAAAGTCTGATTGAATCAAAGTAATCTAAAATTGTCAGTAATTCTAGTTTCTTATCTGAAGCTAAGGAAAATCCTTAAAGTGATAAATAACACCATAGTAGGCCTCAAATTATATCTATATTATTTTAAACATAACATCAGGGTTACAATAAAAAAGCAGCCATATGTGGAAATATGATAACAAATGAGACAATAAATAATTTAAATAGATACAAAGTATACAAAAACTGAGATATTTAAAATAGACCTTAAAATATTCCTGTGAATATTAAAAATTCTAATACATTGGAAAATAAGTAAAAATATAAAAAGCAAAACAAATGGGCACTCTAGAATTTAAAAATCCAGAAATTATGAGTTCAGTAGATGGGCAGAGACTAGAGGCTACCCTAACAAAATACAAGATTAGTGAGCTGGAAGACAGGTCAGAAGGAAATATTTAGAAGTGCACAGGTACAGAAAAAATACAAAATATAGAAAATAAGCTCATGGATATGGTATTACTTAAAAGTCAAAGTTATAGTTAAAGAAAATCATAGAGGAGGATAGGAGATAATGACAATCAAGTAACTGAATGAATAATGTCTTACAAAAATTGCAAAACATAACAAGGCACAAATTAAAGGAACTCCAGAAACACCAAGCAGGAAAAAATAAAAATAAAAAGAGAGAAAACTGCCCTTAGGCATATCATAATTAAATGATATATTTAAACACATATATGCAAGAGAAAATCTTTGAGAGTAAAAAAGCATTTTAATGTTTCATTAATAAGAATGACAATAGTTTTCTCAGTGGAAACAAGATGAAATATTTCAATGTGATCAAAAATTCATCTTCTAACATAGAATCAATAGCTAGCAAAAACAACTGACAATAAGGTTTCAAAAAAATATTCTTTTCAGAAAACCAAAAAGGGAAAGAAGTTGTTAGCAGTCTGGCTCAATGGATAGAGTGTCAGCCTGTGGACTAAAGTGTCCCAGGTTCAATTCCAGTCAAGGGCATGTACCTCAGTTGCAGGATTGATCCCTGGCCCTGGTCAGGGTGGGGTGCATACAGGAAGCAACAAATCAATGTGTCTCTCTCTCTCACTTTGATGTTTCTATGTTTCTCCCCCTCCCTTCTACTCTCACTCTCTAAAAATAATTTTTTTAAAGTTACAATATTTTAAAGAAAAACGATCCCAGAAGGGTGCTTGAAGATGCAAGAAAGAATGGAAAGCCCTGACCATTGTGGTTCAGTTGGTTGAGTGAGGTTCTATGCACTGAGAGGTATCTGGTTTGATTCCCCATCAGGGCACATGCTCCATCCCCAGTAGGGATTGTGCAGGAGGCAACCTAACAATGTTTCTCTCCCACCCAAGTATCTCTCTCTGTCCCTCTCCCTTCCTTTCTCTCTCTACAAATCAATAAAAACATATTTAAAAAAGAAAAAGAATGAAAAAATAACAATATTGTAGTTACTACAAATGCCTTGTGTAGTTAAAGATATAAAAATAATAAAATTATTTAGTAGAGTGAGTAAATAAAGTATGTGAAAAATGTTATTCTATTATGCTGTGTAAGCTTTTTTTAAAAGTAGTACCTATGCAGATAATAATTATTCTGATCAAAATACAGAAATTTGTTTATTCCCTTTAGCCTAAGAGAGGATAAAAATCCCAAATTAATCAATGTTTCATAAACTAAAGAATATGACCCATTCTCAACAGAAAATAAGATCAATAGCCCAAGATGTTGAAATTAGCAATTAGCAGGCAAGGATTTTAAAGAACTATTATAATTATGCTTGATTAAAGGAAAAAAATGTTCTCAGTTAATTAAAGAATAGGAACTGCCATTTAACCCAGGGATCCCACTTCAAGGAATATATCCTAAGAGACCCAAAACATCAATCAGAAAGAATATATGTACCCTTTTGTTCAAGCAGTGCTATTTATAGTAGCTAAGATCTGGAAATAGCTCAAAAGCCCATCAGTAGATGAGTGTGTAAAAAAGATGTGACATATTTATACCATGGAATATTATACAGCTGTCAAGTAGAAGGATCTCTTATCCTTTGAGACAGCATGGAGGGACCTGGAGAGTATTATACTAAGCGAAATAAGCCAGAGAAAAACAAGTATCACATGATCTCATTTATATGTGGGAGCTAACAAACAAAATCAACTGACAAACAAAATAGATCCAGAGACATGGAAGCATGGAACAACAGACTGAGGAATCTCAGAGGGAATTGCGGGTGGGAAGAGATTAACCAAAGAACTTATATGCATATATACTAACCCATGTACACAGACAACAATGCAGTGAAGGCCTAGTGTAGGGGTGGGAGCAGGGTGGAGGGGGACATTGGGATAAAACAAGGGACATCTGTAATATTTTCAACAATAAAGGTAAATTTTAAAAAAGAAATAAAAAAACTCTGAAAGGTAAGAAATCAAACATTTCTCTGATGTATAAAAAAAAGAGTAGGAAGTCTCAGAAGAAAAATAGTAACTATGAAAAAGAATCCAATGGAAATTCTATAAATTTTATTTTTTGAGATTTAAATATATATCATTGAATGTGTATAATAATTGAATAGAGATAATAAATAACAGAAATTAAATCAGAAGAAAGACCAATATTTATCCTGTTTAAAGAAGAGAGAAAAATATATGACTCAGAGAATTATTGAAAAATATCAAAACAGCATCCGAAACCGGTTTGGTTCAATGGATAGAGCGTCGGTCTGTGGACTGAAAGGTCCCAGGTTTGATTCCGGTCAAGGGCATGTACATTGGCTGCGGGCACATCCCTGGTAGGGGGTGTGCAGGAGGCAGCTGGTCGATGATTCTCTCTCATCAATGTTTCTAGCTCTCTATCCCTCTCCCTTCCTCTCTGTAAAAAAATCAATAAAATATATTTTAAAAAATGCACACACAATGTTCTAGAGAGTGAACAGAGGAGAAATAAATTGGAAAGATTAATATCTGATTTTTGCCCAATTTTTTAAAATTACATATTTATGAAAGTCAAACAACTCCAAGAAAAATATAATTAATAAACCCATGTTTAAATTCATCTACTTACACTGATGAAAAACAAAGATAAAGAGAAAAATCTTAAAAGCAAAAATAGAATACAATAGGGAAACAATAATTACTAATATTTGCTAATTTCTCATCAAGCACTGTGGGAGCCAAAAGTCAATAAAACGTCTCTGAGGTTCTGAAAGAAAAAAATTTTGACATAAAATTCTGTATCAATCCTATATTTTTCAAAAAGCAATAAAACATGTTAAACTATATAAGGGAAATAATCAGCTAAATCTTGACTATGAGGAATTTAGAACATCATCAAAGTTCTTTAATAAGTAAATTGCAAGCAAAAATATTAAAATAAGGGAAAGTTGAGGAAATTACATAGGTGAAAGGAAATTAATATCAAAAAAGTAACTTATAATGAATTTAGCAGTATTCATTTAAGAAATAAACCTATAAGGATAGATAAAAAAATGTTTTACAATAAAAGTAAGATGTGTTCACTCTTAGAAAGGGGTATGAAGGTTGTGATTTTGAGGTGGCCAGTGGAGGGCTTCTGTAGTGTTTGACAAGGTATTCTATCTCAATTTGAGTGATAGTTACAATGTGTTACGGAAGTTTATTAACAGTATGTTTGATTCACGCATTTTTCTGTATTTGTAGCATATTAATTTAAAAAGAATAACTTAAAAGGAAGAGAGATTTTCTTTAACCATCTTCCTCCTGTCAGCTTCCTAGAAAGTGGAGATGGCTATTACTTGAGCAGTTATACAGAACCACAGAGAATTACCAAAACTAGAAAATAGCAAGAAATTCATATTCCTCATCTGCCTACTTTATGACTCCTTTAAGGGAGCTAGAATTAAACTTATATCTGTTTGGACCACAGTTACTCTATAATTTTATAATTATGGAAGGCAAGCCTAAATTCAACTAATACAAATTATTTGATGAAATTAAATAATTGAAGGAAAGTTCTTGTAGCATATAACAATTTAAGTGGAGAGAGTGCAAGACATCAAATATAGGTTATAAAGCAATAAATATAACGCTTTAACATCACAGATCTCTCACCACCTGTAGAAAAAAGAAAGTGGAAATATATAACTTAAAGAAAGGATATATTTTGATCAGTAGAAGACGAATAGGAAGAATAACACAATGTCAGAAATAAAATTCATTATTCAAAATGCAAGTTTTTGAGAATAAAACCATGGTGAAAGGCCTTTTGCTCTACAGACAAGAAAAGATATGCAGCAATGATAAATATATGGAGATATACCAACATTTAGAACATTTATCTGATCAGATATTACAAAAATAAATAATAGAACAGTTTGGTAGCTAGGGAAGATCTCCAGGCATGTTCTGCAAGGCAGTTGTAATTGGTCCCAGTGAGAGAGTAAATCAACATAGTCACTCCAGAAAGCTCTTCAATGGGCTTTCTCTTGCTTTCTTTGCTAAACACTTACAGAAAGTAAAAAGGAACTCACTACCATGAATAACAACAGAGTTCAGCAGCCATAGAAGAGGAAAACCAGGCAGCTAAAATAAGTACATATTTAATTGAGATTACAAAATATCACAGAAATCTTCTTAAGTATCTTCAACTGGTAGTGAAGTATATAGTAAGAAAAAAAACACACAGTAAAATAGTCTTCTAATTATATAACATTAATAAAAATATAACAAAATATTAAACATCTGTTTTGCTTTATTCTACTCTGTGAAAAGATAATGATTTTTAAACCAGGGGCTACATATCATTGTTATCATAAAGACGCTGAATCCAAAGAGTAGTGAGATAATAAAGCACATCAAAATCTATAGAAAAGTCTCTTCTAGAGGCAAGGGAATGAAATTCCTTTCTGTGACAACCAAAGTACCAATATGTGTGAATTCCAGTTGTTACACATGGATAAGCTGTGTAATGGTGGAGATTCCAGAGCATGGACATGGGCAATGTTCAACTCATCTCTCATTTTCAACCGCGCAGACACATGACTATAATTCACATTTGTGTCCATACCACATGCAGTAATATTGCTTTTTCTTTACTTGTCATGTACAGTTCTCTATTCCATTTAAAATTCTTCAAAAACATTTTTGTAATGTCTCTATTTTCTCATTTGAATATTCCCAATGTTATTCAGCAAAGTAGTGGATCCTATGGTGCACAACCTGAATCATTCTTTCAGGACTAATCCCTCAGTTCCCATCTCTGTACACATTGATGACACTGCTCTCAGATATGTTCTTTGGAAAGTACCATCAGCCAAAAAGATGTGCTTCATCTAAATTTCTCCCTGAGGGGGGCGGGGGGGTAGTCAGAATTTAATGGCTGTTTAAAGTGGAGCACAAAGTACCAGCCCCCTGCCTTGAGATGGGACAACTCAGAGGGGTTATGCCATCTCCAGTGCTCCCTATTGAAGTTCATTCCTCTGTTGTGACTGCACTAACATTCAAACACTCTCAATTCTACTTCCCTCACCACCTACACCCACAGAGATTGACCTGAGGCAGTATCCATTGAGCTTCTCGTACACAATTCCACCTTTCAGGATGTGTGGATGTGTTTTTCAATCTCAACCAAAGAAAATGAACTTTTCCATATATTTAAACATCGAGAGTTGGCAGTCACATACACATGTACCCTACAGATGTCTCAAGGCTGGAATGCCCTACTATCCCCCAGGCATTCTAGGTGTGGATGTATGACAGAATGCTAAGAAAACTGAGGGTTTCTGAGAAAACTTTTGCTTTCCTGATGGATATACACCTTGCTATCTGCCTTCTTATTTTTCTTTCCTGTATCAAAAATTCAATCCCTGGAGGAAAGTTAGCCCTTAGCAATCATGTGGCAACAGCATAATATTGATAGTCAATGTGGTCAGGAGGGAAGAGCAATAATATACAAATAGCTTTGGTCCCTTACAAGATTGTTTAAATAATTACTTTTGGATTTCTAATTAAGTTAGAAAAAAATAAGTTTCTATTTACTTAGGCCAATGTAGTACAGATACTTGTTGCATACAACAGTATACAATCATAATTGAAGTTCTAGTTTATAATATATTTTATTTGTTTCAAGTTTTTTTCATGACTAGAATTAAGTGTTGAATTACTTGTGGTAATAGATATATCTCTGCAGACTTTGTTATTTCCTCATGATACACTGTTAAGTATAAAAAAATGAAGTGCAAGGGCATGAACATTTTAATGTTTCCAAATATGGACTGCCAAAAATGTTTATTGTAGCAATTTATCTTACCCCTTAAAATCCATTAGAGTTCCAAGCTCACAAAACTATTGTCAGCATTGGATAATACCATTAATATTGCTAATTTGATAGATAAAATATTATATTTCAAAATTTCACATTTGAAAGATTGCTTATTCCTAAAGTTGAGAACAAAGCATTTTTGTGTGTGTTGAACTTTCCTAAGAATGAATGAGTGAATAAATGAATGAATGAATGCCATACATGTGGAAGGAACTGCTTTTTTCTCTGAGTTTATAAAATGTACCATACAAACGCGGAGCTTTCATCATGGAATGTATATTCTAGTAGGATAAAAGAAACACAAAGAAATAACACATTACACACCAGAGAGCCATAATAACTATAACAATGAATAAAGTAGAAGAGGGAGATAGAGAGGATGAAGGGGAGCTATTTAGGTGCAGCTATCTTGAGAGGTGTATCGGAAGAGGTGATATTTGATCAGGGACCTAAATGCAATGAAGGAATGAACAAAGTGAAGACATGGGGATCTAGTATCCCTGGCACAGTAAACACCTTGTGTAAGATAATGAGATGGAAATGTATGTAAAACAAAGGCAGAGCAGCAGCAGCAACAACAATGTTCCTAATGTCTAAACCAGAGTCTGAATGGAAGAGAAGAGACTGGAAGGACTTGAATTCAGTGAGGTAGGCAAAGACAAGATCGCGTAAAACTTTATATATTATGTGTTATGGGTTGAATTGTATCTTCAAAAGATATATTGGAGTCCTAAGCCCAAGCACCTCAGACCTTACTTGAAGATGGGGTTCTTATAAAGGTAATCCAGTTAGAATGAGGTCATTAGGGTGGACCCTAATCCAAAATGACTCTAGTCCTTATAAAAAAAAAAAAGAAATGTGGACACAGAGACAGACTCCTGTAGAGGGAAGATGATATGAGGGAACATAGAATGAAGATGGCTATACTCCAAGGAGAGAGGACTGCACCATAACCACTCAGAACATAATCTTAATTTCAGACGTCTAGCCTCTAGAATTATGAGACAATATATTTCTTTCATTTAAGCCACCAAGATTGTGGTATTTTGTTAACGTGCCTAGCAGACTAATATACCATGTAAAATCTTCTATTCAACCAATATGCAGCAAAGAGTCATTGGATGATTTGGGGCAGGAGAAAAATATAATCCCATTTACATATTAAAAATAAGGATCATTTTTGCTTGTAATATGGAGGATTAACACAAAAGCAGAAATTAGAAATCAAAGGAGGGGAATCATTAGGGAGGAATTTTGATAATCTAGGTGGAAGATGATGATAATGTCTTGGGGAAGAGTGGCAGAGTTAAGAATTTGAAAAGAAGATAGATTTAAATTCTATTTTTAAAGCTTGTTAAATTAATGTAACATAGACTATAAAATAAAGCAAGGATTAAAAATAACAGCTATATTTTTTCTTACATTTTACTGAGTTAGAACATTTTTGGAATTTACAACTGGATGGGATTTTTTAAAAGTTGTTTTCGACATGCTATATATTTCATTGTGTACTAGGTGACCAATTGGTAATGCCAAATGGACAGTAAGATAAAATAAAGTCTAGAACGCAGTGACAAGGTCAAAGCTGTAGATATAAATTTTAGAGTCACTGTTGTATGTAGACTTTTAAAAGCCGTTTGACATATAGAATGATGTAGGGAGAATACTTGTTGATAGTGAATAACATCTCAGAGTACTACAAAATATAAAGATTAGTAACGGAACAAAATGAACAAAAATTTGAGAAGTAAAAGCATGATTTTTGCCTTTTTAGCATGTTAAGATCCAAAATCAATTCTGAGTGGTATGTCAGCATCTTATAAATAAGAGACAAAGAAACAGAGGTTCTTATGATGAAGGCGATGATTCACAGTATAAAATCCTCAAGAGATGTCAGCCTGAAAATAAGAGCTAAAATAGGTATTTGATTAATCAGCTAGGAGTTCATGTCTTATGTAAAATAGAACAAAATCAGCCAAACCGGGGTAATGTAGTCTACTTAGAGTGTGAGAGTTATGAGAGAAGTGAATATAATATATGATCTCAAAAGCTTCCTCAATACAGGAAAAGAGCAATGCGTTTAAATAAATAAAAATTCCATGTACGCGTGTATGTAGACGTGAGCATCATTGGGAGACTGAAGGTTTCAGCAGCGGAGCACTTTTACATTTGCACAAACTTGAAGGAAATATGCGCTTATCTTTCTCTGCATGAGGCATTCATTCTCTGATTCATTTATTTACCGATTCTATAAGCATGTTAGAGGGCCTGTTATAAATGTGTCCAATACTAGAGGCCCGGTACACGAAATTCGTGCATGGGTAGGGTCCTTAGGCCTGGCCAGCAATCAGGGCTGATCTGTGGAGCGACTGGTGGGGTGATTGGGGCCCCCACTTGCACCCGCCTTGGCCTGTAGCCGCCTGCTTGCCGGCCCCGTCCCCCACCCCTGCCGCAGCTGGTCCCCATCTTTGGGGCCCCTGCTCACACTGCCTTGGCCTGGTGCCGCCCACTCACCTGCTCCACCATTCCGCCATGGTCCTGCTCTCCTCTGGGCCCATTGGGGTTGACTGCACCTCCAATGATGCCCGCTGCCAGCGCTGTGTCACCAACGCTCACCATGTTCCACGCTGCCTCCTGGTGGTCAGCACATGTCTAACTCCCAGTGGGTCAAACTCCCACCTGTGAGGACAATTTGCATGTTACCTTTTTATTATATAGGATTACTTTAGGAGCTGGGGATATAACAAAGAGAGACAACAATCTTATATTTGCATTGAAATGGAGTGGGGAGGGTTGTGCTTTTGCTTTTAGGCAAAATGGAAAAACAGGCCCCAGACTTACGCTTTGGCCTATAAGAGAAACCGGACAAAATTGATGAAACTATAGTTTATCCGACTTCAAAAAAAAAAAGATATTGCCGGACAGTGGTTCTTGAGAAGACGTTTATAATTGCCCCACCTTACCTTCTAGAGCTAGTGTCTCTGCCCTGTCACAGGGATGGGAAGCCCAGGTAGGCCCAGGAGTTCTCCCAGAATTGAGGAGCCTGCACTGGATTCCAGAGACAGCAGGGCAGCTAGCATTTCCCAGGCAGCTGTCAGTCAGGAGAGAGCTGAAGAGAAGAAGAGCCCTCAAGCTCTGCATAGAGCTCTCTTGTGAGTCTCCAGTTGAATAAGAAACAGTGTATCTAGTGAGAAAACTACTCAAGACCGGGGAAAGGAGCTCCTGGAGAAAAAAAGCTGAGCCAAAAGGCCCCTGAGCTGAAACACAGCTGAGGATAATTTGGGCTTTTATCGTTTCAAGTAGAAACACATGTAATTCAAGGGGCAGAGATCGGAGAAAACAATGTCATTGCTAAAGGTATGCTAGAAAAATTTAGCCCTCCCCTGAAAACTGGCCTGGCCCACACAGTAAATACTAAAACAAGAATTCACGGAATAGGACAATAACCCTTTATTTCAACTGCATTCCACGTGAAGCTAGAGGAATAACTGAACGTGGTGTGAACGATGAACAAAGGCAGACACGAGACAAAGTGGTGGGGACAGGTTTCATCAGTTGCACACTGTTGCAATAGGTAAGAGGGTCCAGTGTGAACTGAACTCGGCTTTGAGTTATGCAGATGTGACTGGGCATTTTAAAGGGAGAGCAGAAAATGGGAATGGTGGGGGCTTGAGCAGAGTCAGGACATTTGTAAAAATGGAAAGGGAGTTAGGCCCTTGTGAAGCCTAATCAGTTGGTACTTATTGAGTCAGGCTCCTACCCTCCCACAGAGACTGGGAGGCAGGGCCCCCATCTCAGGGGTTGGCTGGAACTGAAGCAGGAATTTTAGGGGGATATAGGCAGGCTTAGGGATTTTTTTTTAGAATTGGGATCCATGGAAAAACACTGGGCTGCAGACTGGGAAAAGGTACATTTCCATAACACAAGGAAGCCAGGTGCAGTTACATCTCCATAAGACAAGGAAGCAGCAACAGGTATATTTCCATAAGACAAGGGAACTGGAAGTAGCCAAGAAAAGTCTATATTTGCAAAATAAAGAGAAGGAAGCCCTTCATTCAGAAGGAGAAGAAGAAAAGCCCAAAGGGAATAGGAAAACAATAAGGAAGGAGGGGGGTGGGGGGAGAGAACCTCCTGTATCCTATGTGAGGTTCAACCTTTGAGCCCAGGAGTTACTATAGTAACCAACTTGAAGGGGAATATTGACCAATCAGAGGGGATATCAGGGCACCAGGATCTGCAGCCTATATAAGCCATAGGGGAAGGGAACCCAGGGGGGCCCTTTTCCTCCTCCCTACTTGGGAGTCCATTCTGTGGGACTCTTCCCTCTCCCCACGTGGAAGTCTGTACTTGTTCTTCAATAAATCTCCACTTTTGCTATACCACTTTCTGTCCGTGGATTCATTCTTTGATTCCGGCGGACAAAGAAGCCGGGTTCCAGTCCAAAAATTCGGTATCAGAACAAAGCAAATTCTTTTGGCATCCTTGCGGATTGTCAGGCAGGCATTTGAAGAAGGGAAAGAATAAGCCCTGGAATGTGGCCTTGAACTGTTAGAAACTATGTTAGAGTTTGTTCATGTCCTTTAGTGTGTTTGCACGAGGGGGCGGAGGAGATATGGACAAATAATGTGTGCTGAGAGACCACAATTTTTCTAAGCCAAGGTGGAGGCACAGTTGAGAGAAATGCTTCTATAGGCAGAAGCCAAGACGTAAAAACTAGAAGTCATGGAAATAAAAACTACCCAAAATGAAATGCAAGGAGAAAAAAATTAAGTGAAAACAAAGCACAAGTGATCTGAGGAACAGCCAAAAGTGGCCTAAAATATGAATGATTTGAGTTCCTGAAGAAAATGAGAACACAAACTTGAAAAGACATTTGCACCCCCATGTTCATTGCAGCCTTATTCATATTAGCCAATAGACAAGGAAAATCCTTAAGTGTCCAATGATAGATGAATTGTAAAGAAATGGTGATATATCATTCAGACATAAAAAAGAGTGAAATCTTGCCATTAGCACACCATAGATAGACCTTGAGAACATTATGCAAAGTGAAATAAGTGAGACACAGAAAGACAAATACCACAACATAAAATTATGTTGAAACGACTAAGCTTGCAAAAGAGATACATTGGAATCATAGAATATAAACAGTGGGCACTAATAAATATCAATTGCTTAGGGAAAAGTGAATATATTAGGTTAAAACAAAAGGGGGTAGAAAAAGAATGAGTGCAAAAAGAACATATAAGAAAAAAAATGGAAAACAGAAAGATGGCAAAAATAAATTCAAATATATCAATAACCATAATAAATACAAATGTAAGTGGAGTTTTACCAATTAAAGGCATAGATAATTAATTAATTTTGGGGGGAAAATCATATAAAGTACTATAAATACATAGATGAAAAATATAAGAGTGAAAAATATGCATCGTGTTGATGAAAAACAAAGAAAATAGGAGAGAATAGACTGAAAAGGAATGCCATTCATCTAACTGGACTTTTCAAAATAAAAGACTAGGCATCATATGTGATTTGCCAAATGGGTTTGGCTGTGTGTTTTGATGTGTGGAAGAAAATAAAAAATACATTTCAGTAGTTTAAACAATAATGGTTTACTTTTTGCTCAAACTTCCATCTCACGTGGTTTCCATTCTTCACAAAGTTGCATATGGTATTCTGTCTCAAATAAACAAAAACAAAACAACTTAGTTACTTGAAAATAAGGAGGTTGAAGAACAGTGACTTTACATCAAGCCAGTGCATGTGTAAAAAATATGAATATCATATACTCATCTTTATTTTTTATATAGACTATTTCTGTCTGGAAGGATAGGAAACTCTTAGTAATCATTCTCTGGAGAAGTAACAACTGGTGCAAGATTGGTGGAGACAGAAGTTTTCCTTTTTACTGAATGCTATTTTTAATATATATATATATATTGTGAAGGAAAGGAGCCACATGCTAACCTGACAAGCTCAGGGGAGGCCTGCGTGGCCATCTTGCAAACTCAGAGACCTGAAATAACCACAAAGGATGGTTTGAAAATTAAATATTTAACTACAAACAGGTTATAGTGGGCAGTCATGTCCTAGGCCGATATCTTCCCTGACAAAGGTCAACTTAGATCTTCTTTACTGAGCCCATTTGCCTTTTTGCCTCTAAGATAACATATCTGTGAGATGTCTGTGAGATGTCTGGGTAACTTGTAACTTCCTTCTTTTGCTGGAGCCCCTGGGGCACAACCAAATGTGGTGGGCGCCAGGACAGATACTTCAAATTCCTTCATTATCATGTTAATTATTCCTGTACCCACCTAAGTATGTGTCCATCATTTTACTTTTTATCCAATCCCAGGGGTTTCCCACCATTTGACTTTATCCCACCTCCTTAATCCGTCACCAATGAATTTCATGTAGCTCACCTATGTCCCTCCTCTGATGGCAATGTATAAATACAGATGGAACCCACCATTTCTTCGGAGCATTATCTCAATTCATTGAGGTTCTGCTTCCCGGCATATGTCGACATTTTGGCTCAAATAAACTCACTAAAATTCTTTACAGGTTTCAATGGTTTTTTTCGTTAACAATATATATATATATATATATATATATATATATATATATATATATATATATATATATATATTGATTTCAGAGAGGAAGGCAGAGGGAAAGAGATATAGAACCATCAATGATGAGAGAGAATCATTGATTGGCTGCCTCCTGCATGCCCCCTATTGGGGATCGAGCTTGCCACCTGGGAATGTGCCCTTGACCAGAACTGAACCTGAGACCCTTCAGCCAGCAGGCCAATGCTCTATCCACTGAGCTAACTGGCTAGGGTTTCTGAATGCTATTTTTAATGTTTTGAAATTTTTTAATTTTCAGTATATATTATCATTATGGGTTGAATTGTGTCCCTCCAAAATTCATATATTAAATGCCTAACCCCTAGTACTTTAGAATATGACCTTATTTGGATATAGGGTCTTTGCAAACATATGTGCGTTTATTTCCAAATTCTCATTTATTTATTTATTAACTTATTTATTTATTTAATTGTTTTAATCATCACCTGGGGATATGTTTTTATTGATTTTAGAGAGAGGAGGAAGAGAAGGAGAGAAATATCAATGTGAGAAATATTGATCAGTTGCCTCCCATATGTACCCCAAATGAGGATTGATCCCAAAACCCTGGTATGTGCTGAGACCAGGAATCAAACTCACAACGTTTTGGTATATGGGATGATGCTCCTACCAACCAAGCCACCTGGCCAGGGCCAAATATCCCCTTTTGTATAAGAACATCATTAATATTAGATTAGGGATCACCCTACTCTTGTATAACCTCATTTTGGGATACTTTGTCATGGTAGTTTTAGCAAACTAATACAGTTGCCCATTTAAAAAGTAAGCATCTATAATAATAAAACCATAATATGCTAATTAGACCAGACATCCTTCCAGACGTCCTTCTGGACGACCTTCCAGATGAAGCTGGGGCTGCGAGGGAAGCTCGGGTCCTGGGTCCTGGGTGCCTGCCAGTGGGGGAAGGAAGTCCTACTCTTGCTTGAATTTTGTGCAACAGGCCTCTAGTTATAAAGAAAGAAAGAGATAGATAACTAGTGTTCAGGATCTAGCAGTACTGCAAAGGAACTAGAACCAAGAGAATTTGTGTCATTCTGGGAAAGGGTAAGGTACAAAACTTTTTCTGAGGTGGCGAGGAAACTGGAAGAAAGGATAAAGGCAGCAATATTGTTGGGCTTAACTGAAATAATAAATATCTGAAACATGAAATCACACATTTGTTGAGAGACTATGGCATTGTTGTTGGATGTGTGCTTTGTGTATGGCTATGGTGTTTGAGTTTTAATTAAGCCCTCTCAGGGTCCACTGCAGCTCTTAAAGGTGTTCAGATGTTTGACATTCAGAATCCTCTAATCAAGTTCACTGCCACTGATCACTCATCTGAATCAGTGTGTGACTGAAAGGAAATAACTTTGGGCCTGGGGTTAGAACACCTGGATTGTATCCTGGCTTTTATTGCTTGGTTGAGTTATTTAAGTGTGGGACATTTGGAACTCTTTGAAAGCTATTAAAAGCTGTACAAATATTTCCACTTGATACAAAGAGATTATGGGTTCCAGTATTACTGCCATTTGTTTACTCCTTTGAGGTTTTAGTAGTTGTTTCTTTATCAAAACTGGATTAACTGAATCAGTGTTTCAGAGCTAGAAGGTGGGATGGAGCTACCTATATATTTCTTAGCTACAATAAAAATGAGCTCCTAGAATCAAGATGAACTGCCTTTTTATTGTTATCCTACCTAATAAAGAGGGGATATGCTAATTGACCCTTACGCCATCACAAAGATGGCCGAGCCCACAGCCAATAAGGAGGGAATATGCTAATTGACTGCCACGCCCTCAAAGATGGCAGTGCCCAGTCCCCTCAGCTCTGCCGGGGTGGCAGGCTGCTCCGCACGCCTGCCTCCAGAGTCCCCCAGTCCCCTCACCTCCCCAGCCACCTAAGGCAGGCCTGAGGCACAGGCAAACCTCGGATGGTGGCTGCCCAGGTAACCAGGGCAGCTGAGGCTTGCACTGCCAGCAGTGGCAGCAGCAGAGGTGTGATGGTGGGTCGCCTTCCCCTGATCGCAGGGTCAACTCCCACCCCTGAGGACTCCCTGACTGTGAGAGGGGGCAGGCCGGGCTGAGGGACCTCCCATCCAGTGCATCAATTTTCATGCACTGGGCCTCTAGTATACTATAAAATGGATAGTGCTTTTCTTGGTATTAATATATTAATATGCTTTGAAACAAAGCAAGCTATTTCATTTCATAGAGAAGATGCTCTTTGGCACATGATAATGTTGTCAACTGGATAAATATTCCAAAGCTCTTTCATCTATTGTTTGTTTTTCTTGACGGTTTTAAAATTACTTGTGTGTCACAAAATTTGCTGCATGTTGGTGTTTTTGCCAAGTTATGTTTATGGAATAATTTTACCAAGAAAGAATGAAAGCAAAATATCCATCAATTTAATGATTACTTCTCCAACAGTCTATTCATGCTTTTTATTAATAAATTAGAGGCCCAGTGCATGAATTCATGCATGGGTGGGGTCCCTCAGCCTGGCTGGTGATTAGGGCCAATTGGGGCCATCTTGCCCAGTCCTCATTGGGGCTAATTGGGGCTGGCCAGCTCAGGGCAGGAACCGTGGAAGGTTGGCTGTGGGAGTGCACTGACCACCAGGGGACAGCTCCTGCATTGAAGGTCTGTCCCCTGCTGGTCAGTGCATGTCATAGTGACTGGACTGGTCATAAAGGTCGCTTAGGCTTTTATATATATATATATATATATATATATATATATATATATATAGATATATATATAGATATATAGATATATAGATATATAGATATATATATACACATTATCTAGGTTATACTTAGAAAATTACAACTTCATTTAACACAATGCCATAAAACTCAAGTTGTTGAAGCTCACTTACAGAGAAAACCTCAGTACAAGTATTAATGCCAACAATTCCCCTAACTGCAGGATTTAAGAAAAATTTGAAGAAAGGGAGCACATGTCAAATTAGGAAGACACCTCTCTTCAATGAATAATGATTAAGGTAGTAATCTTAATGAGATTAAAATTTCAGTCCCAATGTATATATCTATTTAGTCCAGTTATTTAAGATCTATGTGTCAAAGGACACTTTAACTCCAAATATATTTTTATTTCCTTCCATGTGTATATGTGAAGTCAGGAAAAATGCTTCCCTCTCATGAGAAATGGGTCTTATTTCTGGTTTCTGTTACTGTCATTGGAGAATGATCTTTCCAAAATTATTAGTTTTTTTCTGTTAGAAGTCTAACATTTAACTGTACCTGAATATTATTAATTATAATGAATTTTAAAGTTTATTTTCTTAATAATCTTTTGTGAGATATTAAGACTATGCTAATTTTTATCTTCATATTAGTGTTATAACATTTCTCTTGGCAAAATATTGTATGAATATTCTACTGACTTAGAGAAAAAATAGTTTCTTGCGCATTTCTGCTGAATACTAATGTTTAATAAGACTATTGCATGTCATCCTCAAAGATATTAATGACTTCTACAAATGTTGAGAAAGTTTAAAGAACTTCATAGTGGCAGGAATCTTTTGCTTTGTTCACTTAGATAGGGTGTCCCCCAAAAATGTATATACACACTTTGAAAAATTATAAAGGTGGTGTTTATTAAAATACATTTCATTTTCAAGATTGAGCTGTCAGTTATTAAAGTATATACACATTTTTTGGACACCCTGTATATACATGGAGTAATACCTAACACATGATTGAAGCTGATTAAATATTGTTTGGACCAATGTCCTCTGGAATTTAGCTGTCAGGTTCAAAATTTTACAGTGCTGTTTTGCAGTGTGAGTGTCCATGGGTCAGGTATTTCATGTTTGTGTGGATCCCTTTCCTCATCACTGAAATGGTGATCACAGTAGTTACTCTCTCACTGGATTATTGAGAGGAATTATTGCACTACACATTCATACATGAGAGTAAAATGTTGAAGAAAGCAAGTGTTACAATTATTAAATATTTTATTCCTTATTATTGAATAGTTTATGTTACTCCCTCAAATGCCCTGGCAGAAAGCAGAATGCATTGCCATCCTACGACTCGGGTACTTTTGGGGATTATTTAATAAAGGCTAGGAGATAGACAGATGGTTAGAGAGTTGTTAGTGTCATAGTAGCATGGTGACATTTATCCTCTTTTCTTCACTTTGGCCCTTTCTATATTCTGCTCTCGTGTCCTTTGCTAATTGGCCTTGCTCTGAACCATTTTTTCATTCTTCAGGACTCCATTCCTCTTGAGCTCCTGTGGTTTATTGTTTTTCTTTGCTTCTCATTTGTCTCTCTTCCTGATATTTTTATCACTAGTATATGTCAGTCCTACACACTCTGAATGCAGCACATTGCCAGAAAGTCATTCTCCAGATAATAGAGGTCTTCCTATAGTTAGGTCCTTTGGGGATTTTTAGAGGATGACTGCTGGCTTCAGTTAGATGAGCTGGTAAATCTTTATAGATCTATCTTACCGTGGGCTAATACCAGGCTACTAGCATCTCATATGATTAAATGGTGTCTTTATATTTTAACAACCAATCATAGTAATGAATCTTGAAGACGGTGCATATAGACATACCAATTTATTTCTTAATGCATTTTTTTATGGCGACTATTGCAGGGACCTGGAACTGGTCCTCACTGAGGGCATTTGATGTCATTAAAACATAATAGAATTAATGAGTAAGTAGCACATAAAAGTCCAAAGCCTAACATAAAATGGATAAATATAAACATCATAATATATTTGATACATTCTTATTTCTTTTCCAGTAATAACTCATCAGACATATTGTCTATTCTGTGGAATTATAGGGCTGAAAGTTTGTCTAAAACGAAGTTATCTAATGCTTTAAGGGAATCACCCCACACGGAAAATTAATCTCTAAATTTGTCTCTCAATCTCTTGCTCCTTCCCCCCACCCTGATTTACCCCTTCCTGCTTCTCGCCCTCCTTCCCCTCATAGCTACCTAGGAGTTATTCAAAAGCAAAACAAATATAGAAGTCAGTTATGTAGTGAGATTCAGAGTGAAGTTTGCACACTCCAGAAATTGCACAAAAATGTTCACTTGTGAGTACACACAAAAAAAGGTAAATATCTTATTGCATTTGAACTTACAGTTTGAGATACTTAAAATTAAATGTTATATTTATGTACTAATACATATACAGACTTTATAAATAAAAACATCTTTCTGTCAGTGTATATTACTTTTTCCCAATGGAATACACTATAAAAATAATATAGAGCTCAATAAAGTGGGAATTATTGAGAATTATATGTTATAGATATACATTATTCATTTGTTCCAAAATCCTTTCTGAGTTTCCACTCTTATGTACATGGCCTTGTCTAGGGGCATGGACTTGCGTAAAGGTAAATAAATAGTGAAACCAAGGTGACCACAGGGAAGAAAAAATGCAAAGGGGTCATCAAAATACAGAAGTAGCAATCTGGAGATGAAACATACTCTGCCCAGAAATATAGACACATCAGGAATATCAGTTATTAAAGTTCAATACTAATATTTCAGCATGTTCTTACTACATTCACTACAAAGTATGAGGATTAAAAGCGTAATACTGCCTTTTGAGAAAATTTTAATATAAAATTTATTATACATTTTTCACCAAAAATCATGCATAGTGATCACAAGTGGACCCATGTAGTTCAAATCCATGTTGTTCAATGGTCAACTGTAAATAACGCTGCAATCACATGGGGGCACATATGTTTTTATACTTTCTATATCTGGTAAAATCATCTGACTCTGCTAATTCTACTAAATATATCTTGAATTTATTTCCACTGCCACCATCATGGTCCAAACTACCAGCAATTCTCACTTCCTTGTTTTATATTATTCAATCAATTCAAAATAAACATAAAGTTTTAAAAAAAAGTATCTACTCAGCTCTGCAATTTGACTGCCCATGTCTTCTGTCTAATCCTATATTTCTCTCCTTTGCACACTATGTTGAGTCATACTGGTTTCAATCCAGTTCCAAAAACAAACTCTCTTTTCCTTGGCTCCTGGCTATCAAAAATGTTCTTTTCACCTATACCTGGAAAACTCCTT
This sequence comes from Eptesicus fuscus, assembly GCF_027574615.1. NCBI lineage: Eukaryota > Metazoa > Chordata > Mammalia > Chiroptera > Vespertilionidae > Eptesicus > Eptesicus fuscus. Next base: position 38,101,272 of record NC_072478.1, on the reverse strand, counting down.
ATAATTGTTTAATGACTCCTTTTCCACCTAGGTTTAAATATGCCTTATCCCAATATCTATTATAGTACATGATGCTCAATAAATAGTTGTTGAATGAATTAATTGATAAAAGCCACACAGTGAATTCTCATGCTTGTTAGAAAGGTTCCTTTCTTTTTGCACCTCCCAGTCCTTTTCCTTTTGCAGGAACCAAGATGAGTGATTCTGCAACTGGATGCGGTGAGATTTTGACTGAGGTCTTTCTTTGTGCCAGAAGTTTCTGAGTGGTACAAAGATTGCAACAGAGACAGAGCTCCGAAGATAATAATGTTACTAAATCCTCCAGGGACAGTTAAAAGAAAGGCTCATTCTAAGCATGAGAGCCTCTGTGACTTACCTGAGTAAAGGTTCTTAAATCTGGTTGCACATGAGAGTCATCTGGGGAGCTCTGAAAAAATACCAGCACCCAGGTTCCACACCAGACCATTTGTAGCATATCTGTTTGAAAACAGAAGGATAATTTCATACATATTGTATACCACATGTGATTTTAATTCCTCAAGCCAGATACATTGCCAATCTGTCTGCAAACACATTTTTTTAATCCTGTAAAATAAACGAGTTAAAGATTTTAAATTGCAGATAAAGGGATATAGAAAAGTAAAAAAGCATTTGTGGCATTTTTCTTTTCCTTTGATTTAAAATTTTATTTAAATAAATAGTCATCTAATCCAATTGCTCTATACATTTTCTGTCATGTCAGAAAATGTATAGAGCATCGCTCCCTCGGCTCAGGGCTTCTGGCTGAGTGTCGCTCCCCATATCATGTCAGTAGTTTGCCTATTATATTTGTGCCATGATGGCATCATTATAGCAATAGGTAGAATTTAAATTAAATAGTACTGGATATGTTAACTAGTCAGACGCATCCATTGATAGGAGGAAAAGTTAAATCAAGAGAAAGTGCTCCAAAGTCTCACAGCACATCTACAACCTCACCAGGCTTCTTTGTTCCGGTGTTGCTTTAATTTTTTTAAAAAATGCATCTATAATTGTCTCTTTGTTCATAAGCATGTTTACATGTCTCAGCATCCTACTTTTCTTTACGTTTATTAAAGTTTATACACAAGGTGAATACACCTGTTAACCTGCAACCACATTAAGAAAGTAAATATTGCTAGTATCTGAAAAGACTCTCATTTTTATCCCCATTCACTACACACCAACAGTAAGTTGCTGTCCTGGATACTAACAGCATAGGTTATTATTTCTTATTTTTGAATGTCATGTATATGGCAAAATTTAGGATGCACTCTTTTGTATTTGGCTTCTTTAATGCAACATAATGTCTGTGAGATTCATACATATTATTGTGTACTAGAGGCCCGGCGCACGAAATTCGTGCACTGGGGGAGGGGGTGTCCTTCAGCCCAACCTGCACCCTCTCCAATCTGGGATCCCTCGGGAGATGTCTGACTGCCTGTTTAGGCCCGATCCCTATAGGATCGGGCCTAAACAGGCAGTCAGACATCCCTTTCACAATCCAGAACTGCTGGCTCTCAACTGCTTGCCTGCCTGCCTAATTGCCCCTAACCGCTTCTGCCTGCAAACCTGATCACCCCCTAACCACTCCCCTGCAAGCCTGATTGATGCCTAACTGCTCCCCTGCCAGCCCGATCATCCCCAACTGCCTTCCCCTGACAACCCGGTCACCCCCAAATGCCCTCCCCTGCATATTCCCTCTTTATTAGATAGGGTTTTTTTCTTTAACATATTGGACAGCCCTAACTGGTTTGGTTCAGTGGATGGAGCATCGGCCTGCAGACTCAATGGTCCCAGGTTCGATTCTGGTCAAGGGCATGTACCTTGGTTAAGAACACATACCCAGTGGGGAGTGTGCAGGAGGCAGCTGATCAATGTCTCTCTCTCATAGATGTTTCTAGCTCTCTAGCCCTTTCCTTTCCTCTCTGTAAAAAATCAATAAAATATATGTAACAAAAAAAGAAACATTTAAGACTTCTCCATATCTGCCTGGCTGGTGTGACTCAGTGGTTGAGACCACAGGCTGCCACCACTGGGAGGGGGATCGTGCCATGGGGGTGTGCGCCCCTCGCACGCTGAGACCCCAGCCCAGGCTACAGCCATTGGGGTGCACACCCCTTGCAGGCTTAGACTGAGCCCAGGCTATGGCCGCTAAGAGGGGGATCGCGCCGTGGGGGTGCACGCCCCTTGCATGCTGAGACCCCAGCCCAGGCTAAGGCTGTTGGGGTGCACACCCCTCGCAGGCTTAGACTCAGCCCAGGCTATGGCTGCTGGGAGGGGGATCGTGCCGTGGGGGTGTGCACCCCTCGCACGCTGAGACCCCAGCCCAGGCTATGGCTGCTGGGAGGGGGATCGTGCCGTGGGGGTGTGCACCCCTCGCAGGCTGAGACCCCAGCCCAGGCCATGGCCATTGGGGTGCACGCCCCTCGCAGGCTTAGACTCAGCCCAGGCTATGGCCGCTGGGAGGGGGATTGCACTGTGGGGGTGTGCGCCCCTTGCACGCTGAGAACCCAGCCCAGGCCATGGCCATTGGGGTGCACGCCCCTCGCAGGCTTAGACTCAGCCCAGGCTATGGCCATTGGGGTGCACGCCCGCACAGGCTTAGACTCAGCCCAGGCTATGGCCACTGGGAAGGGGATTGCGCTGTGGGGGTGTGCGCCCCTCGCACGCTGAGACCTCAGCCCAGGCTATGGCCGCTGGGGTGCACGCCCCTCACTGGCTTAGACTCAGCCCAGGCTATGGCCACTGGGAGGGGGATCGTGCCCCTCACAGGCTGAGACCCCAGCCCAGGCTAAAGCTGCTGGAAAGGGGATCGTGCCATGGGGGTGCACGCCTCTCACAGGCTTAGACTCAGCCCAGGCTATGGCCACTGGGAGGGGGATCATGCTGTTGGGGTGCACGCCCCTCACAGGCTGAGATCCCAGCCCAGGCTGCCGCTGCTGGGCAGGAATCGTGGTGTGGGGGCACAGGCGCCTCCGAGCTGGACAACCTGCGCTGCCAAGGCTGGGCAGACTGGGGGACTCCAGCAGGGATGAGAGGACTGGGCGCCACTATCTTGTGGCTATGGGTGCCGCCATTTTGTTGTGGAGTGATGGTTAATTTGCATATTACTCTTTTATTAGATAGGATAATTAGAGGTACTTCATTTTAATTGCTTTACTGTATTTTATGAGAATACTAGAGGCCTGGTGCACAAAATTTGTGCATTGTGGGGAGGGTCCCCTCAGCCTGGCCTGCACCCTCTCCCAGTCCAGGACCCTTCGGGGAGTGCCAATTGCCGGCTTAGGCCCACTTCCCTAAGCCAGCAGTCGGACATCCCTTTTGCAGTCCAGGAGCCCTCATTCCTTACTGCCTGCTTGCTCGCTGCTCCTTACCATTCGGTTCACTGCTCCTCAGTGCTGCTGCGGAGGCAGGAGAGGCTCCCGCCACTGCCGCTGCACTCGCCAGCCATGAGCCCGGCTTCTGGCTGAGCAGCGCTTCCCCTATGGCAGTGGTCGGCAAACTGCGGCTCGCGAGCCAAATGCGGCTCTTTGGCCCCTTGAGTGTGGCTCTTCCACAAAATACTACGTGTGGGAGCGCACGTACAGTGCGATTGAAGGAGTACCCTAATTAAGTTAATAACAATGTACCTACCTATATAGTTTAATTTTAAAAAATTTGGCTCTCAAAAGAAATTTCAATCGTACTGTTGATATTTGGCTCTGTTGACTAATGAGTTTGCAGACCACTGCCCTATGGGAGCGCACTGACCACCAGGGGACAGCTTCTGTGTTGAGCGTCTGCTCCCTGGTGGTCAGTGTGCATCATATTGCCGGGTCGTTCTGGTCATTCCACTGTAAAGGTCGCTTAGGCTTTTATTATATAGATCACAATTTATTTATCCACTCTATTATTGACAGGCAATTGAGATGATTCTAGTGTTTGATTATTAAATTAGTGTTGAACATTCTTGTGTGTGCCTTTTGTCATACATACATTTACACTAATATTTTTATTCAATATATTCCAAGCAATGAGATTTCTGGATTGTAGAGCCAGTGTTGAGTTTTACTACATGCTGACAGTTTCCCAAAGTGAAATATTCTAGGGCAAATGGATGGGTATGTATGACAGTATTTCTTCTGCAGTATTTAATCTACTATTCTATCCAGTGGATAGATTCAATCCAGTTACTATATTTTTCATTGTACATTTCATTTCACTTGATTCATTTTTTGTATTTTCAGTTTATCTCTTATTACACTCATGTTTCCTTTAAATACTTGAAAATATTTATACTGGTTATTATAGTGATCATCTCTTTTATTTCCACCATTTATTGAACTCATAATTCTGTGGGGGTGGCAAATTGGGGTTGGCTAAGTTGAGCATCTCTTCTAAGTATTTTGGCTGGGCTTATACATGCACCTGCAGTATGCGCTGGTCAGCGAGGTCACATAACTGAGTCACATGTCTATCATTAAACAGCAGGGTAGCTCAGATTTCTTCACATTAAAGGGGTATGTTATGGACTATGTATTTGTGTCCCCATGAAATTCATACATTAAAACCCTAACCCCCAATGGGGTGGTATTAAGATGTGGGGACATTTTCTTAAGTTATTTGCATGTCTTAGTGTTTTTAGTCCCCGTAATTATAAATACACCATGGCATATTTTTCACCTACCGTATTTCCCAGTGTATAAGATGACTGGGCGTATAAGATTTTCCTGGCTTAAAAAGTCATCTTATACGCCGGAAAATATGGTAGTCCAATATATCTAATCCATTATATCTAATCCCATCAATATAGTCCAATATACTGTATTTTCCAGCATATAAAATGACTTTTTAACCCAGGAAAATCTTACATGCCCAGTTGTGTTATATGCCGGAAAGTACGGTATTTAAAAATGAGGACCAAGAGAGAGAAGGCTACATATTTTGCCCAAAGGTTATATCTATCTATCTATCTATCTCTATCTATCTATCATCTATCTATTATCTATCATCTTTTTTAACTCTTGATCTATTCCATCCATTTATTGTCAACCCAGTATTTATAGTCCTAGCATTAGTACTGTCTAGCACAGTCTGAAGAAGCATTTGAAATCTTTTTTAATTGAACAAATATCTAAACATATATCTCATACAACAAACCCTCTTTTTTGCTTATTCTAATTCCAGGCTAAGCTAATAACATATTTATCAGACATTTGTCATTTAACCCTTTCGTCTCAAATAAATATAAGTAATATACTTTATGATTAGACAAAGCAGTTTAAATTTCTCTAGATAAACGTTTGACAATGTAAGAGATGTTGTGCTGTAGAAAGAAATATCCTTCTCTAGTGCTGGGGAGAATTCTTCTGCAGTCTTAATGTGTATGATTTTATAATGACCTCATCTCCATAACAATAAAATTTTTACCTATATTTCTAAATTCATGTTATGCCACTTTCCTCCTGATCACTAAAGATCAGTTTTATATACTTGCCAAGCTCTTTTCTGATTTAGGAATATTTCATGTGCTCTTTCTTCTGCCTGCATTTCTGTTCCCCAGTTCATGGCAAACACAATTACTTCCAAATCTTTAAATCTCATCTTGACAATTATCTACTCTGAGAATGAAGACTGGGAAAATCTCTCTCAATAAAGAACAATAGTTTGTTTATTTGCAGTTCTCCTCAAAGAAAATGAATATCACAGTATGAATGCTTCTCATCAGAAAAATTTCATTTATTTCCTAACCAGATATTTGACAGCGAGTTAGAAAATAATAGAATATGAATGGAGGAAAAATCAGAATTCATGTAAGTTTGTTAGTCCTCACCCAAGGATATTTTTCCATTGATTTTCCGGGAGAGTGGAAGAGAGAGGGACAGACAGAGAGAAACATCGATGTGAGAGAAACACATCAATTGGTTGCCTCCTAAATGCACCCCAACCAGGGCCCAGGCCAAGGAGGAGCCTGCAACCAAGGTATATGCCCTTAACCAGAATTGAACCGGGGACCCTTTGGTCCACAGACTGACGCTCTATCTACTGAGCCAAACCGGGTAGGGCAGAATTCATGAAGATTTGATGTTCAATTAAGTTTCTTGTTTTATTGTTTAATTAAATAGAACTACTAAAAATAAAATAAATTTGAAAGCAATTCCAATAAGTGCTTGTTAATTCAGCACATCTTGTACATTAAAAAGGAGACTCACGCATTTGTCATTGACCTATGTTCAGTCTCAGATCCTCTGTTGTAGAGAAAATATTTAAGTATGAGAGTTAAATCAATAATGAGATGACAGAAATCAAATATTAAAATATTTGGCCTCTTTGAGATAGGCTACTAACATGCTCCTTACTTCCCTCACAAAAATCAATGTAAACATACTATTGTATCTACCTCTGCTACATCTCTCTATAGTTTCTTTTAAAGAATAAGTAATAAAGGAGTTTGAGAAGGCATAGAACAGTCACTAAATAAAAGTAGTAACTAACCATGGGACCCTGCTTAAATTTATCCCTGATGAAACTCTTCTACTCAGTACAGAACTTAGGAATTACTCATGGAGGCTAATTTATGGGGGAAGTGAGATAAAAAAATGATAGTTTAAAAGAATTTGGCATATGGTTCCCCTACATATCTCTTAAGTTTACTTTGTTTTTAGAGATACTATATTTAGGCACAAGAAATCTATATGTAAGGAGTAAATTTGCTTTGAGAAAATTAACATCGGGTAGACCTATTTTGGCAATAAAAGAAACATACTATTAAAATACAAAACAATAAAATTGGATTTTACAGAAATAATGCTCTCTGAAGAAAATCAAGCACAAAACAGGTAAAAACAATATTGAACAATTAATATGAAGTCATGTAATTTGCCAACTTATTTATATAGTCATAGATACCAGAGAAGAGGTTACTTGGAGAGGATGACTGAGAAGAGGCATGAGGCAGTTTTCTGAGGTGGTGAAAAAGTTCTATATCTTGATAGAGTGTGGGTTAAAAGAGTGTTTGCATTTGTTAAAAACCGATTATTCTTACATTCCCTGCTTATCAATGTATGCAAATCATACCTCCACAAAGAGTATCACATAAAAATTGGGTAAGCAACATTCATGAGTGCTGCAGTTTTGACAGCCTCTGATTCAGAAAATTAGCCATCCAGAAGGGAGGTTTGCCGAGGAAGTGCTCTGTCCTTACTGGTTCTGCATTAGTTATGATGGACATTGTTCATGTTTTAGTTCAGTTTGGCCAAGACTATCTCCATTTATGTATGGTTTCCTGGTGACTTCATGTTTACCTCTGTTCACTCTCAAAAGCGTCTCAGTATGGAAGATAAATAATATGGTCACATTTTGCTTCCACAAGAGGAAGCAAAATGCCAGTTTGACTAACAGAAATAGCCTGGGCTAGATCTCAGCCAACTCAATGCAATTTGCATAACCATCTTGTTTCCATTTACTAACTTCTAATTCCTGATGGTCATTATCAGAAAATACCTACTGAGACATTCTCTTACACATTTCTCCTGTCAGTCCTCTATTTGCAACTTTTAATGTGTATTTTCAAATCTTTATTTGAAATGAACTTTTCTGAAAAAATCTGAACTTGACAATCAACTAGTTACAGGAGGCTGATCAGGTTGTTTAAACTCAACCAATACAAAATTCTATTAACATCTTCACCCATGAACCAGCTTCTATGATATCTAATATTATGCCTAGTTGACAGCATATAAGAATAGCTTAACAAATGGACCCAAGATGTAATGGCTTAACAAAAATAGAAATGTGTTTCTTGCTTATTTCTTGTTTCTCAGTTCCTGGTTAACAGGAAAGAGCTCTGCTACTTGCCTTCATTTAACTTAGGTTAACTTCAATATATAAATTTTTCAAGACACCTTGGACATTGCCATCCCAGGTAGCCATAAGTGGGAATAAGTGTGGAGTGAGACACATTATGGGAAGAGTCAGTAGAAGCTATGAAGTAGGTATGGACAGGGCATACATTCCTCCTGCTCACTTCATATTACCTAAAACTCTGTAACATGACAAGATGTAATTGCAAGAGAGAATGGATAATGTAGTCTACATGAATGCCAGAAAGAAGGAAGGAATATGGATTTTTATAGAGAACAGTCTGTGACACATGTGGTGATAATCTCTGAATTTTTTAACTGAGGTATAATGACATAAAACATTAATTATATATGTACAACATATTGATTCCATATTTGTATATATAGCAAAATAATCATCACAACAAGTCTAGTTAACATCCGTCACCATACAGTTACACGTTTCTTTCTTGTGATGAGAATTTTTAAGATCTACTTTTTTTTAGCAACTTTCAAATATGCAATACTGTATTAACTATAGTCACCATGCTGTACATTGCATTTCCATGATCTGTTTATTGTATAACTAGAGGCCTGGTGCACAAATTCGTGCATGGGTGGGGTCTGGCCAGCCCACCCCCTGGTCAAACTTCCGGTTGAACTCCTGGTCAAAGGGACAATTTGCATATTAGCCTTTTATTATATAGGATTGGAAGTTTATACCTTTAAAAAAACACACAAGCTCATAAATAACCTCTTTATTGTTCTCCCAAATTCTCCTTTTTTTTCTCTATAGTATGTTATTCACATCACACAATAGAATATTAGTAAAATATATGAAAACATGTTTCTTGATGCTTAAAACTTTTTTGGATTCCCCACTAGATTTATGATATACTCCAATTCTGACTGCTAGACTATAAGACCCCAGGTCAGACCTGCCCTCACATATGCTCCAATAATACTGGCATTTCCCATATGCTTTAAACTAACCTAGTTGTTCCCCAGTGTAAGGTTTTCTCCAGCCATCAATTATAATTATTATAAGTGTTATAACTTTGTTCAAAATGAGTAACCAAAACTTCCATCACAATGGTTTATAGGAAAAAAAGGCTTTATTTGTCTCACACAACACAAACTTAAGGGCAGGGTGTCTAGAAATGATCTGATGGCTCAGTGATATCCTAAAAGATTCAGAATCCTTTCAACTCTGCACAACCATGTTTTGTGTCTCTCTTTTATCTTCATGAAAGAAAGATACTGCTCTTCCTTCAGGCATCCCATTCCTGCACAGGCAGGAACAAGGATGAAGGGCCCAAAGTCTTTTCCCTGTAAGAATTTGTCCATATATTCTGGTGGGAAAACTCCCCTCTCATATGTTCATCAAATTAACCACAAATATGGCACATTCACACCTCTAGATGGAGAAAAGTTGGACTTTTTAGCTTCTGCAATAGTAGAAGCAAGAACAAGAAGTAAATTGTTTTTGGGTCACCAATTCACAGCACCTTCCAAATCCCAGATCCTTACACCCATATTTTCTGCTAGTCATTCAGTTTTAGATTAAATGTCACCTCTTCAGAAAAGCCTTCTGTGCTGCATATTTTTGATGTGCCACTCTATACATTCTTTACCTTGCTGTGTCCCTAAGAGACTAACCTTTGTGGATTGCTTTAATTGGATTCCTTGCCCCTTGACTTTTGGTCAATGAGAGATTTTGGAGAATGACAAAAGGGTGATCTTGGGTTATTTATCTCCTATCTCCCTCCCTGCCCATCCACAGATGGTGTCTTTCCCAATGTCCTTCAGATCCTGTCTGTCACTCATCTCTTACAGCTACGTTATCTGAGGTCCTCTGACTTTTCCCTATATGTGTCCCTTTATATTTAGGGGTAGTAATGGTTCCTTAGTTCTTGGCCCCAAAATACTTACCCAGTCATGTTAGTTTTTCTTACCCCTGCCTACATCTTTCTTTATTCAATTGCCCTGTTTGAGTGGACCATTTATTTCTTGCCATTGTCCCTAGTAGCATACTTTTTAAGCTACCACATCTAAAGTAGGTCTCCAGTAGGTTTCAGGTTCATCACCCTATTTTAATTACTTGCATAGTACTCACTATCTGACATTTTAATTGTGTATATACTGTTTACTTCCCCCTATTAAAAAGTAGGCTCCTTGAGAGTAAGTACCACATCTATTTTGTTCACTGTTTTATTTCCAATACCTGTAATACTGCCACATAATATGTATTCAAGATTTGTTGAGTGAATAGAAAGTGCTACATATTTGTTAATTGAATGTTGCCCAGAGTGACTATTTCTCCAATTACCCAAGCCCTCCCATTTTGAACTCACCTTCATGCCCCTAATAGTTTCACAAATAACACCTCTAGACCAAGTGTATCTGCAGTTGAAACCTAGCCCTCCTGGGAGGCTAAATTCCTTCTTATCAAAATATTTAATGATGACTTCTGATTTCTATTTAAATCCTTTGGGTGAAGACTTCTGAATCAATTCCTTTGGTCTCTACCATCATCAGACTTATCTTTGGCCATGTAAAATATCATCAAGCAGTGAGTCTACTTCAGGATGAAAGGAAAAGCCATGTATCATTAATGTGATTACAGGTGATGCAACGTGTATCTGTATTTTTGCTTCTTAGTTGTGGAAAAACTGATAAATGTTTTTTATTCTCAGAATATTCATGCTTCATGGAACAAACTGACATATCTGGATGTGGGGTTGGGGGGACGAGAAGAGATAAACCAAAGAACTTATGTAATTATATGCATAGCCCATGGACATGGGCAATAGGGTAGGGAAGACCTGGGGGGACAGGGACTCAGAGTTGGGGGGTAGGGGGCTTGGGAGATATCTGTAATACTACCAACAATTAAAAAATATTTTAAACCAAATATCCTGTAAAGTTCTGAAGGAATATTCTGCTTATTCTGGTGACATTTATCTTACTGTATCTGGATGAATATCACCTGAGATCTGATTTCTTTATTGAAGACACTATTCATGAATAACTTGAAAACTAGCTCTTGCTGCTGGAAGATGGAATCTTGGAATATTCACTTACTTCTCTGGCTGAGGTAACTCCTCCAGAGTTTCAATGCCCTGATATAGAAAGGCTACATTTGCATTTGGCTATTGCTTGAAGTACTAGACTCAAGGGCTCAGATTCTTATTTCTGTGCCATCTCTGAATGCTTAAAGAGAATGAGCAAGTTAGCCTCTTGTCCTCTGTTACTCTTGCTCATTCTCTTGTACCACAGTTCGAGGAGAATTGCACAGTCCTCCCTCATTGTCCAACTTTAAGCATTCAGAACTTTACAGGATATTTGGTTTCTAATAGAGCTTACAGGTAAACTACACTTTGAAACATGTAAATAACTGCACAGTGGTTGGACAGGCACCATAGAATTACAGACGAGGAACAGTTTGGATTCTGGATTCAGACTGTCTGGGTATGCATCCCAGCTCCAGCATTTATTAGCCACATGACTTTTGGCAATTTACCTAGATTCTCTGTGCCCATTCTCTCTTTACTGTAAAAATTAATGTCATATAAACTGTACTAATTAGAGAAAATGGTGAACAGGATCACTCGACTGGATATTTAGCCTTCTCTTTTCTGTATCTCTACCACCAAATGTAGTCCTAGGCATATAGTCTATACACAATAAGTACCTGTTACATGAATGGCTGAAGAAATGAAAAGAATCCAGTTAAGTTTCCTAGAGTCAACAGAAACAAGAAAAAAAGGTAATGTGAATATGAGGTGATAAAATCAAATTTGGAGTAAAATTTTAATAAATTTATTGAATGAATTAGAAAAGTAACTAGAGTAGATAATGTTTTATGCTTTGTGAATAAGTCAAACAATATTATATATTGAAAAATCAATAGACATAAGAAAAACAGTGGATGAACCAACACTAAAGCTGGTATAAAGGTTAAAAGGCAGCCCAGCCAGCATGGCTTAGTGGTTGAGCATTGACCTATGAGCCAGGAGGTCACTGTTTGATTCCCAGTCAGTGCACATGCCCCAGTTACAGGCTCAATCCCCATGTGGGGTATATAGGAAGGAGGCAGCTGACCAATGATTCTCTCTCATCATTGATATTTCTCTCTCTTTCTCCCTCTCCCTGCCTCTCTGAAATCAATAAAAAGATAAATGGATATAGAAGATGTAACACATAGATATGTATAAACAATAGAATATTCCTTGGCCATAAAAAAGAATGAAATCTTACCATTTGCAACAACATGGATGGACACAGAGAGTAATATACTAAATGAAATAAGTCAGAGAGAAAGACAAATAGCATACTATTTGATTTACATGTGGAATCTAAAAGAAACAAAATAAATGAACAAACAAAACAGATCATAGATACAAATTGATGGTTGCCAGATGGAAAGGGGAATGGGGTGCTGGGTTAAAGGGATTAAGAAGTACAAATTGGCAGTTACAAAATAGTCACAGTGATGTAAAGTACAGCTTAAGGAACATAGTCAATAATATTGTAATAACGATATATAGTGTCAGGTGGGTACAAAACTTATTGAGAGATCATTTTGTAAGTTGTATAAATATCTAAACACTATGCCTGAAACTAATATAATATTGAATGTCAACTGTAATTGGAAAATAAAAGACTAATATGACATATTTTAAATTGTCAATATTTATACTACTTTGGAAATTAAGGCCATTCTGACCATTTAAAAATCATCCTATATAATAAAAGCTGAATATGAAAATTGTTCGACCAGGAGTTCTACCACTTGCTATGACATGCACTGACCACCAGGGGGAAGTGCAGAACATGGTGAGCCCCAGCAACCATGGTGGAGCAGGTGACCGTGTGGCATCAGGCCAAGGCAGGTGTGAGTGGGAGCCCGATTGCCCCGAGGATAGCTCCACAGATGGCAACCAGTGGCGGTGGTGGGGGGCAGGACCGCTGCCCAGCTCCCAGGTGCTGAGGGAGCCGGGTGAGGGGCCCAGACCCAACCAATTGTCCTGCAGGTGGGATGGTGAAGCAGGTGAGGGGACGGCACCAGGCCATGGCAGGGTGCGACGTGGGGCTGTGGGGCTGCAAGGCTGGGGGTGTGAGATAGGACCTGATCCCCACAGTCCACCCTGAGGAACCCCACCCATGCAGGAATTCATGCACTGGGCCTCTAGTGATAGAATATTTGGATTTAAGCATTAATATGCACAAGAGAACACGTTTTGTAAATGTTAAAATCAAAATAATTAAATTGTTTTATCAAGCACACAAAATAATCTTTGGAAGACTACTGATATAATGTACTAGAAGCCTGGTGCACAAAATTGTGCCTAGGTGTGGTCGCTAGGCCTGGCCGGCGATCAAAGTGTGATCATCTGGCACAGAAGGACAGCTCCCAGCTGACCTTGGGGCCCTGGGCAGCACTTGGGCCCCAGGCCCCTGCGCGCCCCCCTCTGTCTGAGTCATCGGGCCCTCACCTGGCTCCCTCAGCGCCTGGGAGCCAGGCAGTGGCCCCATCCCTCACTGCCGCCACTGACCACTGTCTGCAGGGCGATCAACAGGGCAATTGGGCCCCACTCACACCCACCTTAGCCTGGCACCGCCCTCTCACCTGCTCTACCATCTAGCCGCGATCCTGCTCTTGTTGGGGCCCAATGTGGCCGGCAGTGCCTCCACTGCCGCCTGCTGCTAGTGCCACATTGCCAACGCCCTCCATGTTTCACGCCACCCCCTAGTGGTCAGTGCACATCATAGCAAGCAGTTGAACTCCCAGTCGAACTCTCGGTCGAAGGGACAATTTGCATATTAGACTTTTATTATATAGGATTACCAAAGCAGTTGGACATGAACAGGAAATACATTTTTGCCATGAGGAGGAAAAAGAAGAAAATAGTGTAGGTACAACTGGAGTGATAGTGGATGATGAAGGGAGGACTTTTGTTTTAGTAAAATAAGTCATACTGTGATTTAGATTGCGAGTAAAAAAGGTGTGGTAGGTGACTAGTGCTGGGGAGATTTAAAGACTATTAGACACTTAAGAAATTGCAAAGGTCAAAACAATGAAACAGCAATGACACCAATGTCTCTTATATACTGTGCCATTTTCCCATGTGGTTTTTACGACGAGTTAACCGCATTTTACACTTAGCACACTGCCTGCTGCATGAGGTACACAGTTTAGAGTGAAAATAGTTGAATGGCTTCAGCTAAAGATAGGATTTTGTAGGATGCATGTTTTGTGTGATGGAAGGGTCTCCAAAGAGCCTTTAAACCAGTGGTTCCCAACCTTTTTTGGCCATACCCCACCTAAGTGTCTCTAAAATCCTGATACCCCCCTGTGACATATAATTCTTATTATTCAAATAGTGAACTATTCACGTAGAGGATGTCTAAAAGGCCATTAACTTGGTCCAAACAAGTTTCCAAAGAACATGGCATCCATGAAAGAGACAAATAAAAGAATGAAAGGACAGTCGAAGTACTGAGAAAGAAATCACTAAGAAATTGTTTAAAAAAAATAATATGAAGTGGTATGAAAAAAATAGCAAAGTTTCAAAACATATAATAGAGAATGGAAATGCATAAATATGTCACAATATATATTTATATACTGTATGAGGCCCCTAGGACCATAAGAAATATAAAAAATTCACTGTCAATAACTCATTCTCAAATTTCCCCCCTTAAAAATAAAATTGCCCCCTGGTGGGATGTGTACCCCACATTGGGAACTACTGCTTTAAACAAAGTTGTAATTACTTGAGTTTTAATTACTTCACAACATATTGGTAAAACTTTCATGGTTTCAGAATCCATAAAAGAGAGACTCTACAAAAAAGAGACCATGGTGGAGTGATGTCTCTGATCTGGTCAGTGAAATGAAAGAAATCGAACAAGGGAAAGAAAATCAACACTGCTCAGCACCTAATATATGACAAACACTAGGCAAAGGGTTTAAGGTTCATCATCTTATTTAATTCACAAATAAACTCAAGAAGTAGGTACTATTATTGTCCCTTTATTTTGGTGAAAGTGAGAAAAGTGAGTCTTGCTATAATTTAGTAAATTACCCAGTGCCACATAGGTATATGAAACAGTACTGAGTTTTAACCTTAGAATTCTTTTTACCCTCATCATCACAACAATCCTATACAATTGCAAATAGAAACTAACCCTGTCAGAATAAACTATTCATTAAGTCAGGTAGGTACAGCACTGTGAAAAATGCAGACATACATGAATTACAGTGTCTTCATTAAGGCTCTGTTATCTGGGCTGTAGAGCAGGCAGCTGTTAAGTATTTATAGTGCAATTGATGATGGTGGTTTTTTTCCCCTCTTAAGTGTTCAGAATTTAAAATAACTACTGCAGAGTAATAAAGGAAAAGGAACATTGTATTCCTCGCTTGATGAAGAGAAAGACATTGCATTATTTTAGTTGCTGTCAGTTAAACAGAAATGAATCCATGATATTTAAATCTGCAAAATCACATTCTTTATTGGGAGACCGGCTTACTTATTTTATTCTTATCTCTGTCATACTTTAATTGATACATAACAAAATTAAAATATATCTGTGGGATGCAGGGAAGTGAGCTTTGAGTTAATTGTAGAAATGAAATATTTTCTCATTGAGTCTCTTTTGTAATAGACTTGATGACAAGTAGAATACTTTATTAACTTCATGGATGCATACAGAGTAAAACCAATAATTAAAATGCTCATTCACTGAACCAACTTATTTATATTCAGTGCTAGCTTTCAAGCTTAACATTCATTAAATTGAAAACAATACATAAGCGTATTACAGCAGGATTCACAACATGATTCAAAAATTACCATGGGATTAGATAGTCATATTGAGAGGTTTTCAGATAAAATTGGGAGATGATTATTTTGATGCTATATTTTATACTGTAATCATGTGTGATGTGAAGTATTATCAAATATTCCTCTACTAGTAGATATGTATATTCTAGATGCTCCCAAAGAGCAAGTTCAACGTACTTTCTAAAGTAGTGATATTTTTTATTTATTTATTTATTTATTTATTTATTTATTAATATATTTTTATTGATTTCAGAGAGGAAGGGAGAGGGAGAGAAACATCGATGTGAGAGAGAATCATTGATTGACCAGCTGCCTCCTGCACACACCCTATTGGGAATTGAGCCTGTAACCTGGGCACGTGCCCTTAACCTGAATCAAACCTGGGATGCTTCAATTAGTAGGCTGATGCTCTATCCACTGAGCCAAACCAGCTAGGACTAAAGTGTTATTATTGGTACACTAGAGGCCCAATGCACGAAATTCGTGCACTGGTAGGGTCCCAAGCAGCTGCCGGCTGGGTACTCCCTCCCTTCCCCTGGCTGCCTTCTCCCCCTACCCCCGCCACTGCCACTGGGTGCTGCCTGTGAGGCCCAATCGCCTCATTGATTGCCCTGCTGATTGCCCCACCACTGCCCGGCTCCCAGGTGCTGAGGAAGCAGGGCAGTGGTGCCACCCCCTTGCCACCACCACTGGTT
The DNA here is from genome assembly GCF_027574615.1 of Eptesicus fuscus. Taxonomy (NCBI): domain Eukaryota; kingdom Metazoa; phylum Chordata; class Mammalia; order Chiroptera; family Vespertilionidae; genus Eptesicus; species Eptesicus fuscus. Next base: position 38,084,886 of record NC_072478.1, on the reverse strand, counting down.
GCCCTGCAATCAGATGTGCATGGCAACGGGCCCCTGCCTAGTGACCAGTGGCTTGCACCTTGACCTGGTGCTGCCCACTTACCTGCTCCAACATCCCACCTAGTCCCACTGTCATAGGGCCCATCGGCACCTGCAGCACCTCCACTGCTGCCAGCTGCCAGTGCAGCATCACCAACACCCACCATGTTCCATGCCGCCCCCCTGGTGGTCAGTGCACGTCATAGCAAGTGGTCAAACTCCCAGCAGAACTCCTGGTTAAGGGGATAATTTGCATATTAGGCTTTTATTATATAGGATACTTATATTAGTATTTTAAACTCAAAATAGAGGTGAATAATTATTTTCCTATATAAAACATACTTCTGTTGAATGTTTATAAAGAGACAATAATTGAATGGATTAATAGGACAAAGACTCTAATAATGTCAACATTAAAAATCTGTATATATAATCTCTGTCTCTCTCTCTATATAAAGAGGTAATATGCAAATTAGGCCAGGACACCATATGGGGTCACAACCAGACAGGAGGAGGTTGTGCACACAGGTGAGGCCCTGAGCGGAGATGGAGACAAAGACAGCCCCCTGGAGCCGGAGCAGACATAGACAGGGACACAGGGGCCGGCCCCCCAGTGCCGGAGTGGACACGAACAGGGATAGCGGGGCCGGCCTGCAGCCTCTGTGGCAAAGCACAGGCCCAGAATAAAACGTTGACAAGTCCTTTCAGTATAACTGGGGCATTAGTGGCCCAAAGAATGATCATTTCCTTTTCTATGAAACACATAACTCTGACACACTATTTACAATTAAATAAGTTCCATATATTTTGACATTTTACATCCCTGGAAAGTTACATATAATGATCAGCAAAGTGAGAGATGAAAACAATTTTTAGGCTTTTAAAGATGTAACTAATTTCTGTCTAGAAGACACACCAATTCAAAAAGTGATGGTTTTATTGTCCTATGGGACATTAGCCAGATTGTATCTAATTTAGCAGTTTTACTTTAGGCTTTCATCTTTGGCAATCTCCTTTGAAAAGTATTATCATCCTGCCAGTCCCTTCACTGAATTAAACAGAACTTTTGCATCTGCTATTATGTATTTGAATAAGAATTATGTATTTAACACATGCAAAATTTTGTTTTGACACAATAAAACAAAAGGTCATTTGATTCTCCCCTGGAACACAGAAAAGCACAAACTTGAATCATTGGTGTGGCTTAGGCTAATTTTTCAAATATTGTTAATAAAATTCATGTAGGGATCTTCACAGAGCCAAGAATTCTCTCTTTCAGGCCTACATATCCAAGGAGAAGGCCTGTTATTCTGTGTTTTGTTTTTTAATACTCACCAGAGGATATTTTTTCACTGCTTTTTAGAGAGAGTGGACCGGACAGAGAGAGAGAGAGAGGGAGAGGCAGAGAGAGAGGGCCCGCTCGTGGCCCACGGCAGGCCCTCACCAGCAGTCCCGCCTCTGCGCATGAGCTACAGAGGAAACACCTTTTCTGACCGCTCATTGGCTAAGCTCCCTGTACGCTACTCGCAGTGTTCTTGGTAACTTGCCTAATAAGAATCCAAGAAGGTTATCTAAGGTTTTTCCACCACACTCCTGGAGGAAAAAACGAAGGTCCACTGCTGGAGAGGCTAAGAAATGTCATATCCTGCCCTAGCTGGTTTGGCTCAGTGGATAGAGCCTCGGCCTGCTGACCACAGGGTCCGGGTTCGATTCTGGTCAAGGGCATGTACCTAGGTTGCAGGCTCCTCCATGGCTGGGGCCCAGGTTAGGGCTCATACAGGAGGCAACCAATCGCTGTGTCCTCTCTGTCTTTCCCTCTCTCTTCCATGCTCTCTAAAAATCAATGGAAAAATATTCTCAGGTGAGGAAAGGAAAGAAAGAAAGAAAGAAAGAAAGAAAGAAAGAAAGAAAGAAAGAAAGAAAGAAAGAAAGAAAGGAAGGAAGGAAGGAAGGAAGGAAGGAAGGAAGGAAGGAAGGAAGGAAGGAAGGAAGGAAGGAAAGATCATATCCTATGAAAGAGACATCTTGAAAATGCCTAAAGAAAGATGTCAATTTTTCATGGTGAAGGGACTAGAGTCCATATTGATGAAAACACCTTGGCAGCTGTGGCAGCCGGCAGTGACAACAGCAGCGGGGTGATGGGGGCAGCCCCTTCCCCTGATCAGCCAGGTTGCCTCCTGCAGAGGGAGGCCTACTGACAGCTTAGGCCCATGGAGAGCAGGCCTAAGCCATCAGTAGGACATCTCCTGAGGGTTCCCGGACTGTGAGAGGGGGCAGGGTGGCTGAGGGACCCGCCCCCCCCCCCCCCCAGTGCATGAATTTCATGCACTGGGCCTCTAGTTTTTAAATAAAAAGGGACTCTAATGAAACATTGCTTTGTCAACAATGTTGAGAGCAGGCTTGTAATCTCAGCAAGGATATTTTAAATCATCATGGAAAGGAAAGTATTTAAAGTGGATGGGAGTTTTAGAGAGCCAAGCTAAAGAAGACCAACTATGGGAAGTCAGTGGTAAACCAACATTATGGGAGGTTGTCCCTGGACAGTGTGGTTTTTATTGTCCTTGGATGGAAATTAAATTTACCTCATCTAAGGTACTATTGGTTGTAAGGGAAAAAATCCCTTAGAAATAAAAGGGACATAGATGATTGCTATTATTACATGATGGCAGCTGAGAGCTGCTGATTCCATACTCAAACCAGACGGAATCCAAAATTGATAAAATAATAGCTTCCAGGCACCTCTGTAGTTCCTGAGAATTTGTGATTGTGGAAATATGTTGCTTCTGTTGGAAAGGAATGAAAAAAGACACTCTAATTATACTGATGTGTGATGTGGCAAGTATTACGTTAACATCTTTGATATAGTTATGTAGTGTAATAAAGGATCTGTACATTCATCAGTAGAATTAAATAAAAACCAGACTTATATAGACCTGGAACAAATAAACTTCAGCCTTTAGACCAAATTTGGCTTGTGATGTATTTTGTAAACCCCATCAGCTACGTATAATTTTAACATTTTAATGTGTTGCATTAAATGCCCTGCAAGGTCTTAAAATGTCACTATCTGGCTGTGCTGGGCTAAATAATCCCCTCTCTTCCCAAATGTCCATGTCCTAGTCTCCAGAACCAGAGAGTGTGACCTTATATGGCAAAAGGGACTTTGCAGATGTGATTGACTTTAGGATCTTAAAATGGAGAAGTTATCTGTGATTATCCAGATGGGTGACATATAATCACAAAGGTCAGATGAGGGAGAGGCAGGAGATAAGATAAAGTAGGAGATGTGAGGATGAAAGTAAGAGAGTGTAGTGATCCTGAGTCAAAAAATGCAGGTGGCTTCTAGAAGCCGAAAAAGGCAAAAAAAAAAATGAATTCTACCCTTAATGTCTCCAGAAGAAACCAGCCCTGATGATACCTTGACTTTCGGTGTAAGGGTCACTTCAAACTTTTGACTTCCAGGACTGTAGGAGATAAAAAAAAATTGTGTTGTTTTAAGCCACTAAATTCGTGGTAATATTTTATAGCACCAACAAGAAAACTAATATGCAAGCCATTTACAGAAATAGTTAAATGATCCCTGAGGTAGATGGTGATGCTCAGGAGAGGAAATATTTGGGGAGGCTGATTTAAATCCTCAAATGATATAATGCCTCTGGAAACCGATTTCTCAGAAAACAATCTTGAAATTTGGCCTTCGGAAAAAATGCACACTCAGTTAAATGCCTCCATCATCACATACAACATTTTCAAATCATTACAGGTTATCAGAGGAAAAAAGGTAATTCTGCAGGTATAAGTAAGAATAACAAAAGACCTGTGAGTGGATATGGTCAAGAGTAATAAACTTTGTAGAGAAAAATCCTACTTACTTTCAAATTGCTCAGTTTATGGTATTCTTTGGGATGTTATTGGGCATGTTTATTTTTGTGTGTGTGTTTTTTTTATAAAGTACTACAGAAAATGTTGAAAACTAATAATGAGAAATATGCTGCAAGGAGATGTTAACCAAATTGGGAAAATGAATATGAAAGAAGTTGTTAGCAGCATGCCTGCAATCCATTTTCTCCTTTTACAGTAGAGTGTTTCTGGTATATAAACAACCAACCAACCTAAATTATTTCAAGTGGAACATGGGTTCTTTCAAGTATTGGTGCCAATAAAGAAAAACAAAAAAGTGATAAAATCACAAATGCACAACTAACTACAGTTCTGTACCTAAGAGCTAGTCACGCTTAACATGTTTCCGAGGAATCATAGACCTGGAACCAATAAACCGGGAACTTACTTTATGTACAAGTCCCTTTTTCCCACAAAACTGAATGAAAAAAACAAGGTCAAAATTTTCTAAACCAGTAGCCACATAGAAAAAACCGTACATTGTTGTCCACTCATTTGAAAAGCAAAGTCACTAGGATGGTATAAAAGATATAACCAGTGCCTTTTAACTTTCGGATGATGAACACATTTTCTCTAAGATTGAGAAAAGAGAGATGAGTGTGACAGGTGTTTCACTGGTCTCTGGTTGAAAATGCATCATAAATGTCTACAAAATGTTGAATATAAGAAACACACACACTACTTCAACAGCCACTGTTTGAACTCCATGCATCTAGTCATATAGGAGGTTTAGAAAAAGTGTTTTCATAGCTTAATGCATACAAACCCAGGGAACACTAGGAAACCATTCATTTTCAGAGTGGGAATAACACCAATATCGGCAAATCCAGTTTTAGTTCTATCAGCATCACCAGCCCAAATGGTAATATAGGGGTTAACAAATCAATTTAACCTTTCTAAATTAGTTTGTTATATTACATTCTATTGATCTTTTCTAATGCAAATGTATTGCTGACAAAATACACTGAAGATTTGTTTGACCTCTTTATTGTTGTAGGATATGGCAATTAATTTTTTATTGAGATTCTAATTAGTTTTCTGCTCTTACAGTGTTTTACCTAAATCTTCCTTTAAAGTTCCCTAAGGTTACCAGGAAAAGATCATCTAAGCATGACTGTATTAAAAGGTAGAAGTAAAGAACACATTACTTATGTTGTGTACAAAATTGAGGTTGCCCTAGGTTAACTGAATCAGATTCCTCGAAGAGATAAAGATGTTCTAAATCATGACGAATTAATCAGAAAACTCTAATTGAAAAACAGGACCACAGTAGTCTATTATAAAAGGGGAGAAAGTGCCAAATTAGCACAACAGAGCAGGGAAATCTCAAAGAAATGTTACAGACCATTGCCATCATGACCCCTGTAAAGTGTTCTTACAGAGAAAAAAACACACAAAAAAGAAAGCCCTAAGGATCAGGGCTTCATGATTAGGACCACCCAAGGAGAGTCTCTAACAAAAGAAAATTGAGTTCTGTAATTGACAGTGGTCTGCATGTAAAATTTTCAGATGTCCCTGCAGACACCAAGACAGGGGTGAAATTTCAGTAATTACTGAAGGGCAACTGAAAGGAAGGTTACAGATGATATTAGAGACACAGCAAAGAAGAGAGAAGAGCTTTGAAGTACAACTCTGTAATAATCACAGCTAGTACCAACCATTCAGGTTGAAAATTAAAAAGTACAAAAGTACATTTTAAAAAGCTATCCTCTGACACCATACATAGTTCATAGAATATTATTGACTATATTCCCTATGCTGTACTTTACATCCCCATGACTATTCTTTAACAACCAACCTATACTTTTTAAAAAATATATATTTTTATTGATTGACTTCAGAGATGAAGGGAGAGGGAGAGGGAAATAGAAGCATCAATTATTAGAGAGAATCATTGATTGGCTGCCTCCTGCACACTCCCCACCGGGGATCGAGCCAGCAACACCGGCATGTGCCCTAACCAGGAATTGAACTATGACCTCCTGGTTCATAGGTTCATACTCAACCACTGAGCAGGGACAATCTGTATTTCTTAATGCCTTCCTCTTTTTCACCAATACCCCTAACCCTCTCCCATCTGACAACCATCAAATGAGATTTATTGGGATGATCACTTAGTAAATTATATAATGTCTAATCACTGGGGAGTACAGTGAAAACTAATAATATGTAGTATGTCAACTGTAATTTAAAAATAAAAATATCTAAAGTTTTTAAAAAAGCTATTCTCTTACTACTCTGATCTACCTGGCGTTTAGTGGCCTTAAATAAGGATGAAAGAGTGGCTGAAAAATAAGAAGAATGAGGTAAACAATTTGGAAATGTCCCTGGCATGAATAAATAAAACTACAGTGAACAGGAACACTGCTTTACCCATCTAAGCATTTAGCTCCAGATGGGGAAACTCAGTTTTTCAAATATTCATATATCTCAGCTTAGAGGGTTTGGAAGCGAGAAAGGGAAGAAGAGTAGGGTGTGAAAGATCAAGGGTACTCTATTCTCATACCTACATCTCTACCCTGACATCATTTATACTTATAAAATGAGAGAATAAAATTGGATTAAACTGTGACTTCAAGTTTTCAGTAATCTGATATTTCCAAATATATGAATACTAGGAAAATTTTGCTTACAATGAAAAGCATTAACAGCTTAAATACTGTATTTTGAAAATAAAAAAATCTAGTGTAATTTGAATTTTTATATTGCCAACATGTCTTTGATTATTCCTTTATATCTATTATTTTTATGCCAAGCATATTGAGGTTGTTGACATATAAAAACTTGTGTGCTGTGAACCAGACTGCATATTAATCTTAGATTTGATTCAAACATCAGAATGTATAGCACAAAAGCATTAACAATCTCACAGCAGTTAGGCATTTGCCATTGTCACTGAGGTATAAAGGTAATGCTAAATTACTACAGTCTATCACTACATTGCTGCTTTTTGGCATATTTCTAATTCATGCCAGTTGTGTTTTGTTTTTTTTTTTAATCTAGCTATATCCTTGGGAAAACTCTGAAGTCCTTAGATTACTCTATTTCTTAGTACAAATCAAAAGTTAGGTTAATTTAGCATATTATAAGGCTGCCATATAACTCATGGTAATATTTTTATCTCTTGGAAACTGCCAAGCTAATCCTAATAAGAAAAATATTTACTTATGGGGCCCTGGTCTGTATGGCGCAGTGGTAGAGGATCAGCCTGCATACCAAAGGGTCGTGGGTTTGAATCCAGTCAAGAGCACATCACATATCTTGGTTGCATGTTTGTTCTCTGGCCTGTGCAGTGGCAACAAATCTATGTGTCTCTAACCTCCCCCCTCCCACCCTCTCTTTCTGTCACACTCTCTCTCTCTCCACCTTCCTCCCTTTCACTTTCTCAAAAAAAAATCAATGGAAAAAATATCCTTGGGTAAGGATTAACCAACAAATTACTTAAGGGGAAATTTTTTCAAAGCAATATGATTAGTTCACATGTATTTTATTAGATAACTAGGGGCCCAGTGCACGAATTCATGCACCTTGAAAGAAACTGAGGGCCTCGAGGCTGTGGTGGGTACAGGGGCGGGTCTCGGCCCATCCTCTGCACCCTGCCCAGTCCCTTCTGCCGTGGCCCTGGTCCCCTGTCTGCCAGCAGCCCTGCTCCCGCCACCGCCGCGCCCACGCATTGACAGTGCTGACTCTGCTTACACCTGCTGATGGTGTGGAGTGATTGATGCTGGTGCCAGCAGTGGGTGTGAGTGGTGCCTGCTGCTCAGATTGCCCCTCAGGAGCAGGAAGAGGTGGAGAAGCCTTCAGGGGCAATAGGCCGGCAGCCGCCGCTAGTACCTGTTGATGGCACCGAGCAATTGGGACTGGCACTGGGTGATGGCAGTGAGTGTGAGCGGCAGCTCTGGTGCTGGCTGTAGGTACAAGCAGGGCTGGCCCTGGCAGTGGGTGTGAGCAGTGGCTCTGGCACCAGAAGCAGGTGCAAGAGGCAGTGGGTGCGAGAGGTGGCTGCTGGCCCCAATCAGCCCTCAGGAGCAGGGGAGGTGGAGAAGCCCTGAGGGGTGATCAGGGCCAGCAGCTGCCACTTGCACCCGCTGACAGCGCCGAGTGATTGGGGCTGGCGCCAGGCACCAGCAGTGGGTGCAAGCAGTGGCTCCGGTGCTGGCAGAGGGTGCAAGCGGGGCCGGTGCCGGCAGCAGGTGCGAGTGCCAGGTGGGACCGTGACACACAGAAGCAAAGAATTTTTAGCAACCACCAGAGGCTTACCCCAATGACAGCGACTGGTGCCCCAACTTGGTCTCATGCCCCCGCTCACCTGCTCCACCATCTGGCCACGCCTGATGCCCACCATGTTCTACGGTCTGCTGCCTACTGTCAACGCTCGCCATATTCCGTGCATGCTCCCTCGTGGTTAGTGCACATCATAGTGACCGGTTGTTCGGTTGTTCCACCATTTGGTCTATTTGCATATTAGCCTTTTATTATCCTGTATAGTAAGAGAGGGATATGCTAATTAATTGTTATGCCATGAGGCATAATGACCAACTGCGTAATGACAAGATCACAGATCTGCAGGAGGGTGGAGCAGCAAACTACAAGTGGGTGGCCGAGAGCTACAGGACGGGGCAGGGCAGCAAGCTATGGGGGGGAAGGGGGTAGGGGAAAGGGGGAGCTACAGGAGCGGGGACAGTGGGCGGAGAGCTACAGGAGGGCAGCAGCGAGCTACTGACTACAAGCGGGAGGTGAAGAGCTACAGAAGGGGGCAGGGCAGCAAGCAAGCAGGAGGTGGAGAGCTACAGGAGGGGGCAGGGCAGCAAGCTATGAGGGGGTTGGGGGGAGTTACAGGAGGGTGGAGCAGTGAGCGGAGAGCTACAGGAGGGTGGCAGAGAGCTACTGGTGCACGGATTCATGCACAGGGCTACTAGTATAGGATATTTGAAAATGTAATAAAAGTTGTCTTATAAATGTGCTATTATTTACAACTAAATAATGAATTCCTTATATTTAGCGTTTGCATAAGATGTCTTTCTAAACTCCAGCATATAAAATAAATAACTTATTTAAAATGTAAGCTCTTTATTTTATTTTTTGAATATACTTTATACTAGTTACTGGAGCATGTGAGGGTATCTCCATGTGCTCTCATGCAATCCTTTAGTTTATTCAAAGGAGAGGAGTAAGAAACTCATGATGTACTATGAAAGGATGAAGATTTTGAGTGTGTAGACAGAAGTGTCTTAAGAAAACAGAAAGAGAATTCATTAAGATTTTATATATTTGCATATACCTTATATAAAGTAGATTATAAAATATAAAGTAAAATAAAAACTTCTTTAAAAGATAAGAATTTTTAAGTTTGGGTTGAAAATTAAAATGTGATTATTTTTTTATTTATTTTTATTTTTTTATTTTTTTATTTTATTGATTTTTCACAGAGAGGAAGGGAGAGGGATAGAGAGCTAGAAACATCGATGAGAGAGAGACATCGACCAGCTGCCTCCTGCACACCCCCCACCACCAGGGGATGTGCCCGCAACCAAGGTACATGCCCTTGACCGGAATCGAACCTGGGACCTTCCAGTCCGCAGACCAACGCTCTATCCACCGAGCCAAACCGGTTTCGGCTAAAATGTGATTATTAATGTGAAGAAAACATAAATCTAGGAAAGTATTCAGAATATTCTCACATGGTTATAATAAACTAGAGGCCTCGTGCACAAAATTCATGCATGGGTGGGGGGACACTCAAGCCCAGCCTGCACCTTCTCCAATAATCCGGGACCCCTTGGGGGATGTCCGACTGCTGGTTTAGGCCTGATCACAGGGATCGGGCCTAAACCAGCAGTCAGACATCCCTCACACATTCCTGGACAGCTGGCTCTTAATCGCTTACCTTTCTGCTGGCCTGGTCGCCCCTAACTTCCCCCCCTACCAGCCTGATCGCCCCTCACTGCCTCTGTGTGCTGGCCGGATCGCCCTAACTACCCCCCCACTCCGTCAGTGTGGTCGCCCCTAACTTCCCCCCACTGCAGGCCAGGTTGCCCCCAACTGCCCCCTCCCTGCTGGTCTGGTCACCCCTTACTGCGCCCCCCTGCTGGCCTGGTCACCCCCAACTGCCCCCCCTCTGGCAGCGTGGTTGCCCCTAACTGCTCCCTGTCAGCCTAGTCACCCCCAACTGCCTCCCTGCCAGCTTAGTTGCCCCTCACTTCCCCCCCCTGCCAGCCTGGTTGCCCCCAACTGCATCCCCCCACTGGCCTGGTCACCCCCCGCTGGCCTGGTTGCCTCTTATTGCCTGCCCCTGCCAGCCTGGTTGCCCCACACAGCCTTCTGTTCAGTCGTTTGGTCGTCCCTTACTAAGCCCCTGCTGGCCTGGTCACCCATGCTGCCTGCTTGTTTGGTCATTTGGTTGTCCCTCACTAACCCCCCTACCACCTACCGGCCTGGTCGCCCCACGCAGCCTGCTTGTTTAGTCGTTTGGTCGTTCTTCACTAACCCCCCTGCCAGCCTGGTCGTAGGCAGCCATCTTGTGAGGATGTGAGGATTAATTTGCATATTACCTCTTTATTCTATAGAATAAGACTACAAGTGTGATATCTCACCACACTTTATGGAGGAAATGTGGGAGCACCAAAGGAGTGCTATAAAACAGATGTTATAGAAATTTCCAGGAGCACTAAATAGTTTTATTTCATTTTGTGTTTAGTTGCAAGCATTTTTCTTAAAGCTTAAAGGTATCTAATTAGAATATAATATGAGATAGTGACCTTGTTGCTAAAACTGATATCTGGAGATTTAAACACAAAGAATAAAACTGTCATTAATGTATTAATCATTCAGACTAGACTCTTGAACTTTTAATTTATACTTCAGTGCAATAATGAAAAACAAAAGTTTGGAACCAAACTCTTGAATTTAAATCCCAGCTCTCTCATTCTTATCAGCATTTTAAGGTTTTGGAAAACTTTTAATGATGTGGGCCTCATATTTCTTATCCGTAAAATGGTAATCATAATAGTAATCTTATGAGTTAAGACATACAAAGGATTCAAAATAGTTCCTTGCACTTAGTTTCAACAAATGTTGTGATTATCTTTAGTATTGGCAGTGGTCCATCACTTTTAAAAACTATAGGCTGCAATTTCCATTTTTATAGCCAGTATCTTTAAGGATGCTGAAAACCCACAAAATCTATAAAAATGATATATAGTGAACATTAGCTGACTTCTTCCTTTCATGTAGAGTAGGTATTGATAATAGCTCTGAAGTTCAAGTTCAGATGACCTCAGGTCCCCACCTTAATCATAAATTGACAAACTAAGTTTTTAAAACTATCCCTGACTAGAACTAGGATTTCTCTGAAACTCTGAGATGGTACTGAGATTAACCAAAATCTAAGTGGCACCAATTGTAGCAATTCTTACAAGTTTTGTGAAATAACTCATTGCTATCAATTTAAGAATGGAAATTTTCCATTGCATGTTAAGGGTATAAGAAATCACAAATCTGTTTTATTTTGTCTGATGTGTGCTTGTATTTGTGTGTGTGTGTGTGTGTGTGTGTGTGTGTGTGTGTGTGTGTTGATCCTCACCCGAGGATAATTTTTCCATTTCTTTTAGAGAGAGTGTAAGGAAGGGATTGAGGTAGGAGGCGCCACATGAATTATGTCCAGCAGGGACAGTGAACCTGTGGGGTGGGATTGGGGGAGGGGGGCATGGTAAAGAATTAAAGAAAACAGATAAGAGAATATAGTCGGGGCCAGGTGGATCACTGCGCCTGGATGAGGAAACAGTGACACAGCCTGTAAGCTGAATCTTTATTTTATAGCCAGATCACACAAAGCAAAATAAGGGAGTGGTCAATGTTTACAATGTTTTTGCGAGTTTCAAATCTACTTCTTTCCTGTTGTTGCAATTCTCTGAAACTCTATCAAGCTTTGTTTTGGCAGCACTTGCTGCACCTCCTGCAGCACACATCCCTCAGCTACCTAGGACTACAGGGTCGGACTATAAGGTCAAGCTTACAACTGTAGCTTTTGGCTATAATTGTGCTGGGAGGGCTTTACCCTCCAAGCTGGGACTTGTATGTGGCTTTGCCACAAGAGGACCATGTCCTCTCATCAGTCTGAGGCTTGAACCTGTCCAAATGCTGTAGCCGCTCTCCAGAGAAGCTGAGGAATTGTATTCTAGTTCTGTCCTGTTAAATTAACCATATGAACTCTGAACGACATAATCAAGTCTCAGTATTCTCTTTGAGTAAGCAATCTGGCAAATTAAAGGCTTTGCTACTGTGTGCTCAGGAAGAAAGATTGTGAGAGCTATTCCCAATCTATGAAGACAGTGGGTCCCAGGGCCTTTCCCCAGAAACTATCACTATCTCTTCCTCTATCTAGGGTCATCTGACATTCTGAACTAGATACCTTGTCATATCGCTTCCTATTTACTGAGGCTGCCAGTCCCTGAAGATAAAAAGACTGCCTAAGTCCCAGTTATCACAGAACAAAAATGACTCATGTAATTATGCTTCTGATGATAATAGAGTTCTGACTGATTTTTTTAGAGACGTGACAATCAGAATCTTTTGTGTTGAGCAAATCACAGCTCAAACATCAACTCAAACAAAACAGTCAAAACAAGAAAGTGTTTTTAGAAAGATATTTAAGTCATTTATAAAGTCTCAAAACACTAGCTACATTAACATTAGTAACAGCTTTCAAAAAAATAAGAGATTGATCAGAGGATTACTGTAAAAAGATAATTTCCATACTTTCAGGAGGATACTTAATCTTCCTTGGAATCTTTCCCCCCATTTTACTGTGAAAGTTTTCAAACACAAAAAAGTTGGGAATATTTTTGCTATGAAGACTTCGTATACTCAGCAATCAGATTCTAGCATTACATTTTACCATGCTTGCTTATCCATCCCTCTATCCATCCATCACTCCATCTTATTTTCTGTTGCATTTGAAATCTCAGACATCAGTATATTTTCACCAAATGCTTCAGCATGCACATCAGTACATAGCTTAATATTTGTTTATAGTTTTTCTTTTGATATAAAAATTACATGATAAAATGAACATACATTAACTGTTCATTCACTGAGCCTTGACAAATGCATACACGTGTGTTTTAGAACATATGAGGAGCAAACAGGAAAAGTGGATTTTAGATTATTAATGTTTAGCAAAAATACTAAGATTAATAAAGGAGTTTCAGAAGCAACACTCAAAAGTTTGAAATCTTATCAGGAAATTATCTTTGAAGGACTTTCTGCATCTCCAAAATTATTTGAATAACTCAACATAATTGGAAAGCAGGTGGGAGAATGACATACATATGCATAGATTCGATTATCAAATGACAGTAGTTATGAGGAAAGCCCTGATTTCATGAGCTACACAAATTTATAAAAGAAGGAACAAACATACTTTTAAACTTGCAAAATAAAATAATGCTTAATAATAAAATAGAGAGAAATTCTCCAGATAAAAGACTTGTTTCTGAATCAGAAATATTCAAAATAGATCACATTTGCCAGAATTGGTAACTAACAGTGATATGTGTCTTAGGAAGAGGGTGAAGAACTTTGGATTCTCTGAACTTTATTACATGATTTGAACCATTCAGAGAAATTCTCCTTAGAAATCTAGGTCCAAATATTTATTAGACATATTTTATATTATCCCAGTTATTGCAGCCAACTTTTGACAAGGTTTTGTAAGACTATATTTTTAGAACAGTTTTTTAAAATTCTTTATTGATTAAAGTATTACATATGTCTCCCTTTCCCGCCATTGACCTCTCCCCCGCCACTCCCACCCCCAGCACATGCCCTCACCCCCGTAGTGTCTGTGTCCATTGGTAATGCTTATATGCATGCATACAAGTCCTTTGGTTGATCTCTTACCCTCCCTCCCCCTCCCTGCCTTCCCTCTGAGGTTTGACAGTCAGTTCATGCATCTCTACCTCTGGATCTATTTTTGTTCATCAGTTTATGTTGGTCATTATATTTCACAAATGAGTGAGATCAGGTAGTATTTATTTATCTCCAACTAGCTTATTTTACTTAACATAATGCTCTCCAGGTCCATCCATACTGTTGCAAATGGTAAGAGTTCCTTTTTCTTTTTATAGAAGCATAGTATTCCATTGTGTAGATGTACCACCGTTTTATAATCCACTCATCTGCTGATGGGCACTTAGGCTGTTTCCAAATCTAAGCTATTGTAAATTGTGCTGCTATGAATATAGGGGTGCATATATCCTTTCTGATTGGTGTTTCTGATTTCTTGGGATATAGTCCTAGAACTGGGATTACTGAGTCAAATGGGATTTCCATTTTTAATTTTTTGAAGAAACTCCATACTGTTTTCCACAGTGGCTGCACCAGTCTGCATTCCCACCAGCACTGCACAAGGGTTCCTTTTTCTTCACATTTTTGCCCGCACTTGTCGTTTGTTGATTTGTTGATGATAGCCATTCTGACAGGTGTGAGATGGTACCGCATTGTTGTTTTGATTTGCATCTCTCAGATGATAGGTGACTTTAAGCATGTTTTCATATGTCTCTTGGCCTTCTGCATGTCCTCTTTTGAAAAGTGTCTAATTAGGTTCTTTGCCCATTTTTTTAAATTGGATTGTTTATCTTCCTTTTGTTAAGCTGTATGAGTTCCATGTACATTTTGGAGATTAAACTTGGCATATATGTGGGCTTTCTTGTTGTTTTGTTGATAGTTTCTTTTGCTGTGCAGAAGGTTTTTATTTTGATATAGTCCCACTTGTTTATTTTCTCCTTAATTTCCATTGTCCTAGGAGCTGTATCGGTAAAGATATTGCTATGCCATGTTTGATATTTTGCTGCCTGTGGTTTCTTCTAAGATTTTTATGGTTTCTCATCTTACATTTAAGTCCTTTATCCATTTTGAGTTTATTTTTGTGTATGGTGCAAGTTGATGGTCTAGTTTCTTTTTTCTTTCTTTCTTTTTTTTTTTTTGCATTTATCTGTCCAATTTTCTCAACACCATTTGTTGAAGAGACTGTCTTGTCTCTGTTGTATGCTCTTGCCTCCTTTATCAAATATTTATTGAGCATAATGGCTTAGGTTGATTTCTGGGTTCTCTGTGAACAGTTTTAAGTTCACAGAAAAATTGCAGAAAGATACAGAGATTTCTCTGTATACTTCCTGCCCCCTCCCCTCACACATGCATAGACCTTCCATTATCAACATCCTCAATTAGAGTGATACATTGTTTATCAATTGATAAACTCACATTGAAATAACAATCACCCAGAGTCCATAGTTTACCTTGGGTTCTATAACTTTGGACAAATGCATAATGACGTGTCCTCATAGTACCATACATGTATTTTCACTCCCCTAAAAATTCTCTGTGCTCAGCAAATTCATCCTTATTCCTCCACTCAACCTATGAACCACTGGTCTTTTCACTATCTCTTTAGTTTTGCCTTTTCCAGAATGTCATATAGTTGGAATTATATAGCATGTAGCCTTTCAGATTTGCTTCTTTTATTTAGTAGTTTATATGTAAAGTTCCTCCATCTTTTTTAATGGCTTGATAGCTCATTTGTTTTTAGTGCTGAATAGTATTACATTGTCTGCATGTGTCACAGTTTATCCATTCACTTACTTGAAGTCACCTTGGTTGCTTCTAAGTTTTGACAATTATAAACAAAGCTGCTATTAATATCTGGTGTGCAGGTTTTGCATGGATGTCATTTTTTTCACTTCTTTGGATAAATGCCAAGCTGTGCAATTGCTGGATTGTATGATAAGAGTAGATTTAATTTTGTAAGAAACCACCAAACTTGCTACATCATTTTGCATTTCCAACATCATGAATGAAAGAGTTCTTGTTGCTCAACTTCCTTGCCAACATTTGATGTTGCCAGTGTTCAATATTTTGGCCATTTTAATAGGTGTGTAGTAGTATCTCATTTTAATTTGCATTTATCTTATCTTTATGACATATTATGTGGATTTTTTGATATGCTTATTTGCCATCTGTATATCTTTTAAGGTATTTGTTCAAGTTTTGAACCATATTTTAATTGAGTTTAATTCTTAGTGTTGAGTTTTAAGAGCACTTTGTACACTTTAGATGACAGTCTTTCATCAGATATATCTTTTGAAAATATTTTGCCCTCATCTGTGACTCATCTCATTCTCTTGGCAATGTCTTTTGTGGAGCAGAAGTTTTTAATTTTATTGAAGTCCATGATATCCATTATTTCTTTCATAGATTTTTTTTTTTTTTTTGGTCATTGTTATACCTCAAATCATCAAGTTTTTCTCCTATGTAACCTTTTAGGGGCTTTATAGTTTGCATTTTTATTTAGGTCTGTGACCCACTTTGAATCAACTTTTGTGAGGAGTATTTACACAAAATTTAGATTAAAATTTAGATTTATTTTCATGCATGTTTTTTCACCCTTTGTTGAAAAATCTATCTCTGTCTGCTCCATTGGCTTCTTTGTATTGCCTTTGCCCCTATATCTAAGATCAATGGACTATACTTAGGTTAGTTGACAATTGTTTTTAAACTAAATGAGTCATCATTGTCCCAAATTCCAATAGCTACTTCCTCACTGTTTTCCCAACAAGACTATTTATTTGCCTCTTTTTTCCCCTGTAATTTCTCTGGGTAAGGCAACATTGACAATTCCTTGATAACTTCTGAAGAATCTTGACCATCCCATAATCACCATCATATTTCACAGTGTTGATAATAGTTTGCTATGAAATTTCAGTGATGCATGAGTTAGACGGTGTTCCACTTACCTTCCTAAGAAATGTGAAGGCCAGAAAGTAGGAAATTAAGCTCAGCAATACTGAGGTGTTGCCGTGAGGCTCTTTTCTCAGAAGTGAAACATGAGGTTCTGCCTCTTATGCTGTCTACCGCTAAGAAATGGCCATATAATTTGCTGTGCCATTTCAGATTTTTGACTCAACATTTACCATAATGGTTGTGTTGCTCCTCCATATTTACTGAAGCACCTGTCAGGCTGCCTGTTTCAAGTGGTTCCCAGGACAAAAGAATGCTGTTTTCTTTCGTACTGCAGTGGAAGCTGAATGCCACTTGAACTTCACTTTCACTTCTCAGCAAATCCAATGGAGGTCAGACCATCGGTGGAACGTTTGTAAGCACATGAGGGCCTATAATATGCTTCAGCAGAAGAAACACCATGCAGTGTTTTATTGAAAAGTAATGTATTTATTCAAGCTTTGAGAAACAGACCCTTGCTGAGTCCTATAAGCAAGGGAGGAAGACCTGACCATAGGACACCGGTGATGATTGAACTGACCAGCCCCAAACAACATAGATATTATCTTATCTTTCAAGTCATACAGCTGTGTGCATGCAGCAGAATTCTTTCATTACGTGAAAGTGGTAGATTTAAGTGCAGGCTACAGCATGTTCTGACAACAATGTAGCAGCACAAGAAAGATAGTTTAGCTGCCCATATTTCCAATATACCTATTTCTGCTTATAGCCTCAAATGGTGTTTCATATGATTGTTGTCTACAAAGAAAATATTCATGTCTGGTTTATAGATAGTGATGCAAGATATCCTATTATTTGTCAGACATGAACTATTATAAAATTTCTATCTAGAAGAAGCCCTAAAGAATGGTAGGGTAAGAAACACATTGTGGCTGGTAGAACTTCAAATAACCCATAAAATTATTTACTTTGCTTGGAAAGATATCATATATAATAAAAAGCTAATATGTAAATCAACCGAATGGCAGAATGACTGGTCACTATGACATGCACTGACCACCAGAGGGTGCACTGACCACCAAGGGGAGTGCTGCTCAGTAAGAAGAAGCCCTGAGCTGGACTCACGGCTGGCAAGCACAGCGGCGGTGGCAGGAGCCTCTCCCTCCTCCACGGCAGCACTAAGGATGTCCAACTGATGGCTTAGGCTCACTTCCTGGGCCTAAGCCATCAGTCAGACATCCCCTGAGGGCTCCCAGACTGTGAGAGGGTGCAGGCCGGGCTGAGGGATCCCCCTCCAGTGCACGAAATTTGTGCACTGGGCCTCTAGTAAATATATATGCATATTTACAGGTTCTTCTTAATCAGTTATAAGGTAGGTTGAAAGATGGTGAGAAGCCTAAAAGAAACAAAATTGGAGGGTTGGCCCTTGAATAAAGGTAAGAAAAAGGCCCTCTAAGAATGCACTGAGACTTTGACAATATTTCTCAGTCATGTGGGTGCTCAAAGGTTTCCACTTTTCAAGAAAACTTTAAAAATGAAATAGAATAGGTAGCTTATGCTATGGATTGACATCAGCCATTTTTGACAACATCTCAGTGTCAGCTCAAAATACCCACAAATATAATGGCCATGGTTTCAAGGATGTAGCTTATGTATGAGCTCAACAACATGGGATCCTCTTAACCCAACCAGAACTGACCTCTACTCCTTGCTGCTTGATTTTCCAACAAAAGAGACAAATGCTGAATCTCTGATATGACACTGTGCCCTGGGATGTATCAACCTAGCCTATCTAATTGAATAACTGGATCCTATAAATTACTAAAACAAATATTTATTCTTGATATAGATTCTCTAATCTTTGTGACCTGGCATCCTGGCTAGAGATTTCACTCTTTAATTCAATAGTGCTGGAGGAAGCTCAATAATTCTTCCTTCTCCAGCTCTTCCAAACATTTTATAATTATCCAGTGTTCCACATCAAATACTTTTCTGTTTAAAATACCTACAGTGTATTGCTTCCTTCAGTGTCTGACATACCTTAATTTTGAAATTAAGAACTCCTATGCTATAATTATAAATTTCCCTTAAAGTCATTCTTCTAAATAAATGCTTCATTTTTAATAGTCTTGTTAATTTACTGTCCCTTAAACAGATCTTAAGTTTACTTCCCTCCATGTTAGTCTGTGAAAGTTGTTGCCATCAAACCCAAATTATACTCATTTTGTAAAATAACATGTGTATATTACAAAATCAGTATTTTTCTCTTTTTTCATATTTATACTGCTCCAAAAATAAAATTTTATAAATGAAATTCAAAATTATGTTTGCTTCAGTTCATATGTCTTATCCTGATGGTTTTGCTTTGCCCTCAGAGATTTAAATGTAATATTTAGCAGATATGTATATTTCATCTAGAAATGGTAATAGAGATTTGGAAGTCTTTCTTGGATTTTTCTAACATAATCTTTGACATATTGTATGCATATGATCCATATTTTGAAGAACTTCACAATTTAATAAAGAGAAACACAAAGCTTTTTGAGATTTAAAAATACCACAGTGGTAGTTCTTTTTGTTATAATCCCATGTGAGTTGCCATGGGGAGGGGGGGCAGGGATGGAACAGGTTAACAATAACTTGCTTTTACCTAGCAACAAAATTTTAATAAGCACAAATTTTGTTCTTCTTCTTCCTTGAATAAACTGCAAATAATCAGAATCATTTCCATAATATAGAAAGGAAATGAACATGAATTATATCTCACATCTGAAAAGATTTAGATGCCTTCCAACATTCTGTTAATTTTATAGTCAAGATGAAATCTTTCAATAATTCATGTCATCAGAGAAACAAGGGAGAATTTTCCTGGAAAAACATCAAAGCAAGTTTTATCAGTTAGAAATCTAATACTAGGGGAAAATTACTAAAATTATTATAAAAGTACTTATAATTAAACTTAAAATATTAGAAAAAGTAGCTTATGAGAGTAATGATACATATATTCTAATATAAAAATAACTTCCTGGTAACAGAAATTGAAGCTAAGCATGGATTTAATAACCCAAGCCCCAACTCACTGAGGCTGACCTAGTTGGCACCATTGTTGAGAATCCAACCTGCCAACAACAAAGACCAATGTTAATTCTCCAATACAGCCTTCCAGCTTAGAGACCAACCAGCCACTTGGTACAAAACTGACTACTTTGCACTCCATGTGCCCTGGTGGGAGCAGTGATGAATAACAACTGGAATCTAAATGTATTCTAAGCATGTGTTTGTCTTTTTGCCTCCAGGGCCATGGCCATTGAGCCATATAAGAGCTTAAAAGTACCATTTTGTTTGTTTTCCTGTCAGCATGGGATCCCATATAAATCACATTAAACTCTGAAGCCTACTTTCCAGAAAAGGAAGCATGACTGTGGACACATGGTATGTGTTTTGTCTCATCACCTAGCACATGATCCAGAAGCTGCTGGCCTACTACTACAGCGGAATGACCCTTTTGCCAAAAGGGAGAAAGATGAAGCAGGAGTGGGTCACTCCCCATTAATTCCAGTGACCCTCTTAGAGAAGCTGTCTTCCTCGTCACCATAACTCGGAGCCCTAAGGATTTTGAGGTGCTGTTTCCTGGAGCGAAGATGCTCTTAACAAGGGGCAGAGCAAGTGTCCCATTAAACCATTGGGTAAACCACCATCTGATCATTTTCTAGTCCTGTTGCCAAAACCCAGCCGATATAAAGAGTCATAATCCCAGGCAAAGGTAGGCTTCTTTATACAATGCAGGGAAAAAAGGCTTTTAGTGATTAGTGGGTTGCGGGTGTGTGTGTGGGGGGGGGGGGGTGGGGAGACGCGGGCAGTTTCCACTTATATTTGTTTGCCTTATTTTGACCATAAATGGACAAGTCCAACACCACAGCTTGAGAAGAGCATGGTGTGAAGGGACTCAGACTTCTCTTCTCGGGGCTTGGATTTATGTCACCCAAAGAGAGAAACAATGTAGACAAGCAAAGGTGTTGCCCAACAGTGAGGGGAAGAAGTGAGTGATCAAGGAGCAGATGATAAGCATCAGCTAAGACCCTAAGATCTGCATTGCATCTTATGAATCTAGACACATCCTACTCATTGTCCTCTTTCAACTTTCCTCCCCAAAAGGACTTTATTAAATGCAACAATTGGACCCTGACTTTCAGGATTAAATTACTTAGTCCCCCAGTGTTATATGGTTGGCAGCTGACAGTTCTCAGGTGAGCTTCTCTCCCAGGACTTACCCTTGGCTAAAAAGAACTTATTCCTTTGAGTTCTAATTACGTGTTAATTCCAAAGATTACTCCCCAGCCACAATCAAATGTGCAAACCTCCTCTCAGAGTTCGCTTCCTGGGGAATCTAAACTGTAACAATGGGTGAGGTAAAGTTTCCTAAGTCAATGACATATATTTCTACATAAACACATTTAAAACAGTCAAAAATTTCTACATAATCCCAAGTACACATACAAATACACAAGTATGAAGTACATGCACACTCAACATGCCTCAAATTTACTATTCTTAATTGTCATAAATACAAATAGATAATTTTGGTTGCAGGTTTTTTCTATAGGTAATCCAACTAGCACTGATTTGAAACTTAAATATCATTGAATAACATCTTATTAATAAAATTTAAGCTTAGTTTTCATTTTTATTAATGAAATCTCAAGATAGTGAAGTGTGTATATTATTATTTTCAAGGATGATTTTATTGCATGGATAGCACTGCAGGGAGGAATATTAAACTATTTAAGATAATTAAAATAAACCAAGAAACAAGTTCAATAAAGGTGAATGAACATAATTGCACAGAAAATGGGAGAATTCATATTTAGAAATAAGTAAAAATAATTGAACTAAGACTTACACAAAGATAGTTTTATTTTGGCACAACACATTAACTTTATGAAGTCCAAACAGCTCTAAATACAATCTTTTTTTGTAACATTTGGCAGCAAAATTTGTCCTGCAATAATTCAGTTGCAGATCCTGACCTAAAGAGATATGAGGTTATTTGTCATCTGAATTGATGTCACTTAGTTTGAACATTCACATATTTTCCTATGCAAATGGTATGGTGTTTGTTTATGGATTGTTACCCCAACCCTCCTGGTCACATTATAAATTATACTGAATATGCAGTTTATTCTCTTTCTATACTCTGAAATTTTTTAAATTCAAAAAACAGCTGAGATTTTATTCCTAAACCAGTTATATTTAAAATGTAATAAAAAATCATAAACATCACATATAAGCAAATATTTCTTACTGAGTACCAATATTGATAGATTGGGTTTCATTAAAATTAATAAGTTTGTCCCTCTGAATTACTACTGAGATAGATAAGACAAAAGCAAAAAAATGAAGCAAATATTTAAAATCTAATATTAATCAAGGACTCTTCAAGCATATAAAAACAATCTAGTAACATGAATATGCAAATCAAAGAAAATAATCAATGGCTAATAAATTTTAGAAATAGCACTGAACCCATTGGTTATCAAAGATAAAAAAAAGTAAAACTATAATGTGATCTTATTATGTGCATTATAACCAAAACTTCTCCAGAAATTAATTCTGTGAAGCCAACATTCACTTAACACCCAAACTATACCAAAATATTATCAGGCAAGAAAACTAAAGTCCCATAACACATGAAACTAGATGCAAGAATAATTAATAAATCTTTAGCAAACTAAATCCAATAATATATCCATGTCAAGTGTGGTTTAATCTATGAAAGTCAAGGCTGTTTTAACATTAAAAAATCAATCAGTGTGGAGAAGAAGTATATAATGGAGAGAACTATATAATAGTCATGGGGAAAAAGACAATATGTCAAGATGTCAGTTCTTCCCAATCTGATCTATAGATTTAGTAAAATTCCAAACAAAATCTCAGCAAGCTATTTTGTGGATATTGACAAACTGATGGTAAAATTTATATGGAGATGACAAAAAAGAAGAAGCTAGAACAGCCAACATATAATTGAAGGAGAGGAACAGAGTTGGAAGACTCACATCATCCAACCTTAAGACTCACTATAAAGCCACAGCAATTGAGACGGTCATGTATTTATGAAAACATAGACAAGATCAATGTGACAGAATAGAGAGCCCAGAAATAGATGCACATAGAACAGTCAACTAATACTTTACAAAGAAGTGAAGGCCATAAAATGGAGCAAAGATACTCCTTTCAGCAAATGATGCTGAAACAACTGAATATGCAAATGCAAAAAAATGAATCTAGACACAGATCACACATCCTTCACAAAAATTAACTCAAAGGGGATTATAGACCTTAGTTGGACCATAAAATTATAGAAGATAACATGTGAGAAAACCTAGATAACCAGGGATATGGTCATTTTTTTAAAGATACAACACCAAGGGTATGATCCATGAAAGAGATAAATGATAAGTTGACTTCATTAAAATTAAGAATGTCTGCTCTGCAAAATACAATATAAAGAGAATGAGACCACAAGTCAAAGACTAGGAGAAAATATTGGCAAAGATACATCTGACAAAGGACTATTATCCAAAATACACATATTACTCTTAAAGCCCAACAATGAGAAACCAAATAATAAAAAAGAAACAAATAAAAATTCCAAATATAAAAGTGGACCAAGAATGGTATGAGACATCTGCCACAGAAGATACACAAATTGCAAATAAGTATATTAAAATATGCTCTATATCATGTTATTACACCAAGAAAATGAAAATTAAACAATGAAATACAACTACATTCCTATTACAATGGCTAAAATCTGAAACACTGAAAACACCAAATGCTAGTAAGGATGGAAGCAACAAGAACTCTCACTTATTTTTTTATAGGAACACAAAGTGGTACAGCAAGTTTGGATTATAGTTTTATAGTTATTTAAAAAACTAAACATACTATTACCATATGACCAAGCAATTATACTCTTTGGTATTTACCCATAAAGTTAAAAATTTCTGTTCACAGAAAAACCTCCACTTGAATATTTACAGAAGCTTTAGTCATAATTGCTAAACTTTGAAATAATCAAAATGTGCTTTAGTGGGCGAATGGAGATTATATATATATATACTAGTAGCCCTGCGCACGAATCTGTGCACCAGTAGCTCGCCAGTAGCTCGCCAGTAGCTCACTGCCGCCCTCCAGTAGTTCTCCGCGTGCTGCCCTGCCCTCCTGTAGCTCCCCCCACCTCCCCTCATAGCTTGCTGCCCTGCTCCCTCCTGTAGCTCTCTGCCGCCTGCTTGTAGTTTGCATCCCCACACTCCTGCTGATCCGTGATCCAGTCATTACGCAGTTAGTCATTACGCTTCATGGCGTAACAACCATTTGCATATTACATCTTTATTATATAGGATACACACACACACACACACACACACACACACACACTAGAGGCCCAGTGCATGAAAATGCGTGTACTCGGGAGGGTCCCTCAGCCTAGACTGTGCCCTCTCGCAGACCTGGAGCCCTCAGGGGATGTCTGACTGACGCTTAGGCCCACTCCCCATGGGGAGCAGGCCTAGGCCACAGTCTGGCCTCCCTCTGCAGGAGGCAACCTAGCAGGCCAATCAGGGGATGGTGCCAGCAGGCAAATTGCCAGCCCTACCCTCCATCATCCCAACCCCCATCGCCCCGCCGGTGGCCTCCCCCTGTGGGAGATAACCAGGCAGGCCAATCAGGGGATAGCGCCAGTGGCAAGCGGCCAGCCCTAGCCCCCCATCGCCCTGCCACTGCAGCCACCGGTGGCCTCCACCTACAGGAGGTAACCAGGTGGGCCAATCAGGGGATGGCGATGGCTGGCTAGTGGCCGGCCCTGGCCCCCTGACCACCCCTCTGCCACCGCTGGTCACAGCCATCGCCCCCCATTCCCATCCCCTCCCTCTGTCTGCTGGCATGCGCCTTGGCTGGCCTGGTGCCACCTGCTCACTGGTTCTGCCCCCCGCCGACTGGTTGTTCTGCCATTTGGTTGATTTGCATATTATGCTTTTATTACATAGGATATATATATATATTTATATGTATATATTATATATATATATTATATATATATATGGTACAATCAGTCAGTGTAATCTTATACAGCACTAAAAAGAAATGAGCATTCAAGTCATGAAAAGATGTGGAGGAAATTTAAATGCATACTTAGGAGAAACAAGCTGATATGAAAAGGCTACATACTATGTGATTCCAAATGTATGGCATTCTAGAAAAGGCAAAACTATGGAGACAGGAAAGGAATCAGTAGTTACCAGGGATTAGAAGTTGGGGGAGGAACATTAATTGGTGGGGCATAGAAGAATGTAGAGCAGTGAAAATACTCTATATGATAACCATCATGATAGAAATATTTTATTATTTATTTGTCCAACCTCATACTATGTGCAACACCCAGAATGAATCACAGTGTAAACTATGGACTTTGGGTGATTTTTATGTGTCAATGTACTGGTAGGTTCATCAATGCAACAAATGCATCATTCTGATGAGGGATATTGATAATGAGGAAGGCAACGCATGTGTGGGGTTAGCAGATATATGGGAATACTTTTTCCTCAATTTTATTGTGAACCTAAAACTACTTTAAAGTATAAAGTTTTACTCAAAAATAGTCAATGTCTATTTCTATATTAACATGAGTTAATATAAAAATATTATCATCCCAGTTTGTACAGAAAAATCAACCCAAGCCATTAAGCTCAATTAATGCTTCACAGAGGAGGCAACAGCATATAATGGAATAAAGACAGTCTCTTCAATAACTGGTGTTGGGAAAATTGAACAGATACATGCAAAAAAAAATGAAACTAGACCACCAATATGTACCATATATAAGAATAGATAAAATGCTTAAATGTGAGTCATGAAACCATAAATTTCCTGGAAGAAACCATAGGCAGCAAAATCCCAGACATCTCTGGTAGCAATATGTTTGCCGATATATTCCTAGGGCAAGGGAAACAAAGGAAAAAATAAACAAATGGGACTGCATTAAAAAAAAAAGTGCTTCTGCACAGTGAAAGAAACTATCAACAAAATGTAAAGGGAGCCCACTATATCAGATAACATATTTTGCAATGAAACATCTAATAGAGGATTAATTTCCAAAATATATAAGGAACTCATACAATTTAACAAAAGGAAGACAAACAATCTAATTTAAAAGTGGGCAAAGGACCTAAATAGACACTTCTCCAAAATGGACATGCAGATGGCCAAAATGATGAAAAATGCTCATGTCACTAATCATCAGAGAGATGCAAATTAAAACGACAATGATGTACCACCTCACACCTGTCTAAATGGCTACCATCAACAAATCAACAAATGAAAAGTCCAGGTGAGGATGTGGAGAAAAGGGAACCCTAGTACATTGCTAGTGGGAATGCAGATTGGTGTAGCCACTATGGAAAACAGAATGGAATTTCCTAAAAATTTTAAAAATGGAAATGCCATTTGACCTGTGATCCCACTTCTAGGAATATATCCTAAGAAACCTGAAACATCAATCAGAAAGAATATAGGCACCCCTATGTTCATAGCAGTATAATTTACAATAGCTAACTAAGATCTGGAAATGGCCCAAGTGCTCAGCAGTAGATGAGTGGATAAAAAAGCGGTGGTACATTTATACCATGGAATACTATGCATCAGTAGATCTCTTACCCTTTGGGACAGCGTGGAGAGACCTGGAGAGTATTATGCTAAGCGAAATAAGCCAGTCAGAGAAAGACAAGTATCACATGAATCTTAAGAACAAAATCAACTAATTATCAAAATAGATTCAGAGACATAGAAGCATGGAACAGACTGTGAAATCTCAAAGGAAAAGTGGGGATGGATCAGTCAGTGGGAGGACATTAACCAAATGACTTATACGCATAACCCATGGACACAGACAATAGTGGGATGAAGGCCTGGGGTGGGGGGCAGATGCAGGCTAGTAGGGTCCAATGAGGAGAAAGGGGGGCATCTGTAATACTTTCAACAATAAAGATAAATTTAAAATTTTTTTATTTTGTTTTGTAACAAGCTGCCCATTATCCATGAAGTATGCGTTACATGATTCTGTTGCACCTTTTAAAACTTTAGATAATCTAATTTATATTCAGCAAGGATGTTTAAATGAATATATCCGGTTGACTTTATTCTCAGTGTTCCAAATCCCTTTATATTTCTCTTTGAAAATAAAACCTGCTTAGTGTTTTGGGAGTTTGCTTCTGATCATAAATTTCTCCCTTTACCTCATAAAAATTAATCTTTGCTTAATCAAGGACAGTTATTAAACACATGAATTAGAGGAGTTCCATCTTGCAGATCATCACACCAATCAAATGTTACTATGAGAACATGAACCCATGATTTATAATAACCATAAATTAATCAGTATGTAAAATGAATAATTCACTCCCGGTAGAGCCCTTGAATTGGGGTCCTTTCATTTTCCCCAGCTCAGTGCTCTGGGAGAATTAGTGGAAAGGCATTTCATCTGACACCAACACACCTTTGTCACTGTGAGAAAGTCAAGGTGATGTTTCATCAGCAGCATGGCCTCAAGTTGACTCTATTCTCATTTCACTCTTCTGAATATTAATTGGCATAAAAGTATTTGCAGTGCTTCTCATCTATGGTACATTGGCCTCTTTTGATCACATACATGTTTAATTCATTTTTAATACATCAAGTACATAGACTTTATATTAATTATCAATACCAGTGAAGAGGTTTAACAAGTTATACAGGAGAGAAGAAAAAAACTTCCAACTGAAGAATATAATTAAAATTTGCAGGTTATTTTTCTCCCGAAAGATGTCTGTATTGACCATAATTGATACAGGGAATGGGGTAACTGAGAACATGGACAATGGCCAAAACTAAGAATTAGGAAGTGACCAAGGAGTACACCAAAATCTGCAAATACATCAGGAATGAATGCTATGAATTGGGACTAGAAAGAAAGGTACTTTCATATATTTTAGGTCAGAGTAGAAAAAGACCATGGAAGCGTATGGGAATGATGTGTCCAGAAGAGCATAGGTAAGGAATGTGTACAGGGGGCTGTGTATCAGTTGCTGCATACCTGCTGATGAGGAGAATATCAGAAGATCAGAACAGAAGAAGGAGATGGGATTTGAGACTAATTTAAATATAACAGCATTCTTTCCCCTAACAAAGTATACTTGCCTTTAATAGAACACATTCCAATTCCAGTTAAATAACTTGGTAAGTCCGCTAAACTAGAAAGTAGCAAAGTCTGCAATCAATGTCTGCTCTCCCAGTTTTTAGTTTTTGATATTTTTACTGTGCTACATTTCTCACATTGTAACCATATTTAAATTTCTGTTTTTTGCTTGGAGTGGAGATTATCCAGAGAGCATGTACTTCTTAGGTCTTGAAAATAGAAGATGGAAGAGTTTGAGTCTTTTCTGTTATCTACAGAAAAACCTATTAGTCCCAGATGAATTCAAAGGGTAATGTTCTCTCTTTGCTCATTTATTCCATCCTGTGCAGAGATGTGCCCAAGGGATGAGCTAGTTTCTCAAAGAGAAGTGTAGATTTTTAAAAATATTTTTTTATTTTTATTTCAGAGAGGAAGGGAGAGGGAGAAATAGAAAGATCAATGATGAGAGAGAATCATTGGTAGACTGCCTCCTGTGTGTCCCCTACTGGGTTTTGAGCTACAATCTGGGCATGTGCTATGACCAGGAATCAAACCATGACCTCTTGGTTCATAGGTCAACGCTCAACCACTGAGCAACCTCAGGTGGGCCAGAAGTGTATATTTTAACTCCTAATTATTTAGGGATGAGGGAAGGATTGGATAATGAGCTACTCTGGCATAAATGGAGGTGATGTTTGGCTGAACTGAAGAGAATGTTCATTTCAGGCTAAGGGCTAGATATTTCTTAATATTTTGAGGCAATATATACACCTAATGATAAGCCAGAGATTTTGTGGGTTCCCAGTAAAATTGACATATTTGAAACCCATACATAGGCCTGATCACTGGTGTATGAGTCAAGAAACAGCTGGTATACAGGTTCACTTCCAGGACACTTGAGGAGCTTGCAAAATATTATTGACAACAGTCACATTCTGCATGGTACATGAAAGCTACTGCTCTAAAAAATGTGTCTAGGTAGGAGAGTCCCTTTTTGTTCAGCATGGTGGGGAGAAAACAGGATTTTGGTTAAAAAAAAAAGCCTAATGAGAATAACAGTGCTCTAAAAGTTAACAAAATAGATTGAAACAAAAATAACCACTTAAATATTGTTGAAGGAAAAAACAGAGTTAATAAAAGCATTTGACAATTTCCCAAAATGAAACATTGATATATCAAAAATTCAAAGATGAAAAAATAGTTCCTTTTTAATTGAAATTCAGTTAACATATGAAGAATGAACCTATCCCAAGGGATTAGTACAATGATTTTGACAACTGTACATATCCATGAAGCCATTATCCAAATAAGATACAGAATGTTTCCAACACCCTGGAGAGTTCCCTCACACATCTTCCCAGTATACATTCTGTTGTCTCTACCCAAAGGAGGAAGAACTTACTTACTTCTACCACCACTGATTAGTTTTTACATGTTCTTGTGCTGTCTATCTATCTATCTATCTATCTATCTATCTATCTATCTATCTATCATCTATCTATCTATCTATCATCTATATCTATCCATATATTCATCTACTAATAGTACGTATGTATTATTTGTGTTTGGCTTCTTTAGTCAATGACATTTATTCATGTTACTGATTGTATCAGTAGTTTGCTTCTTTTACTGCTGAATAGTATTCCACTGGACCATTATACCACATGTTGTTTGTCCATTTTCCTGTTTTGAACATTTGGGCTGTTTCTGGTTTGGGAATATTATGAATTAGCTGCAATGATAATTTTCATGCAAGAATTTTTGTGTATATGTTTTCATTTGTTGTAGAAAAATACTCAGAAATGGAACTGTGGCCGATAGGGTTTGATGAATTTTTAATTTTGTAGGAAACTTTCCCCTTTCTTCCCTTTAAAAGTAGGTTTTGAACTCTTCATACACTTATGTATTTTATTTCATAAGGAGTTTTACTGAGATGAAAAAGAGTAATGAGTATTAAAAGGAAACCTCCACACACACCCTCCCCCAAGAAAAACATCTAGTTCCTATCATCAGTTGGAAATAAAATAGAGGAATACTCCATTTAGCCCACTTCTGAGGACAACAGAGGGGGGTCTTCTGGTTTGACAAAGGGTAAGCAAGCTCTATGGGATATATTTCTAGTGAAGATTATTAAGAGTTGAAAAAGGCAAGTTCATTCCTTTTGGAGGTGGATCACATTTGAAAAAAGATTGAAGGGAAAAATACAGCCACAGTGGAATATTATTCAACCATGAGAAAGAAGAAAATCCAACTATCTGTGACAATTATATACATAATATATAAACATAATAATATAAATATTTTCTTTCTCATATATGTATATATAATACATAATATATAAATAATATTTTCTTTATCCCTTCATCTGTTGATGGACACTTAGGCTGTTTCCACATCTTGGCTATTGTGAAGAATGCTGCAGTGACCATGGGGGTACAAATATGTCTTTGAAATGGTGATGTAATTTCCTTTAGATGTATACACACATTGGGATTGCTAGACCATCCTAGTTTTATTTTTAAATTTTCTGGGACCCTCCATACTGTTTTCCACAGTGGCTGTGCCAATTTACATTCCCACCGATATTGTTCTGTGTGCAAGGGATCTCTTTTCTCTACAACCTCAACCTCAACAGCATTATCTCTTATCTTTTTTATAACAACCATTCCAACAGGCATGAGGAGTTTTATGGTTTCAGGTCTCACATTTAAGTCCTTATTTCATTTCAAGTTAATTTTTGTGAATGGAGTGGTCCTGGAGAAGATCTCTTTGTGTTGAATTGTTTGGGGACCTATGAGCTTCAGGAACCTGAATGTCCAAATCTCTTCCCAGTTTTAGTAAGTTCTCAGCCATTATTTTCCTAAAGAAACTTTCTATTCCTTTCTCCCACTCTTTTCCTTCTGGGACACCAATAATGAATTGTTTATTTTCTTAGTGATATCTCATAAGTCTTGTAGGCTTCCTTCATTTTATAATTTTTTTTTCTTTTGTGCTCCTCTGGTTGGATAATTAAAAATGATATGTCTTCAAGTTACTGATGCTTTCTTCTGCTTGGTCCAACTTGCTCTTTATGGTCTTTATTGAATTCTTAAGTTCAGTCATCATAGTCTTCAGCTCCAACATTTGTTTGGTTCTTTTTTATGTTTTCATTGCAAACTTTTTTCAACATGAACTTTTCACTTTGTTCTGCTGTTTTCCTGTTTTCTTCTAGCTGCTGAGCATCCATATAACAGTTATTCTTAATTCTGTGTCAGGTAATTCATGCATTTCTGTTTCGTTGTGATCAGTTCCTGGAGGTTTACTATGTTCCTTTGGTGTTGTCATTCTTCCCTGATTCCTCAAGGTTCCTATAGCCTGGTATAGGTGTCTGCACATTAGAAGAAGTAGTCATTTCTTCCAGACTTTATGGAATGACTTTGGAAAGTAAAGACCTTTGACAGTAGGTGGAGGCACACTGAGCATGCTATGGCCCCCAATCTAATGATTCAAGGCACCAGAGGTGTGTGCAAGGCAGCTCTGGATTCAGGCAAGGCACATATTATGTCTCACCACTTAGGCTGCTGAGATTCATAACACCAACCACTGCATGATCCTTCACAAGTGTTTCAGGGGGTTTGCAGTGGCTGCAAAGACTGTAGGAGTCCTCAGAAATACCTCAAGGTCAAGTGGCTAGAGACCAAGGCAGGTAGTGGTGGTGGTCAGAACCGGTGATATACATACACTCAACTGCAGGGGCTGGCTGCATGTTCCTGTGTATTTGTAGTAGCTGATTGTACAGACATGTAGTGGCAAGGGTGCAGCCAGCAGCAGGGACTAGGACCAACTGCAGGACACTAGCAGCAGTGAGGGCCTTGGTTGTTGGGGTGCATGCCTGTGACTGCAGGTTCTCACAACAGGTATGCACACAGTAGTGGAGGCCAGTTACAGTAGCCAAGCTGGTGATATGCAGGTGCACAGCTGCAGAAAATAGCTGTAAGTCAGCTCAGATATATAGGCCAGTCACCAGAGGCAGGGCCAGATCCTAGGCCTGCAAGCAGCTGTGGAGACCTTGGCTCTAGTGTGCACTTTTGTGACTAAAGAGTCTTGAGATGGGCACGCACATGGCTGTGGAGGCTGCTGATGAAAGTCAGACTGGTGGCATGCGAGTGCACAGCTGGAGGGGTAGCCCTGAGCACTCAGATGCCTGTGGGAGTCAGCACGAGGGGTCTAATCTGGCCTCTTGCATAGGTAGTTAGAGAGTCAGGGGCTGGTTGCTGGAATGGATCCCAGGCTCCAGCCGATGTGGGAGGTTGGAGCAGAGTGGGGACTTTCTAAAATGGCTTTGTCTGTGAATGCAAAAACATGTAGGCCAAAACCTTCAGAGGTGAAACCTGCATGGTTCTGTGGCAGCTGTGCTGGTTGTTGACTAGTTCAGCAGTGAAGCCTGCTGCAGTCCTATGCAGAACAAGCCCCTGCAGACCTCCGTCACTACTGCTGTGCTGTTGGTGTTGGCTGTCTCTGCCCTATTTCCCGGTTCTTCCTTAAATGTCTCAGCTTTGCCGGTATCTGAATGTGGTGAAACCAAAGTGAGTCATTTATGCAGTGCCCCCAAAAGGTTGGGGAGGTTGGTTGCTCACTCCACTCCCCCTCTCCCAGTGAGGGGAACTCTTGAGCCGGAGGTTTTCCTCTTGGCAGTGCTGGATTGGAGGATGGGATGATGCAGGCAAATGAAGCCGTTATTCCTTATCTTTCTGTATGGTTATTCGCAGGTTTCCTATCCCACTGTGTTGCTGAAGCTTCTTAAGTGAACACCTGAGCTCTCACAGAGCTATTTTTGTTCATGGATAACTCTCAACTTGTTGATTTTTGTGAGGGTTAATGCTGGAGTCCCCTATTCCTCCATCATAGGGTGATTTGAAGATGTTAATACTAAAGAAAACCAGGACTAGAAATATCCAAATCTGGCACAGCTCAATTCCCCATGCTAAGAGTCTGACAAAAAAAGAAGCAACACCCATATACAGTTAAAATTTTTATTTTCTAATAATTTTTGATGGAGTCTTTAGGGTTTTCTATGCACAGTATCATGTCATCTGCGAATAATGACAGTTTTATGTCTTCTTTTTTCAATTTGGATACCTTTTATTTCTTCTTCTTGTCTAATTGCTATGGCTAGCACTTCCAGTACAATGTCGTACAGGAGTGGTAAAAGTGGGCATCCCTGTCTCGTTCCTTTTCTTAGTTAAATAGTTTTAGTTTTTGTCCATTGAGTATGATGTTGGCTGTAGGTTTGTCATATAAGGCTTTTATTATGTTGAGGTATTATCCCTCTATTCCCATTTTGCTGAGGGTTTTTATCAAGAAAGGGTGTTGGATTTTGTCAAATGCTTTTTCTGCATAAATTGATATGACTATGTGATTTTTATCCCTCAATTTGTTTATGTGATGTATCACATTTATTGATTTGTGGATATTGTACCATCCTTGCATCCCTGGGATAATCCTACTTGGTCATGGTGTATGATCTTTCTGATGTAATGCTGGATCCAATTTGCTAGAATTTTGTTGAGGATTTTGACATCTATGTTCATGAGGGTTATTGGCCTGTAATTCTCTTTCATTGTGTTGTCTTTATCTGGTTTTGGTTTTGGTATTAGGGTAATGCTGGCTTCATAGAATGAGCTTGGAAGTGTTCCTTCCTCTTGAATTTTTTGGAATCATCAATTAATATTTGACAAAGGAGGCAAGAACATACAATGGAGTCAAGACAATTTCTTCAATAAATGGTGTTGGGAAAATTGAACAGATACATGCAAAAAAATGAAATTAGACCATTAACTTATACTATACACAAAAATAAACTCAAAATGGATAAAGGACTTAAGCATAAGATGGGAAACCATAAAAATATGAGAGGAATCCACAGGCAGCAAAATATGCCAAAGCAATATCTTCACCGATACAGCTCCTGGGGCAATGGAAACTAAAGAGAATATAAACAAATGGGACTACATGAAAATAAAAAGCTTCTGTACAGCAAAAGAAATCATTAACAAAACAACAAGAAAGCCCACTGCATGGGAGAACATATTTTCAAATGTTATCGCTGATAAAGGTTTAATCTCTAACATTTACAGGGAACTCATACAACTTAACAAAAGGAAGATAAACAACCCAATAAAAAAAGTGGGCAATGGACCTAAATAGATACTTTTCAAAAGAGGACATAAGGAAGGCCGAGAGACATATGAAAACATGCTCAAAGTCACTAATCATCTGAGAGATTCAAATCAAAACGACAATGCGGTTCCAACTGACACCTATCAGAATGGCTATCATCAACAAATGACAAGTGCTGGTGAGGATGCAGAGAAAAAGGAACCCTTGTGCACTGCTGGTGGGAATGCAGACTGGTGAAGCCACTGTGGAGAACAGTATGGAGTATCCTCAAAAACTAAAAATGGGACTCCCATTTGACTCAGTGATCCCACTTCTAGGAATATATCCCAAGAAACTAGAAACACCAGTCAGAAAGGACATATGCACCCTTATGTTCATAGCAGCACAATTAACCATAGCTAAGATTTGGAAACAGCCTAAGTGCCCATCAGCAAATGAGTGGATTAAAAGACGGTGGTACATCTACACAATGGAATACTACGCTGTGGTAAAAAAAAAAAAAAGGAATTCTTACCATTTGCAACAGCATGGATGGAACTGGAGAGCATTATGCTAAGCAAAATAAGCCAGTCAGAGAAAGATAAATATCACATGATCTCACTCATTTGTGGAAAATAATGAACAACATAAACTGATGAACAAAAACAGATCCAGAGATAGAGAAGCATAGATCAGACCGTCAAACCTTAGAAGGAAGGTATGGGAGGGTGGGGGTAAGAGGGAGAGATCAAGAAAAGGACTTGTATGCATGCATATAAGCCTAACCAATGGACACAGACACCAGGGGAGTCAGTGGGGGGTTGGAGGGCAATGGGGAGATAAGGACACATATGTAATACCTTAATCAATAAAGAGAAAAATATTATTTTCCTCAACCTGTATTTTTCTTGCAATACTATCTCCAGAATTCAAACAGAAATTTCAAGACACATAAAAAGGAAGAAAAAAAAAGTTGTTTTGTTAAATGATGAAAGAGTCAGTGGAACTAGACCTAAACATTGTCTGTTATCGAAACTAATACACAGATATTGAAATGCTATTAATAATATATAAAAAGATTTAATAGAAAATGTGAACAACATGCTAAATAAGGGGGGATTTGTGCTTGCAAAATTTTACCCTCTAATATTGGCTCCTTCTCCATTTGTTCCTATCTAAACCAGGTATGTACTCCCAATACTTGGCTCACCCAGTTAAATCTGAAGCAATGTATACAGGAATTTGCTATTTTCTGTTTCTCAATCATATTTCAAGCTACTTCTAGCTAAGTAATCTCATATAGTCAGGGGACTTTTAATTTCATCTCTACATTTGTTATGACTTCCAAATTCTTATCTGTAGTTCTGACCTTGCTCTTGTATTCCAGTTCTTATATATCTCATTGCTTGTTTGGAAATTCTACTTAAGCTAATATATCTCAAATTTATCTAGTTTATTTTTCTTAAATAGCCCTTTAACTGCCATTTCCCCAGACATTTTTACCTTGGTAAATAGCATTACTTTCTATCAAGCCATAAAAGTCAAAACCATAGGACTCATCTCTAACTCTTCATACCATTTCTTATTCCATCCATTGGAATATACGGTAGATTTCAACTCTAACCATATTGCAAATTCACTTCTGTTTCCATTATTGCTTTCCCCTGGACAGATGCAGGAATGAAACTTGTCTCCTTGTTTGTATTTATGCCCCATTCATTTAGTCTCCAAATACCTACGAGAGTGATTTATGAAACATACAATGAAAGCATATTGCTTTCCTGCTTAAAATCTTCTCTTTGCTCTTTCCCAAAATTAGAAAGAAAAATCCAAATTCAATATCCAGGTTTTACAGCACATAAACTGGGGCATGCCCCGGGCTCCAATCTGACGTGTTTACTTGCTCCCTTTGATCCAGGCACACGTCTCTGTTTCCCAAAACTACAGAGTCATTTCCAGTTCAGAAGCAGTTCAGCAGCTCTTTACTTTCCCACAAGTCTGTTCTCTCTGTTTTTCCTCGGTTTGTTTTTGTGTGCTTAATTTGAGGCTAACTCCTTGTCTGCTGGTTTAAGCTACTGAAAAGTCTACTAACTACTTTTCAAGTAAAGCTGTTCTTTAACCACTGCCTATTTTACATTACTAACTACATTACTAATATTTTTCTTCTAATAGTAGTGCTTAACCCTACTTTACACATTCTCTTAAACTTAC
The DNA here is from genome assembly GCF_027574615.1 of Eptesicus fuscus. Classification (NCBI taxonomy): domain Eukaryota; kingdom Metazoa; phylum Chordata; class Mammalia; order Chiroptera; family Vespertilionidae; genus Eptesicus; species Eptesicus fuscus. The sequence goes on along the minus strand of NC_072478.1, from coordinate 38,048,678 downwards.
TTATCTGATTGTTTACTGTGTGTTACCCTGCTGTTGCAGGTAAAAGTTTAATAAATATCAGGGCCTTCATGGCATTTTCAAGTCTGTATCTCCAGGAGTAAAAACAGTTCCCCAATCCCATATAATAAAAGCCTAATATTCTACGTGTCCAGTCTTCTGGTCATCCGTTCAACCAATCAAAGTGTAATATGCTAATGATATGCTAAGGCTGCTTAACCACTTGATATGATGTGCACTGACCACCATGGGGCAGACAGTCCACCAGTCTACCAGTCACTATGACATGCACTGACCACCAGAGGGAAGACACTCTGATAGGTAGGTTAGCTTGCTGCTGGGGTCCGGCCGATTGGGACTGTGCGAGACAGTCCGGTCACACCCTGGAGCCCTCCCGTGGCCTCCCAGGCTGGTCAACCTCTCATGTCCCTCCCCGGCCCTGATTGTGCACTGCTGGGGTCCCTTGGCTTGGCATGCGCCCGCTCATAATCCAGTACACCTTGGGGGATGTCAAAGATCTGGTTTCTGCCCAATCTTGCTCAATGCAGGAACTGCCCCTGGTGGTCACTGCGTTTCCACAGGGGGAGCCCCACTCAGCCAGAAGCTGGACTCATGGCTGGCGAGTGCAGCGGCGGTGGTGGGAGCCTCTCCCACTTCCGCAGCAGCGCTGAGGATGTCCAACTGACGGCTTAGGCCCACTCTCCATGGGGACATCCCCTAAGGGCTCCCGGACTGCGAGAAGGTGCAGGCCAGGCTAAGGGACACCTCCCACCCTGAGTGCACAAATTTTGTGCACTGGGCCTCTAGTTATACCAATAAATGTTTGTTTAAACACTAAAATTTAATTATATGAGAATCACAATATATACTTTGACATAACTGCCATTTCATAACATTATCCCCTCATTGCTTTATTTGTTTCTTAAATATCCCCCAAAGCATCTTTGTTTTTTTTAATAGTACAGATTTTCAAGTCTTCAGAGGAGACTGTGGGGACAATTTATTTTCCCAGCTTGACAACAACATCGTTCAACACACACACCGTGTATCACTGGGATAAGCAGAGTGACAAAAAATGAAACATAAGGCATTCATATTTTTAAAATTTATTTATTAAGCATTGTGGAGCAGTTACTGACATCAGTAAAAATATTTTGTTGTTGTTATCTGAGTTCACATCAAAGTGACTTCAATTCAATATGCTTTTATCCTAACAGTTTCAAGTCAAATACCAAGACTCAGACTAACATTACTGGCAAACATTAAATCATATTTATGACAAGATTTTCTCCATAAAATTAAGGAAGTAACTTCATGTATTTATAATATTTAAACATTAATTTCTTTTAATAAAATTGGTTCTTCAATTTAGGCAACTGTTCTTATTTCAGCTGAAGAAGACATAATTACTGTATTATAATTATATTAGAACTTAATTTTTTACTAGAACTTAAGTATTTATTTAAATATGTACTATTTATGTGTGTTAAGGGATTAATGAAATTAGTTGGCTTATAGCAAATGCCTCAAATAAATCCACAAGTATCCACATTAATCTACAAATAATATTTTAGGCTATAGATTTAGCATTGAAATGGGTTATGAACACTTTATATTAAAATTCAGTTTTCCTTAAGAGTGTTTTAACTTTTCAAAAAGAAAAATGAGCCGAGACCGGTTTGGCTCAGTGGATAGAGCGTCGGCCTGTGGACTGAAGGGTCCCAGGTTCGATTCCGGTCAAGGGCATGTACCTTGGTTGCGGGCTCATCCTCAGTGGGGGGTGTGCAGGAGGCAGCTGATCGATGTCTCTCTCTCATCGATGTTTCTAACTCTCTATCCCTCTTCCTTCCTCTCTGTAGAAAGTCAATAAAATATATTAAAAAAAAAAAAAGAAAAATGAGGAATGATCCTAAAGGAGGGGACATAACTTTGGTATCTGGGGCCTCCAGAAGACGTATGTTAGTGTATACATAGTCTCAATGTTAAATTGTCACTAATATTGCTGTAGTACCTCATAAAATTTTTCTTTGTTATATAACCCATTTAAAATCTTGAAAAATAATTCCATATATTTAAAATATACTTAGTCTAATTTATATAATCAAGAGACTATGTCAATAAAATAGATAATTATAGCTCAGATTTCACTAAGCATATATAGTAATTGTAAATTTGAAACAGAACTAAATCTAAAATGTTATTTTACTATTCAAAAAAATCTCAAAATGAGCCCTGGCCGGTTTGGCTCAGTGGATAGAGCATAAGCCTGCAGACTCAGGGGTCCCGGGTTCGATTCCAGTCAAGAGCATGTACCTTGGTTGCAGGCACATCCCCAGTGGGGGTGTGCAGTAGTCAGCTGATTGATGTTTCTCTCTCATCAATGTTTCTAAACTCTCTCTCTCCCTTCCTCTCTGTAAAAAATCAATAAAATATATTTTAAAAATCTCAAAATGATAAATATCTAAGAGTGCCCTGACTTCTGAGTATAACTGATATTTTGCTTATGCGGTCTGCTTAAATTATAAATGTCAAACAATTGGCAATTGAAGAATGAAATAGGTAATACAAGAATTTTAATATTTTGAGGCTAACCTATTAGTTGTTCCCTTCAAATATTAATTATTATTTTTCTATTCTTTATACAGTTTTAGCATTTTCCATTACACTGTTTAATTCATTGTTATTCTACTTAATGCCAACACTGTTCTGTTTAGCCATGAAGATCATGCCTATTCACAATCTTTATTTAGGTGAAGAAATGGAAAGCAATTTTAATATTATGAGAAATTATAGCCTAGGAAAAAAATTTGTGGAAAAAAGCTCTTAAGAAGCAAATATAAATATATTATTAATGTCCTATTTTTTTAGTAATGATCCTTCCCAATGGGCCTTAGAGTCTTAGAAAACCAATAATACCTAATGTGTTTTACACATTTCCTATATTTGTCCTCAACATTTTTTAAAATATTTGAATCAAGAAGAAGTTGAATTTGAAGAAAAAGTACCTCTCCATAGCTATAATTTTTCATTGGCTATTTCTATAAATCACTTCTTACCCCAGCATCATACTGTTTGCCATGTCATGAAACTATGGGCCCTTTCTCTGTTTTACTACTTGAGAAATTACTCAGGCATATCATAGACAGCTCTTCCTCTCTTTATACAGTAACACACTTTAGTTATTAATTAATGCATATGAAGGTCCGTCTTTATTTTAGCAGAATATCCCAGTGAGAAAAACCTTATACTGTGAATAAATTTGCCCGTGTTTTAATAAAAACATTTGGAAGAGATAGTAAACCAAAGGATGAAAAGACAAGGAAAGAGAAATGAGGTGGGGAAGAGTTTAAATCAATTCCCATTTTAGGTTCAAGTATCTTCCAAATATGGGTTTGAAATATTATAACAAAATAATGTTTGATAAGAGATTCTAATCTTTAACCACAGGAGAATTTTTACAATGAACAATACTGATGATTTTAATAGTTATTTCCTAAGTGTCTTTTTACTAAATAAACTCTATTCAGTTGCAAGGATTTTATGCTTTTGACAAATTGGTTCTGTTTAAATGCCCAGCAAGACTTAAAGTGACATTAATGTAACACTGCTAGTGGACTAGAGAAATGATTGAGTTCATTTAATATAAATTAAATTGTACCTGCCAAGTAAATTATAAACCCAAGATATGAAACTGGTTCATATAAAAATGTTTCAGTGCAGTCAATACGGCAGTGGGCTGATGAACTCCTATCTACAGTACTGAGGAATGTTAATCACAAAAACATGCTTTATCAGTTTAAGAGTTTTATTTCTAGAAATTGCATTGCTTTCTTATTGTTATACTAGAGGTCTGGCGCATGAAATTGGAGTGCGGGTACGGTCCGTAGGCCTGGCCTGAGATCAGGGCCATCTTCCCAGGCCGCCTGCAGCCAGCCCCAACCCGCACCACCACCCCCCTGGTTCCCCATTCGCCATTGGGCGATTGGAGCCTGCTGGCCAGGGGAAGGAACTGAGAGGTGATCAGTACCCCTCATAGTGACTGGTTGAGCGGTCATTCTGGTCATTCCACCATTAGGGTCAATTTGCATATTACCCTTTTATTATATAGAATAGAGGCCAGGTGCATGGGTGGGGGCCGGCCAGACTGTCCTGATGGGGGCACCGGAGTGGGGTGGGGGGGGTCCCTGCTGGGGTGCAGGGCCAGCCAGGGCGAGAGACTGTGGGCAGTTTTCAGGCTAGCCATGCCCCTGATTGGCGTGAGGGTCCCTGCTGGGGGGCAGGGCTGGCCAGGGCGAGGGAACACGGTCATGCTGGTCTCTGGTCGTTACACCATTTCGGTCGCTGGGCTTTTATTATACCAGACTAGAGGCCCAGTGCATTAATTTGTGCATGGGTGGGGTCCCTCTGGGTGACCTACAGGGATCAAGCCAAAACCCACAGTCCAACACCACCTGCAGCTCCTACCTGCCGCTCCTGCTCATCCGGGCCCCACTGTGCCTGCCGTGGGCTCGCGTCAAATCAGTCCTTATCGGGAGAGGCTCGCACCAGCACAGCAGCACTTGCCAGTCGTGAGCCCTGCATCTGGTGCCCTCCCAAGGGGAGTGGCCTGCGGGATCTGGCTGAAACCAGCTCTCTGACATCCCCCAAGTGGTCCCATATTGTGAGGGGGCACAGGCCAGGCCAAGGGACCCCACCAGTGCACAATTGGGGCTGGGGAGGGCCCACAGGAGTGCAGCCCATTTCGCTCAGTCCTGATCGGCCGGACCCCAGCAGCAAGCTAACCTACCAGTCAGAGTGTCTGCACCTGGTGGTCAGTGCACTACATAGTGAGCGGTTGAGCGGCCTTAGCATTTCATTAGCATATTACGCTTTGATTAGTTGAACAGTTGACCAGTCACCACATGACTGGACACTTAGCATATTAGGCTTTTATTATATAGGACTTTTCACATGTAATTTTAGTCCCCTTCCCTTTCTTAATTTACACAACAAAGTTTCAAATGTTCTTTAGAATAGAACCAAAATTAATATACCCCAAGAAACTAGAAACACCAATCAGAAAGAACATATGCACCCCTATGTTCACAGCAGCACAATTTACCATAGCTAAGATTTGGAAACAACCTAAGTACCCATCTGCAGGTGAGTGGATTAAAGAACTGTGGTACATCTATACAATGGAATACTACGCTGCTGTAAAAAAGAAGGAATTTTTGCCATTTGCTATAGCTTGGATGGAACTGGAAAGCATTATGCTAAGCGAAATAAGTCAGGCAGAGAAAGATATATATCACATGATCTCATTCATTTGTGGAATATAATGAACAATATAAACTGATGAACAAAAACAGATCCAGAGACAGAAACATGGATCAGACTGTCAAACCTCAGAGGGAAGGTAGGGAAGGGTGGGGTAAGGGGGAGAGATCAACCAAAGGACTTGTATGCATGCATATAAGCCTAACCAATGGACACAGACACCAGGGGGGTGAGGGCATGAGTGGGGTTTGGGGAGCAATCGGGGGATAAGGACACATATGTAATATCTTAATCAATAAAGAAAATAAAAAATAAAAAAAACACCACTTTTTAAAGGCCCTAATCATGCCTATGTACTCTTAGTTTTATTCAAACTTACTACTCCCTTTTTTATCCAGGCAGATTTTTTTCTTTATATTTGTATTCTGTTCCTATTCCCATCTTAGATGCTGAGGTGTTCTCAATAATGTCACTTTACATTTATTATTGATCCACCTTTGAGATTCAGCAAAAAGTAAAATTCTTCCACTGAGCAAAACAGATCACAGTATTTTATTTGGTGAAATAGAATGCAGTTATTGATCAGTCCTTTATCCCTATAATCATATCAATTTATATAAAATATCTCCCATTGCATTAATATGCTTGTCATCTATTTATATATACAAATACACATTTATTTATGTTTCACTAGATTGCAGTTTAACTCTATAGTTTTATATTAAAAATAAGATGTATAAGCATATTGAACAGAATTTGTAAAATCATGGAAAAAAAGGGCTTTGAAATATCTATAAAAATTACATATTAGAATTATCTCTAAACATTTAAAAATGATAATTTCCATTACATTTTGTTTTTATCTATTTCCTTTAAAAATCAGAACTGCTGACCATATTTTTGTGTATGAATGTATGTGTTCTTATCACTAATTTTCAATGAACATTTTAAATATATTACATTCATTTCAGTTACTTCCCTTTTTGTGATTGTTTAAATTTGTAATCCTTGATTTAAGCAATGGTGGAAACGTTTTTGCAAGTAGTTAGGAAAAGTGTTTTGTAGAATATATTGAAGATTTCTCAATAAATTAATATCAGATGGAAAAACGTAGAATGAGTTTTCACCATTCTTTTCATCTGATTTATTTTTAACTGTACATTTCCTTAGTTCTTAGGAACTGAAATTAATCCTGTTATCATAAGGGCATTTCAAGTTTGTTTCATAGGAAATAATAATGCTCTGTAGCTTTTTCAAGTGTTCAAATGAATATAAATAATTAGTTTTAATAATGTTGCTTCATCATAAAATTTCCAAATGATATCAGAGCATCCAGTGTTTTTATAGTGTGATGTCTGCTAATGTTTTAGGAGGGGTAAAGAGGTTTCTATTCTGCCTAATTTCTTCAAAGGCAATCACCTCTCTTAAACTCCAATGCAGCCCAGGCCTTTCCAAGCAGAATTTTTTAATTCTTTGGCCATCTTAACTATTTTAAGTCCATTTGAACTGAGGCAAGTTTTCCTTATGCAAGCTTTTTCTTTTTTAATCTGGTGCTATTAAGTAGGGTATTTTTCTTGGGTTATTAGCCATAAGGCTGATGTTAGCAGAGAGGTTCTGGTCACCATTTTCTTATACATAAAGCCAACACAGATGAAGGCAGAACATATTTCTGTGTGCCTTGTTCCATCTGAGCCTGATCCAACCAAAATCTGCTTATTCCGAATAAGGGCTGTATTAGTTTCTTAGGGTTGCCACACAAATGGCCATAAATGGGAGCTTAAAACAACAGAAATTTATTATTTCATTATTCTGGAGGTTAGAGAAATCTGAAATCATGGTGTCAGAAGAGTTTTTTTCCTTCTAGGTTCTCACAGAGAGAATCCATCCTAAGCCTCTCTCCTAGCTTCTCATGGCTAGTCCTTGGTGTTCTTTGGTTTATCGATGTATCACATCAATGTCGGCCTGTGTCTGTACATGGCATTCTCCTGGCATGTGTCTCTGTGTCTGTCTTCTCTCGTCTGCTTAAGGACACCAGTCATATTGAATTTAGGGCCCATCTTAATCAAGTATGATCTCATCATAACTAATTATATCTGCAAAGACTCTATTTCAAAATAAGGTCACATTCACAGGTTCCAGGTGAGCATAACCTTTTTTTTGGGGGGTGGGACTATTCAACCCAGCTCATGGACCATTACATTTCATTCCACTATTTTTTAGTAGTTTGTTTTGACTTTCAGAAATTTAAAAAGAAAATGTATTAACCTATATTCACAACTCATCTCTTGTGTTTAAAATAAAACAGCTATATTGCCTATCTTTTCTTTCTCTATGTACATTAAGCATACACTTAGTATTGCTTTTGATCATTCTTTGAAGTTTCCTAATGGTTTATGTTCATTATAAATCATTAAATATCTGTTTTATAATAAAATTTATATTTTAATCATGCTTAGACAAGCAAGTGTTGAGAAATTTTATTTGTATTTCCTATCATTAAAATGTATTCATTAGAAGGAAGCAAGTATCAGAATTTTATTTATTCTATTTTGTTTTCTCAACAAGATTGGACATAAAACAACAGCATAAGGTATTTGTTTTTTAAGAAGTGAAAACATAGCATTGTAGGAAAATTCAAGCCAAATAATATATGCTTTGTTAGAGAAAAAAAAATTTGATGAGGTCTGTAATGTGTGGGATTAGAAAAATAAATTATTTTTTGGGTGGAGGGAGGACCAGGCATTTATTTTTTTCAGTGCAATGGTATCAAGGACTAAACACCTATATTAGACCAATTTCAAGTGAACATGATTTAATCATTTCTAGACATTAAAATCTACCTATTTAACTTATATTAAAAGCATTCTCTTTTGTCAATTTCCTCATTTCACTATCTTAGTATTACCATCTGACATTCCTGAGGTAAGTTTTCATCTGTCCTTTGAACTTACATACAAACTGTCAGTATAGATTCTTTAGCATTTAAGAGCAGCTACAATTAAGTTTCTTGGGAAAAATGAGACAATCTCTTCCAACAGAACTAATGGAAGCACAATTAATGCAATTGATACCTTCTATAAAATAGCATTCAATTGGATAACAAATAGAAAACACAGACTTATACTGTCTTAGGGAAAAATTTAATTCTCATGTGCATTGAAAGCCACAGGCAGAATTTTCTGCTTCTCTTTGAAATTACGAAAGCATATTTACCAATTCTAGAAGTTTTAATATTTTAATACTTTGAGAACAAACTTGAATAATTTTTAGAATGAAATATACTATTTCAGATGTATTAAGTGGGGTAATATTTTTCAAAGAAAAAAAAAAGGCCATTTGTCCTAATCATATATCATTGCTGCTTAATTCATGCCTAAGGTTTGTTTCTAGCTGTATTATACTTTTGAGCAACAAACATTCTTTCAGGCATGTCTTGTTAATCATTTAATTAGTTTATAAAACACTTTAATTTCCTCTCACAGTCAGTATGAGATTAAAGAGGCATTGAATGGATGACAGGATAAATTTTTTTAATTAATTTAAAAAGAGAAATGAGATTAAGAATGAAAAAATTCAAAAAAATCAAAAGAAATAGAGATGAAAAAATTAAATTAGGTGTTAATAAGATTACGAGTTCAGAGTTTTGATTTTTTTTCTAAGAAAAGTTTCCATAACTTTTCAGTTTTCATTTTTCATACTGAAAATAGTGCATCATAAGGAAAGCAGAAGATAATTTTATGTAAAGTCAGAATTTTAATGCTTAGTATTGCTAAGATAAAGAACAAATATTAAACTTGAAATTTGAGAGGTATATTTCTAACATGAATTTAACTGCTTTTTCTTGTTGCTGGGGCTTTTAAAATTATCATTGAAATTAGGAAAACCTCTATGAAATATGATATTAAGCTACGTCTCAGCATCGTGTTTTGATTTTATGTCATAATTCACATGATCTTTACATTTTAATTCAGTGTAAAGCTTTCTGTATTAGTGAAGTCTGACAGACAATACTAAATTTGTATGCAACTTTGGGAAAATTATTGAAAATTTGTAAGTCACTGTCTCACCATCTGCAATATGGGGATTATCACCGTTCCACCTCACAAAATTGTGGTAAATATTGTTAAAAGTGAAATGATGACATAATGCATGGGAAGCATAATAAACTAGCACTTCGAATACGTTATGCTGTCTAATCTGATTATCTGTAATAATAAAAGCATAATATGCAAATTGACTGAACAGCCGAACAGCAGAAGGACCTTCCGGATGACCTTCCAGATGAAGACAGGGATGCAAGGGCTGAGGCAGCCAGGGCTGCAAAGGCCTACTATTGCATGAATTTTGTGCATCTGGCCTCTAGTACTCTATAAAAGTGAAGCTCTCCCCCACCATGCTCCTCACCACACTTCTGAGTGAAAAGGAATCTGAGGCTTAGATAATTTTTAGTAAAAAGATAAGAGAAGCTATGATATATAAACCTGAGATTTATTTAATTTTTCTTGAGTCAATAGTTTATAAAGCAAGTGATACAACTGGGAGAAAGAGACTGAGCTACGTGTACAAAATTAACTTTTAGAAACTGTAAAGTGTTAAAAGCAACCAGGGTTTGGACTGGAACACTGAGAAGCAACATCTTGTGCTATGGACTGAACTATGTCTCTCCCCACCCCCCTGACCCTCAAATTCTTAAGTCTTAACTCCCAATGTGGTATTTGTTGTTCAGAAATGTGCCTTGTAAGGGGATATTTAGTTTAAATGAGGTGCAATGGATGGGGCCCTCATGATGGAATTAGTGCTATTATAATAAAAGGAAGAGACCCAGAGCGTGCTCTCTTTCTCTCTCTCTTCAAGCACATAAAGAAGAGGTCACGTGAACACACAGTGAAACGGTAGCTATCTGCAGACCAGGAAGAAGGCCCTAACCAGGAACTGAATCTGCTGGCTCCACATTCGGGCTCAGGGCTTCAATATATGCATTGGCGTGGGGGAGAGACACAATTTAATCCATATGATTGTCAGGTCAGATTGGTGTGATCAGAGATCTCATCCATTATTGAATATTCACAACTGAATTCGAGGAGGCAAGCACTGGACAGGCTCACATGAAGCATAAAGTGATCTGTGACATGTTGGGCAGGTTTCAGGTTCTTCAGTCCCACAATGGAAATGGCTTTCTTACACCAAATAGATATTATTTTTAATAAGGTACATGGCATATCACTTCCCCTCACCTAGTGGAGAATGATTATCTTATGGATATCTTCATTTTATTGGAGCATATGTGACATTTTTCAAGGAGTTAAGACGAATAGATTATAAATTATGGGTTTATATACTCTCTACAATTCTTAATCAGAAATTACATGTTAAGAGCCTTCCATAAATAAGTACCCTCCTCCTAGCAAATAACTTAAGTCTAATAATCTTTGGGGTTATTTATGACTAGAATCACTGCATGAAAATTCATGCACTGGAGGGGGGTCCCTCAGCCTGGCCTGCCTCCTCTCACAGTCTAGGAGCCCGCAGGGGTGGGAGGCAACTCAGTGATCAGGGGAAGGCGATGCCCCATCACACCTCCACTGCTACCACTGCCGGCAGCTCAAGGCTCGGCCAGCCCTGGTTACCTGAGCCTTGGGCAGCCCTGGGCAGCTGGGCAGCTGCCACCCGAGGCTTGCCTGCACCTCCTGCTGGCCCTGGGTGGCTGGGGGCTGAGGGGACTGGGAGACTCTGGAGGCAGGTGCGCAGCCCCGGCAGGTTTGAGGGGACTGGGTGCCACCATCTTGTGGCTGTGGCTGCCGCAATCTTTGAGGGTGGGGCAGTCAATTAGCATATTCCCTCCTTATTGGCTGTGGGTGCCGCCATCTTTGGGATGGCATGAGTGTCAATTAGCATATTCCCTCTTTATTAGATAGGATATTGTCAGTGAGAATAAAGTGAATTGCTTTCCTTACATTTTCCCTCTGAAAATATCCCTCCTGCAATAATCTACACTAATAAAAGAGAAACATGCAAATTAACCATCACTTCTCTACACCCACAAGCCATGCCCACCAGCCAATCAGGAGCGAGTATGCAAATTAACCCAACCAAGATGGTGGCCGGCCACGGAGCTGGAGCAAGCAGGAGGCTTGGGTTGCCCCAGCAATGGAGGAAGCCAAGTTCCCGCCCACCCTGGCCGGCCCTGGTCTCCGCTTAAGGCTACAAAGTTTCAATTATAGAAGGTAAATAAATCCTAGATACTTGCTTCCAGCCAGCCCTGGCCTCTGCTCAAGGAGATGCTGAAAAAAAAAAGTGAAAAAAAAAAGGAGGGGCTGGGACCTTGGGTTGCTGGGGGGTGATCAGGCCAGGATGGGATGGCAGGGGCCATTGGGGGTAAGCAGCCCAGCAGGGGGGCCAGTTGGCTGTGAGCAGGTCATCACTGGGGGTCAGTTGGAGGTGATCAGGACAGCAGCAGTGGGGGGGGGGAAGGCAGTTTGGAGTGAGCAGGCCAGCAGGGGGGCAGTTGGGGGTGAGTAGACCAGCAGGGGGGCAGTTGGGGGTGAGTAGACCAGCGGGGAGGGAGAGTGGGAGTGAGCAGGACAGCAGGGGGGCAGTTGTGGGTGAGCAGGCTGGCACAGGGGGCAGTTGGGGGTGATCTGGCTGGTGGGGGGCATTTGGGGGTGAGCAGGCCAGCGGCGGAAGGCAGTTGGGGGCAAATAGGCCGGCAGGCAGAGTGGTTGGGGCAATCAGGCAGGCAGGCAGGTGAGCGGCTGGACCCAGCAGTCCTGGATTGTGAAAGGGATGTCCGACTGCTCGTTTAGGCCCAATCCCTGTAAACCGGCGTTAGAACATCCTTCGAGGGTCCCAGATTGGAGAGGGTGCAGGCTGGGCTAAGGAACACACCCCCTCTTCGGGCATGAATTTCGTGCACTGGGCCACTAGTAGTAAATAATAGCATAAGACCATTAATACTTTGGTAATTACCAGAATTTGCTTTCCAAAGATATGCAGGAATTTCTTTTATTATTTCTATCTCTTCATAGGTGTACTGATATTCTTTAATTACTGTTTAGTCTCTTATGCACAATTATTGAATATATACTAGAGGCCCAGTGCATGAAATCCATGCATGGGTAGGGTCTCTAGACCTGGCTGGCAATCAGGGCCAATCTGTGGGGCAACTGGTGGGGCAATCAGGGGGCCCCCGCTGGCACCTGCCTTGGCTGGCCTGGGGCCTGGGGCTGGGGGAAGCTCCTGTGTTGAGTGCCTGCCCCCTGGTGGTCAGTGCACATCATAGCAACCGGTTGTTCCATCAGTCGATCCACTGTTTGGTCTGCCATTTGGTTGATTTGCATATTAGGCTTTTATTATATAGGATATATATATATGGCATTTCATTGTATAATCTTCTTAAAGTAAAATTAACTTAATTGGTTTCTATATGTATTACTTAAATTCAAGACTTCATCTCAGCTTCCTGAAATACTTTCTTTTTTTTTTTTTTTTTTAATATATATTTTATTGATTTTTTACAGAGAGGAAGAGAGAGGGATAGAGAGTTAGAAACATCAATCAGCTGCCTCCTGCACACCCCCCACTGGGATGTGCCCGCAACCAAGGTACATGCCCCTGACCGGAATCGAACCCGGGACCCTTGAGTCCAAAGGCCGGCGCTCTATCCACTGGGCCAAACCGGTTTCGGCCTGAAATACTTTCTTATAGTGGCATCATAATATGTATAAAGTTTTTAAGTAAAATAGCTAAAAACTATTTACCACCAGATTGCTATGACAAAAAGATTAAAGTCACATTTTTCACACTGTCTGTAAATTAAGATTGCAGTAGCATTTCATTGTTTTTTCAACCAAAGTAAATTTTTCCATATCAGAAACAACTGGAGTGATGACTAGAGGCAATTTTTCTGTCAATTCTATAATCTATCTGGTTTGTAGATATAACTATCTTCCACCTAACACTGTTTGGGTTTTAATGGATACTTCTTTCTATATATCATTGCCTACCTATCTCCCATAAAAATAACACTCTGTCGTTCCCTCTTATTTTATTCCTTACCTACTGCACCACAGGGTTCAGGATGTACATAATAGAGAGGCTCAAATGAACAAGAAAGGGAAGAGGGAAATAATTTTTACTTGTGGCACTTGTGTCATTAGAAAAATATAAAAGCCACACTCCTCAATGATGATATACTATAATTCGACTTGACCAAAGTTTTCCCATAGTTATAGGTCTGAGTTGGCTCTCTAGGACCTTGACCACAGAACTTTGCAAACATCAGATTTCACTGTGATTCGAGTATATAATAGTTCTTCCTGGGAGAGGGTAGGAAGTACTCCCAGAATTGCTGACAACTTATGAATACAGTCATTATTGATCATTCCATTAATACTGAAAGAAAGCTCCTCTGATGACACTGTTAATAAAAGCAAATACCTTTATAAAAACAAAAAATCTGAAGAAAAACAACTATAATTGTAACCATTTCTTATAATATATTGTTATAGTTATTCTGAAAATATGCATATATTTTATGTGTATAAGCTATGAAAAATCATTGAAATTATGTCAAACTTATTCAAAAGTCAGTTAGAAGAGGCTCCTATTAAACTCAGTGTCACAATTTTAACACTGATGACCAATATTTCAAAAGTTAAAACATATAAATAGATTAAAATAATCAGATCATAAAGACATTTTTAAATAGTGACCTTTGGAAAATGTTAGGAAACAAACTCTTTAACATTTTGTAAATAAAGTGAAAAATAAAGCATTTAACCTATTATTCTTATACATCTCAAAGTAAATAATGAGACTAATTTTTATGAAATTTTATTATCCAATAAATTTCTACAAAATAATAATTAGGCTTTGCAAACCCCTAATGAAATACCAAATATAGGTAATAATTATTAATGGCTTCTAAAATCACAACAGGATGTTATGGCCCTCACATACATACAAAACCATCTATAAATATTGACAAATGCTTGAGTTTGTACCAGATAAAGGCTCTGTATCTAAAAACCAGTTTATAGGAGGGAGCTACAGAGAGAGAGAGAGAGAGAGAGAGAGAGAGAGAGAGAGGAAGACACACAAAGAGAGAGAGTAGACATTTGTAGAGGCCTGCCTGAGTCTTTGGATGCTGATCCAGTGCAGATGTAAGATAGCAGGGTAGAACACATTGGGAAGCAGTAGGCAGAACAATTCACATGGAGCTGGAAGTTGCTTTGTCAATAGCAAAATTGGAGGCCTGTACCACACAAGGATGAATCCTTATAAAGGACATATCTTTGTGGACAGACCAAAGTAGCCATAGACTAAAGGCTGCTCTGGGTCTGTCATAGAGAAAGCTTCTAAGGGGACAAAGTGATCCTCATACTGTATAACAGCATGCCAATCAAAATTTAAAAATATTTTATAAAATCCAACCAAATGCAGCACTCAATGTGAGACATCTATCAAAATCACACCTCATAATCAATTATATTTCAATTAAAAGGAATAATAAAAAACATGTTTAATTATACCTTTTGTAGAAACTATGATAGCAAACCTAGCTAGTAACATATCAATAGCTCAGTAAATTGAAAAATAAACTTTTAAGTAACCTAGAGTACTCTATGATAAAATGAGCAATGAAAATAAGTAATTTTGATGTAAATGGGGATTTAATTACATATCAGTTTAATTCGAGTAAAATATTTATTGGAAAATATAAAATATTATTTGATCTGCGATATAACTCTATAAAATAATCTACCTCGGAACCACTTTTAATTGCATTTATATTTTTGAAAAATGAAAAAAACACTTTTGTTGCGAGTCTTTTATCCCTCAGAGGTAGTCTGAGGGCACAGCTTATAAAAATATCATATTAACTTTGCAATGACAGTGAAGCAAAGACCAACACTATATAGTTCATTTGTGACTGCCAAACCTAGACAATGGCATGCCAGCTATCACAAGAGCAAACATCAGTTTGAAAGTATGAATGGATGCCAGAACCGGTTTGGCTCAGGGGATAGAGCGTCAGTCTGTGGACTGAAAGGTCCCAGGTTTGATTCCGGTCAAGGGCATGTACATTGGTTGCGGGCACATCCCCAGTAGGGGGTGTGCAAGAGGCAGCTGGTCGATGTTTCTCTCTCATCGATGTTTCTGGCTCTCTGTCCCTCTCCCTTCCTCTCTGTAAAAAATCAATAAAATATATTTAAAAAAAAAAAAAGAAAGTATGAATGGAGCAGTTCAAATTCAGCAGTCTTGAAAATAGCTTGAATGTCTTTCTGTTGATAATTCAGGAGTATCACATTTGATAAAGGTAGAATAATTTTGTACTTGGGATTTAATTAGTGTTCTTTAACTTTAATCTCTTAAGACTATTAGTAGGAGAGGGGAATTATTTAGATACGAGGTTGAAAACTGTAAGTAATAGAGATTTGAGCAGGAAATGCCAACAGTGAAAAGATCCAAATTTAGTGGTATATGTATTGGCTGAGGTAAGGACCTGCTGATATATTGATCATATACTCACATTCAATGGCTCAGGCAAGCCCAGGTCGGAAATCAGTTCTGGAAGAGTAATAGGGCAGAACTTCCACTTGGTATAGTCAAAAGTGGCAGTTCTGCATATAAATAGAAAACTGTTTTTAGGTAGTGGAGGTCTTGAATGGAGAGAACTGAGTTGACACAAAGAGTAAAGAGGAATTATATTCTCCCGGTCAAAGCATTGACTCGAGGCCTTTGAGAACTTATTGACCTTGGCCTCATGTCAGCCAGCGTGAACTGCCACAAGGGACAGTGTGGCAGGATATTATGTTCCCCCTGGTTACTTCTAGTTATCCCATGATATTTCCTCCATTGGAGCAGCTTGACTATAAGCTCTTCATGACTTCGGAGAAGGATCTTTACTCCAGAAAGCACAGAAACGGCTCCAGAGCCTCAAGTCTAGACTTATAGCATAGGGTAAAAGAATGACTAAGAGCTGGCTGGGATGCAGGCTCAGTGGTTGAGCATCAACCTATGAACCAGAAGGTCATGGTTCGATTCCAGATTAGGCCATATGCCCTGGTTGTGGGCTCAATCTCCAGTATAGGGCAGGCAATCAATGATTCTCTTTCATCATTGATGTTTCTATCTCTCTCAGTTTCCCTTTCTCTCTAAAATAAATTTAAAAAGAATGATTAAGAGCAAGGGCTTCATGACCCTGAGACTGAGTAAATATCTTGCTGTTTGAAGTAAGGATATGAGAATAGGGGGTGAAGTGAGGAGACTTTAAACTCTGGGGGACCTCTAAAAAGAACTTCAATGATTATCCTTGGTAATTTGCAAGATTTTTGTCTTGTTTCGATAATTTTCGTATTCCCAGTGTCCAGTCTAGTACCTGACCTAGATTAAGATCTTAGTAACTATGTGTTGACTTACCGAAAGAAAAATTTCTATGTATATATCAAGGCTGTTCTTTAAAAAACAACAACAAACAAAAAAAAAACAACAACAAGGAGACAATACTCTGATCTTCTTTCTGAATTTTTTAATTTAGTTGATAATATTTGACAAAGAAATGTGTCATTAAAAAGTATGCCAGGCTAACACTAAAAAGCTAAATAAACTTTTTTTCAAACTTTCCGAAGCAATAGTTTAAATGATCCCTGAACAATCACTAAACTTGTATAAATAAAGAAAGCTTCTGAGGCCAGCCTTATTGTACTTAAATAAATGAAAACTATTATAACGAATAATATTTCTCAACTATTAGCTTGGTAAATATTTAAAACATTGATTCTAGCCAGTGTTGATAGTAATCTGAGAACCTGGTCTTTTTCATTGTTAGTATGAATGTTCATGAGTACAACTTCTTTAATATCAGTTTGGCAATATATATACATACACACACACACACATACACACACACACATATATGTACACACACACACACACACACACACACATATATATATAAATAAATTCCTAACCTAGAAACTTAACATCATGCAATTTATTCTATAAGATTATTTACATTTGTAATGCTATCATTACATATATGTTAGTATATAGTAAGTATACACATACTAAGATATTGATTGAAGCATATCAGTTACATTAAAATTTGTAACACATCAAGTTATGAATTCAAATGTATTGCTTAATATGTAAAAAAAAGTTAAGCAGAAACTGGTATGAGAAATGTGTATGTAATTACTAGTCCCTATTAAATAAAAATAACGTTTTTAAAAAATTATCCAATATAATCCTTTGGGAAAATATATGTGTGTATGCACACACATATATGCATGAATATATATATATGTGTATATACATATACATTTATGTATATTTATGTTATAAATATATTTGTGTATATGAATATATCTGTGAGATACATACCTACCTATATCTATAGCTACACATATAGATAGGTATAGATATCTGTTTAATATACAGGTACTCCTTAGAATGTGGTTATCTCTGAAAAATTGAATAAGGTAAGATACATAAGTTATTTATACAAAACAAATGTCAGTTATAAATTAAATACTTAAAATTTTTTTAGTGATGGAGAGAGAGAGAGAGAGAGAGAGAGAGAGAGAGAGAGAGAGAGAGAGAGAAATCAGTTGTCTTCAGCATGGGATCTAACCCACAACCTGGTTCAGTGTCTTGACAGAGAATGGAACCTGCCCCTGTCACCTTTTGATGTATGGGACTATGTTCCAACCAGCTGAGCCACACTAGCTGGCCAGGGCTGAAATACTTTTAAAAAATTTTTAAATGACTTGAATATGAAGTGAGTTTAGCAAAATGAGAGCAAAGAAAAGTCAACATCAATTTACCAAATACTCCACTATTTTATGGCAGTTGGACCCACCTTACCAGGATAGAAAAAGATTGAAAACATATGTTGAATAAATGAGTTTGTACTTTTTTTAAATTTGAATTTCCATAAACTCAATTATAACAGTACTAGTTTTACTTAAGAATTGAAGGGAAAGTCTTTGCTGTCCATATTATTTTAATATTTATCATTTAGCTTACAATCTCGAGATTACAGAATAAAAGTCTATTCTGAGCCACTTGAGAGTAATTTGCTGACATGATGTCTCATCTTTCCTCTTCAGTATATATTTCTTACAGACAGGGACATTTTCCTATGTGACTAAAAAACACTGTCAAAATCAGTTGTTATAAATACTATCTGATCCTAGGCTGAATTCATGTCTTGGCGATGCCTTTTAGAGCAAAGGTTCCAGCTCAAGAGAGCTGTTGCCTTATCTCTTCGGCTTTATTCAGTCTGGGTGAGTTCCTCAGGCACTTCTTGATTTTTATGACCTTGATATTTTGAAGATTACAAGCTAGTTATTTTGTAAAATGTCCCTCAAGCCGCATTTGCCTGATGTTTCATCATGACTAGATTCAAACTGTGTATCTTAGGTAGGAATGTCAGAGAAATGTCATTCTATCTGTTGTTGTATCCTTCTTGCATCTTATGGGTTGACTCAGTATTTCAATTTGCTTTGTTACTGATTAAGTTCACCTTGCTCACTTTATTAAGGTACTTGCTGTCTGCCAGACTTCACTATAAAGTTATGCCTCCCTATCACAATTAATAAGCATTTTTTTTCTGGTAGATATATCATAATTACAGAACTCCCCATACCTCATTAAAATTTCAATTTATTCAACTCTTTATTTATATCTATATGTGGTTTTGATTTCCTATTTTATTTAATGGGTTATTTTTTATTGCCATCATTATTTATTTTAATGTTCAAATTTCATACTGACCTTATTAAGCAGGTATTTTTATTGTCACATTTATCAGATGGAAAAACTGAAGTGTTGAGGGTAAATTATTTTTCTAAGCTCACTAATCTTGTAAGTGATGGGGCATGGAATTAAACCTGAGTTATAGTTACTTACTTGAAATGATTAATCTTTATTTTTCATGTTCTCACACCCAATCCAGTACTCACCAGAAATCCTGTTCATCACTTGTCTTTATTCTATACCTCAAGCATATGAGAGTGTACCCAAAAGAATAGTTCCATTGCCCTAATATACCTTTGGGCAACTGATTTTTACTCACACAGCTATTGTAAAGTTCAAAGCAAAAAGCAATATGCAGCCTTTTGGATCTTAGAAAATGCTTTCAAAATTCAATTGTATGAAACAATAGTTTACTTCTTTCTATTCCTGTGTAATATTATTTTGTATGGATAGACAAAGACTATACACTGAGTGGCCAGATTATTATGACCACCTGACTTTTGTAGGCAAATTAGCCGTACACTGCATCATATGGGATATGGAAGCCAAAGGCCTGTTCGAACACCTTTGCTGTCTGCAGTTACTAAGATAAAACGTCTCCAATTCTCACAGGAACACAAGGATTGGACAGTCGAGCATTGGAAAAAAGTCATGTGGTCGATGAATCACGTTTCCAGTTGCATCATGCAGATGGCAGAGTGAGAATTTCACGGAAACAGCATGAAAGCATGCACCCCACATGCATGAGTACAACCCTTCAAGCTGGTGGGGGCAGTGTTATGGTTTGGGGCATGTTTTCCTGGCATGATTTGGGCCCTTTAATTCGTGTGGAACAACGTCTGAATAGCACAACATACCTAAGTATGGTTGCTGATCAAGTTCATCCTATCATGTTGATGGCGTATCCCAATGGAGATGGCTTCTTCCAACAAGACAATGCACCATGCCACGGTGCTCGTATTGTGCAGGAGTGGTTTCAAGAACATGAGGGAGACTTTACCTTGCTTAGGTGGTCCCCACCATCACCAGATCTCAATCCAATTGAGCATCTGTGGGACGAAGTTAAAAGAGCCATCAGGCAGCTGGTTCCACAACCATCAAATCTCACAGAACTGGACAGTGCTATTCATCAGGCATGGTGTCAGATTCCTCACATCACCTTTCAACATCTCGTGGAGTCAATGCCAAGAAGAATCGCCACAGTATTGAAGGCAAAAGGTGGCCCAACGAAGTACTGATGGGGTGGTCATAATAATCTGGCCACTCAGTGTATATTCCCCATTGAACAACATACGGGGGTGTGTTTGGCCATGCCCCTGAGGTCCTCCCGCTGCCCTTCCCTGTCCTTACCAACTCCTGTCCTAGGTCCAGGTGTTTGAGACAGACAGAAGGACCATGCTTCTCTTCCCTTCTGTTGGGGCTCAGTCCTGTGGGCAGAGCTGGCTCAGTCAGGGCTGGGGACAGGCACAGTGCCAGTGCTCTGTGCTGGAGGAATGTAGCTGGGCTTGGGCAGCAGCTGCAAGGGGCAGCCGGGGTTGGCCTGGGCAGGCTGGGGCATTTTTATTTCTTTTTTAATTGATGAGAGAGGGGGGAGGGGTTGAGGGAAGGAGAGAGAGAAAGAGACGTAGATTTGATGCTCCACATATTTTATGCATTCATTGGCTGATTCTTGTGTGTGCCCTGACCTGGATGGGACCTGCAACCCTGGTGCCTGGAAAGGGACACTCCATGCCACTGAGCACCCAGCCAGGGCCTGCGCATGGTTCTGAAATCCTCGGGGCTTGGAGCTACAGCGACAGACAGGACCAAGCAGAGATGGGGTTTGGGGGTCCAGGGACTCAGAGCTTTGGGGGCTTCACCTACTTGCAGGTGTCCTGGTAGAGGAAGCTCCCTCTTTTCCTCAGCTTGGTTCTGAAATCCCTCTGCCTCCGCTGCCAGAAAGTAGGGAACGGGCGCGCCTCTCGGGCTCTGCCTCGTGCAGCAGTGGCGTAAAGACCTGCCAGGTGGCCCCGGGCGCCTCACGGCACACAGGCGCACGCCGCGTCTTCTCTCACAGAAGTCCGGCACGAGGCGCCCAAACGCACAAGGGAGCTGTCCTGTCTTGTTACTGTTGCGGTGCGTCAGGTCCGGCTCTGAATCCTCGGGCCTGAGGAACCCGCGGGGCTCCCTGGTCCTCGTGTTGCTGTGTGCGCCCTTGGACTGCACCCGGGCCTCCAGCTCGCTGCGCGGGCACGCTGCTGGGAGCTGTGGGCAGCGTCGTGGAACTGCAGCCACGGCTCAGTCTTGCGCTCATGCAGGGCTTTGCAGCGGAGTGGGCATGAAGGGCAGCCCTGCACGAAGGTCCAGGTACTGGAGGAGGTGGTTCTGCATCACGTGTAGGATGAGCCCAAGTTCATCGAAGTGGCTTCCGCAGCTCTCAGTACCGAAGGCCTCCTTGAAGGTAAGGGTGCTATTGACGATGTTGTCCCGTTGGCAAACCTCGGCACCATGAGATTCTGGACCATCTTCTTGCCCAGGTAGTGCTTGATGCGGTAGATCTAATCCTCGCAGAATAGGGGAGAGAGATGGGTGGGAAGCTGGTTGGAGTGCTTTAGGTTCCTCCTGAAGGGCTACTCCATGATGATGCCATCCTGGCCTGTCTGATTCATGAATGTCTGCTAGGATATTCGTGGTGGCGGCCTCATAGATGGTGCGGGGCAAAGCCGGGTAGAAGGTTGGCCTGTGGCTCTTGGTGGTAGGTGTCCGTGTGGCTGTTGAGATGCTCTCGGGAGGCCGCAGTCCTAATGGCCAGCCATGTAGGATTTAGGGCAAAGAATTCCTCCAGCTTGGGCTACCTCTTCTGGGGTGGCTCTGGAGAAGGCGCACTCTCAGGCTGATTCTTTATGCAAACTTAATATTTGAAAATCACACAGCCATGGCAGTATATTTTGGGTTCCCTGTTATTTTCTTGGTGACCTCAGTTCCCTAATAGTTTTTTAAAAAGTTGTTAATGTTCATATCTCTAGCTTTTTCCTTCTTGTGATGCTGGAAGCAATGTTCATTCCTTCTTTGCACCAATGAGCTGAAACAAGAAGTACTACATTTTTATCTCTCATACATTTCAAAGGATTTTTAGGTACCATCTGTTGTGTAATCAGATTATTAATGTAATTCTCAAATATTTATGCAAATACTTACAATTATGGAAGTTGGCATTTGCAATAGTTATCTTTTTATAGTGTTCAGTTAATATTTGTAATGGAGAGCTTATGCCGTTTTTCTTCTCTTAATGCCATGAAGGATTTGAGCTCAAAGTTATTTCAGATGTTACCGGTGTATCAAATTTAGTGTTAAATTATGTTTGACATATGAGAGAAAGCTTGCCCTTAAAAGTCTTGTGACATCAATTGAAAAAAAAAGAGAAGAAATATGTGTGGTGATAAAGAGACAAGTTACGGAAGTGGAAAATATAGGGCAAGCAGGGACTGAAATTGTGAAAGTGGAGGTGGGTGCAGTTATCTAGGTTGGAGAGGCTAACGTGTTTGCGTTAGGGAGGCCTGAACATTATTTCTTAACGAAAAGAAAAAAATAATTGAAAGTAATTCAGGAGAGTATTTAGTGTTAGATATAATTCAAATCTCATGAATTACCTTCTTACAGGGAGGAAAAATTATTGCTAGATGCTAAATATATATTAAATGAGTTTATTTTACTTAAGAACTTATAGAAAACAGGTCATTTAGGGGAGGTTCTACAAAGATTGTTTTGGACATGTATAATGTGAATAAAATTAGGCAATTTTTAGGTATACTCTGAACTTTGAATAATATTAATTTCTTTTTATTCCAAGTTTTATTGTATCCTAGATTAAGTGATGATTTGTCATATTATAAAATACAAAGCAAATAAAATAGTTTTCTAATTTTGGTTTAGCAACAATTTGCTTCATTTTACAGTCATGAGCTGGTATTTTACTCAAGGTTAGGAAGACATTTTATTTGCTTTTATTTGAAAGCACATAAGCTATAATCTAAAATATAAAGTTCATGTCATCAGTTAATATTCATTCTCAAATTGTTAAATTGGTATACTCAGAGTTAACATGTTAAACACTTGATGTGACTAGAAGTTATTTTGTATCATCTCCCTCCCATTGGATTTGTTTATTTTGAAAAATACTAGATATGATAAATATATTAAGTTTAACATACCATTTTATCAATTCAGTTTTAGAAAATTCTATTTCAGTTAACATTTAAAAAATAAAAAAAAACACTTTTGCAAACCAAGAAGATACCCCTGTTCTCTAATTGCCCAGAATATCCCTTTTGTTTGTGATAGGCCAAAAGATATTTTTGTAAGACAACAAATATCACCAATTATATTCCGCTAGAGGGTGGAGTACTAATTTGAGAGCATGCCTTGAGTTATATAGTCAGTGTTCTTTGAGTTTTCATACTGTTTACTAATATTTTAGGAGGAAAAATTATTCTCTTAAATGTCTGTTTGTCTTTAACTAAGGATCAACTACCAGAAACATGTTTGAAAATCTGTTATATCAAGTCAAATGACAGCTACTGACTTTGCCATTTTCTACTCACTGTTTACAGATTATTTGATGGCAAGAGACCTCATGCTGGGGTTTAATGAAGGGGAGGTTATATGACAGTAAATGTAAGGAAAATAATGTAGGGTATTTGGAAATATGCCAGTAGTCATATACTGCATCTGAAGTATACATGGATCTGTAATGTGTTGTTGGAAGAGAACTAGTTTGCTAGGGTTGCCATAAGAAACATCACAGAATGGGTGGTGTAAGCAACAGCAATTTATTTCTCACAGTTCTGGAAGCTAGACAGACTGGATCAGGTGTAAGCAGTGTTGGTTTCTTCAGAGGTCTCTCTATTTTTGTAGATGGCTGTCTTTTCCCTGTGTTTTCATATGTTCCCACTGTGTCTTTGTGTCCTAATCTCTTACAGTGACACTAGTTATATAGATTAGGGCCTACCCTAATGATCTCATTATAACTTAATTACCTCTTTAAAGACCTATCTCCAAATACAACCACATCTGAGGTACTTGGGTTTAGGACTCTAACAGAGAAAATTTGGGGAGATGTAATTTAGCCCATAACATGGAAATATAGAGGGTATCTAGAAAATATGTATAAATCTATTACTATTTTAGAATGATTATTACAAAGTGACTATTATTTTTTGTAGGACATATAGGTATGGTATAAAATTTAATTTGCAAAGATAAAGTTGTACTATAAAATACATTTATTTACTTATATAGACATTTCTACAATGAATATGTTCATAAAAATAGGTCTGAAAATGAATATTCATTTACATCACTGGCAAGAAAGCATTCTTTATGGATGAAACTACATGTGGTTTTCAAATATTACAGCACAAGTTGTCTCATATCCTGTATACTTTAAATACAATGTCAAGTCTGGCATTTCAAATTTTTCTTACTTAGCATCTGGTATAAACAACCTTACTTAATAGTAGGTTTAGAAGTAATCCATGTAGTGACAACAGCAAGAGTCTGATGATTTTACTTAGTAGTTGTGTAACTTTAGGTCATAAATTAACTTCTCAGAGCCTTAGTTTAATTATCCATAAATTAGGAATAGTTACATAACCCTTATAAAAATTTAGTTATGATTTCTCAACTTTGGCACTATTGTAGTCCCCACTTTATTCACAGGGGTTATGTTCCAAGATCCCCAATAGATGTCTGCAACTCTGGATAGTACTGAACCCTAAATATATTTTTTGTATATGTATCATAAAGTTTAATTTATAAGTTAGTCACAGTAAGAGATTAATAATGATAACTAATAAAATAGATCAATCATCATACTATAACAGGGGTAGGCAAAAGTAGGTTTATAATTGTTCACATGGAAAAGACATGCAGGTTATGATTATTACAATGGCTTTAATAACTCAAAAGAATGTCACAATAACTGCATAATATAAATAAATAATGCAATAATCAATAGGTAATATGAGAATAAGATATGTTTTGCATACTCACAACTGTGAACCTACTTTTGCCAACCCTTGTACTGTAATAAAAGTTATGTAATGTGGTCTCTCTCTCACACTCAGAATATGTTATTGTAGTGTACTCCCCTTTTCACTTAAAGGAAACTCTTTAAGGTTTCTCTTTGGCATATCCAAATTGCTAGCATTACAACTTTTGTGCTTTGGGGCCATTATTAAGTAAAATAAGGGTGACTTGAACACAAGCACTGTGATATCATAGCAATCTACACTAATAAAAGAGTAAGATGCAAATTCACTGTACCTTTGTGATGCCCACCAGCCAATCAGGTGTGAGTATGCAAATTAACCAAACAAAGCTGGTGGGTTAATTTGCATACGCAGGTGCCAAGCGGCCGGGGGCAGGGCGTGACACTTGCATCGTTGCCATGGCAATGACGCAGGCGTTCTGCACCACCCCAGCCTCTCTGGGCCTCTGGGCAGCGTGGGAAGGCGGAAAGGCGGCTGTGGCCAGAGCAAAGGGTGCCAGCAGCCAGGGTAAGGAAGGCCCATTCTTGCATGAATCTTCGTGCATCAGGCCTCTGGTTGATATAATAACTGAAATGGCTACAACATTAATGTGAGAGGAGCATATACAGTGGCAATAGGCAGGACAAAGGGATGATTCATATAGTGGGCAGAATTGAACAAAATGAATTGCGATTCCATCACGATCCTCAGAAAGACATCCCATTTAAAACTTATGAATTTTTCATTTCTGGAATTTCCATTTTATATTTTCAAACCACATTGCCCATGGTAACTGAAACTGCGATAAGTGAAATCACCTGTAAGGGGAGACTAAGACTACTGTACTGACATTTTGGACAGGATAATTCTTTGCTGTGGGGCTGTCCTTTGCATTATATGATGCAAATGAAGTTGAAACAACAATGGTTTACCTGTAACAATGGTATTATCCAGAATGAGAAACGGCTGCCACTTTTGTATTTGATAGGGAACCAAGCAGGGAGACTTTTCTGACTTAACATCTGTGCAGGACCTGAGGAAGATGTCAGTCCATGTCTCAATTTCTAACTCAGCCCCACTGTGTTTATCATTATAATCACCAGAAGCTCCTTAGCCCCACTGTGTTTATAACGACCAGAACCTCCTCCCGCTGTCTCAAAGGATCTTCTATTAGAATTTTAGTTTATCACTATGTTGTGAGTTATGTCTTTTAATATCTTCTTCATGTTTTTACTGAGAAGGTGTTAGAGCCTCTCTCAAGAGAGTGTATATCTAGTTTAGTGATATATGTGGAGCCTAATAACAAGGTGTGGTCCCACACCTCAACTAGAACCTGAAGGGTGAATAGAAGTTAAAGGTAAGTAAGAGTCAGAGAGTATACCAGGATGAGGAAAAAATATGTTCAAAGCCAGAGAATATTTTAAGTAAAAAATTATATCTCCTAATTATTGTCTCTTATTGGCTTTATATATCTTTGTGTGCCTCTTAAGATCACTTTTATGAAGAAAACATAAATAAGCAAATAAAATGAAATTATACTGTATACTAGTAAATTTTATCCATTAAATGAAAGTAATAATAATTACTTTTTACTTTATTTGCACTGGAGCACATATATTTTTAAATAAAATATTAATTTTTGTCAGATAATTTTGTATACAAAATATAAGGTACTTGAAAAGTTATAAAAATAGAACCAAATAATACTATTGCTGATATATGATATTTTAGTTTTTATGGATTAAGTAAGTTTTTATATACTCATTTGAGAATCTGAGCACTATAATGCATTTTTAGGGTAAAGTATTAGAATTTTCTTTCTTAATCTTTAACAGAGCATGAAAGAAGCATATTTTCTTGTGACAGACCCATTAGTATTAAGAAAATATAAATGTCTTTGCTGTTGTTATGATGGGTTTAAGATGAGGGAAAAACTTTATCTAAATGGCTCTTAACCTAAAATGTTACATTTATATGTCCATTATGCATTTCTGAGAGACCTCTACATAGGTTGTATAAAAAATTGTATTATCTGTTTTAAGATAAACAAAAAGCAAACATAAGAATACAATGGGAACCTGGCTGGCATGGATCAGTGGTTAAGTGTCAACCTATTAACCAGGAGGTCACAGTTTGATTCCAGGTCAGGGCACATGCCCAGGGTTGCAGGCTCGATCCCCCAGTGTGGAGTATGCAGGAGGCAGCCAATCAATGATTCTCGCTCATCATGGATGTTTCTATCTCTTTCTCCCTCTCCCTACCTCTCTGAAATCAATAAAAATATGTATTTTTAAAAAAGAATACAATGGGAGACATCTTGATCATGATTAACTCTGAAATGATTTTCTATCTGTAGATAAACAAGCTAAACATTATGCCTAAACCATCCTGTTGAAGTCAACACTCCACATGATGGTGTTTATCCATAAGCATGGCCATGTACTAAGAGGGTCATTACTACCATGTGAACTGTGCTTACAACCCATGTATCCCTACTGAAAGTCCTACAGTGTGGTGATACGTCCTTATTTTATAGGATATGGAGAATGTGATACAGGGAGGATAATGACTAGCCCTCATGTCAATGAATCTGGGACCTTCTTAGCAGGATCCAGTGTCTACACCTGTAGCCTCTACAGTGCCTTGCCTTCATTAGTGTGATATGGGGCTTCCTAAGGGACTTCTCATGTTTTCAGTGCTTTATTAGTGAAAGTATATATATTTTCCCAGGAAGTTTATTATTTTCAACTCACATTCTAGTCTATTTTAGAAGATAATGAACTTGCACTGAAGTTTTATAAGTTTTCACTGGTTACTTTAGGCTTGAGAGGCCTTAAAGAATTCATAGATATATATTTTCCGCATGTTGATAGATTTTTTAAATAAATATTGTCAGGTTCAGGGAGAACCTAACTTTTTTCAACTGCAGAGTTTCAGGCTTAGAACATAAAATCTGAATCAAGTTTCAATTTATGTATTTTTTCATTCTTTTCTTAATTAACAGTCAAGAAATAACTAGTGCTTTACTGGGAGAATTTGTTAGTTCTTTTTTTAATTTTTCTTCAGTGATTATGAAATACTTTGCCAGCATGCTTTAGATGTCTTACATCTCATAATCTCCTGACAATTGGATCACAGATGGACTGTTCTTTGCTAGAAGTCTTATTTAACAAAAGTATTCTCTTTCCCTGTTCTTGCTTTCTATGACATGTTTTTCCAGGATGGATAGTACTCTTCTTGTGATTATCTCTATAGTTTGATAAGAACATTTTTAGAGAAAGAAAACTTTAAATGAAATAATGTATTTGAGAGCATATTTGCTAACCTTGGTTTTCTTTGAGTTCCACACGTGACTTACTCATGTTTTGTATATGTGCGGACAGTGGTGCAGTGCCACTGCTAGACATCTACAACTTTTTACATTGATCCCTACCCTATTCCCCAAATGAATATTGAAATATGGTGGCCAATAAAAGAAAATACCTTATTGTCCTAGCCTGTTTGGCTCAGAGGATAGAGCATCGTGGGCTCACAGACTGAAGGGTCCCTGGGTTCAATTCTGGACAAGGCGAGGTACCTCGGTTGCAATCTCACTCCCTCATCTGGTCAGGCGCATGTGGGAAGTATCCAAGCAATGTGTCTCTCTCACCTTGATGTTTCTTTCTCTCTGTCTTTCCCCCTCCATTCTACTGTCTAAAAATCAATGGAAAGATATCCTTGGATGAGGATTAACAACAAAAAAAAAGATACCTTATTTACCCCTTCCTGTTTATTCTTTAAGATCAACTCATTGTGTGACTACTAGCTATAAGTCATTATGCTAAACAAACAAAACAGTTCATGTTTGCTAATTAGTTAGTTATGTGTATTTAAAAGTAAGTTTAGTACAAGGCAAAGTGATATCCTATATAATAAAAGCCCAGTGACCATAAAGGCAGAACGACCAGAATGACCACTTGACCAATCACTATGAGGTACACTGACCAACTCTCGGTCCTTTTCCCCAGCTGGCGAGCTCCGATCACCGATGGTGAATGTGGAACCGGGCTGGGTGGCAGAGGATGCGGGCAGTGCTAGGCCAAGGCCCCCACCCTGCCAGTCACCCACACACAGAGGGCGACTGGTAGCAGGAGTGGGGCCAGCAAGTGGGTGGGAATGGCCCACCTCTCAGTCCCTCTCCCAGTCGCCAGGCTCCCATCTCCAGATGGGGTACGGCGAACCAGGGCGGGTGGCAGCAGCGGGCGGGACTAGTGAGCGGGCGGGACAGGCTGACCTCTTGGTCCCTCCCCATGGCCAGCAGGCTCTGATCACCACCAATGGTGAACAGGGAACCAGGAAAGGTAGCGGGGGATGCAGGCGGCACCAGGCCAAGGCCCCCACCCTGCTGGTTTCCCCACACACAGAGGGCAACTGGAGGCGGGGGTGGGGCTGGTGAGCGGGAGGGAATGGCATACCTCTCAGTCCCTCCCCCAGCCATCAGGCTCCCATCGCCGCTGATGGCAAATGGGGAACCGGAGTGTGTGGTGGTGGGGGGCAGGGCTGGCTGCCGGCAGCCGGGAAAGATGGCCCTGATTGCAGGCTAGGCCTAGGGACCATACCCGCGCACAATTTCATGCACTGAGCCTCTAGTGTATATATAATATATATAAAAGCCTAAGCCAGACTACCAGATGACCAGCCGGTAGCTATGACATGCACTGACCACCAGGGGGCAGAATCTCAATGCAGGAGCTGCCCCCTGGTGGTCAGTGCACTCCCACAGCCAACCTCCTGCAGCCTCTCCCCCTGGCCAGCTGGCCCCCATCACCCTGATCGGGACTGGGCCAGATGGCCCCGATCGCTGGCCAGGCTGAGGCTCCCCACCCGTGCATGAATTCATGCACCGAGCCTCTGGTATGTATTAGTACATAAAGTTCAAAGAGTGTGAGGATTTGATAGGAAAATGATAAAAGATTCAAGAAAGTTACAGCATATCAGATAAGGACTGAAAAACAGATATGGTTTGTACCAATCCATTTCATTAAAAGAAAGTATTTACCACATGCAAGCATTTCTCCAGGACTTTAAGGAATATGCTAAACAAGTCACAGCACAGGCTTTATTTAAAGCAATTGTCAACTTACTGGAAGAAAAAGGATATAAACAGAAAAATTCAGTGTGTCACTTTCTAGTGGTGAGCTAGCATAATGTTGAAGTACCAAACCTTGATTAGAACCTGAAAGATGAATAGAAGTTAAAGCTAAGAGAGGGGCAAAGGATGAGAGGTTATATGTACAAAAAACTGTATGTGAAAGAGAACATTATATATTCAGCTAGCTAAAAGAACATACATATTATTTCAGGACATAAAGTGTTAGACTTGAGTGGGAGGAGTTGAGGCTGGTGAGGCAGAGTATATAAAATGGTGTATAAAATGCCAAGGAGTTTGCATTTTCTCCTAGTTTAGTCTGACAACCAAAGGGTGACATGATTAAAATTGTACTTTAGCAAAATCACAGACTGAGGAGTCTGAAATAAATGAGAAAAGTACAAAGTCTGTTTTGATAATTCAATTCATAAAGAAAGTGATCTGGAATAAAAATGACATTACATTCCTCAACAGAAATACTAGAAGAGAATAGGCAAATTCCATAAACATTCTAAGGGAAAATTCTTTTCAACCTACTATTATATACCAAGGTGAAGTTTCAATTATGTGTTAGATGGGAACATGTTTTTTAAGAGTGGAACATCTCAAAACTTACCCTTCATATATTAGGAAGCTACCATAGGACGTTATCCACAAAAAAAAAAAATAAATAAAACGAGGGATTAAACAAAAAGGAAGAAAGGGAGGGTGGGTGGGATGCATGGTGTGAGGTAAAAGGAAAAGGATTAAAAGAAGAAAAGAAGAAAGACTTAGAATCTAGGGAAGAGGAGATGTAATGAAAGAGAGAAGTAGATTCCTACTCTTGAGAATAAAGAGAATTCCAAGTAGAAGGGCAGCTTATACAATTAGATTAAGAAGTTAAGAGATCTCTCTAAAGAGGAAAAAAGCAATGATTCAATTACCTCCTGTGCCTGACCATATTAGGAGAGTCCTGTAGCAATGTTTTCCTGTTAATTACTGATGAAAAATTAAATTAAAAAAGCAACTGTGTTAAAAGATGAGGCAACTGATAACTTCAGAAGAAAGATAATGTATGAGAATGAAAATCTAATCATATTGTACAATACAGGTTAGCATAACAACATTTACTAGAAAAATGATGTAACTATTTAATATTGATTTAATGATGAATTTTAGAAGAGAGGAATCATATGTTTGGGGAAAAATATGATTTTATAAAAGAGTTAAATTTTCTTCTTTTGTATTTGGAAGATATTATCTACACTAATAAAAGATAAATATGCAAATTGACTGTACCTCTGTGACGCCCATAAGCCAATCAGGAGTGAGTATGTAAATTAACCCAACAAAGATGGTGGGTTAATTTGCATATGCAGGCCAGGATTGGCCAGGCGGGGTGGGACGCCTTCTATGAGGGGGAGGTTGGGGGGCGGAGGGAGCAACAGGAGTGGCGCTCTGCCAGGAGCAAGGACTTGCAGGCTCCCGGGCAGCAAGGAGTAAAGCCAGGGGAAGGAAGGCCTATTCTTGCACGAATCTTCGTGCAACAGGCCTCTAGTATGCTATATAATATTAGAAAACCAAGTAGTATTCATTATGTAGCAGTAAGAATTATATAACAGGAAATATATCTAGAGAATACAAAATGGTTGTGACTATGAATAGTGGACATTGCAAGGTGGAGAGGGTGGGGTAAGGTATTAATTTTGTTTTAATTTTAAGTCATATAGAACTGTTTGACTTTTTTAACTATGTGTTACAATCTAATCTAATAATAGACAAATATGCAAATTGACCATACCTCCGACACGCCCACAAGCCACACCCACAAGCCACGCCCACCATCCAATCAGAGCGAGCATGCAAATTAACCCAAACCAAGATGGCTACAGCCACAGAGAGCAAGGTTTCCTAGGTAACAGAGGAAGCCAAGCTTTCTGCCAGCCGTTGCAGGCCTAAGCCTCCACTCAAGCTACAAAGTTTCAATTATAGAAGGTAAACAAATTCAAACAAATGGTGGCAGAATGGAGCTTGAGAGAGCAGGCCAGGGTTGCCGCTGGCAACAGGGGAAGCAAAGCTTTCCGCACACCCTGGCCGGGCCCACCCGGTTAAGGCAACAAAGTTTCAATTATAACCCCAACACAAATGGCTTCAGGCCTCGGAGGGAGCCCCAGGCTTGGCTCTGCTCCAGGCTACAAAGTTTCAATTGTAGAAGGAAAATAAATTCCAGATACCAGGGCCTCTGCTTGCGTTGCCAGGGGGCATGGCAGGCCTGCAAACCACCACAGGCCCCTCGCTCAGGCTGCCCCACGCCCCCAGGGTACCCCACCCTGATCCGGGACACCCTTCAGGGCAAATCAGCTGGCCCCCACCCCTGTACCAGGCCTCTATCCTATCTAATAAAAGAGTAATATGCAGATTAATCATCACTGCAACACACAATATAGCTGCCCCCATGTGGTCAAAGATCCTGCCCCCATGTGGACATAGGATGGCCACCACAAGATGGCCAGCAGGAGATGGCAGTTGAGAGGCACCTGGCCTGCAAGGGAGGGCAGTTGAGAGGGACCAAGCCTGCAGGAGAGGGCAGTTAGGGGTGACCAGGCCGGCAGAGGAGGGAAGTTGGGGGCAAACAGGCTGGCAGCAGAGTGGTTAGTGGGTGATCAGGCTGGCAGGCAGAAGCGGTTAGGGGCAATCAGGAAGGCAGGCAGGCAAGCAGTTGGGAGCCAGCAGTCCTGGATTGTGAGAGGGATGTCCGACTGCCCGTTTAGGCCCGATCCCTGGGATCGGGCCTAAACGGGCAGTCGGACATCCCTTGAGGGGTCCCAGATTGGAGAGGGTATAGGCTGGGCTAAGGGACAACCCCCCTCCGTGCACGAATTTCGTGCACTGGGCCTCTAGTGATAAAAATAAAAAGTAATCACATTTAAAAATAACTTACAGACATAAGTGGTAACTAGCATTCTGAAGAGTTTAGCAAAGGGACAGAAATGGAATCAAGTAGCTTGAAATAATACAAGTTATTTAAATTTTTTTAAGAATTTGAATATCTGAGCATATTTGGAGGCAGTGTAAAAGAAAATACTGGTGTTGGAAATACTAAGGTAGAAAAAAAAATTTAGCTAATTTATTGAATAAGTCCTCTGGAAAGCAGGTGTAGACTAGGATATGCATATGAACTCTTTTTTAAAATAAATATGTTTTTTATTGATTTGAGAGAGAAAGGAAGGGGGAAGGATAGAGAAATAGAAACATTGATGAGAGAGAAACACTGATCACTGTCTCCTACATGTCCTCTACTGTGGTTTGAGCCCGCAACCTGGGCCCTCACCAGGAATCAAACTGGTGACCTCTTGTTTCATGGTTCGATGCTCAACCACTGAGCCACACTTGCTGGGATGCAACCTTTGAATTATAGCTCTCTTTGTTTCCAACAACTATTGTTTAATTACAGTAAAGAAAAATCTGCCACCCATCTCAGTTTCCCCCCATTCCACTTACGTTTGTTAATTCATAAGCTTAAGCATGCCATTGGGTTTAAATGAAGTGCTAGCTCTATATCTAGCAAAAGAAAGTTACTGGTTGAGGTGAAAATAGTTACAAGAGCCAGGAGTATCTTTTGATGTGTGCAAAGAGATTTAGAAAGACAAATCTGAATGCAGTGTGAATAAGGTGAATATGAAAGAGAAAAGTAGTTCAAAGAGATTTGTTCTGACTCCTGGGCAGAAGGCTCTCACTAAAATGATTGAGGAGAGACTTGGAGAAACTAGGGGGAACAGGTAATGCCTGTATATTATAGGAGAAAGATAAAAGATTGCAGGAGAAAAAAGAAAATTTTCCAAAGGAGAGTTTATGCTGCATTTTCCCCTTCTTGGACCTTTAAGGTTCCTGAAAAGTCTTCATATTTTGGTTATAACAAAGGGGCTTCTCTTGAGGATTAGCTTTTCATTTTTCCTGTAGAAGTCCTTCATTTTGTGAAACTCAGATAGGTCGAATGTTTGCATTTCCTCTTCCTCATCAACCTTCCTTGAGGAAACTATCTTTTGCCCTTTTTTCTCTTGAAGTACTAAAAGAGTCTACCTTGGCTTGTCTGGTGATTTCCTTCTTTGAAAATAAAACTGATTATCCCCAACATCACTCTCAGAAAATGAAGAAAATGGCTATATTTTCTCAGCTAAGATAAATCTCACTTATTTTCTTCAGCAACTTCATTGCAAATTAATCTATTAGTTATTCTTCCAAATCCCACATGTTGCATATAATGGACAAAAATGTCATTACTGCCTGTTACTTATATATTAGGTTAGGATTTGGCTTGTTTTCTTTCTGAAATTTTCTATTGGTTAACAAGAGCAGTTTTATCTGCTTGCATGTTTTTCTAGGCTGCGGGAAAATGAGTTGCAATACGCAGGCTTATTGACACAGACAGACCTGGATTTCCATCATGGCCTTTTCATTTATTAAATGTGGCCTCAGGGATGTCATTTATTTTCTGTGACGATATAATATTACCTGTCCCAAAGGAGTATTGTGACGATTGTGTTCTCCCTGAAGGTTGGTGTGGAGTCTCATTTATTTTGTTTTGCTTTTTTTCTGTTTTCTTTTTTCCCTTCACCTAACATAAGACCTCACACCTACTAGGTAATTCAACAAATGGCTTTTCCCCTTAACAGACTGATCATACCTGTGATGTATAAGTGTGGCATTTGGCAAAGATTGGAGATTCCATATGAAGTATGCCTTCCTTTCTCTCTGGAATCATATTTTATGAAAATGCAACTGGCTGGTTTATTTTATTTTATTTCTTTTAAAAAAGCAGAGTATCCCTTTGTGACTAAGCCAAAAGACTTTTAAGGTTATATTTCTTCTATGAAAGAGTAAAAAATATTTTAAAGTGATGTCTTACATTGTTCAAAAAAAAGGTATGATTCTGTTTATAAACAAGAGACTATCTCAATTATGAATAAATAACCAGATATATGTTCTTTTCTCTTGACTTTTATATTCATTACATAGAAAGGAGATTCATGGTCATGCTTTTGAAGTTCTGGGAAAGGAAATGAATCTTGCTCCCAATATCTAAATGCATGCCACTGCAGAAAAACTAGAGGGCAGGAATAAAAGAGAAGAATTGAGCAAGTTTGGAAGATTTCAGACCCATGTAGTGTGACATACCAAGCTGGAAGCAAGCAGAGGCCAAGGTACATGATGGAGAATATGGACTATCTCTATGTTCAGGATAAGGTTGTCTGAGAAGGCAAATAAAGAGAATAGCATAAAGATGAAAAATATGGATGTAGTTTATTTTTAAGCTCCTTTGTGCCAGACATCAAGCTGACTACTAGACAAAATAGGCAATCCTCATTCCAGTGAGCTCACGTTTAATTAGGGAAGAGAGAAATAGGGACAATGCATTAGAGTATGTGCTTCTATAGGAAACATTATTAAACACTAGAGGCCCAGTGCATGAAATCGTGCACGGGTAGGGTCCCTAGGCCTAGCCTGCAATCAGGGCCCTCTTTTGCCCGCTTGCCAGTCCCCAGCCCTGCCCCGCTGCCGCCCATCCCACCTCCCCATGGTTCCCCATTTTCCATCCAGCGATCAGAGCCTGCAGGCTTTGGGGAGGGACCGAGAGGCGGTCAGGGCACCTCATAGCAACTGGTCGATTGGTCATTCTGGTCGTTATGCCGTTACGGTTTATAGCCTTTTATTATATAGGATTTCTATATGCGGAAAACTCTAGCTATAGAGAATAAAATAAGATTTCACTGGGTGACAAGAATCCCTGGAAGAAGAGAGAACACTTGCAACTATGTAGGGGCTTCAAAAGATAAAGCAAGAAGCATAAGCAGTGCTCAGGTGACAAGTGACCCTATCTGTCATGCAAAGGTGTTTGGATTTTAATTTATTGAAAATGAGATCATGGAATAATTTTTCATTTCTCTTTTTCTTTTACAACTAACAAGCTTGCAAAAGGTGGTGTATGAATTTTAAGGAGGTAAGAATGAAGCCATAAAGATAAATTATTAGAGTTTAATATTATTAATTCTTTTGTCCAACACTTACTGATTTATTATAGTGTGTCAGGAATTAAGTAAAGTATATATATTGAAAGGATTTTAGTAAAAGCAGCTACAGTGATCACAGGGTTACTGACTATTTAGAAGGTAGAATTAACAAGCCTCTGTCAGCCTTTGTAAATGAGGTTTATAGGCAGAAAGCCAGTTTTCAGAGGTTTGAGGCTGGCCAGTTAGGTTGGTGGTAGTGGTCATGGTGAAATCTAGAAGTTGGCATCTGAACTGTTAGATTAATTTAAAGAGAAAATTGGTACAGTCTGAGTAGGCAAGCCAAGATAGATAGGTAAAGACTTCCTCCAGAAAATTCAGCTAGAAAAATATATGGAAACAGTTCTCAGTCTGAAATCAGTCCTAGTAGATCCAGCTGAGTAAAGTGTAATAAATAGAAGAGAAGTCTTGCTATACAGTAAAAGAAGTACCTTGACATTCAATGTAATATAAGGAACCATTTCGAGATCAGAGTAGAGAGGGAATTAAGAAAGAGCATGTCAGAATCCAGGTATCACAGGACCACCATATGATGCCACACAGCTTTTTTTTGTGAACATTCTTTTCCTGACAGAATGACTGAAAGCCAACACATGTGCAGGGGTTTAGTATGTGTAGTGTGTGGTGTGTGTCTTTATGTGTGCATGTGTGATGACTAGAGCTCAGACAAAAGGCTAAGCCATCTACCTTGCTCTTGTTATTCTTATATCAATGTCTCCAGTGATGCAATGCTTAGAGAAATGCTCAAAATATTAAAATAAAATATGGCCAGGATATTCCTTTGGTGTACACAATAACCCTTAGTTACCAGCTGTCTGTAGTTCCATTAAATCTCCTTTGTGAGATGGAGGCAAATATTTCCTTTCCTGACCATTTGTCTGTGTTTTAATTGTGTGGAGAATTTGGAAAATGCAGAAGACTGTTTTGTGTGACCTTCTTCAGGAAAAAGATTGAAAGATTTACAAACATGTTTGAATGAAGTAGCCTGGTCAATAGATAGATAGACTAGATGGATGGGTGGATGGATGGATAGATGATAGATAGATAGATAGATAGATAGATAGATAGATAGATAGATAGATAGATAGATGATAGATAGATAGATAGATAGATAGATAGATAGATAGATAGATAGATGATAGATAGATAGATGATAGACACTATCTGTGACCCTTGGTGTTTATGGGGAAGCTTATTGCATTTTCAGTTTTCTTTGTCCTTCATCTTCTTTCCCTGCCTCTGTTCCTCTCTGCCTCCAAGCTCACTCACTGTTTTCCTCTTTTCCTTCCTTTTAATGAAGAAATTCACTTTTCCAATGAGTGAGCTTATTACAGATATCAGGATAAATGTGTCTTGCCTCAGGAAGTCCTCAGACTTGTGGAAAATTGGCATGTGAGTACCACAGTAAAGAGGAGACATCTATGAAATGAGAATCACTGGTGGCATGGATGACTGTTTCTAAAGAAATAAAAGAATACTTTTAAAAATAACTTTCAACCTAACTGCTTTCGTAGTGTTTTTTTGTTTTGTTTTTGTTTTAATACTAATAAGGGAGAGAAATATATCTTAGTCAGTGAATAGCAAGGAAGATAAATGTTAAAATATATGATGCCTTTGAAAAGGATTTGCTAATTTCCTGGTGTTGGAACATAGGGTATTGGAATATGACATAAGGGGATGCTGTAGATTATTCTCAGATTGTGAATGGCTTCATTTATCATGCAAATTAGTTGGTATTTCCAACTGTAAATAGCATTGAGCTTACAGACTATTTTATAGAGGGATAGCATGATCCAATTCTTTATATATGATTTTATTTTCTGAAACCTGGTATTTAGATTTTGATGGCAAGTCTAAACAGCATGGCAGGGAATAGACTAGAAGATGATAAAAGGAAGAAGATTGGCCGGTCGAGCATTTCTTAAATAGAAGGACAGGAGTTGAAGAGCATAGGATGTGAGAAGGAACAGTTTGGATAACTGGGAAAACCAGTTACTTCATTTGTTGTTCTTTTAAGAACTCTTGACTGACTGTCTATCTACCAAGTACCAAGGACACCAAGGATAAAATGCTGACCTAGAAACAATACTACTTATTAAGCAAGCAACATGAAAGCCTTGATAAATTTCATATGCAACCACTAAAGGCCACCCTTAATCAATTGAGTGTGTCTGGTGCCATCACACCCCCCATTTTGATGTCACCTCTAATTTCAATTATGGCTGCAAGGCAAAGTTTTTAAGCATCTCACTTGAAACATCCGCTACTTGTCACTTTACCTTGTCCACTGAGGTTTCTTCCATGGTGCAGAAGCTTGCAGGAATCTTCTCATCAGACACTTATGACTGGGAGTGAGGACCATCTAGAATGAGTGGTAGAAGAGGGAGATGATGAATATCAAAGACAGCCTTAGTGCCAGATGCAGCCATATTATTTCACTGACCTTCCATTGGGAAGTCTAATAGAGACTGTGACTCCCATCTTTCCTGTACTTCTCTTCTGTACATGTATGCCTCAATTAACATCTCCGGGGGCATATCTCAGCCAGAGGGAAGAGGATCTGGTGGATAAACACTTTTCACGGTTAATTCTTAGGGCAGTAATCCTGAGAAGCATTTTTACTCACCTCCGGAGCTCCCCAGCAGGAGTGGACACCAATTGACTTTAATAATCACTGTTATAGTAACTTTTCTTTATATTATTTTCTTTCTTCATTTAGTATCAGGCTCTTCTTTCATATGAATCCCTAAGAAACAATGGATATAGAAAGTATAATTTGTGTTGACTCTAAAATGCTGCAAAGAAAAAATAAAATAAAATAAAATAAAATAAAATAAAATAAAATAAAATGCTGCAAAGGTTACAGACAATAATGAAGAAGGGGATTTTATAAGCAATATAAACTAACAGTGTCTGCAGTTGCTAGTGTTTTGGTAGCCAGGGCAGACTGCTCAGGTGATCCAATCTCTAGATGCCTTCTAATTTAGATTGCCTATACTTTAAGTTTCCCTCTATTCTTATTTTTATATCATCAATAATTTTCCCTGCTAAACATAAGGATTCTATACTTAAACTATTTAATTGACTTCTCTTTGCAAGTCATTTTCTCATGACTTTGGGTTATATTAATGTCAAG
Source organism: Eptesicus fuscus (assembly GCF_027574615.1). Taxonomy (NCBI): domain Eukaryota; kingdom Metazoa; phylum Chordata; class Mammalia; order Chiroptera; family Vespertilionidae; genus Eptesicus; species Eptesicus fuscus. The sequence continues at coordinate 38,009,345 of NC_072478.1, read as the reverse complement.
ATTTTTATCAAACTAGTTAAACTGGGAAAAGTAATTTGTTGTCAGTAATGTGACATTGACAGTGTCTTTTCCCCCACCTTGAATTACATGCCAACCACTTTGTAGAGAATTTTCCAGATGTAGAAATTCCTTTAGCACTTTTCAAAAGGTATAGTAGCAAAAAGTATCTAGGTATGTATTTCCACATATCTGGCCTCCCTAATAAGCCTCTGCCATTAAAAGTAAAGAAATAAATAAAAACATAATAGTGAAATTCAGAGTATAAGTATAAAAGCAGCAAAGCAAATTTTAAATTATTGGGTTATATTTGTTTATTTGCTTTTTTCTCTCTCAGAGTATTTCAAAGATTAGAAGAAAAAAAGGAAAATTGATATTTTCACACATTTTCTGTTGAAGAAAATAATAGTATTATAGACCATGAAAAATGACTTTCATATGGATGATTTCTATAGTGATTACTTAATAAAATCTGGGAGCCTAATGCTGAGTTATAACACAGTGAATTCCATGGAAAATGCATTGAAGTTTAAGATAGATTATAAATGGACCATATTTAGCAGGGAAGGCAATCATCATATCCACTATGCACATATTCATATTGCACATACTCCATTATGCTTTTGGAAGTTACATTAAAAATTCAGAGCAGAAATGAGATCTAATATTCAGAGCAGTAAAGCACCTTCATACAATTTAGTCATTAGATTTCTTGTCCTACTTAAAGGAACATGATTATATTTTATAACAAGAATTATTAATTCCAGTAGAATTTATGGTAATAAAATCTATGCCAATTACAGTCAAAATTCTATTAATTCAAGTAGAATCAGAATCAAGAAAGTATTAAAATATATATGTATTTAATTGGTATGAAAATATTAAGGTTTACCTAGCCATTGTATCATCATCTTTTATTTCCTCACATTCCTGTACAGAGCAATTTTAGTAATCATCTGTTTTAATATGTAGCATGTATATTTGGGGGAAATTTAGGAATTTTTCTATGTTGAGTTATATTACATTGAAAACCATTAAAATAAAAAAAAATAGTTTAAAAATATTATTTTCCAACTATGTTTTTCAAAACATATTTAGTCTAGTACTTTAGATTGCATTTGAAATATATTCATAATGTGAATTACCACTGTGGTAAATTTTATACCAACACTAGAGACCCGGTGCACAAAATTCATGCATGGTGGGGTGGGGAGTTGTCCCTCAGCCCAGCCTGCACCCTCTCCAATCTGGGACATCCCTCTCACAATTCAGGACTGCTGGCTCCCAACCACTCACCTGCCTGCCTGCCTGATTGCCCCTAACTGCTTCTGCATGCCAGCCTGATCACTCCCTAACCACTCCACAGCCAGTCTGATCAACGCCTAACTGCTCCCCTGCCAGCCCGATTGCTCCCAACTGCCTTCCCTTGCCAGCCTGGTCACCCCTAACTGCCCTCCCCTGCCGATCTGGTCGCCCCTAAGTGTCCTCCCCTGCAGGCCTGGTCACCCCCAACTGCCCTCCCCTGCTGGCCTGGTCACCCCTAACTGCCCTCCCTTGCCAGCCCAGTCACCCCTAACTGTTCTCCCCTGCTGGCCTTATTGCCCACAACTGCCCTCCCCTGCCGGCCATCTTGTGGCGGCCATCTTGTTTCCACATGGGGGCGGCCATCTTGAGTGTTGGAGTGATAGTCAATTGCATATTACCTCTTTATTATATAGGATTAGAGAATAGATTACTATTTTCAATCTATATCTTCTGTCCTCATGTTTTTCAAGAACTCTAGATGAATTTATCTAACTGTATATTTGTCATTTCTCATTTGCTGTATCAAAGGCATCTTAAAATTGACATGGCCAAAAGTGAACTTGATTATTTCCTCACCTACCAGTATCATAGTCATACCCATGTTAGTAAATGGTGCCCTAACCAGTCACTTACACAAAAAAATGTGTGATTTACTCTGATTACATATCCCCCTCCCACCTCTGATTAAAATTTTTATTATCCAATATTCAGTTTATCTGCAAACCTCATGATAAAATCTCTCAGAAAACTGGATATAGAAGAAATGTACCTCAACATAAAGTGGCCTATATGTCAAGCCCACAATTAACATCATACTCAGAGGTGAAAAGCTGAAAGCTTTTTCTTTAAGGTCAGGAATAAAACAAGGATTCGCATTCTCACCACTTTTATTCAACATAGTAGTCTATAATTTAAATAATAGATAAATTATATTTTGATATTGTTTTGATTACAATAGCTTTTCAATATAGTTTTAAATCATAAGTATTATGCCCTCCAGCTTTGTTCTTTTCTAGGATTGTTTTAGCTATTGTGGAAACTCTTGTGACCCCATACAAATTTTGGGATTATTTGTCCTACTTATGTGAAAAATGTCTTTGAAATTTTATTAGGCAATTGAATCTGTAGATTGCTTTAAATAGTATGGACATTTCAACAATATTCTTTCATTTCATGAGCACAAAATATCTTTCAATTTATTTGTGTCTTCAATTTTTTTCATCAATGTCATAATTTTCATTATACAGATCCTTCACCTCATTGATTAAATTTATTCCTAAGTATCTTATTCCTTTTGATGCTATTGCAAGTGAATTAACATTTTAATTTCTCTTTCTGATAGATTATTGTTAGTGAATAGAAATACAACAATTTTTATATTGATTTTGTATCCTGCAACTTTACTTGATTTATTGGTTATTACACTTTTTTTGTGTTGTCTTTAGGGTTTTCTATAACAGACAATTTTACTCCTTCCTTTCCACTTTGGGTATTTTTTATTTCTTTTTCTTGCCTAATAGCTCTGGCTAGGCTTCTACTTATTCTTTCTTTCTCTTGGTCATATTTGAGATATCAAAATCTTAATGTCATCTTGGATTGTTGTTTGCTATTATCTGAGGGTGAAACATGGAAATACTTCTATTTTGTAAAATATAGAACAGTTGCTAGTCAAAGGAGAGAAAGGTTTAGAGAATGCAATTTATTTCTATATAAATTACTCATAGTCAGCTACTATATTACTTTGAATCTTTCCTCAGTATTTAATAAGCATAGAGAAGGATACAAGATATGTTAACTAAATTTTACATTTTAGCAAACTTTCATAAAATAATAATGATTTATCATTTTATTTGCCCCTGTTATTTTGTGTCCATTTGTACTAATTTGTCATGTAACTCAAAACATTTTTTTTTTTACTTAAGATGGTTTAAATTTTTACCTTGATCAATTTCACTTGAAAAATGTCTGAATATAAGTGAGGCGATTAGCAATAATTTACCAAACACATACACATATAAGAGCAGTGTTTTAGAGGCCACAATGCTTGAGCTCAGGAAATTTCTAATTTGAAAAATTAGAATTATCCAATATAAGATAGAATATTTCAGCTTCTTGGGAGAGATTCATCCTGAAAATGGAAGAATAATAATCAGTTGGTTAGATGTGAGATAATTGTGTGGAGATATGCATATCAGTGGTTTATGTGGTTGCAACTTCCAGATATAATAAGGATATATGGCATTTTATTTATCCATTCATTAGTTGATGAACATTTGCTTGTTTCTGCTTTTTAGCTATTATGAACAGTGCTGCTCTGAACATTTGTGTACCAAGTTTTATATGGATGCATGCTTTAATTATGTTTCAAGGAGTGAATTTGTGGGTTCATCTATTTTGAAGAACTGCCAAACTGTTTTTCAAAGTGACTGCACAATTATACATACCCACCAACAGTGTATGAGGGTTCCAGTGATCACTCGTCCTCACCAACAATTACTGTCATTTTGATAATAGGAATCCTGTTAGGTGGGAAGTGGTATACCCTTCTTGTTTTCCTTTGGATTTCCCTGATGATAAATATTGAGCACATTTTCATGTGGTGGTTATCTTTTTGCATATCTTTCTTGGAGAAATGTCTATTAATATCTTTTGCCCATTTTAAATTAGTTTTTTTTTCTATTTTTATTGTTGAGTTCTAGAATAATATTTTTTATATTCTGGATAAAATTGTTTAATACAATATGTGATTTGCAAATATTTTTTTTCTTATGGTGTGGCTTATGTTCTCATTTTCATAACAGTATTGTTTGTAAACAACATTTTACAATTTTGATATAGACAATTTTATCTATTTTACTTGTGTCATTTGTGTATTTTTCTTGTTATATTTAAGAAGGCTTTACCTAACCCAAGGTCACAAAAATTTATTCCTATAATTTCTTCTAACTCTTACATATAGTCCACAGTTTATTTTGTGTTAGTTTTTGTGTATGGTATAAGAAAAGGGGTCACCTTTATTCTTGGCACATTGGTATACGGTTGTTCCAGAATCATTTGTTGAAAAGGCTATTCATTCTCCATTAAATTTACCTGGTATTCGTGTCAAAAATCAGTTGACCAAAAATGTACGAATTTATTCCTAGCTTCACAATTTCACTTAATTAACTTATATGTTAATCTCTATGCCAGCACCGCACTGTCCTCATGACTCTTACTTTGTGGTAAGTTTTGAAATTGAGAAGTATGAATCCTACAACTTTCTTCTTCTTTCTTAAGATTGCTTTGCTATTCTGGGTCTCTTGTACTTCTGCATGAATTTTCAGATAAACTTGTCATATTCTGGAGAAAAAAAAGCTTACGATTTTTATAGGCATTTTATTTAAGTTAAACAATTAACTTTAAAGAGTATTACCATCTTAACAATATTAAGTCTTCCAATTAATACACAAGAAATGTTCTATTTGTATCTTATATTGTTTTTCATTTCTTTCAATAATATTTTAGTGTACAAAACTTACACTGTTAAATTTGTATCTATATATTTAATTATTTTGATGACATTGTAAATGGAATTGGTTTCTTAATTTTATTTTGGAATTTTTAATTGTTAGTGTGTACAAATAAATTTATTTTGCATATTGATGCATATATTTAATATATGCATATATTATTTAGATTTTCAAAGATCCACCTTTGTGCTTCTTTTTGATTCTCAATCTGTTAGAATGTTTTTCTGTCTATTCAAATGACATCCACAGCTAAGTGATCATTATGTATCTTAATCATCTGCACCTGTAGATATTGAAAAGAAACACTTTAATATAGAAAATAAATGGTGAACCTTACATAAAACATGTTTGATTGAAACATACTACTTAAACTATAATAGAAAACACATCATTTTAAAAATTACATAAATAATTGTTCAATTACATAGATTATCCACATAATTGGGCAAGCTGGTCTATGTTTATTTTTAAAGAAAAATTTAAAAATGTCTTTAGTTGCCTATGTCCTCAATATTTGTGAAAACAAACAAACAAACAAAACCAAAACAACTAAACATTTAGCCCCTGTCTGATCCTGGAGCAGCACTGCCCCAAGTATTTAGCAATATTCACACCATCGATACCTTATGCTTCCCCATCATAAAATCAACAGCAACAAAAAATCTGAAACATAAAAGCATCGAGGAAAGATAATAGTGATTAGAAATCTGATTGTTTCTTCTTGATTTATTATCTGTCCCTGTTGCTGAGGTAGGTCTTTTTAAATCTAAAATTTTAAACTCAATATGCCTATATTCTGAACACAGAACCTATGAGTTAGGAGTCTTAAAGCTAGTTTTCAGTCCCTACTTAGTAAGATAAAGGGTGTCCGCTTCACTTTATGAAATTAGGTGGCCATATTGAAGCTATAAGAGAACTCTGCTCAGGAAAGTGCCCTGTTCTGACCTCTCATGGCCCATTCTGCTCTTCATTATTCAGTATTTCAGTCCAACTCCTGATTATCCCATTATTAGCCTTATCTTCCATCTCTCTCAAAATCTCTAATTGCTCTAAATATTCTGACTCTTCCTGCTTCTCTCTTTAATATCTCTTAATTTGAATATGCCAAGAATCATCTCCAAACTTAAGCTTCTCAGTTGTACTCTCAAACCTCTTAAAATTTGTATCTACTTATAAATATACTTACTTAACTTTTCCTTTATGACATTTTCCCAATATTGGCCAAAATATTCTCTAATATTCTTTAAAATATAAATGCTTTGAAAGTTGTTTTCCATTTTTAGAACATTATAATTAAAGATAATTTATTTTCTTCTCTTATCTTCCATACCTTACTGTCAAAATCAAAATAAGACCACTTATTACTAAAATATTTAAAAATTACTAAAGAAAGAAAATAAGAAGAGAGTACATTAACATTTAATAAATGCCAGCTAAGGAAATTGGACTACAATTTATTATTTTAATTATAGTATATTCATTTAAGACTATGTAAAACTAAAGTACAATATGTGAAAGACAGTTGATCCAAATCATATGCTATGAGACTTAACCTTTCATCATCCCTTTCAGAAAAATGAAAGCTAAAATTAAGAAACATTGAGACAGTATTCCTGAGAAATAAGAATCTAAATTTGATACCAAAAACTGTCAGTCACTAAACTATGATTAAATATATTAGGTATAGCTGTTTTATTTGCTATATTACATGGGAGATGACATGTTGAAAATCTTTAGCCTGGTTTCCTGTCAGTAGTGAAAAATCTTACGTTAACATGAAATCTACCTTTCCATTCCAAGAGTTATTTATGACATAGAACAGATTGAAAGTTGGTGACCAGACGAACGGAAAAATAGATTGATTTTGACAGAAAACTGCTTGGATAAAAAATGAGTTCGACAAGAAGGAGAATTGCCACCCAGGCTAAAGCCTGGTTTGGAGAAACTGAGACTGTTTAGACAGTTAAGGAGAATAATGTGTGGAGTCCATTGAGGATTTCCCTAAGACCGTGGTCGGCAAACGGCGGCTCGCGAGCCACTTGCAGCTCTTTGGCCCCTTGAGTGTGGCTCTTCCACAAAATACCATGGCCTGGGCGAGTCTATTTTGAAGAAGTGGCGTTAGAAGAAGTTCAAGTTTGCCCAAACTGGTTTGGCTCAGTGGATAGAGCGTTGGCCTGCGGACTGAAGGGTCCCAGGTTCGATTCCGGTTAGGGACATGTACCTTGGTTGGGGGCACATCCCCAGTAGGGGGTGTGCAGGAGGCAGCTGATCGAAGTTTCTAACTCTCTAGCCCTTCCTCTCTGTAAAAAATCAATAAAATATATTAAAGAAAAAAAGAAGAAGAAGAAGTTCAAGTTTAAAAAATTTGGTTCCCAAAAGAAATTTCAATTGTACTGTTGATATTTGGCTCTGTTGACTAATGAGTTTGCCGACCACTACCCTAGGACATTGAACAGTTTGATCAATGCACAAAGGTAGCCAGCTAGTGGGGCAAGTAGGAGTCTCAAGTGCTAAAATCCCTGATATCTATCCTGGCCAATCCGTAAACCACGGAGCATCCATCTGTCAGTGGAGGGAGTAACTCCTTTTGATATTATGTTTGTTCAGAGAGGCTCTTTAGTGACCTTTCTACTGAGAGAAGTGACCATTGTTAATTGGCTTGCTAAGAAGATGTTTGTATTTGTAACCAAATGTCCCAGATCATTTAGAAGCAACATGATCAAACCCCAGGTAAAGTTCAATTACTGGGACAGATTGTTTTTCTTGATTTAAACATGGTCTGTCTTTCCCATGTTACAGTGACTTTTTGAACCTCAAACTTTCAACGTTACTTCTTAGACATTCAGAGTAAGTGTCATATTTTCCCTTCTTCCTTACAGAGAAGACAGAAGACCTCTTATTTGAAATTCCACACTGATTCACACTGATCCTTTTTCCCTCTTCAGTTACAATGGATGTAGAATCTGCTTTCTAAGACTGATCTTCTCATTTGTGGTTGCGCAGAACACTCTTCTGTCCTCAAATACTTTTTTCTCCACCCTTTTTTTCTCTTTGTTCAGCTTCCAACTCTATATATGCTGTATATCATCCCCACCTGTTAAAGTTATACAAACCTCTTAAATCATTAAAATGTATTGAGCATAGAAAATAATATTTTCCCTCACTATTCTCATTCTTGGTATCACATTTAACTCTGCATAACAAAACTTTTTGAAGAGTTACCTAGACTTAGAGTCCCTACTTCCTAATTTTCTATGCATTTCTGAACCCATGTCCATCTGTCTTCTATCCCTCATACCACCCAATGGCAACTACTCTTTCCAAAGTTGCCAAAGTTCTAATTTTTTGATTTTCAAATAAGTTTATATCTATTTCTCAGACCTCACTGTGTGTCAGAGATTTTTCATCTTCTAGTACGCACTCCTTTGGCTTGCTTCATTCTACTTGTATGACCACTGTCCTCATTCTGTCACCTATATTTTTGTTTCTCTTAGTGTTCTCACCCAAGCTCTCCTCTTTTCCCTCTTGATTTTTTTCATATTTTATAGAGAAGTTCTTACACATCTATGACTATAGTTGCTATCTCTTTACTGTTAATTTCATATCTCAATCTCTAATTAAGATGCCACATCAGAGATACAAAGTAGCATGTCTGACTGCCACTAGGATATCCCAGGTGGCATCCCCAATGCATATTTAAAAAACTAACTCAGCATGGATAAATCTTATTCATATCTGCTGTTCCTATGGCAGTAGTTAAAATGTATTGAGCATGAATCCAACAGACACTGTGTTAAGTACTATGAACACATTAATATGTTTAATCCTTACAGTTAATCTTTGAAATAGATACACTCATTATTCTCATTCTCCAAATTGATGTACAGATAACACCTTTTTAAAAATTATGTTTTTATTGACTTTAGAGAGGAAGGGAGAGGGAGAGAGAGATAGAAACATCAATGATGAGAGAGAACCATTTATCGACTGCCTCCTGCACACCCCACACACAGGATCAAGCCTTTAACCCGGGCATGTACTCTGACTGGGGATTGAACCATGACCTCCTTGTGAACCATTTACCTCAACCATTGAACCACACCGGCTAGACCAGATAACACGGAGTTTCCTAGACTTAGAGTCCCTACTTTAAAGTAGATATAAACTTATTTGAAAATCAAAGTCACACATTGAGTATGTAGGGAGGTCTTGATCCCCCACCCCCAGGCAGTCTGGTTCCTGAATTTATTCTGACCACTACATTATCCTACTTTGCTCAAGTAGAAAAGCTAGTTACATACCTGATGCTTCTCTCTCTTTTAAGTAAATCACCAGTCATATAGAACTATTTACAGATATTCAAAAATGCCATCTTTCCCCATTATTTTTATTTAACCTGAACATGCTTTTATCTTTGCCTCTCTAAATATCTTCCAAATCCATTCGTTCTGGTCAATTATAATTACTAAGCATCTACTTCCTGCTTTTTTCATGTTTTTATTATTTTTCCATGTTAATCTGTGTGGGTTTTTTTACCCTGTAGTTAGAGCGAGTTTGAAAAAAAAAGTATGCCTGATTATACTATATACTATTATAAGAGTTCAATGATATTTTGAAGAAAAAAAAAGAACATTCTTTATAGTTTACCATATCAGTCATGATCTGACCCCTACAAGCAGAAAAGTATAATTCAAACTATTATTTAGGAAATAGGTTTTTCAAATTAAGTTTTTTATTTTTAAAGCTTCTTTATTAGCATCAATGTTAGAGACTTAAATGTATTGTAATTTAAATAAATTCATTTTTTTAAGTATAAACCTAAAGTAAATTTTTAAATGTTTATAGACAATATTTAAATGAGCAATAATTTCATAGCTAGTGCATCCCCTCAGTGTTTAAGAGTAGAATTCTCTTGGAACAGTATCTCTGACTGAGTTCTTTAATTAGGTATCTACCTTTTCTTTTCTTTTTTTCAAATCATTCTAAAGGGTTTAATTGACAAAGATAGTGTTTTAAATATTTTCCATTTTTTTATATTCTGGAATTATTTAGTTTGAGGATTTATATGAATGTTTCAACAATAATAAAAGTGATTAATATAAATTTTGTAATTAGAATAATGCTTAAATAAAAGCAGTTATTAAATGCCTGAGAATTTGGAGTGGTGACAGTTATTGAATTGATGGTAAAATTCTAAGTCACAAGAAACATTGATGATAGGGTAAAAATTAGGACACTTATTTTTAATAGATTTCAATAAGAGTTATTTATGAAATAATAAAATTCTCACTTCAACTTTGTATTGTGTGTATGTGTATGCATATGGATTTTTCTTTAGCTCAGTAAACATGGAAGTAAAATGGAGGCTCTGAGGGAAGAAATATTTTCTGGTTTAATATCCTCTTTACAATAGAGATAAGGTTGATTAACAAATATAAATCATGTTCCTTGTCCCACAGTTCATCCACAATTATATCTGTTATGGACATAATTTATCAAAAACGCAAAAGGGAATTACATTGCTGAGTGGTTCTGTTTTATGAGTCTAGTTAGTTGTGAAATACAATTTTCAAATGACAAATTATACTATAAAATTCTGAGTGCTTTTTAGTATGAATTGTCCTAAATTCATTTTGATGGTATTATATTTGATATTTGGAATTAATCATTCAGTACAAATGTTTAGATTTTTATATTTCTGATAATGACATTATTATACGTTTATCTAGAGATCAGTTGTAGGACTCTGTCAATATTCCTTTGCCAAAGAGATAGCTACAAACATAAAACTACAGAGATTTTGTACTAAGGATTGTGTGCTTGACTATGACAATCACCAAACAAAAATTGTCAGTTTATATGGATCCATTTGTTGACTGTCATATTAACCCTTCTTGGTATTCTGAGTTACGACTCTACAAAGCCTGGAAGTATACTTCCTTTATTATAGCAGATCTTAATGTCTCCAGTTTTGAGATATAGGGAAGTGTAAGGTGGGTAAGTAGGAAAGGGTCTTAGTCTGTACAAGCTGCTATAACAAAACGCCATAGACCGGGTGGTTTATAAACAACAGAAATTTATCTCACAGTTCTGGAGACTGAGAAGTCCAAGATCAAGTTACTAGCAGACTTAGTATCTGGTCAGAGTGTACTTCCTGCTTCATAGACAACTGTCTTTTTGCTGTGTCCTTATATGCTGGAAGGGGGAAGCAGCACTCTGGGGCCTCTTTTATGACGGCCCTTATCACATCCATGAGGACTTCACCTTCATGACCTAATCACCTCCCAAAGGCCCCACTGACAAAGTCACCAGATTGGAGATTAGGTTTCAACATAGAGATTTTGGAGGGAACAGAAACATGCCAGTCATTGAAAAACGGACAGTTTTACTATACCCCCCAACACCAACACCCACCACCCCAAAGCACACATGCATTAGTTTATTCAGGCTGCCATAAAAAATGCTAAACAGAAATAAATTTCTCACAGTTTTGGAAGCTGGGAAGTATGTGATCAGGACGCTCATAAAGTTGAGTTCTGGTGAGAACTCTCTTCCTGGTAGATGACTAGTGGTACTTACTCTTTCATCACAGGGAGACAGGACAAGCTCTCTGGTCTCCTTAAAGGGCACTACTCCCATTATGGGGGCTGTGCCCTAATGACCTAATTTCAATCTAATTCTGTTCCAAAGGCTCCATCTCCAGATATCATTACATTGGGGCTTCAACATATGAATTTTAGGGGGACGCATTTCAGTGCATAGCAACATATATGGATAGGCGACAGATAGATAATATAATATACATATATACATATATAATATAATTTTTAAATTTGGCCCACCTTCATGCATTTCCCAAGCATCACTAATTTAGTATTGAAATTAACTCTTATAGTAGATGGAGGTGAAAATGCAGCTTTTCAGATTAATTTCTTCAAAATTTAAGGACAAATGTTTTCAGAAAACTGATTTGTTTTTATTGTCCTTACCCCTGGAACTTTGGGCCATGAATCTGAGCCTCCTCTCTCTGCTTATTTCACAACTGAAGAAAATATACAGAGACAAGCTATATATGTGGGCTTGAATGATGGTATTTTATTTAAAATGACCTTTAGATTGCTTTAAAAAATAGAAGAAATTATCATGATTTCTACAGGGAAAGTAAGAAAACTAGAAAAAAGGAAAATCTGGCCCACATTGATTTCCCTTGGAATAAAGGGTATTTCAGGTTGGAAACGAAATTAAGGAAGCCGTTTTTCTGTGCTGGGATCTGATTAAATTCATGCTCAAGCTGTAGTCCTTTCTTAACTGTCTCCAGAGATATGTTATAAAAACGTAGTCATATAGAAGAGGTGACTTCATGTGACTTATTTCCCTTATATTTAGGCTTTTAATTGTTTTCCTTTTTGAAGTATTTTACACTTCAACTCTAATTTAGTTCAGAAATGAAAACTAGCTGAACGTTTATTCAGAGCAATGAACACACTGTCTCATAGATAAGTTGAAATGTGAATAACGAGCTGCTATCATACACATGCATGACTTCAGCAGACAGTCTGAATCCCCATTAAATGGTGAGTATGTTGGCTGCTTGACTGCTGTTTCTCCTAGCAGTTTCCCAGGCAGTCTATCTCTCAGTGAAGTCAAATTCTTCTCTTCATAGTGTGGGTCACATGTATATCAGCAGACTTGTTAAAGCTCAAAGTGAGGTGACAACTGCCAACCCTGCTAAGTACAGATTTCATTTTCACTACCAGTGGGTGAACTGCTCCCTGGGTCTCTTATTAAGGTCAGTCTGATTCAATTGCCAGCAACTTCCTTAAAGCCAGTCGGCTTTCTCTCTAGTTTTTTTTTTTTTTTTTTTTTTTTTTTAATTTCTGTTGTCTGTTAACCAGGTAAATGCCACAAACAGACTTTTGTCCATGGGGAGATAGCAGAATTTCATCCTAATACTTCCTATGTATTATTTTCATACATTTTCAAATTAAAATCGTGCTGCTAGTAATCATTTTGAGATTTTCTGGCTTATCTAGGTCATTTCTAAAAACTCAGACACATTAAATGAAATAGTAAGCGGTTGTTTCCCCAAATCAATTTTTTGTCCTTTCTACAATACATGATATCTGATTTGACATTTTATGTAGAAGTAAGGAAGGTCTATAGTCAGGTGGCATTGAAGAGACTCTCTAAAGACCTCTAAAGTTCTGTTTTTGGAGATTAAATTTTAATAATGGGGAGGGGAAACTCAGGGTTTAAAAAGTCACAGGGCAATAGAGTGGAAAAAAGCAGACCACACAGAGTTAAGGAAAATGCTTGATGCAAAGTCTGTTATGGTAATTTTCATTATTTAAATAGAGAATTCAAGGTGTTGTGTTGTGTGTGTTTTGTTTTTTAATTTTCATTTGGTTCCCCCTTTCTTTATGCCAGTCAAAGAGAAGAGAAGAGATTCAGCTCACCAGCGAATGAATTTGCTATGAGTAAAGGAAGGAGAGGAATTCTTTGAAATGACAGAAGGAACAATAAACAAAATATTTCATTTAGTTTTGTCACTAAAGTTGAAGTGAACTATGTGGTTCTTTAGAAAAGAGATAGAAGCATGCATTCTTTCCCTCCAACTACCAGTAATCTGACCAGGATAAATACCTCAATAAATACTGGACACTTAACCTATTTAATTACTAAGAATCTCAGTTCAACCTTGTCTGAGTGACAAGGAGAACTCTTAGTGATCTTAGGACATTTCACAGTTACGGTCTATATTATACTACTATTTTTTTTTTTCTGAAGCAGTTTCAAAAATCTGTAGTAGCTCAACCTAAACTTCACTGCCCATATAATGCACATCTTTTTAAAACACTGACTTAATAAAGAAGATTCTAGGTAAATGGAAAGGAATAACTAGAGAAACCACATGAATTTAGTGGTAAATCATGCCAATAGAAATAAAAATTGGAGTTAACTCTCTCAATTCCTTGTAATCTTGGGAGTACGGGTTACATAAAATCACTTTCTAATGCTGAAGATGAAAACAAAACAACAACAATAAGCCAACAACCATATAGTACTGTGGTAAAGACAAAATACAATAATTTTACTAATCCTCAAATTTAGCTACCGATGTCAGTGTTATGCTTTTTAGAAGGGGCTAGGCAGTTAGGGGTGGAACTATAGGGAGAGAAATGTAAAGGGAAAATGCAGCTGAACCCTGCAGGCATGAGCAGAAACCAGTTGTCAGCCACACCCTGTCCCATATAAAATCTCAAGAATAAAGGGCTGCACTCACAGCCAGGGAAAATGAGCAGGAACCCTGATGTTTAAAATGTATGGATATTGCTAGGACCGAATTTTTCGTATCAACCAATGGGAAGTTAGCAGGGCACATATTAACCCCTAGACAACGAAGCTTCCTCAGCAACTTGGTTGGATCCCCTCCCTACGGCAGGGAGCTTTTCTGTAATAAAACTTTGCTTCGCTCATCTCTGTGTTCCTGAACTCATTCTTCGATTTTGGGAGACAATGAACTTGGTCTCAAAAAGAAAATTGTTATTAACAAGTCATTGAAAGTATAACATTTTACAGATGTGATGCAGTGGAAAGAGGTTACTATAGCAGGGGCTTTTACTAGTAAATTGAGATATTATTCTGCCTGGTTTTGACTGAAAGAAAAAAAGGATGCCATTTTAAATGTTTTATTTTTCCTAAAGAATAGCTTAAGTAGAGTGAAAAATATTACACTTTATTCTACCTTTAAATCCAGCCAGCATCCTTGGCCCTTCTGAAACCACATTCATTTTACGTATATGGTTACAGTCATAATACTATGAAACCTGGGTAAATACAGATTAGTTTTTTATGGGGTTATATTTGATTTGCTTATAGTTTGTTCAGAATGTTTGCAGTCATGTTCATAAATAATTTTATTTTCTTGTAGGGACCTCATTTTCTGATATTGAAAGCATTCTTTCCATCTTTCTAAGAGGGCTTACACAGTATTGGTATCACATCTTTCATAAATATCACATGGAACCCACTTGTGAAAACAGGTGGAGTTTTCTAAGTGAGAACATTTTTAAGTATTTACTTAATTTCTTTAGACATGTAAGGCTATTCAGATTTTCTGTTTCTTTTGGAGTAAACTTTGGTAAGTTAAAGAAGACTTCAATGTTTAAAATATTTAAAATTATGGTGACAGATTTTGAGTGTGACATTTTTAAGAACTTCTTTTTGAGAACACAGATGTTATGGTATAGGTACTATAGAGGATGACCATATGTGCCAATTTTCCTGGGATAGTCCTAGTTTTGTGTGTTATCCTGAAATATATAGGGTGCCCCAAAAATATGTATACATACATACTTTAACAGCTGATAGTTCAATTAATGTTTCTTTTCATATTCAACCCTTTGGAAATACTAATTATTCAAAGTGTGTATACATTTTAGGGGGCACTCCATATGTTGATAGCACCTATTTTCACTCTAGAACTATCCTACCTTAGATACTAAAGTATGTTCTCACCTTAGTTATTAGGTTTCTTTTTTAAATATATACCGTATTTTCCGGCATATAAGACGACTGGGCGTATAAGATTTTCCTGGGTTAAAAAGTCGTCTTATACGCCAGAAAATATGGTACCTTGTAATTCTTTTGATGTATGTATTGAGACCATATTATTAGCAACATGTACCGTATTTTCCAGCATATAAGATGACTTTTTAACCCAGGAAAATCTTATATGCCCTGTCGTCTTATACGCCGGAAAATATGGTATATATTTACTAGAGGCCCGGTGCATGAAAATTCATGCACTGGATGGGGGGTCCCTCAGCCCGGCCTGCCCCTGCTCACAGTCCACGACCGGCGATCAGGGGAAGGCAACGCCCCATCACACCTGTGCTGCTGGCTCTGCTGGCAGCGCAAGCCTCGGCTGGCCCTGGTTACCTGAGCCTCGGGTGGCTCTGGGTGGCTGGGCAGTGCCATCCGAGGCTTGCCTGTGCCTTGGGTGTTGGCTGAGCAGCCGCCATCCGAGGCTTGCCTGCACTTTGGGCCGGCCCTGGGCGGCTGGAGGACTGAGGGGGTTGGGGGACTCCAGAGGCAGGTGCGTGGAGCAGCTGGGCCTGCCTGGGGCTGGAACCTGGCCTTGCTGCATGTCTGCCGCCCCAGTGGGGCTGAGGGGACTGGGCGCCACCATCTTGTGGCTTTGGGCACTGCCATCTTTGAGGGCGTGGCAGTCAATTTCCTCCTTATTGGCTGTGGGCGCCAGCATCTTTGCAATGGCGTGAGGGTCAATTAGCATATTCCCTCTTTATTAGATAAGATTGATTACAGAGAGGAAGGGAGAAGGAGAGAGAGAGAGAGAAACATCAATGATGAGAGAGAATCATTGATCATTGCCTCTTGCACACCCCACACTAGGGATCAAGCCTATAACCTGGGCATGTGCCCTGACTGGGAATTGAACCATGACCTCCTGACTCATAGGTTGATGCTCAACCACTGAGCCATGCTGGCCAGGTTTAATCTTATGCTACCTTATATAATGGGAAATGCTAGCATCACAGTGGAAGCCAAGTAAGAAAAAAAAAAAGAAAAAGAGAGAGAGAGAGAGAGAGAAAAACTTTAACAGCTCTCCAAATGCAAATATTAATTTTTTTACTCACATTGATTTTCCCAGTCTTCCAATTTACATGTAAAATTATATGACTGAAGGTAAAATGGTCATTTAAAATTTACAATGAATATTATTTTGAAGGTATACTAAGGAGATACATATTAGATGACATTTATATAGTAGTTGCAGCCAATATGATTATTGATTTTTAAAAACAGCCATCATGGGAAGAATTTAAATATACAAAGAAAAATCAGTTACCTGGCAACTAATCGTAAAGCTCTAAACAGTAAGAAAATGTGTTGTACATTAAATTTCCTCCCATGGGTAACTACTGTATTCTTTTGTGGTGGCTTTCTATATACAGAACTGCAATGCATATCTTTGAATTCAAATTCTAATTATGACAGTTAACTAAGTCTGTTGGCCCCTCAAGGATGCTATGAACATTATGTTCATGAGCTATTTTGATATCCTTAGGAGAAATACATGTACATAATATGCATTTTTGGAAATAGAAATTATATACCTTGGGAATTTTGACTGCTAGATTGTTTGTATAATGCCATTAGGATAATTCAGGTATGCTTGGGAAAAGAGATCTTTGAAATACATGTTGCAACAGCCAAATTATTTTTTATGTTACCTTGGAAAATGCACTCTTAAAGCTTAACCCAGATTATGTTGCTGATCTCTTCAACCAAAACCAGTCAAAAACATGAAATTGCAAAATTTAACTTTTCAACCTCTAATTTCTCTTTGGTTTTCCTCTTTTCACCATCACAAATCACCATTGGACTTTCATAATCATTTATGTTCAAGATAAGTTACTATGTTAACACAAAGATGAAACTCTCAAAGCAGATTTCCATGAATCATAGGTCTTACCGATCTTCAAACTTTGTTAATAATTCAAAATATGCCAGGAAGAACAAAGCAGAGACATTGCATTTCTTTCTGAAGGAGATCGAAACTACCCCTTTGACTTTAAGACTTTGATTGAAGTCACAGATAGGTTGTCCCAATGTATAAGGAAATATTAGTCTCCAAGGAAGCCATTTCCATGTTGGCCTTTCTCAGTTAAGAAGAGCCCTACATGACTACTTCTCTTTCTTCATAAATTGCAGTTAATGCGTGCACCAAATCATTTTTGTTTTATTTTTTGGCTTTATTTTTATTTTTCAATAAGAAATAAAGAAAAACCAGATTTCCCCCCTGCCACCCAAAAGAAGCAGTTTTAAAGCAAGAACTCTCCACTATATTTCTGTAGTAAAACTCTTCAGTCTGTTTACAAAGACTTACTTCTTAGACTTATTACATGCATGTTGGTTTACTTGGTGTCATCTCCTAGGTCAAAGCAGGACTTTGATTATGCTCATTTAAAAAAAAATTATTTTCTTTTATTATTCAAATTGGACAATTTCTATTTATCTAAGCCTGCATTTAATTTCACTGGCCCTTTGGTTTCCCTCTTCCATAAGCTATTAAGCCTATTAAGTAAATTTTTCACTTGAAGCATTGTAATAATCCCTTCTAGAACTTCAACATAATTATTTTTATATTTATCATGTCAATGATATGATTCCAAATTTATTCACTTATTTTGACCATGGTTTTGCATATGCTATTGATTATATTTACACTAGCTAATATAAAGCTCTTATCTATTAGTTCTAATATTAATCATGTATGGGCTTGTTTCCTCTTGATGGCATTTGATCTTGATCAGTGGTTCTCATTTTGCTGTGTCTTCATGTATTTACAAATGTTGATTTTATTTTGCTCATTTGTGCATTATCCTATCTAATAAAAGAGTGATATGCAAATTAACCATCACTCCGCCACACACAAGCCACGCCCACCAGCCAATCAGGAGCTGAGTATGCAAATTAACCCAACCAAGATGGCTGTGTCCATGGAGAGAGCAGGAAGGAGGCTGGGGTTTTCCCGGCGATGGAGGAAGCCAAGCTTTCTGCACACCCTGGCTGGCCCAGGCCTACACTTAAGGCTACAAAGTTTCAATTATAGAAGATACATAAATCCCAACAGAAATGGCAGCAGCCACGGAGCTGGAGAGAGGAGGCTAGGGTTGCCCCCGGCAATGGAGGAAGCCAAGCTTTCCACCTGTCCTGGCCAGCCTAGGCCTCCACTCCAGGCTACAAAGTTTTAATTAGATAAAGTGAATAAACCCCAACAGAAATGGCTGCCACCACGGAGCCAGCAGAAGGCTTGGCTCTGCTCCAGGCTACAAAATTTCAATTGTACAAGATAAATATATCCCAGATACCAGGGACTCTGCTTGGGTCACCAGGGGGCGTGGCTGGCCTGCAAACCACCACAGGCCCCTCACCCAGGCTACCCCACACCCCAAGGGAACCCCCACCCTGATCAGGGACACCTTTCAGGGCAAACCAGTTGGCCCCCACCCATGCACCAGGCCTCTATCCTATCTAATAAAAGAGTAATATGCAGATTTACTATCACTCCAACACACAAGATGGCTGCCCCCATGTGGTCAAAGATCCTGCCCCCATGTGTACACATGATGGCTACCACAAGATGGCCAGCAGGGGAGGGCAGTTGGAGGGACTAGGCCTGCAAGGGAGGGCACTTGTGGGCGATTAGGCCAGCAGGGGAGGGCAGTTTGGGGGGTGACCAGGCCTACAAGGGAGGGCAGTTGGGGGTGATCAAGCCTGCAGGGGAGGGCAGTTAGGGGTGACTAGGCTGGCAGAGGAGGGAAGTTGGGGGCAAACAGGGTGACAGGGGAGCAGTTAGACATCAATCAGGCTGGCATGGGAGTGATTAGGAGGTGATCAGGCTGGCAGGCAGAAGTGGTTAGGAGCAATCAGAAAGGCAGGCAGGTGAGCAGTTGGGAGCCAGAAGTCCTGGATTGTGAGAGGGATGTCCGACAGCCCTCAAGGAGTCCCAGATTGGAGATGGTGCAGGCTGGGCTGAGGGACACTCACCCCCCCCCCCCCACCGTGCACAAATTTTGTGCACCAGGACTCTAGTACATTATAAAGACCCTGGATTTTGTGATCTGTCTTTTAACAGGTGTATCTGTTAAAAATGCGGATTTTGTAATCAAAGTAAACACGATAATTTCAAGAAAAATATCACAAGTGCTTTATTCAACGTAATGTCCATCACTATCTACACATTTTCCCCATCATTCAGGAAATTTGTGGATACTGTCCCAATAGAACTTTCCTTGTTTTGAGGCAAACCATTCAGAGACCCAATTTTTCATTTCTTCGTGCATTTTGAAGTGCTGCTCAGAAAGTGCGTGTGTCATCGATTGGAACAAGTGGTAATCTGAAGGAGCAAGGTCTGGTGAATATGGCGGGTAGGTTAATACTTCCCAGGCAATATTTTTTAATGCATCTTTAACTGGTTTTGAAGTGTGTGATGGTGCCTTACCATGAAGCAAAATTACTTTGCCATGTCTTCTGGCACATTCTGGTCATTTCATGATCAAAGCATGGTTCAAATTGATTATTTGTTGTCGGTAGTGATCAGTATTAATGGTTTCACCTCGTTTTAGAAGCTCATAATACACCACACCTTCCTGATCCCACCAAACGCAGAACATTATCTTCTTTTCGAAGCAATTTGACCTTGCAGTCCATGTTGATGGTTGACCTGGAACAACCCATGATTTTGTGTATTTGGGATTCTCAAAATAAATCCACTTTCATGGCCAGTCACAATTGGACGCAAAAAAGACTTTCTTTCGTGCTGTTGAAGCAACATTTTACTGATGACTTCCTTTAAAACCTTTCCCATTGCTTGTAAACAATCGGAAATTGTTTGCTGAGCAATGTTTAATCTTTCTGCAAGTTGTTTTTGAGTTTGACACACATCTTCATCCAATAATGCTTGTAATTGTTGGTCTTTAAACTTTTTCTGTTGACCTGGATGTTCTTTGTCATTCACATTGAAATCATCATTTTTAAAGCCTTTAAATCAGCGTTCAGAAGTATCTTGAGATGGAGCATGTTCACCATAGCTTCCCAAAGTATACGATAACTTTTTCTTCAAAATAAAGTAATGAATTAAAACTTCCCACAAATGCTCTTTTTTTTTTTTTGGCATGAAATTTGACATTTTTAGGTGAAAAAATATCTATGATGTTAACACCTTCAGAAAATTTGACTTATGAAGTTTTGAAGCTTGCTGTCAATACAACAAAATAGCATATATATCAAATCACATATATTTAAACATATGTGTAACTCCATCTAGTGAAAAAATTCTGCATTAGTAACCAGTACACCTAGTAAATAAGGCTATTCATGACCTTATTATTATTTTTTTGTATGTGTGGAGATTTGTTCAAATACATCTGTTTCAGTTTTGCTCTTCGTTATTGATGAGTGCCTTAAATCTTTCTCCCAAGATTGAGACTTTTGGAATGTTAAATTAAAGCTCAAAGTATGTACCTTAAATCTCTATCTTATTATACTCAGAGTCCAAACTCTTTTTCTCCTGCATTAGAAGTCAGCAGATATATCAGCTCATCTCTTTAAACTTTCTACCACTTGCTTTCTGTTGGGATACTGGGAGTCTCCCCTAAACAATCACAATTCATTGGGCATTCAAGGTTATAAGAGCGTTTATATTCATATGGCAGGCATAATGCTCTGTGGCTGCTTACATTCCAGAACTCTCTCAGTTTCTAACTGCTTTAAGATCTCTGAACTTTGTTATCTGACATATCAAACTGGTGAGCTCATCTTTCTTTTATATTTCTAGCATCTCTGTACTTTAAAGACAGAGGGAAAAGGTGATATAAAGTTTATTGAATCCAGTGAATTTTTCTTATTCAAAAGTTGAACCCGCTTAGTTTTTTGTTTATCTTTGTTCTTCTCTGAATGTTTTAAATAGTTGGTTTTAAAATGTATTTCACCAAGAGCTAATAATTAATTAAAAATTAAATATTATTACCTCTAGAGCACTTTTTTCCCCCCAGAAAGCTTTCTTCAAACCTCATAGCACAAATAAATATAAAGCATCGGTAAGAATATAGAAAATATGAAAATCAAAATAGCAAACCTGACATAATAGACAAAAAGCAGACATTTTAACCAATATTAACAATGTATGCATTGTGTTCAAATGCATTATTAATGTATTTAATTAATGTTGAATATTTTCCTACATTAATCATATACTGCACCATAAATAAAGCCTCAAAAATTTCAAAGCTGTTCTTTGATAAGAATAAAATGAAACTTAAAATATTTTAAATTTACAAAAAAATTCTTAGTTCTTTGGAAATTAATCAAGATTTGAATGATTCATAGATCAAAGAGAATTATAGAAATTACCAAATATTTCTAATTGAATGAATATAAATGATAATCAGAACTTGTGGGCTATAAATGAAGCTGTGTTTAAATTCATATATTGAAAATGTAAAACATTTAGTGTTCTTATTTTATATCTGAAAACATATGGGAAAGTAGAACTAATTAATCTAATAAAGTAAAAAGGAAGAAATAGTAACAATATGAGCATAAATTAATAAAATAGCAAACTTACTTTAGATAGGCTCAACAAAGCAAAAAAGTAGTTACTTGAAATAGTTCATAAATTATAAATCCTTTTATAAATGTGTTAGGAGAAGAAAGATAGATAAGAGAAAGTGGGAGAGAAACCAAAATCTGGAATATATATACCAAACATTAAAAAAAAGCACATAGGAGTAAGTGGAAGGTACACTGACACTCTCCCAGGACCAAACTAAAATGACAACTAAAATTAAAAACAACAACAACAACAAAAAACATCCTGAATAATCAACTGAAGACTAGCTGGAGAGAGACCTGATAGCCAAGGTCGGAAAGTGGAGACCGCATAGAGTCTGGTAGGAAGTGTGGAGGCATCAGAATACTACTAGGCAGTGAAAAAAGGAAGTAAATCTTCCCTTTTGAGAGAGCATGGATGGACCTGGAGGGTATTATGCTCAAACACTGAGCCACACTGAATGAGCTGAGCATTTTTATGTATATACTAGAGGCCTGGTGCACGAAATTTGTGCTCAGGGGGATGGTCCCCTCAGCCCAGCCTGGACCCTCTCCAATCCGGGACCACTTGGGGGATGTCCTACTGCTGGATATCCCTCTCATAATCTGGCACTGCTGGCTCCTAACTGCTCACCTGCCTGCCTGCCTAATCACCCCTAACTGCCCCCCCGCCAGCCTGATCACCCCTAACTGCCTCTGGCTGTTGGCCTAATCGCCCTTAACTACCCCCTCCCTGCCAGCCTGGTCACCCCATGCAGCCTGCTATTTGGGCGTCTGTCTGGTTGTTTCGGTCATGACGGCCCTGGCTTTTTATATATTAGGATGTCATCCTTCAATTAAAATGTTTTAGAAAATATTTACTGATGCTGATGTTTTTCATAATGTTTATTGGAATCCAGGTATCTTAAAATTCTCTTTGAAAAATATTAGTTATGAGGTCCAGAACTTGGGTTCAATAAGCCTATTTCATTTTTGTCTCTTAAAATAAAATCAGTGAAAGTCTGAGTCCATTACCTTATCTGTATCTTTTACTAAAATATGTTTTTGTGTGCTAATTAGTTGTATCTAGTTGTCACATTGGCATGTTAACATATCTGAGGATTAGTAAAGGGAGTGGAAATTATATGTTTGATTCCTTTGCCTCCATATTGTGCATTCCCTAACATTATATGAAATTCGGGTAAACTAGTAGTGTTCAAAATTCAGAGGAAGCAAAATAGAATTCCATTTCATCCAGCAAAGAAATTGTGCCCAGTGCCCTAAATATATCTTGCAGTGGGGTTTGGGAAGGGGGAGGTACTGTATGTGCTTCTTTGAAAACTAGTGTCATTTGGGAAAATCTTAAATTAGATTTTTTTCATAGATAAGGATTTTTCTATTTAAACGCCCCATATTATACTAATGTTTTGAACCTGTGGTTTTGTGGCACATCATGGATTTATTTTTCAGAAATGATTGCAGCTGAGGAAAAAACTTTAATGGAAAAATCAACAAAACTAGATAAAGTTAAATCAATGAAGAGATACTGGTCACTTTAAACTCGTTATCTGTCAATTATTATTATGTACATCAAATATCAAGTGCTAAAAGGGTTTTTTTACTTCTATCAAAATTTCAAAAATTATCCTCTTTTATTTATTTATTTATTTATTTATTTATTTATTTTATCCTCTTTTATATGTATACAAATCTATATATATATACTAGAGGTCCAGTGCACAAATTCATGCACCAGTAGGGTCCCTTGGCCTGGCCTGCAGGATCGGGCTGAAACCGGCTCTCTGACATCCCCCAAGGGGTCCTGGATTGCAAGAGGGTGCAAGCCAGGTGGAGGGACCCAACCGGTGCACAATTGGGGCTGGGGAGGGATGTGGGAGGGCTCCAGGGCTTGTCCAGCCCATCTTACTCAGTCGTGATAGGCCGGACCCCATCAGTAAGCTAACCTACTGGTCGGAGCATCTACCCCTGGTGGTCAGTGCACGTTATAGCAAATGGTTTAGCGGCCTTAGCATATCATTAGCATATTACACTTTGATTGGTTGAACGGCCAACCAGACACTTAGCATATTAGGCTTTTATTATATAGGATGATGTGCAGCCATGGTGATTGAATTATAGCTTATTTTATGAATACTTTTCCAGAAATATATATATTTGTCTTCATTTGAAACAATTAGAAAGTGAATATAACCAAGGAATGTATGTCAATGTTGTTTAAGATTCCACTTTTTAAAAAATTACATTTATTGGGGTGACATTGGTTAATATAATTATATAGGTTTCAAGTGTACAGTTCTATGATGTGTCATCTGTATATTGCATTAAGATTCCACGTTTGAATATTACAGTCACCTTTGTGCAAGGAAACTGTTGACACAATTATATTTATCTCTGAAGATTTTTCATAGATTTAAAACTCAGCCAGTGATGGTAGAACCTGACAGTCCTTGAAATCCTGCTTTTTCTCCCTCACAATCAGCCTGTAACCTCAGATCAGAAATATCCACTTTATCCCTGATTACAGTAGCCAGGACTCTATATGTTCTTAATGTTCTGATTTCCCAGCAGGGCTACATTACTTCAGGGTGTCCTTTGTTTTTCTTTGTTTTGTTTTTCTCCCTTAGGCATATTATTCTTGGTTGACCCACTTCAGCTGACAGTAAAAAAAAAAAAGCTGCCTTCCCAGTTCTCATAATTCATTATGTTTAGGCAGTGGTGACCATCAAATTTCAGAATCCTTTGTTGGGCCATCTCAGGCCCAGCCTCCAGCCCATCCTTGGGGTAAAGAGAACAATTAACTTGATCAGGGTAGAAGCAATATGGTTATTAAGCTTTTGTTTCACTAAAACAATGCTTTTCTACTTCCCCCAAAAAGAGGAAATGGAAACAATGAGGATCATTGAATAGTGCTGGCCACATAGTATATAATGCCAAACTAAGGAATTAGCTGTAATTTGGAGCAAAACCCATCTAGATATAGCAGAAAATACAACAGCAAAACCATGATGCTGGGAAGCTTTGGGTCAGAGATGAATGGGCAGAGCTGAGGACAAATGATTCTTTGGTCAAAGTCACATGGGTGCCTCTGTGTGTGTGTGTGTGTGTGTGTGTGTGTGTGTGTGTGTCTGTGTGTGTGTGTGTGTGAGAGAGAGAGAGAGAGAGCACCAACACTGTAGAAGGTATAAATTGGGAAACTGAGAGAACCAAGAATATGATTTAAGAAAGAAGTAATCTGTCAGTTTGTCCACCTTGAGGCTTTTAGAGAAGGAATGGAAACATGATTTGCAAGAGAAGAGAATAAGAATAAGAATGCAGGAAAGAGGATGCCCTGTGCTTCCCAGACACAATTCTCAAAGCCATTCTCTTTTTTAAATAATTAAATTTATTGGGGTACTGTTGGTTCACAAAATGATACAGGTTTCAAGTGTACAACTCAACAAAACATCACCTGCACATTGCATTGTGCACCTATCACCCCAAGCAAAGTCTCTTTCCTCCCTTTTACCCACCTCCACCTACCCTTCACCCCCTTTCCCTCCATGTCTCACCACACTGTTGTCTGTGTCTATGTGTTATATATATACGGTGTCCCCCCAAAATATATACACTTGGAATAATTATGAAGGCAGTGCTTATTAAAATACATTTCATTTTTAAAATTGAGCTACCAGCTATTAAAGTGTATACATTTTGGGGGACAACCTGTGTGTGTGTGTGTGTGTGTGTGTGTGTGTGTGTGTGCGCGCGCGCGCGCGTGTGTATAGTCTTTTTGCTTAATCACATAACCTTTCATCCAGTCTCCCAAACCTCCTCTGCTCTGTCAGCTGTCAGTCTGTTCCATGTATCCTTGCCTCTGTTTCTATTTTGTTTGTCAGTTTATTTTGTTTATTAGATTCCACATGTAAGTGAGGTTATATGGTATTTTTTTTTTTCTGACTGGTTTATTTCACTTCGCATCATAATTTCCAAGTCCATCAATGATGTAGCAAAGGGTAATATTTTCTTCTCTTTTAAGACTGGGTAGTATTTCACTGTGTAAACGTACCACAGCTTTTTAATCCACTCATCTACTGGTGGTCACTGCCTGTTCCAGGTCTTGGCTACTGTAAATAACCTTGCAGTGGACACAAGGGTGCATATATTCTTTTGAATTAGTGTTATGAGTTTATTCGGATATATCCCCAGAACCACTAGATTCAACTAAGGGAAAAAAATATATACATTACTTTTCTGAGATATTTGTATTTCTCAACTATTCTTTTATTCCCCACTTTTAATCTCCGAGTTGAACTTTTTCTTCTATCCACTGAAAAGTGCGGTTAAATAATTTTTGGGATTATTTATATTGCAACTAGAGGCCTGATGCACGAAATTCGCGCAAGGGCCTTGACCCCGCTACCACGGCAGCCACTCCTGCCTTGGCCCCTGCCTGCTGCTGCTTTGTCCAGAAGGAAGGATGTCTGGTCTAATTAGCATGTTAGGCTCTTATTATTATAGATTATTATAGATACTTGATTTCTATGGGTATGAAAGCTGTCTATAGCATGTTTTCAAAAATTGAATAAACATTGTCTCACCTTCTATGAGCCGGGCACCATGGTAGACTCAAGGAGGAGTATGCAGGGAATTGTGAATTTTGAACATTTCTAATTTAGTTGCAGATGGAATAGGTCAGTGTAACATTTGCTTGTGTATGCTCTACCTCTGGAGCAGCTTCTTTCCTGTTGTTCAGGTGAACCTTTGTTATGTGATTATGTGAGTATGTATTAGGTACATTAATTCTCGTAGAGAAACAATATATCCTGCCTACTTATTACCCATTAGAATGAATGATAGCATTGCTCTTTTAATCCAGCATAATGTAGTGTGAACAAAGAATCATTTTTAAGCACAGTTATTGAGATTATCTTACAGTCCTCATTTATGCATTTTGCCTAATTTACCCCTAGTTTACCCCCTAGTTTACCCCCTCTGTATGTCTTGTGGGTCACTAGTAAGGTAAAAAGTAATTGATTATGATTTTGAAAAATTGTTGTTTTGTATGATAGCCTATCGTATCCAGATGGAGAATTTATGAAATTGTATTCAGAACAAAAATAACTTACTGCATACTTACTGAGGTTGAAAAATATTACTTCAGTAGTTTGCAGAAACCACAGGAATACCTGCAGCATGAAATATTGGAATAATTATAGTCATTTTAAAAGTGATGAATTTCTTATTGATTACAGTAATGGATTGAGGTGAAGGCATTTTCTTTGTATTCTAAGAAGTTTCAACATATAATGAAGTATAATACTAAGAAATGGTCATGTAGAAAAACAATTTCTCACTGTAGAAAGTCAGGCTGTATTATTAAAATCATATAAGATATCAAAAGAGGTTCTCTTCCAGTAATATGATTGTTAATCAATTTCTGGTAAGAGGATGGATTAATATTACTTGTTCTAATTCTTTTTATCGCTTGTCTCTAGATGGTTTTAAGCACTTGGAAATCATTTTCTCTTTTTTAACACGTCATCTGAGTGTATTGGCTTGTCCTTCTGGTTCATAGAACACATCTGTGGGCTACTTAGGCAATTCCTTGCCAAAGAAGTCCCTGTAGTATTCTTTATTCCCCAGGGAGTTGAGCCTTTCTTGATTTCAGGTATTCTATTAAATTATTCTATGTCGTGTTATATTTTCATAAAACCCTTGGATTGAGCACATGAACCCTTCGAATTCCAAGTGCTTTCTAATTGGGACTTGAAGGAAAGCTTATGAGTAGAACTGGAGTGTAAATTACAGATACATTTTTATGCTTTTAGCCCTCCCCTTCCTGTATACTTTTTCCACTGAACCACCACCTCTGAGGAAGCCCCTTTGTTAACATAGGGGAGCCTGTCTACAGTTGCTGCTGGGGATAGAGTTCTTATGATATCATGAGAAAAGGAATTTTCTGAGACTTGCACAGGCGAATGTGGTGTGGTAGAAAGCTTTATTTCCATGGAATTACACCCCTGTTTTTCCAAAATTCTATTTCCCTTAGTCCAGTCATAGAAGTGTTTCTGGGGTTTCAGTAGAGCTAAAATCAGAGCCAGTGTTAGAGTTACCTTTCCATGTTGGAGTCAGGTCCAGTTCAGTATCCAACTAGCTGCAGTCCTTTAGTCCATTATGTGTAGGGTAAGATGGCTGTGGGCCATAAAGTGAATTCAATGGAACCAAGAGAATGCTTCTGGAGCAGGAAGAGTCCCAAAAGCACAAGAGTGAACTTCTTTGTTCATGGAATTATGTATTCCAATCTTCTCATGCTTGCAGTGGCCACACCCATTCTGGCCGTCCGTCTCTGTCCCCAAGTGTGATTGATAGGCAAGTATCTTGCCTGTTTCATCCCAGCTTTACTGGGCATGCATCTATCTTTCCTTGGTTGGATCCCTCCCCCCAGTGTTTTTCAGGGAACATGCCTATGGTGTCTGGCCTCTTTGCTCTTTTCCTGTTAGTAACAACTAGCTAATTATAATGATATCACCTTTACCTTCTAGTTGCCCGGGCCTTCATGATTTCTCTCTCCATCCCTATTAAAAACATGTTCTTAGAAAAGTATTCAGAATTTGAACAACATTAAGTAGTACCCATTAACTAACAATACCATTGATATATGAAATAAATAACAATTCTTTTCAAGTCTTTATGAATAATGGATTAAACTAATTAACATGTTAGGTACATTTAGGCAAGTAGTAGAGTTTAAAATATCAGTTATTAAAGGATACTTATATTTTATCAACGACATCACCTGGTGATCAAAGATTAGTTTTACAAGTTAGCATTTGAAGTTCTAGTGAGAAGTTGGGTTGTTACTTATAAGAAAAATAGCAAAGCATAACATAAGTGAAATCCCCAAAACTGTGACTTTCAATTAGGGAAAGATACGGAAACTTAGTGATGTGCATGATTTATTTCTATATATCTGAACGGAAAGATTTTTTTAAAGTTTATATAAAATTTGGTACAGTGTGTTATTGGCAACTGGCCCCTTCATGAGCACATTAAGACAGTGTTAGTAAAAGCTGAGCTACATCATTTTTTTTTTTTGAGGCTAGAATATGTCTCTGAGAGAAATTGCAAAAAGAAACCAGAAAATATAATAGAATATCATGACTTTTCTTGAGTTTTGGAATGTTCAAACATTCATTCATTCATAAATTCACTCATATAAAGAACAACAACAGAAAGATAACTTTTTTCCACAACACTGAATTAGATACTCCAAAAACACCCTATTTCTGCCTTCATTGGTTTTATTTTCTAACCAAGGGGGGCAGGCATAAAAAGATTACAGAGTTAATGTAATGGAAAGTAGTATTATAAAGGCAAAATACAGAGTGCTATAATAATAGTATGTATCAGTTTACCTATGTAGAATTCCTCAGGTTAAAATTGTACTGAAGTTGATGTCACATTTTTCTAGCTCAAGGCAGCTAAAGCATAGAGCATAGAGCTTGCATACAGGCTTACTGTCCATGGCTGGGCAGTAGTTTGTAGATAGAAAGAAATGTAATAAAATATAACGATTGCAAACCTCCAAATTGAGTTGGTTCTTAAGGATTATCACTGGCTTGTATACTAGAATAGTTCTTAATCAAAGACTCTTTAAGTCTATGTTACATTTATTTATTTATTTATTTACTTACTTATTTACTTACTAGAGGCTCAGTGCACGAAATTCGTGCACTGGGGGTGGGGGAGCTGTCCCTCAGCCCAGCCTGCAACCTCTCCAATATGGGACATCCCTCTCACAATCCCGGACTGCTGGCTCCCAACTGCTCGCCTGCCTGCCAGCCTGATCACCCCCTAACCACTCCCCAGCCAGCCTGATCAACACCTAACTGCTCTTCTGCCAGCCCTATTGCCCCCAACTGCCCTCCCCTGCAGGCCTGGTCACCCCCAACTGCCCTCCCCTGCAGGCCTGGTCGCCCCCAACTGCCCTCCCTTGCAGGCCATCTTGTGGTGGCCATATTTGAACACATGTGGGCAGCCATCTTTGACCACATGGGGGCGGCCATCTTTGACCACATGGGAGTGGTCATCTTTGACCACATGGGGGCGGCCATCTTGGTTTGATGGCATGAAGGTCAATTTGCATATTACCTCTTTATTATATAGGATTTATTCTACCTGATCATTTATTTCTTCTCCAGTTTCTTTAATGTGAGTCTTCTGGAATTATTATTTCCTACACATTTTTCATTATGTTTAGATGTGTATTTAAAATAATGTCAGTTAATTAAAATAAGAACTGTTGGTCCTGCATTGTTCTGAGTACTGTTGCCTTCCACCAATTCAGTCTGTGATAGCCACTGGGAGAGAGCTTGTGCAACCCAGAAAAGGGAAGACATGACTTGATGTAGGTTTCAAAGTAGAGTTGCTTTTATTTTTTAAATTAAATTTATTAAGGTAACATTGGTTAATAAAATTATATGTTTCAAGTGTATAATTTTCTGATACATCATCTGTATATTGCATTGTGTGACCAGCATCCAAAGTCAAATCATCTTCCGTCACCATATATTTGACTTCCTTTATTTTTTATTACTATTCTGCTCCCCTTCCCTCTGTTAACCACCATACTCCTGTCTGTGTCTATGAGTTTCTGTTTGTTCATTTGGTGCTTTCAATTTTATATATCACATATAAGCGAAATCATATGGTTTCTAACTTCTGTCTCACTGAATTTGCTTTTAATTGATATTTTAACTATAATAGAGAGAATGTGATCTAAAATTTATGTTATTTTTATTTGTAAGAGCTGGACACTTGAGAAAATATGTATTAGATATATGTAATAATTAATATTATGATAAAATAAGAAATATACATTATATATCATCTGTTCCTTTTCATTATTTTCAATGTCTATATGTAATTACATTTACACTAATGCACAACTTTCTACATTTTATTATATTTACTAGATGCCCGTTGCATGAAGAGATTCATGAAATAGGCCTTCCTTCCCTTGGCTTCCAGCACCGGTTTTCCTCTGGCACCTGGGACCCAGGCCTTTTCTCTGGCCAGAGTCTGCCATCTTTATCTTTGCTGCAGACTCCGGAGTCTGCAGTCTTGTCTTCATTGAGGCATTCTGCTCCTGTAGATTCCTTCGCAGCCCTGCCCTCCCTCTCATAGCAGGCATCCTGCCCCGCCCGGCCACTCCGCGCCTGGAGCAGTTGGGCGGCCGCCATCATTGGCCTAATTTGCATACTAACTCTGATTGGCTGTGGACATAGCAGAGGTATGGTCAATTTACATTTTTGTCTATTATTAGGTAAGATTCCTATTATATTATATATGTACTAGAGGCCAACCACATGAAATTGTGCGTAATTATAGTCATTAGACTAGCCTATGATCAGGGCCATCTTCTCCGGCTGCCTGCAGCTGGCTCTGTCCCCTGCTGCCACCCACCTCAGTTCCCCATTCCCTATCCAGCAGTGGGAGCCTGAAGACTGGGGGAGGGATAGAGAGGTCGGCCGTTCCCACCTGCTCACTGGTCCCACCCCCGCCGCGAGTCACCCTCTGTGTGTGGGGTGACTGGTGGGGCGGAGGCCTCGGCTTGGCACTGCCTGCATCCCCCACTACCTACCTTGGATCCCTGTTCGCCATCAGCGATCGGAGCCTGCTGACTGGGGAAAGGGACCAAGAGGTTGTCAGTGCACCTCATAGTGACTGGTCGAGCGGTCGTTCTGGTCGTTCTGCCGTTATGGTTGCTGGGCTTTTATTTTATAGGATATTTTTGTGTGCATATACATTAAGGTGACCAGACGTCCTGCTTTTGGCGGGACAGTTCCGATTTTTAACAATTTGTCCCGTGTCCTGCGGCGTTTTAAAAAAGTCCCAATTTTTGGAAAGAATGCATGACAAGCTAGGTAACGGCGGGAGAACGGGAAGGGAATAGATGGTTTTCGCGGCCATGTGGCTATTTAGCCAGGATATGAGTTTTATATTATTTTCGTTAATTTTATAATGTTAAACTTTAATAATAACAAATAATTGTCGAGAACTGATTATCGAGAACTGCTTATCAAAGTTCGCATTGTTGATCAGTTGTTAGAATTCGACCACCATTGTTTGGACTTAATGAACAATGGCAATTTTTGGGATTGGCAATGATGAAAACATTTTGTAACTGTCTCTCAGATGATACACATCGTACTGCGTGCTAGTAAGCTAGTTAAACAAGTGATGTCATTACAAATCAGCTATTCAGATAATTTAGGTAAGTAATTTATTTATTTATTTCATAAATACATAAATTTTCTTGAATTTAGCAGACAGTATTCGTATTATTTATATTTTATAGTGGCGGCAAAAAGTCTAGCGCCGGCCTTGAAAGTGACACAACTTACCTTACAGCAAATTCATGACCTTTTAAACAACTACAGCAATCTACTAAAAAAAAGTCACTCAAATGAGAAATGTGCCAAAGAATAAAATAATACTATACATAATTTTTTATTTATTATATTTTTAAATTGTACTTATGTTGAAATTTAAAAAAATATATTACAATACTATTTTTGCGTTCTATGAAAATTTTTGTTGCTCCATATAGACCAAATTTTTAATCAAGAACCCCCCCTCCCCCGGTCAATGGTGTCCCGCTTTACCAATGTTAAAATCTGGTCACCTTAATATACATGTATATATAAGTAGATATAATATCATTTTTGAACTTGATCTTAGCTAATAGGCTGAGAAGTGATGCAGCATATCATTTCTGGCAACCTATGAAAGAAATGGCTGAGACTATCTGTATGACTTAGCTTGGTCCTATTTCAATAGGTGTCTATTTCTATCATTTTGGAATCTTTTTTCTATCTTTCCGTGCTATGTGGGGAAAGTGGTGCTTTTATCTCTCCTTTTGATGAAGTTACATCTTAGTATCATTTTTCTACTTTTACCCAGTAAAGTCTGGCTCTGAAAAACTGTAACATGTAGTCTTTATTCAGCACAATATATGCCCATGGGTTTTTTGTCACCCACCCTTTCTTCATCCATTCTTACTTTCCCACACACTCAGGCCTGGTCTTTCACCCCACCCGGTACCTCTTCCTTCCTAACAATCGCTGGTTATTGTTTCTGCCCCCACTGAAGGAAAAGAGTTTCAGAGCCCAGGAACTTATTCTGCCTCTGATATCCAAGCACAACCAGCACCTGAGCAAGGTCATGAAAGGCTAACTTTAAGGTTCATTTGCCTAGCATATGCTCTTCAATTCTCGCCCCTGAGGTATGCATTTTTGCAGTTTTTTAACCTGGTATCAAGCACTTTTACTGGAAAGAAAGTTAATTAATGGGGTTTGTAAAAATATTTTGCCAAAGTGAGAAATAGCATTTCTCTTAACATTTCCACTTCTAAACTGCTGTGAGCTTTCATATTATCACAACAGCTTTACCGAAAGAAGCTGCACGGGTTTTCATCATGAAGTTAATCTTATTTTAGCCTCAGATACTCTCAATTAGCTGTGCTGTCTTTGTTTCATGAGAAATTGCTTTTGATTAGCAGATTTCTTTGTTTACATGGTTGCTCACACCACATTGCCACAGAACAGCCAATTTGCCAACCAACTGCTTCTTTCTAACATTAAAGAAGGTGAGAGTGTTACAAGAGAATCGACTATGTTTAAGTAATTACAAAATAAAATATACTAAAAGTCTTATTAAATAGAGGTTATTCTCTTGTTCAACTCTTACCTTACACTTTTACTTAAGCTTACATTTAGTCACTACTTCAACTCATGATAAATAGTTTAATACAATCTCTGGATGTGGTTAACTCAGCATAAGAAAATGTCTGTAACTGAATATAACTCTAGAAAATGTAAGTTGATTTGAATGGAATTTTTATGTATATTTAATAGGTATGAGGACTGATGTTTTGAAAATCAATCTGATTTAAAGGCCTTTCTTGATGAGCATGGGCACTTGTGTTACGATAAGGAAATGTCCTCTTTTTCAGTGTCACCCTGTCTTCAACAAAGAAAAAGAAAACTTGATTATTTTGATATTTGTCCACTGAAGTGCTTTATTCGTCTTTTAAATCTTTGAGAACCATACTTTAAATTGAAACTTCCGATAGAAAAGTACTGCTAAACTTTGCTAAGAAATAGAAATTATTCAATCTTAAATTGAGTTGAAAAGTTGTCTTTATGGATATCATGCCTATTTTACTATGCTTTCTGACAAATAGAGCCTAGGTAAATTGTAGCAGTGATTTCATCCTTGCAAGGCATAGGCAAAATTGGAAGAAAATGAAGTTTGTCTTTTTCATCTTCTATCTCATTTCTATACTTCGTGCCTTGTTCCTGAGACCTTAATTCTTATATGCCCATTCTGTGTCTACTTCATTAGTAACATTGCCTTCCTGAGGTTAAATGTGGGATTTTAAATGCTCAGAAGAATGAAAAGTCAAGGATACATCTCCTAGGGCAAGGGAAACAAAGGAAAAAATAAACAAATGAAACTACACCAAAATATAAAGCTGCTGCGCAGCAAAATAAACCATCAACAAATGAAAAGCGATCCCACTGTAAGGGAGAACATATTTGCAATGATACATCTGAAAAGAGGTTATTTCCAAAATATATAAAGAACTTATACAACTTAACAAAAAGAAGTCAATACAATTTTAAAAAAATGGGTAAAGGACTTAAAATATACTTTTCTCCAAAGAGGACATACAGATGGCCAAGAGACATATGAATAAATGCTCAAAGTCACTGATCATCAGAGAGATGCAAATTGAAACAAGGAAGTATCACCTCACACCTGCCAGAATTGCTACCATCAACAAATCAACAAATGACAAGTGTTGGTGAGGATGTAGAGAAAAGGGAACCCTAGGTATACTACTGGTAGGAATGCAAACTGGTGCAGCCACAATGGAAAACAGTATGGAGTCCTCAAAAAATTAAAAATGGAACTGCCATTTGATGCACTGATCCCACATCTAGGAATATATCCTAAGGATTCTGAAACACCAATCAGAAAGAATATATGCACCTCTATGTTCATAGCAGAACAATTTACAATAGCTAAGATCTGGAAACAGCCCAAGTGCCCATCATTAGATGAGTAGATAAAAAAGCTGTGGCACATTTACACCAGGGAATACTATGCAGCTGTAAAAAAGAAGTATAATTTAACCTTTGAGAGAATATGGAGGGACTTGGAGAGTATTTTGCTAAGCTAAATAAGCCACTTATATGTGGAATCTAATGAATAAAATAGAACCAGAGACATGGAACTATGGAACATACTAACTAATCTCAGAGGAAAAGGGGATGGGAGAGGAGGGTGCTGGAAAGAGATTAACCAAAGAATTTATATGCATACTAGAGGCCCAGTGCATGATTGAATCATGCACGTGTAGGGTCCCCTACACGCTTTCGCTTTTGATTGCAGGGGAGCTGGGTGCCTGTCTGCTGGTGCTGGAGCAGACAGGCACCCAGCTCCCCCGTTTTTGATGGTCTGCGGCGGGACGTGAGCTCGCTGCCCCAGAGGCCCCTTCTGTGCCGCAGCACAGCCATGGTGCAGACATGGTCCTGCTGGCCCAATCGGCTACCCCAGCCACCCCGAGTCCCGCCCCCTGCGCCTCCTGCTGGCCCAATCGTGGGCATAGTAGAGTGATGGTAATTTACATATTACCATTTTATTAGGTAGTATATGCTAACCCATGGACACAGACAATAGTGTGGTGAGAGTCGGGAGGTGGGGAGGTGTGGAGAGGGCCAATGGGGGGTAGAGAGGGACATCTGTAATACTTTCAAAAATAAAGATAAATTTTTAAAAAGTTAATTTATAATTTTAAGCACTGACAACCAAAGTAGGTAAAGCACATTTTATTTGGGGGTAGGGTTCTTATATCTTAAAAATATGACATGAGGGGCTACTTATGGTGTTTAATTGGAAGACCAAACCTAATCTTGACTCTATTTAACCTT
The DNA here is from genome assembly GCF_027574615.1 of Eptesicus fuscus. Lineage (NCBI taxonomy): Eukaryota > Metazoa > Chordata > Mammalia > Chiroptera > Vespertilionidae > Eptesicus > Eptesicus fuscus. Next base: position 37,973,416 of record NC_072478.1, on the reverse strand, counting down.
TATTACACCTCAAACCCATGGATTGAGGAAAGAAAGAAAGAATGCTTACACACTCAGACACACATTACTTAATGTCAAATTTGGCTTTAGGTTTGTAACTAGTGCATTTAAACAAGAAAATAAAACCTTTTTAGGCAATAAATATTCCTAAACTATGTTTTATTATTTGGATGAACTTCATCCTAATTGGACATGTAGTTTATATAAAAATATTATTACACAGTGCCGTTAACTATATTATAGCTTAAATTTGATCTACTCCTTTCAAATTTTTGTTTCAGAAAAAATTTCCAAAGTTGGAAATATAAATGTAGTAATAATAATCTTTGTAAATAAATACTTAAATATATTTTTATCTCTTTGTAAATAAATTTTGAGATTCTTTGAAAACAATTACATATTCTTGTTTTACGGTCATGAATTTTTCCATTGGAACAATTCATTTTTTTTTAAGTTTTGGTCACTTGGCACATGGTTACTTTAAAGAACAGTTTGCCAAACAAAACAACTGATGAATTTTGATAAAAGATATAACACTTGCCCCATTTTGTTAGGTCCCAAGAATGAGTAAGACTTTCTTCTTTATATATTCCAGAATGCTTACTGAACTGCTGGTTAAATAACATTTGTTCTTTTTTTTCAGCAAGAGTAACAAAATTAAATCACATTGAAAATAATTGATTGCTTTGATTTGATTTTGCCTTATGTGGATCCATTCTTACATCTTACATCAATTATAAAGAAGTTATTTCTGAAACATAACATTTCCCTATACAGTCTGCACCAGAATGTAAAATAACAAATTAAATCTTATTTAAACCTATATTTTTGCTCCTATCTAAACTAACATACAATTTGAACAGTGTTGAACAAACAGACATTATTCAAACAAAAAATGATTCAAAATTAGAAGATAGTCACTTTATTTTAGGTAATTGAGCAATTCTCTTGGTTGTAATTGTGTATGCGAGTATGTTGTAGTGAGAGTGGGAAATAGAGAGAAAGAGATTGATTGATTGGAAGATAGAAAAAATGCAGAGATAGGCACAGAAAGAAAGTTATAATTTTATTCATTAAGTGAAAATATTTCTATTTAAAAAAATAAGGCATTGGATAGTGTCTTGTGATAAGTACTTTATCTTAAGATGGGAAAACACGCCGAAACCGGTTTGGCTCAGTGGATAGAGCGTCGGCCTGCGGACTCAAGGGTCCCAGGTTCGATTCCGGTCAAGGGCATGTACGTTGGTTGCGGGCACATCCCCAGTGGGGGGTGTGCAAGAGGCAGCTGATCGATGTTTCTAACTCTCTATCCCTCTCTCTTCCTCTCTGTAAAAAATCAATAAAATATATTAAAAAAAAAAAAGATGGGAAAACAGGGCTCTGTTCTTTACTGAAAATATGACTAGAAAAAATGAAGTCTCTTCTGTATTTTAGTTTTTTTGAAAAGATGAATATATATCCATCTATATAGATGAATCTATATTACTGCTTTTTGTCAATATTTAGAGGAATACAAATTAAGAGAATATCTAAAACAAAAGTTACAAATATGTTTTTAATGTAACTATTAGGACACTAATAGGAGTAATTAAAAATTTAATGTTGCTTAATAAGAAGAAAAAAATGAATTTATTGACTCAAATGTTTATACAGTCCAAGGTTAAGTCTGATTTCAGCTTTATTCATGGTTCAAATTATTTCTGCACTTTCCATCTGCATCATGAAATCACATATGATGACTACTGCTATATTAAAGCTCAAATCACATTTCTTATTCCTGGAGAAGAAAGTTTAGATTTCTTAATAAATCAAACTGATTCCCAAAATGATAAAGACCAAGTCATACCTCCATTCTGGAATCAATGAGTGTAACAGAGAGCTCTATGTCATCTACCACCTTGGTCTAAGTCAAGTGATAGACCAAAACATCTGGGTTGAGAGTGGGAGAAGATAAGTTTCTCTGAAGCAAAATTTAAGGAATGCTGCTTCAAGAAAATGTAGTAAATGCTGATGAAAAGAAAACACAACAAAATTACAACCAGCACAACCAGGAAACACAGATTACAGTTATGTTTTATAGTATTGTATACTATATTCACTGACCAAAAAGGGTTGCACATTTATTTCATAGGAACTATAGCTTCTTCTTAGATAAATGTGCAGGCAAACATGAAGTAAAATATCACAGTTTCAAAGTGCAAATCATTGTCTGGAGCCTGTGCCAAGAATGCCTTGGCTTTGAGGAAGATGTTGGCACTAAGCAATGGGAGGACTTTGACTACGCTCATGGAGACTATGGAAAATGCAGTGAACGTGGAACTACTTTGCCAGAGGTAAATGTACCTTTAGAAATTACTGAAATTAAACTAAATAATCTAAGTTAAGGAACTATTATAGGAGAAAGATAGAAATCTTAGAGGCCAAACCCATGATAAGGACTTAGTATGAAAAGGTGAATGTTTTACATCTTAAGAGAATGTGCAATGGTCCCAAAAGATTTAGCAGAAGAATTTAGTGATAGGATCTGAATTTGTTTTTAAATTTTAATAAGGTCTTATCTTAACCCAAATTTAGCCCATAGCTGAAATAAATCTCCCAGAAGAGAGCTTATATTTACTAAATAAATGAATTTCACTTTTGTATGGAAAATTATTCTTATTTTCAAGACTACTCCTAAAGGAGTAGGAAATAAACACAACTAGTAAACAAGAAGGCTAGACATAAAAATTAAGTGATAGGAAAAAAAGTTATCATGCTTATACACTTAGTTTGTAGACCAAGATTCATATACAATACACTAGAGGCCCGATGCATGGAGATTCGTGCAAGAATGGGCCTTCCTTCCCCTGGCTGCTGGCACCGCCTTCGCTCTGGCCGGAGCTGCCTTTCTGCCTTCCCATACTGCCCAGAGGCCCAGAGCAGCTGGGGTGGTGTGGAACGCAAGCGTCCCACCTTGTCCCTGGCCGCTCGGCACCTGCATATGCAAATTAACCCACCATCTTTGTTGGGTTAATTTACATACTCCTGATTGGCTGGTGGGCGTCACGAAGGTACAGTCAATTAACAAGTTACTCTTTTATTAGTGTAGATGTTGTTTAGTTTTCTATGAGGTTGAATAAAATTCTTAAATATTTGGAAAGTTTAAAAAATATTTCTTGCTGGTATTTAGCATTTTATAGAAATAGTTTCAGTGATGTTCTTTTTGGAGGTAAGAAATAGATTAAATGTCTTTTTGAAATTTGTTTTCATATTAATGACTCAATGGTATTTGCATTTATGTTCAGGATAAAAGTCTGTATACTTCAAAACTGGTAGCCTTTATAATTTTTTAAAAATTCTGTGACAGTTTTATTATTTATATTGGCAAAAGTTTAATCTTCTTGGGCACTGCATAATAAGAATTATGTATTATAGGAGAATTGAATTTTTCTTTTTATCTTTGGTTGCTACTGTTTTGGATAGCAGGGTATAGATGTCCACAGTCCATCAAAAGTAGCAGGTAAAATGTTAGCTCTAAACATCATGGGTTTTTGGTGCCTACCTCTTTGTTTAAATAGCAGCTAGCTCTCTATAAAACCATGATGCCTTTTACCTGTCTTCATGCTAATATAGCGGCTGTTAGGCATTATATCACACTAGAGACCCTAATAAGATAGGATCACAGCCCAATGCTATAATTGTAAATAAGAATAATTTAATGTTCAATGCAGTTTTATGTGCTCTGTGTAATTTATAAAAACATAACTCTGATAGAAGCATATATTTATCAGATTAAGTATTACTCTAAGTCCACCAGCCAAAGCCCACTGAAGACACAGCCATAGTCAAATAAATTGTGTTTATGTAGCTTGCTGCAGTAAGAAAATAAATGCATTCCAGAGGTAATCTGGAAAATGTGTTGAAGAAAGGAGTCAGGAGAAGCTTTTATAAAGTTTGAGCTTGCGATTCTAAGAAAGGTAGAAGAAAGTGAGGATCAGATCAAGACTGGGTGCTGTCAAGTAACCAGGACATTTAACAGTTGTACATCTCAGTGATATTTGCTTAGGTGGTGAGAGGAATGAATTTGGGCTGAGATATCATTGATTAAAAAAAATGCAGCCACAACTCAAGATAAAAAGGCTTATTATTAATTTGATAGCCAGGGTGTGGCCATTGGAGAAGCATTGTTTGTATGGCTTTGTCAATATCCCATCACAAACATTGTTTTATGTTCTGTTAGAAGCATCACAATCTGGTTACCCTCAGGGATGACTTTTACTTTTTTGAGTATTTATATTCCTCTCTGAATGATTCAGGACAGTTAATCACTTATTCGTTCTAATTTTTTGAAGCCTATTTATATTAGGGTCTAAATAGGATAAATCCTGCCTTTCAAAGGGTGTTTAGACTATTTGGCATGAGAGAGACATTGATAGCAATAAGACAATTATTGTTGACCCAGGCCAATTTGGTTGGTTAGCAAGTTTCAAGTGCCTTTGGTAAATATTATTAGATAATACTGGATAGATATTTTTAGGGGCCAAATAATCAGGTGGAATGTCATAATGAAAATAAGTCTCAGGTCAAATTTCTCCAAGCATATAGATATTAGGAATCAAGAAAATATCTCATACCTATTCTGTACCTCTTGGAATTTACTAATGAAGGCACTGCAATCAGCATTTGGCATGAGGTTTGACTTGGAAGCAGAAGAAGCGATAAGTAGGCAGCAGAACCAGCTGTCCTTGAACGGACTGAAGTGGCAGATCCTTTGTGAAAAGGAGGGATGCAGGGCCAACAGGATTCTTGACAGAGGGTTATCCAGTAGCATTGGGCTGGCCAGATTCTATATCTTTTTCACACCTAGCTTTAGATTCCGTCATAATATTTCCTGCCAATTAAAATTCTGAACCCTCATTTCACCATAAAAACATTACTTTATTTTTAACATCCTTTCTATAAAGTGAACAAACTTTGATACCAATGCTATTAACAAAATTGAAATGATAGATAACCTCTAATTGCATTTATTCTTGATTGGAATACTTATGACACTATCAGGAACTTTGGCTTATGATTTTGTTTTCTTACATGCTAACCAACTATCCCTGGGTTCTAGATTAAAGCAAACATATGCAAATATATAATATACTAGAGGCCCGGTGCACGAAATTCGTACATGGAGTGGGGGGGGGGGGGTCCCCTCAGCCCCACCTGCACCCTCTGCAAGTCAGGACCCCTACAACTTTTTCTTATCTAGCTAACCTCTTCACATTTAAAAAAAATTAACTGAAATATCACCTACTCTAGGAAATCCTCTTTGAACAAATGTCTTTACAATCTGTATTAAGTATTTTCATAGTATATCATTCTTTTTCTTTAACAGCTACTTAGAGTGGATGCAATGTGGTTTTCATTCTTGCATCTGAATTTTTTCTTCTTGCTCTTGTAATAGCAAAGCTTGTCCAATTTACATTTGCCATTCAAGGGCTTATATTTGGTTCAGTTTCTAGTTGGCTCCCTGCTTTTTTTTAAGCAATTAATTTGGGATGTGATAGTAAGCCTCACTTGTAATCAAGCCTGTATGTCTCCCTATCTGAATATTTCTATAATACCTATCACTTTAGCATATCAGAGATTGTGTTTATTTATAGAAAATAACAATAAATGTCACCTGATCATTTGATCTTCTAGTAATATTTTATAGCAAGATGTATTATTCTAATAATTTATTACAAAACTGAGGCGTACAGAAATAAATCACATTGAACAATAAAGAATGACTCAAATATCAAAGCACAGTACACTTAGGGCCTCCCTTGTCCTGTGCCTCAGATATCATAGCATAGTATGATATCTATGTTCACATGGAACTCAGCTTCCTTTAAAATGGGAAGGGATGCCATACTCATGAAGCAGAAACTTCCACACATACTTTTTTTTATTTAATTCACAGCACATACTCTTTGTACTAATTATTGGAAAATCATCCTAGCAATTGCCTCTGCTCCTCTCTGTATTGTTGCCTTACATTCTGATGTTATTACTGCACTTTTATCATCCACTCACTCTAATAAGATTGTGAATTTTTTAAGGCAGAGATCATGACTTGAGCTTGTGTTTCTCTGTCATGGTGCCTAGATAAATACTCAAATGCCATCCAGTCCAAATGACTGAGATGAGAGAGGCCCACCGTTGCTGGAGACCTCTGATTTTTATTTAAGGGGCCTCACTTGTTCTGCGCCTTTACAGAGGGGTGAGTAGGGGCTGAGGGGATTTGAGGAAACTCAGACAGAATTCTCCTCCTAAAAGATTTTGCTAAGCTGACACCTGGGACGCCAGGCATTTGTACAATTAAAACCCGGACACACAGCAATAACAAAGGCACTGGTCTCCTACTGCTAATGTGTGGGGATCAAACCCCAGCCTGCAGGAACTCACCCCCACAGTCAGGACCAGGCCGCTGGGTAGACCTGGGCTGGTGCTCCTAACTCTGGGGGGCACTGCAGAACCTCTGTCTCTCTGCAGATGAGGCAGATCCCTGCCCTAGGTCTCCGGGAAGCTATGAATCTGTGGCCAGAGGCCTGGTCTGGGTCTCAGCAACCCAATGCCTGCAATGTTCCTAGGGACCCCGGGAGTGGCTGGGCAGGCCCGGCCACGCCCCTCACCCCGGTTGCCTATCTCCCCAGGGACCCCCGGGAGCGGCTGGGCGGGCCGGCCACGACCCCTCAGGTTGCTGATCTCCCCAGGGACCCCTGGGATTGGCTGGGCAGCTCGGGTTCACCTCCCCAGGGTGGCGATCTTCCCAGGGACCTCAGGAACTAAGAGGACTGGGCGCCACCATCTTGATCTTCTCAACGGCCGGAGGGGCCACCCCGAGTCCTGCCCCCCAGCCTCCCACTGGCCCAATCGTGGGCATAGTGGAGTGATGGTTATTTGCATATTACCATTTTATTAGGTAGGATATATATATATATATATATATATATATATATATATATACACATACATATACATATATATATTTTTATATATATATATATATATATATATATATATATATATATATAGAGAGAGAGAGAGAGAGAGAGAGAGAGAGAGAGAGGCCTGGTGCACAAAATTCATGCACAGGGGGGTGTCCCTCATCCCAGTCTGCACCCTCTTCGATCTGGGACCCCTTGAGGGATGTCCGACTGCCCGTTTAGGCCCGATCAGGACTCGCCCAGCCGCTCCCAGAGTCCCTGGGAACATTGCAGGCATGTGGTTGCTGAGACCCAGACCAGGCCTCTGGCCACAGATTCATAGCTTTGTGGAGACCTAGGGCAGGGATCTGCCTCATCTGCAGAGAGACAGAGGTTCTGCAGTGCCCCCAAGATGTGGGTGGGCCCAGCCAGGGATCAAGGGGCATGGAAGAACTCCTGGCAGAGAGGCAAGGACCCTCACCCCTGAGGCGGGGGTTGAGGGGTGGTGCCACCTCAGTGGAGGGGTGCTGCACTGCAGGGTACTGGACTGACTGATGTGATTCAGAGAAGCTCCCAGTGCTAATAGGCCTCGCTCAGGCGGCCTTCACACTTCAGAGGCAGTGACTCCTGCTCCTGCCTTGACCCAAAAGCAAGCCCGGGGTGCCCTGCCCCATGGCAGAGCATGCCTAGGAAGTGAGTGGGAAGCCTTCCACCTGCTTCAGAGAAGCGGGGGCAGTAAAGAATGTGGGGAGAGGAAAGAATGTGGAGCATCCGCAATGAAGAGGTGCTCGAGAAAGAGTCTCGGAAGCCTGACTGGAAGGTTTGTTCTGTTTGCTGGGCCGCTGCCCCTTAGGAAGCACAAAGAGCATGGCTCTGAGGGCTTCCTGTGTGCTGAGTCAAGTTCCACAGCCAACTGGAATTGGCCTCAGTTTCCTGGTCTATAAAATGGATGAAGCGTGTCCCAGGGCCTTCACTGAGCTTTGATGGCCAATTGAGATACTATATAAAGAAAATGAGGGAAGAAGTGAGAAAGAAAAGGAAGGATGAGCAACACAAAAGAAAGACTGAAAGGAATCTGTAAACCCATTGTCACTTAAATAGGGAATATAGTCAATAGTGTTGTAATGATGGTATGATGCCAGGTGGGTACTAGAAATATCGGGGAACACTTTGTAAAGTATATGATTGTCTAACCACTATTCTGTAACTAATATAAAACCTGAAACCAATACAAAATAATGTTGAATGTAAAGAAATGAAAATTGGAGTGAAATTTTTATAAATTTCAAAGTTTAAATAAAAGCTGTAAAGGAAGGAAGGGGAGAATAAATATAGTGTTTTTCATTTTACCACTTCATTAAAAAGACAGTTGTCTTTATATGGTGCTTTTATACTTTTCTAAGTTATTATCTCATTTTAATTTCTAGGCAACTTAAAGACAAGATAATTATTCCCTCCACTATTCAAAGAAAGGAAATCTTGGTGTCTGGTCCTAATGATTCAGTCGTCAAGCCCTTATTGTAAAGCAGGGTTAGTAAAATTTTCTGTGCAGGGTCATATCTATACTAATAAAAGCCTTGGTGGTGATCAGGCCAGCAGGGGAGGGTATTTGGGGGCAATCAGGCCCGCAGAGGAGCAGTTAGGGGGCAATCAGGCCAGCAAGGGAGCAGTTAGGGGGCAATCAGGCAGGTAAGTGAGCGGTTAGGAGCCAGCGGTCCCGGATTGTGAGAGGGATGTCCAACTGCAGGTTTAGGCCCGATCCCTGTGGAAGCCGACCCACCCAGCGTCTGGAATCGGGCCTAAACCTGCAGTTGGACATCCCCCGAGGGGTCCCATATTAGAGAGGGTGCAAGCTGGGCTAAGGGACACACTCCCCAGTGCACGAATTTCGTGCACCGTGCCTCTAGCATATATATATGTATATATGTATACATGTATACACACACACACACACACACACAATCATGCACCAGTGGGGTCCCTCGGCCTGGCCTGAGGGATCCAGCCAAAACTGGCTCTCTGACAACCCCCAAGGGGTCCCAGATTGTGAGAGGGCGCAGGCTAAGCTGAGGTACCCCACCAGTGCACAATTGAGGCCAGGGAGGGACGTGGGAGGTAGGCCAGCCAGAGAGGGACTGTGGGAGGGCTCCAGGTGTGTCTGGCCTGTCTTGCTCAGTCCTGATAGGCTGGACCCCAGAAGCAAGCTAACCTACCGGTTGGAGCATCTGCCCCCTGGTGGTCAGTGCACTTTATAGTGAGCCTTAGCATATCATTAGCATATTACACTTTGATTGGTTGAACAGCTGACCAGATGACCAGACACTTAGCATATTAGGCTTTTATTATATAGGATGTAAATTATTTCTGTCATTAGAATTGATATGACCTAATGAGGAAGTAATATTTTTAAGGTATTTGAAAAGTGCTCCTTGGTGATATTAAACTTTATTTAATATACTTGCATAGCTTAACATCTCACCATTCCAAGGTATTAGGGAACTTTGCAAAATGCATGCCCTGTTGTTTCTTTGTAAAAACAACTCAAATGTGTTCCTAAATGAGAAGCAAGTTCTAAGAAACCTAAAACCTTTCCCACATAACCTTTTCAATAGGAACCTTCAAAAGATATTTTTCTATGAGTTTCTTTCACTTTTTGTGAGATCTGCTAATCCTTTATGCTTGACACAGTTTCACAATGTGTTTGCTACGTTGTGCTTGCCATGTAGTAGCTTCATCCTATTCAGTTTCCAGTTCGGGCTGCCTTTAAAAGCAGCTGTGCTTCATCATCCTTTCTTTTGTCCAGAGAATACTAAGTGGTAACCTGCTGCCATGCTGCTGCCAAAGCAAATTAGGTGCTGTGATTCCTATGTAGTGCCCCAATTACAGGTAAGGAGGGCACTTATCATACTGTACTTGCCCTGATGTGTGGAAGTCAGGTTTCGACTGGAAAATATTGTTCTTAGGGAAGACACTTATGATTGATTAAATGAATACCAATTCAATATCATTTCAAACTAGAAAATAGAAATTTTTTATGAGTGCCTAATTTTTGTTATTGTTAATGGCAGTATATAAGAGATTGAAATGACAGTTTTAGGCAAGACATAATATTTTGGATTAATTTAACTATGAATTGGAGCCTATGTTTTACACATGGATATTTACATATTTTAAGTTGTTATTTTGTCCAGATACTCTTTTTTAAAATGTTTTTATTGTTTTGAGAGAGAGAAAGGGAGAGGGAAAGGGAGAGGGAGAGGGAGAGGAAGAGGGAAAGGGAGGGAGGGAGGGAGGGAGAGGGAGAGAGAGAGAGAGAGAGAGAGAGAGAGAGAGAGAGAGAGAAACATCGATGTGAGAGACATGGATCAGCTGCCTCCTGCTTCCTTCCAGGGATGGAGTCCAAAACCCAGGCATGTGCCCTACCAGGAATCAAACCAGTAATCTCTTTGGTACATAGGTCCATGCTCAGTCAACTGAGCCACACCAGCCAGGGCAGTCCAGATACTCTTCTTATCTTCTGTGCTCATGAAAGAATTTAGAAAATGTGTTTCTGCTCTTGTAGAAATTACCAGTCAATGCAGTGGTAGCCTTCCTATTTTGGCTGTGTTGTGTGTGTGTGTGTGTCTGTGTGTGTGTGTGTGTGTGTGTGTGTGTGTGTGTTTTAATGTTGTTTTTTGTTACTTTTGTATTCTTTGTTTATCCTTGCATGGCAGGAAAGGAAGCTGATGGTTATATAATATGTGCCAGGAACTGTGCTAAGTATTTTTACATCTATTCTTTCATTTTATTCTCCAAATAACCCCGTGAGTTTCTGGAACACAATGAGTTCCTGGCACATATTATTTCCATTTTGCAATTTAAAAGATGGGGGTAGAAAAATTAGAAAATTGGTATAACATATAGTAAAGTAACCAAGCCAGCACTCTGGAAGTAGACTTTATAACTTTAGTTGTCTCTTTGCTGGTGATCTCTCTACCTCTACAGCATCTGAAGAAATGGTGGCACAGGGACATTTTCTGATTTACTTTCATCATGATGATAGTTAATGGAAGAAGAAAACTTGACCTTCCTCGTCATCAGACTTCATCTTGCTTCCTACTTCATATTGAAATCTGTTTTCGTTCCATTATTTATGTTGTTGGCCTTTCGCATTCCCCATCGAAGCCTTTTCATATAATATCCATCCTTCTTCTCTTCTAGGGTCCCTTACCTGAGATAAAACCTCCCGTGTTATTCCAAACTACTTGCATCTCACACTTTTCTGATCCTTTGCTGTTACAGTCTCAACCACTTAGACAATACTTTGTAAAATTCATTTGTTTTTAAAAGTTTTTTCATTCAATTTGGGATTTTATCATTCATGATATATGGCTTTCAAATAAAAAGCATATTTTTCCTAACTATACAATAGAATTACCCTTCCTGACTTCTTATGCAATATTTTTATGTTGATTTTTGTACTCTAATCTAGACTGAATGATTTGTGAGTGAAAACTATCTTCCACCTCTTTTTGAGCCCCACAGAGGTTTAGCCCATTTGCACCATAAGTGTCCAAAAGCATTTGATTGATGGAAGCCAGTGCAGTAGAGTCAGTAACCTTATAGCCAGTCTGCTGCTCCAGACCCTAGATTACCCTCCTTGTTATGCCACGAAGATTGACATTAAACTTTGCAAGCATGTACATGAGCAGTTCAAAATAATTCCCAATATAACTCGAGTCTGATGGCATTTGGTACTACTGCACTTTCCAGAAATTGATGGAAAATGTCAATTCTTCCCTGTGGTAGTTTTGCCAGTTTCAACTAAAGGGAAAGTAGATGTTGCTAGGCAAACAAACCAATTTCTTCCAGAAATACGAATAAATTAATAAGCAAGGTGGTTTGCTTCCAAAATATGTATACCCTGGAAAGGATACAGGATAATACTGAAATTACACTGTTTGGACTATTTTTATTAATTAAATAACAGGCTGAGCTTAGGTACTTTGGTTAATTTACTAGTATACTTGGTATACCTTCTCTAAGTGTAAGGTTAAAATGGTTTTCTTGCCCAGCTGGGTGTGGCTCAGTGGTTGAGGGCTGACCTATGAACCAGGAGGTCATGGTTCAGATCTGTTCAGGGCATATGGCTTGATCCCCAGTGCAGGTGGAAGCCGATCAATGATTTCTTCTCATCATTGATGTTTCTATCTCTCTCTCCCTCTCCCTTCCTCTCTCTGAAGTTAATAAAAATATATGTTAAAAAATGATTTTCTTTAGTTTAGGGAAAATCCAAAAAATAATTAATCCTTCAAGCAAACACCCTTTTAGTACCTATAATATGATAATCAATTCCTATGCTGTACTAGGCACATATTGAAATTTGATCAAGAACCAGTCCCTGAACATAAATAATTTGTAATTGCTAATCTTATAGAGAGAAATAAAGACAATTGATCTTTATTGAGTATATTAGGAACATTTGCAAACTACACTGGTGGCACATAGTAAGAAGCTCTAATATTGATCTCAGGATTCAAAGATGGTAAAAGAATCTTGAACTGAGATGTGAAGGATGAATAAAGATTCACCAGGAACATGTGTGGGAAGGTAATTTCAGCTAGTTTATAGTCTCATGCCCACAATATATACTGTGCAAGTATATATTTTATGAGGTAGTAAGGGAATAGATTTGATGGGACTCAGAGTGATAAAGTGCATAATCTGGATACCGTAGGTAAACATTTAAAGGTTTTATGCAGGAAAAAAATCTTTTACTATCTACATTGACCATCCTGGCAGAAGACTGGGCATGGATGGTAGTGGAGATATACGGCAGTGCAATAGGAGGGATTAGTGAGAAGACATTTCTATAAGTGAGCTATAACTGGTTACAGATTATATTAGATTAGATTGGTCAAGATTGAATTAACTCAAATAATTTTAATGTTGGCATCTCACTGTAAAAAAGCTGGTACTTGAAGATTTATGCTACACATATGAAATTAGGTCATTAAAAAATCCTACCTAATAAAAGAGTAATATGCAAATTAACCACCACTCAACTACACCCACCAGCCACGCCCACCAGCCACACCCACATGCCAATCAGAGCAAGCATGCAAATAAACCCAACCATGATGGCTATAGCCACAGAGAGCAGGAGGGAGGCTTGGGTTTCCCAGGCAATGAAGGAAGCCAAGCTTTCTGCCTGCCCTTGCCAGCCTAAGCCTCCACTCAAGGCTACAAAGTTTCAATTATAGAAAGTAAACAAATCCAAACAGAAATGGCGCAGCCAGGGAGTGAGCAGGAGGCTTGGCTTCATTCCAGGCTACAAAGTTTCAATTGTAGAAGGTAAATAAATTCCAGATATCAGGGCCTCTGCTTGGGTTGCCAGGGGGCGTGGCTGGCCTGCAAACCACCACAGGCCCCTCACTCAGGCCGCCCCACACCCCAAGGGAACCCCCACCCTGATCTGGGACACCCTTTAGGGCAAACCAGCTGGCCCCCATCCATGTACCAGGCCTCTATCCTATCTAATAAAAGAGTAATATGCAGATTGACCATCACTCCAACACACAATATGGCTGCCCCCATGTGGTCAAAGATCCTGCCCCTATGTGGACACAAGATGGCCACCACAAGACGGCCAGCAGGGGAGGGCAGTTGGGAGGCACCAGGCCTGCAAGGGAGGGCAGTTGGAGGCGATCAACCCTTCAGGGGAGGGCAGTTAGGTGTGACAAGGCCGGCAGAGAAGGGAAGTTGGGGGCAAACAGGCTGGCAGGGGAGCAGTTAGACATCAATCAGGCTGGCATGGGAGTGGTTAGGGGGTAATCAGGCTGGCAGGCAGAAGCAGTTAGGGGCAATCAGGAAGGTAGGCAGGCAAGCAGTTGGGAGCCAGCAGTCCTGGATTGTGAGAAGGACGTCCGACTGCCCATTTAGGCCCGATCCCGGTGGCAGTCGAACATCCCTCGAGGGGTCCCAGATTGGAGAGGGTGCAGGCTGGGCTGAGGGACACCTCCCTGCCCCCATGCACGAATTTCGTGCACCGGGCCTCTAGTGGCTAATAAAAGGAGATTTAGTTTGTAACAGAATGCCATTTTAGGACATTCTCATAAAAAACACCTTCTAGTGAAGTTACATTGTAGCAATAGTGAGTTCTTCTAAAAGATTCTGTTCATAGAAACCATTATATTCATATTTCTAGTTCTTCTCAAAGCCCTAGGGCACTGATCAAGATACCCTCCATTCAACACAGTGGGGGAGAAACCTTTCCCTGAATCTCCCCTTCAGTTCCATTTATCAGTGGAGGGGAATCCCATTCTTGATAGAGCCAACCTAACTTAGTTCACTTTTATATGCAGAGAGAATGAGAGCTGGAAATTTATTGTAAATTTACAGGCCAATCTGCCTTACAGGCAACATCTAGAGTATTTGTTCTGGACTGAGTGTGAGTGATGAGATGTCAATAAATTCCCAGTTCTCAACCACTGTCAGTTCTCAACTATCTTTTATAATATAAAGGTAAAGGTGAGTCCTAATTTTATATCTATCTGTATCTGTATCTCTATCTCTATTTAAAGTTAAATGCCTGTGTATTGTATATAGTTTTATTTTTTTTAAATATATTTTATTGAAGAGAGAGGGATAGAGAGTTAGAAACATCGATGAGAGAGAAACATCCATCAGCTGCCTCTTGCACACCCCCTACTGGGGATGTGCCCGCAACCAAGGTACATGCCCTTGACCAGAATCGAACCTGGGACCCTTGAGTCTGCAGGCCGATGCTCTCTCCACTGAGCCAAACCGGTTTCGGTGTATTGTATATAGTTTTAATTTTCTGTGTATTATGATGTTTGACACCTTAAAAAAAACTTCTCTGGTAGAAGAGAGACTGACTACCCCTCTCAGGACTAGCTAATTCTTAGAGCTAGGAAAGGGTCCAGAGGGGGAGATTGCTTTTGTTATGGAAACTAAGCAATCAAGAGTCCTACTTACCAGGTCTATCTGGCCCCTGCACTCCAGGAGGCAATATTTATCTGCCTAATCATCCCAGGGCTAGTGCCAGACAACTAGGGACCACCCCTATAGCTTGAAGCCTGACAAATTGAAATGATCCAGACTTTGCCATTTCCAAACTGTTCACCTGCCCTGTCTCTCCTTTCCTACAGAAACCCCAATAAAGGCCCTGGTCTAATGCTTTCTCCTGGCTCCTGTCCTCTGCCTCCTGACCACTCCGGTGTATTTCTGATGGCCCTATAGGACCTGTAAGTGTAATAAATCTTGCTTTCCTGGGACTCTTTGCTCTTGAAGAAGAAAAATTCAAGAGTAACTTTGACTCTATTGGTCCCTAAAACACCCTTTCATGCCTTTAACTCTACTAGCATTCCTGTCAACAATCACATCCTGATTGATACAAGAGGGCTTCTTCTAATAGTTTTGCTTTCTCTTATTTATGTGAATTTGACTTTCCCTAACACAGAATTTTAATATACATCTGTTTATATCCTTTATGTATTTTTCCACATTGGATTGTATTATAACAACTCTCTATGGATGATGGGATGACCCCTAAAAAGAAGTCACAGGTCCTGGGTTCAATTTAGACTCAGTAATGTATTTGCTTTGAGATTTTGGGTAAACTTATTTATAATTTCTAAATCTTTTTTTTTTTTCATATGTATTGGTTTTCTATTTTTGCTTTAAGAAATTACCACAAACCTAGTGGCTTACAACAACTCACATTTATTATTTTATAGTTCTGGAGGTCATGAGTTATAAAATCTATGCATCAACCAGACTGCATTCCTTCTGGAAGTTCCAGGGGGAAATCAGCTTCCTGGCCTTTTGCAGCTTCTAGAGGTTGCCTACATCCCCTCCCTTGTGTCCTTTTCTGCCTCACTCCAACCTCAGCTTCCACCATCAAATCTCCCTCTAGGGCTCTGACACTCCTGCCCCCCTCCCATGAGGACACTGTGACTCTATGGGGCCCAATCGGTACCCATACCCTAACCACATCTGCAACATCCCTTTTGCTATCTAAGGTCACAGTCCCACATTCTAGGAATTAAGACTTGGGTATCTTTGTTGTTGGCAGGGGCACTTTCTGTCTACCACATCATCTTCTAGAATTGGGAAGATAATACCTTCCCTATTTATTTATATGGTTTATTATTAGGCTTAAATGAGATACTTTTGGGAAAAGCTTTATGTAACCAGTAAAGTTACTTTTTTACTATAGGAGAACTCATTCTGTTGCTTACATTTCATGTATTTCTCTTTATTATATAAAATGTATTTCTTTATTCTTGTATTATTATGTGAATTGATTCCAGTGCTATTATTCATACAACTTTTTATGGTATAGTGCATTTTCTCATAGAACTGTTTTTGTTATTTATCAAAAACTATATTAAGAACATATTGATAAAGAATGCTTATAAATCACAAAATATAACATGCAGTATTACTATAGACTTCTTTAAAACAAAGTGTTGATGCAGTGTCTGAATTCAGAGAAAAGATTGTCATCATTTTTGCCAGAGAAACTAGTCATTAGCTGGCTCTACAATATTACTCTGTTCATTTTTCATAACTACATCAGCAACCCATCCACTGAAAATATGAAGACAAGTCTAAAGTGACATAAATTCTGTTTTCGAGAGCAGGGACGCTTGTCTGTTTGATGTACATATCCACTTTTCTAACTGTCTGATAGCGATTCAAACCCATCTGTTTAGATGGCATTGTGCTTGTTTCCAGTTTGTGTTTAAGTTCAAAGAAACACATATAAGACAAGTGTGATGTTTTCATTGATTTGAGTTCACATTCCTATTTGAGGCAGTACTGTCAAACATTAGTATTAGCTATCGATACAATCATGAAATTAATGTCATTTTTGTAAGATTCCTACACCGTGCTTCTAGATACTAAATGGTGTCAAAGAGAGATTCAGTTGGATATATATATTTTTCCCCAAACTATATACATTTATTTTTGTTCTAAGTTTATTTTATAAATCAACGTACAGTAAAACAGAATTTTATTGGTGCACAGTTCAATGAATTATAACACATCTATAGATTTGTATAACCCCATTATGAAGAGAATATAGAACAGCTCATTACCCAATAAAACTCTCACCTGCTACATTTTTATGTCTACTTCTCCCAGTCTCTGACAAAAGTCCATCAGTTCTCTTTCACTAAAGTTTGTATTTCCTGCTGCTGGGAATTCAAAATGGATAGCAGTTTGGTGGCACTATGTAAAATGCACATACACTTCACAGATCTCCACTGCTAGGTATTTAGTCTAGAGAAATAAAAACTTGTATTCCTATGAAATGGTTATAGCAACATTATAAATTACTAGAGGCCCGGTGCACGAAATTCATGCACGGTGGGGGGGGGTGTCCCTCAGCCCAGCCTGCACCCTCTCCAATCTGGGACCCCTTGAGGGATGTCCCACTGCCTTGAGGGATGTCCCACTCCAATACGGGATCCCTTGAGGGATGTCCCATGTAGGGCAGTGGAACATCCCTCTCACAATCCAGGACTGCTGGCTCCCAATGCTCATCTGCCTGCCTTCCTGATTGCCCCTAACCACTTTTGCCTGCCAGCCTGATCACCCCCTAACCACTGCCCTGCTAGCCTGATTGATGTCTAACTGCTCCCCTGCCAGCCTGTTTGCCCCCAACTTCCTTCCTCTGCCGACTTGGTCACCCCTAACTGCCCTCCCCTGCAGGCTTGATTGCCCCCAACTGCCCTCCCTTGTAGGCCTGGTGCCTCCCAAATGCCCTCCCCTGCTGGCCATCTTGTGGTGGTCATCTTGTGTCCACATAGGGGCAGGATCTTTGACCACATGGGGGCAGCCATCTTGATCTTGTGTATTGGAGTGATGGTCAATCTGCATATTACTCTTTTATTAGATAGGATAGAGGCCTGGTGCATGGGTGGGGGCCAGCTGGTTTGCCCTGAAGGGTGTCCCAGATCAGGGTGGGGGTTCCCTTGGGGCATGGGGCAGCCTGGGCGAGGGGCCTGTGGTGGTTTGCAGGCCAGCCATGCCACCCAGTGACCCAAGTGGAGGCCCTGGTATCTGAAATTTATTTATCTTCTGCAATTGAAACTTTGTAGCCTGGAGTAGAGCCAAGCCTCCTGCTCGCTCCGTGGCTGCCGCCATTTCTGTTTGGATTTGTTTACCTTCTATAATTGAAACTTTGTAGCCTTGCGTGGAGGCCTGGGCCGGCCAGGGCAGGTTGAAAGCTTGGCTTCCTCAGTCGCCGGGGACAACCCTAGCCTGCTCTCTCCACCTCCATGGCTGCCGCCATTTTTCTTGGCATTTATTTTCTATAATTGAAACTTTGTATTCTTTTTTTTTTTTAATATATTTTTTTGATTTTTTACAGAGAGGAAGAGAGAGGGATAGAGAGTCAGAAACATCGATGAGAGAGAAACATCGATCAGCTGCCTCTTGCACACCCCCTACTGGGGATGTGCTCGCAACTAAGGTACATGCCGTTGACCGGAATCGAACCTGGGACCCTTGAGTCCGCAGGCCGATGCTCTATCCACTGAGCCAAACCGGTTTTGGCTGAAACTTTGTATTCTTGAGTGGAGGGCTGGGCCGGCCAGGGTGTGTGGAAAGCTTGGCTTCCTCTATTGCTGGGGAAACCCAAGCCTCCCTCTTGCTCTTTGTGGTGGCAACCATCTCGGTTGGGGTTAATTTGCATACTCACACTGATTGGCTGGTGGGCATCGCTGGTGGGCATGGCTTGTGGGTGTAGTAGAGTGATGGTTAATTTGCATATTACTCTTTTATTAGGTAGGATTGTCCCAAACTGGAAAAAAAATCTATTATTTAACAAGATAAGAGATATAAACAAATGTTGGTATATCCACAGAATGAAATGCAATTCAGAAATAAAAAGGATTTGAATAAAGTTTAAATCAGTGATGTATTTCCTAACTTGATCTAGCACAGTGGTTGTCAACGTATCTTGGGGGAATTTCAAGACTTTTTACAGTGACTCTACAAAACTCTTTTTATGGTGATATTAAGATGTTATTTTTCATTTTCATTGTTAACATTTTCACTGATGTTGCAAAAGCAATGATGCCTTAGCACAAATCAAGGTGGTAGTAACAAAAGTACTAGTAAGACACTGTATTTATGACCACTTCTTACATTCATTAAAAATAATGAATCAGTGTAGCTGATTGGCTCAGTGGATGGAGTGTTGGCCTGGGGACTGAAGGGTCCCACGTTCAATTCCTGTCAAGGGCACATGCCTAGGTTGCAGGCTCGATCCCCAGTAGTAGGTGTGCTGGAGGCAGTGATCAATGATTCTCTCTCATCATTATTGTTTCTATTTCTCTTTTTCACTTCCTCTCTTAAATCAATAAAAATATATTTAAAAAAAAAAAAACAAAGAAAAAAAAGGAACATTTCCCCCTCCCCCCCCATGAATGTTTTCTATTGTAGCAGCCATAAGAATATGTCTCTCAGATCCTAATTATAAGACCCCAGTGGTTGAACTCTGAAATCCTTTGGCTGCTCCTAGCTAAAGAATAATGGCTGAAGGCAGCATGGATACTAAAGCAAGCTTGTTCCTGAGAGAGTGGTCTCCTCTATCAGGAAACTATGGTTGCAGGGTTTACCAGTGACCTTGACAAACATTCTATAGAAATGATCTGGAGTCTAAATAGTTTTTCTGCCAGCTGTTTTTCCTTTTCTCTCTAGACGACTCAAGGTCAGACCTGCACTGTGGCTCACTTCATATTTTCTTTTATAATATTTCCCCCAATAAACTTCTTGCAAGTTCAATTCATTACTATGTCTTCTTCTCTGAACCAACATAGTGATGAAGCAATAAAAGGTTATTCATTTTATTAAATATTGACCATTGAGTACACATTGCTTTCCTATTCTGTAAGGAGAGAATGGAAGCATCTATAAAATAGTTCTACTATACACAACAGTACAATACTATTTCAGTAAAAAATGTATGACTTGTAGCTATAAATTAAATCCCTTACATTTTAGAATATTATCATTGCTTCCAAAAATTACTGACAAAATAAAGATGGTCATCCACGTTTTATACTTTGCTAGACACTTTCTTAGAAATATATAAAGTGATCCTATTACTTCAAGAACAACAGTTGGCAGTATTTGGTGGCAATTATAAAATTCAAGTTTATAAATGAATATTAGAATTTTTTAAAAAGCTTGTGTCTACCACTATGGGCTCCACAGAATGTTGTCTTCTTTTTTAAAAGCCATTGTCAATTATTCGAAAGCCTTCAATTTGGGAGGAGTTATCTATAAAGGGCTTGTGAACAAATTGGGGGGTGTTGGCATTTTATATTTTCATTAGACGGGTGATTATACTACTGTGTGCATGTATTTATATGCACAGAACAACATGCTAAAAAGAGTGACTTTATCTGTATGAAAATTAAACTTTAATAAATCTGACTTTAAAAAGCTTTCAATATATATATATATACATATGTATATATATATGTGTGTGTGTGTGTGTGTGTATATATATATATATATATATATATATATATATATATAATCTTGCTCAGAATCAATCCACCAACATCCCAAACTTGGACTATAGTTCCTTCACTCTTCCTAAAGTCTACATCCCTTTTATCAAGTTGATTTACCGAGTGACATTTCTCAAGCAATGTAATCTACTCTATTAAAGAGGGTGACCTGGTTTTATTGTAGTCTAAACTTCTCACACACACCACATTCTTTAGTATTACGCAAATGTTGAACAACAATTAAGAGCTATGTGATGAAATATAAAGGCAAAAATCAAATAGTCACACCCTTTTCCCCCAAATAGTTTGGGTTTCCATATGAGGCATACAGGTAAAAAGTAAATTACAATACATGGTGAAACCATTGATGGTAAAGTTGTGACAAAGGTGTTAAAGGTGCTATAGGAATCTAAAAAATGAGGGTAGGTGAGGTGTGGCAAGAGAGGTGAGCCCTAAACTATATCTTAAAGTATATGTAGTGTCGGTCATTATATAGACACACCATTGTCTATAATTCCCATGCTTATGTTAAATACACTAATATGTGGCTCTTGTAAACTGAAAAGACAAATTGCTTGTTTGCTTCCTAATCTGGAGACTATTTCTCAGACAGTTGCCTCTACAAACTATGTTATTTGTCTTCTTTCTGCCTTTGCTATTAGCTTTTTATAACCTGTCAGTATCTTTAATTAATATAACTATTTTAGAGACCAGCTCATCTCCTTAAATAAATGCATGAATCTTATTAGCATACAAAAACTGATGTTCATTATCTTGAACTCATTTTTCTTTTTGTCTTGATCACTTAGAGGTTCCTTCTCGTGTAATATGGGTCTGTAAGAATGAGTTGGTTTGGTTTGGGAAATGAATGCTGCAAAAAATTTGTTGTCACTATTTTGTCAAATTCATTCAAACAATATTTTTTAGTTTTCTTTAGAGAAAAGTCTCATTTTATTTCTTCAACCACCACTTTTGATATTGTATTGTGTGTTAGACCATGGTAAAGATCAAGTAATACATAGTTCCTGTCTTCAAATAATGCACAGTTTAGTGAGGAAACAGACGTGAAAACAATACATCTTAATACAATGACGTATTCTAGTAATTATAATGGGCCACGTGCACACAGGTTGAAGTAGTACAAACAACTTTAAGGACTTCAGGGCCATAGAAACTTATATTTGACCCATACCCTAAGAGGTATAGAGATGATTTAGGTTGAACAAAGGAAGACCTAAATTTTGCACAGAAACTGTACAAAAGTATGCACCTGTGCATGTGAGAGAGAACAACAATGTGAAGAAAGGATGGAGAAAAAGGGAGGGAGGAAGAAATAGAGAGATGGAATAGGGGAAGGGGACAGAAATAGGGAGGTAGGGAGGGCATTAGAGAGAGGGAGGGAGAGAGAATAGGAAGGAGAGAGAGAGAGAGAGAGAGAGAGAGAGAGAGAGAGAGAGAGAGAGAGAGAGAGAGAGAACTGCATATTCTAGAGATTCTGGAGAAGTGAGAGGGCCATTTATACTGCATCCTAGCAACTGGCATGGAATGGGAATGAGAACGATATGCCAGAAATTGACAGAATATACTAGACCTTTAATTCCGTTTTAAGGAATTTGGTCTTTATATTTAAGCCTATAGGTGTAAAACCCAATTTTAAACAGGGGAATAAAAGAAGAAACTTTGTATTTTCAAATGTGTTTCCAACAGTAATGTGCTTTATGAATCAATGAAGTAACCTTTATGACTGAAAGCTAAAAATATTATTTTCCAGTAGTATAATTATCTGATTTAATTCAGTCAATACTAATGAGAATTTAAAAGTGAGTTTTTAGAGTGAATTTGATTGGTGAATAGTCCAAGAATGGTGATTTTCCTATTTGGAAAGTTGGGGGGGGGGGTGTTCTTTTGCCTGGGAGTTATCAATTTGGTAATTTACCTCACTGAATAAATGGTGATGTTGCTAACGGAAACTAAAAGCATTTTTTATTTCTTACATGAGGTACTTACTGACTTTTTAATTTCCAAAATCTGTCTTCTCTTCACAATCTAGTTTTTATGCACTTATCCTTGATGTCCTCAGACTGTTTTCATTATATTTAATGTCCTTCCATGAGTTTGAACTTTAAAAATATTGAACATACTTATTAACAAACACTTGAAAGATGGTTTATTTAATTTCAAAGTGTCATTATTTTTAAAATTTATGTTTATTGTTGAAAGTATTATAGATGTCCCTCTTCCCCCCACATTGACCCCCTCCATCCCCCCAGGCCTTCACTGCACTGTTGTCTGTGTCCATGGGTTAGCATATATGCCTATATATTCTTTGGTTAATCTCTTCCTGCTCCCCCTCCCTTTCCCTCTGTCTATTGCATGCTTCAATATATCTGGTTATATTTTGTTCATCAGTTTATTTTCTTCACTAGAGGCCTGGTGCATGAAATTCGTGCATGGGGTGTCCCCTAAGCCCAGCCTGCACCCTCTCCAATCCAGGACCCCTTGGGGGATGTCTGACTGCCAGTTTAGGCCCGACCGGGATTGGGCCTAAACCGGCAGTCGGACATCCCTCTCACAATCTGGGACTGCTGGCTCCTAACTGCTCACCTGCCTGCCTGCCTGATTGCACATAACTGCCCCCCATGCTGGCCTGGTCGCCCCCAACTGTCCCCCTGCCAGCCTGGTTGCCCCCAACTGCCCCCCTTTCCTGGCCTGGTCACCCCTAACTGCCCCACTGCCAGCCTTTTCACCCCTTACTGTCCCCCCTGCTGGCCTGGTTGCCCCCAACTGCCCCCCCCCCCCGCTATCCTGGTCACCCCCAACTGCCCCCCTGCCAGCCTTGTCACCCCATGCAGCCTGCTGTTCAGTTGTTTGGTCATCCCTCACTAAACCCCCTGCCGGCCTGGTCACCCCATGCAGCCTGCAGTTCAGTCGTTTGGTAGTCCCTCACTAACCCCTCTGCTGGCCTTGTTGCCCCAGGCAGCCTGCTGGTCATTAATGGCATCCCGGGCAATTTGCATATTCCTCTATTATAGTATAGATTAGAGTCCACATACAAGTGAGATTGTGTGATACTTCTCTTTCTCTGTCTGGCTTATTTCACTTAGCATAATGCTCTCCAGGTCTCTCCATGCTGTTCAAAGGGGTAAGAGATCCTTTTTTCATAGCTGCATAGTATTCCAGTGTGTGTGTGTGTGTGTGTGTGTGTGTGTGTGTGTGTATTCACAGGGTGTTTTTTCTGT
This sequence comes from Eptesicus fuscus, assembly GCF_027574615.1. Lineage (NCBI taxonomy): Eukaryota > Metazoa > Chordata > Mammalia > Chiroptera > Vespertilionidae > Eptesicus > Eptesicus fuscus. Next base: position 37,949,701 of record NC_072478.1, on the reverse strand, counting down.
GTGTTTATTTGTTTTTTATTCATTCTTCTACTGATGGAAACTTTGGCTATTTCCAGATTTTAGCTATTGTAAATAAAATTGCTATGAACATAGGGGTACATGTATTCTTTCTTATTGATGTTTCAGGCTTTTTAGGATATAGTCCTAGAAGTGGGATCACTGGGTCAAATGGAAATTCCATTTTTTTATTTTTGAGGAAACTCCACACTGTTTTCCATAGTGGTTTTAGCAGTCTGCTTCCCACCAATAGTTTACATTCTTGCCAGCATTTGTTGTTTGTTACTAAAGTGTTATTATTAATCTTCAAAGGCATTAGTTCATTTGGAAAAGTTAGAGCATCTGGAATTCTTTATATTTTAAAATCCAAAGATACATTATCCAATAGACATTTATATATTTTCCCAGAAGCCTAGAAATAATGTGACACTTAATTGATTGTATCCAGTATTCAGTTAACTATTATTAAATGTATAGATACCTAGGATGAAATAATTATTAGTGACTTTCACTTTACTGAAGTGATTCTAGGGCATTGACTATTTTCCTGAAAATTGATTTCAGAGAAGAAGAGAAAGGGAGAGAGATATAGAAATATCAATGATGAGAGAAAATCATTAATAGGCTGCCTCCTTCGCACTCCCTAACTGGGGATCAAACCCTCAACCTGTGTATGTGCCCTGACCTGGAATTGAACTGTGGCCTCCTGGTTCATAGATCAATGATCAATCATTGAGAAACACTGGCTGGGTCATTTTCCTCAACTTTCAAAGACCACCCCTGTCAATGAATACTTTCTTTAATTAGTTCTGGATAACTCTCAAGATAACTTACTAGGGACCACCCATTGTTTATCTTGTGGTATACTTTCTTTCTTAATAAATATATGTTATGATGGTTGATAGTATATATATTATATATGTATATAATCTATCTATATAAAGAGGGAATATGAAAATTGACTGTCACGCCATCACAAATATGGCGGCACCCACAGCGGAGGTGGGGTTTCCATAACACAAGATGGCTCTGCCCACAGTGGAGGCTGAGTTCCTGTAAGGAGCCTTAATGAGCAATCAGCAGGTACCTGAAGCTGCATGGCGCTGGGCTGGGGCAGGGGACCTGAGGCTCTGCACCCCGCCCAGTGGGGCTTGACAGGGGACCTCAGGCTGTGGCCCCCGCCCCAGTGCTGGGCCAGGGGACCTGAGGCTGTGCCCCCTCACCCAGCAGGGCTTGATGGGGGACCTGAGGCTGCAGCCCCTGCCCAGCGCCAAGCCAGGGGACCTGAGGCTGCGCCCCCTGCCTGGTGTGGCTTGACAAGGGTGGAGCTGGCCGGGTCTAGATCTCGCCCAATGGGAGTGAGGCTGGGTGGGTCTGGGTCTTGTGTGATTTTGAGGGGCTGCAGGTGGGTGGGGACTTGACTCTTGGTCCCATGGCGCGTCCCAGACTCTGATAGGAGGGATATTTTCATATAAATTTTACTAATTTTCTTTCATCTCTGGCACTTCTATTATAGAGAAAGTGCAAATAGCAATATTAAAATATTTCCTCCAATTAATCCCCTTTTAATGTGCATGAATTCCGTGCACCAGGCCACTAGACTATATATAGTTGGCGGCCAGCCAGATGAGGGAGCCAATTGGGGCCGGGATCAGGCTAGTTGGCTGCTGCAGTGCACGTCATAGCCACCAGTCGTTCTGGTCATTCTGTCGTTCTGGTAGCTGGGCTTCTATATATATATATATATATATATATATATATATATATATATATATACACACACACATATATATATATGTATATATATGTGTATATATATATATATATATATATATATATATATGTATATATATTTGGATACTTTCTTCACTCTCATTGAAACCTATCAGAATATCAAAGAGAGCATGGAATTTGATTTCTATAGTAACATTTGAAAGTGATGATATAGTCTATTATACCTGAAAGCAAGGGGCTATGTTTTGTAACTTCTTGTATAACTTATGACAAAAATCATGGTAATTCTTAATAAAAACTTGTTGAATGTTGTTATTTGAATGGTAACTGATTTTCAAATATTTTACCTAATTATAGGAATAGAAAGAATATTCAGCATCTCTGTTTAATAGATCAAATAATTTGGCTCATATGATATAAATTGGGTTCTGTACTGCTACCTCCTGGGTTCCCATTATTGATATTAGATAATCTGCTTTCTGAACCTATTAAGTTTCCACCCTTCATAAAAAAGAGACCTTGAAGTACACATCAAGACAGGGAGCTATATAGACAGTGCACATAAAGTGTAACCCCAAACTATCATTCAGTTATGCAGAAGAACTATTGGCAGTGCACATAAAGTGTAACCCCAAACTATCATTCAGTTATGCAGAAGAAATATGCACTAATATTGCTAATTTAAATGATCACCAGGGATGCAGCTTTGAAGTTTTAGATAATTTGATGATTTCACATTTTTAATTACATAGTTATGGACCATGAAATTAATTACTTTGTAATCCTTATTTTATGATACATACAAATGTGTGCATACTGACCTTTATTCAAACTATAGTTAAAACTGTTATAAGCTATCTCATTAACAAGAATGCTTAGTAATGAAGCCTCAGATGATATGAAATATCTCATTATTTCAAAAATTGTCTCTATAATTATGGCTCATTTGTTTACTTTAACATTATTAAGGTCTAGGAACCCAGATACATTGAGTTAGGATCCTTCCTTCTCCACTGATTAGTGAACATTGCATTTGACTGTGGCTGGCTATGTACATTAGAGATTTACTTTTCCCATAGTTCATTTAAAATTCATTTCTAGAAATATTTACATATCTATAATGTTTGAAATATTATAGAAGCTAAACCACAGGAAGAACAATGTGTTTCTTTTCCTTTATAATTCACACACCTATTGAAAGTGTGAGGTAGTAAATCAGAGCTTTCATTTGTACTGAACTTAAAGAGTTATTATTAATAATGACAGTGAACTAGGCAGATCATATTTTACGATATCTTGTCCACTTTATAAAAGTTGTTTATATCTAGTATAGACGTTCATTCTTGTTATATGTATGTAGTATCAGATAATTATTTCTTCCAGACTTACTATATGTTCTTAGCCAATAATCATTCAAAGAATTGTGAGAATTAATTTAGTTAATCTATTGAAAGTTCTGTGGACTTGCCATGGGGTTTCAAATTTGAATTGCATTTTGAAGTGGTATCTGTCACAGTTCCACTTATTATATGAAAATGTAGTAATGTGAATGATCAGCTTCAGAATAGAGATGTGATAAATATACACTTTTAAAAGTGATGTTTCACTATAATATGTGTTCCCCTTCATATTTTCCTTCAATACAATTGATTAAGGAAATACCACCAGGCCATTTAAATAGTTTAATTGTGTATGTGTGTAGAGATTATTTGTCAATTTATCATAGTTACAGAAAGATATATTTAAAGACTTTAAGAGACCAATGAAGAGAAGAAATTCTCATTCTGTATAATTTTCAGTTTTTTTAAAGGCCATGTCTCACCCATGGAAAAGAGATGACTAGAGTAATTTTAAAGAGATTTAATACCTATTTATGTTGCATTTAATAAACTAGAAAAGGTGAAATTAGTTAAATATAATAACATGAATTTTAATTTAAAAAATATTTTTTATTGACTTCAGAGAGAAAGGGAGAGGGAGAGAGAGAGAGAAATATCAATGAAGAGAGAGAATCATTGATTGGCTGCCTCCTGCACACCCCCTACTGGGGATCGAGCCCATAATCCCAGCATGTGCCCTGACAGGGAACTGAACCATGACCTCCATAGGTCGATGCTTAACCACTGAGCCATGCCAGCCGGGCTGAATTTTAATTTTGTTAGAGTATCCTTATTTACCATATATTGCAAGGTGATCGTGTTTCATTAGCTTGAGGGTGCTCATTTTCTTTCACATTTGGTTTGTCTGAAATCTGAATATGGTGATCACATGTGAAAAAAAATCTTATTTTTTCTAAATGGTACATAAAATAATAATGCATGTAACAATCAATGGAATCTTAGTTGCAATAAAATGTGCTATTATTCCTAGTCCATTCAGAAGTAATTGCTGAAATAAATATAATGCATAAAAAAGTATAGCCATGATGGAGTCACTGTATCCTGATGCTTTAATTATAACACAAGATAAAACATATGTAAATGGCCAATGGGGAAAAAGAGGGGACATCTGTAATACTTTCAACAATGAAAATAAATTTAAAAAAGATAAAAGGTATTAATCAATAGGTTTTTATAAAGTGGAAAATAAACAGCACATAACAGTGAGTCATTAAACAAGAGAAGGAAATGAAGTGAGTCTTACAATTGTCCCATTTTATCATCTAGAGAGAGTTTAAAGGACGCAGTACAGAAAGGATGAACCTCAACAAAACCCCTAAAGTTCCTCAGTTGAGGAGAAAGAGTTGAGAATTCAGGGTAAACCAGCTAGAATGCACAAGCCAGGTATTTGAAGAAGAGGAAAGAGCAGAATGAACAGGAGAGAGATGAACAGAGAAAGATCATCAGAACTTTTTCCACTATTCTTCAGCTGGACAGTAATCAGAATACAAGTGGGAGGAAAATACCCAAAGTCTGGAAAGTACTACTGGAAACGAGAAAGCAGAACAACCTCTGATCCCACGCAGAATGGAAATAGTTGGTTTCTCACAAGCCAGAATGGAAAAACTAAAATAAGAAAACAAACAAAGACCTTTGTTATACTAACCAGATAAAAGGCAGAGAACTCAGAAGAATATAATTCAGTAATGGGTCATAATCTAGACTACAGGCTGATCTAGTTTCAGAGTTGCCATGATATCCTTGATGAGATGAAGCCCAACAATAGGTATAGCTCCCCAAAATGACAGATGATAGAATAAGTAGACAAGAATGTTAAAATTGTTATGACTATGTTTAATATATTCAGGAAGGTAGAGGGAAGCATGAGCATATTAAAAAAAAAAAAAACTCAGAAGATACTCAGAAGATCCAAATAGCACTTGTATGGATAAAATATGTAATGTTGGAGATAATAAATTGGATACTGCAGAAGAATATTTATGAAGCAGAAGACATAGTGATATAACTATCCAAAATAGAGAATGTAAAGGGAAAAGGAAGAAAAAAACTGACCAAAGTCTCAGCAAGCAACTGAGTACGCCATTGATAAGATATTCTGATTTTCTAGGTTTTCTTGTACTCATTTGTGTGTGTGTGTTTGTGGGTGTGTGTTGTGTGTGTATTGAATATGAGTCTACACAATTTTATTGCATAAATCCATTCATGTACTGTGTCCACCATAGTGGAAGTAGGGAACTGCTCAATTAGCACAAAAAACCTGAGATTTATAACCACTACCACTTCACATCGCCCTCTCTCATCTGTAACCCAAGTAACCATTAAACCTGTTCCTCATTTCTAGAATTTTGTCATTTCAAGTTGAATAAATGGAATCTTCCATTATATAACCTCTTGGTATTGGCTTTGTTTTCACTCAGTATAATTCTCTGGAGATTCAATCTAGCTGTTGCATACATCTGCTCATTTTATTTTTGATATCTATAGTTGGATTTTTATAATTTCTGACTAATATTCTTATGTCCTCTCTTATTGACATGCATTGGGTTATTTATAATTTTGTTTAATATTAAAAGTTATTAACATAATTTAATATCTTGTCTATTGCACATTTGTATAGGTTTCTTTGGATGTATACCAAGAAATGGATTCAGTGAGACCTATAATATTCATATGTTCAGTTGGTAAACAATAATCTTCAAAGCTGAATTTACCAATTACACTATCATTCTGCACTTCCATTCATTTAGGCATGTGCATTTTAATTTGAGTTACTTTGAACCACATTTCACAGATACCTATCAAGTTTTGTTTTGTTTTTTTTTAATATTATTTCTTTTTTTTTTAAATATATTTTATTGATTTTTTTACAGAGAGGAAGAGAGAGGGATAGAGAGTTAGAAACATCTATGAGAGAGAAACATTGATCAGCTGCCTCTTGCACACCCCCTACTGGGGATGTGCCCGCAACCAAGGTACATGCCCTTGACCGGAATCGAACCTGGGATCCTTGAGTCCGCAGGCCGACGCTCTATCCACTGAGCCAAACCGGTTTCAGCCCTATCAAGTTTTGATTGTTGATACAAAAGCCTTACTAGAACTGTTGTTATTAAGAGCTTCAAAATCCTTAAACAGCTTTAAAATTTCCAGTGACTTAGACTGTTTTATTTATTAAGTGGACTTTGGAAGGTGTATCAATTAGCTATTATGATTAAATTGCTATATGGTAGGCAACCACTAAACCTCAGCAGCATACAAAATAAGCATTTATTAGTTCACAAATTTGAAGGTTGGATGGCAGTTTGCTAATGCAGGCTGAGTCTGTGTTAACTCTGAGTGAACTAGGAATTAACAGATCCAAGCTAAACTCTGCTCCAAGTGTCAGTCATTCTCCTTCTGGGAATAGTGGGTTGGCTGAGCATGTATTTTTCATAATCATTGCAGAGGCATAGGAGAACAAGCCCAGATGTACAGGCCTTTGCTTACATCACAGATATGAACATACCATTTTACAAAGCAAGTTACAAGTCCAAATGGGAGCATATTGAAAAGTTACATGGCAAAGGATATGGTGTTTGCTCCTATTACCATAGTAAGAATAAAGAGTTGTATAATGATGCAGTCTACAACTGAAGATGTAAATAGATATTTTTTACTAGTTTTCATGGTCTCAAGCATGTTATTTATAGACATTATTTCTAAACCATATTTTGTTTTGTGTAAGAAATAGGACAGTGCTGCTACACAATACAGGGTGGGGTAAAAGTAGGGTTACAGTTATTCATATGGGAAAATCATACAATAATTAACAAGTAATATAAGAATAAATTATGTTTCCCATACTCACAACTGTAACCCTACTTTTATCCCACCTGTATTAAATTTCCCAGAGATATTAAGTGAATATGTTGTTTTCATATATAATCCCTTGTGCTGAGTCTGAAAAAAGGGCTGAGACACCAAGTTACAAATATTTGAATTAAATGATAGCATGTTTTATTCAAGAAATGAAGGTCCATCCTATACGATTTCAGAGCTTGCTATTCATTTTAACACTTTTCAGGTGAATATTCAAATATGTACCCTGATGGTGCTTCTCTTGTGACTGATGCTCTGATGGTAAGACTACGAACTGTCTTTCAAGGAATATTCCCTCTGACGGGCAGTATCTTGATGAAGATGAGCTTTAATTAAGATAAATGAGGCTGCTTAGTCATCTGTTTGGCATGATGAGCCCTGAATCTTCAGAATAATCTTAAAGGTAATGGGAAATTTTCCATTTTCATGTTGAAAACACATTAGATTTAGAAGGGATAGCTTGCCCACCTGTGCTGTACGCAGGCACCTATTAGAAAGCGCTGAAGCTGCAATTTCATTATAGTTAGTGACCTGTCAATAGATTGGACTGTGCTGACTACCACACATCACACTAGGAAGTCAGTTAGCAGGATTCGTTCCAGAAAAAAAAAGTGTGTTTTGTTTTTTTTAAACAAAGTTAAGCCTAATTGGTGCTGATATGTTCACATATTTGACAAAGCCATCATCTTTTTTGTTGTTGTTATTAATCTGTTCAGATTCTCCATAGAAATTACACAATACATTAAACTTTGACACTCACTGCTTTTACTTGATTGGAAATGACTTTCCTTAGTATCACTGTTAGTTTTCTGTTGCTATGTTACAAATTACCATATTCTTAGGGTCTCACCACAACAAAAAAGTATCATCTAAGAGTTTCCATGGGTCAAGATTTCAGACATGGGTTAGCTACATTCTCTATTCAGAGACCTTCATGATGAAATCCATGTGTCAGTTGGGGTTGCTATTTAACTTGAGGCTCAGGATCTACTCAGTTCATTCAGGTTATTGGCAGAGTTCAGTTCCCTGCAATATAGTACCAGCATGTCCATTTTCTTGTTGGCTATTGGCCAGGGGTTACTTTCAGCCACTAGAATATTATTTCCTATAGTAATTATTATTTTCTATAAAAAAAGTGGGGCACAACTCTAATTTCAACCAACAAACTGTAAGTGAATAATTTAAATTTTTGAGTTCTCATATTAGAGAGCTTACTCTTTAATACAATACACATTAGGGTAGAATCTGCTAGTTTAATGTTAGATAATTTGGGCAATGCCTTCTCTTGAATGTTTTAAAAGCATAGGTTTATCAGTAAGTTTTTTCATAGTTATATTGGAAAAGGAGGAAGAGTAAAAGTATAGATCTTATGAACAAGATCAAAGAATTCTGCTATTTTAAGGCCCAAGCTCTAATATCCAGGAATAATCCTGAAGTTGACAAGACTTCAGTGGGGAAAAGCACACAGAGAGACCAGACGCAAAGAATCAGGGTTGTATCCTACACAAACTAAACATTTTAGAGAGGCTCCTACATCTGAAAGCATCTCCATCATAATCTTTACTCACAGATAAATGAAGTAAAATATGGGCATATCTGTCTATTCTGCCTTATGTACATATCTGGCTATTTTCCAATTTCTCCATAAATGTTACTTTATTTTTTAAATGTTTATATTCTTTGGAGTCCATCATAGACCCACTTATCCTTTATCTGTTCCCCCAAATGATTATGCATGTACATTTTTTCTTAATTTATATTTCCAGTCAAGAAGTCTTTTCCAAAATACAGACATTTATAAGCAAATATTAAAATGTCTAATAAACACCTCAAAATCAAAATCCCTAAAACTGAACCGTCATTGTCACTATGCAGTTCTTTCTGCAATGTCAGCCTTCTGAGTAAATGATACCGCAGAAATTCACAGCTGCTCTAAGAGTAACCCAATTACTCTTTTCTGCTCCTCTTTCAGATAACCAAACTCTTAGCAAGTCCTATCCACTGTACCTTTAAAATATCATTCACATATGTCTGCTTCCCTGGATCCTTATGAGATCTATGTAAATCTAGGTCACCAGTATCTTTTATGGTTTCTAATAGACTGCTAGCTGGATATTCTACCTTGTGTATGATCCCTACAAAATCCATTCACCATTGCATTCTTTCAAGATTAAGCATGATCATATGACTCACTTATTTTAAATATTTATTTATTCCCCCTTTCACTTCAAAGTAGAATCCTAAAAGCTAGATATGACTTAATATGTCTTTTGTTATTTACATGTCACTTAAGCCTTACCCCTCACAATTCTCTCCCATCTAGTGAAGAACTAGTTACACAGATATTTCTAGATTGATAAGATATTTTATTCTCTCTTTTAACTATAAGCTGCCACTTGTGATCCATTGGCTTTTCCACTGGAATCCTCTTCCTCGTTATATGACTCAGCATTCATCATTTTTCAGCTCTAATTCTAAATCAGTTTCTCAAGGAGGTCTGTCTTAAACTCCATATTTAATTAGACAAAAATACTATGTTGACACCTGTGCTTTCATCATGTCAGCACTTACCACACATTATTTTAAGCCTTAGTTTAACAGTCTGTATTCTTAGTACACCATACGATGGTGGAACCAGACCATGTATCTCTTCTCAGATTTGTTCCCTAGAATACACTATGTGGGGCAGGCACAAATGGAAATAATGAAGGAAAGAAAGAAAATAAAAATAAAAACAAAACTTCTCTTTGGAAAGGCACAGGGTATATATTAATTAGTCAATAATTAAGCAAAAAAGAGCCATCAAAGGCTTTAAGTAAGAAAGTAATAATAACAGTTATGACCTTTAAACAGGTTTAATTGATAATGTTGTTAAAATAGATTGAGGGATTAATAATAAAGGAAGTCTGTTTTTCTAGAGCCTGGAGAGGTAAATTTTATCTCAATTAAGGTAATGACATCTAAATGAAAAGAAAGGGATTCATGGGTAAGGCATTCTGATCTTTACAATTATAGAAATTGGAAAATAATTAAAAGGAAAGAAAGTGTGATTCAGGTGTGAGTGTGAGTGATACTGTTGTAATTAGCTAGTGATTAATAACAGAAAACAAGGAAAGGAAAGGCCAGATATTATAGGCATGTCACATGGGCAGCCTCACCAGGAATCGGCAAATTTGCACTCCCCATGGAATGAATAGACTATTCCCTGCAAAACAGTTGGGGAAGGGACCCAGCAAAGAGAAGACCGACCCATGTGCATTATTTAGGGTGACATAGGGAAGGTGTGTGTCTGTAAATCACACCTGGGAACAGAAATCATTGGCCGGAATGGGTGTGGCCATTGGGAATTAATACTCTCCTAAACAAAGAAGTACTTTCTCTTGACTCTTGTTCTTGTGCTCTTGGCTTGTTCCTGGCTTGCTTGCATTCACCTGTACGGTCCACAGCCATGCAGACCCCACATGCAATGGACTGATGGACTGCAGCTAGCCTGATGCTGAATTGGACTGTGCAGACAAGAAAAGGAAACTCCGGACACTGGTTTTTATTCTGGCCCTATTAAAGCCACAGCTACAGTCCTTCTATGTCTGGGCAAAGGGAAATGGGACTTTGGAAACTCAGGAATTTAATTCCATGAGATAAAAATCACTCATTCTCTCTTGTGATTCTCAGAAATTTCTTTTTCTTGGGATATCACAAGAATTCCACTCCCACTAACAACTGGAGGAGACAAGGTCCTCTCTCTTCTGTTAACTCAAGGAAAGAAGTCAGATTGACTCTGAGCATTTGACTTTAAAATTTTGAAAAAAAATAGTATCTACATTTACTTACCTAAAGAAATCTAGAGAAGAAATCAGAGGTGATATATAAATGTAATTTCAGTTTTAATCACAGATTTGGAATATTGGTCAGAATAGGAATTTAAGTTTAAGTTGAAAATATGTTTACCACTTGAAATTCTCAGTAATCTGATGAAATACCTAACTATATTCCTCTACATAAAAGCAGGTGCAAAGGAATATCTAATATACTTGCTGACTAAGATGATCTTCACATTTCCTTCAGCTGGACTAAACTTTAGACAGCTTTCTTGCCAATTATAAGGCCCTGAGCTCCCTTTTCTTAGAACATTTACCTTAGAAAACTTGTATTTGTAAATTCTTTCAGAACTGCCTCTTTGAGATGTAAATCTCCCAGCTTCTTGCCAGTTTTACAAAGGAAAAATGCTTTTCTCAAGAACTTGAGAGCAATGTCTTTGAAATGGAACCATGAAAATAGGGACTCTATCTTCAAATCTCTGTGTGAGAGTAGAAGCTTAACTTCAGAGAGCACTGGTTAACAAATACAGAAGGCCTCATCACACTGACCTATGTCCCCTACCCCAGCATCCCCCAGCTCACTTCAGTGATTAAAAACCCTCTCACCTTTTGTTTCAATGGAATTGAGTCCAGTCTCTCTCCTCCATTACAATAGTCTTGACCTGCGTTGCATAGCATTGAATAAAGTCTTCAGCTTAGAACTTGTGTAGTTTTCCCAGCTAATGGGAGTAAAAGTGCTATATAAACACAGGGGATAAGAAATTAGAGTCTGATATGCCTTTATAATTGCCAACCACATGTGGTGTTACTTTCCAATAGAAGAGTCCCCATCACATATGCCAGCAGAACATCACCTTCAGTATCACTTTAAGTCTGCATCAGATTCTTTTCCTTGTAAATTTTCCTTTAGAGGTACATGAAGCAAATAATTTACTCCTATTGGATGAGAGGGGCCATCATCATATCCCCAGCTCCAGGCAGCTCTTGATATAGTCCCTAAGGAAATGTTCATAATCCCTTTTTTATTTTTCTCTTTGATAGATTTGGAAGTTGAGAAAATAGTAAGAAGCATATATTTGCAAAGCAGCTTCCTTTAAAAGTGTATGGTATTTGCAAGGGAATCTCTATTTGGCCACTTGCTTTTTAAGAAAATGCTAAAATAAGCAGGAATGAGAAAATATATTTAAAATGCCCCATTTAGTGGCTGAAACGCTAATTCCTTAGCAGTAATGCATTAAATTGGCAAATATTACTTTACCCAATGTCACCATTTGGGAAAAGAAACCATTAGGTTCATAATCCTACAAGTACTATTATAAATGTCATCAAGAATCATTCTTCCTGTAGCTGGGAAGCTATGAAGCCAAATGTGAAGTTTAAATGAAATGATATCACATGTTTCCTAGGGAATTACACAAAATCAACCTCTCAACTTGGCAGTTTTATTAGACAAGTTGGAATATAGACGGCTGTTATTATAACTTTTATTCATATATCTATTTTATGATCATTATTAAAGCTTAGTACATATGAGGTTATAAGTAAATTCCCTTTTAATATTTTACTGTACTTTATACTTTTATGAACATTATTATGCTTTGTTCCTTTTTAATGCATGCAACTTCACACCACTATTCTTTTTACCTCAGTCAGTTTTCTCATGTCACAGTTTATGCTTTTAAGAATATCTCATTTAGCAAAATATATGTGAAACTTGCCTTCTATACCTCCCTTTTTTCACTTTCATGATAAATTTTGAATGTTATATTTAAGGTACCTATTATTATTTATAAAATTTTATGGTAGTGACTTTGCTTCCCACTTTTTAGTATAAATAAAATCCTAAGATTCTGGAATCTAAGCCAACCCTTGGCTGTCTTGGAGAATCCAGTCCAGCTGATTTTTCAGATAAATTCAGCTCCATGAGTGAGCTTAAATGAAACCAGTCAGGAACTGCCTAACTACCTCTGAGGATTATGAGAAATCATAATTTTCCATTACCTTAAAGCACAGACTTTTGGAGTAATTTCATAATAATGGATCAAAGAATCGGCACGTGGTGGTGTGTCACATTGGCAGTGTTTCAAAACAAAAACCTAAACATGCATCCTTGGCTTTGAGGCAGTGTGACAGGCAGAGCTGTGAGGGTGATGAGGAGACTACAAAAGAAGCTTAGGAGAGCAGACTGTTCTCAGGTAACTGTTCTCGGGAGTTGGAGAAAGGGTGACTCACATTATGTAATTGAAGAGCAATTGGCAAAACCTTACTTAACAATGAACAAGTAGGAAGATAGAAAGTGCACTTAATGCACCTGCAGTTCTGGTTTAGGAGATTTGCACGCAGAATAATAAGAATGTCACCTTACATTTTTATAGCTGCATGTGTTAAAACACAGGAAGAAAGATGAACCAAAGAAGGAGCTTGTAGTTGCAAGCAAAATTTAGAGGATTTAGGCAATAAAAAAATAAAAATATTACTCATCAATATTACTAATATATAAATATTAGTCTCTGGTGGGGAAAAAAATCTCAATGTGAAATAAGACCTGGATTAAATTTATAGGTCAAGAGTGCAACTTTAATACCTTTTGTTCAGATCTCTGAAAGGTTTTAATAGGGTACTTTATTGCCTGCCAGTGTTGCTCAGTGGTTGAGCATTGACCTATGAGCCAGGAGGTCACTGGTTCAATTCCAGGTCAGGGCACATGCCGGGGTTGTGGGCTTGATCCCCAGTGTGTGTTGGGGGGTGAGGGGGTGCAGGAGGCAGCCGATCAATGATCCTCTCTCATCACCGATGTTTCAATCTTTCTCCTCCTTTTCTCTCTGAAATCAATTAAAAATATTTTTAAAAAACAGGGTACCTATTAAAACTTGTCAGCAGATAAAAAGTGTGCTCAAAGAATTAATATGCACCCAGGGTCCACACAAGCTTTCCAAAACTTCACCTGGTGTCTCAAAAAATATTAGGGATCTTGCTTTTAGGTGGTACTAATAAAATATCCAGATTGGTTAAAAAATGATCTCAAAACAGGATACACTTTTTTTATAGTTCTAAACCTTGGCCATTTGCACTGGGTCAGTTAACCTTCCTGAAAAGGAAATGTAACTTCAGGGGACAGAACAGAAAGCTCAGAAGGTAGAATCCAGGGCTGAGTAGAATCATAGTTTAGGAAACCATACTCAGGAAACAGTCCCTGCTCCTGCAGGAGGGGAAACTGGAGACATGTACTTGGATAAATTGAGGAATTCTTATGGACTAGTGACTACTATATATTTTTCCTTCTTCCCATTTTTAAATGGGATTGTCTGCTGTTGCTATCTATCTCAGTCTCACTGTGCTAGGAAGAGCAGTTCTTTAATGTTCACAGCTCTCTGCTTCCATGTAGCTGTACCCAAGAAGTTTCTTCCACATGTAGATCATATGCAGATCAAAAGATACTGAGTTTGACTTTGATGTCATAAAAGAGATTGAGTGGAGTTTGGGGAGTGAATATAGATTCTGTTTTTCTATTGGGAGCATTTGTGATACAGTTGAGGCTAGAGGATGGACTGTGATAGATTAACCATAACCACAGATTCTTTTCAGCTCCTCCCATCTTTACAGTGTGCTAAATCTAGGATAGTCTTCTAACTTACATTGACTAGCAATATATGGAAGAAGTAACATTTACAACTTTCATGTCTACATGTCAAAGGACCATCCATATTTGCTGCCCTAGTATCACTAAGTAAATAAGTGGTTAATCACACTTGAGGGTGGGAAGCGATGTGGAGAATACATGAGTCAATCTATCCAATAGCCCACACCCACAGCCAGACATGCAAATTATGCCATTTGGCCTTCCAATTAGCTAAATCTCCAGCTAATTTTAGCCACATAAGTGAGTCTAGGTAAAATCAGCAGAGGAAAAAGCCAGACAACAACAAAAACCTGGATAGTATTGTGAGGCATAATAAACCATAGATGCTTGAGCCACTGAATTTTGGAGAGGTTTGTTAGAAAGCAGTAGATAATGATACAATTAGTGTTTGGAAAGAAATACATCCCTTTCCCTCCCCCATAACACACACACACACACACACACACACACACACACACACACACACACACACACAAGCATACATACTAAAATGTACATATTTATGTCCAAGAGAATCTAAGATTAATAAGCAAAACATTAGACTTGGTCTGGAAGTAGCTTTTTCATTCCTTTCTTTCTTGCTAGTTAATGGACCTATATTCTGCATGGTTGATGTCTGTTTCTTTTTGTGTTTTTTTTGTTTGTTTCTTTCTCTTAGTTTGCCACATAATTTAATATGACCCATGTACCAGTTAACAGTTAAATGGCTGTAGTAGATAATAAATATGGACTGAAGTAAATAAATAAGTTTTGTACTATACATGAAGGAGAAGAAATTCAACATATAATTCAAATCCTGTTAACATTTCACCATCTTCTAAGTTCTCTCATGTGAAGTATCATTCTGAGAAAAAAATGAATAAGCAATATATTAGTTACATTTTTCCAAGTTAAAGTTAAGATAAATCTGTTTGTATGGCAAGATGTATTACAAGTATTTCTCTAACACTGTTTAGAAAGCTGATTCAGGGCTCATGGTACGGTAAGAATTTTCTCCAATATATTTTATGTAATAAGATCTTCCATTCGTTTGTGAATGTATTTCTATTAAGTGTTTCAATTAATAAATAATGGGAAGGAACTACTGAGATAAAAAAGTCTTTATTAAATACTCCTCACAATGAGCAACATGCATCATGTCATAGTAATAAAAAAAATCCAGAGTGATAGATCTGCAGGTAATCCCAATCTGTTATTACCAGAACTATGATCTATACATTTTTAATTAATCATGCTTCATTTTTATTATATTGAAATGGACATAAATATAATACCTGTCTCCTGAGATTTCCCCACCTCCCTGCAGAGGATATTGGGCATGGGTGGGTGGAAAGGGGGTGTGGGAATATGGGTTTCATTTGGAACCTGTGTTTTTTTGAGATATTTCAGTTGATCTGGGTTGGAGGTCTTCATTTGGAATTCTCCAGGATGATATAGGATCAAACCCTGGGGCAATAATGGGATTCCTAGGTAGAGACCTTCAGAGAGAAATGCTGAGTATCAAGTCTTGTAAATTCTGAGACACACATTGAAGGGGTATATGAGAAATCTGCAATTGAGGCTAGAAGAAAATGGTCAGGGAAGAGCACCCAGAGAGGGTGATCTGGTTCACCTAACGAAGGAGAATATTTTAAGAAGGAAGGAGTGTTGTCAGCATTAAATAATGCTAACAGGTAAAGTAATATAAAAGTTGTTATTGTTTAAGGGTCCATGGAATATATCAGGAAGGTCACTGTGACCTCTAAAAGAACAGTTAAGAGGTGGGGGCTGAAACCAAAATCAGGTCAGAAAACTAAAAGCACGATATGCTTCTGGAATAAATGAAAATGTAGGTGGTTAATACTTTGCTGCTGCTAGAAGTTACTACCTTAGGAAAAAAGTCCCATGGCAGTAATTTTAACACCTCTTTTGTCTTTTGTTTGTCCTTAAGAAAATGTAATTTTAAAAGATAGCAGGTTTTAAAACAAAGGAGAATTAATTGATTCTTATATCACAATTTATACTTGAGACTTTTTTTAGAAAGATAATTATTATGTGAGAAAGTCAATTAAATGGAAGTTGTCATTTTGAAAGTTAGGCATTTTTAAATTAGATAAACACATAAA
This sequence comes from Eptesicus fuscus, assembly GCF_027574615.1. Classification (NCBI taxonomy): domain Eukaryota; kingdom Metazoa; phylum Chordata; class Mammalia; order Chiroptera; family Vespertilionidae; genus Eptesicus; species Eptesicus fuscus. The sequence continues at coordinate 37,933,152 of NC_072478.1, read as the reverse complement.
AGAAATTGAGATACAACCAACAAGTGAAGGTTGACTGCCCTTTCCGACATTATATTGTCTTTATCCACATCATCCAAATTGATGAAAAACATGAGTTAGGTTATGAAATTCAGCTGTGAGAACCATGCTGAAATGGAGAACTATGTTGAGTTGAATGGAGTTCTGTAGGTATGCAGCCTCGTCCTCTATAATAAAGAAGTAATATGCAAATTGACTGTCATGCCCTCACAAGATGGCTGCCTACAACCAGGCCAGCAGGGAGGTTAGTGAGGGACGACCAAACGACTGAACAGCAGGCTGCGTGGGATGACCAGGCCCGGCGGGGGGACTGTGAGGGGCGACCAGGCCAGCAGAGGGGGGCAGTCGGGGGCGACCAGACCAGTGGGGGGGCAGTAAGAGGCAACCAGGCTGGTAGGGGGGCAGTTAGGGGTGACCAGGCTGGCAGGGGGTGGTTGCAATTGGGGGTGACCAGGCTAGCAGGTGGGGGAGTGAGGGTCGACTAGGTTGGCAGGGGAACAGTTGGGGATGACCAGGCCAGCAGGGGGGGCAGTTAGGGGTGACCAGGCCAGCAGAGGGGGGTAGTTGGGGGCAACCAGGCCAGCAGGGGGGGCAGTAAGGGGTGACCAGGCCGGTGGAGGGGGCAGTTAGGAGCGACCAGGCCAGCAGGGAGGGGCAGCTGGGGGCAACCTGGCCAGCAGCAGGGGCAGTTAAGGGCGATCAGGCCGGCACACAGAGGCAGTGAGGGGCTATCAGGCTGGCAGAGGGGGGCAGTTGGGGGCGACCAGGCCAGCGGGGGGGGCAGTAAGAGGCAACCAGGCTGGTAGGGGGGCAGTTAGGGATGACCAGGCTGGCAGGGGGCGTTGCAATTGGGAGCGACCAGGCTGGCCGGGAGGGCATGGGGAGGGGGCGAATAGGCTGGCAGGGAGGGAAGTGAGGGGTGACTAGGCCGGCAGGGGGGACAGTTGGGGGCGACCAGGCCAGCAGGGGGGTCAGTTAGGGGTGACCAGGCCGGTGGAGGGGACAGTTAGGAGCGACCAGGCCAGCAGGGAGGGGGCAGTTGGGGGTGACCTGGCCAGCAGCAGGGGCAGTTAGGGGTGATCAGGCCAGCACACAGAGGCAGTGAGGGGCAATCAGGCTGACAGGGGGGGCAGTTAGGGGCGACCAGGCTGGCAGGCAAGTGAGCGATTAGGAGCCAATGGTCCAGAATTGTGAGACGGATGTCTGACTGCCAGTTTAGGGATCGGGCCTAAACCAGCAGTCGGACATCCCCTAATGGGTCCCGGATTGGAGAGGGTACAGGCTGGGCTAAGGGGATCCCCTCCTCCATACACGAATTTCATGCACTGGGCCTCTAGTACTTACATATTTAGGTAATGTGATGCCTGTGGGGCTCCTTATACTTGTGGGAAAATGACTGTATGATGGTACTGAAGGGTAGCAGAATATGCCATCCCAAAATATGGCTAATTGGCATATTGACTATTTTAAGTTAAAGGAATTTGAAAAACAGCATGCACAAAAGGGACACTGACCTCTTTTCTTCCTCATAATAGATGGCACACAAGAGAGCAAAGGGAAACCATGACTATTCTTTCCTATGTATGGCTCAATGACCAGTAAGCACCCACAACCAAATCAATAGGCTTTGCAATCCTTTGAGCTATTCTTAGAATTTTTTTCTTTTGCTAATTTTTTCCTTTGGAAAGGAAAGTAAAAGGAGAAATTCTAACCTTCCTCTCTGGACAGGATGGTACTTGTTGTCAGTTGTCCCACATCTGCTACAGTCTCCTAGGGGAGTGGATGTCTCAGCAATGGTATCCCATCCTCATTGGCTTAAGGCAGTGGTTGGCAAACTGTGGCTTGCGAACCACATGCGGCTCGCGAGCTGCAATTTGCCGCTCTGTTGACTAATGAGTTTGCCGACCACTGTCATATACTACCCTTTACCTCTTTGCACACAATATGCCACAATTGCCTAATCCTCACAGCTTCCAACTACATGGTAACATTTAGTCTAGTCCAGTGGTCGGCAAACTCATTAGTCAACAGAGCGGCAAACTGCAGCTCGCGAGCCGCATATGGTTCGCGAGCCACGGTTTGCCGACCACTGGCATAAGGGAAACAACCCTCCAGGTGTTCTGCTTGTTCTGAGAATTAAGCTAACCTAAAAACATAATAACAAGAGAACAACATACATATTTATAGCCCTCACAGAAAAATGAAGACTCAAAAAGAAGATATGGCCAAGTGCTTAAATACTAGACTGAACGAAGAGTAGTAATTGTCAAAGAGTAACTGAAATGTATGTGGGGACTAAAGGAAAATAGGGCTATGATAACAAGGTCTATCCATATAGTTTTCTCTTCGCCTCATCTCCCCATCTCTGTTGATAAGATCACTTCTTTTCTCTTGGAATAGGGAGGGGCATTTTTCACATGGGAGTTTCATCTAATATTTTCAGGAAGAAGAGGGGAGATCATAGTGTCCCTTTTATATCTGCAGTTTTCAAGTGTCTTCAGCTCAAAGTAGTGAATTTGCCAAATCAGTGTTTTTGGGTTGACATTATTCAGCTACCCTTCAATGCAAAATTATGGCCACAGGTCTTACATTTGTTTAAAATGTAAAAAGTCTGGTACTTAATCACTTCTATCAAGTTCAAGGGTGTGACAATGATGGAATTCCTGAATTTAGTCTTCTTGATAAAAGATTTTCACTGGGCCCATCTGGCGTGACTCAGTGGTTGAGCAAGACCTATGGACCAGGAAGTCATAGTTCTATTCGCGGTTAGGGCACTTGCCTCAGTTTTGGGCTCGATCCCCAGTGTGGGGCATGTAGGAGGCAGCTGATCAGTGGTTCTCTTTCATCATTGATGTTTCTATCTCTCTCTCCCTCTCCCTTCCTCTCTGAAATCAACAAAAAATTTATAAATATATATTTTCAGAGGGAATTTGTACTTTTTGTTGATAGAAGTTTTATGATGGCACTGACTCTCCTGCCTGTACACCATGTACAGAGGCCCCTTTGAAACAGAAATTTAATAAAATGATTCCATAAGAAGTTTGTTGTTAAGATTTCTATTAAAGTAATAGCAAAAGGGTTTTTATGTTGTTTATGACATAGATGACAAGACATAGGACAAAAAGGTAGGAAACTCTGGTAGAATATCTGATGTATTTGGATCTAAAAAGTCAGAGACATTGGTTAATCAGCAATCTAAAGAATCTCAATTTTTTTCTGTCTGAAATCTGAAACAGCCACAGTTCTAGAGTTCTCCATGATCTGCCCATAATGCTGCACTCCTTACATCTTCTTTTTAGGTAACAGAAAGGAGCCACTTTCATTTTTTGCCTATTATCGGTTCATGGCCTCATTGTCCACAGCCATGTCCTGGGTCTCCAGCAGGTTGGCTCTGCTTTTCTTAAGGAATTTACATTCATACAAAGCATGCTCTTTATGGAAGAATTTAGTATTGGGTTATATATAAAACTAGTAGCCCATTTGCAGGAAGAATCCTGCAAGCGGCCATTGCGGCCGTGTGCGCTGCCGCTGCCGCTGCCTTTGCAGCCGCAGCGCCTGCACCCGCTCGCCACTGCCGCCTGCCCCGTTCCGCCCCCGCTCTGCTCCGCCTGGGCTTTCCCTCTGGCAGCCACCTTGCTTTCTGCTTTTCCTCCCTCTACCTTCTAAGTTGTCTTCAGTCTTCACTCCTCCCTCCCTCAGCGTATGCAAATTAACCGCCATCTTTGTTGGGTAATTTGCATACTCGCCCTGATTGGCTGGTGGGCGTGGCTTTGGCTGGTGGGCGTGGCTTGGGCGTAGTGAAGGTGCGGTCAATTTGCATATTACTATTTTATTAGGTAGGATGCCTCTTGTGTGTTGCATAGAAAAACTCTTTTTCTTCTTTTAAAAACTTGAATTTCTAAGTACAATGACACTAAATATATTTTGCTCCATTTAAGGAAGGATGATATGTTTAATACACATAGGCTACTAAGGTTCTTTACTTTTGCAAATTGAGCCAGGGTTGTTCATTGTCCTGCCTTTGGGTTACTATAAACTTAAGTCACTTAAAAGTCAACAAATATCACACTTATTTATTACATTTATGTAGGCCGAGGGATGGTGATGATGATATTCATGAAAATGCCATACACTTGTCTCTCCAAAACTACCGATTTTTATAAACTTTAGACTTCTAGCTAGAATATTCTGCAGTTCACTTTCCTTTTTCTCTAAAATTAGACTGGTGGCAAACCTTTATGTGAATTACTGAGCCTGACATCTAATTAACACAGTCTTTACAGGTTTAATGAGCAGTGATAAATTCCTATCCTTTCTTTGGCACATTTTAATTAGTTGTAATTATGAGTGGAGTGACCTGAAAAGATTGTTGTCCCACAAAATCACAGTAAATTTGTATAATTTATATTTGCAGGGACAGAATGTGTTTTTATGACTTGAAAAACTGAAAGGTTATTTAAGCCAGTTTAGTAGTCACATAAAATCCTCTGTGGAGCACAGTTACCTAAAACACGGAACATTCATATTTTACCAACATCAGGTGAGATGCTTCATAAATCACATTTATCACAGAGCATTTCTCCAAAGTCAGCCTTTGTAATTTACATAAAACCTGAACTCAAACACATATATTTATACTGATTTTTATCTTATTAAGAAGGCAAAACTACATTAACTTACTATAATTTTTAATATTATTTAAAGCATAGTTATTCATGACTTGAGAAATAGAAAAAGGTAATGTTTGAACTGAGATATTTGAAAATGCCATATATCCATTAGGAATAAAATGAAGAACATGGCAGATTATAGCTCTATTTATAAAGATTATAGTGTGGCAGAAGAGAAAAGCAAAACATTCTAGTTGCCAACATGTGGATTACAACTGGAAGACCTATATTGTAACTAAGGGATTAATGAAGTTTCTGATAAATGATAGTGACTATGATAATAGTAAAGATGATATATCACTAAAAATAAATAACATTTTTGTGCTTATTAATTACTAGATACTATTATACAATTTTATTTATCTTTTAAATAACTTAATTTTTATAAATAGGAGGACTGGTTGGTTGTGTTTTCACATTTAGAGCAAAGTTGTAGAGACAAAAACAAAAACAAAAATACTAAGATTATATTTTGAAACTAGAGGCCCAATGCACAAAAATTCGTGGAAGAGTAGGCCTTTCTTCCCCCAGCTGCCGGCACCGGCTTCCCTCCAGCACTGGCTTCTCTTTGGCACCCAGGACCCAGGCTTTCCTCCTCTGGTCGCCCGCAGGCACGTGGGACCTGGGCTGGCTCCCCTCCAGCCCCGGCTTGGTCAGGAAGGACATTAGAATGACATCCATAAGATGTCTGGTCTAATTAACATATTACCCTTTTATTATTATAGATTCACTCCCAGTGGAATACTCTATAAATACATATCCTGTTACTTCCATTAGGTGGGGAGGAGTGGCTCATTTTGTTTTTTCTTTACCCTCTCTGCATTTCAAATATATATTTTAATTCCAAGTAATTATCATGAGTGCCAAGCCTAAAGGAACATGCATTTTTATTTGTTTGTTTTGTTAATCCTCTCCCAATGATATTTTTTTTTCCATTGATTTTTAGAGAGGAAGGCTGGGAAGCAGTAGAAAGAGTAAAAGAGAAAGCGGGAGAGAGAGAGAGAGAGAAACATGAGGGAGAGACACATTGATTGCTTTTCTCCCACAAATGCCCCAACAGACCAGGGCCTGTGATCAAACTTGCAACCCAGGTACATGCCTGTGACTGGGAACTGAACCCTCAACCCTTTGGTGTGCAGGCCAACTCTCTCATCACTGAGTCAGGCTGGCCAGGGCAATGCCTTTTTTTATAGCTTTCATCTCCTGCCCTCTCCTCCACACTGTAATCCCCTTTGGACCATCATCTTCATAAAGGAATCTAGTATCCCATTTATCTTGGGACAGCTGTATAAACTTCATGTCCTTATAAGCTTTCTTAAGAGACAGATCCTCCAATTATATACCTGCCATTGTTAGTGGAACTTGAATGTAATGTCCCATGAGACCCCTTCTTCAGTTCTTTCTGTCGTCTCTTGCTTTTCTGAAGGTTGTTGTAGTGGAATTTATTTTACAATTATGGTTGCAATGTATATCTTGTTCTATAAACTCTTCTATTCTAGGACCTTGACAATCCCATTAACCCAATATATATACTGGAATAATAGAGAGGGGAGGGGAGTGGGTTGTGACTCATTTGTAACCACTTAGCCACTGTATGACCTCTGAGGATAGGTTAGAAAAGGCAATGCAACTTCTGCCTTACTTGCTGGAACACTCTTTTTGAAGCCCTGAGCCACCATGTAAGGGTTCTGACTACCCAAAAGGCACCATTCAGCTTTCATGTGGAAAGACTCCATGGAGAGGGTCTGTGACCACATGAAGAGAGACAAATGCTTAGCCTACTCTATCTCCAGCCAATGTATGAATGCAGCTGCATACGAGACCCTAAACCAAAGCTGTTAACACACAAACTGCTTAAACACAGAAGCTGTAAGCGATTTTTAAAAAACGATTACTTTAAGCTAGTAAGTTCTGGCATAATTTGTTATGCAGCATTAGATGACTAGAAATGAGTTATTGTATAACATTTGCTATCAAGCTGTGCCCTCCATGAGTTCCTAGATTGCTTCACATGTTTCAGGGAAATTTTTTCTTTGAGCTATGTCCCACTCTTTCTATATCCTATTACTTCTCAGTTTTATTGTCTAATAGAATTCTTCTAAAAATGGTGTTCATTTCCATCTGGTTTGTCTCAGTGGATAGAGCATTGGCCTGCGGACTGAAGGGTCCCAGGTTTGATTCTGGTCTAGGGCACATGCCTGAGTTGCAGGCTTGATCCCCTGTAGGGGGCCTGCAGGAGGCAGCCAATCAATGATTTTCTCTCATCATTGATGTTCCTATCTCTCCCTTTCCCTTCGTCTCTAAAATCAATAAAAATAAATAAATAAATAAATAAATAAATAAATACATACATACATACATAAATAAATAAATAAATAAATAAAAAAATAAAACTGTCTTCAAATGTACACACAACAAGGATGATATACTATAGGTAGTTGCACAACTCCTCTCTTGATTCTACAGACCATAGATTCTGAGCACACTCTGAGAACCAAAGGCTTTCATGGGCCAATCCCAGCTTGGCACTGGAATGCACTTCAGTTTCTGGCAAGTCACTTAACATCTGCGGAACAACATTTTCCTCTGCAAAAAGACCATAATCTTTCCTGTCACACAGGGGTGTTGTACTGTTTAGATAGGGTGGCACTCTGAAAATATGTCCTATCATTTCAAAGGTAACATTATAAACATGCTTCTCCTTTCTCGTTTGTGACCATATGGAGTGGTTGCTAAGAGGACTTCTGGTTTCTAGTTTGCAAAATTTCCACTGTTCAAATTGTCACCCGACAGCCTGCTGCGTCCCTTACTAACCATTTAAGTGCTGCAATGGTTGGTTAAATAAAAATGCATGCATCATCTAGAAATGCATGCTGTTTGGGCTTCATTTCACTAACTTTACAGAAATTTTGCAAAGTTGTATGGGGCTTTCATAGTTCCAATTTATCTTGGATTTGTGAGAGAATTTTATTTCACTCCTAAGCAGCCTATATCAGAGAACAATTTGTTATGGCAATCCAAGGTCCTGGTTAAGTCTTAGTTAAAATATTCTGGTAAGAACACTCTAATGACTCTTGCTCCCTTGGATATTGATATAAATTCCTTGGCTAATGAATGTATGTTTCTTTTAATAGAGTCTTGGATTATCTATATAGAAAATCTCCTTAAAAGACTTGCAATTAGCAGAATTAGTCCACATTCAATTTCATAATCGTACACATGAATTAAACCTATAAGAAGTAAGTAATGGTTTATTATAATTTAACCAAGCAAAGTTTTCATCTAATTTGGCCAATATTCAGGGAAGGAGAATTTATTTATATTTTAATTGTACTTCAAACCTGTAGTTAATTCAAACAGCAATATCAGACCAAATTTAGCAGTGTTTAAATTGGGCTGATGGTCCCCACCCCCCCACACACACACCCCATGTCCACATAGTAGCTTAAAATAAGACAGAAATGTAAGCTTATTGTTTTTAAAAGAGATGTGATATTGTCATTAAAATATTTTTCCATTAAATCTTTATAGTTGCAGCAAAAAGATTTTTATCCTTTCTTCCTTATTTGCAATGCTCATACTGGTATATAAACAATCCATCCCTAGACCAGGGGATTTATAAGGAAATTACATCACTTATGTTTCACCCTTTTGATATTTTAATGTTGTTAATCCTGATCTTGTGTTTCTATAATGTATGCTTTTAAAAATATATTTTATTGATTTTTTACAGAGAGGAAGGGGGAGAGATAAAGAGTTAGAAACATCAAATGAGAGAGAAACATCGATCAGCTGCCTCCTGCACACCCGCTACTGGGGATGTGCCTGCAACCAAGGTACATGCCCTTGACCAGAATCGAACCTGGGACCCTTCAGTCCGCAGGCCGACACTCTATCCACTGAGCTAAACTGGTTAGGACATAATGTATGTTTTTTTAATACTAAATCTAAGCTCTCTCCCTAAGAGGTATTATAACACAAATTGAACTTATTATAATTCATCTAATAAACTGCTAAATAAAGGAAATTCATGGCTCTTTTTTCCTGCCCTTTTTTTGGATGGTTCTAGATATTTCATATCTTTTATGATTTAAAAAATTAAAATATCCTTGAGACTCTCTGAGGGAACACTCTGAACTCTCTGTGACAACTACAGAAGTTTGGTAAGTTCCACTTGTCTCCAAGTGTCCTTAATTTGCTGCTCTTCCACCATTAAACAACCATAGATGATAGAGATTCCACCTCATAGGACCACCAACATTTTTCTTTAGATTAAAACCAGAATTTTGGTTCTCTAAAATGACATTTTGTCATAGAAGACTTTCACAGTTTGAGTTGGGACATGAGAAACAGGATAGCACAACAGCTGCAAGTGGCCCTCAGGCAGGAGAGAGAAATTCTACATCCTGAAGAAAACCGAACAGAATGCCTAACCTGCATGCCTTCCTCTTCAGATAATCCAACTTTAGGCTCTTATAACCAAAATATATATTCAGTACTAAGTAAACAGGAATCCCAATTTGTATTGAAAGTACACACACACACACACACACACACACACACACACACACACACACACACATCGTCATTGCCATAAATATTTAATATTATCCAGTCTAAACAAATAATCATGGAAATTTTCAGGAAAGTTAGGATGTTGAAGACTGAGTCAGGGAGCAAGAGGAGTAAGCCAAGAGATTCCTCACCTTGCTAATGGGTAATTGGATTCCATAGCAGTTTCCCTATGAGGTGTTTTTTCTGATGACTCTCAGTGAAAAGAATTATTTGAAGCTAGGCATTTGATGAAAAATTAGAGTTTAATGGTTTCATATTATGGATTAAGATAAGTGAGAAGGTGAACTTATATCAAAATAGCAATTAAATAAGTAAAATTGTACTTTAATCAGATACATCTTCTATAATTTTAGAAAATTTTTAAGATTTGATGAAGACTTTATTTTGGAGCTCAGGGGTCTTAGCAACAGAGAAGTTTAAATTCCCAACATATTGCATCTTAAGCATCCCCTATTTTTAATACCTCCATAGTTATAAATCATTCTGTGATTTGCACCATAAATTTAAAGTCATGAACATTCTTTCCTAAGCTCTATTGGTTATGCCATAATAAAACCAAACTCCATAATACTGGCAAATAAAACATCTGCAAGAGTGCGCAAATAAAATTAAAAAAAAATAGATCATGTATTTTGACATGGAATCTACACTAATAAAAGAGAAAGATGCAAATTGACTGTACTTCCGTGACACCCGCCAGCCCATCAGGAGTGAGTATGCAAATTAACCCAACAAAGATGGTGGGTTAATTTGCATATGCAGGCATGGAGCGAAGACTGAAGGCTCCACCTGAGCGAAAACTAAAGACTGAAGACTGAAGGCTCCCCTGTGGCCAGAACCAAGCCTGAAGGCTGAAAGCTTGGCTCCACTGCGGCCCAAGTCCCGGGTGCTGGAGGAAAACCGGTGCCGGCAGCCAGGGGAAGGAAGGCCTATTACATGAACCTTCATGCAAACGGCCTCTAGTAGGTTCATAGTATATGTACTCACAAAAGATAGAAAGTGAATTAATAGTGAACTGAAAATGGAATTTAGGACTTTCTGACTGCCAGTAATATTTTTAATACATATATCAGTCTTGTCAATTTTATTGACAAGTGTCCTGGCAACATTATCTTTGAATTTAACCAACTAGTATTTTTGGCTTGAGAATTTCAAGTATCTGAGAATGTATAAGCATAGGTTAGAGTTGACAGAGAAAGAAGTTGTAACATTATATTACTTACCGTATTTTCCGGCGTATAAGACGACTGGGCGTATAAGATTTTCCTGGGTTAAAAAGTCGTTTTATACGCCGGAAAATACAGTAGTCCAATATATCTAATCCATTATATCTAATCCCATCAATATAGTCCAATATACTGTATTTTCTGGCGTATAAAACGACTTTTTAACCCAGGAAAATCTTATACGCCCAGTCGTCTTATACGCCAGAAAGTACGGTACTGAAAGTATTTCTTGGTTCCTTAAAGAAAATGTTTTCTGTATTTTGGGTTCATTAATTTGAATAGTAAAACTTTAATATTAAAGGAAGAACAGCTAATAACATAAAATATGTTATATTGCTCTTTGTGTGTTGTTTGCCATTCCTATGAGCCCTTTCATTTATAGGACAACGAACCAATGTAAAATAAAGTGTTTCCTCCTGGTGGTTTTTCTAATCTGTAGTCCCTACTTAACTATAAGCTACAAAAAATAGGGGCATTTTATTTTCCAAATCTGGCATAATGCCTGGCACTTACTAAATATTAAATAACTATTTAATGAATAAAATTATTACATAGCGATTAGTCTAATCTCTTCCAAAAGTACACTCTATTTAATCAAGTTATCTCTTCAGAGGAGTTGGATTTTCATGAATCTTCAGTTCATATGATAGGAATATTTATATTTTATTGCTTTTAATCAGGAAATTATTTTAAATTAAACATATTTACTTTCTGTTTTGACTTTTCAGAATTTTACTTATTCATTTATTAGAAATCTTAAACCTCATCTGCACAATGCTTTCCCTAATTTCTTTACTCTTCTACTAGTGGCCCGGTGCATGGATTCATGCACATTGAAAGGAAAATAATTAGAAGAAATATTTTAATATTGCTATTTGCCCTTTCTCTATAATGGATCCTGGTAGCCGTCTGTGGGATGATCAGTGGGGTGATCGGGCCCCTGCCTGGCTCCCTCAGTGCCTGGGTGCCAGGCAGTGGCCCCGCCCCCCCGCCCCCACTGCTGGTCACTGTCTGCGGGGCAATTGGCCCCACTTGCACTAGCCTTGGCCTGGTGCCACCTGCTCACCTGCTCCACCATCCCACTGCAGTCCTGATCTCATTGAGGCCCATTGGGGCCTGCAGCGCCTCCACTGCCACCTGCTGCCAGCGCCATGTCACTGATGCCCATCATGTTTTGTGCTGCCTTCTGGTGGTTAGCACACATCATAGCAAGCGGTCAAACTCCCGGTTGAGGGGACAATTTGCATATTAGACTTTTATTATATAGGAGGATTGGTAATAATCTTAAACATTTTGGTTTTTATTAATTTTAGGTGCAAAAAACATTTTTTATTTGCATTTGATGTTGTTTTGAAAAAAAAAAATCAAGTGTTTTTCCTGTATTTTATAATTAAGAAGAGAACTAAATTTTATGTGTATAGATATTTTGTGTGAACACATTAAAGATTGTAGTATATTTCAAGATAGTATTATTGTTGCCATAGACAAGGATACCTTTTGGGAATAGCTGATACAGTTCTTGGCATACTTTAGTCATAGAGTATATGTTGTGTTTAGAAACAGGACCCCAGTGGACATCAACTGGCTGACCTACGCCTTACAAGGAGACAGTATGTGTGAGTGAATCTCATATTACAGGATTATGTCATCATGTTCATAGGACCAGAACTTTTATTTTGTCAGTCTCCTAAGGGTAGTCCAGTTCTTAGCTATAGGCCCACAATCATCAGAATCCCAAGAATATGACATACCATTCAGAATGAATATTTTCTTCAAAGAAAACTATCTAACTTCTGTTGGCTACTCAGCATTGAAAATCATTCTCATCGAAAGACTCCTTTAAGAGTATAACGAAGGGCAATTAGTTCAGCAATCTTTAAGACTATAAGTACGATAGCTAAATATAACTTCCAGAGCAGGTTTTGGCAAATTAGCACCTGCAGGCCTATTGTGGCCTGCTGCTTGCTTACTCATATCTCAGGAAAGAAGGTTTTTCTTACATTTTTAAATGATTGAAAAAATCAATAGAATAATTTTATATATATATATATACATATATATATATGTGTATGTATATGTTTTTTTATTATATTATTATATTTTTTTTCTCTCTCTTTCTCCCCCTTTCTTTATCTCTCTAAAAAATAAATAAACATAACCTTGGGTGAAGATTTTATATAAATATATATATATATGTATGTATGTATGTATATACATATACATACATACATACATATACATACATACATACATATATGTATGTATATGTATATACATGTATATATACATATACATACATACATACATATATATATATATATATATAATCTTCACCCAAGGTTATGTTTATTTATTTTTTAGAGAGATAAAGAAAGGGGGAGAAAGAGAGAGAAAAAAATACAACAATAGTTCCCACATGTACCAGGGATAGAACCTGCATCCTAGGTGTGGGCCCTGAGAGGGAATTGAATCCACAACCAACAATGATCCAGCCAGCTGAGTCACCTGACCAGGGCAAGAATAATATTTTCTGGCACATGAAACATCTATGAAATTCAAATGTCCAACCACCCAAAGTCAAATCACCTTCTGTCACCGTATATTTGTCCCCTTTTCCACTTTACTACTTTCATGTCTTTGATCTTTTCTTTCTACATTTTGGTTGGTATTTGTTATGCTTATACTATGTAACTCTGTAGTTGAGCCTCAACCTGTGAACCAGGAGGTCATGGTTTGATTCCGTCAGGGCACATGCCTGGGTTGCAGGCTCGATCCCCAATAGGGGGCATGCAGGAGGCAGGCAATCAATTATTCCCTCTCATCATTGATGTTTCTATCTCTCTCTCCCTCTCCCTTCCTTTCTGAAATCAATAAAAATATACTTAAAATAAATAAATAAAATACACGAATGCAATAATTGTAAATTTACTTGTGCTTGACATTCGCTTGCTGCCTTTTAAGTGATTAACAAGCTACCATCTCACATGACCCTCACCATTTTGGAGTACTCAGATAAGAAAACCAAGGATTGGAGAGGTTTTTATGACAACTGTAAGGTACTCTCAAAATGGAGAACGGGCTTTAAAACAAGGCCAAGTGACTCCAGAGTTTGTAATCCTAACCAATATGCTCTATGATTACAAAATACATAATGAATATGTCCTTATTCTATACTGTTGATGTCAAATTTTAAATTCATTGACGTTAAAAAAGAATGTCACGTAATTGTGAGTAGTCAATATACTCCTGTTAACCATTTTCATTTGGATATGTTTTTAAAGTAGAGCTTTATAAAAAGTAAAATGCCCAATTCACTTATAGTTCAGCTAATTTAATAAAATATTCATTGCATTCAGCATTATCTTAGCACTAATTAAAGATCTTGGTTCTGTGAGATTAGGTAATGAAAATATACTTTTTTTCTCCTTTGGTCTTGTTCTGTCTAATAAGTGAGAAAAACCAGTTACACTTGCAAGTTATTTTCACCTGAGTGCTTTTAGCAACATTTGAAAATAGAGTGTAAGTGCTGCAATTTAAATTCCTTACATAAGTTCTATTACCTAATTGTTAGCGACTGACCTAAATAAAATTTCAACTTTGAGTTTTAAAGTGCATTTTACATTTTCTCACATATACAGTTGGGTGCTGTATTTTTGTCTGTTTTGCTAGTTTGGTGAAAAAATAAAGTTGGTTTCTATGTTATATAAATTGATAGATAAGCATCTTGAATCCAACATAGATGTTAAAAAGTAAAATTTTAATTTATCTGAAATTGTTCTTTTAACAAGAGCAAGTAAAAAATAGAGAAACGTAAAAATTTCATTGATTTTATCTTCAAAGAAATAGAATTGGGATTAAAGATATCTAAGAATAAGTTAACTTTCCATGAAGAAAACATCTCTGGGTAATAATAAAATAATTTAAATTTGGAAGATAATATAATTTATGAAAACGCATGGTTTTATTCAACATTAATTGAATATTCATAACTATTAGTTCTCTGTTGCTGATGTATCAAATTGGTACCAATTTAACACTTAAATCAACAGAAATTTATTAATTTATAGTTTTTTAGGTTTGAAGTCTACCAGTCTTACTGAACTAAATCAAGATATTAGGAAGGTGTATTCCTTTCTGTAGGCTCTAAGAATAAATTTTCCTTGCCTTTTCCAGCTTAGAGAAGGCATCCGCATTCCTTGGCTTGTGACCTCTTCTTCCGTTTTCAAAGCCAGCAATGTTGCATCTCTCTGTGTTTTACTTTCATAGTCACATGTCTCTGACCCCAACTCCCCCAAATGCCCCATTCTTTCACTTTAAGACACTATTGATTACATTGTGCCTACCTACATGATACAGGATAATCTCCCTATTTTAAGGCTGGTTAGAAAATTTAATTCTGTTTTCTATCTTAATCCAATTTTGCCAATAACATATTCACAGATACCAAGGATTAGGGTGTTTACATTTTTGGGGACCATAATTCTGCCTACCACAAAAAAATTATCCTTGGTTTTAATTTAAACATTACTGATTCTAGATTCTTTTATTCAAACAAAGTGACAGTTATCACATTTTGTCCTGGAGTCATTAATTATTTCTACTTCATTTTTATATATAACTGATTAATGAATAATCAAGTAGTAGCATACTTCATGATGAGCATGGCAGGGTAAATATAGAGCTAGTGAATACCTCTTAGATGATCCTCAATATTTTCTCTCTGGGCCTGTATATCAATCAATTTTGAAAATATTTTTTTCTTTATTGTCTAAAGTTTTACATATGTTTCCTTTTTCCACAATTCACCGCCCCCCCACCCCCCGCAGCCATTCCCACCCTGCGCAAGCCCCCACCGCCTGTGTCTGTGTCCATTGGTTATGCTAATAAGCTTTTAACAGTGGCCAGACACATAAATAGGGAGCATTTCACAGGATGCTCACCTCAGTGGAGAAGGAATGGAAATAAACTATAGACCAAGTTTGCTAAAATTGCCTCTGTTGGCAAAATGTAGAAGTGGGTCAGGATCTGAAAGTGGCGAGAATACATTTGGGGGAAAAACACATTATATTAAGAGAATAACTTATTTTGAATTATTATTTAAACTGATGTAAGTTAACCTAGGGGCTTAATATTTTGTTGTAATCAAAAGGAGAGAAATTATAAATACAAGTACTGGCATAGGACCACCCCAAATCTTCTGAAAAACTCAGTATATTTGAGTTTTCTGGCTAGCCACTGGCCACTCTGAGAACTTGTGTATAAACTGGTAAAAACACAGGCAGATGTGCTTACAAAATATGCAAAGTGGTAAGTTTATGCAGTCATTGTGCCTTGGGTGGCCTGCCCATCTTCCAGTAAATCTCTTGCTCTCTATGTGGAATAATACTGTTCCAGCAAAGTTTGCCCATTGTAGAGCATTTGATCTGCCTATAAAACCAGAGCAAACCAACATTTGCCTATAGTTGTAAGCCATGGCAGATTTAGGTATTATCAGGTAATATGTGAACAGAAACTCTTTTCTTAGAATTCCAGTTGTTTTTTATCCTTAAGCCTGTCCTGTTTCAGGTGGATGCTTTCAAGTGTCCCTAGTGTCAGGGATCCATCACACATTCTACTCTACTCTGAGCTACTGCCTTTTGCAGTCTATTCCTTCCTTTGACCTGATTAGAATTATGACTTTGTTGTACCCTGGAAAACTGCAACATTGGGTATCCCCAGAGTCCATTTATGTCTGCTGATAAAATAGACAACCAAGTAACACACTGTGCTGGTACATTGCTTACTGAATAAGCAACCCTCTTATCAACACATCTTTTCAGAGCATGAAGCTGAAAAAATAGCAATCCTCAGAGTATGCAAATCTCTTGAAATAAAGGAAGTCCTGTAAGAATACCACCTGTGATGGGAAAATACTCACAAAAGAGTCTGACCCAAAGCATACTCTAGGAAAATTATTACACTGTAGCAGTTTACCTTTGGGCCTTCAGACAAATACATAAACAAATGGCAGCCTTTGAAAGGAAAACACCACAAAAACAAAATCACTTTGATATCATGCTTTTAAGCAAGGTTCAGTGAAATAAAACAGAGAGCCATATCTCAAAAATGCTCAAGGAAAGAATAAATGCACCTCAAGGATTGATCATCTAGCTACCTAGCCTTCTATACACTAATGTTACTAAAAGGTTATCCATGTAAGAACTCAGAAAATATTCTACCCCTGAGTACTTCCATAAAAGACATAGACAAAGTTGTCAAAAGAAAGTCTCTTCCAAATGGTATCAGTCCTACACAGTTTCAAAGAGACTATTCACAAAACAAAAGTTCAGATAATGCCAAACTATTTAAAAATGTATTATATCAATACATTAAAAAACACTTGTTTAATTAATTCCCATAAATACTAACATTTATTAAATTTACTAAATGCCCAGTGCATGAAATTCATGCACTGGGGTGGGGGGGGTCCCTCAGCCCACCCTACCCCTCTCACAGTCTGGAGCCCTCAGGGGATGTCCTACTGACGGCTTAGGCTCGCTCCACATGGGCCTGAGCCATCAGTAGGCCTCCCTCTGCAGGAGGCAACCTGGCTGATTGGGGAAGGCGCCACCCCCATCACCCTGCTGCTGCTGCCACTGCCAGCCACTGCAGCAGCCAAGGTGTTTTCATCAACACAAACTCCAATCCCTTTACCACGAAAAAATGACAACTTTCTTTAGGCATTTTCAAGGTGTCTCTTTCATAGGATATGACATTTCTTTCTTTCTATTTTTTTTTTATCCTTACCTGAGGATATTTTCCCATTGATTTTTAGAGAGTGTAGAAGAGAGAGGGAAAGACAGAGAGAAACATCAATGTGAGAGGGACACTTCAATTGGTTGCCTTGTGCATGAGCCCTGACCTGGGCCCCGGCCAGGGAGGAGCCTGCAACCTAGGTACATGCCCTTGATAAGAATTGAACCCGGACCCTGTGGTTGGCAGGCTGAGGGTCTATCCACTGAGCCAAACCAGCTAGGGCAGGATATGATATTTCTTAGCCCCTCCAGCAGCAGACCTTCATTTTTTACTCCAGGAGTGAGGTGGAAAAACCCTAGATCACCTTCTTGGATTCTTATTACCCAAGTTACCAAGAGCACTGTGAGTGGCAGCGTATAGGGAGCTTAGCCAATGAGTGGTCAGAAAAGGTGTTTCCTCTGCAGCTCACCTGCAGAGGCAGGACTGCTGGCAAGGGCCTGCCGTGGGCCATGAGGGCCTGCCGTGGGCCCTCCGCCTCCCCCTCCCCTTCTCCCTCTCCCTTCCCCTCCACCTCCCCCTTCACCTCTCCCTTTCTCCCTCTCCCTCCTCTCCCTCTCCCTCTCCCTCTCCCTCTCCCTCTACCTCTCCCTCCCTCCCCCTCTACCTCTCTCTCTCCCTCTTCCTCCCCCCTCCCCCTCCCTCTCTTCCCCTCTCTCCCCCCTCCCCCTCTCCCTCTGGTCCACTCTCTCTAAAAAGCAGGGGAAAATATCCTCTGGTGAGTATTAAAAAACAAAATGCAGAATAACAGGCATTCTCCTTGGATATGCAGGCCTGAAAGAGAGAATTCTTGGCTCTGTGAAGTTCCCTACATGAATTTTATTAACAATATTTGGAAAATTAGCCTAAGCCACACCAATGATTCAAGTTTGTGCTTTTCTGTGTTCCAGGGGAGAATCAAATGACCTTTTGTTTTATTGTGTCAAAACAAAATTTTGCATGTGTTAAATACATAATTCTTATTCAAATACATAATAGCAGATGCAAAAGTTCTGTTTAACTCAGTGAAGGGACTGGCAGGATGAAAATGCTGTTCAAAGGAGATTGCCAAAGATGAAAGCCTGAAGTAAAACTGCTAAATTAGATACAATCTGGCTAATGAATTGGTTTTTCTTCTAGACAGAAATTAGCTACATCTTTATAAGCCTAAAAATTCTTTTCATCTTCTCACTTTGCTGATCATTATATGTAACTTTCCTGGGCTGTAAAATGCCAAAATATATGGAACTTATTTAATTGTAAATAGTGTGTCAGAGTTATGTGTTTCATAGAAAAGGAAATGATCATTCTTTGGGCCTCTAATGCCCCAATTATACTGAAAGGACTTGTTGTCAACGTTTTACTCTGGGCCTGTTCTCAGCCACGGAGGCTGCGGGCGGGCCCGCCCTTTCCTCTCTGGGCCTGCCATCGGCCGGGGAGGCTGCAGGCCCGCCCCCCTGTCCCTGTCTGTGTCCGCTCTGGCTCCCCATCTGTCTCTGTTTCCACTCAGGGCCTCACTTGTGCGTGCAGCCTCCTCCTGTCCAGTTGTGACCTGTTATGGCATCCTGGCCTAATTTGCATATAACCTCTCTCTCTCTCTCTCTCTCTCTCTCTCTCTCTCTCTCTATAGATATATATAGATATATATATATATATATTATGTTGACATTATTAGAGTCTTTATCCTGTGGGCCTCTACTGAAAGGACTTGCTGTAAACATTTTACTTTGGGTCTGTGCTCAGCCGCTGAGGCTGCGGGTGGGCTCGCCCTTTCCTCTCTGGTCCTGTGCTCGGCTGTGGAGGCTGTGGGCCTGCCCCCCAGTCCCTCTCCGTGTCTGCTCCAGCTCCGGGGGGCCTGCCCAAGCCGTGGTGCAGCAGCTCAGGCTGGCTCCCTGGTCTCTGTCTGTGTCTGCTCTGGCTCCAGGGCGCCTGCCCAAGCCATGGCATGGTGGCTCGGGCCAGCCCCCTGTCTGTCTCCGTCTCCACTCTGGGCCTCACCTGCATGCCCAACCTCCTCCTGTTCGGTTGTGACTGTTACAGCGTCCTGACCTAATTTGCATATTACCTCTCTCTCTCTCTCTCTCTCTATATATATATATATATATATATATATATATATATATATATATATATATATACTAGCATTCCCGTTGCAGGAAAAATCCTACAATAGGATTTCCTGCTGCACTCTACCCCCGCCTCCGCTCCGCCCTTGTCGCCTGCCCCGCCTTCTCCTCCAGCCCGCCTGCATTTCCCTTCTCCCCTGGCCCCGCCTCCACTCCGCCCTTGTTGCCCGCCCCGCCTTCTCTGCCAGTCTGCCTGCTTTTCCCTTCTCCCCCGGCCCTGACTTCGCTCCTCCCTTCTCCTCCCCCTCCTCCCCTGCTTGCTTGCTTCTTTGAAGCTTTACTCCCTTCTGCAGCTATTGGCTTCTTTCAACACTGTCTTGATATGCAAATTAGCCACCATCTTTGTTGGGGTAATTTGCATACTTGTCCTGATTGGTTGGTGGGCGTGGCTTGGCTGGTGGGCGTGGTTTGGGTGTAGCGAAGGTGTGGTCAATTTGCATATCTGTCTATTATTAGATAGGATATATATATATTCCCATAAATACTAAAAATCATTTTGAAAATTTAACATATATCCATGCTAAAACCAAAAAAAGTAATTTATTTTCTCTTTGACTCATGGAAAATTGCTTATTTACTTTTTAGTAGAGATCAGAGGAAAGAAAAGAAGTATAGAAAGGGAAAAATAAACAGAGTGCCTTAAATCCTAACCATCTCACAAAGATATGATAACTAACAGACTTCAGTCTTTGTAACTAGATAGAGTCTTAATCTGATTTTCACTTGTCACTAGTGTTGTTTTGAGAAATTTGCTTAAACTTACTAAATTTCACTTTCCTATAATATACCACAAGATTATAAAAATATAGATATATGCTACAATTGGCTTTTGGTATGTCATCTCACCAATCTATTCCTTATGATGCTATTAAATTAAATAGAGCCTGATTTTCACAGGATAATTTGGTTTGAAAGCAATAATTTTTATGGGAAAAAAAGCTCAATTTTATTTCTTTAATATATTTTTATTCATGTAACCTATTTGTTTTTAGATCACCACAATTGTTCCATTTATTGAGAATCTCCCATGTACATTTAAGTGTTTTTATGTGTACAAATTTGCTTAATCTTTACAACTACTTTTTATCCCATTTAAAAACAAAACAATAACAAGAAGTGAACAAACCTTAAGCTTAGAGAGTATAAGTAACATGCTCAATATTATAGATTAACAGGTGAATTTAGATTTGAATTCATGCAGGCAAATTCTAAAGCCTTCCCATGCTCTGAAATAATATATTTACTACCTCTGTCTCTGCTGTTCTGAACCCTGACCATTGTTATCACCTGGGGATACATTGGAACCATATCAGTGCTCTGGTTGTATCCCCCAAATTTCTGATACAATTAATTTGGAATAGGGCTGACATTTTATTTTTTAAAGCCTCCTGGTCATTATGAATCTGGCATTGAGAACTATTGCTCTGGATGACAAATAGTGACATAAAATAGACTGACAAAATATATAGGTGACAGTATGGAGATTCAGAATGTCACATAATCAATTCTGTGAACTACTTATATAACGGGACAAGTGAATCAAGTTTAATTAGTTTAATTAGCACTTATACAAGCTTTCAAAGGCTTTACTGCTAACTACCTTGGAATCTAATAAGGCAAAATTCTTGTTCTACCTAAGAACATAGAGGAAATCACTGGCTGTAAACTTCTTAATGATTAAGAAGATCTTAGCCTGTCAATCTGTAGAGTTAATTACTTTTTATTCATGCATTCAGATTTATTTCCCAAATAAAATTACACTAATGTCTAGTTATATGGAGACAAATGTGGAAGTACAATTTAAAGTAAAAATAAGGTCTATCTTTTCAAATAGATTAAAAGCAGGAAGAGGATGTGATTAGCATAAAAACATTTCTTCTTAGATTTTTTCGGTCACTCATTTGAGATTTGGAACATTATTTTCATAGTCTTGTTTAGTCTTGTTTATCCCTGGAAATGGGCCCTATTCTTAAGTATTTTTATGGGAATATAATTTGCTTATATAATTTCTTTAATTCCTTTCCTCGATGTTGGTAACCACATGGGGCATTGCCTTGATGGGACCATTGGTTCCTCTCCTGCTCTTGTTAACAATCTGTGTACCTAATTTATAAGACTCATTACCTTTAAAACCAATAAGTGATCCACTGTGCTGTTTTGAGCATTTTATAGACGTAGCAGTGTAAATGATTATTTGCCATTTTGCGTGATCTTCTTTTACTTTGTCTATTTTATGGGTTTATTAAAATGCATATTGTATATTACTTTTCTTGAGCTGTTATGGCTCCACCCAAAATGTAAGCAATTATTCTACTTTATTATCACCCACAAGCTCTGCCTCTAAGTATTTTTATACCAAAATCATATTTTAAAACATGGTTATGATCATCTTCCTTGCATGCTGGAAAAAAAAATTAGAGACGGAGGCAGGAAGTGCTAAACAATGTGTGTTGAATACTATTTACAGCATTTTCCAACCATCTTAATGCATTTTCTTCCCTTTGCCTCATGTATTTCTAAGTAAGCAGAAAAAAAGAATATTTAATATTCTTATAATAGATCTAGCATTGTCTGTTCTCTGTGCAATTGCTCATGATTTGAAATACCCTTCGTCTTCTTCACCTATCTATCCACTTGTTCAAATGTTATGTAACAGGTTAACTCTTCTTGGATCATAAAAAGAAATTTTTCTCTCCTTTTGATATACCCACAAAGATCTTGCTCATGTGTTAATTAGTGTGGATATATGTTACTGCTTCCTTCCTTCATTAAATTTTAAGCCCCTTTGAAGTTCAGCATCTTACATTACTCATCTTGCAGTTTTATTATGGTTTATCATTCACAATAAGAATATTGAAATGCCTGTTCAACTCATTTGATTACAACTTACAAACCACATTCAGAAATAGTTTTTGAGCTGTTACTTGGGTATCATATGGTTGATACATATAACATTTTAGTGTACATTAAAATAACTTTGTCATCTGTAGAATCTATGACAGAATGGTGCCTTGATATTAAAATTTATTCATGCATAAATTAATGGAGAGCTTCCATAAAAGAAAATAAGGTATATTTGATATCATATATGATAGCACTATATTTTAAGTTTAGATTCAATTATCAAATACGAATTTAATTTTTAATTTATAATGATCTATTTAAAAGAACATAAACAACACTCTGTTAAAGCTTACCTGTAGATTGAAGAAACTACTTTGTGAATTTCAACTAAGAATACTTTTCAACTAAACGATAAGTAAACATCAAAATGATAATTGTTGTCATATGAAATGCGACAAAATACTGACTGCAAATTATATATTGAGATTGGCAAAGGCTAAACCATGAGAATGATTTATTTTAAAAGGCATTTTGTAAACCTTTCCAAATGATGAGGAGTAAGATGTTTTCCCTGATAATTTCTTTTGTGTTGCCAATTAGATTATGTTTCCATGAAAGGCTACTGTCAAGGAAAAAGAGGACAAAACACTGGATGATTAATGCTATAGGCATTTTTATTTTCCAAAAGAGAAAACATTCTGAATAGAAAACACATAAATTTAAAATGCCCTTTCCTCCTACGGAAATTTGATAGTTGAGAATGATTTGTGCATTATGAAGAACCTCTCTATATCTAGTGGCACTTCATATTTTATATTGATGATCCTAAAAATGGATACATGTACTCATACCCCAATATGCATTTTTTAGAATCTCTAGAGAGTATTGTTGGAAAAAAATAATATCTGCTGACAGAGTAAATACATTTCTAGGAATAGTATCAAGGGTTTCCCGTTTATTTCACATTTCACATTGACACTCACATGAGGCTGAATCTATAGAAAGGGAAAGTGACCAGTGGGTGCCTCAGCAGGTTAGACCAGCTTTTAATAACCTCCCCAGCTGCCTGAGGCATTTCTCTTTTCTGATGCTCTGCAAAGGCAAACTGGCTGGTAATCTCCAAACAGAGCTCCGCCTGCTGCTTCGAATTATAACCTATACAGGGATTTGCAGGGACTAAAAGCAATCATGTAGATAGTTTAGGTAGGAGAAGTATCCAGGAGATACTGAGAGCTGAATAAATGGTAATTTCCATTGTTATTTCTGTTTTATTTTCATTGCTATTCCCATAAAACTGATGGTGAGAAAAGAGTCCTGGAGAACAGCCTCACTCTAATTCCTGGAAACTTGTCACTGGTTAAACAGGACTATGATGGACCATGCTGTCATTAAATGTCATCTGACATGTGACAAGTGTTAACACTTGTTAGTGCCAAGTGGAGGTGGCACTAACATGATCAATAGGAAATAAATGGGTCTGTGCAGACACATTTTATCCATTCTGTAGTTTTAAAATATAAATATTTCTACGTGTTTTATGAAACCATAAATATTTCAAACCATTTTTTGCATCAAGTGGTTTTTAAATATAGCGAGCTGATCACTTAGACTATTTCTGGGTATCATAGTTTGTATTCAATGCACCTCTGGATATAGTTACTGCAATGTCAATCCATTCCTCTGAATTTTTTAGCTGAATATTTTTCTGGAAATGAAAATGCTTTAAGCTAGGGTGATCAGACATCCCATTTTTTGCCTGCAATAGTCTTGGTTTAATCCTGTTGACATGGTGTTCCATATGGATTAGTAAGTACTGTTCTTGGTTGTGAATTGCTTTCAATCAAAGTCTTATTTGAAATACATTAAATGGAACCATAAATGTTTTTAATAGAACAACATTGGTACATATAACTTCTGCCTTGATCTCATTTAGTAGTATGTAAAAGCATGTGAAGGGTGCTCTCATTGTAAATCATGATTAAAATTTAAAGATAAAAGATGAATAGTGAAAAATCATCTATTTTTTCCACAATTTTCTGGACAGAATATTAGCAACTTTTAAAGATACTCTTTGAATAGATAAATTTTGCTTAGACACCAGAGGCCAGGGACAGTTAATTTCTTTTTGTCTATAGGGTTGGAGGGAGAAGTATTTATCTTTGCTGCCTCTGTAACCAGTTGTCAAGTGGCCCATGTTGTGGCCTGTGAGATATATAACACCTCTAGGCAACCAGTCATTTAGCTCAGAAGTACAAGTTGCAAATCATTTCATAATTGTTTGTGAAATATATGCATGAAATAGACCCTGAGTAGTTCTTACTATAGGGATTTTAAAATTTTATTTTAGGATGTTAATATTTAGGTACTTATTGTTTTAAGTTATTGTATCTTTCAAAAACAACAATATAAATTAAATATTATGTACTGGGTTTAAGTTCTTAAAGACAGTTGATAAAAATGTGTAATGGATCTAAACCTTGGTACCTATCATCTACCATTAGTGTTATCATGCTATTGCTGACTATATTAGAATCAGAGGACATAAATCTGCTGGCAAAGCATCAGTATCTACTGCAAAATTTAGCAAATATTTCAAAAAAAAATGTGCTGGGGATAATGACTTAACACCTGTAGGTGTAGAAGGTTTAATTAACTCATCACTCTATGGAATATGAATCTTTATTTAGATGAAATAACTATGCTTCAAATTGATTTTACTCATTTTAAATTCAAGTTTTCTCATGATCATGATTAAAATTGCAAGAATAGTTGTTAATATGTTTCTCCATTAACAGTTGAACTTTGTAAACATTGCAAATATGTCATATTCATTAGGTTTGATCAGATGATTCAAATTGAAAACCAGTAAGTTAATTTCAGATATGTTTTGATTGATTTTATATGGCATTATTCATTTTTAATTATTTTTAGTGTGAATGTTCTTGAAATATAGATTTAAAATTCAATATTGAAGATAAAATAATTTGCTTTGATGTTTATTGTATAAATAAACATTTTTATTGAGTACAATTGCTATAAAAATTAATATTCCACAAAATTAAGCATCTAAGAAGTGGAAATATCCTTGGAATTCACAGTTGCATCCAAACAGTTTGCAAAATTTTAGCAATAGAAAAAAAGACAGGATTTTCAAAATTTGTAGACACACATAAGGGAATAATTCTCCATTATTTTGTGACAAAGCTGATATTGAATACAAATTATTGTTAAGTATGCCACAATGGTGGCTTTCTCTCGGCTGAGAAAAACTTAATTTAACAAAAGTTTGAACATTTCAATAACTACTTTTATATCAAACATATTCATATAAAATATATAAAACTATTTTTTGTAAATGAGTACTAAAATTTTTTTATAGTTTGTACAGTCAGTTGAAACTAATCAAATTATTCTATATAGAGATCACAAAAAAGTTTCATTTTTGAAGTTTTGTGTGTTATAATTATTGAAAATCATGCTTGAAATGCAAAGGCATTGAAAATTATCTCCTAAAATCAATGGAGAAACTGAAAAGAATTAAACCAGGGATCATATAGTTTTATTTTTTAATTTTGAAGTTCTAAATTCAATCTTTGAAATGTCTACAATTTCAGTGACAATCATTTTTTATGGAACTTTTGTGGAACTATTTTTAATTAGATAAATTCATAATCTGTACCGGAATGGAATTTTTATAGATTAATTGTACAAATGGCCCTGATTCTTCATTTCTCCCTATCCATGCACTTTGCAAGGTATTTTGGTAGCTTCTTCTATCCAGAGGTAGGCTTATCTTATGACTTATCTAATCTAATAATAGACAAATATGCAAATTGACCGCACCTTCGCTACACCTAAGCCACGCCCACCAGCCAAGCCACGCCCACCAACCAATCAGGACGAGTATGCAAATTGCCCCAACAAAGATGGCGGCTGATTTGCATATCAAGACAGTGTCGAAAGAAGCCAAGAGCTGCAAAGGGGAGTAAAGCTTCGAAGAAGCAAGCAAGCCAGGGGGGCGGGGGGAGAAGGGAGGAGCGAAGTCAGGGCCATGGGCGAAGGGAAACGCGGGCGGGCTGGAGGAGAAGGCGAGGTGGGCGGCAAGGGCGGGGCGGAGGCGGGGCCGGCTGGAGGAGAAGGCGGGGCCGGTGACAAGGGCGGGGCGGAGGCGGGGCCGGGGGCGAAGGGAAAAGCAGGCGGGCCGGAGGAGAAGGTGAGGCGGGCGGCAAGGGCGGGGCGGGGCGGAGGCGGGCGACAATGGCGGAGCAAAGGGAAATGCGGGCGGGCTGGAGGAGAAGGTGAGGCGGGTGATAAAGGCGGAGCGGAGGCGGGGCCGGGGGCGAAGGGAAATGCGGGAGGGCCGGAGGAGAAGGCGAGGCGGGCGGCAAGGGAGGAATGGAGGCGGGGCCGGGGGCGAAGGGAAACACGGGCGGGCTGGAGGAGAAGGTGAGGCGGGCGGCAAGGGAGGAACGGAGGCGGGGTAGAGTGCAGCAGGAAATCCCATTGCAGGAATTTTCCTGCAACGGGAAAGCTAGTTTTAAATAAATGCCCATGGAAAATATGTCATTTTGCCAATGTTAGCCTAGGCCTCAAGAGGTTTGGCATATTGCTACACTCTTAGAGACCTTCCTTTAGAACAAGTTAGTTAGAGGATTAGGGACATTATGTGATAGAGTTGAAGAGGACATTTTGCTCCTGCAGGAGACATCTGAGACCAGCCAAATGACTAGATGAGCAACTACAGCCAAGGTCAGCTGAGCTTCAGACAAGACAAGCAGAATAGCCCAACATCTCAAAGACTTGTGATGAGTGATTGTTTTAAACCACTGAGTGTTGAGGTTATTTGCAACACAGCAAATAACTAACTAATGTAGGCATGAAGATGAAAAAGTTCACAAATGTATAGTGCCTCACTTCAGTGAAACATTCAAAAGATTCATAAAAACAGTGTTTTATAGAGTATTGATTTGGATAAACATTTCTTAACAAATGGATAAAAAGAAAGTGTCTGTGAAAGCAGTGGGGTGAAATGTTTGCACATTTCAATCATTTTAAATAAATGGAACCAAAGTGGAGACTATTTATTTACCAGAATGTTCTGAGTTCACCATGTACATCAATATCTAAGAGAGAACATTCTTTAATTTAAAATACTGGGACCTACAAAGAGGAATCAGTTGAAAGAGTCATTAATTTCAATGAGTGTCCTAAAAATGGAGCTTGAAAATTATAGACAATTTATGAAAAAAAATATATAATAAGGACTGGAAAAGATACAATATTCAGAAAATAAATATAGTATTAAAGACCGATATAGCTAAGAAGTAAATATATGAATACCTGAATCAAAAGAATAATTTTGCTTCTATTATTCAATGCTCAAATAGCCATTAAAAAGCCTGTTTTTGTATTTTTGATTTTTAAGACTTTATTTTTTTAGAGCAATTTTAGGTTGATGGAAAACTGAGAGGGAAGTACAGATATTTCTTTTACCGCCCCCCCCCCCAAATTTTCCAATGCCATCCCACTGCTACTAATGCTTGAGTTTTCCCATTGAGCTTCATACAAATACCAGACTTCATAATAATTTTCTTTAAGTTATGAGCTCTGGAACATACCTACCATTCAATTAAACCTCATTTCTCTCTATCACATTGAACTATCAGCTCCAGCCCTTTTATTTCTTCATGTACCCTTTTTTCAATCCTGCATTTGAATGCTTCTTTTTCCTGATATCTTTACCCTGCTCCCTTATACTAGTACAATAAACTAATTTATTTCACCCATGTTTTCAATTTAGTTTTTGCTTTATATTTAAAACCTGCTTTTTAAAACGTTCATTTCTGGAATAAACCAAACGTGGTAATGAAATATTGTCCTTCTCTATATGTGCAAATAGCAGAACAACAATGTTTCCAAATATTTTCTAATCAGTTGGATATTGCAACTGTATTTTTAAATTTATATTACATAGTATTCAAATTTGCTCTTATATGAATATTTGTAAGGCTTTTAGTGATATCCCTATTTTAATTTATTAAATTATGTGTTTATTCACTTTTTTCTTAATCAATCTTACAAGAGTCAATAGTTCTTAAGTTTTTGTTGCTAATACAGAACTTTTGGTTTATGTGACATATTAAGTATATTTTTAAGGTAATTATATTTATTGTAAGTCATGTGGTTAAAAGCTTTGATGGAAGCAACGTAAATGAGGCTATGTTTACACTAAGCACTTGTTTAAAATGCTTGTGGCTCCACAGCCTCCTGCTGTCCACTGCACACTCGCCTGCCCCTTTCTTGATTTTTTTTTAACGTCTGTTTTTATTAAGATACAGTTCACATACTATACAATTCACCTACTTAAAGTATGCAATTCAATAGTTTTTAGTATCTTCACATACCTTTTAACGTTTTTATCTCTTTTTTTCTCCTGCTCTTTTATTAGGCTTTCTCTGACCTACTTCTCAACTAAAACGTAGTTTTATTAAGAAGCTAATGATATGAAATGACCTAGTATTGCTATTGGTGAAATGCCACAAAGAACCATCCCTAAGTAAGCTAGAATGTGCTACACTGGTGGCTGTTATCACTTCACTTTATTAAAACTTATATAGGCTAAGGAATAGGAGTAATAAAAAGATGTCTTGAGTATAATAAGAAAATATCACTGGATACATTTGCTTCCAGTAGACTTTGCATCCAAATTAAAAGTACTAAAGGGAAGTTCAGAGTCCCTTTATATTATCAG
Source organism: Eptesicus fuscus (assembly GCF_027574615.1). Taxonomy (NCBI): domain Eukaryota; kingdom Metazoa; phylum Chordata; class Mammalia; order Chiroptera; family Vespertilionidae; genus Eptesicus; species Eptesicus fuscus. The sequence goes on along the minus strand of NC_072478.1, from coordinate 37,904,171 downwards.
TAGTGGTAATTCTTGTGAAACTGAATTTCATAAATGCCTGCTCTGACTTTACCTTCCATAGTAGATGAAGTAGATAGTACTAACTTTATAGCAGTTCAAGTTTTTATACATTCCTGAACACCATATGGAAGTGTATATAATATGGGAGGGCTCACATTAGATATACTATTCATGAATCTACATGCCCTAGGTTAATGAAACGAATCAAACTGAATCCCTGTTTCATATGAATTCATAATTTACACGTTGTTGATAATTTCTAACACATTTCATATGTTATACTGAACCTGCATATTAGAACATTTTAATATAGGCAAATACTAAAACACTTTGAAAAGTCTTGTAGCCTAAGGATTCATTTGACTCTATTTTGCATTGTCTCCAAAACAAATTTGCAAGTGATAAATAAGTTAATGGCACCTTAATTTCTACTGGACGTCTGTTATGTATAGTATAATGAAAAAACCCGAGGAGAGAAATATTTTTATGATTGGAAGATACAGCCTTATGTTTTCACATGTAACCATCTAGAACTAAACCTTAATTTCAGAGTTAGCCTACTTTCAATAGGAGTTTTTATTGTTCATTAGAATAATAGAGTTAAGTTGTTAGAGAGATCAAAACTAGCATACATATTAATGATACATTTTATTCTTTGTCATACAGAGTTTTTCCAATAGTAGAAAGCATGATTTAAACATTGTTTGTATAAGGTCTTTTTGTGGGATAAGTTTGTATAAAATGGAAAAACAATGATATATAAGCAGCATTATTAGAAATCCAAGTGGTCCCTCTAAAACAAAAACAAAAAACACCTATTAAATTGTATCTTAGAATGCATGAAACTAATTCTATGTGGAAAAAAAAAAAACTAAACAATATCAGAATACATTTCAATAACATGTACTAATATGCATGCTAAACTAATGTTGAGTATGTATTCATGACCATCTCTACTGACTCTAAATTATTGAATTAAACACTAGACCTAACTTATGGTATCAGAATGTCATTATCCAGTCTGACTCTTCAAGCTTTTAGCCCTTCTTTAAAATGTTTGCTCAGAAATATGGGTAGTGGGACAGATTAAACCTCATTTTGTTGATACTACTCTAGACAATAAAACAGAAGTCTCACACTATATATTTAGCTTTCCTCTGACCTACTTCTCATTTAATCTGATATAAACTGTATCTTTCTATCTATATATATAATTCTATATGTCTATCTATATCTATCTATCTATATATATATACACACCTATATAAATATATAGATAGAATAGAGGTCTGGTGCATGAATTCGTGCACAAGTGGGGTTCCTTGGCCTGGCCAGCTATTGGGGCCGATCAGGGCCACCTCGCCCAGTCAAGGGGGAGGGACCACGGGAGATTGGCTGCTGTGGGAGGTTGGCTGTGGGAATGCACTGACCACCAGGGGGCAGCTCCTGCATTGAGTGTATGCCCCCTGGTGGTCAGTGTGCATCATAGTGACTGGTCGACCGGTCATTCAGTCGATCGGTCATAATGGGCACTTAGGCTTTTATATATAGATAGATATATATGTAATTGGGAGTTTCTTAGAAAAACTACCATTATACTTCAAAGATATACAGAAGGAATAAAACAGGAAAAGACATTTGCATACAAAACCCACGTACACACATAAAGTGCACAGAATCTGCTCTTCTTTTTAAAACTATAGTTTCTTCTCTTCTTGATTGAAATCCTTGATATCAGGGCATGTTGCTACCTCAGCATTATTATGCTGTTGTTATTATTGTATTATATTGCATTGAATATAGCATCTTAATATGAATGATCAGATAACCAAAATTTATTGCACCAATACATAACCAAAGTTTCATTCTACAGCTGCTTTTATCATAGAAAATGGAATAAAGCTATTTTCCAGAAAATTATATTCAGGCAACAGTTGTTGTAAATCAGATATAGGTTAGGGTGAAAAACACAAAAACTAATTCTATTCCTAGTTAGCTCATCCCTTCAAAATCAATGAGGATTTTATAAGCAAAGTGTAAGGGAAACAAGAGAAATAAAATGTATTATTATCTGGAGCCATTATAATAGACCCTAGTGAACACAAGTGAGTTAGACTTGACCCAGTGGGGAATTTCATTGTCTAATCTAAATCAGTTGTAATAACATAAAAACAAGGCTTTTGGCAGCACTGTGTATCTTTCTGTCTTACCAGATAGCCCAAAAGACAATTTATGTATAAACAATGTGAATAAAAACTGTGATCTTTACATCCATAGTAAAAGGAAACAGAAGGTATGTTTGCCCAGTGACTAGTAGGGATGGAGGAGGAAGACTGCTCTAATAGAAGCCACATCTTGGCTTGCCATACAGAGGTTCTTGATATTGTCTCAGAAATGGAACATACATGACAGCCTGTTATCAGGCATTGTGACTCCTTCACTAGTTATAACAAAAAAAAACACACACCCAAAACCTTGACGTGATCAATTCAGAAAAATGTTCTTCCTTCTTAGCAATGATACACAACATTGGGTTAATTTCTCTAATTAACAACCTGAAAAACTTAATAGGCAATCTGTCTGCATTTCTCCCCTACAAAAATTAGTTGACTTCTGGTTGAGAGTATATGAACTTCTTTAATAGCCACTTTCAAATATTATCTACTAGAGGCCTGGTGCACGAAAATCGTGCACGCGGGGGGGGGGGGTGTCCCCCTCAGCCCAGCCTGCACCCTCTCCAATCCATGACTGCTGGCTCCCGACTGCTTGCCTGCCTGCCTTCCTGATTGCCCCTAACCGCTTCTGCCTGCCAGCCTGATTGATGCCTAACTACTCCCCTGCCAGCCTGTTTGCCCCTAACTGCCCTCCCTTGCAGGCCTGGTCCCTCCCAACTGCCCTCCCCTGCTGGCCTGATCACCCACAACTGCCCTCCCTTGCAGGCCTGGTCCCTCCCAACTGCCCTCCCCTGCTGGCCATCATGTGGCAGACATCTTGTGTCACATGGGGGCAGGATCTTTGACTACATGGGGGCAGCCATCTTGTGTGTTGGAGTGATGGTCAATCTGCATATTACTCTTTTATTAGATAGGATAACTTAAACAATGAAAAGTTATGGTTAGTAAATGATTCTTAACTACCATCCCTCTCTCCAACTGCCTAAGGACGTTTTATACATAAAATATCCTCAGTCTTGTTGATCAACTTATGAATTTTTCTGTGAAATGGTCATCAATACTATTTTTAAAAAATTCAGGTATCAGCAGCTATTAGTTCACATTTAAAAGGTGAGGGGAAAGAACTTAGCAAACCAGACTTCTTATGAGAGTTGGAAGTACCTGACTTTTTTATAAAATAAAGAGGAACACTATTTGAGGAAAATATTTTTCAATTAGTATTACCATTAAGGAGGAACAATAGGAGCATGTCATATAAGCAGCACTAGATCTGAATTACGAATGCTGCATATTTTTACACACACAGGCACGCGTAGAGTTTCCTAAGAGAAAGAGGATTGTAACATTTTAATGTATATTTTCAAAGACCTAAAGTACCTCAGGAGAAAAGAGGAAAATCTGCATCACTAGAAAGTAACACATGCTGGCAGCCTGCTCTCAGCAGCGTGGCATAACCTGAAGATGCCATTGCCACATATCCCAGTGATTACCACTGAAGAGTTGAAGAGTGCTGGTGCTGAGAATGTTTCTACTAAACATATTGAATTGCCTCAAGCTAGCAAGTTGTTTAATGGCATATTGAGTCCATATGTTAAAAAAGTAGGAAATTATTTAGAAGAGAGCAAAGCTATAATTATCTTTTCTGTTATCAGCCAGCATATTGTAAATCATTTTTTCAAGGTTATAAATTCTCCACACAATATAGCTTAAGCCATAGCTTCTGCTTTTATTTGATAAAGATAAACCAGAAATAAGTCAATATGAAGTTTCAATAAAATTTCTTCTTGAGCCCTAGCCGGTTTGGCTCAGTGGATAGAGCATCAGCCTGCAGACTGAAGAGTCCCAGGTTCGATTCCGGTCAAGGGCACATGCCTGGGTTGTGGGCTTGGTCCAATGTGCAGGAGGCAGCCAATCAATGATTCCCTCTCATCATTGATGTTTCTATTTTTCTCTTACTCTCCCTTCCTCTCTGAAATCAATAAAAATATATTTTTAAAAAATGTCTTCTTGATTACTTATGGCATCATCTTTGAGGCTTTTTCAATCGAAGATCCGTGGGCCCATCCCAGACCCAAAGAATCAAAATCCCTTGTATCTACAACTCAATAGTTGGGAGTCCAGAACTTTTTACCCATAAGCATCTAGGGGGCTCTAACAGAGCCACTACATTGGACGAACACTATTTGCAGAACACAGGGCAGGTGGTCAACTTCAGAAAAGACTTGGACAGAGTTGCTTGATAAATTGTTGCTTAATAGAATTCTATATGCACAGGTCTGATTTAAAAGAAAATCTTTCCTACTCTTAAAGTGATTATGGTTTTGCCATCAAAGGAAATAATTGCCAGATCTTTCCTCTCCTCTTCATGCACCACAGTGTTTACTGCAGAATAAAGGGAAGCATAGAAAGCTGTGCTCATTCTATTTGGAAGCACGACCCCTATCAATTTTTAAGGACACACTTAATTGACTCCTCTTGGTTATGTTTCTTTTCGCTTGGGGCTTTCAGGTTAAAAGGAACAGAGAACTGCAATTGATGGATCTTTTAAAAATAAACAAAAAACAAAACAAAAACTGGGAACAGGAAATATAGGGAACTCTTCATTAACCACACAACTGTGCCTCATGAAATTAGAACAATACCCCTTATCTTTCTAGATAAAACATCTTACTGGTACCAGAAAAATCTAGTAACCTAAACAGCAGCTTCAGGGGTTCTGTTTTCTTTAAATTTTCTCAAGACTATGAAGCAACTGACAAGCAAGGGAAGACACCTGTTTCCTACTCTAGAGATTTAAAAACTCTTTTTGTTTCACTCTGTAGATTTGCTTTATCTGCTACTGACTCCACTCTTGTTGCTACTCTGGATTTTATAGGCTCCTTCTATGTCATATCCAAATTTTTTTGAAGTAAGGTATATTGGATCAATTTGATTTTAGTCAAAAAGAAATCAATTAGTGGAAAGCTATCTCTGTCAGACCACTCCAGAGCACAGGCCTTTCTCATGGTGTGTGGCTGACTAGAGATGGCAACAATCTCTCCAGAGTTCACCAGATAACTCACATACAAAAAAACCTTCAAGAAGGTTACTTTGGTTTATTTGGGGAGTGGGTATGCACTTAGAATGCTATTGGTTTAGGTTTACCCATGAAAAGAAAAGGGGAGGGAACAAGGGTGAGAGAGAGAAAGAGCAGAGAGAGAAAGAGAGATGGCAGTGATGCTTTCCATTATCTAGACAACTTATTCTGTAGGAAAAAAAAAAATCCTTCATAACAGGGTGGAGATATAGGTGGTTTGTTAGCTATCCAGCACTTGTGATTTAATAATATTATTTATCCTTCTGTGTTCGGTACTTTGGATTGTAAATAGAAAGTTTTCCAACATTCCCTGTGGTTTGGAAGAGTGACTCAGGATGCTATTACTTCAAAGGCTTTGGAAATTTAGCAACTACATAGCAGCAGATTGCCAGCTTTCTCCAACAAAGGGGTTGCTTTCTTCGAGTGACAACTGTTGTCATGATAAGAAATGTTCATGTAGTTAGTATGTATTGCCTGACCCTATTATTTCCTATTTGGTCCCTGGTAGTCTTTTGAAACTTGAGAGTTACTTCTGAGTAAAACCTACAGAGAAAAGAATTGTGATTTTCACAAAAGCCTTCAAATAATAGCCTTATATCTTAACTTATATAAAACTTGAGTTGTGATTCCAGCAACACACTGCTCAGTTCTTCTGAGCAACCTGTGGGGGAGAAGACTTATTTTTATTTTTTTTTTAAATATATTTTATTGATTTTTTACAGAGAGGAAGAGAGAGGGATAGAGAGTTAGAAACATCGATGAGAGAGAAACATCGACCAGCTGCCTCCTGCACACCCCCCTACTGGGGATGTGCCCGCAACCAAGGTACATGCCCTTGACCGGAATCGAACCTGGGACCCTTGAGTCCGCAGGCCAACGCTCTATCCACTGAGCCAAACCGGTTTCGGCGAGAAGACTTATTAACACAGTCACATGATGGTATATAGCTGAGTATTATTATTTTATTTCCACTTAGGACCAATGACCAAGGACCCTCTACCTATTTATTATATGCCCTACCTAGAAAGAATGAGACTGGAGTTTATTATCATTATGATCAATAAATAAAGTGCACCTCTTTGTATATTGAGGCTGTTGTGTTTCCCAATATAGAAAAAGCATCCTATATAATAAAGGGTAATATGCAAATTGACCGACCAGTCACTATGATGTGCACTGACCACTAGGGGGTAGATGCTCAATGCAGGAGCTTCCCCCTGGCTGCAGGCCCTGATGGCCCAATCCAGGCCTGCCAGCCAACCTCTCAGTCCCTTCCCCTGGCCGGCAGGCTCCGATCACCCGATGGGGAGCAGGGAACTGGGGTTGGGTGGCAGCAGACGTGGGTGGCTCCAGGCCAAGGACCCCGCCCCACTGGTCGCCCCACACACACAGGGCAACTGGTAATGTGGGGTGGGGTCAGCGAGTGGGTTGAAATGGCCAACCACTTGGTCCTTCCCCCTGGCCAGCAGGCTCCGACCACCTGATGGCGAATAGGTGGGGGCGGTGCGTGGCGGCAGAGGGCAGGCCCGCTCGCTGGCATTCTTTCCATCAGCCGAGACACAGACCTGCCCACAGCTGCAGACATTTGCTCCTCACTCCTCCCCACCTGCTCCCTGAAGGGGAGGCAGAAGCCATCAGCAAGGTAACAGGCGTTGGTTAGGTGGGCTACTGAGAAACCTGTCCCCTGATGCTGCTGAGTTCTAACCCTGTTCAGAATTCCGTATTCTCTGCTTAAAGCACCTGATCTTACCCTCCTCAGTGGTGATGCGGCCTGAAATCTAATGGGACCTGTTTGTGGGATGGGTTGTCACACCCCAGGACTGTGCAAGTAGAATCCTCTGGTGAATAAATACGATAAATGTTCAGATGTGACCAGAATGGCCCTGATAGCGCCACAGGCCCCTGGAACTCTCAGGCATTGGGCCCACACCCCATCCCTTACCTGTAAGAAATCCCACACGAAAGCACGTCCTGCGAATGGGCCTCCACCAGGGGGATCACAGACTCCTACACGGGCTCCAAGTACATCCTGGGATGGGCCCACCTCAGATGTAAGATGATGAACAAGGAACCTGGGTGGGTGGCATGGGGGGCGGGCCGGCTGTCAGCAGCCGGGAAGGATGTCCCTGATCGCAGGCCAGGCCTAGGGACCATACTGGTGCACAAATTTCATACGCTGGGCCTCAAGTTTCCTATATTACTTATTGAAAATGCTTGTTTTCTTGTTATTTCCACTTAAGGACAATGGCTAAATTTTACTTACGGTGATATATTTAATGTCAATCAGAGTGTGTACCACAAAATAGAGTCATAGAGTAGTTATTCCCAGAATAGATGGGTTAATGAATGAATAGATGGATGAATGAATTGGGGGGATTCATTTAGTTTTTCCTCTCTCAGTCACAAAATAGCTTACCACATGGCTTCTCAAACTTGAATGTACATGTGAATAATCTGGATATCTGGGTAAAATGCATAGCCTAATTGGTGGCTCTGAAGTTGGGCCTGACATTTCTAGTTTGTAATCATACATGATGGTGACACTTTTGGTACATTGAACCATTTTGAGAAGCAAGCTTGAAAGTATTGTTGCAAACAAGAGATTCCCTAGTTTGGATTTTTTTTTTAATATGATGAGCAATGTGTAACATTTAAAATGAGTGCCAGGATCCATTGCATGACAATGTTTACACTTTCTTATTTGTTAATTAAATATATGATGTAGATTGCTGTTTTACAATCAAGTAATGCTTCAACATGTATCTGCATTTTATTTTTAAAGCATAAAAAATACACTGAGTGGCCAGATTATTATGATCTCTGAATGCATAATAATCTGGCCACTCAGTATATATATATATTAGAGACCTGGTGCATGAATTCGTGCATGGGTGGGGTCCGGCCAGCCTGGCCAGGGGAAGGGGACATGTGCAGTTGGCCGGCCTGCCTGCTGCAAATTGTCCCCTTGACCAGTCGAACTCCTGGTCGAGGGGACAATTTGCATATTAGCCTTTTATAATATAGGATATACACTGAGTGGCCAGATTATTATGCATTCAGAGGTCATAATAATCTGGCCACTCAGTGTAAATATGTGCATGCAACATAATATTTATTAGTCTGCATAGAACATATTTAGTGCTTTAAATACTGTTGAACAGCTAACCTTATAGTGTTGTCTGTGGTACAGGGGAAATCCTGAGACAAAACAAATCTATGAGGTCAAACGTATTTTCATGATAAAATTAAGATTTTTTTACCACAGAAATATTTTTTATAAAACTAAGATGTCATTTGCTTTTTTTTTTTTTTTTCATTTCATTGACATTGTGTGATTGTGCAAAAGCTGGAATCAAGGCATCAACTGTACTAGTCACTGGATTCTTGGCCACCATGTACCCACTGTTTAAATGATGCCAGTTTCAATGAAGAATGTCCATAATGAAGAATTGAAATTACATTTTCTTAAATCTTGGCCTCCAGTATATGCCTTTGGAATATTCTGTATGATGAAAGAGGAAGGATGCATATGACACATTTTCTGCATAACGAAATGCAGTGCTTGTCTCAAGGAAAAGCACTTGTGTGATTTTTTTTTAAATTTTTTTATTTGTTAGCAAATCAGTTGCTGTTTTTCATAGAATACAAGTTAACTTAAACGAATGACAAACTTTGACTTTTCTGATTTTGGTGCGTGGCAGACATTTCCTTGAAAATAAATGACCCGAGTCTGTTATATCAAGGTAAACAATGGGCAGTATTTGTTGCCAGTGATAAAACTTGGGCTTTCTAAGAAAATCAGATATTGGAAAAACTGCATTTGCCATTGTGAATTTGACAGGTTACTTGTCCCTAACACTTTTCAGATGAGAAGGGTGGTGATATTTAAAACTGTGGAGTTTTTTGTAGCTGTTGCTGTTGTTATTGTATAATGAAATCTGTCAACATTTGGGAGATCTGAATAACACACAAACCAATATTTTCCAAGTGACCAATGCATTCTGTGGGAAAATCATGCATGATAAAAGATCCTTTCATAAGAAAGATCATTAGATTTTAATGTAACTCAGTACAAAAAGTTTGTTGATAATGTTTTAGATTACAAAGTGCAACAATTATTTTTTAATAGCCCCATTTGTCAAGAGATTGGTTGTGGTATTGAAAATGCATAGTCTGCCCTGGCTTGATGGCTCAGGTTGGAGCATCATCCTATACAACAAAAGGTGGCAGTTTGATTGGATTCCAATTCAGGGCACATACCTAGGTTGTAGTCAGAGTTCATAAGGGAGGCAACTGATGCTTCTCACATCGATCTTTCTCTTTTTCTCTCTTTCTAAAATCAATACAAACATATCCTCAGGGGTAAGCATTTAAAAAGAACCCCACATAGTCTGCAGTTTCAGTATGCCCTGTTACATGAATCCATCTAAAATTTTAACTATCCTATATAATAAAGAGGTAATGTGTAAATTGATCATCACACCCTCACACAAGATGGCCGCCCCCATGTGGTCACAAGATAGCCGTCACAAGATGGCCGGCATGGGAGGGCAGTTAGGGGTGACCGGGCCGGCAGGGGAGGGAAGTTAGGGGTGACCAGGCTGGCAGGGGAGGGCAGTTAGGGGCAACCAGGCCTGCAGGGGAGGGCAGTTGGGGGTGACTAGGTCTTCAGGGGAGAGTTGTTAGAGGCAATCAGGCTGGCAGGGGAAGACAGTTGGGGGCAATCGGGCCAGCAAGGGAGGACAGTTAGGCATCGATCAGGCTGGCAAGGGATAGGTTAGGGCATTGATGGGCAACCTTTTGAGCTTGGTGTGTGAAACTTCGCCAAAAAACCGAGCATAACTCAGGTAGTGTGTCACTTTGAGGGAAAAACATTATTTCGCGATATTTATAGTTTAAATAACATAAATGTTTCATCCTCGGCATGCGGCCGCCTCAGCGGCCGTGTGTCATCAGAAATGGCACTGACACGCGTGTCAGAGGTTTGCCATCACTGGGTTAGGGGGTGATCAGGCTGGCAGGCAGAAGCAGTTAGGGGCAATTAGGCCGGCAGGCAGGCGAGCGGTTGGGAGCCAGCAGTGCCGGATTGTGAGAGGGATGTCCGACTGCCAGTTTATCGGGCCTAAATGGGCAGTCGGACATCCCCCGAGGGGTCCCAGATTGAAGAGGGTGCAGGCTGGGCTGAGGAACACTCCCCCAGTGCACGAATTTTGTGCACTAGGCCTCTAGTAATTAATAAAATAATTCAGATATTGCTTCTCTGCATTTTACTACATTCTTGTCTTTGAGGTACAGGTTGACTTAGTAAAATGTTTGAGTCTTCTAAGCAATACTGCATTATTTCTACATATATATACTTTTCTATAATGCATATTCATATAATTATATATAATTATAAATGCCTAGTAGTTGGTTAACGGTTTATCTAGTTATACTTAGTTTAGTTTTCAGTCAGTGTAAATTTATTTGCAAAAAATGTGAGTGGGTGTTTATGTGTTTGTTTTTATGTTTATTACAGTCACAGGCATATGGATGATTCTGTAAAAATTGTAAATATACATATGACCATGTAATAAAAAATGAGCAGTTTATAAGACTTATTTTAACACTAAGTCAATATTTTCTCTAGTTAAAAGTAATTTGCTTCTGTGTTTTTTTAAATATAAAAACAATTCAAGTATTTGTTGTTGCTATTGTTCAATTTAGAATCAAATGCAAAATATGCATTGATTTTAAGAGTTCTCAAAAATATTGATTTTCTTTTCTTTTCAACATTCCCATGGTCTGGGCATTTTAGAGTAAAAAGAAAATATTGGCATAAATTTTCTAAGACTTAGTATCTGAAAAAATAAATTCTGAGTTACTTAACCTGTTCAAATGTGAATTAAGTATAATGACATTGAGCTATAATTATGTTTTGATTTTTTGAAGATTATTATCCTATATAATAAAAGGCTAATATGCAAATTGACCAAATGGTGGAACAACCGGTTGCTATGATGTGTACTGACCACTAGGAGGCAGATGCTCAATACTGGAGCTGCCTACTGGTGGTCAGAGTGCTCCCACAGGGGGAGCGCCACTCAGCCAGAAGCCCTGAGCCTGAGCCAGGTTCACAGCTGGTGAGCACAGCGGCGGTGGTGGGAGCCTCTCCCGCCTTGGCTGCAGCACTAAGGATGTCCCCGAGAGCTCCTGGACTGCAAGGGGGCGCAGACTGGGCTGAGGGGACCCACTCCCCCAGGTGCACAAGGGCCTCTAGTCATCTAAATAATTATAAATGAGTTGGCAGAAATTCTAAAGATATTTGGATCCCAGATTGTTTAGGCAAATGGATTACAATTTTGTATAATCTACCTTGTGACTACAAAAGTCTACCAATATATAAGAAGGGAGTAAAATAAATTAATCATTTCCTCTTTATTTTACTCTAGAAAATGGGTCAGAAAACTTTTAAATATAGTCAGTAAGGAAACACATTTGTATTTGTGGGTCATACAATCTGTGTTGCAACTACTCAACTTTGTTACAGTACAAAACAGTCAAAGACAAGTAATAAATGAATGTTTGAGGTTGTGTTCCAATACAACTGTACTTACAAGAACAGGTTGTAGCCCAGCCAGAGTGGCTCAGTGGTTGAGTGTCGACCCTTTGAACCAGGAGATCATGGTTAGATTCCTGGTTGGGGCACATGCCAGGGTTGTGAGCTTGTCCTCGGTGGGGGAGTGCAGGAGGCAGCTGATCAATGATTTTCTCTCATCGTTTATGTTTCTATCTCTCTCTCCCTCTCTCTTCCTCTCTGAAATCAATCATACACACACACACACACACACACACACACACACACACACACAATTTAAAGATGGGTTGTAGGCCAATTTTTTCCAGGGGGTTGTTAAGTCACACACACACACACACACAAGCTCTAGAAAGATGATGTAGCTTATTACGAGATCCCTGGAACAAACAAACAAATAAAAAGTACTTTAGGAAGTGCGTGGCTTTATTAGTTATTGCTATTTTTGGCATTCTTCCTGGTTTTTGTTTTTTGTTAATCTTCACAGGAGGCTATTTTTTTCCATTGATTTTTAGAGAGAGTGGAAGGGAGGGAGGAAGGGATCGAGAGAGAGAGAGAGAGAGAGAGAGAGAGAAACATCAATGTGAAAGGTGACCCTTTGGTCCAGTGGCCAACACTCTAACCACTGAGCAAACTGGCCAGGGCCTTTGTTACTCTTTTGAAGTGATACATTTCATGCTTATGACAGTTATCATGATTTTGAGTATACCTGACATGTGTTGAAAGCACAGGCTTTCAAACAATGCCAATAAAAGGCACCAATCATTTTGTCCCAGGACTGAACCTTACGATCTCTGTTGGGATACTACAACTCTCTATCATCTGATGGCAGAGCCGCCTGCTTTATGAGGGAAGAACATCTGCAGTGGAAGAGGCTGTACTAGAACACAGGCTGCATATTCCGCAAAAATCCTGGATCTGGAGCCAGAGAGCTGCCATGGGTCAAATCCTGGCTCAGGCACAGGCGAGGTGAAAGTTTCAGGAGAAGAACTTTTCTCTCTGAGCCTGAATTTCCTGACCTTACCTTTATTTTTTTATCTGTATTGTTTTTATCTGCGATGCTAGGATAGCCGCATTTTGTTTGTTGTTATATCCTCAGTTAGTCACTCTTTGGGATAGTTTGAATCTCTGGTGATGGGTTCAGAATCCCATGAGGACACTGCTTCTTTACTGGAATACTCTATTAATTGAAAAAAGAAAAATAAGCAGGGCTTCTATGAGTTTCTGTGTCTTTGGTTATGGCTACCAATGGTCATAATAGAACCTTATTTCATAGATTTGTTCTGAGAATTGAATAAGATGATACTTATTAAGCACTTACAGCACTGCTGTTCTATCAACTCAATAGAAGTTACTCTTTACTATTAACAAGCTACAATTATATTTTTAAATAAACACTAATTGAATTAATGTGGAGGGTTTCTCATGGTGTTTTTAATTACTTTCATTTATATACATGATAATATTTAAAATTAAGAAAACAACAACACATTAGGCTCTTACTGTGTTAATGGTAAATTTAATTCTACTTGATTAGAATTATAAAGGAATCTTGAATTTATTTCTCTTCCATACAAAATGTTGGCTTTTTATTCTTCTAATTATTTATTGTGATACTCTAATTGCTTTAAAGTTCCAGTTAAATAGTTTTTAATTACTATTATCTTATTCACAATGATACTTAAAATGAAAGATAAAACCTACAAATATGGGTTCATACTCTCTTAATGGGAATTTGAATTGTACTTGTTTATGATTATAAGGGAAAGCTACATTTATCTACCTATTGTATATGTTTGTTGTGGTACTGAAATTGGTTTAAAATTTCCAGTTAATTAAAAGCTATGGAAGTAAATAGTCCTTCATATAATCTATTACCCAACCCTTTGTTTAATAGGTGATATTAAACCCTTTGTGCTATATAAATTCCTTTTCTCCACCTTATTACCTCCCATTTCTACCATTCTCCCCACCCCCACACTGTGTGCTACCATAGATGGGCCAGTGTGAACTGCCTTAACTGGATCCTTTATCCAAAGGCAACCACTGAACAAAAGATAAGAAGAAAGGGTAAAGGGGTGGGGGGATAAGAGATCAACCAAAGGACTTGTATGCATGCATATAAGCATAACCAATGGACACAGACAGTAGGGGGGTGAGGGCATGTGCTGGGGGGTGGGGGTGACCGGGGAGAGATAAGTGGGGGGAAAAGGAGACATATGGAATACTGTATTTAATACTTTAAACAATAAAGAATTTAAAAAAGAAGAAGAAGAAAGGGTAAGAATGAGGTTGGGGTATCTAGTCTTCTACAGAGTGTCACTGGATGATTTCAACCATGACATGAGGTCATACATCATGTTAGGCAGCACCCTCTACACCAGTGGTTCTCAACCTTTCTAATGCCGCGACCCTTTAATACAGTTCCTCATGGACCCCCAACCATAAAATTATTTTCGTTGCTACTTCATAACTGTAATTTTGCTACTTTTAATGAATCGTAATGTAAATATCTTAGGTCTAAGACCATCGGAAAACACAGATATTTACATTACGATTCATTAACAGTAGCAAAATTACAGTTATGAAGTAGCAACGAAAATAATTTTATGGTTGGGGAGTCACCACAACATGAGGAACTGTATTAAAGGGTCACAGCATTAGAAAGGTTGAGAACCACTGCTCTACACAATCCTTTCTTCTCCAAGTTCAAGTACATGTTCCCTGTGCTTCCTTCTTCAGGCCTGGGGAGAGATAGCTGCTTCCATTTTTATTAACTTAGGGTACTGCCCTATGACATGTGGTTTTCTTATACCCTACCATAACTTTGTAAATAATCATTTTATTGATTCTCTTCAAATTGTCCCAATTTGAATGACACTTATAGTTCAATTTTCAGGACACTGATGGCACATTTTGTCTATATATATAAAAGCCTAAGCGACCGAACAACCAGTCGACTGGTTGCTATAATGCACACTGACCACCAGGGGACAGACGCTTAATGCACAGGATTGGGCTCCCTCCTGTCTGGATCGGGCCTGCGGGGATCGGGCTGAAGCTGGCTATTCGACATCCCCCGAGGGGGTCCCGGATTGTGAGAAGGCACAGGCCAGGCCAAGGGACCCCACCAGTGCACAAATCCATGCACTGGGTCTCTAGTGTATAAATAAGAGAAGAATGGTTTTGAGAATAGGAAATACTTGTCTTTTACCCCAAAACATAGGGAAAAAGCCTACAAGTGAGGTCTTTCAGTTATAATTAGTAAGATCTTCTTAATTGCTTTCATTGGCAACTCTAAAAAAAAAAAAAAAGAATACAGCACTGCCTCTCTATATATTACACACATACACATGCACACTTATACAGCACATACTGCCTGCGGTCACTGAAGGGTAGTGATTAAATGAGGGGCTCTTGCTTTCTGGACAAGTGCTGTTCACAGAAGGACAGCCTCTGTTCAACAAAGCCAGCCGCTGAATGATACTAGCCCTGAAGAAACTGACATCCAAGCTTCTCTGCCAGAGCCAACTAGGCCTCCAGAACTAGATATGAGACTCCAGGAAGAAAGAGAACAAAAGTGGAATACTTATAAGGAGCTCTTCTCAGAAACACACAGCAGTCTCCAAAACTCACAGAGAACCACTGCTGAAGTTCAGGAGACCTTGGCAGAGATGATCCGCCAGCACCAGAAGAGTCAACCCTGTAAAATCTACAGCAAATGGTCTTGATGAATGACCCTGAACAGGAAGCAGGAGAGTCCTCTCTAGTCCTCAGTGTCAGTGTAAAAGTAGAGAAAAATGGCGCTGTTTCTCTGTTTGTATTAACCAAAAGGCTTACTACGAAGGTGAATGAGAGAATAGCTAAGTTTCCTTAAGAATGTTAAGACCTGGCCCGTCCCAAAGTGCTGGAGAAAGTGCTGCCTCCACTTGTTCCACATCAGGTGGGTCCCTGGGTCCTGGCAGCATGATCCATGAAATGCAGCAACAGGCCCAAGAGCTTCCGCAGAAATACAGCAACACTAAAGTTTACCAAAGGCACTGCCAGACCTGCACTTGAACTTTCAAAGGCCTTTAAGATAAATTGTGCCAAATTCAAAACTTCCGACACCTTTCGCCTCTGCCAGATTTTTGCTCTGATCCCTAGATGTTTTTGCAGTGATCCAAATATTTCAAAAGGAGGGTCAAGTTTGAATCAACTCTACCCTTAGATCAGGGGTGGGGAAACCTCTCTTCTGCCAAGGGCCATTTGGATATTTATAACATCATTCATGGGCCAAGCAAAATTATCAACTTAAAAATTAGCTTACTACTGTATATTTGGTCATCTAATCAACTCAGCCCTAAGGCCTTGACAGGGCCAGACCCTCAGGCCAGATGTTTCCCACCCCTGCCTTGGACACCATAGAATCTGACTTTGGACTCAGTTGTGGATTCCTACTGAAGGATCATCAAAAGCCAGGAGTAGCTATTATAAGAAACACCTACAAGAGCGGTCATTGGTCATCTCTAAAATCTTGTGTAGGTTTTGCCCAATGATGAGAAACTTTTAACCACCCAAAGTGTTATGTTCTTTAACACATGCTACCTTTATAAATGCTTCACCTGATCATAAACATGCCATTCTTGTTCCAGATACAATTGCTGCAATTTATGACTATTGGGACCATCTTCTAAAATACTTTTTGTTAGCTTGTGCTCTCCCTCTTTTGCTCTACTGCTACTTTTACTCTCTCCCACTAAATGTGAAATAGGCCTTACCCATCATGTTGACTCTTTATCCTCTCTCTGAACTTTAGATTAAAAAAAAAATGGTTTTATTGTTTTGTGTAACTGATTATTTCAGCAAATCACTTACTAAAGAGTTAAAAGAACAAAAATTAAATAATAATAAATAAATTTACCCGTCACCATTTCCTAGCTGTATTTGGTTGAAAAAATAAGTCTTCGATCTTTTCAAAAAGTGGAGAAAATAAGATTACCCACCTCATAGAGATGTTATGGAGATGAATAGAAACAAACTTCTAAAACACATAGTAGAACTAAGCTTACAGAGAAAACCTAAATAAATGCCAGCCATCATATCACTTTACTAATAGTATCAGCGCATAATAGTAATATCATTAGTTTCATAAAGTGAATTCAAGTAGAATCAAAGTGATTTGCTTTGTTCAATTTTATTGAGTTTATTCATTTGAACTGAGAGTATTCAAATTTTGATTGTTAAAACTACAGCTTTTTAATATATCCAGGGTTCTTAAAACACCTGACATTTTATACACATTTTGAGGGAATGTATGTAATTTGGACTAAATGAAAAAGAAATATAGCTATATAAAAATTAACTGAAAGCATCCTACCTAATAAAAGAGAAACATGCAAATTGACCATACCTTCACTACGCCCACAGCCAATCAGAGCGAACAAGATGGTGATTAATTTGCATATGCAGGCACTGAGCGGCCTGGGTCCTGGAAACATCCTCTGGACCCAGGCCGCTCCTAGCCTGTAGGCCCGTGCTTAGGTCCTGAGCGGCAGGGGTCCAAGAACGCCCCCTGGCCACTCGAAGCCTATGGGTGCAGGCGCCAAGCCGCCTGGCCCCCAGCGGCTTGCAAAGGCTCGCACATGAAGCGGCAGTTTGGGGCCACACCCCCAGCCAGGCGCCCACGACCGGGGGCTGGCTGCTGGCCTTTGGGGTGTGCCGAGACCCTGGTGGCCACCACTGGGTGGCAGGGACACGCCCCTAGCCCAGTGGACACAACCCAGGGGCTGCATGAGCTGCAGAGGATACACCTTTTTAAAAAAATATTTTTGATTTTTTTTACAGAGAAGAGAGGAGAGGGATAGACAGTTGGAAATATCAATGAGAGAGAAACATCGATTAGCTGCCTCCTGCACACTCCCCACTGGGGATGTGCCTCCAACCAAGGTACATGTCCTTAACAGGAATCAAACCTGGGACCCTTCAGTCTGCAGGCCCACGGTCTATCCACTGAGCCAAACCAGTTTGAGAGTAAATACCTTTTCTGACAACTCATTGGCTAAGCTCCCTGTAGGCCGCCACTTGCAGTGTTCTTGGTAATTTGGGTTATAAGAATCCAAGGTGATCTAGGGTTTTTCCACCACACTCCTGGAGGAAAAAATGAAGGTCCCTTGAGGGGTCCCAGATTGGAGAGACTGCAGGCTAAGGCTGAGGGACAACAACCCCGCACCCCCCTCACCCCCCGTGCACGAATTTCGTGCACCGGGCCTCTAGTGTTTTAATATTTTAAAACCCCATTATCTTCTAACAGAATCATTTTGCTTTTGATCAGTAATGATTAGATATTTTGAAATTTAGAGTTTTTTCTAAAGTTTGGACTGAAAATGTGGTTTTGTATTTAATAGTCACAAAGATTTATGCAGTTAAAGAAAATGGCAATTTTGAATGCATATATATATATATATATATATATATATATATAATGCAAAATTTATAAAATAGCTCTGTTATTGTTTTAAATAAACTCCACTTTGATAAAATCTGTATTTTCATATACATAGGTGAAAATTGAGAGGCAGACCCACTCCTCCAAATTAATTTCTTTTAAGTCAAAATGGCTATGTAAATTAAGAAATATGTATATATATATATTTATAATATAATGTACTAGAAAGTCTCCAAAATATATTTTAAAATTTCTAAACTTGATTAAAACATTTCTTTTAAAAATATGTTCACATTAAAAATAACCATTTTCCTTATTTATAGTCATTCCAAAAAGGTTGAGGTGATATTTCATTGTGATTTTGAATTAAATTCTCCTGATGATTAGGGTTGTTGAGCATCTCTTTTTGCACCTTTTGGACATTTGGATGTCCTCTTTGGAAGAATGTCTATTCAATTTCTCTGTCAATTTTTCAATTAGTTTTGTTGTTGTTGTTCATAATGAGTTGTTTATATATTTTGGATATTATTCAATATATAGTTTGCAAATGTTTTCTCACATTCTGTATGTTGCCTTTTTATTTTATTTTTTATCATTTCTATTGTTGTTCAGAAGTTTTGAGTTTGATATAGTCCCATTTGTTTATTTTTGCTTTTGTTGCATGTGCTTTTGGTGTCATCACCAAAAGCGAACCCTTGTACATGGTTAGTGGAATGTTAAATAAGATTAGCAGCCATGAAAAATAGTATGGGAAAAACAACTACCACATGATCCAGCAATCTCACTCTGGGTATATCCAAAGGAAATGAAAACACGATATCAAAATAATATCTGCACTCCCATGTTACTACAGAATTATTCATAATAGCCAAGATATGGAAACAACCTCAGTATCTGTCAACAGATAAATGGATAAAGAAAATGTAATATACATACACAATGGAATATTTATTCTGCTACAAGAAAGAAGGAAATCCTGTCATTTGAAACTACATTTGTGAATCTTTAGGGCATTATTCTAAGTAGAATAAATCATACAGAGGAAAATAAATACTGTAGATATCACTTATGTATGGAATCTAAAATATGTCAAACTCAGAAAGAGAGAGTAGAATGGTGGCTACAGGGGTCAGGGGTGAAGGAATTGGGGATATACTGTTAAAAGGCACAAAGAGTAATTTAATGTACAGCATAGTGAGTATTGTTAATGATACTGTGTTATATACTTCAAAGTTGCTAAGAAAGTATATCATCAGTGTTCTCACCAAAAAAATAAAATAAATGATATTATGTGATATGATAGAGGTGTTATCTAATGCTGCTGTGGTAATCATATTGTAATATATAGGATGGGGCAAAAGTAGGTTTACAGTTTTTCATATAGAAAATAATAAATAAAAATAAATAATAATAAAAGAATGTACTCTGTTTCACATACTCATAACTTTGAACCTGCTTTTGTGCACATTCAACTTACACAATATTATATGTCAATTATATTTTAGTAAATAATTTTCCCTTGAAAAAACAATTCACTTGATTAACTTAATCTAAATAAACAAAACAGAAAATAGAATAGAAATGAAGAAATAGAAATTACTTTCTATTCTTGATATCAAGACCCTATAATTATCCAAGCTCAATCTTCTCTTCTGACAATGTATAGATAAATAGATAGATAGATACATACATACATATATAGATTGTTTCTTTTATTCATAACCCTAATAGACTACCAGTATGAATCTCCTCATTCACTTGACTGTATCATTTGAACCATATGGTGCTCATTGGAATTGCACTTACATTGCAAGACAAATCTCTTGATCTTTAATATGCTTTTTAATCCTTGCTCCCTCCAGTATATTTATTGACAGTTTGCCTAATCTTCACATGGCTTCTGGATGAGGTTTTAATTACTCCATCTGTATACCTGCTTGAAATTATGCCACAGCAAATATTAACTGTACAGCAATTGTGTGCACAAAATGAAGAAACCCAGGTATTTGGTAGGTGAACTTGTGTATTGCATTTTTTCAGAATCCACATCCAGGCCTACTTCTAATTTACTACAACAGCAAATATCTGTTGCTCACTGACAAGCTCTTCAGTGGTAAGATGAGAATGACTAATGTACTGCATAAAATGTAGACATTCAAATGGGAAATATATTAGAAAATTCATCACCGTCCTGTGTTTAATTATTTTTTTCTATTCCTACAGTCACTGACTAGTACCTCCAGTCACACTCATGCCCATATACACTAGAGAGATGATGCCTTAACATCTCTCATGTGCAACAGAAAGAGGGTGTTATTTTATCCCAATAAAATCAAGTGCTGCTGTATTGTATCTCATTTTCCAGTGTCCATTTTGCACCATTTATTTATTTATTTATTTACTTATTTATTTAGTACTTTGCACTTGAATTTAGGTTGCATTCACACAGGATGCAAATATTAATACATTGGCTGGGCATTATTAATGGTTGCTTACACTTTCACAACTGAATATGTGGGTAAGTGTCCTTCATGCTGACTTTTGTTGTTGTTGCTACATTCTCGCCTTATTCTGTTCACTGAAGCAGCTGACTTATCCTACCTTATAATAGAGAAATATGCAAATTGACCGCACCTCCGCTATGCCCATGATTGGGCCTGCGAGAGGCTGGGGGCGGGACTCCGGGTGGCCTATCCGGCCGTTGAGAAGAACAAGATGGTGGCGCCCAATCCTCTTAGTTCCGGGAGTCTGGGGCGGCGATCGCCACCCTGGGGGGCGTGTCCGGTTCGAGCCTGTCGATGCCAGGGGTCCGAGCCAGGATATGGCCACCCGGGGGGGCGTGTCCAGTCCGAGCCAGGCGCTGCCGGGGGTCTGAGCCAGGGGATCGCCACCCTGGGGGGCGTGTCCGGTCCGAGCCTGGAGATGCCAGGGGTCCGAGCCAGGCGATCGCTACCCTGGGGGGCGTGTCCGGTCCGAGCCAGGCGATGCCAGGGGTCCTTGGGCGGCGATCGCCACCCTGGGGGACGTGTCCGGTCCGAGCCTGGCGATGCCAGGGGTCCGAGCCAGGCGATCGCCACCCGGGGGGACGTGTCCGGTCTGAGCCAGGCGATGCCAGGGGTCCTCGGGCGGCGATCGACACCCTGGGGGGCGTGTCCGGTCTGAGCCAGGCGATGCCGGGGGTCTGAGGCGGCGATCGCCACCCTGGGGGGCGTGTCCGGTCCGAGCCAGGCGATGCCAGGGGTCTGGGGAGGCGATCACCACCCTGGGGGGCGTGTCCGGTCTGAGCCTGGCGATGCCAGGGGTCCGAGCCAGGCGATCGCCTCCCTGGGGGGCGTGTCCGGCCGAGCCAGGCGATGCCAGGGGTCCGAGCCAGGCGATCGCCACCCCGGGGGGCGTGTCAGGTCTGAGCCAGGCGATGCCAGGGGTCCTCGGGCAGCGATCGCCACCCTGGGGGGCGTGTCCGGTCCGAGCCAGGCGCTGCCTCGGGTCTGGGGCGGGGATCGCCACCCTGGGGGGCGTGTCCGGTCCGAGCCTGGCGATGCCAGGGGTCCGAGCCAGGCGATCGCCACCCGGGGGGGCGTGTCCGGTCCGAGCCAGGCGCTGCCGGGGGTCTGAGCCAGGGGATCGCCACCCTGGGGAGCGTGTCCGGTCTGAGCCAGGCGCTGCCGGGGGTCCGAGCGAGGCGATCGCCACCCTGGGTGGCGTGTCCGGTACTAGCCAGGTGCTGCCGTGGGTCTGGGGCGGCGATCGCCACCCTGGGGGGCGTGTGCGGTCCGAGCCAGGCGCTGCCGGGGGTCTGAGCCAGGCGATCGCCACCCTGGGGGGCGTGTCCGGTCTGAGCCAGGCGATGCCAGGGGTCCTCGGGCGGCGATTGCCACCCTGGGGGGCGTGTCCGGTCTGAGCCAGGCGCTGCCAGGGGTCCGAGCCAGGCGATCGCCACCCTGGGGGGCGTGTCCGGTCTGAGCCAGGCGCTGCCGGGGGTCTGGGGCGGCGATCGCCACCCTGGGGGGCGTGTCCGGTCTGAGCCAGGCGATGCCAGGGGTCCTCGGGCGGCGATTGCCACCCTGGGGGGCGTGTCCGGTCTGAGCCAGGCGATGCCAGGGGTCCTCGGGCGGCGATCGACACCCTGGGGGGCGTGTCCGGTCCGAGCCAGGCGCTGCCGGGGTCCGAGCCAGGCGATCGCCACCCTGGGGGGCGTGTCCGGTCTGAGCCAGGCGATACCAGGGGTCCTCGGGCAGCGATCGCCACCCTGGGGGGCGTGTCCGGTCCGAGCCAGGCGATGCCAGGGGTCCGAGCCAGGCGATCGCCACCCTGGGGGGCGTGTCCGGTCCGAGCCTGGCGATGCCAGGGGTCCGAGCCAGGCGATCGCCACCCTGGGGGGCGTGTCCGGTCCCAGCCAGGCGCTGCCGGGGGTCCGTGCCAGGCGATCGCCACCCGGGGGGGCGTGTCCGGTCCGAGCCAGGCGCTGCCGGGGTCCGTGCCAGGCGATCGCCACCCGGGGGGGCGTGTCCGGTCCAAGCCAGGCGATGCCAGGGGTCCCCGGGCAGCGATCGCCACCCTGGGGGGCGTGTCCGGTCCGAGCCTGGCAATGCCAGGGGTCCGAGCCAGGCGATCGCCACCCTGGGGGGCGTGTCCGGTCCCAGCCAGGCGATGCCAGGGGTCCTCGGGCGGCGATCGCCACCCTGGGGGGCGTGTCCGGTCTGAGCCAGGCGATGCCAGGGGTCCGAGCCAGGCGATCGCCACCCTGGGGGGCGTGTCCGGTCTGAGCCAGGCGCTGCCGGGGGTCTGGGGCGGCGATCGCCACCCTGGGGGGCGTGTCCGGTCTGAGCCTGGCGATGCCAGGGGTCCTCGGGCGGCGATCGCCACCCTGGGGGGCGTGTCCGGTCTGAGCCTGGCGCTGCCGGGGGTCCTCGGGCGGCGATCGACACCCTGGGGGGCGTGTCCGGTCCGAGCCAGGCGCTGCCGGGGTCCGAGCCAGGCGATCGCCACCCTGGGGGGTGTGTCCGGTCTGAGCCAGGCGATGCCAGGGGTCCTCGGGCAGCGATCGCCACCCGGGGGGGCGTGTCCGGTCTGAGCCAGGCGATGCCAGGGGTCCGAGCCAGGCGATCGCTACCCGGGGCGGCGTGTCCGGTCTGAGCCAGGCTATGCCAGGGGTCCGAGCCAGGCGATCGCCACCCTGGGGGGCGTGTCCGGTCCCAGCCAGGCGCTGCCGGGGGTCCGAGCCAGGCGATCGCCACCCTGGGGGGCGTGTCCGGTCCGAGCCAGGCGATGCCAGGGGTCCTCGGGCGGCGATCGCCACCCTGGGGGGCGTGTCCGGTCCGAGCCAGGCGATGCCAGGGGTCCGAGCCAGGCGATCGCCACCCTGGGGGGCGTGTCCGGTCCGAGCCAGGCGATGCCAGGGGTCCGAGCCAGGCGATCGCCACCCGGGGGGGCGTGTACGGTCCGAGCCAGGCGCTGCCGTGGGTCTGAGCCAGGCGATCGCCACCCTGGGGGGCGTGTCCGGTCTGAGCTAGGCGCTGCCGGGGGTCAGGGGCGGCGATCGCCACCCTGGGGGGCGTGTCCGGTCCGAGCCTGGCTATGCCAGGGGTCCGAGCCAGGCGATCGCCACCCTGGGGGGCGTGTCCGGTCCCAGCCAGGCGCTGCCGGGGGTCCGAGCCAGGCGATCGCCACCCGGGGGGGCGTGTCCGGTCCGAGCCAGTCGCTGCCGTGGGTCTGAGCCATGCGATCGCCACCCTGGGGGGCGTGTCCGGTCTGAGCTAGGCGCTGCCGGGGGTCAGGGGCGGCGATCGCCACCCTGGGGGGCGTGTCCGGTCCGAGCCTGGCGATGCCAGGGGTCCGAGCCAGGCGATCGCCACCCGGGGGGACGTGTCCGGTCTGAGCCAGGCGATGCCAGGGGTCCTCGGGCGGCGATCGCCACCCTGGGGGGCGTGTCCGGTCCGAGCCAGGCGATCTCCACCCTGGGTGGTGTGTGCGGTTCTAGCCAGGCGCTGCCGGGGGTCTGGGGTGGCGATCGCCACCCTGGGGGGCGTGTCCGGTCCGAGCCAGGCGATGCCAGGGGTCCGAGCCAGGCGATCGCCACCCTGGGGGGCGTGTCCGGTCTGAGCCAGGCTCTGCCGTGGGTCTGGGGCGGCAATCGCCACCCTGGGGGGCGTGTCCGGTCTGAGCCAGGCGATGCCAGGGGTCCTCGGGCGGCGATCGCCACCCTAGGGGGCGTGTCCGGTCTGAGCCAGGTGATGCCAGGGGTCCGAGCCAGGCGATTGCCACCCTGGGGGGCGTGTCCGGTCTGAGCCAGGCGCTGCCAGGGGTCTGGGGCGGCGATCGCCACCCTGGGGGGCGTGTCCGGTCTGAGCCAGGCGATGCCAGGGGTCCTCCGGCGGCGATCGCCACCCTGGGGGGCGTGTCCGGTCTGAGCCAGGCGATGCCAGGGGTCCGAGCCAGGCGATCGCCACCCTGGGGGGCGTGTCTGGTCTGAGCCAGGCGCTGCCGGGGGTCTGGGGCGGCGATCGCCACCCTGGGGGGCGTGTCCGGTCCGAGCCAGGCGATGCCAGGGGTCCGAGCCAGGCGATCGCCACCCTGGGGGGCGTGTCCGGTCTGAGCCAGGCGCTGCCGTGGGTCTGGGGTGGCGATCGCCACCCTGGCGGGCGTGTTCGGTCTGAGCCAGGCGATGCCAGGGGTCCTAGGGCGGCGATCGCCACCCTGTGGGGCGTGCGAGCCAGGCGATTGCCACCCTGTGGGGGCGCGAGTCCGGCCGAGCCAGGAGCTCCGGGGGATCCGGGGGCCATCACCACCCTGGGTGGGGCGTGGCAGCACTCGCCCAGCCCCTCCCAGTGTCCCTGGGAACATTGCAGGCATGTGGTTGCTGAGACCCAGACGAGGCCTCTGGCCACAGATTCATAGCTTTGCGGAGACCTAAGGCAGGGATCTGCTTCATCTGCAGAGAAACGGAGGTTCTGCAGTGCCCCCAAGATGTGGGTGGGCCCAGCCAGGGGTCAAGGGGCATGGAAGGACTCCTGGCAGAGGGGCAAGGACCCTCACCCCTGAGGCGGGGGTTGAGGGATGGAGCCACCTCAGTGAAGGGGTGCTGCACTGCAGGGTACTGGACTGACTGACGTGATTCAGAGAAGCTCCCAGTGCTAATGGGCCTCGCTCAGGCGGCCTTCACACTTCAGAGGCAGTGACTACTGCTCCTGCCTTCACCCAAAAGCAAGCTCGCTACACCCTGCCCCATAGCAGAGCATGCCTAGGCAGTGAGTGGGAAGCCTTCCACCTGCTTCGGAGAAGGGGGGGCAGTAAAGAATGGGGGGAGAGGAAAGAATGTGGAGCATCCGCAATGAAGAGGTGCTTGAGAAAGAGGCTCGGAAGCCTGACTGGAAGGTTTGTTCTGTTTGCTGGGCCGCTGCCCCTTAGGAAGGGCAAAGAGCATGGCTCTGAGGGCTTCCTGTGTGCTCTGAGGGCTTCCTGAGTCAAGTTCCACAGCCAACTGGAATTGGCCTCAGTTTCCTGGTCTGTAAAATGGATGAAGCGTGTCCCAGTGCCTTCACTGATCTTTGATGGCCAATTGAGATACTATATAAAGAAAATGAGGGAAGAAGTGAGAAAGAAAAGTAAGGACAAAAAAACACAAAAGAAAGATTGAAAGGAACCTGTAAACCCATTGTCACTTAAATAGGGAATATAGTCAGTAGTGTTGTAATGATTGTATGATGCCAGGTGGGTACTAGAAATATCGGGGAACACTTTGTAAAGTATATGATTGTCTAACCACTATTCTGTAACTAATATAAAACCTGAAACCAATACAAAATAATGTTGAATGTAAAGAAATGAAAATTGGAGTGAAATTTTTATAAATTTCAAAGTTTAAATAAAAGCTGTAAAGGAAGGAAGGGGAGAATAAAAAGTGTTTTTCATTTTGCCACTTCATTAAAAAGACAGTTGTCTTTATGTGATGCTTTTATACTTTTCTAAGTCATTATCTCATTTTAATTTCCGGGCAACTTAAAGACAAGATAAGTATTCCCTCCACTATTTAAAGAAAGGAAATCTTGGTGTCTGGTCCTAATGATTCAATCGTCACGCCCTTATTGTAAAGCAGGGTTAGTAAAATTTTCTGTGCAGGGTCATATCTATACTAATAAAAGCCTTGGGGGTGATCAGGCCAGCAGGGGAGGGTATTTGCGGGCAATCAGGCCTGCAGAGGAGCAGTTAGGGGTCAATCAGGCCAGCAAGGAAGCAGTTAGGGGGCAATCAGGCAGGTAGGTGAGCGGTTAGGAGCCAGCAGTCCCAGATTGTGAGAAGAATGTCCAACTGCAGGATTAGGCCCGATTCCACAGGAATCGGGCCTAATCCTGCAGTTGGACATCCCCCGAGGGGTCCCATATTAGAGAGGGTGCAAGCTGGGCTGAGGGACACCCTCCCCAGTGCACGAATTTCGTGCACCGGGCCTCTAGTTTAATTATATAAAGCAGCTGTTGTGCAAGGGCAGCAGCTGTTTTGCATAATGTTTATTTACATTGCCATAATGTAATTTAAGAGGCTATTATGATTCCATTTTTAAGGCCAATCTCATATTCCTTTGTAGATTCTGTGGCAATGAACTTCTCTTTGTCAGAGCCTAAAGTGATAAAGTAACCCAAATGAAACCATGATATATGTCTTTGTCTTTATTTTATGAGTTATGAACAGAAGTGTATAATGTATTCTCCAATCACTTAGTAATAACTTATCTGAAAAAGTCTGAGGATTATAAAACATTCAGTACAATAAACTATGTTTAAGCACTTGGTAGGACACGGAGTTTCCATGTTTCTTCAGCTTCTCTCTGTGCTCTTCCTTTCTTTTCTGCTCGTTGTTTGGCATGCCTTTTGTGTGGGTTGCCCTTCACTTTCATATTTGGATGAAACCCTCAGCTTGGTGCCTGAGAGGTTACTGATGGGCCAGTTGATTCTCCTGTAATCGTGATCAACTTAGTCCCCTGGGGGATGAAACTGAACCTGTGAGAAAATGTATGTGGGTCCTCACTCTAATGAGGAAGATGCCAATTTTGTGAACTGTACTATGGAGACCCCCAGGTAGCAAGACTCTCAGGGAAGTGTCTGGCCATCAGATAAAAAGGAACTGAGATAAGAACAACCTGTGAGCAACTTAATCCTGTCAACAACCAGATGAATGAGTTATGCCTGGAAGCTGATCTTTCCCTGGTTGAGCCTTGAGATGATGGCAGTTCAGTGGACCACTTATTGTTGTTTTTTAAATTCTTTTTATTTTTAAATCCTCAATCCTTACCAAAGGACATCCTTATAGAGAGGAAGGAAAAGGAAGGGAGATAGAAAGAGAGAAAGAGAGATCAATTGGTTGCCTTTCATATGCCCGCCCCCCCGGCCCCCAGCGGAGATCAAACCAGCAACCCAGGTATGTGCTCTCCCCCCGGTCTCTCCCACCAACTTAACCAAGATCGTTCACTATTGGAGTGAAGTGAATGTGCTGTGAAATATTCATATATATATACACAAATATATATATATATATATATATATATATATATATATATATATACACACACACATATATGGTCCCAAAATGTGAAATATTCATATATATATATACACATATATATATTCATATATATATATATACACACACACACATATATGGTCCCAAAAAATGTATCTACACTTTAACAGCTGATAGCTCAATTTGAAAATCAAATGTATTTTAATAAACACTGCCTTTATAATTATTCAAAGTGTGTGTGTACATATTTGGAGATACCATATATATATATATAGTATCTATATATATATATATATAATGTGTGTGTTTATATATAATCAGTTATAATACTTCTTAACTTCCATTATGGGTTTCATTCATGTGCTAATTTATAGTGTATACCTTAAAAAACATATTTAATAGGTGTCTTTATATTAACTTTTAACTTCATCTCAGATGACAAGTTCTGTGTAATTTTAATTCTTAAAATTTGGTGAAATGAGTTTTATGGTCCGGTGTCTTAATCAATTTTGATAATGGTTCCATATATACTTGAAAGAATTTTTTTTCTTTTTTTTTTTTACAGTTCTTGCTGAAAATATTTGTATGTCTGTTAGGTAAAGTTTGTAATTATACTACCCAATTTTCTATAGCCTTAGTGATTTGTTTTATTGTCTGTTCTATCAATAATTGGAAAATATACATTGAAGAATTTCACAGCATTGTGAATTTGTCCTTTCATTTTGGAATGTATCAAATTTTGCTGTGTTACATAATGAACTTAAATTGGTAAATTGAACAATATATCATCTATTTGTTTAATATTAATATAGCTACACCAGCTTCTTCCTTGGTAGTGTTTTGTATGATTTACTTTTGCTCCTTCTTTTATCGCAATGTTTTGTATTTGGATCTGTGTTTAACTTTGCTTTTTGTAGGCAGCACACTATTGGTTTTACCTTTTTTGCCTAGTCAAATATTCCTTTATCAGTAAGAACATTTATTTCATTTACATTTTGTGTAATTTTTGATAGATGTAGGTTAAGTCTATAGTCTTATTTTGTTCTTAACAATTTTCATGTTTATATTACAATTCTTTTTCTTTCCTTTCTTGCCTAATTTGGGATTATTGGGTCTTTAAAAAGTTTTTTTTTACTGGTTTATTTGATCATTTGCCTTAGTAATTTTATTGTAGTCTCAAAAGTAGATATATTTTTATTGATTTCAGAGAGGAGGGGAGAGGGAGACAGAGATAGAATCATCAATGATGAGAAAGAATCATTGATCGGCTGTCTCCTGCATGCATTCCTTTGGGAATCAAGCCCGCAACCCTGGTATGTGCCCTGACTGGTAATCTAACTGTGACCTTCTGGTTCATAGGTTGACACTCAACCACTGAGCCATGCTGGCAGGGCTCAAAAATATTTTATAAGAATCTTGAATGGACTCTCTGTGGCTAATATCTAGAATAGATTAAAAGTAGTACTCATTCTATGGTAATTTATTTTTGTTTCTGCTTATTAAATATGTTTTCCAAGTATATCTACACTAATAAAAGAGAAACATGCAAATTGACCATCACTCCACTACACCCACCAGCCAATCAGGAGTGAGTATGCAAATTAACCTAACAAAGATAGTGGTGGCCATGGAGCTGGAGTGAGCAGGAGGCTTAGGTTGCCCCCTTTGATGGAGGAAGCCAAACTTCCCACCTGCCCTGGCCAGCCCTGGCCTCCACTCAAGGCTACAAAGTTTCAATTATAGAAGATAAATAAATCCCAGATACCTGCTTCCAGCCAGCCCTGGCCTCCGATCAAGGAGGCTCTGAAAAAAAAAAAGAAAAAAAGGAGGAGCTGGGAGCTTGGGTCGCCAGGAGGTGTGGCCAGCCTGCAAACAGCCATCAGCCCCTCACCCAGGCTGGCCACACCCCCATGGCCCTATCCCTGTAAATGGGCAGTCAAACATCCCTCGAGGGGTCCCAGATTGGAGAGGGTGCAGGCTGGGCAGAGGGACACCCCCCTCCCCCGTGCACACATTTCATGCACCGGGCCTCTAGTATTAATATAAGTGAGGTACAGATAGCAAGGAAGTAATGTTACATGAAAATATAGTTAATTGAGGAAAGGGAAATAAAATGGTTTATACTTAATAAACTAATATAAGTATAATTTACTAAAGCTTAATTTCATTTCATTGTGAGAAAATATTTCTCTTAAATAGAGTCATACCAAAGTGGAATGGAGTTCCTTTTTATGAAGTGAACTCTAAAAAATGAACTGCTTAACCGTGTTAGCTGTGGTGAACTCTGTCAAGGAAACCTTGAGATGCAGGCAATGTCTCATTCCTCTTGTCCTCATTGATATCAAGTCCAAGCTCGTCAGTGACTATTTGAACTTTAGAAGAAAAGGAAGTATTTGGCCTCACTGGACCTGATGGGAGAGTCATTTTAAGACAGCTATTAACCACTATGAAGTAGGAACATTTTTTAAAATCATATGTTAATAAAGTTGGTATTTGGCTGAGAACATAATTTACACTCCTAGGCTTTCAGCACTCTTCCAGCTTCCAACTTTTCTCTCCCTTCAGCTTCTTTAACTTCCCGCTCACTTGTGTTGTAAAATTTTTCTTCATAAGGGCAATAATTACTGATATATTCTAATAATTGCCTTACCCTTTAGAGCCTATGACATTAGTGAGAACGTTTAAAATATAGATATTTTAAAATAAGAAGTTTCACTTTAGGTGTCATGGCACAACTCTTGGTCTTCAATTTATGAGTACCTGGTTGAAAAGATATTGTTACCTGAGAATTGCATGGATTGCCTTTCTCTGTTGCTAGTGGGAGTGGCATTCTTGGGGTGCTGCTGGAATAAGCATTTCCGGAGACTCCCTGGGAGTATGATATGTGGTAGAAAACTTTATTTGCATAGAATTATATCCCTGGGTTTGAAAAGCCCCATTTCCCTTAAACCAGTCCTGGAAGAGGTGCAGCTGGGATTCAACAGAGCTAAAAGCAGAGCCAGTGTCCAGAGTTTCTGTTCCATGATGGAGTTGAGTCCAGATAGCATCAGGCTAGTTGCAGTCCATTAGTCCATTGTATGGGGTCCATGTGACCATGAGCCAGGTGGGTGAATGCAGGGGCATGCACCCCCTACAACAAGAGAACAAGGAGTCCAGTGTTCTAGAGAGAACAAAAGGCAAGAGCAAGAGAGGGGACTTCTTTGTGTAGGAGTTTATATATCTCGGATTCCTTGCCCTTGCAGTGGCCAAGCTCATCCTGGCCAATGACCTGCTCCCAGGTGTGACCAACACACAAGCATCTTCCCTACTTCACCCACAACTCACTGGGCGTGAGTCTATTTGGCCCTCCCTTTGCTCCTTTTCTGTTAATTAGTAATTTAATTAAATACAATGATATAATTATGACTTTTATTCATCAAAGGGGAAACTCAGTGAAGTTTTTGATTATTTGGAGGACTTGTGGGAGAGATAAAACTTTTACCTGCTTGATGTGGCAGTTAAATTATCTCTCACCCTCGCTGGTTTTCCCCAGTGGTTAGAGTGTCAGCCCTCAAATCAAAGAGTTTCAGGTTTGAATCCTGGTCAAGGTCATGTTTCCGGTTGCAGGAGGCAACCAATCGATGAGTGTCTCTCATGTAGATATTTCTCTCTCTCTCCCCCCTCTTCCCTCCCTTCCGCTTTCTCTAAAAATCAATGGGAAAAATATCCTCACTCCTTGGGTGAGGATTAAAAAACATAAAGAAAAAAAGAAATTACCTCTCATTTCCAAATCAACCTTCATATGTGTGTTTTGTTCTGAGACACTGTTTAACATTCATTTTTGTCATCTGGATCTCTGTTGGGCTGTGCCATTAGGCTGTGCTTCAAGGCTATCAAAAGAATGATCTTTATTCTCCGACTAGAGGCCTGATGCATGGATTCATGCACTGGTGGGGTCCCTTGGCCTGGCCTGCGGGGGTCGGGCCAAAACTGGCTCTCCGACATCCCCCAAGGGGTCCCAGATTGTGAGAAGGCAGTTCTCGGGTGATGCACACTGGAATCGGGCTCCATCCTCTCTGGTTCCAGGTGCATCATCTGAGAACCTCAACTGCTAAGTCACTGCAGCTCGGCAGCTCCTGCGTTGTGCGTCTGGCCCCTGGTGGTCAGTGTGCATCATAGCTATTGGCAGGTCGGCCCGTTGGCCGGTCGGCTGGTTGCTTAGGCTTTTATATATGTAGACTAGAGGCCCGGTGCACAAATTTGTGCACAGGTGGGGTCTGGCAGCCCGCCCCAATGGGGGCCCATCTAGCCGGCTGGGGGGAGGGGCCACAGGTGGTTGGCCAGCCGCTCTGCCCCCAATTGGGGTGTTGGGGGCTGATCAGGGGCTGGGATAGCCTGGGGGGGTGGCAATCAGGCTGGTTGGCTGCTACAGTGTGCGTAATAGCCATCGGTTGTTCTGGTCATTCTGGTCGTTCTGCTGTTCTGGTCACTGGGCTTTTATATATATCGATGTGTTTGCTATATGCTTCCTGCCTCTTTCTTTCCTGTTAGCATCACCCCCATCTCCATCCTAGGAGCACCAATTTGTTCCCATGCATTTTTCCTCTTTCACTTCCTGAACCATTTTCTCCCTATGGTTTTCTGAACCATGTAACCCACTCAGAGACACCAACTTGCTCCTGAGCCTCCTTCTCCAAGATCAGAGACACGTGGCAGCATCTCTTCCTCAGAGCTCCTAGCTCCAGCTCTTTGGGCATCTTTGCCAAACATCTCCATTTAAATGGGACTACCCTTTTTCCTTTGTTACACCAACCTTAGGAGTGATAGCTATCTTCCTGGAATTGTTTTCTCAGTGATAACTTAGGTGTGTGTGTTTTTTCCTCCCTCCTAAATTGGTTAACACTTTTATATCTGGTTAGCAATTCCTTACATTAAATTTTTTCTCTTCAACTAGTTCTTGTCTTGTGACAAAATCTCAACAGTATCAGAAATCAATACCAGGAGTCATCCCAAGAAACAGACTCTAAAATATCAAGTGTTGAGTTTGGTTTGATTTGTCCTTGTTCTGATCCTTTCACAAATTGGGGATAGTAGGCCTACTAATCAATGACATATGGTGTTGGTGTTATGATTTTACCCATTTCTGGTTGTGATGAAGGCTCTTTAGAAACA
This sequence comes from Eptesicus fuscus, assembly GCF_027574615.1. Classification (NCBI taxonomy): domain Eukaryota; kingdom Metazoa; phylum Chordata; class Mammalia; order Chiroptera; family Vespertilionidae; genus Eptesicus; species Eptesicus fuscus. The sequence goes on along the minus strand of NC_072478.1, from coordinate 37,871,256 downwards.
AGTGCCTTGGGAGACAGGTATTCACTGCATTATGACAGTGACAATCATGTGTGATTTAATATTTTCAGTGTGCTGAAGTACTTACAGAAAGAACGTGTCAAGGGTCCTTAAACTCTCACCTCACATTACAATCAGAGACTTAGACATATCTGTGGTGTTTCTAAAAGATTCCTTTATTTTTTGTAGCCACTGGGCCTAAACATTTTTTAATGTAATTTTACACATACAGTATTAAACATAATTTATACCCCATGTCTCATCAAGTCTCATATAAAGTTTAGTATTTTTTAGTAAGACTTGTGACCCTAAAATTTTGAATTAGGACATTTGTTTAGAAGCAGCTCTCCTTCTCCTGTAGGTGAATATTCATGCTTACTTTGCTGAGAAATACAATAATAATCACAACTAGGAATTTTCCATTCAGAAAACCCTAATTCTCCTCAATCTACCTTAAAAACTTGTTCCCATTAGACTTATAACTAAGATTATGCCCTGGTATTTTCTATCAGAGCAAATAAAATCTGATACAACAGGCAATAGTTTATATACCAAAATAATTCAAGATTTTACTCATTTATACTGGCATAATCCTGTGGAATGTATGTGAGAATGGATACCAAAGGTATTATACTAGGTAGGATTGACTATAACAGCAAATTTGGTTGAATTTATCAATATGTATGTGTTTATTAGAAATTCTGGATTTAATATGTTTGCTCACTCAGTTGCAAATGGCCCTACCAGCTTACTTGTTTGATTGAACTTTGCACTCAACAGTGGCCTATGCTTAATGAAATTGATATGCCAGAACATTTCCTGGTATAATGTAGAGGATGGAATCCAAAGGCTTAAGAGAATAGGAATGTTGGAGTGGATTTATTATGTGTGACCTATACATACTACTTCACACACTACATCTCTCAAGTGGGCCCAGAGGACATACCTTTCAGAAGTCATTGGGACTCATTAATAAGGCCAGTACCAACTGCCTCCCTGACAAGCTCCAACCAAGATTGCTCTGCTCTGTAGGCCAGGCCTATGACAGAGGAAATTGCTGCCATTCATAAGGGTTCCCTGATTCCAATGAAAATAATGAGATCCCAGATTAGCGGAGGCCAGTCATATCTCTTCATTTTCTAAGACAAAGTGATAATTGCTGTACTGGGCAGCTGAGATAAACTGGTGATTAGAGTGCTTCTATGTACAGGAATCACAGTTATAGCTAATTGATCTCCTCTGTTGGAACAAACCAGGTTAGCAGTCAACTAAAATGTCACAAGATATATAACTAAAAGAGCATTAGGACTAATGAACAGAAACCTAACTTAAGTTTCCCAAATGGTTACTCTCAATTTCTTACCAGGCTTTCATACCTTGCATCAGTTCACAGACCAAGACCCCTCTTGATTGAAGGGAAAACTGCATCCCCTATACTTTCACAGGTATATATTGCAATGAACTGAGGTGGTTTTCCAAAGTGGTTGTATACTGGGTAAAGGAACTGCCTTTCTAGTGACACTGAATTTTGAGGACACGAAGTAAAATTGTAGTCCAGGAATGACAGTGGAGACAAGCAATGTTTAAATGCCAAAGTTTTGGCCAAAGTTTGAATCGCAATAGATCATTGGAAATGGGCCTATCCTCTATATATGTCCTTAGTGCTGAAGGTGCAATTGGAATACACACACTTGTTAATAGACAGAATGACTACATTGATTCTCTGACCCTAGAGTAAGGAAGGGCATTCATGTATGAAGTTATAAATTGAAGGTTCTAAAACATCTCTTTCTTACTAAGTTACTAATGTAAATACAATACTCCCTCCTGGGGGAAATGTATAGATTAGTGCCATCATCAAATACTTGAAAGATGAAATAGTGGTGATACCATGGTAATTAGTTAGTTATTAATAATAGGAAAGGAGCAAAAGGGAGGCCAGGCATTATAAGCATGGCCATTTGAGCAGCTTCACCAGGAAGTTGCAATTTCATGCCCTTCAGGGAACCAGTGGGCCATTTCATGAAAAACGCTGGGGGAAGGGGTCCAACAAAAGGGAGATAGACTCATGCCAATGACATTGGGATGACTAGAAAGGTATCTGTCGATCAAACCTGGGAACAATGCTCATTGGCCAGAATAGGCATGGCTATTGCACACCCTGGAAAATTTGGAAATACATAATCCCCTAAACAAAGAATTTTGCTCTCTTGGCTATTGTGGCTCTTGGCTCTTGGCTCTTGGCTGGTGGGGCTTTCTCATCCCAGCATCCTTGCATTCACCTTTATGGCCCAGGGCCATGCAGACCCCACATGCAATGGACTGGTGGACTGCAGTGGGAAATACAAACTAAGCTATCCTGATGATGTATTGGACTATGTCCTAACATGGAATGGAAACGCTGAGCACTGGCTCTGATCTTAACCCTGTTAAAGGCAAAATTAGACTTCTTTCTTTGGGGGAACCAAGGGAAATAGACCTTAGAAATTGAGATATTTTATTCCACAAAAATAAAGCTTTCTACAATATTTCATCCTCCCAGGTGAGTCTCAGAAAATTATTTTTTCTCTGGATATCGCAAGCATTCTGCTCCCAGTAGCAACAGGTGGGGACAAGGACCTCTCCCCACTGGTAACAGAGGAATTACTTATTACATCCCTATTTAGCTTCTCTGCTTGCTTGTACAGAAGTTAAATAGGTTTTTCAGAATGACTACAGATTATTGTATGCTTAATAATAGACCCAACTTCAGCTGTTGTTCCAGCACCTGATATTCAGCATTTACCTGAAAAATTCTGTTTCTTCATAAAATTTTGCAGGGACCACTGTAAGCACCTGATATTCAGCATTTAGCTGGCAGATTCAACAGTATACCTTCATAGTCTTTCCTCAGAGGTACATAGTTTCTCCTACTCCTGTAGTGCTGTAATCTGGAGAAATCTTAATGATCTTCAAATTCTCTATAATGTAATGTTTCATTACACTAAATCATTTGATTGATGCTGATTAGAAAGTGGCAAGTACTTTAGGTGTCATAATATGATATCCGTGCCATAGATTGGAAGATGAATATAGTTATTTTCAGGTTTTACTTCTGGAAATCCAACTACTAGTGTAATGTGGTGCTATCCACTCTTCAGTGCAAGGTAGGGCACTACAGTTTGTACCACTGACAGGTCCCAAAGAATTGTTGCCTGGTGAGCCATCTTAGATTTCAGAGGCAACACAATATATATTAAATGTGCTTTTTAGACTCATTTATTAAATAACTTGTAAGGTTGCCCGTTTTGAGTGCGGTTAGAGAAAAAAATACTTGTGGATTTGTGTAATGAATAGGTTATTTAACTAGGTTATTATTCTGCCTACTAATGCTTTTAATCATATAACTTGTTTCATAGCCAAAAATGTGTGGCAATGGGCTTTACATATATGGGATTTGCTTACCATCACATTATCAATGAGAAGCAGCTAAACTCATAGATCAGAGGAATCGCCTATGAAAAGACTCAGTTATGGAATTGGATGCAAAGAAGACCCTTAATACATGGGATTCAAATGACAGGATTCAGTATATGCTTGAAATAGCAATGAGTATATGATATTAACTTTTCTTATAGCCACAATACACAAGTATTAGAAAAAAAAGCATGAGATGGGAAATGACTTTTTTTTACTATTAAGCTGATAATCCAATTGTAGAATTCTGGCTTTTACAACCTTGAGCTGTGCTGGTTTGGAGCCTTTATATCTCTAAGGATAGATACTTCCGCCAAGGCAAACCAATTTTATTGAATTATAAGTTGGAACTGCCTCCTAACCATTGGGGCACCTCACATCACAAAATAAAATGGGAAAGAAGGATGTTACTTTACTGGATGAAATTAATAATTCCGATAACCATGGAAAATTGAGTTATTACTAGATATTGAGGTCAGTTGTTACCTGAGGCACTTCTTTGTACTTCCCATGCTCAATAGTAGGTCCACAGAGAACTCCATCTCTCCAAAAACTAAATTTGGGTCACCCCTCTAATAAGGACACCTTCAGCTGAGATTCTGGCTGAGAACAAAGGAAATGCAAAAGTTGTATATATCAGCTTCAGTCTTGACACCAGTTACTCAGATGAAGGATTTAATACCTGTAAGAATAGTTAAATGAAGCAGTGACTGAATTTTATGAACAATAAATAAGAAATGGCACATAGAAAGGCTTTGAGTTGGAAGCGTGTTTAGTGTGTCAAAGAACAATAAGAGGACGGAATGACAAGTGAACTGAGAGAAAGGGTTGGAGGGACAAGGTCTAAGAGATAAAATTAGAGCTTTGTAGATAATGGACACTCACATACACCATGACTTGGGGTATATATTTGTAAACATTGGCAGCACCTCAGATATTCTAATACAGATACTCCTTACTCGGTGATTGCTTCAACTTTACCCTAGAGACATAGTCATGCTTGTGTTCAAAGATATATGTAGCAGAGTATTTATTGCAGAACTGATTACCACAAAAATACAACCAACAAGATATATGGCTGAAAAAATATTGTACATCTATTAATGAAATTCTGCATAGAGATATAAAGAATGATGATTTCTGAATTTTCTAATAATAACAAAAAGATTATTAAGTGAGAAAAACAAGGTACAAAAAGGCATGCTACCATTTATTTGAAAATATGTTTAAGCATACACACATATATGCACATACATCATTCTGGAAAAAAAAATAAAAGGATTATTAATAATTTTTACTCCTGAAGTGATAGAGATTCTTTCCCTATCCTTCTTAACTGTTAGAGTTGTTTACATATCTTAGAATTATTCATTATAACAAAAGAAAGTACCAAAAGATTAATAAAATAAAAAAGTAAATAAATAAATTAACATAAGATATTATGAATGTTACGTTTTATATTCATATATATGTTTCCAGACATATATTAGGATATCTGGATTCTCTCTCTATTTTTTTTCTTAAAATAAATTCCAATAGCTTTTTACCTTTTGGTTGGATATAGAATGGGCACTTTTCTCCTGATTTGGAATACTACTGGTTAACAAGGAAAATGCATTTTGAGATACCTGAAATTGTAGGAGATTTTAAGAAACTGATTCAGTGTCCTGTTACATTGAAGTAATCCTGAATTGGAGGGTATTATATAGTTTACAAATATAAAAATTATTGCTATCGATGATGGACAAGATTGAAGAAATCCACACAGAGTTGGCTAACTTCAACATTCTTTGCCGACAAATTTACAACCATGTGCCAAACAGTTTTAGAATACAAACAACAACAAAAAAGGTTCAAACCGAAAGAACTTAATGTCTGCACAATAATTTTCATAGAAATCTACTGAGCTAATCCCATTTTCTAGTCAGCAAATAAAATATAGTATTTTTTCATATTTTATAAAATAAAAAGTATAATATCCCAATTATATTTAGATGAGCTCTAAGCTATTAGAAATAACTAGAGTTATGTCTAAATATATGCTTCTGAAATTTACAAAGACGTTAATACGTAGTTCAAAACCTTTTAACTGGCAGGTTATAAAGTACAAAGTCAGAGTATTGAGAGAAGGATGCAGGCAACTTTGAAAGCACAAGGAGATCAATTTTATTATGTATACACATTGTAGAGAATTTCTAATTACATTCTTTAAAGTTTTTTGCTCTCTTTTATTTTTCCATACCTTTGAAGAATATCTTTGAACCTTATTAAAAATGAAATGTGAATGTTATTTCTTAGAATAAATGTAGCTATTTTGACTAAGCACTAACTTGTATAAATGACTTATGGGCTTCAGATCTGCAACTTCATTTATATACTTTCATTCCTCTCCTTTTGGCATATTGTCCTTGATTGTTATTGCAAGGTCTTGAACACACTATTTTTTCATAAAGTTGGAAGTTATTAGGAAGGGCAGTAAGTTATTTTACATTGAATTGTACTTGAAGAGAATGTGACAATGCTTAAATATATTCATTTATATGCAATAAGTTGTGCACCATAGTATTTTTTTAATAAGTATTAGTTCTAGAAACTGTTTGTTCTGCATAATTGGAAACAAATTCAAATAAAAAATAGCCTTAAAATAATTGCCAGCTCAATATGATATTAAGTTGTCCTGTTTATAACTTTCCCATATGAAAAATTTATTATTGAGAAAACCAATCATAAATAACTAGTTATATGCAAAGATTTGAGTTTATATGAAACTAGTGCCCTGGTGCACGGATTCGTGCACATTGAAAGGAAATTAATTAGAAGGTGGCCAGGGGGTGGGACTGGGTGAGACGGGCCGGACACGCCTTGGAGCCAACCTCCAGCAGTCCCTCCCCAGCCGGCTGCACCTGGGACAGTGCAGCAGCTCGAAGGGTGTCTGCAGAGTCAGCAAGGTCCCTTCGGCAGGTGGGGTCCCTCGGACTGGCCTGCGGGGATTGGGCCAAAACTGGCTCTCCAACATTCCCAGAGGGGCTCTGGATTGTGAGAGGGCATGATGCACCTTGGAATTGGGCTCCCTCCTCTCTGGTTCCTGGGTGTGTCACCTGAGAACCACCGCTGCCAAGTCACCGCAGCTTGGCAGCTCCTGTGTTGAGTGTCTGCCTCCTGGTGGTCATTGTGCATCATAGCTACAGTTGGAGCATCTTCCCCCTGCTGGTCATTGCACGTCATAGCTACCGGTCGGACGGTCAGATGGTTGCTTAGCCTTTTATATAGAGAGATACTGGGTTTCTATTTTGGGGCTTCTACTTTTCTAAGATATGTGAATGCTTAGATACATGTATCATTTTGTTTAAAATCAAACAATGTATAATTGTAAATATTCTTTTTATTAAAGGTAAGACTTAAAATTGGAAATTTTGCTTTAGCTGATAATATAATTTAATAAATTTGAGAAATAATTTAAGCTACACTTTATATTTATATTTTGTATTATTGATACCATAGAATTGGTATATTACATATAGTAACATATTACTTCAATTGTTCTCTTCTGATTTAAGCATGCTATTTTAGCCATTTTGTGTGGTAAAGCCTATTTGGTGGACTCCTAGGTGATTATAACTGATCCAGTAGTTATTTAAATCACACTCACACGAAGAACATTGCATAGAAATTTAAATATGGCAGCAAGTGGATGTCTAACATTTCTGTGTCATTCTCTGGCTCAATTTTACTAAGAAAACTCACTTTAAACTTTGCATATGCCATGTGTTCTGAAGTGAACAGTGCAAAAGTCCTATGACTTAATTGATCAAGAAATTTTAAAAAGTGAAAAATACAAAGGAAATCCCTTTGGAAGTGACTGCCAAATGATTTTTCAAATAGAAGACAACTTAATGTTCACATGAATCATGGGTTACCACTAAAGAAAAATGCATTTCACTATTTAAAAAACATTGTTGTGATTTATCCTGCAAAGAGTCTCATTTACTTGGACTTATTTGAATAGTGTTCATGTTCTCAATTAGCAATAGCATACAAGAGTGAGGTGGTTGGAGTGGTTCACCACAGTGCAGACAATTAGCATATGTAATGACTGCAGAGAATGTAAAACGAATAAAAACTGACTAACATTTGCTGTACTCCTTATTAACACCCTGTGATGTCCATTCTAAAGGCTGACAAAGGTAAAAACTCCCCTATGTCAACTTTTTTTTTAGTCCTAATTTTTTAACACTTGAAGATTTACTGTTGAGTTTTAATTTTATACACACACATGCACACATAATCACACATAGGTAAGCCTCAAAGCGGCACTTTTAAAACACTTTTTAAAAATAAACATTGTATTTTACATGGAATTTAATTCAAAGCACTACCAATTATACCAGTTAGTCGGTGATACCACAGGTAGATCCTGCCGCTAGTGTTCATTGTGGTAGTACTAGTTTGTGTCTCCCAATCCTGCGATGGTGCATGGTCCTGTGTTTAAAAAGTAAATATGTATATAAAAAAAGATACAAGACTAATTGTAAAGGGGAAGAAATAGACTTGATTTACTTCAGTTCTATCATTCTGTGTAACCACTGGAGAATTTCTGTTTAACAATAAAGCAGTGTAATAGACTATGAAGGGCGAAATGTAATATTTATATATTAAGTAAAAACGTTTGTTTTTAGCTCAAATATTTCACTGAAAATTAATAATGTTTACAAGTTGAAATTTATTTTTTAATTGTTAATTGTTTATAATATAACTAAAAACAAATCTAAAAAATTTTTATTTACATAGTTATTACTAAACATAATTTGTTGTAATAGAAGCAGTGTTATTTAAAAAAAAAATGATCCACAGTTGGAATCAAATATGCTGGGAATACTTATCACATAAAGATAAATTCCTGGTTAATATATTTTGCCCTTTTTTCTTTTTAAAATATTTTTTAAATTGATTTTTAGATAGAGTGGAAGGGAGATACAGAGAGAGAGAGAAACATCCATGAGAGAGAATCATGGATCGGCTGCCTCCTGCACGTCTTCTATTAGGGATGGAGCCCTGAACCCAGGCATGTGACCTGACCAGGAATCAAACAGGGACCTCACACTTCATAGGTCAGTGCTCAACCGCTGAGCCACCTGAGCCGGGTCATTGTGCCATTTCCTAACAATAATTCTGATTTATACATATATATTCTTATAAAACATACAAGAACATTTATTTTAAACTTTGTAGCTATTAGATAAAGAACCTAGAAAATTCTTATCAATATATCAGTGTCATTCAGGGGAGACATAAAAAAGTTGTATTTAATTATCCTTGTAATGTACTTAGGAGATTTGCTAATGACATTGAATTTAGACTGAGTCACAGCCAATATTTATTTCAGTTTCAAGTGACCTTAATGTTATATTCAGAAACAGAACAATTAAAATTAATATGACCATGAACAATATATTATACCTGAGCAGAAAATTATAAACTGCATTAAAACCAGTAGCTATTTGCATAAGAAAGAAAAAAAAGAGCAAGAGGATTAATGAACAAAGTTGACATCAGCCTTTTGGTTTGAGTTGCTGATTTAAAAGTTATGATAATGAAATACATGAAATTGACAATATTAACATATTGGCTTCCTGACTATATAACTCACAAGCTAATTTTATTAAAGAATATCTTTGATATTTTATTTCATACAATGTTTATAACAATCTTGTAATGTTTATAAAGCTGACAAACCTGCATTTTTTGTTAAGGAAACACTACACCTGACTAACCTGAAGCCATTACACATTAATTCTGTTGAGCCAAGACTAGAAACCTGTTCCTTTGACCCTCAGAATGAAGGGTTAATGCATCTAATGAGTATATTCCTCATACATATTCAGCAGAATAAGGTCTTCTCTGGACTTCATAAATAAAAAGATCAAATAATATTAGAAAGGAAGAAATAAAAGCCATCACAAGAATGTTTGGAATATCAGAAATTCATATCAACATAAAAGTATTAAAGAGCTATATTATGAGAAAAAAAAGTATGGATCAATTTATTATTCACATTAGTACATGTAAATCCTTCACAACTAAAACCAGTGGAATACATATCTTTGTTAATATTATAAATTTATTTATCCTATTCTTATTCCAAATAATTGTGATTGCTTATTTTTCTATTTATTTACTATCAATAATTTAACATATTATAAAAATGAGGCTATATTCTAAGAATGAATCTTAACAGGAAAACTTAAGTATGAGATTGACTGATAAACTACCTTACTTAGGATGAAACTCAAAGCTAGTACCAGTATGTAAGTAACACTGAGTCAAAAACCTTGGATATGGCTCTTAATGCATTTCTTCAAATAAAATCATGTTTAACTTCTGACATATACAAGACAGATCCTAAACAATGAGGTTTTGCATCCCTGCCTGGTTAAATCAGGCTTGCACTTGATTACTTGTTTTCTGAACCATTCACTTTATTTTCCTGATCCTATTCCAGTGGCTTACAGGGAAGGTACTATAGCTGTCTCTCTCAATATTGAGAGGAACCTCTTACAACTACCAGAACTACCAGCCAGAAAGAGATCAACAAATGTTTGGTCTTCCAGAGCCCAGCAAAACTAAGTGACTAAAAAGTAACCCATTGTTCAGTGTGGCAAATTTAATGGCACCTCATAGAATCCCACTCTAGTTTTGACAATCTTTTAAGTCTTAAGAAACATATATTGTTTTCTTTCTGTTAACTACAATAAAAGATACAATATAGGACATTTTCATAAGATGTGACTATTGCCTTTAAATAACATGAAATTATAAACAACTAAAAAGTAACTTATATACAACTAATCATAAGTACCATAAAGTATCAGTATGTAATCTACAAACAAAAATAACTTGTACAAACCCTGATACATATTATTGTATTGATCTCCTTGAAAATAATTTCAGCATAGTCTGAAGCAGTATCTCTAGAATTCTATATACATTATGCTAAAAAGCTTTATCTGTAGTCTGGTATAAAATGGAGATCAGGTTAGGCCACTTATTTTACATTTGTATTTGCTGAGAATGATGATTGTGTTATTTAGATTTTATGTTGTAGATCAGCAAGTTTAAACCTTCTTGATGTCATAGCACACATAAACTAATTACTTAAATTCTTCAGCACACTGAAAATATATTTTGTTTTTGCTGAGCTAACAGGAAAAAAGTAGATATCATTTTGATTCCTTCACACTCTACTGTTGTAGTTGTGTTGGTTATTATCATTTTTTAAATTTGAAAATCTAAGGCAAAAGAGGTCAGTGCCCCTAACTAGTCAGGTACTGCATGTTTTAAAAATCCTTGCCACATACAGTGTGTTGTGGCACATGGGTTGAAAATCGCTGTTGTAGATACATTAGAACTATTGAAGCTTTCTAGACATGATTTTCATAAGCATAAAAATTTAAATGTCAGCATAATTATTACCAATATTTATAATAGAAGTAACAATATAATAATGATATTTTAATATTGGGAAGCTGATGGAGATTACAGGAGGCAACTCATTCAACAGCAGCTACAAAAGAACTACTCTTTACACTGTCACTGTTTTCACCTATGTCTTATTTAAAAAACAATAAGGCCATGTAGATGCATACATTCATACATGCATACATACCTACATACATACATATAGAGATAACTCTTGTCAGGTGTTGTCAGTTGAATTTTTTTTGCTGTCATCTTGAGGACTTTGCCTAAGGACTCTGGGTCCTTGGATCAAGGTTTCAACAGATCCTGAGAGATGGGTTTGACTAAATCAGAGGTTTTTTAATGCTATTGGGGACCTGATCACCTGGCTTCTCCTTCTAGCAGCTATTTTTATAACCAGGTAATTTAAAAGCTTTACAATGCATTTAAAGTTAGACACAAAGTATATACATATCATTATTCTCCCCTTGGACATTGTCCTTTTGGACTTCTTTTCTTACTTCCTATGAAAACTCACATGACAAAAGCTGTTGTTGGGCCTGACATGGTACTTGTGGATGGTGTGAACTTATATAATAGGGAGCACTCTAAGTCCACCCCTCAAAACATATTTAATTAAGTATCTTTACAGAATACTTAAACATTATAAACGATAGGGGAGAGAGCATCCACAAGACTCAGCCCCTTGGCCATCTTCTAGGACCCAATGCCAGATCAGAATTTACTTTTCAGAGTCTGTGACTTTTCAAATGGCCGGTGAAAGACCATCACACACAACTGTACATGACTTTGTTAGCAAATGTGATTCCAACTTAGCAGAGAAACCAACCACTAGCTAAGACAGGTGATTTCTTAAATTAATTAGAAATGTACAGTTTATAACTGTCAAGTCTGATAAATCACATTTCACATGCTATACTGAAAATTTAAAGTCTTTACAACTAATCCACGTCCTGTGATTTAAATTTCCAGATCCTAGTTTGGATATCGAGTGATCTGGATATTTTTGTTTTGTTAATGAACTCTCTGTGTACAGACATTTTACATAATTAAATATTTTTTTGTAATAATATTTTGTGTATAAATATTTTTGTAATAATATTTTTTGTATAAATTGTACTTTTCAGTTATAATTTTATTATTATCTTGTATAGGAACTCAGCAGATAGGATTGAGGAAATGTATATATTTTCTCATTCCTTCAAAATCAGTTTATAAGAGGATCTCTGCAGTATAAAAGAACTAGATAAACTGTGAAACAATTTTCAGGGTTCAATTTTAATTTAGAAATTTATACCAAGACATAAAATGCTAGCCATTCAATATGTGCAGCAATACTTATTTATTTAACGTGCTAATTTAGAGAAGCAGCTTTATGAAGCAACTAAATTAATGGAGATATTTATGTCACCTATTTAGGTAGGATCTCTTTATTTGACTTTCAAATCTAACTTATGTAGCTTTCTGGTCCCATCTGCTTACTTATCAGTCTATATTTCTACTCACCCCTCACTTACTCATAAGTCACTGTATACTTCCTATGTGACCAGCATTGTAATCAGGGCAAAAGACACAAGAATATACAAGTCACATCTTTGCCCTAAGGAACCCTACACTTACGGGAAAGAGATAGACATAGGTAACAACCAAATTACAAATAAAAAAAATTAGGATTTCAGAAATATAGTTTACTTTTAAGAACTTTTCTCTAATTTAAGTTTAGTATCATTGAATCTGTTAAATTATTTTCTAAAATTTTAAATGGCAATTTAACTTTTACAGCTTTCTGTATTTTTCTAATTTACAGATTTAGAAAGGCTATACTAATTTTAATGTGACTGATAATACTCACTTAAAATTATAAAGAAAAATAAAATAAAATTATAAAGAAGATTCTAGGTCTTCCTATTTTGTCAGAAGGAATATTTGTTTTAGATAAATAAACCTTTAAAAATAAAAATTAGTCTCCTTTCTTTTATGAGCAAGAATTCTCTATTATATAGTGTAAAATGTATGCAAGTGACCTTCTAATATAATATAATATACAGTAAATATTTTTTTCTTTAAATTAGCTTTATTGACCTGATTCTTCCAGCATAAAATATAAAGTATCCTTAGTTCTGATAATTCAAAATAATTCAATTATGTTTATACTTCAATTTTTTTCGAAGTCTGCTATGTGAATATTTATTTGTGTTCAGTGGTTGTAAAGGCAGAGACTATTTTGCCTCTGTTCATTAATTTGCAGTTTTCAGTCTAACAGCTTTGTTTGTCATGAATATCTCATGGAAGTTTTAATTAAATCTTTCATATCTAGTTCATAAAATCTCTGCAAAGAAAAAAACACACAAAAATTATAACACAAAAGAACATAGCTTAGAAATGCTCTGTTTACCTTAGATTTTATAAGATAGTGATTTTTAGTCAAAGAATAAAGACATAAAACTAATTTTTTATTTCTTAGTAATTGATTAAAATAATAAATGTATTCTAACTTTTTTTATAAAGCCAAAACATTTAATTATTTATAAACAATGATAGAGCTCATTACTGAATTGTTAAAAATGGAATTATAGAAAAAAAATCATTACATAGCATTCTTGCCAATTAAGTATAATAAGTTGACTTTCAAAAATTTTCAGGAATAACTCAGTATTGATTCTCTAGTCAGATTTGAAATAGCTTTCCTACCTCTAAGTCATTGGGTCATTTCATTACAAGGAAAAATTGTCAACCACTGACCATACAATTTGTATTCTGTAATTGGCTACTTCAAAACTTTTTGCTCTGTTCATTTTCACTTGGGATTCCAGCCAGAAACTGACAGCAAGAGGACACTTGTCCAGTAGTTTTTCTCCATCACAAGCCATGCCAGCAATGCTGCCTGAAAATTACATTGTTTCTATAGCTCATCAACGGAGAAAGACATATTGACAATGAAATTTCATTCACTTTTAAGGATGTGTTTGTTTTCAGCATAACCATCAGTGGTCATAGAAAAAGTTCCATGAATACTAGTAATAAACACTCCAAGAACAGTTTATTGTTGGTGTTTACATTTGTTATTTGCATTCTCCTTCTGTAACAAAGCTGGCATTTTAATAAAATAAACTTGACATAGAAATGGAAGATAGGCTATTGCAGTAGGATGTCCTAGAAAACATATGCAAGTTATAAAAAGTTAACTTTTACTTTGTGGCAATATTTTTGTTTTTTTTATCTCTATAAACCTCAGAATTGTCCTATTTAAAAAAAGGAATATTTCAACTTTATTACAAGCCCAGAGATACTGAATAATTGAGACCCAGAGATACTAAATAATTTACCCAGTGTTACCCAACTTGCATGCCAGCTTCAAAATAGAGTACTTCTCTTCATGAAACCACCTGCCAAAAAGAAGACGTTAATAATCATGATTCTAAAGCAAACGTATCTATATACTCTTTCAAACACACAAACATAAAAACACATAAATATTTCCATCCCCAAAAATGAAGTTATCTGAATATCAAAATGAAAACTACCCTGAGAACTTATAGTTTGACCAGGAACACTGAATTTTCCATTATCTGTCTGTTAAACTAATGCAAACCTGAAATAGAACAAAAAAAAAAGCAATCACACAAAACAGACCCAAATTAAACACTTTTAAAAATTTGTTTTTCAAGTTAATAAGAAATATATTACAAATGTATTTTACTTTGATGGTTCCAATGCATGTCTTTTCCCAATGATCTTTCTTTTTTTTTAATATTTGAAAAAAAAGAAGTTATTATATCAAGATTAATGAGTGATAAAATTATGAATGAAAAACTGAGGCATAAATTAATAAATTATCAAGGATTGTTTGCACCTAAAACACTCATTATACTGCACACAATCGATTGGTAATATGGTGGAGTAAGCATAGCTAAGCAGCACTTGATAAACATAAGCAACGATGAAAAAGATTTGCTTAATTCCTCTTCTTCCAGTCTCATATGGTGGCTGGATTGAGTTAAATAAATATGTTTTTCATCAGTCAAACTACAGTATTGTGAATAAAGGAAAGAATAAGAGCTTGATATATAATCACAAGTTACTTTTCTAGGCTGATGTACCAGAAGCTACATACTAATGTTTCTTGCAGTTCCATTCATTAGCTAAGCCAGTCTGCAAGAATCACTTCTTTGGTAACACTTCTCACAACAACACCTGTGAAAGGGGCCAGAATATTGTTTGTTGGGGTCTGCATGTCTGAATGTGTTTATTTATTGTTCACAATTTTGAGAAATAAGAATGTGCAATGTAATACCCTAAGGGACATCTTTCTAGTCTGGTAGAATTAAAACAGTTTCAGTATTACTATGCTAGCATTTTTTATTCCCTGATGTTTTACTTTCATATAATTTACTGAGAATTATTTTCCTCAACTTTCATCCACAAAGATTTGAATTTCCTTCTTTTTATTTATCTCAAAATATCCTGAGTAGTCAGATACTAAAGCATTATGATATTATCTATTGTAAATCTGTACTAATTTTTTAGCCCTCCCACGAAATTATGAGATCCTTGAGGGCTTTCTCATCTTTTTTTCTTCATTACATAATGGAATGTACTCATGAAACCACCTTGTCACAACATTTTTTATGAGAATTATTGTATTATTCCATTGTACAGTCACAAACCTGAGACTTAGAGAAGATAATTCCATTATCCACTGCTCCATAGCTAGGAAGGAGAACATTAGAGTCTTTTGTCTATGTTATGTGTGATTTCAAATTCCATTTATGTTCCATTATTATATCATTGCCCTTCCAAATCCCTTTGTGTATGTAAGTGCATGTGTGTGGGATTGGGGTTTGGCGATGTTTATATTTGCCTATGTGTTTTGAGCACTTCTTAGTCATTTCTTATACTATTCTCACAGAGTTGAACTGTCACACTCATACCTAAGGTTCTGTTCAGTAATTGTTCTTGTTTCCTTTCAATATACCCATAAGTCATTTGTTATATGTAGATAATGTAAATAGTAGGTATAACTTGCAATGATATAATTTTTTCTGTGTTTTATACAAAATAATTTGGAGAAATTACAAGGTTTATATACAACTCAGGTCATCTCGAAGTAGCCTACTCTCCTCTGATCCTTGATCTTGGCCACTTGCCTTGCTTCTAAGCCACAGAGGCTGACGTGAAATCTCACCTTATTCTATAGTTACAAAGCACAGCCCATGCACATTGATCGAATCAACAGAGAGAGTCCCTGGTTTTGCCAGAATTTCCTCTGAGGACCTCAGTAACACAACCTTGTAGTGCAAGTGAATTGAAGTTACATGAAGCAGACTTTGAAAGTGGGATTTGGGAGATAGGATAGGGTAAACAGGTATATATCTTCTTTCTTCTACCAATAGACAGCCTGGGTTTCAATAATTCCATATTGCTTTTCTGAAAACACCCTCCGAGGCCTCATATATCGGTCACCTACTGCCACAATAAACCTTTCCAGAACTCAGTATTTTACAGCCACCATTTAATTTTTACTGGCACATCTGGGTTTGACTGCTCCAGCTGACTTTAGGTGGATGTGGCCCTAGGACATGGGTTGAGGTCAGGCCTACTCCAAGTTTGTTTTATTCATGCAGGACCAACAGGCAAGAGTATAGTCTCAACCCATAGGCACATTTAACAAACACATTTAAATCTCTTCCTTTTTTAAAATTTATCTTTATTGTTGGAAGTATTACATATGTCCCTTTTTTCCCCTCAACTCCCTCTACCCCTCTTCTGCCCCCTCCCCCGAGCCCCTTTACCACACTATTGTCTGTGACCATGAGTTCTGCATATAAATTATTTGATTAATCTCAACCCCCCTACCCCCCAGCCTTCCCTCTCAGATTCATCAGTCTCTTGGGTAATATTCAAATGGCCAAAGAAAAGCACATGTTCAAGCATAAATTCAATAGGTAGGGAAACATACTTTGCCTCTAAAGATAAGAATTGTAAAGCCATAAGGCAAAGGGAATGAGTGTAGGCATAGAATGAAGAACTGAAACCAATAATTCACTATCCCACAGTGAGAAATCACGTGTGTGTGTGTGTGTGTGTGTGTGTGTGTGTGTGAGTGAGAGAGAGAGAGAGAGAGAGAGAGAGAGAGAGAGAGAGAGAGAGAGAGAGAGTTTAGTATCAGCTTCATTAAACACCTTTTCTCATTTGTTCTTTGTTTTGCCATTTCTATCCATCTTATTTCACTGCTGCTTCTTTGGAATTGCATCCAAAAATTAAAAAAAAAAAAAAGCATTAGCAGTAAAGTTTTTGCCTTAGTCTCTATTTTCTGGGGATCATGGACTAGAAAGGTTAGTACAATGAATTACAAAGATACCTAAGAATGGGATTTTGGGGTAGAGTTTTATGACAATATGACGGTAACATTTATCAATATGATTGATAAAGAGGGTGTTGAAAACCACTAGTAACCACATTTAGTAAAACTTGCATTTGTGTTTAATATAGGTAAGATGGAGCTATAAGATGAACATATTGGGATAGCAAGTACTTGGTGAACTTGATGACAATGATCACAAAAGGTACTGTGGCTTTTGCAGATGACATTTGAAATCTTGCAGAAAGTAAATGATAGGTTTAGTGAAGCGCATAGTCAAATTAAAACACATTGTGAAGCACATCGGGCTTTTATATATCTTTAAAGAAAAGCTTAATATGTCTTTAAAGGAGAACCTCAAGAAGCTGAAAATAAAGTAGATAATCAGAATCATTTCTGCAAAAGAAATTGTGTACAGTCTTATGTCAAAATCAGAACACTCATATGGAAGAATGGAACTCAAACCTAGGATGAATGCATTTAGAAAAACGACTTAAGGCATACTGAGATCTTAAATGCCACCCAGATCACCTGACTGGTAAAAAAAAAAAAAAAAAAAGCCTTTTCTCCCTAGCAAAGCAGGAGGGAAAGAACTTGGACTGATTGATAGATAGGTCAAGGCAAGAGTTTAGTCAGTAATAACTACTGACAAAATAGTTCCACGCAGGGGTAGCCCTGAAAGACAACAATGAAGAAATGTTTTTCTGGTGAGTAGACATTTTATTTCTTGTATTGAAGGAGCAAACGGCACAATACCTTTTTCTTTTTTAAAATATGAAGGAGATGTGTCTAGAGTTAAAAAATCTATACTCACTCAAAAGCATACAGTGTGGCCAGTCTGTTAACCTGGACTGGACAAGATTGAAAACTCATTGACAAGGAAGTCTAAAGAAGATACATGTGGATAGATCTTTGGAAATGGACAAAAAGACCTGCGATGGTGTCTAATACATACCAGCAATTATACATTATAAAATATTCAATGTCTCCTTGGCTCATGAGTAAGGAATTCCTTTAAGGTATTACTAACCTCATTAACCGGAAACATTCAGACTAATGTAATGGTAAAATGGCCTTTTGAAAGTTTAGCTACAATCCTGTGTGTCATTGGGCACTCTCTTTCAATTGCCAGTATATGGTATAATGTCCCCAGTAACTAGATGTGTCAAGGAACAAAGAGAATGAAGGAGGATTCACCTGCTTACCATAACTGTCTGTGACAACTAGTGGATTTTTGTTTCCTATTTCCAGTCTTTTCTGCTGGTTGAGAGGTGATTCTCATAGGGTGGATACTTTCAGTAGCTGACACAGTGAGGATTCTATTGATATAGAAAGTATGATTTCCACATTACCACTGTGGTCTTATGCTGGTGAACTAGCAGACAAAGAAAAAAAAAAAGATACTGTACTGGATGGTAAGTGACCTGTTTAGCATGAATATCTAGGGTTGCAGAGAGAAATATGCCTGGACCCTGAGGGACTCACTTATCTCTTATGTTTCTTCTGTGGCTAGTAATAACTGTAAAATGGGAAAGTGCAACAACCACAGCTCTACAAGTACAAGGAAACTGCAATTCTGTACCTCCTGAGGATGAGGTAGGGCCAAGACTTATGTTAGACAAGCAAAACACAAGGGGGCATAAATATAAGGAGTACTCACTCTCCAGGGTCAATTTTTGTAGGACCCTAATAATGAATATCTTTTTAGATTTTGCTGTGTAGGAACCTCACTTGCCTCACCACAGTCCAGGTGTTTTGATTCAGATCATTCTTCTAGTCAAACAATTAGACTAGCCAAAGTGCTGCATGAGGGTGAAGAAAAATCTAAAACGTTGGTGAAGGAATTATGAAAATTATGAAAATCAGTTGTACTCCTAGGGTCAGTTGTTATATCAAGACACTGCAACTCTCCACCTCTTCCCCTCTTCAAGACGTGAAGACACATTATTGAGATCAGGATACCATGAGAGGGTTGACGGAATAAAAATGAAACAAGGACCAT
The DNA here is from genome assembly GCF_027574615.1 of Eptesicus fuscus. Taxonomy (NCBI): domain Eukaryota; kingdom Metazoa; phylum Chordata; class Mammalia; order Chiroptera; family Vespertilionidae; genus Eptesicus; species Eptesicus fuscus. Next base: position 37,851,964 of record NC_072478.1, on the reverse strand, counting down.
AATGGATTTCGCTAATGTGCCATTCCAGATGGTCACAGTTTTGCCTACTTCCCCTCTAGGACTTGACAACTTGTCCTTCTGGTCTTAGTGACAATTTGAATTATTTCTGTGGTTATAAAGCTCCTGCTACTGCACCTGTCACCAAAGTTGCCTCTAAAGTTTCCATGGGTGCCTATACTGACAAGGAGAGACCAGATTGCACACACACACTAGGTAAACTAGACCCCCAGAATGTGACATGACATGCTAAAATGACACAACCCCAAGGTGTGGGCGAGTTGGTATGCTGTAGGGTGAAATCAGCCTGTGGAAAATGGAAAGAAGAGGGAGGTGGAAAGAAATAGTTTGAACATCTTCTACATCTGTTCCAGCTGCATGGTCTGAGGTACTGTGGTTTCAAAGGTCCTATCAGAGTATGTACTAATAGGACTGAGCATTTCTTAATAATGAACATTAGTATATAGTAGTAACAAGGTTGGTGATACATCTCCTGTGTTTTCCTTTCTTCTCTTTTTCTTCATTTTTCCCCCTCACTTCTTCCCTGTGAATCTCTTTTCTCACCCCAGTAAAACATTACCAGGCAACCTTTTCTTTGTCACTATGTCTTTTTTTAGGGATCATAACAAAAATAATATCAATCACGACCTAGTTTCATAGTTTGACATCCTTTCCACCATGTTTGTCTTCACATGATACTTTTGACAAGTAGCAAATAAATAAATCAACAGTATTTGAGGAAAAATGAGCTAATAAGCCAAACACCACAGCTCTTCCCAGCAGTGTGTGTCGCTGCTCTATTAATGTCAGTGTTTAAGTTCTACAGAATGAGCCTCCAGTGGAGCATTACCTGGCAACAGCTAAAGATGCAAACACATTGCTAATTGCAGCATTACTTCCCCAGGCCAATCAGAAACTACATAATCATAAGCTATCTGCAGCTCAGCTGCACTGGGAAATGTTATTTGGCCAAAAAGAAGGTATTTATTTGCTTGTTTCGAGTTGAAGCATTTCCTCACACATTTAAAAGAGAAGGTTAAAAATAAAAATAATTAAAGCTTAGTAAGCTAACCTTCCATTTGGACCATATGGACAGGAGTTCTATTAACCTAAAAAGGGGCAATTTCCAACTTTTCCCAGAAAAGAGAATGTTCTGGAAGTATGGAGAGATGGCTATCTGTACAGAACATCACCTTTTGTCATTAAAATCCAGTAATAAAAATTGAAAGTTCTAAAAGTTAACCTTCAAAGTCCAGAAGTTTTTAATGTGTGTAGAAATTTGATAACATTAAAAATGTGGCATTTAAATTGTATAATGTTTGTGCTCTTCAGATGCATCTCCCATATCTAAGGAGTTTGCATTATTGAAAGCTTTAATTTAGCAAAGATTGAACTTCTAAAATTTTAATAATATTATTATGTAGACATATGCTGATCACTTATTGTGCTAAATGCTCTATATGAAATACCTCAGGAAATGTTGCTGAGGACCTATATGAGATATGTTATCGTTTATCCCTACATTATTTGTGAAGTATAAGAGACTTATAGAGTTCATGTAATTTACTTTTGCATAACTGACAGAGCTGAGGCTCAATCTCAATGTCATTTAACTCTAGAATTTATGTTCCGTGAGTTAGATTTAAAATAAAATTGTTAATAGTCAGCCCTCTCATTACATCAGAGAATCCTGATGTTCTTTCTCTTCCTTTTCTAAGCCAAGCTTTTGTCACTGTAAAGCAATTACATGGTCTGGTCTCCATTGCCCGAAATGCTTTGTATCCAGCTGTTTATCCAAAGCAAAAACAAAAGCAACTAAATGTGAAGAGCTTGCCTTGATTTACCCATGCACAACACTTATTCTTCCCTCTCACTGTCTGTAGCCTCCTTTTGTTTTCTTCATATCACTTATTTCAATTGGATATTATTTCGTTTATTTATTTGTTTTCCTCCTTGTTTTTGTTTCCTCACCAGAATATAATAGCAGAGACCTAGACTTTTTTATTCATTAATGATTTCTCATGACCTATAAAAAAATCTGACAGTTAAAAATATCTATAAATATTTTGTGTTAGGAACAAATAGTTGCTCTAATAATTCTGTATATTAAACACTAGGCATATATTAAATTTACAACAATGAGCAATTGCTTGTTTGTGTACACAGTATAATTTTATTAATTCAAAATAAATAATGTTAGACTTATAGAAGTTATGTTTTTATATAGACTGTCTTATTATCAACTGAATTTTCTCATTTTTTAATTCTTAAAGTAATAGTCTATTTTTTCTCATGCCCAAGAGTCTTTATCAGCTATACAGATACATCACCGCCCACCCCCCCCACCACACACACACACATATACCCATATATTCTACTGAAACTACTTTCTCTAAAGTCACAAATTAGTTCTTTTTGAAAAATTTTATTGAATTTATTGGGGTGACATTGGTTAATAAAATTACATAGGTTTCAAGAGGACAATTCTAGTATACATCTGTATATTGTATTATGTTTTCACTACCCTAAGTCAAGTCTCCTTCTATCACCATTTATCCCTTCCTTACCCTCTTCTACCTCCCTTCACCTCCACTTTTCCTCTGGTAATCACCATACTTTTGTCTGTGTCTATGAGGTTGTTTCTTTTTTCCTTAATCCCTTTACCTTTTTTATCCAGCTCCCAACACTTTTCCCCTCTAACAGCTGTCATTTTGCTCTCTGTATCTATAAGTCTGTTTCTGCTTTGTTTGTTAGTTTATTTTATTCATTAGATTTCACATATAAGTGAAATTATATTATATTTGTCTTTCCTTAACTACCTTATTTCACTTAGTGTAATATTTTCCAGGTCCATCCATGCTGTTGCAAAAGGTAAGATTTCCTTCTTTTATATGGCCAAGTAGTATTCCATTGTGTAAATGTACCACAGCTTTTTCATCCAGTCATCTACTGATGGGCACATAGGCTGCTACCAAATACTGGCTATTGAAAATAACTCTGCTATGAACAACAGGGTACATACATTCTTTGGAATTAATGTTTCACGTTGCATCAGATATATTCCTAATATGTACCCTAATACAGGGTACATACATTCTTTGGAATTAATGTTTCACGTTGCATCAGATATATTCCCATAGGCTGTTCCATTTTTAATTTTTTGAGGAAACTCCAAACATTTTTCTTAGAGGCTGCACCAATCTGCATTCCCACCAGCAGTGTTCTAGGGTTCCACTTTTCTACACAATTGTCAAATATGTTCTCCAGTTCAGTGGGTTTTTATTTCAATTTTGTTGATGTTTTCCTTTGCTGTGCAAAAACCTTTTTTGTTCCCATTTGTTTATTTCTTCTTTTGTTTCCTTTGTCCAATGAAATATATCAGAAAAAAATAATACTAAGAGAACTGTCTCAGATTTTACTGCCTATTTTACTTTTGGATTTTTATGGTTTTTAATCTTACATTTAAGTTTTTAATCCCTTTTGAGTGTAGTGTAGTTGAAGTATGGTAGCAATCATCTCAGGTAGAAACTGCAGTTGTTAACTTTAACTTTAACCCTGCTGTTTGGCTTCTGTATTTATTTGCTTGCAAAACAATAGAAAAGTTATTTTGATTTTCTGAACTTATGTATGCTATCCCAATTGATTGAATACTCCATTGATGGTGGTTTGAATATCCCATTGATTGTGATCTCACTGGTTATCGAAGCACATTCTTCTGGGAACCAGGACAGCTCAATTACCTTAAATTGTCTCAGTTGCTACAGATAATGAGTTTCGGTTGACTCAGTGGTCCCGGAATCTGGACAGCACAATTATTCTAAATTGCCTCAGTGGCTCCAGATAATGTGTTTCTGTTGATTCAGTGATCCGTAAACCCAAAACTATACTTAATCTTTATAGATAACTAACTTGCTCCATTTCGCTTCTGTAACTGCTTTGTGCAAACCAGGTTCCTCATTCCAAACCCAAAGATGTAATCGATACTTTTGTGATATTCTGCCAATATAAGCCAGATGTGGCGAGCTTTTCGGGGCTGCATGATCTGGAGCATGTTGCCCCATGTAGCCGCCGTCCTTTAATAAATTACTCCATAATTCAACTTTTTGAGGTGTCCTTTGTGAGATTCAGGGTATACTATAACATAATCAGGTGGTCTAGTTTCTTTATTTTTATTATTGAATAAACTGTCTTTACCCCATTATATATTCTTGCCTCCCTGTCAAATATTGACCATACAAATTAGTTCTTAAACTAAAAACAACAGCCTTTATTCACTTAATGTTCTTTGTTTTGTTTTGTTTTTGTGTGTAGGAAGAAATTGCTGCCATACAACCTTTATTAAATTTCCTTTTTACTTTTCTTCTTTTACACTAATGTCCTCTGACTTTCCTTATTTTCATCATTTTCTTTTCTTTTTCATGAAAAAAAAAAAATGTAATTTTGTGGATATTCCCCACCAGGACATTCGGGAACTAAACAAACAAACAAACAACAAAACAAAGCAAGAATTAAAAGCTGATCCAGAAACTAGCCAAGAAGTATGATGTCAGTTTTGTTTGTTTATTTGTTTGTTTTTAGAGTTTCTGATCAAGCAGATCTCATAAATCCTGGCCCAGGTCTGTATAAGACTAACAAGTGTCCTTTTTTGATGAACCACAATGAGAATATGTTGGCTAAAGTCAATTAAGTGAAACCTATGATCTAGGTCCAGATGAATACGGTGTCTGACAGTATCTGGTAGGCAGGTGAAGATGACTGATGCTGAGCTTCTACACAACATCCACTTAGCTGTCAAATTTCTGGTATCATTGCTCAAGAAGAATAGACAGAACATACAGTTTTATACAGGAAGAGCATCGTGGGAAAACCCCAGCTCCTGTACTAAAACACAATTTTATAAGCTTTAGTAACTTGTCACTTCATTGATCTTGTCACTTCACTTTCACTATATGGTTTTGATGTTGTCATTTCAGCCTCACTACATGTATGACTGCTTTCTTACCATGTTTCTATGTCTTGAGGTGAGAGATAGGGGAGATCACTAAGTCCAGGTGACAGATTTGGACGTATGTCATGCAGTCCTCCCATTTATTAAATTTTGCATGTAAGATTTTTATGTGATATTCCAAGAGATGTATCTATATAATTAAGTAGTATCTAAGTTATTATTAGATGGACATTCATTAAAATATTGAAAAATAGGCAAATTTAGTGAATGTCTAAGGATAGATATTTAGCTGTTACCAAAGTGTCACAATTCCAAACACTCATCTGTCTAAATGTGGTTTTGTTGTTGTTGTTGTTAATCCTCTCCGGAGGATATTTTTTCCATTGAGTTTTAGAGAGAGAGGAAGGGAGGGAAGATGGGAGAGGGGGGGATGAAACAGGAACTTTAGGGGAATATGGGCAGGCTTAGGGAATTTTTAGAATTGGGGTCCATGGAAAAACACAGGGCTACAGACTGGGAGAAGGTAAATTTCCATAACACAAGGAAGCCTGGTGCAGCTACATTTCCATAAGACAAGGGAACTGGAAGTAGCCAGAAAAGGTCTATATTTACAAAATAAAAAAGGAGGAAGAAAGCCCAGGAGGAATGGAAGGACTATGAAGGAGGAGGGCCTCAGGAATCACTATAGCAGCCAATTTGAAAGGGAATATTGACCAATCAGGGGGGATATCAGAACACAGGAACTGCAGCCTTTATAAACCATGGAAACAGAAAGTCTGTGGGACTCTTTCCCTCTCCCCAGGTGGGAGTCTGTACTTGTTCTTCAATAAATCTCCACCTTTGCTATACTATCCTCTGTCTGTGGATTCATTCTTCAACTTCGATGGACAAAGAATCCAGGTTCCAGTCCAAAAATTCCTTATTAGAGAGAGAGAGAAAGAGAGAAAAAGAGAGAGATTGATGTGAGAGAGACACATCAATTGGTTGCATCCTGAACACACCTAGACCAGGGCTGGGGATCAAACCTGCAACCCAGGTATGGCCCTTGACAGGGAATCAAAGACACTACCCTTCTTGGCACAGGCCCATGCTATGAGTATCACCAGCCAAGGGTAAATGTGGTTCTTAATTTGCCCTCTGTTTTTATACAGGGGCTGGCAAAAGTCGTTTTATAGTTGTTCATAATGAAAAAGGCATAGAAGCTATATTCTTACAATAGCTTTATCAACTCAAAAGAGTATCACAATGGCACAGCAAACCTACTTTTGACCTCCCTGTATAGTTGGAAATAGATAAGGAAACTGGGCATGTAGACTAAAACAATGACAGAAAGAGATACCATATAACACCAACTTTGTTTTTACTATTTAATAATACTACCAACTTTACACAAGAAGGCCTCCAAGTTAAGGAAATGAGATATAACACATATATTAAATGCATGGCTATTAGCAACAACCCCCAACTCACACTTTTTAAAATAAAGTAGCCCCCTCAGTTTCCCAGAAAGACTACCTCACCACTAAATTTCCTGATTATAATCAATACTAGAGGCCCAGTGCACAAAATTTGTGCACGGGGTTGTGTGTCCCTCAGCCCAGCCTGCACCCTCTCCAATCTGGGACATCCCTCTCACAATCCAGGTCTGCTGGCTCCCAAATGCTTGCCTGATTGCCCCTAACCGCTTTTGCCTGCCAGCCTAATCACCCCCTAACCACTCCCCTGCCAGCCTGATCGATGCCTAACTGCTCCCCTGCAGGCCTGGTCCCCCCCAACTGCCCTGCTGGCCCAGTAACCCCTAACTGCTCTCCCCTGCCAGCCTGGTTGCCCCCAACTGCCCTGCCCCCTGCAGGCCTGGTCCCTTCCAATAGCCCTCCCCTGCTGGTCTGGTCTCCCCCAACTGCCCTCCTCTGCTGGCCCGGTCACCCCTAACTGCCCTCCCCTGCAGGCCATCTTGTGGCGGCCATCTTGTGTCCACATGGGGGCAGCCATCTTTGACCACATGGGGGTGGCCATCTTGTGTGTTGGAGTGACAGTCAATTTGCATATTACTCTTTTATTAGATAGGATGAGGGCTCTGAATAGACTTAATTATTGAGGACTAATTCCTTAAAGTACCACACCTTGTTTACTTTCATTTCCATAAGAAATTAAGCTTTACAGAGCATTGCTCATCAATGAGATTCCTGGGCCATACCACTCACTACTATCTTAGTAAGACTCAACTTCCCATTTCTCCCTCAAGCTTTCACCTTCCACCATACTGTATAAATTACTTGCTCTGTCATCAACATATTCCATCTGCCATTGCCATCATTTTCTTGCCCTAACCTAAATTTTGTTCTTTCCTGGTTATTAGTCTTCTCCACCATGCCTTGGTTACCACAAGACTTGGAGTGGGGATTGGTGCTCTCCTTATTCCTCATTGCCTTTTCAGATCTTTGTCTCCCCCTTCACTCCCTAGTTCCTCACTGGAAACTGTTTTTTGATTTCCTTTGTTATCACTACTTCACTGATTTTAAAACATTAACCCTTATTTCTAAGGTAATAATCTGTGGTCCATCAGTATAAGCAATATTTTCTATGCACCATAAACACTATTTCCTCATTCTTCCCAACTTTCTTGGCAAAGCCACAACCTTGGTTAATTTAATTTTCTACTTTGTTTTTATCTTTGTAAAGAAGAGGTGACTGTATCTTAGATGATTTCATTTTATATTTGTTCTCATAAACAACAGCTAGGTTTTCAGTATGGCCATGACAATCCTAAAATATTTTTCTATACACTTTATCACTCTTAGGAAAATAATATTTCATATCTTCTCATCTTAAACTTCTAAAATATGTTTTTATTTTCAGCTGATAATATTTCTTAATTTACCTCCAAATAAACACTGTTTTGGAAGTAAATTATAAATATGAATCTTTTTATAAGTAAAAAGATTTACTCTGAAGAGGAAGAAAAGGCAAGCTACAGGCTGGGAGAAAATGATTACAAAATACATATCAGACAAAGAACTAGTATCTAGACTATACAAAGACATTTTAAAGTTAATAGTAGAAGAACTAACAACTCAATTAGAAAATGTGCAAAAGACAGGTACAGATATTTCACTGAAGATGTTATAAAGTTGATAAATAACTACAAGAAAAGATGTTCAGCACCATTAGCCATCAGGGAAATGCAAATTAAAACCACAGATATCACTGTGCGCCCGTCAGAATACCTAACATACACCAACTAATGCTGCTGTGGATGAGGTGAAACTGGATCACTAGCACATTGCTATTGGAGATATATATTGGTATCACCACTCTGAAAACCTGTTATAAAACTAACTATGTAATTATTATACGAACCGACAATTTCACTTTTGGGAATTCATCCAGGATAAATTTATTTTCACCTGAAAATCTGGAGAATGTTCATAACATTTATAGTAGTAGCTTCAAAGTGGAAATATTCAGGATGTCCTTCAACATGTGAATGGTTAAGCAAACTGGTGTATCCATACCATAGAGTGCAATTCATCAGTAAAAAGAAACAGACTATTGATAGGCACAAGGAAGACTCTCCAGGGAATTATGTTGAATAAAAAAGCCAACCTCCAAAAGACTGCATGCTATATGATTCTATATACATTACATTTTGAAATGACAAAATTATAGGAATGGAGAACAGATTATTGATTGCTAGCTGTTAAGGTGTGGGTCTGGAGGAAATTGGGAGTGGCTAAAAAAGAGCAAACTGGAGGAATTCTTGTGGAGATGATGATGATCTATCTCACTGCGTGTCAATATCCTGGTTAGGTATTCAACTATAATTTCGCATGATGTTCTCACAGGGGGAGATTGGCTAAAGAATACACGGGATATCTCAGTATTATACCTTACTATTGTATGTGAATCTAAAGTTATTTCACTATAAACATTTCAATTAAAAACAAACAAAAGGTAAAACCACAACAAACAAAAAAATTTCACCTAGCATAATGTCCTCAGGTTCACTTATATGATATCATGAAATATGATTTTCTTCCTTTCAAAGGCTGAATAATATTCCATTGTATTTATTTATACACATTTTATATATCCATTCATCCATCAATGGATATTTGGGTTGCTTTTACTTCTTGAATATTTTGAATAATGCTGCTATATGAACATGAGTGAGCAAATATCTTTTCAAGATTCTGCTTTTGATTATTTTTTGTGCATGCACAGAAGTGGATTGCTAGATCATAAAATAGCTCTATTTTTAATTTTTTGAAGAACTGCCATATTGTTTTCTATAGTGGTTGTGCCATTCTACAATTTCACCAACACTGCACAAGAGTTCCAATTTCTTCAAATCCTCACTGACAATTGTATTTTTGTATAATTTGATTACCATCTATTCCATTTGCTACTTGTTTTCTATTATTTTCCCTTGTTTTGTTATTATTATTTTTCTGCCTTTTGTGTGTGTGTTTTTTCCTTCTGTATTGATTAAGGTATTACATATGTGTCCTTATCCTCCCCATTGCCCCCCCCCACCCTCCCTGCTCATGCCCTCACCTCCCTGGTGTCTGTGTCCATTGGATATGCTTATATGCATGCATACAAATTCTTTGGTTGATCTCTCTCCCTTACCCCCACCCTCCCCTACCTTCCCTCTGAGGTTTGAGCATCTGATCAATGCTTCTCTGTCTCTGGATCTCTTTTTGTTCATAAGTTTATGTCATTCATTATATTCCACAAATGAGTGAGAGCATTATGCTAAGTGAATAAAGTCAGTCAGAGAAAGATAAATATCACTTTTACCCCAGGCCACAGTGGTGTTCAGAAATACCCAGAGCTATCATGTGGACTCAAGATTTAAATGAAGAGAGAGAGAGAGAGAGAGAGAGAGAGAGAGAGAGAGAGAGAGAGAGAGAGAGAGAGAGACTGAGAAAATTTCATTAAACTGAGTTAACAGAGCCTGTGTGTTGGAGAGAATGTGACAGAAAGGAGAGCATGATCTGTGTTGATCATTTCCAAAGCTAGTCCTGCTATTGAAGTTCTGTAAATTATGGCAGAAAAAAAAGAGTTTAATATAACTTCTTTAGGGAAAGTCCTTCAAAAAGAGTAGCAGAGTCTTTCCAGTTGACAATACAAAATATTTGAGGTTAGTAACAATACTCACACCATTCAATTAATAACAATATACACAATAGGGGAGAAGCATAGTTACTGGTAGTAATGAAGCAAGATGATGTGAGCAGTGAACACCAAAGGACAAAGAGTTAAAGTTTATCAGCCTGTGCTGATATATGACAACAACATCCTTCATAAAATTCTAGGGGAGCCCTCACTGGTGTTGCACAATGTTTAGAGCATTGGCCCTCATACCAAAGGGCAATTACCTGGTTTTCAGGATCAATCCTGACCAGTTGGGGCGCTCGTAGAAGGCACTTGTAGGAGATGTTTGTCTCTCTCACATTAATATCAATCTCTCTCTCTCCCCTCCTCCCTCTCTTCCTTCCACTCTCTCTTAAAATCAATGGAAAAAAAAATATCCTCAGTTGAGGATTAATGAAAAAAAAAAATCCTACAAGAAATACTTACAGGTAGGGGGTCAGGATAAAATGATTGGGCATCTTGATAAGAGCACAGTAATAAGGTCATAACCTTGACCTTAGGAGTATTGCCATAAATGTTATTTGTATTTACCATTTGGTGAGACCATTGATGATATGGAATAAAACATATTCATCAAAATAATGTCATTCAAAAAAGATTTCACCCCAGCTGTCCTGGCTCAGTGGATTGATCATCGTTCCATGCACAAAGAGGTTGCTGGTTCCATTCCTGGTAAGGGCACATGCCTGGTTGTGGGCTCAATCCCCAGTAGGGGGCATGCAGGAAGCAGCAGGTTGATGTTTCTCTATGATGGATGTGTTTCTGTCTTCTCTCCCTCTCCATTCCTCTCTCTCTCTAAAAAAACAATAAAAACATATTTTGTAAAAAAAAGATTTTCAAAAAGGCTTTGGCCAAAATCGCATACGCACATCAAATGTTAATGTTAAAAGACAGTTCCAAACTAAATTGTAAGACAGCATTACTGAACTGAATCTAGTCAATTTAAAAAAAGAATGAGGAGGAGAAAATAAAATAAATGCTACAGAGAAAAAAGAAAACATAAATGTGAAGTTTCTGTACTGGTGGAGGAGGGTCAATGTGTTGCTTAATGAGCCCTGTGCCTACAATTATTCCCAGATAATAAGAGAGGTTTTAGAGGCACATTAACTCTTTCAAATCACTAACCACCTAATTTGCAATTAGGGGATATTTCACACAAAAAATGTAACAGGAGCTGCTAAATGTTTTTAGATATTTCTTGAAATTTGCACTATAAAACTTTATGAAAGAACAAAAAGCATGGTTTATAGATAATGATTATAACAAAGCAAATGAATACAAACTGAAAAAAAATCCAATTTAGTAGATAAATAGAATATGTTTTCTCCATAAGACATGGGAGACGTTTAGGCTCTATGATACTTCAAGTTAGCAAACATTTTATTTTATGATCAATTTAAGTATAAAAATTATAGGTTGTTTTTTTTTCTTTCTTTATCCCAACTACATTTCAAAGCACCACTTGTATTTGAAAAAAAATAAGATATAAATACTTGAGCTGAGTAGAGATTTCTCAGGAATAACTCTAAATATACTACTCAGATTTTTAAAGCATCAATGATAGTGCATGGAATACTAATATTTTTATAAGGACTGTTTAAAGAAAACTCAAAACTTAGTCAAAGGATTCTGTGTGTTCTGCTATGTTATGCAATAACATTTTCTAAGGACAAAGAATAATATAAAAACAAGAGAATAAATAACTCATATTGTTTTCCTCAATTTTGACTTTTCCTTATTATTCTAGTGGTTTTAAATCATTATAAATACATTATATATATATACTGCAAACAACACAAGATTGCTTTTAGTTTTGGTATGAGGCGATGCCTATTAAAATATTAACTTGGTTTCAACCAAAAATTTTTGTACTGTATTTCCAGTACTTTTCTGGTTTGAACTACCATAAGCAGCAGGTTTTTAAAATGCTGCTTTTATAATACCTTTGTCAGCAGAGCAGAATCACTTTTATTGACTCTAATTTCTCCAATATTTATTTTGAAAATTTAAGAACACTTTGAAATTTATTTAAGCAAATCTACTACCACTTCATATTTACTGAGACTGAAATACAATTTGGATTGGATGGGTTCTCCTCTATCTTCATGGTGAATATATTTTAGTTCAAATAGTTTTGAATAAAATATACATAATGCTGTCCAGTATCCAATAAAATGAAAATACTGGGTAACTTCTAGTGCCTAGCACTGTGCTGTGGATATCCAAGAACTCTTGCCACTTGATAAGAAAGCATAGTATATGTGGTTATAAAATGTAGAGTGTTGTGATTAAAATCAAAAGCTCCAAAGCGACTAGGAAGCTTTACCCCTTACTTATTTTTTATTCTCAGAAATATTACAGTACTAAGTCTCAGTTCCCACTTGGAAATGCTAACAGGATCATTCTTTTAGGGTCACTCTCAAAATTAAAATAGAATTTATGCTAATAAAGTTCTTACCTACAATCCCTAGCATAAATTAAGTGCTAAGAAACAGTTATTTTTATGACAAGATTACCTCATTAAATTTTGTGCATTGAAAATTCAGTATTAATGTATCATAAAACCATGTAACTTAAAAGGTAAGGTAAATGTCCTGAACATAACATTTTTATTAAATAATATATAAAACATGAAAGTCTAATTCGGCAAAAACTAAATCATCGTTGGATTAAATTTGCTAACTTCAAGAACCAATTCTCAAATTTGAAGCATACGGCAATCTTTTTGTATTATTTTCAACTCTCAATTGAGTAATTGATGGTCTTTACTTCTAGTGTGAAGAGGACTATCTGACAACCTATTCAGTTACTGAGACAAAGATCTCTGACATTAGTTCAAATGTGTCCATTCCTATATTTAAACATGTTTCTATAAAATTATTTATTTATTGCATGTAATATATCTACTCAGATATATTACACATTAAATTTCCTCCAACAATTGAAGGTTGCATTTCTTGTTTGAGTGTAGAACTCCAGCTAAAATACAGTATATCAGCTAAAATTCTATACATTGAGTTAGTTGACTTCTTGAGGTTTATATTGGAGTCATTTAGCTATTCATACTCCTATTACAATGATATAGCTCTTTTCATCAGATGGCAAAGAGAATGGAACATAAATTGTTCTGTTTCTCATTACTTTTTTATGGGATAATCTATTAATTCTAGCCACTATCTGGCCTTGTTGTACTATGCTTTTCTCTTCAAAATTAACCTTAATTAATTCCCTAGATATATTTTAAGTGATTCAAAAAGAAAGGTAGAAAGAGTTTGGGGATTGGATATTTTAAAAGTTTAGTTGATTAAAGAAAGGAGAAAAAGAGTAAAAGACAAGATATAGTGTTTTGTGACTATGAATTAATGAGTTTGGGATAATTTTTCCAAATAGATTTAACCAATTAGCATAAATTCAATATTTTGATTGAAAATAATCATCTAAAATTATTTTAATACTGTAGTTTTTGTTTAATATCATGCTTAGTTCTAAACATCCCCAGATACTGCATATAAAGAGGGAAAATATATTCATCATAAATAAATAGTAAACATTTTTGAGAGATTATTATGACACTAGAGACCCGGTGCACGAAATTCGTGCATGGGGGGGGGGGGGTGTCCCTCAGCCCAGCCTGCATCCTCTCCAATCAGGGAGATCCCTCTCACAATCCAGGACTGCTGGCTCCCAACTGCTTGCCTGCCTCTGCCTGATTGCCCCTAACCACTTTTGTCTGCCAGCCTGATCATCCCCTAACCACTCCACTGCCAGCCTGACTGACGCCTAACTGCTCCCTCGCCGGCCCGATTGCTCCTAACTGCCCTCCCCTGCAGGCCTGGTCCCCCCCAACTGCCCTCCCCTGCAGGCCTGGTTCCCCCCCAACTGCCCTCCACTACAGGCCTGGTCCCCCCCTAACTGCCCTCCCCTGCTGGCCTGGTCTCCCCCAACTGCCCTTCCCTGCTGGCCTGATCACCCATAACTGCCCTTCCTGCAGGCCTGGTCCCCCCCACTGCCCTCCCCTGCAGGCCTGTTCCCCCCCAACTGCCCTCCCCTACTGACTTGGTCTCCCCCAACTGCCCTCCTATGCCGGCCCGGTCACCCCTAACTGCCCTCCCTGCTTGCCTGATCACCCACAACTGCCGTCCCCTGCAGGCCTGGTACCCCCCAACTGCCCTCCCCTGCAGGCCTGGGTCCCCCTCACCTACCCTCCACTGCAGTGCTGGTCCCCCCCAACTGCCCTCCCCTACAGGCCTGAGTCCCCCTCCACTGCCCTCCCTTGCTGGCCTGGTCTCCCCCAACTGCCCACAACTGCCCTCCCCTGCCAGCCATCTTGTGGTGGCCATCTTGTGTCCACATGGGAGCAGCCATCCTTGACCACATGGGGGCAGCCATCTTGTGTCTTAGAGTAATGGTCAATTTGCATATTACTCTATTATTAGATAGGATTGGACTGAGTACATTACATCAATTACTTCATTTAGTGGTTAAAATAACATACAAATGGAATAATACTATTACCCTACTGTGATAATTATTTTTTAAATTAATAAACTTTATATTTTAGAGCAGATTTTGGTTCGTAGCAAAATTCAGTGGAAAGCACAGTTTCTATATGCACCCTGTTCTCCCCCTACCGCTCCCACCATGAATCTCCAAGAATATCAACATTCAACATCAGAATGGTACATAATTTATAAACGATGGACCTATAATTACAGGTCATTATCACACAATATTCATAGTTTAACTATGTTAGAGTTCACTCTACATTCGAAGGGTTTTGATAAATGTATAATGTATAGTAATATAATACAGAACAGTTTCACTGCCATAAAGATCCTATGTGCTCTGTTTATTCGTTCCTCCCTCCCCCCAACCCCTGGCAGCCACTGATTGTTTAGTCTCCACAATTTTGCCTTTTACAGAATATCCTACAGTTGGAATCATACAGTATGGAGTCTTTTCAGGTTGTCTTCTTTCACTTAGTAATATGCATTTGAATTTCCTCCATATATTTTTATTGCTTGATAGTTCATTCTTTTAGGTACTAAATAAATCCATTTTTTTGATATACCACAGTTTATGCACTCAGCTACTGAAGAACATCTTAATGATTGCATCCACAGTTTAACAATTATGAATAAAGTTTCTGTAAACATCTGTGTGCAGGTTTTTATGTGCACATAAGTTTTCAACTCCTTTGGGAGTATAATTGCTGGATCTTATGATGACTATATAGTTGTTTTTTAATCTTTATTGTTGAAATTATTACCTATGTCCCCTTACTTTCCCCCCATTGACCCTCCTCCATCCCTCCCCCTGCTTTCACTACCACCCTATTGTCTGTGCCCATGGATTATGCATATCTATATATATATAAAAGCCTAAGCAACCATTATGACCAAACGACTGGTCAACCAGTCGCTATGACATGCACTGATCACCAGGGGGTAGGCGCTCAACACAGGAGCTGACCCCTGGTGGTCAGTTCACTCCCACAGCCAACCTCTCACAGCCCCTCCCCCTGGCTGGCCAACCTTCCATGGTCCCTCCACCCCACCAGCCTACCATAGGCCCTGATTGGGGGGCCAGCTGACTAACCTCTTGGGATCCCTCCCCCTGGCCAGCTGGCCCCCTTATAGGCCTCAATCACCAACCAGGCTGAGGGACCTCACCTGTGCACAAATTCATGCACCAGGCCTCTAGTATGCATATAAATTCTTTGGCAATCTCTCCCCGCAACCCCTCACCTCTGCCTTCCCAAAACCACCAAACTATCTGTGGATTCCCACTAGCAATGAATGAGAGGTCCTGTTATTCTACATCCTCACTAGCATTTGGTGTTTTCAGTGTTTTGGAATTTGGACATCCTAATAGATATGCAGAAATATTTCATTGTTTTCATTTTCACTTCCCTAATGACATATGACATTGAACAGATTTTCAGATGCTTTCTGTGATCTATATATCTTGTTTGGTGAAGTGTTGGTTCATAAATTTAATCCATTTTTAATTGGGTTGCTTGTTTTCTATTGGTGAGTTTTAGATGCACTTTGTATATTTGGATAAAATTCCTATGTCAAATATGTGTTTTGTAAATATATTCTCCCAATCTGTGGCTTTTTTTTTTTTTTGGTGGTGTTTTTTTGCAGAACAAAAACTTTTATTAATTAAATCTTGGTTATCAATTATTTATTTTCAGGTGTTGTTTCTAAGAAAGCATTGCCTTACACATCTCATCTGGGTTTTCTTCTATGAAATTTTCTAGGAGTTTTATAGCTGGCATTTTACTTGTAGGTCTATGATGTATTTCGAGTTAATTTTTGTGAAGGGTGTTATAGATCTGTGTCTAAATTCATTTATTTGGCATGTAGATGCCACTTACTCCAGCATCATTTGTTGAAGAGATTATTTGCTCCATTGTATTGCCTTTACTTGTGAAACATCTTTGAATATATTATGGATATATATTTCTGGGTTCTCTATTTTTTTTCCATTATTTGTTTATTATTTTGGAAATAGCACACTATATTTGTTTATTATTTTGGAAATAGCACACTATATTGGTTCCTATGGCTTCATTGTAAGTCTTGAAGACAAGTATTGTCAACCGTCTAACTTTGTTCTTCTTTAATTTTGAGTTGACTATTCTGATTATATCATCGTTGGACAAATATAATTGTATTTATTTCAAGTCTGGATACATTTTATTTTCTTTTTCTTATTTTATTTCAGTACCTAAGCCTTCCAGTATGATGTTGAAAAGCAGTGGTAAGATTGTTCCTGATATTGCTTCTTGCCTTGTTGTCTGGTACTATTCCTGGTCTGTTCCTGACAATAGCAGAAAAGTGTTGATTTTTTTATCCTTAAGTGTGACGTTGGCTGTAGGGTTTCTGTAGATGTTCTTTATTACATTTACAAAGTTTCCTCTCCCTAGTTTGCTGAGAGTTTTTATCATGAATAGGTTTTGAACATTGTTATTTTTTCTGCATCTATTTGTATGATCATGTGATTTCTCGTTTTTAGCCCCTTGATATGAATTATATTAATTGATTTTTGAATGTTGTAACAGCCTTACATACCCGGGATAAATAACATTTGATTATGGAATATAATTATTTTTATGCATTGTTGGATTCAATTTGCTAATGTTTTATTGAGAATTTTTGCATCATGCTGATTAGAGATATTGATCTGTAGTTGTCTTGAAACAGTGTTGTCTGGTTTTCGAGCGAGGTTAATTATGGTATCATAGAATGGGTTAGGAAGTACTCCCTGTACTTCTACCTTTAGTAAAACACTTCAGAGAATTGGTATAAGTTATTCCTTAAGTAATTGGTAGGATTCACCAGTGAATTCATCTGGGTTTGATCCCTTCTCTTTTGGAAGGTTATTAGTTATTAATTTAAGATCTTTATTAGATAACCACCTTTCCAGATTATCTGTTTTTTTGTGTGAATTTTGGCAGATTTATCTCTGAAGGAATTGATCCAGAATATCTATATTACCAAATTTGTGGTATTAATTTGTCTATAGTACTCTTTTATAATTTTTTAATGTTCATGGGTTCTGAATGATGGCTCCTTTTTAATTTCTGACATTAGTAATATGTGTCTTTTCTCTTTTTAAAATTAGTTATCCTGATTATAAGCTTATCAATTTTACTGAGATTTTCTCTGGGCTTGCGTACAACGTTTTCTTCCTCATTTGAGTTATGATTTGAGCGTGCCCAGTTTTTGCTAATTTCCAGTAATCAATTTATAGCTAGGATTAATGCTGTTAGAAATAGACTCTGTGTGTGTGTGTGTGTGTTTTGTTGTTATTTAAGATTTGCATCTCACACAATGCAGCAGGGAAGTAAGCACAGATTATAATAGAGTGCCATGTATGATCTTATCTCCTATGATAATCAGAAATCTTTAAAAAATATTTAGAACAATCTAGTTAGAATACCCAACTCCCTCTCTTGAGCAATTATCAGTACCACAAAGTAAAGGGAGTACTAGTATTTTTCTGGACCATATAATCCAGAAAGAAAATATCCTTTTATATGTCTGCTCTTACTTGTATTTAACAAACTAGCCCTCTATTCTTTGTATTAATTAGGGATATTAGTGGATACTATTAGTTATGCATAAAAGCCTTCAGACTTATTTTAGTATATTCATTTCCTCTGACTTTCTGGAGTCATACAGGATGGTACTTTAGGGTGGCACTAATGGAGGAGTCTTATTCCTGGTGAAGAACTATCCTTAAAGGCTTTCTTATAGAACCCATATTTTGCAGAATAAGCTTTCCTCAGACTTCTCTCACTTTTGGAAAATTAAGGGATGGAAATGAGAAAGAAATGTCAGAATTATTGAAGTGCTAAGAGCTTTATAGTAGTAAATTGTGCTGATATTGGTGGACAATTCAACAATAAAGTGGGGAGTCAAGATGTGATTCGGGTCTTTGAAATATTATAAAATTTTGATTTAAAACTAGGCCTGACTCCAGGTTTTCATCTTCCAAGGATTCTGACTTATCAGCAAGCGTGGTTAATGGATTGCTAATTTATTGCATCTCTTCATGCAATGTATTACACATTCAAATACTTTATTAATTTTTCATTGTTAAGCAATGAATACAATCTGATTCTGCTCTGCGCACAGCAGGCCACATACAATATTTTAGAGGAAAATTACTGCACTTCAATCCTACATAAATAGATACCCTTAGGTATTAAAATAATTTCCTATTCTAATACCTACCCATAGTGCTTAATTCACCTTTTAATATCTGTTCATCTATAATAATAAAAGGGTAATATGCTAATTAGACCAAACGTCCTTCTGGACATCATTCTGGATGTCCTGACAAAGCCAGGGCCGGAGGGAAGCCAGCCTGGGTCCCGGGTGCCTGCTGGTGGCCGGAGGAGGGAAGCCCAGGTCCCGAGTGCCTGCGGGCAGCTGGAGGAGGGAAGCTGGGGTCCCGGGTGCTGGAGGGAAGCTGGTGCCAGCAGCGAGGGAAGGAAGGCCTACTCTTGCATGAATTTTTGTGCATCAGGCCTCTAGTTAATTCATAAAACACATTAAAATTGTCCTGAATTGCCATGCACCACTATAAACAGCATATTAGCACACTAAATATTTCTAAAATGAAAAAAGTTCTCTGTTTCTCTGAAATACTTACTATTGGATAATATACATTTAACTACTAATTTTATGCTAGCTAATATTTGAAGTAATTTAGTGTTCTAGGTAGTGACTTCACAAGAATTAGAATAAGATAATAGGGTCTATCAATATTTTAGTAATTATTTTCATATATTAAAACTCTGATTTAATATTACTTCCACAATCTGAACATTTCTTATGTAATACATTTTTGTATTTAATCTATTTTGTATTACAGATATTGATTAAATATCTTAGCTATGCAACAATAAAACGGTTTGACCTTAGCTTGTAAATATATATTAATGAAAGCAGTAATAATTATGTATAGTTATATTATTATAGAATAGTAATAACCTGAGAGCTAAATCTTTACTATATATGTTTCACCTTGACTTGAATAAGTATGCTGTGATACTCATCAAATACTGTCACTCTGGGTTTTAAATCTTTTTTATCACCCAGAGGATCTCATCTGCCAATATTCGATTAGAGGATCTAGCTACCTGAGACAGGTTTTCTCAGTTTGATAGATAATCTGGAGCTTCAAGACTATTGATTGAAGCTGCATTCAAGTAAAAAAAAAAAAAAAAAAAAAAAGAAGTGGAAGATACTTTTGATTATACTTCAACCTGTGACTTCTGCTTCCTGCCACCTTGAGTCCAAACAGCAAAATATGTTTCTGTCTTATCACCACAAACAGATTCTTCTATATTGACTGAAGACATAAACTTCAAATCAGTTCCACCTTGATGAAATTTTTAAAATCCCATTAAGAGTAAAAAAAAATTCTTGACTCTTTCTCTTTTTTATATTTTCATCAGAATAATATAAATTAGAGGCATTTAAAAGGGCACTAACATTTGAATATGGCAGTGTACCTGGAAGTCTTTTGTTATTAGATAGGTAAAATGAGAACATTGATGTGAACTGTTTAAACCTACTTCAGCAGAATATAGATGAAACATGAAGTTTTTTTTAGCTGATTTTTAGATAATTTACTGCTTTATCGTACTATTGAACATATCATTCTAATGGAACACAACTGGGATTTAGTGGACACCTAAGGCAGTAATGAGGCTAAATGCATTAGTATACATTTTAGTTCTGCACTCTATTTGATTATAATTATAAGCCAAATAAAAGCATTTATAATATCTCTGTCCCCTGACAAACAACATTTTGAAATGATTTCATAAGTATCAGGCAAAAATGGAGAACTTAATTTAAAATCAATTTTCATAAAATTAAATGCAGACATTGTTACTGTACTGTTTGATGAAATTTGACAAATATATACTTCAGTGTAGTTGCCAACCCAATAAAGATTTGAATGTTTTCATGATTCTGAAAGCTTCCCTTGAGACTCTTTTCAGTCAGTTCTCTTAAACCTGGACCCAGGCAACATCTGATTAGTTTTCTATCACTAGAAATCTATTCCCATTTCTAGAATTTAATAAAAATGGGGGCATACAGTAGATACCCTTTTGTATATGTTTTGTCATCAGCCTGTGATTTTGAAATCCATCTATGTTATTGTGTACATTAGGAGATCCTACCTTATTATCTGAGCAGTATCCTATTGTGTGAATCTGCACCAGGTATGTTTACTCCCTCAGCTACTGATGGACATTTGTAGTGTTTTCAACTTGGGGCTATTATAGTAAGACTGCTGTGGATATTCATACACATGTATTGATGTGGACATGTGTTTACATTGCATTCAGATAAAAACCTAGGGGTGAAATTGCCTGGTCAGATGGAAATGCATATTTAAGTTCAATACATACAGTCCAGCTCTTTTCTTACATGTTTTTTTTTCCGTTTTATTTTCTCAGCAATAATGTACCATAGTTCCAGTTTATCAACATCAAGACCTGTCAGTGTTTTAATTTTTAGCTATTCTGACGGAGGTGTAATAGAATCTCATTGTGGTTTTAATTTAAATTTTATCAATGACTGACTATGTGAGAAACTTTACATTCATATGTTAAATTCATATGTTTACTTTCAAATGTATCTGTTCAGATTTATTGCCAATTTTTGTTGGATTATATGTCTTATTAAATTCAGTCCTTACATATTCTGGATATAAATACTATGTCAGATATATACATTGCAAGTATTCTCCTTCAGTTTGTAGTTTGACTATCCATTTTTTAGTGGTACCTTTCAAATATTAGTCATTTTTTTATATGTTACCTTCCAATTTATCACTTTTTTTTTTATTGTTCATGATTGTTGTCCTCTAAGAAATCCTTTCCTATCTCAAGCTTTATAGTTACAAAATTTCCCATTAAATTTAGGATGCATGTAGAGTCAATATTTATGTATATAGTATGAGATAAGTAGCAAGGTGAATTATGCTCTATATGGATCTTCAGTTGGCTCAGGACTAGTGGTTGAAAATACTATTTTCCCTACATGAAATGAACATGGCATCTATGTTGAAAATCAGTTAGCCATATACTAGTATGTATGGTTGAATTTCTGGTCTATATCCTCCTCTGAACTATTTCAATATTATCCTAATACCACATTGTTTCAGTTGCCATAGATTTATAGTAAGTCCTACAATTGATTTTTCACATTTTACTTTTTATATCGCAAATAACATTGATTTTTTTCTGAATGTTAAACCAACCTGGTATTCCAGAGATGAAATCAACTTAGTCATTCTTTTTGAATATTGCTGAATTGTATTTTCTAAAATGTTTAAAGGCCATATTTAAAACTGTGTATTTTCAGAGGAACAAACAAAAAGAATAACAATAACCCCAATTGCATATAAAAATTCAGTGAATGGTAATGTTGCCTTTTCAAATCAGTACCAGAAGTGTATAATATTTAATAAATGTAGTTATACTCAGTAGCCACTGGAAAAATGCAGTTACATCTTTATATCTCATCTAACAATAAAATTATTCCAGGCAAATCAAATATTTAAAGTATGAATAAAGCTATTAAAGTTCAGTGAAGAAATATTGAATTTGTACAATGACACAGATATCACATATTAAAAAAATACTAATGTGAAAAGACAAATGATCAATTGATTTAAGAAAATGAAACTCACATCTCACATACAAGATTGATTTCCTTAATTTCTAAAGAGTTCCTAAAACATCAATTTGTAAAAATATGCAATAATAATATGAGGGCAATATGAATTGAGAAAAGCAAAGACAAATTACTCTAAATATATATTTTTAAATGCTCAATTGCAATCCTGATAAGAAAAATGCAAATCAAAACTACTTTGAGATATCATTCTTTATAGCATTTTTAAAAACTACAAAAAGATTTGATAATCATATTTTAATGGGAGTATGGGAAAAATGATATCCTCTATGGAGTTCAATTTTGCAATATCTACACAAGTTAATATGTATAAATTTTATTCAGTAATTCCACACTTTAAGGATTTAACTAATGGACATACTTGACCATATGTGAATTTCATATGTATGGTTTGGGCTTTTTGCAGATATATGTATGTATGAATGTATGTATGTATGTTAATCTTTACCCGAGGATTTTTTTCATTGATTTTTAGGGAGAGTGGAAGAGAGAGGGAAAGTCAAAGAAACATTGATATGAGAGAAACACATAGATTGGCTGCTTCCTGCATGCCCCGACCAGGGCCCGGGCTGGAGAGGAGCCTGCAACCAAGGCATGTGCCCTTGGCCAGAATCGAACCCAGTACCCTTTGGTTCATAGGCCAACTCTCTAGCCACTGAGCCAAACCATCCAGGGCTGTAGAATTATTTTTAATAGCAATATTATTGAAAAAGGGGAAGGGGGCATGATAGAGGAGAGGAAGAGGATGACCAGATTACTACTAAATCCTATCTAATAATAGAGTAACATGTAAATTACCATCACTCCACTACGCCCACTATTGGGCGGCAGGAGGCTGGGGGGCGGGACTCGGGGCCATTGAGAGGCACTGATCCGCTGCCACTGAGGGGGGCTACCCTGCTGTTGAGAGGCGCAGGGTGGGGGAGCTGGGTGCCTGTCTGCTCCGGCACCAGGCCTTTCAGAAGCCTCCGCCGAGCTGGAGGTTTCTGAAAGGCCTGGTGCACCAGCGGACAGGCACCCAGCTCCACCGCGAAAAGCGAAAGCGTGTAGGGGACCCTACATGTGCATGATTCAATCATGCACTGGGCCTCTAGTAATATAATATTATACAACTAGTAAAAAGAATGAGGCAGCTTTATAGATACTCATATGGAAGACTTCTGTGTTCTTGAATTTAAAAAACACTGACAGAAGGTACCTTGTATTCATGAACAGTTTAAAAATTCACATATATATGTATGTATGGATACATATATGCGTGTGTGTGTGTATACACACACACGCATATATCTACACACACACACACACACATATATATATATGCAATTTTTTGTTAAATTAACTCTTAAGTAGAGCTCCAGGGTGCCGGTTGGTGAGCCAAGGTTCAACCCGTGATCACAAGGGAAGTATGTGGCATTTTTTGAAGGGATACATGGAGAAGGCAAGGCAGTACATAGGCAGAGAGAGTCAGGACTCAGGCACATGCCTTTATTAGGGTCCGTGGGTAGAGTGCTTTGGGGTTCCTGAACTAAGATCAGATAGATCAATTCCAACCAGGAAAAAGCAGAGTTTTGGTAAGTCCCACAGGGATCTTATATAAGGGGCACAAAAGAGGAAGGCACTGGAAAACAGAGGATACTGATGCTCATGAGGGCTGCTTGCAAAGCTGTATTAGGATCTTACATTTATTTGCTTGTGACTCTGAGTATTATTAATCTAGGGCATGCATTCACAGGATGGGCTAGCGTCAGTTTGAGCCCTATGGACTGCATGGTCACACTAAATGGATACTGAGACAACCAAGGGATAGTGTGACTAAGCCCTAGACACTATATACATATAACTTGTCACATTTCTTAGGAGGATACATGATAGTCTCTGAAGTGGGAAATATGTGCCTAAAGGGCTAGTGTGGGAAGGAGAAATACAACCTTTTCTACTTTTTGATCATACTAATGAATTTATGTATTCAAATTTAATAAAACCTTATGGACCATATGTTGCTGTTATTTTTGAAATGCCCTTGCATATTAAACCACATTATTAAATCTTTTTTATGAATAAATCTCATTGATTTTTATTTATTTTTAACACTTACTTCATGCCTTTTTGTTGGCCTCTTGGATGAATTATGGAACCTGCGGGGGCCTGATGCGGCGGGGGCCAAACATGGCGGGGATCTCCCTTTTCCGCGTCCCGCGCGGAAAGAGAAATGAACGAACCGGTTCTAAATGGAGGCGGCCAGGGATTGAGAAATAATAGAAATAAAAAAAAAACAAGATGCAGAAATAGATTCATGAAGCTGGGAGCTGGGTGGATCTTCTGTGCCTGGCTGAGGCCACAGAACCGATCCAGACTGCAAAGCTGAGGCTTTATTTATAATCAGGGACAAACAAGGCAATTGACAATGTTCTTGTAAGTTTCACTTGTTTTGGCAGCACTTGCTGCCCCTCCCACAGCCCACTAGCTTCCCAGGAAAGATCTAGGGAGCAGTTACAGGATCAAGCTTAATTATGCTTAGAGGACTGTGCCCTTCCAAGCTTGGGACTTGTTTGTGACTTTGCCAGCAGGTCAGACCGAGGCTTAACCCTATAACCGCTTCCTACAGGAACCCACATTTTGATATGTACACCATAGTACTAGTTTGAACACTGAAGGGCACCAGACTAAAGGCACGCATTTTACATGGGGGAGGAACAAGGAGGGCAAAGGTAATGGAACAAATGTTAATTAAATCAATAAGAAAATGACCTAAATTCGTTTGTGAATGGACAGTATCATCATTGAGATGTGGGTATATTATAACTAAAAATGAGAATGCCCTAGCCAGTTTGGCTCAGTGGATAGAGCGTCGGCCTGCGGACTGAAGGGTGCCAGGTTCGATTCCGGTCAAGGGAATGTACCTTGGTTGCAGGCACATCCCCAGAGGGAGATGTGCAGGAGGCAGCTGATCTATGTTTCTCTCCCATCGATGTTTCTAACTCTATATCTCTCTCCCTTCCTCTCTGAAAAATCAATAAAATATATTTTAAAAAAAAAATTAAAATTAAAATGAGAATGATTTCCTCAGTATATCAAGAGGAGTGTCAAATGCTACTTAGAAATCAAGCAAAAAGTTGTGGTCAGAATTGAGAGAAATATTGATAACTGCTAGGTGTGATATGCAAAGGATTTTAGGGACTGTAGAAGGTTCAAAGTACAATATGGGAGCCCATTATATGGGGTAGATGTTTTAGTTTAGGTGTGGATGCAATATTTGAGATACTTGATTAAAGGGATTTGGTATAATATTTTTATTTCTTGTAACACACTATATTGCATTTGTTAGGTTATTTCTTTATTTTTTTAATAACATTTGAATGTTATGAACCATAGGGTGAACTTTGCATTTCTCAGCTTATTGAAGTACTGAATAGTGAGGAACAGTTTCCTTTTGAGATTTTTAAAATAGTATTTTAAAAATAAAATGAATGATATATTTGAAACTTGATTAGGGTGCTGGTACATGTAGAAAAATATAGATAGATGTAGATGTATAGAGAGGTTTAGTTAGAGGCAGATGTGAGGTAGAAGACATCAAAGAGGGGATAAATGGTGATGGAAGGAGACTTGATTTTGAATGGCAAACAATGCAATAATCAGATGACATACATCTGAAACCTATATAATTTTAATAACCAATGTTGCTCTAATAAATTCAATAAAAATGCAAACAAAAATAATAAAATGTAAAAGAAGAAAAGACTGAATGACTGAGTATATCAGTAGATTGGAAAGTAGTTAGCCAGTGGAGAGTCATAATTTGAAGGCTTGAAGAAGGAACTACCAAATATTGGGTAGAAAAAGCACTTGTGTGCAGGGCACTGAACTTAGAGAAAGTATCTAGTACTCACGCTTCTGAGGTGAGGTAGAAAGGAGAGGGATTGAAATTTATTCAAGAAATACTTGAGTCTCTAGAAAGAAGGAAGCTCTAGAAATTATTTTCATGTCAATAAACAAATAATTACATACTGTTTTAAAAGATAGAGGGCAGGCTGATAGGTGTGGCAGAGGTAGGGGGCTGTGTGGGGGGAGGGTTGAGAAAAAAATGGGGGGGGGGGAAAGAAAGAACTAATAGACACAGACAGCAGTGTGGTGATTGTAGGGTAGAGGGGTGTAGGGGGGATGGATAAGGGTATAGGGGGGATAAGTGGTGATGGAAGGAGACTTGGCTTGGGATAGTGAACACACAATACAATGTACAGATGATGTATTGTACAATAGTGCACCTGAAATCTGTATAATTTTGTTAACCAGTGTCACCACCAGTCTATACTAATAAAAGGCTAGGTGGTCCTTACGCCCTTGTGCATGATGTTGTCACGAGATGGCTGCCACAAGATGGCCATGTGCACAGTGGAGGCGGGGCCCAGTGGCTGCTCTGCACATTGAGGCCTGGGGGTCCCGCGGCTCCGTGCAGTGTGGAGGAGGCCTGGCATCTCTGCCGCCTTGCACGGAGGAGGCAGGTCCTGATGGAGGAGGCAGGTCGTGGCAGGGGAGGGCAGTTGAGGGCAATTGGGCCAGCAGGGGAGGGCAGGTGGGGGTGATTAGGCTGGCAGGGGAGGGAAGCTGGGGGTGATAGGGCCAGCAGGGGAGGGCAGCTGGTGGCGATCGAGCCAGCAGAGGAGGGCTGTTGGGCGCAATTTGGCTGGCAGGGGAGCAGTTAGGCATCAATCAGGCCAGCAGGGAAGTGGCTAGGGGGCAATCAGGCAGGCAGAAGCAGTTAGGGGCAATCAGGCTGGCGGGCAGGTGAGCGGTTAGGAGCCAGCGGTCCTGTGGGATTGGGCCTAAACCGGCAGTTGGACATCCCCCAAGGGGTCCCATATTAGAGAGGGTGCAGGCCAGGATGAGGGACCCTCCTATGCACAAATTTCATGCACCGGCCTCCAGTCTATGTATATAAAAGCCAAGCAACCATAAGGACTGCATGGAGCGGAATGACCAGAACGACTGGTAGCTATGACATGCACTGTGGCTGGCCAACCAGACTGATGGAGGCGGGGCTGGCCAACCAACCTTCCATATCTCCTCCCCCAATCTGGCCAGCTCCAATTGGCCCCAAATAGTGCAGGCTGGCCGGACCCCACCCATGCACGAATTTGTGCACCGGGCCTCTAGTAAATTCAATGAAAATGAAAAGAAATAAAAATTAAAAGATTTTTTTTTAATCTTAGGAAATTCATGTAGGATACAAACAACTTCTTTTCAACATTAAAATCTTTAGAGTATAAGTTACAGATAGTTTGTTCATGATTGTGTAAAAATGAATATAAGTGATCAGTGTTCCTAATGTGAGAGGCTTTTTCCTGATATCCTTATAATAGACATCCCTTTATGTAGTATAAAAAACACGGCCAGTATCAGGATTCATGGATCCTAGATTTACCCTTAAAGCTATCCTTGGGAAGTCAGTTATACTCTAAATTTCACTACTTTTTCCAGCAACATGAGAGGTTTGCTCCATTATCAGTACAGCCACTTCCTAAAAACTATATCAAATGATGAGCTGACGTTTCTAAGTTTCTTCTAGCACCAGTGTCTGTAGTTTTATGGCATTTCAGTGCACTAGCAAGGGGCAAAATAAATTATTTGTTTGTATCTATTCCCTACTGTCTAAGGATCAGATATCTGAAGTGGCCATAAAAGAGTGTCTGGTCATAAATTACTCCTAGGGATTTTTCTCACTCTTAGTTTTGAAGCTGATTCCCCACAACGTGGTGCCTGTTGTTTCACTGCCAAAGCTGGGGTTGATGGCTGCTGGCTTACGGGAGGATATTTTGCAGATAATGACTCCCTCTCACATGTAATAGAATTCATGATTCCATACGGCTCTTCTCGTTTTTATATATAGCCACATACGTACAACATAGCTATTTTAGATTTAATTAAAAATAGGCAAATCATATTCGTTTTACACATTGCGGAATAAGGTAATGGCTTTAGTTTCCTGAGAGATTTCAGACCTAGGGGGCAGAGATAGTTGAAAAATGAGACAGTTGGGATGCAGATTTTAATTAGAGTTTGATTAGCTAAATATGTCCACTGAAAACATACACACACATGCATGCACACACCAATCAATAAGGTGTTTCATGGTGACAGAAATAAAGTGGTCATGAATATAAAATTATTACAGCATTAGAATAAGAAAATATTTATGGAATTTACACATAGTGTTTTCAGCTATAAAAGTTATTGCCTTGTACAAAATGATTTCTAACATGATATTTGAGATCTACCATTTTAGGAATCTTTGCAGGTTATCTACAGGGTAAGCAAAGGTTCGTGATTTTGCTACATATGAACCAAAGAACATAAACATCTATTATTTACTCTTTGTACCACCAGGAATAAATGCGTGCATTTTAAATTAAATAATGGTTACTTCTGGCATCATTGCTAAATCCTGAAGAGTTTTTCTTTTGTTTTGCTTTTTGTTTTTTTAATCAGAGAGATCAGATTGTCATACTCAGTTTCATACTACAGTAAAATCACTGGTCAGCTAGTTGTTCTCCCTTCGCTTACTCCCTTTTATCTTCAGAAAACTTCCGTTATTCCCTCCAGAAAGGTAACATTTTAAGATACTGAATGTTTTTATTATTTGAATGTGCTCTTACAAAATTCATGTTTGTGTTCGTATGTTTATTTTCATAAATATTGTTGATGTTTAATATACAGCACATAAAAAGTGCACAAATCGTTAAGTGTATAGCTAAATGAATTGTCAACAAATGTGCATATCTGATTAATCTATAAAACATATAGACAAAGATCTCAGCAGATTCCTCATATCCCTTTCCAGGTGTTATTCCCTTCAAGAGTGACCCTTATCTTGAAAGACTAATAATGTCTCTTGTTTTTGAGCTTCATAGAAATGGAATCATACACTATATACTCTTTTTTTTTAACTTATTATGCTCAATATTACCTTTTCAGACTTACCTATGTTTTGGGAAGTTATAGTTGTCATTTTCATTGACTATAGCAGCCTCCCTCAAAAATTTTACATTGCATGGACTCTTGAATTTGAAACATGGGGTTCAGGGTATAGACTTTTCTTCTTTGGGTCCTTGCCCTATGAAGTTTGAAGAATAAACTTGCAGAGAAATAGGCTTCTTTCATAAAAAATATGGAAGTTTATTGGAAGCATATACAAACTCCATCAGGGGTGTCCCCAAAGGGAACCCCCTGGGAGGGGACCCCAAATGGGAAAGGCCTACTCTCTCTCTTTCTCTCTAATGGGAAAAAAATCTAAATAATCTGAATCTGAAATTTGCTGAGTCTCTTTGTCTCCATGATTATAAAGGCTGCAGTTCTTTGTCTGGACCTTCCTGATTGGACCCTTTCCTTAACTTAGAATCCCTGTGCTTTTCTCATTGGTCACTCTGCTACATAGTATTAGTTTCAAAGTTCAAAGTCCAAGTGGTGCCCCCTCCTCCCCCACCCCCTTATTTTGCAACATTATTCATCTTATCTGTTCAGGTTGGAGTTGCTTTTTTTATTATTATTTTTTAATTTCTTTATTGATTAAGATATCACATATTTGTTCTCATCCCCCATTCCCATCCCAAGGTTGGAGTTGCTTTTAATCTCTCCCAGCTGCTCAGGTCAGGGCTGCTTTTGATTTACCTTATGGTCACTTTAATTGATCAGGCCAGAGATACCTTTGTGGTCATTTTAATTGCTCAGGCTAGAAATGCCTCCATCCTTCCTGGACCCCCCACCCTTCTTCCTGTATGCATAATTAAGCTAGCTAGATAACCCTTATCAAATTCATGTAGTCTTGGGGAACCCCTAAATAAGCACTATAATATATATAAGTCAAGGCAATTTAACATACTTAGTAAGTTTTCTACCACAATCTAAAACTCAATTGTCATTGATCTATTGAGTAGCAAAATATATTTTCCTATTGGTTTGCTTATTTTTGTCCAGCTTCCTCTGTGTGGTTTCTTCTCTCCACAAGGATACTCATTCTAATCTATGGATTTTATCTCATTTGCTAGCTGCTTTTATTTTAGACAGCTGTATTTTTTGGTTATACTTCTGGAGATGGATGAATATATGCAATTCCTAGGGTAATTGTCAGGAATTTTGTTCTTTGCTCTCCTATAACCACCCAATTTCCAGAAAAATGATCAAAATTTACCATCTTAAAAAACTGCAATATATTTTGTAAAAAAACAAATTGGAAAGTCATACACACACTATATTTGTATTTCTTTTAAGTACTGTATGGAGTATAATCATCCACTTATATTAATTATTATTCTTTACCAAATAACCAACATATTTTCTTTCCAGACATAGAAAAAAAAATAGAATGCAGTTTAACTATTTCTTTACTCTATTTATTTCATATTATTTTAAGTGACAAAAGAAAGATTATATTTAAATTGTATGTGTATAAACATACAAAGATATTTGTGTGTTTTACTCTAAGATTAAGAGTAAATTAAAATATGTTTAGTGACTAGTGTTTTATATCAGTTTTATATTTAAAAATATTAATTTGGATGCCTTTTATCTCTTCTTCTTGTCTAATAGCTATGGCTAGCACTTCCAGTACTATGTCGAACAATAGTGGTGAGAGTGGGCAACCTTGTCTTGTTCCTGTTCTTAGGGGAAATGGTTTAGTTTTTACCCATTGAGTATGATGTTGGCTGTATGTTTGTCATATAAGACTTGTATTATGTTGAGGTATGATCCCTCTATTCCCACTTTGCTGAGGGTTTTTATCAAGGAAGAGTGTTGGATTTTGTCAAATGCTTTTTCTGCATCAATTGATATGACTATGTGATTTTTATCTCTCAATTTGTTTATGTGATGTATCACGTTTATTGATTTGCAGATATTGTGCCAGCCTTGCAGCCCTGGGATAAATCCCACTTGGTCATGGTGTATGATCTTTTTAATGTAATGCTGGATCCAATTTGCTATGATTTTGTTGAGGATTTTAGCATCCATGTTCATCAGACATATTGGTCTGTAATTCTCTTTCTTTGTAGTGTGTTTATCTGGTTTTGGGATTAGGGTAATGCTGGCTTCATAGAAAGAGCTTGGAAGTGTGCCTTCCTCTTGAATTTTTTGGAATAGTCTGAGGAGGATGGGTTTTAGTTCATCTTTGAATGTCTGGTAACACTTCCCTGTGAAGCTGTCTGGCCACAGGCTTTTGTTTGCTGGAAGTTTTGATGACTACTTCAACTTCCTCCATAGTTATCGGCCTATTCAGATTTTTTTATTCTTCCTGATTGAGTTTTGGAAGGTCGTATTTTTCTAGGAATATGTCCATTTTTTCTACAATTCTTTGTGTTTCTGTGGGGTCTGTTACTATCCAAAGCAATCTATAGATTCAATGCAATCTCCATTAAAATACCAATATTTTAGTATTTCACAGACCTAGAACAAACTCTCCAAAAATTCACATGGAATAAAAAAAGACATCGAATAGATGTAGCAATCTTGAGAAAAAAAGAACAAAGTAGAAGGGATCTCAATACCTGATATCAAGCTATATTACAAAGCCACTGTCCTCAAAACTGCCTGGTAATGGCACAAGAACAGACATATAGACCAATAGAACAGAACAGAGAACCCAGAAATTGACCCAAGGCAGTATGCTCAATTAATATTTGACAAAGGAGGCCAGAGCATACAATGGAATCAAGACATATTCTTCAAAAAATGGTGATGGTAAAATTGGACAGGTACATGCAAAAAAATGATACTAGACCACCAACTTATACCATACACAAAAATAAGCTCAAAATGGATAAAGGACTGAAACATAAGACGGGAAACCATAAAAATCTTAGAGGAAACTGCAGGCAGCAAAATATCATACATATGTCGTAGCAATATCTTTACCAATACTGCTCCTAGGGCAATGGAAATTAAGGAGAAAATAAATAAATGGAACTACATCAAAATAAAAAGCTTCTGCACAGCAAAAGAAACCATCAACAAAACAACAAGAAAACCCACTGCATGGAAGAACATATATGCCAATGTTATCTCCAATAAGGGTTTAGTGTCCAAAATTTACAGTGAACTCATACAACTTAACAAAAGGAAGATAAACAATCCAATCAAAAAATGGGCAAGGGACCTAAATAGACACTTTTCGAAAGAGGGCATACATCAGTCTTACTAGCCAGAAAAGGGAAAGGTTTGGTCATCTTCATTGTCTGCTAATTGTTTGGGCTTTGATATGAATATAGATTTGTGTTATTTCTGTCTTGGCTAATTCAGTCACAGAGTGGCCTTGTCTCTTTTGGTGTTGAATGAAAAAAATTGGTGTTCAATTGTAGAGTATTATGTGTAACTGTGATACCCAGGCCAGCAACACCAAGCCCTGGCTGATCATGCCAGTCCAGGTTCCATTGACTAGAACTGCTCTTCACATTCTCCAAAGTAAATTATTTTGGGAAGAAATATTCACATAAAAGCACTTGCTATGCAATATAGACCTGGCTGTTTTCAGGACATTTGTTCCTATCCAAAATGTCCCTGGAAACATTTGGTCCACACTGACCTATCCACACACAATTATTGGACCAAGAAAGATGATAGTATTTTTTATGTATTAGTCCTCTACACCAGAAGTATACATAATTGTTATGGGCTGTTTGAAACCAGGGATGTTTCCTAAGTTTGGACATTTTGACAGGAGCAAATATCAAGGACCATTTGGCATGGGTCAGATGTCTTTATGGAGGTTTGGGACAGACCAAATGTCCACTAATTGACCTGACTACCCAGTTTTCTGTGGCAGAGTATATATGTCTAAGATAAAAAAGGGTAGGCTAAGATAGATCAAATATATATTGACCTCTCCAGCCAAGCCTCTACTTTTTTTTTGTACATTTCTAATAGCAGAATTATTACCCTGTTTTGTACTGGTCTCAGCCTATCAATAATCAAAGTTGTGGCAACACCAGTCCCTGTGGTTCTTATTACGATTGAAAGATCCTTTGGCAATAACCATCAGGAAATTTGAAAAGATGCAGGTGTATTACTTACCAGACCTGGAA
This sequence comes from Eptesicus fuscus, assembly GCF_027574615.1. Lineage (NCBI taxonomy): Eukaryota > Metazoa > Chordata > Mammalia > Chiroptera > Vespertilionidae > Eptesicus > Eptesicus fuscus. The sequence goes on along the minus strand of NC_072478.1, from coordinate 37,818,554 downwards.
ATTATACTGCATACCAGGGACCACACAGGGAGGAGTGGGGAAAGAGAAAGAGGGTGGTTTAGGGAGAGAAAGAGGGAGAAAGAAAGGTGGAAGAAGGAGAGGAAGAGACTAGGCCTTGCTTTTATTTGGGTCAAGGGTGAGGACCTAGAGTTTGTGGGTTTACTGCTTATTGGTGTATTTAAAACATGAGTGCAGGAACAGGGATTTAAAGTGTAAAAAGGAAAAAAAACAAAGAAACAAAAACAAGAAGCCAAATGCTCAGTTATTAAAATAAACCAAGATCTCTACAAAACAAAGGCGCCTTAGGTGGCCTGACTTTTTATCAAGTCAAGTAGTTGGCAGTGTGTTCATTGGAGAGAGTCCTCTGTGAGTCCATGCCTCTATGAAACGGATCCATTGGCAATCAAAGCTTACGTCAGGTACTTGCATTCCATAAAGAAGAATGGAACGAATTGTCAAGGCTTACACTGCACAGCATCGTCAGCAATAATAGCACTAATCAAATCACAAGCCTGCTTGTCTAGTGCACGATACATTTTCATTAATTCTTAAAAATTCTATATAAATTGTTGCTAACATTAGAAAATTAGACCTAGACTTTTCTGCTATTTCTAGTTTCTCTTTTTATGTATGCTGTATCTTCTTGCTCTAGGGTAACTTATTAGTAATTAGGGAGAAGCTTCATCAGGGACTTATATAAGATGCTATTTTCAACCTAAACTTTACACCCTCCTTTCTCCATATGTTTTGTAAATCTTTCAAAAGATATTGGTAGTTAAGAACTATTTGGAGGTGTATGAATAAATTATGGAATAATTAGAAAGCTGAGAGACTTGTGGGAATTGGATATATATATATATATATATATATAACACAGGACAGAGGTCAACATTTTTTAGTTACATTTTTGTATCTATATTTTTACAGCTTTATTTTACATCACCTTATGGAACTTTCACCTCTTTGTTGAATCGGCCAGTCCTTAAGAAGCATAGAAATTAGCAGTAGGGATAGGATATTTTAAAAAATTATATTTATGTAAAACAATGACATGCCATAACACATCCAGATTTTTTTAGGACAATCACATGATTAGAAATAAAAATAAAAAGGCAAATAACTGAATGCCAACCTACAGAGACTCCACACTTTCAGTATACCAGGAAATAAAGAACACCCTGTGGCTCAATCAGATTCATTGAGAAATAATATTCCTTTCCTGTAGAGATTTAATGGAACAGAAATGTAAATGATGGGGTCAATGAAAAACCACATATAATCCAGTTTATTGGAGCCTATCCTTAATAAGCAAAATATTGCAAGCTGCAAAAATGTCATCATCTTTGCCTACCATCCAACCAAAGTGAAGTTTATATACAGATCACAGAGCTTTTTTTTTTAAGAACTCAATTATACAGACTTGTTATTTCACTATGGAGACCATTTAATTCTATCACTCTAAATTCCCGAGTAAATAGAATGTCTTTACTGATGTTTTTTCTCACCTGTGTTTTGCAGTTTGTTGATTCCCAGTGTGTATTTTCTGTAGTTATTTGTGAAATAACTTCTTGGTTGCTACCCAGCAGTTCTCAGTGGTTATAAATCAATTCCTTAAAGCAATTAATTTAAAACTTTAAGGCAGTTAATCCAGCCTAAGGCCTCCAAACTCATGGATCACCAGCTGGGTTTATGGAAGCCATCTGGCATATACTGATTTTTCCTTTTTTTCTTTTTAAAATTTGCAACATAGATGGTTCAATCAAGGTCTTTTCTTGAAAGATTCAGGACATAGAATCTCACTCCAAAAGCCATCTAAATGTAGGTAAGTATGGATATATATAAAAACTTAGGATAATAGATTTCATTTGGGGAATAATATTACAGGTTATCCTTGAGGGGAAAATGTCATTTTATGAGTGTCTCTTTCACTTTTCCTACTCCTCCTTATCCATTTTTCTAAGTGTCAGAAAAGTCTACATTTTGATTCAGCAATTCTCAAACTTTTAAGACCCAATAACACTTTTTAAGAACAAAAATTTTATAACTAAGTTTTCTATACTAAAATTAAATTTATAGATTCTGTAGCTTACCTAAATAAAGGAAAACAAACCAATGCAGTGCCATAAATATAAGTTGGATATTAAAACAATAATAAATAATAGTTTTCAGTTTAACTTGAGACATAATTACATTAGAAGTAATGAACTCATGAGATGTTTACAATTCAATATAAAATCACAATGAATGAGGCAAACACAGAAAGATATTTTAATAGATTCTAATTTTGAAGTTCACAAGATGACGGTTTTTAAGTTGCTGTTTCTCACTTTCCTCCTCATCTGAGTAATCAGACCAGAAACTCCTCCATTTAGTCCCCCTTCACGCCTGCACCCTCTGTCTCAGGTCAGAGGTGGAAATTCACATCACAGTAGAGCAACCCACTCACTCTATCCCATAACCATCATAAAAACTCTAAGCTACCCATATCTTTTTGTTCTTGCTTCTCTACAGACATAACCTGAGCCTTCCTCCTTGGAGGAATCTACTTCCTGTTTACTATGCGAGTAATACAATTTATTTCACATTCAGGGGGGCCTGTGTATCATTAGATTCCAGGTTCATAAATCATGGGTGCGGGAGACGTTGTGTCCCTGTATCAGCAGGTGAGTCTAGGTGGCCACATTAAAAAAAAAAAAAAAAAAAGATCAAGTTGTCTATTGTTGATTATTTATATACTAGAAGCCACTATTTTATCATTGAGGGTATGGATTTTTTGAAATGGTAAATAACGTTTAATAAAGTTTGAAGAAAAATTTTACCTATTAATTTTCTGTTTGAAAATAGCTAAGACTTATAGAGTGTTTATTGCCTGTCAAGCACTGTTGTAGGTTCTTTACCTTTTACTCATCACAACATCCCTGATCATCACTATTTTACCAACAGGGGGAACTTGTGCAGGAGGGTAACCTGCCAAGGGCCATGCAGTTAGTGACAGATCCAAAATCTAGAGTCTAGAAGTCAACACACTATATTGGATCTAAGACACTTTTCTTTTATGTGCACTCCAGCTGGACTCTAGCCTGAGGTGATTAAGTAAAAAGTAAGTTTTTCACTCCACACATCTCAGGCAGAACAAGCAACAATTGACAAAGTGCAGGACAGTATAGAGTACTTCACATTGCAGGACCGGGGGCAGCTAACTGCCCATTGGACCTTATCACTGGACACCAACTCCATCGCACAACCTACTGGAGCTGTTAAAATAAAAGCACCACCAAGAATTTACAAAATGCCAAGAGTTGGGAGTATTTTTTTCTGTAGACACTATTGTGTTACATTTTATATGAAAATGAAAGTGTGGGATAACAAATACTGCAAATTGCCTATTTATAAGCATCAAAAAGCTATCTACCGGACAGGGATGAATAGGAGGGAAATGTGATCTTGAGCAAGTCATAAAAATCCCCAGCACGTATACCAGCATTGCATCCCAAGATGGTAGATGTTGGACATTTTTTCAGTGTCTTTATTCAGGGCGTTGGAAGCCTGGAAGACAGGTAGTGTTTCTACAACTGGATGTCGATATTTTTACTTGCCATCCCCAGCATTTTGTTATTAAACAGAGGTCTAGTTTACAGATCCGTCGTTGTCTGCGTTATTTTTGGTCTCACATTTCTACTCTTCCAAGTCAGTAAGCTCTAGACAAAAGCCTTAGCGATTGATAGAGCAATTTGATATCCTTTCTTTAGCATTTATTTAAGCTTATGATCAAAGCAACTGTACTTGAAACTTTCAAAGCACTTGATCTCAAATAGCTTCAGAGATTTTTTAAATTTCAAAAGTCTCCAAATATCACTTAGTCTAAAATTATAAAAATGAAGCTATGACAAAGTCAAATTTACCAAAATATTTGTAAAGTGCATATTTCTCCATGTATTTTTGTCATTCAGGACAAATTATATTGACAACTCATAAAAATATTTAAGTAATGACAAAAGAATTTATTAAGATTTTAAATGTTAATGTTAATATTTTCTCATTATTTTACTTCTGGGTTTCTTTGTGTTTTTAACAAAACTGCTATATATTTGGTATTAAAATTTGACACAGTGAAGTCCGAATTGCTCTTATACCTTAAAAACCATTTTTTCAAGTCTTATACTAATCCCCTATATCACAGTGTTTGACCTTTGGGAACAATAGACTTTTTCTTTGGCTTTTGAATTAATTTAAGAATAACTTTCTACATTCTAATGCGGTAATGAATCACTGAAGGGATACTAGTGGAACAGGAGAATGTATCAATAATTATTTATGACTAATTCAAAATCGTGTAGATACATTGTTTCAAAGTTTGGAGAAATAAACATGGCATTCATCAGTAATGTTTTCATGCCAATGAGATAGAAATCATTGAGCAAATCCTATAGCAAACATCAGTTCTCAGCTGCCATTAGGAAAATGCTGAGCATCTCATTTCCAAGCTCTAGTCAATTTTAATGATATTCTCAAGATCAACTTCCTGTCAGAAGATGCTATAGAAAAAGCAAGACAACAAATACAAACTGTTCTCAATGGGAAATTATTCTCAGACAAAGAGACACACTGTAAAGCTAACAATTAATTATCACCTTTAACTTGGCGATGTTTGACTTTGAAGTAGTGATGAACAACAAAACACAGAAATAAAAAACAGAGACAACTACTCTACCCAAGTTTCTTTTTCCCTTTTAAATAATTTACTTACTTTTTTTTTTTTTATCGATTGAGCCACTTAAAATGCAAACTGTTTCATAGTTTAGTTGAAAGATACTGGACTAGAACTCAAGGGCATTGGATTTCACTTTCAGGATTGTTTGCAGGTCTGTCGTCTATTTTGCTTATTGGGAGCTACATGGGCCCCCTTATATGAGGAGTGAGGTTGCACTAGATAGGGTTTTTAATTTATGTTTGGTGGTGTCCCTTTTGGGCCCTGGTGGCAGTAGAGGGTGGGAGTGTAGGGAGTTGGGTAGCATGATTCTCGGCTTTCCACCTTTGTTTCAAACACAATGGATTTACCTTTGTGTACTTTCCTTGTGACGCTGCTGTATAAGCTTTGATTCGAAGCAGGCATTGGTAATTTACTTCTCATTTTGTAGATGGTTTTTCTCTAAATATTCCTGAAAATGAGAATGGTAAGCCTGAATTTCTTTTCCCAGTGGTAAATAGGCTTTAGTCAAAGAAAACAAAAGGTTAAAGTTTAAGAGGAAAGAGTTTTATTGTGTAATGACTTCCTATGGCTTTGTCGAGGTATATGGATGTTTGTCCCTGGATACAGAAGCCCAGTGTGGGTTTGCTATGCGGGTGATGGTAGGTGATGATTATAAACAATGTGTCAGCTATCTCAGCTCTGACTGCAACTGGTCCTCTCACTACACTCCAGACACCAATTTTGAAGATATAAACTATCAAGGGCTGTGTGACCAGGTGTCTGCCAGTACCTTATCACACATACACCTTCAACTCTGCATGGCTTTCGCCTTCGTTATATATTTTGTTTCTATTTTGAGATTCAAAATAATACCTATTCGTGTTGCATCATTTTCTCCCATTTTCATAAAGGGAGACTTGACTCTGATAGAAACCAAGGACAGTGTAAGAGATAAAACAGCTTTGGCCATAGTTAGCAGCATGTGGGAGTAACTAGAAGGAAGTTGGAATAAGCTACTGTAAGCCTTTTGCAATGGCTCAGAATGTATTATAGGTACAAAAGGAGTGGGGGATTGCAGTGAAGAAGAGTAAATATCAAGATCTTCATTGTGATGCCCTGTAAAGCTTTGTTTCAACTCTTTACAGAGGACCTCTGCAATTCTATATTTACGGTTAGACATTTAATTTATATTCTGTGTACTACGAGTGTGTATCTTCCTATCTCACTGCTATTTTGCCATTTCCCAAGTATAAGTAGTAACAAGGACTCAGTGACTCAGGCTGCTTCAATGCAAGATGAAATTATCATTTACATATTAAAAAGTGGGTATTTTCACACTGAAGATATGAGCTGGTGGTGGAATATGGAGATTAGAAATGAAGGAATGACTTATATTGCAGAGAAGCACATCTTGCCTATCAAAGCCTAGTCAGGGGGAGCATGGGGCTTCAGGAAAGGAACTTGACAGGAGGTGACAGGTCTCCTGGGAAATGAAGTGGAAAACACTTTTCACTAAGACATCAAGTCAAAATGTTCCCCTCATCCCCCCACCCAGCTCTTGCATGAGGCACTAACCACAGAGTGAACAGAGGACTGGGTCCCTAGATACTGTGTTTGATTGAGAGGTCTCAAAGAGAGAACATTCCCACGAATATGCTCACACTGCTGGAATAGAAGTTTCCCATCCTACTGAATGGCTGTATAATCACAGTCTTGGTGGTTTTCACCCCTTCAGTATGTTACCTTTCATTTAACAAAGACAAAGGTTGAAATTTGGTCCAAGTGCTTAGACATAATGGATATTTGGGCCAGAGCTATTACAAGAAGTACATACTTTCTCTGGAGGTATATTTAAATAGAGATGCATCGCTGCACATCTATTTCAAGTTCTGACTAACGTACATTTTCTAAACTTTTTGGCCTCAAAAGCACCAAAGATTGTAATTTGTTGAATCTACAGATACAGTTCCATCAAGTTTGTAGTCTATACTCTTAAACAAGTTAAGCCTATACCTATAGTAGTCTACTACGAGACCTTCACTTTGAACACATGCCAATGGCTTTCCTGATTAATTGCAAAATTTGGATTTGTAGGTCAATGATCTACATGAGGAGTGGATTATGTTAAATGATCGTTAATTCACTATTGATCACTGTTAAAGTCTTTGGCATCCTATGGAGAAACTTCTTTGGAATAATTTATGGGTGTTTATGTCTATTATTAACTTTGAAAAAATCTGCATTTTGTGATTGTTATGTTTGAGATGCTGATGTTCTGTGTGCCTTACCCTTATCCTACTGGTTATTGATATTTTGGTAGAACTTGCTTATTATTAATATAATGAAGAGTAGTTTTCACCAGGGTCAATATGAATTTATTCATTTTAGATCCTTTCTTTTTCAATGTGTGTTTTTAAGGTAATATCCTATTCACAGATGAGATTTACATCTGTCTCTTATGAGTCTAGACCAAGCATGTCTAACTTGCAGCCCATGGGCCACATGCCTCGTTTATTTGGCCCGTGTTAGCCTTTGAGTTTGACATGCTTGCTCTAGACCCTCTTCAGTAGAGCAGTGATAGAAGATTTTTTTTTTCACATGAAGATGACATAGTGGTGTTTCCCCAAAACTAGCATGCAAAGTTACAGAGCAAACTTGGCCTTTCTTTCAAACATAAAGCATTAATTAGTTTCTGTCACATCAAGATAGCCTAAGAAACTGAATCCTCATAATAAAAAAAATATTCACTAATGCATTGACACTTATTAAATTATTCTCTCTAAAGTTTAGAGTCTAAATCCATGTGCATTTCACTCTTGTGATTATTGTTTAATTAGTAGGTATTGTGATCATGCAAAAAATCAAAACAAATTAATGTTAAATTAAAAATCTTGCAAAAGATATAGCATTTTGTGAGTTAAATAAAAATGAGCTTGGGTTACCACTGAAATCACTAGAATAGTTGACTTATGAATTAGAAGAATTAAAAATAAAAGAGAGATAGTTATATATAAACTAGAGGCCTGGTGCACGAATTCATGCAAAGGTGGGGGCCGATTGGGGTTGGGCTAGCTAGGGGTAGGGGCCGTGGGAGGTTGGCCAGCCTGCCCGGCCTCCGATCTGGCCTGTTGGCCGGCCACAGTGTGCATCATAGCAACCAGTCTTTCTGATCATTCGGGTCCTTCCAGTCCTTCCGGTCGCTTGGCTTTTATATATATAGATAATGTAAAATCAAATAATATACTGTATCCTAAAATTTGATGAAATATTTTACACGTTCTTAAATATTTTACAAAATGTTCTGGGTTTTATACTATAATGTTTTTATCATAAAAATAATATGTAGGTGTATCTTTTTCTACTTTAAGTTGTTCACATTAGTGTCATTATGGTCTACTTTATTTGTCCAAAGCAAAATCTGGGAATAATTCTCCCTTAAATGTTTATTTTTATGTTTGATCACTTTCCAGGTTTGTTGATTTTTATTTTTCAGGGCTTCTCTAATCCATTTGTTCTGACTCTTACCACTGATGGTATTCTAAGTCAGTCTCTAATCAACTATCACTTCATTTGTGCAAGCATTCACTAATCATCTTTGGCATTTTGAATCATCTTGGTATAAACTTTGAGTATAGAACTCAGCATATGTGATAAGTTTTTATATTTCTCACTCACTAAATTATTACCTCCTAAATTGTGAGGACCAAGTATTATTTATAAGCTTATCCCAGTGCCTATGAGCAATTGTATTTCAAAACACATTTCTCAAAATAATGTTAACATATCTATCAAGGTCAGAATGAGAAGAGAGAAAAAATATCCAGAACAATTGAGTATAAAACTGTGTTAATTTACAACATAAGATTAACTGAAAAGAAGCTGCTGGTGTTTTAGTCTGTCTTTAGTTCTGATTAAAAAACAAACAAACAAAAAAAAAACAACTTACCAGATTTGAGTGGGCTTAGAATTAGGTGGTTACACTGAGAATGTATAACCTATGGGTGAGAATATGTTGTTAGCAACTTAGAGTAAAAGGCATAAATAAAATAATAACTTCATAGAAAATCAAGAAACAGATTTTTGTTTTGTGGTTTGTGTGCTTTTAACAATTCTGTTGAAAATTCTCTCCATTTAAAAAATTATACAACTATTAGAGGCCTGGTGCACGGATTCGTGCACCGGTGGGGTCCCTTGGTCTGGCCTGCAGGGATCGGGCCAAAACCGGATCCCAACATCCTCAAAGGGGTCCCGGATTGCAAGAGTGAGGTTCTCAGATGACACACCCCTGAATCGGGCTCCCTCCTCTCTGATTCTGGGTGTGTCACCTGAGAACCGCAGTTGCCAGGTTACTGCAGCTCTGCAGCTCCAGCATTGAGTGTCTGCCCCCTGGTGGTCAGTGCACATCATAGGTACTGGCCGGTCGGATGGTTGAATAGTCAGACAGTCCCTTAGACACACATACACACACACACACACACACACACACACACACACACACACATATATATATATATATATATATATATATAAAATTGGGTCTTGTATAGTAAATGATACCTTTACTGATTGTATCAAGCTTTCCCAGGGCTTATGTCATTTAAACATGACAAACATGGAAATAAGTAGGGAAGGTGTTATTTTCCCAATTCTAGAAGATGGCATGGTAGACAGAAAAATGCTCCTGCCCCCATTTGGATGCCCAAGTCTTAATTCCTAGAACTTGGGACTGTTACCTTGCATAACAAAGGGGCATTGCAGATGTGGTTAAGTTATAGGTACTGATTGGGCCCGATATAGTCACAGTGTCCTCATGGGAGGGAGGCAGGAGTGTCAGAGCCCTAGAGGGAGATGTGATGGTGGAAGCAGAGGTTGGAGTGAGGCAGAAAAGGACACAAGTGAGGGGATGTAGGCATCCTCTAGAAACTGCAAAAGGCAAGGAAACTGATCTTCTCCTGGAACTTTCAGAAGGAATGCAGTCTGGTTAACACCTTTGACTTTAGGATTTCTGACCTCAAGAATTATAAAATAATAAATGTGAGTTGTTTTAAGCCCCTAGGTTTGTGATAATTTGTTAAAGCAGTAATAGAAAGCAAATACATATGGGAAAAAAACAAAGATTCAGAAATTATAAATAAGTTTATCCAAAATCTCAAAGGGAATACATTACTGAGTCTAAATCTTTTTTATTTATTTAATTTATTGTAATTACATCTTACCCAGAATATTTTATTTGTTTTTAGGGGGCATCCCATCATCCACATAGAACTTTTATAATACAATTCAAGGTGAAGAAAACCCCAAGGGACATAAACAGACATATATTACAAACTTGGGTTAGGAGAAGTAAAAAACCATATAAATAAGAGAGAGCAAAACTAGGTATGAGAAGAGCCCCTTCCTGTATCAATCAGGATGATGGAGTTAGAGGCAAAAAAGAGTGTTTTAGAAACCAACAGAATCAAAATGATGCTTCAGGTTTCCTTAAATGACCAATAAGTTAAAGCTGAAGTAAATATGCATCTGCTGTTTGTTTATTTGTTTGTTTGTTTGTGTGCCAAACTCAGCATGGCTAGGGATGAACCTGAGGAGGGGGGTGGGGGGGGCGGTGAAGGATTAAATAAGACAGACAAGAGAATAAAGCTGGGGCAAAGTGGGACACTGCTCTTGGATGGAGAGATAGTGCCACAGCCTGCAAGCTGAGTCTTTATTTTATAGCCACATTCCATGAAGAAAAGTAAAGGCATGGTCAAGATGTTTACAATGTTCTTAAGGGTTTTGAATCTACTCAATTACATGCACCTGAACTCTATCAAGCTTTGTTTTGGCAGCACTTGCTGCAATCCCACAGCCTATATCACTTAGCCACCTGGGACCACAGGTTTGGACCATAAGGTCAAGCTTACAACTATAGCCTTTGGCTACAATTGTGCTGGGAGGGCTTTGCTCTCCAAGCTGGGACTTGTACTTGGCTTTGCCATAAGAGGACCGTGCCCTCTCATTGGTTTGAGGCTTGAACCTGTCCAAGCGCTGTAACCACTCTCCACAGTTTGTTTGTTAGAGATGGTTAGTCAGATGATACCACAAGAGGAGACAGAGAAGAGGCTCAGGAAAACAAAGTTTATCATACTCACTATTTCTAGAGACAGCAAACCATGCAGAGCCACCTGAGAAAGCAGAAAACACTGGTGAGGGAAAAGTCTCAGGCATCGCCTTAATGAGGTTTCTGCATGAAAGGCAAGGCAGGGCAGAATAAACAGTTGAAGATTGGCTAGTTCAGTGGTCGGCAAACCATGGCTCGTGAGCCACATCCGGCTCTTTGGCCCCCTGAGTGTGGCTCTTCCACAAAATTCCACGGCCTGGGTGAGTCTATTTTGAAGAAGTAGCGTTAGAAGAAGTTTAAGTTTAAAAAATTTGGCTCTCAAAAGAAATTTCAATCGTTGTGCTATTGATATTTGGCTCTGTTGACTAATGAGTTTGCTGACCACTGGGCTAGTTTAAATAGTTTTGTTGGGTCTTGGAAATAGGGGTAGACAGCAGTTGAGTAGTACCTGGTCTTAGGTGATTAAGGTTCAGGTCTATCGCCTCTTGGAGTGCACAGGCCACATGAGAGGAGAAGTGTTTCTGATCGATTAGTTGGCATATGTAAAGTATACTTTCAGCTGAGCCTTTTGCTGTTTCAGAGAATTGGCCATCCCTCAATGGCCAGTCTCTCCTCAGCCAGAAATTTTTTTTTTTAACAAGTGAAAACATGATAATATTCAGAAAATAGAACATAAATAATAGAGTATGGTAAGAAATCATTATGACTTAGTAACAGAAATTATTACTAAATGCATTAACCATATAACAATGTTTAAATCTGATCAGCAAAATGAACAACTTCATTTACCAAAAATACTTTAAAGGTTGGGGGAAAGTCAGTCAGCAGGAGAAACAGTTTGCCACAGGTCTTGAGCATCCTTGCATATTCTTGCTGAGTGTGCCAGGCTGAAAGCTCTCCTGACTGAGTGGTTTCTATCGGGGGTCACATAGGTAACTATGCAGTTCAAAGAATGACTGCTGTGTAACTGCTCGCTCCCCTGGGTGCATGGGGAGGGGATGAAGGAGGATGAGATACATTGGCATGTTTGCAGTGTGGTACAATGTTAGCTCTTTGGTTAACATATGCTGGGCTTTAGCCCTGGGTATCTCACCTGTGAATAATATCTACCTTGCAAGTAGCATGTACCCTGTCAAAGATAAATAATGCCGGGTGCTAGGTAAAGTGGTAAGGACAGATTTTAATCATAATATACTGTTGCTATAAGGAAAATAGTTCAGCTTGTACTGAACTCAATTTCAATTTGTACAGAGGTGACTGTTTTTAAAGGGAGAATGAGGGAATAAGAAGAGGGGTGAGCCGGGGCGCAGCAGAATCAGTGAAGTAAAAAATTACAAAAGTCAGAAGGGACTGTTGGTCCTTGTGAAAACCACCTGGATGTGCTAGCTGCTGTTCATGGAAATTAGGCTCAGATCCTCCCACAGAGGCTGGGAGTCAGAGGCCTTATCTTCAGGTTGGCTGGCACAAGCAGTGAGTTGTTTTGGTAGCCTTGAATGTCGACAGGCAGGCACTTTAACACGGGCTGGCATTATCCTAGGAATGTGGCCTTGCGCTGTTGGAAACCATATTAGTGTTTTGTTCAAGATTTTATAGGCCAAGCTTGAGGTCTGGTTGAGAACAGGGCCCAGAAGATTCTGGTCAAGGAGAGAATCTTTGCCAGCCTTGACCCATCTCTTCACTTTCGTGGAACTGAGGGCAAGGGGAACTGGTGAAAATATGCTGATACTTATGCTCTTCGCTGTTGTGCTATAATAGTCTTTTCTCTCTTATTCATAAGTTTTTGTCTTCTTCAAACTCATGACACTGGCAAGGATATATTCTCTTGTAAGTAGGATGCAGTCTCAGAGTGTTCACAGTTTTGTTTTGTTTTTAAATCCTATGTTTTCTTGATTTTAGAGGGAATCAAAGGGAGAAAGAGAAAAAACATCAATGTAAGAGAGAAACATCGATTGGTTGCCTCCCATACTCACCCTGACCTTGGATTGAACCTGCAATCTGGATATATGCCCTGACCAGAAATCAAAGTCGGGACCTTTTGGTTTATGGGACAATAGTTGCTCGAACCAACTGAGCCACACTGGCCAGGGCCCTTCACAGTTCTTAACAGCCATCAACTTAGAGAAAATATTTGTTATACCTAATACTAATAAAGACTTAGTATCAATTACATGTAAAGAGTTCTTGTGAATCAGTAAGAAAATAAAAAACAAAATGGAAACATGCATAAGAAAGGCTTGGTCATTTTAAATAGGAGAAAAATATTGAACACGCACATAAAATATGTCTTAGCTTCATTTATAATTAGTGAAATTATAAATAAGATCACAATTGGATAAGATTTTACACTATTTAGTTTGGCCACAAATAAGATGTGTGACAATACCCAGTTTTGGATAAGATATGGAACAATGGAAAATTGCATGATTTGTTGCTTCAAGTATAAATTGATAAAAAAAACCAAAGCCCCACTTTGGAACAGAATAGCATTTAATACTTTATACAATATAGTTCCCCTTTTCCACAGGAGATAAGCTTCAAAACCCACAGTGGATGCCTGAAACCATGGATAGTACCAAGCCCTATATATACTATGATTTTTCTTATACATACATACTTATGATAAAGCTTAATTTATAAATTAGTAGCAGTAAGAGATTAACAGCAGTAACTAACCAAAAGGTGGAAAGTGAAACCATGGATAGGTGCTGGGAACTACTGTATTACTTCGTTATCTTGCAAATGAAGGCTAGCAAAATATACCGCTCAATATGTGACTGTAGATGTTTTCAAGAATGTCACCCCAAAATATGCCCCTTTGGCATATTGATTGTTTTGATCTGTAGGCACTTGAAAACTGCTAGTGGATGGGGAAGCTTTCCCTGAACTCCTCTTTTCTATTTAAAGGCAAATGCTCCAAAAGTAGTCCCATTGCCATAGGGCTACCTGCAAGTTTCATCATTCGGGGCAGATGGACACTTATCACAGAAGAGGAGACTAAACGTGGACTCCACACCCAGACAAACTTTGTCACACACTATCAGACCTCCAGTCTATTCTTCTAAGGGCCTATTCAGCTTCCCTAAAAATAATTTCCTCCCCGCTCAGCTGTGTACATCCCCTTTCCCTGTTAAGCTTGAATTCTAAGCCACCTCAGCGAGTTATTCATTTCTACCTGGGTATCTTTCATGCATATGTGAGGCATACATGTCAAGCAACTTCTGTTTGCTTTTCTCTTATTAATCTGTCTTTCAGTACAGAGGTCTAAACCAGAACTCAGAAGAGTAGAGGGGAGACTGTTTTTCCTCCCTCACACAAGAATGCAGCAGGGGACATGCAGACGATTATTAACAGCAATGCTGCTTATAAGGAAGTAGACTAAGTGTCACCCCAATGTCCATTGATAAGAGGTAATATGAATATTGAATTAAATAAATGTTTTATAGCTGTGATATTGAACAAACTAAAGGCATACTCATTAATGTGAGTGCATCTTAGACAAATAAATGTGGACCCCAAAAGCAAGATTTAGCATATTACACTTTATATATGAAATCCAAAATGAGTCTTGGCGGGTGTGGCTCAGTTGGTTGGGCCTCATCCTGTGCACAGAAAGGTTGCCAGTTCAGTTCTGGTCAGTGCACCTGCCTGGGTTTCAAACTCGGTCTCCAGAAGGGGGCATGCAGGAGGCAGCCAACCCATTTTTCACTATCACATCAGTGTTTCTCTCACTCTCTCTAAAAATTAATAAACTATTATTTTAAAAACATCCAAAATTATACATGTTAACTTATTGAGTGCAGGCCATGGACCCAAAATTCAATGAAATTGTTTAGTACCACGACAGGGATACAAAATTTGAAGTAACATACTAGTACATCTATAGTCAATCTTATTGGTAACATTCAATTTAAATATGGTAATGTGGTCATGGGTATTTATTTCTATTATATTTTGTAACATATCTATCTATATATTACAAATCAAATACTGCATATAATTTAAACAGCATGATAAATCAAACCTGAAGAATTTATACTGTACATAGAGGGAAAACAATGAATTTATAATTTGGGTATAAAAACATAGTTTCTGTACTGTCTAAGAAAATAACTGTATGGATAATTTCACTGAGTTCCTGAATTTCATGACAGTATCTTTTTTTTTTTTTTTTTTTTTTTTTTTACAATTCTAGGGCATTTTCTTATTCAGATCTCATAAGTCTAAAGTTTTTGTTCTATCACTTAAACCTGAAAAGCCGTAGAAAAAGTTCTCCTGTTCCAAAAATTATTTTGGTCCTATTCTAACCAGTGATCTCTAACCATTTAATTATTGTATTAGATATGCTCTCAAACCCAAGGTCAAACAGCATTTTAAACATCAGAGTCAGCACTTGCATTCACTCATTATACTAGCTTCTCACTGATATATACTTTAGATCGATGCTTGTTTATATCAAATTCTGGAACATAATATGCATGTCTGGAATGTATTAGTAAATATAGTTATAGAAACTTATAATTTCCATGTATTATTTCTTTGAAAATATTTATTTTTTTACCTATAGTATTTATATTGATATCTTATGCTAAGTGCCCAGTCTTACACACCTGAATAGAATCAGGAATGTGTTAACTCATCCTGAGTTCATGGAAATAAAGTTTCTCAGGAAATTTGTGCATTGCCCTAGATGTGAATTAAGTTTGTTTTTACAGTATATGTGTATATCTTTGCTAATTCTAACTTCCATGCTCTGTAGTGCATACAAAAATGTAAGAGCGTTAAGTTAGTGTTATTCTAATCTAAAAGACCTAATTACTACTGTACAGTGGTTTTCTTTTCAAGGTGTTTCAACAAATCAGCTGTAAGTCAAGCATGGCAAGTCATTAATCCTTGTTAGTTTTCCTTCAGGTACAGGAAAAATCAAACTTCCCAACTCCAAGAATTTGGCTCACCCTCAATAATAAAAACATAACGAATTTATTTTTCATTTTACCAAGAAAAGTACCTTTCTCATAAATTTTGTGAATGGGAACTCTTCACAGAATAGAATTTTGTGAGCATTTATTTTAACCCATTAGTCCCTTTGGATGTTTTTACTTTGCCAAATGTGATGGGAGTGAAGCTCTTCAGGGATTGATTGCTGAGCTGGAGGGGGTAAATGTTCTTTGCAAAACAATGAACTCTGAGTTTATCTTTACCTGGTTCTTAACGTGGGTCTGCTTCTTCTCTTAAAGTCTAGCAGTACATTTAACATGGTTGTATAATGTATTCTAGAAAGATGATTTTTAATGATAGTGGACATGTTTCAAATGAGGTAAAGAAAGGTATTTTCTCTACTCAGTTCATTTTTCTTCCTTTTGAGGATCTACATTTGAGTAAATTGATGCAGAGTGCGGAACACCTTCTGTGGGGATTTCCTGTGATAATTTTGGCATTTCCAGTGAACCATAATGTATTTTATTGCTTACCTTTGTAAATGTTTTCTGGTTTCACCGAAAAGTTGCATAACCTGCCTCCTAATCCTAAAGGTGGTTAAAATAGTTTAGTTACCTTGTAAAATTAATTATATCCTCTTACTATATAAAATTATACATTTTGAAAACATGATTTATTTTAACATGCTATTTATAATAAAAATATTTATTTTCCATGAATTTAGCTTTTTCAGTTTTGTTTGTTTATAAAAGAGAAAAACTAGAATAATAAACCTTCCATCTTCAGAGATCACTGTTTGGTACAGATTCTTCAACCTCTATTATGAAGGCAGTCGCATAAAACAACTTGGCGCATAAATAAATTCATGGAGGCATCTTTAAACTGCATTAAATAGCTGTCAATAAAAAGTATGACAATGGAGGGTAGAGGGAGAATTTTTAAAGTGATGTAGGTGAACTCCCTTATGATCGAATGGGGAAAATAAATATGAAAGCTTCCCTTATAATGAAACATAGTAATACTAGATAAGATTTTGAGCATAGCATGTACATTAGACAGATAAGCACCTTAATTTCCTACACAGAAAATAAAAAACAGCACAGAGTCCCAGATTTACTGTGATATTGTCATTATCATCAAGGAGGTAGTGCTCCCCCCTTTTTATTTTAGCATTTGGAAGTATTTCCTTGAAATCTGAGAGAGAAAAACGTAAGTTATTTTGTAATTCATGACTATGGACCCCACTGGAAATCAAGGATCCTTCTTTCACCCAGAATGATTGGACAGGCTGAACTAGTCAGGCTCAGGGCTGAGGAATTTCCCCCTAACACTCAGTCGGTGGTCTTTGGTGATGACACAGTAGTGAGAGCCAAGATGTAGCACAGAGAATGGAATTATCCTGGGTGTGAAACTTGAAACAATCTCCAAGAAAATACATGCATCAATGTATTGCAAAACACTTGACATGAACAAATGATAGTGATTCCTGAAAGACAGGGCTAATACACCGTGAGCCCTACATTGTTGAAGCATTCTCCCTACCCGGCCTAAGAGAACTTCCAGGAATCAGTGCAGGGAAAGGAAACTAATAGTCTCCTCGGATTGGGAAGATGTTGCTGAGAGTCTGGGTCAATCAAGGTGGCTTGATCGGATGAGACTGTATACCAGAGAAGAGATAACTGCATAGAGGGAGAATCCAGAGATCTTCAGATATTTCTCCTGTCGTATTTAACAGCGTATTGATCAGCATATACAAGGGTTTACAATTGTGATTATGAGG
The DNA here is from genome assembly GCF_027574615.1 of Eptesicus fuscus. Classification (NCBI taxonomy): domain Eukaryota; kingdom Metazoa; phylum Chordata; class Mammalia; order Chiroptera; family Vespertilionidae; genus Eptesicus; species Eptesicus fuscus. The sequence continues at coordinate 37,801,049 of NC_072478.1, read as the reverse complement.
GACAGTTTATTCTTACATTATTATTTATTATATATTGTATGATTTAGATAATCACAACTGTAAACCTAGTTTTTCACACCTCTGTATATATTGCTTGTGTATTTATGAAGATAGAAGGCTCTCAAGTTCATGCAGTTTACACAATTGCAAACCTAATAAAGGGCAAGCCATTTCCGTGGGCTTCAGAGTACTCCTCTACCATATTGCCACTTTAAGGAAAATACAATATTCTGAAACTTGTTTTTCAGCTTTTGCATTATTCTTAATTTATTATATAGATATGCTGTGTGTGAAATGGGTAACATTCAGAAATATTTTATTTTATGTTTTACTTGAAAAATTATATTTTTAAAAGGGGTACATGAAAATGCATATGTGTATTTTAAAACATTTTATTTCTTCTGTTGGAAATATGCATTCAGTTATGACTAAAAACTATAGTGGAGGGGCAGCATTGGGCATACACACACAGACACACATACATGAACACAAAAGGTCCTTACCACCTTTAAAACTCTTACTTACACAAAAACTGATTTTGAATTTTGAAGATCCTTCTATTATAAAAATATATAGAGATATTAGGAAAATAGTAATCAAATAAGCACACTAAATTATGAATACCTGAGGCATCTTTGTATTTTTAATATTAGGAAATTATATATTTGGAGAGAAAACGTGAGAGAGGAGAGAAAAGATCTCAAAAGCAACCATCTTATTGTGTTTATCTTTACTTAAGCATCTTATTGTGTTTATCTGAATTATAAGTTAAAACATATTAAAATATTAAAGTTTAAAAATGGCTAAGTTAATATTTCCATTTACTTTAACAATATATCTATACTATTTTTTTGAAGCAAAGTTTGTCATGAGATTCAATATGCTCCCTTAAATTGAAATTATGGTTCATTATTTTTCAGTCTGGAAATGTAAAGTAAGTAGTTACTTGAATATATCTATATTATTATGCTTTTTGATAAAACTGTGAAATGGTCTAGAAATAGACTGGTGGCCTGGCAGTGTGCCAATACCATTGCTACTTGTGTCAATTTAATGAAAATGACTGAAAAGGCATTTAAGAACTAAAAGTAGGTGTAATGTAATGCATTTATGGAATGTTGATTTATTTGTAATTAATGAAAATATCTATCTACTTCATCTATGCCCTTGTCAAATTTAAAAATATTTTATTTTTTATTTTTTTTAACTGTTTTTTTTTTTATTTTTTTATTGAGGTATTATATGTGTACATATCTTACTATTACCCCCCCACCCCACACCCACACATGCCCTCTCCCCCAGAGTTTTGCGTCCATTGTTTATGCTTATATGCATGCATACAAGTCCTTCGTTTGATTTCATAACTCCCCCACCTCTCCCAAACTTTCCCCCTGTAATTTGAAAGTCTGTTTGATGCTTTACTGTCTCTGTATCTATCTTTTTGTTCACCACTTTATAATGTTCTTTACTATCCCTAAATGAGTGAGATCATGTGGTATTGTTCTTTCATTGACTGGCTTATTTCACTTAGCATAATGTTCTCCAATTCCATCCAGGTTGCTGCAAATGATGAGAATTCCTTCTTTTTTATGGCAGCATAGTATTCCATTGTGTAGATGTACCACAGTTTTCCGATCCAGTCATCTGCTGATGGGCACCTAGGCTGTTTCCAAATCTTAGCTATTGTAAATTGTGCTGCTATGAACATAGTGGTGCATATATCCTTTCTGATTGGTGTTTCTAGTTTCTTCGGATATATTCCCAGGAGTGGGATTACTGGGTCAAATGGGAGTTCCATTTTCAGTTTTTGAGGAAACTCCATACTGTTCTCCACAGTGGCTGCACCAGTCTGCATTCCCACCAGCAGTGCACGAGGGTTCCTTTTTCTCCGCATCCTCGCCAACACTTGTTGTTTGTTGATTTGTTGATGATAGCCATTCTGACAGGTGTGAGATGGTACCTCATTGTTGTTTTGATTTGCATCTCTCGGATAATAAGTGACTTTGAACATGTTTTCATGTGTCTCTTGGCCTTTCTTCTGTCTTCTTTTGAAAATATTCTGTTTAGGTCTGTTGCCCATTTTTTTATTGGATCATTTATCTTCCTCTTATTAAGTTGCATAAGCTGCCTGTAGATGTTGGAGATTAAACCTTTATCAGTGATAGCATTTGCAAATATGTTTTCCCATGCAGTGGGCTTTCTTGTTGTTTTGTTGATGGTTTCTTTTGCTGTAAAAAAGCTTTTTATTTTGATGTAGTCCCATTTGTTAATTTTCTCTTTAGCTTCCATTGCCCTAGGGGCAGTGTCAGTGAAGAAGTTCTTGTGGCATATGTCTGAGATTTTGTTGCCTGTGGATTCCTCTAGTATTTTTATGGTTTCCCGTCTTATGTTTAAGTCCTGTATCCATTTTGAGTTTATTTTTGTGTATGGTGTAAGTTGGTGATCTAGTTTCATTTTTTTGCATGTATCTGTCCAGTTTTCCCAACACCATTTATTGAAGAGACTGTCTTGACTCCATTGTATGTTCTTGCCTCCTTTGTCAAATATTAATTGAGCATAGTGGTTTGGGTCGATATCTGGGTTCTCTATTCTGTTCCATTGATCAATATGTCTGTTCTTGTGCCAGTACCAGGCTGTTTTGAGAACAGTGGCTTTGTAATACAGCTTGAAATCTGGTATTGAGATCCCACCTACTTTATTCTTCTTTCTGAGGATTGCTGAGGCTAGTCGGGGTCTTTTTTTATTCCAGATGAATTTTTGGAGAGTTCTTTCTAGGTCTGTGAAATATGCTGTTGGTATATTGATGGGGAGTGCATTGAATCTGTAGATTGCTTTGGGTAGTATGGACATTTTAATGATGTTGATTCTACCAATCCAGGAACATGGTATGTTCTTCCATCTGTTTACGTCTTCCTCTATCTCTTTTTTCAGTGTCCTGTAGTTTTCTGCATATAGGTCTTTTACCTCCTTAGTTAAGTTTATTCCTAGGTATCTTAATTTTTTTGGTGCGATGGTAAATGGGATTGCTTTTTTAGTCTCGCTTTCTGTAAGTTCATTATTGGTGTATAGAAAAGCCATAGATTTCTTGGCGTTAATTTTGTATGCCGCTACATTGCCGAATTCATTTATTAAGTCTATTAGTTTTTTGATGGAATCTTTTGGGTTTTTTATGTACAATATCATGTCATCTGCAAATAAGGACAGCTTCACTTCTTCTTTTCCAATTTGGATGCCTCTTATTTCTTCTTCTTGCCTAATTGCGATAGCTAATACTTCCAGTACTATGTCAAACAGGAGTGGTGAGAGTGGGCATCCCTGTCTTGTTCCTGTTCTTAGGGGAAATGGTTTTAGTTTTTGCCCATTGAGTATGATGTTTGCTGTGGGTTTATCATAAATAGCTTTTATTATGTTGAGGTATGAGCCTTCTATTCCCACCTTGTTGAGAGTTTTTATCAAGAAAGGGTGTTGGATTTTGTCAAATGCTTTTTCTGCATCTATTGATATGACTATGTGATTTTTATCTCTCAATTTGTTTATGTGATGTATCACGTTTATTGATTTGCGGATATTGTACCATCCTTGCATTCCTGGAATAAATCCTACTTGGTCATGGTGTATGATCTTTCTGATGTACTGCTGGAGCCGATTTGCTAGAATTTTGTTGAGGATTTTGGCATCAATGTTCATGAGGGATATTGGCCTGTAATTCTCTTTCATTGAGTTGTCTTTATCTGGTTTTGGTATTAGGGTGATGCTGGCTTCATAGAAGGAGCCTGGAAGTGTTCCTTCCTCTTGAATTTTTTGGAATAGTCTGAGGAGGATAGGTTTTAGTTCTTCCTTGAAAGTTTGATAAAACTCTCCTGTGAAGCCATCTGGCCCCGGGCTTTTGTTTGCCAGAAGCTTTTTGATGACTGCTTCAATTTCTTCCATAGTTACTGGCATGTTGAGCTGTTTAGAATCTTCCTGATTGAGTTTTGGAAGGTTGTATTTTTCTAGGAATATGTCGATTTCCTCTAGGTTGTCCAGTTTGTTGGAATAGAGTTGTTCGTAGTATTTTGTAACAATCCTTTGTATTTCGTCGGGATCTGTTGTTATTTCACCTCTTTCATTTCTGATTTTGTTTATTTGGGTCCTCTCTCTTTGCTTCTTGGTGAGCCTGGCTAGAGGTCCATCAATCTTGTTTATCCTTTCAAAGAACCAGCTCTTGGTTTTGTTGATCTTTTGTATTGTTTCTTTGGTCTCTATGTCGTTTATCTCTGCTCTGATCTTTATTATTTCTTTCCTTCTGCTTACATTGGGCTTATCTTGTTGCTCTCTCTCTAACTCTTTGAGTTGTTGGGTTAGGTAATTTATTACCATTGTTTCTTGTTTTTTGCAGTAGGCTTGTAGAGCTATGAACTTCCCTCTCAGGACTGCTTTCACTGTGTCCCATAGATTTTGGATTGTTGTGTTTTCATTGTCGTTTGTTGCCATGATGTTTTTTATTTCTTCCTTGATGTCTTTGGTAACCCAGTCATGGTTTAATAGCATGCTGTTTAGTCTCCAAGTGTTTGATTTCTTTGGGTTGTTTTTATTGTAGTTGATTTCCAGTTTTATGCCACTGTGATCTGAGAAGATACTTGATATGATTTCTATCTTCTTGAATTTGGAGAGACTTTGCCTATGTCCTAACATATGGTCTATCTTTGAAAATGACCCATGTGCACTTGAGAAGAATGTATATTCTGTGGCTTTGGGATGAAATGTTCTGAAGATGTCGATTAATTCCATCTATTCTAGTGAGTCATTTAGGATTGATGTTTCTTTGCTGATTTTTTGTTTAGAGGATTTGTCCAATGGTGATAGTGGGGTATTGAAGTCTCCTACTATGATTGTATTACTGTCAATCTCTCCTTTGATATCTTCCAGGAGTTTTTTAATGTATCTTGGTGCTCCTGTATTGGGTGCATATATGTTTACCAGAGTTATTTCTTCTTGTTGGATTTCTCCCTTTAGTATTATGAAGTGGCCTTCATTATCTCTTGTTATGTCCTTCACTTTGAGATCTAATTTGTCAGATATAAGTATTGCAACCCCAGCTTTTTTTTCATTTCCATTTGCCTGGAAAACCTTTTTCCATCCCTTTACTCTCAGTCTGTATGCATCCTTTTTTTTGAGGTGGGTTTCCTGTAGACAGCAGATATCTGGGTTTTGTTTTCTTATCCAGTCTGTTACCCTGTGTCTTTTGATTGGGGCATTCAATCCATTTACATTTAAAGTTATTATTGATAGGTACTTATTTGACGCCATTTTTATTCTATACCCCTGTGTACCTACTTTGCTTCCTATTTCTTTCTTTTTTTTTTTTTTTACAGCAGACCCTTTAGCATTTCTTTCATTGCTGGTTTGGTGGTGATAAACTCCCTTAGTCCTTTTTTGTCTGTGAAGCTCCTGATTTCACCTTCAATTTTGATTGATAGCCTTGCTGGGTACAGTATTCTTGGATTTAGACCCTTCCTTTGCATGACTTGGTATATTTCATTCCATTCCCTTCTGGCCTGATGAGTTTCTGTTGAGAAATCAGTTGCTAGTCTGATGGGGGTTCCTTTGTATGTAACTGTCTGTCTCTCTCTGGCCGCTTGTAAGATTCTTACTTTGTCGTTGGTGTTTGCCAACTTAACTATAATGTGCCTTGGCGTCGGTCTTTTGGGGTTCATTTTGCTTGGAACTCTGTGAGCTTCTTGGATTTGTGTGGGTTTTTTCTTCCCTATATCAGGGAAGTTTTCTGTTATTATTTCTTCAAACAGGTTTTCTATTCCTTGCTCAGTTTCCTTTCCTTCTGGCACCCCTATTATCCTGATGTTGTTTTGTTTTGTATTGTCCTGAAGTTCCCTTACGCTCTCCTCAATCTTTCTAATTTTTGTTTCTAGAAGCTGTTGTAATTGGGTATTTTTTTCCATCTTGTCTTCTAGCTCACTTATGCGGTCCTCTGCTTCATCTAGTCTACTCTTGATGCTTTCTATTGAGTTCTTTACAGCAGCGATGTCATTTTTCATTTCTTCTTGGTTCTTCTTCATTTCTTCTTGGTTCTTACTCATATTGTCGAATTTGTCTTCCATCCTTTTCAGCCACTTTATGACCATTTCTCTGAATTCTTTCTCTGATAGGTTGTTTGCCTCTAAATCGTTTACTTCCTTTTCTGGTGATGCCTGCTTCTCTTTCCTGTGGGGGCTGTTTCTTTGTCTCCTCATGGTCTCTCTTCTCCGGATGTCTGGTTATATAGATTTCTCTCTCTGGCGTTGATTTAAAGGTATAAGATACAACACAACCAGGCACAACAGACAAGGCACTGAACAGAATTGTATTCACGATATTAATAACCTCCAATAAAGGTAACCACCAGTGAAAGACAAATTAGGGAATAGGAGTGGAAGAGGGAGAGTAAAAAGAAAGAACAACAACGAAAAAAAAAAAAAAACAAAGAGTGTGAATCTGAACTTGGGAAAAGAGCAGAAAGAAAGAAAAGAAAAAGAAATAACAGAAAAGAAAAAGAAAAGAAAAAAAAAAGTAAGAGAGACAAGAATGATACTAAGAGAGAAAAGGGGAACAAACTATATATATGGGGAGTAAACTCCACTAGAACAACCACTATTCCCAGCAAATTCCAGCAACACGAGCCTGGAGGTTGATACAAACTGCAACAGCAGCTAATATCAAGTGAGGCAAGGGAAAACAAAAGTAAAAAACAAACAAAAACAAAGCAAACAAAAGAACCAACCAAACCAACAAAAAGAATAATCAAAACAATCTCATAAAAAAGCATAAAAATTCAATCTAATCAACATTCAAGCAAACAACAACAAAAGGCCCGAGAGAAAAATAATTTTTTTAAGGTAGCGTAGAGAGAGGTTTGTATGGATTTGGAGCAGGGGGTTGGGAATTAGATATATAAGTAGGGTGAAGTTTTAGCAGGGAGTAAACTGAAAAAGTAGGGAAAATCTAAAGCCAGAAAGGGTTAAGATAAACTGGGGACCAAGGGGGAAAGGTTAGGAGGAGAGTGATGGCATAATGTTAGCTTTGAGATAGGGTAAAGCGATTGTAAGGGAAAGATGCAAATCAAATGTAGGACACTAATCCAAAAATAAAAGAAAGAGAAAATCAAATGACATTAAAAAAAAAAAAAGTAAAATAATAGTAATAATAGTGCTGATTGAAAATAAAAATGTAATAATTAAAAAGTTGAAAATCGAGTGAGGAAAAAGAAAAAAAAAATTAGTTTCTTAAGTAAAAGATGCAAAAAATGAAAATAAAAGATATGAGAATAAAAAATTTAAAAAATTGAAAAAAGAATTGAAAATTAAAAAATAGGAAGACTAAAATGTGCAGTAGCGGCTGTCATTCACTTCCTCTATTATTCTGTTTGGTACGCCTTTTTCCCAGTCTGGGCGGTATTTCAGTTCAGCTTCATTCCAGGGCTCCTCAGTGTTGGAAGCCAGTCCTGCTTTTTAAGCCAGCCGTGTCTTAATTTCTCGTATTTATTTTTTATTACACCAGAGACAATTAGCATTTCAGCCCCTGGGTGGCAGTGTTTCTGAATTGACTTCCGGGCCTCTCTAGCACTTTTTTTTTTTTTTCTCCCCTCTATGGCACTCACTACCGGTTTGTGGAGGTGTGAGCCTCAGAGCTTGTGGAGGTGTGCGCCTCAGAGCTGCCTCTCTGATGGTCACATGCAGCTCTGGTCTCCAGGTTCCGAAAAAACACCTTCCCCCTGCAGTCTTTCAGGGTTTCCACCTGGGTTTTTCTATGTGTTGGGCTTAGCAATCAGAGTCGGAAAGAGCCCAGGTGTGCGGACCGTGGGTCTGTGCACCAGGCTAAGGAGCCTGTACTCCTTTGAAAATTCTCAGTCTGACCCTCCTCGTCAGATTAAAATGAGTTGCTTTCAAGAGGTCACTTCTGTTAGCAGCTCAGAAGACCCCCCTCCTCATTCACGGATCAAGGCAGTTCCAACTGCCGCCGATTTTTCTAGGCACAGACCTCCCGGCTCCTGCCGGTCCTGCGGCTGCCGCGCTTCCCTCACCCAGCGCTTCCCTCACCCACAGCGGGGATTAGAAACCGCCCCTCATTTCAGAGGAAATCTGACCTTTCCGTGGTGCAGTGAAGAGTTTCTTTGAATCTGAATGTTTGCGCTGATAGGGGACCGGTGGTCTGGTGCTCCCAGCAGTTCAGTGTTTGCAGTTGTCGCGGAAAGTCAGGTTTCCACTAAAATCCTCCTTTCCTTGCAAGATGGCGAGGCGCCCGGCGAGCCGGCAGCTCAGGAAGGGGACCCAGCCCCTGTGGGTGCTGCGCGGTCAGAGGAACACTGCCCAGCACTCCCCCGCCTTCTCCTGGAGTTTAGCTGTCCCTTGGCTCGCCCACATACACTCCCTCTGCGAGCCTCTGCTGCTCCGACTCTCCGCCCCAGGAACAGACTCCAAACCCGACTCTATTCCATCGCCATTTTCTCCTTCTCCAAAAATATTTTAAATATTTTTGAATATTGATGAATAATTAATTGCAATCAAGGCATCCTTCATTGGAAGAATGGATAAACAGATTATAGTACAAATATACAACAAAAAAGTATTCAGAAATAAGTGGAAAGTATGTTGTTGATTCATGCAACACAATGGCTAAATCTTAAATGCATTTTGTTAAGTAAAAGAAGGGAGACTCAAAAGACTGCATTTTATATCATTTCATTTATATGACAAAATGGAAAGCAAAACTATCATGACAGAAAACATATCAGTAGTTTCCTAGGGGTTTAGAAAAGGGGGGAAATGGTTGAGTCCAAGGGATACACAGTGGAAATTTTAGGGTGATGGAACTGTTTTAAAACACTAACAGAAGTAGAAAATGCATGACTCAATGCATTTGTTAACATCAATACAACTGTACATCACAAATGTTTCAATGTACAGACATTCAAAAAAGCAACCAAGATTTCAGGGATCTATGGATGGAATGTAGTCTGTGATAAATAAATCTGACTGTTATAAATGTGTGGGATAACTACACTGAAAAAGTAAATAAAGGAGCTGGCTTTTAAGCAACACTGCAAAATGGTGTTTTGACTGAAAATTATAAGGGTAAATACAAAAGTAACTGTGCATAATCACTGTACTTTAGTTGGCAACTTTTCCCCATAGGGCTCAGGTCAATGATTTTGAATCAGCTTTACATGTACTGGCATTGAAAAGTAGATGGACAGTGAAGAGTGGTGGTTAGGTTTCTCTCTGTAAGAGTACAAAGTTATAGGTAAGCAAAATGGAACCTTGAGGTACTAGACTAGAGTCAGTATACACTCATATAGAGTGTATGATAGTTAAGGAAAATCATGAATATGTGAATATATATGGATCAGCACATTCTTTCCCTAGTCTATCTGCTGAGCAGGCCAAGAAGTAGTGACACCCAGGAACAGCAGGTACTCCCAGTGCCCAGATTTTGATTTCTAAACACCATATAAATCCAAGTAAAAGAACCAGGACTCCTTTGAGAAATGACATATAGTAAGGCTAATATAAGAAGATCCAGGAGCATCTTATAGTATCAGAACATAAGGACATGTTTTTAAAGTAAAAGATACATAGGAGCCAAACAGAAGGAATTCCTAATAGCCAAAGCTGGAAAAAAAAAAAAAAGAGCAACAAAACACGAACATAATATTGAATTATAATCCAAAGTATGAAATACATATCCATATTGATATAAAATAAATACATGTAAATGGGGACAATAGACAATTCCCTTTCTTCCAATTAGTACATGCACTTGCTCCCCATCAGCAGGAGGAGCTTAGCCCCCGCCCCCCTCCTTTTGATGCTGGGCTGTATTTAGTGACTCATTTCCTAAGAACAGAGTATGGCAATAGAAAATTCACAGTGGGGAAACCTCATGTACACTACCTTCATCAAGTGAACAAGGTTAACGCCACGAGTAGATATCAGATGCCCTTCTGATGGCAAATGTAAAGGGCACCTCATCTCAATGATAACTCCTTCCAAAATCCCATAAGCCACGTCTGTTTGTAAGGAAAACATCAGACATCCCAATTTGAAGGGCATTCTCCAAATACCTGACCAGTACTCCTCAAAACTGTCAAGATCATGAAAAAAAAGGACAAACAGAAATTCTCACCGACTGGAAGAGATTAAAGAGACATGGCAACTCAATGCAATGTGGTATCCAGATTAAACCTCAGAACAACAGCAACACAATGGGGGCATTGATGGAAAAAACTGGTGAAATTCAAGTCAAGTATGGAGTCTAGTTAATAGTGATGTATTAAAGTTGGTTTCTTAGTCTTGACACATGCACTGTGGTAAGATAATACCATTGGAGGTAAAGGAAGTTGAGGGTGCAGGATAACACTCTGCACTATCTTTGCAACCTATCTGTGAACCTGAAAAAAATAATTCCAAAGCAAAATACTTAATAGAAAAATGCACGATAACCACAAAGCTACGTTCTGCAAGAATTTGGTTTTATTTCTCTCTCTCAAATCCGGTCTTGGAAACTCAGAGTACATATTTGGAAGCATGCTCTTGCTTGTAGAGCTGAACTGGCTTACTAACAGGCTATGTACCTTCATGTGAAAACCACCTGACAGCTTGATCTGTAGGTGGTGTGCCAATATAATGAGGTGGCCTTGGGTGTTAAAACTCATGGAATGCTTGCAGTTGTAAAAATCACAGGGTCTACTGCCAAAACCTGACAGTAACAGGCCCCAGAGAGAAGTGAAATAATGTGGAAAATATTAGAAATTCAGAGAATACCAACATAAAAACTAAACTTTATACTCACTGAATCATCCTGTCTAGTTTACAAAGACATTTTTATTTCTACTCAGGAGTAAGTTACCCAATTTTTCTGAGAACCAGATGTTGTTTATTGCATTGTACATATTTCACAGCTTGATGCTATAGGAATTATTTCTGAATTTCTATATTAGAAAAAAGTGTCCTATTGTTAAAAATAAAGGTTTGTAAATATAAATTCCTGGAGAAACTCTGCTTTTAGTTGTGAAGATGAAGTGCTGCCATAGTTTCCCTTGCATTAGGGACCTGATGGCCTCCACTTGCTTATATACGATCAAGTGCTAAATAATAACCTCTCTTCCACCCATGTCCTAATCAATGAAAGGCTTATTTTCACTATATGCTGCCATTACTTTTTAAATGTTTTGCCGTCTTTTTCAAGCCAATGCTACTTAGAAAATAAATGATAAAATAAAAGGGTACTTAAGAAAAATATATATGGGTTCTACATTCTTTAACACACATTTGGGGTGAGATCTCAGAGTTCTGAATTTTTCAAATTTTATGAGGATAACTCATTACTTATACCACTTATTGCATGATATCTTGCCTGTACATTAATAGTTTTGCAGCAAAGTTTATGAATATTTACAGTGAGTGAAATGAATAATGGCTTTGAAGGTTTTGGCAACAAATGAGTTCAGGTCTCTATAGTTTTTGCCACAATATAGGCTCAAACCCTTACCAGTTTGCACAACATCTTTTTTTTTTTTTAATTCAGAATTGCTGGTAAAAGACTTGAAACCTTATAAGTATGTTCCTTTATTTCTTTCCCTATTAGAAACCACACCTGTTTGAATTCCATACTCACAGTTAAGTACAGAGTATCCCAATATTTCAAGTGGGTGATAAAAAGAACGTTTTGCATAGCAAAGTCTCAGTTTTCTCTATCATCTGTGAGTCCTACCTTGTTTAGTATTTAGTACTCTTTATAGATCCCAGCTCGGAGGATAAATTATATGATCACTGTAGTTAAAGGGCATTTTGGAAAGCATCTCTCTCCTCAGCAAAACTTAGATAAGAGGACTAAAGCCACAAGGCACGCCCAGAGACTTAGTTGTGTGGGACATATTGACTTACTTTAAAATAATAATATGTCATCTTTATTTGATTGAAAATAAGTTTCCAAAATATCAGAATAATGTAATCTAAACATCAATGATTCTCCAAATGCATATACATATAGTGACAATACACTGCCTTACCATTTCTATCCCAAGCTCCTGCTCCCCTGAGGAATCCAATTATGACATTTTAGATATTTGGGGGAAAACTGATTCTCTTCATTCCTTCAATAGATAGTTGTTAAGCATCTACCATGCAACATTCCATATGAACCACACAGCCTACTGGAGTAATAGATATTAAGTGGTATGAATAGTTAATAGGAAAATTAAACACTACACTACAGGATAAAGGGACTATGGAAAAAACATGGCAGGTACAGTTATTACAGGTTAAAGGGGATAAAATATTGTGTGCAATTTAAAAATGGTGAGTCTCACTGAAATGCATGTGATTGAGTGAAATTTTGGAAATGAAGTAGTTAGCCATGGAGGTTTCTGTGAAAGTATTTTACCAAGATGATGGTCTATTTCATCATCCTATATAATAAAGACCTAATATGCTAATTAGAGCAGATGGCGGAACAATCTTCCAGAATTACCAGTGGGCGGGGGGCGGGGCCACAGGGCAGCCAGCGAGGCAGCTGGGGCTGCGAGGGTCTACTCTTGCATAATTTTCGTGCATGGGGCCTCTAATATTATATATTGTTTTAAAATGTCTAAAAGCTTAGAAAACAATTATTTTTTTCATTATGATGCTTTTGGTGTTATATCTAAGATATCTTTGCCTAAGCCAATTTCATATGGATTTTTCTTCTAAGTTTTCTTCTAGAAGCTTTGTAGCTTTAAGTTTTACCTTTATGTCTATTATCTACTTTGAATTAATGTTTTTGCATAGTAAAAAGTATAAAAACACACCCCCTTTTTGCTTACGAATATCCAGGAGATTTGTTGAAAGGGCAATATAATTCTCTGTTGTACTGCATTTGTGTCTTTGTAAAGAATCAGTTCATATAAGTGTGAGTTATTTCTAGACTTTCTATTCTATTTTTCCTATATGTCTATTTTCATGTCAATGACATGCTGCTGTAATTACTATAGTGAACACGTGAATTATACATTTATATGTTATAAACCTCACAATGCATTGCTATTGTTAGTATTTTAAGAAAACAGTCACTTATCTTTCAAAGAGATTTACATAATAAGAAAATCATACTGTTACATTTACTCATAACTATTTCTAGTGCTCATTTCTTTAAATAAATCAAATACTTGTCTCTTATCGTTTTCTTTCTGTATGAAAGATTTCCATTAACATTTCTTGTAGTGCAGGGATGATGGTGATAGTCTTTCAACATTTTTACATCTGAAAATGTCTTTATTTTACCATTTTGAAAGATATCTCTATCATGTATAAAATTCTAAGTTAATCTTTTTTGTTTATTTGTTTTAAAGATGTAACTCTCCCATCTTCTTGATTACACTGTTTATAGCAAGTATTATCTAGTATTACCTTCATTTGTTCCTTTGCATGTAACAAATCTGTTTTTCTAGCGCCACTTTTAATAACTTATTTTTATCAATTGTATTGTACCTTGGTATCATTTTCCTCATGCTTCCTATGCTTGGATTTCAATGAGTTTCTTGCATCTATGGGTTTATGGTTTTCATTAAGTTTTAAATTTTTAGCCTTTATTTTTTCAAGTAATTTTTCTGTTCCTCCTCTCTCCTCTCTTTTAGGGACCCAGCTACCCCTAAATTAGTGTGTTTAAAGTTGTCCCACAACTCATTGAATCAGCTCTGGTCAGTGGCTCGGTTGATTGGTACATCCTCCCATACACCAAAAGGTCAGGCCACCTACCTAGGTTGCAGGCAGGTTCCATCCCCAGACTGGGCACACTGATAACACATAGGAGGCAACGTATTGATGTTTCTCATATCAATGTTTCTCTCTCTCTCTCTCTCTCTCTCTTCTCTCTCTCTCTCTCTCTGTCTAAAATCAATAAAAACATATAATTGGGTAAGGATAAAAATAAGAAATAAAAGAAATACATAGAACCAGATAATAAAATTTAACTTTTAGCACTAATAAGAAAAAAATAAATGCTGAGAACTGAATTTTTAATAACCATCACTATAACAGTTGTTATATAAGAGGGCAAGCTAAATAAAAGGTTATTGAGATTAGTTTGAATGATAAGGAGAATTCTACTTAATTAGCAGTTTATATGTGCTGTCCCAGAGGAGCTGATGGAATTTTAGGTCCCATGTGACAGGCTCCCTCTCTAGAGTGTGTTTCTTCCATCCCTTAATCAGGCTATATATATATATATATATATATACATATTATAATATATATTTTATTGATTTTTTACAGAGAGGAAGAGAGAGGGATAGTTAGAAACATCAATGAGAGAGAAACATTGGTCAGCTGCCTCTTGCACACCCCCTACTGGGGATGTGCCCACAACCGAGGTACATGCCCTTGACTGGAATCAAACCTGGAACCCTTGAGTCCACAGGCTGATGCTCTATCCACTGAGCCAAACCAGTTTCGGCTTAATCAGGCCATATTAATCCAGGATTTGTATTGTGTTATGTTAATGTTATCCTATCTAATAAAAGAGTAATATGCAAATTGGCCATCACTCCAACACACAAGATGGCCGCCCCCATGTGGACACACAATGGCCACCACAAGATGGCCGGCAGGGGAGGGCAGTTGTGGGAAATCAGGCCTACAGAGGAAGGCAGCTGGGGGGACCAGGCCTGCAGGGGAGGGCAGTTAGGGGCAACCAGGCTGGCAAGGGAGGGCAGTTAGGGGTGACCGGGTCAGCAGGGGAGGGTAGTTAGGGGCAATCAGGCTGGCAGCGGAGCAGTTAGGCATCAATCAGGCTGTCAGGGTAGTGGTTAGGGGGTGATCAGTCTGGCAGGCAGAAGCAGTTAGGGGCAATCAGGCAGGCAGGCAGGCAGGCAAGCGGTTGGGAGCCAGCAGTCCTGGATTGTGAGAGTGATCCCAGATTGGAGAGGGTGTAGGCTGGGCTGAGGGACACACACCCCTTTCCCCCCCACCATGCACAAATTTCGTGCACTGGGCCTCTAGTGATATTATGTTTGTCAATTCATTTCTTAAAGGTAACTCTTTGACTTTATTTACATTACAAAATAGTATATATAGCCAGAGAATGTTCAGCTTTTAGAGTAAAAGTATAGCCTCAAAAATAGACATTTTAAAGGTTTGTGTACAGACATTTTGTTGTTGTTGTTGTTTGTTTAATATATTTTATTGAATTTTTACAGAGAGGAAGGGAAAGGGATAGAGAGCCAGAAACATCGATGAGAGAGAAACATCGACCAGCTGCCTCCTGCACACCCCCTACTAGGGATGTGCCCACAACCAGGGTACATGCCCTTGAACGGAATCGAACCCAGGACCCTTCAGTCCGCAGGCCGACACTCTATCCACTGAGTCAAACCAGTTAAGGCTGTGTACAGACATTTTAAAATCTAAAAGTATGAATTACTTTTAATGCATTACAAACATAATCTAAGAAGTGCAGGCAATAATAAGGATAATCGGTAAATAGGATTCCTCCGTAGCTAGGTATAAATCATTACATAGTAGATAAGATTTAGTCTGTGCTTCAAAACATTAAATGTTTATGCGATTTGAGCCTGTTAGCTAAAGATGCTGAGGCTAATGGTGTTATTTTCTGAAAAGATGTGTGTATCTGAAAGTGCTATTACAGGACTGTGGTGTTTGGCCTCAGCCATTCCTGGGGGGGTCCCATTATCTGAAGCTCTGTGACCTTATGGATAACACCTTGCTTTTCTTTGAATAGAATCCGTGTCTAATTGTTTGGCTATGACTGCATCTCATTGCTCTCAAAGGGGGCTTTAAGCTCTCAAAACATCTCTTTAGCCCACCTTCTGTTCTGTTCTCCCTCATTCAGCCTTTTTGAAAGCATTTACCTTGAAACCCTGATGCTCTGTTCTGTTGACTCTCATCATGTGGCTTTCGTGGCAAAGCTAATTTGCAGTGATTTTTTTTTTTTTTAAGTTTTAGGTTTGGATGCACTGCCTTAAAATAAGAATATGTCTCAACCATAGAAGTCCCTAAAACTAAGTGAATCTTAGCAAAAATGTGATGTTCCAAACCCATTGTGCATTTATTTCCCACACATGGGAAACGGCCTCTTCCTCAAGAAGGCTTGTTTCTATTGAAAGAGGAATAATGCAAGGCACCGCAACTTGCACAGCATTTTCATGTTACTTGATTGTCAGCAGTAGGCACTGTGATCCCAGTGATGGCTTACTAGTAGAAGATTATTTGTTTGATTATATTTAAGGAAACCCTTCACAGATAATGATGTATATTAATGCTTTTACTTTAAACTACATTTTATTAAGTTTAAGTTCTTCCCTTTTAAAATTGTGTTGTTGTTGTTTTACTCTAATGATTAGTTAACATAATGAACAAATGGGAATTAGATATAGATCAGAATTAATTTGCCTTTCAAACAGTTATACGTTTATTTTCTATTTTCTGCTTGTGATTTTGACAAATTTGATCTATACTTTTTGGGCTAACACAGGTCCAGTTTAGGGATTAATAGTCCTGGCACTGTTTTCAAGCAGGTGTCAGAAATACTGCGCTGATCATTTCTGGATTCACACAGGATGTGCTGCCATGTTCTCCTCATCTTCCAGGGACAGTTTTACCACTCACTATTCATTCATTCTGACGCAGAATTGAGCCACAGAGAGCTAAAATGGCAATGACAATGTTTACTATGGTTAGAGCTCTCTGGAGAAGAATGTCATCAGTCAGATCAGAAATTAAAGGAAATAGAGGAACTGAAATTGTGCAAACATAACCTAAAAATGGGGTGCAATACACGGAACTGAGCAGGACATCGAGGATGCCACTGTTCAGCCCTCCACATTGCAGAACTCCCACTAAGCATCTAATGTGTGGTCTGTGACTGAAATTCAGCCTGATTTCTCTCTTCATCCCAAGGACTATCTGCACAACTTCTGGGGTGCATATACTGCATTTTGGATACCGCTGATTATCTGTTCGCATCACTTCATGAAAACATAAACCATATATGTGAAGAAACCTGTTACAGCTGAAAATATAAAATACATGAATGCTAGTCCAGATGATTTATTTGAATAATAAATGTGCAAGAGGAGAGAAAAAATAAATAATAAAACACAAATTTTAAAATGTGTTAGTTTAACTAGGACTTTATTTTCGGGAAAATTGAAGATTAGAAAAGATTAAAGGGAAATAGAAATTAGGCAGAATTACTAAAAAAAATAGAGAACTAGACATAGCTTTGCAAAATTTTTGAGCTGTTTTCATAAAAAGATGACACAGGTTTTAAGGTGGAAAAATCAGTTATTTTAGAAGCGAAGATAATTAGATGAGTATCTTTTTTTCAGTCTGATCGCAGGATCATCTTTGATAGGGGAACAAAATGGATAGGCTTTGAACAAAGGGTTATGATCCACTAGCCAAACATGAGTCCAATTCATATTCATATTAGGAGACAATAGAAAGACATAGTGGAACATGCACAAAATTAGAAACCATGACATCTATGAACCATCTCTATGGAAATAATTTAAGGAAAATATTTAAACAAGAAAAAAGATCAAAGGTATAAAAATAAAAGTAACCATGGACTTTTGCCCTCTCCATTAGGAAGTCAGTGAGGGACTTGCAGCAAGATGGCTGAAGCAGATGCAGCGCACCAGTGCTGGTCAGCTCTCAAAACTGACTAAGGAAAAACTACTGACAGTGAAGTCAAAATTGCACCAGAGTTGGGAGAACCAAGATGAACAAAGGAGTAGTCCCAGACCAAAGTCAGGGAGGGAAAGAGAACCAGAACCTCACAGAAAACAAGTCGCCATATGGCTGAACACTGTACCAAAAACAAAACTTTGGAAGCAGAACCTCTGGGAAGACAGAAAAGCTTTTCTGAACTCTGTTTCATTATCAAGTCCAGGACGACTAAGTTTATCTAACAGTGAGAGGAAGAAAATCTGGATGTCAAATCCCATACAAGGGTATTAGGAGAATAAAGAACAGAATAATATCCCTGCAGACAAAGAGAGCAAGCCAGGAAGAGATGCCCACACACAAATCTAAACTCTAGCCTACTATGTTAAAATGAACCATAAGGCATGAATATTATAATACACAGCTTGAAAGAGCTACGTAAACCAGAACTAGACTGACAACTGAGGTCACAGAACTCAAGCATTAGAAATAATAGGAAAAACTATGTCAGAAAGGAATACTAAAGTTGAAAGAACACAAAAACAGTAGCAACAAGAAAATAATGTCTTAAGTCAAATAATAAGTAAAATAATAGAAGCATTTCAAATAACTATTAAAATTGAAGAGATAAAAACATTTAAGAGGAAAATTGGAAAGATACTGAAAATAGACAAGGGAAATTAACATACAGTTAATAAGAATCACAGAAGAAGAAAACCAAAGCAAGAAAATAGAGTACATACAAAAATCTGTAATTTTTACAAAATCCTGACTATAAAACAAGTAAAAAATGTTTTTAAATTACATATATATTTTGGGAGCACCTAGGAAAAAAGGGCACGTGCCTTACAAGGGGAAAAATATATTATCAATCTACTTTATTACAGCAACACTGAAGCTTATTACACATGTCAATGGGATATATACTACCCACAAATTAAATGGAACATGTAGCTGATTATTTGAGTGCCAGGATATTATGAAAATTTGATAAATCTATCAGAAGAGTTTGTATATAAGCTTTAGTTGATAGAATAATAAAGCAATTTAGTTCTTTCTATTTTATCATATTTCTAATGCATACAAAATTTCAGTTAGGCACTATAAGTTATCCTCGAATTGTGTCATCTTGATATATAAACTCCTGAAGGGAAAAAGAAGTGGTCAGACATTTCTAAAGTGCAATAAACTTTCCTGCATCACTACTATTCCCTTGCCTGCTAATCTAGCACTTCCTAAATCCATGCCAATCTGCCCAAGGTAATGTGTACTTTGATATGTTTTATATAATACATAAAAAGCAGACAGCTCAAAATGTGCTAAATAATACAGTCTATATTATTTTCAACAGCACTACAAATAATAAACCTTTCTCCCAGATACCTCAAAGCAATTCATAAATAATGAATTGTTAAGAGCTCTGAGATGAAAATATGCTGTCAGTATGGTTTTAATGAAAGGAAAAGGGACGTTCACAGAGGTAACATAAGCCTCTAAAAACATTCATCGAGTTAGAGTGAAGGCTGAAGATAGGACCCAAGACTCACATCTCTCCATACAGAACATAAAAGAGAACTATTTTTTTCTTAATAATAAAATGCAAATTCATGTAAGAATCATATTGCAAGGGAATTAATTAAGTTCAAGGGAAACCATTAAGCTAGACCAAAAGAGAAAAATAGATAGCATAAGAAAAGTTAGTTCTGATTATTACAAAGTTTAGAGCAGTGTTATCAGTCATTTGGCTCAACATGAATTAATATTTCAACATTATGAAGTACAGACAATCCTGACAATACATCGTATTGGAGGAGTGTAGAAAATGGTTATCAAGTGAGAAATGGTTGGATCACTAGCAAACATATCCTCTGGCAGCTACCAAAGTGTTCCCTGTACATGAGAGAATAGCTCAGCCCCTAAGAAGCCCCTAAAACTTGTGTGATATTTCTGAGCAGTCATCAGAGTAGAAAAATTATAATATAATAAAACATAGAGGCTAGCATAAAAATAATTTCTGATGATCAGCAAATTATCCTATTGGTGAACAATACTGAAAAGAAAAAAGGAACAAAAACAGATACAGAGACAAAGAAGCATCTTTCAGACCATCAAACCTCATAGGGAAGGTAGGAGAGGGGAGGGGTAAGGGGGAGAGATCAACCAAAGGACTTGTATGCATGCATATAAGCCTAACCAATGGACACAGGGGGGTGAGGGCATGAGTGGGGGGTGGGACAATGGGGAGATAAGGACACATATGCAATACCTTAATCAATAAAATAAAATAAAAAAGACAATTTATATATCAAACTTCATCTGATAACCTAATAATCATCTATACTAATAAAAGCCTAGGTGGTGTTACGACCTCGTGTGCGACGCCGTCACAAGATGGCCATCACAATATGGTTGCCACAAGATAGCCACGTGCATAGTGGAGGCGTGGCCCAGTGGCTGCTTCACGCAATGAGGCCTGGGAGTCCTGCAGCTCCTCACAGCATGGAGGAGGCTGGTCCCAGCGTCTCTGCTGCCTTGCGTGGAGGAGGCGGGTCCCAGCAGAGGAGGCGGGTCATGGCAAGGGAGGGCAGTTGTGGGCGATCAGGCCAGCAGGGGAGGGCAGTTGGGGGTGATCAGCCTGGCAGGGCAGGGCAGTTGTGGGCAATTGGGCTGGGAGGGGAGGGCAGTTGGGGGTGATCGGGCCGGCAGGGAAATGGTTAGGGGGTGATCAGGCTGGCAGGCAGGCGAGCAGTTAGGAGCCAGTGGTCACAGATTGGATAGGGTGCAGGCCGTTCTGATGGACACGACCCCTGTGTACAAATTTCATGCACCGGGCCTCTGGTTTAAGATAATATAAATAGCAACAGTGCAATTACCAGAGAATTGTCAACCTAAAGAATTCAGTCCTCCTCAATTATGCAACACATGATTGCCTTCTATCTGTAAAACATTTTAACAATCTAAAAAACTCTTTTAAATGTTTTATTTAATTAACTCAGAAGGGAAAGCAGGACTCTATAATTCTGATGAACAAAAGGGATCAGATTTGATCTCCAGAAAACAGTTCTAATGAAATAAAACAATTTGCCTGAATGCAATACTCAGTACAAGGAATTTATTCTACTGATATAATGAATTGCTTACAGTTCATGAAAAAAAAACCTTTTTATTGAATATAAAGAAGAGAAGAAGGGAACAAATGGACTTAGAGATGCACTGGACAGTACAAGGTAGTGGTATCATCTATATATATAAAAGGCTAATATGCAGTGTCCCCTTGGGAGTTTGACCAGGAGACCAGGAGTTAGATCACTCAATATGACATGCACTGACCACCAGGGGGCAGCATGGAATGAAGGAAGGCCCTGGCTGGCAGCCAGGGAAGGAAGGCCCCAATCGGCCCTGATCGCCGGCCAGATGTCGGGACCTTACTTGTGCACACATTTCGTGCACCAGGCCTCTAGGAGTCTATAAATGGGCAATCTCTTATGGTTGTGCTTAACATCACTTATTTGAGAACTTCTCCAGGAAAGTTTTGAGTCATTTTTAACCCATTAAAAAAGAGCCTCAGATGCCTATCCATGTTTGATATATATAAGAAGACATGTACAGAAAGGAATTTCATGTGTTGCCACATATTTTTATCTCAACAAATAGATAATCATATTTGACATTTATACCACCCTTAAAACTAAACCCATTAATATAAAATCACACAATTCATAAAAAGATAAACTCTCTCAGATACAATTAGTTCGTTAACAGCAGCACACTTTTTCTAAAATGATAGGGAAGAATTAAATAACCATACTAATTTACTTATCTATATATTTATAACACATACATGTGAATATAAAAAACAGTTTGCCTAATATAATATGTGGAAGAATAAAATTAAAATATGCTAGAGAATATGAATTTTTGAATATATGTATTAAAAATAGGAAACTGAGTACCTACCATTTTCCCCCAATAAGATTTTTCATGTACAGATTTTATCAGCACTGAAATAGAGATGCAAAGGCCCTCGACTTAAATGATCAGTTCTAGGATTTCTAAAATCCCTTGTCCCTGAACTGCCTGTGAGATCCTAATTTATGTTTTGGTGAACACTCCTGGTTTCTGCAAATGTATTGGCAGCCCTTATTCCATAGTGTAGACAGATAGGTGATAGATCATAGAGCCATAGTAGTACCGTCCAATTAAAATGCCTATCCAGAGAGAGCGCCTGTCCTAGTTGAAGCAATTTTAATTGCACTGGGGCTCCGTCTGATGAAAACTCTTGGATAGAGGACAACCCTGCTATTAATTTTCTAGCATCTCCTTTGAAAGACTCTCCTGCTGCTCCTAGCTGAATGTATCTAACCGCTGCAGTCTGAAACCTTGTTCCCCCAATGATCACAGTGAAAAACAAAAACATGATCTTGAGGCAAATGTGCATACAAGGGATAATGACTTTTGAAGTGATGACATGTTTTATAACACCTCTGAGTGGCTACTCCCCACCTGGGGTCAGTCAGAATAATTTTGACTGTAAAACAGAGTAGAAATCATTTCCTTTTATGTTTAAAGAAATAGACATGGTGTATGCAAGGCTCCAAAGTGGTAAAGATTGAGAGAAAATGTGAGAAGTGCTCAATCCCTTAAGGGATACACCATGTTTGAAATTCTAACACAGAGATTCTCTCACTCATTTCTTGTGAAAGAAAATAATCCCAAATCACACAGGTAAACTGTCAGTGCTGTCAGATATCAATGAACACTCTACCATCAATCATCAACATTTTATCTCTTAGCAAGATTTGGAAAGCTGTCCTAAATATGATGCAATGACCCCCAGCTACCACAAATACTTAATGAGATCTTCATAGGATCTTTTGAAATGTTGCTTTTAACGTTTAACGCCTTTCCTTGTTTCACTCTCACCAGACTCTTTTACAGACACTTGTGATTCCACTTTAATAATCTTCGTTATTATTGTGGGACACACTGGAACTGAAGACAGCCTTTGTACATGATTTATAAAGTGTGTATTTCCATAGCAACCAACTGAAAACAGGCATCTTTATAAGAAACTGGATAACTACAATGAGAAATGACAAAAATGGCAGTATGATTTATTTTTTAGCTTATTCTGTTTTCCATGATTGCCTTATTTTATTTACATTAGTTAGTCAATTAATTTGTAAACTTTCACCAATAGTGGATTCGTTATAATTCTATCAATTGTCAGTGGATTTTTATAAAAGACTTGGTTCCATTTTTCGGAGAGACCTCTATCTAAGGGAGCTTAAATAGTTTAAACACAACACAGGGGTTGGGGGGGAATCTTTAGTCACTGTTTCTAAGATGATGTCCAAATATTAAAAATTAAGGAGTGCTTGATGTTTTTAAAATAAAAGCCAGATTATGGAATAAACTGTTTCACAGCAATGGAATACCATTGTCTCAGTGAGTGAAGTTGCTAAAAAATCCTCTCATAATTAAGTCAGGCAGGCAACAAAATACCAAAAAGCAGCTCATGCTCACCAAGGTGCCAAGAGTGGAGATGTAACAGGATATAACCAAGTCAGGTAGTACTACATTTTTCTAGACAGACATAGAGATCAGGATTTAAATTCCTTTATTAAGCAAATAATGATTGCACATTCATGATATGCTAGGCACAATACAAGCCTCAGATGACATGGCAATAAAAAGATGGATGAGGCCCCTGTCTACAGGAAGCTTGCAGTTGAGTAAAAGGAAAAGTATTAAAGAACTATATAAATATTATCTATCCTACCTAATAAAATAGTAATATGCAAATTGACCGCACCTTTGCTATGCCCAAACCACGCCCATCCGCCAAAGCCACACCCGCCAGCCAATCAGGACGAGTATGCAAATTACCCAACAAAGATGGTGGTTAATTTGCATACGCTGAGAGAGGGAGGAGTGAAGACTGAAGACAACTTAGAAGGAAGAGGGAGGAAAAGCGGAAAGCAAGGTGGCTGCCAGAGGGAAAGCCCAGGCGGGGCTGGGCGGAGCAGGGTGGAACGGGGCGGAGCGGGACGGGCAGCAGTGGCGAGCGGGTGCAGGCGCGGTGGCCGTAAAGGCGGCAGCAGCGGCAGCGCACGCGGCCGCAACAGCCGCTTGCAGGATTTTCCTGCAAATGGGCTACTAGTCTTTGTTATAAGAGACATGAAGATAAAGAGCAGAATATAGTAAGGTTATATTACATTGGGTCTTGAACAATTCTTATGTAAGCTAATAATAGAACAAGCAGCAGGAATCTATCAATGCTTGGTTATTGTTTTGTTATTTTGTGGTAAATTTAGGAATGCAAACCAATGCTTTTCACTTCAGGCAGCTTTCTAGATATCCTATCTAATGAAAAGCTAATATGCTAATTAGCCCGGACGCAGAACGACCTGTGGGTGGGGGGTGGGGCCACAAGGCAGCCAGGGCTGCTGCGAGGGCCGAGGTGGCAGCGGGGCTGCAAGGGCCAACCCCCTTGCACGAATTTCGTGCATTGGGCCTCTAGTCTAATTTATGAAGAGTCACTACAATTTATCGTAAAGAGCTAAAGCAATTACTTGCAAATAGATAAAATTTTAGCCAACCACATGACATCACAGCTGTGCTTTGTTCTTCTTTTTGTTCCTTAGATGAATTGTAATTACTGATCCAAGAGGTGTATTTACAGTTATCTCTGTGTGCTCTATTACTGGTATATATTTTCTCTAGCTTTCCTGTCTATGTACAATGCCCTTCTTTCTACTTTCATATCCAAACCTTATTTACTCTTTAAGATTAATCTAAAATACTATCTCATTAGTGGAATCTCTATTTTTGATGATGTACCATATAGTATTTAAAACAATAGTCATTAAAATTTTCTGAACAACCAAAGTAATATGTTCATTGTACAAAATATGAATGACAAAACTAGACTAGTACACTATTACACACCTACACACCTAGTGCACTGACTTGTCTAAAGAGGCTACAATAACTGTGTGTTTGTGTGTGTTGAAAGAACCTGACTCATTTACACCACATTTCATAATCCTGATTTATCATGGTTGACCTACAGAACTAAAAGGCTATATTGCCTTTCTACCTCAAGCGAGGTAAACTAGATACCTTTGACACAGACATCTGATCATGCTCACTGATGTCCAGATGAAGGGTGCAGGTGACCTCCCAAGTATGCACCCTCAAATTCTGACCTAGTTGAGCCTGCTCTGTGGCCCTGTGCCCTTCAGGCAATGAAAGTATCCCACCTTCAGGGAGGAGGAGGGACCAGTTCAGGAGTCACCAAGGTATTTTTTGCCACTGTATGTGAGAAGGAATAAAAGAATAACAAAATTTGTCAGATTCCTTCCTGCTATTTTTATCTACAAATTCTATTTTAATGCAATTAAAAGGGCTAAAACATGTCATTTATCAGAAAAGAGAGAAGTTCTTAATTTTGCCTGGCCTTATGTATAATAAGCTAAAGAAAACAATAATTTCTTTGAAAATATTAGGAAGTAAAAGAAGGCACGTCAATCGTTTTCAGACCTAATGCTCTACCTACCAACTTTAAAATATACGTAATATTAGGGTTGACATGAAGTTTCAAAGGTCAGTAAAATGATGTGGTTTGATTATGAGGTTCCAAGGTTTCCAGGTTCCAAGAGATGTGAGTTCAATTCTTATTTCTCTTAAAGTAGTATGTTATGGGTACTGATTTCTCCAGGTATTAGTTTATTTGTCAGCAAATTTGGAAAATCATATTCTAATAAGATAAATGAATTCATCTAGAAAAATGTAGGTGTATAAATTTAACAATAGAAAGATGATAAAATCCTAATCTTATGGCTTCTATTTTCTCAATGATGTATGCAGTAGGACTATGTGTGACAATTTTGAGAAGGTGTGAAACTTAATAGATAAAAACAATAAAATAGATGGGTCATCATTAATGTTCTACAGTTGTCAGTAATATTTCCCATAATGTAATCTTGGTGAATATAATTAAGTCAGTCTTCTAGGTCTTATAATTTTCTCTACCCATGCTAAACTGCACATCTAGAGAGAGGGTAAAAATATGGTAAAGGGGTCATCCAATATTTGCATTTTGCTTTCACATTAAGGAGGATCGAAATAAATTACAAGGTCAAACATAAACAGAAGTCATTTAAATAGAGGTGCTTTTCATTAAACACTAAATAGAATATATTGACTTAGAGTCTCCCAATATCAGTGGTGAACATTTTTCTTTAAGTATTGTTATAATAAAATCACCTGTACAAAACAGAAATGTATTTAGTTTTTTTCCCAATTCTATCTACTCCCTATTAAGGTTCCAAAAAATCAAGTCTTGATTTTTCTCTAAGGGTAAACTTCATCATAATTTTAGAGTAGCTGATGCTGATTTATAGGGTCATGAATCTAAATATGTAACAGGATATCAGGCAGTGAATCTAATAGTTTTAAAATTTTGTATAGTGTTCAAACCTTTATTTGCAATCACTTAATTTTATATGCATTTATTTCTCTATCAGATCTCAAAAATGAAGTAAAATGTTTATTGGATCATCCAAGTTTAATAAAGCAAGAATTTTTTTAAATGAAGTATGATAAACTTTATTATGAATTTGGAAATTACCAACATTACATTATGGGGAATACTACTTAAAAAACAAAATTTAAATTAAAAAAAAAAACACACACCAAAAAAAGCTCTAATTTTATTAGTCATTTAAGCCTGAAAATATCCATTAAATTGTTTTAATGTATTAACCTCTGATATGTATAATTTTGAACAACTACATAAAATACAGCTTTGAGTTTTTATTTACATAAAGTAGAGTTGTGAACAACCTGCTTCTGAGTCTTTCAGCATCTGAACAAATAGTTCTTATTTTTTTCTCTCAAAGAATGAGCTGTAACACAAAAGATTCAGACAAAACCAAATATAAGCTGAAGGAACAATAAGTTAAATATTTATTAAATAGTTGTTTGTTTCTAGGAAAATTATAAATATATTTATGTATACCTTTCTTCCTAATTGAAAATAATACTGATACATTTTTTTGAAATATGAATTCTAGTGAAAAGATTATAACGATGACAGTATAAATGATAAATCTCTATATATAAAAGCCTAAGCGACCAGCCGACTGGCTGGTAGCTATGACGTGCAATAACCACCAGGGGACGATGCTCCAACTGGTAGCTATGATGCACACTGACCACCAGGGGGAAGACATTCGATGCAGGAGCTGCCGAGTTGTGACTTGGCAGCTGCAGTTCTCAGGTGACGCACCCAGAACCAGAGAGAAGGGAGCCCAATACTGGGATGCGTCACCCGAGAACTGCCCTCTTGCAATCCAAAACCCCTTGGGGGATGTTGGAGAGCTGGTTTTGGCCTGATCTTCGCAGGCCAGGCTGAGGGACCCCACCAGTGCATGGGGCCTCTAGTTGATAGATAAAACATATGAGGCAGATATATGGTTTTTGAGGTTGATTTTGGTATTCAAGACAAAAATGGTGCATTACAACCAAATGGGATATCATTGTTTCCTTCCAAATTATATACTTACTAAGGTTAAAATTACAGAATAAATATCAGGGAACCCTAAGAGTTTGGGATGATCCCAAAGTATATCTCTAGAGACATATTAGGAAAACTGAAACAGCACATGGTTAGAAAGAGGAGTAAGGACTTTTAAGAGGTTAATGCTCTATGTTATCAAATATAGTAGAGGTTAACAAAATAAAGATTTAAATTATAATGTTTCTGTATAGAATTATTAATATGGAAAATGTTAATAACAAACAAGGGAAACTCTAGTGCAATTGAAGGGTCGACATTATATTTTGGAACAGCTCTCCAATAGAACTTCCTGTGGAGATGGAAGTGCACTATAGACACAGCGGTAGCCTTAGCCACGTGGTTCTTCAGGGATTGAAATGTGGCTAGTGACACTGAGGAAATTAATCCCTACTCTAATTTTATTTTAATTGATTTAAATATAAGTAGCCTAAAGTGGCTACAGTATTTGTAATCACAGTACTAGAGATTTCAGAAATTAATATGTGGTAAGAAGCTGATCACAGTGATATAAATGATGCTTTCAAAAGGTTTGTTATGGTTTTGTTTTGTTTTTTGGTTTGTGTGTTTGTTCTAATAGTTTTTAGGTAGAGTGTTTAGGGTTATATATAAAATGGTACACTTGAAACCTATTTAATTTTATTAACCAATGTTACCCCCAATAAATTTAACTTAAAAAAAAAAAGACATTTCATGTGTAAAGGAAGAAAATAGCCCAGAAGTGCCCAGCTGGTGTGGATCAGTGGTTAATGGCCACCTATGAACCAGGAGGTCCCTGGTCCTTTTCCTGTTTTTTGCTGGGGACACAAGCTCAGGTTGCGGGCTCAATCCCCAGTAGGGGGCATGCAGGAAGCACCTGACCAGTGATTCTCTCTCATCATTGATATTTCTATCTCTCCCTCTCCCTTCCCCTCTGAAATTAATAAAAATATATTTTAAAAAATAGCCCAGAAGTAGGCGTAAATGTGACATCATTTTAAGTAATTTTTTGTTTTTTACATATGTGCCTACAATGGAATTTAAAAAGTGGGGAGGATAAGTAGAGATGGCAAAGATGAAGGAAATCAAATGCAAGTGAGAAAAATAGTTTTAATATCTGTTTAGCAATTTCTGAACTAATTTTCACTAAAAGTGATAAAAGTTATGATGTGGTTAAAAATAATAATAATACCTTATCTTTCTGTTTTGGTATATATCCTGGTTTGTCCTCATTTGCCCAAATAGATCATTCCATTTCTGCCCTGCTTTGTTGATTGTATCCCTGTTAAATGTATCAATGGTAGGTATTGGAATATCTAAGAATGAGAGAAGTGAGATTAAGGTATTTGTTGCAGCCCAGTTCTCTGTGCCTTCTCACTCACTGACAAACCTTGTCTGAAAAGTTTTTATGTGTTTTCTTATTCTTTCCTCAGTTTCTTCATCCACCTGTAGTTACAGCATTTACTGACCCCCTCAGTCTCAGTGGTCTTTCATTATTGCTGGACCTAGGTACTTAATCATTACTTGTTTGTTTTCTTAACCATGCCCACAGCTCTTAAAATATATCATTTATTAAAGTCTTCAATGAAACTTTTCAAATGGGCCATGTATGTCCCATTAAGCTTAACTAATTGGAAATGAGAGTAGCACCAGAAATTAGTCCCTCAAATTGAGATTCTGGCGTTGCATTTCTAATATAGTTTATGAACTCAAAGATTACTTCATTGTAAAGGAGAAATGGGACCTTAATAATTCATTACATGAGGTGGCATTGTGATTACTTAAATCATAAGCTATATTGCTTTGGCACAGCATGCTCATTGATGTTAAACCACTAGAAAGATATTGCTTGTGGCACTTAATTACTATAGCAATAATGGAAATTAAAATATCTGTCTGTTTGTCCTGGGAAAGGTACTCAAAGAAGAAAACAATAAAATAAATGTATAGCCCTCAATTCCCAATTCCAGTTATGGGTAGAGACTAAGAAAGTCTATGTGTGTGGCCCCTTAAAGAAATTATTTCCTGTGGCCACAGCAGGCAAAATGGAGAATTTCAGCAGAGTACAAATCTATAAAAAATCAACTATAAATGTTCAGACTGTAACACACAATAACTTAAATTTAAAACTCAGATGTGTCTAATACTGCAGATGGGGAATTTAAAAAATTGTAAATAAAACATTCAGAGAGAATCAACAAGACAAAAAATAGAGGAAAAGCTTAAGAGAAATTTGGGACATAGTGAAAAATCCTTGAATATATTTAATTAGAACTCCAGGAGAAGATAAGATAGAAAATAAAGCAGAAGCAATATAATCACTGATATTGGCCAATATGCTGCCAAAATTTTAAGTCACTAAATCAGGAAGCAGTATGAACCCTAAACAGGATAAATATAAAACACAACGTATCTAGAGACAGCATAATGAGCAAATCTTGGGGAGAACAATCAGAAAATCAAACAAAGAAGAGCAATCCGTCTAGCAGCTTACTCGTCGACAAAAAAGAATATAGAGAGAAGGCCTAAAAAAATTGAATGATAGCTTCAAAGTGCTAAGAAAAATCAACAACTTCCATAAACCTTAAAATGTAAGCACAATTAAACATTTAAGTCAAACAGAAATTGAGAAAATTTGATAACAGCAAAATAATACTAAAGGAAACAATAAAGCAACTTCATGAAACAGGAAAATGATACCAGATGAAAGCACAGAGAAGTGAGGAGGAATAGAAAGTAATGGAAAAAATGTATGTGGATAAATATGTAATATTGATAATATTGTGTTTTAAAATATATAACTTTAATAGAGAAAAAAAACACGGCATTAAGGGATAGAGTTAAAATGCTTCAAGAATGATGTATTAGGGTTCAATAAGTCAAAGATGCCTAATCCAATCTCTAGGGTACTTATAAAATAACTAGAGGCCTGGTGCATGAAAATTCATGAACTGGAGGGAATATCCCTCAGCGCAGCTTGCCCCCTCTCACAGTCCTGAAGCCCTCAGGGGCAGGAGGCAACCTGGCAATCAGAGGAAGGTGATACCCCCATCACACTTCTGCTGCTGCCACTGCCGGCAGCGTAAGCCTTGGCCAGCTCTGGTTACCTGAGCCTTGGGTGGCCCTGGGCGGCTGGGCACCCACCATCTGAGGCTTGCCTGCACCTCGGGCATTGGCTGGGCAGCCGATATCCGAGACTTTCCTGTGCCTCAGGCTGGCCCTGGGCAGCTGGGGGGCTGAGGGGACGGGGCACCGCCATTTTGTGGTTGTGGGCGCCACCATCTTTGAGGGCATGACAGTCAATTAGCATATTCCCTTTTTATTGGCTGTGGGCACCACCATCTTTGAGGGTGTGGCAGTCAATTAGCATATTCCCTCCTTATTGGCTGTGGGTGCTGCCATCTTTGTGACAATGTGAGTATCAATTAGCATATTCTCTCTTTATTAAATAGGATAAAGAATATATGACTTACAGGCTAGTTGAGGTTAAAAAATGGGATAGGGCCGAAACCGGTTTGGCTCAGTGGATAGAGCATTGGCCTGCGGACTGAAGGGTCCCAGGTTCAATTCCAGTCAAGGGCATGTACCTTGGTTGTGGGCACATCTCCAGTGGGGGGTGTGTAGGAGGCAGCTGATCGATGTTTCTCTCTCATCAATGTTTCTAACTCTCTATCCCTCTCTCTTCCTCTCTGTAAAAAAAATCAATAAAATATATATATTTTTAAAAATGGGATAGGAAAGAACTCTAAGTAAAATAAGGGAAAGAAACAAGTGAAAGAAAGTAAGTATATAGAAAGAGAAGGGAACAAATAAAAATCAAATACTTGCTAGTACATAGAAGATCTATATCAAATAATGTTCTTAATTACATTTATTATAATTTAAAGACAAGGATTTTCAGATAAATTATTGTTTTAAAAAAACAGCTTAAAATGTATGTCTAGTAAAGGGCAAAACAGAAAAAAATATACTTAAATGCTGAAATTAAAATATATAAAGTAATATAGAAGAAATAAAATATATAAATGAATATGTTGCATATAGATAAGAGGATAAATCCATCAGGAAAATAAAATAATCCTGAATTTGTATTCACCTAAATAACATTTAAATTATAAGTATAAATGGAAACATCTGTATTTATGATGAAAAATTTTTAGTAACTTACAGAAGAACAAATGAAAAGAATATAAACATTTGAACTAAACCCCAAATACTCCTTAATTAACATGTATGAAACACATGTCCAATAACTTCAGAATACATATTCTTTCCAATCTAACATGCACTTATTTTTCTGAAAATTGACCATATACTGAGTCATGAAAAAGTCTCACAAATCTTAAATGAATTAAACCATGTGGAGGATATTCTCTCACTACAGTGGTATTAAGTAAAAAGTAAATATTTATTTATACCCTGTCTGGTTTGGCTCAGCGGATAGAGCATCGGCCTGCAGAGTGAAGGGTCCTGGGTTCGATTCTAGTCAGGGGCATGTACCTTGGTTTCAGGCATATCTCCAGTAGGGGTTGTGCAGGAGGCAGCTGATCGGTGTTTATCTTTCAATGATGTTTCTAACTCTCTATCCCTCACCCTTCCTCTCTGTAAAAAAAAAAAAAATATTTTTAAAAAATATATATATTTAAATGACAAGTGTATCCCAACATGAGGAAAATCAATAATATACTTCAAAATAAGACATGAATTAAAGAAGAAATTACAATGGAAATATTTTCTGTATACTAAAATATAAAATATTAAGACACATAAAACAGCTAGATTTGTGCTCACAGTAAAATTTGTAGTTTTAAATGTGTAACTTGAAAGGAATAAAGATTTAAAAACATAGATCTGACCATAGAAATCAAGAATGCTGTAAAAGCCCTAGCTGGTTTGGCTCAGTAGATAGAGCATTGGCCTGCGGACTGATGGGTCCCGGTTTTAATTCCATGCCCTGGTTGTGGGCTTGATCTTCATTAGGGGGTGTGCAGGAGGAAATGATTCTCATCATTAATGTTTCTATCTCTCCCTCCCTCTCCCTTCTTCTCTGAAACCAATAAAAATATATTTTTTTTAAAAAAAGAAGGCTATAAAAGAACATTTAAAGTCTAACCAAAATAAGAGAGAAGAAAGTAAGAAAAAGCAAAAAATTGATGGCATCCAAAATCATTTTGTGTTGGAGAAAGTAAAAATGGATTTAATTCCTTAAAAAGAGCAATAAAGTTAACAAACTCCTGGATATATTGATCAAAAAGATACAGTGCAAGACAGGTACAAATTATCCCAATTAGAAATTAATATCAGACAATTTAAATACTCAAGATATATTAAAAATAAAATAAACACTTAAATTTAAAAATATAAAGAAAGTGAGTTAATTTCTAAAAAGATGCAATGTACCAAAATTGATCAAAGTAAAAGCAGAAAAAATGACTACTCCTCTGTCTAATAAAGGAATTGAATTCATATATAAAAACCTTTCCACAAAAATAAAAACTCCAGATTTGTGGGGCTTTTCTAGTAAAAATTACTAAATATTTAAGGAAGAACTCATTCCCAGTTTGCACTAATTGCCTCATATTATTAATAAGAGGAAAGAGTTTTCAGCACTTTTATTTTAGTTATGCTTATAAAATCTGACAAGAACATTACAAGAAATCACTTATAATAATATTCATAAATATAGATGGAAAAGCCTAAACTAAACATTAGCAAAATAAACTTAGCAATACATAAAAAGATACTGCTTTATGACCAATGGGATTATCCCAGGAATTAAAGTTTGGATTTAACATTCAGAAATCAGTAAAACTTACAACATTAACAAAGTAAATTTAAAAAGTTACATTAGTAATTATTTATTAATATATAAGTTAGTCCATGAGTGGCCACTAGCCTATATCCAAAAAAAAAAAAATTGCTAAGATTGCATCTGAATATTAAAACAAAGATAATGTATTTAGCTTAAAGATCAAAATTACTGAGTGAAAAAAATTTCTGGTCATTTTTCTTATTCCTGCCTAAGGTATTAGAAGACAAAATTTAGGCATCTTTAATTTTCGTTAATAAGAATATATTTCTAAATTAAACAGTTACTTCCAAGGACTTCTGATAAACTTAGAAGTTTACTGACAATAGTTATCTTTTGCAACTATTATAAATCAATTACATATATTGTAATAATATCTGAAGTTTTAAGCATAGACATACTTTTTTCATTAATAGGTGTAATGTTATCCTAAAGCAGAAAGAGTGATCATACCAAATTACTCTTTAGAAACTTTTTTGTTTGTTTTAAGGCAGAAGCTGCTACAAACTAAATGTGTTTTAATCTGCCAGAAGCAATATTTGATTATTAGAGTTAATTCTATACCTGCCCCAATGCCTGTTTTCTTTTTAAAATTGTCTAGTTATTGAAATGCATAACTTAAGGACACCTCCAGGAGCATTCAAAGTTAAACTACTCTACTCTTGTTGGAGAGTACCAGCTCTTCACATTAACTGGTCTCCAGATGAAGGGGTTCTATAATTAGCTGTGTGCTCAGCAGCTTAAAGTGATACTTTCAATGATTAAGTGACCTTTCTTTGGACTCAGTATTTTGCATTTCAGATAACTTGATTGCGTTTCAGTTACACTGCATTGTTCCTGCATATGATTCATATCACCTGGGCAGTGGTGCAGTGAAGGTGAAGATCACAGCCAGGAGGAATCTTTATTTGAAAGAGTACTTACGCATCTTCCGTCACAGCCAGATGAACAGAATAGAACAACGTCAAGATTGAATAAATGGAATTTTTTTTTCTTTATTTTTAATGAATCTTTATTGTTCAGATTACAATTGTTTCTCCTTTTCCCCCACATATCTCCCCACCACCCAGTTCCTACCTCCCCTCTTCCCTTACCTCCCCCCGCGCTGTCCTTATCCATAGGTGTATGATTTTTGTCCAGTCTCTTCCCATACTCCCCACACAGACACCCCTTCCCCCCTGAGAATTATCAATCCACTCCCATTCTATGCCTCTGATTCTATTAAGTTCACCAGTTTATTCTCTTCCTCAGATTTTTAATTCCCTTGACTTTTAGATTCACTTGTTGATATATATGTATTTGTTGTTCATAATTTTTATCTTTCTTCTTCTTTTTCCTCTTTTTAAAGAATACCTTTCAGCATTTCATATAATGCTGGTTTGGTGGTGATGAACTCCTTTAGCTTTTTCTTATCTGTGATGCTCTTTATCTGCCCTTCAATTTGAATGATAACTTTGCTGGGTAGAGTAGTCTTGGTTGTAGGTTCCTGCTATTCATCACTTTGAATATTGCCACTCCCGTCTGGCCTGCATGGTTTCTGTTGAGAAATTAGCTGATATCGTATGGGAGCTCCCTTGTAGGTAACTAACTGTTTTTCATTCTTTCTTTTTTTCTTTTTTTTTTTTTTTTGACTCACATACTCAAGATATCTTATTAATTACCTAAATAGAATGAAACCACAGTGTTAGGTCTGAGTGTGAGCTTTAATATTTGGTAGATGTTAAATGCTAATTATTATTATTGTCATCCCCCCAAAAAGTGTCTGAGTTGTAGTTTCTAGGCTAGTAATATCCACCATGGGAATGATGTAATTTTTCCAAATAGTCTGAAATTTTAAATTTGTTGAATACAGCGAAAATATAAAAATTACTAGGGGCCCAGTGCATGAAGATTCATGCATGGGAAGTGGGTCACTCAGCCCAACATGCACCCTCTCCAATCTGGGAGCCCTCTCCAATCTGGGAGTTTCTGTCTGTCTTTGCAATCATATAAGCGAATTGTCTGAGACCCCAACCCAGTTTGGTTTGTTGCTCACAGAATAATAGAGGCATTTTTTTTCTTTGCTTCATTGTTCGAGATTTCCTGAAAGTTTTAGGATAGCTTCCCTTTAATTTTTTCTAGACATTCTGATTTTACTTATGTCTCTCACCTTTGCTTTCCCACCATCCCCCACCGCAACAGTAACTTGCTCCAGTTTCACTTTGCTCTATTGTCTAGGAGATCCGTCTGCCACCAGAACTATGATTCCCAGCATTCCTGGTGCTCCCCACGCTCTGGGTTTTCCCTTCCTGCCCTGACTCCATCCCATGGCCTTCCGCTCTGCCAAGTCCTTCAAACCCCAGCTCTCCCTCTCTGCTCTCTGCCTGGCACCTGCATATGCAAATTGACCTGCCATCTTTGGCAGGTTAATTTGCATACTCACTTCTGATTGGCTGGTGAGCGTAGTGGAGGTACGGTCAATTTACATGTTTCTCTTTTATTATATAGGATATCTTACAGTCTGAAATCTTATTGCTAAGTTGAAAGTTTGAGGGTTATAAAAGTACATTTTATAACATTTTGAATCTGGTAAATTCACATTAACCATTGCAAAGCTCTAATGAAGCAAGTATCCACTGGGCTACATAGGCAACCAACCAGGGCAGTGGCACAGAATCTCAGGCTGGAAGGGCCACTTGCCTGAGGTATAATAAGGCTCCGTGATCATCACCTTGGAAATTTTAAAAATTATACATGTACATGTGAAATATCTATGTATTGGAGCAATAGAATACTAACCCTGGGCCTTAGAGCTTTGCCTCAGGCTGCCTCACTACCTGCTTCCTGTGAAGGGTTTTCAGATGCCCACCCACCCCAGTTGGCCTAACCCCAGTTGGCCCCTTCCCCTGACCCTGCAGAAAACTGCCACTGTGCTCTTTTTTTTTTTTTAGGGGAATCTGAGCACAGGTGTAGGAGGTGCTGACATGGATGCAGATGTGCCCCACCCCCTCCTGTTGGCTCAGGGTGGTGCAAGGCAGTGGTTGTTTGCCCAGAGGCTGGCATCACTAAGGGGCATTCATGAGCAATTAAGCAAGGGTGACCCTTTTGTGTGAAAATTGTGATAGCCACGACCTGCATGGCTTGGGTTCAGGGCCCAGAGAAGGGCTGCGCACAAATGAAGAGAATAGACAAGAAATATGAATTTGGAAATTACAGAGGGCCAGGCCAAGAGTCTTTCTCAAGAGGAAAGGCTTCACTGGTGCCCAGTCCCTGCCAGCTTTTTATTCAGTTTTAGATACACATCTTGCCCTTAGTCAGGCAGGCAATTCCCACAGCAGACAGACTATCTTAAAGGTCAGGAAATATTAGTAAAGATTTACTTTGAGACTAAAAGCTCAGGAAATTGCTTGAGACACCATTGTTTCCACAGAACAATTGGTGCATAGCTTTTAGCCCTTGCCAAAGCTCAAGGTCCATCAGCCTTCTGGGTTCCTTGTTTGCACTTTCCTGATAGTATTGACAATGGGTAGCTTCCAGCACTTTTGCTCACCTCTAAGCCCTTTATGCTGTAGTTCCTGCTGGGAGGTCACATTCCCTGGGGGTGATCTGGCCATGGTGGGTTAAGCAGCAGAGCAGAGGGAGAGCAGAGAAGCCTGCAATGACCTCCCTGCCCTCTGGACAGGACAGTCTGGGTCTGGAGGCTGGTGGGCGGGGGAACCTGGCAGCTGGTAAGCCACATGCCCACAATCTCTGCCCATTATATCTGTGAGAGTCTGTGAGAATTCCTATGCCCAAGGAAAACAATACTTTTTTTTTTCTTTTTTCTTTTTTTTTATTAATATATTTTTATTGATTTCAGAGAGGAAGGAAGAGGGAGAGAGAGATAGAAACGTCAATGATGAGAGAGAGTCATTGATTGGCTGCATCCTGCATTACCCCACTGGGGATCGAGCCCATAACCTGGACATGTGCCCTTGATTGGAATCGAACCTGGGACCCTTCAGTCCGCAGGCCAATGCTCTATCCACTGAGCCAAACCAGGTAGGGCAAGGAAAACAATATTAAATAGCAAATGCCATGTCGTAAAGAGACCATGAAATATAGGAAAAAAATTTGTATTTCTTTCAAAGGCATGCTTAAAAAATATATGTTTTTATTGATTTTAGAGAGAGAGGAGAGAGAGAGAGAATCAACAATCAGCTTCCTCAACCTGGGCATGCTCCCCAACTGGGAATTTAACCAGAGACCTTTCAGTGCACGGGAGGACTCTCAGCCAACTGAGCCACACCAGCCAGAGCTCACTGGCACATTTGTAACTACACGTTTTTGTTTTTCTCCTTTATGAACCAGGGGCCTGTGTTTTCCTCTTGCATTGGGCCATAAAAACTATGTAGCCAGCATTTTGGTCCACCAGTTTTTATGAATCTAAGAAGAAATTGTTTTCCAAACTGCCAGCTATTGATTTGCTAGACTTTACTCATAATCCTAAGAGGAAACAAAGCTGTTCCAGAAATGTTTGGATGATATATATTCACTTTTATTTCTAATAGGAACAAAAGAGTGGGTGGAGAGGGGGGTTAACGGAAAAAGTAAAGAAGGCAATTCTGCACTCATTCCCTTAATGGGAATCAAACAAAATGGCCATTCCAACTACCATAAGCTTTCAAAGAGATGTCTCCATCGAAACAAAAGTAAACACATAAAGCATATTATTTCATTCATTGAGAAATGCGTATCTGCATGTTAGATAGAATTTTTCATCACAGCAATCAGATCTTTAATGTCAACATCATGATCACACAATACCATCAGGGAGAAATTATCTCAGCATTTCTCAAAGAATGTGTCTTGCTCTATTAAGTGGTTTTATTATGATTTGTTTTTCTATTGCATTTGAATGAGGCTGTGAATACACCCATAATTCCTTGTCCTTTCCTCCTCTGCTCTCAACTCCAGGCTGTGACAGGCCTGCTCCAGGTTTTACAGACAAAACCTTCCCCTTTGTGCGGAACGCTTCCGTGGTATCAAGGAGCAGGAAAGAACGCCGCCTGCAAAAACAGACACACATTTGTCTCCTCATCTAGCACTCTATTAAATAAAGAAGTGTAACATTTTGCTATGGAATAACAATTTTAATTATATTGCATGTTTTAAAATCCCAGCTGAGAATAATATAATTTTAGCAGCTCATTTCTCCTGAGGCATCAACATCATTTATCACTCTGGCTGCCATCTGGCATGCCTGAACCATCATGATCAGCAGTTTATGTGGAAATTAAAGCCTTCAATGGGTGTCTCTTCAATAATGCTCTGAGGTCAGGGACAATATTGCTGGCGGCAGTGAAGATGCATTTTTATCGCACACTTGAGAGGCATCCATTCGACATATTTTATAGCTTTCTAGGTTAAGACTAGCCAAGCTTTTCCTTACTTGCACTGACCTGACATGGGGGTCATTCTGTATAATAACTATCTAAGAATCGTCCAGGATAGTTCCCTCTCGGCTGTTGTGCTTATAAAGCTACATTCTGCTGAAACCTTAGTGGTAGCAATAAAAGACCTCTCTCTCACTTTCTCCTTTCCCCTCCCTTTCTCCCTCCCTCCCTCACTCCCTCCCTCCCTCCTTCCTATATTTATATAATATACTTAAATATATAACTAACAAACTATACATATATATATATATACTAAACTATATATGTAGTTTGTTATATATTCATATTTTGTATCTATCTACTAGTATCTACCTATCTATCATCTATCTATCTATCTATCTATCTATCTATCTATCTATCTATCTATCTATGTACATCTATCATTCCTTTGTTTCTATTCCCTGTTAAAGAATGCAAGAAAATACCAACCATGGAACTGTAATTAATGTATCCTACTCTCAGGTGCAAATATTAACCTTTTTTTCAACATAATAGAAAATAAACATATCTTCAACAGACATATCTTTGTAATGTTATTTGGTGATATTGTCAAAGATGCCTTGTAGTTTGGATGTAAATTTGATTTTCCATGACTGAGAATGTAAGGAGCACTTATTCCATGAGTTCAGCAATTATTGAGCTTCTCAGGATAGTGAGCTGCTTGACTAAAAACAGCTAATGCCCTGTAAGTGCAACTGTCTAGTCTTTACAAAGTACAGTAGGTTCCTACCGCGCGACGTAACGCGATTTTCACCGTAAGTCAGAACCCACCTACATAAGCACCTGTGTCACGCACATGGAGAACATCCACAGCAGTAATGAAGTGAAACAGTAAAAAAAATTAAAAGAAAGATAACAATTCCTGACCTTTACTTGTGGTAAACAAATAATAAAAAACATGTATATACGTCGAAATGATGGAACTTTTTTTTTTTTTTTTTTATAAATAAATGGGAGATGGCGATGTAACCACGAAATGACATACATAAAGTTCAAGGACTGTCTGTAATACACTTCAGACATTTTCAAGTTTGAAAAAGACTTTCTTATCAGGAAGTTTATGTCTTAAAGAGTAAAGCACAATTTTTTAAATAATAAAAAAGACAGTAATGGTCTTTCCCATAAAAGAATATTTGTGAAAGTGAAAAGAAAACACCAATTCCTTTTTCTTAGTTATTCACCATCAGTGTTTTGGTTTTGTTTACCCTCTGTTAAGCTTCACCACACAAAATACACATTTATGTGCACAACACACACACACACACACACACACACACACACACAAACACATACAGCACAACAGTCCCACCATGGTTCAGAGGACAAACTAATTAAAATAGAGATGTCGGCACACAGATATGGAATATTTGTGAACTTAAAACACAAATATTCTTTGTATATTGAACCAATAATTTAGATAAGTGAATATATCTGGTACTAGAGGACTGGTGCACAACATTCGTGCACTGGGGTGGGGGGTCCCTCAGCCCAGGCTGCGCCCTCTCACAGTCCAGGACTCCCGTGGGGTCCTTAGTGCTGCTGCAGAGCTGGGAGAGGCTCCTGCCACTGCCACTGCGCTCACCAGCTGCCAACCATGAGCCTGGCTTTTAGCTGAGCAGCACTCCCGCTGTGGGAGTGTACTGAGCACCAGAGGGCAGCTCCTGTGTTGAGCTTCTGCCCCCAGTGGTCAACGTGAGTCATAGTAACTCATCATTTTGCCTTTCGTTGATTTTGCATATTAGGGTTTTAATATATAGGACTAGAGGCCCAGTGCACGAAATTCATGCATGGGTGGGTGGGGTATGTGTCCCTCAGCCCAGCCTGTACCCTCTCTAATCTGGGATATCCCTCTCACAATCCAGAACTGCTGGCTCCCAACCACTCGCCTGCCTGCCTGCCTTGATTGCCTCTAACCGCTTCTGCCTGCCAGTCTGATCACCCCCTAACCACTCTCCTGCCAGACTGATCGACGCCTAACTGCTCCCCTGCCGGCCCGATTGCCCCTAACTGCCTTCCCCTGCCAGCCTGGTGGCCCCCAACTGCCCTCCCCTGCAAGCCTGGTCCCCCCTAACTGCCCTCCCCTGCAGGCCTAGTCCCACCCAACTTCCCTCCCCTGCTGGCCTAGTCACCCCCAACTGCTCTCCCCTGCAGGCCTGGTCCCCCCTAACTGCCCTCCCCTGCAGGCCTGGTTGCCCCCAACTGCCCTCCCCTGCAGGCCTGGTCCCTCCAAGCTGTCCTCCCTTGCTGGCCTAGTCACCCCCAACTGCCCTTCCCTGCTGGCCTGATTGCCCACAACAGCCCTCCCCTGCTGGCCATCTTGTGGTGGCCATTTTTGACCACATGGGGTTGGCCATCTTGTGTGTTGGAGTGATGGTCAATTTGCATATTACCCTTTTATTAGATAGGATAGTATAATGTTAGGAAAACTTCAGTGAGGAAATGCCTCTTCAATAATATTGGGAAAGTGGTAAGATTTGTTTCTATAATATAAGTACTAATGCTTATTCTAAAGATTGATAAATCACAAAGCAACGACTTTTTGATTTGCTCTTTTACATTGTATAGCTTTTTTTATATAAGATCTATATTTTTTTACTTACATTTTGTAAGGTTCGAGGTGTTTTTGTTTGGTTTTGGTTTTCTGCTTTTCCTCTTAATTTCAATTCTTCCAACAGTTTGTTGAAAATGCTATACTTCATTGAATTAATTTTGTAGCACTGTAATATGTTGAGAGTTTTAATGATGAACAGGTATCAAATTTTGCCAAATGCCTTTTCTATATGAATTTTTATAATTATTGATGTTTCTTCTTTAGACTGTTGGTACTGTAAATTATATAGGGGTGGGCAAAAGTCAATTTATAGTTGTTAGTATGTAAAATAATACAATAATTAATAAATAATAATATAAGAACTAACTGAGTTTCTCATACTCACTTTTGCCCACCCTTGTATAGATTTATTTTTGGATATTAAACTCAAGCTTTACATTCTGGAAATAAAGTATACATACCATCGATGTATTTTGCTGTTTTATATAATGCTGGAATTGATTTACTGTTGACCCTTGAACAACATAGGGGTTGAGGGCTCTGATACCCCAACAGGTCAAAAGTCGGCCTTTAACTGGCCTTGGCAAAATAGCTCCATTGGTTAGAAAGGTGTCCCCATACACCTAGGTTGTAGGTTTGACCCCCCTTCAGGGCACATACAAGAATCATCAATAAATATATAAATTATTGGAACAACAAATTAATGTCTCTCTCTCTCTCTCTCTCTCTCTCTCTCTCTCTCTCTCTCTCTCTCACTAATGGAAGGAAGGAAGGAAGGAAGGAAGGAAGGAAGGAAGGAAGGAAGGAAGGAAGGAAGGAAGGAAGATTCTGCATATAACTTTTGCATCTACAGGGACCCTTCAAATCTGCAGAGTCAGCTAACTGAAGATAGAAAACAGTCTTAAACAGTCTTTTCCATTTCATTTTGGGAATCCTGGGTTGGGAAACTGCGACTGGGAATATGAAATTATTGTTTTCCATCTGGGTTGGTTGAATCCCCAGTGTGTGGCTATGAAGAGCCTAGTGTATTGTTAAAATAATCTGTATATAACTGGACCAGGGCAGTTCAAATCTGTGTTGGTCAAGGGCCAGCTGTATTTTTCTGAAGATATTTGAAGTTACAATCATAAGGAACATAGTTCAGTAGTTTTCTTTGTTTCTTTTTATTCATTTATTTGTTTGTTTGTTTGTTCATCAGTACTGTATATTTGTTTGGTTTGCTGGCTTCATGAAATGGTTTGAGAAGTGTCCTATTTTTTTTTTTTAATTTCCTGGAATGCATTTGTGGAATTGGTGCTAACTTTTCTGTAAATATTTGGTAAAATTCATAAGTGAAACCATCTGATACTGTAGATTTCTTTTATGGAAGGCATAATTACTAATTGAATAATTTTAATGAATTTATGATAATTCAGATTGTTTTATCTTGGATGAGTTGTATTTCATTGTTTTCAATAAGTTGTTTGATTTCATGTATGTAGTTAAATTTTTGTCTCTAGTTGTTTGTAATATTCCTTAATATCCTTTGAATGTCTGCACTATACAGTGATAGCCCCCCTTTCATTATGATATTGGTAATTTTTTTATTTTCTCTTTATTAGTATAATTTTATTGCTCTCCCCAGAGAACTAGTTATCAGTTTGATTAATTTTGTCCATTGGTTTTCTGTTGTTTTTTTTTATTTCATTGATTTCTGTTGTTATCTTTATCATCTTTTTCTGCTGCTTTAGATTTATTTATTTTTTTCCTTTTTTAGTGTATTGAGGTAACAGCGTAGGTTATTTACTTGAGACTTGCTTTTT
Organism: Eptesicus fuscus; assembly: GCF_027574615.1. Lineage (NCBI taxonomy): Eukaryota > Metazoa > Chordata > Mammalia > Chiroptera > Vespertilionidae > Eptesicus > Eptesicus fuscus. The sequence goes on along the minus strand of NC_072478.1, from coordinate 37,758,215 downwards.
TCCTAATATTAATATCTAATGTTATACCAATTACTAGTTTCCCTGCTTTCCCTTAGTTCCACAGATATTGATTGATATATGTATTTTCATTAGCATTCAGCTTAATATACATATTTATTTGCACTTGAGCTTTTCTGTTTGACTCATGAACATTTATAAGTGTGTTGTTTAATATCTAAGAGTTTGAAGATTCTCCCATTATCTCTGTTATTTATTTTCAATTTGAGTCCCTATGGTTAGAAAACATATTAGTATAATTTCAATTATTTTAAATTTATTGAAGTTTATGTTTTAACAAGTCTTCTCTCTCTTCTCAAAGTCATTTACATGACTGAAAATCAAATGAAAACTAAAATAACTATTGGTCTTGGTCAAAATGTGTAATGACAATATGTGACAAAATGTGTAAGATCCAGATGGTTGGCATATTGCCAATGCAACTAATCAGTATGGATATATTAAAAAAACAGGTTCATTGAAGAAAAATATAACCTTGTAGATGTGGACAGAGTATATAAATGAACCTTTGAAGTACCTATGTAATTACTGCAATATTTTTAACTTTAAGGACAATTAAAAAGAAATAAAAATGAAGATAATAATTGTATTTAGGAATTATTTTAAAATTATATCCCTTAAAATTCACCAAAAGTTTTGATATTTATCCTGTACTAATAAGGAACTGAGATATAAAAAAAAAGATTAGGATCAGCACAAATTAAATCAGCTAATATGTATGAGTCTAGGGAGATTTGCCTCAAAATTCAATCTGTCAATGACTCTACTGCACTGCTTCTCTATGGTTAAATACATACTACCCGAATTGTGGCACGGGAGAGGGGGTGTTAAAGAGCAGTTCTAAGAGTGTCCAGCATAAGCAGTTAATTTTAGCCAAATATCAACATCTTATTATAAACACATACTTTATTTACTAGAGATATTAAATCACATATAAAAATTAAAAGGTTACATGGTAATTCAAATCAACCAAATATCCACCATATGCCAAGGATAATCTTTCAAACTATGGAGTCCATGAGTATAATTGAAGTATATGAGACCATCAAATAGAAAAACTAAAATGAACAAAAGACAGAAGAGCATCTAGTAAAATGTAGACTCACTGTCTACAAATAAATAAATCAATAGTGGCAAAGCCAAGAAAAACATAAGATTGCTATCTAAGTTTTATATGTTGACGACATTAACCTGTGATGCTATATAGATCTGTCTATGGATCCATATGCAATCTTAAAATATTTTCAGGATCATTAATAACATTTGAACAGTCATAAAATGCTCTTATGAAAGAGCTGCTTCTTTTTGTTATCACTATCTACAACATAAAATGAGAATTGAAGTCTGAGAGAGATTCACCCTTAGGATAAAAATATTTAAACCATGTTTCACTGTGTGTATGAAATTTGTACATTATGCATATAAAAGTAGATTACAGGCTTAAGTAATGAGCATATATTCCAATAGAATTTAGAATAATGAATGATAGAAATATTGATAAGTAGTTTTAAAGGAAATTATGTGTGTTAAGCAATCTATCTATATAAAAGCCCAAGCAACCATCGCAACTGAAACAACTGAACGGACGACTGAACAGGCTGCATGGGGCAACCAGGCTGACAGGGGGTTAATGAGGGGTGATCAAATGACTGAGCAGCAGGCTGCATGGGGAGACCAGGCTGGCAGGGGGATTAGTGAGGGGCGACCAAACAACTGAGCAGCAGGCTGCGTGGGGCGACCAGGCTGGCAGGGGGGCCAGTTGGGGGCAACCAAGCTGGCAGGGGGGACAGTTGGGGGCAATCAGGTCAGCAGGCAGAGGCAGTTAGGGGTGATCAGGCCAGCAGGGGGGCAGTTAGGGCCAACCAGGTTGGCAGGGGGGGCAGTGATCAGGTGGCAGGCAGAGTTGGTTAGGGTTGATCAGGCAGGCAGGCAGGTGAGCAGGTAGGAACCAGCGGTCCAGGATTGTGAGAGGGATGTCCCGATCCTGAGGATCGGGCCTAAACCAGCAGTCAGACATCCCCCAAGGGGTCCGGGATTGGAGAGGGTGAGGCTGGGCTGAGAGGACCCTCCCCCCCATGCATGAATTTCATCCACCGGGCCTCTAGTCCTATCTAATAAAAAAGAAACATGCAAATTTACCGTACCTCCTCTATGCCCACCAGCCACGCCCACCAGCCAATCAGGAGTGGGTATGCAAATTAACCCAACCAAGATGGCGGTTAATTTGCATATCCAGGTGCAGAGCAAGACTGAAGACAGCGTAGAAGGAAGCCAAGTGTTGCAGAAGGGAGTGAAACTGTGGAGAAGCAAGCAGGCGGGGCGGGGGAGAAGGGAGGGAAGCAGGCAGGGCTGCAGAGACCGCCACAGGAAGCCCTATTGCAGGAATCTTCCTGCAACAGGCCTCTAGTGTAATAATAAACTTTTATGGGAAATGTTACTGTAAATTTTAATTCACATAATAGAGATTTTATCTGGTGTAGTATTTTTATCTATACCTTATTTTAACACATGTGAATATAATAAACATCACTGATATTGTAATTAACCTAAACCTTGCAATATTTCCAGATATAACAGTATGATTATGTCTCTGAGAATTATCAACAATCTGCTGTTCAGCTACTGAGTTACTTTTAATGGATATTATAATTTCCTTGAAAAAATGATGTTAAAGTATGTATAGTAGTAACTTTTTGAATCCACAAAAAAATAGTGATCTCCTTTGAGATGATCAAGACTTGAGAAAGGATAATGGAGCTTGTGAGTTTCCCTCTCTCAGGTGACTTGGGAAATCCAGTAGAAGTATTAGTTGGGCAGATATTAAAGGGCTCGCTAAAGCCTGAATTTAGATTGGTATGGTTGATATCCAGGATAGAAACAACTGGGAAAGGTTAAGGATCCCTACAACCAAGTTCCTTAGTGTAAGAAAACATAAAGCTAGGGTTGAACACTAACCCAGAAAATGTCAATAGAAATGAGTTTAGAAGCAGAGCAGCTAGGGGAATTAATCTGAGACAGAGAAGAGGAGGAAGGGTCAAAAGGAAGAAATCAGGACATTTACCTCACAGAGAATCTTATAAATGTCTGTAAGTTATTTAGTATATGAATAATTTGACTTGGTCCAAAAAATTTAAAGTTGTGGTATAATTTGTGTCATTTTGATAAAACCAGATATTATAAGGGAAGCAATACTTTTTGAATTAGGCGTTGGTTAATTTTTTTACATGGAAAACATCAAGAGATTTAAATTCAAAACACACACATGCATATTCATGCATTCTGAAAGGAAATATTACCAATGTTATAACTTAATAGGATGCCTTTGCCTCTTCTAGGTGAGTGTACTTCTAAGAACTACAAAGAGCAAAGTAAAAACATTTATAAAGTTGATGAAAAATGTAGGAACTAATTCCCTAAAATAATGACTATCTATTGTAGCTGAATTTCAAACAGTGACCTTGTTGAAGAAAATAATCTCATTACCATTATCATAATTGCCCAGCAGTAATATTTTATAAATTTTAATTAATATGATTTAAAATATCTTTATTATAATGGATAATTTCCTTTTAATTATTTGAATAATATCAAACCTTAAAATTATTTCATATTCTTTATGTGCTGATATAGTATTTTCCAAAATATTACTATAGCTTTTTATAACTTCATTAAAATGTTTGAGAATTACATATACTAGTAAACTAGAAAAACTTGAAACTTTTAAAAGAGAGGACATATTTCATAATTTTCAGAAATATCTCAAAATCTTTTCTGGAAAGAGTTGGTTTTATGAACTTAAAGCAGTGTATTGCTTCCTTGTTAAAATACATATTTCTACAAAAGTAGGGTGACACTTTATGTGTTAAGCACTTTTCACTAGAAAGTTGTCAGGAGCATGAGATAAAACATTGTCTAGCATTAAATTGATCTGTTAGAGCAAATACTCAGTTGCTATTCTCAAAATACTTAACTGAATATACCCCCTTTAACAAGTTTTATACATGCTTATAATGATACTAGAGGCCTGATGCACGGATTCGTGTGCTGGTGGGATCCCTCAGCCTGGCCTGCGCCCTCACGCACCAGGTCTCTAGTTGAGATGTAATTGACATACAACATTGTATTAGTTTTAGGTTTACAGTATAATGATATATAGATGGTTACCACAATAAGTTTAGTTAACATCCATCACCTCATGTAGTTATAAATTTTTTCATGTGATGAGAACCTTAAGACCTGCTCGCTTAGCAACATTCAAATACACAATACAGTATTGTTAACTATAGTAACCATACTGTACATTAGATCCTGACTAGTGATTTATCTTAAAACTAGAAGTTTTTACCTGTAAACCACCTTCACTCATTTATTCCACCTTATACCATCCACCTCTGACAACTACCAATCTGTTCTCTGTATCTATGAGACCTTTTTTCTTTCTTTTGTAGGTTCCACATACATTATGAGGTCGAAGCAGAATAGAATCAGTGTCAGAATGTTTAACAACATGTGCTAGTATGTGAAGGATGGGTGCTCTAAAAGAGGGATGTCACACACACACACACACACGCACACACGCACACACACACACACACAAACACACTCTGCAGTGTTCTGGAAGTGCTGCCTAACAGAGTCTCACAAAATTTCAGTAAATTCCAATTGTCGCATAAACATTTATTACTAGGTTTGCTTCTGATGCCAGTGGGCAAGTCTTTTCTATTGGCTAAAAAAAGAATTATGACCTGGAGGCAGAGGAAGTGATAGTTTTTTTAATATCTAGAATCATATTGGCCATTTATAGTGTATGGAGGAGACCAGTCTTGCTAAATGAAATGTTATGTATGAATGGACTCCCAGCACATGGAAGTGATAGCCTAGTGGATCTTTCATAAAGGCACATTCTCTCTCTCTCTCTCTCTCTCTCTCTCTCTCTCTCTCTCTCTCTCTCTCACACTCACACACACACACACACACATTCACTCAGTGGTAAAGATGATAAAAGTAGGACGATTTATGTTTGTTGCCCAACTGAATATTATGCTAAAGGAGAGGAGAGGAGATTGGCCAGACCCTTATAAACTTCTTTCTATTGGTGTTTCAGGTTTTCCTTTTCCTTATTTTAATTAGTCATTACTTCTGCAGGTCCTGAAAAATACTTAAAATGGAATCCTCCATTCTCCTCCACCCTCTTTCCCCCACCCTGTACTACATCTTACTAAGAACAGTCTCACATGCATATGATCAGCCCCTATCCATATACTGCTTTCTCTACTAACTGATGCAACTTTGCCACCCACTATTGGAGAAGAGTGTACAAAACATGTATCCTAGTTTGTCATTGGGAGGTGAGACTCAGGGAAGAAGCCATGTATTCTTTTGGAACTGGAACTGGATAATTGTCTATCTGATGAGGGGGATTCAAGGTCCCATGCATCTGGAACGTGCTGCAGAAGTGTGGCCAGCTTTGGATAGGAAAATCACCTTAGCTCCATGGATGTTGTCATCTCATGAAGAAGGACATAGTCAGAGAGGGTCAGAGTAGGCCACCCTTTAGATAAAACAGTTATTGGATTTAAAGGAAATACTATTGCTCATGTAGCAATACTATTGCTCATATACAAACAAAAAATATAGACACCTGCATACATGTGCAAATGTGTGAGTGTATGTATGTATGTGTATCAAGTAATGAGGATTGATTTAAATAAAAAATAGTAGCTTAAAAGGTGTAGGTAATTCATCATGTTTTATAAGTCTTCCCTAGAAGCAAACATTTAGACAAGGAATATGTGCAAATTATCTATTAATTAATTGCACTCAAGAAAAACTGGCAAGGAAATAGAGGGAACATAAGTGCCCAGTGAGAATATGACTTTAGATGAAGCCTGCCTTTCACCTAACACTATGGGAAGCTCTGAGATATTCATTTTATACTAGTTGTGTCATTCCTTGAATTAGGGGAGCTGGGATTTAATGTTGCTTCACCAGTAATCCATGATGTACTATGTTATAACATCTCAGACACTTTCAGCTCTTCATGAAAAGCTGCTATAATAGCCCCAACATAATCTCTTTTGTAAACTCCACAAAATCTTGAGGATGGCCCAAGAAGAGATACTAGGGATCTGAGAGGTGGAGTATAGGACACATCCTCTATTGAAGTGAAGTCAGGATGTAATTAATAAATAAAGTCACAATAAAAAAGGTCCAGATGAGATCTAAATGATTATGAGTATCATCATTACTAGTATCATCAAACTTAGTGATAGCAAATTGAGAATTTTGAAAGGGAGAAATATTTATTAGGTTTGACATTTTTAGAAGGAAAGCTTAGAATTTGGCTATGAAGCGTCTATGGCAAAAGTTATCATTGTGAATAATTATTAAAAAAAAAGAGACAGATAGAATCATCTTTAATTAATGAGAAATGATTATAAGACTTTCAGGATATTGCAGTAGAATTATAGGTTGAAATTTTACAAAGCACATAGAAAGTGTCTCAAAGGATCTATAGTTAATATCTCTTATTTGTCCTTTTAAAGACAAAAAAAAAATTAAGAAGGAAAGATTTAGGATATTGGTCAAATTGACCTGTATATCTTCTTCTTGAATTCAACATTTCTCTCTAGATATACAATCTTCCAACATTCTCATCTTTTACCTATTTTTTATATCTTCACAAAATTATTATATTAGAAATGAGCCTTTCTTTGTGAATTATTTTTTTGACATTTCACTAATTATTTGCAAATTAATTCTAAAAAAATTTTTCTAGAGTTACCTTGAAAGGTTATGCTAACTTATTAATAAAGAAGAAAGATAAAATTTATCTTATGAAGACACATTTTGTTTTTTTAAATGTTTTACCATATTTACAGAATAATTTATTTATCTTTATTTATCAATTCCCATGGTGTTTAACATACATGTAGAAGCAATAAGGCCTCTGACTCTAAGGAATTTGCAGTAAAATTTAAAATTATGTCTTAAACATTTTAGTTCTGAAAAATAAGCTTGAGATATTTTTTCTTTGTTATTCTCTATATTTCCCACCTATATCTTTATAATGAAGAAAGGCATGATCACTTATATGCTATTTCTTATCATTGATAAAGCAGTTAATCCTGCTTCACAAACAATGTTTATAATATAATTTGATCTTAAAATATTAGGAATTTATTTTCTATAACTTCTTTTTAATTATATTCAAGAACGAAAAGTAGTGAGAAAAAGTAAAGAATAAAAAGAAGCTGATAGAAGGGAGTTAAACACACACCCACAAACACACGAGTCTTGGTTTAAAAATGGGCCAGAATGTTACAGAAGCTTCATTGACATTTTGAAAGTGTCTTAGCAAGGTAAAAATAATAAAATAATGTTTTCTGCGCCAATGAAATTGGAACCAAAATAGTAAACTACTGAGCAATAACAAAATTAACAAGGTGCACACTTAAAAATAGAGACTTTTCATGTTTTAGTTTTAAAAGCAATAGTTGTTTGTCATTACTTCTTAATTCACATGTCATTAAAGTTTAAGATAAATCCAGCTTTATATGATATCTACTGTTTTATGGTGTATTTGGTCACTGATTGCAGATTGGCTAAAGTCCATTCAGTAGAAAAGAAAATTCTTTTAAAAAAGCCAAATGCCCATTAACATCATATTTCATTTGTAGTAAGGGCCATTCTAAACCTTATACATGCCTGTTAAAATAAATATATAGCAGATCCTCTTACAGTATCTATAGGCTTCAAGAATGCTCAGATTTTCTTCATGACTTACCTAAATAATGAATGTACACACTGCATGTATTGAGTATAAAATGTTCTTAAGCAGCTGATTGGCAAAGCTCTGATTTAAGCTTGACAGAATCTTGAAAAAATGATAATATTTTAACTATTCATCTCATTTATTAATCTTTACTTGAATGCCCCTGCCAAGTGGTGATCTAGAATTGTTTTAATCCCTGCTGTCACATGAATTTCACCTACTCTTATTGAATAAAATTCTTGAATATTATAAAGCTCTTTCTTGGGAACCTCTAGTACAGAGGTAGAGTAAGTAGAGACCCCATTACTCTCTGAAGTATCATAAAACATAAGAGTGGGAAACATCTACATTGGTACATTCAATTATATTACAACTATAACAAAATACATTAAGGTAATGTGCAAATCGTGGCAGGGAGCTAAGTCACCAGATCACTACTTCCAGAGCCAAATCACACAGGCCATGAATAAGCAACAGGCCTAGGTTAACATATCCTGTCTCTGCAAGTGCAAAAGTCTCCTGATGAGAAAACCTGTGTTGTCTTAGAATATGGGCGACTAGGGAAAAAGAGAGGACTAGATCAGTTATTTTCCCTCTGATTTTCAGATTTCAGAATTCTTGATAAAAACATGGAACAACCTGAAGGTCTCTTGTCAAAGAAAATAGGCTCAGCATCGAGTTAGAAACAAGCATTTATACTAGAAAATAAAATTCAGACTTCATTATTAACTACTCCTTCACTATGATGAAGCTCATGCAACTAACAATGTACAAATTTAATATGCCATCGTTCTGCAGCTATCATCGCTAAAGAAGTAGTAACATATTTTTCTGTTACACAGTTTTTTGAAAAAAGGAAAGCTCTCAGAATGCTCTGAATTGGATGGCTAACTCTTGTCAATTCACTGCGTTTAGGTTGGCAGATGTGAGGTGAATGAAGAACACGGCAGCCTCCATGTATGTAACAGGCTGGACTAAGAGAAACAGCACCTACCCACCCTGATTAAATCACAGTTATTCCTCAGTTGAGCTAACATCTCTCAAATCTTCTCTCTGCTGACACATGTGTTGACTTATCATCTTATCTCAAGCAGCCAGAGTGATCCTTTAAAAACATGTCTGATTATATGAACCACTGCTCAGAACTCTGTAATACCATACCACCCCTCTACTCAGAATTAAAGCCAAGGTCTTTTCTCACAATCCGGCTTTCTATTTCCCCCTGACTTCCTTCCCTATTACTCTCCCTGGCAGGTTTATTCTCTGTTGCCCTTCTTCAAAGAAGTCAGGCAAGTTAGGGCCTTCGCATCTGTTCTGGTCTTTGCCATGTAAGCATCTAGATAATTCAAGTTACACTTTCTCATGAATACTGTCTCTGACTCAGATTTAAAATTGTACACATCATCCCAAGTCCTTATACTCCCTTAACACTTGTTTTTTTATATCCACAACACTTAACACCTTCTAAGAAGGCATATTGTGTGTTGAACTCATAGTTATATGGCTGCCTAGCACCTAAAACAATTTCTGGAATATAATATTTCTTTAATATATATGTGGCTGAATGAAGGTGGTAATCTGGGATAATATTTTCATAAATGTTAACCATAGATATTTTAAGTGATTTCCAAATCACACATCTATTAGGTGTTAGGACTGGAATTTGGAAGCTGATGATAGTTATTGCATGAATAACATTCTAAATGTTTGGATATGAAAGTAATTATAAACGTACACACCACTGAATATATAGCATTTAGTGTATACATGTACAAAGACTTGGCTGTAAGATAAGAACTGTGAATTATATACCCAAATTATAATATAATTCTGCATTATAGGGTTGATATAATTGTTTTTATTTATATTTTTAGATGAAAAAAAAACAATATTTTTATTTGTTGCTGCTTGAGTCCTTTATTTTATTAAACACAAATAAACTTCCCTTCTGCCTTTATACTCACTTTTGTGATTTGGTCACCTGGTCATCCCAGGCCACTGGAATCCTTTAAGGCTGCATAGAAGAACTTAATCATTTGTGGGTGGACTCTGTGTGTGTGTGTGTGTGTGTGTGTGTGTGTGTGTGTACACACATGCGTGATTCCTTCTACTTACTTAAAACTAGAGGCCCAGTGTATGAAAATTTGTACACTCGGTGTGTTGGGGAGGGGGGGGGCTCCCTCAGCCTGGCCCGCACCCTCTTGCACTCCGAGACCCCTTGGGGAATGTCTACCTGCTGACTTAGGCCCATTCGCCAGGGGATCGGGCCTAAACTGGCAGTCAGACATCCCTCTAGCAGCCTGGGAGCCCTCAGGGGATGTCCACCTGCCAGCGTCGGCCTGCTCCCCACGGACATCTTAGTGCTGCCACAGAGGCGGGAGAGGCTCCCATCTCCGCCGCTGGCTCGCAGCCATCAGCCCGGCTTGTGACTGAGCGGAGCTCTCCTGTGGAAGTGCACTGACCACCAGGGGCCAGCTCCTGCATTGAGCATCTGCCTCCTGGTGGTCAGTGTACATCATAGCGACCGGTCATTCCCGGTTGTTCTGCTGTTAGGGTCAATTTGCATATTACCCTTTTATTATATAGGATTAGATAACAATTTCCCTTTAATCTTTACTTCTCTCAAACTAAATCAAAGTTGGTTTTATTTTTGGTTAAATACTAGTTGAGAGAAAAACCTGAATTTTCTTTCAAATAAAACTGTTATAAAGTTTAGAAGGGGTATGAATGAGTATAGGGAGGTAAGTCTAGAGCATTAAAAAACTTTCTAGTTCTGTTAAAGGAAATGGATCTAAGATACTACTTTAATTTTGCATTGTATTGTGTATCTATAGAAAGAGACTTTAAATAGTTATGTTTAATAAAATATATTCTTTATTACATAAAAGACATTTAATTGTGTGACAGGATTATCAAGTACCAGCTTGAGGGAAACATAAAGTCTGCATAAAGCCTATACAATTTGAGGCAATTTTTCTAGGGTTATAATCCTAGGGGAAAATACACAAATTTATCAGCTAATATCTACATTCAACAACTTCTAATTTTAAATTAGAAAATATGTCCAGGAGAAAATATGTCTTCAAATTTACTTGTTCTATGCTTAAGATTTTGGAATCAATAGGAAATTTATGTTTTATTTTTAATATTTTCAATGATAAACTGCATTTTGTATAATACATAACTAACTTCATTTCTTAGTTTCTACGTTGCCCTCATAAAAACCATGTTTTCTTGAACATTAGGGAGAATATTTTTTTCATTCTATATTTTGTAATTGTTAAAACATATTTTTCTCAGTTTGTTTCGTGAGCTGTTACCAAAAATATATACATAGGAAATAATAAGAAACTTATCTTTAGCATATTTATTGAAATATTACCCATTTATGACTAAATTAAAACCTCAGCAGGCAGACTCTATAGTCATATAAGGACCAACCCCATAGCTGTCTATTACTTAAATCTAATGAGGAAAATGAGTAACCACCATCCACCTAAGGTAGATTATGCACAAGTTCTTCAAAATCTTACTCCATTCCCACTGTGCACACCCAGAGTTAATCTCATAAGTCTCTATATAATAATAGCAATGTCTGAAATTGGATTGAGGGATTCATCTAAAATTCTTTATAATTACAAACAAGCAAAAGCCACTAAATTGAGAAAGGAAAATGGACTGAGAACAGCCTAGCAAGTGAAACACAAGAGTTCTCAAGCTCTCATAAAATGTACACATTAGGTCTTTGTATGGAAATCAGCAAAAGGAAATAGCTTGTGAGGGAAATATCTTTGAATGAAGATTCTCTTTGGTCTCTCAAAGTTTTTAGACAATATCTGGGACCCGATAGATGCATGAGAAGGAAGTGGCATTCAAAAGGTGTGGAACCCCACTAAAGGCTTATTTTTCCAGTGTCCACGTATTATGTGGTCATGGAGAATTTGGGACAAGGAAGAAAATCCAAAAATGTAAATCCAGGCAGACAAGAGATCTTCAGCTAGACAACAGGTCTAGGCCCTGCACATGGAGAAACACAGGTACATCATCACCAGGAAAGGTGTCCCTCACTCGCCCTGTCTCTGCATCCTATCTAATAAAAGAGTAATATGCAAATTGACCATCACTCCAACACACAAGATGGCTGCCCCCATGTGGTCAAAGATGGCTGTCCCCATGTGGACACAAGATGGCCGCCACAAGATGGCCAGCAGGGGAGGTTGGTTGGGAGGGACCAGGCCTGCAAGGGAGGGCAGTTGGGGGCAACCAGGCCTGCAGGGAAGGGCAGTTGGGGGGGGACCCAGGCCTGCAGAGGAGAGCATTGGGGGGCCAGGCCTGTAGGGGAGGGCAGTTAGGGTGGACCAGGCCTGCAAGGGAGGGCAGTTAGGAGCAAACAGGCTGGCAGGGGAGCAGTTAGGCATCAATCAGGTTGGCAGGGGAGTGGTTAGGGGGTGATCAGGCTAGCAGGCAGAAGCGGTTAGGGGCAATCAGGAAGGCAGGGAGGCGAGTAGTTGGAGCCAGCAGTCCTGGATTATGAGAAGGATGTCTGACTGCCCGTTTAGGCCCGATTCTATTGGGATCAGGCCTAAACGGGCAGTTGGACATCCCTGGAGGGGTCCCAGATTAGAGAGAGTGCAGGCTGGGCTGAGGGACACACACCCCCATGCACGAATTTCGTGCACCGGGCCTCTAGTATTTCATAAAAGCTCTGGACATGTGGAGGCTGCGTTTCCCATTGTTTCCTCTCTAAATGGGAAATACTTTGTTTCACTGATTTCTTATCCTTACTTGTTCATTGTTTATTGACATTTCCTGGCAGAAAACTTCTCTGGACCCTATGGACAGGGCTGTAAGTCACTTAGACATACTCAATTTCAGATGAATGGAGTTACTTTATAAGATTTTTGGTTGCTTCTCTGTGGGGAGGGTTTCCCTACATGGGAGAAAAGGTGTGCATGTAGCCAAAGGTGCAGGCAGCCTGGGGAATTCTAGTAGCATTTTGTAAACGCATTCACAAATTTTATAAAAATATATGTTCCTCCTAAATGCAAATTACATTACCCAGATCACTTTGCAGTTAAATAGGACTATGTTCAATAAACTGTAAACAGAAGTGTGTGGGAATTCTTTCTAATGGGAGGGGGCATGCCCCTTTGTCCTTGTAACTTCTAGCTACCTAGATTGCAGATGCAATGTCCAGAAATTGAGCAGCCATATCAGACCGTAATGCGACACATGTAGGAAGCAAAAGCAGTAAGATCAAAGCAGTTTATGGTACTTATCTCCAACTCCTTGTATGAAAAACATGTCTCATATACTATCATTGTTTTGAGATTTGGGGTATCTGGTAACCTAACTAAATCCTCTGTAAATAGATATGTATATCTCATTTTATGTAGGTGGATAATTGTAACTTAAACGATATATGAAATTTTATAAAGAGGCAGTCTGGAAATGTACCTTTGTTTGGTAAAAGTATAAAGAAACAAGGAAGGGACTAACATAGAAATGGAGATGGTGGTTATTTTGTGGAAAGGAGGGATTTATGATTAGGATGGCCCCTTGGAAGAGTTTCTGGAATTGCTCTCAATGTTTTATTTCTTAATCTGGGTGGCTGAGGAACAAAGAGGTCATTAAAAGGGTATTCTGTTTTGGTTATTAACTAAAGTATAGTTATTTGTGTAGTTTTCTGAATGTGTAATTTACATTAAAATATATTGTTTTAAAATATTAATACAAGGCACCAAGCTCACTAGAAGACTCATTTCCTATTTGGAAAAACCTTAAGGGGATCATGACGATTGTGTTTAATAGTGCACTCTACAGTTTCTTGTGTTTTATAGTTATTGGTTCTTGTTGATGCTTCAGTGCAGTCTAGTTTTCTTTTTATGGCATTTTGTTTTCACACCAAAGGACTTGCTTTCCAATGTATCGCTACAGTTAAAGCTCGCTAACATAATTAGGGTGAGGTGGAAGATGACTATCACACAGCACAGATTTGGAGTCCTGAAGACAACAGGCAGAGATAGATGAAGAAAATGAGTAATACCTTCCCAAGGTATTTTGTATTTCAAATTGCTATTAACAATTGCTCAAGATAAAAATAATTACAATTCATTGACTCTACTATACAATATATTTTCTTCTCAATGTCAGATTACTCCCAGGAATTAAATTAAAGGTAAATATAATTAACATTATGTTAAAACATTGCTCAGAGTTAATTGAAGTAACCCATAATCTTTCAAATATAAAAGCTATAAAGTCAGCTGGAATTAAATGTTAGTTCAAATAAATACACCTATTTAGGACTTACAATAATGAGCTAATGAAATTAAGAAAGTTAAAATTAATTTTAATTCACTCTATTACTATTTCACCCCATCTTTTTATTTATTAAAAAAACTCAGAAATGCTTCCCTATGAACTTTACATGAGTGCATATAAATTACTTCTGACCTACTTTAGATGAAAACTTTTCCCTTTAAAGTGGGTGAATTCCTGCCTAAGCTATAAATTTAGGAATAAAAAAATAATTCCTTCTCTTCATGTCTGTTCATTGCATTCCTAAATAATCAAACTATTGTTTTTGAAAGGTGTTATCATCTAAGCCCAAAAAAAATTTTTAAGTGAGTGATAATCATTTTTAACTGTAAATTGAATAGTACAGCTTCATGCCTTTGCATGCACACTGCCCTGCTGATAAAGCTTAAGCGTACACTGAAGTCAGAGGGGCATTTCAACGGCACCAGGCAAGAACTAAAACAGATTAATGCATTCGAACGAATGGGGGAGAAGACCCCAGTGACGACCAGGCAGTTGATGTGCATGGAAGCTTTTAAAATTTCATTGCTTGTTAGTTTGATCTAGCTACATTAAAAAAGATGTGCTGGGGGAAGCGGTGTGAAATAAAAAGGTTCATTTGTCTCCTTCTGGACCAGAAAGTTACAGCTGCCTAATTTTACCTCTTTTATGGAGGAAAGTGAGTGAAAAATTGACCTATGACAGATCACACTCAAGAATCGGAGACGTGTATTAAAATTGTTCCAGACCAAGTCATATGATGATACAGGCTGATGCTTAGCCTGTCCCTAAAGGCTTTTAGCAATTTAACTCTAAAACAATATAACCACACTGAGATGTTAATAGCGATTAGGTCTTAATGAGTAATTCTTTCACAAGATGCCCACACTCTGGGCAGAAATACTTCCTCTGCAGGGAATTAATATCAGAGGCTAGAATGGTGAATACATTTGCCTATTTCTCCTCTATGAACTTGCTGGAGCTGTGAAGATTAAAAATGAGTGTTCTAGCCCTTTGGTCTGTGTGCTTGGTCTCATTCTGGAATATCATCTCTCACTTACCTCCGAAGATGCAGAGAGCATTGCCCCATCCAGTAATACTGTATCTCATGAAGCTGCTTTCCTCCAATCATTTCAAACTTTCTTTAGCCTTAATCTTGGCTATAGATTAAAACCCATCAGTCTTATTCAAACACTTCATATTTATCACATCTCTTTGGGTCAGCATTTCAGTGATACCTCTCTGGACCCCACCCCTCCATTTTCCTTCTCACAATCATTCAGCTTTCTAGAAGCATATCATGACATTGGGAAATAGATTGAAAACTTACACATAAATCTCCACCAGTGATTAAAAATATCTGATAGCAGCCCTAGCTGATTTGGCTCAGTGGATAGAGCTTCAGCCTGCGGACTGAAAGGTCCTGGGTTTGATTCTGGTCAAGGGTACATGCCTGGTTTGTAGGCTCAATCCCCAGTAGGGGACGTGCAGGAGGCAGCTGATCAATGATTCTCTCTCATCATTGATGTTTCTATCTCTCTCTCCCTCTCTCTTCCTCTCTGAAATCAATAAAAATGTTTTAAAAAATAAAAACATCTGATAGGAAAAATAAAGTATGTGTGTGTGTTTGGAAGATAAAGGGATGGTTTTACTACTCAAAAGTATATGTCAAATCTCAGAGGGAAGATGGGGGTGGGAGGGAGAGATTAACCGAAGAACTTGTATTCATATATGCATAATCCATGAACACAGACAATAGAGAGGTAAAGGCCTGGGGCAGGGAGCAGGGCCAGCTAGAAGGATCAATGGGTAAAAAAAAAAAAAAAAAAAAAATTGATTGGATGAAGAAGCATCTTAAGGTCCTTCTAAAACAAAATAATTCAGCCTGGGTCTTATCTACCCCTTCAAATATTTCTTTTCTTATTCTTTTTTCTTTTTCTTTTTTGCCTCCGATAGTACCAGCATTGAGGTCCTATCTAATATTTTACAAATACCTCAAATACCTGAACAACATTTTTTTTTTAGCACAAAAAGACTATAGCCACAGGTATACGGTATACAAGCAATTAAAAAGGTCAAAGGAGCCCAAACCGGTTTGGCTCAGTGGATAGAGCATTGGCCTGCTGACTGAAGGTTCCAGGGTTCGATTCCAAACAAGGGTAAACATGCCCGGATTATAAGCTTGAGCCCCAGTAGGGGGTATGCAGGAGGCAGCTAATCAATGATTCTCTCTCATCACTGATGTTTCTATCTCTCTCTCCCTATCCTTCCTCTCCAAAATCAATAAAAGTATTTAAAACTTTAAAAAAATGTCAAAGGATTTTAAGCCAAATTGAAGGTATACATTTGAAGTTGCTAATGTGATCAATGGTACATTGGGAATATTATTTTAAAAATGTATCTCCCCAAAGTAGATCTGATTATAGCATTTCCCAAAGAAGTTGAGAAAGTTATAAAAATTACCAATGCACTTTCCACACAGTTCCCCCAGTAAGGTGCCATAAGTATATTTTTCAATGCTTTTTACATATATTGTTCAAATTCCCCAGGAATCCTATAAAGCTCTGTGCAGTCTTAATTTAGAGAACATTGCTACATGTTTTAAAAAATTCCTATATCCAAGACTAAACGCTCCCAAAGATATTCAAGATAAAAAAAAATGTGTCAGTACTACTTATTTAAAGATGTGCAGATATATTAAAGAGCATGTTCATAAATAGAATTTAGAACAAATTAGCAAGAAAGCATGAACTAATTCTGAGGAAATTAGTGTGTGTGTGTGTGTGTGTGTGTGTGTGTATGTGTTACTCAAGCTGAAACAAGCTCACTGATCCCAGCTCTAACCCAGAAAGTTTAGTAGACCTGCAGAATAAATTAAGGAAATAGAAATAAGGGAAAGTTAAAAGTTCCCATTCATTTAACCAAGTTCCTGCCAGCAGAAAGGATTCCTGATTTGGCCACATACATTAGAGTATCCAGGAGGGCAATGATAGAGGCTTCCATAAATTCAAATCCCTAGCAAATACGTTAATTCCAATAATTTGACAATTTAGAAAAATAATAAAGTACTGTTATTTGAACTATTAGAATGCAGATGCATACTGGTATCTAAAATAAAATCATCTCACTTCCATGTTGATTATATAATTTAATGAAATAAAAAGCATAATTTGTTCTTTATCAGAATCAGAATTTGTAAAATAATCAATATAGATCAGTTAATATTTTGCTTTGTTGCTTAAGCAAAGGAATTTTCTATTGTGAAATGGGGAGATAAACATGATCAGAAAAAGGTATGTAGGGAGGAAAAAAAGAATTGAATATAGTGAAATCTGAGACTTTTTAAAAAATTACAAAATATACTAAGAAGTTTATTTGCCCATATGTATGTTATATCTGCATTTAAAAATATTGGAGATTTTAGATTTTCATTTTGAAATGGAAGTTTAAAGATTCTGTGCCATGCTGGTAACAATTTTATAGGTTTTTCTTTATCTTTTCTTGTTGGACATGTTCTTATTAATTTGAAGGATTTCTTTGTATTATGGTGATTCTATGCTTCCTTTACCTCCATCCTGGGGGTGAGCGAAGACCTACTTTACTGCAGTCTAATATTTGCCTTTTGACTGTACTCAGAATGGATTTTAAGATGCTAAAATGCCTAGTATTTATGCAGTCTAGTTTGTCATTCTTTTCCTTTAAAACTTCTGGTTTTCCTGTCTTGCTTAAAAAATGACTCCTCAATTCTGAGTATCATTGTCATTATTTTATTTTCATATTTAGAACATGACTCATTTGGAAATCATTCTGTATAGGTGATAAAACAAGCTTTAGTTATTTTTCAAGTGGAAAGCCTATTACACAAACATTATTAACTTAAAAATCAATCTTTACTAAATCGAAATATCCTTTAACATATATCCCCCTATTTTTATTCTTCTATACAAACTTATAAATAATTTTGTTTAATTCTCTCCAAAGTAGGATTCTGATATATTTTTCATTAAATATTTACAATAAATTTAGCAACATGTCAAATCATAAAATCTGGAGCTCTTGCATTCTAAAACATTGTAAACTTCCTATTCTTTAACTTACAAAACTCTCAACAGCAATCTACACTAATAAAAGATAAACATGCAAATTGACCATCACTCTGCCATGCCCACCAGCCAATCAGGAGTGACTATGCAAATTAACCCAACAAAGCTGGCAGCAGCCATGGAGCTAGAGTGAGTAGGAGGCTTGGGTTATCCCCAGCGACAGAGAAAGCCAAGCTTCCTGCCCACCCTGGCCACTGCTGAGAGCCTGGGTCACCAGGGGACGTGGCCAGCCTGAAAATGGCTCTCAGCTTCTTACCCAGGCTGGCCAGGCACCCCAGTGGGGACCCCCAACCCTGAAGGGGGTGTGGCCAGCCTGAAAACAGCCCTCAGCCCCTTACCCAGGCTGACCACTCCTCCATGGAGAAAGAGTCCCCTCTGGAGGGTGTGGCCAGCCTGCAAACAGCCATCAGCAGCCCCCCCAGCAGGGACCCTCACCCCATGGGTGCGTGGCCAGCCTGCAAACCACCACAGGCCCCTTGCCCAGGCTGCCCCACGCCCTAAGGGAACCCCCACCCTAATCCGGGACACCCTTTGGGGCAAACCAGCCGGCCCCCACCTGTGCACCAGGTCTCTATCTATACTAATAAAAGAGTAATATGTTAATTAGACTGGGAGACCTTCCAGGAGACCTTCCAGACATTCTTCTAGACAAAGCCATGGTGGTGAGGCTGAGGTAGAGGCGGTTAGAGGCCAAGAGGGGAGGACAGTTGTGAGTGATCAGGCCAGGATGGGATGGCAGTTGTGGGTGATCAGGCCAGTGGGGGGCGCTGTTGGGGGTGATCAGGTCAGCGGGGGGGTTGGCAGTTGGGGGTAAGCAGACCAGCAGGGGAGCCAGTTGGGGGTGAGCAGGCCATCAGTGGGGGTCAGTTGGGGGTGATCAGGACAGTGGGGGGGGCAGTTTGGGGTGAGAAGGCCAGCAGAGGGGCAGTTGGAGGTGAGCAGGCCAATGGAGAGGGCAGGTGGGGGTAAGCAGGCCAGCAGGGGGGGACAGTTGGGGGTGAGCAGGCCAGCAGGGGGGGCAGTTGGGGGTGATCAGGCTGGCACGGGGGGCATTTGGGGGCAAGCAGGCCAGTGGGAGGGGGCAGTTGGGGGTGAGCAGGCCAGCAGGCAGAGTGGTTAGGGGCAATCAGGCAGGCAGGCAGGTGAGTGGTTAGGAGCCAGCAGTCCTGGATTGCGAGAGGGCTGTCCACCTGCTGGTTTAGGCCTGATCCCTGTAAACTGGCAGTAGGACATCCTTCGAGGGGTCCCAGATTGGAGAGGGTGCAGGCCGGGCTGAGGGACACCCCTCCCCCATGCACGAATTTTGTGCTTTGGGCCACTAGTGCTCTTAATAAAAGAATAACTTTCTAATATCCAAAATTAGCAAGGCATGCCAATTTGTTTGAGATGCACACCAGTTGGTAACTGTCAAACATATTTAATGTGAATGGCAATTAATTTTACTAAATTTAAATTGACATCAAGTAAAATGTCAGACTTCCATGAAAAATGCTTAAAACTACAGGCACAAGTAAAATTCAGATTCTAATTCAATTGTGACTAAAAATAGAAATCTACAATTATTTTCATTATAGATTTTAAAACTTAATTATTTTAGCCCTAGCTAGTTTGGCTCAGTGGACAGAGCATCTGCCTGTGGACTGAAGGGTTCCAGGTTCGATTCCAGTCAAGGGCACATGCCTGGGTTGCAGGCTCGAACCCCAGTAGGGGATGAGCAGGAGGCAGCCGATTGATGAGTCTCTCTCATCATTGATGTTTCTATCTCTCTCTCTTCCTTCCTCTCTAAAATCAATAAAAATATATTTTTTAAAAAACTTAATTATTTTACATTTTTATTGATAATGAGATTGACTGAATTAAATGATGGTCAATGTTATCAAATAATGTATCCACCTTAACTGTTTTTGGCCAATTACCATTACAGACACTATTCTTTTCTCTGTTCTATAGCCAAACTTGAATTAATAGTGTAGAGTAAAATATACTTAGATGATGTTATATTGTAGAAAGATAACAAAAGTGTAAAATATGAATCAGAAAAGTAGCAAGTAATATAGAACCCAGAACTCTAGTATTTGACATTTAAGTATCTGTTTCAGTACTTCATCATGAACAATTTGTAGCCTTAGCTACAAATGAAATGTCATGGATAATTGGTTATGTCCCTTTGACATTTCATCTCATGTTTGGTAAATCAATTTCATAATTGGGAACATTTGAAGCCACTAGGGACTGAAATCCCTTAACTATTTTTAATTATTTTATGAATTGTGTATAGTTCACTCATTACTTTAAATATAATAAAGCAAACCATGACTAGAGAAACAGAATACAAGTTAACAGAGCGATACTTGCTATACAAATATACTAAAGGAAAAATATTAATAATAATAATTACAGAGGTCTGTTAATTTCTTCTTTTAAGCTATTAAACTTAACATCCCATATTAGAGAGATCCTTTGTCCTTTCCTGAAGAATTTTCATTATATAAAACATATATAACATTAATTGGTGACTATGGTTAAGGTGCAGGTTATTTTGTGATAGTGCTGTCCTGTCTATAATTTTGAAATAGACAACTCTCTTTTATGATTGCACATGTATAAGCCAAACTAAATTTAGCTTTTTCCTTAAGAAAAAGCAAAGATATTGATAACATATCAAAATATCTCACATAATCAAAGCCCAAATGGATAGTTCAGGCTCTGGAAAAATTGGAACAAAGGAGTCAATCACTTAAATTGGAATTCTCTTTCCTTTTTCCTCTTCCACTTCTTTCTGAGCATTTGCCTCATTCTTCTTTCATGCAGCCAACCAGATTTAATGGTTTCCAAGCCACAAACCAGAATATGACAGTCAAGAGAGCATGCTTACTTTTTGTGACTTAAAAATAGCAAACATGATGAGTTGGTATCTTACTAGCATGCAAGGGAAAGATTCTTATTGCCACATCTTGAAGAGTGTGCACACATGAACCAGTTAATGGGCCAGGGCTCTGCACGTGAGATTGGGGATCAGGTGGCTGGATGTATTTCCCAAATTAATAGTGAGGGTGATCCTGCAACAATGAAATGGAGACCACCAGAGCATACAATATGTTTTCTCTCTTTTCTTCATTTCTTCTTTTGTGTAGGAATCAATCCTCCTATGAGTCAAGGTTGTCTAATATGAAAAGCTAAGGAGGGAAAAATTATTAAAGTGAATGTATTTAAATAAAAACATGAAAACCCTTTGAATATGCCTAAATAACTTTCTAATTAATTGAACTCCCAGTTTAAGAAACAGCTTTTAAAATTAAAGACAGTGACTGGAAATCAATAGCTTACAGACTTGCTAAATCAAATGGAGAAAATGAAAACCCCAAAAGGGTCAAAAGTGAATATTGTTGACCTTAATAGGTTAAACTTAGAGTTTCTGACCCCATCTAACTTATTCAGCGACATATTTACATTTTATTGCATTGTTGATGACTACAAAGCACACATTCTGGGTCCTGTTCCATAATTCATCACTGTCTTATTAGCTCTCTGATACTTCCTTGTAGATTTAAAAATATTTTATATAGCTTTTCAGGTTTCTTCAGAGAAAATGAAATGGGGGGGGAGGGAGGCAGAGAGAGGGAGAGGGAGAGAGAGAGAGCAGAATTACCTAGTCTACCATCATTGAAATTCTACTTGGTAATTGATTTTATTATTTATTGTGGTTACATACACTAACTCAACTCTTTATGCATAAATTGGTCAGTTTAACACTTAGTACTTGAAACTTTGAAATATACAGTAAGACTGAATATGTCTACACCAATGTGACTGAAAAGGAAGGGACAAGAGGTACTATCATACAAGTCTATCCATCACTGTTCACCCACCTTGGCTATTCTCTTTTCTAAATACCTCTAGACTAGGCACACTTGCAATACTTTTTATAGTCTATCTTCTGATATGGCCCCAACTAGGGAAATATACAGGGTGTGGCAAAAGTAGTTTTACAGTGGTTTTTATGGAAAAACACATGCAGGTTATGATTATTATAGTAGCTTTATTAACTCTGTGTTTCACATACTCACAACTATAAATCTACTTTTTCCCCACCTTGTACATTCATACTTATCAAGATTTTAAAATAAAATTTTAGGTTTTAAAGATGTCTTACTATTGTAATTCTGAAATAGTAAGCTGTCTCTAATTTTAGCCGAATACAAAATTAACTAAGAATGATTTAACAATCCAGGAAGTATGATCCCTTGAGATCATATTGTGCCTCACAGGCTAGTTTTACTGTCACAGTTCATATGAAGGATATCATTTGAAAGATGTACATCTCATAAACTGTGAAATTTTATTGATCACTGTTTATAATGGGACTCATTGATTAAATAAGAGTTTTATCTTCATCATGTGTTACACTGCTTTTTAAAATATTTCCACAAAAAAAAAACATTTTTCATGTGGAAGGCATGTAGAAATAATTACTTGGCAATATCATTTTCAAGTATTAATATAAAAATGAAACTTTAAAACAAAAAATAGAAATTTTAATTCAAAAGTTGAGTGTTTAATTAGCTATCTAATATACTTTTATTCACTGTGTTCTTTATGAGGACTCAGCTCAAGTTTCTCCTTGCTGCACTACTTGAATGAGAAAATATTAAATGATAAGCATTTTCAAACTATCCTCAAAAAACATAGTTATGAGAGGCAAAAACTGGACACAGCAAGTAACAGTGGTTATAATTACAAGCATGAGACTCATAAGTGACTATGGATTCTATTGGGAAACTAAAACAGATGAACTACATATATTATATGTAACAAACTACATACCTCTGTACTCACGATTATGCAATAAAATTGTTAAAAGATATAACCTGATTTGTGATACAAGAAAGAGATAATAGTTATGTTTGAGGTATTTTTTCTTTATTTCTAATACTTACTTTAATAATTGTGTATCCATGAGGCTATCCATGGTTTTCTTTGATTAAGAAGTAATGAAATTGATAAACTGGGATAGGAGGAACTTCCTCAACTTGATAAAGAATATCTACAAAAACTCTGCAGAAGCCCAGCTGGAGTGCTCAGTGATTGAACGTCAACCAATAAACCAGGAGGTCATGGTTCCATTCCTGGTCAGGGCATATGCCTGGGTTGTGGGCTTGATCCCCAGTGTAGGGCGTGTAGGAGGCAGCCAATCAATGCTTCTCTCTCATCATTGATGTTTCTGTATATCTCTCCCTCTCCCTTCCTCTCTGAAATCAATCTATTATCCTATCTAATAAAAGAGCAATATGCAAATTGACCATACCTCTGCTACACCCACAAGCCATGCCCACCATCCAATCAGGAGTGAGTATGCAAATTAACCCAACCAAGATAGCTGTGGCCACAGAAAGAGCAGGAGGCTTGGGTTTCCCCGGCAATGGAGGAAGCCAAGCTTTCCACCTGCCCTGGCCTGCCTTGGCCTCTGCTTAAGGCTACAAAGTTTCAATTATAGAAGATAAATAAATCCCAAAAAAAATGGCTGCAGCCATAGAGCGAGCAGGAGGCTTGGCTCCGCTAAAGACTACAAAGTTTCAATTATAGAAGATAAATAAATCCCAGATACCAGGGCCTCCTCTTGGGTTGCCGGGGGGCGTGGCCAGCCTGCAAACCACCACAAGCCCCTCGTCCAGGCCTCCCCATGCCCCAAGGGAACACACACCCTGATCCGGGACACCCTTCAGGGAAAACCAGCCAGCCCTCACCTGTGCACCAGGCCTCTATCCTATCTAATAAAAGAGTAATATGCAAATTGACTGTCACTCCAATACACAAGATGGCTGCCCCCATGTGGTCAAAGATGACTGCACCCATGTGGACACAAGATGTCCACCACAAGATGGCCAACAGGGGAGGGTCAGTTGGGAGGGACCAGACCTGCAAGGGAGGGCAGTTGGGGGTGATCAAGCCTGCAGGGAAGGGCAGTTAAGGGTGACCAAGCTGGCAGAGTAGGGAAGTTTTGGGGGCAACTGGGCCTGCAGGGAATAGCAGTTGGGCGGGACCAGGCCTGCAGGGGGCAGTTAGAGGTGACCAGGTCTGCAGGGGAGGGCAGTTAGGGGTGACCAGAACTGTAGGGGAGTGTAGTTAGGGGTGACCAGGCTGGCAGGGGAGCATTTAGGCATCAATCAGGCTGGCAGGGGAGTGGTAGGGGGTAATCAGGCTGGCAGGCAGAAATGGTTAGGGGCAATCAGGAAGGCAGGCAGGCGAGCAGTTGGGAGCCAGCAGTCCTGGATTGTAAGAGGGATGTCCGACTGCCCATTTAGGCCTGATGGTAGGATTGGGCCTAAATGGGCAGTCGGACATCCCTCAAGGGGTCCCAGATTGGAGAAGGTACAGGCTGGGCTGAGGGACACCCCCCCCACCAGTGGAATTTCATGCACCAGGCCTCTAGTATATAATAAAAGCCTAATATGCTAAGTGTCCGTTCAGCCATTCAACCAATCAAATCATAATATGCTAATGATGTGCTAAAGCCACTCAACCGCTTGCAATGATGTGCACTGACCACCAGGGGGAAGACGCTCTGACTGGTAGGTTAGCTTGCTGCTGGGGTCCAGCCTATCAGGACTGAGCAAGACAGGCCAGACATGCCCTGGAGCCCTCCTGTGGTCCATCCCTGGCTGGCCAACCTCTCACATCCCTCCCCAACCCCAGTCGTGCATCGATGGGGTCCCTCAGCCTGGCCTGTGCCCTCTCACAATCCGGGCTGAGGGACCCCTCCCCCCCACCCCGAGTGCACAAATTTTGTTCACCGGGCCTCTGGTATATATACATAAAAGGCTAATATGCTAAGTGTCCATCCGTCTGACTTATGATGTGCACTGACCACCATGGGGCAGATGCTCCATGCAGGAGCTACCGTGACATGCACTGGCCATTTACAGAGAACAGCAGCGCAGACCTGGCACTGACAAGGCAACACTCAGCTTCCCCCAACTGGGATACAGGCCCCACCACCACCCTGGAGCAACAGCCCACCAAATCGCAGCCGATGCTGCCAAGACCCCATGGCGCAAAATGCAGCCCACAGCACAGCCCAGCCTGGAAATAGTGGCTGTGGTGCCGGGTAATGACATCATGTAGCAATGCCCAGCTTCCTCTCCCTAGCGACAGGCCATTTAATAATAAATGGCACCACAAACTTGGGCCCACAAAGCAACACTTGCTTCCCCCAAGTGGGACACAGGCCCTGCTATCACCCCAAAGTGACACCCCACCAAATCGCAGCCAACACTGCCGAGACTCCATGGTGCAAAATGTGGCCCACAGCCCAGCCAACCCAGAAATGGTGACTGTGGGTGCCGGGTAATGATGTCATGTAGTAGCACTCGGCTTCCTCTTCCTAGCGACTAGCCTCCTTGGAGTTTCTTCAGCCCAGGAACACGACTTGCTTTATAGCCAGGTAGAAACATTTTATATTTTAACCAAATGTCTGTGAAGTGTTTTCCTGTGCCTCATCTCATTTGATCCTCACAGAAGTCCTGGTGTAGATAGCTAGGAGACTCAGTGGAATCCTATTTTCTTCTCATTAGCCAGAAAATGGAGATTTAGAAAGCTTAGAAACTTGACCCAACTGAAGAGAAGTAAGAAATGGTGGACCTTGAAAATGACTTCAGGTTTTCTCACTGCACAGAATATAGTCAAACACTGCTTCAGTTAACTATTTTACCCTTTGTTCTCCCTGCATGAGCTACAATAATAATCTGCTTCATGTTGATATTTACTGCTGTGTTGCTAACAATTACCTGAAAGAGAAGTTTGGGTGCTTCACTGGGCTGGAAAAAGTTGAGCTACATCAGAAAGCAGGTCTAATTAAGCAAGTTCATTCTATATCTATAAAAAGCTAAGTTGACCCGCACATGTGTGATATATATATAAAGCTCTTGCTGGTGCCAATTGCATGCGTGTATTTTGATCTGTCATTGTCTATCTTGAATTTGATTGACACTTCTATTCTAGAGAAAGAGCGAATAGCGATATTAAAATATTTCTTCTAATTAATTTCCCTTCAATGTGCACAAATTGGTGCACCGGGCCACTAGTAAAAATATGTAAAAAATATTTTAAAAACTATGCAGCTAACATCATATTTAATAATGAGAATTGAAAAAACAAATTATTTTTATGTACATCTGCCTCATTTTCCACCATGTAAATTGGGACTAGCCTCCTAGTCCCAATATAAACAAATAAATCATTTGTTTATCTGTAATCATTGACAGATAAACAAATGATTACAATAAAGTGCTATAGGTGATAATAAAGGTATGTTAAGGCTATTATGAAAGTAAAGAACAGAGGGAACCTGCTCTAAGACTTCCTGTCACCATTGGTACAGGAGGGGGCAGGGGGTGTTAATATGTTCACTTTTGAAGGTTGAGAGGAGAAATGACATAATGGTAGGAGGAGCCCCAACTACTAAGCAGGCTCCAGGGGATGCTGGCTGAATCCATCTGTTTTAGGCTGCATTTCAAGGCAGGTATAAGCAAGGTTAGGAGGGGGACAGCCTAGAGCCAGGGGCAGGATGACTGAAGAAGCTGCTTCTGAAATGAGGGATTCTCAGAGCCCTGCTAATGCCACTTCCTCAGTAGAGAAATTAGAGAGCTAATAACTAAGTGCAATAGTGAGATAGCCTGAGAGGAGAAATCCAAGAATGCCTCTCCAGAGCTGGGTGCTTCAGCAGACAGACTTCCTTGAGTTTCTGCATCATTTACTTCCCTGTCTGTAAACCTGTGGTGGCATTTTGGATTTTTTAATCTACAAAAGTCAGTCACTTTTCTATCTACCAGCAAATAAAGAAATGGGATTTGAAACTAAAAACATAGTACCTTTTATAGCACCACCACGTGCCCATCCTCCCCCCCCCCCAAAAAAAAAAGAAACACCTAGCTATAAATTTAACAAAATATGTACAACATCTATATGAGGAACACTACTAAATTCTGATGAATAAAATTAAAGAAGAATTAAACAATTGAGATATATTCATTATACATCAATAGGAAGACTAATATTTTCAAGATGTCAGTTTTTTCTAACTTGATGTATGGATTCAGTGCAATTTAGCAAGTTATTTTGTGGATATTGACAAACTGATTCTAAAGTTGATATGTAGAGGTATAAAAAAAAAAACACAGAGTAGCCAACACAATGTTGATGGAGAAGATCCATGTGAAAAGACTGACACTGTCTGACTTTGAGTCTTATTATAGAGCTGCAGTAATCAAGACGGTGTAGTATTGGTGAAATAATAGACAAGCAGATCAATGGAACAGACTAAAGAACCCAGAAATATACCCACATTAATATAGTTTAATGATCTTTGACAAAGAGCAAAGGTGATACTGAGGAGAAAGAAAAAAGCTAGGTATGCAGGGATGGGGACCATGGTGGGGAAAAGAATTAACCCGGGAACCCAACTAAGCAGAGTTAGTTATTAAGGCACCCCAGCTGGGCAGGGAAGGAAGGGCATGTGTGGGAGACATGAACTTTAAAATGTATGAATGTTAATATACAGGCAGCTTGCAGATAGCCAATCATAAGGTAGTAAGGCATAAAAATCAATACCAAGGATGTTGCTAAGGCAAAATTCTTTGAAAGGACCACTCAGGAACTAGCAAGTGTATACACAGAAAAAGCATGCGTGCTTTACTTCCTCCTCTCTCCCACCTCCCTCATCACCCCCAGCACACTAGATTCTTGGGTTGATGGTAGGAAATGTGCTTCATGTCACCCACGTAGCTTATGGCCATGTGGGCCTCCACAATGGACTATTAGACATTAATTAGCTTGGATACTGAACTACTCCTGACTATTACATGGGAAGGGAGCTCTGGACACTTGCATGCTCCTGGAAATGCAGCTGCAGCTCTTCTAGGGCTGGTTTCCCTCAATAAACTTCAGTTCCACTAGCCGTTTTTGTCTAGGACTTCATTCTTTGATTTTGAGAGACAATGAACTCAGACTCTACATCCCACATTTTTGTTTCAATACAATAGACCCAAGATAGTCTTTTCAACAAATGCTATTGAATAACTGGACATTCACATGCAATAAGTAAATAAATCCTATATAATAAAAGGCTAATATGCAAATCAACCAAACAGCGGAACAACCGGTCACTATGACGTGCACTGACCAGCATAGCGGCGGTGGCAGGAGCCTCTCCCGCCTCCACAGCAGCGCTTAGAATGTCCAACTGCAGACATCCCCCGAGGGTTCCCAGACTGCGAGAGGATGCAGGCCAGGCTGAGGGACCTCCACTCCCCGCCCCCCCCCCCAATGCACACATTTTGTACACCAGGCCTCTAGCAAATAAATAATATAGACATATACCTATACCCGTCACAAAATTTAACTTAGTCCCTAGCTGGTTTTGCTCAGTGGATAGAGCGTTGGCCTGTGGACTGAAGGGTCCCAGGTTTGATTCCTGGTCAAGGACACATGCCTGGGCTGCAGGCTCAATCCCCAGTAGGGGGCATGCAAGAGGCAACCAATCAGTGATTCTCTCTCATCATTGATGTTTCTATCTCTCTCTCCCTTTCCCTTCCTCTCTGAAGTCAATAAAAACAAATTTAAAAATATTAAGTTAAAATGGGTCACAGGCCTAAAGTAAGACACAAAACTCCTAGAAAATAACAGGAGAAAATCTAGATGGTCATGGTTATGGTAATGACTTTTTAGATACAGTGCCAAGGGCACGATTCATGAAAGAATAATTGACAAGCTGGACTTCCATAAAATTAATTTCTTGTTTAGTTTTGCAAGAGATATTGTCAAAAGAAAGAGAATACAAACTACCGACTGGGAGAAAATGTTAGTGGAAAACACATCTGATAAAGGACTGTTATTCATGGTAAACAAAGAACTCTTAAATTCAATAATAAGAAAACAAATAACCCAATTAAAAACTGGGTCAAAGACCTTAACAGCTGCCTCGCCAAGTGAAATGTACAGATGGAAAATAAATACATGAAAAGATATTTCATGTTCAGTGTCATCAGGGAATTACAAACTAAAACAACAATGAGATACAACTACAAGCCTAATAGAATCATCCAAATCCACAACACTGACAGCACCAAATGCTGGTGAAGGTGTGGAGCAGCAGGAACTCTCATTCATTGCTGGTGGGAATACAGATTGATACAGCCACTTTGGAACTCTTTGCCATTCTGTTCATGGTATTATTGAGAATTGTTTACTATCACTGATGTTTAGTACAAGTATATGGTGTCCAAATACTGTTAAAAAACGTGAAACCTCTTTGTAAAATATTGCATTTCAAATTGTGATGTAGGTGGCTTGAGTTGTTTTGTGATTTCTAATCTCTTCTAAAGGAAACAGATTGAATTTTTAGTTGACTACGGCTCCAGAGGCATTCATGATGCATAGGGTGTTCCCTGGAGAATTTTTTGAATTATCTTACTTTTATTTCGTTTTGAAAAATCATTCTTTTAGGAGGCTGTTTGGGGGCCCTATGATCCTGATTCTCTCTGTCATAAATCAATTGTCAGCAGTGCTATCGGGGAACCTTTGAGCATATGATGTTCCCCAATGTGTAAAATACCTTCTTGGGAAAGACAATTAATTGAGAAATACCCTACATGCTGTCACAGTTGCACTGCTTAATAAGATGAGCCCCTTTCTCTGGAGAATCGGCAGCTTTCTGACATTCCCTCGCTTTAGATTACCTGAGTTAAATCTATTGCTAGAAATGAAGCCTAGCAATTCCATCAGGAAAATTACTTCTGAAATAAAGAAATCCATCGCATTACATGTTGTTTGGGCTCTGTGCTACTTGATTTATATATATTTCTAACATAATATATACCACATTTGTGCTTAAGCAATGCTAGTTAATCTTTATAAGAAATCAACTTATATGAAGCTTAGAAGTTCCTGGCAATATGAGTTTTCAATGGAACAAATTTTTACCGCCCACATTATAAATGGAGTGATACATTTTTCTATTAAATTAAATTTTCCAACAGAGGATACGAACGGTGCAAGTGACAGTCTGCTGTGTACAAACAGAAAATCTCCTTTATTTTAGTCACAGAAGCATTTTTCTTTTTCTTTCACACACACACAAAGGCCTGCTCTTCCTTGTCAGAGGTAAAAAGTAAATTTAAATAGTCAGGAAACTTAGGTTTAGACTATTATTTACTTACTTTTTCTAGCCTGACAAATTATTATAATCCCACTCATTGATTCAAAATCACTTCCTTGGTTCTTCCCTTCTCTTTTCAACTTTATTCTCTTCTTCCTCCAGGTCTCAAATGTAATTGTACTGGCCTGCTGAGCTTTCTTCACATAGTAAAATAAGTAAGGGTGGGAGCATCCTGTATGAGTGAGAACCTGCTGGTGGAGATGGTCCGAGATATTTCCTCTGTATGAGATAAGAGCTGTGTAGTTGCTATTATCTGTGGTGGGCTAGGATCCTGGTGCTCAGGGGGTTCCCCCAGCAGCCTCCTGCTAACAGCGACCATATAGATCATGATTACTCCAACTCTTTCGCCCCAGAGCAGTGTATTATAGTATTATAATCCCTAGGATCACTGGGAAATCTTGGAAATATGTCAAGTTGGCCCTTGCTCAGCCATTATTTGTAAGCCATACTTGAACTATGGCAGATACAGAAATCCTTGTTTCAACAAGCTAATACTTGGGTGAATCTCTAAACTCCTCAAATATTCTATACTACCCTACTATATCTCTATCATTATGGGAACACATTGAATATTTCAAAATATTATGGAGATCTGGAAATCTAACACCATGGAACCATATTAAATTACAGAGTACTAATATTTGATGTTAATCACTACAGTAGGTCCTCGGGTTACGTCAGAGATCTGTTCCTATGGTGTCACGTAATGCGATTTTCGCCATAAGTCAGAACCCACTTACATAAGCACCTAAGTCACTCACATGGAGCACATACACAGCAGTAATGAAGTGACACAGTAAAAAAATTAAAAGAAAGATAACAATTCCTGAACTTTAATTGTGGTAAATAAATAATAAAAAACATAAAGCACATATGTACATACGTCGAAATGACGGAAATTTTTTTTATATATAAATAAATGGGAGATGGCAACGTAACTACGAAACGACATACATCGAGTTCGACGTAACCCGAGGACTGTCTGTATTTATATTCAAGACATATCTTGGTAACTCTTGTAAAATACATAGGATTTTTTTCAGCAGAATGAAATACTAAGTGCAACTTTATGTAAATAAAACATTTTAATACATTATTGTGCTTGAAAGAAAGAAAATAAAAGAATCCAAACTATGCACCCTATCTCCCTTAAAAAAAAAAAAAAGCAGATGGAAATATGAGCATGGAGATAATGGCTGGAAGAAGTCAGCAGGCTGGGAGACCATAGCGTTCAGAGACAGAAGCCTTTATAGGTGTTATTGGTGTTGTCTTTCTTCTGGAGCCTTGGGCCAGAAGCTCAGTGGAGAGACTTAACCTGAATCTCTAACCTTATTCCAAGGATGCTTGATGGGTGCTGAGGAGTCTCGGGTTGGTAAATCCTCTGACTTCCCAATGGAAGACCTAAATTGTCTCTTATTGGAAGTGAGCCCATTATTAAAAATTACCAAATACACAAAGAAGCAAATTATGGTTGAGAGCCACAGAAAAAAAATATATTTAGATACTTAATGACATTAGATTTTAAACTATATGAAATATATTTAAAATGTGTATAAGTAAATGTAAATGGAGCAAAAGGAAAGGAAGCACTCAAATGATGAAGCAACAAGAGGCTATTGAGATGTTTAGGCCAATGTAAAGAATAAATAAGGCATTTCTGTGCTGGAAGGATAAGAGAGGCAACTTTTTAATGGGACCTAGAATTAGGCCATTGTTTTGATTTTCTTCATTTTTTTAATCCTTCATATCAATTAAACAATAACTCTCACAGAGGTAACTAGCATTGAGTTAATGTCATTACATTAGCATTACAGAAAAACTAAGAGATAAAACTCTGATAGTAAGAGATATAAAAGATATATAATGTTTTGATGTTACATATATTCAATGGAATTTCAGGAAGAAAACATAATATAAATGAGGGTGTATTTGAAGAGATAATGGTTGAAAATGTTTCAAAACTACCAAACAAATGGAACCAGAGATAGAGGAAGATTCCCATAATCTGTGTACAATGAAGTTATTCAATCACGCACTAATTTAGGTGTGCTGTGAAGGGATTTTGCAGAAGTAAACTGAAATGCCCCTGTTTCCCTGGGGAAAGAGTAAGCAGAGGTAAAGCTCATATTAGTGGCAGAGATGGAAGAGAGAGAGAGAGAGAGAGAGAGAGAGAGAGAGAGAGAGAGAGAGAGAGAGAGAGAGAGAAAGCAGAGAGATGTGTATTGAATGTCTAATATGTACCAGACACTGTGCATACCTTTTAGAAGTTTTATTCAACATTGAAAACAAATCTATGAGTGGATGCCATTATTATTCCCAATTTAAAGCAAAAGGAGGAAGCAAGGCCCAGGAAGGTGAAGCAACTGACCAACTTTTGCCTAGCAACTAAGTGATCGAGCTGGAACTTGTAATTGGGCAGGCAGATCCGAATGACTGTGTCTAACCCCTAAAAATTGTGTGATCTTATGAAGACATTTTTAAATGTAACTCAAAACACTATTTAAAGTCATTTCCTATGGAAAGAGAAAGAAAAACATATTTAATAAATTATTAAAAGAAAAATGGAATCAGATTTTAAAACAAAATCATTAACTATAACTAAACCATTTACCTTTTTAATCGCTAGGATTTTTAAATATAATAGCTATGCTATACTAGAAAAAAGCAAATATCTAATGAGACCCACTATGACACTATTGTAAAATGTGCAGTCATGGTCAGTATGAGAATGCATTTCAGCTCTAACTCTCCATATTTGAGTGATTCTGGGACTTTCTGAGTCTGATTTTTTTTTTCATAGTATGAAGTGGAAGCATTAATTAAGCACCTATTAGCCACAGAATACATGAACAAAATGAGAAAATAACCTTAAAAAATAAAGTTTAAAAACCTTGTGGGTAGGATAAGCATGTACAATTCTTGAAAAGGATCATGTTATTTTACAGATATAAAAAAATTAAAAAGCATAAAACTCTTCTTTTTTGACTTTGCACCATTACATAAAACCCCGAGGAAAATGTAAGCATCAAATTTATTATACAGCTGACTCCTGAACAACACGGGCTTGAACTGTGTGAGTACATTATACATAGATTTTTTTTCAATTAATACAGTACTATAAATTTATTTTCTTTTTCTTATGACTTTATTAATGACATTTTCTTTTCTTTAGCTTACTTTATTGTAAGAACACCATATATATATCATGAAAAATACGTTAATTGACTGTTTATATTATCGGTAAGGTTTCCAGTCAAGCTGAGGCTATTAGTAAAGTTTTTGGAGAGTCAAAGTTATATGCAGACTTTCAGTTATGCTGGGTGGGGGTTGGCACCCTGAACCCCTGTGATGCTTCAATGAAGAATGAATTTGCCAAACATCTAATACAATTTAAAAATAATAGCTTGTATTCATTTTCTCTAATCAAGCCTCTTTTGCAGAATCAGAAGTGTTAGCTACTTTGTCAATTTTAGCAATTTATTTTAAGCGATAGTAAATATAACATTTATTACATGTCTTCATCCCAGAAGCATACTTTTACATCTCATTTGGGGATGGAATGCCTAAGTATTTCTCTTTTTTTTTTTAAATATATTTTATTAATTTTTTTTACAGAGAGAAAGGGAGAGGTATAGAGAGTTAGATGAGAGAAACATTAATCAGCTGCCTCCTGCACACTCCCTATTGGGTATGTGCCCGCAACCAAGGTACATGCCCTTGACTGGAATCGAACCTGGGACTCTTGAGTCCGCAGGCCAACACTCTATCCACTGAGCCAAACTGGTTAGGGCTTAAGTATTTCTTATTACCTCTTAGACGTAGAATCTTGGACATAAGGACTTCTTCAGTAAAAATGTGTTTTCTCTAAAATAAAGGAGATTTTTTAAAAAGCGTGTAAATTTCTCAATTTGATTTAGAGTGAAGTCAGAGTTGACATTTGAAATGCGCAAACTTTACTTCTTCATTTATTCATTCATTCATTCATTCATTCATTTTTATTTGCTTTTTGGTTTCCACTGGCAGTACACTATCACAGAGGGCAGTCTCCATGCAGAAAATAAGAGAAGCACTACCTGCAGAGACTTTGGGATCAACAAAACAGAGTAGAGGTTTATCTCTTATTATTACCATGAGGCAGTTCTTAACAACAATGTCAATGATGAATGCTTGTTCCTGCCAAGACAGGCCACTCCCACTGACCTCACTCTGCACTCTGCATTGCACTGTGCATGGATGAAAGCCATGGGACTACAATGCATTTGCATTTGGCTGTCCTCTTATTCTTTTAATTTTATGTTACAAACTGGTGCAGATTAAAATTTCTTACAAAACACAGGTAAATTAGAAGGAAAATTATAATGTAATTATCTATGTTGTAAATAAATAAAAGTATACATTAAAATGAAAAAACAAAAACAAATCAAAACCTGAATAAAACAGTCTACCAGTGATGATGGCTTCTTATATTAAGTGTGCCGCAAAACAGCTAAATATTCAGATAACAAAAACCTTTGTTATTCATTTGCTGCTCTATATTTATATATTTGCAGTGAATATTTCAGTTCAAAATTGCAAATGTATGCATTCCCCTTTTACCATTCTGCAAAAGGTTGTTTATGTTGATGTTTTCTAGCTTCTTGGAATGTTTTCAAGAGTCTTTATTATCTTAGACTCTCAGAATATTTTGTTTGAAAGCTGAAATAAACTACTGAAAGCCTAGGGCATCTAGTCCCTATCTGTAAAGGGATCCCAAGATGAAGAATTTGAATGGATATTTTAAAGTCATTACCACATAAAATGTAATTAAAAAGCACCACTTATCATGTGAATAGCAGTTGGCAGGAAATATACATGCAGCCTTTATACAGATACTCTCAACTAGAAAAGGGAATTCCAGAGACTGATGTTAGAAACTCTCAGCGCTTCTGATCTGGCTATTTCTAAATACCTGACAGATTCTTAGGTGGGTAACTTCTTAACAGGAACAGACTTTATAACTCACTACAATCTGTTGTTGGTTTAGAATGACATCTGTCTTATTAAATTTTGTGCACAATATCATTTTTATAAATTGTTATATTACTAGTAAAAAAGTCAACTGAACCTAGACAAAGATTGATGTGGGATAATACGGCCTTTTATCTGAACCACAAAAATCTCTTCTTTATTTTAAGACCACTGCAATGATTTCTGTGACATTAAGAAATTTTAGCAGAAAAGTAGAATTAGAAAAGACAGCTATTTATTTTTCATTTATCACCTCACTGCTCAAAATTCCAATCCTATATATCACTTTCTTCTTTTAATTCTCCATACCTTTTCAATTGTTACATTTTAAATATTTAGCCAATTTGCATTTCCTTTTGCTTTTTTTGTGTTTTATTCTCATAGTGACCTCCTCATCTTTTTTCCTGAGATGTCGGTAGATCAGAAAACAGACTATGATAAATGGACATTAAACAAGTTAAATTACATTTTTTTCACAGAAATGTGTACTATAAATGGTCAAGTAACATGAAAAGATGCCCAACATCTCTATAAGTCAGAAGAAAATTTTATTTTTGATATTTTAAAAAGGTTGACATACTTTCAGTTTGGATAATCATATTTTTAATGATTAAGAACTATAATTGGCTTTTTTTCCAAGCAGTCTGTTCTGTTTTTTGTTCTGTTTTTCAGTATCTTTTAATAAACTTTATTATGTTAGAGACCTTTTAAATTCACCACACAATTGAGAGGAAGGTACAAAGATTTTTCATATACTAAACCCTGCCACCACACCAGCATACCCTTCTCCACTATCAGCATCCCCTACCAGAGTGGTACATTTTTTACAATCCATGAACCTACAGAGAGTGACACATTATATTCACCCAGAGTTCACAGATTTCACCATGATTCACTCTTGATGTACGTTCCATGCGTTGAGACAAATGTATAATGGCATGTATCCATTATTATAGTATCTTAGAGAGTACTTTCATTGCCCTAAGAATTCTGCCTGCTGTGTCTATTCAGACCACCGCACCCTCCCCACTCAAACCCTGGCAATCAATGCTCTTTCCACTGTCTCTATAGTTTTGCCTTTTCAAGGGTGTCATATCACTGGAATCACCTAATTAACAGTGGTCGGCAAACTCATTAGTCAACAGAGCCAAATATCAACAGTACAATGATTGAAATTTCTTTTGAGAGCCAAATTTTTTAAACTTAAACTTCTAACACCACTTCTTCAAAATAGACTCACCCAGGCCGTGGTATTTTGTGGAAGAGCCACAGTCAAGGGGCCAAAGAGCCGCCTGTGACTTGCGAGCCACAGTTTGCTGACCACAGACCTAATATATAGCTTTTTCAGATTGGCTTCTTTCACTTAGTAATATGCATTTAAACTTCCTGCATCTCTTTTCATGGCTTCCTAGCTCATTTTTCTTTCAGCAATGAAAAGTATTTCTTTGTCTGAATGTACCACAGTTTATTTATTTAGTCACCAACTGAATTGCTTCCAAATTTGGACAATTATGATTAAAGGTACTATAAACATTCCTGTGAAAGTTTTTTTCATGGACGTGAGTTTTTTACTCCTTTGGGTAACTAGCAAGAAGCACAATCGCTGGATTGTGTGGTAATGGTATGTTTAGTTTTGTAAAAAACCACCAAACTATCTTGTAAAACAAAGATTTTTTTGTGGTGGGAGGAAGTCACCTTTAGTGTCCGTTATCAGTCTTTAAATTGTGCTTATTGAACACTTGAAACAACTAAGATAAAATCTGTATAAGTGAGTATACCTATATTGTGATGACATGACTTTCCTTCTAGTTGAATCAGGATCTCCTCCTTGGTTACACCCTGACCTGTGTCTATTTAATATATTTCAAGTAGTTACTTTATATTAAGTGATGGGATGTGCATTGTCAACATCCTATCTAATAAAAGAGTAATATGCAAATTGACCATCACTCCGACACACAAGATGGCTGCCCCCATGTGGTCAAAGATGGCTGCCCCCATGTGGACACAAGATGGCCACCACAAGATGGCCAGCATGGGAGGGCAGTTGGGAGGGACCAGGCCTGCAAGAGAGGGCAGTTGTGGGCGATTAGGACAGCAGGGAAGGGCAGTTGGGAGGGACCAGTCCTGCAAGGGAGGGTAGTTGGGGGTGATCAAGCCTGCAGGGGAGGGCAGTTAGGGATGACCAGGCTGGCAGAGGAGGGAAGTTAGGGGTGACCAGGCCTGCAGGGAAGGGTAGTTGGGGGGGGGGGAGACCCAGGCCTTCAGGGGAGAGCAGTCGGGGGCAATCAGGCTGGCAGGGGAGCAGTTAGGCATCAATCAGGCTGGCAGGGGAGTGGTTAGGGTGTGATCAGGCTGGCAGGCAGAAGTGGTTAGGGGCAATCAAGAAGGCAGGCAGGCGAGCAGTTGAGAGCCAGCAGTCCTGGATTGTGAGAGGGATGTCCAACTGCCCGTTTGGTGGGATCGGGCCTAAACGGGCAGTCGGACATCCCTCTAGGGGTCCCAGATTAGAGGGGGTGCAGGTTGGGCTGAGGGACACACACCCCCTTGTATGAATTTTGTGTACCGGGCCTCTAGTTTCTTTATAATAATTAGTTTCAACTCAGTAGTTGGGCCTATTCATTGTTTTATCTGGCAAGTAATTTGCCATAATATATAGCAACCACAGTCAATACGAGTTCAGTATTCTGTTACAACTACAAATATCAGGGCCTCTAAATTCTAATTCTCAACATATTTTAGATATAGTAAGATAAATTATACAGTGTTTAATAAAAATTATTGTAAACTCAAAGTATGGTGATAACTAGAAATTTAAGGAAGAACATTTCAAAGATTGTTGTTACTTAAACTATAACATATTTCTCAAAGAAAATCAATTAGCTCTTTAACCTGGAAAATTAAGTGACTAAATTGGCATATATAAATATAGATATAGATACATCTATATATATATATATATATATATATATATATATATATGGAGAGATAAAGACACAATTTATCAATATCAGGAATAAAACAGTTAATGTGACTAAATATTTTAAAGACTGTAAAAGGCCAATAAAGGAATAATATAAGTAATTTTGTGCCTATAAATTGAGTTGCTTAGATGAAATAGAAAAAAAAAATCCTTAAATAACATAAACTGTGAAGCTGATAAAAAGAAATAAAGAAAATATATCTATTTATTTATATAGATATAGTTATATATCTAACAATAAAAAATACCAAGCCCAGATAGTTTCACTGGTGAAGTCTAAGAAATATTTAAGAACTAGAATTTCATAAATTTAAGAATGAAAATTTCAATTTTACACAAATTCTTCCAGAAAATAAAGATGGGGAGACATTTCCCACCACATTTTTAAGGCCATAATATTCCTGAAACCAGAAAAACACAGTAAGAAATAAAACCACCAAACCAATTTTCATCATGTTAAAAGCTACAAAAATTTTTGTTATGAACACATGCCATTATTCTTTGTAATATGTTACCTTGATAGTTAATGGAAGGCATATTTTGTTGCATTGAATGTTGGCTTTAAATGAACTTCTTTCATTGCAGTATGGCAAGTGGCAAGTGAGCATGTGTATCTTGTTAGAAGTCTAAACATATACCCAAATGTGGATGTAGCAATTATCTAAGTAACAGATTGGAAATATTTACAAGCAAAATGAATCGGCTTCTCAGTTTGAATTGCAGTTTACAAACACCAGTACAAGTCAGCATGCACATCAGCACGAATAGGTGCTCATATAGCTTGTTGTCATTGCTGGTAACCTAAAGCAGCCTCACACATGAACGATCTGGAGGACAGGTGGACTTCACCACCAAGTATATTCCCAGGGGTGGAGACTTGCTGAACTTTCAGAAGCATGACACACCTTTCAGAAGTACACAAATAGGCTCCCTCTGAAGATTATAAACAACACTAGCAGCCCAGGGCACGAATTCGTGCATGGGTGGAGTCTGGCCAACCTGGCCCCAATGGGGCGGATCGGAGCCGGGCCTGTCAGGAGGAGGAGACAGTAGGAAGTTGGCCAGCTGGCCCACTCTGATCAGGGCCAATCAGGGCCGGGCCAGCTGGGGAGAAGAGCCCAGGGCAATTGGTCAATGGGCCCTGCCCCTGACGGGGGTGGGAGGGCCAACAGGGGGCAGAGCTGACTGGGGGGAGGGGCCGCAGGCCAACCAGGGTGGTGGGGGCCCATTAGGGGTGGGACCAGCCAGTGGGAGGGGCTATGGGCCCATTGGGGGTGGGGCTGGCCAGGGGGAGGGGCTGCAGGAGGTTAGCCAGCCAGCCCCACCCCCTATTGGGGTGGGGGGGTGGGGCCTGCTGGGAGGAGGGGGCGCGGAAGGTTGGCCCACTGGTCCCACCCCCTGATCCAGCCAGTTTGCTGGCTACAGCGGGCATCATAGCAACTGGTCCTTCCAGCATTCTGGTCGCTGGCTTTTTATATATAGAGATGTTTTAATTTCACATACTGCAATTGTGTAAAACAATAAGATATAAAAATTAACATTACAAAATAGGAACACTTTGATATAATGCACATGATCATGCTACTATTTCAGAATCTATAGCAGGTGCTTTTCTTGACTGCAAACTTGAACTTGCTGGCATTCTACAATTTTGATTGATTCAAACTATTTCTTACACACTTCAGTCACTTTATATTCTTACTGTAACCATTTTTGTTTCAAGATAACTGTCATTAGGTTTTTGTGTGTGTGTGTGTTTTTTAATATGCCCAAATGCCCTGGCTGGTGTGGCTCAGTTGGTTAAGTGTCCTCCCATGCACCAAGAGGTTGCTGGTTCAATACCTGGTCAGGACATATGCAGGGTTGTGGGCTCCATCCCCAGTTGGGGTGTGTGTGTGTGTGTGTTTGTGTGTGTGGAGGTAGCAGATTAATGAATGTTTCTCTCATTGATGTTTCTATCTCATGAATCTTTCTGTCTCTTTAAAATGAATAAAAACATATTTTAAAAATGCAAAAATAAGCAAATGTACTCTGGAGAATATTGATGATTCAAGACAACATTTCTTTTAATCTCTCACCCCCTCCCCATCACCACCTGCATAGAGAATTTTAGTATGCTTTATTAATATATTTATCTATAAAAACTATTCCAATACTGCAAAGCAGTAACAGAAGAAAAAATGAAATTAATTACTTTGGTCAATTTCAGAGGTATTACCTATCCTTGTGCTTCATTATTCTTTTGGAATAAATTGCCTTTTGAGATCCCTAGGTTGTGCTCCTCACTGAAAATTCAGTACATCTGGTCCCTTCCCTTGCGTAGGGCAG
Source organism: Eptesicus fuscus (assembly GCF_027574615.1). Lineage (NCBI taxonomy): Eukaryota > Metazoa > Chordata > Mammalia > Chiroptera > Vespertilionidae > Eptesicus > Eptesicus fuscus. The sequence continues at coordinate 37,717,491 of NC_072478.1, read as the reverse complement.
TGCACAGTAATTGTGGGGGATAAGCTGGAAGACAACACCACTGTTGCGATTGTGGATTTGTCTATAAAGGTCCCTTTCACCGCTGGTGGTGAGGTAGGGAATGTGGTGCTTTAGAGGGAGAAGATGATTCTTTTGCTTCTCCAGGTCCATTCTCTGCTTTTCTCTGCTCTGTCTGTCCTGTGTCCCAGGAGGCCGATATCTGCATGCTGCACCAGGTCCAGGCTTCCTTGTATGAAGCTATTCATGAATTTCGTGAAGTCCAGTGAAAAGCTCTGGTTAGAGATAGCAGGTTTCATTTCTCTTACTAGATCTAATATTAGCTTGTAATGATTTCACCTTTGCTAAACTGTAGGTATTTCACAATCATTTGTTGTTTCCTTTAACTGTACTCATACCTCTATAAAGAGTCCTTTCATTAAACTTTTAAAAAATGTTTACTTCTTAAAATGTTATTTTCAAGCTGAAATTCTGAAACTTACAGTAGCTGGTACCAGAAGTGATCCCCGGAAACACACCTCAAACGGACATTCTGGTACATGTTGTGTGCACATATAACATCCTAATCAGGGAGAAATGAGCCACTGATAATTTAGTAGCATCCTGATGACTCAGTGGTGGCATGGGTCAGAAGGCAGATTGAGGTCAAAGTGTCAGGATACCAAGTGACTGGTGGAACTTGATAGTTATATCATTGTGCGTTAGGCTGGCTGATTCCAGTGCCTGGATATACTTTCAAAAATACCCACAAATAGATATCAAAACATTTGAGTTACCAACACAGACAAATAAAAAATCAACAATCCTCCATTGTGATTTTAAAAACATAAACTTTCTTGTTAGATCTGGCCCAACGCTTGTTGTAAGGGTTTTATAATTAGAGCATCAGTTGAATGTACCAGCTCAACAGGCCCAAAACTAAGATACATATTCTTGAGAATGTGCAAGACATATTTGAACAGTGGTAGGGGAGCTGACTGAAAATTTTAAATTGAATTTATTTGGGGAGACATTGGTTCATAAAACCATACAGATTTCAAGTGTATGACTCAATAAAATATTATCTGCATACGGCATTATGCGCTCATTGCCCAAAGCGAAGGCTAAAACTTTTGTACCTTCAGGGTCCCCAGAAGCTTTATTGGCAGTAGTAGCAGCAGCTGCCATCCACGTTTTTTACTTCTGTCTCAGACCTACCAACGCTTTCACTTGGGACTGGTGCCACCCTTAGGAATACTCCCAGGACAGGCATCCCCATCTCTCTTTCTCCCCAAGCCCAGGATGGAAGTTAGATACAGATGCTGAGAAGTAACAAGCTTGTTCTGGGAGAAGATAGCTCTTATATCAAAGGATTTGCTACATCTCCTGATCTGTAGCAGATATGGGAAACATGCATGGTTGGATTTTTAAGAGGGTTAAACCAGGAAGAATGTTAAACCATGTGGACTGGATCAAGAGGAATTTACAGAAATGTATGCTTTCTCTCAGAATATAGAGGTTTAGATTAGAAAAACTATTTTAATTAACATTGTCATTTACCCAATGTATAATGTATGTTATTTTTACTTTTGACAAAATCTATACTTGAAAAATCAGATATAGCTATATGCTGTACTTTTTTTATTTTTAAGTTAGTGGGTAAATGATGAGAGAACGGGAGAGGGAGAACGAGAGATAGAAACATCAATGATGAGAGAGAATGATTGATCAGCTGCCTCCTGCATGCCCCACAGTGGGGATGGAGCCCACAGACTGGGCATATAACCTGACTGGGAATCTAACTATGACCTCCTGATTCATAGGTCAATGCTCAATCAATGAGCCATGCTAGCTGGGCTATGCTACTTTCTTTTAGGTAATCTATAACTCATGTACTTCTATAGCAGAAAAATATTTTCTATATAATATAAAAATAAACCAGTACCTGCTCTATCTGCTTTCTAAAATGCATTCAAGAATGAGTCAAGAAAATGAAATGGTATCTTCTGTTGAAAAGAAAGAGCTTTACTTACAAATGAAAAACTGTGAATTGCTACACTTTCAATTAATTATTAGTTAATATTTGTCCTTCAAACCATACGTTTCTCTGTTAGAGATTTTTGAGATATTTTATTTTGAATGTCAGTGCCTATGACTTTAGTGCCTATATGAAGCATATGCTATTTCATACCCAATTCAACATTATTTGAGAGGAAGTTGTTATGGCAACTGAAGCTCAACACTATTTTTACTTTGAAGACTTAACACTTTCACTTCAACATGACTTTGAGCTGCAACATACAATAGCAAAATGTTCAATTTGAGCCCTGGCTGGTTTTGCTCAGTAGTTAGAGTGTTGTCCTCCACACCGAAGAGTCACAGGTTTGATTCCTGGTCAAGGACACATTCCTTGGTTGCAGGTTTGATCCTGGGCCCTAGTTGGGGCATGTATGGGCGACAATCAATGGATGTATTTCTCTCACTTCTCTCTCTCTCTCTCTCTCTCTCTCTCTCTCTCTCTCTCTCTCTCTCTCTCTCTGTGTGTGTGTGTGTGTGTGTGTGTGTGTGTGTGTGTCTATCCCTTCCTTCCTCCATTCAACTCTATAAAAATTAATGGGAAAAATATCCTTGGGTAAGGAATTTTTAAAAAATGTTCAATTTGAAAGACAAAAGGGTGGTTTGAGGGAAATGGGGCATAAAAGTTAAAATGTTTAACATGTTTGTTTTATTGATTTTTTGAGAGATTTATCAATTTGTTGTTGCACTTATTTATGCATTCATTGGTCAATTTTTGCATGTGCCCTGACCAGGTATCAAACCCACTAACTTGATCTACGGGCACAACACTAACAACTGAGCTTATGGGACAGGGCTAGCATGTTTGTTTAAGAACTTAGTTTCCATGTTGTATAGGTATAGAAAAAAACCTCAAATGCCATGTAAAATTTTGTGACCTGAGAATTAATCATTACATATTCTTTAGAAAATATTAATGAAGCAAAATGTGGAATGTGTAAGTATTATATTCAGCACTTTTTTATTTCCCTTCATACTATATACTGATCATCAGTTGGGCATTTCCACCTTCAGAAACTCAGGGGTATCATACTGCCTACATCAGTCAAGGTCTTGACAGTGAACAGATACCATAGTTTCATTAGCACTCAGAATTCACTCTTGGTGTTGTATATTGTGTGGGTTGGGACAATTGCATAATGACATGTTATACATTTCTCATGCAGAGTATTTTCACTGCTCTAAAAATCCTCCCTGGTCTACTTATTCATCTTTCCCCCTATGATTCCTGGCAACCACTCATCTTGATACTTTCTCCATCATTTTGCCTTTTCCAGAATATCATACAGTTGGCATCATACAATGTGTATCTTTTTCAGATTGCCTTCTTTCACTTATTAATAGACATTTAAGGTTGCTCCATGTCTTTTCATGGCTTGATATCTCATTCTTTTCAGCTCTGAATAGTCTATTGTCTGGTCATCCCACTTTTTATTTATCTGTTGACTCCTGAAGGTCATCTTGTTTGCTTCCATGTTTTAGCAGTTATGAATAAGGCTGCTACAAACATCTGTGTGCAGGTTTTTGTGTGGACATAATTTTTAGCTCCTTTGTGTAAATAACGAGGAGCAAAATTGCTGGATTGCTTAAGAGTATGCTTAGTTTGTTAAGAAACTATCTTCCAAAGTGGCTGTATCATTCTGCATTCCTACCAGCAATGGATGGGAGTTCCTCTTGCTCCAAATTGTTACCAGCCTTTGATTTTGTCAAGGTTCCGGATTTGGGCTATTTGAATAACTGTGTAGTGGTATCTAATTGTTATTTCTGCTTTCATTTTCCTGATGACATAAGATGTGAAGTATTTTATCCTATGCTTATTTGCCACATGTACATCTTCTTGGGTAAGGTGCCTTTTAAGGTCTTTTGCCCTTAATCAAATTGTTTGTTTCCTTATTATTGAATATTAAGAATTCTTTATATGTTTTGGATAACAGTCCTTTACCAGATGTCTTTTGTAAACATCTTCTCCTGGTGTGTGGCTTGTCTTTTTATCCTTTTGAGATTGTCTTTTGCAGAGTAGATTTTTGTTGTTGTTGTTTTAATGAAGTGAAGCTTATCAACTCTTTCATAAAACATGCCTTTGGCTTTCTATTTTAAAAGTCATTTTTATACTCAAAGTCATCTAGGTGTTCTCATATTCTATCTTTTAGAAGTTTTATAGTTTTGCATTTTATCTTAAATGTTATCTATTTTGATTTAAAGGTCTATAAAGTGTTTAAGGTCTGTGGTCAGATTCTATTTTTGTTTTGTTTTGGCTTTTTTTGCATGTAGATGTTCAGTTGTCCTAGCACCATATGTTAAAAACTAGAGGCCCGATGCACGAAATTCTTGCAAGGGGCTTGGCTCCCCGCCGCCATGGCTGCCTCTGCCTCGGCCCCTGCCACCGCTGCTTCATCTGAAAGGTCATCCAGAAGGTTATCCAGAAGGATGTCTGGTCTAATTAGCATATTATGCTGTTTACTCCATTGTATTGTCTTTATTCCTGATAAGATTTTTATTGTGTTTAATGTACTTAGTATTCAGGCATTGCATAAGACAACATGAATAAGGAGTCAATTTCAGAGATAAAAGTAAAAATAACAACAAAAAAAGTAAAAATAACACAAAATATAGTAGTCAATACCTTTATAGACTTGCTCTGTATGATGCATTATACTAAACGTGCTCTACATGCTATCTGATTGAGTCCCCATTTCAACCTTAGGCGGTATATATTATTATTTATAGTTTATATATATGAGGAAACAGAGACACAAAAAGAGGTAAATAAATTGATTTGGATCATACCTGGTAAGTAAAAGATCAAGAATTCATACTCAGGCACCCTAACTCCAATGTCCATTAACAACTATATAGCTATCAATGCCCATTATTTAATGATTGCTACAGTCTCATTATAAAAGTATATTATCTCCTCTTTGAATGTCTATACTTATTAAGATGGTGCAAAATTATTATCACGTGGAAAAATTTAAGTGCACTTTTTTATTAATCATAATATACTTCAGCAAAACCACAGAACTCCTTTAATCCTCATATTTTCACAGCACTAATGCAAATGTTGATGTAAATTCCGCCCATGAAACCCACATCAATTTTATCAACAATTGACAGTACAAATAATCAGAATAAACTCTGAAACCTATCTCTGTTCTGCAAAGCAAAACACTTATTTTTACCCACTAAATAATCTTAAAGTAAACAAAGGATTTCCCTCTGTAAAACTTACCTATAGTGTTTTTCTAGGTGCTAGAATTAGAAGTTACAACATAGAAAACAAGAACAAAGCTTATCACCACAATCATGTGTGTTCTTGTGGACTTGCTCTCCCACTTTCCATAAGCCACCCATCCAGAAAGGCAAGGCCAATGGTAATAAGCAATTATGGACAAGTGATTCTCAAGTCCCAAATTGCGCTGAGCTGAGGCAGAAAATTTGGTTTCCCTTATGAGAAGTCATGATGATTTCTGTGGGCACTTCAGGGAATGAAGAAAAATTTAAGCTGCTTCTATTTGAGACCTTTACTTGTTTGAAACTCATGAAGAGTTCTTAGGCATGATGTCAGAGGAATGGCAGCATGAGAGATTCCCTTAGTTTCTCCCCTTGAAGTTTCAACTATTTGAAAAGCTGTAACTCAACAAAGGAAGGCCTGCTCAATGGACAAACGCGGCTGAGAGATTTCACACATTGAAAAGTATCTAGGTGGGCAAGAGGTGAGAAAGGAGAAAAGCTGAGACAGCTGCAGAGGCACCTGGGAGCTCAAGGCGGGGCTCAGCCCAGAGAGAGGAGGAATTGGTTGTGCCTGGCACTCCCTTCAGCTGGGAGGAGCAACGATATTTAATGAGCCTTCCTGCAGGAGTGGGCAGGATAGCTGAGGCTGAGCCCAGGGAGCTGGGCAGAGGTGCGGCCTTGGTTGTATGGCAATCAGCACACCAGAAGGAGAAACAAAGCCACCGAGCCTGGCGGTCCTTTAATCTCCCAGAGCTTGCCTCTCTTCAGCCTTCCTGTCAACTTGCAGAGCACATTATCCGCAAACCCTAGAACTGGTACTGTAGAATGGCTTTCTCCTTGAATGACAGGAGCACTCTGTGACTATTCCTAGGTTTTGGTGGAGGTACGGGGGTTGGGGGGGGGGGGATGTTGTAGATATAGGCAAGGAGAGTTCATAGAGGAGTAGTTTAAATTTTACTTAAATCCAGCTCTCAAACAAGTTTTGAAGGGACATTTATATTTATGTTTAATAAAGAGTAACTTCAAATTTCTTAGAATAAAGAATTTAAATAGTAAAAAATGAGATATCAAAACACAAAATATCACCCAGTAGGAGTGGCTCAGTGGTTTAGCTTTGACCTATAAACCAGGTGGTTCTATTCCCCATCAGGACACATGCCTGGGTTGTGGGCTCCATCCCCAGTAGGGGGCATGCAGTAGGCAGCCAATTAATGATTCTCTCTCATCATTGATGTTTGTCTCTCTTTCCCTCTCCCTTCCTCTCTGAAATCAATAAAAATATATCTTAAATAAATAAAATAAAATAAACCACAAAATATCAACCAAGTATAAAGGTACTACCATAAAAAATCAAAGTGGTTAATCTCTGGCACAATTTAATATGTACCTTGACATTATTTTTTAAACTTTCAGTTTGTAGTTTTTCTCTATAATATCCTCCAAATACTTTTTCAAAATTCTGGGGTGGGAATTTGTCTGATAACAGTGTTCAGCTATATGCAATACATCTTAGATTTTACTCCCCTGAATATATTGTAAACAAGTATGTTGACTTTTTCTATGAGCAATGCAACCACATAATCCAGAAAAGTTATGTTGCTGAAAGAACACAACATCCACATTTGAAAACAATAAACTCACTCTCTAAGTAGAAAACTAATGTGTCTTGAAGAGTTCTTCAAATACTCTATAAACACTTCTAGGAAAGTGAAGTGATTTACTTGTTTTTCTCAAGATTGATTTTCTTAAATATATCTCAAATAGCTGTACCTATAGAATCAGCAGAGTCTTACTTCATGCTCAATATAATGGATGCACTTACTGGGAGGTATTAGAATTCCTTAGGCTCGTTTATTCGTGGCCTTGAAATTGTTGCATCAATACATTGATACTTCAATAAAAAGAGTTAACACCAGTTTTATATATTAGATCACTTTTAAAAGCAAATTAAACCTAAGCACAATTTTTGTTGTGTGAGGTACCAGATCAGCACAATTTAAACAGTTTCAAGAAGTCTGAGAAAGAGAAGGTGGAAGAGCAGAAGATGAAGGAACTGTATAAAACTTTCTCTACCAATGTTTGGCATGACTACTCTGGTAATAAGATCCCAAGAAGTATCCCTATATTAGGGTAACTGTCATGACATATGAACTATAATCTGCTTTTTGAGGCCATTGCTTAACCAGTATTCTGAGATAGTGTGGGGCAGGCTTTGGCAATTTTAATTTTTAAATAAATACCTATGTGAGAAAAAGACACACCATTGTGCTGGTACTATCCCACATGTATTTTTGTATTTCAAATTCTTCTTCTTCCTCCTATTCCCTTTCTTATGCCCCTGACTCCTCCTCCTTATTTTTCTTCCTTTCCTGAAGACTTGAGCCCCCAAACTGTTTAATGGGTCACAGCATGGTTAGCATCCTCACTTGGTTTGGTTCAGTTCCTGTGGCCCCAAATGGGTTATCAGAGTCCAGGCAAGGTAGAAAGGATGTCTGCACGGGAGGGCCACCTGGCCTGGAGTCGGTACCTGAGCAGGGGAGGAGTTCTTACCTGCAGATTGATCATCTGGTACAAGTTGTAAGAAGACAATAGATTGAGGGGTATATCAACTTTGAGGTTATACTCCATGGGGTTGTCAGTACATGAGGAGTTTGAAGAGTACTGAAGTAGCAGACTAATTTATTAGCTTGTAATTAGTGTAAAATCAAATCTCAGATTCAATAGCTAATATCTCCAATACAGTCTTAAACACTGGTTGTAGCAGAGAATATTTTGTTTTACTAAATTTAGTGGGGATGCCTCATTAAATATAGTTTAGCTCTTCTGCTGATAAACACACAAATTAATATATGATAGAAGCATCTACTATATATTTTCTTGAGTGGTTTTGCTATGAATGTGTATTCAATTATGCCAATCACATTTTTGTTATGTGTATTAATAATAAATTCCATTAAATTAGAACAATTAAAATAATAAACTATATTAAAATATTTTTAATATTGAAGCATTCTTGCATTTCTGCAATAAATTCCATACAGTATGATGCATTATTTTTAAACTTTCTCTTGGATTGTGTTTGCTACTATTTTATTTACAATAATTGCATAAATATTCATGAGTGAATTTGGTCTTTCCTTTTATTTTTGCTACAATCTTCAGGGTTCAGTATCGATGAATACAGTGAAATATCACTTTTTTTAAGATGCAGAAAAATATTTCATTCCCTTTACAGATTTTAGTGACTAAAAGTAGATATAATTCAGGGAGCAAATTGTGACTGGAAGGATAACAAGAGTTTGAAATATGTGTTTGATAACTGCATAATGTTGGATGTCTGTTCAGAAATTTTTATTAAAAAAGCAAGCCATGTCTTTCTGCTATAATTTGAGATAATAGTTCTCAGAGGCTAAAAGTGGAATCATTGAGGTAGGAAATCTTACCTTTTAAAACCAGGACCCCAGATCATTTTGTCAGAGCTATAATGAAATTGTCATAACCTTTCCACTATCTTAATATTTGAGCTTCTTGACTTCCTTTCCTTTAATGCATTTTCTTCTTAACTCACTAACTCACTAGTTATTTAGCCACTTTCACATTCATCTTGAAATCATGTCATTATCCCAAACCACATCTGATTCAATTTCAAGTATCTTGCCCTCTGTCTTCCATTTTGTATCTTTTGAGGACAACTCCCAAATTTCTTCAGACTTAGTTCCTATGGTAACATTAATACCACCAAGCTTTTTTTTTTTTCCTCCAATGCCATGCAGGCCCTCATTTTCTCACCCTGACCCAATTTCATTTCCTCAGTCCATTTTTGTCACTCCTTTGCATATAAAATCAATCTCCTAGCTTATCTCACCCATTTTTATATTAGAAGACAAATACCTCATCTTGTGTAGATCCAACTTTCCAGCTACTTTATAACTCACCTGTATTGCTTAATGTAGCTGAAGAGGAAAAAAAAAAAAAAAACAGAATTAAACTGAGTGATCTCATTTCAACTTCATGATTATCGCACCTTAACTGGGCTCTTCATGCTGCCTAGCAATCCTACTTCATTCCCTTAGTTCTTGTACTTTCCCACTTTCCTAGATGACTTTTCATGCCTTGTCTCTACTGGAATAGCTAACACCCCATCTCCCTTCCTCACTCTCAGCTGATGACCCATTTTCTTGTTTTATTTAGAAAGAAAAAAAAAGAAGAGAATTTTCAAATACCCTCAGCAGCACCGAGATCCGCCTACTTCCATCTGTGCCTGTCTACTCTGGCTTTCTCTTTGTTATTGTGGATGAACTGTCTGCATCTTCATAGACAGAAGCAGCCTCCTTCTTTCCTTGTGGACTAGGTCCCATCTATTTTCGTGCCCTCAATTATGCTGCTTCAGCAGTTCCACATTCTCTTGTGGTATCAATTTCTTATCATAATGCAAATATGATGTACTATCTCAATTACTATTTAAAGAAAAAGACCTTGACTCAGTACTTCCCTTCAGCTAGTTCTTCCTTTAATCTTATTTAGTAACAAAATGACTTAAGGCAATTTTCTATACTCAATGTTTCAAATTATTTTCTTTTTCTTGTTCATTTACATATTCAAAATGAGCTTTTGTCTTCACCAAGGCATGAGGGCAAGCTCGTCATTGAAAACCATTTTGTTAAATTCAGTCTTAGCTGACATGTCTGAAATCTTGGACAGTCTTGAACATTCCATTCTACTCTCTCTCTCTCTCTCTCTCTCTCTCTCTCTCTCTGCCAATCTATAAAGAGATAAATACAGGATGGAGCAAAAGTAGGTTTACAGTTATTCATATAGAAAATAATGCAATAATAAACAATACAAGAATAAACTGTGTTTCACGTACTCACAACTGTACACCTACTTTTGTCCACCCTGTATATTCCCTCTGAGAGAAGCAAAACCCTGTTGTCTTATAAAATCTAGAAGGTGATGAAGTTCTGTAATCATGAAGAGAGAGCTGTCAAAATAGGCATGCAATAATCAATATGCTTTTTTCTTTCTTTATTTAAATGTATTGGGGTGACATTGGTTAATAAGATTATATACCAGGTAGGTTTAAAGCGTGAGCGCAGGGTTACTTTGGCACATTGTTTTCCTCAGTATTATGTTGCATTAATTTATCTTGAAAAGAGATATCCTGGACATTTCAGAACTTTTACCGTTTAGAGTTTGTGTGTATGCTTTTTGTCTCTCCATATACATGTACTGCACTTCTATTGAAATAAACATGCTCTGCAGTAGGATTTCCTGTATCAGAGCATCACCCTTGCTTTCAAGAGGAAAAGGAAGTTAGACCTTTATGTCTTTAGTCCAAGGGTAAAGATGTTAAAACTGGCATTGGGGTATGCACAGTGACAGATTATTGTATTAAGATAAAATAAACTAAAATTTTAGATATAAGACCCTGACCTTTTTCTAGATTACAAGTATAATAGTTTCAGAAAGGAAACATAATAGCCGTTTCAAGCTTTGTAAGTGACTATCCTATGTAATTAAAGGGTAATATGCAAATCAACCAAACTGTGGAACAGCCAGTCGCCATGCTGCTCACTGACGACCAGGGGGCAGACCCTCAACACCGGAGCTGACCCCTGGTGGTCAGTGCACTCCCACAGGGTGAGCTCCACTCAGCTACAAGCCAACTGATGGCTGGTGAGCGCTAAGGATGTCCAATGACATTTTCCCGAGGGTTCCCGGACTGCAGGCCGGGCTGAGGAGCCCCCCTTCCCCCCTCACTTCCCCTCCAGTGCACGAATGTTGTGCACCAGGCCTCTAGTCCAATATAAGATGTCATTTGCCAGCTCATTCTCTTTTCACCTGGGAGTACAGCTTGTAACAGTCTTTATTGATCTATAGAAAGAATGGATGTAACTACAACAAATAGCTACTTGCCATGTCGTGTATCTTATGACACAAGAATGAAGGAAGCATCTACATCAGCAGTGGGGAGATTGTTCCTCCTGCCTCTCACAACAGCACTCCCCAGGTTTTCAATCCATTCTTCTTTTCCTTCCATGCTATTTCTCTGGCATAATCACATCAACTCATAGTTTTGACTCTTATCTATATCCCTATAGTAGTTCTCAACTGATTATTCCCATTGCTAGTTTTCCAATATGTGTTTTAGATTGATGTATATCTTTCATCTAGTTTATTCTACAGTCCTGAAATAAGGTCATCTTAACCATTGTTATTTCCTTTACTCATAACATAGGTGTGGGTGATAATCTCTAATCCATAAAATGCACTGCAAGCAGAACTTGTGCTATTTTAATACTACCTATGTCAGTTTTTGCTGCATGCCCCCGAATGCATTGCAAAAAGGCTTTTGCTCCTGAACATAATTTATTCCCATAGTCCCTGGCACTTAGAAGGCAATATTTTTGTCAAATGACAAATAAAAGTTTAATTCTCAAAATGGCTGGAAGAATTTTTTTTTTAAATCGCTGACTGGGTTAGGTGAGGTAGGTAGGTAGAAAGTAGCATTTTGCTTTGTCCTGATTCAACTGCACCATGCTACTCGCTTTTACAAAGCTGTGTTTATCAATTTCAGGAGTGGCCATAGCATGGTGGTCTCCAGAATGCTCACCCTAATTCCATTTCATCAACTTGAAATTAGCACCTCATAGTTCTGGTGCCAATATTTTTTTCTAAATCTTAATTTTATATTATTATTAATTTTTAACATTTGTCACCTTTATAGGTATTTTACTGAAGAGTCTGAAATAGCTGCCAAGAAGATGTTACTATCGTTTATGCATAATTTAACATTGAGATGCTTTATTTGAGCCAAAGTAACATATTCTGTCAGATTCATACCAATGCCAGCTTATTTTGCATGCAAAGGCAGTTTTAATCTATACTAATAATATGTCAGATATCTTATTGATATGTTGGGGGAAATTTCTTTCATACCTAGAAAAAAGCAGAGTCCAGTGGTTTTAGAAATAATAATCATACAACTTTTGATAGTAGCACATGGGAACCAACATTTTTTGGATTATGCTAATTTTTAATTGCATCTAACAATATAAAACAAAACAAAACTTTAGTACAGGAATTACAAAACACGTGGATTAAAGGCCCTCTTTCACAGGCCTTGTGGGAAACCCCTGAAATCCCTGCTTCTTAAAATAGTCTGTACACTTTGGGTGATGGGTTGCTATGGCAGCTCATAGGGCGGCAGACACCTAATTGTTCTCTCACTTAAAAGGTAGTGACTGAGCTTCTGCTATGCACAAGGCCTCATTCTTTGTTCAACTGCATTAGCACTAGAAATCTGTAGAGCAAATGGTCTGCCAACTAGATCCACAAACAAAATTGGATCGGATCCAAAAAACCTGCAGCGCTCAGTCACGAACTGTGGGGAAAGTGATCAAAATTGGCACTTCGCAATCTTAACGAAAATGTATTCGGAATATTTTCCTCAAAATATTCAAATATCTACAAACACTGAGAAATTGCATTTGAAAACTATGGAAATGTGCACAGTATCTTTATCTTAAAAAATCAACTCAGACATTTCAAATTATTTTCAATATAAGCTTGTGCTTATGTATCTTAGCATAAATACACTTGAAGTTGCACACATTTTCTCTTCTTATTCTTTACTATTCAGTAAAATTTATCGCAGCCCTTTTCATTTAAAAATGTTTATGAAAGAAAAATATAGCATTTCCCCAGCTTTATTGACATACAAAAATTGTATACACTTAAAGTGCACAATGTGATGTTTTGATATATGTATGTGTACATAGTAAAATGATGGATTACCACAATCAAGTTAACATATACATCACCTCACATAGTTATCTGTGTTTGTGTGTGTGTGTGGTAAGCACACTTGAGACTATTCTCTTCGAAACTTTCAGGTAAACAATATATTATTATTGCCTATGGTCACCATGCTATATATTTGGTCTCCAGAAGTTATTCATCTTGTGATTGAAAGTTTGTACCTTTGATTACTCTCTCCCCTTTCCCCCCACTTGCTGCCTCTGCTAATCAATTACTATTCTTCCTGCTGTTAAAATTGGATCTTTTTTTTATTATCTCAGAGATAAGCAGAATCATGCAATATTTGTCATTTTGTATCTGGCTTATTTCACTTAGCATGAAGTCTTTTGTGTCCATCTATGTTGTTGCAGATGGAAGGGTTTTCTTTTTTTTTAATGGCTGAATAATATTTCATTGTTCTCAGCCCTCTTTATATTCAGTCTCTAAGTCCCTTATACTGATCATAGATACAACCAATTATGTGACTACCCATTATTTATCAAAATTAAGCCCAATGTTGGATTAATAGAAGTGTGCCTTAATCAGATGACATTAGGACAAAAACAGAGATACATTTCCTAACCGTTCATGTAATGAAAATGACAGATTTAGAACAGTGCATATAGAGTGATAGAAGTAAGTGGCTACCATCAGGGTAGAAGACTCTAGGATTCTTTATCATACCATTACTTTTTCCTGCTTGAAAGTTTTAAAACTAGTTCACCCTCGCATTTGTACTGCTGTCATGCAGAGGTTATATGATTGTTTGGGAAATATATACATACATTTCCTAGAGGTGGTCCCTCTCCTAGAAGCTACCAAGCACTGACTATGGCACTCTCATTCCAGATACAACCTTGTATCTGGAAAAGCTTACTTGAACAAACAAACAAAAGGAAGAGTTGAAAGCAATAGTCTTTTACTGATATCTATATACTTATAGCAAACCAGACAGAAACAAACTATTTCATCTTTCTAATATCTCACCATTCTTTGAAATGACTAGATTAAGGGCCCTGGACAGGTAGCTTGGCTGTACCTGTACACTAAGGTTGCAAGCTTAATCCCCAGTCAGGGCTCATACAACTCCTACAAAAATTAACCAGTGAATGCATAAATAAGTGAAACAAGAAATCAGGCTGAGGTACTTTACTCCTCTCCCTTAGAAGAAGGTTGTATTTATATCACCTTTGCCAGAATATTCTCATTGCCAGAAATATTTGGATTTTACTCTATTTTAGTAAGTTTGACAATGCAAAGGAGAGCTAGAAGCAGGAGATTTCTTACCCAAATAACTGTATATGAGACTACTGGCTCAGACATAATAGACTTTATTGCAGAAAAGCAGTGGTAGGAATAACAGTATAGTTGCACTTGTTTCTTGTGCCCTAAACCCCACAGGACAGAGAGCCGGCAGGTACAGTGAGTCCGCCACAAGAAAGGAACCCTGAGGTTATGGGATCTACTGTGGTACATCCCCTGAGTATGATGTGATGCTATGTATTACATTCCTGTTACACATGATCTCATTTCTCTATCTCCACCTGCATAATCACTCCTGAGAAGTGGCTTTCATGATAGAACTTGAGGTCAGAGCCTTGAAAATTTTTGCACACTCAGCAAGGTATATATGAGCTCAAAAGTTCTGTGCCAGACTGCCTGCCAAAATATCATCTAAGAAATGTGTCAACCTTTGGAAAATTTGCAATATACAGTGAACCAACATTTTCTCAGTGACCAACGCATGATATTACACAATTATACATGAGTAAAATAATCTATTAAAAGTGTGAAATAAATCAAAGGATTTTAGTGTAACAGGGTATAAGAGGTTAATTTATATGTTTTCAAGTTACATGTTACAACTAAACTTTTAAGTAACTACCACTTGCCCAATTTTGATGTAATATCAAAGAAACTCAGCCATAATCATCAAATAAGGGTATTAACATACTATTCTCTTTTTTCTAGATTGGAAGACGCAATATTCTTTAGGTATCAGTTCTCCCCCAAATTCTTCCTAAATTTATCACAATTCAAATAAGAAATGGACAATCTGAATCTAGCTTTTGCATGGTAATATGAGTAATCTAGAATATCAAAATGTTTCTCAGTAAAGAAATAATGTAGAGAACTTATGCATAATAAAAGATGTAATATAAAAAATGAACAATTAAGCCATTGGAATCCTATATAATAAAGATGTTATATGCAAATGATCGTTACGCTGTGAAGCGTAATGACCAACCATGTAACGACTGGATCATGGATCAGCAGGAGAGTGGGAGTGGGGCAGTGAGCTATAAGTGGGCAGCAGAGAGCTACAGGAGGAGACAGGGCAGCAAGCTATGAGAGAGGTGAGGGGGGCGGAGGGAGCTACAGGAGGACGGGGCAGCAGACGGAGAGCTACAGGAGGGTGGCAAAGAGCTACTGGCTACAAGTGAGTGGCAGAGAGCTACAAGAGGGGGCAGGACAGCAATGGGAGGGCAGGGGGAGAGGGGTGAGGGGAGCTACAGGAGGGCAGGGCAGCAGGCAGAGAGCTACTGGAGGGCAGCAGTGAGCTACTGGCCCACGGATTTGTGCGCAGGGCTACAAGTATTAGCATAAAGATAGATATAGAGATCACTCTAAAAAATAAAGAGGCAGTAAATAAATTAACACATATATAGTCAACTGATTTTTAACAAATGTGTCAAGTAAATATTATGGGAAAATATTTTTTAAATAGGCAAAGTAGTACAGTTGCCTTGAAAAACATTTTGGCAACTTTATATATGAACCAGAGGCCCAGTGCACGATATTCATGCACGGGTAGGGTCCCTAGGCCTGACCAGTGATCAGGGCCGATCAGGGCCTTCCAGCTGCTGGCCGGGCCCGCCAT
Source organism: Eptesicus fuscus (assembly GCF_027574615.1). Lineage (NCBI taxonomy): Eukaryota > Metazoa > Chordata > Mammalia > Chiroptera > Vespertilionidae > Eptesicus > Eptesicus fuscus. The sequence continues at coordinate 37,701,527 of NC_072478.1, read as the reverse complement.
CCCCCAGCTGCAGGCTGCTGGCCAGGGCTTTCCTTCCTCACCTGCTGGCTGCCGGTCGGGGCCTTCCTTCGTTCCGTGCCATCCTTGATGGTCAGTGCATGTCATAGCGAGTGGTCAGACTCCCAGTCAGTCAAACTCCTGAGGGGACAATGTGCATATTAGCCTTTTATTATATAGGATTTAAAGCATGGATTAATTATATACTCAATATACATTAAACATATACTAACCATATGACCCACAAATCCTAGCTATTTATACAAGAGGCATAAAAACCTATATCTCTCCTAGTGGCTTTGGCTCAGTGGATAGAGTGTCAGCCTGTGGGCTGAAGGGCCTGGGTTTGATTCCAGTCAAGGGCACATGCCTGGTTTGCAGGCTCAATCCCCAGTAGGGGGTGTGCTGGAGGGAGCTGATCAATGATTCTCTCTCATCATTGATGTTTCTATCTCTCCATCTCCCTTCCTCTCTAAAATCAATAAAAATATATTTTTAAAAAAATCTATATCTCCAAAAATATTGTTACATATACATATTAATAAACCAAAATAATATACACCTTGATTCTTTCAAAATTTTAGAAATAGCAGTGATCTTCTGGGGCCAGGATTGGGTGTGACTTGGTACAAATAAGTACAAATCTGACTAGAAAACATAAGGTTGAGAACTCTTCTTTAAATTGTGATGGTTGTTAATTTATATTATGGACGGAATTGTGTCCTCTCAAAGTTCATATATTAAAGCCATAACTCCCAATTTGTCTATTTTTGGAGATATGTTTTTTAAAGCCGTACTTAACGTTAAATGAGGTCATAAGGATGGGGCTGTAATCCAATAGGAGTGGTGTCCTTATAAGATAAAGAAACTCCAGGTATACACACAAAAAAGAAAAGGCTGAGGACACAGAGAAAGATGGTCATCTGCAAACCAAGAAAAGAAACCTCAGGAGAAACCAAACCTGTTGACACCTTGATCTTGGACTTCTAGCCTACAGAACTTTGAGAAATAAATGTCTATTGTTTAAGCCATCCAGTCTGTGTTATTTTGTTACTGCAGCCATAGCAGAATTGTACCCTTGGGTTTATGTAGCTGCCAAACCTCATTTAAGATGAGAGCATCTTACTCAATGCAACTTATACTGCAATAAAGTTGACTTATAAAATATATTTAACACTTTGCACTCGCTTGCTTTTTCTCGATTCCTGCTACCGATGCTAACCATGTCGAGTCACACTCGACATCCGAGTGCAAAAGGTTAAGGTGGCAATTTTCAACCCGTGTGCCAGGACACACTGGTTTGCCATCAAAGGCACACTGGTGTGCCCAGAGAATTTTTAAAACATAAAACTCCTAATTATTTTGTCAGGAATATTGACCTCTTTTCCCTTAGATTGTCAAATTAAAAAATGACAACAGCCAACACAACAATAGTTGTCCAGTGTAAATGAATCAAAATTATACCTATTTTTTTTTGTCAGATGAGCAAAAAATGTATGATTTTGGAGTGCCCAGAATTTTAATAGCTTATGTGTGGCATGAGATGAACATTTTTGAAAATCTCTGCTTTAAGGCGTGGCAATAAGAGCATTAGGCTGAATTCTTTAGACATGAATTATCATTCCTTAAATGGGGAACAGAACATTTGTTTCCTATTTAGGTTTTCTACAGAATGACTATAAATTCTACAAAAGACATAGTGACTTCACAGTGGTTTAAATATACTGAATGCAGAATGCACAAGTAAGTGCATAGGACATTGGATTTTAAATGGTTGTGTGGGCATCTTTGAAGTGCCACCAGCAATAATAAATATTTCTCTAATGCTCTAGAAGAACAAAATCACAAATGCCACTATCATCAAAGGTGCATTCTAGAGCAAATATAATATGCTCCCTGAGGGCTCCTGAACTAATTGAGAGAAATTAGAAGCTGGAGTTCTTGAAGGTGGGGTACAGTTAGAACCAGAGAAATACAGATTACATTTATGTCATTATTTTTGACCTAATATACTGTATGTCCCTAAGTAATTATGTTTTGGGGAAAATAAGCTACTATAAAGAACTAGATATATAAAGCTTGTAGCTGTATTACCATAGTAATAAAGAAATGTAATACATCTAGATAAATACATAGATTTACACAGAGGAATAGATATGTAGATACATTTTATAAAAATATAGGTAGGACTGTAAATGTATAGATATATAGATGTATAAATATCTATAATAATAAAAGCATAATATTCTAATTAGACCAGACAGCCGAACGACCTTACAGACGTCATTCTGGTTGTCCTTCCAGACGAAGCCATTGCGGCGGGGGCCTAGGCAGAGGCAGTCAGGGGTGAATCAGGCAGGCAGGCGAGTGGTTAGGGGTGATCAAGCAGGCAGGCAGAGGTGGTTAGGGGCAATCAGGCAGGTAGGCAGAGGTGGTTAGGGGTGATCAGGCAGGCATGCAGAGTGGTAGGGGTGATCACGCAGGCAGGTGAGTGGTTAGGGGTGATTAGGCAGGCAGGCAGAGGTGGTTAGGGGCAATCAGGCAGGTAGGCAGAGGTGGTTAGGGGTGATCAGGCAGGCAGGCAGAGTGGTTAGGGGCGATCACGCAGGCAGGCGAATGGTTGGGGTGATCAGGCAGGCAGGCAGAGTAGTTAGGGGTGATCATGCAGGCAGGCAGAGACTGTTAGGAGCAATCAGGCAGGCAGGCAGGCGAGCAATTAAGGGTGATCAGGCAGTCAGGCAGAGGAGGTTAGGGGTGATCAGGCAGGCAGGCAGAGTGGTTAGGGGTGATCACGCAGGCAGGTGAGTGGTTAGGGGTGATCAGGCAGGCAGGCAGAGTGGTTAGGGGTGATCATGTAGGCAGGCAGAGGCTGTTAGGGCCATCAGGCAGGCAGGCGAGCAGTTAAGGGTGATCAGGCAGTCAGGCAGAGGAGGTTAGGGGTGATCACGCAGGCAGGCGAGCAGTTAGAGGCAGGCAGGCAGAGTGGTTAGGGGCAATCAGGCAGGCAGGCAGAGTGGTTAAAGGCAATTAGGCAGGCAGGCAAGAGTTGTTAGGGTGGTGAGGTAGGCAGGCAAGTGGTTAGGGGCGATGAGACAGGCAGATAGAGTGGTTAGGGGCAATCAGGCAGGCAGCCAGGTGAGCACTTAGGAGCCAATGGTCCTGGATTGCGAGAGAGTGCAGGCTGGGCTGAGGGATCCCCCCTGCCCCCTCCCCGCCCCTGCCCCTTGTGCATGAATTTTGTGCACCGGGCCTCTAGTGTAAATATAAAAATAGATACATCCTACTAATCATTCTGGGTCAGGTTCTGAGTAATTTTTAGCTATAAACATTCATACTGTATACACTTTTAATTCAGAATGCAATTAAATTTGAACATTTAGTGGATTCTGATAAACATCTTCAAAATTATAAAAAACCAAAGATCTAATATGAACTGAAATCATGTTCTCTTTCCCCTTAATGGGAAAAATTCAGTGGATAAATTAAAAAGTAATTAAATATGTTGTTTGTGTTTTGGTTAAGATTTTTTTCTTTGGCTTTTGTTGTTGTAGTAGTTAATCCTCACCCAAGGATATTTTTTCCATTGATTTTTAGAGAGAGTGGAAGGGAGAAAGGGTGGAGAGAGAGAGAGAGAGAGAGAGAGAGAGAGAGAGAGAAAGAGAGAGAGAAAGAAAGAAAGACATAGATTGGTTATCTCCTGCATGGGCCTTGACAGGGGCCAGAGATCGAACCTGTAACCCAAGTACATGCCCTTGACTGGAAATTGAACCTGAGACCCTTCATGTGTGAGCCTACACTCTAACCATTGAGTAACACATGCCAGGGCTCTTTGGCTTTTCCAAGTCAGACATGCTATAACAAAGATAATCATTAAAGCAAAAAGTGAAGTTATAGGTTGATTTTACATAAAATCTTAAAATTGTTTATAAAATATTCTGAAAGCAACTTAATATTTTTAATATTATTTAATAGTAAAGAAAATATCTTCTTTTCATTTTATAAACAAATTTAATGAATATATAGGAGAAATATGAGTAAAAGCCAAGAGGAAGGTATTATATCACATTGGGTTAATGATGCAGAAATGTGGTTTACATAGAACAAAATTCCTCATAAGTCTTGGAAGAGTCTTTGAAAAAGTGAATAATCTTTTCTATAGAATGTGATAACTATTTAAGAAAAGGCTGTTCCATCTTACATATTGTAAATTCCTTAGAGACTTCAAATTGTTTTTAAATGGTGGTAGATACTTTGCTCATTGGACAATAGTTTTATAATGCAAATGCTTGGTTTTCTTAAAAGTGATTTTTTTCTAAATTTCTTCATTTTTTCATGTTGACAGAAGAAATAGGTACACTATCAACAAGCACAATTTAATCAAGATAAAGATACTGTGCCATGGTTATCCTGGAATTTCTTTTCAATGCTTTCCAAGTTCTTACCATTATTTGTTGAACTACTTAGTCTTCCACTTCTTGAATCCTTTGTTGATTTGAAGCAATAAATCCCATTATTAGCCCCGCTGGTGTGGCTCACTGGTTGAACATCTCCCCATGAACCAGGAGGTCATGGTTTGATTCTCAGTCAAGATACATGCCCAGGTTGGAAGCTCGATCCCCAGTGGGGGGACATGCAGGAGGCAGCTGATCAATGATTCTCTCTATCATTGATGTTTCTCTCTCTCTCTCCCTCTCCCTTCCTCTTTGAAATCAATAAAAATATTAAAATAAATAAATAAATACACAAATAAATCACATTATTATATTTCCTTTTGTATAAGTATAACCATACTAATTCTGCAAAAGATAATATTTACCTAAACATGATTATAAAATTTCTTTCTACTCTTAAGATATCCCTAATCACCAACTTGACAAAGTATAAAAATTATAGGATTGCAAATACTATCTATGTTGACAATATAATTTGTGAGTTGCTGCCAATCATTAGAAGTAGATGGAGAGAAGAAGACAAATGTGAAGTGTTTAGTCAAAGAACTTAGGGGAAATGAAGGTAGGAGGATTTTATGGAACAAAAACAATGATTTATATCTGGAAATTAAAGTGTAAGAAGAAATTAATAGAAGACTTTGTAAACAATAATTGTTGGTAGGTGTAAAGGGAGGTGAAAATATTGAGCTAATTTATTTTCTTTTACAGCAGAAAACAAATACTTTTGTTGATATGTCAAATAATATATGTATAAGTATTTTATTTATAATTATGGAGTTAACCATCCATAGTAATATAAATATTCAGGTATAGACAGCTCTGAGAGTTACGTTCTTAGTTGCAAGTAAGATTTTCAAAGAAAAATATTTTTCATTTGTAACTTTGATATTTATTGAACTTTTTAATGTTTTACTTTTTTACAATAATGCTATTAGAAATATTTTAAAAAATAGGATTATATGTTTCACTAGAGTATCACATGATAATTATTCCTTCTATCTTCTAGATAAATATACTTCAAAATATTATATTGGGTATTTTTTTAGCACAACTTTTTTGAGAGGGTACACTTCATCATTGTCAGACATTACCTATAGTTGTATCAACATGACTATAGTAGTTATAATATGGTTTTCTATTACCAAAACAACTTTATATTGAGCTCATTGTACTTTTTGTATAACATTGAAGTGTTTTGGAAAGAAGGATCAGAAAATAAGTTCTTATGTCCTTTATATATGTAGAAAAACCACTAGTTTCCCTTCCTACAGCCTCACACTCACATACAGGGTTTCTCCCCCCCTCCCCCCACCAAAAAAAAATGTATACACACTTTATTTTTCTGATAGCTCTTGATGTTTCTTTCTTCTCAGATTTAACTCATTGGAATTAATAATTATTCAAAGTGTGTATACATTTTGGGGGGCACCTATATTTTGCTAATATGTTTCCAAAGAGTATTCATAATGATACAACTCTCATTTATTTTCAAAATTTGAATTTTTATGTAGGTCATAATAATGTGGGTTTATCTAAACAAATGCATATTTTTAAATATATAGTTTATGCAATTTTGCAGAGTTTTTTTTGTTGTTTTTTTTAAAATATATTTTATTGATTTTTTTTTTTTTTTTACAGAGAGGAAGGGAGAAGGATAGAGAGTTAGAAACATCGATGAGAGAGAAACATCGATCAGCTGCCTCCTGCACACCCCCCACTGGGGATGTGCCCGCAACCAAGGTACATGCCCTTGATCGGAATCAAACCCGGGACCCTTCAGTCCGCAGGCCGACGCTCTATCCACTGAGCCACACCGGTCAGGGCTGCAGAGTTTTTTTATAAAAAATTACTGAAGCCCTAGCTGGTTTGGCTGGGTGAATAGAGCGTTGGCCTGTGGACTGAAAGGTCCCGGTTCGATTCTAGATAAGGGCATGTATCATGGTTACAGTCTCCTCCCCGGCCTGGGCATGCAGGAGGCAACTAATTGATGTGTTTCTCTCACATGGATATTTCTCTCTGTCTTTCCCTCTCTCTCCATTCTCTCTGTAAAAAATAAATGGAAAAATATCCTCAGGTGAGAATTAAAAAAAAAAAAATCACTGAAAATATTTGTCCAGGTATTATATAAAAGTCTACGCTTGTATTTACAAGGCCTATACTTTTGTGTTTACTTGATTGATTGCAGCAGTTTCAAATACTTCTATCCACTTAGTAATCTTTGAAGAATTTCTCAAGTCTATCCCAAAACAAAATCAATTTCATCACATTCAATATTTGATTAGGTGTCTAAGTTAATGCTACATCATCATTAAAAGATCATGTTAATCTCTGTGTATTTTATTGAATTTAATTCAGTAGTCTATGCTGCAAATTCACCATCAATTCAAATGAGAAACAATAAAAAGGGATCATTTAAATTTTTTATTAATTTAACTTGTTGATTGATCTGATAAGGTTTCACTGTGATTCTCTGTTATAACAAAAATATTAACATGTCTGAGAAACAAAAATAAATTTTCATTTGCAGCAGGAACTACTTATTTTATATAACAAATACCCTACTTGAATAGGTAATAATAAAAATGAGCCTGGTGTCTGGAAATTACTACTTAGCTTATTGCTCTTTTATGTGTTTGTGTGTTGTTGTTTTTCTCCTGACTGAGAACATAGTTTAATTGCTCTATAAACTTTAGAGGGTTTTAAAAAATTGCCATAAACTTAAATGAGATAAAAATGTATGCTAAGTAAATTGTCATTTCATTGCACTATTTTTTTGTTGTTGTTTTGCTTTATTTTTTGAGAGGTGAAATAAAAGGGTCAGAGTCATTACAGTTTTATATCAACTCAAATGTAAGTTGACACAGTGTCTTTCTAGAAGTTTTTAAAATTCCCTAGACTCAGTAAAATGCGAATTAAAATTAAGAAACAGAGCAATGATAAAACTAAAAAGTTGCAAGGAGAAGCTAGGTTGAATACCGTCACAATTGTAGTGGTTGCTGTTTTCCTTCAGTTGTGCTCTTCAGTTTTCTTTTACCTTATAGTACAAAATAGAATCTGTTAAACTTTTAGGACACCTTTTATAGGAGCAAATAGGTGATGGAATGAAAGCAAATTTCCTCACTAACTATAAATTCTGCAATTACATGTATTTGCAACAATGATTGACACAATAGATGTTCATTGTAGGTAAGGTAGGTTGTGGGTAATGGACACAACTTAATGATCTAATAACCATGCTTCCACATACACACATACAAAAGATTTATGCTATTTTTAGACTACTTTGAATTCACTCTTATTTATATGTAAAACAAATTTGTAAATCCTACAAATACTTCACAACTAACCTACATCATGGCTGGAATTCCTGCTGGAGAGAATTAAAGCTCCACTCATTATCAGAGGTCAGTTTCAGTACTACAAGACAATCCAAACAGAAAGAAACTTCTACTTTTATTCTATGAACTAATTTGCAAAGTGGGATAAATCAGGCAAGTGTTGCCACCCAGCACATGCCCTCCCTTTCTTCCTCGTTTCATCAAATGCTAAGCCTAGATGGTCACTCCTCTTCCTTTGCATGTCCATATGCTTTAGAGGAAGCTGACATCATTTATATCCTTGGAAGGAAGATCTGGGATGCTCTAAACAATTCATGTTGATCTTACGCCCTTGCTGAAAATCAAGGACTTATCATAAATATGGTAATGAAATACCTGTAGATGTCTGCTGCTAAGTCTCTAAAAGGAGAAGGATTTATCTGCCTTAAAGAAAAGGCCTGTTGTTGTTTTTTTACTTTGGTGTTTTTCCCATGCCTAGCTATTTTCTTATGTGACTATTTAGTCTAGAACTGCTGTTAATTTGATCCTTTATCATCGTAAAATATTCCTCTTTGTGTCTAATCATACTTTTTGTCTAAAGCCTACTTTCTTTGTATTATTAAATTCATACCAGATTTTATTTATTACTTTTGTCATGATACCCTTTTGCTCAGATTTTAACCATCTTTATGATCTTATGTTTAGATGTGTCTCCAAAATATAATTTTAGTCAGTCCTGGTTTTTTTATCAGTATAAATTTTTACTTTATTAGAAGGTTTAATTCTTTCATAATTAATGTAATGATTAGTCTATCATTTTGCATTTTGTATTTTGTTCTTTTCATAGTGCCTATTCTAGAACTTTTTATAAATGGAATCAAATCCAAATTGGTGATTAACTCTGAGGTATTCTAAATGCTTTAATTAGTCATCACAGAAAGGTACTGAAAGGGGTTTTATTAATGTGATGATGAATACATAACTTCCTTTTTTTTTCATTGTCTTTAATGCCTTAAAGCTGTGCTATAATTAAAATATCAGTAAAATAGTGTATACAATTCAAGTTAAACACTCATATTTTTTCTGTAAACCAAAGTTTCCTAAATAGAGAACATCTAAGGTCTTTCTTGGACTTAATTTGCATAAATGCCACTCTACTGTTGGGAAATAAAAGCATTCGTAGATGAATTGATAGCTATTGCCAAATTTGAAGACTTCTAAGGATAAAGGGCTATTCTAAATGAATTTGGAAGTCCACTCTAAAGCAGAGCCTTCCAATGAATTTTGCATCATACCTAGGAAAAAATATTTCCACAAGTCCCCAACATGATCAAGTCCTTGCCTATCACTCCAACCTCAACTCTGACTTCTCTACCTCTCCCTTCCACTGTCCCAGTCCAAGTGGTCTACTTGCTTCCTGTTCATGCTATGTTTGTCCTGCCCCCAGGTTTGGGAGCTTCCAGTTCAGCTTGTCTACTGCATTCTTACCTGCATCCTCTTCAAGACAGCCTCTCTCAAATGCCATCCCATCTAAAATCGCTGACTCCTATCCTCAGGCACTCACTTTCTGACCCTTACCGTCTTTTAAGTTACATTGTTCATGTGAATAATTATTTATTGTTTCTCTCTTTTTGTTCGCTAAAGTAAGAGCTCCATCAAGGTTTGGATATAGATTATTTTTAACCAGTGTAGCTAATACATATGGTTGTATACACCATATAAGTTCTCAGTTAATAAAGTGAATAGAAAAACAGCATTACAAGTAAATGATTCAAAACTCAATGCGTTTTTATAACCCTGTATTTCACAGAGAAGCTACTAATAGGAACCACTGTATTTAGAACCACCATGAATAGCAGGAGCCATCAACAAACCTGAGAGTCACTGTGAGCAATGGGATAAGGTAATATGGAAAACAACTGTGAGGAATACATCCAACGGGGAACCATCATTAATACTTTTCTTAGAAACAACAGAAAATATAGAAAACATTATCATGTTTCAAGTCCATGTTAAGATGTGAATATTAAAGTGAAATCTAAAATTTTTAGAGCTGGCTCAATATATCATGAGTTTTTCCTTTTGGGAAATTGTTCTTACTCTTCAGTGACAAATATATTAAAAGGCAAGAAATTCTATCATTCACATGACAAAAGACTTATCACATGATTATTTTCCCTAGTGGATGTTTCTTATAGAGTCTTCCCTATTCCTCCCCTTCACAGCTAAATCCTAGATTGAATTAATGCATGGACAATTTAGTGCTGCTTTATCTGTTCTACCTTGCGGGGGGTGGGAGCTGTCTAGAGTGTGCTGGATGTTCAAGGCCACTCTGAGCATGGGAATCCTAATCAGGGTGTTCAAGGCTAATTTGCTATATGCAGGTGCAAAAGCAAGGATGCAGCAAGCTATAGACTCGGCAGGTGTGCCTTTCTGTAGCCCAAATACTGAGGTCAATATTTGGCATAAAGCCTCTTTTGTTTGAACTTGTATAAAAGTATGTCACTGACCAGACAGCAAGAGGCTGCTGTTATGTGAGGGTGCTTTTATGGAGGGCTGCTGTGTGTACAGCTGCGCTTTGCATGGTTCCTATGTTGGGGACTACTTTGTAGGAAAGATGTATTGTTAACCAGCCGATGTGTGGCTACATTGTAGGACTTTGCTTTGAAGAACTGTTTTATCTAATGGCTCCTTACTAGCAATGGCTACTTAGACTGCAATGAAGCCTCTCTTATATACTCATGACTTCTCATGTCTTCTCCATCTTCTAATGCCTGGCGTCCAAGAAGGTCCAGTCCCTGGCAGAGGGACTTGGGCCCAACAGTTGGCTTAGTGGAGCAGGATTCAAGGAGTGAGTATGCCAACAATTGGCGCAGCCAGCAGGGTCAAAGAAAAACTTATTCCCACAATTGGCACAGCGAGCAGGGTTCAGGAGTATTGGTTCGAGGAGCAGCTGTGGTCCCACATACCTCTAGAAGACAGATACTAGGAAAGGCCTTTCAGTCTGGAGTGGTAACTAAGATGCTGCTAAATGGTAACAATCATTTTGAATAATTTGATTTCCTTTAGGAAAGTGGGTAATCAACACTTCACAGGGCCACATTCTTAGATGCATCCTTCCCTCCCACCCATGGGTTTGCATTTTATTATTATTTTCAATAATAATAATACATATTTAGAGTAGATGGATGGGTAGAAAGCTAACTAGCTAGCTAGATGTTAGATAGGTGGATAGATAGATTTCTAAGGTTCTTGCATAAAATCAGTTGCTTCCTCCAGACTATTTGGATGTAGAGATATGTTTAAATGCTCCAAAAACCTCTGCATATACTGCTATCATATCAAAGGCCATAGGAACTCATTTAAAAATAAATTCTGAGCATTATCTCTTATATTCCCTAAGCTAGGTATGTGAGCTAGACTCCCATGGGGTTTGAGCTTACATTTTTATTTACAAATAACTAAGAATATAGATAAAGAAAAATGAATGTAAAAGTGGTGAATGGTTTATAGAAAAGTTTAATGTCTATATATGTGTTTTCTAAAATATCATCAGTTATGAAAATTGCACTATAAAAAGCTTATTTAGAAGATGCAGTACCACATTTAGAACACACATCACATTTGAGCAATATTTGTTTGCATTGTTGTATAATATATCCCTGTGATCAAATACGTTTTTCATTTATATTCTATATGTCCTACACTTAGCTTCAAGAGTGGTTTATCATTAAAGATTTAAATCTGATGTGGTATTATTTATGGACAGGCTCGGTAGGTCTGTTAATTTTCTTTAACTTCTTAACATGTCAATTTATTTATTACTAGAACCTGTATAAAATTATTCTCCAAAGTTATATATGTGAGGAGAATGAGGGAATTATATATTTTCTTCTTGACTAAAAATATCATAGCTCAGGTTTCCAAATGGCATAAATGCTTGAATGGACTAGAGAAATAAAAATCAAAATCTATTTCTTCTATTAATACTGAAACATTATTAGAGGAGAGACTGTGCTAACTTTTTCCCAAAGCTATCCTAAGTACTAACTACCAACATTTTCAAAGAAAATAACATTTTATGTTTTCCCGGCTCTTAAATAATGTCAGACCAAAAAGTTTAACAGAGGTACAGTTAGATGACCTGGTTCTTGTTTATGCTTTAAATTCTGAATAGTAGATTTCATATGATCAGAACACTATTGTCAACATTGTCTTATTTACTCTGGGTTAATTTACATTTGTGGCCATCATAACAGAAGCAGAGTAAGAACCGTTATGGGAGCCACTAGAAGTTATTTGTGGGCAGCAGGATGAAAGATGTAGTGTCATGAGTAATGATATGTATGATTAGCATTAAATAAGCAGTATGAGGGAACTACAGAGGCAAGTGGTGTTGTGGTTTTCAATGAAACCAGGTTCCAAAGAGCCATGACATGTAATAACAGTGTTGCTGCCAATTCCCTAGAGTAGGAGATATGAAAATAGCCAGTTGAGATATGTTGGGTCATAACACAAAGACTCCTGGAGCTGAACAACCAGAGATGATACCTTCACACTACTCAGTCTTCCTGCGCACTGATGAGACAAAAAGACAAGAGCATCTCTTCTCTACACATTATTCTAAATCTATTCTCATGCCCTGTGAATGTTGTATTAGATTTTTAAATCAAATAGTTAATATTGACAGGATACCTAGAAAATTTATTTTCCGGAGACCCAACACTGCCTGGGATGGGCCTGCCATCCTTTACCTAGTTTTGAGGTGAGAACTCTGTCAATTATTATTAATATCTCTCTTTCTCATACTCTCTTTCTCATACCACATCAAGTCTCTTTTCCAATGAGATCTCAAATGCAGCCATTCTCTCCTAAGTTCCCATTATCTTATCCTACACTATAGTGTTCACCTATTAACTGTTCCTCCTCTGACCATGTTTTGCCCATATTCCATACTGTAATGAATAAACTCTATCTTGTCACTCTAATGCTTAAATTTTTTTTCAATTGTCATTTATTAAAAAAAAAGGCTAATTTTATTTTTTCTTTTCTTTTAAATCCTCACCCAAAGCTATATTTTTATTGATTTTAGAGAGAGAGGAAGGGCAGGGGGGAGAGAGAGAGAGAGAGAGAGAGACAGAGACAGAGAGAGAGAGAGAGAGAGAATCAGGTTGGTTGCCTCTCATACTTGCCCTAAATGTGGATAGACCCAACAACCTAGGTATGTGCCCTGACTGAGAATCAAACCCGCAACCCTTGGGAGCAGAATCCTTTTTTGAAATAGACTTAGAAGATCAATAGATTTAGAGGTGACTAATCAACACAAGTGTAATTAAGTGTTTTGTTTGTGTGTTTGTTTGTTTTTTTAATGTGTTTTATGCTGAGGAGTGGAGAGAGAAAGGAATAAAGCAGGCGGAAGACTTTTAGCTCAGGGCAGCTGTGGGACTTCTGAGAGAGGGAGCATAGTTATAAGAAAAAATAAAATTTAGAATATTCAAATGTTGATGGTGAAGAGCTAGAAAACAAGATGAGGTTCGTGGTTTGGGAGTAAGTTTTGGAGAAGGTGAGAGAGAGTTCTATCCTGAGTATAAAGAGCACAAGTAAGAGGGCTGGTCATTGACAGGGAACATTCTTCTACTTAAAAAGATGGGACAGAGAAAGGGATGAGTGTAAATATAGGAAATTTTGCTGGTTAAAAATTAGTTTGGGACCAGCTGGCATGGCTCAGTGGTTGAGCCTATGAAACAGGAGCTCACCATTCGATTCCCCATTGGGGCACATGCCCAAGTTGTGGGCTTGATTCCCAGCTGCAGGAGGCAGCCAATTCTCTCTCATCATTGATGTTTCTATCTCTCTATCCTCTCGCTTCTTCTCTGAAGTCAATAAAAATATATTTTGGGTTGATGGTGTTCATTGTCTCTGGATCATGTAAGACAGAGGTAGAAACATGGAGTGTAAGGCTCAGTCATGAGGTAAGTATAAGAAAGGTTTGAAGAAGTAACTTCCAGATGTGGATACTGGTTTGAATTAAGAAACAATAAATTTCAAGGCTGAGCATCAAGACTGAGCATTAAGTATTATTAGTGACTTAATAATCAAGGGTTAATCACTCTACTCTTTTGAGTCATTTTCTTCACTTGGCTCAGCAACTAAGATGCACACATTGAGAAGATTATCCAGAGCTGGTTCAACTTGAGTTTTCAAGGTTTGGGCAAAAGATAACTTGATGTTATGACCAATGATTCTTACATGGTTAAGAATTGAAATGTATATGGCAGGATATGACAGAATAAGGACAGATAGAGGTGTCAATGAGATGTCCTTAAGACAGGAATTGTGATTCAAGAAAGAAGCATAGGAATTTAAGATTAAATTTGAAATTCATGGATTGAAGATTAATTGTATTAATATATTAAATTGGTTGGAGCAATCCCACCTTGATATATAACTGAACTTCTGGAGGCAGTGGTTCAGGTGGATTCAAGGAGATGGGTAAACAAAGGAATGTGAAACTGAAGTCCTTATACATATGAGTCTGACCTTAGAAGTTCTGAAATTTGATGACTCGATTCATCAAATATGCCAGTGTATTCATAAAATATTTTAAGTACATGTTTTTTAAAAGAAATAATCTAATATTTTAAATTAATCTATCCATGTCCCTATGTCACTCTATTAAGAATAGTTTGCATAGAGATTAACATTTTATATTCATGGTTTGTCTTTGGAATCTTTTCAGACATAAGATTAATATAATCATCTCTTTCGTCTATGGCTTTACTCCAGACCTCAGAGAATTAAATTCATTTAATTAATAGATTATTCAGTATTCATAGGAAGACTTCTTTGAAAGTAGAAATATTAGTAAATTCTCTTTTATGGATAGAATAATTAACCTAGCCTCAAAATATTAAGATGTACCAAATGTGTGAGATTAATGAAAAAATACTCACATAAAAATGTTTGAATCAGACAAGTGAAGAAATTTAAAATTTTCTTTATAAAATCTATGACATTTTTTATTTAAAAATTAATTACATGAGCAATGCATAATGTCAGCAAAATGGCAGAATGGAAAGTTTTAGCTCTCATTTGCCTCCCCTCCCCGCTAGAAACACAGATTTAATAATGATTTAATAGCAAAATACCTATCTGTGAAATCGGGAAAACAGTTAAGAATTTATTGTACATCAGACAATAAGATAATTGATATTAGTGGCACTGAGACATGTAAAGAGAGCAATTTAATTTTAACTGCATCAGCCTCTCCTGGAAGCTGGCCCTGATTCAGGAGGAGCAGATTGGGGTCAACATCCCAATAGCATTTTTTACAGAAATACAAAAAGCAATCCTAAAATTTATATGGAATCACAAAAGACCCTGAATAGTTAAAGAAATCTTGAAAAATAATCAAGCTGGAGGTATCACATTTCCTGATTTCAAAATACACTACAAAGCTGTAGTAATTAAAACAGTATGGTACTGGCATCAAAGCAGACATGTGGACATTACAGAACAGAATGGAGAACTGAAAAATAAACCCATTCATATATGGTCAGCTGATCTTCAAGAAGGACGCTAAGAATTCACAAAGGGGGAAGAACAGTCTCTTCAGCAAATGGTCCTGGATACCAATGTCCACATTCAAGAGAAAAACCATGTCTCTTACCTTATACCATACACATAAACCACCCCAAATTAATGAAAGATTTGGAATTATAAAACTCCCTAAACAAAAATAAACAGGTAAAGCTTCGTGAAATTGGGTTTGGCAATTATTTATTGGATACAGCAGGAAAAGCACAAGAAAAGCAAAACTAGACATGTGGAACTACATCAAACTAAAAAGCTTCTGCATAGCCAAGGAAACAATTTAAAGACAATCTACAGAATGGGAGAAAATATTTACAAACTATATATGTAATAAGGGATTAATATCCAAAACATATTAAGAATTCCTGAAATCAATAACAAATAAATAACCTAATTTAAAATGGGCAAAGGACTTGAGTAGACATTTCTCCTGAGAATATACAAATAGCTTAAAGTATGTTTTTAATACTGCTAATTATGTGGGAAATGCAACTCAAAACCACAATGAGAAGTCACTTACACCTGTTAGGATGGCTATTATTTTTTTAAGTGGTATTGGCAAAGATTTAGAAAATTGGAACCCTTGTACACTGTTGGTGGTAAAGCAGGATAGTAATTCCACAAAACATTAAAAATAAGATTACCATATGATCCAGAATCCCAAACAAGGATCTCAGACAGATATATAGCACATCTATGTTCATTGCAGCATTATGAATAGTAGCCATTATTTGGAAACAACCTAAATGTCCATAGACAGATAAAATGTGGTATATACATGCAATAGAATATCATTTATTCTTAATACAGGGGACATATGTAATACTTTCAACAATAAATAATTATTTTTTAAAAATAAAATAACGGGTATCCTTTCTTATGCAACAACATGCATCAATCTAGAGGATATTATGCTAGGTGGAGTAAGCCAGTCACAGAAGGATAAATACTTTATGATTCCAATTATATGAGGTATCTACAAGAGTAGAACATGTAGACACAGAGATTAGAATGGTGGTTTCCAGGGACTGGGAGGGGCAAGTTGTTAAGCAGGTAGAAAATCTCAGTTGTGCAAGATAAATAAGTACAACTTTCTGCCTATAGTTACAATACTGTAGCATGCTCTTAAAATTTTGTTAAGAAGATAGATGTTGCCCTAGCTGGTTTGGCTCAGTGGATAGAGCATCAGTCTGCAAACTGAAGGGTCCCAGGTTCAATTCTGACCAAGGACACATTGCCTGGGTTGCAGGCTTGATCCTCAGTAGGGGGCTCATCATTGATGTTTCTACCTCTCTATCCCTCTCCCTTTCTCTCTGATATCAATAAAAATATATTTAAAAAAAAGAGGATTGATGTCATGCTGAGCTCTTACCACAATAATAAATAAACAACCAAATAAATCAATAAAGTTATAGTATATATGAAATGGCATGCTTTAGTAATCCAACCACCTCCTAGAGGTAATTATTTTGATTTATCCTACTAATCTTTTTTCCTCTTTTTAAACGTTATTTTTATTGTAAGACATGAAGATTCTTGGGAAAATATATAAAATAAAATTTAAAGAAAAAATGAAAGCCCTTTATTTATGTTAATCAATTTAATATAATCAATAACAAATGTGTTATGCTTGTTTCCACTCACTATCTTTCATAAGCATAATTCATTGCTATATAATATTTCATTGTATAGATTTACCAGCATGTGTCATTTTTTTCTTCTATTTTTCATTTGTTTTATTTGACTTTTACATTTGGGGAATATTGGCACAGGAAACAGAAGTCATAATCCTGAGGCATGGAGAGCTGTTTAAACTGTGCAAAGTACTATTATGTATGGTCATCTTTTCCCTGCAGTTTAGAAAGAATTAAGAGCACATGATAAAATAGAATGCTTTCAAATGTGGGGAGAAATGTTAATGAGTAGCGAAGCATTAAAGATTAATTGGCTTACTATAGAGTTTACTTGTTCTCTGGTGATATGCCCACTTTAGAAGCTCATTAGTGTCACTCAAGTACTTTGCTGAGGTGGCGAGTTTCTCATTACATTTTTGGAATCACCTTATGTCCAAGTAAACAAAAAACATCAAATATTTCTACTTGCTCATTCCCACAAGGGATACATCCAAGCCTGGAATCTGTAGGACCTTTCACCTGAAAAATTAGTATGCTATATATTCTTTATTTTTTAAATTGTATTAAATTATTGGGGTGACATTGGTTAATAAAATTACATAGGTTTCAAATGTTCAATTCTAGAGTAAATTATCTGCATATTGCATTGTGAATATACTTTTCTTTGAAAGTCGTATCCTTTCATCACCATATAACTCACCCCACTGCCCTTTTCCTCTGGTAACCACCACACTGTTTTCTGAGTCTATGAGTTTTTATTTGTTTGTTTGTATTTTTGTTTATTTGTTGCTTTTAGTTTTATATCCCACCTATGAGTGAAATCACATGGTTGCTGACTTTTTCTGTCTGACTTATTTCACTTAGCATTATTTTCTGAAGATCTATTCTTGCTGTTGCAAACGGCAGTATCTGATCCTTTTTTATGGCTAATTAGTATTCCATCATATATATGTACCACATCCTCTTTAGCCAATCCTCTCTCAAAGGACACTCTGGTTGTTTTCATGTCTTGGTCACTGTGAATAATGCTATAATGAACAGAGGAATACATATATCTTTATGAATAAATGTTTTTATTTGGGGGTGGGGGTAGATAGCCAGTAGAGGGGCTGTTGGGTCATATGGTAACTCTATTCTTAAAATTTTCAGGAACCTCATTCTGTTTTCCATAGTGTAAATTGTACCAATTTACATTACCACCAGCAGAATATAAGAGATCCGTTTTCTCCACAATCTCTCCAACACTTATTATTACTTGTCTTGTTGATAATAGCCATTCCAACAGCTATGAGGTGCTATTTTATTATAGCTTTTCTTTGCATTCCCCTAATAGTTAGTTCAAATGTGTAAAATCCAAGGGGGAATTTTATCTTATTTAGCACCGTGGAAGAAATAGGAACTTATGGTGGCCGTGAGGGGAATGCCAATTAGAAACTAACCAAATTTCCCACAATTTCCTGATATGTTTGTATTGAACACACATACCATGGAAATTGGGGTAGCAGAGCATGAGAATGAAAATTGAGAGAGTGGCTTAAAGTGTATATGGAATTGCTTGAGTGTTGAGTGCTCCCCTTCATCCTCAGCACCTTAGACTTTTCCCTTTCCCACTGAGCAGCGGGTTGGACACCTGGATGAGAAGAGCCGATTATAATTAAGTTTAGGATGAGACAAAAGTTATATGTGGGATTTGGACTGGGGGTGGGGTCATTGCCCCTACTTCTCTTATTGTTCACAGATCAACTCCATATGACATATAATGAGGAAGAGAAAGTAAGTCTCGTTTCTTCATCCATTCATTGATTCATTTGTTCATTCATTCAATAAGTATGTCTTCTTTTATGATCAGTGTGTGTGTGTGTGCTGTGTATTGTGCACTGAGTTGAAGAGAACAAGAATACAGTCACTTTCTCTCCTCTACCTCAGCCTCACTCAGAAGAGTGAATTGTCACCTAAGCAGTGCCAGTCACATTCTGTTCTGGTAGGTAGACATTAGCTACCTCAGGTGGCCCATAGAGGTTAGAGCTCCATGAGCACTTGTTCTTCTTAAATCAACCAGAAAATGAGATGATTAATTTGAGATAAGAAAAGTATTGTGAAGATAATAAGAGATTCATTCTTTTTCTTTTTCTTTTTTTCTGAGTATACTATGTTCAAAGCTAAGAGCTTTAACTTCTTGCATTCAGGCTATGTTAAATACAAACACTAAGTTGTAATTTGATGTCATTGTTGCCTCCAGAACTTCAAAGAGCACTTTTTTGGCAACAAGAGGAGTTTATTAACAAGTATAAACATATGGTGTGATATCCTTGCTGTTTTTAACTTTAAAAAAAATTACATTTTACAATGTGGGAAAACACATGCCAGATTCTCAGCAACTTGTTTGTGAGAAATAGAAAAACTTACACCTACGTTCTTTTAACTCTTCTCCCTTATTTTGGTCATTATATTTGCAGATATGAGTCACAAGTCTATATCATCTGCAGACAAGGAAAATAAGGATAACATTTTTCTGTGGGGGGTTACTTTCCAAATTGTGTAGAAATAACCCTGCAAGAGAAAAGGTGTTAAAATAAGAACAAATAATAGCAATTAAAAAGTGGCAAAATGTAAACTCTTGTCATCTGCATTTTCACACTGTAAAAAGCTAAATAAAAATATGTTATAAATATACTGTAGTTGAAAAGGTATTGAATAGTCTGATATCACTTTAAATGAAAATATGTTCTCACAGTCATTTCAGTTGCTTTTTCTCGTATTCAAATGGGCTGCCTTCATATTCCTCCAATACAACACCTACAGAATCTTCTCCACAGTATTTACACTAATAAAAGGGTAATAGGCTAATTAGACCAGATGTATTCCAGACGACCATCCGGATGTCCTTCCTGACAAACCCAGGCCAGGCAAAGCCGCCTGCCCATGGTCCCAGGCACCAGCGCCTGTGGCTGCAGCCCAGGAGAGGGAGAAGCTGCCTGCCCTGCAGTCCTGGCCGCCTGCAGCTGCAGCCCAGGAGAAGCCGGCCCGGGTCCTGGGTGCCTGTGGCTGGCCAGAGGGAGGGAAGCCTGGGTCCCAGGTGCCTGTGGCTATCTGGAAGAGGGAATCCTGTGGGAGCAGAGCTGAGGCAGAGGTGGTTAGGGACTATCAGGCCAGCAGGGGAGCAATTAGGGGCAATCAGGCAGACAGACAGAGGTGGTTAGGGGTGATCAGGAAGGCAGAGGTGGTTAGGAGCAATCAGGCAGGCAGGAAGAGGGGTTAGGGGCAATCAGGCAGGCAGGAAGGCAAGCAGTTAGGAGCTAGCAATCCTGGATTACGAGATGCATGTCTGGATTACGAGATGCATGTCTGGATACGAGATGCATGTCCGACTGCCGGTTTAGGCCCGATCCCTGGGATCGGGCCTAAACCGGCAGTCGGACATCCCCCTGAGGGGTCCCAGATTGGAGAGTGTGCAGGACAAGCCGAGGGATTCCCCCCCATGCACGAATTTTGTGCACCAGGCCTCTAGTCCTATATAATAAAAGGTTAATATGCAAATTGATTGAATGGAGGAATGACTGGTCACTATGACACACACTGACCACCAGGGGGCATACACTCAATGCAGGAGCTTCCCCCTGTAGTCAGTGCACTCCCACAAGGGGAGCACTGCTCAGCCAGAAGCCGGGCTCACAGCTGGCAAGTGCAGCAGCAGTAGTGGGAGCCTCTCTGCCTCCATGGCAGTGCTAAGAATGTCTGACTGACAGCTTAGATGCAGGGAGTGGGGCTAAGCTGCGGGAGAGGGCCTAAGCCATCAGTCAGACATCCCCCGAGGAGGGCTCCTGGACTGCAAGAGGGCGCAGGCCGGGCTGAGGGACCCTCCCCTCCTTCCTGAGTGCATGAATTTCATGCACCAGGCCTCTAGTTTTGTAATAAAGATGAAGTGTTCTCCTGGGACTATACTTGTCACAGAGTTGTAATCTGAGTTGATGCGGTCTGCTCTTTCTGTTTCAAATATCTTGTAGAATAATTTTCAACATTCCAATGTCTTTTCCACTCTAGTTTTGTATTCACTATGATTGACAACCTAATCTATGCTAACTCATTTTTTTCTACTCTAGCATACATCTAAAAAATAAGCATGGAAAGTATGGAAATAAAAATTAGAAACTCTAAACTACATAATTACATTACTGAAATTTATCTAATGGAATCTCATTTTGACTATGGCAAAATTATAAGAATTTTTGTTACAATGAATTATATACTAACTTTATTGAGAAAAATATTGCCTTCTCTCCACTTTGATTCAATGTTATTTTGAGGAAGATATGAACACTCAAGAATTTTGCATAAGCTAGAGGTATCCAGGGATATGTGCCCCATTTGCATTTATGGATGCCATCCATCTTATGTGTATAAGGAGAAAAATGTTTAGAATGCGTTAGCACCTAAAATAAAAGTTGTCCAAATAATGTATAAATGAATGTGATTTCACCACAGGGTATCTCTCTCTCTCTCTCTCTCTCTCTCTCTCTCTCTCTCTCTCTCTCTCTCTCACTCTCTTTCTGTTTCTCTTCCTCACCCCCTCCTTCCATCCCTCCTCTGTACATCTTCGTGGCAGATAGCATTTTGATAATTAGCATGTAAGATCCTCAGATTTCTTTTTAGTAATGTATCATGATTTTTATTTCTCTTTCTATCTGGCTTTTTTCTGACTTTGGGCAAATTATTTTAATTATTATCATAGTTGCCTCTGGGTTATTAACCAATGTTAATCTAAACATTCCATGGTTAAAAATTTAAAACTATAGTTGATATTATTAAAATATGACATGCTTCTTCTGATGGATATGGACACCATGATTGATACACATTTAAATTTACTTTAAATCACAGGTAAAATGAAATAGCTCCCATGTGTTTTACTTGTTCCTTGTGACCATCTTAGTGATTAATGCTGATAACCCCATGATCATCAGAACCTGAAATAAGTATTGATCTTCAAGATGTCTAAAAGAAACAGATGGGTTATCACAAATCTCTTGACAGTTAGGACTAAAAAATATCTTTGACAAATTTGAAGGCTTTGCTTTTTTTTTTTCCACTGGATCAACTCTGCCTCTACATTTTACAAAGGACAATTATCTTCTTCTCTTTTAAATAGCTTGGGCTTATGATAGACTAAATAAAAGAAATCAGAAATAAGTACCATTCTAATATAAGAAATGAAAACTTCTCTATGAAATTTAAACATAGTTATGAGAAACAAAGTGCTGTGGTGGTGAATAAATGGCACTGGAAATAGAGACAAGTGATATAAGTGCAAGCCTCCTGTTAGTAATTTGTTAGATTAATTCTTACTAAGTGGCGTGCAAGGTGCGGGATGGTGAACCGTGTGGTTCAACAACAGATCATAAGAGGGACTGAAATAGAGAAGTGTATTATTCACAGGTCCTGGAACAAGTACATGGCATACCTGCAGAGGCCTCAGGGGAAATCAAGGCAGAGTGAAAACAGAGAGAGGCAGGATAATGGGGCACATTATGGGTCTGGGGGTGGAGTGCTTTGGGTTTTCTGGACTAAGGCCAGATTGGCCAATTCAAACCAGAAGAATGGAGTTTGGGGAAGCCCCACAGGGATCTGATATAAGGGGCACATAGGGGACAGCACTGGGAGGCAGGGAGTGGGGGAGTGGCTGTTGATCACAAGGGCTGTTGGAGAAATCATGTCAGGAATTTATATCTCCTTTGACTCTGCTGGGCTCACATGTGGAGGCTAATGTCCGTTTAAGGTTCCTGCAGGCCACTTGGTCAAACAAAACAGATGCCAAGGCAGCAATACCATGGAGTAGCCTAAGCTGAACTCTCAACAAGCTATCCTTTGAGGCTTTGACACCAGGAAGAGCAGTCACTTGTGTTACAAATACGTGAAAGGATATTGGTGGTGTTTCTGAGCCCTAGTAGAGCACATTGAGCCAAGGCAACAATGATGAAGACTATGATGAAGAGACTTCCTACTGTTTGGAATCCAGTTCTTTGTCACTGTCCCCAGGTGGGTGGCAAGAGACATGATAACAAATCAGAATCTTTGGGGGGAAATGGGAACTTGTTGAAATATTTTAGTTATATTATGCATGACCTGTATATCTTGCAAGATCTTCTGGAGGATGGCCTATACCTGTCCAGAGTTATGTACATGCAGCAAGAGGTGCCTGTACAGAACAGATTCCATCCCACTCAGCCAACAGCGAATGCAACTCCGGTTGATCATCTATCACCATCTGTACCAGTGAGACATGCTGCTGTATTAGACTCAGAACATACTAGAGTGCCTGCATGTAGGCTGGTGGAGCATTGTTGGTTGGCTTTTTGTGGGGCGCGGCTACAGTGTTTGGACAGGTTCAAGCCTTGGACTGATGAAAGGGCACAGTCCTCTCGTGGCCACGTGCAAGTCCCAGCTTGGAGGGCAGAGCCCTCCAGCACAATTATAGCCAACAGCTGTAGTTGTGAGCTTGAACCTATGGTCCGAACACATGGCCCCACGTGCCTAAGTGATATAGGCTGCAAGTAAACAAAGCTTAATCAGGTGCATGTAATTGAGTAGAATCGAAACCCACGAGAATGTTGTAAACATCTTGACCACGCCCTTACTTTGCCTCGTGGCATCTGGCTATAAAATAAACACACGGCTTGTAGTCCGTGTCGCTGTCTTTCCATCAGAGAAGAAGTGCCCCACCGAGACCCAGCTTTCATTCTCTTGTCTGTCATTTCTAAGCCTTTCAGCCGCCCCCACTCAGGTTCACCCTTGGCCGTGCCCGTGTGGCACAGCTTTTAATATTTGATCTTGTTGGGCTGGAGTGGCAGCACCTGTTCCTATGCCTGCCTGTCCAGTGGTGATAGCCTGTCCCAAAGGATAGGGATGAGTGGCTCATTTGGAACTAGGTCAGGACATTGCCTAGTGGAGAGGGGCTGGGAGGGAAAAGGGTGGCTGAACATTAAAGGTAACAATGTTCTAACAACAGAGGTTAGCTCTTTGAATGGTTTGTGGTTTTTATTTGCATGTGTTAATTCCTGTGTATCATTAATAATTTATTTTAAAATATTTTAAGTGTCTTAATAGATTATGCTAATAAATACCAAGTTAGTTTCATTATATCATCACACAGAAAAATAACTAAAAAAGTATTTTTTAAGATGAATATATACTAAAATTGGATTCTTAAACATTCAATGTAATAACAGAATTTCATTGGTAGAAAAGTTAATATAAGGAACTCAGCAATAAAAATCTCTAATTTTCAGTATAAAATACAATATTTATTTAAATGTATTTTTGTAAGCTCTGTTGGATTTCAAACTGGCTAACAATGACTTTAGAAGAAATAAATTAGAAATTTCACACATGAATTTAAAACTAGTTGGAAAGATGAATAGGACGTGAACATGGATATAAACTTCTGTGTAGTTTTATATGAAGGAATTCTATTAATAGAGATTTTGCATCTTTTGCTTTTATTTTCAAGCCATGAGGGGAATGCTGTCCTTCTAAAAATACAAAGGAGGATAGGAATTAGGACTTTCAATCAGTATAAATGACTTTCCTAATTAACACATTAAATGCCCAGCCTGATTTGTCTTCCGGATGCAAAGTATCGTGTCAGTCACCGGTGACTGACAGGGCACTTAACGTGTTAAGAATGGCAAAAAAGCCCTGGCTGGTGTGGCTGAGTTGGTTGGGCGAAGTCCAGTACACTGTAAAGCTGCTTGCTGTTCAATTCCCGATTGTGGCAGGTGCCTGGGTTGGGGGGGCGGGGTGTGTGTCCCAGGGGTCCCAATTGATGTTTTACTATCTCACATCTATGTTTTGCTCTCACATGGATGTTTCTCTCTCTCCCTTTCCCTTCCTCTCTCTCTAAATATCAATAAAAATATTTTAAAAGAGAATGGCAAAAAATACTTCATTAATCGGCAACATCACTGGATGAATTAATCAAGGCAAATTAATTTCCCACTTAACTCAGCCTTTTTTTTTTTCTTTAGAGACCACAGCTTTCTTAATTTTAACCCTTTTGGGTGTTAACATTTACAAACATAAATAGTAAATCTCTCCCTTCTCTGAAACAAATTTACATAAGTAATTATCTTGAAGACTCTGTCATCATTATGATAATAATTATGTGCCATGAATATAATAATCAGCATCTTTATAAATGGTATTTTAATTTCTGCTATTATAGTAATAATTTATAGTCTGACAATTAATTAATACAGTTTTCAGTGGCTGAATGCTAATGAAAATACCGATAAGGAAGTGATATCATGTATAGTTTTTTTTAAAAGAATTAAAAATAAGCTGGCTAATTCTCAATAAGAAGATTTTATTTCCTGTGTTCCCTAACACAGCTGGGTCTCTTCTTCATGGTCAGATGGGAGAAAATTCCCTTCTCCTTTTCTAAGGCAAGCTGCTGGTGTTATTATTCTATTTAAATCTGCAAATAATATAAGAACTATCACTTATACATCTGTTCATTTCCCCATCATAGACTGAGTGCAAATCATGGAATCTGGTGCCAAAAACAAATTTCATTCTGTCCATTCTTTTCTCAACCCAGTCACTGTTTGCATGAAGCCCTGACTGTAGGTGTGAGAAAGCAATGGGCCATTAAAGCTCCCATCACAGGTGAACTACAGCTAACCAGCCAGCAGCCAGGTTCGTGCTGCTCAGAGTCACTTGAGAGTCTACGGTGCCTCAATGATTATTCTTCCTTTAATACTGGAAATGCAAAGCCTTGATTAGGAAAACACAACCACATATGGCTTGGAGACTGAGGTCCCCAGGCAGTACAGGTCAGCATTTCCCTTGTGAGTCCCGCGTCCTGGTCCTCTCTGTGCCTGTTATAACCCTGTGGTTTGGTCCAGTATGAGCAGGTGCTGGTGTCCTGTCTTTCTGTTGGAGATATTGGAATCGAGGCAAATGCCAGGCCTATCCAGCCAGTAGGGTGCTTTGTGTATCACCTGGGGGGTCTCCTGGTGAATTTCCCAGTGTAAATCAGCTTTTTAAAAAATTTCCTTTAGAGACCACAACTTTCTTAATTTTAACCCTTTTGGCTTGTAACTTTTACAAATATGTAAATAGTATATCTCTCCCTTCTCTGCAACAAATTTACATAAGTAACTATCTTGAAGACTCTATCATCATCTGTAATAATAAAAGCATAATATGCTAATTAGACCGGAGGACCTTCAGGACAAAGCTGGGGCTGCGAGGGAAGCTCGGGAAGCTCAGGTCCCAGGTGCCTGCCCGCAGCCGGAGGGAAGGCCAGGTCCTGGGTGCCAGAGGGAAGCTGGTGCCGGCAGCCAGGGGAAGGAAGGTCTACTCTTGCACAAATTTCATGCATCGGGCCTCTAGTTATGATAATAATTATGTACCATGACTATAATACTTTATAAATTGTATTTTAATTTCTGCTATTATAGTGATAATTTATGGTATGACTGTATTAATTAATTAATAGTTTTCAGTGGCTGAATGCTAATGAAAATACCAATAAGAAAATGATATTATATGTGTGTTTTTAAGAAAAAGAAGAATTCAAAGTGAATAAGCTGGTTAATTCTCATTAAGAAGACTATGTTTGCCTGTGTTCTCTAACACAGCTGTGTCTCTTATTCGTGTTCAGATGGGAGAACATTCCCTTCTTTTCTAAGGCAAATTGTTTTGTGCAGGAATCAGAGTAATGCATACACTTTAAAAATTAGTCATAGAAGAAAGAGTCACTTAATTTAGAGGATGTGAAGTGAAATATTTGACATCTCAACACAGTGGAGCTGGTTGCCCAGCCTGCTGTTTCCACTTCCTGTCTCATCGCCTTTTTCTCTCCCCAACATTTATAAGAACGGCTGCATACTAACGTTTTGGGAATGAAAGGCACATAGCATTTTTTAACATTTGTTAAGTAAAATAGGTTATGGGCTCAATGTTGTTAGTACTACTTAAGGTCTATATTTGATTTTCTTAAATTTCCTTTACAGAAACCTAATTTATGGTTTTGCTTTCAGGTGGCAAACATTTAAAATCTGCAGCAGCAAGTCCTCCATTTTGCCAATTATTTTACTGTCCTGCAAGCAGCTAACTTTGTATGTGGGTTTCAATGTAAAGTACACACATTCCTTTTATCTGTATTGAATCTTGAAATTTAATTTTGCACACTTAATTTTTTAAAATATTTTTTTATTGATTTTTTACAGAGAGGAAGGGGGAGGGATAGAGAGTTAGAAACATCAATGAGAGAGAAACATCAATCAGCTGCCTCCTGCACACCCCCTACTGGGGATGTGCCCGCAACCAAGGTACATGCCCTTGACCGGAATCAAACCTGGGACCCTCAGTCTGCAGGCCGACGCTCTTTATCCACTGGGCCAAACCGGTTAGGGCCACTTAATTTTTTTTTTAAATAAACGTGGCTAATTTTGTTATATTCTGTTAAAAAAAAAAAAAGACTATGATTAGCTTGAAATTATTAAAAAAATAAAAAAGAATGACAAGGCAATTCCAAACATTATTTTTAGAGATGAAATTATATTAAGAAGTGAGAAAGTTCAAGTTGCTTTTTTAAAAAGTCCTCACCAGAGGATATGTTTTTATGTTTTTTATTGATTTTAAAGAGAGACAGAGACAGAGAGACATAGATGTGAGGGAGAAAGATAGATTCGTTTCTTTCTTCCCAAAATGCCTCGACTGCAATGAATCCCTGGATTAAATCCTGCAACCCAGGAATGTGACCTGACAGGGAATTGAACCTCCAGCCTTGGGGATGACGCTTCAGCCAACTGAGCCACGGAGCCAGGGCAGCTGCTTCTTATATACACAGAGAAATGTAAAGTGTTTGGCTCATCTGATTGTACAGTGGCTCCCCCTCATTCACTATTCACAGGCTTAGGTTCTCATCCCCTCCCCTGAGCAGTGATGAAATCTCGCGAGTCCTTCTCAGTCCCACAGCAGACGTGAATCATCTCCTTGTCCGGACTCGCCACGTGGTAGGCGCTGCCTGCAATAGAGGCTGGCTGCCCCACCAGCCCTCAGTCGCAGAGTAGCATCCTGGTTGTCAGATCCCCTAAAGGAATTATGGTGTTCATGCTCAGTAATCCTTTTTCACGTAGTAATGGCTCCAAAGCACAAGGGCGGTGATGCTGGCAATTCCCATATGCCAAAGAGGAGGCTTAAAGTGCCTCCTTCAAGTGAAAAGGTGAAAGTCGTCTACTTAATGAGGGAAGAAAAAAAAAAATATGCCCAGGAATCTTCTATCCGTGACATTATGAAGAAGGACAAATAAATTCTCACCCCAAACTGCAAAAGTGATGGCCACAGTGTGCGATAAGTGCTTGGTTAAGATGGAAAGGGCACTACATTTGTGGGTGGAAGACACAAACAGAAAGTGGGTTGTGATTGACGGCAACGTGTTGCTCCAGGAGCGTTGAGCCTAGAAGTCGACTTCAGCAAGGGATCCCCTGTAACGGTGACGCCAGGCTATTCACTACAAGTAAGGGCCTCTTACAAGAACAGGTTTGGACTGCAAACTATGAACGCTACTGGAGAAGCAGTGTCTGCCAGGGAGGCCGCTGCTGCCACATTCCCAGCAGAGGTGAAGCTGATTAAGGAGAAAGGTTATACCATCCAAAGCAAGCTTTCGATTGCAGTGAAACCAGGCTCTTCTGGAAGAAGCTGCTCAATGAAGCCTACATTCATAGACGTTTAAAGGAGGTGCCAGGGCATGAGACATGGAAGGGCAGATTAACCCTGGCACTATGTGGCAACGCTGTGGGGCATATGAGAAAGCCAGGCACAGCGTACACAGCAAAGAACCCTGACCCTCTCAAAAACAAGGACATAAATGATCTGCCTTTGTTCTGGCAACATACTCAGATAGTGTGGATGACAGCCATCTCGTTTATGAATGGGTTCTACTAATGCATCACAAGAAGGGTGAGTACAGTGCAAAAGGATATTTAGAGAGAGAGAAACCACATTCACAGAACTCTTATTACGGTATCTTATTACAGTAGTTCTGTTATTAGTTATTGGTGATAATTTCTTACGGTGCCCGATTTTAAATTAAAGTTTATCCTATGTATGTATGAATAGGGAAAAAAGCAAAACAAAAATTGTCCCCAAAAAATGTATACACGCTTTAAGAGCTGACAGCTCAATTTTGAAAATGAAATGTATTTTCAGCAACACTGACTTTATAATTATTCAAAGTGTGTGTATACATTTTTTGGGACACTATATACATAAGGTTTGGTATATATAAATCTGAGATTTAAGGCATCCACTGGGTTTTGGAGCTGTCCTCAGATAAGGGGGACTACTATATTCTCTCATCTATAAATAAAATAAAGGCTTAGGTGTTTTTTTTTAAATAGCAAAGTAGGTTATGTAATTATATGTAATTTTACATAGATAGTTATATTGCACAGGTCTTTAAAATTAGAATCCATGTTTTCAGAATCATCTGATAGCATTACACATTACATTAATTTTTTGGTCCTAAAGCATTTGCATTGATTGATGCAGTTTTTCATTCAATTTCCCTTATGACCAAAATAATTTGAAGTAAATAATCAAGTTAAGACAGTGTAATTTATTATGAGAAAAAAGTAGTATACTTTACAACTGAAGATTGAATTTAAGGTCTTTTATTCTTAATTTTCTGAAGGATTTTTTTCATAAACTAGGAAAGTATTTTTTCAAAATAGACAGTGAAAACTATGTGAGTTAAAATTAAGTTATAACAATAAAATGGGAAAGAATATATTTTATTTTACTCTGCTGAAATACAAATTGCATATTTTAACTGTTATATGTGTTTTTCTGTTTCTATTTTTTGCCTAAAAGAGTAAGTAATATAAGGCAAAACCCTGTAGATACATCGAAATATATACTATTTACACATATATAATGCATTTTACTTATAATTCATATTTATATTTGTGTCATAAAAACTGTTCAAATCTAATCTAAATGAAAAAAATGAATATGTAGAGAGAGAAAATTTGAGAAAAAGAGCAAGAGAATTCATGTGCCTGAATGTGCATGTGTGTGTGTGTTTGTATGGGTAGACAGAGAGATCTTGAAGTAGTCAAGAGGCAGTGAGATTCTCAGAGTCAGAGGAGGTGTTGAGTAGTTTTCTCTATATGTGGGTGATGTGCTTCTTTTTAGCAACTTATTTTTTTATAATTACCATGACTTTTTTCCTACATGCACATTATAAAAGAAGGCCATTTTTAAAAGTTAAAAAATATATCTTCTAATTTAACTTGTAAGCCGAACCCTTTTAGCAGTACATGATACAATTTTTAAAATCTATATAGTATGCCCAAATCAAGTGTCTGTAATAAGTAAAATGTCTTAAAACCATTCATTATTATGAATAATCTTAAAAAGAGAACTTTCAATAACAGAAGTAAATATATTTAAGGTGGTTTTCCTTTATTTTATATTTTAGCCATGGATGATAAAAATAATAATCGGTTAAGAACAGTAATTTAGAAAGTCAGTGTGACTATTGATTATATTCCAGAGACTGTTAATTTTCAGTCTAGAGTTTTGTTCTGATTACTGTTTTATTTAAAATGTTTCTTCTATAACATAATATTAAGTGATAGGAGTATTATATAAATATATAATTTATGAACAAATTATATATCTAATATCATTTATTTTATATGTCTATACATGAGTTGGTGGGGAAAACTGAAGGTAAATCTGCATGTGGTTTGCAAAAGCAATGCACTACTAGATGGGGTAGAAAATGCAAGTGTTGGGTAGGAAGGTTGAAACCTATTGGCTAAGTTATTACTTTGTAGTTTAGAAGGATTATCTCTGGATACCTTGAAGTGTACTGATAAGGAAAGGAAGTTTAAAAATTATTCTCATTCTTTCAAGCATTCTCAAAAAGGAATATATATATTCACAAATTTACTCTTAAATTCACAGTATATTACCAACAATTTGGGATATATTAAAGAGACAAAGAACTCTATACATGTGAATATTTTCTAATTGAAAATTTCATATTCTGTAACTTCAGATACACACAGTGTCATTTCTTTTTAAAAAATATATTTTTATTGATTTCAGAAAGGAAAAGAGAGGGAGAGAGATATAGAAACATCAATGATGAGAGGGAATCATTGATCTGCTTCCTGTACATCCCACACTGGATGGAGCCCGAAACCTGGGCATGTGTCCTGACCAGGAATCGAACCTCAACCGCCCATTCATAGGTCGATGCTCAACCACTGAGCCATGCCAGCTGGGCTGTGTCCTTATGTCTTCAGATAGAGAGTAGGGATGTATCCTGGAACATAATGAACTAGATCAGTGGTCAGCAAACTCATTAGTCAACAGAGCCAAATATCAACAGTACAACGATTGAAATTTCTGTTGAGAGCCAAATTTTTTAAACTTAAACTTTTTCTAAGGCCACTTCTTCAAAATAGACTTGCCCCGGCCGTGGTATTTTGTGGAAGAGCCACACTCAAAGGGCCAAAGAGCCGCACGTGGCTCGCGAGCCGCAGTTTGCCGACCACTGAACTAGATCATTAGATGTTTGAGAATCGGCACCCAATCGCAAGCCCCTACCTGCTAAATAGGTATTTCTACGTAGCGTGTTTGTCTAAAACTCCACACAGAAACACAATACACATTTATTTTCTCCATGCTTTCAAGTGATGACTGCATGATGTACTGATGTTTCAAGAGACAAGGGTTCTGGTGCATTGGCACTTTTATTTACTGATAGACTTGTTTTGGTGTTTAAGAATTCTTGAGCTAGGTAAGCTTTAGCTAGAACAGTTCCTCAGAGGTGAGCATGTGAGTTCTTATTACGAACATGATATGGATATGGATCTCAGCCCACATCCTAAAATGACTTGTTTATTTTGAAGGAAGGAGGTGGAAAATAAAGCCATTGAGATAATGACATGAGGCTTCTAGAATTATATTTTGTATTTTTTAATATTTTACAATTTGAATGTGCTCATCTTTTTCTTTTGTTATTAAAACGGCATCCTTAAAAAACTATTTTTATCTATAAAATGGATATAGTATTTATTCTAGAGGTCCTTTTTAGAAATAAGGCATTTATTACTAGTGGCAGTGCATTCTGTGGGGTCTTTTTTCTTCTTCTTGCTTTTTTCAGTTGTCAAACTCTTAATTATATGAGTAAATTCTTTGACTTCTTAAAGTATTTTCCTCTAAAACAAAGATTTTCATGGAATTGTATGTGAAGGAAATTGCAAATGAAGGCTTAAACACACCTAAGTAATTTTGATTGTCTACCTTTGAGAAATACTACTTGTAATACTGCTTAAGTAGTGGTAATGAAACAGAAATTTTTAGGGGTGAAAAAGACAGGTTTATGAAATTTTAGAAATTAAGGGGATGATGGAAGAAGCACAGGGCTGCAGAGCAACAGAAGGTATATTTCCATAGAATAGGGGAGCTGAAAAGCTGAAACAGGTACATTTCCATAGAATGAGGGAGCTGGGAATAGCAGAAGGTCTATATTTATGAAGTAAAGAGAAGGAAACCCCTCATCCATAAGGAAAAGAAGAAAGCCCAAAGGGAATAGGAAAACAATAAGGAAGGAGAAGGGGAGAACCTCACATGTCCCCTGTGAGCTTCCACCTTTCAGCTCAGGAGTTACTATAGTAACCAGTCCAAGGGAATAGTGACCAATCAGAGGGTATGTCAAGGCACAAAGATCTGCAGCCTTTATAAACCGTGGAAAAGGAAGTCAGTGGGACCCTTTCCCCCTCCCCACGTGGGAGTCTGTGCTGTGAAATTCTCTCCCCTTTCTCCCATGGGAGTCTGTACTTGTTCTTCAATAAATTTCCACCTTTGCCATACCACCTTCCGTCAGTGGATTCATTCTTCGACTCCAATGGACAAAGGGCCCAGGAAACCATCCTGCCCAGGGGAACACCGCGTGTTCCAGTTCAAAAATTCTGTTTCAGTGAGTCTTGGTGATGACATGAAACCTCATATATATGTGACAGATACAATGATTACACATATTTTGAATGGCTCTTGACATGTAATTGAGTCACAGAATGATTAAAAAATATGAAAGCACTGAGTTCCTTCTCTATTGTATCTGTACCCTGCTAATTTAGCAAGACATAATATTTTATAATGATGTCCTGCTAAATGAGCATATACTATATAGGATTTAAGACTGTTTTTCACAGGTAGACAGTTATAAATTCTTACCAGCATAGCACCACTCCATCCTCAGCAAAATTCCGCCTCAATATTCTTTGTCTTTCTATTTCTCACAGCTGCAGGCCTTGACTCCACCTCTTTGCCCAACATACTCTCTCTTCATTAACTACAAATTATGTTTAGTTCTCTTATTACATGTCACTTTTCATAGAAGCCTACTCTGACACTCAGGATAGATTAAGTTCATCTGTTAGATCAGCACATAGCACTGGATAGTTAATACAGGTTATAATTGAAATTAAATAATTACATGTAAATTCATTTTAATAACATTTGACAAATACTTATAGATAATATAGAGCAAAGAATAAAACCGACAGTTTTTTTAGTCTACTTGACCTTACCTGATGTATTTGTATGTCTCCCAGTGCCTGTGTAAAGCATTCTTTCCACTTTATATACATCTTCAGGAATCAACAGTTGTATTGTATAACACCCTACAAATGTATTTTTTTAAACAATGCCCAGATGGTTGTCATTAGAGCTTCAGATAGCTTTTTTTATCTATTGCCTCAGAATTTGGCATTCCCAAGGATTCATCTACTTTTATAACAGTCTTTTCTAAGTATGCTTTGGTTATCTCTATCCATCTACAATAATTTGTTTTGTTTCTTGGGATTTCTTTTCTTTTCAAAATATTTGGTCTCCTAATTAACCTTGCATAGGGATCTTTGATTACCAGCAACAAGCTGATTCTAATTAAGAAAAATAAATTTATTGAAAGATAGCAAGTCTTCAAAGAATAGACATAAGACTATGAAAAGAGGCTTGGAAACATAGGGAGTGCAAAGATATGGTGCAAACCATGTGACCATTGCCTTGGGATGAATGGACCTGAAACACTTTTATTGCCCTCAAAATGTAACATGAGAAGGATCAGTTATTGGCAAATATTTGCTTTGAAATAATTATAGTCCTGGAGGGCATTTCTCTTTGAGATATTTCTTATTAACAGGATGTGTGGCCTCAATGGCATCTAAAAATGTAATGCATTATGACTTAACTGCCCTAGAATTTATATTTATTTATGAATTGTGATTAATAAGAAGCCTGATTAGATATTATTTTCTAAAGAATGATACCAGATGACAAAAGCTAAAATGCCCACAAATTTTTCTTTTTACATCATTTTAACAGATTACCACACCCACTGAATTGTGTGCTTCTTGTAAAGAAAATATCCAATTCTTTTTTATAATAGCACAAATCGTAATGGTGCCTAATAAAAGTAGCTCAATCCAAGAATGTTAAATAAAACTTGAATATGGGGGAAGCCTGTAGTTTTCATTTCAATATATTTGCTAGGCATCAATAAACTGGACAATTATACTTTCACTTTATTTCTGTTTAAAAGTGAGACAGATTAGTTTATTTATTATATGAAGTCTTCTAGTAGCTTCCCAGTATCAAATTAAAGTGAAATTTCATTTCACAGTGATTGATGAATTTTTGCCACATTGTAAGCAACTATTTTTTTTTAATAAGGATGCAAGAGCAATTCTTACTTGGAAGGGGACATAAAATTGTTCATTATATTTGCTAAAAATAGACAATATTATTAACTGAGAACTCATAATTAAAACATGCATAGTATTCTCATCTGATAAAACTACAGAACAACTACAGATTGTTTTTGTCTGTATTTATAGCAACTTAATTTGTGAATTCTACTAATGAATTTTCTACATGATAAGAAGAAATAATAAATTAGAGTTCCTAGCTTTTCTACTTTCTCCATGAGCTAAAGAAGGTTCTGGGTTTCTTTTATGTTTCTCCCCCCCCCGCCCCCCCTATTTTCCTCCTTCCTGTCTTCTGTGGAGAATGAACAATACCAGTGATAATCTGTGGGTATAAAAGCAGAATAAGGAGGGCTATGAAAAAGAGTTAACAATGGAAGGAGAGGTGGCCAGGGACTAGAAAAACCATGAAGAAATGGAAACGAAATAAATCTTCTTGTTGAGATATATATATATATATATATATATATATATATATATATATATATAAAGAAGATTTATTTCGTTTCCATTATATATTATATATATTTGTTATTGTTGACAGTATTCAAATCCCCCATTTTCCTCCCTTCACTCAGCCCCTACCCCCTGTCCCCAGGCCTCACCAAACTATTGTCTGTCTCTTTGGGCTATTCATATAAGTACAAAAGTTCTCTGGTTTATCTCTTCTCACCCCACCCTGAGATATATCAATCTGTTCCATACCTTCATGTCTCAAGGACTTATTTTGTTGGTCAATTTATTTTGCTCCTTAGCTTCCACAAATAAGTGAGATCATGTGATATGTGTCTTTCTCTGATTGGCTTATTTCACTTAGCATAATAATCTCCAGGTCCATCCATGCTGTCTCAAAGGATAAGAGATCCTTCTTTTTTACAGCTGGAGAGTATTCCAAGGTGTAATTGTCCCATAGCTTTTTTATCCACTCATCTACTGATGGGCACTTGGGCTGTTTCCAGATCTTAACAATTGTAAATAATGCTGCTATGAACATGGGGGTGCATACATTCTTTCTGATTGGTATATAGGGATTTTTAGGATATATTCCCAGAAGTGGAATTGCGGATCAAATGGCAGTTCCATTTTTATTTTTATTTTTAAATTCTCTCCTTCATTGTGCCCCAAAACAAACTTAAAAAGTTAATTTCAGGTATTTTAAAAGATATATCTGCATTTGTTTACAGTCTATTTTGGCCCATTCTATGCTTTGAAAAGCAGCCAAAATGATTTTGAATTTATAAATGTTGGAAAAAGCAAGCCTTAACATCACTATTGTGGAGGAA
Source organism: Eptesicus fuscus (assembly GCF_027574615.1). NCBI lineage: Eukaryota > Metazoa > Chordata > Mammalia > Chiroptera > Vespertilionidae > Eptesicus > Eptesicus fuscus. The sequence continues at coordinate 37,665,466 of NC_072478.1, read as the reverse complement.
AAGGACCACATGCTAACCTGACAAGCTCAGGGGAGGCCTGCATGGCAGTCTTGCAAACTCAGAGACCTAAAGTAACCACAAAGGATGGTCTGAAATTAAACTTTAACTAAAAGCAGTTATGGTGGGCAGTTACGTCCTAGGCTGGTATCTTCACTGACAAGGTCAACCTTTACCTTAACTGAGCCTATCTGTCTTTTTGAATCTATGATAACATACCCTTGAAGTGTCTGGGTAACTTGTAACTTCCCTTTTGCTGGAGCCCCTGGGGCACAACCAAATGTGCTGTGTGCCAGGACAGATACCACATATTCCTTCATTATCATGTTAATTGTTCCTGCACCCACCTAAGTATATGTCCATCATTTTACTTTTTATCCAATCCCGAGGGTTTCTTTACAGGTTTCAATGGTTTTTTACGTTTACACTATGATACTTTTTGATTAAACAAAAAGGGCTGCCTTATCACTTGAAACATGGACAATGGATGTATGTTGAATTTTAAAAACAGTATCTCAAAAAGTTCTAGTAGAATGACTGATTCACACAGGTTATAAAAGCATTGGAAGTTGAGACAAATAATTCTGAGGTTGGTATTGCTTGTATCATGTTGTAAATTTGGCAAAAGAGAATAAATTTTAGTAAATTCGTTATGCCATTTCTTTGTACTTTTACTCAGATATAAAATGCAATTAATGCTCTTTTGTCTACAGATATATTTTCTAGATCCTAATTTAAAATTATGTATCAGAAATCTGTATCAGGTCTCAGATAATATATCGGGGCTCCTCCAGTAATGATTTGAAAGACATTCTGCAAATCACACCCTCACTTTTCACTGATTATTAAATTACTAGAGGCCCGATGCACGAAATTCGTGCCTGGGGGGGTGGGGGGGGGCGGTGTCCCTCAGCCCAGCCTGCACCCTGCACCCTCTCCAATCTAGGACCCCTCAAGGGATGTCTGATTGCCCAATAGGCAATCGGACATCCCTCTTACAATCCAGGACTGCTGGCTCCCAACCACTCGCCTGCCTGCCTGCCTGATTGCCCCTAACCACTTCTGCCTGCCAGCCTGATAACCCCCTGCCAGCTTGATCAATGCCTAACTGCTCCCCTGCCGGCCCAGGTCACCCCTAACTGCCCTCCCATGCAGGCCTGGGTCCCCCCCAACTGTCCTCCTCTGCTGGCCTGGGTTCCCCGCCCCCCCAACTGCCCTCTCCTGCTGGCCATCTTGTGGCAGCTATCTTGTGTCAACATGGGAGCAGCCATCTTGTGTGTTGGAGTGATGGTCAATTTGCATATTACCTTTTTATTAGATAGGATTATACCTATTTCCATTGATTATTAATACAACCATCATATTTTTAGGTTGAATGGCATTGCTATCCATTCACTTTTGAACAACTGACTTTTATGCAACAATACACATGAGCTGGTCCAAATGAACAAAATTCACTTCATCTGTTTAAAATATGTTGTGTTATATGTAGATTTCCAAACAGAATGCATCATATTATTGAATTCTTTTTAAAAAGGTGTGTAGACTTCCAGTATTCAGTGTAGCATGTAAGGAACTTAGAAGTTGCTGCTCCATCTTAATAGCATGTAAAAAGCTCAACAAACTGAAAAATCAACAACTCTTTTAGAACCCTAAAAGTTAGTTAAAACAGCTGCCCTTCAGACTGGAAAGACCAACAGGTGAATACAGGTAATTACAACCCAGCAGACCAGAAGCCTCTGCAGGAAGCAGTTCCAAAGTAGGAAAATCTGAACTGTAATTGACAAGTGGCTGGATGGCCAGTGTAGGCAAGTGCGATAGATAAATAACTTAGGGGACACAGTCATTGAGGGGCCCTCACACTTGTGTGGGTCTTATCTGAAGAAGTTGTATCAGCTTCTCACCGTGAATATAGGAGGAGAACAAACTGCTTCAACTCCCACCAGGAAGAAGAGAAAAGGAACCTCCTTTAAATACACCAGAGCATTGTGTTTGTCTTAAATTCTGCCCTCAGGTGAAACCCTTAAACCAGAGCCTAACCTTGGGGGTTTGTCAGAACACAGTAACCTGAGGAGAAGGGAAATAATCAACACCAGCTAACTCTAGCCTTCTACCAGGGGGAAGGGGAATAATCCAACTGCAGCCTGCTCTAGCTTCCACATAGAGGAGGGGAAATGCCCAACTCCAGCCCAATCTGGTCATTCTGTCCCACCTAAGAGGGGAGGGGGGCAAAGAAGCACATGTGAAGTTCACAGTCCAGAGGCACAGTGTACTGTAGGAGCTCCAATCCAGGGCGTGCCACGTTGTTCTTTGGTGGTCCAAAACAAACACATGGGGGACCAAAGGGGAAAGACATAGCCTTTATTGATTGCACAATGGGGAAAGACCATGGCAGCTGGTCAGGTGAGTTTCCGCACTGGCCAGAGGTAACCAGGGGTTATCTAGGGGAGGTAGGAAGGGGGAGCCCCGCTGGGAACAGCCTTCCAGCAGGCCCAGGACAAACAGAGGCTGGTGAGGCTTGTTAGTTGTTGAGAACATGGGAAGCACGTGGGTCTGTGCTGCTCTCCTCCGTGTGGCCACTGGCCAGGCGGACACCTTTCCACTGACGGGGAGGGTGAATTGGGCTATACCCTGGCTTGAGCCCACACACAGGCACACTAAAAGGATGAGACCTAATCATAGGAATATAGAATGCTTCCCCTCCACCCACCGCTCACCATCACATTCCTAAAGGCACACTTACATGGCTTCCTTTTACCCAGTACATCATGTGCAGCAATCAAGGAAATTTGACAAGACATACTAAAAGGCAAAAACACAGTTTGAAAAACACAATTTGAATTAACAATACATTCATTCAGATGTTACATAATTATGCAATTTAGATGGTATTAGTGCTGTGTTTTTTTTAAAGCATTGTTTTTTTAAAAATTACTCTGCTACAATTTAACTATAAATATAGCAGAGAGATTTTGAAAAGCAATGTTTTTGATTATATATATATATATATATATATATATATATATATATCACCGGTAAACATGAATTTACCCTTTGGATATCATAGCAGATATGTAATAGTGTTTGAAAGCTAAATCAAGTATTACTCATTAAATGGCAAAACATCAGTACTGTTTTACTTTGCTCTGGCCCTGGTGAAAGCAATTCTTACATGATCTTTAAATACACTCATTCATTACAAGAAGGCATCTCTATTATTTTTAGGCACTACATTATTAAAATTATAACTTCACTGAGCAGTCAACTAACTTTTAAACTCTGTTTTTATATGGTGATAAAACTCTACTGCCTGGAAAAAATGTTATAAAGAACTTTTCTATAATTTTATAAACTGGGCATATATCTTAATAACTTTCTGAAGTAATCAGATTTCATTTAAGCCCAAAGTGAACTGAAATAGTAACACAAGTGATGTACAATTTTTCTTGTACTGTGCATGTCATTACTCTGGTGAGAAGTGATTCAAAAATACTTTAGTACTCAGCCAATATTGTTCTCCATGTACATGAATTCAGATTATTCCAACGTAAGGCAAAATAATACATTATAAAAGGATACACTATCCTTCACAGAAATATCCATAATCAAGGGCAACTTAGGAACCTATAGATTTATGGTGTGTTGACTGCAAGAAAAACTCCACTTTCTTTGTGCCTGGAGATTTTCACACCTCAGTCCAATACATCTAAGTAACATTTGTGATCTGTAAGGAGTGTGACTTTCTTTTGTAAACTGGAAGACTATGAAAATCTGTTGGTAGACCATAGTACAGATGGAAGGTGAGAATCTATAAATTCACCCTCTTAAATTGTCCCTGTCCTTCCCCTGAATATCTTTTTTATGCCATCAGTGAAATCAGTATCCAAGTTTGAGAACCACTATTGCAGACATTTTGGAGATGCTATGTGTTATCTTACTAGCCCTATATTAGTCAGGATTGATGTAACAAAGGAGCAGCAATATGGTGGTCTTTATAATACTTCCCTATTTAACTGTCACTCTCACAGAATATCCATTTTTCTGTTTTAATTTTATTATGTATTTCTTTATTTTATCATAGATTATTTATTTGTTATTTATATTTGACATTTTTCTGAAAAACTTGCTATTTCCAATGCTTTATAATATTGCTAATATATACCACTACTATCAAATCTGTAATTTACCTGATTATTTAAATTTAAAATGAATCAAATTACTTTGACAGAGGTAAATTTTTAGTAAATAAAATTTAATTTTAATTTAAACTGAAACACATTATTAATAAACAGAACACTCTAGAATTATATATTCAGCTCCAGAATAGAGAAGAGAATAGACCAGTTGTAGATATGAAAGTAGAGATCTATTATTGTAGAGTGACAGAGGGATCATCAAAACCAAGGGCAACTTACTTCATTCATTAAGAAATGTTTTGAGCAGGTATAATGTTATATTGTTGAAATTGTTTGAGCATTTTAGCTAAGACTTGCTAAATGCTTTTCAAAAACTAATTAAGATCTACATTATTGCTGCAGGAAACAAAAGATTGATATGCACCACTTAGAACAGTCAGCCTTACTGTTGGGTGTCTATTATTTACAGTGTTTATAGAGATATCCTTCATTCTCTGCTGTTACATGATCTATGTAATAAAAACCCAGTGGTCGTAACACCATAATGACCAAAGACCCATCACTAGGAGGCTGCGTGCACGGCAAGGTGCACACAGGTGGGTGGGGCCACGTGATTTCACGCACTGGGCTTCTAGTCCTATATAATAAAAGCCCAGAGACCAGAATGACCGGAATGACCAGAGACCAGAACCACCAAGGCCCCTTACAGGGCTGGCCCTGCCCCCCAGCAAGCAGTAAGGGGTGATCAGGTAGGCAGGTGAGCAGCTGGAGGCGATCAGGTAGGCAGGTGAGCAGCTGGAGGCGCTCAGGTAGGCAGGCCAGCAGCTGGGGGCAATCAGGTAGACAGGTGAGTGACTGGGGAAAATGAGGCAGGCAGGCAGGCAGAGCCCCGCGATTGATCACCTCAAAGAGGGAGACCCAGGCCAGAGCCTGCAGGAGGGACGCTGGGCGGCTGCAATGGGAGGCGCTGGCGGCGGTGGATACAGCAGAGCAGGGCTGGCGCCATGGCGGCTCCTGAGCGGGCATGGCACCTGCAGTCTGGCCCAGGCCCCAGTTTTGCAGCCTCTCCCCATGGCTTCTGCAGGGATGGACTGCCACTCCTCCTGCTATGATGCCTGGGCAGATCCCAGACCCTTTCATGACTGCGGGTTCTCTGTCAGGCCTCGCCCCCCCTGACCAGACTCCCCAGCTCAGCCCTGACTGCAGAAGAGCTGAAATACGCTGACATCCACAACATTGGGGCCACGATCTCCCCTTTGCCCTTCCTGGAGGTGAAACTGGGCAAGAGGCCTCAACCTGTGAAAAGTGAGCTAGATGAGGAAGAGGAGCAGAGGAAAAGGTTGTAGGAAAAGAACAAAGTGGCAGCAGCCCCATGCCCGAACAAGAAGAAGGAGAGTTTCTGAAGCAGGAACCTGAGTGGCTGGAGCTCATGAATGTGGAGCTGAAAACCCAGATGGAGGTGCTGAAGCAGGAGTGGCAGCAGCTCATCCTGATGCTAAACCGGCATTGCCCCACCTGCATTGTCAGGACCAACAGTGTTAAGACCCCTGACTCAGAAGGCAACCCACTGCTGGGGCAGCTGGAGAAGAAGGGACCATAGGCTCGGAGGAGGAAGAGGAGGAGGAGGATATAAGGAGAGGCAGGAGGAGGAGGGTCCCAGAGGGCTCTTCCTTGCTGCATGAAAAACTCTTCAATGAGGCTCAGCACAGCCAGCATCAGCCAGGCTTTTTTGTGAAACTCAGATCAGCCACACCAGGGGAAGAAACCCAGGCTGATGAAACCTAGGACCAAGTGCGTAGACCAAAGTAGTCCTGAGGGGGGGCTGGCTTGCAGGAGGCAGGACAGAGTCTCTGGGCCAGAAACGCCCAATCAGGCAGCTGTGGGCACTTCTCCAGCCTCTCCACCAGAGCACCCACCCAGGGGACCTCTGAGCAGCCAGGAAAAGCCATGAGTTGCAACCAAAATTAGGCTGAGTATGGAACTCAGAGTGAAACTGCAATCTGCCTGCCCCCACCCTGACCCTGACCTTTACCCTGATCCTGATGCAAGGCTGGAGAAGTGCACAGTGCCAGGCCCTGCTGTACCTACCCACCATGGTCCAGCTCAGTCCTACCCAGAGTGGTAGCTGGGGCACACCCTCACCGGTCCTGCTGGAGTTGCTGTGGGCACCAGGCACAGGCGCCCTTCCAAAGCACATACTCATTGAATGTTTACAAAGTGGCTGTCCTGGCAGGGCTTTCAACTGCACATGTTTTTTATACTTTTTAAAAAATATCTTTTACAAAATAAAGATTTTATACAAGCAATCCTACCTAATAACCTTTTGTACTCGGATGTCGAGTGTGACTCGACACGGTTAGCATTAGAATAAAGGAATCGAGAAAAAAGCAAGCGAGTGCAAAGGGATAAAAGAGTAATATGCAAATTGACCCTAACTCTGCTACACCCACAAGCCATGCCCACAAACCACGCCCACCAACCAATCAGAGCGAGTATGCAAATTAACCCAACCAAGATGGCTACAGCCACGGAGAAAGTAGCAGGGAGGCTTGGGTTTCCAAGGTGACAGAAGAAGCCAAGCTTTCTGCACACCCTGGCCGGCCTAAGCCTCCACTCAAGGCTACAAAGTTTCAATTATAGAAAGTAAACAATCCAAACAGAAATGGCTGCTGGCCACAGAGCGAGCAGGAGGCTTGGCTCCGCTCCAGGCTACAAAGTTTCAATTGTAGAAGGTAAATATATCCCAGATACCAGGTCTGCTTGGGTCGCCAGGGGGCATGGCTGGCCTGCAAACCACCACAGTCCCCTTGCTCAGGCCGCCCCATGCCCAAAGGGAACCCCCACCCTGATCCGGGACACCCTTCAGGGCAAAGCAGCTGGCCCCCACCCGTGCATCAGGCCTCTATCCTATCTAATAAAAGAGTAATATGCAGATTGACCATCACTCCAACACACAATATAGCTGCTCCCATGTGGTCAAAGATCCTGCCCCCATGTGGACACAAGATGGCCACCACAAGATGGCCAGCAGGGGAGGGCAGTTGGGAAGCACCAGGCCTGCAAGGGAGGGCAGTTGGAAGTGATCAACCCTGCAGGGGAGGGTACTTAGGGGTGACCAGGCCAGCAGAGGAGGGAAGTTGGGGGCAAACAGGCTGACAGGGGAGCAGTTAGACATCAATCAGGCTGGCATGGGAGTGGTTAGGGGGTGATCAGGCTGGCAGGCAGAAGTGGTTAGGGGCAATCAGGAAGGCAGGCAGGTGAGCAGTTGGGAGCCAGCAGTCCTGGATTGTGATAGGGATGTCCGACGGCTCGTTGGACATCCTTCGAGGGGTCCCAGATTGGAGAGGGTGCAGGCTGGGCTGAGGGACACCTCCCCACCCCCGTGCACGAATTTCGTGCACCGGGCCTCTAGAATATAAATGGATTTCTATAATCACTTGATGTGATACAGTATAAATATGTTATGGTTTCTTTGTTACAAACAGATATTCAGCATTTATGGCCGTTGCGTGTAACTTCTAAGTACGGTAGTCTCTGGGTGTTGGGGGTGGCAGGGGCAAAGTGCTGTGCATTTCCATCCTGGTAAACCCTTCATAGTACTCAGTTCTGTAGTACTCATTAAACATTACTCTTACTTTAAAGAAGAAGAAGAAGAAGAAGGAGAAGAAGGAGGAGGAGGAGGAGGAGGAGGAGGAGGAGGAGGAGGAGGAGGAGGAGGAGAGAAAGAGAAAGAAAGAAAGAAAGAAAGAAAGAAAGAAAGAAAGAAAGAAAGAAAGAAAGAAAGAAAGAAAGAAAGAAAGAAAGAGGGAGGCCCAGGCCACGGGCTGGCGACGCTGTGGCAGGTGTGTGGCCGGCCAGCAATTGCCCCACAGAGGGAGCCCCAGGCCAGCCAAGCCATAGCACTCCATGCCTGTCACCTGCAGAAGGAGGCCACCTGTGGCAGGGGAAGGGGGGAGCAGCACTGCACAGATGGCAAGCATTGGCAGCGGCAGGGGTGGGGCCAGCTGCCTGCAACCAGGGGAAGGAAAGCCCTGATAGGCCCTGATCTCAGGATTCTACCCGAGGGGTCCCAGATTTTGATAGGGAGAAGGCCAGGCTGAGGGGACACCCCCCCCCCCCCCCCCGAGTGCACAAATTTTCGTGCACTGGGCCTCTAGTCTTTTATAAATCTAAAACTCTTAGAATCAGTCAATATTTATTTAATGAGAGATTAGATACCTAAATTTTCTTGTGAAGATAAAAAAGATAATTTAGTGTAGATAGTTAAAGATATAGTTAGATACTTCATTCATTGATATTTGGATTTATTTACAAAATAGGTACTATGCCTTCAGAAAATACATTCTATAATTATTTTGGGTATCCATTTACTATTAAACATATGCTTCCAATATAAGTGAAGGCCAGATTTATTAATTTTGGAGTTTTAATGTTCTAAGACAAAACAATCTTGTTTCTTAAAACAGAAATCCCAGTTGATAACACTTTGACCAAGTATATATACTAAAAAGTAATGAAATAATATTCGTCAAAGGAACGCTGGATTTTCCATAATTCAAACATAGCTCTTTTTTAATCCACTAGAAGTCAGAGTTATAACATTTTTTAACTTTATTTTTATTGTTGACACTATTACAGATGTCCCCATTTTGCCTCCCTCTGCCCATCTCTATCCCCAGCTAGCCCCCCACCCCTTCCCTCTGGCCATCACCACACTGTTGTCTGTGTCTATAAGTTATGCATATAGTTATAACATTTTTAGTAAATTGAAAAACTTATAAAACTGTGTGATCTTTGGGATAAAAAATAAAGAAAAATTTTGTTGTTGTTAAAACTTGTATTTAAAAAACTCTATTTCTCCAGAACACTATATTTAGAGTAAAGTCAGTCCTCACTTTGCATGATACTGTGTTAACAGAAGGTTGTGTGTATCATAATAGTACAGAGAGAACACGGTTTTCAGATGCAGGAGTTTCAGTTAGCACAGTACAGTGCAGAACAAAGACCGCCTATATCTTTAACTAAACTAACGTAGTAATTATTTTAACTAATTAAAATTATCATTTTGTCCTGGAAATTTTATAATGGCATCGCAAACAGAATAAATGTATAGAAGACTTCTGTCTTGATATATTCTGTTTTTTATGACTTGTAATTTGCAATATCACCTCACCTAAAATCTACCTCCTTACAAATATTTTCAGAGTAATCAAAGATTTCAGTAAGCTCATGCATACTGTACAGTGGAGGAAACTTCTGAGTTTTATTTTTGACTATGTTTCATAGGCCAAACATATTTTTGGCAAGACTTAAATTTCAAAATTATTATTTGTAATATCTCAGATATTAGCATTCTTAATGGAGCTGTTTTAATCTCTGTTTTACACTTGATCTTAGCCAAAAGTGACTTTTAAACACATTTTTAACCACTAAATTACCTCAAATCTCTTAGTTCTTAGCATATGGTTATTTTTTATCTGATCTTATTCATTTCACTGTGATTTTTTTATAGTAACTACCTGAAGTGCTTTTGTTTTGAAAACTTCATACTTTATTCTGTAGTGAAAATCTTTATTTCTAATTAAAGCAATTTCAAAAGAAAGAAATAGGTAGAGAAAACTGTGAAGGGAGGTAGTTGATGTAATTTTTAATATATGAATATCAGTTTTTGTTTGATGATTAAAATAGACCGTAATATCAGGGGAGATTGATACTGATTAGAACTAGTAAAGTGAGAAAACATAAAAGTCAGTTGCATTTATAAAAGTTATTCCAGTGATATCTGTTTTTAAAATTTAATCTCCTGCATATATTTTTTTCTTTTTTAAACCTAAAACATATATGTATTTTTAATGTTTTATTTTTCAAAAAGAAATGGATGGATTGAGAGAAATTTTGTCCCTGACTTTAAATTCAAAGCAAGAAAAATATAGCAAACATTTCAATATATTTATTAGTGCCTGCACTAATAAATTTATACAAAAAAGAAAAAAGTGTAACTGAAAAGGAGAAGGAAATAGAAATTAAGGAAGATATGGGAGAGTGAGAAACACAGGTATAGAAAAACTGGAAAGAACAGAGGCAGAACTGAAGTGGTAAAATAGATACTGCCCTTGGGAAAATTATAATAATTTTGATGGTAAATAAAACAGTAGGGGACAAAATGGATTGGGAGACAGGAGTGAGGAATAGTTAAAAGCCAATAAAAGAAGAGATAAAGAAGAAAAGACAGGAGAGTTAATAGTGAAAATATTAGAATGAAAGAGTAATTCGGAACAGTGAAGGCATTTGATGGGTCTGGCACATAAGGGCTTATTATCACCAACAGCTCTTCTCAGAACCTAGAGGGAGAAAGTTGTTTGAGTAGATTACGTTTGATATGCACTCAAAAGCCTATCTTCTGAGAAAATACAACACTCTTAGAAAAGCTTATCTTCCCTAATTTGACCCTCTGAAGTCATGAGGACCAGAGCCCACCGGCTCACCTGCCCAACACTTGGGCCCATCATGGCCAAGGTAACAGATGCTTTAGGAGTTCTGTCTTCATTACATTGGTGGAGTCTGGCATTACTTTCTGTTAAGGAAACCTTTGGAGTAGCGGTCGCTAACCAGGGGTACCTGGACCACTGGTGGTCTGTGAGGTCCAACAGGTTGGCGACTGCTGATCTAGGAAGTCTGGATTGACTACTTTGGGCACCTGAATATTTCAAAAGTAGTCAGGGTCCCAGTGCCATGCCAAGCCATATGGATGCCAGAGGCAAAAGGAGAAAACAGTAATGCTAATATTGCCTTTTCTTTTAAATATTATATTTTATTCTTTATAGATTTACTTGCATTAACTTTGATTTTAAAATATCACATTGAATATGATTTATTTTGATGACTGGGCTTTTTAGCACCCCTTAAAATTTTTCAGCTGAAGCCATAGCATCACTTCCCTCACTCCTAATCTTTTCATACAAGCAAACTATTAGACCTGATCCCTACCAGTATTATTATATTAGTAACTCCGTTGATCAGAAGAACTGGGTCATTGCTCCAAACAGCAGAAGAAAGGAACAAATAATAGTCTTTAACTGAATTGTAAAAACTGTCATTGAGTAAATAATAAAAATAAAAGTTCATTGGTGTTCTCAGTTGCTGGTTACTGGGGGTAGCCTTTCAGAACCTTGAAATTTTCTGAGTGACAGGCATGTCTTTGTTATTCATACTGGTCCCCCATTAGGACCACACCTGATAATTTATACTAACAGGTCACTCATGCTAGGACTTAGATAGTTTATGCTAAGGAGATGACTCAGGGTGAGGGCTGGTCAAGCCAGAAAGACCAACCATGTGTTTAAGCAGGGATGGGGAACCTTTTTTCTGCTAAGGGACATTTTGATATCATTCATGGCCATACAAATTTATCAACTTAAAAATTAGCCTGCTATATTTGGTCAAACATTCAATTAACTCACACTAATGCCTTGGCAGGACCAGACCAAATGATTTCATTGGCGTTATATGGCCCTTGGGCCAGACGTTCCCTAACCCTGAAGGATTAAAGATTTAAGCCATATAATGGTAATATTAGCCTGAACTCCAGGAATGGAAGGGGGGTTGGCGACTGAGTCACATTGCCAGTAGTCCAATCAATCATGCCTACATAATTAAGCCTCAATAAAAATTATGAGCACCAAAGCTCAGGTGAGCTTCTTGGGTTGGTAGTACCCTGCATACTGTCATACAAAGATGTACCAGGAAGTAATGCATCCTTATTCCACTGGGAGAGAACAATAGAAACTTTGCCTTGGGGACCCTCGCAGACATAGACTTATATCTCTCCCCTTGGATGGTTCTAATTTGTACTGATTTGTTATAATGGAACTGTCATTGTAAGTATAGTGCTCTCGTGAGTTCTGTAAGTCATTCCACAATATTATTGAACATGAAGGGGAAGTGGGAACCCCTGAATAAGTGAAGGTGCCCTGGGGATCTCTGAACTTGTAACTGGTGTCTGGAATGAGGACGGTCTTGTGGAGGACTGTGGTTTTCATCTATGAGTTTGGCCTCACTCCAGGTAGTTGTCAGAAGTCATTGTAGTAAGAAGCCAATGCTTTGTTTCTGATGGATTTACATCAGTGATCTTCAAGCCCCTGCTATACTAGTAAATTCTGACCTGCTTTTAAAGCTTGTCTCACATACAGTCATCTTTGTGGAGTGCCCTGCAAATTCCAGCTCCCCTCTATTAGTTTCTCCTTTCAGCACCTAAAATACTTGTTGATACCTTTTGTAACATCACACTGTAAAGTTCAAGATCAGAGAGACTGGTGACTTTTAGCACAGTGCCTGACCTAGAGTATGTGTAAACATTTATTTCAAGAATCTGCAATGAATATGTTAGAAAATTGCTGATATTTATAGCAATCAGCTTTTATTTAAGAGGGACTCTTTTCCATGGAATTTTTTAGCCTTAGATATCATTATAATTTTGATATCTAAGCATCTGATATAATAGTATCATAGATATCAGTATAATGTTGAGTATGTATATGTATAATTCTTTATTTACTACATGTCCCTATCTCCCCCCTCACCCCCCAGTTATGTTATTGAAGTTTGAGACTCTGTCAAATACTTCAGCATTGTCCAAAACAATTATAAGGTGACAATCATATTTCTGTGAGGTAATAGAATTTGCAAAGCAAAATGAGAGACCAAATATGAAAATGACCAAATCCATAAAGGTAAATATGCCACAAAGTTAATGTCTGTCCCTAAATTTGACTACTGTATAACTTTGTAGTCAGATTGATTCTTCTAATACAATTTCATTACACTAAGAATCATACCTATCACATACTCCTTGATATGTTTCCATTACATGTTCCAATAGAGTATTCTTTGCATCCAAAATTTGATCAAACTGGTTCTCAATCATATCAGTATAACAGTTAGAACCTGATTGTTTTTGTGTTTATATCCTAGTAATGTATGTAGTTGAATGCTAAACTGGATGATGTTGAAACAGGTTAGAAAAACTGTAATATGTTGAAAAAGGATAGTTATAGTGCTTTTTTATGTGTTTTTTTTTTTTTGCATCTAACTTTCTATTTTTGATGTCTTTCTTTTAGTATGTTTGCACATTAAATATTAGCTTAAACTATCCTTAAAAGATTATTTCACTTTTCATATATTTACTTAGTATTTTTAATGTGGTTTTCATATATTATCACATTCTAACGCGATTAAACATATCATTGGAATACATGAAAGCCATATTAATGGTCCTAATGAGTACTGAAATTTAAAAGCAACCAAATTAATAAGGATTTTCCCATAAATTATCACATATATTTATAATAAGTAGCACAACAATACAAAGCTTTTTTTTTAACTGAAATTCTCTTTCTCTTAAATTCTTTTCATCTCTCTATATAAACAGCTTTGTACATCTTTTCCTATAATGATTGCAAACATAAGAGAATAGAAGAAAACATAGGAAAAGTAATAATCAAATTTTCTTTGCTTTTATTGACCTTAATGTGTCCTAAGTGAGAAAAACTTATATGTTCCAAACTCTGATGTAAATTCTCATGCAGCAGATTTTATGATTATGAGTCACTTTATTCATTCAGATCACTAAGTATGAACTTTATATATGGCTGCATATATTATTTAGTCTTTGGTCTAAAAATTGGATTGTGCCATAAGCAATTTTGACAGAAGTAAATATCTTTAAAATTGGAAAATCTTTAAGCTTCACATGCTTATGCTTCTCAAAGTAATGCTCATGACCAATACATTGCACCTTGCAGTGGATGTTGGAAAGCTTATCTCTGTGCACACTTAGTTCTTTCATGACAAAGATATTATTGGCTGATTAAGTAATCTTTATTATTATTTATACTAGAGGCCCAATGCACAAAGATTCGTGCAAGAATGGGCCTTCCTCCCCCTGGCTGCCGGCACTACCTTTGCTCTGGCCCAGAGCCACCTTTCCGCCTTCTCATGCTGCCCAGAGGCCCTGAGCAGCTAGGGCGGTGTGGAATGCCTGCATCATTGCCATGATGACAATGCAAGCGTCTGCCCCCCGGCTGCTTGGCACCTGCATATGCAAAGTAACCCACCATCTTTGTTGGGTTAATTTTCATACTCACACCTGATTGGCTGGTGGGCATCGTAAAGGTACAGTCAATTTGCATTTTTCTCTTTTATTAGTGTAGATTTCTTTAATTCCCACACAAATAATAACTTTAATGGAAACAGTTTTATTTCTTAATTCTCTCTGAATTAAGCAATCACAATATTGTTCTATGTCTATAGTTTGTGTAATATAATGAATTCCTGCGCTGCCTCAAGAACTACATTGTATCCATAATGTAGTTACAAGTGATGGCATCCATCACATGTTGTCATAATAATGACATGACAAGCCAGGCACTTGCCAGAGTCACGCACACAGAGCATAAGAAGCCTTGGTAATCAGAGTCCCCTTTCCACCCCACCTCCTGACCTCTCTCCAGGTTCTGTGCACTGTCCCTGTCAGAGCCAACTCAGCCTTGTTTCTGGCATCTGTATGTAAGAAATGAATGCTTAGAGAAGCAGGGTCTTTCTTTTCTTTCCAGACTCTAATTTTCTCTCTGATAATTTACCTTCTCTTAGGATCACTGATGCTCAATATAACATGCCAAATCTCAAAACTCTGCCTTCTTCAGGGGAAAAGCTCACACCTTGTTTACAGATGTCTAGCCTTGTCTGATTGGTGTGGCTCAATGGTTGAACATTGACTTATGAACCAGGAGTTCACAGTTCTATTCTGGTCAACGCACATGCCTGGGTTGTGGGCTTGCTCCCAGTAGGGGGCATGCAGGAGGCAGCTGATCAGATCAATGATTCTCATCATTGATGTTTCTATGTCTCTCTCCCCCCATGCTTCCTCTCTGAAATCACTAAAAGTATATTTAAAAACAAAAACAAACAAACAAAATCCACAAAGGGCTAGCCTTATGATATGGTCAAGAGATCTACCAGATCAGAGTACTACAGCAGTACAGTACTTTTCTTGCTCTACATATATTTTCACCCAAAGTTGTACTGTGGCAATCGCATGATGTCGTGTTTTGTTTTTTTTTAAACATTGTTTATTTGACAATAAAGTTATAATTATTTGATTTTCAACTATCTCATGAATATTTTATACAGAAAATTGTCTTACAAATTTTACATCATGTCTTATCCATAGACCTAAGGTATAAATCTACACAGTTAGGCTATTGAACAAATCATGGTGGTAGACATTGAAATGGACTCAGAATTATCTCTCCTTGTTAAAGTATCCAATATCATAGAGAGGAATGCATCCCAAACCATGAAAAAATCATAGCAAGATTACTTGTAATTTTTTCCTTATTTTGAAACACTATGCAAAGGTTTGGTTTTTAAAAATACTATCAAGTTGCCCTGGCCGGTGGTGTTCAGTGGTTAGAGGAGGGTCTTAGGTTCCATTTGTGGTCAAGGGCTCTTACCTGGGTGGTGGGTTCACTCCCTGCCCCAGGTCAGGGCAGTGCTGGAGGAAACCAGTAGATGTGTCTCTCTCAAGTGATATGTTCCTTTCTCTCTCTCCCCTCCCCCCCTCCCCCTTCCCCTCCCTTCTCCCTCTCTCTCTCCCCCTCCTCCTCCCCCTCTCCCTCTCCCTCTCCCTCTCCTTCTCCCTCTCCTTCTCCCTCCCTCTCTCTCCCTCCCCCTCTCCCTCCTCATCCCTTCCACTCTATCAGAAAAGCAATGGGAAAGATATCCTCTGGTGAGGATTTACAGAAAAAAACAACAACCATCAAGTAGTTCTCAATTATCTTTTCTATATTTATGTAAAATTCCCTGACTGGTGGGAAAAAAGAATGCTGTTTAACCATCCAGCCTGTACCTCCATTCCTGAAAAGAAGGTTGATTGGCCTCCTGGTAGTATTTTGAGACTTAATTAGTTTATACTTGAAAGGCACTTTCAATGTGAAAGGTCCCATTTAAATGCAAAGTATTATTAATCAGGGAATGCCAGATTCAGCAATTTTCTTTTACTTTGGAGATGCCTAGCAACTCTTTAAACAATATACTAAATTACGAGTCCTTTCTTTAGAAATCTCTTTTGTACATGTTTTCCAACCTGTCTTTAAAATGTTTGTAACAAGCTGTGCTTTTCTCTTTTTTTTTTTTACAAAGAATGCAACCTAAACATTTATGAAAATATTTTCTATAAGTACTTTATTATTTTATTTCCTCTTTTTTAGAATGTGTACTTTGCAGCATCATTGTAATATCGCTGATGGCATTAATAAAGTACCCAAATGGTGACTCAAATTGTGACACTTTAAATTGTCACTCTATTAATAACAGATTTGCAAGAGAAATGCATTATTTGTAAACATATTTTATGAGATATTAAGTATTATAATTAAGTGCAAGTTCTCAAGATTTATATACATGCTACTTTAGTTCAAGGGAAAATGTGAAGATCATGCCTTTGGCTCCACCATGGAGCTGAGACAAGTAACTGCAAGCTTTAGAATTGATGTCTTACATAATATGAATCAGAAAGAACAGCCTAGTTTATAATTTTTCTCTCCCTACTACATCTTAGTGCAATATTTATAACAATATAATAGGCAGGTAAATACAAGCATGTATCGCTTTAAAAAAGCATGCTGTTTGGAAGTTAGTCTTTAAACGTTTATTTCAAAAGTAAACAGGAGAAAAAGAAGAAGGATTGGTAGAATGATATAAAGCTACCACTTCATTTTAAATTGGATTTTTAAAAAGCTGTTTGAAAAAACACATTTCTATGAACTCACTTCTGTTTTTTTAAAAAAGCATTATTTAATTTTCAAAGAATTATTCTGCACTTAGGTAGTTTATACTCTACCAAAAAAAAAAAAAAAGCCAACAAAAAACAAACAAACAAACAAAAAAACAACAACAAAAAACCCAAAAAACATTTCTGACATATGCCTCCCAAGTGACAGTGAAGTTTAAAGACATTGAATCCAAAACATTATTAATAGTAAACTTATTTAAAGCATCTTTATTTTTGATGCAAGTTATATAAAAAAATAACTTTCTGACTATATCTGTAAAATTAACAAAATTAATATTCTATGTTGACAATGAGATAAAAATGTACTATTAACTAAATTGAGGATTCTTAAATTTACCTATTTGTTATATTATAATCAGCAGTTAAATACTAAAGATTAAAGATGAAAATACATGAATTCCTGATTTTACAAATTTTACTTCTTAAAGAATAAAAGAATCTTTTTAAGGAATCTTCTCAATATAAATGATTTCTTGTATCTTCACTATTTTTCAGATGGTTAAATTTCCTGTATTGCTCGTATAGAAGTAGCTTTAAAACAAGTCAACCTACTTTATCAGAGTAAACTACAGTGCTTTTTCCCTTCACATCATATTGAGGAATGGTTGACAAATATATATGTGTGTGTGTGTGTGTGTGTGTGTGTGTGTGTGTGTGTATATATATATATATATATATATATATATATATATATATATATATATATGTTTAAGGTTTACAATGCGATATTTTGGTATATGTATACATTGTGAAAATATGACCACAATCAATCTAGTTAACATACCTATCATTTTGCATCATTACCATTGTGTGTGTGTGTGTGTGTGTGTGTGTGTATGTGTGTGTGCATTAGAACTTCAGAACTTATTCATCTTATCACTAAAAGTTTGTACCCTTTGATTCCAATTCATTAATTCATAGTGACTTATTATGACAGTTGAAAATGTACTATTTTTTTCTTTTATGTATTTTTATTGATTTCAGAGAGGAAGGGGGAGGGGGAGAGAGAGAGAGAGAGAGAGAGAGAGAGAGAGAGAGAGAGAGAGAGAGAGAGAGAGGAGAGAAATATCAATGATGAGTGATGAGACAGAATCATTGATCAGCTGCCTCCTGCATGCCCCCCACTGGGGATCAAGCCCGCAACCTGGGCATGTGCCTGACCTGGAATTGAACCATGACCTCCCTGGTTCATAGGTCAATGCTCAACCACTGAGCCAAGCTGGTGGGGCTCTGCTGCCTTTCTAGGGCTCTGTCTTGCAGTGGCAGCCTGGGAGGCTTTACAGTAGATAGTTGGGCAGCAGTTTATCTGGGCTTTAAAACAGGCAGGTGACGAGCAGTTACTGTAGAGATGAAGGAAAAGGACTATTTTTCAGATGGTTATATTTTCTATATGTTTGTATGGAAGTAGCTTTAAAGTCAACCTACTTTACCAGAGTAAACTATAGTGCTTGGGCAAATGACTCAGCCTCCGGGCCTTTTGTTCTGCTGCCCACTGAGTGCATAACAATCTCCTGGAGACTCCATCAGAGCTGCCTCGATGCTGCCGGGGAGAGCTCTGGAAAACTATAATTCACAGTGTGATGGCCCCAGATCTGAAGGCAGCCCCAGCCCCAGCGGGCTCCTGCCTTCAGTCTTTTCTGGAGGCTTCTGTTGGTTGAAAATGTACTATTTTGGTTAGCATCATCTATATTTAATAGTTGTTCATATGTACTTAGGTACTGTTTACGTTAAAAAAGTAGATAATTCAGTCATTAAGATATTTCAGATTATTCCAATATTGGATTCTAACAGACTAGAAAAATAGGAAATTACTCAATTTTAGATTTTTACACTTTTTTAAAAAAAATTCTGACATCACATAGAGATAGTTCTTCAGCTCTCTGTATGCAGGCAATACAAAAAAATAGTATTGTACATAATAGAAAACTCAAGAGAAAAATGGCAGTTATTTGCAAACACATTTTATGAGATATTAAGTATTATAATGTTAATTAACATTCTTATGACCTGGGGTGTTTGACAATAATAATAAAATAATGTTCAGAACAAGATAAATCTTGACCAGTATTTTAAGAGCCAAAATTGGGAGTAAAGTGCTTCATTATATTGTGTTAAAAAATCTGAATGGCTTTCCCTCCACAAACCTGCTTCTCCTATAAGACCTTCCTCAGTTAAGAATACAAAAATGTACTTAATTATGCAATTCTTGCCTGTTCTCTCTTCTTAATCTACCACATTTTTAACTGGTCACTTATCCTCATCCATTCTACATTCCAGATATTTCTCATATCTGCCCCCTCGGTTCCTCTTGCTTCAGTCCTTACTTAGTTCTGACCTTCCTCCACTTTCTTTCCAGCTTCTCCATCCCATAATTTACATGTATTCTTTACTGTCCACCTATAAATGCACCACAGGGTTGCCCCAATGGGCCCTCTATAAACTATAAACCTAATCATAGAATCCTGACACTCAAAACTGCGTAGTGTCTTCTCAACACCTGGAAAGAAATCTTTACATTTTTTCTTAAATGCTATGATATGGGCAAATGCATGCATAAGGTTAAGTCAACTTCCCTCTGAAAGTCAGTGTTTCACCCAGAAGATATATGTGTGCTGCTACTAATTATTTGCCTAGCTTATAATTTTTCATATATCCTCCTGAGACTTCCTATAAAGAAAAGAATGGGGGCCTGTTTATGCGGCTGCTTACCTGGTGTTAGAGACCTGGGTCTTGTGTTCTTCTCTGTGATTTTGAGCAAAATGTGTGACATCTGTTTCATCTGTAAACAGGGTTTTGACTAAAAATAACTGAGCTAATGAATATGAAATCTTAGTATTGTGCCTAGCACAGTGGCATGCATAGTTAAAATAAATGCAGATTGATATCATTGATGCTATTCTTACTATGATTTCTGTTTTTCTGCATCTACCAGT
The DNA here is from genome assembly GCF_027574615.1 of Eptesicus fuscus. NCBI lineage: Eukaryota > Metazoa > Chordata > Mammalia > Chiroptera > Vespertilionidae > Eptesicus > Eptesicus fuscus. The sequence continues at coordinate 37,645,550 of NC_072478.1, read as the reverse complement.
GTCTGACTCAAAAAGATTCAGTAAATATTGTTGGATTTAAATGAGAAGCAAAACTTAATTATTCATCAAAGCAAGCAATGATCACCAACATTATCATCATTGGCATCATCACCTTCAAACATTCAACATTGTGCAAAACATGTTAGCTAAATAAATAAGATGCATTTTTTACATGTATAGTATTTATAATCAATGTGAATATTGTTTCCATATAGCTGCAGTTAATAAGTCATTCAGCATTGGAAATTTGCATAATAGCAATGGGTTAAGTGACAAGGGAAGAATTGTAAATGTTTTTATAATTGGAGTTACAGCAAACACGTGTCTTAATTTTGCATGGGCAGTGCCAATCTCAAAAAAATGTCTTTATAATCTTCCACTATGCCCAGCAACTTTGGGAATAGCCTATAAGGTAGTGGGCATTAACAATATTGATAACTCACTATCTTAGTGGCAAGAAAGGTGCTTATATGGTTATATTATTTATATTTTATAAGTATGAATGATTCATATTTTAAAAAATGAAGCAAAAATTCAACATATACTTTTCAAACCACAAAATTTAGACTGCCCTTTAAATTCCGAAGCTGCACAGACTTTCAAATTTGAGGATCAGAAAAAGAGGTGCCAGTGAGTTTACCACTTAGCATATTCAACTCAAGTTCAACTGATTTTACTAAATTTTCATTCCACATTTATCTCCATGAGTTGTTCCTGGAACTATAAAAATATGGATAGGTATGACTTTGTTTCCTCGCTTTTTTTCTTGATATATGCCTAACAGCCTGTGTATGTGCTGAAAACAAGAATGGCTCAAGTATACTAACAGTTGAAGATAAAACTTACATATAATTCCATTATACAAAATTATTAGTTGAGAGGATTGATTTAATGTTATTTAAAGAAATAAAGAAATGTTTGGATTTGTTTGTTTGTGGTGCTAATACTGCATCACTCTCTCTGAAAACTACTTGTCTATCATGCCATGCTCTAAAAATAAAACGCAAAAGAGTTTCCTAATTAGAAAGTAGGCATTTAATTTTCCTACTCTGAGTGGAAATTGTAGTATACAGATGATTTTTTTGTATGTTTAATCTGTTCCTCTACTACATTACTAACAGTTTCCTCTGGACTGAAATTGATTGACCTGTCATGTGTAACCTGTATACCATAGGTCCAAAGCTGAGGATAAGCTAAATGGATAAGGCAAGGTCAATTTATATCAATGCTTGTCCCTCCATAATACACAGTTTTTTTTTTTGTGTTTTTTTTTTTTACCAAATCTCAACTCCTCCTTTATAACCTGTTCTTTCTCTGGCCCCTCTTTTTCATTCCTACTACTAACATCTTTCCCCAGGATCTCATCATCTCATAATTTAATTATTCAATAGCCTCTTGATCGATATCCTTATTTTCAGTTTTCACAAGGCAAGCTGTAGTCCATATGCCTTCCTAGGAGTTCTCCAAAATATACCACTGCATGTGTCAATTCCATCTTTGATGCTTTTAGATGGCTTAATATTGCCTACTTGCAGAATGGCAAACAGGTTCCATAATAACTGACATCTCCAGTCTGCAGGCTGGCTTACCTGGAGTGCTATGTGGAAAATGATTTTGAGAGTAGTTTCCCGAGTTACCTGGCAAGAGTAATTGATTAGTGATGTCTGCAACAGGAGTAGAAATGGGAACTTGCAGCAGCACATAGAGTGAACTTAACAGTTCTAATAGAACAGAGTTCGTCCTTTCAATAATCTCAAATGGAACATGTATAGATATGTCTACTTAGGCAATGTAGTCTATATTTTGAAAAAATGACGCGTACCACTCAGGAAATGGATAGTTTATAACACTCACTATTTTCCCAGTTGTCTGAATTACTGGATGTGTATAACTTCTTATAGTCTGTAGTAGAAGTTAATTAACATTCTGTTTTTTTTTTAATTTTATTGTTTAAAGTATTACAATAGTAGTACATATGTCTTCTTTTTTCCCCATTGACCTCCCCCCGGCCTCCCCTCCCCCCCACACATACCCTCACTGCCCTGCCCAGGGTCTTGTGTCCATTGGTTATGCTTATATGAACACATACAAGTCCTTCTGTTGATCTCTTACACCCCCAACCTTCCCCTGCCTTCCCGCTGTAGTTTGACAGTCTGTTTGATGCTTCTTTGCCTCTGTATCTATTTTTGTTCACCAGTTTATAATGTTCCCAGTAATACCACTTCTAGGAATATACCCCCAAAAAACAGAAACACCAATCATAAAGGATATATGCACCCCTATGTTCATAGCAGCACAATTTATAATAGCTAAGATTTGTAAACAGCCTAAGTGCCCATCAGCAGATGAGTGGATTAGAAAACTGTGGTACATCTACACAATGGAATACTACACTGCTGTAAAAACGAAGGAATTCTTACCATTTGCAACAGCATGGATGGAACTGGAGAGCATTATGCTAAGCAAAATAAGCCAGTCAGAAAAAGATAAATATCACATAATCTCACTCATTTGTGGAATATAAAGAACATTATAATTAATATTCTTATGACTTAGTTTCCTAATGTCAAAATGAGAATAATAAGGTAGATATAAAAATTAAATATGTAAATATGTGCAAATAATTTAGAGGAATGCCTGACACATAGCAAGCTCTATTAAAAATGTATGCTATTATCATCATTGTCATATTTTTACCGTGCCTACAGAAATCTCTGCTCTCCTCCACATTGAAAATAAATCAAGAAAAACATATTTCATATAATATTTCCCACTACCATGTATAAAAGAGCAGGCATTTACCTATACAGATATACATGCATACAGTAAATAATACATATATGTAAATGTGTCTGTGCACATATAAATGTATACAAATATATATGTATAGATAAATTGCTTTTTCCACCAATGAAAACAGTTTTCAATTACTCAACTTCCTACTACAGTTAGTATTTAATTGAAAATAATTAAGTACTTGTTTGTGGGAGAAGGAAAAAATAGCTCATCTAAAGTAAGATTAATTACAATATTACTCCTAGATAACGTATCAGGTGTCAACCCACCTTAAGTTATTTGACCTTTATGTTCCTTTGGCTTGAAATGCTTTTCCCTACATATATTCCAAGTTATCACTCCTAATCTAACTACGACTTCCTATTTGTCTTCTCAGTGAGGCCTCTCCTAGCCATATCTGAATGTAATGCCTCTAGTATTCCAATACCAGCTGTATTTTTTTCTCTACTATGCTAGTCACTTTCTATTATATTGTGTAGCTTACTATATAGTGTTTTATTTATTTTCTCTCTTCCCACAATAGAATATACAATCTACGTCAACAAAAAACTTTGTTTTGTTTACAGCTTTATTCACACTGCCTTAAAAATTGGCTTAAATATAGTAGAAGCTTAAGAATTATATGCAAATTTTGAAAGGATTCGTGTTTTAGTTAAAATAAATAGGCATCTTTAGCTATTTGATTAAGATGATCGCTTATTCTCTGACATCATATGTAGGGCTCTTGATTGACATTTAGAGACTTGGGGAATGGAGTAGGATTGTATAAATAGGCCTTTATCTTTATGCAAAGTATTTTGAAATTAATGTATAGCTATTTTAGGGAATCTGAGGCTGAAGATATAGTCAATATGTAATAATAATTATAATAATAAATTGTTGCTATGAACAGGTACATCTTTTTTTATTGTTTAGTGAATATTTGGAATTTTTTGTGAAATAGTAAAATCTATCGCCAAAATATTCACATAAGGACTAATGGATCTCTGATCTAATCTGATACTCTGAATAGTGAGGAAGGTGAACATAATCTCATCTATACTCTGTCTTGCATGAGGGCAAGGCAAGGGGAAATGGTAAAAAGCTCTTGTCTCTTTTACATCAATAAAATGCCCTTTTCTCAAGACATCTTTGGGTGCATGATTGTTATTCATGGAAACTGTCAGTTTCGTTAAGTCCACCCTCCAACATGATAGGTGAGTGATGGACAGTGGGCCATTATCTTGAGAAGGTAGATCTTAGCTAGCAAAAAGTCAGGTTAAAAGGAAACCTAAAATAAGACAGTAAGAATATTAATATTTTTATTTGATGTTACTTGTACTCTGAATCTGAACCTACTGTGAATCTAAACTGCATACTTTTATTTTAATTGTTAAGATTGTACTTTCTTGGCTCACCTTTTACCAGATTATCCAAATGAATATTGGGGAGGAGCCAATCATTCAACTGCTGATTTAATTGTAATATATGATGTTTTAATGCTATAGACCTAATATTAAAGGGATTTTACTTCAATGTTTTGGCATTAACTGCACTCATTATAGCTGTTGAATAAATTGTTTTTATTCCTCCCCAAGTAATCCTTTCTATAAAGTATGTTATCCATGTTAATTAAACAGGGACTATGAAAAGTTCTTAAGTCATTTTTAGAAAATGTCATCAAAGTGGTTTTATAATACAGCTTTATATATATTTGTAATCTGAAAAAAAATCGCATAGTTTCTGTAGAATATAACAGATGAGTACAGAACACATGATTCTACACATTATGAGCTGAGAGGTTATAATTAAAAGCATATGTTGTCCCTGCATCTTGCATATGGACAGTAAATAGGAAAATACTTTAGTAAGGGGTAGGGGAGGGAGGATTGGGCAGAGGGCGAAGTTGAAATCTGATGAAGCTGCAAGAGAGATTTCGACTGATCCTGTGAACACCTCTAGAGCTGTTATTGCCCTTCACAATGGTCCCCACTGAGTAAAAGGAACCAAGACTCTGTACTTTTTCAACATTCAACCATTGGTTATGCTGAATAACCTCCCAAAGGGATAGTGGTATGGATGGGGTGCATAACCTTACAGGAGATACGGCAGTTCCCAGGGAGGGACTTAGCTGTATGATATTCCTGTAGTCAATACTCCTGATAGTTGGAGATAGTCTTAGTTTCGAGTGGGATCTGGAAGGCTCAACACAGCTCATCACAGTGCACCTGTTGCTTCCAATAGTGGGTTCACCGAACTGCAAATAACTGGCCCATTGTTCATGTTGGTCCCTCTTCCGAGGGAAATATAGGAAAGGAACACTAACGGGAAGGGCTGCTGTATTGTAAGGAATAAGAATCACAGGTCAGTGAGAACCATATAAAGTGTGAAACCTCACTTAGCCCTGAAGCAAAAATGTGAACATATACTATTTTACTTGTCATATGAATGTGAACTTCAGCTCCTTTTTTTCTGTTAAGGATAGGAAAATGTATCACCTGAGTAATGGCCACTTATTATGTACCTGAGGACATATTTGTCTGGTTTAGAAAAGTTATTTTGATATTTTAATAAAAACAGTCTAAATAATTTGTTCTTGACCAAAATTAAAAGATATGAAAATGTTATCAACAAAATTACATAGTCTCTATGGATGATCTTTACAGAACATCATCAAATATTGAAATGTCATGTGGAAAAGCGTTGGAACTGATACTGGATGGAGTGTAACATAGAACCAGGACCAACGTACCAAGAGATGGATTTTATGTCAGTACATGGAACAGTTCTGTAGCTGAGTTGTACAAGTGTGGAATGGGTACTTCTGAAGTAGATCATTCTGTGATATTACAAGTCTTTAAACAAGAGTTTAACAGCCCATTTGTGCACGTAGTTGTGGTGCAAGCTACAGAATAATATTTTGTGTGATTTTCCAGGATATTTCCAACACTGAGATTATAGAATTTTAATAGATTCTCGACATGCAATCATAATGTTCAGATATTCATTCATTTATATATTCATTCAGTCACAGACTGTGTGTTGAGCCTTTACAGTATTAGGAATAAGATATTTTATTTTGTTTTCTTGGATGATTATGATAGAGATCCAGTATTTGGGAAATGAATCATATTTTCAAGCACCAAATAGACTTTGGACTTTCAATGTTAATATGAAGACATGTTTGTATTTAGGAATGTCTAGTAAGCCTTTACTGTTTTTAAATACATATTTAAATTACATGATATAAGATAAACTTTTTTAAAGCTTAGGTACTAGTGAAAACCTGAATAATTAAAAATGTTTTTGTTTTAATTTGGTTGGTTCTTCCAATGATAAGATATAGGGGGGGGGGCATGTCTTGATAGACAGTGCGTATGATTTTTAGTAACTGTTTGCAGTCTCCTCTTTAGCAGGTTTATGACAGAATGCTATTGTTTTGGCATTTTTTCATGAATTGAAACAGACAGATTCATCCATTGGTTGATTCTTGTATGTGCCCTTCCAGGGATTGAACCTAAAACATTGGCATACAGGGACAATGCTCCAACCAGTTGAGCTATGCAGGGCCAGTTATCTTATCTTTAAAATATGGATATTCTTACTAATAGTAGCAATGAAACAAAGGTTTTGTAAGTATTGAATTAAATAATAAATATAAAATATATTGAATAATGCACTTGACATAAAAAGCATGTACCAAATAGCATTATTGCTACCATAATTAATGATAAATTTTTATTAGTAACAATAATTTTATTGTCATTATTAAAACTTTAATCATTAACTACTTAGAAGTGTCCTAAAATATTCATTATCATTTTTTTTTCTTAAAGCTAAAGTCAGGAAAGGTGCCTCTCCTCTGCTTTTAGGGGTGGACTGACTTTTAAAAATATATATATATTTTTTTATTGATTTCAGAGAGGAAGGGAGAGGGAGAGAGAGATAGAAACATCACTGATGAGAGATAATCATTGATTGCTGCCTCCTTAAAGCCTCCTACTGGGGGCATCAAGCTTGCAACCTGGGCACTTGCCCTTGACCTGAATCGAATCTGGGACCCTTCAGTCCACAGGTCCATGTTCTATCCACTGAGCCAGACCGGCTAGGGCTAGACTGACTTTTTAATTAAATGCAATTGCCACTGTGATTTTCCAAGGAAAGAGAATGTAATGAAAAAAGAAACAACAAAAAGCAACTATCGAATGAGATCCCATTATCTATGTGCTTATTTTCATTCTATTCTACTTTTATAAATAAAACTTTATATTAGGAATTGTCAACATATTGGGGAATACCTTTATATGTTATCTGTTTTACCACAATAATCCTTGAAATAGTTATGCTTTCCCATTTCACAGTTTTATAAGATGACACACTCAGGATAGTTAATTGTCTTTCCAGGTCATTCAGATGGGATGGTAATACAAATGGAGTTCAAACACAAGACTTTCCTGTTCTCTTTGCTCTTTTTACTGACATCTAGATAACTCTTAGAGTTTCTCAAAAGATACAGTTGCTTGTCTGGAGATGAAATCACAGATCCCAACTGATAGGGTTACCAGTGATTCAGGATACCAGAATCATTGATGTAATTTATAAGCATATCAGACCTAATGGACCTGAGCTCTCTTTAATTTAAGGATTATTTTTTTAAAACAGATGAGAGATGATAGATAAATTAAAAGCAGGATTGAAATGTTCAGACAGAATCACATAATGAAAGGGAAAATTTGAAAAGTGGCTACTGAACAGAATTTGATAGTGACACGTGACACACAGTGATGATTTTTATAATATATAAAGGATTTAAGATGCAGTGCATGTCAATTTGCATTTGTCCCTAGTCTCTCTCTCTCTCTCTCCCTCTCCCTCCCTCTCTCTCTCTCTCTCTCTCTCTCTCTCTCTCTCTCTCTCTACCTCTCTCTCTCTCTCTCCACTTCCCTCTCCCTGGTACCTCCCCTAACAATACCTCAATACCTCAATATATCTATCCATGTACAATAATAGCTCTTTTATTTGTTAATATGTAGTAGGAGTCATTGCTGCATATTCATGCTGATAGAAATTGTGGTGTGTGTGTGTGTGTGTGTGTGTGTGTGTGTGTGTGTGTGAGAGAGAGAGAGAGAGAGAGAGAGAGAGAGAGAGAGAGAGAGAGAGAGTTTGTAATTAGATCCTCAAAGAGTTCCAGGAGGTAAGTGGGGGAGAAATATATGAAACCTGAGTTCTTCCAAGACTGGGGTTTGTTTGGATGACAGGAAAATTGTCCATCACAAGACAATTACTCTGTGGAGATTAATTTTGCAATAAAATTTGTTGAGCACATTAATGAATAGCTAACTATCAACCTTAAGCTAATCAGAGAGGTTCAGAAGGCAAGAATAGCTAAGTCAATTTTTGGCCTTGTTTTAATGTTCTGATTAGACGTTTGAGAGGATTATATGCAGTGAGTTTAAAATCCATTGTCTTAGTTTCACAATAAGGAAGAAAATAATTTAAATTCTCATAAACTAATGTTCAGAATCTTTTCATTTTCTTTTGATAATTACTTTTAGAGATAAATAGGCTTGTATAGCACAAAATTAAATATATTCCCTGCTTAGGTCATTAAGTGCTTAACATAATTATGTTAATTAAAACTTTATTATCAGATTTTCTGTAGAGATGATCCTCTATTATAAGATTTTCTATGGAGATCATCTTTTCTAGTGTCCACACTACTAAGTTTGGCTGTACTTGATGCTGCTACCTTTCTTTTTTTATTTTTTATTTTAATTAATTAATTATTTATTTATTTATTTATTTATTTATTTTTATTAAGGTATTATATGTGTACATGCTGCTACCATTCCTAAGTACTAATGGGATAAGGAAATTTTACAATGGCTGAATCCACTGGTCATTTTTCCAGCTCTATCTTTTCTTACTTCCCTTTATTGGGACAGTTTCTTCATTTGATTGTCCTGTTTTTCCCCCTCAAACCATACTGATCACTATCTCTCAAAACCTTCCCTGGTTTCTCTTCATCTTCTAGTGCTCTTATTGTTGGAGTAGCTTGGTTTGTTCTATTATCTACCTGCACTCACTCCCTGGGTAAAGCATTTTATGGCTTTAAATACTCTAAGAAATTCTAGATTTATACCACCAAAATAGATTCCACACACTTCCACCCCTGTCAAATTTCAAAGTCTTATATCTAAACAATTATTCAACATTTACACCCTAAACCATGTCAAATTCCTGAGTCTAACCAAACACTTGATTTTCTCTTAATCCTCTTTCTCTCAAGGTCTTCCTCTCGCACTAAAGACAAATCCAGTCTTATAAGAGCTTGGACCAAAAACATGGAACATCTTGGGCTCACTCTTTCTCTTATACTGTGGGGTATTTGTTCTAACAATCATTCAGTATAGTTTTATAGAATAATTCTGAGTCTAACTACTTTCCATCATCTTCACTGCTATCACTCTGATACAAAATACAGTCTTCTTTGGATTGTCACAACTGGTCTCTTCTTTCTACCTACCCCAAAACTATTTTCAACACAGTAACCAGGATGATCTTGTTATAAATTCCCCCTCTTGGCATTTCTTATTCCTCTTCCATGCCTTATTTTTCTTTATGTCAATTTTAATCATCAGGCTCTATACTTGACGTGTTCTGTTGTCAATTGTCTGAAGGCACAGGTTTTTGCCTATGGTGTTCACTATGTGTCCTCAGTGCCTGGGCCATATAAAATAGTTCTAAATGTCTGTAATTGATATCAGTATATCATACAATGTAATAACCTAAAAAAATTTAATGTATTTATTTATATCATACCCATAAATGTGTGTCAGAAAAAATTATATTTAATACATAATATGTGCATGCCATTCTTTTTGTTCTCAAAAAAAAAAAAAGAAATATACCATATGCCATTCAATGACTTCTTCATCATGTTTTACTGGCTTCCCTTATCATATTAATTGCATCTTTTTAAAGTGTTCATTTATGATACTTTGTATTGAGCTATTATGAAAATATTTCCTTTACATTTAATAACTTTATTGCCACTTGATTTCATCATTCCAAGCATAAGGTAGATTTTTCTCTCAAATAAATGGATGTAGTTTATTTGTTCAACATAGATATTTTAAAGGCATAATATAGGTTAAAAAACTTTATAAAAGGTACAAGGTGCAAATATTTGTATCTAAGAAGATAAAGATTAAATCTAAACAGAAATCTGATGTGTGATTTATATAAAATTATAACCATACAAAATAAAATGTAGTTACATTTATATAATACGTAAAAAGGAAGAGTTGATTATGTAATTTTACCTTCAGCACAACCTTCTTTTTTATACTTCAAAACAAGCAAAACATGAGTAGAGAAGCTTTGAGGTTGTGGAACTAGACTATCATCTCCCACAAACTAGGCTCTGTTGTTTAGCTCCTTTAATCTTCTCACAAGATAAAAATATAATGTGAGAGAGAGGAAGAGCAAAAGGAAAAATTACAGCTTTTTCCAGAAGAACAGATAAAATTTTAGGAAAAGATGATGTAGTAGTTAAGATCTTGGAATATGAAGGAGCAACATGCCTGATTTAAATTTTTGCCTTACCTCTTACTGGCACTTATTTGAGCAAGATACTTACTATCTGCTTGCCTTAGTTTTCAGTGCTACTAAGTGGAGATAATAATAGAACCTATGCAATATAATTATTTTAAAAATTGCATGCCAATTCTTAAGAAATGCTTATATAAATGCCTGACATATAGTAAGTACTAAATAAAAAACTAAATATATAGGGAAAGAAAACATAGCTGAATCATGCTATATTCTATTAGTAAAAAAACAATTTAGAGGTAAATTCGATTACTAAGAATCTAAATACCATAAAGTAAAGATCTTGTCTAGTTAGAATATATTTAGTCTAAGAAGAAATAACCTTATTTTTCTTTTAGCATTTGTCATTTTTAAATTTGCACCACATTTCATTGCAAACAATTTTTAACTCCCAGTGCTGAAAATTCTGTAAGAATTTTCATCTTCCTATTCTCTGCCCAGTAGCACTTGAATATATATGTATAGAAATCAACTCGGGGCTTTTTTGGTGAAGAATTTCAGCAATAATGGAGACTAGGTAATACCACATTTTAATATTTAAGTTGGCTCTTATTTTTCCCTATTTTGTGGAGGCAAATATTAAAATTCTAGAAAAAATTGAAGTTTCTGTAATATGTATCTATTTAATTACACAAAATGAATTATATAATTTAAATTTACTCTTATTAAAATTGCTATATAATATATTCACTTCTCTGTTTTCATTACAGAATCCCCCTGCACCCAAACTGAGTTAACTTAGCCAAAATTAGGCTAATAACAAAATATTCTAGTAGTTTATTCAGTGGAAACTTTCATATTTCAGACATCATTAGTGGATAAAAGAAAAGTGGAATATATTTCCATTTCTAGACACATCATATATATGTTCTAGTGTCTGTTCTTCCTGATAAAAACTTAAAAAACTCATATTGAAAATAAAATAGAATCTCCTATATTAAAATTCAAGGTAGAATAAGCTATTATTTTATTGATAAATTTTAATATTACTACTTAACATAGTGAATATACTAATTTGAAACTTAAAATAAATTAATTTTTAATGTTATCTTACAGTCTTATTTGTTCCTATATCTATTAACACATGCTTATTAGTTTGTGACTGTAGTGTTTGGGTAAAAACACAAACCTCAAAGGTTTTTGCTGATGACCTTTCTTTGGTTTATGAAACAACAGACTTTCTCCCCATATTGTCTTTTCAGATGTAAAGTTTATACTATTAAATTTTTAAATAGTTATTAATAGGAAAAAATCATGAGTGAATATTTTTCTCTCAAATTAAGTACCAATCATGTTACCAGAATTTCAAAAAATCGATTTTAGAGAGAGAGGAAGGGAGGAGAGAGAAACATGGATGTGAGAGAAAAACATCGATCGGTGGCCTCCCATACAATCTGACCAGGTTTCAAATCTGCAACCTAGGTATGTGCCCTGACTGGGAATTGAACCCCCAACCTTTTGGTTTATGGGACAGTGCTCCAGCAAACTGAACCACCTGGCCAGGGCTATCAGTATTTTTTAAAATGAAGTAATAAACCTTTTTTTTCTTTTTCCAGTTTTACTGAGAAAGAATTGGCATGCATCACTATATAAGTTTATGGTATACAGCATGATGGTTTGATTTACATATATTGTAAAATGATTACTACAACTGATTTAGTTAACATTCATTATCTCACAGACATACAATAGGAAGAGAAGAAAAAACATTCTTCTTGCCATGAGATCTCTTAAGATATATGCTCTTAAATATTTTTTCTAAATAGTACACAGCAGTGTTAACTATAGTCATCATGTTGTACATTACATAGCCATTACTTATTTCTTATAAATAGCACATGAAGACATAAGCCTATCTTTTAATCCTCATCTGAGGATATGTATTTTATTGATTTTTTTTTTTAGAGAGAAGAAGGGGGAGAGAGAGAGAGAGAGAGAGAGAGAGAGAGAGAGAGAGAGAGAGAAACACTGATGTGTCAGGGTGGTGTTAAGCCTATTTTTAAACTAAAACAAATTCATTTTACCATCTTTGTAGTAATTGAATAATTTGACTCAACCTAATCTATGAAACCTTTCCTCCTACTCCCTATTATCCACTGTCTAATATGGTTGAGCCTTCCTTGTGAATTGCTACCTATGTGCCTTTGAATATCCATACTGGATAAAAAATGGCCACACATTTTTTTTCCCCCCCTCAAATCTCTCATTGAGATGCCAATTTTATCTCTGACGCCCAACCTTGATTCAGGGCTGGTTCTGGGACAATTGCAAAAGTGAGGCTGTATCAATAATGGGCCTTTAAAAGGACTTGGCAGATTTGTTTCTCCCTCTTGGAACACAGATTTTTGGGAGGTTCCCTTTGGGGTTTCAACCACCATGTTTTGAGAGAAGTTCAGGTCACACGGCGGGGCCATGTAGAGGAGACCTGAGGGGCAGTAACCGACTCCCTAGATGAACTTACAGCTGACACTCAGTGCCAACTGCCAGCATGTGAGGGTGTCATCTCGGTGCAGCCAATCAACCCCAGACCCCAGACTACATCACCTGTAGCAGAACCACCCAGCAGCGCCCATTCAAATGCACAGAATCCTGAGAGATAGTCAAATAGTTGTCCAAAGTCATGCAACCTTGGAGTACAGCCATAATTAAAGCAATATTCTGCTCCTTTCAATTAGAGCTTAAGCTTGTTCCACTTAAAGGTTCCTACAAACAGCTAAGCTTTTGTACTTTATTCCAATTGTCTATATGTCAGATTTTGGAGTGGGCTTTAAGTTATTCAAGGTCATAGATACTACTCTTTTTTCTTAACATGTGTCCTTTAGAGATATTAAATCATTGCTAGGCACATGGGATTTATGAGTTGCCCATTGAATCATAACAAAATGGAGGAGCAAATGGGGGTAAAAAGGGTGTGTCTGGATATAAGACAGATTTAAAAGATACAAGGATTTTGGTTAAACCATTTTTAATAACCAATTTAAAGAGAGATGGTGTGTTAGTGTGTATGCATGTAATCTGGATTATTTGAACAAAGGGATTAATTGTCATTGAGGAGGTTTTTTTTGTTTGTACACTCAACCTAAAATATCAATTTCAGTTAGAAGTATTGACATCTGTTGGAAGTGTACATGTGGAATTGTGAAAGAAGACCAGATTGGAGGCAAATTATGATCTCCCCCCAAAAAAATTAACAGATAGCGGGAAAAAAATGATCATCTGGAAATACACTGTAAAAGCAGGGATGAACATAATAATTTTTTCCTTCCAGTTTTGACCATGTATTCTTCATGGACTTTATGTGGGAAGTAACAGTTATTGTAACCATTTTCTGTAACTAATAATGTTCAGCAAAAGAGTATTGTTTGTAAGACTACCTACTAGTGGAACAGTAATAATGAAGTACAACTCAAGTCAAAATCTGGATTTAGTAAATAAGAGAATGTGTTTTTGTGAACAAGTACTTTTTTAAGGTTTAAAAAAACTGATGTTATTAAAAATGTGAGGGATTTTTAATATTTTAGTTCCTAGAGCACTTTTGAGTTCCTTTACTTTGTAATTATTAATTACTATCCATAAAAGAGAACATATTAATATACAGGTGTCCCAAAAAATGTATATATACTTTAACAGCTGATAGAGCAATTTTGAAAATGAATCATATTTTAATAAACACTGCTTTTATGATTATTCAAAGTGTGTGTATACATTTTGGGGACACCCTGTATTTAAACAATTTTCCAAAAACCTTTGATTGAGGGTCAGATAATCCTCCCAGCAAACCTCTCCCAGATCTGTTGCTTGCCAGGATTCATATTTCTGTTTCAGAACTAAGCTTGCTAAGAGAGAGAAAGGAGGTTTAGAAAAAAAAATGCAGAGTACAAAAGGCTGTGTGTGTGTGTGGTGGTGGTGGTGGTGGTGAGGAATTATGTCCCTTGCACTTTAGATTATGAAGTTCCACTTGTTAAATTGAAAGATAACTGGTCTTTATCTAAAAGACATATTCAAAAACATTTATTAAATGTGTTTGTATACTCTTGAAATGCAACTGATTCACAAAAACAAGTATTTCCGCACAAAGCTTTATTCATGAATTCAAACTGTGTGTGTGTGTGTGTGTGTGTGTGTGTGTGTGTGTGTGTGTGTGTGTGTGTAGTTCGAATATATTTAAAATGTATAATGTGAGGAGTTGAAGGCAGAACACACATCTCTGTCTTGAGTCTCAAGTGAGACAGGGAGAGAGTAGAAGTAGGAGGCAGAGGGAGGGGGAGGAGACAAGGAGGGTGGGGGAGAGAGGAAGAAGAGAGGAGGAAGGAAGGGAGAAAAAAAACCATCGTGGATCCCACAGTCTCATCTATCCCAAGCGTGTGAGCATCACATCTAGGTTGTAACAAAGAGATGGTCGTGTCCTTCCTTTTCAGTTGTAGACAGGCCGACACAGCGGGCACTGCGTGCATGTCTGTCGCCTCCTCAAAGCCCCCATTCCTGCAGGAGTCCTGAGCTCCGATCCAGGGAGGGCCCGGGGCACAGTGCTAGGCGCGCAGATCTCTCGGAGACGCCGCCACAGGTTCGTGCGCGTGCAGCCAGGGGCGCGGGTGCGCCTGTACGTTAGGGAGACCAAGGAGCCCCTTCCGACAGACTTACCCCGGTCCCCACATTTCCCGGGTATCGTGGGAGCAGTGTGAGGGACAGGCAGCCCGTTCATTAAGGAGCGCGGGGTGCGGACCAGCGGAGCCGGGGGAGGAGCGGGGTGGCACTGCCAAATCTTAACCGGGGGCCCCTGGTGTTTGCAGACCCAAGTACAGCCGCCCGGGTCTCCACGGCGCCGCCTCAGAAGCTGCTGCCGGGGAACTCTGAACCGCATCCCCGCCTCGCTTGGGGATCCTCTTCCTCCTCCTTTCCCACCACGTACCTGGCCTGAGCTGCAGGGCGCGCCGCCCGCCCGGGGAACCCCTCTCAGCAGGACCTGCTCAGCCACCGTTCGCCTCCGCCTCCCGCCGCTGCGCCCGGCGCGCCCGGCTCGCAGGCACCGGGGAGGAATCCAGAGCAAACCCACGGGCAGCGGGTGACTATTCCTCCGGAATCTCCGGCCTGGCCCCTTTGGGGTGAGAGGAGCGGGGAAGGTGCTCTCTCAGCCGGCCCGAAGTTGCCCAGGAAAGGCCTGGTAGAGAAAGGGAGTATCCGCGTAGGCTGGTCGCTCCAAGTCCTCTTCCAGCTGCGCCTTTGCCGCCGCCCTTCCCTCCGCCCAGGTTTGTTTATATCGGATCTGGAAGCTGGGAGGCACTGCCCGCCCCCCCTGCCGGCGCCCACCCTCCCTCCCAGGGCTCCCACACGTGGTCGTGGTCGACACGAGCACCATCTCAGCAGAAGGCAGGAGGCTGCGAGTGGGGAGCCGCGCGCTGGGGGCTAGCGCGGCGCATCTTCCCAGCCTGCTCCCCTCCCTGGCGCCCGCACTCACTGCAACCCCGGCTCCGACTGGGTTTCGCCACCCTCCCGTCCCCTTCCCCCCCGGGGAGGCTGAAGACCGCACTCTTGAGGTGCCCCTGGCGTCTCCCTGGGTTCGCTCAGTTGCCGGAAAAGAATGGTAACATGAACAGCGGAGCGTGAGCGCGTCCCCGGAGGAAGGAAGAGATTGATGGGCAGAGAGCTGACTTCAAGGAAGATCGCATTCCTAGGGCTGCGCGGGGGGAAGCGCGGGCGCCTCCGCCTCCCGGCTGGACGCCGCGGACCTCGGTAGCCTCCGTCCCCTCGGGCTCCCAGGTGGCCAGCCTCTGCCTGCGGAGGAGCGTGGATGGGAGTTCGCGCCCCTCCATCCACACAGGAGTTCTCCGGGATCCCGCGTCCCCGCGTCCGTCCCCGCTGAGGCCACCAGCACGCTGGCTTCGCGGGGAGTTGAACTTGAGTTCAGGTGGGTTACTCCCCAGGGGAACAGAACAGGAGATGTTCAGGGAAGACGGGGGAGGTGATGCTCCAGTGTCCAAAGCGGACACTTTTCTTCCTGACACTTGCTGGGCTGAGCCGCTTGCGCCCACACAGTTTTGACTTCCTCGCTCCTCCAACCACCCAGCCCTCCCATCTAAGGGGGGGGGGGGGGGGGAAACACACCAAAAAAACTCCCGTCTTCTTCAGTATCTAGCCTGCCATTGACTTTTCATAACTCGTGATTAAGTCTGTGAAACCATTATATTTACTCCATCGCTTTACATGAATGAAGGTCAATAGGCTTAATGATTTCCTCAGCCAAGTCATTTACTTCTGAGCCAATAGATCGTGCCTTCGTCATAGTTTTCTGCGGGGGGGTGGAAAGTAACTGTGCGTTTGTTCCGCAGATGCCCAACTCCCTCTGAATCGTGCAGATTGGTGCTGAGCACGCAACAAAAGTTTGTAGCTCCTCCGCAGTTTCTGGTGCTTGGCAGGGGAGAGGAGAGGACTGTGGCATCCAACGCCAGGAGCGGTCAGGGAGCCATCATCTCCGTTAACTTTTCCTCTCCGTTACCGTTTGCAATGAAGAGGAAACAGAAGAGATTTCTGCAGATGACTTTGTTATTCATGGTGGCTGTAATATTCCTGCCCAACATTGGTCTCTGGTCTCTGTACAAGGATAAGCACCTGGTGAAACCCGCCGAGCCTGGGGAGCAGCAGGTAAGTGGCGCCCAGAGAAAGATCACAGGAAAGCTGGTAAGGCGTGCTGTGACCCGCGGGGGCGGGTGGGGGAGGGCCCCAGGAAGCAGGTGGGGGATGGCTTGGGTTTTCTCCCAAGTCTTTACAGAACGGACAGTAACAGACTCGAGAGACTTTTGGGGTTTTAAGCAAGTAGTTGTTTTAAGAGCGCAGTCAATGACACGGTGAAATGTAAAAGGAGCTAGGAAAGGAGGGTGAGAGAGCTCCAGAAGTCAAGCTAATCTTTCACAATTGGTCTTTAACGTTGGTTTTGTTTTGATCTGGGTGAAAGGTTAACTGCTTATTTGTGGGATGTGGGAGTAGGTTTGGTGCAAGTTTATCACAGAGATTTGTCTTTGCCTTTCATCTGCTTTGGCTGTGTATATTGAATTTGGGCAAATGAAAGCATTAAAATAGTGAAGTAGTGATTAAAACACAAACTACAGTTTTCTATATTTTAGGTTGTTATTTTTGCTTAGCAACAGCTTTTCACCCTTGGGGAACTTAACGTCTGGGTTTCTTCTCCCCTGTTGCTAAGGTGGCACCGTGGAGTACACACAGCAGAGTTATCAAGCGTGTCCCTTCAGTTTCACAGTCTGGTGATAACAGTTTGTGGTTAAAAGCTTTCCCACAAATCCGAAATACCATGTAGTGTGGTATGCTTTATTTTTACTTAGTATGCAATCCATTAGTATGTGCATTGCTGTTGACTTAACATGGATCAAAATAACTATCTTTCTTAGTGAGCAATAGTGCAAAACACCCTTCACAAAATGTTGATGAAATCCAATATTGTTGAGTTCCTTGTTTGTTAATAAGTAAAACAGTTCCTGTAATTAAACTTTTAACAATTGACTGCAGCCTTCTTTATGGTATTGATATAACACTTTTCAGTTAGCCCTGTGCATCCGCTCGGAATATTAATATTTTTAATTTCAAGGGTCATCACCCATGTACACGACATACCTTCCACATACATACAGAAGTGCTTAAGTTGTCCACTTGTGAACAACAGAAATATATTTAGTAATGGCAACTAAATATTGTTTCTTATACTTAACAAAGTTTAATTTCTTTTTACACAGTGAGTGGTTAGTTGGTAAAATATATGGAGGTAATCTGCTTTTTCATTATGACAAGTAATCATTACCAGTTGCTAGACTCTAAAGATAACTAGTTGCTTATGGATTTTTGGTGGATTGGAATTTTGAGGGAAAATGCTGACATATTTTCATTTAGTTATTGATATCTATCATCATTTCTAATAGAAATGGAACTTTGATTTAAAGTGTATTCTGTAATTGCAATAAAAAAAAGACATGGGTACTTTGGATGTTAATTTTTTTTTTTTCTATTTAGATCACTTATTTCTACAACCCTTGGTATGAAATGAAATTTTATTACCATTGGTAGTTAATACACTATTATGTAAAACTTCCATTCCAATATTGACAAAATACCTAAGAGAAAAATATTTTTCTTGAATTTTCTCATTCAATTAACAATAACTATCTGAAATATTTGCTGGTATAGCAAACATTAAAAACTAATTAATCTTATTAATGAGACCTTTACAACCTATTAACTGGGTCTATTGATTTTGACCCTTAATAAAAAATTGGTTTCTATGATGCAGTAAGAATATAAAATATGACAAATCAACTCTCTTATTTGTCATTAAAATCTTCAAAAATGGTTTCCTTGTTTCTGGTTCTTCTGTAGTAAAATGATGCTTAATATCAGATAATAAGTTAATGGGTATCAAAGGGATGAAGTGGTAAGAGAAGGAACAGTTTCTCAAAGTTCATATGCCATAGAGTAACAAGATAGATATCTTGTGACATCCCAGTTTACTAATTCTATGTAACAGTTTTGAAACCAAGAATAAAGAAAAGATAGTAGTAAATGTCATAAAATGAATGCCGGTCATGTACTTTAATATTGTTAGCCTACATTATGGTTTTTAAATTAATACTTTTTATAGATACAAAGTCAAGTTTAAAAGTAAAATTAATTACTTTCTGAAAGAATTCATTCTAAAACAGGAAAAGGTAAGCTTTTATTGGTTTTATTATATTAATAAATATAATTGGAAAGAAAAATAGGGTATGTTGACATCATTATACAAGTATCAGATAAGTAAAAGTTAAGTTTTATGCACACATATGCAATTGACAAAATAAAAAGTTGCTTGCAGTGATGAATTAAACATGCTTACTATTATGATGTAATATTTTGCTAATGTATTGATATTTCAATGTTAGGAAGTCAGCTAAATGCAAAGGTTTTTAATTGAAGCATATAAGTTGACTATTGGGGTAATGTGTTAATTAAATTTAGCAATTTATTTTAAAAAGACATTTTCTTGGTTGATTGCTAAAATTTTCTCCAAAAGCCATCTTTTACTATATTTATCACCAAGTTGTAAAATGCTGAGGTTAAGGATTATGTGCTGATTGGGGCATTGAAAGCAATAAGTAATGAAGCTATTCAAAACAAGTCACATGCCCAAATGAGAGCTCTATTTTTACATCAGTTATTTGTCAAACCACAGTGTGGTTTTAAGGGTGGCATGGCAGTGCTCACAGGAGTTGAAAACTTTCATTGTTTTTTGTAGTTTAATTTTTACAGTGGGTTTTAGGGAAATACTTTAATTTGTGGAAATTCAAAAATCACAGAATGGCTAATACTTTTAAAATACTCTTAATTTGTATTTTATCAGAGTATATCACTAGTAGTTTGCCTATCTACTATTCAGTATAGTGTTTATTATGTAAATAATAATTCACATAATAATTTAATTTATCTGAGGTAAATTAAAGGGAGGGGAAAACAGAAAGCACTGATCAAATTGCATGTTAATTTTTGTGTTGTTTAGTGTTTTACATATTTCTCAAGTCTCTTATATGCTTACAAATCAATTCTTTGTATTTATTATCATTTTACATTAAAAGTAATACTTATAAGTCCCGTAAGATTTAAACATTTGCCCCAGAAATTTTACAAACATTTTACAGAAAATAAAAAATATGACATAAAAATTTCCTAACTATTTATCTAAAAGCTTTTTTTTCCTTTTATACAAAGAGAATTGAAAAATAGTTTTAGTCATGCAGTAATTAAAAGGTTTATTTTATTGTTTGAGCTCTGCAAAATTGGAATCAGGCTGAGATAAATATTAAGCTTTTGCAATTTGTAAGGTTTTATAAAAATTTTAAAAAATATTTTATAGTTCTTGTTTAGATGTTATTTAATTAAATTATCAATCATAATTATCATGTTATTTTCAATTGAGTTAATTTTGCCACTTTTTTGCCATATATATTACAAAAGTATTTATTGATAATGAATGTGATATTTAGCGAAGGATGAGTACTGTATGATTATTGTATAGTTCATAATTTTATTTAAAATAATTTGAGTAGCTACTCCTTTTTGGTTTTAGCTACAATTAAAATTGTATATTTAGATATACATTAAACTGCATTAGGATGATAATTAGAACAAAGCAATATTTCAGAACAAACCTACTTCATTCAGTATTATTACATATCTTTTCCTAATCATTTATGAAAATATAAATAAATAAAAATGACTCCAAAACACTTTTTTTGAATACATTGAAATGATTGATTTAAAAAGCTGTAAAATAGTTTAGTAACTAAGTTGCAAACAATATGAGTTAAAGAAAAAATTAAAAAGTAATCAGAATATGAAGAGATTTTTGCAAATAAAAAGTTGGATGAAAATCTCAGAATTTTAAATCAGACATTTTCAGAATTGTTCAGAATGATTTTAGGAACATGTTTGGCCTGGATATTTTACATTAAAAACCAACCAAACAAACAAAAACTAGACACTCAAGTCACTTTTAAACTATACAACCTTCTTTGTACTTAAGAATTGCTATTTATGAAATAGGGCTAATCATGCTTGCCTCATAAAAATGTACATAAAGTTGTGAGATCACACCTTGGATATGGAAAATATTTTGAGGTAAGATGTTGTTTTTAGTCAGATCCACACGTAAGCTATACTTGGTAGATGTGAAACTTAAGCTATATATATATATATATATGTCCTCAAAGAGATCCCTCAGCATCTTTTCCAACTCTTCTAATATTAGCTCCACACTTTGGGGGTTTGGGGGGAGATTTCCTTTCAGCTAAGAACATTATATTGTGGTATTTTAAACTTATTTTATGATGGGAAGGTGTCAGATAATTGGTACCCAGTGTATGCAAACATGCTTTCTTTTGTCATGGTGATCACTAAAGCTGTAGAGCATGTCTATATTTCTTTTTCAGTAAACACCCTAAAGATTGGAAGAGCTAAGAACAGAAGAAAAAAATTAAGATTTTTCTCCTCTTGAAATCAGATGGTACATTCTCAACACACTAGATGTGAAATAATGAATTAATTTGGGACTGTTTTTAATTAGCTAAGATGTAGATTTTAAAATTAGGGTTGTAAGGACCTTTTCTTGAATTTATAGAAAATCCATTCTGACTTGTTATAGGATCTCACCACACAGATGACTGTAACAAGTGTCTTAATTATTTGCTGTGACCTAGTAGATCGAAACATGATTAGTTCATTACTTTGCCCCACGGGAGACAGTATGAAACAGTCTTCTGTACACAATCTGGTAAATAATGAGATAGTTTCCTGCACCCCCCCCCCCCCCATTCATTGCTGTCCTGGATCAATTAACCTCCCTTGTGTTTTTTTTTCTTTTTTTCTATAAAAGAAAGCAAATCAGGGGTGGAATATGTAGGGTAAAGGGTGAGAAAGTTTGGACCATTTAAGTGGTTAGAGAAGAGAAATGAGTTTTGTTTGGTAACTTTGTTTTGTTAGAGGTAGCCATGAGAGCCTTTAGAGAAATTTTCAACTGTGTCTCCCCATGTAAAACTTTTATAAACATGTGAGTCATCAAGAATTGCCTTAGAGCCCAACCAGCGTGGCTCAATGGTTGAACATCAACCTATGAACCAGGAGGTCACAGTTCAATTCTTTGTCAGGGCACATACCCAGGTTGCAGGCTGGATCCCTAGTGTGGGGCATGCTGGAGGCAGCCAGTCAATGATTCTCTCTCATCATTGATGTTTCTATCTCTCTCTCCCTCTCCCTTCCTCTCTGAAATCTATCTATCTATCTATCTATCTATCTATCTATCTATAAAGAATTGCTTTAGAAGAGGGACTAATAATTAAAATAAAGACAAGACATTATGCAATGTGAGTAGCATACAGTTTCAGGTTTGGGTAAGTTCTGTCCAGCAGTCATGCTCATTTCTCATTTGCTTGGCTTGCTTAGGATGAAGAGGTAAGTCCTGGATACTTCAGAATCTTAAAACCATCTGACATGACCATGTTGTTCTTCTATGTCCTTCATATTTACATATATGTTTACAAAAATACCATTATGGAAACAAAGGTTCGTTCAAATGTGCAAAGAAATAGGAGGTTCTGAAGATGACAGTAAAGATAAAGACACATACTAGATGCTTGCTCTCCTTATGACCTCCATCTGTCACACCAATACTTAACAATTCCTAAATTATCTCAAAATGTAGTTGTAATGCTTGGGTGAACAACAACAACAACAAAAAAACAAATAAAAAACATTTGTGCCACTGAGAATATGTATTTAGACAAGCACAAAAATACATATACTGGGTTTATTTAATGCTTGAAAAGAAGACTCAAGGCACACATAAATACTGAAGACATGTTTACCCCCACTATCTCTCACATATATGCTGGTGTCTGTTGCTACCAAACTCCAATAGGTGGCTAGAAAGAGGGTGAAAAAATAAATATATTTAGAGAAGTAGGTAAATCAGTGTATTCTCCAACTTTTCTACTTCCAGTGTGGTGAGGAAAAAAAAGCACAAGGTGGACTGGATGAGCAGTACTGTCAAATTAAATGTACTCATTTCACATATTAATTTAGCAATACACACATATACATACATCTACACACATGGTCTCACTTATAAAGAAAAAATAGACACACCCAACTGTTTCATTTCCTACAATTTTTATTTTTTTACTTTTGTAACTTCTTTCTTATTTCATTGTATTGAATTCACAAAAAAACTATTAGTCAATTGAGTTTGAAGCATCACTTAAATGTTATTAATGTAATTCTGGGAAAATGCATCTGTCTCTAGGAACACTTATATCTATTTAGCAAGTGTGAGAATTACAATAAGGATTTAGCCTGTTAGAGTTGCACAGTTTATACATAGGGCAAGCCATTGTTATCTGGTAATATAATCAATACAGTGGCGGTTGCCATAGACTACCAGCAGGTGCCTATCAGTTCATTGTTACAAAGGAGTGGTGGAGTCTCAGTGAGGGCTGAGAAGGCTAATTTTAAATTTAGTTCAAGTACTCAAATACTCACGCCATGCTATTTCAGTACATGAAGTCTAGAAAGCCAGAAACAGTACATTTTATTATCAATCATTTTGAACATTTATATTATATTAAAAATGACCAAATGGGTCAGGGCTGCCACCCAAGTTTGAATGAGTTGGGCTTTCCTTTTTCCTTACTTTTGGCATGTCTCCCCAGCGAGATGATTCAATTGAACTTAATTTGAGGAGAAATATCAGAATTTCTATGCTCTCTTATTCTCTTTTAGGATATAAGTGTGTAGGCTCTGGAATCAAATTATCAGGGTTCAAATTCTGTGTCCAGCACTTAGCACTCTGTGCAATTTCTTGAGCAAGTCATTGATCTTCCCCAGATCTGTTTTTTTCTTAAATCAAATGGAGATGACAATACTTTCCAGTAGTGTTATAGTGAGAACTGTGAACAACATATATAGTACTGTGAAGAACATATAAGGTTAATGGATATAGATTATTATAGATAGTATATGCATGTATAAGCAGTAATTGCCTTTAGGAAGGCAGTTCGGGTTTGTTTAATCAATGGCTCTCTTTGCAAGGCAATGTCAAGACAGCATAGTAGAACGATGGATATTATAGAGGACTGCCACAGATGTGTTAAATCTGGAAGGGAAGATTGTTGAATACACAAATAAATAAGGTCTAGAAAATAAAAGGGCTTTGTTTATAGTTTTTGGTCTAATACTTGACAAATTGTCAATTTTAATTTTCATATAACACTTATTGCAAAAATTATTTTTGATATATTGTATTCAAAGTTATTCAAAAAATGAAGTTTTCAATGTAATTCTATTTTATTAAAAAGACAGCCATATTTCTGTGTAGTGACTATCTTCATGTCCCATAACAAATAAAGCCCATGACTCACATGTAGGCATTTTTTCTCTACATGAATTGCAAGCAAGCATTTGAGAACTAAGCAAGCATGAATTACAAGCAAGCATTTAAAAAAATATATTTTTTTATTGATTTCAAAGAGGAAGGGAGAGAGAGATAGAAATATCAATGATGAGAGAGAATCATTGATTGGCTGCCTCCTGCACATCTCCTCCCACCCCCACCCTCCACAACAGGAATCATCCTGGGCTTAGCTGTAATTTTGCTGCCAGTACTTGCGTTTGCCTGTGCTGCCATCTTGGTTCTTCCTCTGTTTGCTCTAGGCTGCCTACTTTTAGTTCCAGTTCTCTTAGTTGCTGAGTAATCCTCAGCAAGTTACTTATCTACTCTGTGCTTCCGATTTACCATTTCTAAATGATTATAAAATTAGTGCCTACTTAATTGAGTTGATATAATGGTTAAATAAGCTAATATGCATAAAATGATTGAAAAGCATGATGGTACATAGAAAGCAATCGTGAAGTGTTAGCTATTATTATCTATTAGACTTCTAGATGATTGAAATTGGACATACAGGCAAAATATGTTCCTATACCCTTTTGTTCATAAACCCATCATGCGGTTATATAAAAATTTCTGAATTTTTACAGGCTTCTAAAAAATGTTCCAAGAACCTTTAACTTCTTTTACGTTTCACTTTTTTTATTCTTAGTAGCCCATATGAAAATAATATAATACTTATTTTAATGTTTTTGTAACTTGAACCAAGGGCTCCTGCAGTCCTACATATTGGCAGCAACTAGATTTCAACAGAGAATTCAGTTCTTCCCAGCATATGCACTCAGCAACCAAATGTACTGTGGTGACCTTCCCCCCTATATTTTGTGCTATTCTTTCCACTTGGTGTTGATTTCTCTATGTGTATTTTGCCCTCGAGGGATATAATATATCTCATAAATTATTTCATTAAATCAGTCTAAACTTCCAAAGAAAATGATCTAAAAATGTCTTCAGGGTCGAATATTTTAATATTTTATGTAACTTGAATTTCAACACTTTTGTTCTGGCTGCTTCTGTCAGTAAGATGGTAAAGGGAAAATCAAGAATGATGCTGCTAAGTGAGAGTAACTTGACATACTAAGAGCTGTCTCATTTCCACTTTTAGTGCTTCTAAGAAATAAACTGACTGGGAAGACTGAGGAATGGAAAATTGTATAAAACTAGGTGGTGAGAGAGGATAAAACATGCTTTCAATCCCTAGCTGAGTGAAGTTTATAATTTTTTTAGATAGCCTAGCAGAAGGCTGTCAGATTAACAACTATATAATGGGATTGACCCTCCTCTTAACTTCTGTAGAAACTTTCAACTTCTCTTTCACAAGCTGAAGGAAATTGCATTTTCTGCAAGATCCTCAGCATTTTGAGGCAAACATGTTGAGTTCTAATACTGTATGAGACGTATAGGGAATGATACACATCAGGGAGGCCAAGTGGATAATATTCAAGAAAGGGTAGAAACATAAGCCACTCTTACCACTTTAACTCCTCTTCCCTGCTTTTTCCTGCTTAGAGCCTTCTTCCCCCCATCTTTTCCTTTGAATTTTTTTTTATTAAAGATAAATTTCACCTAGGAATTGATTTCATCAATTATTGTTCCTATGAATGGATGAAAGGCTTGAAACATTTTAAACACTTGAAGCTCTTGCATTATAAAAAAGGTTCTGTTGAACCTACTAGTAAATGCATTTCCAATTATTGGAATGTATATGAGAAATACGTTTTAGCTCAAGGCTTCTGCTGTTAGTCTTTGTTGCTATTGCTTTGTTTGTAATACTGGGAACTGCCATCTTATTTTAAACTATGCAATCAGAAAGTAAATATTGCTTAGTTTTGTCACCTCAAGGGAAACAATCTTTTTGTAAGTTAAAAGTAAAAACTGGCAGAGTGAAGCCGAGACTCCCAGTAAAGAACCGTTCTATGCTTTTTTCTTTAGCTCTTCATCTGTCTTTTCCAAAGCTGCATTTTCCAGCCTTCTCTTCTCTCTTCAAATCTCCCTTGTCACCACTTCTCTTATCAGGCTCAGCAGATAGCCTGGCCTCACTCTTCACTGAGAGTGTAGAATTTTCATATTGGGAGAGCCAAGACCTCATGCCATAAAATCAGAAAAAGCACCTGCGGGTATTTCCCAGTTCTCTATTTGCCTCCTGTTACTATGGAAAAATGTCCCTACTTTTAGGATAAATGCACAACCTCTATCCAGACTATGGATCACAACATTTTTGTTTTTAAGTATTTCACGTATTATTTTTTTCTTCGCATTTATTCATTGTCAGCCTTTTCCTTTCGGATCCATCATTCATTCCAGTATTTAATTTTGCGCAAGTTTTGCCCACTATTGAAGAGGTGTGGGAGCAAGGGAGCAAAGCAAAAATAAAAACTCCCTTTTACCACTGCTCTGTCTCTCTCCTTCTCTCTCTCTTTTTAAAAATTGATTTCAGAGAGGAAGGGAGAGGGAGAGATAGAAACATCAATGATGAGAGATAATCATTCATCAGCCGCCTTCTGCACACTCCCTAATGGGGATTGAGCCTGCAACCCTGGCCATGTATCCTGACCTTGAATCAAACCATGACCTCCTGGTTCTTAGGTTGACACTTAACCACTGAACCAAACTGGCTGGGCTCCCTTCTTTTCGTAATAACCAAACTGGATGCATCCAATTCCTTACTTTCCACTTCTACCCACCTCAGGCCAAATCCTACTCATCCAATCTGTTTTAACTGCTTTCACCATTGTCATCAGACATCCTTTGATAGTTCATCAGTCATATTACTTGACAGAATTTAACCATGCATTCTACCTTACTTGAAGCAATCATTTTCATCTGAGGCTAAGAGGTGATGGGTGGGAGACTTGAGAAATTAGAAAAAGCGACTTTGAAAAGCAGGAAAGAGGGCTGAGTAGGTAAACTTGGAGTGATTCAGACTGTGCAAACTCCTATTTTAATTCTCCTATTCCCACTGCCCATCCCTACTACCACCCATGCATAAACACATTTGCCAGTGTCCTCTATAGACTCCTACTTCTAATCTATCTTTTCCTTAAAATGGAATATTCGTCAGAGGTCTTTAGAATTACTTCTTGTTCTGTACTCTGCTTTGGGATATCTCACCCAGCCCCTCATTTCAGCTCTCACATTGAAGTTCACGACTGCCAAATCAATGTGTCTAACCCAAATTTCCCTCTTAGCCCATGGTCCACACATCAGTCTGAAAGCTAGAGACATGTATTTTAAACTTTAAATATTAAGATGAAATTTGTTTTTCTCTTCCATGCTCTACACCTGTCCTCCTTTTGTGTCTCTCATCTTAACAAAGTACATTGTCATCCATCCCAGTGTTCATTATAATTGGACTTTCATTATCTTTACTCTCAAATTTACTTGATTGCTAAGCAGTAGCAATTCTTCCTAAAACATCTCTCTTGAATTCATCTCTTTTATCCGCCTTGACTCTGGCCTAGTTGGGACCAACATAAACACTTCAATAGATGAGTGTAGGAGACCCTCATCTTGGTGCTCCTGACTCCAGCCTTCTTCTTCCCTCTACCTCATAGCAGCCAGAGTTGATTATTCAGAGTGATTCATTGTACATACAGCCCACTGCCCTTCTTAAATCTATTCATTGGCCTCCCACACATTTATATTGAAGTTCTTCTTTAATACAGCTTTACCATATTAAGGTCTTCTTTTATTTTTCCTTAGAGCATTTTAAAAAATTTTGTTTAATTTATTGGGATAACATCCTATATAATAAAAGCCTAATATGCTAAGTGTCTGGTCATCCTGTGACTGGTCGACTGTTCAACCAATCAAAGTGCAATATGCTAATGATATGCTAAGGCAGCTCAACTGCTCACTATGATGTGCACTGACCACCAGGGGGCAGACAATTGACTGGTCAAACAGTTGCTATAATGTGCACTGACCACCAGGGGGCAGGTGCTCAAACCAGTAGGTTAGGTTGCTGCTGGGGTCCGGCCGATTGGGACTGGGCAAGATGGGGCCAGACACGCCCTGGAGCCCTCCCGTGGTCCCTCTCCGGCCCTGATCATGCACCAGTGGAGTCCCTTGGCCAGGCCTGTGCCCTCTTACAATCTGGGACACCTCAGGGGACGTCAGAGAGCTGGTTTTGGCCTGATCCTGCAGACCACTCCCCTCTGGAGGGTGCCAGGATTGGGACTGATTGGGCGCGAGCCCACAGCAGGTGCAGTGGGGCCAGGATGAGCGGAAGTAGCAGTTAGGAGCTGCAGGCAGTGTTGGACTGTGGGTTTTGGCCTGATCTCCGCAGGCCAACCGGAGGGACCCCACCCATGCATGAATTTGTGCACAGGGCCTCTAGTTGATTAATAAAATCATATAGGTTTCAGGTGTACAATGCTATAATACATCATTTGTATATTGTATTGTGTGTTCACCACCTCAATTCAAGTCTCCTTTCATCACCATTTATGCCCCCCTCTACCCTCTTCTACCTCCCTACACCTCCCTTTCCCTCTGGTAATCACCATACTGTTGTCTGTGTCTATGAGTTGTTTTTTTTTGTTGTTTTTTCTTTTTTGCTTAATCCCTTCACCTTTTTTACCTAGCCCCCCAAACCCTTCCCCTCTGACAGCTGTCTTTCTGTTCTTTGTGTCTGTTTATATTTTTAAAATTTATTTTGTTCATTAGATCCAATATGTAAGTGAAATCATATGGCATTTGTCATCCTCTGACTGGGTTATTTTGCTTAGTGTAATACCCTTCAGGTCCATTCATGCTGTGTCAAAAGGTAAGATTTTCTTTTTCACAGTCGAGTAGTATTTCACTGTGGAAATGTACCACAGCTATTTATTCACTTGTCTACTGGTGGGCCCTTGGGCTGCCTCTAAATCTTATCTATTGTGAATAATGCTGCAGTGAACATAGAGGTGCATATATTCTTTCAAATTAGTGTTTCAGGTCGCTTCAGATAAATTCCCAGAAGTGGAATCACTGGGTCATAAGGCAGTTCCATTTTTTATTTTATTTTATTTTATTTTTGAGGTAACTCCATACCGCTTTACACAATAACTTGCATCAATCTACATTCCCACCAACAGTATACAAGGTTTTCCTTTTATCCATGCCCTCGCCAACATTTGTTTGTTGATTTATTGATGATAACCACTGTCACAGGTGTGAAGTGATATCTCATTGTGGTTTTAATTTGCATTTCTCTAATGATTAATAACACTTAGCATCTTTTCATATGTGTATCTGCCATCTGTATATCCTCTTTGGAGAAGTGTTTTTTCAGGTCCTTTGCACATTTTTGAATTGGATTGTTTGTTTTGGGGGGGTTTTGAGTTTTATAAGTTCTTTATAAATTTTGGATATTAAACCCTTATCAGTTGTATCATTGGTAAATATGTTCTCCCATTCAGTGGGTTGTCTTTTCATTTTGTTCGTGGTTTCTTTTACTGTGCAGAAGCTTTTTATTTTAATGTAGTCCCATTTGTGGGTGTTTTTTTTTCTTTTCTGAATTTCCCTTGCCCAAAGAGATATATTAGAAACAATATATTGCTATGAGAAATGTCTGAGATTTTACTGCTTATCTTTTCTTCCAGGATTTTTATGGCTTTGAGTCTAAAATATAAGTCTTGAATCCATTTTGAGTTTATTCTTGTGCATGGTGTAAGAAGGTGGTCTAATTTTATTTTATTTTTTTGCACATATCTGTCCAACTTTCCCAACACCATTTATTGATTAGACTTTTTTTCCCCATTGCATATTCTTGCCTACTTGTCAAATATTAATTGACCATGAAGACATGGGTTTATTTCTGGGGTCTATATTCTGTTCCATTGATCTATATATCTGTTTTTATGTCAGTACCATGCTGTTTTGATTGCTATGGCATTGTAGTATAATTTGATATACTATAATTTGATAGTGTTATTCCTCTAACTTTGTTCTTCTTTCTCAAGCTTATTGTGGCTATTCAGGCTGTTTTGTGGTGCCATGTACATTTTGGAATATTTGTTTTAGTTCTGTGAAAAATGCCATTGGTATCTTGATAGGAATTGTGTTGAATCTATAGGTTGCTTTGGGTACTATGGATATGTTAATGATGTTAATTCTTCCAATCCATGAATCACAGCATATGCTCCCACTTATTTCCTTCTTCTTAAGTTTCTTTCTTCTGTGTCTCAGAATTTTTAAGTACAGGTCTTTTATATACTTGGTTAAATTAATTCCTAAGTATTTTATTATTTTTAAAATTAAAAAAATAAATCTTTATTGTTAAAAGTATTACATGTGTCCCTCTTTTTCCCCCATTGACACCTTCAACCCTGCCCCTGCCCCGCTCCCAGGCTTTCACCACCCTATTGTCTGTGTCCATGGGTTATACTTATTATTATTTTGATGCAATTGTAAATGAAATTATTTTCTTAGTTTCTCTTTCTAATGTTCATTATTGGTGTATAAATATGCAACTGATTTCAGAGTATTAATTTTGTATCCTGCTATTTTATTGAATTTATTTATTAGTTCTAGTAGTATTTTGGTAGCATCTTTAGGTTTCTCTATAAACAGTATCAAGTCATCTACAAATAATGACAGTTTTATTTCTTCCTTTCGATTTTGGATGCCTTTTATTTTTTCTTCTCTGATTTCTGTGACTAGGACTTCTAGTACCATATTGAACAAGAGTGGTGAAAGTGGAGATCCATATATTTTTCCTGATCTTAAGGGAAACACTTGTAGTTTTTGCCTATTGTGTATGATGGTAGCTGTGGTTTGTCATATATGGCCCTTATTATGTTGAGGTATGTTCCCTCTATTCCTAGTTTGCTGAGAGTTTATATCATGAATGGGTGCTGGGTTTTATCAAATGCTTTTTGTGCATCCATTGATATGATCATGTAGTTTTTATCCTTCATTTTATTTATGAGGTGCATCACATTTATTGATTTGTGGATATTGTACCCACCTTGCATCCCAGAATAAATTCAACTTAGTCATGGTGTATCATCTTTTTAATGTATTGCTGGATCTGGTTTGATAATATTTTGCTGATGATTTTAGCATGTATATTAATCAGGGACATTTACCTATAATTTTCTTTCTTAGTAGTATATATTTTTTTCAAAATAGATTTAAATTGATTTCAGAGAGGAAGAAGAGGAAGAGAGAGATAAATACATCAGTGATGAGAGAGAATCATTTGATCAGCTGCTTCCTATACACTTCACACTGGGGATCGAGCCCACAACCCAGGCATGTGTCTTGACCAGGACTGGAACTTTGACTTCTGGTTCATAGGTTGATGCTCAACCACTGAGCAACACTGACAGCCGAGCTTCTTTGTAATATCTTTATCTGGTTTGGGAAATAGGATAATGCTGGCCTCCTAAAATTAGCTTGGGAGTCTTCCCTCCTCTTAAACTTTTTGGAATAGTTTGAGAAGGATAAGTATTAGTTCTTTGAATGTTTGATAAAAGTCACCAGTGAATTCATCCAGTGTTGGACTTTTGTTTGTTGGGAGTTTTTTTATTACTGCTTCAATTTCATTAGTTTTAATCATACTGTTCAGATTTTCTGATTCTTCCTGATTCAGTTTTGGAAGATTGCATGTTTTTAGGAATTTATCCATTTGTTCAGATTGTTCAATTTGTTAGCATATTGTTGCTCATAACATTTTCTTACAGTCCTTTGTATTTCTTTAGCATTAGTTTTAACTTCTTTTTTTTTTCATTTCTGAAATTTATTTATTTTAGGTCCTTTTTATTTATTGACTAGAGGCTTGGTGCATGAAATTCATGCATGGGGGTGTGTGTCCCTCAGCCCAGCCTGCACCCTCTTCAAACTGGGACATCCCTCTCACAATCCAGGACTGCTGGCTCCCAACCACTCGCCTGCCTGCTGCCTGATTGCCCCTAACTACTCCCCTGCTGGCCTGATTGCCCCTAACTGCCCTCCCCTGCAGTCCTGGTCCCCCCCAACTGCCCTACTCTGACAGCCCAGTCATCCCTAACTGCCCTCCCCTGCAGGTCTGATCGCCCCCAACAGCCCTCTCCTGCATTCCTGGTCCCTCCCAACTTCCCTCCCCTGCTGGCCTGATTGCCCACAACTGCCCTCCCCTGCTGGCCATCTTGTGGTGTCCACATGGGGGCGGCCATCTTTGACCACATGGGGGCGGCCATCTCGTGTGTTGGAATGATGGTCAATTTGCATATTATATATTTGTTATATAGGATGAGTCTGATTAAAGGTTTGTCAATCTGGCTTATTTTTCAAAGAATCAACTCTTGGTTTCATTGATCTTTTGTGTTTTTTGTTTAGACTCTATTTTTATTTCTGCTCTGATATTCATTTTTTTCTTCTACTTACCTTGGACTTTGTTTTTCTTTTTATAGTTTCTTTAAGTATAAAGTTAGGTTGTTTATTTGAGATTTTTCTTGTTTGTTGAGTAGGCTTGTGATGGTATGAATTTCCCCCTTAGGACTGCTTTCGCTGTGTGTTTTGTGTGTTCATTTTCATTTGTTTCAAGGTATCTTTTGTTTTCTTCCTTGATCTCATTGTTAACACATGCATTGTTTAGTAACATGTTATTTAGAGTCCATGTATTTGTGTGTTTTTCAGTTTTTTAGTTTAACTACTTACTACTTCACTGCCAAGCTTTCTAATTCTAACCACTTAGAACATTTTTAGGTTTCTGAGAATTTTATGTTCTTTCTCCTCCAGGAATTTGCCTGTATTAAGCCTTCAGTTTTACCTGGATAATTTCTGCTGTAATTCTATTTATCTCTGTGAAAATTTTCCTCATCTTCTATGCTTGGTTTTGTTACCTTACCTTCCTATGAAAGCCTTATTTTTTGCCCTTTTAATGGAATTTATTTGTCTGTTATTAACTCTCTGCTTAGATAATTCATTTACCATTAATCATTTAGTTCCTTAAAACTCAGTGGTAAGTTGAATGATGTCCCCCTTTCAAATATACAGTATGTTCATGTACTAATACCTTGAACTTGTGAATGTTACCTTACTTGGAAAAATGTTATTTGCAGATGTAATTAATTTAAGGATCTTGAAATGCAGAGATCATTTTGGATTATCCTGGGTGAGCTTAAATCAATTAGAGATATACAGGGTGTATTTGATGGACAGAAGGGAAGAATACATAGACAGAAGCGGGAGATGCAGTGTGAAGATGGGGGCAGAGATTGGAGTGATGTGGCCATAAGCTAAGGAAGCCAAGGAATGCTAACAGTCACCAGAATTTGGAAGAGTCAAGGAAGTATACTTTCCAAGAGCTTCCAGAGGTAGTGCAGCCCTGCCAATACCTTGATTTTGCAATTCTAGCCTTCATTTCTGTTTTAAGTCACCTAGTTTGTGGTAATTTTTTATGACAGCTGCAGGAAGTTAATACACTTAACAATTGCCTGTTTTCACACTTTTTAATTCCAGTGTCTAGCATTACCTGACCACAAATTACTCAATAAATATTTTGAAAGAATGAGAAGTAATAATATGATTTGTTTTATATATATGTATATATATATATACACACACACACATATATGTATATATACACACACATATATATATATACATATATATAGAACTTATTTGAGCTTTACTATATCTATGTAAAAATAACTATGCATAACCAAGTATGTATATTTAAATATTATGGAGGTATTATAAAAAAACTATGAAAATAAAAAGGTAAACTATTATTTTATTCAGATAAAAAGGTAAACTGTTGTCATAGTTATGAGTTTAGGTTACATTAATATGTGCTTTTTCTGTCAATCTCTCCCTAATACATATGATATTATGCAAAACTTGACTGATCCTAAAACTGAAATCACAATGAGATTTCATCAATGATGTAGCCATCTCAGTATGCTATAGAAGACATGCATGACTCCAATTAATTTTAAAGAAAACAAGATAGCCATATTCAAACAAGTCTATAAGACAAAGAACAAAATATAATCATTGAATCTACTCTTTCTCTAATGATAGTACCACCTGTGGTATACCTTTTATCATTTTAATGTTTAGGCACAATATGTGTCCACATTTGAGTAGTGACTATGCTAATTTAGAAGAGGCTTATTTTATAAACTTTACTAATTTACTTTAAAAAAATTGTGGTTGAGTTAATTAATATAACCTACAAGGGAGCACTAAATAGCACAACTCATAGTGTAAGTCATTTTGGAAGTATAGATTGATACATTTCAAGGGGCTGATTTTAATTTGAATGCTTCAGACCTTAAACTTCTATTCATTTGATTCTCTAGCATGGGTCCTCCTGTGAACAGCTCCTCTCCTTTTGAACAAATCTATCTTGATTTACCTGTGTTTATTTTAATTATCGGTTATGTAGCAGGGATTTTGAGAAGGGAGAAAATTCAAGGGTAAAATGTATGAAAGAGATTAGGAAAAAAATTATAAGAGCTAAAAATGATATGACAAGCTTTATTTGGTAGAGGCATATTTAATTCAGTGTCTTTGGGGGAAATGTCTTACTGTTCTGATAATTAAATAGCATTGTGTTTGATGAGATGGTTTCACATTCTTCATAATACTAAATTACTCCAAGCACATTCATTATATTCCCTCTTGTTTGTACTAGTGTGATGGTCAGCTTTGGAGTTTTGAACTTTTCTTTCTGACATTTCTATCAACTAGTCACCTTATTTTGATCTTCTTTCATTTCAGTTGTTATTGTGTGAATCTCAATAGCATATTAACATGATTTTTGATAAAAGACAGTTTATTGGCTATATTCAGCTTTAAAAACACATGAAGAAATAGTAGAGGGAGTTGTTTAAATGGGATCTTTTCCCTTAATATTATCTGCACAATAGCATCTATTAGTCAAAAGACCATTTAAAAACATTCTTATAAATAGACAAAAATAAGACATGCTATTAAGCATTGACTTGTGTCATGATATTTAGTTGGTAAAATATTGCATTTTAGGTACTCTTACCTAACAAATATCTGTCCATGCGTGTTGAGTTAATCATTATGAGAAACTATGTGCATACTTTTTTTTTTAGCAAATTGTCTGACCTGAACACTAAAGGTATTTTTTTCTCTTTATAACTTTGTCTGATTTTTACATTATTTCCTTGAGTATCTCTAGTTCCATATTTCTAATACTTTGAGACACATTTCATCTTTGTCAGTAATCTTATGGTAATATTTACTCTGAATGATTTATCAGTTCATATATATATATATATATATATATATATATATATATATATATATACACACATATATATATGTATATATATGTCACTAATTTCTGTGATATTTTCACATGGAAACTATATATATATTGTACTGATGCAATGTAAGGATCCTGATTAAATCTTTAAAGAATGAATTTTTTAAAAAAATTTCTTTATTGATTAAGGTGTCACATATTTGTCCTCATCCCCCATTCCCATCCCACACCCCTCCCCACGGATAC
Organism: Eptesicus fuscus; assembly: GCF_027574615.1. Lineage (NCBI taxonomy): Eukaryota > Metazoa > Chordata > Mammalia > Chiroptera > Vespertilionidae > Eptesicus > Eptesicus fuscus. The sequence goes on along the minus strand of NC_072478.1, from coordinate 37,609,728 downwards.
CCCCACCCCCCTGTTGTCCTTAACCATTGGTTAGGCTCATATGCATGCACACAAGTCCTTTGTTGATCTCTCCCCCCTCCCCCCACTCTCCCCTACCCTCCCTCTGAGGCCTGATAGTCCGATTGATGCCTCCTTGTTTCTGGTTCTGTTCTTGTTCATCAGTCTATGTTTTTCATCATTTCCCCTAGATGAGCGAGATCATGTGTCACTAGAAATATACTTATAAGAACTGAATGTGAGACGAGCAATAATAGTTATGCTGACAAGCAAATGAATCAGTCCACAGTGAGTTTCTTTCTGGACCAACAGTTCTTCTGAGACCTGATTTCAATGTCCACCAGTTCCTTATGTGTACATGTTGGCACTGACTTTTCAGCTCTGGATGGTGGACAAATGGTGGTAATACAGGTCCAACTCCCTCTGGTTTGTTCTTGGCCGGACCCAGGGGCACGTGGCCTCACCCGGGCCCGGGACCCAGCCTCACCCGGATTAAAGAATTAATTTAAAAATATTTTAATTCAATTACAACAATCAGATATTTGTCCCCTTTAATGTAAAATAGTAGTTTGTTTAATTTTGTTAGAGCCATCTCATTCATTTAACTAGTTTTTGCAATGCTATTTTTTTTAGATAGAATAATCCCATTAATTTACACTTACTGGTATAAAACTATTTATTTTTTGCAACATCTCCATTAAAAGCTTTATTTTAGAAAGTACTCATCTATTATAAACAGTGGGGATCTTTTAATCTTCACATCCATTACAAGATAATTTTTAAAAGGCAAGAATTTATGTGCCTGCAGTAAATACAATGGATAAACCAATTCCATATCTACTTTTTATTTTATTTTTTTACTTATGGCTGGTTTTAGATTGTGGTTTCCTTCTAGCAAGTGTGACATCGAATATGTATGCATATGTATCTATATATATGCATTTTATATATATTTGAATTTTGCTCTTGTCGGGATTGATAGACATGTGAGTGCATTGAGAGGAAGTATTGAATAATATTTCATTTCTCATTTTAGCAAACGTCCTTTTGTTCCCTGGTTTATTATATAAAAAACTGAGCCATGACTATCAAACACATCACTTAGGGATAGTGAATAAGAATGATTTTATTCTTTTTCACCATGGGCTGAGGCAAAAGAGTCATAAAGTAAAGCATAAAAAGTAAGTAGGTCTCTCCACTAGCTGGTGGCGAATATTTGAGTCTGATATATGTGTATTTCTAGAGAATCATAAACATGCAATAAGCTTCTAAGTCCTACCGTCACCCAAGCAAATGTTTAAGACCACTTATTGTCATTTCAGTGCACATCTGTGAAGTTACAGGTTTGGGGATTACTTTTCAAATTTTAAGGTTGCCGTACATGCTAACTTTAATCAGTATAAAATACAGTGGGAAATCTAAATCTGATTTTGATGATTCTCCCCTAAATCCTATTCCATATAGCCTGAATAGTGGCATACTGAGCGGTATTAGGATTGGGGAAGTGCACAGATATAGTATTTTAAACATAGGATGTAATATTAAAAACAGCTTTCCTTATGTATGAATGTATATTGCAGTATAAATTTTTTATTACAGTGTACAATAGTTAGATAGAATTATCATTGACATATTTTTGTAAATTTGTGTTCCATTAATTAAAATACTTATTGCTAATAATGTCATCTGTAAGCAAATTTTTAGTTGTCAAGTATCTTATCACAAATTTGATCCATTTATTAAAGATGCATTACATTTAGCCAGAATTTGTTGAAATTTATGTTAATAAAAAAAAGAATTAGAGGAAACATTATTCTATTCTGCCATAAATTTCTAATATAGGCTTACCTTGATTTATTGCACTTGCTTTATTGTACTTGGCAGATACTGCATTTTTTTGCAGGTTGAAGGTTTGTGGCAGCCCTGCATTGAGCAGTGTATGGGCACCATTTTTCCAACAGCATTTGCTCACTTCATGTCTGCGTGTCCTATTTTGGCAATCCTTGCAATATTGCAAACTTTTTCACTATATTTGTTATGGCAATCTGTGGTCAATGATCTTTGATGTTACTATTGTAATTGTTTTGGGGTGCCATGAGCCACACCCATACGAGAGAGTAATTTTAATTGATTAATGTGTGTGTTCTGACAGCTCCATGGACTGGTTGTTCTCTCTTCCTCTCTCTCTCCTCTCTCCTTTCTCCTCTTTCCTCTCTCCTGTCTCCTCTCTCCTCTCTCCTCTGTCCTCTCTCTGTCCTCTCTCCTCTCTCCTGTCTCCTCTCTCCTCTCTCCTGTCTCCTGTCTTCTGTCTCGTCTCCTGTCTCCTCTCTCCTCTCTCCTCTCTCTCTCCTTGGGCCTCCCTATTCCCTGAAACACAACAACATTGAAATTAGGCCAATTAATAGCCCTACAATGGCTCTAAGTGTTCAAGTGAAAGGAAGAGTCCCAGATCTCTCACTTCAAAACAAAAGCTGCATATGTTTAAGCTCAGTGAGGAAGCATGTTGAAAGCTGCTTAGGCCAAAAGCCAGATAAGCCACTTGTTCCAAACAGTTAGTCAAATTGCGAATGCAAAGTTCTTGAAAGAAATTAAAGGTGTTATTCCAGTGAACACATAGATGATAAGGGAGCAAAACAGTCCTATTGTTGATAAAGTGAAAGTTTTAGTGGTCTGGAGAGAAGATCAAACCAGCCACAATCCAAAGCCTAATCCAGAGCATGGCCCTAACTCTCCTCAATTCTGTGGAGTCTGAGAGAGGTGAGGAAGCTGTAGAGGAAGCGTCTGAAGCTAGCAGAGGCTGACTCATGAGGTTTAAGGGAAGAAGCCATCTTCATAACATTGAAGTGCAAGGTAAAGCAGAAAGTGCTGATATAGAAGCTGTAGCAAGTTATGCGTAAGATCTAACCAAGATCATTGATGAAGGTGCTGCACTAAACAACACATTTTCAATGTATACAAAACAGCCTCATATTGGAAGAAGACGCCATCTAGGTCTTTCATAGATAGAGAGGAGAAGTCGATGCTTGGCTTCAGTTTGTAAGGGCATGCTGACTTTCTTGTTAGGGACAGCTGGTGACTTTAAGTTGAAGCCACTATTCACTTACCATTTCAAAAATCCCAGGGCCCTTAAGAATTACTAAATCTACTCTGCCTGTGTTTTATGAATGGAACAACCAAGTCTGGATGACAGCACATCTGTTTATAATAGGGCTTACTGAATATTTGTGCCCACTACAAAGACCTGCTGCTAGGAGGGAAGGAAGGAAGGAAGGAAGGAAGGAAGGAAGGAAGGAAGGAAGGAAGGAAGGAAGGAAGGAAGGAAGGAAGGAAGGAAACACTTTCTTTCAGAATATCACTGCTCATTTACATTGCACCTAGGCACGCAACAATATTCATGATTTGTGCCTGCTAACACAACATTCATTCCACAGCCCATGGATCAAGGAATAATTTGGGTTTTAAGTCATTTGAGAAATACATTTTGTAAGGTTATTGCTGTCATAGGTAGTAATTCCTCTGATGGATCCAGGCAAAGTAAATTGAAAACTTTCTGGAAAGGATTCACCATTCTATATGCCATTAAGAACATTTGTGAATCATGGAAAGAGGTAAAAATATCAACATGAGCAGGAGTTTGGAAGAGGTTGATTCCAACTCTCATGGATGACTTTGAGGAGTTCAAGATTTTCGTGGAGGAAGTAACTGCAGATGTGGTGGGAATAACAAAATGACTAGGATTAGAAGTGGATCCTGAAGAGCTGACTGAATAACTGGCATCTCATAATCAAACTTTGGTGGATGAGGTGTTGCTTCCCATGGATGAGCAAAGACAGTGGTTTCTTGAGACAGAATCTATTCCTGGTGAAGATGCTGTGAAGATTGTTGAAATGACAGCTAAGGATTTAGAATATTTCATTAATTTGTTTGATAAAGTAGGGGCAAGGCTTGAGAGGGTTAATTCCTATTTTGCAAGAAGTTCTATGGGTAAAATGGTAATTAACAACATTGCATCCTACAGAAATAGCAGTTCATGAAAGTAAGAGGCAATTAGGCAGCAAACTTCACTGTTGTCTTATTTTTAAGAAATTGCCACAGCCACCCCAGCCATTAGCAACCACCTCCCTGATCAGTCAGCAGCTATCAAATTGAGGCAAGAACCTCAATCAGCAAAAAGATTACAACTTGCTGAAGGCTCAAATGATGGTTAACATTTTTTAGCAATAAAGTACTTTTAAATTAAGGTATGTACATTTTTAGACATAATGTTATTGCATTATTAATAGACTACATGTAGTGTAAACATACTTTTCTATGCACTGGGAAATCAAAAAAATTGTATGAATTGCTTTATTGGGATATTCCCTTCATTGGGGTGATCTAGAACTGAACCTGCAATAGCTCTAAGCTATGCCTGTGGTGATTTCTGCATATTTTTCACTTTAAATTGTTTTGTTTGTTTAAATACATTTTCATATTTTAATTTTACATAACATTTCTTTATATACAATATTAAGGAGAATTTTTTAAAAAATATATTTTTATTGAATTCAGATAGAAAGGGGGGGGGAGAGAGAGAGAGAGAGAGAGAGAGAGAGGCATCAATGATGAGAGAGAATCATTGATTGGCTGTTTCCTACATGCCCCCTACTGGGAATTGAGTCTGCAACCCAGGCATGTGCCCTGACTGGGAATTGAAGAGTTACCTCCTGTTTCATAGTTCCATGCTAAACTGCTAAGCCACATCAGCAGGGCTAAGGAGAAATTTTATATTTATTCCTCAACTCTACTATTTGCTAATAATATTGTTCAAGTTGTAATGTAACATCTTTTAACACTTAACCATAGTGTTATGATTTACTTGTATATATGTGCATGTGTAATTATATATTAATACACAATCTCTTATAATATTTGAAATTCAGGTCAATTTTACCTCAGCGTAAGTAATAGTGTAGATGTAATGCATCTGCTAGAACATAGACAAAGACTTTGTTATCCTATAATAAAAGTAACTAGTCCAGTGTTTTATTACTTAAAAATTCCATTTAAAGATGTTATTAATATCCCCTAGGGAAGTTGAATTAAGTGAAAACCTGGGATAATTGTGTCATAATCACTTGATTACACTAGAAAAGCTTTCTAATATTAATGGAATTTGCAAAATACATATTTTCTATTTTCAGATTATTAACTCTTTATCCTTTCATTTTATATTGTTGTTCTCTTATTAGGTCTGTATCATCCTGGATGACTGCCTAGTTCTTATCACTTTTCTGCTTCTTTTCTGGCTCCTTCAGATTATTTATATACTTAAAAAATGAATCTGGAGCCTACAAAACAATCGCTAATCACAAGATAGGCTGTGATGACGTGTGAGCCTTAAGGAGGATAATTTTGATATAGTAGTACTAGAGGCCCAGTGCATGAAATTCATGCATGGGGTGGGAGGTGTCCCCTCAGCCCAGCCTGCACCCTCTCCAATCCAGGACCCCTTGGGGGATCGGGCCTAAACCGGCAGTCGGACATCCCTCTCACAATCCGGGACCATTGGCTCCTAACTGCTCACCTGCTGCCTGCCTTATCGCTCCTAACTGCCCCCCCCCCCCCGCTGGCCTGGTCACCCTTCACTGCCCCCCCCCCCGCCGGCCTGGTTGCCCCTAACTGCCCACCCCCTGTGGGCCTGGTCGCCCCACACAGCCTGCTGCTCGGTTGTTTGGTCGTCACTCACTAACCCCCCTGCCAGCCTAGTTGCCCCACGCAGCCTGTTTGGCATCCATTCAGTTGCTTTGGTCGCCTAGGCTTTTATATATATAGATTTACTAAATATTACTGTTATAGAAAGAAAGTATTCTTCTGTAGAGCACTGTCTCTCAATCTGCAGGTGTATCACAATCACCCAGGGAACCTTTTAAATAACAGAAATGTGCAGGCCTCACTTAAATCAATCAATTCATAGTATCTAGGAAAGGATCTTGTCAGTGGCATTTTATTTTTTAACTCCCAGGGCCATTCTAAGCTGTACTCGGGGTTGAGAGTTAATGCCCTAAATCCATAAGACAACTCAATATGTTATATATATGCATTCTCTAAACATGTACTGGGCTCTGTTCCCAAAAGACACTTGCAAACTATATTAATTCCAACATTACTTTCATTTGAGTTTGTAAGAAATCATAGATTTGCACCATATATCTTTAATCTGTAAAAGTAATTACTATATAAATATGGCAAGGTTAAGAAATTTGCACAAAAAGACATGCATATTTAGTGCTTCCCCATGGATATTATGATCTACTATAATCTAGTCTACATATATTTATATAAGATGTAAATATATCAGTGCAGCATTTTTTAATGTAGAGAAATATTTATTGTTACTTTTATTACATTTCACCCACAATTACTGTGTTTAAGCATGTAAACACATGCTTAATGTTTTTTTTTACATTAGTATTTAAATTTGTTTGTTAATCTGTTTTCAAATGTTCTACTTAGATAGTCTTTGTAAGATAAGCATATTCTGAGGGTAGGAGGAGAACCATATATATTTATGAATTATATAAAGTTTATTCAAATTATCTGTGAAATCACTTCTCATACCAGCTACCCAGAGATAGGCAAAACTTACAAATTAAGGATACAGTTAGCCACAAAACTGTATTCACTTCAGGCACCTGCAGCTTCAATATCAGGGGTCTGGAGGCCACCTCAATTCTGACCAGCTACCTAGAAATTCAGGGGTTCCTGCTACCCCCTAAGGTTCAGTAATTTACTAGAATGTGTCACAGAACTCGGGGAAGAGTTATACCTATGATTACAGTTTTATTATAGCAAATGTATACAAATTAGAACTAGCCAAGAGGAGAGACACATATATGAGATTGGAGGATCCCCAAAACAAAGCTTCTGTTATCTTCTCATGGAGTCAGGACATATTATCCTATTGGCCTAAGAAATGTGCAGAGTATTGTTGACTGAGAAAACTCACCTAATCTATCAGGGCTCACCATGAGTAACAAACACACTCCTGTCACTTGGGGAAGTTTTGAGGCTGCATCCCAGGAACAGAGAACAAAAGCCAATTGAATTCTTGATTATACAACCAGGAAGGGACACACTTAGATCACAGCACTCTGGAACTCTGATTATTTAATATATAGTATTATACCCTTAGAATTTACTGACTTAAATGATAGTTAAAAAGAACAAAATTAGGTTATCTTCATTATTTATTTCTTTAAAATCCCAATAAAGGATTCCTTTCCTACCTTCCTCTTTCCATTTCCTTCCTTTCCACTTCCAATTACTTTAGACCTAGAGGCATTGACAGGGCCTGGTAAAGAAGGCATTACATTGAGGTGGAGGGGAGCAGCAGTGTGCACAGTGGCATGGTAGAGCCCTACTAGAATGAGAAGGGTGCCCATTCCTACAAGAGGAGGTAGAAGCTAGGCATAGGGTTATCAGATCCCAAGCAGCATGAAGGGGGGTGTTCTTCCAGGTATGGAATATAGCCTCGTACAGACTGTTGTAGTCCAAGCAGAGTGGAATTGGTGCCTTCCTAGTTCTGCCAGGAGCAGGATGTCAGAGCCCAAGCAAACGATGGAACGTCCATTCTTGGGACCACCTGGCTTGACTTGTCAGGACCTTGGAGAGGTGATGGAGCATGGAGTAGTGTTGGATAGGGGAACATATCATTTTATGAAGAAAAGAGGAAGATAAGTTAATGAAGTTTATATGTAAAGGGGAAATAACTAGACTAGAGTGAATCCTGAGATGTTAGGTTGGTACTGAAGATATCAATGTGACTTCATGTTTGGTAATACAAAGGTAAAATGAATTTAGATGTGATCATGTGAATGTAAAGCCTTCATAATTACAAAGGGGGGAAATAAAAGAGGAATATTACAGTGGAGAAAATTGGCAGACACCACAATTAGTAAGCAATTACAATTACCACCAGAAATGGAAAAATTCAAATTGTGGACTAGCTGATAGGATGCCATTAGATGATTACAGTCACTCCTGTGGTAGTTCTGCCAAAGATGCATAACCTGAACTGAGTCATATGAACCAGTAGAGAAACCCAACGTGACATAAAATGACTGGCCTAAAATCTTTAGAAGAGTCAACATGATAAAAATCAAGAAAAGTCTAGAACAGCAGTATGGTGATTGCCAGGGTTGGAGGAGGTAGAAGAAGGTAAAGGGGGAATAAATGGTGATGGAAGGAGACTTGACTTGGGGTGGTGAACACACAATACAATATACAGATAATGTATTATAGAATTGTATAGCTGTATCAGTTTATTATCTGATGTCACCCCAATAAATTAAATTTTTAAAAAAGGTCTAGGACTTAATTCAGACCAAAAGAAATAAATAAGCAATGCATTGTTATAAGATTAGGTTATCTATAGAGGATATTGTGGGTGGCAGTTGGTGAAATTTGATGGGACTTGTGCTTTAAATGATGATATGAATCAGTATTAGGTCCTGATTTTGATGGTTGTATAGTGATAATGTAGGAGAATGTCAGTATTCAGGGTCATGGGACATCATGTCCAAAACTTATCAAATGGTTCAGAGGAAAATAATTGTAAAGTACTTGCAACTATTCCGAAGTTTAAGATTGTTTCAAAGTAATATGAAGCAAAAACGTCCATGAGGATATTATTAATTATGTATTGCATTTCCCATTTAGAAAAGTTTACTCAACTCTCCCATAAATCATACCTGAGAAATTGCTCTCAGAAAAACATTTTTCTTCCTTTGAAATTCCAATATAGATGCCAGGCTAATTTGATATAACTTTTTTATTAAGAGTTTTTTGTATAGTTTATATTTTTACTCTTTTAGCATTTCTTTGTTTTTATTGTGGGTTAAGAACTTGCAAATCCATTGTTCTTATCTTTATTTCAATATATATTTTTCTGCTAAGAAGCTAAAAAGGCATTTAACAATAAACATATTATTTTCCCTCTTTCCCCAGTATCATGCACATCATATATAGTGAACACATGGCTCTTGAGTGAAATATATCCCACTGTTATACCTTGTGGCAAAATCACATGAATATATGCTCTTATGTATAATAGGTTTGGGTTTCTTTTGTATACATTTTTCCTACTTCATCAGGTATAAAGAAGTTAGTGTAGGCAACAAAGTGGTGGTCCAGGTTGGAAGATTGTCAATATATGAAATGCACATAGAATGGGCACATATCCTTGATCCATATTTCTTTCTTTTCTTTTTTCTTAATTCTCTCCCAAGGATATTTTTTCCATTGATTTTTAGTGAGTGTGGAAGAGAGAGGGAAAGACAGAGAGAAACATCAATGTGAGAGAAACACATCTATCGGTGCCTCCTGCACGAGCCCCGACCAGGCTTTAGGCCTGAGAAGGCCTGCAACCAAGGCACATGCCCTTGACCAGAATTGAACCAGGGACCTTTTGGTCCACAGACCAACACTCTATCAACTTAGCCAAACAGGCTAGGGCAGTGGTCGGCAAACCGCAGCTCACGAGCCACATGCGGCTCACGAGCCACAGTTTGCTACTCTGTTGACTAATGAGTTTGCCGACCACTGGGCTAGGGCAATCCCTAGTTCTTTATAGAGAACCCCAGAGTTTGGTGGTCAACAGTAAGGAATATGCTATTAGTAACAGGAGTAAAGACAGCACAGGCACGATTGCTTTATTATTGTTGTTATTATTATCATTACTAGAGGCCCAGTGCATGAAATTCGTGCACGAGGGGGGGGGGGGTGTCCCTCAGCACAGCCTGCACCCTCTCCAATCTGGGATCCCTTTCACAATCCAGGATTGCCTGCCTTAGTACATATGGTTTCCAACTGCTCGCCTGCCTACCTTCCTGATTGCCCCTAACCGCTTCTGCCTGCCAGCCTGATCACCCCCTAACCACTTCCCTGCCAGCCTGATTGATGCCTAACTGCTCCCCTGCCAGCCTGTTTTCCCCTAACTTCCCTCCCCTACAGGCCTGGTCACCCCTAACTGCCCTCCCCTGCAGGCCTGGTCACCCCTAACTGCCCTCCCCTGCAGACCTGTTCCCCCCAACTGCTCTCCCCTGCAGGCCTGGGTCCCTCCCAACTGCCCTTCCCTGCAGGGGAGGTCGCCCCCAACTTTCCTCCTCTGCCGGCCTGGTCACCTCTAACTGCCCCCCCCTGCAAGTTTGATCTCCCCCAACTGCCCTCTCTTGTAGGCCTGGTCCCTCCCAACTGCCCTCCCATGCTGGCCATCTTGTGGTGGCCATCTTGTGTCCACATGGGAGAAGCCATCTTTGACCACATGGGGGCAGCCATCTTGTGTGTTGGAGTGATGGTCAATTTGCATATTACTCTTTTATTAGGATAGAGGCCTGTTGCACGGGTGGGGGCCTGCTGGTTTGCCCTGAAGGGTGTCCCGTATCAGGGTGGGGGTTCCCTTGGGGTGTGGGTGGGCCTGGGCGAGTGGCCTGTGGTGGTTTTCAGGCTGGCCACGCCCCCTGGCGACCCAAGCAGAGGCCCTGGTATCTGGGATTTATTTATCTTCTATAATTGAAACTTTGTAGCCTTGAGTGGAGGCCTGGGCCATCCAGGTTGTGCGGAAAGCTTGGCTTCCTCCATCGCCAGGGGAAACCCAAGCCTCCTGCTCGCTCCATGGCCGCAGCCATCTTGATTGGGTTAATTTGCATACTCGCTCCTGTTTGGCTGATGCGCGTGGCTTGTGGGTGTAGCAGAGTGATGGTTAATTTGCATATTACTCTTTTATTAGATAGGATTATTGTGAGATCTATCTTAAACTTTTTTTATTGTTTAAAATATTACATATATTAGTACATATATCTCCTTTTTTCCCCCCATTGACCTTCCCCCAGCCTCCCCTACCCTCTGTCGCATACCCTCATCCCCCCCCCAATGTCTTGTGTCCATTGATGTGCTTATATGCATGCATGCAAGTCCTTTGGTTGACCTATTTCCCTCCCTCCCCAACACTCCCCAGCCTTCCCGCTGTAATTTGACAGTTTGTTCGGTGCTTTACTGCCTCTGTATCTATCTTTTTATTCATCAGGTTATAATGTTCTTTATTTTCCATAAATGAGTGATATCATGTGGTATTTTTCTTTTTTATTAGATAGGATTATTGTGAGATCTATCTTAAACTTTTAAGTGTACAATAGAATATTGTTAACTACCAGCACAATATTATTGTACAGCATATCATCTTGCAAAACTGAACTTTGATACCTATTGAATAATAATTCTTTTCTCCTCTTCTCCTAACTCCTGGCAACCACCAATCAACTCTCTGCACTGCTGTGCCAGGCGAAGCTGCATCTTTTCTCTCAGGCACAGGTTCCCTGCTCGATATTGAGTTTTCTGGTCTGTAGAAGCCTAGGCCATGACCTACCAATTGAAGTGACTTGAACATAAGAAATTTAAAAAAAAAAAGTTTTTTTTAAATATATTTTTATTGATTTCAGAGAGGAATGAAGAGGGAGAGAGGGATAGAAACATCAATGATGAGAGAGAATCAATCATTGATTGGCTGCCTCCTGCATGCCCCCCACTGGGTATCGAGCCCATAACCCGGGCATGTGCCCCTGACCGGAATCAAACTGGGACCCTTCAGTCCACAGGCCAACGCTCTATCCACTGAGCTAAACTGGCTAGGGTGAAAAAAATTGTTATGTAGTAACTCAGACAACATAGTTAAGAGGAAGGCTCACAGACTTGGGCATGTGGCTGGCACATGTAACAAAGGAGCAAGACTGCAGTCTGGATATCATCATTTAGGGAATAAGCAAGTACTCATTCAGCACTGCATGTTTCCAGTCCTGTTAAAATCTGCCTCCTCAGAATTCATGCCTTAATGCATTTTTAAACTTGTTCATCAATTTGCATATGATTCTACAATTTCTGATTTTTTAACTGTCTTATTGATGGGTCAGGAATTTATCTGGAAGGCAAGACATCATAAGGTATTTTGTGGGTGTCTGTTTATTTAAGTAAAAATAAAGTCCTTGGTGACCAAAATTATATTTTACACATGTATATATTCAATTTACTGTCTCTTTCTTAATTCTACATGTATGTCAACTTTGATCATGGTAACCCTGCTTATGCTTCCCACTTTCAAAACACACATAAAGGTGTGACACACACACATGTGCACACACACAGGCATGATTGATGTTTACTATATAATACTGGTAATAAAAGGAGAGCAATCAAAGGAATAAAAAGGATTGGAATAAGAAAAAGGATGTAATAAAAATGAACACGAAAATTCTGAACTACCAAGGTTAATACTAAATGAATGAAAATGCACAAGCAAAAAGACGAAATCCAAGATTCATTTTCTTAATCTTTCTGGACCAAATAAAACTGGATATATCATGTCCTTTAGGCTCTTTATTATGCCCTTCATTTTAGCAATAATTTATTCATGAGTCTTAGAGACTTTTTTTGGCATCATTTAAATGTATCATATCTTGACAGTTTTTTCCTCTCTTCAGGCTCATCCTACTCCTACTCCATTGTAATTTATTTAAGCATTTTAGTATTTTAGAGGACTGTGGATTAATGATGCATTTAAACTGCTTTAGAATGACCTTAGGCTAGGTAAATTACTGACGTGGTGCCAGCCAGGGATATTTATTTTTTGGCAGTAAGCTTTTACTCTCCTGTTTAACCACATGGCACACAAAGTAACTGGCTGGCTGGTTTATAACGTATTCTCTATGAGTTACAAACAAATTTTATTAAGAGGGAAATGACTTTAGAATCTTGACCTTATTATAGGCAATATGTAATTTTATTTTTCACTATGATTGAGTGACTTTATCTTCATGATTAATGGTAAGGGATTGAAAGGAAGTGTAACCAAGAAACATTTAAACCCAGGCTCCATAACCAGGGGCTGTGTATCTCACAATCACACACGCAAGAATGTGTGTACTAAAGAAACCATGGAATCTGACACATGTGGCATTATGCATTCAAGTCTTGAGACTCTCACCATTCATCCTTGGTAAAAAGCTTCCTACATCTGCCTCACATCTTCAAATGAAAGGCCATGATCTGCAGACAGAGACATCTTGTGGTTTGTGCTGCTGACTTTTGCACTAGATCCTGCTAAGAAGCGTGGATCGAGCTTTTAAATTGAAGAGCTCTTAGGTGTGTGCAATATATTTTGATGGCAGAGGATGAAGATATTGTGTGTGACAACTTACTGAGTAAAGAAGCAAAAAAAAAAAATCTAGATTTTTTTAATTCACAGAAAATGTTGTGAAGAAAGATGCCTGCTAGTTATCAGAATCTTTTTTTCTTCATCCTTTGAAAATCAACAGTAGAATGAATGTTGATATTCTATTAGTTGTTTTAATCACTAATCAGTAGTTAGTCAATATTGATGTAGAAATTGTCCCTCTGATGAAGTGGGAAACATATTTCTCTAAATGTCTTCTAGAATTTAATATTGAAAAAATGCTAACTTTAACATATGTATAATTTTAAAAAAGCTTTGTGTTTGCACTTATACAACCATGATGCTATTTATTGTGCAGTGAGACGATGCGATTTCGGGTGTTCAAAGGATGGGTTAACTTTATGTTCATTACTGTTTGTTAATGTTACCTCTTAAATTCTGGGGGTGGAGCCTCTCTAACTCCTTCGCCTGTTGAAATGTTTGGAGTCAGTCCTTGACTTAGAGGATGAAGATCAAGGTTACTATTGTTTAAAAATAAATGTCCACTTTACCTTCATCTTCATCTTTTGGTTAACTTTGCGATCTTTTGTTATGTATATCTGAGGTGCATGTATTCCTTGGATTAACTAGGTTTCCTTCATTGCCACTTGTGTTCACTAACACGGGTACCGGTATTATCCTCATGGAAAACCTTGGATATTTTGATGCCTGCCAAGTCTCTGAATAGACAATAAAATTCTTCACATTATTTTGAATTTACAATTTCCTTTTATATTGATAGTCTTCATGTGGCTACCATTCACTAATACACAAATAAAACTATTCCCATTCATTTTAGAAATTATGGGAACCCCTAAGTTAATGGAATATGAGATCTGTAAAAATGTTCACTTATGTAATAGGTACACATATGATTTTTAAAATTTAATTTTCTGCCCTGGCCTGCTATGTAGCTCAGTTAGTGAGAGCATCTTCCTGATATACCAAGGTTGCAGGTTTGATTCTGGGTCAAGGCACATATAAAAATCAACCAATGAATGCATACATAACTCGAACAACTAATTGATGTTTCTCTCTCTTGAAAAAAAAAATAAATAAATAAAATTTAAGAGTAAATAAATAATTGTTAGTTTGTATGGTAGATTTTATTTTTAGTTATGAAGTTTGGAGGAGCTTTAGATTAAATAGCCTATTTCTTGAGGCAATTCTTTGATAGGATGGATTATAGGAATGGAACAGTAGATACCATCCAGAGCACTTTGGACTGTAAAGGCCGGATGTGGGGCTGTGACAACATAGGATTTGAGGAAGTAATGTTTGGTGTTTAGGAAAAATGATTCCCCAAGAAGTGATATAACATTGAGAATGGTACTCCTGGTAATAGGAAACATATAAATAAATTGCCCCAGGAGGGTTGCTTTGTAAAGATAAGAAGCAATTTAGTTGGAAATGGTTGCTGTGACAAGTATTTTCTTGGGAGTTGCATGTTTTCAGCTGATTGAGATCTCTGTAATCTATTGCCTTTCTTTGCTCGATTATAAATAATCAGCATAAAATAGCATAAACTGCATATCTGCAAGTTTTTTTGTCTCCAAGCTTAGACATTAATCTTCTCTTCTCCATTTTATGAATGTTAGTTGGTGACCTTCATTATCCAGGTGTTGAAATTATTACCAACATACTTATTCAGTCACTAACTGGTTCATGGATTAATGAATTCATTTGCCTAACAATAACTAGTAAATTAAATGGAGGTACTTTGATAAACTTTCAATTCTGTAGGAAACTGATGTGTCTTAATTGTTTTCATTTTTCCATTTAAAATGATCCTGTTTGGTTGGGTAATTTGCACCTTGAAGACCTGTTTTGAAAGAAAAAAATAGCAGAGGCACACTAAAGATTTCTAGATTAAAGGTAACTGTAGGAATATGAGTCTATCAATGATCCTGGGTTAGAATTCTGGACCAGAAGAAAAAATTAAATTGTTGTTAAGGAGATTTACCTATGGACTTATGTTAATATTTTTATGTCTAGTTTAATGTCAATGTCAAATTAAAAATGAACACTTCCTTTTTCATATTATCATACTGATATTGGGCAGTGGCCACCCTGATTTGCAAATTCATTTTCCAACTCCCTTGAATTGATGATCTGGTTCTAATGACGCGACCCTTTAATACAGTTCCTCATGTTGTGGTGACCTCCAACCATAAAATTATTTTTGTTGCTACTTCATAACTGTAATTTTGCTACTGTTAATGAATCATAATGTAAATATCTGTGTTTTCTGATATATATATATATAGTGTCCCAAAAATGTATACACAGCACTTTGAATAATTATAAAGGCAGTGTTTATTAAAATATGTTTCATTTTCAAAATTGAGCTATCAGTTGTTAAAGTATGTATTCATTTTTTGGAACATCCTTTGTGTGTATATATATACACATTTAGTGCTTTATTTGTTCCTTCTTAACTTTTCTTATTCTTTAGGGGCTACCTCAGGCCACATACTCAGCAGGTCATCTTTCTTAATCCGATGTCCCTCCACTGAGCTCTCATCATGGTAACTATTATATAAACATTAAATCATTGTTAATTGACTGAAAGCTTATTGAAGTTAGGGCTGTGCTTTTTGTTTCCCTGGCTCCTGGCATTATTCTTGGTACATATAAGTTCAATACTGATCTAAAATAAGGATGTTAAGATATAATTTAAAATATTTTTGGTGAAGCAATTGAGGGAGTTGCTTCAAAGCATATTACTTTTCCAAGAAGTGGTAGGTGCTTTTCAGTAAGCTAGATTTTCATAGGCAGTTTTATAGCTCCAGCCATTCATATTGGTTTAAAAGACTTTAGTGTGGACAGTCATACACAATGGTTTCAAGACTGAGTGTGGATGACTCAGTACTAATCCATCATTTGTTTTCAAAAATTAACTCAGATGTACCCATACAAGAGTCACTAAAGACATCTCTGTACTTCAAGAACCAACATTTTTTCTTTGTGAATTTACTTTATCAGTACTTCATTATCAGATCTGTAGGAACAAATTATGGCTGTAAAAAATGTATCTCACATTTTTAAAAGATTTCTTTCAATTCTAATGATGTTATGGGGAGGCAATTGCTGTTACACTCACATAAAATAGTATTATAAAACAACAGTAAATGCCCACTAGAATGTAAATTTGATTTAATGAATTGATGTAATTATGTGGATAAATTGAGATGCTCATATACGGCATTCATTAATTAAACACACTCCTCAACAAAACTGATTTGGAATGCAATGCCATTTGTATTTGTGATTTAAAGTTAAGATGATTTTGTTTTATTTTTTAAGTAAAATCATATTATGGGTTGATGCAATGAGAATAATACCAAAAGATGTGGCAACATTTGCTAGAGCTAAGTGTCTGTGAGAGAAAAAGAAATAGGTTATAATGGGGAGTAGTGTGTGTTATTTACATAGAGCCTGAGAACACAGATACTGGGGAATGATTCCTTGTTCTTTCACAGAGAGGGTAAATGTTTTCCATTTGTGTAGCATTCCACTTTCATCTTAAAAGTGCTGTAAGCCATATGCATTTAAAGTAGAAGCAAAGAAAATTATGCAAGCAATTCTGTTTTATTTTTTATTTTTTCATCCTTAAATAGCCAGTTAAATACTAGTGGGGGATGTGTGCCCGTTAGGCCCTGTACAGCTTCTCACATTGAACACCACTATCCTCATCCCTATCAGGTTGACTCTGATGGAGTACTAGAGGCCTGGTGATTCGTGCACCCGTGGGGTCCCTTGGCCTGGCCTGCGGGATCGGGCCGAAACTGTCTCTCTGACATCCCCTGAGGAGTCCTGGATTGCCAGAGGGTGCAGGCCAGGCTGAGGGACCCCACTGCTGCACTATCGGGGCCAGGGAGAGACCGCTGGAGGGCTCTAGGGCGTGTCCGGCCCTTCTTGCTCAGTCCCAATTGGCCAGACCCAAACAGCAAGCTAACCTACCGGTTGGGGCATCTGCCCCCTGGTGGTCGGTGCACTTCATAGCGAGCAGTTAAACAGCCTTAGCATATCATCATTAGCATATTACGCTTTGATTGAAAGGCCGATCTGTCGACTGGACACTTAGCATATTAGGCTTTCATTATATAGGATTGTACTTATTGGGGTGATATTCTTGAGCAAATTACAAATATCATGAAATGTCACCAAAACATAACTTTACATCTATAAATGTAATTAGAAATAAGTAAATTTATATCCAGAAAGTAAAACTAATAATTATGTTTGTCAGTACTACTGAGTGCCTGAAACCATTTCAGGAACTATCCATGGGTTAGTTCTAAGTTTCTTAGCTGCCTTAATGGCTAGGGGATATTATTCTAAAAGAATGCAGTCCAGGTGAGTGCTTATATCACAGAACTTTAATCGCACATTTCTGTGTTTGTGGACAGAATTAGGTTTTTAATAAAGGCTTAAGGCATTCTGGTAGTATGTAATTCAGAAGGTCTGCCTGACAATTGAGGTACTAGATGAGAACAAACTGTAATGTAAGAGTAAGGGAATTTTTATTTATTCACTCTCTTTGATCCTCAGGTAATAAGTACTTTAAATTATAGAACTAAGTTCATATTCTACTTCACTTTTCTATCTCATGTTTTTAACTTGGCACAGCAAACTTAGCTCATCACCGACTTCCAGCTTGGAATTGTTGTCCATTACTGTTCTATATTTCAGTAGAATCAGTCAGAAGACCATAATCCTAGTGGAAGGATGTGACCAATTGCTTTAAAAATAAATGATACTAGAACTGAATTAAGAAAAAAGGAGGTTCATTAAAACTCTGTAGAAGAACCCTCATCAGTCTCCCCATATTGCTTTTGACAATGCTGGAGAGATGGGTAAATATGTTTATTTTTGGAGCCAACCAATCTCTTTTAACTTAGACTGTAGGGCGAAGAAAGCAATAACATTTTCAGAGAGCTCTCTCTCAAGTTTAGTGTGAGTAAGCTGAATTACTTCCTTGTATTAGGAGATGCTTCCTATTCTTCACCTTGGACAGGTTTTTTTTTGTTTTTTTTTTCAGAATTAACACAAGGAAAAAAAATACTTACGTTTTGGGACTATTGATGCACTTGAATTTTTAATGAATAATATATGTGAACTAAAGCCTTAATAAAGCAAGGTTGACTGAGTCTGATTCATCTTTTTAAATATCATGAAGACCATTACAATTTGATGTTTTAAAATAAAATTTATCAAATGCACTGTTTTATTCTCTGTATAAATATATATTTATAAATAGCTTAAAATATCAACCCTCCCCTTCAAAATTAAAAAATTTGGAGCATTTGATCTTAACTGTATTTCCTTTGACTCATTTGAAAACATATTAGAGGAAAAAAAAGATAAAAGAGGGTTTCACTCGACAGGTTTTCTTTTGCTTTACAAAATAAATTCATACTGAAAAGCAAAATCAGAGTGTGAGATTGTCTCTCAGTTAATGGGACACAAAAATTGAAGAACCTTTCAAAAAAAGGGATAGAAATATATTAAAAATATCTAAAGGATATTGAAATTATTGGAATGAAATGCACACAGAATCCAAGTTCAAGTTACAAGTTAGATTTCATGGATGAAATATGCCTACTTCTCTTTCAGTGGTCAACTCTCTGCAGCACTTCCCCTGCTCTCATTTTATCGCTATGATTTGCTTTCTATTGATGGGTACTTGTCTCTCATCCAAAACAGTCCATGCCCCTCTTTTGCATTTAAGTGGCAGCTATTCGGGAATGGATGCCATGTGAAGAAAATGGGAGCTTGTTCTTTCACAGGGAGGGTAAATATTTTCCATTTGTATGTCATTGCACTTTCATCTTAAAACTGCTATAAACCGTATACATTTAAAATAGAAGCAAAGAAAATTATGCAAGTAATTCTGTTTTATTTATTCACTTGGCTGGGAGGGGTGATAGTTATTGTAGTCAAGTGTGGATTACATAAAGTTGAAACTAAATATTCAGATGTAGGAAACAGGTGAACTATGGGATGCACAGGAAGGTATAAAAATACCATTTTCTATTCAAATTAATGATGAAATAAATTTCTAGGCCCAAGATGGAGCCACTCCTGCCTGGGATGCCAGGTCAGCAAACCTAAACCTGGATAACATTCAGGTCCCTCCAAATGATGCCACTGACCAGGCATCCAATCCCCAAAGGCCAAGCCAACTCCTTACTTCCGTATTCCTTATTCATTTTCTGTTTTCTCTTCTTTGTTCCTTGTTGTTGTTTTTTTAAAAAATTATTGATTAAGGTATTATATATCTGTTCTTATCTCTCCATTGCCCCCCCAACCTCCCCACTCACCCCCTTTTTGTCTGTGTCCATTTATTAGGCTCATATGCATGCATACAAATCCTTTGGTTGATCTCTCCCACTTACCCCCACCCTCCCCTACCTTCCCTCTGAGGTTTGACTGTCTGATCGATGCTTCTCTGTTTTTGTTCATCAATTTATGTTGTTCATTATTTTCCATAAATGAGTGAGATCATGTGATGTTTATCTTTCTCTGACTGGCTTATTTCACTTAGCATAATGCTCTCCAGTTCCATCCATGCTGTTGCAAATGGTAAGAATTCCTTCTTTTTACTGCAACGTAGTATTGCATTGTGTACCACAGTTTTCTAAACCACTCATCTGCTGATGGGCATTTAGGCTGTTTCCAAATCTTAGCTATGGTAAATTGTGCTGCTATGAACATAGGGGTGCATATATCCTTTCTGATTGGTATTTCTAGTTTCTTGGGATATATTCCTAGAAGTGGGATCACTGGGTCAAATGGGAGTTCCATTTTTAGATTTTTGAGGAAACTCCATACTGTTCTCCACAGTGGTTGCACCAGTCTGCATTCCCACCAGCAGTGCATGAGGGTTCCTTTTTCTCCACATCCTAGCTAGCACTTGTTGTTTGTTGATTTGTTGATGATAGCCATTCTGACAGGTGTGAGATGGTACTTCATTGTTGTTTTGATTTGCATCTCTCAGATGATTAGTGAAATTGAGCATGTTTTCATATGTCTCTTGGCCTTCCTTATGTCTTCTTTCGAAAAGTATCTATTTAGGTCCGTTGCCCATTTTTTGATTTGGTTGTTTATTTTCCTTTTGTTAAGTTGTATAAGTTCCCTGTAAATGTTGGAGATTAAACCTTTTTCAGTGATAACATTGGCAAATATGTTCTCCCATACAGTGGGCCTTCTTGTTGTTTTGTTGATGGTTTCTTTTGCTGTGCAAAAGCTTTTTATTTTGATGTAGTCCCATTTCTTTATTTTCTCTTTAGTTTCCATTGCCCTAGGAGCAGTATCGGTGAAGAAGTTGCTTCAGCATATGTCTAAGATTTTGCTGCCTGTGGATTCCTCTAATATTTTTATGGTTTCCTGTCTTAAGTTTAAGTCCTTTATCCATTTTCAGTGTTTTTGTGTATGTTGTAAGTTGGTGGTCTAGTTTCATTTTTTTTTTTTTGCATGTATCTGTCCAATTTCCCCATCACCATTTATTGAAGAGCCTGTCTTGATTCCATTGTATATTCTTGCCTCCTTTGTAAAATTTAATTGAGCATAGTGGTTTGGATTGATTTTTGGGTTTTCTATTCTATTCCATTGATCTATGTGTCTGTTCTTGTGCCAGTACCAGGCAGTTTTGAGAACAGTGGCTTTGTAATACAGCTTGATATCTGGTATTGAGATCCCACCTACTTTGTTCTTCTTTCTAAGGATTTCTGCAGCTATTCGTGGTCTTTTTTTATTCCAGATGAATTTTTGGAGAGTTCGTTCTAGGTCTGTGAAATATTCCATTGGTATTCTAATGGGGAGTGTATCGAATCTATAGATTGCTTTGGGTAGTATGGACATTTTAATGATGTTGATTCTACCAATCTATGAACACAGTATGTTCTTCCATCTGTTTATGTCTTCCTCTATCCCTTTTTATAGTGTCCTGTAGTTTTCCGCGTATAGGTCTTTTACCTTCTTAGATAAGTTTATTCCTAGGTATCTTGCTTTTTTTGGTGCGATGGTAAATGGGATTGCTTTTTTTAGTCTCTCTTTCTGTAAGTTCACTTTTGGTGTATAGAAATGCCATAGATTTCTTGGCATTAATTTTGTATCCTGCTACATTGCCGAATTCATTTATTAAGTCTAATAATTTTTTGATCGAGTCTTTAGGGTTTTCTATGTACAGTATCATGTCATCTGTGAATAAGGACAGTTTTACTTCTTTTCCAATTTTGATGGCTTTTATTTTTTCTTCTTGTCTGATCACATTCCTTATTCTTTATCCAAGGAAAGCTTCCAGACTCCTGCCCCATTTGCAGTTCTCTGAACCTTGGGACCTAGGACTGTGTGCCTCATGAAATGTTAAATAAAGTTTGTTGTATCCTCTCTTAAAAGATAAACTGAGGCATATTAAAAGTTTTAAGAGTTCATCTGAGCAAAAATAAATTCAAATTGAGCAGCATCCAAGCTCATAGAGAGGAGGGCCAAGGAGCTGTACTAGATGAAAGACTTTTA
Source organism: Eptesicus fuscus (assembly GCF_027574615.1). Lineage (NCBI taxonomy): Eukaryota > Metazoa > Chordata > Mammalia > Chiroptera > Vespertilionidae > Eptesicus > Eptesicus fuscus. The sequence continues at coordinate 37,587,965 of NC_072478.1, read as the reverse complement.
TAGGCAGAAGGGAGCAGGAACAAGAAAATTATGGTATAAAAAAGATAGGTTGGTTATTGCAAGGTTACTTCCCTTTAGGGATGGCTGGGGTCTATCAGGCAGATTACCTCACTCACTAGTGCTGATTAGGCAACTCCTGATTGACTGTTTTAAGATTCCTTTGCTGGAAGAGCCGAAACCATAATTATGTTAAGCCTGGGCTTGGTGATATGGGGCTTAGAATAAGGGATTCCACTTGGGGCTTTTTGTCTTGTTCTAATCACACCAAAACTATATTCTTCTTCAATCATTTTTTAATAGCATTTACCATAGATCTAACTCAAATATCATCTTTCTTCATATATATTTTGTATAAATTTTTAGCAAAGAGACATTGTGTAAAGAAAGTAACAAAATGAATTCTTTATACCAGTGACTTTCAACTGCTGTGCCACCGGAATAGCATGTGTACATTTTTGCATTCCCACCAGCAATAAATACGTTTTACCAGCATTTATTGTTGCCAATGGTTTGAATTTTAGCCATCCCAATAGTTGCATGGTATAGCTCATTGTTTTTTGTTTTACTTTTTTAATTTTATTTTTCAATTCTAGTTGATATTCAATTTTATTTTATATTAGTTTCAAGTGTACAGCATAGTAGTGAGATAATTATATAATTTACAAAGTGATTTCCCCATAATTCCAGTACCCAATGGGCACCATACATAATTATTCCAATATTATACAAATGGTATTTTATTGTTTTAATTAGCATTTCTCTGATGACATATGATGTTGGACATCTTTTCATGTAAATTTGCCATCTGTTAATGTTTTTGGTGAGGTGTCTGTTCACATCTTTTGTCTCTTTTTTTAATTGAGTTATTAGCTTATTTTTGAATTTTCTATATTCTTTAAACATTTTAGATACTAGCCCCTTATCAGACATGTGTTTTGCAAATATTTTCTCCCAGTGTATGGCTTTTCTTTCTTTTTTTATATTTCCTTTAGTGTCTTTAGTAGAGCAGAAGTTTTAAATTTTAATGATGTGTGACATGATTTTTTCCCTTTCATATATCTCATGGTATTAGATCTAAAAAGCCATCACTAAACCCAGATTCAGCAATAGGCAGAGAACCATTTCAGTGATGTTCAGGTTTCTCTCTATGTCATTCTCTCTATGTCATTTATAGATTCTCTCTATGTCATTTATAGGAATATTATTGTTTTGCATCTTACATTTAGGTCTATAACCCATTTTAAGTTAATATTTGTGAAAGGGGTAAGGTGTATATCTAGATTCATCAGGTTGGGGGGGAGAGCATGGGGATGTCCCTTTGTTCAAGTAGGATTTGTTTTAAAGACTACCCTTATCCTTTCTGTATTGGCTTGCCCTTGTTCCTTTGTCAGAGATCAGTGGACTATATTTGTGTGGGTATATTTCTGGAATTTCTGTTCTCTTCTTTTGATGGATTTGTCTATTGTTTTCTTAATCTACATTGTTTTGATAACCTTCTAGTAGGTATACTGCATATGCATGCACATATAGACCATGGGTGATTAGTTAATAAAGGCATACGTGAAAATAAATAAGTGGACACATAGCACATATTCTAAAGCTTCTGGTTGAATGTTAGTATACAAACACATATGCATGTACATATTGTCATGTGTATAAGAAAGTGGAAAAACTAAGTATCTGGATTCTAATGAGCAAAAGATACATTACCAAATGCTGTTTTAAAATGGACACTGATAATGATTTTTTTGCAATTATAGTTTCCTGGGTTTCTCAGTATTTATTCAAAAAGAATGTGTTGAGACACATTCCAGTGTGGGATATTACCGAGAAAAATATTTACTGTAGAATGAAGGATTAGAAGGGATTTTCATACAGCACAATAGTATGAAGTTTGTTCATGAGAATGCAGGGGAAGAGCAAGCCATCGGGATGTGGCAGGGTCCACATAACAGAGAAAATCTTGGCTCTTAATTCCAGGAGAGCCATAAGGAGTGGGCTGATAAGATTCAGCAATAGGCAGAGAACCATTTCAGTGATGTTCAGGTTTAGCACAGGGAAAGCTAGTGTTGGCTTAATCCACTGGGAGTCCTGGAACATAAATATCAAAATGGAAAGAAAAAAAAAAGATTAATGATGTGATTGTATGGAGAAAGAGAACATTGTCTTTTTTTGTAAGGTGTAGAGAAGTAGACAGGCAAGATTTGGTGAGGCTGTTATTTTGAAGGTTGATGATAAGGCAGTTTGTTCATTTGGTAATCTAAGGTTACAGTATATCGAAAATGAGGTACTATGTAGTTAGCACATTTAATTTGAGGTGAAGCAGGGGAAACTTCTAATACATGGAAGGGGGTGGAGGTATGGGAAACCCCATTTATACCAAATTATAACAGAAATTAGTGAACTGCACCTATGTCTCATCTGGTTCAGAGCTCAGGCTAATACCTGAAATTGTTCAATAGCTATCACTGAAAGGTATGAATATTTAGATCAATTAAGTGAAAGAAATGGGTAATGTAATCATATTTATGACATCCCAATATCCTTTTTCAGCTATTAGAAATACTGGAATATACATATTTTTTTTGTTTCTAGTGTTCAGTTCTAGGCATGAGAAAGCAATATATGTAAAATATTAAAAAATAAATATATTTCTCTGAAATTGTGCACTGAAAAACATCTGTAAATATATGAATTAGACAGACTAAATTTTATAACCATTTTAAAGTATAAACAATTATCTTCACTGAAATAACTAAATATATTATTGTGTTATAAATCATTTGTTATTATATAATGTTAAATTTAGGAAAAGCTAACAAAGAAGTTTTAAATGTTTGTTTTTTTTTATTTTATTATTGACAGTTGAACTTATTTTTGAAGTAGAAAATTCCAAAAATCCTAGGTTCTCTTAGGAAGAAGTGGAAATAAGGGAATAAGAATTATTAGGTGTTTATTAGAGTGCAAGCACTATGATCTTTCTTTTTTAAATTTATCTTTATTGTTGAAACTATTACAGATGTCCCCCTTTTTCCTCATTGAGCCCTCTCCTGTCACCCCCCCACCTTCACTTCTCTATTGTCTATTGTCAGTTTATTTTGTTCATTAGAGTCCACAAATAAGTGAGATCATGTGATACTTGCCTTTCTCTGACTGAATTATTTCCTATTATATAAATTTCCTGATTAATCCTAAGCAGCAGTTCTATGAAATATGTATTCATGTAAACACGTGAGATCTATAGAGTTTTAAAATGCTCAAGGGCTTTTACCAACTTAAAAACAGTTTTATGCACAACAATTTGATGCTTAAAAATATACCCATACCATTACTTAAAATTAAATCTTTTTCTTATACTATTTTCTTCACAATTCCCAAATTCAAATATATTTTCCTTCTTAGGTTTTTTAAACTCAGGAATATGCATCTCTGTTTGGAAGCATAAGAGAAATTCTTACAGATTCCAAATATTGACTGAAACTAATAATATCATATTCTTGTTCACATGTATACAAACATTAAACTCAGTATAAACTCTTTATACTCCTTTTACACAACTATGAAATCAAAGGACTGTATAAATCTTATACCAAACTAGTGCCCCGGTGCACGGATTCATGCACATTGAAAGGAAATTAATTAGAAGGTGGCCAGCAGGGCAGGGCTGGGTGAGACGGGCTGGACATGCCCTGGAGCCAACCTCCTGTGGTCCCTCCCCGGCTGGCCGCACCTGGGGCGGTGCTGCGGCTTGAAGGGCATCTGCAGAGTGAGCGAGGTCCCTTGGCAGGTGGGGTCCTTCTGCCTGGCCTGTGGAGATGGAGCCGAAACTGGCTCTCTGACATCCCCCAAGGGGTCCTGGATTGCTAGAGGGCAGTTCTCGGGTGATGCACCCTGGAATCGTGCTCCTACCTCTCTGGTTCCAGGTTTGTCACCTGAGAACCGCCACTGCCAAGTCACCGCAGCTCGGCAGCTTCTGTGTTGAGCATCTGCCCCCTGCTGGTCAGTGCACATCATAGCTACCAGTCAGACAGTCAAATGGTCAGATCGTCACTTAGGCTTTTATATATATAGATAACATATTAATAAATAATATTCAAATTAAAAAACAGTGTTAAGAGTAAAATTAAAATGCAGAAATGACATCTTCACTTACAATGTGAACTATGCTAGCTGTAAGATTTAAACATTTTTTCCATATAGATATTGATATTTCATACAATTGATGGTAGGTAGCATAAATGCAAACACGGGGACTAATACTCTGGAGCAGTGTTTGATTATACAGTGATCATCTATATATCTATAATATGCTGTTATTATTTGCATTATGTTCTAAATAAAAACATTTTAAAAATTACAAAATGCTCATGTACTTCCAATAATACATATCTAGGCCCTAAGAATTCCTAAGAAGAATATTCTTTCATGACTAGCATGAGCTGTCTTGAGTAATGTTCCTTGTGGCCCCTCTTGGAGGTACAGAAACAGGTTGTTTTGTGGATTCTCCAAGACTACCCTTAGGCTTGATCACCCACCAGAAGGATACATGGGACTCAGAAAAAGCTGTTCCACTCAGTTTATTACAACAAAAGGGTACACATTCAAGTTAGCAAAGGGAACAGGCACATGGGGTGAAGTCTAGGAAGAAAGGAGTATAAGTCTCCAGGTATCCCCTCCCAGTCAATTTGCACAAGACTCACTCCCTTCTCCCAGCAATGGTGTGTGACAACACAAGTAAAGTATCATCACTTACATGAGTCTTGGTGACCAGAATTAGGGGTCTGTCACCTAATCCTGTGGTGACTTGGTTACTCATACTCCAGCTCCATGGCTACCTCTCTCTTACTCTCTATTGTCCCTGCCCCCTTCCAATACAGGCATTCACCAGAAATCACATCATTGGGATACGTTTATCTAGTGATATTGGTACAGCACGGCCCATAGTCTCAGGCATACCAAAAAACATACTCTTATGAGGTGTAATATTCCAAGGACTCTGAGGTTATAGCCAAGGGGCTGAAGAGGGCCATTCCTTGGATTAAGCAAGATTTAAGCAACTCAGGCCTCCTGGTCAGCTCTTTCCTGCCCATTTGGTAAAGCTATTATTGGATTAAGTAATCCACAGTAACAATTTTACCATATATTGGGCACATAGAGTGTGTCAAGCCCTATTTAAACATTACCGCTTTATTTTTTTTCAACAGAAACAATATTGAATTCATTTACTGATGAGGAAGATGAGAATCAGACAACTTAACTTCCCCATACCACGTGGCTAATAAATATTAGAGCTGGTATTGGAACAAAGTCCTATGTGATTTTATAGTCTTGTGATCTCCACAGTTCTATCCACCAAACAGTTGAGTAAATTAGGCTTTTATAGTCTACGGGGCAAATATCCTGTAAAAGGAAAGGAACTGGAATCAAGCACTATATTGTCATTGCTTTGCTTTAAGCATCCCTGCCACCCAGCTTTAATCATCATTCCTTTAGACTTGCTAGGTTTGAAATCTTTATATTAAGGGGCAAATGACTACCAGAAGAAAGGCTCTGTTTACTTTAAAATTTCTTAGCCCTTTTACTGCTTCTTAACATGTTTAATATATTTTAATGTGCACTAAACATTGGGAATGACACATAGCAAGTGTTTATTATTCTGTCTCCCTTAACAGAATGTTGGATTTTCTTCTGCCAATCAGGTAAATTATGGGTGGATATCGCTGATTCTCTAATGATTGGTCTTGTCTTCATTAGGATGGGTCTATATTGGTTTTGCTCTTTGTTCTAGGATGTGAGCCTTTTTGACATTTCAAGCGAGTGTCTGTAGTGACCCAGTAGGGTCTCTCCAATCTTCTGAGCTAGAACTCCAATGTCTTTTATTGGGACAACCTCTGGTCTTTCCTCGATTGAACTTTCAGCTCATAGCCACAGTTCTGTAGTAGGCTTCACACAGTATCACTCTGCACATATTTAGTTCATATCTTCTTTCATGGAGCCCCCATGAAGACTTATGGGCAACCCTTCTCTTATGCAATATCCTTCCCTCAAATTCCATTCATTAGTGTAGATTCAAGTTCTAATCTAAACCCCCTCAGCTCTGCAACATTGAGCAGAGATCAGTGTCCCATTTTCTGGAAAGTGGACCCAGATAAGAACCCAGGATCAAGGTAGGGTGCATCTCCTCAGTTTTTCTTCCCTCAAAGATCACGTAGAGAAATTGTTTCTTGTTCAATGCTTCAATATCAGGCTTGTGAAATTTGCCCAGTTTTTTAGTCATTTACTGTGGCAAGGCCAAGCCTAAGAACAGTTATTCTGCCAGTGCTGGAATTAGAAGTTAATAAAATAGGTTAATTGACATTTGTAACCTTGCACAATTTGACATCTATTTTCTTTTTTTGATTAAAATCACTCCATTCACACCAGCCCAGTGTGTTTTCCACTTCTCAAATACTTTTGAAACTCAGTGCATTTAAGCTTCTCTTTTCTTGGAATGATTTTTCACCTCTCTTCTGTCAATATGCTCTTATTAGGTCTGCAGACCAAAGTAAAGTGCTAACTCTGTGATGCTCTTCCCAACCACTCACTAAAATCATATGTCATTGATCTATATCATCTGCAGAACTTCACAAGTTTTACAAGCATTTCTGTGTGAATCTGCCTTCCAAAATAATTATGAGACCTAGAAGGGGAATTTCCTTTGCTCCTGTTTAGTAGCATTTACAATATTTTTGATGTTCTTTTTTTTGGAGTGTGATATACAAAGTTGGATGTATTTTTGTCTGATGCTACTGCTTAACTGCCAGCACTAATAGTAGTTAGTGGCCATTGACTACTTAGTATGATCAGCTTTGTTAAATGCTTTGTTTGACTTATTTCATGCATTCTTTCCAATGGCCTCATGTGGTAGGTAGTATATTCTCTATTGTAGAGTTGAGAAATACTAAATAAACACTAGTAGACATGACATTGGGATTTGTTAATGCATGCACTATGAAACAGATTTTGATATTTTGATTAACTCCATTTTATGTAAAAGAAAAATGTCTCAAAATCAATTTTGTAAAATTTCTTAGTGAATGTAAGATAATATGGGTTACTTCTAGAGCTGTTCTGAAGCTGCATGGAGGCAAAATAAAATACAGAATTATATAAATCTGTTATAATATTAAAATAAATACTATTAATTGAAACAAAAGCTGAATAAGTCTCACCTACTTTAGTCTGAAATAACCTGATAATTTAATAATTTGTTTTGGCAGTATTTCAGATTTCTTTGTATTGATAAAATTTTTGATTAATCCTAACTAATTTTAAATGACAACAAAGTTGAAGTAACTTTATGTCAACAAATAAAGTTAGCAAAAAATATAAAAACAAGCAATCAAACCTCAAAAGGGTCATATGGTCAGTAAAAGCCTAACTTGAAACCATGGGCAAAGCTATTTATTACTGAAAAAACAATCAGCCGCATAGAGTCCACCCAGGAGGTGTTTTAGTTAAAATTGTTTAATTTAATGCAAAACAGCATGCATTTTCTGAGCTGTAAATAAGAACTGTCCTTGTTAACATCTGGTATCGATAAACACATTTGTGTTCAGCAAGCAGAGGATCACTTTTGTGAATCACATATTTCCTCAGGCCCCAAGGCAATGAAGAGCTTGCATGATGATTACAATTTGATTGGATTCCAAGTTTTAACCAAATTTGGGATGATCATCCAAAATAGCCCTTAGTCTCTTTAATTTCACATTAGTCTTCTCAGTACTATAGTCTTATGTCCCATTTGATTATTTTTTTTTCTGCTAGTTCTGCTGCCTCTAGTTCCCCAAATCCCACTGAGCCACCCCATTGCCCTCATTAGGCCCAGATTCTTTATTTGCTTACAATTTAGTTGCCACCTCAAAAGGGAGCAACTGCTGTTTCTCCACTTCCAGAACTTCAATGCCAGTGTTCATAGAGGTTACTTTTCATGCATTCCAGTTTCCCTCACCATTTCTCCCAGGGCTCCTTGGGCTCCTTGCAGACACAAGATTCTCATGGAGCTCCTTTAAGGGTGACCACAATTTCCATCTTTCTTTGATAATCAACATACAAATAAAATTGGTCTTTTCAGTTTTTCTTCTAAACCGAGAAGCTGGGCTGTCACGAATGTCACTGGGAGAAATGGGCTGCTGCAGAATATTGACCTGGGACAGCAGAACATATTTTATTTTACACCATCTATCAACTCCCACATGATGTTAAGTGAAGTTCAGAATATGTCAAGCATGAATCAGTTTGTGACAGATGTTCATAGACAGTGACCAAGGGTGGCAGGCAGACCCGTCCATGCTGCACTGTCCAGTTTCAGAATCATAGCGGAGTTCAAACATATTTTGTTTTGCTTTGCTTTTTTGCCTTCTTTCATAGAGTAGAACCAGAAACTCTTGAAATTATGTAGTGTATGGTTCAAGTAAAATAATCAGGATAACCCACTACCTCTTAACTAAAGTTAGCTGCCTTTTAAGTATTATGGTATTAGTGGTGATGCTTTACTATAAACAGAACTGCTTTACCTCTTTTCTTTTTTTATAAAAAGCAAAGGATAATGAATCAGGAAGAACTAATTTTAAATGACAACAAGATAATAATTAAATACCCAGTTAATTTTGCATACAACTTTTTGATGTGGGAAATGCACTAATAAAATTACTGCAAATTAGCCATTGTAAGACAAGATAAACAGGCAAAATGAGACATCTGTCTTAGTTTCAAAATGAAATAGATGCTAAAATTCATTGCCTCTCTCTTTTTGCATTCTTATGATACCCATAACATTAAACTACTTTATATGTGAAGCAGTGACCTACGGTAGAACTATTTATAATCCTTGATTGCTGTTTGTAATACGATTAACAAATATAATATAGGCTAAATATGGGGTGTTCCAGAAATGTATATACACACTTTTAATAATTATAAAGCCGGTGCTTATTAAAATACATTTCATTTTCAAACTTGAACTTTTAGTTGTTTGTGTATACAGTTTTTGGGTATACCCTGTATATATCAGTCACATGTATCCTTGCTAGTATGCTATGATCTCAAGCTATGCTATTCATCGATAAGTAACCATCATTCAAACCAGGACGCTCTTGAGAGTAACAGAGATTACTACTTATGCTCAGATGGGGCAACAAGCATAAACCTGCAATGTCTTGAGAAAACTGGTATAGGTGGTCACCTTACAGCATTGTATAATGGGGTTTCATTGTACTGACCTCTTTCTGTTTTAACAATTTTGCTTTTTTAAAAATTTATGCAAAGTTGCTAACAATTATGGAACTTCAAAGGCAGTCTGCAGTTTCTACTCTGTCTCTTTACATATTCTGTCACTTTTTCTACCTTCTGTTTTCAAATTTCAGAACTTGGAGTTCTTTGAGCATGAAAATCATTGTCTTACTACTAAATAGTCCTGTCTTTTTTATACCAGTGACATAAAATAACTCATTCAAATATATAGTATGATATATTATTATGTTATATATAACATATTAAATTTTTATATATTGCAGGATACTTTTATCAATATAGAAACAAAAATGTTTTCTAGTTTATTTCTCTGCTTGCTTTTATAATTGTTGATGCCATTGGAGTGATTCAAACATAAAGACATAGTTAATGGCTCGTGAAGAGAATTTCAAGAGAGAAAATGATTAACAAATCTAATACATATTGAGAATTATTCTGCGTATGCAAAAAGCCAGTGATTTGTATTTATATCTCAATTTAGTGACCAAAATGATGCTTTGAAATAGGTATTATCTTAATTTTATTATGAAAACCTGAAGTTACAAAAATAGGTGTGCCACATCGCAGAGCTTTTCAGAAGTAGCACTGGGATATAAAACCAGGTTCTGATTCTCACAACTGCATTTTCTACATCTTTGTGTAGGTTGTGTGTATGTCCTATATAGCTACCTCTGAAAAAGAAAATTAGTGATGGCATAAAAACTCTAATCAGTATAATAATAACCTTGAACATAATGATGTTATGAATATGTCCATTAAAATATGTTAGAGATGGAATATGAACTAATTATTATAGCACACTAGAACATAATTTAAAAATTAATCAATTAATCAAGCAAAATATTGTTTTTTAACAATCAATTAATAATTCCCTAATATCCACACTTTAATAAACGGTGCTTCCTGTTACCATAGAACCTACAAATTGATGAGGCAATATGGGCAAGTAATCTTTCCTAAGGGTTGGCTTCATTCTCAGGGTTTCTCAGGAATTTTAAAAACAATTTCAACTATTTCAGTTAATAACAATGCATAATGGAAACTAAATCCACAAGCTTTGGCAGCTCAGAGGACAATAATAAATTTTTACCTGAAATCTCAACTTAGCATGAAAGAACATCTTATTTTCAGACAAATATTTTGTCAAATACTTTGTTAATGGGAAGGGTTATTTTATCCTGATAAAATTAAAGCATCCTTATTTTGTATTTATCTCATAGTAATAACTAACAAAGCCTATTGAGCTCTATCCATACAGTGGTCCATTTGTTAGAAACTTGCTGTTGTAGAAAGGAACCAGTAACACCTTCCAAAACCACCCTCAAATTGTGATGCCTTACATCTAGGACAGAAATCATAAAATAGAAAGGCTTGGCTGCTCCCTTTAGACTAGAGTCGAATGCTTCTCATTAATATTTCCCTTGATTATTTCAGGTCTTTGGATTGTGTGTTTCTGACTGTAAAGCTCTATTGTTCAGCCTGCTCTCTCCCCTCTTAGGTATACCCTGTTTCTGACTGTACTACAACAAGGTTATTTTGTACAAATAAACCAGATGCCGTCTCTAAGTAGATCTCAGAGGATTGCCAGTAATGTGACCTAGATGGTAGAGTTTTGTTTGTTGTTGAACCCTGAAACTGCAGGCATGAGGAGGCTTAAACCTGGGCAGGATGATCACACACCTGTCTTTACATCTTGTGAATCAGATGTGTGTTAATCCTTATACTATTCCGACTGTAACATTACATGTCAAGAAGCAGTTGAGAGGAAGGGATGTTAATTAACACAGGAAATCTGAGAATAGGTCACCTAAAGGGTAGGTGAACGGATTAATTGGAATAGTGAGAACATTGTGTGTTCAAATTCAGAATTTTGCTGAAGCAGGCACAAAATAACAAGACAAGGAAGATGACAAAACATAGAGTGGGAAGAGATTCAGATGAAAGTAGAATTGGAAAGGGCAGAGCAGAAAATAAATGAAAGGTCAGTCCCTACAGAACAGGTTATTTACAGAACCCAGATAAAGAACAATGCAGGGTTAGCATAAGAAATAACTACTAAAAAAGAGAGAGGGCTTCTTTTCCTCCCAAGGAGAAAATAATAGCTATTTGTTACCTAAAAATGAAAAACTCACAATAGCTCCAAGTGCATTTGTCCAATTTAACACCATTTTTACAATGTAATTTTAAGTCCATGCAGACCAGTTTGTCAAAAGTGCCCTGTACTAAGCTGAAAATTAAGGCTCTTGTTCTTAATTTCATTTTCCATCTCAAGGAAATAGTCTGAACAAGCCAAAATAGTTCTGTCTATGTATAATCCTATCATGTAAGGACTTTCAAAGATCTTTATGGTTGTTGGCAGTTGTAAATAATCTATGTTCTTTTGTAAAAAAATATATATATATTTATTATTTTCAGAGAGAAGGGAGAGGGAGAGAGAGGGATAGAAACATCAAAGATGAGAGAGAATCACTGATCACTGCCTCCTGCATGCCTCATACTGGGAATTGAGCCTGCAACCTGGGCATGTGACCTGACTGGGAATTGAATCGTGACCTCCTGGTTCTTAGGTCAACGCTCAACCACTGATCCATGCTGGCTGGGCAGCAATCTACATTCTTTAACAGTTTCTCTCATGACTATTGCCTTCTATCTTGTAGGCCAACAGTCTTTGACATGGCACATTCCCTGCAGAGGAATTAGTCTATAAGGAGACGTAATTCAATGTTTTAATCCCATTAACCCCATCTCTAAACAATTGACCTAGCTCAGGCGTCTTCAAACTACGGCCCGTGGGCCACATGCGGGTGTTTTCGCCATTTTTTTTTTTTTTTTTTACTTCAAAATAAGATATGTGCAGTGTGCATAGGAATTTGTTCATAGTTTTTTTTTAAACTATAGTCCGGCCCTCCAACGGTCTGAAAGACAGTGAACTGGCCCCCTGTTTAAAAAGTTTGAGGACCCCTGACCTAGACAATAATTATAAATGTAAAGAATATTGTTTCTTATTCTGGAGTTCTAATACAGACAATTTAAAATGAAAAATTATATGTTTTTAATAATCTCTAAATGCTTTTAAAATAGTAATACAGTGTTGTTATATTGATAAGAGTTATTTATTTCTCATTTTAATAGTGATAAAATTTGTTACTTCAAGGAATTTAATAAATTATACCCATAAAATTTTACTGATTGCATACCTTCTCTTAGTGTAATTGGGTTAATAACACAAAGGTATAAGCTATAACTTCTGTATTTGAAGAGTTTACAATTGATTTAGGAAGGTAGTTAACAAGCAGCAATTACAAATAACACAAGGCAGTTGGTCCTTACAAACGTTCATAGTTTATACACAAAACCCTATTAATTCAAAAGAAAGGGAGATCAATGGGGATTGTATTGATCAGAGCAAAACTGGTTAAAATACTAAAACACTAAACTGAAAGTTGTGCACTAAAGACCATTTAAGTAGAATAGGTGGCAATAAGAAAGAAAGAATGGTCTAGAAAGATGAATGATGAAGTCAAAGATGCAAGAGTGAACATGTTTCTGTTGTGGGAGTGTGAAAATGGTGGCATGAGGGTTCGGTAGTGCCAAATGATGACAAATGTTCAAAATAGGTGGATGAATTAACAATAAAAATGAAATGTAGATTAAAAGTATCACTAAGCTAAATACACACTCTCACACACACATACACATTGCAAAGTGAGTTTGAGAGAAATCAATAGTCATGACTCCTCCAATTTCTCTAACTCTCTTTCCCCCAAACACCAATTCTTCGGTGGGGAATTGGCATCTAACTCTGTCTCTTTCCCATCCTCTTTCTTCATTCCCTTGGACACCCATCCAAGGCAAGCTATCTATGTATCTAGTAGGAAGGTCCAAACCCTGTGACAATGCTCTATTAGCTAGTAGGTTGAGCTGTACGTATATTCAATGGATGATTAAAGAATTTAGAAAATACTTTTTCTATATGAATATTACCTATTTTTCCAGGCTTCTCTCTTGCTAAAGATGTCAAGAAAGTTAGCTTAATGTTGCCAAATTTATCCATTTTGCCCCCCAATTTCTGCTTTTGTGAAGCAAAAAACTTCCTGGTTCCATCCTAGGAGTAGCTTCAGAGGGACTGAAATTAAGGACAATTTTTGTTTGTTTAGTATTACATAAAATCACATTCACTAGGTCCATATGTGGAACAAAAACTAATAAATGCAAATGCTTTCTGTAATTGCTTTCTTTCTCTGGAAAACAAATCCCTAACAATATAAATCTGACTTTTGAGAATTACTTTCCCTAATCTCCTTTGTTTTACCCTCTTACTCCACTGATACCATCTGTTGGTTTTTCTCCCTCCTTAGACTTTGTCTCTTTTATTAGAAATATGTTAAATTTTTTCTTGGGTGTTCTTGCTAAGCCTCAATAAATAAACGTAATGTTCTTTCCATATATTAAAATTCTATGAATATGAAATTTTGACCATAGTTTTGTTTTCCTTTTTCATGTCTTTGTGTCCTCCCATTTTGATTATGATTTACAGTATTCTTAGTCTAACCGCACTCACTTTTAATAAAACTAGACTAATAATCAAAGCAGGACTAATATGTTAATGGGGAATAAAATTGTTTCAAGGAGTCTGATGGTTGTAGAAGTAGCTTCAATGAATGGACTATGGCATCAACCCTAAGAGTAAATTGGTAATGCTTTTGGTCATTTGGCAAAGCATTCATTTTGGAACCAGTTCTAGAATGCCACTTGTCAGTCTAGCTGCTTCAGTTCAACCCCAGATATGTTTAGTTTAAACTGTCATGTACTTAAAAAAAACACCTTTAAAATTACATTTTAATGCCTTTGAGGGAACATGTCTTTTTTCAGCTCACTGGCATGCCTATTTATTGTTGCCCCACTCACTTGCCAGCCTGCTTCATTTCTTTAAGGTAGAAAGTACAAAACATTTAAGAAATAAAAACAAATAATAAAATGAATAATTGAGCTTATAGTGAAGAAAGATACTTAAAAAAACACACAAATTCAAAATGCATTTTCTAAAAACACCTGGTCATCATAAATTATACTTGTTTATCTGTGTTACTATTGCATCAAAGTAGACAGTCAGTTTAGTTAAGCCTGCTATAAAATTACCAACTAGTTAATTTACCTTTCTATTTGGCTTCATGTAAAACTAATTACAGATAAAGAATTTTGAAAATGTATGATTTTTCTCAAACCTGGATTGATTATATAAAAAAAAAAAAGCATTTAAGTTTATAAACCCAAAAGGGTTTTGTATTTCTTTCTTTTCTTTTAGTGTCATCATAAATTTTTAAAAATTTATCTTTATTGTTTAAAGTATTTATATTTCTTATGACCATGCATAGATAATTTAAGCATCTCTATAGTTTGGAAATATATTACATTTATAACATGGGGTTATATGGGCCCTGAAGGCTAGGGTACTTGGCAGATCATTTTTATGCAACTCTTCGGGTTTAGAAGAACTAGATCAGAAGTTGTTTTGGTGAAGAGACCCAAGTTGCCAATAAATATGATGAAATAAATGATTTCATCACAAGGATTGTTAGGAAATACCATTGACTAAAAGAAGAGAGACTATAGTAATAGAATCATGTGGATTGTCCTAATTGAAATCTAGGAGAAGTCAGATGCCATGACCTTTCCATGTGCATTGTAGGTGACAGGAAAGTCACAGAAATGTGATTTCCTCCAAGAATATCCAGGTTCCATTAAGTCCAAGAAATAGGAAAAATAGTCATTTAGCATCTACTGTATTCTAGGCATAGTTTTAGAACTTCAGAATACTCAGATGACTGAGTCTCCCCTTTCCGTGAACTTTATATAATTTAATGGAGAGAGAAACAAGAAAACAATCAGTAGAAAACTGAGGAATACACATATGAAATCAGAACACAGAAGGAACACTTAAAACTGGCTTATCAAGAATGGTTGGGGTATTTTTATAAGAGACATATGAAAATCACATGTTTGAAAGTTGAGATATGAATAAAATGTTTCCAGGTGGACTTTTCAGTTAAAGGGTGGGGATGGAGGGTGGTTGAAACATCTACACTAATAAAAGAGAAATATGCAAATTGACCATACCTTCGCAACACCTACCTGCCAATTAGGAGTGAGTATGCAAATTAACCCAACAAAGATGGAGGGTTAATTTACATACACAGGTGCCAAATGGCCAGGGGTGGGGCGGCTGATCAGGGCCTCTGGGCAATGTGGGAAGGTGGAAAGGTGGCTCCAGGCCGGAGCGAAGGCAGTGCCGGCAGCCAGAGGAAGGAAGGCCCATTCTTGCATGAATCTTCATGCATCGGGCCTCTAGTTATAATAATTTAGGCAAATAAAAAAGCCATAGAGGTGTGTGAGCATGGTAAGTGAGGGAGCTAGTATAGCATGGTTGAAAAATAAAATTCATGAGGTTTGGTGTAGAAGGAACTGGACAAGTAGGGAATCATAAGGTCATGAAGGACAAAAAATTTAGGTTGATGTCATAGGCAATGGAAATCATTACAAATTTGGGGGGTGAATACCCACAGTCTGACAAGTGGATTAGAAAGCTCTTGTTGGCTACAGAGAGATGGCAAGACTGAAAAGGGAGAACTCTGTAAAAAGTATGAGGTTATTTGGATTATATGTTGCTGTGACTCCCATGAAAAGCTTGGAATAGAGTTTGATAATTGATGGGGGAAGGAGCTAAAAAATGGGGACAGAGGGATAAATGAATTATTGGGGCAGGAGCTGTGGATGACTGTCAGTGATATTGAGGCATCTGCATTCTTCTAGGTTTCTCTTAGGATGGTCCACACAACTCTCATACTGTGGCCTTTCTCCTTTTAGCCATGGGTATTTCCTGATAATTCTTGTGATGGATTAACTTATTTCATCACATTTATTGACAACTTGGGTCTCTTCATCAAAACAACTTCTGCTCTAGTCCTTCTAAACCCCCAAAGCTGCAGAAAGATGATCTGCCAAGTAACCTAGCCTCACAGTGCTTATATCACCATATGCTACAAATGTAATATATTTCTAAAATTTAAGATGCTCAAATTATTACATCCCCATATTATTGTTCTGAGTGTATTTTTGGTGATGTTGTTTCAAATACCATTTCCCTAGAGGCTGTCTTCTAGTGATGCTGGAATATCCTTAATTGTGAATAATTTCTTCTTATGAACAGAGGACATTTAAAAGGAGAATAATATATAATAACTCTTCTATCTAAGGTTACTTGTTCTTCCTCACACTAGAGATTTTACTCCTTTTCAAACAATAAAAACATAGTTACACATGACTACTTTTTACTCAATCACAAATGAGATTATGACTATACAGATGGGTGGTGGATTGGTGAATGACATGTATTTCTGGGGATATCGATTTACTAGTAAAGATTCTCTATAGGATTGAAAATTGAGATTTATTTTCATTAACTAGCCTACTTTCCATATTAATACAAATGTGTTTGTCAAATAAATATCTATTGCAGATTGTTTTTATCAATATAATGTTTTGTGACTATGTTTCAAAGACTTTCTTATGATTATAGCCTTGCATATTAACTTGAACTTCAGTGAGAATGTATCAGTATTGCTCATATTATTATAGTAAAGTGCTTCTTTAATAATGTCCACTTATACTCAAGGTAAACTTCAAAGTAAAAAACAAGTATAGGAAAATGTAGTGGGACACAGGAATTATTGACTTGCATACCTTTTAAGGTCTGGTGACAGTGATAGCTTTAGGTGGGTCTTCATTGATTCATATCCTAAGATCTGGGTATCTCTTTATTTCTTTACATAGTTGCATGGCAACCACTTATTGTCAAAAGGGAGTTTTAATACTTATATTCATACACAACCTGATTCAGAGGAATAAAGAGACTCCTTGGCTCAGATCTTCTTGGAAACTTGGAAAACATCTCAACTTTAAAAAATGGATTGGTTGATTGCCCCCTCCTTGAATCTGTAAATGAGGACTAGGGTGGGACAGGTGGATGGGAAGTTTGAATTGTCACGATCCAATCAAGCCCCATCAAAACCAGTGAAGTCTCACCCAAATCTAAATAAAGCTGAGTGAAGAGAATTTATGCAGTGTCCTAAAAAAATCCAGCCCTTCCTTTGAAAAAGGAAAACATGGATGCCAAATAGTCACCAAAACCAACCAAACCAAACTTCTCCATACAAGCTGAATTATCGACCAAAGAAGTCCATGCATGTATATGAAAATCACTCTCTATATTTTTTATTCCTCTGGCCAGGAGTTTATTTGAGCTAAAATATGCTAGTGCTTTATTTATTCTTTAGACGAGGTGAATTCTGTGATTATTAGACAGTTATTTGCCAAGAAATAAGCTGTTCAGTCAGAAGCATAAAACAAAGAATTTTCTACTTGATCCATGCTTCAAAGCTTTAATGCTTCATGTGATTAAAAAAAAAAAAGGTCCAAAGTTAATTGAGTCCTTAGAATTTAGCAGGTGTTAAATTTTACTAGATGTCAGTGGGCTACTCAATTAAAAAGAAACCTAAGAAACATGGTTTTATAAAAAAGGCATGGACTTTGATTTACATCAAAGGAAGTATAAATTTTTTATAGCTAAGAACTAATGAAAAGTCCTCTGTTCAGTAAAATAGTTTGAAGTCAGGAACAGTTTTGAGATCATGAAGTAAATAAAAGTTATCTGGCCTAAAAGACAAGTGGTTACAAGCATGGCTTTAGTCTTTTATTGGCAAAGCTATAGAATAACCAATTTTCTATCTTTGGATTTATGTCATTATTTTCCAGGAAATTATATATTTATGGTAACTACACAAATTCAAAAGAGTAGTGAAGAACCTGGGAGTTTATGGACTGTCCTGCAGATAATGATATACATTAAATCAATCTAAACTGAATCTACAACAAAATCATCCCATTGAATGAAATTTGGTTTACGAAAGATTAGGTCACTAAATGACTGTTTTTGGATTCCATCACACCGAAAAAACACATTGTTCTGATATTGCCTTATTATAATGATTTTAGTTCTGCTGTCACTGTATTTGGTTGTCTAAAGTGGTGAAAGAAAAATGAGTCACAATGAAAAAAAAAAAAAAGACAAACTTGCTTCTAGTATCACTGCAATGTTGATATATTAACAAGATGGGGGGATTCCCTCTTGTGCTGCCAATTATGATTTTGAATAAGTTGTCATGAAAGTTTGTAGCCGAGCAGTTGCAATGAACAGGTGTGATATAAAAGTCAAGTTATTTTCTGTTGCTCACATACAGTATGTTTTGCAAATATTCTATCACTTTTGGCAATGTAGAAGAATTAAATGAACTAAGTGCTTTCCCGTACTTTGACAGTTAGCATATACTCCCAACTGGTCATGCTAGTGGAAAGTTAAGGAGGAAGACTTTCATTCATTTAAAATTAATTTAACAAGTAATGTATGATTGTTATTTTTAAAAATTACAGAAGGGCAGAACTACCCTAAAGCAAAAGTTAATGTCTCTGTGTTCCTTGTCCGATATTCAACTGCAACTCCATGTCCCTATTTAGAGGCTGTCAGTATTAATCATCTGGATATAAACTTAAGCTATCTATCTATCTATCTATCTATCTATCTATCTATCTATCTATCTATCTATCTATCATCTATCTATGTATCTATTTATCTATCTATCTATCTATAATAATTATTTTGGACTACAAAGTTATATGGTGTTCACAAAAACCCTATGTTTAATTGTATTATTTATCTCCCCTTTAATGATAGCAGCTCTCCTGAGAAGATAAAAATGTTATTTTATTTCTTTCTTTCTTAATTCTAAAAAATAATATTTGTCCTATCATTAACATTATCAATGTTAACAGTGATTGGTATAGAATTTAGTTCCTAATGCTTTAGGCAAATGACATGTATGTTCTGTAGTTCCATTTTTCTGTCTGTTTTAAAAGAAATCAAGTTACTACATGCTAACTCTCTCCTAAGATACGAGATAATGATTGATGAATGAAGAGAACCATGGAAAAACCTGTCATATGGTAACCTAATGCCAATGTTAAATTAAATGTTAAAGAAGACCTTCCATTTATTTTATGATAATAAGCATTATAATTATTCTTTGGCTTTAGTAGTTGTAATTTTCACTTTTAATACTAATTTTTATTACTTATGAATCTAACATATTTTGTCATAAGAACTTAACATCAAACAAATATATAGTCAAATTCTCTGTAGATTTAGGTAATGTGAGGTTCTAAAGAAAGATTAGGAGTTTCCATCACAGAAGTTGTCAAAGCACCACTGCTAAAAGTCAAACTGTCTATTAGTACTAGTATATGCTGCTCATACTCTCTGCAGGGTCATCGTAGTTACACTATTCCTTGTTGGACAATCCAACCTAGCTTGTGATTTCTTATCTTTCTTAGTCATCCAGGCCATCCCTGTTTTTTCCTCATTATCTTAAATTTTATAGGCAATGCTGCATGTTCTCTTTTTGAACTAGCCAGTGATTCAGCCTTTGCTTTAGTATGACTGCTAAACATGATGGAATACTCCTTTTTTCACTTGTTTATACCTAAATTGTTTCTGAGTTTCAGAGCCTTACCTAGGAATGTGGTTTGGAGTCTCACATTCTTTTGCCTGTGGGTTATTTGGAAGACCTCTAGGACACCTGAGACCTACCTGAAGTATGGGGAACATACCCACTGCTTCAATAATTTATCCACATCCACAAAGAATAGGGATTTCTGCGGAAGGGGGCACTATCTGCATTCTTTATCCATGTGTCCACACTCCTTCCCTCCCGCCCTCTTTCTCCCTTCTTCCCTGCAATTCCCTCTCCCCTCTACCTCTCTTTCTACCCAAAGAGTTTGGGGTTGAAACTAAACCAGGACACATCATCATCATTATATTTTCCCAAATCACTATTTTAAATGATTCAGATATACAGTTACTTCATGTTGATGATGCTCAATATTCCCCCTTGGGTGAAACAGTCTGATGTATATTAAGACTGTCACTAAGAATTGTTCATGTATAATTTATAGTCACAATTAAAAAGCATTTTTAACCACGTGTCACAACAAAGTGACAACTAAATTAGACTGTGATTTACTTTCCCATGTGCTGCCTCTTGATTTAGTGTCACTCTAGAGAAATTGATAAACAGCCGTGTGGAGTTAGACAGGGGTCTTAGTCAAGGTGTTCATTCTCCATGTGTGAATGAGGGGAGAGGGAGCTGGTACACATTTCTAACAGGAATAAAATTTAAATTTTAGAATATCTAGAACAACGGAAAAGTATCCCTTTCAGTAATTATAATTTTGATAGGCAGATAAAATTATTTATTCACATTTATGGTATAGTTTCAAATGAAAATGAATGAATAACTGTAGATATCCTCACACACAAATCCCTCTTTTAAATATGAAGAAGCCAAAACTCTTTGATTCAAGGGACAAACTTGGTACTAGATTACCAAAAATAAATTGAAGTGCACACATTGAATTAAACAATTGAATAAAACATTATTCAAGTAAATTCAAAGGGGCACCTTGTCAGACCATGGGTGAAAAAATTCCAAGGTGTTTGTGAGCTTATTTAGGTTGAATCTGCAAAAGACTGATTTTTATCTTAGAAATTTCAACAGTAAAGCAAGGTATATAACTTAATGGCCAATGATACAAGACATGGGAGTACAATAGCTATCCCATAGAGATCATATGACTAGATAGAAAACAATAGTATGAATAGGGAGAAGAAATTGAGAGCAAGAGAGCAATATAAAAATGTTTAAGAGACTTTAAGGTTAATTAACTCGCATCAAAGGTGCCAAGTTTACTCAGTATGGTGTGGATAGTTTTTTCAACAAATGGTGATTAGAAAACTGATATCCATATGAAAAATAAAGAACCTTACCTTTATTTTATTCATACACAAAAATTAACTTGAAATACATTGTAGAATAAAAAACTATATAAAATTTCAAGAACAGCCCTAGCTGGTTTGGCTCAGTGGATACAGTGTCAGCCTGCGGACTAAAGGGTCCCAGGTTCGATTCTGGTCAAGGGCACATGCCTAGGTTGCCGGCTTGATCCCCAGTAGGGGACATGCAGGAGGCAGCCAATCAATGATTCCCTCTCATCATTGATGTTTCTATCTCTCTTTCCCTCTCCCTTCCTCTCTGAAATCAATAAAGATATATTTTTTTAAAAAATATTAAAAACAAATAAAATTTCAAGAACCCAACAGTGGAAAAATCTTTGTGATGTTGGGTTAGGCAAGATTTCTTTGAACAAAACACAGACACACAACATAAAAGCAATGATTAAAAGGATTTTACCAAAGTTAAAATCTATTTTTCTTTGATAATTCACAGTTTAAGAAATAAAAATGGAAGTCACAGACTAAGAAAAAACATTAAAAAACATATCTGACAAAAGAGTTATTTCAAATATATAAATAGGACTTAAAACTCAACAATAAGAAGACAAACAACCCAATTAAGAAATAGGAAAGTTTTGAACAGATACTTCACAAAAAGATATAGAAAGGCAAATAAACATCTGAAAAGCTGATCACCATCACTATTCATCAGTGAAATGCATTTTTTTAAATTTTATTTTATTGTTTAAAGTGTTACAAATAGTAGTACATATGTCTCATTTTTCCCCCCATTAACCTTTCCCTGGCCTCCCCTACCCCCTGGCACATCTCCTCACTCCCCACCCCCAGTGTCTTGTGTCCATTGATTATGCTTATATGCATGCATACAAGTCCTTCGGTTGATCTCTTACCACCCACCCCAACCCTCCCCAGCCTTCCCACTGTAGTTTGACAATCTGTTCAATGCTTCTCTGCCTCTATATCTATTTCTGTTCATCAGTTTATAATGTTCTTTATTATCCATAAATGAATGAGATCATGTGGTTTTTTTTCTTTCACTGACTGGCTTATTTCACTTAGCATAAAGCTCACCACTGTGGAAAACAATATGGTGTTTTCTCAAAAAATTAAAAATGGAACTTCCATTTGACCTAGTGATATCACTTCTAGGAATATATCCCAAGAAAACAGAAACACCAATCAGAAAGGATATATGCACCCCTCTGTTCATAGCAGCACAATTTACCATAGCTAAGATTTAGAAACTGCCTAAGTGCCCATCAGCAGATGAATGGATTAAAAAACTGTGGTACATCTACACAATGGAATACTAGGAACGCTGCTATAAAAAAGAAGGAACTTTTACCACTTGCAACAGCATGGATGGAACTGGAGAGCATTATGCTAAGTGAGATGCATTTTAAATTGCAGTGACATATCCACTAGAATTGCTGAAATACAAACACTATACTAAGTGCTTGTGACGATGTGGAGAAAATGGTATTTTTGTGTTGCTGAAAGCAATACAAAGTGAGACAGCCACATTGAAAAATCGTTTAGTACTTAAACATACACTTGCCATATGACCCAGCAATCCCACTCTAGGTATTCACCCTAGATAAATGAAAATACATATCTACAGAAAGGTGTTGTGAATGTCCCTAGGACCATTATTCAGACTAACTAACAACTAGAGACACAGATATTCATTAACCATTGAATGATAAATGTTTTGGTTATATTTATATTACTGAATAGTAATCAGCAATAAAAAGGAACAAAGTTCGGTACATGGACAACTTGCAGATATCTCCAAAGCATTATCCTATGTAAAGTAAGAAGAAGAAAGATTAAACACTCTGTGATTCCAATTATATGACTTTTTAGAAAAAGCAAACTTATAAATATAGAAATCAAGTCAATGGTTGTCTGGAGCTGGGAATTTAGAGAAGAAAATTGAGTGCAAAATACACAAGGAACTATTGGGGCTGCTAGAAATGTCAATATCTTAATTGTGGTGGTAATTATATAATATACAGTTACCAAAACTGTTCACTTAAAAGAGGGAAATATTAGTGTATGTAAATTATATTATAACTAGAGACCTGAATAACTGTTTTATGTTCAGGAACCTGTCGTAGTCCAAAGAGGGCAAGCAAATGAGTCTCAATATACTTTTTTTTTTTTAGTCAAACAGTATAAATACAGTGAGTATACTTAAGGGATTTATATTATTTTAATTTCTGATATTTTTACAAAGGGAAATTGTATATTTTTGTTACTGGTATTTAAATATTTGAAGTAAATATTTTCATTTCATGATGAACACGTTTAATCATTTAAGAAATGGTACATGTTTCAGTAGATTATACATGTCTTGAAAATGAATTCAAAGGTAATTATCAGTGAAAAGTGACTCTTTATATTACCCACAGCACTAAGTAAGAGTTGCCAATGTTAGTTACTCCTACAACCAGAAGCATTTTAAAACATGTTTCTGTCCTTACTCAAACTTTTTAATTTTCTGGTTACATTATGGCTCTGTGTATTTATGGAGTTTTTCTAGTATCAGTGAACCAGAAACCCTACTTTCTATCAAATAAGCTATGGGTCTGGAAATAAAATTAGAAAACTAATAAAAGTGGAGATGTCAGGGCTCTTGCCATTTTCATAGCAGCAGGAAAATCCTTTATTTGATATATCATAGTCTAGTACTGCTGTTATGATAACAAAATTTATATTACAAATTCCATTTTGAGAAAACATAGCTCAGACACATTTTTTTTTAATTCACCAGTTAGAAATTAGTACATCAGGCTCTATTCATGTAGTTAAGTCACATATTTGTGTATGACATACACACAGAGTAAAGAGGAAACACTAAATGTGAGGAATTTAAATTTGAGAACTCTATTATTCAAATAACATCTGCTAATATTTAGACATCATTATATTCTGAAACTCAAAAAACCTATTATGAAAATATGAACAATTTATGCTAGATTTGTTTCACTTATTGCACAATCTTCATTAAGATAATTATTTTGAGTGAATTTATTTTCAATAGAATTGCTTAAAGAATTTCTCTTCTCTCTCTTTACAAAAACTACTTTCTTCCACATCCCTATTCCTTCTTATGTTTCCATTATTTGATAAGGCAATGCCTGCTCTTGTCCCATGGATGCTCAAGTAGACCAGAAGGACCATTTAATTCTTGGACTAATTCTCTGAATATATAAGGTATTTCTATAACCTTATTGGACTAAATGAAGGTTATGGAATATAATGTCACCATAACATTAATTATTGAATGAAATGAATATTTTCATCTTCAAACCAAATACTCATATAATAGAATTCTATAATAAAAAAGGAATGCAGTTTATCATTTGAGTTTAGTTTGAAGTGCACTGTCCATGCTTAGCAGTTTCTTCATGCATATGTAATACCTGATAAAACTTTCACTTATTGAAAACCATTCCTCAAGTCTCATGCTAGGTGCTATTCTAAAACATTTAAAACATATTCCTTTTTTTGAGATATGGGACCTATATATGAAAATAATTAGATTATTATTAAAGGTAAATACACCCTTTGGTAATACAAGCAAATAATCATTTGAAACTGGAAATTATTAAAAGTCTAGGAGTTTCAAAATATAGGAAGAATATCACATGGTGAGAAGATCTCATATGAATTTCATGTATTATATGATTTTTAAAAAGGACTAATGATTAAAAGATTTGAATGTTTTAAAAATATGAACTTGATTAAAGCGATAATAAAAAGGATTATATTTAATAACAAGGAATGTGAAATAATGGAATAGGATTTCAGAGTACAAAGTGTCTGGAATAGGCTACAAAGATCAAAACAAAACAAAGGAAAGAAATAGGAATTCTGAGACACTATTGTTTGAGGCTGCTATAACAATAGGTTGGCAATTATGGCTTAAATTTGGGCCAAGATAACAACAACAACAACAAAAATAGGGGAACTAATGATGGTACTGGTCCTACTAACAAGTGCTAGTATTCATCCTGTTTAAACCAACATATCCCACACCTTGTAGACTATATTTAGGAAAGCTGGGAAGAGAGATAGGCAATGAAATTCTGCGGACAAGAGACTGTCAGATGCAGGAACAGGGGGCAAGAGCTATGGAAAAGGATTGGACTACCTGCCCTGTCATGGATCTGGAAATTGTTGGCCTTGACCAAAGCCTTCTGAAGAATTCACATATACTCCTCCAGGGCCATTAACTGGATTTCCTCCTCAAAAGAACATCTGTACCCTGAGAAGCTGGCCAGAGTATCCATGAAACTAGCATAGAGATGATATAAACTGAAGTTAATTACAGAAATATTTTTCTTTCTTTCTTTCCCATGACTCCTCCAATATCATCAGAGCGGTTATTCCTGGAGAGTAGAGAGAGCAGTAGGTAGCTGAGGACAAGGTCACATGCATCTCTTCTTAAATCTTTTAGATGCTAGAGTGGGAGACCACAGGATCCAGTGATGGGCAACCTTTTGAGCTTGGTGTGTCAAACTTCGCCAAAAAACTGAGCATAACTCGGGTAGTGTGTCACTTTGAGGAAAAAAACTAACTCCAAGACTCTAGTCGCAAATGTTTCATCCTCAGGAGCAGCAAATCTTTCATCCTCGGCATGCGGCCGCGTGTCATCAGAAATGACTACGCATGTCAGTGCTGATACGCGTGTCATAGGTTCGCCATCACTGGGATAAGCAGTCTACTTCAGATCTCTGGAGCTCCAAACCTGATTAATGATGGTGGAGACGGTCCTCCTTAAATTAGAATTTATTTTGCAATTCTAAACTGGTATACATCTGAGATATCTAAGATATCTGCAAACTAGCAGAGAAGAGAGATTTGAGGTAACAATATGGGAATCACGTTTGGGACGAAGCAAGTTAATATTGTCCCACACAAAGTTTTATAGTCTTTAACAAACTTATTACTCTGGGCGGGGGGGGGGGAGTAAGGGGGGCGTGAATCCATGTACATGGCTGGATTTTGAATAAAAAATAGAGCACAACTGAAACATGCTGACAAATTTATCATTATAGCTCTCTAAGATTGTCTTGGTATAGAATATTTATACAAGTAAAAGAGAAATGACCAGTTCAATTTTAAGTTTGAAGACATGGAGTGAACTTTAGGGGCAGTGTTATACAGACAGCAGGAAATATATAAATCAAAACAGAGAGGTCTTGGCTAGAGATCTAGTATCCATGGTCTAAGAAGCTTAAGAAGACTGAGCAATGTGAGGTAAAAAATACAGAGAATGATAAGGAAAGTGTGTGTGTGTGAACACTTTCTTTTTTAAATATATTATAAATATATATATATATTTATTTCAGAGAGGAAGGAAGAGGAAGAGAGAGAGAGAGAGAGAGAGAGAGAGAGAGAGAGAGAGAGAGAGAGAGGAGAAAAACATCAATGAAGAGTCATAATCATTGATTGGCTTCCTCCTATACACCCTCCACTGGGAATGGAACCCACAACCCAGGCATATACCCCAACAGGGAATTGAACCGTGACCTCCTGGTCCACAGGTCGATGTTCAACCATTGAGCAATGCCAGCCAGACCAGAGCCCTTTCTTATTCAGGAGACAAAAAAAATAGAGGCATATGGAAGGGCATATTATCACAGAGAATAAGTGGAGAGTATTAGGAATTCAGGTGTCTATAAATTTGGGAGTGCAGTAAAAGTCAAGGAGAATGATGAATGCTGGATTTCGTCACCTTGAAGAACAGCTTCATTATATGAAGGAGACAAGAATCTACATTGATGATTTGATGACTGGTGAGGACATGCAGTAATTTCATCGAGGAGGTTGAATCTGAAGGCAAGGAGAAGTAACTAGAGTGTTTTGAAGGGACTCAAGAATCAGGACAGATGATGTGTGGTGAGAGTGAAATGAAACAGAAAAGCTGGTAGCTGTAGATATAGCAACTGAGCTAAGAAGTTACAAGAAATAGAAGTAGGCAGATTGGTCCTTGAAGGGCCAAGTGGAAGCTACAGGATATAAGCTTTTAATTCCAGGATATACTCCATTATAGGACTACTAGAGGCCTGATGCACGAAATTCGTGCCAGAGTAGGCCCTCGCAGCCCTGGCTGCCTTAGTCCTCGGAGCCCCTGCTTCATTTGGAAGGTCATCTGGACGGTTGTTCCACTGTTTGGCCGTTTGGTCGATTTGCATATTATGCTTTTATTATTATAGATTATTATATTTTCCTGTTGCAGCAGGAGAGGCATGGATAATATGACCAGTCTAGATGTGGTCATGAATTAGGTTATTTTATTTTAATTTTTTTTACATTTAATTTAATTTTTTTTAATTTTTTATTGTTTAAAGTATTACATATAGTATTATATATGTCTCCATTTTCCTCCATTGACCTCTCCCCAGCCACGCCCACAACCCTGCACATGCCCTCACCCCCCTAGTGTCTGTGTCCATTGGTTATGCTTATATGCATGCATACAAGTCCTTTGGTTGATCTTTTACCCGCCCCTCCCCCTCCTGCCTTCCCTCTGAAGTTTGACAGGCTGTTCAGTGATTCTGTTTCTGGATCTATTTTTCTTCATCAATTTATGTTGTTCATTATATTCCACAAATGAGTGAGATCATGTGATATTTATCTTTCTCCAACTGGCTTATTTTGCTTAGCTTAATGCTCTCAATGTCCATCCATGCTGTTGCAAATTGTAAGAGTTCTTTCTTTTTTACACCAGTGTAGTATGCCAACAGCATAGTATATGTACCACAGTTTTCTAATCCACTCATCTGCTGATGGGCACTTAAGCTGTGTCCAAATCTTAGCTATTATAAATTGTGCTGCTATGAATATAGGGGTGCATATGTCCTTTCAGATTGGTGTTTCTGATTTCTTGGGATATAGTCCTACAAATGGGATTACTAGGCCAAATGGGAGTTCCATTTTTAATTTTTTGAGAAAACTCCATACTCTTTTTCACAGTGGCTGCACTAGTATGCATTCCCACCAGCCGTACACTAGAGTTCATTTTTCTCCACATTCTCACCAGCACTTGCCTTTTGTTGATTTGGTGATAGCTATTCTGATAGGCGTGGGATGGTATCTCATTGTTGTTTTGATTTGCATCTCTCAGATGATTAGTGACTTTGAGCATGTTTTCATATGTCTCTTGGCCTTCTGTGTCCATTTTCAAAAAGTGTCTATTTAAGTCCTTTGCCCATTTTTTATTAGATTGTTTATCTTTCTTTTATTAAGATGTATGAGTTTCTTATAAATATTGGAGTTTACGCCGTTATCTGATATAACATTGGCAAATATATGCTCCAATGCAGTTGGCTTTCTTGTTGTTTTGTTGATGGTTTCTTTTGCTGTGCAGAAGCTTTTTATTTTGATGTAGTCCCATTTGCTTATTTTCTCCTTAGTTTCCATTGGCCAAGGAAATGTATTGGTAAAGATATTGGTACAACATATGTTTGATATTTTGCTGCCTATGGATTCTTCCAAGATTTTTATGGTTTCCCATTTTAGATTTAAGGCCTTTATCCCATTTTGAGTTTATTTTTGTGTATGGTGTAAGTTGGTGGTCTAGTTTCATTTTTTTGCATGTATCTGTATAATTTTCCCAACACCATTTATTGAAGAGACTGTCTTGACTCCATTGTATGCTCTTGTCTCTTTTGTCAAATATTAATTGAGCATAATGGCTTGAGTCCATTTCTGGGTTCTCTATTCTATTCCATCCTGTCTAATAAAAGAGTACTATGCAAATTAACCATCACTCCTCTACACCCACCAGCCATGCCCACAAACCACGCCCACCAGCCAATCAGGAACAAGTATGCAAATTAACCCAACCAAGATGGCTGCAGCCATGGAGAGAGCAGGAAGGGAGGCTTGGGTTTCCCCGGCCATGGAGGAAGCCAAGATTTCCTCACACCCTGGCTGGCCCAGGCCTCTGCTTAAGGCTACGAAGTTTCAATTATAGAAGATAAATCCTCAAATAAATGGCAGCAGCCATGTAGCTGGAGAGAGCAGGAGTCTAAGGTTGCCCCTGGTGATGGAGGAAACCAAGCTTTCCACCTGGCCTGGCCGGCCTAGGCCTCCACTCCAGGCTACAAAGTTTCAATTGTAGAAGATAGATAAATCCCAGATACCAGGGCCTCCTTTTGTGTCGCCGGGGGGCGTGGCTGGCCTGCAAACCACCACAGGCCCCTCATCCAGGCCACCCCATGCCCCAAGGGAACCCTCAACCTGCTCCGGGACACCCTTCAGGGCAAACCAGCTGGCCCCCATCCATGCATCAGGCCTCTATCCTATCTAATAAAAGAGTAATATGCAGATTGACCATCACTCCAACACACAAAATGGCTGCCCCCATGTGGTCAAAGATCCTGCCCCCATGTTAACACAAGATGGCCACCACAAAATGGCCAGCAGGGGAGGACAGTTGGGAGGAACCAGGCCTGCAAGGGAGGGCAGTTGTGGGCAATCAGGCCAGCAGGGGAGGGCAGTTGGGAGGGACCAGGCCTGCAAGGGAGGGCAGTTGGGGGTGATCAAGCCTGCAGGGGAGGGCAGTTGGGGGTGACCAGGCCGGCAGAGGAGGGAAGTTGGGGGCAAACAGGCTGGCAGGGGAGCAGTTAGACATCAATCAGGCTGGCAGGGGAGTGGTTAGGGGGAGATCAGGCTGGCAGGCAGAAGTGGTTAGGAGCAATCAGGAAGGCAGGCAGGTGAGCAGTTGGGAGCCAGCAGTCCTGGATTGGAGAGGGTGCAAGCTGGGCTGAGGGACCCCCCCCCACCCCCGTGCACAAATGTCATGCACCAGGCCTCTAGTTGGTCTATATTTCTGTTCTTGTGCCAGTACCAGGCAATTTTGAGAACAGTGGCTTTGTAATATAGCTTGATATCTGGTATTGTGATCCCTCCAACTTTGTTCTTTCACAAGATTGCTGCTGCTATTCTGGGTCTTTTTTATTCCATATGAATTTTTGGAGACGTTGTTCTAGGTTTGTGAAATATGCTGTCAGTATTTTAATGGGGATTGCATTAAATCTATAGATTGCTTTGGGTAGTATGGACATTTTAATAATGTTGATTCTACCAATCCATGAACACAGTATATTCTTCCATTTGTTTATGTCTTCCTCTATCTCTTTTTTCAATGTCTTCTAGTTTTCTGAGTACAGGTCTTTTACCTCCTTAGTTAAGTTTATTCCTAGGTATCTTAATTTTTTTGGTGCAATGGTAAATGGGATTGTTTTTTTAGTTTTTCTTTCTATGAGTGCATTATTGACGTTTAAAAAAGGCATTGATTTCTGCGTGTTAATTTTATATCCTGCTACAATGCTGATTTCATTTTTTAGGTCTAGTAGTTTTTTTATGGAGTCTTTAGGGTTTTCTATCTACAATATCATGTCATCTGTAAATAATGACAGTTTTACTTCTTTTCCAAATTGGATGCCTTTATTTCTTCTTCTTGTCTGATTACGATGGCTAGAACTTCCAGTGCCATTTCGAACAGTAGTGGTGAGAGTGGTCATTTTTGTCTTGTTCCTGTTCTTAGGGAAAATGGTTTTAGTTTTTGCCCATTGAGGATGATGTTGGCTGTAGGTTTGTCATATGAAACTTTTATTATGTTGATCCCTCTATTCCCACTTTGCTGAGAGTTTTTATCAAGAAAGGGTGTTGGATTTTGTCAAATGCTTTTTCTGTATTGATTGATATGATTATGGGATTTTTGTCTCTTTGTTTATGTGATGTATCATGTTAATTGATTTGTGGATATTCTACCATCCTTGCATCCCTAGAATAAATCCTGCTTGGTCATGGTGTTTGATCTTTCTAATGTAATGCTGCACCCAATTTGCTAGTATTCTGTTGAGGATTTTAGTATCTATGTTCATTAGAGATATTGGCCTATAATTCTTTTTCTTTGTAGAGTCTTTATCTGGTTTTGGAATTAGGGTAATGCTTGCTTCATTGAAAGAGCTTGGAAGTGTTCCTTCTTCTTGAATTTTTGGAATAGTCTGAGGAGGATAGTTCTTCTTTGAATGATTGGTAAATTTCCCCTGTGAAGCCATCTGGTCCACGGCTTTTGTTTACTGGAAGTTTTTTTTTATTACTGCTTCAATTTCCTCCATAGTTATTGGCCTGTTTGGATTTTTTTTTATTCTTCCTGATTCAGTTTTTGAAGGTCATATTTTTCTAGAAATATATCCATTTCTTCTAGGTTGACCAGTTTGTTGGAATAGAGTTGTGCATAGTATTTTTTCATAACCCTTTGTATTTTTGAGGGTCCTGTTGTCATTCTGACTCTTGCTTTTCTGATTTGTTTGGGTCCTCTCTCTTTGCTTCTTGGTTAGCCTGGCTAGAGGTTCAACAATCTTGTTTATCCTTTCAAAGAACCAGCTCTTCGTTTTATTGATCTTTTGTATTTTTCATTTGTCTCCATATCCTTTATTTCTGCTTTGATCTTTATTATTTCCTTCCTTATGCTCACTCTGGGCTTTTCTTGTTGCTTTCTTTCTAATTCTTTAAATTGTAGAGTTAGATTATTTATTACCAGTTTTTCTTGCTTTTTGAGGTAGGCCTATAATGGTATGAACTTTCCTCTCAAAACTGCTTTCAGTGTGTCCCATAGATTTTGGATTGTTGTGTTTTCATTGTCATTTGCTTCCAGGATGTTTTCTTTATTTCTTCTTTGATCTCTTTGGTAACTCAATCATCCCTTATAATAAAAGCCCAGTGACCATTACAGCGTAACGACCAGAACGACCAACTGCCAGATGACCAGCAGGTCGCTATGATGAGCACTGACCCAGACCTTGCTGTCGGCGCTCTGATAGTCCTGAATCCCATTCACCTGCACCCTGGATTCTGAGAAGAGGGAGGAGGGAGCCAGATACCCACAACCCAGAACCTGACAGCAGGGAGGTAGTAGCCCCATTCCTCACGGAATAGACCATTGGTGAGCTTGTTGTTCTCACCCTGACAGCCCAGATTCCCATTCATCTGTACCCTGAACCATGTTTGGATGTCCTTCTCATGCAGCAAATTATGGGATGAGAATAAATCTCATTTTATTGAAGATTTTTGTTGGACATTAAACTGAAGAGAAGGTGCCTGTGTGAACTGTGAAATGCATGCCCTTAACGAAATTCAAGAAGTATTCACATTGCATGGAATGAGATGTTCACATTTCAAACTTCCAGACTATCCTTTATTAACGAATACAACTACATGTGATGAATCGTATGAGTGACAACAGGCTGCGGTTTTGATAAATTCTCTGAACTATGAACTGTTGGCAGCCTTTCGGACTATAACTTCTGCCATTGAAGATCAAACTGTACACCCCAGATGCTTTTTCTTGGATGGTCCAGGTGGTAGTGGAAAAACATATCTTTATAAAGTTTTAATACATTATATTAGAGGTCATGGTGGTACTGTTTTACCCACAGCATCTATAGGAATTGCTGCAAATTCACTTCTTGGTTGAAGAACTTTTCATTCTGGTTTATGAACTATATGGCCCTTACTCTGAACTCTTTTTCTGACATATTGCATGCCCCTTTTATTTAGTTCCTTTGTGTGTGGGGGGGCAGTGATTCCTCCATTTCTTTCAAATGGGGGTTGTTTCTTTGTCTTCCCATATTTGCTATCTCTTTCTGGCCCTGGGCACCCTGCTTGGGTTTTAAGAGGTTGAAGACCCTATCAGGGCAATGGTCCAGAAATCATTAGCCCATAGGCTGGGTCTGCCTTGAGTCTCAAGTTTTTATTGTTTCTGCTCTGAGTTGTATCCCCTTCTCTCATGGATCTGGTCCATCAGTAGTCTGCTTCCGATGCTTGGGATGATGGGAGCTCATGCACAGTTCCTCTGATGTGCGATTTCCTGTGAGGACCCAGAGCCCGCTGGCATGCAATTTGCTGTGCGGCCCCAGCACCCATGGCAGGGTGTCACCCTAGGTCCCTCTGACATCTCACAGCGTGGTCCTGTGGCCCCTGGGTGGGCACACTGGCTTGCTCTGGGCCAATCCGGCAGCGCTCTCCTATTGCCTAGAGTGAGGTGTGTGCTGGGTTGCTCTGGGTAGCTCCTGTAAGGCTGACTCAGGGCCCAGGCAGAAGCAGCTATAGGTTGCTCTGGGTCACACAGTTCCCGCTTTCTTGTAGCCCAGAGTGAGATTCATGCTGGCTTGCTCCAGTTCACCCATCTTCAGTGTGGAGTGGGGGCAGGTTGCCCTGGGTTGCTCAGTCCACACTCTTCTTCGCCCAGAGTGAGATGTGCATTGGGTTGTTCCGGATGGCCCCGGCAGGACTCTCCAGGGGCTAGGGTGGAGTGGGCACAGTTTGCTCTGGGTTGCACAGTCAGTACTCCCCTGTGGCATGCTCTGGGTTGCTCTGGGTTGCCCTGACAGCAGGTCCCAGTGCTGGGGGTTGAGCAGGTGCTGGGTAGCTTCGGGTCAGGCTAGCAGCATGGTTCTGGGGTCCGGGGCGGGGGTGGTGTAAGGGTTCTCCCTGGCTTGCACTCAATGAGGGGTCTTGGAGCCGGATCCTAGGATGCTGGGTCCCTGGTAAGCAGGCCTGGTGAGGGAGCTCACTCTGGTGATGCACGCTCCCTGTAGACATCTGAGAGACTGCCAGGAGATACTGTGCCACTCACTGCCAGGGCACGGTGGTGGTTCCATGCAGATTATGGCTGGCAAGCAGTGGTCTCTAGGTGTCCTCTGCCCTTCCTTATTGAAATTGTCTCCTCAGCTATGTCTAACTTGTTAATTTGGGGTGGATGTTCTTCAATTTAGTTGCTTTTCTGGCCTGGCCCTAGGAGGAGGTGCACAACACTGCTGCCTATCCGGCCGCCATTTTCTCTCCCTCCTCAAATTAGGTCATTTTAGAGGAACACAAAGGGGAAAGAACACCTAACATATAATATATAGGATAGTTTTAAAATAATTGCCTCTGTCACCTTATTATATATATATATATATATGTGTGTGTGTGTGTGTGTGTGTGTGTGTGTGTGTGTGTGTGTGTGTGTGTGTCTCCCATTTTTTGTTCTGAATTATATATTTTCCCAGTGTGGGGAATTATGTCATTCTTCATTACAATCATTATAGCTGTCATTGCAATAAAAGGTGAGCAGGAAGACTAATACAATCAAACAAAAGCTCTTATTATTCTAACCGAAGTGGAAATAGTTAAAAATTTAGAGATCCTTGTCTCCTGGAGAGTGAGAGGTGAAGACTAAGGATCACAGTTCTAGAATTATTTTATAATGACTACAATCATGTTTTGAAAAAGTTTAAAAAGGATAAAAATTATACTTTGAAACTACTGTATCTTGTTTAAATGATAGATGACTCAATTTTAAAAGGATAGAAAATCATAAACTGGATCTTGTGATAATATATTCTATAATTTTATGCTGGCTTTCAACTTGAAATATGATCTGTGAAAAATCACTTTCTATTTTCATGACTTCATCCAATATAAAAAGTAAACATAGTGAGTTACTTGCTATGCTCTTGCACATGATGTAGCAAATCATAGTAAGTAAATTATTGTTAAAGCATTTTCACACTCCAAATGCCTAATGTAACTGAGGACAGAGAAGTGTTGGGGAGCACATGAGACTTGGTTGGAAAGTTGTAAGGAGGACATTCTGAGAAAAGGGAAGTATGTGGAAAGCCACCTGTCCTTTTTATCAGAATTCAGACTTAGGGGAGACTTAGGGGAGAGCCAAAGGCGGTGCCCCTAATTATTCCTTGACCTTTCCAAACAAGTCTGTGCATGTGCAGACCCCCGGGTGTTTACTGGAATCTTTATGCCTAATCTTTGCGTGCCCTTGCCTTGAGGACAATGCAAACACCTGTGTCCTCCCAAGATTATTCACCACCCGACTGATTATATCTAAAAGATAAAACTGCAACAAAAGCCTAATGAGGCAGGCAATTGAGGCTGCCTGGTCCCTTTGGCCAGGCCATCCCTTAGCCTCTCTTTCACAGCAAATGTAGTGTCAGAGTAATCCATTCATCCATGGCTCAGGGTCTGCTGGCCACCCCTAACCCATGAATAGAAAGCTTACCAATATTATTTTACAAATATTTAACTTTATGGTTTGAATTAGACATTTTGGAATAGAAAATAACAGGAAAACAAGTCATTAGAAACAGGCTCTTTAGAAGGGTCTTAACATGTATGAATTTATAATATGTATTATATTGAAATCTTTTCTATGTGTTAAATCTTTGATGAATATTGATTGTGTTATAAACCAAATCATAATGCTTGTAAGTATTATGTTTTGAAGCAGACTGTTGTTTGCTTCAGATTAAAAGGGTAACTAAAATATCAAAGACAAAGAGTTTGATTGTTTTGTCTATTTCTTTATGATTTTTGAAATATTGGCAATGGCTTTGATTTATGGAATATTGACAATAATTATGATTAATTCTTAACATATCAATATAAAACCAAAAAATATAAATATATAAATAATGTCTTCTGGAAACTTTATTGTATATCAATAATTCTTTCCCTTTTAAAATAACATTTCTCCCTAGAAATAATTGACTAGCATAAAGCTTTATAGTTATTTGTAAAAATAAAGATACCAATTATTTTGTTAAACCATTGCTCTTCCTTTTTCTATTTCCCTTGCCTTATGATTTTTATCTTCTTCCTTTTTTATATTCTGTTGTGCTCACTATTAATTAATTTGCACAGATTTTTCAGTGTATTTTATAACTAGGTTTTGTAAGTGGAAAATTAAAATGCAGACAAGGAAGTTGAAAGAAAAAATAAGATGACAATAAAAAATAGACAGAACGAAAATCATAGCTACTTAAGATATTAATTTTGTATATTAATTAAGTATTAATTAAGTATATTAATTTTGTTCTCTTATTGTGAATTTATGGGTTTTAAAATTTGAAATTAGCCTGGCCAGTGTGGCTCAATGGTTGAGCATCCACCTATGAGTCAGGAGGTCAGGGTTCCATTCCTGGTAGGGACACATGCCCGGGTTGAGGCTCAGTCCCCAGTGTGGGGCATGCAGGAGGCAGCTGATCAATGATTCTCTCTCATCATTGATGTTTCTATCTCTTTCTCTCTCTTCTCACTTCTTCTCTGAAATCCATAAAAATATATTTTTTAAAAATTTGAGATTTTATCTATCTGGAATGTCCTCTTTTTGATCATCAAAAGTATTTATTCAGTGATCATACGAACACATGATTAGCATGAAGCACCTTGCAAATTCAAATGGTAAAATCCAAGTTTCAAATGACTAGAATTTACATTCTATTTGTTTATTTATTTATTTATTTATTTATTTATTTTAATTTCTTTATTGATTAAGGTGTCACATATTTGTCCTCATTCCCCCATTCCCACCCCACACCCCTCCCCACGGATGCCCCCATAGAATTTACATTCTAAAACAAACAAATAACAACAGCAAAAAACTCCACATGTATATAAATAAAAATGAATATATTCATTATTTTTATATTTTGATTGAACTAATAAGGCTGGTGCTTACAAAGTTATTTAAACATTGAGGTTATATTTATACATATTTATGGTTAACAACAATCCATACTTCTAGTTGATCCCTTAATTAATTATAGCCATTTTATGTAACATTTATCAGGGGTCCTCAAACTTTTTAAACAGGGGGCCAGTTCACTGTCCCTCAGACCGTTGGAGGGCTGGACTATAGTTTAAAAAAAACTATGAACAAATTCCCATGTACACTGCACATATCTTATTTTGAAGTAAAAAAACAAAACAGCAAAAACACCCGCATGTGGCCCGCGCGCCGTAGTTTGAGGACGCCTGATTTAGATAATACCATACTTTATTAGAATGATTGCATTGTTTTTTCTTTAATCACCAGGTTGGCATTCATTCTTAATATTTCTATACTACGTTACTTTTTTAAAAGACAGTGTTAGTACTATAATTATTCAATGATTCACTTTTATGCAAATGCTATACACAATTTTAGTCATTCAAAATTTTCACTTAGCCATTTGTTGAGTTCTTGAGTCATACATGTTCCTTAACAAATCATTCATAACATGATCCACTAATACAGAGAATACAGGTGCAATTTGAGTTCCTAGTGCTTCAATTAAATCATCATAGTTATTATAATTGTATCGTTTAGTGACCAATGCCATTTTGATAAAACACCATTGATCATGAGAAGAAGTAAATAATATATCAAGTCATCTGTAGTCTTACCGGGCATCAGGAAGTAAGATTTCCTTCAGTTCTCATCCTGAAGAAATGAGACCCCTGAAGGAAAATTTCAATGAGAAATGGAGAAAAGAAGTAAGTTCAGAGTGTAGAGTTGGCTATATATGTGCTGATTCCTGTCTGGAAAATTATTTTGACATCCAGGTTTATCTTGGGCAAAAGGGGATAAAGAAAGAATTGGGAGGCATCTGAAATAGACATTCCTATAATCAGTATTAAGATCTATGTATATGCCATTTCATCATGGTATATAATGATGAATAATTTAATTTTAATTTTATTTTTCATAGAGAATATGAAGGAGTTCTTTTTATAAAACAAAACCAGATTTTTGAAGCCTTTTAATTAGGCTATTTTACTGGTTTTGTAGAGATTACTCTGATGATTGATATAAAAATCCATACATTTCAAAAAAGTTTTATGCTTTGATATTTTAAATTACTATAGTTAATAAGAGTAATGTATCATTTTAATTTAATTAGTCATCAAAGAATATGTTCTTGATTAATCAATCCCTTTGTTGATGGGAGTATTCATTCCACTTTGAATCCTTCTGCTTAATCATAAAAATATTAGATTTATATTAGTCTTTTTCATAAAAGTATGAAAAAAACCTCATCATATCTTGTTTTATTAACAGGAGAATCAATAACTATTTTCTTTCTAGGATGCTAAAACAAATGTTTTGTATTAACAGACTAAGGTCCTAGAGGTGTTCTGAATTATGTTTCTTCTGGAACTAAAAGTAAAACAGCATTTGTCAAATTCATCTCTGTTATTTTTCTTGCAGTAGAAATGTGATTTTTCCCATCATTTTTCTATTTGAAAGGTTGCAGAATCTTTAGTAAGGCAAAAGGTGATATTTGACTTGCATTCATGTCCCATGCACATTTTTCCTATTCTTATGATCAGAAGCCATTCACAGACACAAGGTAAAGTTCAGAGGTAGATTAAAGTTAACTGTCGAAGAACCCAGTGTATTTTCTTAAATGGAACTGAGACTGCTCGGATGGACAAAAAAGAGAAAGGGAGGAGGAACTGTCCAGAGCATCCGTCCCAATACACCAGAAAGTGGCACTAATTGCAGGGCCTGACTTGGATACTACAGACAGTCTCTCGTAAATACGTATTATAATTATTTTCATAGTTTCAGTTAGTGTCTTATAGATCTGACAATGGTCTGTAATGCAAAAATCTGTTAAACCATTGCCTCTCACAACTAGGATCCCCCTGCTTTACAAACGTATTTACATATTACTAACTAATAAATGATTATGTAATTAATAACAAAGGCCACACTGAACACATTTGATTCACATTACTGATTTTTTTCTAGAAATGTCTAAAGTGAACCATTTGTTATATAATTCTACATTTGTTCTTAAAAATGAAAATAAAGAGTAAAAACTTAACAATATAAAAAGAATGGGGGAAAAATTTAAACCACATCAAAAGACGTAGTTGAACTTTACTTTTCCCAAACTTGACTATCACTGAAGCAGTGTCTTTTCAGAGATGTTACGTGGTAATGAAAATTCTACATTTCCAGTTTACATGATTTCGCTAATTAAATACTGCAGATTATATTTGAAAAAGTATGGTTTGAGCTCATTAAAAAAACTAATGGTGGGACATGTCCTCTTCATCAGCAATTTCGTTTCAACACAATATTCAGAAATTACATTGCTGATTAAATGCTTCAACTTTTTTAACAGTTTGAAATTGAAATGTAGAAATATGTATTAATTAAAGCTCTTAAGTGATTAAAAGAACTGAATCCAGGTTTATTTTCCTTGGTATTCTTATAATGTATTTAAAGGTATATAAAATGAAAATCAAATAATAAAAAATAACAAAATAAGCCAAACAGGAGCCTAATCATCAAAACACCATAGACCAGAAGATTGCAGTGGTAGTACACGTGTGAAATAAAGTAAATATAGATAGATATTTAAAAAGCACTAAGTGTTGTTAGTTAGGGATAATTGTACAAAATAATCTTCTTTTGAGATTTTCTGATAATTTCATGTGAAATATCTGCCTCTTTGGGGGAAAATGAAAACAGCTATATTCCACCTGCGGAGAAGAATAGCCAGTGTCAAATAACCATTCACAATAAAAAAGGGAAAACTATTTAGTAGCATTCACAATGTAAACTGAAGGTACTGAAACATTATGTGATAATAAAAATGGAAACTCTCATATTCATGAACAAAATAACACTTAATACATAAACTGCTAGAAAAGTGGAATTGTGCTTTTAGAGATTCACCCAAGATTTTCATCAACACTTTAGACCAGGCGTCCTCAAACTGCGGCCCGCGGGCCACATGCCTCGTTTATTTGGCCCGTGTTAGCTTTTGTGTTTGACATGCTTGCCTTAGACTGTTTTTACAGGGTACGATAGTATCTTTCATTTAAAGTGTGTAATATTAAATCTGGGCACACTTGCAGATTATTTTGCTTCATTCAATACTTTTGTGCAATGACTGTTTATATGTTTATATATATATATATATCAATCTATTTGGACATTTATGTATGCATATGTTATTTTGCTGCAAAAAATAACATTGACAGGATATCAATACAAATTTAAAAAAATACAAAAATTAAAACTTTATAATTTAATATATTGTATAATTTAATCACTTTGAAATGAATTTTCCGCTAAAATTTATGCTCACACACCTCCTTACTCATTGCTGTAATTATTTCATGGAACAGCATCATTTTCTGTGATATTTGAGCATTGGAAGGCAAGAGGCTCTAGCTTTACTCATGCCTGGCATTGGTTAGATTTTACAATTAGGCACGGCTTATCAAGCACACAAATGAATACATGTATGCATAATTATTTATAGTCCACCTCTTTAGGTGACCCTCATCTATGTGTGCCTTCCTTAGATGACTGAACAGGAATCTACCTGTGCATAGGGGTGGAGTGGGCCTCAGAATGGTCTGGCTTTTCTCTGACTACAAGGCACTGAGAATAGTAAAGAAAGGGACTGTGATTCTAAACAAAATGCTTTTTATCTTTTATCTTTCACCTCAATTTTTAAATAAGCACTTCAGTGAAAACTAGATGATTTGCCTAATACCCAAGGGCTAGCAATAGTTTATAGCAAAGGACATTTTTCATTACACTTTCCTTCCCTGGATGCATTATTTGACTGTTTCTGCACCTGTGCCACAAGATTGTGTGAAAGTGACTAAAGTGTTTTCAAAACAAAAGAATTTACATATAGCATTTCATCTTTTCTTAGTTTAGTGTCACAAAAAGTAACAAGATAATTTTTTTTTGTCATTGAAATTCCACAGATGAGAAAGGATCTGTTACAATAGATTACTGAAAATAGGTGCTAAGAATCCCAGTTTCTGATGTTTCCCAAGATACTTGCACTTCTGAGTTTTCACATAATTTTTCAGGAGAAAATAGAATTATAAAGAAAATGAATATTTTCTTCTCTTTAGAATAGGTTATACATTTAAAATAATCTGAATACATACATATATATATATATATATGCATTAAAAAGCAATCTCTTAAGAATTTTTCATTTGTATTTTACATTAGAGATAATTTCATTTTTTGAAAATGGATTTTTTGTTGGTTAGCAAATGAATTAGGTTAGGGGTCTAAATATTTGTAAGAAATTATCAATAGTAATATTGAAATGAAACATTATACATATTTACATTTTTTATTTCTTAACTTTATATAGAAGCTGTCATACTTTCCTATTATAATAACAATGCTTCTCATGACATGAAAGAAACTCTCTATGCGTCATCTTTGAAAATGCTATTTGTGAAGAATATTAACTTCAAAGGCTTATAAGTTCTTTCATCTGAAATGCACTGGAATCAATCATTCTCCTTGAATGATGAAAGTATCAAGAATATAGGAGTTTTAAGACGTGAGCTTGACATGTACTCTAACTTTTACCTTATTAAATCTTTGCTATGTTTTGTACTACTGCCTCCCTTTAATATTTTAGACCCAGAATTTAAAACCAAGTCAAAGTTGTAAGAAAGTTAATCTGTTCAGCACTTGCACATTTGTATTTTGAAGGCATTTTTATTTCCAAACATTTTACTTGAACATTAAGGGAAACAGTTTTGATGTTCTTTTCAATCTGCTCTGGATTCACAGTTCAGTTTCTCACTTTTCTGGTGTAATGGTACCCTTTTATTGACCCAGGGACTCTCAATATTCCTCCTATATCCCAACCTTCAGATCTCCCAAAGAACCTTTTGGACAAACATTGTGTGAAAGAATGGAAGAAAGTCTTCTTTCTACACCACCCACCCAAGAAGAGTTTAGGGATATCAGAACCAGAATTGATATGGGAGATAGATGTTTAATGTGGGAGATCAGAGAAATTAGATCAATGGCCTTTCTACCTAGAGAATCTCAATAGAGCCTTAGGGTCTTTACATTTTTATGATTTGTATTTCTGAACCAAATCCTTGAGATTGAGTTTATCCCAGTTCCCACCTCAGAAGAAAATTCCTAAAAGAGAGTATGTAAATAACATAATTGCCAATTCTATTCATACCATAATCATGGGCATATACAGAATGTTGCTCCTTTATTCTAGACATGACTTCATACCTCTCCCACCCTCCTACTTCTGTAGTTCTAGAAACCAACCAAAAATAATTAAAGAAAAACTTTGCAGGTAGCTCCCAACTGACTTAAACTGTCTGCTAATTTGCCAAGATTATAATGGAACTTTCAGCTATAATTAAGGCTCCATAATAAGGCCTTAATTCATAAATAATTAAGGCCTTTTAATAGAACAATTATATCAATGAAACTATGTGAAATAGATGAATTCCTTATTTGCCAAGGGTCATTTATTGGCTTGGGGACTGTTAATATTTCATCTGGGTCAAATATTACAAATATACCAAAGTTAGGTTTAGATATTATGAGAAAGCTACTACTTCTTTCTTTTTTTCTCTCTCTCTTCTAAAATATTACTAATCATTTGCTTCACTAATTAGCTTTCTACCAGGAACAGACTCATGTTTTCTGCATTTGAATATTAGCCGAGTCCAGGAATCCTGAAACTTTTTCTTTCTTATTTCTATGTTAAATAGTATGTTTATAAATTCAACTTCTGGGCAGCCAAATTATAAATATGTCTTCTTATGTGCTTATATACAGAAACAGTCAAACCAAGTGAGGTTTATTACATGCTTTTAATATATTAATGGCATATTCAGTCAGTTACACCCATATTCATAATAGAGACATACCTGCTGCCTGATAGCACTATTGATGCTTTATCCCAATGTTCCTTTCCTCAGAGAATGCTTGCCAAAGTCTTGTAAATATTTGCTTCTGTGATACTTTTTCTTATGCAGCCATAGGCATCCATATTTTTTTCCCCTTGATGATACGTTATTTCTTCCCATGTTTAACCTTCTGTCAAGTCATAGTGGATGTCCTGGATCTAATAGTCCTTTCAGAAGAGTTTGCCTATATTGGTTTTGTGTGTTGATGACATAAAAATTTTCAGACATGAGTCTTGTTTTTCTAATTTCCAACTTCATGGGCCCCGAATTGGGGGAAAAAATAAAAAATATATATATATATATATATATATATATATATATATACATTGAATAGCATAAAAATGAAAAACAACCTTGTATTTCTTTGACTACAACTTTGTATTTCTATGATGTGTTTTGTAGTGACTGACAGGAATTCAACTCAAATTTACTTAAGAAAGAAAAAGGCTTAATAAGGTAAAAGAACTATGATAATTCTTCAGATACTGAGATAAGATTCTAAAAATTATTATCGAACTCTAGCCCCTTCAGCCTCCTTCAGCTCAGATTTCCTTTGTTTGATTTTAATCCCAAGCACTTCTTCTTAAGTGAAGACAAGATGGTCACATAACAGCTCCAGATTTAGACATTCCAGCTTTTGTATCTTAGCCACGTGAGAATACAGTGCCTTTTTTCATCAGTTCCATCAGAAGTTTCAGGATTGACTCTTGGTCATCCTGTAACACATGACCATTTCTAAAACAATCACTTTATCCTGGCATTCACAGGCTTCTAGTATGCATCAGCACCACCCATGAGGCTTGTTAAAAGACATATAACTGGGATTTAATACACTGGTAGACTGCGGCCCAATAATTTTACATTTCATACAATTTCTCAGATGATGCTGAAGTTGGGGTGTGATAACCATACTTTGAGAACCACTTGGATGGAAGGTTACAAAGTACACACGTGGAGAGAGGGCTTCGGTCTCATCTAGATTACACAAACAGAACATGGGTGAAAGCCATCCTCCAAAAGAAAATCAGAATGCACATACAAAAAGGAGCAAATGTTACTCCTGGTAGAGGTCAGCAGAGGAGCAGTCTGCTCAGCTCAACACTGCAGAGGTTGTACCTTCACTCTTCTGCTATTCTTTATAAAAACTAGAAAGAAAATTCAGGAAGGTTTGACAGGGAACTATGTTTAACACTGTGTTGTGCATATGCTACCAACATAGTACCTGGTAAGTGTAAAATTCCTAAGTATCTGTAGAATTAATTCAGCAGAATAACAGAAAAATACAACAATATAACCACTGGGGAGTATTCCTTTAATACCCCCAATTTAAAAAATAGGTCACATGATGAACTTGACAAATATTTAGTAAGTCATATGATTAACTTGATAACTATTTAACAGGCACTTGTCAGTATTGTACACTAATTTTAGAAAACAAAAATAAAATGAAAACAAGTAAAATGATGTATAATTCCTTAATAATTGATACAAATGCATGTACACAAACACGTACTAATAGAAAGTCGAGTTCTGCCGAAACTGGTTTGGCTCAGTGGATAGAGCGTCGGTCTGCAGACTGAAAGGTCCCGGGTTCGATTCCGGTCAAGGGCATGTACATGGGTTGCGGGCACATCCCCAGTGGGGGGTGTGCAGGAGGCAGCTGGTCGATGTTTCTCTCTCATTGATGTTTCTAGCTCTCTATCCCTTTCCCTTCCTCTCTGTAAAAAATCAATAAAATAAAACAAAAATAAAAATAAAAAGAAAGTCAAGTTCTTTTCCCAATACTGAATGTTTGGGGGAATTAAAATTAAACTATTTTTATATCTTAATTACTGACATTCTTTGCAAAGAAATATTTTTTATAAAATTAACACTGACAGTATGGATACATATGACATTATACACATATGAAAAATATCTATATTCATGTCATTGCAACCTTATTAC
Source organism: Eptesicus fuscus (assembly GCF_027574615.1). NCBI lineage: Eukaryota > Metazoa > Chordata > Mammalia > Chiroptera > Vespertilionidae > Eptesicus > Eptesicus fuscus. Next base: position 37,543,234 of record NC_072478.1, on the reverse strand, counting down.
TTTGAAATACAGGTAAACTTGAATAACTCCCCAAATAAAAATCAATGTATGCCAAGGTTGCCATTTTACTTTTTGAATTGTAATATATGTTAATTGCAAAATGTGTTTTACACAATAGTTTTGAGCTACTATATATATTTAATTTGCGTCATGTCTAAAAGGTAATGATTGGCATGCTCCTAATATTTTGCATTCATTAGCAATAAAAGAAAATGGAGTTAAAAGTAATAGGGGGTCATGCTTTTGTACTTACATGGATATTTTTGATGCATTTTTATGCAAATTGACATCAGTTTGAAATTAATAAATAATAAACCAACAACCAAAGGCAATATTTCAGTTGGTGTAGAAAAAAAATTGCATGGTTTGATCCATATCAGAGCTTCAAAGTAAATACCTCGTGATTATTTGTTCACCATGTTGTCTTTTCTTTTGGATAAAAATGTGAAGTTTATTAATCATTTTATACACATATGCACACACATGCACATATCTGTTCTTTCTATTCTATCTATTCATCCTTGCACCTTTCTACATACAGTATATGTCAGTATATAATCATACATGCACTTGGACTGTTAGGGCAATTGTATTGTGTCATGTGATATTACCCTGCTTTATAAAACATGTCAAAAAATGATCATAGTTTCAATTGTATTCTAGGGAAGAACTGCAACAACTTGGAGCCTAAACAATGACATTCATCAGCTGATTGTAAATTATTTTAAAATGATTCTTTTTGCCAATTATTCCTGAAATTTTTAACTTTATTAAATTGATAGGTTATCTCAATTTTACAGGAGCTGTTATTGTTATTATTTTTAAATTTTTCTTTATTTTTTCCATCACCATTTATCCCCCCTATACCCTTGTCCACCTCCACCCTCCCCTCTTTCTCCCACAATTAAGAACCACACTGTTGTCCAAGTCCATGAGTTCTTTCTCTTTTTTTTATTCTTTCTTTTTTTGCTCAATTCCTCCATGTCCACTACTGACTTGTCCCATCCCTGAGAGCGGCCAGCCTGCTCTCTATCTATGAGTCTGTCTCTATTTTGCTTCTAAGTTCAGTTTGTTCATCAGATTCCACATATGAGTGAAATATGGTACTTTGTGGGAACCCATTTCACGTCCCGCGTGGTTCAGAGTTCTGGTTCGTGGTTCAGGGTTCCGGTTCAGGGTTCGGGTTCTGGAGAAGGCTGCACACAAATGAAGAGAGACTAGAAAAGTATTAATTTGGCAATATTGGGGGCCAGGCAGGAGCCCACCTCTAGTGGGAGGACTACACACTGCTCTGGCCTAGCTATCCCTTTTATTGAGACTATGGGATACACCCATAGCCCTTAGGCAGGAAACTCCAATAACAGAAATTTACATAAGACAAACAGAGGTGGAGTCTGCTTCAGCTAACAATGTTTCAACTAAACAGTGAGTGGTTAGAGCAATTAAGGTTGTTGACCAGCCTTCCAGGCTTCCTGTCCACATCTCTCTATTAGTGAAACAGTGATTGGTTTCCAGCAGTACTTGCCTTTCTCTGACTGGCTTATTAAATTTAACATAATGTTCTCAACTCTGTCCCAGTAGTATTCCATTGTGTAAATGTACCATTGCTGTTTTATCCAATCATCTACCGATGGGAACTTTGGCTGCTTCCAAATCTTGGCTATTATAAATAACACTGCTATGAAAATAATGATGCATATATTTTTTCGAATTAGGGTTTTGGGATTATTTGGGTAAATTTCCAGAAGAGGAATCAATAGTCATAAGGGAGTTCCATTTTTAATTTTTTGAACCAACTTCATACTGTTTTCCATAGTGGCTGCACCAATCTGCATTCCCACCAACAATGCATGTGGGTTCCCCTTTTTCCACATCCTCCCAGCATTGTTTGTTGATTTATTGATGGTAGCCATTCTGACAGGTGTGAGGTGATATTTCATTGTGGTCTTAATTTGCATTTATCTGATGACTGAAGGCCCAGTGCACCAAATCATGCATGGGTGGGGTCCAGCCAGCCCCGATGGGGTGCCAGTTGAGGCCAGGCCGGCCGGGGGGTGGGAGGGGACACAGGAGTTTGGCCGGCCAGCCCCGCCCCAAATTGTTCTGGTTGTTCAGTCGCTGGCTTTTATATTTATATAAATAACACTGTATATATACTAAATAACTCTATATATATACTAGAGGCCCAGTGCACAAAATTTGTGCACTCTGAGGGTGGGTGTCCCTAAGCCAAGCCTGTACCCTCTCCAATCTGGGACCCCTCGGGGGATGTCCTACTGCCGGTTTAAGGCAAGGATTGGGCCTAAACTGGAAGTCAGACATCCCTCCCACAATCCGGGACTGCTGGATCCCAACTGCTCACCTGCCTGCCTGCCTGATTGCCCCTAACTGCTTCTGTCTGCCAGCCTGATCACCCCTAACCACTCCCCTGCCAGCCTGATAGATGCCTAACTGCTCCCTTGCTGGCCCAATTGCCCCCAACTGCCCTCCCCTGCAGGCCTGGTGCCCCCAACTGCCCTCCTCCCCTGCAGGCCTGGTCGGCCCCAACTGCCTCCCCCTGCAGGCCCAGTCGCCCCAACTGCCCTCCCCTGCAGGCCTGGTCACCCCCAACAGCTCCCTCTGTCAGCCTGGTCATCCCCAACTGCCCCCCCTCTGCCAACCTGGTCACCCCATGCAGCCTATGTTTAGTCATTTGGTCGTCCCTCACTAACCCCCCTGCTGACCTGGTTGCCCCACACAGCCAGCTTGTTCAGTCGTTTGGTTGTCCCTCGGGATAGCCCTGAGTGGCTGGGCAGCCGCCATCTGAGTCTTGCCTCAGCCTCAAGCCAGCCCTGGGCAGCTGGGGGACTGAGGGAACTGGGGGACTCTGGAGGCAGGCACTTGGAGTGACCGGACCTGCCTGGGGGTGGGCCTGGCCGTGTCGCGTGCCTGTAGCCCCGGCGGGGCTGAGGGGACTGGGCGCCGCCATCCTGTGGCTGTGGGTGCTGCCATCTTTGAGAGCATGGCAGTCAATTAGCATATTCCCTCCTTATTGGCTGTGGGTGCCACCATCTTTGTGAGGGTGTGATGGTTAATTAGTATATTCACTCTTTATTAGATAGGATTTTATGATTTCGTTTCCTCAATTAAAATGCATTTTTATTAGCTACTGATAGACCTCTTTTTAAGTTCTATTAAGTTTTATAGCTTTTATTACAATTAGCATGAGATATGATACTAGAGAAGACTTATGAAAACCATATTGATTTTTGTTAAAAAAAATTCTTCTCAGAACACATAATAATACTTATTTACTTATTCAGAACTTTAAATTAGTTATTTTATCATTTAAGTTCTAAATATTGTTTAAAAATCTTTAAGACCTAATAGCATTAAGAGCATAAAGAAATTACACAAATATAAAGAGTATTAAATAGAGAGAAGATTGGAAGGCAAGTAGAGGGAATATCGGTCTATTAACATGTGGAGATGTTGAAACACTAAGGTTAAAATGTTGGTGATGAAAACAGTCATTGAAAGCAGGTTGCTTTTCCCCCTGTTCATGGGCAGTGCTTCGTAGTAATCACTCTTCTTGGCTACTAGCTAGAGTGTGAGTTGCCTTGCAGTTCTGAAGAGTGTACTGTGGCACCATATCAGTAAAACATTCTTGTTACAGTGTTGCACACTATAAGAAGAGGCTTAGTTTCACCATGATATCATAACCACTGAGCTGTGTTTCTGTTGTCCCTGACATTTTAGAAGGCTGACTAGAAGTTATAACTCACTAGCTATTTGCAATCTTTCTGTCTTAAGCCAGCAGGGAAATATTATGTCTTCTGTTACTTTCTTGAAGCTATTTTTGCTTACATTAAAGTTTCACAAATAATGATGGTTTTAGAAATAGTTTACTCAAATTCATTTTAAGCACTGCTTATCTAGTGTATCCTATCTCAGAAACAGGACATTACAATTAGGTGATGTGAGTCTACTCAACACTTGAAAGAGTTCATTTAACTAGGATAATTTTTTAACACAACAAAAGTATTAGCTGAAAATAACTCATATTTTTAACATATTTGTGCCAGCAATTATTGTAGGTACTATGGTACTATGGATGTAACAGTAGACAAATCAGAAATGGTACCGTACCTTTATTTGCCTCTGGAAAATATATGAAATAAACAGAAATGGGTTAAAATTATATGTAGATATATAGATATGTAGATATATAGATATAGATATATATACACACACACGCATAGTTTGTGAGGTGATGATGAGTGCTATAAAAAATACAGCAGGGACCGAAACCGGTTTGGCTCAGTGGATAGAGCGTTGGCCTGCGGACTGAGGGGTCCCAGGTTCGATTCCGGTCAAGGGCATGTGCCTTGGTTGCGGGCACATCCCCAGTAGGGGGTGTGCAAGAGGCAGCTGATTGATGTTTCTCTCTCATCGATGTTTCTGACTCTCTATTCCTCTCCCTTCCTCTCTGTAAAAAAAAAAAAAAATCAATAAAATATATTAAAAAAAAAAAATACAGCAGGGAAGAGGAATGAAAATTTTCAAAGGGCCAGGGTGGGACAAGTGTGGACTCACATAGGGTGATCCATGAAAGATTAGCTGAGATGGTGACATTTGTCCAAACCCTTCAGAATACAGGGGACTCAGCTACATGGCAAATGCACATATCTGAGGTGGGAGCAGGCTGGGTACATTCAGGGAAGAGCAGAGACCTGGGTGCCCTGAGTAAAGTGTTTAGATAAATACAGATCATGTAGAAAAGTTGTGGTCCCAACGTCACATCTGTCTATATATATAAAAAGCCAGCAACTGGAATGCTGAAACAACCAGAACGACCAGAACGACCAGAACAACCAATTGCTATGACGCCCACTGCGGCTGACCAACCGGCCTGATTGGGTGCAGGGCTGGCCAGCCAACTTCCTGTGGCCCCTCCCTCCAGCCGGCTTCACCCCAGATTGCCCCCTCACTTCGATCAGCTCGTGACCACTCCCCCTGGATGGCCCCACCCCCAATCAGCCCCCCCTACCCTGATCGGGGGCAGGGCCAGCGGGCCAACCACCTGCAGCCCCTCTCCCCAGCCAGCCCAGCCCCTGATCGGCCACCCCCACCCCATCATGGATGGGGCCTTCCAGCCAACCTCCCATGTCCCCTCCCCCCCACCATCTGGGCCCCCATCAGCCCCCATCAGGACAGGCTGGCCGGACCCCACCCATGCACAAATTTGTGCACTGGGCCTCTAGTTGTATTATAATCATTTGTGTATGCACTCTCTCCGCTTTTCACTCTTGTGTTCTGGAAAGGCATAATTGAGTAGTATTAAAGTTTGTAACACCAGAGTGTGAAACCATGTCCGTTATGTGAAAAGTATTCCCTTGACTTCAAGTAAGACTTGGATCTTGAAAATCCCAAATGGCAATTCTTAGTGGAACATAGGCATAGAGTGATGCCAGTCTCTAAAGACTCTGCTTTGGTGGGTGGGTGGGCTCACTGTATTAGTTTGCTATGGCTGCTGTAACAAATTACCACAAAATGGATGGCTTAAAACAAGCAAAATGTACTCTCTTCCAATTCTGGAGCCCAGAAGTCTGAAATCAAGGTATTAGCAGGGCTGTACTCCTTCTGAAGGCTCTACTGGTGAATCCACTCCTTGCTTCTTCCACCTTCTGGTAAGCTCAAGGTGTTGCTTGATATGGGGTCACATCACTCCAATTTCTGCCTCCAAGTTTACATTAACTCTTCTTCTCTGTGTCTCTCCTCAGGGTGTCACTGTGTTCCAAAACTCCCTATGCCTATCACTCATAAGGATACATGTGATAGCAAAGCCAATCTCAAAAATCCAGGATAAGCTCCTCCACTCGAGATCCTTAACCTAATCTAATCTTTTAAAAAATGTTTTTATTGATTTGAGAGAGAGAGGAAGGGAGAAGGATAGAAAGATAGAAACATGGATCAGCTGTCTCCCTGCATGCCCCCTACTGAGGATTGAGCCTGCAATCCAGGCATGCGACCTGACTTGGAATTGAACCTGTGACCTCTTGGTGCATGGGACACCATTCACCACACTTGCCCTGGCGGGCTAGACACAATTATTATTTTTTCCTTTTAAGAGATGGAAGCATTAAGGTCAGGGAGTTTAAAAATTTACCCATGGTCATTTAACAAGTAACAATGAAGTCACTTACATGTAGTGAAATCCCTGGGTTCTGGGTGCAGAGCCCACAGATGAGGACACAGAAAGGGTGGTCTTAACAATGATTACTAACTTTCAATCTAGGAAATAAAATTAGGAAGCAGCTGGGAAATTTTAAGACAGGAAGGCTGTCAAGAAAAAGTAAATGCATATGTATGCCCTTATGTATGACAACTAGCTTTTTCATATCCCTTTAACTTTCTACCTTTATATTTAATTTATAAAAGAGAAGTAACATGAAAAATTACATCTGAGGAAATACATCATTAATGTGCTCCACAATTCATAGTCTTCAAAAAATCACTATCACAGAATACATAATTTTCCATCTTATTTAATACTTAAAATGTTAGAAAATAGTTGAAGAATTAAGATTTCTTCTGTGTATTTGATATCAAAGTTATCTTATGGGGCATAATAAATCTGATTCACTATTTTCACTAGTCTCAACTCCACAGATAACTACTTTTATTTCTGCCTATTTCAGCTGCACCAAATAATCCAAAATATTCAGACAAATAATTTGTCTCTGGTGTTATGCTTCCCTTGCAGATCATTAAAACCCTCTCATTGGGAGCCAGCACTGCCTGACCATCCTTGTTCCCCAGAGCTCATTTCTTCTCTATCTTCAACCCATTTTATTTACTGTTCTAGGAACTTATCTTCCACATTTTAACCTCTATGCCTTCACTCAAATATTTTTTTGTCTCATCAGAATGGCTTTTGCCATTCTACTTCCCTTGCAATTATTCAAGTCCTATCAATCTTTAAAAATATAACTCATATCCCACATCTCTTCCATGATGGCTCTGTTTACTCTGTATAAAAAGATAATACAACCACTTACAAAAGTACAAATGAAAGAATTGGCATGCATTTAACAAAATACCAGCAGCCTTCCAGACAAGGTCCTTTACTTTGTAACTGATTACTCACATTACCTAATGGCTTCATGTGTCTAATATTACATATCGAATTGAATCACCAGCAAAATCACACTAGCCACGAATCTTGAGTGAAAGCACTTTATTGTACCAGAGGGAGGAGGATTCTTTGATAGATAAAAATTTCTAATAAACAACCTGTTGTTTCTCACTGTAGTTTCCAAATTTGGTCTTCTACTACTATCTCTAAATTTAAAATAAGCCTTCTCCACTAGCTTCTTTGGATGGGGAAATACATTGCTGGTTTTGCTGACACTTCCCACTTGTCCCCACACACAAATTTTTGAAGTCCCTAAATCCAAGCCTATGGCAGAGACTCTGTTTCTCTCATGTCTCATTCTAGCATTTGGTCTTCTTCCTACTGTTATTTGTACTAAATTTCAGGCAAATATCTGTCCTTTTATGTCATTATATTCAGAGGCAGTATAATATGTGGAAGCAGATAATCTGAGTTTAAGTTATGATCATGTGATTTTAGTCTCATTTTCCTTATCTACAAATAATACACATATATGTTTGTATTGGGCTCCCAATGAAATAAATACATAAAAGGACTTCACAAAATATGAAAATATTGAAATGTTAACTAATTTGAAATGTTGATTGGCATTGCCTCCCAATGAAATAAATACATAAAAGTACTTTACAAAATATGAAAAATATTGAAATGTTAACCAATTTGAAATGTTAATAAATCTGTCTTCTCTTGAAAAATCTGCAGCACAACCTTCCCTGATTTTGTTTTTTTTCATTTATAAATAAGTTTATGTGCTTCTTTGACATAATAGTTTATATGAATTAGATATTTTTTACACCAAAAAGAGAAACATGCAGTTAACACACAATTAGATGTGAAACTTTGCCTGGTGCCAGCCTTTGATTTGGTCCAGGGAGGTGTTTTTCCTCAGTGCTTGTCAACATTTCTTGCGGCAATGTTTCTGCTGGTGTCTTTAGTGAAAAAGACTCTTGAGAAGGGCACATCCCAGTGGTCTGCTTGCTCTTATTTCTTCCCTGGATCCCTCAGCGATATTAGTCAGAGAATTTGTCTGAATGGCTAGTAGATTGCGCTCACAGAGAATTTCTTAGTCCTGTCTGTCGGTGGTTATTCAACTACATCTTGCCATTTAACAGTAACTGGACATCCTGCTAGCTTTAATTCTTAATGTGGGTCTAGCTCAGCAGAGTGTTATTGAATATTCTTGATTGTCTTCATGTCAGAAGGCATTCTAGGATATTCTGGTAGACAGCCCTACTCTGACTGTACTACTAATTGGATTTATAGGTGAAGTTATAGATATCTCCTATGGTAATCTCAGTTCTATTTACTGGTATTGTAATGCTGACTTCCAAACTATTTTAAAGTACCCAACTTTTACTGAATAAAATTTCAATTGTATACATTAGTAGTGGGATTAAAGGTTACATTCATCATTATTTTATATGTAAAAATGGCAGATATTTTGGTGTGTTTTTTTTTGAAGTTACTCAAATTTGAATCTCAACTGGACATAATAAAATGTGGAAAGGGGGAGGCTGAGGGGAATAATAGTGTTTTACCCATTCCTGATTACCTTCCCTGCTGTGTACAACATATTGTAGCTGCCATCTGTTCAGTGCATCTTAGAAATAAGTACTAAGAATAAGTGTGCCCTTAGTGAATGAACCTGAAATAGTACATAGTGAATAAAACCGAACTATTCACAGTTGTATGTTGTTAGCTAATGAAATTTTTGTACAAAACACTCTGTTTTAGAAAAGTCTATATTGTTATTCTGAAGTGTATCGGCTTTATTACTAAATGGAAAATGATAGCTGACAGAATATGTATAATTAAATGCATTGGTTACAGGATATCTTGTTTCACCTCGTGATAATTATTTTCATAAATTGCTTGCTCATAAAAATATATTATAGAGCCTTGTTTTTCCCTTAATAAGCTTGTTGCAGGACACAACATAGTGATAGTTTATGGAGGATACTGCAATACAATGAAAGATACTGTTGTCTGGGTGACTAAGTAATATTTAGGAAAAGTGTGGCTGCATGTGTGAAAACTATACCTACTTTTCTATCATATTAATACTGACATAGTACCTCTGATGACATTTATGTTCTTTCAAGTCACTACTGCTTGTCAAGGTTACTGCACCAATTTGAAGGCTTTGTCAATGAAGTGGCAATATATAGCATGGCACATTCCTCTCTTCCACACCAACAACCAAAACATGAATCGCGCTTGGTGGAAACCGGGTGATGTAAAAAAAAAAAAAAAATGTAGAGAGAGATTATCGACTCTGTTCATTATCAAATGTGAGCAGCTGCAGAGGGAAGCTGAAAGCCATGGGCCTGCTGAGCCCCTCTCTGAGACTAAAGCCATTTGAAGCCAGGTTGGAAGCAGCTGGTGGCTGAGGTGTCTTGTCTGGACAGCAGGGGTCTCTGCATAGCTCTTCAAGGAATGGGCAAAGGACTTGATAGAGAGAAAGTCCTTCCAGAGTTCTTGGCACGGTTTCATAGGCATATTTCCTTTGTATATATTACTTCAAAAATGAGTAAGGGGAAATGACAAGTGATGGAATGTGATGAAGTGCTAGACCCATCTAAGTTTAGAACTGCAAGAAAGTTGGTGGCATACATCAAGCTTGTTTTACAGCTTAAAGCACAGATATCCAGAGTGGCTGAATAAACTGTATCAGCTCATAGAGTTAGATCATCAGAGATCTAACATTTGTATCCAGATTTCAAGCGTCCATATTCAACACGTTTTCCAAGTGTGTTAAATCCTTGCTACTCAAAATATGGTCACCAGACCAGCAGCATCAACATCAACTGTGAATTTGCTAGAAATTTAAAATCTCAGATTCCCTCATAGACATAAGATTTAGAAACTGCATTTTAGCAAGATTCCCCATGTGTTAATGTATACACTGTATTTAATCACTAAGAAACATATGCTTATGAGAGATAAATATGAGTGACAAAGATGGAAAATTGCATGATATATCTAATGAAAAAAATTCTTAGATCATTCATCCATTTTAATTTTCATCCCATTCTATTGTGAAAGATAGCCATTTGCTTGATTTTAAAATAGTCCCCTCTCTTAATGTAATAATTTAAATGTATGGATAAATAAAAATATTTCTGTTTTTTTAATACGTGTAATTTTAACTTGATAGAAATGATCTGGAAACTTATCACAATTTTTAGTTTCTGATCCCTAAAATAATCTGATTTAATGAAACATTTTAATGATTAGAGTTCATAAGAGAAATATAAATTAAATGTTTATTTTATTTCCTATTAAAATAAAGATTAAAATTAGTCAAGTGTTTATAAATGGAAAATAGTTATAATCAAATTTATTATTGACTAATTCAACAAGTAATAAAATCTTTATAATACATTAGGCACTACTCTAGATACTGAGTGTATTAGGGGTTAATTTAGACTATTTTATGTTGCACAAGATCTTACAAAATGAAACAAATTTGCATTGCATATTAGCCTTTTCAACTATGATAGTTAACAGTGATTATAATTGAAGATAAAATGCAAACATTACCTTGTGTATTTTTCAGATAATTTTTTCTAGCCATAAATATGACTCAGGATCAGCCAATAACTACCACATGATGTATAAACATCAAATTTGCTATGTTATCTCTTCATTATGTTTCTTGACACAGAACTTACGATTTTAGAGACAGTTTTTATTGACAATTACTCAAGATTAGATAGCCAATTACATTTTAAAGATTCAGTTAATCTTCTTTTAGTCATGCAATTTTAAAACAACTTAAAGATTATTTATATAAAATATATTTTATCTCTTTAAAGGAGAGGTTTTCACATTTTTAATCACCAGAGAGCTTTTGTCTTTTTGCTAGGGGCCCAGTGCACGAATTCATGCACCTTGAAAGGAACTGTGGGCCTCAAGGCTGCGTTGGGCACAGGGACAGGTCTCGGCCCATCCTCCGCACCCCTGCCTGGGCCCTCCTGCCACGGCCCCTGGTCCCCTGTATTCTGGTAGCCCTGCTCCCGCCGCTTCTCCTATGTACTGAGGCACCAGCCCCTCTCACACTCGCTGATGGTGCGGAACAATTGGGGCTGGTGCCAGCAGTGGGTGCAAGGAGGGCCACCACTGTCAGCAGGTGCAAGTGGCGACTGCTGCCCGATCACCCCTCAGGAGCGGGGTGGTGGGGTGTGGAGAGGCCCTGTTCACACCCACTGATGACACCAAGTGATCAGGACCAGCACCTGGCACCAGCGTGGGTGTGAGCGGCAGCTCCAACACAGGCCTCGGTGTGAGTGGGGCTGGCGCCAGCAGCAGGTGCAAGTGCCCAGGGGAACTGTGGTGTGTGGGAACAAAGAATTTTCAGTAACCACCAAAGGCTCGCCCTGATGACAGTGACTGGTGCCCTGCCTTGGTCTGGCACCCCCGCTCACTTGCTCCACTGTCCCACTGCAGCTGACACCCTTGCTGTTCCACACTCTGCCTCCTGCTGCTGATGCCCACCATGTTCCATGTGTGCCCCCTGGTGTTCAGCACACATCATAGCAACCGGTTGTTCAGTTGTTTGGTTGTTCCACTATTCAGTCTATTTGCATATTAGCCTTTTATTATATAGGACTAGAGGCCCGGTGCACGAAATTTGTGCACAGGAGTGTGTGTCCCTCACCCTGCACCCTCTCCAATCTGGGACCCCTCGAGGGATGTCCAACTGCCCATTTAGGCCTGATCCCGGTAGGATCGAGCCTAAATGGGCTGTTGGACATCCCTCTCATAATCCAGGACTGCTGGCTCCCAACTGCTCACCTGCCTGCCTTCCTGATTGCCCATAACCTCTTCTGCCTGCCAGCCTGATCACCCTCTAAACAATCCCTTGCCAGCCTCATTGATGCCAGCCTGTTTGCCCCTAACTGCTCTCCCCTGCAGGCCTGGGTCCCTCCCAACTGCCCTTCGCTGCAGGCCCAGTCACCCCCAACTTCCCTCCTTTGCCAGCCTGGTCACCCCTAACTGCCTTCCCCTGCAGGCTTGATCGCCCCCAAATGACCTCCCTTGCAGGCCTGGTCCCTCCCAACTGTCCTCCCCTGCTGGCCTGATTGCCCACAACTACCCTCCCTTGCAGGCCTGGTCCCTCCCAATTGCCCTCCCCTGCTGGCCATCTTGTGGTGGCCATCCTGTGTCCACATGGGGGCAGCCATCTTTGACCACATGGGAGCAGCCAGCTTGTGTGTTGGAGTGATGGTCAATTTGCATATTACTCTTTTATTAGATAGGATTATTATTTTTTCCTTTTTATTAACCAGGGAGCTTTTAAAACTATGTGGTCCTTTGCTATAGCTTAGATTAAAATTCTCTAAATCTTCCTTGGTTCACAAGAATCTGTACTTTAATAATATCTTCAGTTTATTTCTATATCCTCTGAAGATGGAGACCTATTGGGATAAATAGAGTAGGACATGTCACTGGACTACAGTGCCTTGAGTGCCTGTTGGTGAGACAAGGTGGATGGAAATGGAAAATAGTTATAATCAAATTTATTATTATTGACTGATTTCACAAGTAATAATAAAATCTTTATAATATCTTAGGCATTGCTTGACCATTGAAATGCCTAAATATTTATATAAAATTTTAGAGGATAACTAGAAAGGAATTTTAAAATAAACTAGCACCATTGACTGAAGACTTGAGACTAATGATACATTGTCTTTTTTTGGTGAAACTAAGAGGGGACTATGAGCAAAAAGTCCCTTTTTTTTTAGATATTCACCCACAAAAAAAAGAGTTCATTTATGAGCACTTAACCCTTTGTACTCACTTGCTTTTTTCTCAATTCCTTTATTCTAATGCTAACCGTGTCAAGTCACACTCGACATCTGAGTGCAAAAGGTTAAAGGAAAAGACTATGAGACCAACTTATGTTAATTTTTTTACTTTTCTTTGTCTATTCATAATAACCATTTTTTTCTTTCTTTTGCCTATTCATAATAACCAAATTTCCTTATTTTTTCAACTATATTTCTTCATTTCTAATGTTTTATTTTTATTTCTCTTGAGTATATCACTTATGTTTTTCTCTTCTTTTTTCAGTTTTTTTTTTTTTTCTTTTATGATTAAGGTATTCCAAATGTGTCCTTATCCCCCCATTGCCCTCCCCCACTCATGCCCTCAACCCTTTGGTGTCTGTGTCCATTGGTTAGGCTTATATGCATGCATACAATTCCTTTGGTTGATCTCTCCCCATACTCCCACCCTCCCCTACCTTCCTTCTGAGGTTTGAAGGTCTGATTGATAATTTTTTTAAATTTGTCTTTATTGTTGAAAGTATTTCAGATGTCCACTTTGTTTTGTTTTTGTTTTTTTTCCCCATTAACCCCCTCCATCCTACACCTGTCCCTCCCAGGCCTTTACCACACTATTGTCTGTGTCCATAAGATATGCATATATGCATATAAGCTCCCAGGTTAATCACTCCCTACCTTTGCCCTTCCTAGCCCTGCTTCCCTCTGAAATTTGTGAGTCTGTTCCATGCTTCTATGTCTCTGGATCTATTTTGTTCATCGGTTTATTTTGTTTATTATATTCCAAACCAATTTCTTTTCTCTTTCCTTTTTTTGCCTATCTATATAAAAGCCTAATATGCAATTGTCCCCATAGGAGTTTGACTGGGAGACTGGGAGTTCGATTGCTTGCTATGACATGCACTGATGACCAGGGGGAGGCGCTGAAGGAAGGAAGGCCCTGGCTGGCAGCTGGCAGCCTGGGAAGGGAGGCCCCGGCTGACAGCTGGAGGGCCACGATTGGCCTGATTGCCAGCCAGGCCTAGGGACCCTACCCATGCATGAATTGCGTGCACCGGGCCTCTAGTTCATAATAACCAATTACCCTTTCAATCTTCCTGGTGGGAACTGTGCAAAACTGTCATGTTAAATTTAATTTATTTTTCTGTTTTCTCCACCTAACATTTCTTTCCTAAAAATGTCCGTAGTGTCACTAAGCTCCCCCAACCTGGCAAACCCTGTTAAGCCCAGCAGCAGCCTCTGGTCTCCAAGTACTAAAGAGCAATTGCTGTCTTGTTCTTCCTTTCATGGGACAGAAGTTCCATGTCTTTTTTCTTCAGGCTGTAAGATGCCAATAGCAAATACAATATGTTCTTTGATCAGTGCTGTGGAAAGTGCTGAAGAAGAGGTTCCAGGCTACATTTGTAACCCTGACTTTTATTATCAAAACCCTAGTGAGGCCAAACAAAGGAAGAGTAGATATTTTTAAGCACAGTCCTAGGTGTTGTATTATCGAATTAAACCTTGTGAGTAGGTGTTGGGAATGATAAAGAGGAGGAATGGCAGAGAATTCCAGAGGGCTAATGCAAACAGACTGTTAGTGGCTGATAATAGAATCTTCAGTGTTAGTTCAAATGAGATAATAAAACTACACTTGCATGGTTGAATGATGAAATATACTACTTCTTTCTTTTTGATGATATTCTATTTTATGCATCACTATTTTGGAGAGATACATAGTAGAATCCTGAATAAGTGTGCCTCTATAAGATTTGTGGTTTACTGGGTCAACAATTCCCAGGCAGGCGTGTAGATAAAATTGTGTGGCTGCTTTATTATATTGGTAAGTGAAAGTGAGAATTTTTTTTTTTTTTTACCAATTCCTAGTCAGGAGTAAAAAATGATAATGTCCATGCCAAATGTGGGCTTTATCTCACAGAGTAAATGAAAAGGTTAATATTAATATTAAAGAGGCTTTGCCACACCTAATGCCCAGGAATTGTTCCATCTGTAGATAATCTACCATTTTTGAAAATTCTTTATTTTTTAAAGTATTACATAAGTCTCCTTTTTCCCCATTGACCTCTCCCCAGCCACACCCACCCCAGCACATCCCTCACCCCCACCCCCACTTTCTGTATCCATTCGTTATGCTCATATGCATGCATACAAGTCCTCTGGTTGATCTTTTACCCCCTCAATCCCTGCCTTCCCTCATAGGTTGGACAGTCTGTTCGATGCTACTATGACTCTGGTTCTATTTTTTTCATTAATTTATGTTGTTCATTATATTCCCAAAATGAGTGAGATCATATTATATATATATATTGATTTTTTTTTTACAGAAAGGAAGGGAGAGGGATAGAGAGCCAGAAACATCGATGAGAGAGAAACATCGATCAGTTGCCTCCTGCACACCCCCCACTGGGGATGTGCCCGCAACCAAGGCACATGCCCCTGACCAGAATCGAACCCAGGACCCTTCAGTCTGCAGGGCAACGCTCTATCCACTGAGCCAAACCGGTTTTGGCAATCATATAATATTTATCTTTCTCTGACTGGCTTATTTTGCTTAGCATAATGCTCTCCATGTTCATCCCTGCTGTTGCAAATGGTAAGAATTCCTTCTTTTTTTTCAGCAATGTAGTATTCCATTGTATAAATGTACCACTGTTTTTTAATCCATTCATCTGCTTATGGGCACTTAAGCTGTTTCCAAATCTTAGCTATTGTAAATTGTGCTGCTATGAATATAGGGGTGCATATGTCCTTTCAGATTGGTGTTTCAGATTTCTTGGGATATAGTCCTAGAAATGGGATTACTGGGTCAAATGGGAGTTCCATTTTTAATTTTTTTGAGGAAACTCCATACTCTTTTCTACAGTGGCTGCACCAGTCTGCATTCCCACCAGCTGTACACGAGAGTTCATTTTTCTCCACATCCTCACCAGCACTTTCCTTTTGTTGATTTAATGATAGCCATTCTGACAGGTATGAGATGGTATCTCATTGTCGTTTTGATTTGCATCTTTCAGATGATTAGTGACTTTGAACATGTTTTCATATGTCTCTTGGCCTTCTGTGTCCATTATTTGAAAAGTGTCTATTTAAGTCCTTTGCCCATTTTTTTTATTGGATTGTTTATGTTTCTTTTTTTAAGATGTATGAGTTCCTTATAAATATTGGAGTTTAGGCCATTATCTGATATAACATTGGCAAATATGTTCTCCCATGCAGTGGGTTCTCTTGTTTTGTTGATGGTTTCTTTTGCTGTGCATAAGTGTTTTTTTTTTTTTTTTTATGTAATCCCATTTCTTTATTTTCTCCTTAGTTTCCTTTGCTCTAGGAGCTGTATCGATAAAGATATTGCTATGACAAATGTCTGCTATTTTACTGCCTATGGCTTCTTCTAAGATTTTTATGGTTTCCCATCTTATGTTTAAGTTCTTTATCCATTTTGAGTTTATTTTGTGTCTGGTGTAAGTTGGTGGTCTAGTTTCATTTTTTTTGCATGTTTCTGACCAATCTTCCCAACACCATTTATTGAAGAGACTGTCTTGACCCCATTGTATGCTCTGGCCTCCTTTGTCAAATATTAATTGAGCATAGTGGCTTGGGATGATTTCTTGGGTTCTCTGTTTTGAAATCTAGCATTTTTGTATAGAAAAGTCAGAGAACATTGCTTATGACCTCTATGTTCCAATTCCTGTTTCCTATATTAGGAAGGAGTATGCTTTTTGATGAACAAAGTGACATGCATAGCAAGTAATGTGTCTCATGGTGTTGGCATAATCAAATGTCCCTTTTTAATCAAAAGCTGTCACTTAATAGAAGTTTGAAGACAATCCAAGTACAACATAAATAGATCAAGTGGGTACAAAAACCTGTTCAGTCCCTGGAAAAGGTGTGGAACAGCTGTTCAAAATGGAAAGCACTGGTTCACTGACTTAATTGTAGGTGTCCTAGATGCTAAATTTTGTAATTTTTTCTGCTTCAACAGTGGATTTTCCTCTCAGGTCATTATAATTAAAAAATGCAAAACTTGTATGAATTTGACTTTTTTTTTTTGAGGCAAATAACATTTTCATAAGATGTGGATCATTTCCTTTTATGACCAAAGGGAAAAAAAAACTACACTGTTTTTTAATACAAATCAATTAGTCTCAAGAAATTATTCTCGGGAATAGTAATAAATCACTATGTGAAACATTCATTTATGCCTGCGAGTTAACAATACCATCCTTTTCATAAAAGGGCTGTTATGACCTGAACTTGTTGCAAAGCCAGAACAATTATGTAGAAAATGACAGAAAATAGTTAACACTGATAGCCATACAAAACCAAAATATATCATAGCACGGCAGGCATTTAATGGATTCATCTACAGAAGCAGTTTTCAGTGAACTTGTGTTTCTTCACTTTTGCACTTGAGAAGAAAGCATATTCCAATGATGATTAAAATAAGTATCAAGCTTCTGATGTGCTAACACTGTTGAGGGAAATAATAAAAGCAGTTGTGGTAGCACCCTAAAGCAGGTAGCACTCCAAGCCTAACACCACATCTCTAGCAGTGCCAGACTAACCATTGCCCTTGATCCTGCACTATCACACTTCACAATACAAGTAGCTGATAAGACTATCGGAGATCAAGAGCACCTAGACTCACTTGTTAGCTGTGGAGGAAAAATACTACTTCAGATATTACTGGGTAGGAAGAATTTCCTCTTCTACATTATACTTCAGAGTTACACTGAAGAAGGGCACTGGAGAAAACTTACTTCAAAGAGCATTTGCTAAATTATTAACATTTAAGTTAATTTCTGTGGTAAGAATTAGACTTTAGGGAAAGCAATGCACTGTTAAAAAAATAAGCACAATAAAATGACATTGAATTTTTTATATGAATCACTATTGCTATTTTCTATAAGATTTTAGAGTTAAATCCCCAAAATGTCTTGCTCACCTATTTTTTCCAGGTTAATAATTCTATATGACACAGCTTCTCATTTCTTAAAATATTTACCTAGTTAATAAATATTTACCTAGGTATAAATCAGGACCTAAGGACTCCATGAACTATTGACTTCTAGAATATGCAATTACAGAAGTTTGGTTGGTGTATGTGTACACCCGAATTACTCCTTCTTTTATGTATCTAGGCCCTTGTTGTGCAAATTGGAGTTTTATAGAAAATCAAAATCTTGGTCCTCTTAGTCTCATCCATCACTTTTGTCAGCCACCATCAAGTCAATAAATGGGAACTAGAGAATTACCTCTCAGGTGAAGCAGTGTCCTAACTTTGGATCAAAAAGTTTTCTGGGAAATTTTGGCTAAATAAAGAATGGATGCACGTGCATATGAAAATAAGAAAAGTAAATGGACTTCTGTTTCTGTCCAATGACAAGTAGGAAGGGTCCCAATTTTAGTGGTTTCCTTTAGTTATTTTTTCATGACTAAATATAGGAAAATACTTTACTTTTCATTTTTAATCTTTATTGTTAAAAGTATTAGACATGTCCCCCTTATTTTCTGATTGATCCCTTCTGGTCTGCCCCCAGCCTCCGCCCCAGGCCTTCACCACCCTACTGTCTGTGTCCATGGCTTATGCATACATGCATACAAGTTCTTTGGTTGATCTCTTCCATCTCACCCAACCACCCATCACTGCCTTCCCTCTGAGATTCATTGGATCTAATTATTTAATGATAAAACACTTGGTAATTATTAAACAACAATATGTCTGAATCTAAAATAGATATATTTTCATAGATAACTCTGGCAGGGTTTTTATGTGTGTTTTTTCAGATACTTGTATTTTTCTCACCGTTACATGGTTTTAAAAATTGAGTCACTTTTTACTACAGAAAACTCAAAATGCAGCAAAGAAGTTGAAAGAGATTTTTTTTTGTGTGTGCTTTTATTTTTTTGGTGTTGCTCATTTGTTTGTTTTTGAGGCTTGTATATTTCTTTTAATAACTAGTGAAGGTCAATGCTTTAGAAATTCTCCAAAGCCTGCTTAGTCGTTCCTCGGTCACCAGTCCATGACAATGTGAGTGTGCAATATCACAGGTCCCTCTTGTGCCATACCTCTGGCAGCAGCTGCTTAATTCAAACTTTCTGTGGTCTCGGCCTCATGACTTTGGAGTGCTGACACTTGATCCAGCTTTTCTACTGCACTTTAACATTACCCTTCACATCTGCTTGGCATTTCCTTGCCAAGCATTACTGGGCAATTCTCTACTGCCATGGGATTATTATATCCTATTTTTTTGGATGAGAAGGCTAGGAAGCACCAGTTCAGATTTTTACCCAGGATGCTACTATAAGGATATTGCTTTAGAATCCACAGAAGAAATCCTCCGTGGAGGTGTGAATTACTAGTAGAAGCAATTTTGAATAAATTCAACCTGCACATTGCATTATAATTTAATTTCAAAAGTGAGAACTGAATTTGTGACTAAGATGAATATAAGGTATGCTCTTTCTCTTAAGACTAGTGCTTAGATTCAATAACTGGGAAATGGCAATACAATGAATAGCACAAATATTTTTAAGGCTGATCAGAGTGAAAGGAGTTGTGGAGTTTCCTTTGTGGGAAAGCTGGGGCTGTCATCCTTTGTAATGAAAGTGGAAGAAGAAATTAAGTCATATACCTTTGAACTTATGGATATGTAGGCTGCAGAATGGGAATTGATACCATTTTTAAATATATGTTTTTATTTATTTCAGAGTGAGGAAGGGAGAGAGAGAGAGATAAAAACAAGGATTAGAGAGAAACAGTGATCGGCTGCCTCCTGCACACCCCCTACCAGGGATTGAACCTGCAACCTGGGAATATGCCCTGACCAGGAATCTAATGGGTGACTTCTTGGTTCATGGGTACACACTGAGCCACACCAGCTGGACTGATAATTTTAAATCAAGGTTTTACATCTTTATGTTCCTAAAGAAAGTTGACTGATTTATAAAGATAAATAATGTATTCCCATAGAAGGCTCTATTTCACAATAGTATGTGGAAGAGTACCTTAATTTGACATTGACTTCAATTTCCCAGTTGGATCCCCATATAATCCTATATAATATCCTATATAATGAAGAGCTAATATGCAAATGGTTGTCACACCCTTATGCCCTAAGCTGTAAGGGCTCAAAAACTCAACACTGTGGAGAGAGGAATGGGGACCAGCCAGGCACAAATGAGCTCATGAGAGAGGAATGGGGACCAGCCAGGCTGCGGCCCAGGAAAGGGACAAGCCACCCGCCCCATGGTCCCGGGCACCAGCACCTGCGGCTGCCGCCTGGGCGAAGTCACCCGCCCATGGTCCCTTGTGGCTGTGGTTGGCCTGGGCAAAGCCAGCCCAGGTTCTGGGTGCCTGGGACCTGCAGGAGGAGGGAATCCTGGGTCCTGAGTGCAGGGAGAGGCAGAGGTTGTTAGGGGTGATCAAGCCAGCAGGGGAGTAGTTAGGGGCGATCAGGCAGGCAGGCAGAGGTGGATAGGGGCAATCAGGCAGGCAGGCAGGTGAGCAGTTAGGAGCCAGTGGTCCCAGATTGTGAGAGGCAGTCGGACATCCCTCGAGGGGTCCTGGATTGGAGAGGGTGCAGGCCGGGCTGAGGGACACCCCCCCATGCATGAATTTCATGCACCGGGCCTCTAGTTAACAATAAATATATACCAAATCACTAGATTCAACACAAATTTGATAATTTGTTAACTCAACCTCAAACAAAAAACTAGTTGTTATTTTTTTTCCTTTATGCAGGGAACAGATATTTAGAACAAAAAGGATTAAGAATTTAGTTCAACCCTATTATTCCAGTTGAACAATAAGGGTTCTGTGGTGGCTGTTTGGCTTGCTTGGTTCTATAAAATTCACTCATAGTTAAATGTATATAATAAATGGTAATTTGGTATTGTATTGTCATTAACTATTGATTCTTGCACTGATTATTTTGCTAAGTCCAAATAAGTGTATTGTTTTTAGATGACTTACTAATAGTTTTTTTTCTGTATTAAAGAATTGATCCATTAGAAAATAGCTGTTATTCTTGTGTCTTAAAGGAGTATCACACCTACATTTATTACTCGTTGCTATATTATACTAGCAAAACGTGTGAATTCATGGAATTGTTTACCTAAACATCTTTTTAGTTAGAATACTGAGTGCATCCTGTAAAACACTGACAGATTCTATTTTCAATCAATTCTTACATACGGATTTCCTGTTTGTAAGACCCAACATCATAAAACTGTTTAATTAATGCACCACTGAATTATTGAGGTAAAAGAAGAAAATGGACTACATACTGTATAGATTTAGAATTACTGTATTTCACTTTAAAAAGAAAACTTTAATTCATGAAAATATAAGTATTTAATGGAAATATTATTTATTAAGATCTAAGCTAGATTGTGCTGGGTACAGATAAATAGTAAGACTTTGTAAATCTAAACAGGATGTAAATTAAAATGCATGAAACAAAAAAAGAGGTGTGAATGACATATTTACTAGTAACAAGATGAATATGGGGGCATCTAATAAGTTTTCAGTAGACAACCAGTAAGGAAGCTGTTAATTTTAGAGTTGTATAATCACATATATGATTCCTGGATTTGCTGTTTTACTCTCTTGTGTGGCCTCAGAAAAGTCACTTTATATGTCTAAATTATTGTTTTTCTATCTATAAAATAGGGCAGATTTAATTTATATTATATTTATTATGAAACTAGGTTAAGAAATTGTGTGAAAAGCACAAGGTCACCATGGTTTGAGTCTCCGTGACAGTGTAGAGGAAGTTCTATATTCCATTGATCCTTCAGATGGCAGGGCTACTTCTATTGCAGATTGACAGGTTTTTGTACCTTTGAAAAAACTTGATTCAACAGCCTCCCTCTCTACTCTCTCAAATGAATTCACTGACATTCGTACTTCAACCTGGCAGATATTTTTTTACTGTAGACCATTCTAAGCAAAGAGATATACCTGATTATTTTATTTGTGAGTTCATAAGAAAATTGTTTGAAACTTCTGTCACTGTTATATAGTATCTAGTAAACATTCAGAAGAAAGGAGGTAGTTAATCAGGGAAAATTTGGGAAGAAGATATGTATGGAACAGAGTTAGAAAAATAAAATTAACACATATTGAAACATACACATTATCCAATATATAAGGTCTATATTCTTCTAATCTTTCATAGTTATTAACTCTCATATTAAAGCTATTCAGGGAATATTTGAACCCTTTAGTGTCATTTTATTTATTGACTTATTCTATAGCAATTTTAGCACACATATAGCAATAGAGCAGAAAATTTAACTTGTAGAACCGTAAAGAGAGATAACCAGAGTAGGATGTACAATGTATACATAATAGGAAGTTTACTGTCAGAAGCTTGCATGGCATCTGTAAGCCATGTCATCATATTGTGTAATTCTTTCATTTTTGTCACCAACCTAATTTCTACTCTGCCTTCGTACTCAAAAAACCTTTTGCATGATATTTTTAAAATTATTATTACTGTGCTTAATTCTGATGCAATATGATAACAAATAGAAACTGTAGGCCAGAATTCCTTGTTTGAAAAACACACTGCATCCTCTGAAGTATTTTACTCCTAAGTCTTCTCATCTAAATTAGTTAGTAGAATGAAGATAGGATTCTTTGTTTGTTTTCACTTAAAAGATATTTATCTCTAGAGGTGGGTAATATACTCTGTTTCTAGAAGCCAGTGTTGAAGCTATTTGAGATCCCGAGGAAGTTTTCTGCATGCAGCCATCATGGGACCTATATCCCAGACAGGATAGATACTCTTATGCTCAATTATGAATGGATTAGTGGCCACAAGTGTCCTTTGTGGTGGATATTTAGGAAGAATGCTCCAGACATTTTACCTTAACTTACTTCAGAAGTCTTAGGACAGAGTAAGTCATCAATGGGATGGTCTAGCCCTCAAAACCAATATCCATATATAACTGGAGAAATACTAAATGTCTGCCCTGGCCAATTGGCTCAGTTGTTGGAGTGTCATCTTATACACCTAAAAGTGGCAGGCTCGATTCCCAGTCCGGGCATATACCTAGGTTGCAGGTTTGATCCCTGGTCGGGACGCAGACAGGAGGCAACCCATCAATGCTTCTCTCTCACATTGATGCTTCTCTCTCTCTTCTCTCCCTCTCTCTAAAGTCAATGAAAAGTATATCCTCAGATGAGGATTAAAACAATACAAAACAAAACAAAAAACCCCACTAAATGTCTGTGTTGTGAAAGCAGAGGCTTGTTTACATGTGTGCATACCAAAAAAAAAAAAAAAAAAAAAAAAAGATGTAGTATTGTAAGTTGTCCACCACTTTATTTCTTCTACACTTGCTCTCAAGGAGGTAAGATATTTGTTTTATCCTCAGGTGCTCTCCTTCAGAACTAGGAGGCAAAACAACAATGCAACACACAGACAAGGGACAAAACAAATAAGAAACAATGGTATTAACTTCATTAAAGAGTTGCTTATGTTCTACAATGTCCTTTAATGTAGGTTCTTATGCTGGACAAATATAGTTACACTAGAGGCCCAGTGGATGAAAATTGTGCACGGGTAGGGTCCCTAGCAGCTGCCTGCCTGGGGGGCCTCCCTTCCTCCAGCCACCTGCCCCGTCGCCGATGCCCACCATGTTCCGTGCCGCCCCCTGGTGGTCAGCGCATATCTAACACCTGACCGGTTGAACTCCTGCCCATAGGGACAATTTGTATATTAACCTTTTATTATATAGGATTATTCTCAAGTACAACACTAAAACAGAATGTACTATCCATTAGGCATTGGATCTCATCTGTAAGCATGAGGCTTGGGCAAGCCCTTAGGACTGTTATACAGAAATAGGGGCTGGCTTCACATGGGTTTATTTACTTCTGAGATTACCAAGTCAGAAGTGAATTTTTACTTCTTACTTGATGAAACTCTTCTACAATGTTAATACAGCAAAATTTAACAACACTAGAAATTAAAATAGTCTTCTATTACTTAGCACTTTCTAATAAATAGATGTCTGTGTCTGTTTTGTTCACTTACAATGTGCAATCTAAATGATGATATATTAGATCAATGAACTCTCAATTTCTTTTCCCAAAAGCAATGTAATTATAAAGAGACCTTTCAGAAATCCTCTGAAATCTTGATTTCATCTGAATTCCCTGATCTTCTTGCTCTCAATCTTTAATTTAATTCTGCTTTCTCAGAAAAATAATCCAAATGCTAAAACACAGAAGAGAATCACTCAATATTTATTTGAAGTTCAAGAATATATTTTTATTTTCCCTTAGAATTTCTATAGATTTTCTTTCTACAGATAGACTTTTTTTTTATGGCAACTTGATAACTGTTTATCAGAAAAATGTTTCTACAACACATTGTTGTTTTTATTATCACTAAATTATAATTTTTTTCTTTATGTATATCTGTTAGTATGTCACCTTTCTTCTCCAATTCCATATTTGAGTATTATTTTTCTATAAATTACATAATCATATGTGATAACCTAAAATGAATTACAATAGGACTCACACTAGTAAATTGGAAAGTCTTTCTTGAATCTATGTGTAATTTACAGGCAATGATACTGGCAATCAAATTATAAGTAAAAATAAGTGATTTTTTAATTATGAAAAATATTTTATTGTATTCAAACAGAAAAAAAAAACATATCTTCAAGGATGTATAATGTTTAATTTAAAATATGGAAGATACCCAGAGATATTTAGGATTTGTAATTGTACCTCATTGCTAATTTTAGTTTTCTAAATTTTTAGGGAAAACATTCAGAAAAAATATATTAGAATTAGAATAAATTTATTTAAAATATTGCTATAGTTAGGATACTTTGTTAAAATATATGAAAAGAAAAAGATCTACGTCAGAGTCTCAAAATCTAAAAGTCTTAAATGATATTAATTTAAGGTTTTCTTAGTTGATCTTCAGCAATACACTCGGTATGAGTCTCAGTATCCTTCACAATAAAATGAGAGTGTTAGACAAGGTGATTTCTAATGGTATATTCAGAGTAAAATTTATATTATTTGTTAATTCTGCACCTTGGTCGAAAATGCATGACCTTGAGATGTTATTAAATATATTTATTGATTCAATATAAATCATAAAATGCATTCCTAATTGTTTTTAGACAGGTAGGAGACTTACATTTAAGTTTATTTTTTATGGGGATGTGTGAGAAGGAAATGTATCATCATATAGGTTTCTAACAATCCTTAATTCATCTTTTCACTAAGATGTAAGTCGTAATCAATAAATTTTAACCCTCTAATGAAATTTAGCCTTGCATTATACAAGGATATTCAGAAAACTGTAATCTCACTTGTGCTTAATCATTTGTCTTTTGTTGAAACTACTTGATAAATAATTATGTCTATTAAGTTCCTGGCCATCTATTCTCTTAGACTTTTTTTTTTTATTTTTATTTTATTTTCTTCACTACAGCCTGTTCAAAGTTTTATTTCAATCAGAAATACAAGAAGGGCTAGAAAATATTAGTGGTAGGACAATGTTTGCTAAATCAAAAGCAATACCTGGGGAAATGGCTCTTAAGGAAATGGCAGGAATGAACTCCCTTATTCAGACTGTTAAATTTCACCAAGTAGCTGAAATAAGTGTTTATTTGAACAGAATGTTTAAAGAATATAAAATTTCCCCTTTACAACCAACTCTCCAGCCATTTAGTGTGTTGATATTTAGATTCTAAAATTTATATCAAAAAGCATCATGGAAGCAGATGCTAGTAATATTATTGGCTAAGAATTTGCATTCAAGATGACTCTTGAGTGTGTACTTAGCATCCATATATCAAACAGAGATACTTGTGGGGATAATATTATCTGCTTAGAGTTCCTATTTTTTTCTCTAAGGACTTAACATATAAAAGAAGAAGATTAATAGTTGCTAGATGAAACTGAAAAGAAGAATAGCAGTGCACTGAAAGT
This sequence comes from Eptesicus fuscus, assembly GCF_027574615.1. Classification (NCBI taxonomy): domain Eukaryota; kingdom Metazoa; phylum Chordata; class Mammalia; order Chiroptera; family Vespertilionidae; genus Eptesicus; species Eptesicus fuscus. The sequence goes on along the minus strand of NC_072478.1, from coordinate 37,517,322 downwards.
ACTGTGAAATATACAAACTTGATATAACCCCCAAGTTGAAAATGAAATCAAAGTTGAAAATCGGTGTCTATTGATCCATGTATTCATTTCCATGTAGTCTCTATAAAGTACATAGATACTGATGTGAGTATTTTATTGGTACATATAACAGACAGACACTTTCCTTCTCTCTTGAGACTTTCTCTGTTCTTAAAGAACTTAAAATAATAGCATGACATATATAAAATGATACTTTTTCTATATTTTGGGGAAGATATCATAGTATATAAACATACTTTACAAACAGAATGAAAAGCACACTGAAAACAAAGAAATAATCCACATTCAAGTATTATATCTAGACAACTTAAAAAATAGAATTAGTGCCAGCCAGTGTGGTTCAATGGTTGAGTGTCAACCTATGAACCAGGAGGTCATGGTTTGATTCCCCTCTATACATAGGTTGTAGGCTTGATCCTCAGAAGGGGGCGTGCAGGAGGCAGCAGATCAATTATTCTCTCTCATCATTGATGTTTCTATCTCTCTTTCAATCTTCCTTCCTCTCTGAAACACACACACACACACACACACACACACACACACACACGCGCACACACACACACACACATATATCCTATATAATAAAAGCCTAATATGCTGTGTCCAGTCAGCTGGTCAGCCGTTCAACCAATCAAAGCATAATATGTTAATGATATGCTAAGGCCGCTCAAACACTCACTATGATGTGCACTGATCACCAGGGGGCAGACGCTCAGACTGGTAGGTTAGCTTGCTGCTGGGGTTCGGCCAATGGGAACTGAGTGAGATGAGCTGGACATGCCTTGGAGCCCTCCCGTGGTTCCTCCTTGGACCTGATTGTGCACTGGTAGGGTCCTTTGGCCTGGCCTGCATCCTCTCGCAATCTGGGACCCCTCAAGGGATGTTGGAGAGCTGGTTTTGGCCCAATCCTGCTCAATGCAGGAGCTGCCCCCTGGTGGTCAGTGCGCTCCCACAGGGGGAGTGCTGCTCAGCCAGAACCTGGGCTCATGGCTGGCAAGCGCAGCAGCGGTGGTGGGAGCCTCTCCTACCTCCGCGGCAGCACTAAGGATGTCTGACTGGAGGCTTAGACCCGCTCCCCGGGCTCCCCGATTGTGAGAGGGCGCAGGCCAGACTGAGGGACACCCCCCCCCAAGTGCACAAATTTTGTGCACTGGACCTCTAATATATATATACATATATAATTAGCAAGTAGAGAAATGTCAATATAAAAGTGTTGTTCAAATAGAATTTCAGAGAATGTCAAAGCAGACCTAATATATACTATTTGATTCATAGAGATCAAAACTTCCATTACACCAAACGATGTATATTTATAAAATTAAAATGTCTTGAGCCCTGGCCAGGTAGCTCAGTTGGTTAGAACATCATTCTAATATGCCAAGTTCATGGGATCAATCTCAAGTCAAGATATATGAGAAGCAACCAATGAATGCATTATTAAGTGAAACAACAAATCGATGTCTCTCTCTTTCTACTCTCTCTAATATCAATAAAATATAAATAAATTAATTAAAATGTCACAAGTCACAAGAGATATTTTATTTGTAAGAAATTTTTGAGAAATAAAACAAAAGTTAAATTGTACAACAATTAAACAAAAAGTGCAAACAAAAATGGTTGTCTAGCTATTGTTTTTATAATTTCTGCATTATTTTTTCTTTTAAGCTCTTATTGATAAAGTTTTCTAATTCATCTTTCCCAGCAGAAGACTTTCTATCCATTGCTCTAAGAATATGTGTTATACAGCAGACATTTAGGAGTCCTGACAGAGCTCATATTCTCGTGGGATAGGCAGAAACCTGGTAGCAAAGGAGAGGAGAATAGCTTTTCAGTTTGTGATGCAGGTGACAAGGGGGATAAATGGACTGAGAAGATAACCCACTTGGCTAGTATGGTCACAAGACCTTTTCAATGTTGGGAGCTGGATGCGGGAGCTGTGCAAGAGTCATGAGAACGACTGTCATGGCAGGGGCAAGGTGTAGTATAGTCGGAGAACTTAGCACATTTGAGGTACAGAAGAGGGGCTGTGGAGAGATGGCCTAGGATGACCATGGAGTTTCAGGCAGGGGAAACTCCTGAAAAGGAGGGGGACCTAGTAAGGAGTCAGGATGTTTCACTAAGTACAGGGGGAACAAATGAAAGCTCCTCCTAAGCAAGGGAATGAAAGGTCTCATTTGTGTTTTACAAATTGCTCTTGCTCGTATATGGATAATGGGTTAGATGTTGGGATATGGAAAAGGTGCACTTGTAGAGAGTAACTGCCTATTGTCCCACCTTCTCTTCTTTGGAATTGGTGATCTTAGTGAGTATTTAAGACATATACTTCTGTAACTAACCTCCTTCTTTAAATTCTTATCCATTTTCTCTATTTTCCTGTGCATCCAAACATGTACTCCTTCCTTTATTACCACTTAATGTCATCCACTGCCTGCTATCCTCCTTTTTTTTTTTTTTGACATGGTGATGCTGGTACTCTTTTTGAAGAAAAAAGTCATATACCATCTACTTGCACCTGACAGTGTTAAGACACTTCCTCTGGAGGAGAATATGTAAATTATAGATTGTAAGTGAGGAAACATTTGCACTGAGCATGAATAGGGTTAACTTAGTAATATGTGTAGGTCAAAGAAGAGGCAACTACTCCTTCCTCATATCAAACACCTCACTGCCTTCCTCATATCAAATACCTCACTCCCTTTCCTTTCAGATACATTGGGTAAAGGACTTGAGTTATTCACATTAGACTGCTGAGAGCCATAGATTACCCAAACAACAGTACACCAAGAGTAAACTGAATATAGGAAGATGACTGCTTAAGTCACTGTCTAATCCCTTAGTCCTATTACAGAGATTCTAAAATTGCCATGGGAAGGGAACAATTAATAGAATATTCAGAATAAACCCCCTCTGATCCACATGACCTAGGTTCAGTTCCGTTACAATCCAGGAAGTAGGGATGGAACAAACAAGATGTCGTATTACTAGATCAGCTCCCCTTTACTAGCAGCCTAATATGTGTCATGTACTAGCTTCTCTCAGAGTACAGATGCTTTACACTACTGACTGAAGGGCATATGAGTAGAGAATGTCTTAAAAATGTCGCTGGTAACCAATTTCAGTTGAACTGATTAATTCTGATTTTATACATTCAACTCTACAAGTTTGTCAACACATAAGATGCTTCTATTAACTGATTCTTGGGAAATTTTTATTTAATATCATATATTTACACATGGCACCATTTTCTACCTATTTTACTAAAGTTCTAGACTTCATTTGTAAAACAATGAGACATAGGGGGAACAAAGTAATATGTAATGTGTACACAACATCAAGGAAGGCATGACTTTTGTTCCCTGTTTCATTTGTGAAGGATTTAGAAAGAGAATCATCTTTGAAAGCCTGGCTGGTGTTTCTCAGTGGTTGAGCACCGACCTATGAACTAGGAGGTCAAATTCGGATTCCCTGCAGGGCACATGCCCGGGTTGCAGGCCCCATCCCCAGTGGAGGGTGTACAGGAGGCAGCCAATCTATGATTTTCTCTTATCATTGATGTTTCTCTCTCTCTCTCGCTCTTCTTTCCTCTCTGAAATAAATAAAAATATATTTTTTAAAAAAAGAAAATGCAGTTTCTGGGTGTGTGAGACAATGAATAGTATAGTCTGTTTATTTCTCTTGAAGCTGTCAGTCAAGAGAGGAAAACCACTTTGGGGTATCAGCCTCTAGTACTTGTCATAGAAGTGAAGGGACTCAATGAGGTTTTAATAACTCTGAAAATATGTAACCTGTAATCAGTACTATATAAAGTAATTTAGATGTGCCAGTGGCTATAGGCCTGGCTGTAAATTCATACTGTATAAGTAAAAAAAAACAAAAAAAACTGGGGTAAATTTGCCAGTGGTGAAACTTTTATATAAACTTGGGCTTTCATTAAATTATTTGAGGTATTTAAATATGAGTTGTGTATGTTTTAATACTCTATATAAAGACACTGTCTTCTTTAATCAATAATGTTGTAAATAAATACATAAATATATATAATTGCCACACAAATCTATATAATATTTAAAGAACATTAAGTGATAATAACTTGCTCTTATTAACTTGTTATTTAAGCTAATATGATATTAAGCTAGTAATATTACACTTTCTCTCTCACCTTCAAAATTCTAAGTTTTGTCTTTTCCATGAGTGATTGTTTTCCTTTGATTATTTTTGAACTACTGATATAAAATGTTAACACATTTTCTAAAAATATGCAGTATCTGAATACAATTTTCTTTAGCAAATGATCTCCAGCAAATGATTTATTTGCATTTCACATGTGCCATATACGAGAAGAAATTCAATTTCAGAATAAGGTGAAAAGTAGTTTTTCCAACATAAGGCAGACTAGAAAACCATTTATTTTGAAATAAATAAAAATACTAAATTTTGTGTTAGTAGTTTATGTCTTAGCTGGCAAGACAATATTTTTAATAAATGTACCAAGTCTGAAAAGAACATGAGAGCAAGTATCCAGAAAAGAGACCCAGTGAGCGCAGGCAGAAGTGGAGTCATCTGCTAATCCCTGGTGAACTTGAGTTTCATTCTGATGACCTTGGGGAAAGCAGGGACCATGCACAGTGGCTGGGCTCTGTCTACAATGGTAGAAGAGCCCTACTGCCAAAGGGCTATGTCATCAATTGACTTTAAGGTAAATTAAGAAAACAATAAATCTTAGGTAGACATAATAAGGAATAATGCCTCTTCTTACTTTGGTTCTTGCTTGAGGGGTCCAGAAATGCTCAATTGAGGCTAGGAGGTAAGGAGAGAAAACAAGATGTAAGAAGAAATAAAACAGAAAGGAGCATCAGGGAGAAGCAATATTAAGAGATAAGCGATGGTCTGGCTGGCATGGCTCAAGTGGTTGAGCTTCCAACTATGAACCAGGAGGTCATGGTTTGATTCCCAGTTAGGGCATATGCCCGGGTTGTGGGCTCGATCCCCAGTATGGGGTGTGCAGGAGGCAGCTGATCAATGATTCTTTGTCATCATTGATGTTTCTATTTCTCTCTCCCTCTCCCTTCCTCTCTGAAATCAATAAAGAAAAAAGACATAAGTGATGAAAAACAAACATCTATCAATTCAGAATAATTGCAAGTTGGGGAGATAAAATGAAATTTGTTAGAACTATCAGACTGACAGAGCAGAATAACAAAGATCTGAACAACAAATGGAAAGAAAATACTATTTTCAAAGAAGCGATAATTACATTGAGAGATGATTTCATAATATTAAAGATAAAATGCCAATAGGTTTTGGAATATTTCCATCATAACTGTATTAATAATTGTCAATTTAGGATTCTATACTTGTCAAAATATCTTTGAAATACAAATTCAACATAATCTCCAAAAAATATATCAGAGAAACAAGAGAACTTCATTAACATTTATATATATATATATATATATATATATATATACACACACACACACACATATATTTATGGAAGTAGGAAAAGGAAGGCCTCAATCATGAGGAAAAATAGTGAACAAATAAATTGGTGAATATGGTTAAAAGGAAAAAAATCAATTGTATAAATTAACGATTATATGTACATTGTAGGGTTAATAAAGAACTGAAATTCTTATTAAAATTATTGGCATTTATAACATCTTAATGTCTTTCAGGGTTTGAAGGTTCTTTATGGTATAGAAGCTGAGTTGGCAGTTGTTTTCTTTCAACTTTAGATGCCATTCCATAGCCTTTGATGTCCATTATTTTTATGACATATCAACTATCAGTCTTATTGCTGCACCAGTAATGGTACATGTCCTTCTTCTTGTTGTTAAAGATTTTCCCTTTGTCTCCAATTTTTAGAAATGTTACCATAATAGTTAATTATACCATTGTTTAGCATAAGTACACAACACACATTGCTATTTTGATCCTGATGAACATAGCAATTATGGAAAACTTTTTTTTTAGTGGCAGTGGATGATTTTCAGCATTTTAACTCCTTCCAATGTTTGGAAATGTTTCTCTTTGGTGGAAAATAAGCTCCATCTTTCTGAGAATTGAACAAAACTAGGCATTCCCTTCTCTAGTCTCCCTTGCAGCTAAATTGTAGGCATATCAACTCAGGCTTGACCCCTCACTGAGTTTTTAATAAGGAGCTCGGCACAGAAACATAGGCAGTAAAGGTGGCAGTGATAGATGTGGAGCAACAAATATTTTCATGAGCAGCTGTGGTTGTGCTGCTGTGGCTACATCCAGAGCCCACTGCTGATCATTCTGTAGAAAATAGTTCTGGTTTGGGATGCTGTTTCTAACTGCAATGCCTGAGCCATGTTTCTCAGATCTCACTGATTTTGTTGGTTTCTCATTATAATTTTATATTCTATTTTCTGCTTAAATTAGCTACAGTAGGTTTCTATTGCTTGAAATTAAAAACTATCTTATACATCATCTCTGACATCTTCTCTCACATCCTTCATAACCAGTCAATTATCTAATCCAATTTCAGTTATATCATCCAAATAAATGTTGAATTTTCCCCATTTTTGTTTCTAAAGCAGTTACAGTCTTCTGCGTGCTCTATTAAAGTAACCCTCCTTGATACCCTGCAAGCCACTCACATACAACACCATCAGTTATTTCAGTTGAGATCTCACACTTAAAGCCATCTATTACTTTCACATTGAAATTAGGAGAAAAATCTAAAACTGTCATTATGACTTTAAGACCCTCTCAGATGTAAAATTTAACCTATTCTCAAGTTTTACCTCTTACCTCTCTTTTCGGTACTCTTTCTGCTTTTATCATCCTGGCTCTTCTTAGGTCTTTGAACATGGCAAGTATCTTACTGCCTCTTGACTCAAGGACTTTGCACATGATGCTCTCACTACCTGAAATGCTCTATCTCCTACTGGGTTAATGTACATAACTCCTGCTCATCCTTCAGGTCCGTGACCATGTTTTCTCAGGAAAGACTTCTCAAAGGACATAAGGACTTTACACACTGGATAAGACCCGCACTTTTATCTTTGTAACCTTAGGTCCTATTGTAGTGACAGACATATAGGAAATCAGTAAACATTACTTGAAGTAATAAATGAATGAATAGTGTAATACACTATTTTCTATAAGTCATTTTGGTCAAAATAGTTATCTACCTAACTATCTATCTGCTTATAACTTCTATAATAATAAAAGCGTAATATGCTAATTAGACCAAACAGCCAAATAAACTTCCAGACGTCATTCCTGACGTCCTTCCAGATGAAGCCACAATGGCGGGGGCCAAGTTAGAGGCAGTTGGGGGCAATAAGGCAGGTAGGTGAGCAGGTAGGGGCAATCATGCAGGCAGGCAGAGTAGTTAGGGGCGATCAGGCAGGCAGGCAAGTAGTTAGGGGTGATCAGGCTGGCAGGCAAGAGGTTAGGGGCAATGAGGCAGGCAGAGTGGTTAGGGGAAATTAGGCAGGCAGGCAAGCGGTTAGGAGCCAGCTGTCCCAGATTGCGAGAGGGATGTCCGACTGCTGGTTTAGGCCCGATCCCTGCAGAATCGGGCCTAAACCAGCAGTCAGACATCCCCCAACGGGTCCCAGATTGTGAGAGGGTGCCAGGCTTAAGGACCCCCCCCCCCATGCACGAGTTTTGTGCACTGAGCCTCTAGTATATCTATAAAACTTCTGTACTTCGGTCTGGAAATCTTTCAAACCCACGGAAATATTACACACCCTGTTAAAACCATGCCCTGTGTTGTAGTAACTAAAATGTATGGACAGCCAACCTTGCTGATGAAAACTATGAAAAGAAGATGTAGTAGAAATAAGAAAGGGTCATCTTAATTAAATATGTGGGGGAATATTTGTTTACTTTTCTAATATCTACAAGTCTAACCAGAAAATTATTGTCTGATTATCTAGATATCTTTCCCAACAATTTAATTGAGGTATAGTTGACAATTAAAAGTTTTATGTATTTGTGATGTACAACTTGATGATTCAATATAGATATACATTGTGAAATACCACAAACAAGCTAATTGACATATAATCACTTCACATCATTACCATTTCCTTTCTTTTTTTCTTTGCTTGGTGAAAACCTTTAAGATCTCCCTTAGGAAATTTCAAGTATACATTCAATCTTGTCAACTGTCGTCACATTGTTGTACATTAGATCTCCAGAGTTTATTTATGTTAAAAGGCATCAGGATCTTTCTACCCATTGACCAACTTCTCCCTATTTCCCATCCCTTCAGCCCCCACTAACCACCATTGTACTCTCTATTCTTGTGGGTTTTATTATTTTAGATTTTATAAGTAAGCGAGATCATGCAAATTTATCTTAACCTCTGTCTGCATTAGTCTTTTCCGTCATCAGCTGAAGTTAAGTGACCTTTCTGACCTATGGAAAGTTGATTGGTTAGACAGCAGTTCTGCAATCCTTAGCAAAGGAAGTATTGTTCTGTTCAAATACCTTTGTAACCATACTCACATATTTGGCAAAAAAAAAAAAACAATGGATTTCCTAGTGGGAGTTCTTTCCTATGCTATGCTTTTCGCTGGATGAGCTTAGTCGTGTTAGATTGTTTATGGTAACCAAATCGGGAGTCTGTTGACAAAAAAGATCATGTAAACAAATGGAACTATCTTGGTATAAAACATTGCTGTTTTATGATGGAAAAATCACTTTCAGTGTAAGTAACATGATTCATACATCTCTAAGAGACGCCACATATTAATTGGGGCCAGAGCATGTCCTAATGTTGCAAGAATTAAAATGTGGAGATAATGTTGGACCGCTCCCAGATTCACCTGTCCTAGAGATTACAAGGATCCTTAAAATTATTAGCGAAGCCTGAAACTGGCTGACATCGCTAGTTCTCTTGAGTCTGATTTGGCAATATAATCCTTTGTGCAATATCCACATATATCAAAAGGATGATAGTGAGAACAAAAATGATATAATGTTGATAATCCCACAATGAAAGATACAAGCTGTTAAACAAATATGGGTGGGGAGGACTTTATTTGTATTAAAGTCATGGGATATATCATCTGAAAACCAAGCTGATACTTTTAGACTAGGCAGAACATACATTGAGAATAAATTTTTATAGCTGGGAAATGTTTTCTTGGTTTTTATAACCTGTATCAAAAATTTATGTTAAAAATAAGGACATACATGGCTACAAATAGCAAATAACAAAACATTGAAAGTAATGTCAGTTCTAAAATATTACTGGATCAATTTTGTATAGTTTCAAAGGTCATTGTTCACTGCCAATGGCTAAATAGAAATATTTTTGATGCATTCTAGAGCTATATCTTCCATTATTCCCATTTCAACTACTATCTATCATAGTGCAGATAATCTACTATCTTTAGGTAGAAGCATAAATTCTAAGAACAAGGGTGAAAATTTGATACATTGTTTTCAGTTTTTCACAGTGATTCTATAGTCCATTGTTTATATGTCTTTGATTCAAAGATATATTGTGGTTATATATTCAGTTTTTTAAAGAAAATCCATTATCTTCAACATTTTAATAACTAGACAATATGCTAATTAAGGAAAATACTAAGAAGTATTTTATAACAAAGCCTTTTTGTTCTTTCATTAGGGAAACTTGTAATTTCTTCTTTCATCCACAGCTTCTAAAATAATTTTGGAAGAATTATTGTTATGAAATATGCCTTAGCCTAGGAGATATATAATAATCAGGATATATGTGAGATTGTTTTTAACTTAATAAATAGGAAATGTTGTATTTGCATTGAAGAATAATTTCAATATCAAACTTTATAATTAATGGCATATTAAGTATAACCAATTACACAGGGTATAACATTCAACAGAATTAAAATGCAGTTAGAAATCGTTACCTTATGTGAATACAAATGTTTTAGTGAATTAATACTCAGGCAATGTTCCCAAAGGTAAGATACTACATCTGAGCCATTGAATTTAAAAGACTCATCATCAAATTGGTTGTTACAGAATAGTCATGAGGATGTAAAGTACACCCTAGGGAATATAGTCAATATTCTAATAACTATGTATGGTATCAGATGGGCACTAGGTTTATTTGGATGATCACTTAATATGTTATATGGCTAATCACTGGGTTGCACATATAAAACTAATATATCATATGTCAACTGTAATTGAAAAATAAAAAATGATTTTAAAATATCATCATCTTAGAGACTTATCAGCAACTAGAACTGCTATTTTAAAATAAGAGTTCTAGAAAAGAATTCTAAAATTTGTTGTGTTGTTTTGTTTCCCATTCAAGTTATACCACTTTACTGGGTATAACTTCTCAGGAGTAATATTTTTATGAGAACTGGAGTTGTCTACTTTTATCATTTTTCTTTAAACATTTGTCCATTTAAAGAAAAATGTAACATTTAAAGAAAAATGTAACACCAATCAATTGCCTCTTGTATCTACCCCAAGTAGGGATCGAACCCACAGCCTAGGTATATGCCCTGATGGGAAATCAAACCCTCAATGTTTGGTGTATGGGGTGACACACCAACCAGCTGAGCCACCCAGCCAGGGCTGTTTTATCTGTTTTTTAGCTCTAGTTTCAAAAGAACAGAAAGCAAATACAGTAGTTTGGCTATCTCCTCCCTCATCCTATCTAATAATAGACAAATATGCAAATCGACCGCACCTTCGCTACGCCCAAGCCATGCCCACCAGCCAAGCCACGCCCACCAGCCAATCAGGATGAGTATGCAAATTACCCCAACAAAGATGGCAGCTAATTTGCATATCAAGACAGTGTCGAAAGAAGCCAAGGGCTGCAGAAGGGAGTAAAGCTTAGGAGAAGCAAGCAAGCTGGGGGGAGGAGAAGGGAGGAGCGAAGGCAGGGCCGGGGGTGAAGGGAAAAGCAGGCGGGCTAGTGGAGAAGGCGGGGCGGGCGACAAGGGCAGAGCAGAGGCGGGGCCGGGGGAGAAGGGAAAAGCAGGCGGGCTGGTGGAGAAGGCGGGGCGGGCGACAAGGGAGGAGCAGAGGCGGGGTAGAGTGCAGCAGGAAATCCTATTGCAGGATTTTTCCTGCAACGGGAACGCTAGTACTCTTATATTTCTTACCTTCTTTATGATAGGCTAAACTAAATAACATGGGGGGTTATTATTTTGTATATAAAGTAGTTCTGCAGTACCAGATTTTATGTAGGTGTCTTTCTTCAGTTGTCATAGCCTTGTTATCTGTATCCTCTATTTTTGAATTTGTTTACTCATTACAACACTGCCTTTAAACATCAGAGAAACAAAAATAGAATGAGCTTTTACATTTTTTTATTACTGGGGGGATATAGGGAGAATTGCTTTCCAATGAGAAAATTTAAGTGAACTGCTTCTGTTTGAAAACAAATAAAACATATACTAAAATCTGAAAACTCAGAGAATGACTGCTTTTTCACATTCTAAAATGGAAAAAGACAATGTTGTATAACAGCAGGCTTTTTAGAACCTCACTTTGGAAGGTAACTAATAGATCATCTCAGAAAAAGGTGGCATGTGCTGTTGAAGTATTTGAGCAATGAGAGCATGTAAGATACAGATGCATGATACTGTCAGTGCTAATCTAGTGGCTTTTGTCTCTTCCATTTTTATGAGAAATTATTAAGGGAAACAAAGTTGTGAGAGACAATTGAGGATGTGTATAACCTTCAGTGAATTAAGTTTGGGAAAGATAATAGATATCAAAGAGACTAGACCTCTCATAATATCATGATATTAGTGTCCAATTTGCCCAACAACATAATAAGTGATATAGTTAGGAGTAAGTAGATCCAGATATTAGGACTTTTTGTTTTGCTTTTTTTCCCAATAAAGTGGTAATTTACATAGTCTGTATATATACACTGAGATTATTTTAAAGGTCTGAACTTTTCTCATTTACATTTTCAGAGTATAAAGAATAGCTTATGTAAGTGATTTAAATAGTGGATTTTGCTCAGTCCCAAAAGGAAAATAGGTTGCGGGGGTGGGGAAGAGATGTGAATGGAATAAATTGTTTATGTATATGCACAGCTCACTTTATTGTGTAAAGTCATTGTGAAGCTAATTATTTACTTGTGTATATAAAGTAAAAATTAGAGATATCCCTCAGTTGATCCTGAGGAGCAGTGCCAACCTAACCATAAATTACTGTCCATCATTTTTTACTTAAACAGGATCTATTTCCATCTAATTTAGCCAACTTTGGCACCAATGATACTCAATAATCCATATTGACAGAGGATATAAAATTGCTCATTCAACATATTTCTATGTAGGAAGGAAATTCAACAGTCTTTCTGTTGGGAGGAAACTCTCCATGGATTTCTGGTGTTTTTGCACCTCTTGAGAGTAGAGGCACTGAATACCTTTGTTCTAGACAATCTTTACAAAGATGTTTTATAGCAAATAGCAGAAGAAGATAGAGATACCTTGGGTGTCTGGTTCCACTATAATAAAGAAAATGTCTCTCTCCAAGGCAAGGGAAGGGGGGATTTTGCCTATTATAAAAGAGTCAGATTTCCTAAACTTGGGTTTCCTCTCTTTACATGTAATTCCCTGCATGTTCAGGTGTCACTTTTCTCATTGCCCAGTGAGTTTAGGTTTCAGGAAACAGGCATAAATAATAATTCTGACTAGTCTTATTGCTGTGAACAATTACGTTTTTATTTTCTCTGACCCAGGTGCTTCATGCTTTCTGCCAATGTTTGAGACACGGTAATAGACTAATTTGTAAATTTGCAAGTCGAGTAAAATCTGAGACCCTAGCAGTCATTAACATTACCGCCCTTCTATTCCATGCAGTTAATTCTGTATACTTCTATCAGATTCATATTTACAAAGCACATTGCCCATTTTATCGTATATCTATCAAAACTCTCCAGGTTTTTCAATTAAGTTCAGATTCTCAAAAGGAATTTATAGCCGTCCGTTACATGATTCCAATTTCCCTTTGTGTCCACTTTAGTATAGACCCTGACCAAGAAATTAAAACTGTCTCATGTGGCACCGACCTGCCTTACCAATTTTATTTTTGTCCCCTGAACATATCTCATTTCCCCAACACCATGACCTTTTGTCTCTTATTTCCTATATACGACCATATTGTCTTTTCTCTCATTGCTCTCATTATCTTATAAGAACACTCTTAGGTGAAGTTGAACCACTGTGGTGGTGGTGGCCAGGCACCACTGTCCAGATCCCCTTTCAAGAGGGTGTGACTCACTCTCAGAGCCTCTGGGTGTGGTGCCAGCAGACAGCCCACAGCTCATTTCTGTTCTGGCCGTTGCCCCTGGACATGCAAAGCTTCCGTGCCCAAGATCATGCCTCCTTCCCAGAGGCAGCCCCTGTCAAAGGACTGACTATTGAAGGGATACTGAGGCTCAGTTCAGAATTGGGACCATTGTAAAGGCCATCCCAGCTTCAGAGTCCCCCACTTGTTTGGGTGATCTGTTCTTGTGACTGCAGGATAGTCTTGCTTTTTTTTTTTTTTTCTTTTTCTTGTTAATAAACTTCCTGCACAAAAATCTCCGCGTCAGAATCTGCTTCCTGCAAAGCCCAACCTGCAATAGTTATTATTCCGTGCAGAATGTAACCTTCTTGAGAAAGAAAGACCTGCTGCTTCCTTTTTTTGTTGTTGCTGTAATGATATCAGGCACTTCTGATCATAGCTGCTCAATAGGTATTTGTTGATTCTGATTAAGTTGGATGGAGTGGAGAAGCAAGCCTTGCATTTTTATCATTAACGTCCAAAATAAATATAGAATATGTTACTAGGCAGCATCTTCCTCACAAAGTAGTAATTAAGAAGAAATAAATGCATTTAAAAATCCAGGCTCAATTAAAAAGACCCTTCTACTCAAAAGGAGGGTCAAAGGGATACTACCATTTGAATTACATCTAGAAAAAGCTGTCTGATTATCTAATGAATTTATCGTCCCTATCTAAAAGGAAATACAATTGAATTTGTCTAAAACAAACTAAGTGAATATCATGCAGAAATAAATTCAGAGACAAAGAGGGAAAATTTTATTCGTATAACTTTTCTTTCATGAACGATAACAATGGTTTAAACAGCAAAACAGAGAGGTAGAATTGGTATGTATAGAGCCACGTAAGAATGTTTTCAATGTGTCCCTTTTGGTCAGGACTACTGTAAGCTTCCACTCAAAAAAAAACTATCTTGAAAAATTGAAATTCTTCTTGAAATTTTTAAGAAACTTCAAAACTATAGCCTAGCCTAAGATACACCAAATAGCGCTACGAAAATAAATGTTATAGCAATAATTTGCTAGTAGGGTTTGAAAAAAAGAATGACAATGAGAAACAACCAATTGTACCCACTTATATTTTCTCATTACTCTTTGAAGCACTAGAAACCTTTAGATAACTGATGCCATATTTGTAAAATGTGTTTTCAGCTTGATAAAATGCTACTAGATTATAAGCGAGTGTGTGCTCTTGGGAATATTGAATGCTTGTTGAATGTCAACAGGTGTACTTGTTTCTTGTTTGGGCTTTGCAGTAAATTATGAATCATGCCCTTCCATTAAACAGAATCCTTAATCTTTCAGCTTATCTATCACACATTCCCAGATGAGTCTTTAAGTCATTGGCTCTTAACATCCAGAGTAACAGCTCCGTGAGTCTGATGGTAGTGTTTCCCTTAAGTATTTTTTTCTCAGATGGATTTCTTCTACTTGAAATGTCATCCTAGAGAAAATATGTTGAAAAAAGTCATAGTTATTTGAAATGGTTGTTGTCTAATTATTATTCTGTCCATTTCCTATGTAAATTCTTTTTTGTTAGATACTGATTTGTTATGATTTGACTCTACTTGTGTGTCTATATTTTCCTTGCATTTTTTTCAGAATGTAAAAACAAAAATAACATTTAATGTGAAAAGTGTTCTTTTCTAACATGATACTCTTTCTCATGGCATCTGAAATTTGGATTTTTTTTTTTATCCTAGGAAGAGTAGCCAAAGCATAACATAAAAGCATGATACGTTTAATTACTCGAAAAAAGTATGCAATGTTTGATTCATTGCTCCTTTTTTTGTTTTTGTTTTTCTTCACTGTTTCTCCTTGTAGGTAATATTGGGATTACAGATGAGACAACCCTTAGTTGTACAGAGCATTTCAACAAATGATAGGACAGTAGTATCCTGAGCCCTAGGCAGTAAAGGCCTTAAGCATCCCCTAGTCACTATGACAACCAGAAGTGTTTCCACACATTTCTGGTTACCTCCAGGGGAATAGCACTGCTCTGTGTTCTTACTACTTATGATTCTCATCTTTATTACTAGCGAATAGAGCAGTTTCTTCTACCAGCTGTGTTCCCATCCACTTTCCACTCTCACCATTCTAACCATATTAATCTTTTTAAAGGACATAATTCCCCTGCTAAAAATAGTTCCATGGTATCTGTATTCATTTTTCTCTGGCTGTTGTAACAGATTATTATAGACTTGATGGCTTAAAATAACAGTGGTTATTTTTCTCCTAGTTCTGGACACCAACAAACCAAATTTGAGGATTTGGCAGGGCCAGTTCCTTCTGGAGGTTCTAAGGAAGAAAGCACCCTCTTCTATTTTCCTAGTTTCTGGAGGCTTATAGGTACACTAGAGGCCTGATGCACGAAATTCGTGCAAGGGGCTCAGCCCTCACAGCCTTGGCTTTGTGCAGAGGTCGTCCAGAAGGACGTTGGTATAATTAGCATATTACACTTTTATTATCATAGATCAGTCTCTGCCTCCCTCTTCACAGCACCTTCTTCTCTATGTTTATTTGATGTCACGTATAAGAACACTTTTATTAGATTTAGGGTCCACCCTAATCCAATATGCTCTGAATTTATTCTTTACCTTAATTATATCTGCAAATACCCTATTTCCAAATAAGGTCATGTTCTGGAGTTCCAGATGGACATGCATTTTGGGGGACACTATTTAACTACTGTAACGCCCATTGTTCTTAAGTTGAAGTTCACAGTTCTCACCATGGTTTAAAAGGCTCCCTATGATCAGAAACTGCTTTGTTGTTGTTGTTGTTTTCCAGATTTTTATCTTGCCAGTGTCCTCTCTCAATCACTGAACTGGGCTCTGGTCAGAGTTCTTTTAGTTATGATGTTCCACCTTCAAAGATACGATCACTTTGCTTTTGCCTGAAATGGCCTTCACACTACCATTTCCTCCTTGACCCTACCAGTTTTCTACATAAACTTCCAGTTTAAAGTTAAATATCACTTTCTTAATTATTCTATAAGATTCTGTTTTGAGCAGTTGTCCCTGTAACTGTACTTTCCGAGTGCATAGCTTATAGCCTGTCACTGCTGGTCACTATGTCAAATACTAGGATATAATAGCAAATGAACTTGATTTGATTCTACAAAGGTCATGGCAAAGATTATATTACCATGAGTCTATAGACCATTACACATATTCTATGCTAATTAAGTAACTAGTTGAAGCTACTTCATAATGCCATGGGAAGTGTTTTACCAATTTAATTGTATAGTTGCTGTAGTAATTTTACATTGAAATATTGTTCTCTGTCTTTACTTGTCATTTGGTATTGCCGTTTGAGAACATTTATTACAAAAATAGCAATATATTCTAAGAAATGCTATTAAAAATTGAGCTCATTAAAGACTACCATTGTCTTTGCCTTACAAATATTAATATTGCTTGGAAGAAGCTTCAAACTTATAAAATTAAATAGAGACAAACATGGACTATATATAATTAAAATTCCCAACCACCTTTAAAGAATCAATGAAAATTGCTAATTCAATTTAGATTTGGGTATAAATTGAGGGACGGGGTTTACCAAACTTATTTCCTATTCCCATAGAATGGTCCCAAATCACCATATCAACTTTTGCAATGGCCAGGAGATATGAAGATCCTGTAAAAAAAAAAGAGAGAGAGAAAGTCTAAACTTGAGTTATTCCTAATGTATATTTGAAATTGACCTTGTCTATCAGGAGGCTCCTATTTGAAGCTGAATCAAGTATTTTGTGAAAAACTCACCTTAATCAGATATCAGATGTAAACACTGTATACTTTAGTGATGACAGCACAGATATTTAAAGGACTATTTGTGATGTATCTCTGAATATACTTAAATGTTCACTTAGCAGATATACTAGAAATGTTGGTGCTATGAGCATATTGTCTTCTATATATATTGCATGAAATTTTTTATGGCAGATAAAATGCTTTATTGTAATCATTTTTGTGTTTCATGCTTTCTCAACAGCCTATGACCTTTCTAAGGGATAGGGTCTGTCTCTTTTCAGCTGAGAATATCTACAACATTGCACAGTGTCTAACACACAGCAAGCACAATAATTACTTGGCTGGAGAAATACATAACTGGATGAATAAACATTAAATACAGAAAAGCAATCACAGTCATTCACAAGATTCTACCAATTCTGCTGAACGTTATTTCATGAATTCTATATCAGTCCTCAAAATAAAAATTGTATTCTATTTTTAACTTAAAACAAGCTAACAATGTGTACTTTTTCATTTTTGATCCAAGGGAATTGGATGTGTCCAACACTTTATATGTTTTGTATGAGCTAGCCAAGCTTTTGCATATTTCATAATCAATTATAATATGCTTATAAATAAAGGTATTAATTTAAAAAAAAAAAACTAAAAAAATATGCAGATTACGTTGGGTCCAGCAAGAATTGTAGAAATGTTTACAAAATGTACAATAAGATTTTACTTATTGAAGTATAATCCTTAGTTTGGGGAAGATAAAAAAGGTATAATACAGAGCAACAGTTTACAAAATAATATTTGTTTTTTTAAGTCTGTCAGTTAATAATAAAAAGATCAACTACTTGTTGAAGTTAACGTCTGTTTGAATTTTAGAGTTAATTCACTGATTAAAATTAAATTCAAGAAATTTAAAATCAAATTTTTACCTCAATTCTTTTATTATTTAAGGGTCCTTTGCGAAGGACTAAACTGAGATTCCAATGAATTGAAATAAGCTCCTGCATGGAGGAGATGGGGATGTCTCGGGCTCTTATTTTCTAGTAGCAAAAGAATTACTTAATTAGGCTTCTGCTATATCAGGAGTATAAACTGTGCTGGATCATGTGCAAAAGTCTCTAATATGTACCACTTCTATTTGGGAGAAATGGGAATGACATTTATTTTTGTACTGGTCTCAGCCTATCAATAACCAATGTTGTGGCTGGAGCCAGCCCTTGTGGTTCTCATGATTGCAAGATACCCTTCAGCAATAGTCATCAGGACACTGAAAACACATAGGTTTAGTAATTAGAAGACCTGGAATTTACACAGCACACCTGAGGCCACAAAGCAAGGAGCCAAGTAAAAAGAGAGAGCAAATGAACATGGGCCTGGGGTTCTGCCTTTATGGGGGATGAGGCCTAGGATTCCAGGCTCACTCTTTTGTGATGCATTTCAATCATAAGGGTGGGAATTTAAAGCAGGATGGGAAGAGAAAACAAACAAGTATTCCTAATGGTCAGGGTTTTAAATAAACAGAGGTTTCTAAAACAAAGGAGCCTCAGTGCAGGGAGGTGGCCTAGCTCTTTATCTAGTCTGTTGCCTAGACATGTTGATAGGAGACAGCAGTCTTTGAAGTGGATGCCTGAAATAGATACCTGGGCAATCAAAGCCTAAGTCAGGCCACTTGTACTAGAAAAGACAAACAGACAGACAATAAATGATGGCAAGGCTTACACTACACCATTATTATCAGATAATTTATTAAAGCTTATCCTATGTTTATGCCAGTGAGGAAGATGCTTTTTTTTAATCAAGATGCTAGCATTCCCCATCCTTTCATTCTCAGGCTTATTTCTAGGCAGTGAATTGCATCTGGATTCATGCAACCCAGTTTCAAGAGGCCTTATTGGTCCACAGTCTAAGCCACCCACCTATCAAGCAGAAATAAATTCCATGTCTAACACATGTGATTTTGTGGCATAAATTTAATATATAAAATTACTAATATATTTTCCATTGCTTTCTTCTGAGGATATAACAATTTAATAAATGGTGACCATACAATTAAATCCCATTATTAACCCATTTCTTGTGAGTGTTGTTATCAATCCCTTTAGCTAAGCACTACATTTGTTACTTTGTGTTGAGTTATCTTTTAGACAATTAGATTTGTTGCTTGCTGTGGTTCAGGGAAAAGATTCTGAGGTCAATATAATGTATATTAAATAGTATGATTACAAATACCTATGTGACTGGTGGGAAGAGGGCCTCCTCCCCATCTGTTGCTTGTGATGGTGGAATTCTTGTGATATCCCAAGAAAAAAGAATTTTCTGAGACTCAAAGGAGAGGTCAACATATTGTAGAAAGCTTTATTTCTGTGGAATCAAACCCCTGAGGTTCCAAGGTCACATTTCCCTCAGGCCCCCTAAGGAAGAAGTCCCATTTTGCCTTTAGCAGGGCAAAAATCAGAGCCAGTGTCCAGAATTTCATTTCCATGTTGGATCAATCCAGTCCAGCATCAGGCTAGCTTAGTTTGTGTTCCCAGTTGCAATCCATAAGTCTGTTGCATGTGGGGTCCGCAGAGCCACATGGCTAAAGAGGAAACACGGGCAAATACAAGGAAGCAGGGACAAGAGAGTCCCACAAGCCAAGAGTGCCAAGAGAGTAAGCGCCTTTGTTTAGGGGATTATTTATTCCCAAATTTTCACAGGCTTTCATTGGCTTCACCAACTCTGGCCAATGATATCTGTCTCGGGTTTGACTGACAGGCAAGTACCTTCCCTATGTCACCCTAACTTCACTGCCTGTGAGTCTATCTTCCCTTTGTTGGGCCCCTTCCCCCAGTGGTCTGCAGGGAATGGATCAGTGGTTCCCTGGGGGGTGTGAAATTGCAGCTTCCTGGTGAAGCTGCCAGAATGACATGCCTGCAATGTCAGGCCTCCTCAGGGCTAGTGAAGATGTGGAGAAAAGGGAACCCTAGTACACTGCTGGTGGGAATGCAGAGTGGTGCAGCCACATGGAAAGCAGTATGGAGTTTCTTCAAAAAATTAAAAATGGAACTGCCATTTGACCCAGTGATCCCACTTCTAGGAAAATATCTTAAGAATCCCAAAACACCAATCAGAAAGGATATACGCACCCCTATATTCATAGCAGCACTATTTGCAGTTGCTAAGATTTGGAAACAGCCCAAGTGCCCATCAGTAGGTAGTGGATACAAATTTTGTGCTGTATTTACACAATGAAATAATATTCAGTTGCGAAAAAGAATGCTATCTTACCCTTCAAGACAGCATGGAGGGACCTGGAGAGTATTACGCTAAGGGAAATAAGCCAGTCAGAGAAAGAAAAGTATCACATGATCTCACTTATATGTGGAATCTAATGAACAAAATAAACTGATGAACAAAATAGATCCAGAGACATGGAAGCATGGAACAGACTGACGAATCTCAGGGGAAGGAGGGCAGAGGGCAGGAAGAGATGAGCAAAAGAACTTATTTGTAAACAGTATATGCATAACCCATGGACACAGACAATAGTGCAGGGAAGGCCTGAGGGTGGGGGCGGGAGCAGGATGGAGGGAGTCAATCATGAGGAAAAAAGGGGACATGTGTAATACTTTCAAAGGTGAAGATAAATGTAAAAAACTAATTAATTATGGTGGGATAAGTTATATAAACATAATATTTTACTATATTAAAATATTGTTTCAAACTTGAGATTTTAAAAAGCAACACAGTAGAGGACAAATGGTTCAGCGGTTTGGATTTGGCTATATGTGGAATTGAGCTTACTTGCAGTATGAGTTCATACAATTAATTTCTCATAATTGAAAAATTATTTTCTATGAATCAGGCGTGCTTGGCTGGACATTACTGTAAACTGTTCTAGAAATGCTCAAATTCATTTAATTCTGAACCCTCACTTTTTTCATACAGGGAAAATTAATTCTATTTTGTTGAAGTAATATTCTACAAAAGCTCTCTGGAGGATAGAGTTTCTCTGATTTCAAAATAGAAAAATGGCATTATTAAACCTTGCTCTTAAAAGGGTTGTATTACTGGAATAATGAAACATACTATAGATTAAGGGACTATAGTGCCATTATTTAAAAATGATAAGAGGTTATCTATACAAATATTAAAGAGTATTCTGTTTTCACCAAATGTTGTTCATAATTCAGTCTCTTTTCTCCCCCACCTCCAACTACACACTTCTAATGAGTCTAGTCCATTTTACATGTTTAGCAGGAGAAAGGAAGTTGTATGTGGGAGGGGTATAATCTTTAGTGTTGCTAAATTTGTCTTGCTTTTATTGTTATTGTTGTTGTTGTTAATCCTCATCTGAGGATATTTTCTCATTGATTTTTAGAGGGAATGGAAGGGAGGGGGAGAGAAAGATAGAGAGGGAAACATTGATATGAGAGAGACACATGGATTGGTTACCTCCAGCATTTGCCTTGGGGCTGGGATCTAGCCTGCAACCAAGGTACATGCCGTGATGGGATCGAACCTGGGACCCTTCAGTCCACTGGCTGAAGCTCTATCCACTGAGCGAAACTGGCTAGGGCTCTCTTAAGTCTTAAATGTTTTCTGACATGTCTTTCAATTGGAGGAAAGAGGAACGGGATGTATATTATTTGCCTAGGGCTGCCATAACAACTTACCACAAACTAGAAGGCTTGAAACAATATACATTTAGTCTCTCACAGTTTTGGAAGCTAGAAATCTAAAATAAACATGCTGGCAGGGCCAAACCTCTAGGGGAGGCTCCTTTCTTTGTCACCTCCAGCTTCTGGTAGGCCCAGGGGTTCCTTGGTTTGTGCCTCCATCTTCACATGGTCATCGCCTCTGTCCTGTGTCCAAATGTTCTTTTTTCTTGTAAGGACAGCAGTCATATTGGATCAGATCCCACTATAACCCAGAATGACCAAATCCTAACCTAATTACATCTCCAAAAACCTTATTTTCAAATAAGGTTACGTTCACAAGTACCAGGGGTTGGGAACCTCAGTCTGTCTTTTCAGAGAGGGGACATAGTTCAAACGATAGCAAGCACCTAGGGATACGGTGGTAAAAGTTTTCAGTGCTATTGCTTTAATGAGTTATTATAAATACAAAAAAAATCACATATTTTGTTTATAGTATAAATTATATATTATAAATAGAAATTAGCATTATTACTATTATATGTAACATGTATATAGTGCCTATGATGTATCAGATCCTACTTTAAATGTTTTACAAATATTAACCCAGGTACTGAACTGAAATGAGACTCCATGAGTCTTATCCTGAGTGATGACATATTGATAAGCAAATTCTGTTTTAGATTTTAAAACGGCATTCTTAAAATTAGAAATTTTTTTTTGGTAATTGCATTTTTTTTTTGTTTAATTATGCCCTGCATCCTTAAAGTCTTCAATTCTTATGAAGTTTTGAATTGCAAAATATACTAGTCGTTTACAAATTTCTCAATCTTTTTATTTAAACTTTTTTGTTTGCTTCTTATTAAGAATTGAACCAATTCCAGATACCATTACTAATGAAACGAGGCCTGCCATAGCAGTGGAAGGCTACCATTTATTACATACACCTCATTTGAGTCACTTATTAATGCTGACATCTGTTCAAGCCTTAATTACCACATTACCACAACTGGCCCCTTGCCTTATTTTCCTTAATTCACTGTGGCATAGGCACAAATGTGAAAAATATAGGTAATGATGAAGTTGTTTATAAATGAGATACATATGAAGAATAATTTCCCTCATATTGGACACATATTGGTTATTTATGATTTTTATTCTTACCTTTGAAAAAAATGTTTAAGACACAATTATAAACAAGTCTTTAAATTTTACTCATAAAACTAAAAGTATGCATTAATACCCAATTATAGGAAATAATTATTTAAATATACATTTAAGTAATCTAATTAATAAAAATTTTATTAGGTGTACTAAAGATAAATAATATTTTGAATTTTGTAATATTTTGAGCAAAGTGAAAAATTATATAATACTTATAATTAGTTTATGAATTTTATTAGGAGCACAATTCTATAAAATATTACGGTTTTAATAGTGACTCCCTCCATAACGCTTCCTTAATGACACTTTAAAAATTGCACTAATAGTCTCTGATTACAAGGCTGCTGTGTATTTTTGTAGGCTTCATAATATCACAGAGTCTAGTATTATCATTGGCATTTTCTTAGTGACCAATTAGATTGTTAATGCCTATGGAAATGGAATACCAAGTGGGAAATGCCAGTCACAACCACTGATTCTGCCTGTAACTTTGATAACAACCATGGGTATTAAGCTCTGTACTAAGTACTGTGCATATATTATTCCAATTCCATTTATGCTTTTTCAATAAGACTTTATTATAGATATCAGTATTTTTGAGGGGACTGTGAGGCTCAGTAAATAATTTTCTAGGAGTCACACCACTGTTAGACGATCGGGGTAGGAGTAACTCTCAAAGCATCTGACTATATAATCTGTCCTTTTAACAATTATATTATCCTATCTAATAAAAGAGTAATATGCAGATTGACCATCACCCCAACACACAATATGGATGCCCCCATGTGGTCAAAGATCCTGCCCCCATGTGGACACAAGATGGCCACCACAAGATGGCCAGCAGGGGAGGGCAGTTGGGAGGCACCAGGCCTGCAAGGGAGGGCAGTTGAGAGGGACTAGGCCTGCAAAGGGAGGGCAGTTGAGAGGGACTAGGCCAGCAGGGGAGGGCAGTTGGAGGCGATCAAGCCTGCAGGGGAGGGCAGTTAGGGGTGACCAGGCCAGCAGAGGAGGGAAGTTGGGGGCAAACAGGCTGGAAGGGGAGCAGTTAGACATCAATCAGGCTGGCATTGGAGTAGTTAGGGGGTGATCAGGCTGGCAGGCAGAAAAGGTTAGGGGCAATCAGGAAGGCAGGCAGGCGAGCAGTTGGGAGTCAGCAGTCCTGGATTGTGAGAGAGATGTCCGACTGCCCGTTTAGGCCCGATCCCCCTTTGAGGGGTCCCAGATTGGAGAGGGTGTAGGCTGGGCTGAGGGACACCACCCCCCCCCCGTGCATGAATTTCGTGCACTGGACCTCTAGTATTTATAATAATAGATAATTATTATGGGGCTACTATATATCTATATCATCTCCAAGTCTATATCTATATCATCTCCAAGTCTATTACTGAATGAATGGCCTTAAAAAGAAAAATAAAAGTTGGTGTCCTTTCCTTTAGGGAAAAGAAGACATACATAAATGAAACTATTAAAATTAATCATATAAGCAATACACAAGAAAATATGCTGAATTTTATTCTGAAAATGTGTTAAAGAGACTGAGCTGAACTGCGGCCAGGTTTTCATTGAATTAGAACTTGAAGGACATATTAAAGAAAAATAAGGGCATTTGGGGAGGACAAAAAAAAACAAGGGCCTGACCTGCAAAGTGTGAGGAAAGCAATTGAAAGTTTCAGTCTATTTTCAGTGAATGAAATAGACATCTATCTGTCTATCTATCATCTATATTTTTTTTTCAGAGAAGAAGGGAGAGGGAGAGAGAGATAGAAACGTCAATGATGAGAGAGAACCATTGATCAGCTATCTCTTGCACACCCCCTTCTGGGGATCAAGCCTGTACATACCCTTAACTGGAATCGAACCTGGGACCCTTCAGTCTGTAGGACAACACTCTATCCACTGAGCCAAATCGGCTAGGGCAAAAGAGATATCCTTTTAAAGAGGATTCACTCTATTTTAGGTAATATATTAGTCACTGTTCCATTTTGAAATATGAAAATCCAACAATAGAAAATAAGTATTAGCAACTATAATTATCATGCCTCAGGTAGTTTTAGAAAATAATTCAAATTTTCAAAATTTCAAGTTATTTGGAGACTGGAGGAAGTTAATGAGCTGTCAGCATTTATTTGAAGTGTAGCCAAGGAGTAAAATTTTGCCACCTATAAAATGGACTTAATAGAAAATTAGTAACATTACATAGTTCTAATTTATGGACTGCCCACAGAAGATGTGAAAATAGAGAGCAGAGCATATGCAGTGAAGTCAAATTTTATAAACCAGTATATTTTCCTAAATTTTGTATTGATCAGATGAGGCCAAATTTTGCTGCAATCAAATAATCAGTTTTTGCCAATAAAATTAATTTCTCATTCATACAAAATCATTTCCAAGCAATGACTCAAAGATCCAGGGTGTTTCTTGTGCCTCCACCATTATTCCTCATTGCTCTGCTGTTTCTAAGAGGAGGAAAGGAAGGTTTGTGCATTCAGTAGTAAATTATTTGGCCCAGAGATGACTCAAATCACATCTGCTCATATCCATTTTCCCAAAAGTAGTCACCTCACTAGTGACTAAACTGGCCCTTCCTAATTACAAGAGGGCTTATACGTGGAAGAATACATGGATATTCAGGAACCATTGACTGTCTGTGCTACATCATAGAATGCTACTTCTATAAGGCATTAATAAAGGATAAGCATATAACATTCCAGTACAAAATACATTTAGTGTAGGTGTTTAGAAATTAAATACATTTAATCAAATTCCATTAGGTTTTCTAATTGGAGGCCACAGATTTGTGAGCATAATAGAAATTACAAACGTAATTTCAAAACATGAAACAATAGACAAAGCTGAATTTATTCCTGAACATCAAAAGTAAGTTAACATTAGAAAATTTACCAATCTACATCAGAGGCATTGAATATGGCTCATGATAAAATTGCAACTTTTTACCTGTTATACACTAAGTGTGCAGCTCTCAAAATATAACTGTATTTGGAGATACTGTCTTTAAAGAGGTAATTAATTTAAAATTAGGTCATTACGGTGGGCCCTAATGCAGTATGGCTGGTATCTTTATAAGAAAAGGAAATGATCTCACATACACATGTACACACACACACACACACACACACACAGACACACACACACACACACACACATGGAAGACCATGTGAAGACACAGGAAGAAGAGAGCCATATACAAGCCATGGAGAGAGTCTTCATAAGAAAACAACCTACTGACACCTTGCTCTTGGACTTCTAACCTCCAGAATTGTGAGAAAACATATTTCTGTTGTTTAAGCAATCCAGTCTGTACCATTTCATTATCCTAATATATTCCCCTCCCTTATTTTATATTATACATTTATGGTAATAATTCTATGAAAAATTGGGCACATAATTAACTTTTCTGTTCATTCTTGAGTAATAAATTGTTCAACAAATACCTTAAGTCACAACGTAGTCTGGGTTTCTGGATTAAATAATAAATCCAACGTAACTATCAACCTGCTTCCACCGCCACTTTTAGTAAGACTTCCCCTCCCTCTTCTGAATGCCCAGAGCCATGATTGTCAGCTGTCTTCATCAGGGAAAGAAAATTCCATTGGCTTCTGCTCTCTCCCCATCTCACCTATTTTCGTAGTTTCTAGCTGTGGTTTTTAACATTATGGGAAGAGTGGTAAGATGGTAGAGTACTTCTGACTTGGTTGGGTAGATTTCATGCTCTTTGGGTCTGGGAGACGGTTAAAAGTGATTTTTCTCTCTTAAGTATTTTTTTTGTGTTCTTTAGATATTTTTGTTGCTAGGAACCTTTCACCTATAACTTTCAAGTTGTGGATGAAACATTCCATTTCCCAAGCCCTTGATTCGTGTATGTTCCACATCACACAGATTCATGTTGTTGAAGCCTGTCCTAAACAACTCATATCTATTTCATAGAAAATACCTACATGTTGCATGACTACCCAAAATCTTGAGAGCGCAGGCAGACGGATCCCAGGATAGTCACTGTGTCCTGCTAACAAAACCATGTGCAGTGTAGTATGTTTGAGAAATGCTACATGTTAAATGCTCTTCTTGTGAACATCACATCATCGATGTTTGTTAGCATATTAAAATGGTCAGTCATTCAAAAAATAAACAGTAACTCTTTTGAAAGATCCCATGACTCTTCCAGATGAGCTCATTCAAGGGCCTCCACCCATATTCCCGAATCAAGCCTCCAGTAAATCAAGGATAATTGAGATAGGCTTCAACATTTTTCTTTCAAAGTTTGGATAACTCATACAATAAGCATTCAACTCCTGAAATCAGAAATATTTACAATAATGAAAAGATTATGAATATGCCGAGACTTTGCTTTTGTTACATATTAATTGACAGACTTGCCATATAACATTCAGAAATTGCTTCTTTGTTTTAAGCAAAGGTATAAAGAGTAACAGGAATTTTTAAATCTGTTATGTTTTCTCTGATTTATAATACTGAAAATATTTACATCAGCTATAAGCCAAAGGTCATAATATGTAATGTGAAACAAATTAAAATAGTTGCAAAGATTTATCTCTGGCAATGAAATTATTATGGCAAACACAATAGCTGTAATTGTTGCTTAACATCAAGGATAAGAGAACTAGATATGTTTGCATATGTTTACGATGAAATGCATACAGTACAATTCTGTGGTTCACCTAGATAAATGAATCATGGGTCAATCTTCATTCAGATAAGGTAACATCAGAAAGATTAATTTCCTGAA
Organism: Eptesicus fuscus; assembly: GCF_027574615.1. Taxonomy (NCBI): domain Eukaryota; kingdom Metazoa; phylum Chordata; class Mammalia; order Chiroptera; family Vespertilionidae; genus Eptesicus; species Eptesicus fuscus. The sequence continues at coordinate 37,489,695 of NC_072478.1, read as the reverse complement.
TTGAAAATGTATCAGTTTTAAATGACTCAGAAATGGTTTATTCAAGGTATCTGTGATGTTATATTACCCTTACTACCCCTTCTATTCACTTCTCTTTGGTAACTACTATGCTATTGACTGTGTCTATGTTTTTATTTGTTTTTCTGTCTTTGTTCATTTTCAATCTGACAGAAAAACTTAAGAACCCTATAAGTTCACTCATGTGGCTATAGAACTGAAAGCAACAAATGATTTGTCATTTTAATTTGGCATTTTATTTGTCTCCACACATGTCTGGTGTCACAAGTGAGCATGAACTTCTATTTCCAAAACATGCTAAATAAATAGCTCTTGCAAGTCCCATGTTTTCCGTGGGCCTGTGTGAATTTAGATGATTTTTTTTTTAAAAAGTTGGTGCTTAAAAATATGTATCCCATTTACCCTCAATTTTATGGAACCTCTAGGTTGCTATCTTCCCCTCACTCTTGATCATTGATCTTACTTGATACCTGACAATTTTAAAGAAGGAGCCATCAGTAGATAGTAAATTAAATGTCTGCCACTAAATCTGCAGACCTCTCTAATCTTCCTCAGTTATTCTTCTTTTCCTGCTGTTATGAATTCCTCCTTTTTTTTCCTTTCTGGATCATATGCCCAACCACTTTTCAGAGTCCTTGCCTTACCCATGCTCTATCCTACATTTTCCATTTTTCAGTCTAAAAGTTCTCTATCAGTATCATTTATGATCAAGTATCACCCATCTTAAAATTAAACAAAAATACATATCTTCACTGACTGTCCATTCTTCCAAGATTTGGATTAATTTATAAATGTGTCCCTCAGATAACCATACTCCATGGATGAGTTGATTCTGGCATCTGCCTCCTTAAAACAAGGTCATCAGAAATACCTATATTTCATTGTTATCTCTAAAGGGTACTTTCTATCACTTATTTTTTATTTTCCTCTAATATAATATAACTTTTCTATATTTTACAACATATCCACATAGCATTTAAATGTCTTACCCTGAGTATATACTTAGTCGCCCTTTGTTTATAGTCTTCATGTGGTTTATTGACCAACTTTTATTTAAAAATTAGCTAAAATGCATTTAGTGCATACCATGTGCTGGACACTCTTCTAAGTACATATACTAGTATTAACTCACTGAATCATTGCAGTACCCATTACAATTGAAACTTTTATTTTCCCCATTTTACAGATGAAGAAACTGAACTCCAGAGAAATTAAGTAATCTATGCAGTCATATAGATAATAAGTAGAACCAGTATTAGAACTCAAGTACTAGTGGATTTCAGAGCTGCACTCTTAATCTATTATTTTTCCATTTTGCCATCACTCTATGGCTTATTAGAAAATGTAGGAAAAGAGAAAGCTACCCTAATTGTCTCGCCTTTAATTCAACCTAGAACCCTGTATTATACAAATACAGTTAAAAGTAAAGAAAATTGCCTGGCCAGCATGGCTCAGTGATTGAGCATTAACCTTTGAACCAGGAGGTCGAGGTTCGATTCCCAGTCAGGGCACATACCTGGGTTGTCAGCTGGATCCCCAGCATGGGGCATGCAGGTGATAGCTGATCAATGATTCTCTCTCATCATTGATGTTTCTATCTCTCTCTCCTTCTTTCTTTGTCTCAGAAATCAATATCCTATATAATAAAAGGGTAATATGCAAATTGACCCTAACGGCAGAACTACCGGTCACTATGATGCTCACTGACCACCGGGGCAGACACTCAATGCAAGAGCTGCCCCCTGGTGGTCAGTGTGCTCCCACAGGGGGAGTTCCGCTCAGCCACAAGCAGGACTGATGGCTGCAAGTGTAGCGGCGGTGGCGGGAGCCTCTCCTGCCTTCTCGGCAGCACTAAGGATGTCCCAATAAATATAGCTATTTCTGGTGAGGGCTTCCAGGCTGCCAGAGGGATGTCTGACTGCCAGCTTAGGCCCAATACCCTGGGGAACAGGCCTAAACTGGCAGGTGGACATCCCCCAAGGAGTCCTGGACTGCAAGAGGGCGAAGGCCAGGCTGAGGGCCCCCCGCACAAATTTTCATGCACCGGGCCTCTAATATATATATATATATAAAGAAAATTAAGAACTTATTTAAAATATAAGCATTGGTACAAAAATTATAGGTAAGAGGATGGGATGCAATTATCATATACACAAAAAATCAAGGAATACAGTTCATAGAGGTCAAAGTTAAAAGAGAAAATTTTAAGGCAAATATGATAGCAAATGTCAAAAAGACACCAATTAAGCAGCTTCTGTTCAATATGCACTGTGTGTCTTATTCTATGCAATATAAGAATGCAGAGGAGTAAAAGATGTATGAATTGGAATGGAAGCAGCACTATTTTTATCTGCCAACCCTATGATTATCTTTGTAGAAAACCTAGAAGTTCTACTTTGTACTCATAAAAATAAGATACTTCAATGTTGCTATGTATAAGGGTCATATGCAAACATGAAAAAATTTCCTAAAGAGCAACAAAAAAGAATTAAGGTATGTAGTAGAAAGATTTATTTCATGACAAAGTAACATAAACATTAGATATCCATAGACATTTAAGAAAAGATATGTAAGAACTGTGTAGATTACTAAAAAAATAAAAGAATACCCCCAAAAGTGGAAAGTATGAATGGGAAGATGTTGAACCAAAAATGTCAATTTTCCAAAATTTGTTCCCTAAATTATTTTTCAAAATATTCCCAAATCCCACTGTTCAATGCAGTGCTGATCAAATTCTTATCAGGATTTTTTTCTTTTGTGATTTTTTTAGAGTGATTTTAAATGTCATAAACAAAGAGTAAGTATACAAAATAGTCAAAAGAAATCTCAGAAACAGAAAACATGACACAATCTAAAAATATAAAGCTTCTTTGTAAGGCTCTCCTAAGTGAGAGAGTAGAATGTTGATGGAAAAAGAAATTAAATAAGTAAATAGTGAGTGGGTCATCATTTAAAAGCTCAGGTGGAGACCAAGGAATAGAGTGGAAATTAGTATTTGAAGTTATTTGAATCTACTTCTGGAACAAAAGTTAGATTTGATCTCTGCTGTGTTTTTTTTTTTTTTTTTTCATTAATATTCACATTTGAGCAACCTTATACTATAACTTATACTTTAGCGAATATTTGAGGGTGTTAAATAATTGAAAACCAATAAAATAGTAGTACAATCCTGTATCACTAAATAACTATGTAATTGGCAAAGAAAATTCTATTCATAAAAATAAACAGGCAAGTATACAATTCTATGATACATCATCTGTATATGTATACTTGAAACTTTATAATTTTGTTTAAATCCTCACCTGAGAACATGTTCATTGATTTATATATATATAGAGAAAAACAAACATGTGAGAAAGAAACACAGATTGGTTGCCTCCCACAAACATCCTGACTGGGGCCAGGGATCAAACCCACAACCTAGGTATGTGCTCTGACTGGGAATTGAACTCGCAGACGTTCAGTGTACAGGGCAATACTCCTACTGACTGAGTCACATTGACCAGGGTGAAACTTACATAATTTTATTAACCAATCTGACCCCAATAAATTTAATTTTAAAAAGCAATTTAAAAATGTAAATAAAATACAAATGATCCTATCTAATAAAGAGGGAATATGCTAATTGACCATCACTCCAACACAAAGATGGCTGCACCCACAGCTGAGGCCAAGTTCCCATAAGGAGCCTTAAGGAGCAATCAGCAGGGACCTGAGGCTTTGCCCTCCCCCACCCCTGTGGAACTTGACAGGGGACCTCAGGCCATGCCCCCCACCTGGCAGGGCTTGACAGGGGACCTCAGGCCATGCCCCCTACCCTGGCATCAGGCTGGGGGACTTCAGGCTGCACCCCCCGCCCCAGTGCCAGGCCAGGGGACCTGGGCCATGCCCCCCCACCCGGCGGGGCTTGACAGGGGACCTCAAGGTGCACTTTCCGTCCTGGTGCTGGGCTAGGGGACCTCAGGCTGCTCCTCCCGTCCCAGCACCGGGCCAGGGGACCTGAGGCTGCACCCCACTGCCTGGCTTGGCTTGACAGGGGACCTCAGGCCGTGCCCCCCACCCAGTGGGGCTTGACAGGGGGACCTCAAGGTGCACCCCCAGTGCTGGGTCGGGGTAAATCAGGCCATGCCCCACCCAGCGGGGCTTGATGGGAGACCTGAGGCTGCACCTCCCTCCTGGTGCTGGGCCGGGGGACCTGAGGCTGCACCCCCCTGCATGACGGGGCTTGATGGGGGACCTCAGGCTATGCCCCCCACCCAGCAGGGCTTGACAGGGGATCTCAGGCCGTATCCCCACCTGGCGGGGCTTGATGGAGGACCTTAAGGCATGTCCTTGCCCCTGTCTGGGCTGTGGGACCTCAGGCCATCCCCCCTGTCCTGACACTGGGCCAGGGAACCTGAGTCTGCGCCCCCTGCCCAGCAGGGCTTGACAAGGGTGGGACTGGCCAGGTCTGGATCTAGCCCAATGCGGGGCGGGGGAGGGCCGGCCGGGTCTGGGTCTCACGTGATTTTGAGGTGCATGTGGGTGGGCGGGGACTTGATTCTGGGTCCCGTGGTGTGCCCCAGACTCTGACAGGAGGAAGGTTTTCATATACATTTTACTAATTTTCTTCCATCTTTGACACTTCTATTATAGAGAAAGGGCAAATAGCAATATTAAATTATTTCCTCTAATTAATCCCCTTTTAATGTGCACAAATTTCGTGCACTGGGTCACTAGTTAAAATACATTTAAAAGGGAAAAAAGAAACATTTATTATCAATTCATCCAAGGCAAACTCTCCAGTAGCTGAGGAAGTGTGAAAAATCAACAATTATGACAAAGTATTTTTCTTTGGTAGGCAAGTATTATGCATTTCCCATTAAAGCTTTTTAGATCAGATATTACCGGCTCTGAAAGCAAATTTAATTCTCATTACAATTCATGACTTGGATATCTATCTAATGGAAAGCAGTGCATTGGCTGCCAGTTAAATTGATGCTATTTCAATCTGCATGCATGTTCCTGAAATAATCCTAAAAGGCCTCAATTCAGCTTGCTAACAAAAGAACCTGATCCACAATGTTGGCTTTTAAAAATTATTATTCATTCTAAATTGTGTTCCCTAATCCTGAGTAGATATTTTGACTAAGCATAGATTAAGATTTGTTCAGTCTCAAATTACAGAGGCTATTCAGTTAATTATCCTCATGTTATCCATGGAACATATCCTTATAAAAATGAAAGTCACTTTTCTTTAAAGTCCCAACTCACTAAACTTCTTAGGGGATCAATGCAGAATAGATAACAGTAAGTATATTTGAATGCAGTGCCCTGTTTAGAAGAACCTCTTATTCTGTTTTAGGTCTGGTACAATTGACAATTGTTAAAGGGAGAAGTAGAATTCTGATATAGTGTGTCATGCAGATTTGTGCTTCTTGTAAGGTACTATAACAATTTTTGAAAAGATAACTTTTTTTAAACAAAACCTTGCTGAAAGTAACAGTTACCTAAGGGAGTTTACGTTATATATATATTAGGAAATCCATTTATTTTTTAGAAACTAAAAGTGTATCATTTAGTAGCCTAAAGTTGCAAAGAGTATTAGTTAAAGTTCATTTGTGTAAATTTAAATGAACTTTTCTGATAGACTATGTTGGTGAATATCTGTGTTTTCAGGAGGGTCTTTAAAATTGATGGGTGACTAACAGGCCTATCCAATGCCTTCAGACACTCATTTCTTTTAATTTTCATCTACTTCCTGATATGTCATTGCCCTGCCAACCCTAAACTAAATTACTTACAGTCACTTCTTCGCTGTTTTACATTGTTCTGACCCATATATAGTTTCTTTACATTCTATATTCCCTCTAAATTCCCCTTAAAGGAATAATAATGTTTTGTTTTTCTCCACCAACACCCCCAAACACAGATGACTTGTCATTTGAGGATGCATTCTAGTAATTAACTGTATATTGCAGGACTCAAACCATGAAATGGGTAAACATCTATGGGGATGATGAGAGCCAAAGTAGGTACATATGTAAGAAGAATAACTGTGGATGGTGTCAGAAAATGGAAAGCAAAAATCCCCCCAATAACTAAAGATTTGTCATGTAATAAAGTGATTTACCAATTCTCTAGGTCAGGAGGTAGAATTGGAATATGTTGGCACCACTGGGAGCACACATTTTAGTTCAGCTATATGGAGAACTTCCAAAACAAACTGTCTTTCAATAGAATGCATGGATTAAGTACACAGGAACTGTGTAATGCTAAGGAATCACTAAGTATTGTGAAATGTAACCTCCTCTCAATGGGTACCTAAGAAGCAGAGAAATAATTTGATGATAATAGATTAATTTTATCCATGCAGTTTTTATATTATCTAGTTAGATGGTTTATTAATAATTCATTTAGGGTTCATAGAACAATGAATTTAAGGTAGAGATTTGGAAAATAGGAAAGGATATTTAGACTATAAATGTATATGTGAATATTATCCACGTAGGGGTTATAGCTAATATTACAAAAGAGAAAAGTGAATGGACTCTTATAAAATATATGAGGACAAAAAGAGAAGTGAAGAGAGGATAGAAAACTTGGGGAGATAAATAAATAATGTCTGTACATATATGTATATATACATACTTAATGTATATATTATTTATATGTAATTATGTGCATTACTTTATACAATTATGTATGTATGTATTACATATAAATAATTTAATGTAATATATATATAATTATATATAAAACAATAGGGGGAAAGAGCACTAAAAACAGCATTAAATAAACTGAAACATTGTTACAATATATGAAAAAATTATACAATTTAAGCTTCATGAAATTTTGGAACTGACTGAGGTTGGAGGTTGCTAATGAGGTGGCAGATCAAGAAAGAAAGATAAATGATTTCTTTGTTCCTTTATGCTGCTATTCCATGGAACTTCATATGAATTGAACAGAAAATGAAAATTGCACTGCCCCTTTATTTATCTCAATAGATTAAAAATGTATGATGATTAGAATTACTTGTGTCAATCAGGATAGGCTAGGATCCCCAAGGTAACACACAACTGCAACAGGTCAGGGGTTTCACTCCACACCCAGGCTGATGGAGTGGCCACTCAAATATTTCAAGGTGCTGGAATAGAGAGCTCTGAATGGTCTTAATTGGCAAATAAATGAGTCAACCTGGAAATTACACAAATCATGTCAAATCCATTCAAAACCCCTTGGCCAGATTAATATTTAAGTGGCTATTTATCTCTGAACAGTGAGGGTCCTATCCATTCACTGGCTAGACTAAGGCTGCATCTTAATATACTGGGCAGTCCACAAGCATATTTCATAAAGCTTATTACTGTTTTATTTTATTGCTATTTTAACAAAAATGGAGGAAAAGGAGACATAAATACCTAATTTAGTAATGAAAATGATTAATTCACAACCAAAGAATTCAGGAGTGCAGGGAAAGACAAAATATATAGGCGGAAGCCAATAAATTAGAATTAGCATTAGACAGAGTGAACAAAATTGCAATGGAGGAAAATAACACCAGCAATGAAATTGAAAACATAGTTGGAAAAAATGTTTTCATAATAACAACCTAATTCATATAAAAAGTTGGCAACCTAAACAATCACTGAATTAAAAATTAAATGCCTAAAATGACATAAAAATAATTCCACTCTCCAGAAAACACAAAGATTAAAAAAATTAAAAGACTAAGAAAATATTTTTTTCCAAGTTAGTATCCTATATAATAAAGAGCTAATATATTAATTAGACCAAACAGCCGAATGACCATCTGGATGTGGCTTTAAATGTTCTGACATAGAAAAATAATATATACCAACATCTGGAAAAAGAGTATGGCAGTCTCATTTTTAGAAGAATCTATTAGCATATGAGTGGAGAAATATAGGAATATATACATTTTAGAGTAGTTTCCTTTGGGAGGTACAATTATAAAGGGGTTTCAATTTGTTATTTATTTAAAATGCTTCAATTTTTTAAATTTCTTTATTGATTACAGTGTTACATATGTGTCCTTATTCCTCCATTACCCCCCCTACCCCCCCATGCCCTCACTCCCCTGTTGTCTGTGTCCATTAGTTAGGCTTATATGCATGCATACAAGTCCTTTGGTTGTAAAATGCTTCAATATTAAATAACACTCTGTTAGTCTTACAGTGAAAAAAAAAATGGAGATAGAAAAATGGAAGCTAATAAACTCATTTAAAGTAGTAGGATACCAGTTTAGAAAAGTTATGTATCATGGCCTACATGTTCTATTTTCTCAGGTATCTTTAGTAATGTTAAAAAGATTGATAATATAGCACTTATGATCATACGTTTTTCTTACAGGGAAAAACAACAACAAATACAACCAATAAAGGCATATTACCTGCAATTGGGGCACGAAATTTTCATTTTCTATTAAGATTCATTTCATATGGGTCCTTTAAATGGCTCCTGCAAGCTCATTCCTGTTGTCATACTGCCCAGCTGGCTTACATAAACAGAAAATTAGCAGCCCATATACTTGAATCAGTACTTTTAACATTAAGTGGAGGCTTCTCTGCTATAGTAATACACACCTTTATTAGGAACTGTAAAGGTATTTATCATTTAATGTTATGCTTTATTTGGCATATGGAAAAATTTGTAAAGTGGAAGCAATTTCTAAATACATACATAATTATCTGACGTGCACTTCAAAAAGAGTAGATCCACTCTTGGAGTTTTGAACCTGAGTGATAATAATTCTGTTTGCCCTTGTTCTGTTTTACTTTGTATTAATGTGATCTTTCATGGGCCATTATTCTATAAGCCAGATTCCCAATATACTTAGGAACTAAGTTATGTTAGTTCTTTCACTCAACTGCTGCTCAGTTTTATTAATATGTGCGAGATGTTTATTATAGATGTGCTAAAATTAAAACTAAAAGCAAGACAATGTGTGTACAAGAAAATAATGTTAGAGAGATTATTACCTAGCCAGTGGTGCTCAGTGGTTGAGAGTTGACCTCTGAACCAAGAGCTCACAGTCTGATTCCCAGTCAGGGCACATGTGGGGATTGTGGACTCAGTAGGGGGCATGCAGGAGGCAGCTCATCTATAATTCTTATCATTGATGTTTCTATCTCTCCCTCTCCTTCATCTTTGAAATTAATAAAAATTATATTAAAATAATAATTTTAAAAAGTGGTATTAGTTGCTATTGTTAGTATTACTAAGTGTTTTATTATTATTATTATTATTATTATTATTGTAGTCTTCTATGTAATAATAGTATTGAGTTTAATGAACATCTGGTTACATTGCTCTGTAATGGTTACTAGTGCAGTGTATAGAACTACAACTTGATTTAGAAACATGTCTCTGGTTAGACAGAAGCATAACAAGCATCATGCCTTGCTGGCTCTAAATAATTTCAGTTTGTTGCCTGTCCAAGGCTAGGATGGGGAAGGGCAACAAAAACAAAGTTGTTTCTATCTGCAAATTGCTCTTGATGATCTCAGCAAACAGGGAGACTGAATGAACCTCTTCTTGTTCATTTAAGTGTGTCCATTGGAAAACACATTTAAAAATGGGTGCAAATGACTTTTGGAGAATCTGCCACACTGAGGGAACCATGCTTTGGTGACTTGTTTCAGGAGGCCCCGTAGAGGAGACAGCTTCCCTAGTTCCATACTTCTCTGCTCCCTGCTTTACCCCTTTATGGAATCTAATATTCACAGTTTGTTGAGCACAGCAATTATAAAGAAGATAAATTTTCTTTTCCTTCAACCTGAATGAAAATATTAGCCTAAATCAGTATCCTAAGGGAAGAGCACGAAGGGGTTGGGGGAGGGGGAGAGAAAGGGAGGGAGGGAGAGAAAGAGTGGGTGGTTAGAGAGATGATAGATGATAGATAGATAGATAGATAGATAGATAGATAGATAGATAGATAGATAGATAGATAGATTAGGGTTTTTTTTGAGGCTCTTAAGCATCATCAGTGGGCAGGGATGTTAGGGTGAGAAAGTTAGAAAGTTAGAAAAATGTTTCCATACTGACATTAATTCCCATAGGACTATGAAACAAAATCAGTGGTTCTAGTTAATTTCTGAGACTTGCATTATGTTAATATTCCTTTAGGGATGTTTTCTTGAAGAGAGTAAACAGGCTGGCCAATCATAGTGTAACATGGGTTCTTTTCTCACATCCCTTCAACCTCATGAGAGAAATGAGAGAGATTAAATGGATGTCTTGCCCATTCTGTGAATGAATAGAAAACAAAACAAAATGAATCTTGAAAAAGTTAGGCTTCAGTGTGACTGGTTATATGGTTGTAACTTCAATTTTTGCTTAGACACATTTAGAAATAAGTATGATTTAGTTGGTGTAACCAACAGGATATGTGTGTATGTATGTGCAGATAGAGAGATAGACAGATAACTAGATAGATAGATAGATAGATAGATAGATAGATAGATAGATAGATAGATAGTAGGTAGATGGTGGGTAGATAGCTTTATTTAGAAACAGAGAGACTTATTTTAAGGAATTGGTTCTCACAATTGTGGAGGCCTGCAAAATCAAGATGCTGGCAAAGTTGGATTTCTCTGAAATCTTTCTCCCTGGATTGCAGATGTCCACTTGCTGCCTCTTTATATGACTCTCCCTCTGTGCACAAGTGTCCCTATTAGTCTCTGTGTGTCCTAATCTCCTCTTATAAGAATACCATTTGGATTGGATTAGGGCCCACAGGGCCTCATTTCAATGAAATTACCCTTTTAAAAGTCCAATCTCCAAATATAGCCACGTTCTGAGGTACTGAGTGTTAGGAAGTCAACCTATTAATTTGGCAGGTGGACTCAATTTGGCTCCTAACAGTTTTGTAGTGAAATAATTATGTTTCTCTATTTCAAGTTATTATTATTATTGAAATATTATTTTATAATGAATGTGGAGGTTATGCTGAAGCATGCAATCAAAACACGTGTATCTGCCTGAACCACAGGTTAGAAAAACAAATACCTAAACAAACATACTAAAGTCTTAGAAACTTTTTAAAGCAAAACAAAAAAAAAGGTTCACAAAGTTGGAAAGCCGTTTTTAGGGAGATTTGGGGGTTGGCTTAATCCAATGGCCCTGGCTCTGGTTCTCAGCGATTCTTTCATCTCCGCTCTGTTACATGCAGCCTTTGTCCTAGGGCTGCCTCTTAAAACAGCTTAGCTGCAGCCTCATACTTTCAAGTGATAATGTTCAGAGGAAAAAGCAAGTGTGCTTCCCCAAGGTTTGCTCTTAAAAATGAGGAAATTTGTCCCAGAAATCCTTAGGAAATGTCTGGGATTGTATTTGTCTTATTAAGGTCATATTGCCATTCCTGAAGCAATCCTCATGCCCATCAATCAATTTAACTAGATTCCTACATTATTTACTGGGCAAAGAAATGAGGGACTCATTGGTGATTAGCTCTGAGATCCAACCATGATGATTTCCCCAAAGTAAAAACATAATGTGAAGAGGTGGAATAGATTTGGGGGATACCACCATAAAGACTCCTGTAATTGCCTGTGAAAAGGAAATGTAACTCACAGTCTATATTTGAGCACAAGATTTAAATGAAGAATATTTTGCACAGTTCTCTGCAAATGCTTGCTATTTCTGGGGAAGTTGAAAACACTGATATTGAAGAGCTAATATTTGTTCTGCTGTCCATTTTAATTATGGTCCAGTGACTATAATGTCTTTAAACCACATGAAAATAAGTTGGTTAAATATCAGCTCCCTGTCCATGGAGTGTTTATTCATTGGGTATAGTGTTGCATTTTAACTGAGAGCAATGAGAGTTTAATTGCATTTCCAGTGCCTTGAAAATATCTAAAACATTCATCCCTTTGCTGCTATTATAAATCAAGAAGCACTGACTCCTATTTCTGAAAACATATGTATTAGTTTTATTTTTACTTTACAGGTTCTTACATGTCTGAAAAACACATGACAGATCTCAGAAAATGGAAAATTGTTTACAACACTAATTAGATCCTCTTTAATTGTGCTATGAACTGTTTATAATTTTGGCAAATGTTTTTTGTAGTTTGAAGCAAATATTGTAGCTCTTAATTTTGCATGTGAATTTACCCTCAAAGGTCTCCAATTGGTAATATACCTTAACATTGAAATTCTTAATATGTAGTATATTTGTATTTTCATCATAATATAAACAATCTGCTTATTTGTTTATGGAATGTAATGAGAAAACACACATTCTTTTGGGCAATTATTTACTTGTGATGGTCTTGCAATTATAGTAGCATCAGAATCTACAAAGTGTGAATGTATAGAGCAATGAATGTTTATGTCCTTGGGGAAAAGAACAGAAAACAGCAACCAGGAAGAAATAACAGTATTCAGTGACTTAACCTGAACTTTAGAGTTCAGTATATTCCTTGCAGAGACATCGAATGAGAAAAACAATTTTTTGTACTCTTAATTATATATAAAAAGATACCTACTCTAAACATTATAGCTAATTAGGTCTGGCAGTAAGGAAAAGGAGTTGTTCTTGGTCAGAATCTTTAGTGTCCATTGATTCTACAAAGGAACAAACTCAGCATAAGCCCTATACTAGGTCTGACAAAAAAAACAACAACCAAAAAAACAAAAAAACAACACAACACACAACAACAACAACAAAACCCCACAAAAATTTTGCTACTCTTCTACCCACCTGATCACTGTGACTTCTGGCTCCCATTTAGACTGTTCTTGCCCTGCTCCCTCAGCTGCCCAGCCAGAAAATCATGGCTGACTAGACCTTCAACTATTTTGCCACCTCCTCTAATTATCACCCAAATGATAATCTACTTAGGATTTATTGAATATCAAATAGAATAAGTCCTATCTCAAAATAAGAAGAAACTTAGAGAGAGTTGTAAGGTTGGCATGTTTAGTTAGTTTGTTTGTCTGTTGTTGTTGTTTTTTATTGTTGTTCTTGATTGTATTCACAAGTTCGTATCATTTTCCAGGAACTTGTAGCACTATAGTTCTTGTGCCTTTGTGTTGGCTTGGTCGAGTCCTAATATCCAGACATTTCTAGTCTTCATTTTCCCCTATGGCAACAGACCACCTACCTCTCTCCTTCCATCTTAATTTTTCTGTTTCTCCTTCTGAAACTCACATTCCAACTACAAAAATAAGTTCTGTTATATTCTCAGCCTTGTCACTAAACATCCCCCATACATTTTTGCTTTCACCAAATTTAGAAAATCCCTGCAAGTAGATCCCCAAGGCTTTCTTTTATGTATAGAATGTTCATTTTCCCTCTGCCCTCTATTCTGTCACCTTCCTGCTGCCTGGGTTCAGCAAGCACTGCTTCTGATGTGACCTCATAGGTAAGGAATGTATTTCCTATCTTGTCCTCTGATCTGGACTTCAAGGTTCATTTGACCTTCCTGTGAGGTTTAAATGCTCTTAGGCCATACAATATCATACATTTTGACTCTCTGAGGTACTTATTATATGTGAACAAATCATATACCTTTGAGTAAATCTGGGATATATTTATGCCCATGGTTTCAGGTCTCACAACTCCTCACAGAGATTTCCATCCATTATGTCAATATGGTTGTAAAGTATATTTAAACTACTGATAATAAATACATTAAACCCTCACTATGAGAAGTGGATAATGTATATTAATATACTGTATTAATAAATTCACAAAAAGGAACCAGATGTTATATTGACTAATATTGGAATTCTAATCAGGAAGTGAGTGAGACAGGCCTGAGTTTTTGAAAGTCAGCCTTATCTCTAGTTTTACATCCTGTTATTTATGGTTCTTAGTTTGGATTCTCCTAAGAGAGAAAATTAATATAAATATTTGTTATGAGTACTTTATTTAGGATGTTATTTTCAAAAAGCAATGTGATCGAGTAGGGAATTAAGGCAGGAGAGGAAGGGAAAATAATACAATAATCCTATATAATAAAAGCCTAATATGCTAAGTTTCCAATCATCTGGTTGTCCGTTCAACCAATCTTACCTAATAATAGACAAATATTTAAATTGACTGTACCTTCGCTATGCCCACCAGCCAATCAGAGTGAGTGAGTATGCAAATTAACCCACAAAAGATGATGGTTAATTTGCATACGAAGGCAGGGCGGGGCAGCACCATGGCCTGCTTCTGGGGGTATGGGTCCATCGGGGGCAGAGGAGGCCCTGTGGGCAGTGCCAGACACTGCCCACAAGGTACCAGTCCTTGTCCGGGGAGGCGGTGAGATGGGCAGCGCCAGATGGCACAGGAGGGGTCTGGGTTCATTGCAGGCCCCAGGAGGGGCAGCAGCCCGCCTAGCCGCTCCCGGGGGTCCCTGGGAACATTGCAGGCCTGGGGTTGCTGAGACCCAGACCAGGCCTCTGGCCACAGATTCATAGCTTCACGGAGACCAAGGGCAGGGATCTGCCTCATCTGCAGAGAGACAGAGGTTCTGCAGTGGCCCCAAGACGTGGGTGGGCCCAGCCAGGGATTGAGGGGCATGGAAGGGGTTGAGGGGTGGTGCCACCTCAGTGGAGGGGTGCTGCACTGCAGGGTACTGGACTGACTGATGTGATTCAGAGAAGCTCCCAGTGCTAATAGGCCTCGCTCAGGCGGCCTTCACACTTCAGAGGCAGTGACTCCTGCTCCTTGCCTTGACCCAAAAGCAAGCCCGTGGTGCCCTGCCCCATGGCAGAGCATGCCTAGGCAGTGAGTGGGAAGCCTTCCACCTGCTCCAGAGAAGCAGGGGCAGTAAAAAATGGGGGGAGAGGAAAGAATGTGGAGCATCCGCAATGAAGAGGTGCTCCAGAAAGAGGCTCGGAAGCTTGACTGGAAGGTTTGTTCTGTTTGCCAGGCGGCTGCCTCTTAGGAAGCGCCAAGAGCATGGCTCTGAGGGCTTCCTGTGTGCTGAGTCAAGTTCCACAGCCAACTGGAACTGGCCTCAGTTTCCTGGTCTGTAAAATGGATGAAGCGTGTCCCAGTGCCTTCACTGAGCTTTGATGGCCAATTGAGATACTATATAAAGAAAATGAGGGAAGAAGTGAGAAAGAAAAGGAAGGACGAGCAACACAAAAGAAACACTGAAAGGAACCTGTAAACCCATTGTCACTTAAATAGGGAATATAGTCAATAGTGTTGTGATGATGGTATGATGCCAGGTGGGTACTAGAAATATCGGGGAACACTTTGTAAAGTATATGATTGTCTAACCACTATTCTGTAACTAATATAAAACCTGAAACCAATGCAAAATAATATTGAATGTTAAGAAATGAAAATTGGAGTGAATTTTTTATAAATTTCAAAGTTTAAATAAAAGCTGTAAAGGAAGGAAGGGGAGAATAAAAATAGTGTTTTTCATTTTACCACTTCATTAAAAAGATAGTTGTCTTTATATGGTGCTTTTATACTTTTATACTTTTCTAAGTCATAATCTCATTTTAATTTCCAGGCAACTTAAAGACAAGATAATTACTCCCTCCACTATTCAAAGAAAGGAAATCTTGGTGTCTGGTCCTAATGATTCAATCGTCAAGCCCTTATTGTAAAGCAGGGTTAGTAAAATTTTCTGTGCAGGGTCATATCTATACTAATAAAAGCCTTGGGGGTGATCAGGCCAGCAGGGGAGGGTATTTGGGGGCAAGTAAGTCTGCAGAGGAACAGTTAGGTGTCAATCAGGCCAGCAAGGGAGCAGTTAGGGGGCAATCAGGCAGGCAGGTGAGCGGTTAGGAGCCAGCGGTCCCGTATTGTGAGAGGGATGTCCAACTGCAGGTTTAGGCCCGATTCCACAGGGATCGGGCCTAAACCTGCAGTTGGACATCCCCCCAGGGGTTCCATATTGGAGAGGGTGCAGGCTGGGCTGAGGGACACCCTCCCCAGTGCGTGAATTTCATGCACCGGGCCTCTAGTCAAAGCATAATATGCTAATGATATGCTAAGGCCACCCAACCGCTCACTATGATGTTAACTGACCACCAGGGGGCAGACAGTCGACAGGTCGACCAGTCGCTATGACATGCACTGACCACCAGGGGGCAGACAGTATACCGGTTGACCAGTCACTATGATGTGCACTGACCACCGGGGGTAGATGCTACTACCGGTCAGTTAGCTTGCTGCTGGGGTCTGGCTGATCGGGACTGAGCGAGATAGGCCGGACATGCCCTGGAGCCCTCCCACGGTCCCTACCCAGCTGGCCAACCTCCTGCATCCCTCCCAGCCCCAATCGTGCACCAGTGGGGTCCCTTGGCCTGGCCTGTGCCCTCTCGCAATCTGGGACCCCTCGGGGGATGTCGGAGAGCCAGTTTTGGCCCAATCCCGCAGGCCAGGCCAAGGGACCCCACTGGTGCACCAATTCATGCACTGGGCCTCTAGTTAATCTGTAGTAATAAAAGGGTAAATGCAAATTCGATCAGACGTCTTCCTGACGTCCTTCCTGATGAAGCTGGGGCCCACAGGAAGCCAGCCCAGGTCCCATGTGCCTGTGAGCGGACAAGGGAAGCTAGCCCAGGTCCCGGTTGCTGGAGGGAAGCCAGTGCCAGCAGCCGGGAAAGGAAGGCCTACTCTTGCACAAATTTTCATGCATCGGGCCTCTAGTAAATAATAATACAAGAATAAACTGTTTCACAACTATAAACCTACTTTTGTCCTATCCTGTATTTCACTAATCTATTTTTCCCTAGAGTCTCAGTCAAAACTACTATTTATTTTGTTCAAATCCAGTTAGAAAAAGAATTATTCTCCCAATGTCTCAGAAAAGGTCTCATTGATCCCAATTGAATCATGTGCATACACCTAAATGCTTGAATTAACCTCCCATCTAATCTGGAAGATAGGCCTCCTACAGAGCACATGATATGAGTGAGTAGCTCTTCAGTGGGGAATCTGGTGGCAAAAATAATAGATTCCTACTTATAAACTTGTAATATAAACTAGGCAGTGAGGAAGAAAACCGAGTCTTGTTAGTCTAGAGGTAACATAATAAAAGATGCCTTAAAATCTGTATCTCCATCAGTTGTTGTTTTCTTGGACAACAAAAGGAATAGAACAAGGCAAGAAGAAGGCAAGGTGATAAGAGGGCTATTTCTCATAAGCATCTTTAAAGGTTTCCTTATTGCTTTTTCCAGCCACAGCTTTTGGTTTTCTGGTGACTCTTAGCAACTTTCACCTTGTTACTTGGACTAATATATCATTGTTTGAATAAAGAATACATGTAACTTTGCACTTAGCTGTTTGAAAACTCTCTTTACTGAAAAATATTTGAAATTATTAGCATAATTGAATCATTACACACACACACACACACACACATACACACATCTTCAGGGCATTCTGTATCTAGGTGTGTAGGATCTTCTAAAGAGGAAAAAAAGAGCAGCACACAATTATTTTAAGTAAACTTCAAAGTACAGTTATAATAGGATGATAATTTTGATTCTTTCATACTTTTTATTGTATAATTTTTGTCCATTTCATGATTGCTGTAAGTCATAATGCCATCTCTCATATCTGCTCTTAATTATATTTCCTCCTGGTTGTATTAATATATTTTTAATAGTCTCTCAGTTTTAGTCAAGGGCAGTTTTATTTCTTAAGCGTTCATATATTCAAAAGCTACTAGTGCCATCAAAATAATACTCACTCAATCTTTAATCCAATTTTCTATGTCAGATAATTCTTTAAGAGTTTACGGTTGATTGCTTTTATTTCATGCCCCCCACCCTTTGAAAGATTAATTCAGTTCTGAAATGGTTATATATGTCCTCAGTTAATATCATCACTCATGGAGCCTTCAGCTCTCTCCCCAATTCTGGAGTTAGGGGATTTATGCAATTTCCATCATATTGTTTGGGTTGTATATTTCTAACCAAGAGGAGTTCTAAGGTGCCTACTAACATTGGTGTCATAGATATATTCACTGAAAGAAAAATATAACCAAAACAATGTAAACTAGCACTTCTAATAGTAATGACTCCAGCATTAAATTTATTAGATTATCTTTGGTCAATTTCAGGCCTTTGAGTATAATTACTGCAAATGATCAGGAAGTATGAATCAAGTTTTAATTAATTGTTATATCTTGTGGAACACTTTCCAGAGCTAGCAGGATAAAAATGGTATTATTAAATATCATTAAAATGATAGGAATTCTAAAAATCTATTAGTTGTTGGCATTGCTGTTTCTTGAAGAACTTTAAACAGCTTCATTTCTACCTTCCTAGATCCTCTCAAATTTTGCCAACTACATTGCCCACCTTTGTTCCATTGGATGAAGCATTTTCTATTTAATTATTTGGTCAGCTCAGTTATATTAATTTCTAGTTTTATTGAAGCAAAACAATGTTGGAAATATTTTAAGGGAATTCAGCAGACATAGAACATGAGTGGGAAAATTAAATATAGCAGAGGAGCAGATATGTTCAGATTAATCTCTAAAATATGCTCTAATTGCATGTCCTGAAAGGGAGATTACAGTAAACATGTCAGTTAAAAATTTGGAGTAATGAAGTATTACCAACCATTTGTGGAGATATGAAAAGAAGTTCTTATGTCCAATAAGAAATTACTAAGACAGCCCTAGCTGCTGTGGCTTAGTTGGTTGGGCACCCTCCTGTTCACCTAATGGTTGCCAGAAGACTCTGTCTTCTTCAGAAATCACTCTCACCCGGCCAGTGTAGCTCCATTGGGTTGGTTGAAGCATCTTCCTGTGCACTGAAAGGTGGTGGGTTCAGGACACATACCTAGGTTGCAGGTTCAATCTTTTTTTTTTTTTTTTCATATATTTTTATTGATTTCAGAGAGGAAGGGAGAGGGAGAGAGAGATAGAAACATCAATGATGAGAGAATCCTTGATGGCTGCCTCCTGCCCGCCCCTACTGGGGATTGAGCTCGCAACCAGGGCATGTGCCCTTGGCCAGAATCAAACCTGGGACCCTTCAGTCTGCAGGCCCACGCTCTATCCACCGAGCCAAACTGGCTAGGGCATGCAGCTTCAATCTTTGATCCCCAGTCAGGGCACATGCAGAAGGCAACCAATCATGTTTCTCCCTCAAATCAACCTCTCTCTCTCTCTCTCTCTCTCTCTCTCTCTCTCTCTCTCTCTCTCTCTCTCTCTCTCTCTCTTTCTCTCTCATTCTCAATGGAAACATGTCCTTGGGTGAGGATTAAAAATAAAAAAAGAGATCATTCTCTTCTTCAAATATTTTTTAAGTTAAACTTCTTTATCAAATTCACTTAGTATTTTCTTGCACAAAATAATAATAAAACAGAAGAGAGTTTAGAACCATGAATTGAACTAGTTGTTAGATAGCTAATTTATATTTGTAATCAAATACATTTTCTGCATAAGCTGTCATCAATGTTTCACAAGACAATGTGACTAGTTTCATGATGCGTCTGCTTTTGGTAAAGATTGCATTAAGAGGAGTATTTTAAAGGAAATAAACCATATAGGACCTCTAGTCAGGAAATTACTAAAGAAGACAGAAATGCAGATTGCCAGGAAGAGGAGAAATGATCACTTTTACAGTGGGATCCCTGTAAAATTAGAAAGAAAGTGGGGTTTAGTGAACCAGAGATTTCTGAAGGCTGGTTCAGAGGACAAAATCTAAGAAAACAGTTTAATAAAGAAAGTTAATAAGGAAGGAAAGAAAGGTCTTCACATGTGAGACAAACATTTGTCCGAAAATTAATCTATGTGTTATAAAGTAATTATGTCAAACACAAATTGTACTTTTTAAAAAACATATGTGTATGAAACAGGAAAATTGAACTGGAACTCGCGATGTTCCACTGGGCAGGATGATCCTCGGGTTCTTGTCCAGGTGGAGTTGAATAATGAAACCACAGACAAAAGCTGGTATAGTAAAAGGTGGAAATTTATTGAGAAACAAGCACAGACTCCCATGTGGGGAGAGGGAAAGAGTTCCACTAAGTCCCTTTTTCCCACAGTTTATAAAGGCTGCAGATCTTTGTGCCTTGATATCCCCTCTGATTTGGTCACTATAGCAGCTCCAGAGCTCAAACTTCAAGTGAGGTATGTGAGTTTCTCCTCTTTTTCTCCCATATTGTTTTCCTATTCCCTTTGGACTTTCCTCTTCCTTCTCTGAATGAGGGGCTTCCTTCTCTTTATTCTGTAAATGTATATTTTCTGCAGCTTCATTATTCTATGGAAATGTGTACCTTCTGCAGCTCTCACCTCCCTTATTCTATGGAAATGTATACCTTCTGCAGCTCCCAACTTCCTTATTCTATGGAAATGTACCTTCTGCAGCTCTGTAGCTTTGTGCTTTTTTCATGGACCCCTTAATTCCTAAAATTCCCTAAACCTGCCTATTTCACCCCTAAAAACTCCTTTCATTTATTGATTTCAGAGAGGAAGGGAGAAGGATAGAGAGATAGAAACATCAATGATGAGGGAGAATCATTGATCAGCTGCCTCCTGCATGCCGCCCCCTATTGGGGATCAAGCCTGCAAGCTGTCATGTGCCCTGACTGGGTATCAGACTTTGACCTCCTGGTTCATAGGTTGACTCTCAACCACTAAAGTACACTGGCCAGGACAGGCATGTACTTTTAATTTACTATTTAAGATGGAATTCTTTCTTTAAGAACATTGTCAGAAGTAGCTATTTTAAAAAATCCTTCAAGGGACACTTTTAGGTAGAGATATCAAAAGAAAGAAGTTAATAAGTTGTGATCAACCAAAGCCTACACTACAGAATTCATGAGATAGTGTTTACTAGCACATGGTATAAACATATACCCACTCACAATACACCCCATTACTCATCATATCTATATAGTTAAAAGCCTAAGCGACCGTTATGGCAGAACTGAAAGGTTTGCGACGCAGGAAACAAGACACAGAGTCCAGGCCATGAAAAAAGGGGGGAGGTTTTAATCTTGCGCTCCCGGGCGAAACTCACCGGTCCGAGAGTGGGCCAGGGGAGTTCGCGCCAAAACGGGGGCTTAGGTACTTCCTTTATACAGCCGTTTGGTGAGGGGAGGGTGGAGAGCATGAGAGATGTGGAATTCCTGCCTCGGGCAGGGGTCTGGGAAGGCTAGCAAGGGTCTGGGAAGGCGCCAGTTATCTTCGTCACCATCTACCTTGCGGGTGCTTGCATGGCTGTGGTCTTTCCCCCCTGCCTCGACCTAACATCCCAGCCTTTTTGGTGATAGGGGGCGCCGAAATCGTCCTGGCTACTTCCTGCTGACCAGGGGCGAAGAGGGTGGGGGATGTTAAAGGCCAGGGTCAGGCAGAGGCGGGTTGAGGGGCAGCCGAGTGTAGGGATGGAGCAGGAGCTGGTTTACAGTCACATTTCTGTGATCCGGGAGCAGATGAATTTGAGGAGGCAGGGAGCTAGGGGAAAAAATGACACAGATGAGAATTGGGGGCCCTATCAGGGGTAGGGTCCAGGTAGCTCTAAAGAGAGTTGTTCCAGGAGTGTCTTGCACGTCTATCGATGTTACTTGCCGCTGCAGGGAGGCTAAGGAGGTAATCCTGAGCAGAGATTATGCTGTTCCCGAGGACCCCCCCCCAGCGAGGCCTATGAGGCAGCAATACTTACCCCCAACATGACAGGGAGGAAGGCGGCCCTGCGGGCCCAGGGGTGGGATGAAGGGAGCAACCAGGCGAGCTCCGACTCTTCATACAAGGTTAGTTGGGGAACTACTGTGACCCCGAAGCAAGGCCCGGGGTCAGAGGAGTTTATGCAGTTGCTTAAGGTGCCGTTGCACCAAAAGAAGGTACCCAGGCTGGCCTTGGTGGGACTGGCTGCAGTGTGGTTTTGGGTACAGTTCCAAGTGACCCGTCCCACAGTTACCGGGTTGCTGATCTGGTAGCATATCCGTGGGGGCAAGGTGGACTCTGGAGTTTCGGGTTCCCAGAGGGGAATGCCAGCCAGGGGAGCCTGACATTCACCTTGTCCCTGGGTTCCTGGAGGAGTCATGAGTGGGACGGCAGCCAGCAAAGGTCTTTGGAGAGAGACACATAAAAAGCAGTGCGAGACATTGGGCAGGGTGCAGGTCTCATTAAGGAATAGTAGAGTGTGTTGGATAAGTTGGAGCCAAGAAGACAGGACTTCTACCCGGGGGGTATCAGACAGCTTCCCTTTAAGGGAATGTTTGGCCTGTAGGATGCTTTTGGAGACCTGGATTTGGGCCTCCTGGGCCATGACATATTCCCGGGAGATGTAGATGGTCCCTGAAGGGGTTAAGCTCCAACCATCCCCATATAGTTTTCCCATAACGCCCACAACTCATCGCTGGTCCCAGGGGTCCCGGACCCTGATGTTGAAGGTCCCGTCCTTCCAGAAAAAGGGACCAGACCTGACCTCATTGTAGGCATCATGGATGACACAGCCTGACCAGCGGCAACCCCCACAGGTGTTGACGTCTCGATTACACCTGTCTGGGTTCCGCTGGTCGTAAGCAGAGTAGGCATATGGTCGGCCACCATTGGACACTGACCAGAGGTCGACAGCAATCAGGATCTCCGCCTGGCATTCGACCAGAGGGCAGTCCTGAGATCCTACCTGCCGGGTGACTTGTGTGCTGTCCTGGTCGTAGGTTTCATGGACCTTGAACCTCCACACGTAAGCAGGTGGGGGTGGGTGTAGGTTGCCCAGGGCTGGGAGGAGGAGGAGGAGGGGGAGGGCGGCTAAGGCAGACCTTAGTGGGGCCCAACACCTCACATTTATAGAAGTCATGCTGCTCCGGGGTCCTCTTGAGTCTGGAGAGGTGGTGCCACGATGGATCGTCAAGTAGTTTGGCCGCAGTGGGGGTTGTGAGGATTACTGTGTGCAATCCTGTCCACCTGTCAGCCTGTTCCCAGAGCAGCTGCCTGCCAGTCCTGCCCTGGGAGGTGTCCCCTCATTTGATGGGTAGGAAAGTTGGGGCGCATTCCTCCCTGGGGTGAGCAGGAGGAGCAGGCACTTGTGACTGCCTCTCGCAGTGTGGGCGAGATGAAGAGGGATGAAGGCCGTATCTTTCTGACGTCCCTGGGGGTCTAGACAAGAGCTTCCATCCACAAACAGAGTTAAATCAGGATTAGAGAGAGGAAGATCTGAGAGTCCTGCCCGGGGTTGAGTGAGGGCCTCTGATGACCTCGGGGCAGGAGTACTTTGCTGCAGGTTGGGTGGAGGCAGCAGGAAGGAGTGTGGCTGGGTTCAGGGCTGGGGACTGAGTTAGGGAGATGTCAGGACTCTCCAGGAGCAGGAGATGGAGTTCCTGCATGGGAGAGGGGGCAAGGAGATATAAGGACCGGTGTGACAGAAGATCCTGGAGAAGACCTGTAAGGGTTGCTGGAGGCAAATCTTCTGGGCCTCCTTGGTGAGAACAGCAGCTGCAGCCAGAGCCCGGAGGCAGGGCTGCCATTCCCGAACCTTGGGATCAAGCTGTATGGTCAGGTAGGCTATGGGGTGAAGGCTGGAAGAATCCTACCAGTGGAGGCCAGCTGTATGCCTCTGAGACATGTCCAGGGAGGGGCTGCAGAGAAGGAGATTATCTCCATACTGGAGGAGAGTGCTGGGTTCTAATGAGCATTGTCGGAGGGCTCTGTTAGGCCTGGCCAAACAGATGAGGGCTGTCTCTGAACCCCTGGGGCAGGACCGTCCAGGTGAGTGGGTCCTTTTAAAATCCTTGTCAACAGTTAACTTTAAAACTTCTTGGAACAGGCCTCTAACTGCTTGAGTTCAGAACTGAGTTTCTGATAAGCCTGTGCTAGCAAGAAAGTTGTTCTCTAGGGAGGGAGGAGAGGGGGAGAGGGCGGGGTGAGAAGGCGCTGAGGCCAGAGCATGTTTGCCATCAGTACCCATGACCGAGATCGTGGAAGGGGCAATGGCCTGGAAAAGGAGGGCAAGAACAGAGACGTAGCCCCCGTATGATCAGGAAGGAGATCTGCTTACCCACTACCTTGAGCGTTTACCTGGGGGCCCGGCGAGGGTGATGGGTCGTCGAATCCTGCCATCTTCAGCCTTCAGCCAGTTCCATCATGGCCAGCGGCGGGTCATGACCTGGAAGGACGGCCCCTCTACGTTGAGACGCAGAGGGCCCGTCACTTTTCCAGGGGCCGCTTTGACCGCACGCCGGGCAGGGCCGGGCTGGAGCCCAGGGTTGGGGGCACTGTGGCCCTCGTTTCTGCACTGGAAGCATCCTCTCGTTGCACCCCCACCACGCACAGTCCCTCTTGGACCATGTGTGGCTGCCGCCGGCCCCAAAGGTAGCAAGGTTTGGGTTTGCAGACTCATCTCCTGTTGAAGGCGGGCGTACTCTGCCTGCTCCTCACGGGCATTGAAAACCTTACATGCCATATTCACCAGATCCCGGACAGGGGTCTGAGGGCCATCTGCCTTTTTAAACTTTTTTTCGGATATCTGGGGCTGACTGCGAAATGAAGTGAGTGGCTAGAACTGTTGCTCCAGCCAGCCGGCCGGCCGGGGACCCAGGGTCTAGCCGAGTATATAAGGTCAGAGCCTCAGTCAGCCTGTTAAGGAAGACTTCGGGGTTCTCATCTGGTCCCTGAGTAACTTCCCTCAGCTTGTCAAAATTAACTACCTTGTGGGAGACGGCCTGTAGGCCGGCTATTAGGCATTGGAGCATCTGGTCGCGATGTTGGTGCCCCTCTCGCCCTTCCGGGGTATCTAGTGGGTACACCCAGCCTGGTTCCTGACGAGGAACGGCCTGGGGAGGTCGGGGAGTGAGGATGGGGGAAGGGAGGGAGCGGACGGCAGGGCAGAAGGAGGCAGGGCGGAAGGAGCCCTGTTGCAGGGAGGCAGGCGAGTCGGAGGGGAGGAGGAGGAGGAGGCGGGGCCGCGGACCCGGGGGCTCGGGGGTCTGAGCCCGGTCACTGTCCGGGGCGTCCTGTGCCTGAGCCAGCGGCGCTGCCCGCCCTCCCCACGCCTGCTCCGCTGCCGCCTCCCTCCCTCACCCTGGAGCGCGGGAGCCAGCTGTTTGGAGCGGCTTGCGGGATGGCGGCGGGTGGCTCTCGCGCTGTGCGGCGGCGAAGGTTGCGGCGATGGTTGCAGCCGCGGGGAAGAAAGCGCAGCGCGGCCGCGGGAGGGAGCGGCGCGGTCGGTGGTGTTACCCACGGCCGCCGAAGCCGCGGGTGGGCAGGTGAGGTGCTGCCGAGAAAGCACCTGCCACGGGGAAGAAAGGGAGCCGTGGCGAAGGAGGAGAAAGAGGAGGGGGCCGAAAGCGTTCGGCGGGAGGAAGAGGGGTGGAAGTGAGAGAGCAGCTGGATCCAGAGTCAGAGATAAGAAGGAGCAGAGGAGGACAGAGTCAGAGAGAACAGAAGGAGCAGAGGGAGGGACGGGAGCGCAGATTGAAAAAGGCCTGGACACATGGAACCTCCAGCCCCTTCCCAGCTCGTTGGCAGAAGTTGTTAAGGTCGGTCAGGATGTTAAAATCGAAAGTCCCATGTTCAGGCCACTGTGACCTGTTGTCCAATTCATACTGAGGCCATGCCACGGTACAGAAGTAAATGAGGCGTTTAGGACGCAGATCCTGAGACAGGCCCAGCTTAGCCAGATTGTTGAGTAGGCACCCAGCGGCGCCTGCGAGTCAGTTTTGGATTTCTGATTGCCCATTTTGAAACCTAGGGTCAGTAGCGAGGCCCAAGGATCAGCGTCCCAATCTTTGAGCCAAGGCTACGGACGGAATCCGAGGGATGGTGGGAGACGTCTCTCGCCGACCCCCTGGGATCAGAGTGAGGCCAAAAGGCCGGAGACCGAGGTGGAGTAGGAACGTCTTCACTACACCCCAGGGTCAGAACCTTTCCTGGAAAGGTCCGGAGGGCTATGCCCGGAAAGCAATCTCTGACGCGGACCGCGGTTTACGGACAGAGACGCCGACGGAGGACCCTAGGAATCAATAGGGACTGGGACTCACCAACTGACGCTGCCGAGCTGGAAAGAAGCCTGAGGGTTCCGGGAGACAAGTGGGGAGGGGTACCCCAAATGGGATACACACTCAATCCCCACCCGGGTTTCGGCACCAGATGAAAGGTTTGCGACGCAGGAAACAAGACACAGAGTCCAGGCCATGAAAAAAGGGGGGAGGTTTTAATCTTGCGCTCCCGGGCGAAACTCACCGGTCCGAGAGTGGGCCAGGGGAGTTCGCGCCAAAACAGGGGCTTAGGTACTTCCTTTATACAGCCGTTTGGTGAGGGGAGGGTGGAGAGCATGAGAGATGTGGAATTCCTGCCTCGGGCAGGGGTCTGGGAAGGCTAGCAAGGGTCTGGGAAGGCGCCAGTTATCTTCGTCACCATCTACCTTGCGGGTGCTTGCATGGCTGTGGTCTTTCCCCCATGCCTCGACCTAACAAGAACGACCAGAATGTGGTCACTATGATGTGCACTGACCACCAGGGGACAGACGCTCAATGCAGGAGCTGCCCCCAGGTGGTCAGTGCGCTCCCACAATGGGAGTGCCACTCAGCCAGAAGCAGAGCTCACAGCTGGCAAGCACAGCGGCAGTGGCGGGAGCCTTTCCCACCTCCTTGGCAGTGCTAAGGAGCAGTGAGCTGAGTGGTAAGGAGCAGTGAGCAGGCAGGCGGTAAGGAGCGAAGGGTCCCAGACTGTGAGAGGGATGTCCAACTGCTGGCTTACGCCTGCTCCCCACAGGAGGGTCCTGGACTGCGGGAGGGTGCAGGCCGGGCTGAGGGCCTCCCCCCCACAGTGCATGAATTTCATGCACCTGGCCTCTAGTATATTATGAAATACATGCAGATATGTGTCTGACAGTATTTTTAAAATTCTCAAATAGGGAACATATTCTAACCTGAGATACCACAATATACTGAAATCAATAAAATCTGTACTCTCCTAGGAAATGTAAAGAGGTAGGATGAGTAATAAGAAATAAAAAAAAAACAACAGAAATTATATCTCTAGTGTTTTATTTAAATTCCTCTTCACTAGAGAATTACTCAAAGCTTTCACTTGAATGACTGTTGAAGGACCAGCAATGATCTGGTGTACCTTTTTTCATTATCATGGCACTATCTGCCACAGGACCCACATCTCTGAAATATACTGATTTGCTTTCACAAATCCTATTAA
Organism: Eptesicus fuscus; assembly: GCF_027574615.1. NCBI lineage: Eukaryota > Metazoa > Chordata > Mammalia > Chiroptera > Vespertilionidae > Eptesicus > Eptesicus fuscus. Next base: position 37,462,600 of record NC_072478.1, on the reverse strand, counting down.
CTTTCTATTATCAGATCTTGTATTTTAATTGCAGAGAGAATTCAGTCCCTCTGGCTGCAATTGTTTAAAGACCCAGAAGCTTTCTGCAACAATCTGAATTTAACATCAGCTTGTCTCCTAGTCATGCTGTTATCTCTTCCTATTTCTTTAATCCAAGAAGTTTGAGAGCTTCTATAAAAGATGCTCTCCTGGAATGCAAAACTTCTCTGAGTACTGCTTACCATTGCTGCTCTGGCCTGGACTTTGTAAGCCTCTACTACTTTAGGAAGGATAGGAAGTATTTTCCCTACATGCAAATGCCCGCTCTTCTAATGTGCTTTAGGTTTTAATGACATTCACAATCAAAACTTGAAGGCTGGGGAGGTTCGGGGGAAGGGGGAGAGATCAACCAAAGGACTTGTATACATGCATATAAGCATAGCCGATGGACACAGACACCAGGGCGGTGAGGGCATTGGGGGAGGGGAGTGGCAATAGGGGATAAGAACACATATGTAATACCTTAATCAATAAAGAAAAAAACAAAAAACTTGCTGCAACAATTGAATTTAAAAAACTAAAGCCTGTGGGGAAAGAAATCTGACTCCAGTTAACTATGGTGTAGCTTTACATAAGTTCCTTAGCATTATAGCCAAGTTCATCACAGCCTAAACAACCCAAGACTTTCTGGCCTCTGAGGTCATTTAATTGAAGGAGATTAACATAATTTGTATTCATTTTTTGACCTTCAGACATAAAGAAAACTTTAAATTTGTTCAGCGTCCCCTGGTTAAAGGGCAGGAAAGTAGATGAAACATGTTATTCATATATCCATAAAACCAGTTATAAACTTTAAAGTCAGTATTTAAAGGCATAAAATTCAGTTTTCTGGAAAAGCCATCTATGTGCAAAAACTTTATTAAAGAAAAACCTTTCATTTTGCAGTGATGGGAGATAAATAAATTGCCACCATGGTTATTTTCAATTCCTTAAGCACAATCATATTTTGTGTCTGTTTGGCTGAAGATAAGAGCACCCCATAGAGAAAGCCCGAGAACATGTAATTAACTCATTGATATTAGGTATTATCATTTGCATTACACTATTTCCATAATATTCATGAAGACTATATTTTTCTTTGATAACAAGAATCATCAAAAACATTTCATGTGTTTGTAAAATTTGTTAAATTATCTATGAAAAGCTATGTGGGATTCAAGAAGATCATAAAATATAACTGACATATGGAGAAACATATTTAGTTTAGATGAAGCAACTTTTAATCTAGACCAACAAAGCTGAGTAATGTAGTACTATAAAAACTATCAGCAGTGATGAAAGTAAACAGGAAAATAGAGTAGAAAGAAAATGAACTTCAGTATATGGAACCAAGTCATAATAGGAATTAACATCCTTTGCAATTGAATGTACTATAATCAATCATTCATAAAAAGTAAAAGAGAAGAATCAATTAACTAATTAAAAATCATCCACTGCCCTCAATTATTCTGTTTAAACAAGATCATCATTTTAGTGCCTAGTTTAGAATTTAGCTAATTATTCTATTAAAATTTCAGTGAAACATTAACCTTATAAAACCTCTATTCTAGGCATTTAAATGAAGACTATTAAATAGTTTTAATGAACACACAGCCCATCTAGCAAAAGCATTGGCCTTCCTTTTATCATTTTAGAATGTCTCCCTTTGTCTGTCCTTAAATTAAATACCACACCCCTCCTTTCTAGGAATCTCAGAAGAAATAGCAGATTTTTAGTAAAATAAGGTTAAATTGTAACTCTGTGATCTTTATATTAGCTTCTTTTTTCAAATGCTAGAGTTTTGGACTCCTGCCATTTCTTTATACCTGAACTAAGATTTTTTTCTACTGTGTCTAGACCTTTTAAAATTAAACTTTTCTATGTAGCCATAAAATGAAGCTTTACAAAACAGAATAATTACATTTTGTGACCAATTTTCAACTGTTTCTACTAAAAAGAAGCATGTTATATTTTAAGTTGGTGAATGCATTCTAATGTCTTTCACACAGTGCATGCACACACACACAAATTGCAAATAAAAAGGTTAAATTTTCTAATGGAACCCAAACTATTGAAAATGTAAACTGAAACACAAGTACATTTCCTGAATATTAACTTATTTCATGGTTTCAAATTATCTATATATGTTTGCACATTAATGTGCAGTAGGTCTTATGACTGATTTAACAGTCTCTTTCTACCACATCTTTAAAATTCAAGAGCTTTAGAAGTTTCACTATTTGTAAAGAGAAAACTAATCTAGTGTATGGTCTCCAGGTCTTCTTCCAAATTCGATCTCTAATGATTGGTTTGATTTATTTCTGCATCTACTTTTTTGTTTGTTTTAATTCAAGTGCTTATTTTTATCTTACCTCAACTCAGCACATCTCATTTTCAGCAAACTAGCCACTCACTCCAAGAATATCAGTAAGTCATGTAGATCAGATTTTACATCAGACCACCAAGAGCAAACCAACAACCGCTGCCATAGTGAATCAGGAAAACTGGATTGGAAAGCACAGTGTTCCTCTGGGCAGGATGGTTCCTGGATTCGTGTTCAGTGGAGTCGAAGAATGAAACCACAGATGAAAGGTGATATAGTAAAAGGTGGACATTTATTGAGAATTTAGAGGCCCGATGCACAAAGATTCATGCAAGATGGGCCTTCCTTCCCCTGACTGCCGGCACTGCCTTCGCTCCAGACTGGAGCCACCTTTCTGCCTTCCCACACTGCCCAGAGGTCTAAAGTGACTGGGGCAGGGCGGAATGTAGCTCAGTGCCTATATATGCAGGCCTGGTCTCCCCTAAGCAGGCCTGGTCACCCCTAACTTCCTTCCCCTGCAGGCCTAGCTGCCCCTAACTGCCCTCTCCTGCAGGCCTGGTGCCCCCCAACAGCCCTCCTCTGCAGGCCTAGTTGCCCCCAAATTCCCTCCTCTGCTGGCCCCCAACTTCCCTCCTCTAACTGCCCTCCCCTGCTGGCCATCTTGTGGTGGCCGTCTTGTGTTCACATGGGGGCGGCCATCATGTTGTTGGAGTGACAGTCAATTTGCATATTACCTCTTTATTATATAGGATAATAACTAAATAATTAATTAAATCAATATAAATTAATAATATCTTTACTTTTTAATTCTTGTTTTATTTTAATTTTGTTTAGATAGCTCATTCACTCATTTAGTAAATTTCTCTTTTCTTTACTGCAACCTATCTTATAATGTTTTTAAATTCCTCCACAGCAATCAATGTACTTTGGTCATTTAAAATCATACTAATACATGTGCTTTATATAAATTCTGTTGAATCTCATATGTGTCAGGTATATTTTTTAAATATAATTTTAGCCATTCTTTTTACATTTTTGCAAGTTATATATACCTACCCTATCTCCTTTGACAAAGCATGTAAACCCATGGAATTTCATATTTTAATGCAAATATGCTTACAGCCCTTGATGACTGGATAAAATTATAAAGATCAAAGCCCTTAAAAATATTCAAGGCATGTGTTTTTCTAAAAAACTCTTAGCCTTTTACTAGAACAATCTACATATCTATATAGATAGATATAATAGATAAATATGCTAATTAACCAGGACACTGTAATGGGTCGACAGGACAGGAGGAGGTTGCATGAAGTGTTGGGCATGGGGCGGTAGAGGCCTCCATGTGCCTGCGTTGGGGGAGGGCCTGATCAGCAGTGGCTGTGGCTGCTTCACAGACCGGAGGGGGAGGAAGGGCCAGACAGGTGACTGGAGGGTGGGCTTCATGATTTTGAATCATGTGCTGGGATCCCAGTTAAAATTATAATTGAATTAAATTAAGCTCCTAATATGCTATTATATTTTTCACTATTCTAAATACCATATTTGATTCTGCTTAGATTCTTGTGCCAATTATAAATGTCAATGTATACATGAATTCTTTATTTCATTAGACAATGATTTTTTTCCTATTTTTTCTCTCTGCTTTCGTTAAACTTTGTTGTAATTTATTGTAACATGAGAGGATATTTTCTTATCCTATCATTGTTGACATATATACATACCAAATGTACTGTCCTGAAAGCAAGGGCCATAACTTATTCATTTTCTTATGCTCATATTGTTCAGTAACCACATATAATATTTCCTTTGGATTGAAGAAATCATTAGTATTTTAAAAGGCTCGTCTTTAGGCTTAATTTAACTAGTAAAATTTTCAATTATATTTTAGTGATTCTTTATGGAGTTGTAGTAGTTTGACAGAGGTAGAGGAATATTACATGACTGAAAAACTGACAGATTTTGCCTATTAGAAGAAATATTGTCAATTAAAGAGAAATCATATACAGAGATAAAACACCTTTCTTTTTTTAAAATATATTTTTATTGATTTCAGAAAGGGAGAGGGAGAAAGAGACAGAAACATCAATGATGAGAGAGAACCATTGATTGGTTGTCTCCCTGCATGCCTCCAACTGGGGACCAAGCCCCCAACCCGAGCATGTGATCCTGACCAGAATTGAACCCGGAACCCTTCAGTCCACCGGCTGATGCTCTATCCACTGAGCCAAACCAGTCAGGGCACCTTTCGTTTTTTGTTTTTTAAAAAATATATTTTTATTGATTTCAGAGAGGAAGGGAGAGGGAGAGAGAAATAGAAACATCAATGATGAGAGAGAATCATTGATCAGTGACCTCCTGCATACCCCCCACTGGGATGAAGTCTGCAAACCAGGCTTGTGACCTTGTTCAGAATCAAACCCAGGACCCTTCAGTCTGCACACTGATCCTCTATTCACTAAGCCAAACCAGCTAGAAGGAACACCTTTCAAATTGCAACATATGACAAAATTATTTGGCTTATATAATCCTATATAATAAAAGGTTAATATGCAAATCGACCAAACTGCAAAATGACAGGTCGCTATGACATGCACTGACCACTCAACACAGGAGGTGCCCCCTTGTCATCAGTGCACTCCCACAGGGGGAGTGCTGCTCAGCCAGAAGCCCTGAGCCAGGCTCATGGCTGGCGGCTGGGGAGCTGCAGCAGTGATGCCGGGAACCTCTCCCGCCTCCATGGCAGTTGGACATCCCCCAAGGGCTCAGCTCCTGGACTGCAAGAAGGCACAAGCCGGGCTGAGGGACACCCCCAAGTGCATGAATGTTATGCGCCGGGCTTCTAGTTTTAAATAAAATACTATTTGCATTAGGTGAATTTTAGTCAAAGGCAGGATGATTAGTATCAATTACTTTTTTATTACATTATTTGGGATAGCATTTTACAAGATTGTACAGTGAGCCTTTGTTACTTGAAATGATAATTACAAAGTTAGGTATATTTGGAAGTATATTACATGTAGGCTATAGTATCTAAATAGAGGAAAAATATGAACACAGATATGATGAAAAGCATAGAGATGTTAGTTATGTTCTTTCCTTCATTTTTCTTTCTCCCTTCCTTCCTTCCTTCCTTCCTTCCTTCCTTCCTTCCTTCCTTCCTTCTTTCCTTCCTTTCTTCCTTCCTTCCTTCCTTCCTTCCTTCCTTCCTTCCTTCTTTCCTTCCTTCCTTCCTTCTTACCTTCCTTCCTATTTTTCTGTCTAAATTAACAAATTTTGACTTTGGTAGAGTTCCCCCAACCCCAGCCCCATCCCTTGGTATGCATCAGATTGCTGATAAGAACATAAAGTCTAAGAACAAAATATTTTCCATTCAAGATGTCTCTTTCCAATAAATGTAATCCATTAAATTGGCAACTAAAGCATTCGATTAAAGTAACCCTCAATGCTTCACAACTTGACTTTTATTAGCACATCTGATACCAATAGACCATCATTTAGATAGGTTAAAAGACTTCTGACTTTTGCAGATAATCTTAGTAAAGAAAATAATGTTTCTATAACAAGGAGCTCATAAAAATTGTTTTATTTTCTTCAGTCATAAAAAAAAGCTTTTCAATAGCATTCCCAGTTGAATAGTCAAATACTTACAAATACTTAGAAAGAAAATTCCTTTGCATTTCATTAAAACGGGCTGTCGTAAAACAACAAATATGGCACCTCTCATAAAATCAGGTCATGTTCTATGAATATTTAACTTACTTTGAACCTTTCAGAAGGAAATAGTGACCTTGAAAACTTTAGTAAAAGGATACCAATTTAACACAAAGGCCACTGCCTCTGTCATTAATCATGGTAGATGACTGCCTGGAGCTATTGTTGCCTTTTCAAAGGGAAATCTTAAAAGAGAGGAAAGTGAAAATATATATTATACACTATTTTATCATAAAAAACCATGGAAGTGATTGAGACCCAACCAGCACATGGGGGTTTTATAAAAATGAAGTTTAAAAGTTTGTGTTTTTATTTCTTGTCAGCTTGAAATCAATGTACTAGTTGAGGAATAAGAATTTAATAACCCGACTGCTAAATATTGGTTCAATATATTACCTTTTTATTGGGCTATGGAACCTTGATTTATGCAGAATCACAACAGAATGATCATAAATAAGTGAATAGGTTTATCCTGTGTGCGTGTTTACAAAGGTTTCAGGAAGGCATTTAAAATTCTTAGGAGAAAATCAGTAAGGCAAAGAAACAAATATTGGCCGCTATTAATTAAATCCTTTCTTTTAGAACAGGATGCTGACTTGGGACTATCATCCAGGCCAAGAGCAAGTTTCAGAGGCAAACAGAAGTAGTGAGGACATTGTGAGATTTAAATTTAGATGAGAAAGAGAGGCCAGGCAACTCAATTTCTTAACCTTCAGTAAAGGCACACGTTAAAAATTATAAGAAATCGCAGAATGCTTTTTCTAGTGTATGTTTTCAAATAAAGCGTAGATGAGCCAGGTCATTGGCTCACTCAAGAATCTGATGTTCTCTTAAGGTGTTAACCTTGTCATAAAATCATGAGGCATGACATTAAAGGAATATTGTAAGAGCGTTAAAAATATGGAGAAGAAAAAAATTGTATATATGTACATACATATACATATGCATTTTAATGTGTTCTATTTTTATACTACCTGGAAATAAAGTTTACATAAACATTGTCTGAAAATGTCCTGTTGATGGCAAACAGAGGATCACTTTGTTAAAGCGATGTTTTCCTGAGAGGACCTATTTGTGCAGTCTCAGATTTATGTTCCCGATTCTGTTGCCAAGCCTGATGGAGGCAAGAGCTTTATGTCCAGATCACGAGGTAGACACCTGATTTATCTCTATAGCTCTGGTTCATATATGGTCCCAGGCAGGTATCAACATGACAAATTGAGGAATCTCATCTGATGGGAGGGATTCACATGTAGTTTTCTGTTTCTGAAAATCTGAGAAATGCCAAACAAAAATGATATGAAACATGTTTGTTTACTCTTTCTTTACACTGAAGACCAATATGGTCTCTGAACAAACTTCCAGCACCTTTAAAAATGCTTATAGGGAGGAATTAAAAACAAACTCTAAATGGAGCACAAATTGGGACGGTTTTAGTTTAAACATGCAAATATGTTCTAAAAAAGGTTTATGGTTCATAGTGCAGAGGAAATGTATACCATGCATATAGCATTTTAAGAATGCACTCCTTAAAATCTATGAAGATCTTTGTCCCTGCTTTGTGGCAAGAAAGATAAAATCCACATGAGTTAGTCAAGGTTATCTTTTTTAAAAATATATTTTTTATTGATTTAAGAGAGGAAGGGAGAGGGAGAGAGAGAGAGAGAAACATCAGTGATGAGAGAGAATCATTAACCAGCTGCCTCCTGCATGCCCCCCACTGGGGATCCAGTTCGAAACCTCTGGGAATGTGCCCTGACTAGGAATGGAACCATGACCTCCTGGCTCATAGGTCGACGCTCCACCACTGAGCCACGCTGGCCAGGCAGTCAAGGTTATCTTTATTGAGTGGGTAGGGAAGTATTCAAAAACCCCAAAATATTTATAAGAATGTCTGCCTTCCTATAATATTTTGTATATATCAAGTTTTCTCTACCATTCGGTGGGCAGCCAAGCTGCCTCAGTGTGAAAATGAGTCTTATTTCCCTGAAACACTGTTCCTACTGTATTTCAAAGAAATGAGATTCTGTTCAAGCAAGTTGAAATCTTAATTTCACTTCTTTTCAATGAAAAAAAAAAGTTTATATAAAGTACCACAGGTGGATGTTCATATTGGATATAATATCTTGAAGACTTATTTTATCTGAACATGGAATGAGAGGTTTTTGATGCCGAAACAGGACTAAACATGTAAGGTTTCAGTATATCCCATCTCTCTGGGCTGTGGAAGTACTGACTTGCCCACAGGAGTATCTAAGGCAATGGTACTCCCTACTCAAATGAGATTACCCACAAAAAAGGTCCTACTGTCATAAAGCCAATAAATGAGCAAAATATGTAGCAAACAAACAGACAAGATTGAGTGAGTATAAAATACCACATTTTAACAAATGAATTAAAATAAATACAGAAGAAAGCATTTGGTCCATACACTTTTGTACATTATATTAGCTTAAACAAAAATAGCCTGGAGAAAAGTCAATTTGGTGACTGAAATTTGAATTAAAATTAAGTACAAACTTTTTATTTATAATTTTATAGAGACAAAATGGGTGTCATAATTATCAGTGTATCAACACATCAGAATATCTATGATGTGAGAATTAGTCATAATAAATTAAGAATCATTACAATTATGCCCGTTTTCTTACTGCAGGGAACATAAAAAATGGGAACCATTACATTTCATTACAATCTTGAAATTAATATGTAATATGTGATGAAAATGTTATCATTGACTGTAATGTAACTGAGATGATGGGTGAGCATTAAGTGGATATTTAATTCTTTTCTATGTTATTGCAGAAAACATTTCCCTAATAAACATATCTAAGAACACACTTTTCTGAATTTATTCACACTCATAACGTTTGCCCTCTCTGCTCTGTGGATATAAACAAGCTATCTTTTAATTTTTATAGTGTATTATAATGTTGACTCAGCATTACTGTTTCAGCCTCAAATCATAGCTTTGGAAGTGTTATTTATTATTATTCTTTTCTGAAAAATAGAAATAGATTAAATTATTATATGAATGGAATGAGTTGAGGAGAAAACAAATGTCTATTTCTGGCAGAAAGGGTTGGTTGTGTGTAGTGTTTTAATATTTTATAAGGGGCTTTAATCACCATTTAATTGCACCATTTTACTCAGAGCTTGAATTTTTCTCTAATTTTTTCAAAATGTGATTAAGGAAACCAAAGAATTAGAAAAATACTTTAAAATTATAGTATGTCAAAATTGTGAACAACACCATATGCTTTCCTACTACTAATTAAATGCTAACTCTGGGACCTTTAGTAAAGTAGCTACCTGAATATTGCGAGTACATTTCTTTCTAACTAGTATAAGGGTTGCTTTAATTATTTTTTTTATTGAATTATATTATAATCTGTGGAATTACTATTATTTTTGTTTTGAATTAAATTTTTAATTTTGAATTAAATTTATCAAGGTGACATGGATTAATAAAATTACATAGGTTTCAAGTGTACAACTCTATGACTCATCATCTGTATATTGCATTCTGGGTTTACCACCAAACTCAATCTTCTGTCACCATATATTTGACTCCCTTTGCCCTTTACTACCTCCCTCGCAACTCTCTGTTAACTACAGATACTGTTATCTCTATAAGTTTTTTTATTTGTTTGTCTTGTTTGTTCATTTTTTAAGCAGCTCTCATCTTCTAATAGCTTATCCTGTTTCTTTTAAAACTAAAGTCATTCCAAACAACTTTATCACATTTATATATCAAAAATCACAATTGTCTGGTAAATGTGTACATATAAACGCATTACATATAATATATACATTGGTTTTTAACAGTAATGTTCAATATAAATGACCTTAAGAGTATACTTATCAGAATGTTTGTGTTCCATAATGACATCAAGACACTCTCTAAACATAAATACTTAAAATTTCCCCCCTAGTTTGGAGGGGACAGTTGGATATCAGGGCATAGTCTACATAAATATCTGAGGACAGGTTATAATTCAGAGTTTCCATTACTCATTTATTCTTTAACCAAATAAACAAAATGTCTGGGTTCCCAAATCAAACCAACTCACCTGCTACCAAAATGAGGAGGATCAAAGGAGCTATTCCTTCCCAGATTGGTAAATTATTGCCTGTCCTCTTTTTGTTTATGGTCTATGAACATAGAATGATTTATATATTTTTAAATAGTTGAAAGCATTTATAGGATTTATATTAAAGGACTTGAGAATATTATATGAAATTTAAATTTCCCATAATAAAGTTTTACTGTAATACAGCCACATATTTACGTGCTTTCTATGACTGTTTTCCTGATACAAGGCAGAGGTGAGTAGCTGTGACAGAGACTATATTATCTGGCCCTTTGCAGAAAATGTGTGCTGACTCTTTGGATCGGCCAGGGGCAAACCTCCCAGGGGAGACTAATGAGCTATTTGGAAACTCCTGAATTATTCTCTGTCGGCCATTATCCTATGAACTTCCTGATCTTGCTACTACCAGTTTAGGACTGCCAACTCTATGAATAACGGTAAATATACTAGATTATCGTTGGATAATGCAAAATTATTTTTTCAGCACGATCTTAATGCTGCTGCTCAAAGCACTGTTGCCAATAACTTTTCAGGGCCCAAGGAAGATGTTTCACTGTCCTATTACAGCATAGTTCTTTTAGGAAATTTCTTCTAAACCATCCAGTTTCCTTACATATGTAATATAATACATTTATACAATATGTCACATAATGCCACATTCCTGACTTTCTCATCAACTAACCTCTTCTGTATCTGAGAGGTCATGGCTCTGACTACCCTTTTGCCTGATACACAATTTGGGCTTTAAGACACCTGTAAAAATCTACCAAATCCATGATTTCCTTTATATATGTATTTGTATAGGTCATAGGAGCAAATACACCATAACTCAGGAGCAAATCTGGGTACCTGTGTTACCTTAAGAGAGATTTTCTGTGTGTATGTGTGTGAGTGTACATGTACACGTACAGTTTGGAAATTAATAAAAGCAGGAAATCTCAACACGTAAATGAGAATATTCAATAATGCACTTTGGTTGTATATTGAACTTGATTTTGTTCAAATCAAGTTAGACTCCTTGAATTCATATGTACATTTCTTTTAAAGTCATCTTATATTTTGACTAACAAAAATGAATTTACAAATTTATAGATATATAAGCAAGCAAAACTGTACTAAGACACTTTTAGGGAACCATGTATATAAAATTCCAATAAAATATCACATTCATAAAATCATACCTTAATTATGCATAACTAATTATGCAAAAGGAGAGTAGTGATCCTGTAGAACATGATAAAAACTCAGAGCTACAGAAGATGTGGATTATATAATTGTAAGCATAATGCCTTAGGTAGCTTTTGTTACACAAGAGTCATGAACATGCTCTATATTAAAGGAAAGGTGATTTTAAAACTTCATGCTTCTAAATGTAAAGAATTGCAGAATTAATCTCTGTAGGAAATTTGATATAAGATATATTTATGGCCGAAACCGGTTTGGCTCAGTGGATAGAGCGTCGGCCTGCGGACTCAAGGGTCCCAGGTTCGATTCAGGTCAAGGGCATGTACCTTGGTTGCGGGCACATCCCCAGTAGGGGGGTGTGCAAGAGGCAGCTGATCTATGTTTCTCTCTCATCGATGTTTCTAACTCTCTATCCCCTCTCTTCCTCTCTGTAAAAAAATCAATAAAATATATTTTTAAAAAGATATATTTATGTATCATTATAATATGTGCAATTCCTAAACTTTTGCACTAATAGACTATCTATATTTTATATTGATATATATTAATACATATGTTAATTTTCCATTTTAACAAAAAATAATTTTTAAGACTTATTTTATCTATGGTAAATTCATATCTGTTATTTCTTCAGAATGAGCATGAACTCTATGTTTCAAAATAGTACAGACTATCTATAATAACAAAAGTGTAATATGCTAATTAGACCAGACGTCCTTCTGGACAACCTTCTAGACGAACCTGGGCTGCGAGGGAAGCCTGGGTCCCTGGTGCCTGCCAGTGGCAGGAGGAAAGCCCGGGTCCCGGGTGCCACAGCAAAGCCGGTGCCGGCAGCCCGGGGAAGGAAAGCCTACTCTTGCATGAATTTTGTGCATTGGGCTCCTGTTGAAAATAAAATGATTTTTTTTTCTTCCAAATAATTCCAAAATAAAATCCTTATGTCAAGAGACACTTATAGTTTAAGAGTTAACAGACAAATCAATTATATCACTAAGCATGTAAAAATGTAGGCAGGGCAAATTTTCTAAGGTAGAATATGAAAGTAACACATCACAGTTTTCTAATAAATTTGAATCCCACAAACCAGCAATATAAGAATAAAAATTGGCAATGGATGTTGTGCCCAGGAATATTTATGACCTAATACTAGTAGCTAAAATAGAAAGATGTTAGAATCTATTAACTGTTAGAATACAATTAGTAAAACAATGCACATATGTTTAAAACATGTATTATGCATTCAAGTAGTTAATCTTAACTTTGGGAGCTCCTACAGCCAAAACAAAAGGAGAGTATTATCCAATGGTAACACTATCAAAGCAAAGTAATACAGTTGATTGAAAATACAGTTGAGCACACCCAGCAGATGAAGGTGTGAATTTCCTCATATATCATCTTAATGGCAACATTTTCTAGAAAGGGACATGGAGCACTCCTTTCATATTTCATGAGTTCTATTTGCCTGACTTCAAAATGCCAAATGTGCCAGTGAACAGTACTTTAATATTCATGGGTTTTTGAGATGGTTTTGACAGTTGTCAACTAGAGAAATGGCTTCACCAGGAAGGAATCTGACTTATGATTTTTGGCACACATATACAATTATGTAGTCATTCACATATGCATTCTACTTTGAAGTCATTCTTTGCATAACTATATTTTATGAAAATTATATAGAAGTAAAATCCTTTGCATAAAAGTAAGTCACTTTCAAATCTTATTTGGATGCATACTTAATATTTCAGAAAATCATGTCAAAATTTGACATAATAATTGAGCTATTTTGAAAGGACATAACCCAGTAAGTATCCTAAAAGTTCTCTATATAGCACAAATCGTCACAGTGTAAATCCCACATCTATGTAGAGAATTTATATTTCTTTGCATTAATTAAAAAACATATTAAGTAGCTCATTTTAGGGAAAAAAATTATAGTATTTCTCTTTAGCCCCCATGTTTTAGCTTCACACCTTCATCTGCTGGGTGTGCTCAACTGTATTTTCAATCAACTGTATTACTTTGCTTTGATAGTGTTACCATTGGATAATACTCTCCTTTTGTTTTGGCTGTAAGAGCTCCAAAAATTAAGATTAGCATTTCACACACTAGAAAATAAAATTTATCCATGAAATAGAATTCACTGCTATTAATATTAAAAGTTCTGTGAAATTATGTCAGGTATTAATAATATATTGCATGAATTATAAACAAACACACTTTTATGGAATTTCTTATCTTTGTTATTTTATTTCATTCTTCATAGCTCGTATGGGTTGTGAGAACCAATATTCCATTGGATTGATAATAATGTTCAACATTTATTGAGTAACTAGAGGCCCAGTGCATGATTGAATCATGCATGTATAGGGTCCCCTACACACTTTTGCTTTCGATCACAGAGGAGCTGGGTGCCTGTCCGCTGGTGCACCAGGCCTTTCAGAAGCCTCCGGCGGGTGAAGGCTTCTGAAAGGCCTGGTGCCTGAGCGGACAGGCACCCAGCTCCCACGCTTTTGATGGTCCGCGGAGGGACGTGAGCTCGCTGCCCCAGAGGCCCCTTCTGTGCCGCAGCACAGCCATGGCGCAGACGCTGAGCTCCCGCCGCCGCTGGCGACGCGAGCTCAGTGTCCCGCTGGCCCAATCGGCTACCCTGACCACCCCGAGTCCCGCCCACCCGCGCCTCCTGGCCAATCGCGGGCAGAGCGAAGGTACAGTCAATTTGCATATTTGTCTATTATTAGGTAGGATTAGAACATACTAGCTACTCTTCTCAGTAATACCTCTATATATATAAAAGCCCAGCAACTGGAATGGCAGAATGACCAGAATGACCAGAAAAACCAGTGGCTATGATGTGCACTGCGGCAGCTGACCAGCCTGATCTGGGACCCGATTGGCCTCCCCACTCCAGCTAGCCTGGCCCCCGATCGGCCCCCAACACCCCAATCAGGGGAGGAGCTGGCCAGCCAATTGCCTGTGGCCCCTACCCCCCCACTGGCCTGACCCAATTGGCCCCTAATATTTAATAAATATTATAATATATATATATTAAATATTTTATAATATATATTACATATACTATATATGTAATATATATAATACATAATATATATTACATATATATATTCTAGAGGCCTGGTGCACAAATTTGTGCACTAGTGGGGTCCCTAGGCCTGGCCTGCAAGGATCAGGCCGAAACCAGCTCTCCAGCATTCCCTGGAGGGTCCCGGTTTGCAAGAGGGAACAGGCCAGGCCAAGGAACCCCACTGGTGCACGATCTGGGTGGGGAGAGACCATGGGAGGGCTCCAGGGCATGTCCAGTCCCAGTCGGGGCCGATCAGGGCCAGCTGGCCGGGGAGGGACTGTGGGAGGTTGGCCTGCTGGGGTGGACCTGCAGGAAGGCTCCAGGGTGTGTCTGGCCCATCTTGTCCTGTCCCAATTGGCCAGACCCCAGCAGCAAGCTAACCTACCGGTAGGAGCTTATTCCCCTGGTGGTCAGTGGGCATCATAGCAACTGGTCGAATAGTAGAATGGTCGGACACTTAGCATATTAGGCTTTTATTATATAGGACTAGAGGCCCGGTGCATGAAATTCGTGCACGGAGGGGGGTTGTCCCTCAGCCCAGCCTGTACCCTCTCCAAACTGGGACCCCTCAAGGTATGTCCAACTGCCCGTTTAGGGATCGGGCCTAAACGGGCAGTCGGACATCCCTCTCACAATCCAGGGCTGCTGGCTCCCAACTGCTTGCCTGCCTGCCTTCCTGATTGCCCCTAACCGCTTCTGCCTGCCAGCCTGATCACCCCCTAACCACTCTGCTGCCAGCCTGTTTGCCCCCAACTTCCCTCCTCTGCCGGCCTGGTCACCCCTAATTGCCCTCTCCTGCAGGGTTGATCACCTCCAACTGCCCTCCCTTGCAGGCCGGGTGCCTCCCAACTGCCCTCTCCTGCTGGCCATCTTGTGTCCACATGGGGGCAGGATCTTTGACCACATGGGGGCAGCTATATTGTGTATTGCAGTGATGATCAATCTGCATAGTACTCTTTTATTAGATAGGATAGAGGCCTGGTACAGGGGTGGGGCCAGCTGGTTTTCCCTGAAGGGTGTCCCTGATCAGGGTGGGGTTCCCTTGCGGTGTGGGGCGGCCTGAGCGAGGGGCCTGTGGTGGTTTGCAGGCGGGCCACGCCCCCTGGCAACGCAAGCAGAGGCCCTGGTATCTGGAATTTATTTTCCTTCTACAATTGAAACTTTGTAGCCTGGAGCAGAGCCAAGCCTAGGGCTCCCTCCGAGGTCCGAGGTCCGCAGCCATTTGTGTTGGGGTTATAATTGAAACTTTGTAGCCTTAAGCGGGTGGGCCTGGCCAGGTTGTGTGGAAAGCTTTGCTTCCCCTGTTGCCAGCGGCAACCCTGGCCTGCTCTCTCAAGCTCCATTCTGCCGCCATTTGTTTGAATTTGTTTACCTTCTATAATTGAAACTTTGTAGGTTGAGTGGAGGCTTAGGCCTGCAAAGGCTGGCAGAAAGCTTGGCTTCCTCTGTTACCTAGGAAACCTTGCTCTCTGTGGCTGTAGCCATCTTGGTTTGGGTTAATTTGCATACTCGCTCTGATTGGATGGTGGGCATGGCTTGTGGGTGTGTCGGAGGTATGGTCAATTTGCATATTTGTCTATTATTAGATAGGATTAGCTTAATTAATTTAGGTGCTATTATTAACCTTTTTGTAGATGAAACAAATTAAGTAACCTGTACCATATTTCACTTCTAGTAAGTGGAAGAACCATGATGAGGAGACAGGTGGTCTTTGTCCCACAGCTTGGGCTCCAACAAAACCTAAATGACAGAATTTAAACTACAATGAGAACCCTGGTCACATTCTTACCTTAGTGTTGTTTCTGTTCTTTCTTCACACTAGGATTATTCTTATTACTAACTGGTACTTCTAATTTATTTAATTTAATCTTGAAATAATATCTATTTTTATGGTTTTATATTTTCAGCATTGAAAGTTTTCTGTAGGGTAATATGAATTCTAAAAAAAACGCATCTTGCTTTTCTTTCTTTTTATTCATTTTTTCTCCTCTCAGTTATATGAATTCAAACAGGCAATAGACAGTAGAATTATATACCTGAAACCTATATAATTGTGTTAACCAATGTCACCCCAATAAATTTTTTAAAAATAATTAATATCAAGAAGAAACAAACCTCTCATCATCTTGAAATCATGAGCTACAGTGCTTTATCCACTTTATCTCCCACTCAATTCCCAAAATAAGTTTACTTTCTAACCATAAAAGAAACAAGTGACTTCACTGTTGTTGTTTTTTTATTCTATCAATATTCACATCCTTCTTTTACATATTATTTTCACTTTACTTGCAAATTCTGGCTATGTATCTCCTGTGAAACACTCTTTGTGTTGTTTTTATTTTTGTGTAATACATGCATAATTTTTGGTCTTCTATTTTTAGTCTTCTTTGTATTTATCTTTTAATATAATGTTTAATATTGTTGTTCTTCAGGGTCTTATTTTAAGTACTTTTTTTTCTTCTCAGTTAAATAAATATTGCATCTTTTCCCCAATCCAGGGTAAATTCACTTAAACTAGTCTATGTCTTATTACTGCTAGTCAATATATTCTATTAGTCCTTTCTTTACATGGTTCTTATATACATGGATTTTAGTTACTGTAGTTTAGTTAAGTAATACCAAATCCCCAACACACTCTTAATATTTGTTACTCCACATATTAACTATGAGTAATTATATGAAGTACAAATTTTGCTACTTGCTCTTTAGCCCACAAATCACTCCATAAATAATAGATTTGTGTCATGATCAGTGAGCAATTGCATCACTTCTTTTAAAGTTTGTTGGTGTTTGTTCACTGGGCATTCTTTATTCAATTCACAAGCCATCACCAAAGGCTGTCATTAAGATGTTTTCTTATCTCCCAGTGATATAAATCCAGGAGATATTTTACAAAAGAATAAAAAGCGCAATCAGAAGAGAATTGGTCAAGAAAGATGAATGAGCAGTACAGAAGTGGAAAGTGCTAAAAACTGACATGAAATTTAAATGGAACATGATGTGGAGTTATAAAAGAAATAGCTGACCAGGGAATAAGGGCACGGCCACTGTCTGAATGGCTCTAGACATTTCTCTGCTGAGATAGGTTTTCTTTCCATTTACAAGAATATTTTCTTAATATCATTGAGTTTGTTTCTAAAGTTACTTTATAATTCTTTTCTGTTCATTTTAGCATCTGGGCCATCTCATGGTCAGGATCCACTAATTTCCCTTTCTACTGAATATGGGTCATACTTCTTTTGTTCTTCACATATCGACTAATTTTAAATATTTTATCATGGATATTTTGAATGTTATGTTGTAGATGCTATTATATTATCCAAGAGTGCTGATTTTTTTTCTTTTTTCTTTTCTTGTTTTTTTCTAGTGGCAATTTATCTGGTTGGGCTTACACTTCAAACTGTGTTTCTATAATGGCAGAGTTTATACACATAATTTGGAGTTTCTGCTCTCTAACTTTTTTTCTTCTGGCTATGCCCCTCAACTTCAGTGTCTATATTGCCCAGAGCAAGCCTGTGATTTCTAGGCTGTCTGTTTTTTTTTGGCCAGAATGACTGAGTTTTTCTATCAGTGTCTTGCTCCCCACTTAGTGGAGACTAAAGTCTGCCATTAACTAGAAATTTTGATAAAACAAAACTCACCCAGTGCCATTCCCTTTGATCACTCTTCAGTACATAACAGTTTTTGTTGTTGCTTGGTTTTTGTTTTTGCTGCATTTTCTACAGATTTTATAGATGTTGTTGTCAATTGTAGCCTAAGTGGTTATTTCCAAAAACAGAAACCTCTCTTGCTCTTTATATTTTTAAATGTCAAGCTTTATCTCTAACCATTCCTATTCTCATACAATGTGATTCACTCTCACTAAGTAATTTCACTTTTTCTTGTCCCAAAACACTATTATACATTATTTTCTCTACCTGAAACTCCTTTTTGCTTGACTAATTGCTACTAATCCTATATATCTTCTTTTATAGGTAATACTAGAGGCCTGGTGCACGAATTCATGCACATTGAAAGGAAATGAATTAGAAATATTTTAGAGTCTGGGGAGGGACCATGGGAGGTTGGCTCCAGGGCATGTCTGGCCCATCTCGCCCAGTTGCCATTGAGGCTGGTTGGAGCCATCTTGCCCAGTCCTCATCAGGGCCAATCAGGGCCAGCCTGCTGGGGAGGGTCCATGGGTGGGCTCCAGGGCATGCCCAGCCCATCTTAACCAGTCCCGATTGGCCAGACCCCAGCAGCAAGCTAACCTACCGGTCAGAATGTCTGCCACCTGGTGGTCAGTGCACATCATAGCAACTGGTCGAGTGGTCAACTGAGCGGTCAGCCGATCGGCAGACACTTAGCATATTAGGCTTTTATATATATAGATTTTTGTAGGAAGATTTATAGAATATCCAAAGTCTTATTAAAGTACCCCATATATGAAATCTCATAGCATATTTTATTTCTAGCACTCAACTGGACACCATTATCTGGAACAAAAGAATTCTTAAAAATATATGTTGGATTAATCTATCTCATAGGTATATAACCAATCTAATATGGGCTAACATAAATTTTACCATGAAAACGCAAAGCTAATGCATGATTCTAATACAATATATTATTTTGCTTTAAGAAATTAAATTAAATGTTTTTTATTACTTGTTAAATAGATGATGCTTGTTGCTTATAATTAAAGGCATAACTATAGGTATAATTGCATTACTCTGGTTTCATCTTCACCTTTATTATTTTATAGCTTTATACATACTTTCATAAAAATGATTGCTAAGCTTCATTTTGTACAAACAAACTAAAAGCATGTAATTATTTAGAGTAATAATTATTTTCTGTAAGATTATGTGTAAAATATATAGATAGTTGATTTTTATAGGTATTCAATCTTTTTCTCATTTCACTTAGACAATAAACCACTAAAGTGATAATCATCTTGTAGTTTAGTATTTTGCAAAAATATTGAATTAGGAAATACAAATCTGTGTGTTTGTTTGATTTAGAAACAATTTTAATAATTTAATATAGAAAACATCGATATTAATCTGAACTGCTAATAGATGTTCTTTTCCAAAGATAGCACTTATATAGACTTGCCACAGGGTTAATTATATTTGACTCGATTTGTAAGACAGAGCAAAAAATACATAGCATTTACAATTATTATTGATTTCTAATTAAAAAGATAAATAAGGTTTTTGTTTTAGAGATCTATACTTTTGGAAGAAAAGTATTTCATGGTTAGATGATGGCATGTCTACAGTGGCTCCAAGCAAGATTTAAAAATACTTGTACATGCATATGAACTGTTTGGCAGTGCTACCAGGGATTCAGTTTCCCAGAGATAAAGAGAATGGTTTGTTACCTAACTCGAATACATTTTCAATGGAGAGGACAAAATAGTACCTATTTTACATTTAAGATCTCATGATCTTAGTCTCTGTAGCATAGGAAGAGAAAGAAAATGACAGAAGTTGGGAACCTTTTTAATGAAGAAGCCTTAGAAACATGGGACAATTTGGTGTCCAGGAGACAGATGGGGAGGGTAGAAAACTGGGTAACACATTTGTGTATTTTTCCTGAACCTTTGGGTATATTACCAACTGCCACAAGTGGGCAGCTCCTATCACCAAGTAGCTTCCCCAGCAGGTGACTGTCATAAGGGTGTGTGCAGTGGAGGCAGAAACCTGCAAAAGACAGTAGGTACATCACAGCACAGCCAAGAAAATATTTCAAGAGAGATAATTACAGGAAGTGACACTAACCCTGGCAGACTCCTAGTCAAAAATGCAGAATACAAGGGGATGGGAAGATCTGCTTTTACTAAGGTAAAGAAATATGTAATTGGTGGTCCCCATAGGAGGAGGATGCCTAGGATAGCTTGTTCTATAAAAATGATTAGGTTCTCTCTAACTTTAACATATTTTATTCCAAAGTAATTTAATTGAGATGAAGTTAATTTATGTTTTTATTCTTGTTGTGAGAAAGACAACTTCAGGGCGACAAAATAAATCCTAGTTTGGATTTTAAATGATACAAATATTTTCAAACTGTATACATTTGATAAATGAGCCAACAAAAATATCAGTCTTTTGGATAACACATGACTATGGAATTGCAATTTAGCTATTATACAGGGCAAA
Source organism: Eptesicus fuscus (assembly GCF_027574615.1). Taxonomy (NCBI): domain Eukaryota; kingdom Metazoa; phylum Chordata; class Mammalia; order Chiroptera; family Vespertilionidae; genus Eptesicus; species Eptesicus fuscus. Next base: position 37,442,044 of record NC_072478.1, on the reverse strand, counting down.
GTAAAAGAAACACACAGACAAGATCTCTCAGGATCCCTGGGATGTTTCATTTTCTGTAAAAATGGCACATTGGGAGTTGGAATGAATGGAGAGTAAAGCATAGGGCATTAAGGATCGTTACATTTACATAATTATGTGCATGAAAGAGATATTTTATATAACATCAGTAATGAATAATTTAAATACCTAGAAAATAATTTTATATTTATATCAAAGGCCTTTCCCTGGGAATGATTTTTTATCAGATATTCTCATCTTTTATTTTTCTAATTTTGTAATCACTGATACCCTTATTCTCTCTTTCTCATACTTGAAAATAAACATTTAACTGAGGAGAACTATTTTCTTTCTGGTTCAACTGCTACTTTGAGATGAATAATAATTGATAATTATAAAAATAACTAGAGGCCCAGTGCAGAAATTCGTGTACAGGTGAGGTCCTTAGGCCTGGCTGGTGATCAGAGCCGATAAAGTTCCCTGCCTCCCTGCCTCCCCACCTTCTCCTTCCCTTGCCACCCACACACTGCCATCCACTCCCGGTTCCCCATCTCAGCCCAGGGTCTGGCCCTAATAGGGGCCTGCTGGCCAGGGGGAGAGGCCAACCACTACCTTGGTGGGTGGGCAGTGGGCCTATCAGGGCCTGCCGGCTGGGGGGACGGTCAGGGGAAGGGACCCAGGAAGTTGGCCGCTGGCCCCAAGAAGGGAGCCGGCCCTCAGCCCCTCTGGGAAAGGGGCTGCATCCGCCACCACCCACCCCCAGTTCCCAGTCCCAGCCCGGGGACCCAGCCCCAATCAGGCAATTGGGGCCTGCTGGCCAGGGGGAAGGACCAGGAAGTTGGCCTGCAGGCCCCATCAGCGATCAGGGCCTGTAGGCTGGGGGCAGCTCCTGCGTTGAACGTCTGGTGGTCAGTGCACATCATAGTGACCAGTAATTCCGTTCGTTCTGGTTGTTCTGTTGTAACTGTTGCTTAGGCATTTATATATATACTAGAGGCCTGGTGCATGAAATTCGTGCATGGGTAGGGTCCCTAGGCCTGTCCAGCAATCAGGGCCAATCTGTGGAGTGATTGGCAGGGCGATCGGGGCCCCTGCTGGCACCCACCTTGTCTGTCTTGGCACCGCCCGCTTGCCAGCCCTGCCACCCGCCGCTGCACCTGGTAGGGGCCTGCAGGCTGGAGGCAGCTCCTGCATTGAGCATCTGCCCCCTGGTGGTCAGTGTGCGCCATAGTGACCAGTCGTTCTGCCATTCGGTCGATTTGCATATTAGGGTTTTAGTATATAGGTTATAGCTAGCTAGCTATTGATACTGTAATATACTATTTGAGTTCATATTTTGTGTTTATTCTTACAGTAACTGTTTAATATGAGTGACAATATATTTAATTTATGCTGACAAAAATGAGACCCAGAGATATTGAGTGACTTGCCCAGATTGCAGGGCAAGAAACTGGAAGAGCCAGGATCACAACTATAATGCCCACCATGTTTTTTTAACTTGCAGCGCTTCCTCACCATGCACGTTACCATTAAATACATTAGAATAGCTAAACTATTATTCTCTTTTGGTAAGTCGTTGTATGTCTGTGGATGACTTGCAACTATATGTTATAGTTTTGTAAGAATCTGTTATAATTCCATACCTACTATATTATTTTTTTCTTAATTGGCTGAGTGGTGTTACATACTGATTCAATATTAATACTTATTCCTTGTAAAATCATTTACAAAAAAACTTAAACAATATAAAATGTTATTCTTGAAAGTTCCAAGAAAAGGAAAATTAAAGTCCAATACCTGGTTATTTGATTGCTAATCAAAGCCATTTCATCATTTCACATAATGTTGGTGATTGCAAGTGTTGAGAATATTTTTTATTTGGTTTATTCAACCCTGTGAATCAGAACACTGTTAATCACAAGAGCAGAGGAAGTGGCTAACTCATAATGGTGTTATTCTCTATACGGAATTTGCTCTTTGCCAAAGGCAAAGTCATCTTATTGCTGAGTTTCTTAACATTCAGTGGGCAACATGCTATCAATTACATGAAGGAAAAGCTATGCACACCACTCTAATACATTCAGTCAATGAGAACATTTGCAAGAGGACATGTCCAAAGTTAGAAGCTTCAAGCAGAATATGAAAGACCTTTCTTTGTGAGCCTCAGCTTGAGTAATTCACAGACACTTGTCATCTACTTGCTAGGAGAATTCAAAAGTGCTATTCTTTGATGGCATCCTAAATACCATAGTACCTCTACCCAAAATGATGAAGCATCTAAACTGATTCAAAGGCATTTTTGTTTTATTATCAACAAAACTATAATCCCTACTACATTAGAATCATTTCATTCAACAAACCTTCTTGATCACCTGCTAAATGTCTGATACCTGGCTACAGGTGTACTTTATAGAAATTGATAGTAGTGTAGAGTAACTAGGAAGTGTTTCCGTTGTGATGTGTTAAAGATGGCCACAAATCCATTCATTCTATTCCCATTGATGGGTAAAGGTTCTGTTCTCTCCCCTTGAATTTGGTCTGTTTTTTGACTGTTTTGACCAATAAAATCTGGTGGGAGGAGGCTATGCTATTGCCAGGTCTAGGTTTGGAGAGGACTCTCAGTTGGTTCTTTCTTCCTCTTGGAGTCCTGAGCTGCCAGTAAGGAGTCTATTCTGAAGCACCTCTGTACAGAAGCCATGGTTAGACTTTTGGAAAAGCCAAGTGGAAAGGCCATGTGGAGAGAGCAAGAGATATTCAGCCAACTCCCAGCTGCTCCAACCCCCAGTCATTTAATTCATCCCAGCTAATATCCAGAAAACTGTAGGAAAAGATAAGTTATCTCCAACATGTCCTGTCCAAATTCTTGACTAAAAAATAATGAAGTATAATACTAACAAAAATTGCTTTAAGTCACTAAATAGTTTGAGTAGTTTTGTTTGTTTCTTTGTTTTTGTTGTGTTTTGTTTGTTTGTTTGTTTTTTTGCAGTAGGTTACTGAAATAATGATCTTTGGAGTCTGCTACAATGTACTATGTGATCTAGGGAGATCTATTTAAACTATTTAAGCCTTCTTTTGTAAAAAGAAAATATCTATCATATTATTATTATTAATGAGATAATGACCTTAATGCTTGTAAACTGTTTATGGCACCTAAAATAATTAGCCTGAACCCCATTACCTATATTTCCAGTACAGACTTCTCTTATTAGGTCTGGATGTAAACATCTATCCAATTGCTTACTAAGCATCTCCTCTTAAGTTTTTTATAACACTTCAAACTCACACAGTGAAACTTTTTATGTTCCCTCAAAACCCTGCTCCCTTTCCTGTGTTCTCTATCTTGGTAAATAAAGTCTTAGCATCACCTTTTATGCTTCCCCTTTTATTATGTAAAATAATATGCTTCTTCTATGTACAAAATAACACACTTTTTTTCCATTTCTCTTTTTTCTACTACTACCACTTTTTAAAAAACATTATTATCTCTTTTTATTATTCCAATAGCCACCTAGCTCATTTTGCTCTGTACTTTTGATCACTGCATCCACTTTGGTCCTACTTCAACCTTTCAGCCCACTACATCAGAGCAATCTTTTAAAAACAAAAAAATTTGGTGATCACTGCAATGCTTAAAACAATTCACTGAATTCAATAGGAAAAAGTTCAAAATCTTAAACGTGTTCTACAGACCTCTCCACTGTCTGGCCTCTGCCACCCTTCTAGATTGATGAGTCATCATCATTGTCGATCATTGCACTTTAACCACAGGAGCTTTTGGCCTATTTTTAAAACACTCTATGTCCTTTCTCAGCACAGGGACTTCTAAATCCTGTCCCCTTCTTTACAAACTCTGAGTTAACTAGCAATCATTTAGGCATTTATAGAAACATCTCTTTCTCAAGAGCATGCTCTCTGGTTAAATTAAAATCCCTTAAATTTGATCACTTGCAACACAATCTTGATAAAATCCCCACAATTATAATGGATTCCTTTTTTATGTTACTATTATCATTTGTATTATTTGAGATTGTGGCATAGAAAGGGTCAGAAGCAGAAACCAGTAATGAAAGTTGAGAAAAATAACAATGGTAAGATATGATACAAACTCTCAATATTGGTGAGGTCCAGGCTTAAGTAAAGGGGACTATTTCCCAGGAGTATGTGCTATGTATATATGTCAATGCATGTGTATGTATGTGTGTATTTGTGTGTGTGCATTTTTTTGTCCTGCCCACCAAATTCCAATTTAGATAGAGCAGGTTTTACTGCCCCTATCAAGCAATTCTCCAGACACCAACTGAGTGTCCTATTCAATTCAGTTCAACCCAATTCTGACACTGTCTACCTGAGGGTAGTGTCAGATTCCACAGGTTCAGGGTTCAGTTCTACAAGACTGTCTCCTAACCCCTAAGCCCCCTCACCTCTGCTTCAGAGCCAGGTGTAAGTCCAAATAGTTTCTTGTACTTACCAACTGGTTATACTAGGTGTACCGGTTAATAATGAGGATTTTGTAATCAAAGAAAACATGATAATTTCAAGAGAAACATCAAAAGTGCTTTATTCAAAGTAATGTCCATCGCTAGCTACACATTTCCCCCTTTGTTGAGGTAATTTGTGGATTACCTAAAGTCCCAATAGAACTTTTCTTGTTTTGAGGCAAACCATTCAGAGACCCAATTTCCCACTTCTTCGTACGATTTGAAGCGCTGCTCAGAAAGTGCATGTGCCATCGGTTGGAACAAGTGTTAATCTGAAGGAGCAAGGTCTGGTGAATACAGCGGATGGGTTAATACTTCCCAGGCAAGATCTTTTAATGTGTCTTTAACTGGTTTTGAAGTGTGTGATGGTGCATCATCATGAAGCAAAATTACTTTGCCATGTCTTCTGGCACATTCTGGTCGTTTCATGACCAAAGCGTGGTTCAAATTGATTATTTGTTGTTGGTAGTGATCAGTATTAATGGTTTCACCTGGTTTTAGAAGCTCTTAATATACCACACATTCCTGATCCCACCAAACGCAGAGTATTGTCTTCTTTCCGAAGCATTTTGGCCTTGCAGTTGATGTTGATGGTTGACCTGGATCAATCCATGGTTTTGTGCATTTAGGATTCTCAAAATAAATCCACTTTTCATCCCCAGTCACAATTCAATGCAAACAAGACTTTCTTTCATGCTGTTGAAGCAACATTTTACTGATGACTTTTCGGTTTTCCATTGGTCTTTTGTTCAGTTGATGTGGCACCCATTTCCTTCCTTTAAAATCTTTCCTATTGCTTGTAAATGATCGGAAATTGTTTGCTGAGCAACATTTAATCTTTATGTAAGTTGTTTTTGAGTTTGACACGCATCTTCATCTAATAATGCTTGTAATTGTTGGTCTTCAAATTTTCCGGTTGAACTGGACGTTCTTTGTCTTTCTCATTGAAATCAGCACTTTTGAAGTGTTTAAACCAGCATTCAGAAGTATCTTGAGATGGAGCATGTTCACCATAAGCTTCCCGAAGTATTCAGCAGCATTTTACTTCAAAATAAAGAAACGGATTATAACTTCCCGCAAATGCCCTTTTTTTGGCATGAAATTCGACATTTTTAAGTGTAAAAATATCTATGATGTTAACACCTTCAGCAAATTTGACATATGAAGTTTTGAAGCTTGTTGTTAACACAACAAAATAGACTACATATCTAATCGCCTATATATCAACATATGTGTAACTCCATCTATTGAAAAAAAATCTGCATTATTAACTAGTACACCTAGTAAATCATAGGTTCTCAAGACTCCTCCTTGGGATTAATTAATTTGCAGGACTCAGGAAACCAGATTACCAGCTTATAACAAAAGGATATAATTCAGGAAAAGTGAGATGGAAGTGATTCCTGTACCAGGAAACAGTGTAAGGGGGATAAATGATGAAGATGCAAGTTGAGCTTTCAAAGTACTAGAATCTTGACCAAAACACTAGGTTCCTTCATGCACATAAAAAGGTAAGAATAGATCAATTCTAAGTCTCTTCCAACTCTAACATTATACATTATGATTACATTATTGTCTAAATCCCTTCCAGCTATTTGCTCCTAATGTAAAGCCACAATGTGATAAAAATGGTTAGTTTGTGTTGGTCAATCATTAAAATAATCTATGACATTTTAAATTCAAACTGAAATATAGGGTGTTCCTATATCTCAACCATTGTTTACTTTTATTTTTGGTGTTAACAGTTCAAGCACATGGTGAAAATCATTAAAACAACAGAAATCCAAATCACCCTGATAATGTAAATTTCATCTTCATATGTATGCTTTCCATATAAAGAAAACTCAACATGCTTGAGAACCTTAAGTATAATATGAATATAAGACCAAGTCACTTATTTTGAAATCACTTTTAGAAAACTCTTAATATATTTGCTTTGTTTCATTAATTTAATTAAACTAGTTAATTTAATTACTCATTAACATTTTAAGTTTTAGGAACATGATATTATTCCAACATTTTAACAAAATTTTTTTTTATCCTTGCAAATGTTGAGAAGTATCATGATTATATAATAATACTGGGAAATAGATGAGATTAATTTTGACTTTCTTTTAAGGTAATTGATTCTTTAGACTCTTTAGTGATTAATCTTTATAATAGAGTTTAAATAATTCTAAACTCAGATACTTGCCTTTGAAATTCTGATAACTTTAAATAAGTCATATCTAGCAAAGTATTTTGCATGGCTTTGAAAATCTCTTTGAGCTAAATAATTAGAATTTTCTTTCAGATAAAGTACCAAGATCTATAAAGTTATTGTTTTAATTACTTCTTCCACATAATATCACCCAGTGGGTGCACATCAATGTTTATGGAATAAAAAAAAATTAAATTAAAAAAATTTTAATACTGTCCATTGAACTCTGCTGTAGCTCAGCAACTGTGACTTAAATGTGACCATTTCATTGCCACACCACTTTCTATTTTTATTGTTAATGATATGTACTAATTAGCCTACATTTTACTTTCACTTAATATGTAGTTTTCAAAGTCAGGCAAATACTTTGTAGAGTAGAACAGATGGGTTTGAATTTCATTCTAATGCAATAAGTAAACCAAAGGATTTATTCATATTTTATGTGGAAAAATATACCTGTTAATTGTGCATTTGAGAATTTATAAAGTAAAAAAACCAATATATATATCCCCAAGATTAAATTTGGATTTTTCCTAATTTAATTTGGAAACAGCATCCAAATTATGAGTCAGATTCTGGCATTATTGAAATCATTTCAGGGTATCCAAGCACATGATTAAAAATAATTTTCTGTTGAACATAGCATTAAGTATTTTTCAAATACCTCATACTTCAGTATTTAAATATAAACAGATATTATACAAAATATAAAACTGCTGATTACTTAGGCAAATTCATGGATATTTGACATTTTTTCTCAACAGGAAAAAGCCTCCATATTTATAGGCCATTAATAAATCAAACATAGATTATTAGGAAATTCATATTAAATTTTAATTGTGATCAATATAGGATATAAATTTTAAGGTAAACAGCATTCTGAATATGCATAATTATTGAAGGAAATTTGAAAAATTATCCTATATAATAAAAGCCTAATATGCAAATTGTCCCCTCAACTGGGAGTTCAACCAGGGGATGGGACCAATGCAGGGGGAAGGGAGGCCCCGGCCAGCAGCCAGCAGCTGCTAGAGACCCCACCTATGCACAAATTTTGTGCACTGGGCCTCTAGTAAAATATAAAAAGGAATTAATGTTTCTTATTATCTCCTCCAAATGAAAAAACAAACAAAAATAAACACTCAAAATTTTGGCATAATTTTATACATATTTATTAATAAAGTCCAATATATATAATATTAATATAATGATGAATATAATATTTTTATTGTTTATTTATTTAGTTTAGAATGTATTTTATTAATATTAAGCATATTTAAGGTGTTTTTATAACCATAGTGTATTTCATTGCTCGCATATACCTTGATTTACTGTATATCTTCTTTTTAAAAATATTTAATCTCAGATGTTAAGAAAGGTCTAGATTCATACAGAAGTCATAAAAAGACTCAGAATTTTTTTTTTCCAATAGAAGGACAGTAAGTAGAACTAGAGCTGAGTAATTTTTGTTGTTGTTATCCTCACTCTAGGATATTTTTTCCATTAATTTTTAGAGAGAGTGGAAGGGAGTGAGGAGAGAGGAATATCAATGTGAAAGACATGCCGATTGGTTGCCTCCCACATGTGCTGCAACTGGGGCAGGGATCAAACCTGCAACCCAGGTATGTGCCCTTGACTGGAATCAAACCTGCCACCCTCCCATGGATAGGCTGACCTCTATGCACTGGACAACACTGGCAAGGGCTGGAGCTGAGTAATTTTTGGTCTGAGCATACATAGCTTTTTAAGATTTAGTAGAGGAGTTTAGATTTTATTCTAATGCTGTAAGTACTTCATAGAAAAAGAAAGGATGAAGGGCCCTTATGTACATTATATAATATAAATATAACAATTCTGTCCACTGTGAGGAAAATGGATTATAAGAAGCAAGAATATAAACAAGGAGACCATTTTAATAGCTACTGTAGAATCCAAGTGAGAGATAAGTAATTTTAATGTAGGTTATATAAGTGGAATTTGAAAATAGAATTTAGTTAGATTTAGGGGTCATAATTGTTGATGGATTAGATGTTGGAGGTGAGAGAGTGATGATTAGCTAGAATGGAGTCAAAATAGTCCTCTATTTAGGGCAGAAAAAGGTGTCCATTTCCTTAGTTGAAAATATAAGCAAACTAGAATTGGTTTCCTTGGCGGTTGTGTTTCTATGTCTTTAGTTTGATCATTTTGATTGTTTGCGGAGGTGATAGGATCAAAATAATCATTGTATGTTAATTCACATCAAATTTGATTTCCCTTTAGACTTCTAAGTAAAGATAATAATTTACATTTGAAAAAAAAAAGCATGGAACTCAAGGGTAGGTGAAGACTAAAGTTATTAGTTTGGGAGCTATTAGCATACACAAGGTACTAAAACATTTGAGGCTGAATACCACCTTTCTGTAGCATGTATATGTAAAAAAGAGACAAAGCACAAATAAGACTACACCTTAGCAGGAGAAATAATAATGATAATAATAATAACAATGGAGGGGTGGAGTAGGAACTTCAAATGACCAGCTAATAGGAATCCTGGCAACTTTCGAAGAGAATGTTTCAACAAGGTAGGATTTGGTCAGTGTTTGGATTTCACTGAACTGTTTCTGAACAATATAGAATAACAGCTATAATGAGCCATCCTTATCCTGTGATATAAAAATGACTTTCCATTTTAGTCATGAGATTTGCTTTCAGTTTAAGATATATTTTTAAACTTGAGAAAATATTGTTTAATTTTAATTTTATTTTTTAAGTATATTTTTATTGATTTTAGAGAAGAAGCGAGAGGGAGAGAGAGATAGAAACATCAATGATGAGAGAGAATCATTGATCAGCTTCCTCCTACATGCTCCCTACTGAGGATGGAGCCTGCAACCCAGGCATGTGTCTTTGACCGGAATCAAATCCGGGACCTTTTACTTCACAGGCGTACACCCTATCCACTGAGCCAAACCGGCTAAGGTGAGAAAACATCTATGGATCTTTAAAGTTTTAATAGGGAGAATGAATATTGGATTTTGTAGATGCTTTGACAGCACTGTCAGCATTCAGCCTTCAAGGCACTGAGGAGCACAGGCTAAATATGGAGTCACTGAGATTTGCACTCAAATTTCATTTCCATATTTACTTAGTGTAGGGAAGCCAACTCATTTTACAACTCTTATTTTACTTACAGACATTAAACATATTTTCTTTGCATAAAATCCGCCTCAGTAGATCACAACCTCCCACAGGGCAGGTGAAGGAAGGGTTTCGGGGGAAAGCTTACCTGCAGTTATTTACAATAATGAATCTGTTTTAGACAGAGATACTTGATAGATTTTTAGTTCTCTTTTCATGTATTTTTAAAAAGCATTTCACATTGATCATTTTACCTCAAACCCTCCGTTTCAAAAAGAGGCTATAAAGTAAATCAAGGTATCTAAAAGCAATGAAGTATACAGGCAGAGGGTGAAGTGCTACATCGTCGGACTTTCTTTGAGAAAATTTCTATGTGGATTTTGCAAATGAAAGGGGGAAATTCTTGGTTATTGAAACAATGACCCTCACTAACTCAAAATGAAACCTGCTTTCCTTCAAATCCTTTGGCCATTTACCTTGGATTTAATTGACTGACTCCAACTCCACAGCTGCCACTCTTGCCTTGACAGCCTCCCGCAGCTCTGTATTGATTCCCTGGGAAAGCTGCACTGAGGCAGCTGCTCTAGAATCTAATTTTTCCATTCAGCTTTACTTTCTATTAGGTTAAAAAGACAACACCATCTCTTTCTCACTGAAGATATATGCCAAGGAAGTACACAGACAAGTCCCGGAGCCGAGGGCATTCATTAAACTAGAAGTACTGTAAACATTTATTATATCCGAAATAGCAGACTGCACACCACTGACCAAACAAAGGGACTGTCAAAATGATGCATTAGTTGAATTTTACCTTGCTTTCCTCTCCCTTTTTCACCTGAAAAATAAAATAACAGCAACAGCAACAAGGTAGTGATTAGGAAAAGTAAAATAAGATAAAGTTGGAGACTGAGTTGCAGAGTAGAAGATATCAAAACTCTCCAGGAATCTAATAAAAGTAAATTGTTAGAGATCATTACCTTTCATGTTTATTGATTTTTAGCAGCCAACATCATTATTAGCTGGTGGAGAAATAAATTTATCACGAAGTTCCCAAATCTGATATGAAAGGAAATACAAAGTTAGGGTAGTTTTGTAGACGAGGAAATATTACACTCATCAACCAATGTCAAAGAACAAAGAACTCGTAGTCAACTTAAAAAAAGTTAGCCGCAGTTATTAAAGTATATAGATTTTATTTAAAAAAGGGTGAATTGCACATTTTTAAAAATTCACATTACAAATATAGTATTGAAATAAAAATTTTAAGTGAGGCAGGGGTGAGCTCGATTTTACCAGCTTACATTTTCTAAAATTGTTCCTCAGGTCCCTGAATATGTCGGACAACCCAACAGAAGTGTTGCTAATAAAACTGCAAATGCATATCAGGTCCACAAAGATAGGAACTTTGTTCCTCTTTCTCTTATTTCCACAATGCCTGGTATACAAAAAAAAAAAATAAAAAAAAAATCAATAAGTATTCTTGAATGAATGAAGGACTGGCAAGTTGTAATGCAATTTTGAAAAGACCAAGTCATCAGCTGAGGAGTATTCTTGGGTCTACTGACTACTACCTTAGACTATACTACCTTACCCTGTTACTATAATATCCCTTTACTATACTAGAGTGAGAAAGAAACAAAAGAAGAGATCAACCTCCATGACTCTTTTAATGCACTTTGTAGATATAGGAAATCCAAGGGACAAAAGCCTCAACTTGCTGATATGTCCATAACTTTTTCACGCTGAAATATTTATTCTATTCCTATATCACTGAAACAAAATCATAAGCAGACCTTTTAGATATGAGATGTCTGCTACTCTAAACAATTTTCCCTCTTACCACAGAAGACGGTGGCCATAGGCGCTACCAGAGTTAATGACTCCTTCCAATGCTTCAATTACAAGGACACCATTCTGTGGACATTTTTCCATAAGCTTGGACTAAGTGGATTATGGGTATTATGTCACATGGTGTTCAAATATTTTTCATGAACTAAAATCCTCTGTAACTGTAACTGCTCAAAATTTGCACATTTTGAAATAATAACCAATCTGTTTCAAAATTTGCCACTTAAACTTTTTTTTTTTTTTTTTGGTCACAATACCAGGAGGCATTCTTATAGGCCCATGCCAAGCATTAACTGCCTGCAGGGCAGAATGCTCCAATTTGCATTTTATAAAAAAGGACAGCTCACCCAGTTTAATGTATTTTGGCTGACAATTTGTATGCTTAGTTTCTGCCCAACATACTTTACTTTGAAAGAGCCAAGCTATAAAGCCTAGAATTATAGTTTCTAATGGGAAAACTGATAGAGTTGTTTCCATTGATATTGTAGCAGCTCTAGCAGGAGCATAATTTGTATCTTAAAGAGATGGGATTGGATTGTTCCTTGTGGACAAGAAAATAGAGGGTTTGGCAAAGATTATTTTGGAGAACTCATCCTTTCTATCTTTCTGCAAATGCTGGAGTACTTTTAGGTTATTTCATATATAATCACAATGTATATACATTTCTTTGTAGGCCTAATTTCGTTTTGAAAATGTTGAGACTTGATAAAACATCATTTTATTTTTAACAAGGAATTAATACGAATTTAACTTCAGTTAACTTTGTTCTCTTTGTTGGTTTCTTTCCCTGCATATACTCGACTGGAGGGAGATTAGTGAGGAAAGAGGTTTTGCCCATTTATTATCTTCATTAAACTCCTGCTCACATGCTATTAGGTTTTCCTTTTTTACTTTATACAAAATAGCAATTGTCAGTCCTTTTTTATTTATCTCCCTTGGATATTCTTACTGAAATTATTAAATATAAAGCTAAATTTGTCAGTAACAATCCGTACAATCGTAGAAGTGCGCACAGAAGCATTACCAGCTGCATAACTCATGGGTGGAAAGGTTCAATGTTATTTTACTTAGGCTCTCAAGATCACGTTTCCTTTCAATAGTGGATGACATCATTTCTCAAGTTAAGATAGCATAGGAATTTCCAATTAAAAATGCATGCTTTTTTTAATAGTAGTGCTCCTCAAAATATATATGGTAGCTCAGTGTTTAATGTTTTGTTTTTAATGCCTAAGCTATCACAATGGATATATATAAAATAAAAATGAGTTATGAGTAACAGAAAAGTAAATTCTGAGTAAATTCTCAATCAAAAGTAGAGATCCTGCCCACTCTTCCTTTGATTCATGCTTCTGGATGGAAGGTTTACTTTAGTATTGATATTTTAGGTTTTGTTTCCTCAGAATCAGTACCCCAGGTGAAAATTCAAGTACACATGTTTACTTGGAAAAGGAACCCAGGAAATAGTGGGAGAGCAGTGAAGAAGCAAGACAGACAAGGAAAGATAGTCTGTAAAGTGTAGTTATCAAGCAGGTCAATAAGACATGTAATGGACTTCTTCCTGCTTAGGAATTTTGGGAATTTGTAACAATGCACCATCCTTGTTTCCTCCTGAAACATAAGGGAGGGTGTATTTATGGTGCATTAACTATCGGCTACCTTTGATGGAGACCACTGGGCAAGGTGAAGGAAATGTTAGTTAATCTAACAGGGGACCTGTCAGAGCAGAGAAAGGCCTCAGGCAGAGGGATGCTGATGGAAGTCAGCCTCTCAAAGCACTGATAAGACTTCAGGAGCCATGGGCACAGAAGTCCAGCATCTTCCTTAGCAGCATTGTGGACAGGTTACAAGGCAGAACCTGACTCTTCTGTAGGTATCCAGGAGATGTAAATTGTCCATTACTTTTCTATTACTCATAACTCATTTTTATTCTATATATATACCCATTGTGATAGTTCAGGCATTAAAAGGAAAACATTAAACACTGAGCTACCACATATATTTTGAGGAGCACTACTTTAGCGGGCCCCGAAACCTGACCTCAGGTCCCAGGTCCTGGAAAGTGAGCATTCGAGATTTTGGAATGTTTAGAGCTCCAGAGCAGAGACTTCAGATATGAGCCTCACTTTTCTGAGAGGAACTCGGGGACACTGGGAGCTTGTCTACAGATGGGCTAGGGCACATACTTAAAGGCTAATGCACACCTCAACATCCTTAATAGAAACCTTAAATTTTAGATGTTCTGTCCACCCCAGCCAGAGAAGAACAGAAGCTGAGGGGGTGGGGGGAGAGAGAGAGAGAGAGACAGACAGAGAGAGAGACAGACAGAGAGAGAGACAGAAAGACTGGCCAACCTGAGGGGTCCAAGTGTGAGGACAAAAGCACATACAGTGCATGCACTGTGTCACCAGAGACCACACAAAAAGTACATAGCAGCAATGATGAGTGAAACAAAATAGGGTAGCTTGTCTCATGCATGTTTGATGAGGACTTTGAAGAATCAAAATGACACACTCTCACTACCCTCTCTTTGTGATCACTTTCACCCAGGATGGTCAAGGCTAGCTTTTGTGTCACCTTATACTTAGAATTTATCCAGCCTGGCTTCCTGCAGGGTTGTAACTGTTAATATTTAAAGGCAAGCTTTTGGTATTAGAAAACCTTTTTTCTCCATGTTTAGTTACATAATTGCCTCTGCTAACATATACACGTGTGCACACGTGCATACTCTTACATACTCAATTTCACTTGCTTCTTTTTCTTTAAGTCTAGCTATTCTGACCTTTTTCCTTAAAAAGCAATGTTTATATCAAGCTGTTGTTGCTATTTGAATATTAGGAAAAGGGAAATGGGAACCAGAAAGCACACTGATAGAAACTTCACTAAATTTACAAAATAATATTTAAGACTCATGATTCTCAATGCACTGACATGTGAAGAAGCAAATAAATAAAGCTAAGACAAAATTTTTAAAATATATCAACTCAAGTTTAATTACCATTTCATGAGCAATATAAATAAATTTACATCTGGAATGAGAATCTGGAAACCAAATCTTAGGGACATGAATCTGTCAATTTTCAACTGACTTTCTGTTAAAAGCTTCTTGGAGATCTTTTTGAAATCTGAGATGCTGCATTTTAACAGACCAAGCAAATGCTATCTCCAGTCATTACAGTCTACTTAACAAATGCACTACACACAGACATCTAAAACGTATGAACATTGATTCAAAAGGAAAATCATTAAGGTGAGGCTAGAGGTAGCCATTCTCTTGAAAGCTGCTTCATTTAGTGCCTGTGGTGTTGGCATGAATAGCTCAAAGCAGCTTGGAATTAATTATTTTCTGAGTGGACTGCTGGAAAAGACAGGAACACATGTTCTTGGCAGAAAAACAAAGGGTGTTAACGTACCTTCACATTTACCCACTGCAAGTCAAGTATTCTATTAATACCAAAATAGTCTCTCAACTATTAGGGGGGTAGGGGGATTCTATAGCTACTAACTAAAGGCTTTATTATAATTCAATCAGAATACAGCTAATGGACTGTGTGTGTGTGTTTGTGTGTGTGTGTGTCTGTCTGTCTGTCTGTCCTTGTGCTCAAAAATGAGCTTGGGCCATTTTTCATGGAGCTAGGTACCCTGGCAGAAGAGGCAAGACCTTTACATTTTACTTTTGAAATTCTCTAAAGCTTTATGACAAATAAAATGCATCTATAGGCCAAGTAAAATTAACATAATCACAAAGTATGCATTTCAAAAATAAAGTGCAAATGTATATGCAAACAGCCCAAGTAATATTCTAAGAATATTTTAAAAGCTGAAGAAAATAAATAAGTTATGTATTTACAAATCTTTCAACAAAGTAATGGTTGACTTCTAGAGTCCAGTAAAGTTTTCTTTCTAACTCCGACCTTTAATATACTTAGACATGTTTCTCACTTAGCAACAAAATACTTGTCTCCTGTTATTCAGTGTTTCTTTCGTTTATTTTGGGAGAGTTTTGTAGTTATCACTTAGTTTTTCTCTGATCAAGTAGTTGCTTTTTATAGTTTAACTAGAGGCCTTATGAACGAAATGCATGCAAGGGGCTCGGCCCTCGCAGCCCTGGCTGCCTCGAGGACCTGCGGGTCCCGCCCCCACCCACTGGTCCTTCGGGAAGGTCGTTCCGCCATCCGGTCCAATTAACGTGTTAGCTCTTTATTATATAGGATGATCAAATGGAAATCATTCATCCCTGCATCTCCTCAGATGGCTTAGGGCCACTTTATGCCTTCTGTATGCCTTGACCCTATTTTCTAAGTCTGGAAAATGAAACATTTAGAAGATGGTGACTTGAGCATTTCTTTTCGGTCCTTCTATCTTCTAATGCACTGTTTTCATGTCCCTGACACCAAAATAACACAAATATTCTATTGAGATGTGTATAGACTTCTATCACATCTGAGACTTCAGGGAGAGGGTTCAGGTGTTAGTGCATATTGGCTTACCATTGAGAGAGGATCAAGAACCTGGAATCTGGTCGGTGCGTCAGAAAAGATCAACCAAAGAACCTGCATGCATACAGGCATAACCCATGGACACAGAAAATAGGGAGGCGAAGGCCTGGGTCAGGGGACAGGGTCAGGCTAGAAGGAGTCAATGGGGGAACGAAAGGGACATATGTAATACTTCCAACAATAAAGATTTATTTTTTTAAAAAGAATGTGGAATCTTGTCAAGAGTTGTCTCTGTCTAGATAGCCATGTGCAAATAAACTGATTTCTGGGTTCCCTAGAGGAGAGGTCAACTGTCCTTGGAAAAGGAATCCTTTTGAGAGAGGAGTAGGCTTGCTCCTGCTCACTTACTGATTGCTCTCCTGTGGGAATCTGGCTGTTCCCCCTGATTCACAGAGTAAGAGGGAGCCGTTGTAGTACTAGCCAAAGCCCGCCTCCTCCAGCTCACTTCTGGGGGTGGGGATGTGCCTCAGAGAGAGGTTCTAGATTTCCTGAAAAATTTCTAACATGTTTAGCCCCCGATTTATCACTAATGGCCTATTTATCTGAACCTGGATAAAGAATTGAAAATTATACTTTTTAGAAAGACAAAAAACACTTAAAAGAAACAAAAGTATGTGGCATTTTGGAATCAGAATGTGTATATCTCATTGTCTTTTGGAGAACTTCATACAGACACATTTAATTACAGAGTTGAGGTAGTTTCCTAAGATATGAGGCCCTACAAAGACACCCAATACCATTTCAGGCCTGCATTTGAGACATCAGGTATCACCTTTTTTGTTTGACTTTGTAGAAACATTTTTCTGCAGAACCTTTGGATCAGTTGCTGATATATACAAGGGAATAGACTTATTTTGCAAAGATTTCAAGGTCTTCAGGTTAATTTTGCATAACTTATTCCTTTATGTAAATAAAAGAGTAACACTACATCACTTGGTCTCTAAGGAAAATGACAAATGCAAATTGCTATGCGTAGCCTCCATTAGAAGCATTTGGGTACTAATGTGTGTGTGTATCTGTGTGTGTGTGTGTGTGGGTGGGGCGGGGAGGGGGGGGGGGGGAGTTCCAAGTTAGCCCTAAGGGAAATGCACTTGTATATGAATATGCTGGGACCCATGATTCACTGAAACCAAGAACTATTTGAAATCAGTTATTTCAAAAATTCATACAACTTGAAAAAATGTTTCTGTTTCTTTTTTTAAAGGCTATGTTTAATACTTTAAAAAGTTATCAGACTTTCTCTGTGTCTCTGTATCTCTCTTTTCCCTCCTTTCAATATAAGTAAATTATATTTTAAACATTTTATTTAAAAACAAAAAGGATACAAAGTGTCCCGTTCTCCTCCGTGGGCAGAGGAGATGATTAGTTCATGCGGGGACCTGGGGTTTCACTGGGAAGTTTCCCCATCTTGTATGTTGCATTGAGGCTGAACTGCTGAGCGGTACCTTTTACAAAGATGATGCAGTTCGGTTCTGTTCTTCTGGTCAAATCCTTTACTGTCCAATAAAAGAGAGTGGTTATTTTTGATCATATGAACTTGAGTGTCTGCTTGGCAGCCTGAAATCTTGATAAAAGGAATTGGAAACTTCACAGAAAGTTCAAAATTGTATTTGTGTTAATTATTTAATTTTTAATACATTGGAATCTAATTTTCCCCTTCTTATGTGTAACAATTGTGTGTGTGTGTTTTTTTCTGTTACTTAAAATGAACTTCTCAAAAAAAACTACTGTATGGATTTAAATTAGATTTCTTTACAAGAGAACATGATTTATTTTAGACCACAAAGATCACTGGAATAGACAAACTTCCTGATTCCAGAGGCATATACCTTAGACAGTTTTAAATGTAAATATAATTATTATTAATAATAGCATAAATTATGGTTAGAATTTCTTGAGGACTTAGCATGTGTCAAGCATTGCACTGTAAATACTTTATGCCCGGTTGTTTCATACTCATTCTCAAAATTTGAAGTTAATATTTACATCCCCATTTTACAGGTGAGAACACTGTGAGAGAAATTTAACAATTTGCTTAATGTCACCCACCTATAAGAATCCAAAACATGAACCAAACTCATGTCTGTCTCTCTCTAAAACTATCCTCTAAACTACAAAACAAACTAAAACAAAACAAAAACTGACTCACCAACCAGGATCCTTTTATCACAAAATAGGTTATGATCACCTTCATATTTTTATTTATTTTAAATATATTTTTTATTGATTTCAGAGAGGGAGAGGGAGAGAGAGATAAATAGAAACATCAATGATGAGAGAGAATCATTGATTGGTTGCTTCCTGCACCCCACCCTCACTGGGGATCAAGCCTGCAACCCGGGCATGTGCCCCAACTGACTAGGTATCGAACCATGACCCCCTGGTCCATAGGTCTTTGCTCAACCACTGAGTTACGTTGGAAGGGCCACATTCATATTTTTATGTGACTACTGTTTCTTACTGTCTTGCCTGCATCCCAACATGTCCCCAGCACACACACATATATGTTCTCCCTCTGTAGAAAGTCCTATCTCTATAAAGTAAAGAAATATCATGAAAGAAGACTGGCTATGAATTAAAGGCAATCAGTAAATTTTCAAAGCAACAAATAACCTATTGTGGCTACATCCAAAGTCAGCATTGCAAAATACATTTCAACAAAGCATGCCACACATTTTAAAAATGCATTTCCAGGAGATGGCCCCATTTTTCATATGACTGAAATCACTTGGCCTGTTGCCCTGTATTTCACGAGGCAGTGGAGATGTACACAGAGTGTGTTCTGGGCTCTGCCTCTCCCGGCTACGCTGGCTATCACAGAGACCAGGACCAAACCCTCCCTGCCCGGGATCATAATCCATCACTCTATCTCCTTTCCGCTTCCTTTGCTCCCGGGGAGAAGCAATGTGAAATTTAATAAGTTGAATAAAAGTTATTTTTCCCTGTGTCTGTATGGATCCTGGCAGGGTGCCCTGTAAAGTGCTTTCGATTACTAGGAGCTGTGTAATACCAAACCCCTGCCTAATAGTTGTTGGCACCAGAATAAGTTTAAGAAGTTCTTCAGCAGCCAGCATTTCATTCTGCTTCACACTGCTGTGAGGTCCTTTTATGCATTTTAGCACCTTCCCCCTGGGGTGCTCAGTAGGGGAAGGGAGATGTAGCTGAATGACTGTGGAGTAGAGGACAAACACAGCACTTCCCTTCATGTTCCTGAATAAGCTCTCCAAGCGTCTGAGGGAAAGGGGTGCCTCAGTCTAATCTGTTATTTACTGTTTCAATATGCCACGTTTCATCACGCTTATGAAATTAAAGGGAACCCTGATTAGCCAAGGTAGGGCTGATTTCTTTTTTCTTTCTAATTTAAAGATGTCTACTAGTATATTTAAATGTTTATGAAATATCACGGATGTTTCCCCTAAAACAGAGTTATTTCTAGATTTTCCTTATAACCACACATTTTCTTTTTTTGTTTTGTTTTCTAAATGTATATGACTGGATAAAGCAATTTGCAAACCCCTGGGTTCCAATTAAACAAGAAACTCTCCCTGCTCATTATAGACAATTGTTCACTGACCCCAAACGGCCCCTTAGAGCAGGACCCTTGCCCCACTGGAGTGTGTTTCTTAGACTACTACAGACAGTTCCTATAGCTGCTCAGAATTCCTCCCAGTGCAGGTTTTTTAACTTATAGGTCAGTTTTCTAACCTTGATATTATTTTTATTTTCTTTATGTGTACTCCCTCCAATATAACAAAACAAAATTTTAAATATGTGGCTGAGGATTGCACACAATAATGCTCTTATGAAAAATTAATCTCCATTCTCTATGTAATACCTCTATTACACACCCAAATACGAACCTCCAGTTGTCTTTTGCCTGAAATATATTACATTACACATTTATGTTGAATAAGTGGCCCACTACCCAAATCCTTTCCCTATCGTGTTATTTCATTTTCTCCTTTGGATCAGGATTTGTTCTCTCCAAATGAACTCATTCCTCTTTGATACACATATTCTTGATTCGAATCTATTCCTGCATCCTTGGTAATATCAAATGCTAAACACTAATTCTTCATCCAAATGTTAGCAGTATTAAATTGTGTAGGCATTGCAGTCAAATCATTCAAGAACATCTTATGATAATTGCACTTGGCCTCAATCAGATATTTTTCTTCCCTTTTTTTGTATAAAATCAGTGACAACCATGTAAAAATTGTGATTATTTGGCTTCTGGTGACTTCAGCCTTCATATTCAAACTGACTCTGACCTGAACCATTATAGCTAATGACTGATTATGTAAACTTGAGGTCACTCACTTTAGAACTTTGAGACAAATTGGTTTTCTAAAGTGTATTCTAGGTCATTGGCAGTGGGAATGATTTTGATAGTCTGTACATTAACCTCCCCTGTTTTATACTTTGGGGGCATGGGAAGGAATTGTTAGTGGTGCTATTGAATAAGTTTTTAAATTCCACAAGCAATTTTATGACCTAGAATGGGCAAGATGTTCAGAGTTGAGTGAGAGGTAGGTAAAATAGAATTGTTATGACTTAAACTCAAGTGGGAACTTACGGCGTGTAGATATATAACTATTTGCTCACAACTATGCGGTCTGAGTGGGATTAATGCCACCTCCTGCTCCAGCTTTGGGACATGGTTGGACATCAAATAAGGTTTAAATTAATCACTTCTTGCCAAAGTGATTAATTTAACATTTTAGGATAAAACCAAGCAGTATGTACCATTCCCCTCACCTCACAGGGATGCCATCAACATCCATAGCTGACCTTTGGCCATAGCCATGGGAAAAATCCCTTTTTCTCAAGATAACTATCTCCTTTAATATATTTAATCTATCAAGGATGTTGATCTGTAATTTTCTTTGTATTTTTTTTTTGTAGTGCCATTGTCTGGTTTGGTATTGGAATAATGTTGGCCTCATAAAATAAATTTGGAGGCTCTCCCTCCTCTCTAATGTTTTAAAAGAGTTTGAGAAAAATTGCTATTAATTCTTCCTTGAATGCTTGATAGAATTCTTGATAGAATGTACCTGTGATGATGTCTGGTCCTAGACTTTTGTGTGTGGGACATTTTTTGATTACTGATTTAGTTTTTTCTGGTAATCTGTCTGTTGAGATTGTCGGTTTCCTCCTGGTTTCATGTTTGAAGATTATATGTTTCTTTGAATTTATTCTACTACTAGAGGAGCTTTAGCTCAGCCCTAGGATTGGCCAAGGGTTTTACAGAATTTTAGTGATAAGTAAAACTGATCCCTTATATTCTCTCTATAGAGTGGCAGGGCCTCACTTCTCTAGAATCTGTTGTAGTTAGGGTCACCCCATTGCCCCTAAAAACCACACTGATCATTATATATATATATATTATTGATTTTTTTACAGAGAGGAAGAGAGAGGTATAGAGAGTTAGAAACATCGATGGGAGAGAAACATTGATCAGCTGCCTCTTACACACCCCCTACTGGGGATGTGCCCGCAGCCAAGGGTACATGCCCTTGACCGGAATCGAACCTGGGACCCTTGAGTCTTCAGGCCGACGCTCTATCCACTGAGCCAAACCGGTTTCAGCCACACTGATCATTTTGACAGAACATGACATCTGGGCCTTTCTCATTGTCTAATGACCTTACTATACAGTGCTAGGTGGTTTCTTTCCAAATAACCATTTGATGGCTTCATCTTCCTTACATTCATTGCACACCCTCACAAATGCAAACCATTTCCTTCTCCCTGACCTTTACTTACATTCTCAGCTCCTGATCTGCCTCATTCTTCACAGAGAAAAGAGAAGCAATTGAATAAAAAGTCCTTGGTTTTCTCCTTAAGGAGCTCTAGCCTTGCAAATTTATATTTGCCTTTCTTCTCATTACAAAGAATGAATTGTCTCTGAATTTATCAGTGGTTAATCTCTATACTTGTGTCATGGTTCTTAAGGATTTTGCTCTTGGAATTATTCCCTTTTTCTCCCACTTGATCATACAGCCTAGATCCTAGACTATTCCCTTCACCAGTACCCCCTACTTTAAAAGGCAGAATAAAACAAGGAATTAATGTTAGTGTACATAAATACTGCCATTTCATCTCTTTTTTGGGTCCATCTTCTTCATCAGGCTCCTACATGTTGAAGTGCCCAAGATTCTATTCACAGACCACTTCTCTCCATTACTCTTCTCTTTCCTTCTAACTGAGTATTTCCTCTCTCTGCACACACTGAATTCTTTTTCTCAAATCTCATCTATACAGAATGACTCTGATTTGCATTTGTAGCTCAGATTTCTCAGCAGAACTCCTGCTATGTCTAGCCAATCTATTTGACATCTGCACTTGGAAGTCTAATTGGGATTTATAAATTAGCATATCTAAAGCAGATGTCCTGATATCTACCCCACCCCTGCTCTTTCCCTATCAGTTATACAGGCCAAAAAATATAGGAATCTTTTTTTTACTGTTTTTATCTTTCATTTACCTCTCATTTTTTGTTGTTGTTGTTTAAGTATTACATGTGTCTGCTTTTTCCCCCTGATTGACTCCACCCCTGGCCATTCCCACCCCCGAGGGCAGGCCCCTACCACCCCAGTGTCTGTGTCCATTGGCTATGCTAATATGCATGCATCCAAGTCCTTTGGTTGTTCTCTACCCCCCACCCCTGTCATTTGTCTCTGGATCTATTCTTGTTCATCAAATTATGTTGATCATTATATCCCACATATGAGTGAGATCATGTGACATTTATCTATCTCTAACTGGCTTATTTTGCTTAGCATAATGCTCTCCAGTTCCATCTATGCTGTTGCAAATGGTAAAAGTTCCTTCTTTTTTATAGCAGTGTTTGTAGTATTCCATTGTGTAGATGTACCACAGTTGTTGTTTTTTTTCTGTTTTTTTTTTTAATATATTTTATTGATTTTTTACAGAGAGGAAGAGAGAGGGATAGAGAGTTAGAAACATCGAAGAGAGAGAAACATCGATCAGCTGCCTCTTGCACACCCCCTACTGGGGATGTGCCCGCAACTAAGGTACATGCCCTTGACCGGAATTGAACCTGGGACCCTTCAGTCCGCAGGCCGCCGCTCTATCCACTGAGCCAAACCGGTTTCGGCTGTACCACAGGTTTTTAATCCACTCATCTGCTGATGGGCATTTAGGCTGTTTCCAAATCTTAGCTATTGTAAATTGTGCTGCTATGAAGATAGGGGTGCATATATCCTTTCTGATTGGTTTCTGGTTTCTTGGTATATAGTTCTAGAAGTGAGATTACTGGGTCAAATGGGAGTTCCATTTTTAACTTCTTGAAGAAACTCCATACTGTTTTTCCACAATGGCTGCACCAGTCTGCATTCCCACCAGCAGTGGTTCATCTTATTTGGGACTCTGTGAGCTTCGTGGACTTGTATGTGTTTTTCCTTCCCAATATCAGGGAAGTTTTCTGTCATTATTTCTTTAAACAGGTTTTCTATTCCTAGCTCAATTTTTTCTCCTTCTGGCACCCATATTATGTAGATGTTATTTTATTTTCTGTTGTCCAAAACTCCCTTAGGCTCTACTCCTGATTTTTAAGTTTTTTTGTGTTGTTTTTCCAGTTGCTGCTCTGCTTGGTTTTTTTTTTATTTTTCCTACCTTGTCTTCTAGCTCACTGATGTGGTCCTAAGCTTCTTCTAGTCTACTGTTGTTGCTTTCTATTGTGTTCTTTATTGTAGCTATGTAATTTTTCATTTCTTCTTGGTTCTTCATTTCCTCTTGGTTCTTACACATGTTGTTGAATTTGTCTTCCATCCTTTTCAGCATCCTTATGACCATTGCTCTGAATTTTTTCTCAAATAGCTTGCCTCCATTTCATTTACTTCCTTTTCTGGTGATTCTTCCTTTTCTTTCATATGGGGACTGTGTCTTCTTCTCACCATTTTTGTTCCTCTCAGGGTGTCTGGCTCACTCTCTACTGTGTTGACAAAAAGGCACAAAATACAACTTGACAAGACGTGACCCAGGGGAACAAAACACGATACCAATAACCCCAAATAAAGGTGACTACCAGAGAAAAGAGAATTAGGGGAGAAAAAGAGCGCAAAAATGATATTGAGAAAAGGAAAACATGTAAAAGAGGAAAGAAAAATAAGGGGAAAGAAATATACGTATATGAGGAGAAAACTCCACAAAACCAACAATTAAAACAAAAAATGCAAACAACAAACCCCCAGAATAAAAGGAGGGGAGCTGAATCTGAAGAGGCAGAGCTTATTTCCAGAAGGTAAAGTAAAGGAATTGAATGAATGTGGGAATGGCCACGATTCATTATAGAGGAGATGGAAAGAGAATGAGTGTACAAGATGAAAACTAAAAAACAAAATATTCAATAAAAATAATAATAATAAATAACAATTAAAATATATCTATTAAAACATATAAAAGAATACATATATATATATATATATATATATGTATGTATATAATTTAAAAATTTCCTCTTTCTTAAGTCTATCTATCTGTATATTCATCTATTTTTGGAAAAGGAGAATAGAGAGCAGATAGGCCCGAGTTTGGTGATTGAATCTATTTAAGCTATTAGTAGAAGAAGAGAACAAGCAAGGAGAGGAAAAACAAAAGCATAAAAAAACTAGCAATCAAACAAACAACAACAACAAGAAAAAAATTGGCTAGCAAAGAAAGAGAAAAGAGGAGGGTGCATTGACTTGAAGCAGGGGAGAGGAAATCAAATATATGAGTAAGCCTACAGAGACTACTGTAATAGTAATGTGTCAATAAAGAAGATCAATTTTTTAACAAGGAGTAAAGAGAAAGGAGAGAGAAAAACTAATGCGGGAATAGGAGAAGAGAAACATGAAAAAGGAAGAACTGTGGAAGAAAGGGTTGGCATAAAGGAAAAAATGACATAGAGTAAAATAATGGTAAAAATATAAAAGTAAAAATAGAATGTAGAACACTAATCAAAAAATAAAAATTAAAAAAAATGAAAGGTTAAAAATATAATAATAAATAAAAATAATGGGAAATAAAGAAAAATATTTTCAGGTAAAAAATAAAGAAGTGAAGTAGTGAAGTTCGTTCACTTCAGCTTGGTTTTAATGTCCCATTGCAGCTGATTTAAGACCCCTCTCTACTGTTCTGCCCACCATGTCTCAGTTTCCTGTTAGGTAGTCAGCACCGTATTGAAGTTCCCAGTGATTCACTGCTCCTCTGTGTCAGATGCCACAACCTTGTTTTCAAGCAGGTGGGATCAATCTGCCCACTTTGTCTGCCTGCTTTCAGTGGTATTTACACAAGTGTCTATTTCTGACATGGCCTCTAGTTGGTGGTGTTTCTGTATTAGTTTCCAGGTCCAAATGGCTCTCAACCCATTCCCCAAGGGCTCCCTGGGGGTATTTAGAATCTTTGTTTCCTTGCCGAGCTCAAGGCTGGATGGGGCTGTGTAGCTAGGAGGGGTCTGGTCTTCAGGAGAAAACTGTGTGTTCAGGGTTGGAGGGATCGGACTGTCCCAGAGCTGGCTTCCTGATCATTTCTCCATATTTTGCTCCCAGCTTCCACAAAACCACGTTCCCCTACACCAGAGCCTTGGTGAGTGTTTGTAATTGAAAGATTCTATGCATTGGGTTCAGTGAATAAAAGCAAGGAAGTTATAAAGACAGAGCACCTGCACCAAGTGCATCTCTCTCCCCCGGCACTGCATAGCTGGTGCAGAACTTCAGGCTGACTTTCTGGGCACAGCCTCTCACGGCTGTGGCTTAGATCTAAAATCCCCTGCTGCCAGCAGCCCTGTGGACTCCCTTCCAGAGTCGAGCATTATACTGTCACCAAGGGATGTGGATTTGATGTAGCACAATCTCCCTCTGAGACTCTAGTCCTGGCTGTGCACATTTCTCCCTCCAGCCCGACCCCTGATCCCACCTCTCTCCAGGTGACCTCTGACTTCTCTGTCCATGGATTGTCTCACCAGATGTGTTTAGTTCGCCAATTCTGGGTGGATGTTATTTGATTCAGCTGTTTCTTTTACTAGTATCTGCTCTTTGAGAAGGCATAGGACCCATCCGCCTATTCGGCTGCCATTTCGTCTCCCCCTGGACAAACTTTTTAAGTGCCCATGGTTAGGGAGGCTGGAGTCTTAGTGTTTGTGGGTTTGCGGCTGAGGCAGCTGGTCCCTGGCCAGTGTGGCTATAGGGTCCCAGGTGGAGTCTGAGGTCTCTCTGGGTGGAGGTGAGGCTGCACTCCCAGTCACAGCTGCTCTCCCCTTCAAGATGGTGCCATCTCTGCCGCAGAGCTGGCTGCCCTGGGAGAGATTTCAGTGGTGACAGAGGCTGCCTGGCTAGTGGAACCTGGTCCACCAGCCCCCAAAAGTCCTTGGAATATAACTGTCCCTCACTCACAAATACACGCACGCCCCACATGTCCACGCACTGCCCTTACGCTCTCTCACTCACTCACACTCTCTCCCTCATTGCCGTCCTGTTGGCTGACATCTTGGATCTCCTCATTTATCTCTTACCTAAATATTTAACACCATCTCAGAAACATTCTGAAAGTGTCCACTGGTCACTCTCTCTATTATCACCATCCTAGCTCAATATACTTCTATTGCCCAGTTTTCTTAACTAATGATAGTTTCTTCTGTGTTTTATATACTCCAAGCATATTTTACCACTCTCAGAATGAAATCTAAATACCACATTTTGCTCTATGATCTGCCCCCGCCCCTACTCTCTGTTATCTCATGTTAAATGTTCTAATCATCTTCTTATATAAGGAGACTAAACTGTTACATCGTCTTTCTGTTATATAGAACAGAATAAACTGACCCCTGCAAGTCAGATTCTGAACTAGCTCTCCCTCTCTCTAGATTAGACTGTTTTTCTTTGTCTTTCAAGTCCATTACCTTCAGGGAAAGGACTTTCCCCACCTAATTTTCAATCATTCGTCTCCACAGTCATTCATTATCCCATCCCTGTGTGTGTGTGTGTGTGTGTGTGTGTGTGTGTGTGTGTGTGTTTTACTCTCTTTCACCTATCATTAGTTCCAATGTGAATATGTTTGTTGAGAATATCATCTCAATGGGAGTAGTAGCTTTTCAGTCTTGCTCTCCATGTAGCGCAGCAGTTAGTAAAGATCCTCCTGTGAAAGAATGAATGAGAATGCTTTACTGTGGAATTTGTGGGTCTCGTTTAAGTTTCCTAACTCATTCTCTATCATGGATATTTTATAAGGAGCATCTTCTAGTGAGCTGTGCAAGCATTTTGGCACTTGCATTCTTGTTCTGACTTTGTTCATTCATCCTACTTGGCAGTACAAACGAGAAGCGAGGGCTCCCTAGCCTCCTCGTGCACAAATGTCAGGTTTGGTTTGGTTGCCATCCACGGATTTTTATTTATGCCAGCACACACAGATGGGCTAATGGGCCTCCTAAAGAGATGCTGCAGAAAATTCACTTTCCAGCAGGAGACTGAAGAAGATGCTTTCATATAAGAAGAAATCTCCCCTAATATTATTACAATATAGTTGGACTTATAACTGAAATATGCAAATTTTTTTCTATGTAGTTTATAATCTATGTCAGTAGAGATGATTAATGTCAGCTACATCCCATCTGCGTTCAAGAATAATTCTTAAAAATCACAGTTAATAGTGGCACTAAAATTATTCAGCCACTGTTCAGCATAAAAGAGATTCTTCAGAATTAACACATTAATCATAAATATACACAGTGTATACATATATATTGCTCTTAAATTTCCCCATATATAGTATCTGACAACAAATGTGTACCTTCAGCAGGAACAAGTAAGCCATAAATGGTGCTATATCTAGGACACCTTATCTACGAAACCCACATAGGGATTTAATATTTGCAATCGCTCAAAGGTAACGATACATCATGATGAGAGAGAATAACTGATCAGCTGCCTCCTGCACACCCCACACTGTGCCTCCTGCACACCCACTGCACTCCGGGCATGGGCCCTAACTGGATTCTGTGACCTCCTGTGACCTCCTGCTTCATAGGTCAAAGCTCAACCACTGAGACACACTGGACATTCGGAGAATCATATTCTTAATGGGTTGCTTCTCCTGTCTCAGATAAGATGGCCTGGGAACAAAAGCTTAAAGGTACAGGATATGAGGTCATCATGGAAGTGCTCCTGGATGGGGGAATCAAAGGTGCACAGTTTTACTATTCTAGGAGGGCTGTATTATAAAAACAGAAAGCTTTGTGCCTGTAAAAAGGAGATGAAGTAGTAATTTTGCTTTCAGATTGTATTATTGTTCATAGTGGCTTACTGACATCTTAGATTTGGAAATGGCTATGTTTTGGGAAAGTGAGGAGGAGGTTAAAAACTCGCTCAAAGGTAACGATACATCAGTGAACTTGGTAACATGAAGCTGTCTGGATCCCAAGGATAATGTGGGGGACATGGATGGTCGGGGGTGGAGGGTGGTCACTTCCGTCATCTTCACTTTGCAGGACTGCTCTGGCTTTCCATACCTTTCAACTGGGCCTCATCAAAGAAAGGCATTTTTCTTTACTGTGTCCTAGAATATAATTTTAATTATAGTTCATGATGAAGAATACCATCTTTATTAAAACATCATTTTATTGAGGTGCCTATGCCATCTGAACTGTGGCTTGCCTCCTATTTTCTCTACCTCATGCTGTCAAAATAAATAAATAAATAATAAATAAATAAATCTCAAGGTCATCAATTGTGGCAATTTCTGTAGGTACATAGCCCATTTGATGGTCTACTTACCTCGCTCAGTTCCATAACACTGTTTGTTTTCCCCCTTTCTTTCTGGCCAGCCTGTCAAGGTATTTAAGGTAGTGTTTGTTTGTATGGAAATAAATGTAGACCAGCCAAATGTGAATGAGCAAAAGCTGTTCATTCAGAGTTTGTTTGCAAAGGGGTTCAGCCACTATCACTTGCATTTTGGCAGAGACTCCAAGGCAGGCAGAGGAATGGGAGAGTTTTATAGTGTAAAAAGGGAAGGCTTGAGGTATTGGACATGGTTTGCACAAGAAAACTGGAGGCAGGCCAACTGGAAGCAGGGGAACCATCCTACGTATTGGTTAGAGGTGCATATAGCATGTCCTCAAATAACATCGTTTCATTCAATTTGTTTCATTATAATGTTCATTATATGCTGTAGGAACTTAACTCTTGTTTATATCCATTAGCCTATGGTAAAATTGGTTTCATTATATGCTGTTACGCTTAAAGTCACAGAACCTATCAACAGGAGTAAGTGAGGGCTTACTGTGTTTAGCTTTCTCTGCTCGATTCTAACTTGGAAGCAGGGACAAAAATTAGAGAAGCTGTCATATATTAATCAAGTCCTGGGCATTTTGGTCCGATTGTTACAGAATTCTACTTTGGTTTCCTGGATTTTTACTAGAGGTGGCAGGTTCTACAAAATCTGATTTGCAAGGCCGGTTGGCTTTCTGGACTAGTTATTGTAGACAAGGGATTCCTGGGCAGGTTTCTGTAGGTTTGGGGCCAGAGTTTTATTTTTAGATATAATCTGGCTATTATCCATTGGTATATGCAGTTTCTCATCTGCTTATTGGTTCATTTGTGGGGTTTTCTTCCCCCATTTTAATTAAGCCTTTTTGATTCTTGCTGCAGATGATTTGCTCAGGGAATTTAAATCACCACTCCCTCATTCTTAAAAAGTGATTTTTCTCCTGGACTTGATAATGCCACACTTGGCTGGTTTCACAGCTATCCAACTGGATACTATTTCTCAGTTCTCTTTTTTTTTCCATCTTCTAATGAATCTCTAAATTTCATAGCGACTCAGGATTTGTCCTCAGATATTCTCCTCTCCTCTGCTCTCCTCTTCTCCTCTCCTATTCCCTTCCCTTGTTTTCACCTTTCTCTAAATTCTTTCCCTATCAATTTATCTTGTTTCACAATTTCACATGCATTCTATATACAGATGACTCTCAAAATTATATCTTCAAATGATACCCCTCTTGAACTAGATATTTGTAAAATATGCCTGATTACTTGACATCTCCACTTTGATATCTAGAAAGCATCACAAACTTCTGACACCATAGAACTATCCAGATCCATATCACAATGCACTGCACAGCACAATCCTTATACATCTATCTTAGTCTGCTTGGCTGCCATAACAAAGTGCCTTTGCCTGGGTGGCTTAAACAACAGAAATGGATCTTCTCCCAGTTCTGGAGGCCAGAAGTCAGAGATCAGGGTGCTGCCATGATTTCTCTCTTCCTCTTCTTCTTAGGGCACTAATTCCATCATGAGGACTCCAACCCAAATTACCTCCTAAAGCCCCATTGGAGATTCAAGTTCATATGCATGATTACCCTGTATCCAGATACCATCACAGTGGGGGTTAGGGCTTCAACATATTATTTGGGACAGGGAGGGACACAGTTCAGTCCATACCTACATCCCAATGAAAGACACTTCTATTCACTCAATTGCTCAGGCCAATACCTAGGATCCTTCACTCTTCGTTTGCATCCCATATTCAGTCTCCCAGTAAGTACTGTTAGTTTTATGTCTAAAATATGTTCCATATTCAAACAAATCTGAACATTTATTTCTGTCACTAAAATGATTCCATTTTTCTGTTTCATTAACATAGCCACAGTATTGAGAAGAGTTATCAGGTTCTTAACAGATACCGAATAAATATCTGCTGATTTATTAGAAGAAACTCTAGCTGGACTAGACTAGAGCTAAGTTTTAAATTGGTGAAAGAGAAGCAGTATTGAACTTTCTTTGGAACATGGAAAGGTAGGGTGCCTTCTGGAGATAACAGCTAGCACTATGATTTTGATTGCCTATAAAACATTCATGGATCATCAGGGGAAAAGAGATAACTATAGATACTTCTTGCCCTGTAGAGTTTCACCTGGGGAAATAAACAAAGGTCAAGGAATTTTGATTGATTCTGCCATTGACCAGACGTTCTGAAGCAGCAGTAATTAATTAAGAAACTAAAATTTAAGTACAGATAATCTATTGCCTGGGCTAGAGCACAGCAGCAGGGCTAGAGATTGGTGAGAAGCACCATAGCTCTGCAAGGGGCTTTTAAGGAGTTGTAAAATTCAGCTGAGGGACGAGCTCTTTGATTAGACAGTAACAACTGAGGGTAGGTAGAGACTGGGCAAATTGGAGTAGTTGCCAATGGAATCAGGACTTCTGTTAAGGATGCAATTTTGGTATAATTAAAAGAGCATTGATCTTGACATCCAAAGATCAGACTCAGCGTCTCAATTTTCACTTCTTAGGTGTGCAATGTTTCACCTTCTCCTAGCCTCTACTCCCTCACCTACAGAACCAGGATAGTAGCATCAAGCTCATAGTTTATTATGAATATCATGTGGCAGTGTTTATTTATTTATGTACTTACGTATTGATTTATACATTTTTATTGATTTTAGAGAGAGAAGAAGGGAGAGGGAAAGCAAGAGAGAGACACATTGATTGGTTGCCTTTTGCATGCCCTTATAGTGATCGAGCCTGCAACCTGGACATTTGCCCTGACCTGGAATTGAACCAGGGATCTTTCAGTGCACAGAACCATGCTCAGCTAACTGAGCCATACTGGCCAGGGCTCTTTTCCATTTTTAATGGTTATTATCTAATCATGCACAACTCTTAAAACATTCTGTATGTATTATGGATTAAGGCTATTTACATTATAATAGATAATCCTGAATATTTTCTTATTTTTTACTATCACTTATTTTAACTACTTCAATTAGTTATTGCATTTTAGGGGTATTATGTGATGGCATTGTTATTATTTAAACAGAAAATGTGATGTCTTTCACATTTATGTTTAGAAAATCTTGTATTTTTTTGTTTTTTGCTTATCTTATTAGGACCTTTAAATAAGCATTTCAAATAATTTAATCGTTGCCTGTCCATAAACTATGATTTTTCCTCTTTAGTTGAATGCTATGGAATATGCTTTGTCAATTGAAATTATTTCTATTTCCTTTCTTTGCAAATATTTTCTAAGCCTAGCTTGTATCTTACTTATGAAACACACACACACACACACACACACACATACACACACACACACACAGACACCTCTGCTAAAGTTTACGTATAGCTTTTGCAGCAGTCAAATTAACCCTCACATCTCCCTTTTGCTCCAATACATTGTGAGAAATGTGTATCTGTGTGCAAGTGTTGGAAAGAGAGACACACACACACACAGTCTGTGTTTAAAAAGTGGGAAATTATATAGAACAATATGGAAGTCATAGGACTGAGTAAATTAATTATTCCTGAAATATATATATTTTTTATCTTGGTGAGCAATGTATACTTTAGAAACATTAAATTTCTTAAGTTTTTATGATATTTGAATTGTAGTATGTTTCGTGAAGCTATTTAGTCTGTTTACACAGATCATTGACTGGCTTAATTGTCTAGGCTCTTTGCAGAGGGGCATGTTTGGCAGAGGGAAAAATCCTTTGGGTAGACATGAACCATTGTAAGCAACATGCACCAGTTTGGGAATTGACCTAGATGCCCAAGAAAGTCTTCATTATTGAGAATTTATGTTTCTCTGGTGGCTTTTATTTGCTAAATTAGTCTCTGCTGCATATTAAACATTGATAGCTAACGCCACTTTGTTGCTGCTGGTCCTATTCAGCATCTCTTTTCACAGAACACAATCTGCATAATTAGAAAATAGCATGACTTCTGCATCTAGCCCATCAGGAGGGTAAAGATGTTGTACTCCTGTTTTCATTTCATACGCCCGCCTTCGTAACACTGATGTGATAACATTCTTTCAATTTAATAATGCTAATATCTGTAGTGAATTGTCTTGCCCAAAGTACAAATGGAACAAAGGAAAGATGTGACTTTATGAAGAAAAGCAAACATCACATTTAGCTCATATGTCAAGTAAAATGTGGGGGGAATTCAGTTCTGAAGGAAATCAACTTTCATCAAGAGTAATTGCACAACAAATGAGACAAAAAAAGCATGATGCTTATAAACCAGCCTATCAACTACTCAAAGTTTTGCTATGCATCTTCTATTCATATTTTCTTATTAGTTATTTATGTTCCATTCCACTAAAGTTTATAAAATGTTTTTAAGGTATATTCCTAAAATGTCTCAAGTGATACCTCATTATCTATGATAATGTCAAGTTTTACATATTATAACATTGAAGGACTGCATGAAAATTTAAATGGAGGGCCAGCAATTAATTTACTAATAGGCTGTGTACATTGGTAACTATTTAATTAAATCCAACCAGCCTTAATTAAACAGTAATAATGCATATGGAACTATCGTAAGTATTCAAAGTAAAACCAAACTGATTCAGCTTCTTCAAGTTGCTCACAGTGGAGGTGAGGAGCCATAGGAATAGAACTAGTGTTTTATTTAGACTCAGTACTGTCTTGGTCTAATAAACTAGTAGAGTCCATGTGGATGCATGGTCATGTCGTTGTCTTTGCAGAAAATATAGTTATATATATGTTTTTATAGAGAACTGATTTAAACTTTTCTAATTTTGTGTGTACTTTAGATTGAACCTTTAGAAATTTTTGATAGAAAAAAATCTAAATTTAATAAACCTTATAAAATAAAGGGTTTGTTTAATTATACATTTATTGAAAAAATTGTTATGAACTCATTGATCACAAGACAAGCGTGTACATATTGCTCTTTCAATAGCATTATGATTAATTCTAGAGTTCTCATCTAAAAATGTAATGTTATGTGTATGCACATGAGCACACAAATATATAGTTAAACATATATATTTTAATTTATACCTATAACTATGTATTTATCTACTAGTATATCCAAATCCATATTTATATCACTATCTATATCAGTATCAGGATCAAATTATATATCAAAAATGAGATTCTGCTAAAATCCTAACTTTTTTACAGAACAACTTGTCAAGTATTTTTTTTAGTCATTAGACCCACAAAATATATATTTATGTTTGTGTATAAAATATTTTATGAATAGATAGTTCTGGTTTTTCTGTTTGTTTGTTTGTTTGTTTTTATTCATTTATTTATTTATTTTTGCCAATGATAGAATATTCTGTGATATGGCATTTTATAGAATTTAACAAAGCTGGCATTATTGATTATATAGATTATTTAAGAAAATTTACTATTACAAACAATGCCTTTCTGTGCATCTTTGATGACTTGATGTTATTTTCTGAGTTCTCTCCCCCTAATTTTGATTTGTTGTTCAGTTATAAAGTCTGAACATTTAAAATATTTACAGATATTATTCAATTGTCTCCAGAAATGTTGTCTCACTTACATACTTACCACCGTTTTGTAGTACAGGTTATATTATGAGGATAATTTTGTACCTCTAATAATTAAAATGGTAGTACTTTGTTTTCATTTGTATTTCTGTATTATAAGCCCCAAAATTCATATGACACACAATCTTATATTAGCATGATAAACTCTTATTCACCTCCTCTACCTCACAAAGAATTTGTGAGCAAATTCTGTTGGATTCGTCTTTAAAATGTATTCAGAATGTGAATGTTTTCATCACCCCCACAGAAAACTCTCTGGCCCAAGACATTCTCACGTTTTATCTGAATAATTGCAAGATCTCCCTAAGTTATCTTGCTGCTCTGCTCTTGCTCCATTCCAACTCAGTTATAACATCTCACAAGATTGATCCTGTTAATACCTATGTTAGATCCTGTAACTTATATGCATTAAACCCTCCCTGCTGTCCTAGTTGAGAACAAAGCCAAAGTCTCTATGATGACATTTAAAGTCCCACAGGATCACTGGCTCCAGATTTATTGTTTCTGTTTTGTTCTCCAAACACAAAATCTCACTCCAAGAACATTCTTGGCTCAGGGCCTTTGTGCTTGCTGTATTTTCTGTCAGAAACAGACTTCCCCTCGATATTTGCATGGCGCACTCCCTTATCCTTTCCAGTGTTTGCTCAATTGTCATCTCGTCAGTGAGACCTTGCCAGATAACACTACTCAAAAAAGAAAACCTTTCTCCTTCTCCCCAACCCACAACGTTATTTATCCCTCTTCTTTTTATTTTCCTCCGTGGCACCTGTCATGTGCTATATATTTTATTTACTCATTTGAGTTTTTACCAAACACCTTTATCTATCATAGTACAAGCTATAGTAGGGAAGAAATTATTGACTGATTTTAACCCCATGCATTGTAGGTGCTCATTTAATGTTTGTTGAAGAGATGAAGGAAGTTGTGGGGATGGACACACTCAAAAGAGATGTCAAGTGAGAGTAGAAGGCTAAGTTTAGAACCCATGGGAACCTATCATTTAAGCAGTGACTGAAGAACAGGGTCCAATGAAAGAAATAAATGTGTAACCACAAGATATAAAGAATACCTGCAGAGATCAGTGTCATAGAAAACAAGAGGATGTTTGAAGTTTCACAGAGTGGTCATTTACACCAAAGTTTGTGAAACATTAAACTAAATGAGAACTGAGTAATTATCTAGGGATTTGTCTAGTGGGAGGTTATTGAAGACATTGAAAAGAGCTACTTATAGAGTAGTTGGTGAAATATAAGTGTAGGACCTAGATTACAATAGGTTGAGAAGAAAATGATATATGAGAAAATGAAGAAATGAATGAAAGAAAAACTGAGTGCTAATAAGCAGGGAATTCATGGTCAAAGGAGACTATTTTTAATTTTACCATTTGTTTCTATTCTAAGATAGGAAACAAGTAATAAAAGATTTCCCCATTATAACCCAACTTCTTGTTGTGCCATAAACCAGATAAATGTATGACATAATTGCTACAAATTGATTGCAGTGTGGGAGGTATTTCTTCTAGCTCAGACCAGTTCTCTTCAGTCAAGAGCAGATTCATATGGTTAAAACATTGCATGGTACATATGTTAACATTTTTTAATATGGCTTGTGCTGTAAAAATTATAGGGATAACTGTCCTACAAAAATTATTACACATCTGACTAGGGAGACATATTATAACCATTGCAGAATTATTAGTAACAGCAAAAAAACAACAAGAAGAGTCTAAATGTCCATCAAAAAGAGGATAAGGATATAAAATAAAAATATACAACAAAACATTCTGCAGTTTAAAAAGAAATATATACACAAGGCGAGTTAATGTATTCTTTAATTCTCTATATAATTTAGCCAATGGGCTGGCTTGCCCTTGCCTTTTCATATTTGTAAAGAGTCTTTTGTTGTTGTTGTTGCTGTGCTGCCTTTTTCTAATATGTATACTTCTCTGAGAATACTTGGGAAATTGGAACCTCTGGGCTTCAATTATTTTATTTCCTTAAGTAGTAGGCATTGGCTCAGCTTGTGTCCAGAAACAGATTAGCAGTAGTGGTTATTTTTCAAAAAGAGAGTCAAGTAGGGGCATCCTGTAAGCGCTGGGTCCAAGAGCCCAATGACTAACATTTTAGTATTATTCCTGGATTATTCCAGAAGATACTCTCTGCACAGATCTCTGTAGCCAGCACTTCCAATATTACAAATCAACTCCTACAACTGAATACTGGGCTACAACTTCTGAATCTCAGCCGGAAGACTCTTCTGGGTTTTCTTCAATTCAAAAAGTATTACTATTTTTTGTGCAACTTAGCATATAGTCTGTAAATCCACATGCAAGATTACAATGTGATTGCTTCAAAATCCAAATCCTTGCAAATCGGTGCATCTTTCTAATCTTGAAATGAACTTAATTATGACAGTGTTGTTTTTTGGTTTTGTTAAGTGGAATATCCAGCACAATTTAATCCAGTATGTGTCTAGAAATTTCATTTTCAAAATTGAACTATCAGCTGTTAAAGTGTATATACTTTTTTTGTGATACCCTGCATATAGATGATAGATAGATAGATAGAGATTTAGAGATAGAGGTACATAGATATAGAGATATACATATACATATATATATATACATATACATATACATATACATATACATATACATATACATATACATATACATGCACATGTAGTGGGAAAATGAAAGGGGTACTAAAAGTGAAATAGCTACTAGTTTAATGGAGAAACATATCTTAATATTTTTAGTTTGCATGAAAATAAAATTAATTTAACTATATATTAAATTACTTTTAAATCTATGTATATATTTCTAAATCTAAATGTATTCTTTAAAGGCTTTTACAATATTTTTATTTGGAACAAAAATATTGTCTTTAGATAAAGTTCAGTTCCTTTTAAAAATAGGTCTAAAACATCTTCTGGAATGATAAAGCTCACTTTGAGCTTTATAATTCCTTAATTTTATGCTTTGTCACAGTTTTCATTTCATGACTTCTCTAGCCTCACTGACTGGCCTCACACTCAAGTATCTAGATTAGTGCTTTGCACTCTGGAGCCCTTAACAAATACTTGTAGACTAACTTCATGCATACTCTGCAATCTGTAGCCTTTGCCTCTAAACTCAGTTACCCTCTGCTACTTATTACTCACACTGCCACACAGAGTTTTCCTTTGTTTACATCAAATAAAATTCTATCAGTTCTGATGGAGAAAAACATTAATATTCTCTCTGCTGGCATTACTGCTTGAATGAATTGTCCTGAGGGATGTAGTAAGGTCAAATAATACAGATAATTTATTAGCCTTTCTGACTAGGTGTACACATTAGCTATAGTTCAACAGAGAGGAATTAGCACTATGATATTTTATTGAGTAATATAATTATACTTGAAGATCTATTTTGCAATATGTTCATATTTAACATGTTAAGAGAAACATATTTTCTGGAACATTCATTTTCTAGTTAATTTGGTAAGGCTAACTTTCTTATGTTCAAATGCTATTTTCAAGAATCACATTGTTCATTTTTATTCCCATGCAAACCATCATTGTTGAGTAGTTTTAAATGTTTTGGCTCTAAACGTAACTTTATAATAGGTTTCATTATTTTTTATTATGAAATGCATGTCTTCATGCTCTAATACACACAGACACAATTGAGATTAAGATCAGAGAAGTGAAGAGTCATGATTTACAATCCAATCATACCCATAGAAGTCACTGTTTTACCACTTCCTTTCATATTTTCAGCTCTTTTGATGGTGATCACCATTATTCTAAATAACATGTATTTTTTTGTCTAGTAATTTATCAAGTTGTCATCCCTGTTGACTTCCTACTATGAAAAACCAGTGACAAATTAGCTCATACTACTCCCATAACACTCATACTACCCTAATACCCTTTTTCTATCCACTTCTAAATTTGTAATAATTATGCAGTTTATGGTTACCTATTTAACTGAAAGTAATATTCCAAAACTTTACTTCTGAAATATTAATAAATTCAGTATTCCTTATTTATTAAATGTTCCAATGTTGCTTGTTATAATGTACCTGAGATGGTCACAACAGTATCCGTTTCCCTTTCCTTCTCATTCTAATCCCCAAATTCTATTGTGGGAAATTACTTGTATTCCAAGTTAGGATAATGTTTGTATTGTAGCAATATTTGTAATGGTAAATACTAGAAACAAACCAAATGTCTCTCAAAAGTGAAATAAAGAGGGACATGTGTACAAATAGAATGCTATGCATCTTGATAAAATAAGGTAGAACCCTAACCGGTTTGGCTCAGTGGATAGAGCATTGGCCTGCAGACTCAAGGGTCCCAGATTCTATTCTGGTCAAGGGCATGTACCTTGGTTGTGGGCACATACTCAGTAGGGAGTGTGCAGGAGGCAGCTAATCGATGTTTCTCTCTCATCGATGTTTCTAACTCTCTATCCCTCTACCTTTCTCTCTGTAAAACATTAATAAAATATATTAAAAAATACAAAATAAAATAAAATGAGGTAGAAATGTATATATATAGTGAGAGACAGCTCCATGAAACGCACATTACTAACTGAAAGAAAGCAAGGTACAGAAGAAGGATATATGGTATGCTATTATTGTAAAAAAAAAAAAAAAGAAATGTGGACTAGTATATACATATACTTACTTTTTCACAATTTATTTGAATGATACTCCTCAAGAATATAAATACTAGTACTAACAGTTGACAGAAAAAAAAAATAGCCAAGGGCATTTTTATTATAAATCATTTTTATAAGCATTATGAACCATGTAAATTTATAATGCAATAAAATAGTTTGATTGCTTTACTGGGTTAATTTCATTATTTCTTAAATCCCATAGTTGTTTCTTTTTCGTGTATTTTCTTTTTTTGTTGTTTTTCAGAAAAATCGTGAGAAATAAAAATTTTATCGTTTTGTTCAGTTTAAAATTTTATCCATGTGCTCTCATTTTTACACAATAATAAGAAAACCCACCATGTATTGCAAAATTAAAGAGGCAAAAGGGAACACGGAGATGGATGTGTTTTGAAGGAGGGAGTGATGACAGAAAGCAGCTACTGCCTTGGGGGCTCTGAGAAGCAAGGGGTGCCCAACCTGTAGCTCAGGAACTCTGAGAAGGAGCTTCAGAGAGCTAGACCCAGACATTGGGACTCAGGAGATGGCCAGCTGGTTGGTGAAGGCGTCTTTGAGGAGTGCAATGAAACTGATTCTGCAGAAAAAGTGCAAACAGGAAGCAACTGCTGCTACAGCGGACAATTTATTTTGTTTTATTTGTTCATTTACAGTATTCTTCAGGTTCCATGTGTAAGTGAGATAACATGGTATTTGTCTTTCTCTGGCATGTTTCATTTAGCAAAATACCCTCTAGGTCTATCCATGCTGTTGCAAACGATAGGAAGTCATTCTTTTAATGACTAATATTCCATTTTATATCTGTAGCACAGTTTTGTTTTGTTTTTATCCACTCACCTATGGATGGGAACTTGGGTTGCTTCTATATCTTGGCTATTCAACAAACAAACAAAACACAAAACAGACGCATAGATACATAGAACAGACTGATAGTTTCCAGAAGGGAGGATGGTTGGGGATGATGGGTGAAAATGGTGAAGGAATTAAGAAGCACAGATTGGTAGTTACAAAATAGTCATGGGGATGTACGTTTCAGCAGAGGAAATATAGTCAATAATATTGTAATAACTATGCATGGTGCCAGGTGGATACTGGAAATATTGGGGGGGTAGGCACTTTATAAAGTATATGATTGTCTAGCCACTATGCTGCACTCCTGAAACTAATACAAGATAATGTTGAATGAAAACTACAGTTGAAAAAAAAAAAGGTTGTTGGAGAAACACTGATAAAAACATTAAGCAAACAGGAAAAGGCAGTACTGTTTATTGTTGGTTTGTTCTTGGTATTTTAATGTCCATCTGGCATTGTGAGAGTTTAGAGGGAAAGTCAGATGTCAAGGGAGAAATGTGGTTTGCAGAGTCCCTGGCCCGGCATCTTAAAGCAGAGCATGAAATGGTGGCTTTGAAGATGAGAAATAGAAGCTGGACAACCCTCAGAGGTGCACATGGAACAGCAGGTTTGCTCGGAATTGTGAAGGGCTTGTGCAGTTAATTATTCACGACAGGAGTCTGCTGGTGAAGTCTAGTTAACATCCATCAACATACAGGTTTGCGAATTGTTTTTCTTGTGATGAGAACTTTTAAGATACACTCCCTTAGCAACTTTCAGATACGCAATGCAATATTGTTCCCTATAGTCACCATGCTGTATGCTACATCACCGGGACTTTTTTATGCTCTGGAAGTTTGTACCTTTTGGCAACCGTCACTATTTTTTCTCCCGTACTATGTTGTTTTGTAATTTTTCACAACATATTACAACATAATCTATTGCCTTCAATCAGTTCTTCTCCCTAGAAAGTGTGTTTGCTATCTAATAAGGCATTCCACACAGTATCAAAATGTTCCTGACTCTGCTTCAATAAGGAGTTTCTGCTTAGCACAGACACACACTCTTGTTTTAATTTCAAATTCATCCTATCAGTGAACTCTAATATTAACATCAATGAAACTGGACTTTTCAGATGACAAGTCATTAAACACTCCTTACCAAAGCCTGCCTTTCTTTCTTTCTTTCTTTCTTTTTTCTTTTTTTTTTTAACTATTTCTATTTTAGGGTATTTTCTTCCTGTTTTATCTTGAAGCATATATATTTTTATTGGCTGAGGGAACCATGTAACAGTTACACTATTTTAAAGATATTTTAATTACAGTTGATGTGCAATATCATATTAGTTTCAGGTGTACAATGCAGTGATTAGACATTTCTAGAACTGTGAAGTGATCACCCTCAAAGCCATTCTTTTCACAAAGCCCATTGTCTAAGGAAGAGAGGGATAAACAAACAGAAGGAAAAACTGCAACTATCCTGGTTCAAATAAACATGCTTCTTATTCCCAATATCTTCATTTCTTTGAGAACATTCTTGCATTGCCTTCCTGTTGTTTGCACTTTTATTGGGTCAGCAATGTCCCTAAAGCCCTCCTCCATTAAAGCATTCATTGTGGATGCAAAACTGAATCAGTCACTAATTTATGCAAATAAAACCTTAAATTCTGTTTCTTCTCAG
Source organism: Eptesicus fuscus (assembly GCF_027574615.1). Lineage (NCBI taxonomy): Eukaryota > Metazoa > Chordata > Mammalia > Chiroptera > Vespertilionidae > Eptesicus > Eptesicus fuscus. The sequence continues at coordinate 37,400,398 of NC_072478.1, read as the reverse complement.
AGTAGTGATCCAAACCAAGATGAAAGAAAAGCTGCTTAAAGTGAGATTTGAATCTGACCCACCAGAAATGAGACTTCTGATTTTGATTTTGGGGTTGATAAGAAAGGTAAAAACTTTTAACAGTTACTCTCTGGCCCCTTCTCCCTTGCTCATACCCCCATTCCCAACTGGGTTGGATCATACTGAAGATCCACTCTGGGCTTCTGAATACAAACTTTGTAATGGGAGAACCCAGAAATAGCAAGAGCAGAACTCTTACAATGGTGCCTTTCAGCTTCAAGGAGGGTTGCTTTTAAGTTCATAAATGTTGCATGCACTGGTTCTTCACAGGTGCTTTTTGGGGAATGATGATCTCATAAAATACAGTCAGAACTGTGTCATGATAATGGCAACAAATGTTGGGCAGGATTTGTAGCAAAAGCTGATTTATTTCACATAGCATGATTCTTGAAGATCCACCCAAAATGTTGCAAGTGGCAATATTCCATCTTTTTTATGACTGGGTAGGATTCCATTGTATATATGTACCACATATTTTTATCTAATAATCCATTGACAGACAGTTAGTTGTTTCTACATATATATATCATATATATGTGTGTATATGTGTATATATACATATATATCATATATATACATATATATATCATACTACATTAACACACTCAACCTCAGTTTTTTCATTAACATATTATTACTTATTGCATATTTAAAGAAATTACATTTGCTAACTTGACATTTTACTATGCAACTACGATTATTTTTGAAATGACTATAATTTACTTTATCACCAATATTTATATTCATTTCATATGATATTATATGCAAGGTGTCTAATGTGGTGCCTGATGCATAAATAGCTGGTCCTTAATTATAAGGATGTTATTATTGATTATAAGTTCTCACTTCAATATAAGCTCCAGAAGTCAGGGATATCTCTTGCTTTTATTCCCTAACTCATTTCTGTCACATAGAAGGTTTTCAATAAGTGATTATTGCTGGTTGAGTAAATGAATAAACAGATGGAAAATGATAGCCAATATATATTGATTAATTTACTGTGTGTCAAGAACTTCTCTCATAAAATACCTATTTTAGGCACTATTATTGCCACTTACATATATAGAAACTGAGACAAAAGGAGGAGAAGTAACCTTTTTTTAATACACAAACCTGGCAAATGGCATAGTAGAGACAGAAATTCTCACAGTTTGGCATCAGGACCTATTTCTTATTATGTTGCCTCAATAAGTTGTAGCTATTATTTAAAATATATACATTTAATTTTGTATATTTGCTGCAAAGGCATTATTATATTCTTATAATGACTCATTTGAGACATTTTTTTAAAAGATATTCTCAATTATAGGACTTTTTGTATGAGTAAGCTAAAAATTTTCTAGAAAAATAACTATTTTGGCCTTATATTGCTTTTAATTTTTATCAATATTTTCAACTTCTAAATGTTTAAACAGCACTATGGTGCTTATTATATTTGCAATTACTTGGATAATGTTGTCAAAAATAGTCTGCAATACATATGTTTGTGTGTATATTTGTTCATTTAAATATATTAAGGGTATTATCAGAATGGAAGTAAGTTATCTGTATATATTCTGCTTGATATAATCAGGAATTCCCTAGTGGACCAACTCTCAGATTTTTAAAGCAACTTTAATTTGCTTAGTTTAATTTTTAATGAGAACATAAATTCATTTGTCTCTCAGTTTTAGAAGTTGAGCCCCTCAATCTCTGAATTTAATATTTTCCAAAATGAAAGAAATAGGTAGAAAGATAGTGGTGCAGGGAAAATTGAAGACAAAAGATACAGGCATATGGATATAAAATAGTTTTGATAACTATTTTAAAAATAAGTTATTTTAAAATTAAAAACATAATCACTATGCCAAAATGAAATGATAAAGCCATATGCAAGGTTCTATTCTGTTAAACAAAAGAGTAATTATTAGCTACAATTAATTGAATGCCTGTTGTTTTCCAGCCACAGCATAATGTGATTTAAATAATTGAAACCCTCTCAGTAATCTTCAAGGTTGGCATCAGTATCTCCATTTTATAAATAAGAAAACAGGTTGAGAAGGTAAACCTCATGTGTAAAAAAGTAACTTTCAGTATTTCTTCTTTTATCTTTATTGTTGAAAATATTGCATATGTCCCTTTTTTTCCCCCATTGACCACCTCAACCCACCCCACCACCAAGGCCTTCACCACACTATTGTCTGTGTCCATGGGTTATGCACATATGCTTATAAATTATTTGGTCAGTCTCTCCCTACCCACCCCTCCCTGCTTTCCCTCTGAGATTCATCAGACTGTTCCATGCTTCTATGTCTCTGGATCTATTTTGTTAACAAATTCATTTTGTTCATTCATATGAGTGAAACCATAGAGGGAAAACTTTTAGTATTTCCAAGTCATTCTGAAAAAAAAAAAAAAAAAAAAACCTGGGCTTTTCATTCCATCTGACCCCCTTTCAATAAGTCAAAGACTCATCCTCTTTTTGTGGGAAATTTTAAATTATTCTATTTTATAAAATGAGAATAGATTGGGGGAGAGGGGTCAGGGCAGTTTGATGGGATTCATTAAAATGTCAGTGCATAACTGAGTGTCCCTAAGCTGGACAATCCATGGTAGATAAGCACCCAGCTTTTGTTGAAAAGATCTAAGCCAGCATCTCAGTAAAAGCAGATAGATAAGCTTATTGGAAATGGAAGAGATGGTCCATCCACCCCCTGGCCTGCCTTCCTGAATTAATGTTTTGCAGTCTCTTGTGGTTACTAGTATGTCACCTCCTCAGAGTGGTGATTCCAGATCAAACCCCCTCTTCTTCACAGTCTTCCCCTTGTACTCCAAGGAAATGCCTCATTGTCCTTCCTTACAACTCTGTAAATCAGGCAACCTTCATCTAGACTCCATAAATCCTACCTGGGTAATTTAATCTCTCCCGGCACTTTCCAGTCCACAGCTGTAGAGTACTGTACATTCAGCTTTTCTCATGGCCTACTTTTTGGCTTACCAAACATTTAGGAAGTCTAAAACCAAAACTTCCCTCTCCTTGAATTCCTGCTCCAATATCCTAATTTTCAACCAGGAGATTTGGATACTTCCAACTGTCTGGAAAAAGAGATTTATAAGGAAGTACAATAAATAAATGTCCACTGGCATCATCTTCTACATTTACTCCAAATCACCTATATTTGCTATATTTCATCAAGGTCAACAGTAATTATGACATTTATATCTAATCAATAAATATCTGCCAATGAATAAAATCATCTATTTTTCCTTTCCTTTATAATCATGTTAGTATTATTAAGAAACAGAATTTGTTTTAATTTTCAGTGGTTATTTGAATGTTTCATTTTAAATTGAATCAATAAGTATTTATTGACTGGTGATTGAGTATCAGTAATTTACTTCATTGCCTGCTTAATAAAAATTATTTTAAAGTGAGTTGAAAAAAGACACAAAAATCAAAACTGTGGTTAAAATATAAATCTAATTAAAAATAATAGACACCTTTGAAGAAATCCTTGTCTCTGAGATTCTTTGAAGTCATGGTAAAAGAAGAAGCATTATAAACTATACATTTCTTTTTGCTTAATGAAAAGAAACATATTTATCTTTTGGAAGTTGAAAAGATATCCTGTCTCTGAAAACTATTAATGGACTATCTTCTTTGTGACAATTTTGACTGTAGGAAGTGGTTTTCTAAATATTTAAGGAAGAGTTTCTATTTTTTTAAAGTGCCCTTGGGGAATATGTATCCTATTGGATATTTACGGAATTTATTCTACTATAATTAAAAAAAAAACAAAAATAGCAATAGGTTTTTATTAGCAGCTTCTCAAAGCTACAGAAGTTCCTTAATTCTCTTATGGTATCTTCAGGTAACAACAATACTAATTATAAAGTAATTTAGTCCAGATATTAAAAATCCAGTTGAGCCATAGCCAGTTTGGCTCAGTGGATAGAACATGGACCTGAGGACTCAAGGGTCCCAGGTTCCATTGCGGTCAAAGGCACATGCCCAGGTTGTGGGCTCAGTCCCCAGTGGAGGATGCAGCCAATCAATGATTCTCTTTCATCATTGATGTTTCTATATCTCTCTCCCTCTTCCTTCCTCCCTGAAATTAATAATAATATATTTTTAAAAATCCAGTTGATAAGACTTTTTACATGAGAAAAGTTCAAACAAAAGGAGAAATGTTTAGCTGTTTTCTTAGGCCAAGAGTGGTGACTCTTGAAATTATTCTGACTGTCCATCTTGATTCTGAAAAATACCTGGTTATAACATTTCGGGTTAAGTAAGGATGATGGCAGGTGTTTTACTAAGAGCGGGAGCTAACAGAAGCAGTTGAGAGGTACTCCTGAACCTGATAACAAGACCAAGCATTCAGCATCACAGAAGTGATGGTATCAGGAGCCTGAGTTGGAGACAGAGCTGAGCTGGGGACAACACTGAGGTCTTGGGTTTGGGAGCAATTAGCAAACCAAAGCCAAAATCAACAGGACAAATAAAGGGGGGGGGAGACACACTTATAGTTAAAATTTGACCATGAATTTGTTAGATGTTCCTGTCTTTGAAAAGGTAAAATGTTGCATAGTTTGTCTTGAAATGTAGGACTTTCAGGCTGTTTCTCTTGTTTTCCCTTTTTTTTTTTGGGGGGGGGGGTTATTTCTGGAATGCCAGGCTTTTGATAACATAAGCCTTTTAAAAGCTATGATTCATTCAGTGTTGGATAGTCCTAGGCTAAGAATAAAATAGATTTTATTCCCTCTGTTTTGAATCATCTACTGAAGAAATCTGTTGTCCTCGACAGTAGATCATATTGAGGAAAGGGAATAAAACAAAGTTGGAAAAGCATTACAGGTCATTAATAGAGCTCTCATTATAACAGATGTGTCAAAATTCATCAAAGAAGATGGGATTAACTGTGAAAAAAAATGTTTGGAGAAAGCAATGAGAGTACTTTCACAATATTTAGTTAGTCACCAGCATTTTTTTTTAATTGAAGAAAAATGTGCATCTATTTCAGGATGTGCTACATGAGTCAACAAGTATTTTCTGCCAAAAATCTTCCTAGAGAGCTGTAGGAGCAACCCAACCCTACCAGAGCTGCCAATTATTTACAAAACAGTGGTTTGAATTTAACCTTTTATTGTTCAGAATTGGATCCAGTTTACCAAATGCTTCTACCCTAAATACCTTTGATAAAAAAGGGGTTATGCTTGTTTTTGCTGATTGCTGCAGACCTATAGAAATTATTGCCTTCCATAAAAGTTTGCAAAATTTGGCTGATTCATTTGAATCTCTGAATATATTGACATCTATAACTCCTAAATAAAAACATCAGGACCACTGTTCATTATGATGGAACTAATAACCTTCTGGGCCAAGCCCACCCATGAGGAAAGGAAATGGGGCTAACATTATTTCTATTTCATTACTGCAAAACATTTTATGAAATGTAAAAGCAGAACCACTAATATCAATCTTTGAGTACTAAGGGAGATAACATGAGATTTATGTGACACTTTCAAAATTGTGGAAAAGACAAACAGACCAGAGAACAGTAAGCTTGAAGTAAATACCTTAGAAAACTTAAATATATGCTATTAAATAAAATTAGTTTAAAGACTAATAAGAAATGATAGTGAGGAATAAGAAGGTCTCATGAAGAATGTTAATGCCCAATTAATTTCATTTTCTTTGTGTGGAAGATTTTGTTGACTGGCAGATCAAATCGATGACAAAAAAATATACAGGATTTCAGCTAAAACTCTAACTTTTAAACTCTTACAGATATAATTGAATAAAATATATGAATCATATGACAGTAAGCATTAATTGATTGAAAAAACAATTGAAAGAGCTTCTTTTCTTAAAAAAAAATCTTTTTTGTTGAAAGTATTATATATGTCCACTTTTTTCTCCCATTGATCTCTTCTAGCCTGCCCCCACCCCCATCCCAGGCCTTCACCACCCTATTGTCTGTGTCCATTGTTTATGCATATATGCATGCAAGTTCTTTAGTTGATTGAAAAAAGCCTCTTTTAAATGAGTCAGTATGCACAGAGCCAATATAAACGCTAAACTATAATGCTTCCTAACTGGCCAGCTCGGATCTTGTGTGCTCTATTCCATGCTTATCTCATAATTTGATTATCATGTTAAAGTGTATTCACTTAAATTTTTGGTGAGACATGGTTTAGACAAATAGCTAAAGCATCAGGCACCTATATCAATATTAGGTTTTCAAAGGATCAGATAATATTTAAAAAAAGATAATTTAGTATAACAGAGCATATTGTCCTGCAATATTTTTTTTAAACCCACAACTTAAGGAAACTTGGAAAAACTAAAGTTCATGTCTGAAAAAAGGCTGGGGGTTGTTGTAATTGACTATTATCATCCAAAGTCAACACTAAGACAAACATGATATTGAAATATATATCTAGAATCTGAAAAGTAGCATCACCAGCATTCTCCCCTTAAGTCAACATACAATTGGAGTATGTGCCAAGTGATGAGAGCATTCTAAGAGAGTTATCTTAATAATAAAAGGCTAATATGCAAATGATTGTTATGTGAGATCAGTAGGAGGCTTCATCCCCTGCCTGGCAGGGCTTGAGAAGGGTGGGGCCGGCCAGGTCTGGGTCTCACCCAATGGGGGTGGGGCCAGCCAGGTCTGGGTCTCATGCAATTTTGAGGCAGGCATGGGTGGGCGGGGACTTGACTCTAGGTCCTGCGGCATGCCCGAGACTCTGACAGGAGGGAGATTTTCATATACATTTTACTAATTTTCTTTCATCTCTGACACTTCTATTATAGAGAAAGGGCAAATATCAATGTTAAAATATTTCCTCTAATTAATTCCCTTTTAATATGCATGAATTTTGTGCACTGGACCACTAGTTGATTTATAAAATGCAAAAATTAAAATAGTTTAACTTTGACACAAAAAGTAGAAAGATATGTCAATGAAATAGAATACAATTACTAGAAAGAAGACTAATGTATATAAAATGTTTCAGTAATTTTCAATTAGTAGAGAAATAATTTAATTAATAAAAGGTCTAGGGACAAGTGCTTGCAAACCCAATAAATAATTATCTCTGCCTAATACCTTACTTAAAAGATACTGCAGGTATAAAAAGATTAAATAGGACTATAAACAAATATATAAGCAGTAAATATGTATAAAATACAACATAAAACAGTAATATAAAATAATTTAAAACAATATAATGTAATAAAACAGTAAGCATAAAATATATAAAACATAAGTGTTTTATAAATAGTATAAAATAAAAATAATATAAAATAATAAACAGAAGCACTAAGAAGAAAATGAATATTCTTAAGATAGGGAAGAAATTTTTGAGCATGACAGTAAATACAGAAATGACAAATAATCCTTTATTATTTTTAGTATTAAATCAATAGTTTTCAAATCTAAAATTCATTGTCCAATCTTGCAACCTCTGACCACATGTGGCTATTGAGCACTTGACACCTGGTTAGTCCAAGTTGAGATGTGCTGTAACTATAAAATATAAATTGGATTTTGAAGACAGTTCAAAGTATATGGTAAAGTAATAATTATTAACATTAATTAGATTTTGTCATGAGAATATAGAGTGCATATCAGGATACATAGACAATTAAAATTAATTAACTTAACTTGTTACTTTTTAGCTTTTTTTCTGTGACAACTTGGAAGTTTTAAGTTGCATATATGGCTCACATTATATTTCTGTTGGACAAAACAGATTTCTTTTCTGATTTCAGATTGATTCCTTTCTCAGAAACGAAATATTTAATTGATTGTCTTGAGGATACAAATTAGAGATTTTCTAGCTCCCGCCTTGCATATTTGGCAGAGCATTGAGTGGGGAGGTTTCTTGCAATAAGCCTGTTCTATGGTAGAGGAAGGGTAGTGTAAGATTATCTCATTCTTCTGCTTATGAATGCCTTAACTTCCAAACTGCCTGTTTCAGTATTTCTCATAAAATTTTACCTTTTTTTCTTATAGTTGCACAGGGGAATCCATATTTATCTAATATTTGGAGTTGAGGTGACTTTAATGTAAACATGTGCATTGCCATTATGTCACTGCAGATCAAGAGAATGGAGGACAAAGTAATCATGCAGCCACTACCCTGGTAACGGTTTCCTTCCCATGTCTGGACATGTAGCTCCTCTTGGGATTCTCACAGCTGCTTTAGATGTGACCCAGCTCTATTAGGGTCTCTCACTGGGATACAAATGAACTCATGAGTCTTGGTTGGCTAAGAAAGAGGCCCTGTTGCATCAGAGAAACTTTTGAAATTGGACACTTCCAAAGTCATCATTGCCTCAGGGATGTGTGTGGACATGAGTGTCTATCTGCTGGAGCTTTATTTTATCTGGAGCCTCGGCAGCTTTTCCCAGATAACATGATAATTTTTGAGATGGTTGTTCAATGCTTCAACTTGTTCTCTACTTAAATATTATATTAGACTTTATTGAATATTCCTGGCATCTAATATTAAGAGGGATTTTAAACTAAATTTCTGTTCTTTGTCTTATTCCTCTGAGAGCTTAAGAACAGTGAGGGCAGGGGAAAAGTTAAAAGCAAAGTCTTAGATCAACATATAAACATATTTATTTTGTAGATGTTTTTCTGATACAATTATATTTAAAAGCACTAGTTTATTATTTTTAACTGCAAACTATATCATAGTTTTTAACTCTAAATGAAGTCAAAGTAGGAAATATTTAGAAAATATAATGGAAGTTTCATACTTCAAATTTTAATTATTACTAATAAAGCAAATGTTGTTTTTCCTAAAACTTTTCTTAAACTGAAATTAATAAATCTCAACAGAAATTTAAAGTAGTGCTTTAGTGTGTGTTTTTTGTTTACATCAACCCAAGTATCAAATTATTTTAAAGAGAATTAAGTGAATCTGATTATTTTTCACAGAAAATTGTTCACTATATATTATTTTAACTTAAGGTACCATACACATGTGAGTATAATTTACATAATTTGTCCTAGAGAAATCGTTTCTATTAATGTGCTGCAATTGAACCATTAGTATGACAGAATAATAAACCTTTTAATTTTAATGCTAACTTCATAGAGCAAAAGGCAACATAACAAAGTATCATAGCAATGTAGTTACAACCCTTCCCTAAACCCACTGTTCATATGCCCACAGGTATCTGGCCTATAATCTCCATTTCTCAGCATCCTTTTATCTTCTAGCTGAAGACCTATAGAAAATTAACAATATTATGACGTAAGGTAATAGCACATTGCTTAAAGCTTTATTGCGATGGAATCTTTCTGTTGTTTCAATTACTACTAAAGATAATTGAAAATCAGCATCCACTGAAACCTGTCATAAGAACTCTATATGTATTAACTCACTTAATCCCCATAAGTAGCCTATGAAGTAGAACTATTACTCTTTCTCTATCTACTAGGAACCTTAGCACAGATAAATTAATTTTGTAATGTACTTCATTTCGGACCACCCTATATTTATTTTATTGTCAATATTGGTGTTTATTTTGCCAAATTCCCAAAATAATTCCTGAATATATTTAATGTCAATTTTTAGTTTCAGGAGAAGAAATTGCAGCATATTTATGCATTAGAATACTACTTGGCACTTAAAAAGACACAGATTAAGTGCCCAATTAAAATTGAATACATGGATGAATCTCACTTCTTACGCAGGGCTAAAGAAGGCAGACATAGAAAAACCATACTGTATGCTTTCATTCATTCAGAAAGTTCTAAACAGACTAAACATCTAAAATTTTAAAAAACCAGAACAATGGTTGCCTCTGGAGGATTGGGGAGTGGTGAGGATTGGTGGAAGTGGACTGGAATGGGAATTGGGAACATTGTGGTGAGAAGGAACTGCTCTATGTTATGATAGGGGTATAAGTTATTTGGGGTATAATCCATTTGTTAGAATTGTAAGGCTAAGTTGTATACATTAAAATATACGTTATTGCCCTGACTGGTATAGCTCAGTTGGTTGGGCTTCGTCCTGTACACCAAAAGGTTGTCGGGTTGCTGGCTCCATTTCGGGTCAGGGTACATGCTGGGTTTGACGGCTCCATCCAAGGTAGGGGGTGTGTAGGAGGCAGCCAATGAAAGTTCCACTCTCACATCAATGTTCTTCTCTCTCTCTCTCTAAAAATAATTTTTTAAAAAATTTAATGTAGGTTATTTTACCTAAAGAAAAGGAACAATAAAGAGAATAATTGTAATAGTAATTGGAGAATGAAGTGTAGATGATATATGAATGGATATTGTTGATAATAGTTGAAGTTCAGTGATGGATATGGAAGTTCAATTTACTCTTCCAACTTATTTGTACATATTTGAAAATTTTCATAATATAAATATTTTTAAAATTACTGATACTTTCTCCAAGGCTTCCAGACATTGGTATCAAAACTTGGATAAAATGAAAATAAAGTTTCATAATAATCACACGTATAAAGTCTTAGATTATTGGAGAAAATCTGGGAAGGAAACAAACTCTAAGATAAAAGTAGATTCAGGAAATACTTTAAAAGAGGTGAGAGTGGTGGTGGAGGTAAATTGTTTTCCTTGATTGCAAATTTCCAATAAGCAGTGATTTTTTTCCCCCCTTTTGTAAATGGAGCCTACTTTGGAAATGAGAAACAGAACATGTTTATAGCTTTATTCTAAACTTTTTGAATCTTAATTGAGTGGCAATTTCCTTGTGTGTGACATACATCGATAAAAGTCTGTTTTAGTAATTATCCCATCAAATCTCCTATTCACAATAAAGACATTTCCATGCTAGGTACATGGCCTTAATAAGAATTGTGTTATGAAAGTACAGTGTGTGTTGTGGTAAATAGTATGTGAATACCCATTTCAGTATTAAACTATTGCATTTCTTGATGATGCTTGAAAAAATGTAATTTGCAATGTATTCATAAAAGGGCTAAAATAATGTGTGGGGTCATTTTATTGGATATTTTGGCTCATATTAGTTTACAGCTATAAAAACTATTTTTTCCATTAGAAAGGTTTATCTCATTCTAACATTGCATTTCAGATTCATTTCAGTGCACTAATCATAGTAACAAAAATCTGATTTTATTCTAACACATTTTAGACAGCTAAATGGACTCATTATTTGGTTAACATCAAGTTCTAGTTCTGAATTCCAATGGATTTTCATGGAATGTGCTCTGGTATATTTGCAAATTCAGGAGAGAGTGACATATTTATATATTTATTATTTTTTAAAAATATATATTTTCCTCTCTGACATTTTTTTCAATTGGGGTGACATTGGTTTGCAAAACCATACAAATTTTAAGTGTACAACCCAATAAAACATCATCTGCATTGTACTCCCATCATGCCAAGCAAAGTTTCTTTCTGTTCCATTTTTCCCCCTTTGCCCACCTCCACCTTGGATTCTGTGTCCTGCCTATTTAACAATCTCTCTCCACTGGAAACTCAATTCACATTTTGTTACCTTGTTAATGTCCTTAAGTTTCAGGCTGAATAATGGCCCTCAATGATGGGCAGCTACTCTTCTCTAGAACCTGTGAATATATTACCTTACCTTGTAAGAAGGACTTAACAAATATGATCAAGTTGAGGGCCTTGAGACAGAAACGAGTAGTTGATTAATGTGTTGCTTATGTTATATCCATTTTCTTGGCTACTTGTCATAACATTCTGAAAAACCACAGAATCATCTATTTAGCTTCTCATTTTAGACTATGTTGCATTTTAGCTAGAGACCAGCAAATCATTGCTACCAGGATCAAAGAATAAATATTTTAGGCTTTGCAGAATAAAGTCTCTGATGTATCTACTCAACTGTCATTGTAACGAAAGCATTCATAGACAATACGTGAAAAAAGGGACAAGGCCGTGTTCCAATAACTTTATTTACAAAATCAACTGGGCTGTAGTTTGTCAACCACGGCTCTAGACGAGTGTTTCTCAAACTTCAGTGTGCACAGAAATTCCCTGTGGAGATTCTGATTCAGTAGATCTGAGGTGGACCCCAAGAATTTCAGTTTTGAATTAGTTCGTTATCTGAATTTAGTTATGTGAATGAATCATTTTGCATCTAAATATTCAAATATTTCCCAATTCTATATATTAGAATCTTAATTATCTAAGTTATAATAGAGCCATATAGCATTTTAATGTATTATTTTACTATTGCTGCATTTACCACATTTAGTAGCTTTGAACAGCACACAGTTGCTGTCCTGCAGTTGTGGAGGTTAGAAATCTGAAAAGCAAGGTGTTAGCAGTACTAGTTCCTTCTGGAGGCTCTAGGAGAGAATCTGTTCCTTGCTTTTTGCCAGTTCAAGAGGCTCTGCTCTTTCCTTGATTTACAGCCCCACCTCATATCACTTTTTATCCTTCTGTTTCCATCTGCCTTTCTTTTACAAGGATCCTTTGTACTAGTAAATACTTTGGGCCCACCTGGATAATGCAGGATAATTCCCCCATCACAAGGTTTTCAACTTGATCATATCTGTTAAGTCTTTTTTTACCATGGAAAGTAACATATTCTGGAGACTAGTACCTGCACATCGTTGAAGGCCAATACTCAGCCTAAAACATAGAGGCGTTAACAAGGTAACAAATGTGAATTGAGTTTCTAGGAGAGAGAGAGAGATAAATAGGGCACAGAATCCTGAAACCTTCCTTGGCAGATCTTTTTAGGATCCCTAGACAAAGGGGATTGGGTTTTCTTTCTTGCTGGGAGTCTTGGCCCAAACAGGAGCAAATAGCAATCTGGTAAAATAAGCCTGGCTAAGTGGAAGGCTCCTTTCCTTCAACCATAGGCAGGCCTAAGTTGTCTGTTCCAATATGGGCCAATGAACATTTCAGCTCTTTTTCTCATCAGCTTATATTGAACTTTAGCACTCTGTATTTTAGTACTCTGCTTATAATGAAAGGTTTTAGACAAAAAAAGCCAAGGTATATGGGATAAATTCTAGGGTTTTCTCTAAGCCTTCAGTAGTCTGACCTTCAGTTCAATCGGAATATTCCTGGAGAAAATGGTTTGCCTGTGTGGAATTGCCTGAGGCCTGTCGTACTGTGTCAGCTCTTGGGAGGAAAAGAATAGCATCAAAGATTTCAAAGAAATGAAATGGTGACTGAAATAAAATTATCATAACATTTTGGTCCAAAAAATGTCCTTCTCCTTGACCCATCTATATGGATGGTTCCTTCTATTTAGAGAGTTTAGCAGCTAAAGTTCTATCAAGAGGCACAGTTATTTGAACAAAAATATTATTAATATTTTTAAAATGTTAACTAGGCATGAAATAATTGAAGAAGTGAAAAGGGAATAGTAAGATATCATGAAGGTAGAAACTGCAGAAATCTCTAGTGGTGGTATAATCTCTAGTGGTGGTAGAATGGAGGGAAGAGTTTGAAGTGATTACAACTCAGAAGCCAGACCGAGGGCTATGGTAAACCTAGGATGCTGAGCTCTGAAAAAGCTGGTGCTATTGCCTCCTCTCTCAGAGGGAGAGCCTGGGCATTGGGACTCACATCTCTCGAAAGAGAAAGCTTACTACCTTATGCAGGTGTTCATTAGCAGACATGATAAAGCTGAAAAAATTGCAAATTGCTTCTTATAGGGCAGAGAGGCATTTGTTACAAGGAACAGGATACAGGAAAAAGAACAAGATGGAAAATCAAGAAGAGTAGGAGAGAGCAGACACTTCCTCCTCTAAACTACTAGTATCCCTCTAGCTTCCTCTCCTAGAGCCTAAAAAAAAGTCAGCTGACAAAGGAAAGAAGTGGTTTGTAGAGTTCCAGTCATGGCATTACAAAGGTAGGCCTTGGAGTTCTTAATTTAAGTGAAGCTTGAAATGTGGCATCAACATTTATTTGACATCCTTGATAGGCTACACTTTCAGTGTAAAGGTGGACTAGGAAAACAAAATACTTTATTAGTAAAGTGAAACGAACATAGAAGGCTTTCCCTTGTGTGCATTTTGGACCCATTATGGGAGAAACAGAAAAAAAAGTCATTGTCATTGAGTGTATGTAACCAAAGGTTTTCACTCCACATAGGACTAGAGTTTACATTTAAACCAGAGAAAGATCCAACTATCTCAACTAAAAAAATGATCCAACCAACCTACCATCCTGAAACATGAAGTAAAAGTTAGTTCTTAGAGAGAGTAACAGAAAACAAACAAACAAACAAAAACAATAGGAGAGAAATGTCCTCAGTAGCATCAAATGTATTCTTATAAGTGAAGTCATTTCAATGATGAACTCAATATAATAATATCACATGAGAAAATTGTTTGGCATAAAATAAAATCAACAGAAACTATGTAAAATAAAGGAATCTCTTTTTAAGTAATATAATTATCTTTTATAGACTACTAGTGGCCCAGTGCATGAATTCGTGCATAGGTGGGGTCCCTCGGGTGGCCTACAGAGATTGGGGCCCAGCTCGTGCCCCCAGCCTCACAGCCCCAGCTCGTGCCCCGAGTCTCACAGCCCTGCAGCCCCAACTGGCACCCCACCTTGGCCTGGCACCACCGCCTCACCTTCTCCACCATCCCACCTGTGGGGTGATCGATGGGGTCCGGGCCTTCCGCCAGGCTCCCTCAGTGCCTGGGAGCTGAGCGGCAGCCCCGCCCTCTGCTGTCGCCGCTGGTTGCTGTCTGTGGGCCCACTCACACTCACCTTGCCTTGCTCCATCCGCCTACCTGTTCCACCATCCCACCGTGGCCCGGCTCTCGCCTCCACTGCCGCCCACTGCCGGCACCATACCACCAATGCCTTCCATGTTCCTCGCCGCCCCCTGGTGGTCAGCACATGTCATAGCGAACGGTCAAACTCCTAGTCTCCAAGTCGAACAACCGCCCGAGTGGACAATTTGCATATTAGGCTTTTATTATATAGGATAAAATAAATATGTAAAACATAGACTTATTAACAAGTGAAATCATATGTCATCAGTTAGATCTGAGAACAAATTAATTAAAAGATAAAACATAAAATAATGTTATTAAAAATTAAAACCATCAGGTTGTTAAACAGCAATTAAGAACTTTCTGCTGAAAAGAAAGTTAGTAAATTAGAAAATAAATCTGAGGACATTACTTAGATTAAAGTTTGGTCAGATTAAAAAAAATGGAAAATATGAAAGTACGATTAAACATTATATAATCCAATATACATTTAATATAATTTTCATAAAGAGAAAATAAGGAGAATTGGAAAGAAGCTATATTTGAAATTATAAGGCTGATAATTAATTATATTCATTTTCAACTTCTGAAAGTACAGTCTGTCTTGCTTTTGATAAATAATGCTAATATCCACATTTAGTACATTTTGTAGAAGAGAAAACCCCAAAGTAAAAAGTATCAAATAAAAAACAGAGTGCAAGTTGTTCACATAGTTTAATATTTAAAATATGACATATGGAATTCTTACATCTATCATTTAATAACATTATATTTTTATTTAGGCCAATAATCATTTTTAAGTAAATATTTAGGAAGATAACTAAAAATGCTTATTTTTGTAATACTTTTCATCAAT
The DNA here is from genome assembly GCF_027574615.1 of Eptesicus fuscus. Taxonomy (NCBI): domain Eukaryota; kingdom Metazoa; phylum Chordata; class Mammalia; order Chiroptera; family Vespertilionidae; genus Eptesicus; species Eptesicus fuscus. The sequence continues at coordinate 37,384,778 of NC_072478.1, read as the reverse complement.
AAAATTTATGATTTCAAATAATAAAAAGGAACATCAAATACATAAAAAGAAATGGCATAGCCCTGGCCGGCATGGCTAAATGGTGGAGCCCCTCCCTGCACGCAGGATGGTTGTAGGTTCGATACCTGATCCGACCTAGCTGGGGCACATGCGGGAGGCAACCAAAGGATGTGTCTCTCGCATTGATGTTTCTCTCTTACATCAAGGTTTCTCTCCCTCTCTCTCCTGTTCCCTTCTATTTTATCTAGAAATCAATGGAAAAAATATCCTCACTACTGGGGTGAGGATTAAAAAAAAAGAAATGAAATACAATCCAGATTTATGAGCATTGGTTCCTAAGTGTAAGCCATTTCCTCTCTATAGGGAAGTTCTAAAATAATCAAAAGTAACAACAGAAAATATTTTAAAAGTTAACATACAAAATTAACAAGCGGTCATTTGAGCCCAAGAATTGGCAATGTAAATATAAGTTGTGCTAAAATTTATATTTATAAACTGTTGGTTTTAAAATGTACTTAATCGCATACCATTATTAACATAAAAATAACTATAGTTTTATAGGGTAGGTAATTAAAATATGAAATAAATGCATTTAGTTCTCTTTATCTAAAACAAATCATTCCCAAAATGAAAGATGATATAATTAAATTTAGAAAACTACTGAAGAAATTGTAATCAATGAAGAGATATGTTATTGTGTAATTTGGCAAAAATGTAGCATATGTCAAGATTCTGATACTATCTTTATATACCTATGTACTGTTTATATATATACTTCCTTTCATGAGTATCCTTAATTTAATATTTTAAGTTAAAACTACACTGCTTATTTTGTCTTGAGATCTTGGAGATAAGTAGATAAATTTTATTTGTTGATTCTATCAAATGTTCTATTTCACTATAGAAACAAATTTTCAAAAAAATAGTCTTACAGTCTTTGTCAAAGAAGATTTAACGCTTAAGAAAATATGCCTAAATACTGTGGCATCATATTAAAACAAAAATAATCATTTATTTTGTATGAAGAATTCTGTCTAACATAGTAAAAGATTCGACTGATTGACAGGAAAGATGCGGACCATATTTAAAAGAAAAGAATTGGTATTTACTTACGATGCATTTTGTTTAAATAGTTCCCTCCTCATTTTGCAATGTCATTCCTAATATATTTATGTATTACAGCAGAACTGTATTTTTGTCTTTTTAGAATATTGCAGTGTGTTTTTAGTTTATTATTCTGAATTTCAATCTAAGAGAAGGTGAATATGATATCAAATTTGAGATAAATAGATCCAAAATGTTACAGAAGCCTGATACTGCATTTCCTCTACATCTTACTGTCTATCTGAGATATTACATCCGGGTTTAGGGTTTCAACTATTATAATTTTTTGTCTTTTTATACCTGACTTCACTTCTCACCAATCCTCCAGAACCAGAGTTGCAGTCTATCCACTTTCACTTTTATCTGTTTATTCTTCACAGCTTACAATTCTGCTAGCTCTTTCCTTGTAATGCTTAGAATCAGGCCTGACTGGTGTCTGGCATGTGGTAAGCACTCAGTAAGTGGGAGTATTCCTTCATTCCAGATATCCTACAGGTATCAATGTCTTACCTCCTAATCTCTTTAATACTCTAATTGCACAGTCTTTTATCAGAATTCCATACCTTCTGTTACCTCATCATTCGACACATTCAATCTAATAATCTCCCAACAAATTGTATTAATAAGCTGCTCAACTGGGTATTGGAGCCACATATATCTGTTAAGACCACTGTATACATGAAAAGATACTCACTAAGCATCAGGGAAATGTAAATAAAAACCCCAATGAGCTAACACCTGTTATAATGGTATCATAAAAAAACAACAAGAGATACCAAGAATGTGGAGGAGTAATGGGAACCTTTTACACTGGGTGGGAATGTAAATTGGTGCACCCAGTAGGAAAAACAGTATGAAGGTTCCTCAAAAAATTAAAAATGGAACTACCATATGACCCAGCCATCCTACTTTTGGTTATATATATTCAAAGCAAAATAAAATAGGGTCTCAAAAATATCTATGTGCCATGTTCATTGCAACATTATTCATGATAGTCATAATATGGAAACAACTTAAGTTCCCATCAATGGATAAAGGAGATGTGGTTTATAACTACAACTGAATACTATTCAGCCATGAAAATAATGAAATACTACTATTTGCAAAAACATGGTTGGACTTCAGGGGATTATGCTAAGTGAAATAAGATAAAGACAGGTAATTTATGGTGTCACTTATATGTGGAATCTAAAAAGCCAATATATAAATGTATGAAATCAATCATTTGTATCTTAAACATACATAACATATGTCAATTAAATCTCAATAAAGCTGGAATAAAAGAAAAGAGCACTTTTTATCCTCTTTGTTTGCACAGGACATTTTTTATGCATCTGAAGAGCAATGACTGCTACCGTTCATTGTGCACAGCAGAAGTTTGCATTTATGTTTACTTTAATCCAGAGCAACCATGTAATGTCCACAGCAGGGATTGTGATTGATAGCTAGGTACCGTTTATCTCATGGCAAAGAATCAGGGAGATAGTTTTGTTTTGCAAAGCAAGCCTCTTATGAAATAATATATTTTACTTATTTATTGATTTATTTATTATAATTATTATTTTTTTAATCCTCACCCGAGGATATCTTTCCATTGACTTTTAGAGAGTGGAAGGGAAGGGAAGAGACAGAAAGAGAGAAACATTAATGTGAGAGAAACACATCGATTGGCTCCCTCTAGCACACTCCGACCAGGGGTGGGGAACCAGCCTGCAACCAAGAATGGAACCTGAGACCCTTCAGACCTTGGGCCTACACTCTAACCACTGAGCAAAACCGGCTAGGGCTATACTTTACTTTTTTTTATTTTATTGATTTTTCACAGAGAGAAAGGGAGAGGGATAGAGAGCTAGAAACATCGATGAGAGAGATACATCGACCAGCTGCCTCCTGCACACGCCCCACCGGGGATGTGCCCGCAACCAATGTGCATGCCCTTGACCAGAATCGAACCTGGGACCTTTCAGTCCGCAGACCGACGCTCTATCCACTGAGCCAAACCGGTTTTGGCTATACTTTACTTTGTGACAGTGTTAATTGAACACTTAAAATTTCCTTTGAAATGGGTAGAAAAGGGAAAGTAAAAGATGCTTGGAACAGATATTTTATTTTGATCCTAATGCATTTAAGATTAACTTGTCCATCTGGTTACAGAAAAATACAAGCAGTTTCTTTATTAAGTTAGAAAATTTGAAATATCCGGAACGTGCTTTATCCTTGATCATTTGTGCATTGCTAAATGTTATCTCATTTCCTTGACCATGATTGAATTTCTCTTATATCAGTGGTGTGATATAGTTTAAAAAATAACCAATTCAATATCTTTACTTTTCAAATATTTTTGAACATATTAGTATTTAATTTCCAAAGTGTTTGAAAAGCACTTTTTCTACCACCAAACAACCATCTCTTACAACAGCAGTTAAACTTTGAGATCTAAACTACTTTAAACTTTATTATTATTAATTTAGACTCTGTCATTTCTCCCCAATAATTGGCTTTTGTTTTTTGGTAATTTCAAAAACATCCAATTTGTGGTGTGTGTGTGTGTGTGTGTGTGTGTGTGTGTGTGTGTGTGCGCGCGCTTGCAGACGTGTTTTTCCTTTCTCCCATATCAATTGCTGAAATATATATGATTATTTACTGTTGAATTGTCTTATAAACAAAGCCAAAGAGATATGTTGGTTTACTAGATAAAAGCCATATTCTTCAGGTGATTTTATTTAAACCTTTCAGTGTTGTTATGAATGCAGCTGTTAAAACAGCTGAACCTCTACAAAAGTTGTACCTACTTGACATGTAAAAAAAAAAAAAATGCCCACTCTTACAAATCTACCACTCATAATATTATCTTCTTATCCTTCAAATATCCTCTTCTTAACTTTGTTTTAAAAACCATTCAGCAGCATAAAAATATAGAAAATATGGCCTTTTATGAATATATATATACTTATGAATATGTATATATATCTGTATGAGCTTAGTGTATGCTGTAATTCATTTAATTTTGTGTATGCACAATTGAAGTTACTTAGATGATTTCCCACTAAAAATTACAAATGAATAACTTACTTGATAAATGCATTTTCAATGACTAATGAACTAGGAAAAAAATAGCAGAAAAAATATTAATGGGCATATTTGCTGAAATCTTCAGCAATTCTGGACCATACACTAAATTATTAGTTTAGCACAGTAATATACCCAATATATAAATCAGTCTGAGTTCCAATTTTTCTCCTGTAAGTATGTGGCTAACTTGATAATTGGTGTAAGATATTGAGGTTATTTATAATGAGAGTATTCAGAAGTGGTTATATGTATATTAGTATAAAACCAATTGATATATCAAGTTGTTTTATTTATATAGGAAATTAGATTGTTGAGATTTGGAGTAATAGGTTATTAATTGTCCACTCATTTCAACATGCTTATTGAATAGCTACATTGAGTGAAGAATATGGCTTTAAAGCATCACCAGATGCCCAATGTTCTATTGCCTAGTGGAAAGTAAAAAAAACAGGTATACAAATATCTATGATACACTCTTTTAAGTTTTTGTTTAAAATACACTGGATGGTCAGCAAATACTAGTATAAAAACATCACACCTTCTCCAGCCTGATTTGTACAGGGTTAGGGAAAGCCCTTATAATTTCAGCTACTGAATCTTATGATTAATTAACAAATTTTTCACGCTATTAGTATTCTTGAAATCAAATACATTAACTGTGCAAAACAAAGAGGTTTCTTAAAATCCACAGTCTCCATCCCAGGGTGTGGGGCTAGATTCATCCTCAAGACACTGACAGCACATCCAGAAGCTATAAAAGGACCTGCTGCCATACAACCTTTGCTCAAACCTAAAATCAAACCAATAATCAATCCTCCTCTACTAATTGAAGTCAGCAAATTCCCACTAACTTATAGCTAGCATCTTTTCGTGTTTCATTTGACTGGTAATTATTGCACTGTTTTATGTATGTAAATGCTTTCTGGCATAGATTCTGCAAATATCAAGGCTTTCTCTGACAGTGGGGTCATTCCAATGATATAGGTAATTTAAAACAAAATTTAAAACATGTTTTCTGTCTTCAAAGAATAAATCATTTGCATGGATAAGTAACATATCACAAAACAGTAAAAATGAAGTAAAGGTCAATATGTAATAAAATTCTTTAGTGATCTTGGTCAGTGATCTGCAACTTTTTGATCAAGTGCACTGAATACTTACACATTGAATCATACCTCTCCATTACAGATTTATTTTTACATAGCATATCCATATAGTATTGGACTAATCGTGCTTATCTTAAAAACAAAGTTAAGAGGATAAAAGATAATTGAATATAATTAGACTTCTGAATACTGAATTCTCTTTTTCCAATGAATCATCTCTTTTACCCTGCTCAGTAGTTCACAGCTCAGCCTGATGAGCACAGTACCTACCAAAGAGGTTCAGAAAAAGGAGAGCAAACCTCAGTTGGGAAAGAATTATGAAGGATTTACACAATTAGTGAATATGAGATGGCATTTTAGGAGCAGTATAGGAGAAAGTATGAAAAGAGGATAAAAATGTCTTTTTTAGGAGAGTGACTCTATTGGCCTGCTCAAGTAGGTAATCCTATGTAATAAAAGAGTAATATGCAAATTAACCACCACTCCACTATACCCACAAGCCACGCCCACCAGTCAATCAGAGTGAGTATGCAAATTAACCACAACCAAGATGGCTGCGGCCACAGAGAGTAGGAGGGAGGCTTGGGTTTCCCTGGCAATGGAGGAAGCCAAGCTTTCCACACACCCTGGCGGGCCCAGGCCTCCACTCAAGGGTACAAAGTTTCAATTATAGAAGGTAAATAAATTCCAACAGAAATGGCGGCAGCCACGGAGCTGGAAGAACAGGAGGCTAGGGTTGCCCTGGGCGATGGAGGAAGCCAAGCTTATGCAGCCCTGGCCGGCCTAGGCCTCCACTCTAGGCTACAAAGTTTCAATTATAGAAGGTAAATAAAATGCAACAGAAATGGCTGCTGCCACAGAGCGAGCAGGAGGCTTGGCTCCGCTCCAGGCTACAAAGTTTCAATTGTAGAAGACAAATAAATTCCAGATACCAGGGCCTCCGCTTGGGTTGCCAGGGGACGTGGCTGGCCTGCAAACCACCACAGGGCCCTTGCCCAGGTCGCCCCACACCCCAGGGGAACCCCCACCCTGATCTGGGACACCAGGGCAAACCAGCTGGCCCACACCCATGCACCAGGCCTCTATCCTATCTAATAAAAGAGTAATATGCAGATTGACCATCACTCCAACACACAAGATGGCTGCCCCCATGTGGTCAAACATCCTGCCCCCATGTGGACACAAGATGGCCACCACAAGATGGCCTGCAAGGGAAGGCAGTTGTGGGAGATCAGGCCAGCAGGGGAGGACTGTTGGGAGGCACCAGGCCTGCAAGAGAGGGCAGTTGAGAGGGACCAGGCCTGCAAGGGAGGGCAGTTGGGGGTGATCAACCCTGCAGGGGAGGGCAGTTAGGGGTGGCCAGGCTGGCAGAGGAGGGAAGTTGAGGGCAAACAGGCTGGCAGGGGAGCAGTTATACATCAATCAGGCTGGCATGGGAGTGGTTAGGGGGTGATCAGGCTGTCAGGCAGAAGCGGTTAGGGGCAATCAGGAAGGCAGGCAGGCAAGCAGTTGGGAGCCAGCAGTCCTGGATTCTGAGAGGGATGTCCGACTGCCCGTTGACTAAAACTGTTTTTTGTATGCAATAAATATATGTACATGTGCCATTTATATAGTCTTCTTAATGATCCAATAAGGGAAGTACTATTAATATTCTTATTTCACATATAAGAAAAGTAATGCCTACAAAAGTTAAGTTCATCTTACAAGGTCACAAGAAAAATGCGGACATCCCTCTCACAATCCAGGACTGCTGGCTCCCAACTGCTTGCCTGCCTGCCTTCCTGGTTGCCCCTAACCGCTTCTGCCTGCCAACCTGATCACCCCCTAACCACTCCCATGCCAGCCTGATTGATGTCTAACTGCTCCCCTGCCAGCCTGTTTGCCCTCAACTTCCCTCCTCTGCTGGCCTGGCCACACCCCTAACCTCCCTCCCCTGCAGGGTTGATTTCCCCCACTGGGATCGGGCCTAATCGGGCAGTTGGACATCCCTTGAGGGGTCCCAGATTGGAGAGGGTGCAGGCTGGGCTGAGGGACACCCCCGCCCCCCGTGCACAAATTTTGTGTACCGGGTCTCTAGTTTAGTAATAAAACAGAATTGTCGCTAGAGTCAGACAACCTGATTTCTAATTCTCCCATTTTTCTTGTGACCTTGTAAGATGAACTTAACTTTTGTAGGCATTACTTTTCTTATATGTGAAATAAGAATATTAATAGTACTTCCCTTATTGGATCATTAAGAATACTATATAAATGGCACATGTACATATATTTATTGCATACAAAAAAACAGTTTTAATCATTGTTATTAAGACTCAAATGATAAATTGGGGTGTGACTTAAACAACCCTGAATATCAGTCTGCAGAGCTCTGGGTATCTCCCCACAGCTTTTGGGATAGCACAAAGATGTTGAAAGTATGTGGATAATAAGGAATGGGGAGGTAATAATTATAATTGTAGGTAAGGAAACCAACTGTATGGTAGGCAAGAGTGTCTCTCAATTTGCAGTAATTGACATAAAAGTCAGTATAAATGAAGTTAATAGGATAACTATGTATATAGAAAATTGACAAATGAAAAGGACAAAGGCAATTTAATATTTTCATTCTTAGGTGATAATTTTATAGAATTAAAAATAAATATATACTTTTAAAATTGTGAAAATTTTATTTTTAAAAGAAAACATTTAAAATTATTGTGCATAAAACCTGTGAGTTAAAAATAAATACTTCCTATGTATTGTCTTTCACACACATCTAAACACATGCTCTGCGAGTGTGGGAAGAGTGTGATGATTTGACTTTGGGTGTGCTTTTGTGAGAGAGAGAGTTACTGAATACTAACTTTAATTACATTAACTTTAAGTGATGAGTTTTTATGTCTTCAAAAAATTTTAAAAGACATACTAATTCCTATTTTAAAAATGATGAAGCAACCTTAGATGGATTGAGGGGTTCACACAGGCTATTCTTTTCTTTAACTGGGAAATAATTTAAATTTCTAATACACATACCCAGGCCCATGCAGAAGTTTCATTAAGGAATATTTCATTGAGCACTGTGAGAGGGGCTACATTTCATAGCTTAGCTTGTTTCTTTTGTAATTCAAACAAATATCTCACATCTTTTGCTGAAGCAAGCAATAAAGTCAATATACTTTTAGTTGGTTAATTTGAAAAGATTTGACTATTCAGACTGGATATGGAGCTTTGTATATTTGGGTTAAATCTAGATCACATTAAATAGTCCTTCCATTAAAAAAATAAATGTGTGTGTGTGTGTGTGTGTGTGTGTGTGATTACTCTTTATTCTTGCTTTATTTGGTTATGTGTCTGTATTCATTTTTTTTCCAAATTTTCCTGGGCATTAGTTTTCTCATATATGCAAAAATCTAATCCAATCTTTATAGTCTCAGTGATCTGTCCATCCACAAATTCATAATTCAATATTTGTTTTTCTTCATGACCTTGAAAGTGGTCTAAAGATCAGAGAAATATGAAAATGTGTTTGTTTTAAAATGTCATGTTTCTAGCATCATTACATCATTTTTTAAGAAATACATCTGTTTGAATATTGAAAAGGCTAATTTAATTTTGTTTTGTATATTGTTATTTTATGATTTTGGAGGGACTTATGGTCATATGAATTACTTGAATAACATTATGTATGTTCTTTATACATAGATGGTATAAGGTTAATGATTATGGAATGATTAAAATAATTTTCATAATAGCTTTAGTCATTTCCACTGAATTAAATACTACAATAACAATTATGAAAAGAAGTAGGGTCAAACCACAGTATTCAGTATATGAAACAACAAAACCCCAAATGTAAATAATTAGTTTTTGAAAAATGAAGTTTGTTTTATTCCAACTTTTCTCATTAACCATGGACTTGTTTTCTTTCTAGAGTTGTCACACTCCAATCTACTCCAATCACACTCCGATCTACTTAATGGACATGTAATTTTACTATGTTAGCAGAAGTCTTCATTTGCTTCATTTAGATCTCTTATTAACAGAGAGCTTGGAACTAGAGGTTTAGAAGTCCAGAGAATTAAACATGGAAGTAACAATTTATATGGAAATATTGAATGTTACTATTTTTTATTGTTTATACATATCAGTAATAATTAACTCTTATATCACCTTAAAAGATCTTTGATTACAATTATATTTTATTGCCGAAACCGGTTTGGCTCAGTGGATAGAGCGTCGGCCTGCGGACTGAAGGGTCCCAGGTTCGATTCCGGTCAAGGGCATGTACCTTAGTTGCAGTCACATCCCCAGTAGGGGGTGTGCAAGAGGCAGCTGATCGATGTTTCTCTCTCATTGATGTTTCTAACTCTCTATCCCTCTCTCTTCCTCTCTGTAAAAAATCAATAAAATATATTTAAAAAAAACAATTATATTTTCTTCTTCATGATTTTGTAAAAATGGTTTTTACTTTTGGAGAAGAAAATTGGCAATTTAAAATTTCATTTTGAATTTATGTAGTACACTTTACACTCTAAATAAATTTGGAGGAAATTTTAATTATGGAACCAGTGATATTGACTATAAACTTAATCTCACAAAAGTGTATATGGCTGAAATATAGTAATAGTTTCTCACTCTCATCCACCAACAGAAAAAGTGCTTGAAAGTTCCTCTGCAGAGATTTTTCTGAGCCATACCGTGGCCTATATTTAGGGAAGAAATCAGAAGAATAAAATTTAATCCATCTAATGAGAAAGGATCTACTGAATGCAAGGAATACAATTTCCAAGTTGGCAAAACATTTGTAAAATTAAAAAAAAAACAAACACACACCAGAAAACATGAAGGATAGGTAGGAAAGCAACAAAGTAATATCACGGTGGTTAGATATTTGAGCTCTCTGATTTTTTCCCCCAGAGTTGGATGAGAATCTATTCCTTGTTCAGATTGATTATAAGTTTTTGCTATTGCAAGAGCAAGGAACAGGTGCAAGTTATGAAAGAATCTGGTTTTTGAAATCACTAGGCCATAGAACAGGAAGCCCAATGATTGTGCAGCCTTGAACTGTTTTTCTTTAGGCTACTACCAAATAGTAAGCCAGCTGCAGTCTGTACAGAGCAGTGATTACGAAGAGCCTTGGCAACTGGGAAAAGCCAACCTGCAGTGAGTTGGGGGTGTTGCCATGAGCGTGTGAGCTGCTGCATAGTCCTGATAACGATGATTACATATTTTGCAATATTATGTTGATGAAATAGGTTCCAAAAACATTTGAAAATATCTGCTTTAGCAGCACAGACCATTCTGGAGCTTCCCAAATGAACTGTGATTGGTTGAAAAAGTTACGGCTTCCCAATTCAGTTCTCTTTATATTGGATTTTAAAAATGAAGACTAATGGTGTACTCTGCAGATTATTGTGAATTACATAGGCCCACAGGAATGTTCAGATCAGTCTCTAAATGCCTTTATCATACTTGGCATTTTGTGCGTTATGTATTAGTTTACTCTTTATTAAGGTTTGTTAATATAATGCTTTTCATAATTTTCCTTTTGTTTTTTTTGCCAAATTTGGTATTCAAACTATATTAATTAACTTTTAATTTTCCGTATTGTAAATTATCTACTATCTTTCTTCCTAGTTACTATGTTATTTTAAACTTAATTTCTACGTTGCCTTCATTTTTTATAAGGACATTTTAGAAATTAGGCTTTCACTACTGAGGTGATTCTATGAATAATAAATAGTATCAATAATAAATTAGACAGAAAACATTACAGACAGAAGAAACAGAAAAATTAAATATCATTTAGAGAGAACTAGCCTGTTGTGTTCCGGGAACTGAAAAAGGCCTGTGTGACTCTCACTTAGTGGGCAGGGAGAGAAGGGCACATCATGAATTGGGAAAGTCACACTGGGGCTCCATCATGGAGTATCTTTAGGCCGCGGTAATTGGACTTTCATGATTGCTCACTGCTGGTGTCCTGGAAGACTTTAAATTGTTTAGCCTTTAAAGGAAAAGGGTGTTTGAAATAGTTAACATTATTATTGATTGATAGAAAAATTAAAACTTCAAACAAATGCTTTTATCACTAAAATGTAAATCTCTTAAAATAATTTAAACCACGGTATCTATAGAATTCCAGAATTCTAACAGAATTGTTGAAAAACTGAAGCTTAAGCCAGTCAGAGGAGAGATGGAATGATATCTCACAGCTAAGGGGGAAAAGTACTGCAGCCTAACAGAGTGTGATCTGTGTATAATTTAGATAATCACAATCTAGGGATCAAACGCTCTCTTTTCTACAATGTAATTGTTCACATGTGAAATTGACAAGGGTATACACTGAAATTTGAGCAATCTGTAATACTGCTCTCTTCCAACACGCTCGGGAAGGGCATATCAGACCTTACAGGCAAATTAGAAATTTTCATTAAGTATATTCCTTCATAGGGCACAGTTCTGTTCCTTTAGAATTTTTTTTTTTTTTTTACCTCATGAGAAGCAATACCCTGTTCTCTACACAAATATGTTTACATCCATTTTTTCAAAAGACATTTCCAAGACTCAATCTTTAAAGTCATTTTGTTGTTTATTATTTTTCTTTTTTTCTTTATTGATTAAGGTATTACATATGTGTCCTTCTCCCCCATTGCCCCCAACCCCCCACTCACGCCCTCACCCCCCCTGTTGTCTGTGTCCATTGGTTAGGCTTATATGCATGCATACAAGTCCTTTGGTTGATCTCTCCTCCTTACCCCCACCCTCCCCTACCTTCCCTCTGAGGTTTGAAGGTCTGAATGATGCTTCTCTGTCTCTGGATCTATTTTTGTTCATCAGTTTATGCTGTTCATTATATTCCACAAATGATGGAGATCATATGATATTTATCTTTCTCTGACTGACTTATTTCGCTTAGCATAATGCTCTCCAGTTCCATCCATGCTGTTACAAATGGTAAAAATTCCTTATTTTTTAGCACAGCATAGTATTCCATTGTGTAGATGTACCTCAGTTTTTTAATCCACTCATCTGCTAATGGGCACTTAGGCTGTTTCTAAATTTTAGCTATGGTGAATTGTGTTGCTATGAACATAGGGGTGCATATATCCTTTCTGACTGGTATTTCTAGTTTCTTGGGATATATTCCTACAAGTGGGATCACTGGGTCAATTACTCAGAAGCATTGCATTTCTTTATTATGCTAATACTGGCTTTTTCCATTGAATTTTATGTAAGTGTGCATATTTTATAAATACATATTAGGTGTTCAGCAAGTCCTTGTTAATATTGCTTAAACAGTATTTTTATTATTTGTAATTTTTACCCAAATTTTAAAGTTGGATTCTAGGGTATTAATGCCATATACTCATTAATAGAAAGGACTACATGGAAAAGTAACTTAACTACTCTGTGTCTTTACAAAAGTATGAAAGAGGTCTAATTGCCTCCTTTTATAGCTGTGAAAGAATAAAGGTGCAGAATTAAAGTGCTTCTGGCTCCTATATCAATTATGTACCATTTATTACAAACTTATTCATAACTTTAGTTTGGTTCATCTTTTCCCATCGTGTAAGTAAATTAGCTTTACGGAACCAAAGGACAGTGGTCCTAGAGAGTGTTCATTTGATGGCTTCCTGCTGAGGCAGGGAATGGACAGAAATACCAGAGAGAGTACAAATGGATTTTCAACCTGTCTGGGTAGTAACTCTTCAAGTGTCAGCAAAAGCACATTCAGGTTCTCCGATTTTCCCATCAATTTGAAGCCAGCACTGTATTATCTGCTAGGAAATAGAAATAGCATATACACAACCTGTTTCTTTCAAGTATCTCTCAATTTAGTAAGGAAGGCAGTCAAAATACAAAAATAACATTTACAGAACAACATGATATATGTTCTGGGTGCCCAATCCATCACTTGTCAGATGATATTAGTTCAACTTCAGTGAAAAGCTTGCCTTGATTCATACTTTCTTTTAATAGCATTGATTATTTTAAGCTCAACATATAATAGTATAAAACAAGTAATATAGGTAAAATAAATACCTATGTAACTAAATGAGGATAACTGTAACATCAATATATATATTTTTAAACACGTAGGCCACAAAATAGTAGTGGACTGTATATTTAGTGATATAGCCCACTGTGGAGTGTGGTCTTCTTTATTCCCCCAAATAGTCCAAGTTGGTAAAGGTTATTATAAAAACCTTCCCCTATAATATCAATATCTTAAGCTCATTGTCAGTTAAAAATATTGCTAACCTAAGAAAAGATGTGTTCCAGTATAAAGAGATAACACAAGAGATTGGCAGAATTGAATCCTAGAGCTAATTAGAATTCAGTTGAATTAGAAGAAATAAATGAAGAATGAAAAAAATGACTTAAAATGAAGCCAAGGGAAGATAAAAATGTATGAGTTGAGATGTGTGAACAGGAAGTTGATAGTAAGGAAGTAATAACTTGCTATTTAACAATTCTGATAGCTGAGAATAAACAATGATTGTCAGGACTAAGGACATAAAAGCGCACGCGCGCGCGCGCACGCACACACACACACACACACACACACACACACACACACCTGAAATAAGGACAAAATAAACCAAACTGTTAGCAATAAAACTTCATCAACAAGCTGAAATAATCAGTACAAATGGAAAAAAATCATTTTATTTTATGATTTCTAGTGACACACCTCCCAAATTTATTCATCCGAAATACTAGAAAGAGGGGTATTGTCCTAGTTCTAAGTATATCATTGTTTTTTACTGTTCTTATACAAAGTTATGAAAATGAATATTGGAATAATAAATAGTCTTATCTGCCTTTTAAAAGGTCATGATTATATATATTAAATTTACAGATGCAAAATGTTTTCTATGACTGGGAACAACTTGAGCATGTGGCCACGTGGGGTACAGCATTCTTCACAATGTGAAGCTCTCTGCAGTCCTTAAACAGACAGACTTTCTGATCTTGGGAAGGTCCACATGTACGTCAAAGTATATGATAAAGGATTTAATAAACATAAAAGTCACTGCTTCCTCCACCATATTGCACTTGATTGCAATCAGCATGTTACAGCCTCAGTCTAATTATAAAACATCAGATGTTTCATCAGCTTTTCTAGCAGAGCTCTGTGCCTCATCTGTGGTCACTGGCCCATTGAACATAAATTTTAAATTTTTTAATGTTTAATTTGAATCTGAATTGCACAGTTGATGCTAAACTATACCAGAATTAAAACTGCCTTGAAGATAACGTGTTTGGGGAACTGTTTTCAGGACATGATTTCCCAAATATCCTTTGCATTACTCATGCAAATAAGTAATACTCTTAAAAAACCTTGTTCTGCTCACATTTCTGGAATTTTAACTCTTAAGGCATTAAAGAACACATCAAGGAAATAACCGCAAGTTCATATTATTTACTGCTCTTGATAATATTTTTTAAAATATGTTTTTATTGATTTCAGAGAGGAAGGGAGAGAGAGATAGAAACATAAGTGAGGAGAGAGATTCATTGATTGGCTGCCTCCTGCACACACCACACTGGGGATGGAGCCTGCAATCTGGGCATGTGCTCTGACCAGGAATTGAACCATGATCTCCTGGTTCACAGGTCGATGCGCAACCACTGAGCAATGCAGGTGGAGCAGAGGTTTTGTTTGTTTGTTTGGTTTGGTTTGTCTGTTTTAACACCTAAGTCTTTCCCATCTTTGCTTCATCATTTTATCTTCTATTGTAATCTTTAATGATCTCTATATATTTTTGTTCTCTTATCTATCTTATCCACAAAAAATGTAAATTCTTAGAGAGCAAGGACCTAGTGAGTCTTCTTCTTCTTCTTTTTTTTTTTTTTTTAGGAGAACATTTAATTGTTAAATCATAGAGGTAGAAAAAGTAATTCCTAAAGGAAACGGGCTTAGGAAACAAGTTATATAGGTAAACGAAGGGCCCTTGGAGCTTGGGAGTGAGGAGCTAAAAGGAAAGGGAAAGGCATGGACTTGCTCCAGGAGGGAGGGTGCTAGTGAGTCTTTCTTATTCACTGCTGTCATATTGGAGGCTTTCAATAAATATATGTTTAAATTAAATAACAAATTTATATATTAAAATAATTTGGGATTCACTTAGATTGTATAAAGTAAAAGATAGAAATATATATGTATATATGTATGTATATATATATGTATATTTAAATATGCTTTTATTGATTTTTAGAGAGAGAGGAAGGGAGAGGGATAGAGAGATAAAAACATCGATGAGAGAGAAACATCATCAGTTGGCTGCCTCCTGCCTACCCCCTTCTGGGGACCAAAGCCCACAACCCAGGCATGTGCCCTCACCAGGAGTCAAATGGCCTTTCCTGGTTCCTTGGTGGACACTCAAGCACGAAGCCACACTGGGTAAGACAGAACTATATTTTTAATAGATAAACACATATCAACCACAACCCACCTCCACAAAAATGATTCTATTTTTACTTATATGGGGTTTAAACACATTTAAACATAGCAAGAGTTAAGCATATATTTTTAGACAGCAGGAATTGTTGAAATGAGCTGTCAAAACTAAGTTACAGATATTAGTTACTTTGTCATTTCTAATAGAGGACGTGGATTTTCAAATTGTCTTTTGACTTGCAGGCAATAATTTTATTATGGTACCTATGTCCTATATTTCCAATTTGATCATTATCTTAGAATTTCCTTGTTATTATCAATTTTGTTAAAATATTAGCCCACCCTTCTGATTGTAGACCTTAGCTACAGTCTTAATGCAGTTTACTTGCTTTTTCATATACTGCTTCATTCTGCATATTCGGCTGACTAAACATGAACATTTTTACAAGCAAAATGTCAGCATAAAGGAACAGCACCCAATACCTAGTCAAACTGATTTTTCAGGATTCTTAATATCATTTAAGATACATCTAGAAAAACTGTCAATGTGCTAAGCAAATGACTATGGGTTTGATCTTAGAATTTGTTCCAGGTAATTTGTTCATTGACTTCTTTTAGGAGCTCATTCCTGGCGGGTGTGAGCACACATAATTTCTAAAAGCATGCTAAAATACATAAGTGTGTTGTGCTTTTCAAACAGCCAGTTTACCCTCTTAGGCATTTACATTTTCATCCTGCCTGAGAGATGCTGATTTCAACACTCAGTGCCTTTACTCATAAACATTTTGTGGCTCCTAAAAAGATGTACTATACAAACTTCCAGCAATAATTTATGAAGAAAAGAAAGATTTCCAGCTTGTTTGAAAACAGAATGGCAATAAAAAAAATGCACCTGTAAACAGAACACATAAGGAGTGTGCAGGATGGTCTCCAAGAAACAATAACCACCCCCTGGGTGATGCCAGAGAGTGGCTGGAAGAGCTGTTTTTGCAGAGCAGCCAGGAAATAACCATGAAAACAATCCTCCAAACCCTGAATCAGCAGCAATTTTAGTCTATGTTCCTGCAGCTTACAATGAGACTTTTAATAGCGCTGTGAGTCTGCTGTAAGATCAACTTCTCCATCTACTGGCTGAAGGTCAAATCTTGATCTTTATTAAAAATTCTGAATTTATTTATGTGTATGTGCATATGTTTTCCACAATGAACACATTATTAACTAAATGCATAATTTACTCTCTTTCAGTTATAATACAGTATGAATTGAAGGAATGCAAGCTACATCTTGAAAGCAATATTCTTACATTCAAGTGTAAATCAAGCTGACAATTTACATTGTTATAGAAAGTTGTTAATTTTATTATTAGCATGATTAAATACACTCTGTTTCTTTAAAAATATTATATCTGATTTGGCTATTGAGGAATTTCTTAATTTACTGGCATGTAGGTAGGTATTCTCTACTTGTTCACTTTTACAGGCATTTTGATATTAAACTTTAGAGAACCATCATGTCTTTTTGTTCCATCTGTTTTTAAAACAGTACTCAAGTTGGCAGATGATATTACCTAGATAACCTTAAACTATGACCTAGAAATCAGATTAGGAATTAATAGAACCCCGAAATGTAACGTTAACCACAATTTTGCAACATTAATTTAGTAAGAAAAAGTTGTTTGGCAATCTGAAAATGGTGTTGAATACATGAGAGCATAAGGCAGACATTCCTCACAGCAAATCTTACAAACCTTATTACAGAGTCTGTCAACTACTTCGAGGTTTTTACAAACTTCCTATACATGTTATACCTCCCCTGTCCTAATAATATATCCTTCTCCTTCTCACTAATCATAAGCATCTAAAACTAGATTGTCATTGTCTGACAATCACTGCCAACAAAAATAACTCCCACATTTTGTAGAACTATGCTGTCACAGAAATATGGCCATGCCGACTCTTATGATTTCCGTTGATTCTTCCATCCCCTTGAGGTGATTTACTGGTTACTTCTTGTCATTTCTTATCACCACTTTATAGTAATTATCTAGAAGGCCTTGGCTGGAAGTTGTTGTAACAGATTTTGAAATATTTTATTTCTGTTTATGTGGCCATAATGGGGTTGTTAATTCACACATGGTGTCTCTACAGTCAAGTGTTATCGATTGATAGTCAACATCGTCATCCCCATATATCTATTGTACTCCTTACCCCAACTCATACATATGCAATAGAACTGGTTGATAAAATAGTGAAAATCATCAACCCATTCTATTGTACATTTTTAAATAGCATTGGATCCAAACATATTTGTCATTGTGAGAATTACATATTTTAAAATAAATTATTTTTAATATATTTTTATTGATTTCAGAGAGGCAGGGAGAGGGAGAGAAAGACAGAAACATCAATGATGAGAAAGAATCAGTGATCAGCTGCCTCCTGCACACCCCACACTTGGAATTGAATCCTCAGCCTGGGCATGTGCCCTGACCGGGGATTGAACCATGACCTTCTGGTTCATAGGTCAATGCTCAACCACTAAGCAATGCTGGCCAGGTTAAAATAAATTATTAACAAAATAAATACCCCCATATGTATATGATATCTGTTTTTCAGTATCGCCCACCTACCAGAGCAATTATTTTCTCCTTAAATATCACCTTCTAATTTGTGTCCACTAACCCCTGGATGACTGAGCCTGTGGGTGGTTAGAAATAAATGTAATAGTATGACATGCTGATTATGCTATAATATTCATAGCCAAAATATTCTAGCCATGATTTTTGGGATGAATCTTTGACCTCTCCAGAGGTCCCTTCTCTCCTCTGGTTTCATGGAGCTTTTTTTTAAAAGGTATGTCACTGTGTTTACAAACTATTCCATTGTGCTTTTCTCAGACCTGCTTTTTGCACTGACATAACTTATCTTTGGACTCCTGTGTGGTATTCTTTTAAAGTTACTGCCACTGCCAAGTCCTGGTACCTAATTTTTGTTTTAGTTTACATATCCTTGATTTGATGGCACATGGTGTGAAGCCATTTTCTTTGGTGAGATGTCTCTTAAGGTCTTTGGCCCATTTCTAACTTGGTTTGTTTGTTTATTGTTGAGTTTTAAGAGTTCTTTGTATATTTTGGCTAACAGTCCTTAATCGGGTGTGATCGTGGCAAATATTTTTTTACAATTTGTGGCCTTTCCTCTGATTCTCTTGACACTGTCTTTCTCAAACCAGAAGGTTTTTATTTTAACGAAATCCAGCTTCTCAATTATTTCTTCATGAAATGTCCCTTTGGTGTTATATCTAACAAGCCATTGTTTTACCTAAGGCTATATATGTTTTTTTCTATTATATCATCTAGGGGTTTTATAGTTTTGTGTTTTATATTTGTGTCCGTGGTCCATTTTGAGTGGTGTGTGTGTGAAGGGTGTAAGGTTTGCCTACAGATTTGTGTATATTGTTTTACATGTCAGTGTCCAGTTGTTCTAGCATCATTGGTTAAAACGACTCTCTTTGGTCTAATGAATTGCCTTGGCTTCTTTGTCAAAGATCAGTTGACTGTAGCTATGTGGGTCTATTTCTGGGTTCTCTATTCTGTTCCATTAATTCATTTGTCTGTTCTTTCAACAATACCATACTGTCTTGATTACTACAGCTTTATAGTAGGTCTTGAAGTCAGGTAGTATCAGTTCTCCAATTCTGTCCTTTGCTTCAATATTACATTGGCTGTTCTGGATCTTTTGCCTCATTACCATAGAATTTTATATAATAAAAGCCTAATATGCAAATTGACTGAACGGTGGAATGGCCAGTGGAACGACTGGTCACTATGATGTGCACTGACCACCAGGGGGCAGACGCTCAACACAGGAGCTGCCCTCAGCCCTCAGGCCCCAGGCTAGCCAAGATGGGTGCCAGTGGGGCCCCCCAATCGCCCTGCCAGTCGCCCCACAGAGGGAGGTGACATGTATTGGCGGTGGGAGATGGGGCCAATGAGCAGGTAGCTCCAGGCCAGCCAAGGTGGGTGCCAGCGGGGCCCCCCGATCGCCCTGCCAATCACCCCACAGATCGGCCCTGATTGCCGGCTAGGCCTAGGGACCCTACCCATGCACGAATTTTGTGCACTGGGCCTCTAGTCCTATATAATAAGAGGCTAATATGCAACTTGCCCCCTCGATCCGGAGTTCGACTGGGAGTTCAATCGGAAATTCGACCAGGGGATGGGGCCGGCCATCCAAGTGCCCATGGACCCTCCCCCTGGCTGACCCCACCCCTGATTGGACCCCCATCCCCATTGGGGGGAGGGGCTGGCCAGCCAACCACCTGCAGCCACTCCCCCCAGCCCGTCTGATCAGACCCCACCCATGCATGAATTCCTGCACTGGGCCTCTAGTTTTAAAATAAATTTCTTGGGGTAAAATGTAGAACCATGCTATATTAAAATTAAGAAAAAGATTGCTGAAAAAGAATTTGCAGTTGTTTTGTATACATAAGTTATACTATAAAATGAATAAAGTCTGTTTCCATATTTATATTTAGTCATTCCAAGTCTACTATTTCACACATGACATTAAAATATTTGTTGGCCCAGCTGCTGTGGCTCAGTAGTTGAGTATCAACCTATGTACCAGGACATCTCTGGTCAGGGCACATGCCCGGGTTGCAAGCTCAATCCCCAGTGAGGGGGAATACAAGAGGCAGCTAATTGATGTTGATGTTTCTCTCACATCAATGCTTCTGTCTCTCTCTTCCTCTCCTTTCCTCTCTCTAAAAATTAATAAAAACATATATTTAAAAATAAAATATTTGTTAATTGAACTCAATGTATAACTCTTTATTCTACCTAAAGAGCATGTTTATTTTGTTATAGATAGGTATCTCAAATGAGCATGAATTCTTTGTGACTGTGACCAACAAGTTTTTGGCATCTAGTTAGCATCCTATATACAGAGATGCTATAGATAAAAAACACAAGATGATAAAAAATTTTAAGACCACAGTAGGAAATGGCTAAGATAACTAAAGAGTTAATTACAAAAGAGAATATAAATAACTAACATAAATAGCTAATATAAATTACTAATAAAGTTTTTTAGAAGCTTAAACTAGTACAGAAAAGCAAATTAAAACCATATTTTTTTAAGTTTTAAAAAGATAATTCTGCATGCTGTCAGGATAAAAGACATTCTCTTATCCTTTGAATTGTATTTGAAACCACTTTTAGGTAGCAGGTTTGTAATTTATGTGATGAGACATAAAACATTTTTCGAACCATCTATCCAAGATAATAAAATATGTGCATAGATTTACACATAAAGATCGGCATCATTGTAGGCCCTTTAGAGTTATTTATCAACATCATGAAGAATGTTCCAGAAGTTTGTTAAAATAGTTTCAGAAGAAAAGAAAAGTGAAACAGTGATTAAGGAGTCTTTGAAAGAGCCCTTTCAATAAATCATAGAGTGTGGCTTGTACTACCAGGGCACTGTTTTCAAACTTTTACGTTTTTATGAATCACCTTGAGATCTTGTTAAAGGCAGATTCTGATTCAATATGTCTGGGTGGAGCCTGAGATCCTGTGTCTCTAACAAGCCCCCAGGGCGTGCTGAGGTGCTGTTTCTCACTAACTTCAGTAGCAAGGTCTACAGAACATTGAAAGGGGAGGATGTAAGACTCCCTCTTACACTTAACAAGCTATTTCGTTTCATAATTAAAGAGTAATTAATGTGTACTTTTTGTTTGACAGGGAATATGAATCAAAGACGAGTGTTAAAACAGTAAAATCATGGCCATAAAGGTGTCCTCTTTAGTGAATCCATAGCTATCGTGCCCTCAGGCATTCTAAGCTACAACTTTGGGGACATCTGTATTAATGAATGAGGTGACATTTGCCACATTTGTGTTAAATACGCTGAGTTCACTTTCATTTATACAGGTATCAGTAACTAAGGAAAAATAGTTCAGGGAAGATATTGCAGGAAGTGGAAGTCTTTAATACAGTCAAGTGTAATGGAGAGCCTGTCAAATACGGATTACCAGGAGTGGGGTTGAAGAATGGAGACATTATAGTTAAGTGAAATGGTTTAAAACAAGATCACTTGACCATAAAAAATGGACTGTACAAGTTATATATGAAAATTAATGTTTATCATTGATAACTTAGTACATGTCCTCCTGTCAAACCCAAACCACACACAATGTGCTGGCAATTTCCATCATTGTACAGAGGCTTTATTTTAAAACTTTGAAGAATACTGACATTTGTGGAGGTTTTGGAAAGAAAAGGGGAACCAATAGTAAAAAACTTTGCTATTTTACTTTGTCTCGGGAGCACTTACATAAACTATAAAATTGCATCTCTGTACTCTAAGAAAATGATTGGAAATCAATCAAAATTTTATCCACAAATGAATAATTAGAATCAAATATATTGCAGAACCTAATGACCTAAGTTTTAACAATTGTAATTTGAATTTATATCACAGGTATCTTTCTTTATGTTTTTAAGATATCCTTCAGTCAATATTTATAAATTTTTTAATTAGTTAACAAAGAAAAGTAAAGTTAATGTTCTCTCACTGGAGCAATCATTACTAAAAATGCTATTTTAAAACAATTTTGTATAACAACTGTTATTAAAATTTAGTTGGAAGCCTGGCTGGTTTGGCTCAGTGGTTGAGCATCGACCCCTGAACCAGGAAGGAGATCACAGTTTGAGTCCCTGTCAGAGCATGTGCCTATGTTGTGGGCTCAATCCCCAGTAGGGGGCATGCAGGAGGCAGCCTGATAGATGTCTCTCTCATCATTGATGTTTCTCTCTCCCCCTCTCTCTTCCTCTCTCAGAAATCAATAGAAAGATATTAAAAAGTTTCATTGGTAATTACATGTTTACTCTTAATTTCACATGAATGATTAAGGTGCTGTAAATTGTTTGTCTGTTACATATTGTTCTCATAGACAACAGAGGTTGATATACATGGTGTCCAAAAAATCTATAAACGCTGTAATAGCTGATAGTTCAATTTTGAAAATGAAATGTATTTTAATAAACACTGCCTTTATAATTATTCAAAGTGTATCCATATATTTTTGGGACAGCCTATATTTAATAATCTTAAAGAATATAAAACATATGGTTCCACATTCACAGTAACTGAATTCTGATGTAGCAAATGCTGACCAAAAATAGCTCCTGAGAGTATTGCATGACCTAGGAATTAAACATAATCATCAAACAATGTTTGCAGACTCATCGAAGTACAACACTCCACCACCAGGCCTCTTGACCCTTCATGGAGGCATTGCCAAAAGGGGGCTGAGGTTGCCAACTAACATTTAAATGGACATTCTATGGAAAAATTAACCTTAAATTATGAGATTATTTTTTATTATCTGGCACTAAGCAATTAAGTAGCTTCTTAAAAAAGTGTTAGAGTATGTCATTACCATTAAGAAATTGCTGTTCACTGCTTCTTGTGTGTTAAGTAGTCATACTCATTTTACATGAAAAATTACTGAGATTAAAAGATGTATACACTTACCATAGTAAAAATGAGCCCTATAAAGAGCATTAAACCTTCCTGCAATTTAATACTATCTTTTTTGCTTGTTTATTGGGTGTTTTGTTTCTCTAAAGAGAAGTTATCTTTCCACCATGTCTTAAGGCCATGGTCCAATAAATAAATATGCTTCCACTCATATCTATAATAATAAAAGCATAATATGCTAATTAGACCAGACAGCCAAACAACCTTCTGGATGTCATTCTGGACGTCCTCCTCTGGAGAGTATTTACCTTCCAGATAAAGCTGTGGCAGGCAGGGGCCGAGGCAGAGGCAGTTAGGGGCGATCAGCCAGGCAGGTGAGTGTTTAGGGGCATCAGGGAGGCAGGCCAGTGGTTATGGGTGATCAGCCAGGCAGGCAGAGTGGTTAGGGGCAATGAAGCAGGCAGGCGAGTGGTTAGGAGCCAGCGGTCCTGGATTGCAGGAGGGATGTCCAACTGCTGGTTTACAGGATCGGGCCTAAACTGGCAGTCGGACATCCCCCGAGGGGTCCTGGATTGCGAGAGGTTGCAGGCTGGGCTGAGGAGCCCCCGCCTCCATGCACGGATTTTGTGCACCAGGCCTCTAGTATTTTATAATGACAATTGACGAATATGCTTTTACTTAAAAAGAAAGAAGAAAGGGATCTGTAGGTACCATTCACCAGGCATATCTACCATGAAGTATCATATATCCTGAGTAGTCTAGTCCAGAGCTGAAACATTTTGAGGAATAATTTTTAAATTAATTTTCTCTGTAAGTCAGTAAATGTTTGATATGATTCTGAACACATGATCATTTATATTTACATATATTATCTACCAGATTTTAATGACTACTACTTAAAAATACAAACCATTTGCATTAAATTAAATGTTGGCCAATATTAGCACTATTTGCAGAATGGAATTTAAGTGTATTTTTATCTGTAAACAGTATTCAATAACTATCTTTATTTGCTATGGAATTCTGCTAGACCAGGAAATTAATATGTATCAGTTATCAGAGATTATTAAAACATTTTATTATTAATTTATTTTTGTTGAATTTTCTAACTATAAAATGTAAATATAATCCTACCACACCTTTCAATTTTTAACTTCTTTTCCTCTTCATTTTTCCTTTGTTCTTACCTAATATATTTTCAAAATTATAATAGCAAATTCCAAATAGAAAGTAAGCATGTATTTTTAGAAAGTTAATACTTAGAGATTTCAAAATATTGTTTTACCCTTGAAATATCTGGAAAAAATATCATTTAATTTTTTATGTATTTAAACATTTTCTATTTTATTCTGATTTGATTTTGTACTGGGTTTGCTCTAGAAAACTATAGAACAGTTAGATCAAGCACCATGATCTCCTACACAGAGATATTTTTAAGTTGACTTTAAATAGTATATACACTATATATTCACATATATGCATAAACACACACATAGAGATATATAAATGCATATATACACATACACATATAGAAACATATAAACACATATAATCATATATACATAAACATATATACACACATATACATAGCCAATATATACATCATATATACACATATATGCATAGTTAAACAAACATACACATATACATAAACAGATATTTATACACCCACATACATATGATAATTATTATACTTCTCTTGAACTCTATATAACTTTACTCACTTGGTTACTAACTGTACAAACATGTGGACATGAGAGGTATGCAATAATTGCATCTTTTAGGGAAATATTATCAAGTTGGGGAGGGAGCCATTATACTTTAATATCATAATTGAACCAAAATGAAAAGACACTTTGGAGGAGAAGAAGGAGGAAGGAGAGGGAGACAGGCAGACAGTCAGACGATGGAGGGAAGAAAAAACAGCTGTCTCAGCTAGTCATTGAAGTATTATTTGTGGAGGAAGCATAATTTGATCTGAATTGGAAAGGATCATACTTAGAAGAAAGGGTATGGAAGCTCTTCCAGGTAGCTTTCAATATCCTAATCTTGACCCGGTGGATAACTCTCACATTGTCTATAACATTGACTTCAAAACCCTATGTTTTCTATTTCTGCACAATTTTGTTTACCCCACCCAAGTCTTCTTTGATTAATAAATCAAAAAACTTTTTGGAAATCTTATTTTGTGTTTAAAATATATCAGGTTAGAGAAGATAACCACTAAATACTTTTCTTTAAAGAGTTACGAATCTACTTGACAGCTAAAGGACCAACCTGTAAAGTCTGTGGGAAGCCACATTTCAATGCAAGTGGCTTCATAGATTCCTGCTGCAGAAGTCTGAGATCTAAGCCAGGAGTGTTTTTTGAACATTATCACAACTACATTCTAATTTGGAAGTGTATAAGGAGTGCAGAATGTTGCCCTCACTGCTGGACTGTAGGGAAGATAGAAGACTATATTGAGTCAAAGAAGATGATGCAACATAGCTTAGCTAAGATTCAACAGTAGTAGAAACTTCAGAATTTCTATTAGTGACATGTAGATAGAATTCATTTGGAACTAGGATCCCTAACACTTTTTTATTTTTTACATATGAATTTCCTTTCATGTACCCTTTATTTTCCTTATAATTTCCTGAATCTACTTCTTAAGTTTGGAAATCAGCCTACATAAATGGCTTAACATATGTTAATGTTATGATGTGCTCATTACTAAGAAAAGCGTTTGACAGTGGTACTAACCTACTTGTGAATATAAGATTAGAAGAGTCCATTTAACTCAAGATGCTTGTATTTCTGTAATGACTTGGAGATATTATGTCCGTTCCCATAGTCTTTAAATGTTATATTACAAAAATATTTTTCAAATTTCTTTTGTTACTATGAATGATATTTATAAAATAAGATAGATTATTTTGTGTGTATGTGATGAGCTGACATTTCATCATTTTTAAAAATTGTCCTCTATATTTTTCTAAATTGGGCTTATCATTATAAAATTTCAGTCTCTGCAAAAGGCATCCTGAGATTTTAAGCATTTTCTATGATTAGATTGTTGTATCAACATGCTACCAGATAGAAAGCTATGTTCACTGTCACTTTTCCTCGGGTACATTAAATTAATTGAGCATATCATGGCCTTTGCAGAGTGATCTTTTGTTTGTAAGTGATTTACGTAGCCTCCCAACCACACTGAACACTAGAAACAGATGGAGGAATGATCTTGGTCATTCTTGGCAACTTCAGGTTCATCCAGGAAAAACTGAAATTCCTGGAAAGTTGACCTCAATATGCTGTTGACCAGATTTGATTAACCTCAGGCTTGTGGTTCTATTGAGAAAGTAATCAGCACAAGCAGATGGACCTCTCTGGGATCACTTTCCTCAGGAATTAAAAATCTGTTTCTAAGACATATTCCTATCAAATAGTTTGATATCTCTATATGGCAGCACATCCCATCAATTATGAGCCTGAACATAAAGATGTGGTTACCTTACACACCTCCAGACTACTCTATTGGACATGATTTTTTATTATGAAACTAGAGGCCCAGTGCACGATTCATGTACATTGAAAGTAAATTAATTAGAAAGTGGCCAGCGGGGTGGGACTGGGCGAGATAGGCCAGACACACCCTGCAGCCAAACCTCCAGCGGTCCTTCCCCAGCTGGCCACACCTGGGGCAGCACTGAGGCTCAAAGGGCATCTGCTGAGTGAGCGGGGTCCCTCTGGTAGGCGGGGTCCCTCGGCCTGGCCTGCAGGGATCAGGCCAAAACCGGCAGTCTGACATCCCCCAAGGTGTCCTGGCATGCAAGAGGGCACTCTGCAAAGTTGCTGTCTCTCGGCAGCTCCTGCTTTGAGCATCTGCCCCCTGGCAGTCAGAACATGTCATAGCTACAAGCCAGTTGGCTGGTTCGGCCAGTTGGCTGGTTGCTTAGGCTTTTATATACTAGTATATATAGATAGTTTTTATTTTATTTTAAGAAAGTTCTAACAAAATAAACACCATTTTCAAACATATAAGTTAAGAAAATCAAACACCCTTCTCTTTGTGCCCAACTGCTTTTCTGCATTATACCTTTTTCTCCAACATGCTTGGGCATCACTCACATTTAAAAAAAGCTAGCAAACTTTTCTCTTACTTTTTCATTCAGTGCCATAGTTTTGTCCTATATTAAGTGATGATGCATTGCCAACCCTTTATTTGAATATGATGGTGCTGCCCATCTGGTAGTGTTATGAGTTGCATTTTTAATTTGCAGTTATTGATCCATTCAGACACTTTCTATTATTCTCATGATCATGAACAGAATTTTATGAGACAGATGCCTGGACCAAGTGGCAAAGTTAAACAGAGTCCATTTATGTAATAGAATTTATGAAGTCAAAATTGTTCCAAGTAGATAACTTGAATAGATGACACAACATGTCAAATGTGCAATTAATTATTTTATGAATGTTTTATTAATAGGAGTTGTTTTCTCAGGAAAGGCTATGGGACACAGAATTGTTTCTAAGTCAGACAAAGGAATTAGCTTTGTATATTGCTATTAACATTTTTATAATTCAGAAGAAAAACTTTTAGGCATATAAAGGAATTAATGTGAATGCAACTGAAATTGGTTGCTCATTTTTTATGCCAATAATTAGAGTTGTTATTACAAAAAATAAATTTAAGAAGTGTTAATTTTATTTTTTGAATGCAGTTATTTTAAATAGCTTATATGTCTTTATTGTTATTTATATTTGGTGAGATTATCATTTGAAAAGTTTCTTTTAATTCTTAGACATGGTTTCTTTTTTTAATTCTTTATTGTTCAAAGTATTATATGTCTCCTTTCCCCCCCATTGACCTCTCCCCAGCCGCCCTCACCCCCCAGCACATGCCCTCACACCCCCACCCCGTCTGTGTCCATTGGTTATTGCTCATATGAATGCATACAAGTCCTTTGGTTGATCTCTTACCCTCTCACCTCCCCCTCCCTGCGCCTTCCCTCATAGGTTGGACAGTCTGTTCGATGTTTCTATGATTCTAGTTCTATTTTTGTTCATCAGTTAATGTTTTCATTATATTCCACAAATGAGTGAGATCATGTGATATTTATCTTTCTCTGTCTGACTTATTTCGCTTAGCATAATGCTCTCCAGTTCCATCCATACAGTTGCAAATGGTAAGAACGCCTTATTTTTTTACAGCAGCATAGTATTCCATTGTGTAGATGTACCACAATTTTCTAGTCCACTCATATGCTGATGGGCACTTAGGCTGTTTCTAAATTTTAGCTATTGTAAATTGTGCTGCTGTGAACATAGGGGTGCAAATATCCTTTCTGATTGGTGTTTCTGTTTTCTTGGGATATATTCCTAGAAGTGGGATTACTGGGTCAAATGGAAGTTCCATTTTTAATTTTTTTGAGGAAATGCCATACTGTTCTCTACAGTAGCTGCACCAGTCTGCATTCCCATCAGCAGTGAAGGAGGGATTCTTTTTCTCCACGTCCTCTCCAGCACTTGTCGTTTGTTGATTTGTTGATGATAGCCATTCTGACAGGAGTGAGATGGTACTTTGATGTTTTGATTTGCATCTTTCTGATGATTAGTTACTTTGACATGATATTGTACATAGAAAACCCTAAAGACTCCATCAAAAAACTATTAGAACTAATAAATGAATTCGGCAATGTAGCAGGATACAAAATTAATGGCCTTTTTATACACCAACAATAAACTCACAGAAAGAGAAACTAAAAAAAAAAAAATCCCTTTTACCATTGCAACAACAAAAAATGAGATACCTAGGAATAAATTTAACTAAGGAGGTAAAGGACCTGTACTCAGAAAATTGCAGGATGCATAAAAAGAGATAGAGGAAGACATAAACAAATGGAAGAATATACTGTGTTCATGGATTGGTAGAATCAACATCATTAAAATGTCCATACTACCCAAAGCAATCTATAGATTCAATGCACTCCCAATTAAAATGCCAACAGCATACTTCAAAGACCTAGAACAAACTCTCCAAAAATTCATCTGGAATAAAAAAAGACCCCGAATAGCTGCAACAATCTTGAAAAAGAAGAACGAAGTTAGAGGGATCACAATACCAGATATCAAGCTATACTACAATGCCACTGTTCTCAAAACTGCCTGGTACTGGCACAAGAACAGACATATAGATGAATGGAATAGAACAGAGAACACAGAAATCAACCCAAACCACTATGCTCAATTAATATTTGACCAAGGAGGCAAGAGCATACAATGGAGTCAAGACAGTCTCTTCAATAAATAGTGTTGGGAAAATTGGACAGACACATGCAAAAAAAAAAAAAAAAGAAAGAAACTAGACCATCAACTTACACCACACACATAAATAAACTCAAAATGGATAAAGGACTTAAATGTAAGACAGGAAACCATAACAATCCTAGAAGAAGCCATAGGCAGCAAAATAGCAGACATTTGTTGTACCAATATCTTTACCGATACAGCTCCTAGGGCAATGGAAACTAAGGAGAAAATAAGCAAATGGGACTACATCAAAATAATAAACTTCTGCACAGCAAAAGAAACCACCAACAAAACAAGAAAGCCCACTGCATGGGAGAATATGTTTGCCAATGTTATCTCTGATAAGGGTTACATCTCCAAAATTTATAGGGAACTCATACAACTTAACAAAAAGAAAGATAAACAATCCAATCAAAAAATAGGCAAAGGACCTAAAGAGACACTTCTTGAAAGAAGACATACAGAAGTCCAAGAGACATATGAATGCAGTTATTTTTAAGGTTGTCATAAATATTTATTCTTTATTTCAGCCATCATGTATTGGTTACTTATAAGGGCCAGCATTAGTCCATATAGTACCTTTGTGCGAGCTAGAAAAAGGTATACCTCTAGGAAGCCACAGTCCTATTCCAGGGATCTGTTCCTAGCAAGCAGTGCTAGAATTAAACCATCTTAGACTGGATTAATGGGAGGATTAAATACAGGAAGATATATTTAAATGCAAAAGAAAGAATAAAAAATCAATGGAGGAACATCCTTGAATTTCTGAAAGAAAAAAAAAAAAAAAAGGGAGATTCGGGAATGATCTGGAAACCAGGCTTTGTCATATAGAGGAGTGCCTCTTCCAATTTGATAGAGGGAACAAAGAAAGAGAGGGTGATTATGAGCCCTGATAAGTGGTAAAATTTCATTGGTGACACAATGGGAGAAGTCTTTGCTGAAGGAGATGACAAAACTGAGGGACCAAGGGGTGAGATTGCCCACAGGGACATCAGCATTGCCTATGGAATTAGTAAAATTGAGGGTAGTAGCAGGAATATAAGTATTCACAGGATGCCAGAAACCCCTATGGTATTGGTAAAATGAAGGTGTTAGAGTAACATCGATTCAGGGTTTGTTTCTCAAAGAAATGGTTAGAAAAGTAGAGGTTATTTATTCATGCATGCATAAATGAAGGTGTGTCATTGTTCTAAGAATGCCACTGAGAAACTTCCAAACATGAGTCTTCACCAGGTGGGACAGAAAAAGAGGAAAACAGCTGCAAGGGCTGGGGGATAAAGGTCAAGGTTCTCCTAATCAGGAGGCAGGGGAAGAAGTTTGAAAACATCTTGTGTCTATAGGCACTTCCACAGATTCCATTCTCATTTTGAGCTCTTTTCATGGCTCTTTTCCTTTTCATTTAAGATGTTAAAAGCAGTGGCTAATAATTAACCAAGTAGAATGGCTTTTCATACTTCCGACAATCCTTCATAAAGAATTAGTAAATATGAAGATGTCAAAAATAAATTATTAGGCTATGTTGAACAATTAAGCATGACTTTTAATTCTGCTGGCACTAGATAAAAATTCTCTGAGAACACATTAAAGATAATCAATGTTGAATACAATATTCTGTGCAATACAACAGTGAGTGACTATGGAGAACAAAGTAGCTGAGCCATTTAGAAGACATGTATGGTAATCAGCACAGAGCCACATAAGTCATTTCCTGTGGGAAAATGTTGTGTCCATTTCCGGCCCAGCCCTGGTGAGCTATCAGCACCAAGGTTTGATTTTACTAGCATCACAACTATTATATAAATTACAGGCTTATTTAGATCTATGCAAATTAACTTGTAGCATTATATAAATTTTGATAAATGCCTTAAACACCTTTTTTTAGAAATTATTCTTTTCTCTCTAGTTTTAAATGCAATTAAGCTCATTAAAATTTATTAGATTTCTACATCCTGGGTGCCACATTTTGGAAATACATAACAACTATGGTTTACTTATATTGTCCTGGGGTTCTCAACCATTAAATGGTTATGATAAACCATTTAAACATAAGTAATACACTCAATCAAGGTTTGACTTCATTGTACTGGGTATATACTTGGTAAATAAAAGTAATCTATGTTGCAGGCAATTCTAATGAAACATGCAAGTGATATTTAACAATCTTAAAATGCAATTTATATTCTGAAAAATTGTTTTCTTCAAAGTAAACAAAAGTTATTTATTTTACTGCAAGTTCTCATCAATTTGCCTGACATATTAGTTGTTGTAAATGTATAAAAAAAATACAGACATTTAGTTATTATTTGCATATTATATAAAAGAAGGTGTTTTCACATTAAACTTTGTAAACCAATCAGGCAGAATCTTCTAGCTTAACATGTTTTTGTTTGAAGCCATCTGTAGCTATAAAATCAGAAATGTAATCCTCAATGGAAATTGTTCATTTTCGGAAATTACCCAATCTTTGACAAATGGCAACAACAACACACATACACACACATACACACACACACACACACACACACACACACACACACCTATAAAATATGTAGGGTATTAATTAGAACATATAGGAATAATTTTATCTTTCAATTACTAAAATCACATATGTATACCTGATCTATTAGTAAGAATTATTAGAGAAAAATTGTATATTGAAATCACTTCAAGGATTTAACATTACTCATTTCAGAATAAGGAACTTCAAGAAATGGACATCTATGGCAGGATTGAGTGATGATGAAGGATAAACAGGGAATTCTGAGGCATCAAACAAGATGATAAACGTATGGCCGAGGAATAACTTTTCAAATGGGAATAAGTACCTACTCTTTAGAAATACAAAGCTATTTTCACTCACCTTCATTGCTCTTGAATTTCTCTCTCAAACAAAAAACAGACCACTTGGAGCTATGAGATGCAATGAGGGGAAAAAAATGAAGTCAATTGAGTAATCAACCTATTTCTAAAATTATCTGTTCATACGATTTAATAAAAAATACTTCTAAGGCTAATTATCAGTTATAATACTAAATAAATAATATTTAAAATTAATTAATAGAAATTAATTAAAATTTTCATCATTATAATATATTTTATGGATTTTATAAACTGTTAATTATCCAGAATATAAAAACTTTAAGACATTTCAAATTGAAAACTATGGTTTTTAAATAAAAATTTTAATATATTTCATTAATTACTTTTTAAGTATACTACTAAAAGCTAGAAACAAATATAAATATGGATTATTATCTAACTATTGTTATAATAGTACTTTTTTATTTGATCCTCGGGATCTTATGAAATAGATGGATTAAGTATTTCTATTTTCACTTACATGTCCCCGAAATTAAACTCTGTTCAAGTACTTGGCAAAATTGCTGAGTGTATTTATAGATTTCCAAATGATTGAGTTTTCATTCTTCTTATAATTACTGTGTAAGTGTTCTGTAAACTGCAAAGTACTATGCAAATATTAGCTACTATTATTAGGCTCTTTCAAAAACATCTTCCAAGAAAATATGAAAATATACGTATATGCTCTAGTACATATCTATAGTTCAGCAAGGCATGCATTTTTGGACTGTACTACTTGTAGAGAGCTCATTGGTATTCAAATGCTTACCTTACACATTAATGCAGACTCTATTATTCAGGCTGCCTTAAAGAGTTTCAAGAAAGTAAAGGAAAATCTAGATTAGTTTTTGGAGTTTTTCAAATATAGTTCCAAACATTCTAGATATTTAGGGCAGAATAGTTTATATTGTGAAATTTGTATAATTTTTATGGTGATCTTTTGATTGTGTCATCTTTATTTTATACTTCATTTGCACTGGATTTTGCAGGTCATTTTATATATATATATATGTGTGTGTATACACACACACACACACACACACACACACACACACACACATATATATATATATATATATATATAGAGAGAGAGAGAGAGAGAGAGGTTTCAATATCTACCTAACAAAAGAGTAACATGCTAATTGACCATACCTTCGTGATGCCCACCAGCCAATCAGGAGTTAGTATGCAAATTAACCCAACAAAAAATGGTGGGTTAATTTGCATATGCAGACACTCAGTGGCCAGGGGTGGGGCGGAATACCTGCGTTGTCACCCCTGGTCGCTTCAGGCCTCTGAGAAATGTAGGAAGACAGAAAGGTGGCTCCGGGGCAGAAAAGCAGCTCTGGGCTTGAGCGGAAAGGCAGCTCCCGCCAGAGCTAAGGAGGTGCTGGCAGCCAGGGAAGGAAGGCCCATTCTGGCACGAATCTTCATGCATCAGGCTTCTAGTATATAAATAGATTTATACACACACACACACACACACATATATATATATATATATATATATATATATATACATATATATATATATGTATATATATATATATATATATGCACACACACACATATATATATATATATATATATATATATATTTCAATATATTTATTTTAGAAAGGAAGAGAGAGAAAGAAACATCAATGATGAGAGAGAATCATTGATTAGTTGCCTCCTGCATGCTCCCCCAGGGGATCTAGCACACAACCCTGGCACATGCCCTGACCAGGAATCGAACTGTGACCTCCTGGTTCAGAGGTAATTACTCAACCTCTGAGGCATGCTGACAGGACCGCATTCATATTTTATTTGAAAGAGTTCACATAGATATATTTCATAACAATAAGGCAACTAAGTTTTTTAACCATCATGATGTACTTGCCTATGCTGAGGAGGGCTCTTCTTAAGGCAGGGGAGTTTTTGCTTTTTTAGGAAACATGTCTGGAGAAAGACATGTTTTCTACAGAACAGCAGACATGGAACATGCAATGCAGAAAGTTTCCCATACCCTGAGAGAGTGCAAACTGTCATTGATTTGCAAAGTAATAGAAAAATAATTCAAACTGAGACAAATGAGATACTTAAATATAGGTGCTAGCATTTGAAGAAGAACATACCACATTAGTGTGATTATAAGATGGAGATAAGGGAAAGGAAAGGTAGAAGGAACAGGAGTGACGAGTTAAAACTTTTTTAAAAGTGAAGATTATGTTTAGGTTATAAATCTTCCATTTTGGCTATCCCATGGAGTGATTTGAGGGATAAATTTGTGTCCAGGTGCAGAATACATAACCATAATGCTAAGAATTTTGGCCCTATACAGTATGCAATTCAAATGTCAAAAAAAATGACTAAACACATTAAGAGGATTATTTGGGTAAATGGCCCATAGTTGGCTTTCTCCCAGAAAGGGGGAAGGAACACACAGGTAGGAATTTCTGTTTGGACAGAAGCTAGAAGGCAGAACATCTTGTTCAATGCCCCTGAGCACCTCCAGATGTATTAGTGATATTAGAATAATGAACTTGATAATAGTGGTGAAAAAAAAAGTCAAAGGTTCTTGAGCAATTTCAAACATTTTTCAAAGTATTTTTCCAGTGGTTACAGATTGGAAATGGGTATTCTTTTGTTGTTCTATCTCTTGCATACATTTCTATCTTCCAATCTGTTGTTGTTCTAACCAGAACCTTGTAATATACTATATTTTTTACATTAGTGTTCTTGCTCTTGTCTCACTTTGTTTCTCTGTCTGTGTCAGTTTGTTTCTCTCAGACATACAGTTTAGCATAAAAATTATGGTTTGAGATAAAGTTCAATATAGTTAATACAGATGATATAGAAATCAAAGATGTATTAAATAAGAGATGGATTGAATTTTGTTTTAAAGTAGCAGCTATGAAACTATTAAAGGAATTAATATAACATGCAGTAAACTAGAAAGGTTATACAGAGTGTACTCAGTGTATTTATTGGACAAAAATAAAAATAAATATTTATAGCCAGTTAACATGGTAGATGAATTATTTGAAAAATAAGAACTTAAATATTCTAAAAAAAGAGCAGATAAAATAATGTGGTCATTTTTGTTATTGGAAAACCAAGTTGAATCTTTGCTTTCTTTTACTATTCACACCTAACTTAATACTCTCCATAGAGCTAATTGATCATGAAGTTTTTTATGCATTTTTTACACCTTCCAGGAGAGTTGTTGATGTGATAATTCCCAGATAAAATTTAATGCTGTCATTTAGCAACTTCTAGAATCCACATATTGTCTAGATCCCCCAAGTTGGAATGAAATTTCTATTTCCCACCTTTATTGTTTGGGAATAAGTCCAAAAGAAAGAAGAGAAGTAGTCAGGCTGTACAGAATTAACAAACACTGAGACTCAACATACAGATGTGGGCTGAGAAATTAGCTTGTGTCTAATAGGGGATAAATGTATTTATATTGCTTTAATAATTATTTAACCAATATACTACTTTGAAGTTAAAATTTAATAAAAACTCAGTTGTGCCCTGACCAGTTTGCCTCAGTGGATACAGCGTCAGCCTGCGGACTGAAGGGTCCCAGGTTTGATTCCTGTCAAGGGCATGTACCTTGGTTGCGAGCACATCCCCAGTGGGGGGTGTGCAGGAGGAATCTGATCTATGTTTCTCTCTCATTGATGTTTCTTACTCTCTATCCCTCTCCCTTCCTCTCTGTAAAAAATCAATAGAATGTATTAAAAGAAAAAAAACCTCAGTTGTTGAAGTGTAGTTAGTAGTAGCTAAAAAATAATTGGTTAATGATAAATGACAGAAATTCATGTTAGAACATTACTAGAATTTTCCTTAGAAAACAGATTGATACTACTACCTTTAGATAAAAGAAAAGACTTGTGTTAATTTTATAATTCCTTTATAGGGAACATTATCGGAATTTGTGTAGGTTTTTTTTTTTACATAAATATTTTAGTACCCCAAATTGACAGCTGTTCTGTGTCTCTGCTTGCACACAGGTAGCACATTATCAAAATGGATAAGAAGTGTTTACTTGTCTTCTTTGGTTAAATGACATATTTGCTTACTATTCACTTAATTTATCTACTTAGTTTGATTTAGTATAGAAAGAATAAAATAGATATAATTTTATATCCTGAACTAGACATAAATATTTTTATATTTCCATAATTCCCAAGAAGAATAGTAAAATTCTCTCTCTCTCTCTCTCTCTCTCTCTCTCTCTCTCTCTCTCTCTCTCTCTCTCATCACACACACACACACTAAGTATTCCAATCATGAAGAAATTGTTTCTATTTTATCAAATGACTCATAATTCACTTGGGAGACCTTAAGAGTACCCTTTGAAATCATCATGAGTATGCCGTTAAATTATATAAATTGCTACATTAGTGCTAAAAAGAGCTTGATGCTGAGTTTTTAAAAATTGATTTCTATTGAGGTATTAGTTGGTATAATAGGAAATGAATAGGCTTCAGAGCAAAAAGGCTTAACCTGGCACTGTGACTTATTAGCTTTGTGGCATTTGGCTCTGAGCCTTGGTTTCCTCATCTATTAATGAGGACTTAACTTACAATATTGTTCTAAGGACTAAAGGTAATAGTTCTTTGAAGAGTGCCTGACAAATGCATCGTGGGCATTAAATAAATGCTTGCTTGAGTTTTGTGTTCTTTAGATGTATCCAGGGAACCACTGTATCAAAGAGACTCAGAATTTCTTAAGTCCAAAGACTCAGTTTTAATTCATCCACAAAGGACTGATAATTCTTCACAAAATAGATCATTTAAATGGTTCCCAATGGCAAAGTACTGGAAATGATAACCGGTGATGTTTGCATAGACAGAATGTTCTATCCCCTAAGAGAATATCTACTCAATAGACTTAGATCAACCATTTTCATGGTGAGTAAAGTGAGGAAAAGCAAGTTTCACAAAGCTATGATACCTGTTGATTTGTATGAATATATTTCTGAAGTGTCTTATATTTAATTCCAAAATTGTATTGTGACAAACTACATATTTATATATTAGATTTTCACAAAAATATATTTATCATTAGTTTATAAAAATAATCATTTTTAATAATCTAATCATATCATTAGACCTTTTCTCATTCTTTCAATACTACATGTTCTGTAATACATTAAAGAAGACTATAGAAAATTCAAAGAAAATATGCTCAAAGCCTTTGGGAAATTGATATTTGACTTCCTAAGTGTTCACACTGAAAGACCTGTCCATTTTATTGATTCTTATTGATAGATAGCAATCTTATTTGCTATAAAATAGAGTGTTTTAATATCTAATATTCATTTAATAGATATGTTTTAGTTTATTTTGTGACACCCAAAATATGTATATCAGAATAGTCTAAATATTAACTTTATTCAATCCATAAATATTTATCTAACAAAAATTAGGCCATCTTTAGACAGTCCCAAATTATTTTTCTATTTTCTCTAACTTTTTCTTTCAAACTTAAAAAGGCAGCAGAAGGCATAAAAATAATGATTAATATTATAGTCCCACCATATCCCTGTCTTTTTCAAACCCATTCCTAAGGTATTGTGTGTGGATATAGGGATATCCCTTGGGAAATGATGAGAGGAAACAGTAGTTGTCAGAGTCTATCAGTGAGGATTCTTGTCAGAGTCTATCAGTGAGGATTCTTTTTGACATGACTTAAATGGGCTTAAGTAATATGTAATTTATTACTTACATTGTTGGAGTACAAATGAAGGTGGGCTTCAGGATTGGTGGATACACTGGTTCAACTGGTGAAAAGGAGGACTTACTTTTATACTCTTATTCTGTGATCTGTAGCATCTAACTACTTCATTTTGGTTGGCCTCATTAATATGAGATGACTTCCAGGAGTCTGCAGTGCTGAATGAGCCTTTGATGAAATCCCATGGCAGGATGCAACTGCCCATTCCCTTGAATAGTAACGAGTAAATATCTGTTGAAAGACAATTTTCTGTGAGTCTCTCATGTTTTATACATTTTCTTAGAAAATGCATTAACAGTTATTTTGTTGTTATTGTTGTTGTTGAAGATTATTTTTTAATGTTGTTTGTATAGCAAACAACCTTGGTGGATATAGACTGTCTTTTTGAGCAGAGGGGTGATTTGTCTCCTGACCAGGGTAACAAATATAGTATTTCCCACCCACCAGGGCAAAGATAGTGCAGGATTGAGGATTGTCCTTTATAAGATTTGGTATTTCCTCAAATTAGCACTTCTCATCTGTGACATTGATCACTAGACCCACTGTGTGTGTGGCATTCACCAGAGTGTTCCTCATCTCCCTGATGGGGATTAGGGTGCAAGAGGAATAGACCTAGTAGGTCTTCATATCTCTGGCAGCATCTAAAAAAACACTGTGGCAGGCGAACTTTTAAATTGCAAGTAGAATAAAATATCAGAACTTTCACAGTTCGTTGCACATTCTAAAAACATTTCTAGAAAACTCGTTTCCCAGGAAATTAGACAACGTTGGGTTGCATATTGTTCCCAAACCAATTGCCAGCAGTAAGAATGGACTACAATTAGAAGGAGCATCCCCATGACTTGAGCTGAAGCCAATTCTCAAACTATAGATAGAAAAAAGTTCTGTTATTCAATAGATGGAAGAAGAATGGATTAGAATTTGGAGACTCAAATAAAATGTTAGGTTGGAGTTTAACAACCAAATAATGATGGCATCAAGAAAGGTTTTGTATAAGAAATACATGGGGATTAAGGCTTTTTTTTTTTACTTTGTGATAGGATTGGTGAGACAAGCCCAAAAGAATGCTGTTCTGTGTATTTCTAAGCCAGTTAGTAAAATCTTTTTTAAGGAAATGTGTTGATTATTATACCCTAATGCCCAATTCTGTTAATTTAATATCTGCAGCACATATATCACATGTTCTGTGTGTATCTCATTTTGCTCAGTTAATTTATTATTAATTTTAAAGATCTTTTTTCAGTCACAGAAAAACAGTAAATTCTCTTCAACTCTCAGAATTGGCACAGATGATAAGCCCTTTTTCTAAATCCTCACCTAAGGATATTTTCTCCATTGATTTTTTTTTAGAGATCAATGGAGAGGAGGAAAGAGAGAGAAACATCCAGGTGAGGGAGACACCTGGATTGGTCGCCTCCTGCACACACCCCAACCTGAGTCCAGGGATAGATCCTGCAACTGAGGTATATGTCATTGTCAGGGAATTGAACCCAAGACCCCTAGGTTCTTGAACTGTTGCCCTAACCACTGAGTTAACCAGTCAGGGATGATAAATTATTTAATAATGGGACTTATACTAATGCATAAATTTAGATTATTAGTTTTTGTGCTTTTTTAGTAAACCTTAAAGATGTGTACATAAACAATAAATGAATTCCACAGTTTTAGTAAAACAATCATATCCTACATTTATTTTTCACTACCAACTGACTTTAGTTTAACACCGGA
The DNA here is from genome assembly GCF_027574615.1 of Eptesicus fuscus. NCBI lineage: Eukaryota > Metazoa > Chordata > Mammalia > Chiroptera > Vespertilionidae > Eptesicus > Eptesicus fuscus. The sequence goes on along the minus strand of NC_072478.1, from coordinate 37,345,020 downwards.
GGATTTTCCTGAGAGTGTTGAAAATTAATATGGCACTTGACATTTAAATTTACTACTTGAGTGAAGTAACATAGCATTGTAGGGAACTGTTAACATGTAGTTCACAGAGTTACAAAAATATCTCATCTGCCCTAATGCTCAGTAATGCATAAGAAACATTGAAATTTCCCAGAAAGATAAAAAGAAGGGAATCTATAATAAGATGAAATTAAGATGCAAAATTATTTATTTGTTTACCTTATATTCTTTTTAAAAAATTAAATCTTCATTATTGAAAGTATTACATATGTCACCTTTTTCTCCCATAGACCCGTTCTAGCCCACCTCTGCCCCCGCCCCAGGCCTTCACCGCCCTATTGTCTGTACTCATGGGTTATGCATATACTAGTATGTATGCAAGTTCTTTGGTTGATTTCTTCCCACCCATCCACCCACCTCTTCCTTCCCTCTGAGATACTACAGTCTGTTCCATGCTTCTATGTCTCTGGATCCATTTTGTTCATCAGTGAATTTTGTTCATTAGATTCCACATCTGAGTGAAATCATGGAATACTTATCATTCTCTGACTGGCTTATTTTGCTTAGCATAATACTCTCCAAGTCCCTCCATGCTGTCTCAAAGAGTAAAATATACTTCTTTTTTTGCTGCTACATAGTATTCCATGGTATTAATGTACCACAGCTTTTTTATCCACTCATCTACAGATGGGCATTTGGGCTGTTTCCAGATCTTAGCCATTATAAATTGTGCATATATTCTTTCTGACTGATGTTTTGGGTTCCTTAGGATATATTCCTAGACATGGGATCACTGGGTCAAAGCGGCAGTTCCATATTTAATTGTTTGAGGAAACTCCATACTGTTTTCCATAATGGTTGCACCATTCTGCATTCCCACCAGCAGTGTACTCGGGTTCCCTTTTCTCCACATTCTTGCCACTTGTTGATGAAATGAAAACTATAATGAGGGGCCACTTCACGTCCACAAGGGTGTGTGTGTGTGTATATGTGTTTAGAGAGGAAAGGAAAGGGAGAGAGAGATAAAAACGTCAATGATGAGAGAGAATCATTGATTGGCTGTCTCCTGCAACCACCCCCCTTTCTGGGAATGAAGCCTATAACCTGGGCATGTGCCCTGACCGGGAATCGAACCATGACCTCCTGGTTCATAGGTTGAAGCTCAACCACTGAGCCAAACAGGCTGCACTAGGTATATTTTTTTTAATGGAAAATAATAAGCATTACCAAAGGTGTGGAATAATTTTAACTCTTGTACATTACTGTTGGGAATGTAGTATGTATCAATCACTGTAGAAGATAATTCAGCTGTTCCTCAAAAAGTTAAACTTGACCCAGCAATTTCACTCCTAGATATATACCCAAAGGAATTGAAAATGAGTACTCAAATACCTGTGCACCCATGTTCATGGCAGCATCAATCACAATAGCCTCAATGCTCACCACTTGATGAATGTAAAAACAAATAGTGATATATATACACAGTGGAATATCATTTACCCATAAGAATGAATGAGGGACCCCTACAATGTGGATAAACCTCTAGGACAATATACTAAGTGAAAGAAGCCAAAACAAAAGGTTACATATGATATGATTCTATTTACATGAAACATTCGGAGCTGATAAATCCATAGGGACAGGATGCAGAGTGGTGGTTGCCAGGGGCTGGTGGGTGGTGGTGGGCAAGTGGGGAGTAAAATGTGAATGTGTATAGGTTTCCTTTCAGGGTGATAAAAATGTTTTGGAACTAGACAGATGTAGTGGGTTAATAACATTGCAAGTACACAAAATGCCACTGAATTGTTCAATTTAAAATGGTTAATTTTGTTTTGTAAAATGTATCTCAATAAAAACTTTAAAAGTTTGTTCATTTTTTTTAAAAAAATAGTGCCACATTTCCATCAAGTAGAATATTCAGTAGCATAAACATGTGGCTTATAACTTGTTTTAACATATAACATAATATTTTTTAGAAACCAAATATAGCTCGATGTTATAATATTTATCATGTAAATGTTTAGTCACTGATTTCCGAATTCTTAATATAGCTTCAATTCATAACCTTTCAGCAAAAACTAAAAATTTTGTGATATTTATATATTCCTCTCTTTATATCATGCTAAGGAAGGGGAAAAAAATCTAATGTGAAACGATTTCAGCATCTTTCAGGGTAAATGCTTAACTGTTAAAAGGGTTTTTTGGGGTGTCTGTTTTCTTAATCTGAATGATAGCCCACATATTTCAAAATTAAATTGAAACTTCATCTACCAGGTTCACTTAGTCTATTCCAGTGAAGAACTTTTGCTTTAAAGGAGCTTTTGGCAAATAATAAATATTTAATTATCCAGCTTCTCTTTCAAGACAAGTAATCCAAATGACTCAAATTCATTTGTATTGAGACAGATTTTTTTTTCAAAACACAGCTATATTTGAAAAGATTTAAATTCCTGATTTAAGGACATTTCGAACAGTTGTCTTATAAGAAATCCTTTTTTTTTTTTTTTTTTTACAAGAGAGTTGCTATCAAAGGTTTGCAGTGCCTGTCCCCTTAACCTTTACAGTGACAATTTCAAATAATGGAACAAAAAAAGACCTTTATCTGTCTTGTCCAGGCGCTATTTAGGACCCAAAGTTCATTCTTGGCACATTCACTAAGGATAATGGATATCCCTGATGGCCTTTGACAATTATGTGGCATTAACATGAATGATGAATCACTAAATACTTAGATGCTGTTTATTTAGCGTGGATGATAAATCTCAATTTAAAAATATTCTTCTAAGTGTTAAAGATTACATTCGTCCTGTTTTGCTTGCTTAGATTGGTGGAGTTTTTCGACATTAAGCTCATATTTTTATTGTCACCAAGATAAGATATTTCAAGTACTTTTCCTTCACTGCTCTTCCTTAGAACATATTGATCCTTTATTTTCTTTTCCCTCTGCAGCCAGGATAGAGATGGGCCAGTTCACCCGTCAGAACATAAAGCTTCTATTTTTTCCTGCATAACCAGTGAGATAAGTGCTGGGTTCTGAGACTAAATTCTTAGTGACACAAATTAAATCCTTGAGCATTTATTGAGGAACTTGTTGCAAGTGCCTGTGAGCCAGGAATTGTAGCTAAAAAGAATAAGGCATACCGAAGCCAGAAATCAATGCAACATGAAGCCTGATATTCACACATAATTTCATGATTTCCAAGAGAAGAAAAAAGTAAGTTCCTTAATGCTTTACAAAATAAAGTGAAAAAAGGAAAATATTTCAAAGGGCAGGGTCATTATATTTGTCCATCCTGCACAGACATGTCCACCACAGAAAGCATGCATGTTCATATTTGAGTATTTACTTATTAGTGAATGTACGTTGAGCACCCACCAGGCTACAAGCTTAAGGGGAAATGAAAAGCAAGACATTGAACACTATTTGCACTGAATAGTGCTAATCTATATAGTAAAAGCCTAAGCAACCATTCCAGTGGAACGACCAGAACAACCGGTCGCTATGATGCGCACTGACCACCAGGGGGCAGACGCTCAACACAGGAGCTGCTCCCTGGTGGTCAGTGCGCTCCCACAGGGGAAACGCTGCTCAGCCAGAAGCTGGGCTCACAGCTGGCGAGTGCAGCAGCAGTGGTGGGAGCCTCTCCTGCCTCCACAGCAGCGCTAAGGAGCAGCGAGCCAAGCGGTAAAGAGCAGTGAGCAGGCTGGCGGTAAAGAGTGAGGGATCATGTACTACGAGTAGGCCAGGCTGAGAGATCCCCCTACCCCCAGTGCATGAATTTCGTGCACCGGGCCTCTAGTAAATATACAAGATGCTTAAAGTGATTTGAAGGTAAATTACAGGGTGTGTGATAAAACAATATCCCTGGAGCTCTAATTTAGGTTACAAATACTAGGAAGTCCTCTCTGAGCAACTAATAGCTGAGCAGATACTGGAGGGATTAACAGGACTCACTTAGGTAGTGAATGGTGAATAGAACCCTTCCAGCAGGGTGAATGAGCAGCAGGTTGGAGCTCTGGCAAAGGAAAGAGTGTTTGCAACCTGGAGATCCTTTTGAGGAAACTAAAGAAAGAAACATGTCTTATGTGTAGTGAGCAACACAAGACAGGACAGGAGCAGTGCACAGGAGCTTAGGAAGTTAGAAGGTTCTATGCTTTGAAAAGCACATTTTAATCTTCATCTGTCAGTCCTTAAATCTCAGCAAAAGTTTGACATAAATACACCGATTGGAGTTATCAGTATTAGTGCCAATGCAGTATCAAAGGATTTCAGGATGGCTGAAGCTTTCCTCACTTAAAAATACTTTATAATTCTACCCATTTTGGAAAAAAATCTAACATATACACTTTATCCTGTGAAAGATTAATATGACCTCATGTGGATATAATGATATGGGAGGCAACGATACAGAAAGGAAACATCCCTGATCTAAATTTAGGCCATAGATGAACAAATAATTAACTAAAATCTCTGTGCATGTCCACTAAAATCTAATGAATAATAAGCATCAATTGTTCCATATAACGGATTAGTAAAGGGTATACAGATCCCATGGAAAACCAGAAAGCACTGTGATTCTAGCAGGCCAATTGTCTGTATTTCACTAAGCCTGGTTTAGATTCTCAAAGTCCCTAGTCCCTTCTGTTTCCAGCCATGGAACAAATAGAGGAGTTTCAGGTCAGTGAAGTGTTCCTATTCTTAGAAATAACTGGTGATTATAAGCAGAGACAGGGTTACCTTCATTGTTCAAGGAGACTGAAGGGCAAATGTTGAAAGGAATACATGCTGCAAGCTTTGTAGACTAATTTATTATTTTTAAATGGTTTCATTAGTCACAGACATGAGCATATTATTTACACTTGAATAAACTTGCCCTTTTAAAATTGAGAAGGGAATTATATTTAAAAGATTTTGTTACATAAAACAAAAATTTTCTTTTAACGAAGTTATTTTTATCTATAAAATGATTATGTGCAGTTTGTGTGTTTCCTAATTTGGAATTCAGATAATTTAATGATGACAATGATGATGGTAATAATAATAATAATAATAATAACACCTCTTACACTTACTAAGTTGAAGCAGATGGAAATAGAAAATCCAAGCTGCTGTTCAGCATATAATCACTATGCAAATATGCCAACAGCTTGTATGATTTTTCAAACTATTATCTCAAGAGCAACAAACCATTGTATTGAAAAGTTGAGAAAGCCAGCACAGAATTTGGGGCCATTTATAGTTAATTCAACAATGTTTAAAATAAATCCACCATTTTTAAAGGATACAAGGAAGAAAAGGGAAGCTTGGTGGCCTGGAGATGATGTTTGGCAACATTTCCTAAATAAGAGTCGTGTGTGTGTGTGTGTGTGTGTGTGTGTGTGTGTGTGTGTGTGTGTGTGTAAGAGAGAGAGAGAAGAGAGAGAGAGAGAGAAAGATACAGTGTATTTTCTGACCTCATCCTTATAATTTAAACCACATTGAGTCTCACTTAACTTAAATATGTCTACCATCTACCTCTCTTTTTCTCTATTTCCCATTGCAGCCATATTTCTTGGAATAAAAGGTTGAAAAGGAACTTTCAATTTCTCACCTTTCTTATTCTTTAGTACCTATTGAAATTCATCCATTAATTTGTTTAAAAATATGCCCTGGCAGGGGTGTCTCAAGGTCTCAATGTTAGCGTATTGGCCTGCACACTGAAGGGTCTCGGGTTTGATTCCTGGCCACGTGCAAGTACCTGCATTGCAGGTTGGATCTCTAGTCCCGGTCAGGGCCAGTGAGGGAGGCAACCAATTGCTATGGCTCTCTCTCATATTGATGTTCCTCTCTCTTCCTCTGTCTCTCTCTCTCTCTCTCTCTCTCTCTCTCTCTCTCTCAATCCTTCTCCCTCCCTCTCTTGCACTCTCTCTATAAAGTAATGGAAAACATATCCTTGGGTGAGGATTAGCAAAAAAAAGAAAAATTAATTTTAGAAAAGTAATTTTTTAAAAAATATTAATGGAGCCCACATAATTTACTGTGGACTGAAGATTCCATGGTGAATAAAGTCAAGTACAGTGTCTGTTCCCATAGAACTCCATCTAATGGGGACCGTGGATATTAGATGCACGTTACAAGGAAGAGAGTAAATGTTTTCAACTATAATAGTGTTATTTGATCTATCAGGAATTAAAGAGATGTCATTGAGAAAGAATGCTGAATATAAAAGAAATATAAGTTAACAACAGAAGATTTATTTGAAGAAGAAAGCTAATGACAAAAATAAACGTGGAGTGTACATAGGGCAAAGATGAGGGTGGTTAATGTTGAGAGACATGGAAGAACAGGGGTCGATAGTGGTATATTGGAACCAGGCCACACAGGTTAGTCAATTTTCTCTTATTCCATAAGAAGCTTTGTTTATGTCTTTTAAGGAACCTGGGAGCATGATTATAGTTTCATTGTGGAGGTGTAACGTGTTCCACACTGTGAAGAAAAATTGGCAGGCTGGGGGACAGAGTCCTTACTATTGTCTGCAACAGCTCTTGCCTGGGAAGCTGGCTCACTTCTCTTCCTGAAACCCAAAGGAAGTCTTTCACTCCCAATATTACTGGAACACAGTGTTTGTCTTCCTCTTGATTCTCTCCTAGGATAGCTTCCATTGCCATTCTACTCACTCTGTGAATGCTTTCACTTATCTTGTGCTTCATCTTCCCTTGATGTGCTGATGACTGTGAAAAATACGTCCTCAGAGGAAATGTCCTTCCCAAGCACTTCAAATACAATGTGTTAGAAATTGCACCACATACTTCCCCCTCAATGTCAATGCTTTTTCTGACTTTCCTATCTTTGAATGACTTCATTGTTCACATAAAGTAGAATTATTTTTGAAACCACACTCATCCCACGTACCTAATAAATAACCTTTGCCATCCATTCCACTCCCTAATTTGCTCTGAAAGCCTCCAACTACCCCAGTTTTCGCTGTAAGTAATGTTTGGCCTACCATCACCTTTTCCGTGAACATAACCAGATAACATACTGTTCTTTGCTGTTACCCCTCTGAAAACTGTGCCACTAGTAGTTGTCATGGAGGACAAAGAGAATCACCATCTCGTCTCTGTTTAAGGCATTAGACAACTTCCTCTGAAGCAGAACCTAACTCATCAGAGGGGCCCTTCCTTCCTGACCTCTGCAGTCACATCTCTTGGTAAATAGGTCATATTTACTTTGAGAGAAAGAGTCTTTGTTTTGCTTATTTGTTTGCTTGCTTGTTTTAATAGTAAGAAAGTCCTAATGTATTCAGAAAGGAAACATATTTTTGATGATTTCAAACAGGAAGGAAGAGGGAGAGAGAGAGATAGGAAACATCACCGATGAGAGAGAATCATTGATTGGCTGCCTCCTGCATGTCCCACACTGGGAATCAAGCCCAGAACTGGGGTTTGTGCCCTTGACCAGAATTAAACCCGGGACCCTTCAGTCCGCAGGCCAATTGCTCTTTTTGAGCAAAACCAACTAGGGCAAGAAACAGTAATTTTAGACTGTGTTGTCATACTCCGGAAAGAGGATTCCCTCAATTTCTAAGGGAACTAGCCTCTTTCAGTAACTCAGATTATAGTAAACTTTTAGGAATCTAAAAAGACCTTAAAAAGCACTAGTCCAAACCTCTCCTATTACTATCCTATATAATAAAAGCCTAATATGCTAAGTGTCCAGTCATCTGGTTGTCCATTCAACCAATCAAAGCGTAATATGCTAATGATATGCTAAGGGCACTCAACCACTTGCTATGATGTGCACTGACCACCAAGGGGCAGACGCTCCAACCGATAGGTTAGCTTGCTGCTGGGTACAGGCGATCAGGACTGAGTGAGGAAGGCCAGAAACTCCATGAAGCCCTTCCTCGGTCCCACCCTGGCTGGCCAACCTCCCTGGCCCTGATTATGCACTGGTGGGGTCCCTTGGCCTGGCCTACACCCTCTCACAATCCGGGACCCCTCAGGGGATGTCGGAGAACCAGTTTTGGTCCGATACCTCAGGCCAGGCCGAGGGGCCCCACTGGTGCAGGCTTCTAGTGAGAAATAAAAACACTGAGAAGTTAAGCAACTTTGAAATTCTAACAGTAAAGGATTTGGGGGAATGTAATCACTAGCTATTTATCCATATAGTTAAAGTCTTCAAAAGCATCAGTAATTTAGATGAAACTGTCAATTCAATATATGCTAGATGCAGTAGGGTCTTAATTGAATGCCTGCTTGAATTATATTCAATTATATTGATGTTTCCCTAATATGTGCTGCAATGAACACAACAAAATCTTCCCCAAACTTGAACTTTTTCCATGTTGTTAAAAGACCCTGGTTTAATTATCTTTCATTTAAAGTTATACTTTAGAACTGCTGCTCATGACTGCACACTGATTTCACTTGCATTAAAGAAATCTGATTACCTTGAATCATTTATATATATTTATAAATCATAAATGGTGCTTTTTTATATATGTATTTGGAACTAATTGTTTTCATGAATTCAGAGCTCAACAGTATAGAAAGCAAGTTTTGGAATGGAACAAACAAATGGTACCAGAAAATATTTTACAGTTGCTTTCATAATCCATTGTGTCCTTCATAATCTAATGCCATTTGAAATTGAGCACTGATGCAGATGGCAAAAAAATAATTTTGGGCATTATATCCTAGATAATATAATTTTATTTTGCTTCATTTTATTTCAGAGGAATATATCTGAATATACACATAGATACAAATGTAACTCCATAATAACATATAAGTTATCTTATTGTTTTGCCAATCTACATCAATATTTAAGAAATTGTTCTTTTTTTTTTTTCCTTTTGACAATAGGAGAATAATATCAACAGTGCCATTAGCATTGTTGCTCAGCGAGGAACACTTCAAAAATTGATAACCAAAGTGGTGTTGCATTCAATAAGGTATCCTATATAATAAAAGGTTAATATTCAAATTGTCCCCTTGACCGGGAGTTTGACCAGGTGGTGGTTCTGGCCTGCCAACTGCCCATGGCCCCTCCACCTGGCCGGCTAGGCCCAATCGGCCCTGATCGGGGCAAGCCAGCTGGACCCGACCCGTGCATGAATTCATGCACCGGGCCTCTAGTTATATATAAGGGGATTGACACAATGCTGGAAAGGTAATATGTACTCATCAAATGATAATTATTTTTTCTTTACCGATAGAAAGAATGTTTTATGGATGTTAATCAGTAGCATACTTTATGAAAGAGAAGCTGAAATTGCCTGCTTTGTCTCATTACATTGCCTCCCTAAAAAATGTATTAAAAAAAGAAAAAAAAATGGTGTCAATTATGGAGAATATAAGAAATTAAGATTTTTAAATTAAATGAACAGAATTATCTCCTAATGGTTTACTTTATTATTAAAAGTTCTTGAGAATAATTGGTTGGGACTTATAAAAGTCTTTATTAATATTCTTGTTATTAAACAAGACACAGATGAACTCTCTTATACATTCAGCTAGTTGCTATATGAGCTAGAAGGTAGAACCTCTGTTCCGGAATTTGAAAACTAGCTGAACAATAAAATAATGTGCTTGAAGTGATAAGTACTGTGAAAAGAAACAATGGCATTAATTGTGTGGTCAGACTGGAGTTTTGACTGTCTGCCACTACTCTCCTGCAAAAGCACAGGGTGTGGCCACTTCTCACTTGGTACCAACTCAACCTTGGCTAGAAAAAGACATTGTGTTTCAATAAATGGGTGGAGGAAAAAGTAGCAGAGGTTAATTTGGTGCCTTGCCTCTGTTTTCAGAATTTAAAAGCATGGCAACCTTCATACTGGGAAACACTTTAATTAGTTTGAACCAGGAGGCAGAGTGAGGCATCCCTGAAACATACTATCTCTTATGTAATGTACATATCTTGCTTACTTAAAGCTTTCCTGCTTTCTCTACTTACAATTCTTCAAAGCATCATTGGCAACAAGACCAGTAGTTACAAATTTACCAAGATCATTGTAATTTTATGGACTTTGGTCTGCAGATATGATGAGCAAATCAATTTGAGGTTGTACCCCAAGATTAAGACAAATAATTTATCTTAGAAAAAGCTAGAAATTAGTAGTTATTATTAAACTAGAGGCCCAGTGCATGATTGAATCATGCACGTGTAGGGTCCCCTACACGCTTTCACTTTCGATCATGGGGGAGCTGGGTGCCTGTCCACTGGTGCACCAGGCCTTTCAGAAGCCTTCGCCGCGGTGAAGGCTTCTGAAAGGCCTGGTGCCTGAGCGGACAGGCACCCAGCTCCCACGCTTTTGCTTTTGATCGCGGGGGAGCTGGGTGCCTGTCCGCTGGTGCACCAGGCCTTTCAGAAGCCTCCGGTGCAGCGAAGGCTTCTGAAAGGCCTGGTGCCTGAGTGGACAGGCACCCAGCTCCCCCGCTTTTGATGATCCGTGGTGGGATGGGAGCTCGCTGCCCCAGAGGCCCCTTCTGTGCCACAGCACAGCCATGGCACAGACGCTGAGCTCGAGCCGCCGCTGGCGATGCGAGCTCAGCATCCTGCCGGCCCAATCGGCCACCCCGGCCACCCCGAGTCCCACCCCCCCGCGCCTCCTGGCCAATCGCGGGCATAGCGAAGGTACGGTCAATTTGCATATTTGTCTATTATTAGGTAGGATGTCTTTTGAATTATATTTCTTAATAGTGTAAATAAATATAGGAATGGAAAGTAGGACTATTTCAACATAATTAATCATTCCTTTATACTTATGAAATAATATAACAATCACATTAGCATTGAAATATTGAAATAATTTCATATGTTTTATCCAAATATGTGTGTTTATAGATTTGGATATATATATATATAAATATATATCATATATATTATATATATATAATTTTTATTTATACATAGATTATAAATCCATAAATGAATAGCATTTAGAGGATAACAATTTTAAAATAGCTTCATGTGGTACATTATTCCTGAGATAGGTATCTAAATAATTTACTTGTGAAATCACTGTGATCTGTGATTACCATCTAGTGGCCATGTCTTTGAACTGCAAAAACTCAGTGCTAATGGAGACTCTCAGGGGGCCTATTTAGTCACATCAACCCATTTTATTGATGCATGTCACATATTAACTATTATGTAACATAAGTGCAAACACATATCTTATAAAAAATTTTGCACAAAAATGGGTGGTCTTTGCATGAAGGTGATTGGAATAGGGCAATTGGAAAAGACTGTAATTTTTATATGTAATAAAATCAAAATTGGTTGAAAGGAGAACAATATGTTTAAGTTGAATTAATTGCAAATTATAGGGCATACAAACAGAATAAAGTCCCATACAACTTTGGCAATATAGTTTTCCAATACTAACATTTATAATTTGACTAGTTGAGAAATAAGTAAAGTTACATTAATATTTGAAGGTCGGATTGAATACCATTAATTTATGATAAAGAACAAGAGAGATAAATTTTAAATTTTACAAGAATACAATAATGTGGATAGTAGTTAGGTACGTTGTCATGGGAGAAGATGCATTGGGAACTGTTTGTAACAATTTATGAAATATGAATACTTGCATTTGAGTGGTCATTGGGGAAATGTAAAAAAAAGGAAATAATTTGTAAACTTTGTCAAGAAAGAGGTATAACTATGTCATAAATTTGGTGGAAGAGATCAAATAAAGGCATCTTTAAGGTTTTGATTATGAAGAACTAAGAAATAATGGTGTCTTTAAAAAGTATTGGGGAAATGAAGAGTGATTATTATAGGCTCTTATAATAGGATATCAATCTCTTAAGAACTGGACAGAATTCTAAGGAATTATTCTAAATTATGTCATGTAATCCTCCCAACCATCCCTCCATTTTTAAAGTGGGAAGGGATCAGGTCTAAAGATATTATATCATTGTCCCAGGATGTTACAGCTAATAAATGGCATCATTGGCATTTGATACTCATACCCATGTGATTTTAAAAGTATGTATTATTTTCTCTTCTCTATGAAATGTTTCCAATTGTTTAGCACCTTGACAGACATTCTTTTAACTAAGTTAATGTGAAGGTCCTATAGTATGTCCATCTATTAAAAATTATATAAAACTGTATAATTAGAGTTTAAACGTGTGTAGTTAACTGGGTTGTTTTCTATTAAAAACTAGAGGCCCGGTGCACAAAATTCGTGCACAGAGGGGGGATTACCTCAACTCAGCCTGCACCCTCTCCAATTGGGGACCCCTTGCAGGATGCCTGACTGAAATTTTAGGCTGATCCCAAGGATCGGGCCTAAACTGTCAGTCAGACATCCCTCTCACAATCTGGGACCACTGGCTCCTAACTGCTCACCTGCCTGCCAGCCTGATCATCCCTAACTGCCCTTTCCTGCAGGCCTGATGTTGCCCCCAACTGCCCTCCTCTGCTGGCCAATTTGGTTCTGGTTGGTCAGTTCCTAGGCCAGCATCAAAAGCTCCACCTCCTAGGCAGCCATTGGCTCCTCACAGCACCCAGATTTGGTTCTCATTGGTCGGTTCCTATGCCAGTCAGCGTCAGAAGCTCCGCCTCCTAGGAAGCCATTGGTTCCCCATAGCACCCACCTTTGGTTCTGATTGGTCGGTTCCTATGCCAGTAAGCATCAAAAGCTCCGCCTCCTAGGCAGCCATTGGTTCCCCACAGCACCCACCTTTGGTTCTGATTGGTTGGTTCCTATGCCAGTCAGCATCTCCAGGCTTATCTCTGGGCCTGATCAAAGAAGCGGGGCTTAACAGCAGCCCCACGTAGGCCGGGAGAGAAAGAAAAGCCTGGCTGCTGGCGAAAATCAGAAAGAAAGAGGGAAAGAAAGAAAGAGGTAAGTACGCTGATCAACAGCTTCCACTGAGGCTACAGATCAGACCCTGACTCACTTTCTGGGTCTCAGCCACCTGGGCAGTCAGTGTTGGGTCAGCAGGCTGCAGCTGGGCAACCCAGCGCTGACTTCCTGGATGGTCGCAGTGTTTGGTCGCAGGCTCGGCCCCTTCCCAAGCCTAAAGCCTCAGCAGAGGCTTTAGGCTTGGGAAGGGTGCCCCTCCGATGGCTGGCTGGGAGTGACCTGGTTGCCCAGGAGGTTCCCGGGACCCAGGTATGTATGCAAATTAACTGCCATCTTTGTTGGGTTAATTTGCATACTCACTCTGATTGGCTGTGGGCGTAGTGGAGGTACGGTCAATTTACATGTTTCTCTATTATTAGGTAAGATAGGATATACTTGTGCTGAAAAAGAAACCTAAAAAGGATCAGAATTAAAAATATAGAAACATCTATATTTATATGCAGAATTTTTTTTTTTTAATTGCACCATTGTGATAACTAAAGAATAGTTTGTTAAAATCTTCAGTGCATGGTAAACATGTGATCCTCTGGTCTATAATTAAACAGACAGTTTTACTACATTGATCCAACCTGCCTGGTACTCAAGGGAGAGACAGACAGAGGCTGCAAACAGACATTACATAGTGGTCTCACTCAGTTCAATCTATGCCTATTTCTGATTCATCATGTTTATTGGTAATAATGCCTTTTATTATTACTTATTTTGGAGTTAAGATAGGTAAACTCCAAAAATATCTTAATAATAGCTAGTCTATACTTATTATTAGGTACACTAATATATTAATAAATAATTATTAATTATTAAGGGCATACTTATTATTATCCCTTCATTTAAAAAAGTGTCCGAGTTGGGACAATAAATTACATTGTCACCATAGATCAGACGTTCTTAGAGACATGTTGGGCTGGTAAAACTTATGGACCCTTTTTAAAATAATGTTTTAAAATGGGTAACATAAAATTATAAAGGGAAGCAAACATATTAAAATAGAGTTACTGAAATATTTTTAAAAATCAAGGTTGTGATGTAGTAATTATTGTGCTCCTTTACTAATTCACTCAATACCAATATCTATTGATTCATTTAGCAACTACTATAATTTAAAGAAGGGATGATTGAAGAATATTTCAACATAGCTGCATCAACTTCAATGTGAAATAAAAATATTTGCAATTTCTACTGATGAAGAAATTTCCAGTCCTACTAATTTTGTATTTTATGGCCTAAATTCATTCTTGAATGAAATCCTAAATTTTGGTTCTCTAAAAATTGACAAATATTTTATCCTAACCACACACATCTAACCAGTTAAGAACCCCTAGATACACTACATTGCTGGAATATATACCTTTTCCAACCCTAGAGTTGAGCTCCTTAAGCTTACAAATTATATTTATCATTGTCTCTTTCATAACAAATATAAAGTATAACACATTATACATGTTTAATAAATGGATGTAGGAATGCATAAATAATAAAGCCAATGAAAAAATTGAAGATGTGAAAAATTAATCAAGATAATTGCATAATAGTGCACATAGTATTGAAAAGTTTCCAGATGCAAGCCTTACCTAGTAATGTGATATATCATAATATCACAACAAAAATGAATTTTACATAACCAGAGACTTGTACTACAGCCCACTTTGGGGGGATATTTATGGCCTTTTGATGTCCTGGGTGACTTAAACGATGGCAGAGGCTGACGTATTTCATAGAGTGACATCTTGGGAATCCACAGTATTGTGAGACTGAGGATATTGAAGCCAGGTCAAAGGACTATTCTGACAAAGGGAAGACTATGATTCTTTGTTTTATCTCTTCCAACTTCCAACTTCCAGTCCTACCCCCAAATTCAGAAGTACACTCTGAAGGATTTAGACAATGGAATCAGTGAAGTTGCTCTGCCTCTTTGATGTTTATTCTTTGCTTGGCTGTCTTTGTTCTAGAGATTTCTTCACATCTTCTCCATAGGAGCTCTCAGCAGCTCTACAGCTGGATGCTTTTGCACCTCCCTAGTCTGCCATCATGGGTTAAAATGCATTAAAATGATAAGATATGTACAAAATGCATTTTTGCTTCTCAACTACAAATATATGGCTATCATTGGTATTTCCACAGGTAGGGGTAGGAGAACATCTGGAAATTTATGATATAAAGAGAAAAAATTGAGCTGAATTTCTAACAAGAAAACAAGTGTCCTTTAATGTCTCAGCTGGGTGTGGGTAGAAATACATTCTAATTCTGCCTGGACAAGCCATTGTAAATACTCTGGCCCTGCACAGGGCAGTGGCATTGGTTCAGCTTGTCAACAATGATGATCTGAGAGAACACTGTCCAAATGATGTGGGTGCAGGGAGAGAGCAGGAGATCACAGAACATAATGAGAGGAAGGCCCAGTGAAGAAAAGACAAGATTCGGTGCTCAAGGTGTTTAATGATAAAACATACCCCTTTATAATGAACTAGAGGCCTGGGGCATGAAATTCATGCTTGGGTAGGGTCCTTAGGCCTGGTCACGATCAGGGCCTATCAGGTTCCACACCTCCCTGACTCCCCGCTTCCCTGCCTCCCCATCTCCTCCTTCCCTCGCTCCCTCAGCACCCTGCTGCCACTGCTGGTCACCCGCCATGTTATATGCCCCCTGGTGGTCAGCACACATCATAGCAAGTGATCTAACTCCTGTTCTCCCGGTCGAACTCCCAAGGGGTCACTTTGCATATTAGCCTTTTATATATATAGATGATCTCAGCAGGCCTTGAGTGATGAATATATTTTCTTTATAACTATATTAGTAATTTGCATTTACACTGTTAATACCAGGAAAATAAGCTATTTTAGGCAGTAATTGGTGATATTATTATTATTTTTATCTTTTATTGAATTTATGGGGTAACATTGGTTTAATAGAATTATCTAGGTTTCAGGTGTAAAATTCTATAACATATCATCTATATAGTGTATTGTTCCTTCACCAACCCAAGTCAAGTCCTTCACCATTTATCCCCCCTTTACCCTCTTCTAACTCCTCCCACCCCTTTCCTTCTAGTAATCACCATTATGTTATCTGTGTCTAAGAGCATTTTCTTGTTGTTGCTAATCCCTTCATCTTTTCACCCAGTCTCCAAAAAGAAGATAAAACAGAGTGACTTTATTGATAGTGACTGAGGGAGGCTGCTTTGGATAAGGTTGGGGGTAAGCAGACATTTTTGAATAAGTGACATTAGAAATAAGACTTGAATGATGAGAAAAAGCCATGCTATGAACAGTTGTTAAAGGAGCATCCCAGGCGGAGGGATGGCAGATGTAAAGATTCCGGGACTGGGAGAAACATTGTATGTTTGTGTAATAGAATATATGTCAGAGCAGACAAAACATGTTTTAGTAAGTGGGAGAATCTTAGCGGTAGGCAAAGCCAAATCATATAGGGTCTCCTAAGCTTTAGTAAGCACTTTTGATTTCATGGTAACTGTAATGAACTCATTCACTAAGTGTCTCTAAATAAAAAGTGCAGGATTTGCATTAAGTTTAGAAAAGCCTATTTTGGATCTCTGTGGAGAATGGACATTAGAAGGATAAGTGGGAGCACTGGGGAACCTGGTGGGGACACCATTGTCATTGTCAGGAGAGACAGTGATAGGATTAAAGGGGGTGGGAGTGCCCTTTTCTGAAAGCGCAAGAAAAAATTGATGTGAGCAAGTGGAGGGAGCATCCAGATTTCTAATTTTTAAAGCCAATTTTGGCAGCCTTCTCTGATGAGCTTAAGTATTTGCTTCCTGTTCCTAACTAAATCTTTGGCCAGAGCCAATACAACACTTCTTTCTAAGAAGTTATGTTATGGCTGAGTAGTATTCTGTTGTGTATGTGTACCACATCTTCCTTATTGAATCCTCTATGGCAGGACACTTTGGTGGGCTCCATGTCTTGCTAGAAATACTGCTATTTGCGGCAACATGGATGGACCTTGAAAATACTATCCTAAGTGAAATAAGCCACTTGGGAGAAGCTAAGAACTAAATGATTTTGCTCATATGTGGGATATAAAACTCGAGGACACAAATAGCTGTGGGGCAGTTGCCAGGGTGAAGGGGGTGGGGTGGAGGGTGCCTATTAAATGGTGATGGGAAAAGATTTGACGTTGAGTGGTGGGCACAGTGAAACATACAGATTTTGTATCATAGAAATCTACACCTGAAGCCAGTATGCTCCTAATAACCAATGCCACTCCAATAAATTTATTTTTTTTTTAAAATCTACATTATGTAGTTGTTAAAACCAAGTTCTGAAGCCAGACTACTGGCATATAAATTCTGGCTCTGCCTGTTAATAGCTGTGTAACCTTGAACTCCAGTTACTTGAATTCTCTGTGCCTCAGTTTCCTCAAATAAAAGAAAGGATACAAATTATGTTGCCTCTAAGAGAGTTTTTAAAGATTAAATAAAGATAAGGCCCTTATAATAGGGGTGGACACATAGTAAGTACATGATACACATTCATTTTCTTGTGACTATTCCTAAACTGCAGTGTTATCTTTTAAAACCCACTGTCTTTTAGAATACATATTCATTATAAATTATTTATAGAATTTTCCCCTCATGCTATGTTGTGAAGAGCTCTCTCCAGTTATTAAAGGGGACAATCATTGCCTAACTGAATAAAAGAAGATAGAATGAGAAACCAAGGATTAGTGGGAAGCTATAATTGGACAGTTGAATGATGACAGTTTAGTTCCTTATGGAATCCTTATTAATACCATTTGGAGGTCATGCAGTGAACTCAAAAACACTACAAAGTAAGAACCCTGACCTGTATGTGTTGGAAGTCAAGTTGTCATTGGAAACTCTTATCTTAAAAGGATAATGTCTCCCCACCCCCTTGCACAGTACATTTAAGGTTATTTTAAAAAGTATTCCTTTGTATTATATTCCTTTTTAATTTACATTTTTAGTCAATTTAGTAAATCAACTAGCACTCTACATGTGAAATCATAGAATTATTAGCAGATCTAAAATTTTTAGAATAAAAAAATTGATATATAACCAATATATTAATAAAAATGTCAAGTTCCTAATGCATAACTAAATGAAACAAAACCATTTCAGTCCTGGCTGGTTTGGCTCAATGGATAGAGTGTCAGCCTGCAGACTGAAGGGTCCCAGGTTCAATTCCAGTCAAGGGCACATGCCAGGTTGCAGGCTCGAGCCCCAGTACGGGGTGTGCAGAAGGCAGCCAATCAATTATTCTCTCTTATCATTGATGTTTCTATCTCTCTCTCCCTCTTCCTTCCTCTCTGAAATCAATAAAAATTTAAAAAAAATTTAAGAACCCATTTCATTATGAACCTGGAAACATTACAAAAGAAGTCACTAAACAAAGCATATATGAGATTCAGCAGATCCAGACCTGCTGAACAGGCCTCACAGTTGCACTATTTGGTATTTTTCTAAAAAGCACAATGAGAACCTTGATGCTAGATTGTTTATACTCCACAAAGCCTCCCAGCTAAAATAGAATAGAATTATTTCACCTCTAAAGCCATATAACACAATTAAAAATTTAAAAACAAAACAGATTTTATAGGTGAGAACATAGTGTTTTGGGTGACTGCTTTGACAGAAGTATTGGTTCCAGAACAAGAGAGTAAAAGTGCCTTTCTGTGATTTGGTTGAACGCTATCTGACATCACAGTTGAGAATGGTTGTTCATACAAGGAGACTGAGTAGGATGATAAAGTCGCTAATCATCATGTTAGTATGAGAACTGAAGAGCCATTACCTTCAGATAATTAAAGGGTTGGGATGTAGAAGAAAGGACTTATTCTTTTAGCTTTGAATGAAAATTATAGGAAGACTCAAAAAGAAAAGGTTTTTCAAGCATAAATAATTGCTCAAAAAACATGAGAAAGATTAGACTACAGAAATTCTTAAGTTATTTTTTTTCCTTTTTTTTCCTCCTTAGTTATACTATCTATTCTAGAAAAAGGCTACGTTACGTTACAAGGATGTCTAGTTACAAAAAAAGAAAATTTGCTCAAATTTTTTTAAGTGACTTAATTTTCTTGTTTGTGTCTCAAAATTTGCAAATAGTCTCCTAATCTCACATGTTGCAAAACTGCATGTAAATCCTGACCTAAGCAATTTCTCACAAAGGTTAAAGGTTAACTAAGAGATATTTCAGCATTCTGGAAATTATCTGTTGCAAGCTCAGGTGATACATTAGTTCATTGAGAGTTGATCTTATTTAATTCCCCAAAACAACAGTGTGATATAATTTAAGAGATTCTATTTGAACAACTACGCATTCTTACTATCTTTCTAAGGAAGAAGGACCCAGGGTTATTAGTTCAAAAAATGGAGTAGTACTAGAAAACCAAGCATTTAAAAAATGATGACTTTATTAATTTTAATGCTACATTGCATTGATTCATAACAGGTATGTCGCACAAAGTAAAACAAGGACAAACTAACATCAGCCTTCAGTCTTTTAACAAATGATTATTATTGTAACTCAATGAAATAAACATATTCACTCTTTTTTACAGGCATAATAGCACAGGATCACAATAAGAAATTATATTAGTAGGCCTGATTCATTTACTTATTCATGGGTTTAATAAATAGAGGTTCTAGCTTGTTTCATTTTCATTTCATTCAAATTTATATTTGCCCTTCCACAAATTTATTTTGCTGAATACATTTATTCTTCTGGTCAAGTTGACAAAAAGGCTCCTTGGTGCATTAGAATTTTAAATGGTATTGAGTCATGCAGGTAAATAAAAATAATTAAAATGAATACTTTATCATCATCCAAATGCAAACTAGTACTACACAGAGAAAGTCAATGCCATCTCGCCCCATTATTTACTTCACAGTTATTAATTGTATGGATATACATCATAGTAAAGAACGAGAATTGTTGATATCAGTTCTGTGAATTGAAAAGACAAGTATGCACTTC
This sequence comes from Eptesicus fuscus, assembly GCF_027574615.1. Classification (NCBI taxonomy): domain Eukaryota; kingdom Metazoa; phylum Chordata; class Mammalia; order Chiroptera; family Vespertilionidae; genus Eptesicus; species Eptesicus fuscus. Next base: position 37,325,180 of record NC_072478.1, on the reverse strand, counting down.
AGCTTATGGATAGAAATCCTACCTAATAAAAGGGAAGTATGCAAATAACCATCACTCCGCTACGCCCACGATTGGGCCAGCAGCAGGCTGGGGGCGGGACTTGGGGTGGCCAATTGGGCTGACAGGATGAGGGGGGTGGGACTCTGTCCCCGCCCCCCCCCAACCCCCGTTACTCCCGTAGGCCCCAACAGCAGGCACTGTGGGAGGATCAATGGAGCCTGTGGAAGGCGCAGGTGGAGGAACTCGGAATGGCTGATTGCCTGGCTGCCAGCACCAGTTTTCTGCCAGCAGCAGTTTTCCTCTGGCCACCCGCCGATCGGAGCGCCTCCCGATCGGAGTTCCTCTCTGGGTAGCCGATTGCACTGGCAGGAGGCGCTCGGATTGGTGGGTGGCCAGAGGAAAACTGCTGCTGGCAGAAAACTGGTGCCGGCAGCCAGGTGAAGGAAGGTCTATTGCACGAAACTTCGTGCAATGGGCTTCTAGTGATAATATAAGAAATAGTGTTAAAATTCCAAAATATTGCTAAAAGACTTATTGCTAAAATAAACTTTATTCTTATAAGTTTAGATTGTAGAAATGTTGCAAAGAGAATACTGAGTTTTCATAAACCCAGAACACAGTTTCTCCTATTATTAACATCTTCCATTAGCAGAATTCATTTATTGCAATTAATGAAGCAATATTGATATATTGTTATTAGCTAAAATCTACACTGTATTAATATTTCCTTAATTTTTACCTCACGTCTTTTTTTCTATCCCAGCATGCATTTTAGAATACATTACATTTAGTCATCATGTATCCTTGGGCTCCTCTTGCTCTGACAATTTCTCACACTTGTTTTGTTATTGATGACCATGACAGTTCTGAGAAGCACTGGTTAGGTATTTTGTAAAATGTCCCTTTATTAAGATTTGTCGGCTGTTATGAATTTTGGGAAAGAAGACCGATGTGGTAAAGTGCCATTCCCGTGACATCATATCTAGGCTATGCAATAACACAATGTGTTATTAATATGAATTTAGACCTTGATCATCTTGCTAGTCAGGTTTCTCCACTGTAACATTATCACCTCCTTCCCATCCCCCTTAATACTATACTCTTTGGAACAAAGTCACTCTGTGAATACCTAAGGGATGGAGAGTTATGTTTCACCTACTGCAGTGTGGGTGGGATACCTATAGAAATTACTTGAAATCATTTAATTTCTATGGATGTTTGTCTCATCCAGTTATTTATTTATTCAATCATTTACATTTGTCATTATGGTCTCATGAAGTTTTACTTAATAAATTGTGTTATAATCTAATATTATCTTCTTTATTTTATTGGCTGAATAGTTCCAGCTTTGGCTATTTGGAAACTCTTTCAGTTGGTTCTTGTGTCCCTTTGAATTATTATCTCCATCATTGTTTGTATTTGTTGTTGATTTTTGCTTGTTTCACAGGTTGGCTTATCCACTTATTGATTGATTCATTATTTCATTCATAGGCATTATTCTTTTAGGATAGTTTTAGGTGAGCAGCAAAATTGACAGAAGGTATAGAGATTTCCTACTCTAATAATATCTTTCATTTAATTGGTGTATTCATATAATTCATACTTACTAGTAAAGTGATAATTACCATGTTTGTAACTTCCTTCTATCTGTCTCAGGTTTTCTTTCCCTTTTCTTTCTACCATCTATAGTTTTATTTTATATAATTCCTTTTGGTTCTTAGATATAAATTCTACTTCTTTTTACATTTTTATTAATTGCCCTATAGTTTGAATTATTAATTTTTAATTTAAGTCCACCTTTAGATAACAATATACTGATTTGTATGCCCTGCATGATCCTTATAACAGACTATTCCCAATTCTTTCTTCTTTTCCCTTATGATATTGCTGTTAGTTGTTTCAATTATCTATGTGCTTTCTATATCCAATACATTATTTTTATTTTAAACCATTATATTCTAGATCAATAAAGAATAAAAAATAAGCCCTGGTCAGTGTGGCTCAGTTGGTTGAGTGTCATCCCATGCACCAAATGGTCACAGATTCTGTTCCGAGTCAGGACAGATGCCCAGGTTGCAGGCTTCATCCCCAGTAGGTGGCATGCAGGGGACAGATGATGTTCACTTTGTCTCTTCAGACTGTGGTGGGGTTTTTTGTTTTATATGTTTGTTTGTTGTTGCCTTTCAGCTTGGCTTATAAAATTTTGTTGAAAGTCAAACATGATGTATCTATATAATAAAGAGGTAATATGCTAATTGGTCCCAATGCTGTCACAGTCACGACCAGGCTGCGCGTACAAGAGCTGGTGGGTGGGGACGGGGGCGGGGACTTGTGCCACTGGCACATGAGGTTGCCGCAGGGGGCAGTCCATTCAGCGGAAGCATGCGCAGGCCTGCAGCACTGCCTGGCCCAGAGGGGAGGCATCAGGACAGGGGCGGGGACTCAGCAGAGAGCTCTCAGCACTCCTGCACCAGGGTCTGAAGGCGCAGAGAAGAAGGGAGAGCACATAGGCAGTTAGGGGGTTTAGGCCAGGAGGGGAGAGCAGTTAGAGGGATCAGGCTGGCAGGGGAGCAGTTAGGGGTATCAGGCAGGCAGGTGAGTGCTTAGAAGCTAGTGGTTCTGGACTGTGAGAGGGATCCCAGATTGGAGAGGGTGCGGGCCAGGCTGAGGGACTACCCCCCCTCCCCATGCACAAATTTCATGCACCGGGTCACTAGTTTGATAATAAGACCTTAGACAAATAGACCTCTCCTATCACCTTTTGTGATAATCTGGCTGTGTTTAATGTTTATGGCAGCTGTACATGGCAGAAACTTTAAGTTCCTCTAGTGTCCCTGTCTTGGTCTCCTTCTGTCTTTTGGTTTTCCTAAAAACTCCTCTTTAGATAGCACCTGTGTCTTTCCATTTTAATCAACTGTTATTAAACATGTGCCCTGTTGGTGTGAAATTAAGGTGTAGGGAGGGAAACTGTTCTATAATTTTATGGTTAAATCCCAATCTTTTAGTGGGCCTTTTTCTGAAATGTGACCTTCACAAGGGTTTCTTCGTTTCCTCCCTTCTCCTTAGATTAGCCAGGAAAACTAGAGTAGACTGTAATTCTCAGGGAAAAGCCCTTTCCCCAAGTTGGTAAGGATTTGGTAAAGTCTTTCTTTTCTCCTGGAGTGTAGGCATTTCTTATGGAGAACACTGCAGGCATATTTTACAAAGGTTACTTTCTTCTCACACTGACGGAACCAGGAGGGGGATCTTCCTTGGTTCTTCACCATGAGGATCCAGAATAGTTCCTGGAGGCAAAACCCAAGAAAGAATGGGGACTCCCTAAGAGTTCCAGGAGTTTCTGATTCTCAAGCCAATCCATTCTCAGCTCCTATCAATTCATCACAATTATCAGTTAATAGCTACCTGTTTATGGGTCCTGCAGCTTCTGCTCCAAATGAAGAGATCTTAGTTATGACTCTGGATTTGTCTGTCTCTCTAGATTTCTGGGTGGTGTTTTCCCAGGCAGCCTTAGTTCTCTGATGGATTCAAGAAAAGTGAATTTTCAGTTTGTTAAGCTTTATTTTTCATTGTAAAGACAATGGAGATGAAAACAGAAATTGCTTATGGCCATTTTTTACAATAAATTTATAGAGTAGTTTTGTTAGAAAAATTTTAAAGTCTGATTATTCATAGCAATTGGAAAGACCAGAATGTTCAAGACTTTGAATAAAGTGATCTATTTTCCTAAGTACGTACGGTTAGTAATTTTTACACTAAATTTTATTCTGTAATAGTTTGGTATCTTTGGCAAAGTACTAACTTAAAAACCTATGACTGTTAAGTTATATGAAAATTGAAAATGTAATTGAATTCTCAATCAGTTGAATATATGTATATATATTGATGTACTAGTAAAGTGCTAAGTACTATCATGGATATTTTACAAATCTTATCCTCGTCTTAAAACTATGTGAGTTAAATTTTATTATTCCCATTGTATAGATTAAGAAAGTGAGACATGGAAATTTGTGCTCTTAACCACTAGCTATTTTGTTCCTCTAATTAATTGGATATTACCTATCTTTTTAAAGATATTTGGGATGGTAGAACATATATGTTAAAGAGTTTAGCTAAAGTCAACTGTTTAGATTAGATCACTATGCAATCAAAAATAATATCTCAGATATGCAAGTACGTCTTGGCCATCTGTCTTTAAAGCATATGGGTAAAAGAGTAACTCTTGATTACAAAAAGTAAAATAGTTTATTTTCTATTTACCCCTTGGCATCTATACATATTATTAACATAAAATATCTCTTTAATTTGTGCTTTTAAAAACATGAAAGGAAGTAAAGTAGAATAAATTGCATTGTTATGCAATTGACATCCTTAACATAGATAACACATACTGCATAGATCTGTATTTATTTGTGTCATTACCACATGCAGAAAAATCTTTATGAAAAATTAATAATATGCTATTCAAATCTCATGTGTGTGTTCTGTAAAATAGGGTGTCTTAAACTTAGTTCTAATCTTTAAAAATTTTTACTGAAAACTATAATTATAGTAATCCAAGTTGCTTTCCTGTAAGTAAATTATTTTCAAAATACAGAGTGGATACCAGGAAAACACAGTGGTCTATTGTCTTTCATGTCTAAAGTTTGTTGACCCAAATAATCTAAATTAAGAGCTTAGAAAACATTTTTGCTGGTATATGAAATAATTAGCTGTGAAAGTCATGGTCTGAGACCCTTTTAAGATTTAGATTTTAAGTGCTTTCTTTTCTACTTGTCAAGTCTTGACATTTTATCCTTTGGTATTTAAGAAGTGGAGATTAACCTCCTCCCGACAAACACAGTAGACAAATTATATTTATGCTAAATAATCAATACCATTAAAAGCAAGCTGGTTTGGATGGTCAAAGCATTGACACTTCTGCCCAAAAAGATGTTTGCTCACCCACATAAGAAAAAGACTATTTTCAGATGAAATACTATGTTTAAGTAATTTTTTTAAGTGAAATTTTCCAGTGGAAAAAATGTTATAACTCTTTTTAAATAGTCTTAGGCACCTTAAATTCAGTATGTTTCAAATTCAACTGACCTCTGCCCCCAGAAGAGAAGCTTCTGTTTACTCTTTTCTCCTATAATATTTTAAATTAATAAAAAGACTTCTTTGAAAATACTATTATATAGTTTACTTGTTTATTTTATATTTTTATAACACATTTTTATAATGTAATTTATGTAAGCTCCCCAAGGGTATGAATGTTTCTCTGCATTAGTCATTGATAAATCCCAAATTCCCAGAACAGTGTCAGGCACATAGTAGATGCTCAGTTATAATTGGTTCAATGAATAAGTGTCTCTTTCTACTAGTAGGTCCCTAAGGGCTGCAAATTTGTCTGACTGACAAGTATATTTCTAGTGTCAGAGTAGACACTGAATAATAAATATCCGTAGGCAGATCAGCTGAATGGTAGATTGAATACAATTATACCAGTATTAAAATGCTGATAGTAGAAGCAAAATAGTATGGATACTCTGTGTTCTCTATCTCTGAGCAATATATCTACTTACAATGATCCATTTTACACAGGTTTGCCTGTTATACTCTGGTACTCGTGAAAATAAATACTTGTTAAATTTTTGATGACTTACAATGACTGTTTACCTTTTGCCTTGATTTTCCAGAAGATTAAATTAGCTTAAATTATGGCTATTGAAATAGGCAGGCCAAAAAACATTGTTTGAGCTTTTCAGCTATGAAGTTTGCATATTCAATTATCTTTATCATTTAGAAAATTTCTTTCAGATACAAATTTTAAATGATTGCTATAAAAACCACTTAAAATTCCAACCATACTAAAAGTAGAAAAGTCTCCTTGAATGTATTGTTGAGGTCTCATCTACATTTGTATGCATGTAGCTGATGCAATGATGATTGCAGTCATTGTGAAAGTGGTAATAACTACAGCCGACTGAGCATATGTTTATACAGTGATCTTGGAGGAGTTTAAAGCCTATGACTGTGACATGCTGTCGTCTAATCATGACTTAATTATAAACTAATCCTGTATTCTCAGCTGTAATTCTGGGTCCAGGGCTGTTATACTGTTTATTTTGTTAGTAAATATATAAAAGCACCTGGGTGGCATACAGCTTGGAGAAAGAGCTGACACTTGATTTGGTTTCTTTATCACTATCACACTTATGACAGAAGATCTCTGCTTTTTCTCTCTAATCCTCATCCCATCTTTCTGTGTTGTATGTTTCCCTTCAGACATAGCACAGTAAGCTCAGATTAATAAGGACATAGAGTCATATTTTAAGATAACATTGATTCTGGAGAACAACTGAGGATGCTATGTTTTTTCCCTTGAAGAATTGATAGGGTGGAATTCTAGAGGCACCATATGATGTCCTTCTGAAGAAATTTCAGAGGGTCAGGAAACCCAGACTTAATACCCACAGGAAACGGCAAGAGTATGGATCTCCATCACCAGGGGGCCAGGTGACACTTGAAGGTTAATATAATATGATTTTTTTGGACATGATTTTTCTTTGCTTTTACATTTTCACAGAAATGCTGTCCACTTCTATACTAAATTTTCGTTATTGGTTTTTATCTTTCCCTTTAGGAATCACAAAAAGAAGACTTTGAGATGGGAATACATCTCAGAAAATGTCATGTTTGTAACAGGCTGATCTTCTGGATATTTCTACAAGGTATGCTGCTGCATAGCAATCAAGGATGTGGAGGACGCTCCTGCTGAGTTAACATGTTTCCATGTGGGAAAAAAAAGTAAAAATTATAGTAATTTTGAGGGTCAGTAACACAACTCTTCTACATCATATGCTTGAGTGGAAATAGAGTATGTCAGCTGGATTTAACTACTGCTGAGTTCTTAAACCTATTTAATATCAGGGCGGTTCTTACCAGGCACTTGCAGTCAATGGTATTTAACTAAAAGAAATTAATAATGATGCCCCTTATTTACAAGAGAATAGTTTGCTACTGATCTCTCGGATTACTTACTAACAGAAGCTTCTGTTTACTGACAATGAATAATGCTGGTTATAATGTTAATGAAATTTATGAAGTAACAATATAGTAAAAAAGAGAGTTAAAACAATGTGTGTTTTTTTCTTTCTTTTTTTCAGCTACCCAGACATGTGTTCAACCCAAATAGGGAGGCATCTTCAGAAATTCTTCACAAGCACCCAAGAAATCATAAAATGAAGGTCCTATGATCTTTGTCTGTGCAAACAAATGATGCTTAAACAGTTTCAGAAAGATTGGAGTAGAAAGCAAGCTCTGTCAGTAGAACTCTGGAATTGTGTGTTCCTTGTATTCCATGGATCTAGTCATTCCAAATAAAATAGTATTATGATAACATGAGTTTGATAGCAGCCTTTTTTGTGTGCAAATAAGTCCCATAGATAAACGTATAATGAAAGCAACCATTACCATAGGACAAAAGTTCACACTGCAAGTGTATGGTCAATGTAACTGAATCCTCAGGAACAAAAGATCTGTAATCTGGGATTTGGAGCATCAAGCCACTCAAATGTCTTGTCATTTTTATTATCAAAATAAAAACCAGAGCACTATTTCGTTATTTACCAGAACAAACTTTTCTTATTTTCTCATTTTGCAGCTTTTCTCACCAATACTAACTCAGTGTTTATCTTTAACTAGTTTTAATGATCTCCAATGCCACTGTTATAAACACAGAGGATAAATTTATAAGCTCAGGGTTGGGTAATGTTAGTCAAGTTTACACCAGATAAAAGACAATGTCATCAATTTCTGAGGCAAGCTGAGTGAGGTCATGATTAAGATTGTGGCAGAAGCCTGCCCATGGATTTAGGAATGGTGACTGTAGCCAAGATATCCCAAACACATGATCCTACAATATATTTTATAAATACTTGCATTTTTGTTTAAAAATTAAAATCAAGATATTTTATATAGCAACCCATATTCTGTTGAAAAATTTTAAATTCTAAAAATAAGAGCTGAACTCCTTCACACACCTTTTTGCCTGCTTCATATATCTGTGTCCTCAGCCCTCCTTCGGATTCCATGTTTACTAGGTCAAGAGGATGGACTGGAGGTTTCAGTGACCAACACCAGCTCAAGGATTTTTATTTTTATTTTGTTAACAATGTCATGTCTGAGAATTTAAACAGAATGTAAAGAACAAGACAGTTCTATTCACTAAAAAAGGGATTATGTGTTCTAACACTAACTTATCAATATGTTTTGGGAGTATACACAATTGCAGAAACGTCTCTGTAGTTTTTCCTGGCTCATTGCATGCTCTATACTTGGGTTTGACCAAAACTGACTTCCACATAACATTTCACATATTACTCTCCAGTTTCAGAGTCTGTAATGACCCCTTGTTGGTTAGTAGATACAGTCTAAGGTCCTTGTATGAATTCTTCTTTGGCTTTACCTTGTGTCTTTTGTTTAATTCCTAACATTTTAAAAATGACTTTATAGAGTTTGAATAAATAAATAATGAGAGAATCATAAAAGGTCTCTACGTTTGTTTGTTTTTGTAATTCATAAGATGTAAAGGCAGACCAGTTTAGTTCAAATTCTAGTTTCCACTTACTACTTATGTGGACTTGAAGACTATTATGTGACCTTAACATTTCTGAACTCTAGTTCATTATTCCAGCTCTTATGAGGATAAAATTATGTAAGAATAAATGTCAGTTATCTTCTTTTTTCCATCAATATCATCATTATGTTACCTATACAGTAGTGTTCCCCTTGCTTAGAACATCTCCCAAATGACTTCAATATAAGAAACATAATCACACCCAATATAAGAATTCACACCCATCTGTATATCCTAATAACATATTCTGACATAGAGTTTGGCCTACATAATTAATTATTTGTTTAATGTATATAAATTTTGTCTCCATAAGTATATTATAACTTTTCAAGGACAATGGCAATAACTCAAATGTATGGATAAAAATAGCGGAGATGATGAAAACAACTGGCATTTATATGTGGCTTTATGATAAGCCAAGGGCTTTTCATACTTTATCTGATTTACTACTCAAAAATCCTTGTGAGGTGTGTAAGGTAGGTCTTATTTTTATTACCCTCACTTCATATAAGAGTTAACTGAGGAGCTTAGAGGAAATGTAGATTTCCTGCATATGGCTTAAAACCTTAATTTATGTCTTCTGGCCCTGGATCCAGAGGACTTTCACTACATCATATTGTCTTCTAAAGAATAACTATAGTAGTAGGTATCGGGCTGATTGTGAGAATAAGTCCATTGGCTGTTGATTTATAAAACCCGAGAGAGGTTTTAGAATACACACAATCTTTTCTTTATAGAGATTCACACAATGTGTCTTTTCAATGTCATCATCATCTGTACTAAATATTGCAATGAATAAAATTGCTCTAATTTAGAGGCAAGGGATTTTTTATTTACCTGGGATTTTCAAATGGACCCTGAGAGAAGATTTTAACATTTCAAAGTTAATAACTGTGGTCTGGTAGTCCAAGAGTGCACCACAGCTTTTCACCCCTTCATATCATTTTTCTGAACCCAGGTGTTTGAATTTGATATCTCTGGCAAACACACTGTCTATGAGTAATGTTTTACCCTTGGAAACTTTTTTCTCATGACCCATTCTCTAGTATATTATTTTTCAATAGGCTCTGGGATTCAGCTTTCACTATTACATATAATTTCTACTTAATGGATTCTGTCTCTTCTCTTCCTGATTTTTTTTCCAAGTTAATTATTTGTAGTGACATTACAATGAATAAAAAGTCTACAAGGTGAAAAATAGAAAGAGCGCTCACAAATAAATGGCTGACCTAATGATGGGTCTGAAATATATGCCTCATGAAGGTACAATACTCTTTACATTTATTTTACAAGGTCATAGATAATGGTTCTGTGCTACTATAATCATATGGAGGGCACATGATATAACCCAAGAGAGAAGCAAATAGATCTGGGCACTGGAGATTGCTCATGTGAAAGAAAAGGTCAGAATACTGATGGGTCATTTAATGGATGGTTAAGCTTTCAGAACCAATGTGGTTCTATACAAAGAGACTGGGATTAATTTAGGTTTATTCATCCACCTTTCTGGTCAGTGAAAAAGATGCAGATACAAGTAATTTTATATTAATTCTTATTTGTTTTGGGTTGTGTTTTTTTTTGTGTGTGTGTGTGTGGTTTTTTTTCCATTTAACTTACTGGTTGACCAGGCTTTCAGATCCAAGGTAGTTCTATTCAAATGAACTGGGATTATTTACTCACCTTTCCGGCAGGTGAAAAGGTTGCAAACACATCTAATCTTTATATTGGTCATCAGCCCGCAATATGAAAAAGATTCTTCAGTAGCTTGTGGCACATACTTTGCGAATGAATCCAAAATGTTCTTTTAATGTGATAATTGTTATTCCTTTTCATATGAATTAGTGGCTCTCATACTTTAATAAGCCTCAGAGTCACATGGAGAGCTAGTTAAAACACAGTTGTCTATGTCTCTCCTCTCCTATTTAACAGGTGTGAGTTTAGACTGGGGAATTGTATTTCTAACAAGTTCCCAGGTGACCAAGGCTGCTTGGTTGTGAGTAGCATTAATCTAGCTTGTCTGTGAGTAATATTTATCTAACTAAGAGGAAGTATTAGTGTAGCATATCCTCAGATAGCCTTTATTATTAAAGCACAGTTTCACCTGGCCCACTCTCTCTGACTTGCAATTTCTGATACCCACGGACAACCATGCCAATTTTTTACCTTTATTATGTTATACACTTCCATATTTGCAGATAGTGTGTTTGTATCATTTTTCTCTGAGTATTTTTGTGTTTTGTTTTATCTATTGTTTTCTTGTTATATAAATATGTATTTAACAAGATTAATCTTCTCCTTTTCTCAACCCTCAGTGTAGTTATAGCAACAATTTTTGTTATCCAGTATTTAGGTATGAGTATATATATCTGAATCCAATAGTGTGCTATAATCATCCTTCCCTTTTTGTAGGTTTTTTTCCCCCCTTTAGCCTTATTAATAGCCTTATTTTGTATTAGCTTGAATTTTTACATACAGGGTGAGGCAAAAGTAGATTTCCAGTTGGTCATATGGAAAATAATACAATAATTAATAAATATAATACAAGAATAAACTCTGTTTCCTATACTTACAACTGTAAATCTACTTTTGCCATACCCTGTGTACAGCAGTAGTTTATCCTAATATCTTTGGAAGCACTGTAACTCTTCTTTTAATGTGTGTTTGAAAATAAGGATTAAGTTTGTTTTTCCATTTTTGTTTTGTTTTGTTTTTCTTTTACGGAGACATTCGTCCTGCTTATCCATTCAGGAGGGGATGATCACTAAACTAGCTGCCCTTTTGCTGCCTCCTTTCAATATTATATTTCTTTTGCCACTGACTCTTTTGTTTATTCTTATCCTATCTAATAAGAGAGTAATATGCAGACTGACCATCACTCCAACACACAAGATGGCTGCCCCCACATGGACACAAGATGGCCGGCACAAGATGGCCAGCAGGGGAGGGCAGTTGGGAGGGACCAGGCCTGCAAGGGAGGGCAGTTAGGGGTGACCAGGCCAGCAGAGGAGGGAAGTTGGGGGTGACCGGGCCTGCAGGGAAGGGCAGTTGGGTGGGACCCAGGCCTGCAGGGTAGAGCAGTTGGGGGAGACCAGGCCTAAAGGGGAGGGCAGTTAGGGGTGACCAGGCCTAAAGGGGAGGGCAGTTAGGGGCAAACACACTGACAGGGGAGCAGTTAGGCATCAATCAGGCTGGCAGCGGAGTGGTTAGGGGGTGATCAGGCTGGAAGGCAGAAGCAGTTAGGGGCAATCAGGAAGGCAGGCAGGCGAGCAGTTGGGAGCCAGCAGTCCTGGATTGTGAGAAGGATGTCCGGGCCTAAACGGGCAGTCAGACATCCCTCGAGGGGTCCCAGATTGGAGAGGGTGCAGGCTGGCCTGAGGGACAACCCCCACCCCACACCCCACCCCGTGCACAAATTTCATGCACCAGGCCTCTAGTTATTTATATATTTTTTCTATTTAATTTACTAGATGATCAGGCTTTCAGAACCAAGGTAGTTCTATTCAAATGGACTGGGATTAATTATTTATTCACCTTTCTGGTGGGTGAAAAGTTTGCAAATACATCTAATCTTTATATTGGTCATCAGCCTTCCCTGTGAATAAGATAATTCAGTAGGGTCCTAACCGGTTTGGCTCAGTGGATAGAGCATTGGCCTGCAGACTGAAGGGTTCCAGGTTCGATTCCAGTCAAGGGCATGTACCTCGGTTGCGGGCACATCCCCAGTAGGGGGTATGCAGGAGGCAGCTGATCTATGTTTATCTCTCATCGATGTTTCTAACTCTCTATCCCTCTCCCTTCCTCTCTATAAAAAAATCAATAAAATATATATTTTAAAAAAAGATAATTCAGTAGGTTTGGCACATACTTTGCGAATGAGTAGGGTTCCTTTGACCTTCAAATTTCAAACTGCCTCTTAATTATTCTATGCATGCTATTCCATTTTCACTTTGCAAGAGCTGTTGCTTTTGCTAAGTGCTCATTTCTTTTTAAACTTCAATTTCTATGAGGAACTTTTTCTTAAAGTTCTTTGAGGAAATTTAATTTAGATTTTGGGGGGAAGTTTTCTTCTCTGCCTTATATTGCTTTTGTTTCCTTAAAGTTTATTGTAACTTTTATTTACTTTGGCCTCTGAATTTTACATTAAAAGCTCTCTTAAATGTCTGATAATCCTTGGCTAGCTGGTCATATTTATGAGTGAAATAGTGAAAATTCTACTCTGATGTTCTCTAAGAAGAGGGTTTTTCATGCAGTTACTGTGTATATACCTGGGAGCCATCCAATAACTGCATGATAAGAATTCATCTATCTTTTGTCTAAGGGTGTAAGGCAGGCTAACAGCTTTCTGGGAGCCTAGTGAGAGATGAGAGCTTTGGTTAAATACAGTAATAGTTGGTATATAGACTCCCGTGGAACCCTGTGTTTTTAGAATGGTTTGGCACCCTTGTTTTCACCTGTTGCTAGTGTTCTGAAAACATACTTCTCTCATTCAAACTCCAATCCTCTATGAGTGGGGAGCACAGTGGTTGAGTCACAGAAATCACCTAGTGCAGTAGTTGGCAAACCGCGGCTCATGAGCCACATGAGGCTCTTTGGCCCCTTGAGTGTGGCTCGGCGTTAGAACCACTTCAAAATAGACTCGCCCAGGCCGAAAAACGACTTCTGCGCATGGGCCACGAAGTTTCAATCACACTGTACGTGTGCGCCCGCACGTGGTATTTTGTGGAAGAGCCACACTCAAGGGGCCAAAGAGCCGCATGTAGCTCGCGAGCCGCAGTTTGCCGACCACTGTTATAGCCCGATTCCACAAGGCAAAGTAAGGGCGTGGTTACAATGTTCTCGTGGGTTTTGAAACTACTCAATTACATGCACCTGAACTCTATCAAGCCCACATCACTCAGGCACGTGGGGCCACGTGTTCGGACCATAGGTTCAAGCTTACAACTCTGGCTATAATTGTGCTGGGAGGGCTCTGCCCTCCAAACTGGGACTTGCACGTGGCAATGAGTGGACTGTGCCCTCTCATTAGTCCGAGGCTTGAATCTCTCCAAACACTGTAGCTGCTCTCCACATCTTTCCACACTAGGAGTTGTTCAAGCATGTAGCCTAGAGAGAGTAAGGTGTTATTAGACTGAATATGAGACTGGCCCAGTTAAGGCCTCTACAGTGTAAAATGGCGGCAGGTGCAGAGATCTACTTATCTCCCAGCTCCCCAAGACAAGGCTGGTAAGTATGTTCCCTTGCTTATTGAACCTGCCACTTACCAATCTGGAGTGGCCTGCTACTTGCTTTGGTCTATCCTTTGCCCACTATGTCTATGTGTCTGTGTGTGTGGTGGGGAAGGGTTGGGGGAGGCAATGTTTGAACCAACAATTGGTAAGTTAGCCAGTAAATGTAATAAATGGGTCTTTGACCTTTATGTGGGGAGGGGTGGTCTGTAAGTTAGGTGCTTGTGTGCTCCTATGTGAGAGTGGGGACATCCTGAAAATGCCAGCTGGTCTAATGTGTATTTGAGGAACTGCATGTAGCTCTCATCAGCAAAGAAGGGAAGCACATGGCTGTGGGCAGTGGGCTTGCCTTGATTGTGGACAGTACTCAGCTGCCCATGCCCAAGTAGAGGCTGAAGCTGGAGTGAGAAAGTTGGAGGATGAGCTGAGGTTAGAGGAGGACTTGTGTCTACTACTTTTCTAGCTTTCGGGCTAGAAGAAGAGGTAGGAGAGCAGAATAATACATTGAAGACTTTAGGGTGCTATTTTGTAAAGCTAAGAGGGTGCAGCTGCCATGGATTAAAGTCCAAGTGCTTGTAACAAAGCTTGAGTGGGACAGTAAGAGGTAAAATGAGGAGAAAGTGAGGAGAAGGAAGAGGAGGACGTTGTGGTGGTTGACCATGAAATGAACTTAACCTTGAGTACTGTCTGACTCACAATACAAAGGAAACCAAAAATAAAGTAACAACAACCCCAGCCAGTGGGGCAGCCCCCAATCCAGGAAAGGCTCATGATGAGAGAACACACTCCTGCTGAGTTTATTGTTATAAAGGGTCTGGTGAAAATAACCCAGAAGCAAATGTGGTTTGACACCATGGCTGTGTTGGTTGTTCTATGAAAAGCCTTAAAACCTGACCAATAATTATGACTTGCCCCACCTGCCCCTACCATTTCTCATGCCCTGTCTGCTCCATTAGAGCCTGGGAGATACAGACCTATTGGGGGTAGATACCTCCCACACTGAGTATAGGATGCAAGACAAAATGCCTCCATGTGAGGGCCAATGAAGGTGATCATTGGCCTCATTTTGAGCTCAATACTCACTGGTCCCCAGAAATATAAAAAAGATGATGGAATGTTCTGGTTGCCACTGGAGCCAAATGTAGTCTAATACATAATAACCCTCATTTCTGGCTCCCTCAGTGCCATTGATGTTATGGAGGGAAACAAGAAGGTCAGGAAGGTCCCTTTGACACTGAAGATTAAACATTCTCCCCCAGGAGAAAACAAGGCTTTTCTCTTGCCAATATCAGGGACTATATTGGTCATTGATAGCCTACGAGGGCAAACTCTGCAAAACACTATGGGTAAAATCTGCCTCCAAGTTAGAGTAATCAAATCAGTATTGATAGGAAATACCAATTGGGAACCAGCAAGTCTACTGCTCCCACAAAAAGTGGTAACCATAGAACAATATAAATTGCCTGGGGAGGCATAAGGAAATAGGAGAAAATAGCAAAGAACTACACCAAGTTGGTATTGTACACCCTGCCTACAGTGTTTGCAGCTGCCCAGTGTGGTTAAAAAAGCCAGATGGCTCATTCAGGATCTCTGTGGACTGCCGAGAATTGAACAAGGTAGTGGCCCCTTATTCATGCATCTGTTCCCAACATTGCCATCATCTTAGATATCTTGGCCCCAGTCCTAGGAGTGTATCATGCTGTGTTGGACTTAGCAAATGCTTTTTTTCCATATACCCCTGGCTGCTGAGTCACAAGATTAATTTTCCTTCATGTGGGAGAGGGAATAATGGACCTTTCCAGTGCTTCCCCAGGATTACCTTCACAGCCCCACAATATGTCAGGGATGGTAGCCCAAGATCTCTCTGTTCTCCTTTCCCACATCAGTAAAATGGGCCCGTTATATTGGCGATACAGCACTAACATGAGGACTGTCTCTACTGCAGGACACTGCAGACTTTGTTGGAACATCTGTGAGGAACAGGATAGTCAGTGAACCCACAGAAAATTCAAGGCCCAGGCACTACTGTAAAGCTTTGGGGAGTCATTGGTTGAATAAGACCCATGTTGTCCAAGAAGCTATAGTTGATAAGTTGCAAGCCTATCCAACCCCCAAGAATGGGAAAGAGGTACCAGCTTTTATAGACACTTTGGCACTTTGGAGCTTTGGAGGACCCTCCCCCTCCTGAAACAGTGCCTCCATCCCTTATATTCCCTGGAAAAAAGAAAAAGGCACATGTGGAACCGGGGATCAGAGCAACAAGTCACCTTTGAGAAGGCAAAATACAGATGAAACAGATTAAAGCTCTGGGCATCTCCCAAGTAGGGCTACCATGAATTAGATGTGTCTGTGACTTTGGAAGGTATGGGTTTGTCTCTGGGGCAGAGATAACAGAAAGAGAGAGTACCCCTAGGATTATGGTCCCAGTTCTGGAAGGAAGTAGGAACCCAATATACCCCCATACATCAGCTGCTCCTAGCAGTGTGCACAACGCTTCTCCAGGTAGAGCCTCTCCCAAAGGAACAGCATATTATATTAAGAACTTCCTTTATTTTCAAGGGTGGGTTGAGAATATGTTTCATCAGCCCACTTCTGCCATGGCTCAGAAATCTCACCCTGGCTTAAGTAGCATGCTTGTTTGCAGCAGAGGAGCACCCTGTCCACCAGCCCACTGTCTCTAGACACTAGACCCATAGAGTATGTAGATATTCCAAATACTCTACCCATATACCTGTGGCAGCCCCTGTGGCCTGTAGAGAGGGAGTGGGGGAAATTCTGGCTGATAGTAGCTCTATTTCCACTCTTTCAAAACAAGTGGATCTTTTATAAGCTAGAAAGACGGACTGGCAGCTACATTTTCATTAGCAAAATAGTAGTATTGTTTCAAACTAAGATGGGTCTAGTAAGGGCAACTCACCCACATGGACTGTAGTCTCTAATCAGTCTAACACTGACACCATCCTATATAATAAAAGCCTAATATGCAAATCGACAGAATGGCAGAACGACCGGTTGCTATGACACACACTGACCACCAGGGGCTGGACGCTCAACACAGGAGCTGCCCCCAGCCCTCAGGCCCCAGGCCAGCCAAGGCAGGTGCCAGCAGGGGCCCCCTGATCGCCCTGCCGGTCTCCCCACAGAGGAAGGTGACCAGCAGCAGCGGTGGGGGGCGGGGCCAGTAAGCAGGCAGCGCCGTAGGGACCCCCCTGATCACCCCACCGGTTGCCCCACAGATCGGCCCTGTTCATGGGCCAGGCTGAGGGACCCTACCCATGCACAAATGTCATGCACTGAGCCTCTACAGCAGCCAATAGGTTGAACTCAAATTGGTTTTTCTGGTGAGCATTCTTGAGCCCAGGATGGTAATCCTTTGCACTGACAGTTGGTTCTAAAGGGATTAACCCTATGGCTTGGACAATTGGAAGCTGAGGGGCGGGTGATCATGAATAAGCCCTTTTAGGGTCAGGATATGTGGAAAAACATTTGAGTTTGCCTGCAAGAGCCTGAGGCAGTCCTCACCGCCTTCCAAGTCCAGGCTCACGAGGCACTCACACCCCTGGCAATCAGGAAGCTGATGTCTTCACTCAAGTATGCACCCTAGCAAAAGATCCTTCAGGAGATACAGCAGATTTTGTGCACAGAAAGACTGGCCACTGAAGTGGCTGTGGGATGGAATGTGGCCAAGGATGCTGGATTGCCCTTGAAATGCAGTCACAAGGTTAATGTATCAACAGCATGTCTTGTGTGTTGTAAACAATGCCCAAGACAATTGCCACAGGTGTCTGAGGCCATCCACAAAATTTCCCAGCAGGTGCTGGATTGGCAAATGATTATATCGGCCCCCTCCCTCTGTGTGATGGTTCTAAATATGCCCTATTGTGTGAGAAGACTGTGTCTGCCCTAATATAAACTTCCCCTATCATTGTGTAAAACAGGCTGCCACCATTAGGGGGTAAGAGAAGCTGAGTTCCATGTTTGGATACCCTTGTGGAATAGACAGTGATTGGGGTCTCATTTCAAAGGTCATGATGTGCCAGACTGGGCAAAGGAACATGACATAGAATGGAGATCCCATCATGTTTGGTAGAAAGGAAAAATGGAATATTAAAGCAGTAGGTTAAATTACTAACAGATAAAACACCTTGTTTGGCTGGACTAAAGTGCTATCTCAGGCTTTAATACATTTGAATGATCAGCCAGCAGGGCCTGTGACCCATATTCCAGACTGGGGACCCTGCCAACACACCCAACACCTGAAAAGTATGGAAGACAAAGAGAGCCATTTCCTCTCTTATTTGTGGATCAACGAGCTATGCTGCTGAGAATACAAGTCCCATCTTGCCCGGGGAAAGACATTATCTACTGGAATTTGCAATGGGACATCCCACAGAGATGAATGAGTTACTTTGTACCCCTGGGTGAGAGGGAACAACTCTATCCCAATATGTCTGCTGCAAACCAGACATATTAAAATACACAATACCTGGAGTGAAACATGCACCATTGGAGAGAGAGGAGAAGCTGGGAGTCCTAGTTGGCCCCTAATTATCTCTTCACCCAAACGGTGCTCCTCCTCCAGCCAACGTGCATGGTATACACAACCAGGTCAACTTCCTAAAGCTGCCAACCTCCTTCTCCTCAAGGCCAAGTGGGCATGTTCTGTTTTCCACCTATACAATCACTTGGCCATCCTCTTTGTGCCGCCACTGCCTCATGGACTTTATATCACACTAGAGGCCCGGTGCATGAATTTGTGCACCAGTGGGTTCCCTCAGCCTGTCCTAAGGGATTAGGCTGAAACTGGCTCTCCGACATCCCCCAAGGAATCCCAGATTGTGAGAGGGTGCAGGCCAGGCCGAGGGACCCCACTGGTGCACAATCGGAGCTGGGGAGGGACATGGGAGGTTGGCCAGTTGGGGAGGAATTACGGGAGGGCTCCAGGGTGTTTCCAGCCTGTCTTGCTCAGTCCCAATCAGCTGGACCCCAGCAGCAAGCTAACCTACCAGTCGGAGCATCTGCCCCCTGGTGGTCAGTGCACTTCATAGCGAGTGGTTGAGCAGCCTTAGCGTATGGTTAACATACATACTTTGATTGGTTGAACAGCTGACCAGACACTTAGCATATTAGGCTTTTATTATATAGGATAGAAGTCCTTATAGAATTCACCTAGCAAGCCTTGAATAGTAGCCAACAGTCTATCTTTTCTGATTTATTATTTAAATGTCTCTAATGACAAAAACTGTCCTCCAAAACAGATATCCATGGGCATGAATACTGCCTTGCAAGGAGGCACCTGTGCCATTATCTAAAGAGAATGTTTTGTGTTCATACATAATGAGTATGCTAATGTGTCATCTTTATTAATTCATATGAAGACACAAGTAAATGCCCACCAGTCTACATGACTTAGTAAAGCAATGATTCCAATCATGGGGCTCTTGGTAGAAAAAACTGTTACTTATTTGGGGAATTATTATCTTAATCTGTGTTTATCTTGCATGTGTCTAAAATCTTGTGGAGGCATGTGCCTCCAGTGCAGCCAGATAGCTGCCAAATGAGCCATCTCAATGCTAATAAAACACCTTGCTGACCACTCAAGGCCAATTGAGGAAGAGGGGGCGTGGAAAATTCTAAGAGCCAGTAGAGGGGTGGAATGTTGGAGGGAGCCATTAAGAGGATGTGATCACTGGTTTTCCCATGACCTTGACCCTGGGCATTCAGAGGCTCCTCACCCCCTTTCCCTTGACCTTGGAATGTATGCCCTGCCCACCATTCCTACAATTTTTTCAAGGAGGTAGCCTTGAGAGTAAGGTTTTGTTGGACCACCCGGACTGAACACCTTACTGAACCAGTTAAAGCCTCTCTATTGGTTTAAGATTCTGGCCAGCAGGTGCTGAGACCTACTCATCTCATAGCACAGACTAAGGCAAGTCTTGTATGTAGTTGCCTTGCTTATTAAACCTGCTGCCTACCAACTTGGAGTGGTCTGTGTCTTTCATCAGAGTCTCTCCCTTCCTTCTGTGTAAGGGGGCGGTGTGCCAACTAATATGTAACCAAACAGAACTTTACATATTTGGATTTCGCGCAACTGTTTCTCCATTTCATGTCAAAACTTATTTTGAAACTTTTAGTCTGAAAGTGATGTATATAAATTGGTATTATCTAAATCAATGTGTAAGATTTTCTTATTGCTGAGTACTTACCATTGTAAATGCATGGCTGAGACAAAACATGGATTTTATATTCTAAAGTTATCTGATTATTTAAAACTTCAGCTTCATAGCTGAGTTTAATTATAAAATCAATATCAATTAGGAAAAAAATGCATGACATTTTTTTTCTAGTGTTTGCTACTAATACCCCAATTGTTTTTCACATTTCCTTCTATTTTTATGTTATTCTTTTCTGTTAATTTTGTCATAGCTTTTCTTTCTTTATATCTTCCTTTAAAAAAATCTTCTTGTTTTTATATATCCCTCATTTTACATAAAACTCATTGTTATCCTTGTATGTTTGTTTAGTCCTGTTTTTCCTGAACTTACCACTCTTATAAACAAATTCCTTTAAATATATAGGGTTTGGGTAACCTTTCCTCTGATTTTAACTACATTGGTTTTCTTTATTAGCTCCATTTCATTCTTTCAAAAGTAAATGGATCCTTACAATCTATAAATATGGACTGAAGGTAGATAATTTTTATAAGCACAATAGTTGCACTATTTCGAACTAATAAGATACTTCATTTGCCTTGAAAAGGCTCATAGAATAAAATTTCCTCACTGAAATTATTCTTTAGTTTTACCTAAATGGAAACTTTAAAAAATCTTTCTTTACCTTCTTCTGTAGATATATTACTTATTTCAAACATAAACCAAATAAAAAGGAAATGATATGTAAACATGAAAACATTTATTTTATATTTTCTTGACTATTAAGACTGGTGAAAATAATATTTATTTAAAACATTTTTCTTATTACCAAAAATAAACACCATAAAAATAGTAGTTTCAGCAATGTACACAGAAATGTGTACAACTTTTCAAGTTGACATTAGAACATATTGGGTTTTACCAAAGCATAAAACATATGTTGTGACTGTAGTTGGTGAGTGGGTGATAGTTTTCAACTGTAAGCATCGACGGGTAGCATACTTTACCAGAAGTCTAGATAGTAGGCAGTATTTACTAGTTTTTAAGACCACAATTTTCATCTTAACAGAATGCGTCCAAGTTCTGACTTTGCAACTGTGGTTTAATTCAAGTAATTTCAGTTCTCTGGGCCTCAAGTTTAATAGGCAGAAAAAATAGAGATTAGCAACCAAAAACTATCATAAAGATTGAACAATCTTCAATATACAGAGTATTTAACATAGTACCCAGCACATAGTGAGCATTCAATGAATGATTGCTAATGTTATTATCAGGCCATTCAAATACACTTGATCAAAATTGGTGAAACCATACAAATCACAAACAAAATTCATTCATTTCATACCAAAATTGGTAGCATTACTAGTATTTACAGTTTGGGCAAGTGAAAACAATTAGGCTTTTATGCTCATGGAAGGTGATACACTAAATTATTACTAAAGTCTCTGGATGAAATAAAATAGGAAAGGATAGATGTTGTGGTTGACACATGAAACCAGAAATACCAATCAGAAAGGATATATGCACCCCTATGTTCATAACAGCACAATTTACAATAGCTAAGATTTGGAAACAACCTAAGTGCACATTAGCAGATGAGTGGATTAAAAAACTGTGGTACATCTACACAATGGAATACTACACTGCTGTAAAAAAGAAGAAACTTTTACCATTTGCAGCAGCATGACTGGAACTGGAGAGCATTATGCTAAGCGAAATAAGCCAGTCAGAGAAAGATAAATATCACATGATCTCACTCACATGTAGGATATAATGATCAACATAATTTGATGAACAAGAATAGATCCAGAGACAAATCACAGGGGAGAGGGGTTAGAAAGCAACTAATGGACTTGTATGCATGCATATTAGCATAACCCATGGACACAGACACTGAGGTGGTGGGGGCTTGCCTGGGGTGGGAATGGCTGGGCAGGGCAGCCGGGGGCGGTTAAGTGGAGAAAAAGGAGACATATGTAAAACTTTAGACAATAAATTAAAAAAGAAAAGAAGCTGAAACAGGGTTTTAAAATGTATATTAATCTGGTCACTAGCAATAGCTTTCTTTTCAGTATACTTGGAAGAAACACTTATTCAACAAATATTCTTTGATTGCCTATTATGTGCCTGGCTGTGTTTACCTACCATGCAAAAGGAAATACCTCCTTTTTATGCTCTGAATACTTTCCTTTTCCACAGACATTTCCACTGGGCCTGGGAGATGGGCAATTCTATGCATGGACAGATGGTTTGAGAAGAAAAGACTGGCATGACTATGAAAGCATTCAGAAAGAGGCTA
Organism: Eptesicus fuscus; assembly: GCF_027574615.1. NCBI lineage: Eukaryota > Metazoa > Chordata > Mammalia > Chiroptera > Vespertilionidae > Eptesicus > Eptesicus fuscus. Next base: position 37,302,887 of record NC_072478.1, on the reverse strand, counting down.
TGCGCTCAGGTATGGAGTTCAGTGTAAGCCAAAGTGCTACTTCACTTACTGCAGTGTCTCATTTGTCACTGAAAGGATCTCTAATTAGCATTTCTTCTGCACACAGTAAGGTATGTCTCATTGGTCAGAGCTGAAACAATTTCCAATTTCAGAGAGAAAACAAGTAATACATAGCCCTTACAATATTAACTGAAGAAGGCATTAAAGTTTTTAGAAATCTATAGTACTTGGTATTACCCAACTGCTTTTTAGTAATTTCTGGGGGTATCTTCGGATTTATCAGTAAGACTTGACTTAATAGACATATATCTTGAATTAGATTGACTCATTAGGTCAGGTATGTTTAAGTGGCAATACAAAATATTAAAGGTACGGTACCAAGTTCTAGACACTGGCAAGGATTGAGGTTGGCAATACTTGGACAAACAGACAGGAAGTTAAACATTGTCAAGAAGGTCTATACATGTGTAGCCAAATTCTAGACTTAGGTGAGAGATAGAGGAAACATTTTGCTTGTTGGAAAACTTAACAGGAAAAAGAAAGATTTTCTAGAGGACTGAAAAATTAGGTTGCTGGAAACAGGGATTCAGAAGGCCAGAGAAGTAGAAATTGATGAAAGTGAATAGCATATAATGGGAAGGCCATATTCTATTATTTGACCAAAGGAGCTCTAGTTTTTTGTGTCTTTTTCATAGTGAGGATGTCACAGAAATAAAGCTATTGTTTGGTAAAGACATCTGAGCAACCCCCAGATGCTGCATCCCAGGTAATTAGCCACAATGTAAGGTCCTACTAGTCAATCTTCCTCATAGCTCATCCTGTCAGGAAAGCTGGAGTGATGGTATTCAAACAGTTATAAAATTGTTCAGGGCTGTGAAATGTTTTGAGCTCTGGGTCAGGTGTGGATGATATAATTATAGAATTCTTTAATTTTCTTCTTTCATTCCTTTCCCCAAGTCATGCCCCTTCAAACTCCCCCTCTCCATCTTCATTAAAGCTGCTCTCTCTTCCCAAGGATGTTCTTCGCTTCTCAGAGACTCTTTCTATTCCAGGTTTCATTGTCTTCCCACCTTGGCCACGACCCCATGAACAATCATGAAAGTGTGTTAGTTACCAGCATCCTTACTTTTGGAGCCCTCTTATTTTTTTTCTCCTTTTGCTTAATCAGCCCTATATTAATCCAACAGTCTGTCCCCCTTACTAACCACAGGATGCTGAAAATTTTTGGAGATGTTTATATAATCAAACTAACTGAAGTTGCCAAGTATGAATAATAATAATCATAGAATAAACTAATATTGAATAGATGTTTTGTACTAGTGTTTTACATACAGATTTCATTTAAAACTCATAATAACTATAATAGAAAGGTTTTAAGATCTCCAATTAGTTTAAAAAACACAAAGTCTTAAGAATATATTCATTAAATGTTATCCAAGGTCAAACAGCCAATAATTTGCAGAGCTAGATTAAAGGTCAAGTCTTACCTTGCTCCATTATGTCCCACAGTCTAACCTTGAATAATATCTGGGAAACATGAAGTAATGACAAGGTCACATATGAAAGACACTCTGGGATCAGATACTGGCTTTTCCATACATGAGTTAGGTTACGTGGCAAATCAATTTTTCTGTCTTATACTCCACCATCCAGAATTGCTGTGAGGATTAAAGATAATCTGCCTTAAGTAATTGGCCAATTATTTGGACATATAAACTCAACTGATGATAACTGTCATTGTTAATTCATCAAAGTTACTTTCACTTGACCTGGTGTGCTTACCCTTTGCTTGTGTTGATTAGTTTTGGATATAAAATTCAGAACATCACATTTATTTCCATTCATACTACCCTTTCTGCCTCCTGTATGAACATGTCTTTTATATTTTTATTCTCATTTGAACCAAGGGAAATTGACCTCAAAGAAAATTATTAATCTAATAAGTTTTCTAAAGTGCAAATTTTCTGCAGAATTAAAAAGCTTTAAGTACTAGTACGTTATATGATTCACTGGAAGATATATGACAAGTACAATAGACTATAGTTCATCCTTCTTTAAATATTATGAAATAAACCATAAATAAAGAAGTAAACACACACAAATACACATGCAGGTACAGAGTGAAAATAATCCTCCTTGTTCTCAATATCCAGGTCCAGAAAAAGGATCGTTTGTGCCATTCTGTTCCCTCCAAATCTTGAAATTTTTGTTTACTCTTATTTTTCTCTGTAGTATTTTTTTCAGCCTACATATTTAGCCTTAAATAAATATGGTTGCATTTTGCCTGTAGTTGAACTTAATTTGAAAATAGATGTATTCTGTATGATTTTCTTTTTTCACTCAAAATTATTTTTGAGATTCATCTATGTCAATATATAGAATTCTAGTTGATTCATTGTTACTGTTCTTTTATTTTTTTTATAATATTCTTCTCTTTGTGAACATTTGGGGAGTTCCCAGATTTTGTTTATCCTATATAATAAAACCCTAATATGCAAATCAACCAAACGGTGGAACAACCAGTTGCTATAATGTGCACTGACCACCAGGGTGCAGATACTCAGCACAGGAGCTCAGCCAGAATCCGGGCTCACGACTGGCGAGCACAGCAGTCGTGGTGGGGCCTCTCCCACCTCTGAGGCAGCACTAAGGAGCAGCGAGCCCGGCTTCTGGCTGAGTGGCACTCCCACAGGAGGAGAGCCACTCAGCCAGAAGCTGGGCTCACAGCTGCTGAGCGCAGTGGTGCTAAGGACCCCTTGAGGCATGCCCATCAGTCGGCTTAGGTCCACTCCCCACGGGGCCTAAGCCAGCAGGTAGACATCCCCCAAGGGGTCCCAGACTGTGAGAAGGCATAGGCCAGGCTGAGGGCCCCCCTCCCAGTGCATGAAAGTCATGCACCAGGTCTCTAGTTATATATACACTGAGTGGCCAGATTATTATGATCTCTGAACGCATAATAATCTGGCCACTCAGTATATATCCTATATAATAAAAGGCTAATATGCAAATTGTCCCCTTGACCAGGAGTTCGACCAGCAGGCAGGCCAGCCAACCGCCCATGTTCCCTCCCCCTGGCCAGGCTGGCTGGACCCCACCCATACACAAATTCATACACCAGGCCCCTTATATATATACTGAGTGGCCAGATTATTATGCATTCAGAGATCATAATAATCAGGCCACTCAGTGTATATATATCCCCCTTGGGGGATGTCCACCTGCTGGGTTAGGCTCACTCCCCACGGGGGTTCAGGCCTAAGCTGGCAGTCAGACATCCCTCTTGCAGTCTGGGACCTCTTGCTCCTTACCACCCACCGCCACTGCGCTCGCCAGCCATGAGCCCGGCTTCTGGCTGAGCGGTGCTCCTCCTGTGGGAGCACATTGACCACCAGGAGGCAGCTCCTGCATTGAGCGTTTGCCCCCTGGTGGTCAGTGTGCATCATAATGACCAGTTGTTCCGCCGTTCAGTCGATTTGCATATTAGGCTTTTATTATATAGGAAGTTGTTATAAGTATTCATGTACATGGTTCTAGAGTAGAGACAATTTTTTCTTAGGGTATATACTAAATAGTAGATTTCGTAAATCTAAGGAATGCACATTTCAGGTATATCATGTAGTCCATGACATACTGTTTTCCAAAGTTGGTATACTGATTTTACTGTAATCAATAATGGATGGAATTCCCACTGCTCTATATCTCTGTGAACACTTAATAGTGTCTGACTTTTTCCCCTAATTTGCTGCTACAATATAATGTCTCATTGTGACTTAAATTTTCATTTTATTAATTTTTAATATAGTTGATATTTTTTTGTGCTTCTGAGATGTTGGTGCCTTCTTTTTGCTAAAATTCCTATTTCTACTTTCAATTTTTGAATTTTTTTATCTTCCTTATTGAGCCACAAAATGTTCTTAATTTTTTGTAAATATTATCCTTTTGTATATGGTGAAAATATCATATAACATATCTTATAGACTGTTTTTTTTTAAATCTCTAGTTCTAAATTTTGATGTAGTCAAATTTGGAAATCAATTTCATAAGGACAGGTTATGCTGATGTTCTATATTATCTGTTAAAAGCTAGCATATTTTACCTTTTACATTTAGATTTTAAATCCAACTGGTCCTCACTATCCATCCATAGTGTTTCAATATTTATTTACTTTGCATCTCTTTAGATATGAAAATTTATCTTTTTCTTCCTCACTCGGCAGTGTTGACTCTATTATATATTAAGTTTTTATATTTGTGTTTTTCATTCTGTTCTTTAAGTAAAAAATCTCTGAGCTAATACCATATCTTATGTACTATATTTTTATAACAATTACTGATATCTGGTAAAGTTCATTCTATCTTCTTTGCTCTTCTTCCTTGAGAATGTACTCCCATTCTTAACATTATGGATTTCTTTAAAATTTTTTATTCAGCTTATCAAATTTTAAGTCACACATCCACTGTTACACCAAATTACTTGAATTTTAGAATTGAATTGTCTTCATAAATTAGGGAGTAAGTGATACTTTGTAATCTTTGGTATACATTGTATTTATTTGCTGCTTATTTATTATCATTAGGGATGTTTGTAATTTTATTCTCAGACATTTTCAGTGCTGTTCCTGGAAAACTAATGTGATGTGGCTATTGTGCATGTTATTGATTTTATTTAAATTCCACCCTTTTTATTGCTGGTTATAGAAATATTAATTTTAAATATTGATTTGAATTCAGAAAACTTTCTAAATTCTTCTATGAATTATAATAACTTACCTATAGATTATTTTGGACTTTCAATGTAGATATCTACATTATGACATTTACAAGTAATATCAGTGTGTTTGTTGGTTTGTTTTTCATTTGAGACATTATACTTTTAGTTCTTTTTGTTCTGATACAGCACTTGCTAGGAACTCCTGTGTAATCTTGAACAGTGGGTATTGGTAGCTACTCTAGACTTGTTATTATCCTGACAATAGCAAATTAGACACTCTAGTTAGGTTTTATCTAATGAAAATACATTCTACCATGCTTGCTAAGCCTTCTGGATGTGGTTTGCTGAGAGTTTATGAGTTTTTATTTTATTAAAGGTTTTTATTCATTTGCCTTTGTTGAAGTAAATATGATAAATATTATTTAATCTGTTATTTGAGTAAATTTTATTTATTTATTTCTACTGAAAATCAAACTTACAATTTTGGATAAAATCTGTCACTTTATTTATTACTGAATTTGGTTTCTAATATTCTGTTTGGCATTTTTAATCTTTATTCATGAGTGAATATTGGATATGAATTATTTTTTCTTATAGAGTTTTTGTCAAGTTTTGGTGATAATGCAATGAAAGCTTCATAAAATGACTTTAGTAATATCCTGTTTTCTACACTTTGTAATTACTTATGTATTATAATTATTTATTAATAATTATGCAAATCTCGTGGGTAAATTCTGTGGACTTGGACTTTACTTAGGCAAAGGTTTATAACTACTAGTTTTAAATGCTCATATTTATTAATAGATTTACTTATAATATCCTCTTAAATATCTCATGTCTGCAATGCTTAAATTGATTTTTTCTTTCAAATATTGTTTATTTGCATCATTTTTCATTTTTAAAGTATGATACCAGAAAGTTATCAATTTTATTAATCACTTCAAAAATATTTTTACCTTGTTCATTTTATCCATTGTATTTTTCTCATTGCCTCAGTCTTATACTGATATTTCTTTACTTTGAATTTCACTATTTTTTCTCAAATTTAAAAATTCTGTTTCTCTATTCTTATTAATTTTAGACTTTTCTATTACAGAATAAGCATTTAGGACTTCAAATACCCTCCAAGTACCATTTTAAGTATATCACACTGCTCTGTGACTCAGAGTTTTATATTCATTTGTTATGTTTTAGTTAGCTTATTTTGAAATGTCTGGCCTCCTTAACACTGAAACTATCTTAAACATATGAAGACCTAGAAACGACCTTCTGATGAAATCTCAATAGTCTTTATAAAATTATATTAGCATAATAAGCAGCATGCATTTTATTAAATGTCTTTGTTAGAATTTTTATTGATTAGGTTTTGTTTAGGCAGTTGCATCTTTGTGGCATCCTTGGTAATATTTGGAATATTAGGAATCTTAAATAACTTTTAAAATATGTAAGTGGTATATAGGGAAAGAAGGGGAAGGTAAGTAAAGAGGAAAAGAAATATTGCTTCTGCTATTGAGGAAATGGAGATTTATTGAATTAAAAAAAATGGAAAAAGAGCAATTGAAGGTAGGCCCTGGGAACTTGGGTGTAGCATCAGTGTTCTTTTCAAGTACATCTGTGCCCTTACAGCTACAGTAGATCATTAGGCTTATCTTAATTTATTAGAAGCATTTGATCTAATATTCAAAGAAAACCAGAGTTTTTATTATTTCATAATTTTACACTTCTTTGGGGATTACTCTTAACCAAACCAATTTAGCTGTGGAAGAAGCGTGTCCAACATAGCAATTTAGGGTAAGGATGACTTCCTGGATGAGGCAAACAAAATTTTCAAGGAAAAAAGCATATCCTGATAGTAGAACATGATTTTCATTTTATGCAATTAATTATCTGATTTCTCTTTCTCATGATTTGCTACTAAGCCAGTCATATTTTAGGCATTTTTCCTACCATTACATTTCACTTAGTTAGTTTTACATCTTTTGAGAGTTTATCAACACTAGATACCAGCTTTTAACATTTTAGCTATCCTTTTGAGTTGTACTGTATCACAAAATTGATAATCATTATGCAAATCATTTCTAAAAATTGAATGGAGAGACCTGAAATATGGATTTCTTTGATATAATATGAAAGATGATGTATAAATTGATATTGATTTGTTATTCAATCTACATTGGGTATTTGTTATATTGAGCAGCTAGAGCTATCTTGCTGACATTTATCTATATATAATTTTTTTAAAAGCCAATATATTTCTGAAATAAAGATAAACTCTGTGTATGGCATTTTCCAGAACTGTGGATCTAATAAATTGCACTGGATGTTGAGAAGAAAATGCAGTTAGTTTAGGCAGCTGTGTTTTAACATGTGATATTACCTAATTCTTATAACATCATTTTCTCAGAGGTAAACACATACTTCTTAAGTCACCCACCTATAGCAGTACTGTGTGTATCATGTGCACGTAGGCATGTGTGATATATGAAATCTTTAAGACCACTGATCTATAGGAAGCTCTTTTAGTTTTCAAATTTTTGTTGCTCAGTCTTTCTTTCATTCTAACTCAGAAGATTTCCACTGTGTTTATCACTACTTTTTTATTTCAATGTCAGTGAACTCAACATGTAAAGAGCTGTTTTCAACTCTTATATTTGATCTATTTCTTTGAAATAGGTTATGTCATCATATAAATTTACTCAAATCATGCATTCCACTATATGCCTCAGGAATCCTCTGAAATTATATCTAACACTTCACTACTTCCATTTGTCCTAATTAATCACACTCATAAATGTGAATATCTATGGTTTTTATTATTTTGTAATTTTAATCATTTACTTATTCATTCATTCAACAAATACTTTTAGTCACTGTATTTTAAATACTGCACCAAACTCTGGAAGGAAAAAAAAATGACAAAAATGAATTACAGTGGCTCATGAAAAACACGCAGCATAGTTAAAGGAACTTTATTTGTTAATGGCATGATGGCCATTTGGATCCAAGCCTTTCATCTTTCTTGTTTAAGGAAATTCAGTAGCCTCCTAACTGATCTCCTTGCCCCATATTTATCTCTTCAAAGAGCAGCCAGAGGGATCTTCTAAACATTAAAAATCAGATCACTTCACTCCTCAACTCAAACGCCTACAAAGGGTAGTCATCACATTAAAAAATAAATCCAAGCTCTGTCCATGATTATGCAAGCCAACATAGAACTACCCCTGACACATGTATCTGTCCTCAGCTCCTACTGATTGATGTGTGGTCTCTCCACTGGCCACATGGCCCCCTTTGTTTTCCCTTCAAGCATGCTAAACATGCCCCAGGACTTTTCACTAATCTGTTCTCGTGGCCTAGAACACTTGTAATCCATATCTTCACAACTCACTCTCCCCTTCACTAAGGTTACCAGACTACCTATATATCACCTGCTTAGACATGCCTGTCAATCACCATCTTATCATACACAGTTATTGCCCCTTTCATTCAGTCTCTATCTCTTTACCCTACTTAGTTTTTATAACAATTACCCTTCTGTCTATATTTACACACATATACATTTTTAATGAGTTTAAAAATTTTGTGATTTCCTGAAATGTAATCACTTGCCCAAGGGGCCAGAGTCACACATTATCTTGAATCATTTGCATTGGGCTTTGGAATAAAGACTCTCCTGTATTAGGAAGTAATATGAAAATCTGACCCAACATAGTTGCTATTTTTCTCTCCTAGAGATTGCATCCTAGGTCTCCTTTAAACCTCATGCTCTAAGCTACTGAGTGTTCTTACTAATTGCTGTGAATTTGCATAGCAAAACATCTAAAGGGTATGAATTAAAATGCTATTTGAGAGGTAAGAATATACTATGTTTTAAAATGATTAACAGTAGGCTTTTCTAAGTTCCTTAAACAGCTTACTTTAGTGCTGATAAGGGACCCATTTTCCTCTTAAATGTCTTTATTCTGCATAATTGAACAAGATTGTCAACCAAACAGAATGGGAAATAGAATTGTGCCCCATTTGGGAAATACTGTAACTGCTTTGCTTTCAGAAAGTGAAAAATGGTAGTTTTGCTATAACGACAATGGTTCTTGGTCACCTTTTATTGATGTCTCATGTCTCTTAAAAAGAGTAGCTGGCATCTTTTTCATTACTACCAACAATGAACAGTGTTTACTGTTGGTAGTTTGGTACAATTTATACATCTATGATGTTCTCTCAATAAATTTTATAATGAGATTTGTTGGGAGGTGGTCAACTTTGGGAAGTACTACCAAAATAATATTCATTATTATTCATTAGATTAAAATTAACTTTTAATGAAATATCCCCTTTGACAGTCATTGTATAATAATGAAAATGTAAAATGCAAGTGAAAAGATTATGAACATTCTGTTAGAGATGTATCATTTATATGTTTAATAATAAAACAAAATTTAGCTGAAACTGACACAAGTGACAATTATCTAGGGACTAATCCCTTCAGGATTACAATATAAAAAGAGCAATGTTGAAGTATCTCAGGAGATTTATGAAGCTGAAATCATTTTTTATTCAAAAGGAAGATAAAGTTAATTTTAAAAGTCAATTTACCATTTGCTGCAAAACTTAGAATACTTCTCTTTAGAAATATCAACTTCCCAGGGGCAAGTGTGCATGTGATTAATTAGCCTTATTTTCTTACTAGTAAAATGTTATTTAATGATAGTACTTATCACATCGTTATTTTAAGTGTTAAATTATATGATTAAACTATCTGGGCTGTAGTATATGCTCAATAAACAATTATTTATATAGTCTCATGACTATTTCTATGCCTATATGATAAGCCTATGTGGTAATAACTTCAATCACCTGTCATAATATTTTTCATGCCATCAAATCTAGCCAGTTGACACTAACTCTCCCAAACATTTTTACCAGGGAGATCATATTTACTTGGATTTCAAATACAGCTATATGTCTTTACTTTAGGATTTATTATTACAAGACAAACATTTTGTTAGCATCAGACCCTAAATTGTTCCCCTCTAAGTATTATATTTATACTTTGTCATAAAGCTTTTTTTATATGGTAGTTGTTGCAATTATTATCAACTCTTTTTCTGTCTATAAATGCTCCACATTTGGAGGAATCCAATGAGCAGAAAACTCTTGATCATGAAAAAATTAATGGGACATGTTCTGCTGAACAAAGATGATGCCGAAAAGATGAAAAACATGTAGTAAAGCAAAGGATTTGAATCTGAATTGATCAAGTAGACTAAGATTAAATTGACTTTATGTCTGCCATTCATTTTCCTGAAGTCTTATACCCAACTTTATTCTTCCCAGTTTTAACCATTTCCTATACAGATTTTATGTGAGTATGAATTGTAAATCTATATTTTTCTAGCAGCTTGCCACACAGAAAATTCTGATTGCCACTATATCTAATATTTATATCTCAACATTAATGGTAATATTTCTGCTAATAGTAGCTCTGATCTTCAAACAACATAAAGTTAGTTTTGCTAATTTTGCTGTCGCTTTACTTTTTAGTTGGGGTTAAAGCCATCTTGCATTTAATGTTATACAAATAGGTTTATAGTTGTGAGTACACAAAACAGAGTTCATTCTTACATTATTTTTATTTCTTAATCATTGTATTATTTATTACTATTAACCTATTTTTGACCAACCCTATATAAGTTTTAGAAGGAAGAGTAGAACTAAAAATGGAAAATACATTTTTGATGACTTGGGACTCTGATGTCACTTTTATGATGTGAACAAAGTTTTTGCCACCTGCTAATGCTGTGATAATGAGCGTTTCCCATTATCTGGGGGACTGCAATTCACTTGAGCCCGGTTATCATTAAGGCATTGCATTTTAGTCATGATTTATGGAGATTCATATGATTATTGGAACCTTCTCCAAAATGCATATCCAGGATTGTCACAAATTTACTAGTAATGAGTTCTGGGCCACCCTGGCTCCATTGCCCAATGAGTACTAAAGAGGAAATGTGTGTGTTTACCCACTAGGGAAGGTGGAGTGCCTGCCATACACTGATGGCAACTCTTCTAGACACTAACTTGAAAACCATAAATGCAAGTTCAGCTTGATGCTCTTTGAATGAGTCGCAGTGGTTTCTGAGCAGCCTTCACTCCCAGTGAAAGCAATTGTGCCTTCAGATACTTTGTAGTCACAGAAACATGACATAAACGGTCTTCAGGAATACTAGAAGCTTAACATGGCTTATTTAGTTTTAAGTAAACATATATCTCCCCCAAAATATATATTTGAAACTTGCATTATTTACAAAACATAGACATTATAACAACTGAAAAATAAGATTTTCTATATAAAGAATTTAATTTATTATAATGTTTGGTTTACTAATGTGAAGTGACCAAAGAGCAAAAGGGAATTAGTATTATCAGGCATTTAATAATGAGTTGAATTTCCATGGTGACCAACTGAGCCTTAGGGATACAAATTCATTATTGAACTAGAATGACTAAATTAACCTAATATGCATTGACCTAGTTAACAATGTAATAGAATTTGTAGTACAGACTAATTGGAATATATATATTAGTAGTAGAATCCACTCATGCATATAACAGTCTTTTGTTTCAAAGAATAACATTCATTAAGGAATAACTTTTGAAATTATAGCAAATGTATAAACAAAGACATTATTAGATTTATAGTTATTTTTAGTTCTAGTCCTGTAATAATGGCAATATTTTATGTAACAATAAAATATTTTATAAGCCTCTCACATATGCATTGCAAGTATTTTATAAGTAGAACAAAGGCATTAAATGTATTAACCAAATTTGGAAAATTAGTGACGTACTTATGACAAAGACTTAGCATTTTTTACAAGTCATATTATTCTTTATTTATGTCACATCTTCTCTCATTTTATTCTTTCTATATACACAGTGGCTTAACATGATTATAGTGATTTTATTGCACATTGTCTCAGTGTTTTTCACAAAAATCCTATAAACCAAGGACAGTCAAATATTATTAACTAGAGGCCTGGTACACAAAATTCGTGCACTCAGGGGGTGGGGTCGCTCAGCCCGGCCTGCACCCTCTCACAGTTTGGGAGCCCTCAGAAGATGTCTGACTGACATGGGGAGCGGGCCTAAGCTGGTAGTTGGACATTTTTAGCACTGCCACGGAGGTGGAAGTGGCTCCTCGCCAGCCATGAGCACAGCTTCTGGCTGAGCTGCACTCCCACGGGGGGGGGGGGGGGGGCGGGGGAGGGGACAGATCCTGTGTTGAGAGTCTGCCCCCTGGTGGTTCAGTGCGCATCCTAGCCATGGGTCATTCTGCCATTCAGTCAATTTGCATATTAGCTTTTTATTATAGAGGATAGTATTTGTATATAGGCTATAAAATAATATATAAAAGAATGAAACAAATTTAGAAAAGTGATTTACACATGTGTGTGTGATTTTATTCATGAGCTTTTTATACATGTGGATGTATATATTACATATATACATACCAAGTGATTATAGATTCACACACACAAATTATGTTCAAATTAATACCATCACCTTAATGAATTCTGGGAAAACCCTGTTTTTACACACTGCTTATGCTTATCTCTTTATTGACTCTTCTTAGAATATTTGCCACATATAACACATGTAACCTGTACTGCCCTGTGCCTCATCCACCTGTGTGTATAATAGAGACCATATGGATGGTGATGACTCAATTTTTCTGACTTCTGCTCTTTACTATATACAGACCCTGAGTCTCCTCTCTATAAAATCTTGCCATATTTCTGAGATCCTTGGAGGTCTGAAAGTTTACCAAATACTAATGTCCCTATTACTGGTATTCCTTTATTTTGGCCACTGCATTGACAATTGGTGGTTGACAGCTATTCTAGTTCAGCGTCTCAGTGCCACCAGCACTGGGGTCCTATCTCTAGTGCTCCCAAAGCAGCACATCATCGTGTCCCAATCGCCTTGTCCTGCGGTTTCACAGCCCTCCACCTGATGGTTCCCTAGGGAAGTGGGAGGTGAAAATGCCTCTCTCCTCTACTGCATTGCAGTTTGTCATCTAGGCATTAATACAACTAAATTGTAGTTCACATTCTCCCAGAGGACCTCATACAAAACAGCTCCTTCAAACAGTTCTATCAAAAGAACTCAGCTAACCAGATGAGAAACCAGTATCAGATACATACCAACTGGCTGCAATACATACTTGTTTCTCCTTATCCATAGTTACCCTGGGAACAATGAAAATCTGTGAAAACCCTCAGGAAAATAAACTTAAACCAACAGATACATCTAGGCTGAGGTAAATCTCAGCACTAGGTAGAACCACACTCGAGCTGGGACTCTGAAACCCAGTAGATGTAGATGTAAATATAGGTTACACGATTCTTAACATTTTCCTTTCAAATATGCTCTTGTGTTAAAATGAGCGGCCATGTGTAAAGTCCTTGTCAACAATATAAACCATAAATTGTATTTAACTTATTTAATCAAAATTATAATAGTGTGGCTAGGCCAGCATGCTCAGTGGTTGATCATCGACCTATGAACCAGGAGGTCACAGTTGGATTCCTAGTTAGGTACATGCCTGTTGTGGGCTCAATCCCCATTGTAGGGCATACAGGAGGCAGCTGATCGAAGATTCTCTCTCATCATTGATGTTTCTATCTTTCTCCCTCTCCCTTCCTCTCTGAAATCAATTAAAAATATATTTTAAAAAATTATAATAGAGTGAGAGTATTAATAAACTAATGTTTGAGGAATATATTCAAGTTCAGAAACAATGGAATGGAAAATGTTTCTTTAATTACTTAAAGAAGCAATGCTACCTCTTTTTAGGAAAGAGACTTGTAGTCAATTTTTTAGACAATGAACAAAATATATTTGACAAAGCACAATGCAATATTTTTTAAAAATGTAATGTATCTTTCCCACAAGGATTTCGACTGTTTAAAGATGCCTTTAAATAGTTCTAAATAATTCTTTAAATATGATAATGTTTTTAAAAATTTTAATATCCTATATAATAAAAGCCTAATATGCTAAATGTCCGGTCGTCCGTTCAACCAATCAAAGTGTAATATGCTAATGATACGCTAAGGCCCCTCAGCCTCTTGCTATGATGTGCACTGGCCACCAGGGGGCAGACAATTTGGTAGGTTAGCTTGCTGCTGGGGTCCAGCCAATTGGGACTGAGAGAGATGGGCCAGACACACCCTGGAGCCCTCCCGCGTCCCTCCCCGTCCCCAATCATGTACCGGTGGGGTCCCTCAGCCTGGCCTGCACCCTCTCACAATCCAGAACCCCTTGGGGATGTTGGAGAGCGGTTTTGGCCCGACCACACAGGCCAGGCCGAGGGACCCCACTGGTGCACAGATTCGTGCACCAGGCCTCTAGTTATTTAATATTTACTTCAAATTTAGTAAGGTGCCTTCATATTAAAAGCAATGGACACACAGATTATTTCAAACACACAGGTTATTATTTTAACAATAAACATGAAAGTGCTAAAAAGCAGAAAATACTTTCATAAGCAAACTTTGTGGACTTTAGGAGATGAAAGTTAGTCAGGTGACATTATAGCATTAGTAACTTCCCAGCATTTGTAGATGCACTGAGAAGTGCTCTTTTTTCCTGCCTAGCATGGAGCTCTCTCCTTTGCATCTTACTCAGCTTCTACTGCTTCTGTTATGCCTTTCTCTAATGACAAACTCATAGTATCCCAGGCTAAACTGCCCTAAAAGTGAGGGTGTGACTGTTTACAGCAGTGTCCTCAGTTTGGATTATCCCTCTGATACAAAACATGTATGCCTGGCTTCCTCACAGGAGGCAGGAAAACCTGGCGGCAGGTGATTTCATGTGGTTCAGACAGCAAGCCATCGTTGAAAGCCCATGGTCACAGTAAAATAGCAATTTGGTATAAAACACAGCAAGGCTTGCCTTTTGAATCAGTTTTGGTAATTGTTCAGATCAATAAACATAGCAGACACTCGGAGCATACTGTGTAATCTAGCGAATATTTGTGTTCTCCTGATTATTCTAAATAGCAGGTGGCTCTCCTGAAATGAAGAGATGTAGTGGCTAAGATGATGTGATGAAGGCTTGCATTAGGGTTCTCCAGGGAAACACAGCCAACAGGATGTGTACATATAGAGATGGAGAGGGATTTATTTTTAAACATTTGACTCACGTTATTGTGGAAACCTGGCAAGTCCAATTTCTGCTGGGGAAGGCGGGCGGGCTGGCTGAAGATTCAGGAAATGGTTGCAGTTAGAGTCCAAAAGCAGTCGACTGGAAGAATTCCTTCTTGTTTGATGGAGGCTATCTTTGCTCTAGTAAGGCCTTTAACTGATTAGATGAGGCTACCCACATTGTGATGGGCATTCTGCTTTGACACAAAGCCCGCAGTTTCATTTTGTTCCTAATATTCATGTTTTTCTCACTTTATTGGTATGTGCTAAATTATGTATGCATGAAATTATGTATATAGATATAGATATATGTATATGTATATATGTACATGTACATGTATATGTATAGATATAGATGATATAGAAATAGATTAGATATAGATATAGACATACATATTCATATCATATATTATTTACTTATATATACTAGTACTCTTTGTCTATAAGTATCAAAATCTTTAACTATTTGTACCTTTGCCCCTTAATTCTTTCCAAGAGTTTTATCCTAAGGCAGCAGATTTTAAATTATGCTACTTACAATCTCAGTCATTCTACAGATGGTCTGTTGGACTGCTAGTAGGTTGTGTATATTCGCCAGGGTTTGGGGTTATAAGCAAGAGATGAGAAATTAACCCTAAATTTTCCACTCATTTCTTGATGCCCTCCCCTTTGGCAATCATCAGCTTTTGGGGGTATCTGTAGGTCTATTTCTGTTTTGTTTTGTTTGTTTGTTTCTAGAATCCACATATAAGTTAAGTGATATGGTATTTGTCTTTCTCTGAATTATTTACTTAACATAATACCCTCTAGGTCCACTCATGTTGTTGAATATGGCAATATATATATATATATAAATATATATATATCTTTATCCATTTAACTATTGATGGATACCTTGGTTGTTTCTATATCTTGGCTATTAAAAATAATGTTGCAATGAATATAGGGGTGCATATATCATTTCGAATTAGTGTTTTTGTTTTCTTTGGGTAAATAAATACCGAGAAGGGCTATTGCTAGATCATATAACAACTCTATTTTTTTGTTTTTTGAGGAATTGTCATACTGGTTTCCATAGTGTGTGCACCAATTTACAGTCCCACCAAGAGTGTAGGAGGGTTCCTTTTTTTTTCACGTCATCACCAGCACTTGTTATTTGCTATTTTTTTAATGATAACCATCCTGAGAGGTATCAGGTCATATCTCATTGCGATTTTGATTTGCATTTCCCAGATGATTAGTGATGTTGAGCATATTTTTCATATGTCTGTTGGCCATCTATATGTCCTGTTTCAAGATATATCTACTCATGTCCTCTGCCCTTCTTTAACTAGATTGTTTGTGGTGGTTGTGGTTTGTTGTTTGTTTGTTTTCTTGGTGTTAAGCTGTTTAAATTTTTAAATATGTTTTGAATATTAACCTCTTATCAGATATATCATTTGTGAATATCTTCTGCCATTTTGTAGATTTTTTTTTTTCATTTTGTTGATGATTTCCTTCAGGTTTCACATGCAGAAACATTTTAATTTGACATAGTTCCATTTGTTTATTTTTGCTTTTATTGCCTTTGCCCAAGGCAACATATTAAAAAAGATATTGCTAAGGCCAATGTCAAAGAATTTATTGCCTATTTTTTTTCTAGGAATTTTGTGGTTTCAGGTTTTACATTTAAATCTTTAACCTTTTGCACTCGGATGTCAAGTGTAACTCGACACGGTTAGCATTAGAATAAAGGAATAGAGAAAAAAGCAAGCGAGTGCAAAGGGTTAATCCATTTTGAATTTATTTTTGCATCTGGTGTAAGAACATGCTCCAATTTCCTTTTTTACATGTATCTCTCTCATTTCCAACACCATTTATTGAAGAGACTGCCTGTACCCCATTGTATATCCTTATTTCCTTTGTCATTGGTAATATGGAAATCCATATCCTATATAATAAAAGCCTAATATGCTAAGTGTCCAGTCAACCAGTCAGTCATTCAACCAATCAAAGCGTAATATGCTAATGATATGCTAAGGCCACTCAACCGCTTGCTATGACATGCACTGACCACCAAGGGGCAGACACTCTGACTGGTAGGTTAGCTTGCTGCTAGAGTCGGGCTGATCAGGACTGAACAAGAGGAGCCCGACACGCCCTGGAGTCCTCCTGCAGTCCCTCTCCACCTAGCCAACCACCGGTATCCCTCCCTGGTCCTGATTATGCACTGGTGGGGTCCCTTGGCATGGCTTACACCCTCTCGCAATCCGGGACCCGTTGGGGGATGTCAGAGAGCGGGTTTCAGCCAGATCCTGCAGGCCAGGCCAAGGAACCCCACTGGTGCACAGATTCATGCACCAAGCCTTTAATAATCTTATAAAAAATAAAAATACCATCCAGAAGTACGCAGAATAATGTTTGACCAAATATCTGAGCACCTGGGCCCAACCATGTTGCCACATAAAATTAACCATCAGGAATTAATCCTAAATGGTCTGGAAAAAGTCTCCATATTAGGCTGGAGGATCCTGAACAAGTGAAATGATTCCTTCCTGGGCACTGGGAGAGGAAAAGCCCTTAACATTGACAATTCTAGGAACAAATACCCTTCATTCTGATACCACAAGAAAGGACAGGTGATTTAATGACCTCTCACCAATTCAGGTATTGCTATTGAAAGGAATTCTAGGGACAAAATAGGCATGTTTAGGGAATAAAGAGGGTCCAAGGGGGAGGAATGCATATGTGAAGGACAGAGGTATCTCTGGCCTGAGCAATTAAAGCAATTATAAGGAGATCAAAAGCAGCCCTGACCTGGAGATGCCAAAATGCTTATCTTACTTATACAGAGAATAAAGAAATGCCACAGGATAAGGGGGGAGGAAGACATATATTCACAGAGGATAAAGAAAAGTCACAGGATAGTAGGAAGAAGGAAACATATTTTCACAGAGAACAGAGGAATGTTGCAAGATAAAGGGAGAGAAAGAGGGGGGCACCATGTGAGTTTTGGCCTTTGAAACTGACACTATCTAACAAAATAACCAATGAGGAAAGCACAGGGGTCCTAAATTAATGAAAGGTCCAATTAGAAAGGGTCAGGTTTAAACAAAGAATTGCAGCATATATAAACCAGAGACAAAGGAACATGAGACAGGTTTGTTTGTTTTTTTGCCCCATTAGAGAGAGACAAAAGGTTTTTCTTATTTGGGGGCCCCTTCCCAGGGGTCCCCTTTGGGGACACCCCTGCCCAGATGGTGATTGTATATGTTTCAAATAAACTTCTACATTTTTTATTAAATAAATCTGTTAGTCCATGAATTTATTCTTCATCTTCGTCAGACAGGGACCCACAAGAAGAAATCTGCACCCCAAACCCCTCATTTCACTATCAAGAATATCATGGCAGTCTTATAACAATTCATTCCAACATTTAAAGCAGATTTGCCTCCTTTATGGCTTAGGTCCCTTTGCCCACCACAATCTAGGAATGTCTTTTTTCTTCTAGTCATCTTTTAAGGCCTGATTTAAATTCTGTCTCTCAACCTGATGCTTTGTCTGATCACTTTATTTCATGTTGATCTCTTCAATTTTCAACTTATTTGACCATCCCCATAGGGTCTACATTGTCTCACATTATTTTTAATTTAAACTATAAAATACAGTACTTTTATTGTGATCATATAAGTAAAGCAATACTTGCAATTTTGTTAGGAATCTGTCTTTATCATTCCAAAGATTTTATAAACTTATATGTTCATACACAAGCCTAAGTATCAAGCTTAACTTTAGAAAATTTATTTAGAAAATTTGGATATCATCAATTTCATGTTGTTTAAAAATAATATTAAGTATAACTGATACTTTATTATTATATGATGACCCTGGTTATAATATTTAGTGGCTTTTCCATTTGTGGTACTCCTAATCTTATGCCTACAACAAAATACAAAATTCTTTCTGCCACCAACCCACTGCTTCTAATAAATTGTGACCTTTAGAAATATTTTATGTCCCACACTTCATCCTTTCCCCCTATGAACCTTTAGAACATTAGTAGTATTCCATACTTGGTAAGATGATATGCTATTTTAAACTCGAAATATTATTAAATTTTTCTTGAATATGTCACCTTTAAAGCTGCTAATTTAGGAAAAAATAAAGCTATGTAGTTCTCTATCTTTTTCTTTATGATGATAAGTCAACATTCTGCTAAAAAGAGCTTCTATTAATTCATACAGGATCTTATATGAATTCCCACAAAAATGAATGCCAAGTCTTGATGAGGCACCTCTTCCATTTTTCTGAAAAAATGTCAACATGAAAACTGCAAAACTAAGAACATTTTACCCTAAAAGGAAATGGATATGCATTCCTAAGTGTAGTAGAAACACAAAATATTGTGTATGATAAATTAAGTAAAAAGTGAGGATGTCTTTTACTTCACCTCTGCATTTGAAATTCAAATGATACAAAAGTAATTTTACATTATCTGCTTCTCTGTTCTTTCTCTGTCCTGCTACAGCTTTTTCCCTCACACACACAACACACAGCCTACAAATGTTTGCTTTTGATCACCCAGTAAAAATTTCACTTCTCCCATGAAGTATAAAGTAATGTTTCATGTGAACAATATTTTATACCATCCTATGGAACTAAAAATAATAATAAAGTTAGAATAGGAGTAACCATAATATGAAGGGTTTAAAACCCATGTGTTGTTCAGTTCATTTTTAAACAGAAAATCATATATTTCAGAGTACACTGGTTTTCAATTCCAACAAGAGGTCAATATTATCAACTTCATAAATTATCACCAACTAGTCTTAAATCATTCAAATGGCTTAATTATCAATTCAGATATTTTCTTAAATCAACTTCCATTTTGGACTTCCCTCCTGTCTAGGAATTTTATATTAGCAGTGATTTTGTTTATGTGCCCATATTCTTGATTGGTGTGGGGAGTTAATGATTTAATAAATAATTTAAAAATAAATTATGACAAAATTATTTTACAACCATGAAAACATAATAGAAATTTGCTTAATTTATTTATATAAGATATTCCAAAATGGATATAGTGTCTCATGTCCTTAAGAGATAATCCATATTTTAAACAATTGTTTAATGTCACAAACTATAAAGTTCATTTTTCTCAGAGAGTTTGTATTTGAATCACAAAATTTCTACAAATAGATAATTATGCTATCTACAACAAAAGTATTAAAATACTACTTGACTTTTTCCTCACTGACTTGACAGCCTTCCAATGCTTCAAATCATTACAGTTATCACAATTTGATTTGTACGTGTATGAAAATGGTTTTGCTGCCACTTATTTTGTAAATCACTGTACTGCAGTAAATGGAAAAAACTTTAGTGGTACCTGTTCAATTAGTTGAAAGAGATTAAGAAAATAGGGGTTTGCTAATATATTTACTATAGAAAGTAAATATTTTCCACTTGTAATACTTTCAACAATAAAGACATTTTTAAAAAGAAAGTAAATATTTTCATATGCTATTTTAATAATAGGAAATTAATGCTATTAACCTCCAAATAGATCACAACTTGGACCTTTATTCCACTAAAGGCGTAGTTACTTCTAAATACATTTAATGATTAATGCCTCTTTTTCTTATCCTTCTATGTCTACCTACAAATTTGGTGCATGTTGTAATGTTATATCTACTTTAAATAAGTGCATGCATATACAGCTACATGTATGCATGTATCCAAGAGCATGATTGTGGGATTATGGGTACTATTTCAAGTATTCTGCAACAACTATGCTTTTATTTTACAATTGAAATTATAAGTATACTGTCTATGTATTTAAACTAAGGAGAATTTTTTTTAAATGGGAAAGCAGGAAGTTAAGAAAAATGGAATAATATTCATCTATTTAACTAATATTTCAGCATGTTGTAGGCATTTTTTAGATAATTTTAGTGCATATTCTTCCAGTTCTTTGCATATGCACATATGTTTAATATTTTTACAACAGCAAAGAGATTATAAATATTGATTTACAAAGTGCTTTTACTTAACAATATATCATGACAAATTAGCCCATTTTACTAAATATTTCACAAATGCCAAAGTCTCCCATTTTAGCAAAAAGCACCATCATCTCCTGAGTTCTCAAGCCTAAATCTGAGTTACACTTCATTTCACTCTTTCTTTTACTATTTCTCCTGTGAATTCAATCTATCAGCAATGACTGTCATCTCTAACTCTATAATGAATCTATCAATATTCCTCCATCTCCACTAGTCCAAACCTCCTCCCTAACCCAGCTTCCACCATCGTTCAATAAACAAACAAATAAGCAGTTTCCTTAGAACAAGAAGTGCTTCTGTTGTTTCTGTGATTTTAATAATTGAGAAGGGGCTGGTGACATAGGCTGGATTTGAAGGAACAACAAGAAGCTTATGCGTTGTTATCATCTGCTCAACGTGGGAGCAAATGAGGGAGCTGTTACTAACTAATATTATGCAAAGGACAGGAAATTTGACAAACAGGTAATGTTCCATATTTTGTTTCTTATTGGCCTAAAAACCAGTCAAAGGAGAAGGGAGTCTTAAGATCGTGAGAGCATAAGGTGGAAAAGGAAGGAATAGAATAAGCATTAAAATAGGTTTGTCAGGCTATTACACCAATAAAAATATTTATTAAAATTTTATTATGTACAAGATACTGAGTACTGATTTCATGTGGTTCAAGAATTCATCTTTAGTTTATCTTGTCATACACAACTGTTCTAAGACCTAAAACGGAAAGTTCATAATGTCATAAAACAGAAATGTTATGACATATTGCTTGGAATTCATAATCTATAGACATTCTACTAAAGAAAGATATTCCAGTTTTCTCTTCAAACCTTGAGCAAAAGACAGAAATACATGGACTTCAAAATCACTATAGTAGTATACAAAAATAGATAAAGTTTTTAGAATAAAGTAGGTAAGTTTTCCTTCTTTTAGAGTTTCAAAATTATAAATATTGTGTAGGTTAATCAAAACTTGGTATATTAATCTTTTCTTCCCCAGACCAGAGAATATTAAAGTACATTAGAGACTGTTTTGATTAAGGTCTTGACATTAGATAAGAAATGTACCTTCTAACAACAGGTGAAATTTATACATTCTTGTATACCATTTCCCACCTTCAAATTTGTCTTCTGCTAATGTTTCTTAGTCATGGCTACACTTGAGGAGCATTGGGAACATCTTAAAAAATAATAATGCAAAGTGATGGTGAGCCTCCACTCCAGAGCAGCTAAAACAGAATTTATATTTGTTTTCCTTGTTTGTTCATTTGTTGCTCTCAGATTTATATCCCACATATGGGTGAAATGGACAAACAAAAACTCATAGACACAGACAACAGTATAGTGTTTACAAGAGGGAAAGGGGGTGAGCGTTACTAACGGGTAAAGGGGACCAGTTATATGGTAACAGAAGATTTAACTTTGGGTGATGGGCATACAATGCATTATACAGATGATATATTTCTAGAATTGTACACTTGAAACCTATATAATCTTATTAGCCAATGTCACCTCAATAAATGTAATTATTAAAAAAATAGAATATATGATTAGAGACCAAGCAATTATATGCTTTTTAAATGTTCCCCAGATAATTTTACTATATAGTTGGGTTAAGAACTACAGAGACTTGCTTTGGTTGTAAGCAAAGTGGCTCTGGTTCTGAACCTGAGCAGGAGCAGTGAAGGGTAGGGGTGGGGAGGGGGTCCGCAAACCATTTTATCCCAGCCTGAGAGGAAGGTTTCTTAGAGGATGATACATGTAGTTGGAGGAAGACTGCTTATGGCACATATGTAGCTTGTTTGCTCTTCACGAAACATTTGGGACAGTGGTCGGCAAACTCATTAGTCAACAGAGCCAAATATCAACAGTACAATGATTGAAATTTCTTTTGAGAGCCGAAAACCGACTTCTGCGCATGGGCCACGAAGTTTCAATCGCACTGTACGTGGGTGCCCGCACGTGGTATTTTGTGGAAGAGCCACACTCAAGGGGCCAAAGAGCCGCATGTGGCTCGCGAGCCACAGTTTGCCAACCACTGATTTGGGACATTTGCCTGAGGAAATTAATGCTTCAAGTTAGAATACAGTGGTTCTCAACTCCCTCAGGTTTACTTCTTAGCAGCAGCTAACATTGGGGTCTATACAGAAAGTTGATTTTCCTCATATTTCAGCAACTTAAAAATTGACTAAATAGTAGAGAATATTTATGAGTAGATTAAATAATTCTTATTATATAATGCCTAAGTATAATAGCTGTAAAACTATTATGGCTGGAAAATGCATGCAGTACTAGTTTGCCTATTATCAATTACTGCCTGTTTTCTAAAACAGGTACAAATATTATCACAATTAATATAAAAATGTTTTATTTTTACTCTCTTTCCCCTAGGGTTATTTCAAGGTTACTTGGCTATTTCAATTTTATGGAAATTTTAAATTATTTTTTTTTTTACTTTCTACTTTTGTAATGTTTTAGCAATCTCTTTCCAAATATAGTGATATAGTGAAAACAGTGTAAGATTTCAATCTATGCTGTCCTCTACTTTACCTCTCTCTCTCTCTCTCTCTCTTCTCTCTCTCTCTCTCTCTCTCATTGAGTCAGAAGTTTCCAATTTATTTTTCTTACAATGGGACTAATAATTGATATATTATGAATATTTTAAAATAACCTATATAGTAGCTTATAGCACATAGTAGTTGTTCAATAAATAGTGGCTATTATATGTTTTATTTTATAGGAACTAGAGGCCCAGTGCACCAATTCGTGCACTTTGAAAGGAACTGTGGGCCACTAGGCTGCAGTGGGAACAGGAGTGGGTCTCGGCCGATTCTCCATACCCCCACCCAGCCTCTTCCACCACAGCCCCTGGTCCCCTGTCTGCCGGAAGCCCTGCTCCTGCTGCTGCTGCTGAACCCACACACTGATGGTGCTGGCCCCGCTTGCACCCGCTGACAGTGCAGAACGAATGGGGCCAGTGCCAGCAGCGGAAGCAAGCGGGGCCAGCCCCATCAGCGGGTGCAAGCACTGGCTGCTGCCCTGATTGCCCCTCAGGAGCACGGGGAGGTGGAGAAGCCCTCAGGAGTGATCAGGGCTGGCAGCCGCTGCTCGCACCTGCTGACAGCACTGAGCGATCAGGGTCCAAGTGGGGCCAGCATCAGCAGCAGGTGTGAGCACCCGGCAGGACCACAGTGTGCGGGAGCAAAGAATCTTCAGTAACCACCAGAGGCTTGCCCAGATGACAGCGACCAGCGCCCTGCCTTGGTCTGGCATTCCCGCTCACCTACTCCACCATCCCACTGCAGCTGATGCCCGCCATGTTCTGCACTCTGCCACCTGCTGCAGACACCCATCATGTTCTGACCATGCCCCCTGGTGGTCAGTGCATGTCATAGTGACCAGTTGTTTGGTTGTTAGGTTGTTCCACCGTTCAGTCTATTTGCATATTAGGGTTAGATAGATAGATAGATAGATAGATAGATAGATAGATAGATAGATAGATTGAGATCTCTCTCTCCCACACCTTAAGAATCTGATAAAAGTTGCGTTTTTTTTTCATTTTTGAGCAAAAATATTTAATGCATTTATTGTTTCCCCTTAATATGGACATGGAATTTATAATGTCTTTATAAAGAGCAACTGGGCAGCAAATATACATTAGTAAGATCTTTAAGATGGCCAAACAACATTGCATATGAAAGAATGGGTGTATGTGGTTTTATGTAAATTTCATTTTCACCATATTAATTTGTTGAATGAATCTTCAAGGCATTTAAATGAACTAAAAGAAAGAATTTATTATCAGTGTGAAATATTAATGGAAGAAGAACATGAATTTCGTCATTCCTGAGGATTGGAAATAAAACATGGCAAAATAAACACAAATATTCTGCAACAGTGGAAGTTGATGTGAAATCCTGCCTGCAGGTTCCCAGTTACTGGGTTGAAGCCATTGTTACCTGTGCCCAGGAGCTTTCCTGACGATGGGTTTGTTGCTATGGAAGCAAGTTCAATCTTACTTACACTTGGCAGCTCCAAGAATGGTTTTACATGATTTTCTCCCAGAACTTAGGGGAAAAAATAACAACCAATAAATGAAAACATATAAACAATGAAGTAATCTGGAGTTTACAAGTGCGCAACACTCCTTTTCATATAATTCAGTCTCGCAGAGGAAATAGAATGTCATAAATTGAGAATTGAATGTTTTGTCCCATAATAACATTACCAACAAGTAAACCAGCCAAGTCTCTTGCATAATTCTCCACGCTGACAAATGTTAATGTTTGCTGTGTATGGCTGCACCTGCCTAGAGCAAAATCACTATGGTTTTTGGTTTGTTTCCTTAGTAAACTGTCTTATTTTCTGAATGTGGAAAATTTGAATTCTAACCTTGACTATGGTGGATTTGTTAAACCCAACTTGCACATGCAGCTTTTATCAGTTTTCATTAATTTTTTAGTTTAAATATGGAAATACCACTCTAGAATATTTTAAGCTTTTCTAATTATAAATGGGACACAAGTACATAATCTAAATATGTTTAAAATGGTAAATACTTAACATTAAAACAGAACACTATACCACTTCCTCCCTTTCTCAGCTTTCCAGAGGTAACACTCTCAACTATAACTATTTCTGCTGCAGTTTATCTCTATTTTAAAAATAACCAGTGAGCACTTCTATTTCTTTGAGTCACTGATTTATACTACCATCCACTAACTTCCTATTATTGCAGGTCAGATGTTTAACTCTCATGTCCTCTCTTCCCATCTTTCCATTCTCTTTTTGTCACAATTTTTTCATTATTATAATGATTTAATTTTTTTAAGTTGAGTCAAATGGTTAAATATTTCCTTTTCTTGTTAAACTTTGTATTTGAGCTAGACTTAGCAAGTGCCTATTTTGTCTTTCATTTGTGTAGTTTTCTTTGCATCTCTGGCTAAATCTTCACATACGCTTTTTAATGATTGTAAATTGCACATCAGAACAACTTCAACATATCTATTCTGTCTGATAATATATTTCTTCTATTTTCTTTTCTTATCAGAGCCTCCTGTCATCCATGCCCAGTGTGATCGTGTTATTCTTTAAACCTTCCATATCTTCCTGGGTTCCCCCTTGATTATCATCCTGGGGATTGCCTTTGCCTCTGCCCCCTATCACATCAGCTCTTTCCTGAATCCTGTCTTACCTTTTGAGTTTATCCCCATATATATTTTTTTGGAAGTCTTCTAGTAACTTCCTGAGATTGAGCATATCAGAGGTAAGTTTTTAAGGTTTTATCTCAAAATATTTTAAAGCTTACCTTTGATTGCTTGAGAGTAGAATTCTGTGTTTAAAAAAAAAAAGTCTGACATTGAATAGCCAAACTATCTTGAAAAAAAGAAGAAAATTGGAAGTCTCACACTTGCTGACTTCAATACGTATTACAAGCCTGTAGTAATACACTCAATGTGGTACTGGCACAAATACAGGCATAAAGGCCAATGGAATAGAATAGAGCGCCCAGAAATAAATCCTTGTGTCTATGATCAGATCATTTTTGGCAGGGGTGTCCTATTCCATGAAGAAAGGGAAGTCTTTCAGCAAATGGTTTTGGGGAAACTGCATATCTATAGTAATAAAAGCGTAAAATGCTAATTAGACGAGACAGCTGAATGACCTTCCGGACATCCTTCCAGATGACCTTCCAGACAAAACTGGGGCTGCGAAGGCCAAGGCAGCCACTGCAGCTGCGAGGGCCAAGGGCAGCCGCTGCAGCTGCAAGGACCAAGCCCCTTGCACAAATTTTGTGCATCGGGCCTCTAGTCCACATATAAAAGAATGACATTGACTCCTTACCTTACACTATATAAAAAATTAATAAAAATGTATCAAGTACTGAAATGTAGTATTAAAACTATAAAATGTTAAAAAAAGGAAACATAGGGGAGTGGCTTCATGATATTGGATTTGACAATGATTTCTTGGATATGACACCAAAAGCACAGCAACAAGAGTAAAAATAGATAAGTTGCATTACATCGAATTAAAAACTTCTATGCATAGAATAATTAAAAATGGAATTACCATATGACCCTGAAATTAGATATATATGTACATCCAAATATCTGGACATATATCCAAAAGAATTGAAAGCAGGGTCTTGAAAATATATTTGCACACTCATGTTTATCCCAGCATTATCACAATAACCAAAAGGTGAAAGTAATACAAATGTCCATAGATAAATGGATAAAGTGTGCTGAGTACATTCAATGGAATATTATTCAGCCTTAAAAATAATATTCCTGATCCTGTCACATGTTAAAGCATGGAAGAACATTGGGAACAGTATACTAAGTGAAATAGACCAATCACAAAATGTCACATACTATATGAATCTATTATATGAGGTACCTAAAGTAATCAAAATCATAGAAACAGAAAATAGAATGTTGGTTGTGCGAGGGCAGGGGGAGATGAAAATGAAAAGTTGTTAGTGACTACAGAGTTTCAGTGTTGCAAAATGAAAAATGTTCTGGAGTTTAGTTGTATACCATTGTGACTATAATTAACACCACTTACCTGCACACTTAAAAATGGTTACGATGGTAAATTGTGTTATATATGTAATTTTCCATAATTAAGTTTTTTTAAGTGCAAAATATACTCTAAATATGATATTCAGTTAAATAAACTAGAAATATGCATAGAACTATACCTGAAAACATAGGATAAATGTTAGCTATATTGTAATTATTAGTATTATTTTTTACCCCCAGTGTTTCTTTTAAGAAGCCTAAAGCTCTTCTGAGCTCCCATGCTTTGAACATGTGTGTTATACCTTCTATTATTGCTTAGCTCTTGCTGTATTGGGACTGAAAGGTGGAAATCTGCATTTCCCAAACACACTTGCCCACAGAGGTCTGGTTTAGATTCCATCAAAAGGGCTTGTGCCAGACCCAGGGGCAGAAGAAAAGCAGAAGCAGTGTTTTTTCCCCGGCATCATCTCACAGGACCAGAACTTCAGCAGAGGCCAGCTGTGGGTTTTTATGACACCATCTGGGCATTCTCCTTCCATTTATGGACCTTGGTGCTGCAAGAAGCAGAGATCATCGATGATATTTTTATGAGTTCTTCAAGTTTTATTATTTCCAGAGGCTTTATAAACAATTGGTGCCCTATATTAACTTTTTTCTTGCCTGAAACTTTAAAAATGATTCCTCTTTTCCTGTAGAATTCTGAACAAGTACCAGGATATGGCTACCACCGTCCAAAAAAGCTAATTAAGGGTAAAGAAAGAAGAGGAAGGGAGAGCACTAGCTTAATAGTTAGAGGGTGGATTCTGCAGAATCTGGCACTGGAAACAGGACAGTGGACAATATTTGCACATGGAGGTAACTATTTGTTAACATTTGGTTAACTTGGAAGAAAGACACCTCGTAAGAATCTGAGTATTTCTGTGTTGGCTCCAGTTGGTTGTATGGTTGACATGAACTGAAGTCAGGGGACATTGGTTGATTTGCAAATAGAAATGTAAAAGAAAAGAGAGTGCAAAAATGAGGGCACATTTATAATGTTGGCTCAATGTTACTGGCAACCACTATAGACATGAATTTTTGGAGTCTCCCTTTCTTTCATTTTTCAAATGTGCATGTGCATTGACTCTTGTCTCTTTTTATTTTGGAGTAAGTATTGTGTGGAGGAGAGGAAGAGGATTTAGTTATTAGTTATTTGATCCTAGAGAGTCTAGGATGCAGGCCTGTGAATCACCTGGAGGCTTCAAATGATCATTTGATTTGATACCATTTAAAAACCTTTAAAAGCTATTATTTAACATACTTTACCTGAATTTTAAATGTACTTGTTTGCATCCCAGATTGAAATATTTTATAATCAATATTAGTATGTAAAACACGAGAGAGAGAGAGAGACAGAGAGAGAGAGAGAGAGAGAGAGAGAGAGAGAGAGAAAGAGAGAGAGAGAGAGAGAGAGACTTAAAGCCCAGGTCCGGTGGCTCAGTGGATTGGAGCATATACACCAAAAGGTTGGGGGTTCAATTTCCAGTCAGGGCACATACCAGGGTTTCAGGTTCTATCCCTAGTTGAGGACATACAGGAGGCAACTGATAGATGTTTCTCTCTGACATTGGTATTTCTCTCTCTCTCTCTCTCTCTCTCTCTCTCTCTCTCTCTCTCTCTCTCCATTTCTCTCTCTAAAATATATAAGAATATATCCTTTGGTGAGGAAAAATAAACACAAAAAAACAAATAAACAAGCCCAAGAGAGTCCGGATTCTAAGAAAGCTAGAGGAAGGATAGTTTTAGGAAGGAAGGAAGGAGGGAAGGAAAGGAGGGAGGGAGGGAAGGAAGAAGGGAGGGAGGGAGGGAAGGAAGGAAGGAAGGAAGGAAGGAAGGACGGAAGGAAGGAAGGAAGGAAGGAAGGGAGGAAGGGAGGAAGGGAGGAAGGGAGGAAGGGAGGAAGGGAGGAAAGGTCAATCCAAATAGGGTCCAGTCAAAGCAAGATGAATATTCAAATATATCCATCAGAAGTAAAGGTCTAGGGAAAATAGTCCATAACATTGGATATAGAAAATTCAAGCCAGATAGCAGTATCTTGAAGTGTGAATATAAGGGGAAGAAATGGGAGGAGAAGGATCCAGTGTTCATTTTGGTAACCTAAAAATAAAAGGCCAAAGTGAGAGGTAACAAGCATTTATTTGAGATCCAAAAGAATCACTATTCTGGAAGCACTGATCGAGGCAGCAATCCAAATAGTGTTCTCATTAGGTGGTGAAGACAATTATATTTATGAGAAAGGGAGGATAATAATCACATAAATATAAGGAAGGACTTCCTATGGGTGTCAATAAGCCAAGGAAGGAGTTTCTGTGGTGCAGATAAGGTAACATAATTATGCTAATTCTAAAACTATCCTATATAATAAAGAGGTAATATGCAAATTTACCATCACACCCTTGTGTCACAAGATGGCCGCCCTCACGTCATCACAAGGTGGCTGCCAGGAGATGGCCACCCCCATGTCATCACAAGTTGGCTGTCCCCACGTTGTCACAAGATGGCCGGCAGGGGAGGGCAGTTGGGGGTGACCAGGCCTGCAGGGGAGGGCAGTTGGGCGTGATCGGGCCTGCAGGGGAGCAGTTAGGTTTCAATCAGGCTGGCAGGGGGGCGGTTAGGAGCTAGCAGTCCCAGATTGTGAGAGGGTGCAGGCTGGGCTGAGGGACACCCCCCAACCCCAGGGCACAAATTTCATGCATTGGGCCTCTAGTCTTTAATACTTTTCAGTTAGGTAGTCATAATGTCTGCTTCCCTGTATTGCAGTTGTTTGGAATACAGTGCTATTTTAGGCCCAAGCCAAAGGTAATTTTGCCCAGTTTCACATTCCAAACTTGAGAAATAAGACACACAAAGCAGTTCCTCTGGGATGGCAGCTCCAACTCTATTTTGCAGTGGGTCTGTTAATACCGATTGTTTTTATTGTTTGGAATGAAAAGTGATAAGAGGAGGGAGATAACGGATAGGAAGAAACCAGGAGTGTCAGTGCACTGAGCGTCTTAATGGGTTGCAAGGACAGGTATTGGGGAAATAAGTAAAAGAGCACATCAGGAGGCTCGGAGATTGTTTTCTAATGGTGATTTCTGTGGTGGATTAGTTTTGGATAATGGCAATGCCAACATGTGACCATAAGCTGATGACTGAGAACAAGAAGGTCATTTGGAAAGAACAGTGCATTGATGGGCTATCCTTGTGGAAAATGAAATCGCAAAGGAGAATGATAGGGCGACTCTATGTTGCATGCTAAAATATCTATTGAATTATGGGATAAAATCAAAAGATGGCAGCAACAAGGAAAGAAGAGGATTTTACAGCCAAAGTGTGCGGGTAGTAGTAGATTGTGCAAGGTGTGTGAATGTTCACTTTCTGACCAGAGGTAACTGCTCTTCAATAAACTTCCAGAGCTTGAAAGGATGATCACCATCTGACTCAGGGAACTGTAAATATTATGGCATATTCTGGGGACTAACAGGTTCTCTCTGAAGGTGCAGTGAAGAGAATGAGGATGTAGAGATTCTGCTAATCATGGCATGGGAGAGTCCATGAGAAAAACAGTCTGGGATGGAAGCAGGGGTAATAATCAGAGCGAGAGGAGCAGAACAACAGTGCAGTATGAGTACAAGAGATTTATCATTTACCTGAAGACATGAGGGTTTGGTGGGTTGGCCCTGACAGTTCTTAGCAGCATTTCTAAGCACTCAAACCTCACCAGATCCAACTGCAAGTTGGAGGGAGGCCAGGCAAGTTGGAGTGCCCAAACCCACAGACGTGTGGGGACATCAACCTGTTTCTTTCTTTAGTGAGTTTATCCAGGAGATGATCCCTGACTGTTTCTTTCTTTAGTGAGTTTATCCAGGAGATGCTCCCTGCATAACAGAGCCTTGGCACCATCGGGCTGGTCCCCTCGGGGGGTCCCCGCACCAGATGCAGAGCAGCCTCTCTTTAGCCCTCACCATTGCTTTTAGACAAAGCTTATCAAGCTGTCTTGTTCAGGCCTTTTCTTTCTGAGTGGAATATTCTCAAAAGATGACGATGTGGTGCTGTTTGGAGAACACTTCCTTTTCTCTGTGTTGTGTTGAATCAGAGGAGCTTACATTTTTCGAGGACAAAATGACAGAGGAATAATTGCCATCTGGCTCTTTGGATGAAAATCTGACAGCAGCCAGAATTCTGCCCCAGCTCTCTCTGGCACCCAACCCGTGAAACCAGACTCTGGACCACAGCTAACAGGCCACCTGCTGAGTGCATGCCCACAGTACATGTCTTCACAACTTCTCATTTGGACCGTTAATTAAAAATCACTTTTACTTAACATACCTGACTGGTTGCTTGAGGAGGTCTATGAAATAGATAAATATGTTTATATATGACTACACATACACACATTATAATTTATAACAAAACTATTATAAAAAAAATAGCAGCTTTAAGGATGTCTTAACCTAAGAAATAACTACTGCATTAGTAGAGAGAAAAAGTACTATCAAAATCTTAATTACCTAATTATTTTTTATTGTACTTAGATTAAGTCTTTTTCCTTGGTGAGGTAATGGCTCTTAAGTAACCCTAAAACTTTCTTGGAGTATGTGCCAGGAGATGGAGTTGAAGGCACAGTCCTCGTGTGGGAATGAGTTTTGAACTTGAGAAATTGATGGAAGTTTCTGGAATTTGGGGGAATGAAGAACTATAAACACCGAAAGGATCAGCATTCCCAAACCCTGCAGGCAGCATAGAACTCTGATCCAATCTTGAAAGAGCAAGTGGATTTGCTCTCAGGGCACAGAAATGACCTCACGACTGAATCAGAAAAAAAAGGAGAAACACTAGCTCTTGAGTTATTCTGCTGTTTTCTGATGTCCTCATAACAACAAAGCTTGACGGAACTACCTATTTTAAAGAAAAAAGACTATTTTTCTGACTAAAAATAAATAGTAAACTAATTGTGATTCTTTAAATAGAAGTAGTAAATCACTTAGATAAAATATAAAATATTTAAAACATTTTAGAAAAGGGAAGAATTATTTAATTAGAATATTTTTACTACCCAAACACCTTCCCTTAATTTATTTCCCTAGTTATACAATACCCACAAGGGCTGAAACCCTGTATGTTTTTATGTCTGTCTTCCATGTCCTGATACAGTTTCTAGCACATAACAGGTAAGTGATAAATAATTGTTGAATGAATTGATTATGAAAACTTTTGACCAGAACATTTTTTAAAACTGGTGTTTTTTTAAAAAAGTATATTTTATTGATTTTTTACAGAGAGGGAGAGAGAGCTAGAAACATTGATGAGAGAGAAAAATCAATCAGCTGCCTCCCGCACACTCCCCACTGGGGATGTGCCCACAACCAAGGTACATGGCCCTTGACCGGAATCGAACCCGGAACCCTTGAGTCCGCAGGCCGACACTCATCCACTGAGCCAAACCAGTTAGGGTTAAAACTGGTGTTTTTTATTTGTTTTGTGTTGTTATTTGTTTTATTTTATTTTGTATTAAATTTATTGAGATGACATTGGAATAAAATTGCTTATATTTTAAGTGTATAATTCTATGATACATCATCTGTATATTGCATTGTGTGCTCAGCACCCAAAGTCAATTCTCCTTCCATCATCATACACTCAACTTTCTCCACCCTTGACTACCTCCCCCTTTCCCTCTGATAACCACCATACTGTTTGACAAAGGAGTCAAAAACATACAATAGAGAAAAGAAACCTTAGTCAATAAATGGTGCTGGGAAAATTGGAAAGCCACATGCAAAAGAATAATATTAGACTGCTATTTTTCCCAATACACAAAAATTAACTCAAAATGGATTCAATATATAAATACAAGTCCTGAAACATTAAATTACATAGAAGAAAACATAGACATTAAATGTGTTAAACTTATGGATCTTGGTCTTAGAGAGGATTTTATGAATTTGACCTCAAAGGCAAGGAAAAAAGCAAAAATAAGTGAATGGAACTATATCAAACTAAAAAGCTTCTGCACGGCAAAAAAATCGCTACCAAAACAAAATGGCAACCAATCAAACTGGAGGAGATATTTGCAAACAGTTACAACAAGGGGTTAATATCTAAACTATATAAAGATTATTGTGTTTTTATAACAAATTGTAACTCATGAAATTATAGAACTTAAAAATTATTCAAACATTAATTGGTCAAATTATAAAAATCCAGGGATTATATCAGCAATAATTAAAATAGCTATTTCAACTAATTTTTGCATTTTCTTTTATTTCCCCTATTCTATTCATCACCTAATTGGGAATAACTTTGCATATGTACTTATTTCAAAAGTTCTAAAAGGCAGAAGCTATAGCTATACTGTGATGGTCCTATGGTTACCCTTTATGAACGTTTAAATGATCATATTTGTGTAAAATTATTGGCATATAAATATATGCTTTGAAAAAAAAGAATGCTTCTATATGTGCATGGTTTCATTGATTTGGATGCCTTTTCTTTCAATCATCAGTTAAAATTGTAAAATCAAAATTAGCTTGACAAAAGGATAAGATGTGTTATAAAGGAAAGTTAACACACTTTTGATATACTCATGCTCTCATTCCGCAGAGGCATTGTGATCAGCTCTTCCTCGTCAGTCTTTGGTTGTCTCCTACCTGCACTCCCAGTGACCTTCTATAATGAGTTTCTCTTCTGAGGATCATTTCCTCTTCACATTTGAAAATAGCATAGCGTTCTAATTATTATTTTGTTTTTTTCGTGATTTCTGGTAATTATCATTATTTACCTTCCTAAGTGACATTTTAAAAAAGATCTTTTTCTCATATTGCATTTTTTTCTTCATGACAATAAATGTCTCAGGAAAAAAAAAGCATGTGCGAGTTATGGAATGTATTGACATATCCAAAACCTATTCTTTTGACATCCTCAGAACTGACTTAAAATGACCTAAGAAATTACAGCCCTTGTTGGCTGGCACACGCTTGGCAAAGATTCACTCTCAAAGAGGCCTGTGCAAATGAAGGCCATCTAAGTTGGCCAGGAGTTATTAATTGAGATAGAACAGAGATCCATGAGCTTAGATTTCTCCATTCTCTTCACAACTAAAAGTCGGTAAGTGCATAAATATCTGGTGCAGCCACTCTCCTAGAAAGTAAAAGAATCTCTCCACTCACAGATGCTTAAACTAATTTTGCCAAGAGACTTAATCTCTTCTTCATACTTCTCAGTTATCATTCATGTAGTTAATAGTGACCTTCTAATTTATTACTTATAAGCCTTTGCCTTCTTTTCTAAATTATATGGAAAGCATCGGGTTCCTTTCATAGGGTTCAGCCTAGTTAGTCACAAATGTATGTTTGCATTTGGCTCTTTATGATGGAATGGCCTTAATTATTATATCTGCTTTATCTGGGAAAGAAAATTTGCAACTGTAGGTCTAGAGACTTCATTCTCTTTCATCTCTGCTTTGGGATCAGTATGTTTTAACTGGAGAGAGTAAATTTAATGAGTTCCTCTGAGATTGAGGAATGGAGACAATTTCAATTGAAATGCTCTGAATTGTAACTTTTATGAGAAAACTTTTAATCTGTATTTATATCATACAATAATGTGATCTTTAACTCAGTATTGAGATGGAACTATATTTTCTTTACCTGTGCACATTTTGATAACGAAAACACAGAGCATAAGTCTTTTGGTGACAAATTGTGTTAAATAATCTTGTACATTTTAATCTAGTTATCCTTGCTTTCTTATTTTCTGTGAGACTTTGTATTTTAATCAGTCAGGCAACAAGTGTATATTGAATCTTGCTATGCCCTCAGTTTGCCCTTAGGGATTTTATAGCCTACTTCCACAATGAACCCCCACTTCTTCTAATAGATTGGCTGTAAGAATAAATCATACAGTTTTCCTTTGTGCTTATTGGTAATGGCTTTCAAGAAATTATTATTACTCAGTACTCAATTTCAGATAATATTTTTCATGTTCAGTCTTTAAGCCTGGTGATGTGTGGTGATTTAGAAAACAAATAATTGCATGATTAGTAGTGTAGAATATTACTTAGAATAGAACTATTTAACAACACCTCTTGTCTTTGTAAATGAAGAAACTGAGGTAGAAGTGTGGAGCACCAGCCTGAATTACACAGCTTCTTATCAGGATTCTTTTTTGTAAAACGTAGGACATTCAACTCCAAATTGCTACACCCGTTAGTCTAGTGTAGTCATGCCATGCCAATGATCAATTCCAGCAATTTGGCTGAGTTCTAATCTCGGCCTCACCATCCTCTGTCAGACCTCCAGGGAGCCAATATCAGACTTGCCCACCAAGCCTTACAGTCACCTGGTCCCCCAAAAGAGGTAAAATACCTAATTATAGATATATCATAATGATTAAATGTAGTCATTTGCCACTTAACAATGGGGACACATCCTGAGAAATGTGCCTTTAAGTGATCACTATCGCTTTGTGCAAACATCATAGAGTGCATTTACACAAACCTAGATGGTATAGCTTACTATACACCTTGGCTACATTATATAGCATGCTGGTCCTAGGGATAAGGCTGTATAGCATGTTACTGTACAAAATAATAGGAGATTAAATCAAGCACAAGATAAAATCAGGAGACAAAGTAAACATGGGATGTATAATGCTGCTGCCAGCATCACATGACAAAAGGTTTAACCGCAATTATGTTTTACTAGAGGCCCAGTGCATGAAATTTGTGCAAGGGTAGGGTCCCTAGCGGCTTGCTGTTGCCAGCAGGGGCATCCCTTCCCCAGCTCCAGATGTCGGCTGGAGCCTTCCTTCATTCCGCACTGCCCCCTGGTGGTCAGCACATGTCATAGCAGGCTATCAAACTCCCAGTTGGTTGAACTCCCGAGGGGACACTTTGCATATTAGGCATATATATATATATATATATATATATGCAAAGAGTACACTCTAAAATAAGGATAAGAAGTATATATCAAATATTATGAACTGAACATAATTGTATGCTATATTCTATTATTCAACTGGCAGTGCAGTAGGTTTGTTTACACCAGCATCACCACAAACACAAGTGTAATGATGTTACAACAGCTATGGTGTCAGTAGGTAATATAAATTTTTCAGTTCCTATAATCTCAATTACCACCATCATATATGTGATGTGTTATTGCCTGAAATGCTGTTTGTGATGTGCTTCGTGACTTTATTTGCATTGAGATGAGCATTGTAGTCTCCCTGCCACATGGCTTCTTTTCTCAATTTTCTCATGTGGTTGCTGATGGTGATTTTTTTGTGTGTGTGGTTTTAAAAGTTTTAAACAATAGGGAGACAGAGTTTTGCTCTCATGCCATATTTTTCCACCTTTGACAAGAAGTTTTTCCAGTTTTTAACTGTTGTCGTGATTTATGTATTTCTCTGTAATTAGACTTCATTCATTTAGATAGATTGATGATAGATCAATGATAGATAGACAGACAGAAAGATAGCAGGTTCTGCTTCTTTGAATAATCTATAGCTGATTTTAGAGAAATCAGAGGATATGTTGCATTCATAAGGCTTTGGAATAAATGTTCCTACATTTGAGGAATATTAGTATCTAATTGACAATTACTACCTAATCCCCAGCAAAAAGGAGGAAAAGGACCAACAATTATGTACAAAATGTGAAGTTTTAGATAACTAGGGGTGAAGAAAAGGTCCTAAAAGATTTCAGGAAGAAAAAAGTTCCTAATCAGAAGGAGGAATCTCAATGGCTTTAAAATTCTCAGTCGTACCACTATAATATATAAAACAAAGGGAGAAAAAAACAGAACCTTCAAAATTCTGAAGGAAAACAGTTGCAAATCTAGAATTACATGTCCTATCATCTATATATATAAAAGACTAATATGCTAAGTGACTGACTGTCCGACCGGTCACTATTACACATACTGACCACCAGGGGGCAGATGCTCAATGCAGGAGCTGCCATGATGCACACAGAGAAAGAGCACTGCGGGCCTGGTGCCCACAAAGCAATACTCGGCTTCCCCTAAGTGGGACACAGGCTCTGCCACCACCCTGGAACAACAGCCCACCAAATTGCAGCTGATGCTGGCGAGACCCCATGGTGAAAAATGTGGCCCACAGGCTAGCCCAGCCCAGAAATGGTTGCTGTGGGTGCCAGGTAATGATGTCATGTAGCAACGCGTGGCTTCCTCTCCCTAGCGACAACTAGCCTCCTTGCAGTTTCTTCAGCCCATGACTTGCTTCAGGAACACGACTTGCTTTATAGCCAGGTGGAAATATTTCACACTTTAACCAAATGTCTGTGAAGCGTTTTCCCATGCCTCATCTCATTTGATCCTCACAGAAGTCCTGGAGTAGATAGATAGGAGACTCAGTGGAATCCTATTTTCTTTTCATTAGCTGGAAAACGGAGATTTAGAAAGCTTAGAAACTTGATCCAATTGAAAAGAAAGCCGCGTAAGAAATGGTGGACCTTGAAAATGACTTCAGGTTTTCTCACTGTGCAGAATATAGTCAAACACTGCTGCAGTTAAATATTTTACCCTTTGTTCTCCCTGTGTGATCTATAATAATAATCTGCTTTGTGTTAATATTTATTTCTGTGTTTCTGACAATTACCTGAAAGAGAAGTTGGGGTGCTTCACTGGGCTGGTAAAAGTTTAGCTACATCAGAAAGCAGGTCCAATTAAGCAAGTTTAATATATATATATATATATATATATATATATATATATATATATATATATATATATATATATATTCTATATATATAAAAGGCTATGTTGACTCACGCATGCACGATACATATAAATCTCCTGCTGGTGCAAATAGCATGAGTGTGTTTCCATCTGTCATTGTTGATCATGAGTTTGGTTGACACTTCTATTATAGAGAAAGGTCAGATAGCAATATTTAAAATTTTCTTCTAATTAATTTCCTTTCAATGTACACGAATCCATGCACTGGGCCACTAGTAAAAATATAAGGATAGAATAAGGATATAAGGACATTTAGGGACATAATGGTTTCTAATCTACACTAATTTTATTAGTTAGCTAATGAAAGATGCTTTACAATGTAATGAACAGTAAAAAAAGAAAGAGAGACAGACAGATGTAGCATATAAAAAACAAACAAACAAAAAAACATACAAAAAAACCAACAACATAGGAGATTTCGCATAAGAGTTAGGCCAGGAGGTTTGTTAGGTAAGATCTAAGGTGAAAGCTATGTACCAGGCAATGACAGCAATACATCCAGAATGAAGAAGGCAAATGGCTCCTGGAAAATTTAAAAGAATAAAATAATACAAGAAACAATGTACTTAAAAGTTTTGAGTGAAAAATAAATAAACAATTGATGGGGAGTTTTGTGGTTGAATTATTGTTGAATTATTATTAAAGTTCTTAAAAAGAACAGTAATGATGAATATTGACCCCATGGTGAAAGTTAAGAACTATATCCTATATAATAAGGAGGTAATATGCAAATTAACCCTCACGCCCTCAAAAGATGGCTGCCTATGACCAGGCCACCAGGAGCATTAGTGAGAGACGACCAAATGACTGAACAAGCAGGCTGTGTGGGGAGACCAGGTCAGCAGGGAGGCCATGAGGGTCAACCTGGCCGGCAGGGAGGACAGTGAGGGGCGACTAGGCTGGAAGGGGGAGCAGTGAGGGGTGACTAGGCTGGCGGGGGGGGGAGCAGTTAGGGGCAACCAGGCCAGCAGAGGAGGGCAGTTGGGGGCAACCAGGCCAGGCGGGGGCAGAAAGGGGTGACCAGGCCAGTGGGGGGAGGCAGTTAGGGGCAACCAGGCAAGCAGGCAGGTGAGTGATTAGGAGCCAGCAGTCCAGGATTGTGAGAAGGATGTCTGATGCCAGTTTAGGCCTGATCCCTGGCAGTCGGACATCCCCTGAGGGGTCCTGGATTGGAGAGGGTGCAGGCTGGGCTGAGGG
This sequence comes from Eptesicus fuscus, assembly GCF_027574615.1. Taxonomy (NCBI): domain Eukaryota; kingdom Metazoa; phylum Chordata; class Mammalia; order Chiroptera; family Vespertilionidae; genus Eptesicus; species Eptesicus fuscus. The sequence continues at coordinate 37,263,427 of NC_072478.1, read as the reverse complement.
GACCCACACCCCCAATGCATGAATTTTGTGCACCAGGCCTCTAGTAGAATTATAATGTGGTACATGGCTCACCTGAGAATAGCACACATAGTCACATACTCCTAACCATATTGACATAAGCATAGCTCCAAAGAATTAGTTCTAAATTAGTTCTAATTAAAATTAGTTAAACTCTGTAATAGGATGGGGAGATGAAATGTACGTATGTGATATTGGCAGAGGAAGAAAAAAGCTTTACTATGCAGTTTACTGTAGGACTTATGAAATAATGACTAAACTAAAAATTGAAGAATAAAAAATAGCAATATATACATGTTTGTGCATGCTTGTGTGTGTGTGTGTGTGTGTGTGTGTGTGTGTGTATGAGCTAATTTGCTTGAAAGTGGATACTATGGAAAAAAGTGAAATTTGTTCTTAACAAACTTTATAAATCAGTTAACTTTTAAAGCTAAGACATAAAGCTCAAAAAACAAAAACAAAAAACGAACAAGAATAAGAAGAGAAGAAGAAGAGGAAGAGAAGTCAACAAGGAGAACCACACTGCTTGGTTATAAGTAATAAGCTTAAACCAGAACACCATCCACTTTCCCTCCTCCCACAACGAATGGAGAAATGGAAGTTTATTGAACTATTCAAAACATTAAGAAAACAAATCTGCCAAAACGTTTCAAGACTTCCAATTTTAGCTAATATATAAAACTGGCAGTTATAAAAATATTGTATATTCTGTGTAGTGAGGAACCTTTACTATTTTAAATTTTTAATATGTTTTTCTTAAAATAAATCTAACAATAGCCCTGGAAGATTAATATTTTATTTAAAAAATTCTTTATAATATGTTGAATAAGAATTAACCTGTCCCTCAGCTTCATGTAAACTTGTATCATTAATGGCATATGCTCTTTATGGCATTTGTTGTTACTCATAGTCAAAATACAATATGAGGATGATTGTTACATAGAAAATATTTTACTTCTGATACGTCTATCTATATCATATATATATATATATATATATATATATATATATATATACTAGGAGCCCAGTGCACGAATTCGTGCACCTTGACAGGAACTATGGGCTGCGAGGCTGTGGTGGGCACAGGGGTGGGTCTCGGCCCATCCTCCATGCCCCTCTCTGGCCCCTCCTGCCACAGCTCTGGCCCCTCCTGCCACAGCTCTGGTCCCCTCTCTGCCAACAGCCCGCTCCTGGCACTGTTCCCATGCACTGACAGTACCAGCCCCTCTTACACCTGCTAACAGCATGGAGTGATTGGGGTCAGCTGCTGGCCCCGATCACCCCTCAGGAGCAGGGGAGGTGGAGAAGCCCTGAGGGGTGATCGGGGCTGGCAGCCACTGCTTGCAGCCGCTGATGGTGCCAAGCGATTGGGGCCAGCACTGGGTGCCAGCAGCGGGTGTGAGAGGTACTGCACCAGCAGCAGGTGTTAGCGCTGGGCGGGACTGCGACGTGTGGGAGCAAAGAATTTTCAGTAATCACCAGAGGCTTGCCCCAAAGACAGCAACTGGTGCCTTGGTACGGTGCACCTGCTCACCTGCTCCACCATCCTGGCATGGCCACTGCCCGCCATGTTCCGCACTCTGCTGCCTGCTGCTGACGCCCGCCTTGTTCCATGCATGCCCCCTGGTGGTCAGTGCACATCATAGTGACTGTTTGTTTGGTTGTTATGCTGTTCAGTCTATTTGCATATTAGGGTTTTACATATGTAGATATCTATATCTATAGCTATATCTACCATCTGTATCTAATCACTCAATTTAAAAACCAGGATCATTTCAGTATCCCTCTTAATATGTAACTAAAATAATTTTTTTCTTGAACTTATTTAAGATCAAAGCCTCTACATTTTCCTCATCACACTGTAAAATGCAATTTCATTTGTTTTCTAACTATATACAATGTTACTAATAACAGATTATAAAATTATTATTTTAATCATACTTTTACTCCTTTACTTTATTGAAAAAAGCATACTCCCCCTCCCTAAATCTTGTCTTTTTATTTGTAGTTTTTTTCCCTAATCTCTCTCTCTCTCTCTCTCTCTCACTCTTTTTTTTTTTTTTGTGATGCTATTCTATTGTACCACTTTACCAGTTTTCTCTTTATTTTCTTTGATAGTTTTTATCTCAGCTTCTCTATATGCTTCAATGAGAAACATAATACTTTTTTATTATGTTGCCTCATTTTTAGAAGTGGTAAAATTTCCAAACTATGACACTCTGACAATTTATTATTTTTATGCAAAGGAAGATGCTAACAGACCAAGTCAGACATATTTGACAGTAATGTTTCATTTATTTTGAGTCCAATAAAAAAATGTTGTCACTTTCTGGGGAATGCACTGCATGGGGATTCAATCAAGCACTTTCCCTTAGAAAGAAGTGAGGGTATGAAGAGGAGAGAGGAAATATAGAAATCTAATAATAAATAAATTACAGATAAATTTTGAACAAAACTTTAAAAATGTGCTTTATGATTTCATAACAGAAAGTAACAACTTGTAATATATGTAAGTGGAACCCAGATGTACCAATGATGAATGAAGCTAAATAAGCTTTAAAATGATTGAGCTGTTGAAGTGAAATATTTCTTGGCATGATTTCTCCTGCATTGTCTCCAGATAATGATAATTTGAAGACTAACTATACAGTGAAAAAATTAAACCTTTTCACAAGCCCACATTGAAAATGATAGAACACTAATATTTCTATATAAACATCTATTTTAAACAGTCACTTCTCTATTTCTTTCATAGCAAACTCTTATCAACATCAATTCATGCCCACAGATATATTATCTCCACTTTAAAGAACTGTGCTCAGAAAGGATATAAGTAATTCTTGTGATTTAATCCCTTATATGCTAAATAAACAACACATAACATTTTTAGTAAAAAATTACCCATATCTCTAGATGTTAGATATAATAGCTATTTTAAAAAGTGAAGTTTATATACTCAGAAAATGGAGACAATATCATCCGATATAATAAAGAGCTAATATGCAAATGGTCGTCACACCCTCCTGCCCTTGTGTCTGAACTGCTCAGACACTCAACACTGGGGAGGAGGAATGGGGACTAGTCAGGCACAAATTAGCTCACGGGAGAGGAATGGGGACCAGCCAGGCTGCAGCCCAGGAGAGGGACTCACCGCCCCGCCCCACAGTCAGGGCACCAGCGGCTGTGACTACACCTGCGCCTGCAGCCCAGGAGAGGGTCAAGCGGCCCACTCTGCAGTCTGGGCTCCAGCGGCTGGGGCCCAGGTGAAGCTGCCGCCCACAGTCCCCTGTGGGCAGACCAGGCGAAGCCGGCCTGGGTCCCGGGTGCCCGCAACCAGCTGGAGGAGGGAATCCTGGGTCCCGGGTGTGGGGTGAGACAGAGGCAGTTAGGGGCGATCAGGCCAGCAGGGGAACAGGGAGGGGCGACCAGGCAGGCAGGCAGGCAGAAGGGTTAGGGGTGATCAGGCAGGCAGACAGGCAAGCAATTAGGAGCCAGCGGTCCCAGATTTCAAGAGGCAGTTGGACATTCCCCAAGGGGTGGGTCCCAGATTGGAGAGGGTGCAGGCCGGGATGAGGGGACCCCCCACCCCATGCACAAATTTTGTGCACGGGGCCTCTAGTCGTCAATATTATTATAACTATGTGGTAGTTATTATTTCATGATTGTGTATTATTTTTATGTAATGAAATAAGAATCTGGTGTAATCTATGGTCAAATGTGTACATATTTTAATTTTTCTCAACTATGTTTTTCTTCTTTAATAATGTGGTGCGTGTTCTAAGTATTTTGCATTTCCAAATACATTTTTATTCAGGTTCACAATCTCACTGACCCACTTGCACCTCCACACACACCACCACCACCACCAACACTGCCAACAAGCCAAAACTCCTGGGATTTAAATTTCGAGTACATTTTAGGTAATCTTAATCTTGGTTTAGGACTTCTGTGAGTTGCCTACTTTTTTCCATTTATGTTCAAAGTCACCCCACTTTCCAACAACCATCATGACTGTAACAGAGAATGTGATGTTTGTGGTGTTTGTATTCTTGAATGACTATATAAAGTAACTTTTTTCATTCCTTCATCTCTTCTCAAACACCCACTTATCTTTATAATCTGTTGAATAAGAAATCACTTGTTACCCAACAAATTTGGCTCAGTGGTTGAGCATTGACCCAGGAACCAGGAAATAGGTCATGGTTCAATTCCCAGTCAGGGAACATGCTGGGTTGCAGGGTTAATCCCTAGAAGGGGGCATGCTGGAGGCAGCCGATCAATGATTCCCTCTTACCATTGATGTTTCTATCTCTCTCTCACTCTCCCTTCCTCTCTCTGAAATCTAACAAGCACTCTAAAGACCTTAGAATAATATCATTTTTTAACATACACATTTTGTTAATTTGTTTCAATTTCTTTCTTTCTTTCTTTCTTTTCTTTTTTTTTTTTACAAAAATGTCAAACCACATGACATTTTATAGATCTTAGGTCTCGGCATACTAAAATTTAAGAGGAGTTGGTAGCAATTGCAGTAAAAACTTCAAGCTTTGTAGATAAGAACATAAAATTTAAAAACCTATTCCCACAACTGCAATGAAGAAATTTTATAGTATGCCATCATTGGTGACTCACAAGTTTTGGTTTTATAACTTTAGAGAATCACTCATTCACTTGAAAGGCCTTGTCTCAGGAGATTTATCAATCTGAAGACTAAATTGTACAAAGAAAATGAATTTCCCTTTGATTGACAGATGTTTTAGTGAATGTGTAGCTTTAAAATTTTAGATTTGTAGCCTTAAAAGTAGCTGAATCTGAAAGCTCAGCATTAAACATATCTCTACAAGTATTATTGAAATGAAGCCTCAGATGTTTGCATTCATTTTGGACACATAAATTTGAAAATAAAAATTTATTGAAGAGAGTAAAGACTACTATGCATTATTCTTTTTTTATTAAATAGGATTATGGAGTGGTCTATCAATTCAGTTCACATCAGAGACTATACTAGGTCTCTAGCTAATTTGGCCACTCATGGGAGAGACATATGGGTCTTCAAAAGTTTTTCAGGTTGATGGATAGTTGCCAATTGTGGAAATGCATATTGGAAATGTCAGTCTCTCTTTTGTTTACTTAACATGTAACATCAGTAGAACAATGTTTATCTCAAAGTATTGAACCAAAAGTGTATATAAAATGATTTAACATGGTACTTTGTATATAGTGGATGCTCAAAAATCATTTCTCACAGACTTAGTTATTTTACATTTAAGGTGTTACCTATTCTCCTAAGAAATCAAACCAAGAAAACAGGCATGATCCACTATTTTCTTTTTTGATGTCAAAAGTGAAACCCTTATTTTTTTTTTCTTTTTCTCCATTTAAGTTGGAGAGATTTTTAGTCTGCTTCAGGAGCACATAATTTCTAATCAGTCCCTAGCTTTTTACCTTGGCTATCAGCTCTGAGGTTAATGTCATTAGGGCAGAAGGCAGGGGAGAAAGAAAAGCTTCCACTTCTATGTGAGAGAATGGTGCTATAAAAGCCACATTTTTAGCAAACAAACAAAAAAGAATTCCGGTAATTAAAAACAAATAAAATATTGCAAAATCAAAGCTTAATAAGGTGAAAAATGTAAATCTCTCAATTTTTAAAAATAATTTTGTAAACTTTATTATTCTATTTATGATAAACAACTGTTAGTTAATTGGCACTGGAAGGATTTTTTTCTTAACATGATAAAGTTATACACACACACACTCACTCACTTAGAAATACATATACAGTACACAGCTGACATTTGCAATTGTTAAACAGCAATCACACTAAAGTTTTTACCTGAGTAGTGCCTGTTAACACCAGTGTTATTTATTATTAACTATAGAATAAAACAGTAAATTTGATATGCTGTATCCAAGAAGAAAAGTGTAAGAGGAGAAAATAAATATTATTATTTGAAATATAATGTTGTGTATCTTGAAAATACCTGATATGTACATATATATACTGGTATATGTATATATAATATATAATTATAGAAATATTATAGTTATTTGTTTTAGAAAAGAAAATGAGTTCAATAAGATGACTGGTTGACAAATAAGTATAAAAATCAATAACTTTAGTGTGTGCCATTTAGAAAATACAATAGAAGAAATGATACTACTTATGGTACAGTACAGAAAAACATATACATAGAAAAACTTAACAAAAATATATAGGACTGAAATAAAGAAAATTCTGTCAAACTCCATTAAATTCCAAAGGAAAGAACCTTGAAAAATTGTTAAGATATTAAAAAATAACACTTCTTCAAAGGTGAACTAATAAGTCAATATAATTTCAAAATTAAATCCAAACTAGCCATTTAATGAATAGTAAAATGAGTCTAAAGTTCACATAGAAAAATAAACATGTGATAGTAGTCTAAAAAAGAATATGGCAAGTGCCGGGGGGGTAGAGGAGGCCAGGGGGAGGTCAGTGGGGGTGGGTGGGAAGGAGATATATGTACTACTATTTGTAATACCTTAAACAATAAAATAAAATTTAATTTAAAAATAAAATAAAAAAATAATATAGTGAGTGAAAAAATGGCTCTGCAAAATATGTATTGCCACAGAGTTACAAAATAAGAATTGATAGAAAAGAGAAACCAATTCTTATGGAAGTTCCTAAATATGCACAGAAATAGTGCAACATTTTTGTGTGTGGCAATTTAAGGCAGGAAAGGAAAAGACAAATTATTCTTTAAATGCAGTTCCTACAACTACCTAACCATTTGTGAAAAAAATAAATGTGAGACTCTCCTTTTTTCTCACACAAAAACAAGTTCCCAGATGATTCAAAAATTGTAATGGATTAAATAAAAATAAAATGTTACTTAAATACTGATTTCATGAATTAATTTTAAAAATAATATTGGAATAGAAAGAACTTATAATATATAAATATGAAACAATGAAAGAAAAATAAAATCATCTGGATGGAAAAATATTAGATATATTTTGATCAACTCTAACATTATCTGTCTTTTAATTGGCACTTTCCACTATTAACATTCAAAGTTTTATTGATAATGTTTAATATATACCATATTTTGTTACTGTTTTCTATTTGTTGCCCTTATTCCTTGAGGTATTTTTGTCTTTACTATTTTTCTGCCTTTATTGTTTTAATTTGGCATCCTATATAGTAAAAGCCTAAAATGTAAATTGACTGAACGGCGGATGGACTGGCAGAATGACCGGTCACTATGACACACACTGACCACCCGGGGGCAGACACTCAATGCAGGAGCTGCCCCCAGCCTGCAGGTCCCAAGCCAGCCAAGGTGGGTGCCAGTGGGGCCCCCTGATCACCCGACCAGTCGCCCCACAGAAGGAGGCAACCAGCGATGGCAGTGGGGGGCGGGGCCAGCGAGCTTGTGGTGCCAGGATGGCCAAGGCGGGTGCTAGTGGGGTCCTCCTGATTGTCCCACTGGTCACCCCACAGATCGGCCCTGATCGCCGACCAGGCCTAGGGACCTAGGGACCCTACCTGTGCATGAGTTTCTTGCACTGGGCCTCTAGTCCCATATAATAACACCCTAATATGCAAATAAACCATAAGTGGCCTGTCACTATGATGTGCACTGACCACCAGAGGGAAGATGCTCAATGCAGGAGCTGCCCCCTGGTGGTCAGTGCGCTCCCACAGGGGGAGCGCTGCTCAGCCAGAAGCCGAACTCATGGCTGGTGAGCACGGTAGTGGTAGCGGGAGCCTCTCCCACCTCTGCTGCAGGTGGACGGTAAGGAGCGAGGGGTCCCAAACTACAAGAGGGCACAGGCCGGGCTGAAGGACACCCCCTACCCCTCCAGTGCACGATATTTTGTGCACAGGCCTCTAGTTTTATATGATTTTTCTCTCCTTTCTTAGCATATCAGTTATAGTTTTTTTTTTGTTGTTTTTTTTTTACTTTTTTAAGTTGGTTGCCCTAGAATTTGCAATATACATTTTCAACGATTGTATTCTACAATGAGTAAGACATGGACTATTAGATTAAACATTTATGATACTTGATGTAACAAAGGTAGGAGTTAACAGACTAAAAATAAAAATAGACCATAAAGAATGTTTATATTATATTTAGTTTTGTGTTTTTGAAATCTTTTTATTTTTAGTCATTTTTGTTTATTTAATTAATCAAAATAATGATGAAATCTCTCTATTTTAAAATCAGGACATGGAGGAATAAAAGTAGATTCCCACAGACAATTTTCACATTATATTTGGTCAATTAAGAAAGGTTTTGTGGATTATATAATTGTGGGAAAGGGTTGTGAATGATGCTGTGTGGGAAGATTAGAAAAACTGACATGTCTATTTAAAAGATGCTTCCAAAATGAAGTGTGTGTTAATAATAAAATATAGATTTGCCTGATAGAGTGGGAAGGCAGGCTCAGAGCAGTCGTGTAGTCATGGAGTTCTGCATTTCTTTAACTACTATTTACATTTTCATTACTTATATAGACACCTGCAAGATTAGTTATTTAGTGTTTAGTTTATTTCTAGTATAAAACTGTCATACAGAGTGGACTTATATTCCAGTAATGGTGGACAGATTCAGTATTATGGTTTTAGGAAAACTAGTTTTCAGGTTTCATATGAACCTAGGAGATTCTTTTTTGCTCAGGCTCTCAATTCTAAAAGAGCAGTCTATATTCACCACCTCAGGAAAATAGCAAAATCACCTTTCATTACCTTTCATTGGTTAGAAAGGCAACCATGATTATGCATAAATTAAAAATCCTAATGATACTTTTAAGAAACAACTTGTATGAACACATGCCACATACACATATGTACTTGTTAAATTTCAGGATAATACAAAAGTGAAAAATAGTAGTCTGGATGATTACATAGAACTGAAAAAGTTTTCTGTAGATTGAAAGATTGAAAAAAGATGCCCCAAACCATACAATGCTATTTAACACATTAAAATATAAAATTCTACATTTAGGTTCAAAGAATCTTTTGAATAACATAGAAAAGTCATTGCAATTGGTTATTTACAAGTTCACCACATGAACCAAGAGTGGAACAACCCATCTCCTAGGAAGATGCTAACCTAAGCTCAGACTGGGTTAGCAGTGTTCGGACCTTAAAAGGAATTGTTCTTTGCACATGTTAAACCATAACTAGGTCATTCTGTCAATCGTTGTACACAAAGATTTTGAAGGACAAAATCAAAATATAGTGTCCAATAAAGAACAACTAGAATGGCAATTCTTTTTTAAACTATAAGAAATAGCCTCGTCTGTGTGGCTGCTCAGTGGTTGAGTATCCACCTATGAACCAGGAGGTCACAGTTCAATCCCTGGTCAGGGCACATGCCCAGGTTGCAGGCTGGATCCCCAGTGTGGGGCACACAGGAGGCAGCTGATCAATGATTCTCTCTCATCATTGATGTTCCTATCTCTCTCTCCCATTCTCTCTGAAATAAAAGTATATTTAAAAAAATACAAAATCTATACTATCTATAACTTAATATGCATCACTGATTTTTATCTAATACCTACCAACTCCAGACACACATCACTCCCAAACTTACAGCAAATAACAAAAACAGAAACCAGATTCACTCACAGTTAATAGGGAAAAATGTCTTTATCTAACACATGCAATAATGGCTTTTTAAGGGGAATCATTTGTTTAAAAAATAAAAATTAATTAGCAAAAATATTTGTGGGCTTTAATTATAGAAGGAAAAGAGACATTGTAATATATAATGCAGGAAAAAGTTTGTATCAGATTTTTCAGGGTATATTCCTTACTCATTCTTTCTAACAGAAAAAAAAATCAGTCGGCTATGGGTTGCATGAACTTGCTATTAGAAAACGAAAAGTTGACGTTTGAATCCAGGCCAAGATATAATAGAATCACCTTAGATATTTACTCAGGATTTACAAAAGTTTATTTTAAGGTTAAGAAACTTGCATAACCAACTTTTTATCAAACTAACCCAAGACCCCTTCCAAATAACACTATATTACTTCATAGGTAGTGTGAATATCTTAGAATCGTGGTCGGCAAACTGCGGCTCGCAAGCCACATGCGGCTCTTTGGCCCCTTGAGTGTGGCTCTTCCACAAAATACCACCGCCTGGGCGAGTCTATTTTGAAGAAGTGGCATTAGAAGAAGTTTAAGTTTAAAAAATTTGGCTCTCAAAAGAAATTTCAATCGTTGTACTGTTGATATTTGGCTCTGTTGACTAATGAGTTTGCTGACCACGGCCTTAGAATAACAAAGTAATCCCAGTTCCTTCCTCCCATGTCTCCTATCATTGTTGTCATTCATTTCACTTTATGTAAGCACACATAAGTGTGTGTCTATACTATAACGATATACACAGAGCACACATAATCTATGTTGGCATTATGTTTTGAATAAACTCCTATAGCAATTAATAGTAGGAAAAATAAAGTGGTTTATGTTTCTATTTTATCTTCCCTTTTTCCTTCTTCAGTGTTTTTCCTTCTTTATGTGGATCCAAGATTCTGACCTGTATCATTTTCCTTCTCTCTAAAGATTTCTGTTAACATTTCCTACAAAGCAGGTGTACCGGCCACAGCTCCCGTCAGAATGTGTTTGTCTGAGGAAGTCTTTCTTCTTTATTTTTGAAGGATAATTTCACAGGGTACAGAGGTATATGTTGTTATTTTTCTCTCAACTATTTATTTCAGTCCATTCTCCTCTTGCTTGCATGGCTTCTGAGAAGAAGTCTAGTGTAATTCTTATCTTTGTTCTTCTGTAGGTTAGGTGTTTTTGGTTCTCTCCATCCCCACGTTCCCCCCCGCCCCCCGCCCCCTTTAGGGTTCTTTCAGGATATTTTTCTTTATCTTTGATTTTCTTTAATTTGAAAATGACATGCTCAGGTATAATTTTTTTGTTGCTTGCTTGCTGTTTATCCTGTTTGGTGTTCTCTAAACTTCATGGCTAAATGACTTGGTATCTGACATTAATTTGGGTAACTTTTCAGTCATTGTTGTTTCTAGTGGTATTTCTTCTTGTTCCTTTCCCTCTGCCTTCTCCTTCTGCCATTCCCATTATGTATGTTATACCCTTTTAAACTGCAGTAATTGGATACTCTGTTCCAAACAGGGTTTTATTTTTTTTTTTGTTTTTTTTTTTTTTTCTATTTGCTTTTGGTTTGAGGCTTCTAATAGTACCTGGTATATAACCTCCAGCTCAGAGCTTATTTCCACAGCTGTGTTCAGTCTACTAATAAGCTCATCAAAGGCGTTCTTTATTTCTGTTACAATGTTTTTATCACTGGCATTTCTTGTTTTGCTTCCTCATAGAATTTCCATCTCTCTGCTTACACTGCCCATCTGTTCTTGCATACTATTTACTTTCCCTTAGCATATGAATCGCGTTTTAAATTCCCATTCTTAAGTCCAACATCCCTGCCCTGGCTGGCCCTGATGCTTGCTCTGTCTCTTCAAATCGTGCTTTTTGCTGTTTGGTATGCCTTGCTTGTTGCTTTTTCTTGATCGCTGGACATGCTGCGCGGGGGTAAAAAGAATTGCTGTAAATGGGCCCTAAGTAATGTGAGGATGAGGTGCGGGGGAGAGAGGGGGGAAGTGTTCTACAGTCTTAAGATCAGGCTTTCATTGAGCATAGCCTCAGGACTGTGAACTTCACAACACGCTCGCCCCTGTTTTCCTGCCTCTTTGGTTGAATAGGATGGCTCACGTGGGCTGCATTTTTCTCCTCTCCCAGCTCAGTTAGGCGCTGAGAATAGCCCCGCAGGTGAGGCTCTGGTTAAAGGATTAACTAGTTTCACCTGAGGACAGGTCTATTAAGACAAACACTGGGCTCTGACCTGTTTGTCAAAATGGCTCCTTTCTCCTTCCCTTACTGGATGTACAAGAGGCTTTTTCTTCGATATTTGACCTCAGAACCAGGTTGAGCTTCTGGGGTAACTCTCCCCAAATTATTGGAGCCCCTATCACTTGGTACCTCCCCTTTGGAGTGTTTAATGCTCAGAAGTGGCTGCACTGAGCCTCCAGCAACTTATCAACCTGCAGCTCAGGTTTTTCTCCCCTGGCACTGGTTCCCAAGCCCTTTCCACGCCCGGGTCCCTGCTCTGGTAAGCCTCAACTTCCTGTGTTCTCCTGTCTGCCCCTCTATTTTTTTTGGGGGGGGGTCGGGGTGGGTGGGTGGGGCAGCAGTTTGCTCTCTGCTCTCTCCTCTCTTATGGATCCAAGAAGAGTTCATTTTTTCAGTCTGTTTGACGTTTTACTTGTTGTTAGGATGATGCATGCAGAACTGGAAAGTAAAAGTGGTAAATTAGATTTCAATGAAATAAACTTAGAAAATGTTTAGGACATTTGTACTTAAAGCTTTAGTAAAACAGTAAATAGTTTTTTTCTTTCTAAAACATACAAATTGTTTTTAAAAACACTGAATAGTCATCTTGCAATGTAAGAAGTACAAATGATAAATGTATCTGAAGTTATTAATTTCATTAGTAACCAAGAAAGGCAAATTAGAGTATGAATAATATATATGTCACCATTAAATTTCGAAATACCATCCAATGCTTCTGAGGATGTGTGAAAATTACCAAACTTACGCTAAAGATATTCTAGCAATTCTCTTTATAGGAATTATCCTTCCTTCTCCAAAAAGACATAACTAGGAATATATAAACAAAGATGTTCATTTCAACATTGTTTATAATAGAAAAAAAATTAAAAATAAAAGTATATTTTCAGTGGAATGGTATAAATGGTGATGCAATGAAATGATGTTAATCATTGGAAGTAAAGGAAAAGATAGCTTTTTGTACAATTATGTCAGATAAAATCAAATTATACAGCTGTGTGGATATTAGAATCAGAATGCAAATGTTAGGAAACATACACCGAAAATCTATCATGAACATATTTCTTTTTCCTAAATAAAGTAGTAACATAAGATGAAATAATCACATCTTACTGCTAGTGCCTTCTGTGGAATATGCTAACAGGTGACTAAAGAAATATACACTTTCAAAGCATATTATCTGTGTTAGAAAATGGGATGGTTTTTATGCAGATGATAACCCTGCTTTCTCGCCTCCTGCTAGGGAAGGGTGAGCATGGAAAACCTTACCCCCTCACTGAAGAGGACCACGATGACTCCGCTTACAGGGAAAATGGTTTCAATATTTTTGTCAGCAACAATATTGCTCTGGAGAGGTCCCTGCCCGATATCCGTCATGCTAAGTGAGTATCAGCCTGCCATGGTGGGGGCTGGTTTCTTTTTGTTTAGCTAATTAGTTTTATTATGTTTAAGATGTCACTAACATTTTTGCCCTAATCATATTATAGAAACTTTTCTATTTCATAGTCTTAAATAGGTCTGCTTTAAATTGGAATGATCTTTAAAACTTAAGACACGTGTTTGTTATTGAGTCCACTGTATTATTTGCATTAAAAATGAAACGTTTTTAGATAATACCCATACCATTACATTTGATCACATAGATTACGAAGCAAACAAGTGTTTTTCTGGTGGTTAGTGCTGTCAGAATGTGTGTGTATATATGCTTTCTATTAACTTCATTCTTACACCAGCCATAGTCAGTGCCGTTACAGTTACATCTTCCATGAAGAATGCCTGAAATAAATGGGTCCATAATTCAAAAGTAATGGCAGTTGCTCAATTTTCTGTCACTTTATGAATTGCTTGTGGCTTGTCAATTGACAGTGAGTTCAGTTTTTACTGAATTAATAGCTAAATGTTATCGTGTAAAGGGAAACAATAATATTACATTTAGTTACCTGAAATCCCTCTTCTCTCTGTCCACAGCCACCTACTCCTAACATTGCTTAAAGTACATTGCTTTTTCCCCCTAGTCTGTTATGGTTTTCTCGATAGCATATATAATGCCAAAAGTATGCCATAGAATGTGATCAGAATTTGCAGTTGTGGAATTATTCATATTTGAGAAATCTATTCAACTATAATATGTTTAATTCTCCCCCACCTCACTCTTCCTTTGGCACCACTGTTCTGACATAAAGAAAATTAGAGAAAGTAAGGGCAACTAATAAAAGTAGGAGTAGGAATTTAAATTAAACCAGTAAAGTACAGTAAATAAAACTCTTAATTTTGTGCAAGAATAATTAACCTTTGCAAAAAAATAGGATTTGGGGCACTATTTTTAGTTGCCCTATTGTGCCTTTGTAAATTCATTTTAAAATATAAAAGAATTACTAGTTTCCCCCTCAGGTTTTATGAGAATGTGCATTTCCCAATATAGTTAAGCAGAGGATTAATATGAAGAACAAATAAATTTTCCCCTAAATGGAATGCTTTATACATGGGTTTGGGCCTTCCAGCTAGCCAAATTATTCCCAGGCCACCTGAAATTATCTACAGTAATTCCCACTGACCTAGAACATGTCTAGTTATGAGAAATTGTAATACCTAATTGTACACCATCAAAGATGCATTAAATTGCATTGTTGGCATAATAAATATGCTCAGAGAATAATTTCCATCCACCTCCTCACCCACCCCCACACTTCCATCTTTTAATGTGTATTCAAGTGGAAAGAGTTGCAGATGGAGACAATGCGAAAATCACTGAAGTCAAAACACGGTTGATATTCCCATTCTCCTCAGAGACTGTATTTCTAGTACAACTGCCACCTTTTGGAGAAAGATGTTCTTAGGGAATAATGGAAAATAAAATTTTAAAATGGAAAGAAAAATACTTTAAAAATTGTATTAGAGTCACCGAGATTATGGTATCAGAGGACATTATTATAGATGTTAGGGAATAAAAATTAGGCTAAAATATGTTCTGTGACCATATTTTTACTTATTTATTGAGGCTGGGTATCTAGTAGGACACATAGTCACCTACTAGAATGATACCAACAAAGAAAAAAAAAACTTAACTGAGAATGTTGGAGATAGATGACAACAAGGTGTTAAGTGTGAGAAACAAAAATGATGTTAACCTAGTTAGTCCATTTTTCTGACTCTCAGTGATGCAGGGAGATCTGAAGTTGCCTCTGATTTTGTCAGGATCCTACAAGCAGGAAACCAAGAGTCAAATTTACAGGGATCCCACTGTTTAAAATCTTACACTTTTGACCTCATCTGTGCTTCTCAAAATGCAGGCACGCATAACTGTAAGAGTGTGCAGCTCTGTGTAAATGGTACTTGAAATTAAAAAGCAACTTGACACCTATTCCAGTATTATCAACTTAATAGGCTGCAGGTGAATGACCACAGCGTGTTTATATGGATTGACTCATGGAAGAGAATGCAAAATTTATGTGACTTGCAAGTGTTCTCTACCCATTTATAAATTCACATTTAGTAAAAAATAAAATAAATCAAAGTTCTAAAAAAGAATCAACCTTACTTTTTGCAACAGCATGGATGGACCTAGATGGTTTTATACTGAGTAAAGTCAATCAGAGTAAGACAAATACCATATGTTTTCACTTATATGTGGAATCTGAAGAACAAAACAAACAAACAAACAAAATAGAAACAGACTCACAGACACAGAAAGCATACTGACAGTTGACAGATGGGAGGAGGGTTTGGAGGGATGGATGAAAAAGGGGGAGGACTTAGGAAGGACAAATAGTTATAGAACAGCCACGTGGATGTAAATTATAGCATAGGGAGTATAGTCAATAATCTTCCCTGTAAATCGTGTTTTTAGGTGTTTTGATTTGCTTAGTGCATATTCTAATGAACTGTGAAGAATTTTTAGAACATTACTGATTTCGGAAATTCCAAATCAGAAAGATACTTTTGGTCCTTTCTTCTTTACTAGCATTAAATGAACTTCTTTCTTTTTGCTTTATTATATAATTGAGTTAGTAATAGATCCCATAAAGTAGGAGCCACAGAAGAAGGAAAGTATGTTGTTGGCCTGTGTGCAATAATTTGATCATTCTTACTTACATCCTAATAATAAATTCCAAGCTTTTCATTAATGTTTTAAAATTGGTTATATTTTTCTCAGTATCTTTTTCACCTCCCAATTTTGTAAATTATGTTTTCATTTTCCATACTATGTATGCTTTGGTATTGTCAAATTTTCCACTTCTTTTTCCATAGTATTGGTCCTACATTTTTTTTGTTGACTTTTGCATATTTTAAAAGATATGTCTACATATTTTAAATGCTCCCTTCTTTAGTTACTGCCTAATTATGTCTGTGTCCATAGTGCCTGGGCTCAACCTGAGCTATGTCCTTAGAACATATTTTCTCTATATTTTATTTAATGTAGTGTTGATGAGAATTTTGCTATGAGAGTTTCTGCATGTCCAATGTCTCGTTAATAGTTATCTGCCTCACCTGGCCTCATTTTACCAACTTCAGAATTTCCCCACCTGTATATTGATGGTGCTTTTTTTTATTCAGTCAGCCATCTGGCATGCTACATCTTTGTATACTATAAAACATCTTACTTTCACCTCCTGCTCAAGATCAGAATTATAAATAGGAAACAGAAAGACATGAAGGATGGATGGCCTGCAAACTGATAAGTTTATGTATAAATGTATTGTTAGCAAGATAAGATTTAAGAGTATTTGAGTGTTACTCCCTAGATATGAATAAATTAATCAGTAGTAACCACACATACTCCCTAAAACATGGTATAAATAATATGTGTAAGATGAAATTACCTCTATGAAAAGAGGAAATGCATGAGATTAGGACACAACAGAGCCATGTGTAAAGGAGAGTTGATGAAGGCTTTTCAGAAGATCTGGGTAAATGCATCAATAATATCAGGCTAACTTTATTGCTGTTACAAAGAACACATGTTTATACAGGTCCAGTTGATGCACATGTACATTAATTAAGATGCATTTATAAAGTGGCTTTGTAACTGGGATATTTTTGAATTAAAATAGCTATACTCTGGCCTGGCTGGTGTAGCTCAGTGGTTGAGCGTGGACCTATGAACCAGGAGATCACAGTTGATTCCTGGTCAGGGCATATGCCAGATTGTGGGCTCAATCACCAGTGGGGGCATGCAGGAGGCAGAAGATCAGTGATTCTCTCTCATCATTGGTTTTTCTATCTCCCTCTCCCTCTCTCTCTGAAATCAATAAAACATTAAATTTTTTTAAAAATAGTTTTACACTGAATTGTGACTTTTCCTTTTCTTTCTTTTTTAAATTAAATATATTTTAATTGATTTCAGAGAGGAAGAGAGAGGAAAAGAGAGATAGAAACATCAGTGATGAGAGAGAACCATTGATGGGCTGCCTCCTACATGCTCCACATTGGGGATTGAGCCCTGACCCCTAATCTCCTGGTTTATGGGTAGAAGCTCAACCACGGAACCACACCGGCTGGGCAAAAATGTGCATTTTCCCCCTCTATTCCGAAAACTACACAGAACTTTGGGAAATGCTAGCTTCCTTTCATATTTTTATACTGATTTACTTGTGAAGTTGATGAAGTATCTTCTATCACCAAGTTTACAAGTGAATTTTGAAGGAAATTAAGCAAAAGTGACTGTCATGTACTCCTATCAGGTTTGAATACTATCACAGAGGGACACAGAGGGAAATGGGAAACATTTCCTTTGAATCAAATGCTCTTCCAGCCTAGGGTATGTCTAAATATGACCAAACAAACAAGCAACCCCCCCCCCCCACCACCCCCACACACACACACACACACACACACACAGAATGCAGACTGGTGCAGCCACTGTGGAAAACACTATGGCGTTTTCTCAAAAAATTAAAAATGGAACTTCCATTTGACCCAGTGATCCCACTTCTAGGAATATATCTCAAGAAACACCAATCAGAAAAGATATATGCACCCCTATGTTCATAGCAGCACAATTTACAATAGCTAAGATTTGGAAACAGCCTAAATGCCCATCAGCAGATGAGTGGATTAGAAAACTGTGGTACATCTACACAATGGAATACTACACTGCGGTAAAAAAGAAGGAATTCTTACCATTTGCAACAGCATGGATGGAACTGGAGAGCATTATGCTAAGCGAAATAAGCCAGTCAGAGAAAGATAAATATCACATGATCTTACTCATTTGTGGAATATAATGAACAACAAAAACTGAGGAACCAAAGTAGAGCCAGAGTCATAGAAGCATGGAACAGACTGTCCAACCTATGAGAGAAGACGGGGTGTAAGGGGGTAAGAGATCAACCAAAGGACTTGTAGGCATGCATATGAACAAAACCAATGGACACAGGGGAGTGGGGGGTGAAGTCATGTGCTGGGGGTGGGGGTGGCTGGGGAGAGGTCAATGGGGGGAAAAGGAGACTTATGTAATACTTTAAACAATAAAGAATTTAAATTAAAAGAAAATATGGTATAAAAACACACAGATTGGGGGTGGGAGATGAACAGGAACAACAGAAATGAAATAATCTTTCAAAATTGTTGTTCAAGTGAGTACCCTTCAGTCGCTTTTATGAGTTAGCTTTTGCAAATTAGCATAGACATCGGCACATTAGTAAGTGTTCAAGGTCTCTTTCCTTGCCTAGTATTCTATAAGGTGTAGTGCCAAAATGTATCTCGAGTGCATGCACTTCCCTTTGCTCAGCTATACCCACTATCATCTCTTCATTGGAATTTTAGAATAACCTCATAATTGGACCTCACACACTCCCTCTTACTTTCCGCAGAATAATAGTGAGCATTAAGAACTAAGGCATCTCATCTAAAATACTTAAAAGACCCCCTGTTGCCCTAAAAGTAATAGTCCAGAAAGCACCAACACCGTCCTCCATATTCTCACCCCGACTTATCTCCGCGTCCACTTTTGCTCTTCCCAGCGTTCATGATGTTTCCACGGTAATGCCCCAATAGACACACAGCTGCATGAACACAAAACACAATATTGTTCCTTAGTATAGACATCAAATGTCCTATTACATTAAAGTGTTAATCATATTGCCGTATGAAATAATAATTTGCAGATAAGTTTTATGTACAAGGAGACCAAATAAATAAGCAGTGACACCACCCCTGCCATGCACGCACTCTCAAACACACTCACATTTATCCAGTAGTCCAAACTAAATTTTCAGGCCTGTCAAAGCCAAATAAATTACCAGTTATCACTGCTTTATCAAACCCAACTGACATGGCGAGAATAGAACAGCGAAACAATGTGACTGAAACCAGCCATTGGAAATTGAATATCTGACATTAAAGCAATTATGTAAATTGGTGCCTGGAAATGATTTACATGAATAGGCTCTCTAGTATGCTTGTCACTAGCCAGATACCAAGTTGACATTTTATTCTGCTGCTACTGAGAACGGGCCAAGAGAACTTCAGCTCAACCACGATGGCTTTGCAAGTAATCATACAATGATGAAAAATTAAAGGAAAGTATTTCCCCTTTCTGAACATGAGTGGTTCCCTTGAGAAGATTAAAAAAAATTTTTTTTGGGGGGGTTACTAGCTATACTATACTTAGTAAAGCCACTTTATAAGGCATTTGATAAACTAAAAGGCAGTAAATTAAATAGTTAACTGATTAATGAATTTGGGGAGTATCCAAGATGTTGACACTGGTACTTGTAAATATATCAAATGGTGGTCTAAATGCACCCCCAAAACACAGGACCATTTTGCTATAGCCATGAAGTCAAACAAATTGTAGTATTTCAAATGGCTTTCTCTCCCACACAGAGCCTAATGAAACTGACTGGAACCGAATTGGCACTCTTTATCAACATTTCAGAGAATTATAATGATTATTATAAAATGGTACAAGATCATAATCATTTAGGATGTGGACTGAATGCAAGCTCAGAATATAACTTCTTGCCTGTTTATTATTATCATTACTGTGCAATGGCATTTTACCACATTATCTGAAATATGTTCCAAATTTCTTTTGTTTCACATGAGAAATATATATGTCTCATTTTATGAAAAGAAGAAATGTAAGAAAAACAAAAAAAAAGCACTCAACAACAGCAGTGTATATATTCTTCTCAAGTATGCATGAAACATACCTTCAAGGTAGATCATACCCTGGGTTATAAAACAAATACTACAGATTTTAAAATATTGAAACTTTACAAGTATATTCTCTAACCATAAAATAATGAAATTAAAAAATGAGCAGAAAAAGAACAAGACAATCATCAATCACTTGGAAATTTAAAACATATTTTAAGTAATCAGTATTTCAAAAGGAAGTTTAAGGAAAATTTCAAAATATTTTAAAATGAACAAAAACAAAAATTTTAAAACTGTTTATTTCAAGCAGTTCATATCATGAAATCATTCTAATCTTCTATCAATCAATGCTGGTAAAAATAAAAAATAAAAGCCCTCAAATCAATCATCTCTAAGCCTTTACCTTAAGAGACTGGGGAAAAAAAGGAACAAACTAAGGGGTAAATTTCTTACTGTGACCATGGAGTTATCTTTACTTACTTGCTTTTCTATCAACTTTTACTTCTATATTCAGAAACCCTGTTATTAGGCGCATAAAACATTTTGTTTTGTTGTGTCCTCTTGATGACTTGATCTCTTTATCATGAAGTGAACTTCTATGGAAGTGGAGCCTTAAATATAATTTTTGTCAATGAAGAAATTGAGTCTTGTTTGTTTTTCCATTAAAGGTCATCACACAGTTTCCTTTTTTACTTAAAAGTAGGCAGAAGACTGAAATGGCTGTGTTCACTAGTGTTGTTTGCCAAATATTTCTGATGATGTTCCTTCTGGATCCTATAGGATAGCATATCCCTTATGCTGTGTGACTAATTCTGACCAATGAACTGTAAGCAGAAAGCATTACGTCATTTTAGAGGCAAACAACTTCATTACCAGTTCGAGACCCATCAGCCTTCTCATTTACCTCTGGCAGAATGACTGACAAGTCAAAATGTTGCTGTTTTGCACTGACTACAGTGAGCAGGGATTTTCTTGCCAACCAGTGGTGAACAAGCAGAAGAATTAAAAAAGAGAATATTTGTTGTTTTGAGCCATTGGGATTTGGCAGTGGTTATGAGTACAACATAACATCCTTGCTGATATACTTAATATAAGTAGATACGAAAAATCTCAGTAAAACAAAAAATAAAGCCATATGTTAGATAAATTAAAAAAAATGTCCTAAGGATTAAAATATGCAAGTACTTCCAACCAAACATTTTACTCAAATCTTGCAATCCAAGATTTTGATTTTTTAAAATGTGGGTTTTGGCATTGTATTTAAAACTAAATTTCAGCCTTAGACACTGAGGAAAAACGTTTAGGTAATGGTAAGACCAATACAAAGGTCTTAACAACCTCAAATGCAAGTTTGCCTAAATGCCTGCAGTATAAATGTTGACATTGTATTATGAATGATAAAATATCTTTTAGAGAAAAAAAATATATATCACAACTATGGCACTTCTCATATATCTGTAATTAAAATGTACTTTAGGCCTATTCCTATTGTTAAAAGAACCACTTACTTGTGTGTGTGTGTGAAACCAATGACATTATAATGATAAATTAGCTATAAAAGGAATGACAGTTAAGTATGTTTAAAATTAGCAATGCTTTTAAACTAAAAATATTTAAAATTTTTCATTTTAATAAATGACAATAGAGAATGTCAGTAAATGTGTATGCATTGTTTTGGGAAAACAGAAGAGTATGAGAAATTTTCTATTGAAGTTTGTTTTCATTATTGTCAATGGTTTAGAAGAATGTTTCCAGACTAATCTGTAGGTATTTTGTCAGCTTTTAAAGTGCCTTCATGATTTGTCATTTCTCTCAAGTAATTTTGTTAAGAATGTAAACTATTTCTTTTGTCTCTCTGACTCATTTAAAATTTGAAGAAGTGGGTTTTTTTTAATCCATTTAGATAAATTGTTGCTTAACAAAGAGATGTCCTCATCTCTGAGCCATTCTTAAACTCGAAGTTAATTTTATGCAAATGTTTATTTTAAAATAATACAGCAATATTAAATACGATAATTGCAAGCATTTTCATTAATATTTATGTAAACTTAATGCAGCAAATGTTTTGATGTCTGTATTTCCTCTTTGTAATTTTGCTACATATCTGTAACCATAAACATATAAATTGTTCTTTATTTTACTTATTTCTTTAATAGAGTTCCATATTGTTACATTGTCTTCATATTTAACAAACATCCATTCTCAACCTGTCTTGAGACTGAATGTAAAATAGACAGTTTGCAGGTTCCTAATAAAGCCCTGGATATGCTTCAATATTCCTAGCAATACTGAGATGCAGCCATCTGGACCACAACTTCCTGGTCCCAATGGCTGAGTTTGGGAGTGATTTCAACATCCTTTAAATGCTAAAATGATGAACTATAATTCAATCAGATTAAACACTGTCACAAAGCGGTTGGTTTTTCTTCGAGTAATCAGATCAGCACCCTCTATTTTTTTTTGCCAGAACTATTACAGTTACTGTTCTGCCTGTAGTCTCTGCTGTCTTCAGTGCATTGTCTGCCCTGCTGCCCCCGGGGAACGTGTAAATACAGTTCTGTCTTTCTCATCATTGACAATTTGTGAGGTTCTTCACGCTGACTACAGGCTAATGTCCAAATTCCTTAGAATCATTTTCAAGATCCTGCCTGATCTGTTTTCCACATACAGACCCATCTTTAAAGACGTCCCTGATTCTTTCAGACAAAGTTAGTCATACTTCCTTCCAGCTCTCATTGCCTCTGGGCCATCTGTCATGCCACTTGTCTGATTTGAATCTAATAATCTTATGTATCTGTCCACGGGTCTGTGAATCCCTAAGGGAAGAAACCCTCACCCAGAGACACACAACTCAGTCACTGACATCCTTTGAATCCACTGGAACTCTACAACCTGGGCCCAGGCCACTGACTCCTATGCAGAGTTTGAGCTCCGCAGGCTGGCGCTATTGCTTTTCCCCAAGTTGATGCTGCATGGAGGGGAGTGCTGCACCCAAGAAAGATGGTGTCTGCAGTGTGGGAGAGGCGCTCAGCTCAGGTGCCCTGGTGGCTGCCATTGAGCTCTCTCCCTGGAGCCACACACCTGAGTCTCTCTTCACAGGACTCTAGCCTGCTCCACTCTCCCTCTACCAGCACCAGGGTGAGTGCCTGCCAATGAGATTTGGGGCATTGGCCCTTTAAGAGGGTGCCCCAGTTTCTTGCAGACTGGAGGCTCTCCCTGGCATACAGACACCCCTCTGATTTCACAGCCAGTTACAATGTGGGACCTCTTTATAGTTCTGGTGCTCTGGGCTAGGGAGCCCAGCATGTTGTTGAGATCTTGCTCCTCAGGGCAACATATGCAGCTGAGATATCCATCCCTCTGGGATCTCAGCTGCTGCCTGTGGGATGGGGGGGGGGGGGGGCAGCCCTATTCCTGTCTCCGCCCTTCTTTTCAGTCTCCACATGCCGCCTTCTGTAAATCTTGGGTTATACCATTTCTGTTTCAGATAGTCTTTGGTTGGTTATTCAGGTTGGTGGTTCTGTATTTTATTTTATTTATTTATTTATATTTATTTATTTATTTATTTTAAATTTCTTTATTGATTAAGGTGTCACATATTTGTCCTCATCCCCCCATTCCCATCCCACACCCCTCCCCACGGATGCCCCAACCCCCTGTTGAACTTAACCGTTGGATAGGCTCATATGCATGAACACAAGTCCTTTGGTTGATCTCTCCCCCCTCCCCCCAACCTCCCCTATCCTCCCTCTGAGGCCCGATAGTCCGATCGATGCCTCCTTGTTTCTGGTTCTGTTCTTGTTCCTCAGTCTATGTTGTTCATCATTTCCCCTAGATGAGCGAGATCATATGTCACTAGAGATATACTTATAAGAACTGAATGTGAGATGAGCAATAATAGTTATGCTGACAGGCAAATGAATCAGTCTGTAGTGAGTTTCTTTCTGGACCAACAGTTCTTTTGAGACCCAATTTCAATGTCCATCAGTTCCTTATGTGTACATGTCAGCACTGACCCCTCAGCTCTGGATGGTGGACAAATGGTGGTAACGGAGGTCCGACTCCCTCTGGTTTGGTCTCGGCCGGACCCAGGGGCACGGCTTCACCCGGACTAAGGGGCACGTGGCCTCACCCAGACCCAAGGGGCGCGAGGCCTCACCCGGGCCCGGGACCCAGCCTCACCCAGATGGATCCAGGGGCACACGGCCTCACCCGGACCCAGGATCCGGCTTCACCCGGACCCAGGGGCGCAAGGCCTCACCCGGACCCAGGAGCACATGGCCTCACCCGGGCCCAGGGACCCAGCCTCATCCGGGTCCAGTGGCGCGTGGTCTCACCCGGACCCAGGGGCGCGTGGCCTCACCCGCGCCCAGGGGTGCGTGGCCTCTCCCAGACCCAGGGGCACGTGGCCTCACCAGGACCTAGGTGCGCGAGGCCTCACCAGGATCCAGGGACACATGGCCTCACCCGGACCCAGGGGCGCGTGGCCTCTCCCAGACCCAGGGGCGCGTGGCCTCACCCGGACCTGGGACCCAGCCTCACCTGGATCCAGGGACACATGGCCTCACCCGGACCCGGGGGCGCGTGGCCTCTCCCAGACCCAGGGGCGCGTAGCCTCACCCGAACCTAGGTGCACGAGGCCTCACCCGGATCCAGGGGCGTGTGGCCTCTCCCAGACCCAGGGGCACGTGGCCTGGTTCTGTATTTTAGTTGTAATTCCAGTTTGGTCCTGGGAGGAGGTGAGTGTAACTTGCACCTAATCTGCAGCTGTCTTGGATCAATCACCTCTCTTTGTTTGGATCTTAATGTAATCTTATTATGCGGTTGTATCAGTGTGTAATAATTGGATATTAAATGTTCATTGATTTCATTTTAATACTGTGTTTTCCCCTGTACAGCCTAATATACTACCTAGCTACTGAAACATACTACAACCCAACTGATTAAGCATAATTATTAAAGAAGCTGAATTTCCAAAATTTTGTAGGAAATCCATGTAAAGGTTAACCACAATTTTAATGCATAAAGTTTACCCTTCAACCTGGTTGAAAACTTGAAAATATATGCTAAGGAAAAGAAGTTAGATCCAAAAGACTACATATTATAGGAATCAATTTATATGAAATATACAGTATAGGTAAATCCATAGAGACAGAAAGCAGGTTATTAGTTGCCAGGAACTGGTAGGAGGGGAGAATGGAGAGAGTAATGGATATGGGGTTTCCTTTGGGAGTGATGAAATGTTCTGGATTTTGGTGATGGTTGCGTAACATTGTGAATTTACTAAATGTCACTAATGCTACATTTTATATTACATGTATTTAACCACAAAAAATATGTTATTACTTAGTAAGCAGTCAATAAGTATTAGTTATCACTACTAAAAAAATTACCCTTATTACTATATTTTTAAGTTCACAAGAACACATTTTAATGCAATTCTTACCTAGTATTTGAGGATACAAAAGAGGATAAATAATTATTTTATTATGAATGATTGTGAGCCCTGGCTGGTGTGGCTCAGTTGGTTGGGCATAATCCTGTGTACTCAGTTCAATTACTCGTCAGGGCACTTGCCCATGTTGTGGGCTTGACCCCAGGTGGGGGTTGGGCAGGAGGCAACCACTTGATGTTTCACTCTCACACATCAGTTTTTTTCTCTATTCCTCTCCCTTTCTCTCTCTAAAAATCAATAAAATTCTTTAAAAAAAAAAAGAATGAGTGAGAAGAGGGATTAATAATGGATTCCATGAATAAGCAGAGTAACTGTTACGATGTACAAGCTCTGGCTGGTATTAGACAAGGTCTAGTTTTCAATTCTATCTGATAACATATATGTAAATAGCAAAATGTAATATATTATAGTTTTGCATTTGACCTAGCTTTTTTGTTTCTTTATTATCTCCAGTTGTAAGCACAAGATGTACCTGGAAATACTGCCAAACACCAGCATCATTATCCCATTTCATAATGAAGGGTGGACTTCCCTCCTGCGTACCATACACAGTATAATTAACAGAACCCCGGAGAGTCTGATAGCAGAAATCATTCTAGTAGATGACTTCAGTGATAGAGGTAAGAGACAGTTTCAATATTTTATCTGATTCCGTTATTCACCTAGACAAACATCATAGGCTTAAAACAGACAGAAGGTTATTGTGATGTTTCTTTTTGATTCTCTCTGAAAAATGATTTCGAAGTTTTGTCTATGTTGTGATTTCATAAAATGTTGGCCAAATGCAAAATAAACAGAATGAGAAATTATTGTTATCTTTTGGAGAAGAAGAAAAAATCTGCATGATGTTCCTGTTGTAAATTAGACAGGTGTTGGCAAATGTCTCAAATTTTACTTTCAGCTTCAGGACAAACACTGCAAAATATGTCATGGTGAGTACTTATGAATAGTGAAATATTTCAGTAAAACTACAAAATCCGTTTCTGTTTCTGAAGATTATCTACTCTATTATTTACAAGTATGATACATTCTCCAGGTTATGCTTATGTTACTTCATAAATACTAAAAATTATAGTGAGACACAAATATTTTACTTGACAATTCTAACTATTTTGTCATATCTGAAAAATAATAAAACAAATCTGGCATAACAGTGTATTAGCAAATTTGACATAAGTTTTAATAATTTAGCATTCTGATAAACAATTGGTTTTATAAGACGGGGGATAAAATATAGAAAGTTTCCTGAGATTAGGCTTTCACAATTATATTTGGTCTAAATGAGGAGGAAGTAGTTGATACTGCAGAGAAAACAAATTTTACTTTTATCTTTCTTGCTGGTGTGAGTGAAGAGGAGGAAAACTTTCCTAATGATATTCATCTATTTGAGGGTATAATTTTCTACCTTATTGCATGAAAGAGCTCTGCTTAAAATGCTGTACATCTGTAAGAGAGAATGATAGTAAAATAGTTTGATTGCATATTATTCTTATGCCTCACAAGAGAATACATCTTAAAATCATATGGGTTAATTGAAGTTTTGAAATTTTATTTGCATCAAAAACCACCATTTTCTTCATAGTATTCAAAAATTCTGTAAATGTAAAACTGCTTAGCATGTTAGTTTTCAGGTTTCTTTAAGAGAGTTCTAGTCTTCAGTGACTCACTTCAAATACTGATTCAGGATCTGCCTAATATTAATATTGGTATGACAAAAATAAGGTTGTCTAACATCATTCCATTAAAATAGTAAACTACCAACTTGGTGATTTACGCTGATTTTAAAGCAGCTTTTGCCTTGCCTTGCTTTGAAAGATGTGCACTCAGTATTACCTAGGAGCATAACCCAGTATCTAAACTTGAAATTTATTATTTAAAATTTTATTTATGTAACATTGATTTCTTTTTTATTCTAATTGAGGCTATTTATTTCAAAACAGTCATTCTTATCTCAGACTAAAAATAGGCATTTAATGTGTGAAAGCTAAAACTTGGCTTTTCTATAAAGGAATGACCAAGAGAATAGAGATCTCAGACTGCACACACCAAATAACTGGTCTTGTTGGGTTGACTGGTACTAAGAGAAATCAGACGGTGTGTCTGTGGAGAATTTTCTACATAATTAACTTGGTCTTGGTAAACTATTTATTACAGCAGAATTTTGACCTGGAGGTGACATAGTAGGAAACACTTGGTAATAGAAAATTGTGGTTTGTACAACATTTTTTGCTGAATATTTTTCAGATGTATTCTTTTTTTAATTGAAAGTCTTTAAAGAGGTAGAAAATAGTGGCATCTACATTTAGATTGACTTCAAATAACTGTCATCTTCTGTACAGTAGTAATTCTGATGGACTATCCTGCATGTAATGTTACCTGGGAAGTGAGTTCCAGAAGATTTCAGTGTAATTACTGTTAGTAAAGTAACAGAAAAAGGATTATTTGGGATACTAATGGTGATTTTGACTTTCCTATCAAACATTTAAATTAATAATAATAATGCCAAAACCGGTTTGGCTCAGTGGATAGAGTGTCGGCCTGCGGACTGAAAGGTCCCAGGTTCGATTCCAGTCAAGGGCATGTACCTTGGTTGCGGGCACATCCCCAGTAGGAGGTGTGCAGGAGGCAGCTGATCGATGTTTCTCTCTCATCGATGTTTCTAACTTTCTATCCCTCTCCCTTCCTCTCTGTAAAAAAATCAATAAAATATATTAAAAAAATAATAAGAATGCTTTGGTAAATCATAGATACTCTATTCCTATGAACTCACAAGTTGAAAGTATTGCTTTATGATCATTAAATGTTCAAAGAGTTAAATTATTTGCATATTGCATTTCATTATATGAATGTGTCAATATGTGTAAAAGTAAACTTTGAAAGAAATATTTTATGAAAGTATTTCTGTTATCTTTTAGAATACATTGTAATTCCAAAATTGCATGAATTAGGAGAGACTCTTCGAAATTTATATCTCAGATTACACAATCTCAACTGATAAAATATTAGGATTTAGATAGACCTAAAAGATATCACCCTGCTTTCTGAATAATTGGAAATATAAAACATTAACAAACACAGGTTAGAATCTCATCACCAATTATTATGACACTGGATAAACTAACTTCCCTAAGTCTCAGACTTTTTTTTTTTTTTTTTTTTTTATCAACATAGGGATAAGTAACTCTTTAGTTATGTAAAGAGCTCCTCATGGAAAGGTTTTGATGGAGAGCTGTCTTTGATGGTTGAGTGAACTATGCACTACACAGGAGAGTAGTTGCTCTCAATTACTGATTTCTACTCTACCAAATACTTACCTGCTACTATAATATAGATATTCTCCATACTGAGGAGATCCTCTCAGTTTATCAGATCTAGTCCACAATAATTTATCTATTCGTGCATCCCCCTATCTACCTATTATATTCAGATGCAACAGCATCAGAGGGCATGTGGTGGCAAATTTTGGTAATGTGCACCATGTTGGAAAAATCAGAACTACATTAACATTTTAAAAATCTCTACATTTATAAATTGTTAATTTACTACATATTTTAAAGAAAAATTAAATTCTAGACTTTCATCAAAAGGAGAATAAGTAGAACCCACCTAAAATTATATGAGTGGCCTTACATGAGTGGTGATCAAAATTCCTTATAAGATTATATTCACTCTTAGAAGGAAACTATCCTATGGCATCTCTTTTTACAGGGCCTCTAAGAGATGTTTTTCTGTTCCTTTTAATTTTGATATTACATATAGCAGGCGTCCTCAAACTACGGCCCGCGGGCCACATGCGGGTGTTTTTGCCGTTTTGTTTTTTTACTTCAAAATAAGATATGTGCAGTGTGCATAGGAATTTGTTCATAGTTTTTTTTAAAACTATAGTCCGGCCCTCCAACGGTCTGAAGGACAATGAACTGGCCCCCTGTTTAAAAAGTTTGAGGACCCCTGACCTATAGCCATGAAGTTAAAAGTTATTCTATTTTATATTATAAAGTATGTTTATACTTTTTTGTGACAACACAGAAATCATAAGCTTCTAATATATAAATTTATATTTTATATTTATTTTTAGAAATATATTCCAATTCCAAGACCACATTATTAGAAGTTCAGTATTCATCCAATATCTTTGCACTATAGCTCTCCTGGTTATTCTGAAATATTTTTTGGCTAAGGGCAATAAAATTTTGACAAGATTTAATCAGATATTGCTGCCTTATTGTTTATGTCCTCCAGGTCAATAGAGTAGCTATACATGCAAAAACCAAACAAAACACACACACACACACACACACACACACACACACACACAAAATAAATTAAAGGAAAGTAAACATATTAGCCATATTAATAACATAAGGTTAATATCACTTGGAATTGCTAGTTCCAAAAATGTAAGCAATATAGTGATTGGAAAATTCTGGAGTAGTTGCTTTCATAACAACAGAGAAAGAAAATACTACAATAATTTATAATTACTGAATAATTATGAACATTGCAAAGTGATTTTAAAAAATCTACTTGAATAGGTTTGACCCAGTTATCAAAATGCTTTAAAAAAAGTGAGTATTCCATCTAGCAGTCTCAGTTTAGATATTCTTCCTTGAGCAAGCTTGGTAAACCGAATATTGTTTTAGGCTCAGGACATAAGGCTACTGTTGATAACAACACGAAGGTACATGCCTGCAGGTAAGTTTTCAACAATAGCACTATGTTTTTGCTATCCGAAGCTTACCAACGTGAGTGAATGTGATTATATATATTTTTTTAGTAAGCTCTCAGAAATACATTTAACAACTTAACTTGGGGCCTATAACAAGGCTTCGTGATGACTTTAAAGCAGGACTAATCCTGGGCTTATCTCCCAATTCCAGGCAACCTTAACAGCATCCACATGGAAAATGTTGAAGTGTGTGAAATAAGCTGGGGCTTAACCTCAGAGATAGGATATATTTGAACCTGACAATTCTCTAAACTCAGTTTGCTTAGATGAATGCAAGTTTAAATTGTGGATAGTACAGGCAAGTTGCTGACACACTTTCCTAAATGCCAGTATGGAAGTACTGCTGCACACTGGGTGTACTCACACACATTCAGACTCACTCACTCGCTATGGCCCCTGCTTGTTTCAAACGTCCTCATCGGGAAAGGTAGGTAGTTGAGTTTCATAAAGACCTGTTATGCTCTACGTACTAGTTAGAGGGAAAATCATAGACTTGAAACTATCCTATAGTCTAGCAAAGCCAGCCACTAAAAAATTCCAGTGTACTTTTCTGCACATAGCATGTCTAGTTGCTGCCCAAAGTGTGCTCCCCAGGCCAGCAGCATCACATTGAAGCTGAGAAGAAATGCAGACTCTCAGGCCCTATCCAGATCAGAAGCTGCATTTTAATATTATCTTTATGTAATGTTTATGCTAATGAGAGTTTCAAATTAACTGTCATATGTTTCAAATTGGGGTTTTATGATTCAGAGTGTAATATGTGTACATAAACAGCATAGTTTCAAAAAAACTGTTTCTTATATATATTGTGATGAAATGTTTGTATTTCTTCTCATTGTTTAGTATATAATGCATATTGTACTTATAGATCTGTAAAGGAAAGGTTGAGATAGAATGTTATGCATTCTTTTGTATTTATTATTACATATCTTTGATAGGATTTGGCATTTTCACAAATTTGAGACATTTGCTCTGCTTTCGTATGAACTCATTTGATAGTATTTTATGTTCAGTCTCACTTTACTGCCATTATTTCCTCCTTGGACATTTTTCCTTCTTTGTTATACAAATGCCTTTTAACATTTTATAGATCTACTTTACTTTGGAATCATTCAATAATTTTTATGCCAAGAACATATATATATGTGTGTGTGTGTGTGTGTGTGTGTATGTGTATATATATATATATATATACACATATATATACATATATACATATATATGTGTGTGTACATATATAATATACATATATACATATACATATATAATAAAGACAGTGTTTATTAAAATTCATTTCATTTTCAAAACTGATCTAAAGCTGTTAAAGTATGTATATATTTTTGGGGGACACCGTGTGTGTGTGTGTGTGTGTGTGTGTGTGTGAGTGAGAGAGAGAAAACAGTTTCCTTAAAGATCCATATTACCATAAAAATCATAGAGTCTTCACATGGTTGAGTGTTTATACATTTTTTAAATAGTAGAAATCTTTTAAATCAATTTCCAAATGAACTGAGCCTTGAATTTCAGGTCCCATTTTACTCAAATAGTCTCTGAGTATACATTAAGGAAAGTTTCAATAAGCAGACAAATCAGTTAGCACGAGTTTTACAGCTTTCCAGAGTTGGAAGATATCATCAGTGTGAGAAGGCTGTAAAACAGAAGAAGAATGGTAGTGCATTTTTATTTTATATGATGAAATACTAACACTAAAGTGCATATAAAGATTCTGAGATGACAGTCAACAAAAATGCTTTAGTGCTGGTATTCCATCAGATTCTCCACTAGACTATGAGACAAGCAATTTTTATGTCTCAGATTTATTGAGAGCTAGTCACTGTAAATGAATCTTGGGGTTGCTTCGATTTCATATATTTTAAATTGTAAAAATGTTTTAATTTAAAATCAAAAGATAATCATAAATATTAATAGGTAGCATAAACTAAGAAACTATAACTATGTACGTTTCTGTTTAGAAATTCAGCATCATTTGCCAAAGAATTGAAAGAAAGCTGTTCTGTTTTTCTGACGATAAATGTGTATATCGTGTTGCACAGCGGTCAAATGGATAGTTTTAATAAAATAGCTGTGTTTTACCAATTAGTTGAGCATTTGTGGTTAAAAGGGAGTCTAAGACATAGAGTGGTACTATTTCCAAGGGTCATAAATATGAATGTAAAAGAGTATGAGTTCTCAAGGTCACAGGGAAATGAACCTACCTCCCAGAGTAAGTTTGGGAAGTTATAAAATTAACTAATAAAAAGTCTCCTTGCATTTATAAAATATGAGTAATTAGCCATCAGTGACAGAATATGCATTGAGTAGAATTTTTCTCAGAAGGCAAAGCACTTTCGGATTTCTCCCTCTGGTTTTAAATTAAAAATGTAATCTCACATGATGTAGATGTCTACATAAAAGAATTTATCTGGTGATAATCTTGAGAGTTTTGTATCCTTAATGAGCTTTCCCTTTGCATGAATGTTTGGAATAGCATTTTGTTATATCTGTTTCTTCCTACAGAGCAAATGTGTATAATCTCTCGTTTTCAAGAGTGTTACTGAGGGTTACACACACACACTTGCAGTTCTCATAATTAATACTGGAATGCTTTATTCATTCTAGTAGAAACCTATTTTGAATAAGTGCTTATTTTAAAGATTAGAATAAATGATCTTGAGATACTTTAAAGGTATATGTATTCCTTTTTTTTTTTTTTAATCCTCACACAAAGATATATTTGCATTGATTTTTAGAGAGAGTGGAAGAGAGAGGGAAAGACAGAGAGAAACATCGGTGTCAGAGAAACACATGGATTGGTTGCCTCCTGCAAGTGCCCTGACCAGGGCCCAGGCCAGGGAGGAGCCTGCAACTGAGGTATGTGCCCTTGACTGGAATCAAACCCGGGACTCTTTGGTAAGCAGGCCGACGCTCTGTCCATTGAGCCAAACTGGCTAGGGCAAGGTATATGTATTCTTAACAGATTGTTTTATAAATTAGCCTTTATATTTATAACACTGGCACTGGTAGGTTCAGAGCATTGCTAATGATTCTTACGGGAATTATAGTCTTCTGTCTTCTAAGGAAAGCAATAGCATATCTAAATTTGATGAAATTAAGTTTCAGTTAAGATTCAGTAAGATTTATCTTGAATTTGCAAAGATACATGTGTTGCAACTTCAATGCAAATAGACATTTTTATGAAGTTAGATTTAACAAAAACTATTTTAAACTGTTCTACTGTAGAATATGAGTTTGTAGTTTGAGAGAATGAAGTCACCAGAATAAATGGTTTCTAGGCTAATTTTGAACTCTAAGTATTTTGGAAAATGTGTACTAGGATGAAGAGGCAAAACCTAAGTTCCTAGGTTGAATGTATGTTAGATATTACATATAATATTAGACCAAAGTTCACAGTTGAAAAATTTTGCTTTCTTTTGCTTTATCATTTAAAAATGTTTTGTGTACTTAAGGGAATGAAGTCAACACATTAAAACATACCATTCCTTTATTGTGAGTTGTCCTTTTAAAATGCCCATATAAAGTAGTCTATTTGGGGGTTATAAATATTTATATTTGCTCTTTGAGTTATTATTAAAGTTTTTTCCAATAACTTTATTTTGAAGAGATGGTGAATCTCATCTTATTGTCATTTTTTTTGACTAGTATATTACTCTTTTGCAGTTCATTTCTCTTCTTCAATATTAGTTTGAAGCATCTGAGGTTGTTATTTTTTTACATTAAATGACTGACAATATATGCTAGTTTCATATGTCCTTTCTTCATAACAAGCATCATTAAACCTACTTCTGTTTGGGTAGAACAATGACTTAGGGCTAATGTTTTAAATTAGTCCTTTTAAAGATTTAGCAGTCCCTAGCTGGTTTGGCTCAGTGGATAGAGTGTTGGCCTGCATACTGAAGAGTCCCAGGTTTGATTCTAATCAAGAGCACATGCCCAGGTTGCAGGCTCGATCCACAGTGGGAGGCATGCAGGAGGCAGCCGATCAATGATTCTCTCTCATTATTGATGTTTCTATCTCTCCCTCCCTTCCTCTCTGAAATCAATAAAAATATATTAAAAAAATAAAGATTTAGTAGGGAAGCCCTCTCATCAGGTGATGGACAAGCTGACCTGGCTTTCCAATTGCTATTTCTGAAGGAAACTTTCAGGTGGTTGACTTAATATGGGTTTGGCATAGAATGGGGCTGATTCTTTTCAAAGCAAAACTGTTACAGTTCACCAATGCCACAAAGGCATGACTTACTCAAGAAAAAGAAATTGTGCAATTTATTTTATGGCAGATTAAATTCCATTTAGTTTCCTTGCAGACAGCTGTTTTGAGTAGGGTGTCACTTGTATGAAACCATTTTATGGATGTTGGGCTTCAGATCTCGGGCAGGCATAGCTTTCAGAGATAAAATAAAAGGTTATGTTTTATGCTTATTACTCTTGTCAGCAAACCTCAGCTGGTGAGCATTAATAATACAGTGTTCAGTATTTCAAGCAGCTCTTTTTGATGTCTAAATATCCATCTGATCTTGATTTTCAAAAAAATGATTTCATTGACACAATGCAAGAACACACAAATATTTCCTCCTATATACTGAATTATAACACTTAGAAAATTAACAATCTCTCATCAGTCAAGATTTTTGATAAGCTGTTTTCAACATCAAATGTTTTTGTGTTAATGAAACACATTTTAATTAAATTATTCTATTAAGAATGAACAAGTTTACGTCCACTGAGTAACAATTCCCCAGTAGAATGATGGTATCTTTGAGATGAAGGAATTTGTAGATGACGTGGTACATTTATAACATTTTATAGATGAGTAAATGGAGACTCAGAAAGATAACACACAAGGACAATTTTACAGGCTTAGATATATGTTAGCTTAAACTAAAATGTACAGTTTTTATCCTGAGCTCTGTCTAATTCTGAGAAACTTGAACCATTCTGATAACTATCTTGAATGTAATTAAACTATACTATAAATATATAGACATTCTAATAATGGAATCTAACTTATTGCCCACTTTTTGCCTTGGGATCAGGGTTGTAATAGAACTATCATTTCACTTTGTACACACAAGTCTTGGAGTGGAGGGTTCGTGAGAATTATAATGACCTGAACACACAAATTCCAGTATCTATAAGGCCCTGCCAGGACTGCAGGGGGCCAGTCCTCCTAGGGAAAACAGTATTTCTAACATCCCAAAAGGCTCACACAGCAATAAAATGGGTCCTAAAACATAGTTAAGTGTGTTTTATGTAGCTTTATACAGGCTTATGTAAAGTAGAATTTATTGAGATAAGTGAATGGATTTTAGGCTAGCCCCGTGCAGGTCATCTGATTCTGTCCTTATTCTAGATGTATCATTCCAGAGTTAGGCAGCCTAACAAGGCTGCTTCATTTCACAGAAGCCAAGGCATTTTATAGATTGCCCAGGACCACTCTGGTGCAAAATGTCCCTAGAAGATGAGAGTAATTCTGGAACAGAGAGAAGTTGGACTAGGAATAAAGGGGTGAGTGACTGACTGAACACCCAGCATTGGGTTGTATACTAATTAGATACACATCCTTTATTTTTTTATTTTTTCCACCTTTTTCCCTAAAACCCTGATAAAGAATTCTATATGGAATATATACTGAATGGCCAGATTATTATGACCACCCCATCAGTACTTCGTTGGGCCACCTTTTGCCTTCAATACTGCAGTGATTCTTCTTGGCATTGACTCCACGAGATGTTGAAAGGTGATGTGAGGAATCGGACACCATGCCTGATGAATAGCACTGTCCAGTTCTGTGAGATTTGATGGTTGTGGAACCAGCTGCCTGATGGCTCTTTTAACTTCGTCCCACAAATGCTCAATTGGATTGAGATCTGGTGATTGTGGGGGCCACCTAAGCAAGGTAAAGTCTCCCTCGTGTTCTTGAAACCACTCCTGCACAATACGAGCACCGTGGCATGGTGCATTGTCTTGTTGGAAGAAGCCATCTCCATTGGGATATGCCGTCAACATGATAGGATGAACTTGATCAGCAACGATACTTAGGTATGTTGTGCTATTCAGACGTTGTTCCACACGAATTAAAGGGCCCAAATCATGCCAGGAAAGCATGCCGCAAACCATAACACTGCCCCCACCAGCTCGAAAGATTTTACTCATGCATGTGGGGTGCATGCTTTCATGCTGTTTCTGCGAAATTCTCACTCTGCCATCTGCATGATGCAACTGGAAACGTGATTCATCGGACCACATGACTTTTTTCCAATGCTCAACTGTCCAATCCTTGTGTTCCTGTGTGAATTAGAGACGTTTTATTTTGGTAACTGCAGACAGCAAAGGTGTTCGAACAGGCCTTCGGCTTCCATATCCCATACGATGCAGTGTACGGCTCAGGTGGTCATAATAATCTGGCCACTCAGTGTATATTTACAAACTGCTTGGGGGTCTAAACCATTGCAACATGCTATGAGAAATTGCAAGATTTATTTTAACCATAAATAATTTTCATGGCACAATGATAGAGGTAACTTCCCCAAACTAGAGTCAGATAAATAGTGTCTACATATACAGAAAGGCAAATTTCAGCTTGCAAAGTTTAATGCGCTTATTTTGATCTTTGGAAAAAATTTTAAAGTAAATTACATCAATTTTTTCTAAGTAATAAAAGCATTAAATGCTATGATTCAGTACAGGTTTGTTAAATTTTAATAAAACACTATCATACAGAGACTTAAAAGCTCAGATTCCCTTGGAACTGGGGCTTCCTATCCCAGCAGTAGTGGCCTTGATGTAATGTCCCACAAGACCCAGTGTAACCAACTGGCCCTGGGATCCCTGGCCACTCCTATAAGCATCTGAGATTCCTCCAGATTGCATGGCAACAAGCAGCCCATATATGCACCTACGGACCAAACCACTTTGTCACACTTCTCCATGAAAGGTGACATATGAGTGGGTAGAGGTATCTCTATTGAAATAAAGTCCAAATGTGCCCTGGCAAGATGACTCTCAGTGGTATGGTAAGCTACTGAGAATCCCTAAACAATTTTTTTTTTTGCTGGTTGTTGTCAAATACATTTTTTCTTTACTCAAAATCCCGATACATCAGTATGAAGCCCTGAAGAAAGCCAAATGGCATGGCAATCCTGATGACATACCTAAGATCATAGGTGACACGGCCGTCGTCTATAACCACATAGGTCCCTCATTGCAAAAGGATTTATAACTCAAAAGGAGAAGTCACACTGATGGGCAAAGCGTCAGAAAGGTATAATCCCCAAGATCCATGTCTAGATGGAAATATCTGCAGCTTCTAAGCAGCAGGCAATAAGCCCAAATAGAGAGATTGAAAGCTATCAGCTCATGGATGATGTATACATCCTTACGTGTGCACTCTCTTGGTATGGGGATGCTTTCTCGTAGCTGGTGTGTGGTGCCAATAAATAAGACCCACTGAATGATGGCTGCCTCCATGTTACTCATAGGGTATCTAGGAAACTACATTTCCTACAGTGACGTGACAGATTCCAAAAGTATCTTGTAGTTCTCTGCCCACTTTCTAATTTTTAGGGCACAGATGACTTGTTCCTCCAAATCAATAGCGTAATTACTGAGTGGTAGCTAAGTCCACTGTTACTAGGGATCAGGGAATTGATGATTGGTTCCCAGAATTGAATCATCAGCACAGGAGACTCCTGGGGTACACTCACTTAGGACAGGAAGAGTGAAATCAGGGCGGGGGTTGGGGGGAACTACTGCACCTGACTGAGTAACCTACTCCAGAAGGTTGGTGGTTTGAACTGTTTTGTGATTGAACTGCTCTTGGTACAAATTACATGATCTTGCTGGTAGGTAGAATTTGGAGGAAAATAGTGATGGGCACTTTCAATGGGGATATAATTCTGCAGTATATGACTGACATCCAGAGGGAAAATCTAATGTGTAAAATAATGCAATCCGAATTCAGGTATCCAAGATTAAAACAGCATGCAGGCCAGAGACGATTACTTTCAAGCCCTATATAGAAGCTTGCATTTGTTTTCTTTAGCTTGTTCATGAATTTTCTTCCTGCATCTCTCCCTGTAATTGAAAGGCATGAACATAATCTGTGGTTTAATGTATCGATACCTGATATTTAGGCTAGTGTGTAAAATAGTCTCACAAGTACATGTATCATGCCAAACATATGTTTCAAGTTTCAGAAGTATTGCCAGTTAACATAGCTAAACTTTGTTTTTACCTATTTCAGAATTCAGAAGGGTACTTTTGTTTTGTTTTAACTTTAGGGAAAATTCTCTTAGTCTATACTGTAAAATAGTTCATATTTTATGGCAAACTCACAGCCACGAGGTTGATATTGTTCTGATGATTTGGTATGGTAAAGGCTCTTTTCTGGTGAGAGAAATCATTGAAGCATCACTGGTAAGAGATACAGCAAATCTTTTCAAATTCTTCAAGGTACTTTTCATTTTAGGGTCAGGGGAGATCTACAAGGGAGCTGAAATCCAATGTGCATAGTGAAATGGTTGCCACAGTACCTCACATTGCTGCTGGGCTTCAGACATGCTAGGACTTAGAAAATGCTTCTAGATTAGAGTTCTGTAGTTGGCCTGGAAATTGAACCGAGGATGGAGCTTTTGCCAAGACAATGAATGATAAATAATATCAGCATGTTCTTCTCTTCCATTCATTTTAGTGTCTGCAAATATAGTACATTTTCTTATTTTATCAACAGTGAGACAAAAAGGGAGAAAATGGGACAGGGTGTTTAAGAAAGGGACCCTGGCTGATGCTACACTCTAATCACCAAGTAAACAAATCAGCAGGTGACTCTGCCTTTCCTCATCTGCCGTGAGTGGAGGGGGTGCATAGATTATGAATCCTAGCTTTACCTTTACTCACCGTGTCACCATGAACAAGTTATGTATCTCACTTACCAACTACTTATTGGAAAATTGGGTTCTTACATATAGAGCAATTAGAACTTAGCCTGGTACAAAGTAAGCACTCAATAAATTGTGACCATTATTGTTAAGGATATAACAAGCTGGAATTGAACTAGATGACCTCTCATTCTATCTCCAACAACTTTGAGTACAGAATAACATCTAAGCTTTATAGGATATAAAAAGTATTAAACAAATAACTGTTTCTTTCTTTAAAGACTATCACCTTTCAATAGTTGCAGCACAGTGTTAGGGGGACCCCTTATACATTTACTAGAGGCCCGTTGCACGAAGATTCGTGCAATAGGCCTTTCTTCCCCTGGCTGCCAGCACTGGTTTTCCTCTGGCACCCAGGACCCAGGCCTTCGCTCCAGCTGCAGCGGAGAAGCCAAGCCTCTTCAGTCTTCAGTCTTCGCTTCATGCCTGCGTATACAAATTAACCCTCCATCTTTGTTGGGTTAATTTGTATACTCAGTCCTGATTGGCTGGTGAGTGTTGTGGAGTTATGGTCAATTTGCATATTTCTCTTTAATTAGTGTAGATAAAGGGCAAAAACACTATACTCAGAGACATCTGGCATCACTGTGATTTCATCAATTCTTTTTGAACTTGTAAAGGCTACTTGTAATTCTGAGTGTTATAGAACCCAGTGAGCTCTTTATATGAGGATTTCATAATTAATCTAGTAGTTTAAACAATTAATTCATATCTTATCCTATTTATTTTCACTAACTAGGTAATCTTATTTAGGGAATAAAATATTTTATTTAATTTGCCTATTTATAATAATAAAAGTATAATATGCTAATTAGACCAGATGGCCAAATGACCTTCTGAACGACCTTCCGGAGGACCTTCCAGACAAAGCTGGGGCTGCTGTGAGGGCCGAGGCGGCAGCTCGGAGCTCCTTGCATGAATTTTGTGTATCGGGTCTCTAGTGTGATAATAATTCAGTATTAGACCTCTCTGTTTCATTTGACATTGCTTGTATCACTCCTTTTTCAGAGCATGATTTTACAATCTTTCTCTGGCTTTTCATAGACTTCTTTTCCTCTTCATTATCCTTGAACATTGGTGTTTCTCAGAGCTGCACTCAACACCCACAGCTCATGTTATTGTGTGCACTATCTTTGAGTGATCAGTTCCTACTTTCTATACAATTAAACTCTTCTCTTGCTTCTGACCCAAACATTCATCAAACTACTGGACTTCTGGGCTTAAATGACCCCACAGATATTTCAAACTTAATGTGCCGAAATTCCTCAATTTTAACTACTCTTCCTCCTAATTTCACTCCCACTTTTTAAAAGATACATTTTTATTGATTTCAGAGAGGAAGGGAGAGGAAGAGATAGTAACATCAATGATGAGGGAGAATCATCGGTAGGCTGTTTCTTGCATGCCCCCCACTGGGGCATGCAACCCAGGCATGTGCCCTGACCAGGAATTGAACCATGACCTCCTGGTTCAGATCACAGATCAACACTCAACCACTGAGTCACACCGGCTGGGCTCACTTCCAGTTTTGATAACACATCATTCATCCAAACTATAGATTCCTGAGAATTGTCCCCTGTTATTTCTTTCTTTCCTCACATCGAACACCCAGTTAATGAGCAGATCTTGCCAAATGTAGTTCCTGAGGACTTTCTAAGTCATCCCCATTTGAAGCTCCATTCTACAGTGGATTCAAATAAATTAATTCATTCATTTCTCTGCCCCAAGTTATGTTCCACAGAAATCCATCACTTATCAAACTGATCTTTGTAACAAGCAGATAATTGTCCAAATTTTCTCTCTTGTCAAAACTTTCCTTTGGCTTCTGGAGGCCTAAATAAATCCCCATCCTTAGTGTGGCAAACAAAGCCCCTCAAGAGGCCCTTAATTAGCTCCCTAGATCACCTTTCTCTATATTCCACCTTGCAATTTTTGTCATTGCAAAACCAAGATGACAAGTTTTCCCTCAACGCACCATATATTTATCCATCCTGTGTATTTCAAATCCTGTTTTCTCTACCTGAAACATTTCTCCACAACACTTCTTTCTTTCTGTGCCCTTTATTCTAACTAATCTTTTAAGACTAATAGAACACCCTAAGTTCATTTTCCTTTGAAACCCTCCCATGTCAGCTTATGCCACTTACTGACTGTAAGGCCTTGAAGAGCTTACCTTAAAACAATAATAACAAAATTTCTTGACTCAGTTTCCCCAAGAGTAAAATGGGTATAATAATATACCCATCTCATAAGGTGTTTATAAGTATTAAAGTGAATATGTGTAAACTGCTTAGACAGGAGTTGACCTATATTTTCCCATAAAATTTGTTGGCTACTACCTTTGGGTTGATTTTCTACTTACTACCATAATACGCTGAGTCAATAGCACTGCAATTTCCACATTATTTGGATGTGAGTTTGTATTTATCCCCACTACCTACTAATGAGCACTTTGAATAAGAGTTTCATCATATATTTTCTGATTATGGGTCATAGTCATAAAATTATTGTGAGTTGAACCAATCTATGTATTTATTCATTTACTTATCCTGGAAATAGAAATCATTCACTTTTTCAAAATTAAATGTACAAAAATAGGTTTTAGCTGTTAGAGTTGGTTTCTTCAGTTTCTTTAATTAATTAGAGTGGATGAGAGTCCACAAAAGAGAAAACTTTGCCACTGTACAGTAATGACATATGTCAGAGATAATGGCACTTCCAGGAACAAACTATGCTTCTTTGCAACAATTATTTTCAAATGTTACTAGCTCATGATCTATTAGGTTATTCCCATTTGAGAGAGGTTGCAAGTAATATAAGGTATGGTAATAATTATTCCAAGCATGTTATTTGATTTTTCCAGGAAAAGGGAATTTTAAGAAATCAGAATATGATAGAGTTAATTAAATTAGGGTCAGAACTTGTCCCAGATCAATGTCAGAAGGGTCTTATGTTAAATAAGACTAAACATTTTGGTTTCTAAAAAGTTTCAATTCCAAGAGTGTGAATCAATTAAGAGTTGAAAAAATATAGTATTTCTTTATTTCACACTGTCTCTGTGGCAGGATGGCATGGGATGGGAAAAGAAATATTTATTGAATATATTTGATCCAATGTTACATACAAAGATTCAGAATCTATATATGTAAAAGCCTAAGCGACCTTTCGACCAAATGACCAGAATGAATGGTCAACCAGTCGCTATGATGCTCACTGACAAGGCAGGAGCTGCCCCCTGGTGGTCAGTGTGCTCCCACAGCCAACCTTCTGTGGTCCCCCAGTCAGCCAACCTCTCAGATCCCTCCCCACGGCTGGTCCCTCCCCCTGGCTGCCAGCCAACCTCCTGTTCTCTCTCCCCCCTGTTTCTCCCTCCCAGCCAGCCCCTATGGGCCCTGATCACCAGCCAGGCCTAGGGACCCCACCCATGCACGAATTCATACACTAGGCCTCTAGTTTTAAATAAAAATGTGCAGAGGCATATGTTTCCAAATGATTAACCCTAATCAAAATGAAACTAAAATATACAATAAGAATGTTCAACTAGTCTGGCCTGTGTGGCTCAGTGTTTGAGTGTCGACCCTGGAACAAAGAGGTTGCTGGTTTGATTCCTGGTCAGGGCACATGCCTGGGTTGCAGGTTTGATCCCTAGTAGGGAGCATGCAGAAGGCAGCCAATCAATGATGTTCCTATCTCATCAATGTTCCCATCTCTCTCCCTTCCTCTCTCTCTAAAAATCAATAAAAACATATTTTTTAAACAAAGAATGCTCAACTAATGGACAGAGTAAGATAAATTTGTACACACACACACACACACACATACACACATATATATATATAATGTAATATATATGTAAATAATTCATATACATGAAAAGAAAATAGCAAATTTTTCTCTTAAAACAATTTTTATTCAAATTACAGTAGAGTAGCATATGTATGGCCTACATTAGATCATCCGCTCTAGGAGCGCAGATACATTTTCCTGTTTATGTCACTGCTGTATCCCTAATGCCTAGAATATAAAACAGTAGATTCTTAGTATTTATTAGATAAACTA
Organism: Eptesicus fuscus; assembly: GCF_027574615.1. NCBI lineage: Eukaryota > Metazoa > Chordata > Mammalia > Chiroptera > Vespertilionidae > Eptesicus > Eptesicus fuscus. The sequence goes on along the minus strand of NC_072478.1, from coordinate 37,220,246 downwards.
ATAAACCATAAATGAAAAATGTTCCCTCCATTTCTGAAATCAGAGAGCATAACTCCCTCAGCATCCACAGTTACAAAGAACCTCAGCTTCAGTCCTTGTCTTACTCTTCTTCAGATTCATTTTTTTCTGCATAAACTTGTGAGTTCACATCCAAGCCTAATAAGGAAATCTTAAAAACACACACACGAAAAACACCCACATCATATATGTAGTACATTCCTCTAAGTTTTAACTTTTAAGAAAGGACAAAGATTCATGGAGTCGTATTAATTTGGTAACCTTGACAAAAGTCAGAGACATTTTAAGAGCTGACCCACCATTAGACATGGGATGTAATTGAAGACAATTTCAGCTTCCATTAAGAGCTCTTTATATACAGGCCCTGTCACAAAACTAAGATAAGCCTTAGATCACTGTGAAAAAAGCAGCAATTCGTCTGCATTTATTTCAACTTGAAGCTGGCTTACGGAAGATTTTAAATAGATAATTTGACAGCCTGTGTTTTGGTGACTGTTAAGGCTTATGGGGGATTTTCTAATGTGTTTTTTTTCCAGTTCTTATTACTAAAGGTTATTTTTATATCCACATTACTTAAGGCTTTATAGAAACTACATTTAAATATAACTATATATATGTATATCGAACTACATATATATTCAGTTTTCTTTTAAGTGTTTTTATATAGATCTGATTGACATAAAACAGTCTATCAGTTGAGTTTGAATTTTGATAAAATTTCAAATGTAATTGATATCCTACTATTTTGGTAAATCAGGCAAATTTGAATATATAGTACAAAACTCCAAAAGCAGTTATAACTATTTAAATTCATTACATTTAAGTGTGAAAAAATTTATTTGTAATTGCCATATTGACATAAGTGATGTATTTTGTATTAGACCTTTTATAAGGCATATAATACACTTTCTGCTTTTCTTAGGATTAAAAGAAAATTATTAACACTCTGCCAGTTTCAGATACTAATTGATTGATTACTATGTGTAGTTGAATTGAAGACACTCAATACTTGAAGGCTTCCACTAAGGAATTAACTTCTGAGATTTAAGTTTGAAAATTAACACACTGTGCATTATAATAGCCAGGTGCAAAGCACCTTAAAAGAGTCATGATGGTCCCAAACCCAGAATATCTGACTGCAACCAACCAGATCTCTGTGCCATTTAGAGATAGATAGATAGATAGATAGATAGATAGATAGATAGATAGATAGATAGATAATAGATATAGATATATGGGTATACTAGTATACTATATAAATAGATATAGATAGATATAGAGATATAGATATATATAGAGATAGATGTAGAGGTAGGTAGATAGATAGATGATAGATAGATAGATAGATAGATAGATAGATAGATAGATAGATATAGATAGATGATAGACACACACACACGCACACACACACACACTTCACTGCAAGAGAGGAAATAAAGGCAAGAAAGGGGAGTTCTACTCAGATGGATATCTAGTGTTTTGATCCTCCATTTGCTGAATGAGAAAGAGCTTATTTTCTTCTCATCTTGGCCTTCCTGTGGGATGAAAGGGCTTATGAGGACGTGAGTACTATCATTTCTGTGTGCTCACCCTTATTAATGGTTAAGTTGCACCTTTGCTGAGATCTCTTGACAGAATTGGTTTCAGCCATTGTACAGCTCAGGCATAGCACTACACCTTCCTAAATTTTACCAAATAATGACTTCCCTGTAAGGCCGCTGGGTGGAAAAGTTTTCTGGAGGTGATAATGATAATGCACCAGTAAGTATTAAATACTTTGTCACCTCCAAGTGCTACTTCTCTTCCATATAAACAGGGTCAGAAATAGTTTATAATGAGTATGACAAAGTGCTTATAGAAGAGCAGGGTTACTGTAAATGCTGTTATTCTGAATATACTTTTTCAGTCACCCTTAAGCTTGTTCTTAATTGCATTTCTGTATGTGATCTGTATTGGAAAAACTGTTTTAAACTATGTAAAAGAACATTGGAACCATGTGTCATTAAGTATAACTTAATTTCATTCAGTTCTAGTTTCTTTTAAAATATCCCAATATTCTGACTGACAGTCAAGAAATTAGGGTAGGGGTTGTGCCAAATCTTTTTAAATGATGTATTAATAATGCAGACATATGTTCCATTTTATACTTATAAAAAACAAACACACAGTATAATATCTCCTTGAATTAATAGTTTAGTTATAGTGTATAATCCTTAAAGCATACATGTTTTCCTCCAAAGAAATTTAAATTAACCTCCTGTGACACAAGTATGCATATGTCTCATTAATGTAGTTCAGAAAGTTAATTTAAATTGGCAAAACTCTGACCTTTTAACCATTTTTCTCAACACCATTAGTGTTCTACACAATGGTAAAAATTCTATTTTATTTTATTTTTTCAATATTAACTGAGGACATAAAATGATAGTCAAAATGTGTCTGAAGAATCCTTTTTTATTATAAAACTTAAAAAATCAGCTAACTATGTCATAAACACCATAGGTATAATCTTTTCAGGAAGATTTGCACTGGTTTTGTGGTGCACCAATGAGTATTAAATACTTTGTCACCTCCAAGTCCTATTTCCCTTCCATATACTAGTAAACAGGTTCAGAAATAGTTTATAATGAGTATTACAAAGCTCTTATAGAAGACCATGAATATTGTAAGTGCTGTTATTCTGAATATACTTTTTCAGTCACCCTTAACCAACAGAGCCACCTGGGTTATAAGCTATGTGTTCTTATATAAAGTTCTAATATTGAACTTATGGTCTCTAAATAATTCCTTATTGAGATACTTGGTGGTAGGTCCAGAGTTCAAGTACAATTCTAAGGAATTGATACTAATGCTTGAATGCAGCAAAGTAGAATCGGAAAGAGACCTTGACTCAACCTCTATTTTGTCATCCTCAAAAGTAAATACTATAAGGCTACCAATATCTGAGGGCTGCAGAGAGTATGGAAGATCATCTGCTTATTTTGTAAATATATGGAAAAATACTAAAGTTAATTAAATAACACCAATTGTATATATAGTACATAAAATGAACAGGAAATTATTGAAATACCAGTGATTTGATGGAATTCAAATTAACACCCTTTTAAGTAAATTATAAAGATCTAGAAGCCCAGTGCACAAAATTGCGCGGCCCCACCTGCCCGCATGGCCTTGCCATGCTCGCAGACCTGCCCACCTGCGCCAGTCTTTGGTTGTTACAGCGTTAGGGCCACAGGCCTTTTATAATTTAGATTTTTTTTTTTTGCTATTTCTCTTTTTATATTTGAATAAATCAAAACTAATTTATAATAGCTGGTCAAGTCGTTTTTCTTTTATCATAGGATTCTAATGTTTTTTAGTATAAATTATGAATTTTATAACATACAAAGTGAAGAAAGTATACAATAAACACACTGATTTATTAAATCTATGTATTATCATCCAGATTTTTAGAAACTATCTCTGAGAGACTGTTCATCATGAACTAGATGAAATTAATGTCTGTCTTTTATTAACATAATTATGATTACAAAAGGTTTTTTAAAATAGTTTGTTTTCCTTTTTGATGATTTTTACCTGAACCTTTTCAATATTCAACTCTAGAATATTATTATAGTGGAATTTTACTTTTATTTTATATATTCTTTTTTAGTGTGCAAAGATACACACTTTAGTAGCAAAACATAAAAACATGGACAGTCTAATATGCAGCAATTAACATAAGTAATCTATTTTAATGAGATTTCAGAACAAAGAAAAGCTATTTCCTTCAAGTTTTAAAAATGTAATTGGAATCTCTAAAATATATTCCATATAATTTACCATGAAAGAGAAGTGATATTCTAAATATGGTCACATTCCAATTTTCATATTGTTTTTTAAATCTTGTTTTTTATAATGAAGACATTTAGAACATCTTATTCTAAAGTAATTTCAGTTTCTTTGTTCATTTTTGACTTGTCAAGTTGTTTTTCTTTCTTTTTTTGCCTTAGAATGCTAATGAGAATAATTTATTTTTGTGTTAAAATAAATTTATTTTTGTACCAGTTAAATTTAAGGGATAATCCAGCAAATCTGAATATTATTTTAACAGTTTGTGTCCTGTCATGCATTGAACTGTAGATTTTACTTAACTGACCTCTGTTAGGCAAACTTAATGAATTCACACAATTTGCTTAAAGTATTCTAATGTAAATAGTAATATGAAGGGAAGTTGAATTCAGGCATACCTCAGAGATACTTCGAGTGCCATTCCAGACCAATGCAGTAAAGCAAATATCACAACAAATCAAGTCACATAATTTTTTTGGTTTCTCAGTGCATATAAAAGTTATGTTTACACTATAGTGTACTCTATAAGTGTGCAATAGCATTATGTTTAAAAACAATGCACATACCTTTATTAAAAAAAGATTTTATTAATAAAAGAGCCTTCAAGAGTCATATCTAATCTTATTGCTGATGGAGGGTCTTGCCTCAGAGTTGATGACTGCTGATTGGCTAGAGTGGTGTTTGCTGAAAGCCGGAATGGCTGTTGCAATTTTTATAAAATACAACAAGGAAGTTTGCCTCATCTATTGACTCTTCCTTCGAAAAACAATTTCTCTGAAACATGTGATGCTGTTTGATAGTACTTCACCCACAGTAGAACTTCTTTCAAAATTGGAGTCAATCCTCTCATATCCTGCCATTGCTTTATCAACTAAGTATATGTAATATTGTAAATCCTTGGTTGTCATGTCAACATACTTCACCAAGACTGAATTCCATCTCAAGAAACCACTTTCTTTGCTCATCCATAAGAAGCAACTCCTCATCTATTCAAGTTTGATCTTAAGATTCAGTCAGATCTTTAAGCTCCACTTCTAATTCTAGTCCTCTTGCTATTTCTACCACATCTGCAGTTACTTCCTCCACTGAAGTCTTGAACCCCTCAAAGTCATCCATGAAAGTTGGAATCAATGTCTTCCAAACTGCTATTAATGTTAATATTTTGACCTCTTCCTATGAATCATGATTGTTTTTAATGGCATCTAGAATGGTGAATAGTTTCTAGTTGGGTTTTAATATACTTTGCCCAGATCCATCAGAAGAATCACTATCTATGGCAACATACACACACATATATATACATACACACACACATATCCTAAATAATAAGACTTGAAAGTCAAAATTACTCCTTGATTCATGGGCAACAGAATTTGCAGGCATGAAAACAACATTAATCTTGTTGTACATTTTCATCAGAGCTCTTTGGTTACCGGGTGCATTGTCAATGAGCAGTAGTATTTTGAAAGGAATCTTTTTTTTTCTTTCTTTCTGAGCAATGGGTCTCAATAGTGGCCTTAAAATACTCAGTAAACCATATTGTAAATAGATGTGATGTCATCTAGCATTATTAATAATACAAAATTAATAAGAAATGTTTAAAACTTTCTCAACAAGAATAAAACTACTTAATTCCAATCCAAAATGTTTAAGAAATAAGAACAGAAGAAAAATAAACAGTAAAAGGAAGGATATAATTAAAATAACAATAGAAATCATTAAGATAGTAAAAAGGTATATAATGATGCATTTTAGCAGAGCAATTGCTTACTTTTTTTTTTTTTTAAATATATTTTATTGATTTTTTACAGAGAGGAAGAGAGAGGGATAGAGAGTTAGAAACATCGATGAGAGAGAAACATCGATCAGTTGCCTCTTGCACACCCCCAACTGGGGATGTGCCCACAACCAAGGTACATGCCCTTGACCGGAATCGAACCTGGGACCCTTGAGTCCGCAGGCCAACGCTCTATCCACTGAGCCAAACCGGTTTCGGCCAATTGCTTACTTTTTAAAGACTAATGATTGACAAATTAATCCAAGACCTATTGCAAAAAATGAAGATATGCATATTTATTAAAATATTAAAAAATATTAATTAAAAAATATTAATTTATTGAGTATCAAGCAATCAAAGTGAAATATATATATATCACGTAAGTTAATGCTGAAATAAAATTTCAGTCTATTGGCTACTTCTGAGGAGGGAGGGGTTAATTGATATCACTGAGAGTTATTTAGAAGTTTTTAGCTTAACCACAAAACTTATTTTTGAAAAATAAAAATATATGTGACTTAAATAATAGTATTTGATAAAGCTGTATGGTAGATATATGCCTTATAATTTGTCACCATAACATCTAAAGTTAATTGAGTATAGGATTGTTGGAGGGCATTAAAACCCAAAGTACTAAAAAGAAAACCCCTTTAGTTCATAATTTTTAAAAAAATGGAATGTCAGTTTTTTTAATATATATATTGCTTTCACTGTTCCCATATCACCATTTGAATTTAAATCAGTGACAAATACACATTGTATGACTGATTGCTTGGAAGTGTCTAATGATATACTTTCTAACATTTGTGTTGTGGATGAACCCTGGAAACTGCTGATGAAGTATTTTTTAGACTGCAATCTTATTTATCTTGAAAATTTAATTTATCTTTCTGACTCTAATATCTGTTTCCAAATGATGCTTTTGACATATTCTCAGATTTTCATGGATTATCTGTAGAGTATCCATGGACTGTTTAGAATTGAGTTACCAGAACAAAAACAGTGTTATTTAGAGAAAAGAATAAATACAACTAAAGAATAAATATAACTTAAAATGTAATACTTTGTTCAAGTGAGAGGCATAAAGTAGAAAGGTTAATTACTCATGTTCAATTAACACAGAGAAACAGAAAATGCCAAAGCATTTTCACTGAGGCTCCTCGCAGCTTTGATTACAATTAGGGCAGGTAAATCAGAAATTTTGGCATTCTTAAACAAGTCATAATGAAAAGATAAAATCTATATAGTAAGGTAAAGTACTTTAATAGAGAGAAAGAGCAGTTAATTGTATCAAATAAGTCAATATTATTTTTAAAATGTATATACATAAATATAGCAATGTTAAAAAGACTAATTTAGAGACTAGATGAGTAGGAACCATTCTATTCTCAAATTTTAATCAGTTCTATGTTGATGTTGCAGTGAAAAACTAAGGGGCTACTAGTACACAACAGGAATATACCTAACAACCTCTATACTATAAAAGGGTAATATACTAATTAGACCAGACGTCTTCCAGACATCCATCCGGACGTCCTTCCAGCAAAGCCAAGGTGGTGGGGTCTGAGGGAGAGGCAGTTAGGGGTGATCAGGCTGGCAGGGGAGGGTAGTTAGGAGCAACCAGGCTGGCAGGGGTGGGAAGTTAGGGATGACCAGGCCAGCAGGCAGAGGTGGTTAGGGGTGATCAGGCAGGCAGGCAGAGTTGTTAGGGGTGATCAGGCAGGTAAACCCTGGGGTATGTAGATACTCAATAAATTTGTGTGAGGGTTAAAATCAGGTAAACCCTGGGGCATGTAGATACTCAATAAAAAGCCAGTAGTCCCAGATTGTGAGAGGGATGTCCGATGACCTAAACCGGCATTCAGACATCCCCCAAGGGGTCCTGGATTGGAGAGGGTAGGCTGGGCTGAGCCCACCCCCTGTGCACGAATTTCATGCACTGGACCTCTAGTCTATATATATAAAAACCTAAGTGGCCAAAGACTGAACAACTGGGTGACCGGTCACTATGACGTGCACTGACCACCAGGGGGCAGACACTCAATGCAGGAGCTGCCCCCTGGTGGTCAGTGCACTCCCACAACCTACCTCCCACAGCCAGCCAACCTCCCGTTGTCCCTCGGCCTGGTCAGCGATAGGAGCATCTAGTAATTTATAAACACCTGCTCTCACACTAGCCCTAATTTGTAGCTCTGTGTTGCCAACCACATGGAAAAGTACGAAAGTTTATACTGAGCCATCAGATAGTGTGCTTTGCATATTACTGGGTAGATGGAATGGGCATTGATTTAAAAAATCTTACTTAATAGTCTCAAAGGAACTCAAATCCCCTTGCTAATTGATTTTCAATGTTGATGGAAAGGATAAATAACCCTAATCATCAAATATTTTATCTTAAAAATGTTAAAACAATTATTTTAATTAACATTTTTCTTGACCCATATCAGAATTTCAAAGAACATTTTAATTATATTTTGAAAATATACTAAGAATTGATGTTTCTCTGTCTCTGGATCTGTTTTTGTTCATCAGTTTATGTTGTTCATTATATTCCATAAATGAGTGATATCATGTGATATTTATCTTTCTCTGCCTGGCTTATTTCACTTAGCAGAGAAACATCAATCAGAACATCAAACCTCAGGGAATATAGGGGAGGGTGGCGGTAAGGGGGAGAGATCAACCAAAGAAATTATATGCATGCATATAAGCCTAACCCCGCGGTCGGCAAACTGTGGCTCGCGAGCCACATGAGGCTCTTTGGCTCCTTGAGTGTGGCTCTTCCACAAAATACCACAGCCTGGGCAAGTCTATTTTGAAGAAGTGGAGTTATAAGAAGTTTAAGTTTAAAAAATTTGGCTCTCAAAAGAACTTTCAATCGTTGTACTGTTGATATTTGGCTCTGTTGACTAATGAGTTTGCCGACCACTGGCCTAACCAGTGGACACAGACAACAGGGGGGTAAGGGTATAAATGGGGGGGAGTTTGGGGGGTAATGGGGGAATAAAGATACATATGTAATACCTCAATCAATAAAGAAATTTTAAAAATAAAGAACTATTTCACAAACAAAAAAAAAAGAATTGAACATTTATGAAACTTTGAATTCTCAATTTCTGTTAGGGAAGAGGTAATTTTTCAGGGACAAAATTATATATTGAAAGTTGCCCTGACTCTAGTGTCAGATTATGTGTATTTAAGTCTCCACTTTCTGGCTTATTGGCTTTGTGACCTTTGGGAAGGGGCACAAGTTCCCTCCACTTCTGTTTTCTCACGTAGCTTATAAAGATAATTATTATGACAGTTTGTAATAGAACATGTAAAGTGCCTGGCCCCTAAGAGAAAAATAAAAAACAAACTAGGAAAAAGTTAGAACAAGATAAGCACTTCTAATAACTGGGCAAGAGGACTCCTCCACCTGTCTGTCTGGAGGCTGTCAAAATGGTCTCCTCTGCCACTTTCTGATCTGGCTCCCGGACTTCTCTGAAGCCCATGCCTAGCGATTTTCAGTCAAGTTTGCCACTAAACAAAGTAGATCACAAAGAGTTTCCAACAACAGAGTAGCTGATTGTTAAGTTCAGTTTCATTTTCAGGGGACATCAGTGTTCATTAAAAATACATCGACAGCCAAGGGACTTCTGGAGAAATCCTAAAAATTCCTTTTTCTGAGCAGCCTTACCAGATTTCCATTACCGAAAACCCAGTTATCCAGGTGATTTGTTTAATTTAGATAAAGCAAGCTAGAACCATTGTATTTCCAAATTGTCTCATAGTTTTCTGTGAAGATTACATGTGCAAACTAGACTGTATAGTTAAACTAGCTATGGGACCTTGAGGAATTCATTTACCTCCCTCCGCCTCTTTCCTTATCTGTAAATGAGAATGATATTAGGAGCTACCAAATAGAATTTGTGTGAGGGTTAAATCAGGTAAACCCTGGGGCATGTAGATACTCAATAAATACTTGTTCTCTATTTCCCTTTCTCCATCTTTTTTTTTTAGTCTTTGCAAGGGTCTGATTTTCCCCCAAATTTTTAATTTATTAAAAAAAATACATTGAATGATGAAACATAGTGTCTATTTTTAAAAACTCCACCTTTATCTTAATTGAAAAGTTATAAAATGCAAAAATTCTTATATTGCATAAAATATTTGGGGGCACAGAGATGAGATATATATTTGTCTATAGCATTTCCCTGTGATAGCCCCATCAGTGATCCTGTTATATTCAATTAAACATGATAATGAGTGCCTGCCTGTTTTGACTTGATTTAACCACTTTCATAAGGAACTTTTATTTTCACTCCTGGAATGTCCTTAGTTATTCTAGTTATCTATTAATGCTAATTTATCCAGGTCTCTCCCAAGAACCACCAAAAAATGGTGGGGATTTTATATTAGTGTAACCTTCAATTTCTACTATAATTTTAATTCAGTTACCCGTATAGTAGATACAAAGAACTTAATAAGCGAGTGTACATTTTTCTAGATCTTTTTTAGTATGATGTCTTTTTACCAAAAAAAAATTATACATAAGATTCAATGAAAGTTGTGTCAAATTAAAGAGATAAAGATGGTTGGTTGTTCATGGTTGATATGATAAAATTCAGTATTACAGTTAAACTGATTCTTAAAGGTGATAAAATTTTCTAAATTTTACTGAATTTATTTTTGCCACAATTTTATATTAACCCTATAATTAGTTAACATTGAACTTTCAGTTTTTATATTTTTGTTGAAAAATACTTTTAAATGTTTTAATGAAAGTACTTGATAACTATAAAAATTATTACTTTTATTCACAGAGGATAATGTGAGAGCCATAGAGTTTATGTGACATAAATACATGTGTTCCTAATTTTTTTTAAAGGCAGTGTATGTGAAATTAGCAGTAGGCCTGTAATCAATTTTCTCCTTTTATCACTTGGGAAAGAAAGCAGGTTGAACTGGTTACATTACCTTCTAAGCATGCTAACAGCAGCCTTCCTGACAAACACACTGATGGCATTACTAGCAGAAAGTCCTTATACATGAAATCTCTTTAGCAGGGTACATTTGATCTGCTTACCCTGCTTATAGAGTACCTGCCACATTAAAATTACAGCTATCAATATCATTTATATTTGAAGGTGTACTCATCATCTGTGCTTAAAAGCTTTTCTTTTAATACATCAGGAGGTATTAAGATACACATTAGTTTCTTCCCAAATTTAAACAACTTAAATTGGTATTATCAAAATTATTGATACTACAAAGCATCTGACATTAGAGTCTTCCCAACTCATATTGATAGGCTTTCACTTTCTTTGGAAGCATTCTGTATTTATAAATGAATTGGTAGTTAATGTAGGTCCAAAGAGGCCATCACCACCGTCCCCTGGTCAATAGTTACACTAGTAAGTCCATATGTTTTCATAATGCATTTTTTTTTTTCATGGAGATTAATAAATGTGTTCAAAGACTGAAAAATTTATGTAATAAGGATGAACAGAAAATAAGTTTATAAGTTATCTTTTGTATATTTTGTCTATATTTTTAATCAGAATTATTTAGGTATTAATTAATAGTATATTTTTCATTGTTAGAATGTAACTTTTAGTAAAATCCTATGTTACTCTTGGCAATATGCAATGATTTTTTTCTTGAATTATTGGCATCAAGGTCATGTAACAATTTTAGATTTATTACCTAACATAAAATATATTCTGAAATATCAGACCTTTAAAAACAGTGAAGATCATTTACCTTGTGTTTCCTGTAGAGGGATAAGCAAGATGCCTTAATGTAGCACTAATTATAATAAATGTAATACTCCCTGCCCCACACCCCAACTTCGCAGGTAGTTATTGATATAACAGGTGGATTTAAAAAGGGGTAAATAGCACAGTTGTCTATGAAATGTGTAACATTTTACAAAAAGATTTAATCATTAATATATCTCTTACAAAATCAGCCTACATCACTAATTACTAATACACAAACTGCCACTGCTTCCCTGATGTGAAAATCAGTCTATAAACAGCAAGAATTAACTGCTGTGTTTTCGGACTTCACACATACGCCAACCAGCTGCAGAGGCCAGATCAGCCTTCACAGGAGCCGACAGTGGTTAAACTGTGCAGGCTTCTCCCACCATTGTAAGGGGCTAGAGGAAACCCTCGGGCATGCCCACCTTTCCCAATCTCAGAAAAGACTCCTGCCCTAAAGGCAGAAAGTGTGTATCTTGAATAGATAGTTTTCTTTGTGCTAACAAAAATTGCTGTCATCAGCTTCCCCTTTTTCCCTGACCCCAATCCTCCTTCGTTCTGGCTGGGTAACCAAGGGTCTTTTTCCTAAGTGCTTGCTTCATAATGCTAGGAAATCTGCCTTCTTTCAGCCTAAAGCCTGCATAACTACAACTACTGCAGTATTTTCTTATATCTAGACCCACGCTTCTATATCCTACTGGTTTTGATTTATTAGTTTTGAGTTGATACTGCTATCCTGACCAACGATCCCAGAGAATAGTTATAGCCTCCAATAGTTTTTATAAAACTACAAACCAGATGAGGAGAGTTTTCTGAATATAAGAAATGGTACCCATTCAGAGCCCAAGCCCAATGATAACTCTCCTTTCTTAAAACTAATTCTCAATAAAACCACTCCCCCAAATAATTATGTTTAATGACAACTTGGACTATAGTCACAGCTCTGTTTCAAAGAAATTGTAGTCTCAACTTCTAGGAAATGTGTTCTTTCAATGGGAATATACAGCCTGGAGCAAAAGTATGTTTATGGTTGTCCATATGGAAAATAATATAATAAATAAATAATAATACAAGAATAAACTCTGTTTTGTGTAAATCTACTTTGCCCCACCTTGTATTGTCATGGCTTAAATGAAAAAAATAGAAAGTATTCATAGAATTGCATGAATGCGACTTTATCTATAATAATAAAAGCTTAATATGCTAATTAGACCAGACAGTCAAACAACCTTCTGGATGTCATTCAGGACATCCTTCTGGACAAAGCCACAGTGGCAAGGGCTGAGGCAGAGACGGTTAGGGCCGATCAGGCAGGCAGGCAAGCAGTTAGGGGCAATCAGGCAGGCATGCAGAGTGGTTCGGGATGATCAGGCAGGCTGGCTGAATGGTTAGGAGCAATGAAGCAGGCAGGCAGAAGTGACTAGGGGTGATCAGGCAGGCAGGCAGAGGTGGTTAGGGGCGATCAGGCAGGCAGGCGAGCGGTTAGGAGCCAGATGTCCTGGATTTCAAGAGGGTGCAGGCTGGACTGAGGGACCCCCCACACACCTGCCTCTGTGCACGAATTTTGTGCACTGGCCCTCTAGTTTTTATATAATTGTCAGTGTGTTTCAAATAAAAGAGCATTTTAACCTTGAGGCTTTTATAATGCAGTAGTTAAATATATAATTCAGTGGATTTTGTCTGCTTACGTTTCAGAATTAGAAACATAAGCTCCATCCTTTGGAATTTAGAAATGTTCTTTATTAATTTTAAAATAATGCACAATGTGTCTTTCAACATCATGTTTTTAATGCTGACTTTTTCTGCAATGTTTTCCATTATACAATTACTAATAATTAAATTTAAAAAGTTTGGAAAGTATGCAGATATAAAATTTGAGATAGAATTAATGATGAAAGCGTATATAGTTGTATTTATGAATCTCTGTGTCCATGTGAGAGATAGATTCTGTAGGAGTGTGTGGGATCATTAAAAATTATTGTATTCAATAGTTTGTGATATTTGATATAAACTCTTTAGAAGTCTTCATATTTACATATTTCCTAGCTCTTTTGGGCTGCTATAACAAAATCACCATAAACTAGGTAGCTAATAAACAACAAAAATTTATTTCTCAGAGTTTTGAAAGCTGAGAAATCCGAGATCATAGTGCCTGCATGGATGAGGGAGGGCCCTCTTTCAGATTTCAGACTTACTGTATCCTCATAGGCAGAAGGGACAAGCTAGCTTTCTCTGAGACATTTTTTTAAAATAAAGGAAGTAATCCCATTAATGAGGGCACTGCCCTCCTGACCTTATCATCTCCCAAAGGCCCCACATCTTAATACCTACCATTACCTGGGGCATTCAGTTTTCAACATATGAATTTTGGAAGGATACAAACATTCAGACCATAGCACATGTGAGCTCATTTTTGTATATTAATGTTAATTCATTCACATTAGAGTTTATATTAGATATAATAGAAAGGAGTTGATCTTCTTGACATCCAGGAAAGGGATAAGACAGAAAAAGCAATTGAGGACATAATTTAGAGAGCAGTATTTTCCCCATAATTGCAATGTTAAGGTACATAATCTTTCAAACATTAAGAGCCACATGGCAATCTCTTACAAGTTTGAGGAATTTTTGAGTAATCATATGCATATAACAGTTTAAATGAATTGCCCTACATGAGCTCTACATTTATAAGGAATAAAAATGAATTAACTGTTCTAAAAATAAGTATTTCTTATTATGTCTTTTCTAAATATGGTAGTTGTCAGTATAGTATAGGCTGTCTTTATTTTACTTTTGGATTGTTCTGTACTTATATCCCCTAACTACATGTCAACTATTAGCCATTACCCAATTGTGCTTTTTTTTTTTTCTAGTCTATTTCTAAAACAGTATATACTTTGTGAAACTTTTTCACCACATACAGCATGATGACCAAATAATTCCACATGAAAAACAATGTCTAATTGTTAGCATTTAATTTTTATGGAGAGAAATTTAGGAAAGTATTAAATATTCTTAACTTATGATAATACAACAGGAGCAAAAGTACTTCATGCTTATTAAAAATAATTAGTGTCTACTTAAGAAGGGACGGTGACTGACTAGTATAAAAATGAGTTGTCAAATTTACAAGATACCAGGAGTACTGGTACTTTATTAATAAAATGAATAAATATTTAAATGGCACTTATGAAAGAAATAGCAGATGATGAATTGAGAGCTGTCCTTTTTCATATCCAGTTCAGAGCATCCTCATCCAATGTAGGGGAAGCATTATTAGATTTGATCCATTAGAGGCTGGCACTATCCTTTTCAAAATGAGATTAACCTTCAGCAATTGGTTTGTTACTTGAATGATGTGTTGAGATGAAGAAGTAAGGCAAAGCACTAAGGCAAAGATTCTGTACTGTTTACTGTAATAAAGTAAGCCATACAAAGGTATATCAGTGTTTTCTATAATAATGGTAATTGGAAATAACCTGAACAACCAACACTTAGGAATTGGTTTAATAAACCACGATACATCAATTCAACAAATGTATTTAATGGCTAAAATAATTTTGAGAAGTGTATCTAATGATACAGAGATATAATTATGTTAATTTGTATTTATGGACTTGGTTTCATAAACATTTGTTTCTGTTTTTATTTATGAATAAGATGAATTTACCTATTTAGAAACCTTAAGTTCTGAAAAGGTTATGATATTCCACCTATTCAAAATAAGCAATATGAAAGTTAGCATAAGAAAATCCAAGCTTTACATTTTCCCATCATGATAGTTTCCTTACTTTTTTTTGAAAAAAAATCAATTATTAAAAATATGTATCTTGCTACCACTGCTCTTTAATGACCTGAACATATGGTTGATCTGCCTATTGAGTAGCAGAGCATAGGAAGCAGATGCTGTTTGGCATTTGGAGATAATATGCAGTAAATATTTATATCATCACAAATTAACCAATTTTAGCAATAAAATATTGATGCATATATATGCTTCTATATATAAAATAAACCATAACATATATATGTGTGTATATATGTACATATTTATTTTTACATTGTATAAATACTAATTACAAGGATATAATATACAGTGTTAATAATGTTTAATTCTGGTCAAAGGATTACATGGGATTGTATTTTGGGCCAGCCTCTATTTTCTAAAAAATTTCTATATTTTTTTGAGAAAATGACTAAAAATAACTCTGCACATATAGTAACAGGGAAGTTTGATTTGCATGGTGTGTGATTTTAGAATAAGCTGATCTTCATTATTATAACTTCCTTTTAAGAAAGTTTATATTCTTCCCTTAATTTCAAAAAATTTTCAGAAGCCATTCAGTAGTATATGTTCATATTATCACCTCAGAGACCCAAGAAATCATTTTCAGATCTCCACACTATAACCTAAAAATCTAAATAAATGTATGTTTCTTAAGGTATTATTAAATAAATTATTGTTGTCCATTTCTAGTTCACATGGAAGGAACACTAGATCTTGCTATATGAAATGTTACCCTACTTTATTTAATTTGCAGAAAAGTAAAACTTTTGGGCTAAAGCAATGACTTTTTCTCATTCACCAGTTAAATATCCTAGACCAGTGGTCGGCAAACTCATTAGTCAACAGAGCCAAATATCAACAGTACAACGATTGAAATTTCTTTTGAGAGCCGAAAACTGACTTCTGCGTATGGGCCACGAAGTTTCAATTGCACTGTATGTGCGCGCCCGCATGTGGTATTTTGTGGAAGAGCCACACTCAAGGGGCGAAAGAGCCACATGTGGCTCGTGAGCCGCAGTTTTCTGACCTCTGTAGACTATACCTGAAAAATCAATGCATGATACTTAGATGAAGGCTAATTTTATTCCACTTGCTTTTTAAAAAAAATCTTGTCCTAAATCTGCTATTTACAATTACAATTATATTCACTTTGACTGAGAAGGTTTTCTTTGTTCTGCAAAGTGGTATTTAAAAATGTGCTTCTCTCATATATGCTCATGCTATTTGATATATTCTTTCATCAGATTTGAAAGAATAGCCATTTGGGAGATTTAGCCACTTACTTTTTCTGAAAATTATAAAGGCCTAAACAGTATTACTACAAGTTTTAAAAAGCCCTAGATTTGTGCCCTTTTTAAATTTTAGAAAAAAATGTCATTCATGCTAATTAGAAATCCCAGTCCTCAATTATCACCTACCTGCTTTCTTTGTGTCTTTTGAGTCTAACAAATGTATGCATATATTTTGGTGCATTTGTAAGTATTGGTAGAATTAGTAAGTGCTAGGTAAAGTTCAAAGTTCAGCTCAAGTTTCTCTGGTACTTATGTAGTATTTATTACATTATTATATTACTAGAGGCCCGGTGCATGTAATTCCCTCAGCCCCAAGTGCACCCTCTGAAATTTGGGACCTCTACAGATTTTTCTTATCTAGCTAACCTCTTCACATTTAAAAAAATGAACTGAAATATCACCTACTCTAGGAAATCCTCTTTGAACAAATGTCTTTACAATCTGTATTAAGTATTTTCATAGTATATCATGCTGTTTCTTTAACAGCTACTTAGAGTGGATGCAATGTAGTATTCATTCTTGCATCTGATTTTTTTCTTCTTGCTTTTGTAATAGCAAAGCTTATCCAATTTACATTTGCCATTCAAGGACTTATATTTGGTTCAGTTTCTAGTTGGCTCCCTGCTTTTTTTTTTTAAGCAATAAATTTGGGTTGTGATAGTAAGCCTCACTTGTAATCAAGCCTGTATGTCTCCCTATCTGAATATTTCTATAATACCTATCACTTTAGCATTCCAGAGATTGTGTTCATTTATAGAAAATAATAAATATCACCTGATCATTTGATCTTCTAGTAATATTTTATAGCAAGATGTATTATTCTAGTAATTTAACTATTATAAAACTGAGGCATACAGAAATAAATCACATTGAACAATAAAGAATGACTCAAATATCAAAGCATTGTACACTTAGGGCCTCCCTTGTACTGTGCCTCAGATATCATAGCATAGTACACAGTTCACATGGAACTCAGCTTCCTTTAAAATAGGAAGGGATGCCATACTCATGAAGCAGCTATTTCCACGCATTTTTTTAAATTTAATTCACAGCACATACTCTTTGTACTAAGTATTGGTAAATCATCCTAGCAATTGCCTCTGTTCCTCTCTGTATTGTTGCCTTACATTCTGATGTTATTACTGCACTTTTATCATCCACTTGCTCTGATAAGATTGTGATTATTTTTAAGGGCAGAGATCGTGACTTGAGCTTCTGTTTCTCTGTCATGGTGCCTAGATAAATACTCAAATGCCATCCAGTCCAAATGACTGTGATGAGAGAGGCCCACCATTGCTGGAGACCTCTGATTTTTATTTAAGGGCCTCACTTGTTCTGCGCCTTTACAGAGGGGTGAGTAGGGGCTGAGGGGATTTGAGGAAACCCAGACAGAATTATCCTTCTAAAAGATTTTGCTAAGCTGATGCCTGGGACCGCTGGGCATTTGTCCAATTAAAACCCAACACATAGCAATAACAAAGGCAGTGGTCTCCTACTGCTAATGCGTGGGGATCAAACCCCAGCCTGCAGGAACTCACCCCCATAGTCAGGACCAGGCCGCTGGATAGACCTGGGCTGGTGCTCCTAACTCTGGGGAGAGGGAGACTTCCCGTGGCTGCTGGCTAGAGGCCCCGGACTCTGCGCCACGTGTCTGAACAGGTCCCTAGCACAGGTTGGTCAGCAGAACGGCTTCTTTGCCTGGGATTGTGGGTCAGCTTGACCAGGCTTGGCCTGGCCTGTTTGCCCCGTGATCACGGGGCAGCTTGGCCTGGGCTCTTCGCCCTGGGATTGCGGGATGGCTGGGCCTGGCCTGTTCGCCCCATGATCACAGGGTGGCTTGGCCTGGGCTCACTGCTTTCCACCAGCTGCAGCTTGCCAGTCTCCTATGGGCTGGGGGGAGCTGACCAGTCGAGCCCACAGCATGTGGCAGCAGCTGTGAAGGTCGCCATGGCAACCCAACACTGACTTCCCATTGGTCAGCCTTTGGTCATGATCAGTCTTTACAAGTTACACCCCTGGGCTTTTATTATTAGGGTTAGTAACCTCTCAGGAGAATGAATTTGAGACCATTTTAATTTTACAAATAGATTTCCTAACATAATTTATAAATATGGACAAAGATCTGCTAGGAAACCAACAAAACACATATTGATAAATGATGAATCTCCAATATTATCTATATCCTATCTAATAAAAGAGTGATATGCAAATTAACCATCACTCCGCTACACCCACCAGCCACGCCCACCAGCCAATCAGGAGCGAATATGCAAACAAACCCAACCAAGATGGCTAAGGCCACAGAGAGCAGGAGGGAGGCTTGGGTTTCCTCAGCAATGGAGGAATCCAAGCTTTCCGCCTGCCCTTGCCGGCCCAGGCCTCCACTCAAGGCTACAAAGTTTCAATGATAGAAGATACATAAATCTAAACAGAAATGGCTGCTGCCAGGCAGCAAGCAGAAGGCTTGGCTTCGCTCCAGGCTACAAAGTTTCAATAGTAGAAGATAAATAAACCCCAGATACCAGGGCCTCTGCTTGGGTCGCCAGGGGAAGTAGCCAGCCTGCAAACCACCACAGGCCCCTAGCCCAGGCCGCCCCACACCCCAAGGGAACCCCCACCCTGATCTGGGACACCCTTCAGGGCAAACCAGCTGGCCCCCACCCCTGTACCAGGCCTCTATCCTATCTAATAAAAGAGTAATATGCAGATTGAAAATCACTCCAACACACAAGATGGCTGCCCCCACCTGGACACAAGATGGCTGCCACAAGATGGCCAGCAGGGGAGGGCAGTTGGGAGGGACCAGGCCTGCAAAGGAGGGCAGTTGTGGGCAATCGGGCCAGCATGGGAGGGCAGTGGGAGGGACCCAGGCCTGCAGGGGAGAGTAGTTAGGGGCAAATAGGCTGGCAGGGGAGCAGTTAAGCATCAATCAGGCTGGCAGAAGAGTGGTTAGGGTGTGATCAGGCTGTCAGGCAGAAGCGGTTAGGGGCAATCAGGAAGCCAGGCAGGCGAGCAGTTGGGAGCCAGCAGTCCTAGATTGTGAGAGGGATGTCCGACTGCCCTTTTAGGCCTAATTCAGGATCCCAGGGGTCCCAAATTGGAGAGGGTGCAGGCTGGGCTTAGGGACAGCTCCCTCGTGAATGAATTTCATGCACCGGGCCTCTAGTATATATATAAAAGCCTAAGTGACTATCCGACTGGTAGCTATGATGCACAATGACCACCAGGGGGCAGACACTCAATGCAGGAGCTGCTGAGCTGAGGTGACTTGGTAGCTGTGGTTTTCAGGTGACGCACCCAGAGCCAGAGAGGAGGGAGCCTGATTCTGGGGTGTGTCACCCGTGAACCGCCCTCTAGCATCTGGGACCCCTCAGGGGGATGTCAGAGAGCTAGTTTCAGCCTGATCCCTGCAGGCCAAGCCAAGGGACCCCACCAGTGCACGAATCCATGCACTCGGCCTCTAGTACAATAAGTAGAGGACAAAAGTTGTTATCCCAGAGATACACATGGATGAAAAAAAACAGGAGAATATGATATATTTTAAAAACACATGTCAGATTCTAAACACCACAGGAGTCTCTGGAAACAGAGTTGATGAGGTAAAAGACTGTGGGCCACCTAGAAACTTATAACACCTCCTTGAAGGTTGTGTCACATTTAGAAGGTGTGGCCTGTGTGGTAGGCCCTAAATGGAGGAGGAGGATAAACAAAGGTGGGAAGGTAGCCAGGCCCAGAGAAAGGGCAAGAGGAGGTTAGTGTTGGAGAAGAAGGTCTGAGAAGAAAGATTGCATGAAAACCTATCATGAGAAATGCTGACAGTGTTCATTTCTGGAGGAATGGCTGGCCCTGTGAAGTTAAGCCTTTAGCCCACATGTCTCCTAGACATTTCCTCACTACTATCAACATCCTTGACTGCCTTTCTGTTTAGTAAGAGTGACAGACAGACATTTCACAGGAGAGCCATTCCTTTTGTGAAATGAAACGAAAGGGCAAAACATTTCACTATGAAGGATGATGAGGCAATAGGGGACCAAATTGAAGAAGATGGAGAGAAAGCAAAGCCAGTCTGACTCTCTGTTGTGTTAGAGACATGCAGAAAGGAGACTACTCAAGCTAATTGTCTTGTCTTTTTGCAAAGTTCATATTTTAATTTAGACATTCCATATTTTCTTTCATTTCTGTTGTTTATGTATGAAATATGCACACTTCCAAACACATGCTTGTACACGCACACAAACATGGGAAATGTATGAAATTCATATACAGCTTTATCTTCTCTTCTTAGACATGATTTTTTCTTTTATTGTTTAAAGTATTACATGTCTCCTTTTTTCCCAATTAACACCCCCCCAGCCACTCTCACACATGAGGCCAAGCACCCACTACCACAGTGCCTGTGTCCATTGGTCATGCTAATATGCATACATAAAAGTCCTTTGGTTGATCTCTAATGCCCCCTCCTTCCCTGCCTTCTCCCCGAGGTTGGATGGTCTACTCAGTGCCACCTTATCTCTGGATCCATTTTTGTTCATCATTTTATGTTGATCATTATATCCCACATATGAGTGAGATCATGTGATATTTATCTTTCTCTGACTGGCTTATTTCACTTAGCATAATGCTCTGCAGTTCCATCCATGCTTTTGCAAATGGTAAAAGTTCCTTCTTTTTTATAGCAGCATAGTATTCCATTGTATAGGTTTTGGATTGTTGTGTTTTCATTGTCCTTTGTTACCAGGATGCTTTTTATTTCTTCTTTGATCTCTTTGCTAAACCAGTCATTGTTTAATAGCATGCTATTGAGCCTCCAAGTGTTTGATTTTTTTCATTGTTTTTATTGTAGTTGATTTCTAATTTTATGCCATTGTGGACTGAGAAGACACTTGATATGATTTCTGTCTTCTTGAATTTGAAGAGAATTTGCCTGTGTCCCAATATGTGGTCTTTGAAAATATCTCATGTGCACTTGAGAAGAATGTATATTCTGTAGCTTTGGTGGTGAAATGTTCTGAAGATGTCAATTAAGTCCATCTGTTCTAGTGAGTCATTTAGGATTGCTGTTTCTTTGCTGATTTTTTTTTAGATAATTTATCCAGTGTTGTCAATGGGATATTAAAGTCCCCTAATATGACTGTATTGCTGTCAATGTCTCCCTTGATATCTTCCAGAAGTTTCTTTATGTATTTGGGTGCTCCTGTATTGGGTACGTATATGTTTACCAGAGTTATTTCTTCTTGTTGGATTGCCCCCTTTAGTATTATGAAGTGGCCTTCCTTATCTCTTGTTATGGCCTTCACTTTGAGGTCTAATTTGTCAGATATAAGTATTGCTACCCCAGCTTTTTTTTAATTTCCATTTGCCTGAAATTATTTTTTCCATCCCTTCACTACCCATCTGTGGGAGACCTTTGTTCTGAGGTGGGTCTCTTATAGACAGCAGATGTATGGGTCATGTTTTCTTATCCATTCAGCTACCCTATGTCTTTTGATTGCAGCATTTAATCCATTTACATTTAAGGTTATTATTGATAGGTACTTTCTGGTTATTATTGATAGGTACTATTTTCTGTCATTATTTTTTTAAACAGGTTTTCTATTCCTTGCTCAGTTTCCTATCCTTCTGGCACCCCTATTATGTGGATGTTGTCTCATTTTGTGTTGTCCCAAAGCTCCCGTAGGCTCTCCTCCTGCTTTTTAAGTTTTTTTTTTCCAGTTGCTGTTCTGCTTGGGTGTTTTTTTTCCTACCTTGTCTTCTAGCTCACCGATGCAGTCCTTAGCTTCTTCTAGTCTACTGTCGATGCTTTCTATTGTGCTCTTTATTGCAGCTATGTCCTTATTCATTTCTTCTTAGTTCTTCATTTCCTCTTGATTCTTACTCATGTTGTTGAATTTGCCTTCCATCCTTTTCGGCGTCCTTATGACTATTGCTCTGAATTCTTTCTCTGACAAATTGCTTGCCTCCATTTTATTTACTTCCTTTTCTGGTGATTCCTCCTTTTCTTTTGCATGGGGGCTGTTTCTTTGTCTCCACATTTTCACTCCTCTCAGGGTGTCTGGTTATGTGACTTCTGTCACGTTGACCAAAAATAGAAAATACAACTCGACAAGACACGACACAGAGGGAACAAAACATGAATGTATTCATGATACCGATAACCCCAAATAAAGGTGACCATCAGAGAAAAGAGAATTAGGGGAGAGAAAAGAGCACAAAAATGATATTGAGAAAAAGAAAAAAGTAAGAGAGAAAAGGAAAAGAAGAAAAAAGAAGGGGAAATGAAGAAAGAGAAAAAAATGTACATATATGGAGAGAAAACTCCACAAAACCAACAATTAAAACAAAAAATGCAAACAACAAACCCCCAGAAAAAAGAGGAGGGGAGCTGAATCTGAAGAGGCAGAGCTTATTTTCAGAAGGTAAGGTAAAAGAATTGAATGAATGGGGGAATGGCCAGGATTCAGAATAGAGGAAGTAGAAAGATAATGAGTGTATAAGAAGAAAAGTAAAAAACAAAATACTCAACTAAAAAAATAATAAAGTAATAAATTAAAAAATAGTAATTAAAATATATATATTCAAAAAATATAGATATAAAAATTTTATACATACTAAAAAATTGTCCCCTTTCTTTAATTTATCTATTATATAGATTCTAAATATATGTTCATCTATTTTTGGAAAAGGAGAATAGAGTAGGCAGCTGATAAGCCTGAGTTTGGTGAGTGAAACTAATTAAGCTATTAATTAAAGAAGAGAACAAGTGAGGAGAGGAAAAATAAAAACATAAAATAAAATAAAAAAGACAAAAAAAACAAACAAACTATCAAAGAAAGCAAAGCAAGAAAAATATTGGCTAGCAAAGAAAGAAAAGAGAAGCGTGCATGGACTTGGAGCAGGGGAGAGGAAAATAGATATATGAGTAAGCCAATAGAGACTACTGTAATAGTAATGTGTCAATAAAGCAGATAAAGAAGATCAGTTTTTAACAAAGAGTAAAAAGAAAGGAGAGAGAAAAACTAAAGCAGGAACAGGAGAAGAGAAACAGGATGAAAAAGGGGGAATGAAGAAGAAAGGGTTGGCATAAAGGAAAAAATGAGATAGAGTTAAGTAATGATAAAGTAAATAAAATAAAAATAGAATGTGGAACACTAATCCAAAACACACACACACACACACACACACACACATACACACACACACACACACAGATTAAAATAATAATAATATATACAAACAAAAAAAGTTTTAGTTTCTTAAGTAAAAGATTTTTTTTTTTTAAAAAGGTGAATTAGTGAATTTCGTTTGTGGGGCTGGTCTAAGACCCCTATCCACTGTTCTGTCTGCCATTTCTCAGCCTCCTGCTACATAGTCAGCACCATGTTGAAGCTCCCAGCAATCCACTGCTCCTCTGTGTCAGATGCCGTAGCCATGGTGTCAGCCAGCCAGGACCACTCTGCCTGCTTTGATTGTCTGCCTGCTTTCAGTCATATTTACACAAGAGTCTATTTCTGACACTGCCTTTAGGTGGTGGTGTTTCTGTATTAGTATACGGGACCAAGTGGCCCTTCAATCCAGTCCCCAAGGACTCCCTGGGGGTATTTCAAATCTTTGTTTCCCTCCTGAGCTCAAGGCTGGGTGCAGCTGAGCTGCTAGGAGGGACCTGGTCTTCAAGAGAAAAATATCTGTTCAGGGTTGGAGGGATCAGACTGTCCCAGAACTGGCCTCCTGGTCACCTCTTTCTATTTTGTTTCCCAGCTTACCCAAAACCACCTTCCCCTGCATTGCAGCCACAGGGAGTTTTTGTAATTGAAAGATCCTGCTTTTAGTGAGTAAAATCAAGGAGATTTATAAAGACAGAGCAACCGCTCTGCTGCACATTTCTCTTCCCCCAGCACTTCACAGACAGTGCAGAACTTCAGGCTGCCTTTCTGGGTGCAGCCTCCCAGGGCTGTGGGCTTAGATCTAGAGTCCCCTGCTGCCAGCAGCCCTGTGGACCCTCTTCCATAGTCAAGCACTACACTTGTCCCCAAGGGATGCGGTGTTGGTTCAGTGCAGTCCCGGCTGTGCTTGCTTCTCCCTCATGCCCTGGTTTCCCAGCTAGCTCTGACCTTTCTGCCCATGGATTGTCTCTCAAGCTGTGTTTAATTCACCAATTCCAGGTGAATGTTATTCAATTCAGCTGTTTCTTCTATCTGCTATGTGAGAAGGCGCTGGACCCGTCCACCTATTTGGCCACTGTTTTATCTCCCCCTGGACTAACGTTTTAGGAGCCTGTGGCCAGGGAGGCTGGAGTCTTGGTGTTCATGGGTTCACAGCCAAGGCAGCTGGGCCCTGGCCGGTGTGGATGTAGGGTCCCGGGTGATGTCCGAGGTCTCCCCGGGTAGAGGTGAGGATGGGCCCCCAATCACAGCTGCTCTCCTCTTCAAGATGGTGCATTCTCTGTGGCAGAGTCGGCTGCCCTGGGAGAGATTTCAGTGGTAGTAGAGGCTGCCCAGCCAGGGGAGCCTGATTTGCCAGTCCCCAACAGTCCTGTGGAATATAACTGTCCCTCACTCACAAATACAGACACTCCCCATATGTCCACACACTACCCTTTCGATCTGTCACTCACACTCTCACTGCCATCCTGTCCTGTCTGCCGCCATCTTGGATCCCCTAGGAACTTATTCTTCTTTCTTAGACATGATTTTGACTTCTGTATAGTTTTGCTGCTTGAAATTCACAATTAATGAATTAAAATGTCTATTGATTTTATTGTTTAAAGTTGATTTTAATTCCAAAATAGGGAAAAATAAAACTAATTTCAGTGTTCCACATGGCATTCAGAGTCTTATCTTCAAGATGTTGGCTTTGCAGTGGCCTTCTCTCCCGAAGTTAACCACACTGTGTTTTAGTCTCCCAAAGCATGTTTCTCAGTCTGCAAAATTTCCCATTCACCGCAAATGTTTTTAAATTAGAAAAAAAATAGTTTATTTCTCTTTTGTGCTTTCTGTTGGTTTTCAAAATTACGTTGAAGTCAGTTTTATCTTTCACTGTCCTACTGTTAATGTGTTACCTGCTTTTGTGGGTATACACACACTCTTTTAACACACTGACACAGAAACTGTGCTTCCTGTGATTTGTGTTGTTACATTTATGTCAGAATTAAATTTTACTGTAGATATGACACACAAGCTTTAAAGACAGACCCACCAAAAGGGAAATGATGATATGCAGCTGAAATTTTTATTTAGTTGTGAAAGTAAAATCCAGTTAACAATGTTTTTAGGCTATTTAGTATTAGCAGTACACCTTCCTTGGAGAGGGGTCAGAGAGAGAGAGGAGTAGGGGGATGGGGAAGACTGATTCTTATAAACAGACACAGAACCCTCACTCTCCCTCCCCCCAAAAGAATTTGCAATTGTCAAAATCTCTTACCCACACACCTTATCTAGTTTAATAAAAATAATTTTGATGACATTTCTATTTCACATGAAATATTTTTTTCATAAAATGTGCTATTTCATTGCAGTCTGTGGGTTTGTGGGAAGGATGAAACTTTATTTTCTCTCCTCTATTTGGGGAGCTTGGGGCTTTGTTCTGCATTGTTTGCCTGGCTTAGTGCAATGCACTCCATGCTGCGATGCTGTCCCTGTGACCACTTCAATGACTTTCCCTTATATTCTTGAAATTGAATCTCCGTTCAACTGGTAGGCTCAGCACTCTCTACGGAATGATTTATAAACCTGTCATTTTAAAAGATAACATGGAAAGTCTCTCAACGAGGTCAGTAGCAAGGTACCTTTCGGTAACATGATTTCCACTATTGAAATACACGTAAAGCATAATTTAAGTCTAAAGCAGTTAACTGCCATTGTTGAAAAGTGTGTATATATATATATATATATATATATATATAATTTTAAAGAGAAATATTCCACTTTTCTAAATATTTTTTAGCTTCTTCAATAAAACACTTCGGTTGCATTGGAGAGTAGTATGCCACCCGAGATTAGAAGGATTTTGACAAGACAGCTATTTATTTATTTATTTATTTATTTATTTTTAATATATTTTATTGATTTTTTTACAGAGAGGAAGGGAGAGGGATAGAGAGTCAGAAATATCGATGAGAGAGAAACATCGATCAGCTGCCTCCTGCACATCTCCTACTGGAGATGTGCCTGCAACCAAGGTACATGCCCTTGACTGGAATCGCACCTGGGACCCTTCAGTCTGCAGGCTGATGCTCTGTCTACTGAGCCAAACCAGTTAGGGTGACAGCTCTTTTTTAATCATTATAAAAATATTTTTTTATTAACCTCATGAAAAAAAAAATCACTTCCCTGTAACACTATAGGAATGCTAGTGAACACAAAAGCTTCCATAAAGCAAAAGAAACGGATCCACTAACATTGAACCACTTGGGCATTTATGATAATTTCAAATGAACAACTTACTAGACTTGAACTTTATAATTTTAATTTTAAAGAGTATTACATTGTCTCATTATTTTAAATAAATATTGAATGATGTCTACTAGTAATTGTTGTCAATACTCTTCTTAAATGCAGAAGTGAGGAGAAAAAGAGACACATTTAAAGTACATTTAGATGATATTTACTATGTAGAACAAAGCCTCAGATCAGCAGATCTTAAAGAATATGTGAGGTAATTATACTTCATACTACAACCTAATTCTCCAACATTTCGACTTAGACACTTGATTTTTGGAATTAACTATCTATGGTCAATAACTTTAAATAATTTGTAGAAAGGAATCAGACTATGATATACTCTTCAAATTAAATTATAAAGCGAAAGTCTGGTAAGTTGCTCACAGATGTGACATTGATCATTTCACTGTTGTCTGATCACAGAGCACATCCAGAACCAGCACAGCACAAGGTGGGCTTATGATCTGAATGGACATCCAAAAGTCCTCATCACCTCAAAGGAAAGTGTATCAGAAAACAATAGAATGAGGTCACCCTGCCCCAGCTCAACGTGAGCCCTGATTCTGAAACATTGGCAGTAAGCCATATAAACTATTAATCTTATCCAAAGTTGCTCCCTTGGGAGTGAAGAACAGTGTATGCAATAGATGGGATAGAACATAGATTTGGTCATATGCACCATGAATAGAACTCATTCCATGAGTTACCTCACTGAGTGCAATCCTATATAATAAAAGGGTAATATGCAAATCGACTGAATGGTGGAATGACCGGTCGCTATGACATGCACTGACTACCATGGGGAAGACACTCAATGCAGGAGCTGCCCCTGGTGGTCAGTGCTCTCCCACAGGGGGAGCGCCACTTAGCCAGAAGCCAGACTCACGGTTGGCGAGTACAAAGGCGGTGGTGGGAGCCTCTTCTGCCTCTGCAGCAGCACTAAGGATGTCCAACTGCCAGCTTAGGCCCGCTCCTAAGCCATCAGTCAGACATCCCCTGAGGGCTCCCAGACTGTGAGAGGGTGCAGGCCAGGCTCAGGGACGCCCCCTACCCCTCAAGTGCACGAATTTCATGCCCTGGGCCTCTAGTTAAAAAATAAAACAGTTTATGACTTGGCAAGAATATAGAAGTCTTTTTCTAACTTGAAATAAAAATTGTCTTAAAACAACTAGACTTCATGATAACTGCAATAGAACAGAATATCATGAATGCACAATATACCCCACTTCTTAAGGTAAAAATATATTAATTGTACACACACATAAGGCATACATGCACAGGCTACTCTTTTAAAAAGCTACATATATTTTTAGAAAGAGGAATCTACACTGGCTTCTAAAGCAATGGGCCTTTGAATGGCAATATTAATTCTACCGTAAAAAACTCTATTAGTCTATTTTTAAAAGTAGTCACTGAATCTTCTTCTGTTTACTGATATATTCAGGAATTGTTGATACTCTTTTTTTCCCCAATTAAAAAAAATTATTGAGGTAACATTAGTTAATAACATTATATGAATTTCAGGTATATGACATTATAATTTAACTAGAGGCCCGGTGCACGAAATTCGTGCACAGAGGGGGGTTGTCCCTCAGCCCAGCCTGTACCCTCTCCAATCTGGGACATCCCTCTCACAATCCAGGACTGCTGGCTCCCAACAGCTTGCCTGCCTGCCTTTCTGATTGTCCCTAACCGCTTCTGCCTGCCAGCCTGATCACCCCCTAACCACTCTGCTGCCAGCCTGTTTGCCCCCAACTTCCCTCCTCTGCCTGCCTGGTCACCCCTAACTGCCCTCTCCTGCAGGGTTGATCACCTCCAACTGCCCTCCCTTGCAGGCCTGGTCCCTCTCAACTGCCCTCCCTTGCAGGCCAGGTGCCTCCCAACTGCCCTCTCCTGCTGGCCATCTTGTGGTGGCCATCTTGTGTCCACATGGGGGCAGCTATATTGTGTGTTGCAGTGATGATCAATCTGCATATTACTCTTTTATTAGATTGGATAGAGGCCTGGTACAGGGTGGGGCCAGCTGGTTTGCCCTGAAGGGTGTCCCTGATCAGGGTGGGGTTCCCTTGGGGCGTGGGGCAGCCTGAGCGAGGAGCCTGTGGTGGTTTGCAGGCGGGCCACGCCCCCTGGCAACCCAAGGGGAGGCCCTGGTATCTGGAATTTATTTTCCTTCTACAATTGAAACTTTGTAGCCTGGAGCAGAGCCAAGCCTGGGGCTCCCTCCGTGGCTGGCAGCCATTTCTGTTGGGGTTATAATTGAAACTTTGTAGCTTAAGCAGGTGGGCCAGGCCAGGGTGTGTGGAAAGCTTTGCTTCCCCTGTTGCCACCAGCAACCCTGGCCTGCTCTCTCAAGCTCCGTTCTGCCGCCATTTCTGTTTGAATTTGTTTACCTTCTATAATTGAAACTTTGTAGCTTGAGTGGAGGCTTAGGCCCTGCAAGGGCAGGCGGAAAGGTTGGCTTCCTCTGTTACCTAGAAAACCTTGCTCTCTGTGGCTGTAGGCATCTTGGTTGGGTTAATTTGCATACTCGCTCTGATTGGATGGTGGGCATGGCTTGTGGGTGTGTTGGAGGTATGGGCAATTTGCATATTTGTCTATTATTAGGTAGGATGTCTATTTACTCTATTGCATGCTCACTATCAAAGGTCTAGTTTGTTTCCTTCCATTACCATATATGTGACCTGTTTTACCCATTTCTTTCTCACCCATCACCTTCCTCTCAGATAACCACCATTCTGATATCTGCATTTATGAGTTAGTTTTGTGGAGTTTTTTTGTACTTTTAGTTTGTTACCTTTTTTGTATGTTCCACATATGCGTGAAATTAAACATGTTTTGTCCTTTTCCATCAGACTTCTCTCCTTAGCATAATACTCTCAATATACATTCATGTCTGAGTTGTGTGCCTTTGTATATATACAGATTGTTCCTCAAAAATGTATACACATTTTAACAGCTAATTCTATTACATTTTGAAAATGAAATGTATTTTAATAAACACTTTCTTTATAGTTATTCAAAGTGTGTAATACATTTTTGGGGACACCTTACATATACTACGTATTCTTTATACATTCATCTGTCTTTGGTATAGTACACCTTTTGTTAATTAATTTTATTCCTGAGCTCATTGAACTGGCTTTCTGAGTTTTCTTATATCTCATCAAGTTTCTTTATGACTGTTATTCTGAACTTTTTATCATTTAGATCACAATCTTCCATGACTTTGAGTTTTGTTTCTGAAAAATTATCATTTTCTTTCTGTGTTACCATGTTACTTTGGTTGTTCATGGTGCTAGGTGGTTTGTTTCTCTGCTGGTGCATTTGAAGTAGTGAACTCGTTCCTTATTTAAGTTCTTTTATTTTTTATTTTAACAATGCAGCAGGTTGATCATTAGAAGTCTTTGTTTGTTTGTTTTCCAGTAGATGGTGGTATAGCTCAAGTTTTTGGTTTCTCTTACCTGAGCTTGTAGCTTCTCTGTAGTCATGGTTGATGATGTACTTGAGGTCCTGGGAGTCACCATCTGGGTGAGTGGGGTGAGTCTCCCTGCTGTGTCTGTTTCACCTGGGTCACGGGGCACCATCGCTGGGGTGGAAGGATGTGGCAGGTTATGGAGAGCCAGGTTCACAGTCCTGCCGTGCTATTACCTGGCTCCCCGTGGCCACTGGCCCCCTTGGGCTATCGTCGGAAGACCATAGGCTTGTCTCTGCTGCTACCAGGCTTCTGCAGTTGGTGGAGGGAGCTGGATTCTTGGGTGCTGATGCTGCTTCTTCCCCTCCATTGTTCCATAGTGTGGGACCACACCCTGACTCCTCCATTGCTTCCTGGTGAGCTGGGTCTGTGGCCTCAGCCACAGCATCCAGAAACCAAGTCTATGGGCACCATCCCTGCGCTTCTTTTTGTCCTGCCTCCCCTGTGTTCCAATACACCCACCTTTAGAGGTACCAATGTGTGGATCTCTCTGGTGTGCCAGTGTGTTTAGCAAAGGAAACTTTGTTGGGTCAATTGATATGCAATTAGTTGTAGGTTTGAGGGGAGAGCCAAACGGTCTTCTAAACAGATGCTGTCATTACCAATACTCATCTTAAATTTCAACTATTTGGAATATAAAAAGGAGGTGACGTCGTTTGTTAATTAAAGAAGTGTACACTGTTGGTGGAGAAGCACAGTCCTAACCAAAACTCATTGACTGACTGATAATTATTTTCTGAATTCATTACTGTTGAGAAAAATTCTTTTGGATGTTTATTGTGTGTATGCAGTAAATATTTCTTAATTTAAAACAGAGAGGCATATCTTAAATATCCTAATATAAGTTTGCCGAATAAAATATAGAACTCAATTTAACTGTCTTGTATTTTTATTTGCTAAATCTTTCAACCCTTCTCTTATCTCCTGCCAACTGCCTCGCCCAATGATTACAACTAGTGAGTAGAGTGCTCCAGTCAAAAACCCAATGAGATAAGGATCTAACATAAGTCATTATTGTAACTGACAGATACTGAGTATCTAGTGCTGAAAAACACACAACTGAATGGATAGCTCATTACTCTGTGTTACCCTAATTTGAATCTTACTTAATTCTCATATGTTCTGGCTAGGAAATATTTTTGGTTCAAAAGTATATGTTTCATGAAATCCTCTTATGATTTTAGTTTCTGATTTCTATCATAAGAACCATAAATGGCCAAGACTTGAGTTTATATAAAATATTTTAAAGATAAATCTTGGGTCCCCTCTTTAATTATAAAAATTGTGACCATTATGCAGCTAATCTTGCATGTACAAAATATTCAGTGCTTTAATTAGACTTACTTAAGTGTTAAAGGAAGCAACAGGCCTGCAATTGCCGGGGCACTAATAGTACATAATATAGCCAATTGCAAACAGCAGTCTAATTTGTTGATTTCAAGCGAGGTGTAATTATATTGCTTCATTTGCTGAGCAAATCATATGAGAGTTTCTCTAAATCAGCCTGATTGTGTAATGAAGAGCTAATTACAAACAGCAGTGTTCTTGCAGCAAATTTATTGTAAGTGCTAATGCCAGGTTGACTCCATTGTGACAATGGCTCATTAGTACATTAACAAAAGCAACTGTAGGAAAGTGCCCAAAGCAGGGCTTCTGGTCTCTCAGTTTCAGAAGGCTGCAGTGATTACGTCCTTCAACATATAATTACTAAGAAAATGGCGTTTGATTTAGGTTTTGGCAAATTTTTAAAAAGAACTAAAAGACATTTTTAGAGCAAAACAAAATGGTTTGGAAGACTTCTTGTCAGGCTTAATGTGTGCTTCATTATACCAGGTGTGCCCTGGAAACCTCAAACCTAATTTCACAAGAAGCTCTTTGCTAGGCCATTCTTGACAATTGAATTCCAACATTTCATCACCCAAATGGAATCCCGGCCTTTAGAAATAATTATGTGTGAGTGTGTATATAGGTGAATGCACACACACACACACACACACCACACATATACACACATACAGGGTGGGCAAAAGTAGGTTGTGAATACGTGAAACACAAATCTTATTCTTGTATTATTATTTATTAATTATTGTATTATTTTCCATACGAACAACTGTAACTCTACTTTTGCCCCACCATGTATATAGGTACACACACATGACCCCCCCCCCCCACACACACACACACACATATACTTCCTTCCTTTTCACTAAAATGATAGGAATAAATGAAGTTCTTGCAGGGTAAATAACAGCAGTCAGTAACCATAGATAGCTCAATGTTACCTTGCATCCTAGTGTCTAGAAAAGGTTTTATCTTCAAATTTAAAAGGAAATACTTAAGCCTTGTGTTTGGAAAAGGCCCCAGCCCATAGAGCCCCAATCCATACAGCTGGATTTTATAAAAGTATCTGTTCCATTGGGTGCTTTGGTCCTAAAATGGTCATTATGCCATTTCCCCAATCCCACAATACTTGTACCTTTAGAATACCCACAACTGTTCATTCATCTCTTCCTTTTATTGATTTCATCAATTATCACAAAGTTTTCTTTTCCTGTTCTTATTCTAAAATGGGGCTTTAAGATGCAGATTTTTTAGAATCACTAATAGTTCAGTACATTATTTTAAGAATTTTTGATATGACATTAATGGAAAATCCTTTCTCCCAAAGATGATGGTAGCACTATGTCTACAAGCAATGTTATATTTGTCAATTTTTAAAACAGTCACATATATTTTCTAAATTGGTGTCATTGGGTTTTGAGTTGCTATATGTAAAATTCCCTTAGCAAATCTAAATGTATTCTTACGTATCTCCAAACACTTTTATTATATTACCTGATAAAGGAAATCATAGAAAAAATGCAGTTTTACTAATTGGTATGAGTACCTTAATAAAGAACTAAAATATTGTCTTAAGTAGATTTTAGTAGATAAGTTATTTTTTAAACATATATGGATACTAACTAGAAAATTTAGGTAAAATGTATATGAATGATATATTTGTATGTACAGATTTAAATCATACTCATTTTTCCATTTGAGCTAGGAATTTAGTTCATTAGCAAACAAAAAATTACCATCTTCAAGAGAAAAGATACGAGAGTTGAATAAATACCAGATTCATATTCCCTATTTCTTAAGTCCTAACTGTAAAACTGTTTTCTTTTTTAAAATTATAGATCAGAAACCTGACAAAGTTTTATAGATGATTGAGAAACAAGGTGGAAAAGTTACATGCACAAGTTCTTAGAACTAATTAAATAGCAGAACAGATTGGAAATATTTATTTTCTTACTGCCAGTTCACTATTCTTAGTTTACTAAGCTCAGTTTGTCACATATTGTGGCATCTATCCAATTATACATCTTATATTATTTTGTGGTTAGATATGTGGATGAACATGCCAGTTTATGTTGTTCCCTATCCCATCCCAATAGCCTAGAGAATCCTCTGGTATCATTATCTTTTCTGAAAGTTACTTTAAGTAGGTTGGTTTTATTTATAATTTGTGTATTTACATTTTTATCATTGCATGTCCATTACAACAAAATTTACGGGGTTTTCAAGATCTTTGAGGGTCATCTAAAATGCACATCATTTGATTCTATAGTTGTAGACCCTATTCTATTCATAATTACACTTTATCATTCCTCGATAGTCATCATTCTACTCAACCTTTTCATTATCATGGTTATAATTACTTATAATGTTATCCAATATGAACTTTATAAGATCAATATTTCAATTTAGGTTATGAGCAGGAAAATCAAGTGAATGACAGCAGACCAGTGATGAATGCTTTGGTACAAATAGAAAACGTTAATGCAAAAATCATGGCAATGAAGTAAGCCAAACTAAGTGATAAAAAATTCATGAGGATGCAAAATTATTCAGGCATGTGGCAGATTCTGTGGCAACAATGCCACAAACTTATATTAATGTCTACTATGTGCAAATGTAGCATTTCTTTCACGGGCATTACTGTCATTTCATATATCAAATGCTTCACTGCTTTGATTTGTTTAGAATCTATTTGAATAATTCTTTGTAAGATATTGAACTTCACATTGGGGAAAAGGATCAATCATTGTATAATGAATTCACTTTTGGATTATGTCTACACAACAAAACATAAAATGAGTATTTGCTTTATTTGATGATTCAGACACAAGGTCCATTGACTTTGTGGGCTGAGTGATTATACTTGAGTTTATTAAGAGTCTAAAGTAACCATATTCATTATGAAAACATATATCACATTTGTTCTATGTAGAATTAGTCTCAATATAGAGAAAATGGAATTGAATGTCTTGCCAAACTCTATACAAATAGCTTTACTACCCTATAATTTACCAGCAGCAGGTAGCATAGAAATGTGAATTTTTTTCTTCAAGATTCAAATGTGGAATAAAGAATCGAGTCTTTATTCTATGAACAATAATTTAAAAATAAATTATATTGCTAAACATTTTAAAAGGATTACTGAAACTATGGAAAATATATAGGAAGCCATGTTATGAAATTTTACTTTTGTTCCTAATACATAAATTATAGCCAGTTTTTTTCTCCTTTTTTTTTGTCACAGCATTTGGGTATTTAGGTAAAATACCACTATGAGAATGTTTCTTGGCATCTTTTATTTTTATTGAACCGTGAACTGGAAAGTCTATCGTAAAATATTATTATGTGTGAATAGTGGAAATGTATTCCATTAGAACAAAAACTTTGTATTCAGAACCCATTTCAGTGCTGTCATTTGTCTTCTTTATGAATTTTTATCGAAAATAGGAATGATAGTACACTTAGTCTGTTATTTTTATACCTGTACCTATACTTATATCTGTACAGATAAGCTATAGCATATGACACAAGATGGATATATTGAGAATGAAAAAGGCCTATGCTTAAGATTTAAATGAGTCCTAAGCCTTTTAATTTAAAAGGGCATTGAGTATTTTTCAGTTCTAAAATATTTTATTAAGAGAAGGAGTGTTTTAACCAATGTATTTCTAGTTGAAAAGAAAATAATACTTGAAAATAACAATGATCATAAATATCCTTATGTGATTATCAACTAAATTTCTCAGTAATTCTTTTTAAAAAAAGAATGTCCTTCAATAGGAGACTAAGCCAATATTTGATCTAATAATGGGCAATTTAGATTCCAACTGAGACATACCAATAAACAGTTATTATAGACTAGAGGCCCAGTTCACAAAATTTGTGCACTGGGGGGGGGGGTGTCCCCTCAGACCGGCCTGCACCCTCTCACAGTCTGGGAGCCCTCAGCGGATGTCTGGCTGATGTTCGGCAGTCGGACATCCTTAGCGCTGCTGAGGAGGCAGGAGAGGCTCCTGCCACCACTGCTGTGCTCGCCAGCCATGAGCCCCGGCTTCTGGCTGAGCATCACTCCCCCTGTGGGAGCACATTGACTACCAGGGGGAAGCTCCTGCATTAAGCGTCTGCCCCCTGGTGGTCAGTGTGCATCATAGTGACCGGTCCTTCTGCCATTTAGTCAATTTGCATATTAGTCTTTTATTATATGGGATGCTACTATAGACCACAGTTATACAGAGTTTAGTATACATTTTTAAAAATATATATTTTATTAATTTTTTTACAGAGAGGAAGGGAGAGAGAGTTAGAAACACCAATGAGAGAGAAACATCAATCAGCTGCCTCCTGCACACCCCCTACTGGAGATGTCCCCGCAACCAAAATACATGCCCTTGACCAGAATTGAACCTGGGACCCTTCAGTCCACAGGCGGACGCTCTATCCACTGAGCCAAACCGGTTAAGGCAGTATAGATTTTATAAGACCCTCATTATCAATATATGCCTCAAAGAATTTGAATAACTAGAAATAATTATTAGACTTGATCATCAAATGTCTAATTTCATTTTCCAGACATACTTGCATACTACTTATATAAAACAATATTTTGATTTTAGAGATTGTTAACCTCAATCTGATATTGTCTAGTCTTGGCACTTGATGTTACTCTAATAAACTTACAGTTGCAAGGCATGTAGTTCTGAATTTGAAAGGCTTTGATCTTTTGAATATGAAAATTGATGACTTCTCAGATTATATACTACTAATGAGAATATTTTAGTGGGGGAAAGTTATTTTAAAATACAAAGTAGAAAAGTTTTATTTGATGGTGTGTTCTATATTTCCATACACATTTTCTGACGTTGGTATTTAAAACTAAGATAATAATTAACAACTTTTTTAATTATAGGTAAATTGATTAGTATATTTGAATGTGTTTATATTCAGTAGC
The DNA here is from genome assembly GCF_027574615.1 of Eptesicus fuscus. Classification (NCBI taxonomy): domain Eukaryota; kingdom Metazoa; phylum Chordata; class Mammalia; order Chiroptera; family Vespertilionidae; genus Eptesicus; species Eptesicus fuscus. The sequence continues at coordinate 37,183,597 of NC_072478.1, read as the reverse complement.
TTGACTTGCAGCCATCATCACCCTTTGTTTATCAATTCAGGATAGCCAAGCCTGACTTTGAACTGAAAAAAGGGATGCTAACATTTGTGGAGCATCTGTTATGTGCTAAACACTGTGCTTGCTTTTTTTATAGATTATTTTGATGAACCCACATGTTTACCCTATAAAGTTGGTGGAATAAAAGACTTGATATCTTGTTCAACACAACAATGGTTATAAATCTAAGGAGATAAAAATTTCCAAATGCTTCTTTTACATATTAGGCTAATTATTCTAGAATACCCATAAGAATCAACCTTAATGCATTAAGAACAAAAACAAAGAAACAAAATGCAATGAAATTGCATTAAAATTAAAATTAATCTTCATTAATTTTATATTTTCACTAGGAACATTGTTGTGCCATAAAGCTTATTTTATTATCTAATTTTAGATATAAAACCTATTTTTATTTTTTCAATTGTGGTAAGTTATATATAACATAAAATTTACAATCTTAACCATTCTCATGTCTACAATTCAGTAGAGTTAATTACAGTACATGCACATTTTTGTGCAACTAATCTTCGGAACTCTATTATGTAACTTTAAAATTTAATATCTGAACATAAATAAGTTTGGAAAATAAAATGTTGATTATTGCTCCTCAAATATTTCTTAAAATATTATAGATCTTCAGAAGAGGCAAGAGACACAATAGCACTATGTGCTGTAAGATTTAGTTTGTTACATTGACATTATATAGGCAGTATGACTTGCTAATTAGCTTACTGCCTTCAGGTATGAATGAGCCATCTCTTATTGTCTGCAAAGTTAGTCAGTGGAATGATTTCCTAATGAAACATTAATAGAAATTTAACTTTTCTTGTTTGGCCCCCTAAAGTGATCTCCATAAAAAACAAAAACAGACAAATGCGTCTTGTTTTCAATTTTACTTTTGTATGTAAGGAAACTCAAACATCATCAGTTAATTATATGGGCTTTTTTTTATTGGCTCTTTTATTTCTCACTCATGCTAACAAAGTCTATAGGAAATAAAATATATTTATTGTAATATAACGGCACAGCAGCCATCCCATTTATTATGGAACTAAATAAACTAAAGAGTGGCTTTTTATCTTAGACAAAGAGAGCCACATTTGCAGAGACCCTGGGATTTGAAAGGTCATAGATTGTGTAAATTCACACACTAATTCTTGATTAAATTAACCATGCCCTTCTAAAACTTCCTTGAATTAAAGCTGATTTAATTTTTTCTGATTTTTAATTACTCATCTTTAATATGTGAATATGAATATGTTTAGTCAGCAAACATGAATGTATATCTGCTGATGAAGTAGTTCCTTTTAGACCGCAGGGATTTTAATGTAGTAAGGAATTGGTGAAGATTTATATAGGCATAATGATGGGGTATGCTCTTATTATGGAGATTGATACATGACTCTTTACTAAAGAAGAAAAACTCATGATTAAATCAGCTGGTGTGGCTGATGTCATAAACCACTAATGCAGAGTTAGAGTAGTTTATAAATATCAGAGGAAACTGTTAATGCAATTACCACATTCGTATGTATTTGAAATCTGGTTGGGCCCTTCAAAATAAACTCCCAATGAGTTATTTATTTGAGCTTGGGTAATAATAATCATGACTAAATTCCCCCACCTGAAAAAGATTTTCAGTGAAATTGTCTTTCATATAATCTATACAAGAGTATAGATTTAAAAGTAGATGAAGATGGGATGAGCTAAATTTACCAGTGCCTTCTGTTTTGTTTTGTTTTTCACATTTATAGCACATATTGAAAAAATGGATAGTATATTGGAATACAGAGGAGGCTTTTTTTCTAGTAATAGAGACTCCAGTGGTCCTGAGGACTGAAGGGACACAATCTTGGCTCACCTGCAACCTGCCTGGGCCACCACAGTGGCTATGAAATATGAATTCAGAAGCCCTGAAATTCATAGAGCTTTCATCTATTCAGTCAACATGTACTCACTGAATACCTACTATGTGCCAGTTGCTTTGTGTGTATGTAATAGTTAAAAAAAAAAGTGAACAAAAAGCCATGCCTTCCTGGAGCTTTTATTCTGAAGAGGAGATAGAAACTGAACAAGTTAAATAAGGAAAATGGAGCATGTATACATGGTGACACTATTAAAAAAGAAAAAGAAACAGAAGGAATGGAGAATTTGAAATAAATTTGAGATTATGACATTAGGGCCAGGCCTCACAGAAAAGTAAGCTTTTTAGTAAAACTTGGAGGAAGTGAAAAAGCTAATTGCCTCTCACCCTGGTTTTGTGAAAGAACATTGTGAATGCAAGTTCTCTGTAGTATCCTCTGAGAGAGAGAATATATTATTTTTCAGTAGAAATTCATAAACATATGAAATTATATGTAATGAAGCACAGGAAGAATATAAAAGAAATAATTTTTTTTTTCTTTACTTATAACTTAGAAAATAACCTTCTACTACCTTTTCAGGATGGATAGCTAAAATGGAATCTGTCCTCTAGAAGTCATACACCTACAGGAGTCAGAAGACAGAACCCTCGACCTCATCCAGAAGATGAAATCTTGTTAGTATAGACCAAATAACTCAAGCATCATCTCAGCACATAGTAGGGCAACATATTCCCCAAATAATTATTTTGACTGCAGAATAAGAGATGAGGAGGGAACTGCCTTTTGCACTGTCTGTAGAGAAAAAAACAATCAGAAAAGCTCCTATCTGTGTTTCTGAGCCTTACAGCACCAAAATCAGGTTGGCCCTCCAGGGTTAAACCTTGTACTCTGAAAAGTTTGACATTGAGAGAGCAGGCCCATTTTGGTCTAGTTAGTCTTGACAAGGCTAAGTATGGCTCTTTTATCCCAAATCAACTCTAAGAAACCGAGCAGGGCTTATACCAGCATCATCATTAGTGGAAACAACAGAAGTCATAGCCGAAGCATGTCATGTTGAACATAAACAATGCTTAATGATTCTGCAAAGTTGCTTCAGCATGAGCAAATCTAACGAGCCATTGCCTTTGGAAGCCAAGCCAGTGTTGCCATGGAGCTTCACTGACCAAAACACAGAAATGGGGATTATGACAGTCTTCTCTGGACACTGGTAGTACGCATGGTGGCCATTTACAAATCAACGGTACTTCCAGTGGCAGAGGGGGAAACCTCTAACCTCTGCATTTGATTATGGCTTCAGAGTCATGAGGTAAAGTCAGCATGACTGACTCCTGCCACATGCCAGGAAGTTCCCAGATACTACTGGGCAAATCCAGAAAAAGGGTGGGGTAAAGGAGAGAAAACTTGGACTCCCTCTCCCTGCTAGTCTGAATAGATGAGTATACAAGCATTGTACTTTCAAATCTGAATGTATAATTTACATGACAAATTGCTTATGGAAATACTCAAATTACATATGTAGTAGACAATTAATAAATGTCAACTGAGTCTGACATATTTTGCAGTTCTGATCAAGGTTTATAAAATGCCTTAAAAATAATATCACATTTTCAAGCTACTTTAAAATTAAATTTTAAGATACTAATTTTACTAAAAAGTTAAATAAGAAAGTGACAAAACATTATAATATTTGATTGTGTTTTGATATTATAAAATTAGCTAAACTGCCTTGTCCCAGGATAACCTTAGGCATGCTTTATCTATCTATCTATCTATCTATCTATCTATCTCTTTATTTTGACATATTAGTCTAGATATTTAATATCAATGAGGTAGCCAATCTCTAAAATGGCTCCCAATAATCCGTGCCTCCTACAATTCATACTCCTGGGTGATATCCTGTCACATTGTGCCAGGGTTGGTCTGCGTGACCAATAGTATAAAGCAGAAGTCAAATGTGTCACCTTGAAAATAAAATTACAAAGATCTTGGCTTCCATCATGGGTTCCTGGCACTCTGGTGCTCGTGATCCTCTTTTTCTCCCTCTTTCTCTCTCCCTTCTCTCTCTCTCTCTCTCTCTCTCTCTCTCTCTCTCTCTCTCTCTCTCTCTCTCTCTCTCCCTCTCTCTCTCCCTCTCCCTCTCTCCCTTTTTCTGTTTCTCTCATTCACTCCTGGAGAACTTGGCTTTCATGTTTTTGAAGCCCACTTGGTGAGACACTGAGGTCTCCAGCCAACAAGCATATGAGTGGGTTTGGAAGTGAATCCTTTTAATCCCTGGCCAAGTTTATGATGTCTGTATTTCCAATAACATTTCAATTTCCACCTCATGAGAGACTCTGAGCCAGAACTGCCCACCCTAGCCATTCCCACGTTATCAGCATAGGAGACAATAAATGTTTGTTGTTTTGAACTTCTAAATTTTGGAATAATGTCTTATGCAGCAATAGAGACCTAATACAATCCTCCTATCTAATAAAAGAGTAATATGCAAATTGACCATCACTCCAACACATAAGATGGCCGCCCCCATGTGGTCAAAGATGGCTGCTCCCATGTGGATGCAAGATGGCTGCCACAATATGGCCAGCAGGGGAGGGCAGTTATGGGCAATAAGGCCAGCAGGGGAGGGCAGTTTGGAGGGACTGGGCCTGCAAGGGAGGGCAGTTGGGTGTGATCAGCCCTACAAGGGAGGGCAGTTAGGGGTGACCAAGCCAGCAGTGGAGGGCAGTTAGAGGCAACCAGGCTGGCAAGGGAGGGAAGTTAGGGGTTACTGGGCCAGCAGGGGATGACAGTTGGGGGTGACCAGGCCTGCAGGGGAGGACAGTTAGGGGCAACCAGGACTGCAGGGGGGGGAGGCTATTGGGGGCGACTAGGTTGGCAGGGGAAGGCAGTTAGGGGTGACAGGCTGGCAAGGGAAGGAAGTTGGGGGCAATCAGGTTGGCAAGGGAGGGAAGTTAGGGGTGACTGGGCCAGCAGGGCAGGACAGTTGGGGGCTACCAGGCCTGCAGGGGAGGACAGTTAGGGGCAACCAGGCCTGCAGGGGAGGGCAGTTGGGGATGACCAGGCCTGCAAGGGGGGACAGTTAAGGGTGACCCGGCCAGCAGGGGAGGGCAGTTAGGGGCAATCAGGCCATCAGGGGAGCAGTTAGGTGTCCATCAGGCTGGCAATGTAGTGATTAGGGGGTGATCAGGCTGGCAGGCAGAAGCAGTTAGGGGCAATCAGGCAGGTAGGCAGGCGAGCAGTTGAGAGCCAGCAGTCCTGGATTGTGAGAGAGATGTCCGACTGCCCATTTAGGCCCGATCCCACCGGGCAGTCAAACATCCCTCGAGGGGTCCCAGATTGGAGAGGGTGCAGGCTGGGCTGAGGGATACCCCCCATGCATGAATTTTGTGCACCGGGCCTCTAGTTACTTACTATAAAAATTAACCTCCATCCTCAGTAGTTTTCACATAAAAAAAAGTTTAATCTTCACTCATTCAATGTTCATTGCTGATACATTCCTTGTTGGGCAGCTCCTAAGTAGCTGGAACCCCACTGGTGACTCCAAGATTCAGACTCCTCACACCTAGTGACATCACCATCCTGTGGCTTTAAAATCACCTGATGTCAACAATGGAAGTCTAGTAGCAGACAGAGAATAGGGAAAGAGAATATATATTTAGGTAGGCTAGGTGTAGAAATGGCATAACTTTCTTCTGCCCACAACCCATACACTGCAGTTACAGGACCCAAGTTAAATGCAGATTAACAGTGGGATTGATGAACATGTATCATTATCTCTGTTATCTTTCTTACTAACAAATTGTGACAAAGTTAATAGCTACCAAGAGAGCATCTGAATAATATGAAAAGATGTCACACACAGATTTTGGCAGTTTCTGGGTACCATATTACATGGGCTGTGTCAGTCATTTCATAAAAACATCTCTTAAAAAAATTTTATAGGAGGTTAAAGTAAATCAAATGTGAACAAAGCAGCAGAAACATGCCATATTGACATTAAGACGTGCTAATCTGAAAGCAACCAGACATGTTTGCTAACACATCAAAAGTTAAATGACATCATTTTTTAAACATCACTGGATACCCCTTAAATATAAAAAGACATGCAAATGCAAGCTCTGAAATGTAGTCAATTACAAAGAAGTCATTGACTGATTCAGAATGTGATACATTTTAATTACTATAATAATATACAACATTAGGAAATGGTGATATAGTAAAATCTAGGAATATGTTTGTAGAATTCCAGAAATTCATAAGACTCTTGGTTAAGGAGCTTTGCAGCCGTATTCTACAGCCTAGTTTTAAAATATCTTAGTAGCTAAACTTTCTTTTCCCAGAATGAATATACGGGGCAGAATGTAAAATCAATAATACAAGTATGTTACAACAGTCTAAATCTTTAGTACTAGGCAGAAAAATACCTTTTCACTTGTAAATTCCCTAAATCATTTGTTCTATGACCTCATGATTCTTAAAGACAGAATTTGGAAAACATATCAGTTAAGATAGCCGTTGAGAGCAAGTAACTGAAAATCCAACGTCCTAGTCTTAACTGTGTTATTTGTTCATCTCACAAAATCAGAAGGTAAGCGAACTATTCATGTTAAGCTGATACCTATAGACTTTTCTAGCCTTTGCCTAATGCTGGCTGTCTCAAGGTCACACCTTGGCCCTTACAGCTCTAGAAATAAGAGTCACATTCACTGCAGGAAGATGGAAAAGAAAGAAGCTGTGCCTGTCATTTCAAATCTTTTATCAGGGAAGAAATGCTTTTCAGACGTCTCTCCATCCCCGACCTCCACAGACTTCCATTTATGTCTCATTAGCCCTAACTGAGACACACAGCTATTCAGAGCTGAGGCAGCCTGGCAAAGCAAAAGCAGGGAAATCCTGATTGACTTCAACAGGGTTCTTCACCTGGGGCCGGGTTTCTGCCACCCCGAATCAGAGTAAGTTCCTTTACGCCGAAGAAAAGGAGAGAAAAGATCCTGGGTAGGCAACTCCGAATATCTACCACAGTAGACACTCGACAACATAAGTAGCTTTGCCTTGTTTGCAGCATCCTGATTTTGAATTGCATTTACATCTGGCAACTAATATCATGACATTTCCCTGGAGGCAGTGCTAACTTAACGTAAAAATTGGGTCTAGCAATGTGTGTAACACTTGAAAGCAATTGTTCATAAGCATATGCCATGATAACAAATATTCCCCTGAAGGTTTTCAGGGAAAAAAATGAGAAGAGATACAGATGGAGCTGTTTTGCAGCCAAGTGTATTTCAGGTGGCAGCTTGAAGTGAGATTAGGGCCAGGAATTAGGCTTTTACTGAGAGCAAACGTGCATGTGCTAGTAACTCTAAACTGACATGAAAGGGAGTCATTTATTTTCTTTGTATTAATATTTCTTGCTATCTGTGAACCTGGAATAGCATTTCTACTCTTACAGAGATTATATAGATTACTTAAAAAGAAAAAGCGCTCTGTGTTTTCAAAGGGCTTAGTATATCGCATCCGTTAAATCGCTGTTGGTTTGTTGGACACATCAGAAAAAATTCCAGTGGTATTATTTTAAGGTCCATTTTCAGTTTATCTTTATTTCCTGATCATTCCACAACTTTCTAACAATATGAAGACTGAGTCTTTTTTTGTTGTTGTTCATCTTCTGCACAAAATGTAGAGACTTTATCTCCATAAATTTCCTGAGCTGTAAAGGAACTTTATGAACCTGTTTGTTTAGACACTGAATCACAGGAAAGTTCTACATCTTACAAAAGCATCAGATAATTTATGGGGTATATTAAAATGTTTGTTTCTTTATGATTCCATTTTTTGAAATTTATCTAAATTTCTGCTTTCTTCTCTGTCCACAAAGTAAAATATACAACTGAAAAACCCAAACTAGTGGTCATGATATACAGATTTAATAATGCCTTTTTTCATAATGATAATTTACCAGCTCTTTAAACTTGGAAAGTCACTTAAAAATCTCTGGACCTCACCTTTCTTACTTAGAAAAATAAGGATCATGCTATCTTCCTACTCTGCACACAGCATCTCCATAATCTAAAGTGTGTCAGTAGATTTCCCAAATTGTATATATTTCTAATTTGTATGTATGTCAGGGTACAAATTTGATATTATTATAAAGTGATTTATACCTCTAACCTAATATGATCCATGTAATAACCTGGAACATATTAACCTGGGGATGCTAAATATTGATTACAGATTTTCATTCAAGATAGAATGAAATATAATTTGATTTGGGTTTTCTAGTGTATGTTATGCACAAGAGTGAACTGTAGGCAGCACACTAAACTCTTTGTAAATGGGATACATTTATTAAAAACTAGGAAAGCATAGAAAATTGAATTCCATAACTAAAAATAAGATAACATTGCTCGATGTGCTTTTCCCCCATGTACGTTTCATATCTGGTTTAGGCACACCTACCAGGAGATCCATCTTCTTTGCCCAGTTTGAGAAAGTAGATTGGCATAAATGCATAAAGAAGCATGGAATAGGAAAAAGACCTTCCCACCTTGAATTTGTATTCCAAGATACAACAGAGTATCTATGAATAATAAAGCAAGAATTCAGGAGAAATGAATAGAAAACATACTTTTGTTTCTTTTTGCATTATGCTTTTCAGAGTATGAAGTATCTAAAAAATTTAATTCTCCTCACATGTTATTTATTGGCCCTATCCACATAGTGAGCTAGAGACTATAGGAAAACCCAAAGAGTATTTGGTGAGCACTCTGATTACTGCTGTAGTCTACCCATTTATGTAATACACTAAAGGCCCAGTGCACAAAATTCATCCATTTGGGAGGGGTGGTCCCTCAGCCTGGCCTGCACCCTCTCATAGTCTGGGAGTCCTGAGGGGATGTATGACTGACGGCTTAGTGGGCCTAAGCTGTCAGTCAGACATCCTTAGCATTGCCACGGAGGCGGGAGAGGCTCCCACCACTGCGGCTTCTGGCTGAGTGGTGCTCCCCCTGTGGGAGCACACTGACCACCAGGGGGAAGCTCCTGCGTTGAGTGTCTGCCCCCTGGTGGTCAGTGCGCATCATAGTGACTGGTCATTCCACCATTCGGTCATTTGCATATTAGCCTTTTATTATGTAGCATATCCATTTACTCCTGTTCTCCCACATGTGGAAAGCTCTCAATATCTCCCTGAAGAAGCTATCCCAACAAAATACCCAGCCCCACAACTCGCTCAAAGTTTAAGATCTTTGTGTAGTGCATTGTTGTTTTTTTTCTCCTTTATATTTAGATACAGTTCCTCCTGGTAGAGATTACTAAGCATTAAATAAGACAAATTATCCCCATTGAAAAATGCAAAGTTTCACACACACAAGCATAATATGCAATGGTGGAAAGAAGATAAGATAGCTGAATAAGTACGGTGCTCTTAACTAGCAAGGGAAACAATGAGAGAGATGTAAGTTGCTGTTATAAACATTGACTACTGACTAGACATTTTGGAGAACTCCCACTCTAGAGCAGTAAAAAAAAATTATTATCCCCTGATTTTTTTTTCTGGGATGAAGTTCTGTGCCCGTTATTCCTCATAGCTCCTATCTCCACCTGTTGGATGAGTCTCCATATTTTAGTATACTCCTTGATCACATAGGGTGTTGGAGTTCTCAGTCCTGAATTGACTCATGGGAGGTTAGGGATAGTCACTGTCTTTTTTATTTCTTTGCAAAACAAATTGTTCAGAAGTTCAGTAGATGTCCATTTAATTTGATTTTAGACAAGTTCAATTGTCAGTAACCATACCCAAAGTCCTTTCTTAGAAGTTTTTCAAATCTTTATTTCTTTGTTACTTCAAATCTACCTCTCTTGCTTACTGAAGCTATAATGAAGCTCTCAGGTTCAGGTAGAAAGGCATTACCCATAATCTGATTTTACTCTGAGGCCCTTTAATTGAGAGGTGTGTTTGTTTGTTGTTGTTTTTAATGGTGTGCCACAGCATTAAAACTCACCTGTTACTTGAAATATTTTAAAATGTAAAGATATATTTGGGTCTTTGTGCATTGAAGCCTTTTAAAACCCATCCCTTTTCCAACTTTGACTCCAGTTTCCTGATCCTTCTATTTCCTTTCATGTAGGCTTGTTGACTGATTCTTTCTTTTAATACCTTGAAAACCATTATCTGTAACATATACCTCTAGGATTCTGTTTGTAGCCTCTTTCCTCCAAAATGAACATTCCACCTTCAAAGTTATTACAGGCAACACTTGGAACAAATATTTGCTATTAGGTCACATAGCTCACCAACTTTTCAGAACACAAAAACAATTTATTCACAGCCATGGCCCAACTGCGAAGGCAACACAATGTTGTTCAAGAATTTTATTAGGTTGTTACCTATTTCTATAACTGGTTACAGTACCAGTTATACAATTAGCCTCCAAATATCAGTAGCACATCACACTAGACATTTGTTTTGTCTTGATGTTACATGTTTGACACAGCTCATTGAGTGATTCTATTCGACATAATCCTCAGAAATCCAGTCTGATGGAAGTGCCACAATCTTGTGATATCATGTGGCCCCTGGGTTAAATGCTCATGCCTCATTGCCCAGAACTGGTTATATGGCCAAACATGAAAGGTACTCTGTTAAAGGAAGAGACACTCGTAGAATAAATATTTTGTGAGCACTTGTCTTTGTCGTCTTCACCTAAATCACAGTTTGTTTGAGACTCTGAAAATACATCTATCTATCTATCTATCCCTCCCTCCCTCCTCCCTCCCTCCCTCCCTCTCTCTCTCTCTCTCTCTCTCTCTCTCTCTCTCTCTCTCTCTCTCTCTCTCTCTCCCCCTAATATGCAAATAGACTGAACGGCAGAACAACCAAACAACAGGTTGCTATGAGGTGCGCTGACCACCAGGGGGCACATGCACAGAACATGGCAGGTGTCGGCAGCAGGTGGCAGAGCACAGAATATGGTGGGCATTGGCTGCGGCCAGATGGTGGAGCAGATGAGCGGGAGCGCCAGACCAAGGTGGGATGCTGGTTGCTGTCATCAGGGCAAGCCTCTGGTGGTTACTGAAAATTCTGTGCTCCTGCATGCCGTGGTCCTGCCCAGCGCTCGCACCTGCTGCTGGTGTTGTCAGCAGGTGGGAGCGATGGCTGCTGGCCCCGATCACCCCTCAGGGCTTCTCCACCTTCCCCTGTTCCTGAGGGATGATAGAGGCTGGCAGCTGTCTCTTGTACCCACTGCCAGCGATGGCCCCGCTTGTACCCGTTGCAGGCTCCAGAGACACTGCTCGCACCTGCTGCTGGTGCCCGGTGCCGGTCCCAATCACTCGGTGCCATCAGTGGGTGTGAGCGGTGGCTGCCAGCCCTGATCACCACCATCCGGCCATGGTCAACGCTCACCATGTTCTGTGCTCTGTCACCTGCTGCTGATGCTCGCCATGTTTGTGCACGCCCCCTGGTGGTCAGTGCACTTCATAGTGACCGGCTTCTCCACCCCCTCCTGTTCCTGAGGGGTGATTGGGGCAGCAGCCACTGCTCATACCTGCTACTGGTGCTGGCCCCAATCACTCTGTACCGTCAGCAGGTGTGAGAGGGGCTGGCACTGTCAGCACGAGGGAGCGGCGGAGGTGGGAGCGGGGCTGGCAGAGAGGGGACCAGGGACCATGGTGGGAAGGGCTGGGTGGGGGCTGGGAGGATGGGCCAAGACCCGCCCCTGTGCCCACAGCAGCCTTGCGGCCCACAGTTCCTTTCAAGGTGCACGAATTCGTGCACTGGGCCCCTAGTAGAAATATAATTCTGTAAACACTCAAATAATTTTAAAAAATATTTTCAGATGTTTAAAGTCTTGATAACACAACATAGAAATAAGTGAATAAATGATCTTAATTATAGTGGTCCCACTAACACCTCTAGCTTCAATTAATTTAAAATCAGGAAAAGATAGTTGAATTTCTGAATTGTCAAAGAGTAACAGTCTACAAAACTGATTCAAATGGAGTCTTTTAAAAGGATTGTGGTTTACATCTGGATGTGTGTATCTGTCATATGTACTATGTAAAAATAGTACAGTAAGATTTTCTTTTAATTTAATGTTGCTTTAGGAGAGAGAAACTAATAAAATGCTCATTATTATACTGTTTTTTACTCCTTATGTATTTAAGAATACATATTTGTAAATTAAGTGTGAAAAGTCCAAGTTTTCTCATAATAGCTAAAATCAAGGACATCTATATGTGTCAAGCACAGTTTTTTTTAAATTTCCTTTCACTCTTAATTTTTATTGATGTAAATTTAAAAATCAGCCCTAGCCAGTTTTGCTCAGTGGATAGAGCACTGACCCTCGAACTGAAGGGTCACAGGCTCAATTCTGGTCAAGGACATGTACCTTGGTTGCAGGCTCAATTCCTGCCTTTGGTTGATGTGTCTCTATCACATGTGGGAGGCAATCAACTGATGTGTCTCTTTCACATTGATGTTTCTCTCTGTCTTTCCCCTCCCTTCCACCTCTTTAAAAATCAATGGGAAAATGTCCTCGGGTGAAGATTAACAAAACAAATCCAAAAAATTAATTCATGTAGGTCTTAAATATGAAAAAAGGGCATGCAAGATTTAACTTTGAATAAAGATTCTTCCTTCTAATGAATATTTTGATTAAGGTAATAAACCTTTAAAAGTAGAGATCATTATGGTAATGTAAATGTGGTCTAAAGAGCAGCTGATGCCACCTGAGACATGAAACATTTAATTTAGAAATGAGTCTCCTACCACATTTAGTTTCTTTTTCTCATTGTTTTATTTCACTGAAATTAAAGACTTCTGTGAAAACAGAATAATTACTTCCTAAAAATTCATAAGCTTCTATTTTATATTTCCCCATAAAGGTCTCAATCCATGGTTTATATGCTTATAATTTTTTTTTGCCACCACTGATTATAATTCCATGAATAAAAATAGCCTCAGGTAATCAATCAATAGGAAAACATTGTGTAAATCTAACTTATCATAATTGGTTTTCTCTGTGAAGTATATAACACTACTAGATAACTAGGAAATATTGCCTAAACACTTGGTCTTGTCTGATCCCCCTGTTACTTTTTCATGATTTAGTCTCCTTTCCTAATAGAAAAATTAATTTTTCCAATGCAGCAGTTCATTTTCTTTGTTTTACAGACCTACTTGACTATCCAATGAAAGCCGTATGTGGTTCTCATTCCCCAAGGGAAAATATGCACAAAATTTAGGCATAAGATTTCAGTTTGTTACTAGGTCTCTGATTAATAATCATTTTTTAATATAAAGCTATTTTTTATTCCTATCTGTTATACTTTTGGAGATAGATGATACTTCCTCCTTTGGGTTTAGTCTTTGTCTAGATCCCTTATCTCTGTCACTAGATAATATCCTTAGATTACAGATACACTGCTCATGCAGAAGCTCAAGAATTACATAACTTTCCAAATATGGTCAGTTCTTATGTCTTTCCTGTACTCCCCCACTCCCCCACTCCTTACCCTCCACTCCCTTTTCCCAGGCCTGGAACTGCTTTGACCACTTAGATTGTATCTCCAGATGTATCCTATTTCTCTGCTATCAATTTTGCATTGATTTTCCAGTTTCATAAATTCACTTTTCTCCTTTCTATAAGCAGATGCTATTCCAGTGACCCAAGAAAGTGCATTCATATAGCTTTTTTACTTCAAAAGAGTAGAACTAGGGTATAAATTTAAAGAGATTTCTGGGAATCTTTTAAACCATGATACTTTAATTCTACCAGAGTAAATGTCTTGATAATGCCATTGAATTTTAGTGTGTGCATTTAATTTGAGTCTCAGAAATATGTATTGAATAATGCAACTCAATATATTTCCATTATGTGATGGAAATTACATTGTGAAAAACATTCTGTAAAGCAGAAGCTCACAGTTACATCTTTCACTAAAATCTAAAAAATGATAAAATTAAAGTCTGAAAATTTGGGTTTGTGTGTTGGATTTTCCTAACATACATTTGTTACAGACCCTAATGGGTCTGGTCTCAATTTCCTCACCTGCAAATTGATATATTGGGGTAAACAATCTCTAAAGATTTTTCCACCATAACTAACCAGGATACTAGATTAGTTAATATTTAAATTATGTTTTCTTTACTCGAAAAACATGAGTTAAACCAGCTTACAAAGATTCATATAGAAAAGTGAATAAATAAAAATATAAATAATGCCAATAATTCTGGCACCAGTTTTTTGTGTACAAGGAACTAAAATAAAAGTTTTTCCAATTGGGCAGAAATATAACTATAATATGTAAATACATTAAGATAAATCAAATTAAAAATACTAAAAATCCCATGCCCAGGCACAGAAAATCTCCAGTTATTTCAAGTCCCAAAGACTCTTTTTGTTAAGCATATTTTTATTTTAATAATGTTTATAAGTTTCAGGTTCACAATAGAGTCTATGGTTTCCTAAAAAACTGCCTCTTCCCAAAAATTCATTGAGAAAAGTTATTTGTGGGTATTTTGTCCACAACATTAGTTGAAAGATGTTTTCATAGCCCAATTTGTTAGTTTTGAATATGGTGATATTTTTCTGATAACTCTGATCAAGGTCTTTCAAACTGAGAGAAGGATCCTTGAATGAGTAATTTTAAACTTCATGGGAAAAGACAGGAACAGGAAGCCATGTTGGGAGTAAACCAAATAATGCAATGTTGAATGTTTTATACTAAAATAAAATAATAAATACATGATACTATTTGAATAAAATGTAATTGTATCTTACCCGTTCTACATGGGGATCACAAGACATCCCCTCAATTTTTTTTTCTGCTGCCAAGATGCCTTCTTAAGAGAATGATCATTCAGAGCCCACGAGGTCATGACAGTATTATGCGTAGGGAAGGTAATGTGGGATGTACATATATTGGGGAAAAGGAATATTCCAGGTATTGTACCAGATAGCATATTCTCAGACACTATCAGAAGGATTTGAGTGCAATTCATGCAGTTCAACCCTGCCCTTTTGATTTCTCCAAGATTAGCTACTGAGTTTGGCACTTGGCAAATATCCCAGCCTTTCTGTATGTACTCCAGCCTTTGGAAGAAAGGATCAGGAGAAACTTTTGTTCTGTATTTTTAGCAGTTACTTTTCTTCTACTGTATAATTCCATAGCAATAATTAAAACAATGACTTTGCCTTTGATCCACAAAAAGAAAGGATCTCACTGATGCTTTAGTAAAGTCTGAGGCTTGGAGTGAGAAATTACTTGTTTGTTTCAGCCTGTTTCATTTTTTGGATACCACTTTATAATACCTGCACAGCTTTCAGATGTAGTCAGCAGTTTCACTTAAGTGAACATCATTAATCCCTCTCTACCCAACAGCTGTGTAGTTCACAAATGCCTTAATCTCTTTACAACTAGAGGGAAACAGAAAGCAGTAGTTATGACCCCATAACAAAGTCTCCATCATAATGAATCTAGTAATTTTTGAATGTTTTCATTATACTATGATGCATGGGATGAAGAAACGCATCTATATGACAAAGGAAGATGATTATGTCAATAATAGAATGTGCACAAGATAATGATTTCCTATTCCCAACTCATTGTCTAGAATTACCAGCATTTGAATTCAGGGTGATTTTTTATGATAATATCCAATCTAATGGCTAAGAGAGTTATTAAGATAAAAACACAAGTAGCAGTTTTCTACAAGATTAAACATCGGTAGAAAAATATTGTTATTTGATTTGTTACCATGCCATGGGTTTCACTTGGAAATAATTGTTCTTTTATGCCTTGAGGTTTTGGGTGCTGATATTGTTGGTTAGATGAGGATGGTATCGGCATAGCTGCAAATTCTTCTAGTGTGCTGGATGTTTATGCATTTCTGGTATAATAATTCTGTGCTTATAGATGTTCTTTAAAGATAGATGAACTCCATGTATAATGAGGATTGAAAAAACCCTAATATTTTATCTGATATCCTATTGATTAAAGACCAGGCTATGAAATCAGGCAGCCCTTGTACCCCATCCTGGTCCTAGCTTCTTCCAGCTACCTAATTTGGTGATATTGATACTTAGCTCATAGGTATGTTGCAAGTATGAAATGTGATCATGTATGGGAGGCAATGAGCACAGTGCCTGGCATTCAGGTTATTATAGTTATGATTGATAGGATACTTAAGATATTTTTATTTTAAAGACATCATGTATTTTGTAATCTCACTGCAACATTTAATCAATTTTGTGTCATTTGAGGCTTGCAATGCTTACTTTTTATAAGAATGTGAAGGTCCCATAAATTTAAGCTGATGTATATAAAATTTCTGAAGTGTCTCTTGAATTGAGGCTTTATGAGGTCAACAAAACAAGAGTTCATAGTGTAACTGAAATTAATTTTAGAAATGAGAACTGTATTCATTGTAATACACATCATTATGCTGCACAAAACTAAGGATATGAAGGGAGTTTTGTGTCTCTCCAGCTCCTTCTTAGGAAGTCTGAGTAGTGTGGCTAAGAGACAGTTCTTTGTCTGGATCAGCTGTGACCTCAAACTGAGACATCTGTTTCTTTGTTGCCTCTGAAATTTCTTTGTTTGTTTTAAGAAATTTCTTTAAGAAAACGTTTACTGTGTGATTCTACTTGATTCCAGACATTTGTAAGAATAAGACAGTGGCTCGCTCTTTCAAAGTTTACAATTTTGTGAAAAGAAAAAAAAGAGATATGTCGTTTTTAATATGTCCATGATAAGATTGTAAACTTTGTATATTGTGCCATTGTACACTCATTTACCAATGTCTCTTCTTACCTACAATAATCTGTTCAATTGTGGGCTGTCTGTTTTACTAGATAATTGGATGGAGCTCATAATTTCCTCTGTCTATTGAGTTTTTACTGTCTAGGCTTTGTGATGAATGAGGTTTTTTTATTTTACAAAAAAAAAAATGAATCCTGTGATAGCCTATATTGACAAGAAGATTTATCACCTTTGGGTGAGAGCTGATAAAGAGAGGTCCCTAGCATATTCTTGTGCATCTCCATTAAATAAATAAATATATACATTGGAAGCACTAACTTCCAGCTTTTACTGGCCATCTCTTCATAGTATAGTATACAGTACACAAGCACCACATGGTAGTATGCACTGTGTGAAGTTAAAGGATAATGCACTTTTTAAGTGACTTAGTATAATTGTAACCACACACACAGGTTACAATTGGAAGAGATTGAATTAGCTAAACGTCCTTTCTGGTGACATTCTCCAGGAGCCTCAACAAAATAGTGAATCTGAATGTCCCATGTACACTAGATCCAAAATGGCTCAAATTAGAAGGGGAAAATAGTAGATTCTGCAAGACAGTTTGTGAAATACTTTTACATGGAAAAAAATAACTGATATTAGTAGCTAATATAGCCAATACATAGACCAGTGATACAATATAATAAATATTACATATGTAATTATTTGTGATTAAATTTAATTACTGTTCTGTGTATATGAGTCTAGGCAATGTCATAATGAAATTTTGTTGGTTTTCAAAGTGGCAGGGTATCTTTATACCTATTTGTTCAAAGTATAGCTCTGACACTGTATCATAGTGAGTTATCCTCTCTTAATTTGTTTCCTCATTTGAAAAATAAAATAATAGTTCTTACCATGAAAGTTGTTATAAAGATTAAATGAAATAAAATAGATATTATAAATTAAAATAGTTCATAGATACATGATTAATAATTGATCCTATAAACATTTATCTTAAAATTGTTTGTGTGCTAGAATATGCAGGATACTTAATCACACAAATAAAATGACATTGTTTCTATTTATAGCTAGAAGATAAAAATGTCACTATTCAAAAGTAAATTTCTATTTATAATTTATGAATATAAGTATATTAACAAACAATATTTTAGAGAAAAAAATTTAAACTAGTTCCTTTTAAAATTGCATGTTTTATGTATATAAAAATTTAGATAGCTCTTCATAAGGAATGCTTTTTTAAAAATTCTTGAGGATGTTTTAGATAGTCCTTCATGAGGGACTAGCAATAAAATTCTGTTGAAATAATAATAAGGGACCAATTTCTGGTCTTGACATTTAATCTCTGAATAACAGGAGCAAGCTATATTATCTCCTGTGATTTCTGAATTTTCCCCCTAGGCATGTATAAAATAATTGTCTTGTTGATAAATCCATTCTCTGTTATAATTTTACAGGTAGGCATAATAGAGTAAAAAACTTTTCAAAAGTCTTTCTACCTTCCACACTTGAAAGAGTGTGTTTTTAATCTAACTCATAAAATTAGATTAGAGATTGGTGAGTGTGCAGCAATGGAAGAAATGCAGTCATTTCTTCCATTGCTGCACACTCACCAATCTCTACTGAGACCAATGAATATTAGTCACTACTTAACATTGTGAAATATTCTTTATACTTTATATATTCAGTGAAACTACTTGTAATTCTTTAGCATTTTAAAATAGCTCTTTTCCTGCAGTAACAATAAACTAATAGGGTCATAATTTATTTCCCTGTCAGCTACTGCCTAATTTTTTGCTACGTTTTGTAGAAACTTGGTCAGAAAAAGAAGTTGTCTATATTCTGTCTTCAGTTCTTCTCCTTCCCTCCTCTTTACTCTCACTACACTTTTACCTGCTCTTCATCAAAGTAAAATGATTACATTTTGCTAAATCCTATGATAGTTCTCAGTCTTTAATTTAGTTAACCTATTGACAACATTATATGAATACTTTCCTTCTTGTGGTTGCAAAAATGCCAGATGCCCCTGATTTTTTTTTTCCCTTCTGTCTCCTTCTCTGGTTCCTCCTACTTTCCCCAACTTATGACTGTTAAGAGTCCTCAAGATTTTGTTTTTGTTCTTGGTATGCTAACCATTATCTGCACTCACTCCCAGGGTAATCTAATCTAGTCTGCTGTCTTTGAATGCCACCTAGATGATAGAGAATCCAAACTTTTCTCTCTAGTTCAGATTTCTCCCCAAATCCACACTCATATTCCAATGACTTACTTATCACTTCCAGTTATATAACAGACATTTCAAACTCCACATGACTGAGGCTAGATCCTGATATTTCTCCCAAAGCCTGTTCCCCTACAACCTTCTTGATTCATGGCCACTCCATCTTCCAGTTGGTTGTATAAAAAACTTTGAACTGAACTCTCTTTTCCCTCTTTGATACATTCCATATCTACCCTTTGAAAAAAAATTAGTTTGTTTCTACCTTCATAATCCAAAACCTTACCACTTTTCACTCTACACTATAGTCTGAACGATATCATTCTCTCACCTGTATTATGCAATAACATTTTATCTGATCTCTGAGCTTCCATTATTTCTCCTATCTTGGCTATTCTAGTGGCTAAGGTAATCCTATCAAATATGTTACATCATATTATTCTTCCACTAAAATCCCTACAATGACTCATTTCAAGTTTTTCAGGTGGATACCCAGGAGAGGGATTGCTGGGTCATATAGTAACCCTATTTAAGGATTGAGCCTGCAACCCAGGCATGTGCCCTTGACCAGAATTGAACCTGGGACCCTTCAGTCTGCAGGCCAATGCTCTATCCACTGAGCCAAACCAGCTGGGGCAGTAATGCCATTCTTAATTTTTTGAGGAATTACCAGACTGTTTTTTACAGTGGCTGTATCAGTCTACATTTCCACCAGCAGTGAGTGAGGCTTCTCTTTTCTTTACAACCTCTCCAACATTTATTATTTCTTGTCTTACTGATAATAGCCATTCTAATAGGTGTGAGGTGGTATCTCATTGTAGTTTGGATTTCATCCTGGAAAATGTATGTCATTTTCTTTTTTTTGTCACTATTTTTTTCTTTATTGATTAAGGTATTACATATGTGTCCTTATCTTTCCACTGCCCCCTCCTGCTCATGCCCTCAAACCCCCCCTACAGTGTCTGTGTCCATTGGTTAGGCTTATATGCATGCATACAAGTCCTTTGATTGATATCTCCCCTTTCCCCCACCCTCCCCTGCCTTCCCTCTGAGGTTTGACCAATGCTTCTCTGTCTCTGGATCTGTTCTGGTACATCAGTTTATGTTGTTCATTATATTCCACAAATGAGTGAGATCATGTGATATTTATCTTTCTTCAACTGATAATTTCGCTTAGCATAATGCTCTCCAGGTCATTCATGCTGTTGCAAGTGGTAGGTGTTTCTTCCTTTTTACAGCAGTGTAGTATTCCATTGTCTGGATGTACCACAGTTTTTTAATCCACTCATGTGCTGATGGGCACTTAGGCTGTTTCCAAATCTTAGATATGGTAAATTGTGCTGCTATGAACATAGGGGTGCATATGTCCTTTCTGATTGGTGTTTCTAGTTTCTTGGGATATATTCCTAGAAGCGGGATCACTGGGTCAAATGGGAGTTCCTTTTTTAGTTTTTTGAGGAAACTCCATACTCTTCTCCACAGAGGCTGCACCAATCTGCATTCCCACCATCAAAGTATCATTTTCTTTTTTCAAAATGCATTTGCATCATTTTACCTCCCTTTGTCCTCACAGCATAATTTCTGTAATGCAAGCCCCTCATTTTAGTCTGAGAAACTGAAATGGAGATGTAGGGTAATACCAAAGACTCAGAATTCAGTATAATCCCTGTCCCCCTAAGTACACTAGTATCAGTAAATGAAAACTAAAGTAGATTTGTTACAGAACCAGTAGAAATAGATCATGCTCTCTCAGATTCAGTGGTTTGATTCTTTATGACTGCATGCCTTCTTTGTATTAGAATCACTTGAACAAGTTCCCCTGATTAGGTATGCTTAACTTAGACTTTTATTTTTTGACCCATGTTAATGGGTAGGTTTTTACCTTGGCTTTATTAAGAAGAAAGAGGAAGAGGGAGGAGGAAGGAAAAACGAAGAAAAGTAATTGATTAGATTTGTGAAGTTTGAACATAGTATAATCCACAATAAATTAGGAAAACTAGGAGCAATATAAAGTATACTTGCTAAAAAACACTTGCTTAAATAATTGTCCGTAAATACTGCACATGTGTAAGGTGGGTAGTATGCATTTGCTTTTCACATAAATTCCCATCTTTAACTGCTTAAAATGTTTTTTAAACAAGTAAGGTATTAGTGGAAATCTGATAGACATGTACTTTCATTTTATAGATTTTCTTACAAGTTAATATGAATAAGATTTTCATGAGAAAAAAAATGGGTCTGTGAAGTGAGAGGAAGACAAAATAGTAAAGGAAGCTAAGGATTTAATTATCTTTTCATGAAGTTAGTTCTTGGTATCTGGCACTGAAAAGAGAATTTGTCTGTAGAATCTGACACAGAAAACTATTCCAGGTGTTGAAGACAAAGGTGGCAGGTGGCATAGCATGGCAGGAAGTGGGGAGGGAGGAAAAGACGTGGGGAGAGAGAGAGATTGAGTCCTTGACTAAGGTGAAATGACAGTCAAAACTCCAAAATCAAATGATAAAAGTTTCATTTCTAATTTCAGAAGAGAAAGAAAATAATTTCAACTGTAATCTAAATCCCTATACTGAGTAGAAATGAGTCAAGCAAGTCAATCAGTTCACAGTTTTTATATGTTATAATATATGAATGTCAGCATACCCCAGTATCTTTAAGCTCTAATAATATTGAACCTAGTATCTTTAAAAAAGTTAAAGGGAATTATTTTTTGAGGCGAAACAGGGAGAAGTATTAAAACTAGAGCTTTGTTATTAAAATTCACCTGCAATGTTAAACTCCTCTAGCAATATTATGCTCATCCTACAAAATTAATTTGATGAAATAACTTTCTAAAGAAGCATGGAGAACCTTCCTGGGACAATAAGCATATGTGTATGTGTCTATAAGTGTATATAAGAAGTTATAGCATTTTACTTATCTTCTTTTTTGCTTGTGATTTGAAATTTACATTGCTAAGTTGGTACAATAAAATTAAATCTTGGGGTGCTTTTATATACATTTGATCGGCTGCCTCAAGCACATCCCCTACTGGGGATGTGCCCTGCCTGGGAATCAAACTGTGACCTCTTGGTTAATAGGTCCATGCTCAACCATTGAGTCTGGGCAGAGTCCTTTTTAATTATATTCTACATGTTCTAGTATTTCCCAAATATTCCTAGATCCACCTTGAATAGATCTTTATAGTTTAAATATAATATAACAGTGACTGATAAATTGAGCCATTACTTATGATACATGGATAATCTGAAATGTCACTAAAAATTACTGTAATGTAATGAAAAGTTTTCTGGAATTTTGAATTATAGGTGCTGAATTAATGTAATCAAAATAATTAACTTATGTAATTTTCTGCTTTAGATGATATTGTATTCATTAATTATCTTTATTGTATCACAAAATGGCTATTTAAATCTCCTTACTAGAAAATTTTTATCAGCATATAAACATACATCTATTATTACACACATGTATACACATCCTATATAATAAAAGCCTAATATGCAAATCGACTGAATAGTGGAACAACCATTTGGAGGGGGGTGGGGCCAGCAAGCAGGCGGCACCAGGCCAGCCAAGGCAGGTGCCAGCAGGCAGAGGGAGGGAACAGCGATCGGAAGGAGTGACAGCAACCGGCAGTAGTGGCAGTGGGGCAATGGAAGGCAGGGCCTGCCCGCCATCGCCTCCCGCAGACAGAGGCCAGACTGCAGCTTAGGCCTGCTCCCTGCCTAACCTATCAGTTGGACATCCCCCAAGGGCTCCCGGACTGCAAGAGGGTGCAGGCCAGGCTGAGGGACCCTCCCACCCCACCTGGAGTGCACGAATTTTCGTGCACCGGGCCTCTAGTATATAAATAAGTACTATATAGGATATTAATGCTAATGAAATTATGATTACTCTAAAAATTTTGATAAATTAATGAGTAATACTCAGCAATATATAGAATTCTAATACCACATTTCTAACAATTTTCTCCAACCAAACAGAATTTTAATTAATTTTTGGAAAAATTTTATAATATTCCTACATGTGCTTCTATTCCTATAAGGATTACACTCTTCATAACCACCACATGATGTGCAGCTTCAGTTATGGGGCAGCAGAATGCCTTTGGTAGTTTTAGAAAGAGGGAATGCACAGGAGGTAGGGTTGCTAATACATGTATAAAAAATAAATGTGATTTTTTATGAAGTTGCATTACCACTGGGCACATCACGACTGAACTAGCCCCTCACACCTACCTCTATCATATCTACACAGAAGACCTTGAGTCAATAGAAATTAAACTCAGATGAGTTTGTCAGAGTGTTGGCACTAAAAAGAGTTTGAAAGCTGATCCCTATCAATGTTTTAAGTTAATAAATGAGGAAACTGAGTCTCCTGGAGGTTTATGAATGTGGTCTAGGGCTAGGCGACAACAAAAGCTGACTGAGAGCCAGCAGATTTGGTTTGCAGTCTTTGTTCTGCCGGTTGTATATATTTTTTAGAACATTTTCTTAATTATTCTGAAGATTATTCTGGAACTCAGTTTTCTCACCTGTGAAACATCAGCTGAAAAACAGATAATGACATAGATGAAATATTGTCATTTGGGTCAAGATGGATGGATCTTGAGGGCATTATGCTAAATGATATTTCACTCATTAGTCAGAAAAGGATCAAAACCACTTATGTGATTTCATTTATGTGAATCGTAATCTTCAATTCTGTAATCTTCATTTTAGCTTCTCACTGTGGGCACTTTAAACATAGGATTTTATAGCATTATTATATTATACCTTAATTATTAATATATTTTTAATTGTAATGAGATATATAAAGTGGGCTAAATTATATATTTCAGAAAAGATCCTTAGCTTTTCATATCTTTATCATTTTGTGATTAAAATAATAGCACTCTGAAAATGTATTAATTATAGGATGATGAATTTTAGTTTGCCTAGAGAGTTCTGGTTTAACTTATTTTTTAGCATAATTAGGCATTCGATTCTACTTTCAAAAGTGTCCAAGTTTGATCAAAAAGTGATATGGTTTCCTTAGTTATTTATCACTAATTGAAGCCTCTCAAGTAAAGTATAGTACATCACCTTATAAAGCATAGATACATTACCTTTCTCCAAACTGGATATATTTGTGCTAGAGTCCAATTACATACTGTTATAGGCTATCCAAGCAGGTCAAACTCAAAGGCTAACCATGGGCCAAATAAATGAGGCATGCAGCCCGCGGGCAGTGAGTTTGACCTGCTTGGGCTATACTATATATTTTAGTTATTAAGTAAATTAAATTTTTGCATACTCTTGAAAGTCTAAATGATAGATGCAAGAAGTCTAGGGTTTTCTAAATACAGAGATATATTTTTGGTGGGCAATAAATTGCATTATTTTCTCCAAGCCTAATTCAATAACATTGATCACAATTTGTCTTCCTATTTCAGGAAACACCTAAGGAACACAAATCAAAAACAGCACACATTCCTAATACCAAGTGATGGTAGTTGCAATTGTTTAAAAAGGGGGTTATCGGTAGCAATATCTTTCTGAAATAACAGAGCCAACCTTATACTAAGAGATAAGTTGTACCCATGGTTTAGTATTCAGTTTCACTGTTCTCCTCTTTATAATTTCTGATCTCATTTCAGTGCCATAATATCCCCGGTCTTTAATTTCTATTCTATATTTTCTCTTCCAAATTATCTGTTATTCTGTTTGCCTTTTAGGCATTAAATATTCATTATAAGAGCTCTGTATGCAAGGCCCATCTTAATAAATATTCTTTATGAATGTAATAAACATTTACATGTTTTATTTGTTCCATTGTAAAAAGAGAGCAGCATTTAATTACTGGATCCTTGGATTAGGCAACTCCTCTTGTTCCCTGAGATTTTCTAAAATTGCAGCAATTATTGTAATAGGTTCCTGATTGATCTCTACTACTACTCAAGTCTACTTTATACACCCTTGGATATCACAGATCTATGCACTAATTTCAAATTGGCTCCCTGCTTAAAACTCCTTGGTGGTTCTCTGTTGCCCACAGGATAGCTAGATGACTGCCTGTGGTATCTGCTGGTATCATTTATCAACTAAGAAGTAACTCGAGCAACAAATAAATTTTCTGAACAGTAATTGAGGGGGCAGGGAGAGCATGGGCTTGGTTAAGATATGCTACTTGAAGATGCTATCAAAAATACACAGAGGATTTTCCTGCACTTTCAGTTCTAGAATAGAATCTGTGAAGCATTCATGATTGAGTTATAATAGAACTAATAGGGACCATCAACAAATAGTAAGTAATTAAAGCTATGGGACTGAATGCATTATAATTCTATCCCATTCTATCAAAATGCTAATGAGTCTGTCTCACGATGCACATATAATCTCCTTGAGAAAATTATTTTTCCAGAACTAAGAATTGACTCAAGGACATGTCATTCCTAATTATTATTTTTGTTGTAATGTGTTATATTATTAATTATTTTATATGTGCTATAATGAGTGACTTTTGCTTAACTTGGACAGAAACACATCTAATGATAGAGCTAACAAATATCCTATTCCATTCTTCTTAAATATTATAAATAAGAGAAGAATGTGCTTTAGGAGACTAAAGAATCAACTGTAAAATAAATTATGGCTATACCAATGTTTTCTTCTAAACTTTTATTTGGCTTGAGGATTATTCATCCAGCTTTTCACGTGTGAAATGGAAGTTCTCGTTTTGGTTTGTGTAAGAAAGCCTGGAGTTCACACCTCAGCACTAGGCCATTTAACTGGGGCAGTGGGGCTGGGATCCTTCCAGTCTTTCTCTATATCTACATTTTATTAACCTTCTATGGGTTTGGTTGTCCAGGAAAATAAATGTTAATTTCTTTCTGTTATGATTCTCCAGTTACTAGTAATTCTAAAATCACATGTACAATTTTAATTTGCCCATTCTCTTTATAGCAAACATTATGAATAAGAAGCCTATTGTACCTTAATAATGTAGAAAATACCAATAAGTGTGTGCGCGCACACACACACACACACAGCAAAATTTGATCACCAGAGGCTTTGACCCAGTCAAAGCCTTTAATTTTCAAATCTTAATCTCCTAGAAAATGCAATAAAATAGATTTTTTTCTTTCCTTTGGAGAGAGCGGAATAGAGAGAGAGAAGCTTCCAAGAGAGACATCAATGGACTGCCTCCTGCACACCCCCTACTGGGGATTGAGCCTGCATCCAGGCATGTGCCTTGACTGGGAATTGAACCAGGGACTTCTTGGTTCATGGGTCAATGCTCAATCACTGAGCAACACTGCCGGGCAAGAGAAAATAGATTTTAAGAAACACCTAGTTCAAGCACAAATCAGATATCCAAATCCCTCTTGTAATATTATAGCAAACAGTTTTGTCTTTTCTCATTGGCGCCCTCCCAGGAGTCATTTGGTGGTAGGAAAGCACTTTTGTCCTGAGACCACACTTCAGCCACAGCTACTCCCCATTTTCTACGAATTGAACTTTTATGTAATATTTCACTTAAATAAATAAATGGTTCTGAAGATTAATTGGAGAAATAGCTGAATATTAATGATCAAGTGAAAAAAAAACACTTTAACTGTGGATAGTTACTATATTTAAGGGCATTCTTCCTTCTAATCAGGTGGAGTCTTCTTCTGGCCCCCTCCCACTGATTCTACTTCTATTCCAGAGGTATAAGGAACAACAGGTATACTCTTTCCTTCTCATGGCAGGTTTGTAATTGTTGCTATTTTTTCAAATATTTTGAAGAGTTGTTATCTTCCCCCAAAGAATCAGCTTTCAGCTTATTTTCCCCAGGCTCCTCCTTTTTTTTTTCAACCAGCACATACTTGTCTTACATGGAAGTTATGGGGAGGGGATGGATTTTATTTGGCAGATTTGCAATCTAGTTTTTCTACGATGCTATGTCCCAATATTTTATGTACTTAAATTTTTGTTCAGTATATTATCTATATACAGTAAACTACAAAAATCTTATTTGTACAGCTGTCTGACTTTTTACATAGACTATATACACTCATGATATCACCATCTGAATCAAGAGATAGAGCAATTCTATCATTCTAGGTATTTCTTAATGACTTTCTGGTCAATATACACCCTCTTTACCATGGGTAACCATTCTATTACCTATGCTGACATTTCATAGCAATGACATAATATAATTTTTCCTCATTTGTGTATGGTCTCTTTAGTTGAATATAATATTTTTTAAGTTTGTTCTAGATTATTAAAGCCTGGTGCTTACAATTGAATGGAAAGTGCAAGTGAATTCTGAAACATGCACAACAATGGTTAGCACTTCCTTTGCAGTGGGTAGGAGGCATCACTCAAATCTTTGCAGTTATGTAACATGAAGATGTGAAACTGTGTACTTATGAGGATCAGTAGTGTATGATAATAGATGTTAGGTACCAAACAAGAGGGTGACTTTCTCCCAGCCCCAAAAGATATTCAAAGGTGAGTCAAGAGATAAAAAGAAAAAAATAGTAAACCTTAATGTGCTTCCCCCCCAAAAAATTTGTCTTCTTGACCCATTAGCTAAAGACTTTGCCTTGGTCCCTCAGCTCCAGGGAATCTAGATCTCTCCTCATTTTTAATAGTCAGACCAGACTTTCCCTACTATTGAAACTTACAGTCTAAAAAGGGGTCAGAGGTTGGGTAGTATGTGATTATCATACTAAATCACACAGTCCCTTATCTGAATTTAACCAGGATTTCACATTTCTGTGTTTTAAGATTCTTTGACCTTTTTCTTTCACTGTCTATTAACCTGGGTCAGAATCTCAGAATTCTCATTAAACCCCATAGTTTGTTTTCCATCTGATGACTATTAGGTGTGACAGGTATGCAAATGACAGAGAGGATGGTATTCCATATCTTGCTTCCCTCCCCATTCTCCCTCCACCAATCTTTGTTAGAAGAACAACTTGAGCCAATATCCTCAAGGGACACTACTTCTACATAAGCCTCCTTCCATACTGCATAAAAGCCCTCAGCATTAAATGCTGCATTACCAAAGGATTTCCCACTATCCCAACCTAGTGTGGTCTTCTTAGCCCTGAAATTATAGCTTTGTTCCTGAGAGATTGTAGTTTATGATTTACTAACAATGTCTGTTAGTATTTTCTGTTAATTTCAATACCTGCAAGGATGGTCTTTTTAATTTCTTTTAATGTATGTCCTGGTTTTTAAGTTCCCTGATCTCTGCCCTCTAAGTGACCCATGACCTCCACTCTCCCTCAGCTACTAACTGTTATGGACATATTTTAGTATAGACCTTGTTGTCTGTAACTGAAAATATGTAACCCCACTTTCAAACATCCTACTCCTACTTTCCAGGTCACTGCCTATAGTTCACTGATTCCAATAATATTTGGGCCACACTAAAACCTAGAATTCATTGATCCCAATACATTTTCATAACCCTTACCCCAATTCTGTCCCCACTCCCATATTTCCCTATATAAACTATTTGGGACTACTCCTATCATTATACATTTTTGTTCTTATATATGCTCAACCACTATATTCTCCCCTCAATTGATATATTCCCTTGACAAAACCCAATCCCTTGTTAATCCAACTTTTGCTTACTCTGCATCTCTGTCAGTGCAGCTAAAAGTGGCTAGAGAAAAACTCATGACCATGTTGACAAATCTTCGTTTTAAATCCATGATTGCTAACATCAAATGGGACATTAGTGCTACCTAGTATTAGGCAATCACTATCTTGATTTTTCTTTACCACTACTTTATATCATTACTTTTCTCCTCATACTGCTGTACTTTCTGTATACTTGCTGTCAGGTCATAGACTTGCTTTTTATTTCAATGAGCAAACTAAGTGAATATGTGAAGAATGTCTGTATTTTCTAATTTCTACCCACCTACCTACACCCACCTACCTACACTTCATGCATGGGAGGGCATGTCCCTCAGCCTGGCCTGCACCCTCTCCAATCTGGGACATCCCTCTCACAATCTGGGACCGCTGGCTCCTAACTGCTTGCCTACCTACCTGCCTGATTAACCCTCACCACTTCTGTCTGCCAGCCTGATCACCCCCTAACTGCTCCCCTGCCAGCCTGATCACCCCCAACTGCCTTCCCCTGCCCTGACCCACTTCCTCCGCCGGGACCTGCCTCCTGCTCTGGGACCCATCTCCTCCGCGTGATGTGGAGATGCCGGGACCGGCCTCCTCTGCGCTATGCGGAGCTGCGGGAACCCCAGGCCTCACTGTGTGGAGCAGCTGCCAGGCCCCACCTCCGCTGTGCGTGCGGCCAGCTTGTGGCAACCATCTTTGTGGCAGCCATCTTTTGGTGGCCATCTTGTGATGACATCACATGCGAGGTCATGAGGACCACCTAGGCTTTTATTAGTATAGATATTTTCGTCACCTACTGAAGGGCATCGTTCTTGTTGCCATGTCTTGGCAATGATGAATAAAGCTGGTATAAATATTCATATGCAGGTTTTTGTGGGGATGTACATTTTAACTCCTTTGGTAAATGCCAAGGAGCACACTTGCTGGATCACAAGGTAAAACTGTGCTTAGCTCTGTAAGAAACTGCCAACTGTCTTTCAAAGTGGTTGCACCATTTTGCATTCCCACCAGCAATAAAGGAGATTTTGTGTTGTTCCACATTCTCTTTGGCATTTGGTACTGTCGGTGCATTGGGTTTTGGCCATTCTAATAATAGGTATATAGTCTTATATCATAGTTGTTTTAATTTACAATCCCCCAATAATATATCATGTTAAGCATAGAAGATAGATAGATAGATAGATGATAGATAGATTTTCCATCTGTATATCTTCTTTGGTGAGGTGTCTCTCTTACTTTTTAAATTTATATTTACTGTAATTTGCCAGAAATCCTGTTAGCTTTCATTACCAAAATGTATCTGAGATTGAACCACTACCACCTCCACCACAGTCTCCCTGGACTAAGCCATGGTCCTCTCTCACATGGATTATTATGTGACAAGAGTTTACTAACTGACCTTGCTGCTTTGTTCTTGACCCTCTATGGTCAAAGTGATCATTTTTAAAGTGAAGGGATTAAGAGAAAACAAACAAATTCAATAAATCCCTCATAGAAGCAGACAACAGCATGGTGATTACCAGAATGGAAGCGGGGTGGGGATAGGACTAGAAAGAGGTATAGGATGGATAACTGGTGATGGGAGGACACTTGACTTGGGATGGTGAACTCATAATACAATATACAGATTATGTGTTATAGAAGTGTACACCTGAAAACTATATAACTTTATTAACTAATATCACCCCAATTAATTAAATAAAAATATAATTAAAAAAGCTAAAAAGAAGTAACCATTCTAAAATAAAAAGTAGAATATGTAATTTCTCAATGCTCTAATATATTTTCTTATTTTTTCAGTCATCAAATTTTATGTAACTATCTGCTCTTGTATCTTTCTGACAGGATCTACTAATAATTTCTACATAATCACTCAACACTGGATACTTTAGTCACCTTGATAGTCCCTTAATATGACAAATAAAATTCCCAAGGTATTTGCCTATACTCTTTCCTCTGCTTGAAACCTCTTCTGCCATCCATATGGCTACTCCCACATCTCTTTCAGGGCTTTTATTAAATGTTTCCATTTCAGAGAGACCTGTATTACCACCTATTTAATAATGTAACACTCCTCCTTAGTACTCAATACTCCCTTTTCTAACTTTATTTTTCTTCATTGTACTTATGACTGTCAAATATAAAATATATCAGACATACTGATCTTTTCAGTTGTCAGATCCTTTAGGTATTAAGTTCAAGAAGATATGGGTTTTACAGTTATTTTTTTAAAACTCCATCTTTAGCACCAAGAAAAATCAATGTTTAGATCCACCAGCAATACCAGAGGGAGCCCTACTTCCCACAATCTCCTCAATAAACATTTTATCAATATGAGATCTTTACCAAGACAGACTTTGAAAAAAAGTATCAGCTTGTTTGATTTTACATTTCCCTTAACATGTGTCTTAACAAGCAAAATTTTATGTTAGGAGTCGATTATATTTTAAGTGAATTGTCAAGTATCCATATTCTTTTTAAAAAAAAAATTGATTTCAAAGAGGAAGGGAGAGGGAGAGAGAGATAGAAACATCAATGATGAGAGAGAATCATTAATAGGCTCCCTCCTGCATGCTCCCTACTGGGGATAGAGCCCACAACCTGGGCATGTGCTCTTGACAGAAATCGAACCTGGGACCCTTCAGTCCACAGGTTGACACTCTATCCATTGAGCCAAACCAGCTAGGACAAGTATCCATATTCTTTAAAAATAATTGTTTTTGATGTCCTTTCACTGATTTATATTGGATTTTATATTAAAATTGGGTTTTTATATGCTATGAGTTAAAAATATTTTATCAGTTTGTCATTTGAATTATATTAATGCATGAAATTTTATTTTTTAATTGAATTGATTTATATATTTAATACTTTGAGAGTTTTGAGTATTATTTACAAATTCCTATTCTGAGATCTAAAAATTCTTCCAAGTTGTCTTCTCATATTTTATGTTTTTTTTATTAACAATTAAATATCAGTTCCATCTGATTTATTTTAAGTAGGGTATCATGTTGGGATCCAAATTTATTTTTGCTTTAAATTGCTATACAACCAGGCCACTATCATATATTTTTTAAATTATATTTTTATTGTTTTCAGAGAGGAAGGGAGAGGGATAGAGAGATAGAAACATCAATGATGAGAGAGAATCATTGATTGGCTGCCTCCTGCATGTCCCCTTCTAGGGATCGAGCCCACAACCCAGGCATGTGCCCTTGACCAGAATCAAACCTGGGACCCTGTGTCTCTCCCTCTCCCTTCCACTCTCTCTAAAAATCAATGGAAAAATATCCTTAGGTGAGGATTAATAACATCAACAAAAAAAATGGTAGGTGAAGAATTGCTTCATATCCAGTATTCTAAAAGGGAACTTCTAACACATAAAAATATAGAAAGTGCTTACTCTGTGTCAATTAATCTGTTTTTTAATGCAGACTGACCATTTCCTCACCATGTACTTTTGAGTAAGTCCATAACCTCTTTGAATCTCTTTTATCACCTGTGAAATGAGGTTAAAGCTTTAATAACCTCATAACATTTGCTGTTTGGAATAAATTAGGTAATAAATCTCAGTAACTTGGCATATGGCACAGAGTAAGCATCAGCTACCATTATTAGTAATACTTTGGGCTTCCATTTTCACAGATAAGAAATGTGAGCAAGGACATAAAGGAAAAATACTATAAGCAATTTATTTCACTGTTCGCATAAATCAAGAGAATATTATACAGTTGGTCTTCATTATTTGTGAATTCCGTAGTTACAAGTTCATCTACTCAATAAAACTTCAATTATTCACGGTGATTTTGCATCATCTAAGATGGGAACATACATACGTGCATATGTGCTGTGGACAGTATGAATCACCCTCCTTCCTAGGGTCCAAAAGGCACTGTTCTGCTGTCAGCTCTCATACTGTGAGCAAGTGTCCTTTCTCTGGTCTATTTAGTGCCTCTGTTTTTGCATGTTTGTGCTTTTGGCTGGAGATTCGTCGTTTTCAGCGGGCCCTCAAACAGGGTGCTGAAGTGCTGTCTAGTGGTCCTAAGCACAAGAAGGCTGTGTTGTGCTTTGAGAGAAAACACAAGTATTAGATAAGCTTCCTTCAGTGAGGTGTTTGCTGTTGGCTGTGAGTTCAATGTTAGTGGAAGAACAATAGATACACCCAGAAAAAGGAAGAGGAATTTCATGGATCTCTATGAGTCTGCCCCAGAAAGTACTAAATTAGCATATCTATAGAGCAAGAGGAAGCTATGGGAAAGAGGTTAAATTTGTATATTGAGAAGATGCCAATAGATTTGAAAAAAAAATTTTCTTGTGAAGCTGAAAGTGTTAAGGGTCAAGTATCAGGGTTAAGAAAATGGCAAACCCTCCTTAGCAAGTATTTTATCATAAATAAATACTGCATATAATTAATAATTTATAAGAGATATGTTAAATATATTGGGTGGGCAAAAGCAGGTTTACAATGGTTTCTATGTAAAAGATATTCAGTGTATGATTATTACAATAGCTTTATAACTCTGTGTTTCACGTACTCACAACTACACACCTACTTTTGGCCCACCCTATATTATGTCAGGTATCTTTAAACAGAAACACATGTTGATCAGGCAATGGAAATGTTGTGACAAGAGGTTCATAGGAACCTAGCCTTATATTTGCCCTGGAGGCAATAGTTCAGTGTTCACAGTAACTTTATACAATACACTAATGTGAATTACAAGAATCATCTGTACTGAAAATTAATAAAAAATGCCCAATAACTATTGAGGCTACTCAAAAGATTCCTTTACTTTGTGTGACTTTTAGCAATTCGCCAGAGAAAACAACATAAACATTAAAAATGCTCCAACTCACCATTATGTCACACTCTAGTCATGTCACATCTCAGTAGATGTCCTGCCTGCTCCAAAGTAAACAATAGTCAGAAAATCAGTTCATCTAATCAGTCTAAGTATATTTCAAGACTCTTCTATTAATTAAGCACTGTGTTGGGTGCTTTGTACAAAAATCAATATGTTGTGGTTTGTGATATTAAGAATCAGCAAAATTGTTACTACAGTTGATGGTAGGGAATTTCAGTGTAATCTACTTATTTTTAATGAGAGGGAAAATATCTATATATATAAAAGCCTAATATGCAAAGTGTTCCCTCAGGAGTTCGACCCACCGAGAGTTCGATCACTTACTATGATGTACACTGATTACCAGGGGGCTGCTCAGAACTAAGGAAGGTCCCAGCTGGCAGCTGGCAGCCAGGGAAGGGAGGCCCCAGCCGGTAGCCGACAGCTGCTAGGGACCCTACCCATGCACGAATTTCATGCAGTGGGCCTCCAGTCAGTAATATAAAAGCAAATATAGAGGCTATCACAAAGAGCCATGTTAACTATTGAGTTTCCTAATAGTGCATCATTGATGAACTTTTTGTGTTTGTGTGTTTTTGTTTTTCCCATAGAAAGGGTCAACTTCTATTTGAGATTGTTTTAATCTATTGATGACTTTAACTTTATAATTTATTTTACTTTAAAAGAAGAGTGTGTATTGGTCTTTTTTTCTTTTTGTAAACTGTACTATGTTGAATGTAGAAAGTTTTTGAATATGAAATGTGAAGAGAGAATAATCACCGGTAATGATTTATATATATTAATAAAATAAATATACAAGTAATACCATGCAGAATTTGTCTTTCCCTGAATGGCTTGCTTCACTTAGCATAACGTCCTCAAGTCCTATCCATGTTGTCACAAAAGGAAATGGATTTTCTTCTTTCTCATGGCCAAATAATATTCCATAGTATGTATGTATGTATTCATGTCTATTATAGCTTCTTTATCCATTCATCCATTGATAGACACTTAGATTTTTTTCATATCTTGACTATTGTGAATAATGCTGCAGTGAACAAGGAAGTGTATATATCTCTTTGAGATCCTCTTTTCACTTCCTTCAGATATATACCACCAATTGGGATTGTTGGATCATAGGGTAGTTCTATTTTTAATATTTTTAGGAACCTCCATGCTCTTTTTCATAGTAGCTGCACCAGTTTACATTCTAACCAACAAGTGAATGCCAACACTCATCATGTCTTGTCTTTTTATGATAGCTATTCTAACAGGTATGAGGTAATATCTCATTGTGGTTTTGATTTGCATTTCCCTGATGATTAGTGATTTTGGATATCTTTTCATGTACCTGTTAAACATCTGTCTGTTTTCTTGCAAAAATGTCTATTCAGTTTCCCTGCCCATATTTTTAATAATAACTCCTTGTCACATACTTAATTTGCAAACATTTTTCTCCCATTTCATCAGCTGCCTTTTCATTTTGTTGATGTTTCATTTGCAGTGCAAAATCCTCTTAGTTTGATGCAGTTTTTTTGTTTACTTTTGCTTCTGTTCCCTTGCTCTTGATCTCAAGTTAAAAAAAAAAAAAAATCATTGCCAAGATCAATGTCAAGGAACTTATCTCCTTTGTTTTCTTCTAAGCGTTTTATAGTTTTGGTTTTAAATTTAACTCACTAATCAATTATTGCTGTGTGTTTTTTAAATGTTTGAGTACATAGATGATTTTGGCAGTTATGTGGAAAGCAGGCTTTTGAGGGACAAAACCATTTTGAAGCCTGGCTCAGGAATTAGGGCAAGAAACAGAAAGAGACAACCACTGGTGAGAACTATTTTATGTAAATGAAAGTCTTTAAGACTAACACACTTTATCTGAGTGCTTGGGTATAATTTGTGAAATGTTAAATGATTGATTGTTTAGGTTTATGACTTCTCAGTTCAAGCAATCTTTTATTCTTTAAGTGATCTAATAGTCTACGTTCCCTGAGAAGACAAACTGAAGAAAACACTATTTGTCAGCCCAAATGTTGGCAATATAAAGAGTGAGCTATTTATTGTGCTACTTCATGATTCCCTCCTTTTCAGCTCTGTTGCTACCTATAATTATCTAAGGCAAGACTGTGGTCATGTCCCTGACACACTGTCTAGAAACTTGAAGAAGTGCAAATGACTTTTTGTAAATTGGTTGTTTGGGAGCTGGAAAGTCTGCTTTAGAAGTTGAGAAATCTGTTTTACAACATATGGTTTGCTACGTTGTAAACCACATGTCGTAAAATAAAGATATATTTATTCCTTAGACCTTGCTGTTTCTGGGGAAGAAGACTAAGTACAGTACCTGGGGCTGTAATATTTTTTGCAAAGTTGCTGTGCAATGGAATAATTTGTATGTCCTAGGAGAACAACAATAAGAAAAATCTGATTATAAAGGTATGAAAAAGAATATACTAATCTAATAAGCTAGTCCATACAATTTTCAGCTAGTTAGAGAAATTAGGCAGAAAAAAAACACCCAAACTCTCCACCCCCATCCTCCCTAATCCACTACCATCAGCAAATTGAATCTTCAAGAACTTCTATGTACTTCTGAACTTATTCATTAGGAGAGTCTTAGAACAAGGACACATAATGTAATACCTTAATCAATAAAGAAAAAAAAATTGAAGTAAGGGCACCAATAATCCATCTTCCTAACCTTTATCCTTGGTCCCAAGCCAGGATACTCTTGGATGTCCTAGATTCTGACTACAAGCTAGATGTGGTTGAGAACTGAGCCATGGCTGCAACTCTGCCATTGGGCTGCCAATTTAGGAAAAAGACAGCAAGTTGAGTCAGTCATAAAACATCACTCAAATGAGCACTGTGCAAACCAACCACCCCCCGCCCCCCCCCCCCCCCAACCAGGGCACAGTTCCCTGGTAGAAATTATTGACCCATTTGAGATATTAGAAGTCAAAGTCAGAACCTCCTGTTCACTGGTTCCTCTCCACTCAAGTAGCAACACCCATAGCTAGAACTCATTTTAATTGGCTCATTCAGTGTTTGTAAACTGTACTAACCCATTCAAAGAAGGTTTCTATTTCTAAGTAGTTTAAATGATGTATCTTGCCTAGTGACTTTCAGTTTAGCAGGAGAATTTAAATAAAAGAAAAACTACAGATAAGAATAAATTGCATACCATTATTTATTCAAAATAGTACATTCTAAATCTAAATACATTCAGGTATCTTAGGTTTCACACTTGCCAGAGAAGTACTATGACATTGTAGTTTTAACTTACACTTCCATGATTAATAATCAACTTAAAAATTATTTTACATGTTCATTGGCTATCCATATATTCCCTTTTGTAAATGCCTCTTCGCTCCAGTGCCCATTGTTTTACTGCATTTTCTGCAGAAATCCACACAAGGTTTTTAAGCTGGGATATAATAGTGATTAATTAGGAAGGTGATTTATTTCCAAGTGGAGTATGTCAGAGCTGCAGCAGTTCAGAGTGCCCAGAGCTATCACATTGTTCACAGCTTCCGTTCACCACTTTGTAACTTACCTGACTATTCATAAGAGCTGGGAAGCAAATGGTGAAGATACGTAGTTGTGAGAAAGTAAGTCCATCCTACTGTTACTAACTGTTGTGCCAGAAGATAGAAATTAACATCTTCCAACCTCGCCTCCCTCCAATTCATCTTGAGATGTTCCTGCTTTCTTCCCCCTTTATAAAATAATTTTTGCTGAGAGCTAAGTATACCTCGCTTCTTTTTTTTTTTATTAGTGAATTGTGAATTATTTGAAAGTATGGGTATGTTTTCTCTCTCTTCCTCATTAACCATAGAAGAGCTGGTGAATAGTGTTTTTTGGTCACTAAAAGTGTAACAACAAATTTTAGAAAAAGAGATGAAGAAGGCTAAGTACATGCTTAGTATTGCTGTTTTCATGTGTTCACTAAATCAGCAAAAGCTTATTGAGTGCCTGCCATATGTCAAGTGAACTTGGCAGTGGGATATAAAATAAGACATTATCCCTACCCTCAAGTTCAATGTAGAAGACATTAAGTAAGTCAAAATTGCAATATGGTATGAAACACCCTATTATAATAAAAACAAAAACAACAGGAGTAATAATAGACATTTGAATTTGTATGTATAAGGAATTTATCCACACTTATAGATGCTTGACATACATAATCTCATTTTATCCTAAAACTATGCTGGAGAAGTAAACATATCTTCAGTCCCATTGGTATTATTTTTCTCACCAATATCATCTTGCCTGCAGTGGCATTTTTTAAATTCCCTCTTTCAGCACATACTGAGCACACACTATTTTTGTTCTCTACACTAAGTCTTGGAAACATAAAATGAGTGGAACCTAGTCTTAAACTTGGGGAATCTTACAGTTCTGAGGAAGAGAAAAAATATGAATAAATTATGCCAACATAACGCTGAATGTGCTGTACATAGCGGCATAAAAAGGAGGCTATACGGCAAAGGACAAATCCATGGTTCAAAGAGCAGGAAAGGTCTTCCAGCAAAGAACATATCTGAGACACTATTTCACAGAAATGGTATTTCTGCCCCACCTGCCTATGGTGTCCCTACTTTGGCCCCCATAGAGTTATTGCTTTAAGTGTCAATCTCCCACTTATACCCTGTGCTAAACTGCTGTACTTAATCAAGTGTCACTCTGTGGAGCTGTGTGGCTTTGCAGGTTAGGAGGATTTGTAGTTATAAATTTAATGCAACTTGTTAAGTAGCCACTGTATTTGGCATCTGTTGTAGGTCTAAATTTTACATTTCCCCAAAGTTAGAGCTGGGGTAAAAGAACAATATGTATAAAAACTCAGTGTTGGTGTACCTGGCATAAAACTGGCAGGGAATAAGCCTAATGATTGTAATAAATATATTTTAAAAGCATAATATAAATGTAAATGATAGTTTTATGAAGTAAATGGAGATACTAATGCATTTATGGCCAGTGTCAAGAGTTCAATGAAAATGGTCCTATATATCGTGCTGTATTGAGTTCAGAAAGCCTTAGAAGTAATTTTTGTAGATTTTTCTTGATAAAAACCAGGGAAAATATATACTGCTTAATGTGGGTCAGAGCCTACATTTTATGTAAAGTGCACATACTATTTTATGACCAGGACTAAGGATAAATACATATGTCAAGATTTTTAGAAAGAAATGCATTTTATTTTAAAGGCAAGCTTAGCCTTAGGAAAAGGTTTTATTTCAAAGGCTCATATTGCAAATTAGTTATTTTGAAATAACATCATAACTTATAACGATACTATTATAAATGATGGTATTTTAAAGAAATAATACCCAATGCTAAGGTCCATTATTTCTCACCATCTCCAACTCACTTCCATATTTCACTGAATTACTGCAATACCTTCACAATTTAACTTCTTTATTCTACAACTAGAGGCCCGGTGCACGAAATTCGTGCACGGAGGGGTGTTGTCCCTCAGCCCAGCCTGTACCCTCTCCAATCTGGGACCCCTCAAGGGATGTCCGACTGCCCAAGGATCGGGCCTAAACGGGCAGTCGGACATCCCTCTCACAATCCAGGACTGCTGGCTCCCAACTGCTTGCCTGCCTGCCTTCCTGATTGCCCCTAACCGCTTTTGCCTGCCAGCATGATCACCCCCTAGCCACTCTGCTGCCAGCCTGTTTGCCCCCAACTTCCCTCCTCTGCCGGCCTGGTTACCCCTAACTGCCCTCTCCTGCAGGGTTGATCACCTCCAACTGCCCTCCCTTGAAGGCCTGGTCCTTCTCAACTGCCCTCCCTTGCAGGCCGGGTGCCTCCCAACTGCCCTCTCCTGCTGGCCATCTTGTATCCACATGGGGGCAGGATCTTTGACCACATGGGGCAGCTATATTGTGTGTTGCAGTGATGATCAATCTGCATATTACTCTTTTATTAGATAGGATAGAGGCCTGGTACAGGGGTGGGGGCCAGCTGGTTTGCCCTGAAGGGTGTCCCTGATCAGGGTGGGGTACCCTTGGGGCGTGGGGTGGCCTGAGTGAGGGACCTGTGGTGGTTTGCAGGCGGGCCATGCCCCCTGGCAACCCAAGGGGAGGCCCTGGTATCTGGAATTTATTTTCCTTCTACAATTGAAACTTTGTAGCCTGGAGCAGAGCCAAGCCTGGGGCTCCCTCTGAGGCCCTCAGCCATTTGTGTTGGGGTTATAATTGAAACTTTGTTGCCTTAGCGGGTGGGCCCGGCCAGGGTGTGTGGAAAGCTTTGCTTCCCCTGTTGCCGGCGGCAACCCTGGCCTGCTCTCTCAAGCTCCATTCTGCTGCCATTCTGTTTGAATTTGTTTACCTTCTATAATTGAAACTTTGTAGCTTGAGTGGAGGCTTAGGCCTGCAACGGCTGGCAGAAAGCTTGGCTTCCTCTGTTACCTAGGAAACCTTGCTCTCTGTGGCTGTAGCCATCTTGGTTTGGGTTAATTTGCATACTCGCTCTGATTGGATGGTGGGTGTGGCTTGTGGGTGTG
The DNA here is from genome assembly GCF_027574615.1 of Eptesicus fuscus. Lineage (NCBI taxonomy): Eukaryota > Metazoa > Chordata > Mammalia > Chiroptera > Vespertilionidae > Eptesicus > Eptesicus fuscus. The sequence continues at coordinate 37,143,734 of NC_072478.1, read as the reverse complement.
TCAGAGGTATGGTCAATTTGCATATTTTTCTATTATTAGATAGGATTTGAGCCCCCTCCATGTGTGCAGGAGCCAAATGATATGTCTAACACAGTCATCAGACCATACCAGCCCTGCTTATAACTCCAATAGCTTCCTGTTGTTATAAGATTAAAGAGGAAAGACTGGCCATTACCTGTGACTTCCTTGCCTTCCTCTCCAACTTCATTCCACCCCTCTCCATCACTGGGTATAGTATCTGCTGTGTTGGCCTCCTATTTGTCTATTGGACAAACCAATTCATTCTAAACTTTCCAATCAGTTTGCCTGGAATACCCTTCGCTGAGATATCATCATGACTGTATTTTTTTTTAATGGTTCAAGTCCTAATTTAAATGTTATCTTCTCACAGACACTGTTGCTAGCGAAAATAGATTCCATTCTCTTTTGGGTTATTCTTTTTTTTAATCTTTTACCTACTATGTGTCAGTCCCTGAAACTTGCTATATTTATTTGTTTGTTTTTCTTATTGTTTGTCTTTCCCTCTGATAATGTACATTATACATTGGGGACTTGACCACATTCCAAGTGCCCAGACTATGCTTGGCATATAGTAAGCACTCAGTGAAGGTCTGCAGCAGATTCTAAAGTCAGGTCACTACTCTCTATTGACAATATTAAATCATCTAGCAAGCATAATGTCTAGGAAGATATCTCGTGGTGATTTAGTCAGTGTTGCCTGTTCCATTTTATGTATTTAAATATTGCCCTTTTGGCAATGTACACAGAGCTCTTACTCTAATCTACACTAATAAAAGAGAAAGATGCAAATTGACTATACCTTCGTGACACCCACCAGCCAATCAGGAGTGAGTATGCAAATTAACCCAACAAAGATGGTGGGATAATTTGCATACACAGGTGTCAAGCGGCCCGGGAGGGATGCTTGTGTTGTTGCCACGGCGAAGATGCAGGCGTTCTGCACCATCCCAGCTGCTCCGGGCCTCTGGGCAGCATGGGAAGATGGAAAGGTGGCTTCAGCCCAAGCGAAGGCAGTGCTGGCAGCCAGGGGAAGGAAGGCCCATTCTTGCACGAATCTTTGTGCATCGAGCTTCTAGTATAAGTATAGTAGACACAGTTTGCTAATTCAGTTTGTTTCCTTTTATTTTAATGATACTGGGAAATGTGGTGAAGAATTTAACTAAGAATCTATGTCTTTCACAGAGCAGTCATTAATTCAAAACAAATGTTCATATATTAAAATATTTACAATAGTCCCTGGCTCTTAGAGCAGGCCACAAAGTTCTATTTAATTTTTATAGGCAAGGCCCTGAGATCTCTGTGTGGACTAGCTCAAGGATCAGAGAGAGTTTGGGTATCTGACACTTTAACTTATGAAGGTGTAAGGTGGGTCAAAGACTCCGAAACCACTGTGTCTTGGGGAAGTAGTCAAACAGAGGATAGCATATAATTATATCTTATATATTAACTATCATGTCATATGTGCATATAATATTAACATAATTATCATACAACTTAAAAAAGTCATCAACAATAAACTTAAAAACATGTAAGCATAAGTCTTTTGGATTCAGAGTACTACAGAACTAAATCTGCAGACATGTGCTATGAATACATGAATGGCTGATATGATAGTCCACGTGTCCACAGATGCAATTAGATTACAATGCTGTAGCAGCTACACTAACAGACCATGATTGCGGAGGAAGGGGGAGACTGAAAAGTCTATCATTACAAAAGATAAATCCATAAATATAATTATATTAAAAAATACATGTTTGTAGTGTGAAGGTAAAAAAATAAAACAACAAAAAGAAATAAAATAAAAAGACCAGATCAGTTGAATATCCAAGTTCTACCCTCAACTCTGCCCCTAATAAGCTATGTTTCCAGGGATATATCACCAACTCTCTGGACCTCAGTGCTCTGTACTCTAAGATGTAAAGTCTGAACTGTATATTTTATAAGTTTCCTAACAAAAAAAGTTGATGTTTTGTGTTACCAAGGAGAATCTTTGGATTATTAATACCTTCTGCCAGTAAAACAAAATTATTCTCTAAATTTAGGATAATCAGATAATGCTACTCATGAGTTTTGAAAATAGGTGGGTATATTTCTCTAAATAACTAAACTTGTTGTTTTAAATATAACAGGCTTCATTAAATAAGTTCTCTGGAGAAAATGATTTGTAATACATACAATGTAGTTACTGATGAGTAGTGATTTCTGATGGGTTAGTGCAAATATTGTCTCTAAGATGTTATATGTGTAAATGTGTACTCTATTATCTTTGTTAATAAAGGCCAAAATTTATAGAAGCAAAAGGATACAATGAAAGGCATTGACAGCTAAATTTTCCTCAGAAATGAGATGATTATGTAATGTGAGATATGGGGCCATTAGCACTATCAAATCACTACCTCTTATGAATGCTAATCTACCTAATGAAGACATGTCTGTAGTTGACAAACATAAAATTACTCTAGAAAGAAGACAGAGTTGAAAAAGAAATGTATAAGAAAGATTGGACTTTTTATTAACAAAGTACTGTGCTTGAAATAGTGATTATTTTAGCTCTAAATAGTGTAAGCGACTCTCCTTGGAGACATTAGTAGTTTTAAGGCTGATTTATTGAGAGTTACTGCTAATAAAATGAGTTTTTTAAATGACACCCCCACAGTTGACTCAAAAGGAAAGGAAACGAGATGCACATACAACTCTGATGAACAAGTACTTAGAGTCTACTTAATCCCCTTGCCTGACTACTTTTTGCCATTTAAACTCATCACAAACTGAGCAAAAGGTCATGATTAAATTTTGAAAAGTTTTCATCATTGGAAGGGGAAGGCATCAGAATGATACGCCATGATTTAATGCCTCAGTAAAAGGCAATGTTTACCAGTAACATAACATTTTAAACGTGCAAGATTTAGCTCAGATTGGTGAAATACCTCGTTAGACTTGGCAACTTACTAAGTATCCCTGGTATGGACTCTGCTCCTTTCACCACCTTGTTTCAAAGGACACAGTATTTCACTTTGCCCCCCTCCAAAAAAAAAAAAAAAAGATAAAAATTCCTTCCTATGGTTATTTTTCAGAAAAACCAGTACTTTTCTATGGCTTTCCTAACTTTTAAGAGAGAACCAATGAAAAGTCATCACATAAAGTACATTCAGTATGAATATTTTGGCTAATAAGGTCAGAGTTGCTGCTTAGTTTACCTGCCAGGCCTCATGGGCACCACTCTAAGAGAGAGAGGTCAAACCAAACTCCAGGCCCACAAGGGCTCGTACTGTTTTCAGCTGCCTTGTGTGGGCCCCGGCTTCTCAGATCACTGTCCACCTGCAGTGACTGGACGCTATCTACAAGCATAGAGAGCTCTTTCTCTCATATATTCGAACTCTCCAAATTTCTTTTTTCACTCTGAGGACTCTTGTCTTTGCAATGAGCTAAACTGCAATGTCACGTTCAGGAGAGTTTTTGCTGTGCCAGATGAATGATTTTACCTGTGCCGGTCCATCAGCACAGGTGCTTACTGAAAATAACATAATACCGGGTGGGGCAAAAGTAGGTTTACAGTGATCTCTATAGAAAATAATACATTAATTAAGAAATAATAATACAAGAATAAACTCTGTGTTTCACGTCCTCACAACTCTAAGCCTACTTTCGCCCACCCTGTATTTAGTGTATCAGGCACTCTCTAGGTTGCAGGCTTCATGAGCTTTGGACTCTATCTTGTGCATTGCCAAGTCGCTAAAACTCTGTACAGTAACTTGGTGACTGGTTGAATGAATTGGAATTGTATGTGTAATGTAAAGGGGAAAGAAAAAAGGAAAAGTTGAGGAGCTGTGGGTTTTTTTCAGACTCGTAAATAATATTTAGGATTTGAGGAGGCAAAAATGTAGAGTCAGGGTACTCCAATAAGGAAAGCACCTTAACCAAGGACAATACAGGAAGGTTTGGGGAGCAGCCCAATGGACCTGTTTTGTGAAGGTGAGTAATCGTGTCTACATCCCATTTACAAAGTTTTAGGGCTGACCATACCCACCAGTCTTGCTGTACTATTTATTGTGCTGTATTTGCTCGAGAAATCTAAAACCTTTTGTAGTTACAGTTAGTGTTTTTTTCTTATGGTTTGCTTTATATTTATATTTATACCTTTTAGTCAGGGAGATAAATAATGAGAGCTGTTTTACAAAAAAAAAAAAAAAACACACACAAAAAAATAAAAACAGAAGAGCTTAAAAGGATTGTAAGTGCAGCTATTGATTGAAATGGAAAAATGAGTGTAAAATAAAATTTATTGTTTTTCATAGAGCAGGTGGGAGAAAAATAAAATAAAATGGGGGAAAACAACCAAACTTCTCAAGGTAGTGCAAGACTCTAATAAAAAATTAACATACTCAGGAAGAGAGAGGAAAATAAATCCCTGAGAAAGGAAGGCTAGTAGGCAGACATTTTAAAGAATGTGGCAGGGTTATTTACAAATGTAATGTAAAGTTGGTATGTAGACAGCATAAAAACAAGTGGAATACATTTTGAACAAAGGCAAGAAATCCATAATGCTGTGTGAATGTATGTGCCTATTTCATTCATCTCTTCATTTCTTCACCCACTCTGTGCCATGCACTGTACTAGCTCATAAGGACATAGCAGGCAGAGATGGTCCTTGATCACAAGCTCTTCCTTCCTCTCATGAGCATAGACACACACTACATAAGTAATGATGCAATGAACTATTCAATTACAGTGGGACAACAGCTGTGAAGGAGAATTATAAGGTGCTATTGGATTGTTTAACTGAAAGACCCTAACTTAGTCAACAAAATTGGGAAATGCTTCTCTTAAGAGATGACATTTTAATATGCAAGCAATCTGTGGATGACTATTTCCTAATTGTTGCATTGAGGATCCTCTGATAAATCCTATCCTACTATTTTGTTTAATTTTTTACATGTAAAGGTATTTGTATGTAGAGGCATCAGAATTACGAAAGGTATTTGCATTTCGAGGCATCAGAATTATAAAAACAATACTTGTTTATATTTTCCCTACCAAGATTCTTGTCTTAAACTTATTTTTAGTGTGATTCTTGACATCTTTTTGCTGTTATTAAGCATTCAACATTCTGACAGTGTTTCGGTGGTGGATGACTCTCTCAACATCTCCGTGCAATGGGGATGCAGCACTAAAAGTAATAGCACTTGGTATTTAATCAGCTGAATGATTTTTTTATTGTATATGTTTTTACACTCGATGTTCTTTTCTAGCTAAATTAGGTAGGAGTCTTGGCATAAATGTAAAGAGCCAATTAAAAGTAATAATGTCAATGGTGCCATTCAAGTATCTGAAATATATTTCTAATTAAAACAGAATTTCATATACAAAAATAATTTTACACATTTGGTATTTGTTACATATTTTTTTCCTGAATTTAAGAAAACCATAATAAGGACTGTTGATACAAATATATATCTTCCTATTTGTATCAAAAGACGCCAAGGATTAATCCATAACTGAAACAAGATCAGGACACTACATCCTAACAAGCATTTATTTTGAGAGGCATAAAGTATAAATTAACTTAGAATTTACTTTTTGAAAGTATATGAAAGTAAGGTGATAGTTGAATTTCATAACATGATTCTATAAACTTCTAGTAATTTAAAACCGCTGTTATAGCAGTGGTAAAGTTTTAATTTCTGGGAAAGTCAATACCTAACTAATGAAATAATATATTTTTATTTACTTTTCTTTTTTGTAGTCTTACACAGCATGATTTTCAGTTTGGCTGGAGTTGACAGGTACAGCACAGTGTTAATTGAGGTTTATTGAATACAAAGAATAGGAATAAACGTAGGTGCTTTGTGAAAGCATTGACCTTTGCTTTCCATTGTACACTTCTTTCACATTAAAAAACACACGCTATTGTTAAATGAAGCCTGTATTCATAAGTATCATTGATTTATCCATTGGTACTTTTGAAGAAAAATCAAGCTTTTTTCACCTCACAGGAGCTTAGATTAGAAGAGGCACTGTTTTCAAAATGTTAACAAAGCCAGTAGGAAATCCAAATAACATTATCTTAGGTAATTTTCATTTAAAATTTGCCTGTGAGCTTTTAGATAACCAGCATCTCAGAAGTAGCACATCTATTGTCTGTTTTCTTTGCTTTTCCCCATTTCAGTATGTTTCTAGACCTCCTCCAAAAGGTCATGAATCTTATGAAATTTGCATTTACATTTCACTTCGTTGCAAATTGCACTAGTGTTCCTTAGTAACGGCGTAGTTGATTTTAGCTTAGTAACTTTTCTTTGTGCTATTAATTGTTTGGGAGAATGTCCAGAAATCAGTGGGCCTGCTCTGTCACTAAAATATATATTTGCCAATACAATGGACTCTTAGGGCATGCAAATTTGAAAGAGATGCACTGGAATAATAAACATTATTTCTACACTAGGGAGAAGGAAAGTTTAGCAATATAAAAGACAAAGGGTAAAAAGAGTCAAAGCCAGTAGACTTCAGGCTACAGTTGGACTGAATCACACTTATAAAGTGTGCTAAAACCACTAACATGACTGTATCATTAGCTATTGCTCAAGAACCTCAACATTTCATAGTTTAAAACACCATCATTTGTTTAGTGTATATGAAATCATTAGCTAAGAAATAAAAGAAATCTATTATATCTATTTATATGTCTTATACAAATATCTTCCTATGTCAGTCCTGCATTTCACGGTGTAACTTGAGACCATTGTGATGTCCATAAAGTGTTAGGTTGTAAAGCACACAGGAAGCATGAAAGGAATTAGAGTTAGGAAAAGAACATTGGAGCAAGGACTGTCAGGGAAAAGTCACTGAGGAGCTGGGGCTGGCATTGGATCTTGAAAGTTCTTAGTAGTTGTGCTAATTATCAAATTGGTGCCTCTGTTCCAAGCCTACCTTCCTAAACTTGGCTTCAAGATGTTGGAGTTGGGACTCCGCAAATCCATTTTTCCTTCGCATTTGGTTCCCTGTCAGACTCTAATAAGGGGCCACTAGAGGGAGACTAGAAGCCTCAGAAGGAAGAAGAGATTTGCTCTCCAAAAATGACAAAACTTGGATGGACCTGGAGAGTGTTATGCTAAGTGAAATAAGCCAGAGACAGACGTATACCATATGATTTCACGTATTGTAGAATCTAATGAACAAAATGAACTGACAAGCAAAACAGAAACAGACTCATAGATTCAGAGAACAGCCTGATCCGAGGAGAGGAGGTGTTGTTGGGCTGGGTGAAAAGGTAAAGGGATTAAGCAAAACAAAAACAAAAATAAACAAACAAACAAAAAACCCTCATAGACACAAGTATGCTGTTTACCAGAGGAAAAGGGAGGTGGGAGAGGTAGGAGAGGGTAAAGGGGGGAACAATGGAAGACATATATTGAAAGTATAGACATAAAGGTAGACAACCTTAGAAGTCAGGCTGAGTTGCTGCTTGACAAACACTGCCACTATGTTATAGTAAAGAAATGTTAGAAATTTCAGTTTATATGGATACTAACTTAAGGATGATCACAAACAAGTCACCATTTCGATTTTATAGAACAGACAGACTATAATTGGTGATTCTGTAATGCTTGCTTAAATTTAAATTGCTTATCATATAGTCTATTTTTCTTTCTCCAAAAAATAAATTTTATGATAACAACAACAACGCCTAATTCAACCCCAATTTGTAAATTTCAATGGAGCACTATGAATGGTGGACTGGTGATCACAAGCTAATGGGGTACCTGCTAGAGGATGAGAAAAGCTGAAAGCTGAACTGACTACTATTGTCAGACTTTGAAAAGGCTCACCCTCAAGAAATGTAGTGTCGCTGCAAAATAGTGGAGAATGGTGTCTGTTTTTAAAAAGATGTCAGGCAATAATGAGGATCGCTCTATTTAAAGAGTTGTGAAGGTGTCAGGACCACAGAGAGACTTAGGTATAACACAGTGCCAGGCACATGAAAAATAATAGCTCACATTTAGTAAGTATATACTATGTGCCAGGCAATATGCTAAGTGTACTGTGTGTTATATTTAATTCAGTCATCATGATAACCCTATGAGAGAGGTGGTAATGTGTCCCCCATGTCACAGAGAGGAAAAAGAGGCTATGAGATTTAGTAATGTCTGCATTAAAAACCACAGACTCCAGAGCTCACGCTTAGCTAGTGTGCCTTTATTGACACCTACTGAAAAACTAATGGAATGAGCACATGCAGAAAGAGAAGTCTTGTTCTCCCCTTACGTAATGTATGTTTTATATTTTTTCCATAAATATTGAGCACACCATAGCACAATCTACTCGAAAACAAAGACAAGTAATACTCAAAATACAAAGGACTTTCAAAATCAATTAAAGCCCTGAAACTAGGCAAGAACAGGCCATCAATAGTGCCAATATAGTGCCTTCACTTTTGATAAATAGCACCACACAAAGTCTTGTGAGACATTTGGATTTTGAGACCCATGCTTTGATACTAGTCTAGGGAAAGTCTTACTATTTACAAAAAGCAAATATATATATGTGTTATATTGCTTCTTACAATTAATCATACAAAAGGATTCTACTCCTTAATTGGAACTACTGATTTCACAAATCAGGTCAATCTAAAAATCAAAACATTTCTATACATGAGATATAACACTCACATATTCATCTGCATGAGCCTGCACACACATAAACACTCACACACACATGCACAGATTCATAGGGCGTTAGAGATTAAAAGTACCACTAGAACCCTCTAGTCCATCTCCCCCAGTTTTGCATATCTCAACTGCTAGTTCATAGCTCTGGCCAGTATTCAGATGGTATGCACCGCTTTGGACATACCTGTTAATAACTTCAGAGGCAGCTAGTAAATAACCACAGCCATTCCCTTTAGTCTCCTGAGGGTCTCCAACTCTACCTTGCAACTAAGTTCCCATAGTTTTTACTCCAAGATGCCTGAATTCAGCAATGAAAGAGTGAACTCATGGTACAGCAGGAGGCCCCTTGGACACTGCTCCTGCACACAGGTTCAGCAATATTTTTCATGACACTTCTAGATAAGGTTTAACTGGAACCCAGGTTTCTAATCCTACATTCGAGTTCCTCCTTGTTTGAATTTTTGCCTTAAAAGTTAGTATGTTATTGAATTCAAATAGAGTTCTTTATCTGTGCTACAGAACACTAGCCCCGTGGTCGGCAAACTGCGGCTTGCGAGCCACATGCGGCTCTTTGGCCCCTTGAGTGTGGCTCTTCCACAAAATACCACGGCCTAGGCGAGTCTATTTTGAAGAAGTGGCATTAGAAGAAGTTTAAGTTTAAAAAATTTGGCTCTCAAACGAAATTTCAGTCGTTGTACTGTTGATATTTGGCTCTGTTGACTAATGAGTTTGCCGACCACTGCACTAGCCTTAGATATTTAAAAGTAATATTTGTTTCTCCCATAGGTACTTAATAATTTTAATTTTTTAAATTTTATGTATTGATTTTAGAGAGAGAGAAAGGAAGAGAGAGAAACATTGATTTGGTGTCCCATCTATATATGCATTAATTGGTTGATTCTTGTATGTGCCCTGACTGGTGATTGAACCCACAACCTTCATGTATTAGGATGATGCTCTAACCAACTGAGCTACCCAGCCAGGGCTAATTCTTTTTAACTTAGTCTTTTATGTTAGAACATTTTCTCTGCTTCATTGCAGAGTTTATTGATGTCACTGTAATTCCAATGGTCTTCTATTTCACATTATTTTTCTCTTTAAATGTTTTATCTCCCCTTCTGTATTTCTTAACTGTAGGTCTTTCTTTTCTTTAATCTTTATGACAGTTTTTCCCCCTAAAAACCATGTGATGATCTGAAAATTATACATTATAGTCATAGCTGAATGACTTGCATGTCTAAAGAATTTTTCATTCTCTGTATATTATTTCAGATATTTATTGAAACTAAAAATTTAACTAACAGTGATTCAAGAAGAATTAACTTGACATATAATGATAAAGTGTTTTTAAGAGCTTACTATTTATGATGGCCTGTTTTTAGGCGCATTCATACAGTTTTCAAAAATGATGAAAATAGCCTAAATGTATCTTGCATCATTTATTTTTGCATCACTCATTTACTTAGTCAAAAAAACCCTAGTTTTTCCTTTACTCTCTCCCAAACCAACCAATGTATCATTCAAACTTTTAGGAAAATAGAGAAGTAGAGGTAAAGAAAGTCAGTGCTGGTCCATCTAATAACATTTATGTTAGTAGACTAAATATTCAAAGTTGAAAGTCATGAAGATACCTTGTCTCGATATCTGCATTTGACAACTATGTCTTACAATGGTTATTCATATTCTGCCTCCAAGTACAATGTGTGGAGAGGATTTCCCACACCAAGCTCTTCTCTGACACCAGCTAGGCATCTTAGGATGCAAGTCGAATCTGACACTATTTACCTGGAGATGGCATTAGATTCCACAGGTTAAGGCCTCAGTCCTATAAGCCCCCCACTTCAGATGCCAATCTCAAGTCCAGGTTGTTAGCTGTGCTTTTGACTTACTGGCTATAAACCAGATGTTCCCAGGACCCCTCCCCTGCATTTAATTAATTTTCTAGAGCAGCTCACAAAACTCAGAGAAACATTTTACTTACTATATAATCGGTTTACTATAAAAGATTATAACTCAGTAACTGCCAGATGGAAGAGATGCATAGGCAAGATATGTGTGGAGTTTCTATGCTTTCACCAGGGTGCTATTCTCCCAGAATCTCTACATATTCAAAAACCTGGAAACTCTTCAAATCCCATCCTTTCTGGTTTTTATGGAGGTATCATTACATAGGCATAACTGATTAAATCATTGGCCTCTGGCCATTGATTCAACCTGCAGCATCTCTCCCCTCCCAGGAAGTCAAGGGTGAGGATTGAAAGTTCCAACCCTCTCATCACATGGTTGGTTCTTCTGGCAACCAGACTCCATCCTAAGATGCTTCTAAAAGTTACCTTATTAACATAAAAAGAGGCATCTTCATAACTCTCATCATAGGAGATTCTAAGGCTTTTAGAAGCTCTACTATACCATAAATGGGATGAAGACCAAATATACATATCTTATATAAACACATATAAAATATAAATAAGGAGAATATGTAAAATTTAGAATGGATGCTGAATTATAAATATGATAATTTATAAAGTAGGTTAGTGTGTTGATTATTAGACTGTTATCATCTACCATCTATGTGCTATATGTACTATTACTAGAGGCCCGGTGCATGAAAATTCATGCACTGGAGGGGAGTCCCTCAGCCCGGCCTGCCCCCCTCACAGTCTGGGAGCCCTCAGGGGTGGAAGGTGACTCAGCAATCAGGGGAAGGCTCTGCCCTCATCACTCTGCTGCTGCCACTGCTGGCAGGGCAAGCCTTGGCCGGCCCTGCTTACCTGAGCCTCAGGTGGCCCTGGGTGGCTGGGCAGCTTCCATCCAAAGCTTGCCTGTGCCTCGGGCCGGCCCTGGGCAGCTGGGGACCTGAGGGGACTGGAGGACTCTGGAGGCAGGCATGCGGCAAGGCCTGGGGGTGGGCCCAGCCTTGCCACATGCCTACTGCCCCAGCAGGGCTGAGGGGACTGGGTGCCACCATCTTGTGGCTGTGGGCGCTGCCATCTTTGAGGGCATGGCAGTCAATTAGCATATTCCCTCCTTATTGGCTGGGGGTGCCACCATCTTTGAGGGTGTGGCAGTCAATTAGCATATTCCCTCATTTTTGGCTGTGGGCGCCACCATCTTTGCCACAGTGTGAGGGTCAATAAGCATATTCCCTATTTATTAGATAGGATAAACTCACAAAGGTTTCAGAAAAGGGAGCAGTCTGAAGTATAATGATAACAAATCCTTACATTTACTGAGTAATAACTATGTTCTGGGCACAAGATTAAGTGTCACATGACTTTAAATTTTTATGTGGGTTATCTAATTTATTTTTATGCCAACCCTATGGAATGAGAACTATTACTATTTCTACTTTGTAGATAGAAAACTGAGGCTTGAAGAAGTTCACTAATTTTCCCAAGTGCACTCCAAAAGCAATGAAGATACTTGACTTCCAAACCTGTCCTCTTAATTAGTAAACTAGATGATGAATTCCCATTAAAACCCTGTGAGACTGATAGTATTTTTCAGTTTTTATAGAAAAGGGAACTGGCTCAGGTGCTATTATAAGTTGAGTTGTGGATCTCAAAAAGATATGTTGAAGTCTTAACTACTCTCCCTCATACTTCTGAATGTGACCTTATTTGGAAACTAGGGGCCCAGCGCGTGAAATCGCATGAGACCCAGGACCCAGAGTCCCACAGCTCAGCGGGACCCAGAAAGAGTCCCAGGGTCGCTGCGAGAGGCAGGACCCAGAAACCCACCTGCCCCCTCCCCTTCCCCGCTGCAGGACCCAGAAACCTACCCGCACCTCTGGTCAAGTCCACCAGAGTCAAGTCCCTGCCCACCTGCATGCGCCTGCTGCGCATGCAGCCTCCTGCTAATAGGTTGTTATGGCATGATGGTGTGACGACCACAGACTTTTTATAATATAGGATAGGGTCATTGCTAATGTAATTACTTAAGATGAGGTCATACCAGAGTAGGGTGGGCATTTATTCTAATATGACTGGTGTCCTTATGCAAAAAGGGAAGTGTGGACACAGACAGAAAGGAAAGATGGCCATGTGAAGACAGAGGCAGAGATTAGATTTATGCTGCCAGAAGCCAAGGAATGTCTGGTATTACCTGAAACTAGGAAAGGCAAGGAAGAATCCTCTCCTAAAGTCTTTGAAGGAGTCATGACCTCGCCAACACATTAATTTTGAACTGCTGGCCTTCAAAACTGTATTTTCTATTGTTGTAAGGCACTAAGTTTATGGTACTTTGTTTTGCAGCCCTGGGAAACTAATATAGGACTTTATTAGTTAAGACTTTTGCTATAGATCAAGGTTTAATAAGTAGCAACTACCAAATTATTGGTATTGATAAACACAATTCTTGAATTATTCTGAGTTGTTCAAACAAATGGAAATATATAATTTTTAAGTTTGCAATATAAACTTTCCATACTCAGCCACAGCCTCCCACCACCTTACTTAACAACAGCTGCACCTTCTGTTCCATGTACAAGCTGTATATGCTATCATTAAAAGTTTATCTGCTAGGTCTCATGCCATCTTGCCTTCTCAAGGACATGACTATCCTTTCTTCTTTTCTTATACCATAATCCATTTGACCTTTTCTGGCTCTCTCACTTTATAAGGATGTTGTTATTGTCCCTGTATTTAAAAACAACAAACTGCTTTATATACCACTTTTTGTGTCAGTCACTGCTCTATCTCTTTATTCCCCCTTTCAGGAAAAATGACTCAAGAGTTATACATGGTGTGGCAAAAGTAGGTTCACAGTTGTGAATACAAAAAACAATTTTTATTCTTGTAATTATTATTCATTAATTATTGTATTATTTCCATGCGAACAACTGTAAACCTACTTTGCCCTGCCCCGTATATTATAGTGCATTATATTCACTGACTTGGATTCTTCTTCTTAAAACTACTTTTACTACCTCTGTCTCTTAGAACTACTGCTGTATCAGCACTGCACTGAAACTTCTGCATCAGGACCACCAGTGGTTCCCATGGTGCTCAAACCAATGATCACTTATTACTCATCTAACTTTACCAGTTATCACAGTGATGACACATACAGTCAAGAAGATTCTCTAAGACATATTTCACAGGGTTCCCAGAGTACAAGCCATCTTACTTTTCTTCCTATATCATTAGTTGCTTCTTGCTACTTACTTCTCTTCTTCTTTTGGAACTCTTCATGTTGCAGTGCCTCAGGACTCAAGCTTGTTCTTGTTTTTTTTTTTGTTTGTTTTTTTTTGTTTTGTTGTGTGTTTTTTTTTCCCCTCTAGGTCTAAAAGAATCCCTTTGTTATCTCATCCAGTTTCATTCAGATACTGTGATATGCAAATTGATACTCCCATTCTCAACTTCTCTCCTAAACTCTATATTCTTACATATATCAACTGCTTCTACAGCTGTTTTCTTAGAGACTATTCTCAGTAGCCAGAATAATACTTCTATGTAAGTCAGATCATGCCACTGCTCTACACAACGCAGTGGCTTCCCAACTGACTCATAGTAAAAGCCTACATCTTCAAAACAGCCCACAAACTCATTCAATCTCTTCTCCCTCTGTTGACTCTGCGCCTGCGTACTGGCTTACTTACTATTTGTTGACTAAGTCTTCCATATTCCTAACTTAAAACTTTCCTCTGCTTTTTCCTCTGTTCGGAATGTTCTTTTCTCCAAATGTTTGCTTGACTAATTACCACATATCCCTAAGATCTTTACTCAAATCTCACTGACTCAGTAAGTCCTTCGCTGGACACTGTACTTAATATTACAAGCTGGTGCACCATCACCAGTGGCCCCCAAACCCCTGATTTCCTGCTCCATGTTTCTTTATTGACATAGAATTTAATATAATACACAGTTTCATTATTTGTTAAGTTCTATTTTTCCCTATCTTCTTGTGCTAAACTGTAAGCTCTTCCAGGGCAATGTTTCTATACTGTTTTACCCATTGATATATCTCAGTATATGCTCAGATCCTCCCATATTCTAAATGCACAAAAAACATTTGTTGAATGAAGTAACTATTATCAGTGATGTCTGTATTTCTAAATATTAGTACTGAGATAAGATGCTTTTTTCCCTTCAAATATAGAAATAAAAAGTCCTATGGGAAATATTGGCATTTCCATAAGTTTATACTTACCTATTTTTATATCACCTATATAAAATAATTATTGGAAAAAGAATATGACAATTGTAGATTTTTTCATAAATATTTATTGTTTTATATTGTTCTCAAATGAATGTATTTTTTTCTTGAGTCATCTGAATGTCATTAAATGAAAAATAAAAACATAGCTATTCTGTTTTGTGCACTGTATTCCTTAGTGCATTACATAGAGCAATCAATACTGAGGTACATTAATGCACTACTAATCGCCTCTACCAAATGAGCCTCCAAAAGTTTCCTCTGGATAAATTGGAAAAAATGGTAATAAATGTTCAGCACATCTCAAACCATAATTGGATGGCTGTGCCCCCAGCTGGTAAAAAATTGTATGAGGTGCTGAGTGTAATCTTATTTATTGATTTCCTTCATTCTAGAGTTGGTGAAGGGCAGAAAGAGGAACAGTTAAATCAAACTGCTGTGATTTATTAATAGAAAAAATCTGTCACATCTCTCTGCACACCTGCAAAATTGCTTATTTGTCCTTAATGTATTTTCAGACAGTGTTTTTATTTGGGAAATAACTACCAGGCCACTTTTCAATAATGTTTTTCTCCTTTCTGTAAAAAAAAAAATATTTTACTTATTTTATATGTTATGATTCATGGTAAATTATTTAAGATATAATAAGGTAATTGATCTGAAAGTATCTCATGATTCCCTCCAATATTATTCTTATAAGTTTTAATTTCTCAGGTAGAGTAGTTCATTCACAGACAGGCTTGGCAACAACAAACAGTTGACAGGTGCAGTGTTGGATATCCAAAAAGGCAATCAGGCGTGTATTTTTTCCAAAGGTTTGTAAAGTATGGTGAGTAAAGTCTGCTTTTTTTCCACATTTTCATGTTAGAGACAGAAATATGTTTAAATATTCTCCTTAGTCATTTGGCTCATGGGAGAATTTTCTTGAATTTCATTTAACCCTGAACTTAAAATTTCAGAGTCTATGTAAGTTTAGAACACAACCAGGCATTAGTAAAAATCCAAGTCAAGATGATTCTGGACAATGAAATAACACCATGTTTCTACCAAAGGATTCATTCAGAGAAGTATTAATTTATGGCCTATGGATAATGTGTACAGTTGATCCTTAGGTTTATTCTATGAAGTCAGTGTTTTATAAGAAAACATTCCTTTATGCCACTTAGCTCTTTGCAGAGTTTACTTGTACCCAGACACTATAGTGATTTTTGAAAATGATTTAAAAATATAACTGTATATAAGTTCTTTGGTTAATCTAAGAATTTATATGCATATGTGCATAACCCATAGTTACAGACAATAGTCTGGTGAAGGCCTGGGGGTGAGGGTACAAGCAAGGTGGAGGAGGTCAATGGGGGATAAAGGGGGACATCTGTAATACAACATATATATATACATACATATATATATGTATATATATATATATATACATACATATATATGTATGTATATATATATATATACACATATATATATATGTGTGTATATATATATATATATATTAAAAGCATAATATGCTAATTAGATCGTACAGCCGAACGACCTTCCAGATGTCCTTCCAGACAACGCTGTGGTGGCGGGGCCTGAGGCAGAGGTGATTAGGGGCAATCAGGCAGGCAGGCAAGTGGTTAGGGGCTATCAGGCAGGCAGGCAGAGTGGTTAGGGGGCAATGAGGCAGGCAGGTTTGTGGTTAGGGGCAATGAGGCAGGCAGTCAGGTGAGTGGTTAGGAGCCAGTGGTCCTGGATTGTGAAAGGGTGCAGGCCAGGCTGAGGGACCCTCCCCCTTGCACAGATTTTGTGCACCAGGCCTCTAGTGTGTGTGTGTGTGTGTGTGTGTGTGTGTGTGTGTGTATCTTCAGTGACAAAAGTGATGGCAGCAGCTCTTACAGCATTGATGGCTCCTTCAGCTGTGCCTATCTGACATGGAATTGAATTGGAATTCAGTATAACATATGTGTATGTATGTATGTATTAAATATAATTATATGATTCACAACTTAAGCTTGAAACTGGCTAAAATAGAGAGAAATTTCCCTATCTACAATGATATTGGGTAGATTTTCTCTGTCATCCGATAAGCAACCTGGTCATCATCACACTATCAACCAGATGCTGTGTGTCCTTTGTGTCTCTCATGGGGTGCTGAACAATTTCCCATGCACTTGGCACTGTAAAGGTAAAAACTGCAGAGGTATTTGAGATGACTGTCCAAGCAGAAAATATGTTCTTTGATATTCCTATTAGAAAGAAACAGAAAAATGTCACTGTACCACTTGATTAACAAGGTAGATTACTTGTTCCAATTGGTCAGATGTGCTAAATTGTATAATATTTAGAAAAAAGTGCTGTTTTTTTTCTTTTTAAAATGTGAAGCAAATATAAATATGACTTAAGAGATTTTAATAAAAGCATGCTTAATATAGAAAATTTCAGGTAAAGAGAAATATTATATGACTTCACTTACTATATGTAGAATCTAAAAAACAGAATAAACAAACAAAACAAAAATAAATTCATACAGAGAACAAATTGATGGTTGCCAGATGAGAAGGGGGTAGGGAATGGGTGAAAAAGCTGAAAGGGATTAAGAAATACAACCTGCCAATTATAAAATTAGTCACAGGGATATAAAGTACAGCATAGGGAATCCTGTATAATAAAAGCCTAGATGACATCATGCGCAACATCATCACAGGGTGGCCGCCACAAGATGGCCACCATAAGATGGCCACCCTCATGTCATCACAAGATGTCCATCACAAAATGGCTGACAGGGGAGGGCAGTTGTGGGCGATCAGGCCGGCAGGGGAGGGCAGTTGGAGGTGACCAGGCCTGCAGGGGAGGGAAGTTGGGGGCAATCAGGCCAGCAGGGGAGCAGTTAGCTGTCAATCAAGCTGGCAGGGGAGTGGTTAGGGCGCAATCAGGCTGGCAGGCAGGCAGGTAGGTGAGCGGTTAGGAGCCAGCAGTCCTGGGTTGTCAGAGGGATGTCCGACTGCCAGTTTGGGATCGGGCCTAAATCGGCAGTTGGAATTCCCCAAGGAGTCCCAGATTGGAGAGGGTGCAGGCCGGGCTGAGGGACATGCTCCCCCCCCCCCCCCCCGTGCACAAATTTCATGCCCGCCCCCGTTCTTCCTGCTGGCCCCAATGGCCAGCGCTGCAGGAGGACCCATGGGGGCGGCGGAAGGCGCTGGTGGCGGAACTCGGGGTGGCTGATTGTGTGGCTGCCCGCACCAGTTTTCCTCTGGCCACCCGCCAATCAGAGTTTCTCCCACCAGCGCGATCGGCCACCCCAAGTTCCTCCACTGGTGGCACTGGCAGGAGGCGCTCTGATTGGCGGGTGGCCAGAGGAAACGGTGCTGGAGGAACTCGGGGTGGCCGATCGCGCTGGCAGGAGGCGCTCCAATCAGCGGGTGGCCAGAGGAAAACTGGTGCTGGCAGAAAACTGGTGCCAGCAGCCAGGTGAAGGAAGGTCTTTTGCACAAAACTTCGTGCAACGGGCTTCTAGTATCGTAATAACTATGTATGGTACCAGATAGGATTCTAGACATACTGTGATAATCACTTCATAGGTTGTATAAATGCCTAATCACTGTTGTACATTTGAAATTAATATAATATTGTATGTCAACTATAATTGAAAAATACATTTTAAAATAAAATAAAATTATATAGAAAATATTAATAGTGAGGGCACCTCTGAGAATATTATAAAGGTAAGGTGAAGTAGGAGAGACTGTCTCTCTATAGAATTAAAAGATAAAATAAACTTGAGTAATATAAGAAAAAAATATTCTAGGGCATAGTTTCTGTGTAGTTGCATTTGATTATTTCCCTTATGTTACAATAGAAATTCACTCAGATGCAAGACAATATAAAAGATAGTGAAAGATGAAACTGGCTGGTTAATGTCCATGTTCCTCCCTTAACCCTCCTCTCCTTCTGCCTATAGTGAGCAACAGATTTCAGGGAAGTCCAAATCCACACTTTGATTTGTTATTCAACTAATAGTAACAAGGGACTGAACTGCTTTTTATTAACTTAAATGTGGAGGGTTTTTTTTGTGTTTTTTTTTTAATGATTATCTCTAAAAATCAAATGTTATAGAGGGAGAAGGCATTTGACTCTTTTCACCAGCAGGAGCAAATCAGGGGTGACTTTTCCCCTCAAGGTTTCCTCTTCTAGAAACAGAATACCCTGTAGGGAAAAAGAAGGGAGACCTGGTCTTCTTGGAAACAATCTCTGTACTTGATTTTCTTTGAATTATTGTGCTTCACAATTTAGCCCAGGAGACAGTGAGCTGGAGGTTAGCTATTGCCTGTTGCGTAACTGCATGGTCTTTGCATCTCAGTGTCCCCACCTGCAGAGTCCATGGGACAAGAAGCAGATGTTCTTAGGCCCAGCTTCTCTCACTTCTACGTGTGTTTACTTGCATGATGCAGTTTAACAAAACTCACTTAAAAATCTGAATCATATTGGAGAGTCAAGCTATTAAATGTTTGCATGCTTTTTTTTTTTTTTTTTTTTACAAATAACACAGGATTGTGTTATAGATCTCAAGATCCTTAGTGTTGGATAAAATTATTTAACTTGAAAATGTTGATTTATTGAGTATTTTGTCAGACACATGTCATAAAGTGAGGCACTGAAGGCAACATGAAAAGGCTACATACTACATAATTCCAACTAATGGCGTTCTGGGAAAGATAAAGCAATACAGATAGTAAAAAGATGAGTGGTTACCAGGGGTTAGGGAGCAGGGAGGGATGAATAGGCAGAACACATGGCATTTTTAGGGTAGTGAGACTATTCTATATGATACCATATCATTATACTGTTTTTGGAGCCCAAAGAATGTACAAAACCAAGAGTGAACACTAATGTAGACTAGGGACTTTGGATGACAATGATATGTCACTGTAGGTCCACCCACTGTAACAAATGTGCCGCTCTGGTGGGGAATATTGAGAATGGGGGAGGCTGTATGGGGCAGGGGACATATGGGAAATCTCTGTACTTTCAATTTTGCTGTGAACCTAAACCTACTCTGAAAAAATAAGATATTAAAAAACAACAGGGTGGGGTCACTCTTGGAAAGGTGCTCCTCATTTCCGATACCTCTTTGACCATCCTAGCCAGAGTACTGATCATTTCCTTATTTCATTCTTCCCCTTGATCTGCTTTGTGGTCCCTTTAATGTAAAATCCGACTTCATTTCGATTTAAAACTATTGCTCTTTTAAAAGCCGTTCTTATCTTATTGGACGCATGGTCAAATCCTTTAATAGCTAAAATCAGTTGAGCTTATTTAAGTAACTAGGATGTAAAACACAATGAGCAAGGAATTACCCAGCTAAACAAGGATGAGGGAAATAGAAACCCTGTCCTAGGGAGTATTCATTAGCAGTCGCTATATGATAGCTCATGTCAAAATTCTGTGGCTTAAAACAGTAAGCATGTGTTATTGTTAATGAGTCTTTTGTTCTCAGGTGGACAGTGTTTCTGGGCTCACTCATGTGTCTATGGTCAGATTTGGGTCAGGCAGGCAGTATGTGGGCAGAGTGGTTAGCTGTAGTCCAGGCTGGTGTTATCTCAGTTTCTAGGCTTTCCTCCACTTGATCTTCGTCCTCCAGCAGGCTAGCCTAGCATTGAGTGCAGGGAAGAGAATTGCAGCACACAGTGCTTCTTGGGCCTGGACTCCAAACGGGCACATTGACATTTCCACTGCATTCAATTGGCCAGAGCAAGCCACAAGTTCAGGCCAGATTCAAGAATGGGGAAAAACAGTCTCCATCTCTTGATGGGAGGAGTTGCCCTGAACTCCTGTCACAGGGTAAATGGCAGTGATACAAGAAGATTATTCATTGAGGTCATAAATGTACTTAACCTACCATCAGGAGAATAAGGTAAGTAAAGGATGTACTGCAAGGTAAAAAACAAACAAACAAACAAACAAAATCCCAAAACTGCAAATTACACACACTGTACACTTGATCTTTAAGATTCAAATGTTTCCATTTGTGATCATCTGAATGCCTCCCAAATATTTGGCAGTTTGACATGTAGCAGCTAGGACATACTTCTTTATTTGACAATGTCTTTATTGTTCATATTCCTATTGAAATGTAAACTCCATGAAGGATGTTGTCGGTCTTCATCATCACTGTATTCTCAGTGGCTGCGAAGTACTCTGCAGCAAGTACTAGTAAGTGCTTGGTAAACACTTTGCTGACCAAATGCATTTATAAAAGGTCTGAAGGGATTAGTTACATTTTTATTTATAATATCTACTAGAGGCCCGATGCTTGAAGATTTGTGCAAGAATGGGCCTTCCTTCCCATGGCTGCCTGCACTGCCTTCAGTCTGGCTGGAGCTGCCTTTCTTTCAGCTCTGGCCTGGAGCTGCTGGAGTGGTGCAGAATGCCTGCGTCCCACCCCGCTCCACCCCTGGTCGCATATGCAAATTAACCTGCCATATTTGTTGGGTTAATTTGCATACTCATTCCTGATTGGCTGGTGGGTGTCACAAAGGGACGGTCAATTAGCATGTCACTCTTTTATTGGGTAGATTATAAATAGATATTATATCACAGACAAGGAAACATAAAGAAAATCGGGGGAGGGTAAAAATTGGCAATTAAAATCCATTGTGTAGTCTGACTAGGGAATATACTGGGAGAATAATGAGAAGTAAGCCTAGGTAGGTATATAAATGCTCCATCTTAAATGGACCTCTGTACTGTCCTTTGCAATTCAGTAGATCATGACTAACCATTAACAGTCTTTTCAGCAACAATGGTTTGTGCTCCTTGATAGAGAAATTCATTTGGCCACAATGTCTAGACCGATTACAACTGAAAAGTAATAGAAGTTTGAGAGAAGAATTTGGAAAATAGTGTCAGGGTTTAATTATTAAGTTGTTGTTTTTTTTGGGGGGTCTTGCATGGGATGAGTGCAGTTCACTGAAAGGGGAAAGAGGAGATAAGATAAATATTTGGTGTTTGAAGAAAATGGAGAATCAGGACACAAAAAGAAGAAAGATGACAACAATCTACAATGTCCAGTTAGAAGAAGCAGAGGGCATTAAGTGGAATTGAGAAGTTAGAAGAAAAAAAATTTTAATGCTAGAAAAGTGGATGAAAATAAATAGATTGGATATAAAGTGTTCACTTCTCAGTATAATTTATAACTGGACACATCTATAATATGAATTTGGAGCTCAGAAAGCATATATATTCTTCATAGAAGGGAAGGATAAGACCCTGAGTATTAAGTTGGTCTCTGAGAAAAAAAGAAACAAATGAAAAAAATATTATTTTTAAAAATTTATATTTTCCATCTCCATTTATTCCCTCTATGCCCTCTTCTATCACTAACACTGAAATCACCACATTGTTGTCCATGTCCATGAATTCTCTCTTTTTTTGCTCAATTCCCCTCCTCTAACTACCCTCTTCCTCCAGAACTATCTCCCTGCTATCTATCTATGAGTCTGTGGACAACCCTGAGAAAGGATATTCATTTAGAACATGCTCCTTGTTTTGTAACCAATTCCTTTTTCAGGTTGCTTAGCTTAATAAATAGTAGTTGTGTTTGATTTGTGATAGACTGTGTAGAAGATATCTGTGTAGATAACCTTGCACAAAATTAAAAATTCCCATAATACTTTGCACATTGGTTCTACAAAGATTGGCCATTCGTTATTACAAAAAAACAACAACAACAACAAAAAATACATGACTAGAATTTAGGAAAACGCCTTATATTCTTTGCTTGTGATTGGTTTTCATGAGATAAATAGCACCTGTCTGGAATTATAGTAAAGGTATTAGTATAACAGGAAGCATATTTAGGTAGTGATTAATAATATGCTTGATGGAAAGTGCTGGTTGGAAACATGGGTGCTGATGATTTTTATTTAACGATTTTTCCTAGATTGCTGAATAATTGACTTGGATGAGAAGGTGACTCAGAATTGATTTTATATTGCTTGGAATGGGTTGTTGAAATGTCAATAGCAATAAGTGTACCGTACCAAGAAGTAAATATTTCTAATAAATTTTTATCTAAAGAGCTATTAGTGATTGCATGCTATCTCTTTATAAAAATAATAGGAATTACTGTCTCAGTTTATACAGAAGAAAATTGGCACAACAGCTTTTCTCTGAAGACATTCTTAGTGACAGAATTATAAATGGAACTCAATATAAACTTGCTTTAGAGGAAAAGTATAATTTTACTTTACAGTTTGTATCATATCAAAATTGCATATATACAGTATACACACACACACACACACACACACACACACACACACACACACACACACACACTAGTGGCCCGGTGCATGAAATTCGTGCATGGGGGGGGGGTGTCCCTCAGCCCAGGCTGCACCCTCTCCGATCTGCGACCCCTCAGGGGATGTCCGACTGCCGGTTTTGGACATCCCTCTCTCAATCCGGGACTGCTGGCTCCTAACTGCTCACCTGCCTGCTGGCCTGCTTGCCCCCAACTGCCCACCCCACCCCCTGCCAGCTTGATTGCCTCTAATCACCTCTGCCTTGGCCCTGCCTCCATGGCTTTGTCTGGAAGAACGTCCAGAAGGTATCCTGGTCTAATTAGCATATTACCCTTTTATTAGTATAGATGTGTGTATATATTTGGTTTTAAAGGCTATGTTTTTATTGATGAATTTATTTTTGAAAGTACCTTGTGTTATTTTTTAAAGGATCTGCATTTTTAATATAAAATGGTATAATTAGAAAATAAATGTTATGGAATAGACTTGATTTTATCAGTATTTTTACTTATTAGGACAAATAGCATGCCAAATGTTTATTGTAGTAGCAATAAAAAGCTTGTGCAGCACATACAAAACTGAAAAAATAGGCATTTAGCAGGCATTTAGGCATTTTTGTTCTACATAAAACAATGAAAATAACTTCAGATTATTGTATTGTCCCTAGTCCCCTAGTCTCCTGCCTTTTTTTTTTTTTTTTTTTTGGTGTGTGTGTGTGTGACCTGTACTTTATATTCACACTATTCACCAAGTGGTATTTTTTACTATAGAAAACAATGTTTTACAAATTGTGGGTCATTGCCTATGGATCAATTTTAGGATCAGAATTTTTAACATGTAATAATAGAATGGAAATAGAATATAAACGCATCAGAGTGCATCTCACATAGTGTGTGACTAGATTTTATTTTATAAAATGTTTGTTTTACACATGTTTTACACATATATGTATATGTGTGCTAAGTCTCAATATACTAGTAACATGTATTTTTTAAAGAGGAAAGTTCTATAGCTACTGATATATTCAAAGATTACTATTGTGAATTATTCATTTATTGTAAATTACTTTTTAATAATTAGTTTTTAATTATTAAGTATCTGCTATGTCTGTGAAAATTAACCACCAAAAGGACTATAACTAACCTCTACTATAAATGAGTTGACATTCAGGGAAAGATATGTACCAAAAACAGAGAACTTGTAAAATAACTGTGTGCTGGGGCATTGCTTAATACTAGCATTTTGTTCCTTTTATAGCTTTAAATTTTATACCACTGTAATTTTCTTCAAGTCAGAATTGTTTCTAATGTGTTTAAGCACTAAAAGTAATGTTTGGAAGCAGTAAAGAAGTTCTCATTGAAGGCATGCTCTAGCTTGTCTGTTTTGCCACAGTGTAGTTCTCAGAGGAGCATGGTAAACATCCATGGATTTGTTCTGCAATGCCTCTCTTTTATGTTCACATTGATTAAGCTTTATTTAAATTTATTTTTAAGTTATTTTAGAGCTGTTTAAGTTTCACAAAAAATTGATAGGAGAGAGATATTTCCCATATTTTCCCCCACCCATTCATATGCATGACCCCCTCCATCATCAACATCACCCACCCGAGTGGTACATTTTTTTTTAATTGATGAACCTATATTGAGACATCATAATCGCCCAAAGTCCTTATTTTACCTTAGAGTTCACTCTTGTTATTTTCTTATATTCCATAGATTTAGAACAAATGTATAATGACATATACACATCATTATGGTACCTTACAGAGTACTTTCACTGCCCTAAAAACTATGTGTTCTGACAATTCATCCTCCCCGCCCCCAACACACACCAATACCTGGTGACCCCTGATCTTTTTACCGATTCCATCGTTTTATCTTCCCCAGATGTCATATAGTTGGAATAATACAGTATGCAACATTTTCAAATTGGCTTCTTTCACTTAGTAATATGCATTTAAAGTTCTTCCAGGTTGTTTTATGACTTGACACCTCATCTCTTTTTAGTGCGAATAATATTCCATTATCCAGATGTGCTACAGTTTATCCATTTACCTACTGAAGGACATCTTGGTTGCTTCCAAGTTGTGAATTATAAATAAAGCTATTATTAACATTCATGTGGAGATTTTTGTGTAGATATTTGTTTTCAACTTCTTTGGGCAAATATCAAGGAGTACAGTTGTTGGATTGTGTGGCGAGAGTATGTGTACTTTGTAGAAACCACCAACCTGTCTTTCAAAATGACTGTAAAGTTTTACATTCCCAGCAGCAATGAATGAGAGTTTCTGTTGCTCCACAACCTCACCAGCATTTGGTGTTTCAGGGTTCAATATTTTGTTCATTCTAATATGTGTATAGTGATATCTCATTGTTTTTGTTTGTATTTACCTGATGACATACAATGTTGAGCATCTTTTCATATGTTTACTTACCATATTTATATCTTTTTTGATGAGGTGTTGGTTCATTTCTTTCACCAGTTTTTTAAATCAAGTGATTAGTTTACTTATTCTTGAATTTTAAGTGTTTTTTTTAATATATATTTTGGATAACAGTCCTTTATCAGATGTGTCTTTTGCAATTTTTTCTCCCAGTTGGTGACTTGTCTTTTCATTCTCTTCATACTGTCTTTAATAGAGCATAATTTCTTAATTTTAATGAACTCCCATTTATCAATTATTTCTTTCATAGATTGTGCCTTTGGTATTGTATCTAAAAAGTAATCGCCATGCCCAAGGTCAGGTAGATTTTCTCATTTATTATATTCTAAGAATTTAATAGTTTTACATTTTTACATTTAGGTGTTTGAGCCATTTTAAGTGAAGGGTGTAAGGTCTGTGTCTATATTAATTTTTTTGGCATGTGCATGTCCAGTTTTTTTAGCACCATTTGTTGAAAATAGAATCTCTGATCTATTGTATTACCTGTTTTCTTTTGTCAAAGAAGGTTCATTATATTTATGGGGGCCTATTTCTGGGTGCTCTATTCATTTCTATTGATCTACTAGAGGCCCAATGCATGAAATTCTTGCAAGTGTAGGCCTTCTTTACCCTGGCTGCTGGCACCAGCTTCCCTCTGGCACTCAGGACTCCAGCTTTCCTTGCAGCCCCGGCTTCATCCAGAAGGTCGTCCAGTCTAATTAGCATATTATGTTTTTATTATTATAGATTTGTCTGTTTCACCAATGCTAAACTGTCTCAGTTACTATAGCTTTATAGAAAATCTTAAGCCAGACGGTGTTAGTCCTTCAACTTTGTTCTTCTCCTTCAATATTGAGTTGGCTATTCCATATATCCATAGAAATTTAAAATTACTTTGTCAGTACACACACACACACACACACACACAACTAGCTGGAATTACTATTGAACTTGCATTGAATCTATAGATCAAGTTGGAAAGAACTGATATCTTGACTGAATTTTATCATGAATAGGTGTTGGATTTTGTCAAATGCTTTCTCTGCATCTACTGATATGATCATGTGACTCTCTTTTCTTTTTTAGTGATGGATTACAATAACTGATTTTGATGTGACAGCTTGCAATAACTGATTTTCAAATTTTGAACCAGACTAGCATACCTGGGATAAACCCCACTTGGTAGTGAGATGCAATTCTTTTCATACATTGTTTAATTTGATTTACTAATACTTTGTTGAGAATTTTTGCATCTGTGTTCATGAGAAATATTGGTCATACATAGTTTGACACTGTTTTTAGGCACATACACAATAAAATGTTATGTCTTCTTAGAGAATTGACCCCCTTTATCATTATGTAATGTCATTCATTATCTCTGATAACTTTAGTTAATGGAAGTCTTCTCCTTCCAAAGTTATATTAAGAATTCTACATTCTTTTTATTAGTATTAGCATGGTATGTTTTTCTTTATTCATTTGCTTTGAATCTGTATGTGTCTAAATATTTTGAGTGGGTTTCTTATACACAATACTGGAGGCCTGATGCATGAAAATTCATGCAATGGAGGGGGCGTCTCTCAGCCTGGCCTGCTCCCTCTCACAGTACAGGAGCCCTCAGGGGCAGGAGGTGACCCGGCGATCAGGGGAAGGCAATGCCCCATCACACCTCTGCTGCTGCCATTGTCAGCAACGCAAGCCTCGGCTGGCCCTGGTTACCTGAGCCTCGGGTTGCCCTGGGCAGCTGGGCAGCCGCCATCCGAGGCTTGCCTGTGCCTCGGGCCGGCCCTGGGCGGCTGGGCAGCTGACATGCAAGGCTTGCCTGTGCCTTGGGTGTTGGCTGAACAGCCACCATTTGTGACTTGCCTGCGCCTCGGGCCGGCCCTGGGTGGCTGGGGGGCTGATGGGAGGGGGGACCCTGGAGGCAGGACCCCGGCAGGGCTGAAGGGACTGGGCACCGCCATCTTGGGGCTGTGGGTGCTGCCATATTTGAGGACGTGGCAGTCAATTAGCATATTCACTCCTTATTGGCTCTGGGCGCTACCATCTTTGTGAAGGTGTGACAGTCAATTAGCATATTCCCTCTTTATTAGATAGGATATACTTGGGTATTATTTTCTGATTCACTCTGACAATCTCTGTTCTTAATTAGTGCATTTAGATAATTGATGTTCAAAGTAATTATGTAGTTGGATGGCTATTTTTCATATTATTTACTGTTTTCTATTAGTTGTCCTTATTCTTTGTTTCTATTTTTGTCTTCCACTCTTTTCTGCCTTTTCTGGTTTTAATTAAGTATTTTATATGATTCCATTTTCTCTCTTTTCCTAACATTTTAGTTATACTTCTTTTTTTTTAAATTTAATAAATCTTTATTGTTCAGATTATTACAATTGTTTCTCCTTTTTCCCCCCCCCATATATCCTCTCCACCCGGTTCCCACCCCCACTTCTGCCCTTACTTCCCCGCCGCTGTCCTTATCCATAGGTGTATGATTTTTGTCCAGTCTCTTCCCATACCCCCCAACATACACCCTTTTCCCTCTGAGAATTATCAATCCACTCCGATTCTATGCCCCTGATTCTATTATGTTCACCAGTTTATTCTATTCCTCAGATTTTTAATTCACTTGACTTTTAGATTCACTTGTTGATAGATATGTATTTGTTGTTCATAATTTTTATCTTTACTTTTTTCTTCTTTTTCCTCTTTTTAAAGAATACCTTTCAGCATTTCATATAATACTGGTTTGGTGGTGATGAACTCCTTTAGCTTTTTCTTATCTGTGAAGCTCTTTATCTGCCCTTCGATTCTGAATGATAACTTTGCTGGGTAGAGTAGTCTTGGCTGTAGTTTCTTGCTATTCATCACTTTGAATATTTCTTGCCACCTCCCATTGGCCTGCATAGTTTCTGTTGAGAAATCAGCTGATAATCGTATGGGTGCTCCCTTGTAGGTAACTAACTGTTTTCCTCTTGCTGCTTGTAAGATTCTCTCTTTGTCTTTTGCCCTTGGCATTTTAATTATGATGTGTCTTGGTGTGGTCCTCTTTGGATTCCTTTTGTTTGGGGTTCTGTGCGCTTCTTGGACTTGTAAGTCTATTTCTTTCACCAGGTAGGAAAAGTTTTCAGTCATTATTTCTTCAAATAGGTTTTCAGCATCTTGCTCTCTCTATTCTTCTGACACCCCCATAATTCTGATGTTGGTACGCTTGAAGTTGTCCCAAAGGCTTCTTACACTATCTTCAACTTTCTGAATTCTTTTCTCTTCTTGCTTCTCTGGAGGAGTGTCCTTTGCCTCTTTGTATTCCAAATCTTTGACTTGATTCTTGCATTCCTCTAATCTGCTGTTGGGTTTCTGTATAATATTTTTTATTTCAGTCAGTGTATGTTTAATTTCTAGTTTGTCCTGTTCATATCCTCGAGGGTCTCATTAAATTTATCGGCCTTTTCCATGAAATTCTTAAAAAACCTTATAACTGTGGTTTTGAACTCTATGTCCATTCATTTGTTTTCCTCCATTTCTTTCGTTTGTGATCTGTTTCCTTGCCTCCTCGTTTTCGCTGCTTCCCTGAGTTGGTAGGGTAGCTTTGTGTACTAGGTGTCCTATTGGTTCAACAGGTCAGCCTCCCAGTTACCTGAGGTAGACACTCTTGGTGCACCCCTTTGTGGACTGTGTGTACAGCCTTGTTGTAGTTAAGTCTTGATTGTTGTTGGTGTCACTGGGAGGAATTGACCTCCAGGCCAATTGGCTCTGAGGACCTGCTGTGTCTATAACGGAAGAATTGCTGTGCTGGAGACACATTTATGGGGCAGGACTTGTTCCAGTAGGACTTTGGTGCTCACTGAGTCTGCCTCTTGAATGTGTCCCTTATGAGAGTGGTTGAAATCTGGTGTCATCTCACACCAACCACTAGACACACTAGTTTCTGGATCTCCAATGGGGTGCAGGGCAGCTACTG
Source organism: Eptesicus fuscus (assembly GCF_027574615.1). Classification (NCBI taxonomy): domain Eukaryota; kingdom Metazoa; phylum Chordata; class Mammalia; order Chiroptera; family Vespertilionidae; genus Eptesicus; species Eptesicus fuscus. The sequence continues at coordinate 37,114,214 of NC_072478.1, read as the reverse complement.
TCTGAGGCCACCCAGCAGGAGCTACAGCAAGAACTACAGTTTTCTCCTTTTTGCTTGGGCTTTGGTGGTTTTGGAGCAGTCTGACTGGAGTTGCAGTTTATTTGGTTAAGCTTCCACAGAACAGGCCATTTATATGCAAAAGCCGCTGTGTGGAGCCTGGGTGGGTTTGTAGAATGTGCGGGGCGGGGTCTCAGGGCGGGGCGGGGTCTCAGGGTGTCACTAGGCTAGGGCGTGGCAAACAGTGATGGCTGCAGTCAGCCCTCTCTGCCTTTCCGCGTTTCCAAGTCCCTGCATCCTGCGCTCCAGCACAGTAAACAATGATTGCTGGGCGCACCTCTGCAAAAAAGTCACTCTCACTTTCCGACCCGATGGCCGAGAGTCCAGCTTCTCCCCGTAGGCGTCTGGGTTCCCCGCGTGTCCCCAGAAACTGGAGTTCAGAGTGATCGAGAGCTTGTCTCCCTTCGGGTTGAAAAAAAGCCATACGCCCAGTCGCCCACCACCAGCCCGATTCATGCGCCTCTGTACCTCAGCTTTTCAGTGTTTGTGCTCCTTTCTCTTTCCTTCTTAGTTGTAAATCATTCACTCAGCCAGCTTTCCCATGGTTCTGGGTGGTAGACGTTTTGTCTTTTAGTTGTAGTTTTGAAATTGTTGTGCAAGGCGGCAGTTTAGTTGTTTACCTTTGCCGCCATCTTGGTTCCTTAGTTCTATACTTCTTTTTTAACTTTTGATAGCCATTGCCCTAGATTTCACAATATACATTTGTAATAAAACCAAACTCATTCTCAAATAACACTATACCACTTCAAGGATAGTGTGAGTATGAGATTGTTCCATCCTATCCCTTGCATTATAGCTGTCATTTATTTAATGCATACATGTATATAATAAAATATATTGTTGCTATTATTATTTTAAATAAATTACCTGTTAGATCAATTAAGAATAAACATTTTTATTTCCCCATTCACTTATTCCTTCTTTATATATATACCCAAGTTTATTACCTATATTATTTTTTTTCTCTCTAATATTTTTCTTTTAATGTTTCTTGCAAAGCAAGTCTACTGGCAGCAGATGCTCTCCATTTGTGTTTGTGTGAGGAAGTCTTTATTTTTTCTTTATTTTGAGGCTAATTTCACAGGGTACAGAATTCTGGTTTGGTGATCATCTGAAGCTGCCCTGATTGGCTGATGAGCAGTGCAGAGGGAGTGATGCACTTGAAGCTTATTATATCTGTCCCTGCAGCATCAACTGACTGCAGGTTTGCTCTGGGTGCATTTGATCTCTCTCTCTCTCTCTCTCTCTCTCTCTCTATATATCTCTCTATATATATATATATATATATATATATGAATAAGCAAGGTAAATGCTTTTGAGATTTCTGTGACATTTTATTTATTTATTTATATCACCATTTATCCCCTCTATGCCCTCTTCCATCTCTACCCATCCTCACAATCACCAACTCTTGTCTATGTTCATGAGTTCTGTCTCTTTATTAACTTTAAAAAAACAAGTTTTCAAAAAAGTTTGCTGTACATTTCACTCTCTTTTTGCTTGTATAGTTTCTGAGGTAAAGATGGATATAATTCTTTGTTCTCTACAGGTAGAGTGATTTTTTTTCCCTCTGGCTTTTTGGAGGATTTTTTCTTTATATTTAATTTTCTATAATTTAAAATTATATGCCTAGGTGGTGATATTTTGGCATTTATCTTGTGTTCTCTGAGCTTTCTGAATTGGTAGTTTGATGTCTGCCACTAATTTGGAGAAATTCTAGTCATTAATGTTTCAAGTATTTCTTATCTTCTGTTCTCTCTTTATTCTCCTTCTGATATTTCTATTATGCATATGTTACAGCTTTGGTAGTCATTCCACAGTTCTTAAATACTCTGTTTTGTTTCATTTTTCAGTCTCTGTTCCCTTTGCTTGTCACTTTTGAAAGTTTGCATTGATATATCCTTAAGCTTAGGGATTCTTTCCTCAGCCATAGGTAGTCAAATAATAAGCCCACCTAAGGCATTCTTCATTTCTGTTACAATGTATTTTATCTTTCACACTTCTTTTTGGTTCTTTCTTAGGATTCTAATTTCTGTGCTTTCATTGCCCATATGTTCTTGCATGCTGTCTACTTTATCCATTAGAGTCCTCAACATATTAATCATAATTGTTTTAAATTCCATGTCTGAAGCCCCAACATCCCACCATATCTGATGTTTGCTCCCTGACCTTTCAAATTGTGTTTTTTGCCATTTGGTAGGCCCGGTAATTGTTTCCTGACAGCTGGACATGATGTGCTGGGTAAAAGGAACTGCTGTAAACTGGTCTTTAGTAATATGGTGGTGGGTATGAGGGAGAGGACGTGTTCTAGAGTGCTTTGATTGGGTCTCAGCCTTTCAGGGAGCCTGTGCTTCTGGATTCCACACTTTTCAATGGGTTCTCCAATCTCTGCTCCTCCTTAGCTGGGACAGATAGCTAGAGTGAGCTGGAGTTGGATGTGTCCCTTCCTCCAAATCAGGTAGGCTAATACTACTTCCAATAGGTGAGAGACTATGATTAACTAATTTCTCCTGAGGACAGACCTTTTTAAGAACAGAGTACTCAAGTGTAGTTGAAAATTATTCTTTTCTCCTCCTCCTGCCAGAAATTGGAGGGGATTTTTCTCAGATATTTTCTGTGAAAATTGGTGGGGCTCCTGGAGATAAATCATACAATATTGTGCAGGCTATCCTATGGCTGGGTCCCTGGAGTTTTTACCCGTCATAGTTGTCCACACCAAACTTCTTGCCATTCAGCAATGACATTTCCAGGTTTCCAGCCCCAGCACAGGTTCACGCAGAGTCACTACTTCGAGGCAGTGACTCCCTGCATTTGCCTGTCTGTCTCCTCTGTCTTGGGGGAAGCAGTGTGCCCTGTGCCCTTCCTCTCCGATGGCTACAGATAGACTTTGCTCATTTTCAGCATGGTTAGCTTCTTACTTACTGTTAGGGTAGAGTGGCAACTTCCAAGCTCCTTACATTCATAATAAGAGACCAGAAAGAAGATCTATCTCAATCCTATCTAATAATAGAGTAACATGTAAATTACCATCATTCCGCTACGCCCACGATTGGGCGGCGGGAGGCTGGGGGGCGGAACTCGGAGTGGCCTATCCGGCCATTGAGAGGCACGGATCCGCTGCCACTGAGGGGGGCTACCCTGCTGTTGAGAGGCGCAGGAGGCAGGACTCCCACCCCCTGCGCCTCTCAATGGCCGCTGAGGGGGCCTGCCGCGGATACCCAGCTGCACCTCTCAATGGCAGGGTAGCCAGGTGTCCGCAGCAGCCCCCCTCAGCGGCCGCGGACCATCAAAAGTGGGGGAGCTGGGTGCCTGTTTGCTCCGGCACCAGGCCTTTCAGAAGCCTCCGCCCAGCCGGAGGCTTCTGAAAGGCCTGGTGCACCAGCGGACAGGCACCCAGCTCCACCGTGAAAAGCGAAAGCGTGTAGGGGACCCTACACGTGCATGATTCAGTCATGCACTGGGCCTCTAGTTTTTAAATAAAATTTTGTGGAAATTATTAATTGCTAGGAAGCAATTTAGCTGCTCAAGGCAAAGCGGCTAAGGATATGTTGTGTGCTCCGGATAGTTTAGTCTAGTAGAGGAGACTAGAATATTTTAATTTATTATCCTATGTGTTTTCACTTTGTTTATAGGGAATAAAAGGAAGGCTCCTAGCAGCAAGGGGGAAAATAGCTTGTATATAAAATCACGTTGTTATATTCGTGCCGTCAGTGTATGAGGAAATGTTCAATAAGGTAATAGGAAAAACTGGAAAGCAAAGGATACAGGGTTGAAAAAGTCAAGGAAGAGCAGCTGGGGTATCTCCTTGAACCCTCAGTTAACTTAATTTAGAGAGTTGAATAGGAGGAAACTACTGGGTAAGATATGGTTGGGTATAAATATGAAATGGAAAATTTGCACTTATATCACTTAGCATCTTATTTTCAAGTTCTTTAAAAGTCACTTTCCTTTTTTCTTGTCTTAAGAAGAAGAAGAAGAAGATTGGGCATTAGAGATGTTCCTAAATGCCACTCTTGCTAGACCATGTCATTCTACAGTAGACTACGAGATTGCCTCTCGTTTCACTTTCCATCACTATTAACATGACCTTGTAGACAAGCCTGCATTTCTTGTGCTGCTGCCAGACTGATTTTATACTCAAACAGCTTAAGTATTCTCCCCATATTTCCTCTGTCACGCACAATCTTTCCTTTAATAGTAGCCTTCTGCTTTCTTGCCGCGGACCTGCTGAGATGCTTTTATGCATAAAAAAACAGATGCCCTAGTTTTCCCTTGCAGAATTATCCCTGCACAACACTTAGCAAAGTAATCCAAACTTTCCCAAAGTAAATTCAAGATGCTGGTGGATAAGCAGAGTCCCCCAACAGAATAAGAAAGACTCGTTTCAGTCTGTATAAAGCAATATGTTTAAACATAAACTTTTCATGAGATTGACAAGCAGTATAAATCATCTACTTTGACAAATAATTAAGATGATAAAAATTGTATAATACCCTCTATATCTTTCTAATTTAATCAAAGCTGGCATCCATAATGCTGAGCACCCAATTGCTTTCTTGAGAAGCTGAGCCTCACTGCCAGTGTTCCAGAGACCTTGCAATTTATCCAGAGCAAAACATCAAATTGCCCCATCTTGATAATGCAGTTCTCAAAAGCAACTAAAATTAACATTGTGTCTTGTAGTATTCATATACAGACGCACATATATACACACAGGAAGATATATAAAAACAAACAAACACTTGCAAATGTTTATAGAAAGAGAAAGTACAAATAACATTTGAGGAAAGCAATACAGAATTTCAGAGATAGAGGGTTAGTTACATCATTTAAAATAGAGTTATGCTTGTGTATGTATATAAATATGTATGTTTTATATATATATATTACATATGGATACATACGTATGGACATACACATGTGTGGATACATAAACCTGCCTAGTTATAAGTATATATAACTAGGCACAATAAATATGACTATGTAAAATAAAGAAATTTGCCCATGCTTCATTTTATACTAATTCAGAAGTTATTTTATTATTGGTAAGCACTTTTGATTAATAAACTGATTAAATATAAGTTTCATTAACTATTAATTTATGCGTGCTTGCTTAGTCGTTTTAGTAAAATTCTCCATTATTTTTTGATGTTTAACATGGGACTAAACTAATGAGTATCTATTTCAATGCACAGTCACACCTATATGCTCTCAGTACTTGCTACTCAACAAGGAATATGTCTTACAAGGAAGAATTAAAACCATTGGCCATATTATTGTTAACACCCACTGATTTTGTGGATGGAACATTTGGTTAGACTGTACTTTCATTAAATAATACAGTAATTACCAGTTTTGCAAGATGCTGTCCTGTTCATTTACATATATTTTACCATGCTGCATATTAGATACAAAATAATTAGATACCGTGGAAAGGCGTAAAAGTGTGGGTAAGCAATATGCTATTGCTTCCAACATATGCAACTGGTAAAGCAGATGGGATTGTGTTCCTGGGATGTTTGAGGACTTTTCGAGTGTCTCGTATCAGTGGCATCTGGGGACCAATTACTGAACACTCTCCACAGGAGTCTTGCCTCAGCGTTTTTAAATGGATGAATAATATATAAACTCCATGACGTCCCACTGAGAGAGACTGAAGCAGCATCAAAAAGAAATAGTGTATTTGAGTTGAGCTAAAAAAGAAATAATTTGAAATCTGAATTAAAGTCCTTTGTGTTTACATATGTAGTTGGTTGTAAAGTTGCAATGCAGGAACATAATGAACGGGAGGGAAAAAACACTGTAAGCTGCTGCCTTTTCCTGAGTCTGGAGGGAAAAGGGCGTGAAAGGAGAACTAATATCTCAATTCACACCTGAAAGTGGTGTATGTAAGAATTCGTAATATTAAATGAATGGAAGAAATTTGCTGCATGTTAAAGCCCTAATGTATCTTAGAGTATCTTATAGATTGCCTGTTTTAGACTCTTCATATTCTATAGCTTCTGGGGACCTGAAGAGCTTAATGAATTGCTCACAAACAACTGTTAACAGAGAGGATGCTAGATTCAGATGTCCATTCTCTACCTCACTGCTATGGTCACATAATAATTATAAAAATAACAGCAATGCTGTGAACATGGGGGAATTGTTCCTTCTAGGTTACAGTGAGATATTCAAATACATCATCTCACTTAATTTTAACAGCACAATACTCTGTGGCAAAATGTTATTATTGTCATTACACTGGTAAAAAAAAAAAACTAAAATTCAGGGAAACACTTAAGAATCTGTACCAGCCTGAGAAATTCAATGTCTTTGGTGAAACTTACAAGATCTACATTGTGTGTTTTCTGGAGAAGTTAGATTGTACAAAAAATTAGTAAGGTGTCTGAAGATGTCTTCTAAGAACTTCGGTAACTCATTCATTTAATCGTTCATAAACATTTATGAAGCACATTTTTCTCCCATATGCCACCTTTCCATGTATGGGATGACACTCCAACCAACTGAGACACACTGGCCAGGGCTTCTTGTTTATTTATTTATGATTTACTTACTAAGTAGTAACAAGAAGGAATCGGGGGGGAGGGGGGGATAAATTCTGATGTAGAAAAATGATGTCAGACTTCTATCAGAAATAATTTATCTCTGTGTTATATTTTGGCTGCAGCTACTTGGAAAGAGATCTGAATCCTAATACACACAGTAGTCTTAAAAGTCACTTTTTTGTTTAAAAAAAAAAAAAACAAAACCTGACAATTTAAAGAAATTTTTCAGTTAATTTCTCAATATTAGAAAAAAAATTCGAATTTATAAACTTGTAATCTATGATTACAGTATAATGTTTAGAATTAACCCTTTGGGGTAAAAACTTGTTTTCCCTCCTAGTCTGCATTTTATTAATGGTGCAGCCTTGGAAAAAAAATGACTCAGTTATTCTATGGTTGGTATCCCTAACTCTTAAAATGAAAGTGATAATGCCAGAAAATGGAAGTGATAATGCCAGAATTGTTGAAATGGTTAAATTATATATAAAACACATACTACTTGGGACATTCTAAGTTTACCATATAAGATATTTGGCCTCTAATCCTATTTAATAAAATAAAAGTCATTATGTAAAAGAAGCACTTCCATGGCAGTAAATGGAATCCATTTCAGTTAAATTCTCTAATAAATATCAGAATGTTTATATGTAACATTTAAGAGAATGTAAACTATATTATTTAGACAATGTCAAATATACTCGTAGCTAATGATTATATGATTCCCTTTCTTTTGCATGGAGCCTGGTAAATTTCCAAAGATATCAAAATTTCTTAATTAAGAAGGTCTTGAGTTACTATAATTTGAATTTAGATGGGCTGCTGCCACACAGACAATAGGGTGGTAAAGGCCTGGGGTGAGGGGCAGGGGCAGGCTAGAAGAGGTCAATGTGAGGGAGAAAAGGAACATATGTAATACTTTCAATAATAAAGATTTTTTTAAAGAGTATCTTTAAAACTTTAAAAAAATTACATTGGAAACTTGGCTAAGGAAAATCACTACTAGGTATGAGTTTTTATGTCAGAGAAAGATGTGTCCCCAAAGAGAGAAAGTACTTTCACTTCGAAGTGTGATTACATTGTGCAACCAAGTTTTCCTTTGCAAAAGGTTACCTATTCATTTCCTGAACTCATAACTCTGGGTGACCAGTAATGCCAGCACTTCCTTGGTACCAAACTTAAGTGAGAAAAACTGTGATATATGGCTAGTGACTACTCACAACTTTAACTGTCCTTCGAGAAAACTTACTGAAATAAATCCATGACCCCTTCTCAGAGGGGACTTCTCAGCAGGTTAGGAGAAACAGTAGTTTCTGTGGTGCATTTTGCTAAGCAATACCCCCTGTTTTGAAAGCTTCATGGAAGTCCTGCCAGAAATGCAATTATTAGATTAATCTTAGAATCCCTATGAAGGCTCTTAACAGCAGTTCAGTCAGTGAGTCCTCAATTAAAATGTAGTTGCTCAGAGCAAAGCCTTGTTCCCTCTTCCCCTCCTCATCCAACCTCAATCCTCTTGACAAATATTCTCCGTGTAAGATTCAGCTTAATGTATGGTTCATCTCAAAATGCCTCCTGCCCTCCAAAACTTCCTAGTTAGAATTTAGGGCTCTGTATTGTTTTAACTTGTATAGCCTATATCATGGATCTTTAACAAGAAAAATGTTTAAATTATCTTTTGTCCCACAAATCCAAGCACTGTACCATGCACAGAGCAAGGCAATAATATTTGTACAAAAGAACTGGGGAACAAAAGTAAAATTTATTGACCACCTTTTTTTTTTCCCTGCACCATACAAAGCTCTTGAAATCTATTTACTTTAAAGTTATGTAATATTTCTTTAAGGGTTTTTTTTTTTATTGATTTTTTACAGAGAGGAAGAGAGAGGGACAGAGAGTTAGAAATATCGATGAGAAAGTCACTTATTATCCGAGAGATGCAAATCAAAACAACAATGAGGTACCATCTCACACCTGTCAGAATGGCTATCATCAACAAATCAACAAACAACAAGTGTTGGCGAGGATGCGGAGAAAAAGGAACCCTCGTGCACTGCTGGTGGGAATGCAGACTGGTGCAGCCACTGTGGAGAACAGTATGGAGTTTCCTCAAAAAACTGAAAATGGAACTCCCATTTGACCCAGTAATCCCACTCCTGGGAATATATCCGAAGAAACTAGAAAAACCAATCAGAAAGGATATATGCACCCCTATGTTCATAGCAGCACAATTTACAATAGCTAAGATTTGGAAACAGCCTAGGTGCCCGTCAGCAGATGAGTGGATCGGAAAACTGTGGTACATCTACACAATGGAATACTATGCTGCCATAAAAAAGAAGGAATTCTCATCATTTGCAGCAACCTGGATGGAATTGGAGAACATTATGCTAAGTGAAATAAGCCAGTCAATGAAAGAAAAATACCACATGATCTCACTCATTTAGGGATAGTAAAGAACATTATAAAGTGGTGAACAAAAAGATAGATACAGAGACAGTAAAGCATCAAACAGACTTTCAAAGTACAGGGGGAAAGTTTGGGAAAGGTGGGGGAGTTATGAAATCAAACGAAGGACTTGTATGCATGCATATAAGCATAAACAATGGACGCAAAACTCTGGGGGGGGAGGGCATGTGTGGGTGTGGGGTGTGGGGGGGTAATAGTAAGATATGTACACATATAATACCTCAATAAAAATATTTAAAAAAAAAAAAGAAATATCGATGAGAGAGAAACATCGACCAGCTGCCTCCTGCACACCCCCCACTGAGGATGTGCCTGCAACCAAGGTACATGCCCTTGACCGGAATTGAACCCGGGACCCTTCAGTCCGCAGGCCAACGCTCTATCCACTGAGCCAAACCGGTTTTGGCAAAAGTTATGTAATATTTCTTTATGATGATATTTTCAGCCTCTATAGGAGTAAAATTTATATATTAAAATAAATTAGCATGCCTACGATTATGATTAATAGGATGCAAAACCAATTTTCTCTTCCACATTCTGACATTTAATTTTGACAACATGATGTTGAGATAATTAACCAACACTTCTCAGCATTCTCTCCTTATACCCTCACCCAACAGTATCTGGGCAGCCTGGGAATACCAGATCAAAATATGGAATTCAGACAACTCAAGAAATCCAGCTAAAAGGAAGGAGCACAAACCAAGTTAGCACATGACAGGTTTTTATAATATAACAGATTGAGCATGTTTACATAGGAAGAGTTAGAGCCAGAAATTAAGAAAAGGTACCCAGGCTGGGTGGCTCCGTTGGTTGGAGCATTATCCCGTACAACAAAAGGTTGCAGGTTCGATTTCCAGTCAAGACAACTGGTGGATGTTTCTCATTCTCTCTCCTCTCTCCTCTCTCTATTCCTCTCTCTTTAAAAAAAAAAAATCAATGAAAACATATCTTCAGGTGAGGATAAAAATAAAAGGCAAAGGTGAGATAAGTCAAATTGGTGAAGAAGCCAAAAGAAACTCAGTGAAAATTTGCAAAGACCATTGGTCAAGTAGTCGGGAAGGATGCTTGGAGGAAACTTTGTACAGAAGGCAAGGCGTTACTCAAGCTCTACACTCCTTGTCTTTGAATTGAGGAAGCACAAGCAACATCAAAACAGTCTTACTGTTAGGTGATGAGCAACAGTCTTTCCAGTTCAGTAAATAGAATCGTCCACTCTGTGAGGCCACCAAACTCTCCTTCATGCTCTCTTCCTTCCACCACATCTCCTTGTCCTTTTGACCCCAAACCCCTTGTTGCTATGTCCTCTGTCAGACCTGGTCTGCTCTGTGGTTTACCCATCACTCTCTTACTATTTAATTCTGCTGGACAGAAAAGTGGAGTATCAGATCTTTAATGTAGATGAGGGATAGTGGGAAAAATGCCCCTAATACTTGGTTTTTCAAATATCAACGTGCAGATTAATTAGCAATCTTAACTGGGACCTGTAAGTCTGCGTTTCTAATAAACTGCCATGGGATACCAAGGTTGCCATATTTTGAGTAGCAATTATAAAGGGGGAAAAATCTCAAAGAAGGTCTGCTTCTAATTAAGAATATTGTGGTGTCATACACTTTCTCTTTAAGTTGGCCTCGCAACTGCCTTATTTTAACACTCTGGGCACCTAAAAGATTTCTAAGAAATAAAACATAACTGGAATGTAGTGTGTTTATCTTTGTGGTTATAACACCGAATAGAAAGTTGATACAGTATATATCAATTTCTGTGGAGTTTGATCTCTCCTGTTATACCTGCATTTTTAAAGTACTGTTTTATCACTAATAAGAAAATGTAGGTAGAAAATAGAAGGAAAGTTTGAAATACAGATGGTCTTACTCCCAGTTTCCTCTTAAACAATTATTATTCTACCCACTTCCAAAATGTGCTGTGAAGCATTTAGGCTAGAATGTTTTATATAAAGTACAGAGCACACCAAGAATAAAACATTTTACAAAATAAATAGTATTTTCCTTTTGAATTTTATTATTAAATTTGTATTGTATTTGATGATACATAAAGTACTTCAGATTATATAGTTAAAGAAAACAATGGTAACTCAGTGTAGTAGTTATATGGCTCAACTTCAGTAAACAAATATGTCTAACTTCTATGTCTGCCACTGCTAGTTCTAAGACTTTGGGATAATAATCTATCTGAACTTCATTTCTCTCACATAGAAAATAGTAGTTTTGGATTCTATGATCCCTTCTGGTATTATAATTCTGTGATTATTTAAATATAAAAAAATCAAAGCATGTCTAATTTGTTTTCAATAAGTGTAAAATCACAATGACCCCTTAAAAGATAATGTCCAAACTGAAAAGTAAAGCATTTTTCAATCAATCTTCCCCAATTCTGTCCTGTAGGGTAACTATATCTGATGACTTCTGAGCAGTTAATTGAAGCTGCTGAATCTTTGACTGGTAATAGGACTTATACTAGAAAATACAAAATACTAAGTCTGAAATGGAGCTTAAGTGAATAAATATGGAAACATAGTGATTGGATTCCATGAAGAGTGAGTTAATGACTAGTAAAGGTTTGGTGTAGCTTTGTACAACTCCTGAAACTGCATAGTGACTTCACTCTCTGATTTGTAATCTTAATTATATGCCCATTAAATCTTAATTATTTGTAATCTTAATTATATGCCCATTATGTTCCTATAAAATGAGGCAAATTCTCTGTGCATCAGAATCACCTGATGATTTTTTTTTTAAAATATAGATGCCTGGCCCCACCCCCAAGCAGCATCGGGGGAATCTGATTTAGCAGGTTTGGAGCTCCTTTGGCAATTCAGATACACAACAAAGTGTAAAACTCTCTAATACTTGTTTATTTTGTCATACCCACCACCAACTTTCCTGCTATTAATTTTTTCTCCATGAAGTACTATGAGGAGTGTCAATCCTAGTAGGTCCCTATTTCATATCTTCCCATGAAACAGACAAATTTTCAGTTGGTCTCAGTGACTATTAAGTAGTTATGTCAAGACTTCAGGGTTAGTCAAAGAATCTTTGGGCACATTATAGTTACTGACCTACCTAAAATCCTCATTTTGGTTTGAACCTAAAGAATCCATATTTAGTAATTATTTTTAGATATTCTCTTGTATTGAAATGCATAAGAATACCAAGGATAGAAATAAGTATAATGTTCTAAGTTATCACCTTTCTGGTTTAGGAAGACAAACTCATAACATAGAAAGACAAGTTCTAGTATTAATTTTGAAAAGATAAGACTCTCTGAATTTATGAAAGTTTATCTACCCTCAAAAGCTGTAATATAGCATATGCATATTTCTCTAAAGCATACATATTCTTTCATCAGTAGTTACGGACTTTAGAGAATGAATTCTGTTACTAGGATTTTAGTAAACATACTAGTTCAAGTAAACTGCTTGTCTTAGAGTTGTATTGGCTTACAAATATATTTACAAAGGTGATTATTTTAAACACTTCCATGAAATTCATATTCTGTAATATTATGTAAAAATGTCATTTCTTTTCCATAATTCCTAACTTTCACACATAATTTATTAATTTCTGTGGGCTACAAAGAGAAACCAATCCAATTGTAGATGAATGCATTTGATGATATACCTAGTTTTCATTTTGAGTCTCAGGATAAATCTTAGTTTTAGATTTCCCAAGCAACTACTTATACATTCATATTAACTGAAAAGCTAGAAAATAACATGAGAATTGCATAATTATGTAAGATATTATAGCTTAATGGAAACCTATTGACTAACCCACATTTTTAGAGTTTAGTTCCATAATCAATTCATGGTGACTAGGTTTGCAAGGCTTATGCCTTAAAATTTTCAGCATAGAATAGGCAGTATTTTATTTAAAAAATCAATTTATAAGTAAATCATTATGCTAAAAACTGTGATGCCTATTTTGCTGCAAATTCTTCTAATATTAATGCTTGGCTTTTAAAATGACACTTTTAGAAACTCAACACAGTAAATAATATAAAAATGTATTCATTTTCAAATAATTTATGAGCCATATACTTCTTACTAAATATAATTTTATTTGTTAAAATATATTTATTTTGTGGGAATAAGGAATAAACACAAGTATTTAAGTCAGCTGTACAATGTAATGTAATGAATACCTTGTAAACAGATCTCATGCATGCCCCCTCCAACTATTTACACCATTGATTTGCCTAAACTATTTGTAGCATAAATTATAACTTTATATAAATCTCTTGTAATGTAAGCTACTGTGTTAAAATAAAATAACCCCAAAATTCCCAAAGCTACAACTTGACTGTTAGTAAACCTATTTTATTCAAATGTGCCTTTCAAAATCATATTATTTTATGATTGCCTTAAATATTCAGGAACTACTGGGAGGTAAAACAAACAGGCGTTTTATTTCAGTGCTCTCACAGTTTTCATGAACCATCTCTACTATTTGAATTATGTCCATGTTTGGTTTACTCAAACATCAGATTGTAACTAATTAGATTTTGATTGAAATAAGTCATTTCTCAAAACACAACTTTAAAATCATAAATGGGGACACTTTAGCTCATAAGTGGTTATTCATTCAAGAAATGATGAAACAGGGTAGAAGTATGACTTTAATAAGCTGAGTTTGGGGGTCAAAACAGACTCTCTACCCTGAAGCACCATTAATGTGGGCTAAGCTTTATGTATTAAAGAATGGGAAGTCCTGAGATTTTAAATACTCTGACTTTAACAGAAATCAAGTCAGTTTAATGAGGAAAAACTACTTTTAATAAAGACATAAACAACTAGTGAGCACTTACACAGTTTTTCTGAAGAACTCAACATGTTTTGAGGTCAACTGCATGTTACTATCATATGTTACAGACTGAAACTCAGACAGAGGTTAAGCCACTTGATCCGGATCCCAGCAAGAGTCCTGCAATGGTCAGGAGCAGCTTGGCCTTTCTATTCTTTCAGTCCATACCCAAGATTAATCTCCTTAGAACAAAGGATTTAATGGAGAAAGCTTGTAAATATTCATGAAGTAAGAACAAACCAAATATTACAGAAATTCTAATTAACATTTAAAAACTCAAAATTTCCACATATACAAATGGAACCAAGACCCAAAAAGGGCTGCCTGGACCCCGAAGATGGGAGACTATGGAATGAAAAGTTGAAGGAGCAAAAAGTTTCCTGAATCACGTTGTCATTATGTGGCATTAAAATAACTTGTGTGGGAAGAGTTCATCAAAAGCTAATAAAACTGTCCCAAGACTGGATATTTATTAACGTTCTTGCTTCATTACTAGATTAACCAGAGGAAAAATTAATTGGCCATAGCGTTAAAGTAAAATCTATGGAAGCAAAATATCTTATTAAATATTTAACAGGGACATAGTACACATATTGCTTAATCTAAATAATCCAATTATAGCAAAGTTAATCCACTTAGCTCATCATAGCACTTAAATGGATGGATTCAGCTCATCCTGACTTTGGTTTGTGTTTTATTTTGCTCAAGCAATTGTTTTACCATAAATTTTTTCTTAAATAATTTCCCAATAAGATTAACAATAAAGGACAAATAGTTCTTAAGAAGTAATAAAAGATAAACACTATTCTAGAATGATGTAAAACATGACAGTTAGTAGAGCAAATTAAAATAAAACAGTATAGACAGTCATGCTTCTGAAAAACACACACCCTATTACATTTGAGTCAAACATATGGAAAAAATTGTGATGGTGGTGGTGGTGGTGGTGGTAGTGGTGATGGAGATGGTGATGGTGGTAGTGGTAGTACTGGTGGTGGTAGGGTGGAGGTAATGAATACCAAAGGGTTTATTTTAGAGTACCTGAATTTGATTGTGGAACTGCAATTTTTCTACAGTTATACCTTATATAAATGATTTAGAATTTCATTAGAAACTAAATCTTCCACAAAGAACTATATATATTTACCTAGAGCAGTGGTCGGCAAACCGCGGCTCTCAAGCCACATGCAGCTCTTTGGCCCCTTGAGTGTGGCTCTTCCACAAAATACCACATGCGGGCGCGCACGTACAGTGCGATTGAAACTTCATGGCCCATGCACAGAAGTCGGTTTTTGGCCTGGGTGAGTCTATTTTGAAGAAGTGGTTCTAACGCCGAGCCACACTCAAGGGGCCAAAGAGCCGCATGTGGCTCGCGAGCTGTGGTTTGCCGACCACTGACCTAGAGAAAAGCATATTTATGCAAAACTATGAAATATCATTATTTGACATTATTAACAGATGAATAAACCTTAAGTCTATAAGAGAATGAATCAAAATGTCTGATTAGGCCCTAGCTGGTTTTGCTCAGTGGATAAAGCATCAGCCTTCGGACTGAAGGTTCCCGGGTTTGATTCTGGTCAAGGGCATGTGCCTGAGTTGCTGGCTTGATTCCCAGTAGGGGGCTTGCAAGAGGCAGCCCATCAATGATTCTCCTCATCAATGTTTCTATCTCTCTCTCCCTCTCCCTTCCTCTTTGAAATCAATAAAAATATATATATTTTAAAAAATTCTGATTAGGATTCTGTAAATCTAAATTACATGCTCAAATGATATACATTAGTTTTATGTGCGAATATCTGTGCTTCTGATTGGCACATCATGCAGTTTTTAATGTGTGAAATTAGTATAGGTACTTAAAAGACCTTGAATTTGGAATTTACCAAAATGTCTCAGAAGTGAATTCAACGCTCTGTACACAAGCACGTTTTATCCATTCCTTTAACAACAACAACAAAAAAAAATATGGTATTCTGAACAGAAAAACACCAACAGGCAGCTTCAATTAAGTACTACAAGTAACAAAGATTACATCAGAATGGCCAAGTAATGCCCAAGGAAAATTCTATTGTTAAGAGGAAACAGGTTTAAGGACATTGTAATAAGGCCAAGCACAGATACAAATATTTCAAAAATCTCATCTATTTTATTCTGTTTGAAATATATAATTCTACTAACCTAAGATCTTAATCTTATGCTATACACAATTTAAAAAGAAGATTAAAAAAGAAAACACAATAAATCTTATATTAAATAAATGAAACATACAGGTTATAATTAAGATGAAGTAAGGAAAAATATTATAATTATAAAACTTGCTCATTGTTTTACTGGTCCTACTATGAGAGATAGGTTATATGTAGATTGATTTGTCAAGTTCTAAGGTATCCTATTCAACAACTCATTGTTCATCTAATCCAGAATTCTGCACCGTTAAATCTTATCAGCACATTCCCTTGGAATAGCAACACATACTTGCTACCTGCAAAGTCATCAGTCTCAATAACATAGTTTATAGAAGATAGTTTTGGAGCAAGGCACCCACCAAAGTTAGGCTCTTCTCCTCCCACAGAACCTGGGAGATAGAGATCCTAACTTCCTTGAAGATTACATTCAAAGAGATGATTCCCAGATCTTCAAGAAAGACTCTGCTGGGCCATAATGCTGACAAGAGGCTTATTTAGTTTTTTAAAAGGTTTTCGGACATTTCAAAGAGACTTACATGGATTTACAAGTTTTCTAAAGTAAATGCTCTAAGAAAAGGGGTAGAGGAAAGTCTCTCCCCTTATTTTTAGCAGAGAGAATTATCCTCTTATTTTTCATTTCTACTTACAATCTCTAACATATAGCACATAGCTCAGAGATTTACACACGCAATTCAAATTTCATCTACCTAAGTAAGATTTTATCCCATTGTATGTGCCTTGTAAATGTGTATATTCCTGCAGAGAATAACAACACTCTGCAGGAATATACACATTTTGTATATTCAGGACACTCTGATACCTTTTAAGTTTAATGATTGAATTTATTTTTCTTTTTTTCTTTTTTTCTTTTTTTTATTAAGGCACTATATGTGTACATTTCTTTATCTTCATTTTATTTTTTAACCTAATCTTGCTAAATAAGAACTGGTATAAGTTTTCATCTGGGGTGTGTGCTGGAAATGAGGGTTCTGGGAAAGAGAAGAAAGATGAAATATTTTTTAAACAATTATAACAGTATTTTCAAACTGTACATGTCAGGTTAATTCAGTAATTTATAACCCATATCTCAAATTTATGGGTAATTTGAAAAATAATTCTATTAACATGAAACTTTGGTTAGAACAGACAGTTGCTAGATAGCTACTCCAACACGTTCAGTTGTTAATTCGCAGTAATGAATATGCAATTATTAGGATTTTCAATACCCAGGCAGAGCAGCCACCCAGGTCCCGTAATTTCAAGAAATACCTGCAAAGATTCACTTATTTGCTTTATATGTAACTTGTAGATAAACAAAATAATAATCCTAAGAACTGACTTCAGAAGATTCAAACTCTAGCCTTCAGTCATCCCAGTTCTGGGAGATTTGGTGACCTTCAGCCATAGAACCAGGATGATGTAGAACCAGGATGAAGAAGACCAGGATGACACACCCCAGACCACCCCTTGTCCAATTTCAAGGTCCTTAATGGGATGGACTGTGCTGGCCTGCATGTGGAGAATGTTTTAAGTCTCTCCCCTTGATTTCTTTGTTTCACTCTTCCTCTCCCTCATTACGAAAACCTCTGCCTGCACTGAGAGGTGGAAATGGGTTTTGTGACAAGAGGCCCCCATCTTCTCAGGTGACGGGCACTTGAATAAATCTCGTTCCTTTCTTCACTGGGACAAAAACAAACACTGGGTTTCCATTCTTTTAACTGTTTTTCTATCTGTAAACTGATGATGTAATGAAAGGCCATTAGAAAGCATTGACTATGCATAGAGAACTTATAATCTCAACTAACACTTGGTGCTGATTATGGTGAAATAAAAGCAAATTATCAGAGCATCTCACAACTTCGACTTCATGCTTTCCATAGTGTATTTTAGGGGACACACACACACATATGTACTTTTCTAATTCCTCCAAAAAAAATGTGGTAAAAATAAATAAATAATGGCCATTTTCTTTGCAGCACTGATAAGTCAGCAGGGCTAATATACCGTAGGATCCAGCAAAATGAAGAAAGCAACAGAGTTAAGAATAAAATCCCACATCACTACCTTCCCTAACTGGTAGTTAACCAACCCTCTTGACCATCAATGTGGAAAATTTATTACTGATGCTCATGCTTTCTCACAAGAAAATACATTAACCTTTAATAAATAGTGAATCAGCGCTCTCTCACAATCCACAGTTACCTATGAATTGCATCGTCTCTTTCATTTATAAAGATATTTTGGGTCTCTGTCTTGATCTATATTTTATTTAAGCAAAATAACTATATGTAAAGCCATTTATTAAAGAGTAAAAGAGACTGAACTATGTGGATCTGGGTTCCACAATCTTGAATATTTGGATATCTCCACTGTTCTTTCATCTGCTTTTTTCCCCCACCTGGTTAAGTGAATTTTATATGGTTCAATTCTTGATGGCCTGTCAAACAAAATACTAAATCTAATAGCATCTAGAAAATAGAAACTTAACTCTAATAGTCCTCCTAAATTATGATGTTATTACAAGAACATCAAGGTTAAGGCTTCTCCTTGAACCAGACTTTTCAGTGAAAAGATTAGTTGATAATTATAGTGTGTACTCATAAAGACTTAAATTACAACCCTTGGATGGAATATTTCATTTTTAAAGTATGCTATTATCAATAGTAATATTGTATATATGTGTGGGGTATTATAAAAAAACATCATCTCATTTAAACTGTACAACAACCACTTGTGGCAGGTTTTATTATTCTCATTGTTAGACAAAGAATAAAAATGTGTCAATGCCACAGCAAGGACCTGAACACAAATCTCTTAATGCACAGCCTATGACTCTGCCAGGGGCCATGCTGCATTGTTAGTTGGATTATATCTTACATTTAAAAATGATCATAATAGAGAACACTTTTTTTTTCACTTTATTTTTTTTCTTTTTACATATAGTCCTCTCTGGACTATTGTTCATGGAACTTACTCTGAATAACAATAAACTTTGAGTTATTGCTTATGTCCATTTACTATTAAAGAAATGAATTTTATATTGTGAACATTATATGACCCCAAATCCAAGAGTGGTGTTACTGTTGTTGTTAAGACTTTCATTTTTTAGAGAAATGTTAGGTTCAAAGCAAAACTGAGGGGAAGGTACAAAGATTTATTTTATTCTCCCTTCCACTACACATGCACAGCCTGGTCTACTATCAACATCCCCACCTGAGCAGTACATTTGTTGCAATCAATGAACCTACATTGACATATCATTGTCATCCCAAGTGCACAGTTTACATTAGGTTTCACTCTTGAGGTTGTATGAATTTTTACAAATGTATAATGACATGTATCCATCATCATCATTGTATTGTAGCAAGTATTTTCATTGCCATAAAATTCCTCTATGCTCTGCCTATTCATCCCTCCCTCTACCCCACCCAACCCAACCCCTGGCAACCACTGATCTTTTTACTATCTCCTTGTTTGCATTTTTCAGAATGTTACAGTTGGAATCATATAGCATATAACCATTTTAGATTGGTTTCTTTTATTTAGTAATACAGTATGCACTTAAGTTTCCTCTATGTCTTTTCATGGCTTGATAGCTCCTTTAATTTAATACTGAATAAATATTTCATGGTATGGAAGTACCACTGTTTATTCATTCACCTACTGATGGAAGTCTCAGTTAGTTCCAAGTTTTGGCAATTATAAATACAGC
Source organism: Eptesicus fuscus (assembly GCF_027574615.1). Lineage (NCBI taxonomy): Eukaryota > Metazoa > Chordata > Mammalia > Chiroptera > Vespertilionidae > Eptesicus > Eptesicus fuscus. The sequence continues at coordinate 37,094,428 of NC_072478.1, read as the reverse complement.
TGCTATACATTCACATACAGGTTTTTGTGTTGACATAAGTTTTTGACTCATTTGGATAAATATCAAGGTGTGTGATTGTTAGATCGTATGGTCAGCATACAGTTAGTTTTGTAAGAAACTGCCACACTGTCTCCCAAAGCATCTGTATCGTTTTGCGTTCCCACCAACAATGAATAAGAACTATAGTTGATCCGTATTCTTGTCAGCATTTGGTGTTGTCAGTGTTCCAGATTTTGGCTATTCTGATAGCTGGGTAGTGGGATCTTATTTAATTTGCATTCCTTTATAGGATGTGTAGCATCTTTCATAGGCTTATTTGCCACCTATGTATTGTCTTTGGGAAAATGTCTTTGGCCAAGATTGGTCTTTTTTGTTTGTTCACTTTATTTCCTCCTTTAAAAAAAAAATCTCTTGGCTAACCATTTTGAGTAAAAATATTTTCAACTGTATTAAAAACATGTAAATATATGTAAAGAGATATTGCCCTAGGCAGCATTTCTTATTTTACTCTTTGAGGAATGTAGATTCATATTGATTTAAAAATTAAACCTTTTCCTCAGGAATAAGAAGTATTTTGGTGGATAAAAGTTCAGTATTCCAATCTAGAAATTCTACTGTGATTTTTTCAGTGCATGGCCATGTTATAAATCCATTTACTATTTCTTTTACTGTGAAACAGTCAAACTTATTGTTGAATACAAATATTTTATAGGAATACCATTTACATATATCTACAAAAACATAAACACATACACACCAAAGAAGCAAAATGCTACTTTTGTAAATGTCCCTTTGGATGAGAGTTGCACCAAGAACATATTAGCTGAAACCATCCCCGCCCCCACAAACAGGTGTAAAAAATTAAAAGTTGTAGGAATTTAGGAGAAAAACTGAAAAGTTGTTCCTTCATACTTGCAAAAATGTAAGTTCTCAGAGTCTATAAAATGTTAAGATAGATGTTTGCTAGAAATACAAAATATAGATTAAAATATCTGGAATAAGATTATAGAAACATAGCATAGAGTCTATGCCATAGACTATAGCATAAATCGACTGTAAATTTTTTAAAATATATTTCTATTGATTTCAGAGAGGAAGGGAGAGGAGGAGAGAGAAATAGAAACATCGATGATGAGAGAGAATCATTGATTGACTGCCTCCTGCACGCCCCACTCTGGGGATTGAGCCTGTAACCTGGGCATGTGCCCCGACCAGGAATGGAACCATGACCTCCTGGTTCATAGGTCAACACTCAACCACTGAGCCTCACCAGCCTGGCAACAGACTGAAAATTTTATTAATTACTCACTCTTTAAAATTGGATGCTGAGTTTTGAGAGAGCTTCTCTTTTGTTCCCATAGTGTCATTGCCACACTCTTCAAAAACAATCTGCAAAGAGCCTTTCAGCACTTGTGATAGATACATTCTTCTAATCAACAGTTGGTATGAGACATTTTACCACAAACAGAGCTTGTCATCTCTAACACATTGCAAACAGATGTTACAATTTGCTATCATTTTTAGTACCTCCTCATAAAAGAAAATCCATAACTTTATTCTCTAAATGTAACCAACTTATTCTTACCGCTCTTCCTGCTGTGGCCTGCACAAGTGAAAAAAAAAGTGTACCCTTTGGAGCAGCCAATTCTCAGAAACATTAGTTTTCTTTAATATTCCAGTTTCATTCCAGGAATAGGCAAGACAAGAAGTAAGACATTTCATGTCACTTTAGGATAATATCATGTAGTTCTGGGGTAATAAAGAATTCATAAGTGATCCGATAGTGGAAAGTTCATTTACATTCTCTCCAGAGAGTTTAATCTCTGCAGATGTGACCTTGTATAACTAAATATATTTCAAATATCAAGAAAAATGGTAGCTAGGCAGATAATGGAATTCTTTTTATGTAGGACTGAAATAAAGTGAAATTAATTATATGAAGCAGTCAATGAAATAAAGGTAAAAGGTTCCACTGAAATTCTTTCTATCCAATCTTATGTATTTGCATTTTATAGGAGGACAGTTATATCATGTGCTATGTAACTTGATTTTAAAACTGGCACTTCATTTCATTGACACCTCCCCCAAAGGATGCAAATGAAGTATCCCAGAGACTCATTTGTGAATGTTATTTTAGTTCAGATCATTCATATTTGCAGTTGGAACAAACATAGGGAATGCTTCCTTTTAAAAGACTTTGTAAGGGGGAAAATTTATCTGTGTCACAATTGAAATTTTTATTGAATTTATCAAGAAAGATGATTAAAACCAGATCTTATATATTTTTAAAAAGAAAGATCTTTCAAAAACATGAAGAAAATGACATATGTGTTAATTTTCATGATATATTTTATTAAAAACACAAATGTAATTTTATCAGAGTACTTTAAAACTAGCATTCTCTTAATTTATTACCACCTTTAGAGATTTATCTTTCCCTCCATTCTCTGGTTACCAGAAATATAACGTGTGTTTTACTATAATCCATTTAGTTATGAAAATGAGAATTTCAGTTCTATGTAGATTAATTACCAAATCACTTACCATCTACAAGGTAAATGAATTTCTGAATTTATTATATTACTAGAGGCTCGGTGCATGAAATTCATGCACAGGGGGAGGGTTCCCTCAGCCGAGCCTGTACCCTCTCCATTCCGGGACCCCTCGGGGGATGCTGACTGCTGGACATCCCTCTCACAATCCTGGACTGCTGGCTCCTAATCGCTCACCTGCCTTTCTTCCTGGTCACCCCTAACTGCCCCCCCCGCCAGCCTGATCGCCCCTCACTGCCACTGTGTGCTGGCCTGATAGCCCCTAACTGCCCCCAGCTGCCGGCCAGGTTGCCCCCAACTACCCTCTTCTGCTGGCCTGGTCGCACCTAACTGCCCCCCCCTGCCAGCCTGGTCACCCCCTAACTACCCCCCCCCGCTGGCCTAGTCACCCCTCACTGCCCCCCCTGCCAGCCTAATCACCCCCAACTGCCCCCCTTGCCAGCCTGGTCGCCCCCAACAGCCCCCCTTGCTGGCCTGGTCAACCCACGCAGCCTGCTGTCCAGTCGTTTGGTCGTCCCTTACTAACCCCACTGCCGGCCTGGTCGCCCCATGCAGCCTGCTTGTTCAGGCGTTTGGTCGTCCCTCGGTCTGGCCCTGGGTGGCTGGGCAGCCAACATCCGAGGCTTGCCTGCACCTCAGGCCAGCCCTGGGAGACTGGGAAGCCACCATCCAAGGCTTGCCTGCACCTCGGGCTGGCCCCTGAGTGGCTTGGGGCTGAGGGCACTGGGTACTGCCATCTTTGAGGGCATGGCAGTCAATTAGCATATTCTCTCCTTATTGGCTGTGGGTACCGCCATCTTTGTGAGAGTGACAGTCAATTAGCATATTCCCTCTTTATTAGATAGGATTTAGCCTCTCTTATTAACCTTTTGCACTCAGATGTCAAGTGTGACTCGACACGGTTAGCATTAGAATAAAGGAATCGAGAAAAAAGCAAGCGAGTGCAAAGGGTTAAGACATATATAATACATGTACAGAACAGTAGAAAAGTTTTGTTGTGTTCTGCTAATAAATTTATTATAGACCAAATGTTCATGTAACCACTACCTAGGTCAAGTAATCAAACATTACAATATTCTGAATCCCTCTCTTAACTGCTCCCAATAACCAACCCTTCTCTCCCTACTTCATAAGGAACTACTATTTTGATATTTATGATGATAAGTTTTTGCTTTTATTTATAATTTTTATCACCTAAGCACACATTGTCTCTTGTTTGAATTTACATAAGTAGAACTTACGTTATTTTTGTCCAATATTATGTTTGTCAGATCTATGATATGCTTTATTTCATTCATTTTCACTATTATATTCATGTGCTTTGTTCAGCAGCACCCATAGGCCTGAGCAGGAATGATGCTGCTCTAGCTCTGTGTTAAATGAGACTGTTCTGGCTATGCTCAAGCTACATAGAGACTGTAGGACCAAAGTAAAAGGATAGAATATATTTTGACACTTTATTTGCTAGTTAAAATTCCCCTGTGTACATACATTCCTGACATAATCATTGGGACTGTCAATATGATAGATTTTATTCCTATAACTAGGTTATCCCATATAATAAAAGCCTAATGTGCAAATTGACCGAACAGCAGAACAACCGGAGTAATGACTGGTTGCTATGACATGCACTGACCACCAGGGGGCAGAAGCTCAATGCAAGAGCTGCCCCCAGCCCGCAGGCCCCAGGCCAGCCAAGGCAAGTGCCAGCTGGGGCCCCCCGATTGCCCTGCCAGTCGCCCCACAGATCGTCCCTGATTGCCAGCCAAGTGTAGGGACCCTACCCATACATGAATTTCATGCACTGGGCCTCTAGTATGATATAATAGCAGAGCTTAGGGCCACAGAGAATTATTCCCTCACCTGGAAACCTATCAAGGAACGATGGCTAGAGTTCATCAGGCTGCATTTTAAAACTCCTTTGGACCAATTCATTTTACTTTTTACCTTTTATTTCTCCCTTTTCAACTATTCCAGTCCCAACATTGTAGGTTGTGAATATTGGGGAGATGTAAGTTATCTGTTTAGTGTTATAAATACAAAGATGGAGAGTTATTGTGTCTTAGGAGTTGTAGTTAGTCCAGTAGAATATACCCAGGAGCCTCATCCACAACTGATTTAGATTATTTAGATAATTAGATTTTAGACATTTAAGCTGATGAAATTTTGGACTTGACTAAATATAGCAATAGGAAGAAAACTTTGGGATTCTTGGGAGGTAGTAGATAAATTTTGCATTTGGAAAGTACAGGAATCTTTGGGAGCCAGAGAGCAGACTTTGGTAGGCAGAATTCTAAGACATCCCCAATATTTCCCTCTCCCCTGGTGTACATGCCCTGCATAACCCCGGGACTGTGATTGTGGAATTTACAACTAAAACTAGTTCATTTTACACTAGAGGCCCAGTGCACAAATTCATGCACAGGTGGGGTCCGTCCAGCCCACCCTGATTGAGGCTGATTGGGCTGGGCTGGTGGGGGTGGGGGTGTGGGAGGTTGGCCAGCTGACCCCGCCCCTGATCAGAGTGCGGGGGGTGATCAGGGGTGGGGCCGGCCGGTGATAGGGGTCTAGGGCAGTTGGCTGTCCGGCCCCGCCCCCTGGTCAAACACCCAGTCAAGGGGACAATTTGCATATTAGCCTTTTATTATATAGGATAGGATGGCCCAGTTGACCTTAAGATTTGGAAATTAACTAGGTGGGCCTTACCTAATCACATAAGCCTTTAAAAGCAGAGCATTTTCTCTGGCTGGGCACAGGAAAAGAAGTCAGAGATTAAAGCACAATAAAGATTTGAAACACCTTGAAAATGGAGATGGCCATGTGGTAAGGAAAGGGGTGACTCCTAGGAGCTGAGAATAGTCCCAATTGCTAATCAGCACAGGAACAGAGCCTCAGTCCTACAACTGCAGGAAATAAATTTTGCCAACATCCAGTGAGTTTTCAAAACCTTTTTATAGTAGTTATTATTATATTGACTAATATAATATAGAACAGTGTACAAAAAACACACACACACACAAAAAAAACACCAAACCCAAACAGATACACTGCCTCATGATTTATCATAAAATAACTTAAACATCAACCATATCAAGAAATAAGACATTGTCAGCACCTGGGAGGCTTACTCTTGACGGCTTTAAATTGCTAACCCGCACTCTCCCCAAAAGCAACCGGAGTTCTGTGATCATTACATTCTTCATTTTATTCATAACTTTACCACCTAAACACACATACCTATAATCTGTATTTAGTTTTGCCATTTTTGAGCTTTATATAAAGCAAATTACACAGTAAATCTTCTCTGTGTGGATACTTTTGCTCAGCATGTGTTTGTGAGGTTTACCTTTGTTTTTGTGAGTAGCTGTATCTCATTAATTCTCATTATTGCACAACATTCCATTGAATGAATATACAACAATTATTGCATTCTCTTTTCTTTCAGTAGACGTTTGTGTATGTCCTAGTTTGGAAACATTAGGAATAATGCTTCTACGAAACATACTTGTACAGATCTCTTGGTATATATACATCTGTATATTTCTGATGTGCACATTGCATTGTCAGAATTCATTATATATTTTGGAGATGAAACGTTTTAAATTATACATGCGACAAATATGTTTTCCCACCTTTGTCTTATTTTGGCACTCTCTTAATGGTATATTTTAATAAAAAAAATTCTAAATTTCAGTGTGGTTAAATAACTGTCTTTTCCTCTATGGCTAATATTGTCTTATTTGTCCTGTTTAAAAAAAAATATTTTCCTACTTAGATGTCAAGAACATAATTTCCTATACTATGCCTTATATGCTTTCTTGTTTTGCCTTTCACATTTACATCCATAATCTACCTGTAATTGACATTTGAGTATGGTGTACGGTAGGAAGCAAGTGCCATTTTTTAATATGAATATGTAATTTTCCATGGAACCATTAACTTAAAAGGTCATTTCCCCCACTGCTTTCCAGTTACATAAATTAGTTGTCCATTTCTAATTCCTTATTCTACTTTATTGTCACATTTGCCTTTCTTTGTATGAATAACACAGTTTTAATCATTATAGCTTTCAAATCAATGCTGCTATTTGGTAGAACAAGTCCTCTCATGTTTTGCTTTGTTGTTGTTTTTTCCCCCTTCTTAAAGAGTATCTCAGCTCCAAATGGACCATTTGCATTTCCACGCAAGTATTTTAGAGTCAGCTTGTCAAGTTCTACAAAACCTATTTGGGGAGACTTGACACCTTTATAATATTGAATCTCCTAATCTGTAAAACATGGTTTCATCTTTATTTTTAAAATTTGAGGTGTAGAGTTTAACACTTTGTTTTTTAAATTCTTTATTATTGAAAGTATTACATACATTGTTACAAATGTCTCCTTTTTCCCCAATTGTCCTCTCCCCAGCCACCCCCACTCCCCAGCACATGCTCTCATCCCCCTAGTGTCTGTGTCCACTGGTTATGCTTATATGCATGCATTCAAGTCCTATGGTTGATCTCTTATCCCCCTCCCTCCCCTGCCTTCCCTCTGAAGTTTGACAGTGTCCAATGCTTCTCTTATGTTGTTCATTATATTCCACAAATGAGTGAGATCATGTGATATTTACCTTTCTCCAACTGTCTTATTTCACTTAGCATAATCTTCTCCATATCCCATTTACTTTTTGCTTCTTTTTTTTTTTTTAAGTAAAATTCTGATGAAATCACCAAAGTCAATGACAGGTTCAGTACCACTCGTTATTAGGTTTTTCTCTCCCTCTTCATTATTACTTCATAAGCTAAAAGTTTTAATAGGCCCATCTTAGAAATAAAGCCTAATTGAGGAAATTGAAAGTCAAGTTTAAGAATATCTGGCAGGTCATATTTGTAAGTAGTGGAACTGGAGTTAAGGTCTAGCAGTCAACTCCAATATTCTTCCTTTTAAACCATTGTGATTTTTAAAATCTTCCAGTTTATATTTAGCCATAACATCTATATAGTTATATAAAAATACTATATGAGGTATGTAATGCTATGTAAACATACTGTGTTACTAAGTGTTGCTTTAAACCATTGTTTTAAATCTGTCTTTTGGCTTTCATGAGAAGAGTTTTTAATCAAACTCCATGCCATCATGTGGTGAGATGAGAGCCTTGGCCAGTGTAAAAGTTGAGTGAAATTTTAATATGATGGTTTTATCTAGTCCTATAATTAGACCCTTTGCTCTTTATATATGTCATTACCATGTTCAAGGAAATTAGTTTCCTTACCATCTCTCACTTTCTTCTTTTTGATCCCCTATCTTCCACTCAACAAGAATTAACCCCCTACCACCATCTTATTGGTGTGCATTAGTTATGATTTTTATGAGCTGGCCTGATAAGAAAAGATATTTGTCTTCACCTTACAGTAAAATGTCACCAGAAACTATAGTCAGTGCTGCCTTGTGTTGACAATGGTGGCTCCTGGATGGGTGTGGTCACTAGAGGAAACTTTCATTATTCCATATAATAAAAGGGTAATATGCAAATCAACTGAATGGCGGAACGACTGGTCGCTATGATGTGCACTGACCACCAGGGGGCAGATGCTCAATGCAGGAGCTGACCCCTGGTGGTCAGTGCACTCCCACAGGGGGAGTGCCACTCAGCCAGAAGCTGGGCTCATGGCTGGTGAGCACAGTGGCAGTGGCGGGAGCCTTTCCTTTCTCCACGGCAGCACTAAGGATGTCCAACAGACAGCTTAGGCCTGCTCCCCGGGTGAAGTGGGCCTAAGCTGTCAGTTGGACATCCCCCAAGAGCTCCCATACTGCGAGAGGGTACTGAGGGAACCCCCCCCCCCAAGTGCACAAATTTTGTGCACTGGGCCTCTAGTTTTAGTTAGTTTACAAAAATTTTGATGGATGTCTTACCCTTCTCTTTGCTACTGTGTAATTACATACAAAATAACCGTACATTTGGATTATAGTAACAATGACATGCAAGGCAAATTAGGTAATTTTCAAGTAATTTCTTCATATCTATATATATAATAGCCCAGCGACCGAACGGCAGAATGACCAGAATGACTGGTTGCTATGATGCAGCACTGTGGTGGCCAACTGGACCAATCTGGGCCACAATCAGCCCCCCCCCCCAACTGCCCATGGCCTCTCCCGTGGGCCAGCCCCACCCTGATCGGCACCCCCACCCTGATCAGGGGTGGGGCCAGCAGGCCAACTGATCGCAGCCCTTCCCCCCAGCAGGCCTGCCCCCGATCGGCCCCCCGCCCCCTATTGGGCAGGCTGGCCAGACCCCACCTGTACATGAATCCGTGCACTGGGCCTCTAGTATAAGATAAAGGGAAGAATCATAATAAGATCTTAACAGGCATACTTTTGCATCTAAAGTAGATTGTATTCATAAATGGGGTAGGAGGTAGGTAGAGGTGAGCAAAGGGAGGAGGATGAGGAGGAAAGAGACTACTTGGTGCAATGGGGGCACAATGCACTGTGCAGATGATGTGTTTTGTTGATTTGTACACTGGAAACATATGGTTTTGTGAACCAATATCATCCCAATAAATTCAACTTTTGAAAAAAAGTAGATTGTGCTTGTAACATATTTCATTTAGATTCTGCTCCTACAGAGAGCCTTTTTTTTTCCTCTGATAGAATGGCTGATTATGGACACTAACCCTGGATTACAGGAAAGGGGGAATGTTTTTGATTGCCACCAAAACATTTGACTGAGCTGTTTAAAATTCTTATAAATTACATTTACATAATTGACATGGAAAAACTTGAAAGACAGTTAGTTGAGCATAAAAGACATGTAGCTATGTCCTAGGAGAAGATTATAGATTCTTGCTTAGCCAAGTGAATGATGACACCTTCATGGTGATTCTGAATGTCCTCTGTGAAGTGGCCCTTACTTCTCATTGCATCGGTTGCTCATGCAAATGTTCTCTTGCCAATGCATGATTTAAATGGCTTTCCATGTAGCCAGGTTTTATGTTGACTTTAAGAGCCCATTGTAATACTTTGGTCTTGGGCACATAAGAGCAAAGCACATATATGTCTGATTTAATAAGTTATGATTCTGTGGCAAACACCAAAACAGAGTTCACTGCCTCTGTCCTATTTCACTGAAAACTTGTTTGTGTGTTTGAACAAGTTTCTGGCTTTTCAAATGGGGCTGATGCATTATAGTTTTGTTATGTTCTACAAATTTGATGTGTCAACCCATTAGGTGGCAGGATTGGTATTTCTGTCAACAGTTTAACTTGTAACTCAACCTTCCTAAATTCCCAGTTAATACAAAAAAATAAATAAATTCAAACTTCTAGTTAGTTACTGAAATTTATAACTTTCCTCTATAATTGTATACAATTTTAATTGTTAATGTTAATTTAAACTAAACTTGAACAAATTATTTAAGTAATTTACAGGTAGTACGTAATTCCAAAAGTACTAAGTATTAATTGAGCTACAGTATTCAGAGGTCTGGTTCTTTTTTACTAAAAATCTTTTAATTCCACAGTTCAAAAAGAACAAAAACATTTTCTAATCTTTGACTCATAGACCAATACTTGAAAACTGAATTTGAACTTGCTATAATTTCTGGAATTCACCTTTTAGTTGCTGGTCTGAGAATGTGGGGAAATGACAATAATGACACTATAAAAAATTCTCACTCAGAAGAAAAGTTAACTAGTTCATAAATTTTATTTTAAGGATTTGCTGAACAACCAAGTCATGTTTTGGAAGCTGAAATATTTCTGGAATTGAAAATATTTTTGAAATTTAATGCTTTTTTCACTCTCAGGCAAACAATATTTTTTTTGTGTGTTCTTCAGTTTACTGTGTTCTTCAGAAAGACTTATACAAATCCTATTAGGTTTCATGTACTATGGTAGGCACTTACACATGCATTATATAATAATATTTAATCATCATAAGAACCCTGCATTCTAAATATTCTTTTATTCTCAATTTCTAAGAGGAAAAATTGTACCTCAGATATTTTTTACATATTTTAATATGTTTTAATCCTCACCTGAGGATGTTTTTTTATAGATTTTTAGATAGAGGAGAAGAGAAAGAGAAACATTGATGTGAGAGAGAAACATGGATCAGTTGCCTTCTATAAGCTCCCCAGCTGGGGATCAAACCCACAACCTAGGTATGTGCTCTGACCAGGAATCATACCTATAGCCTTTTGGTGCATGAAACAATGCTCCAACCATCTGAGCCACCTGGCCAGGGTGTACCTCAGATATTTTCAGTGTTTGATCAAAGGTTCATATATTACAAATAGCAGAAGCAGGATTTGAACCAGTATTTAAAATTTTAAGTACAATGGCCTTGCAACAATATTACATGAAGATATTAATATAGACAACTAGTGCTCAATTCAACAAGTATTTCTCTTTTTTAATATATATTTTTATTGATTTTAGAGAAGAAGGGAGAGGGAGAGATAGAAACACCAATGATGAGAGAGAATCATCAATCAGCTACCTCCTGCACAGCCCCTACTGAAGATGAAGCCCACAACCCAGGCATGTGCCCTGACCAGAAATCAGGGCCATGACCTGCTAGTTCATAGGTCAATCCTTAACCACTGAGCTATGCTTGTTGGACAACACTGAGTAGAGAAATGGAAATAAAATTATATTCTACCTAGAAATATCATTAATCTAAAATAATAGCATTTGTAAACGGAATGATTTTAAATATACTTGGTATTATATTTTACTGGTTTAGTTTAGATATTTTAATAAAATTTTCTGTGTTAATTGGTTGATAAATATTAAATATTCCTTATACTACTTTAGACCATGAAACTACTAAAAAACCAGTAATATAAAACCTATTGATATTGTTTTCCTTCCTACTTTATATAATGTTTACAAGTTTTTATTTATTTTTTTACTAGAGGCCTGATGCATGATATTTGTGCACTTGAGGGGGAGGGTCCCTCAGTCTGGCCTGCACCCTCTCACAGTCCAGGAGCCTTCGGGGATGTCCAACTGCATGGAGGCGGGAGAGGCTCCCACCACCACCACTGTGCTCACCAGCCATGTGCCTGGCTCAGGTCTTCTGGCTGAGTGGCGCTCACACTGTGGGAGCGCACTGACCACCTGGGGGCAGCTCCTACATTGAGCATCTGCCCTCTGGTGGTCAGTGCATGTCATAGCAACCAGTCGTTCTGCCATTCAGTTGATTTGCATATTAGCCTTTTATTATATAGGATTGTATTGCTTTAGACAGAGAAAGGAAAGGAGAGGGGGAAAAAACATTGATTTTTTGTTGTTCCACTTATTTTTGCACCCATTGTTTGATTTTTGTATGTACCCTGAACAAGGATGGAACCTGCAATCTTGGCTAATTGGGACAATGCTCTAACCAACTGAGCTACCTGGCCAAGGCCACAAATTAGTTTTTAAATAAATGAGATGTGTATGTGATATATCATAGAATGTTTTGACAGCATTTTTCTTGCATAATATGCCCTCCAGTAAATATTTAGCTTTCTAAAATATACACCTGTATCATGAGATTCAAGGATCTCCCTCCATCTCTCCCTTTCTTCTCCTCCTTCTCCTCCCCCTCCTCCTCCCTCCCCCTCCTCCTCCCTCCCCCCTCCTCCTCCTCCTCCTCTTCCTCCTCCTTCTCCTCCTCCTCCTTCTCCTCCTTGTTCCTCTTCTTCTTCTTCCTTCTTCCTTCTGCTTCTACTTCATCTTCTCCTTCTCCTTCTCCTCCTTTTCCTTCTTCTCCTCCCCCACCTGTCTCTTTCTCCCCCTGCCATGTGTATTGTCTCAGGAAGAAGAGACAGCATAAGTGTGAAATTAGGAACTTTAATTCATTTTATACTTTATTTTACTGGGTTATAAACCTAGAAGGAAGTTTAGATTTCCCACTTAAAATTCTTCCATCAGCCTAGAACTTTCTGCAGATTCTAAGCAGCCAGACTCTAAGACTGTCTCCCATCTCTGTCCTAATTGATGTTCCACAATTAAAGCCAACCTCCCAGACAAAGGCACCCACTCAAAGATATATATGCCTCCTCCCAAAATTCATCTTCAAAGACGCAGCCCCCTTCAGGTCACCTACATATGAAATTATTCTCTCTTTTTTTAAAATATATTTTATTGATTTTTTACAGAGAGGAAGGGAGAGGGTTAGAAAGTCAGAAACATCGATGAGAGAGAAACATCGATTCAGCTACCTCTTGCACACCTCCTATTGGGGATGTGCCTGCAACCAAAGTACATGCCCTTGACCGGAATAGAACCTGGGACTCTTCAGTCCGCAGGCCGACACTCTATCCACTGAGCCAAATCAGTTAGGGCTATTCTCTCTTTTTAGAAAAATATTCAATATAGGTACTAAAGGGAAAACTTACCTGCCTACCCTCTCTTGTCCCAAAGCAATTTGATTCCATCTTTAGCATTTACATTTAACCTTATTTTTATTAATAGTAATGGATCTAATTAATAATTTCTTAGTTTTTCATAAGACAAACGAGTTTTACATACTGCTTTATTTATTATTTCTGCATTCTTTGACAAATTACTTAACGTTTCTGAATCATAGTCTTGTAAACAAGGATATTAGTGTTCCATCATAAAGATGTCAGAAGATTAAATAATATTTAAGGTATTCTTAAAGTATTTTAATTATAAAGAGTGAGTAGCTTCTTATAGTTGATAATCTACACTCTGAGTAATTATGATTTTTTTTAAGGGTAAATATACAATGGGAGTATAAGAAAAATTTTGACACCTTTGATGTAATATTGACAATTTTATAAAAAACTAGAGGCCCAATGCATGAAATTCTTGCAAGAGTAGGCCTTTGTAGCCCCAGCGGCTGCCTGAATCCCATGGCTGCAGCCCTAGCTTCGTCTGGAAGGTCGTCTGGAAGGACATCCAGAAGGATGTACAGTCTAATTAGCATATTATGCTTTTATTATTATAGATGATTTTATTGCCATGATCATGTTCAGCTTTTCAAAGAAATATAAGATATTATAGAACTTACTGAAGTTATTCTGAATGTAAACAGTGTTTGTAGAAAGGCAAGACATCTGTGGTCATACTTGCTCCGTGATATAAACAAGAATCACCTCAGTGTAATTGTTAAAGACAAAATCAAACAAACAAACAAAAAAAACACACCTCATCACAATTATAGATAAAGGAAGCTCTTTGTCTGAATCAACCACTTGAACTGCTTTGTATGTAGATGAGGCCAATGACTATCAGTAGAGCGGAAATACTGGAAGAGCCCAGGAACCATTTAAGACATTGATAGGTTTTTAGAAAGTTCATTGTATTTCAGTGAGAGTTCTAGATGTTTCTCGGAAAAACCACTTATTGCAGTTGTCTGTGGCTAATGCATTCTTTAGATCAGTGTGGAGCTATATAACATGTGGGAAAAAGTGAGTCATCCAAGAGTAAATGAAAAGGCTTAAAGCAATTTGCCTGGGTTGTCTCAAAAGAGCTGAACGAGTGCTACAAGGAATTAAACAGTAGAATTTTGTCAGAGTTTTCATTAGCAGGTATAGAGCTTAAAGAGCCATGTGACTTCTTTCTGAGCTGGCGAGGGAACCAGAAAATATTATAGAACCCTGCTTTCTAAAAACCTTGCAATTACTAAAACTACAGTCACTTCAAGACATCTGAAGAGTCATCTATAAAGACAAATAACCTTATAGATTATTTTAATATTTTAAGTTTAATTTTTAAAGATGCTACCAGATACATTGAATTGCATTTTATTTCACTAACATTATCAGGTGAATAGGGAATTGACTGAAAACTGGAACCAAAGTGTAACTTCAGTTTGACAGCTGGTGTTTAATTTATCTTATGAGAATCTGTGACTATCTACTTTTTTTCTTAGTCGATGTAATAGAATTATTTAACATTGCTGGCATGAATGGTTTCTTAAAATCTCTGTAACATAGATAGTTTCCCAGAAATGTAAAGATCATTGAACCTTCTATCTAATCCATACATAAACATCTTTGTTATTATTAAGCAACCTGTTTATTTGTTGTCTTTTCAGAGGTCATCCTCAATTATTATTGACAACTAACACAATTTCCATAAGCAATAATATGAGTGATAATCCCAGGTTATGTCTATTTACTAAATGAAGAATATTTTTTTGCACTATCAGTTGTTTTTCATTTGCTTTTAATTTGGTATTATTTCTCTTCAGTGTAACTTTTTAAAATGTTACCATCAGTAATCAAGTGTTTAACTGAGAACCAAAGATAATAGCAACCAAATTAGAATTTATTCCAAACAGAGTGAAAAAATAAACAACAAAACAAAACTAAACTAACAAACACAATGGATTCTGGGATAACCATTGAATTATAATGACTAGAAGCAGAACCAGCAACCTCATTTGTCCCACTCAGTGCAAAACAAAAATGTAGGGCTCCTTAAAATACTTTTTAAAATTACAATACAAAACCTTTTCTTTCACCTGGCCAGCATGGCTCAGTGGTTGAGTGTCAACCTATGAACCAGGAGGTAACAGTTCTATTCCAAGTAAGGGCACATGCCCAGGTTGTGGGCTCCATCCCCAGTAGGTAGTGTGCAGGAGGCAGCTAATTAATGATTCTCTCATCACTGATGTTTCTCTCTCTCTCTCTCCCCTCCCTTCCTCTCTAAAATTAAAATTAATTTTAAAAAAGAGATATATATATATCTTTATCATTATTATCATGTTTTTTAAAATTCTTTATTATTTAAAGTATTTCATATGAATCCTTTTTCCCCCATTGACCTCTCCCCACTCATTCCCACCCCCACCCTGTCACATGCCCTCACCCCCCTACTGACTGTGTCCATGGGTTATGCTTATATATACTTGCATGTAAGTCCTTTGGTTGATCTCTCCCTTCCTCTTCTCCCCCCCCCCCCCATCCACCACTCTGCCCCTTACTCCTGAGGTTGGATGGTCTGTTCGATGCTTCTATGTCTCTGGATCTATTTTAGTTCATCAGTTTATGTTGTTCATTGTATTCCACATATGAGTGAGATCATGTGATATTTACCTTTTTTTAAAAATCAAACCTTTTCTTTTTTCCATGGGCTCTGGTGGTTTTTAAATTTGCTATTTATATCTATTGGGCATGGACATACTTTCTAAACAAGTACAGAACCTCCCAGTTCCTGGGGCTCCTGCCCCACACTTGGTGATTACTACCCACTGGCTGAGGGATCCTCCCACCTGGCTCCCTTGCTAGCAGTCAGGTGCTGGGGAAATTCACTGTGACCCAGCCAGTGGGGGCAAATCAAGCCAGTCTTCTCCCCTTCAGTCTTCTCGCCATCAGAAACTAGTGGATGAATGACTCTTAAGGACTGCAACCTCCACACCAGGATGCACTCAATATCTGGATCTGGGGTGGGAGAGGTGTGTCCTTGCCCAGTCACTCACAAAATGCACAGTGATACTGCCAATCCCTGGAGAAGCACCTTCAAACGAGTAATATGAAAACAGTTTATTTATTCCAGTGATTCTGGCATTCAGAATTTATCTTCAAAACAGCCTCAAGTTTCTGCAAAAAAATAGATAAACTCATTGCTTCAGAGTCACACTTTGTTTTTCACTGCAAAATTGCATTACCCAGGTTGATCATCTATTTTCTACAGTCTTAACAAAGAATTACTTTTTGTTGTGGCCAACATTCCAACCCCTTCTCAAGATGATTTTTTTAACATCACTGAAAATATTAAAAAGAATAAGCATTTGAACAATAGCCATGTCATTAAAGTCCAGCTTCCTGAAATATTTTAGACAATCCTACCTAATAATAGACAAATATGCAAATTGACCATACCTCCGACACGCCCACAAGCCACGCCCACCATCCAATCAGAGCGAGCATGCAAATTAACCCAACCCAAGATGACTACAGCCACAGAGAGCAAGGTTTCCTAGGTAACAGAGGAAGCCAAACTTTCTGCCTGCCCTTGCCAGGCCTAAGCCTCCACTCTAGCTACAAAGTTTCAATTATAGAAGGTAAACAAATTCAAACAAATGGTGGCAGAATGGAGCATGAGAGAGCAGGCCAGGGTTGCCGCCGGCAACAGGGAAAGCAAAGCTTTCCACACACCCTGGCCAGGCCCACCCGCTTAAGGCAACAAAGTTTCAATTATAACCCCAACACAAATGGCTGCCAGCCTCGGAGGGAGCCCTAGGCTTGGCTCCGCTCCAGGCTACAAAGTTTCAATTGTAGAAGGAAAATAAATTCCAGATACCAGGGCCTCCGCTTGCGTTGCCAGGGGGCGTGGCCCGCCTGCAAACCACCACAGGCCCCTGGCTCAGGCCGCCCCACGCCCCAAGGGAACCCCACCCTGATCAGGGACACCCTTCAGGGCAAACCAGCTGGCCCCCACCCCTGTACCAGGCCTCTATCCTATCTAATAAAAGAGTAATATGCAGATTGATCATCACTGCAACACACAATATAGCTGCCCCCATGTGGTCAAAGATCCTGTCCCCATGTGGACACAAGATGGCCACCACAAGATGGCCAGCAGGAGAGGGCAGTTGGGAGGCACCCTGCCTGCAAGGGAGGACAGTTGAGAAGGACCAAGCCTGCAAGGGAGGGCAGTTGGAGGTGATCAACCCTGCAGGAGAGGGAAGTTGGGGGCAAACAGGCTGGCAGCAGAGTGGTTAGGGGGTGATCAGGCTGGCAGGCAGAAGTGGTTAGGGGCAATCAGGAAGGCAGACAGGCAAGCAGTTGGGAGCCAGCAGTCCTGGATTGTGAGAGGGATGTCCGACTGCCCTAAACGGGCCTAAACGGGCAGTCAGACATCCCTTGAGGGGTCCCATATTGGAGAGGGTACAGACTGGGCTGAGGGACAACCCCCCTCCGTGCACGAATTTCGTGCACCGGGCCTCTAGTATATAATAAGATGCATATATCTCAATACATCCATCTTTAAAATGTGGTATATTAATAAATCATCATAGACCAAACTCAGAAAGGGTTAAGAAAGAAGTAGCTCATGAAAAGCTTCATAGATGTTCTTGGGAAGCTTCAACACTCACAGATGGCTTCATGGAAGAGCTGGCATTCAGTGCGGGCCCTACAAAATGACTAGATTTCAACTAATCAAGGGGGTTAAAATTTAGTAATTCAGTGTATTAGTGATGGATTGTGTGTTGTTGCAGTTGTCATACATGATTTGAGATTAGTAATAAGCAACATGGAGAATTCTACAAAAGAAAAACAAATGATAACAGTCTGAATATACTGAGGATGTTATGTCTCTTAGAGGATAATGGAAATCAGATCATATAAATCTAGTGGAACCCAGATAATAGAAGACCTTGACAACTCCCACCAAGTGATCACTTGTAAGCAATAAGGTGCCACTGGACATTTCATACAACATTTATAGAATGCTTCAATAAAATGATTTCTTAGGAAGTATTATATGAACTCATTTAGAGCTGGAGAGGATAAAGTCAAGGAAAAAAATAAGAAGAATTGCAGGAGGTACAAATTATTGACCATCAAGATCAGTAGGGCAGCAATAGAGATAAAGAGCAAATATAAAAACTATAGGTAGACCTTAATAAGGAAAAATGATTAAGATGTTATCAATAGCTACATTTAGACAGAAGAAAAGAGGAATGAGGGAAGGTGAACCACAGCATTTCAAACCATGGTGAGCAGAAGTTGCCACTTCTCAGGAGAATAATATGAAGTAATAAGAGGTAGAGACATCTTCTAAATATAATTTTGAAGTGAGAGTGAAATAATTTAAGAAATAGGTATTTAATGCCATCAGTTTTTGCTCAAAGTTGATAGATAGATAGATAGATAGATAGATAGATAGATAGATAGATAGATTGATTGATTCCCAGCCCAGAAACCCTTTCCACAAAGGTAGAAGGGAAATAAACAGTTTTGTTATTGAATTAACATTAAACCACAATGTGATGTGTATCACAGGCAATTCTTGAAAGTGATTCAAAGACAGAAAGAAACCCTTGTACATAGTCAAGCAGATATAATCCATAATTTTCTCAGGATAAACAATAACCAGTTTTCAAACTCACTCGACAGCACAATTTGTCACACATAGTTTATCCTGCATTTACGTGGTAATTGAGATGACATTCAGATAATTGGCTTTAAAAATATAATTCAACTTTTCATATCTTTCTCCTGAGAGGTAGTTGGGAGTTAGGCCCCTACCCTGCTACAGAACTGGGAGAGAGGGCCTGTGTCTTCCTTGATGATCACCTTTTAAAAAGCTAGTTCCCGGGTCCTTGACAAATACATTCCTGGGTTTTAAAGCTGACAAGTAGCTTCTTTAGCTTTTTAAGAGGTTGAGATACAGTTCAAAGAGACAGAAAACCATTTCCACGCCTCCTTGCCCTTTCAGTCCTCTCCAGTTTCTTGATCACAGAACTTAATTCTAGCACAATGTACTATCTTCATATTATGCTTCTAAACATCGTTGGCTCCTGGTTTCTCTATCTCTGAGTTGGGTTCCAGTTTTCAAGTGTTCTCTTCATCTTCTTTAACTCTCCCAATCCAAACGTCCTGCCCATTATAAATGCACCCACCTACTACATCTATAGTCATTCAGACTCATTGGTGGACCTGCTCAGTAGGGTCTATGCCTGGGAGCAGAACAGTTGAATGAATGACTGGGGTCACTTTTAAAGGAACAATTTACATTCTTTTCTTCTCCTCTCAAACATATGTATTATCTCCCTCTTCTTCTAAGGAGAAGAGGATTGATAGAAAATACATGTCTGTTTTACCCAGAGAAACTTTTTGCTATATTTTTAAAACATGCTGGTATTTTAAATGAGGTGGGGATACTTTTGCTTCTCTAATGTGAATAGAGTCTTCAAACATTTCAGTCCTACCATATGTACAGCATGGAAGTAAAACATAACTTTTGAATTGTATGTGTGAGGAAATAAATTCTCAATCACATATACATAGAGACCTGTGAAATCTAACTAGCCATCTGTTTTATACTACTCAAGGGAGTCTAGATTTTTTTTTTTGCTCTCCTAAGATTTTGATTTATGCTTACCCAATCATGAATGATACTTGTGAAAAGATACACCAGATTCTTCCCAACACTTATATCAGTAAGTGTAGAGTCACAGTGGGAGACTAGAAATTTATGCATGCCTGTATGTTCTACTATAAGTTACATATGATATCTATTTAATAATTATTTTTCATACTCACAACTGTAAACCTTCTTTAGCCAAAACCTGTATATTGATAGAAGGATCAAACTTTTTCATAACAAGCTAACCAAAGAATGGGACAAGATCTATATCATACTTGTTAAATATATATATATATATATATATCCCTATCTAATAAACGGGGAATATGCTAATTGACCCTCACACCATCTCAAAGATGGCGGCTCCCACAGCCAATAAGGAGGAAATATGCTAGTTGACTGCCACACCCTCAAAGATGGCAGCTCCCACTGCCACAAGATGGCAGCGCCTAGTCCCCTCAACCCTGCTGGAGCCTTGCTGCGCCTGCGTCTGGAGTCCCCCAGTCCCCACAGCCCCCCAGCTGCCCAGGGCTGGCCTGAGGCACAGGCAAGCCTTGGATAGCAGCTGCCCAGCCGCCCAGGGTCGCCCAAGGCTCAGGTAAACTGGGCCAGCTGAGGCTTGCACTGCCGGCAGTGGCAGCAGTAGAGGTGTGATGGGGCATCGCCTTCCCCTGATCACCGGGTCACCTCCTGCCCCTAAGGGCTCCTGGACTGTGAGATGGGGGAAGGCTGGGCTGAGGGACCCCTCCCTCCAGTGCATGAATTTTCATGCACTGGGCCAGATTATTATGATCTCTGAACGCATAATCTGGCCACTCAGTGTATATACATATATATATTAGAGGCCCGGTGCATGAATTCGTGCATGGGTGGGGTCCAGCCAGCCTGGCCAGGGGGAGGGGACATGGGTGGTTGGCCGGTCTGCCTGCTGGTCGAACTCCTGGTTGAGGGGACAATTTGCATATTAGCCTTTTATTATATAGGATATACACTGAGTGGCCAGATTATTATGCATTTAGAGATCATAATAATCTGACCACCGAGTGTGTGTGTGTGTGTGTGTGTGTGTGTGTATACACTAGTATATATATATATATACATATAGTACACACATATATATATGTCACAACTTTAAGAAGTGGGGGTAGTGTCTGCATGTTATGAATGGTGAAACTGAGTTTCACAGACATTGAATAACTTACCCCCCCATCTCCATTCAGGATAAGGAGAATTTTTAATATGACCAAATTATTAAGATTTCATATCATCAACAGAGTTGTGTTTTACTAGAAGATGGATGTATTCGTTTATTTATTTAACAACTGCTTACTCAGGTTGGACAATGTTCCAGCAACTATGCTAGCTGGAGGGATACAATGCTGACATAGCAATAAGATTTCTCCCTCCTGAAGACGACTGGGGTGCCCATGAGTGTGTCTTCTTGCCTTCCAGGTCCACATCAGTAAGCCTGGGCAAGAACTATCTTCTAGAAGCAGATCTCACCTAAATCCCTTTTTTCCCCATTTTCTTCGCACATACCACTACTTTGCTAAATTCAACAAAATTTGTTTTCCAAAACTGAGTCCTTAGATTCAAATGTGTTCAAAGTAAGAATCTTTATTTTAGTTACAGGACCTTATAAATATTTCAATGCACCTTTTAAAAGCTAGTTTTTAAATTGTGGTAAAATACACATAAAATTTATCGTCTTAACAATTTTAAATGTAGAGCTCAGAGGGATTAAGTACACCCTCACTGTTGTGCAATCATCCCAACATCTATCTCTAAAACTTTGTTATCTTTCAAAACTGAAACTCTGTCCCCACTAAACAAAAAGTCCCCATTTCCCCCCTGCCCCCAGCTTCTGGCAGCCATCATTTTATTTCTTGACTTTATGAATTTGACTACTCTAGGAATCAGCTATGCTTTTATAGGAAAGCCATCCATTAGTGAACTTTGATGGCTTATTTGGCTTTTGCAAGATTTGTAATATATTTCTCACTTGGATTCATTGCCTCATAGGGTAAGAAGTGTGAGCAGAAGTTGGGATGCAGGCTTTGTGGGTGTGTTCGTGGCTTATGCTTCAAAAAACTGGTCCTACAGGTCACAAATACCTCCCTAAAGAAAAAATATCTGAGGGAGGAGAACACATTATAATTATAAAGTCAATCAGAGTATTGTATTGTGTGTTTATATATATATATATATATATGTATGTTGATTCATTGATTTCTTTATTTTTATGCCTGCCATGTGAAAAGTTTATGTAATTTCTTTTTTCATCCTGACAATCTCTCTTACATTTTCCCTGTCTTTCCTTCTAGAACTAATGTCATGATCTGATCTCTATATGACTTTTTTTTTAACTTAGCAATAAAAATGGCAAGTGCTAATGGCTGTGACCCAGTAGGTTTTTCTCTTCTTTCCAATGCTGATAGAAAAATAACTTTTCATTCAGGGAATCTATATTTCTGCTCTGCCTCTTAGTGTTTAAGCCAGCTCCCCACTGTGCTAAGTCAACCTTCCCAGAAGCTAATCCGTCATTCTCAAGTGGCCTTGCTTCTGAAATTGGTTTGATGCTCTAGCAGTAAAGAGCTCCTGTGTAGTGCGGGTTACAGGGGTTTAACAGCCACTTGGGCTGGGGCTTGTCCTGTTGCCTTAGAAACAATGATTTTGTGTGCCTGCCCTAGAGAACAGGGTGGGGGTTGGGGGATAGGTATTGTACTAATTTGTTGAGGATCCCAAGTAAAATTAATTATAAAATATATTGAGGAAGCTCAGAACCTAAGTTGTGTGTGTGTGTGTGTGGTTTTGGCTTTGGTTTTGAATGTGTCAACATCAATGAAGGGGTGAAAGCATTATGCCTATACCTTACTGCATTCCTGGAGAAATATTTGTATTTATGAAACTCTTTGATTTTAATAATAAATTTGTAAAAGATAAACATAACATCTACAAGTACAAACCCTTTACCAACTGAGGTGACATAAGGGTATTGGGGAGGTCACTGCACATTTACATAATGAAATGTAGCTATTGCGGGAGGAATCCACTTGTTCATTTTAGAGAATGAAAGGCAGGACAATTATATTTACATGCTTTTCATAAGAATGCCTATTCTCACCGATAAGAAATGGTTCTAAGCTAAAGTTCCTAGTACATGGTATGTGATTTACTTTCAGTTATATAAACATTGGAGTAATCTAAAGTTTAAATTACATTTTAGTTATATTTGAGTCTCTATTATCCAGGAAAATGCAATTTCAGTCTCTGTAAACATAAAGATCAAAATCCAGTGACTGCCTTCATATCTATAACATCCCATCCAAAATGCATACTGCCCAGCTAACAGAGTTGAAGAACATATCTTAAAAAACAACACAATATATATTATTCATGTTCCTGTCCAGGTTTAGACTGAGTTTGCTAAGTGTTTCCAGAAGCTAGTATCAAAGAATTGTGCATCTGTGAACAGTGAGGAAATCTAAAGATCTCTGCGTCTTCGTGTGTGTGTGTGTGTGTGTGTGTGTGTGTGTTAAAGATGATGAGGATTTATGCAGTCTGTTTTCAAATTAAAGTTTTATGAGATAAAATTTTAATGTCCTATTCTCTTGGGTCATTTCAACTTACTCTCTAAGTAGATACCGGACTACTAGGTAGATGTTTTGTTTTCCTTTTTATTAATGCTGTGTTTTATTTTAAAAGCCAAGTTTATTGCAATGAAATTCCCTTTTTTTTTTGCTCTACAGTTCTATGAATGTTAAGCGCTCACAGTCGTAACCACCATCCAAATCCAAAGATAAAATTATTTTCATCACATCAAAAAGTTTCTCTGTTCTTCCTTGTGGTACAGTTCCTTCTCCCAGAGCCCAGTCCCTGGCAGCAACTGATGTTTTCATTTTCGTACTATTATTAAAGTGGACTTTTTGGGAGTAGATTGCAGGGCTGGTAAGAAGCATAAAGGTTACAGAAATGATTTTTGTATCCTAGAGTTTTCCAAGACTCTTATCACATTTCACTGTAATGCAATTTGAACTTGCTAGCTGTAGTCTCTCCAGGAGACTATAGGCCTTGTGACCTAATTTCATTTGTGTTACCTTCAACATGCCAATTAAACTTGTCAGTTCATTGTAATTAATAAAGATGAATTAGAAAATATCTAACATTTTAAAGTATTTAAATCTTCTAGTCTAATCTCTAAAGGAAACTCTAGTTTACAGAGTTGTATAGGTTATTTTTAACTGTCCACTACAACCCAAACAAAGAAAAATGACATTTTCCCTGTTTCTCCTGCCTCTTTACCTCCAACATGTTCCCTTTACAATAATGTACACAGGCTAATTCTGAGTAATCGACTTTTAAAGCAATGTTGTCTACGTGTTATTAAATGTACAAAAGTATTGCAGGCAGGTTAGCAAAAATAAATACCACAGTGTAAATATTAAAAGTGAAGTTACTCTGCCCCAGCCATTTACCTTTTACCCTAAAATATATCAATTTCAAGATTTTGATGAGTATTCTGTAGGCTTCCCATTTATAGACAACATTTTTTAATCTAAAATAATTTTCAAAAAAGAAAAGTGAAATGCATAAATTGCTCTTTTAACTCAACAATCCTATATAATAAGAGAGAAATATGCAAATTAGGCCTGGACATCACAACCAGCTCAGGAGGCTGCGTCTCGGCCAGCTCAGAGCACGCCCCCAGCCCCAGCAGACACACACCACACACCAGGGCTAGGGGCGGGCTCCGAGTGGCCGAGGTGTGGATCAGAGCCCACCCCCAGCCCTGGTGCTGCCCAGCTCCGAGGCCACTCTTGCTGGGGGTTCGCGGGCAGGCACGGACCCATGGACCTGCCCAGGAGCCTCGGCCGGCCGGGACCAAGGCCCCTAGTGGACCTGAAAACCCGCCCAGGGGGGCGTGCTCTGAGCCTCCACGGTCAGACTGTGGCTTGAATAGTTTTCCACAGTAAAGTTTTGGCATCATTAACATTTAAGCAGTGATGAACATGTAGTTTGCCTCTCATTTTTCTCCTTCACAGACAGATACATACATATTTGTACAATTGTGTGATTGTTCCTTATGATAAAAATTGCCAAGAGATAAAATTGCTATTTAAATGATCTGTGCATTTAAAATTTGAATGTGCACATTTTTCTAGAGCCAAATACTAATTATACTACCATTGCCATTGTAAAAGCTCCTACTTTCTCACATCCTTCTTAACAAAGAATGTCAATAATTCTTTGCATTTTAGCCAGTCAGGTAGGAAGAATATAGGGCATCTCTGTTATTTAAAGTTAGAGCCTCCCCATCATCAGTAAGGTTAAGCATCTCTTAGAAATCTTGTTGGGATCTGTATTTACTCTTTGGTGAAGGCTCAGCTCACAGTGCCTGGTTATGTTGATTGTTTGTGAATCTTTTCAACATTAATTTGAAGGATTCCTTTTCAGGAAAATATGATCTTTGCTATAATATACATTACAAATATTTTATCTGATTCTACCTTCATCTTTTCAACGTTGTTCAAGCATCAAAGAGTTAATTACTTATGTTTTTCTTAAGAACAGTGCTTCTCGCCAAAACCGGTTTGGCTCAGTGGATAGAGCGTTGGCCTGTGGACTGAAAGGTCCCAGGTTCGATTCCGGTCAAGGGCATGTACCTTGGTTGCGGGCACATCCCCAGTGGGGGGTGTGCAGGAGGCAGCTGATCGATGTTTCTCTCTCATCAATGTTTCTGGCTCTCTGTCCCCTCTCCCTTCCTCTCTGTAAAAAATCAATAAAATATATTAAAAAATAAAACAAAAACAGTGCTTCTCAATTCATGCCACTGATTAGGATTATGGCAGAACCTTTACAAAAAGACTGCAGACCAGGCCACCACACCCACGGATTCAAGTTCAATTGACTGGGGTGACATTGGAACATAGTCCTCCAGGTGATGCCAAGGTGCACACAGAGTTGGGAAGAACTGCTGACTGTGTATACGAATCACCTGGGATTTTGTTAAAGCACATGTCCTGGGTGAAGCCTGAGACTCAATATTTCTAATAAGCCACCAGGAGATGTGTGTACTCCTGGTGGTCTATAGTTCACACTTCATTAGCAAGAATTTATGGTGTCTGTTTTTTGATTCTTGCTGAAGAAGACTTTCTGTGCTTAAGATTATAGACCTTTCTTTTCTTGCTATATTTTCTTCTAATACTGTTTATAATTTTATAGAGATTATAACTGCATTTGGACTTATATTTTTAATAATATAGATCTAATTTTTAATAATAGAGATTTTTCTGAATCAATATCAACTTGAACCATCCTATCCATCCTATTTATTAGGTAGATGTAAACATTTTGATATTTCAAAGTAACATATATTTTTTAAAAGTCTCCCAAAAATTCATATGTTGCTAAAAGTAGAATATTTGATGGTTTACTAATATGTAGACTTACATTTTTTAAATTTATTTTATTTCACAGAAGGAATTTGATATCCTGAAAATAACAATTTTAAGAAAAAGGAATGTTTCTTCTTGTCCATATGATCTTTAAATTTCAAATGTGTTGATTTTCACAACCTAAATATGAACTAAATGCCAAATTCAAGAAAAACAAGCATGGGACATGTTTTTAATTTTATCCGTATTTGTGATACTCCATAGAATACCATGACAATCTCACTTTCTAACAGTAATTCAGTGAATGGTAAGAATGCTATTGTTTGGAGAAATACAGTGCCATCAGGAACCAGCTTTTGCTGAACTCAGGTACAAACGCTTTCTCCCAATCCTTTATGCATACTATCACATACAAAATAAGCCACAGAGACCTAGCCGGTTTATCTCAGTTGGTAGAGCATCGGCCTGCGGCCCAAAGGGTCCTGGGTTAGATTCCAGTCAAGGGCATGTATCTTGGTTGCAGACTCCTCCCTGGCCTGGGCCCTAGTTGGGGCTCGTGCAGGAGGCAACCAATCAATGTGTTACTCTCACATCAATGTTTCTCTCTGTCTTTCCCTCTCTCTCCCACTCTCCCTAAAAATCAATGGAAAAATATCCTTGGATGAGGATTAACAACAGAAAAAACAAAAACAAAATAAGCCATAGGGCTGAGGACTTTCAAATAACCATCCTAGGGTATTGATGATAGTGATACTTAAAGGTGAACAATGTAGCTGCTTTGTGCATAAGTTAAGGTAGTCAGCATGTGCAGGAAGGTAAGGAGAAATTCAAATGTGTAAGAGTTTAAATAACATATGCTGATCAATCAGGAGTATCAATAGAAATTAAAACTGATATATCTTATAATCTGCAGGTATTTTAAATTATCTCATGATATAAATACTTTTTAAAAAGATAAATGATTATTGAGTAAATGAGTTGTGCACTAGCATGAATTTTACTAATTTAGCCTAGCTGTTTTTCATTATGACATTCTAGTAGAATTAAATTTCCATTGAATAATCTAGCCCTTGGGAACTCATAGACACATGCTTTTTTTTTTTCCAGTAAAGTCACAGCTCATTTAATAAATTGGTCACCAATGGCCAGTTATATATTCCATGCATTTTAACCAAATATTATTTTATTATTTCTTGAGCTAGATATTCAAAGAATCTTTTTTTGTATCTGAAATTATGTTATTCAGAATTTATAGCTAAATAATTAAGTTATATAACCCAATGTTCTTATTATTAAAAGAAAAATAACTTTGGTGTTCACAAAGCAAATGTATTTTTTCTGCTAAGCAAAAAACATTCTTTAAATAGTTAAGAAAGTCAATACTGGAAATTTTCTCATATAATCTTTAATGTAGCAGACATTGATGTTTCTATTACTAGAAATAGTGAAGCCCAAATTTCATGATTGTTTTGTTTGTTTGTTTAATGACAAATACTGAATGACAAAATAAGTTTTCAGAATTAAAATGTGTCCACCTTCTTTGTGTATTAGCTAACACATGAGTTGTGTTTCTAAATGTACCAGATACCCATTTCTTTAAAACACGTATGTGAGGGTTCATCTTAAAAGTTAATTTTTGGTTGGTGCATTTAATCCATTTACATTTAAAGTAATTATTGATATTGATTGGTACATATGTATAGTTATTTCATTCTTTATACCTATCCCCCCCCCCCTTTTTTTTGCTTTCCTTTCTTTTTCCTAACATTTCTTGTAATACTGGTTTGGAGATAATAAATTCCTTTAGCTTTTTTGTGTTTTTTTTTTTTTAGTCTGGAGAGATCTTTATTTCATCTTTAATTTTAAATAATAGCTTTGCTGAGTAGAGTAATATTGGTTGTAGGTCCTTGCTTTTCATCATTTTAAATAATTCTTGCCAATCCCTTTTGGCCTGCAAAGTTTCTGTTGAGAAATCAACTAACAGTCTATGAGTGCTTCCCTGTAGATAACTAATTGCTTTTCTCTTGCTGCTTTTAAGATTCTCTCTTTATCTTTAACCTTTTGCATTTTTTATTATGATGTGTCTTGATGTGTTCCTCTTTGGATTCATCTTGTTTGGGACTCTGTGCTTCTTGGACTTGTGTGTCTTTTTCCTGCATGAAGTTAGGGATGTTTTCAGCCATTATTTCTTCAAAGAGGTTTTTGATCGCTCTTTCTCTCTCTTCTCCTTCTCTTACCCCAAAATTAAAAATGGAACTGCCTTATGAACCAGCAATTCTTCTTCTGGGAATATATCCTAAGAAACCCAAAACACTGATTTGAAAGAATATGTGCACCACTACGTTCATTGCAGCACTTCTTACAATAGCTAAGGTTTAGAAGCAGCCCAAGTGCCCATCAGTAGATAAGTGGATTAGAAAGCTGTGGTACATTTATGCAATGGAATACTACTCAGTCATAAAAAAGAAGGAAATCTTACCTTTGTGAGAGCACAGATGGACCTAGAGGGTATTATGCTAAGTGAAATAAACCAAAGAAAGACAAACATCATGTGATTCCATTTATATGTGGAATCTAATGAAAAAAATAAACTAAATAGACTCATAGAACCAGAGAATGGACTGATAGCAGTCAGGGGAGGGTGACTAGAGGGCTGGTGAAATAGGTGAAAGGACTAAAAAAAAAAAACAAAACAAAAAAGACCCTCATACAATGGGGTAAGGGGACAGGTACAAGAGAGTAAGTGTATTTAATATTTTAATTGAGATATTATGTATATAGAGGAGTGGCTAGGTCATAAGGGTTTGTCTCAATGAATCTATGTGGTAGACAGAAACCAGGAAAATAGAACATTAGTAACTCCCCAGAAGCCTGACATCCTCCTCCACAAAAGAAAGATTTATTTTCATTTCTAATATGATAGTCTAAACTAAAGTTCCTGACAGTCAGCTTTATACTAGTACTAGAGGCCCGGTGCACGAAATTTGTGCACGGAAGGGGGTTGTCCCTCAGCCCAGCCTGTACCCTCTCCAATATGGGACCCCTTGAGGGATGTCTGACTGCCCGTTTAGGCCCGATCCCAGTGGGCAGTCGGATCCCTAAACGGGCAGTCGGACATCCCTCTCACAATCCAGGACTGCTGGCTCCCAACTGCTTGCCTGCCTGCCTTCCTGATTGCCCCTAACCACTTCTGCCTGCCAGCCTGATCACCCCCTAACCACTCTGCTGCCAGCCTGTTTTCCCCCAACTTCCCTCCTCTGCCGGCCTGGTCACCCCTAACTGCCCTCTCCTGCAGGGTTGATAACCTCCAACTGCCCTCCCTTGCAGACTTGGTCCCTCTCAACTGCCCTCCCTTGCAGGCCGGGTGCCTCCCAACTATCCTCTCCTGCTGGCCATCTCGTGGTGGCCATCTTGTGTCCACATGGGGGCAGGATCTTTGACCACATGGGGGCAGCTATATTGTGTGTTGCAGTGATGATCAATCTGCATATTACTCTTTTATTAGATAGGATAGAGGCCTGGTACAGAGGTGGGGGCCAGCTGGTTTGCCCTGAAGGGCGTCCCGGATCAGGTGGGGGTTCCCTTGGTGCGTGGGGCGGCCTGAGCGAGGAGCCTGTGGTGGTTTGCAGGCCGGCCATGCCCCCTGGCAACCCAAGGGGAGGCCCTGGTATCTGGAATTTATTTTCCTTCTACAATTGAAACTTTGTAGCCTGGAGCAGAGCCAAGCCTGGGGCTCCCTCCGAGGCCGGCAGCCATTTTTGTTGGGGTTATAATTGAAACTTTGTTGCCTTAAGCGGGTGGGCCTGGCCAGGGTGTGCAG
The DNA here is from genome assembly GCF_027574615.1 of Eptesicus fuscus. NCBI lineage: Eukaryota > Metazoa > Chordata > Mammalia > Chiroptera > Vespertilionidae > Eptesicus > Eptesicus fuscus. The sequence goes on along the minus strand of NC_072478.1, from coordinate 37,064,623 downwards.
AAAGCTTTGCTTCCCCTGTTGCCTGGCGGCAACCCTGGCCTGCTCTCTCAAGCTCCATTCTGCTACCATTTGTTTGAATTTGTTTACCTTCTATAATTGAAACTTTGTAGCCTGAGTGGAGGCTTAGGCCTGGCAAGGGCAGGCAGAAAGCTTGACTTCCTCTGTTACCTAGGAAACCTTGCTCTCTGTGGCTGTAGCCATCTTGGATTGGGTTAATTTGCATACTCGCTCTGATTGGATGGTGAGCGTGGCTTGTGGGCGTGCCGGAGGTATGGTCAATTTACATATTTGTCTATTATTAGATAGGATAATTGGAATCATACTGTGTGTGCTCTTACATTACATATCTTACTAAATGTTGTTTGAAGGAATCATTCACATTGTTGAGTGCAGGTGTAATGCCTTCATTCTCATTGTTCTAGAGTAATGCATTGTATGAATATTCCAAAATTTGTCCAATTTGCTCTACTGTTGATAGAAATTTGGGTGGGTTTCCAGTTCTTGACTATTATGAATACTGCTGCTATGAAAACCCTGTAATTTCTTTTGGTGCACAAGTACATGCATTTCTGGAATTGCTAAATTATAGGATATGTATGTGTCAAATTTATTAGGTAACAGTTGCCAAATAGTTGTTCCAAATGGTAATAGCAGTTTGCATCCATAGCAACAATGTTTGATAGTTCAGTGTGCTCCATCCCCCCACTAGCACTTGTTGTTGCCAGTCCTATTCAGTTTAGTTCTTTTTGCATTGTTCAATACAATATCATTTTCAGGTTGATTTTTTATTTTAATGATTACAGTAAGTTTGCACAAATTTTTCATATATTTCTATTAGTCAAAAGCAGAAACTCATAAAATAATTTTTAAAAATCTATAAGCTTAAAACAATGCCTTTAAAAGATTAAATATTATCAACTCATGAAAATTGTTTCAGCTGTGCTAATGTTCGAATTACAGAAGTATGAGAAAGGTAATATAAGAATTCCTGGTACCTATACATTTGAAATATTGCTATTTGTGAACACTAAGAATTTTTAGCTAATTCTGTACCATGTGCTGTGCATAACTGATGATTTTGTAGCTAATAAACTGATTTAATTCTCATGGCACGCCTATGAGTCAAGTATTATTACTATCTCAATTCTACAAATGAAGAAATTGAGGGACAGGGACATGAAATGATTTGTGGCCACAGCCATGATTACCATGCTACAATCCTCCTGGTTTTTATTAAAATATCAGAAATTATTCTAGAATAATTACTAATGATGTTTTTCAGAATAATAACTATAGAGAGAGCGAGTTTGAAATAATTTTGGGAAGTGCAAATTGAGTATTTACACCATATTTAACATTTTCTAAATGTAAAACTTTTTTGTGTGTTACTAAAACAAAATACAACGCAAGTTAATTATGACTTTAATGAAAGACTGGGAGGTAAACAAATATGTTTTTTTAAAAATTTAACTCCAGGACTGAGTAATTCTTTCTACATTAGTGTAATTAGAGTATTGAACCTTTGAAATAAGCTTAAAATGTGGAACATGTTAATAATTTTGAGTTGTGCATATTTTGTGGCGTGAACATCTTTGGTTGCTAAATGTTAACATTATTATGCACAATGCATGCTGTGGGTGAGTTAATGTTGCTAGGGAACTTTTAGTGTCTAGATTGCCTTGCTTTTTTGTGTATTTAAATTTGCAAAATCAAATTTCTGGCACTTAATTAAGTAAGATTCATCCCATGATTTTAAACCTAAATATGCTTTAATGTAGATGATTTTGTTATTTTCATCTTCCATTCCATTTCTTGTTCCTGGTAGTTATAATAATAGCATGTAATATAATAGGGCACTTTGCCATTCCTAGTAGACTTGAGTGCAAAATTTCCTTAGAACATCTTTAAAAATTTTTATGAATATGCACTGTTACTTTACTGGTTAAAATTGTTCTGTTTTATGGGTGATTGAATTTAGACCTCTGACAATCATCCCCCAGGACAGGAACTATCTGGATGCCTTGGCACAACCATATTAAAGACACAGAAGTCCTAGGTTATTAAGAGAAGGCTGTCTTCCCATATACCAAGCACACACCTTGCCCTTTAACTAAGGTTGCCCAATTTAACAGATAAGTATACAAGACACCCAGTTAAGTTTGAATTTCAGATAAACAATACTTTCTTAGTGTAAGTATATTCTAGATATTTCACGGAACATATTTAAAAAGTTATTCGTTTATCTGAAATTCTAATGAAACTGGCTATTCTGTATTTTTATCCGGCAACCCTACACTCCAAACGTGCTCAGGAGATGAGCATTGACACATGAAGTCAACCACTACTGCAACTCTCCTAATTGTTTATTGTACTCACAGCAATAAGTAGACACCACTTTTTATGGTTAGTAATGCCTGCCCTACCTGGGGACAGTGAGAAAGCCACCTTTCTGATAACTAGATGTAAAGATGATTTAAGGAGATCATCTGAACAATAAAGAGGCTTTCAATTCCTCTTGTACCAACATGCAGAGTACTGTGAAATATAAGTGTTAAATTATCTGTACTGGTAAGATCACCCTAGCATTGAGGTCAAGCAAATGGTGACTCAGATCTTGACTCTACCATGTCATAGCTTTGTGACTTCTTTGGGAAAATCACCTCTGATGAACCTGGTGTAGAGTATGATAATACTGTACAGTGTGATCATTATTACTTCTCTGAGTCTTTGCAAGAATTAAATAGAAAAACTAATGTGAAGTCAAACTGTTCTGCCGTCCCAAACCTAAAACTATAGCATTTGTAGCCATTAGTTACTGAACTCAAGTACCCATCACGCAGATCCCCTGACAAAACATCCCTGCTCTCTTTCTGCAATCAAAATATCCCTGATCTTTCTCTCAGGGTACCCTCTCATGCATGCTGATAAGCATTCCTATGCATTTCCCTTCCTGCCACCTCCCCTTGGCTCCTAGTAGCAGCCCCTACTGCCAATTAGTGGTACCATCAGACATTTGAAAAGTACTTTCCTCTGCTGATAATCACTGCTCTCAGCCTCCATTTGGCCTCCAGCTCAAACATGAGACAAGCTCTGCCGGGGTTCTTTTTCCCAGCCTCACAAAGGGTTCAGCATTCTGGAGAAAGGGCTACGCGTAGATGGTTCAAGGAGTCCGCGGACAAAAGATGTATTTTTGAAAGGCATTGGGGGTCAGAGGAGCTTCAGCTGAAGGAGCTAGAAGACTCTACCCTTGACCAAGGACCCGTGCTTTTATTAAACACAATTTGTCCCAAGGCAAGGTGGAAATATACACTTCAAAGGGTATGGTATCAAAGGGTTTACAGAGATTGTCAGTTTCGGGAATAGCCCTGTTCAGGTGTTTGGCCAACAGGAGGCAATAAAATGTCCTGAGCTGTCTGGCAGCTAACAATACCATTCAGGTTTGGGGGAGATGCTTTGTAGCCGTTTCCAACAGGTAAACTACGTGTGACTCAACCCTGTTGAGCTCCCCAAGCTTCACCAACCTTTTGGTAAAACTTCTGCAATTATTACATGCTGGAATTGGTTCTCGGCAAAGCTCTCCTACTTAATTCGTAATAGCACTCCAGAGAACAGGCTACAACATTCAACAAGAATTTGGTGAAAGTTCCAAAATGACAGACTGACTTACAAGGGCTATGAGATAAGTCCAGAGCTCACAAGCCCTGCCCTGACCTTAAGGTTCCTTACCAGGCCTCCTGCGTGTCCAGCTCTCCATTAGCCTCTTTATACAGCTGCCAACTTACCCTGTTTCATTAGGATGGCTTTTTGAGTGCAGGGTTGTAATTTTGGTTTCCCAAAACATCAGCACATATTTGTCAAGGGTCTGCGTCATTTCATCCTAAAGCGCCTACAAGGAGCTGCCCTAAGTTCTGTCCAACCTCTTGCCTCTGGAAGGTATAAATCCTGCCTGTGAGTCATTCCTGCTGCTCCCACAAACAATGCTCGGTGATTTGTAATCACTGCTCATTCTCTGACTCCATCTCAACACCATCTTCATTCCTCCTCAACTTGAGGAACAAACATATTGTGATAGACTTCAAAATTTGAAGTAAATCACAGTTTGCTATCACCACCACTATCTATATGAACTAGAAATAAAAAGGGAGAGAATAAAAAACAATGGGAGTGGGGGAGCAGACCAGGCTGACCCTACCCTTGCTTCTCTGTTCTTGAGGCTACAGATAATATTTAGAATTCCATTCTTCCCCCGTCTAGTTTGGGTGTCCATTGCCCAGTGCTGGCACTTCAGCAGGTTGGGTTCACATCTTTGTGAGGTTACCCAAACCTTTATTTCTAAAGGGTATGAGTTCCCTGTGATCCTCCCTGAATTAGGTTAATCGATATTTTAACTACTTGACAGGACAATTCGAGGAGGCACCCCAAAGGACTTTTTGGGTTCTTTGTGTGGCAGAAACCTATTTTCCCCTTGACAATCAGAATCAATTACCCTAAGCCAGTGGTTGGCAAACTCATTAGTCAACAGAGCCAAATATCAACAGTACAAAGATTGAAATTTCTTTTGAGAGCCGAAAACCGACTTCTGCGCATGGGCCACGAAGTTTCAATTGCACTGTACGTGTGCGCCCGTACGTGGTCTTTTGTGGAAGAGCCATACTCAAGGGGCCAAAGAGCCGCAGTTTGCCGACCAGTACCCTAAGCAACATAGTAATCCCTGCTATTGCCTATAGGTGCATGATATAAGGAGCCCAAAATGATTAATTGATCATTCTGGAGTTTAGTTGGAGACAGATTATCATGCTGCAAGATGGGAAACTGGGATACTTACTGGATGTTCTCACAGTGTTTGAGCATCAACCTATGAACCTGGCAATCAGGATTCAGTTCCCCATTCCCAGTCAGGGCACATGCCTGGGTTGCAGGCTGGATCCCCAGTAGGAGGCATGCAGGAAGCAGCCAATCAATGATTCTCTCTCATCATTGATGTTTCTATCTCTCTCTCCCTCTCCCTTTCTCTCTGAAGTTAATACAAATATATTAAAAATACATTTTTACTATTATTGTTTGTCAAGTTTTTTATACTTGATTGTTTTCAATGCATTTGCTGCACCAGAAAAATTACATTGAAGTTTTGAAAGTACATATTTAAAATAGACTCACTAGTTTTAATCACAGGGTATCTCTGAATTAATTCAGTGATCACTAAGTCAGCCAGACCTTCATTCTTAATGCTTGTGAAGAGCATATATTCTATATTTATGATGTAGAGTTCTAGGTATGTCACTAACAGATGAGAATAATGGAATAATGTTGAAGATATTTGTGGAAGAATATTCCTACAAATGTTCCTTCAATTTAATTTACTTCATCCTGATAATTTGAAATTTTAAAAGTTAAAAGCAGTCTACATTTTTTTAAATAAGAGATTAAAAAAGTTTTACAGACACACTTGGTTTCAGATTTCCTTAATATTTACAAATATGTTAATTTTGTAATTATAATACTGTTCTTAATATCATAATCTATTTGTTATTCTCTGACAGTATTGAAATTCCCTGTGCATAGCTCTGCCTCATTAAATTTCATTTTCTATTATTAGACAGTGTATATTACTCTTCCATGTTTTAAAGAATTCGTTACATTTTTATTTTTAAGAAAATTTTACAATTCTCTTTTTATGTTGGGTTCTGTTGGTAATCTACACAAGTAATTAATATAATTAATACCAAAATAAGGAATTAATCTCATATACTCAAAGAAAACATTAGTATTGTATTTCTGAGTGGTTCATTTTGACTTATACATAGACCAGTCATGGTGAGGAGAATAAAAGTAGAGATAGAAATAGTTTATAAAGCACAACCTTCTAATTTATCCATAAAGTCTTTCTAGTGGGAAAAAGATTTCTCATATGTGACTACTTGAGAAGGAAGAAATGCAAATAACTCGGCTCTAAACGAATTTACTTTCGAAAGTTGTATTCAATTTACCACCACTTTTTCCATAAGGATATTAAGGCACATTACAGAGATATTTAAAAAGCAAGTTAGTATAAATTAAAAGTTGAATGAAGGAAGAAAGAAAAAAAGAGTGGGAGCCCATTGAAATGTATACCCCAGTTACCACCTTCATGCTTGCTACCAGTACATCCTAAGTTTGACAGTTACAACAGCAGATCTATAAAAGGAAATCAAATAAATTCTATAGTTTTTAGTATCCAAAGACAAAAACAAAGCAATTGTGTAGAACCAGTATCCTTTGTATCAAATCAGATATGGGTTTCTCTGATGTGTTCTCTTAAAGAGACTACACACATGGCATTGAGAACATCTTGTTAGCCTCTCTGAGTAGATGAACCAAGTTTCAAGGAGCTCTTTTAAATCTCACCCACATATCTGCAGAGGGAACCACACCAAAGGGAATTGTGTAAAGCAATGTGAAAAGGCTGGGGTGGGAAGTCATGGGATGATGGTTCTGAAATAAAAGTATTCACAATTTCCATTCATATCCTAATTAAAAATCATGGAAGAAAATACGTAATGCCCTATTAAATGCGGGATTGAAAACCCAGCAATGTGGCAATGTAAGTAGGGATGGCAATGACTGGTGCCCACAGCTTATTTCTTCCTCTGTATTTTAGGCTGAATCAATAGGGAACTTACTCAGCTCTCTGTGCAGAACCCACCTAAGCTAACATCTTCTGGGGTCGAATGGTATCACTGTTCAAAATGATTTTTCATTCACTTGTTTTACAAATTTACGTTATTGATTGTACAAGCTTTGGGTTTTTTTTTTCCCTCCCTGGCCTCATCTGCTCTGAACTTTTACACATTGAGTGTGGCAAAGTGCTACTGCCTGTGACTCTATAATTATTCTGGTTCCTTGACAAGCAAAAAACCTGGAATAGCTGTCTCTTTAGATGATACAACAGATACATCAACTTACTTGTTGTGTATAAGTTATGTAACTACGTGGTTTCTAAGGGGAAACATGTGATCCAAGACTGCTTAGATGTTCCCAGTAAAAGTTGTGAAAATACTCATTAATAGAAGGCAAGGATGCTATTAAGCTAGTCAGAAGAAGTCTTGAAGAGCAGTATGTTCCTAGCATTTAAATTTCTTGGTCTTAAAAACTTTGCATTGAGTTCAAGAAATTTAATGTAATTGGGGAAAGAGGTGAAACAATTATTATTGTTGGTTTAAAGACCATAAAAATCACATACTTTCTTTATCCTTGATAAATAATGAAGACCTGCTTTAAATAATTCAGAATATAAAAAAGTATGTGGCAATTCCCTATGGCTTCTAACAAGAAATTGTCATCGTCTGTTCCTTCAAAGCAGTATGACAGGCATTTTGTTCAGCCCACAGACACTGTTGTCTCGACCATATGTCTGCAGTCCCCGTTTTTATTACCCTCTCTCTCTGCTTTACATGACTCACCCTGCAGGCACCCTTCCTGATCCTCCTTGAATTTGTTCTCCTCCCATATTGTCACAATTTCTATGGATTCCATTAGTTCTGCAAAATACTGGTCATATCTTTCAGTTCGTAGGAACTCATATCCCTCTGGATAGAAATGATGATCCTGGCAATTATTACCTATAATCTGCCAGCAAGTCATTAGATCCCCTAATGCTGCCAAGTCTGTCACCTCTGTTCTCTGTTCATTCATCTCACTGTCACCATCTGTTGCATTTTCTATCCTCAGGATAGCCTCCCTGTTTCTAGTCTCCACACTCCCTTCCAACTTATATTTCTTTTTTTTTAATTTCTTTATTGATTAAGGTATCTCATATTTGTCATCATCCCCCCATTCCCATCCTAAACCCCTTCCCATGCATGCCCCCACCTCCCTGTTGTCCGTGACCACTGGTTAGGCTTATATGCATGCACACAAGTCCTTTGGTTGATCTCTCCCCTTTACTCCCACCCTCCCCTACCTTCCCTGACCTTTTGTCCACCATCCAGAACTGAAATACCATTGCTGACATGTACACATAAGTAACTGTTTGACATTGAAATTGGAACTCAAAAGAACTATTGGCCCAGAAATAAACCAACTTATATTTCTTAATAATAATAGTAATAATAAGTAGCATACTGCAGGCCAGAATTTGTGCTAAGAGCCTTACATGGATTACTATGTTAACGTGGAAACACAATGAGGAAAGAACTATTATTAATCCCATTTTATAAGATAAAGTACTAAGATTCAGAGTAGTTACCTAACTCAGCCAGAGCCACACAGTAAGTTGATGCATCTGGTATCATTCTGACCCCATACCCTGTGAGCTGAGCCTCTGCCAAACATCCCACCACTTAGAAATGAAAATCATCATTGGTTTTCTAGGTAAACGTATCACAGAAAGTCCCTTTCATTTGACCTCCAAAGCCTTTCCAGACTTGACTTTTACTGCCTTTGTATAATCTAAGTCCCAACCTTATCAAACCAATTACTATTTTGCAAATGATCTATTAGTTTCTGTGCTTCCAATCTCTTGTACATGTGGTTGTTTCCATTTTCCCCAATATTCCTTCTGAAAAACTCATATATGTTATTTTAAATCTTACCATACTTGATTATTAGGTGAGAATTAAATTATATTATCAAAAACCTTGCTAAAGGCAAGATTTGTTGTACCTCTTGCTTTATATATTAAGTTCTGTTTCTTAAACGTAAGCTTTCCAATTAGGTTTCATGTGAACCCTGGCTAAAGAATAAAATAGGTTCTAATGCACAAGTCCCTTGATTTTGTTTACTAAATATCCTAGAATTATTGAAGTTAAATCTCGATGTTCTCCTTTTACCCCATAGCAGCACTATCTAGAACAGAGAGTAATTTTTGTTAAAATTACTGGTAGTGTTTACCCAGATACATTATTTGTCAAGTTTGATTCTCTTTTTTTAAATGGCTCCTTTTAGATCCAAATCACTGAGCATCAATAAAAAAAATAAAAACAATTATAAATTGAATTTCCATGCAAATGTGGCCTTTTCCCTATACTGGATGAATGCACATTCATCAAACTGCTACGCCTTATTGTTGATGTAGTGGAATAGCCAAAAAAACAACAACCATGTTCTAATTGTTTTGCTAGTTGCTAAGGTCAAGACTCATTTTTCCCCAAGAAAGTTTATAAAGGTCATTAAAGCTTAATGAAAGTTTGGATTTCCTTCCCATCAAAAAGCTGTAGAGTCAGTAATTCTCATAAACATTCAATTAGGTCTTTAAAGAAACAGACTCATATTTCTATCAACTGCAGAGAGAAGTATTGCTAAATTTCTCACTGCTAAAGATCATGGAATAGTTGTTGCATTTATAAGAATTATCTGGGAATTTCTTATAATGAAAAATTAAGTGATATGATGTGCAAGATGCATTAGCTAATCTTTCCATTATATTTAGTCTTGATCTATTCCTTTTCAGAGCTTTGGCCTGATTGAACCTCAGGTAAAGATGAATCTTTCCAGAAAGTTCAGAACAGAAATCCTTGAATAGATAACGCACAGTACTCAAGCGTACCCGGGGGCTGTGTCTATATGCATTATATTTTCAAGAATGCAAAATCTTTTATTCAGCTCATGATTCAGCACTTTTAAACAGCCTCAATTTCAGGACCTCTGTCAATAACTCCTTATGTGGGTAAATCAACATGATTAATTAATGTTTCTGAAATTAAGTAACTGAAGTAATTAGGCATAGACTTTCATTCACTGAAATGTAGGGTTCTCATACTTGCCCATTAAAACCACTTCTCATACTCTGTGCAGAATTTCATATTCATAACCAGAATTAGCTCTGGGAAAAATATATCCCTTGTTAAATATCATCATTGTTACCTCTTTCAATTTGATTTAGATGTTATGTTCTGGTGATCTCATGATTGAGAAACATTTTGTAAGTCTGAGTGTGGAGAAATAGCTAAAGAGAAGGTAAAAAACACCACCTACAAGGAATGCATTGATCTCTTAATGTTAGAATTAATTACAAGTCAGTTTTGTAAATGAAGTCCTAGCTTCAAAGCCTGAAAAGTTGACTGGTAGAGAGTCTGTGATTGGAAAAAATGTCACAAGAGTGTGTATGCAGGAGTGTGATCATTTGCCTATACATCTCTCTGTTTCTCTGCCTGTGTCTCTCTGTCTTTGCGTCTCTGTCACTTTGCTTTTTTAAAAAAAGGTAACTAGACTTATGGTGATTACACTGTAGGTGTATAACTATTAAATTACTATGTTGTACACCTGAAACTAATACATATTATATATCAACTATACTTCAATTTTTAAAAAGTTTATTAGTCTCAGAGAGTAGATAACCAACAATTTCTATTTACTAGAAAATTTATAACTGACAAAAGAAAGATAATTTAATAAACAAATAGAATGTGCAATGTTAAGGTTCAGGAGAATTATGGCTGTGAAGGAGGAAAAAAAATAACAAAGAACCACAACAAAATTTAATGAGCTTTTAACAAAAAGAGTATATAGGTTCAAGTTTCATTCTTTGGTTTAGATCCAACAGATACAAGTTATAACAGAACACCGGTGAGAATAGTTCCTAAACATACTTGCCTCCTTTGCTTTGTATCTATAATGTACAAAACTATTCATATAATATATCTGTTTCTACTACTTTCTATTTGTATGCTCCAAAAATGACACATATTCTTAAAGATGCATGAGCCATACATATGCACACACTTGAACAGTAGGCTCCTGTACTCTCCAGTTAGAGGGACCTATGAGAGGACAGGATATGTGTAGCAGGGGCCCATCAACACAGTATGTATCCAGACATCACTCATGACAACTACAAACTCAGCCTTTGGCAACACAACTCTTTATTCATGACCTGTTGATTACATGTGTAGAATATACTATTGTTAATTAACTCCAGAAATATTTTTGAAATTATAATTAAATGATTAAATTTTAATGATTTTTTTCTTTCAACTATTGTTCTAGTAGTAATAACACTTCATCTTTATTGTTATATTATATATCAAGTATTTCATAATCATAGTGAAAAGTCCAACTATTATTTAGGGAATTTGACCCATGCATAGGTCCTGTGTAGATAATTCACATCCACCACCACCAATTCTTTCTAGTTATGTAATTCAGAACTATGTGTAGGAACATGAAAAGCAGCTCAGAGAAGTTAAGAAAACAGTCCTTCATCACCTGACTAGCAAGAGATATAGATATTTAGAACCAAATCTATCTGACTCCAAACCCATGAGCTTCTACAAATTCTTGTAGCCTCCTTGCTGTTAGGAGGGTGTCCCATCCTGCTAAAGTTTCTGAATCTGATTTTTTTTTAAATCCTCAGCTTATTCTTTCACTTTCTAATATTTAGGCTGCAACATTGCCACCATTGTCAAAATTTGATTTGTGATTTTAATTTTATAGTTTTCTGAAATGGATTTCCAGCTGCGTATTTCTCCATTATAACTGTTGGAGTGGTTACATGTCTTGCCACCCTACCTCGTAAAGACAGTATTTGATTTAGAAACTACTTCTGAAAACAGTGAGTCAGCATTTCAGATTTCATCGTGTTATAGTCTTGTGATTTGTTAGATGTGTGATGTCGATTTTATCATTAAATTCATTGTAGTTATAAAGCTTTGTTTTAAGACAGCGCAGTATTCTTGGTTGGAGTTTTCACGGATGTTACTGACCTTATTATGGTGATTACACTGTAGATAAATAAATACTGAATTAATCTTAATTATAAAAAACACTTGATACCTGTTAAATAATAACCATTCCTTTCAACTCTCAGCACTGTATTCTGTTTTATTTCATCATTTCAGATAACTGGTTTTCTTTACTAATATACACCGAAATTCATAAAATGCTGACATGAAGTGTGAAAATTGGAGATGAATTTTGTAGTGCCAGGAGCATGTTACTTTAGTCAAATTAAGCAAGGGCAAAGGACTTGGGCAAAGAACTGGGTATTCTTTTGTAGGCTGACCTATTTTTTAATATGTTTCATGTGTACCATTAGCAAGTAGATGTCATTATCGATTACATAATGACTTATATCTGAGAAAACAAAGCTTTCCAGGTCTGTAAATTCTGTTAAATAATGCTTGTCTGTTTTTATTAGTGTTCAATTAATCTATAGAATACATCTAGACTCCCTGGTTTAAAATGCTAAATCTAAACACACACACACACACACACACACACACACACATACATACCACACGAAGTACAGTGGCCTTTACTGGTAGTTTTATTAAAGGTCAGTATTTTTACTTAGATATTTAAGTAAGTGTTCCTGTTTTAGATTTGAGAAAAGTACTGGCCAGTTACTTTGCTAATTGTTCTCTCTTTTGTAATGATAACTCTATGACCTTGTGATCTAACATCTTAATTATAAAAAAAAAAAAACACTTGATACCTAGAATTGATACCTTGCAGAAATACATAGTTAGGTTTTTAAAATTGCAATATACTGTTAAGTGATTCCAACTTTATGTACTTTCAATAATTTGTAGTCATTTTTTTTTCAGAATATCTCTTGGCTTTTTGGTTTAGCAACTCTTGAAGTCAATACTCTATTAAAATGTCAGAAACCAAAAAGAAATTAACTAGCTAAAAGAACATGAAAACTAAAATAGAATGTTATCATAGAAATTCTTCTACTGCCATCCAATATTGATATTTTACTCACCTTCATCTTATAGTTTAAAACCTTGCTTGTAAGTAATGGGTAATGGAGTATTGGGTATTCCCCTTACTTTATTCATCAGTCTAGTGTTTTGGAGAAACTTTCCATCCAAACGTTTTCTTTAGCATCAGTTTTTCCCGATTTCTTTTACCACCTCCTGACAAGTTGAATAAACTTCTTCCTTTATGTTATTATTGCTAGGCTGGAGAGTGATGTTTATGGAAGATTGTCATGTTACCTGCTGAGTGTTTGTTTTCAAGGATGCATTCATTTGGCTCTGGCTCTCTCTTTACACAGTTTTATTCTGTATCATTGGTGCTGACTTCCATGGCATTTTCTATTATTCTAAAACTGTTAGAGCCTTAGTATAATGCTTTTAGGTAAAAGGTTCCCCTGGACACAATGTACTTTTGATTGACCAATTACTACTGCAAATGGAAAAGTTCAGCTATGATTCATTAAATTTGATCATTGATACAGTGGATCTAGATAATGCATATTCACCACAAATAATCTTATTTTCAAAGCAAAATCCTCTCAATAAAACAAATGTTCTTTATTTTGGTTTCTTTTAAGTGTTTAAGATAATCAGAATAATGTTTCCATTCACTCAGTTGGTAAGATTATTCATTCCCTGGATGTTAAAGGAGCAACATGCCAGTAAGTTTGGTGTCAATTGATGTTTCCACAATAACTGAATGTTCTCTCATGATTAAAAAAAAAAAATGTTAAACTATTTTGAAACTTTTATATTTACAGATGATTAGCATATCATTTCCTCTGCTCAAAGTCTTTATTTTCTAAGTGTACTTTAATAAGCATTCCTTTAGTTTTATTTAAAGCTGCCTCAAATTCTTTCTAGAAAGCAGTAGGTCACTAAATCTTTAACTATGTTAAAGATGGTATCAGTTGCATGATGTGGGTATTGCCCTTTTAATGGCCCTGATCCATGCTGATCATAGAATGACGACGTGCTCAGAAGAAGAACCAATGGGGAGCCTGTCTTCTACAGAGGGGCATTTCCATTTATGAAGTGCCTTCTAGTCACTATATACTCCCCTCGGCATTTAGAATATGCTATGATATTCTTGCTTTAAAAAAATCCCATCATATAATGATGATAGAATGACTAAAATATTTATGTAACTTACCCATTCTTATCCTATATAATAAAGAAGTAATATGCAAATTGACCATCACTCCAACACACAAGATGGCCGCTCTCATGTGGTCAAAGATGGCCGCCCCCATGTGGACACAAGATGGCCACCACAAGATGGTGTGCAGGGGAGGGCAGTTGTGGGGGACCAGGCCTGCAGGGGAGGACAGTTGGGGGGGACCCAGGCTGGCAGAGGAGGGCAGTTGGGGGGGTTGGGGGGGCACCAGGCCTGCAGGAGAGGGCAGTTGGGGGCAACTAGGCCTGCAGGGGAGGGCAGTTTGGGGCGACCAGGCCTGCAGGGGAGGGCAGTTGGGGGAGACCAGGCCTGCAGGGGAGGGCAGTTAGGGATGACCCGGATGGCAGGGGAGGGCAGTTAGGGGTGACCAGACTGGCAAGAGAGGGAAGTTAGGGGTGATTGGGATGGCAGAGGAGGGCAGTTGGGAGTGACCAGGCCAGCAGGGGAGGGCAGTTAGGGGCAATTGGGCTGGCAGGGGAGCAGTTAGGCGTCGGTCAGGCTGGCAGGGGAGTGGTTATGGGGTGATTAGGCTGGCAGGCAGAAGCAGTTAGAGGCAATCAGGCAGGCAGGCAGGTGAGCGGTTGGTAGCCAGCAGTCCTGGATTGTGAGAGGGATGTCGGACATCCCTCCAGGGATCCCAGATTGGAGAGGGTTCAGGCTGGGCTGAAGGAAACGCCGCCCCCCCCCCCACCCCGTGCATGAATTTAGTGCACCAGGCCTCTAGTATTTCATAAGTAATGGGGTGAACTTGGACTAAGGATTATCTGAGCTTGGAAGCCCATAAATAGAATGGTGTAAAGAAGTTGCATTCAGGAAAGCCTCCGTGGAACCCTGACATTTTGCCACTTATTAAGCTCTACAGTTACAAATAGATGTCCTCGCTTCACTGAGCTTTATCCATCTTTTCTGTAAGATATGAATAATACTTCCTAGAATTATTGAGGGGGTGAGATAAGACAATGCACATAAAGCACTAAGTACACTACTTAATACATTCTAGATTTCGTAAATGGTTTCTATTATAAATATTGTCACTAAGAAAAAGCTTAATGAGGAAACTATTGTCCCAGGAGATTTTGAAAAGTTCAGGATCACCACTAGCACAACAGTGAGAAGAAAAGGTTTTTACATAGAAATGGAAAGTGGTAGGCTCTCACTATAGGTTTTGCAGGTCAGAAGTTTCCTGCTGTGGGGTACACAGGTAAGGGGTGGGATTTGAGAGCAAAGGCACGCTGCCTCTGCCTTCTGTCCTGGCCTCGGTTCACAAGAAGATCCTGCAAAAGGCCCAGGCACCCAGTGATCGCCATCTTCTCTCACGATTTCTAATTCTCCCAAATCACTGGATGTGCATGAGGATCAGAAAATGGCATAGTCAAGATCAGTACATAAATCTCTCCCCAAAAAATGATCTCAACCACTGATATGCAAGCCTAGCAGATCCCAAACAATACACTGCTTTCTCAGAGCCTTGGTAAAAGGAAAAGTAGAATAGAGATAATAAAATGATAATAACAATGCCTTGCAATTTTATGGAGCTTTATACTTTCCAAAGCATCCTCATATATAATATCCATTTAAGCACAGACTTCCAGAAGAGACTGATACTAAAACTGAGACAGACAATGCTAGTGTTAAAAAACGGTCTGCTGTTATTTAATACCATATGTAGTAAAAATTGTTGTCTGGAGTCATGGAATGGCTTATTTTGTCTTCTATCAGGAAAAAGAGGATGGTTTCCTACAAAGGCTAAAGATGGGTTTTTTGCTAGTACCTGCTCGTTTATGAAAGTAACAATTTCCATCCTGTTGCTAAATTACCAGCTCTTTTCAACACATTTTATTTCAAATTTGCCAGGCTGATTTAAGAAGGTAATCTTTCTATTAAACAATAGAAGAAAAACACACAGACCACATGTTCTTTAACCCAGGCCTCCCCGCTACAAAATAAGCTTATGGTATGGGATCAGAGCAGCCATTATATGTTTAAATGTTAGTATGTTTAATTATTTAGCTCTTTGCTAATTACTAAATAAACAGTTTTCTAAAGAGGAGGAATATTTGCCTCAAATTCATCACCTCAACTTTTCCAGCAGCCCAAGTAACTTGGATGGTGTTTATACAAGAAACATTTCTATATGATTTATTCATTTATTCTGAACAAAGCTTGTTGATTGACCAATTTGATGGTCATTTTCCTCTGACACTCCAGGGCTTCACAAAATCCCTCAATCAAATTTTCAACTAAAATTGTTAATTAAATTATGTTATATTATAAACCAGTTTATTTTTTATACTTAGAATATATATATCTATATCTGTGTGTGTGTGTATTTATATATATCTGTGTGTGTGTGTGTGTGTGGGTATATATATATATATATTCTAAGTAAAAAATATATATATATCTGTGTGTGTGTGTGTGTGTGTGTGTTTATATATATATATATTCACACACATATATATATATATATCTGTGTGTGTGTATATATATATATATATATATATATATATATGGTGAGCCCCTATGTTTCTGCCTATGGATATAGCTATTATATTAATGACAAAGAAATTCAAATCTTCATGAACCTATATTCTTATTTAAGGTAAATGATGAGTGAGGTTTTCAAACAATGACTAAAGTTATCTCCTTGAATAATAGGAAACTGACATAAACCCACATTAATATTCTTCAGGAAACTGCTGATGAGTTGATTTGCATTCAACTTTAAATAATCAGCTGACTCAAGTGGTGAAATCTCATTTTATAAAAACTAACACTAGCATTTTCCCAGAGACACTGATTAAAAAATAGAACTTTTTCTCAGCACAGAATAGTTTAGCATCAGCCGATTATACAGTAGAGACAGAATCCTATGTTTGTCCACTGACATCAAGAAGTTTTGCTGATATTTTCTGTTTAGAGGCAACTAGCATATTTGAGTGTTGACTTCACACTCCATTTTTTTTACAGAATGTAGCCTCAGTATGTATTCAAAAATGATTCAACCTAACAAGTTTTTTTTTTCTTTTTTTCCATTTCTGGTGATAGACTAAACATTCAGAAAAATCTCTGCTGGTGTAATGTACATCAAAGATAGAAAAATGTGTATGTGGGCCTTTTTTTCATATCATGGCTGATTAACTAAAGTAAGGCTTCAACATAGTAAGACTTGTTCTGGAGGCAGAGTTTGCCTCAAGGGCATTTGCCAAATTGGATGATCTTTTCTAGAGTCTAGAAGGCTACATTATTCCTCAAAGGCTATCATTTGCTCCTGGACTCTCTTTTTCTCCCACATGATTCCAAATACTTCAAAACATGAAAATAGCATCCTTATTGGGAGTTACTGACTGAGAGCCTGGGTCTGTATGTGTCATTAAGTTATTCATTGCTATTGTGAGGAGCTATTCTCTAACTGCCTGTTGCATTTAGGGAGACTGTTTCCCATTTCCAGGTCTCCCAAGTGGCAACAACTTCAATGCTTACACAAGGAAAGAAGGAAGGGGGGAGGGATAAGGGAGTGAGGAGGGAGTGAGGAGGGAGGGAGAAAAGGGAGGGAGGGAGGGAGGATGGGAGGGAAGAAGGAAGGAAGGAAGGAAGGAAGGAAGGAAGGAAGGAAGGAAGGAAGGAAGGAAGGAAGGAAGGAAGGAATCCCATAAAAGATGTTACTTACCTCTACTTCAGTTGAAGGAAGAGAAAAAAAATATCACTCTAAGAATTCCTAACACAAACCCATAGGCATATATGGTATGAAAAGTCCAAGTCAAATCAATTTAGATGGAAATGGTCCCCTGTTGATAGGACACCCAAGAAGCTGGCAAAAGTAAACATAACTATATCTTAAGTTGATTCCAGAGGGATAAATGGGCCAGATTGCCCAGACACGAGTGGGAGTGAGATTCTTGGGGCGCTGTTGAAGTAAGCATTTTAGGAAGCCCCCACCTGAGGATGAGATGTGGAAGATTTTATTTGCGTGGAGTTACATTTGTCAGGTCTGAAAGTCCCCTGCCCCTTAAGCCAGGCCTGGAAAGGTGCAGCTGGGAGTTCAGCAAAGCCATAAAAAAGGCTAGTGTCCTGAGTTCCCACACCACGTCACAGCGAGGTGGAGTTTAGTATTCAGGCCCAATTAGAGACTGTTAGTGCATGTGTGGAGCCCAACAGGGCACAGAAGAGCCCAGCCCCCTGCAGCAGGAATCACTGGAACCAGGTGCCCTGTAGCCCAAAGGGAGTGGCTCCTTTGAAGTTTATATTCAGGTTTCCTGATCTTGCAGTAACTACGCCCATTCTAGCCACTGATTTGCTTGATTGACTGACAAGCATCTTCCCATGTCACTCAGAGCTTATTGGGCATCCTTCTAAACTGCCTCTCTCCGGTTTCTTCCCCCATCAATCAGCAGGGAACAGACTAGGAGAGTGTTAAATGTGGCTGTTCACAAAGCTGTATCAGTGGCATGCCTACATTATTTGGTCTCCTCTCTCTCTTTTCCTGTTCAATAATAACCAGGTTATTACAATGGCATCAAAGTGAATGCAATCTAGACAAGTGCCTCAAAGATGTTTGACTCTATTTCCAAGGAACTTGGCCTCACAATACAATATGTTCAACACATACAGAAAACAAGTCACCCTGAGCAAAATCCTTGGAAATAACGAAGTGTCAATCAGGCATACAAAGACCCCAGATATTACAATTCTCAGGATTCAGCACATAAAGAAAATATTTGATATGTTGAAAGAAATCAAATCAGGAATTGAGAGCCTAAAAATAAGATGAAACTATCAAAAACTCATAAGATATATTTGAAACAGAAGCAAAACAACTTCTTTTTAAAGAATTGAAGAATTCAAATTAAAAATCCAATTGACAAGCAAATAACAGAATAGAGTGGAAGAAATTACCCAGAATATATGTCAGACAGAGAAACACAGAAAATTTTTAAAGGAAACTCTAACTTTTATTTATTCTGTTTTCCTCTAAATTTAGTCTTTGTTTCTGAAATGAGTTTTTTAATATTTAATTATTTAAATGTTACATTTGAAGAGTACTGCCATCTCTTTTCACATCTACTTTTCTGCCAATGATCTCATTTATGAATCTTTAAAATTCTGATTATATGGTTGGTTCTATCTTGTGTCATTTTCAGATTTCTTTTATCTAGCTTTGAAACAATTGGTTTCATTTTTATCTATTTTTAGGTGCATGTCTTTCTGGAAAACTTTTATACCTACAAGAGAAATTATTTTCCCTGTTCTCTTGCTACAATTTTAATAAATTTTAATAGCTGAAATAACATTTACTCATTTAGTAATTTAACAAATATGTGTTGATCTACTTTGGATAGGAATATAGAGGAGAAAACAAGACATTTCCTATAAAAATACAGAGAGAGCAAATGGAGACATAGACAAATGAGTAATTGCAATAAAATATAAATAATACAATAAAATAGGAAGGCTCTGTGGAAGCACCACCAGGAAATTTGAGCTTGTTTAGGAGATTAGAAAAGACTCCCCAAAGGAAGCAGAATGAGGTGCTTAGGCTAGCCAGGTAAAGAGGTAGGAAAGTACATTTCCAAGGAAGTCATAGGGTGTAAGCAAAGTTGCATTTGAGAGAAAGAATGTTTAGAAAGAAATTTATTACACCAGAGCAGAAAGTTATAAAAAGAAATAAAGCTGTAGAGATGATAGGGGACAGGTCTCAGAGAGCGGGAAATCACATAACGTTCATGGGAATGGACAATGAGAAACTGTAGGGACTTTAAACAGGACAATGGCATATCTGCTTTACATTTTTAAAGAAATGTTTCTAGTTGTGACATTGAGAACAGTCAAAGGTGGGAAAAGATTGGATACACAGAAACAAATTAGGAAGTGATCATGAGAAGGCAGTGCTTACATTTGGAGAGAAGGGGATAGATTTAAGGAATATTAGCACATTAAAGTTGCTGTGATTAAAGGATATAGTTGTCAAGAATGACTGTCAGTTTCAAGTTTTTAATATTAGGTTGAGCTTTTTATTAAAATAGGGAACATTAAAGTGGAACTGGTTTGGGAGGAGAAATAATGAATTCAGTTTTGAACAAGTTGAGATTGAAGAAAAAGGAACATCTAAATGAAGTCTGCAGTTGGATTTCTACTTCAGGAGCTCAGAAGGTATATTTGGGCTGTGAATAGAGGTTTGAGAATTATTATCATTGAGATATTAATCAAATCATAAAAGTGAATGAGTCCTGATAAGGACACATATGTAATACCTTAATCAATAAAGAAAAAATATCTACACTAATAAAAGAAAGATGCAAATTGACCGCACCTTTGTGATGCCAACCAGCCAATCAGGAGTGAGTATGCAAATTAACCCAACAAATATGGTGAGTTAATTTGCATACACAGGCACTGAGCGGCTGGGGCAGGGCGGGATGCTTGCGTCATCACCCTGGTGATGACGCAGGCCTTCCACACCGCCCCAGCTGCTCAGGGCCTCTGGGCAGTGTGGGAAGGTGGAGCTGGAGCGGAAAGAGGCAGCTCCAGGGCTGGAGTGGAAAGGCGGTGCCGGCAGCCAGGGAAAGGAAGGCCCATTCTTGCACGAATCTTCGTGCATCGGGCCTCTAGTATATACATATAATAAAAGTGAATGAGATTGTCCAGGTAAAGGATGTGGAATAAAATGAGAAGAGTGCTGTGGATTGAATTCTGAGGAACACTAAGATTTAATGGCTGGGTAGGAAGAAAGATGCTGCCAAATAGCTTAAGCAATCCTGACATAGGTATTTATCCAAGAGAATGTGATGCCACAAAAGTAGTTTCCAATACTGCCAAGAACTCACCAAGATAAGTATGTCAGCACATCTATTGAATTGACCCATATGGATATAACTGATGAACTAGATGAAAAACAGTTTTGGCCCAGCCTGTGTGGCTGGGTGGTTGAGCATCAACCTATGAACCATGAGGTCAGGGTTCATCTCCAGTTAGGGCACATGCCCAGGTTGCAGGCTTGATCCCTAATAGGGGTTGTGCAGGAGGCAGGCTATCTATTATTCTCTCTCATCATTGATGTTTCTATCTCTCTCTCCCTCTTCCTTCCTCTGAAATCAATAAAAATATTTAAAAAAAAACAGTTTTGATGAAATATGGTGGAGATGATGTAGTTTAAGTCTTGGTGGTCTTATTTCTGATGTTTTATTTTTTGTGAGGAGCTTAACTTCTTCATTGTCTGTCTCTCCAATTAGACTTTGAACTCTTTGAGCAAATTAAACCTATCTTAATATTCTTTATATCCCAAGTTCCACTTCTTGAGTGAATTAATTTAAGTCTCATTTTCCTTCTCTATAAAAGGAGAGAGAACCCTATTTTCCCTTCTTTTTTCACCAACTGTTTATGGATCATAACTTACATGAAACAGTTCTAAATTGTAAATCCTACAGAAGTGATAGTGGTTGCTATTATTTCTATATCCCAACAATTCAAAACTAAAATAAGAAAAGTGTCACAGACAGTTTATGATTTATTGCCAAATGAATATTAACCAACAATAGCTGTTCTGGGGGTTCAAATAAGTAGGACAGTTCAGGATGAAATAATTACAGGGATACTTTGAAGAACTTCTAGAAAGATATTCAGGGCGGTGGTGGGGACGTGAGACATAAACAAAATTTAGGATCTGGGTGTCAGGAATGGTGAATAAACCAGTGAGATTAGTGCAAGAGAATTTTCAAACGTTTAAATTCATTCCAAATTTTTAGCTTATCAAGAAAAATGCATTATTCATTTTTAATGACTGTTTTAAAAGAGTACTTATATATTTTCTGTTCTGCAGAATGTTTTGTAATTCTCACAACAGACAGTATTTGAACATGAAAGCTAATTTGCCCTCCTAGTGTATAAATGGACTTCCACTTGGGGAGTAGAACAAATGTTGGCCTGAAAATGACTCCTGATTCCTTGCTCCAAACTTGACCTTTGAATCTGGAAAGCAGATTTCACAATATTGTGTATGGAAATAAAAAGCCATTTTACATTGTCAGGTGTAGCAGAGAAATGTATTAATTGTGAAAGCTACAAGGTTATTTCTTACAAGGATAAAATTATTATAACATCCACAGGTTTAGAAGTAAGGGGAAAGAATGTTAGTCTGGCTGATGTGCTCGGTGGTTGAGCATAGACCTATGAACTAGGAGGTCACAGTTTGATTCCAGGTCAGGGCAAATGCCCAGGTTGCATGCTCGATCCCCAGTAGGGGGCATGCAGGAGGCAGCCGATCGATGATTATCATCAATGATGTTTCTATCTCTCTCTCCCTCTCCCTTCCTCTCTGAAATCAATACAAATATGCTTTTTAAAAAGAGGGACAAAGAACATAAATAATGTGTGGTGTGGGAAGTACATAGGTAGAAATGTCTATGTTCTAGAAAAATTGCATGGAGAAGCTACAGTCCCCTGTTCTCATAAGAAAGAATGCAAACAGATATGAAGGACCTTCTGACTTCTGAGCCTTGCTCTTAGCTATACAGATGACAGATAGGAAGTGGAACTTAAAGGATTCCTGATTTGACACTCCTACAAATAATAAGATGGACTAGATCACTATTATTGAAAGCCACATTATATTCTTCATCTATTAGATGATCTCTTGTCTCCAGTTTCATTCCTTTCCTATGCTTCCATCAAAATATTGCCAGAGGGATCTTTGTTCAACATATATCTGATCATGTCACTCCTTGTCATATCACATAAAGTGATGGCTCACCTTTCCTTTAAAATAGAATCAAAACTCCTTAGACTCATAAGCAAGGCTCTCTGTAACGTGTCTCCCACCAGCCTTTCCAATTTAACCTCTTATTACCATAAACATGCACAGCACACTCAATCATAACATATTGCTTGCATATCTAAATAGCCTGTGCTGCCCTCTTACCTCAGCGCCTTCCATACCAGCTTTACTCCAGCTCACAATTTCTTATTTATCCTTTGAGGCTCAGCTCTAGCAATGCCGTCTCCAAGAAGCTATTTGTGAAACACTACCACTCTCACCACCCACATTAGTGTGTGTGTATGTACAAGGGTTTACATATATGTGTATGCGTGCATGTACATTTACATAAACTGCATGTTATTCCCAATCACCCTGAGCCTATGTCTAGTTGGAGAGTTTGTTATGAATTTATAATTACTTCTGTCTTTCCTGGCACATTGTGAGGCACTGAGGTTTTGTTCACTTCACACATAGTAGGTCCTCAAACAGTATTTTCTGACTATTTAAGTGAATAACAGACTGAATAATGAACTTAAGATAGGTTTGCTATTAATAGCCTTTGGCAATTAAACAAAGAAAGAAAAACCTAGCATAAAGGAAATATTTACGGAGGAAGAACAAAGTTTTCAAAGAGCCCTATATGTCCAAATGTGTAAAGCATTTGTCTCCCTTCCGCCAAAAAGGAAGTTGATGTATAGTGTAGTCTGGTTCTGACCAACAGTATAGAATTATAGCACACACTTTCAGATTTGTTCATTTTAAAAATAAAATATCGTGTGTCAAAGACACATTAAAGAATCTCACAGTCATGGCTATTTATGGAAGTGAAAGAGTGGTCATCTGATAGAGTCAGTAAAAACTATAGGAGTGTCTTCAAGTTGGATGTCTTTGTAACAATCTTCGATGGAAAGCAATTAAGTGATTATAATAGGAGAGCCATGAATAAATGCTACCAAGAGTTGGAAAAGATTACTTTCCAAATATAGGGGAATATAATTTCTAGTGATGCTATCATATTTGAATCCTAACAGAGTTGTATGTCAAACGTATTTGTGATGAGCAGTTGGGAAAACTATTAGATAACTCAGGAACTAGCTCTAATCACAATGTAGGCTGTGGTATAGAGGGTGCTTGTGAGTTGAAAAAAAATTTTATTGAAATTTGGATGTGGACAAAGTGGTGTTTCTAAGAAAATATAATGCTTTAAGTGAATTATTTACAATATGTATTATTTGTAACTAAATTAATTAAATATTATATTTAGGTATTTTGCTATTTTATGTAATTTGCAAAAGTTATATATTCTATCTGGCCTATTTTAAGAAAAATATTCTCTTTGGAACCACTGTTTAGAAAAATAGAGAAATCACCTTGTGTAGAATAATAAATCCTACTAACCGGAGGGGGAAAAAAGGGTTCTTGTTTTTCTAATTGTCAAGACTAGAAAAGCCAGCATTATTTGAAATCTTAATCTCAGAAAGTATATAGACCTTTAAAATATTTAACTTGCATGCATGTATACATTTTATCATTTCTTTTCACATATATTTTTATTGATTTTTAGAGAGAGGAGAAGGGAAAGGGAGAGAGAGAAAGAAATGGAACAGAGATTGGCTGCCTCCTACATGCCCCCTGTTGGGCTCCAGCCTGCAACCCTGGCATGTGCCCTGACCAGGAATCAAACCACTAACTTTTTGGTGCCCCAGGACAATGCTCAACCAACTGAGCCACACTGGCCAGGGCTAAGTTTTATCATTTCTTAAAAACTGAAGAACTTGATGCTTCTACTTTAACATTTTCTTTTGAGTTTGAGAATGTTTTATTGGTATATGATTGGGAAAGAGATATTGGGTATTGAGTTTCTAGTATCTCTTAGATACCTGACAACAACCACACAATTCTTCTTAAGAGGAAAGCAGGCATCATTAGAGAAAAGTTAAAAACTGAGACAACCACCAATGGATCTAATGTAATACTCTGTGCTTGTACCTCCCAGAAAGAACAATGCTACTATCACTGGAAACACAGCTATTTATTCATGAATCTGAACTCTGCAGCCTTAAACATTAAATGCATGCTGCTCTTGATTCTGGGGGTGTGCAACAGAGAACGTTTTCTTACATCTCTCTACTATTTTTTCAAATAATTTGCAGATCACTTAAATGAATGTCTTAGTGCAACATTATGTTTCCTGTTCTCTTTTTATTAACTCTGAATGCCTCTCTGTGTTAGTGCTTTCTCTTCCTCTCTAATTATACTGTCTCTTTTGGAAAATGTACTACTTCTGAGAATGCACATAGTGGACCAATTTTTTACCCTGTGTAACTCTAGATGAAATGTCTACAGACTGATAGAGCAATCAAATCCACCCTTCTAAGCCAAATAGCAGCGGAGGAAGGGGACTCGGGGGCCGTGGCACCTGTCTTTTCTGTTACTTATTAATGCATCTTTGCACAAAACAGACATTTTGTTGAAAACCTACTTCAACTCCTGCTGCTTATTCTCTTCCACCTCACATCACTCCCCTCCATTTGATGACATAGCAGTTGGTTTATGGGAAGAATATTACAACCCAGTTGTCCATTCACTGCTTTCTAATAAGGCGATAGCGCATCAGTATTAGCTGATTTCCCATCAAAAGCTTCTGAACAAACTTTTGGTGAAATGGCAACAGAGTGAAATATTAGCAAATGGACTATAGATGGACATGCAAATCTAGGGGAGCTCATGAGAGTGAATCCCACTCTTCTTTCCTCCATGTTCTTAGCATTTCCTAGTCTGTGATATTTACATTGGGTATTTGAAAGAAAGGCATTATTTCAAATCTACCCAAATCACACTGTTTGAAATCCACTGCAGTTACCTCTTGTTAGCTTGGGGTCAGTATCCAGCTTGCTAGTAGTCCCTTTTGAGGTCTCTGGCCATAAATAAATCTCCCCTTCAATTTAACAAAGACAAAGCTCTAAATGAACTCTGTTCAGAGTGAATATAGTATAATTTACTTTTCAATTTCACACCCAAAGATTCTGTAATGGGGGAATGTAGGCGGTTAAGTTTTCAGTCATACCAAATGGGTTTTTAATATTTAAAATCCATCTGTTTACTTACAAAGAGTAAATGCCTGGAAACGAGTCTTCTGAAATTCAAATGAAGAGCTACAAGACTTATTTCTGCTTGGGAAAATTCAACACTTTTCTGACAAAAGGGAGTAATAATAGCTCCTGTAGAATCCAATAATATTATAAATGATGTCTGATCCAATCGTGCATGATACAGGCATGGGGAAATCTGTGGGCTCTTGTTTGTTGTGACTGCATTATAAAATGCTTCATGAATTTGAGGAAAGAGAGGAGATTCAAATTAGCACCGTATTATGAAAACAGTCAGCTGTCACAATTCTAGAATGCCTTGGCTTATCAAAACAACTAGCAGACTTAAAAAATTAAATATGATTTCAGAACAAGGAATTAATATTGCTATACTCATGGAGTACTAAGATGTACATACACCCCTGCCATAGTAGTTTTATACCACAATTTAGCCTCATTCTTTGCTTGTTTAACTTTAAGAAATTAAAGTTTACTTTGCTTTTAGGAAGTTATTCTCAGTTCATGATTGTATAAAGGATCATACACTAATAGAACTTTCTGTAAAAATTATTATTAATATACAGAAGTTAAACATTGGTAGGTCTGTAAATAAAATGTTGTGATGGGTATTTCAAACAATCTGGTATGCCTTTATTTGAAGTTATCTAGCATTAAAACTCAACTCAGTATACCCCTATTGGTAGGTTTTCTCAGAAACTTTCAAGTATTATTACTTCACAGATTTTGATTAAAAGCATTGATCTACCCACCTACTAGAGCAAGACCATCAAAGTCTAACCCCCTTTGTTTAAATACGTCCTTTTAGTTCTTGAAAAATGAATATTTTATTTAGGATAATGCTATTTACCTCTGTTTTAAAATCCACAAATATATAATGACTAAGATGATAGAAATCTATTTCTCATTCATAGACAGTTCCAAACAAGTTTTCCTGGTTGGCAGAAAACTCACTTTCCAGTGGCAAGTATCATGTTTATTGGAACTGATGCTTCTTCCATCTTGTGACTCATCCTCTTGTTCTTGTGAATTTGCTTTTACCCCCCAGAATAAAGTCCTTCTTTGCCTTTTGGAAGGTCACCACAAACTGCTCATGCAGCCTTTCTTCCAGTTCAGGAAAAGTATTCTGGCTCATAATAACATCTCAGGCTCCCTACTGGCACTATAAATCTCAATGTTTATTGTTTCCTTTTTATATTTTCATGTACGTGTAATGTCTCTTACATTTGATAAAGGATTGGGTAAAGAAGATGTGGTGCATATATACTATGGAATACTACTCAACTGTAACCAAAGATGAAATACTGCCATTTGTAACAACATGGATGGACCTTGAGAATATTATGCTAAGTGAAATAAGTCAGTCAGAAGAAGCTAAGAGCCATATGATTTCACTCATATGTGGGATATAACACTAAAACTCATAGACACAGACAGCAACAGTATGGTGGTTACCGTGGTTACCAGAGAGAGGGGATTGTAATGATAAAGGGGGCCAAATTTATGGTGACAGAAGAAGATTTGGCCTTGAGTGGTGGGCACACAATACAGATCATGTATCATAGAAATGTACACTTGAAACCTATATGATCCTATTAACCAATATCACCCCAATACATTTCATTAAAAAGCATTCACTCTCTTCAATATGTTTGGTCTCTATAGCTTTGGTTTCCCCCTTATGGAAGACTTCCCTGGGAATCATGAAGCATGGCCCATAGGCCAATGAAAACCAGAGTCTTTGCAAGAAGTCTCTTGTCTCCCATCAGAATCCCACTTCTTTAGCTTTTTATTGGACCGCACAACCCCAGTTTCCTGCATGTTGGTTGGGGGAGAGGGTAGTTGGGGACATAGCTATTTTATTTACCTACTTAATCCTCTATCAAATTAGAATAATAGCACCTGTCCGTATCACACCAGTAGCAATGTTTTAGCAGTGGAAAGAAATCAACATGTTACTCCCAATGCCTTCCTGTCACAGCCAACTCCCTCCCTGCTATAAACCAAAGTCAGGGCACTTAATATTTTTAAATGATACAAGTGGCATTTAAAAAATATTTTATGGGATATCTCTGTATCTTATGCTCAATTTTGCTATGAACCTAAAACTACTCCTAAAATAAATTAAAATCTAGATAGATAAATGACCTATTTATCACTATCTCCTGAGAGTCCCTCCCACCAATTCCGACCTATTCTAAAGCTGATGAACCATCCAGAGGAGCTTTGTTTGCTATTGAGTTTGACATTTTGATATTTCTTGATGACAATACAAGTTGAGCATGTTGTGGCTAATTTCCTATGCATTTTCTTCCCTAAAATAAATGAATGACAAGTTGCCCTAGAAGCATTTTTTATTTTTATGGTCAGCCTTTTTATCTGGGGAATTGAAATGTGAGCATCTTGAATCTAATTCAGTTCAAATTAGAATAAGACTCATTAAGTGCTTGCCCTCGGGTTATGTGATAAATGGTATTACATTTTTAAAAAATCCCCCTTTCATAGGGTGTTTATATTCTAAAAAGCAGAGTTGTGGAAAACTGTTGTTGTTTTTTTCCCCTCTTTTCTCTTTCATCTTGCAATCACCTGCTGGATATCTCTGTTATACCAATTTAGGTCATTTACAAACATCTCAAATTTAATATGCAATATAATTTTTTTCTGTAATTTTCCCTAATCTTGCTTGTTATCTTCTTATATTATTTTCTAAATTTGTCAACCCCATCATTGTCAACACAGCTTGTTCTTTATTATTAAATGTTTTATTTTTTCTATCAGGAAACATATATATTTGTTAGCTCTTAGGTCAATAGTTTCTCTAATTGTGTATATTCCCTACCTACTAGCTGACTAAGTATAGAATATGCAATGGAAATGTTAGAATTATCAACTCTGCTGCCTAAATTTCACATATGACAAACATGGAAGGAGAAAATTATTTTTTTCACTGGCCACTCTATTGATGGTCAAATTCACTGTGAATATTACATAACGTACCTGAATAATAATGTAGGGTGAGACTTTTGTGGATATTACATTTTTTATCAAAAGGCAGATACACTGATTACTCACTAATCATTCTTTGCTTTATTTCACCACCATTGGAATGTATATCATTAGAGAAGTTAAAGAAATACCATTCTGGACTAGGCAAATATTCCTTCCACTCTGACACAAAAGGGTATTTGGTAGAATATGTGATTTTTCCTCCATGAAAAAACTTGAAGCTTTTAATGTTGGAAATCAGATGTTTTAACTTATGTCAATAACAATTTCTATATCTATCTCTATTTATTTTTAACTATTCTATGAAATATGTTTATATTGTCATTATCACTTTATAGTAAGACTTTCTTAGGGCCTGGATAACTCAACATTGTAATCCTTTCCTTTGCTCAAAAATAGGTTTTCAAGAAACCTATTTGGATTATGATTTAATATTATTAAATAAATATTAACTATATACATTTCAGAATTTTATAGAATTCAATTGTATATCTATTCCAATGTTGTATTTTGCTTACTATATCTTCTTAAATATTAAAGAATAATTTTTGCTTGACAAAGGATCTCAAAACAATCTATTATGTTTTACTATTATCTAAATTTTAAAAATTATATGTAAAACCAGGTTAGTTATAGCATAAATCAAAACTTGCATACATAGTTCATGCCAATGGAGAAATATTCTTTTTTGGACTAGTGCATTATGGGTAAAAAACTATTCCAAGAAGAGTACTTTTAAAATATCTTGGAATACCTACCTACTTCTTCCACCTACAATATTTGGGTATCCTCATGCAATTGATTTATACTCAGGCATGAGGATAGGAATCACTGAACCAATCTAGTCTTAAGAAAGATCACAATAAAAAATCTTAACTACATAATTCCCACCCATACATTCTTTTAATCCAGACAAATAGAGGAAAGGCATTGTTAATGAGAAAAATATTACATATTTTTATATTTAGAATATATATTTAGGTTAACTAATATAATAAATGAAACAAAAGTGACAAAGAAAAACTTATAAATGCCTTTAGTGATGAGTAATTTTAACAGTAAATTATTTTTCTACATTTCATCAAAATACCAACATTATATATATATCCACAACACACACACACACACACACACACACACACGTGTGTGTGTAGTTTTGGAAAAAAGCAAGTGAACATATATAGAACATATTATTCAAATTTATGTAGAATTGTTTTTCATTTGAAGAATTCTACATAAGGAGAAATTTTTATATTTATCAGTAAATCCTGGATTTTAACACTAAAATGGCTCTTTCACAAAACTTAAATACAGCAATTTGGGTGAAATTGTAATTTGTAAAATTATCTTCTTTTTACTTTATGTCAAAACTCTAAAAATCAATTGGTTAAGTAAATCCTATTATTTAAATACTAGAGGCCCGGTGCACGAAATTCATGCACAGGGGGTGGGGGTGTCCCTCAGCCCAGCCTGCACCTTCTCCAATCTGGGACATCCCTCTCACAATCCAGGACTGCTGACTCCCAACCACTCGCCTGCCTGCCTTCCTGATTGCCCCTAACCGCTTCTGCCTGCCTGCCTGATCACCCCCTAACCACTCCCTTGCCAGCCTGATCAACACCTAACTACTCCTCTGCTGGCCTGATTGCCCATAACTGCCTTCCCCTGCAGGCATGGTCACCCTAACTGCCCTCCCCTGCCAGCCTAGTCACCCCTAACTTCCCTCCCCTGCAGGCCTAGTCGCCCCCACTGCCCTCCCCTGCTGGCCTGGTCCCCGCCCCCACTGCCCTCCCCTGCAGGCCTGGTTTCCCCCAACTGCCCTCCACTGCAGGCCTGTTCACCCACAACTGCCCTCCCATGCTGGCCATCTTGTGGTGGCCATCTTGTGTCCACATGGGGGCAGCCATCTTTGACCACATGGGGGCAGCCATCTTGTGTGTTGGAGTGATGGTCAATTTGCATATTGCTCTTTTATTAGATAGGATATAATTTTAATTATATGTGGGTAGCTAATATATAAGCAGGGATATTAGCTACCCACATATTGCTAGACATAATTAATGTTCTCAGAAGTTGCCCTATTAGCATGCATTCTTATAGGCCAGAGTCACAAAACTAATGAACTTACTAGCAGGGACATCAATTGGGCGTGACACTGCCTCAGTTCTCTGCACACCCCTATACAATTGTCTTTCTTGTAACGTGATTACTTGTCATTTGACATCACAAATTACACTAGATCAAATTACTCCACTGAAGCCTGTGATATGATACTCTCACTAATTAAAATCCTTGTTATCTCTCCTTGGGTTAATATAGATAGTTATTCGTCTTGTTTCTTACAAACCGCTCCAGAAATATATTAGGAAACGCTTCAGTCTCAGCATCTTTTGTGCCATTAAATAATAGTTATTCGTGCTTTTCCAGATGTGAAGAGGAGCCTACATTATTCTGCTTTGGAGAAAACTATGTAGCAATTACAGTAAATGCAAGAGTTTCCATTTTCTAAGAAGTGAAATTCTAGCCAGGTAGAATTTGACAGTCTAATAGACCAGTGACTAACATTCTATATCCTTAGAGGCTTCACAATGAGGAAGTGTCCACAATCAGTCAAGTTTAATTTGTTGTCAATACAGCATTAGGACAGGGCTTTGAAAACATCCAGCATATATTCAGCAAACACCAGCAATGTCAATAGATCCTTTCAGTGCAGGAACATTAATTAAGTTACACAAAAAGCATCTGATTACTCTATTGTCCTGTATCCCTTTCTCCATAAAACTTTAAAAAGCCCCAGACAAACAGAGACTCCATTAGAATGCTGCTGCTTTTTTTTTTTTTTTTTTTTTTAAGGTGAGATATTTGGGTCAGATTTCCATCGTAAATGTTGGAGAAAATTCTGCTGCTTCAGATGTTCTCTCTTTGTGGCATTTTATTCCAATGTCACATAATTGAATCTGTCTTGACATCACCACCTTTGGTATTTAGGAACATAAGGCAAATTCCCTGGCCTCATTGCGTGGGGAAAAAATGATCTTTGGCTACACAACAGATAATTTAAACAACAACAACAACAACAAAGCTCCTTTTCTATAAACAGACCATCTGCCTTGGATAAATGGAAATATCTGAAAACAGAGCAAAGACCTAAAATGTATGGTCCAAACATATTGACTGTGGTCATTTTTCCTTAGAAAATCAACAGATTTTTTTTCTTTGGCAGTTTGAAGCAAGTGACCTCTCTCTACCTCTCATAATTATTTCTTGCTTCCAAATGCCAAGTGGCTCATATGTAATGAGAATCTGCAAGATAATTGCCATTAGAAATATGCCATTAGTATCAGTATCTGTGTGTGCCAGGCTCTTGGTTATGTCCATAAATAGCCAGAAGACCAGTTTGCAGAGCCCAGTACAAGTTGGGCGATTTCAATTGTAAGAGCAACAGGTGTAAATAAGAAGAAAACACTCTCCTGCCTGGCTGGCGTGGCTCGCTGGTTGAGCATAGACCAATGAACTAAGAGGCCAGGGGTTCAATTCCTTGTCAGGGCACATGCTGGGTTGCAGACTCAGTCCACAGTGTGGGTACATGCATGAGGCAGCCAATCAATAATCCTCTCTCATCATTGATGTTTTTACCTCTCTCTCCCTCCCCCTTCCTCTCTGAAATCAATAAAAAATAAATAAAAATAAAACATTCTCCCTTTTGTACCACTCAGCATTTATTTGCTCAACAAATATTTTTAGGTTTGTATCTACATTTTCATGATGGATTCAAATAGTTTTTAATATAATTTGATACCTACCATCCATTTAAAATATAAGCAAATGAGCAATTTTTTAACTAGTCAGAAATAGTACAATATTTTTCTCCTAGAACTCATATTTTTATTTCAATATCCTTATAGAATATTTTTGTTTATAAGTCTTATTTATCCAATGACCTGCAACAAAAATATATTGCCAAACAATTAACATCATTCACTTTATCATTATTTCAAACTGTTCATTTTTTCCTGATGTATCATAAGTTTTTTTTAAAAAATTCCAGATCAGTGTAAGATTAGAAAGGTGTAAGAGGTATACCTTTTTTGGGAAAAGTAGGAGAAAGACATCTGTGGAAGGGAAGCAACCTGCCAACTACAATATATTCCTAAGCAGACTAATTTTAGAAGATAAGTACATATAGAATGAGAAGAACTGGACATTTTTCTCTTAAAATTTGTGTACTCAGTCTGTTGACAGTGCATTTGCCCAAACCAATAATAATCACCTTTTGAGGCAATCCTTTTCTTTTGAACAACACTGTATTGGCTATTGTTAAGAAGAGCACTGAAAAATAGTAAATAAATAAGTAGTAACAAAGATACAGTAAGGGAACTTCACTTTAGGAATTAAAGTATAATCAATGTGCCTGTAGTTAACAATACTATAAACTTAAAAATTGGTTGAAAGAATTTATCTCATGTTAACTGTTCTTACTACAGAAAAAAAATATATATATAGTGGGGGAAAAAATAGAAATAACAGGAAAGAAACTTCACTTTAGCAAATAATTAAATTATATTTTTTAAATTATAGAAATAACAGGAAAGAAACTTCACTTTAGCAAATAATTAAATTATATTTTTTAAATTATAAATGATTGAATTAAAGTATTAAAAAACAGCCCATTTGTTGTGGCTCAGCAGTTGAGTGTCCATCCAGGAACAAAGAGGTCATTGGTTAGATTGCAGGTCAGGGGATATGCTGGGGTTGCCAGCTCAATCCCCAGTAGGGGGCATGCAGGAGGCAGCCAAACAATTATGTTCCTCTCTCATAGACATTTCTACCTTTCAAGCCCTCTTCCTTCATCTCTCTTTCTCTAAAAATTAATAAAAATGTATTTTTTAAAAAGAAAAAAATATTAAAAATGACATTTATAGGATTTTTGTCTTAGTGGCATTAGTCATTATTTACCGTCCTAATTAGTGCACAGTGTGATGACTTAGATTGCCTGTTAGACCATGCCAGGCACATGATGGTTTTATTTTGAGAAGATAACAGGAAGGATAAAGAAAGTTGGGGTGGGGTAATCAAAATTATTTTAACTCCTTCAGGCTTCATTTCTTTATCAGTAAATTGAAAAACAAATGATATAAAATTTGTAGTATCGCTATGGAAATAGAGGGTCTGGTTAATAGTAACTTCAGAAACATTGCATTTACTAGTATCTCACATACATGAAGTCTAGAAGTAAGAAGTACAAGGATGGTATTGGAGCACCATAAAGGTAGGGCCCTGAGCATCAGAATAGCATTAAAGGCAGGAGGAAGGGTTGGCATCAGTTAAATCGGGAGGGCAAACACTTTTCCGGAAGTCCTCCTGTAAACCTACTCATGAGCCATGTTGGACAAACCTACATCTGTTATCATCCCTACCTGCCAAGGAACCTGGGGAAAGGATTACCTCACTTTTTCAGCCACTTGAGAAACGACTTGCAATGGCGATGGAGTAGCCAATATGAAGTATTTCACAATTAAACAGGAGACTCCTGATGTAAAAATTCGTCCTAAAATTTAATTGTCCTTTTTCAGTTTTTCCCTTAGTCAAGGATATACTTATAAGAAAGAGATCGTTGTCACGAAGGCCTAGTCAAATGCAAAAGGGAATTCTTGATCTATTTCAGTGCCTTGCAAACATTTTTAAGCTTCAGCGTACTTTGTGTAGTTGAAATATTACAAGGAAGCCCAATGTGTAAAATGCAGACGAGCAGAGCTTCTCTAGAGAAGGGCTGAAGGCCCCAGAGCCCTGACTTACATAAACGAACTTGCCTTCCACTGTCCATCATTGTCCCTCTTCCTCCAGCCACTGAAGATGGTCCAGCCCCACCTCTCGAGCAGCCTGGAACATAGCCCTTGTGGTAGTCAACAATGTTCATTGATCTTCCACATGCGCCAAGCACTGTGCTAGACTCTGAAACCAACCTAAAAGGCAGATGAGGCCACTGTGTATTTAAGGCTTATTTTTCAGGATGAGTGGCAGACATGGATATAGGGTGGAAAGACAAAATGAAAAGTGAATGAAATTATTTTAAAGTTGGATAATTTCTATAAAGATGAAGACTAAGGGGCACAGATAAAGTATAACAGGAGAGCCTGCTTTAGACACAATAATGATGGAAGGCCCTTAACAACAGAGACTTGGAGAATGAGAAGTTTCTAACTGTGAAATGTAGGGGAGAGGGAAGGCTTATCACAAGGAACAAGTGAAAACGTGGGAAAGCAGGGGTGGTGAGATGTGTTGGAGAGACAGTTCAGAGCCAGGTTACACAAAACACAGGAAGAGTCTTTGATATTATTCTAGGTGTCATGGAAGCCATTGGGAGGGGGTTTTGAAGGAAAACTAAGACATGATCTAACTTACATTTTAATAAGACCACAAATATGTAGAAAAAAGGCAAAGCCTATCCCGACTGGTGTGACTCAGTTGGTTAAGCGTCAACCCATGCATCAGGAGGTTGCTGGTTCGATTCTCAATCAGGGCACATGCCCAGGTTGCAGACTGGATCCCTAGTCGGGGGTATGCAGGAGACAGCCAATTGATGTTTCTCTTTCACGTGGATATTTCTATTTCTCCCTCCCTTCTTCTGTCTGAAATCAATAAAAATAACATTTTTTTAAAAGGCAAAGCCTGTGATTTACATTTTGACAAAATTTGTTTTTAGAATTTGTAATTACAGTGCAGTCCTACATATAATTGAATTATATGTAGACTGCAGAGGCCTCAGTCCTTGAGATACTTAAACATTACACTGAAAATGGCATGATGTAGCCCTAGACAGAAATAGACTTCATGTTGGCTCCATTATTTTACCTCTGCTATTTTACTTTGCATGGCCACTTCTCTCTTCTACTAGGAAACTGGGATCCATCCTGAGACCAGTTTGTCCTAGTGTAAGGTGACCAGATTTTAACATTGGTATAGGGGGACACCATTGACTGGGGGGGGGGGGAAGGAGGGGGAGAGGGGGTGGTTTAATATATTTTATTGATTTTTTTAAACTGAAAATGGATTTCCCATATTGGGCAGAAATCTAAGTGACCAATTCTTATAAGACCATTGAACCACTTTTCATCCCAGAGCATGTTCTCTCTCTCTCTTTTCTATTTAACTAATAATTGAATTATATGTAGACTACAGAGGCCTCAGTAAAGTCTTATATAGAAAAAGTATCCCAATATGTTCATCTGTTGGAAGCCGCCCATTGCCTTCACTAGCAGAGAGGTGTGGACAAGGAACCCAGAAGGCTGGTTAACCTTGAAGGCTCTGAAAGGTCAGAGCCAAGCACCCACTGTCTAGTTGAGACAAAGGGAGCTGAAGCAACTTCCACCTTTTAGTCTTATGTAAATCCTTACTGATGGGCTATCATTGGAATTGCCTGCCTAAGGGCTATGGGTGGATCCCAAGACCTGAATAAAAGGGATCACTAGGCCAGAGCAAAGCGGAGTCCTTCCCCTTGAGCTGGGCTCCTGCCTGGCCCCCAATTCCCAAATTTATATTTTCTTGTCTAGTCTTTTTCATTTGTGTGCAGCCTCCTCCAGAGCCCAAACCCTGAACCACGCAGGAAAAATATTATGTTGTTTTAGTCATTCATTAAAAACTCA
This sequence comes from Eptesicus fuscus, assembly GCF_027574615.1. Classification (NCBI taxonomy): domain Eukaryota; kingdom Metazoa; phylum Chordata; class Mammalia; order Chiroptera; family Vespertilionidae; genus Eptesicus; species Eptesicus fuscus. The sequence continues at coordinate 37,028,261 of NC_072478.1, read as the reverse complement.
CCTCTTTTGCTGTTTTCAGTAATGTATTTTCACCTCTCTCCCCTGGGGGGACACTCAACATTCATCTTTTTTAAAAACATGTCTTTACTGATTTCAGAGAGAGGATGCAAAAGGGAGAGATAGAAACATCAATGATGAGAGAGAACCATCCATCTGCTGCCTCCTGCATGCCCTCTACTGGGGATGGAGCCCACAACTCAGGCATGTGCCCTGACTGGGAATTGAACCATGACATCCTGTTTCATGAGTCAATGCTCAACCACTGAGCCACACCAGCTGGACTAATATCTTCATCTTTTTTGCATGTGTTGAGTAGCTAGATTCTAAGGCTCTAAACACACAGCTATGAAATTTGAACAAAGGTCAGTGGTTCAGCAGAGCAGTTCATATGTTTTCTAATCATTTATATTTTTGTTATTTTTCTTGTGTTTCAGTTAGTAATTCCACCTAAAAAAATCAACATGCAATAAAGACATGAATTTTTAATAATTGAGGTCTTGCAGAAAAATCTATTTTTCACAATGATCCTATATAATAAAAGTGTAATATGCTTCAATCGACCATTTGGTCAACCACTCAACTAGTTGCTGTGACACACACTGACCACCAGGGGGCAGATGCTCTGACCAGTAGGTTAGCTTGCTGCTGGGGTCTGGCCCGATCAGACTGGGCAAGAGGGCCAGCCATGCCCTGGAGCCCTCCCACGGCCCCTCCCCAGCCAGCCGGCCCCCTTTGGCCCGATCAGGACTGGGCGAGATGGCCCTGATTGGCCCCAATCCCTGGCCAGGCCAAGGGACACCACCTGTGCACGAATTTGTGCCCCGGGCATCTAGTATAAATATATTGTACAATTTGATGTGGATAAGCATTTTCAATATTGGAAAGGAAAATTTGATGATAAACTATTCACAAGAGATTTCCATCACACTACTTTCTGGGAAACACAGAGCTAATTTTACTGAACCTGTAGACAGGTACATAAAAGTCCTTATTGTGAAAACAGCAGACCTCTGCTAGCCAGGTAAGCTCTTAGTCTTAAAAGAGGAGAGAAGCACTGCCAGCATTGCAAGCCTAATAAGGTGGGTGATGTGGATCAATCCGCACTGTCCTTGACTTTCTGCTTCTATTAGAATTCTGAAAGATCATTAGCCACCTCTGGGATATGTTTGATTAATGGGTTTGGTTAAATAAAAAAGGTGAGGTCAACCGTGAGCAGAAATTTAAAAGAAAAAAGTTTATTCCAGAGGGAATGTATGCTTTGCAAATTGCAAATGAGAAGCCGTTCCTTAGGCATGTTTTATCAATGCAACAGTTTATCCTCACTGAGGTGTCCTTGGGAGAGCCTCTTGCCTCCCTGCATAGGTATCTTTCAGCCAAAGGGCACATGACCTCCGAGGCCAGGGTATTAGCACGCCTGCTGAAATCATGTTAATCCAGGCAAAGCAAAGACCCCCAAACAGAATGATGTTCACAAAGCAGATTCATTAAATACAAACACAAAATGCTTGGCTAAGGTCTCACAGTGACAACAATTCTTCTCTGTCACTAGAGCTGGTGAGACATGCGCCTGTTCTTACCATCAAATCTTACATTGTTTTAGTCGTTCATTAAAAATTCACCTCTTTTGCTGTTTTCAGTAATGTATTTTCACCTCTCTCCCGTAGTGGCTCTCTTCTCAGTGCTTTCCTAAGATAAGGAAAATTGGCTTTACTTGCCGGGGTTTCTTTAAGCCACTGGCCAGCTTACTCCCCTCAGTTTATCACCCGCATGAATTAAGCTAATTTTATAGTCTGTAGATGCTCTTCCTGTCTATTAGGTTCTCCTCAAAATGAAAGCAGTGAGCTTCACTCTATTTATTACAGTGCACTTTACAATTAGTTTTATTATGTATGGCAAGAATGTGTATCCTGTAAATCCAGTCTATAACTTTTGCATGTCTGGTGATGGTTATGAAGCCCTGGAGTAGGATTGAAAGTACTATATAAATAGTAACTCAACCTGACTTATGATCTCCATTGCAAAGCTATTTAACCCCTTCCATTCAAGTTCATTTTTATAATCCTTTTAACTAGATTCAAGGATCTACAATAATGAGCTTCCTGACTCTGGCCCAGTATCTTAGTTGGTTAGAGTGCCATGTATTTTGGTTTCGATCTCTGGTCAGGATACATAAGAGCATCAACCAATCCTATATAATAAAAGCCTATGTGGCATCATGCCCTCACGTGACCCTCTTGTGTGACGCTCTCACAAGATGTCCACCACAAGATGGCCACCACAAGATGGCCGTGCGCACAGCAGAGGCGGTGCCCAGTGGCCGCTCTGCGCGGTGAGGCCTGGGGGTTCCACGGCTCTGCAAGGCACAGAGGAGGCCAGTTCTGGCATTTCTGCCACCTTGCACAGAGGGAGCAGGTCCCGGGGGAGGAGGCGGGTCGCGGCGAGGGGGGGGCAGTCATGGGCAATCATTCTGGCAGGGGAGGGCAGTTGGGGGTGATCAGGCTGACAGGGGAGCAATTAGGCATCAATAAGGCCTGCAGGGGAGAGGTTAGGGGGCAATCAGACTGGCATGTAGAAGTGGTTCAGGGCAATCAGGCAGGCAGACAGGCAAGCGGTTAGGAGCCAGCAGTCCCAGATTGTGAGAGGGATGTCCAACTGCCAGTTTAGGATTGGGCATAAACTGTCAGTTGGACATCCCTCGAGGGGTCCCAGATTGGAGAGTGTGGAGGCCAGGTTGAGGGGCACCCCCCCTCCGGTGCAGGAATTTCGTGCACTGGGCCTCTAGTGTATATATAAATAACTGGAACAACAAATCAATCTCTCTCTCTCTCTCTCTCTCTCTCTCTCTCTCTCTCTGTCTCTCTCCCTCCCTCCCTTCCCTTCCTCCCTCCCTTCTCTCTCTCTCTCCCTTTCTCTCCTCTCTCTTTCTCTCAAAATCAATAAAAAATGGGTTTCCCAAAGTAAGATGATTACTCAGTTTGGTAAAATCAGACAATTTCTGTTCCTTTAATACAGACATACAAAAACCACTGGCTGACAGCCTCTTGTTTTAATTTCTTTAAAAAAATACTTAACAATATTTAACTATGGATAAGGAGTTTATGTATCAGACACAACGTAATATATGAAGTGCTTGCATTTTTTTGGCTGAATGTGGATCAAATTTAAATGTAAAAAGAGCTCTCTGCTACCATCCTCTGCCCATAACTAGTAACATCTACTTTAGGTCTTTTAGAAAAATTTGGAAATTTGGATATGAGCCTCATAAGACAGAGTACAATAGATCTCATTTAATTATAGGCAGTTGAGAAAATATTCCTTATTTAATCAATGCAATCTTCTTTATTGTAACCAAGTGGAAATTGTTGCTTTTATTTTAAATATCATCCATTTATTTGTTTGTTTGTTTTTCTCTTGATCCTGACTAACTTCCTCAGAATGTTGCTGACATTCAACATCTAACTAGAGCCATTTCTATTACATATGTATGTAAGTTTGTCTATTTGGTACACATTTGTTTTATTATAATTTAGTATGAGAAAAATCAAGTTATTTTATTTTTCTAATTTAATTAGATTTATCTCAAGTAGCAAAATTGGCAGAAAATCTAGTCTCTATTTTTTATTTTTTATTTTGCAAAGCTTCCTTTTCCTTTATTTGAATTATCTTAGATCTAGAGAATAATCAAGTCTAGAAATATTGGTAAAAGAATACTCTGGTCTTTAGTCCAACATATTTCTGTTCCTTATTTGTCCTTGTCAGTACATGAATAGGCATTTGAAGGTAGGAAGCCCTAAGATCATGAAGTCCATGTCCTCTAAGCCAAACAAGGTCATGAAGGACGCTTCATTGTTCATCTCACACAGAGGTTCTTGGAGCCCAGTTCCTTGACAATCAGACACCACAAGCCAACTGGCCTGGATCCTCACAAGTTTCTTTTCATAGAGCAGGACACAGCTTCTCAGGAAACCCACCATCCAGCCATAAAATCCACTTTCCTCCTCAAGAGTCTAGGATTTCAATGTAGTGACCTCTTAGTATTTATTCCCAGGTAAAGAATAACCCGGGATTCCAGGTTTCAAAGTTCTTAGCTTTATAATGAAGAGGAAGGTAAAATTCTTTTCATTCTTTGTGGTAAGCTTACAGTAAAAAAAATTAGATAGCCCTGGTCGTGTGGCTCAGTTGGTTGGAGCATTGTCCTGTACACAGAAAGGTTGTGGGTTTGGTTCCAGGTCAGGGCCTGTACAGGAGGCAACCGATCAATGTTTATCTCTCACATCGATGTTTCTCTCTCTCCCTTTCTCTCTAAAAAAATCAAGGGAAAATATCTTCAGATGAGAATTAAAAAATTGAGACATACATAGATAGAGCAAATAGATGATAGCAAGCTAGATAGCTAGACAGGTAGATGTGTGTATATGTAATTATGTAGTAGCTTGGGTGTATGTATTATTCATGTATATATGAATTCTGTCCTTGATGAAGGGACAGAAAAAAATGGTACATATCTGTAGAAATAAGGTACTTTGTAATAATAGCATCTCAATAATAAAAAAAATCAGCTAGTAAGGCTACTAAAGGATGGGACTTAAAATCAAGATGATTAATTCAACCTTGATTTCCCACAAATACTATTTGAAACCCAGAACATAATAGATCCTCACAAGACATTTAAAAATGTGTGTGTGTGTGTGTGTGTGTGTGTGTGTGTGTGTGTGTAAATTGAAATAAAACTCCCCAAAGAGGGTCCAGTGTTCAGGATAGCAATAGAATACTAAGGCATATTTTAACAACAAACCAGCAATCAGGCAAACAAAAAATACCAAAAGAAGTTTGTAATTGCATCTTTACGTAACTACCCCTTTATTGCTAGGACAATGTTGGCTGGAATCAATTGTTCCCACATGCACCTCTAGGAGAAATTATTCGTGCTTCCATCTGGAACCATGTCTCACATCTGCTCCTCCTCTCCAAAGATCCCCAAATTAGACATTATAGAGAGAATAAAGCCAGGCAAATGGAAAAACAGAATAATGAAGGAATAAACAAAAATTCTTTGTTGTTATAAGGTGATTACACAAAAATCTTACTGTATTCTTACTGTGAGTTAGGCAGCCTCGTTTCTGCTTTCCACTACCACACTAGTGGAGTTGGAAAGGATTGCTAATATAAGGAGATATTGACCCCTTCAGTCCTGGTAGCAAAAGGGTTGGGCTTGCAGCTGTTGGTCCCGCAGGGCCCGTCATGTGGAGCTGACAGGTCTCCTTCATTGATGCTAGTGCCTGGGAAATGTTACCATTTTCTACCATTGATATAAAGAAGAAACGACTCTAAATTTTCTCTACAGGACACTGAAAATCATGGTGGGTGGGCTCTCTGAAACAACGGGATATCATTTAACACTATTAGATATTCTTAGAACGATTACCCTTTGTATCTATGCATTCTATTGTTTTTTTCTCTAAGAGAAGCTCCATTGTAATCTGTGTTGCTTACTAATATCAAAATCATCAATTGATTGATCTTTGAATGGCCTGACAAGTCCCCCTTTCTCTTACTCTCCATGCTGTAATTAATGGGCCAGGAAAAGTAAGGCTGGGAGAAAAGTCTTTATTTAAAGACATTAAAAACTGCAAGGAGACTTATAGGTAGACATGAATTGGGGCCAAATTAGGACAGCGGTTTCTCCCTTCAATTGTCTAGTCAGTAGGACTAGATTCCTACATGCCTTGTGTCCTCTCTCTAGCCTTGATGCCAGGTTGATGGGCAGCACATCTGTATACCCATGAACTGTGAATTGAAATATGCATGACTCCACATACGATAGTATCTTGAAAGGCTTCACTATTTTTTTCTGATTACTTACTTGCACAAATAAATGTGTCTTTCCATTTTTGTCAATCTAACTATTTTTCTAAAATAACAAAAGTAAGTCCCCTCCTCCGCCAACAATATGATTCATGTAGCTAATAGTGGTTTCCTTTTACTTAGCCACTTTTTTCAGACCAATAACCCAATTTTATATATATATATATTTTATACATACACACACACACACACACATACACACACACACACACACACCTTCATGGCACTGGCAAAAATCACTGCTTTAGAACTTTGTCATATTTTTTTTCAAAACATGTATGTCTCAGATCAAAATCTAATGTAGTAGTATATCTCAAAAGAGTTTAAACTAGTTATTGGGCTATGACCTTCTGGAGGTTGCTTCGGGGATTTTCTGTCAGCTTTATTTTCTAAGTGTCTGGTTATTTGGTTCCTGAAGTGAAGTTTTGAGATTTGACTTGTCATAAATCTAAAGTATCACAGAATACACACATACACACACACATACACACACACACACACACACACACACACTTTGAATAAAACTAGTCCTGTGAGTTTCACCTTTTTTCATTTATCATTGCTATAAAATGCACATGTCAAAGGAAATATTTCCTTCAAATGTCTGTGTCATTGAAACAGCAAAGAAACATTTCTCTCATATGTGGGCAATTATTACAATTTTCCAAGAGACATATCTGAATTGTACTTGCAAACATTTCATATGTCTCTTCAAAGTTTCTTTTTCCTTTCATAATGACATAGCATTACCTGGGGTCTATTTTTCTGCTAAAAGCATTGTAATATCCTTCATGTTTTTGGTCTATATTTACTGAAGAAGAGTTATCAGTACTATTCATGGTTCATGTAAATTTTGCTAAAATTAACTAAAACAATATAATAATGTGTGTGCAACACATGGGCATAATTTTAGAAAAGGAAGGGAAGGGGAAATTTTCAAATACATAGGGTTTTGTTTTTCCACAATGAGGAGTGATTCATTAACATGAAACTTGCTTGGTTCTGTTTAATGCCTATAGAATAAGTTCATTTAAACAACTGGAGATACTTATAGTATATTTTAAAAGGGTGAGTATATGTGCACCCCCAAGTTCATTGCAGCATCCTACATAATAAAAAGGTAATATGCAAATTGCATCACTCCGCTACACCCAAGATTGGGCCGGCTGGAGGCGCGGGGGGCAGGACTCAGGGTGGCCGATTGGCTGGCGGTAGGAGCGGGGGCTCCCGATCGGAGTTCCTCTCGGGGTGGCCGATCGTGCTGGCTGGAGGTGCTCTGATCGGCGGGTGGCCAGAGGAAACTGCTGCTGGGGGAAAACTGGTGCCAGGCAGCCAGGTGAAGGAAAAGTCTATTGCACAAAACTTCGTGCAAGGGGCTTCTAGTTATTTATAAGAGCCAAGACATGGAAGCAACCCAAGTATCCATCAATGGATGAATGGATAAAGAAAGGTGGTATACATATGTCATAGAATATTATTTAGCTATAGAAAAAAATGAAATTTTACCTTTTGCAACAACATGGATAGAGCTTGAGGGCATTATGCTAAGTGAAATAAATCAGACAAAGAAAGACAAATACTGCATGATTCCATTTATATGTAAAAACACAAAACAAACAAAAAAAACACCACAAGCTCATAGATAAAGAGAATGGCCAGAGACAGAGGTTTGGGAGTGGGTGAAATGGGGTGAAAGAGATAAAAAGGTACAAACTTCCCCTTCTAAGTCATGAGGATGTAATGTACAGCATGGTGACTCTAGTTGTTGATATTGCATTGCATATTTGAAAGTTGCTAATATATCTTACAACTTCTAAAAGAGTTCCAAAAAATGAAATTAAATTAATAAAATAAAAGGGAGAATATTATTTTAAGTAAATCACCCTGTATACACTCTCAGAATTTTCTTAAAATGTTTCTGTTACTTCATTCTTTTTGTTTTGCTCTTGGTAGCTCACATTATAGATTTTATAATTATACCGCTTTACTTAGTATGTAAGAGTCTGAAAATATTGTGTATACTGACACAGGGCACAGATACACCCCAATGCACATACATGTCTTTCAAGCACTGAAGACAGAGGATTATATTACTTACTTGATTCAACAAACAAACTTTAATATTATTTTAAACATTGTTACAGATGCTAAAAAAATTATCTCTACTTAACTTTGCCTCAATAATTACATAATGGGACCAAATTAAAGATTTGAAGACTGAAATGAGGGTTTCTCTCATTGTTGGCCTTTTAAATGAAAATTCCACACACATTCCTGAGTTGTTTGTATATTAAAGTCACCTGCAAATATCAGTATCTAGTCTAGGACATTGCCCACAGTCTTTATCCCCTCTATCTGAAAACAAGGTCCTCTACTTTGGGCCCCTGAATTAATCTCTGGCACCTTTCAGGGTTTTCATAAGATTTTCTCTCCATTCAGCTTCATGTCTGATATTGGTGGAGCCAGAACTTTAGGTGGAAAACACCCTTCTTCTGACCTAGCCTTGTTAAGATACCCTCTGCCAGGAGAGGGCTACTTGTGAACTGACAGGTTGGACTTTCCTTTGTTGACTAACGCCCTTGGAGAAAAAATATGGTTATGAAGGCAGAGACTAAGAAATTTTAGGGTAGGGGGAAATGTAGGATTTCATTTTGGTTAATTTCTGAATAATAAATACATGATTTAAATTATTTTAAGTGTTCTGCTATTTGGAGAGCATTCTGAGAAAATGCAACCTCAAGCAAATTATCTGCCCATTTTCTTGGTCTAGTTTTTCATTATTAATAAATTTTTAATGTAGGTCAAACAATGGAACATCTAAATCAAAGATGGCAAGGTTACCTCTCTTTTATTTTTCTATCCTCAACTTAGAACAGGCAGAAAGCAGATATACAGTCTCATTCATGTAGCCTGCATTCAGTTTCAGCTTTGAGTTTTTGTTTGTTTTCATTTTTCCTTTGGTCCTTCCCTTCTACCCATTCACTAGAGTCACCCAGATCTAAGTAACTCACCAGGTAAAACTCATCAAGACACCTCTGTATCCTCATAAGTATATGAATGAACCCTGTGACTTAATTATTATTAAGTTGAAAGAAAAGGTTTTGAAAGAAAAAGCAATCCTAGTTTTCTATGAGATTTAATTTACAACATAATGATAATGATGTAAACACTCACGAAGGGCTGCAACTAAATTATGCTGCAACTTAATTTAAAAAGATGATGGAATGAGGAATGTGTGGAATGGAGGAGGAGAGACAAGAAGGATAAAAGCTAAATCCTTAACTTCACAGTCAGAAATCAATAAACAAAACTGAAAAATCAAGAAGTAACAATGCAAGCAGGTTATATTGAGCTGTGGAGATAAATACCCAAAGAATCTACTTAAGGAATTAAAAAGAATTGCTTCAGGGGGGAGGGTATAGAGAGGCTCTGAATGATGTTTTTCTTAACCAGTCTTAATAAGCTACATGTATATGTGATTTTAATAAAAATAAAAACTTAGAAAGATTGGGAAGAAGGAAGGAAATATAATGGGAGAAGAGGAAGCAAGGGAAGAAGAGAAGATAGGAAAAAAGGGTAATTAGATAAAGAGGAAATAGGAACCATCTGGAAGCCAGAAAGGACATGTTTTTATCAAACAATATGAATTTTAATGTTAGAGATATCAAATAGGATGTAGAATAATATAATGTAATTATTAGAAGAACAAATTTAAGGTCATATTTTATAATCTATCCAATTAGTATGATTTTATTGGGCCCCTTTATCCCTTTTTCTATGGGAAAACCCTACTAAAATTCTCTCTTGGAATAAATCTAATTCTATCATGACCAGAATGAAGAACAGTAGGTCTTCCAAGTTTGTCCACTGAGATAAAGCCTTGTCATTGTTCTACTATTGTGAACTGGATGTGATCCTGGAAGTCATATTTTTCATGATTTCAGATTGGGCCTATGTTTAGCTTAGGCCAGTCTTTAATTTGGTCAGTTCTTCAGATAATTCTTACTTTACTATTATTTCAAAAATCTTATTCATGAGATATTTTACTCATCAGTTATAATTTAGCATGTATTTTTTCTTTCCTTAATTGATTGCAAAATTCCATCCATTTAGAGGATAAGGCAAAAGTAGGTTTACAGTTGTGAGGCCGTGAAACAGTTTATTCTTGTATTATTATTTATTAATTGTAGCATTATTTTCAATGCAAACAACTGTAAACCTGCTTTTGCCCACCCTATATAATTAACTAGGAAACCTATAGAGTTTAGGATAATATCAAAATTTCCAAATATGGGTTGAGGAGCTATACTTTATAACTATAGGAATTAGCCAATGTATCCAAAATGTGACTTCCATCTAAAGAATTTGAATATATCATTGTGTTAAACAACACCCCTTTGTTTATAAGAACATAAACTCTTTCAGCATAAGCATAAATAATTAGATAAGTAAGTAAGTGAATAAATAAATAAAAAGTCATATTTTTTTTTGGACCCAAAATATGTGGTGCACAATCACATGCAGACAAGCTTTACACAAATGCTGTAAGAAAAAAACACCTTTTCCTCTGGGATCTTAAAGTATTTATTTCTGTCTCTCAGCATGCAACTGCCTCATTTTTTTTCTCTGAGTAGACTAGCTTTCTCTGCCTTTCCATCCACCTAACTAAAGCTTTTTAGGAGCATTTGTACAGGGGTCTGTAGAGAATAATTACTTGTAGGAATCCCAATTTCCAATCCCTAGGAGAGAGCACCTCACCCAGTTTGCATCTGAAATCCACAGAGTTCAAATGTTGATCCTTTTCTTTTACTACCCTGACCTTTTAACCACTCTTTTATGATTTATTTATTTGGTTTATTATTATAATTATATCAACAACAGAAATCTTTTATATTTATTTTTCCATTTAACTTTTCATGTTGAAAACAAATGAAATTTCATAATATAGAAGAAATATTTACATAACTATTACTTTTGCCATAAAATAGTTTTCTAATTATATTCTGCTTTATTCTGTTATATTATAGGATTGTTTCCCAACGAAACACTTCCTGATTCATTCCTCCAATTTTATGCTACTCCTTATCTTCTTTTACCTAATTAATTTTGTAATTCATTCAAAAATATTTATTGACATTTCTAATATGTGTGAGGCCCCATTTTGAGAGCCAGAGAAAGAGCAGAGACAAGATTCTGTGTTCCATGGAAGTTAATTTTCAGTGGTGGAGAAAACCAACAGCAAGTCAGTAAACAAACAAATAAAATAAACAATTAATTAGAGATGTTATACTGAAAATCAGCAAGCTGAACAGAAGAAGCCTTAGTGAACCAAATTAATTTGTAGTCTTTATTATGCCGGCGGTCTCAGAGGAGTTGCCTCTCAAAGTCTGAGCAAAGCAATATGAAGGAAATGTTCCCTTTATACCCCCAGTTCCTTTGTCTCCTAAATATGGGTTTTCCGGGCCTTTGCAGGCTTTACAAAGAGCGCTATGTAGATATTTTGCAGGCAGCTTGTAACCTTGAGCACAGCACAACTTAGTAGCCTTGAGCACAGAACTTTTCAGATAACTAAATGACACCTGGCATGGCAGCAGAGCGGCTTGCCAGGCCAGATAATTTGAGCTTATTTTCCCTATTATTCAAGCAAGCATGTTTACAGAAGCCAAGAACAGCAGAGTTAATTTATAGAACAAAGGACTATGTTTAGTGGGAAGTTTCAAACAGCAGTTTTTACAAAATAGAGGTTACGGGAATAAGATGGAGTGTCTGTGCTTCAGAGAGAGATATGTTCTATGCTGAGAAATACTGTGGTGTTTTACAGAGTGTTTGAATGTCACTTCTGAATAATCAGATCTGAATGACAAGAATGGACTAACCATGTTGAGATCAAAAGGAAGATCATTCCATGCACAAGACGAAAGCCAGGCACAGGCCCTATGTTAGAAGATAGCTTGCATGTTGCTGGAACCTCAGGAAGATCTGTGTAGACAGGGTGTCACAGAGTGGCCTAGAGATGAGGTTGGAGAAGTAGGCAGGGGGTCTGACTTCTGTAAGCCAGGGTGGGAATCTAGCTTTTATTCTAATGTAGATGAAGGCATTGCAGTATCTTAAGCAATGAAGTGGCAGGGTTGAACTTACAGTCTTAAAATACTGACTTACTCTATAAATATGTGTAAAATGGACTTAGCAATAAAGCAAATTTGGGGGTAGGGGGGTTGGTTTTCCTTGTAAGTGTGTATATAGGTGTGTGTGTGTGTGTTTTCTAATGTAGTTACAAACTTGGTGAAAGATATCTGGACTTCATATAGGCAATTATCAAATCTCCTCTGATTTTATGCTGACTTGTTGTAATGTCAGCATTTTCTAAAGTAAAACTCTAAAGTCCTCATTTTCCACATGAATTTTAATCTTGCTGTCAACTGGACATTTACTCCTTTGAAAATGATTGTATGGTACCTGTGAATGTCCAGAACTCCTATTAACTCTAATGTTAACACAGCTTGCTGAGCAAGACCCAGAGTCTGTCTGCAGACAGCTGGCCATTTAATGCAAATTTTGAAAACACTCTAACCTCCCTAGGGAGATAATCTAGAATCGTTAAGCATAGGTGCTTCATCTGTTTTAAGTATATGTAAACCATGCACTCTACTAGAGAAGGCATAACAAAAATGTGACGCCTTGCTGGAAAACTGATGCTTCTTTGTGGGACAATGGATGGTCTCCATAGCTGCTAGCAAGGCACAAACTACCTACTCTCGAAGGTGTATTGTCAGTACTTGTGAACACCTTTATTTAATTAATGGTGTTTTCTGTTATTGGTAGTGTTTCCAAAGATTCCATAGCCAAGTAAACTTCCTTAGCAGATAATATATAAACCTTTCTTGCTAATTTTTAACAAATAATAAAGGGTATGTTAAATCCCTTTTTTATTTATTTTTTTTTTTTTTTTTTTTTTTAATTACTTTATTGATTAAGGTATCACATATTTGTCCTCAACCCCCTCCCCCCGTTCCCTTCCCAATCCCCCCCACACACAAGCCCCCCTCCCCCTGTTGTCCGTGATCATTGGTTAGGCTCATATGCAAGCACACAAGTCCTTTGGTTGATCTATCTCCCTTGTCCCCACCCTCCCCTACTTTCCCTCTGAGGTCTGACAGTCTGATGGATGCTGTTCTTGTTCTTCAGTCTATGTTGTTCATCTTTTCCCCTAGATGAGTGAGCTCATGTGATACTAGGAATACACTTATAGGAACTGAAAATGAGACAAGCAATAATGGTTATGCTGAGAGGCAAATGAATCAGTCTGTAGTGAGTTTCTTTCTGGGCCAACAGTTCTTTTGAGTCCCGGTTTCTATGTCCAACAGTTGTTAATGTGTTCATAACGGCAATGATACTTCAGTTCTGGATGGTGGACAAACGGCGGTATTGCAGGTCCGACCCTCTCCGGTTTGGTCCTGGGCAATCTGCAGTGACGCACATCTGCTGACTGCTAGTATGGCAAGGCATCGTCAGTGTCTTCCATCTCTGGACTGTCTCTCCCCTGACTTCATGGCTGGAGCACTCCTGTCAATTCCCCTCTATCGCAGGAATCCACATGTCTCGGAGCTGTTCTCTGAAAACATACAAACACACTCTCGACCAAAAGTTAATAAAGGAACATTTTCTATGAATTTGATTTGCGATCCTTTTTCATTTTTTTGCCCAAATGATTTTCCTTTGGCTTGTTTTGACACCATGTATGTTTTACCTGGGTGACTTGCTGTTAGCATTACAAATGAAAGTTAATTTTCTAAAGTAAAAATTTTCTAGATGTAATTTATTTGCAGGATATTTTTCCTTACATGATATTCTTCTACTATCCCCCCTTTTTTGGTTTAAATATTGGGAGGCTTTTGGAAATTTTATGCTGTAATCTTGATAGCTTTTAAATTTTACTTTTTTGCACTAAAATGTGACTGCTTTAGGTTCATTATATGTTTTGCAATTTTACCATGAGATGAACTACCAATAAAAATTTTAGTTAACACTTTAGTAACAGCTTTTTTGTCCAGTACAATTGATTTTTCTAGAGTATTTGCTTATTTTGGTTGGCCAATTTAAATTAGTCTGAAAAATTGACTACTATTTTACTGTCAAATTTAATATTCTAACAACCATCTTGTTTTACCCTGTAATTATTAGTGGAGAGGATTATTTGCCTTCTTGAGTAGGCCCTGAGCATTCCTGGTGCTAGGCTTAAATCCCTTTTTTTAAAGTACATTGTTTAATCCAGTTTTCTGATATCACTGACCTAAAGCATCAAAAGATATTTTCCCCCTAACTTCACATATGCCACACAGATTCTTATAGACACTGTGGGAACCATGGCCCTTTTGATCTACCAGTCCCTCCTGACACACACACACACACACACACACACACACACACACACACACACACCAAATCAATGCTCAATGTACAACAACATGTGCAGATAGCACTGTGTGTGAGAGTCTGTGTATCTTGTTTTGTTCTGTTTTAACTTGAAGTGAGCCACAAGAAGCAAATTATTTGGTACAAGGGAAAAAATAACTCATTTACTTTCCTACAAGAGTCAAATTTGAGGAATTTCTGAAGATTCTTAAAAGAATAAAGTTACCATTTATTGGCACGCATTGTTTGTCACTAAAAATTGAATAGATTTCATTAGTTTTGTGACTCTTAAAACAGACGTTCTAATGTAAGCATCTGAATTGAATTTAGCTATGAGATTATAAAAGTATTATTAATAATCTTTTTAAAATAAAGAGTATTAACCATAGTATTAAGGTGAAATGTATTTGGAGACTTTACCCTCTGTATGACAACTGACTTTTATTACCTTTTTATCTAATTATATAGATATCTATACACATACTGTGTATAAAGTATAATTGATAATTGAATAGAGTAATTATGTTAACAATATTGACCCAAAAAAAGAAAATTATTTAGAAAACTATGCAAAATATAAAACTTGTATGTAAAATATGACATTTTCTTAGAGTCATTTTGTACATGAAAACATCAAACAATGGGAAATATAACCTTATTTAGGCATCTAACAAGTATTGATCGAAATAAAGCAGTTTTTGACTTTTTGTATGTTTCTAATTACATTTTGGTCTGTGATAAAAAGTACAAAATTTAAAATTCCACCATTATCAGTATTAAATTTGGGGCATTTTATCATTAAATTCTCTGCTGCTAGTCATCAATGCTGTGATGGACAATCATATCAGTTAAGAGATTGTTTTCATTCTCCATAGGTGTGGATATAAGTGAAGCATGAGCAGTGGGGATTTTTATGATATAAGACACTTTGTATTAAATAAAACCCTGTGCACCTGGGAAATCAAATTTTAGCTCAGCCTTTATTTATTATGACACTCTGTGACTACTGTTTTATTGATTCAGAATGAGAAAATCATTTAAATATATTTGCCACATTAAGAGATCATTTAAAATTACTCCCCTTGAAGAGTATTATTAGCAACTAGAGGCCCGGTGCATGAAATTCATGCACAGGGGGCTGTGTCCCTCAGCCCAGCCTGCACCCTCTCCAATCTGGGACCCCTCGAGGGATGTCCAACTGCCCGTTTAGGCCCGATCCACTGGGATCGGGCCTAAACGGGCAGTCAGACATCCCTCTCACAATCCAGGACTGGGATCGGGCCTAAACAGGCAGTCGGACATCCCTCTCACAATCCAGGACTGGGATCGGGCCTAAACAGGCAGTCGGACATCCCTCTCACAATCCAGGACTAGGATCGGGCCTAAACAGGCAGTCGGACATCCCTCTCACAATCCAGGACTGGGATCGGGCCTAAACAGACAGTTGGACATCCCTCTCACAATCCAGGACTGGGATCGGGCCTAAACAGGCAGTCGGACATCCCTCTCACAATCCAGGACTGCTGGCTCCCAACTGCTCGCCTTCCTGCCTTCTTGATTGCCCCTAACCGCTTCTGCCTGCCAGCCTGATCACCCCCTAACCCAGTGGTTCTCAACCTTCCTAATGCCGCAACCCTTGAATACAGTTCCTCATGTTGTGGTGACCCCCAACCATAAAATTATTTTCGTTGCTACTTCATAACTGTAATTTTGCTACTGTTGTGAATTGTAATGTAAATATCTGATATGCAGGATGTCTTTGGTGACCCCTGTGAAAGGGTCTTTCGACCCCCAAAGGGGTCACGACCCACAGGTTGAGAACCGCTGCCCTAACCATTCCCCTGCCAGCCTGATTGATGCCTAACTGCTCCCCTGCCAGCCTGATTGCCCCTAATTGCCCTCCCCTGCAGTCCCGGTCACCCCTAACTGCCTTCCCCTGCAGGCCTGGTCACCCCTAACTGCCCTCCCCTGCAGGCCTGGGTCCCGCCCAGCACCCTTCCCTGCAGGCCCGGTTGCCCCCAACTTCCCTCCTCTGCCAGCCTGGTAACCCCTAACTGCCCTTCCCTGCAGGCTTGATCGCCCCCAACTGCCCTCCCTTGCAGGCCTGGTCCCTCCCAACTGCCCGCCCCTGCTGGCCATCTTGTGGTGGCCATCTTGTGTCCACATGGGTTCAGTCATCTTTGACCACATGGGGGCAGCCATCTTGTGTGTTGGAGTGATGGTCAATTTGCATATTACTCTTATATTAGATAGGATAGAGGCCTGGTGCACGGGTGGGGGCCAGCTGGTTTGCCCTGAAGGGTGTCCCGGATCAAGGTGGGGGTTCCCTAGGGGCGTGGGGCAACCTGGACGAGGGGCCTGTGGTGGTTTGCAGGCTGGCCATGCCCCCTGGCGACCCAAGCAGAGGCCCTGGTATCTGGGATTTATTTATCTTCTATAATTGAAACTTTGTAGCCTTAAGTGGAGGCCTGAGCTGGCGAGGGTGTGCGGAAAGCTTGGCTTCTTCCATTGCCGGGGAAACCCAAGCCTTCTGCTTGCTCCGTGGCTGCAGCCATCTTGGTTGGGTTAATTTGCATACTCGCTCCTGATTGGCTGGTGGGCATGGCTTGTGGGTGTAGCAGAGTGATGGTTAATTTACATGTCACTCTTTTATTAGATAGGATATATTGAAAAACCTCCTTCCCTGACCACCCTATCTTTACCTAACATATTATTTCCTGCAGTGAGCTAGAGAATTTAATGTTGGAGAACGTTGCTGTTGTTGGGACATCCTTCTGTGTCGGACCTTCTTTCGTCACTGAACTGCCCCCCTCCCCAATTAGGAAGTTGGGTGTTTTTGTGTGCGTGTGATTGTGTGTGGTTGTGTGATATTGTGTGTGTGTGTGTGCATGTGTTTATAATCTGCAAACATCCTCTTTTGTTTCAATCCAGTTTACTTACTGTCAGACTTCTAAAGGTTTTTAGAACATGTAAAAAAAGAAAGTGTGACAGTTAAGTAGCTAAAAGGACTCACGCCCAGCCAGTGTGCTCAGTGGTTGAGTGTCGACCTCTGAACCAGACAGTCACAGTTTGATTCCTGGTCAGGGCACATTCCTGGGTTGCTGACTCAAACCCCTGTAGGAGGCATGTCGGAGGCAGCCAATTGATCAATGATTCTCTCTCATCATTGATGCTTCTCTCTCCCTTTCCCTTCCTCTCTCTGAAATCAATAAAAATATTTTTAAAGAAAGTCTCATACCTTAGAAAGCAATCATTAAAAATAAAATCTAAAAATAAAAAGACTCAGAAAAGAAAAGAAAAAAATCAAAGCTTGGGACTTGAAGCCAAACCCAGGAAAGACTAGAGTTTTCCAGTTAAAATACCTCTGTCAAAGAAAAAATTCAGAGAACTTTACTTGACAGGAGAATGGTATTCCATGAGAAACATACTATTCACAAACAAGGAGAGTTCAAGCCCAAAGCTGGTATAAAGTTCAAAGACATAACATTACAGGCTGGCTTATAGGGTGAAAATGAGGAAATTGTCTAATCTTTACAATGATTGGTTATTCCAATACCGGTCTCCAGATGGTGGAGACTGGTGAAAAGTGATTATCTTGTATCAGTTTAGGAAGATGACTTAAGTTCTGTTTATAACTATCTGAGGCATTTAAAAGAAATAACCTAGGTTTTGCTTATGTTCATAAAATGAGCTCAATTTAGTTTTGCTTACATGGCTTAAATGGTTTTGCTGCTTGGGGGATTTTGAGGTCTGGTCTGTGTTTGATTTTAGCATATGGAAGAAATCTAAAATTCAAAACCAAGGTCGTGCCGTGTAAGAACATAAATAGACATGCTATCTTTCCATAATCTCTAGAGCACTTTTCCTACTAGAAATCATAACTACATTCATCAGTCACGCTGGGGCAGTATCATCATGCTGATAACGCACCTGCGTCCCTGCCAATCCTATTGCCCCAGAAACTGGGGGAAAATCCTGGCCTCACAACCATTCTGCCTCTGAGCCTGTGCAACAGCCATTATCTCCATGGCAATCTGTATTTAAGACAGCCAATCTTCACCATTTTGGGTTTTTTTTTTTTTTTTTTTTATGTTTCTTCCTTTTTCTTTCTTTCTTTTTAATTTATTGTTTAAGGCAGGCATCCTCAAACTACGGACCGCGGGCCACATGCAGGTGTTTTTGCCGTTTTGTTTTTTTACTTCAAAATAAGATATGTGCAGTGTGCATAGGAATTTGTTCATAGTTTTTTTTTAAAAACTATAGTCCGGCCCTCCAACGGTCTGAGGGACAGTGAACTGGCCCCCTGTTTTAAAAGTTTGAAGACCCCTGGTAAGGTATTACAAATAGTAGTACATATGTCTCCTTTTTCTTCACCGTTTTTTTTTTTAAGTTTATGTTTATGCTTTCATGTAGCTCTACTTGGAAAAAATATATCCTTTAATCACTTTTCCCTGCTTTTGCCAACTCAGTAAGACAGGTTTCATCTAATTATTTAGATTCAAGATTTTACTGTGTGTAGAAATATATATACATATACAGGAGTAGGCAAAAGTAGGTTTACAGTGTGAGGACATGAAACAGTTTATTCTTGTATCATTATGTAATAATTCTTGTATTATTTTCCATAGGAACATAGATATCTATACACATGCTGTGTATAAAGTATAACTGATAATTGAATAGAGTAATTATGTTAAAAACATTGACCCCAAAAGAGAAAATTATTTAGAAAACTATGCAAAATATAAAACTTGTATGTAAAATATAACATTTTCTTAGAGTCATGTTGTACATGAAAACATCAAACAGTGGGAAATATAACCTTATTTAGGCATCTAACAAGTACTGATCAAAATAAAGCAGCTTTTGACTTTTTTAATGTGTAGTGATTTTCTGATGTTTTGAAGATACATAAAAAGAAAAAGTTTCCCATTATACTAATATTAGTCCTTATGTTTCTCTAAGGATCGATGTCATTGTTTAACTTTTCTTCTCTGACTGATATAGTCACAAAGTTGTGCTAAGAACAAACTATACCTGTTCAATCATTCAATCATCAAAGTAAAATTTCAGGAAAATTCTTCTCTTAAAACTTATATGTGCATAATGATGTTTTTGTGAAGCAAAATGAGTGTGATTTGCTGTTCAGATTCCCTGCTTGGTCAGTGGGACATGTTGTGTTTTTTTATTGCACCATACAAATAAAATATGTGCACTATACAAATAAAATATATGCCTGAATATGGGGACATTAAGTAATTTGATAAGGAAATGCATCTTAAAAAATACTAAAAAGTTCATCACTATGATGAATCCAAACATATCTATATTTATAATTGACTTCCACCATCAATTTAAATCAATGTTTTAATGATTTTGAGTATCCAGAAGTATAGGGCATGCATAAGATGGAATTTTGTAGCCATTAACATTCAAGTTTTGAAAGTATTTAATAACATAAAAATGTTATATCAGTGCACTAAAAAATGGTATGTAGCATACATGATCTGGGTTCCCAGTGTTGCTATCACCATGGAGCACACACAGGAACATGCCTTTGAGCATGTAGTATGCAGATCGTGTTTAGTTGAGTTGTACACTTGAAACCAGTATGGTTTTGCAAAGCAATGTCTTCCCAATAAGTTCAATTTGTTAAAAAAGAAAAAATAGGACTGGAAGGAAATATACCAAATTATAGGAATGGTTTTCTCTGGCTTTCAGGTGATTTTTTTTTCTTCTTTTTATGTTTCTATAATTTCCAAAATTTCTACAATGATTTTTTAATTCTTTCATATCACCTAAAAATTATTAAACATTATTTTTTAGAGAAAAAGGAATGGAACCATCCATTATTCCACTATCCTGATACAGACATTAAGAGCTCTCTAGAGGGTTTTTTAGTTATAATCATTATCCTAACATTTGTGCTTTTTTTCCGTGTATTTCCCTATTATCATTACACAATTTTAATAATTCTTTTACTTGCCTCTTTAGTATTTATCCATTTCTTTAGATACACATTTCCTATTTTTTGATAAATAAATAATGAATGAATGAAGAAGAATTGCCTGAATAATTCTGTACAGAGTTTTTTTATTCAATTTGGCCCTATATTTTAAGATCAAGACACCCAAAACATATCTCATAGGTAATGAATTTTTAAAAGCTAACACCTTAAAGATGATGTTTGTTTTTTTGTATAGTACAGTCAGAACCAACTTCAGGAAGAAAAATACACAAGTAGTATTTTTATAGTAGTATAATATTTTTCTTCTCAATGGCATAAAGTGTGTGATTTCCAGGAAAATCTAGTTTGCAGTGTTAGGGGGAAAAAGGTGAAAAAAATGTATTTTCCTAACTCTTCCTTAAATAGTTCAATAAATAGCCTTCAACATGGCTGACTGGCTGTGTGCAGCAACTGAAATTTCTCTGAGGAAAACTGCCTCAACAACAAAAATGTCAGCCACAGAATGTTTAATAGGCTGCTTATTTTCCTGCCCAGAAGAGAACCAGTAGAAACTTCTGGGGACATCTTACCCAGACCTACAGGCTCGCTCCTGTTATTGATTGGGGACCAAAGGGCCCCAGGTTGTCCCCCAGCAGACTGGCATTTACTCATCTTGCTGGTATGTCCACTGCACCCTTTGTGCCTACTCTGGGACAGCAGAGCTTCTTTTCCTTGAGGCCTTTTTTTTTTTTTTTTTTTTTTTTTTTTAGTTCTTTACACTAGTTCCAGCAGTGATTCAGTGATTCTCTGATTATTGTCTCATACTGAATGCCTACTTAGATGGTATCATTTTTGCTGGAGAACTGCCCTGAACTCACCTTCATGATGTCATTGGATTTGTAACATGCTCCACGCCAACCGCCTGCCTGCCTAGGTCCCTTCTGAGAGTCTGATGACAAAGTCCACTGTTGCCATGACCCACCTTCCAGCTGGGAGAGCAGCTGAGTCCTTGCCGGTCCCTTTCTGACTCCCAGGGCCAGCCTCTCCCAAGCCATTTCCTGCCCATCATTACCTTCTCATTGAGCAGTCATCTTTCCTCTGTCCTTTTCCTGTGGCCCTCATCTTTTTTTTTTTTTTTTTTTTTTTTGGTCCAGCTAAGCAGCTTCACCACCCCTCCATGCATGTTAAATCAATCTACACTCTAGATTCACCTCCAGCTCTTTTCAATCAAACCCCTCCATTTAAAAAAAAAAAATGAACTGTGTCTGTTTTCTGTACTTGGAACATCATTATACAGCTTTTGTTCACTTTATGCCTCTCATCTGGAATATTTTCCCTCCAGCCAATAAGAAAAGTCTTCAAGACCTAAAAGTGAGATGACCAGCAAACAGCTTAATTAAAGTAAAACCGGGCTTGAATACATGTTTTTTTATGGACCACACAGTAGCCAATATTTGAAAATTGGAAGTTTTTCTATTAAATTCCAGATTTCCATCTTCCCTTGAAAACCCAGAATATCTGGTTACTCTGTTCCTCATGGCAACAGTTGGATAGAGCTGAATGGCAGCAGGACCCTTTGGAGGGGGCAGGGTATATAGGTATATGCTCCTTGGTGTAGTCCAGTTTTCATTTCTTCCTGTTTTCTTAGACCAGGTCACTATAGGCATTCCAACTTTTTGTCTCTGACCTAAGGAATAACATTTTAATAGCAAAGAGTAGAATATCCATTCAGAGGGAAAAGTCACAACATTCTCTATGATTACACTATTTAATCTATACAAAGTCAATCCAAGTTTGTCTATGTTTAATTATCTGTATTACTATGACCTAATCAACATTTCTTTAATCTTGTGTTGTACTAAACATTAGGTAAAGGAGTCTAGATAAAAGGAGAGTTTATAGCACAGTGAATATAATGGAAATCTAAACAATGTATTATAATAAAGTGCCATAACAAACCTTTACAAGAGACACTAAAGAAAAAATTCTGGCAATTAGAAGTATTACATGCAAACAGCTAACTTCTCCATAGACACTATTAGTAAATGGCTTCCAGATCTGCTGGCCTAGATCAATTTGGTTTTAACAAGAGTATTGTAAATATCTATTTCATTATTTTAGGATGCAAATTCCTTGAAGTCATAATGGTAATTTTAAAGGATTTGTAAAGTGTTTGACTCCATTATTATGAAACACGAAGAAATCAGTCCCACATTGTAGAATATAATTAAAGCCTTTTTAATTACTAACCTATTATTTGCTTATCTCAAAGAAATATTTTGAATGTTTGGGTTAACTGTTCTATTTGATAGATGCTATATAAATCAGTTGTTTCAGCTCTCAGTGTTTTTATATATTTTTTAACATATTGTAACCTGTTTGTTTAAGACTTATTTCAAATAATTATTATGACAGTTTAAATTTCTGGAACTTAAAGGCAACTTTAGGAATTATTACTACAATTCAAATTCATGTCAATCTAAAGACAAATCTGAGCTTTAGTTTGGGGGGTTTATTTATTAAAGACAAGATCTACCTCCCCTTCACTTTGACCCATTAATCTGTCTTTCTCTTTTAACCACACTTTTTCAAATTTCAAGAATTTGAAAAAGGCATCTTATCTTCCTCACCAATAATTAATTGATCAATCATTTTCTATATGTGAAAATATCCTGTGATCATTCATATGACTTAATTATTTTGTTGTATGCCACCCTGAATGTTTCTCCATTTTGCAAATGTCTCCTGTAAAATATAGCACTCAGAAGAGAATGATTAGATATGATAGTTATATGATAGGATTAGATAATAATTTTATACATGTGATAAACTCATAGTTCTAACAGCAGCATTAGTATAAAAACCATGGATTTTACATTTCTTGGAAGGAATTTTTCAGCCCACCTTTCAAGCACTGTCTTTACCCAAAACAACATTCACACAATACTCAACCCTTTTCGTGATACTGACTGAGGAGTCCTAGAATTATAAACTCATCACCTAATCATTTGTTCAAACTTAGAACTTAAAGACATTATCTTAGCCCCAAATCAAATTCACTGTTGCAGAAATTGTCCTATTGTTGGAAGTGACAGATAATAATCACGTCTGATATCAAAGAGGAAAATCTACATAATGGCATGTCAACACTTTTTTGTTGATAACTGTTTATCACTTTGTCCATTGAAAATAGAAATTTGTTAAAACTCGTGACACTGAATAATGGAACATCCTACATAAGATATTCACATCCTAATTTATGAAACCTGTGAATATGTTACCTTACATGGTTAAAGGGACTTTGCAGGTGTGACTTAGGTAAGGATCTTGAAGAGATTATCCTAGATGACTCAAGTAGGCCCAATGTAATCACTAGAGTACTAATAACAGGGAGGTAGGAGGGCCTGAGACAGTGTCACAATGGAAGCAGAGGTCAGAGTAACGTGGAGCCGCAAGACAAGAAACGCAGCCTCTAAAAGCTGGAGAAGGCAAGGAAATAGAACTACCCTACAGCCTCCAGAAGGAACAGCCCTGCCAGCCTGCATTCCTGACTTCCAGAACTGTAAGAAAGTAAATTTGTGTTGCTTAAAGCCACTGAATTTGTGGTAATCTGCTACAGCAGCAATAGGAAACGAACATACTTCTTAGCCAAATGCTCCTGGTGAAAAATGTGTTCATTTAATAGACTTTCCTGGGGCTGGAATAAAACACAACTTCTACTTATTCTGAAAGATATTTATTAAAGAATGTAAGACTTTCTTTCTTCTTCCTATTAGTGGCTTCAATATTTTGACTTTTTCTAACCCTGGTACACTTTATATGTGTCTTATGGTAGGAAATTAGTATGATAAACAAGTTGTCAAGTATGATAAGCATGTTAAGAGTTGTCAAGGGTACTTGAACTAGTAAAATATATTTCCAAACAATCATTGTGTCCTAACACCAAAAAACTGAGTGCACAATCAGTCTGAAATGTCATTAAATAGACTCATTTTCCCCATTAATTAATTGCTAACTTATTCATTAAATATTAATTATTAATAAAGTAAATATTCAGAAACTCTTCCGAAATGTCAACTTTTGGATTTAGTGAATTTTGGTAAAGATAAAGTATTTTAAACTTTGTTTATAAAAAAATGATATCAAATAAGGGTCACATAACCGAGATGTTTGAAAATTGCATAAAATGCTATGAGGAATTTATTTAAGACATTGTTTTAGAGCTAATGCTCTTGCAAATGACCATAGAAGGTTTTAGACAGAAAAAGAAAAGCATTAAGCTAGACATTTCAACCATTCATTTCCTGGAATTGTTTGGATTTATTAACTGAAATTGATTTGTGAAATCAGACAGAATCAGTGTGTTTACCTTTCATTAACATGAATATAACTGCATCACTAGTCAAAAATATTAATCACATTGATTATCGTTAAGCAATGTCTACGTTATTAATGAAAGCATAAGTATTCATTTTTCCCACTTATTTGATAAGACTGCCTGTCCAATTAAAAACAAAACTATAAATTCCACAAAGTGTGGTGAAACAATAAAATCATTTAACATTATTGAATATCCCCATGGACTGAATAAACATTAATCTCAAGGATAGATACAGAAGCAACATTATCTATTGTGTAGTCAGAAGGCTAAAGTTCTACATCTGGCTCTGTCACCAAAAACACTCCTTAAATCTTCTGGAAATAATCTAATTGTAGTTTTATCCCTGTTTATGTCAGTGTGTAAGAAAAAGCTCAGTTTTTCCTCCCATGTTTCTCCTTGACTTTCACACTATTACTCACAACTTCTGACACGGGGGGAGGGAGGTGTCTCACACCAAGCTTTTCTGCAATACCAGCTGGGTGTCCTACATTTTAACTCGCTTCTGACACTGCCTACCTTGGAGATACCATCAGATCCCACAGGGTAAAGGCTCGGTCCCACAAGACTGTCCTCTACCTCAGATACCAATTGCAAGTAGCAAGTCCCCAGATTACCTACCACATCTAAATGACATGGGTATAATTCAGAGGTTACCATGACCTATTCCACCTTGGATGTGTTTATTTGCTAGAACAGCCCACATTTACCAGTTTATTGAAGAATATGATAAAAGATTCAGATGATCCCTAGCTGGTTTGGCTCAGTGGATAGAGCATCAGCCTGCAGACTGAAAGGTCCAGGTTAGATTCCAGTCAAGGGCACTTGCCTGGGTTGTGGGCTCGATCCCCAGTAGGGGGTGTGCAGGAGGCAGCCAATCAATGATTCTCTCTCATCATTGATGTTTCTATCTCTTTCCCCCTCTCCTTTCCTCTCTGAATTCAATTAAAAAAAAATTTTTTTTCAGATGAACGGTAAGATGAAGAGATAGAACGAGGTCGGGAGAATTCTGAGCACAGTAGCTTCTGACCTCGTGGAATTGGGGTGCAGCACCTCCTAGTATGTAGATGTGTTCACCAACCTGGATGTTCCATGAACCCCATATTTTAGGATTTTATGGAGGCTTTCTCATGTAGGCACCTTCAATTATTAACCTAATTTTCAGCCTCTCTCCTTTCTCTGGAGGATGGGGGATAGGGCTGAAAATTCCAAGCCTCAACCCTTGGCTTATTCTTTCTGGTAACTAACTCCCACCCAGGAGCCCACAAAGAGTCATGACATTCCTATTACCCAGGCTATTCCAAGAAATTCCAAGAGTTGTTGTATGCCAGGGATGGGGCCAAAGACTAAGTATTAGAACAAAAGATCTTCCTAGTACTCTTATCACTTAGGAACCTGCAATGGTTTTAGGAGTTCTGTGTCAATCAAAAATAAACATTTTTTCTTATTATTTTACAGTCAGTCATCCCAAATGACTCCCAAATCACCTAATTTTCCACACATGTAATGTCCCATAGGACCCTATAAATACTTTATTTTGCACCTTATATCACCCATCCCCCAACTCCTGAAACCTTTCATTATGTCCCTTGGACTTCATCATCAGCAAAATACCTTATACTCTGAAATTAATTATTTAATATTAATTAATTCCTTTCACTTCCTTGCTCTAACATAACATGGTTCTCCCTTGTTTTCCTTGCAGTAACTCTTTTGTCTCCCACAGCCCGTTTGGCAATAGCTTAATTATACACAGAAGTGACTGAAGACCACACACACATATATAAAATCATTAAGCCCAATCTCAGTGTATCCTTGATTCAGCTTCACTTGGTCAAATCTCAGAAATCCTGTGGCTACTCCACTGCCATCCCAACAAAGTGTGGCAGAGAGGAAGTTAGAGTGGCACACAGCAATCCTAAGTGATGGTGGCCAAAATGGTTTACTTTGCAAATATTGCAAAAGCATATGTCCCTATTTGCATATTGCTGGACCCCCCTCCCAGGAGATGAGCTCCTAGAAGTAAGGGGCCCTGGAAGTCAAGCTTGAAAGCTTCATGAGCAACTGACTGCTGCTTGCATTCCACTCTCTGCATGCCCCTGTGTTTCCGGCACACTCCCTCTGGTAACTCAACCAATGAACCATTTTGATTTTTAGCTTTTAATTTTGAAATAATTTCAGACCTGTAAAAACTTGCAAAAATAGTAAAAACTGTTTCCATGTGTTCCTAACCCAGCTTCCTCAAATGTTAACCTCTTACTCAACCAGGGTCTAATTAGTCAAAAGTAGAAAATTAAGATTGATGCTATACTATTAACTAACCTGCAGACCTTATTCAAACTTCACCAAAATGTCATACTAATATATATCTTTTTTGACTGGGGTTTAATCCAGGATCACATAATGCATTTAGTTGTCATGTCTCTTCTAATTGGGGCCGTTCCTTATTCTTCCTTTGACTTTTATGAACTTAACCCTTTTGAAGAGTACCGACTATATATGTTGTCAAAGTTTCTTGAAATGTGCTCCTGTCCAAAGTATCCAAGGAGACATTTGGTCCATACCAAAAGGTTCTTGAAATTTGATCCTATTAAATTTAATACTGTTAGACCACTTAGAAAATGTTTCTGTGTTCTAATAGTCTATAACTTTAAATACAAAGTATAAAAAATAATTTTGGTTTACAGAATTTTATATATAAAAAAGCCTAAGCAACCATCTGACTATTCAACCATTTGCCTGGTAGCTATGATGTGCAATGACCACCAGGGGGCAGATGCTCCAACCAGTAGAGGAGAGAGTCTGATCCTTCACAGAACTGGCCATGGGTTAGGTTGCTGCTGGGGCACTGTTGGCCCTGATTCTGCTTCACTTGCATCCTGGACCCATCAGTGGATGTCAGAGGCCCAGTGCACGAATACATGCTCTGGTGAAGTCCCTCAGCCAGGCCTGTGCCCTCTTGCAATCTGGGACCCCTTGGGAGATGTCAGAGAGCTGGTTTTGGCCTTATCCAAGCTGGCCAGGCCAAGGGATCCCATTGGTGCATGAATCCATGCACCAGGCCTCTAGTTAATACATATAGGATACTATCATGTTTTACTGGTCCAATCATTGTTTTGTGTTTGTATTGCTAATAATAACCATTCTCACCTAGTCTAACTGAGGGTCTTTTTGGTGTGGACAAAATGTCTCTATGGATGTTTTGGACAGGACCAAATATTCTGCAAGGCACCAGCCATGCTCTTGCTTTAGTGCCTTGTGCTGGCTACTCTCTCTGTCCAGAAGGCTCTTCTCTTAGATATCTGCATGGCTACTTCTCTTGCTTTCTTCAAGACTTAGCTCAAATCTCATCATATTAATGAGACCTTCACTGACAATCCTATTTTATAGTACTCCTGAGCTGGGTCAACACTACTCCATCACCTTCAACCTGGACATTTTTATTGTTCATGGCATTAATTATCACTTAGAACATCACATATATTCCCTTATTAATTATATTTCATCTTTATTGTTTGTCTCCCAAATAGAAATGTAAGTGCAGAGAACTTCATCCTCTACTGATATATCCAAAGTGCCTATGGCAGTTTCTGGGACTATATAGGTGCTCAATAAATATTTGAATGTATAAGCAAATGAATGAATAACCTCATGCATGTCATTTACTTTCTTGATCTTGATCAGATCACTTATTTCTCAATACTTAGGTAAATTATATAATTTCTTTTTTATTTTTATTGAATTTATTGGGGTGAAATTGGTTAATAAAATTATCTATGTTTCAGGTGTATAATTCTATAATATATCATCTGTATACTATATTGTGTGTTTACCACCCAATTAAGTCTCTTTTCATCACCATGTATCTCCACTTTACCCTCTTTTTAATTCCCCCATTCCACTTTCCCTCTAGTAATCACCATACTGTTGTCTGTGTCTATGATTTTTTGTTTGTTTGTTTAATTCCTTCACTTTTTTCACCTAGTTCCCCAACCCCCTTATTGTCTGCTCCAATCAGCAAAATTTTATTTTATGATTTTATAGATTTTATTATAAATCAATAATAGATATATAACAATCCAAATTTACCCAACAGATAAATATGGCTACTTTAAATATTTTTAAAGATTCTTATTTTAAAAAACAACTTGCTTTCAATGCATTGTTACATATTCATTGGGAGTCTCTTGATGCAGAAATAGAAAGAAATAGTCACCCAAACTGAAGTTTTTGAAGTCTCTGTCAATTGAAGGTCAATGGCAGATGAAGATAAAGTACCTTGAAAATGATCACATAAATCAATAAGCAAATGACTTTGATTGCAACTATGATTTAATTAATTATAGGGGCACATCTGTTGCATTAATCAAGTTTAAAATCAGAACAGAATTTAAATAGAATATGGCACCTTAGAAGACCTTGCCTTTTTTTAAGTAAAGTTCTTTTTATTAAAGAATGCATTTATACAGAAAAATGCACAAATCGTATGTTTACTGCTTGCTGAATTCTCATAAGATCAATATATTCATGTAACTATCACTCAGATTAAGAGCCTTTATATTACCAGCATACTAGACTTCTCCCTGGAGTCCTTATCTAGCCACTGCCTCTCCAACTACCAACAATAACCACTTTTCTGACTTATAATCCCACTAGAGGCCCGTTGCAGGAAGATTTGTGCAATAGGCCTTCCTTCCCCTGGCTGCCGGCACCAGTTTTCCTCCAGCACCCGGGACCCAGGCATTCACCTTCAGTCTTTGCTCTGGCAAGAACCTTCAGTCTTTGCTCCAGCCGGAGCCTTCAGTCTTCTCCGCTCCGGCCGGAGCGCTACTCCTGTAGCTCCCTCCGCCCCCCACCCTCTCCCTCATAGCAGGCGTCCCACCCCGCCCGGCTGCTCTGCACCTACATATGCAAATTAACCCACCAGCTTTGTTGGGTTAATTTGCATATCACTCCTGATTGGCTGGTGGACATTGCGGAGGTGCAGTCAATTTGCATATTTCTCTTTTATTAGTGTAGATAAATTAGTTTTGTCTGTTTTGAAATTTTTATAAATCTGATCACATAGTGTATACTCTTAGTATCTGGCACTTTTGCTTAACATTCATTGTAATATTTATTCACATCATTGCGTATAATTATGAAATATTCTCTTTGATCTGATATATCCCACTAATGGATATATCATGTTTTGTTTTTATATTGTTAATGGATATTTGGGTTGTCTTTAGTTTATAACTATAACAGATAGTGTTTCTATGAACATTCCTATATATGTTATTTGGTGAACATTTCTCTTGAGTATATATCTTGAAGTAGTTATTGTTGGTCATAAGGTATGCTTCTTTTCAGTATTAGTAAATACTAGTAGCCCTGCACACGAATCCGTGCGCCAGTAGCTCGCCAGTAGCTTGCTGCCGCCTTCCAGCAGCTCTCTGCCCACTGCCTCACTTTCCTGTAGCTCCCGCTGCTCCCCCTCTTCCCTCCCCCCTCATAGCTTGTTTCTCTGCTCCCTCCTGTAGCTCTCCACTGTCCGCTTGTAGCCAGTAGCTCACTGCTGCCCTCCTGTAGCTCTCTGCCCACTGCCCCACCCTCCTGTAGCTCCCTCCACCCCCCCGCACCCTCTCATAGCTTGCTGCCCTGCCCCCTCCTGTAGCTCTCTGCCACCTGCTTGTAGCTCGCTGCTCCACCCTCCTTCTGATCCATGATCCAGTTGTTATGCAGTCCGTTGTTACACTTCATGGTGTAATGACCATTTGCATATTACGTCTTTATTATATAGGATTACCAAATGGTTTCCTAGAGCAGTTATTCCAATTTGTACTCCTACCCTCAAAGGAAGACAGTTCCTGTTGTTCCTTGCCTACCTCCACACTAAGTATTTTCAGTCTTCTTCATTTTAGTTTTTCTGGAGTATGTGGGATAGTATAATATTGGTATGATTTCTATGTGTTTGTGTGGTTTTGAAATTGAGTTATAGCATATATGCAGCAAAGTACACATATTTATTGAGCTTGATGAATTTTTACACACACACACACACACACACACAGTAGCTACCATCTAGTTCAAGATACAGAACATATCCAGCACCCCAGAAAGCTTTCCTTTCTAAGTATTAACCCCTAAGAGGTTACAACATTTCTTACTATAAATTTGTGTGTTTTTTTTTCTGTGCTTCAAGTAAATGGAATCATATAGTCTGTTGTATTCGTGTGAGTCATCCATGTATTGCATGTACCAGAAATTTATTCTTTTTATTGCTTTGTAATGCCATACTGTGTGCTTTGTAATGTCATACTGTCTTTATTTGTGGATAAACTGGCATTTTAACAATATTGAGTTTTCCAATCTATGAACATAGTATGCTTCTCCAATCTATGAACATATTTATATCTTCTTCACTTTTTCTCAGCAGTGATTTATAGTTATGGGTGTAGATTTAGTCCTAGATGTTTAATTACATTTTAACAATATTCTGAATGGTGTGCATTTTTATTTTCTATTTGTTTGTTGATATTATGTGGAAGTACAATTGACTTTTACATATTGTCCTTATATCCAGCCCTGTTTTTAATAATGATACGTACTACCTATTTTTATACTAAATTTTATATAATGAATTATTTAATTAGTATAGTTAATTTTACTAAACATACATTAACATTCTCATAATAAAGTAATTTTGTTTTATAAATTTTCTTTATGTAGACTTTCAAGTATCAGAATAACTATTTTTAGAATAAAAAGAAATCCTTAATATTGCTCTTCAAATATATTTGTGAAATACTATGTTGATAGCTTCAATCAATCATATTGTTTAAATGGCATGCTTTTAATATTTAGGAATTCAAATTGCATTTTAGATTACTAGAAAAAAATTTCTAGTCAATACAAATCTTGACATTAGAAAATTACAAGGAAGAATTATTCTTCTGAAGCATTTATTTAAAATAATTCAAATTAATTTGTCCCTTTAGTAGTAAGGATGACAGCAAAAATCAGAATTTTGAATGATCTCTTAATAGCACAATTACATGCAAAGTTGAAGTTGGAGGTTTCCCAGGTAGAGAAAAGTTAAGAGGGCATATCTAAAGTGCCAGGAAGGCTTTAGTCTGGTGAGGGACTCAACAGGGTTAAGCAAAATCAGATATATCTGGCTTCTCAGAATGCTCATTAACAGGTAATAAAAAGGAAGCAGATCAGAGATAAATCCCAGTTCTGATTACAAAGTGACTGATGACTCTTCACTTATTAAGTCACCTGGAATAAAAGTGCAAAGCAAAGGTCAGGTCACTTAAATTTCTGACCTTCTAATATTCACTTCCTGCTGAGAAGTTGGGTGGGTTAGGGCAGGGTAGCAATGGATGCATATAAAGCTTTCTTCACCCCAGAGTAAAAGTGGTGGAATCTTTCACTCCTGGCTGAGGCTTGCTCTCGTAATATCGTAATATGTTGAAAGTCAATCATTTCTCATATTTTACAAATTAATTTCTCAAGAACTCCTATTTGGTTTGCATAGAGTTTCATAAGTTCTAGTTATATAACTTTGAGTGAATTTCCTGAAAATTAATAATGCTGAGCACCCTGTCTTCCACCAGCATTCTGGGTTACATAACCAAGTTTTCCCAAAGCGACTGATAAAAATCCCAAATCACTTCTTTCTGTTCTTTTATTTTTTGTTTTTTATTTTTTTAGTAAGTGCTATTCCCTGATTACTGAGGAGGGCAGGGCAATTTCAATGCACTCTGTAACATTGATGCCATTATTCATAACTGTGGAAGCAACAGCAGCAGCAACAGTATTATTAAAATCGTTGAATGTTTCCCATATGTCAGACACTTGTCAAGGTAATGCCCACTGTTTAATATCTGAAACAAACAATAAAGGCTGAGTTTATTGCTTGCCATGTGAGGGAGAACTAGGTAAGACAGTCTCTCTGAGCAGAGCAGGGAGCTCATCTTACTGGGCTTGGGGAACTGTGGGGCTCCCAGTATGGGTGGATTTTTAGAAGTGGGCATGCCCAGCGATTGGTGGACCCAATTAAGCTGTGTAGGTGGGTTACAAGAGCTAGACTGGCTGATTCACTGAATTTTAGGAGACGAGTTACTGAATTATTAGTTGCTGCTCATTGACTGACGTTTAGAAGTATAAAGCCATCACTGATTGGCCAAGTTTCAGAAACAGATACTAAAGTAAATTGCCACTTACACTGGGGACAGGTGTAAAACTGTTTCCAGTGATTATTTGTTTATATGGCCAAAGGACAATCTTCTTAGGAACACAGGATCCTTTTATTCTCATGATACTAAAAGCTATATTTCGTTGATGTGTTATATAATTTACTTTTCACAGAATCCTTTAAGAATATGAATTTTTAGAGTTTCCATTTTGTACATGACAAAACTATATAAAGTTTAGCTTGCCCAAAGTCACATGACTCATAGGACTAGGACTGGAATTCAAACAAGGATTCAAACAATTTTAGAACTAGTCTTATATTAGAACTAGAATTCAAAGCAATTTTAACTCCAAGACAATCAGGATGGAGCCACAGCCTGTGTCCTTATTCCGTCAGTGGACAGCGCTGTCCATGCTGAGTCATCGTCAGCTGGAGGCACGGAGAAGATCAGTGTGTACACAGCAAACAAAAGCCCTGTCCTTTTCCAGCCAGCATCCTTGCTATCTTTTGCTGACATTTGCATTCTGAACCTTTTCTCTTGCCTATTTCAGGATGTGATCTGGTAAATAATTGACACTGGATTAGGTCATTCCCTTCTTAGTCCTCTGCCAAACACTTCCACCAAGTCATTAACCTTGTGCCTGTTACTGGAGCTCAGCCTTCCTCTTCATGTCACCTCTGAAAAATCAGATTTGCATTTGATAACCACACTTAGTTCGGCAGGCCAAAGGAAATTAAAATTACAATTTCAAGCTCTAATTTAATGACTGACGATTATCTAAGAGTAATTTGGCACCCTTTTTTTATATTTTATTGATTTTTTACAGAGAGGAAGGGAGAGGGATAGAGAGTTAGAAACATCAATGACAGAGAAATTGATCAGCTGCCTCCTGCACACCCCCTACTGGGGATGTGCCCACCACCATAATTGAACCTGGGACCCTTCAATCCATAGGCCGACACTCTATCCACTGAGCCAAACCGGTTAGGGCTTGGCACCCATCTTTGAAACATACCAACTAAATTTATTTTTACCCTGTGCTTTACCATAGGGTGAAAATATTCCACCAAAAAAAAATTAGGAGCCTTAGCTGGTTTGGCTCAGTGGATAGAGTGTTGGCCTACAGACTGAAGGGTCCCGGGTTCAATTACGGTCAATGGCACATGCTCAGGTTGCAGGCTTGATCCCCAGTAGGGGGGCAGGCATGCAAAAGGCAGCCGATTAATGATTCTCTCTCATGACTGATGTTTCTATTTCTTTCCCCCCTCTCCTCTCCTCTCTGAAATCAATAAAAATATATTTAAAAATTTTACAAGAGTTAATTTGTATTCAAATTCCCACCAAGATTTTTATGTTACAAGTCACATTCTCAATTTAGTTAATTTTGAGCAAACATTCATGTGAAACAGCCTCAGTCGGTGGCAGTTTGGGATGCTCAGCTGTCACTTAAAGAGATTTGTTTTTAAAAATGGGAGGGGACAAAGACATTTCACATGGATTATACTCATTATCACTGGGTGTGCAGCGTCTCAACTCCAAGCATTGAATGATATTGTAAATAAAACCTGTAAAGACAATATTTAAAGTGTTACACTAATTGATTATGTTGAGGAAACAAATAGACACAGAATAAATTTTAAAATGAAAACTGTCTTAATATAAAAAAAAAAGGCTGAGTTAATTAACCAGGGATGCTGTGTTTTACTTCTGTGTTAGAAAACTCACAAATGGCTCTCAGAGATGATAAACTGAAGTGGAATGTGTGTATGAAGAATTTCCATGAAATTGATTCTGGATAATCAGAAACAAAGCAATTCTTTAAAAATATTATTTTATATCATGTGATTACATGTATCCTATATAATAAAAGCCTAATATGCTAGGTGTCAGGTCATCTGGTTGTTCATTCAACCAATCAAAGCATAATATGCTAATGATATGCTAATGCAACTCAACTGCTTGCTATGATGTGCACTGACCACCATGGGGCAGACGCTTCAACCAGTAGGTTAGCTTGCTGCTGGGGTCCAGTCAGTAGGGACTGAGTGAAATGGGCCGGACACACCCTGGAGGCCTCCCGAGGTCCCGCCCCGGCTGGCCAACCTCCCGTGTCCCTCTCCTGCCCCAATCATGCACCAGTGGGGTCCCCCGGCCTGGCCTGCACCCTCTTGCAATCTGAGAGACCTCAGGGGATGTCGGAGAGCTGGTTTCGGCCCGATCCTGCAGACCTGGCTCAGGGACCCCACTGGTGCACAACTTCATGCACCAGGCCTCTAGTATATAGTAAGGCAATAAAATACTGAGTAGATTGTGAATATTTCACATTCATTGCTAAGCATTTATGTTTCCAAGTTAACAAATGAAACATTTATTTGACAAAACAGGATTGTCTTATTATCAGAATGACTTGTAGTTTGGTATATTATATATTTTTTTTATTTTATAAATGAATGGCATTTAGGTAGAGTGTTTTACTGGGCACAGATCTTCGTACAGAGCATTTGGTCATACCTATATTATTGGGTTTAGGATGTGCCAGAGAGGTAATGTATGTCTGAAGCATGTATGTTTTGTTAAATATCTTCTGTGTAGAGGAATTTGTCAGAAAAAAAAAAAAAAAGCAATTTTATGTTAGAAATCTCAAAATTCCCATGACTATATTTCAAACATACCTGGAAACATTTCACACTAACTAGAAGGCTCAATCTTCTTGGTCTCCATCCCTGAATCCTCCAGCTGGTGCTCAGACCAAGAAGAACAGAATTAGGAATGGCTTCTACCTTCTGCCTGCCCCCACACTAGGGCCCAGAATGGTGCTGTGCTTTCACAAAGACCGTACGGGCCGCTTTCAAAATATGTAATTGCTCATTACTCATCTCCTCGTGGAGCTGTGTGCTTTTGAGGATCAGACTGTACATTACCCATCACTGTATTCACAGAACCTGGCACCTTGTTTTCAAATCTAGAGTAGACACTTAGCAAACATCTTTAATGTGCCCAGTTGTCCTGGCATGAGTGTATACATGTTAAGATAAAAAGGTACACATACACACACCTTCCTCTCTCTCTCTCTCTCCTCTCTCTCTCTCTCAGTCCTCCCCCACGCACACACATACACAAGCAGATATTTTTACTGGTTCTGATTATCACTAAACCATTTTCATTGAAAATATTTTTAAGTTAACCAAGGAAAATTATCCTTCTTCAAATGAGTGGACTTTACTCAGTATAAATTATAAAGGCCAAAACAACATAATTCAAAAATAAATACACATTTTTAATAGGGGAGGCTCAGATTGCTAATGTCTGTTTTATCCTGGTTTACACAGTAATACAATGGTGGTATGTTGCAGATATAATTATGTTTAATTTTACATTAAGGTTTAAGCACTTGTTTTCAGATAAACCATTATCTTCATGCGGAACCACACCCCCCAAAAAAATCTAGAGTTCTATTTCTTGTTCTGAAATAAACTTGAACTTCAGTTCACTAATCCTTTCCAGGATGCCCCAGCTGCCCTATTTAATTTTTTTTTTCAGC
The DNA here is from genome assembly GCF_027574615.1 of Eptesicus fuscus. Classification (NCBI taxonomy): domain Eukaryota; kingdom Metazoa; phylum Chordata; class Mammalia; order Chiroptera; family Vespertilionidae; genus Eptesicus; species Eptesicus fuscus. The sequence goes on along the minus strand of NC_072478.1, from coordinate 36,991,935 downwards.
TACTATCTTACTTCAGAGTATTTTTTCTTATTTAGGTCAACTTTTATTGATATAATTTTTCTATGAAGATTAAATTATATGATAAATTTTCCTAGCAGAGTCTCTCGTGTCATCCATCTTGAACTTTAAAAATTCCATGGGCAATCTGGCAATAAAATATTCTGAAGTGCAAGCTGAACTTCCCACAAATGTGAGCTGTCACTGCTGTCTGACTCTGCTGATCAGCCAACTGTGTCAAGTAGTTCTGTCATTTCCTTTCAGAAAACAAGCAAACCCTTCAATCATTTTGTTTCTGAAGGAAAGGAGGGAAGAAAAATCACCACATATTTTTCCTTCTTTGACCTGTGATGGTGAAGCAAAAGTAATTTAGAATTATATTAATAATAATAACACTTATTGCATATTTTACTTTTATAAACACTTTATAATTAGTAACCATTTAATCCTCATAACAATTTTATATAGTAGATACTATAATTATACATGAGATTAATACATGAGATACATTGAGAGGTTAAGCAAATTGCCTAAGTGAAATAGCTAGTAAGGGGCAGAATATGAACTCAAGGAGTCTAAGTTTAAAAGCACGTATTTTCACCCTGGCCAGTGTTGCTCAGTGGATAGAGCATCAGCCCCTGCAACAAAGGGCCACAGGTTTGATTCCAAGTCAAGGTCAAGGGCTCATCCCTGCATGTTCCATCCCTGGCCCTAGTTGGGGCCTGCCTGCCTCTCTCTCTCTCCCTCTCTCTCCCCCTCTCTCTCTCCCTCTCCCTCTCCCTCTCCCTCTCCCTCTCCCTCCCCCTCTCCCTCTCCCTCTCCCTCTCCTTCTCCCTCTCCCTCTCCCTCTCCCTCTCCCCAATCTCTCCTTTTCACTCTTTCTAAAAATTAGTGGAAAAAATATCCTCGGGTGAGGGTTAACAACAACATAAGTGCACGTACTTTCATTGTGCTATGATATGATGGTCAGTAGGATTCTATAACAGGTATATTTCAAATCATAGATTTTTGTATTATTTTATTGTATTTAATGCAAATTTGGAGAAAATAAGATTTTTATTTAATTTTATTAAATACTATCAAATTCATTTCCATTAGCTTCAAAAACATTAGCTTATTTCAACTGTGCTAAGTTTCAGAGAAGTTGTTATTGTTGGTGGTGGTGTTGCTGTTGTGTGTGCATTTGTGTTTTTAAGACAATGACTAACAGCAATATGTCTTCTTCAACTTATTAATTTGACTACTACTCACAGGCACAGGCATCAAACCAAATAACCCTTTCTACTGTAAGTTATTCTCATCAGAATATTAAAAGTGATTATTTAGTGCCTACTATCCATCAGGAACTATAATAAGCACTTTATATGATCTTTAATCCTCACATCCATTCTTTGATTAAGCATATTTATTATCCTGACTAGAGGCCCGGTGCATGAAATTCGTGCATGGAGGGGGGTTGTCCCTCAGCCCAGACTGTACCCTCCCCAATCTGGGACCCCTCAAGGGATGTCCGACTGCCCTCTCACAATCCAGGACTGCTGGCTCCCAACTGCTTGCCTGCCTGCCTTCCTGATTTCCCCTAACCGCTTCTGCCTGCCAGCCTGTTTGCCCCCAACTTCCCTCCTCTGCCAGCCTGGTTACCCCTAACTGCCCTCTCCTGCAGGGTTGATCACCTCTAACTGCCCTCCCTTGCAGGTCGGGTGCCTCCCAACTGCCCTCTCCTGCTGGACATCTTGTGGTGGCCATCTTGTGTCCACATGGTGGCAGGATCTTTGACCACATGGGGGCAGCTATATTGTGTGTTGCAGTGATGATCAATCTGCATATTACTCTTTTATTAGATAGCATAGAGGCCTGGTACAGGGGTGGGGGCCAGCTGGTTTGCCCTGAAGGGTGTCCCTGATCAGGGTGGGGTTCCCTTGGGGCGTGGGGTGGCCTGAGCGAGGAGCCTGTGGTGGTTTGCACGCAGGCCACGCCCCCTGGCAACCCAAGCAGAGGCCCTGGTTTCTGGAATTTATTTACATTCTACAATTGAAACTTTGTAGCCTGGAGCAGAGCCAAGCCTGGGGCTCCCTCCGAGGCCCACAGCCATTTGTGTTGGGGTTATAATTCAAACTTTGTTGCCTTAAGCGGGTGGGCCTGGCCAGGGTGTGTGGAAAGCTTTGCTTCCACTGTTGCTGGCGGCAACCCTGGCCTGCACTCTCAAGTTCCATTCTGCCGCCATTTGTTTGAATTTGTTTACCTTCTGTAAGTTATTCTCATCAGAATATTAAAAGTGATTATTTAGTGCCTACTATCCAAAGTTTCTATAATTGAAACTTTGTAGCTTGAGTGGAGACTTAGGCCTGGCAAGGGCAGGCGGAAACCTTGGCTTCCTCTGTTACCTAGGAAACCTTGCTCTCTGTGGCTGTAGCCATCTTGGTTTGGGTTAATTTGCATACTCACTCTGATTGGATGGTGGGTGTGGCTTGTGGGTGTGGCTTGTGGGTGTGTCGGGGGTATGGTCAATTTGCATATTTGTCTATTATTAGATAGAATTGTACAGTTGTGTGGCTTAGAGTAGGCAGCTTGTTCAAGATTATACATAAACTTGTTTTATCTCCTCCCAGTGAAAAGAGGTGGCTTCAAGAATAGTATCCCAAATATGTGTCAGATTTTCTGCATTATAATTTTAGAGTGTTATTTCCTTGCGGGGGAGGGGGGGAGGATTGATTCCCAAAACATATCATGGAAATCCCATTTTTCAAAACATTATTTCTGAACACATTATTTTTCCAAAACACTTTTAGAATAAGTATATTATGATCTACATTTTTCTCATGTTGGGTAGAGAATTTTCTTTGAAATCTTCCTATATAATAAAAGTGTAACATGCAAATCGACTGAACAGCAGAACGACCAGTCACTATGATGCACACTGACCACCAGGGGGAAGACGCTTAATGCAGGAGCTGCCCCCTGGTAGTCAGTGAGCTCCCACAGGGGGAGCGCCTCTCAGCCACAAGCTGCCGGCGAGTGCAGCGGCCCACCTCCAAGGCAGCGCTAAGCCGTCAGTAAGACATCCCTCCACGCGCCCCCGACCCCGCCCGCCGAAGGCTCCCAGACTATGAAAGGGTGCAGGCCGGGCTGAGGGACCCCCCCTCCCAAGTTCATGAATGTTGTGCACTGGGCCTTTAGTATTAAATAAAATAAATTATTTTATTTAAAAAGAGGAAAAAAGAAGGAAGCAAAAAGAAAGAAATCTTGTAATCATTGCTGATTTTACTGTAAATTTGTTACCCATTAGTCAAAAAACATACATAAAAGGCCACATATTAATAAAAATACATCGTGTAATTCCATTGAGTCTTTTTCTTCATGAAAACTGAGTAAATAATATCCACATCAATGATGCTAGTGAAGTGAATGAACTAGTCAGAGAGCAAATGAAATTCATATACAACCCTCTCCTAAATCCGCTACCAAGTTCTTAAGCATCGCTCTGCACCCATGTATTCAACAAGAGGACATTCTATCTAAAGAGAAGACAAATACCTTACTACTTTATAAAGTTGCTTAGCACAGAAAGGCCACGGAACTATTAATTTAGTTCAACAAGAGATCAACACTGGGGACCTACGCATTAAATTTCACTGTAATTCTAAGAAATAACATACATGTGAGACATGTAGGTAGTTTGCCTTTTGGAAACTGGAGTGGGTGTGCTTTCTGCTCTGCAGTGAGAGAGGAAACTGCTTGTTCAACATGAATTTCTTGTCAGAGCAGGTATATCCATAATACAATATTATTGAGTTACATGAAAAGAACATTATTTTTTTTCCCTTTCTGCTCCGTTAGGAGGACAGGGCAAAGAATTCTATTTCAAGGTTTATTGTGTGAAAAAATTATAATAACCTTCTTTCATTAAAGAAGAGAAAGAGAAGGAAGAAGAGGAGGAGAGTGGGGAAGAAAGACTGTGACTGTGGCTGACTTTAGTGTGGATGTATTAACCATTAGTCAAAAACACAGGCTGACAGCCCAGTGAGTCCCGTTAGTACTAATAGTCTTCCTCTTATCTTCAAGCTTTATGATATTTTCTTGGAATACACACAAAAACTTACTGTCCTGGTATCTGGCACCTCTATGCCAGAGCTGTTCACGATTAGAGTGGGTAATTATGCTGTGGCCAGCAGATAATCCATCATGGCGGGTTTTGTTTGTGACTCCTGATAATTAATGATGAATCCACACAACAGCAGCTACACAGCGTAGAATAAATTCATCTTCTAAAGGTCAGCAAAGGGTTGAAGCATGAAGTTAAAATAAGCCCATAGCTGTTCGCTATTTTTTATCAATCAATCTTTGTGAGGTTTTGGTGTGTTGTGTTTTTTGTTTTTTGTGTTTTTGTTTTTGTGTTTTGAAAGGCATAGTGAAAATGTTTAGACTTTAATACAGGCATTGTCTGAAAACTAATCCCTTGGTGTCTTTATAATTAGAATAGGAGTTACTTTTATTTTAAGTTCCTTGAGGACTAGAACTGTTTTTACCCAGAAAATACATCACCAGGTAATTTGGTGTCTATATGGATGGCAAGGGGGAGAACCCACTCCTACCACCCAAATCTCACCTCACTCAGAGACATGGTAACAAAACCCTAAAAAATATTAACTGAAGTATGGGGGTGTGGACTAGCAGCAAGGAAGGTGGGCAGAGGAGCAGAGAGAAAGTCACAGCCATAAGTGAATGCAGAGAGTCTGCCAGAATAATGCCAGATTAATTTCTGTGGGAAGTGGGGTTTGGGGAAAATGTGGTGATGTATACAACCACTTTTTGTCATTCAAAAAAAAATGGGCTACACTCAGAAATGCTTTGGTGGGCATCAGGGAAAGGCAACTGCATTTCAAATCCAGAAACAGAAAAGGGACACAGGGAGGGGAAGTCAAAGCCAAAAATGACAATAAGACATTATCGCAAGAAGAAACCCAGTGATACTGGGAGGCACACCAAATTCTCCACCATAGATTAATGGGGATTTGAATCAAATTGCTCTTAAATCTACAAAGATGGGGTCACTCCAGCTAAACCTTGGGTTTTTTAATATAGATAACTAGCAAGTATTTATTTTTGTTTATGTATAAGTGATTTAAAGATCTAAAAAACCTATGCTGATGTTGTCACAGCCATTTCAGTCCTAAAGAGCACCAGAATAGAACCAACAAGGGTTATAGACCTAGTTGCATTGCCTAGAGTAGATATATTGGTGACAAATCATTTAAATTCTCTCTACTTCAGTTTTTCATTTAAAAGAGAAAAAAACAACAACTCATACTTAAAGAGTTGATGTGACCATGAAATTCAATATCTAAGATGAGAATGCTTGGAAAATATAAACTATTTAACAAATAATAATGATGCCAAATATTTATTGAGTGCTTCCTTGTGCCAAATTCTCTTGAGTCGCACACATGTACTGTATCATTTAATCCTATCTCTTCCACATAAAAGTCCTATGAGGTAGACACCATAAGTTTCTCATTTTACAAAGGAAGGAACACCAAAGCATGGATTTCATAGACATTAAAAAGGGTCAGGCTTGCCCTAGCTGGTTTGGCTCAGTGGATAGAGCATGGGCCTGCGAACTGAAGGGTCCCGGGTTCGATTCCAATCAGGGGCACATGCCTGGGTTGTGGGCTTGATCCCTAGTAGGGGGCATGCAGGAGGCAGCCAATCAATGATTCTTTCTCATCAATGATGTTTCTATCTCTCTCCCTCTCCCTTCCTCTCTGAAACCAATAAAAATATATTTTTTAAAAAGAATATATCACTTTAAAAAATAAAAAGGGTCAGGCTTATTTTGAAGTGTTAAATGGGCTAAAGGCTCCAGTCCTCATTCTTCAATCAAACACTAATCTAAGATGTTGCAGTGAAGGTATGTTGTAGATGTGATTCAAGTCTATAATGAACTGACTTTAAGTAAAGGTGATTTCCCTAAATAATCTGGGTAGGACTGATGCATTCTGTTGAAAGGCCTTACTAGCATAGCTGAGGCTTCCCTGAAGAAGAAATTCCGCCTGTGGATAGCAGCTTTGGCTCATCCACAAAGAGTTTTAGAGCCCGTTTTGCCTGATGGCCTCCCTTAGAGATTTTGGACTTTTCTAGCCAGACCCTACAATCGCATGCGCCAATTTTTTTGCAGTGTATCTCTCTCTCTTTTTTTTAAATGATTATGTAGATATAGATAAAGACATAGCTACGGGTATAGATTCAGATATAGATGAGATAGAGATAGAGATAATCTCATACTGGCTCTGCTTTTCTGATTGGACCCTGGCTGATACAAACAGGAAGCCCATGAACTTCACCACTGCTGGGCTATTCCATCTCAAGCCATTTGAAACTTAACCTTCTTTTTCTCCCCCCCCCCCCCTTCAGTATAATTAGGAACAGGCAGCAATGTGTTGCTTTTTAGAAAGGGAAACAAAAGCACGTTTCATGGACTCAGCCAAGATCGCAAAGTTGATGTAAATCTAAACAAAGTAAAGCAGTAATTCTTGTGAATTACAAAAATGATCCCTGTTTCCCATCTTCCGTAACCACCATTCTATAGCATCGACACTGCTCTCTCACCCTGGGTGTCACAGGACAGTAAGACCCACTAGAGCACACCCCAGATTGAACACTGGACAATAGCTTCAGTTAGATCATACAAATGAAGCATAAGAAGACACAGGCATCTGTTTCATTCCCTCTAGAGGCAAAAGGCGCCAACTTTACTGCCCTCACATGATCATTAGCATTTCTCCTCACAGCTGTCACCTGAGGAGTCTACCTTAAGGAAGTGAAACGCCACGCCAGAGAGAAAACTGCCCTCAATGAGGAAGATTGGCTTGCCCTTGTCCTTAATCTCAAATGCTTTGCTCAGCTGTCTGGCCTTTTTAGTTATGGGTAATAGTGACTGAGTTAAAGCAGCTGCTTGTCATTCATGTATTAGAAGCTGAGCATCTGTAGCTTTCAAAGTCATGTGAAGGAAACACACAGGACCCAAAGTTCCTGGTCTGGTAATGGCCCACTTACCCATAAGCACACACTTTGCTCAAGTATACCCTCAGAACTCCTAATTATAATGCTATAAATTATAGCATAAAATTAAAAGGAGTTACAGAGGAGGGAAGAAATATGAATATTACTGAAAATGAGAAGGTAATTAAGTTATCCTCTTCACTCTGAGCCAGCTTTGGCTGTTTAAAATAAATCCTAATAACTGCTTAAAATGAATTCAAATTACAGTGAATATTCAACTGACCTATTTTAGAGATTTCATAACTGGTTTATTAAGATAGTTATTGCTAACTAGGGAGATTTGAGTCATTCTTAAGCACATGAAAGGTGAGTGTGATGGTTAATTGTTTGTGTCAACTTGGCTAGGCCCCTGTGCCCAGATATTTGGTCAAACATTCTGGATGTTTCTGTGAAGGTGTTCTTAGGAGGAGATTAACATTTTAATCAGGGGACTTAGAGTAAAGCAGATTGTCCTCCGTAACGTGTGTGTGGCGGGGGGGGGGGGGGGGGGGGGCACATCTAGTCATGTGAAGGCCTTAACTGAACAAAGACTGACCTCCCAGAAGCAAGAAGAAATCATGACAGCAAACCACCTTTGGATTCCAATTGCAAGTCATTCTTGAGTCTCTAGCCTGCCAGCCTTCCCTGTCAGATTTTGGGCTCATGAAGCCACCAAGGTTGTTTGAGCCAATTCCTTAAAATACATAATATACATACATACATGCATATGTATGTGTACACACACACACACACACATACACACACACACACACCCTTGTGGTTCTGTTTCTCTGGATAACCTTGACTCACAAAGTGAGTACATTGACTACACTGGAAATACCAGATGAACTCCAGGAATATACATGATGAGAACCCAGCTGCATTCATAGACTGATAACTACTTTAAATAGTCTTAGCTGGCATTGTCATGTTTTGTATCAAAATCCCAAATGGAAGAATTATTATGGTATATGCCAGTGGTCGGCAAACTGTGGCTCACGAGCCACATGCGGCTCTTTGGTCCCTTGAGTGTGGCTCTTCCACAAAATACCATGGCCTGGGTGAGTCTATTTTGAAGAAGTGGCACTAGAAGAAGTTTAAGTTTAAAAAATTTGGCTCTCAAAAGAAATTTCAATCATTGTACTGTTGATATTTGGCTCTGTTGACTAGTGAGTTTGCCGACCACTGGTATATGCCAATATATACACAATACATAGGGAAGGCTCAATGGAGTAGCCATAACCAAAAGTGTCTTAGTTCATTTAGGTTGCTGTATCAAAATACCACAGATTGAGTGGCTTAGAAACAACAGAAATTTATTTCTCGCAATTCTGGAAGCTGGAAATCCGAGATAAGGGTGCCAGCATGTTTGGGCTTTGGTTACGGCCTTCTTTTGGGTTGCAGACTGCCTACTTCTCACTGTGTCCTCACATGGTAGAAGGGGTAAGGAATCATTCTGATTACTAGTCCCATTCATGAGTCTTCTGCCCTCATGATCCAATGACCACCCAAAGGCCCCACCTCCTAACGCCGTTAGGTTTCAACATATGAATTTGGGGGTGGGAGGGACACAAGCCTTCAGACCATAGCACCTTCCAAAGAGTGCATACTAATTTCAGGGCTACTAACTGCCAAGCTCCAGCTAAGTTTGAGGGCATCTGGGACTTACCAGAAATAGGAACAATCCCTAGAAATCTAGGAACTCAGCAATGTATTAATCCACCTAATATTTATTGAGTACCTTCATCTTAGGGAGGCAATGGTGAATAGCAGTAGTATAGTCCCTGATGCCATGGAGCTCAGAATCTGAGGGAGAAATAGATTGTTGTTCAAATAAAGACCTAGCTGCAAGCTTAGATAAGTGCTATCAAAGACGGATGCCCAGTTGTTTGAGAGTTCGTAGCAGAGGCATCCAGAGTAGACTGGCGCCTGTACTCCACTAACCAGCAGCATTAGCACCACCTGGGAGCTAGATAGAAATGCAGAATCTCAGGCCCTACCCAGACCTGCATTTTAATAGAACCTCAGGGGAGTCTTATTCACGTTAAAATTGAAAAACAACTGGCTTAGGAGATAAACAATTACTTAGGAGATAAACAAAATTACTTTATTGTGGGTGGAACATTGCAGCTGATGGGAGGGGAAGAGCCCTCAAAAGTAGAGGAAGCAGTATTTATTCCCATGAGGCAATCATTATGGCTATTTCTGGGTCTCTTCTCAGCCCCTTTGTAGAACTGTCCTTCCCTGTCCCTGAAGTTGGATCTATCTAGCCAAGTGACTTGCTCTGGCTAGTGAAATATAACTAGGATGGGACTGCGTTATTTCGGAGTAGAATTTAAGAACTATTATGTAATTTACCATTCTTATTTTCTTTCTGCCATGGTTAGTGGATGTCAGTGTATAGTCGGTAGTTTCTTGGTCAGCAGGGAACCAGAACAGAAACTTTAACTTACCCGGAATGAGTGTGTAGCTTGAATGAGTGATAAACTTTGTTGTATTGAGCTCCTGAGATACCCTGGTGATTTGTTTCTACCTAACTAATACAGTGGGTCATTGACTGATTCGTTCAGCTAATACTTATTGAATGCTTACAAGGTGTCCAGCACTGATCCAGGCTCTGGGGATTCAGTGATAAAATTAGCCAGAGAAGACCCAGCAGGATCTTCGCTTTTTCTGGAGAAAGATGGGTAAATAATCAATAAGATAAAACAATAACTTCAGATAGGAACATGTGTTATAAAGAGAATGAAATGGGGTGGTGAGTCCAGAAAGATGCAATAGGGAAATTTCAGATGGTGTGGTCAGGTCAGGGCACTTTCCCTCTCCAAGGAGCTGATGTGTGACCTGATACCTCAATGAAGAGAAAGAACCAGACACTTGAACATCTGGACAAGAGTCTCAAGGCAAAAGCGCAATGTCCTTGAGGCAAGAACAGACTTGGCCTGGAAAAGCAACAGAAGCACAGCTCCTATGGAGCCCAGCAGTGGACACAAAAAAGGAGAGAGTGTTTAAGGTGAGACCGGCGAGGCAGCCAGATCCCAGATCCCAGAGCTTGCAGGTCTGTGAAGAGATTCATGTTTTATAGGAGCATGTGATCTGAATTACATTTTAATAGCATTACTCTGGGTACTGTATTCAGCAGAAGTCTTGTAATGAAAACAAAACAGGCACATCCAAACAAGGCTCAGTGTGACCGAAGGGACTTCAGGGGGCAGAAAAATGCCATCCATAAAAGGATGAAGAATTGGAAGCACTCAATGAACAGCATTAATGGCCAACACAATCACCCTTCTGTTTACCATACATTTAATTTCCCCTCCTTACCCTCTGTAACGTACAGGCCCACCCTCTACCTGAAGGAGACAACCCAAAAGTCCTACCAGTCAGAGGATCAGCCTTGGGCACAGGCTCTCCACGTGATGAACTGTAAACTCTGTATCAGATAAATGGGGTGGTTTCTGTAGCAGGTTTAGATGTGGCTTGTTTTCACCCGGAAATCTAGGAACTAAAAAGGAATCTTATGTGCCTACCTTCCACCCTACTACATCCACACCCAGAGTGCAATCGTGGGTCAAGAACAGAATAATTTTTCAAAGATTCAGATTCAGAAAGGGAGGACGATAGCAGACAGGCAGCAGACACTTGTTCACGTGGTCATAGCAATTCTGCAGTCCCACAAGGCAGTTATTGAGAGGGTTTCCTACCTGCGGGACAGAGAAGGTTTCCTTATTAAGCTGATTCTCATGCCTCAGAGGGCTCCCTTGTTTATGGTTTTCCAAAATCCTTGGCTCCATCCTCAGAGGTTCTTTCATTGATAATACTCTCTTTGACTTCAATCTGTACATTACAGAATATGCCCCTGCCTGCCCAACCATAATTCTTTATTTTGAAGTCTCAGTCACTGCTCCTTTCAGTCCCTGCTGGCGGTCTATTTGACAGTACAATCTCCCCAAACTTGGTTGACTTCTTTCAACATCCACATTTCTTTTCTCAGAATCTTCAATTTGCTGCTTTTGCTTTCTCATACCTCACATCTCTTGTCTCTTTCTCTCTGGACATCACTGGGGTATGTTGGACTATCCAAGTTAGATGGGAAAGACATTCCATCCAATTGAAAGGATTTGGGTACCACACCTTATCTGGGTCATTGCTCTGAGTCAAAGATTTTTGTCAGTGGGTGTGACAGCCATGCCCTTGACTTCATACTCTTTGAAAAGTATCATCTCAAAAACATTCACAACTTTATCTTGTAATGGGTGAGATTCCATCCTGCAAGTCCCCAAACTTTAGACTCTCTTGATTCTCCTCTTCCTACCAACAGGCCAATTCTTCTCTGAGTGTAATTTTGTCTTCTTAGCACTGTGTCAGTTGCAGCCAAAAATAATCAAAATCAGCTACTAATTGATGCCTTTGCTCATTCTAGATGCTAACCTCCTTAAGGGCAGGAACCATGCCTATTTTGCTTACCATAGATATAGCACATGAAATGTAGTGCACTCCATATTTATTGCATTACTGAATGAATAAATGAATACCATATTTTCATGTGATTTGAAAGTTTCTGTTTCTGCTCTGCTGATTTTCCTTATATTTTTACAAACATTTGAATCTATATTTTTCCAATCAGCAGAAAATATTAAACACAACCCACTCTCCTTCCCTTCCCAGGCCATGATAAGAATTTAAGTATAAATTTTTAACCACTGCCCCTTGCCACATATTCAGGTTTTGTTGATTTTTATTTTACTAGTAATAACTGTAATTTTATATCCAGTTTTTAAATACTTTTATTTTACATTATGACTCTTTTAATTTTAGAAATCATTCTTAACATATTAAACTACCATGTACAAAATTAGCCATAATTACATTTCTATATGTTTTATGTGTTCCTTACTTACTACTCTTTCCTCCTTGTTTCTTGGGCTCTTTTTTCTGATTCACTTGTTGTTTGACTGCAATATCTCCTCAAGAATTTTATTTTAGGAAAATGAACAAGGTGAATGAATGACTGATGTGCTTCTGAAATTTTGCATGTCCAAATGTAACTTTCTTTCGCATTCACATGAATGATAATTTGTTTGGAGAGTGAAATGAAGTCAACAGTCCACTTGCCTCAGGAATCCATATAAATACTCTATTGCCTTCGAGAATTTAGTTTTAGGAATGAGAACTCTGATACCAGTTCGATTCTCTTTTCAATGAAAATGACCTGTTTGGTTTTTTGTTATTATTGTTTTGCTTTGTTTGGTTTTGTTGTCCTTATATGAGACAGCATTTGGACTTTTTTTTCTTTATTCTTAGAATTCAGAAATTTCACCAGGGTATTATTTCCAGGTGCATATTTTTTTACTATTTCTAATTGGGGTTAGAAAAAAATTTAAGATCTAAAAGACTCCATTTTTTCTTCAATTTATGAAAAAAAATTTTAACTATAATTTTTATTCTTTCTGGATAAAACTACTCTGTAGAATTTGGTATGTCTAGCTCAATTCCCCAGAGTTATTTTTTTTCATTTTTCTCAAAATATCTCTATCCTCAGTCTTTATATTGACTTCTAAGAGTAGTCCTTGAATTAGACTTCCAGTTCAAATGATTTGAAATTAGAAAATTAGCTTTTTTATAGTGTTGATGGTTTATTCTTAACTTGGCTCCATTCCTCATAAACCTTAAAAGATGCTATTAGTAATTTGGACTCTCTGTGTGTTAAAAAGTGCAAACAACTTAGAACAAATATCTATCAGCATATTTATAATTAACAATGCTTAATTTTAAAGAGAAAGTATACCCAGCACAATCATTTTGTGGCTAAACTAAATAATACATAATACCTTCCAAATTCTTAAATATGTTACTTTTGACCTGTAGAGTATTAAAATTAAAACTTAATTTAAAAAATCTCTATCCCCCTCTACTCTAAAGGACTACACAATCTTATTTTTCTAAAAGTAGATAAACTCCTTTTCTCATAAATGCCACTTTTTTCCTCCTGTGCCTTTGGTTCTTTATCCCAGCGAGGAGTTTCAGCTTCTAGTGATCTTGTAAAAACTTGGAACCCACAGGCAGTGGGGACAAACAAGTGTCTAAGCCTCCCCTTTAGGTCTGAAACCTCCACAGGAGTTGCAGGAGGCCGGCTCTGATTCATCCCCCTTAGTAGCCACATGCTGGGTGGATGCTAAGTAAATATTTATTGACCCAAATATCCAATAAATTTTTGTAGCAATCACTTTTTCTTAATTTCAAAAAATATTTCTTCTCTTCAGTTGCATATTTCTCATAAGGTCTTATGTCATCATGGTGAATAATGATTGTTATTTCTTATATTCTATTCTCTTTTTCCAATTTATTTTAGTTTTCTTTAAATATTTCTTTTGAGGAAGGGACACACACTTTTCAACTAAGAGAAACATTTTTAATGGTACGATGAATTCATAGGAAGTGGTTTCCAGCAGCTCAGGCTCCTTTCCATTGGTCCTCACCAAGCATATGCTTCTCTGGGTGGAGCAGGCTGGTGTTTCAGTTGAATGCAGGCATCTTTCGCTTTGGCTTCCTTCTTTTTCAGATCATTTTCCTTCACACATTTAAGGAAGTTATCCAAGCTCTTAGAGTGCTTAATATGCTCAATGCATACATTATTCTCTTGGCAAAAATTGTGCCCTTACCTTGTTTGTTTACAACAATGCCAAGAGCATGCTGGGTACACTATACACTCTTCCAGTTTTGCCACACTAACATTTGTAGGCATTCCTTTTTTAATAGTGCCCATTCCCTTGATGCCTACAATATCACCTTTCGTGTAGATTTGCATGTATGCTGCCAAAGAAACAGCTCCAAGTTTCCTAAAAGTCCTAGAGAGCATATGTCTTCTTTCCCTTTCTGTTGGTCATTTTAGTCAATTATTGAAAGATGGGGTTCCAGCTGAAAGGCCCCATTAATTATGTTTTAGTAAAGGCCTTATTCTCTGATTTCTCATCTTAGTTTCAAATTTTCAAGGTGCTGGTTAATACCCTATGCCCCATGATTTTTGTTGTCACTTTCTGTTTATATTTCTAAATAATCATCTGGGCCAGTGATAATTCAAAGTGTGTTTCTTGAACCTTCCCCATTAGAGTCACACGGTAAGTTGCTAGAAATGCATTCTCCAGCCTCACCTTAAATACTAACCAGAACCTGATGCAAACCCAACAACACTGTTTTAATAAGCCTCCAGGTGATAGAAGAATATTTTGCATTCATATGAATGATTATTTGGATATTCAAATGGAGTCATAGTTCATTTCACAGTTTATATACTTTGGAGATGGGTCTAGGCCAGTAGTATTTGCAGTTCTTGGGGTTCCAGCAGGATTTGGGTAAGCGACTATTGCCTTCCAGAGATACCACCACTATACTCCAGAGGATATGTGGGAATCATCTCAACTGTAGTAAAGTAGGCAACTGGTAGACACTCAAGCCCAAACTTCCCTCTTCATTTCCAAAGCTATCCCCAGTTAAGTCTGGGGGGCACAGTATGATGACTCCAGTTGCTGTGAATGTAGAGTTTAAGCTATGTTCCCCAAATCCTTTAATCACTCCTTTCTAGCCTCCTTCATCATGCTCAGACCTTCCCTCCTCCATCACCTCATATGGAGTGGTAGAGAGACTCCTAGAGGAATCTGTGATTAGAACTATAGCTACTAGTAAAAACTAAAAAAAAAAAAAAAGAATGATATAAGAAAGTTAAATATTAAGGATACTCACTGCTCGATTGAGTTTTTGTACATTTGTTTTTCCCTCCAGGTGTGTTGTCATAGCCTGAAATTAACTGAACCCTTTACCCTTCTCTTTTTGGCTCTATTGCCCATGCTAGGAGCTCCCTGCTGCAAATCTTCTACTTTGTTTAGTAAACACTCAGAACCCAGAGAAACACTGTGATAAAGCCTGTGTCAGTTGCTATATTCATTTCTACTGCTCATGTAGCAATGAATTTAGCAGCTTAAAGCAACACCCTATTATTTCACAGCCTGTAGGTCCTAAGTCCAAGCACAGCTGGCTTTCTGCTCTGGGTTTCATAAGGTGATGGCAAAGCTGTGTTCCTTTATGGGACATCTGAGGATGAATCTCCTTCCAAGCTCACTCATGTTGTTGGCAGGATTCAGTTCCATGTGGTTGCAGGACTGAAGTCTCTTGCCCTTGTTGGCTATCAGTGGAGGCTCATTCTCAGTTTTTAGGGGACACCCATATTACTTCATGGGGGGCCACCTTTCTCCAGCTTCAAAGCCAGCAACTGGGTGAGTCCTTCTCACACTTTGAATCTCTTCTGCTCCTTCCTCCACAGCATTCCTCTGACTAACTCTTCTGCTTTTAAGAAAATCCTGTGATTTCATTGGGCCTAACCAGATCTCCTAGCATAATCTTCCTATTTCTAGGTCAGCTGATTAAGTAACACTAATTCCATCCATAAAGTCCCTTTACAGCAGGAACTTGATTGGCATTTTTGTTGCATAACCAGTGGGTAGGAAACTTTGAA
Source organism: Eptesicus fuscus (assembly GCF_027574615.1). NCBI lineage: Eukaryota > Metazoa > Chordata > Mammalia > Chiroptera > Vespertilionidae > Eptesicus > Eptesicus fuscus. The sequence continues at coordinate 36,976,391 of NC_072478.1, read as the reverse complement.
GGGCAGCCCATCTATGTTAGTCATTAGCATGAATCTGCAAATTCTCATTTTGGCCTAATTTGCTCAGTACTCACTGTGGTCCCTTACTCTCAGTCCTGCTTATCACTTAGAAGATTTCTTGGCTCCCTCAGGAAGCACTTTCTCTTCTTAGGAAACCCCCTCCTTTGTCAGTGCGGAATTATATGGTGAGCACCTCAAAGACTGGGAGTTAGTAATGGCAGGCTTCCTTCTTGCCCAAAAGTTAACTATAGATTATTTTGCCCGAATGTGTCTTTGGCTAATAAATGGGATTTGGAGAATTAAGATGAGTTTTTTAGTTCAATTCACTATCTAGAAACCAAGGGGGGAAATATGAAAAAAAAATGTATTGCTCTTGAGGATTATTGCTATTGACAAGTTTCACAGTATAGGTGTTAGATGGGCAGTTAGTTAGGTATTAACAAAAGAAAAAGGATCGAACAGAACCAGACCCATCTGATTAAGCCTGGTTAACTTTTCTGTCACTCTGGGGACTAACCACCACCTTTCTGGCAAATGAAGCTAAACATCCTGCCTGGTTGACTAGGAAAGAAAGATAACTGTTACAGCCACCTTGAGGCAGTGGGTTGTGGGGAGAGGATAACTGGCATAGCTCTGCTGGGTTAATGCAGAGAGAGAAAACAGGGAGATGGAATTCCTTTTACTGAGTGTATGCACAATAGAAGCCAAAATGGTGACCATTGGGGATGATAATATCTTGGGAAAGCTTGGGAAGGGAATTGGATGGGGGAGGGCACAAGAAAAAGCCTAAGGAAAGCCCGGAAAGAGATTGGGTTGTTTGAAAGAAAGCCTGCTCTCTCCTGAACCCAAGGAAATATATGGAAGTTAGACAAAGAACCCAGTGTGCCCTCTGGAGCAAGCCCATGCCCTTTCTTCTCTTGGGCATGTACTTTTTGCCTTCTTTTCTCCTAAACTCAAAGGGTCTCACAAGACTTGCAACCAGGTGAGCAGCGAGCAGAGGGAAAGGACTCTTCTTTTGCCTCTGTAACTTCCCTTCTTGATTCCACTCGGCCACTGCCTCACCTGCCTATTCTCTGTCTCTCTGAGCATGTTCCAATGCTTTTCACTCTAATAAATCTTGCCACTAGCACTTAAAACTCCTACCTGAGTGTCCCTGAAATTCTTTTTCCATGACACTGCTGAAGAACCTATTTCCTCAGGTAACACAGACATACTTCCTTTTATTGTGCTTCTCTTTATTGTGCTTCACAGAGGTGTTTTTTTTCCAAATTGAGGGCAAGACCCTTCACCACCAGAAAGATAACTACTCAACTTGCTTTATTGCCATAATTGCTTTATTGCAATACTTACTTGCTTTATTGGAGTGGTCTTGAACTGAACCTACAATATCTCCAAGGTCTATGATACTAAAATCCTCTGCTAGGAATTTGAATGAAATGAAACTGAATGAATTCTATTTAAAATAACAAATTGAAAATGAGAGTTCACAAGAACCCCAGAGCTAAATTTAAAATAGTAAAGGTTATATAAATCTTACATATTTAGCTAACCCTTTAATGAGAAAGACTCCTAACAGCCAAGTCTAAAGAGTTTTTGAGAACATTACAGAGAGAAGCCACATAATCTCTGAGTGTCATAACTGAGAATCCTGGAAAGAGAAAGATTAAGCAGCCAAGATGGATTTAGGCCATGAAGAGCTTTAATTTAAAAAGCACAGAAATTTGATAATACAGCCTATCGGCAAGACTGTTGAGGACACAGGAACTCTCAGTGGGAGTGTAAAGTGACATAGCACTTTGACAATAGCCATAAAAATTACAAAATGCATATACTCTTGCAGCAATTCCACTACTGGAGTTTTTCCTATAGATTTAATTGCACACATGCAAAATAATATGCAAAGTTACTCATTGGAGATTTGTTTGCGTTAGCAAAAATTGGAAACAAATGTTCACCAATGAAGGCCTGGCAAAATAAAATTACGTGCATCCATCCAAAAGTAAAAAATAAAAAAGCGAAGAGCAAAATCACATTCCTTTCATAATTATTATAAGGAGACTTTGGGTACGCTCACTCTCTGTCAGAGCCCTGGAACATAATGAAAAGAGCATTTCTCTCCTGCTTGACTTATTTTATCCCTAATCAGCAGCATACTTCAGATTAGCTTCACAATCTATTGGCCTCTCTCAGCCATGAAAGCCTCTTTTCTCTCTTTGGTATTAGCATAACTCTCCATAGAAAGTGACAGAAAAAAAGCTCCCACTCAAAGGCTATATCCTTTCTTGCATATGGCCCCACTTCAAGGGGTTCATCACATGACTCAAAGGGAAATAAGAGTAAGAGTCTGGAAGCAGAGCAGCTGTTTCCAACACGAGAGGTTCCGAACTGCAGGAAGCCACATTGATTAAGTTCAGGGCAACAGAGAAGACGGAAGTTCAGCCACCATGGAACTGAGTATTGAATTTGAGAACTCTTGAACCCAGAAAGTGGTGGCATTAAACACTAAAATAATTTGGGGGGAGGAAATCAGTTTTATTGTATAACTTCAGTTCTGTAATGTAGATGGTAAAGGTTAAGATGTTTCAAGATTTCAACTTCAAAATCTATCAGCTGGAGTATTAGATTATCTGGTATTAACTTGACACCATTCGCATCCAGCTATGTATATAAATTGTGATCGTTTTCATGAAATCAAGCCTAAAAATTGTGGTCCCTGATTCCTTTCCTCTATTTCATTTAATATTTGTTGTTTCATAAATGTGGCTGAAGGCAATGAGCTTAGGTTTCCTTTTACTCCAGTGAAATATTGAAGGAGGATAAAAATTTCAAAAACATTTTATAATGTTGGCTGCTTGCTTTAGCCTCTGAGGAGGGTTTCAACAATTATGAACCTCAGTTATCAGGCCTAAACAAGATTATATTCCAGTTGTCCAAGGAGTTTTCAGAAACACATCAAGCTCCTATCAGCCATTCCCAAAATACTCAATTCCTGAAATTAATTTAAAAAGCAAAATATTTTCATTTTAATAATGCTGTAATGTTTATGGATTTTGGAGCCCTACAAACAGACCTGGTTCAAACCATGACTCTAGAACTTACTAATTATTTATTTCATGAACAAAGCTATCAAAAACTCAAGGTTTTGGGGGAGAAAAATATTCCTATCATTCAAGCTTGTCATAGAAATTACAGGTAATCTCTCTATCATGTCTAGCAAAGTAGAGAGTAAGAATTTTTAAAAAATGATAGTTTTTATTTGTATTCTCATGTTTCACTTCTGTTATTTTAATTATTCTCAAAATATCCACGTGAGGGTAAAAATTGATAAGATTTATACCTTTAGCTGATGACAAAAAAGGCAACAAAATCATTATAGATATTAGTATTATTGACTGGAGGTACTGTTAGACACCAGAAACATGCTGCCTGATTTTATGTTTAATTCAATTCAGGGCAATTTAGCAACCATAAAAATTTATGTTGAAAAGGTCCATTCATTTTTTGCCTAATATTTAAGGCTAACCCACCACACAATAATGTTCTTATCTACCAAGGTAGTACATATCCTATTTAAGTAAAATATTCACTTCAAGAATTACAAAGATAATCACCTCAAAATATATCAATAAATGGATTTCCTCCAAGTAAATGAACAGAGGACTCACTAGAGTGCTGGCCAACCAAGTTTCAGAGGGTATATATGTGCTGGCACTTAAGGAGACTAGATATAATAGAAGAAATCTCACAGTTGAGGCTTTTGTTTGGTTTTGCAACTTCAGCCGTCATTTCTTTTGATTATGGCCAAGTTAAATTATTACAGAATTATGGAAGGTTGAAACTTAGAGGAATTTAATAGACCATGTAATTCAAGCATCATCATTTTACAGATTAAAAATATAAGTCAATGGCTGGCTAGCATGGCTCAATGGTTGAGCATTAACCTATGAACCAGGAGGTCATGGTTTAATTCTCGGTCAGAGCACATGCTCGATCCCCAGTTGTGGGCTCGATCCCCAATGGGGGATGTGCAGGAAGCAGCAAATCAATGATTCTCTCCCAACATTGGTGTAACTGTCTCTCTCCCCTCCCTTCCTTTCTGAAATCAATAAAAATATATTTTAAAAAAATACAAGGCAAAAGTGAAGTCCAAAGAGGTTAAGTGTGTAAGAGCACACAGCTAATAAAAGGCATATGCCTCAATTACTATTTTTTTACTCAATAAATATCTATTGAGTTTTCATTATGTCCAAGGCACTGTGCTTGGTACTGGGCAGAGACAATATGAAGAGAGTCCTGTGCCCTAAAGGAACCCTTCTCCAGCTCTGAGTTCCTCCTGTTAGGTGCTTCATATCATCTCTGAACCCTTGAGGCACGTGTGTCCAGAAAGTGGAAGGAGCATCCTCAAATTGGATTCCTTAAGAGCAAAGTTCAAAATCTAAAGTTATATACTGAGCTGTGAGAACGAGAGAAAATGAAATAATTTTAGATGTTGCCTGGAGTAATATTTTTAAATACGAAAGTATATGATAGCTTGTGACCCAGAAAAAAAGTATAATTTGCTTAGCCCAGCAGGCTCATTTTAAGTTAAAATTATGTCATGGTCTGATGCTTTTAAATTAAGCTTTTACTACTTATCCATGTAACGTATTTGATTTTTGAAAAGACTATGTAATCAAGTAATTAACAAGAGAACACAAGGATATTTATAAAGTCTCGAGAGACACTTAAAAGGACAAAGTCAACTTTAATTCCTTTCCAATTGGAAGACTTTCCTCCAGTCTTATTCTTAATTTATACTTCTCTCTTTGAGAGAGGAAAAAAATGACTTCTCACTCCTGTACCTCTAGGAAAAAAAAATTCATGAAGCAACACAAACTGGTCATAGTAATAAATACTTGTTGCTCTGAGTCTGGGAAAATACAAGTGTCTATGACTGTACTCTTCACGGACCCAGATGTGTACCACTCTCTTGGGTTATATTGCCATCTCCCAGGTAACTGAATCCTACTTTATTTCGGTCTCAGGCAAACAGAGCAAGTAATTTCCTACTTGGTTCTTCTTTATTATATAAAACACCAAGCATGCCCTTAAAAATATGGGTCATTCATATATTACCCTCACAGCCACTGTTCTCCACATGACTTATAAAATTGAAGGGCACCCCTCAGACTGAAACAGACAGGATGAGGTGGCTGCCTACTTCATGTCACACATCCACACACATTTCCTTTTTATAATGTTGGCCGCTTTCTGATTTCTCCTGAGTGATTTCTATCTGAGCCCCTGCTTAATGTTTAGTCACGAAGACCTGTTTGCATCAAAATTAGGCTCTCAAATGTAACCCTTCATGTCAAAGTTAACAAATATAAGGCAATTTAGGCCTCTCCAAGCGTTCTGAGAGAGGAGATTAAAAAGGTACTATTGATGATGCTAAATCTTTTGGCTTTTATGGCCAGTCCTGTTCTTGTGCCACTTCAGAGTAGATTTAAAGACCTGAAATCCTAAATGCAATCTGTACAAGCTTTGGTTAGGCTCACAGGATCAACTTGTTATTTTCTTGGTGCTTACCACCTGCTCTAGCTAATTTCATGTTCTACCCTTGAAAAACCTGATTTTTCTCACAAATAACTAACACAAAATGTTTCTAAGTTTACAACACTAAGAATGTGATCAGCTATTCAGAAGAGAAACATTTTCTATATTCATGTTTAATGACTAGTTCAGTGTGTGTTCGTTACTCATTATATATTGAGAATTATTTGGGGTTAATTGTACAATATTTTTTTATACAGAGACTTGTGATGATGTAGACCCAGTTCAATACTACTTGATTTTTAATAGCACCCATTATTCCCCCACCCACCCACTTTTTAAGAAAAGACATCTCTACCATGGAGAAAGGTAAAAGGAAAAAGGGAGAGAAACGCCTTTAGCAATGCAATGTAACAGCTCTTCATTGTGCCTCCACCGAGCTCTACGGGGCTTAATGAGGTGGGGCAGCCAACAAGTGATCATGCTCCTGTCCTTACGGAGTTTATGGTCCAGTAATGATGACAGTCATGCAAATAAGCAATTGGAATAGTAAGAATAGAACAGAGTGAAGCAGCAGTGTATCTAAAGGATTGTGGAAAGACAAAAAAAGGGAGGCAGTGATTCTAACTAGCACTACAGGAAATATATTCTTCAGAGGAAGATATTGATAGGGTTTGAATACTGGAAAAGATTTCTGTAGCAAAGGACAACATTTCTGATTGAGGAAACAGCTGGAGCAAATGTGTTGGGAAGAGAATTTTAAAGAGCATTTGGAGAATTGCTATGGAAGAGGGTGAAAGGAAAAGAGTGTGATGTGTGATCATTTGAGGTCTTACGGTATGTTTTGTCTATAATTCACATGCATTTTTTAAAATTTAGAGCAGCCAAGCCCCTCACTTAGTTATTTTTAATCTCATAATGCTAGGACCTCAGGCAGAGTTTCCAAAGATGGCCTGTTTCATCTTGAGCCCACAAGTGCAGAACAATTTGGCACTGGCTGTGAGCTAATTATCTTCTCCTAGAGGCCTGGTGCATGAAATTCGTGCCCTGGTGGGGTTATCCCTCAGCCCAGCCGGCCTGCACCCTCTCGCAGTCGGGACCCCTTGTTCCTTACTACCTGCATGCTCGCTGCTCCTTACCGCTAGGGGTGCTGCTCCTTAGTGTTACTGAGAAGGTGGGAGAGGCTCCTGCCACTGCTGCTTCACTCGCCGGCTGTGAGTGCGGCTTCTGACTGAGCGGCGCTCCTCCTGCGGGAGCGCACTGACCACAAGGGGGCAGCTCCTGAGTTGAGCATCTGCCCCCCAGTGGTCAGTGCGCATCATAGTGACCAGTTGTTCTGGTCGTTCCGCCATAATGGTCGCTTAGGCTTTTATTATATAGACTAGAGGCCCAGTGCATGATTGAATCATGCACGTGTAGGGTCCCCTACACACTTTTGCTTTCGATCACGGGGGAGCTGGGTGCCTGTCCGCTGGTGCACCAGGCCTTTCAGAAGCCTCTGCCCTGCTGGAGGCTTCTGAAAGGCCTGGTGCCTGAGCAGACAGGCACCCAGCTCCCCCGCTTTTGATGGTCCACGGTGGGACGTGAGCTCGCTGCCCCAGAGGCCCCTTCTGTGCCGTAGCACAGCCATGGCACAGATGCTGAGTTCGAGTGGCCAGCGCACAAGCTCAGCGTCCTGCCAGCCCAATCGGCCACCCCGACTATCCTGAGTCCCGCCCCCCCCCCCCGCGCCTCCTGGCCAATCGCGGGCATAGCGAAAGTACGGTCAATTTGCATATTTGTCTATTATTAGGTAGGATTATAATCCAACCTCTATAGTAAAGGATCTAGAATAGCCCAAGCGAGAGGCTATAGTTAAGATAGACACTGCCTTTGAAAAAAAGAATTTCCTTTCTTGCCCTTTAAAAAGTGTCAGCCTTTTCTTTTTAAAGAATCCCTGTGCATTCATAATCAGAGTTTGTATTCTACAATCTTCTGTACCATACATGTTGGGAAGCCATTGGCATAACCAACTGCCCTCACCTTTTACTTAATCTCCTTCAGTTTGTTTGTGGATGTTGGAAAGGTTCTCCTCTCTCCTGATATGTTCAACTGTGATATTACTTCTCTACTTGGAAGAAATTAACCTGAGTTAATTTCTGAGAGGGTTTCTGGTCTGGAATACAGTCTCTCTGAGATAATTCAATCATCTAAAACAGGGCTCAGCAAATGTTTTCACTAAAAGGCTAGAGAGTAAATATTGTGAGTTTCCTGGACCAAATGTGCTCTGTTACAACTACTCAGCTCAGATGCTGTAACCTGAATGGAGCCATGGACCATGTGAAATTAATGCACATGGCTGTGTTCCAATTAAACTTTAGTTATGGACATTAAAATGTGAATTTCATACAACATTCACATGTCATGAAATATTATTTATCTCTTTATTTTTTTCAACCACTGAAAAATGTAAAAACAGTTCTCAATTTGTGGGTCATAGGAACAGGATTTGGCACACAGACTAGGTTTGCCAAAAACTGGTCTAAAATGTTGACAAGTTGGAGCTGGTGCTTCTATAGTATTCTGTATTTTTCTAGATAGTATATCTGTGAGCATATCCTTTTTTCTCTGCCATTGTATGCTCATCTGGTTACTGCTATTAAGTATTCCATCTCTGTTACTTGACCTATTATTGTCATTATCTTATTATCTACTGTATAGTTTATATGCATTTCCTTATTTAATCTTGACAGCTATCCTATGTGGTACAGATAAGAACATCAACACAGAACAGTTAATAACATAGTATTGAATATTTGAAGTTTGCTAAGAGAGTAGATATTAAGTGTTCTTATCACTAAAGAAAACAAAACAAAATACAGTAAAAACATGAGGTGATGGATGTATTAATTAGCTTGATTATGGTAGCTTTTACAATAGATACATGTGTTAAATTATCATACTTTTTTTGTCAATTTCACCTCAATACAACTTGTGGGAAAAGAGTACCAACACAGAGGGTTAAGGAATGTGCCCAAGATTACACAATTCTTAAGTGGTAGATGCAGGATTCAAATCTATTGGAGTATTGTATACCAGTTCTCTTGGGAAAAAAATATGGCTTCTGTATCTTCTCCCAATAATTTTAATTATTTCCCAGGTTTTCTCTCAAAGATAGGTATCTATGGTTACTTTTTTATTCTTATTTTCACCACTTACATGGATTGTTAAAGCTGAATTCTGATAATTCTTATCTAATTCTATTTTCCCATTATAACTATGTGTTGACTTTTAAATCATTAAAATATGTAGGATTAAAAAATAAAGTAGCATACTCTAATTTTATTAGTTCAAAATGTAAAAGCTACATTAATTAAATTGTATTAATAACAATATAATGGCAAATATTTTTAGTGAGGCTCAGGAAAGAGTCTTTGCCTTTGTTTTAATTTCTTAATTTTCAATATCCCTATGAAATGAATAGTATTATTATCTACATTTTATAGATTAAAAACTGACTCACAGTGAAGCTACACAGCTTACCTAATATTCCACAGGTAAAGTGATAGAGCCAGAATTTGAACACAGGCAATCTGACTCCAAACCTACATTTTATTAAGCTAATAAGATAAAATAATAAAAATACATAATGATAGAAGGAAGGAAGGAAGGAAGGAAGGAAGGAAGGAAGGAAGGAAGGAAGGAAGGAAGGAAGAAAGGAAGGAAGGAAGGAAGGAAGGTGATTTGAAAGCTTTAAAAGTTGTACTGGAGAAAAAAGTTTGTTGGGATTTAAAAAAATCTAAATCATAAGTTTTTTAACCAACTATGTAAATTTAGGCAAGTCACTTTAGCTTCTTTTATCTTCTTTGTTTCCCTTTTCATCTGTAAATTGAGTCCTTGAGTCAAGATGATCTCCATGAGATTTTCTAGCTCTGTAATTCCATGATCCTATTCTTAAAAAGCCTCCCTCTTTTCTTCTCATCTTTAGTGACAGAAAAGCACTTCAGAGACCTCAAACTTCATTATATAAGCCCTCTTTGATTATTTAAAATCTGTTCTATTTAAGTACAATCAAAGATTGTCAAAACAGATATTTTATGTCTAGCATGGATTGAAATGCTTGATTCCCTATAGAATGCAAAGGTTACAAAATTAGTTGAGACAAGGATTTCAGATGAGTAACTGCATTTCACTGCAGAATTATAATCAGCCATGGCCAGGCTCTGTCACAGTAGACTCACAAATAGAATGAAAGAAGCCTGAGTTTGTAGACACAGAAAATGTTTCCACCTTATTGACAGGATTTTTAGCCTCATTCCCATCTCAGCAGCATCTCTTCTGTTTGAAGAGACCTTTGGGTACCCTTTCTCCAGTTTCTGAATGGAGGCTTGCCTTCTGCCAATATAGCTCATGAAGGGTAATGGCAGGCAATCAAGCAGAATTAATCAATTGTTAATGCCTGGTAAATGAAACCTGACTCAGGTTGTTCTCTTTTCTGCTGAAAGAGTAAACTGTGCTCTTGAAGTCTCTGGGATTCTTCATAATATTCTTGCTCTTATTATTTCACTTTCTTCTGAAAATATCAGACTTTGCTGATTTAATAGATGGACAAAAGAATGCCTGTGATATGTTTTATATCACTTTATTCAATATGAATTAAAAAGAAAATAGTGAAGGATATACCAAACCAATTTATTAAGGTAAATGATGTTTAATACTTAAAATATGTACTGAATGGCCAGATTATTATGATCTCTGAACGCATAATAATCTGGCCACTCAGTGTATATCCTATATAATAAAAGGCTAATATGCAAATTGTCCCCTCGACCAGGAGTTCCACCAGCAGGCAGGCGGGCCAACCGCCCATGTCCCCTCCCCCTGGCCAGGCTGGCCGGACCCCACCCATGCATGAATTCATGCACCGGGCCTCTAATACACACACACACACACACACACACACTGAGTGGCCAGATTATTATGCATTCAGAGATCATAATAATCTGGCCACTCTGTGTATATATAAAAGTGTATCTATATGATAAATTCTGAACAATGTCCTGTAAGTAACAAATTATAATTTAATATAGTAAAATTGCCATCTTATGTTGGTATAATACATTACAGTTTTTAAACCACTATTATGAATACCATTGTATTCCTTAGAGCAAATTTGTGGATTTATTATTATTCCAATATCATAGCTGAGAAGAGTGGCATTCAGAGTCATTATTGCAAGAACACCTGACTATTAGGCTTTAGGACAAGAAACTGAATGTAACAAACGATTTGGATGACATGTCCAAACCTTTCTATTAGTGTTCTTTCCATTAGGCCACAGCTGCCTCAGAGGGAAAGTAACTCTGGGACACCCGGACCTTTTGAGCCTCCTGTGTCTTTCAGATTTACTATGTCCAATTTACCTCAGAGTGACTCTGAGGCATTTACATGTCTCTTTTCATGCTTCAATATACTGTTTATGTCTTGAAGAGAAACAATGGGATAAATCATTCAATTTCACAAAATTTAAGCTCTCAGAAGAAACAAATTTTGTGTGAGAAGGGGGAGATAAAGGACAAAGGGAGGGGACATAGTAACATGACAATCAACATTTGGTAGACAGAAACATGGAATCCATCACCAGATAGATAATAACCCAGCTAGACAGATAAAGCATAAGCAGATAGTCTGTAGAATATTGACTGACAGGTTTATTCTGTATCATTATTTAAGGTGGCTAAAATAAATTGAGGTCATAATTTAGATCACTTAAGTCCATTGTACAAGAATAGCAACCTTAGAATTTCTTAAGGAGATGGAGTTTATTTCATTAAATTATTTTATGGGGCAAATCCTTAAAAGAAAGAAACCAATGGAATTTAATATACATAAAATAAAGGTGATACTATAAGGAATAGTGAAATAAAGGATAAGCTTAAAATTAATGTGTTTAGTGGAAATTTTGTAAAGGAATTTAGACTGGATTTTTTTCAGATAAAATACAGTTTACTCAGTTAAATTTGAATTTTAGATAAACAAATAATTTTTAGTATAACTTTGTTCTTAATATTGTGCCCTGTCTTTTTATTTGCTGAATACAGCTATCCTGATTTGGGCCAATATAGCTAAATAGAGCTAGTAGACTATGCCAACCCTTGCAGCGAGGGAGCTGGGGCAGTACTTTCTCCCCACTTGGAAAGGCCTTTATTGATGGTTTTGTGTTGGTGCCTTGTAAAATACTCTTAACCTGGTCAATTCCATGAAGTCTGACAAATATGAAAGTTTAGTTTGGTATCTGGTCTTAATGTGTTCCTCGTAATTGAACAGAAGAAAATTAGAAAAAAATTTGAGCCCCACCTAAACAATGGGGTTTATATTTATTATATTGCCTTTAATTCTTATAACACACCTACCTATATGAAAGGTATTTCTAAGCCATTCTACAGATGAGGAAAATGAGGTTCAAAGAGAAAAATTGGTTCCCCAAAGTGTGAAACAGGGATGTAGATAGATTTGTATGTATATTCCTCTCATTTGGCTTCCATTAGAAATTTAGGGGGTATTGAGATATTCTGGCCAAAGACAAACCCAGCTAAATATGCTCAGAGCCAAAGAAACACAATTCTGGGTAAGAGGCTGTGGTGTCTGCCCAGTCCCCAAAGGGACTCTTATTTCTTGAATCATAATCTGTGGCCATATGCACAGTGCCAGGAGAGCCTCAGATCTCCAGAGCTAGAAGAGATATCTACTCACTCTTATATGCACGTGCTTTTCTTAATAAGAAGAAATGGTTCATCCATTGTCAGGCAGCTTGAAAATACATTGGCATTGGAAACATTTGCATCCAATATGACCATTTTAGCTGACTAAATCAATGTGCCAGTGGGTTCATGATCATTCTTTTAAATCTTTTTAACTAAAAACACTTTTTACTCTCACTCTTGAAAAAGGGTTTGTATTTATTTTTGTTGGAAATGCATAAAAACAAGTAATCTCCAAGCTTTACTAGAAAAGACACAGGTTATTTTGTTTGTTTTTGTCACTTGGTCATAACTGCATAGTATATAACTTTCAGCCAAAGATATTACAGTCAGATATAGAAAGGGAAAATGTTGTGCTTTAGTAGTTATATTGGTTAATATATTTAGCTGCTGAGCCACTGACACGTAAATTAAATGGCCAGTGAAATACTTACTGGCCACAAACAAGCAGATTCACAAAAAAACTACCAGTTAACCAAGAGCATTATTCTTTATTTAAAAAACAAATAGGTGGAAACAGAGGTTGGCTTCCCTTTGTGTTAGCAGTTGAAACTGTAGGCATGACACAGAGGCCATTCTGCGAACTTTGGAAGGTGGCTCACTCTCAAAACCATGGATTCCCTCATCAGCCACATTTCCTAACCCTACCCAGCATCTTCATTTACTCTTAACATGCCAGTGACTCTGTGGGACTTCTTGCTCATTCTAGGTTGACATTAATTCATTTTTGTTCAAAGAGCAAGTTATTAAACTCATGGTACATATTCATCAATATTGTAGTTTCCTGTGCATGTTACAATTCCCTGATTAAAATTTTAACACCTCTAGCACTTTAAGATATTTTCTTGAATGAATTAAGCAACCTAATAATTGAGTTATCAAAAGTCTCCGATGTGTAAGTGAAAACATTGTGGAAAACTACCACAAATAGGCAAGAAAGGGGAGAAATGTGGAAGGGCAGACTGGAAACAAAATATTCAACAAGGTTAACATAGATGTAGTGTTGTGTGTGGGTATGTTTTTAATCTGGGTAATGAAATATCAAAGCAAGCCATTTAGTAAACCTTGTTCATTAGTTTAAAACTTAACTAATCTTTGGCATTCATTCACTTATGTTTTTCATGGGCATTTCTACTCAATTATATAGATGTCTTTATAGCTAAAAATTATAGTCTGTCATTATGGCTCTCAGGACAGGTCTATGGAAAATGTAGTCCTATTTCGGTGTCTTTACCCATTTATCTGTTTACTCGTGCTTATAGTGTGATATCCAAAGGCACAAAGAAAATAATAAGCAGGGCCTTGGCCAGTGTGGCTCACTTGGTTGGAGCATCTTCCTGTACATTGAGAGTTTGTGGGTTTGATTCCCGGTCAGGGCATGTCCCCAGGTTGTGGGTATGATCCGCAGTCAAGTCGTGTACAGGAAGCAACCAATGGATGTTTTGTTTTGTCTTTAATATATTTTTATTGATTTCTCATGCCCCACACTGGGGATGGAGCCCACAAACTGGGCCTGTGACCGGGAATCGAACCATGACCTCCTGGCTCATAGGTTGATACTCAACCACTGAACCACGCCAGCCGGGCCAGATTGATGTTTTGATGTCTCTCTCTCTCTCTCAAAATCAAGAAAAATATGTCCTAATATTAGGATTAAAAAGTGTTTAATGAAAAAGAGAAAGCACTAAGCAGGAATTGTTACCAGAATAACCAAAATATAAAAATGCTCAGCTGTTTCATGCAGAATGTTTCACGGTTCTGACAAAGGAGCTGAACGTCTCATTCACTTCCTTTTACCTTCTCAAATTAATTCTGCTATAAGCCTTCCATCCACCCATTTTCCATCTGCTCATGTTCCACATTTTAAAATTCATCAGCCCAATGAATTCTCTTCTGAGCCTACTTGTTTAGTACAACTAAACAAAAAGTCATCTTTTCTATAACTTAGCTAGATACTTAAAAAACACTGACCCAACACTTTCAGAGCATATTAGAGTAAAGGGGTTGGGTGGGGAGTCTATTGCTGGCATCCTATTTTCTCCATCCGTTTGTCTCTAGGCCAGCTAGAGATGCAAGTGGTCAACAGGTAGTCTGTCCCCTCTCAGGCTCCACATGCTCCTTGCCATATGTCAGAGTTAGATATTATATCCTTGCTTAGGTTTCATCCAAGAGATTACTTGTGAGTAATCGAACTCAAAGTCCACCTTAGGCACTTGGTTAATACTCAAAATAATTAGACCACTCTGTTTACAAAATAAGCCTGTGGAGATGACACTTCATTGAGCAACTAATCCTCCTCACGCAGGGAATTCAGGGGAGTTTGTCATGCCTCTGTTCTCATGAACCCACTGCTGAATCCACCATCTCCCAGCCTCTGCAGCAAACCACCTGTGTTCTCTCATTAGGATGGATGGACCATGCAGGATCCCATCCTCTGCAGTCTCTTCCGACTCTGTCTGGTATGGTCCTGCAACATCAGTGCCACCTGAGCCTAACCTCAGATTGCACCCAGGGCCAACTAAATCAGAATCTTCATTTTAGCTACTTCCCCCAAGTGATTCATATGCACATAGTGTGAGAAGCATTGCTCTAGTCTGCTCAGGAGCTTTGTTCTGCTATCTGATTTTTTTTTTCTCTCCAAGGGAATAGACACACAGAGATGAGATTCTGGCAACATATTTCTTAGCTGTAAAACCAAGAATGCAACTGACCTATCTGATTATTTTTAATTGTTTTTATTTTTTTTATTTTTTATTTTATTTTTTATTTTTTTATTGTAATTGTCACATATATCTTTTTTTTTTTTTTTTTTTTTTTATTTTTTTTTTTTAAATTTCTTTATTGATTAAGGTGTCACATATTTGTCCTCATCCCCCCATTCCCATCCCACCCCTCTCCCCACGCATGCCCCAATCCCCTGTTGAACTTAACTGTTGGATAGGCTTATATGCATGCATACAGGTCCTTTGGTTGAACTCTCCCCCTCCCCCCACCCTCCCCCTACCCTCCCCTATCCTCCCTCTGAGCCCCGATAGTCCGATCGATGCCTCCTTGCTTCTGGTTCTGTTCTTGTTCCTCAGTCTATGTTGTTCATCATTTCCTCTAGATGAACGAGATCATATGTCACTAGATATATACTAATAAGAACTGAATGTGAGACGAGCAATAATATTTATGCTGACAGGCAAATGAATCAATCTGTAGCGAGCTTCCCCCTGGACCAACAGTTCTTTTGAGACCCAATTTCGATGTCCAGTAGTTCCTTATGTGTACATGTCAGCACTGACCCCTCAGCTCTGGATGGTGGACAAATGGTGGTAACGGAGGTCTGACTCCCTCTGGTTTGGTCTCGGCCGAACCCAGGGGCACGGCGTCACCCGGACTAAGGGGCACGTGGCCTCACCCATACCCAAGGGGCGCGTGGTCTCACCCGGGCCTGGGACCCAGCCTCACCCGGATGGATCCAGGAGCGCACGGCCTCACACGGACTCAGGATCTGGCTTCACCCGGACCCAGGGACGCTTGGCCTCTCCAGACCCAGGGCCACTTGGTCTCACACGGGCCTAGGTGCACGAGGCCTCATCCGGATCCAGGGACGCATGGTCTCACCCGGACCCAGGGACGCTTGGCCTCTCCCAGACCCAGGGCCACTTGGGCTCACCCGGGCCTAGGTGCACGAGGCCTCACCCGGATCCTGGGACACATGGTCTCACCCGGACCCAGGGATGCTTGGCCTCTCCCAGACCCAGGACCACTTGGGCTCACCCGGGCCTAGGTGCACGAGGCCTCACCCGGATCCAGGGACACATGGTCTCACCCGGACCCAGGGACGCTTGGCCTCTCCCCGACCCAGGGCCACTTGGGCTCACCCGAGCCTAGGTGCACGAGGCCTCACCCGTATCCAGGGACACATGGTCTCACCCGGACCCAGGGACGCTTGGCCTCTCCCCGACCCAGGGCCACTTGGGCTCACCCGGGCCTAGGTGCACGAGGCCTCACCCGGATCCAGGGACACATGGTCTCACCCGGATCCAGGGATGCTTGGCCTCTCCCAGACCCAGGGCCACTTGGGCTCACCCGGGCCTAGGTGCACGAGGCCTCATCCGGATCCAGGGATGCATGGGCTCACCCGGACCCAGGGACGCTTGGCCTCTCCCAGACCCAGGGCCACTTGGGCTCACCCGGGCCTAGGTGCACGAGGCCTCATCCGGATCCAGGGACGCATGGTCTCACCCGGACCCAGGGACGCTTGGCCTCTCCCAGACCCAGGGCCACTTGGGCTCACCCGGGCCTAGGTGCACAAGGCCTCACCCGGATCCAGGGACACATGGTCTCACCCGGACCCAGGGATGCTTGGCCTCTTTCAGACCCAGGGCCACTTGGGCTCACCAGGGCCTAGGTGCACGAGGCCTCATCCGGATCCAGGGACGCATGGTCTCACCCGGACCCAGGGACGCTTGGCCTCTCCCAGACCCAGGGGTACGTGGCCTCACCCGGGCCTAGGTGCACGAGGCCTCACCCGGATCCAGGGATACATGGTCTCACCCGGACCCAGGGACGCTTGGGCTCTCCCAGACCCAGGGCCACTTGGGCTCACCCGGGCCTAGGTGCACGCGGCCTCACCCGGATCCAGGGACACATGGTCTCGCCTGGACCCAGGGGTGTGTGGGCTCTCCCAGACCCAGGGGCGCTTGGCCTCGCCCGGGCACGGGATCCAGCGTCATCCGGGTCCAGGGGCACTTGGCCTCACCCGGACCCGGAGTCCGGCCTCACCTGGACCCAGGGGCATGTGGCCTCACCTAGACCCAGGGACTTGAGGCCTCACTTATACCCAGAGGCGTGTGACCACACCCAAGCCCAAAGGCGCGCAACCCCGCCCGCACCCGGGTCTCAGCGGAGCCCCGTCTTCCCGATCCCAATTCCTGCCGGTCAATCCCCCCTCAGCAATTCCCCTGGCCATCCTTCCAGAGCTCCAGTATGGCTGCTGCAGAACTCGTCGGGCGGCGGCTCGGCGAAGCTCCGGTGCACCCGGTGCATGGCGGTGGGCCAGTCTGGCGTCGCTGCGTCGGCCCTTGGGTCTGCATCGGTGGCCGGTCGCCGAGCATGCGCACCTGGCCGCTTCCGGGGCGTTGAGATTCTTGACGGACTCAGAGGTCAGCAAGCACGGAGTCTCCCACCCCATGTCTCATAGGGGCTCGTCTGTCCGTGCTTGGCTGCCAGTGGAGCCGTCCCCTCATCCGGAGACCGCCGGGGGAACTGCGCCGAGCACGTTCCAGGCCGCTGTTGTATCGCCTGAGCCATAGTTCTTTTGTGTCGCCTGATCCGTAGTTCTTAACGTGTGGTCTTTGGGTCACCGGCATCAGCATCATCCCACATACCCCTCTTTTATTCTAGTTGTAGAGCATCTACTCAGCCAGCCCTATGGTGGTCTTGGATGGTGTCTGCTCTGCTCTCTTGTCGTAGTCTCAAAGTTGTTGTGGTAGGCAACAATCAGGCTTCCGCCCCATGCCTCCATCCTGGTCCTCCTTTGTATAGTTAAGTCTTGATTGTTGTTGGTGTCACTGGGGGGGCTCTCTTTGTCTATAAAGGAAGAGTTGCTGTGCAGGAGACACGTTCATGGGCCGGGTCTTGGTGCAGCAAAGCTTCGGCGCTCACTGAATATTCCCTTTGAATGTGTCCCTTATGCACGTGGTTGAAATCTGGTGTCATCTCCCACAGACCACTAGATGCCCTCGTTTCTGGGTCTCCAATGGGGTGTAGATCAGCTACTGCCTTAGGCACTCAGCAAGGATTACAGCAAAAACTGTAGTTTCTTCCTCCTGTCTGAGTGGCCCTGGAGCAGTCCGACTAGAACAGCAGATCATCTGGTCCGCTGCCAGAGGGCAGGCCACCCACATGCATGCATAAGCCGTTGCTTGGGGCGCAGGTGTGCCTGCAAGACTTGCGGGGCAGGTCTTCAAAACGTGCGGGGCGGGTCCCAGGGCGGGGCGGGGTCTCAGGGCGCCAACAGGCCATGGTGCGGCGAGCCACGATGGCTGTGAGTCTGGTCCTTCTGCCTTCCATGTATCTAAGTCCCCTCGTTCCGCACTCCAGCGCAGCAAACACTGATTGCTGGGCGCACCTCAGCAAGAGTCCCGCCTCTCCCCGCAGGCATCTGGGTCTCCCGGGGTTCGCCAGAAGATGGGTTTCAGAGTGATGGAGAGCTAATCTCCCTTAGGTTTGGAACAAAAGCCCCTTTCCCCCGCCACCAGCCAGACCCACGCATCTCCACACCTCATCCCCTCCGATTTCGCTGGGTGCGAGGCAACAGAACAGCCTTTAACCTCCGCCGCCATCTTTTCATTTCAGTCAACTCTACTGAAGTCTAGCGCCGCCGGGAGGTGCACGGAAAGGGTGCCTGGGCCTCCGTCTGGTGCGCGGTGCGCGCTTCCCGCGGAACCAGGCGCGCGAGGGCCGCGCGGCTGGGACGGGCGCTGGGCGGCCGCCGAGCTCCAGGCACCGCCATCGCCGCGTTCCGGACGTCGCCGCCGTGGCGTCCCCCCAATTTATACTTCTTAATCCCTTGAATTCAGTCAACTCTACTGAAGTCTAGCGCTGCTGGGAGGTGCACGGAGAGGGCGCCCGGGCCTCCGTCTGGCGTGCGGGATGCGCGACCCAAGGCACCAGGCGCGCGGGGGCTGCGCGGCGGGGACGGGTGCTGGGAGGCCGCTGGGCTCCGGGCGCCTCCGCTGCGGCGGCGTCCCCAGCGTCCTGGGCCGGGCGGCCTGCGGGGGCGGTGGAGTTGCGAAAGTGAGTGAGTTTCCCAGGGTTTCGTCCGGAATGGGGTTCAGTGCAATCGGAGCGGGCGCTCAGCGCACTCCGGAGCCTTTATCTCCTTCCTGCCAGTGAACGCCGGCCAGGTCATCAGCCGCCCCCTCCTCTCCGGTTCCATCCTCCCCGCAGGCGCGCGTGCTCGTGTCTCCGCCCGTTTCTCCATACCTCAGGCTTTTACGGCTTCCCCGACTGTCCCCGTGGCCTTCTCCTTCCCCCCAGCCGTGGGCATTTCAGTCCACCAACTTTCCTGTGGTTCTGGACGATGTCCGTTCTGACCTCTAGTTGTATCCTTGAAATTGTTGTGCCCGGCTGCAGGCTAGGTGTTTAACCTATGCCGCCATCTTGGTTTCTCCCCTATTTTTAATTGTTTTTAATAAAACAGTCAGTACAATGAAATTTATATAGGGGAAACTTGGAAAAACTAGAGGTAAACACTATAGAAAAATATTTTTATTTTTACATTTACTAAAACCTATGCATCAAAGGATTGAGTGAGTGAATAATACCGATTCTTAAATATAGGATTAGGGTCCATTGCTTTGTGCTGTCCATTGAGTTTCTATGCACCTGTAGAAATGAATGTTTTCTTCAAAGAATTTAATCATATATGGATTTTCAATGCACTTTAAATCATCTATAATTCCTTTTTTTAAATCATTATTGTTGCAAGTATTACATTTGTCTCCTTTTTCCCCCATTGACCTCTTCTAACCTGTCCCTGCCTCCTGCACCAGGCCTTCACCATCCTATTATCTGTATCCATGGGTTATGCATATATTCATACAAGGTCTTTGGTTGACCTCTTCCCACCGCCCACCCCCAACCTCCTCTGCCTTCCATCAACTATCATTTCTTTCTGGGTTTCACCCTTAAGTGGTTAAGATGATGTTCTTTTGTGTTTTGTTTTAAATTCAATCTCACACACATAATAAAAACATATAATTCCTTACAAGAACTATACGTTGTCACATTATTATTTCATTCTTACAACTCTATAGCACAATCCTCATTTTCCAGGAAACAGGCTAAAGGCTCTGAGAAGTCCCATGACCAATCCAAGGTCATAAAGCCAATAAATAAATTGCATACACTGTACTTAAATCCGGTGTTGTTGATTCTAACTCAATGTATAAATGGATTGTTTCCGACCAAGTCAGAGAATCTGCTAAAACAAAAACTTTTTTATAAGGATCTGTATTTTACAGATTGGTGCTTTTAGTCTACAAAGAGAACAATAAACACAGAAATAATATTCAACTCCTGAGAACTTGTACCTGGCATTTCCGTTGCAGTTTATTTGATGGCGAGGTGCTTTATGCCTGAGCATGAGTGGGTGCTTTCAGGTAGAAGCGAGGGCATGGAGAGTTAGCCCTGTTAATAATTCCTTGAAGCTACTGAACTTTTCATGTTATGATCCCTCCAATTTTATGCATGTTAATGCTAAGATAATTTTTGACTGCATTTGGGGGGAAATAGTTTTAGCACTTGGCAGATTGCAGAGCGTGTCGGTTTTCATGTTCTCCTCTGGGCTGGGGAAAAGCCCTGAGGAAAACAGGAAGTGTGGGGCAGTGTCAGGATCATCCATATTCATTGCCTGGCTGCCTCTCAAAAGGCAGAAAAAGTAGGATTTGACAGCCAGAAACAAGCTGTAAGTTTATTTAGAGAAGCTGGTGAGATGGCATGTCCTAACTATCCTCCTTTAAATCACCATCATAGATGCTATAGAGAGTAAATGGCAAATGTGTTCCTAGAAATATAGACCTTGCAATGCTGTTTCCTAGAGCGCTTTCTTTTTATTCACCTGGCTTTAAGAATTACTTCCAAAATTTCACAATTTGATTAAAAATTAATACGACACCTGTAGTCCATCAAAGGGGAAAACCCCATAAATATTGCATTTGGAAAACTATCTAAGGAATAACTAATAAGTTTAGGTTTGTGGTAAATTATTAACAACTAGGTAGCATATGTAATTCTGTTACTTTGCCAGTTGGAATGTTCCTATTTTAATGAATTTGGCAATAGATTCCTTTCTATACTCCAAAGTGAGAAATCAGAAGCTATGGTAGTAAAGTGCAGATATTTTTTTTAAATGATTTTCAGCATCTACCATCATTCGAAAAGAAATAACTTTTAAAATGTATTAGAATTTTTGGTCTTAGTATGAATGATGTGCTGTGCTTTTGATTGTGACAGACACTGTGACGGACACTGCGTGTTTCACACGCAGCATTATCCTGACAGTGACCTTGGGAGGTAGGTTTTATCCCACTTTACCTGAGCAAGGTGATGTGTGCAGCAGGTGGTGGTGCTGACTAGAAAGACCAGACTCAGAAGAAAGGGCCATGTGTGTAGCCATTATACCACTCACTTTGTACCACAAAGCCTCAGACTATTTGAGAAGGGGGTGAAATCACCATCATTGGTATGGCTTGGGCCTCCGCTTGGGAACTTCACCTTCTGGACAACACAGAAATTTCCCCTTTCCTAAATACTCTGCCCATAATGTTTATAGGGAGATTCTTTCTCATACATATATCATTCTAAATACACTTCTTTGAGATATTAGCACTTGTTAGAATGCTTTTGTCAAGAAGATAAGAGATAACAAGTACTGGCGAGGATGTGGAGAAAAGGGAACCTTGTGCACTGTTGGTGGGAATGTACATTGGTACAGCTATTATAAAAAGCAGTATAGAATTTACTCAAAAAACAAAAATAGAACCATGATACGATCCAGCAATTCCACTTCTGGGAATATGTCTGAAGGATGTGAAATCAGTATCTCATAGGAATATATGCACCCCATGTTACTTATAGCATTATTCAAAATAGCTTAGCCACGGGAACAACATAAGTGTGCATCAGTGGATGAATGGACAGAGAAAATGTGAATATTATGAATATTATTCATCCATAGAAATGAAGGAAATTCTACCATATGTACAACATAGATGGACCGTGAGGGCATTATGCTAAGTGATATAAACCAGACAAAGACCAATACTACTGTTCGGTATCATTTTTATATGAAATCTAAAACAAAAAAGTTAAACTCATAGAAGCTCATTCTACTCAGAGAGTAGAATAGTGGTTGCCAGGGGCTGCTGGGAGGTGGGAGAATTAGAAACAAGTGGTGGCTAATGGGTACAAACTTTTAGTTATACAATGAATAAATTATAAGGATTTTATGTACAGCGTGGTGACTATGGTTAATAATACTGTTGTCTTTTGAAATTTGCTAAGAAAGTAAATCTTAAGCAAGTATTCTCACCGCACCCCCCAAAAAAATTATATGTGCTGATGGATGTGTTAACTTGATTAGGGTGATCATTGCAGAATGTATACGTACATATATCAAATCATCACATTACGCATCAAATTGTGCATACAATTTTATTTTTTAATTATATGTCAAAATTTGTGGATGGAGGGTGGTTGGGAAAATGTACTTCTAGTAAGAGAGCTCTTTGTCTCTTAGATCTTAGATCCCAGCACTAGTACCATTGCCTCCCAGCTACATGCAGGGCTCTCTCCCACACGTTTTACTGTGTCACGTGCTCCTTCCCATGAAAGATTGGTGCACTACTTGAATCCAGGTGAACTTTCCTTCTGAGAGTACCCATGATGCTAGTGAGATCCTCCAGCTACTCTCTTCCTAAAAAGACATCTTTCTTAAAATATTTACTTATATATGCCTGTGTCCTGTGTATCTGCTCAAGGGCAGGACCTTTTATGCCCTCTAAAAGCAAACCTAATTTTCTGTGCAAGCATCAATTGTGCATATCTTCTCTCTTCTCAATTCCCTGTTCACAATGTGGCATCACAAGGGTAGCTTGAATCAGCCCTGCTGGAAGTATTTACATTATGGAAATTGACACACCCTACAACTCAGAATGCATTATTTTCCCAAGATCCAGTATACCACTGCCTAGAGGTTGTCACCTCTGTTATTCAGTATACTCTATTCTTATTCTGTGATGAGCTAGGGCCAGGATATGGTTATATGGCTGAAGTGGTTTGGAATATTTATATTTATTATTAATAGAATTAGTATTAGTATAAAAAAGGTAGACTGTGTACCAGACTGGCATGGCTCAGTGGGTGAGCGATGACCTATGAACCAGGAGGTCACAGTTTGATTCCAGGTCAGGGCACATGGCCAGGCTGCAGGCTCAATCCCCAGTGTGGGGCATGCAGGAGGCAGCCAATCAATGATTCTCTCCCAACATTGATGTTGCTATCTCTCTCTCCCTCTCCCTTCCTCTCTGAAATCAATAAAAATATATATATTTTTTAAAAAAGGTAGACTGTGTAAAAGGTGGAAAGAGAATGATATGAGTTAAAAATTCATTTTTATTCTTTGAATTGCTATTTTCAAACAAACTTGAAAGAGTAATTTAACCTGCCCCACATCAGTAAAATAGAAAGTGTAAAACTTACCATAGCTACCTCAGAGAATGGTCTTATGGTTTAAATGTGCTAGCATTTGTGAAAACATTTTGAAAGTAAAATTCTAAATGTCAAATTTCTTTTCTTCATATGGTACTTAGACATTTTCAAGGATTTCACGTCTCTTATTTTTTAATCACGAATTTGTCATATGCTATTACTACTGCCATTTCACATACTGTCAGGAAGAGGCATGCTCTTCTAATTCCTAGTACTTTTCCTTGGGGGATATGTGCTCATTGGTAACATAGCCATTCATTCCTCCACTGGTGGTTCTTGCCCTTTTTTAAAAATCATGTTCCTCATACCAATATGAGTTGGTGTCCTGGAAAGAAAAGTGAAGTGTATGAAATCATCCCAAGGAATGTATAATATGTTGCTTCAAATTCACATTTTCTTTGGACTTATTTTAATATTAAAGAAAACTAGGTGATAGTTTATATAGGCAGCATATCTATCAGCTGAAGCTCATGCTTTTAAAAATAATCAAATTCAGTATGCAATGTATACAAAGGTTTTAAGGTATTTAGATTTAAAAAATATAAATTGTCTTCAAAGATATAAAGTATAGTTGGGATTAATTTCAAGAGAGTTCAGACTAAGAGTTAATAGAGACTATATATTAGAAATTAAAGTAAAAATATGTTTTTTTATGGAGAAAAGTTTAGAAATAATATGGTAAAAATCTCAGTCAGAAACAAACACACAAATTAAATGGATTAAATTTAGCTCATTTTTCTAAGGAAACATTTCACATCATTTAAAAGAAGCACATTTTAATGTAATAATTAACTTCCTATTGATTTTTCTTGGTGATACTACACATTTAACCTCAAATTATGTAACTTCTTTTAAAAATATCTCTGATTTTGATATTCAAAATGTTGACTTTCTGCATTCTTTCGGTCTCAAATGATTGAACTAATGTTTTAACCCCACCTATGCTCATGACACCATGGCAGGCCCAGTGAGAAATAAAAAAAGTTAAATAAAGGAGAAACATTTCTGCATCAAGAAAACTTACTATTGATAGGATTAAATGTGCCTAATAAACATATTACAAGAAGGAAAAAAAATAAGGCAGTATTCATGTGGTGGTCATCAAGTACCTGAGATGCCAGAGGGTGAAATCTCTTCCCTCTGCAAACAGAGTGGAAGGCTTTACTGAGGAGGATGTGAGAAGCCCCAGCGCTGTAAACAACTCTCATGCATTCTTTAGGAGAGGGAGCAGATGCACTTTAGAGAACTTTTCCCAATTGAGGCAGAGAAAGGTTCCTCACATATCTTTTAGTGAACCTGAAATGTTCATTCACTGGACCATAGCATTCCCAACAACTTCTGGTTGACATGATTTTCTACTGGAATATTCTTTAAGCAAATGAGTGAATCATTCACATTAATTAGAATAATGTATTGATTGAAGAGGGCCTGGCACTGCCCATGGTGTGGGTCAGAATTCTAAGAGATGTAGAATTAGAAATTAGAAATTTAATTTTAGGTGGAACTACAATGTAGGTAGAACTACAATGCTCTAAGGAAGGTTAGACTGTAGCCACACTAAATAATTTGACCGCGATACAAAACTAGTCAACATCAGGGACTAAACATTTTGGTTGCGTAAAGGGCTGAAAACATTCAGATGCTGGATGATCAGTGAGCATTGAGCATCCATAGATTCCATGGAGAAGGGCAAGATATAGATGAACCCTGAAGGATGGTTGGAAAAAGAAGGGCAGAGGCAGGGGTATTCCCAAACCAGTGGCAGCATGAACAAAAACAACCAGGAAAGATAAGTAAACAATGACAGAAATGGATGTAGGGTATCTTTTGTATAGCAACCTTCTCACAGCTTCTTTGTGAGGTCTGCTGTCATTAATTCCTCTTGGTCAGAGGTTTATTTTTTCATCTCCCAGGGATTTTTCTCCTTTCTGTCCCATATTTCATACTTGATAGAGCATATTTTCTTTCTACTTTATTTTTGTTATCAATATTTTTCTCTTCAAGGGATTGTATGTAATCTTGGGTACTTTCCCTAAGTCATTACACTTTTTAAAGGCTGTTGTCCCAGGCATGAACACTCCTTTGTCATCTAAATAATGTATTATTCATTTGTTGTCTCTTGGTCAATGATAATGCGTGTGACTCAATCAATACTAAGAAAACACTTAGTGTAACTTTCCTAATTATACCTCTAAGTTTCCAATCGCCTAATGTTCCCCAATCACTAATTAAGATGCCTCCCTATTTCTCATAGTGCAAGACTGGAGAAGGCTATTTGGGTTTTTTTCTCTTTACAAATCACTCTCAACCGCTGAGCTAGTCATCCTTATGTTTTTCTATCTTATATTTACAAATCTTAAAAGAATGTCTCCTTTTGCTGTTTCATATCATTTTAAGTATTTGAGTTTGAAAATTGTATTTGCCTAAAAAATATATAGACTTCATCTATGTTTAGGCATTCCTAGATTTTTGTTGTTATTTTCCCCCCTGACTGTTTTTACGTAACAGGTTAAGAGAGAAAAGCTCCTCTTCTGTAAATGCATTTTAGTTTTCATGAAAAAGAAAAATGAGAGGGTAATACCTGTCAATAATTATTCTCATAATAATTGGGGAAAATGATATTATCTTATATGAGTAATTTTCCACATTATTCAATTATTATATTTTTCATTTGCCTCCTCTGGACTGCACATTTAAAAGTAGATCTATATCCAATTAGCTTAATACACACACACAAATGATTCTTTAAAAGTATTTATGTCAGGACACTAAATCATCAAAAGTGTCTCTGACCTTCTTGGTTAAGTGATTATCAAGGAAATTAAGATTTTTCCAAATGCTTTGTTTTATAGCAAACTATGTGAATAAGATAGTAAAAATAACACGAGCCCTCCTCAGAATTTCTGAAGACTCTAACCATTATATACATACATATAAACATTTAGAACACTATCCATTACATACACATTTAGACCAGTTTTACTCCATATTTCTTATTTTATAATTATTTGTATATTAAATATTTAAAAACAAATAGTTTAGAATAAAGGTTCTCAAGCTCTTTGGTCTCAGGATCCCTTTGTACCCTTAAAAATGTCTACGGACCCTAAAGAGATTTTGTTTATGTGGATAACATCTATTAAAATTCACCAGCCTAAAAAATTTAAATGAGCATATAAAAACAGAAGAACACAAGTACACATTCCATTAACTGTTGGTATGATAGCATCATCACATGTCATCTCGCTTTTGGAAATCACTACTGCACACTAATGGGAGAGTGGGAGGGCAAAAGCAACTAACATTTTAGTATTGTAATGGAAATAATTTTGATCTCACAAACCCCTGACTACCCTTAACAACCACTGGATTAGAAGAACTGCCATTTTTTTTTATAAAGTATGAGTTTCTGATAATACTCCTCATCGTTTTGCTTTGCCTTTCAAAATATTCTCTGAGTGTTTCTTAAATTAATAAGCCACATGGCATCATTTTTTTTGGAGGGGGGGTGTGTGCAAATGATAATAAGCTAGGAGGAATGAAGTGGTCATAAAAGGCACAGTCAGAAAATTTGGACATAAAAATTCCAGGTCAAAATATAGGTCTCATATGCCTAATACATTACCTCCTGCCACAACCATATCTAACCCGTAAACAAAACCAAATAGCCTGTTAAATCTGGTGAGTCAGAAGAATCAGAGGCACTGATCTCTAAGTAAATATAATTGCTAAATAAAAAGTATGTGCTTCACTGGGGAGCCATTGAATATGTTAATTCAAGATAAGATAGTTTAAGTGTATCATGGAAGCTTAAGTAATAATGATAAAGTTTTTAAAAAATTAAAGCCACCATTCCAAACACACATGGATAACTGGAAGAAAGAATTGAATAAGAGGACACATAGATGACGCAGGCATAATAGTCATTGAATAAAGGGGTTTGTTAAAATGTAAAGTACTCAAGTAATTATTATACAGAGAAGTAATAAAGCCAGGAATGCAAACCAATACTTGTGAGGTAATTAGGAGAAAGTATGATCCAATCATAAATACACTATATTATTAAAACTTGTTTAAAAGAGCAGATATTCAGACATACTAGTATAACAAGATGCACCGCCTGCAGCCTGTCTTACCGGTTTTCCTGGGTGACAAACATGACTCGGAGAGAGCAGTCATAAAGTCAGTTAATATTTCTGACCACTGTTCTTCCCAGATACCTGGATGAACATCCAACCCTGGCTATGTGGTCCCTTGAAAGCAATCAAAAGTCCTATAATCTCACTAAGTTGCAAATCATAGACTCGATTCTGTAATTCAACTGTTCACTCCTATGTGACAATCAAAACTTGCTCGTGCATTTGAGGTTGACATCTTACCAGTGTGTGCCTAGTGGAGAAGGAGCACCTACAAATAAGGAAATGGGATTTAGTCAGTTTCACCTTCTCTATACCTGAGAAGCAACTCCCCATCATGAAAACAAAGACTGTTTACTCCTCTGGGGTGCTTTGACTGGTTGAAGTGCAGCTGGTGATCTTGCATCTTTCTTGTCTCTTTCTGTCTCAGCACTGTCCCATGGCTGGGGACTTCCCACCTGCATTCCCTTGGCATGGGCGATTGCATCAGCATTCCTGCTAGTTGTGGTTCCTTTTAGAGCCTCTGAGCATTAGGAGGCCACTGGCAGCTTTCTTCCTCTGATGTCACATCTCCCCTCCAGTCAGTCTGGTGGATGTTGGACAGAATCTAATACCTCCTACTTTGGGCTTTGCCTCCCATGTGGCCACATGCTTTCCTTTCCCTTGACAAACTCTGGGAGCTTCATTTTTTACCAAAATGCAGTCCTAAACTCTGCTGCCATAGGCAAGCCCAACCAACACCCAAACTTTGGAATTCTCAAAAGTGACTCAGACACAAGTTCACTGTGTCACCCAAATAGTGTGAATATAAGAGAGACATATATGTGAAATATATGTGAAAGAGGGGTTACATATCAAAATCCCCAGGTGGTTCCCAGGAAGTCCACTTCTCTAAGGGAGTATCCTCCACCCCTCTTCCCTAAAAGGAACGAGGTAAGGCACACAGGACAACTCTCTCCAAAGAAACCTTCACGTTTCCTTCTCTAATTTCCAATGACCTTTTTATTCCATCAATATGGATGAGAAGCATGAAATCATCTAACTAATTTCCCCAACTTCTTTTTTGCAAGTTCTTTAAGGGGCTATTTGACACTTCGGCGAACAATTCATTTCAATTCCTGATATCCTATATAATAAAGAGGTAATATGCAAATTGACCATCACTCCAACACACAAGATGGCCACCCCCATGTGGTCAAAGATGGCCACTCCATGTGGACACAAGATGGACGGCAGGGGAGGGCAGTTGTGGGCAATCAGGCCAGCAGGGAAGGGCAGTTAGGGGTGACTGGGCCGGCAGAGGAGGGCAGTTGGGGCGACCAGGTCTGCAGGGGAGGACAGTTGGGGGTGACCAGGCCTGCAGGGGAGGACAGTTGGGGGTGACCAGGCCTACAGGGGAGGGCATTTGGGAGGGACCAGGCCTGCAAGGGAGGGCAGTTGGGGGTGACCAGGCCAGCAGGGGAGGACAGTTAGGGGCAATTGGGCCAGCAGGGGAGGGCAGTTAGGGGTGACCAGGCTTGCAAAGGAGGGAAGTTAGGGGTGACTGAGCCAGCAGGGGAGGGCAGTTAGGGGTGTCCAGGCCAGCAGAGGAGGGCAGTTAGAGGTGACCAGGCCCTCAGGGAAGGACAGTTAGGTGCAATTGGGCTGGCAGGGGTTAGGGGGTGATCAGTCTGGCAAGCAGAAGCGGTTAGGGGCAATCAGGCAGGCAGGCAGGCAGGCAGGCGAGCAGATGGGAGACAGCAGTCCTGGATTGCAAGAGGGATCAGGTCTAAACAGGCAGTCAGACATCCCTCGAGGGGTCCCAAATTGCAGAGGGTGCAGGCTGGGCTGAGGGACACACACCCCCGCATGAATTTCGTGCACCAGGCCTCTAGTGTATATATAAATATACATATTAATATTGTATTAAATATATACATATATGTACATAATTTGACTAAAAACACAATTAAATAAGCTCACTTAACATATCATACACACATACACATATATGCTTACACATATACACAAAAGATCCATTCCATGGCTTGATTCACAGCTTTGTGGATCAGGAAGAGAAATGAACTCATCTTATGAATTAACTACTCTCAGAGTCTTCAAAAAGGAAAAGAAAAAAAAAAGCAGCAAGTTTCTCCTAGAAATAAATTTGCCATAAAAACAGGCTAAAAAGAGCCCTGACCGGTTTGGCTCAGTGGGTAAGAGCGTCGGCCTGCGGACTGAAGGGTCCCAGGTTCGATTCCGGTCAAGGGCATGTACCTTGGTTGCGGGCACATCCCCAGTAGGGAGTGTTCAGGAGGCAGCCGATCGATGTTTCTCTCTCATCGATGTTTCTAACTCTCTATGCTTCTCCCTTCCTCTCTGTAAAAAAATCAATAAAATATATTAAAAAAAAAAAAAAAAAAAAAAAAAAAAACAGGCTAAAAAGAAACAACTCAAGATAAGATTCTTATGTAAAGGGCTACAAATCCTCACTAACTCCAAGGAGGAATATGACCAGATGTTAGAAAAAATCATGAGAGAGGGCACAGCTACAAAGAGTTATACAGCAATAGATTTTCCATAAACACATAAAAGGGCACTTTAAATTATGTTCTGATAGATAAGCTTAGAGATCTGGGCCAGTAGTAAAATAGTGATGTATTACAAAGAGAAAGAAAAAAAAAAAAACTTTTAATTTTTTTCTCAGTAAAGAATGTGTTTCTTTCTGAAAAGTTAAAACAAACACTGATAAGAAGGAGTTGAGGCCTACAGTAGATTGCAAGCATATAGACACTACAGAAATCCAAGTCTTTTTAAACAAACTGCATAAAAGATTACAGAGTAATTTCCAGTTAATGTCAAGGAACTTCTGTTAATGATCTACCCATCAGAATTAATCAAAAATGGGAAGAATTCTGGAAGTGTAAAACAAATAAGTGAAGTACTAAAAAACCTACCAAACATTGGTCATTATTGATTTTAGTACACATTCTTAAAATAATGATTTTTAACCATATTAAAAAGAAATTGGTACTCAAAAAAAGGGTCAATCTGACCTCACTGATTTTATATAGCCCAAGTATATTAGTTTCTTCTTTAAACATGCCTTCAATTATGGCTGATCAAAAATGCACTAGGCATTTCTAGATCTCAACAAGACAAATATTTAATGACTAGGAGCCCAGTGCACGAATTCGTGCAACTTGAAAGGAACTGTGGGTACAAGGCTGTGGTGGGCACAGGGGCAAGTCTCAGCCCATCCTCCGCATCCCTACCTGGCCCCTCCCACCCTGGCCCCCAGTCCTCTTTCTGCTGGCAGCCCCACTCCCACGTGCTGATGGCACTAGCCCTGCTCGCACCTGCTGACGGTGCAGAGAGATTGGGGCCGGCACCAGCAGTAGGTGTGAGCAGGGCCCGTGCTGTCAGCAGGTGCGAGTGGTGGTGGCAGCTGCTGGCCTTGATCGCCCCTCAGGAGCAGTGGGAGGTGGAGAAGCCCTGAGGGGCAATCAGGGCTGGCAGCTGCCATTTGCACCCACTGATGGCGCCAAGCGATCAGGGCCGGTGCCGGGCTCTGGCACCAGGTGCAAGTGGAGCCGGCACCAGCAGCAGGTTGTGAGCACTGGGCGACACTGCGGCGCACGGGAGCAAAGACTTTTCAGTAACCACCAGAGGTTCACCCTGATGACAGTGACCAGCGCCCCCCCAGCCTTGGTCTGGTGCCCCCGCTCACCTGCTCCACCATCTCGCCACAGCTGACACCTGCCATATTTCATGCTCTGCTGCTGCTGCCAATGCCCACTATGTTCCATGCGCACCCCCTGGTGGTCAGCGCACATCATAGCGACCAGTTGTTCAGTTGTTCCACCATTTGATCTATTTGCATGTTAGCCTTTTATTGTATAGGACTAGAGGCCCGGTGCATGAAATTCATGCACGGCAGGGGTGGGGCTGTCCCTCAGGCCAGCTGCACCATCTCCAATCTGGGACCCCTGGCACTAGCCCTGCTCGCACCTGCTGACAGTGCAGAGCGATCCTTGTGGGATCAGGCCTAAACAGGCAGTTGGACATCCCTCTCACAATCCAGGACTGCTGACTCCCAACTGCTCGCCTGCCTGCCTTCCTGATTGCCCCTAACCGCTTCTGCCTGCCAGCCTGATCGCCCCCTAACCACTCCCCTGCCAGCCTGATTGATACCTAACTGCTCCCCTACCAGCGTGTTTGCCCCTAACTGCCCTCCCCTGCAGGCCTGGTTCCCCCCCACCTGCTCTCCCCTGCAGGGCTGGGTCCCACCCAACTGCCCTCCCCTGCAGGCCCAGTCACCTCCAACTTCCCTCCTCTGCCAGCCTGGTCACCCCTAACTGCCCTCCCCTGCGGGCTTGATTGCCCCCACTGCCCTCCCTTGTAGGCCTGGTCCCTCCCAACTGCCCTCTCCTGCTGGCCTGATTGCCCACAACTGCCCTTCCTTGTAGGCCTGGTCCCTCTCAACTGCCATCCCTTGCAGGCCTGGTGCCTCCCAACTGCCCTCCCCTGCTGGCCATCTTGTGCTGGCCATCTTGTGTCCACATGGGGGACAGGATCTTTGACCACATGGGGGCAGTCATTTTGTGTGTTGGAGTGATGGTCAATCTGCATATTACTCTTTTATTAGATAGGATAGAGGCCTGGTGCATGGGTGGGGGCCAGCTGGTATGCCCTGAAGGGTATCCCGGATCAGGGTGAGGGTTCCCTTGGGGTGTGGGGCGGCCTGGGTGAAGGGCCTGTGGTGGTTTGCAGGCCAGCCACACCCCCTGGTGACCCAAGCAGAGGCCCTGGTATCTGGGATTTATGTATCTTCTATAATTGAAACTTTGTAGCCTGGAGCAGAGCCAAGCCTCCTGCTCACTCTGTGGCCAGCAGCCATTTCTGTTGAGATTTGTGTATCTTCTATAATTGAAACTTTGTATCCTGTAGCGGAGGCCTAGGCCAGCCAGGGCTGCAGAAGCTTTGCTTCTTCCATTGCCGGGGGCAACACTTGCCTCCTGCTCTTTCCAGCTCTGTGGCTGCCGCCATTTCTGTTTGGATTTGTTTACCTTCTATAATTGAAACTTTGTAGCCTTGAGTGGAGGCTTAGGCTGGCAAGGGCAGGCGGAAAGCTTGGCTTCCTCTGTTGCCGGGGAAACCCAAACCTCCCTCCTGCTCTCTATGGCTGTAGCCATCTTGGTTGGGCTTATTTGCATATTTCCTCCTGATTGGTTGGTGGGCGTGGCTTGTAGGCGTGGCTTGTGGGTGTAGCAGAGTTATGGTCAATTTTCATGTTACTCTTTTATTAGGTAGGATATTCTTAAAATCAATAAGAGGGAATCTTGAAGGATATTGATAAAGAGAATTTGTGACTATTTGAGTGGCTGACCAAAAGTATTAATTTGAAAATAATTGAAGAGATATCACTTATTTATTTATTAAACATGTACTGAATGCACTATTGGTAGTTTTCTACTGATTATAGAATTCTTCAATTGTCTACATTTTGGGACTCCAGAGATGGCATGGATTACCTGAGATGAGAGTAGAAACAAGGTTGACAGCTTTCCACAGTCAAATGTTTTGGGGACAACCAAGTGATTCCCCAAAGAAATAGGCAATGAGGTATTCTAATCTCTCCATTACTTATTATTCTGTTCCCTGCAAATATTGTTAGCACTGATGACATCTGAACATGCCTCTCATGCCTTTAAGAGCAGGTTTTCTCTCTATTGATTTCCAAAGGCATACAAAGTAAGTAAGAGTGATTTCTAAACAAAGAACATTTTTTAAAATATAGATTTGAGATATATATATATATATATATATAGACTTCATGCAGGAAGTCTATCTATGGAATAACAGAACCATGCTTCATTTTATCAGACAATATAACAGTCTGTTAATCCCATCTGTTTCCCATAAGAAGCAAAAAATTGTTATATATAGGGCTCAGAAAGCCTGAGGCCTCATAGAACATGTCTCAACACCCTCACCTAAGAAATAGAAATTCAGCAATATGGCCAATGCAAGTAGATTTTATTTTATTTTAGAGACACCATGGCTGTCTTTTTCTCACCTTTCATCTTATTTATTGAAAACTTTTCAAAAAAGATTAAAAACGTGTTCATTAATTCAAGTTGGATACATTGACTTTTCAATATTGTGGTGATTTCCTTGGTGTCATAGAACAGTAGCTAAGCTTGATGAGCCCAAACTTAGATTTCAGATATTCACACATTTAATGAAGCTGAGTCATTAGTCATATAGACACTTAAATTCAATAAAGAGAGTAGTTGCTATAACTCTTGGTAGCAGACAAACAACTAAAATTGATTCAAGGTAACTTAAGGAAAAGAACCAGATTTCTTAAAAGGATATTGAATTTCTCACAGAACCTAGGAAAGAGTAAACATCCAGGCCTTCAGAAGTCAGGAACCAAGTCATATCTGGGACCCTTGTTAATGGAAATTAGTGGGCAATATCTATGGAGTCCTTGTCCCCAGGATGACCTTCTGTCCTTAGATGATTCTTCCCAAGTTCAAATTCCTAGGAAAGAAAATCAGATGGGTTAAACTTCACCCTTTAGCTATGGTAGGGGCTGGTGGCTGTCTGTGGCTGACAATCAGCTTAGGGTCTCAAGGAAGGAATGGAGGTTCTACAAAGGAAAACTATTATCACATCTCTTTGCCAAAGAAAGGAAAAAGATGTTAAACAAGCCCACTACAAAAAATGTATACTTTAAAATGGGTTTGCTGCATTTGTAATGTGAAAACTATATGTTAATAAGGTTCTAATGCTTAATTGGGTGATGGGTTCATGGGTGTTCACTTTCCATGGTGTAAATAATGAAAAAATAATTACAATAAAGGAACCTATGCACAAACCAATGTTAACAGTTTGTTTTGAATTTACAGTTATGATAAATATTATACTATAAACCTGAGGTACAAAAATAAAGAGATAAACACAATTTTAAATGTTATCCTTAATATCAGACAGAAAAATTCAGACTGAGCAGGTAAATTTTGAATACTGAGGACAATTTATTTACTTTTGTCTTCTGGGTAACAATGTAATAAATAATGAAGTGATCAGGCAGTCAGAAAATTATTCTAATTCATATCTTGCCCTACTACTTCCTTAATTCACAAATTATAAGTTTGTCTTAGCTATTGTAGATTTTCAGTTCTTTCGTGTCAATATTAAAATTAGCTTTTTAAGTCTCTCTCTCTCTCTCTCTCACACACACACACACACACATTCACACACACACACAAACACACACACACACACACACACACACACACACACACAAAACCTGTTGGAACTTTTATTGGAATTTTATTGAATCTATAGGTTATTTTCAGAAGACTCAACATTTATGTAATTACTTAATATTTTTACTTGTGAACATCCTAACTCTTACATCTCTCATTCCATTTCATCCTATTTTGTCCTCCCTCTCGTTTTAAAGTTTTTTAACATGCTTTTGAAATACTTAACACTTTTCTGTGTAGAGATCCCTGAAAAATATCTGCTGAGAATTATTTATAAGGCACTTTATAGTTTATGTTGCTATTATAGTTTGTATCTTTTCTTTAAATTGTTTTTTTCCCTCTTGTGTGTAGATGTGCAATTGACTTTTGTATGGTTAACTATCTTGCTAAATTCTCTCATTCCTAGTTATTTGTCTGTACAGTCTTGGGTGTTTTAGCTATATAACCAAATCATTTTCAAGGAATGAAAGTTTTATTTCCTTTTTAAAAAGTCTTACACTTTAATTTATTTATTTTTGTTGCACAGACTAGAACATGACATGGACTAGAATGTAAGACAATGTTAAAAGCAATAAATCAGTGAAAGTAGGTATCTTTGCCATGTCCAGAATTTTAAAAAGAAGGCTTCTTACAATGCTCTATTTAGAATAATGTTTGTAAACATAATTGCCAGGTAAAGATAGTTAGTTTATAGTACAAGTTTATTTTTTTTATTATGAATATGCATTTACTTTAACTGCATACCTTTTCTCTATCTGTTGAGATGATCATACGGTTTTCAGTGTTTTAATCAATGTGATTATTGAAAATGGTAGAATTGCCCAGCTGGCATGGCTCAGTGGTTGAGCATTGACCTTTGGACCAGGAGGTCTTGATTTGATTCCTGGTCAGGGCACATGTCTGGGTTGCAGGCTTGATCCCTAGTGTTGGGGGTGCAGGAGGCGGCCGATTAAGGATTCTCTCCCAACACTGATGTTTCTATCTCTCTCTCCCTCTCCCTTCCTCTCTGAAATCACTAAAAATATATACTATATTTTTACAAATGATAGAATTTACAAAGTTATTTTTATATTCCTGGAACAAACTCAATTTGGTCATAATGTATTATCTTTTTATACACTTTTACATTTGCATTGTAAATACTTGGAATAAGAAATTTTCATCTATTTTAATGACTAAAATAGTTTTTAAATATGTTTTTATCTCATCTCTGTGGAATGGTGAGGTTCTAAGGGTTTGATCGTTTTAAATGTGGTAGAACTCATGCATAAAACCACCTAGGACAGACATTTTATTTGCAGGAGACATTTTTTAACAGTTATAGGACTATTAGGACTCTATTGCTTTTTGAACCAGTTATAAAAAGTTATTATTTTTCTAAGAATTTGTCCACAACCCAAAATTAGACAACTTCCTTTATCTCTATCTTTGACTATAGTAATTTAAAGATAACATCACTTTCTTTTGGTGTGTTTGTGTGTGTGTGTGGGGGGGGGGGGGCGTGTATTTGACTTATAAAGCTTTTTCTGAGCTATATTTTCAATCACTCAATTTCTATACTTTAAGTGACAAGTTTAGTCTATTTATGCTTATTGTGATTATTAACACATTTAAATTTGTTCCTTCCATCTTACTTTTTGCTTCCTTTTCTCTTGCTTTGTCTATGTTTCTTATTTTCTCTTTTGAAACTTTTCAGAGTTGTTTGATTATATGTTTATTTTTCACCATTCTTTCTCCCTATTGATTTGAATTTACACATTCTATTGTTTTGAATTTACACATTTTGTTCCTTTAGTGGTTATCCATGAAATATCCACATTATATTTAAGTTAACAGAATCTAAATTTAACAATTTGACCTCTCTCTCAAGGAAAACAATATCTTTAGCTTTAATTGTTCTTCAACTTACATATTGTTTTGTCCAATTTTTTAGTTCTATCTATTTACCCTCTATTCGCTATTTTAGAGAGACCTTCTTGTTTGGATTTAAATTTTATATTTGCCATATTTGTAGTATTTATTTACCATTTCTCCTTGGATAAGAAATGATCTTTAGGTGACCATCTTTTTACTTTATACAGTGTTCTTTAGAGCAGGTCTCAAGCTGATATATTCCATTAGAATTTTATCTTCATTTGTTGTTGTTGTTGTTGCATGTCTTAATCCTCATTTTTGAAAGTTAGTTTTGTAGATATAAGTTCTAGTCTGACATGTATTTTCAATCAATATTTTATTTATTTATTTATTTTTTATTTTTAAATATATTTTTATTGATTTCAGAGAAGAAGGGAGAGGGCGAGAGAAAAAGAAACATCAATGATGAGAAAGAATTTTTGATCAGCCGCCTCCCACACACCCCACACTGGGGATGGAGCCTGAAACCCAGGCATGTGTCTTGACCGGGAATCAAACCGTGACCTCCTGCTTCCTGGGTCGATGCTCAACCACTGAGCCACTGCGGCCTCATTCAATCAATATTTTAAGGATATTATTTCACCATCTTCTGGCTTCTAAGGTTGCTGCTGTGAAGATCCTTTCATTAATACCTTTTGTTTTTTTATTTTTGCTCATGATTTGTTATTCTCTCTATTTTAAAATCATTTTGGCTTTAAAACTCTGCATTCGCTGCTGTGTCTAGGCATGGATTTATTTTTATGTGTTCCCTTTGCCAGGCATCATGCTCCCCAGATCTGTGGGTACATTATTTTCTTGAAATATCATAGTTGTTACCTTTTAAATATTTTTCCTCTCCTTTTTATTAATCATTTGCCTATGGGCCTCAAATTAGATTTAAGTTATACTTTCTCATTCTATCCCGCACACCTTTAAATCCCCTTTAATGATTTCCATCTTCTTATCTCTCATCATGTCACCTTATGGGGATCTGGAGCGAGGTGGGTCTGCCCCTGTATGGTCTGGAATGTGTGGGTTCTTGACTTAGTGTAGGAAAGATTTCGCACTACGAGTCTAGCTGATTTTGAGAGTGTGCTTACTAAAGCCAGGGACAGTGAAACAAAGGAAAGGCTTAACATAGAGGAGGCAAGATCACAGCAAGAAGAGTGAGCCTAGGCTGGGCTGCATAGTCTCAAGAAAGGAAGATACAGAGTCCAAAGGAGAGTCTTTAGAGACAAGTTCAGGGAGTTAGCCCCTGAAGAGTGCTGCTGCCCTCTCTCTCCTGGTTGCAAGTCTCATGGGGACCCTTAGAGTTTAGGAGAAAGAAAGCAAGAGTACACGCCTGAGAAAAGGAGCCGAAACCGGTTTGGCTCAGTGATAGAGCATCGGCCTGTGGACTCAAGGGTCCCAGGATTCCGGTCAAGGGCATGTACTTGGTTGCGGGCACATCCCCAGTGGGGGAGTGTGCAGGAGGCAGCTGGTCAATGTTTCTCTCTCTTTGTTTCTAACTCTCTATTCCTCTCTCTTCCTCTCTAAAAAAAAAAAAAAAAAAAGAAAAGGAGGGCTCTGCTCCAAGGAGAGCACATGCTGGGGCCTTCGTCTGGAGGGCTCTTATCTGTTTTCTGAAGGTGGGAGTTTTAGGGGAGTTCTCAGAGGAGGGTCTTAACTGAATATTCAATAGCTTTCCAGGTGCATCGAAATGAACGTGTGTATAGAAGTTTAGGGATCGTTTTCTGGTATTAACGTAAAAACATTCAAACCTGTAAAGAATTTTTGTGAGTTTATTTGAGCCAAACTGTCGACAATTGCTGGGAAGCAGAATCTCAACAGATTGGGATAATGCTCGAGAATGGCAGTTTTTCATCTATTTTTATACATTGTAATCACGTAGGTGGGTTACATGAAATTCATTGGTGATAGGTTAGAGAGGCGGGAGAAAGCCAAGTGGGGAAACCTCTGGGATTGGATGAAAAGTAAAATGATAGACACACACTTTTTTTACTTAGGTGGGTATAGGATAGTTAACAGGCAGCAATTAACATGATAACAATAACAAGGAACTTGTGGTCTCTGCCCTGGCACCCAGGAGCATTTGGCTGTGCCCCAAGGGGTCTAGAAAAAAGGGAAGTTACAAGTTACCCTGACATTTCAAGGATATGTTATCATAGATGCAAAAAGACAGATAGGCTCAGTTAAGGTAAAAATTGACCTTATCAGGGAAAATACTAGCCTAGGAGGTGACTACCCACCATAACTGCTTTTAGTTAAAGTTTAATTTCAGACCATCTTTTGTGGTTACTTTAGGTCTCTGAGTTTGCAAGACCGCCACGCAGGCCTTCCCAGAGCTTGTCAGGTTAGCATGTGGCCCCTTTCGTCCACACTGGTCAGCTTCATTGCTTTACTTTTATCTTGGGTTTGTCTGTCTCTAATTGGGTTTTTGTTATTTATCTCCCTGACTAGGGTGATTTAAGCTACTCACTCTCTGGTTGGGCAGGAGAGGTATAAACCAGATGCTCCTCCGTGTCCCTGGTTAGGGAAGATAAGAGCTTGGAATTTATAAGCAGGCTGTTAATTGCTCTTGGCCCTTTTTAATTATCTTGTTTCAGTTTCCCTCATTCTCCTGCCAAGGAATTTTCTTAGCTTCTTACTATCCTGCCTCAGTTACCACAATATAGATAAATTCTTCAGGTATTTCTTCCTGTTCACTAGTTCACTTTCAACAGTGTCCATCATGCCATTTTACCTGGATATTAAATGCTTGCTGTTAGCAACTGTATTTCTCATTTCTTAATGTTCAACTTAAAAAAAAAAAAATCTGTCTTGCCCTGCTGGCATGGCTCAGTGATTGAGAATCGACCTATGAAGCAGTTCGAATCCCGGCCAGGGCACATGCCTGGGTTGTGGACTTGGTCTCCAGTGGGAGGCAGCCAGGAGGCAGCCAATCAGTGATTCTCTTTCATCATTGATGTTTCTATCTCTCTCTCCCTCTCCCTTCCTCTCTGAAATCAATAAAAATATTTTTAACATCATAAAAAAAAATCTTTTTAAACCTGAAAGTTTTTTTGTATGTATTTTTAATTATGTTGTTGTTTTTTTTCCTTTGAGCATTTAATACATGCACTACTTAGCATTTACTACCCAAACATTTCAGCATCTATAGACCTTCGGGGATATAAGGTTTTTGTTTTATGTATGATGATCTCTGTAATGAGTTTATTGCTTAACTTCTGGACATCCAGTGGACCTAATTCCTGGGATTGGCAAAGGTCTGCCAAGGCCCAGTGGTTCTCTTACCCCCTTGCTCAAGCAAGAAAGGACACAGTGCTCAGCAGGGGACATGACCAATGCTGAATGGGGAAAGGTGACAAAGAGTAATGGAAGCGAGTCAAAAAGCAGTCAGAGAACACAGTGCCTTTCAGCCAGTCAAAATAGTCTGTTGCACATCCTCTGGGTCAGAGAGCTCTGTTCAATGACAGGTCTCTCTCAGCAGCCTGATTTTCTGTGATCTTCCTTTAATAAGCTCACAATAAAGGAGCCTATTGGAGAAACAGCTGAGGCTGTGCTCAGTCTGGGGATAGAACAAAGTTCAGAGACTCCAGGCAGGTGAGCTTTGTTTTTGATGTGTTCATTCTCTGAAGTGTCTGTGCCATCAGCAACATGGACCTTCAGCCCTGACTGCCAGTCCCTCTCCTCCCCTCCCCCCACTGCCCCACCCCCAGCCTGGGGAAAGGCTCTTTCTCCTGCAGTAGAGCCCCAACTGGCATTTTAAGACAGCTAAGAGAGACAGTGATTAATTGGTAGAATGCCATTGTACACGACAAAAATAATCAGGGAAAATTATGTAGTTGAATGTTAAGAATGAAATGAGACAATTGGAGAGAAAAAAAACTGAGAAAGCCAATCAAGAAATAATAAAGCAGGAGATTAATAGCTAATAATATGCAATTTAAGGGGACAAAATATAAGTGATATTAAAATTTTTAATGACTAATAAACAAGTGAAAAGCATTAAACTTCAATAATAATTAGGGTGTAAGTTACTTTAACAGATACATTATAACCCATAATTTTGGTGATAATTGCTTTTTTCTAAGGTAATTCCTGATGTTGGCAGGGTATGAGGTAAAAGAGAACTCTAATTCTCTGTCAGGGAGTGAAAATTAAAGTATTTTGGAAAGCAATTTAGCAAAATGTAACAACTGTCTCAAAAATGTTCTATATTTTGATTTGCAGCTCATCATAAGGAAATCAGGGATGTGTTCAAAAAATAGCATAAGGTTTCTCATCAGAGTTTTATTTGTAATAGTAGAATGTTACAAACCACCAAATGTTTAAGAAAAAAGGAAATTGAAATACATTATGTCTTACATATAATGAGATACCATGAAGATATTATAAATCGTTTCCCACTCAGTGTCAACAGTGAAATGGTATTTTGACACTCAAAAAACAAAAGACCTCTAAAGTGGATATGGAAACTGAAAGATGAAACAGAGGGTCGGAGACCATGGGATACCAGGACACAGGCTTTATTGGCGATCACCCTGCCGGCCGCCTTCCAGAGGGGAAAAGGGAAGAGAGAGAGAGAGAGAGAGCTTGAGAGAGAGCTTGCCAGGGTGAGAGTGCCTTTTAAGGGGAGGAAAAGGGGACGGGGCTTAGGGCACTCAGCCCACGCTGATTGGTGGTTTCATGTAAGGTACATGGTTAGGGGCCTAGGGATTTAGGAATTGGGGACTTATATGGCAGGTGCTGATTGGTGGTTCAATGTACAGTCCATATAAGGTGTTCAGGAATGTCCGGCTGCAGGTAGAGTTTACGTCATACTCCATCCATCAGTTGGGGGAAGGGAGGATCTATCAGAAACTTCAAGCTATTTTACCTTGAAAAGTTAAAATGAGCTAACTATCTCCTTTTGCCTTGATTCTAAACTTATAAAAATCTTATTCAACTTTGGGGCAGGGAAGGGTATTTATTTATTTTTTGTAATTTGCTTCTAAGAAAGAATGCTTTCAATTTGGAATGTGGGATTAGTATTGGACCCGTTTGATATAAACTTTTTGATGAAATTTATTAAATTGACAATTGTTATAAAATTCTTTTCCCAAAATGTATTCGTTAAGATGAAGAAATATCTAATTTCTTCATACTAATACTACAAAAAAGCAAGATAAAAATCTATATATGTGGCACAATTCCAATTAGGTTAAATATTTATTCAGCAATCGTTAAACATTCAACAAACACTTATTAAGCTCCCATCATATACCAGTCCCTCTTATAGTTACAGGGGATGCCTGGGGGAGTGGGGACGGACTGAAATATCTACCTTCATTTAGCTTGCAATTTAGAGAGAAAGAAACTCTCATTAATAAGCAAATGTGTAAAATAA
Source organism: Eptesicus fuscus (assembly GCF_027574615.1). Taxonomy (NCBI): domain Eukaryota; kingdom Metazoa; phylum Chordata; class Mammalia; order Chiroptera; family Vespertilionidae; genus Eptesicus; species Eptesicus fuscus. The sequence goes on along the minus strand of NC_072478.1, from coordinate 36,934,177 downwards.
GACAATGTCAAATTTCGGTAAGCGCTATAGGAATTAAACAAGTTCGGGAAGAGAAATATGGATGGTAAGGAGAATGTGGTTATATTTTAAAATGGGAATCAGAAAATGCTTGCATGCCATTTGGTCAGTGACCTAATGATTGAATGAGCCCTCTGTCTAGGAGGAAGCATTCCAGGTAGATGGGACAGCATGCACGAATGCCTTACATGAGAGCTTTCTGATGGGTTCTGTACACAGTATGGAGGGCACTGTGGCTAGAGCTGAATGAATGAGGAAAGAGGAGGATGTTGGGATCCTTTAGTGCCCTGAAGCCCTTTGAAAAGAATTTTTCTTTTACTCTGGATGAGAGGGAGAGACCTTAAAATATTCTGAGAGGAGTTAATGGCACTAACTCAGTGGGCTTACATTTCCAAGAGACGGCTCTGGCTTCTGGGTTGAATACAGAATGAAGGGAGGCAAACTTGGATGTGTGCTGGAAGAAGAGCAGGGGGGTCCAAGGATGATTCCAAAGGTTGAGACCTGAACAGGAGGAATAATAGAGTTGCAGCTCCCTGAGGGGGAGCAGGTTTGGAAGGGAGTGTTAAGGTCCAAATTTTGGCATGATTATTAGATTTCGGAGAGGATATATTGAGTAGGCAATTGAATATACAAGAATGATGTTGGATGTTGGACTTCAAGGGCAAGGTCTGAGCTGGAGATGTATAAAATATCAACATATTTAAGGCCATTAGCCTGGATGGATTCATTGAAGAATGAGTGCAGAAGATAGGAGTCCAAGACTAAACCCTTGGGCAATTGTACATTTAGAGGTCACATTGGTGAGGAGGAAACATAGAGCAGGAGCAGTAAGGAAAGCAGACCAAGACCAAAAACCAGAGCATGTGATGTTCTGGAAGGCAAAAGAGCAGTGTCTCAAGAGGAGAAAGAGAATAACTCTGTCAATTAAGATGAGGACTAGGTATGATCCTTAGGTTTAACAACCCATGAAGATGTCTGTGTAGATATGTCATGGAAGGTATGTGGATGTTTGGGTGGATATAGTAAGATGTACCTCACTGTGTCTGTATCTTCTGTGTCTGTTTCATCTATAAAACAGGATTATTGTGGGGATTAAATGAATATATATATATATATATATATATATATATATATCCTATATAATAAAAGGCCAGCAACTGTAATGACGTAATGACTGGAATGACTAATTGACCAGTTGCTATGAGGTGCATTGACCATCTCTTGGTCCCTCCCCCAGCCTGCAGGCTCTGATCGCTGGATGGCCAATAGGTAACCACGGGGAACTGGGGTGAGTGGCAGTGGGGTGGGACTGTGGACTGGCGAGCGGGCAGAACGCTGACCTCTTGGTCCCTCTCCCTGCCACCACCACCCCCCCCCCCCCCCCGCCTCAGATCGATCACCCGGCCAACGGGGAACCGGTTTGGGTGGAGGTGGCAGGGCAGGACTGGGGACTGGCGAGCAGGCAGAAGATGGCCCTGATCGCAGGCTAGGCCTAGGAACCCTACCTGTGCACAATTTTGTGCACTGGGCCTCTAGTATATATATATGATAGAACAGTGCCTAGAACCCTGTAAGCATAAGTGTCACCAACATTATTTTTATTAAAAAGTTTTAAACAGAGAAAGTTTGAAAGAAAAGCTACTGAGGTGAACTGTTAAAAAACACAAATTTTAAAGCTGAACATACCCAAGTTTGTATTTCAGGTCTGACACTTGACTGGTATATTGGGATATACAGAGTATGCAGTAGACATATGTCTTGGTGATATACAGTGTTTCCTTGTCTTTATTTATAAGAATTTACATCTGAGAAGTTCTTAACTGTTATGGTGTATATATATTTCAGTTGTAGCTTTTTCCCCTTCGATAACTTTATGAAAAATTTAATACTGTTATCTCCTGTATTTGTCAGGGTTCCCCAGAAAAACAGGAGCAATAGAATGTATGTATGTACTTATAGAGATTTATTTTAAGGAACTGGTATATACTATTCTAAAGAAGGGAAAGTCCTAAATCTGCAGGGAAGGTTGGCAGGATGGAGACCCAGGGGAGGGCTGATGTTGCAGTCCAAGTCTAAAGACTGTCTGCTGACAAAATTCCCTCTTGCTAGGGGATATCAGTCTTTCATTCTATTCGGGCCTTCAACTGATTGGGTAAGGCCCACTGACATTATGGAGAGCAATCTGCTTTATTCAAAGTTCACCAATTTAATTGTTAATCTCATCCAAAAGTTATCCTCACAGAAACCTCCAGAATAATGTTTAACAACATATCTGGGTACTGTGACTCAGCCAAATTGACACATAACATTAACCATCACATCTTTTTATAGAATAGTAATATTAAAATATGCTCACCAGATCATAAAATTGCCTTGAGCCAGAAACCAGAGCTTCTGCCGAAATCAATGATCTCTAATTACAAGGCCTGTCCATGATCTTCCTAAATGGATCTCAAGTCCATTCTCCAACCTCATTGTCATTGTCTTGGTTAAACCTGTCATCATCTCTCATCTTCATTAATGCCACAGTATTGGCTTTTTAAACTGAGGGATAGTGGCCATGTTTTGTTAAAATCACCTTTCCCCGCTTCCCATCTCTTTTCATCTTCCTCCTGCCATCTTCTTCTATATGCCTCAGTTTTGTTTTGTTTTGTTTTGTTTTGTTTTAGATCAAGCATGCATTTTTCAACTATCTCTTCACTCAGCCCCACAGAGGTTAAAAGCTCTGCTTGGCTCTCTCATCCAGCTCTACATGCATGACACAGCATTTCTAAGTGAGAAGAGATAATTGCATCTTAGAACCACATGTGGGCTAACTGGTTAAAAAAAGAAAGCTGTCTTTTGTCACATTACTAGCCACTGTGTAAATTTGACCTTTTTGCTAACATTCTAAGTTCTCTTAGGTCAAGGGCTGCTCCTCAGCACTTAGCTCGGGGACAGACATTGAAGAGATGCTCGTAAACTTTTGTCTCATTGAAGGAATAAAGGGAGACCAAGTGATAGGAGACAAACCAGGGGTTTTGAGAGGGCCATTCACATGGATGGTGGCTCTGTAATTAAAAGTATAGAAAGTACAATCTCAACAGTGATTGGATATGTATTATTTGTACAGTAAGGAAAAAAAAACACATGTTTTAAGGAAAACTATAACAAAATAATGGGAACACTGCCTGCCCACTGTGGTCTGCTGCCTCTGTGAATAACCCAGATAGTACATTTGGGCAGGCCTTATTCAGAGTAATCTTTGATGCATGTCAGTAGCTTTCCTCCCTCTTTCCTTCAACAAATAGTGTCACCTGGGTGTACATGATCATATGGATCACCATGTAAGGTTTTAGTCAACATATGAAAAATGTAAACTTTGAAATCCGAAACTGCATTTTAAAAACAGATAAAATATATTGTGTAGCAGTCTTCCTGAAAAGGGGCCTGGACGTTTTCACATTGACTGTTAACTTACGCTCCTTAAAAAAAAAAAAAAGCCGGGAGAAACCAAGATGGCGGCATAGGTGAAACACCTAACCTGCAGCCGGGCACAACAATTTCAAAGGCACAACTAGAGGTCAGAACGGACATCGTCCAGAACCACAGGAGAGCTGGCGGACTGAAATGCCCACAGCTGGGGGGAAGGAGAAGGCCACGGGGACAATCGGGGGAGCCGTAAAAGCCTGAGGTATGGAGAAACTGGCGGAGACACGAGCACGCGCGCCTGCGGGGAGGATGGAGCCAGAGAGGAAGGGGCGGCTGACGGCCTGGCCGGCGTTCACTGGCAGGAAGGAGATAAAGGCTCCGGAGTGCGCTAAGCGCCTGCTCCGAATGCACTGAGCGCCAGTTCCGGGCGAAACCCTGGGAAGCCAGGCGCAGGCTGGGGGAATGAATCTGGGCTGTGGGGCGCAGGCACAGAGGAGCGGGGGAAGGCAGAGCTCCAGAGGCACGCACGGGAAGGGGCGCAGAGGACGGACTGTTGCCTGCGCCACTGAACTGCCCTAGCGGGAAGGAGACATAAGCTCAGGACCGTGCTGAACCCCAGTTCCGACTGCACTGAACCCCAGTTCCAGGCGAAACCCTGGGAAGCCAGGCGCACGCTGGGGGAATGAATTTGGGCTGTGGTGGCGGAGGCACAGAGAAGCGGCGGCTCCAGACGCGCGCACTGGAAGGTGCGCAGAGGACGGACTTTTGCCTGCGCCACTGGGTGGCCCTGCTGGGAAGGAGACAGGGACGCCAGACTGCGCTGAGACCCAGTTCCAACTACACTGAAACCCAGTTCCAGGCGAGAATCTGGGAGTCCAGATTCATTAGGGGAGGGACTGGACTGTTTGGCAGTGGGCGAAACTCCAGGGCGCGTTTCTCTCAGAGGTGTTTGCAAGGAATACAGAGGGACACAGACACAGGAGCCTCATAGGGCGGGGCTGACAGGAAGCCAAGGTTGTAGGCTCCACCCTGTAGCTCCGCCCCAGCCAAGCTGAGCAGAAGCTTTTTCCTGCTGAGTGCCTCAGGTAGTGGCTGACCCACACTACATTGGAGACCCAGAAACGAGGGCATCTAGTGGTTGGTGGGAGATGACACCAGATTTCAATCACTTGCATAAGGGAGGCATTCTAGAGGCAGACTCAGTGAGCGCCAAGGCATTGCTGCATCAAGACCCGGCCCACAAACATGTCTCCTGCACAGCAACTCTTCCTATATAGACAAAGAGGGTCCTCACGGCCAATTGGCCTGGAGGACAATTCCTCCCAGTGACACCAACAACAATCAAGGCTTAACTGTACAAAGGAGGACCAAGATGGAGACATAGGGCGGCAGCCTGATCGTTGCCTACCACAACAATATTGAGACTACGACGGGAGAGCAGAGCAGACACCAGCCAGAAAGACCGGGGGGCTGGCTGAGCAGATGCTCTACAACTAGAATAAAAGAGAGGGGTACGCAGGATGATGCTGATGCCGGTGACCCAAAGTCCACACTTTAAGAACTATGGCTCAGGCGACACAATGGTGGCCTGGAACGTGCTCGGCGCAGTTCCCCCGGCGGTCTCCGGCTGAGGGGACGGCTCCACTCGCTGCCGAGCACGGACAGACGAGCCCCTGGGAGACATGGGGTGGGAGACTCCGTGCTTGCTGACCTCCGAGTCCTTCAAGAATCTCAATGCCCCGAAGTGGCCAGGTGCGCACGCTCAGCGACTGGCCACCGTTGCAGACCCAAGGGCCGACGCAGCGACACCGGACCAGCCCACCGCCGGGCACCGGGCACACCGGAGCCTTGCCGAGCCCGCCACCCAACGAGTTCTGCGGCAGCCGCCCTGGAGCTCTGAGAAAATGACCGAAGGAATTGCTGAGAGGGAATTGACCAACAGGAATTGGGATCAAGAAGACGAAACCCCGCTGAGACCCGAGTCCAGGCGAGCCTGCGAGCCTCTGGGCTCAGATGTGGTCACACGCCTCTGGGTCTAGGTGAGGCCTCACGCCCCTGGGTTTGGGTGAGGCCACGCGCCCCTGGGTCCAGGTGAAGCTGGATTCCGGGTTCGGGTGAGGCCATGTGCCCCTGGGTCCGGGCGAATCTGAACCCTGGGTCTGGGTGAGGCCGTGGGCCCCTGGATCTGGGTAAGGCTGGGTCCCGAGTACGGGTGAGGCCGTGAGCCCCTGGATCCGGGTGAGACCCCTCGACCAGGGGTCTGAGAGAGGTAACGCGCCCCTGGGTCCGGGTGGCTTCGTGCACCTAGGTCCAGGTGAGGCCACGTGCCCTGGGTCTGAGAGAGGCCACGCACCCCTAGGTCCGGGCGAGACCATGTGTCCCTGGATCCGGGTGGGGCCTCATGCACCTAGGCCCGGGTGGGGCCGCGTGCCCCTGGGTCTGGGGGAGGCCAGGCGTCCCTGGGTTCGGGTGAGACCGTGTGTCCCTGGATCCGGGTGAGGCCTCGTGTGCCTAGGCCCGGGTGAGGCCACGTGCCCCTGGGTCTGGGGGAGGCCAGGCGTCCCTGGGTCCGGGTGAGACCGTGTGTCCCTGGATCCGGGTGAGGCCTCGTGCGCCTAGGCCCGGGTGAGGCCACGTGCCCCTGGGTCTGGGGGAGGCCAGGCGTCCCTGAGTCCGGGTGAGACTGTGTGTCCCTGGATCCGGGTGAGACCTCGTGCACCTAGGCATGGGTGAGGTCACGTGCCCCGGGGTCTGAGAGGACAAGCGTCCCTGGGTCCGGGTGAGACCATGTGTCCCTGGATCCGGGTGAGGCCGCGTGCACCTAGACCTGGGTGAGCCCAAGTGGCCCTGGGTCTGGGAGAGGCCAAGCATCCCTGGGTCCGGGTGCGACCATGTGTCCCTGGAGCCGGATGAGGCCTCGTGCACCTAGACCTGGGTGAGCCCAAGTGGCCCTGGGTCTGGGAGAGGCAAAGCATCCCTGGGTCCGGGTGAGACCATGTGTCCCTGGATCCGGGTGAGGCCACGTGCACCTAGGCCCGGGTGAGGCCACGTGCCCCTGGGTCTGGGAGAGGCCAAGCGTCCCTGGGTCTGGGTGAGACCATGTGTCCCAGGATCCGGGTGAGGCCTCGTGCACCTAGGCCCGGGTGAGCCCAAGTGGCCCTGGGTCTGGGAGAGGCCAAGCGTCCCTGGGTCCGGGTGAGACCATGTGTCCCTGGATCCGGGTGAGGCCTCGTGCACCTAGGCCCGGGTGAGCCCATGTGGCCCTGGGTCTGGGAGAAGCCAAGCGTCCCTGGATCCGGGTGAGACCATGTGTCCCTGGATCCGGGTGAGGCCTCGTGCACCTAGGCCCGGGTGAGCCCAAGTGGCCCTGGGTCTGGGAGAGGCCAAGCGTCCCTGGGTCCGGGTGAGACCATGTGTCCCAGGATCCGGGTGAGGCCTCGTGCACCTAGGCCCGGGTGAGCCCAAGTGGCCCTGGGTCTGGGAGAGGCCAAGGGTCCCTGGATCCGGGTGAGACCATGTGTCCCTGGATCCGGGTGAGGCCGCGTGCACCTAGGCCCGGGTGAGCCCAAGTGGCCCTGGGTCTGGGAGAGGCCAAGCATCCCTGGGTCCGGGTGAGACCATGTGTCCCTGGATCCGGGTGAGGCCTCGTCCACCTAGGCCCGGGTGAGCCCAAGTGGCCCTGGGTCTGGGAGAGGCCAAGCGTCCCTCGGTCCGGGTGAGACCATGTGTCCCTGGATCCGGGTGAGGCCGCGTGCACCTAGGCCCGGGTGAGCCCAAGTGGCCCTGGGTCTGGGAGAGGCCAAGCGTCCCTGGGTCCGGGTGAGACCATGCGTCCCTGGATCCGGATGAGGCCTCGTGCACCTAGGCCCGGGTGAGCCCAAGTGGCCCTGGGTCTGGGAGAGGCCAAGCGTCCCTGGGTCCGGGTGAGACCATGCGTCCCTGGATCCGGGTGAGGCCTCGTACACCTAGGCCCGGGTGAGCCCAAGTGGCCCTGGGTCTGGGAGAGGCCAAGCATCCCTGGGTCCGGGTGAGACCATGTGTCCCTGGATCCGGGTGAGGCCGCGTGCACCTAGGCCCGGGTGAGCCCAAGTGGCCCTGGGTCTGGGAGAGGCCAAGCGTCCCTGGGTCCGGGTGAGACCATGCGTCCCTGGATCCGGATGAGGCCTCGTGCACCTAGGCCCGGGTGAGCCCAAGTGGCCCTGGGTCTGGGAGAGGCCAAGCGTCCCTGGGTCCGGGAGAGACCTTGTGTCCCTGGATCCAGGTGAGGCCTTGTGCAACTAAGCCCGGGTGAGGCCACGTGCCCCTGGGTCTGGGAGAGGCCAAGCGTCCCTTGGTACGGGTGAAGCCAGATCCTGGGTCCGGGTGAGGCCGTGCGCCCCTGGATCCATCCGGGTGAGGCTGGGTCCCAGGCCCGGGTGAGACCACGCGCCCCTTGGGTATGGGTGAGGCCACGTGCCCCTTAGTCCGGGTGACGCCGTGCCCCTGGGTTCGGCCGAGACCAAACCAGAGGGAGTCGGACCTCCATTACCACCATTTGTCCACCATCCAGAGCTGAGGGGTCAGTGCTGACATGTACACATAAGGAACTACTGGACATTGAAATTGGGTCTCAAAAGAACTGTTGGTCCAGGGGGAAGCTCGCTACAGATTGATTCATTTGCCTGTCAGCATAACTATTATTGCTCGTCTCACATTCAGTTCTTATTAGTATATATCTAGTGACATATGGTCTCGCTCATCTAGGGGAAATGATGAACAACATAGACTGAGGAACAAGAACAGAACCAGAAGCAAGGAGGCATCGATCGGACTATCGGGCCTCAGAGGGAGGATAGGGGAGGGGAGGGGGAGGGTGGGGGGAGGGGGAGAGTTCAACCAAAGGACCTGTATGCATGCATATAAGCCTATCCAACGGTTAAGTTCAACAGGGGATTGGGGCATGCGTGGGGAGAGGGGTGGGATGGGAATAGGGGGATGAGGACAAATATGTGACACCTTAATCAATAAAGAAATTTAAAAAAAAAAAGAAAAAAAAAAAAAAAAAAAAAAAAAAAAAAGCCAGAGAGTTAATGACACAAGGAGCTGAGCACCAGCCTCCAGAACCACTGTTGTTTTGTGTCACGTTTCGCTACGCTGCACTGGCATCTGTTTTTAAACAGACGTAACACAGAGGGAGGCTGGAAATGAGGGGTACGTGTTCAGCTGTGCATGGCTGCCTACTGCATTTGTTACATCTCTTTTCTGAGTCTGCAGCCCCTCCAGAGCTCCAGCGGCATGCTGTCCTCTTTCTGCTTCTCAGGGGAGTAGCTCAGGTAGCCATGAGGATGCCCCATGAAGGGCAAGGGTGTCACCATTATGGTGCCTGACACACCGTACAACAAGCAGTCTGCTCCCTGCCACCTGGCAGTGTGAAGGTTCTGGAACAAAACCAGACTCTGCTGTATGAAAGGTGACCCCAACTAAAGTCAAGCAGTATGCAGCTCCATGAAGTATAAGACACCTGAACTATTTGCTGAGTCAGGTATTAAGCACTGTTTTGTTTTTGCTGGTCTTTTGCATTGCTGTGTTCTGAATTTCTTTCCCCCAGTTGTTTCTAATCTAATACATAACTGTTTTAATTTACCAAAGAAGGAATAAAAGGAAAGGCGTTTGTGGGAACCTTAATCAGTCAGTGTATGCTGGATGTTCAAAGCCAATCTGAGCCTGGGAATCCAAATCAGGATGTTCAGGGCCAAGTTGCCATAGGCAGGTGCAAGCTCTTTTGTCTAAGTTAGTGTAAGTGTGTTACTGACCAGCTTGAGGCTGGCTGTTGTGTAGCTCCTATGTTGGAGGCTGCGTTGTAAGAAAGATGTAGTACTGACCAAGGGATGCTGGCTGTTTTACTAGGATGACTCCTGTGTTTGCTACTGTATTAGCAAGGACTGCTTTACTGGACTGCTTTGTCTAATGGCTCCTTAGTAGCAATGGCTACTTAGGCTGCAATAAAGACTCTCTTATGTGCCTAAAACTTCTCATACCTTCTTTGTCTGCTATGTAACCCAGCATCTAAGGAGATCCAGCCCCTGGCAGGGATGCAGACCAAGCAGTTGGCATAGTTGAGCAGGGTCAAGGAAGAACCTGCTCCCAGCAATTGGTGCAGTGAGCAGAGTCCGGGAGAATATGGAGGGTTCAGGAGTATGTGTGGACGCAGGAGTGAGTGCTCCCTGACGGTGTACAAATGGGAAAGAGTGAAGTAGAGAGAGAGGATACAGAACTGGGAAACTCAGATCAGGACAAAATCAACTTTTTTTGAAAACCGCCTAGCTCATGGGACCATGCAGATTCAATTAATTTGGTTACAGTTCAGTGGTTTATAGACAGGGCCCTTCAATCAATACAGAGGCCTTTTAAAATTGCTGGTTTGAAATTCAGTCTCAGGAAAGAAGCAAAATAGATTGGAGAAAGTGTGGAAAGTAGCAATGAGTGAGTGTAAGGGCCATCCTATCTTAAAACACATTACAGCTGTTTCCATATCATGCATTTTAACATGATAAAAAAAAAAACTATGATTCAAATATAAAACTTTGTGCATCTAAAGGATCTGAATGAACATTTAAGTGTGCTATTGATATTTCTAATTCCCAATAATATTCCTTTTTTAACCACTGCCAAGTCTGACTTTTGCCCCCCAAAAAGGGGAGAAAATTAACCAAATCCTATATAACAAGTCAGTAAAATCCATTAATACCTTCCAGTTTGACTTATACAGGGTATTTAATTATTTCCATCAAAAAACAGATTTTTAGAGTCCCTATTTGAAGCCAGACTTTGTATTTATTATACCTAGTTTAATTTTTTAAGCTCTGCTCTGATTTAGACAGGTCTCTCTTTGTCAGGCAGAATTAAAAAAAACAACTCAGATGAACATTGTTCTTCATGAAGGTAGTGAGAAAAGCATCCTTAGTCTGTGTGTGTGTAGAAGAACTGATGCTAATATGTTTCTGTGATCTCTATCTCTGTGTTTCTATTAGAATGAGAAGAGGCAGCACAAAGAGTGAAGGTTCTACAAAGAACAGACAGAGATACTAAGCTAAGGATGAAAGGAAATAAGTCTGTGAAAGCATTCTAAGAAGTACTATTTATTCTCCAAATATTGTGTTGCTATTGTTGCTCTTGATATTATTTATAGATACCCAGAAGAAAGCAAACATATGTCCTTTATACTCAAAGACCAGTTGGTCAGGCACATATTTTTATAACATAACAATTCAGTACATAATGAATTTCATCATAAAAGCGCATTTACAATTTCTTTTGCATTTGTTTTTTCAATTATAGTTGATATGCAATTTTATGTTAGTTTCAAGTGTATAACATAGTTATTAGACATTTACATACCAAAGTGATCACCAGGATAAGTCTAGGACTCATCTGGCATTATATATACTTATTACAATATTATTATTTTTTAAATATTTTTATTGATTTTTAGAGAGAGAGGAAGGGAGAGGGATAGACAGAAACATCAATGAGAGAGGAATATCATCATTTGGCTGCCTTCTGCACACCTCCTCCTGGAGATGGAGCCCCAACCCAGGTATGTGTCCTGACTGGGAATCGAACTGGTGACCTCTTGGTTCCTGGGTTGACACTCAACTGCTGAGCCACACCAGCTTGGCTATTACAATATTACTGACTATATTTCCTATGCTGCAATTTACATCTCCCTATTTTCATAGCTGGCGATTTGTAGTTCTTAATCCCTTTCACCTTTTTCACAGTTATCTCCACTCCCTCCCAACTTGTTCTCTGTATCTATGGATTTGTTTCTGTTTTGTATGCTAATTTATTTTACTTTTTAGATTCTACATAGAAGTGAAATAATATGGCATTTATATTTCTTTGTCTGATTTATTTCACTCAGCACAATACCCTCTGGGTTCAGTATGGAGGTTCCTCAAAAATTAACAATAGGACTACCATCTGATCCCACAAGGCCACTGCTGGGTGTTTATCCAAATAAATTGAAAGCACTAATTTTAAAAGACATACATACCCCTATTTTTGCAGCATGATTTGCAATACCGAAGATAACAAAATAACATATGTGCCCATTGATAGACAAATGGATATAAAAGACATTGTACATAGAGACAATGGAATATTACTCAGCCATATAAAGAATGAAATATTACCATTTGAAAAAGCACTATAAAAAGCATTTTTAATGAATAGTCTGTTTAAATATTAGGCATTAATTCATTTGCTACATTTTATAATACCACAGATAACTAAATGGTCCTATTTGTGGCTCTTAGAGCCATTTTCATGATAGATCAGGCTCTTCTGGTGTTTAGGCCTTGAACATATCTGTAGAATAAAATAGGATGAGCTCCATGTAACTTTGTGAGTTACTCTTAAACAAATTAGATATACTGTTACTCCATAAAGTAATCACTGAATGACAAACTGAGGTAGTGAGTCCCAAATAATTCCTGGGACTTAGTACTTTAACAATAGATTAGCAATAGAGAGATTACATAGCAATTAAAAAATTTCCAAACCAGTGGTTCAAAACTGGAGCAATTTTCCCCCTGTCCCCTATATGGGATATTGACCATTACTGGATCTTTGTTTTATTTTGCTTTTTTCCTTTTTATTGACTTCATTGGTATGACACTGCTTAACAAAATTATCCAGGTTTCAGGTGTACAATTCCACAACACATTATTTGTACACTGTATTGTGTGTTTATCACTGCAAGTCTTCTTCCATCACCATTTATTATCCTCTCTATACCCTCCTCCACCTCCCCCAGCAATCTCCACACTGTTGTCTGTGTCCATAAGTTTTCATTTTTTTTCTTACTTGCTCAATCCCTCCACCTACCCCTAGCCCTCCAATACACCCCCTGACAGGTATCAACTTCCACTTTCTATATGCATTTTTTATTGTCACAACTAACTAGGGGTGCGGGGTGTTAGTGTGTAGAGGCCAAAGATTACACATATCCTACACACAACCACACAACAAAGTGATTTGAACTCATTGGGCTAAAAGGTCAATAGGTCATTGAACTCGTTGGGCTAAAAGGTCATTGAGAAGCCCTGCTCTAGGCCAGTGATGCACAAAGTATGATTCATGGACCAGCTGCCAGTCTCCCCAAACCGTGTGCATGACTGAGAAAGTGCTTGTACCAGAATGTAAATCACTATATCACATAGCAGTTCAGCTGACATTTTTTATACTAAGGCCTTCTTGATTGAGAAACCAATGTATTGATTTACAGTCTGATAAAAGCCCCTTATCTCCTGGGTGAACAGCACTTTGAGTAGCCTGGCTTCAGGCCGAAAGTTCCCATTCGCTCCTTTGGGTACTATTTGCTCATTCCCACCAGCTGGCCCGTGATTTCTCAGGGATAGTTCCCTGGAGCCATAGCAATGTCACTTTCCCTGGCCCCAGAAAATTGCTGCTCCAAACTTAACTCTCTTTTCTGTGTTATGTCTAGGAGCAAAGATTTCAAATAGATTTAAACTTACCAAATCAGAAGTTATATTTTGTTACAGATATCTCATTCAGATAATTATGATTCATACAATTTTTTAAATTTTTGCCATGGTTTTTGCATTTTGTAAGTGCATACATTTTAGTCAGTTTCACTGTGGAAAAGGCAATTTAAGGATTTTTTTTATTATCTTTTAAGTGATCCATCATTATTTTGTAAACATCTTGACTAGTATTAATGCTTTGAGTTTATCTAATTTTTATATACTATGTATTTTTATATATTAAAATACATGACCTGATAAATATCTCCTAATATAATAGATTACAAAATCATGGTTTTAAGTAGACACTAAATGCAAATTTTTGTGGAGGCCTCCATATATTAATGCTTTTTATAATAAAATCCCTCAGTCTCAGTACAAATATCCTACCAGCATTAAACATTAATGACTCATTATGTAGAAACACATATGTCACTAAGCTACAAGAAATTCAATGTTGTTTAATTTTCAGTAGCCAAAATAAAGCCTTACCCAAAACACTTCATAATTTTAAACCATCTTCTGAAATAGTGCAATAACACTAGCATCAGATGTATGCCAATAAAGGGCAGCATGCTAGAAAGAGCCTGGCACTTAAATATTCTAGTTAATCATGGCACCATGGGAAAAGCTCTATTTACTACACCTGACTCAAATTTTATTCTCATTATATTGAACCAAAGGTCATTTCCTAGAGAGTGAACATCAGGTGTTCAATGTGCTGAAGCCAATCCATATGCGATGCAGCATATATCGGTCAAAATGAATAGAACTAGAAAGTTGTAGAAAATGAAAGATGCCAGATGAGTGCCCAATCATGGGTTTGGGGGAGGGAAAAAATGGAAGGCTTATTTTATAGTTTAAATACATTTTTAAGTCCCAATTCAAAGAAATGCAATGTAACAGATTACTAGTTTAACAATTACCATCACCTCTGCATAACATACATGGACACAATGCACAGATATTGGAATAATAGGTTTTAACTCTGAATGGAACTAATACCATGAAGCTATTTTTATTTTTTATTTTTTTTACTAAATGATATCCTGCTGACTTAAAAAATTAATACATTTTCCAGAAAGTATTAATGGATTCCCCAAGAACTTACAAGAAGAAAAGCCTGAGGACCAGTAAATCACAGTGAAGTCTCCTCTAGAAGCTAGGTGTATCTGTCTCTGCATGCGTGTATATATGTTGCTCGTGTTTTGTTCCAACAATTGACTGAGCATTTCATTATAAGAAATTAATGTCACAAGTTGCTCAGTTGTGAAAACTTTTACATTTATTCAACCATAGTTTCATGATTACAAATGTAAGCAGCATTGCTATAGTGTAATATTAAGATTGTTTGGCCCTGGCCAGTGTGGCTCAGTTGATTGGGTGTCATCCCAAACACAGAAAGGTTGCCCGTTCAATTCTCAGGCAGGGCACATGCCTGGGTTTCGGGTTTGGTCCCAGGTAGAAGGCGTGCAGGAGGCAGGCCATTGATGTTACCCTCTCACATTCATGTTTCAATGTTTCTTTCTCTCTCTCTCTCTCTCTCTCTCTCTCTCTCTCTCTCTCTCTCTCCCTCTCTCTCCCACTGTCTCCCTTTCTCTAAAAGTCAATAAAAATTTAAAAAGAAAAATTGATTATTTGCATCCACTAAAAACTAATTAGATGGTAGAATGACTTGTTTGATAATACATCTATTGAAATCTTGGTTGGAAGCAAAAATATAACCTGAATAACTGCAGCTCTGTTTACACAGACACAGAGAGAATCTACTTCTCCATTACAATGACTCATGACCTAAAGAAAAGTTATTTAAGTTGAATGCTGTTGTTTTTTGTTGTTTGCTAAATATCAATTAACTAGTTTAGGTATTGTTTAACCACAACTGCATTATGACACAAACACAGAAAAACAAATAACCCTTAGCTTTTAAAACACTCATCTGTACATATGGAAAGCCATCACATATCAAGGGACTCCCAGAGGTCTCTGAAGTCAGCATGCCAGCTAATTACCCTAAGCGATGCCCAGTGATGCCCAGTGATGTCATCAGGATAAAGGAACCAGATTATCATTTTGAGAAACAACATCTTTGTTTTGTTGATGCAGATTCTAAGTTTCAGGAATAAGAGAATCCTTAAAACATGAATTTCTCACTACCAAGGCAATCACATATGCAAAGTACTTCAAAATTAGCAACCCAGTAAAAATGCTCTCCAATTCGTATTAATTTTACATTATAACAGCATAATGGACAATGGCCAGAATTCTCTGCTTTGAAAGGCATCAAAAGGAGTTACCCTTGTGGGTTATTTTTTGTGTAAGTTCTTAATTATATATATACTAGAGGCCCAGTGCACGAAATTCGTGCATGGGGGGTTGTGTCCTTCAGCCCAGCCAACACCCTCTCCAATCTGGGACATCCCTCTCACAATCCAGGACTGCTGGCTCCCAACTGCTCACCAGCCTGCCTTCCTAATTGCCCCTAACCACTTCTGCCTGCCAGCCTGATCACCCCCTAACCACTCCCCTGCCAGCCTGATTGATGCCTAACTGCTCCCCTGCCAACCTGTTTGCCCCTAACTACCCTCCCCTGCAGGCCTGGTCACCCCTAACTGCCCTCCCCTGCAGTCCTGATCCCCCCAACTTCTCTCCCCTGCAGGCCTGGGTCCCCCCACAACTGTTCTCCCCTGCAGGCCTGGGTCCCCCCCCCCCCCAACTGCCCTTCCCTGCAGGCCCAGTCACCCACAACTTCCCTCCTCTGCCAGCCTGGTCCCTCCCAACTGCTCTCCCCTACTGTCCTGATTGCCCACAACTGCCCTCCCTTGCAGGCCTGTTCCTTCCCAACTGCCCTCCCCTGCTAGCCATCTTGTGGTGGCCATCTTGTGTCCATTTGGGGCAGCCATTTTGTGAGTTGGAATGATGGTCAATTTTCATATTACTCTTTTATTAGATAGGATGTATATATATATATATACACACATATATATATATATATGTATATATATATACACACACACATATATGTGTATATGTATATATATGTATGTATGTGTGTATATATATATATGTATGTATATATACATATGTATATTTAACCTACAGTTGAATGCAATTTAGGAGAGCAATAAGTAATCAAATTAGCCCTTTCTACTTTCATAAAAAGGAGACATATTCAAAATGAATCAGGTCTGTCTGCATTCCTGAAACTCAGACCCAAGCAAGAATTTTTCAAAATGTAGACAACATTTTAAAGCCAGGGCAGCTTGTCCCTTAAGTTGGGTGACCTAGAACCAATTACAATATTCCTTTGACCCTCAATGTTCTCCTTTGTAAAGTGGGAAAAAAATAACACTTTCATAAATGGAAGGTAATTGAAACAAAGGGCATAATACATCTAGCCTAATGTCAGCCAAACAATTAAAACAAAAAACAAACAAACAAACAAAAACTGCCTTCTTTTCTCCTTTTCTTATAGCTGCCAGAAAAAAAAAATTGTTATGAGGATTTTACAACATCTAA
Source organism: Eptesicus fuscus (assembly GCF_027574615.1). Taxonomy (NCBI): domain Eukaryota; kingdom Metazoa; phylum Chordata; class Mammalia; order Chiroptera; family Vespertilionidae; genus Eptesicus; species Eptesicus fuscus. The sequence continues at coordinate 36,917,702 of NC_072478.1, read as the reverse complement.
ATGCCAGCAAACATTTGGAATAGGGAGTAGGTGTCGTCTGATGAGAACAGTTTGCCAAAGCCATAGATTTAAGATGCATTTTGTGTATTTTGTGATTATTATGAATAAACAGAATCTGTCAAGAGGTTTTTGTCCCTCTGGGACATCAGAATAATTTTGAAAGTGAAAGTTTCCACCAATGAATATAAAGAAAAAGAAAAATGGCTGACCACATTAATTTTTTTATCAGACTGATTGGAGAGGGGGTAGGCAGTCATGTGGTATATTAATAATAATATATATATATATATATATATATATATATATATATATATATATACACACATATACACACACACACACACACACACATACATACACACATTTTTATTGATTTCAGAGAGGAAGGGGGAGGGAGAGAGAGATAGAAACATCAATGATGAGAGAGAATCACTGATTGGCTGCCTCTTGCATGCCCCCTAGTGGGGATGGAGGCCACAACCTGGGCATGTGCCCTGACAGGGAATTGAATTGTGACCATACTGGCCTGTCAGTCATGTGGGATTTTAATGGCCTGATTCAATGTGTCTCTATTGACTGGTACCAGAAAAGGATTTTACCTCTCACTGCTAGCCAATCTCAATGAGAATTATTACTTCCACTTATTTTGCATCTCACCTCTAAAGAAGTTATATGTTTGCTTATTATTTTCTAATTTTATTTTAAATCTAATAGAATTTCTAGTAAAACATGCTCTACATGTTGCATGTCACCATAGAAATGGCAGAAGTAAATATTAAATAATTCTCCTTCTTTATATCTCTATGCTCAGGCACTGTAAAAATGCGTCCAGTAACAGAGGTCAATGAAAAGGGCGGTAAGATAGTTTGAAAACTTGAAGGATGCCTCTAAATTGCTTTGTGAATTTAAAATGTTATGGCATAAATGTCACTAGTTCATTTAACATTTGAAAAGATTTTGACCCAAGATGGACAAGAATTTTCTTTTCAGCTCGTTTCTTTAACATCTGCTCCACAAAGATAAAGTGATCAAGCTTGGAGACCACGTACTTGGAAGAAAGGGCAAGGGTAAAGGATGGAGGTGGGGTGGAGAAAATAAAAGAGGAAGAGAGTATCTTCAAAGGTATTAGTATCCTTTGAAGCAGCTTCTTAGCATAGAAACCGTGAAAGGAGAAACAAACTTTCTCAAGTATTAAAATTAGATTTTCTGCACAAGTAGCAGAAACCTTGATACAGAAAAACATAGGTTTTTCAAGTTTCAAAAGGCAAATGGAAAGCCATCAGATGATTTCAATCTTCAGCTTTCCTCAAAGTCTTACTTAGAGAAGGATCATAACCGGGTGGCAGCGGAATTGGCAGCATCGAATGTAGCAAGTTTTGTGTCTGCGTGACCTGGCATGCCAGAATCGTTAAGGCTTTACAATTCTACAGCACATGTAACGGGGGGAGTTGTGCTGCATTCTTTGTCAGCTCCAGTGAATGCTGTGAGGAGATAAACACACTAAATGACCATCATTAGATTCATCCAAATCAATACTTTATTTGGTCTTTTAGTTGCAGGTGCACCAAACAGCACTCCCTCTACCTCTCGTTATCCCAAATCAGTCAATGCATATGCAATGCAGCTCTAGTGGTGGGGATAATGAAGTTGTATTAAGCATTATTTCAAGACTGTACTGCCAGCATCATTAGGGCTTTGCTAAATAGGAGAATTTCGTTGCTTAGTAACACAAATGTTGCAGTGGAGGTGGCAGAAGGCTATTTTTCTTTTCTTGAAATCCACTCTCAGCCCTGCAAGAATGGAGTTCCTATTAATGATGTGTCCCTTTCCTGACAATGTGATCAGCCTGTCTTTTGTATACCCAGCAAGGTGCAGACCAAATCTCATTTGTGTTAGTCTTTGTCTTAAATGGATTCAACTGAAAGTAGAATCATCACAATACCACAGTCAAGGTTTAATTGTATAGAAATCCCCTCAATAAAGGGGGCTGCATTTCTGAAACAAAACTTGGATGTGGCTAAAAATAAGCAGATCTGGTAGGTATATGTGAGCAATAACTAGCAATGGCAAGATAACACCTCTTCCCAGAATAAGCATTTACAAAGGATTTATAAAGTTGGACAAAACGTTAGAATGATTTTTTTTTCTAGTTTTAAAAGCAGTCACTCAAAATGTTTCTTGGTAATCTCAAGATGCCTCATTATAAAAATCATCTCTCCACTTTCATAAAACAACTTGAGTGATTTCCTTTCTCTCTCTCCCCTACCCCCAGTCCACCCTTGTCTTACTCTCATTCATTCTCTCTGTTTGTCTCCCTCTCTCTGCAACCTATTCATATAAAAACACATGTTAGAATATACACAGGGAAATGTAAAAAAAATGAGGAGATTCAAAACGATATAGAAAGCAAGAAGAGAAAATTTCACCTACACCGTAACTAGAATTATACTCTAAATTTGGTTCTGGCCTTCTGGTCAGCCAAGGCAAAAAGAATACATCATTTGCTTTGAATAAATCTCATGCTAATTTGAGTGAATATAGACTTTTCCCAGAACTCAAAGTAAGGAGAAATTTAGCAAATATGTTGAAAGTCAGCATGTGCATTAGTTTGCTATTGTGCCATAACAAATTACCACAGACTCAGAGGCTTAAAACAACATGAATGTATTACCTTTCAGTTCCATAGGTCAGAGGTCTGACATGGGTCTGAACTCAAGGTGTCAGGAGGGATATGAGAGTTTTGGAGACTCTAGAGGAGTCTCTTTCCTTTTCTTTACAACTTCTATAGACTGCAGACATTCTTTGACTCATTTCTCTTCCCCTAACTTCAAAGCCAACAAATCTCGCGGACCATTCTTGCATAGTCTCATTTCCCTCTCTCCACAGCCAGGAAAGATTTATCCTCTTTTAAAGACCCATGGGATTAGATTGGGCCCACCAGATAAACCAGGATAATTTCTTCTCAATGTCCTTCATTTAGTCATGTAAAGTAAGATATTCACAATTGTGGCGATAAAGTATAGTATAATTTTTAAAAAGTAGAGGACCTCAAATCCCAGACCTGAATTTGACTACTACCTCCCATAATTACTAGCAGTGTGACCTTGGAGAAATTATTTAACATCACAAGCCTCTGTTTCCTCATCTGGTAATAAGAAATTATAACATTGAATCTAAGATAGTTGTGTAAAACTAGTGGTCCGGTGCATGGATTCATGCACATTGAAAGGAAATTAATTAAAAGGTGGCCAGTGGGGCAGGACTGGGTGAGACGGGCTGGATATGTCCTGGAGCCAACCTCCCGCAGTCCCTCCAGCTGCACCTGGGGCAGCACTGCACCGCAGCTCGAAGGACATCTACAGTCACTGCAGCTCGGCAGTAAACCAGATTCGGGGCAACAGTGCCCCAGCAACAACATAACCCACAACCAAAGGTGGAATTGCATGGCCTGGCGAGGAATCAGGCTCCTTCTTCTCTGGTTCCAAGGTGCGCACCCGAGAACCACCACTGCCAAGTCACTGCAGCTCGGCAGCTCCTGTGTTGAGCATCTGCCCCCTGGTGGTCAGTGCATATCATACCTACTGGCTGGTCAACCGGTCAGACAGTTGCTTAGCTTTATATATATATAGATGGTTATGTGAAATACTTCACACAGAGCTCAATAAATCATGGGATTATTGTTTTTGTTGATCCTTATCAATTCTTGATAAAAGCAATTAGGATAAAGTTGAATTTTATTCTAGGACCTAAGCTTGTGTATTCCTATTTTGTCACTATTTAACTTGACATCAGGAGAGAGCTTTTAGAGTGCCCGGAAGAATGGAAATTCAATGTGTTACATAGCAGGCTTCTCTTAAACACCCATTGCCTAAACCACACTTTTGGCAGATGCTGAATAACAATCAGTTAAGTTTCAGCTCCCTGGTGCATGTCCAATATGTCTGTGTTATGTATTATTGATAACAGAGAAATCTGTTCACTTTATATATCAAAGAGGGAAGTGGCGGGTTTAATATTCTTTTTTTGTGTGTGAAAAGGAGTCATATATTTTTTTTAACCACAAAGCCCCTGTGAATTTTTTCAACAAAGCTCCAGGTCTGGCCTGGACAAGCAACCATTTGAAACACTGGAGAGGTAGAATGGACTTGGTTAAAGTCATATGTCATCATGTGCGATCAATCTACTATCTCTTCTATAGGGTGAATGACGATTATATCAGAATATTATAGCCTGATAAGAACACATGATCTAGTAGAGTAAAGAAGCAAAGAATAAGAAAGTTCTTGGCACCAAAGGGATAAAAATAATGGAGGCTTATCTTGCTTCACTCAATTCAATACATAATTACTGAGAGCCTGTTAAATGCCAAGTACTATTCTAGTAGCTTGAGATACAGAAGTGATCAAGAAAGAAAAAACGTAGAGTAGTTGTGAAATGTTTCTTATCTGTTGTAGAAGGTCCCTATTTTATCTGTAACAGACCCTACTTCTGTGAGCTTAACTGAAACGTCAAGCAATGATCAAATTTCAGGTTGTCTTCATTAAAGATAATTTTTTAGCATCTCTATCAACATTCATTCTCCAAGAGAGATAAACTTCCCATAAACAAGTATTAGTGATTCTATCAAAGGGGAAAGAAATCCCACTGGCATACAGATTAAAAACTTGATAAACCATGGAAAATTACAAAACATATGTAAAATGAGGTTCAAGGTATTTAAGTCAGAAAGTATTTATCTTTCTAAATAGTAAAAATCTCTTACCTCTCAGATGCCATTCTGTGTCACTGCAGTTTGTGACTTTTGACCCATGTTCTCTGTGTTCTCCCAGAAAAACCTGGCCACTCTGTTGTTAGAAGAAAGAAACAACTTGTAGTAATCCATGAGACTCTTCCATCTAAATTAGTCTGCAAAAAGTCATATAGTTGAAACCACACAGCTTTGGTCTACCAATCTAGCTCAATCTTTCAAGAGCTATCAAATATAAAGAAAGGGAAATTATTCACAAACTAGAAAGTAAATCTAATAGTAATCATAGCAAATGTTCAGACTCGCTGATAAACAAATAAATTCAAATTAAAGTAATGAAGTACTTTTTTTACCTAACAAACAGCACAAACAAATCTTGTTTTTTATAAAAATAGTTTCTGATACTGTTAGGGAAGCAGTGGGTAATCGACTATCGCTGATGGCCGTGTTAATTGGCCTTTAGGGAAGAAATCTGACAAAGTGTGTCATATGCTATTAACTTATTCATGTTTTCTGACCCAGCAACTTAATTTGTTGAAATCTATCTTAAGTTTGACCAAAAGCATATGCTTGAAGTTGTTAGGCACACCATTATGAATATTAATAAGAATAGAAATAATTTAAATGTTAAACAGTGAGAGAACTGTTAAATTATGGCATACTATTTAACCACTAAAACATGAACAATTCTTAATATGTTTTTTATACTCTACTTTACTTATAGTCTACTTCATTCCAAAATATATTTGAAGTAGTGATATCATTCTAAATGATATTTTAAATGCAGAATAGATGATTTAAAATAAAATATTTTTAAGCACATTCTGGAAGAAAACAAAGCACATTCTATCTAATAAAAGAATAATATGCAAATTGACTGTACCTCTGCTATACCCACAAGCCATGCCCACCAGCCAATCAGGAGCAAGTATGCAAATTAACCCAACCAAGATGGCTACAGCCACAGAGAGAGCAGAAGCCTTGGGTTTCCCTGACAATGGAGGAAGCCAAGCTTTCTGCACACCCTGGCCTGCCTTGGCCTCCGCTCAAGGCTACAAAGTTTCAATTATAGAAGATAAATAAATCCCATATATCAAGGCCTCCCCTTGGGTTGCCGGGGGGCGTAGCCAGCCTGAAAACCACCACAGGCCCCTCGCCCAGGCTGCCCCACACCCCAAGGGGATCCCCACCCTGATCCGGGATACCCTTCAGTGCAAACCAGCTGGCCCCCAACCATGTACCAGGCCTCTATCCTATCTAATAAAAGAGTAATATGCAAATTGACTGTCACTCCAACGCACAAGATGGCTGCCCCCATGTGGTCAAAGATGGCTGCCCCCATGTGGACACAAGATGGCCGGCACAAGATGGCCAGCAGGGGAGGGCAATTAGGAGGGACCATGCCTGCAAGGGAGGACAGTTGTGGGTGATCAGGCCAGCAGGGGAAGGCAGTTGGGAGGGACCAGGCCTGCAAGGGAGGGCAGTTAGGGGTGACCAGGCCTGCAGGGGAGGGCAGTTAGGGGCAAACAGGCTGGCAGAGGAGCAGTTAGGCATCAATCAGGCTGGCAGGGGAATGGTTAGTGGGTGATCAGGCTGGCAGGCAGAAGTGGTCAGGGGCAGTCAGGAAGGCAGACAGGCGAGCATTCAGGAGCCAGCAGTCCTGGGTTGTGAGAGGGATGTCCAACTGCCCATTTAGGCCCAATCCTACCGGGATCAGGCCTAAACGGGCAGTCGGACATCCCTCAAAGGGTCCCGGATTGGAGAGGGTACAGGCTGGGCTGAGGGACACACACCCCCTGTGCACAAATTTCGTACACCGGGCCTCTAGTCTCTATATATAAAAGCCTAAGCGGCCAGTGGACTGGCCAGTAGCTATGGTGCACACTGACCACCAGGGGGCAGACGCTCAACACAGGAGCTGCCAAGCAACAGCAACTTTGCAGAGTGCCCTCTCATAATTTGTCCCAATCCCTGTAAGCCAGGCCAAGGAACCCCACTGGTGCACGAATCCGTGCACTGGGTTTCTAGTATTAAATAAATCAGGAGGTCATGGATGACTCCTTTTCTTTGACATTTTTTGTTATTTGGAAAATTCTTATGGAACTTTGTAGTAAAGAAATTATTTATTTATAAAAATAATTCCAATAAAATTTTATTTTGACTTAATTATTAAACTTGGCACAATGCATTTTCTAGATGGATTTGCAAGGCATAAACGTGCTCTAGTGGGTTAGAACCCACTATGAAACCTCAAGGCCTAGATGATGTCATCAGGATAGGGAGTTCAGACTCATTCATTTTCAAGATTCTGTCATAGTACTGGAAGTTAGGGAGTAAGGCTGATAAGGGTGATAGTGGTTACTGCCTGGTATTTTTGTTTGTTTTGTTTTGTTTTTTGGTCATTGTTTTTGCTTTTTGGTGCATGGGTGGGTTTGTTTTATTTTTTAGCCTTAACTAAAGAAAAATCTTCAAAAACTAGAGAATTTGACATGATCTTATTCCAATTACTAAACCAGAAAAATTCTAGGTAAAATTTTCAACTCTAGTCAATTTACAGCAAGCTTGGAATAAAACAACTCTCAAAAACTTTATCAATATAGCACTCAGAATCCTAGAGCAATTTGTTTTAGCTCTGCCATCTCAGCAAGGCTCTCTTCAGAGCAAAAATCCCTCAGTTTGCAGGGTTTTAGAATATACTCAGTAGTTCCTTTAGATCCTGCTGGGAACAATAGAGCAGTCAGAAATTACAGACTGTAGCTGCGTCTACAAAAAAAGAAAAAAAATGCTTACTTTAATATGCCTTGCAATCAGGAGAAGGTTGGAGATAAGAGGGGAAAGTTAGAAGTAAGAAAAGAGTTTGAATAAGAGCAGAGCCATTCAAGAAATGATTTTTTAATAAACAACTTATAAGGATGTCTGCACATTTTAATTTTTAAAGGCTAGGCAAATGGAATAACATCTTGATGGCTCCCCAGCTTACTCATGACAAATGCCAAAAATCTTCGTGGAGCTTTCAAAGCCCCACTAGATCTAGACCCCATTTGCTTTCTGACCACATCTTACACCAACCATATTTTCTGCTCCTCAAACATACCTACACAGTTTTCTCTTACTGACACCTCTTCTCCCCTCATGGTTTATTTCATCTCCATATTGGTCAGGGACCAGTCAGAAACCACACTAGCTATTTCAGCTATCGGCGTTTATTTAATTCTTTTTCTTACATTAAATATTATTTTGTATTAGTTTCAGGTATACAACACAGTAGTTAGACAATCATATATTTTTTAAAAATATATTTTTATTGATTTCAGAGAGGAAGAGGGAGGCAGAAACATCAATGATGAGAGAGAACCATTGATCGGCTGCCTTCTACACACCCTCCACTGGGGACCGAGCCCACAACCCAGGCCTGTGCCCTGACTGGGAATCGAACAGTGACCTCCTGGTTCATAGGTCAACACTCAACTACTGAACCACACCAACTGGGCAACAATCATATACTTTAAAAAGTGTTCCCCTGATATTTTCAGTACCCACCTAGCACCATACATAGTTATTATGATATTTTTTACTATAAATCCTATGCTGATTTTATATCCCCATGACTGTTTTGTAACTAACAATCAGTACATCTGAATCCCTTTCAGCTGAAGAAATTTAATTTTAGAAATTAGTTGCACAAATATTGGAGGACTTAAAAAGCAAAAGGATAATGTTGAAGTAATCCAGATAATGGCTGCAAGAAGCTGGTGGTTTTTTTGTTCCCCCTGTGCAGTGGAAAAATGGGAATCTTTTAGGGCTATCTGAATCTAGAAGCTTTAAGGGGTGGCCTTGTGGAAATGAGGCTCAGAACTCTATCTTAAACTCGGGATATAATCTGTCAGAAATTTTGGCTTCAGTGGAAAAATGTTTACTGTTTATAAACTTGATCACCTTTAACTCTATATAAAGCTCCTTCAATCTGCTGAGAATATCAATGTTGGATTTAGATATGCAAAATGAACTTAGAGCTAACTTTAGGAGCAGTAATGTTTTACCTGGTTTGCTAAGGGAAATTCAGGTTTTTGAACTAGAAGATAGTGTGGAGTTTGAGGTACAGGAGAAACTGAACAAGTCTAGGGATCAAGGGTAAGAAACTGAAGACACTTGCAAGTAATCAGGGTACCTTTCAAGCAAGGTTCCCAACAGGAGCTAGGACAGAGGGTTTTCTATAGGAAGACATGGAAGCAAAGCAAGGAATTTATTTCATTGGCTACTAGTGGCCCGATGCACGAATGAAGATTCGTGCAAGAATGGGCCTGCGTTTCCCTGGCTCTGGCACTGCCTTCTCTTTGGCTGGAGCTCCTTTCTGCCTTCCGATGCTGCCCAGAGGCCCTGAGCAGCTGGGGTGGTGCGGAATGCCTGCATCGTCGCCATGGCAATGACGACACAAGCATCCGGCTCCTGGCCTCTAGACACCTGTGTATGCAAATTAACTCTTTGCACTCGCTTGCTTTTTTCTCGATTCCTTTATTCTAATGCTAACCGTGTCGAGTCACACTCGACATCCAAGTGCAAAAGGTTAACACGCCATCTTTGTTGGGTTAATTTGCATACCCACTCCTGATTGGCTGGTGGGTGTCACAAAGGTATGGTCAGTTAGCATGTTACTTTTTTATTAGGTAGATAACTTAAGAGGTAACCTATCTGGGAAAATCTAGTTGACTGTGATTGGTTGTTTTTAAGTTTCATTTACTAGAATTTGAGTGCATTGACTTGGGCTAAGGTTTTGGTTTGCTTACATAAGCCACCAAGGCATGAGGTCCATTCAGTCTAATGGCCTCCTCATTTTATCACTGTAGCAATTTATTCAAACCAACTTTCACTCCCTATGGAAGTCCTAATCTCCCACAGCCAACATTTTTCCAATTTTCCTGAAGTATATTTTCTGTCTCTAAGCTTCCGTTTGTATTGAATTAGCTTGGGTCATGGATTATTTCTCTATATAGAAAACAATTTAATGTAACTTGTACTCACTTCCTTAGTTCTTTAGGAAAACCACTTAATAAGATATTTACATGTATTATAGACACATCTATGGGGAACAAATAGGATTTAATTACAGAAAATAAAAGCAACTTCCATCTGAATACTAAATACCTCTGTTTCTAAATCTTTTGGCCCCTCACCACACACATGTAACCTTTAGTAGTCCAAGCATAGTGCTCCTAACTCTAATGTGCAGCAACACAATGTTCCTTAGTGATCAGTATCAATCATCCCAGTCAGTAGAGGAACACCTTTCTTTGCCTACTAGATCTTTGGTAAAAGAAGATCAAAATGGCCATGTGTAATCTCAGTTTCTTACTAAATAGAATCATTATCACATCTTTCAATGAAAGCATTCCTCCCAAGAACTTCAAACTAACACAGCCCAAAGTTGTAGGGATGGAGAAGTTAAAACCTGGCAAACAGGTAATGATGAAAGGAGCAGCTTCCACTAAAACACCTTGATTTTAGGACCCACGTATTCTGGCTATGTGAGAAGCAGTACCATATACATTTTGGTGATTCACTGGATATACTGTATCCACTAAGATAGAACCCCAACCTTTCTGGGTGATGTCACCCAACTGGCACCATGAATGAGTCTTCAATAAGACAGTTTCCTGTTTCATCAGGACATTTGATGTATCTTCACTTCTGATCCTTTGGATAGAAATATGCCCAATTAATTTCATTGGCATGTGCCCATCTAGGAAGACTAACTATCCCAATTTGCTCAGGCCACTCCTGGTTTTAACACCAAAAGTCTCACAATACCAGAAACTACTCAGTTTTAGGCAAACCAGGATTATTGGTCACCTAACCATTATCACATTTTAAATTTTGCTATAAAATACATTTTTTGTTCTAATATTTATAGAATTCCATAACAATGACTAGGGCATTCTATAAATACAAGGATGATGGGCCTGAAAGGAGCATTGTAGGAAGGAAAGAAAAATCCAAAATCATGTATATTTCAGTGAGAAAAATAATTTTCTGCCCTGTAACAGAAAAATGCAATGTAATCAACCCTACCATCACCACAAAGGCTTCCTTTGGTGAACTTTTAAATGAGATATAGAAGAGTTTCCAATTAAACGTCCATTCTGAGAGGTCCATCTGCATAACTTTACCCTGGATCTGGTTACCAATCTTCCATTCCAATTCTTCCAAGCTTCTGATTATCCAGGCAAACCATGAGTTACTGTCCATGAATCAGTGGATGGCTATACCTTTGACCATTTTTCAGTCAAGATAAATGAACAAAAAAATATACTTCTCAAGGATTGCTAACTGATAGGATTTTCCTTCACCACCATTTTTCTTGAACACTAGTTTTTTGAGACTTTAATTTAAACCATGTTAGTGCTCTTCAAGTTGGTGTTAGTATATTACACAGAACCATCTGCAGACACGTGTCTAGGTAAGAGCTCTGGGTCACCCCCTTATGCAAATTACTTGTAATTTATAGACCTGCTTTTGCTTGACAATTGATTACTGTTATACATGCCAAGTATATGGCCCAATGGGTCAAATAACTACCAGTTGGCAATGGTCAGCACAGCTCACATAGTCATTTGATGTTCCATTGTTTGGCATTCAGTCATTACAAGGCTTAGTAGCAAGTCATAAGCTGTTTCTCAAAAGTGAAATAGTCATATGCAAGAGAGGGTATGGCTTTCCCTGAGGGAGTGGGCTATAATTCTCTGGTTGAGACTCACCAGAATCCTCACACTCCATTCTTATTTGCCTTAGGCACTTTGAATATCATTGGATCTGGTGGGTCCTAGGCCCACATGAAAAAGAATGGCTTATATTGCAGCCTACACATGTTGCTCAATATTTCCCCCTCTGTGGTTCTGCTCAAAACAGCAACTATATGGGTTACTCACAAAATAGGTCAGAACATTGTATTTCAATATAATATACGTTGCTTCAAAAGTCCAAAGAGCCAACTGAAGGTTATGCCTGTGTGTAGTGATAAATGTAAAAGATGCTTTACCTTTTTTTTTTTTCCCACTGTACAGATGCTATTCTGACATATGCAGGTTACTGAACTCCCCCAGAAACCTTACTAAAAAGAGGCCTTGTATTCTGTGAAGTTTATCTCCCACCCTCTGGTCTATGTGTGTTGCACTAAGATATATAATTTCCAGGTTCTGGTTCATCAAAACAAAAACTATTATGCTGTCATTAATAAAGCAAACCAATGTGATATTCAGCAAGATATTAAGATGATCAAGATACACCTAAAATAAATTAAAACAGAGAGGAAGAAGGTGCTGATGTACTACTATCTCTATGAAGAAAGAAAACAAGCTGTTTCTAGAAGTCCTGGCAAATTTATATGGAAAATAATAGTTGCCAGATAAATAACTATATATCAGGTACCAGAGGCTGTGTTGATAGAATTAAATTTGTGATAATCCATATTCATTTCACAACATCTATCTTACAAACAAGAAAGATAGTTTAGCCCTGGCCAGTGTTGCTTAGTGGTCAGAGTGCCAGCCCACGCATGGAAGGGTCCCAGGTTTGATTCCTGGTCAAGGGCACATACCTGGGTTGCGGGTTCAATCCCAGGCCCCAGTCAGGGTGTGTACAAGAGGTAACCAATGGATCTCTCTCCCTCTCCCCACCCCCCACTTCTTTTCACTCTCTCTAAAAATCATTGTGGGGGGGAATTCCTTGTATGAGGAATAACGAAGAAAAAGAAGAAGGAGAAGAAGGAGGAGGAGAAGGAGGAGATGAAGAAGAAGGAGAAGGAGAAGGAAGAAGAGAGGAAGGAGGAGGAAGAGGAGAGGAGGAAGAAGGAAGAGGAGAGGAGGAAGAAGGAAGAGAAGAAGAGGAAGAAGGAGGGGGAGAAGAAAAAGAATAGATAAGTTAAATGGGAATGTGATAAGATTCACCACCCTTCATCTCTCAAATCTTCAACTAGGCATTCATCCCTGCAGTTCCACAAGGGCTATGGTATTGTTTTGGGATGATTACCCTAATATGGAAGAATTCTCTAGAGGCTTCCACTTTGCCTTTTCTATGATCCTGATCCTCATTTCACAGATTGGAGAGTCAACAGGAGATTCTGCCAGTTGCTGATTATGCCTGTTTCAATTACACATTCAGAAGCTTAGGTCCATAGATCCTCTGAACTGGCAGTTAAACAGACGTAAGTTAAAATTCCATCTATCCTCTGACCACCATAAAAACCCACTTTGATGGATGGTCACAGTGGCATTTTGGGTCCCCAGAAATTAAGGTCACTTCACAGCTGGTGACTGGCTATCAATAAAAGGTCTAAGTTTCCTTAGCTACATGTGTTGTCGCCATAATAAATGGCCACAAATCTGTTTTAGGAAAGACTAGTGGCAATGGTACATAGTTCTTCCTCTAGGGGGACTGGAATCCCCTTCACTCAAGAACATACAGGTCTGTGTACTGATTTAGGCCTAGAAAATAGGTAAGGGAGTAAAGCTTTCCATTGTGATGACAAGTCAGAATTCCGGCCAGCAGATCTAGAGAATGTTTTGCTATAGAAATAAAATAAAAAGTTAGGCCCTAACTGGTTTGGCCCAGTGGATAAAGCATCGGCCTGCAGACTGAAAGGTCCCAGGTTCAATTCCAGTCAAGGGCACTTACCTTGGTTGCGGGCACATCCCCAGTGGGAGGTGTGCAGGAGGCAGCTGATCAATGTTTCTCTCTCATCAATGTTTCTAACTCTCTATCCCTCTCCCTTCCTCTCTGTAAAAAATCAATAAAATATATTTTTAAAAAATTAAAAAGTTAGGAGGCTGCCCATTTATTTCATTCTGAAAAAATGATTAGTCCCTTCTCAAAATTTCTGGGTGTCAGAACATTCCAATTTCCACTTTACTCCTATGCAGTTATGGTGATTGCCTCCATCTATTTCTGGTAGTTAAGGACTGGCATTTGACCTTAACAATTCTAGAATCCCATTATCCTTATTGTTTTTAATGTATATTTTTGAAAGTATTACAAATGTCCCCATTTTCCCCTGATTCACCCCTTCTAGTCTGCCCTTGTCTCCTGCCCCAGACCTTCACCATACTACTGTCTGTGTCCATGGGTTATGTATACAAGTTATTTGGTTCATCTATTCCCACCCCTGCCAAGAAGCCAATCTCAAAGGTGCCATTTCAACCAAAGTGCAAAAGAATAGGTTTTATTCTTTAATATGTGTGGCATGTTTTAGATCATAACATTCACACAATTTTTCATCTTTCTGTTTCACACAACATGTATTAAGGAGCACTTTCCCATGCCATTCAATATTGTTATAACATTATTTAATTTTAGCATAATAATTAATCATGTTTATATACTGAAGATTAAAAATACTTGGAGGTAATTGTTGAAGTAATGAGATTTGAAAGGATATGGAAGGAAATTAGATTTAGAACCTTGAAAAAATTCACATTGAATGGAAGGGAGAATATCTTTTTCTCTGAAGTAACAGCAGGAATGGGAAGAAAAACAAGAAGGTAAAGATAGCAGATACTAAAGTTTCTCTATTGAGTTAAAAAAAAGGGGGGGGGGAGATGGAGGATGTGGTCCAAGGATTTGGACAATAATTAAAGAGTAAATTCAATCGGTGTACTCACTGCTGTGGGGGATAGGGAAATGAGCCAAGCAAAGATGCATAGAAATAGACCTATACAATCCACCAAAGTGTTAGTGATCATAACTGGATGGGATTGTAGAGACTAAAGGTAATTGTTATTTTTTTCAAAAAAATTAAGTAAGCATTACTTTTATTATTTTTATAATCAGAAAAATATACCATAAAATTGTGGAGAATGAATTAGAGGTGGATCTCTGTGGTAAGTCAAGAGTAACAGAAGCTTGTTAGGGTCCATTGTATTAGCCTGAAAAAGAAATGACTGAGTGAGACATTATTGTGGCCTAAACCAAGGCAGAGTTAGTCACAATGGGAAGGAGGGAATGACATTTAGGAGGTTGATTCAAAAGTAAAGACAACTGATTGAGTAGTGGCAGGGACTGGAGCAAAAGTGAGAGAGTAAGGAGAGGTTTCTGACTTGAGCGTCTGGTTAGATAACCAGGCCTTTCAGCAAGTCACCCAAAGGAGAAGATAAAAAATGCAATTTTTGGCATGTGAGCTTTAGGTATCTGAGAGATTTCAATGTAGAAATTATAAATAGTTAAGTTGAGAAATGGAGTGAGTATGGCAAAGTTAAAAATCATGGTTCTTTGGACTAAACTTTCCTGAGTTTCAATTCTATTGCTGCTACTTACCAATCATATTGCAAAAATCATAGGCCAAATACTTCTGTCAACCTCAGTTTCTCATCAATAAAATTAGCATAATAATATAAAAACATCTGCCTGATAGCCTGGTTTGAATAGTAAGGGAAATAATACATGTAAAACAGTTAGCAAGTGCTAGGTAAACCATAATAAATGTAAGATATTAATGCTATACATCATCATTGTTTGCTATGTATTGTTAGGCAGGTTGATAAATATCTCAATTCCTCCTTTTTTTTTTATTAAATGGATATAGTAATCTACTACCCAAACTTGAATTAAACATTCAATGAAAAATTGTATAGTCTGATGCCTGCTCCAGTAGTGATTCCAGAGATATCAATTTGCTTCTATTCTTTATCATCATGATTATTGTTGTCTGTTCAAACTCAGTCACCAAAGTATGAAAGTTAAAATAGACATTAAAATATTCTTATCAAGTTGATATATTCATTTTGTATACTGTGTAAGAAGTAAAGAGCCTTTTACTCAGCTTTTATAAAGATGTTAGGTTTTATTAATTTATTAAAAATTTTCTAATTGCTGTTTGTTTATAATAGCTAATATTTTAGTTCTTATCTACTTTTTTAATCTTTCAATTTTCTTTATGACTAGAAGCCCAGTGCACAAAATTTGTGCACAGGAAGGGGGTCCCCTCAGCTCGGCCTGCACTCTCCAATCTGGGACCCCTCATGACACTCTCCTGTCAAGGGGATCTATGATATTTAAGCTCCTTTTGGGGGGTCCGATTTTAGGCAGATCAGGAGACTTCAGTGAAAGCCTCTGCATGCATTTGCTGTTTTTCAAGCATCTGCAGCTCAAGATCATCAATATAACAACACAGCATATGTTGGGGTGGCATGTTCTCTGACCTTCAGAATAAACCCAACAAAAGCTTGTTTCCTCTTTTAGATGATTTGCCACAGTAGCATTATTCCCTGGAGACAGTATTCTGATCAGACCTTCCTGGGAGTGGTCATAACATACCCTGTGTTTGTAGAAAGGTGTGGGCCACATCACTAAATAAATCCGGGGCAGTTTTCTCATCTTGTGGAAGGGAGATAAAGTTATGATAGTTTATCTCCCTTTCCACAGGTTTCTTGCAGGTTTGTGTCTTCACTGCCCACCCCTCCCCCAGCAGCCCAGGCACCTCCGCCTCAGGCCTTGGGGCTGCTGGGTGCCAGGCCTACAGGTTTGTGTCTATAATCCACTCCTCCCCCCTGACACCCCAGCCCCAGGTCCACAGTGGCAGGGCTTGGGGCTGCAGGGTGCTGGCCTCCCTGTGGGTTTGTGTCTCCGATCTGGCCCCCTGCAGCCCAGCGCAGCCATGGCGGGGCTTAAGGGTGCCAGCCTCTCAAGGTTTTGTGTCTCCCAACCGCCTGGCCCCTAAGGGCCTCGCCATCTTGGTTGGGTTAATTTGCATACTCGTCCCTGATTGGCTGGTGGGCGTGGCTTGTGTAGCAAAGGTATGGTCAATTTGCATATTGCTATTTTATTAGAGAGGATGTTTTTTTATGAACACAGCTGGTTTTAAAAATATTTAATCATATCTACTATTGTTTTCCCTTGTGATCATCTTATTTTTATACCTAGAGCACCAATGTTTATATCAACATGCAATATCCTCTAAATTCTTAATTTTTATATTAGTTATAATTTGTTAGCTGAAATATTTAAAGAATGTGAAATTTAGTTTGTTGAATCATGTGAAGTGAGATATTTGCTTAATTTTTCCCAACTTACCAATTTTCTCTATCTTTTATTTGAAAAATATCAATCCCTTTTCCCATTTATTTGTGATTCTTCTTTTATTAAATACTAACTTTTTAGACTATGATATATTTGACAATTATAAAATTCCACATTGTTTTTAAAATTATTACATTTTAAGTGCCTGGGAGGTCAAATCCCATGTCTCTAGCTCCCCTCCCCCCAATTCCTCTTTTTAAAAATTTCTTTAGATAGTCTTCTGTGTATCTGTTTTGAAATTAAATTTTCAATTATATTGGGTGGCTTTATAGCTTTTAATTCAGGAAAAATTACCATCTTATTATTTAATCTTTTCTATATGAACATGATATATTTTTTCATGTCTTCTATAATTCTCATAATATTTCTGAGGTTTATTTTTTGTAGACTCAAAGCCTTTTACTAAGGCTTATTTCTTGGTATATTTTTGTCATTTTCTGAATAGAATATTTTTCTTTTTCTTTTTCAACTATACCCTTAAACAGTTAGTGCTAGGTTTTTGGTACCTGATTTTATACTAGGAATTTACCTTTAACCATATACAAGTGATAAAAATTTAATTAGCACAGTACTTTATTAAAAATAAAATAGGAGGAGGGTGAGAAAATAGTACTAACTCACTTTTCAAAGGCTGATGAAACTTCAGTCTTTCAAGAGTGATTGATATTATAAACAAAATGAATTTTGATTTTGAGTGTGTTTATGTCAAAGACCAAACAGAGTTGAGGATCAGAGTTAAACATTTACATTAAAGTAGTGGGTAATTTTGGCCTTAAGTAGTAGTAAAGAACAATGTCTCACCATACCTTAGTTGAAGAATATTGATCTTAAAGGCACCAGCAACTATTTCACTAGTTGTCCCTGTCATTGGATGCAACCCTGAAAGAGCAAAATGAATTCTGAAACAGGCAAAACAATCCTTGCATCCTGGTGAGCCAGAAAGAAGGCAATGACAAATTTAGGAAAGGATGCCACAGGCGGGGGTGATGTTCCTGAGCATTTGGAAGTCATAAGAACTGTATTGTCTGGTCATTCATTTTCAGACTATGCAGCACATCGCTGCCAAATTAACGTATTGGTCACATCCATGATTTACAGAGGCCATTGCTCTGTCGATGTATTTCTAGGTTTTTGCAATCACGGCAAAAAGCATCCAGAGCAAGTAAGAACAGCACCCCTGATCTGGGCAGCTGTGTCTACCAACTTTGCTAACAACTGCCTCTTCAGCTGGTTAAATTATTCTGACTGAGTTTCACTGGAAGGTACAAGGTCATATGTGGTTGTACTTCCCATGACCCTGCAAGAACTCTTTCATTAAAAAATCAAGAGAAAACCAGCATTATTAGATTAATGGACTGTGTGGTGACCCTAAGGGGAATAAGTAATTAGGTTAAGTAAGCCATATCAACTCAACCTTTATAACAAAAAGAAGGAGAAGCCCACAAGAGAGAATTTACCAAAAGCCCTATTGTGAATGATCTAAATAATACATCAAATTTTCGTAAGCTTGTTTAATAGATGTTTGCTAACAAAAAATTTAATATAAATTCATCATTCTCTGTCTTGTTGAGTGAGCGGCTAATTATCAGGATGTACAAGAAGTCTGAATGATTGTGGGTTTTTTGATAAAATTTAATGATGTTGCCCTAGCTGGTTTGGCTCAGTGGATAGAGCGTCGGCCTGTGGACCAAAGGGTCCTGGGTTTGATTCCAGTCAAGGGCACATGCCCAGGGTTGTGGGCTCGATCCCCAATAGGGGGCATGCAGGATGCAGCCAATCAATGATTCTCTCTCATCATTGATGCTTCTATCTCTCTCTTCTTCTTCCTTCCTCTCTGAAATCAATAAAAATATATTTAAAAAAATTTAATGATGTTATAAAAGTAGTAAGATTAAAAATAAAAAAAAAAGGAGTGATAGCAGTATTAATCAGACTAACACAACATGGTTAGTATTTTGGCATATTTCCTTTATTTTTTCCCAAAGCACTATACATTCAATTTTGCACTGCAATTTTGCTTAACATTAAAAAAGTAAATATTATCCCACATAAATATATGACCTTAGCAATCATTCTTTTAAATGGCTATAATGTCCATTCAGTGAAGGTCACATAACTTGCTTAACCATTCTTTAATTTTTTATTTAAATTGTTCAAAATTTTGCCCGGCCATTGTGGCTCAGTGGTTGAGCATTGACCTATGAACCAGGAGGTCATGATTCAATTCCCCATCAGGGCACATGCCCAGATTGCAGGCTTATTCCAGTGGCACCTGTAAGGGGTGGCTGAAATTGAAATGAACCCCAGTTGTCTTGTTTATTAAGATATTATTAAGGCTGTATGATTATTAAGGAATTATTTCATCCTTTAGAAGAAAGATATTTATACACTTTCTCTAGGAACTAAAATATAAGGTTGACTTCTCTGTACCAAAGCCTTTTGCATTAAAAACTAATTTACAAAATATTGAGATAGATTGATTCTTATCTTACCTAATAAAAGAGAAACATGCGAATTAACCATCACTCTGCTACACCCACCAGCCAATCAGGAGTGGTATGCAAATTAACCAAACAAAGATGGCGGTTAATTTGCATACACAGACGCTGAGCTACCTGGGGCGGGCGGGACACTTGCGTCGTCACCATGGTGATGACACAGGCATTCCGCTCCACCCCTGGTCTCTCAGGGCCTCTGGGCAGCGTGGGAAGGCAGGGCCAGAGCAGGAAGAGGCGGCTCCGGGCTGGACTGGAGTGGGAAGGTGGTGCTGGCAGCCAGGGAAAGGAGGGCCCATTCTAGCATGAATCTTTGTGCATCAGGCTTCTAGTCTGGATATAATGTTGTAATCGAGAAATATGTGGATTGCCTTTATCCATTGCTAGTGAGAGGGGGTTCTTGGGGTGCCACTGGAATAAGAGTTTCCGAAGGCCCCACAGGAGGATGAGATGTGGTAGAAAGCTTTATTTTCATGGAATTACATCCCTCTGTTTGCAAACTCCCATTTCCCTTAATCTAGTCCTAGAAGAGGTGCAGCTGGGGATTCAGCAGAGCTAGAAGCAAAGCCAGAGTCCAAAGTTTCAGAACCATGGTGGAGCTGGGTCTAGTTTAGCATTAGGCTAGTTGTAGTCCACTAGTCCATTGTGCGTGGGGACCATGTGGCTGTGGGCCATGTGGCTGAATGCAGGGCAGCCAGGAGAGCATGGTCCCTGCAACAAGAGTCCCAAGAGCACAAGCAAACAAGAGAGGTAACTCCTTTGTTTAGATCTCAAATCTTCCAATGCTTGCAAATGGCCATACCTACTCTGGCTAATGGCCTGTTCCCAGATGTGACTGACAGATAAGTGCCTTCCCTGTGTCACCCAGACTTTACTGGGCATGCATCTATCCTTTTCCTGCCCAGTCCCTTCCCCCAGGGAGATGGGTGGCTTCCCTGGGGAGTGTTAAACTGCAGCTTCCTGGCAAAGCTGCACAAATGAGATGCCCATATATTTGGCCTTCCCTTTGCTCCTTCCCTCTTTTTTAATAACCAGGTTTATTACAACAGTATCAATGTGATATTGTACATTATAAAACTGACCAACTTTCATTCTAGAACTACATTTCAAACGTATTTTTTAAAAGATTAAATTGCTCTTTGTTGAGATAATTCTAGAGTACAGGACTTTGTGTTATCTGATGTTCTTTTTTATAGCAAACTAATTAGAAAATACCAGGTAATGTGCCACATAGCATATGAGAAACATTCCATAAATATTAATTCTGTTGACATTTCCTACAGAAACAACTGAACATATATGTGATCTGCCTTCTCAAACTAAAACTAAGTGCTGAGATTTTACTTCCTTTATATTTTTGTGTCTTTTCATTTTGTTTTTTATAATTTTTGATTAATCATAAAAATAGGAAAAGGTGCATGCATAATTAGAACAAATGCACGTTTTCCTACCATGTAATTGTTGACAATTGCAAGGATTACTTCATGCTTACATAGGCATTTTTAGGTTAACAAGTAAACATTACATGTAGAGTTGAAGTATCATTGGGCTCCCTCTTACCCACAACTTGTATTTCTTCCCTTCTCCATCAAGAAGCAACCAATATCATGAATGTTGTATATACTTCTGATCTATCTTTATCTTTGCCCACACATATACACACATATATTTCTTAAAAGTATAGGAAGAGTTATATATATGTTTGTATTTTACATAAATGACATGACACTGTACTTAGTATTATTCAGTATGTTTCTTTTCATTCAGCATCACAATCGGGATCTATCTCTGTTCCTATATATCAAAATTGATTGCTTTATAGTTGAATTCCATTAATCCGTATTCCCTCACTGGTGGTATTTAGGTTTTTCCCAATTTCTAGTATATATATAAAACCAGATAAGCAGGGAGGCTAAACTCATGGCAGTAAAATTAAATGTCAGTAATGTGGCCATTACCTTTATCTGCTTCCCTTATCAACCTTCTTGCCCTAAAACCCCAGGAAGAGGAAGGGGACAGAGTATAAAAACAAAATGTCCATTTACTTCCCCACTAGCCTAGATTCGTCCAAAAATGTCATCTGTGCAGGTAATAGGGGGGACGTGTCAGAACTTACCAATGATCCTAACAGTTAGTTCTCTTCAGCTGCTGGGTACGTGGAGGATAAAACTCCTTGCCCTCTTCAAGAGATGCAAGGTTAAATGATTATTCTGGCCAATGAACGGAAGCAGTCAATTCTTCAAATCAGAAGCCACAGACCACTTTGGCTTCCTACCTATTAAATCCATGTAAGCAGTCTGGTTCCTTTGGGCATGGGCGGCGGGGGTCGTTCACAGGATCCTGTCATATATTCTCACTGATACAAAGCTGGTTGTCAAACTGAATTTTTCTAGTAGTCATTTGTCTCGTCACTCAGGTAAGACTGCAGTCAACAATTCCATGTGTCCTCTAGGGTCTCCTACCCTATGCACAAGGCACTCGGAGGTTTAGGGACTCTCCTCTGCCCATCTGTCTCTATTGTGCCACCTCTTCCAGATAGACTAACTATGCACATCCAGATGTGAAGTGAAACACCAGCTTCTCTTTCTCTCGGGCACCTGTAATCTGTGGGAGTGATTTTCTTAGGATTTTGCATAGAGAATGAATAGTTTTTTTGTACTTTCTAAAGTGTTTCTAGTCTTTCTCACCTCTCAGGCCTCTTCTTATGATTATGTAAAGTGGAATTTCTCAGTCAACCCTGTAGGAAGGTGGCAGAATCCCGCTATTCTCTTGGTTTTCAGAACTTTTGCTGTGGTCCATTTATTCCCTGTGGGTCTGAGCTTTCAGCCTTGACCAGGACAAGAAGAGAAATATACTGAACATAAAACCACACTGTGGTGTACACTAGGCTACAATGAGAACCCTTGAATGTATTTCTATGTATGAATGTGTGAGAGGTTCCCTAGAATATACCTAGAAGTAAAATTCTTCAGGCATAGGGTAACTTAATGGCCATCGGTAGTGTTATTATTTTTAGCATTTTTCTAAAAAAACTCTCCCAGCACAAGTTCCTCTGGCTCTTCTGTTCCTGTCTTCCCCTCTTCCCTCTGAGATGCTGATCCTGCCATGCTGCCCCCTTTCTGTTCAGTGGAGTTGTTCTCTACTCTTGAGAGTATTGATGCCCTGCTTCCCCACAGTTTCTCCAGAAATGACCTACTTTGGCCTGCTCCCTTCTGGCTACCCTCACTGTTGACAAATGAAGTAGACGCAGGCGTCCTCAAACTACGGCCCGCGGGCCACATGCGGGTGTTTTTGCTGTTTTGTTTTTTTTACTTCAAAATAAGATATGTGCAGTGTGCCTAGGAATTTGTTCATAGTTTTTTTTTTAAACTATAGTCCGGCCCTCCAACGGTCTGAGGGACAGTGAACTGGCCCCCTGTTTAAAAAGTTTGAGGACCCCTGATAGAGGGTCAAGGACACTGGTCACTGCTGAAGTTCCTCACAGCTCCACTCATAGTTCTTCTCCAGGGTGATCTGGCCCCCTTTTCCCAATCCTATTGTGGGTCAGAATGGGGATGAGTCAGGGAATAACCCTCAGGCCTTTCTAGTACCTCTGATGGTCAGCAGGATCAAAAGAGTCCACAGAAGTTAGAAAACAAAAGAACCTCAGCAGTTACTTAAATGTCCTGAGCATCAGGAGTCAATGTGAAAGACAGGAAAGGTGAGAGAAAGAAATGAGGCTCCAAAAAGGTGTGGACCAAGAGAAAAGAGAAAGGGGAGCGGTTCCCTGGGCCAAGCTCCTCCTGCTTGTGGCAGGAGCAAACAAAGGCTCAGTAAAAATCTAGGGGAAGAGCAGATGGAGCTTGGTTAGGCAAGTTAAGAACAGGCCGGATTATAGAATGTTGTCCTCTCTATTGCCTGTTCCCACATGAACCTGCTTTTCAAAAAGGAAAAAATAGGCGGTACTAGTTAGAGAATCTATCACAAGATCTTATTAATCTCAGAAATTATTCCATCAACCTTGACTCTGAATAAAGGAAGCTTCATGGTGGGCTGGTGGGATAGTTCTACACATTCACTTTCACATGAGGCAGAAGGATTTCATTATAAAACACCATTTGGGAGCCATCCTTTAGTTGAACATAATCAGTATTCAAAATTGAAAATTGGAATCTAGAGAATTATGGACTGTGTTATTTGGAATGAGAGAAGACTTTTCCCCCCTCAAGGATAATGTTGATATATACATGTTCCTCTACTGTTCCCATTTCTCAGAAAACACTTTGGGAGCTTTAACCTGATCAAGCTAGCTAGTATCAAGTATAAAGTGGCCTATCTTTAAGCGTAAACACATGACAAGAGGCTGTAAGCTACTCCAGATCAATAAGACGATAAAGAGTTGCTATCTTATCCTCTTTTCCAATACAAAACAGAATCATAATTGCCTTCAAGTAATTTATATAAATTTTTAAAAATCTACTTATTACATTAAACAGCAAAACCAAAGCATCCTTCCTTTGTAGATCTACTTTTTGATGGCCCAGAGATTATTTGAGCATCAATGCTACTTCTGCTCATTCAACTGCAGAAATCCATGAGAGAAAAGTCAAATATAAGTAGTTTACAAATAAATTTTTTAAATTTATTGATAATTTTGAGAGTTGTTGTTCCACTTATTTATACATTCACTAGAGGCCTGGTGCACGAAATTCGTGCACGGGGGCGGGGGGTGGTGTCCCTCAGCCTAGCCTGTATCCTCTCCAATCTGAGACCCCTCGAGGGATGTCTGACTTCCCATTTAAACGGGCAGTCGGATATCCCTCTCACAATCCAGGACTGCTGGATCCCAACTGCTCGCCTGCCTGCCTTCCTGATTGCCCCTAACCACTTCTGCCTGCCAGTCTGATAACCCCCTAACCACTCCCATGCCAGCCTGATGGATGTCTAACTGCTCCCCTGACAGCCTGTTTGCCCCCAACTTCCCTCCTCTGCTGGCCTGGTCACCCCTAACTGCCCTCCCCTGCAGGGTTGATCGCCTCCAACTGCCCTCCCTTGCAGTCCTGGTTCCTCTCAACTGCCCTCCCTTGCAGGCTTGGTGCCTCCCAACTGCCCTCCCCTGCTGGCCATCTTGTGGTGGCCATCTTGTGTCCACATAGGGGCAGGATCTTTGACCACATGGGGGCAGCCGTATTGTGTGTTGGAGTGATGGTCAATCTGCATATTGCTCTTTTATTAGATAGGATAGAGGCCTGGTGCACAGGTGGGGGCCAGCTGGTTTGCCCTGAAGGGTGTCCCAGATCAGGGTGGGGGTTCCCTTGGGGTGTGGGGCGGCCTGAGCAAGGGGCCTGTGGTGGTTTGCAGGCCAGCCACGCTCCCTGGTGACCCAAGCAGAGGCCCTGGTATCTGGAATTTATTTACCTTCTACAATTGAAACTTTGTAGCCTGGAGTGGAGGCCTGGGCCGGTCAGGGTGTGCGGAAAGCTTTGCTTCTTCCATTGCCAGGGGCAACCCTAGCCTCCCGCTCTTTCCAGCTCTGTGGCTGCTGCCATTTCTGTTTGGATTTGTTTGCCTTCTATAATTGAAACTTTGTAGCCTTGAGTGGAGGCTTAGGCCAGCAAGGGCAGGTGGAAAGCTTGGCTTCCTCCATTGCCTGGGAAACCCAAGCCTCCCTCCTGCTCTCTGTGGCTGTAGCCATCTTGGTTGGGTTTATTTGCATACTCGCTCTGATTGGCTTGTGGGCGTGGCTTGTGGGTGTGGTGGAGTGATGGTTAATTTGCATATTACTCTTTTATTAGGTAGGATTGGTTGATTCTTGTATGTGCCCTGACTAGAGATCAAACCTGCAATCTTAGCATATTAGGATGACACTCTAACCAACTGGACTACCTGGCCAGGGCTACAAATTTGAGTATTCAGTTTTTGGGGGCCTGAGCTGTATAAATGATCCTCCATTAATGAAACTGACTTCATGTCATTTCATTTAGCTCTTCTTCAGGAAGCTGTTAAATAATTGCCAGTGATGGTGAACCATAATAATAACTATGTCAAAGAAGAATGGCAATGGTAAACTTAAAAAAAAAAAAGGAGATATAAGACTATGTGAGACTGGAATAGTCCCAGTCTACTTCTTCACCTTTCTAACCTGCTTTGTTGCTGCCCTCTTCTACACACTCCATTATTAGCTCTCTCTGTCTCTCTGGTGGATTTAAATTATGAAATTTTCCTCAACATGGCATTCTGAGTGTATCTTGTGACACTAATCATGATTAAGCAGTTATATAGAAGCACTACTGCATGGTAATATGCTATGCTGATAACAGCTCTTGCAGCAGAAGGAAAACCAGGTTAGATAAAAGTTATCCTTCAAAAAGCAGACTCAGTCAAAAAATGAGATTAATGTACTTCTATTTATGTTTTTCTCCAAGAATTTTGAGGACTCAAACACCAGAAAAACAAACTTTCCCAGCAAGGAAGATAAATATTTAGTAAAACACGAGAAGAAGTTTCACAGTGGGATGTTTCCTCTTTGCTTAAGCAAAATACTCTCAAGTCTGCCATTTGACAGCTGCCAGAGACATAATTGCTACCGAAAAATGAATTATCCGAATGGTTTCCTTGAGTAGCTCATTAGTCAGTCACCATTTACCAAGCACAGAGCACTGGGGTCTGTGTACACTGAGAAAACAGAGGGATGATACAACAGAAGCAGGAAAAGTTATTACAGTTGAGTAATCACTGAGCAACTTACAAGCCAAAAGCAGTAAAGATGCCCACGTGCTGTGAATTTTCAAAAAACTAGAAACCCAAAGCAACTGCAAGTTTACCATTTACATGCGTATGTAGTCGGAGAATGTGAAGTATAGGATGTATCAAGCCTAGCATCTGGATTTTTCATCTCTACCTGGTGTTTTCTTGTATTAAAATGTCCCTGATTTATATTCATTTTCTTACTGATGATCAAAAGAGGACTCCAAACAATTTCGTTTTCTATCTCTTGAGATTTTTTTGAATGTACCATAATTTTATTTCGCCTTCTGTGTCTCAATTTAGTCCCCATTCCTTCAAGAAGCCTTCCTGGATTCCCCAAGAAGGCAATTGCAACCTGAACTCCCACATCATTTACTGATCCCATTGTTATCACCTTTGCCTATTCCCTTGTTTTGAATACCCCAATAGACTGGACATTTCTTTTTTAACTTTGGGCATTCAAGCTGGTCTGAGGAATGCCATCTCTCCTTTGCCTTGTTTGTCTAAAATGGCACCCATCTCTCATCCTTTAGGTTTCCCTGGTGGCTGTCAGGTGCCACCATGTCTCCCCATCTCCAACTGCCCCAAACATCTGCTCAGCTCTGTAAGTAGACTCCACAAGGTCCCTTTCTCTTGACTCCAGAAGGGTAGACACACAACAGCTTTCTCTAACACAATCTTTGTACAAACCTAATCCTTTTCTTAAGAAAGTTTCCCACTCTCACATGCCATAATACATAAATTCTAAAGGTTATTTCTGCATTTCCATTTTTTGTTTTGTTTTAATTTTTTTTAATTTCTATCTCCCACTCCCTTCCCTTTGGCAACCATCAGCTTGTTCTCTTTATTTAGGGGTCTGTTTGTGTTTGATTTATTTACTTTGTTTTTTGGTGTGTTTTTTTATTCCACATATAAGTAGGATCATATGGTAATTTTTGTTCTGTAACATATTTCACTGAGCATAATGCCCTCCAAGTCCATCTAAGTTTTTGCAAAATGGCAAAATTTCATTCTTTTATTGCTAAACAATATTCCACTGTATATATATATAGACACCATGTCATTTTTTTAAAATATATATTTTATTGATATTTTACAGACAGGAAGGGAGAATGATAGAGAGTTGGAAACATCTATGAGAGAGAAACATCGATCAGCTGCCTCCTGCACACTCCCTACTGGGGTTGTGTCTGAAACCAAGGTACATGCCCTTGACCAGAATCGAACCTGGGACCCTTCTGTCCTCAGGCTGACGCTCTATCCATTGAGCCAAACTGGTTAGGGCACCATATCATCTTTATTCATTCATTTACTGATGGGCATCTAGGAAGATTCATTCATTTACTGATGGACATCTAGATCTTTTGTATTCCTCATATAAATATCCAGAAGCAGAATTGCTGAATTGTATGGCAGCTCTATTTCACTTTTTTGAGGAATCTCCGTAACTGTTTTCCATGGTGGCTACACTAATTTATAATCCCAGTAACAGTGCACCAAGGTTCTCTTTTCTCTACATCCTTGCCAGCCCTTGTTTGTGGATTTATTGATGATAGCCATTCTGACAGATGTGAGTTAATATCTCATTGTGGTATTGATTTGCATTTCTCTAATGATTAGTGATGTAGAACATCTTTTCATATGTTTGTTAGCCATCTGTATCTCATTTTCGGAGAAATGTCTATTCAGGTCCTCTCCCCATTTTTTATTGGATTGTTTGGTTTTATTTTATTTTATTTTACTTTAGTGTTAAGGTGTTTGAGTTCTTTATTTATTTGGATATTAATCCTTTATCAGATGTATCATATGTGAATATCTTCTACTACTCAATATGTTGTATTTTCATTTTGTTCATGGTTTTCTTCACTGTGTAAAAAGCTTTTTAGTTTGATATTGTTTCAAATGTTGTCCCATTTGTTTCTTTTTATCTATTTTTCCCTTGCTCAAGGAGATATATTAAAAAAGATATTACTAAGAGCAATGTCAGAGTTTACTGCCTATGTTTTCTTCTAGGAGTTTTATGGTTTCAGGTCTTACATTTAAATCTTTAATCCATTTTGAATTTATTTTTGTGTATGATGTAAGAAAGTAGTCTAGGGTGTGTGTGTGTGGGTGTGTGTGTGTGTGTGTGTGTGTGTGTGTGTTTTGTTTTGCATGTATCTGTCTGGTTTTGCCAAAATAACTTAAGAAGAGAGTTTATGCCATTGTATATCCTTGCCTCCTTTGTCATATATTTAATTGACCATCTATGTGAGGGTTTATGTTGGTGCTCTGTATTCCATCTCATTGATCTTTATGTCTGTTTTTATGCCAATACCATGCTGTTTTGGTTATTGTAGCTTTGTAGTATAGTTTGATAAGAGGGAGCATACCTCCCACTTTGTTCTTTCTCAAGATTGCTTTGGCCTTTGGGATCTTTTGTGGTTCCAAATAAATTTTAGGATTAGTTGTTCTAATTCTGAGAAGAATGCTATTAGTACTTAGATGGGGACTGCATTGAACCTATATATCAGTATAGGTAGTAAGATCATTTTAACAATAATAATTCTTCCAATCACTTATATCCTTCCATTCATTTGTACCTTGTTCAATTTCTTTCCCCAATGTCTTATTATTTTTATAACATTTTTAAAAAGAGGTGAAAGACTTTAACTTTTTCAGGTATTGTAAATGCCTAAAGTCATAGACCGGAATGAAGGGAACCAATTTGAAAATTATTACATTGTAGTTCAATTTTCAAATTCCAATTTTTCTATTAAAGTTTCTTAAAACAGTTACATAAAAATAAGTAGACAAGCAATTATGTTGTAAACATCTTTCCAAAGCTTTCACATTTAGCATCTTAAATGTCCAAAGTAAAGGAACTACAGTTATTGAGTTGTTTAGCACTTAGCATGGAGATTGCCAAGCATGTGACAAATGCCTTCAATCAGAGCAGTGATCTTACTGGACTTCTGAAATCAGAGAAATAGCCATGCTTAAATAGGAGGCTTAATTTTTCTATCAAACATAATGTGTGTCAACTGCTTTGTATAGTCCTAGAATTAAAATGAATACCTGAGAGTTGTGATCAGCATGTCAATATTTTTAAAATATAAGCTATAAGCTACACTAACAGAAAATGCACCAAGAATTAGAAATGACTGATAAGCAAATCAAAAATGTTCAATGTTGTTAATAATCAAAGAAAAGTAACTTCAAAACAGATATGATTTTTTTTCCTAACAAATTGAGGGAAAATAATTTATTTGACAAGGTGAGAAAGTCAATTGTTAAAACATTTTTGAAAACCATTTGGGAATATATATGAAAGTTGGGGGAGTGTTTTTGCATTTTTGCATTATTTTTATACCAAAATTTATCGGCTAATACATTTCATAAAAAAAATATATTTGAAAATTTAAATGTGAGAATGGTGAAATAAATATTTTATCACCTTATAATACATAATAACTCTTAAAATGAATCTTTCGGAGAATTATTATAAAAATGGGTAAATGTTTAATTCTTCATCAAAAAATATAACTTGTATACTCTTTGTGTATATGTTTTCAGAAGGAAATAAGTTAAAATGGGAATATTGGTTCTTTCTAGATAATGGAACCATATGTGTTTTCTGCTATTTGCCTCTTTCTACTTTCTAAATTATCTTATTTGTATCCCCTCTATAATAAGGTAATATAAAAAAGTAAACAGAGATAGTTTATCTTATATAGACTGCTGAAGGTCATTCAATAAAACGTGCATATATTATCTTGAAATGAGTTTATTGAGAATTTTAACAAGTACTTTATGAAGTCAGTTTTCAATTTTCATTCACTCAAAAACACATATTCGAGAAAAAGATGATTCTTGAGGAACACATTCCTGCTCTCTGGGACAGAAGTGTAATAGCAATCCAGGAATGCATTACCCGATGGTTCCCTAGAGTGTTAATCTGTGGAAACAGCAGCTAGCTTTCCAACTGTATATCATATAGTGGTAAACTTCAATTTGGGAGTATGTGCTAGTGGAGCAATTATGAAGAAAATGAAGCCAGCAATACAGATAGAAATACATTTATATTACATAGAGAATGCAGAAAGATCAACTATAGTGATTCACAGAAAATTAATGTTTTTAAAATATAGAATGAGTTGTACAAATATTTCTACTGAGCTTTACGCTTTTTAAGGGGTATATTGGAAATGAAAAATTTAGTTCCATGTTTATATTGTCCTTCAACATCTGAATGAATGGAATTTCTTGGAAGAAACTTGCTATAGAATTTAAAACATCCTATGACCCAACTACGTCCTTGTTAAGTAAATAGCTCTCTTGGAATTTCCTGCTTACTCAACTGAAATGAGTAAACACAGAACACACAAAACTGGGTTTTCTGCCCCAATATCATTTATTAAACTATTCCCCATACTCTGAAGGGGTCTAGTCATTTGCTCATTATTTGTTCTAAAATTAGCTCAGTATAATAAAATTCTATATAATAAACAGGTAATATGCAAATTGACTGTCACACCCTCACACAAGATGGCCGCCCCCATGTGGTCACAAAATGGCAGCCCCCATGTGGTCACAAGATGGCCGACAGGAGAGGGCAGTTGGGGGTGAACAGGCCAGCAGGGGAGGGCAGTTGGGGGGTGATTGGGCCAGCAGGGGAGGGAAGTTGGGGGGACCAGGCCTGTAGGGGAGGGCATTTCGGGGTGATAGGGCTGGCAGGGAGCAGTTAGGCATCAGTCAGGCCGGCAGGAGAGTGGTTAGGGGGTGATCAGGCTGGCAGGCAGAAGTGGTTAGGGGCAATCAGGCAGGCAGGCAGGCGAGCAGTTGGGAGCCAG
The DNA here is from genome assembly GCF_027574615.1 of Eptesicus fuscus. Classification (NCBI taxonomy): domain Eukaryota; kingdom Metazoa; phylum Chordata; class Mammalia; order Chiroptera; family Vespertilionidae; genus Eptesicus; species Eptesicus fuscus. Next base: position 36,886,839 of record NC_072478.1, on the reverse strand, counting down.
CAGTCCTGGATTATAAGAGGGATGTCCTAAACGGGCAGTTGGACATCCCCCGAGGGGTCCCAGATTGGAGAGGTTGCAGGCTGGGCTGATGGACACCAAACCCCCTGACCCCCCTCCCCGTGCACAAATTTCGAGCATCAAGCCTCTAGTCTCATCATAAATATGAAATACCAGAAGTAACAAAAAAATAGGGGAGGATAAAACTTTGTGTATTTCTAATATAGCCTTTGGGTGAGTTGGAATTTGACAGCTTTGCATGAATCATTATCTGCTGACCAAATACCTCTTTTGATCTTATCTGTTCAGTATTCTCCCACACAACTGAGAACATGGGATATTTCTAGAGATCCCTCCATATTCATCCAAAACACGTTAAGCAAAGAGAATTGAGGGTGATCTTTTTTTTTTTAACTTTATTGTTGCAAGTCCCCTTTTCTCCCCCATTGACCTCTTCTAGCCTGTCCCCAGCCTTCTCCCCAGGCCTTCACCACCCTATTATCTGTGTCCATGGGTTATACTTATATGCATATAAGTTATTTCGTTGATCTCTATCTTTAGACTAAACGCAGACTTTCCCAACAGATACATGTTTGCTCAAAGAAACAAGCAGTATAGAAAACAACTGTGGAAAAGAGAGAAGGCACCACATTTCAAAGGCATGTTTTAGAGTCATGTGTCAGTAATGATCTCAGAGGGAGTGGGAAAAGGGAAATCATTCAGGGTGATAGTAAAAAGCAGCATTCACATGTAACATTATGACAGATAGGGACTGATAGAAGGAAGAAACAGAAGAGGCTGTTAACAAGCTGGAGCAGCTGGAATGATAGAGATTTTTTAAAAAAAAAAAAGAAAAAAAGACTGTCTCTTCCTAGTCCTCTGTCACCTCTCTTCTCCCCACCTCTGTTCCTTACACAGCTTATTAAATATTTCCCTGGCTGGGTGGTAAACACACAGTATGAAATACGAAATTGTGCAAGTGAAACCTCTATGTTTTATTAACCAATGCCACCCCAATAAATTCAATAAATAAATAAATATTTCCTTGGCTTGAGCACATTTTTTCAGTCCCTGAGCTTTTAAAAATAATGTACAGTGGTGATAAAGGAATTTTCAGGTTTTTCAGGCAAAAGAAAAAAGTACTCATTCCCAGGTTGGATTTTTAGGCATTTTATAGACACCCCCTTTTGCCCTGAAAACTGTATTTCACTTATATTTTACGCATTCCGTGCCCCTATTGCAAAAAGCCCTTTTCCCTTTTGTGGCTCCCTGAAAAAGTCTGTACTTCACATTAAACTTGTTTAACCAGTTTTGCTGTCCCTGTGGATGCTTTCAATAGCTCTACCAGAATGAAAAAAGAAAAGGAGTCTTGAGGGAGGAAGAACTTGAACTAAACAGTATTGAGAATATTTATTTAAACATTCAGTTAACATAACATGCCTTAAAAATCCAAGCTCCAATTCTGATTAAAAAGGACCATGTAGAAGCATATTAAATATTTTTTCTTGATATATAAAGGCAGCCCAAGCAGGGAAATCTTCAATTGTCCTTCTAACTTCTATGGTTGTAAAGGCTGAAAAAAAAAAATGTAATGTAATTGTTGCTAGTCTAGAGTAACAGTTTTGCTGTCAAGGAAAGGATAAATGCTTTCCATCCAAGCATCAGGTTACAGCTTACAGAGCCCACTAGGAAGAGAATAGTGCCAATGAATCACGGCAGGAGTCAACCTGCATTTTCAAAGTCCATAAATAATGCAGCAAGAGAGCATATTTGGGAAGAAATTTATCGGCCACGGCTTCATCCATATACAGTGGTGAGAATGACATTCTATTTTGCTGGTGGGCATTTGTATTCTACTTGTTGATTTACATACTGATGAGACCCGTAGAACCTAGAAGTATCTTACTATATGCATGGCTTTTCCAACACTGTACAGCTTACAAATACGTTCTTGAAAAACAGTTAATAAATCAGAGCTAAAGAATCCTGAAGCCATATGAAACTTGTACACAAAGAGCTAACGTGGGCTGTCTTTCAATGTATTATTTGTGCCAGATCAGAAATAACCAAAATGATGCAATTTATCTGTCAGAATAAGAGTTCAGTGGGCCTGCCACTTATCAGATACTCAATATAGCCTGATAGAAAATGAATGAAAATATATCACAGAGGCCAGATGTTTTCATAAAATATCCCTGTTGGATATACCGTGGTGCACACGGAAATGGGTGTAAAATGCATGTTTTATAGAAATGAAAATCCATGTTTACAGCATGCAACTCCTAACAATTTTTGCACGTGGCCTCTCAAATGTCCAAGCTGTGTGCCTCCTTCCCCACTGCCGCTACTTGGCCTTACACATGGCTCTGATACTCCATGGCCACGTCACATTTTCTTTCCTAATTAATAGAAAATCTGAGTCTCAAAATTATTGCTAGGTTATCTAAGGTAGTTTAGAGTTCTAGTAGAATTAGAAACATAACATTCCTACAAAAGAAAAAAGAAAAGAAATAATTTTTATGTTTTCCCCCCTTGGGAAAACCCAAAACTGGTTAATTTTAACAGAATGTAATGAAATTTCAATAAAGTAGAGTAGTATTACCACATTTCACACCCCATCAGGATTTTTATTTTTTCTGTCTCTTTATGGGAGATAAATGCTGACTATATGAGAAAGAATAATTCCTTTTTAGAGTTAAAGGCATTTTTATAAATTTTTTTAAAAAGTTCCTTTTAGAGGTAAAAGTCTTTTATACTATTTCTTTCATTTATCCAATAAATGCTAAGTGTTTAATATATATAAAGCACAAAGTTAGAATTGAAGGTATCTATAAATATATAAAAGCCCAGCAACCATTAGGGCAGAATGACTGGAACGACCAGAACGACCAGTCGCTATGATGCGCACTGACCACTAGGGGGCAGATGCTCAATGCAGGAGCTGCCCCCTGGTGGTCAATGCACTCCCACAGCAGGAGTGCTGCTCAGCCAGAAGCTGGGCTCAAGCACAGTGGCGGTGGCAGGAGCCTCTCCTGCCTCCCTGCCTCTGAGGCAGCGCTAAGGAGCAGCAAGCTAAGTGGTAAAGAGTGAGCAGGTGGGTGGTAAGCAGCAAGAAGGTGGGCAGTTAGGAGCGCGGGGTCCCAGTTTGTGAGAGGGGCACAAATTTCATGAATCGGGCCTCTAGTATAAAAATAAGAAAGTTATGCTTAACTAGGAAGAAGAGGTAGACAACTTTCAATCAAGCAAACTAAGATGGAATAGAGTACGAAAAATACCAAACAAGAGTCATGCTATTCCTAAAGGAATCACAGATTTCCTCAAGGAGTAGCATTTTTGCTGGGCCAGAGACAAGTAGTTCAGAAAAGGCACAGGGTAGGTATCTTGGTCCATTCGGTCTGCTATAACAAAAATACTGTAGATTGGGTGGCTTCAACAACAAATACTTATTTCTCACATTTCTGGAGGCTGGGAAGTTCAAGATCAAAGTGACAACAGATTCAGTATCTGGTGAGAGCTGGCTTCCTGGTTTATAGATGCCCATCTTCTCAATGAGTTGTCATGTGATAGAAGGGGTTCTCTATGGACTCTTTATAAGGGCACTAATCCGATTCATGAGGCCTCCCCTCTCCTCCCCCCCATGACTTAATAAACCTCGAGAGACCCCATTTCCAACTGTGATTATATTAGGTTTCAATATATAAATTTGGGGAGAGACACAAACATTCAGTCTATAGCAGTAGGGTAACAGGTGTGGGACCAGTGAATAATATCATTTGACTAGAGAATGGACTGCGGGAAGAACAGAAGTGATGGGTAAAACTTGAGCCAGTGGCTGGGCTCATTTGTTGGACAGCTGACTAAAGAGCTTATATTCAATAATATAATTGGGCTGTCAGAATGTGCCAGAAAAGCACAGGACGGGTAATTTTTTTTTTCTATAAGTAGGCCCCATGCAACTATTAAATTCAAATATAACTGGGTATCTTCCACTGTATCTGACAACCCTATAATATAGGCAGCGTGGAGCCACGGACACTTTTTGAGTAGTTGAACAGTGTGATCAAGGCAGTGATTAAGAAACACCGCAGTGGAACCAGTAATGGGCTGGGTTTCGGTAAAAAAGATATTTCAGGAAAGAATAAAAGCAGCTTGAACTAGCATGGGAACAGTGAAATGAGAGAAGAGGGGACATTTTGAAAGAAGGTTTCAATAGGACCTGGCAATTGAGAAATGTATGGTGGAAGGGAGAGGTAGAACTCAGAATTGCCATCAGTATTTAAGGTAGCTTAACAAGTCACTGGCTAAAAGGAATTAGGAAATAAAGAAAGTTTTACTTCTAGTTTTGTGTGCCAACATATGATCTATCCCTGAAAATGTCCCATGTGCACTGGAGAAGAATGTAGAATCTGCTGTTCTGGGATGAAAGGCTCTGTAAATGTCAATTATGTCCATTTGGTCTAATGTGTCATTTAAGTCTAATATTTCTTTATTGATTTTCTGTTTGGATGATCTATCTAGAGCTTTCAATGGAGTATTTAGGTCCCCTGCTATAATTGTGTTTTTGTCAGTTTCTCCCTTTAGTTCTGTTCATAGTTGCTTTATTTCAGTGTTCCTTGTTTGGGTGTATATATATTGAGAGATGTTCTGTCTTCTTGATGTAGTGTTCCCTTTATCATAAAATGTCTATCTTTGCCTTGTTAACTTTGTTATTTTGAAATCTATTTTGTCAGATATAGGTATGGTTACAGCTGCTTTTCTGTGGATGCTATTTGCTTAGAGAATTATTTTCCACCCTTTCAACTTTGAGTCTATCTTTGTCTTTGCAACTTGATTTCATGTGTCTCCTGAAGGCAACATATGGTTGGGTTTTGTTTTTTGATCCAATCTGCTACTCTGTGCCTTGTGTGTGTGTGTGAATTCAGTCCAGTTAATTTAGGATAATTATTGATGTATAAGGATTTCCTATAACCATTTTATCTTTTGTGTTCTGGTAGCTCTGTGCCTCTGTTGGTTCTTTTCCTTTGTGTTTCTCTCTGTTGTTTTTGTTTGGGAGTATTCCATACTTTTTCTTCTGTTTTCTCTTTTTTTAAGTTATGTGTTTCAGTTTTGGGTTTTTTTTTTTTGTGTGTGTGTGGTTACCATTAGGTTTATGAAAAAGAAAGTTTCATATATACAGTAGTCCTTTTTCTTTTGAATGCATCTTATCTCCATCCTCCTTTGACAATTCAGACCTTTACCCCATCCCCTTTTATGTTTGCTTGTTTTTTATTTTTTAATGTTTTATAATTTTTATTGATTTCAGAGAGAGAAAAGGAGAGGGAGAGAGAGATGAAAACATCAATGATGAAAGAGAATCATTGATAGGCTACTTCCTGCACACCCCCATCAAGCCCACAAACCTGGCATGTGCCCTGACCAGGAATCAAACCATGAGCTCATGATTCATGGGTTGATACTCAACCACCAAGCCACACCAGTCAGGCCCCTTCTTTGTTTCTGTTGTCACAAATTATCCCTGTTTATGCTGGGGTTTTTTGTTTGTTTGTTTGTTTGTTTGTTTGTTTTTGTGATCTTACTGATAGTTTTGTGATCTTTTGTTTTTTCCTTTAGGTAGAATAACCCCCTTGCATATTTCCTGCAATGGAAGTCTTCTGGTGATTAATTCCTTCAGCTTCTGTTTGTCTGGAAATGTCTTCATTTCTCCATATGTAAAAGAAAACTTTGCTGGATATATTATTCTTGGCTTGTAATTTATCTATTTCAGTATTTTGAATCATTAGTTCCACTCTCTTCTAACTTGTAGAATTTCTACTGAGAAGTCTGATGATAATCTAATGGGTTTTTCTTCATAGGTTACTTTCTTCTTTTCTCTGGCTGCCTTGAGAATTCTTTCTTTGTCATTAATTTTTGATAGTTTAATACAATGTGCCTTGTAGAAGGCCTTTTTGGATTGAGATAATCAAGTTCTATTTGCTTCTTGGATTCAATGATCTAACTCTTTCTACACATTTGGAAAGTTCTCATCAACTCTTTGTTTGAATAGGCTCCCTATTCCCTTCTTCCTCTCTTCTTCTGGCATTCCTATTATTCTTATGTTACTCTTCATGGTGGAGTCAGAGAGTTCTCATAGAATTCTTTTAAATTTTTTTTATGCTCAAGTCTTTCTTTTCTTTCCTGTGCCTCATTTCTAGATTTCTATCTTAGGTATCACTCATTCTTTCCTCCATCTGGTCAGCTCTATTTCTTATTCTCACTAGTTCATTCTTGATCTTTTTTATTGAGTTCTCCATCTCCAGAATATATGATTGGCTCTTAGTTCTTTTTTAAAGTTCTCTTTGGTAAAGTACTCATTACGTTTGTTGATTTGGTTTCTGAGTTCATTAAACTACCTATCTGTGTTTTCTTGCATCTCATTCTGGTTTTTGGTGTGTTGTTTTGTGTGTTTTTTTCAGAACTGCAACCTTGAATTTTCTGTCATTTAAAGCATATATTTCCATGTCTTTAAGTTTATTTGCTGGAGATTTTTCATTATCTTTCTGAGCTGCCTCATTACCTTAGTTATTCAGAGTATGGATTCCTTCTCTGGCTAGGCATCTATGTATGCGTGATATTTCTCTAGTAGATTTATAAGAAGTCTTTCAATTGTGTCCAGTAAGTGGCGTTGAATCAAAAGGATTTTTGTTTTTTGTTTGTTTTGTTTTGTTATATCTTTATTGATTTCAGAGAAGAAGGGAGAGGGAGAGAGAGGTAGAAACATCAATGATGAGAGAGAATCTTCCTGCACACCCCCTATTGGGAATCAAGCCCACATGTGCCCTTGACTGGAATCGAACCAGGGACCCTTTGGTCCACAGGCCAACACTCTATCCACTGAGCCAAACCAACTAAGGCTGTTTTGTTTTTGTTGTTGTTAGCTCTTGCATTTCTCTGGCTTTTCAGATCTCATCTTTGGTGGAAAATGGCCTGTGTTCCCTGGGAAAGTGGGTGCCTTCCAAATGACCAGTCCCAGGGGACCAACCCAACAGGGGAATACTGTGAAAAACTGAAATCTTTTTTTTTTTCTTCTTAAATCAAGAACAAGAAAAGGATATCCATTCTCACAATTCTTATTCAACATAGTACTGGAAGTACTTGTCAGAGCAATTAGGCAAGAGAAAAAAATAAAAGGCATTCAAATTGGGAAGGAAGAAGTAAAAGTGTTACTTTATGTAGATTGACATCATTCTTTATATAGAAAACCTTAGACTCCACAAAAAAAAAAAACACAAAACTATAAGAAACAATAAACAAATACAGTAAAGTTGCAAAATACAAATTATACTACAGAGCAATACTAATCAAAACAATGTGGTATTGCCAGAAAAGCAGATCCATAGAACAATAGAACAGAATCGAGAGCTCAGAAATAAAACCACATGTAAATGGGCAAATAATTTTTTACAAAGAAGCCAAACACACACAATGGGAAAAAGGAAGCCTATTCAATAAATGGTGCTGGGAAAATTGAAAATCCATATACAAAACAATGAAACTAGAATACAGTTTGTCCCCTGTACAAAAATTAATTCAAAGCAGATCAAAGACATAAACATAAGATCAGAAACAATAAATTACATAGAAGTAAACATAGATACTAAACTTATGGACTTTGGTCTTAGAGAAGATTTTATAAATTTGACCCCAAAGGTAAGGGAACTAAAGGCAATAATAAATAAATGAGATTATATCAAATTAAAAAGATTCTGCACAGCAAAAGGAACTGCCAACAAAACAAAAAGACAACCAACTGAATGGGAGAAGGTATTTGCAAACAACAACTCTGACAAGGGATTAATATACAAAATATAAAAGGAGTTCATACAACTCAACACCAAACAAACAATCCAATTTAAAAATGGTCAGAATACGTCTCCTAAGAAAACATACAAATGGCCAACAGATCTATGAAAAGATGCTCACAATTAATTAGGGAAATGCAAATCAAAACTACAATGAGATACCACCTCACACCTTTTAGAATGGCTATTATCAACAAGACAAGTAATACCAAATGTTAGGGAGACTGTGGAGAAAAAGGAACTCTTATTCACTGCTAGTGGGAATGTAAACTGGTACAGTCACAAGGGAAAACATTTATTCTCAAAGATATATGCACCCCCATGTTTTTTTGTAGCATTTTTCATGGCGGCCAAGACATGGAAAGTACCAAAGTGTTCTTTAGAGGATGATTGGATAAAGATGTGGTACATACATACATACAATGGATTTCCTCTCAGCCTTAAGAAAACATGTAATACTGCCATTTGCAACATCATGGGTGGACCTTGATAATATTATGCTAAGCGAAAAAAATCGGTCAGAAAAAGCTAAGAACCATATGATCTCACTCATATGTGCGATATGGAACTGAAACCCATAGACATAGATAACAGTATGGTGGTATCAGAGGGAAGAGGTGAGGGATAAAGGTTCAAATATATAGTGACAGAAGATGATTTGACTTTGGATGGTGGGCAAACAATGCAATTTACAGATCATGTATCACAGAAATGTACACTTGAAACCTATATAATCTTATTAAATAATGTTAGCCCAATAAATTTAATTTTAAAAGAAACGAAAATTTAAAAACAATAAAACATGAGAGGGAAGATAATGAGCACAGTTGGTGACATTTTGAGTTTGAGGGGCTGAAAAAACCTTAAAGGACAGATGTTCAGTGGCTTCGGAGAAATGTCAGGCAAGAGCAAGAGATTTGTGAGTGACCTGCTTAAAGAAGAGAGAGCTAAAGCTTAGTTTTGATTTCTGTCTTTATAGTTTGCTTACCCTGACATAGTGCTAATTCATCTTACAAATAAAAAGAGAAGGTTTACACCACAACCTGTCTTTTTACTCTTACAATAAAATATCATTTTATATTAATTACATTCTCGGTGATACTACTATTGTGTTAAGCATTATCATGTGAAGAGGGATTATTGAGCTTCAGGGTTTGACCAATTTAGATTCAAACCCAAATATTTCTCTTTCAGACTGTGTGATTTTATATGCAATTATTTAGCCTCTTTGAGTCTTAGTTTTCTTATCTGTGTAACATATACTCATACTTATAATGGGAAACCCATGAGATTTTATAGACAAAAGTTATAGTATAATACCTGCCACATATTAATTGTTCAATAAATGATAGCTATTGCTCTTATTCTTTTATTATTGAGAGTTTTTTTTAATTATCATTAATAGTAAGTAGCCTAGCTGATGTGGTGCAGTTGGTTGAGTGTAGTCCCATGCACTGAAATGTTGCCTGTTTGATTCCCTGTCAGGGCACATGCTTGGGTTGTAAATTTTGTTCTTTTTTTTAAATAATATTTTTTTATTGATTTCAGAGAGGAAGGAGAGGGAGAGAGATAGAAACATCAGTGACGAGAGAGAATCATTGACTGGCTGCCTCCTGCACTCCCCACACTGGGGATTGAGCCGCAACCTAGGCATTTGATCTCCAGGAGCAAATTAGATTCCCAGTCAGGGTGCATATGGGAACGAACCAATCATTTATTCTCACATCAATGTTTCTCTCTCCCTCTCCCTTCCTCTCTCTCTAAAATCAATGAAGACATATAAAAGTAATAATAATACTAAGTAAAAATCTATGTGGACTTGAATGTTCAGATTGCTCTATCAGGTAAAAAAAAAAAAACACACAAAAACAACTATATTTGCTATACTTAAGAAATTATTTAATCTTACCAAGAAAAGGATACATACAGACCAAACAACTAATAAAAAAGCAAAAGTGGGTCAGCTGGCATGGCTCAGTGGTTGAGCATAATCGACCTATGAACCAGGAGTTCATGGTATGATTCTTGTTCAGGGCATATCCCTGTGTTTCGGACTCAATCCCTAATGTGGGGCGTGCAGGAGGCAGCTGATCAATGATTTTCTCTCATCATTGATGTTTCTGTCTTTCTCTCCCACTCCCTTCCTCTTGAAATCAATAAAAAATATATCTTCAAAAGGCAAAAATGGGCAAATCAGTCAATTTTTCAATTATCTAATTGCAAATAAATTTTTGATTGACATTTTTACTGAATATGCCTTTCTTCTGACACCATGAAGATGTAGCAAGTAGCTTCCATGAATAGAGTCCCTGTCACTTCCAAAGTAAGCTAAGTAGAATCATTGATCTTGTTCTAATTAGTAGCATACATGACTATTTTGAGCACTGCATTGTATCATCGCACTAACAAGATTAAGATTTTTACCTTGCCATAGACAGTTGTCTATTAACTCCAATGTTCTCATGCTAAAATGATTCTAAGTGTATACAGTAATGCACTGCATAAGGATCTTTGGTCAACGATGAAGTGCATATATGACAGTGGTCCCATATGATTACAAGGAAGCTGAAAAGTTCCTATCACCTCATGACATCTTAGCTATCACAAGGTCATAGTGCAATGCATCACTCACATGTTTGTGGTGATGCTAGTGTAAACAGCCTATGTGCTTCCAGTTGTATAAAAGTACAGCACACACAATTGGAGTTGTGGGCTACACCATCTAGGTTTGTGTAAGTGCACTCTCTGATGTTTGCACAACAAAGAATTGCTTAACAATGCATTTCTCAGAATGTATTCCCCTCATTGAGTGATGCACGGCTGTATACAGTATTGGCATTGACAGAACACTATTTTGCTGACTTTGTTGTATCTTTAATAAAATTCTGTAAAGCCTCGCTGTAATATCAGACCAAAAGGGAAAGCTTACATGTTCACAGGAAAAGATAGTTTTGAAAACTCAGATATATGCATTTCCAAAAGAAACCAAAAGTGTTCTGAAGTGTTAGTTGAACTGAGCAACTGTGTGCAATTTATTTCCAAGTGTATTAAATTTCTTTAGAACCATGACATAATCACCTGCATGAACTCTGTTCACCCAAGTGAAAAACTTGCCCAAGATAATCTAGTGTAAACAACAAATCACAGTGGTTTTCGTAGAAGCTCAGTAATTTGGAACGGAAGTGAAAAAGTTTTTATAAAGTCCACAGGAAATGGCTCTTCTCTAAGGTACTGAGAATTTCAGTATACCCTACTAATATCTGAGTTTAGTATTTCTCTCCTAAAATGGTGTACTTTCCTCAAAACTGATCACCTCACCTCTAATTTCTGATCATTTGCATTCCATCCTATATGAGAGAGCATTGTCAAATTCATTTTCCCAAACCTTGCATTGTCACATCTTCAAGGATTCCCAGATCTTCCTTCCTAAATGGAGTGCAAGCATCTCTGTTTGCAACACAGCCGGGTCATCTTCGTTGTCCTGTCACTGTTCACTTTACTGAATTTCCCCTGAGCACCTCTAAACTACACCCCTTACCAAATGCACTTCATTTTTGCCTTAAGAAAAGGTAGTGCCTATTGGTTATGCTCACTCTGTATAACAGACATGTATTTCTAATAGTCACTTATGATCTAGCCCAACTATATTTCTATTTCTAGGATTATTTTTCTAAATATTGTTATATGTAATATTGTGGACTGGAGTTTAAGAACACAGGCAGTGGAGTCACACAGCCCAGGTTCAAATTGTGACTCTGCCATTTATTTAGCTTCCCCATCTAAAAAATGCACATAAAACATGGCATACCCTTTTTGTAGGGATTAAATAGGAAACGAGATACAGATAGATTGGGTGTGGGTGAGGGAGAGAGAGAGAGAGAGAGAGAGAGAGAGAGAGAGAGAGAGAGAGAGAGAGAGAGAGAGAGAAAGAGAGAGAGAGAGAATAGTAGAGTTCCTGTCACTAGTAAATAGTAGAGTTCCTGTCACTAGTAAATAATCAGTCCATTTTGAAGCTGTTTCCATGTCCCACTTTATTTCTCTCCTAGTGCTAATTGCTTCCATGGAAGATTTTGTTTTCTTCTGTGGTGATTTGTAAATTGCTGCCTGTCTGTTTCACCAAGTACTTTGAATCCTCATTTTCTCTGGGGAATCAATATTTTTCTATGGGCCTTGCACTTACCTGCATCAGAAACTCTTGGGATGTCTGTTAAAAAGATAGATTTCTGGACCCTTCCCAGACCAATGTCTATAAATTTCTACAGGTTGAGTTTATAAGTCTCTGAGTGAATCTTAAATACACAAAAGTTTGATCATTAATATTCTATAGGGCTGAGAGATGGGGAGAGGGAGTTCAACCTCTTTTAGCAAAAAGAATCACTTTTATTTATGTGGAATCAGAAAATTCAGTACCACTTAGGCAGAAATTTGGATTAATTGAAATGTAAATAACCAGGAATATAGCACTCTAGTCTCCCTACCACCTTTGGAGCTAATCTAGGTGCCTATAGATGTACCCATGTGGCTATAGGGGTGATAAATAAAATTTTTAAAAAGCTACAGCCCTGGCCAGGTGGCGCAGTTGGTTGGAGCATTGTCCTGTACACCAAAAAAAAAAAAAAAAAGGTTGCAGATGGGATTTCCAGTCAGAGCATATACCTAGGTTGCTGGTTCAATCCCCAGTCAGGGCACATTGGGACACAACCAATTGATGTTTCTTTCTCATATCAATGTTCCCCCCCACACACACACACCTCAAATCAATTAAAAACAAAGCAAAACATATTCTCTGGTGAGGATTAAGAACAAAGAAAACCTACAGATCCAATTCTTATAGTATGTGAAAATGTTTCTAAGGAGAAGGAAAAGCATACATTATCTATCTTTAAAGCAAATATGGGTCAGCAGGCCAGAGCTTTTAACAGGAACACTGAGAAATTCAGGAAGTGCTATTTCCTCCATAGTTTCATTGGCCCATCCTTTAATCCAGGTGTCCTCAAACTACGGCCCGCGGGCCACATGTGGGTGTTTTTGCCGTTTTGTTTTTTTACTTCAAAATAAGATATGTGCAGTGTGCATAGGTATTTGTTCATAGTTTTTTTAAACTATAGTCCGGCCCTCCAATGGTCTGAGGGACAGTGAACTGGCCCCCTGTTTAAAAAGTTTGAGGACCCCTGCATCTATCCTTACACCAAAACCACTGACTTGATTACTGGAGCTTTATAGTGTGTCTTGAAACTAGGTAGCATAACTCCTGCAACTTGTTTTTCTTCTTCAAGATTGTTTTTTGTTAGTTTGTTTGTTTTGGATTCTTTATATTTCTATATAAATTTCAGAATGAGTCTACATTCAGATATTCAGGTTCTAAACCCAAGAACCTGGAAATGTTACTTTCTATGGCAAAAGAGACTTGCACATGTGATCAAGTTAAGGATCTCGAGTGGGAAGACTATCCAAGTGTGTCATAAATATAATCATTGGTGTTCATATGAGAGGCAGGTAGAGAGATTTGACTACAGAATAGAAGAAAACAATATGACAATAGGCCAGATTGGAATGATGTAGCCATAAGTCAGGGAATTCTGGGAGCCAACAGAAGCAGAATGAAGCAAGGAGCAGGATGCTCCTGGCACCTCTGGTTTTAACCCATTAGACAGCACCCTGACAGCACCCTGGTTTTAACCCATTAGACTAATTTCAAACTTCCAGTCTCTAGGACTATGAAAATAAGAAACTATGTTAGTTTAAGCTGTTAAGTTTGTGGTAATTTGTTACAGCAGCAATAGGAATCTAATACACTTTCTATTTTTTAAAGCCTATTGGGTTTTGATTGGGATTGTATTGAATCTATAGATCGATTGGGGGATACTTGATTCTTAACAATAAGTTTTCCAATCCCTGGACATAATATCTCTCTTAATTTATTTAAGTCATTTTTTAGTTTTTTTCTGAGGAACACTTCATAGTTTTGGGGGTATATGCTATGCACATCTTTCACTAATTTTACTCCTAAGTATCTGATGTTTGGATGCTATTGTAAATAGAATTTCTTTACCTTATGTTCCAGTCTTTTTTGCCAATCATTAAAAACAAAATGGGTTTGTATTTTGACCATGTATACTGAAATCCCAAATCTTCTCTTTTAAGGAAGCTCAGTGAAGACAGAATTTAAAGATTAAAAGACTATAAAGAAGTTCTTCCCCTAGGGAACTAGAAATTCACAAATAATTCCAGTCCCCTGAAAATTTTACGTTTATTTGATTATCTCTTTAAACCCACCCATCTGAAATCTTTTAAAATTTTAGTATCTGATTCCTGTCTTATTCAGACAGAAGATGAAGAATAGCATATCAGCAATTCTTAGGATGGGTGTGTAGAGTGGCTCTCAGGCTAACATGGCAGGTCCAATTCAGAAAAGCCTTGGTGATTATGTTTCAAGAGTGGCACAAGTGATTCAAGATGTTTGAAATGAGATAGCTTCTCAGCAATAAGGCATACTTTAACTGATCACCACTAATTTGCAACTGCCAATTACCCTGCATCTTGGGCTCTGTCCTGGGAAATGCTTGTGACATTTTTACCCGTTCATGCATAACAAGCTCTTCAGAAAGTCATTGTGCCTCATCACTGTACTTTTTTTCCCTTCTAAAATCACAATAATGGGTAAGTACTGCTCTTCTTTCTCATTAAGCACACACTTTCCCTCAATTTCCACAGTGGGAAGATTGCTTTTTCCTTCCTTCTGTATTATACTCTTTCTGGCGACAATTTAACAAATGAACTAGTGTGAAAGCTAATTTTAACCCATGAAAATTGGAGTAAGTGTACCTCATCCCAGATTTTGAGCCCCGTGGAAATAGTTTTATTGTTTCCTTTTTCTTTTGAGATGCCTGGAGGAAAAAGGAAAGTGGGAAGGGGGGTGAGATAGATCACACACATAATGTAGCCCTGATCTCAAGTGTCTGCTCATAGCACAAGGACTTACTCTCTCCTCTTTTATACACACCTGTTGAATTAATAGCATCTGTCCTATGACAGAGACAGGAAAGTACCCATAAAAGCTTTTCCAGCATAGTTCTAGGGGTGCCGGGTAGCAATAGATCAGTAGAATTTGTTCCACTTCAAACTCTCCCCTGAATTATTCACAGCCCCACATTCGGTCCTTTTAAAATATATATATATATGTATATATATTGTTTACAGAGAGGAAGGGAGAGGGATAGAGAGTGAGAAACATCGATGAGAGAGAAACATTGATCAGCTGCCTCCTGCACACCTCCTACTGGGGATGTGCACGCAACCAAGGTACATGCCCTTGACCGGAATCGAGCCTGGGACCTTTCAGTCTGCAGGCCAAAGCTCTATCCACTGAGCCAAACTGGTTAGGGCCACATTCAGTTCTTATTTGACTGTCTTCAGGAAGCTAACTCATCCTTTCCTCAAAAGGAAGCTCAATATTTAATATGTACCTGTTATTACTGTCAGTGTTATGCATGTTTGTGAACATATGAGTGTTTTCCCCGGTCAATATTTCTCATGAGAGATTTGGAAAGTAAAAAGAACCTCTTTTTAGTGTCCTATTAATTAAGGCAAAGTAGATTAAAAAATAAGAGAGAAATAAGAGAAGGCTATTATCAAATTCATGGGTCTTTAGGGGTGCATGGTATCACCTTTTTTTTAAGGGGCTGGGATTGATTAGAGACCAAAGAAGCAAGCTCATCCCAAGACCCAGGCCTGAGAGAGGAAGTAATATGAAGTACTGGAAAGTGATACATTATACATTTCAAACATATAATTTAAACATTTGAATATGTGTGAATTTGAAAATACTTAATTTATATATATGAGCAAATAACCCATGCCCATGAACCAAATTTTAAAAGGTGCACAAGTTGAGATGGTAAAGATAAGTTCTTTTCTCTCTGCTATTCCCAATTCCCCCGTTTCCCTCTCTGAATGCAACCATGGATGCTGGTTTCCTCCATCCTTTTCAAGATTAGAAAGTCTTTAGAAAGATAATCCCTTGAGAATGCCAGAGGACTATTCGCAGCAACATAGACGGTTTGACATACACATTTCATGGTATTTTTCATTCAACCGATCACTATAACTCTGTGGGAGAGTCACATCTTCACCTGGTGTACCGAGGAGAGAGAGAAAGGGTAATGTGTCAACCCACAAATATTTTAGTATTAGATAATATAAAATTAATTACCTAGCAAATTTTTTTGTAAGAATGGACTGACACGAACATCACACATTTCCCTTTATTCTCAGCTGCAATTCAGACATATCGTTTTAGTTCTCAATTAGTTTTAGTGTAGCTCTAATTTTAGTAGTCTGGACTAATTGGCCCAGGTCCATGCCCTACTGGAAATGTATATTTACTCATTCCGCAAAAGAGCTGCCTTCATATAAAAACACCATTTCACTTTCTGATCAGCTGGCTGACTGCAGTCAGTCTCTTGGTTGCTTTTAAGGCGTTGGGATTCGTGTCTGCAGCCTCTCTGTTGTTGCTCTAAAGTAGGACAGGCCGGCCCCCCTACCCTGTGGACATTCAGGGCAGCCTTTCTTGTTTCATTTGCCCAACTGCCTACCAATCTCATCACGGGAGGAAATAAAACTTATTTTTCTCCATTTAGTGCTCCCAAGTCTCCCCTTAGCTGTCTTCCTACTGACAAATGGCATATTCTTTGAAGATGCAACTATTGATCAGTAGCCGTCCCCGGGGGAATGGACTTGTAGTGCAGGAAGAAATCAGCTGTCCTCTGGTGTGAGCGGCATTGTAGCTCCCATACACACAGCCCAAGGAGCTGATGTATTTGTAGCGCCCAGATGTCCCAATGGCCACATCAAGCAGGCCAACTGGGCTTCTTTCAAACAGAGGGACTTCAAAACTCAATTGAGCAGTAACGTTCCACTCTTAAAGGCAACGAGACAGAGAACGAAAATGATAGGTTCTGCGGCTTCATGCTTTTTGGGTATGAGTGAAATAGATATCGCCATCATCCTCAGCGACATAATGAATAAAAATGTTAAAGCTTCAAAGAAAACGGCTCAGGAAAATCTCCAGACTACGGAATTTTTAGTAATTCCAAGCCAATAAGCTGCAAAACAAACTAGCCAAATCTCAATTGTTTTTAAACTGAACTAACAGATTTGAAATTTGAATACTATATAAAAATGATTTCAATGCATTGAATCTTCCTGTGGATTATGATCGGGAGAGAGAAACATAAAGCGGTGAACTTTACCTGTCCAAATTGTTACCCAGATTTAGGCCACAGCTTAAAGTTTCTAACTTCATTGATCTCTTTTGAGTCGGTGAAAATACTTTCAGCATCGAGAAGCGTGAAAGAAAATCTTAAAGGCAATTCTGAATAGAAATGGAAACCTCTAAGGATGAATAGGTATATTCATTCAGTTAAAAAGAAATATTCTGAAATTTTAGGTTTGATGTTTCTTTTTTCAGAGCTTCTCTACCTAGCAGCTTGTACTACTTAAAAAAAAATCCAAGAATAAACCTCAACCTGCCTTCCATGACAACCCTTAAAATTATTATTTGATTAACGGCTCATGCTGTCATAAGGTGGTGCCTAATTATGCACTGGTGTTTTCTCTCATTATGTGGTGAAGTAATAGCATGGCACATTAGTTTGTGAACAGAGAAATGAGTGCCTTTTAATAAGATATATGCCTCCCCCATTTCCTGTCCTCCTTTTCCAAGTAAGCTTCCATATGTGTTGGTTTTAGCTCCACGATGGGGAGAAAAATTATCTTTCCATCTCCTGCTGCAGCAGCGAACTCCTTACTGCTACAAATGACCACTCCAAAGATCATTTGAATTAGCTTTAAGAAAATCGCTCTCCATTGTCACAATTGCTGTCCGTAGATCTTAGTAATTGAAGCTTTTTACAGATGGGCTTTCAGCAGCTTTAACCCATTATAGACTATGAGTGTGCCTATTGTAACCATTCCCCCCAAAAAATACACTTTGCCTTCTTATAGTGCTGGCAATAGCAGCAAGCAAACAGTGGCATTTTCGCTTGATTGGTGGCCTAGTCTCATATTCATGGGAAGATAGCATTTGAATGGGGTAATAATGACCCCAGAGATCTCACTTCAGTCAGATACCCATGCAGGATTCACCCCTGCCATTCCTGGAAGCCCTGAATGTGACGTGGGTTCATCTACACTGCCGGGATCAGTGACGGAAACGGAAACACCCCCCCCCCCGCCCCCTGCTCTCATCTATAGTCATGGTGGCAGTGCCCAGCAACAATGTGTAAGCTGGAACTGATGCCAGATCAGGCGTCCAGATGTTAGAAGGTGAAATGTCAGTTATCTGAAGAGCATGAACAAAGGGGTTGTCAATATGTACAAATCACCATGGTCTTACATAGGACATCTTTGTGTTTTGATGCAGTGAGCTTTTATTTTATACTGTATTCATTGGCTAAACAAATACTTCTTTAAAAATACATTTTTACTGATTTCAGAGAGGAAGGGAAAGGGAGAGAGAGATAGAACATTGATGAGAGAGAATCATTGATCGGCTGCCTCCTGTATGAGCCCACAATCTGGGCGTGTGCCCTGACCAGTAATCGAACCCTGACCTCTTGGTTTATAGGTTGATGCTCAACCACTGAACCACACTGGCTACGCTAAACAAATACTTCATGAGCACTCACTGTGGCCTAGGCTCTGGGTGTTTAATAGCAGTGAAGAAAACCAAAGTGTTTGTCCTTGTGGAACTCCTATTCCAGTAAGGGAAACAATTACGTGTGTGTGTGTGTGTGTGTGTGTGTGTGTGTGTGTGTGTGTGTGTGTCGCACACACTATGATGATTAGGGCTTAGGAAAACAATCAACTAGTGCAAGAAGTACTACAGCCAAGAGCTAGGTCAGGGGGGTTGGAGCAGGAAAGGGGAATGCAATTTTACAGAGAGAAGTGTCTGAAGGGCAGTCTCTGAACACTTGAACTGGAGGAAGAGAGGGGGTTGGAGAAAGGAGTGTGCCTGGTACCTTAGTCCTTTGCAGCTATTAGCATAGAAGGAAACAGCTCCGTTTCACTCTCCTGCGATACACTGAAGTCATCCAATTTGGATGGTGGCAGTTGCCTTCCACATACATTTTTATACTGCTGCTAGATTCCCAAACTGCTACAGATTGCCAGGAATTTAAATATGCGTGGCAATGTCAAAGGTCACATTCAGAAATATTTGCACATTGGCAATTGATTCTGCCTACAAAAAAAAAAAATTCTTTAGGGTTCTGCTTCTCCATGAAACACTGTTGCTCCAGGTCTTTTTAATCATTAATTCGCTTCCTCCAGACACAAACAGAATTCACAGTCTCAACCACCAATTTAGCCATGATGTATCAGGAGCACATTGGGGCTACATATGGTTTATTCCACCTCCAGACTTAAATCATAAGTCCTTACATTGCAAGAGCTACATTTTATTATTCTGTCTTCACATGACATTTATAGCAGGTGGAATAAATAATTCTGTGGTTTGTGGTACATGTCATTGGGCCACCAATCTTTCAGTAAACATTTGAATGTGCTTGACAGTTTGTTAAAATTGTGTAAGTGACTCATAATAATGAAAGGATGTCTATTAAATAAGTGATATCTAGATACTAACAATCAATCCCGCACTTAGAATGCAATAAAATGCATATATCAATGGCCAACGCCACTTAGTGTTGGAAACAATTTATATGTGAATTCTAATTTGTATTCATGCAATGCTTTTTCCTGAGCTCTTCTGCTTCATAATTACAAAGTGGCTTTATGCTTATTATTGTTGTGACAATAAATAACAGGACAATGGAAAGCAATAAACAAGCCTGTCCTTGCCACAACCTAGGAAATAAAGAGAACCCACTGCAGCATATGTGAGTGCTCAAAGTCCCAGCTGAATTCAGGGGAATGTACAGTCCTGGGTATCATTGCCTGAATGCTGTAATTATAGACCGTGATGCTCGCTAAGAGACAGACCCATTTGTAAACAGAAATATTAAATTTAACTGCTCCGTTGTGAGAAAAATCTCACTTTCTTCTTAGGAAGCCCTGACTAATTTTCAAATGATGTCTAGTTTCCTCTGCCTCCCTATCAAATCGTAGATAGAAAATTAAGCTAGAAAGCAAGAGAAAGGAAAAGGAAAGGAATTATTACATTAATTTACTGAGCACCTACCATGGGTCAGACATAATGCAAAGTCTGTTTTCTCATTTCAACCTTCAAACAACTCTGTCCGCCATGCATTAGGATCACAATGGAAACACAATATGTCTACACAGCACTCATTTACAGATTAGGAGACTGAGGCCCAGACATATCTAGTGATATATCTAAGGTCACATAAGTAATGGGGACGGAGAACTAGAATGTGTGTTTGTAATAAAGTGTAAATGATGTCTAGATGCTATTGTAAACTAAGTAACCAAACTAGTCTTTGCTTTTCTTACTCTTTGGCAATTGGAAGAATAGGATAAATAAATAAATTTCCCCTGCCTATAAAGGCTACCCACTCGATTACCAGACATTTGGGGGGAACATTTATATTTTCACTCCCATTTGAATTGCGATTTCTTAATTCTCTCTTCCATTTATACCCCAGTCCACTCTAATAAAAACGCATAGCATAAATATGCAATGTATAATTGGAGAAACAGAACCTCAGAGGAAGAGCGATGGAACAGAAAGGAATAAACCTAAATCTGTCAGACAACTGGGAGTGGTTCTCATTTTGGAGCACTCATCTAGGAAAAGCCAAAAGCAGCCGAGGAAATAATGAGAAACAAGTGCAACAGAGCACAGATGAATTTGCAGGCACCTCAGCAAGAAGCAATCTGCAAAATCCCTCCTGCCTTACATTTCGTCTTTATTCCTCCGTTGCATGTTTCCTTGTCTTTACTGTCCACTCAAGTCCACACCATCTTGTAACTAGCCATTGATCGAATATGGTGCTTTACTTAGATTAATCAGTCAGATTCCTGTCAACAACATATAGACAGCCAAACTGCTGAAAACAGATGGTATAAAAAAAAGTAAAGTCTGCATAATGAATATTAACTGGGCCCTAACAAGCACGTGCTGTTTCAGCCTATTTAGCTAGTCAATGCAGCACAACGTTGGACACTTGTCTCTTAAGCTGCACGTTTTAGAAAAAATACCCGGCTTCTGGCAGCAGCTGCTGATGTTCCTATTTTCGGCAGACATGAGCCAATCTCGGGTGATTTCACAGTACAAGTGTCTCTTTCCTCCATACATGGCAGGAGCAAAGTAGTAAACATACCCGGTTACTCCCCAAACTCTGAAATTTAAAACAAAAATAGTTCTTTAACTTGATATTAAATTTTTAATATTAGTTTCAATAGCTATGTCAGGCATTGCCATTAACTGAGCAGCTTAAAATAGCACACAGTAATTATGTCACAGTTTTCATGGATCAAAAGCTTGGCTGGGTTTTGTGCTCAGGGTCTCACATGGCTGCAATTATGGTATCAGCCAGGCTACATTTTTTTTTAGATTCACTTTATTTTTATTTTAATTACAGTTGACATACAATATTATATTAACTTCAGGTGTGCAACATAGTGATTAGTCATTCCTATGCCTTACAAAGTGGTCACCACAATAAGTCCAGTAACCTGCCGCTGTACATAGTTATTACGATATTATTGACCATGTGCCCTATGCTGTACATTATGTCCCTATGACTTATTTTATAACTGGCAGTTTGTACTTCTTAGTCCTCTTCACTTTTTTTCACCTACCATCCCACCCCCCCTCCCTCTGGCAACTATCAGTTTGTTCTCTGTATCTATGAGTTTGTTTCTGTTTCATTTGTTTTTGGTTATTAGATTTCACATGTAAGTGAAACCATACAGTATTTCTCTTCATCTGATTTATTTCACTTAGCATAAGACCTTCTAGGTCCATTCATGTTGTTGCAAGTGGCAAGATTTCATTTTTTATGGCTGAGTAATAATCCATTGTATGTATGTGTGTGTGTGTGTGTGTGTGTGTGTGTGTGTATGTATATATATATGTGTATATATATATTTTATTTTCTATCACCATTTTTCCCCTCTACTACTTCCACCACCACCCTTGCAATCACCACAATGTTGTCCATGTCCATGAGTTCTCTCTCTCTCTTTTTTTCTTTTTCTCCACACCTTCTTTCATACACTCATCTATTGATGGACACCGAGGTTGCTTTCATGTCTTGGCTATTATAAACAGATGTGCATAGAACTTTTCAAATTACTGTTTCCTATTTATTCAGATAAATACCCAGAAGTGAAATGGCTAAGTCATATGACAGTTGTATTTTTAATTTTTTGAGGAATCTCCCTACTGTTTTCCATAGTGACTGCACAAGTATACAGGTTATATTCTTATCTTGAGGGTTGACTGGGGATGAATCTTCTCCCAAGCTCACTTGGGTCATTGGCAGAATTCATTGCCTTCCAGCTGTTGCACTTAGGGCCCAATTTTTTGCTGGCCATCAGCTGGAGGCAATCATAATACCTAGAAGCTGCCTAAAGTTCCTTTCCACATGGACTTCCTCAACATGGTTATTTACTTTACAAGCATGCTGGCAGCATCTCTCTCAAGTCTAAGATAAGGTCTCAGGTAAAGCAACCTAAGCAAATCACAGATTGTGCCTATTCAAAGTGAGGAGATAACACAAGGTGTGAACACCAGGAAGTGAGAATTATTGAAAGGGGAGGTTTCACCCTGGGTTCTGTCCATTCTTAAGTGTTGGTTATAAGACTAAGAAGTCTTAGATTTAAGGTAGAAATGATCCCTTAATTCCCAGGTGAACAGTCTATGGATAGATATAGCGGGCTACAGATCCAGGCACTATGGAGGTTGTGGAGGATATATGTTGTGTGCAATTTTGCACAATGGGATGCGTGCCATATGTGTGCTTACCAATGCATTAGTAGTAACACTGACCTTCAGCCAACAGGAACTTGACCTTCATCATGGTACAATTATATTTTGGAAAACATATTTATGTAACTTCTTATGTATATGAATTGAAATTATCAAATTCTTTACCAAAAGCCATGGCTCCATCAAGGCAAATGAAAACAAAGTCAAGAGCAGTTTTGGATGCCAGTTGTCTTATCGTTTAAATACTTGGCTGAGTCTCTCTGAGAAACATGCAAAGTTTAGGAATACTTATAGTTCTACAATTATACTTGCTGAAATGGTATATATTTTGGCCATCAAGTAAAAATAATAAGATTTTCCTACCATTTATCACCTTTTATTTATTATCACTGACTCAGTAGACCATACAAATATTGTTACAATTTCTGATTACAGTCATACATGACATAATGATGTTTGGGTCAATGATGGGCCATATATAAGACAGTGGTCCCATAAGATTATAATAGGATTGAAAAATTCCTATCAACTATTGACACCATAGCCATCTTAGTGTTGTAGCACAATGCATTATTCACATGTTTGTGGTGATGCTGGTGTAAACAAACACACTGCCAGTCATATAAGAGTATAGCACATACCATTATGTACAGTACAAAATACTTAATAATGATAATAAATGACCATGTTACTGGTTGATGTATTACAATACTATACTTTTTATTATTATCTTAGAATATACTCTTTGTACTATAAAAAAAAAAACAGCTTGCTCTAAAACAGTATGCCATATTATCCTGGCAGCAGCCTCATACATCTTGTGCTTGCCATGTTTCTTGATTGCATTATTTTCTCTTGTGCTTAATTTAATCTCTTGTTATTTATTTATCATGGCCCCTAAGCATACAATATTCACTGCTAGTGTTACCAGTATGAGGCCACATCAAGTGGTGGACCTGGAAATGAAATTAAAGTGATTAAGGACTACAAAAGTGGAAAATCACTGATAGTCATTGCTCTTCAGTCAGGCATCTCCCATTCCAGCATAACTGTGAGCTTGAAGAACAAGAATAAAATGATGGAAGGCATTAAAACATCTGCTCCACTGAAGGCAATGAGACTAACAAAAACTTAAGTAGGGCCTATATCAGACATGAGAAGCTTCTAATGACCTGGCTTAAAGATCAGACACAGAAGCATATCCCTCTCAGCACCATGAAGATCAAAGCAAAAAGTTTCTTTGTGATGTTGAAAGAAAAGGCTGAACCAGACTATATGTTGGATGTACTGCGAGCTCAGGTGATTTTAAGCACTTCAACATAATGTGAAAGTGAGTGGTGAGTCTGTGAGTGCTAATGTGAAGGCAGCTGAGGAATTTGGGGAACTCTAGATAGGCTACTTGTGGAGGAAAATTGCTTGCCAGAGCAAATATTCAATAGAGATGAAAGCTCCCTACTCTGGAAACAGATGCCAAAAAGGACTTTCATCCATAAGGAGACCAAGTCAATGCCAGGTTTCAGGGCTTTTAAGGGCAGGATAACAGTCTTGATTGGAGGCAATGTTGCAGGCTACAAACTGAAGCCCTTTGTGATCTTTGTGAGGAGAACCCCAGGGCCTTCAAGCATTTCAGTAACCACACACTGCCAGTGTACTGCAGGAGCAATAGAAGTCATGGATGACACAGTTCTTTGTCCTGAGTTGCTAGGCCAGAAAAAAATGGAGAAGTACTGTTTGAAGAACAACAACCTTTTGATATTTTGCTTATTGTTGATTATGCTCTTGGATAGCCTCCTTTTATTGGTGATCTTCACTCTGGTATCAAAGTGGTGGTTCTCCCTCCACATGACATCTCTTAGATCCAATCAAGGAATTAAGGAGAAAGAGCAATTTTGAAGGCCTGCTACCTGAGGAGGACCTTGGCCCAGGCTATTGCTGTAACTGAGGAAGACCCTGAGAAGATACTTATGCAATTCTGGAAGGATTACAACATCTATGATTGCATCATGAGCCTTGTTTGGGATAGATGTGATGTTACAAAGGAGCATATGAATGGCATCTGGAAGAAGACAATCAAGGGGTTCATCTATGACTTCAAAGAATTTGCCAAAGATGAAGAGGTTGCAAAAGTTAACAAGGGTGTGGTTGTGAGGGCAACCTGTGGATAAGGACAATATTGAGGAAGCCCTAGAGGTGGTTCCTGAGAAACTGACTAATGAGGAGTTATTGGAACTGGGACAGGAATACATAGCTAAAGAAGAGGCAAGACAAAAGGAAACTGCAAGAGAGGAAAAAGAAGAACCCTCAAGAAAATTCATAGGGAAGGGTTTAACAGAAGCTTTTGCAGTCCTTAGGTCTCCTTAAGATATTTGAAAACATGGACTCCAACACCAAAAAGATTTCATTAATACACAGGAATGTTCATGGTGAGTTATCAGTTTACAAGCAAATATATGATGAAAAACAATAACAACAACAAAACAAGCAAACCACTATGGACATATTTCTGAAAAGAGTGACACCTCCTCAAGATGAGACTCAAGCAGGTCTTTTAGACAGTTTTCCAGGAAAAGACAGTATTTTCATAGGAGATGACAGCTCCATGTGTGTTATGACATCTGAAGACCTTCCAGTGGGATAAGACATGGAGGTGGAAGACAGTGATATTGTTGATCCTGACTCTGTGTAGACCTAAGCCAATGTGTTCATCTGTGTCTTTCAGTTTTCAACAAGAAAATAATATTTAAGTAAAAAAATAACAATAATTTTTAAAAATAGCAAAATCTTATAGACTAAGGATATAAAAATATTTTGTAAAACTGTAAAATATGTTTATGTTTCAAGTGTTATTGTAAAATAGATTTAATGTTTAAAAAATTTAAAGGTTTATAAAGTAAAAAAGTTACAGTATATGTCAGATGGTCATAAGAATTAATACGAAAAATATAGTGGACAGAGAACAGAGAGTGATGGGAAGAGGTTGCCTTTTTAAGGTTGGATTCGTGTGAGTACTACATCAAAAGAATTTCTAAATAGTTTTCCAGGGAAAAATTTATGCAGAAGGCATTAATCATCACTGATCATCTGTTTGGTTAAGACATGACTTTTAATCTCTGGAGCTTATGTTTACTGTATACGGGCTTTTGTTGGTGTTTCTTATAATTTATTTTCTTTCCAGTTGAGGAAACTTTAGGTCTTCAGAAATTAGTTCCAACCCATTAAGATTAAAGGTGATCAATGGTCTTGCTTCTGAAGAATGTCAGAATCATTTAAGGGGAACCTCGTTCCACAATTGCCCAGTTAACAGTTTCATAGTTGAATTGAAAGGGGGAATTGCGTGCCTTGAATTCTTTAGGAAGAAAAATCCAATGACTCCAAAATAGAGCAAACTAGAAAGAAACACTAATGGGAAAAAGACGCCCCCCTCTACCCAAGAAAACTGTGAACTCTAATTCTCTCTAATCAGTTGGTTGTCTGAGGTTTCTTAAAGCAACTGAGCTGCTTTAAGAAACCTCAGAAAATATAAGTATTTTATAAAAGCTCTGAGATTTTCTCAAAGGGGCAAAATTTTCTTTTGCCTGTATCTACAGCACTCTATGTAGAGATTTGCAAAATATGAAGTTTTTGTCAAATTCCAAGTAGCATGTAATTGTCACCGTTCACTCCATGGTCCAATGAGTACAATACTTTTATCTTCTTCTCTTTTGGGAACTTGGTTAATCTACTTAGATATCATCTTATGAAAGGGAAAGGATTTTCTTGCATCTAATTTTTAAGATTTTTCAATATAATGAATATTTGGCTGAGATGATGTATTTTGTTCTGATTTTGCATTCTATTTTGTTTTGGTCTGCTCAAACTAAATCAGAAAACTCTTCAATCTACACATGCTCAAGTATTGACTCAGTTATTTCAAAAACTGTCACAAGGATGTCCTCCTCTCAATGACTGATTCACTAAGGAACAAACTTAAAAGCAGGTAGAGAGAGGTCCTTTCACCAAGGTGTTCTAGGAGGGCACATTCTTATGGGATGTGCACAGTCTGTTAAATATGGGAGAGACTTACATTTGCATTAAATCTATAAACATATAAATGAAAAGTAATGAAGGTTCAAAATTTTACTGGGGTAATTTCTGTTTTCATATTAGTTGAATTCGTGTGCATAATGAGACCAAGTCATTGCAAGTAACTGAATTAGGTACAGTTGGAATTGTTCCATAAAAAGTTTTATTTTCTTTCTTTCATGATCAGTTAGCTATCAGCAATCCCCGCCTGTCCCTCCAGAAGGACCGTCTATTCCAAGCTGCTGTTAAGGTTTCTCACTACTGCTACTGCTATTTGACCTATATGCCATGGAGAGTAAATAACAGAACAAAGAAGGGGGAAATTGATTTCCAAGAAATGTTGCCAAATTACCCTGCTTAGAAGCAAAGTCAATGGGAGCAGTAAGGGTAAAGAGAAGTGCAAATTTCAAGGCATAATGATCCCATTCAAAACATGATCAGATTCCTTTGAAATGAGAGCTCATTTCTGGAACCTAACAATACAATTAACTAATGATTCCTCTTTTTCTCATTGTTATTAGCCACTTTCAGATAGATCAGTGGTTCTTAATAAGGGGCAATTTTGTGCTGTAAGAGACATTTGGCAATGACTGTGGCCGATTTTGGTTATCACAACTCAAGGGTACTACCTGCATCTAGTGCAGTGGTCGGCAAACTCATTAGTCAACAGAGCCAAATATCAACAGTACAATGACTGAAATTTCTTTGAGAGCCAAATTTTTTAAATTTAAACTTCTTCTAAGGCCACTTCTTCAAAATAGACTCGCCCAGGCCGTGGTATTTTGTGAAAGAGCCACACTCAAGGGGCCAAAGAGCCGAATGTGGCTCACAAGCTGCAGTTTGCCGACCACGGATCTAGTGAATAAAGGCCAGTGATTTGCTAAGAATCACAACAGCCCCCTTAACAAAGGCTTATCAAGCACAAAACACCAAGAAACCCTGAAGTAGATCATCTAAAAACTAGTGCTTGTTTGGTCTTGTGCTTTAAAGCAAAATTCCCCACTATTTGTTCCTTACTGCCCAGAAGCAATGTGTTGTAATCTAAAGTCTTAAGTTACTAGATATAGTTTGGGATCAGTTGAAACCACCAGGGAGATGCGTGAGAAGAGAGGTCTCTGGGGAACATTGGCATTTACAGGTTGAAGAGCAGAAGAGGATCCTTTTGGGAAACTGAGAAGTGATTTAGAACATCCTATCTAATAAAAGAGTAATATGCAAATTAACCATCACTCCGCTACAAAGTTTCAATTATAGAAGATAAATAAATCCCAACAGAAATGGTGGCAGCCTCAGAGCTGGAGAGAGCAGGAGGCTTGAGTTGCCCCCGGCGATGGAGGAAGCCAAGCTTTCCACACACCCTGGCCGGCCTAGGCCTCCACTTAAGGCTACAAAGTTTCAATTATAGAAGATAAATAAATCCCAACAGAAATGGCTGCCGCCACGGAGCAAGTAGGAGGCTTGGCTCCGCTCAAAGCTACAAAGTTTCATTTATAGAAGATAAATAAATCCCAGATCCCAGGGCCTCCGCTTGGGTCACTGGGGTGTGTGGCCAGCCTGAAAACCACCACAGGACCCTCACCCAGGCCACCCCAGGCCCCAAGGAAACCCCCACCCTGATCTAGGACACCCTTCAGGGCAAACCAGCTGGCCCCCACCCATGCACTAGGCCTCTATCCTATCTAATAAAAGAGTAATATGCAAATTGACCATCACTCCAACACACAAGATGGCTGCCCCCATGTGGACATAAGGTGGCCACCACAAGATGGCCAGCAGGGGAGGGCAGTTGTGGGCAATCAGGCCAGCAGGCGAGGGCAGTTAGGGGTGACCAGGCCTGCAAGGGAAGGGCAGTTAGGGGTAAACAGGCTAGCAGGGGAGTGGTTAGGGGGTGATCAGGGACTATAGGAGGGCTCCAGGGCATGTCCAGCCCATCTCATCCAGTCCTGATTGGCCAGACCCCAGCAGCAAGCTAAGCTACCAGTTGGAGTGTCTGGCCCCCTGGTGGTCAGTGCACATCATAGTGACTGGTCGAATGGTTGAATGGTCGGACACTTAGCATATTAAGCTTTTATATATATAGATTCCTAAGACTTCACCTTGTCTTCCTCTCTTCATCTGTATAAATCTTAACCCTTTGCACTTGCTTGCTTTTTTCTTGATTCCTGCTACCGATGCTAACCGTGTCAAGTCACACTTGACATCTGAGTGCAAAAGGTTAACCAATCCAAGGTCCAGAACCCTCCCCTTCTGAAGAACCTCATGCCATCTATACCAAACACGTTGAATAAATGAGCACTGTTTTGAAGTATTAATTATCTTCCCATCTGCAAATTTACTTTGTCCCTGCTGAGTTTATAAACTACCAAACTCTGAGAACTGTGCCCTGTTCTCCACCCCATCTGTATCATATATTATAGGCCATGGATTGTTCAAAGAGAGGCATTGCATTTCCAGAATTAACCTACACCTGCTAATTTTTAGTATTTTAATAGCATTGCATTTGTTTATTCTAATCTGAATGAAATGTGTAGAAAGGGCAGTCTCAGAATCAAAAACAGGGATTTGGTCTAACACAAATTTTGACAGGCAGGCAGAATGTATAGGCTAAATGATCTTTATAAAGTAATGGAGGAAAACAAATCTCTCCTGGGAGCGAAGCCTTGGTAAAACAGGAACATGCAGGGCTTGTCTGTCCACAGAGAGTAGAAAAAATCAGCCTCATGTCCAGCTCCGTTTGCAGCACACTGACTGATTGCGGCCCCATCCACAGATGAACTTCATCAAGTGTGAAAATCATCCTGGGACCGTGGGAGACACATCATTAGCAGGGAAAATATATATCTTTGCTGCAGCTCAAGGAGATGCAGCCCATTGAAATGAAGATGAAGAGGGCCAAACAAAAGAACTGCAATAGAAAATATGCCGCTGGACCATCAGGAGAGGAGACATAATGCTGCCCTTTTGCCGTTCCTTGTCACGGCTGTGACAGACTATAAAATGCCCACTGCTCCACAATTCTATTCTCGTCACTTTCTGAGCCAACTTCTGTTTTGGCAGATGCTTGGCATGTTTTAGACATATGATTTATTGCCTCATTTAATCAAGACTGTGCAGGAAACAATGATTTTTTTTTTTGCTAAATTATAATCTGTCACTTTTCACTTAATCTTAGCGATGGAAGTGACATATACATATATGTACTTATGTATATACTAGTATGTTTGTGTATGTACATAAAATTCCCCCCAAAAAAACTATTCATTTCCTCATAAGATATTTAAATAATTTCTATTCCTTCCTCCAGCTCAAGAACAAGAAATGTATGCAATACTATCAAATATAAATGCAGTCATCCTGTATCAGTGTTTTTTCACTTTTTATTGTCATGGAAAGAAACCAGCCTGAGCAGATTCCAGTACTAATAAATGACCCAGCTATGGAGGTTATTGGCAATTTAAAGGCCATATCACTTCATTTTCCTTCCCATTTTGCTAATATATTTTACATTCTCTTGGGAATGCCTTCTAAAATTGGGGAGCACTCCGGCTTGACGGTGAAGAGGAACCATGTACCCAGCAAGTAAGCTACATTTCCTGAAAATAAGAATACCCACTTCAACATGACTCCCTGGCACACTGATTAAGTTGAAATGAAGTGCAAGTAGCAAATGCTGGGTTGTGTCTAACCTAGGGAGGTGGGGAAAAAAAATGCTTTCTAGAGTTCAGTGGTAAATAGGCAATTCATTTTGACATAACGAGGAAAAGTGATGTTAACAGCCAGAGGTCAGGGGAAACCGAGATGGAAAAGACTATTAGATCATTTTCTCCGTTCCCTGGAGAAGAGAGCCAAATTATATTTCATAGTGCTGGGTCCAGTTTAGCTTTCAATTACTCAAGCAAGGGGCTTTCACCACGTTAGACATTTTCCAGGACCTGTCTTTCTTCCTGACCCCCACCTTCCTGGATATATTGGCAAAGTATGACCCTTAGTCAGAATTAACCCTGCAGGGACCACAAAAGTACTCTGTGCTCACAATTAGACCTGTGCGCCTTGCAACTCGTTTTCTCTGTCAGTGAACCTCAAAGTCATTTCTTTGCTTATAACTCCCTTTGTCCTTTGCTACTCCAGCTCCACATTCCGTTTTCACACCAATCCCTTTTACTCTGAGTCTAAACAAGAGCTATGTCTTGGCAGAAGAGTCCCCCTGAAACAAACTTACTGCTTGTTTCCAAAGGTAAATGATCGTGGTATCTAGCACAATGCTATTATTCATATGGATCTCCAAGACAGTCTTGAATGAATGAATAAAAGGTATGGATTCAAGAGAGAATGGCCTTTAAAAAAATGGAATCTTGCCATTTGCAACAGCATGGATGGCCCTAGAGGGTATTATGCTCTATGAAATTAGAGAAAGACAAATACCATATTATTTCACTTGTATGTGGAATCTGAAGGACAATATAAAGGAACAAACAAAACAGAAACACTCATAGACACAGAGAACAGACTGATGGTTGACAGTGGGGAGAGGGGTTGGAGGACTGGGTGAAAAGGTGAAGGGATTGAGAAGTACAGATTGCTAGTTACAAAATAGTCATGGTGTAAAGTACAGCATAGGGAATGTAGTCAATGACATTGTAATCACTATCTATGGTGCCAGGTGGTTCCTGAAAATATCGGGAAACTTCGTAAAGTATATGATTATCTAACCATTACCCTGTACATCTAACTCTGTACAAAATAATATTAAATGTAAGCTGTAATTGAAAACTAAATAAATACCAAGAGAGAATGAGAGGAAATGAAGTGGAGACTGCAAAACATCCTGCTGAAAACTAGTAGCTGAATGGCACCGAAGCAGCAGGAGGGTATGGGTCAAAGATGATAAAGGACATAGTACATTTTTGCTAGAATATGGAATGACTCAGTAGAAAGACCAAAAATGAGCATACAGGGAAGAGATGGGGCGCCTACAGGAGCAAGCTCTTGAGCAGATGAGAAAAGATGTGACCAAGTGCACAAATGAGAAGATGGCCTTAGATCAGCCCTTGCCTTTCTCTCTCTCTCTCTGGGCCTTGCCAGGAGCTGAGCTTCTCTCTCTCTCTGAGAGGTAGGCAGTTCAGCCCACTCGCCAGCAGCCTGGGGCGGCTGCTGATCAGCCCCGCCTCTCTGATCAGGCCCGGAGATAGGACTGGAGACTCTGACTGGCATAGAAACCGACCAATCAGAACCAAATCTGGGTGAACTGTGAGGAACCAATGGCTGCCTAGGAGGCAGAGCTTTTGACACTGACTGGCATAGAAACCAACCAATCAGAACCTAATCTGGGTGAACTGTGAATGCAGAACCTAAGGTGGGGGCTGAGGAGGGGTTTTAAGGGCAACAGCTGTTGGGTATAAGGTGTAAGAAAGTGGTTCAATTTTTTAATGACTGGTTTGGCAGTATAGTGCATATGGCTGGCTATCAATCCAGATATAGAGATTATGTATTTTTGTCTGCCAAGAGCATCTCCTCCTGCTGAAAAAGGCTCCCCTCCCCCATTTAAGCAATCCTATCCTATGTAATCTATCTATACTAGTGATGGTGAACCTATGACACACGTGTCAGCACTGACACGCGTAGCCATTTCTGATGACACGCAGCCGCATGCCGAGGATGAAACATTTGCTGCTCCTGAGGATGAAACATTTGCGACTAGAGTTTTGGAGTTAGTTTTTTCCTCAAAGTGACACACTACCAGAGTTATGCTCAGTTTTTTGGCGAAGTTTGACACACCAAGCTCAAAAGGTTGCCCATCACTGATCTATACTAATAAAAGGGTAATATACTAATTAGACCGGGTCGACCGGCCATCTTCTGGACGTCCGACTTCCTTCTGGACAAAGCCATGGTGGTGGGGGCTGAGGCAGAGGCAGTTAGGGGCGATCAGGCCAGCAGGGGAGGGCCATTGGGGGTGAGATCAGGACGGCAGGGGAGGGCAGTTGAGGGTGACCAGGCCAGCAGGGGAGGGCAGTTAGGGGCGGTCAGGCAGGCAGGCAGAAGCAGTTAGGGGTGATCAGGCAGGCAGGCAGGGGTGATCAGGCAGGCAGGCAGAAGGGCTAGGTGCAATCAGGCAGGCAGGCAAAGGCAGTTAGGGGCGATTGGGCAGGCAGGTGGGTGAGCGGTTAGGAGCCAGTGGTCCCAGATTGCTAGAGGGATGTCCGACTGACAGTTTAGGCCCGATTCCTGTGGGATTGGGCCTAAACTGGCAGTCAGACATCCCCCAAGGGGTCCCCAATTGGAGAGGATGCAGGCTGGGTTGAGGGAACCCCCATCCATGAATGAATTTCGTGCACTGGGCCACTAGTTTCAATTATAAAATACAGTATTACCAACTAGAGTCACAATGTTTTACATTATGTCCACAGACCTTATTCATCTTACAGCTGAAAGTTTATAACTTTGACCAATTTCTCCCTATTTTCTCCATACCCCAGCCCCTGGCAACCACTTTTCTACTCTCTATTTCTAAGAATTGGACTTATTTTAAGGTTCCGTATATAAGTGGAACTGTGCAGTGTTTGTCTTTTTCTGTCTGGCGTAAGGGAGATTGACTTTTGGCGATAAAACTCTGAGTGATTTTTTCTACTTTCCTTAAATTTTCAGGTCCTCTATAATAATTGCATATTATTACTATAAGCACCTTGTTTCCTATATTAAATTCCTTGTACTTTAAATATTCCTGATAAATACACTTGGGCTCCAGCTTTCTTTCTTCCCCTGAGATATAATGGCTGGCATTTATTGAGTATTTACAATTTTCCAGATTCTATTTTACTGTGTGTGTGATCAAAGGCAAATTTCTTAACCTTTCTGACTTTCATTTTCCTCATTTGTAAATGAATATCATTTTTCTCATCTGTAAAATGAGAACTTAATAAATTAATGCATGAATATATATTAAAATAAATATTATACTAGTAAGAACAATAAATGTGGACATAATCAGTATTATTATGTTCATATATTACTTTGTCATATTTTGCTACTTATTCTATTGTGAGCTTTTTTTTATTCGAAAAATATGAGACACACTTTTAATACTCTTAATATTTTCTTTTTAAATATTAAACTGAAACAATATCTAACATGGTCCCTTTCCTTTTTATTCTTTAATAACATTATCAAGAAACAGAGCAGTTCCTGGAGAGGACAGACGTCTAACAGATCAATTTTCCTCAACAAAGACAGACAGCCCATTTCCTGCATGTCTCCTTCTATATTGCAGTACAAGATTATTGTTAGAAACTGGGAGTTTTCAGTAGCCTTGGGAACAGGACCAATTCCCAGATATTTAATTTAGTTCTGGTCTCATCTAAATTGAAATTTTGACATAGCATTTTTCTCACACTAACAGTTTAGAGGAATTCTTTCCAATTTGTCTTTATTTATTGTGAAGTCAAGTCAAATCCCAAAAGTCTTTATGGCTGTTTTGACAGTCATCAGGGACATTATTCAATCACTCACATACATGCTAATTTGAGACTGAGGGTCCCTATTGCTCTGCCCAGGGAACACCCCCCCCCCCAAGTAATTCCAGTGGATGCTTTTTAGGAAGCTGAAGAAAAACAAAATGACTTTAGCATGTATGTGTGAATGACACTAACATGTTTTTTAACTGGGAAAAAAACACAGAAGTGAAAGTACTTTTAAGAGGGCACAGTTGTTATTGCCTTCATTTGCTATCTGTGCTGCTCTATGGCATTTTGGAGTTGATTTGTATTTGTTTTTTGTTCTACCTGAATTTTATGCTTTTTCTTGTGCTAAAGATCAATTTCTCCCTTTCTGGGGCATTCCAGCTTATTTTATTTTATTATCAGTTTGAGTTTTCTAAAAATTACTTAAATGAATTAATAAATCCCTTAAATTTGGAGGTGGTTTCCCTGAATCTTAACGATTTGACACATGCAGCATTTTGGATTCACTGGGAGACTGTGACTTCCCCTTATTAATAGTCTCATTGAGCCCTGGCCAGTGTGGCTCAAATGGTTGGGCATTGTCCTGTGCACTGAAAGGTCACCGGTTCCATTCCCAGTCAGGGCATATGCCTGGGTTGTGGGTTTGACCCCCAGTTGGGGCACCTGCAGGAGGCAGAAGATTGATGTTTTTCTCCCTCTCCCTCTCTCTCTAAAAATCCATACCACATTTTTTAAAAATGTATAGTTTTGTTATGTGGCTCACGTTACCTCGTAATTCTTTAGGCCCAGTGATTTCATTTCTCATCTTGATTTTGTCTTAAGGAAACAAGTTACAGAAAATTATTAATTATTTTTAGGGGGAAAATTCACTCAGTTCTAATTTTTAGAAATGGCCATTATGAGTCAGACCAATTGCTACTTATCCAAGCTATGAATGTGTGTACAGGTACAAATAACTCAATAATTAACAGTAGTTTAATGTTGGAATACAAACATTGTTGGAATTTAAAAATTATATAACCTGGTGTTCAGCAAAATACAATAAGAAGTTGTTGAAATAGCCAGAGAATTGTGAAATTTATGAATGGGACTTTTACCATTAAGGACTTCAGAGGGTAAAAGCATAAATATACTGGTTCTTTTGATGTTTTTTCCTTCGTTAAACTGATTTTTTTAAATAGTTGCCTCTTATCTCAAGATAGATTATCTTATGCAATGAGCATTTTTGACACCCTTAGAGATTAAATGAACTATTGAAAGATAAGGAATGTGTTTTCTTGGAAGAGTGAGAGAAGATAAGATTGTTAAAAGATATGTTGGTAAACATGGGGGGTTAATTAAGGACTAAGCTTTAATGTGAAACAGAAACTCTGGACACTGGCCTTTGTTTTGGTCTTGCTGAAAACACAGTTGGGCTTTTTCCATAGTGGGATGGACTGAGATGGAACATTGGGGACCCAGGAGGGGAACTCTGATTTTGTATCACAAATAAACCTTGCTACACCACAGTCTCCCATGCATGCATCCCTGAAATGCTTTTTCTGCAATCCTGTGAAAGAGCCTAATTTTGACCGACAGTAATACCATTATGCACTGTTGATGAGACTGTAAAATGGTACAGCTATTATGAAAAACAGTGTGAAGGTTTCTCAAAAAAATAAAAATAGAATTATCATATGATCTAGCAATTCCACCTTTGGGTGTATATATAGAATATGTCCAAAATAATTGAATCTTGGGTCTCAAAGGGATATTTGTGTACCTATATTCATAGCAGCATTATTCACAGTAGCCCAAAGGTGGAAACAACCAAAATGCCCATTGACAGATGAATGGATAAACAAAACAGGACATACAGTATATGCACAATGGTATATATTATTCAGCCTTGAAAAGCAAGGAAATTCTGACACAACATAGATAATCCTTGAGAGCATTATGCTAAGTGAAATAAGCTAATCACAAAAAGACAAATAGTATGATTCTATTTAGAAAATAAAAAGTTCTTATTCTAGTTTCCTATAAACATATTTATTAAAAACTATATATTATAATCAGATTACTTTTATTCATTCACAGATGGCCTTTCATTGTGACTTGATAATTATAAAATGCATAGAAAAATGTCATATAATATTGTAGGAATGAATCTAAAAATTGTTCATATAAAAGAAATGCAAAATATTTTAAATAAAAGCCATCTCCACCATCCCCAGTAACTCCCTTGCATGAGAGTCTAATTTGCTAATTAGACTGATGATACCTGTCTTCACTGTACATTTTGGGTAATTAGATATTACAACTGAACTACTAAGAGAGAATGGACCCCTCAAAAGGGCAGTCATTTAGGTCATTATTCTGAGTCAAAGCAACCAAATTATTATTACCAGGAAGTTCAAACAAGAGGAATTGATCTGAACATTTAGTGTACTCAATTTGGGGTCAAACCCCTTGTGTTTAGCAAATTCACACCATACAATCCTATTAATACATTAAAATAAGCTTTGGTAAAAGGAAAATACACATAATCAAAAAGTTTACATAGAGGGAAAGGAACATGTGGAGATAGTCCCCACTGAGTTCCAGAGACTTTTCTAAGAAACTAAAAAGTGCGGAAGACTAAATCCAAAGTTGGGACAACCACTCCCAGGTGACCTAGAGCCCTTTGATTCTCACTATGGGACACCTGGGAAGCGACTATCATCTAGAGCCACCTCCTCTTCTTTCCCCCATTTCCCCCATGGAAGGTCCATTAGTCGTCAGGAGTCAGGAAGGAAGAAGTAATGTGCCCAGACCGCCGAGATGTTACTCAGAGAAGAACAATGAGGCCCTTGCCAGGAAGCTCAGTTAGTTAGAGTGTCATTCCAATGCCCAAAGGTTGCGGGTTTGAGCCCCAGTCAGGGCACATACAAGAATCAACCAATGAATGAATACATAAGTGGAACAACAAAATATTCCTCTCTCTCTCTCTCTCTCTCTCTCTCTCTCTCTCTCTCTCTCTCTCTCTCTCTCTCCCTCTCTCTCTCCCCCAAATCAATAAATAAATTTAAATAAATGAACATGAGGCTTACAGAAAGAACTACTTTAGTGCACTCAACAAATGTTCATGATCTATTTCCAATCCCCAACGACTATTGGGACACTGTTTTCATGAGACAATACATTCTGTGATTCAAACAACTGACATACAAATAAAGTTATAGAATGACACTTATACCACTAATCCCGTATGTTGGTGATACAGAAGGAATTCAGTAACTGAATAAATTACAGTAATGAGATTACAAAGGTTTCTTAAACACTTATGACTGTGGGAAGTCCTGACAGAACCTAGTGCATACAAGGCTGGCACACATAGAGCTCTTGATCAGTTACCCCTCAGTCCCTGGCTTTGATTGACCAACTGGATGGCAGGTCTCTGCTTTATTTCCCTAACAAGATAGTCAAGCTGCAGTCTTATTCACAGGTGGTACTGGGCTGCATAGCCCTTAGGAATCTTTCTTTGCAGCTTACACAGAGGGAAAGCAGGGAGAAGGAAGCAAAGGGGCAGGAGTAGGCCCTCTGCACAGCACACATGTGTCAAAGCGGAGAGAGAGAAGGTGGAACCTACCTGTTGGTTGAAATATGGCGATATTACTATAAAGCCATATGTGTTTGTTTATTGATGGTCAAAACCTTTTTTTAAAAATAAATAGAAGCTGATGATTATCAAAATATCACCAAAAAAATAGATCATTATTTTTCATTTCTCAGGCTCAGCATTCTCAAAGGCACTTCCGATGCTAGAAATGCTACTTTTCTTCTTAAGTACAAGTGATTGACTGGGGTCTCCACTTAGTCACTTAATAAATGTTTGTTGAATGAGTACTGTCAGGTCTTTAACCAAAGCTTGATGCTCCACCACACTCTAAGAGGGAATGAAAAACACCCAAATTCTCTGTATTTTATAGGTGAGGGAATTCAGGCTCAGAGAGTCTGCATGACTACTCATATATGTCACTGTCACAGACCTTCCCCCTTCTCCCAACCACCCAGGTCTGTTCTGACTCCAAATCCTGTCACCTTTGCTTTTTGTAATATAATCTCTATATCTTTGTTCATTATAGGAAAGACAAAATAGTGAGAAACATATTTGGGGCTAAAATACTCTTGTAAAAGGTTCCACTAGTGTTCTTTTATAGTAAAAATGTAAAAGCTAATTTTTTTTCCACTTGACCCATTTGTGAAACCCATTTATAGGGCAGTCAAAAAAAAATGAAAATGGGGTTAAAAAAAAACCCTCCATTGCATTAATACTAAGAAGAAGCAATAAAAATAAGAATAAACCCTTAGGTACAGAGAAACTCCAATGCAGAGTACTTCTGACATCTGTTAAACTGGGTAGTAGGGAAGGGATCATACATCCCGACATGAATCCCTGTTGCTAAAAATCACAGGGAGACTTAGTAATAATATGCTTTTGATTGCAGACATGCAGAGAAAGTTTGCGAGTGAAAACTAAAGAAGATACTGCACTAAGATTCTGTTCCAGTGAACAATAGACTATACTTTTCAGGAACTCCAATGAAGCCCTCCTAATGTCTTAGAAATGGGAAGGTGAATGCAGAGGCTGTCACCTATATCAGTTCATATCCTACAAAAAGCCACCAAATGCACTTATTTGGAACAAAAAGAAATAAGAGATTGATGCATTTTATCACAGCCAGTGGGAAATATTTTGTTCTATAAATAAGTTATCAGATACGATTTAGTTTTTAATCAGGCAAAAAAAAAAACCTTTCCAAATTTTTGTTTTCTAATCTTAAATAGCTAAGTTAAAAATCACTGTCATTGATAGCATCTGCTCTTGCCTCTCTATATCTAATATTCACAGAAAGTCAGCACTTTTTCACTTCAAATCAGAAGCCAGATGCTGGTCTTGCTTACCAGTTTGCTATAACCTTGAGGGGAGAGGGGACAAAAGCTGTTAGGTTCTTGTTAATTCAAGAGATATGTTGCTTTTTTGTTTTGTTTTACGTGCATTATTTTCAACACAGACAATACTAGGCAATGAGGCCATAAACTGCAATGTTCATCTGACTTTACTCAGCAGGAGGGGGTGCCAGGTGGGGGTGCCATGCCCTTCTGGGCAAGCGCTGGCCAGGAGTGAGCTGGTGGGCCCCTGGGCAGCAGAAACTGCATAGGAGAGCTCTGGTGTGTCTGTGTCTGCTCCAGTGTCCAAACCGAGGGCAGAGTGTGCAGTTTATGAAGCACTTTGGAAAGTGTCAAGTATGAAACCTTCTCAGCATAAAATCCTAGCATCCTGCCCTCCAAATGGAGAGAGGAGAAAAATGTATGCAAGCTCTGATTCATCACTCCCATGCCCTCCATGCATAGACACCTGTAATGCTGCTGCAACTGACGTTCTGTGTCCTCTCTGTGCCTTCTCCACTTCCTCCCTAGAACACTTGAAGGATAAGTTAGAGGAGTACATGGCCCGCTTTTCCAAAGTGAGGATCGTTCGCACCAAGAAAAGGGAAGGGCTCATCCGGACCCGCCTCTTGGGGGCATCAATGGCCAGAGGAGAAGTCCTGACCTTCCTGGACTCCCACTGCGAGGTCAATGTGAACTGGCTGCCCCCGCTCCTAAGTGAGTACACAGCTTCTCGGGGCCTCCTGGCACCTTCCAGAAGGAGTGAGGGGTTTGCTTCCACTTAGTTTGCAACCTACAAAGGTTAGAGACAACCCCCCCCCCCTACAATGTTTACAGTGGGAGCCTTGAATCCTACCTTAACCCCTGCTGAGGACAAATGGGTAACTAGAAAATTGCATTAAAATTGACATTTTGGAGAATGCCATCTGTAATCTATCATAAGTTTTCAAACGGTTTCACTTATCTTAGATGTGCTCTTTGATTGTAGTTGTATTCACTGGGTAAATGCTAAAAGAAAAAAATATTCAAAAATGCTATCTATGACAACAGTGCGATTAAAATTCACATGCATACCTCGCCGACACATGCACAGTTTAACAATTATTACAGGATTATTAAGAGATGAGGGAAGAAAATTATTCAGTCCCTGAATGCAGTTGAATTGTAAGCGCCCTGGCATTGTCTAGGGTTTATAACGCCAGTTCTTTTCACTTTGGCACCAACCTAGATCCCTCAATAGAGAATCCCCCATGTTTAAGCAGAACCCCCTCAAACACTCAGGGTTGGGATCCAAATGATATGTCTTGCTGCTCCTAATATGACTACGAGGAGGGAAAAGACTCTCTGTGACATCGCACTCAAAAGGTTAGAAACTAGGGGAAACTGGAAGCCATTCAAGTTCAAGGTAGAAAACCAATGTGTGGCTCAGTGTGAGCTTGACTATTTTTATTTTTAAATGTCACAATGAAGTCAGATATAAAATCTAGTAGTGGATAAGGGACAAATTGTAAGCCTGAACAAAAAGTGTGTTTCTAAAAATTCCTGCTGGGCACATATTGTACTCCTGCCTATTTTTCAAGATTTCACTAATTCAGTTTTTATTGTGAATAATCTCTGGCTTTGGAGCTAAAGCCAGTAACAACTGCCTTCACCATAGCTGCCTCAGAAAGAATGATTTGCTATTGGCTACTGTGTAGGATTTCAGCTAGAACCAGCAAAGAGCCATTAGTAAAAGACATGGGGGGCGGTGGGGATCGATTGAAACTATACAGGATTAAGAGCACAAAAGGTCCATCAATTAACAAACGCCCAACCACATTGCCCAGTCCACATACTCCTGCACAGATGACTGCCCAGCCATCCTAATCAACAGGAATGTTTCAGTGCTCCTGCAGCCACAGACTCCTCTGAGCTTTTAATTAAAAATACCTTGTCCAAGGACATAGCAATTTAGAGTTTCATCAGCAACAGTGAGATTCCCTCAAACGGAATTTGATCTATATGGTGTGGAATACCGAGGGAAGTCAGCAAAAGGCCTAATTTATTTATGAACCACAGCAATCCCTAAATGCCAATTATCAAGCCTCTGATTGTTCATATGAATCTAACAAGAAAGAAAATAGATGGAAAAAAAGAGAGGGAGAAAAAAAGAAACCCACTTTTTCTCATTAAAGCATTTCATTTCCTGTAGGCCTGATGGATAAGAAATGATTCAAGCTCAGGATCACTATCTTTTTTTATTTTCCTTTATCAGTGTCTTGACACATCATCCAAAATGAAAAAACAGGCGGAGTCACGTGGATTCTTGGCTCATTTTTCACCTTGGGATTATACCTGAATTTCAATTTCCCATTAAGAGTCTGTTTTGTTTGATCCCTGGAAATTGAAATGTAGGCATAAGTCTAAGATGAAAAATTAGTCATGCTGCTTTCACTCTAAGCGAGTTTGGCTGGATGAGAGCTGAAAGGAAATTTGAAGGGAGAGTTGACAGTTAATTTAACAGAGTCATTCTCTTTGGGTCACCTTGGGACTCCTTGTTGGTCAAGGAACTTGTAAATCAACCAGATTCTGAATTTGATTGAAGAAAGCCACTGAAACCTTCATGCTAAAATACCTGCAGGGGTGATAGGAGAAATATGTTGGACACAGCTATGACAGTCTCCTCTGTCAAAGACCTCTATGGGGAAACACCATTTAGATAAAGATTAAAATCCATTATGAGGCTTGCCCAGGTGAAAATGGGTGCTTATAGAGCCCTTAGTGGAGATGAACTTGATATTAGTGCTGGGGGTCTCTCTGTCTTCTAATTAGCTAAAAATAAAAATAAGACCTCCAACCTCACTGAGACCAACATTCCACATTCCCCTTACCCTTTTTTTTTTCTTTCCATCACATTTATCACCTTC
The DNA here is from genome assembly GCF_027574615.1 of Eptesicus fuscus. Classification (NCBI taxonomy): domain Eukaryota; kingdom Metazoa; phylum Chordata; class Mammalia; order Chiroptera; family Vespertilionidae; genus Eptesicus; species Eptesicus fuscus. Next base: position 36,844,751 of record NC_072478.1, on the reverse strand, counting down.
TAACATACAATATAATTTAGTTATTTATTATGTATATTGATTTCTTTATTCCATTCCTGAAGACATGGATTTTTGTGATTGTTATTCACTGCTATATTCCAAAATCCTAGAAAAGTGACTGGCACAAAATTTCTATTCAGTCAATAGTTGTTGAACTTAAATGAATAAACAAGCGAACGAATGAATGAAAACGCATGTAGATCTGGACGGGAGATCTTTCCATGGATTCTGTGGTGTCCACACCCTGGCTTATTGGTGTCATCAAAATAATGTTGACAACCCTCATTACATCTAAAAAAATATGATTTTTAAAACATACTTAAATGTATTTTATTCCACATGCCACATCGAGTATTCCGAATAATTATTAAACAGATGGTCATACTTTAAAGTTCTGCCTGTCAGACATTATTAGTTTGTTATAATAAGTCTTGATGAAATGCACATTCTTGGGAAGGAAATACTTCACATATAGCTATTCTAGGTGAGCAAAGTATATAAATGCCAGCTATCTGCTTTGACTATTAATATCTCACAATAATAATATCCCCATGGAAAAGGAAGGTGCTGGAAATGAAAATGATAGCACCTTTCTGCTGCATGAGAATCAAGCTGGCCAACAGGAAAGACCACAGGTTTTAGGGTTGGGCCACTGAGCAGAAGTTGCATTCCGGTTCTCGTTCTCAAGAGATGAGTGACCTCTGGCAAGTTATTTAACTCCTCTGAGCTCAGTTTCCTCATATGTAAATTGGGAATGATAGTGATAGCCACCTTACAGGGTTGCCAGGAGGATTAGAAATAACATGAGCTCAAATCCCTAAGTAGTTGCTCAAGAATATAATAGAATGTAGCAGGAATAATAGCAGTAGTATCAGGCCATCTGATATATTTTTGGGTGTGATGAGAGAGGATAAAAATGTATAGCTTTAATAAACAGAGTCTATATCAAAGAACAGTAGCAAGACAGGACTTGGCAAAATCTCTCTAAGCCTGAGAGCAAAGAATTCTGCTATCAACATTTAGGGGCAACAGCCCTTATAAGATTAGATACTAAAAGAGCCATGGTGTTAAATATTTACATTTTGGAACCTCCAGAAAGCAGGCCAATATTTTCTGAGCAGGCTCCAGCTGTATGCTTGAAGGAGCACAAGTGCTGTTTATACTCCACACACGTTGGGATGCTCTATGGAATGACAGATTGGGGACAGGTCAGAGCAAAAATGCGACAGAGGTAAAGCTAAATGGACTTCTGCAAGTCTCTCTGGGACATAACTTTCTTAAAAGAAAATACAACAAACTAATTGTGCCTAATCACTGTCCCATCACGTTAGGCCCAGCATTCAAGCAGAGATTCCGCAAAGTGCTCTCAGGACAACAGGGAACCGGGCTGCCAGCATTATGCATTAGGAGGGATCTGTAGGCTGCTCTTTGCTGAAAACATGATAGATGACCTAGGCAGGCATGTCATTTCCTATTTTGTGCTTTCATTTTTCAGACCAAATTGCACTAAACCACAAAACCATCGTGTGCCCCATGATCGATGTCATTGACCACAATCACTTTGGGTATGAGGCACAAGCTGGGGATGCCATGCGAGGCGCCTTCGACTGGGAAATGTACTACAAAAGAATCCCCATCCCTCCAGAGCTCCAGAGGGCAGATCCCAGCGACCCTTTTGAGTGAGTAGCAGCTGAGGGAGGGGCCAAGGGAGAGAGGGCAGGTAATTCATTCCAGGGTGTCAATGGAGGACCCGTGAGAAAAATGACCTCTTAAAAAAAAAAGGGATAACACAGATGGAAACAATATGAAAGACACTGGAGAAAGGTCAGACCTACATGCTGTAGAAAAATCAACATGCTGCGCTAAGTGCATGCGTCACTCCTTCCCAACACTGGCTAAGCGTGCAAGAAAGTGTGCAGATGTGAGAATCCAGAAAATGCATGGAAAAGGAACGCATATTCCCTTTTAGATACTCTCGTAGATGTTTTCTTATGTTCAGGTTTCTCTATTCTTTTCACTTTATTATTTAAATTAACTATTTTGCTCTTCTTTTGGGGAGAAATGATATGAAATACAAACTAGTATTTAAGCCTGTATTGCACCCTATATGGAATTGCCCCTTTATGAGGAAGCAATGCTCCTGAATAGGTGTTCTCATAACTTATCTTGGGAAAATCAATCAAAACGATGTATCCAGAATAAATAATATTTGATAACCCTGCCACTAATTTAGGTTCTATATAGATAAGAATTTACAATAACCTATTGATTTCTATAAAGCTAAATCCTTTTGTGCTTTTAGTGTGGACATGAGAATTATCATGTGAAGAAAAAAGAAAAGAAAAACACAGAGCTTAGTTGGACAAACTATTAGAACTATAAAGCTAAATGATGAACTTTTTCCAAAGTTAGTCCATAGATTGCCTAAGGCATATGATTATCTATTCCTTATTACTATACCCTTTTGCTCTCATTAAAATCTTTATAATTTAAAAACTATTACATATTTTTCTTTAGTGTAAGAAAGAAGTGATCAAGGCTTTGCGCACTCTGTCAGAGTCTGCTTCAGATGCAATAAAATCAATATTGTCTTTTCATTAATAATCTGGGCTATGAAAGTTTGCAGTAAAGGTGCTCCCAGCATGACTAACACTAACACTTTAAATTACAATAAACATCAGGAAAATGTTTTCTCCAATTCCACTCTCTAGAAAGACAAACTGTTGGGAAAGCAAATGGGATTTCAGAAGACATTTGCTGGATAAAAAGAGATAGAAACCATTTTTTAAAAAATAATATAAAGAATACTTATTAAGTATTCAAAATTTCTTAACTTAGGCCTCTTCAGACTCTCAAAGTGCTAGAGAGGTTTTGAGAAGAAATAGGAAGATCCTTTATCACTCTTCCAAATGCTTTGGCCAAGATTTCAAGGGTATTCAAAACTGCTAGAGACGTTCTTCGGCGACCTAAGTGGAGGGGTTTCTATTAAGCATTGGAAACGTGCCTGGCAGAGAGATACTCTTCAGACTTCCTGGCAAACGGGCTGATGGGGGGATTTTAAAGCCAGGTTGTGGGTTGGGAGAAGATACCAAAAAAATTCTTAAATACAGTGGAGCTGTTATTAGATGGCAGCTGACAGAATAGCCACAGTCCAGTTGTTACTTTCCGAGGTTGTCATGTTTCAAGGGCTAGAATTCATCCATGATGGCTTTCAAAATAGGACTGGGTTAGAATGTCCTTCTAAGGGGACTTTATTTCCACTTAGAAAGACTTTACTCCGACTGCAAGAGCAGAGTGGAGCTCCTGCTCTCTGCAGAAATAAATGGCTTCCAAACACTATCTAGGGGATCTCAAATTATAAAAGCATTCTCAGTCCCTGCACTGACACTTGAAATGTTTGTCAAGTAGCCATCACAATATCAGGCACCTTGTTTAACCCCAGAGGCCGGTGCAGTTGGTCCCTTTCAGAATTAAATTACCTCTTGTTCCTGTCACCTACTTAGGTCCTCATCGTCCTGTCCAAATTGCATTCCTCTTTGAATCCTACTGCCTTTCTGCTTTAAATCCATTTGATTCCTATGAATGTGGACACTTTAGCCTTTTATAATAAATATAGCTTCCAGGAGATGTCCACTTTGATCTTAAAAACTGCATTTGCCTTCCCGATAATAAAAGAATGGTTACCCAAAAGGCCAGGAGCGTGTATCAGCAATTCCATTATCAGCAGTCACCTGAGTGTGCTCATCAACAGACACGCTTTAGGCTAAAACTTGCTTCTTGGATATAAAGCTTTAAGATCCACAGAAGGAATGCAGTCTATCTGTGTATCACTCTCACAGTATTTAATGTTTCAAGAGGCTGCTTCGTGGGGTGTAGGTGAGAGCCGGGGGAGAGGAGGCGGAAAAGATAGGAAGAAAGGAACTCAAGAGTAATATACAAATAGGTTGCAAACCCCAGGACTTTCAACAATATATGTGCAAATAGTACCTTTCTGTAGCAAGTTGGTCACATGTCCTAAGTGACAAGAATTGAATTCTCCTATTTATTCTGCCATTATTTGAGTTTTTCAATGACTATCACTATTGACCACAGTAGTGTTTTTCAACCTGCAAAGCTTGTGTAAATAGTGGGACACAAACAGTATTTAATTATTGAGTTGAAAGTTTCAGAGTATTATACTAATATGTAAGTATAAGTATTACTTCTCAAATATTTGATTCCATTTATAATGTATATATGCTCCTGGGTCATGATATAAACTGTACTTCGCAATATAGTTCGTTAAGAGAGTTTAAAATCTACTAACTTCCTAACTAGGAATCAAAGCCTTCATCACTCTGACTAGGAAGAAAAAGGAAAGCTCACAGATAACTTTGAACACTACAGAAAAATTACTTACGTTTGCAAAGAGCTCTAGTTTTCAGACAAAGTGCTCCTCAAATATGAGAGAAAATGCAATATTCATAGTTCAAGCTATTATATGGCAGACACAATTCTGATTGGATTGGATACATTTGATAAATGTTCTTGTCTTTAAAAAATATATTCTCCTGTTTTTGGTGTCTTATCTCGTGATGTAATGCTTTTAGGAAACTCTTGTTATGATTATTCATGGTTTTTAGAAGGTTTCCTTATTCCCGGTTTATCTCTCGTGCAGGGCACTTAGGAATGTAAGCCCTTTCTATGTGGCAAAACACATTATGCTCCTTTAGTTGTGGTGACAAAGGGAAAGATGTCCTTTTGCATTCTAACCACTAACTTCAACATTATCTCAGCATCAGAAGTTTAGAAAGGACCAGGAGAAATTACTTTGTCCAACTTCCCTTTACCTGGTAGCACAAGCAACCACTAGACAATGTCTAAGACAGCTGACCAACATTTTCTTGAACTCTTCAGGGACATAATATTTTTGCTGCCTCAAAAGACAATACATTCTATTGGACTAATTGACAGAGAAATTTTTCCTCCTTGATTGCAGACTGTCTAATTCCTGTTTGATGATAGAGCTGTTAAAATTTTAAAACAGCCTATCCCTCCCAAAAGGGAAAAAAAGAGGAACTTTTTCCAGTTCCATCCCCAGAATCCTATGAAAAAGCATGCTCATTGATGTAACTGTTCGATATATGTAAACTCACTTGACTACTGCAGTCTCATCCATGTTTCCCCAACTTGTTCACAAAGATAATGTGAAATAGTCGATCCAATATATCCGATACTCAGTCCCTAATACATGAGTCTGTCAACCAGCTAATTTCAAGGGAATTGCACTGGTTCCTAGAGATCATGCTTCCTTTGCTGGGTACTCACAATCAGTTCAGCAGTCCATTTAATTTTGCAGGTTCACTGTATTTTTCAGAGCCCACCCCTGTCCTGTCTTTGAATTGTAGAAAAATTACTTTTACTCTGTTAATCTTCCTCAGACAGATCTCCACAATTCCTCAAAGACTTCTCAAACTTAGAGTTTTGATCATTATGAATGAAATTCATACACACAATTATTAGTGAGGACTGACACCCTCTATTTTCCACTTCTGTATAACACTGATTCCAGAAATTATAAAAATAAGGATATCTATGCTTCGGAGGTGGACTTCACAGGCCACAAATGTCCAGAAAGCCCAATGTCTACATACACACCCATTTGAATTCAGTAACTCCTCATTGTGGCCAGTTACCTAGTCCAGAAATATCCTAGAACATGGATAACAATGTCCATGACCTGTCATGAGGTACCTGAAGGTTAGCACTTCAAAAACCAAAGGTCCCTTGAGGTCTAAGGACCAAATATAGAATCCTGTTGGCCTGATTCTGCAGTCCAGAAGTATGAAGCATAGCTCTCATGCTAGTATGGATAAAACTCAACCTCTCTGTTACAGAGTGTGTCACTGTTACAAGGAAGTAGAATGCCTTCAAAAGATTTACTGACAGTGTCTTCCTTTGTTCTTTCAAGGGACAGAGAGCAGAGAGATTCCTGGGAACTTTCTAACTCTCTTTTCTTTTTTCTTTTCAATTTTTTTTATTAAGGTATTATATGTGTACATATCTTACCATTGCCAACTCTCTTTTCTATACAGGAGTATGGCCAACACCATGAGAAAGTCAGTGTCTCTTGGGTAACAAATATAATATGCTAAATTTAAGGTTAGAATAGAATTGAATCAGAAAAAAAAATGTGCAAGTAATCATAAGTTTATCAAGCTATAAACTATAGAGACAATTCAAATTTATTCTACAGAGCCTAAGTATCGTATCCCGTGTCCCAAATAATATATTTACCAGCTCCTACTAGAATCTGGGGTTGCTCTCTCACCTTTTGGTGCTGCATTCTTTCTTCCACACTGGGGAGCAGGTTGAGTAATTAAGAGTTGTTAAATGTCTACTACTATGAGTCAGGCATGGGGCTAGGAAATGTGCTTATATTGATGACTCATTTAATCTTTGTCTCAAGTCTATGAAATAAATAATACTGTCTGCATTTTTACAAATGAGGTAATTTAGGCTCAAAAAGATTAGGCAATTTTCAAAGCTTATACAGGAAATTTGAAGAAGAACCCAGGCCTAAGGATTCCCACTGTTCCATGGAAATTGCCACCTCTCTTTTTACTCAGAGAAGATACATTCTCTAGTGCTTAAGGAATAACCATGTTCAAATAGAAAAGAAAAAAAAACATTTAGAGAATACAATAACTTTTTTCCCAAAGCAGCAACACATACTGGTAAATGAGTATCACAAAGCTAGAAGCATCACTGGCCGTCACCAATTCTTGCTACCAGCCTTGTCTCAAGATACGTTCCCTGTACAGGACACTGGGTAAATCAAAGTCATTCCAGCATTGCCTTATACAGATAGAATGTTCTTGCACAAGGGTGCCTGGTGGAAGGGTATGAGTGGGCTGAGATCTAGCTGGCTCCTTGCTCAGAAGACCATTGACCCAAACTTGGGCTAACCAGCCTTGAGGAAGTGGGGCTCTTTCTCTTTGGTGGGTACAGAAGCTTCACCTTATTAATGCAAAGAAGAGAACAGCAGATTGAGGATCAAGTTACTTGCTGCCTAGAAGGAATGACTAGCTTTGGTCAACATCTTCTTGATTGCATTAATTGACATTCAAGATATTAACATCCCACTTGGGTAAATTGCAATGGGGATTCAACTGTCCCTTAGCTTACTCAGAATTTCAAAGTAAAGATAATCACTTACTCAAAACTTTTTGCATGTGGGTTTTGACATAATATTGGTCATTGTAAATTTAATCAAAATTAGTAAGGAATGAAACTGACTCCCCATGGAAATAGAGACTGGTCAAATTATAAATCTAATGTCAGATGTAAAGAAAAGTTATCACTTTAAAGCTCTTCTCTATTTTCACCTCTGAGTTGAATTGAGCATTGCTCATCTTCTTCCCTCCCCTCCCACCCCCCGCTTTTTTTTCCAGCTCCTTATTGGGCCACCTCCAAAGCCTGGGGTATCAGTTTGGTAGGGTGGGAGAACTTTGTTTATACTCTACTTCTCAAGCTACATCATTATTCTCACAATGTTTGCTGTAATCTTCAAGCAATTGTTTCCAAACTTTCCCCCTTCTCCTCAAAAAGTCAAATTGATGCATACAAGCTACCATAGTATGAGCTGCCTCAGTCTCCAACCAGATTATTTCCTACAATTAAGATTTTGAAAATGAAGTCTCAAATTTTTGAGGTGATTATATTAGAAAATATATTCATTGATTTAGTCTAGGAATGAGTTCCAGGAGAGTGAAATCGGACTTTAGCTCTCCAAAATCCCAACCACAGCTCTCACCTAACTTTCCATTATTCCAGAAGTCCCTCAGTTAATCTAACCAAATAAACTACTTCATTAATGCCATTTGTCTAGTGCTTTGCAGTATGTAAAGCATTTGCACATTACCTATTTGACCTCTTGAATGATCTTTTGGTGTACTAGTAAGTAAAATAGCTATTGTTATTTATTTATTTATTTGTTTATTTACTTACGTATTTTATATATATATATATTTTTGTGATTTCAGAGAGGAAGGGAGAAGGAGAGAAAGAAAGAAACATCAATGATGAGAGAGAATCATTGATTGGCTGCCTTCCGCATGCCCTGCACTGGGGATTGAGCCCGCAACCCAGGCATGTGCCCTTGACTGGATTCAAACCTGGGACCCTCAGTCCATAGGCCAACGCTCTTTCCACTGAGCCAAACTGGCTAGGACTATTGTTATTTTTTTTTTATTTTGAAAATAAAGAAAGTGAGAAGCAAAGAAATCCTATATAATAAAAGGGTAATATGCAAATTGACCTAAGGGCAGAATGACCAGAACGACGACTGGACCAATCACTATGAGGCACACTGACCACCTCTTGGTTCCTTTCCCCGGCTGGCAGGCTCTGATCACCTGATGGCCACCTGCGGCAGGGGCAGGGCCTGTGAGCAGGAGAGAACAGCCAACCTCTCAGTCCCTTCCCCCGGCTGTCAGGCACCAATCACCTGATAGTGAACGGGGAACCGGGGGTGGGTTGCAGCGGGGGACAGGGCTGGCTGCGGGCAGCTGGGGAAGATGGCCCTGATCGCAGGCCAGGCCTAGAGACAGTACCCGCGCCGGGCCTCTAGTTATGTTATCAGAGGCAAAATCAGGACTCCAATCAACATTTTCATTCACTCATTCAGATTTCAAATCGTATGTTTAATCAATAATCTCATTAAATTCAAATCAATGCCTTCTTTCATTCATTCAGACTTTAAATCTTAGAGTTAATCAATACTTTTCTTTTCCCCTCCTCTCCTTTGGAAGAGAAATGTAGGCACCCATTAAGTGAAGTAGTTTTATCAATTGATGTTTCATTAGTGAGTCTGTAATGAGAGCAAGAAAGGAAACAGATTGCCTCATTCTCCATACTGTGTCCTTATTGCGAGCAAACTAGAGCTGATAGGTTGCAATGTCAGCTTTCAGTTTCTTCCTAATGAAGGAAATGTCAACAATGCCAGCTTCTAGTCTGTTTATAACAAGATCTAATTCAATATTTGACAACCACAAAAGGACAAAATGTTTAGGGAAAAATAGTGTCAAATTTCTAAATGGTGTTCTAATCTACCAAGGATGAGAATAACAGAAATGGCTTGAGGGTCTTAAAATTAATCAAAACACTGAATAAAATGAACCTCCCCCAAAAGCCCAAAATGAAACTCCACTGAAGATTTCTTTTTGAATGAAACATCGCAACATAGGCAGAGATGTTCTAAAGCAAACTTGTTAGTGATCCATCTCTCCCATTTGTAAACAAACCCCCTCCCCATTGCTGGCTGGCAGACTCTGGCTCTCTGGGGGAATTACCATTGAATCAACAGTTCTCTCCAAGGGGTGTGAGCATGCTTTTCCCTTGTCAGAACATGCTCCCCAGAAATGACTATTTCTTTCCTCCCTCACCCAGGGGGCATGATCTTCACCTCAGCAAGGTGGCCCCTATTACTTCCTCCCATTTTTAGCACCCAGAATAATATCAACAAAAGTAATTCCTAAATTAACAGTTGCTACTATTATTTTGTGGGTGCTGCCCTGCTCTTCTTTCCTTTGCCTTGTTCTCTTGAGATCTCTGAGTTTCTCAAGTGACTCTGGTTTTTAGGTGCCCTCTTTTTTTAATCCTCACCAGAGGATATGTTTTTCTTGATTTTTAGAAAGAGAGAAACATCGATGTGAGAGAGAAACATTGATCGGTTGCCTCCCCCATGCACCCCAACTGGGGATCGAACCTGAAACTTAGGTTTGTGCCCTGAACAGGAATTAAACTGACCACCTTTCGGTGCACAGGATGACACTCCAAACAACTGAGCCGCCCAGCCAGCCAGTAGGTGCCCTCTTTCTGATTTCTGACCATGTGTTTGGACTGTTGAACTTCTTGTTTCTGCGCCTACTGCCTTTAAGGGTCACTCCATCACAGGAGACCTGGTAGGTTATGCTATTTCAAAAGGAGGTAAGACCTAGTGCTCCATCCTGAGATAGAATGTTATCCCTGTCTGCCCATCATTCAGGACTGTGGTCCAGGTAGAACCCTGGGACACCCTTACCATGACTTCTGTTCTAACTGCCCCCTTCCTTGTTTCTTGGGTAACATCTCCTCTTCAACCTTTGACTTCTGACTCATCCCTGGTTGGGCTTCACTGCTACCAGGTTAGTTAGCTCCTCCATAGCCAGGTAGAGACTGAATTCTTCACCCCAAGCCCCTCTGGGCAACATCAGTGGTCACCTCTGGACCTCCAGTGCCATTCATTAGTTACTGATAAGCCTGCACCACTTCAGATCTAGCAGTGGCTTCCTATGTATTAAAGAATTGTGGCATGCACCAACTTGGAGTGCTGACTTTTTGTTGTCCACATACCTGTTGTTGCAACCATTAACCATTTGCTGTGCTTCCTGCACAGGTTTTCTGAGTCCATCTTTCTATCACAGGTGTGGTGACTGCTGTGTCCCCCACCCCCCAAGATGTGACATGAGTCTACCTATATGCCCACCTTGTCTGGACTGATTTTTTAGTTCAGTGCTCCATAATATCAGCACAGTGTGTCCAGATTTCTTGTTTCTGGCTCCTTGGCCTTCTTTCATCAAAGTTCTGCTATCATTTACCTAAGGAGGAAGCTTCCGTGATCCCATGGAACTATCGTCACAGCTCCCCTTCCTAGTGCCCAAGGTTCAGCAACATTTACTCTACCCATAACAACATCATACTGGAGCACAGTAGAAACGAGTAGAACCCTCTGCCATTCACCCAACTTTCGCCTTCCTTGCCAGAGAAGAATATAGACCCAAGGTCTGGCTCTACTCAGTATTGCTTTCTCATCTGAGGCTCCATTGCTCCAGCTCTGCTATCCTCTTTACTTCCCTTCTCAAGTCAACAACTCCCTATTTCCCTCTAATCATTGCTAACATTGATACTACAATGGAAACTCCATGAGGTCAGGGAGGACTGTTTGATTCATTGTATTCAGCGCTGCATCGCTAGCACCTAGTACCAGCACATAACAGGCACTCAATAAATATTTTTTGAATGGATGAAGTAAATATTAAGCTCAGGAGTGGAAATGGTCCAACAAGGCTATGTGTATTTGAAGAAGAGGTAACAGTCTTTTAGCAAAGGATACTAGCTGAGAAAACTACTATGGCACAGTATTTGCAAATCACAGTATTTGCAAATCACAGTATTTGCAGGGTCTCACCCACAGACAAGTTTGAACACAGTGGACATTTTTTAAGGGGAGTGTTATATAATAAAGAAAAAAATATATGGTTGAAACCAAATTTCAGAAGGCCTTTATTCTTCACGTAGAAGGAAGAGAGATGATAAAGGAATGTTTTAGAAAACACTATCTGGTAACAAAAGGCTGCCTGGAATCATTTATATTATGAATGACAATCAAAACCATTTTTAAGACCGCAATCAGGAGAAAACAATATCTTTAACAAAGAGGCTAGTTCTTAACTAGATAATGATATTGATCTTTCATTTCTAACAAACACCAAGATGCTATAAGAATTTAGGGATATCTGTTTTCCAGACACTAATTGGAACCCAATGGGAGTTGTGGACTGTGAGGGAGCTAGCCAAAAGGCCCTGATGAGGGTAGGGCTGTGATGGGTCAGTGGATGTGGTGGAAATTATGGTCTTAGAACTGCAGGTAGATAAGCATCACAAGCCTGGAGAACATGTGCAGATCTAAAAGTCCCAGTAGGAAAACTAAACTTTACATGAGGTGTTCTGATGATATCTTAAAAGTTTGTATTAGAAGAAATAATAAAAACTTGAGTTTGTATCCAGGAATCAGTGGGCAGTGGTCTGATGGTACCAATATGAGACTGGATCTGAGCAAAGAATCAGGATAGAAAGGTTTATAACGTGACCCAAAGAGCTGGACAGTGGGCAGTTGAAAGTCTCTAGTTCTGAATTTCTCTGCCACAGAGAGATAGATATAATTATATTATCATTATTATTATGTTAGTATTTTATGTTATGACTAGAGGCCCGGTGCACAGATTCGTGCACCAGTGGGGTCCCTCAGCCTGGCCTGCAGGATCAGGCTGAAACTGGCTCTCTGACATCCTCCAAGGGGTCTCAGATTGCGAGAGGGCACAGGCCAGGCCAAGGGACCCCACTGGTGCACAATCAGGCTGGAGAGGGGCTGTGGGAGGGCTCCAGGGTGTGTCTGGCCCATCTTGCTCAGTCCTGATTAGCCGGACCCCAGCAGCAAGCTAACCTACTGGTAGGAGCGTCTGCCCCCTGGTGGTCAGTGCACATCATAGTGACTGGTCAATTGGTTGACTGTCTGCCCCTTGGTGGTCAGTACATGTCATAGTGAGTGGTTGAGCAGCCTTAGCATATCATTATCATATTACGCTTTGATTGGTTGAACAGACGACCAGACACTTAGTATATTAGGCTTTTATTATATAGGATAATTATAATTTTAATGATGATGATGATTATATATATAGTTATATATATGCAATCATATAGCACATAACGACATTTTGGTCAATGATGGACCACATATACAATGGTTTAAGTGTGGCTCAGTGTTTGAGCGTCGACCCTTGCACCTGAAGGTGGCTGGTTTGTTTTCTGGTCAGGGCACATGCCAGGTTGCTGGCTTAATCCCCAGCAGGGCATGTGCAGGAGGTAGCCGGTCAATGTTGATGTTTCTCTCTCATCAGTGTTATATATATATATCCCTTCTACTTTCTCTAAAATCAATAAAAAGATCTATTTAAAAAATTATAGTAGGGCTGAAAAATTCTTACCACTTAATGATGTTGTAACTGTCTAAATGTAGGACAATGTATTACTCACATGTTTGTGGTAATGCTAGGATAAACAAACTATTGCCAGATTGTATAAAAATGTAGCACATATGATTATGTACAGTACATAACCCTTGATAATAAGCAACTGTGTTAGTGATATATATATGAATATTTTTACTGTACTGTTTCTATGTTTAGATATATTTAGATACACAAATATTTACCATTGTGCTACAATTACTGACAGTATTCAGTACCGCCACATGCTGTAGAGATTTGTAGCCTAGGAGCAATAGGCTATCCCATACAGTATAGGTGTGCAGTAGGCCACACCATCTAGGTTTGTATAAGTGCACTCCGTGACAAAATTGCCTAACAACTCAATTCTCAAAACATATCCCTGTCATTAAGTGATGCCTGACTATAAGTTTTGCTTGTAAATCTCTTTAAGTTATTTTTCAAAGAAAGTGGATGCATTTGAATAATAGGAGCGAGAAAGAGATAAAGACTCGCTGTGAGCCTATGCTGATGTCTTCTGAGGTGGGTGGCCTTCATTCCAGGTCACATGTGGGAGTAGGTGAGTGTCTTCATCTGTTCAGGCTGCTCTAGCAAAATACTATATACTGGAGGTTTATAAACAATAGAAATTTAGTTCTCACTGGAGGTTTATAAACAACAGAAAGGAGAATGGGAAGTCCAAACTCAAGGTGTTGGCAGATCTGGTGTCTGGTGGGAGCCAGCTTCTTGGTTCAGAGACAGCTGTCTTCTTGCTGTGTGCTCACCTGGCAGAAGGGGCAGGGAGCTCTCTGGTGCCTTTTTCATAAGAGTGCTAACCCCAATCACGCAGGGTCCAGGAGCAGTACCTACAGCCAGGCCACATCAACAGAGGCACTGGTTTTAGCCAAGGCCCTCATTCCCTCCTTCAAAGAAAGTACCAAGCAATGGCTATAATGCCAAATGGCAGGAACAAGAATTCTTTCTCTTTTTTTGTCTAATACTTCTTGTACAGTACATAATCCTCAATAAAAAGCAACTATGGAACTATGTTAAGGAGAAAAGAATGTGTATTTTTATTTCTTGGAGTGTCAATAAAAGCTAGACAAAATGAACTCTTAAAGGAGGCCTAACTCACTAGGAGAGTAAAGGCCAGGCTATCTGTCGGGATGGAAGGTCTTGTGCTGGCTGGGCCATGGACACCCTGTGTCTCCAGGCTGCAGTTTCTGGCCCTAAAGTGACCTCACAGGCTGGGCAGTCCTTGAGGCTAAAGGGATGTGCCTTCCAGCTCACACCTTCTTCAGTCATGGAGCTCTGTGGCCACACCAAGATGTTTGTTGTCTTCCTCCTGCATTCTGGCTCCTTCTTCTGTTAGTAGGAATTAAAAAGGAGGACAAAGAGAGGGAACTGGACCCAGGTCTTGCTTGTGAAATCAGTTGAGCTGGGGCAGAGGGGCAGGACATTCTCAAGATCAGAGAGTGTTCCCAGATGCCCTGGACTGGAAGGAAAACTATTCCAGGTTTTCTAGAAGTAGTACACAGGGAGAAATCGAGCAACATAGGATGTTAGAAATATAAATGAAAGAAAGAATTACATGATAAGCCAGGAAAGAGGAGCAGGTCTGGATAGCATGCAAGTGGAGGAAAACAATGTAGGGAAAAGGCTGTGCCTGGCCAGGGACACTCGGGGTTTGTGCTTTCATAGTGCCAACGTGGGACCCAGCAATAGTTCCCACCACCCGTCCTTCCCAACACCACAAATTTAAAAGTTAGCGAAGAAGGTGTACTTGCTAAGTATTTTTCCTTTACTTGCCACAGCTCCAAGAATTAAATTTTAACTATTTACAGTAATAGACATCACCTCACAGATAACAATACGTCTAGCATTTATGGCAGGTTTCAAACATACGGTTACAACACAAATGCACATAAATGTAACCTTCTTTATGACTCAACTCAACAGAGCCTGTTTCCGTGAGAGCAGCAGGTCTGCTGCTAACACATGCAGGGCCCAAGGCAAGAGTGCAAATGAGGCCCTGGTGGATTATGTCTGAACATTTAGGAGTTATTAATCCAACTAGCAAACAATGACTTTTGTTCTATCCTCCTACCTGGATAAATATACCTTCAAATTAACGTGGAAGGCCAGGTTTGGTAGAATTCCTCCTTGAATTTCCATAGCTTGCTATGGTGGTGTGCAGCAGTACGTTAGCCTATGGCCAATCCCTTTCTCTTCCCACTTATTCCAGCTGCACCCCAACCGACCGAGAGCATCGGCAGGTGGACATTGAAGCCCACATGTCCTGCTCGATCCGTGAAATGGCCATTCTTTGGCCACCTCTCAGTTCTAGGATATAAACTCCCAGCAACCAGAAGGGAGTCCCAGGGAAAAAATCGAAGAAGAGAATGCCGAAGGCTGCTCAGAAACAGGCTCAGAATCATGTGCTGAGGGAATAATGCAAACTCAAGTACCCAGTTTGCAAGAGGTGTGCAGTCTCCATGGGCACATCCCTTTAGCCTCAAGGACTGCCCATCCTGTGGGGAACATAGACCCTCTTTCCTGAGTATAGGTTACTGGACAGCAGTGAGCCCTTGATCTCACCAAGTAAATTTCTTCTGACCTGGAACTTGGTCTCTTACAGGTAAATTCTCAGTCCATTTCCATTCAAAGTCAGTCCATTCAAAGCTCAAATTCCAAATCAGGACAGTTTTCCTTTCCAAGTTACTCAGCACAAATTTCCCCAGTCTCCTCTCTAGCATGGTGTCTTGAGCCATGATAAGGGAGAAGGGTCCTGCCGTTTTACCTTTCTCAGGTAGCTTTTGCTGGATTCAGGTTGGATGTAGCAGATCTTTAAAAAGAGGCTTTGTTCTCACAAGACCCCTTGCTATAGTGTCCATAGTTGTCATGTCTCTGGTCTTTTGGCATGATGTGGCCACCTCTCTCAGACTGAACCCTATCCAAGTTCTAAGTTCTTGCTAAGTACTACTAAGTACTATGTACTACTAGTCCTGGAGACCCAGTTCCATGGTCTCTGGAGGTCTCGAGAGCCTTATGCAGCTCTTTGGCCCCTTGAGTGTGGCTCTTCCACAAAATATCACGGCCTGGGCAAGTCTATTTTGAAGAAGTGGCATTAGAAGAAGTTTAAATTTAAAAAATTTGGCTCTCAAAAGAAATTTCAATCATTGTACTGTTGATATTTGGCTCTGTTGACTAATGAGTTTGCCGACCACTGGTCTAAGTGATCCCTGGCTTTGATCTGACCAGCCCCTATTCTCAGAGATGGGTCCTTTTACCCTACACAATGGTTATCCCTGTCTGGCTCTGTAGATTTTAACTCTCATCTACCTACAACTTGCCCTCCCCTCAAACATTTTGAACATTTGGCTCCCCTCCAGACATATGCAGGATGATCTGGGAGGTCTAATCTCATGCCCAAGTCTAACTAAGCACACCATACCACCCATTCATTGTAATAAGCTGCCTTATGTTGGTCAAAGTCTCTTGGCTTCTGGTAGTCTCCTGTGTTCCTTGGCTTGTAGATGACTCATTCTAATCCTCCATTGTCACAGGGGGGTCTCCTGTGTATCTTCACATTATCTTCCCTCTGTATGTGTATGAGATGGAACCTAGAAAAGTTACAAAATAAGAGATGAATGCAAGCCAATCACCATCCAACTACAGGTGGTATTACAGCCCTGGCCAGTTTTTCTCAGTGGTTAGAGCACTGGCCCATGGACCAAAGGGTCTCAGGTTTGATTCCCAGTCAAGGGCATGTACCTGGGTTGCAGGTTCAATCACCAGCCCCAGCTGGGTGCATGTGGGATCTCTCTCTCTCTCTCTCTCTCTCTCTCTCACTCTCTCTCGCTCTCTCTCGCTCTCTCTCGCTCTCCCTCCCTCCCTCCCTCCCTCCCTCCTTCTCCCTCTCTTCCTCCTTCCTCCTCCCTCCTCCCTCCTCCCTCTCTTTCTTGCTATCTCCCTTTCTCTCTCCCTTCCACTCTCTCTAAAAATGAATGGGAAAAATATCCTTGGGTGAGGATCAACAAACAACAATAACAACAAAATAATAATAAAATAAGATAAATGTAGTATTACAAGCAGAAAACATATAGAAAAGAGAAAGAAACAGCAGTTGGTCCATAAGAATGTCAGCAGAGAGCATGTCTGTCTGCCTGGCTGGCTGTGGCCTTACCCCTTCACACGCTGGCTGCTGACTCGGGCACTGCGTACTCCTTGTATGAAGACATGAGCAAATAGCATGTGCGGGGATACTCTGTGCTAGATCTGTCCTTCCACCCCTCCCTTGGCCCCTCATTGCTGCTCAGGCTCTGGTGTCTGTTGCCTAATTTCTGACTCACAGCGGCAACAGAATTTAAAGTATTTATTAGATAGGAAGTGGAGCTACAGGGACTAGATCCACAATAGGGTGATTTTTCTTGCCTTCAGATTGAGAAAATACACTAAAGACATTTAAATGCATTTTTATACACAGGTGAATTGGAATACCATAAATAATGACTTTTATTAATCACAATTGAGCAATTTTCTATTCTTTGCCTTTTCCGAGAATAATAAATAATAGATATGCCCTTTAAGTAATAGATTTCCAAATTACTGATGTGCTTCTAATCTTTGCTTCTTGGTATCTAAAATTTTAACTAGGCACACTCTGAGAACTATTTCTTGGCTCCTCTAACATATAATTCTTTTTAGTCTGCTGAATATTTTCTTTCCATTGTGTTTAAGAAATTCCCTAGAAGTTATGGATAACTAAGTAAAATCTTAAAAACTAAAATTTAAAAATCTAATTCTGCATACTGTGCTAAGTTTATAAAATAAACTCAAATTCTGAGCAGCTGAAATAATTCTTTGAAAGACACGTGATCCAATAAATATACATACTTATCTATGTTACACATAAGTTACCTAGAACTTACACATTCAAATAAATTCCACAGAAAGACCATTTTCTCAACTGAAGTCATATCCACAGGTCAAATAACTTTCCCTTAACTAACATAGTATAGTGAATCTAATATAGAAACAAAAAAATCATTAAAACTAATGCATATACTAAAATAGTTAAAGATAATTTTTCCTAAAGATCCTCTTTTGCTTTATATTTTCCAGTGTCAGTTATCGTAGAATGCTTCTATAACCAGGGCTAAATTTTCCTGCCTGAGGAAATATATGAGAATGATTGGCAGTGAAAAGATGACTGATAGATCAAATCTTTAGAAAGGCCATATCTTTTTTTATTTTAGAATTATTGTAGAAATCTAACCTAGAATGAGACTCTTGTTGCTGTGATACTAGTCAAAATTACAGTTTGCTCAGGTTATTGTTTGTGTTATACCGCCACCTGCTGGGAAGAAAGGTAAATTGTTGTAAAGAAAAGCATTGACAAAAGGTGGAAATCTTTCTTTTTGCAGAGGTTTTGACTCTTAAAAGTAATGCACACTGCAAATCAAGACAAACAGCTTCCAGGACGAATGTCCAAAGTGTCCCAAGTTAATGAAGGACAAAATAAACCTTGATTGTAAAATCAAGCAGCCACCTTGTGGCATTATGTAGAGGTGAGTTGCTGTAGTGACAAAATCTTTCTGTTACCCCCGCAAGCAAAATTCTCCTGAAAGTGGAGACCGAAAAACAGTAAGTCCAGGAGATGCTCAAGGACACTGTAGGGAGGTATGAGGGGATAAATGGCTGTCACTAAAAATAGAAGACAAAAGTGGGAATCAAAAGGCCTGGATTCGCTCTAGCCGGTTTGGCTCAGTGGATAGAGCATCAGCCTGCAGACTGAAGGGTCCTGGGTTTGATTCCTGTCAAAGCTCTATCCCAGCCCAGAGGCAACCAATCGGTGCATCTCTCATCGATGTTTCTCTCTCTGTCTTTCCCCCTCCCTTCCACTCTCTCTAAAAAATCAATGGAAAAATATCCTTAGGTGAAGATTAACAACAAAAATTTGCCATAGGAATAATGAGCATTTGCTGGGCAGCCCTGGAGGCTGCAGTTCATACATTGTAATCTAGAGCCCAGCATGGTAAGAAATAAATGAAGCCTTATCGCTGCTCTCTCTGCTTGTCTGCTGACGAACACAGAGACACAAACACCCACAACACACTGTGATGCATCGTACAGTGGAGGTGAGCCATACTGCGCTGAGTTAGTCTGCCAGAAGGGACTGGGGCAGAGAAAGCTGGATGGGTGAGATCTGGGCTCCACCTTGAAAGATTAGCGCAAACAGAGAAAGGAGGTGGGTGAGTGTCAGGGAAACAAAGGAGAACAAATGACTTCCAGGGAGAGGACACTTTGTAACAGCACTAAAGGGCAACAGATAGGAAACAGGAGTGGAGTAGCGGGTTCTGGTGAGGTGGGAAGGGCCAGCCAGAGGGGCCGTCACAAGCTTTAAGTAGGGCCAGAGCCCAGGTTGGCCACTCGTTTTCTGTGTCATCATGTTACTTTCTTTCTCCTCCTCCGTATAATGCAAGAGCATTGACCTTGATAGTCGCTGATGTCCTAAAGCACTAAAATAGGTGCAAATCCTAGCGCTAAAATAGTCGAAAGTGACTTTGGAGGTTGTCTTCCAAGTAACTGTTTACTTCTGAGGGGGGATATGCCCATCAGAGGAAGAGTTCCTGTGGCCCATCTCCCAAACCCCAGTCACAGGTCAAAAAAATTAATCATAATTGCTAGAATGGCTTCTGTCATTTATTGAGCCTCCTCTAACTGCCACCTACTGTCCTAGATGTTTTACTTTTATTCTCTTTAATGCCCAAAACAGTCTCCTCTAGCTAATAATTATCTTCATTTAAACTGATGAGAAAATGAAAGCTCGTGGATGTGAAATAACTTAACTCCTGGCCACACAATTAAGTGACAGAACTGAGATCCGCATCTAGGTCCCTCTGACACCACTCTCCGGCAGTGGGGTGACTCTCAGACACATAGTCATGCATCTGTAATACGAAATCGATGACGCTAAAATCTGCCTGTTTCGAAGAACTTTGTGTGGGAATTGTGGGAAGTTAATTACTTACTCCCAGGTTTTCTGGGAAGCTGAACTGGGATTTTAAGTGTCCCCTGTATTACTAGCAGGCTAAAATATTTTAAATTGGAACATCCTGATGCTTTTGGAGACTCTAAAGGATGTTCTAGATTGACTTTTTATCTCTACCAGCAGCAAACCCTGATTTAATGGCCTGTGTCTGTGATAAAGTGTAAATTACCCCCATCCTCTCTAAGCTGCAAAGATGTGTGGTGGTACAAGCACAAAACTACCTCTGGGAAGAGGTGGCATTTGCTGAGCACAACTAACAGGGGCCAGTCCTGAGGGCCAGTCCCTGCCTCCCTCAGCCAGTGTATAACTCGGGCCCAGGATTAGACAAGTGTCTCTCCTTGATGTAGTTCCATTCCGCCAGCTCTGCTCTCACAGTTGGATGATGGTGTGGGTGGGTTACAGTGGACTTGATCTAGGGCCTTGTTTCCATCGAGAACTTATCTTATTAGATCTCTCTGGAGTGAGACAACAAGACTAGCTCTTAGCTGGGATGTTAAAGAGGCACTTCTTCCTTCTTCCCTTCCCACAACCTGTTTTGCATCCCCGTGCTACCCAACAACCAACGATGTCCTGGCGGACGAAACCCAGTGTTCTGTTCCCTGAAGCACGCAGCCTGTGACACTTCTCATCTGTTACTTCAATGCGGGTTCCCCGTCTCCCTCCTCCATGAAAACTCCCATTCCAAAAATTTGGTAGCACTAAACTAGGTATTTTATGTTTGAAACAATTTCATGTAATCCAATTCATTCTAAAGTATGTATCTCTAAAGGAACACTTCGCCTCCTAGAACTGGGATGCTCATTACCCAAGTGAATGTCTCTTAGCCTATCCGGAAGGATAGAGAGGACATGTGTGTGCGTATAGGTATTTTCCCCAAGTTGTTGGGATGTTTTCTTCAAACACTACCAAATGAAATGTTGTCATTTTACTTCCTAGTAGCATTGAAAATACTGGTGCTCATCTTGATAATGATGCCCTACATTTGCCTAGCAATTTGCAGTTTACAAAGTAATCTCATTTGTATTTCCTATTTGATATTCCTAACAGTTCTGTGAGCAGCCTTCTTAAATACTATAACACACACTTTACACATGAGGAGACAGGCATTTCAAAGTCACATTGTTAACGAGATGTTGAGGCAGAACCTAAACCCAGAACTTCTAACTCCAAGCTCTTTTCATTTGTGAGAAATGCTATTATATAGCAAAAAGAAACCAGGAAAATTAGAATGTGAAATATGTTGCTCAAAGCCAGAAAAAAAAAAAAAAACAAGAAAATGATTTACAGCCAAAGTCCCCTTCCAACCAGCTCAGCAGCCTGTGTGCTTAGGTTAGGACCTTTCCATTTCAAGTGACCAAAACCCAGTGAAGGACAGTCTACGTAAGAAGGAGACCGTATGGGCTCACATCACCCCGTTGCAGAAAGAACAAGGGCCTCACTTCTGAACAGCTGGGCCTGAGCCTTACAGACCATCTGGACTCACTTCTGTCTCTGGTCTCTGCTTCTCCCACCCGGTGACTTCATCCTCCAAGACCCCTGGACAGGAAAGCACCCTGGCCCACAGGTAGTGCTTGTCTCATCATCTCACCAAAGACTTGACTTATCCCAGCCTGGATCGCAGCCGCTCCTGCCCCAATCATTGCTACCAGGGTGAGAGTTATGATTGGCAGCCCCACAGAACCACCGTGTGTGTGTGTGTGTGTGTGTGTGTGTGTGTGTGTGTGTGTGTGTGTGTGTGTGTGTTACCTACTAGGACAAGGGTGCTCTTCTGAGCTGACATTATAATTAGTGTCTGTTATTCCTGGCCACAAGATCAGCCCCTAAACTGGGTATATAACATCTAGCTCGTACAAGTTGCTCGGTAGGTCACATTTTAAAATTAAAGTCCGCAATATATTTGGTTCTCAATATTCTGGAAACCTTACATTGACAGTTTGTGGGAAAACTGTAATTTAAGGGAGACATTATAACCATTTGTCACTCTGAAGATATTGCTCTCAGTGGGTACCAGAGAGCTTTACCTTGAAGACAAACTAGGGAAGGCGTCTTTTCTCATCACCCAGGACGATCCTAGGCAGGATGGGCTAAGGAAACCGGAGTAGATGAAATCTGCCCTAGTGACCTGAGAATCACTGTAGGCAGGCCTCTTCCATCTGGCTGTCATTGCCCCCGCCTCCCTGCCATTTGCAGGCTCCTCATTTTCTCACACTTGAGCCCCGTCAAGATTAGTCAGAAGGATTGATTTAACCAGGTACCAGTCATTTATAACTAGTATGAATATAGGTCATTATTCTCCCCTCTGAAGAAGGACTCTAATACTAATCCCATTCTGCTGTAACAGAACGTTACGAAGGACTTTTTCTGATATCTGGGAATTATGGTTTAAGCCTCTAAATTGGAGGCTTTTTTTTATTGTCAGTAAATAACGAAACTTCTTCTTTTCTTTGGATAAATGCTAAACATCTATGAGAGAGGGGAGGAGTCTGCTTCCCCTCCCCACCCCAATTTAAGAGGGAAAAAAAGCCCCCAGAGAACCCCTTAATGGCATTGAGAAGGGGAATTACAAGAAGAGAGAGGTATTTTGTTCTCTGTTTACTGTCTGCTTAGCCTGCTGGGTGACAGAGAAGTACCTGCCCATTCTGGGTCACCCTTGGATCTGCAAGTAGGCATTTCCAAGGGGGCATCACTTGGCCCAGGAGTGTCCAGGCCGGAGCAGAGAGCCTGGTGTCTGCTCTTGTGTGGAGTGGTTGGAGGCTGGAGTGTGGCTGAGCAAGATAAGAGTGGGCACCTGGAGGAGAAGCCTGTGCTCTTGCTGCGTTTGCCACTTGTTAGGACGAGGATGGGGAGGTTCCCAGGGGCCAGGGGGGTAGAGAACCACTATCTAGAACTTGAAGCACACTATCTAGAACTGCCTGCCAAGGAAATAAAGAGATGGGTTGTGTTTCTAGGTCATGAATTAAGGGAGGTGGCCACAAGAGAGCAACTGGCCAGAGAAAATATATCAGTGGTATTAGAAGAGAACCCCTGTCCTAGTGGGTAACGTTCCCCACGCCTCCCGGCCCCCCCCCCCACCCCACCCCACACACACACACATTCACATTCGCATACTCACATCCTGATTGAGAGAGAGCTAGTGTGTGGGCCTCTACTCTGACAAAAGAAATCCAGCAGCCAAGAGAGGGCTACAAACAGCACCAGCTGTGTGAAATGGCCATTGGCCCCTTTCCTCTGATCCCTCCTTCTCCAACCCAGGGAGGGCCAGAAGGAAAGTGAAGAGAGAAAGCGAAACCAAGAGAATGAAAAGACACCTCTTTTTACCTCTTGACAGCTTGTGTCAGAACCACAAGTGGGAGAAGCTTTAAATTGGATAAAAAAAATTAAGTTTTTCTTTCTGATTGAACGGAATTTTTTTTAATACCTAAAGAAGAAACTGTTATTCTGGCTGAATTCATCTGTAGCTAAAGATCTGGGACCCACTCAAGATGTCACCAAGGGGCAGGAAGCGATTGAAAGCAGTGACAGGAGAGTCATAAAGTAGTGTCCTGATTGTACCCTACCGAGTTCTCCCTGATCACTACATGGCCTGTGCTGTTCTCTTGGTAAAGGAATTCATAGCAGAGCTAGCAAGTGGGAGAAGCATAGATAACTCACGAAATAATGTGGTAAGTACTTTACATAACCTGGTGCTAGGAAACTCCATCCATCTGGTGATGCTTGGTGTTTGATTTGAACCTTGAAGGACGAGAAGATTTTGAAAAGGTAGAGAAAGATGAAGCCACTCCAGCTATAGGCAATATTCTGAGTGGAGCCATTCGGGCAAAGATGAATGACCTGGTTTGATTGGAGTATTGACTTCATGGGGAGTTATTGTCAGTGTTAAATCCAAAAGTGTAGTGAAGTCTAAAAATGAATGGTATGTTTAAAACTAATCTTAAAATTCTGGGTTTTATAGTTTAAATGAAACCATAGGAGATTATTGAGCAGCAGGCTGTATGTGCCCATCTATGTTTTTAGGAAAGAACTATGGCAACAGGGTACAAAGTCCAGAATAGTTAAAATTAAAAGAAACTAAATGCACCGAGATTAGTCAAGGGATGAATACAGTGTAAATAAGGAGACCAATTATGACTGTGGCTCTGGAAATGGGAAAAACAAGACAGAGTCAAGAGATAGGGCAGAGGTAAGATAGACAAGACTTCCCCACACAGGGTTAGCTCCATGAATATATGATTGCTGATCTAAAAATAGAGCCTGTAAGACTACCACAGAAATTACTTCATTCCCTAGAAACCCACAGATCCCATGGCCCAGCTATTCCGTTGACTCCCCAAAGCTCAGCTGGGCTAATGAAGAGTCAACTTTTACCCAATGATCCCTTGGCATTTGGGGCTACTGTGCCCTCAGGAGCAATGGGGTCATCTCTCCTGTCTGGCAAGGCCAATGGCATAAACAGCTCTGTCTCCTTCTTTGAGCCTCCAAAAGAACTGGAGATATCTATTCCAATCCCTACCAGGTGGACAGTAGTAGTCTGCCCCAGCCCATCCACCTGCCCACTTCATTCAGCAGGCCCTTCATTACTTCTGCAATGACAAACGGAGAAGAGAAATCATAAAAATGAATGTTACTTGTGATACATTCTTCCCTACCTGCAAAAATTCTTATGACCACCTGGACCAGCAAAGGGCTTTCATTCACCCTTATTCACACCCAGTTTAATGTCTCCACGATATCCTTATGGGGGCTGGGGGACTTATTTTTCAAAACTAATAGTGCAATTTTATGCAATGCCTTTCTCCAAAGCCTGATTATATCAGCCTGCAAAGGCTTCCTCTGAGTTTTGGCAGTTAGATCAAATTAGATACAGAAGCCCAGACATCCTGAAGAGGAGAAAAATCAATGTAAATAAATGTAATTTCTAAATAAAATATGCTCTTACCTAATTGAAAAGTCATTATCCATTAGTCAAATGCAGCTTTAATCAGACATGAATGATGGAGGAATTCTATATTCAGAGGAAGAACACAGGTTGGCATTTTAAAACCCTCATGTCTCATGCTATTAGCCTTGAAAACCTTTTACCAGGTAACTGAGGTATGAGTTTTAATTCCCAATATCAAACCAAGAATAAAATTATTTTAATTATGGTCAACTGGGTAGAAACATTGATGGTCTAATTGCTAAGCAGTAAATCTGTATTCTGTCCCCAGGAGACTCACACCTGAGCCAAGTGATTCAATAATTCATTAAAGCACTTCCCTGTGCATCAATTATCAAATCATGTGCCTTGATTACTTTACTCAGGAAAGTTTCCCTTGTGAAAAGACTTTTAGCAATCATCAAAACATGGAAAAACCCTCTAACCTATTACACATTTGATTTTCATAGGAAGAATATAAAATCTTACATCAACCTCAATTATCTAGGGCACATGTGCAAAAGGCAATGTGCAAAATAATTGCAAGGGGCATGGCCTGGCCAACTTTATGCAGAATTTGAGGCAGGTGGCTTTGGGGGGGTCCCTACCTCTCTAATTCTTGTGGGGGTTTTTCCAGGAGTTTTATAAAGAATTGCTTTAAATATCATAATTTTTGTGGGCCAGAATCATGTTTTATCATATTTGCATCCCCATGATGCCAAACCCAATGTCTTAATGCCTATATATAGCAGATCATAAACTGATGCTTTTTCCATAGGTCGTTTGTGACTTTGATGACCCAAAATACCAAAGGGGAAAAATATTATGAAAGAGAGGAAAAGTTAATGAACAAAAATAGGGGTCACTAAATAGAAACAAACAAACAAAAAAACCCTCAAAGGATAGTTCTCTACATAGAGAAGACATTTCACAAATATCTGTTGGGTGATTACAAAAGATGAGAGGAAAATAAGAAAGAAAACACTTTCAACCTGGGATCAATGGTTTTGCCCACACTCCCAATAAAAAGCGATAAAATTTCATTGTGAAATTTAGCTCTTCTTCCTGTTCTAACTCAACTGCCTATGACAGAGATCATTCTAAGCACGATACTGTGGGATTAATGACATCCAGAGAAACATCAATGAGGAAAGGACAACTAACTGATTGAATAATCAATCCTCAATAGCTGAAAACTATCTTCACAGGATTTAACTAACTTAAAATTACAAGAAACTCTGAGTATCTCACCCTCTGTAATTATTGTCATTATCAACACTCTTCTTGACACTGTAGTCTTAAATGGATTCTGAAGACCAGTGTTGACACCAGAACTGAGTGCAAGGATAGTGTATCTCAGTGCATCAGCACTTTATTTTTTTCTACATCTACTTCTTTTAAATATATTTTATTGATTTTTTTACAGAGAGGAAATGAGAGGGATAGAGAGTTAGAAACATTGATGAGAGAGAAACATCAATCAGCTGCCTCCTGCACACCCGCTACTGGGGATGTGCCCGCAACCAAGGTACATGTCCTTGACTGGAATTGAACCTGGGACCCTTGCGTCCGCAGGCCAACGCTCTATCCATTGAGCCAAACCGGTTAGGGCTTTCTACATCTACTTTTAAAGGAATGGCTCCAAAATGGGAACTCAATCTACTAGACCTTTGTCAGTGTATGATGGCCTGGCATAGTAACACACTTCTATATTTGAAAATATCAAGGTGGGAAATAGGGGGCTGGTGGGACCATGGGGAACAAGCCCTTAGTTCTGCCTCCTCCCCTCTTTTCTCCCCGGCTGTACTTGCAATCCAGTTGTGGTCGGTCAGGGATTTTGAATCTTAAAAGAATGGATCATGTGCTCAGGGACAGACAAAGATTATTCACAGTGGCAGCAGCAATGGGGGTGCAGTCAGGAGCCCAAGACATGGCAGCAAATGTCCAGGTGGGCGGAGT
Source organism: Eptesicus fuscus (assembly GCF_027574615.1). Classification (NCBI taxonomy): domain Eukaryota; kingdom Metazoa; phylum Chordata; class Mammalia; order Chiroptera; family Vespertilionidae; genus Eptesicus; species Eptesicus fuscus. Next base: position 36,818,035 of record NC_072478.1, on the reverse strand, counting down.
CCAGGATGCAGCAATGTGTCCTCAGGGATGTGTCCATGGGGGCTGTCTTTTTCAGACTGTCCTTGTAGGGGAGCTGGGTCTTGGTCAAGACTGCACTTTTGCCCTGGCTGGGTGGTTCAGTTGGTTGGAATGTTGTCCTGAACACCAAAAGGTTGTGGGGTTCAATTCCAAGCCAGGGCACTTACAAGAGGCAACCATGCAATCTCTCTCTCTCTCTCTCTCTCTCCCTCCCTCCCTCCCTCCCTCCCTCCCTCCCTCCCTCTCTCCACATCCTCAGGTAAGGATTGCCAAAAAAAAAAAAAAAGGCTACATTCTTTTGTTTCCCATCTGTTTTCTACACTGGACAGTTCTGTGAGCCACCTAAGGTCCTTCTAACAAAATTCCTTCTCTATTTCTGTGAGACTGAGTCATTTCTTTGGTTTTCAACCAGATTCCCTGGTTTGTAGGGAACATAAAGTACAATTCTTAAAAAGTGTAATTTTCTGGGAAGTGAGGCAGTTTCAAATACAAAAAGTAGACACAAGTATTTGGAAATTGCTTACTTTTCTCATGTCTTCTTCCTCTTTCCTGACAATGCTTTCCTCACATGCATATAAATACCGCCTATAGTCACCAAAGACTCTACTAGAGGCCTGTTTACACTTTTGAAAAATTCTCTTTGCCAGCCTAATTATAATAAAAAGCAGTCATTAAATTTGGGATTTAGAGAAATTTATAAACAATCATATTAACCCATCCCCTGAGAAAATAAATCAATGGGGGACAGGGCCAGACTGTCAAATTAGATTCTCTCTTATTCAACTAGAGAATTTGTCAATAAAGGAGGAAAGCTTAACTAAGTTAGAGTTTCATTGTACATGCTGTAAAAAGAGCAACTGGCTTTTTCATTTGGAGGTAATCATTGCAAATAGTTATAATGGCTGGAGAGTTCTTAATAAAGAGAATATTGCAGATACGAGTTCATTTTTTGCTTTGCTAGAAAGGTGTGAATGCGCTAAGGTGGAAAGTCTATGACACACCCATTACGAGGGATTCAAGGTCACAGGTCTGAGCTGAGACATAGCAGGTGTGGTGCAATCATGGTGAGAGTGATTATTTCCGATACTTCATGGAGAACATAAATATTGAAGAATCAGGGACCACCTGAAGTTGCTCATCTATTTCTCAGACAGTATTAAATTTATGTAATGCTAGTGACAGTAGAGAATCCTAAAATACGATGCCTTTAGTGCCTGGTAATCACTATGACCTTCTGCTAAGTTAAATAAAAATTCTCTTATGTACGTAAGAGTCTTGATTAAATTATGAGCCATTGTAGAGTCCTGGGAACATAGAGGAATAAAGATAGTGGTGTGTGTGTGTGTGTGTGTGTGTGTGTGTGTGTGTGTAATATCTGCTAATACAGTACAATTTTTTGAAGGTGGTATGGTCTCAGAGTTCATCATTGTTTGAGTTGTTTCTAGACTGCGGAGTTGATATACCTCCAGTTGTTGTAGGAGAGAGAATCAGTGTTTCAATGGAAGTTTTAGTGCGCTTAGCTAGTTCTGAAAATACAATACTTGTTTCAAAATGCTGAATCACCTTTGAGGCAAAGAGAGAATGGCCTAAATATCACAAAATTTAAAACTTCTACCCAGAGAAATATTACTCTTTTTTTTTTTCATAAAAAGGGTAACTTCTGGACATGTAGTAAAAGACCCTTTTGGATCAGACCTGAAAAACAAAATATGTTTTATGAGAGCATTTGTAGTTTTCAAGATGATTTTAGACAAAAGTCACAAAATTGACAGTCAAATTTCTGAAAACTAGTTGTCTTACCCTTTCTAGGTATGAGCCTAATTCAAGTGTCAGAGGCAAATGCTTGAAATTACTTTCAAATGTTTAAATATTCTTAGTGCTAAATATAAACATGTCTTAAGTAAGTAAGCTGTACAAACAACCTGTAAAATAAACCTAAAACCATCACAGCCAATTTTTTTGTTTGTTCGTTTTCCACAATGCCCCTATTTCTGAAGGCATGAAGATATATTTTATCCTGGAATTTTTTACTGTTTTAAAGGCACTTCTTTATTCTTAATCAAGTGGTTATCACATAGAAAGTCTGTAAACACTGAGTTGAAATTCTTCTTCAGGCTCAGTTTTAAATACCATCAATTGAATCTGTTTAAGCCTTTATTCTCTGGCATCAAGGCTTTGAGCATTTATCTCTCCCCCCCACCCCCCAATTGTCCTACATCATACAGTAGGTCTCATATAAATTAAGATAATCTGTATCATTCTCTTCTATGTTCCACCAGTCCTTCTTCTGAATCTTTATTTATGCCCTTCACCATTTATCCATTTTCTTGCTTATTCATGCAATAATATTTATTGAGCAGCTACTCTGCACTGAGCCCTATATTAGGTACTTGGAGATGAAGGAGATGAAGATGAGCTAGCCCTGGCCAGTTTGGCTCAGTGGACAGAGCGTCGGCCTGCGGACTCAAGGGTCCCAGGTTCGATTCTGGTCAAGGGCATGTATCTTGGTTTCGGGCACATCCCCAGTTGGGAGTGTGTAGGAGGCAGCTGATCGATGTTTCTCTCCCATCGATGTTTCTAACTCTCTATTCCTCTCCCTTCCTCTCTGTAAAAAATCAATAAAATATATTTTTTTAAAAATGAGCTAAAACATAGTATCTACCCCCTAGCAACCTAGTGTCCATTGAGTAGATCAATAAATGCAGAAGCACCGCTTGTACCGAATTGCCGATTACTCAGAAATGCAGATGTTTTAAAATAGTTCAAATATAACTGTCTCAGTCCAGCCAAATGAATATTTCTGTGACAGACAAAGATAGGTGCTTCCCAGATTCCCTTTCAAGGAAAGACTTATTGTCTCAGCTGCTAGGAGGGCTGTGGGTGGATGCCCTCAGCACCCTTGCTCAAGCATGCCCTTTCCAGGGTGGCCCACAGCCAACGACTGAGGAAAAGCCTGAATATTTTATACCCAACACTCTGTTCCCTGTGGGCCAACTGACCTTCAGGCATCCAGGCAGACCTGTTCTCTCTGTAATCGCTCCACTTCCTTCGCTTCCCTTCTCTAGGGTTGGTTCCAAGGACATTTTCTAAATATTGGAAATTCATGGTGCCAGAATCAGCCTCCCGGAGAACCCAGCTGGTAGCATTTCTTGAGTGGACTTTTTAAATGAGCCCTGGCCCTTGCCTTCTTGCACTAGAATGTGATCTTCAGGAATATGATACTGGAGACTGCTGCATTAAATAGAAGAATAACAATGGAAGCTATGATAACAGCAAAGGGTTTATCCCATACCAGGCATGTGTCTAGGGTTTTATTTATACCAGCTCATTTAATTCTCACAGATGTCTAATTCTTTAATGTACGTTTCATTGCATCATTAGTAACTACAGTGGAATTACACGTTCGCAGCACTTTTAGGTAATAAATAACATCTACCATGCATGAGCTCCTACTACATGCCAGCACTGTTGGAGGCCCTTGATAGCTTCAAATGTTTGCCCTAACATCTCTGTGAGTTAGGCCAGGCCTGCTGATTCCCCTTTTACCAAAAAGAAAACAGGTTCCTAATGAGTATGTGAGTCACCCGAAGTCAGAATTCAAAAGTAGCCGCGACGGTCTCAAATGCGGTATTTCTATTTCCAAAACAAGTGATCTCAAAGATACCTTAGATATTTAGATTTATTTAAATTATGCTTAATCTAGGAACTATACTTAACAGGTTAAAGTCACCATCCTTTTAAAAAATATTTTTAAATTGAATTTTAGAGAAAAAGGAAGGGAGAAGGAGAGGGAGAGAAACATTGTTGTGAGAGTGGATCATCAATCAGCTGCTTCCTGCGTGTCCCCTGGGGTTGGAGCCCACAGCCAGAAGCCAGGGCACATGCCCAGACCAGGAATCCAACCACCCACCTTTCAGTGCACTGGGGGGGGACGATGCCAACCAACTGAGCCACACAGGCCAGGGCAACATGCATCATTTTTAATTGTACCACCTCGGGCAGTCTCCAAAATCTCAGATATGTGGAAAGCAGCATCTGATCATTAGCACAGCTATCTAGCTTTGATCAGGGATTTCCTTTTATAAACCTAGATGGCTTGAAGACACTTGTTCTCCTGAGCACCCCTGAGGGTGTATGAGAGCTTCACCCCAAATAAAGAGAAATCATGTTCTTCAGTTTTATGCCCACGTGCTAGGAGTGAATCACATTATATATTTGATTCTACTTTTAGTGTCATGATGCACATTCCAGGAAATCCCAGTGTACAATGTATATGTCATAATCTGCTCTTTGAAGATAAATTTAATTTCTAAAGAATGATTGAAGGCTTTAGCCTTTGAATAACTGATTAAATTCAGCAAGCAGCAGCCTCTCCTATGGCTAAGATTGGGGAGCTTGCCCGGCCGGTGTTCCCCGGTGGTTGAGTGTCCACCCATGCACCAAGAAGTCGCTAGTCTGATCCCATGGTCAGGGCACATGCCCAGGTTGTGGGCTCAATCCCTAGTGGGGGCCATGCAGGAGGCAGCCGACTTATGTTTCTATCTCATTGCTATTTCTATCTCTCTCTTCCTCTCCCTTCCTCACTCTCTAAAATCAATAAAGACATATTTTTTAAAAAAGATTGGGGAGCTTTGTGGGGAAAGATGTGAGAGGTTTTCCTTTATGTCATCCTTTCTTTTAAAGCTTTATTGTTGAAAGTATTACATATATCCCCTTTCTCCCCCATTGACCCCATCTAATCCACCCCTACCCCAGGCCTTTACCACACTATTGTCTGTGTCCATGGGTTAGGCATATAGGCATACAAGCTCTTTGGTTAATCTCTTCCCACCCACCACCCACCCCACCTTCCCTCGGAAATTCGTCAGTCTGTTCCATGTTTCCATGTCCCTGGATCTATTTTGTTCATCAGTTTATTTTGTTCATTAGATCCCACATATGAGTGAGATCATGTGATACTTGTCTTTCTCTGACTGGCTTATTTCGCTTAGCATATGTCATCTCTTTTCATGGCGGTGAAATTACATGAATTTGTCACCTGGGAAATACAGAATCATAAATTCCTCTTGATCAAAAAGAAAAAGAAAAAAAAAAGAGGATGTCTGAATTGTTTTGCTATAAGCAAGTGAGCTGTGGGGGAAGAACAGCGCTGCCGTTGATGGGCGATGCCAGCATTTTGGCAACAGGAACAAACACAGAGAATAAAGGCCTGCCGGGCTCACTCCTTGACTCTGCAAATGCACTCACTCTTTTTCTCTATTATTTCCCGCCTGATAGCTGTTCCCAGCAGTAAAAGGTGAGCGCACCCTCTGGAAATGGGTTAAACATAAATGACTGAGATCCTTGTCAGAGGCCCACTGTGGCCAACACCCCTCTCCTCCTCCAGTCCCAGTCCTCACAAGGGCACTTCATTTCCACTTTATTACTTTTCTCATTTCAACGGCAGGCTAAGGTCCAAGGGAAAATGCCACTATAAATGGAGGTGCTTGATTATAGGCCAAAGTGTCTGCCCTATCTCAAGTCCACTTCCTCCACTTCCATCCTCTTTCCAACATTGCCCTTTTCTGCAGCTGCAGAATCCCAGCCCACTGCTGTGTACTTGAAAGTCGCTTGGGTAACAGCTGCCATAAGGCCTTCCTCGAACAACTCCTAACGAACATGTACGAGCCCTGCAAAGTGTTGCTTCGTTGTCCATTTACTCTGCTTTTAACATGACAGCTGACAGCCTCCTGCGCTCAGGGAAAGAAAAGCATGACTGCTGAGAGCCATAAAACGTTTGCTTTCCTTCCTGGTGAAGGTCAGGGCTGCTCATCCAACGCTTTCTTTTATGACCTGATGCTGTAAAAATTGCAGTCATTTGGCTTTGTCTGGAGGGTTAAAACAAAGAAACCACCATGGCAGCTGCCCTGCTTTTCAAAAACTCCAAAATAATAACAATCATGGAATGCATCACAAAAGAAATGACAAATCCCCTTGAAGTAACTCCTAATGATGCATTTTAAAAGCCATTTAAAAATAATGGTCGATAGCCTGGATTTGGAAGAAATGTACAACGGAAGAGAGATGGCTTTAATTCCGCAAAATAAGGTCGTGGTTCATTCATACAGGGCACATTGAGCCACTTAGGACTTGCCTGTCTGCCCAGTACAATCGAGATGTCCCCTGCAGGAATACTGGTCATTGTGACAGCGGAGACTCAGAATCACAGTCATCGAGGTGATCTTACTTCATCTTCACAACAGCCTTGTGACCTTGTATGGCAGCTGTTCCTATCCCCATGTCACAGAGGAGAAACTGAGTCTCAGAGACATTCAATGACCGCTCAGTCACCTACTGCTGGCGAGTGGCAGAGCTAGAACTCAAATCTTTTTCCAAAGCTAATGTGTTTTTTAGTCTCTGCACTGGATTTTAGTGACATATCAAGTTCTGTGGAGGTTTTGAATAGAAATTAATTTTTCCTAAGTTATCCCAAATCCCCTTCCTTAAAACGTCCAAGAAGAGAAGGTCTCTTTTTTTTTTTTTGTCAGGCAGAACAGTGACTATGGGTTTCAGTGTATAAGAATTAACATTCTTTATCTTTTACTCTTCATCTGAGAATATGTGGGGCTTTTTACTGATGAGAGAGAGAGAGAGAGAGAGAGAGAGAGAGAGAGAGAGAGAGACAGAGAGAGAGAGAGAGAGAGACTGAGAGACTGAGAGAGAGAGAGAGAGAGGAAGGAGAGAGATCGATTGCCTCCTATATTCACCCGACCTGGGATCACACCCACACCCTTTTTGGTATACTACATGATGCTCCAAGCAACTGAGCAGCCAGCCGGGGCAGAATTAGCATTCTTTAAAGAGAATTTGACTTACCGAACAGCATTTAAATGAAAAGGTTGCCAAATGTGGTGTTGTTCTCAGTCTAGTCACCACAGGTCAATTATGCATTTCATAGGCAGCTCCACGTTGCCAGTTTATATTAGATTCACCAGAGACTTATTAACCTCTGGGAAGAGTTACCAGTTTTGCATAAAAGCAAAACAAAAAGTAATGTCCTCATTCATAGAAAGAAAAACGTAAAGCAAAGATAAAAGGAAAATAAAAGTCACCTTATGTATAGGTACATGAGAATCAATTGTTTTTAAAAAAAATGAATCAGATATCCCGGACCCCAGAGATATTAATTCCATAGGTCTCCAGTGGATTCCAGGAACACTTCATTTCTGTGCTATTCTCATGGGGATGGCTCCCCTACCACACTTAGAAATACATTGGACTGGCGGGGGGAGGGTCTGGGAGGAAATGGGTTTCCAGAGAAGCGCTGCAATTTTGAATTTGCAAAATGAGACATGTTACCCTCCCTGATGCTGGCTTTGAATAGGAGCATGGTTAGTAATATGTGATTAAGTTCTGCCTTCAAAAATTGTTGAGCATGATAGCAATTTAGTGACTAGTAACTTCCCTAGCTTTTAGTTTGATGTCTCTGCCTCTTACTATTTGTAGGTACAATAAAATTTCATTAATAGAGACCTTCAGTGGACTGAAATGAACCTCTAACCTGCTAAAAATGATTCATGAAAACAGTGATGGTTTTTTTGACCAGCAAATTAGTAGAGGGTTTGTTTTTACGTTATTTTTCAGTGCAAGGGAGACAATCAAATTCATATATTTCCTGTAGGAATGTAAGGTTGTATAATGTTTTAATCATTCTAGAAATTTGGAAATTTGTATTAAAAGTTTTCAAAACGGTCATACTCTTTGGCTCAGCAATACAAGTCCTATCCTAATAAAAACATGCACAAAGACTTACAAACAAATATGTTTACAATAGTAAAGCTTGTGAAAGCAATCTAAATGTTCACAAATAGGGAGATAAGTAAATTGTGCTATATTCAAATGATGGAATAGAATGCATCTCATATCTTATGGGAGTTTAAAATAATATGAACATGCTTTTCCTGGAAAGGTCAGTCTTTAAAAGTATATTATTATGGTATTATTTCTCAACTAGTTTAACAGAAAGGAAAAGATTTTTAAGAAATACTCAAAGGTGTTAAAAACAATTTTCTTTGGAGGGTGAGGTTGTGAATAGTTGGTATTTTGTTTTTATATTTTTTTTAGGTTTTCCATAATTTCTTAATTTTCCTAGAAAGGAAGTTTTGCTTCCTTTCTAATGTAATACAGGCCACAGCTATCGATGTACTTTTTTTTTTTTTTTGTCACCTTATGCTACAGCAGCAGGCTTCCTTCAGAAGGAGCCGGGAAAGAGCACCCAAGCGAGAAGCCACAATCTCGGAAGGCACATCCCATTACCTGTACCACATTCTCGTCATTAAGGCGGTGACTGAGCCTAGGCATCACCCCGGGGGAGGTGTCACACAGCAGCATGACCACCAGGACATGGGGACCATTGGGAACCATCGATGAGGCTGCTGACTCCATAGAAGTCTAGGCGTAACGTTCCTATTGCCTGTGGGGGGAAAGGCTCTCTGTTTCCCCAAACAGAAAACCTGGAGATGGAATTTCCCAACGGGTTTTTTTCTGCTGCACATGGAAAGGTTTATCAGTTATAAATGTTGAAACTCATCTCATGTCCCTCCCAACTGAGCTCTGGCTCCCCGTGCTAATGCTACCCAGGGAGGGGAGAGCATGTGTTCCTGGAATCTCTGGTTTAAATTTGGAATGCACTTTCCTAGTGGGGAAAAAAAAAAAAATATATATATATATATATTATTATTATTATTATTATTATTATAGTCAATGTGTTTCCTAGGTCAACTGTTAGAAGCCTGTTTAACACAAACCTTAAAATTGTAATAGAGACATAAACCTCAGGCAACATAATAGTGCTACTTCAACATCATCAAATCTGATAATATTATAATGATTCTATGGAAAAATGCATTTTAAGTTCTAAACAACTGGCTTACAATCAGAGATTTGGAACACAATCAGTTATTATCTGTCTTCTGTTATATAATTTCTAGGGTAAATGCTCGCATTCTGAAACCCATAAAATAATTAGGCAACTGTCCATTTAACCCCCGAAGAGTATTATTCAATAGTAACAGCAATAGATTTTCTGTCATATGGAAAGGAACAATGAGGCCATCCCATATAGTGGATTTCAGTTTGTTGTTTAATAACAATTATGCGAAATTGCTAATCTAGTGCATGAGTGAATCTCTCTCTGCAATAAACCTTTCATTTATAGTGAAGAAATGAAAAGTATTACTACCATCATTGCTAATTTACAGATCAATTAACAAATAATGTATTTGCTTAAAATAATACCATGCACACTGTGGGGATTCAATAATTGGTGAATAGGAAACTTTGAGTATTAATATTTCTGATAAATCTAACCCCAAATATATACTACAAAGAAGTTTAGGGGTTTTATGCTGCATATATAACCATTACCTAAATATGATGATGGTAATTATTTTGGTCTTAAAGTATAATTAATTTCTCTTCCTTCTCCTCCTCCTTTCCCTCCTCCTCTTCCTCCTTTTCTTTCTCCTGCTGCCCCCCCCCCCCCCCCTCTCTCTCTCTCTCTCCATATTGCTCCTGGCTTAGGTTTCTGATAAACACACAGCAAAAAAATTTCCACAAATATAAGTCACAATCACTTTTTTACTCTTCAGCATGGAAGGACAATAGCAAAGGATTACATTTTCTCTTCTTTTTCCTGCAACTTTATAGCAGCCACTTGACCTATAGCAACCACAAACCAAATTTTATCTAAGTGTTTTGTCATTTTGAGGGTAGACGTGGTGTTGCATCTACCTGGAGGAATTTATTTGAGATAAATCTCACAAGCTTAAGAGTTCAACTATCTTGGCCTCAGATGTATATTTTGCCTTTCTTTTTCCTTTTTGGATCTAGCAATATGTTCTATTCCATTATAGAGCTCTGTATAGGTGCAATATTCATATTTTAATATTTTCCCCAGCCAAGGTAGACATAGTTAAGATACAATAACAAATGTGAAAGTTATCTATGTATTATGATTTTTCAAAGTACTTCTCTTTGTTGAGTCACTTAATTTGACTTCAACTGTTTGAATGATACATTATTCCCAGAGGTTGTGATAGACACATTCTTTTTAACAAACATTTACTAAGTTCCTGAATGGCCACCGTCTTGAGTATTAAGAACTGGGTGAGGAAATGAGACATTCTCTGCCCTCTGTGAGTTTTTAGTCTAATGAAGAAGATGGACATTAACCTAACGTTCACACAAATATTTTTTCATATTTCCTCACATTTTTTAAGAATATAAGGACATCTGAGAAATTACTGTTTGATGTTCAAGCAACTCATTCTATGGTATTTTGTTATAGCAGGTACACTGATCCTGCCATGCACAAGGGGAGCTAATCACATAATAGTATGAATGCCAAGGGCAGAAATCATAGGACCCACCTTGGACTCTATCTACCACACTAGGTAATCCTGTAGTAGACATAATTATTTCCAACTTACTGAAGGGAAATCTCAGTAAAGGTTGAAAAAAGTCAATTAATTTATCTACTGCTATGCATTTTGTAAATGATAAAGCAGGGATTAAAATCCAGTCCTGTTGGCCTCACTGCCATATTGTCACCACACAGAATGACAAGATTGTCTGTAGGACTTCACCCCTCCCTCCTCTTACGAATTTTCTAATCTCTGGGTATCCAGGGTTCTCCTACCATTTCCTGAAAATCATGATACATCTAAACTTGGTCATGAATATCTGATCTCCCAGCAACTTGTATTTGGACTCATTTTTTTTTTTATTTTTTTTTTAAATATATATTTTATTGACTTTTTACAGAGAGGAAAGGAGAGGGACAGAGAGCTAGAAACATACATCGACCAGCTGCCTCTTGCACACCCCCTACCAGGGATGTGCCCGCAACCAATGTACATGCCCTTGACCGGAATTGAACCTGGGACCTTTCAGTCTGCAGACCGACGCTCTATCCACTGAGCCAAACCAGTTTCGGCAATTTGGACTCATTTAATGGCCTTACAAGGTGACTAGTGAAACAAACTAAATATTGCTAATAGCTTACTGTATTCTGCCACTCAGGTAAATATATTTGTATTGTGAAAGGACATTATGAGAAAGAATTTATGACAGATTTATATTCCTAATATAACTTTTATGTTTTTGCTTTATGGAACCCTGGTTTCCAAAGCAGTCTCCGCCAAATGCCCTCTCTGGCATTGGCAAAATAATTTAACCTCTTCATAAAGTGAGGGGAGATGACTCAGTGACCTCTAATATCCGCTCCAGCTGTTTTCATGTTTTTGTTTTATTCTTTTCTCTGTAACTCCAATGATTTCTTACAATGTAGTTGCCAAAATTGCTTATCAAGCATTTAAGAACCTACATAACCTGGCTCAAATTTTCCTTACAAATGTATTCACTATATTTAAGTCAAACTTTTCTATTCAGATGTCCCATATACATTTCTTCCAAGAATGCTTTGCCTCTTCCTCAAAGCATTTCCTGGTCCCACCTTTCTTCAACCCAAGAATAAGTCTCCCCAGCTCCATGATGCCTCCCCATCTACCTCAGCCCATATCCTACCCTAATGTGCTGTAAAAACTCATCTGCATATTCAGTTGGCCCTTGGATTGTCAGCGTTTCCTATAAGTACCTCCGAGTAACACAGAAAATACCTTCTGCATCTTTGTATTTCCTACAAGAATCCTATATAATGAAACCCCAATATGCAAATCAACCAAGTGGCCTAACGACTGGTTGCTGTGACACGCACTGACCACCAGAGGGCAGATGTTCAATGCAGGAGCTGCTCCCTGGTGGTCAGTGTGTTCCCACAGGGGGAGCACTGCTCAGACAGAAGCTGAGTTCTCAGCTGGCGGGTGCAGTGGTGGTGGCGGCAGGTACAGTGGTGGTGGTGGGAGCCTCTCCTGCCTTGGCTGCAGGCGGGAGGTAAAGAGCGAGGGGTCCCAGACTGTGAGAGCCCTGGGCTGTGAGAGGGGTATCTGACTGCTGGCTTAAACCCGATCCCCCTGAGTAGGCAGGCAGACATCCCCCAAGGGGTCCCAGACTGTGAGAGGGTGAAGGCCGGGCTGAGGGATCCTCCTCCTCCCAGTGCACGAATGTCATGCACCAGGCCTCTAGTATAATTATAAGTAATGTAAAGTTGAAAAAATTATTCATTAGGTTGATATAACACCAAACGGTTAAAATTAATGATAAATTTCAGAAAATAGTATGGGTTAGAGAGGAGGACCTGGAGCGCATTATGCATCCTCTAAACACATCATTATGACTTGCTGTGTACTCTCCTAACAGAGAGATGCTTCTCTATCCTATAACTCGTCACATCTAAATACCCTAAATTTTTTTAATCTCCCAAGTTGCTCCTTTCAACTAGAATGCCTTTTGCCATTCTGTAACCACCTACAAAAACCCTCACGGGTGGTCCAGGCCAAATTACATTTCTTTTTTCCCTTATGAAAATTTCCCTGACCTTCCTAGTTGGAATGAACTTCTCTCTTCTCATTGTTGCTTTCTTACTTTCTTGTCCATCTTTTGTGGTATTGAATTATAGTTCGTTTTAGTGCCTCTCTGAGTTGCCACAATGAGAACGTAAGCTCCTCGAGAATGGAAACTGCTTCTTTCATGTTTTCTTTTATATCTTTCAGAATGCCAGGGCAGACCTTGCAAGAGTACGTGATAGAATAATATTTCTTAAGTTAATTTGAGAAAGATGCCTCAGCATATCTAGCCTGCCTTTCTGCTAAAGGACATGGATGCCTCACTCTGCTCTCTTCTAGAGATTGATTGAAAAAGAAACCATGCTCTAACTCTGCCCAAACTCTCTTATTTCAAAGAAAAGCAAACAAAAAGCAAAGGAGCCTATCTGCAGTGGGCATAATTATGCAAATGGCAAGCTAGCTAAGAGGCTGAGACTTTTCGGGAGAAGGGCGGAGGGGGAAACCAGCACACAGAGTTTGACCAATGGTTTTCCTAAAAGGTGTTTAGTGTAACGCTGCTGGTGCTGAAGGTTTTCCAAGTGGTAGAGATCCACACATGTTATGTTTAACATTCTATATTTAATTTGTATTAGAAGAGTAATAGTTATGTCAAGGGTAGTTTTGCTTAGGATGCAACTCAAAGTTTTTTTAATCCTCATCTAAGAATATGTTTTTGGTGTGTTGTTTTTGTTTTGTTTTGTTTTTTTTGGGGGGGGGGGTTTAGAAAGAGAGGAAGGAAGAGAGAAAAAAACACAACATCGTGTGAGAGAGAAACATCGATTGGTTGCCTCTAGTACACACCCCAACTGGAACCTGCAACCTAGGTATGTGCCTTGACCTAGAATCAAAAACTCCAACCAACTGAACTACCCAGCCAGGGTTGCAGGTTCGATCCCGGTTCTCTCTCTCAAAATTAATCATATTTTTTAAGCTACAAGTAAATAATAGATTGTTTAAATGCTATGGAGTGTAGTAAACATTGTGGGAAGACTACACAAATGGCTGCAGCTTCAGAAGCAGTGACCTGTTCCTAGTCCTAACTGAAATGAAGGTCATGAAATCTCATTGGAACTCCTGATTTCTGTTCTGCCATCTGATCTTAGGCCATTTCCTAAGGGTTTTCTGAATATAAGTTATAAATTTCTCTCAAGGGTTTTCAGCCCTGGGATATTTGCTTTTTAAAAGACATGATATCACATTATGTTACTAGTCATATCATTGTAATTTCTACCAATGTCCCTGAATTTCTTCCACTTGTACCATTTCATTTCCATGCAGCTCTGCTCCCCCAAGGCCACAGGCTCATGCTGAGCTCTGCAGCTTGAGTGATTAAGCTTCTTTGTTGTTGCTAAAGTGCCTCTCTTCTTCTTTCCAGAGGCCTGGCTCTTGATTTGCAGCAAACTTCCCACTGTCTGTGGTGCAATTAGGATGCTTCAGTTTGTTTTCAGTCTCGGTCTCTGGTGGGCCAGGTCCAGATGAGCATTTCCTCTCCTGTGACCCTGCACGAAGCTCTGTGTGACACCACTTGCCAAGGACAGTCAGTTGATCTGTCTCTGCAAGGGCTTTATTTTCTAAAACAAAACTGTACTTGGCTTCATTTACTGAAAACTGCATCATCAGTTGCATTGTTATCCTCACTTACTGTCAATTTCTAATCATCAAATTCTGTCCTTCTGGCTGAGTCTTAAATAGATGATTATGTATTATCTTTCTTCTGACCACTTGATGACTCCTGACATTGTTACTCTACTCGGTGAGTGATCAGAGCAACTCACATCTGAAATCAGATACAGGTCAGAAGCTCCAGATAGATCAGTTTGACAAAACGGGAAATAAACATGGAATGAAACAAGGGAATCAATTGTTTTAGTATTACCTAACACAGAGACCATACATCCCCCAAGTCTTTCAAATTATTTAAAATATTGTATTAATTATATAGGTGTTTATTTTCCAATCTTTCCACTTTTTCCCCCCTTCTGTTTTCATGCTTTAAAAAGAAATGCAAATTCAAGAAAGTAGTCCAGACCATAATTGCAAAGCAGGACCGTTAATGTTCGCCGTTGTTCACTTCCTGGAAATAGGAAAGCAATCTCTTTCTCTTCGCAGACTGGTAAAACATGAAGGTTCATTGACTACACTTTCTTCCTCTCTACCTGTCTGGCTTTGCAACAGCTTCGAATTAAGAGCAGATAATACAGAGGGACAATAAAGTGTCCAACCTCATCAGCTTTTAGCGCCTTTATTCTTTATGGTGAAGTGGATTCCAGTGTTTTGTTGTCAAGTCTATTTTTTGAGAAACCACTTTCACTGCCTTTACAAGAAAATGTCACGGTGCCTCTGGTGCAGGCAAGGGACAATCTAATTTCATTATAGTTAAGTGCCTGACTCCCCATTACCCTCCATAATAGCATAACATGGGATATTATAGGGCTTTAATAAATAGGAAGGTTGCGGGTTGCAGCACATTTTAGTTGAAACTAAATTACTTTGGGCCACACATCTGCCTCTTCAGTTCATCCTATCTGCCACCATTTCACAACCTAATTACAGGATTTTCTGGAAATTGATGTCCAGAGGTAACTGGATGACCTGCTATATGTAGCCGGGACAGGCAGTTCCATTGGCTTCAGTCTTCATCGCTGTCACCACGTAATTGCATTGGACTTCCCTCTTAATCCCCGTAGGCAGGAAGTAAATGAAATATTATAATTACCTTTTATTCCCTTTCCCCTGAAGCCTGGATTCGGGCAGTGTGTGTCCAAAGGAGAGAAGAGGGGGACTGACTCTAAGAGTATTAGTGATGGCCTGATCAAAGGGAACTAACCTCTCTCATCTGCAGCTTTTTGGCCAAACACTAGCCAGCCACATCATTAGCCACATGTCCCATTCACTTACTGAAGTGTAAGCCCCTGTCTGTTTAAATCAGGATCACTGCGGGGAACGTTGGAGGGATCCTGGAGAAAAGGCCTATTACTGGTATATCTATATATCTATATGTCTATATGGATATGCAAGGCATCAGAATTTGAAAGGCTTTCTCTGAAGGAAATGGAGAAGTGATCAGAGCTTAAAGAGACCATGGGCATTTCAGACTACCCAAAATACATATAGCTCATTACTGCTCTTTTTGAGATGATTTTTGTTGGGGTCATTTCATTGACATACCTAAGAGTGACCTGG
This sequence comes from Eptesicus fuscus, assembly GCF_027574615.1. Lineage (NCBI taxonomy): Eukaryota > Metazoa > Chordata > Mammalia > Chiroptera > Vespertilionidae > Eptesicus > Eptesicus fuscus. The sequence goes on along the minus strand of NC_072478.1, from coordinate 36,802,352 downwards.
ATTTTTTTAAAGGGTGCATGAGTTTAGGGTACAGTTCTCTAGGCTTTTAGAAAGAGCTTTTAAAATCCAATGATTCTTTAGTGAATAGGATAAAAGCAATTCTCTGAATTTAAATTCTACTCATGAGCCTGTTAAGAAGTATAAATATAATCCCTAATAAGGCAAACCTTGGCTTTGAGGAGGGAAATGGCTCTTCACTGTGATTCACTTGCCCTTGGTAGGAGTGGGTTGAGTGTAACTGGTGACTACTCACCGGTGACCTATTGTCCCTGATTATTCTGCAAGCAATGCTCTGAAAATATAACAATAAGGAGTTCACTTAATTTTTTCTTCCCTCCTGAAGAGTTCTAAGCTGGGACAAGAGTTTCTGTCCTTGAGAAGTATCCTTAGAGTTGCACTTTATGGGACTTATATTCTATAGATAGTTTCCCAAAATGCACGTTCAATGCCTCAGCAAAAAGCATGATGAAAAAGAGGTGGCATTCCCTTTAGCCAGGTTAGTCCTCTGAAAAAGAAGCAACTAACCTCAATTTCAAAGAGCTATTTTCACCGAGTCTTCAGTCATTTGTTCATTCAGTGATTGTGTATTGCAAGCCACCTTTGACATTATGCTCAGAGCTGTGGACACAGAAATAAATGAAATAGGCAATGTGTTTCCTCTCACAGAGCTCATACTTGAGTAGGGAGCCATTCAGAGAAGTAAAGGTAACATGTTAAAGATGTAAGTGTTATGAGGAGATATAAGTGAGGTAAGGGGATAGAGAAGATTGGTATAGAGGTTGGTAGTTATTTTCAATAGGGTGGACAGGAAGTCCTCTCATATGATATTATTTGAGAAAAAAAAAAACTTGGAATTTATGGAGCAAGCCATGCAAATAACCGAGGGTAGAGCAATTTCAAAAGAAACCTTTGGCTGGAACAAGTTTGGATGGGGCAGAGTGAGTGAGGAGAAAAGGAGGTGATAGCAGATGGAATCAGAGAATGAGCTGGCAGTTCAGACATGAAGACCCTTGTGGGTCAGGGTAAGGGCTGTGGGCTTTCTGTGAGTGACATGACATGGCCATTGGAGGGTTTAAGCAAAAAGAGTGACATGATCTGATTGACATTCCAGGAGGTCCTCTGGCTGCCATGTGGACAGTAAGTTGTAGGGGTGAGGAAGACCATGCACGTGAAGAGCAGTTAGGAAACTACTGTTGTCAATATGAGAGAGGATGGAGGCATAGACTGGGTCCTCTTTAGAAAGTCCTTTTGTAACCAACCCCCTAATGAAATTATTGATTCAAGCAAGGGTTGTCATTTGGTTCAGTGGCCAGGTGAATGATTGATGGAGGACTGGTTATTCAGATGGTGCCAAAGGAATACCACACAGATGCCTTTCTGGTCATGGCGGGGTGCGGGGGGGGTGCGGGGGGAACATAATTCTACAATTAGGAGATCATGCTCTCACTTTTCTAACACAGAGGTCAAACTGAGCTTGGTGGGACATTCCAATACCATGTATCTTCTTGTATGATGCAGTAAGAAGTATATAATACTCGTATTTTAACGGAAAATGTTTAAATGCCATATAATCAATTCTTTAAATCTAATTTCCAGAGAATAAAGAAATATGCTAAATACCAAGAGGCTGCAATCAGACAAACACAGTAGGCAGGAAATTCTACAGGACAAAAGATCTACTCCCTTCAGCAAGCCAGGATAATGGGAAAGGAAGTGTTCTATTTTTAAAAAAAGATTAAGAAACATAGAAACCAGAGACAGTGTGTAATACTGGACTGAATCCTGGTTTGAGCACATCATCCATACCAGATATTTTGAGGACAAGTACAGATATTTGAATATGAACAGGGTACTTAGATTCTATTAAGGAGTTATTAATTTTGTTAGGAACAGTAATGCTATTTTTAACTTTGTAGGAATTTTTTTTTCTTTTCAAAGATGCACAACTAGATATTTAGAAATGAAATGGAAAGATAGCTGTAATTTCCCTTCTAACCCTTAAGCATAAAAAAGTAAGCTCAACAATAAAGGCATTTATCTGTACTTTCCTAGATCCCAACAGCCATTCCAATACCATTTGATCTGAGGCAAGTATGGCAGAGGGAAAGTCAGAGTAGAAACAGACAGCAGTCTATCCATGTAAAGGCGGTGTAGTTTTCCAGTTAACATCCTCCAACAGTAATGAGCATAGCAATGCTATACCCTGAACAAGATTTTCTCTGTATACTTCAACAAAGGTATTTTATTTATCTTTTAAAAATGGCCAACACACTCCTCGATAATGCAGGACTCCAGAAAGAAGCAGTACTGATACCTTATCTATTGTTACTTTTGGTTTGCTGTCTAGATCAAGCCTATTTATAATAAGCCAATTAGTTTCACATACTCACCTGAGCCACATATGAATTATACTGAGCCAGTGAGCTGAGCTGATTGTAAAAGCGGAAGAGAAAGCAGAGACCAATCTACGTAACTACTTTTTGCCTGCTGCTATTTCAAATTGCAACTTGGCAGGAGAAAAGCTTTTAATTATTTTTTTCTATTAAAAATGTTGAAGGAACATACAAGGAGAGAAATCAGGAGACCTGGTGATATCTGCTTAATAAAAAGGCATTGTGATGGCCTGTTTAAAACAGTGTAGAGGAGGTTGGGGTTATATTGACAACTAATCTGAATATCTGAGGCAGAAAAAAGAATCACATGTGTACTTGAATTATCCAGGTTATCTGACCACATCATCAGACAAGTATCGATCAAGGCAACTCTGGCTGCTTTGGTTTTAACACAGCTGTGGAACCCATTAGAGGAATGGTACATGAAAACAAAATATCTGAACAAGTCTGACTAGGTGATTTTTTTTTCTTTACTTTTTATTTTTAATCTTTATAAGAGCTTTATTGAAGTATAATTGATATATGAAAACATGCACATATTTAACATATACAATTTGATGAGTTTGGGCATATGCATAGGTGGTCTTTCAGTGATGACTTTAGGTTTTGCCATCTTCAGGTGGCAGACCTGTTAAGAACAGAGGCTCCAAAAAGAGACTGGGCCCGAATGTGGTCGGTCCCAGGCCCAGTCCCTACTGTAAAACCACCACATGCTTTGTTGCTTTGTTTTCTTCCTGGGATTGTTATGAGAATTAAACAAAATAAAACATGTAAGGCAATGAGAACAGTACCTGAGGCTGGAATAGTTTAATAAATATTATCAGTTATTTTTTTAATATCACAAATGGATAGAATCATCATAATAAAGACATCATCTTGAGGGTCAAACTTTAAAGTAGACCAGGTTTATATCTAAGAGGTTTCATTCTGTTATTTATAACATGTACATTCTATTAGACACTTCTGTATAAGGTCTGCACATACTAGTATTTCTGTCTGTTCATATCTTGTTAACCTGTAAGATTACAACAAACTTGAGGCCAGAGATAACCTCTTCCTCAGATGCTCAGAAACTGCAGTATAGTATATTAAGTAATATAGCATTAGTATTTTAATTTCATTCAAGAGTTGTGACATTGGACAGCTTTTTGTGTTTAAGAAAATCTAGTAGAAGAATAGTACCAAAAAAAAAAAACTAGCATCTGATTGCTTTCAAGTACATCAGGATGAGACCCTTTAGTGATCAACTGCAATTCGACCTTATCAATCTTTATTTCACAATGAAAAAATACATTTACTCAGTTTAGATTTCCCTTGCCTTTTACTTAAAGAAAAATCAGCCTCTGTGATTCAGAACAGTCTGTTTCAAAAGAAAATGTCGAGTGGAGGTATACCATAATGTACTTATTAAATAACCAGATGTTCTATAGAGAGGTGCTACAGAAACCAGGAAAATGAATACTTATTGCATAGGAAATAAACTCAATTTTATTCCAGTGTTTATAAATGAATTAAGGGAAGATTTTTCTAAATTATATTTATGAGGAGAGGAGATATATATAAGTGATGCCTAAAATTGTTATTAAAATATAGCAGTGAAAACCAAATCATATTAATGAGGCTTGAATCATTGGTAATGTACTCAACCATTCATGCATTCTACATGTGACTTTTACACTGTTATTTAGCAACTAGAGGCCCGGTGCATGAAAATTCATGCACTGGAGGGGGGCATTCCCTCAGCCCAGCCTGCCCCTCTCACAGTCCGGGAGCCCTCAGTGATGGGAGGGGACGCAGTGATCAGGAAAAGGAGATGCCCCATCACACCTCTGCTGCTGCCACTGCCGGCAGCGCAAGTCTTGGCCGGCCCTGGTTACCTGAGCCTCAGGCGGCTCTAGGCAGCTGGGCAGCCGCCATCCGAGGCTTGCCTGCGCCTCAGGGCAGCCCTGGGTGGCTGGGGGGCTGAGAGGACTGGGGGTCTCCGAAGGAAGGTGCATGGAGTGGCCTGAGGGGACTGGGTGCCACCATCTTGTGGCTGTGGGCACCACCATCTTTGAGGGTGGGGCAATCAATTAGCATATTTCCTCCTTATTGGCTGTGGGCACCGTCATTTTTGCAATGGAGTGAGGGCCAATTAGCATATTCCCTCTTTATTAGATAGGATGGTTATTTTCCACCTTGGAAATAATCTTTCCCTGAAAATTTGAACTGTTTTTGCTTAATAAGTGCAGTTCTTAATGGAATACGAAATCCCATATGGCCTCTTTATATCTAAGTGTCACTCTGCCCACCAGCAATATTGATAACAACAGAAAAAAACCTCTCTATAGCTCAAGAAATTGTATTTAGCTTGCAGAAGAGAAACATGGATGTTATTTTCTTTTGTGATAAAAAATTAAAGACATGAAGACTCTATTCTTCAAAATGATTGATAGGACATACAAACTAATATTTATAATTTTTTTCAGCAGAGAAAATACTCTATAACCCACTGAAATGCAAGGAGTTAGATAAAATTTAAGGAGAAGCTGGTGTGAAATACACTTTGTGTTTCATCTGTAACATATGCCTAAACTCACCTGTTTCTGCAACCTGACAAGCTTCACCCTGAGAGTACTGCATGGCTTGGCTTTTGCTTTTGTGTGTGTGCTTCCTGTCACTCAAGCCCATTTCAAAGCATCTACTCAACAGAGACTTCCACTTCCTGGATGGTTCCAGTTAGAGTTCTAAGTACTTAAATAAGCCAACCATGGTTATTGTGGGGAGATCAGTGACATGTTCAAATTATGTAGGAAGAGAGGCAAAGCGAAGATTACATGGAAGAGTGAGCCTGGTGGCATGTCTGCCATGGATTTTGAACCTTTGTTCAGTTCTACCAACAAGCTCTCTCTTCCTGGCTTAGGAACACTCCCATACTTTTCCTTCTCTGACTCTTTATTCCTTGGCCTATTCTTTACTCCCTTCCTAAAAGCACATAGTAATCCAGCTGTTAATACTCTCTTCCCTTTCCTAGCCAATGTTTTAGTCAGTTTCAGCCGTTACAACAAAATGCCATGGACCAGGGAGCTTATAAACAATGGAAATTTATTCCTCAAGGTTCTGGAGGCTGGGAAATCCAAGATCAAGGTGCCAACATAGTCTTCTGGTGAGAAGCATCTCTCTGTGTCCTCACCTAGTGGAAAGGTAGGGATCTCTCTGGAGCCTCTGAGGTATTAATCCCATTCAGAAAGTTTCCACCCTCATGACTTAACCATCCGAATGCCCCACATCCTAATACCATCCTCTTAGAGGTTAGGATTTCAACATGTGAATGGGGGGAAGGGGACACAAACATTCAGACCATAGCAGCCAAATCATAAATAAGTACAATAGAGCTCACCCAGTAAGCTAAGGAATGGCTTACAGTGTTGGGGACATCCTAAGGAAGAAGGAAGGAATAGAACCACTTGAGAAGCACTAGAATAATTTACAAAATGAAATAAGAATACTCTGTCCATACTTAGATGACATAAATAACATTTATATGGGCCCATTCTGTCACTATTATAGTGTGGTATTTACCTTGGACAAAACTATGGTATCTCCACTTCAGTTGCAGCTATGAAATACATCCAAGTCATCTATTTACTTTAAAAGGCTAATGAGAAATTATTAATCAATAATACTTTCAGATATTCAAAAGAACGTTTATTTTGATCTATTAAAAATCTCAAAGATAGATGTAATATGAAGGCATGTCACATATATTAAGTTGGGTTTGTGGAATAAATATTCATTTTCTTTTTCATTTGATGTTCTATTTTTACTATACTAGTATTTATATTTCTGCACCTTATTTAAAATATTTCAAATAATTTTGGAAGGAGATTAGTATCAATTAAAATAAGATATAATTCTTAAAGGCAAATTATCAATGAGGCAGACCCATATAGTATCACTGTTGTAATTATAGTGATATTATGGGATCTACTGGCCTAAAAGGATTTGGGTTTTGTTATCTTGCCAGAAAAAAAGCAAGTTGAGAAACTATTAACCTTTGCAATATTTTTTTCAAGTTTTCCATGTGCTGCCAAGAGAACATATCCAGACAGAGCAGAAAATTCATTAGACTTGAGTGTTCCAAATATCTGTATCAAGGACAAGGACAGAACTGCTGTACTAGAAAAAGGACTGGTACACTAGGGCACAATAACTTCAATTTTTCTTCATCTGAGTCTAGTGACCCATCCCATGAAAATGCCAACACTGCACTATTTCATCCAGATGAACTGGGGTTATGGCATCAAGATAAACACTATTTGCCCAGAAATCCCAATGCCCAGCACAGCAAGGCTATATTCATGATAATCCTCAGAATCTCACTCAGTAGGGTCAAAAGTGGCATCCAGTTGGGATGACATTTGCAGAATTTTTGGCCAAAGGCTTTGTGCCTCCCAAAGGCAAAAGCTTAGAATCAATGTTACTGGTAGGCTTATATTAAGGTACACGTTAGTAGTCAGATACCATTATTCTTGATTGATGAGCTGAATGTCAACTATAATTCTGATGCCTTGAAGTACCAATTTAGCTGTGTAATATTTTCAGATATACTCATGAAAACCTGTTTAATTATTTTGGAAGATACACATTCCCCCACTTTTATAAGTACTAGATTTCTTTCCCATCTGTAGAAGCTAGATTCTGTTGGTTTCATTCCACTTTTGCCTCAATTCATCATCTCCTCCTCTTCAATCTCTCTCCTCTTTTTCTTTTTGTTGAACTTTATTTCTCAATTAAATTTGAAATTCAATATTACTTTGTATTAGTTCCAGGTGTACATCATAGTGGTTAGAAAATCATATACTTTATATCTCCTCCCTTGTGTTTTGTGACATGATTTTATCTTGATTTTCTTCCTGCCTCTCTCTTTCTTAGACCCCTTCACAGCAATCTCTAGTATGTGTTTTTATATCCTGTGCCCTGTTCTCTTCTATCTCTATCCTGGATCTAATTTCATGCTGATGAGTCCTAAATCTACACCACTACCTCACGTCTTTTTTTCTTGAGTCTCAGTCCTGCATATTCTACTAACTACTTAACAAATCTATTTGAATATTGCATGGACAGCTCAATCCAAATATGCCCCAAACTAAACTCATCATCGAACCTGTTCCTGGTTCCTAGTTTCAAGGAACTGCACCACCTGATTTCCAAAGATACAAGACTTGAAAGTGAAAGCAAACTTTACAACCTTCCCTTTCAAATATAGTTGATTCTATGTCCTCAGAATCTCTTGGATCCATTCTTTCTTCAGTATCACCACTGCTTCTGCCTTGGATCAGGTTCAGATCCTTCCCACAGGGTGCCTGGAACAGCCTCCTAGCAGGATGTTCCTGATCCTGGTATCCAACTCCAAATTTCCATTCCCAAACTCCCACCAACAGAGTCTTTCTAAAATACAAATCCAATCATGTAATTTCCAGCTTCAAGCACTTCAATGGCTCCTATTAACTCTGTGATGATGATGATGATGATGATGATGATGATGATGATGATGTGTGTGTGTGTGTGTGTGTGTGTGTGTGTATACATGTGCATTTGTGTATCTGAGAGAGATAGAAAGAGGAAGAGCCCTAGCTGATGTGTTCAGCGGTTAGAGTGTCGGCACACACACTGAAAGGTCAAGGGTTTGATTCCTGGTCAAGGGCACATGTCTAAGTTATGGGTTCAATACCCAGCTGGGTTAGAAGCTCATGGGGGAGGCAACCAATCAATGTGTCTCTCTCACATCAATGTTTTTCTCTCTCTCCTACTCCCTCCCTCCCTTCCAGTCTCTATAAAACATCAATGGGAAAAATATCCTCAGGTGAGGATTAACAAAGGAAAAAAAAAAAGAGGAAGAGAAGGAGATAGAGAAGGAGAAAGAGACAATGTTAGGCTTTGGTGTCAAATTCTTTTGGTTCAAATCCATACTCAACCATGTGACGTCAATGGGATCAGTAAACTCTCTCTAACCTGGATCTTCTCATGTAAGAAATGGGAATAGGAGCTCTATCTAATTCCTTGGGGAATCATGAGGACAAATTGAGATAAAGCATTCAAAGAACGTAACCTAGTGCCTGGCATATAATTAGTATTTGATCAATTATAGTTATTGTTCTTGACAAAGTCCAAACTCCTCAGTGTTAGGTGCAGACCCTCCCCTCACCCAGTCTGTACTTACTACTTCCCAGCACATCTTTGGCCAAACCTTTCACAGGTTCTGCCATGTCAAACTAAAGTACTGTGACTTCTTACACCTCCTGCTGTTAATAAGCTGCTGCTCTGTCTGAAGTGCTCTGCCCTGGCCAACTCCTATTCACCCTTCAAGGCTCTGGTCAGGCATTTCCTGCTCTGGACCACTTTCCCTTAACCACACCTGCATCTGGATCCCAAGCCTGTGCTGCATATTTAATAATCATTCCAATCAAAATAATCATTTCCAGTCCAAGAAAGCGGACCCAGTACCCACTTTCTCAGTCCGAAGCCAATTGAGACTAAATTGATGTCTGAGAATGCAGACCTTGCTGTCCAGCTAATAGTGGGCTAGGAATTGCTGTGACAGGTGTGTTTCCAAGATTCATGGGTTTATGTGGAAGGAGGCTCTAATCCTGCTGTTAAGGGTCTGAGCTAGCTCTCAAGAAGAAATGGAATATCTAGAATCTTCTGAGTATACTAAATTTCACATACATTAATTCATTGTCCAAAATACAGATACTCAAGAATAAAAGTGAGTGCTATGAATAACCACCATGGGTCATAGGCATAAATTAGGACTGTCCAGGACAAATGGGATATAAAATCACCCCACATAGAGTTATCCTGTAATGAATGTGTTTGCCTCCCATGTTATAGATTAAAGTGACCACCTGTAGCATAGAGCACAGTTCTTGACACAGCTTAGTAGGTGCAAAGTAAATGTTTGCTGATGCCTGGAGTTCATGACTTTTAGTGGACAGAAGACAGTCAGGAAACTACTGGGCCTGAGGGTCTCAGACCAAGGAGAGCTTATCTTATGTGTCAGGGTATCAGGAACATAAAGCGGTGGGCAGAATGAGGAAAGAGAAATGAGCCTCCTAAACAGACAATGAGTTAGATATTCCTCTGTGGTTCTGTTGGTTTGTCTGTTTAGTTCTCAGCCCACATCACCTGTAAAGTGTGAAGGGGACATGGGAAAGTAGGGTGCACAATGTGATGGGGACAGGGGAGAGTGGGGTGCTGACCTTCACTCCCTTTTTGACCAAGGCCTGTCAGCAAAGCTTTCATTTTCTAGACTCTAGCAGGCCCCATCACGTGGCCAGACTTCCCTATCTCCGTAGCACAGACAGGAGCAACTGTGACCCATGGCATCCAGCAAAATGAATAGCTTTCTCTTTTCTAGCTCCAGAGAACAGAGAATATGCTGCCCACATAGAGAGAGGTAACCATGCCCTCAGAACACGGTCATCTGAACCATACAGTTGAAGTGATAACAGAGTAATGACGTCTGAAACACAATGAAGGATAACCAGTACTTAATAGGAATTGGTGCTCATACAGAACTTGGGGTAGAACCTTTTCTTCCACATTCTCTCTGTGTATTTAATCCCTCACAGCGCGTTTGGCAAATGTCATATTACAAAGACCAGAAAGGGTCATTCGGGCTCTTTGTTGTTTTATCAGAACATAACAATGAACAGAATGAGCCACAGGCAGTTTTCTGTTCTATTTATAGCGCAAACGGAATATTTAGAAGCTAGTGGTGACCCTGTGACTACAATTTACCATCCCTGAAAGGGTGTATGAATAGATAAATGATTCAAATCTGGGAAATTCCATAGCAACACTACACAAGACACAGGCTCTTAGAGCTAATACTGCCCAACTGAAGTGGAAAAGCCACCCCGCCCTCCATTACCCCACATCCTACCTCCCACCCCCATCCCCACCCCTGGCAGGTCAAAGCACTTGGAAGATCCTTTTTTAAAAAATAAAATATATATATATATATAATTTATTGATTTTTTACAGAGAGGAAGGGAGAGGAACAGAGTGTTAGAAACATCAATGAGAGAGAAACATTGATCAGCTGCCTCCTGCATACCTCCTACTGGGGATGTGCCTGCAACCAAGGTACATGTCCTTGACTGGAATCGAACCCTGGACCCTTCAGTCTGCAGGCCGACGCTCCATCCACTGAGCCAAACCTGTTAGGGCTGGAAGATCCTTTTGACACTTCATCTTCTCAGCATCTTTGTGAGCTAGGGAGAAGAAAAGATTATAACATTTAGGGAGGTTTTAAAAAAGATATGGATATATTAAAAATCTCCTAAGAAGAGAGAATCTAGGCAGACATGTTAATTCCCCTGACTTTTTATAACAGAAAACCTGTTTTTAAAATGCATATTATTTCAGAACCATGCATCAGAGGGTCTTTGGTAGCTCTTCACATTCTAATGTGAGTTCACCCCACTGTTTCACTGATGAATATAAAAAGAACACCAACCTGAGAATCAGGCAGCCTGCATTAGGTCCTGTCTCAGATATTTCTGTCTGAAGCACCTAATGCTGGGAACTCACAGGCACCGTTTCTTCATGGGTCCAGTTCCTACATGAGGACAACACTGTATATCATCACTAATCAAAGCATCAGGTGAAATCAATATATAGACTTGACCATCCATGGAGCATTACACAGAGCTAAATTCCGTAGTTTTTTTTTTTTATTCTGTGACCTGAAGACACTGAACAGTGAACTTGAGAAACACACTCTTCCTTCTAAAGTTTATTCTGGCCACCAAGTCAACAATAAATATAATTTTTAAAAAATTAAAAACAATGAAACACCATTAAAAAATAAGTTAAGGAAAAATAAATACATTAGATTATTTTTTAATTGGTTTCAGTTATGAGGAGAGAAGAATACTCCTCTAGTGCAAGTAATTTCTAGCCACAAGTTTAAAGTATAAAATATTTAAGAATTTAATATAATAAATATAAATTGGTGCTTCCTATTATAAATCCCTAAACTAAACAGCAAGGAAACTGATTTAGGTGGAGTTTCCTAGAAGCAGAGCTTGAGACAGGGACTTGGGTGCATTTTGTTCTTCTTGGAGGAGTTGCTTCAGGAAAGACCTACAAGGCAGCAGGGGAAACGGATAGGGAAGGAGGAGCCAATGAGGGTACAGCCTGATCCCAAAGAGTCTGGAGCATAAATCACACATGCAGCTGACCCTCCATGAGATAAGGGGGTTGGGCTCTTTCACCCCTATATCAGCCTATCAATGGCCATCCCTGAGGGCAGCCTAGGGAAGTGGGTGTTGCCTCTCAGGCCTATCAGCACAAGGCAGCTGCCTTCAGCCAAAGCTAATTCTGCAGAGAAGCTGGAGCTGTTTCAGAGCACTTGCAGGGCTGGAGAATGTGTGGTCCAGCGGAAAGAGGGGATCCACTGGGACACAAGCAGCTTCTAAGACTGATTCCATGTGGACTGTTTCATTACAACTGCAGAGATCACTGAGGAGCTAACTTGGAAATACCTACTCTGCATTTTTCAAAATCTTTACTGTTTGCCATTCATATTCCAAATCCAAAACTACTACATTATAAACTCCACTTACGAAGAGAACCCACCTTGGTTATCTTTTAATTTCCATCATGATTTTATCTTGATTTTATCTTGTGGTACGTCATGAATTTAGTGTTTCCTAAGTGAATGAAATGGAAAGGAGTAGAGTGGCATGACATAGAATAGAATCAAATCCTCTAAAATGAACTGGAGTTCTTGGAAGGATGTGAGGCTAGATATTCATCCCATCACAGAAAACATGCTACATGTAACTACAACTGATGTCAAGAACTCTACTGTGATTGAATACGCACCTGCTATGAGAAGCACATATAATGCTTTGAATCATCTTGAATCGATTTATGTATTTATGCCCAAACATAAAGAAGAATGTGAGCATTTCAGTGAAAAATAAAAAGAACTGAAACAAATGGCCAGAGCTTAGGACAAAATCCCACTGGCTTAAGGCATCACTGAAGGGTTGCTCAGGGAATAAGGAAAGACCCACGCTGTGTGTGAGGAAGGAAGTAATGTTAGTCCAAACCAGGCTGTTGGTGAGTGTCAAGGACAGATCAGCTATGCCAACTTTGATCAATCTGGTGATGGTTACTACCTTAAAATGAATAAAAGTCATCTATGAAAAGCACTCCCCTGAAAAGTAATATGACATTACAGATTTCTACAAATTCTGCTTTTGAAGTTAAGTTGAAATAAAACAACTTTATTTCACATGAGCTAGTTCTCTGAGCTCTGTGAAAATGTTACCGATCCTCCTATCCCCACAAACTGTTAGCCTGTAGCAATAGTCAATATTGAGTGCTTATTGTATAACTAACACATTCTGGGTGTTTTACATGAACAAACACTCATTCTCTAAACATAGCTGCTATCTATTACTATCAGCCCAATTTTACAGATAAGGAAAGTGAATCACATTTAGTAAGTAACTTGCCCAAGGTAAGTTACATAGGAAAAACTTGAGCCCATGCAACCTGGCTCCCAAATCTATGCTCTTAACCATTATTCTACACTTAATTCTTACCATTCAGTCTAAACAGAGTTCAAACAAATGTCTAACGTTATCCAAGTGTCCATTATATGTGAGCAAAGACCCTGTTATGTGTGTCTGTTTTTGTGCTAGCTAACACCCATTGACCATCTTCTGGCAACCAGGCTGTGCTTGCTGTCTAGGAACAAAGTCCTCCTCCATTCTCATTTTGTATGGTTCCATGAAGCTGATGCTACACTCCGCTTTAGCTATGGATATAGTTACCAATATATTCACAGCATTTTAGTCATCCCTCATAGACTCTGGACAGGCTCATCCAGGTGGACAATATTAGACAGATGGACCACTCATGAAGCAGAGTGACTTATTCATACCTTCTTCTTTTACTTTCTTTTTAAAAATATTTTTATTGATTTAAGAGGAGAAGGGAGAGGGAGAGAGAGATTGAAACATCAATGATGAGAAAGAATCATTGATCAGCTGCCTCCTGCACGACCCCTACTGGGGATGGAGCCCGCAACCTGGGCATGTGCCCGACCCGACCCATGACTGCCAGCTGGGCTTCTTTTACTTTCTAATTGCCTCCCTCTATTCCCTCAGTCCATTCACCCTGGTGCTTGCTCTGAATTATGCAGGTCTAAGTGATCTTCTCTGTCATTATAATCAGTTGTCTAAAATGACAGAAATCCCAATGTCCCCCTATCCCTCCCTTTAGGAACCACAGGTAAATTTAAGGAACATAAAAAACCCTAGCAATCAAAGAGAGTCCCTACTTTTGGACCAATATCTATATTGTCCCATGTCTGCCATAATTATACATTTTTCATTACAGAAGGAGTTAAAACTTTATAGTATTTTTATTATATCAGAGCAAAGAAGCCATTTCTTCTGTATTTTATAGCACCAGACTCTTTGGGGTAATATCCTTTCATTTGGCCCTGGGCCTATGGGCACTCACTCTTTGGTCCTTTTTATGAGGATAGTTTTATAGGCAGTTGTTTGATTCAAAATGAAAAGTTTGTTCCCCTAAAGTTTAGCTGTAACAGAACAGGTCACAGAAAAGTATGAGATACAGAATAAATCAAGCCCTGTCAGTTGTGAAGATAATTAAACAGTTTGGACCAGCCAATGACAAAAATATCTCGTTTATTGATGATAAATCTTTAACCTGATTATTGGCACATGATAAATTAATCTTAGGGTTAATAGATAAATGTGGCCAAAATTAAGACAAGAAAACATGTACTTATTCAGAGAGGATCAAGGAATAATTCCATGTAAACAAGTATGGTATTCTATGGGCCCATAAAAACAAATTATAAAAGCCACAAGAACAATTAGGGTATAGTTCCATCTTGGCATTAAATTTGAATGAAATTTGAAAAATTTCAAACAATTTTTTGTTCAGGTTCACAGTGTTTCCTTTACTGGATCACAGATTTAAATAAAAAAAAAAAAAGTGGGGGAAGAGGCACCTTTGCCTCTCTTCATCGAATTTCTCTCAACATACCCTCATTCCTTCCTGTGCCATAATCACAACCAGGCCTTCTCAAACATATCCACTCAGCCCTCTGACTCCCAGCTTTTGTCCCTTCCTCTGGAGACGATGGCCTTCATCTGATTTCCCCAGGTTCCTGAACATTTCAACTGGCCTGTCAGTAAGTTGAACATGTAATTACCTGGTTCAAGAAATTCCACTGTGAGTGATGGGCATGCCCTGACAGGAACAGATCTAGACATCTTGGAGGTTGTCATCCTATGTGTCTCCCTCAGTCTTCCCAAGCAGGATACAAACCCAGCACTAACATTCTGTAGACATGGTTATGCTGATCCACCTTCCATACTTTTCCCACATTTTACCAGTGAGGGACATGTCATAGGCTTTTCAGACGTTCCTACGGCCTTCACATTCATAGTCTCTAGCTCAACAGAGGGAACAGTAGGATCTATCGTCTGCCTCTAGTGTGTGGGGTGTGTGTGTGTGTGTGTGTGTGTGTGTGTGTGTGTGTGTGTGTGTTTGTCTGTGTGTGTGTCTTTGATGTTGTGCATGTAAAACTTAGGAAGTGGTGCTCAAAATTGTACCTCCAAGCAAGGGAGACAATTGTGTCTGAATGGCTAGTTAGGAGCAGATGATAAATTTCAGTATTTTCTAAACAAAAGGATATAGAGATAGTCTGTAATTTGTTTCTGCCATCCCAACACTGATTTCTGTCAATAGTAGAAAGTTAAGTAGAGTGTTGATTGCATGTATCCTCCATGCTAATTTGCAGAATAAAAGTAGGAAGTAATTATGTGATAGTGGGAAAAAAGTACTGTTATCCTTCAGATTATGTTTAGGATAAGAATATGACTAATCCCGGCTGGCGTGGCTCAGTGGTTGAGTGTCGACCTATGAACCAGGAAGTCACCGTTCAGTTCCCAGTCAGGACACATGCCCAGGTTGTGGGCTCGATCCCCAGTGTGGGGTGTGCAGGAGGAGGACGATCAATGGTTCTCTCTCATCATTGATGTTTCTATCTCTCTATTCCTCTCCCTTCCTATCTGAAATCAATAAAAATATTTTTAAAAAGAATATAACTGAAAATAGTATCCTATATTTCTGATTTTTAATGAATTTTGCTTAACCTTTCCCTCAATTAGTACAAATTGGTAAGAATTTATTCTAACTGCTGTCTGTTCATCTCAATTATTTAAAGCATTATCTACTTTAAAAGTAATTTCTAAGTAAGTGCTTGAACCTCACTATAAATATCTCCTCCCTTAAAAGGCAAGGATAGACTACAATGTAGTGACTCCTTAAAGAAAGAAAAATGTAAAAATATCCATCTAAGTAAATCATCCTTCAAAAATAATAACACATTATTAGCCTCAGGAGTAGTTGCTTACTCTTTGAAATAGAGTAAGAAACACTTTTAGAAGTCATTTTTCCAGGTTGCTTTCAGGGTCTTTGAGTCAAAAAATGATATCTCACTTCTTTGTAGTCGGATCTTAATTCTGAACCAAAACTGTAATGTTAACTTGATCTTTTATGTTTCGGCTAACCTGTATATCCTCTGTATCTGATAATTGGATTTTTGCCCATCCCCCCTTCACTCACCGCATCACTAAATCCTGCCAATTTTACCTCTTACATGTTTATTCCATCCATCACTGTTTCTAGAGCAATAGCAAAAGTATGTCATCATCTCTCATCTAAATAGCTGTAACCCCCAAATGAGTTTCCACTTCAGTATTGTCACCCTCAAACTTACTCTCTACACTGTCTTCAGAGTGTTATACCAAAAATATGTATGAAACCTGAATACATTACTGTCCTGGTTAAAATTCCTTGGTGGTACCCAGTCACTTACTGAGATTATTAACCTGGGATTAGTAAACCTTCTTTGTTTAGCCTTCTGATAATATTTATCATTTCCCATGAATCTTTATGAGAATTATGAGTAGATTGCATTTATTTGGAGAAAGACCACATACAGCTTTCATCAGTTTCCATGTCCCAGTAAAGAATAAAACAAAGGTTATAATCAAATTCATATTCCATAATATGGTTCACAAGACCCTCAGCATTCTGACCTCTGCCACCTTCTCTAGCCTCACTCACCAAATCTCTTGGCTTTGTACTCAACTGTCCAGCTTTAACCAAAGTCTTGTATTTACACACACCATGTGCTCCAACCCCACTGGGAACACATCATGTTATTCATCTCTATGTGCTTTTGTCTATTCTGTTTCTTCTGCCTGAAATGTACTTCTTCCCTCTCTTGTCTAACCCCTGCCCATCCCACTGTCACACCCAAGTTAAGGTACATAGCCCTCTGGCGATACCATAGAGTGCTGTATACACTCAATCATTTCCCACATCACGTTGTTTTGATTCAATGTCTGTCTTCCCCACTAACCCTGAACACCACAGGGACAGAGAGGTTACTGTTCATTTTTGCATCTTGTATTCAGTATCTTGAACATAGGTTCTCAGTAATTGTTGCATCAAACTACAAAGGAGTGGACTATTTATTCCTAGACCATCTGCTAGGTAGCTGATGAAAGAAGTCCCTAGCAAATTTCAATACCTGTTATGGACTGAATGAATGTCTGTGTTCCCCCAAAATCCATATGTTGAAATCTTAACTCTCAACAAGATAGTATTAGGAGGTAGGGTCTTTGGGAGGTAATTGGGTCATGAGGAGGAAGCCCTGATGAATGGGATTAGTGCCCTTATGAGAGAGAGACTCCAGAGAGCTCTTCAGCCTTCTTTCTGCAATGTGAGGATGTAACGAGAGGTAGGCAGTCTGCAATCAAGAAGAGGGTCCTCACCAGAACCCAACAGGCTGGCACCTTGATCTCAGACTGGTCTGCCTCCAGTATTATGAGAGAGAACTTTCTACAGCACTTGTCTATAGTACTTAATTATATCAGCCTGAAATGACTAAGGCAACATCTTATAAAATCGATGCTACACAAGCCAATATAAATAAACATCTTCATTATCTAGAATTATGAAGGATTTAACCAATATATCCAGTAGTTATCTGAGCCCACAGTTCTGAGTGCCTTTATTCTTCCAGTTTTCAGAGAAAGAGTGATACACTAGAGAGTGTGTAATAGATGTGGCAACCCAGAAAGTTTTCCCATATCCCCTGCTTCTGGTAACAAACCCTGCTGCACTGACCACAGAGACGGGCTATAGTCCATCTCATGTTTTGTAAAAGGTAAATGCTTGATCCAAGCAAAGCCCATCAAATTTCTTTTCTGATATTGACATAAGAACATACCAAAAAAAAATCCTTTAGTATCCTAGGGTTGCCAGATAAAAGCAGAATGCTTGGTTAAATTCAGATAAACAACAAATAAATGTTGTAATGTAAGTATGTCCCAAATATTGCATGCTTACATCACTAAGTTTTGAAGCAGCTTGTTACACAGCAATAAATAATGTAGCATAGATTTGGTGCCAAGTATTCATTTATTCTTTGTTATTTTGAAAAAATTATTAATTTGAAACAAGGAGCATAAACTCTTTAAAGAACTATTTTAAATATCACCTAGGAAGTTAGGGAAGAGAGTATTTGTGAAGACCAAGGGCATTTCAAACTTGCATAAGCAAGAAAGAGTTCAAAGGACCTCCATGTGGTTTCTCTATGTGGCCTGGGCTCCCTCCTCCTCCAATAGCTGCAGTGTTGGCTGGATTCTCATGTGGCAGCTCAGAGCTCCAAGATCACATGTCCCAATGAATGAGATAGAAGGTATGTGGACTCTTACAAGCCACCTTGGGAGCCCATGGGACGTCAGTTTGCCATATTCCATGGGTCGGAGCAGGTATAGTCCCATCCAGATTCAAAGGCAGATCATAGACTCCACCTCTCAAATACAGAGAGGTCTAAGAATTTGTCGACATGTTTGAAAACTGCCGCAGAATGTGAGAGAGGCAGGGATAGACAGACACAGAGCACAGCGAGGGTGTTCTTTTTCTCTCCTGCAAGATACAGTTATATGACTTCTTTGTGGGTAGGCTTGACCTGGAGGAGAAAATGAGATAATGCTTTTATCTGGATTTTTTTGTTTATAAATTACGGTTATAGCCTTTTTTCTTAACATCTCTTTTCCTTAGTCCCTGTTTTCTTTTAAAGGAATTAAAGTCATTAAGCAGGGGCTAGATGTACAGTGTGAATTTATTAAAAGGTAAAGGTTTGATAAGAGGTATTAAAAAAATCCATGCCAATTCTAGACTGATATAAATACTAGGAAATGAGACCCAAATTGCCTTTGAGTTGCAATCAGTGCCCCAAAGAAAAGGCATATTTTGCATTCCTTCCTAAGACGAAGGGGCAATGTTTTCACAAGAAGGTGTCACATGTTTATTAAATAAATGAAGCATAAAACAAGCTTGCCTGCAGCTTCATCCAGGCTTGGATTTGAATAGCTAGCATTTATCCCTTGAATGAAAGGTTATATTTGTATCCAAGAAGAAAGGCTCCCCACTCTGCCCTTGGGATTTTTAGCTCTGCACAGTCCCCATTGCTGAGGAAATAAGGGGTTGACTCTGCCATTTCACAGTACCACTGTGTTCCTTTGGATGTTGGTGTTGATGGGAGTGATAAGAGCCTGGAGGAGCAAGGGCGAGAGCAGTGAGGGAGAGTCCCTCCAGGGATGAGTGGCAGAGTGTAAGGGAAGGTGGAACCTGAGAGACTGGGACAGATAGGAGATGAGGAGCTTAGGGACGTGCACTCATCCACATTGTGGAAAGATCTCAGGGTACATCGGTGTCAAAATATGGATTTTAGGAGGGGGTGAAAGTCATGTTGGCATATAAATAACAGAAAACAGGAGGGCTTTGGGGTCTCCTGATAATGTTATAAAATCTGACCTGTATTTTATGTAGGAGGAGCAAAGTGCCTTTGCTGGGCTCAAACTGGGATTCAGAGACTGGCTGTACTGGTGGGCTGGCCAACTAATAGACATAGGGCTGACAGAACTTTTTTTAAGCTAAAGAAGGGTGGAAGATGTTTTAGTCTATACAGGCTGCTATAAAAAAAAAAAAATACCATAGACTGAGTGGCTTATAAACAACAGTTCTGGAGGCTGGAAGTCCAACCTGAAGGTGCCAGCCTGGTCAGGTTCTGGTAGAGGCCCCTTCTGGGTTTCAGACTGCCAGTTTCCTGCTGTGTCCTCACGTGGCGGAAGGGGCAAGGGGGATTTCTCAGGCCACCTTCATACGGGCACTTATCCCATTCATGAGGACTCTGTCCCCATGATCTATCTGATCACCTCCCATAGACCCCGGGTCCCAACACCATCACCTTAAAGGTTAGGTTTCAACATCGGAGTTTCGTGGGGAACACACTCAGACCACAGCAGGAGATGTTGGGGAACAGAGAGGAGAATAAATAAAAGCTCAAGGTAATGGATTAGCGTCTGCCCGCTGTCTGGCCTGAGAGACTGGTTGGCGGCCCCTGTGGAGAGCAAGGTTAATTTCAGAAGCAGAAAGAGTTGTGTTGGTGAAAGACTGAAATTCTAAGCATGAGCAGTGTGGCTTTGGAGCTCACCTGCAGGACAGGTTACATGGCACGAGGCCTAGGTCCCAGGGCAACCTTCCCCTGACAGGCTCCTTTAAGGGAAGCACCAGCAGACTAGGACTGGGGCTGGTGGAGCAGCTTTCTCATGGAGGGGGCTGGTGTCAGGCACAAGAGCCAAGAGACCTAATAGGCTGGAGCAGAAAAGCATACACAGACGAGCTCCCTAGGGCACTGTTGACGTCTCTAGGGACGCACGGAGAACTGAAAAATTCTAGTGGGCAGGCGGAGAGTGAAGGCAGATGGACCCAAAGTCGTTTTCAAAACCACTATAATCTGATTATTTGGTGTTGACATGACCTTCATTGTCCCTGCAGGCAGGGAGAGTGTGTGTACAGTGTCTAGATTGCAAGAGGAGAGGATACATAATTAAAACTATAATATGTGTAATATGAAGCCATGATTAAGATCTGTAGCCATTTAGAAATGAATAAACCCAATACGAATTGCAGGATGATTCTACTGAGGACATAATTTGGAATATAAAATGAAATCCAAAATGAAACTCAGAGCCAAGTTTCCGATCCCTCACACAGCTCCAAGAGAAAGATGGACAGGAAGTGACTTAAGAAAATAAGCTGTCACATTGATACTTTCTATGTCCCCAAAATTCCTTGGAAGAGATTTCACTGGGGGAGACCAGATATATTCTGCGTTTTGAGGATTGGGGTGCAGGTGTTCCCTATATGTTGTTAACATGCACCTACGTAAAGGGAATGATTGCACACAGGAGAATCCATCCATCCACTCACTGTAGGACTAAAGAAAGGTATTTTTGGAATAGTCAGTCTGTTCCTCATTCTTGGTTGGTCTTTTACTTGCACGCACATGTGCACACATACACACACACACACACACACACACACACACACACACACACATCATTTTAGACCCCAGAAGAGTCATCGAAGACACAACATGTTAGTCACATAACAGAAGACTAAGATTGAAGGAATATTTAGCACATTTTGTCCATTCTCCTCCTGTACCCCCTGAGCCAGTTGTTGATGTGCCTTTTGACACCCGGGGTTTTCTATTTCGTCTCATGTTAAATCAGTGCCAACCACTGAAGATACAAAGACAGTAGGGGCCTGAGAAACTTCAGAACCACCAGCTTAATTGGAACATCAAACCAAGGCCATCACATGATCTTTATGGCTGTTGTCTGGTTTAATGCCCCATATAATTTCTGCTGACATCCACAAGATTCCTTCCTCCATCAACTCTTTAGATGCGTTCACAGGGTGGTCTGCACTATGCTAAGTATGAAGTAAGCAGCAAAAAGCATATTCGATTTTATAAAACCTTTTAAATCATTACATAGTATTACATGTGTTTATGTTTGTGATTAAAAACAAAATTACAAATCCTGGCACAAAATAGTACAAAATGTGTGCTATAATTTATCATTTTGTTTTTCTCCTCATTGTATCCAAAAAGCTGAAGAGTCATAATCCTGCCACCTGCTTTTGGGTAACTAGTTGGCGTTGATTCCTTTTCTACCAGTTTTTTTCTAAACATTAACATTTGCATTTGTAAATCTAGAAAAATAGAAAGCTTTTTTTTCCTACGGAAAGGCTTTCACTTTTATCTGAGGAGCTCTGAAAAGCAGTTATGCATTGCAAAATATCCAGGGTACTAGTGGAGATAACTTGTTTAAAACGCCTAAAATAATAATTCTATGCCAGGCAGACCTTAAAAATTAGGAAACTCACCAAAATCCTGTCTCTATCAAGAATTCTTATCACTTAACAGTAGCATAATGAAATTGCTATAATATATCCTCTTTAAGAGCTTGGAATTCAAAATGCTATCTGTTATCAGCTGTCTATGTGTGTATAACAGACCACCCCAGAATTTAGTGGCCTGGAACAGCAAGCATTTTGCTGGCTCACAATTCTGAGCAGCAGAAATTTAGTCTAAGTTCCACTGACTGGTTCTTCCCCTGGGCTCACGTAAGTAGCAAAAACAACTGGGTTGGGTTGCCTGGGACTTTCTGGTTTTCACACTGGGAGTCCAGCCTCTAGGAAACCAGTCAGTCTCAAGCAAAACAAACAGTAGGTCAACCTACACCCGAGGTCACACAGGTGGCAGGAGTCATCTGGTGGCTCACCTGGAGCCAGAGGGTCTAAGTGGGCTACATATCTAGTAGTGGGTGCTGACTGAGAGCTGGGCCCTGTTCCTCCATCAGGCCAGCCCAGGCTCCTTCACATGGTAGCAGGCATCTAGCAGAAATAGGAGGGAGTGCAAGCCCCAAGGGCAAGGCCTCTGCTTACACCACAGTTGTCGAGATCAACTAAGCGATGTCGCATGGCTAAGGAAGTCAGGGTGGGAACGTACCACACCAGGGCACAGATACAAGAAGCCAGGAATCACAGGGACCATTATTGTTACAGTCTAGCACAAGGCCATATACTAGTTCCATTTAATATTTAGACTTAGCAGATCCTGATTTTGTTCTTTGTGCTATGTTGAGAGACCATCTTCTACTTGGTAAGTCAATGAACCCCTCATTCCTAGGATACAGTCCAAGTAAAGCAGAACGATCTCTGCTGCCACTTGCTCCTGTTTAAAATAAAAAATTTAAATTAAAAAACAAGTTTAGCAGTCTGGTGCAGCCTAGTGGGAAAAGTGTGAGGTGCAATGATCAGTGGTGCTAAGGCAGTGATTTTCAACCAGTGTGCCGCAAGAATTTTTAAAACATTCAATGTCTGATCATTTAGTCAGGGGCAGTGACCTCTTTTCCCCTTAGGTTGTCAAATTTAAAAAAACAATGACAATGGACAATACAACAATCATCCAGTGTAAATGAATCAGAATGATGCCTATTTTTTGTCAGATCGGCAAAAGCTATAATATATGTTTTGGTTTGCCACAGAATTTTAGTAATAAGTTTGTGTGTGCCGTGAGATGAAAATGTTTGAAGTACGCTGTGCTAAGGCATAGATCCCAGTCATGTGTGCAGTGGGACTTCTCAGACAGCAGAGAGTAGAGAGGAAGCTCAGTTTACTCCGCTCTGCTAGGCCTGGGTCGTGAGTGTTAAAACTCTCTATTTACACTGCTCTTTTCCATTTGTATGTTATTAGAGCCATTTCTTCTGTTAAGCATCCATAGCGCCAAGGTGGATGAGTCAGGAGAAAACTTAGCTTTTTATGATTGGAATTAAATTTTTCCTCTACTTTTACATCCTGGCTTTGAAAAGAGAACCCCTTTCTCTCAACTGGTCATCTACTTCATTCTTTGCCCTTGGGAGGACCACATCCTTGCATAACAAAGACTCACATTCCTCCCTCATCCCTCTAGTCCTCAGTATACAATAAAAAGTCAGGAAATTATACCAAAAAGAAAGGTGATTTTTTTTTTTTTACAACATAAATCATACAATTGAATTTATCTGAGTTATTTAGCCAGCCTTTTCCAAATTCTAATTATGTAATGATTGAATACTTAGAAGAACAAAATTGTTAGAAAAAAATATTGTTTTAATATGCACTATCATTTTAATCAATAATTGAATTCTAGTTGAAAATAATTATATTTTAGCTGAAATTGTTTGGAGTCATGGGCCAACTAAAAATTGCTAGTTACATAACTGAAAATTATGTAGTTCATCTCTGTGTTGATTGACTTGGGTTGATTGTGCCATTTTATTACTGATCAAATTCACATTGCAACCCACATGTCCAGGATTCTCTTGTGTACCACTAATATGAATGGAAATTGAGAGCCAAATTATTTTCTAAGAGGCCAAATTGAAGTTTCCTTTAGATTTCTAGACCAAAGTTTTAATTGTTAGTAAATTTTAAAAATAAATATTTTTATATATTTTTTCAATGTGATGTTTTTATTATTCCAACCTATAAAGAACACATAAACTGTATTAAATTTTTAAATAACAATTTTTATCATGCAAGAAACTAGGCAAAAATCTCCTGGAGAAATTTTTTATTTTTTTTTAACTCCACCATCTTTTTTTTCATATATGGGGAAAAGAGTGAATATGTGAAATGGAGAGTATTAGGAAGATCAGCAATTCCTTATAATGTTGTGGGAATCATGGGATGAGGCTTCAAGCATTTAGACCTATATCCTGGGTTAGCAAAGACAACCAACTATATACCCTTTGAAAAATACATTTGCAAATGAGAACATGAAGAGTGTTTCAAAATAAAGAATGGTGCTAGTACACTTGTACATTATAGCCTCATGAATTAAAGTCGGAAAAGTTTAGACTATAAAAATTGATGTAGAAAAATAAACTAGTCTACCATAAATAAAGAGGAAAGCATATTTATTACCCAGTTCAATAGACTTAATATAAAATAGGGGGGAAAATGATTTCCATTAAGTATTAGGAAAGTTGTAGTTCTATGACCTGAAGAATAAAGAATCTTCCATAGGAACTTGCTTCATGGTTTCATTAATTTTAAAAGGCCTCCCAAGGATGACAGGCATTTTTTAATGGCAAAACTCAAAACTTGATTTGTGATATTATGAGTGATACTCATAAAGTACATTAATATATTGACAGTTTCATGGACACAGAGCCAATATTTAACATGTCTACAGTGTGTTAGCATTCCCAGGTTAAACCAGCAAGAATTTTGGGAAGGGGGGCCAGGAATATAAAGATAAATGAGAGAATGTGGGAAATGGGGCCAATGGGGAGAGTTTCAAGCAATTAATATTTTTAAAATAGAAAACAGAAAGCAGAAGAACATGCTGAAAATAATAAACTGCTCTTTTTCATTTACACTGAGGGGGAAATAATGTGACACATTTAACAGTTTTTACTCTTAATATATGAGAAATATAATCATTTTTCTTCTCTTCAGTGCAAAATTGCATAATAGTAAACTCATATTTGTATGGTGAGGTAGGAATTTCAATCCATAAACTCAGTTGTGCGTGATATTTCACAGCATTAAATTTTCTTCAGAGCCACGTAAACCCAACTTTGAGTTTTCTTCACCAAAGTAGTAGGAAATTCAGTCTGTCTTCTCATAGCAATTCCCTCTTCTCAGACAGGGCAATGGTTCTGGAATCTTACTTGGGCCAAATTATCAAAGTTGTCATCCTGATTGTAGTTGTCAGTTCACAGTGTTTGCCACCAAGACCCCTACTGCCCGAGCCACTTGGTGTGTTCAAATCTAGAAATTATGCCAATTTATACAAAATAAAGTTTGTCAAAATCAAGAGTCCCAGTGTGTGGGTATAGCCTCCCTACATGTTCCACACAGGAGGTCACTGATATCTCCAAGGGCCCCTCCACAGAGCAGGGTGAGGGACTCCATCACTCTAGCACTTGACAGCTTCTGATAGGGAGTCTACCTTTCCCTCTCTCCTCTCTCTGAGATATATCTTCAGGCTTCTTAGGCTCCCTTAAAAATAGGATTGCCTGGCTAGTGTTGCTCAGTGGTTGAGCATCACTGGTTCGATTCCCAGTCAGGGCACATGCCCAGGTTGTGTGGGCTGGATCCCCAGTGGGGAGGTTACATGCAGGAGACAGCCAATCAATGTTCTTCTCATTGATATTTCTATCTATCCCTCTCCCTCTCTCTCTGAAATAAATAAAAACATTTTAAAAAATAGAAGGAGCAGCTTCCATTAGTCTTTTAACAGTTTCTTCTCCAACTACAGAAATGACTGAGGCTGATGTCCTGGCTTGCTTTGTGATTGAAATGAGAATGGTGGTGACGATCAAAGGGAAAGAATGCATGGTGATTAGTTCACTAATAATTTATTGTGCTATACTGACAATGCCTATTACATATACCAGTGGAACTTTTAGCACCCACTCTGTGTGTGTGACACTGGGCACTTTGCATGCAAGACAGGCCTTCTTCCATTTCTTGTTACTATTCTTCTTCCCAACACAGGGCCTTGGTATACCATCTTCCTTAGCCTCAAATCCATCCCTCACTCCCCTTTCTTTCCATTTTTTAAAATCATTTACCCTAGCCCTAGCCAGTTTGGCCCAGTGGATAGAGTGTCAGCCTGCAAACTGAAGGGTCCTGGGTTCTATTTAGGTCAAGGGCACATGCCTGGGTTGTGGGCTCAATCCCCAGTAGGGGGCATGCAGGAGGCAGCCAATCAATGATTCTCTCTCATCATTGATGTTTCTCTCTCTCTCCCTCTCCCTTCCTCTCTGAAATCAATAAAAACATATTAAAGTAAATAAATAAAATGAACAAAATGTGTAATTGGAGTCTCTGAAGGATATGAAAAAAAAGTAGGGGCAGAAAGAATAATGGAAGAAATAATGGTCAAAATGAGTTTAAATTCCATGAAAACTATATCTACAGATCCAAGAAACTCAATTAATTTCAAGTAGAAAAAACTATACCAAGTCATGCCATAATAAAAATTCAATGATACAGAGATCTTTAACATAACCAGAGGAATAAAGGCTCATCTTACCTAATAATAGAGAAACATGTAAATTGACCGTACCTTCACTACGCCCACAGCCAATCAGAGTGAGTTGGGTTAATGCAAATTAACCCAACAAAGATGGAGGTTAATTTGCATATGCAGCGGGGCGGGCATCGCCATGGCCAGCTCCTGGGGGTTCGGGTCCATCTGGGCAAGGAAGGCCGGGGCCAGACACTGCCCACAACATACCAGTCCATCGGGCCAGGGAGGGTCAGGGGGATGGGCAGCACCAGAGGCCACCCAAGGGGTCCGGGTCCATCGCAGGCCACAGGAGGGGCAGCGGCCTCCCTAGCCATGCCTGCGGGGCCCTGGGAACATCGCAGCCCAGGGGAGGCATGGCTGGCGGCCTAGCCACTCCCGTGGGGCCCCGGGAAATCGCTGCCCAGGGAGGCGCGGCTGGGCCCTGGGAACATCGCAGGCATGGGGTTGCTGAGACCCAGACCCAGCCTCTGGCCACAGATTCACAGCTTTGTGGAGACCAAGGGCAGGGATCTGCCTCACTGCAGAGAGAGAGAGAGGTTCCGCAGTGGCCCCAAGACGTGGGTGGGCCAGGCCAGGGATCAAGGGGCATGGAAGGAAGCCCTGGGGGAGGGGCAAGGACCCACAGCTCTGAAGCGGGGTTGAGAGGCGGTGCCACCTCAGTGGAGGGGTGCCGCACTGCAGGGTACTGGACTGACTGACTTGATTCAGAGAAGCTCCCAGTGCTAACCTGCCTAGGCCTTGCCCAGGCGGCCTTCGCACTTCAGAGGCGGCGACTCCTGCTCCTGCCTTGACCCAAAAGCAAGCTCACACCTCCCTGCCCCATAGCAGAGCATGCCTTGGCGGTGAGTGTGAAGCCTTCCACCTGCTCTGGAGATGGGGTGGCGGGGGGGGGGGAGCAGTAAAGAATGGGGGCAGGGGACGGGGGAGAGGAAAGAATGTGGAGCGTCCACAATGAAGAGGTGCTTGAGAAAGAGGCTCGAAAGCCTGATGGGAAGGTTTGTTCTGTTTGCCCAGCCGCTGCCCCTTAGGAAGGGCAGAGAGCATGGCTCTGAGGGTTCCCTGTGCACTGAGTCAAGTTCCACAGCCAACTGGAATTGGCCTCAGTGTCCTGGTCTGTAAAATGGATTAAGCGTGTCCCAGTGCCTTCACTGAGCTTTGATGGCCAATTGAGATACTATATAAGGAAAGTTATGAAGAAGTGAGAAAGAAAAGGAAAGGTGAACAACTCAAAAGAAAGACTGGAAGGAACCTGTAAACCCATTGTCACTTAAATAGGGAATATAGTCAATAGTGTTGTAATGATGGTATGATGCCAGGTGGGTACTGGAAATATCAGGGGAACACTTTGTAAAGTATATGATTGTCTAACCACTATTCTGTAACTAATATAAAAACTGAAACCAATACAAAATAATATTGAATGTAAAGAAATGAAAATTGGAGTGAAATTTTTATAAATTTCAAAGTTTAAATAAAGGCTGTAAAGGAAGGGGGAGAATTAAAAAATAGTGTTTTTCATTTTACCACTTTATTGTCTTTTCAGTACATGAAAAAGACAGTTGTCTTTATATGGTGCTTTTATACTTTTCTAAGTCATTATCTCATTTTAAGTTAAGGGCAACTTAAAGACAAGATAATTATTCCCTTCACTATTCAAAGAAAGGAAATCTTGGTGTCTGGTCCCAATGATTCAATTGTCAAGCCCTTATTGTAAAGCAGGGTTAGTAAAATTTTCTGTGAAGGGTCATATCTATACTAATAAAAGCCTTGGGGGTGATCAGGCTAGCAGGGGAGAGTAGTTGGGGGCAATCAGGCAGGCAGAGGAGCAGTTAGGGGGCAATCAGGCAGGCAAGTGAGCATTTAGAAGCCAGTGTTCCCGGATTGTGAGAGTGATGTCCAACTTCAGGTTTCGGACATCACTCTCACAATGGGATCAGGCCTAAACCTGAAGTTGGACATCCTCCGAGGGGTCCCAGATTGGAGAGGGTGCAGGCTGGGCTGAGGGACACCCTCCACAGTGCACAAATTTCGTGCACTGGGCCTCTAGTTATGTACAGAAAAGAAAACAAAGGTAAAAATAACATTTTTCATGGGAAACAATACAAGTGAGAAGAAAGTGGGCAACATGTTTAGAGGACTGGAAAAAAATCTGTTAACTTAGCAATAGCCATCTATACTTTTTAAAGATATTTTAATGATGTTTTCAAATATGCAAAAGATAAAAGACCCCATTACCATTACACTCCCACTACAAGAAATGTTAGGAGAAGGAAAATAATTCCAGATGGAAATGTGGATCAAAACAAAAGAATTAAGAAATGAGAAATGGCCTGGCTGGCGTGGCTCAATGGTTGAACATTGACCTATGAACCAGGAGGTCATGGTTCAATTCCCAGTCAGGACACATGTCCCTGGGTTGCAGGCTCAATCCCCAGTGTGGGACATACAGGAGGCAGCCAATCAATGATTCTCTCTCATCATTGATATTTCTATCTCTCTCCCCCTCTCCCTACCTCTCTGAAATCAATAAAAACATATTAAAAGAAAACAACCCAAAGGTAGAGATTGTAAAAAAGCAAGATGCAAATATATGCTGCCTAGAAGAAAAACACTTTAAATATAAAGACACACTAATTTAAAAACTAAAGTAAAAAGATATAAAAACTTATAAATACTAGTGTTTAAATAATACAAACCCAAAGAAAATAGAAGTGGCTGCAGTAATATTAAGTCAAAATACAGACTGTCCCAAAAATGTATACACACTTTAACAGCTGATAGCTCAATTATGAAAATTAAGTCTGTTTTAATAAATACATTTCATTAAATGTATTCTAATAATTTTGTAATTATTCAGAGTGTGTTTATACATGTTTTGGGGATACCCTGTAGATGTCATAGCAAAGACTATTACCAGGGATGAGAAAAGTTTTTCATAATGATAATGAGGTCAACTCATCAAGAGCACATAAAAATCCTAAACTTTTATGCCTATTAACAGAACTATAAAATTTATGAAGCAAAAATACTGATAGAACAGAAAGAAGAAATAAACAAATCCAGAATCATAGCCATATGTTCAATCCTTCTCTCAATAATTGATGGAACAAGGAGACAGAAAATCAATAAGAATATAGAAGACTTGAACACTATCAACTAACTTTACCTAATAAATATTTATAGACCATCACTCAACAGCAACAGAATACACATTCTTTTCAAACACATGTGGAACATTTACCAAGATAGACCATATTCTGAGCCATTCCAAAATATATTGTAAAAGGATTCAAATTATACAAAGCATATTCTCTGACCATAGTGGAATTAAATGAGAATCAATAACAGAAAGATCTTAAACAAATCACCAAATATTTGGAAACTAAATTATATACTTATGTATAAAACATAGGTTTTAAAAAAGAAAGAGAAAAATTAGGAATTATTTTGAACATAATGAAAATTGGAATACTACTTATCATTTTTGTATGTGGAGGATTGTGATAAGCAGCACTTAAGGGAGATTTATAGTATTAAGTACCTATATTAGAAAAAAAGAAAAGTCTCTAATCAATAATCTTAGCTTCCAACTTAAGTAACTAGGAAAAAAAGCAAATTAAATAAAGTAGATGAATTAAAATAATAAAGACCAAATAGAAATCAATGAAATATAAAACAATAGGGAAAAATCCTTTAAATCAAATGCTAGTTCTTTAAACAGATCAACACAATTGATAAAAATCCATTAACAATAGGAAAAACAATAGGGAAAAATCCATTAAACCAAATGCTAGTTCTTTAAACAGATCAATACAATTGATAAAACTCTAGCCAGACTGATTATGAAGAAAAAAGAGAAATGACACAAATATGCTCAACAGCATGAATCATTATGGAAATGAAAAACAAAACCATAGAAAGATGCCATTATATTGCTGTTATAATACTAAACTTCAAAAGACTGTTTGTATCAACTATTGAAGAGAATATGGAACAACTGGAATTCTAACACTGCTGGCAGAAACATAAAAGATACGAACACTTTGGAAAACAGCTTGGCAATTTATTAAAAGGTTAAACGTATATGCTAGTCATTACACAAGAGAAATAAAAGAATATGTCCACACCAAGACTACACAAAATTCATAGCAGCTTTATTTGTAATAATCCAAAACTGGAAACAAGCCAAATGTTCATTAATAGGTGCATGGATAATCAAACTGGTCTATTCATGCAAACAGAATATTACTCAGCAATAAAAAAGTGAATGAACTATTAATACATACTACAACATCAATGACTCTCAATGATGTCAAATAT
Source organism: Eptesicus fuscus (assembly GCF_027574615.1). Taxonomy (NCBI): domain Eukaryota; kingdom Metazoa; phylum Chordata; class Mammalia; order Chiroptera; family Vespertilionidae; genus Eptesicus; species Eptesicus fuscus. The sequence goes on along the minus strand of NC_072478.1, from coordinate 36,771,581 downwards.
AAGAAGTCAGACCCCCCCCAAAAAAAGAGTACATAATGTATTACTTCATTTGTATAAAAATCTAGAAAATGCAAACTCATCTATAGTGACAAAAGGCAGATCAGTGGTTGCCTACAGGAAGGGAATGGACAAAGGGTGGAGGGTGGGATTACAATAAGGAAACTTTGGGAATGGTGAATTTGTCCTTTTTCTTGAATATGGTAGTGGATGCACAGGGATATACATACGTAAGTCAAAACTTACCAAATTGTACACTTTAAAATGTGTACTTTGTTGTATGTCAACTATGTCTTAACTATGGTATTTAAAAGATTAATGAACAAATATGAATAATACATAAATAAATCAAAGGCTTGTTTCTTACCTGTCATTCATACTAATCAATATAGGAAACACTGCCTGACTGGCATGGCTCAGTGGTTGAGCATTGACCTATGAACCAGGAGGTCATGGTTCGATTTCTGGTCTGGACACATGCCTGGGTTGTGGGCTCATGCAGTAGGCAGCTGATTAATGATTCTCTCTTATCATTTATGTTTCTATCTCTCTCTCCCTCTCCCTTCCTCCCTGAAATCAATAAAAATATATTTTTAAAAAGATTATGTTCTCTCTTTAAAATATATATATATATATATATATATATATATATATATATATATGAAACACTAATTTAGTTGGGCCTGGTAAAAATGATCCATTTGAATGTATTTTATTTTCTCTACAATTAGCCTAAAATATGCTACATTGTTTGTTTTTTATGAACTTACTAGAGGGCCCAGTGCCCAAAATTTGTGCACTGGAGGGGGGTTCCACCAGTGCACAATCAGGGCCGGGGAGGGACGCAGGAGGTTAGCCAGTTGTGGAGGGACTGCGGGAGGAATCCAGGGCATGTCTGGCCCGTCTCGCTCAGTCCCAATAGGCCAGACCCCAGCAGTAAGCTAACCTACTGGTCGGAGCGTCTACCCCTGGTGGTTAGTGTACATCATAGCAACGGGTTGACAGGTCGACTGAATGCCCTCTGGTGATCAATGTATGTCATAGCGAGCGGTTGAGCGACCTTAGCATAGCATTAGCATATTACGCTTTGATTGGTTGAATGACCGACCAGATGACCGGACTCTTAGCATATTAGGTTTTTATTATATAGGATTAAGAAAACAAGATATTGTATTTCTAACAAATTACTTACACTACAAAAATCACTATAATACTTTACCTTGCCCAATATCTATATTAATTCTATGATAATTCTAGTTTTGAGATTCATTTTTGTACAGTAAATTTTGATTCACTTTGGACTTCTATTTTGCATGATCAATCTATATATATATATATATATATATAAAGAGATAATATGCAAATTAGGCTGGGACGCCATAATGGGTCATGACCGGACAGGAGGAGGTTGCGCACGCAGGTGAGGCCCGGAGCAGAGACGGAGACAGAGACAGGGGGCCCTGCCCAAGCCAGCACAGTGGCTCTGGCAACTGGAGCGGACACAGGCAGAGGGGCCGAGGGGGCCTGGGGCTGGTCGAGCCACTGCACCAGCTCGGGCAGCCCCGGAGCGGACACAGGCAGGAAGGCAGGAGGGGCCTGGGGAGGAAGTCAGGCGCGGGTCCTGGCTGCCCACGGCGCCAATCAGGCCTGACTCCTGCGGTGGCCAGCACTGCGCAAGGCAGACGCAGGTCCCAGCCACCTACGGCACCGGTCCAGCCTGACTCCCATGGTGGCTCACCAGGGTGCCTCCTCACACAGCGGGAGGCAGGGCGCCTCTAGTATATTTATATGACTTAAGATCTTTCTATTTGTGGTTCGGATTGAGAATGCCTGATCACTTAGACCCAAACCCTACAAAGCAAAGGTTATACTGTAGTAATGGGTCCATTGGGAGCTGCACCCAATACATGTTACAGTCCAAATTTGTTCCAGCTACAGTTGTTATTCACCTCTAAAATTCAGTACATGGAAAACAGAACAAGATTAGGCTGCTGGAGACAGGGAACATTTGATTCTAGAATTTTTTTATAAATATAGTTTTATTGACTTCAGAAAGGAAAGGAGAAGGTTAGAGAAATAGAAACATCAATGAAGAGAGAGAATCATTGATTGGTTGCCTCCTGCACTCCCAACACTGGGGATGGAGCCCGCAACCCACGCATATGCCATGACCAGGAACTGAACAATGACCTCCTGGTTCATAGGAGGTCAATACCCAACCACTGAGCAACACAGTCTGGGTTAGGATTTTTATTTCAAACAAAATAAAAAACTGCATGAGATTCTTTATGTTATTTTTTTTTCATCCTGCTCGCTTCTCAGGAGAAAAATAAATCCCTCTTCCTGCCATGTAATCTTTCCATCCTCATACAGTCTACTACACATTAAAAAAAATAGACTCTTAATTGAAGTAGTCTAAGTACCATCTCAACATGCAAAGTCATTGACATATATAATGCACTTAAATTCAAGTTTAAATTCAAGTGCTACGTTAAACATTACCAAAAGCAAGTCTTCGGTGGGCCTGTAAATTGGTGTGTCTAATATGTACACATATTTTAAAATGTATATCTTCAACATTTAATGTCTTGTACTCGTATTGATAAAGATCATTTGCTTCAAAAACTTTTTCAAAACTCACAAAAACTGTGCTGACAATGTTCGTATGCATAGGGTATTCTCTAATTATTTTATATCTACATTTATGTAGCTGTCTCTCTTCACCACCGAACATTGAAAGAAAACTGTGTGATAAAGAGCTCAAAGGTTTTGAAATCAGAGGACCTTGGTCCCAGGGCCACCACACACTAGATTCAGCCTTGGGCACTGCTTTTAACTTCTCTGCCTCTTTCTTCAAACAGGACATAGGGATGATATTTGTATGGTTGCTGTGAGGATCAATCAAGGGAATGGGATAAAGCTCTTAGCCAAGAGCCCAGCTCATAGTGAGATTTCAAAATACAAGAGCTACCTTTGAACTACAAAATATTTTAGGGCAGGGCCCAATGAGTATAAATTATCCCATTATATAGCACCATGTGTACAATGCATCCTAGCAGGAGTAGAATACTGAAAAATTATTTGACCAAAAGGAATATTTCTTAGAAAAGCAGAGAAAATCTAAATTAATTAAACTAAAAAGACCTAGTTTAATTCCATCTTTGGCATGTTAATTAATTCTGATGGGTTATTATAGTCCAACTATCTATCTGATAGTCTGCAAAATGGACATGACCTGTAATTGGCAGATGCTTGGTGAGTGTGTACTGAGAGATTTAATCAAAGATGTTGTCTACAGCAGCAATTTCTATACTTTTATCTGTCTGATAGGATAAGATCCCTTTCACTTTGAGGAAAAACCATAAAACTGAGTGATATTTCTCAATATAACAGTCATTGATCGTCATGTATTTCTCCCTAATAATAAACATATGGAGGAAGTGTGGCTCTACAGGACATTAGTGGCATTAGGACCTGAACTGCAGAGTTTAATGCTCATGAGAATTCCAAGAGCATTTACAGACCATGTGAGAACCTTAAATCCACTTATAGAAAACAAGTGCTAAGAAGTTCCATGCCATTGACAACTGGGAATGTCTTGAATTTGCTTCTTTTTTTTTTTTTTTCAAGCAAAACACCATTGCCCCTGATATTCATTGTTCTTTAAAGATTATTTTGTTCATTCCACAGGTCTCCTGTGATGGCTGGAGGTCTCTTTGCTGTGAATCGCAAATGGTTTTGGGAGTTAGGTGGCTATGATCCAGGTTTAGAAATCTGGGGAGGAGAACAGTATGAAATCTCTTTTAAGGTAAGCCACCAAGACCCTCTTCACACTATATATACATAATTTTTACAAGTCTGATAGAATGTCATTTTGTTTTATGACCTACTAGAGGCCCAGTGCATGGATTCTTCGTGCACCAGTGGGGTCTCTTGGCCTGGCCTGTGGGGATTGGGCCAAAACCATCTCTCTGACATCCCCCAAGGGGTCCCAGATTGCAAGAGGGTGCAGGCCAGGCTGAGGGACCCCACCAGTGCACGAACAGGGTTGGGAGGGACCTCAGGAGGGCTCCAGAGCATGTCCAGCCCATCTCGTCCAGTCCCAATCCGGGCCAATTGGGGCCAGCTGCTGGAGAGGGACCACAGGAGGTTGGCCAGAAGGGGAAGGACTGCAAGAGGGCTCCAGGGCATGTCCGGCCTGTCTTGCTCAGTCCCACGGGGCCAATCAGGGCTGGGGAGGGACTTCGGGAGAGTTCCAGGGCATGTCCAGCCCACCTCACCCAGTCCTGATCTGCTGGACCCCAGCATCAAGCTAACCTATGGGTCGGAGCATCTGCCCCCTGGTGATCAGTGTGCATCATAGTGACTGGTCGAATGGTCAAACACTCAGAGGGACAATTAGCATATTAAGCTTTTATATATAGAGAGAGATGTTGTGAGATGACAAAAATAGACATGCCGTCTTCCCAAGTCAGCCATTGAATGGAAGAAGCTACTTTCTTCTAATGTTTCAGTGAAACATAGCCATGCCATAAAAGAAATGCAGAATATAAATAATTCAAAACCCATTTGCAGGCTGGAAATTTGTTTCGCCAACAGACTTACTATTCCCCTGACCAGTGCACTCCTTCTGAGCACTTAGAATGATAGATAGAAGAATTAAGATAAAAGAAAGCAAATGTATTTGAGCTTTTGCCCTTTCCATTCTAGAAATAGTATTTCACATTTTGATCATAACCAGTTATTCCAAAATTTCAATAACAAAAGAGTAATTTTGAAATATGAATCACAAATTAAGGCTACTTTTATGGAATTCCAAAATAAGCAAAATTTTTAAACTTATTTTTATCTGAAATTGCCCAAGTATCTATTTGCTTTGACCATAAACATTCAATAAAATTATGTGCTTTATCATATAGATGTACATGATAGAATATCAAATAAATGAAAAAATTTTACCACAACATGTGAAGACCATAAAAGTAAAGCAAAATAAACTGTGCAAAAGGGTGTACTCCAAACCACCAAAATGTTTTTTGTTTCTAAAAAGCAGTCTTATAACAGAAAGAAAGCATTTTCTTTTTTTACATTATCATTATCACAATTTATATAAAAGATAGATTGATTCTTGCAGGATTTATCATATAAAAATATCTTATTAAGTAAATCAGCTTTTTCTAATTATTGCCATTATGAAATCAAACCAACTCAGGCTGAGAAAATCCAAGTATTGTGAATATAGTAAAAGTCAGACAGGAATCCAGTTAAACTTTTTGAATTGATGTGTAAAAAGAAAATGATAAAAACTGATTTTCATAGAACTGTAACAGCTATATTTAATGTATTAATAGAAATGATTTGTTGTCCTAAAGAGTCATAAAATAAATATTCACAAAGAGATGCTCAGGAGACATGATTCCAGGCTTCAAGACATCTAGAATTTTCCATCTCACTATGCTGGCAGTAATCCTTGAAATGCTATTTATTAAATTAGTGCTTTTCTTTCATAATCTTCCAAACACATCTAATGTCACATATAAGCTACATATTTTCTTAACCTTTTTATAAATACATGGTTTAAAATCCTTGAATTTACCAGGTGTCTTTTGGCTTTCTCTGTTATAGCTGCACAGTTATCACATTGTATGTAACAACCATAGAAGTCATAATGATAGAAATAGCACCTACTACCTTTACCTAGTGGCATGAGCCAAAAGCTGACTAAGTGCTTTATATACATTATCTAATTTAAAATCACAAATCTAACAAGTAGGAGTGATTCCATTTTACAGATGAAGTAGGTATGATTCCATTTTACAGATGAAAAAACTGAGACTTAAGGTTTTAAAGTATTTTTAGATTCAATTATTTTTAACTTTTAAAGATTAAATAAACTACCCAGTGCCAATTAGGCATTAAAATGCTCCATCCCTGCCTAATTGCAGATGCAGGATCATGAAGTTATGTGACTCTCATATCTGCCAACACCATCCTAAGTTCATTGATTTCTACCTAATGGTTCCTTTCATTGAACAGAGGCAAGTGACTTCACTACACGAGTAGTCTAATAGCAAAGCCACAACTGTTCTGCTGACCCTGGCAAAATACCACTAGTTAGCAGATATTGCCTCAAGCCAGATGCAAAGTTTACAATAATACCTTCAACTGGAAAAATCAAAGATAAAAATGGCCTTGCTTTATTTGTGTCATCATCAGAATCCAAGGGATTCTTTTTACTTTTCAGAGTTCAAGAGATTTTTTTTTCTTAAATTCTCTTACTTACTGAATTTTTTTTTAAGTTTAAAATATAATTAATAAATTTTCTATTAAGCAGGAGATGCCTGGTTTTGACTAATGAACTGGATGATGGATAAATTGCTATCGAACAGCAGAGAGTCTGCAGAATATACATTCGCATTGTAAAGCACAAAAGCATTTTCTAGACCAACATAAACTTGCACCTCCCACTTCTCTGTCACACGTATCTATCACATCTCTTTGGGGTGACCTGAAATTTTATTACCCCATTTTCAATTTTTTAAGTTATCTGTCATTCTGAAGGATATAATTGGAATGCAGCCCTGTCAGCTTTGTCTAGAAACCATGGCAACAGTGCTGGAAGTTCAGGACTAAATTGCCCTAGGTTGTTTGGTTGGAATGACAGCTTCTTTGGCGACAACTATGTCTTACAGGGTCCCATTTTAGACATATCCCTTCATTCTTCTCACTATTGTGTGATGACCTTGGGGTTCCTGTCACTCCTTTTTAGTATTTGTAACATGAGGAAGACAAACTTAAACAGCATAGGTAGAATTTGCTTTGAAGCAAGAAGAATTTTCTCCATGTGCAAAAAATCAAAAGAATTGTACACAATATATTGGTTAAATGGTATTATATGATACCATTTAAAATTAAAGAGAAAAATCAAATATCTGAGTTTTTTGGCATATTCCATAAATTGTGATTGGTTTTACAGGGTAAAGCACTATAAGATATAAACTGGTCAGCACTTAAGGTTTGGGAAATATGTATGGATAACTGAGAGTCCGCTAGTGTGTTTCACTCCATAATATAGAAAGTATTTGAAGTCTAGAACTTAAAAGCTCTAATTAAAAAGATTTCTGTCTATGGTTGTTATCAGACATCTTTGCTAGCTGTTTACCTTTCAACCAAAGAATCATTTCACCAAAGTTGATGATAAGATTCCATCACTGAATAAAAGTGTTTCCAGAAAGGTCTGCTTCATATAAAGGGCTTAGTTGTGGGTCAAACAATATTTGGTTAAAAGTGCTCCACAACTCTGTTTCTTTCTAAACATCTTCCCTTCCTTTTTCTAACATCTGATTAGATGAGTAGATTTCATGCCATCACATATAAGCCAATTGTATAATTTTCAGGAATAGGTTGAAGAAACGATGTCTCCAGAGAAATGATCTGTCTGCACGGGGCCCAGTTGTTAGTATCCTATATAATAAAAGTGTAGGATGTAAATTGTCCCCTTGACTGGGAGTTGGTCCGGGAGTTTGACCAGGGGGTGGAGCCAGCCAGGGGAAGGGAGGGAGGCCGGCAGCAGCTAGGGACCCTACCAGTGCATGGATTTTGTGCACTTGTTCTCTAGTGTTTCAATATGAATCTGAACTCCTAGATGGCCCTACATTATCCAGCTGTCCTTCAAATGTTGCTAAGTAAGCCGGCTGCTTCAGATGAGAAAGCAACCTTTAGTCATTCAACAAGCTTTAATTGAGCATTTAATTTGTGTTGGGCATTGTTCCAGGTTCTCAATTTGGAGTTGCACGAGGAAACCAAGACAGACTGAACAGTGTGCCATAAAAGAGATAACTCCCATCTTTAAATATTGTCTGTGATTTAAGTTGCCAAAATAATGTTAAAATCATTAGGAGTCTGTGATTTTCCAGAGTGTGTTTTCACATCCATTCCCCAAAGGCTAAAGTACAAATGTCAGGATTTTCAAAAGATCTGTCCTTCGAGTGCCAAAAACTCTTCTCAGAAAATAAAAGTGAGCAAAAACCACTCATTGGGCACCATCAAATGAAGACTGAAGCCCAGGGGCAGATTGATTCTATTCCACAGAATTCTCTGGCATGGGACATAAAGTTTAGATCTAGGTAGAAGAGCATTAAGTCTGGTTTGAGCTGCCCTCTTTCAGCCCCAGGAGCTTATCAGTATAGTCTCATGTTGATCCAGTACTTCTTGGGCCATTTCATAGTCCAGGAAGAATTCTTGATCACCAGCCTTAGCTGGACGGAATGTTCATGGCCCCAGATGAGATTAGTATGGGGACCATATGTCCTACAGTGAATCTACCGAAGCTGGTAGCCCCACACAGCCTATTTCAAAAACCATTCTTAAGGAATTATAACACACTGCATAATCACCTTTGTTTTGTGCTATTGTCCTTCCCATATACTGAGCCTAAGATTTAAACATTTAAGAAAACCTTAACTTACTTCTCACATCTTTTAGTCCTTATCAGCCATTAAGTCATTCAGCAGACATTTATTTGACAGCAATGTGCCAACTCTGGGCTTAACTCTTGAGATTCAAAGATAAATGTGAGAAGATTCTCGCTGTGGACGAGTTTACTCTGCAGTAGCAGTTTAAGAATTAATTTGCCACAATTACTCATCCTCAATATTGTCTGGAATATTTTTTATTTACATACTGACAGTAATAATTTGGGATACATACAATTGCCTCTTTGCTAGCCTCCCTTCCTATATTCTTTCTCCTCTTTTAACCTATCTCCACATTTCATTTATTTATTCCCTAAGTTGTTTTATTTTCCCCTCCTACAAGTTCACAGTTGCCACTAATTACCACACAAATCAAATGAACACACTGAATCATACATCATGAAACTTTCCATCAATTACCTGCCTCACCTATGAGTCTCAATTCACACTGCAAACCAATTTAACTACTGTATTCCTTTTCTTCCCAGAAGATAGAAATTCATGTTTCCATTGCTGTGCCTACTTATTGCAGAGATTTTAACCAACCAGTCAGACTTTGTTCTGTTGCCAAGAAATTTGTTTATCCTCTCTATAAATATTAATGAGAAACCTTTACCATGAGTCCTTGTACCATGCAAGCTAGACTCTGCACCAAAATGCCAAAGCCCAGTAGAAACCATTGGATCAAGGACAATTGAGATGAGGATTTCTTCCATTAAACATATAGAGAGCAATTAGAGCAAAAAACAACTACATTAAGAATTTCCTCTACAGCAAATCATACATGTACTTTTATTCAGTTTTCTAATGAAAGAGATAAAGGCTTTTCCCTCTGCATATGGGTCCACTGTCTGGACTAAAGTAGGGGGGCATTGCCCAGCCAGTGTGGCTCAATAGTTGAGTGGCAACCCAGGAACCAAGAGGTCACAATTCAATTCCCAGTTAGGGCACATGCCTAGGTTTCGAGCTAGATCCCCAGTAGGGAGTATGCAGGAGGCAGCTGATCAATGTTTTTCTTTCATCGATGTTTCTATTTCTCTATCCCTTACCCTTCTTCTCTCTCTAAAAATCAATAAAAACATATTTTTAAAGTAGGGGGGCATAAACCATACCCATATTGCATTCGCTATGAGTTCCAGTTTGGGTTCTTTTAAGTTGGAATAAGAACTAAAGACATTTTGAAGCTATCTTAATGCAGTAATAGAAGCCTACTGGTTTTAAATGATTTACCCAACCTTTTTTTGTTACTTCGCCCACATCTAATTTGACAGCAATTTCTTAACAACAACTCAATCCTTTCCAACTCCTGGAATTAGTTTTGACATGACCAACAATTCTTTCTCTTTTCATGATCGTACTTCATCAGCTTAAGTGGTATTCAATTAAATTACATGATTACAATTTTTGAAAACTAGCATAATCACATTTGGAAAGAAATGAACTCACTGTCTTTGAGGTAAGCATGTAACTTAACTATTTCGAGCAAAAGATTCCAGCTTCACCATTATATGAACACAATTCCATATGTTTACAGAAGGACTAGAGAGTGATGGTTAACACATTAAATTGATTGAACAGAGATTCGGTCCTTGCTGTCAAAAAGTTTCAGTCTAATGAGAGGGGGAAAAGTTCAGAGGCAGGTGCACTGCCGAGTTGGCAAGGAAGCCAGTTTCCCCCTCTTTCAGATCAGGTCTGAGTGTAGCTCTCCTTTCTGGTCCTCATCCCTACCCAGGTGCCCCAGTTCCCTGATCTTTGTCAGGGACCCAGGGTTTTTGAATGGCCAGTGTGTTGCAGTGATGAGTCAGCGGGTGGGGGCGGGGGAGCGGGGGAGTCAGCCTCAGTGCCCTTCCCTTGTCTCTGCACCCTGGTCTACAGACCATTTCCCACTTTTGCTTTTTAGTTGTCACATCTTTTCCCTTCCCCCAGGCCCAATCTTGTGTAGTCTCTAAAGTGAAGAACAAAGATCAGTCCTAAAATAAGCCTCTGGGGTTTCTTTGAAAACTTGCTTCTACTTTGGTGTGACTGGGGAAGAAAATGCTCCATAGAAGATGAAAAACACACTGAGCATAACGAAATGAATATTTCCATTTATAATCCTGCCACACACAATTAAGCCTATACAGCTTAAAGGGGCTAAATTAAGCCTGAGATTTTAATAGACAGGTTGCTTATTTTCTAGCCCTTTATGACTTACAATTTCTATTTCCTCTGTGACTTATAAAATCTTTACATAGAGCTACCTGTGTCCCAAACCTCCGGGCATTCTATTCTTCCTCTGGTGGGAATAACTATTATTTGGTCCCCTAACAAGAACAAGTAATGAGTTAGCACTTAAAGGTCATTGAATTTAATTCCTTATCCCATTCAACACTAATGCAAAGTAAAATAATAATTTCTATTTTATAATTGGCAAAGACAGGCTTTAACTTAGTTAATATCAAAGCAAGAGTTAGAATTTGGGTTTGCTCTCAAAACCATTAGTCTAATTTTCCTTAGCCGGAAAAATAGAACTTGTGCCCTTGGTGAAAAAGTGGCTACTGTCACTCTCTGAAACAACTTTAAAAAGGAAATGTAGTTCTTCCTATTTGATTTTTATTAAATATGAAGGCTGACAACTCTTGTTATGATTTCCTATAAGATTTAATTTTTACTATCTTCAATATGCACTGATTACTCAATAAGAATTGAATATATACAATAGGGACTAATCATTGAAGACATCATGTTCACTTCTTAATCATACAAGAAAACAGCCATCAATGTGAGATTGTCATTGCTCAGTAAACCAAATATTCTTGAGCTTACCCTCATGGTAGAGCATCTCAAGAATAAACGTGGGTTTTATTTATTGGTACTTAGAAAATCAGAAATATTAAGCCCACAATATTAGTTAAATTTAAAGTTTCCTACATGGTATATGGCCATCAAAAAATATATTTAAGTATAGTTATAGTTCAACAATTGAGTGTTAAATAATTACAATATATTAACAGTTTTAAAATGGAAAAGTAGTATCTTCTCTTAGAAATCACTCAAAACAAGAAAAGAGAATAAGAAACAGGAACAACAACAAAAACTGTATCCTTGACAAATTACCATACATCTTACCCCCATCCACAATGTATAAAGATGGTTATCAATGCAGTCAAGCTAGATTCGATGATGTTACAATAGGGACATGGGAAGATGGAATGATCGCAGCTACAACTCTTACTTGTAGTCAGCAGACATCCATTTTCCAAGTAATTGGCACAACTTAAGGGGGAAACCTATAATCACTTATTTGAAATAATAGCAACACGTGTGATTGCTGGTGGCCAGAGCTTCCCTGGATTGAGTTTGGCACACAAGAGAAACAGCAAATGGGAATTTGGGGACAGTTCCAAAAGAAAGATTACCCAAACCAGCCATATCTGCAGGAAGCAGCCTATTAGTGAGGCAGATTGGAGGAAAGATGCTCGATATTGTGAGCAGCCCTGCAGCAGCCAATCCCTATTGGATGCAGAAAATATAGGTTAAACTAATTTACTTATACACAAATTTTGTGTTATAGGGTGACTACCTGCTATAAATGGTAAGAAGAATTCATCCTATTCAGAGATGAATAATAATATTTTTAAAGAAAGTAGCATATAAAAATACTACTAGAAAAAAGAAGGAAGGATCGGGGGGAAAAATGAAGAAATGTCACCAAAAATATATGTTGCTACATGGCTATAAATTTCCTTGAAAATATTAATGAAGTTACTGACTCTGTAAAAAATATGAAATGCTGAACTTTCATCAAAAGACAAGACAAGGCAGTGAAAAAGATAGAGCGGCAGTTGGGATATAATGAAAAAAGAAACAGAAAAAGAATATCCCTTCTTTGTATCTCTAATATCAGAAAGGAAAAAAATCTTTCAAATTAGTTATAAAACTAGCATATTAATAGAAAATTCTGACCAATATAGCACAAAAGGATTTCAAACATAGACATGTTTTACTTATAAATACTAATATTAAAGAAAAATAAAAGATTACACAATAAAACAGCTTTTCAAAGACTAATTACCCCAAAATAAGTTCAGCTTTCATGGATGTTTCAATATTGAGATATGTAACATAAAATATTACCATAATTCACCTTAATAATAAATTTGAAAGGTTATGGTCATTGCCATAGGTAAAGAAAGGGCATTTGATAAACTTTAAAATCTACTTGGAGCAAAATACTTAGCATGATTAAAATATTACTATGTATTCGTATAAAGGATATCTCTCAACTCAAAAACCATCAGCTAGGTTAATGAGAAAAGCCTAGGAATTTTTCCATTAAATTATTATTTAATATTATTCTGGAAATAGGAGGCAATTCAGTTAGACAAGAGATAATATAAGAGAGAAAGAAGTTGGAAAGAGGAGGAAAAGTTTTCATTAACTGCAAACAATAATCAACATATACCTACCTGAACAATACAGGGAACCTACTGGAAAACTATAAACAATGAGATATTCAGTTAGTTGCCTGGGCAAAATGTGTGTGTGTATAAATATGTAGAAAGCAATAGCCTTTCTACATATAGATAACAACCCCCAAAGAAGATACTATTCACAATAGTAGGGAAAAACAGCTAGAAATAAATTTAAGAAATGTCCTAGACCTCATGAAGAACAGTTAAAATGCTGCTGAGGGGCACACAAAAAGACTTGAGCACATGAAAATTTATAAACAAGATAATTCTCCCTACGCATACTCATAAATTTAATGCAATAAAAGTGGTAACATGAAATTTGGAGTGGGAGGGAGCTAGACAAGGGCTTCTAGTTCATAAGGCAAAACAGATAAATAGAAAACGAGTTTTAATTAATAAGCATTCTCCACGTTCTCCATAGTTGTCTGAAAATACAAAAACCGCATAGGGAGTTTAATTCATACTCCTAAAATGGTTTATTTGCCTCCCCAGAAGGGTACAACTCCACCTTATTTTACAAGTATACTCTTTTTCCCTCAAGCCATCTCTCTATAAACTATCAGGATAGTTGGTTCAAATGGTTTTGTTAGAAATAAATTCAGCCTTATAAAATGTGCTCATTAGAAATTCTTTTTTATGCCAAGAATGTTTCTAAAATATTTTATATAGCTTCTCATTGCTTTTCTGAGACAGCTATATTAGAGACCACCTCTTACTTTTGAGCATGCCAAGTACCTCAAAGTGCAGTTGCATTTTGAATCTAAAACATGACAGAAGCCTTTTTATGGCACACCATATACCTTCAGATACACAAGGAAATATCTGAAGTTGCTCCTATGGGCTTTCTTCCCCTGCAATATTTAGCCTAGGTGACATGAAAATACCCATTTTAATTCAGCACGCTCAGAATTGATCTTCCAAAGAAAATATTAAAATGACTTTAAACTCATTCAGAAACTCAAAGATAAACAGAAACAGCTGCTAAATGTCTCACCAGCCAGTCTGAGATTCATTTCAATTACCCAACAAAAGATACCTCAGGTGTAACAAAGCATTTTCAAGTTAAATTTTATGTCCATTAGATATAAGCCTAGCGGCAAGTCTGAATTCCTCCCAGTTGTTACTTTCTTTATGTCTGATGACGTTTTCCTAATTCCCTGTTAAATTTTATTTTAGCTTTTATAGATAGTTGTAAAGTGAGCAAAATATAACAATTTATACAGCATTTGGTACCTGTGTTAAGATCAATTTGACTTCCTATTGAAATCTTTTTCTAACGTTGAGTTTTTTCCAAATTTTTACAGTTTTCTAGTTGCCATTTTTCTCTAACAAGGAAAATGAAATATAATACAATTACTCTAATGCTTCTAGTGTGTAAATTTATATAAAGCAAGTCAGCCCCCAGTTCAAAAGATGTTTGTATAGAAAGTTACCAAAAAACTCTCCATACAATTGTCAAGCCCTTCACCCATATCTCAATAATAGTACTATAGAAAGCCTCCAAGTATAGATGCACATTAACTGTAGAGGTATAAGGATTTGATTTTTACATTCTACATCAAGGTCAACAACCTACAATACACAAGACTCACATATGTTGACCCCACAATTCCCTCTCCCCCCCCAAATTGTGAGAGTGACAGTTGAGCATATAATCCCTACCTCCCACATTCCAACCCCCACATAATTCACAAACTTGCGTGTATTCATAGGCCTGACCCCTCTCATAGAGGTTAATGCGTGGATTTACAGCAGCCACTTCATATTGCCCTCAACATACCCGGGGAATGAAAGTAGTCCACCAGGTAGACTGGCCACTATTTTTGAGCACCTATTGTGTGCCCTTTAATGGTTCTGTGTATTACTTAACTTCCTGCTTACAACCCCCATATGAAGGAGACACATTACCTACAACTTTATAGAAGATGAAAATAAGACGCAGAAAAGGGTAGTAACCTTCCCAATTCAAACTCTGATCCAAAGTGTTCTTTCCATCATGAAAGTATATCAACTTCTCCTCAAGTTAAAAAATAACATGTAAATGCCATTATGGATTTTTGTTGCTTTTATATCTTTACTTTGATGAAATTTCTTTGTATTTAATGTTGCTAAAATGAAATAATTGATTAGCCAGCTGCGGTGGCTCAGTAGTTGAGCATTGACCTATGAACCAGGAGATCACGGTCTGATTCACGTTCAGGGCACATGCCCAGGTTGCGGGCTTGATCCCCAGTGTGGGGCATGTAGGAGGCAGCCAATCAATGATTCTCTCTCATCATTAATGTTTCTGTCTCTCTCTCCCTCTCCCTTCCTCTCTGAAACCAATAAAATATTTTTTAAAAGAAATAATTGACTATCAACTGAAGTTTTGAAAACGCTTTGCTTCTTTAAAGTTTTTGTTGTAATGTGTATTCAAGCTGAGTAGCTTTGGACTGAGGTATTTATTTCAATGTGCCCCCTTGGTGCTCCTAGACACTCAAACCCTCGCTGTTCAAAAATAGGGATTCTTTGGCTTCCTAGGAGACAGAAACCCAGTTGCCTAACATAGAGAAAAGGGGAAATTGGCACTCAGATAATCAAACTGTGAAGAACTCAAGGAAGTGAGTGAGCCTCTGGGAGGCCTAGAAACACGTCTCAAATGCTACAGGGATCCTTTCTCTGCATATCTTCCCCTGCCTCTGTGTCAGCCTCATTCCCTCCCACGGGCTGTCCTCCCACCCCTCAGCTAAGGCCACCGACAGCTCTCAGGCTTTTATTTCCTGCTTTGCCACCAGAAAGGTAGTTCCGATCTGATGAAACACAAGGAAAGATTCCAATTAGCCTGGCCTGCATCAGGTTCCTGCCCCTGCCATTAGGAAGGTGGTATGATTGACAGCCCAACTCAAGAGCAAAGGAGAATCACGTTTTCATATTTCCCTAAAGGACGGAAGTTATGGTTCCATTATAGAAAGTCAATTTAAAAAAAAAAAATTAAAACTTTTATTTATTTTTAGTAGATGGTGAATCTAGAAAATTTAAGCAATTACACACAAAATGTGGAGACACATGGAAATAATAGTACAAAACAAACACTTTGCCTCTAACGCACCTTCTAAACTGTAGAATAATGAGTTAAATGTCCTTAACCATAATAATTTACCTAAAGAAGAACTATTAAAATGTTCAAATCCGTAAGTGATATATAGATTTTTTTCTTTTCCAGGCCCACTCTAATCACTGTTTTAAAATCACTATTTTTAAGACTGCTTGGCATTGCTGCAAATATAAACACTGCACGTGAAAGTAGTGATCATCTGATCAAGGTCCCCTCTGAAGCCCTGCTATTCCCCACCCAGACCTCTCAAAGCTCATTAAATGCAAAATAGTTTGGGCACGATTTTTTTTTATACTGACATAATAGAGCATTTCGTACTTTGAAAAAAATCCTAAGCAGATGGCGCAAGAAACAAGAGCTTTTCCCTGAGACTAGAAACCACCATATCCTCATTAAAGATGGAGATATATTGCCCAAGTGCTGCTTGTAATATGTGCCGATCAACAAATAGAAAAGGGAGTCAGGAAAGGTCAAAATAAACTTTTATTTTTCTCTCCTGACCTCAAAGAATAATCTGAAAACCCAGCTTTGTGAGAATAAAGCAAAGCAATGGTATGTGGGTATAACTTCTCATTGTGACCCTTTTTAGATCAAGTCAGGCCAAAGGTGCAGCTTTATTACACCTGGCCAGGAAAGGCAGCTTAATGCCTTGCCAATGTCTACAATCCAAAAGTTAACAATTAATATTTTAATTTCCAGAGAGATGGTGTCGTGGCTGTTTATCTAGTCTTAAGAAGTTTTTCAAAGTAGGGTGATGAGGACTGAGCACAAGATGAGAGGGTGTCTGGGACAAAAGGACTTGGAGCTAAGACTTGAAGGAAATGAGAGTTAGTCATGTGTCTGGAAGCGAATCCCAGATAGAAGGAACAGCCAGTATAAACGCTAAGGTGGGAGGGTGTCTGGCATGTTGGAGGAACAGAAAAGATCACAGAATAGCTTGAGCAGCGAAAGAAAGGGGTATAAAGTAAGAAATAAAATTAGAGAAACAGCAGGTTTTGGAAATGAATGCAGCAGGAAATTTTTTTGAGAATTTATATAATCATTTCCATATAGTATATTATGTTTTGGCTCATACCTTATAAAAATGTTTCCTTACTATCCTCCTGACAATCAATTTCCTACTGAAACTAATTTCATATTCTGTGTGACTGGTATAATTGTATGATTCCATTCAATTTAACATTCTCTATGTCTAAATTCTAGTTTGTGGCTGATATTGAAAGTGATTTTAAAAATAAGGCAAGCATTCAATTATTCAGTCAATTTGAACTACACTATTTAAAAAGTGCTCTGTGCTCAATCATGGGTAAGATAACATTGCTTTAAAATATTTACATTGTCAAAATAAGGCACAGCATTTATAAATCTAAAGCATTTCTCCGATAATTGGATATTTAAGTATGACAATGCCATAGACTTTTTTTTTTTTAGAATATCATCACATTACACTAACAGGAATTGTCTTTTTAAAATATGAACCACGTCTTTTAGAGTCTGTAGGATTTGATAAATGCCACAACAGTTACGCTTTTCAAGAGAACAATGTTCCCACCGTGTTACCCGAACACATCTCTCTAGTGTGTCCGGATATGAATGATTCCACTGAAATAGGCATTGTTATTGGAAGACTAAAGAGAAATACAGATGTGCATGGTGATATCCTTGGTATAGAAACCAAAACAACTCTACAATTAGGAGCAATTGATTTGGTGAGCTTATGGTGAAAAGCAAGTTGTCCCTGAGGTTGTAAGAAGCAACATTAAATTAGAAAGGCCATAGAGCCCTTACATAAGTGGGACTACAAGTATAATTGAAACAAGAGGTGATCATATTCAACCACTCAACAAATGTCTATTGAATATCTATTATGTGCTAAGCCCTTCACTGGTAGCTGGAGATATAATAATGAATAAAATAGTCGTGGAAATTATAGCCTAGTGAGGGGTGACAAACACTAAGCAAATCATTACACTGATGATTTGTGTGATGATTACACACAAATAAATCGCTTAATTACAATTGTCATAAGTACTGTCTCCATTTGAATGAAAACTCCATGTGCTCAGAACTTTGAATTGGCCACAGATTATAGCTCCAGCATGGTGAATAATGCCTAGCACATACTAAGCACTCACTTCACATTTGTTGACTCAATTGACTGTGCGAAAGTATGTGATGAAAACAGAGTATAAAGCAAAAGTCCCAACCAAATCTAGGGCTCAGTTGTGATGGTGAAGCTGAAATCTGGAAAATAAATAGGAAAGAAAGGTAAGGGGAGAATTTCTTTAGAGAACAATTTACGGCAGCAAACCCTGAGGAGAGAAATTTGGTGCTTCCCAAGGAATTAAAAATAGCCCAGTGGAGGGTGATTGAGAAATACATAATCAAAGGCCAGATAATACAAGGCATTGGAAACATTACGGAGTTGTAACTTTACCCCAACAGCAATAGGAAACCATTGAAGGATTTTAAATGGAGGCATGATATACTCAGATTTATGTTTTTAAGTGATCGTAGTGGCAGTATGGAGTAACAAATTTCAGGATTACATAGTTCTTTTAACACTGAATTTAGCATTTAAAAAATCTACACGTAGCCCTGGTGCGATTCCGTCCTGCACGTCTGTTCTGCAGCACAGAAGCCGTTTATCTCCGTCCGCCTTCTCTCTCACCTAAGTGCGTACCAATGGACATGGACATGAGCCCTCTGAGGCCCCAGAACTACCTTTTCAGTTGTGAACTAAGGGCCAACAAATATTATCACTTTAAGGTGGATAATGATGAAAATGAGCACCAGTTATCTTTACGAACGGTGAGTCAAAGGATGAGCTGCACATTGTCGAAGCAGAGGCAATGTGTTACCAAGGCAGTCCGATTAAAGTAACACTGGCAACTTTGAAAATGTCTGTACAGCCAACGGTGTCCCTTGGTGGCTTTGAAATAACACCACCTGTGGTCTTACGGTTGAAGTGTGGTTCAGGGCCTGTGCATGCCAGTGGACAGCACTTAGTAGCTGTGGAGGAAGATGCAGAGTCAGAAGATGAGGAGGAGGAGGATGTGAAACTCCTAAGTATGTCTGGAAAGCGGTCAGCCCCTGGAGGTGATAGCAAGTTTCTGCAGAAAAAAGTAAAACTTGCTGCTGATGAAGATGATGAGGAGGAGGAGGATGAAGATGATGATGATGGTGATTTTGATGATGAGGAAGCAAAAGAAAAAGCTCCAGTAAAAAAATCCATACGAGATACTCCAGCCAAAAATGCACAAAAATCAAATCAACACCAAGATCAAAAGGTCAAGAATCCTTCAAAAAACAGGAAAAAACTCCTAAAACACCGAAAGGACCTAGTTCTGTAGAAGACATTAAAGCAAAAATGCAACCAAGTATAGAAAAGGGCGGTTCTCTTCCCAAAGTGGAAGCCAAGTTCATTAATTATGTGAAGAATTGCTTCTGGATAACTGACGTGGAGGCTATTCAAGATCTCTGGTAGTGGAGGAAGTCTCTTTAAGAAAAGAGTTTAAACAGTTTGTTAAAATTTTCCGTCTTATTTCATTTCTGTAACAGTTGATATCTGACTGCCCTTTTTATAATACAGAGTGAGAACTTTCCCTACTGTGCCTTATAAATGTTGGCCCAGTTCCATTGCCAGGAATGTGTGGTCCAAATGCCTGTTTAGTTTTTGAAGATGGCACTCCACCCTTTGCTTGGTTTTAAGTATGTATGGAATGTTATGATAGGACATAGTAGTAGTAGTGGTCAGACAAATGGGAATGGTTGGGAGACAAAAATATACATATGAAATAAAACTCAGTATTTTAATAAAAGAAAAGAAATATACACATAAATTCCTGAATTTGACTTGGAAATAAAGAAAAATTTCTGATGGGAATAATTTAAGAATTAGGAGTAGACATGAATTTTGATTCATTGGAAACTGTGATAGGCAGAATTCTAAGATGAACCTCTTCCTTGTTTAACTATCAGGATTATGTTACATTACAGGGAAGAGGAGATTTGGCAAATATAATTAGACTATAGGCCCGGTGCATGAAATTCGTGCACTGGGGGGTTGTGTCCCTTAGCCCAGCCTGCACCCTCTCCAATCTGGGACTCCTCGAGGGATGTCTGACTGCCAGTTTAGGCCCGATCCCGGTAGGATTGGGCCTAAACGGGCAGTCAGGCATCCCTCTCACAATCTAGGAATGCTGGCTCCCAACTGCTCGCTTGCCTGCCTTCCTGATTGTCCCCAACTGCTTCTGCCTGCCAGCCTGATCACCCTCTAACCACGCCCCTGCCAGCCGGATTGATGGCTAACTGCTCCTCTGCCAGTCTGTTTGCCCCTAACTGCCCCCCCCCCTGCTGGCCTGGTCACCCCTAACTGCCCTCCCCTGCAGGCCTGGTACCCCCCAACTGCTCTCCCCTGCAGGCCCGGTCTCCCCCAACTTCCCTCCTCTGCCAGCCTGGTCACCCTTAACTGCCCTCCCCTGTAGGCTTGATTGCCCCCAACTGCCCTCCCTTGCAGGCCTGGTCCCTCCCAACTGCCCTCCCCTGCTGGCCTGATCACCCACAACTGCCCTCCCTTGCAGGCTTGGTCCTCCCAACTGCCCTCCCCTGCTGGCCATCTCGTAGTGGCCATGTTGTTTCCACATGGGGGCAACCATCTTTGACCACATGGGGGCAGCCCTCTTGTGTGTTGGAGTGATGGTCAATTTGCATATTACTCTTTTATTAGATAGGATTACTCATCACTTGTCTTTAGGATAGGATGATGATCCTGGTGAACCTAACCTGAGCACATGAGCCCTTTAACCCTTTGCACTCGCTTGCTTTTTCTCGATTCCTTTATTCTACTTGGGATTTAATTTTTTAAATACCCCAGATTTTACAAAGCGCGGTAGTAGAATAAAAAACTGGAGTTTCTTTTCATACAAACTTATTTATTTGGATTTTTTTATATTCAAATTATTGATACATTCAAAGAGTATAAAAAGAGCTGCTACCGATGCTAACCGTGTCGAGTCACACTCAACATCCGAATGCAAAAGGTTAAAAACAAAAAGTTTCCCGGGCTGGTAACAAAAGAAGGCATAGAGATTTTAAGTGTAAATGAGGATTCTATATGAGGGAGGTTAACTGTTGCTAAGACGGAGGGTTCATGTCTGGCCAGCATGGCTCAGTGATTGAGTGTCAACCCATTAACTATGAGGTTTTGGTTTGATCCCTGGTCAGGGTTGTGGGCTCAATGCCCAGTGTTGGGTGTGCAGAAGGCAGCTGATCAACAATTATCTCTCATCATTGATGTTTCTATCTCTCTCTCTCCCTCTCCCTTTCTCTCTGAAATAAAAAAATATATATATGTTTTTTTAAAAAGACTGAGGGTTCATGGGGCAAGGAACTAAAAATAGGGGTCTCAGTCCAACACTGCAAGGAACTGAATTCTCCCAATAATCTCTCATCTAAATGAGCCCTGAAGCTAATTCTTCCGCAGAGTCTCCAGACAAGAGCTCCTCCCAACTGCCACCTAGACTTCAGCCTTGTGAGACTCTGGGCAGAGCCCCCAGCTAAGCCCTCATGGACTTCTGACTCACAGAACTGTGAGATCGTAATTGGGTATTGTTTAAAGCTATTAATTCTGTGGCACTTTATTATACACCAAGAGAATACTGATGTAGGAATCTTTAAAAGCTGTATTTGAGTGAACCTCTGAAAAGAATTCATTAGAATTTAATTTCTGTACATCTATTGGGTTATTTTGCCATATCTTAAAAAGGAAGGCAATGATGATTTGTTTAACTTTCTGTTGTGGCAGTTCTCACCCTGGAGAATTCTCTCATAAGAAGTATTAAGTCCACTTCTGCCTATGACAAAAAAAAAAAAAAAGAAAGAAAGAAAGAAAGGCTAAGACCAGAAAATGTAAGACCTTGCTCTGGCCTTGGCCCTACATCGTGCCCTTATTTGTCACCATTTCCTATTCCTACAGGAAAGACCGCCAACCTTCATCAACTAATGGAAATAATACAGTCACATTTTTCATGAAAAATAAATGCCTGTTCTAACCTGTTACTATCTCCAGCTGTATATGATAATAAGACTTCTTTGCCTGGACACTTTCTTAGCTTTGACCAATAAGAACTGACATTTTATTACATACATGACTATCTAACATTCACTGCCCTCCCATTATCCACTGCTTTGGCTGTTGTTAAATTCTTTCAAATTTTACCTCTTTAAAATGCATAAATAATCAAAGAAAATAATCTCTCAAATTGTTACATTCACTGTATATGATTTTCTTTTTAAAAAAATTATTGAAGCTTTGTGCAGTGGCCATATCATAACCAATAAGGTTTATCTGAGGTACAATTATTGCTAATTAAAAAATTATTAGAGTGGACTCACTGCTGCAACAATTCCAAAATCTTGATAACAAAGTTCTTCTATTGGCCCTGTCACAACTTGGCCCAGGTTGGGAGAGGAGCCTGCTCTGCTCCATCCAGGTTGTCAGGGACTGAGGCCCCATGTATTTAGTGATGCCACCATCTAACTGGGAGTCAGAACCCTGGATCTTCTGTAGCCTGTCAGGCTCTCAGGGAAACAATAAATCCTGAAGAAGGTCGAAAAGGAAGTCCACTCTTAATTACTTTGGCCCAGAGGCAATGCACCTCATTTCTGTTCACATTCCACTGGCATGAAATAATCATATAGCCCCATCTAATACAGAGGAGCTGGATATTATAAACTAGCAGGAAGATGATTCTAACTTATAACCCAAGAAGAAGTAAAAAGGGAAATTGGTGAGACCTAGAGCTGTATCTCCCACAAGAATATAAGATGAGATTGGTGGGTAATCCATAAGTTTTGGTTATCTGTGTTATCAGTTCTTCTTTATCATGGATTTGGAAATATGTAGTTCCAGTTACTATTGCTGCAAAACAAAGCACCCAAGAATTTAACAACATAAAATAACCATTTTATTAAGCTCATGCATCCTATGGGTCCCAAATTTAGAGAAGGCTCAAAGGGGATATAGCTCATTTCTGTTTCATGATATAGGGGGCCTCAGTTGGGTGTAACTCAATAGCTACATGTAGAATTATGTAAATGAATCTTCACTTACATGTCTGGCAGTTGATGCTGGCTGTGCATTAAAACACTGAGGCTATTGACCCAAGCACCTTCACATGACTTCTCATGTGGCCTAGACTTTCCCACAATGGGGTAGCCTCAAGATTTTTTTACATGGCATTTCAGATTTATAAAAACAGGTGCCCCGGAGGATAGGTGGAAGCTACATTCCCTTTCATCACCTAGCTTCACTCACTTCATCTATACTCCCTGGTCTAAGAAGTCACAAGCCCACCCAAATTCAAGGAGAAGGAACTTAGACTCACACCTCAATGGGAGGGTACCAAGGTCACATTGTAGAGGAGCATGGGCAATGGGAGATTTTGTGGTATCCAATTTCATTTTTCCACACTCTCCCACATATAGAATTACTGCATTTCAGTGTTTGAAAGGACTTTGTACCGTGTAGAACAGGGGTTAACAAACTATGGCCTACTGCCTGTTTTTGTAAACAAAGTTTTATTAAAATATGGCCACACCTTGTCCTTAGCAGAGTTGCCTGGTTGAAAGAGAAACCATTTGACCTACAAAGCCTAAAGTATTTACTATCTGGACCACCACAAACAAAGTTTTCTGACTTTGTAGATAGAATATTGATTAACCATGTGAACACTGGAGTTATACTACTAGGATTCAAATCTCCATTCTTGTGGTGGCCAGTTATGTGGCCTTGGGCAAGTTACTCGGCCACTAGACTGCCATTTTCCCACCTATGTAATTGGAGAAATAGTAAATTCTGTCATTGAGTTGTGAGCTTTAAATGAAAAAGGGCATAGCAAGGATTCATAAATGCTCTTATTATTAGAATTACCTTAAAATGTTAACTAGATCAACTATCCATCCAAAGTTATATGCTTGTCTCCAAAGTGTCATCTACCACTGATTTCAACACATCTTTAATCATTCTGTCTATTAAAAAGTTCTTCCTTCCACTGAGTTGAAATTGGCTTTTTATAGCTCTATCCTATTAATCCTTTCTATTTCTTTGAGTTTCTATAGACCATCTCTTCCAAATATTAGGTTCTTTAAATATTTGAAAAAGATTTCTCTGAATTTTGCTTATCAAGACTACACATCTCCAGTTCTTTCCATTATTTTTCCTAAAACCCACTTGCATCCTTTACCACTTTGGTAATTTTCTTTAAAATAAATTAGCATAAGACTTTAATCAGATAGATTAGGACCCTTACTCTCTAAACTTTTCATATCATGTTCGTGATGTATGTTTTATGCTGCTTAGTCTTTTTCCACCCCTCCACCCCATCATTCTCTGGATGCATTGATTCTTTTAGAAATAGGACAGGTTCTTATATTTACCCTTTTTATTAAACTTTAATCTTATATAGCTCCAGCCTCTTGAGATTTTATGAATGTTGGTAATACAGTTTAGAATGTTAACTGCCCCAACCAGCTTTATATCATCCATACATACTTCTGATGTCTACCCCATCAAGTTAAAATTAATACCATGAGTAGTCCTAAACCCATTTAGAACAACTGTGTATTGTTGTTGTTTTTAATCCTCACCCGAAGATATGTTTTTTATTGATTTTTAGAGAGAGAAAGGGGGAAAAAGAGAGAGAAAAAACATCAATGTGAGAGAGAAACTTTGATAGGTTGCCTCCCATGTGCACTCCAACCAGGGATCAAATCCATGACCTAGGTATGTGCCCTGACTGTGAATTGAACCTGCAACCTTTTGGTGTACAGTACGATGCTCCAACCAACTGAGCCACTTGGCTAGTGCCTTAATATTGTCTTAATAATTGAATTCCCTTTCCCTTGGACTTCCATTCACTCTAATCACTATTTGTTCACCAATCTTGGATGAGGTGTCATTCCTCTTCATGAGAAAAGTAGGAAGTAAATATAAGTTAAGACATAAACATTTATCTTTTTTTTCTTCATTTTTTTATTAAGGTATTATATGTGTACATATCTTACCATTGCCTAACATTTATCTTTCTTCCTTTCAATATTATAGTTTAAAACAACCTACGTATCTGTTTTAATCAGGGTTCTCCAGAGAAACAGAGCCAACAAGATATGCATATATAAAAGGAGAGATTTATGCCCTAACCGATTTGGCTCAGTGGATAGAGTGTTGGCCTGCAGACTCAAGGGTCCCAGGTTCGATTCTGGTCAAGGGCATGTACCTTGGTTGCAGGCACATCCCCAGTAGTAGGTGTGCAAGAGGCAGCTGATCGATGTTTCTCTCTCATCTATGTTTCTAACTCTCTATCCCTCTCCCTTCCTCTCTGTAAAAAAATCAATAAAATATATTTTTTTAAAAAGGAGAGATTTATTTTAATGAATCAGCTCACACCATTGGGGAAGCTTGGTAAGTCCAAAATCTGTAAGGTAGGCTAGCAGTTTGAAGACCCAGGGAAGAGCTGTTGTTCAAGTCCAAAGGCAGATAGCTGGCAGAATTCTTCTTGCTTTGGGGAGGTCAGTCTTTGTTCTGTTAAGGCCTTCAACTGATTAGATGAAATCCATCTCCATTATGAAGGGTAATCTGCTTTATTCAAAGTCCACCAATTTAAATGTTAATCTCATTCAAAAAAACACAGTTATAGAAATATCTAGAATAATGTTTGACCAAATATCTAGGCACTGTAGTGCAGCCAAGTTGACATATAAAACTAACCATAATAGTATCTAATTCTTTTTAATTTTTTTCTTACAATGAAATAGCTAAAAATCTAGCCCATATGAAGTCTGGATTTTTGTCTTAATAGTAAGTAGTTCTTTAATAGTAAATAGTCCTTTGCCCTCTTATAGTAAGTAGTCTGTTATATATAAAATCATGATTAAGTGTGTGTTTAATTTGTCCTTTTATAGTAAATAGTCTGTTATATATAAAATCATTATTAAGTGTGTATCTAAGTGGGTAGTCATAATAAAATATAACCAACTAATTTTTGTTACTATATATAAGTACAGCATTCTAACATATACCTCAGGCATAATAATTTCCTTTGTCCATATCACTAACCAATTAATTTCTTTACCTAAGAAAAAATCAATAAAATAAAATAAAAATCAAGAGTGGAGAAAATTAGCATGCAGATGTAACTTCAAGTATAGATATGTGTTCCTTAATTCATTAATTTATTTTTAAATTCCATTTTTATATTTTAAATTGACATTTAAAAATTAATATTACTTCTTCAAATGATTTCACAAGACTTTCAAAACAAATATCTATATAACTAAGATGTGTAAGCATTAAATTTCAGTTCATTGTAATCCTATATAATAAAGAGGTAATATGTAAATTGATCCTCATGCCCTCCCACAAGATGACCACCCCCATATGGTGAAAGATGGCCATCAGAAGAAGGCCGGCAGGGGAGAGTAGTTAGGGGTGACCAGGCCTGAAGGGGAGGGCAGTTAGGGGCGACAGGACCAGCAGGGGAGGACAGTTAGGGGTGACAGGGCTGGCAGGGGAGGGCAGTTAGAGGCAACCAGGCCAGCAGGGGAGGGCAGTTGGGGGTGACCAGGCTGGCAGGGAAGGGCAGTTGGGGGCAACTGGTCTGGCAGGGGAGGGCAGTTGGGGGTTACTGGGCCAGCAGGGAAGAGCAGTTGGGGGTGATCAGGCAGGCAGGGGAGGGAAGTTGGGGGCAATCGGGCTGGCAGGGGAGTGGTTAGGGGGTGATCAGGCAGGCAGGCAGGCAGGCAAGCGGTTGGGAGCCAGCAGTCCCAGATTCTGAGAGGGATGTCCAACATGGATCAGGCCTAAACCAGCAGTTGGACATCCCCCAAGGGGTTCCAGATTGGAGAGGATGCAGGCTGGGCTGAGGGACACCCCCTCCCCAGTGCACGAATTTCATTCACCGGGCCTCTAGTATTTATAATAAAATTCTGGAATAAAAATAATGCCACGATGTCTGTGGAAATTAGATCTTACTAAGCTAGTATTTTGGTTCTATACTTTTATGAATCTGGGTTTTTGAAAATGTGGTTTTCTTTCTTGGTTAGCTATTTATAATAAAAAGAAATTACTCATTTTGAGACTTTAAGAGATTTTAATATGTTTTTAGTCTTGCTAATAATTCCTTTTTTGTATGGAATTTTCTGGGTTTCTTTTTTTCATACTTTTAAATTACCTCTCTTTAGGTTTGGATGTGTGGAGGAGAAATGTTCGATGTTCCATGTTCTAGAGTTGGTCATATCTACAGGAAGTACGTCCCTTATAAAGTTCCATCTGGGACCAGCCTGGCAAGAGTGAGTACTTGGGGATCTGAATAAGCTGGGCTTGGCATAGCTTTCTGTCAGCAGAGGAAGCAGCCTTACCCATGGTATAATTTAAGACACACTCTAACAGAAGCACCTAACCAAAATAAAATCTCCACCACTTGCCATTCCACTGGGCAGTCTTTAGTATGTAGAGAGTTTCTGTGTTTCTCAGAGTTTTCTTGCCTGGTTCCTTAAAGAAGTATTAAGCTAATTCTTGTTAATCATTTCAAGGCCTTTTCACAAACTGTCTATTTAATCTTCACCATTACCTTCTGAGGTTGGTATTCTCATCTTTACTTTGTAGATGAGAAAGCTGAGGCTCGGCAAAATGGCTTGTCCATGCTCACATGAAGGATAAATAGCACAGGAGGACTTGAAGCTTGGGTCTTTGGAAGGAAGGTCCAGTACTTTCCTCCCATGGGGAGCGTAACAGGAAACATCATAAGTCAGCTGAAGGAAGGGGTAAATAGGAGATGGGAGGGGTGGGTGCCCAAACTCTGCCTTCTCATTTGTAACTAGGATCAGCTCTGCCTAAAGTTTTACCCCGACCTCAAAACTCCAAAATTGACCAAGTCCAAGTTTTTTTTTAGGGAAAAAATTCCTTTTCCTTAGATCAAATGCAAGGATGCTTTTGTCTTTGGCCTTTGAGAATGCGTTCATACATGTTTGGGAGGACGTAGACACAATGCCTTTTGGGAACAATCCTGACAATTTCTGCTTTCGTGTTACTTTCTTCATAGCTGAGTTAATTTTATTCACCACAGTTTGCACCTGCTACTGCTCAAATGTCAAATCTACAAAAAGAGTGTTTTACCACACCCCTTTAAGGCACAAAGCTGCCCTGGGAATCAAATCCTGAATTATTCATTTTGGTTCCTTTATTAGTTAGGTTGCAATATATCACTATTTGGGTCTTTCATAGAAAGCTCAATAAGTTCACATAACAATTTTTTTAAAAACTATAAACTAGTTCATCAGGATTTATTAGAATATCAACCACACAAAGGCAGTTTTCCTCTGTGGTATTTGCTGCAGTAGTCCCCCCTTATCCACAGTTTCACTTTCCAAGGATTCAGTTACTGATGGTCGACTACAGTTCAAAAATATTACATGGAAATTTTCAAAAATGAACAATTCATAAGTTTAAAATTGTGCATCATTCTGAGTACCATGATGACATCTTGTGCGGTCCAGCTTGTCCACACTGTCTGTATATACTAACCTCACTCTCACTGGCATGAAACCCCCACCACCCTCACTACCTCACCCTGAGTTATTCACTTAGTAGCTGTCCTGGATATCAGATCTGTCCTGGTATCAAAGTGCTTATGTTCAAGTAGCCTTTAGTTTACTTAATAATGCTCCAAAGTGCAATTTGGATGTGCCAAAGAAAAGCCATAAAGTATATGTCTGTATAGCAAAAAAGGTAGTAAACGTAAGGTTCAGTACCATCCCTGCTTTTGGGCATCCACTGGGGCTTCTGGAAGTATCCCCCATGAATAAAGGGGACTCTACTCAGCACCTAGAACAAGGCTTGGCAGACATTCAACAAATATTTGTTGACAGAATTAATTAATCAGGAAAAACTGCAACAAGAAAATGCTTACTAAAACTTAAACATTTTAATTAAGTATAATAAAATTTATATTTATAATGAGTGTTTTTGGGGAAGTAGGATTTTTCCTTATCCCCTTTCTGAGGTTATTTGTCAACAGGGTCCATTTTTCTTTAGCCAAATCCATAATCACTTTTACAAATGTTTGAGTTAATAATAATGAAGTTATATTACATACTCCTTGAAGGGACAAAGTCATATTATTCTTCCCCTTGAAAGGTTAATCACATATTAACAACACACTCCATTAAGTAGCTGTAGAAATATATCATTTAAAAAAAAGTAACTAATCACAAAATTATAAAGTGACCAAAGAAAATGAAAAAAACAATTATGATATTTTATGGGAGAATTTCAACGACCGTCTACCCACTACATTATTACTAAATCATCAAAAATGATGTGAGACTTTCAAGATACTTCAAATGCAGGGCCACATTGACTCAATACTTAGTTCATCTTTCCAGCCTCGTTAGAAAGTGGAGGCAAAGATGGATACTTGTCTCCAAAGGTTTGCATCTTGGGTAAGGAAATAAGATTTAATTTAGTCAGAAGGCTTGATACATATGAATCTGAAACCTCAAGAACTCACAAAAAGGTAGACGATTGAACAGCTTTGAGCACATATCACAAATCATCCATGCAAATATCATAAATCATAGCAGTTAAAAATACCCCTGACAGAATGATGATCTGCCACATATCCCTTTCACTCATTTGTATGTCATCCAGCTCGTGGCCACACAGAGTCATTCATTCGCAAGATAGATGGTGTGTGCTTGGTTTACAGTCCAAAGTAGAATAAAACTGGGGGAAAGTTGTGCTGACCCAAAGAGTTTATTTTCAAATAACAAAGATGTTCACATATTTTCAAAAAATAAATTAAGTACTTTTTCAAGGACTGTTGAATATAGGGAAGCTAGGGCTGATGCATAAAATTTCCAGCAAAAAGTGAATATTCATTCAAATGAAAAAAGACCATAATTCTGAATTCTAATCTTTTCCATTTAAATTTTACTTCAGAACTCTTTTTTTATCTAAATGGCTAGAGCAATTAGAAAGACATAAATTTTGAAACTGAGCTGTCATTCTAAGGAGCATTTTATGATTTTTTAAAAAATAAGAAAGTACGTGAAAATGAAAAACAATTCTGATATTTTATGGGAAAATCTCGACTACTGGCTACACCCTACATTATTACTAAATCATCAAAAATGATGAGAGACTTTCAAGATACTTCAAAAGCAGAGCCATGTCAACTCAATACTTAGTTCATCTTTCCAGCCTGATTAGGAAGTGGAGGCAAAGATGGAGACTTGATTCCAAAGGCTTTTTTTTTTTTTTAATTTACAAAGCTTGTTTAGTTCTTCAAAACTGGGCACTCTTCATTTATGTACCTATACATATTGAGGATGCCAGCAGAATTCCAAAACATGCAAACAAACACACATACATACACATATACTAGTACATGTGAAAAGCTGACAATCCTCTAAACAACATACCAGTGTGTATTATAGAAATAAATTATAATAATTGGTTGTTCAGTACCTTCTATTTACCTAGCATTACAGTCTGGTTGGAAGAGAGAAGGTATTCATACATGAAACCATTAGAGGTCAATACAAAACAACAAATAAGTATTCAATTTATTATAAAGATATGGACAGGTTGAGCAAAGAGGACAGGGAAGGGTACCATTGCTGTTGAATTGAAAGAGAACCTTCAATAATACCTCAGTTAAATGAAGAAGGTTCTGATAAGAGTGTTTCCCAGCTCATGACCAGTGACCAGAGCCAGTTCCTGGCCCACTTTTTACCCAGCCTCAGTGAACTGGGAAAAATAAGAATCACAAAGCTAAGTCTACTCAATTTAATAACATATTTTATGCAGTAATAATAGACTTTTTTCTATTTTTATGACAGAATATAAGATAGTAGATTTTTATTAATGTCCTATTTGGCAGAAACGAAAAGTAACATCATTATGTCAATTCCCACAAAACACAAAAGTCTGAGACACGGTAGGTGACTTATAATTCAGCTTCATCTTGGAACCAGAGTTTTCACTCATCATGAATAAAACTATGTGTTTTACTGAGTCGTCTGGGGGGGTCCCATGTCAGTACTGCTCACAGTCATGGTATGTTATCATCAGGAGCAAACAGCAATTCCCTGAGGGAAGCAGTGCTCACCCCTAGGGACTGTAGTGACAATTATCTGTTCTTTGGGGTGGACTGACTGTCCTTCATCACAGACAAGTGAAGACAAGGGAGCAGCTACTCAGTAAAAGGCACATTGAGCCTTTTGCTTAGTGACACTTTGCAAAACAGAGGTAGCTGGTGGGTGGAAGACTCTTCAGAGAGACCCTTTATCTTTCGGGTTGTGACATGAGCCAAGTATAATGCCAAAGGAGCAGCAATCACTGACACCGCACAGACTCCCCTGTGAACCTATTGTATAGGGATGATTAAAGCCATTGGACTGGAGACAGGTGGCTCTAACAGCAGGGACATGACAGAGGTGCAGATCAGTCATCCCATGGCTAGCCATACCAGCTAATTGTAGTACAGCAGCAGTCCCCGTGGGAACAACTTGGCCCACGGAGTTTCTCCCGGAGGTCCCATGGCAGCAGAGGGCAGCCCTACAGACTGTGAGTGGGGCAGTGCTGGAAGCTCACACAGCTGTCTTCCCTGGCTCCAAGGGGAGGGAGGACCTCATAAGAGACAAAGCTGGAACCAACTCTCACCCTGAGTGTGTAAGGGACCCCAGAGAATGCAAATCAGGGGACTCTATCCTCCTGGGTTCTTGCCACTGGCACAAAACGCAGTATCGATAAGACTTTCTTTTATAAAATTTCATCTTGCATTTTATGGAAACCATTATTCAAGTTTCAGAATAAGAACTATAAAATCAAAGTCAAACTCCATAAGAATTCAATTGTACAGGATGGCCTATTGTACTTGTAAATGTAGACAATAGTGTGGTGAGGGGGGTAGGGGCAGGAGTGGAGTAGAAGGAGTCAATGAGGGGGAAGGGGGACATCTGTAATACTTTCAACAATAAAGATAAAAAATGAAAAGAAAAGGAAGTGTAGCTCACTTTATAAAGGATAGAGGTTAAATGTTAAGTATGTAGAGCTAGAATTGTGAACTGAGGCCTGGCTGTCCAAGGCTTAACCCTCCTGCCATGTTGTCCCTTAGAAGGAGGTGTGGAGTAAGCAGGAGCAGCTGGGGCAGTGTGGGCAGGGGCCCTAGCATGAGCAAAGTTTCAGGAAGAAAGGAGCAGGCTTGGAGAGAGACCATGGACTGTGTTTTGGAGCTCTGGAGTTAAACTGGACCGTGCATTGGAGACCCATTCTAGAGGACCCTGTATGCAGACCAAGGCGTACAGCTTTTTCTAATAGACTGTAGTGAGGTACTCATGGTTTTTTTAACAGGAGGTGCCAGGATAAAAAAAGAGGGGGTAAAATGGAAAGATCAACCAGCAATTAAATACTGAAAAGTAGAAAGACTAAATAAAGTGGCATTTTGAATGCAAGAAGCATTTGTAAAGAAAATTTCCTAAAAGATATTTATTGACTTGTCCCATTGTGCCAGGAGAAAGACGTCAAATGTGACTATGAGGTTTTCATTGTAGTATCTGAGGAAACAGTATCAGGACAAATATAGGGATGTGAGGAAGGGGAAAGGGGAAGATGTGGAGAAAGGTTTTAGATAAGGTAGATTACAAGTGACAGCTTTATATGGGTTCAGGGAGAACCGGATCTTGGAGACACAAACAGACTTCCCAAGTAGAATTCTGAGAGCCTACAAAAGCCAGATTTTGCCAGATGTTCTTTACCAATAAAATTTTATTTCTGAAAAAAATATTTATGCTAGGCACTGTGCTAGGCCCTGGAAATATAAATGATAAACAAGATAAACACAAGCCTTAACTTCTTATAACTAATGGCTCCGATTAAGGTAGAGTCCAGAAATCTATATATAACAATCTGAACATTGTGAACTTGAGATAAGGATTAAACAAAAATAATCAAACTCTGTACCTTATATAGCTTACTTAGTTATAAACTGTTTTATATCGATTATGACCTTATCATTGGGATTATGCTTTAACAGAAGGGACTCAGAGTATATCTCACAGATAACACATAGCATTATTTAATATGTACAGTGATATATGTTCTATTTAACAGATTATATTTAATGATCCTATAGGCTACACTGTATACAAGTTACAAATGGTTTTGACTTTACACATTTATTTAGGGTTTCTTAGCAGGATGACTTGGGTATACTTCATGGGCACCAAGGTTAAATCTGAGGTCTGAGAAAGAATGGTTGTTTTGCCTGTCAGCTGTGAAATTACTTCTCAACATATTTCCCAAAGTGCCTTTCTTCATGTTATATCCCTGGTGGCATCTAGCCCTGTTGACTCCATGGATCATCTCAGACTCTTGAAATTGGTAGGAGTGGAAGGAGATAGAGAGAGGAGAAGGGATGGAAGAGGAGGAGGGGTATTTCAATGTCAAAGCCAGACCACCCCAAGTCAATTAATGAGTGTTTCCTCCTTGCTCACTATGGAGTCAGCTATCCCTGTCTCATGTAGATGAAATAGAAGAACATAATATCTGGCATATGGAGCTGTTCCTTGTTTATGTCAGAAAATATAGCAGTTAAGGGAAAGCATTAACAAGATCAAAATGACTAGTTTGACATCAGAAAATAAAATCACCAACAAGGCTATAAAATGTGGTGATGAATAGAAAATCTCCATCCTACAAATTGACCTTTCTCCCTTGATGATTGTAAATCAGTTTCCTCTCATAAAACTGCCCAGCAAATAAAAGCTATAGTTTAACAACCTTAGCCATCAACAGCAGCCAGCACTTCTTTCGACTGCTCTCAAATTCTTTATTCGAAACTATCATAGGGCTCTGATGCTTTATTTGAAACTATCATTGAGTTCAGGGATACAGTGGCCCATCTCAAGCTTTCTCCCCAAAAGCAGGAAATGATGAATTCTTCCCCAAAGACTCAGCCTGTGTAAATGGCAAGACCTTTGGAAGCAATTCCTCTAAAAACAATCACTATTTCTAATTTTTCCTTCCAATATAAGAAAAAGGATATGGGGGATTAAAAATCTTTTCTCTATTCCTGAAGGTTCTTTTGCCTAGTCTAATAATTAAATCTATATGACACAGGCTAACAGGAGAAAGCCAAATTTAATTATATATGTACGTATGAAACCCCACATACATGAGAGGTACAGTGTCAGACCGGGAAAATGAGGTATATATGACACTCTGAGCTGAAGAGGAGATAAGGCACCTTGGGGGCTTCAGAGGGAAGGAAGGTCATTTTCAGGATGAAAAAAGAGCAGATGTTCAGCAATCTGAAGTCTGCCCTGCCCTCTAGATTGGTCATAGAAGGTTATTTCTGATGATAATTCTTATTATGACCAAGGCCTCTGACTTAAATTCTTCAAGAGAGAGAGAAAAGTTTCTCAGGAGTTACAGAGTCTCAATTGCCTTCAACTCAGAATAATTCACATGCCAAAGTAGCACATCCTGGGGAGGCCTGTTCTGAACCCCTTCGAGAGAAATAAGGCAGCCCAATACTTGTGGCAAGAATGAAAGATAATTCACATACTGCAATCATGTGGTTATTTCTCTCCCCTCTTGGCCACACTTTAAAATATAACATCTTGTCTTCAGATGAAGCTTTTCATTTAAGAAATTCAAGCATCTTCCATAAATGATATTTTGTCATTCTTCATGAGAAACTTCCTAAACATCAATAATGTTTATAATGTGACAATAATAATTTAATAAATCATTAAAATATGATGAGTTCATTGCATGTTATGAAGATCAAGTTTATCTCTAACCTCAAGAAAGGCCCAGTCTGGAGAAATTCTTTAATAGATGTGTATCAGGGAATGTCACTTACTACACAAGGACCTTCCCCACACTAGAGATGAGTTTTGGTTCACAACGCTGGCAGAGCACTCGTAACTCACCCTGCAATGATGTCCCTGTTTTGACCACAGGGCATTTTATGCTTTTGAACACTGGGCATTTTATGCTTTTGAACACTGGGCATTTTATGTTTGTTTTGCATTTGAGGAAAATAAAGCAAAGTAAAACTGTTCTCTCTGCCAAGGACCAGAGAGAAGGGATATAAAAACATGAAACATAAATTCATTTCCCACTGTTTGACCATCATTTGCTCCCTTAATTTCTCAGTGGTATCAGGATTTTTTAAAGTATGTAGCCATATATCTTTTTATCTGTTTGCTTAAAAAATAATAACAGAATCACATAGTGTGCAGGGGTTCTTGTTCCAGCATTAAGAAGGGCTCAGCAATCTGGAGAAAGGCTATGCATAGATTAAGTAGGAGTCCAGAGATGAAAAATAATTTTGAAAGGTATTGGGGGTCAGAGGAGCCTAGCTGAAGGAGCTAAGTTCTCCTTCTCTTAGGACCCTTGCTTTTTATTAACACAATTTGTCCTAAGGCAAGGTAGAGATAATACACTTCAAAGGGTAGGGTTTCATACAGAAGCATTGTCAGAATGGGGAATTGCCTTTGGCTGTTCAAGTGTTTGGCCAACAGGAGGCAATAACATGTAGATTAAGATGCCCTGAGCTGTCTGGAAGTAAACAATCATCCTATTCAGGTTTGGGGAAATGCCTTTAGCCATTCCAAACAAGTGATAACATATGTGACTCAGCCCTTGTTGAGTCCCCAAGTTCCATCATCCTTTTGATGAAACTCTTGCAATTATGATATGCTGGAATTGGCTTCCAGCAATAGTGTATTTAAAATTGTTGAGCATGCTGAAACTGGTTTGGCTCAGTGGATAGAGCATTGGCCTGAGGACTGAGAGGTCCCAGGTTCGATTCTGGTCAAGGGCACGTACCTTGGTTGTGGCACATCCCCAGTGGGGGTTGTGCAGGAGGCGGCTGATCGATGTCTCTCTTTCATCAATGTTTCAAACACTCTATCACTCTCCTTCCTCTCTGTAAAAAAATCAATAAAAAAAATAAATAATAAAATAAAATAAAAAATAAAATTGTTGAGCATTATGCAGGTAAAGCATAGGATCTTCAACCCAAACTTAGACACTAAAATGGAAGTGGAACCACGCGTCACTGGCAAGTACAGTCTCTTGCCATTTGGAAGCACCATAAAAAAATTTTTTTTTTAAAATGAGGTCAAGCCAAAACCGGTTTAGCTCAGTGGATAGAGCATCAGTCTGCGGACTGAAGGGTCCCAGATTCGATTCCAGTCAAGGGCATGTACATTGGTTGCGGGTGTGTCCCCAGTGGGGGGTGTGCAGGAGGCAGCTGGTCGATGTTTCTCTCTCATCGATGTTTCTGGCTCTCTATCCCTCTCCCTTCCTCTCTGTAAAAAATCAATAAAAAATATTTTTTTAAAAAATGAGGTCAAGACAACATTACTTTAAAACTCAGCAATTTCCCACAAAACTTCTCAAAACTAATTTTAGTTTGGTCTCCTGTTATTTATTAGCTTTTTCCTTTAAAAATTTCCTTAAATGCTAGCTTTTCCCCAGCCCTTTGCTCAATTTAATTGTTTTAAATAATCCTCTGTGCTCAAGTTTCAGCTCAGCTCTGACTTATGAGTCAATTATGTGATGCTTTCTAGTGTGCAGAGAAAGCTTGAAACCCAGCCAGGCAGTTCCCAAACTGTGGGGACAATATTTAGCACTTCTCTGTCTACCGAGTGAGGACCAACATTTCACAGTTTTTTGTTAAGCCTATTGGAAGATTTTAAATATTAATATAAAATTTAAATGGTAATCCTACTTGATAATTAGCTGCCATGATTCGTCATTACTTTTGCTTTGCCATTCTTAATGAAATTAAAATGGGATATGTTTTTTCTTTCCTGTGGTACCTTCTCCAGTCTGCTTTTAGTTACTTTTTCCCTATCTAGAGCACCTTGGCACTTTATGATGTATTCAGCATTTATATACCTTTCTTTTTCAAAGCACTTGAGCAACAAACTACATGATGAGCCCTATTTGTGGGCGAGGGGGATTATAATGGCCTTTTTATCATTATTCCCATTAGAAGTGAACATTTTCCTGCACTCGGGATGCCACTGGAAAAGGAGAAAGCTTACTTGGATGAAATGGGTCCCTGCTGCTACATCATTAAGCTGCTGGAACTTAAGCAAATTAAAATATTTTAGCGTGCCATAGTCTCACTAACCAAAAGTGCAACTCTTGCAAGAGGGAGCAGCACCGGTGGCTTTATCACCCCGCCTTTCAGGGCCCCATATGATGATGAAGCACAGAAGCCCTGGAGGAGGCACTCATTTCCAAGAATTCCCAGGAGATGCGTAAATGCAGCCACATTGTGCTTGAGGCCTCCGCTATTTCATTTCCATTCTGATCGCCCTTGATTCCAATGGTTTACTGCTTCCTCACAAGAATGCCATTTTCCACTGCAATTTCAGCCCAAGTATGCCTCCTTTGTGATGTCATTTAAGGTGGAGAAAATGGTTCCACTTGCTATTTTGTAAACCGAAATACGATCTAAAATCAAATGGCCGCATTGTGGTGTTTGGATGCTTTTGGTGTTCTAATTATGAAAGGTTTATAAAAATAAAATTTCACAGGTTGCCTAAAGTTTAAATAGATATAATTTCAACCTAAGGACCCTGCATGAGTTATTAAAAACATAGGGAATTTTTTTTTTTTTGCCCTTTTTGAAAGCATGGAAAATAAAACAGGGTGTACTAATACAAAACGGAATAAATGCTGTAGCACCACTTAGTTCAACCACAGTTAGTTTGAATGCTTGCTGTGGATATTCTTGTGAAGAAAAAAAAAACACAATATTTTCTTTGGCTGAAGGTTAGAAAATGCCGGTTGTGATTTATTTTTAAAAATAGCCAATGTGTTAATACTAATCATCTACAATTAAGATCATACTGTTTTTTATACTCAAATTGTGATAGCTGAGATGCCATTGGTTGGGTTGCCAGACATGGACACCCAGGTGTCCCTAGACATCCCAAAAGGCTTCTACCCCCATCCTCACATAACTCGTGTCAGACGAAGTACCCACCCTGTGCCACCTGGGATTTGCTTCTTCTGCTTGTGCTCACACTTGCTTTGGTCTCTTACCTGACACACCACTGGGGAAGCCACGCCTCCATACCCCCCAAAAAGAGCATCACCTTCTAGCTCATGGTGCTGCCTCTGGAGAAACCAGTCCTCAAAGTGCCAGAACTTCTCTCAGTCCTGGGTAAACTCAGACAGGATCTCCTGCCTGTGGGCCATACACCCTCCCTTGAACACAAAAGACCTCTGTTTATATTGGGCTCCCTTTAACAATTCCAACAACTTCTTGTTATCTCCACTTTCTCAGAAAATCAGGACACCAATTATGAAAAAGAATTCCACTTATTCTGATCCTCACTCTCAACCACATATAGTCTTAAGGGTGAAAGAAATAAAACAAGACAAAACAAAATCATACGTTCAATTTTGTCCTATCACCCTATTATTTATTTACTTACTTACTTATTTATTTATTTATTTATTTATTTATTTATTTATTTATTTATTTTGCTCCTGAGGCTAGGCCATGAAAGGCATTGCAGATTCCACCTTGATTCTCCGATGGCTTGCTTAAGGGGAACCCGGCCATCGTGTCATGATGACACCCAAGCAGTCCCATGGCGAGGCCCCAGGGAGAGAGAACTGAGTCCTCAAACCAAGAGCAAGCACCAGTTTGCCAGACATGGGAGTGAACCACAATGGAAGATCTTTCAGCCTCATTTAAGGCTTAAGATGACTGCTTCCTTGGCCGAAGTTTGACTGAAACTCCTGAGAAATCCAGGCCAGGTTGCTCCCCAAACCACTCCCAAGTTCCTGACACACGCAAACTGTGAAAGATAAAAATGTTTATTATTGTTTTAAGCCACTCCATTTTGGGGTGATTTGTCATATATCAATAGATAACTAATACAGCTGTTTCTTTTAACAGTCCTTCATCAGCAACATTTAGCCTAACTTTAAGGGACATGATTATGTCAAGTGGCCCATTTGAAGCTTAAAAATTAGGAAAGCTTGTGCATCAAAGGACACTATCAACAGGTTTCGACAGAGTGAAAATGCAATTCACAAAATGGAAAATATTATTTGCAAATAATACATCTGATAAAAGGTTAATACCCAGGAAATTTAAAGTATTCCTACATTCAATAACAACAACAACAACAAAAACACCTGATTTTAAAATGCAGAAAGGATTTGGAATAGACATATCTCCAAAGAAGATATACAAATGGTTAATAAGCACATGAAAAGACACTAAACATCAGTAATCATTAGGGAAATACAAAACAAACTCATTATGAGAATACCATTTCAGACCCATTAAAATTGCTATTATTTAAAAAATAAAAAAGATCTAGCTTCATTTTTTTGCATGTATCTGTCCAATTTTCCCAACACCATTTATTGAAGAGACTGTCTTTATTCCATTGTATGTTCATGCCTCCTTTGTCAAATATTAATTGTGCATAGTGGTTTGGGTCAATATCTGGATTCTCTATTCTGTTCCATTGATCTATATGTCTGTTCTTGTGGCAGTACCAGGCTGTTTTGAGAATAGTGGCTTTGTAATACAGCTTGAAATCTGGTATTGAGATCCCTCCTACTTTATTCTTCTTTCTCAGGATTGCTGTGGCTATTCGGGGTCTTTTTTTATTCCAGATGAATTTTTGGAGAGTTCTTTCAAGGTCTGTGAAATATGCCGTTGGTATTTTAATGGGGAGTGCATTGAATCTATAGATTGCTTTGGGTAGTATGGACATTTTAATGATGTTGATTCTACCAATCCATGAACATGGTATGTTCTTCCATCTGTTTACGTCTTCCTCTATCTCTTTTTTCAGTGTCCTGTAGTTTTCCGTGTATAGGTCTTTTACCTCCTTAGTTAAGTTTATTCCTAGGTATCTTAATTTTTTTTGGTACGATGGTAAATGGGATTGCCTTTTTAGTCTCTCTGTCTGTAAGTTCACTATTGGTGTATAGAAAGGCCATAGATTTCTTGGCATTAATTTTGTATCCTGCTACATTGCCGAATTCATTTATTAAGTCTATTAGTTTTTTGACGGAGTCTTTCGGATTTTTTATGTACAATATCATGTCATCTGCAAATAAAGACAGCTTTACTTGTTCTTTTTCAATTTGGATGCCTTTTATTTCTTCTTCTTGTCTAATTGCAATGGCTAATACTTCCAGTACTATGTCAAACAGGAGTGGTGAGAGTGGGCATCCCTGTCTTGTTCCTGTTCTTAGGGGAAATGTTTTTAGTTTTTGTCCATTGAGTATGATGTTTGCTGTGGGTTTATCATATATAGCTTTTATTATGTTGAGGTATGAGCCTTCTATTCCCACCTTGTTGAGAGTTTTTATCAAGAAAGGGTGTTGGATTTTGTCAAATGCTTTTTCTGCATCAATTGATATGACTATGTGATTTTTATCTCTCAATTTGTTTATGTGATGTATCATGTTTATTGATTTGCGGATATTGTTCCATCCTTGCATTCCTGGGATAAATCCTACTTGGTCATGGTGTATGATCTTTCTGATGTACTGCTGGAGCCGATTTGCTAGAATTTTGTTGAGGATTTTGGCATCTATGTTCATGAGGGATATTGGTCTGTAATTCTCTTTCATTGTGTTGTCTTTATCTGGTTTTGGTATTAGAGTGATGCTGGCTTCATAGAAGGAGCTTGGAAGTGTTCCTTCCTCTTGAAATTTTTGGAATAGTCTGAGGAGGATAGGTTTTAGTTCTTCCTTGAATGTTTGGTAAAACTCTCCTGTGAAGCCGTCAGGCCCCGGGCTTTTGTTTGCCGGAAGCTTTTTGATGACTGCTTTACTTATGCCATACACAAAAATAAACTCAAAATGGATACAGGACTTAAACATAAGACGGGAAACCATAAAAA
The DNA here is from genome assembly GCF_027574615.1 of Eptesicus fuscus. Lineage (NCBI taxonomy): Eukaryota > Metazoa > Chordata > Mammalia > Chiroptera > Vespertilionidae > Eptesicus > Eptesicus fuscus. Next base: position 36,730,590 of record NC_072478.1, on the reverse strand, counting down.
TACTAGAGGAATCCACAGGCAGCAAAATCTCAGACATATGCCAAAAGAACTTCTTCACCGATACTGCCCCTAGGGCAATGGAAGCTAAAGAGAAAATAAACAAATGGGACTACATCAAAATAAAAGGCTTTTTTACAGCAAAAGAAACTATCAACAAACCAACAAGAAAGCCCACTGCATGGGAGAACATATTTGCAAATGGTATCACTGATAAAGGTTTAATCTCCAACATCTACAGGCAGCTTATACAACTTAATAAAAGGAAGATAAATGATCCAATAAAAAAATGGGCAACGGACCTAAATAGAATCTTTTCAAAAGAAGACAGAAGGGAGGCCAAGAGACACATGAAAACATGCTCAACGTCACTAATTATCAGAGAGATGCAAATCAAAACAACAATGCGGTACCATCTCACACCTGTCAGAATGGCTATCATCAACAAATCAACAAACGACAAGTGTTGGCAAGGATGCGGAGAAAAAGGAACCCTTGTGCACTGCTGGTGGGAATGCAGACTGGTGCAGCCACTGTGGAGAACAGTATGGAGTTTCCTCAAAAAACTGAAAATGGAACTCCCATTTGACCCAGTAATCCCACTCCTAGGAATATATCCTAAGAAACTGGGAACACCAATAAGAAAGGATATATGCACCCCTATGTTCATAGCAGCACAATTTACAATAGCTAAGATCTGGAAACAGCCTATGTGCCCATCAACAGATGACTGGATCAGAAAACTATGGTACATCTACACAATGGAATATTATGCTGCCATAAAAAAGAAGGAATTCTTACCATTTGCAGCAACCTGGATGGAATTGGAGAACATTATGCTGAGTGAAATAAGCCAGTCAATGAAAGAAAAAAAAACATGATCTCACTCATTTATGGATAATAAAGAACATTATAAACTTGAACAAAAAGATAGATACAGAGGCAGTAAAGCATCAAACAGTCTGTCAAATTACAGCAGGAAGGTTAGGGAGAGGTGGGGAAGATAAGAGATCAACCAAAGGACTTGTATGCATGCATATAAACATAACCAATGGACGCAAAACTCTGGGTGGTGAGGGCATATATGGGAGTGGGGTGGGGAGGGGGGGCAATGGTAAGATATGTACACATATAATACCTTAATTAAAAAATTGAAAAAAATTAAAAAGAATGTTTGAAAGGAAAAAGAAAAAAAGAAACCCTTGTGCATGGTGGAAATGTTAAATGATGCATCTGCTGTAGAAAATAGTATGGAAGTTCCTCAGAAAAATTAAAATCCAGCAATTTCACTTCTGGGTATATACAAACAAAAAATTGAAAGCAGGAATTCAAACAGATATGTATACTCACATGTATAATAATAGTCAAAATGTAGAAGCAAACCAACTGTCCATTGACAGATCACTGGATAAGCAAAATATGATGTATACATACAATGGATTATTAATCAGCAATGAAAAGGAAGAAAATTCTGATAGATACTACAAAATGGATGTACCTTGAAAACATTATACTAAATGGAATAAGCTGGTCACAAATGGACAAATACTATATGATTCCACTTATATGAGATATCTAGAGTGGTCAAATCCATAGAGACAGAAAGTAGACTGGTGGTTGCCAGGGCCTGAGGGAAGGTGGTCTGCAGTGTTAGTGTTTAATGGGTCTGGAGTTCCAATTTAGGAAGGCATCTTCATTCTTTTCATCACAGCGCTTTCCTCTTTTATGGCAATAAATGAGTCCTCACTAAGTTTCCGGCTGCAAACTGACAGTCACTCAAATGGCAGCAAAGTCGACATTCTCAGGGTCAGTCATTTCTTCTAGAAATTCTATTTGAATTTCACTTCCTAGGAAGAACATCCTAAGATCTTCCTGATGCAGGTTTTTCTGTCTGAATCTCTTGGGCAGGAAAGGGTGCAGTGTCAAATTTCTTTATGAGTTTTGTGTGTGTGTGTGTGGGGGGGGTATTTCTTCTTATTGATTTGAGAGAGAGAGAAAGAAAAATATCAATGTGAGAGAGAACCATGGATTGTTTCCCCAGCATTATCCCTTTTAGATTTTTTTGCTTCTCTTTCATCATTGTTGCCCAATTCTGTCTTTTCAGTTATCCTTTTTTTTTTTTTTTAATGTCATGTGGGTTTACCGATGGGAATCAAGGAGGCAACACAACATGTGCTTTGCTGCCTGTGCGTGAACTGAGTGGCAGATGTGCAATGACCAATCACCAACAGACTTTGAAAGAAGTCATGTGATTGGCCACTGATCACACTGTGCATCTTGTGGGGGCTAAAATAATGCTAGTACTTTTCCTCCCACCTTCTAAATTCTTCTAGGCTAGGCTAATAATCAAATTGACAAGGACAGATTAACAGGAGAAAATCAAGTTTTAATACATGCACATGAACATTTCAAAGACAGTGCGGCAACACTGGGTATATAAGACAATTTTGGACAAAGGAGAAAAGGATGAGAAATGGGATCTTGGGTTTGGAAAGTGAGACCAATGATTTACGGGTAGTTGAGGAAGGAGAGCAGGACATACATAGCAGAAAAATTCTTGCTAGGCAACTCAGAAACAATGAGGCACAGAGTATCTAATAGCCCCTGCCTGAAGTCCATAGCTAATTCAAATTAAGCTTAGGAGAACATCCTAAGATCTTCCTGATGCAGGTTTTTCTGTCTGAATCTCTTGGGCAGGAAAGGGTGCAGTGTCAAATTTCTGTATGAGTTTTTGTGTGTGTGGGGGGGTATTTCTTTTTATTGATTTGAGAGAGAGAGGAAGGGAGAGAGAAAGAAAAATATCAATGTGAGAGAGAACCATGGATTGTTTCCTCCCATACAGATCAAACCTGCAACCTAGGTATGTGCCCTGACGAGGAATTGAACCTGCAACCTTTTAGTGTACTGGTGGACTCTCCAACCAGTTAACTCACACTGGTCAGGGCAGGAGTTTTGTTTTTTACTAAAGAGCTTAAAATCAATATCCTAAAAAGGGAAGCATCTGGGTGGTAAAACTTTGTTTCCTCTCAATCTGTATTTTACATAATGATTTATGGCCTGAAGAACTAATAGCAACATTTGTTCTTTAAACAATTACTCACAGTTAATATATCATAGTAACTGAACTGGGTTGTTGGGAGCATGTGAATGTTTTAAGTCCACTGAACTGTACATTTAAAATGGTTAAAAAGGCAAATTTATGTTATTATACATTTTACCACAGTAAAAAATTAGGCAAACTGATTTTAAAATTCATCTAGAAATGCAAGGACCTAGAATAGCCAAAACAACTTTGATAAAGGACAAAGTTGTAGGAATTACATTACCAGATTTCAAGACATTAAAAATTATATTGGATCAATGGAAGAAAATAGAGTCCAGAAATGAATTCTTGCATATGGTCAAACATTTCTAGGGGGAGAGGGGGAATGAAGAAATTTGTGAGGTTAGGCAAAGACTTCTTAAATATGACACCATAAGCACTTATCCCTAGAGAAAAGTTGATAAATTGGATTCCATTGAAATTAAGACCTCTTACTCATTTAAGGGCATTGTTAAGAGAAAAGACAAGACAAGAACTGGGAGAAAATATTTACAAATCACACTTCTGACAACTTGTATTCCCAATATATAAAGAATTCTCAAAATTTAATAAGAAAATAACAACAGCTCATTTTTTTAAATAGGCAAAAATATTTAAACAGATACTTGACCAAAGAAGATATATGGTAAATAATCACATGGAAAAATGCTTAATGTATCAGTTATTAGGGAAATGTAAATTGAACTCATAATGAGATACCACCACACACTTTTTGTTTGTTTGTTTGGTTGGTTGGTTGGTTGGTTTTGGTTTTGGTTGTTGTTTTTTATTAAATTCATCTTTATTGTTTAGCAGTTTCATTAAAAGTTAGTCTACCTACCATATGACCCAGCCAGTCCACTTCAAGATATATACCCAAAAGAAATGAAAGTAAATATCTATAAAAGACTTGTACAAGATTGTTCATAGTAGTATTATGGGTAATACCCCAAACTAGAAACAGCCCAAATGTCCATCAGCAGGTAAATGATAAACAAATTGTGGTATATCCATAGTGTAGGATATGATAAAAAAGGAATACATGCAACTCCATGGATAAACCTCAAAATAATTATGCTGAGTGACAGAAGCCTGACATAAAGAGCACATACTCTATGATTCATTTATATAAAAATTTAGAAAATGCAAATTAAGTTATAGTGACAAAAATTAAGTCAATGTATATATAACACCCAGAGTGCACCCTTACGTAAACTCTGAACTTTTGGTGATTATGACGTGTCAGTGTAGGTTCATAAATTATAACAAATGCACCACTTTGGTGGGGGGTGTTGCTAATGGGGGAAGCAAAATATTTCTATAACTGCCCTTCAATTTTGCTCTGAACCTAAAACTGCTCTTTAAAAAAATAGCCTTAATGAGGCAGGATAGTGAGAAGCCAGAAAAATTCCTTGGCAAGTGGAATGGGGAAACTGAGACAGATAACTGATTCAAACTGGCCTCATCCAGCATCCTGACTTTCCTGCTTCCTTCTTCCTTGCATGCCCACTCCCTTAATCATTTAGTCCTCAGGACAATGAGTTTCTGATCAGCATCAAATAATGTTAGGAACAAAGCTTTGGGTCTATTGATGACAGAGACAGAGTTTTGGCCAAACTAGAGAAAACATCTAGGCCTCAGTTATGTTTCAGCCTCCAACCTCAGAAAAGCAGCAAAACCAGATGAACTGACCCCATGGCTGACATCAGGACCAGATGCAATGGCCAATGACCCCCCTACCCTAGTGCTGACTAATCAGCAGAGACCAAGACTTGGCCCTATATGCTCATGTTGATGGATCAGCATATTAAAGTGCACACCTGAAAAGCTGATCAATATTCTATTTTGATCCTGCCCTGAGACCTTCCCTAAAATTCCTGCCTTTAGAAAATAGATAAAAACCCTTGAGACAAAGTGCCACAATAGGCAGTTATTTAGATATTAACAAAAAGGAAGGGAGCAAATGGGACCAGATATCTGATTAAATCAGATTAACTGGGAAAGGACAGTTTCACAGTCACTCCAGGCATGTGAGTAGGCAGGAAAGATGCTTTTCAGTCACCCCAGGGAGTAACCAGCACCATTCCTCAAGATTAAAGGGCGGAGAGGGAGGGTTGGGGAGAAGAAACCAGTGAGGGGGAAATTCCTTTCATTGACTGCATTATGCACAGTTGAAGCCAAAATGGTGACCATAAAAGGGGAAGGGCACTAGCCTGGGAAAATCTGGGGAAAAGATCAGATTGGCTAAGGGCACAAAAACCCTAAAGATCCAGGAAAGGCATTGGTTGGGGAAGGCACAAGCACAACCCAGGAAAAGCCAGGAAAGAGATTGGGTAGTTTGAAAGAAAGTCTACTCTTTCCCAAACCCAAGGAAATAAATGGACATTAGACAAAGAATCCAGTGCATGCCCTACTTGGAGCACTCCTATACCCTTCTCTCAGGCACGAATTTCTTGCCCTTTTTTCTCCTGAACTCCAAAGGTTCTGCACAAGACTTGCAACCAGGGAAGCAGCCAGCAGCACCAGAAGAAGACTCTTCTTTTGCCTCTAACTTCCTTTCCTGAGTCCACACAGCCTCTATGATCGCCTGCCTGCTCTCTGCCTCTCTGAGGACATACTACCTCTTTTCATTCTAATAAATCTTGTCACTATTGCTTAAAATCCTCCTATGTGTGTCCCTGAAATTCTTTTTTTATGACATCACAAAAGAATCCTATTTTCAGACCATGCTGGGTTCACCGCCTTGACCCCAGTCTTCCTCCAATAACAAAAGGACCCAGCACACTCTCTCTAGAGCATGCCCACGCCTTCCTTCGCCAAGCATGTATCTTTGCTCTTTCTCCTAAGCACTAAGGGCCCTTCTTTTGCTTCTTTAACCTGTTTCCTGACTCCCTGCAGCCCAGCTGGCCACTTCTTCTTCTTCTGTAACTTTTCCTCTAAAAGGCCAAGGCAGCTCTGAGCAGCCTACTCGAATCTTGTCTTTCAGTGTACTTTCCTTTGCATGCTAAATAAACTTCCTCTTACACTAGATTCTTGGCTCTGAATTCTTTCCCTGCCAAATTTAAGAATCAAGATTGCTGAACTGAGGGCTGACATCACTGCCAACATTAATAAAATTTTTTAAAATTTTTTAATAGATCAGTACTTGCCTGTAGTTGGTAGAAGTGCCAAAGAAAGGAGATATGGAAAGGGATTTCAAAGAAGCACACAAAAACATTTGGAGGTGATGGATATGTTCATTATCTTAATTGTGATGATGGTTTCACTAATATATACATATGTCAAAATGCACCAAATTGTACACTTTAAATATGAGCAGTTTATTGTTTATCATTATTCCTCAAAAAGCTATTTTTAAAATTAGGCTTGCATGCACTTTTAAATAAGGTATGTAGTTAAATCATTTGGCTGCATTAAATGCCATCAGACATACTACCATAAATATCCAACGTATTTGGCTAAAAAATATAATAGAGATATAATTAAATTACATCAAAACAGCCGAAAGCATGTAATCACTTGCAAACGGCTCACACAGCCTTAAGGAAGAAGAGAGAGGAAATGGCCTGTCGGAGCAGGCTCCCTTTTTAGTACTGGATTAGCCATCTCTCTTTATGCTGAAGGCTTCCCATGGACTTCAAAGAAGTCTTTAGATCAGAAAAGAATAGCACAAGGCTGAATAATTGTAGTGAGGTGAAGGCTCTCCTAAAGAGATTCTCTTTTGAGCTGTATCCATGATGACATTATCATACTATCAATGATGGGAGGGCTTTGGGATGGGACTCTGGAGCTAGTAAAGTACTCTTAGGCTTCAAAGAAGAGAGAAGAAATGCTTTTAAATCAAAGCAGAATTTTGAAAGTCAGGGGAGAGTCATGCAATTCCTTGCTGGAGGAGTGACTGTGACAAATAAACTCTGGGTGAGATTGGCTTTGCTAGCTATCAGCAATATCTGGGGGGAATGCACCAGACAAAAAAAAGGGGGGAGGGATAGCTGAAGAAAAAGAAATCTATTACTAAATCCACCATAATACAATAGCTTAATATTGACACAAGCACAGTATGGGGATTGGGGTCACGTCAGTGCACATGTAGTGATTGCACCCTGCAGAGAGAAATAGAACAAGCTACTAAGGCAAGATGGCCCAGGTAATACACATGCATGGGACAACCTCACAGCCCGAGAAACAATCGACTCCCAGATAAAATGCTGAGAAACTGAATGAGGATTGTGTTTTTGAAATAATCAAACAGTAGGATCTAAAATGTTGCTGGCAAAAAAATATATAATAATAATTAGTGGATGGATTTATGCAGTTTCATGAACCAGCAGGTGTAATGGAACTATCTATTTTCTTCCTGCTGCACAATAAAGATGATCAGTCAGAGCTGGAAATCTGTTCCTAGGAACTGAAGTAGAAATGTGACTTAATGTTCCTGGCAAAAATATCAATTCAAAGACCTGATGATTCTGAGAATTAAGGGAAGATTTAGTGTTGGGTAGTGCAGAGCAAACAGAACCTGAATTCTAAAGACTTCTAATATGAGGCTGAATGTGTTAAATTGTGTTAATAAATATTTGGGCAACACAAAGAAATGAGAGATTAATATCAGTTTCAGTTCAATAGGGGAATATCTGTGATATGCATGGAAGCACAGAAGGGTGATATAAAAATAGATGATGTTATCAATATCTTATGCATAAAAGGTGCTCAGAATAACAGTTTTTATTTCATTTATGATCTCAAAAGTATGAAGGTCTGCTGCTTTTAAAAAATAGAGAAATCCTTCATTTGCTTTCTATACACAAAAAAATGTATTTAACTATCTTTCTCCAACTGTTACATGATTTCTATGCTGAGAATAACCCTAGCAGGTCAAAATTTCCTAGATCCATCTTGAATGGGATTGGGCCCTCTCCTCCAATCTCCTTTGTCCACATACACTCAGGGCCTGAATGGAATCCAGCCCAGATGTGCAGAGACGGAAAGCCTTCACCTTATTTTCAGACTGATGTTAACAGCAAGCCCTACATTGTCCCTTTTAGCCATGCTGAGCCCTGGCCTCCAGCTACCACTTAGCACTGCTGTTATCTTAAACTATACGGCTGCTTCCCTGCTTGCTTCACTGATAGGAGGCCAGCAGGGTCCCACCGGGGAGCAACAGAAAAGCAGTGGGATCGTGGGCAGCATATTTAGATCAACTGTGTGTTATAGCCGACTTCTCTGCAGAGCGCTTGAAACTTTCCTGGAATAATTTCCACAGAAGAAAATATTCACTATGTATGGGCAACAGCAGAAAAATATGCCAGACTCTGCATATACAGTCAAGTAGTGAATTCAAACACTTTCATGGAGCACACATTCTATACATTTTATGTATATCGGAAATAGGGTTGCCTCCATGCATTTGAATGTGTGTACATGTGTGTACATGTGTTCCCACCTAAAGACCCCAGTGAACTCAAATGTGTATATGGCTATCCTATTTCCTGGAGTGGATGACTTTATTCTATAATCAAGAAAAGAACCAGGAAACTCTTCTTGCAATTGCTTGTAATATTTCTCAGCTGTGGTTCCAATGTTCTCCCCAAAACAAAGTGCTGATTTGTGATAACAGTGGCAAATTAACATAGTGTATTGGGTTTTTTAAATATATGTGTGTGTGTTTTCATTTATCTTTATTGTTGAAAGTTTTACATATTCCCCTTTATTTCCCATTGACCCCCTCCACCCTACATCTGCCTCTCCCCAGGCCTTCACCACATTATTGTCTGTGTCCATGGGTTATGCATATGTGCATATAAGTTCTTTTGTTAATCTCTCCTCACCCATCCACACCCACCCACACCTTCCCTCTGAGATTTGTCAATCTGTTCCATGCTTCTATGTCTCTGGATCTATTTTATCAGTTTATTTTGTTCGTTAGATTCTACATATGAGTGAGATCATGTGATACTTGTCATTCTCTGACTGGCTTGTCTCACTTAACATAATATTCTCCAGGTCCCTCCATGCTGTTATTTTTTGCAACTGCATAGTATTTCATGATGTAAATGTACCACAGCTTTTTTATGCACTCATCTACTAATGGGCACTTGGGCTGTTTCCAGATCTTAGCTGTTATAAATTGTGCTGCTATGCACATTGGGGTGCATGTATTCTTTCTGATTGGTGTTTCTGGTTTCTTAGGATATATTCCTAGAAGTGGGATCACTGGGTCAACTGACAGTTCCATATTTAATTTTTTTTTTTTTGAGGAAACTCCATACTGTTCTGCACAGTGGCTGCACCAGTTTGCATTCCCACCAGCAGTGTAGTAGGGTTCCCTTTTCTCCATATCCTTGCCACCATTTGTCATTTGTTGATTTGTTGATGGTAGCCATTCTGACAGGTGTGAGGTGATACCTCATTGCCATTTTAATTTGCATCTCTCTGATGATGAGTGACTTTGAGCATTTTTTCATGTCTCTTGGCCATTTGTATGTCTATTTAGATCCTTTGCAGTGTCTATTTAGGTCCTTTGCCCATTTTTTAAATTGGATTCTTTGTCTTACTTTTGTTAAGTTGTATGAATTCCTTATATATCTTGGAAATTAACCCTTTATTAGATGTATCATTGCCAAATATGTTCTCCCATACAGTTGGCTTCCTTTTCATTTTGTTTATGGTTTCTTTTGCTGTGCAGAAGTATTGTTATTTCCATAATAATGACTTCAGAATGATATTATTTGGCCATTCCCCTGGGTGGTTTATAAGCAGGGAAGTGGGAAGTGTTATGGACAAGGCAATGCCAATGGGATGGTAGGCAGCACAACAATGGCAAATAATTCATCGAAGAACAAGTCTGATACTTTTGATGCAGGAATATTATAAAAAAAGGGACACAGAGGCAACCAAGAAATCAGAGTAGTCTTTGTAGCATTGTCTCTTTTCTGCATCTCGCTGTATTAATTGAGCCCTACTTTGTGCCCACCATTGACCATAACTAACCAAGGAATCCATGAGGCGGCGAGGAGGTCAGGTGGGGAGGAGGCCCAGGGAGATGCTGGATGGGGAGTTGGCAGGACAGAACAAGAAAAGTGTACGATCCCATTAGGAATAAAATATTTGAAGACTGTGTCTCCAAATCCAGCAGACCCCTGGGAACAGTTCCAGGCCTTAATTAGAATTTGGTAGCAATTTTTAAGATAAAGTGATTTTCCTAAATATCACTAGTTTTGTTTGTCTTGTTTTTGTTTTGTTTGTTTTTGTTAATCCTCACCCAAGGATATTTTTCCATTGACCTTTTATTTTTTTTTTTTTATTTTTTTTTTTTTAATTTCTTTATTGATTAAGGTGTCACATATTTGTCCTCATCCCCCCATTCCCATCCCACCCCTCTCCCCACGCATGCCCCAATCCCCTGTTGAACTTAACCGTTGGATAGGCTTATATGCATGCATACAGGTCCTTTGGTTGAACTCTCCCCCTCCCCCCACCCTCCCCCTACCCTCCCCTATCCTCCCTCTGAGGCCCGATAGTCCGATCGATGCCTCCTTGCTTCTGGTTCTGTTCTTGTTCCTCAGTCTATGTTGTTCATCATTTCCCCTAGATGAGCGAGATCATATGTCACTAGATATATACTAATAAGCACTGAATGTGAGACAAGCAATAATAGTTATGCTGACAGGCAAATGAATCAGTCTGTAGCGAGCTTCCCCCTGGACCAACAGTTCTTTTGAGACTCAATTTCAATGTCCAGTAGTTCCTTATGTGTACATGTCAGCACTGACCCCCCAGCTCTGGATGGTGGACAAATGGCGGTAACGGAGGTCCGACTCCCTCTGGTTTGGTCTCGGCCGAACCCAGGGGCACGGCGTCACCCGGACTAAGGGGCACGTGGCCTCACCCATACCCAAGGGGCGCGTGGTCTCACCCGGGCCTGGGACCCAGCCTCACCCGGATGGATCCAGGGGCACACGGCCTCACCCGGACCCAGGCTCTGGCTTCACCCGGACCCAGGGACACTTGGCCTCTCCCAGACCCAGGGCCACTTGGGCTCACCCGGGCCTAGGTGCACGAGGCCTCATCTGGATCCAGGGACACATGGTCGCACCCGGACCCAGGGACGCTTGGCCTCTCCCAGACCCAGGGCCACTTGGGCTCACCCGGACCTAGGTGCACGAGGCCTCATCTGGATCCAGGGACACATGGTCGCACCCGGACCCAGGGACGCTTGGCCTCTCCCAGACCCAGGGCCACTTGGGCTCACCCGGGCCTAGGTGCACGAGGCCTCACCCGGATCCAGGGACACATGGTCTCACCCGGACACAGTGACGCTTGGCCTCTCCCAGACCCAGGGCCACTTGGGCTCACCCGGGCCTAGGTGCACGAGGCCTCACCCGGATCCAGGGACACATGGTCTCACCCGGACCCAGGGACGCTTGGCCTCTCCCAGACCCAGGGCCACTTGGGCTCACCCGGGCCCAGGTGCACGAGGCCTCATCCGGATCCAGGGACGCATGGTCTCACCCGGACCCAGAGACGCTTGGCCTCTCCCAGACCCAGGGCCACTTGGGCTCACCCGGGCCTAGGTGTACGAGGCCTCACCCGGATCCAGGGACACATGGTCTCACCTGGACCCAGGGGCGCTTGGTCTTTTCCAGACCCAGGGGCACGTGGCCTCACCCGGGCCTAGGTGCTCGAGGCCTCACCCGGATCCAGGGACACATGGTCGCACCCGGACCCAGGGACACTTGGCCTCTCCCAGACCCAGGGCCACTTGGGCTCACCCGGGCCTAGGTGCACGAGGCCTCATCTGGATCCAGGGACACATGGTCTCACCCGGACCCAGGGACGATTGGCCTCTCCCAGACCCAGGGCCACTTGGGCTCACCCGGGCCTAGGTGCACGAGGCCTCACCCGGATCCAGGGACACATGGTCTCACCCGGACACAGTGACGCTTGGCCTCTCCCAGACCCAGGGCCACTTGGGCTCACCCGGGCCTAGGTGGACGAGGCCTCACCCGTATCCAGGGACACATGGTCTCACCCGGACACAGGGATGTTTGGCCTCTCCCAGACCCAGGGCCACTTGGGCTCACCCGGGCCTAGATGCGCGAGGCCTCAACTGGATCTATTGACCCCTGGCCTCACTCGGACCCAGGGGAGCGCGGCCTCCCCCAGACCCAGGGGCGCTTGGCACCTCCGCAAGAGTCCCGCCTCTCCCCGCAGGCATCTGGGTCTCCCACGGGTCCCCAGAAGCTGGATTTCAGTGTGATGGAGAGCTAATCTCCCCTAGGTTTGGAACAAAAGCCCCTTTCCCCCGCCACCAACCAGACCCACGCGCCTCCACACCTCATCCCCTCCGATTTCGCTGGTTTCCTCTTCCCTCTTAGCTATAAATCTACCATTCAGCCATCTCTCCTGTAGTTCTGGATGGCAGAGGCTCTGTCCTCCATTCGTGCCCCTGAAATTGCTGTGCGCGGTGGAGTTCGCAGTTCCTTTGTTTAACTTAGCCGCCTTCTTGATTCTCCTCTGTCAAAATGGCTTAAAGGGCTTGAATGTAAGATGAGAACTCCTAAGAATCCTCCAAATCGGTGTTGGCGGCCTCCGGGGCCTCGAGGATCTCACTGCGCAGTTCGGCCAGGTCGGTGGCGCGGATGCGCCCCTCCTGCAGAAAGATGGTCTCTTCCTTCACAGAGAGCTGCTGCGCCGAGTCCGCGGCCGCCGCCACAGCAGCTGCTGCGGCGCCCACGAGCCCATGGCCCCGGCTGCGGTGCTGACTGAGAGGAGCAGCCGCCCGGTCTGGGGAGACGCGAGCAGCAGTCGCCACCCTCACTAGTCCATGTTCCAGTTGTATTTCCGAAACTGCCATGTGAGGCAACACATCAGCCTTCACCTCCGCCGTCATCTTTTTCGAATTCCCCAATTTGTTCTTCTTAATCCCTTGAATTCAGTCAACTCTACTGAGGTCTAGTGGCGCCGGGAGGTGCACGGAGAGGGCGCCCGGGCCTCCGTCCGTTGTGCGGGGCGCGCGGCCCGCGGAACCAGGCGCGCGGGGGCCTCGCGGCGGGGATGGGCGCTGGGCGGCCGCCGGGCTCCGGAAGCCGCTGCCGCCGCGGCGTCCCCAGTGCCCCGGGCCGGGCGGCCTGCGGGGGCGGCGCAGTTGCGAAACTGAGTGAGTATCTACAGTTAAGTCTTGATTGTTGTTGGTGTCACTAGGAGGAATTGTCCTCCAGGCCAATTGTCCATGAGGACCCTCTTTGTCTATATAGGAAGAGTTGCTGTGCAGGAGACATGAGGCTCCTGTGTCTGTGTCCCTCTGTATTCCTTGCAAACACCTCTGAGAGAAACGCGCCCTGGAGTTTCGCCCGCTGCCTGGAACTGGGTTTCAATGTAGTTGGAACTGGGTCTCAGCGCAGTCTGGCGCCTTTGTCTCCTTCCCAGCAGGGCCATTCAGTGGCGCAGGCAACAGTCCCTCCTCTGCGCGCCCTCCCGTGTGCGCCTCTGGAGCCGCCGCTCCTCTGTGCCTCTGCCCCACAGGCCAAATTCATTCCCCCAGCATGTGCCTGGCTTCCCAGGGTCTCGCCCGGAACTGGGGTTCAGTGCAGTCAGAACTGGGGTTCAGCACGGTCCGGAGCCCTTGTCTCCCTCCCGCTAGGGCAGTTCAGTGGCGCAGGCAACAGTCCCTCCTCTGCGCGCCCTTCCTGCGCGCGCCTCTGGAGCTCTGCCTTCCCCCGCTCCTCTGTGCCTGCGCCCCACAGCCCAGACTCATTCCCCCAGCCTGCGCCTGGCTTCCCAGGGTTTCGCCCGGAACGGGGTTCAGTGCAGTCGGAGCCGGCGCTCAGCGCAATCCGGAGCCTTTATCTCCTTCCTGCCAGTGAACGCCGGCCAGGCCGTCAGCCGCCCCCTCCTCTCCGGCTCTATCCTCCCCGCAGGCTCGCGTGCTCGTGTCTCCGTCCGTTTCTCCATACCTCAGGCTTCTGCGGCTCCCCCGACCGTCCCCGTGGCCTTCTCCTTCTCCCCAGCTGTGGGCATTTCAGTCCGCCAGCTTTCCTGTGGTTCTGGACGATGACCGTTCTGACCTCTAGTTGTATTTTTGAAATTGTTGTGCCCGGCTGCGGGTTAGGTGCTTAACCTATGGCGCCATCTTCTCATTTTTCCATTGACCTTTTAGAGAGAGTGGAAGAGAGAGGGAAAGACAGAAACATCAATGTGAGAGAAACACATAAATTAGTTGCCTCCAGCACACACACTCCTGGGGCCCGGGCTGGGGAGGAGTCTGCAACCATGGTAAGTGCCCTTGACTGGAATCGAACCAGGGACTCTTTGGTACACAGGCCAACATTCTATCCACTGAGCCAAATCGGCTAGGACAAAATATCACTAGTTTTTACTTTACTTTTACACATGTCTGGGTCTTCTTAAAGTTCCCAGCTATTCTGTTCATTTTATCTTCTAATGCAAATGAAAACCTGGAAAGGGTCAATGTTCACACCAACTGGATACTTAAATTAAGGAATTTGAACACAAAACAAAGAGAACCCTAGCCTATGGGACACCAGCCTATGAAACTGGGCTGCAAGCAGGAGGCATGAGACCTCCTCTCTTCAAGACACTGCGGTTGCTTTGTCTGCCACGTAGCATCACAGAGCTGAAGGGATGTCAGAGAGCATCTCATCTCCGCTAGCACCCTTCCCACAGACCACACGAACAATGCAGTTCAGCTGTGGCCAAGCCCCGTACCCAGGCTCTCTGATTTCCAATGCCGCACTCTTTCTAGTAATAACAGCTCTACTATTCATAACACCTACTGCGTGCCAGGTACTATCCTAAGCACTTTGCAGGTTACTTTATTTAATCCTACAACCCCTCCCATGGTGAAGGTACAGATTACTACATGCACTTTCTTTAAGTGAGGAATCTGAGGCCTAGAATCAAATAACTCTCTCAATCTCAAAACTGACCGAAGGGCTGTGCTTCTTACCCTGAACGCACACACGCTCCGGCCCCTATCCGGGGTGCCTATTTCCCTGCCATCAACCTTCCTTCACCCCAATGAAGACTAGGTACTTGGTGCTTCCCTTCGCCCGGCTTCATTGCGCAGCAGTTTACTAGATTCTGCTTGGCGCCCGGGTCACACGTAGAAAGTATCATCAGAACGCCTGGTCTTGAACTGAGCGATGCTGCATTCTCTCTGTAACTGGGCATCAGCTTGTTTGTCCTCCTTCTAAGCAAGATCCCTGACTGTTGACTGGAAAGGCTTTAAGCAAAGCGATGCCTGAGAGGAACTTCATTATCTCCCGTTTCACCTGCCTTAGTTCTACGTGAAAAAAAGAGAGAATTTTTATAATTATGAAGTAACGGGAGGGATGAGAAAGTTGATACAATTGTAAACTGAATTTTGACTAGCTCCAATTAATTATCTGATTGGCAACTGACCCCCCTGTCAGAGCGGGAATGAATGCAAAGCCTTGGGCTAATCATATCATACCCCATGCAGTTGTGAAAACTCATCGTTAATAAGCCACCAACCGGAGCTGCCTGAGGTTGTCTGATTTCTTTCCCTTTTCTCTCTTCAACTTCCAGTGCAACTGAGCTCACCCTTGAGTGCATAGACCAATAAATGACAATCTTTTCTGCTGCACAGAACCTGAAGCGGGTGGCGGAGACCTGGATGGATGAATTCGCCGAGTACATTTACCAGCGCCGGCCAGAGTACAGGCACCTCTCCACGGGGGACATCTCCGCCCAGAAGGAGCTGCGCAAACAGCTCAAGTGCAAGGACTTCAAGTGGTTCATGGCCGCCGTGGCCTGGGATGTGCCGAAGTACTACCCTCCCGTGGAGCCCCCACCTGCTGCCTGGGGAGAGGTGAGGGGCGGCTGCGTGAACCCTGCTCTTGCTTTAGTGCGTCCATCTCTCGCAGCCTCAGGAAATGGGAGGGGCCGTGGGAACCCTCACTTCTTTGCCCAGCTGGAAAGTCACGTTAGCTTAAGTGACCTTGGCTAGGTGAATGGTCAACCTCTTTAGAAATTGCAAAGGGTGAGCATTCAGCCCTCAGCCCCTACAGCTCCACCTAAAATTTCTTGGCCACTGTTGACCCCCCCCAAATGGATTTTTCAACATACCTGAAAAATATGTTTATTTGAGGTTAGTGAAATGACCATGAGAGCTTGTAGAGAATGAACTTACCTGTCATGCTACTGCATCGATAAGGGTGACCTGATGTCCGTGATAAAATCCCTCGCAGCCCCCCATGCTCAGCCTTGTTCCTGTCTGTATAAGCAAAGGACAAGGTGACAGAAAGGCTTGGCTTTTTTCCTACGCAGGCTGTGCTGTGCGGAATCGTGAGGAAATGCATTTCCCTGATACCCGGAACTGTGCCATGTGCGGGAGCCCCGCCTGTTCCCTAAATAAGCACTAACCTTTCCACCTCCGAACGCTTTAAATATCCATCTTTGGGCATTAAAGGACTATTGTGCCGGTTCACTTCCATTCCATCCCGTGACTATAGCCATTTCCCCATAGAATAGAGTGTGGAAAGCAAGAACTGACATTGGATAGGGTGGATTTATCCTAGCAGCCTAATCTGCTTTTAGCAGAAGGTTATGGGGGAAGTGCAGGCTGGGCGCGAGGCTTTCCGCAGGCAGGAGTTGACTGTTGCACAGGACCCTTTTCAGCATCATCCTTGGTGTGTTTGATGGTGTGTTTGTCTGGTTAGTGTCTGTGGCCTGGTAGAGCTCTCACCCAGGTGGCTGGGGCATAGATGGAGAGGCCCCAGGTACTGAGGCGTGTTCCTGGGTGAGCTGTCCCAGCTCCTGTAGAAAATGTATTCGGCAAGTTACATGTGTGCTGTTTGCTTTGCTGAGAGGGTCCAGAAAGATGTCATTCTTTACCTGAGCCAGATCCCCAGACATGAAGGAGTGGAGGCCATCTCCACATGCTCCATCTCCTAATGTTTTTTATAACATATTTTTATTGATTTCAGAGAGGAAGGGAGAGGAAAAGAGAGATAGAAACATCAATGATGAGAGAGAATCATTGATTGGCTGCCTCCTGCACACCCCACACTGGGGATCGAGCCTGCAACCTGGGCATGTGCCCTGACCGGGAATTGAATCGTGACCTCCTGGTTCATAGATTGACACTCAACCCCTGAGCCACGCTGGCTGGGCTCTTAATGTCTTTTGTATGTGCGCATGGCCCTGATACTGGCTGCTTAAATCAGTTAGTAATTTGGTCTAATCCTTTGCATCTTAAACATTTCATTAGAGTTTCCCTGGAACGTTAGTAATATTAATCTACTGGTATTAATTTTAGCTATTTAGCATGGGCTTAATTTACAACAGTGGAAATTGAAAGTACCCTCTAGAAAGAACTTTCTTAGGCTAATGCATCATAAGACATAGGAATTTTTTACCCAATAAGCAGCTGAGTTCCTTCCTAGAGCATTATGGTTAAAATCATGTCTGTCATCTATCTGTGATAATTTAAATGTAGTCCTGCCTTAGTGACCAAGAAATACTCCTGAAGACTTCACAGTATTATTGTGTGATTTGCAGCTGCATTAAACTTTCATCAATCTTTTCTCCACCTGATATAGAAACAAAAATGTTTATTCCTACCTGCTTACTACCTTAAACTGCATGCAATGGGCCACATTTTCCCACATTACATGACTAAACTATAACGGGTATTTCCGAAGCACCTTGCTTGGAAACAGATTCAAGCTTCCATTGAGGTTCAAGAAAAGACACAACTTCCCAGGAATAATCAAAGACCCATTTTAGGGCCAAGTAAGCTATGCCAGTATTTTTATCCATTACTCTAGACTGCCTCACACCTTTTACAAGGCTTGTGTGGCCTTAGGGACATTTGCATTCATCATTCCTGGTCTAAACAATCAGACATTGAGAAGATCAGAATTTTTCTTTTAACATGATGACAAATTTCTTTCCTCAGTGCTTCAGAACAGCAAACAAAGAAAGGGCATATTTAGGTTAAGGGAAAGAAGAAAATGGGGATCTAGGTCAAGGGCCATCGCGTTCAAGTGGCATTTGTTTAGTAAAGAAGGCATGCTGCAGAGCAAGAATGAAGAATGAAGGCAGGGATTGGAGGGAGGCAGAAAGAAAGGAAGTGAACAAGTGACAAGGGTTTTCACTGGTAAATCGTTTTGAAAAATATCTATTTTCTAAGCAAAATAGATCCCTCAGAGTGAATGTAATACATATGTCTTTAATCCAGGAGGTAAGTGAAGTATTTGAAATGCAGCTTAATCTAAATGAAATAATGAAAAAGAAAGAATGTGTTCTAACTATACACTGGGTAATTACACCGTCTGTTTAATTGTGGACAAAAATTACTAAATGATCTCCGAAAAAAAATTCTTTCAAATTTTTTTACTCTTGTGTTTTCTTCTCCCTTTGAGAGGGCTTTTAAAAATAATAATTGTTTTGTTTTTTAATAAATCTACAGAAAAGTTGCAAAGATAGTGCAGAAAGTTCACATATACCCTTCATCTCACTTCTTTTCATATTAACATCATATGTTTGTACATTGGAACTAGTAATTAACATTGGCAAAATACGATTACCTAAAGTACAGACTTTATTCGGATTTCACCAATGTTAAATGTTTTTACTAATGCCTATTTTCTATCCCAGGACCCAATCTAGTATATGAGAGGGCTGTTTAATTTCCTATAAACTTTCATTGTTAGAATGGGCAAAGCTCCTAAATAAATGTCAATTGCTGTTTCAGTAAGAAAGTGAAAAAGGAAATGCAGGCTGTGCGGTTTTTCTTTTAAGAAGTTAGAGGAAAGAACCACAAACGTCCAACAAAGTAAACCTAAGCATTCTTTATGGGAGACCTGTGCCAAGAAGTGGGGAAACTCGCTGTTTTGTGCACTTGTACTTGGAATGATTTTCCACCTGCTTTTCTGTGCCAGCCTGATTCTGGGTAAACAGAGAAGTGCTTAGGCAATTTTTGGCTCTGGTAGTTGAAACCCAGTTTGTAAAGGATATGTTACAGACATTACACACCCTATAAACTGCTACTCATTTCCCTGACAAATTCAGCTGCATTGTTGCACTTGTCTCCTAACTTATCTCTCTGCTTCTGCCCTTTCTCCCTTCTGTTTATTCTCAACATAGTCCACTTAAAATGGAGATCAGGCCCCTCCTCCATTCAAAACCTTTCAGTAGCTACCATATATCTAAGGGTAAGAACCAAAGTCCTTATCTGTACCATAAATGATCTGACTCCTGTTGTGGTCCCTTCAATCTCTTCTCTTATGTTTCACTGCCAGCTTACTTTTCTCTGGGCACACTGGCCTCCTCACTATTCTTCCACCTGGCCAGACACTATCCTGCCCCAGGGCCTTTGCACTTGCTATTCCTTCTGCTTAGAATCCCCCAGACTCAGAAATCTTATGTCTCCTTTCCTCACTTCCTTCAGGTTCTTACTCAAAAAATCATCTTCTTAGTTATGCCTTCTGTGGTCACCCTATGTATTGTCTGCAACAATTCACAAACACATGGATTCTCATGCTTACACACATCTAATCCCCCTTCCTTGCTTTGCTTTCTCCTCAGGATCCATTACTATACAACAAGGTATCTAATGTATACACTGAGTTGCCAGATTATTATGATCTCTGAATGCATAATAATCTAGCCATTCAGTATATATCCTATCTACACTAATAAAAGAGAAACATGCAAATTGACCATCACTCTGCTATGCCCACCAGCCAATCAGGAGCGAGTATGCAAATTAACCCAACAAAGATGGCGATGGCCACAGAGCTGGAGTGAGCAGGAGGCTTGGGTTGCCACCAGTGATGGAGGAAGCCAAGCTTCCTGCCCGCCCTGGCCGGCCCTGGCCTCCACTCAAGGCTACAAAGTTTCAATTATAGAAGATAAATAAATCCCAGATGCCTGCTTCCAGCCGGCCCTGGCCTCCACTCAAAGAGGCGCTAAAAAAAAAATAAAAAGGAAAAAAGGAGGGGCTGGGAGCCTGGATCACTGAGGGTCATGGCCAGCCTGAAAACAGCCCTCAGCTCCTCACCCAGGCTGGCCGCACTCCCATAGGGTGAGGGTCCCTGCTGGGGGGGTTTGGCCAGCTTGCAAACAGCCATCAGCCCCTCACCCAGGCTGGCCAGGCACCCCAGCGGGACCCCCCACCCTGAAGGGGCTGTGGCCAGCTTGAAAACAGCCCTCAGGCCCTCACCCAGGCAGGCCACGCCCCCCAGCGGGGACCTTCACCCCATGGGGGCGTGGCCAGCCTGCAAACCACCACAGGCCCCTCGCCCAGGCTGCCCCATGCCCCAAGGGAAGCCCCACCCTGATCCAGGACACCCTTCAGGGAAAACCAGCTGGCCCCCACCCATGCACCAGGCCTCTGTTTATACTAATAAAAAGGTAATATGTTAATTAGACTGGAAGACCTTCCAGGAGACCTTCCGGATGTTCTTCTGGACAAAGCCATGGTGGCAGGGCTGAGGTAGAGGTGATTAGAGGCCAAGAGGGGAGGGCAGTTGTGGGTGATCAGGCTGGTGGGGGGCAGGACCATTGGGGGTAAGCAGACCAGCAGGGGGGCCAGTTGGGAGCAAGCAGGCTGTCAGTGGGGGTCAGTTGGAGGTGATCAGGACAGCATGGGGGCAATTTGGAGTGAGCAGGCTGGCAAGGGGGGGCAGTTGGGGGTGAGCACACTGGCACGGGGGGCAGTTGGGGGTGATCAGTCTGGCAAGGGGGCATTTGGGGGTGAGTGGTTAGGGGCAATCAGGCAGGCAGGCAGGCAGGCAGGTAAGCGGTTAGGAGCCAGCAGTCCCAGATTGCAAGAGGGATGTCCGACTGCTGGTTTAGGCCTGATCCCTGTAAACTGGCAGTAGGACATCCTTCGAGGGGTCCCAGATTGGAGAAGGTGCAGGCCGGGCTGAAGGACACCCCCACCCCCGTGCATGAATTTTGTGCACCGGGCCTCTAGTACATATAATAAAAGGCTAATATGCAAATTGTCCCCTCGACCAGGAGTTCTACCAGCAGGCAGGCCGACCAACTGCCCATGTCCCCTCCCCCTGGCCAGGCTGGCCGGACCCCACCCATGCACGAATTCATGCACCTGGCCATGATGCACACATACATACACACACACACATACATATACTGAGTGGCCAGATTATTATGAGTTCAGAGATCATAATAACCTGGCCACTCAGTGTATATTTATTGTATTTCTCACCTATCTGCTCCACTATAAAACAAGCTTTGTAACATAGGGATTTTGTTGATTTGGGGAGTTACAACTGCTAGAAAAAGTGTTTGGCATGTAGGAGATGCTCAATAAATATTTGTTGAATGAATAAATGAATAGAGGACCCTGGCTCCCTATTGTTCTCCTCCCTGTTCAGTGCTCTGCCCACACACTTTCAAAGAGCAAGCACACTGAGCACTCACTCTGCTTTACCAACCCCCTCCTTGGCTGCACAAAGTCCACCTCACGGGGAAGCTTGGCTAGGAAGACAGTTTGTGTAATGCATTTTGGGTAAGTCATTCTGATGGACTGTCAGATCTGTGGTCCACATGACAGTCAAACAAGATATGGAATGCTCTCTAAGGAGAAAAAGAAGAAACCCCCAAAGTGAGAATTTTATTACCTGGCAATTTCCCAACTCTACCTTCAGCTTCCTACTTAAAAGACAAGAAGACATTAAAGCCATATCTGGTGGAGACATTCTCTCCAGAACTCATTCCATCCTCCGGTGCGCAGAGGCAGTGGGTAAAGTGGGGAGGATACGGGGCCCAGAGAGAATAAATAGGGTTTGAGCTGTGTAATAAGTCCAACGTCCCTTAGTGCTGTTCAAATAGAAGCAATGTGCTTTTCCATGGTGCTGTGTTGGGTAGGGACAGGACAGATTTAAAGTGGAAAACTCTTCTTACATCATGCACATATGGAGTGTCTTTTTTTGTGTCAAGATGCTAAATGAAAGAAACAGAATCTCCCATTTTTTTTTCTCCTTCTTATCCCTTCCCTCCTTAGAATTCATGAATTTGCTAAAGTCATTTATAGTACTCCTTTATAGTCCAAAAAGAAGACTTCTGCAGAATCGCAAATATCATGTGTAAGAGCGAATAAAAGTAGTAAAATAGACAAACTTGTCTCTTCCAACCAGCACCATAAATTCTTTTAAGAAGCGTCTGCTTACTGTCCTCAATGTGCCAATCTTGGCCCCTCCGCTTGTCATCATGCAGTTGTGCAAAACTTTTTTTTAAATCTTTATTTTAAAAACTCATCTCAATACCTAACTGCTTCGGCTGCTATTTAAATTCCTTCCTCAAGGTTCATGTCACCCTGAATTATGGAACATTCACAGAGCTCGGCATCCTGAATAATCCCTGGTCTCCTCCTCTGCTTTGGGCAGTGCTTGACTTCCTTCCATTGCTTCCTTTCTTCTGCTGTACTCGCAGTGCACCGGCTTTTCCACTTTCCCCATATCAGCTTACAGGAAAGGAAGTTCGACACTAGGAGCTGCATTATTTGAAAGACCATCTGAGGATGTGCTGTTGTCTTTTTCAAACAAATGATGTGGAAGTGCTGCTGCTGTAAAGGCCAGAGCTTTCTGCACAAGGGGTGAGGTTCTCCCCCATTCTCTTGGGAGAGCCATGGCCAGCTTCCCACCTTCCCCTGAAACCTAGTCTTACAACAAGGAAAGGTAGAAAGTCAGATTGCCCTGTTACTCCCCCAGCAACGCTACAGGGACCTTCCTTGCCACTCAAGCCAGATGTTTAAATTAAGCAGTCATTGGAGATGCTTTGCCATTCTCTGAGTGTATTAGAGTTGACTCGATCTGTCATTTATTTTCTCAGGCAGAAGCAATGCCAGAGGGCTATGCTAATGCATCTCTCTGGAGCTCAACAACAAGGTTGAGAAAAATGTAAAAACAAATAAAGAATCACATTGTCCTTTCAGATCTTACTACGTGCTTTCTGAGTTGTCAACAATTGAGACAGTTGAAGACAAACTTAAGTATCTATGATAAATATAGTTTTAGTTCCATATTCTCAGCTGAGTACATTGGACATCTTCCTAACAGTGGCCATTTGACTCAAGTCATGATGGAATCAGAGCTAACAGATTTATTTTTCTTCTCTTATATGCCAAACAAAACTCTCTGTCTTTTCCATTTATTTTGTTCTTCCTTAAAATGTATGTATTCATATTGACATATATTCACACACATAAGTATATGCCTTTTGGGGTTCATGTGACAGAAGTAAATTAAATTTTAACTGTATGTTAGCCTAATTATGAATTCATCTTAATGTTTAAGTTTCACTGACAATTGATACCTTTCTACTTCCAAGAAAACTACAAAATTAATAGAATTTGAGGATCCTTCAATTATCTCTGTGGCCTCAGAGAGATGGCATTGATGGAACAAATTCAGTAGAACTTTTCCAGTCATGGACTTAAGAACTATGTCCACCTTACCCATTCTTTAACAAAGTGCCTGTAAGACTGCCCTCAACTTGCCTTAAAAATCCAGTGACCACCCACAGGTAGAGAACAAGAATAAGCACAGCAAATAAATAAATAAATAAATAAATAAATAAATAAATAAATAAATAAATAAGATTTTGGGGAATAAAAATTAGAAAATACTGGGAATCAGTTCTAAGTGAGCAAGATCGGGCTTGGAATTTGGTTTTAATCACTCACAGGCAGGCAACAATTAAAAGCAAAAGCCAGTGTTCCCCTAAGTGTCCTTGTAATGTCCTGAGCTGCTCGGTTAGCAGTTAGTGGGTCCTGACTGGCCCTGTTCCAAACTCTGGGAAGTATAGTGACTCAGTTGCTGAATGAGAAGCAGTACCTTAAATTCACAGTGGATATGTTTTGGGCAACCTTAAGGTCATCCGTCAGAAATAGAGTTTGAGAGCAACTTGGAGCTTAACTATCTCTGTTTGGGTTTGGGACATGCCCAATAAGCACACCCGTACTCCCCAGCAGCCTCCACGGCTAAATTCTTTCTCTGCCGTTTATTTTCTTACAATTATCTCTTCTTTTTTTATTCATTTGATTAGATTTCTTCCTATTAAATTTGAGATCTAGGAATTAACTTCGACCAGCTTAGATTTCCAGAATTCTGTTTTTGTCTAATCAACAACCCAGTGGTATGTGGCTAAGATCATTCCCTTTTTATAGTGTCATGCATAGCTCTTTCTATTGAGCCTCTGTTGCCCATTGTAATGCCTGTTAGTTAGTCAATTTCTAAATTAAGATGGCCTGTCCTTTAGGTCTATTACAAAAAGAAACTATCATAACAAGATAATCTCAGGAGGAGCTTAACTTTCCAGACCAATCTCTAAAACAAGAAAGGCAAATTACTTTTCCAGCCTTGTTCTAGACCCAAGTCATCTACAACCAATGATACACATTCACGCTTTTTGCCTATGCTTTCTTGTCTGAGTTGCATACAAGTTTGCAGCAGATAGTTTTGTTCCAGATTCTACCATTCAAATACTGCTATTCTACTGGAAATAATAAAAACCCATATGGTGTGATGCCAGAAATAAGGAGTTACATTTTCCACAATATCTTTGCTTGAAAATATACTGAGATTGAGATATCACTTCACTCCTGTCAGAATGGCTGCCATCTATAAATCAACAAAAACAAGTGTTGGCGAGGATGTGGAGAAAACAGAACCCTAGTCACTGTTGGTGGGAATGCAGACTGGTGCAGCCACTATGGAAAACATAGTATGGAGTTTCCTCAAAAAATTACAAATGGAACTGTCTTATGACCCAGAAATTCCACTTCTGGGAATTTATCAAAAGAAAAAAAGCTGTAAAAAAAAAAAAAAAAAAGGAAAAACAAGAAAAAAAGCTGTGGTACATTTACACAATGGAATACTAATCTGCTATGAAAAGCAAGAAAATTTCACCCTTTTTTGACAGCTTGGATGAACCTGGAGGACATTATACTAAGTGAAATAAGCCAGTCAGAGAAAGACAAGTACCATATGATTTCACTCATAGGTGGAATTTAATTAACAAACTGAACTACCAAGCAAAAAAGAGACAGACTCATGGGTAGAGAGCAGGCAGACAAATCTGGTTGGGGGAGGGTACTAGAGGGGTGGAGGGATTGAGTAAAAAAAGAAATAAAAAGAGAACTCATGGACATCAGTGTGGTGATTGTGGAGGGTGGGGGGGGGTGGAGATGGAAGAATGCATACAGGAAATAAATGCTGATGGAAAAAATAAAATAATTAATTCAGATTGACCAGTAAAGCAAATCTAACTCTCTGCTGTATATGAGACACACCTGAATCAAAATGATGCAGAAACATTAAAGGATTAAAGAATAAGCACAGATATACCAGGCAAATCCAAGTAATAAAGAAGCTGAGGTTGAGATTTTAATATGAAACCAGGTAGAATGAGGTTTTAAAAAAGCTTAAAAGGCTTTATAAAGGTAAAAAAAAATACATTATAGTGACTAAAGACCACAATTTCTAGAAAAAACAACTTTCAAAGGTAGAAACTGTTGGAAATGTAAGGAGAAACTGACAGGAACACACCAATAATAGGACAGCTTAACATAGTTCTCTCCATGCAAGAAATAATAGGTGGACCAAAATTAATGCAGCTGTGTATATTAATCTAAACCTTGTGATCAATAATGAAAATCTAATAGACCTATTTAACTCTGACAATTTTTTTTATTTACCATCCTTTCAAGTACACAGATTTAAAAGTAGGTTAATGTTATAAAGAAATAAAGTTTGCTGCATATATAAAAAGAGATCTAAATAAAATTCAACAAAATAAGCACCCTATATTCTTACATTTGAATTGGAAATGTCAATGTAATTCAACTTTTTTCTCACATTCTAAAACTAACAATTTTCTAACTGTGTCCACTGAAAAGGCCTAGAAACATTTTCAATCCCATCTCAGTGAGCACACCTAATGCTCAACTGTGGTGTCTAAATAGGATTCTCCACTAAAAGGAACTAGGGCTCCTTGAAGAATGTGTGATTTCAGTTGTGGGCAGGAGATGTAGAAAATGAGCTGGGACATTTTGCTCTAGAAAACAAGGAAGGAAAGGAAGCTGTCAGAGGCTGATGGAGGTCGTGTCAAAAGGACCTGGAAAGGGGATCCCACTTGCCATAGATGGGACAATATGAACATCAAAATGAGAAAATGGCCCAATTACTTTAAATGTACTACATAGAGATTCATAATGATGCTTTAAACACTCAAGAGGTAAAAGAAAGAGAGAATAAAAACTACTGTATGCCATTGGCAGTTGCTAGGACACCAATTCATTTCTCTGAAAACTGGCATTTTAAAGGGAAACGAGTATTTTTCTTGGTTTTCTGTATAATATACATTTTAATGTATCCAAAGAGTCCTAGTGCTTGAAAGTTTTTAACAGTGATTCTGAGATAATGAATTCAAAGAGAAAGAATTAGAAAAATCACTATGTTTCAACCCCTCATGCACTAACTGCTCATCATTGGAAGGTAAAAGCATGCGATGAACTAGAGATGAAAAACAATAAAATTATCAATCTATACTGTCATCTGAACTCACTGATCAATTTTAGCATCATTAAAAATGAATCATACAGACATTGTGATATGATGCAATGTGAAGGCATTTTAAACAAGCTAGAAAATTAAGAACTATCCTTGAAAAATCTTTAAAAAAAATAAAAAGACAGAAAAAAAAAAACACCTAAATCTAAATTTAAGCCTTTAAATCTAACTTGAGTCTACAGGAAATTCATGGAATAGAAAATAAAGTTAAACATCTCAAGCCAAATCTAGAATGTAAAGACCTAAGTACATGGCAGTGAGAGAAGAGGAGGGGGGACTACTCTAAATTGTGAGATATTCACAAGGCTCTGTGGAGCTTAACAACCAAACACAATGAAATAGAACTTGTTTGGATCTTGAATAGAATACTAACTGAAAAGAAACATTTTTAGGCAATTGAAGGGTATTTGAATATGGGCTAGGTATTAGATAATACTAAGTAGTTGTTGATAATTTGTGGATATATGAGAAAATGTTCTCTCCCCCCCCCTCTGCTTCTCTCTCTCTCTCTCTCTCTCTCTCTCTCTCTCTCTCTCTCTCTCTCTCTCTCTCTCTCTCGCTTTCTCCTGCAGAAGCTTACTAACTAGGGATGAAATGACATGATGTGTGTGAATTGCTTTAAAATTCACACACATCATGTCATTTGTAATTCTCCAACAAAACAAAAAATAGGAGATTGGGAAGGAGAAGATAGATGAACAAAGTATGGCACAATGCTGATGGTTTCAAAAACAGGTGTTTTGAGCATAGACATTTTCATAATAAATAGGTGTGTTTTTTTCAAATGCATTGCCTTTGAAGGTATGTGGGAACATGATAATAATAGGGAAAGAGAGAGCATAAATTTTGTGATGTTATAGACACCAGAATTTTTACTTTACAATTACTATATTAAAACACATCATCTTAATGTTGAATGGCATAATGCCTCAAAAATATAATATTTTACTCAAATTTTTATATTTAGGATATTTATTAGCTCTATCCTAGAGCTGGTGTAGAATAACCTAAGAAAAGATACTGTATAACATGTGAGCAGATGGCACTTTCCTTTCTCCCTAAAACTCTCTCTCCCTCTTCCTCTCCCTCTCTCTCATGTCTAAAGGTTGGAGCATTGGTTACTAATTGTCCAGAAGACTTTCTTCTTTTTCACCAGAAAATAAAATTAGCTTTTGAAATCATACTATGATTAGTAAAATTTATAGAATAGCTCAAGTTTTCAAAAGCTTACTATCATTGGTTTAATCCTCCAAATGTTCATGAAACACATAGTCCAGCTATTCATAATTTAACTAGATAGCAATAGGATATTTAGAAATTAAACAATGGGTAAGAATCAGCACTATACCATGTTCACCAAAGGTTCTAGTCACCACAATGAAAATTACCACCTATCAATCTGAGTTCATGATTAAGAAGAGTCCAAATAACCCGTTCATTGTTGGGCATAAAGAAATAATCCATTTTAGCAGAAGCAAAGTAGCCAAAGGTCATAGAACTAAAAAGCCCTGAGAGCCCCACCTGGTTTGGCTTAGTGCATAGAGCATCAGCCCGAATACTGAAGGGACCTAGGTTTGATTTCTGTCAAGGGCATGTACCTGGGTTGCAGGGTTGATCCTGGCCCTGGGCAACCAATCAATGTGTCTCTCTCACATGGATGTTTCTCTCTGTCTCTCCACCACCCTTCCACTTTCTCTAAATATCAATGGAAAAATATCTTCAGGTGAGGATTAATGAAAAAAAAAAAAGAAGAAGAAAGAGCCCTAAGACACGAAAATCACATAACTGCTAATGTTAGGCGGGTATCTAAGGCATACCTGTGAGAATGAGCATACCCGCGAGAGTACTCAGCCATGATTGCTGATTCCCCAGATACGTGTTCGCCTGCTATCAGCCTGGTCCATGTGGAAGTTTAGAAGCATCAGCCTGAGGAAAAGGCTGGATGGATAAAACTGACCCTCCTCTTCGAAGATCCAGAAACTGGCTCTTTTCTGGCACTCACTGTTATCCCAAGAGAAAACGGCTCTCCCCAACTAAGAGGTACAGGGGGCTGAGAGCAATACCAAAATGTCCACTATTAGTTGTCAGTGAAAAGTACAACTGTCACAAAGCTCAGAAATCCACTTGTGGATAAAACCAGTACCTTTGGCCTCAGAGTGCTACGCATACACCAAAGGTTCATGGCAAATCTCTCTATTGATTTTGCATGATAAATCACTTCCAAGGGGAACAGAAAATCATGACATGCATATCATCAGCACATTCTCTCCATGTAAGCAGACTAGGTCAGAGGCAAAAAGTTGTTTGATGAACATGCAGTCAAAACAAAGATGAAGAGAATATTTAATGGCATCAGGGACATCAGTGGAGGGTTTGATTTGCCTTGACAAAACAACACTCGAAGTCTGCTGGCTGTGCCCTCCAGCTTCAGCTCCATCCTAAGAACAATTCCCCTGCCATTGAGATGGGGAATATGTGCAGGGCTGGTTAGCATTTGGATGGTACTAGCAACATTCATTTCTCAGTCACCTTGTCTGTCCTTCCATCACTGAATAACACCTAATCAACACATCCTTTCTTTTATCCCCGCTAATCCATTGCATGAGTTGTAGAGTTTTGCTGGCCATCCTGTCTCCTTCAAGTGACCTTACTTAGCTACTATCTGACCTAACAAGTGTTGTTGTTGTTTTTTGTTGTTGTTATTATTAATTCCCACCCCAGGATATTTTTTCCATTATTTTTTAGAGGAAGTGGAAGGGAGATGGAGAGTCAAAGAGAGAGAAACATCTATGTGAGAAAGACACATTGATTGGTTGCCTCCTGCACATGCCCTGACCAGGGCTGGGGATTGAGCCTGCAACCGAAGTACCTGCCCTTGACTGGGAATTGAACCCATGACCCTCTACCACTGAGTAAAACCAGCTCGGGCTCAAGTGTTCATTTTTATTCATCTTTTTTTATTCAGCACATATTAATGGGCCAGGCACTGTGCTCATCACAAGGGATGAATGGTGAGCATGTCAGACACAGTTTTTGCTTTCATGTGGCTGCAGGACTAGTGATCTATAATGAGCTATAATTATAAATTGCTTTCATAATTTCGAGGCACAGACAACTCACTTGAAGGATACTGAGTAAATCCCAGAGTTTTGAAACCCTCTGCAATGTGCAGAATGACTTCTGATGAGATCACATCTTCATGACCATGTCATGGCAGGACAAAACAATTAGAACATGTTGTTTTTCAGTATTCCCAGGTGCCAGCTTATACACCCCCCTTATGCAAATCCACAATTCACCCTCTTACATTAACAGGTTCCTGATATAAGTGCATGAAAATGAGTCCATAAAATGCCACATTGCAACAACTTCCAAATTAAAATAGGAGATAATTAACACAGTGTTAATTATCCTTTAGTTTTCCTCATTCATTTATTCTACAAACTTGAATCAAGCTCACGCCACCACATTTAAAGCACAATGTGCAATGTTGTGGCAAATACAATGATAAATAGGAAAAGGTCATGTTCTCAGTTCCCCATAGGTCAGTACACATCCTCAGCCCTACCCAATTCCCTAGCACCTTTCTTTGTTCAAATTCCAGCTCCAACATTTATTTTTTAATATTTTTATTGAGGTATTATATGTGTACATATCTTACCATTACCCCCCCCACCCCACACCCACACATGCCCTCCCCCCCAGAGTTTTGTGTCCATTGTTTATGCTTATATGCATGCATACAAGTCCTTCGTTTGATTTCATAACTCCCCCACCTTTCCCAAACTTTCCCCCTGTACTTTGAAAGTCTGTTTGATGCTTTACTGTCTCTGTATCTATCTTTTTGTTCACCACTTTATAATGTTCTTTACTATCCCTAAATGAGTGAGATCATGTGGTATTTTTCTTTCATTGACTGGCTTATTTCACTTAGCATAATGTTCTCCAATTCCATCCAGGTTGCTGCAAATGATGAGAATTCCTTCTTTTTTATGGCAGCATAGTATTCCATTGTGTAGATGTACCACAGTTTTCCGATCCAGTCATCTGCTGATGGGCACCTAGGCTGTTTCCAAATCTTAGCTATTGTAAATTGTGCTGCTATGAACATAGTGGTGCATATATCCTTTCTGATTGGTGTTTCTAGTTTCTTCGGATATATTCCCAGGAGTGGGATTACTGGGTCAAATGGGAGTTCCATTTTCAGTTTTTTGAGGAAACTCCATACTGTTCTCCACAGTGGCTGCACCAGTCTGCATTCCCACCAGCAGTGCACGAGGGTTCCTTTTTCTCTGCATCCTCGCCAACACTTGTTGTTTGCTGATTTGTTGATGATAGCCATTCTGACAGGTGTGAGATGGTACCTCATTGTTGTTTTGATTTGCATCTCTCAGATAATAAGTGACTTTGAACATGTTTTCATGTGTCTCTTGGCCTTCCTTCTGTCTTCTTTTGAAAATATTCTGTTTAGGTCTGTTGCCCATTTTTTTATTGGATCATTTATCTTCCTCTTATTAAGTTGCATAAGCTGCCTGTATATGTTGGAGATTAAACCTTTATCAGTGATAGCATTTGCAAATATGTTTTCCCATGCAGTGGGCTTTCTTGTTGTTTTGTTGATGGTTTCTTTTGCTGTAAAAAAGCTTTTTATTTTGATGTAGTCCCATTTGTTAATTTTCTCTTTAGCTTCCATTGCCCTAGGGGCAGTGTCAGTGAAGAAGTTCTTGTGGCATATGTCTGAGATTTTGTTGCCTGTAGATTCCTCTAGTATTTTTATGGTTTCCCGTCTTATGTTTAAGTCCTGTATCCATTTTGAGTTTATTTTTGTGTATGGTGTAAGTTGGTGATCTAGTTTCATTTTTTTGCATGTATCTGTCCAGTTTTCCCAACACCATTTATTGAAGAGACTGTCTTGACTCCATTGTATGTTCATGCCTCCTTTGTCAAATATTAATTGAGCATAGTGGTTTGGGTCGATATCTGGGTTCTCTGTTCTGTTCCATTGATCAATATGTCTGTTCTTGTGCCAGTACCAGGCTGTTTTGAGAACAGTGGCTTTGTAATACAGCTTGAAATCTGGTATTGAGATCCCACCTACTTTATTCTTCTTTCTGAGGATTGCTGAGGCTAGTCGGGGTCTTTTTTTATTCCAGATGAATTTTTGGAGAGTTCTTTCTAGGTCTGTGAAATATGCTGTTGGTATTTTGATGGGGAGTGCATTGAATCTGTAGATTGCTTTGGGTAGTATGGACATTTTAATGATGTTGATTCTACCAATCCAGGAACATGGTATGTTCTTCCATCTGTTTACGTCTTCCTCTATCTCTTTTTTCAGTGTCCTGTAGTTTTCTGCGTATAGGTCTTTTACCTCCTTAGTTAAGTTTATTCCTAGGTATCTTAATTTTTTTGGTGCGATGGTAAATGGGATTGCTTTTTTAGTCTCTCTTTCTGTAAGTTCATTATTGGTGTATAGAAAAGCCATAGATTTCTTGGCGTTAATTTTGTATCCCGCTACATTGCCGAATTCATTTATTAAGTCTATTAGTTTTTTGATGGAATCTTTTGGGTTTTTTTTATGTACAATATCATGTCATCTGCAAATAAGGACAGCTTCACTTCTTCTTTTCCAATTTGGATGCCTCTTATTTCTTCTTCTTGCCTAATTGCGATAGCTAATACTTCCAGTACTATGTCAAACAGGAGTGGTGAGAGTGGGCATCCCTGTCTTGTTCCTGTTCTTAGGGGAAATGGTTTTAGTTTTTGCCCATTGAGTATGATGTATTCCAGCTCCAACATTTATTGGACATGTTGGAATCAGGCAAATTGGTTTAATCTCTCTGTTTCCTCAGCAATAAAATGAGAATAATAGTCCCTACAATATAGAATCTGTTGAGGATCAACTGTAATGATTCATATAAAGCTCTTACCTCAATATCTAGCATATGGCAAGTAATCAACAGAAGTTACCTATCAGCACTGGCAGTGATGGTAGAACTAAAAATGATGATGGTAGTACCAGTAGTAATTTGTACATCCAAACTAATGGCCAGCCCTATGACTGGAGTTGTTGTTCTTGTTGTTTTAAGTTTCTGACCATCTCACAGCTAAATTAATGCAAAAGTACCCAAAGATATTAATTCCATGTATGCTATAGTTATTGATAATTAAAATTTAAAGGACCACATATATCAAAGAGAAATCACATTTAATTCTCTTCCCTACCAAAGTGAAATGAGTAAAAATTTTCTCCCCAATAAAATTGTTTTTGTCTCCCCTCAAAGGTTCAATTTTCAAAAAAAAAAAAAAAAAAAAAATACTTTGGATAGAAGATGCAAACTAAATACAACTAATGAACTGAATATGAAAAAGAAATGTATTGCAGTAGTGTCAGACTCAATCGTGACATTCTAAATGAGCACATGATGGGTGGGGTAAAGAGTTCAAGTTCATATCCAGCCTACACCTAGGTTACATTGAGCAGAGGAATGGAAGAATCTCCCATTTTTCAAATACTCCTTCCTTCTCTCTCTTTCCAGCTCTTCCTCTCCAAATGAATTAGAAAATTGCTTATGAATTTAAAAGCAGATATTGCCTCTTCCAGCTTATTAGAGTATTCTCTGGTTTTGGAAACCCTTTGAGCTGCCCTGCTTGGTTGCAAAACATAGATATTACAGCTGGAAAGCTTGGCTGTGACTACTTGAGTTGTATATTAAAGAAAACAATGTTATTTAGTTTCTGAAGAAGATAGCATAGATTTAAAGGGAGTTAATCTCACATAAAGCAGGATTGGGGTGGGGAATAAAAATAAAATGCTTACCACTTACACCTACCTGTATTTGGTCTTAACTTCCTCCCTGTACTCAGAAGTAAACCCAGTCATTTGGGGGAATTTCCAGATAATTATCTCTCCTAAAACAATTATGCATCATCAATAGAACATATAATGCTGTATATCTTTATAACTCTTTTCCTTATGTCCAAAATCTTTTATGGCTGAAAGATGTTGTTGGTGTGACATACAATACGTTCTAAATACATTAAGAAAATTATATTTTTTCAGAAGCCCTATTGTGATAAGTTTCTTCTAACATCTACCCCAAAGCAAAGGAATTAGGTCCTGTTTTGTATGTCTGGCTGCTCGCTCCCCTCAGCTTGGCTGCTTCTCTTTCATGGATTTACAGAAAGCAAATGCAACTGCCCCAATTATCATCTCATAAGTACTGCATTTTTTAAAAAAATATGCCTAACATAAAATTTGCCTTTTAAATCATTTTCAGTGCAGTTTAGTGGCATTAAGTACATTTCCATTGTTATGTAACTGTCACCAGAACTTTTTATCACCCCAAGTTGAAATGCTGTACCCATTAAGTAACTCCCCCATCTCCCTCCCCCAAGCCAGTAACCTCTATTCTATTTTCTGTTTCTATGAGTTTGACTGTTTCAGGTACCTCGTGCAAATAGAATCATACAATGTCTATACTACTGGGGCTGGCTTATTTTGCTTTGCATGTCTTTAAGGTTCATCCATGTTATAGCATGGATGAGAATTTCATTTGTTTTTAAGGCTGAATAATATTCCATTGTATACATACATGACATTTTGTTTATCCATTCATCCATTAATAGACATTTGGGTGGTTTCCACATTTTGGATATTGTGAATAATGTTGCTATGAACATGTGTGTGCAATGGACTGTTCAAGTCCTTGCTATCAAGTCTTTTGCATACATACCCAAAAGTAGAATTACTCGTGATAGGGTAAGTCTATGTTTAATTTTTTAAACACCACCATACTGGTTTCAATAGTGGCTGCACATTTATATTCCCAGCAGCAATGCACAGGAGTTCCAATGTCTCCACATCCTTATCAAGACTTGTTTTCTGTTGTGTTTTATAATAATCCTAGTGGATGTAAAGGAGTATCTCAATGTGGTTTTGATTTGAATTTTCCTGATGATTAGTGATGGTGAGCATCATCCCTTGTGCTTACATGCTGTTTGTTTATCTTCTTTGGAGAAATGCCTATTTAAATCTTTGGCTCATTTTTTATTAGATTGTTCGCTTTTTTGTTATTGAGTTTTAGGAGTTCTGCATATATTCTGGACATTAGCCCCTTATGAGATATGTTGGTTTATACACAAAAGTTGTTCATTTTGATGTTTATTTATACGTAACTTTTTTCTTTTGTTACCTGTGCTTTTTGTGTCATATCCAAAAATCATTGTCAAATCCAATGCTATGAAGTTTTTTCTCCTGTTTTCTTCTAAAACATGTAGTTTTAGCTTTATATTTAGGTCTCTGATACATTTTGAGTTAAGTTTTGTACATTATGTAAGAGTCTAACTTCATTCTTTTGCATGTGGATATTCAGTTTTCCCAAAACCATTTGTTGAAGAGACTCTTTCCTCCCAGTGAATGATCTTGCCATCTTTGTGGAAAATTAAAATCATTTGACCTTATATGGGAGGGTTTATTTATGGGCTCTCTATTCTATTCCATTGGTTATATCTGTCTTTATAACCAACTGTTTTGATTACTGTAGCATTTGATTACTGTAAGTTTTAAAATCAGAAAGTTTGGGTCCTTCAACTTTATTCTTTTTTCCCCAACATGGTTTTGGCTATTCAAGATCTCTTGTTCCATATGAATTTTATTGATTTTTTTTTATTTTTGCAAAAAGGATTATTGAGGTTTTGATAAGAATCTATAGATTGCTTTAGGTAGTATTAATATGTTAACAATATTGCCTTCCAATCTATGAACATGGGATGCCTTTCCATTTATTTATGTCTTCTTTAGTTTCTTTCAACATCCATAATATTTTAGCCAAATATTTCTACAGAGTACTCCCCTGTGCAAGCAGGTTCCAGCTATACAGCTCAGCAGGCTCCCCAGGGTCCCCCAAGTCCTTTCTCTTCTCTCCCCAGGGCTTGATTTCCATGGAGCATCTCTCCATAGAAAGCAAGGAGGGACATTAGAGGCCAGCACTCTGTGCCTGAAGCTATATTTGGCTCTGTTATCCCAGCCTCAGCCTCCTTGTTTGTCTGTGTGAGTCAGTTTTATAGTTCCTCTAGAACTGAGTCTGATACAAAACTGGACCCTGCCCTCTCAGCAAGTGGCCAGTTAGCACATGGTACAACTGTCCCCCTTACTGAGAGTAAGCCAAGAGGAGGCTTTGAAGTCTAGCTATCAACTGTGAGGTTTTCACAGGCTCCTAAGGCCCTAACATAAGAGTTGGGCTCCCAGGTCCACCACTGACTTACTATAACCTATATATACCTTATGTAGCAGATTGAATGATGACCAGCAAAAAAATGTGTCCACATCCTAATTCCCAGAGCCTGTGAATGTTTCTTTATTCGAGAGAGAAAAAACAAACAAACGGTCTTTGTTGATGGAATTAAGAACCTCAAGATGGGATCATCCTGGACTATCTAGATGGATCCTACATCCTATGACAAGTGTCCTCATAAGAGACATACAGAGAAGACACACATAAAGAAGAGGAGAAGGCCATGTGAAGACAGGCAGAGATTACTGTAGCATTTGATTACTGTAAGTTTTTTAAAAAAATATATTTTATTGATTTTTTACAGAGAGGAAGAGAGAGGGATAGAGAGTTAGAAACATTGATGAGAGAGAAACATCTATCAGCTGCCTCTTGCATACCCCCTACTGGGGATGTGCCCGCAACCAAGGTACATGCCCTTGACTGGAATCGAACCTGGGACCCTTGAGTCCGCAGGCCGATGCTCTATCCACTGAGCCAAACCGGTTTCGGCTGATTACTGTAAGTTTTAAAATCAGAAAGTTTGGGTCCTTCAACTTTATTCTTTTTCCCCCAACATTGTTTTGGCTATTCAGTGAGGACCCACAAGCTAAGGAAGCTGGAAGAAGCAAGGAACAAAATCTCCCCTAGAGCCTTTAAAGGGAGCACAGCCCAGCCAACACCTTGATTTTGGATTTCTGGCCTCAAAAATGCAAGAGAATACATTTCATTTGCTTTAAACCACTAGGTTTGTGGTAATTTGTTACAGCTTTACAGGAAAGTAGTATACTTGGGTTTCCTTGTTGCAAAATCTATATATATAAAAGCCTAAGGGACTGAATGACCAAATGACTGGTCGACTGGTCGCTATGATGCACACTGACCACCAGGGGCCATATGCTCAATGCAGGAGCTTACCCCTAGTGGTCAGTGCACTCCCACAGCAGGAGCACTGCTCAGCTGACCAATGGGCTCCAGACACAGGGCTCACAGCTGGTGAGCACCTCTGCGCGAGTCTCTCCTGATTGTGACTGACTGGGCATGAGCCCACAGCAGGTGCAGCAGGCTGAGATGAGCGGGAATGGCAGGCAGCATTGGACTGCCGGTTTCAGCCCTATCCCTGCAGGCCATGCCAAGGGACCCCACCAGTGCATGAATCAGTGCACCAGGCCTCTAGTAAGAATATAACAGCATCAACCTCATAGAGTTGTTGTGATGATTAAATGAACTAATTTATGGAAAGCATGGAGCAGAGGGCCTAACACAGCAAGCTCCCCATTCAGTGTTGGCTATTATTATTTACTGCTGTGGAAGCCCTGATTTGCACTACAAATGGATGGAGGAGGCAACACTTTACTTAAATCATACAAGAAGCAGAGGTTCAAAAGAATAGTTTTTGCATGAGACACCTCTTTTTTTTTACAGTGAAAACTGCAGTCATTTTTTTCTCAACCAGTGCCCATGGATACAGGGAAAGTGTCGCATCATGTATGCCAAAGAACACATTCTGAGCTCCTGTGGTCTATGTGTTGGAGTTGGGAGAGAAAAAGCTGTGTGTGTAATTAACACATTAAACCATCTTTATGGGCCACCAGAGATATAAAGCGAGAATACTTTGCATCTGTATATATGAACATTTTTCTGGATACTTCATAGTTTTCATCAGATTTTCAAAGACTGTCTGCCACTCAAAAGAAGTTAAAAATCACTTAGAGAAAATGATACTGACAATCTTGAATG
The DNA here is from genome assembly GCF_027574615.1 of Eptesicus fuscus. Taxonomy (NCBI): domain Eukaryota; kingdom Metazoa; phylum Chordata; class Mammalia; order Chiroptera; family Vespertilionidae; genus Eptesicus; species Eptesicus fuscus. Next base: position 36,692,914 of record NC_072478.1, on the reverse strand, counting down.
AAAATATTAAGACCAGGTTCAAAATATAAAACAGGCAAGGAACACATTCAGCTGGAGGGTCCTCTGTGGCTCAAAAAGTATTTGGTGGAGCTTTGCCCATGACCTAATTCCAGCAATAAGAGGAGATGAGTCAGGATTTGGGTGAGGGATTTGGGAGATGATGTAAGCAAGTGGCTTTAAGACTCTAGCAATCTCCTGAATAGGCCTGGTATGTGTAAGGTAACAGAAAGTGGATATTAAGCACACCCAAAAGAAAGGCCTAGCAATAAATTCTTTTAAAATCATTTGGAGAATTCAATTCTGGTGAAGTTTCTTTGTAAAACCCTAAGACCAATGGCAAGAATAATAATAAATAGCTGTCATTGTGACCCCTCTCATTCATCACCAGAGAAACTAACGTGAAAAATAGCGAACATTTTTCCTTTATTTAAAAGGTAATTGCTGAGTAAGTACTACATGTTATAGGCTGAATTGTGTCAACCCAAAATTTATATGTTGAAACTCTAACCCTTCAACAATGTAACTATATTTGGACATGAGGCCTTTAAGGAGGTAACTAAAGTTGAATGGGCTCATAAAGTTGGGTCTCTAATCCTCATAATAAAAGAGACAACAGGTACGTCCATACACAGAGAAAATGCCATGTGAGGATGCAGTAACAAGGCTGCTATCTTCAAGCCAAGGAGAGAGACCTCAGAGGAAACCAAACCTGTTGACACCTTGATCTTGGACTTCTAGCCTCCAGAACTGAGAAGTAAATTTCTGTTGTTTAAGCCACCCAATCTATGGAATTTTGCTATGGCAGCCCTAGCTGATGAATACATTATACACCACCATCTATGCCAGATGCTGGAGTTACAGAAATAATTAAATCATGGCTTCTCCCCTGAGAAAGCCTCACTGGCTTGAAGTAACACTCTAGGACCCTGCCAGAAACAGAACCCAACCTTTGGTCTCCCCAAGTTACTTAAGTAACTTTGAACTAGGGTGTCAGATAATTTGGACTTGCCTGGATGGCTGTCTAGCTTGTATATATACACAGAGTCACTCAACCAGAACTAGACTAATGTTAACTTACCTAAGACTTCTTTTGTCCTGCCTTATTTTGTTTTGTTTTTTTTTGTTCTGTTCTGCTCTATTTTTAGGGAGACATCAAGTCTCACTCTTTCCCAGAGTGGGGGAAAATCGTTATTGGTTTTTGGCAACTGCCATTTATTTTACAATCTCATCAAACCCAACCAGTTCATTCTCAGAACTATTCATCCATTGCGTCTGGCATGATTAACTACATTCACAGTTAAGAACTTTGAGAGGAGGCTGTTATGTAAAATGCTTAGATTAGAAGAAGGTGTGAGATGATTGTTCAGAAAGCCAACCAGAGCATTCAAGCATTTTGAGATTATTGCACTAACTTTTGCATAAATCAGTGCTCCAGGGTGGAATTTGTACTGTCACTGGTTCGGAAGCAGTGCGTATACTTTGCATAGGAAATAATCTGTTATCCCCATTGGTTTTGCATGAATTTCCCTTGTTACAGGACACAGTGATGGTGTGCTGGTCAATATGACGCAATATTAAGGCCAGACCTTCACAGCTCATTCTTTCTGTTACCTATTTGTTTGATTTGTGGCAGGAGGTAAGAAGGAGGGTGGAAATAGTTTTTTTTACCATTGCTCTGGTTTGCCCTCTCCAAAATGGAAATAAGGTGGCTTCATAACCTCAATCCCACAGAAAAAAAAATTTTCAGGGAAGTAGTTATACCATGAAATATTTTATAAATGTTAAGTTATACTTCAGTACCCCATAATGCAACTTGACATGTCCACTTTTCTTCCCTTAAAAAACCAGTTCACCTCTTTTAATATGCTGACTATGCTTAACAGTGATTAAATTTACAATTAAAAACTCAGACCCTGAATTATCTTACTTGAAAATAAGAACAATTTGCTGACCTTCCTTAGAGGAATAGCTATTAAACTCAAGAATAAGTTCAAGAGATTCTACTTCTCTGGAAAACTTTAAAAGCCCACAAATTATCATGTATCTCAATAATTTTGCTGCAATCCTGCCCAAGGTCAAAGAGTCACATCCTTCTCAGAATCAACCCTATGATTTGATTGCAGATCTTCATTAACTAACGGTCCTGAGTTTTATCCAAGAGGTGAGTATCTCTATTAGACAAGCTTTTAAACCTGCCCACATTTCAATGATCTGGCCTAACCTCAAAAGAAGAATTCTTTTATCTAGACACTGTGTTGTGTGAGTAGTTTTTCAAGCATACGAAAAATTTGCTTTATGTTTAATGCCTGGGGCTATTGACCTTGGCTTCGAGGATAATGTTGAAAGTGGCTTTTCATGATTAGACTGGAATTTGAGCAAATCATAGATTTATTGGCAATTCATAGGTGAATCTGACCGTGGGGAGAAGTGTTTGTATTCATAAAATAGCTCTCCAGGAGAAAAATGGCAGGGATTTTAGATGTGGAGACATTAGTTAAAAGGTGCAGTGCTTGCCCAGCACCATGGGGCTCAGTCTGAGCAGATGGCGCCATGCCGTTGTCTGAGTGACGGTGCAGAAGGGGTGATGACCAAGGGGCTCGCAGTTCATTCGGGAGTTTCCTCCCACAATCTGCAGCTGAAATGGGGCCACGCAGTCTCCACAGCGCACAAGCCACCTCTCCTGTGGCTTACATTTGCCTTCAAAGCAGCATTCTCTGCTTTTAAACCTCTTGACACAAGTGCGATTTGTGTTACTAGTAGCATGGCTGTAGCTCTTCCTGTAGATTTCTTCTCTCCACAGGATACTGGAACACTCATATTAACTCCTGACTTAAAATGCCTTCCCTGATTTTCAGGTATCCTTTAAATATATATATTTATATATTTTCAGAGAGGAAGGGAGAGGGAGAGAGAGATAGAAACATCAATGATGAGAGAAAATCATTGATCAGCTGCCTCCTGCACGCCCCACACTGAAGATCAATCCCACAACCCAGGCATGTGCCCTGACCGAGAATCAAGCCATGACCTTCTGGCTCATAGGTTGATGCTCAACCACCGAGCCACACCAGCCAGGCTTCAGGTATCCTTTTGATAAGTTTTCCTGTAGATATTCTTGAACTCTCACTGTAAAATCTTCCTCCAGATCTCACTTCCCCTCGTCCTGTACACCTTTAACTAACTCACCTGAGTTTTATGAATTTCAGGGAGAAAAGAAGGGCACAAGTAAGTCTGTTCATCTCCTAAGCCACTCATTCCAACTTTTTAAAAAATGTTTTCTTTCATGTTTCTGATGTGCAATATGCTTTTGTCTCATAACATGTGTGTGTAATTCATACCTAAATATGCCTGATTTTCACCTAGGCTTTCAGAAACCTGTGCTCAGCCAGCCTGTCGCTGGCCGCTCCCTCGCCAGCCCACGGTTCTATTCCAGCAGTGCACTCGAGAGGTTTTGCGCTAAAATATTTTCTTCCTTGACTTTATGAAGTTATCATACCAAAACTTCGGGGGGGAAATCCAAGCTAAAAAAGAGTCAGAGTTACTAAGAGTTTCACTTTATATTCTTATATGTTCAAAAGGTCAAAATGGTTCCATAGTCTCTGTTTTACAGAGGACATACCTGGCTGTTGGACACAAAAGGAGGTATTTTCTAGTCAACCGCATAGGTCAAGGTAAAGTCACCACTCTTCTGCCATTTTCTAACTTTTCAGAAAATGGAATTCTTTAAAAATTGAGATTCAAAATCTAGAGTCTCAGGCAAAGGTCAGGAAATGATTCCTCCTCTTTATCCCCCCGGATGCCTTCTCTTGAATCACCATGCCTCCTCTTAGAGTCAAGCCACCGTGGGCAACCTCCCATTCCCTTGTCTTGGACCTCAGTGACGTGATTGTCACTTCCCATCCCTTGGCTTTCCCACGGCCATTACCAAAGTTCCCTGAGCCATTAAAGTGACTTACTTCTAACCCTGCTTCAGCCTTTCTATCTAGATCACACTGCAACCTCATTTGGGGTTAGGATCACTTCTCTCCACCCAAGGATTCAGAGCCTTCTTTAATTTCCTTATATTCCTTTGGGCTCAATAAAGCATTTGATGCAGATTTATCACTTGTGAATTAATTATCAGCATTACTTTAATCTATACTAATAAAAGGGTAATATGCTAATCAGACTGGAAACCTTCCAGGAGACCTTCCAGACATCCTTCTGGACAAAGCCATGGTGGCGGGGCCAAAGCAGAAGTGGTTAAGGGTGATCAGGCCAGCAGGGGTTGGGGGCAGTTGGTGGAGAGAAGGCAGGCAGGGAGGGCCAGTTGGGGACGAGCAGGCTGATGGGGAGGGGAGCAGTTAGGGGTGATCAGGCCGGCAAGTGGGGGCAGTAGGGGGCGAGAAGGCCGGCAGGCAGAGTGGTTAGGGGTGATCAGGCAGGCAGGCAGGCAGGTGAGTGGTTAGGAGCCAGTGGTCCTGGATTGCAAGAGGGATGTCCCAGATTGGAGAGGGTGCAGGCCAGGCTGAGGGACACACCCCCCTCCCATGCACGAATTTCATGCACCGGGCCACTAGTGTGCTATAAAAAGCAAGGTCCTAGGACTCAGAGACATGGATACAAATCCTTTCACTATCTCTTGGTTGTATGATCTTGGACAAACCATTTACTTTCCAGAGCCCCAGGTGCAAATGTGAATGAATACACAGTATGGCTGTGGCACAAATTGAAAAGTAAAATAATGGTTGTGGAGGCACCCAGATTAGTATGAACTAGGGACTCTAATTTCTTTTCCTTCTATCAGAGAAAGGTTGCTCATCTAACCCCAATAAGATGTGGCTTATTTCCTCTCTATCTGTTTGTGAAAATCAAATATTTTTGGCAAATAACCCTTAACTTAAAAGGTCTATTCTGAGACAGGATAATATGGCTCACAAACTATACTCACAATGCTTAACTCAAGTAGCTGGATATAATTTTAGAAAAAGACTAGAGTAGAATGCATATCAATATGAAGGCCCTGTGGTAATATTTCTGCCATCAGCTTTTTTTTTTTTTTTTTTTGCTTTTTTTTTCATAATGTAAGCCAGGCTTCTGAAATGCAAATCCCAGGGCAAGAGAGAGGTGCCAAAGCAATTACATTTATGGTAAATCCAGAAGAGGAAGATCTCTGTGGGTATCATTTCAAGGAAAGGTCTCTGTCAACAGTCATTGGGCACCAATGGAACAGAGCAATTAGAGATGGAATGGACTTGTTCAAGCAAACATGCTGTGGTGGCCCTGAGGCAGAATCTTAAAAAGTGAAACATCTGTAAGGATAATGAAAGACTTGTCAGTACTGTAATACTGTTTTCAATTTCTAAAAGCCATTGAAAAAAATGTTAAGTCTCAAATGAATTAGGCCAGGACTTATATATAACTAGAGGCCCGTTGCACAAAATTCATGCATGGGTAGGGTCCCCAGGCCTGGCCAGTGATCAGGGCCAATCAGGGCCTTCCAGCTGCCAGCCAGAGCCTCCCTTCGTTCCGCATTGCCCCCTGGTGATCAGCGCAAGTCATAGCGAGCGATCGAACTCCCAGTCTCCCAGTTGAACTCCTGAGGGAACACTTTACATATTAGCCTTTTATTATATAGGATTCTCTCCTCAAGTCTCCCCATCCCAAAAATGTTGGTTCTTTTTTCATTCTACTTTTCCCCTGTATTTGTCTTTCCCATCACTATCAAGCTTCTAGAAAGAGAGGCTTCCATTTGTGTATTCTAACTCTCACCTCCCAGTTGTCCTCAGTCCACTTGGCCTCTGTCTTCTGTCTTCATTCACCACACCACAGACATTATCCTTGAAAAGGCCACTGGTAACTTCCTAACTGCCAGCTCCTCCGACTTGACCACTCTTTGGAATTTGACACTGTTGACCCCTCACACACTTCCTGAACCTCTTCTCTCCATCTTCTTTCTCATTCCCCTCTCACTTTCCCTTTCTCTTTCCTAGCTCCTTTTTTGCCCACTCCCCAAAGAAAGCATTCCCCAGAATTCCAATCAATCTTCCTCATACTCTTTGCTTGTGTGATATCACATCTTTCTCTGACTTCAGTTATTGCTCAGATGTGGTCACATCAATCAGAGTCTTGTCAGGAGATAGAAATCACATCAGAGAAATTTTAATGTAAAGAAAATTGTTGACTAAGAAAAAGAATTGCAAAAAGACTCTGAAGAGTACAGAAGCAACCACTTCAGAAAGCAGGAACCACCATTAGGGATGAGAGAATGTGAGCAAGACAGGAGCTCAGAAACTTAAAGGGCTTTCCCTCCCTTCTCCCACCAAGGTGAGGTTCAGGCCTCATTTGATACTGTGTGATACATTGTTAAGGCAGCCTGGCAAACAAATATATGCACGTGAAAAGAATGAGGTTGGAACTTTACCTTATAACATCTACAAATTTTAATTCAAAATGGTTCAAAGACCTAAACATTACAAAATTCTTAGAATAAAACATAGGGGAAATCTTCATGGTATTAGATTTTGCAATGGTTTCTTAAATATGGCACCAAAAACAGGCAACAACAGAAAAAAAAACATAAATTGAACTTGATTAAAAATAAACTTTTTTGTGTTTCAAGGCACTGTTAACAGAATGAAAAGGCAACCTACAAAATAGGAGAAAATATTTACAACTGTATATCTGATAAGGGATTAATATCCAGAATATATGAAGAACTCCTATAATTCAACAACACGAAACAAACACCCAAATTCAAAAAATGGGAAAAGAACTTGAATAAAAATGTCCCATAGAAGACATACAAATATCCAGTAAACATATGAAAAGATATTCAATGTCATTAGTCATTAGAGAAATGTAAATCAAAACTATAATGAGATACCAATTCACACCCCCTCGCATGGTTATTATAAAAAAAATAAAAAAATAAAAACAGAAAATAACAAGTGTTAGCAAGGATAAGAAGAAATTGGAACCAATGTACATTGCTGGTCAGTATATAAAATGGTGCATATAGCCTCAATGGAAAACACTAAGGTGGTTCCTCAAAGATAAACATAGAATTACCATATCACCCAGCAATTTCATGCCTAGGAATTTGACCAAAAGAACTGAAAACAAGTTGTATGCTGATGTTTACAATATCATTATTCACAATAGCCAAAAAGAGGAAACAACTCAAGTAACCATCAATGGATGAATGGAAAACCAAATGTGACTGATAGAAGGAAGTAAAGATAGATACAGAGGTATACATAGAGATAGAAATATTATACCAGTATACAATAAAATTATTATTCAGCCTGGAAAAGGAACAAAGTTCTGATAGATACTACAACATGGATAAACCTTAAAACATTACATTAAGTGAAAAAAGGATGGCACACAAGTGGACAAATATATCTGGGTACACTTACCTGGATATCTAGAATAAGCAAATTCATAGAGTCGGTAGACTAGAGGTTACTGGGAGTGAGATAAATGGGGAAGTTATTGCCTACTGGTTATCGTGTTGCTATTTTGGGTGATGAAAACATCTTGAAAATAGATAGTGGTGGTGGTTACACAGAGTTTTGAATGTACTCAATGTGATTGAATTTTACACTTAAAAATGGTTAAAATGGCAAAATTCATATTACGTATATTTTATTGCAATTTTTTTAAAAGCCCATGAGGTGATGTGGAAGGTGTGTGAGACTGGAAAGGAGAGGAAAGGAGTGGGACATTTAGGATTGAGGGCAAGCATCAATAGAGTTCGCTAATTGATTGGGGGAGAATATGGGTGTGGCAGTGTGACATCCTAGTTGTCCCACTGAGATCTTGAGTAGCTGCTTATGAGAATTATCAAGATTAACAGGTGATCCAGTTTGAAAGAAAGATCTGGAGTTACAGGCCACAGCTTGTTCAGTTGTGGTCTCACAGTATTTGAAGGGCTTTATGGGACATTTCATAGTTTAATAGAAATGTGATCTATGACATTACCCCATTTACCAATATAGTTGCTTTAGCTGAAAAAAAAATGAGCAAACAAACAAATAAGTAGTAGCTAACATTTGCTGACCACCTACAGTGCCAGACAGGGTGCAAGCACTATGTATACATCAGTTTAATCTTCACAACCACCCTCCAAGGCATGATTATCCTCATTTTATAAACCCTATGCTGGGCCATTCCAAGTTTGAGTCATTCCCTAAAAAATATCTTGCACTGTCTAGTCTCCATATGTAGGTGCATTTCAGACCCCTAATGCTATCATGTCATTCTGTCATTCCTCTCTCTAGACTCAATTCTACTCGTCCTCCAGAGCCCCTTCCAAAGTCATCAGTTCTACCAAGTGTTCCACGCTGACTCACTCAGAACTGATCATTTCATATTCAGTTCTCACTTAGCACTTAGCACTTAGTAATCTAAGAAAATGCCTCCAAAGTGGCATCTCCCCACCTAGACTCTGGGCTCCTTAAGAGCTGAAGCTGCTTTCTCCTCGTCTTTGAAGCTCCATCCGTACATCTCCAAGTGCCTTTTGTTCAGGAACACTCCTTACGTGTGGACTTCTTATCCATGGATAGACTGAGCTTTGAAAGGGAGTGCGTGGCTCAGATGATAGGGAAACTCACTGGTGCCTGGTCCCCGTTCAGTGCTCTCTCCCTGCTACAGTCACATCTTCTTTCTGTCTAGCTCTGCACGTCGATGTGCATTCGGAAATTAATGTCAGTCCATAGAAGGGAAGCATCGTGGTTCCTTTTGCAGCATTAAAAATTCATGGCCAGAAATATTAGGAGTCTCAAACCTTTCTCCCCCTCTTGAATATCCTCTCTGGACCAAAGCTTACACAAAGGAGACCAGTTCTTCCTTTTTCACTGTCTACCCAGTATCTAGCATAGTGCCTAGGACATAGCAAATACTTAATAAATATTTGTTGAATGAATCATGAACCCACTACTTCTGAGTTAAAAGACCCCAAAGATTCAGCTGGTGTGGCTCAGTGGATGAGCATCAACCCAATGAACAAGGAGGTTGTGGTTCGATTCCCAGTAGGTAGCTTGCAGGAGGCAGCCCCTCGATGATTCTCTCTCACCATTGATGCTTCTAACTCTCTCCCTTTCCCTTCCTCTCTCTGAAATCAATAAAGATATTTAAAAAAAAAAAAAAGACCCCAAGGCTATCGGGGAATTAGCAAACAATGCTCTCTCATTTGTTAAACTGAGGCTTGTCTTTCTAACAACCAATTGAATCACCTACTGGCCACCTTGACATTTATATCACACTAGAGGCCCGATGTGTGAAATCTGTACAAGGGTAGACCTTCCTTCCCCTGGCTGCTGGCACCGGCTTCCCTCTGGCACCCATGACCCGGGCTTCCCTCCAGCCCTGGCTTCATCCGGAAAGACGTCCAGAATCACATCTGGTCTAATTACCATATTACGATTTTATTATTATAGATACCCCTTCTCTTGTACCTCTTTCAGAAAACCTCCTGCGTTGGGGAGAAAGAAAAAAAAAAAAAACAAAAAAAACACACAGTGTTCAAGCTGAGCCTGACTTCTCTTGCATGCCTAAAAAATCCTTTGCCCTCTGCCAGGCCTTCTCCTAATCTTCACCAAAGGAGATTATCTCTGTAATCCTGCCACACATCCTGATTCCTTTTCCCCCCATTTGTCTCCCTCTTCCCTCCCCTTCCTAGTGAAGCACTACTTTACTTCCCAATCATCTTCAGTCTCTCTCTAAGAGAGACACAGTTTTAATGATGCTGAGTCCTGATCAAAGAAATCAAGGCTGAAAAGGATCTATCCTGTCACACATCCAGTCAGCTCTGTGTCCTAGACGTGTGTGTGTGTGTGTGTGTGTGTGTGTGTGTGTGTGTGTGTGTGTGTGTGAACTGTTCTCCCTTCAGCCACAGATACCGAAAAAGGACACATCGTTTTTAAATGTTCTGGTCTATACCTTTTCAACACTTTATTCAAGTGAATAAACATGTATTAGAATCAGTTCTATTGGCATCTTTTCCATCTGTTTATTATGATGGAGTTGAATTTGTGAGCAAGAGGAGAGGATGTCCATGTCTGCTGAAGAGTTGGGAAGAAAAAGGAAAGGGAGAGAAGCAAGTGAGGAGTGCCTGATACTCATTCATCTGGTGTCCAAGAGGATCCATTGTTGAATGCTCAGCATTTCCTCTCTGGCACCACTGGTTTCTGGAATTCACACAGATGTAGACAATGACGCCTTTGAAACTTGAAATTTGGCTTCCAGAGAGGTTTATCCCATTGTCTACACAGGTGCCAATTGAGTGAGAATTTAGAAAATTCGGTTTAGAAAATGGGCCTCCTCCATCCTGCCAGAGCCCTTCTGAGCTCACGGCATTTAGAAACAGAACACGGCTCTCTGGGAGGCGTCGGCGTGAATCCACGGGCAGATCTGGCCGAGCTGCCAGTCGCTGGCTCCTGTGTGCCCTTTTCTTTTCCACATCCCTTTTCCAAGAGCAGAGCCCCTCCCGTGAGTGAGCACCAGGCCAGCCCACAGAGGGACACAGACTCCCTCTCTGTGGCCAAGCCGCCGTAGCCTGTAAACGGCTGCTTTTTCCCAAAATGCCATTCAGAGCTCCTGGATGCAAGCGGAGGACACAATCGTGCCCTGAAGATGTCTTTGGCATCAACTAACGCGGGTTCTCTAAGAAGAGTGTCTGTGAGTTAAACGGCCCAACAATGAAAAGACAGCCCTGCCAGGGCTCCTGTCAGGCGGCTGCCAGTTAGACGGCTGGAGAGACCGACACCTGCACTCAGATAAGGAGATCAAATGGGAGCTTCGCAGAGCGTGCCAGGCTCAAGACAGAGAGAGCAACATCAAACTGTTGACCTTCTGGGTGTTTCTATTTCACCAACGAAACTCTCGCTCCCCAAGGCATTGCTTTTACAAAAAGCACATTTTAAGGTTGGATCCCCAAATCCCATCATAAAGTTCCTCCCTTGTACCTGTTGGAAGAAGGTAGAGGAAAAGGAAAAGAAGGGAGAGTGAATCACAGGCATGTGGACACCAGTCAAGGCCATTTTCTTTCTTTCAGGATTTCCCGTGCTACTAAGTGGAGGGATGCGATTAGTTTGCAAGGGGTAGGAGGCAAGCATTTTCCCTAATTCAGGGTTCAGATTTGGAGTCTATGCATCCCAGGAAAATGAGTGCAAAGGTACTTGTATGTATTTATTCACAGTTCATTTGTTTTTGGGAAAAAGGTCTGTAGCCTTCCTTGGATTCTCAGAGAGGTCTGTAGGCCAAACTAGGTTAAGAACCGCTGCCCCTGCCCTAGCCGGTTTGGCTCAGTGGATAGAGCGTCAGCCTGTGGACTGAAAGGTCCCAGGTTTGATTCGGGTCCAGGGCACATGCTCAGGTTGTGGGCTCGATCCCCAGGAAGGGGTGTGCAGGAGGCAGCTGGTGGATGATTCTCTCTCATCATTGATGTTTCTCTTTCTCTCTCCCTCTCCCTTCCACTCTGAAATCAATAAAAAATACATTAAAATTTTTTTTAAAAGAACCGTTGCCCCTACATTATTTCACATTCCCTTTTATCAGGGACAGAGACCCAGAAAGTAGCGCTCCACTAGTACAAGATCAACCCAAGCTGTGGCCAAATTCCCTGAATAAGGAAACTGGTACCCACCACATTGACTCCCTCCTGAATGACATCACACCAACCTCCACTCCCAAAGTAAGTGAGGTGTGAAATAGCCCTCTCCACCCCCACCTCATCCCAACATCATTTATTCCTTTCATGTCACCCAGTATATTTCCTTACAACCTTTTCTCCGCCTCATTGCCCCACCCAAGTAGAATAGGCCCAGGGCAGGCATCTTCGGTCGTGGGCACAGTCCTTACCTTCTCTACTCGCTCTGGGCAAAAGAACCTTGACTAAGATGATCAGCTGAGTACATCCTATTGCTGTTCCTATTCTTCACAGCATCTAAAGGGATTATTTTAATCCAGGACTATACAAAGGCATAAAAAGGATGCAGCTATTTGAGCTTATCCACGCCTGCATACCTAAATAACAACTATAAACAATACCCAACTCTGACTCCAGGATGTGGTTCTGATGGGAACAGGAGAACTGGTGAGATTTTTAGACAGGAAGATTGGACAAAGGGATATGTCTGTGTCCAAACGCTCTGTTCCTGTTTCTGCTTTTGATACTTTTCACGGTCTGCCCTTTTCCCACTGCTAACAATTCAGTTCCTTCTATCAGTGTCAATATAATAATTATAAAGAACTATCAGTTATCAGTCTTCTTTTTTTTTTATTCTGCAACTTGTCACAGGTCAGACTTTACGTAGAGAATCTTTATCCAGTATAGTATTGCACCAATAATGCTCTTTGCTATTTCGCTAATGCTGTAGGGTGACAGGTTACATTTGTCAGCCAGGTATAGGTATAGACCAAGACCACCCCAGGCAAACTGCAATGTCAAGGTCACCTTGTCCTGCCCAGAACCATACAGTGCTCAGCGATTCACTCTCTTTCACCTCACACTTTACCTGCATCACCTGCCTCATTGGCGATCTCTCCCCCAGGTAGGGTGCAAATGGTAGAAGATGCTTGTGAGCAAGAAGATAACAAATTCCTAACTTTGAATTCCTAACCTCCTGAGGAAGAAATAGCTCCCATTTTAGAAAAGTCATGAACTCTACGCTGCTCCCTGTGTTGCATGTCACACATTCTTTAGCTGGAGTCAGCCACAGTTTGCTCTTCAAACTTCTCATGTTATTTTACATGTAGACTGGACCATGTTATCTTTACTTCCCTGTTTTCTCCATAAATTGCACATAAATTTAAAGCATCGTTCAATAATTATGAAATCTCTCTCTCTCTCTCTCTCTCTCTCTCTCTCACTCACACACTCTCTCTCTCACTCACACACACACACACACACACACAACTGCTGAGTCTATGCCAGAATTGTCATAGATAACATAGAGCTAGAGGTAAAATAAAAAAGGGCCTCATGCTCACTCCTCCTTCTTTCTACAGATTCGAAACGTGGCAGCCAATCTCTGCGTGGACAGCAAGCATGGAGCCACGGGAACCGAGCTCAGGCTGGACATCTGTGTCAAGGATGGCTCTGAAAGGACATGGTCTCATGAGCAGGTATGCCGGCTCCCAGAAGCCGTGGGATAGGGGCCGCAGCAGGCACGGGGGACACAGTGGGAAGGAAGCTCTGGAGGGGCTGTGTGGGACCTGGGGGAAGGCCATGGTTCTGTAGGTGAGTGAATCACTTCCCTTCTTTGTTTCTGATCCTCCTCAGAGCAGTTGTGATCCTCAATGGAGATCATGTATAAAAATGTGCTTTAAGTCATAGGAAGAATGGAAGAAATGTTGACTGTGGCCCTAGTCTTATATTTCCTTTCCCAGAATATATAGTTTTCAAACCATGAAAGGCCTATCTGAGACTGTGGAACTCTTCCAACTAAATTTCATGGTTTTCATGAAAGACTCTTTGTTACTCCATAAGTTTGTGTGACTCTAATCTTATTTTCGCCCTCCGACTGTTTATTGAAAAGAATATTTTACATACACCTCTTGTTGTCGGAGTTTGTAATCTCACACATGAAACATATCTTGGAGTCAATAACACCCCATGAAAGTTGAGCTTCATGAGATACATAAAGGCTATGTGTTGCTTTTGATTGAGAAAACCTTTCAGTGCTGCCCAGTTTATGAAGTGAGGTGTGACCCCTGACCCGCTTTGAAGCTTGACAAGCCTCGTGAGGGGCTTTCCTCACACTGCGTCCCTATTGTAGTGTTTTAATTTTTAACTATGAACTATTTCAAATAGGAAACTATAAAACATATTATACCAGGCATTTATATACTCATCATGCAGATTTAACAAGCATCTACAGCTATGTCCATATATTTTTTTTTAAAGAATAAAATTTAAGCCCTAGCTGGTTTAGCTCAGTGGATAAAGTGTTGACCTGTGGACTAAAGGGTCCCAGGTTCAATTATGGTCAGGGGCACATGCCCAGGTTTCAGGCTTGATCCCCTGTGGGGGCAGGGGAGAGGCAGCCAATCAATGATTCTCTCTCATCATTGATGTTTCTATCTTTTTCGCCCTCCCTTCCTCATTGAAATCAGTAAAATATATATTTTTTAAAAAGAATAAAATTTACAAATACAATTAAAGCCCCTATCCCACCTTGCTACTCCTCTCTCTCCCTCTGCAAAACGATATATTCCACATTCAGGATAGTATGTCCTCCCTATGCTTTATGCTCCCCAGAATTGTCCATAATACCAAAAGGAGACAAGCAATTTCCATTAAAGTATTAGTGATATTCTATTCTGCTCCGTTTTGTTCTGTTCTGTTTGAGATATTCCTAAGTGTCTATCTTTTCTATTATGAGTAAAAACCCGCCATGCCAGCCTAGGGTCTTCCAGAGTCCTCAGGTATGCTGAAACTCAGCATGGTGGCACTGCCCCCCACTGCCCTTCCTGCCCCACCTCTAACCTGACTTCCTGGGCAGAGCAGCATCATTCAGGAAAGCACCCATGCACCGAGTCCATAGCACCATCCAGAATTAATTCAGCCAATCACTGAACCAACAATGCCCCTTCCATCCCAAGCCACTAATCTGGTCCTTGCACTCTTTTTTAAAAATATATATACTAGAGGCCTGGTGCATGAAATTTGTGCACGGTGGGGGGGCCTCAGCCCAGCCTGCACCCTCTCCAATCTGGGACCCCTCAAGGATGTCCGACTGCCTGTTTAGAAACAGGCAGTCAGACATCCCTCTCACAATCCAGGACTGCTGGCTCCCAACCGCTTGCCTGCCTGCCTGATTGCCCCTAACCACTTCTGCCTACCAGCCTGATCACCCCCTAACTACTCCCCTGCCAGCCTGATCAACACCTAACTGCTCCCCTGCTGGCCCGATTGCCCCTAACTACCCTCCCCTACCAGTCCGGTCACCCCTAACTTCCCTCCCTTGCCAGCCTGGTAACCTCTAACTGCCCTCCCCTTCAGGCCTGGTTCCCCCCAACTGCCCTCCCCTGCAGACCTTGTCCCTCCCAACTGCCATCCCCTGCAGGCCTGGTGTCCCCCAATTGCCCACCCCTGCGGCCCGGTCATTCCTAACTGTCCTCCCCTGCTGGCCTGGTCGCCCCTAACTTCTCTTCGCTGCTGGTCTGGTCACCCCCAACTGCCCTTCCCTGCAGGCCTGGTCCCCCCCAACTGCTCTCCCCTGCAGGCCTGGTCCCCCCCAACTGCCCTCCTCCGCCGGCCCAGTCACCCCTTACTGCCCTCCCCTGCAGGCCTGGTCCTCCCCAACTGCCCTCCCTTGCAGATCTGATTGCCCTCAACTGCCCTCCCTTGCAGACCTGGTCCCTCCCAACTGCCCTCCCCTGCTGGCCTGATTGTCCACAACTGCCCTCTTCTGCCGGCCATCTTGTCGCGGCCATCTTGTGTCCACATGGAGGCGGCCATCTTTGACCACATGGGGACGGCCATCTTGTGTGTTGGAGTGATGGTCAATTTTCATATTGCCTCTTTATTAGATAGGATATTGATTTCAGAAAGGAAGGAAGAGGGAGAGAGAGATAGAAACATCAGTGATGAGAGAGAATCATTGATTGGCTGCCTCCTGTATGCCCACACTGGGGAGCAAGCCTGAACACACACACACACACACACACACACACACACACACACACACAAACATACCCTCACCCCCACCACTCCTACTCCCGCATGTTCCCTGACCAGGAATCAATCAGTGACCTCTTGGTTCATAGGTTGACGCTCAACCACCGAGCCATGCAGGCAGCAGGAGGTCCTTGTACTCTTATCTCACAAGCTCATGATGTTCTAGCAGGATCCTGGGCCATGCAGTCAGGCCCACCTAGATTTCAGCCCATTTACCCTGTATGTCCTTGTGGATTTATTAACCTTTCTAGACCATAGTTCCTCCCTCTTTAAGTAGGGACAGCAATTCAGCTCACAACAGGGTTATTATGAGAATAAGTCATGTCTATAATATAACAGCATCTTGTACATGTAGTCGGTGCAGAGTAAATATACTTTTCGGCCTTCTCCCAGTCCTCCCCCCAGAGCGCTTCATGCTAATACCAAATTAGAACTCTCTCAGGTCCCAGGCAGCCGCCACACACCAAATACTCTTTATCGTTCACTCAAATCTCTATCCTGCAGTGTGTCATGCTGATCAGATGGGCTTTGAGGAAGACTGCAGCCCCAGGACTCACTGATAGGAAAGGAACGTCAGTAAAAGCTGGCTCACCTCCCCCTTTCCCTATCTCTCTGTAAGCACCACAGGGAAGCTACCAGAAGTGTGAGATAGCTTTGGCCTGTTACCTCCAAGAAGCAATTCTGACTTCAGCCTGAGAGCAAGAGAGGAGGGTTCAGAGGCCTCCCAGTAAGACTGGTACTAGAGAGGAAAGGTTATTCCTTTAAAAGGAAAAAGAAAAGGGAGCACGCCATAAGGAAAATCTTTGTCTGAAGGGCCAAATTCCTCTCTGCCACCTCTATTCAGCCCAACCAGGAACCAGACCTAGGCAGCTGGTTGATAGGAGGTATGCATACCTGAATGCCTGAATCAAGAGGAATATTTCTATCCACTGGAGTGTTCTGGAATGAAATATTTTTCTGGACTTCAGATTTTATTTGCCCGCCGAAAATAAATATATATATAAAACCAACTCTAAGGTATACACTTTAAAAATTGTTCTTTTATTTTTCTCCCGGCTCAGGCAAAACTGTAAACATCTATGGCATGTAATTCAAGAAATAGTCAGCAGAGGGCAGCACTAGACAAGCGGACATAAGAGGAGCTAAAGGGACCCGTTAATAAATCTCTTTAAAAAGATTTTCAGTCTCTAGAGACTGAAAGCAGAGCTACAGGAAGATTAAACAAGGTTGACAGGGGGTAGAAAATAAATCATATTTAAAATATGCACCACGCTATATTGATTTGGAGGTGAAAACATTGCAAGCTGCTTTGTTTTCTAGTAATTAACTGCAAGCTTTGTTCAGTATATTACTCAATGACTTATAAGAAATAGGTCTCATTCTTTTACATTTGGATTAAAATTCCTGAATGAGAAAAGAAGTATATCAGGACAGGAAAATTACAGCTATTCTTTTTCATTCAAAAGCATTCATGGAACACAAAAGGGACACTTAGGAGAGCTCAAATGATCCTGTATTTTTTAAATAAACACAATAGTTACATGGGCACTAAAGAAGAGTCTATTGAAGCACCTTTTTTTTATTTGAGGGAAAAATATGTATTACTACTGTTTCCAAACAGGGAAGATGAGTTTGAACTTTATTCTCCAACACAGATATACATGAATCCCAACAACTGCAAAAAAGACAATTGGAAAAACACTTATGCAGAAAGGTCTATGAAATATGAACATGCCTACTTAAGAGCACAATCATTAGTCTTACTAAGAGCGTAGACAACTTCTGAGAGTGAATTCGTTGTAGGGGAAATACTTAAACTTTGAAAGGAGAGAAACTACCAGTTAGAATAGCAGCCCTGACATGTTCCTTTTCTTGTTAATTCTTTTTTTTTAATCATATTTTACTTTTCAATTCTAGTTGACATACAATATCCAGTGTACACCCCAGAGATGAGACATTATATAACTTGCTAAGTGGTCATCCCGGTAAATCTCATCCCCATCTGACACCACACATAGTTATTAGAATATTATGGACCATATTCCTCATGCTGAACTTCACAGCCCCTTGACTATTCTGGAACAACCAATTTGCTCTTCTTCATCCTTTCTCGCCCATCCCCCCAAGCCCCCTCCCCTCTGGCAACCCTGAAAATGTCCTCTGTATCTATGAGTCTGTGTCTGTTCTGCTTGTTCGTTTATTTTGTTTTTTAGATTCGATTGTTGATAGATAAGATTGTTGCAGCGCACCAGGAATGACAAATGTGACGTCTATGAAGGAAGCCAATGTCTGGTTCATTTTTCAGGGCCATCTATTTAGCTGTTTGATATCACAGTAGCATTGTGTGCTGGCTTTCGGTTTCCTTTACGGACCAAGAAAGAGAACTAAAATTAGACTGTAGGTCTGGAAAGGATACTCCCCAGTGGCCATTATATTATGAGTCCCTGGGAAGGGGGAGGAGAGAAGGGGGAGGGAGGTGGGGGAGAGAGCCCTGGTGCTGTTAGGCCAGGCAGCAGCTCTGATCGCATTCTGGAGAGGAAGCGCTGACTGCAGCGGAGCAGGCCTTGGTCCTGCTGAGGAAGCAGACAAAAGCTCCCTTTCAAAGACCTGGAGGGGAGATGTGCAAACACAGATGAAGCAGGTCCCTGCCTGGGGTAAAAGGGCAGATTCTGGGACGTAGTCTCACGCTCAGGACAGAGCACATGGATGGGTACAAATTGCGGAAAGGGACGTGTGCTGTCTCCCACAGCTGCCAACCACATAGCAAAATATCACCCCCTGCAGAGAGAAAAATATTTTTAATCTTCCCAAATCAGGTAGCAAGGCTTTGATCGTGTATTTGCAGTACTGTGTCTAGTGAACTTATTCATGCAGTACAATGCAGACGCAGGCAACATTACTCACACCACATTAATGTTGAAGCAAAGATGTAGGAGTTATGTGTCATTCTGAATCTACATTTGAAAGTATCACTTAACAGAAGAAAGCAGAGCCCTGGCCGGTGTGGCTCAGTTGGTTGGAGCGTCATCCCGTGCACTGGAAGGTCACAGGTTGGATTCCGGTCAGGGCACATACCTGGGTTTTGGGTTCAACCTCCGGGGTGGGTACAGGAGGCAACCAAGCCATGTGTCTCGCTCACATTGATGTTTCGCTCTCTCTCCCTCCCTTTCTAAGAAAAAGTAGTGAAAGTAATATCAATTTACTCTAAAATTGAGGGATGGAGGTTAAAAAAAAACTCATGAGTTATTTTCTGGGAAATCTAAATTCTTCTGTCTGTAAGAAACAGCCCAAGGGTAGAAGACAAACTATGAATGTCACAATAACGTCACCCAAGGCAAACAGTGGCAATGCTTTCATAATGTCTGCTTGTTTTTGCCTTGACAAGAGTGCACACAGAAAAGTGTGCCTAATGAATGAAACACTCGATGCCTGATTGCTTTGACACGGCCATTATGGTAAGATAAATGGCAATAGAATGCATTTCAAAAACGTAAGAGAAAACATTTTTAGCTAATGGTAGAGGCAACAGAGTACGACAATGAACACAATCTGAAGCTATATCACATGGGGTGCGGGAAAGTAATCACCAGGTAATAATAACAATACATAAAACACTGAAGACTGCAGGCTAATAATCAGTCTACAAATCTAGTGACTGTTGCACTATAATAATAAATCTGGAAACAAGAAATAAAAGTCACCTAAAGATGACTGCAATATAATTGTGACAATACATGAATAAATCTGTCTAAGAGACAAATCTGTGTAAGTGTGCCTTAACACAGGTATTCTTTTGGACTTAACACAGTGGTCGGCAAACCACGGCTCACAAGCCACACGGCTCTTTGGCCCCTTGAGTGTGGCTCTTCCACAAAATACCACGTGTGGGCGCGCACGTACAGTGCGATTGAAACTTCATGGCCCATGCGCAGAAGTCCGTTTTCGGCCTGGGCGAGTCTATTTTGAAGAAGTGGCGTTAGCACACTCAAGGGGCCAAAGAGCCGCATGTGGCTCGTGAGCCGCGGTTTGCCAACCACTGCCCTAACAGATTCTTTTTTTTTTTTTTTTTTTATATTTTTATTGAGGTATTATATGTGTACATATCTTACTATTACCCCCCCCACCCCACACCCACACATGCCCTCCCCCCCCAGAGTTTTGCGTCCATTGTTTATGCTTATATGCATGCATACAAGTCCTTCGTTTGATTTCATAACTCCCCCACCTTTCCCAAACTTTCCCCCTGTACTTTGAAAGTCTGTTTGATGCTTTACTGTCTCTGTATCTATCTTTTTGTTCACCATTTTATAATGTTCTTTACTATCCCTAAATGAGTGAGATCATGTGGTATTTTTCTTTCATTGACTGGCTTATTTCACTTAGCATAATGTTCTCCAATTCCATCCAGGTTGCTGCAAATGATGAGAATTCCTTCTTTTTTATGGCAGCATAGTATTCCATTGTGTAGATGTACCACAGTTTTCCGATCCAGTCATCTGCTGATGGGCACCTAGGCTGTTTCCAAATCTTAGCTATTGTAAATTGTGCTGCTATGAACATAGTGGTGCATATATCCTTTCTGATTGGTGTTTCTAGTTTCTTCGGATATATTCCCAGGAGTGGGATTACTGGGTCAAATGGGAGATCCATTTTCAGTTTTTTGAGGAAACTCCATACTGTTCTCCACAGTGGCTGCACCAGTCTGCATTCCCACCAGCAGTGCACGAGGGTTCCTTTTTCTCCGCATCCTCGCCAACACTTGTTGTTTGTTGCTTTGTTGATGATAGCCATTCTGACAGGTGTGAGATGGTACCTCATTGTTGTTTTGATTTGCATCTCTCGGATAATAAGTGACTTTGAACATGTTTTCATGTGTCTCTTGGCCTTCCTTCTGTCTTCTTTTGAAAATATTCTGTTTAGGTCTGTTGCCCATTTTTTTATTGGATCATTTATCTTCCTCTTATTGAGTTGCATAAGCTGCCTGTAGATGTTGGAGATTAAACCTTTATCAGTGATAGCATTTGCAAATATGTTTTCCCATGCAGTGGGCTTTCTTGTCGTTTTGTTGATGGTTTCTTTTGCTGTAAAAAAGCTTTTTATTTTGATGTAGTCCCATTTGTTAATTTTCTCTTTAGCTTCCATTGCCCTAGGGGCAGTGTCAGTGAAGAAGTTCTTGTGGCATATGTCTGAGATTTTGTTGCCTGTGGATTCCTCTAGTATTTTTATGGTTTCCCGTCTTATGTTTAAGTCCTGTATCCATTTTGAATTTATTTTTGTGTATGGTGTAAGTTGGTGATCTAGTTTCATTTTTTTGCATGTATCTGTCCAGTTTTCCCAACACCATTTATTGAAGAGACTGTCTTGACTCCATTGTATGTTCATGCCTCCTTTGTCAAATATTAATTGAGCATAGTGGTTTGGGTCGATATCTGGGTTCTCTATTCTGTTCCATTGATCAATATGTCTGTTCTTGTGCCAGTACCAGGCTGTTTTGAGAACAGTGGCTTTGTAATACAGCTTGAAATCAGGTATTGAGATCCCACCTACTTTATTCTTCTTTCTGAGGATTGCTGAGGCTATTCGGGGTCTTTTTTTATTCCAGATGAATTTTTGGAGAGTTCTTTCTAGGTCTGTGAAATATGCTGTTGGTATTTTGATGGGGAGTGTATTGAATCTGTAGATTGCTTTGGGTAGTATGGACATTTTAATGATGTTGATTCTACCAATCCAGGAACATGGTATGTTCTTCCATCTGTTTACTTCTTCCTCTATCTCTTTTTTCAGTGTCCTGTAGTTTTCTGCGTATAGGTCTTTTACCTCCTTAGTTAAGTTTATTCCTAGGTATCTTAATTTTTTTGGTGCGATGGTAAATGGGATTGCTTTTTTAGTCTCTCTTTCTGTAAGTTCATTATTGGTGTATAGAAAAGCCATAGATTTCTTGGCGTTAATTTTGTATCCCGCTACATTGCCGAATTCATTTATTAAGTCTATTAGTTTTTTGATGGAATCTTTTGGGTTTTTTATGTACAATATCATGTCATCTGCAAATAAGGACAGCTTCACTTCTTCTTTTCCAATTTGGATGCCTCTTATTTCTTCTTCTTGCCTAATTGCGATAGCTAATACTTCCAGTACTATGTCAAACAGGAGTGGTGAGAGTGGGCATCCCTGTCTTGTTCCTGTTCTTAGGGGAAATGGTTTTAGTTTTTGCCCATTGAGTATGATGTTTGCTGTGGGTTTATCATAAATAGCTTTTATTATGTTGAGGTATGAGCCTTCTATTCCCACCTTGTTGAGAGTTTTTATCAAGAAAGAGTGTTGGATTTTGTCAAATGCTTTTTCTGCATCTATTGATATGACTATGTGATTTTTATCTCTCAATTTGTTTATGTGATGTATCACGTTTATTGATTTGCGGATATTGTACCATCCTTGCATTCCTGGAATAAATCCTACTTGGTCATGGTGTATGATCTTTCTGATGTACTGCTGGAGCCGATTTGCTAGAATTTTGTTGAGGATTTTGGCATCAATGTTCATGAGGGATATTGGCCTGTAATTCTCTTTCATTGAGTTGTCTTTATCTGGTTTTGGTATTAGGGTGATGCTGGCTTCATAGAAGGAGCCTGGAAGTGTTCCTTCCTCTTGAATTTTTTGGAATAGTCTGAGGAGGATAGGTTTTAGTTCTTCCTTGAAAGTTTGATAAAACTCTCCTGTGAAGCCATCTGGCCCCGGGCTTTTGTTTGCCGGAAGCTTTTTGATGACTGCTTCAATTTCTTCCATAGTTACTGGCATGTTGAGCTGTTTAGAATCTTCCTGATTGAGTTTTGGAAGGTTGTATTTTTCTAGGAATATGTCGATTTCCTCTAGGTTGTCCAGTTTGTTGGAATAGAGTTGTTCGTAGTATTTTGTAACAATCCTTTGTATTTCGTCGGGGTCTGTTGTTATTTCACCTCTTTCATTTCTGATTTTGTTTATTTGGGTCCTCTCTCTTTGCTTCTTGGTGAGCCTGGCTAGAGGTCCATCAATCTTGTTTATCCTTTCAAAGAACCAGCTCTTGGTTTTGTTGATCTTTTGTATTGTTTCTTTGGTCTCTATGTCGTTTATCTCCGCTCTGATCTTTATTATTTCTTTCCTTCTGCTTACACTGGGCTTATCTTGTTGCTCTCTCTCTAACTCTTTGAGTTGTTGGGTTAGGTAATTTATTACCATTGTTTCTTGTTTTTTGAAGTAGGCTTGTAGAGCTATGAACTTCCCTCTCAGGACTGCTTTCATTGTGTCCCATAGATTTTGGATTGTTGTGTTTTCATTGTCGTTTGTTGCCATGATGTTTTTTATTTCTTCCTTGATGTCTTTGGTAATCCAGTCATGGTTTAATAACATGCTGTTTAGTCTCCAAGTGTTTGATTTCTTTGGGTTGTTTTTATTGTAGTTGATTTCCAGTTTTATGCCACTGTGATCTGAGAAGATACTTGATATGATTTCTATCTTCTTGAATTTGGAGAGACTTTGCCTATGTCCTAACATATGGTCTATCTTTGAAAATGACCCATGTGCACTTGAGAAGAATGTATATTCTGTGGCTTTGGGGTGAAATGTTCTGAAGATGTCGATTAATTCCATCTGTTCTAGTGAGTCATTTAGGATTGATGTTTCTTTGCTGATTTTTTGTTTAGAGGATTTGTCCAATGGTGATAGTGGGGTATTGAAGTCTCCTACTATGATTGTATTACTGTCAATCTCTCCTTTGATATCTTCCAGGAGTTTTTTAATGTATCTTGGTGCTCCTGTATTGGGTGCATATATGTTTACCAGAGTTATTTCTTCTTGTTGGATTTCTCCCTTAAGTATTATGAAGTGGCCTTCATTATCTCTTGTTATGTCCTTCACTTTGAGATCTAATTTGTCAGATATAAGTATTGCAACCCCAGCTTTTTTTTCATTTCCATTTGCCTGGAAAACCTTTTTCCATCCCTTTACTCTCAGTCTGTATGCATCCTTTTTTTTGAGGTGGGTTTCCTGTAGACAGCAGATATCTGGGTTTTGTTTTCTTATCCAGTCTGTTACCCTGTGTCTTTTGATTGGGGCATTCAATCCATTTACATTTAAAGTTATTATTGATAGGTACTTATTTGACGCCATTTTTATTCTATACCCCTGTGTACCTTCTTTGCTTCCTATTTCTTTCTTTCTTTTTTTTTTTTTTTACAGCAGACCCTTTAGCATTTCTTTCATTGCTGGTTTGGTGGTGATAAACTCCCTTAGTCCTTTTTTGTCTCTGAAGCTCCTGATTTCACCTTCAATTTTGATTGATAGCCTTGCTGGGTACAGTATTCTTGGATTTAGACCCTTCCTTTGCATGACTTGGTATATTTCATTCCATTCCCTTCTGGCCTGATGAGTTTCTGTTGAGAAATCAGTTGCTAGTCTGATGGGGGTTCCTTTGTATGTAACTGTCTGTCTCTCTCTGGCCGCTTGTAAGATTCTTACTTTGTCGTTGGTGTTTGCCAACTTAACTATAATGTGCCTTGGCGTCGGTCTTTTGGGGTTCATTTTGCTTGGAACTCTGTGAGCTTCTTGGATTTGTGTGGGTTTTTTCTTCCCTATATCAGGGAAGTTTTCTGTTATTATTTCTTCAAACAGGTTTTCTATTCCTTGCTCAGTTTCCTTTCCTTCTGGCACCCCTATTATCCTGATGTTGTTTTGTTTTGTATTGTCCCGAAGTTCCCTTACGCTCTCCTCAATCTTTCTAATTTTTGTTTCTAGAAGCTGTTGTAATTGGGTATTTTTTTCCATCTTGTCTTCTAGCTCACTTATGCGGTCCTCTGCTTCATCTAGTCTACTCTTGATGCTTTCTATTGAGTTCTTTACAGTAGCGATGTCATTTTTCATTTCTTCTTGGTTCTTCTTCATTTCTTCTTGGTTCTTACTCATATTGTCGAATTTGTCTTCCATCCTTTTCAGCCACTTTATGACCATTTCTCTGAATTCTTTCTCTGATAGGTTGTTTGCCTCTAAATCGTTTACTTCCTTTTCTGGTGATGCCTGCTTCTCTTTCCTGTTTGGGCTGTTTCTTTGTCTCCCCATGGTCTCTCTTCTCCGGATGTCTGGTTATATAGATTTCTCTCTCTGGCGTTGATTTAAAGGTATAAAATATAACACAACCAGGCACAACAGACAAGGCACTGAACAGAATTGTATTCACGATATTAATAACCTCCAATAAAGGTAACCACCAGAGAAAGACAAATTAGGGAATAGGAGTGGAAGAGGGAGAGTAAAAAGAAAGAACAACAACGAAGAAAGAAAAAAAAAAAAAAAACAACAAAGAGTGTGAATCTGAACTTGGGAAAAGAGCAGAAAGAAAGAAAAGAAAAAACAGAAAAGAAAAAGAAAAGAAAAAAAAAGTAAGAGAGACAAGAATGATACTAAGAGAGAAAAGGGGAACAAACTATATATATGGGGAGTAAACTCCACTAGAACAACCACTATTCCCAGCAAATTCCAGCAACACGCGCCTGGAGATTAATACAAACTGCAACAGCAGCTAATATCAAGTGAGGCAAGGGAAAACAAAAGTAAAAAACAAACAAAAACAAAGCAAACAAAAGAACCAACCAAACCAACAAAAAGAATAATCAAAACAATCTCATAAAAAAGCATAAAAATTCAATCTAATCAACATTCAAGCAAACAACAACAAAAGGCCCGAGAGAAAAATAATTTTTTAAAGGTAGCGTAGAGAGAGGTTTGTATGGATTTGGAGCAGGGGGTTGGGAATTAGATATATAAGTAGGGTGAAGTTTTAGCAGGGAGTAAACTGAAAAAGTAGGGAAAATCTAAAGCCAGAAAGGGTTAAGATAAACTGGGGACCAAAAGGGGAAAGGTTAGGAGGAGAGTGATGGCATAATTTTAGCTTTGAGATAGGGTAAAGCGATTGTAAGGGAAAGATGCAAATCGAATGTAGGACACTAATCCAAAAATAAAAGAAAGGGAAAATCTAATGACAGTAAAAAGAAAAAAAAGTAAAATAATAGTAATAATAGTGCTGATTGAAAATAAAAATGTAATAATTAAAAAGGTGAAAATCAAGTGAGGAAAAAGAAAAAAAATATTAGTTTCTTAAGTAAAAGATGCAAAAAATGAAAATAAAAAAATATGAGAATAAAAAAATTAAAAAATTGAAAAAAGAATTGAAAATTAAAAAATAGGAAGACTAAAATGTGCAGTAGCGGCTGTCATTCACTTCCTCTATTATTCTGTTTGGTACGCCTTTTTCCCAGTCTGGGCGGTATTTCAGTTCAGCTTCATTCCAGGGCTCCTCAGTGTTGGAAGCCAGTCCTGCTTTTTAAGCCAGCCCTGTCTTAATTTCTCGTATTTATTTTTGATTACACCAGAGACAATTAGCGTTTCAGCCCCTGGGTGGCAGTGTTTCTGAATTGACTTCCGGGCCTCTCTAGCTCTTTTTTCTTTTTCTTTTTTCCCCCTTCTATGGCACTCACTACCGGTTTGTGGAGGTCTGCGCCTCAGAGCTGCCTCTCTGATGGTCACACGCAGCTCTGGCCCCAGGTTCCGAAAAAACACCTTCCCCCTGCAGTCTTTCAGGGTTTCCACCTGGGTTTACCTCTGTATTGGGCTTAGCAATCAGAGTCGGAAAGAGCCCAGGTGTGCGGACCGTGGGTCTGTGCCCCAGACTAAGGAGCCTGCACTCCTTTGAAAATTCTTAGTCTGACCCTCCTCGTCAGATTAAAATGAGTTGCTTTCAAGAGGTCACTTCTGTTAGCAGCTCAGAAGACCCCCCTCCTCATTCACGGATCACGGCAGTTCCAACTGCCGCTGATTTTTCTAGGCACAGACCTCCCGGCTCCTGCCGGTCCTGCGGCTGCCGCACTTCCCTCACCCAGCGCTTCCCTCACCCACCGCGGGGATTAGAAACCACACCTTATTTCAGACAAAATCTGACCTTTCCGTGGTGCAGTGAAGAGTTTCTTTGAATCCGAGTGTTTGCGCTGATAGGGGACCGGTGGTCTGGTGCTCCCAGCAGTTCAGTGTTTGCAGTTGTCGCAGAAAGTCAGGTTTCCACTAAAATCCTCCTTTCCTTGCAAGATGGCGAGGCGCCCGGCGAGCCCGCAGCTCCAGGAGGGGACCCAGCCCCTGTGGGTGCTGCGCGGTCAGAGGAACACTGCCCAGCACTCCCCCGCCTTCTCCTGGAGTTTAGCTGTCCCTTGGCTTGCCCACATACACTCCCTCTGCGAGCCTCTGCTGCTCCGACTCTCCGCCCCAGGAACAGACTCCAAACCCGACTCTATTCCGTCGCCATTTTTTCCCTAACAGATTCTTTATTAACAAGTAAGACAAGCAAAACATAAGGAAGAAATAAGTAAGAAAAACTGTTATAAAGCCATTTGACCCCTGCAGGCCTGATTTTCCTCAACTGTATAGTAAGAGGCTGTTCTAAGTCATGAGTATGGTCCCTTTTGGCTTTGGCCTTCTGAGAGTACAGCAGGTCCTCCAATCATGCCATATTGTTCAACTTGGTTCCATTATAACATTGATGAGATGCCATAGCAACTTAACTCTTGTTTATATCAATTAGCCTATGCTAAAATTGGTTTCGTTATATGTTGTTTCACTTAAAGTCACAGAACCTATCGATGATGTTAAGTGAGGACTGACTGTATAAATACCAAAAAGAGATACAGAGACAGAGAGTCAGAAAGATATCATCAGAGAGGGAAATGGATTAACCAGTGAAAACCACTGGTTGCTGCATTGCTTTGTCTGTTTATAGTACCAAGGAAATTTGACATTTAAATAAAATATTTAATCAATGTCAGTGGCAGGCTTAGAGGTTGGGAAATAATAGATAACTGAGCTTAGAATCATTGAAGTTGAAAGTTCAACAAATAATAATATTGTTGATATTGTAATTAGACCCAAAGAGAACAAATTCTTTTGACGGACCGACAAGATTGATTCGTTCACCTTCAAGCTATTCCAATATACTTTTTTTGTTAATATAATGAGTGCAAGTTTTTATTTATTTGGTAGAAATTGTATTGAACATTTATTATGTGTCGTGAGTTGTTCTGGGTGTTGGAAACATGAAGATAAAAAGGCTATGATTCCTGCCATTAAAGATCTCACTGTCTGGCGGGAGATACAGAAACATAACTGGACAAACATGATGAAATAAGGTAAGGATGGCAAGGAGTAAGGAGCTCAAACAGGAAGGCTGCTTGGAGGAATGGACAGCTGAACTGATGTTGGCCTTCCAACCAAGGGAACTCTCATGAACAAAGTCACAGGAGGGAAAATATAGCCTGATTGATGCAAGGGGCTGTAAATGTTTCATTGTTGCTGGGAGGTAAACTAAAGGGAAGAGATGCAGCTGTAAAAAAAAAAATGGCAAAGGGCAGATTGTGGAGAGCTCTTTCTGTGCTAAAGAGTTTGAACTTTATTCTCTAGAGGTTATATGCAAATATTGTGGGATTTTAGGTTGAGAGGTAGCATGGCCAAAGAGGCATTTCAAACAGACTTCTCTGGAGGCTGAGGAGGACAAATAGGAAAGAATTTCAAAAGGAAGGTGAGGATGAAACTAATTAGGTCATTTTAGTAGTCCAGGGCAACGGTAGTGGAGATAGAAAGGAAGAGATACTTCCAGCAATATTTGGAAGACAAAAATGGCCAGACTTGTTAATGGATTAGATGAATAGGGTGAGGGACACAAAAGAGACAGGCTGACAAGTGGGATGATCTGACCACCAACTCGGCCTCTGCTGTGGGCGCAGCCATTTTGTGTTATGGAATCCCTGCCTCCGCTGTGGGCACAGCCATCTTTGTTATGGTGTGACAGTCAATTGGCATATTCCCTCTTTATTAGATAGGATAGCTGAGCATTGTGCTTGCTTTATATCAACATGGGGTCCTTGACACCTCTTTCTTTTGCAATTCACAGTTTGTCTTTACACAGCCAGATCTACTTTAATTCCTATCATAAGAATTATATATACTTACTAAAATTTTAGATTTGGAAGAAATAGGACTCATCTAGTCTATTTTCCCACTTAAGGATTTTTCCTACTACACCTCTCCTACTCTTGTTTTTTCTCCAAGTCAAACTCAAGAAAATACCCTTTCCCTACAGGAATGTGGTGGGTCTTAAAAAATTTAATACATTATACAATTAATTTAGTGCATCATAAGCAGCATTTTTAAAATAATGGAAATGCGTGGATAGGATAGAATAGACTAGGATAGGATGAGGTCGGATGGAATATCAGAGTCTATTAAATCCAGTAAAGATAAATATTGTTTCATGAAACTTGTTTTAGTTTGGGGAAGGGAAGTGTGTGCATGAGTGTGAGCATGTGTGTGTGAGTGTGTGTGTGTGCGAGTGCATGTGAGTGTGTGTGGGAGTGGGAGTGTGTGCGTGCATGCATGTATGTGAGTGTGTGTGTGTGTCTGAATGTGCACGTGTGTGAGAGTGTGTGTGTGTGAGTGGAGTGTATGTGCACGTGTGTGTGTGTGTGTGGGGGAGTGTGTGTGCAAGTGTGTGTGGGAGTGTATGGGAGTGGGAGTGTGTGTGTAAGTGTGTGAGTGTGCATGTGTGTGAGTGTGCATGTGTGTGAGGGTGAGTGTGAGTGTGTGTGTGCATGTCAGTATGTGTGAGCAAGAGTGTGTGTGTGAATGTGTGTATATGCATGTGTGCATGAGTGTGAGTGCACACATGTGTGTGAGCATGTGTGTATGTGAGTGTGTAAGTATGCGCATGTGTGTGAGTGTATGAGTCTGTGAGTGTGTGTGAGTGTGTGTGTGAGTGTGTTTGAACTGTACTTCTTACTTTAAAACATGGCCCTGCATAATTACTCACCACACCCAGGACATTAATTTGCCTGTTCTTTACTTCATCAAGCTTAGCTTTCATTTAAACCAATTTTTTAAAAAATTGCTAACATTAATCCAGTTCAATTCTACTCCTATGTTGTTGTTCTCCAGTGAGGCTGCTCATTTAGGCTGACTGTGGCATTTTATCCAACTGAAGAATGTGAAGAGCTTCATTAAGGAGTTCTTCCTCTCCCCCTGTCTCCACACCCTCCTCTGTTATTTTTCTGGTACCTAACTGGACACTCCTCATTTGCATTTTTGGCACCCTCAGCCAAAGGTGCAGCTTTACTGCCATGCACTTTATATTACACTAGAGGCCCGATGCATGGAAATTGTGCCAGAGTAGGCCTTCCTTCCCCTGGCTGCCAGCACTGGCTTCCCTCTGGCACCCGGGACCGGGCTTCCTCAGGAAGGCCATCCTGAAGGACATCTGGTCTAATTAGCATATTATGCTTTTATTATATAGGATTCCTTTTTCCACACCTCTATGATGCCAAGACTTAGTTCTTCCTTGTAAGTCACAAAACAGATCTCATTGCTTCCCCTGCTCTCGAATGTCTCCAAATGAAACTCACTGCAGCTTTTCTGCTGCTGTTGCTTCGTTAGCTCTTTACTTTCGGATGGAGAGAAGACATTCGACCTGGTGAGCCGCTGCACACCCGCAAGTTCTGCTTCGACGCGATCTCACACAGCAGCCCGGTCACTCTCTATGACTGTCACGGCATGAAGGGGAACCAGCTCTGGGGCTACCGGAAGGTAAGAACTCACGGCGGGCATTCCCAAACTGCTGGGCTAAAGGTCTTCTCACTCAATGTTTTCTTTTAAAACACACGGATGGAAACTGCTACCCGGACATGTGTACACGTGTTTGACTCACATGCTTGGAGACCACCAGCAAAGATGAGGGGAAAGATAGAGTGTGTTGGAAGCGGCATGCTTTTGGCTTTGTTTGTGATGCCTACACCCATCACAACCAGTTATGACTGAAAAATGGCTTTGAACCTGAACACTAGCACCACAAGGGAGGGATGAGTCATATCCCAGACAATTCTCAAACGGAGGGACCACAAACCCAATAAACACATGAACATAGATATACTTTTTAAGAGCCCTAATTCTCACGCACGTGCGCGCGCGCACGCACACACACACACACAGATTAATGCATCTATTCATTTATTATATATCTCATGCTCCTTTGCTTGGGAGCTATCTGGGTTATGACAAGTACATTTACACAAATAAGTAGACATTTATGTAGATGTAATTGTGGCATGCACCCCTTATACAGAAAGGGGCCCATTTGTAATTCGGCCAAAATCCTGCCCAAGTAAAGCAAGGAGAACTTATTTGTGGAATTTAAAAGTCTAAAGAATAATAAAGTTAACATTTAATGATAGGAAAAAGTTCAAAACAAATATAAAAATCACATCTTATTGAATTTAAAGTGAAGAGCAATTTTTATTATAAATATTATATAATTTTTTAAAATTCTGTGGTTTTTAAGGCAGGACTCAGCTTCCAATTAGCAAATACCTCATAAGCACTATTCTGCTCCTCAAGCTTGCACAACTGCTGGAGGCCCTCACAGCCAGTAAAAGAGCTGCCCTGTGTTTGCCTGTTACACTCTGGTAAATTCAACCTTTCCCTGACTGTAAGAAACATGTCAGACCAGCCCCTTTCATCATGAGCTTTGGCCATCCTGTGGCTGAGGTAACACCTGTGGCCCCTGAAATTACAGAAAGTAAGAGGGGAAAACCCGAAGAGAATCGATGTGGGGGCCCACTGGTTCTGATACCTATTCACTCACGTAATCAGCTCTCTGGTACTTACACTCACAACATTATACCCTCCACACTATCTGGCAGATTATGGTTATGTGTTCAGAACAATATGAAATGCCCGTTGTTATATCCTTCTACAAAACAATTTAAAATCAAAAGCGCTAACGAGAATATGGCATCAGATAGAATACGGGGAATTACTGCAATAGGAGAATCTCACAGTTTCCCTTATGAAATTCATCATACATGATTAATCTTGTCAAACCCTCCTGCTATTCAAAACATCCAGCCTGTGTGTGGTGCAATAAGGAAGGTTTTTGTTTTGGTTTGGTTGTTTTTATGGCTATAGACTGACCTTTAAGATGTTACTTTCTGGGCGCATCAGTGAAATACCTGATTCCCCATTTGCCTAGCGTCCTGGAGGTCCCTAATAACAGCCCACTTCTCATTATTGTGCATTTATAGCGCAAGAGACAGAACACTCAATAATGCGCAGTTAAGCCCAGAAAAGATGGTTGTTTTCATTAGCGAGCTTACAGGGGCTTACAGATGGATAAGACCAGCTAATACATGTGCATGCGGAGCTCCTGGGGAGAGAAAAATGGCTGCGGTGATTTCAAGAGGTAACTTACAGCTTTATCACTTTAAAACCTTTCCGGGATCCTCAGGGACCAGTGAGAGGGAACCATCAGAAGCAATTGCTCTGTGGCTCTTTTCTCAGATCTTCTTGTAGCTGTTTGCCTTGCATTGCTTAGCAAAAGGTTACACTTGCTGTGTATTTATATAACAAGCAAGGTATTTATACATAATCAGAAACATGCCAGAGGCTCGAAATGGAAAGCTTCTGAAATATCTCATCTTAGTGGATGACTCAGGCCTATTCAAATGTACCTTTTTTAGAAAATTCCTCTTGTCTATTTCAAGGGCTACTCCCAAGGCATTCAGAGAGAAACCATGAAGAGAGAAGTCTCTGGGGCTCTACCTTGTGTGTTTAGATTCGTTACTTGGCCCTGGCACTTTCAGATGGATTAGCAATATTATGAGTCAGCTTTGGCGCTGCCCCTTTTTTATTAGCATAATCATGATTAATAGGATCCCAAAGACCCTACTAATTGCCTAAAGCCGTGGTCGGCAAACTGCGGCTCGCGAGCCACATGCGGCTCTTTGGCCCCTTGAGTGTGGCTCTTCCACAAAATACCACAGCCTGGGCGAGTCTATTTTGAAGAAGTGGCGTTAGAAGAAGTTTAAGTTTAAAAAATTTGGCTCTCAAAAGAAATGTCAATCGTTGTACTGTTGATATTTGGCTCTGTTGACTATTGAGTTTGCCGACCACTGGGCTAGTGCATTACACATTCCCTCAAACCTCGCAACCATCTAGGCACTGTCAGGTGTAACTCCTGGAACCTAGCAGATCTGTGGCAGAGCCAGCATTCAGGTGCAGGTGTGTCTAGCTTTAGACTCTCTCCTCTTTCCTCTGCTGTACTCTTTTAAGAAATCAGATCGATGATGGGAGAGTTCCCATGCCTGATGGATTCAGCACTGCACATAGCAGCCAACCCCATTCTGGGCCACATGGAGATTCTTGGAGAGGGAAGGTGGCCAGAAGCTACCTGCCTTGAGTGGGTGATGGTCATTGTCAGGCCCCACTTTCTGACACGTCAGCAGCCATCAGCTCTCAGTTGTTCTTGTTTATCCAGGAAGATTTTTTTCCAGCTTTATTGAGATATAATTGACCTAAAACATGGTATGCATTCAAGGTGTACAACATCATGATTTGATATATGTATATACTGCAAAATGATCATCCCCGTAAGTTTAGTTAGCACATCCATCACCGTGCATAGTTACAAATGTGTTCTTCTTGTGATGAGAACTTTAAAGATCTACTCTCTTAGCAACTTTCAGGTGTACAATACAGTACTGTTAACCATAGTCACCATGCTGTACATTATATCATCAGAACTTATTCATCTTATAACTGGGAGTTTATACGTTTTGATCACCTTTACCCATTCCCCTTAGCTTGCAGCTTTTTCTAGATGCGGGTCTTTGCTACCACACACACAAAAAAGAAGGGGATCCCTATGCTGTGATCTTGCGATTCGGTTCAGTTGCACAATTGTGACCAACAATAGCAGGTACCCAGGATAAGAAGTCCCATTCTTGGTTTTCTTTTACCAGCAGGGGGACCTCTGTTACAAGAACAAGGAATTGTTGAAGTGACCTCAGTAAAAATAGTTAAATCACCCATCAACATCCAAAACAAGAAACTGTCTCTCTCTTCTTCAACCCTTACATCTAATTGGTCACTAAGACTTGTCAGTACCCTCCCCTGGTCAATATCTGGAAAATCCATCCTCTCTTTGCCAGTTCCACAGCCCCTGCCCTAGTTGCAGTCCTTCACATCTTACCCCTGGATAAGTAAAATAGCTACCCAAAGGGTACCCCGCTTCCTGTCCTTTCCCCCTCTGACCCTTCTTCCATCCTGAAGTCAGAGGGAGTTTCTAAAATATCCAGACATTGCATTCTTGTGTTTTACAACTTGACCTGGTTTTCTATTGAATAGAAAATAAAGTGCCTTCACCTCCCAATTCTTATCCAAACCCTTCACAATCTGGTAAACATAACGGTTGCACTTTTTACCTTGAAAATAGCGGTGAGGTATATCCCAGTATACTGTATAACTATAGCAATCTATCCTAAGTAACTCTTGTTATGCCTCCTGCAAATTCAGAGCTATAACCCATATCCTTTTCTTTTTAATTGAGCATTATTATTGGGTTTCCTATATTTATACCTATGGCTTGTATTGGAGATAGCCTCAAGATCTTGATAAGAAGTGGGGAAGTAATATGGGGAAGGTATGGGAGTTAACAAAGAGTACATTATCAAGGAAGTTACCACTGTGGGTGCTAGAGCTCAGCCTACTGACAGTCTCTGGAAATGATACGAAATACACATCAGAGAGCAAGGGAGTTGGGGTATTTATACACCACTCCACTTGGTCTGTGGTTAGGATTGCTCCCGGGTAGGGATGGTTTATTCTCTGCTACCTCTGGGCCACTGCTCTCACAGCCAGAACTACTCTTAAGCCCAGAGAAAGCCCTTAGGAAGGCACATGCATCGGCCACCTGCTGGAATGCACTGACGTGGTGAGGCCTGAAGAGCCATGGGCCAGTACAGGTACTGCATGAAAACCTAGTTGCTCCACAATCCGTGCCAACGCTTGGCACAGTCAATTTCTTTTTCAGTTCCTCTTTTCACTCTGTGGTTATAGACTGCTATCGCATGTTTGTTAGCTGTTTTAGATATCATCTTTGTGAAGGATGTGAGCCTTTTGGTCATTTTTAACATTGGTTGTCTGGCTTTTTTTTACATATTTTTTGGAGGATACATACATACGTACATGTTCTTTGTTGGATGTATGCATTGGAAATACCTTATTCTGATCTGTGTCTTCCCTTTTCTTTCTTGTGGGGTATCTTGATGAAGAGCCATTCTTTATGGTTAGTGCTTTCTGTGTCCTGTTTAGGAAATCTTTGCCCACACAACAGTCATGAAGATAGACATTTAAGTTGTCTTTGGAATCTTTATTGTTTGATTTTCAACACTCTGGTATATAATTCCATGAAACATTGTTATGTGTATGATGTAAAAGGGGATTGATTTTTCTCATATTTATATCCAATTGCTCTATCACCATTTATTATATTTAAAGACCATTTTTTCCCACTACATGGGAGTGGTACCTTTGTCATAAGTCAAGGGGCCTTATATACATGGGTCTGTTTATGAATCCTCAAGTTTTTACCATCAACTAAACAGTCTTAGCCATACAGAAAGTAAACTAATAGTAATAAACTAACTTAATCTAATAAGAGGTATATCCAAAAACCCACAACAACCATCACTCTTAGTGATGAAATGTTAAAATTTTCCTCCAGAGTTCAGGGATAAAATATGATGTCTGCTATCATCACTTTTATTTATCACTAGAGGCCTGGTGCACAAAATTCGTGCATGGGGTGGGGGTGGTCCCCTCAGCCCAGCCTGCACCCTCTCCAATCTGGGACCTCTAAGAGGATGTCTGACTGCCGGTTTAGGCTCGATCCCCTAAACCAGCAGTCAGACATCCTTCTCACAATCCTGGACCGTTGGCTCCTAACTGCTCACCTGCCTGCCTGCCTGGTCACCCCTAACTGCCCCCCACTGCTGGCCTGATCACCCCTCATTGCCTCTGAGTGCCAGCCTGATTGCCCCTAACTGCCCTCCCCCTGCTGGCCTGGTTGCCCGTTGCCCCCAACAACCCCCCCCCACTGGCCTAATTGCCCCTAACTGTCCCCCCTGCCAACCTGGTAGTCCCTAACTGCCCCCCGCACTGTCCTGGTCACCTCTTACTGCCCCCCTTGCTGTCGCCCCCAACTGCCCCCCTCTGCTGGCCTGGTCGCCCCTAACTGGCCCCCTGCTGGCCTGATTGCCTCCAACTGCCTCCCCTGCTGTCCTGGTCGTCCCTCACTAACCCCACTGGCCTGGTCACCCCATGCAGCCTGCTGTTCAGTTGTTTGGTCATCCCTCACTAACCCCCTGCCAGCCTGGTCGCCCACACAGCCTGCTTGTTCAGTCGTTTGGTCGTCCCTCACTAACCCCCCTGCTGGCCTGGTCACCCCACGCAGCCTGCTTGTTCAGTCATTTGGTCATCCCTCACTAACCCCCCGCTGGCCTGGTCGCCCCACGCAGCCTGCTTGTTCAGTTGTTTGGTTGTCCCTCACTAATCCCCCTGCTGGTCTGGTCCTAGGCAGCCATCTTGTGAGGGTGTGATGGTCAATTTGCATATTACCTCTGTATTATATAGGATTGTACAGGATAGCCTACCTAGAGCAATCAGGCTAGATAAAGAAAATAAAAAGAGTTGGAAATAAAGATATTCAACACTATTCACAGATGACATCATTGATATATAAAAAATCCAAAAGATTATACATTTAAACTAGTAAAATTAATAAGTACATTTAACATAGTCATGCAAATAAAATAAATATAAGAAAATCAATTCTATATACTAGCAGCAAAAAATATAAAATGAAATTAAAAAATGATTTTATTTGATCACCATGAAAAGCATCAAATAATTAGGAATAAATCTCATAACACATGTGCAAGACCTTTACACAGAAACATCACAAGAGAAAATTTAAAAAATATATAGGAATCTATCAAGGATAATAAGACATCATTGTAAAGATATCAGTTCTCACATGGGTGTTTAGATTTAATGCAAAAAATATATATATCACATCCCAGCAAGTTTATTTGTGGAAATTGATCAACTGATTCTGAAATGTATATGGAAATGAAAGGGCCAAGATAGCCAATAAAATGTTAAGGAAGAAAAAGAACAGTATTAAACACTATGAAAGCACCAGGTACTGAGACATGTAAAAGTACATTTCTAAAGGCAGCGTGTTATTGGCATGAGGATACACTGAGACCTGGGTGTTGGTATTTTTGAAAAGTTCCAAAAATGTTCTGATGGGCAATCAGATGGAGAATCATTTTTCTAGCTCTAATTTTTACCTACTTTCTTTACTCCTGTTGGGGTTGGCCCTTCCACTTGTATCCCTATACCATTTTGTTCCCTTCTGTGTACCTGTAACATTATATTATGCCTAGTCAGTCTTCCCTTATAGATGTTAACTACATAAGGGCAGAAACTTTTTCTTGTATATCAATATGGCCTGCCTAATATCTAATATGTAGAGAAGTTCCTAAATAAGCATTCTTTAAATGGCTTAAAGAACCATTGAGTTCAATTATTGAAATAATCCCCTCTTTCATGAACCCCAAGCTATGCGGATAAAACTTAACACATCTCTGTGTCTCCGAATCACATACACAGCCTCCCCAAAGACCGAAAGTAAAAGATTTATTTTACTTGCTCTCTGACGTGTTCTTATAGTTTAACTTCCATAAAAAAGGGGCTTTAAAATAACATTAAACAAGAAATACAAATAAGAAAGTACCTTTCAGACTGAGATGATAAGAGTGCAACAATCGCATTGGCTTGAAAACTGAGTGGGTGGAATTTGTGGCATGTGCCTGCATTTGACTGTTTATTGTAGCTTATGATGTAAGCCAGGTCTTTGGCCTCTCTGCTCATAAAATCCTTCTGGTCTACAAAGATACCAGATGGAAGGCCACAAAGTTGTTATTTTTTAATCATTCTGGTTAGCTATTGATTTAGGACCAAAAATGAGGAAAGTGTACACAAAGAGTTTAATTAAAAGGTGTGTAATTCAACTTTGGTTCTGATACATAAAGCCCTGCTACAAAATCCTGGACTTGTGGTGATACTGAGGCAGTCGCACTATCCCAGGTCAGCCCACTCATTCCTGGACAGTCTCAAGTATTAGCAAGTTCTTCCCTGGCCTTCAGTACCACACAGATTAAATTTCATCCATCTTGCTCAAGTCAGATCCCAAAGGTTTGAACAACGTTTGCCTGATCTTTACTCTTTACTTCTGACTTAATGGCCCAATTTCTTGCCACTGCTCTTCATATGGGTCTACCTCAATCAGCCTCCTAGACATTCACTCCTAACATACTCTGATAGTCCCAGAGAGGTTGATAACCACAGAATACGTTTCTAGCACCCTTTGTTATGAGCTTGTAGTACCCTTTTGTTATGAGCAATATATTTGTTAATTTAGCTTGAATTGGTTAATTTTTCTGTCTTAACTTTACATATACTTGGCTTCTTAATGAGGTCTCAGTATAAAAATAACCCACAGTCTTTCTTCTTATTTTGCTGCACAGACACATCTCTGCAGTATTATACCTATATAGTTAATCTTTTATACTTGTGCGGTTATCCATTTGTTTCTATTAAATTCTATCTCACCAGACTTCATCTAACCTAGATTTTGACTCTTTGATCAAATTTATGAGCAATTGAACTATTTTTTGTTTTCATCACAGCATGCATTCATGCCTTCATCTACGATATTGACCCCAATACATAAGAACTGAGTCCTCTAGCATGCAGTAGAGGTGACATTGACCCATTAATGAGCATCATTTGGATGAAGGTCCTCAACCAGATACAAATTCACCTAATAGCAATATCTTATAGCC
The DNA here is from genome assembly GCF_027574615.1 of Eptesicus fuscus. Lineage (NCBI taxonomy): Eukaryota > Metazoa > Chordata > Mammalia > Chiroptera > Vespertilionidae > Eptesicus > Eptesicus fuscus. The sequence goes on along the minus strand of NC_072478.1, from coordinate 36,654,445 downwards.
CACATTTCTCCAGCTTGCCCAGAAGAACACAAAAGTGGACTTTTCAAACATCTTACTGAAAACCATCTGTACAATGTCTACATCAGACCCATATTTGCAACAGGAGACTTTGGTCATTGTACCCTAAGAAAGTATGATTTTCAAATCAAATGGATGCTTCAACCACCTTGTCAAAGAAGAGGGAGGATAACTCCCAGGAGAGAGATGTACTCACCCTGGCACTGAAGCTACCTTCTTAATAAATAGTAGTATCTCCCAATTCTGTTTTCATCTGTATGTCTAACCTCTCTGAAGTCACTTAGTTGTCACAACCTTTTAACTTTTGCCATTTCTGGGTAACTTTGCAATATCCTTACTGGTTACCGTTTCACCCAACACGACTAACTGCCACTCTCTGGTCACTCAGAAGAAAAAAGGGCCCCATCACAGACCATCTCAGGCTCTAACATAAGGATAAAGGCTCCCTGAATTGAATGCCTGCCAAGATCTGGACTGACAAACCAAAGAGTCCTAGTAATGGGAACTATGAAAAAATTAAATTGGCTTGCTAATTAGAACAACTTCTCCCTACTGAGCAGGTATGGGGTTGGAGCAGTGCCACTAGTTGGCTCAGGCAAGAGGGGGAATGAAGTAACTCAGAGACGAAGAGCACAGGCTCTGGTTCCTGGGGGAGCTGAGATTTGCATTCTGGTTCTACCTTGGGTACTACTAATTCTGGGATCTTGGGAAACTTTCTTATTATGTGCTTCCTTTTCCTCATTTGAAAATGGAGATAATAGCTTCTACCTTAGAAGATGACTGTAATGGCTAAATAAAATTAAAATGCACCTAAGACATGGTACTTAATCAGAGTTCATTTAAAGTTAGCTATTACTCTTCCATGTGCTCAACAAAACTATCTTCTAATTTGATTTTAGCTGTCCAAGTTTACATACAGGAAAAATGGGCTAGTTAGTCATATTTCTATACTGTATATTTCTGTACTGTGTTAGCGATAGCTAAATATCAGAATGTAAATTCTATGAGACCAGGGATTTTTCTCTGCTTTTTTTCATGCAGAACCTAAAACAGTGCTTGCCACATAGAAGTACTTAATTAGCATTTGTAGAATGAATAAAGAAATGAACATAGCTCCCATTTTCCACATTCACTATCTCTTCAGATTGCTTTTGTGGTTTAGGTAGATAAAATAAGAAAACCTGGGTAGAACATTTAGCACTGCCAGAGACAGATACATATTCAATAAATAGCAGCTATTACGATGTTTACATGACTCCCACAAGTTCACTGAGGGGAGATAAAAAGCTATGGACAGATAAAAACAAGCTACAGAACAAATGGGTTTTCTTTACTCTGTGGACTTTCAGTCTAGTGGGGAAGCAGAACAAAATAATTCAATAAATTAAGTGTATAGGACAATATGAAAATACAAAACACTGGGTTTTACCCATGTTAGAGAGGTAAGCAAGGCTTCTCTGGCAAATTAACTTTTCAGTGGAGACATAAAAGATGAGTAGGAATCCTAAGTAAAGAAAGTGATAGAGAAAAAATCCCAGATGCAAGGACCGGCTTGTGCAAAGGCCCTGAGGTAGGCAAGATTTGGGTTTTCTTGGAAGAACAGAGAGAAGCCAGTCGAAAAGTATGAGTGTGAGGGAAAATTTAAGCTATACGGCCAGACGTCTGGCCAGGGGCAGGGCCATACAAGACCTTATAGGCCAGGCTAAGAATTTAGCTATGAAACCAGGAAGTCTTTGAATGATCTGAGAGACATTCAAATTATTCTGGCTGCTCTAAGGAGAACTGAGGATATATTCAGGCCTGTAGCCCAGAAGAGCAAGTGACAAGAGCAGGAGGAGGCGTTGGAGGTCTGCCGTGGCTGACACTGCCTCAGCGCACACACCCAGGAGCTCTGTCAGGACATTAAGAAACATTATTTCTGATTGGCCAAATTAGCCACTGATGCAAGACCAATTTTCTCCTCCTGTGAGGAATTCTACCTGTCAAAGAATAAAAATGGAAATGATAGACAGTAAGGCTGCCTTTTCCTTGTTATGCCTATCAAGGGGTTATTTGCATTTTCCCAGATGCCAAAAGTAAAAATAGGCAGACAAAACCTACCTAATCTGTCTTTCTTCCAGAACTCACAGGATATTCATATATCAACCTTGTCCTTTTCCACAGCACCAGGCTGTAGGAGGGCATATATTTTTATTCCTTATCTCATCCCACTTTCCTCCTCTCCACTCCATTCATTTTGCAGATAGAAAACCTAAATCCCTGACCACTAAGTGACCATCAAGGATTATTGTCAGAGATAAAGCTGGGATTAAAAACTAGTCTCATGCCGAAACCGGTTAGGCTCAGTGGATAGAGCGTCGATCTGTGGACTGAAGGGTCCCAGGTTCGATTCTGGTCAAGGGCATGTACATTGGTTGCGGGCACATCCCCAGTGAGGGGTGTGCAGGAGGCAGCTGGTCGATGTTTCTCTCTCATCAATGTTTCTAGCTCTCTATCCCTCTCCCTTCATCTCTGTAAAAAATCAATAAAATATATATTTTTTAAAAAACTAGTCTCATAATTCCAAACGTTTGTTCTCTCATATTCATATTAGACACAAAAGACATTGGACCTAATGAGTTCTCTCTCACAAAAGCATTCTGTTTCGATGTATGGTACATGGAAATGAATGGTCAATAGGAGTGAGTATTTCAATTCTTCCCCTTTACATAGAGGAGTATCCAGTGCACTTACTGGGCTGCTTACTGATTATCTAAACCTGGATGTTCCAGAAATGTCTCAAACTCATTATACCTCAAACAGAAATCATCATCATTCCCACCCCCATTCCTGTTCCTTTTTCTGCATTTCTTACCTCAAAACTGCTTTTCCTCCAGGCATCCACTGATTCCCTCTACCCTAACCCCCACATCCCATTAATCAGATGGCCCCATATGTTACTTCTCAAATATCTCTCACATCATTTCTTGGACACTTCCAACTCATCCCCCATTGCTTTTGCTTTTGCCTAAGCTTAAATCCTGATGATGGCAGTAGCCACCAACTGTTCTCTTGGCTAGAGTCCAATGTCTTCCTTCCCCCCCTCCATTCTCCTCTCTGCTACTAGCACAATCCACCCAATAGAGGGATCCTGTAGCTCTACTGTTTTAAATCCTCCAATAACTACCCCCCAACAGTTGCATGAACAACCAAGGTTTAGCATTGTACCCCACTCTCTTCATGATCACTCTTCATGATATCATAGTCCGGAACTCTCCACCTTGCACCTTGTGCTCAGCCGTACCAAATAACCCGCTGGTCCTCCACAGCACATAACCTAGCCCTCCATTAACTCTGACATCATCTCCTACCACTCTTCTTCACTCTGGCCTCCTTGCTGTTTCTCTAACCCACCATAGTGCATTCTTGCTTACCATTTTTGCACTGGCTGTTCCCTCTGTCTGGAACCCTCTTCCCCCACATATTTGCATGGCTAATCCATTCACCTTTTTCAAGGCCACCCAAATGTTACCTTCTCAATGAGGTTTATCCTTGCCACCTATTTACTTTTTAATGTATTTTTATTGATTTCAGAGAGGAAGGGAGAGGGAGAAAGAGATAGAAACATCAATGATGAGAGTCATTGATCGGCTGCCTCTTGCACGCCTTCTACTGGGGATCGAGCCCACAACCTGGGCATATGCCCTTGATCAGAATCAAACCCGGGACCCTTCAGTCTGCAGGCCAACGCTCTATCCACTGAGCCAAACCAACTAAGGCACCCTTACCACCTATTTAAATTTACACACTGGTTATATATTTTACCTATTATGCTCATCATTTACAGTATTGTCAGTGCCCCAATACCCCACCTTAACCCCTCCCTCTAACATGTAAGTTTCAGAAGGCAGGGAATTTTTGTTTTCTTAAGTTTATTGATAAATTTTAACCACCCAAAACAGTACCTGATAAATAGTAGGTTTCAAATGAATTTTTGTTGAATAAATTGAATGCATAGATGTACAGGTTATTTCACATTTCTCTTTTCACATGTTCTTCTCTATGTTGGAAATACCCTAATCCATTCTATTCCCCAAAGTCTACAATCTTATTGATACTTTTTTTTACTTCAAACATTTCTTGTTTACCTATTGGTTTCCCCAACTTCTTGGGTCAGGAGAATACATCTTATCTTTCTATGCCTATCTCCTAATACATACCAGAAAATAATAGGCACTTAATAAGTATTTGTTGAACTCAACTGATCTGAATAATGTCGTATTTAAAGAAAAGGGCCTAAATGCATAGATCACATACAAACTGACCAAATTACACAGAAGAGCTCATTCTAGAACCATCAATGACCTTTATCCCATAAGTTCTTTTGCTTAACACAGAAGGCACTGGTTTATCAAGTTGGATAAATGGTTGAGGCCGATCTTAATGTTTGCAAATTTTATTTTGCCAGGGCTTCAGAAATTGTAATTAGGTCTTGAATAGCTAGTCTCAGACCAGATGGTTAGTACATTCTGATTTTTAGAATTGGGGAATGCTCCTTGGCTAAAAATAAATTAAGAGAACTGGAGAATGGAATCACTATTAGTTAGTTATTTATTACATGTAGGACATTTTGCCAATGAGTTTACATGTATCAACTCTTATCCTTCCAACAAATTTGTGAAATAGATATCATGTCTGTATTTTACAGATGAGGAAGCTGAGGTTCAGAGAATTAAATAGTTGTCCAAAATCACACAACAAGTAAGAGGCATGACTGGAATTTGACCCAAATTCCCCGTGGAACAAAATCCCAGCCCTTTACTAGGTTGCTCCCCCTCCCACAGTGTGGGAGTTTTAGTCTCAGACTCATCTTCCTATGCATTATGAACTTACCCACCTGTTTTATTGTCTTTGCATCGGTGGTGTCTGGTTCTTTTATTCATCTGAACACAGTGTGGAATGTTTCCTACAATGTACTCATTCTTTCAAAGTTCAGACCCTACGGAAGTATGAAATGTAATAAAACTTAATGCTGGCCTGCAAATGCCACCAAGTCTGACACAGAAGCCAACGAAATCGCAGGCTTTCTTGGGAGAGGTGCCCCTTTCAAATGAGCTACCTGAAAAATCCCACCCACCCTTTTCACAACGGGGACTGACTGACCTGCTTTGATTCTGAAGGGCAGGTCTGTAAACCTGGACATGAACTTTTTTCATTTCCTGCTCAAGAATTTCTAATTTCTTAGCAAAAACAAAAACACATAAAAGCAAGGGAGGAAGCAGTCAGGGAAGGTGGAAGGAGCACGGGAGAGGAAGTTTGTTGCAATTACATTTTGAACAGCGAGGTATATGCTATGACCGTCCCCTGGGACTGACCAAAGAACAGTCCAGTTTTTTAAAGCCCTTTAAGGAGGATTTTTATGAATGACAGACTTGCCAAAGCACTGAGAAGCCTATTCCAAAGAAAAAACTGTATTCAGTTTGGTTACAGCCATCTGTTGTCATGACCGAGGCCATGAAGGGTAGAGGAGTAAAAAGCTGTCATAGAGCAAGAGACCATATTCACCAACGACTGCTCAACCCACTGACTTAATTCCAGCCGGGGAAAGCATCAGTAAAGACATTTAATAATCGAAAAGCTTAGCTGAGTAGAAACATAAAGATGCCAGTTATGTAGCCCCCAAGGTCAAACATGGACAATGCATGCTGTGGGGCAGTCTGAAGATGCTTCCAGAAGCTTGACCTCTAGGACCTACTGGATACTCCAAAGACAAGGGTGAGCTGAACTCGGTCTATAACCAGCGAGCCATCAATCTGTTGGTCCACTGCTTATGTTGATAGTCTCTGGTTTGATGTCCCATCATTTGTCTCTGTCATAATTGACCTTTGTAATAAAATGTACATCATTCCATTTGATGGCTCGGAGAGACCTTAGAGTTTGATCTTATCCACACCCCCTTCCCCCATTTTACTGATGAAGTTTCTCAGACATAGATAGATTTAGGGAATTCAACTTCTTTTCAACTTTCATGAGAACATGAAGTGCATTAGCAGGAAACATAGTCTGGATTTTCCAGGGTAGTGCTGAATTTGCATATCCTTCCTGGTTGGCCCCATGTGTATACCTGTATTTGTCAGAGCATGTGTTCCAATTTGAGATTTGGAAAAATATGATCACCTTATGGCTCAGAAAATAAAATCTTCATAAAATCTAGTTTGGCTTGTGCATCCACGCTGAGGTGCACAAACCGGTAAAGGAAAGAGGAAAAAAAAAAAAAAAACAGGTACTTTTTAAAGCTTTCATGGAAATACGTGTTTCGGGGGAGAAACTGCAAACATATGGAGGTCCTCACCTGAGCTATTGATAAAGGTGACAATAGGAAGAAATACAGCTAGTTGGGGGCAGGTAGTACTTATACCTGGAATGGAGTGAATTAGAATTTAGCAGGTCCATAGAATTAATTTTCATGCATTTTAACAGCTTAAGAATGCTCTGTGAAAAACAGATCTAAATACATTACCCCCAAGCAGCTAATCTGGAAAGAGACTGAGCATGAGAGATGCTGGGAAGGATGAAAGCAAGGGGATGAAGGAGACTGCTGCCCAGGGAGCTACCGTGGCTGTCAGAAGGGATCTGTGATGGCAAGGATGGACCCCAAGAGCAAGGGATGTGGGGTGAGCTGCAGGGCACTCTCCTTCCTCCTAGAATCTGCTCCCTCCACTCAAAGTAGGAGACAGTTCCTCAGAGCCTCCCCTGAAGTCAAACAGCAGCCCAGTTGGGGGGTGGGCGGGGAGAGGGGTTGTAAGGAGGCCTCAGGAGAGTTCTTTCTGTAAGAAAAGTAAAATCCACAGTAGACCCAGGAACCCATAAAGAGAACAGAAGAACGAGCCTTTGTACTAGGCACAGCTCTTTCTTTACACTGAAACTAGAAACATGAAAACTAAATTGCAGGCAGCTGCGTTTCTCCTTTCTTATTCTTCCTCCCTTCACTCGGTGCCTAACTATGCAAACATCCGGGCCCTAAAAGAACATCAAATATTGGTTGGTGGAGTTTTAACATCCAGGAGCAATCCAGCAATGTTTACACAGGGTGCCTGAGAAACTCTTAGATTCTAAGAGCATTGCAAGTCTAATATTCCCCAGTGAAAGAACACAATCAGAGCCTCTAAACATTTCCTGAGGTAAATAAGACAACATTAGTTGACCCTCACATTTAAACAGTGATTTGGGGAGGATTTTACATGTTATTGGCACTTTTCTTTTTTAGCATAGACATTGTACGAGACAAAAGTGTTATTGCTACTTAAGAAAGGATCCTTTTCTCTTAGCATTAACTTCCTCTTTCTACTTGCACAATAAAAGGGGGTATGTGTTAATAAAGCCAGTCAGATAGTGAGTGTGCCCCGCTAGTACCTTTCATTCAGAGAGCTGTTACCTTTATCATGTACTTAGCAACCTTTTTTTTTTTTTTAAGTGAACACTGCCTCCTCCATTTTCCAGAAAGCAATGGGAATTGCACCACAGGAATGACAGTAAAGGGATTGAGAAGAGACTGAAGTTCAAGTGCTAACAAATTTGAGTTTGTACGTTGAGATATTGCCTATGTGTCTCTTATCCCCTTCCCCATATTCATTTTCTGATTAAGGCAACTGAGCACCTACCTCATTTTGGTTCCTCTTTCTTTTGTGGTTCCCCTTCCAGTTAAAGGCTCAGTACAAGGGTAGGAAAAATGCTGACTGTTCTAGTTGTGTGTATGTGTGTGTTTCTGTTTATAGACAAAATTATCATTTTTGTGTACATGCCTCTCCCCAAATAACTAGATTATTAACTACTTGATAAGCAACCTCACATGCTTACTATCTTCAAAACCCAAGCAAGAAGCAAAATGTCTACCACAGAGTAAAAAATGATGGACTGCTGTTTTTAAAAATATCACTGAATGAACGAATTCTTTGCTTCTGATTGAACCTGCTTGGAGGCCTTACTTAGTATGGATGGATCCCAGGAAACCATGGTCCATGTGCAACTCGAGCGGCTTTTGTTTGATTTGGGGACATAATCTATTTTTTACACTATGAGTATAAACTGAAATATAAACAGGGATATTTTGCTCCCTCTGTATATTTTGGGTTCTAACCATTCGCCATATATTATGTCAGTCGTTTCTTTCTGATCTCTCCAGGACAGAACATTATTCCATCCTGTGAGCAACAGCTGCATGGATTGCAACCCCGCAGAGAAGAAGATTTTCATGGCCAGATGTGACCCCCTATCTGAGACTCAGCAGTGGATTTTTGACCATATTAATATGACTGTTTTAGAAAAATTTAACCACCATGCCAGCTCCTAGAAAGAAAGAAGAAGGAGTGATTACCTCCAGATTCTAAAAAACTAAAATTTCTCCAGCACCGGGGTGGAAGGCAACAGGAATAACATTTCCTAGATCTAGGAAGCCTGGTTTAAAGACCCGTAAATGCCACGTCAAAGTAGGTTGTCCTGGAGAACTTCCTGCATCTGAAGAACTTGGCTGACAACCTCACCAGCTGCTTCTGAGAACTTGAGACTAGCCGTTCCCTTGCTGGCCAAGGGCGAAGATTATTTAGGGACGTTGCAAAACAACTGCTGAGTTAATAAATCCTAGCATTTCTCAGGTCAAATCCTGCAGTAGTGAGTAGCTATGAATGGATCCTATCATTCGGGCGGGAGGGGGGTGGAAATGGAGTGCATGACTGCTCTGACAACCTGAAGATACCGCAGGTGTAGAACTAGCCACGCAGAACGATGAACGGGTGAGCTGGACTCTTTGGTGCCATTCTCTGACTAAGAATGGGTTCAGCAGGTTTAACCCTTAAAAGTGCTGCAGATGATTTTAGAGTGCTCATACCATTCTGTTTTCTTGTTGTTGTTTTTTTAAATGAAGGTGTGCTATGTAATGTAAGACTTAAATGACATCATGAAACGGACTTCCAGTGTTCCCATTCTTGCACCGGCCATTTTCCTTTTCCAGCAGAAGTAACTTATTTTTCATAAAAGTTCATGCTCCACCCATCAGCTGAAGTTCGAACTCGGTGCCCTTGTATGAATCCACTTAAAAAACTAAATCAGAACACTATGCTACCAGGTTACTCCAAAGAGAATGATTTCACAGAAGCAGCAAAACTATGTAAGGTTTAGGAGAGGGATTTCCTTAGGAAATCTATTTTTACTTTTCTATTATTTTTAGAATTCTAAAAGTCTGATGTTTGTCCAGTCATAATTTTTATTAAGGAAGGGAATGGAGTGAGGTTGATGTAATTTGTTTAAGGAGATTCTTAAACCCAAATAAATTTACACTCCAAGTGACGTGTGACAATGTCTCAGTTCGCTTCCATTCTGTTTGGTCAGCCCTCGGGGCGTAGAAGTGGTTTTATTTGTTTGGTTTTAGATATTTTTTGTTTTATGTCACTGATACTAATGATGTTTTTATTTTACTTGGAAGTGCACAGGAGGAATTTCCATTAATAAAATGCTTCTGACACTGTTTTCTGTAAATGGGACAATATTTCAGGGGTGAAGAAAGGAATGATTAAAAAGCTAAATGGAACATTTAATCCTTAAGACGATTTTTTTTTACTTTGCAATAATAATGGGAGCGGGAGAGGAATATATAGGGATCAAGATGGGTCTTAGAGAAAAAAATTACGTTTATTTTACATTTCTCAAGTTTTTTTCAAGTAGAATGAAGTGTTCATGGTGCTTTCATTATTTTCTCTTAATGTGGTCTCCTTGTTAAAATGTACACATCATCTTGAATATACAAGCAGTAAATTTTAGAATTGGGAAGACTCGGTCCAATCCCTTTGTTTTTATAGATAAGTGACATAAGCACAGAGAGGGTGGTCCTAATTCCTGGCAGGGCAGAGGGGTCTTCTGACCCTGCGTCCGTGCTTTTCCTCCTGCTCTGTGTTGCCTCACTCTGCTACCCGAGGCGGTTCTGATTATTACTCTGATTTAAGTTACAATTTCCCATCACTAGATGAAACATTACCCCTCCCTGGGGATGCCTACAAGAGCAGCATTCACACTCAGAAGCTTTACTATATGAAACCTCTTCTTGTAAATGTTCATGGTTTTGTTCTCTCCTCAAAATCTAATCAAAACGTCCAGTTAAACTGCTCTGCTAATAATTGGGGAAGAGCTATTTTGTTATCTTTACTGATTTTTCAAGCATTCTTTTGAAGAACTCTTCTTTTTAAACTGACAGGTTTTTTTTTTTTTTTTTAGTAGGTCAAGAGATCTTGAAGGTTTCAAGATGCATAGTAGAGAAAATCAATAGTGAAAAATGAACCTGCGTACTGGGCAATTCAGAGAGTGAGGGAAGCTTTGTCTCAAGTGTTCAGAGAGCAATCTGGTTTTAGAAGTAGAAGTGCCTATAAAAATTCACATTATGTCATTAATCAGTTGACTGCTATTTACACTTCTACGCAAGCGCCAACACTGGGTCCTGCACCCTGGACAGCTGTATGTTAGATGCTCTAATCATGGGAAGCTAGCCATAGCCTGTTGGACACTGTCCTCTGAGAAAGCCTGGACATTGCCTCATTTTAATGTAACCTGCAGGATCAACAAAGATTGGTTTCCTGATTATAGATAAACTACCTTTTGGATCTAATCTCACCTTTGAGTCCAAGGATGTAATATAAAAAATTAAAACTATCAACAACAACAACAAAAAAAAAACTTAAGAGAAGCTTGACACAATCAAAGCCAAAATTGAAACTTCAAACTGCCAAAAAATTGTTCAATGTTTGCAAATGGGGACCATCCCAATAGAATAAAATGAAGCCAAAAGAATCTCCCCCTGAGCAGCAGGGCAAGGCTCTGGCAATAAGCACATTTCAGGAGGCATTCCCCATACCACTAAAGGTTGGAACTTTACTTACTTGAAATACCACTAGTACCATTCTGAAAAGTAGGAAATTACATATGTTGGTGTATCTATTTGGCCAAGAGGACGGAACAGTTTTCAGAAAGATTCTCTTCTCTGGAAATAACATGATTTAGTTGTTGATCAGTACTCTACTGTTCAGAATGAGAGGAAAAATGTCATAAAGTTCATCTGATCTCAAAAATTACTGCTTCTCCATAAGAGATGGCTTTGTCAGAAGTTAGGAAGTAGTTAATTTTTTAAATCCTTGTTGTGTATTTACTGAGAGAAGTCTGTGCTGGAAAACAGTTGTGAACTAATTGTGGGATTTATACTTTGTTCCAAGGCTGGATTAGCACCATGGCAATAATGATGTATTGGTGTCTATGTCTACTACTATTTAGTTAAAAATATTAATGTGATCACATGACTGGTTTTAAATGTATTCATTATATCCGAGGCCTCAGTGAATAATGCCAGTTAAAGGATTATTTTGTGAATTAATAACATAGAGCTTTATAAAATAAATGCATAACATATATTGAAAATGGTTTTATAACCAATAAAGGAGAATGTTAGGCCCATTCTATTCTGTATCTTGCAAAAACATAAAACCAATGCCAACACTTGACATCATTTCTTTTAGGGGCAATTATATATGGTTGGTTGTTTTTCTTAAAGTAAAAACAGCCAAAAGGTAAATAAAGGGCATATAAATAACTACTTTGTGCTTCTTGCCCTTCCATAAAAAAATGTAACTTCTATTTCAATCCTTTTATAACTATCTCCATAAGAATAGCCAAAGAAAGGATTTTTTTATTGGAAAGACCAGCACTATCAAGTTTATGTCAGGCCAATCAAAAGAGCCAATGACACTTCACGAAGGCCACGGGCCAGTCAAGGAAGGCCACACCCACCACTGTATTGACATTCCCTGACCGGGACCTCACACACCTGAGGACCAGGACAGAATTGAAGACAAGACTTTGACACACCCCCTGCTTTTGACTTCCCATGTAAAGTGTTACAGAATCTTTCCCAGGAGTGGACAGTTCCCCCGACCTTCAAATGCTGCCGGGTTATATTATTCAGAATTTGGAAGCATCCTAATAATATGTGATTCTTGAGAATCTTGACTTATCCCTGGCAAACCGCTTAGGAAGGCTGTAAATATGCTTTCATAAAGAGGTGCTGGAGTTAAGGAAGTCAGGCCTGGGAATAAGGCATTTTATATACACCCCGAGAAAGAAAACCTCAAAGGGAAAGTATTTTTAAGTGATTCCCTATGATTCTGGAAGTAAATATAAATGGCGAGAGGTAAATTGTATCTCTACACGTGGGTGCACATAATCCTCTCCATCCAGCTCGTCGACAAGTTCTTCCCTTGCCACCATAACTCTCAGATGACACCGCTAACTGTAATTACTCTCCATGTGTGGAGCTGTGGCGAGGACGCCGAAGCGTGACAAGTGGCCGGTCTTCCCCACACTGCCGACATTGGGAGATTGCTCTTTGATTAATGTCTGTAGCCTTTGCTTGCAGAACTGGGAGCTGTTTGCAACTCTATTTGGTAGACTTGACATTGGCCTGAAGCTTTTATTCGCAGCCACTCATCCATCCACTTGATGCACCAGGCTGGCGTGGCTGGTACTGTGACTTAGCAGACAGCAACCGGGGCACATGTGTGGCACTTCACTTCAGAGAGGGAGACCTGGGAGCATTTCTCTATCCCTCCTGCCTGAAGTCGCCCCCTCCAGCTCACCCCACAATAGCCTCCCAAGGTTTCCGCAATCTGCCGCTCTCCACATTTGCTTGGTCCAATAGTGGTGTGACCGGCCTCAGTACAGAAAGGCTGGCTGCATTTCAGAATCTTGTTTTGGATGATTTTATTCTGTCCTTGTATTCACCTTGTGGGGGATTATTTATCAGTGAGTGACATAGGTCCTGGTTTACCAGGGACACTCCTGCTTGATGCCTGCTGTCCTGCGTAATTACTGATAGTGCCCCCTTTTACTTTTAATATTGTCCTAGTTTGTACAGCAAAGTATACGGTGGCTCTATCTGTAATACACTAGCCTGTTTACTTCCCGGTTCCTCTCGGGAAAGTTCAAACGTCCTTTACTTATCAATGCCTGTCATCTACAAGGAATCAGCTAGTCTCACCCCGCCCTTCAAACAGGACCAGATGAAACCAGTTATATTTTATGATTGTCTGTTGCATTCACATGTTTCTTTACAAGTTGCTTAATGAAACCCTTTTAATAAGGGTTCTTACACTCATCTAAGTGTTTGTTTTTTCCTGAATTAAGACAATTCTACTTTAAATGTTTTCTTAATTTAAAATTTTTTATTTGAAATCAACTACATTATTTTATACTTTTTCAAGCTAAAAAATAGGAGGTCCTCACTACTAGTCATATTATTAATTCTCAATGTTATAGTAAGGGATAGAGATAGATAGATAGATAGATAGATAGATAGATAGATAGATAGATAGATAGATTGATTCTATCTGACATTGATCATATGACTATCCTTATGAAGAAACTGGAGGGCTCAGAGTCAAGGGGTTGCCAGGTCAAGGTCATACAACAAGTTAACAGCAGATCCAGAACTAGAATTAGAGCCTTTCAATGCTCAGTTCTCAGCTTTTTCAACTCTCCCCCATACTTCATACCTCAGTAGAGGGTCATGAGTCCACAGCAAAACCAAATATGAGATGTTTTGAGTGACTTTAAAATAATGTGAACAATCATTCCTTGGGGAGCTATGTTCTTAACCCCTTAATCATGTTTGCTCTTCTCTGTGCCTGTGTGTTTTTGTTGGTTTTCCCACAAGCTTATTAAAGTAAGAATACCAAACTGAATTCAGGATTAGTCCCTCTTAATGGGATTTCCAGGGTACTCTGAAGAAAAGAAATGATCCACTAAAGCTATTTGCATAGTTCTGTATGAAAAATCCTAAAGCAAATACTGTGTGCTTTGTGATTATTAATGGGTTCAGCCCTCAGCAGGGGAAAAAACAGCCACCAAGCAAAGATTTTGCACTTACTTTGCAAAAAGGCTCCAAACTGACCTTCTTTCATTGTCCTTATTTCTGCATCCTGTCCTGCCCAGTTTATCTCAGCCATCGAGACTCTTTAAATGCCCGGATGTGACTTTCCTCGGTGGCAGTTTCTCTCTTCTGGGGATCCTGGCAAATATGTAAATAACTGGGCCTTCCCTCAGATCTACTGAGTCTGAATTTCTTGGTAAGGCTGCTAGATACAGAAAAGTCCACAATTGAGAAGGTAATGAATTCCTTTGTGCTCCACTCTGAACGTCTTACCACCAGTGAATCCAAGTTACTCCTCTGACAGGGCTGTCTTGCTCACATACAGGGACTGCAAATGTCTGAGGAAAGATCAGTTGGAATCCAAAGCTAAACATTGAGAGAAACATACCCAAGAGCATGTTCTTTCAAATGTCTTCTAGCTTTTCCTAGGTCGGTGGTTATTAAACCTTAGAATTGAAGCATCTGGAGGGATAGTTACAACGAAGATGGTTAAAACTCTGGGCCACACACCCCAAGTTTCTGATTCATTCAGTCTGGGATGGGACCCCAAAATTTACATTTCTAGCAAGTTTCTAGGTGTTGGTGATCCTGATGGTTTGGTATCCACACTTTGGCTTAGATTAATAGTCTCACCTTTTTGAAAATGCCTTTTTAAAGGTAGCCTTATTAATGTTGAATGGGTTTAGAAAGCATTTAGCATATTTAAAAGCTACCTATTAGAAAATGATAGCACCCCCACTCACTCAAAATCCAGATGAGTGTAACTCATTCCAATAAATATTTACAGCCAGAAGCAAGTTCCTCTTTTAAGCAGGATCACAGAGCTGGAAGACCAAGGACAGGCAGTATGATGGTATCATAGTAAATATCTTTTTAATCACTGACATTTCTCAATTAAACTATAGTGAATAGGTCCAGACCCCTACTGTTAAGTGCCTGGCATTGAACATCACGTTAATAATTTAATTCTCATTGCTCCTTCCTCTGAGCTGTTAGTGAACGTTGTACTACTTACTGTTGAATAGTACCAAAAATCCAAGGACGGGATAGTATGGTCAAATAATTTATTTGCAGAACATTGCTTTTCAGTATCTCAGCCCTCCCAGCCCAAACTGTGCTTTATCTCTAGCTCTGTCTTGAGAAAAGAGCCATTATTTTTTGGTGGCAAATACCTGGCCAACCTCATTTCACATACACTGTGAAAATATGATGGAGATAGGCTCCTCTCATATTTGAAAACTGCTGCAAGTTTAATTAAAAGTCTTTTAAGTGGAACTATATCTCACTATGTTCATTTCAGTTCAGTAACTTCATTAGAAACAGTCACAAAAAGTACAGTTTAGTGTTTCTACCATGTGGGAACTGTAGTTCTCTCGGATTTGTAACCTCCTTTTCATGGAAAATAAATACGAAGATTTTTTTAAAGATTATTTCCTCCTCGTCCTCTGTGTTCAAAAACAAAAGTTAATTGAGAATATTTTTTCCCCAGTTTATTTCAATTTCAGCTTCTAAGAGCACACAGAGGAAATCCTCCAAATGGCTTTTTTTTCCCCCAAATATTTTTCTGTTTTTTTGTTGTTGTTGTTGTTTTTGTTTTGTGTGTGTGTGTGTGTGTGTGTACACTAAGGATGTAAAAAAGAGAGTGTATGTGAAAGAAGTTTTGCTCTACTGATGCTTGCTCTCAGATTTCTATCACCCAGCAAATGGGTTGTGAAGGAAACTATAATGTGCTCATGTGCCAATAGTCCAAGCCACGTGTGTTCAGATTTTGTGGAGAAAAAAAAAAGGTCAGTAGATGCAAAAACTCCTTTTAGGGCCAAAATCTAGACAGTGCATCTCAAATCAAAAGGATAAATTTCTATCATCGGGACTTTCAATTCCTGTTCAAACTAATCAGATCCAAAGAAATTGAAGTCCAAAACAGCTCTCCCCTCCCCTAATAGAGGAGGGATTAAAGGAGGCAGAGACCAGCAGGGGGTGAGGTTGAGAGGGAAAGAGAAGCAGCCATGCTTTATTTTCCTTAAGATAATATTTTTAATGTCCTGGAGGAAGCAGCAGGGAAGTGTGGGAGAGACTAGATGTCAAAGAAATAATCTCACAAAAGAAACGCTGCCCTTGAAGCAAGGTGCCACTTCTCATTAGTATCTACCCGCCAGCAAATGGTGAGCGTCAGACACACACACACACACCACACACACACCACAGCCACACACACACCACAGCCACACAGCCACACACACAGCCACACACACACAGCCACACACACACAGCCACACAGCCACACACACAGCCACACACACAGCCACACACACACAGCCACACAGCCACACACACACAAACAGCCACACACACACACCACACACACACACCACACATACACACCACACACACACACACCACACACACAGCCACACATACACAGCCACACACCACACACACACACCACACACACACACCACACACACACACACACACCACACACACACACAAACAGCCACACAGCCACACACACAGCCACACACCACACACAGAGTCACACACACATAGCGACACACACACCACACACACACACATAGCCACACAGCCACACACATACACCACATACACACGACACACAAACACACACAGCCACACACACCACACACACACACCACACACACACATAGCCACACACACACAGTGACACACACACACCACACACACACACCACACACACACACTACACACACACACAGCCACACACACCACACACCCACACACACACCACACACACACACCACACACACACAGCCACACACACACATCACACACACACACACACACACCACATACACACCACACACACACACCACACACACACAGCCCCACACACCACACACACACACACACCACACACACACACCACATACACACACACACACACACACACACACACACACACACACACACACACACACACACACACACACACACACACACACCACACACCCTCCAAACCCGCTCTCTCAGAAGAGGAGGCTTTAAGAGTATTAGCTGTGCAGAGTCACAGAAATGTCTAACAGAAAACCATCCCTGGGCCACCCGTCCGGAGGGTGAGTGCCTCCCCTTGAGAAAGGACACGGGGCCAGGTTCTCATGGTGAACGACAGGGAAGACTTAACAGGAGGAGAGCTAACGGCCTTCTTTCTGCATTCCTCAGACACCTGTGGCTGCCCAGAGCCGCCACGGGGGAGGCAGTGGGGGTGCAAAATGGCCAGGGAGGGAGACGGCTCCCGGACAAAGTGCGGCCGCTGGGGTGGCAGCTCTTAGCGTGCTGGTGAGTGTGTCCCATGCTGGTGAGTGTGTCCCGGAGCCGGCAGCACCTGCGCTCCGGGCTGCTGGGGCCCAGCTACCCGCCAGGACGCTGAGACCTTAGCGAGGCTCCTGGACAAACTAGTCTCCGCCTCTCACTTCCTCCTTCGTCTTTCCCTGCTTCCACCCTCCTGAGTAAACGCCCTCCAGAAGGAAGTTAGACCAGCAGGTCAGCTACCCCTTTGGCGACTTGAGGAAGTCAGAGCACCTTTCCTGCTGGGGTAAAGAGAAATGGTAGGACAGCAAGATCCCCATCTTCCTTGACATCCATCGCACTGCACGTCTCTTCTCCTGAACTAGAAGCTGTTTCAGGCAATGTCAGCAGGCTGCCCTTTTCTCTGAGGACTCAGCATTCTCCCTAAATTTAATTCAATAAATGTCTGTGGAGTACCCGTAAGAGTGAGGTTTCACAGGAGACCAAAAGGTACAGACAGCTAGGGGGAAAATGTCTGTTCAGTTGTCAAAAAATAATATTCTTGACCTAGTTGCAGCCCTTCTCTCCCATTTGAAACTGGCTAAATCTTCTTTAAAATTCAATTTCTTGGGGCAACATGGGTTAATAAGATTATACAAGTTTCAAGTGTACATTTCTATGATACACTATCTGTATATTGCATTGTGTGCCCACCTCCCGAAGTCTAGTCTCTTTCTGTCACCATATGTTTAACCCTCCTTACCCTCTTCAACCTCCCCCCACCATACTCTCTACTAATCACCATACTGTGGTCTGAATCTGAGTTATTTCTGTTTGTTTTGTTTGTTCATTTGTTGCTTTCAAGTTTATACTTCACATATGAGTGAAATCTTATGGTTCTTATCCTTTTCTGACTTACTTCACTTAGCATGATACTCTCACGATCCATCCATCTTGTTGCACATGGCAATATTTCATCTTTCCATTGTATATAGTATATGTACCACATGTTCTTTATCCAATCATCTATGGAAGTACACTTAAGTTGTTTCCATGTCTTGGCTACCGTGAATAATGCTTCAATGAACATACCGGTACATGTATCTTGGTGAATAAATATTTTCAAATTTTGTGGGTAGATACCCAGAAGAGGGATTGCTGGGTCATATGGTAACTCTATTCTTAATTTCTGAGGAATCTCCCTACTGTTTTTCATAGTGGCTATACCAATTTACTAGTATATTCTCACCAACAGTCTATGAGGGTTCCTTTTTCTCCACATCCTCTTTAACACTTGTTATATGTTGTCTTGTTGATAATGTGGATTCAATTTGCATTTCCCTTATAGTGAAGTTGAGAATCTTTTCAGTGATCTGTTGGTGAAACTGGCTAAATCTTTAAATGGGTGAGTCTCGCTCAAAGCATAGTGATAATTATGGAATATGATAATGAACAAAATATTGCCGTGCAACTTGTAAACAAAATGTAAATGAAACATGTTAGTACTTAATGAAAATCTGCCCTCTAACAGCTTACAATTTAGCAAAGGATGCTAAGACAGTGATGTTAATATAATTTACTGTACAAACCAGATAATTTTTTAGAGTGAAATGAGTTGTTATTAATAAGTATGGCGGAAAAACACATGAAAACCAAAATTGAGAAAACTGGGACATATAGTTATCTTCTTCTTAAAGACAGATTTAATTATTTACTCATGTATAGGAGTTCAAAAAGAAAGGGACTAAAGAGGCAGTTAGAATTTGGGGCTTATTATACCTTCTGAATAGAGAATGGATAGGGGTAGAGGAGTACTTCTGAGAGAACAAGTGACTTCTTGGAAGGGGCTCAGGGGAGAAAGAGCACTTATGGAAAAACAAGTGCCTTTTTAGAAATATAAATGGGCCCTTAGGAGAATAGATGGGAGATACAATGATCATTTGTGACAATGTCTGTTTGGGTATGGTGCTGACTTCTACCTCCAAGAAAGGATTAAAATTCTTCCAGGGGTGGAGATTTATGACAGTTGAGTCCTTTTGGGAGGCTCTGCTTTTAGGCAGATAAAGGATTTCAGGTTCTCAAATGCCTTAGTTTAAAATAATTCTTATGCCAAGGTGTCCTATTTTAGGGTGGCATATTCTGATCCCTATCAAGGTTCACAAAGTGGATTTGGATTTTCATACTTAGATTCTCTTATTGGGAAGTTCCTTGAAGTCATCTAGGCTATGTGGTTCTGTTTGCTATTTTTAAATGTAAGCATGAAGCTTTATGTAAAATAAAATTGTTCTCATGTTATTATTGCTAGAATACAATATCTAGGCTATTCATTGCTTGAAAATTGCCCTAAAATCTTTATTCATAAAATCAGGGTATCAAAATAATATCATAATAATCAGAGTAATTTAAGGAATATAAGTAAAAATCTTATAAAGAAAGTGTTTGGAAAAGAAAATATAGTCTTCTCTGTTCTGATATGCAGTTATATACACTTAATTTTTAAAAAGCGGAACTATAAAACAACTCAGTTATTAAGTACCTCCCACAATATTAAAAATGCTGTTTTGTAGTTTTCTTTATGTGCATTGCCAATAGAGTTGTGTTTTCTTGATGAATGAGGGTTTTGGAAGGAGGCTGCTGTCAGGGAATTCAACAGTAAAACAGAACACTGAAGAAGACATTAAGTTTTTATTGCTAATTTACTTCCTTGATTTTGCAATGCACCAGGGCTAATTCCTCTATCAAAGTGTGGTAATAATGTTGACAGACTTACCTGATAAATGTACCCCATTTTCAGAATGTGGGATGAACTGTGTTTGTTCAATTTTGCTGCATCCTGAGACAAATGAAACTGGGGAAAGGCTGCAGGGTTTGCTCCTGACAAGCTAGATTGCAGCCCCAGCAAAAACAAGGGAACAATCTATCACCTGCTTTATAACCAAGCAAACCAGCCAAAACAAAACAAACAAAACAACAAAACAAACAAATATAAGTCCCTTAACTGCTGTTTCAGCAATAGACCTCTGAAGACCAATATCAGTTTATCTAAAATATGCATATATTAAATTAAAATTTTTGTTGAAAGGATGGATGTCAGGAAGGATGCCTACTTCCCTTTACTGCTCTCAATATTTCTCATAACTCAACCTTGGAAATGGAGAGCAGAGAGAATGGAGAAGATAGAAAGACTCATATGTAATACTTTCAACAATAGAGAATTTAAATTAGAAAAAAAAGATAGAAAGACAAAGAGAGGGAGAAAAAGTAATATAAATGGAAGCCAATACTCTAGAGTTTAATTTGCACTCGGATGTCAAGTGTGACTCGACATGGTTAGCATTAGAATAAAGGAATCGAGAAAAAAGCAAGCGAGTGCAAAGGGTTAAAGCACAAGAAATATACCTCCTCTGGATATTTTGATTGATATGGTAAGTTGTTTTATAATTGCTGCTCTAAGGAAAAAAAAAAATGAGGCACAACCAAAATATGCCCCATTAGGCAGTAGACAGGAAAAAAAGTCTCCATAGAAGAACATAAATCCCTGTCTACACTGAGTCTGTAGCAATCTGAACTGCTTCAACTCCACCTTTTGTAGTTTCCCCATTGGAAGGAATACAAGTCATAGAGAAACTACCACCCTCTTTCCCTGATGATGTTTTTACCTTAAATGTATATAGTAATGATGTTTACCAGCGATTGTCAGTAGTTAGAGAAAGGAATCTGGGGGGGAGGGGACGGAGAGGGAGGTCCAATACAATCTGATAAGTATACAAATTATATGTGCTGTCGCTACTTATTGATGGAAATGGCAAATATAGGTATGTTATTCTGTCATGTGCCATATAATGATGTTTTGCTCAATGATGGACCACATATATGAGGGTGGTTAGGTTAAGATTATAATGGAACTAAAAAATTTCTATCACCTACTGACATCATAGCCTTCATAAGGTTGTAGGACAAATGCATTATCCATGTATTTGTGGTGATGCTGGTGTAAACAAATCTATTATGCTGCCTGTGATATAAAAATTTTTCAATCACAGTTGACATACAATATTATAGTAGTTTCAGGTGTACAACACAGTGATTAGACATTTATGTAACTTACAAAATGATCACCCCAATAAGTCTAGGACACATCTGACACAGTAGGTAGTTATTACAATATTATTAACTATATTCCCTATGTTGTACTTTACATCCCTGTGACTACTTTTATAACTATTTGTTCTTCTTAATCCCTTTATTTTTCCCCCACTCCCTAACGACCCTCCCCATCTAGCAACTAACAATTTGTTTTCTGTACCTATGAATTTGTTTCTGTTTTGTTTGTTCATTTATTGTTTTATAGATTCCACATGTAAATGAAATTACATGGTATTTGTCTTTCTCTGCCTGACTTAACATAATACCCTCTAAGTCCATCCATGTTGCCACAAATGGCAAGATTCCATTCCTTTTTATAGCTGAGTCATATATACCACATCATTATTCATTCATCTACCAATGGACATTTAGTTTGCTTCCATATCTTGGCTATTGTAAATAGTGCTGCAATGAACATAGGGGTGCATATATCTTTTTAAATTAGTGTTTTGGATTTCTTTGGATGAATACCCAAAAGTGGAATTGCTGGGCCACATGGTACTTCTATTTTTATTGAGGAACCTCCCTACTATTTTCCATAATGTGTGCATCAATTTACAACAGTGCATGAGAGTTCCTTTTTCTCCACACCCTCTCCAACACTTATTTGTCTTGGTGATAATAGCCATTCTAATAGGTGTGAGGTGGTATCTCATTGTGGGTTTGATTTGCATGTCTCTGATGATTAGTGATGTTGTGAATCTTTTCATATGTCTGTTGGCCATCTCTACTATATAATACTTTTTATAATTATTTTGGAATGTATCCTTTCTATTTATAGAAAAGATTGTTGTAAAATGGTATGCTGTGTTATACCGGCAGTAGCCTCATACATCTCTTGACCACATTATTTTCTCTTGTGCTTGATTTAATCTCATATTTCCTACAGTAACATGATATATAGGCTTGTAGCCTCGGAGCAATAGGCTCTATAAACCATGTAGCCTAGGTGTGTAGTGGGCTCTAGCATCTGGGTTTGTGTAAGTACACTCTGTGATGTTCACACAACAACAAAATCACCTAGTGACTCACTTCTCAGAATGCATCTGAGATAGTCAAGTGATCCATGACTGTATTGAATCCCTTCAGGGAAATATTAATTCTATTGGCTTAGACATCCATAAAGCTAAGGCAGAACGTTCCCATTGTGTAATAGTTTTCAGCTTCTTTATTGTTATTAGAATGAGTACTAACCTTCCTAGGGGTAGCCCTGGGGCACCAGGAGCTCAGGGAGTAGAAAAAACAGTGGAAGCCATGTAAGGGTGTTGTAAGCAGGCATCTGTGGTTTGAAAGCTTTCCAGAGTAGTGACATTGACTTCAAAAACTAATTAAGCAACAAGAAAGGCATGAAACTGAGGAAGGAGGCAAGTCCAAAGCAAACACTGGGCTATAACACCATCTGCAAAGGCTTCAGAAGTAACTGAAGATTTACTGACTGTTCTTGACCTACAAAGTTTACTTCATTTTGCTTATACTGCTGAGTCACACAAATAGAAAATAATCAACGCAATGAATGTGGTAATTACTTTCTTAATAATCATCGGTTCGACCTGATGTGAATTAATATCTTAAACTTATTTAAGGTACATTCATTTGATCACCTGTGCTTATTCTTCTAAATCACCACAAGAGCCCAGATGGCATGGCTCAGTGGTTGAGCATCGACCTATGAATCAGGAGGTCACGGTTCATTCCCGGTTGGGGCATATGCCCAGGTTTCAGGCTTGATCCCCAGTGTGGGGCATGCAGGAGACAGCCAATCAATGATTCTCTCTCGTCATTGATGTTTCTATCTCTCTCTCCCTCTCCCAAGTCAATAAAAAATATATTTTTTAAAATAAATAACCACAAGAGGAACCAGCCTTAACATACATGTAGCAAAGCTGTTTTTGTTTTTTGTTTTGGATTCCTAAGGCCATCAAACCTAATTTTATTGCGGTTAAAATTTGTTACTAATTAGCTGTATACCCATGGTGAATGGTCTGATATCTACAATTTAGAATATTCATTCCTATATTGCACTATACTCTAAAGTTCCTTATAAAAAGAAAACTCTGTGATTTTATAATAAAAATAAAGCTAAAAAGCGAACCATGGGAAACTATAAGAATTTAGTCTGGAGAACATGGGATATATTTTCCTGGGGTTTTGGTTTTGTTTTGTTTTTTGAGGATTGGGGTAGGATAACCATTGGCAATGTTACACTGAACAAGTGAACTTTATCTATACATCATACAAAAATGAAATGATGAGTTATAGGGCACTTTTGAATATTACAAGTGACCGACAATGTATTAATTCTATCAGCTATTGACTCATCCATCAAACATTTATTGAGTGACTAAATGGTAGACACTCCTCAGACAAGTTCTTAAAAACCTATAGTAATGTGTCCTGGCAAAGCTTTCCTCTAGGAAGCTGTTTAAAAATAATTGAATTCACAGAGAGGCTAGTCAAATACTCTGTAAACCTTGCCAGCAGGCTGCAGATCTGCTTATCAGATTACAAGACCACAGCCAGATGTAATGTTTAAAGGAACATTCTTAATAGCAATCTTACTGTCCCTTAGTATTGTTTTTAGTAGATGACTGGTGATTTCTCAAAGAATAAGATATTGAGTACTTTTGAACTCTTTAACTTTTATAACATGAAAAATCCTGGTTACCTTCAGTATAGGGAGGAAACAAGGAATTACACATCCTTGGGAGTGGACAACATCTTCCTTTTCCTAACATTGTCCTCTGGACCAGCCAGTTGACAAAAGAGTACTTTTCCCCCTTGAAATCCTGAGAGGGGAGCAAAGGAAAGGCAGCAGCTCTCCGCTCCTTGTTGGGTGTATTCATGTATCACTATTAATTTCTTAATAACATACAAAGCTCCAAAGTTTCTAACCTTTTTATTGAGTTAAAGGTATCTAAATTTTTCCCTGAAATAAAATCATGCTGATTCACTGTATGCTTTCTGAAAAGCATGGGAAAGGGGTATAGTTACAGTCAGTCCTGAGAACTGAGGACAATCCTGATTCTGCCTATGAGAAAACATTGGCCACAGGGAGGCTGTCCATCCTTGTCCCAACAGCACAAAGACTGAGAAGAGATGCCTCAGGGAGTTCCTCATGAATTCAGTCACTGGTCCTCCTCTTCTTTACTTCTTAGGACCTCTGAGCTCTAGTGGTAGAGTAGAGGGATAGACAGAGGCAAGTTAATTTTCTTGCCAAGAAAAGTCCTAAGAAAACTGTGCACAGTCTATTGAAAAATGTGAAGTCTGTCATACTGTTCCAATATGATGATAAAAGAGCAACCCAGTAGTCCTGGCCCGTGTGGGTCAGTTGGTTGAGTGTGGTCCCATGTACCAAAAGGTCGCTAGCTTGATTCCCAATCAGAGCACATGCCCTGGATTGCAGGCTCAATTACCAGTATGGGGCATGCAGGAGCCAGCCAATCGATGCTCTCTCTCTCTCTCTCTTCTCTCTCTCTCTCTCTCTCTCTCTCTCTCTCTCTCTCTCTCTCTCTCTCTTCTCTCGTCTTGCCCTCACCCTTTCTTTCTCTTTAAAGTCAATAAACACATTTTTTTAAAGCAACCCAGTGAAGGGTAAAATTTACTCTACTCGGGCAAATGCTTTTGATAAAGCCAGACTCAAACTCTTAATTATCAAATGTTAACTAATTAGGTGCCAATCACTCTACCAACACTAAGGAGGCCTCCATTTTTCATGCACTACTTTAAATTTATCTGAAAAGAGACATAGGACAAGCACAAGCTCACTGATCATGTTCAACCTGGCAGGTAATGTACCAGCTGTACCAGCTTTAGGAAGAGAAGACTATTACCCCAATTGCCAGTTTTTACCTATCTGGTAATAAATACTGTAGGCCCAATCTTTATAGGCAGTTAAACGGTGTAGTACTTGATAAATACTCCTGTGTGGCTGCCTTAAAGCAAAGCAAAGGACACTACTGGATAACAAGACAGCTGCAAAATTAACATTAGATCCCAGAGGAGATTGGCGTTTCAGGATCACAGATGCTATCTCTGGCAAGAGAGATACCTGTTACAAAAGAGTGATGGTTATTAAAAGAGCAATAAGCTACTGCAGATACATTTAAAGCATTCTACGATCAATTTTAAGATAAGTAACATTGCCTGAAGTTGAGTCCAATAAGATCACTAAAAACTATGATTCTATGTTATTATTTGAGATTCACAGCCTAAGGGAAAGAGCTGCACAAAATACAAACTCCATCTGAATTTTGTATCAAAGCCTCGCAATGAACTTCCCATTATGAGAAGCAAACTTGCTATAAAAGGGATTTTGAAGAAGGATATTGGTCCATGCAATAGTGGAATTTAGTAGGTTAGACCTTGAGTCTTCTAAACTCCTTATAATGTCTTTTTGCAACCACTTGTAAAAGCCTAGCCAGAAGTAGGAAAAATCCACATGCTAATCAGACTTCCAATTGGGCTAAAACTGAAGGAAGATAAGAGGATAGCACAAACTTGACTCAGAGAGCAAAGAGATTGACATGTGAAAAGAAATGATTTAAAAATTCTAAAATGCTCAGCTCCACTGAGTAGCAAGCAAGACAAGATGTGAGTGTAAACAACTGTCAGAGTCATTACTGAGCCGAAGAGAAGGAATAAATTGGGGTGCAATATAGGAAAGAGGAATTAAATGTAATGTCTGTGATGAAAAGAGCTGCCACATAGAGAAGCATCTCCCCAGTGGTAACCATGAGACATCTACTCGGGAGGTTTTCAAACGTCAGGCTTCCCCACAAACCAATTTTTCCAGTTCTTTGGATGGGAAAAGCTCCTCATAAAAGACCAGGATTCTAAGTTTTTTGAGAAAATCATTGTCTACAATTTCCATTGGAGAAGAATCAACACAGGGAGCTAGTTTTAGAGGAAGTGCAGTAAAAGCAGAATGCTCTGGAAAGAGGCAGGTCATTGGTAACCAAAGAAGTGATAGGAAATACCACCCTGTCTAGACTCTTCAGAAAGACAATGAAGACCTCTTCCTGGCAACAAACTTCGGCAGTGATTTTGTGTTGAGAGCAATGGCACAGACATCTTTAGTTCATCAACATGACTTGATTTTTCTTAGCAGGAGCCTCAACAATTGGTGTCAACCTTCCACGCGAATCCTCAGTGTCCTTAAGCTAAGAAGTAATCTCTTAAAAACTATAGTAAGCTAGTCTTTGAAATATTTTCTAATTTTAACTAACAAGAGTCATGTCTCAGAATACAGGCGCGGCATCAAGCAGATTGGGGTTCAAATTTCAACTCTGTAACCATTTACAGTGTAACCATTGGCCAATTACTATAACTTTGCAATGACCCCCCCCCCCTCAGTTGAAGATGGGGTAACCATATCTACCCCTAGCAGCCAGTGTTCTTGTCTCCAAGAATTACACATAAGCAGAAAAGGAATTTATTGTCAAATATTAAAGAGCTCAGAGAATCAACTGTATAACCAGGTGATAAAATGGATGAGAATTAAGAGAGGTGAGTTGCTCCAAGCCATGGGCCAGGTTATGCCACAGAAATGGTCTTGTTGGGGTGTCACTGCATGAGTTGCTGCTGTCCCTGCTGCTGGACCATACACGGCTAGACTCTGCCACCACTGGACACTGGATGCTGCCTCTCTCCCCCCTGTGCTTGGCCATTGTGAAGCGAATTGTAAACCATCTCTTTCTCTCAAGACTCTAATTGCCATATAGTTGAAAGGTTGCAGAAGCACCTTGCCAGACGTTACATCCTATCTGGCCCCATAAGTAAGTTCTCAATAGGCCTTTCAGTAAAGCCAGCTACTTCTGGATAATGGCGAACATGTAAAGTTCATAAATAACTGAGCATGAACCCACTGCCTTTGTTAATTTACTACAAAACGAGTCCTTGGTCAGAGCAGATTGTAAGGGATACTGTGTATAAGGTCTTCGGTGAATCCAAGATTATTAGGAATCCAATCCATTAGCAGCCAAACCATTATCCAGTGATCCTGACCTGGGTAAAACATTTCTTGGGCCCTTCTCCTTTCCAGACTTAACAGATAGCAAATGGGTGCTATTCAGAGATCCTCCCACCAGAAGGACTTACCTTCACCACCCCTTCACCAGGCTGAGTGGGGCCACGGTTGCATAGTGCTCCATTTACTGCTAGTTCATGCCAACGTGAGGTTCAAAGCACTAAGTCAAGCGCCAAACTCTTCCTCCTCATTCCAGTAGTCACAGAGAACCCACATGGGGACCAAAATTGTCTGCTCCGTTGTAAAGTGGTTTCTAGGAGCCTCTCAGGGTAAAATGGGGTAAGTATTTGAAGTAGTTAGTCCAGAGTCTGATATGGAATAAACACCCTAGAACTCAAGTCATTATTATTGCCAAGTACCTTCTCAGGTAAGAGCCATTATGTTTGGGCAAAGAAATGAAATTAAATACAGGTTTTTCTTGAGCCCACATAACAAATAAGAGTATTCAATTAATACATTAATTGGGTGCTTACTTAGCATTCTATTAGCATTCAAGTTATGCATTTTAAACCCAATTAATGGAAACACACACACACACACACACATACACATTCCTGGGGAAAATAATACAGCTCTTTGATATCAAATAGAATGAGAAAATTCTAAGTCTTTCTGTATATAAATACTTTCTATATAGATTCTTTTCATAGAAACATTCACTAATCCAGTCCAGTGGATTGCCAGGGTCCTGTTTCTTCTCACAAGTCACTACCCTTTCTCCAAATGTATCCACTTAGCAGCTGTCAACAGAGGTCACAGCAAGTTCTTGAAGAGTCTGTTTGGAAGTCACACCTGTAAAGCCTTCACTCGCTGACAGTGTCGTCATGCTGACTAAATCTCTAGATCTTCGTCATCTTTTCTGAAACATTAATGTAATTACGGGGGGGGAGGGGGGGCGGGAGGGGGCGCGGAATTAAGCACAGGAGACATCTGGGGAAACTCAGAAACCCGGAGGTGAGAGACTGCTTGTTCCACTTCCTCCTACGCAATATATTCTAGACTGAAGTTTTGGAGTGTCTCTTATAGCAAAAGTGTTACTTATCACAATTTTCCCTTCAACCATCAGTTTTAAAATAGCTGAATATTTAATGAATTCTCCAGAGGAACCTAAAATATGCAATTTCTGAATTGATTAGAGTAAAAAATGTTGCAGTTTCTCTATAGCTCTAACTTCACTGAATTCAAACAAAATGCCCCCAGATGTTCGTGGTTATACAATCTAAAGGAAGTTTCAAGGTATATAGAGTTGAAGGTTCATGGAGGTTACAACTGGAGGACCATGGACGAAGCCCTCTGGGTAGCGGCCATCTGTTTTGCACAACTAAGCTGGCCTTGAATTTAAAGGGAAGGGGACTAATAGTAACCTGTAATTCTGTGAAGATATATCACTGTGCATTTGTGAGTGGTAGTTCACAGTAAAAATTAAAAGCTCCATGGTTGATCTTCTTAATGGGTACTTCCTTAACCTCACATGATAAATTAAAAATTCTACAGCAGAATAAGAAAAACGGTATCCTGGTCCCCACAGAGCTGCAACTGAACAATTTGATAAGCCCTGCATGAGACCACTGTGTTGGCTGAAATAGTGGGCAGCTCAAGTCTGAATGACAGGAATGAGGGCATTTCAGGGCAGTCGTGAGACCATTTCACATATTACAAGGAAACAAAATAGCCTCAGTCAGATATAGGTGCTGCTTGTTACAAAGCAACCTCGACTTCAATGTACCTTAGTGATGACAGGAATGGTAATATGAGGAGGAAAGTGGCAAGAAGGTTGTACTCAGTAGTGAAATAAAGGAACTGTTTGTCACTGCATACACCTTAATCAAAACAGGAGTGGGGGAAGAGAGTCAGAGGTTACACCCAGGTCAGCAGCAGCCACAAATAGGTCATACCTGAGGTTACATTGGGACCTTCATCCATCTAGGTGGTCAGACAAGCGTTGAAGTACTCATCATAATTTAAACACAGTGCCGCCAATCTACTCAAACAACAAACAAAATATATTTCTAAAACTTAACATTCTCCTATAAATGAATATGCCGTTTCTGATTTGAAACGTTGGACTTCTTGTTCTGAAAAAATAAAATAATGACAGATCAAAGTCTTTTTTGGTACAGCAAACATCCCAAATTTACTCATACTCAAAACTTACTCATCCCAAACTACGTCAGCCTCCAGGAAAGTTGTGTTTCCAATTTCTTGGCCGAAAAATAAAACTAATTGGGCCCCATCACTGTCTGGATCCTCCTGAGTGATGGGAATGGGCAGCAGGCAGTGGGGGCAGCAGCCAGTAAAGTCTGTACAGAAGATGAGGTTCTAGCAGCCAAGCAGGTCACTGAAGAAATTAATTACTCAGCTCATAAAAAGACAGAGAGAACCTCCACCAGAAGGAATCCAAGTTGTTAGTACAAGAATAACAAAAACAGGTGTGTCAAGTTCAGGGGCTAAAAGTGAGATGTTTTTAAAAGGGAAAATAGCCAGGAATGTGGGAAGAAACAGATGGTAAGAGAGTTTCAAACTAGCCAAAATGAATTCTTCGCCATGTAGGTGGGGTGCTGGGTGCTGCATAAATGAGGTAAAGGTGCAAACCTAGACTGTGTGGTGTAAAAGCTCATTAAATAAATTGCCTGTTATCATGCACTGAGTGGCATTAGAGAGAGAATTAATATGCTGCAAAAATACCTAGTCATTTTGTTTACTCCCGAAATGCCACGTAGGAATTGAAGGTCAGATTTACATTTGCACTTTTCTTCCCGAAAGCAGATGGAAGGGCAAGATCTTCAGCATCAGTCTGGAAGGCAGCTTGTTCCGAAGTCCTGCTGTCATGCTGAAGGCAGCCCACTCTTTCAGGGGAGGCCGGCTGAGCAGGCATTTGTCATGCAAAGAGTAGAGACAGAGCAAGATCCACGGAAGGAACATTAAGAGCACAAAATCAGGCCACATGGCAATAACCCTGAAGTGCCGGGAAGCCATAGCTGCACTGGGGAGAAAGTGAGTCATTGTGAATACAAGGCATGTGTGCCTCGAGGAGTGAAGAAAAACAAGGGCAGGTTTTGTGAGCACAACCAACAGAACCCGGACCACATTACAGATGGACCTTGGAAAGGACTGCATGAAGCACATACACATTCAGGTACACAAAGGGTTCGGCTCAGATATTACAAAAAGAGAATCAAGGAGAAAGAGCATCTCTTAATAATTAATGGGTTATAGCCACAAATAAATTACTTCTATTTTAATGCAATTTTCTCTCTTTGGGGAGATTTCCCAAAAATTTGAATTTGAACATTTAAGTATAAATCAGCTATTATCAAGAAATTATGCCTGGCCAGTGTGGCTCAGTGGTTGATCATCGACTCATCACTAAGAGGTTGCAGGTTTGATTCCTGATCAGGGCACATACCCTGATTGGGGGCTGGATCCCCAGAAGGGGGTTTGTAGGAGGCAGTCAGTCCATGTTTCTCTCTCATGGATGTTTCTATCTCTCTCTCCCTCTCCCTTCTTCTCTCTCTAAAATAAATAAAACCATATTTTTAAAAAATTGTCAACACTATTAAAAAAAGAAATTATAACAGGATTTCCAAATTATGAAACAGGAACATAAAAAAAAGAATGTGTTTGACAAGACATTCTGCAGGTATTACGTTTTCTCCTCTGGAGAAGAGAATCACAGATTTTGGTATAACTTGCTCAGAGCAACAGACAGTGGACATTTCAGATTCCATCTGTTTTTCATAAGAAGAAAACATTTTTTATAGCAGAGAATGAAGGTCCTCGGGCCTCTAAAAGGGTTATTCTGAGACATTTCCCACAAAAATGAGTTATTGGTAAAGGAGGCTAGAATGAGGAATGGAGAAGGACAAGAAATATGCATGCAAAGGCCCGGGTAGAGAATCATGGTGCATATGAGGAGCTGAAGAAGTCACTGCAGCAGGAGCAGAGGGACTAAGAGGGTAAGTGGTAGAGATGAGACTGAAGGAATGCCAGATGCCATAGGGCCTGACAGACCATGTTAATGATTTTGATCTTTTTCTCTCAAAACAATAGAGAGCCATTGAAGGATATTAAGCAGGAGAGTAATAACAAATGTGTGTTTTTAAAAGATCACATTTTCTGCAACTTGGAGAAGGGATTAGAGAGGAGCAGAAATAGATGTAGAGAAATAGTTATGGGGCTATGGTAATAGTTCTGTGGGTTTTTGTTGTTGTTGTTGTTTTCTTAATCCTCAGCCAAGGATATTTTCCCATTGATTTTTAGAGAGTGGAAGGGAGGGGGAGAGACAGAGAGAGAGAAACATTGATGTGAGAGAGACATATCGATTGGTTGCCTCCTCCATCCATCTGAACCAGGGCCAGGTATCCAGCTTGCAAACAAGGTATGTGCCCTTCACTGAAATTGAACCTGGGACCCTTCAGTCACAGGCTAACGCTCTATCCACTAAGCCTAACCAGCCAGGGCTCTAGTAATAGTTTAAGAGGGAAATAATAATAGCTTAGATTTAGGATGGTGGCACTAGAGGTGGAAGAAAATAGACATGGAATTAACAGGATTTAATCATAAATTGGATTAAAGAAGATGGTGATCTCAAAGATGAGTTCTTCATTTTAAGCTTCTTTTTATAAATTGATGAGTAGTAAATATATTCACTGAGAGAGGAAAAACTGTAGTATGAACAGGCTTGGTAGGGTAGTGTTGTTGGTGGTGTTGGTTGTGGTTGTATTTAACTTAGAAATGTTGAATCTGAGGTACTTTGGATATACTGGATATATACAGGGTGTCCCCCACAAAATGTATACACACTTTAAAAGCTAATAGTTCAATTGATGTTTCTTTCTTTTCATAAAGAAAAGAATAATAATTCCATTATTATTATGAGTAACTAATTCCATTATTAACCCATTGGAATTAATAATGTATAATAAGTATGTATACATTTCTTGGAGACACCCTATTTATTGGTTGGAAAGTTGCATATTTAGCCCAAAAGTGAGATTTGTGAGATAATGATATTAAATTGGAGCATTGGTTGGGAAGACATAAGAATGGATGAGATTATCTAAGAAGAGAATGTGGAGTAAGGAAACAAAACAAAAAAAAAGATAAGAGGAAAATCAGAAAAGCGGCTTTTCAGAGGCCAAGTTTTTATGGAGGACTAAAATAAGCCTGCTGGGTTAGTGGCATGAAGATTACTTTTTATGGCAAAAAGAGTCATCTCAACAAAAGAACAGAAACAGCTTCAAAGTGTGTTGATTAAGGAGTAAGGGGGTGATTAGAGTAAGTGTAGACAGCAAATCTTTCAGGAAGTTTTCTGTTCAGGGAAGATTAGTACAGGAGAGAAAAGTGAAACTGGGCTAGGTCCATAAGAACCATAAATGGATGAGACTTGAGCACAGATACCTCAATGCCGAACAGAGGGGTCCATCAAAGAAGGAAAGGTTGAGACTACAAAGGGGAGAATGGGTTACAGAAAACATAATTTTTCTGAATCAGCAAAAGCTGTGATCTTGACCACAGGAATAATGACTTACCTTAGAGAGGAAGAAATATAGAAGGAGGTTGAGAACATTCCCTCTGATTGCTTCTATTTTCTTTGTATAAGTAAAGGGCAGGGCTAGCCCCAAGTGTGAGAAAGAGATGGGATTGATGAGTTGGAAGTTTGAGAACAGTGGTTTGATATAGACCTTGCAAGGAATGGGTAAACAAGTTAATCAGAGTAGCATTGATGGATTTCCAGGTAATGTTGAA
Source organism: Eptesicus fuscus (assembly GCF_027574615.1). NCBI lineage: Eukaryota > Metazoa > Chordata > Mammalia > Chiroptera > Vespertilionidae > Eptesicus > Eptesicus fuscus. The sequence continues at coordinate 36,621,305 of NC_072478.1, read as the reverse complement.
AGACCAGTTGAAGTTGTTTAATCGTGAATATGTGATGGTTGATATCTACCCCATTCTAAGATTTTCTCTAAAACTTCTTAACTCCCTGAGAATAGAAACAGAGAAAATGGACAACTAGCATTGAAGTTTTCTCTGATAAGTATAACAAAAAACAGAAGTATGAGGTAATTTGGAATCTTAGGAAGAGATACATTGAAATGATGGCTCATAGAATCTAAGTTAGATATGAAAGAAAGTAAAGATAAAATAGGTTAATGATTAGAGAAAAGCTCAAGCTATCAATAGAGTTGATGCCCACATGAGTTTGAAGTATGGACATAGTACAAGTAATTGAACAAGAAATCTGGAAAGATAAGAGGCTTTAATCCTAGTGGATATCAGATTTGTGATTCAGAAGTAGACAAGTATTAGGTGTTTTCAGCTCCAGGATGTAAATGGGTAGAGGTGAAATAGAGGAGAAAGTCACCAGAGAAAGGAAGTCAAGAAAATGGGGCCAACGTATGGAGTGGGTCCTATATTTATATGTAATAGTAGAAATTGGAGTGAGAAGATCACTTTAGACCAACAAAGAACTCATTAATAAATGACTGGAGAGTGATGGGAGGTCATATCAATGAGAACATCTTAAGAGAGGCTAGCAGAGCCAAAAGACATATGTCTCAATTAAGCATGATTTCAACAACTCAAAGGAAATTATACAGAAATAGGAATGAAAAGCAAGGAAGACACCAACACTGTCTCTAGCCTCAAAGCTACATGGGTATGAAAAAATGAGCGACCACCTCCTGCCCTCAGAGCCCCTTCCCCAAGGCAACTCCAAAGTCTTAGCTTCTACCTCTCCAGGCCATCTTCCCTTGTTCTTCTAAATCTATCATTCCTCTCATCAAAAGCCTCTGCAATGACATAATCATGTCTTTAAAAATATAAAGTTGATTTACCATTTGAAAGATTACATTTTTTTGTTTAACCAGCTCAACCCTAAGATAGTTAAAGCAGCTGCAACAGACCTAGTAAGATAATCTCAGAAGCAAAATTGGGTAACATTCCTTTTTTTTAAAAAGTCTAAATCTGAGTTTAATTTTTAAGTAAGACCTTTAAGGGAAATTCATCAGACACTCATATTCACAATCTATTCAAGCAGGTATATTTGGATTTGATTCTCAATTTGTCTATAACAGCATATTTTCACACTTGCACAGCTCCACAGTTACAAGGTCTTAACCATAATGAGTCATAATGAACTCTTCTTTGGTAAGTGAAATTAACATTCCCTCTTGAACTTGAGACACTAAAATATAATAGCCTCCTAAGGCTTTTGGTTTTTACTGTGATGCCTGCAATACTTTCATAAAAAATTTAAGATCGTTAAGATAAAATGTGGGCTCAATTTTTTTTAAATTTTTAAAGCTATTCTTTCTACTGTGGGTTCAATATTCTTCAAGATAAGGAAAAAACTGAAAAACACGGCGTCGGGGGTCCTGGAAAATGGCGACGGAATAGAGTCGGGTTTGGAGTCTGTTCCTGGGGCGGAGAGTCGGAGCAGCAGAGGCTCGCAGAGGGAGTGTATGTGGGCAAGCCAAGGGACAGCTAAACTCCAGGAGAAGGCGGGGGAGTGCTGGGCAGTGTTCCTCTGACCGTGCAGCACCCACAGGGGCTGGGTCCCCTCCTGGAGCTGCGGGCTCGCCGCCGGCGCCTCGCCATCTTGCAAGGAAAGGAGGATTTTGGTGGAAACCTGACTTTCCGCGACAACTGCAAACACTGAACTGCTGGGAGCACCAGACCACCGGTCCCCTATCAGCGCAAACATTTGGATTCAAAGAAACTCTTCACTGCACCACGGAAAGGTCAGATTTTGTCTGAAATAAGCTGCGGTTTCTGATCCCCGCGGTGGGTGAGGGAGGCGCTGGGTGAGGGAAGCACGGCAGCCGCAGGACCGGCAGGAGCCGGGAGGTCTGTGCCTAGAAAAATCAGCGGCAGTTGGAACTGCCGTGATCCGTGAATGAGGAGGGGGGTCTTCTGAGCTGCTAACAGAAGTGACCTCTTGAAAGCAACTCATTTTAATCTGATGAGGAGGGTCAGACTAAGAATTTTCAAAGGAGTGCAGGCTCCTTAGTCTGGGGCACGGACCCACGGTCCGCACACCTGGGCTCTTTCCGACTCTGATTGCTAAGCCCAATACAGAGGTAAACCAGGTGGAAACCCTGAAAGACTGCAGGGGGAAGGTGTTTTTTCGGAACCTGGGGCCAGAGCTGCTTGTGACCATCAGAGAGGCAGCTCTGAGGCGCACATCTCCACAAACCGGTAGTGAGTGCCATAGAAGGGGGAAAAAAAAAAAAAAGAAAAAAGAGCTAGAGAGGCCCGGAAGTCAATTCAGAAACACTGCCACCCAGGGGCTGAAACGCTAATTGTCTCTGGTGTAATCAAAAATAAATACGAGAAATTAAGATAGGGCTGGCTTAAAAAGCAGGACTGGCTTCCAACACTGAGGAGCCCTGGAATGAAGCTGAACTGAAATACCGCCCAGACTGGGAAAAAGGCGTAACAAACAGAATAATAGAGGAAGTGAATGACAGCCGCTACTGCACATTTTAGTCTTCCTATTTTTTAATTTTCAATTCTTTTTTCAATTTTTAAAATTTTTTATTCTCATATTTTTTTATTTTCATTTTTTGCATCTTTTACTTAAGAAACTAATAGTTTTTTCTTTTTCCTCACTTGATTTTCACCTTTTTAATTATTACATTTTTATTTTCAATCAGCACTATTATTACTATTAGTTTACTTTTTTTTTTTTTTTTTAATGTCATTTGATTTTCTCTTTCTTTTATTTTTGGATTAGTGTCCTACATTCGATTTGCATCTTTCCCTTACAATCGCTTTACCCTATCTCAAAGCTAACATTATGCCATCACTCTCCTAACCTTTCCCCTTTTGGTCCCAGTTTATCTTAACCCTTTCTGGCTTTAGATTTTCCCTACTTTTTCAGTTTACTCCCTGCTAAAACTTCACCCTACTTATATATCTAATTCCCAACCCCCTGCTCCAAATCCATACAAACCTCTCTCTACGCTACCTTTAAAAAATTATTTTTCTCTCGGGCCTTTTGTTGTTGTTTGCTTGAATGTTGATTAGATTGAATTTTTATGCTTTTTTATGAGATTGTTTAGATTATTCTTTTTGTTGGTTTGGTTGGTTCTTTTGTTTGCTTTGTTTTTGTTTGTTTTTTTACTTTTGTTTTCCCTTGCCTCACTTGATATTAGCTGCTGTTGCAGTTTGTATTAATCTCCAGGCTCGTGTTGCTGGAATTTGCTGGGAATAGTGGTTGTTCTAGTGGAGTTTACTCCCCATATATATAGTTTGTTCCCCTTTTCTCTCTTAGTATCATTCTTGTCTCTCTTACTTTTTTTTTCTTTTCTTTTTCTTTTCTGTTATTTCTTTTCTTTCTTTCTGCTCTTTTCCCAAGTTCAGATTCACACTCTTTGTTGTTGTTTTTTTCTTCGTTGTTGTTCTTTCTTTTTACTCTCCCTCTTCCACTCCTATTCCCTAATTTGTCTTTCTCTGGTGGTTACCTTTATTGGAGGTTATTAATATCGTGAATACAATTCTGTTCAGTGCCTTGTCTGTTGTGCCTGGTTGTGTTGTATTTTATACCTTTAAATCAACGCCAGAGAGAGAAATCTATATAACCAGACATCCGGAGAAGAGAGACCATGGGGAGACAAAGAAACAGCCCCCACAGGAAAGAGAAACAGGCATCACCAGAAAAGGAAGTAAACGATTTAGAGGCAAACAACCTATCAGAGAAAGAATTCAGAGAAATGGTCATAAAGTGGCTGAAAAGGATGGAAGACAAATTCGACAATATGAGTAAGAACCAAGAAGAAATGAAGAAGAACCAAGAAGAAATGAAAAGTGACATCGCTGCTGTAAAGAACTCAATAGAAAGCATCAAGAGTAGACTAGATGAAGCAGAGGACCGCATAAGTGAGCTAGAAGACAAGATGGAAAAAAATACCCAATTACAACAGCTTCTAGAAACAAAAATTAGAAAGATTGAGGAGAGCGTAAGGGAACTTCGGGACAATACAAAACAAAACAACATCAGGATAATAGGGGTGCCAGAAGGAAAGGAAACTGAGCAAGGAATAGAAAACCTGTTTGAAGAAATAATAACAGAAAACTTCCCTGATATAGGGAAGAAAAAACCCACACAAATCCAAGAAGCTCACAGAGTTCCAAGCAAAATGAACCCCAAAAGACCGACGCCAAGGCACATTATAGTTAAGTTGGCAAACACCAACGACAAAGTAAGAATCCTACAAGCGGCCAGAGAGAGACAGACAGTTACATACAAAGGAACCCCCATCAGACTAGCAACTGATTTCTCAACAGAAACTCATCAGGCCAGAAGGGAATGGAATGAAATATACCAAGTCATGCAAAGGAAGGGTCTAAATCCAAGAATACTGTACCCAGCAAGGCTATCAATCAAAATTGAAGGTGAAATCAGGAGCTTCAGAGACAAAAAAGGACTAAGGGAGTTTATCACCACCAAACCAGCACTGAAAGAAATGCTAAAGGGTCTGCTGTAAAAAAAAGAAAGAAATAGGAAGCAAAGAAGGTACACAGGGGTATAGAATAAAAATGGCGTCAAATAAGTACCTATCAATAATAACTTTAAATATAAATGGATTGAATGCCCCAATCAAAAGACACAGGGTAACAGACTGGATAAGAAAACAAAACCCAGATATCTGCTGTCTACAGGAAACCCACCTCAAAAAAAAGGATGCATACAGACTGAGAGTAAAGGGATGGAAAAAGGTTTTCCAGGCAAATGGAAATGAAAAAAAAGCTGGGGTTGCAATACTTATATCTGACAAATTAGATCTCAAAGTGAAGGACATAACAAGAGATAATGAAGGCCACTTCATAATACTAAAGGGAGAAATCCAACAAGAAGAAATAACTCTGGTAAACATATATGCACCCAATACAGGAGCACCAAGATACATTAAAAAACTCCTGGAAGATATCAAAGGAGAGATTGACAGTAATACAATCATAGTAGGAGACTTCAATACCCCACTATCACCATTGGACAAATCCTCTAAACAAAAAATCAGCAAAGAAACATCAATCCTAAATGACTCACTAGAACAGATGGAATTAATCGACATCTTCAGAACATTTCACCCCAAAGCCACAGAATATACATTCTTCTCAAGTGCACATGGGTCATTTTCAAAGATAGACCATATGTTAGGACATAGGCAAAGTCTCTCCAAATTCAATAAGATAGAAATCATATCAAGTATCTTCTCGGATCACAGTGGCATAAAACTGGAAATCAACTACAATAAAAACAACCCAAAGAAATCAAACACTTGGAGACTAAACAGCATGTTATTAAACCATGACTGGGTTACCAAAGACATCAAGGAAGAAATAAAAAACATCATGGCAACAAACGACAATGAAAACACAACAATCCAAAATCTATGGGACACAATGAAAGCAGTCCTGAGAGGGAAGTTCATAGCTCTACAAGCCTACTTCAAAAAACAAGAAACAATGGTAATAAATTACCTAACCCAACAACTCAAAGAGTTAGAGAGAGAGCAACAAGATAAGCCCAGTGTAAGCAGAAGGAAAGAAATAATAAAGATCAGAGCGGAGATAAACGACATAGAGACCAAAGAAACAATACAAAAGATCAACAAAACCAAGAGCTGGTTCTTTGAAAGGATAAACAAGATTGATGGACCTCTAGCCAGGCTCACCAAGAAGCAAAGAGAGAGGACCCAAATAAACAAAATCAGAAATGAAAGAGGTGAAATAACAACAGACCCCGACGAAATACAAAGGATTGTTACAAAATACTACGAACAACTCTATTCCAACAAACTGGACAACCTAGAGGAAATCGACATATTCCTAGAAAAATACAACCTTCCAAAACTCAGTCAGGAAGATTCTAAACAGCTCAACATGCCAGTAACTATGGAAGAAATTGAAGCAGTCATCAAAAAGCTTCCGGCAAGCAAAAGCCCGGGGCCAGATGGCTTCACAGGAGAGTTTTATCAAACTTTCAAGGAAGAACTAAAACCTATCCTCCTCAGACTATTCCAAAAAATTCAAGAGGAAGGAACACTTCCAAGCTCCTTCTATGAAGCCAGCATCACCCTAATACCAAAACCAGATAAAGACAACTCAATGAAAGAGAATTACAGGCCAATATCCCTCATGAACATTGATGCCAAAATCCTCAACAAAATTCTAGCAAATCGGCTCCAGCAGTACATCAGAAAGATCATACACCATGACCAAGTAGGATTTATTCCAGGAATGCAAGGATGGTACAATATCCGCAAATCAATAAACGTGATACATCACATAAACAAATTGAGAGATAAAAATCACATAGTCATATCAATAGATGCAGAAAAAGCATTTGACAAAATCCAACACCCTTTCTTGATAAAAACTCTCAACAAGGTGGGAATAGAAGGCTCATACCTCAACATAATAAAAGCTATTTATGATAAACCCACAGCAAACATCATACTCAATGGGCAAAAACTAAAACCATTTCCCCTAAGAACAGGAACAAGACAGGGATGCCCACTCTCACCACTCCTGTTTGACATAGTACTGGAAGTATTAGCTATCGCAATTAGGCAAGAAGAAGAAATAAGAGGCATACAAATTGGAAAAGAAGAAGTGAAGCTGTCCTTATTTGCAGATGACATGATATTGTACATAAAAAACCCAAAAGATTCCATCAAAAAACTAATAGACTTAATAAATGAATTCGGCAATGTAGCGGGATACAAAATTAACGCCAAGAAATCTATGGCTTTTCTATACACCAATAATGAACTTACAGAAAGAGAGACTAAAAAAGCAATCCCATTTACCATCGCACCAAAAAAATTAAGATACCTAGGAATAAACTTAACTAAGGAGGTAAAAGACCTATACGCAGAAAACTACAGGACACTGAAAAAAGAGATAGAGGAAGACGTAAACAGATGGAAGAACATACCATGTTCCTGGATTGGTAGAATCAACATCATTAAAATGTCCATACTACCCAAAGCAATCTACAGATTCAATGCACTCCCCATCAAAATACCAACAGCATATTTCACAGACCTAGAAAGAACTCTCCAAAAATTCATCTGGAATAAAAAAAGACCCCGACTAGCCTCAGCAATTCTCAGAAAGAAGAATAAAGTAGGTGGGATCTCAATACCCGATTTCAAGCTGTATTACAAAGCCACTGTTCTCAAAACAGCCTGGTACTGGCACAAGAACAGACATATTGATCAATGGAACAGAATAGAGAACCCAGATATCGACCCAAACCACTATGCTCAATTAATATTTGACAAAGGAGGCATGAACATACAATGGAGTCAAGACAGTCTCTTCAATAAATGGTGTTGGGAAAACTGGACAGATACATGCAAAAAAATGAAACTAGATCACCAACTTACACCATACACAAAAATAAACTCAAAATGGATACAGGACTTAAACATAAGACGGGAAACCATAAAAATACTAGAGGAATCCACAGGCAACAAAATCTCAGACATATGCCACAAGAACTTCTTCACTGACACTGCCCCTAGGGCAATGGAAGCTAAAGAGAAAATTAACAAATGGGACTACATCAAAATAAAAAGCTTTTTTACAGCAAAAGAAACCATCAACAAAACAACAAGAAAGCCCACTGCATGGGAAAACATATTTGCAAATGCTATCACTGATAAAGGTTTAATCTCCAACATCTACAGGCAGCTTATGCAACTCAATAAGAGGAAGATAAATGATCCAATAAAAAAATGGGCAACAGACCTAAACAGAATATTTTCAAAAGAAGACAGAAGGAAGGCCAAGAGACACATGAAAACATGTTCAAAGTCACTTATTATCCGAGAGATGCAAATCAAAACAACAATGAGGTACCATCTCACACCTGTCAGAATGGCTAGCATCAACAAATCAACAAACAACAAGTGTTGGCGAGGATGCGGAGAAAAAGGAACCCTCGTGCACTGCTGGTGGGAATGCAGACTGGTGCAGCCACTGTGGAGAACAGTATGGAGTTTCCTCAAAAAACTGAAAATGGAACTCCCATTTGACCCAGTAATCCCACTCCTGGGAATATATCCGAAGAAACTAGAAAAACCAATCAGAAAGGATATATGCACCCCTATGTTCATAGCAGCACAATTTACAATAGCTAAGATTTGGAAACAGCCTAGGTGCCCGTCAGCAGATGAGTGGATCGGAAAACTGTGGTACATCTACACAATGGAATACTATGCTGCCATAAAAAAGAAGGAATTCTCATCATTTGCAGCAACCTGGATGGAATTGGAGAACATTATGCTAAGTGAAATAAGCCAGTCAATGAAAGAAAAATACCACATGATCTCACTCATTTAGGGATAGTAAAGAACATTATAAAGTGGTGAACAAAAAGATAGATACAGAGACAGTAAAGCATCAAACAGACTTTCAAAGTACAGGGGGAAAGTTTGGGAAAGGTGGGGGAGTTATGAAATCAAACGAAGGACTTGTATGCATGCATATAAGCATAAACAATGGACGCAAAACTCTGGGGGGGGAGGGCATGTGTGGGTGTGGGGTGGGGGGGGTAATAGTAAGATATGTACACATATAATACCTCAATAAAAATATTTAAAAAAAAATAAAAATAAAAGTAATATCAATCATGACAACAACAACAAAAAAATAAAGTGTATAAGTCAGTGGTTAAAAAAAAATAAAAAAATAAAAAAAAAAAAGATAAGGAAAAAACTAACAATAAAAGCCATCATGAGGTAAAAGGTTTTTCTTGAGGTAAATATTGAGGCAATGAACTTAGTCGTACTTTAAAAAGTATTATTGCACCATACTGAAAAGGAATAAACTCTAAATATTTTGTTTTTACTATGTGGCATTTATGGCTAATCAGTATGACTTCCTCAATAGTCTGCATTGGCATTAAACTAATACTACTCAATGAAAAGTGAAAAATTCAAATAACTGTGAGATCGCCCCCCAAAGACATAGTTTTACTGGTTTTTGCCTCTTTGTTTTCACTAGATTCATTGGGGGAAATAGTGTAAGAAAATATTTATGAGAAACTTTGATCACAAAGAAAACATCTCTATGCAAAATGATGAAGAACTTGTCATTAAAAAGGTGGGGGGAGGGGAAAGAGAGATTCAGGGACTCAGGCATAACTATGTTACATTCAAGGATGAGAATAAAAATAAAAAGGATCCGGGGGGTGAAGGGGGCTCTGGGGGGATAAGGACATGTATGTATTACCTTAATCAATAAAGAAAAAAGTTTTTTTTAAAAAAAGGATCCAAGGAAAGAAGTTCATAATAAGGGATTTTCAGGAGAGATGTAGATAATTTACAATTTTTAAATGGACTTCAGGATGTGAAAGGATGAAAAGAAATAAAATAGTTAAATTTGAACAAAGGCTATATTTACCAAAGAAAAGTAATCAAAACATATCTGCTTCAAAAGAAATAGCTTTGCAACTTCTAGAAAAGGAATGACATGAGGTGAGAACATTCGAAGTTGTTGAGAGAAAACGAAAAGAAAAGAATTCTAGGTCTGCAGTGGATGTAACTCATCAAGATGAGAAAGAAATGCCAAAGGGTGTAAATTATAGAATAGAAATAAGAATATCAGATAAAATGAAAAGGTAAAAATTGAGGAATCAATGTGCAAAAGGGCAGAGGGAGTTCATAGGAAATCTAGGAGTTGTAACAATGTCACACAATCATGGAGAATGCAAAACTTCTAGTAAGAAGATTTAAGACAAATAGCACATATGTGTAGATATATGATGATAGAAGACTAAAAGGATCAGATACACTTTTTAAAACTAATTTTTTTAATTATAACACCAACTATAAAAAGATAAAGTGTGAGGTGACTGGCATCAGGACTCATCTCAGTGGCTGCATCAGTTTGCTACGGCTCTCCTGATAAAGGACCACAAACCAATTGACTTAACCAATAGAAATGTCTGGTTTTATGGTTGTGGAGGCTAGAAGTCTGAGAGGCAGGTGTCGGTCAACAGGGTTGGGTTCTTCTAAGGGCTGTGAGGAAAGGATCTGTTCCAGGCCTCTCTTCTTCACTTGTAGATGTATGTCTTCTCTCTGTGTCTCATCATGTGGAATTCTCCCTGTGTGCCGATCTATGTCCACGTTTTCTCTTTTAATAAGGACACACATCATGTTGGGCTAAGGGACCACCCTATTCCAGGATGACCTCATCCTAACGCAACTGATTTCACCTGTAATGACCCCGTCTCCAAATAAGATCATATTCTGAGAGACTGGGGATTAGAATTTCAACATATGAATTTTAGAGGACACAATTCAACCCATACCATGGTCATCAGGGTCACCAGCAGAATGCCAAGCAGCAGTGGGCTTTCTGTGTTATCCAGAGGTCATCTAGGGTCTCCTGCTCCTTGAAATTTAAATATAATTAATATTGGGCCCTCATTCATGCCCAGAGGATATTCAACCAATCTCCAACACATCAGTGGTTTTCCTGGGGGCTTATACTGTCAAAGGCAACTCTGGTTTCTGGCTCCTGGTCTCCTGCATTCTCCACCCTGCACTACAATGATCTGGAAGTACAATACACCCCTCATTTCCTTGATATCCACCAATGTAATATGAAATCAGTAAGAGTCCCACTCACTGTTTGGGAGGGTAATGGAAGTTACTAAAGATCGGAAGGTCATTGGAGGGGAGAGAGGTGGGACATGCAGGAAGCACACAGTGCACAACTTAAAATCACTCTTAACCCTCCTGCTATGAAGAGTTCTTTAGACCAGTTTGCCACCAGGCTTCTGCTCCAAGCTTGCTGCCTCCTGGTGTCTGGCAAATCTTCAAGCAAATCTTCAAACTGGCAAATCAACTCTCAGTCCTGCAGTCCTCCGTGAGCTCGAGTGAGTTCCCTGAAGACGAGAGAGACCCAGCTCCCCACTTGGTCATATTTGTGGCCTTGGCCCCAGAGCAGGGCCAGTGGTGTCCCTGTGATCACTGCTCTCTCAGCTTTCCTTTGGAGCCCCTCCCTCTGTGAGACTCATCCATGGGTGGGACCCTGTATGAAATCAAAGACACAAACCTGACCATCCCCTCCATTCCTTTCTGGATGGCTCAGGGCAAAATGCCTTGACCTCACTTCATGCAGATAAACTTCTTACAGCCCAACCTATGAGTTCAGACTTGCCTGAATCCCAGAATATACTCAAATAGGGACTTCTATTTCAATTATTAATTAACTTTTATGAACTGGGAGTTTAGGCAATGAGAAACAAGAACCTCCCTGTCAGGACTGGAAGAAATTGAAAATGTAAGAGAAATGATATAAGGGAGTAAGGCTCTGTCCTTTCAATGTGCCGGAAAACAGGGGGACCTATTAAAATATAATATACAGACAGCACAAAGCCAAAGATTTTAAAGAGCAAAGTAAATATTCCCAAGTGCTAAGATATTCCTCAAGTACAAACTAGAAAAAACAGAAGTAAAATACTGGAGTAAAATATCGAAAGACAACATGCAAGAGATAATTTTGTCAACAGAGTCCAGACTGATAAGAAATCCAGCAAGGTGAAAGACATTTTCTATGAACATTTTAAATATTCAAGAAGAGAATAAAGGGTGATACTAGGCTTAGGAACTAAATATAGATTGAAGTTTAGCCAGAAGAAAATGATTTTTTAAAGGAACATTGCATACAATTGTTTCCAGAACAATGTATAGAAAAGACTAATTTTTTTTCAACTACATTCAATATTATGTTGTATTAGTTTCAGGTGTACAGCATATTGGTTAGACAATCATATACTTTACAGAGTGTTCCCCCTGATATTTCCAGTAACCAACTGGCGCCATACGAAGTTACCGCAATATTACTGACTATATTTTCTATGCTGCACTTTCTATGCCATGACTATTTTGTAACTACCAATCTGTACTTCTCTATCTTTTTACCGTTTCCACCCAGACCCCTAACCACCCTCCCCTCTGGCAACCATCAGTTTGTTCTCAGTATCTGAGTCTGTTTCTGTTTTTGTTTGTTCTTTTAGATTGTTTCTTAGGCTCCACATATAAGTGAAATCATATGATATTTGTACCCAAGTGACCATCAATAGACCAGTGGCTAAAAAAGCTGTGATGCATACAGTATATACAATGGAATATTACTCGACCATAAAAAAAGAATGAAATCTTACTATTGGCGATAGCATGGGTGGACCTAGAGCATGTTTTGCTAGAAAGCACTAATTCTAGGGGAGCGGTGGTGGATCTCGTGACCCTCTGCCCAGATCCCCTGTAACCAGTGAAGCAACCTCGGCTCCTGGGAGTGCTGGGGACCTTCCGTTGACAGCTCCTTCAGGGACTGCTGGAAAGAAAGACTTACCGAAGGCAAAGCCCCTTCCCAGGACAGCCCACAGCCCCTATCCAGTGATGGTTCACTGCAAGGGTAGAAAGGCCCAGCTACCTTGATACAACTGAGGACCATCCTGAAGGGCCATTCTAGCTCCAAAGTGCCCATGGACTCGGATGAGGCTGTCATTAGATCAGCACCACAGCTCAACTTCTCCATCTGCCCTATTCTGCTTCCTCCTCTCCCCTTTTAGGAGTTGATACTAAAAATATTCCTTAATGAATATCCTGCCCACTAAAATCCACCTCAGAGTCTGCTTTCCTGGGAATCCAACTTGTGAAGGAAGGTGATTCATGTATATAAACAGGCACATATGAACTTGCATGCCTGTTTGTATGCATTCATTTGCGTATTCAACTGAATTTATATGAGGCCTTAAAAATTAGTGGGGTTTTAGTCCATTTTGGCTGCTATAACAAAATACCATAAACTGAGTAGCTTCTAGATAACAAAATTTTCTTTTTCATAGTTCCGGGTGCTGGAAAGTTCATAACCAAGGTGTGCGAATTCAGTGTCTGGTGAGGACCAGCTTCCTCATAAATGGTATCTTCTCATTGTAACCTTACATGGTGGAAGAGGCGAGGGAGCTCTCTCAGGCCTCTTTTATAAGGGTGCTGATCCATTCACAAGGGCTCTGCCGTCATGACAGAATTACCTTCCAAAGACCCCATCTCAAAGTAACATCACACCGGAGACAGGTTCAGTAATGCATAATTCAATCTTAAACTCAAATAGTTAGACATCGGTAGCATCCCAACCTTTCAATGTGACACATCCCTTACTGAATTTCTGTTCAATAAATAGCAGTCAGATTTGATGTTTACATGCAGAAATAGCAATTGCATATGTATGTGTCTATATTGTATTTATAGTCATCGTGTTTTTCTTCAGCCTCCCTGTCTGCTTTCACCAGATGTAGTTTATTTTGTCCCCACCCTTCCTACCCAATGCTTGCTTATTCTCTCTTCATGGTGTTGTAATTGTTGCCTCAATATTTTTTGGCACCTTCCCTAACTCTGAGATTTGAGATGCTCCATATGCTTTATTTTACCATGAGGTGTATTTGCTTTGCCCCTGAAGTTTATCAGTTTTGTCCTGTTTCTCAGAAAGGCAAATAACAGCCAATGGCTACCATTAATTGATGGAAAAGGGGGCTGTCTGCCCTGCCAATCATCCAGTGACCACTTTTCACTCTTCTACAGTGATTTTACTCCAAAAACTATCTGGACCTCTCGAGTTTCTCCCAAGTACCCCAAGAGATCGGGGTATATGCTGAGAACTTGAATTACATATCAAGAATAGGTCTCCCAGCAGTGCTCTTAAAATGTTCCAGATACTCTGGCAGTGAAAGCAAACGTTTGGAATTCTCTTCACATTCTTCATGTTTGGTCAAGCTGCTCTCTCTAAATTGCTAGTTTCTTTAAGTTGCAGTTTTATTGTTCATTATCAGAACAAACATTTTTGATTGCTTTATTCAAAAGGTCTGCATCCAAATATGCTATAAAGATGTTTCCTGGAAAATTGACTATTGTTGCTTCAATGCACATTTATCAGAGAACTCTAAGAACTCCTAGTACGTTTCTACATTTACATAAGATTAATTTGCATCACAACTATTACACTTTCAATGCCTTTATTTTTTTCCTTTTAGTACTTGTTTCTTACTCTTTTCTTTTCACTGATTTCTTTAAAATCTCAGCACTCTCCCATTTGTCAGTAAAAATACTAGTACTTTTATTATCTACCAATAACATCTTTGGTAGATAATATTGCATTGTTTTTAAGACTAGGGTGGGTGCCCTTCTCTAGCTTTTTTCCAACAAATACTGTAAATATATTTTCTCTTTCTTATAATTTTCTTAATAATATTTTAGATTCTCTGGTTATTTATTGTAAGAATAAAGTATGTAATGCACATAATATATAAAATATGTGCTGAAAGACTGTTTATGTGATCAGTAAATTTTCAAACAATAGTTGGCTATTAGTACAATTTTCGGGGAGTCAAAAGTTATACGTGGATTTTCAACTGCATGAGGGGTTCACACCCTAATCCCCCTATTGTTCAAGAGTCAACTGTACAAGTGTTTGGAGGAGATATTATCTACATCAGTTTAATCCAGTGAACTTTCTTATTTTTTTTTTCTATTACTTATAGGAGTAGAGAGTTAGCCTCAGGGAGTCAAGCGTAGCCCCAAAACGTCAAGCTAACCCCAAAGAGCCGAGCCGAACCCTGAAGCCCAGCCTATCTCTAAGAGCTGAAGCTAGTCCCTAAGGGATGACCCTAGTTCTTAAGAGCCAAGCCTAGCCCTTGAGAGCTAAACCTAGCCCCAAAGAGCTGAGCATAGCTCCAAAAAGATGAGATAACCCCAAAGAGCAGAGCCCGGCCCCAAAGGTCTCAGCCTAGCCCTGAAGGACAGAACCTAGTCCTAAGAGCCAAGAATAGCCGAGTTTAGCCCAAAGGAGCTGAGCCTAGTCCCAAAGATCTGAGTGTAGCCAAAGAGTCGAACCTAGTCCTAAGAACCAAGCCTATGCCTAATTGCTAAAGCTAGACCCTATGAAATGACTCTAGTTCCTAAGAGCCCAGCCTACTCTTTAAGAGCTGAGCCTAGCCCCAAAGAGCTCAGCTAACTCCAAAGAGCTGAGCCCAGCCCCAAAGTCCGAGCCTAGCCCCAAAGGGCCAAGCCTAGGCCTAAGAACTGAGCCTAGCCTGAAAGAGCTTAGCCTAATCCCAAATGGCCAAGCCTAGCCCCAAAGAGCTGAGCCTAGCCCCTAAGAGCTGAACCTACAGCCTAGACCAGTCCCAAAGGACAGAGCCAAGCCCCTCAGAGGCGAACCAAGTCCCTAAGGGCCTAGCTCAGTCCTGAAAGGCGGAGCCTAGGTCTGCAGAGCCCTGTGCTCTGTTAAGGAAAGTTTTACTTCATTTGATTACTTAGGAATAGAGAGGTAGTCTTCTCAAAGAGCCTAGTGTAGCCTCAAAAAGCCAAGCTAGTGCCAAAGAGCTATGCCCAGCACCGAAGGTCCAAGACTAGCCCTGAAGGCAGAACCTAGCCCTAAGAACCAAGCCTAGCCCTAAGAGCCGAACCTACAACCTCGGCCAGTCCCAGAGGCTAATCCAGTGAACTTTCTTTGAAATGTCTATTTAAATTAGGCTGAGACGGGTTTTTCTGTGGCACCCCCATTTAATCCCTCCTTACCGATGAACCACAGAGAGGAAAGAAGTGGAGGAAAGCCTGCATCTTGGGGCTGATATTCCAGAGTTGGGATTAGCAAAGTCCTAGAAACCTGAATTGAGGTGTCAGTGCGTCAGATCCCAGTTGAGAGTTCAATAGCACCTTCAAGTTCACCTGGACTTGGCTTAGGTACCAGCAGAAAATAGGCAATAGTAAATGGTGATGATAAAATTCAAAGTGCTTTTGTGAGGCCTGGGATGGGATAAGATCAGGTTGGGTCCTGAGGTGGGAAAGATATGGCAAATAATATAGGTGCAGGGATGTATGGATAGCCAGACTGGGTATAGAGAAGAGAGGCTGATAGGCAGGGATCTTTATCCTGCTTTATTACCAATACTATTCCTCTAACTGGTTTCTTTCTTTCAGGTTTTTCATCTTATATTTATTTCTTCAGTAAACAATCACAGAGCATGTAGGATACACAAGACATTGTACTGGCAACATGCAAATTAGATAAGAGAGTGTTTCTACCTTAGTAATTGCCCTATTATAGAAGACTAGAGGCCCGGTGCATAAAATTCATGCCTGGGTAGGGTCCCTAGGCCTGGCCGACAATGAGGGCCAATCTGTGGGGCAACCAGCAGGGCGATCAGGGGTCCCCCACTGGCACCTGCATTGGCCGGCCTGGCACCACCCACTCACCAGCCCCGCCCCCCACCGCAGCCTCTGGTCACCTCCCTTTGCGGGGTGACCAGCAGGGCGATCAGGGGCCCCCTCTGGCATCCACCTTGGCTGGCCTGGGGCCTGTGGGCTGGGGGCAGCTCCTGTTTTGAGTGTCTGCCCTCTGGTGGTCAGTGCATGTCATAGCAACTGGTCGTTCTGCTGTCCAGTCAATTTGCATATTAGGCTTTTATTATATAGAATTATATTCAATTTATATTTCCTCAACTATGTGTAAAGAATCAATACTGTTCCTATAAGCTACATTTTCTGACATTTTATTTCTGTAGTCAAAGGATTTGGGGAAATGCCTGTAATATACTACTGTTACATAATCACTCTTTATTAGCACAGGAAAGGTACTAACATATCCTGCAGTACAGAAAAGTTCAACTCATTATTTCATGAATTTTTTGGTGTATTTTATTTCTCATAATAATTTGTGATATCCTAAATGAGGGATAGTCTTTGAACATACTGGGTGGGCAAAAGTATGTGTATAGTTGTTTGTATGAAAAATAATACAAGAGTTAATAAATAATAATACAAGAACAAACTCTGTGTTTTACATACTCACAACTATAAATCTACTTCTGCCCCACCCTGAATTTATAATGAGTGATTTAAAGTATTTCTCTAGTAAGACCAACATTTGGACTTCCTAGAAGCAGTTTCTATTAAATGCTTTTTATTTAAAAAATTGTATAAATTTATTAATGCAACATCTATAAGAATAAAAGTATAATATGCTAATTAGACCAGACAACCTTCCGGACGAAGCCAGGGCTGCAAGGGAAGCCTGGGTCCCAGGTGCCTGCAGCCAGAGGGAAACCTGGGTCCCAGGTGCCAGAGGGAAGTCGGTGCTGGCAGCCGGGGAAAGGAAGACCTACTCTTACATGAATGTCATGCATCGGGCCTCTAGTTAGTTAATAAGATTATATGTTTTACATGTATAACTCTATAACATATCATCTGTATATTGTGTTATGTGTTCACCACCTAAAGTCACGTCTCTTTCTATCCCCATATATTTGACCCATTTACCCTTTTCTACATCCCCCCACACCTTTACCCCTCTGTTAACCACCATACTGTTGTCTGTGTCTATGAGGTTTGTATTTGTTTGTTTGTTTTGTTTGTTCATGTGTTGTTTTCTGTTTTTTGCCCTATATATGAATGAAACCATATAGTTCTTGTCTTTTTCCATATGACTTCTTTTGCTTAGTACGATATTCTCAAGATCCATCCATGTTGTTACAAATGGCGGTATTTCATCTTATAGCTGAGTAGTATTCCATTGTATACATGTACCATATCTTCTTTATACATCTACTGACTTTTTTTTTTATCCTGTGAGCTAAACTTGCTTCATGGGTAGGAATCATCACACAGAGAGAGCACTGACTCAAATAACAGTTTTAAAGCCCTGAGAATAGAGCTCTTTGATGATCTGCAACAAGTCAAGTAGTGACAATTCTCTGGGGATGAAGCTTTTGGGGAGCTCCAAAACTGCCCCCCCCTCCCCGCTCGAGTGTGTGCCACGTCACTGGTTTTCATAGCTACCATAGTTATAAATCTGTTGGTTTTCAAGGGTACAGGGCTACAGCAGATGTTGGAGAGGGAGATGGGATCAGGGCAAGTTAAAATGTCACAAGCTTTGCTGTTTTTTTGAGATTCCGCTGTTTTCCTTGAACAAACATCCCTTGGGTCGTTATAAGCTTTTAGTTAATTTTGAGAGTTCTGAAAAAGTTGATTTAACAGTTTTACCAATGTTCTTATTGCTTTTATGGATGAGCAACTTTTCAAACATCCTTACTCTGCTATTCCCTCCATGCATTTTTTGGATGTCACTGTGCCTTTATTTTTGTTTTCCCCTCATGATAGAAATGTTCTCGTCCTCTATTTATGCTGTATTCAGATGTTAAATGTCTCATCCTCAGTATCGACTTCACTGACCTCCTTATCTTCTTCCCCTCCCAGGCAGAATTATTTATGCCCCACATGATTTGTTCATACATTTTATAGCAGTAATCACATAGCCTTATGCTTAGCTATATCAGAGCTCCACATTCAGTTATGAACGGTGTGTACTACACACCCCAGGGAGCACTGTACATAGTAAACTTGAATGTGCCCGCTGGAGTTACATAATGAGCAGTTTGCATGGTCATCCCTTCTGTCTATCTCCACCAGGTATCATGAAATACTTAAGATAGAAGTGGAGTCCAATTCAAATTTGTTTGTCCAAGATTAAGTCCAGAACTTCATCAAAGTACATACTCAATAGCTTAAAAAAACGAATAAATGGAATATATTCTCCCTATCTTTGTTATAGATCACAGACAGGCTCTTCCTCAGAAAAACTTATAATGTAAAATATGAACAAGAAATCAAAATCACTGAACTAAATAGAAGTCTAATATGAACAAGAAATCAAAATCACTGAACTAAATAGAAGTCTATAACTGCCATGGGTTAAAAATGAAATTCCTATTATTTTCGCAGCAAAGGGGTATGATTAGCAAATTCATAATTGACTTGTTTTACTAAGGGATTTCTACTTAATTCATGCTTTTGGCCTTAATTATACATGCTCCCATATGTCTTATTAAGAAATCCTTAGGTTGCAAGAAACAGAAGCTGCCAAGAGATAGCTGGAGTAAAAAGGAGTTTTTATAAGGAATCAGAGGTCTTTCATGAAAACCAAGTACAAAACTTGAGCAGAATGTCTCGAGAGACTGAAAGGCAAAACTATAAAAAGTTCAGAGCCAAGGTCCCTCCTATCTCTCTGAGACCATTTTCTTTAATTCTTATTTCTTCTCTCTGCACATCAGCTTTATTTTTTTTTTTTCTTTCTCCCAAAAGACCTACTTTCTCTGGGTCAACATAAACAAGGTCACAACAGCCCGGGCCTCAAATACTCTCTCTGTAAAGTCATCTCATCAAAACTAGAACTAGAGTTTCCAAGTCCTTGTTTTGAATTCCCACAAGAAAGAATCTGCTGGACAAGCTTGGATCAAGTGTGAACAGCATGGATATGACTGTGCTCAGGGGTCAGGGTTGCATGGCTCACTTGCTACCAACTTAGAGAAAGTAGGCAATGAGGACAGTGCTGTAGGAGATGGAGAGTTTAGCTGGATAGGCATCTGTATTAGTCTGTTAGGGCTGCCATAACAGAATACCGCAGACTGGATGCGTAAACAACAGAAATTTATTTCTCACAGTGTCGGAGGCTAGAAGTCAAGATCAACATCCCAGCAGGGTGGTTTCAGATGAGACCTCTCTTCCTGGCTTGCAGACGGCCAGCTTAGAGAGGAATCTCTGTTGCCTCTTCCTCTTCTAAAAAGGACACCAGTCATATTGGCCCTACCCTTATGACCTCAGTTAACTTTAATAATTTCCTTAAAGGCCCTACCTCTGAATTTGGAGAAAAGGACTTCATTATATGAATTTAGAAGGACACAATTCAATCTATAACATCATTCCCAAAGGTATCTACTGTGCCATATAAAATTATTTCTGAGTTTATTTTTTTAACATAATGCACACTGTTTTATTTACTAATAGCCAATAATGGTCTAGAATTAAGACAGACTTATTAAAGAACTAGAGGCACGATGCATGAAATTTGTGCAAGGGCCTTGGCCCCGGGCCTCGCCCGCCACCGTCGCGGCTGGGGGCCTCTGCCGCCTCTGCTGCGGCCCCTGCCTGCTGCGGCTTTGTCCGACAGGAAGGACATCTGGTCTAATTAGCATATTATGTTTTTATTATTATAGATAATTAATAAATTTGTTTTTCTTCTTCATGACCAATATTCTCACATGCGTACATGCATGTATACACTATCTGGTCATGTAATCCAATTTTCAATTATCAAAACTAATGAAGATGTATAATAGATAGTCAGATTAACTGAAAATAAAAAATATTATTGCCTGTCTATTCTAATAACCAAGTGTCCTACAAGAGGAAATAGTACAATTCAGAGGATCCACACCCTTATGATTGAGTAGAAGAAATGTTCTATTGGAGTCATATAGATATCTCCATTCTATGTTATTCAGTAAGGAATAGGTCACACAGCAAAAAGCATGAAAGTGGCCTAAAAATAACAGAGGTGAGTAGACTGGGCATAAAACTAAGGGGACTCTTTATAGTATGCAAAGGTCAATTTATATACATCAAATTTACCAAGTGGTAACTCAGAATTGTAACTAAGCACTAATAGGGACCAAAACAATCACTTTCTAAGCAAGTGCCACTTAACTCAGTCACTGAAATCCATTCACCCAAAGCCAATGACTTACGCAAATATTATTTGGGTGCCACTCTAAAGCAGAAATTCTAATATCATCTCAGGATCTTAGGGATATTGTTCTGTGCCCAGCAAATATTTCTGAGCATTTTTGGTTCTCAGCAAGCTAGTAATACAGAAACACTAGAGGGCCGGTGCACGAATTCATGCATGGGTGGGGTCCCTTGGGGTGGCTTACAGGAATCAGGCCCCAGCTTGCACCCCCAGCCTCACAGCCCCGCAGCCCCACCTCGCACCCCGCCTTGGCCTGGCGCCGCCCCCTCACCTGCTCCACCATCCCTCCTGCGGGGAGATCGATGGGGGCCGGCCCCCTGCCCAGCTCCCTCAGCGCCTAGGAGTCAGGCAGTGGCCCCATCCCCTTGCCACTGGTTTCTATCTGCAGAATAATTGGCGGGGTGACTGTGCCCCCGCTCCCACCCACCTTGACCTGGTGCCGCCTGCTCACCTGCTCCTCCATCCTGCCATGGTCCCGCTCTTGTCAGGACCCATTGGGGCCAGCAGCGCCTCCATTGCTGCCCGCTGCCAGCACCGCATTGCAGATGCTTGCCATGTTCTGTGCCACCCCTGGTGGTCAGCACACATAATAGCAAGTGGTCAAACTCCCCGTTGAACTCCTGGTTGGACAATTTGCATATTAGGCTTTTATTATTTAGGATAGTTAAATCTTGAATCACTCAGTAGCTGTCCTATGCAGTGTTACCCTAATTCTGCTTTGCCCATCTCAGCTGCCAAAACAAGGGAAGGAAAATAATACAGACTTAGCAGTACAAACATTATCTCATCTACTCAGAACATTTTAATTTCTTATAATATTACTAATAATCTGACAATTCCTTAAATATATATATATATAAAATAAGAAATAGACTAAAATCAACCAATTTGTCAATAAATTACTAATTATAATTTTTATGTTATAAGGCTATAGAGTATATGCAAAGTAGAATAAGGGTTAAGAATAAGGACACTGGGATTAGAATATCAAGGTTCCAACCCCATCTTGACCACACACTAGCTGTACAACCTTAGGCAAATCATTTAACCTCTCTGTGCTTCAGTGTCCTCATTATGAAAACAAAGATAATAACTTCTACTTCATAAGATTGTTGGGAGGATTAATGAATAATAAGTGTAAATGCTTAGAGAAGTGCATGGTACAGTGTCGGTACTCAGTTCATTTTTTGCTATAATTACAATTTCTATTATTTCCATGTTAGCTACTATGGCAGACAGACTCTAACATGGTCCCCAATGATCCCCAATTCCTGGTATTCACACCCTTGTGCAATCTCTTCCCTTTGAGTGCGTGTGGGACCTATTAGTTGCTTCTAACCAATGAAGTGCAGCAAAAGTGATGGATGCCACTCCTATGACTAGGTTATAGAAAACTGGGACTTCTGTAACTAGCAAACTTTCTCTATTGCTTCACTGGCTTGTATGTGTTAATTTAAATAAAGCAAGCTGCCACATTAGAGAAGCCCATGTGACAAGGAATTGAGGGCAGTCTCAGCAACCCACAAGGAATTGAATTCTGCCAACAACTATGTGAGTTTAGAAGTAAATCCTTCCCCAGTAGAGCCTTCAGATGAGACCCCAGCGCTGGCCTATAATCTATACTAATAAAAGGGTTATATGCTAATTAGACTGGGTCTACCAGCCATCTTCTGTACATCCGACTTTCTTCCGGACAAAGCCATAGTGGTGATGCCGAGGCAGAGGCAGTTAGGGGCAATCAGGCTGGCAGGGGAGGCCAGTTGGGAGCGAGATCAGGCCTGCAGGGGAGGGTAGTTGGGGGCGAGATCAGGCCTGCAGGGGAGGGCAGTTGGGGGTGAGATCAGGCCAGCAGGGGAGGGCAGTTGGGGGTGAGATCAGGCCTGCAGAGGAGAGCAGTTGGGGGTGAGATCAGTCCAGCAGGGGAGGGCAGTTAGGGGCAATCAGGGAGGCAGGCAGAGGGGTTAGGGGCAATCAGGCAGGCAGGCAGAGGCAGTTAGGGGCTATCAGGCAGGCAGGCAGGTGAGCAGTTAGGAGCCAGCAGTTCCAGATTGCAAGAGGGATGTCCCCCAAGGGGACCCCAATTGGAGAGGGTGCAGGCTGGGCTGAGGGCCCACCCCCATGCACAAATTTTGTGCACCAGGCCACTAGTTTGATTATAACCTATAAAAGACCCTGGAGCAGAGGATCCACCTGAGCTGTGCCCAGTTACCTCCCCCACAGAAACTGTGAGAATAAGTTTAAGTCACTAAATTTTGTATCTACAGTAGTAGATAGCTAATATACCTAGATAGTGCTTAACACAAAGTGATCACTCAAATAAATATTCATTCTCTCTCCCTCCTCAGTTATATATTTTAATATGATTTTTGCAAGAAATTATTCTTTAGAGAGTCGTCCAATATATTAGGCACATGGGATCAGCCCAAACTTGACTTATGTCTCCTTTTGTAATCATTATTCTCTTTCTTCGATTCCGTTTCTTCCACAATACTACCCATTCTTTATGAAGTACCTACATGTGGCATGTACAGGTGTGTACTAAGCATCTCACCCATATTATCTTATTCAATCTCCACAAAAACCCTGAATGGTGAGTATTATTACCTCCACTTCACAGGTCAGGACACTGGTGTTCCGTGAGATTGAGCCCCTTTTCCAAGACAATAGTTAGATGCTCTAAATTCTTTAAACAAAGCAGAACAAAAAGCCACCACTATTCATGCTCATTGCAGTTCTCAAAATAAATGCAAATAGTGCACAAAGACCTCCAAGATGCTATATACCTTTTCTTCATTCTATTCTCCTAGAAAATCCTCATACATCAATGACCATTTAATCTGTCTGTCTCTGTGTATTTACACTGCAATCAAACAGTGCTTATGCTGAAGGGTAGCTACATCTAGTTGGTATCCTGTGTTAGGGGGCATCTTCATACACAGCTATATCTGAAAAAAAAATTAGATGGTGACTTTAATAGCTCAGAGTCAGGCCAAATGCTCTCATCACAGTATGCAAAGAAGCCTCCAAAACATTTTTTTTCTGTTTAATTTTATGGCTTAGCCAGAAACCGAGCTGAGATTTATGCCCACAAACATCAAGTTTTAAAATTGTGGTTCTTATGACAGTCATAACTTACCCTCAAGCACACAGGTAGTATTTTTAGTTGGTAGATTATAGTAGGAATGTTGCAGCTTTAAATATATGTGTGAGATGTTCAGACCACAGCTAATACAAGATTGGTTAGTTTAGATTTCCTTTACTCTAAGGTTGTTTATATTTATACATAAGCTGATGCACTTGAGTGTGATTTTTGCACTTAAAAAAAGTGCATTTCAAATTCAAGGGGGTAATAATTGCTTGCAAATTTAAATTAAAGTAGTTAGAGCTTAAAATAGACAGTGTGTGAGCTTAGCACTCAATGACAGGTAGTGGGAATAAGGTAACCTCAGAATACATTGAAATATTTAAGTTAAGGAGACTCTGAAGAAGGAAGGCTGTCTTGTTTATAATGTACAAGAGAAGTCTCAAGGTTAAAATAAGCCAGACAGGTTAATGTGTGTGTTATATTTAAGTCCTGATGATCCACATACATGCATACCAGTAATTCTTCTAAATGCATTCATGCATTTAGAGTCACTCTCTAAAAACAGTATGAAGTGAATATGAGCATTTAATCTTGAAAACTGGCATGTACACGTGTGCCTGGGCCTGAAAATAAATTCTGAAGAAGAAAGGAGAAACAGGATGTAAGACAAAAGGAAGCAATATATATTTAGCCTCCCCCTTCTGTTTGGATTTCTCATGTACCAGTGGCTACTTTGGGAAAACTGTGAGTAGTTTGGCTTCAGGAGATGATTAAATTTTCTGAGTCAAAGTAGAATGAGGCCTGATACACAGCATTTGGGGGCCTTCTACTCTTATGGAAATGTAGATTTCTGAAACAATGTGTAGATATTCAAATTCTTCTCTGTCAGTAAATACTACATATTCATATATGCAAAGATATCAAGGTTCTCCCCACATACACACACCAGCATTTTCTTTCTTCACTCACAATTTGCACTATTTGAAAACATGGACTTCTGGAAGGCAAACAGGGATATAAGATCACTCAGGAGTGATATAAAAATTGGTAATAATTTTAAATGGACAGGAAACATGGAGGTGTGCCGATGCATCACCTTAAAACTAGTATTTTAGTTGGATACTAAAATACTCAGCTTCTAATACTCAATTATCAAAATTCTAGGTTTTAGAAAATAACATTGGTTTAAAAGGACCCCAAACTCTGAGATTGGAACAATACAGTAAACTATGTGCACACCTGTTGTCCAAAGGTTCATTGAATGAAAGATCTATTTGAAAGCAGCAGTTCTCAAAGTGTGGTTCTCTGGGCCAACAGCATCAGCACCAATGTATTAGAATCGCAGGCCTCTCCAGCCTCTCCCCATATCCACTGAAACACACTCCGAAATCTGTGTTTTAACAAGACCTCCAGGGGATGCGGATGCAGGCTCAAGTTTGAGAACCCCTGACTTAAAAAAGAATAAAGCCAGAGCAGCCCCCAAACATAAGAAAGAGCCCCACATCAGCAGAAGAAAAAAAGAAAAGAAAATTGAGACATTTCTGAGAAGTAGAAAGCAGACTGGATCCGATACTCAAAGCAACAACACAGGAGAAAACTAGGGCGGAATCAGCTCAGGAAAGGGATTATCTTATCAAAGAAAAAGTGCTGAGCGGGCAGTTCAAGGTTAAGAGGGTGGGGAGCCCTTGGTGGTTAAACATACCGCTGCCTGGGAACGTCTGGGCAGGGCTAACCACTCTCCTGCGTCCCTGTGTTCCTCCCCCACCCAGCGGGTGCCAAGTAGCAGGCGGTGCGGCCTTTAGCTGTTACAGCAGAGGTTTGGGGCTGTGCCAGCAAAGCAGGACGGGGCCCCAGGTGGGCACTGGTGGGAAAGATAAGGGACCCCACACCAAGGACACGTGGCTGCCTCTCGCCAGCAATCACTATTGACAAAACAGGGTAATCCTGTAAGCAAACAGGGACTCAAACAAGAATCATAAACTTGGAGGAAACCAAGCGGGGAGCCGGGCGGCGTTGGCAGCGGCGGTGGCTGCCCAGAGTGCCTGGTTAGTGTCTGCACTGGGCAGAGGCGGTGACTCTGCCCACGGCGGCCAGGTCCCAGGCAGTGACACAACGAGTATAAGCCTGGCCGGGTCCGAGGTGCGCTCTCCCTCCACAGAAATGAGCCTCCAGACACACAGAAATGACCTCCAGGTACACAGCTTTCCAGAGGGTGCCCGTCCTGACGGCACCACCGCGTCCAGCAATGACCTGGCCAGTCTTTGAGTGTCCCGTCTGCTTTGACTGTGAGTGACCAGCCATTCTTCAGTGTCACAGTGGTCTTGTCTGTAGCAATCAGGCCCAAAGCTCACGTCGTCTAAACTGCTGAGACCCCTGGGGATCCAGTCACAACTTGGCAATGGAGAAATGGGCCAATCCAGGACTTTTCCCTTGTAAATATGCCTCTTCTAGATGGGAAATACCTCTGCCTCACTCAGGAAGACCTCTGAGTTTTGGCTTTCCACCTGCCCGGTGCCTCCTGTAAGTGGCCAGGTTCTTTGGATGCTGTCCTGCCTCCTCTGAGGCATCAGCACCCGTCCATCACCACGCTGCGGGGAACGCATATACACTGAGTGTCCAGATTATTATGATCTCTGAACACATAATAATCTGGCCACTCAGTGTGTGTGTATATATATATAAATATATTAGAAGCCTGGTGCATGAATTCGTGCATGGATGGGATCTGGCCAGCCTGGCCAGGGAGAGGGGACATGGGTGGTTGGCCGGCCTGCCTGCTGGTCGAACTCCTGGTCAAGGGGATAAATTGCATATTAGCCTTTTATTATATAGGATATACACTGAGTGGCCAGATTATTATGCGTTCAGAGATCATATAATAATCTGGCCACTCAGTGTACTTTTTCTAGCTACAGATGCCAGTCTTCCAGGGGCTGTGGACCGGGTGCTGATGCAGGCCTGCTTCGGCTTTCATGTCATGTCAGTCTTGGAGAAATGGGAGAAGCACGGCAGGCCCCGCAGTTCTTTGCGGCTGTACAGCTGATAGGAACACCCGAGCAAGCGGAACGTTTTGCTTATCGACTTGAGCTAAATGGTCATAGGCGGTGATGGACTTGGGAAGCCACTCCTCAATCTATTCATGAGGGCATTGAAACAACCATTAGGAAGAGTGACTGTCTAGTCTTTGACGCCAGCATTGCACGGCATTTTGCAGAAAATGGCCATGTCGGCATCAGTGTAACTATTTCCCGGTGATGAAAGGGCAATCAAACATGTTCTGGCCTGTGTTTAAAAACATTGCCTTCAATCTCACAGAGAATAGGCGCCATCCTGCCTGGAAACTTGAGACTTTTGGTAGGTGGAGCCAGTCACATGAAGGTAAATAACAGGAAAGGCTGCTAAATGCAGGAAACAGTTGCCTGCTGTAACACTAATATATTTAAAATAAGTCAACAGTAAACCCCAGAAAAAGATATATATGCACAATATCTATTATATAAATACTAGAGGCCCGGTGCACAGGATTCATGCACTGGTGGGGGGCGTGGCCTGCAGGGATCGCCGGCTGTGGGAGCACCGCTCATCCAGGTCAGCCAAGCGGCTGTGGACCCACTGTCTGAGCAGCTGCTCCCTGGTCTAGCATCTTTGTGGAGCCAGAGCACTCGCCTTTCCAGGGGACCCGGTTGGGGCTGGGCCTAGGGACAATAGCACTGAGAGGCAGCGGAGTAGGCCTCAGTCCCACGGGGGCCAAGAACCCGCCTCCAAGCCTCCAGGGTCAGCTCCACGTGCCCAGAGGCAGCACTGCACGGCCTTCAGGCATCCAGAGGAGGCAGCAGGGAGAGAGGAGGAGGTGAAGATGGCAGCCTGGGTTCCTGCCCATGGGCCCAGGGTTTGCAGTGGGAGCAGCCACTCATCCCAGTCAGCCGAGCAGTGCTCCCACTGTGGTAGCACACTGACCACCAGGGGGCAGCTCCTGCATTGAGCATCTGCCCACTGGTGGTCAGTTTGTGTCATAACAACTGGTCAAGCGGTCATTCTGGTCGTTCTGCCATTTGGTCACTGGGCTTTTATTATATAGGATATATACTCACCCAGGATGGGCATCATTTATATTAAGAAAAGAAGCATTGTAAAATAATTCTGAATTTGTGTTTGTTATAGATCACATATACTGTTGAAAGATATTGTGTGTGTGTGTGTGTGTGTGTGTGTTTTGTTTTGTTTTTCGTTTAACTAAAAAGCCAAGTTGAGTGGTCCTAGACCACTGCTTTCTCCCTTTTTGAGTCAATACATAGTACTGCTGTTTGTGTTTATTTTTGTGTGTGTCTATTTGCTAATTTCGTTTTTCCATTAAATAAATCTGAGTTTTCAGGCTTTTCCCACTTTTTTTGGTTCCTTTTAAAAGTTAGTCTCTTTTTGAATGCATAATTAGTTGTGGTAAAGTTTATACATATGTGTTCTATTTTTTTTTCTTTCCATTAATCAGTTCATTAGAAATACTTTAAATTCAGCTATTTTTTTTAACATAAGTGTTTCAGAAAGGAAGGTAACATAGAAAGAATTATCAGAAGCTATTTAAAGCAGTATAAGATGGCGGTTTATTTCTCTTTTCTTTTCTCCAGTTGAGTCATACATTCAAACTTATTCTTTGAAAGGTTAGGATATATTGATTTTTGTTTTAAATACTGACAGAAACTAGGCTCTTTTTAAATATCTTGGACAAACCACATGTTTAAAATTTGTATTTATTGATTTTGCAAAGAAAGGCATCATCTTACACAGTATTTGTAATTAAAAGCAAATCATTTGTGCTCTTGCCAGGTAGCTCTGTTGGTTAGAGCATCATCCTGATGCATCAAGATTTCAGGTTCAATTCCTGGTCAGGTTACATACAGGAATCAACCAATGAGTGCATTAATATGTGGAACAACAAACCTACTTCTCTCTCTCTCTCTCATAAATCAATAAAATATTTAAAGAAACATTTTTAATAAATCAGTGTTTTTAGAAAGGTGGTTTGCAAGGAAATATTTTTGGTCTTTTATAATTCTTATTTAAAAAATATCTAAGAAATTTAAAACTGTTTTGTGTTTGCTTTAGCTCTAAGTTTAATTAAAATCCAAAGTTATTTTCCTATTCAACTCTGTGCTTTATAACAGAAGGCAGTGTGCTGTTTGGACACGTGGTGAGTTTTATTCTGAAGTGCAGCACAGGAATGGGTACAGGCCTGTTTGCACTACATAGTCTTCCCCCTCCCTCTTGCTTACATTTTAACTCTCACAACTCTTAGGAGACTGATTAGTTAAAATGCTGATCACTTTTTTTTTTCTCCTTAAAAAACAAAACAAAAATGAGTTAATATTTCATAGCCTTGTGATTATGAGTCTGGGCTCAGCAGCCAGACTTCCAAGGACCACATGCCAATCCTATCTCTAATCCCCTTAACTAGCTGTGTGACCTCAGGCCCCAGTTTCCTAGTGTGTACAGTGGGGTTAGTTATGGTAGCTACCCCAGAGGATTAAATTGGGTACAGGTAAGTTACCAGAACAGTGCTTTGCACATCATGAGCACCCAACAAATGCCAACTGCTATTATTATGCTGTCAACTAGCACCATAGAGCTAACTGCTGCTCCTTACCCTGAGGCAGCTGGGAGGATTCTGAAATTGCCTTCTGAAGATTTTTTGCAGCCATTGTGGGTTCCCTAACTGTAGAAAGTCAGTTAAATTCTTTGGGCTTTCCCCTTATCGCACACTACCAACAATTCTGGAATCAGAGTTTACTTCTGTACCCATTTTCAGTTTGGACGACTGTGTCGCCTACATAAGCATTGTTTCTTTCATTGGTTATCTGACATGCTGTGTAACCATTTCTGTGGCAAAAGGAAACACAGGTCAACCACAAATGTATATCCAGGTCTATCTGTTCCTGTTAGTGTGCGTGTTTAGAAAAGCAGCTCCTTCCCCTCATTTAACATACAGTTGAGTCTGGCCGGCATGGCTCAATGGTTGAGCATCGACCTATGAACCATAAGGTCTCAGTTGGATTCAGTCAGGGCACATGCCCGGGTTGCGGGCTCGATCCCCAGTATGGGGAGTGCAGGAGGCAGCCAATCAATGATTCTCTCTCACCATTGATGTTCCTATCTCTCTCTCTCACACACACACACACACACACACACACACACACACACACGTATAAACAGTTGATCCTTGAACACAGGTTTGAACTGCACAGGTCCACTTATATGTGGATCTTTTTCAATAAATATGTACAGTACTGTAAATGTATTTTCTCTTATAATTGTAACATTTTGTTTTCTCTAGCTTACTTTATTGTTATTTACATATAACATAAAAATATGTTCATCTGCTATTTGTTATCTGTAAGGCTTCTGGCCAACAGTAGGCTACTAGTAGTTATCCTGTGGGAGTTAGCCCCTAATCCCTGGGTTATTCAAAGGTCAACTGTATTGAATATTTTTGCAGAGGTGTGTAATTTTGTCTTTAAAATACTATTTTTTAAAATGTTCTCAATATATAGACTTTGGAAGTTAGAAAATGGCACACACAGTAGAGACCTGTAACTTGCCCATCCAGAGATGACTGAATATTTTTATTTTTCTAGTCCTTTATACGTATTTACATGTGCTTACACACATTTAGTTTGAAATCATGTGATTTTGGATCATGTAATTACATAACCCACTCACATCCCGACACACATGATCATCTAAGCATATCACTACTTTAACCATCTTGGAAAAACTACATTCTGGGTAAATTTTGTGAGGATTGACTAATTTTAGCCAGTTTCCTGAAGTTGGATATTTGCTTTGTCCATTTTGACCAGGTAAATTTTTTTGTCTATTTATTAATAACCTGTGAACATTTCTGTTTTCTGATATTCTTGAGACTCTATTTTTTTTTTAAGGTCTTGATACTTTTATCATTGCTTTCTGGAGGTTTCAGTGGACATAGTAACCCAGTAATTTTCCATTTGGTTGTAACCTCATATTTTGCTAACTTATGCAAATTAAGATAATAAATTTTGTGTTTGACAGCTAATAAGGTTAACATTTTAATATTTGCTAGCTATTTACATTTCTTCTAAGTTGCCTTCATATTCTTGGCATACAGGGATGATGAGATTTAGAGCCATATTTCGTGGTCCATTGGAGATTTGATTTATGAGGTCTATTTTGTTCTGAAATCATCTTTGTTGTAATCAATATTCTACTGTCTCCTATGAAAAAAAAAGAAAAGAAAACCAACACCATGAAAAAAGCACCAAACACAACAAGCACAATAAGCAAAGAACCTAATACAAGAAGAATTATTATTCTTTGGGAAGACAAATAAAATAAGCAAACTTTTGACAAGAAAAATAACAGACACAAAATAAATAGCATTAGAAATTAGAATGCAGCATGTCTGATATAGACAAGATTTATTTTTTAATTATAATAGAAGATAAAGTAAAATTTTGCTTCAATAAATATAAAAATCTAGATCACATGAAAAATTTCCAAGGGAAAAGACTGACTCAATATCAAGTAAAAAAATCTTAATATATGAAAAACCATCAAAAAAATTTTAAAGGTAAAACAAAAAACAGCCCTAAAAGTATAGAAGGACTAGAATGTTTTTAAAACAAATCTAGCAAATAAAGAACAAATCATTTCTGTGCCACATAAACCATTCTAGGGTATAAAAAAATATTGAAGACTTAGCAGCTAATTTTGACACGAAAGCTGGCAAACATAATATAAATAAAATGTAGACCAATGTCACTTGTAAATATCATAAATACAAATCACAAATAAGATGTTAGCATATAAAATCCATCACTCTAAGCATAAGTGGAGTTTATACAAAGAATGCAAATTTACTACACTAAAGGGGAATTTGAAAAAATATCATTAAACGTGGAGCAAGAAGATTTGCATTATAATCCTAGAAACTGCAGATCACCTAGCCTGTCTGAGCTGTGGTAATGTTAATTTTAAAAATCCCTTTCAACTTTAAAAACAAATGTTGGAAAATAAGATTTTAGAGAAGGAGAAAGACTTCTTTATAATGCTCTCATCAAAGATCATAAAGTTAAATGTTTTAAATATACACATATAAAGATGGAAGTGTCTCCTGAGTCATAAATGCAGGGCCACTCCTAAACAATGTAATGAAACGGCAAGATTTCTGAAGTAGAAGGAGAATAAGAATTAACATTAATTACAACATGCCGATACTCACAAAGTAGTTATAGAAGGTAAGTAACTAGGGTGGACCTGTCAATTAATATGAGCTACTCAAGCACATAATTCTCAGAGTGAACCTACAAAAAGCCAGATGAATCTGAGAACTATTTAGGTCAAACACTGTATTTTCTAGGCACAGAAAGAAATACCTTTTTGCTGACACCTTCAAATTCTCTAATACTTCCAAATTCGTCATCCCTAGTTGACCTCTATGAGATGTTGTTAATGGAGTCTTCTCATGCTACTTTATAAAACATCGTGACATCTGCAAGATAAAATATTATACATCTGATAAAAATAAACTTTATAAAGGATAAAATATATATCTTTAGAGAGAATGCCTCTAAAATAATGTTTTGTTTTTAGGAAGCAGATATAAAACTGTAAATACAGTGTGTAAATACATATTTTTATACAAATAAGATACGTAATATATATAAGCTTTATGTGTTCATCCACTTTCTTCTGCCACCACATTCTCTTCACTCCTGAGAGTATCGATAACATAGGCTGTTAAGTGTGAATATTTTCACTAAAAGTTGAGACATACAAAGGGGAATTACTACAGCACATACAGGAAACTACCTAAACCTAGCTAGAATAAGAGATTTTCCTATTGGGTATTGTCTATTGTAAACCTACAAAAATTAAAGCATTGTAGTACTGCATCCAAATAGATGGATGGAATAAATATTGTATCTAAAAATTAAATCCAATTTAATTTTAAATCCAATATAAGAATTTAGTATGATTAGGAAAGCACTCCAAAACAACAGGGAAAGAACAGATTCTTTCATAGTCAGCAAGACAACTGGAGAACTACTAAGTTACGTTAGATTTCCCACCCATGTTGCATTCCCAAATAAATTTAGGATGGTTTAAAGATTTATATAGAGAAAATTAAAGCATTCAATAATAAACATTAATAAAATCTTGGAGTAGGGAAAGGAATTTCTGAAACATAAAAGAATATCTGGAAACCTTAGAAAGGAACTAGCAAGTAAGTACACTTGCAAAAAGCAGTTCAAAGGAAATAATAAGACCAGAAAACAAAGGTGTACTTAAAATGGTGCTTATCATAGTGTTTATAAATCTAAATATTTGAACTAATTCAAACATCCATCAGGGTGACATCGATCAATAAAATTATATAGGTTTCACATGTACAATTCTATAATAATCATCTGTCTATTGTAGTGTGTGTTCACCACTAAGTCTAATCTCCTTCCATCACCATTTGTCCCCCCTTTATCCTCTCCTACCTCCCCCCACCCCCTTTCCCTCTGATAATCACCATACTGTGGTCTGTATCTATGAGTTTTTTGGGGTTGTTTTTTCCTTAATCCTGTTAACGAAAAAAAAACCATTGAAACCTGTAAAGAATTTTAGTGAGTTTATTTGAGCCAAAATGTCGACATATGCCGGGAAGCAGAACCTCAATGAATTGAGATAATGCTCCGAAGAAATGGTGTGTTACATCTGTATTTATACATTGCCATCAAAGGAGGGACATAGGTGGGCTACATGAAATTCATTGGTGACAGATTAAGGAGGTGGGATAAAGTCAAACGGTGGGAAACCCCTGGGATTGGATAAAAAGCAAAATGATGGACACATACTTAGATGGGTACAGGAACAATTAACATGATAATGAAGGAATTTGAAGTATCTGTCCTGGCGCTCACCACATTTGGTTGTGCCCCAGGGGCTCCAGCAAAAGAAGGAAGTTACAAGTTACCCAGACATCTCACAGATATGTTATCTTAGAGGCAAAAAGGCAAATGGGCTCAGTAAGGAAAATCTAAGTTGACCTTTGTCAGGGAAGATATCGGCCTAGGACATGACTGCCCACTATAACCTGTTTGTAGTTAAATATTTAATTTTCAAACCATCCTTTGTGGTTATTTCAGGTCTCTGAGTTTACAAGACTGCCACGCAGGCCTCCCCTGAGCTTGTCAGGTTAGCATGTGGCTCCTTCCGTTCACAATCCCTTCACCTTTTTCACCCACCTCCAACACCCCTCCCCTCTGATAGCTGTCAGTCTGTTCTCTATATCTCTGAGTTTGTTTCTATTTTGTTTGTTAATTCATTTTGTTCATTAGATTCCACATACAAACAAAACCATATGATATTTGTCTTTCTCTGACTGGCTTATTTCACTCGTATGATACTCTCCAGGCCCATCCATACTGTGGCAAAGGGTAAGATTTCCTTCTTTTATATGGCTGAGCAGTATTCCCAGCTTTTAATCCACTCATCTACTGTGCACTTCAGCTGCTTCCAAATCTTGGCTGTTCTCAGTAGTGCTGCAATGAACATAGGGTGCATATATTCTTTCCAATTAGTGCTTCAGGTTTCTTCGGATATATTCCCAGAAGTGGAATCGCTGGGTCATAAGGCAGTTCCATTTTTTATATTTTGAGGAAACTCCATACTGTTTTCCATAGTGGCTGCACCAGTCTGCATTCCCACCAATGGTTCACGAGGGGTCCCTTTTCTCCACATCCTCGCCAGTGCTTGTTGTTTGTTGATTGTTTCCGGCATTTTATAGTCTTTACTATTTAAAGAAGAAGTAACAGAAATTAAAATGGTAAACATAATTCCTCCCCCCAAGACAACTTCTTTAAGAATTCCATATATATATATACCCTTTCACAATTTATGTCTCTAATTTTTTTATAAAAATGGCATCATTACAGAAAAATTTTCCTCAGATTAGCAAGATTCTTCTTCCTAAAATTCCTCATCAGAAAAATTTAGAACATTTGTTTCTTTTCAAAATCCTTCTTGCTTCTTTCCCATATTATACCAAGCACTTGTTTTTTTAATTTCATTTGACCCCATTCATAAGTCCTCGATTTGTCAGATGCTTTCACTAAGAGGAGGCAATAATTCATGGTGACTCAGCTGGTCTGCCTGGGCCTGCCTGTCAGTCTGACGCAGGCCTCTCACCCTTTGGGCTTTCTCATTACTGGGCTTAAGTGGTCCTAATTACGTATTAATGAGGTACACACAGAAATTCAGATACTATCTTTAAAGCAGTATCTTGAGATCTGCAGAAAGAGAACTTGGCTGGCGACCAAGTTCAGGGTCTTCTCGAGTTCCGTTTCCCACAATCTTTGTCACAGGGACCTCTGGATCTCAGTTTCTTGGTTAATGACTCATTGGGTGGACATCAGGAATTTTTAAATTGTGCTCTGAAAAGTGCTAAGACCCTGAGAATGTGCCCAAAGATTTTCAACAGAAGGGTAGAAAAAGAATTACTGAATAAATAATTAATTAATAGAAAATCACAGTTCGTCAAATAACTTATCTTGGAAATTACTGCAAATGATGAGAAAGTAAAATTAGCTCCTGGCTTATAGGGAAAACTAAATTTATTTTTTTGGTAAGGAATGAAACGTAGGTACTCTCGAGCCTAGTCTCTAAATTGTTATCTTTAAAGTTTAAAATGCATCCTTTTGTTTCACTTTATCTCTATTACCTGCTTCCCACACTCCCCCCACCCACTCCAGTCTCTTTCAAAGTAAACTCTTGTTCAGTTTCTAAGCTCAATACAAATAATGAAATAGAAAAAGCATTGGTTCAACCAGTCAGAGAATTTGAATCTGAGTCTCAGTCTGCCACTAATTTTTGACCTTGAGCTAGTCACATACTTCCCTGGAACTGTTCTTTCATTCAATAATTTATTAATCCATTTTGAGCACTTACAGTAAGCACACCTGCTACTAAACGGAACACTACAATTAATATGTCCCAGCCCACTTTCCAGGAACTTACCCTGTGATAAGGGGAAGGCAGAAAGACAAATAACCACAGATATGTATACCATAGTAAGTCACTGGGAATGAAAGGAAAAAGACAGCCTTGAGGGAATATGACCACAGGATTGCCAAATCCCTTTCAAACCCCCAAAGTCTGCAGCTCTATGGAAAGTAGCTTGTTTTTCTCAGGATCCTAAATACTGTAAAAGTCTTCTCCTGAAATCACTGAAGAGAAGGGGATCAACTTACAAATATGTAATGTGGGTTGACTAGCACCTTCTCCAATATCCCTCCCAAGCTGGTCTGAAACTAATCACAGCCGAGGCAGGATCTTATCAGCAGTGTGTGTCCGGCACAGGGGAGGGACTCAAAAATATTTGTTGGGTTAACTCATTAATGCCTGGCAGGCAGACTAGGCCAAAGCAGAAGGAACCTTCTAGCTTTTTTCTACTGGTATGGATTTGGCAAAAGCTAAGTCTTAGAAAATATGACTCTCAGAACAAGAGTGGAACGTGAAAGGCACTCCTTGGGACCTGAACCTGTGCAGATGCTCATTCTGTTATGTTTCCAAAGCTGATTTTCCAGCAAATGAAAATGATGATGATGACGATGACGATGATGATGATGATGATGATGACAACGACACTTGGAGCTTGTCATCATCATCATCAAGCTTGGAGATATTACCAGTCTTCATAGACTTAGAGATGAATCTTTTGGCCCATGACAAAGAAAGAATTTCCCAAACATGAATATGTCTTTACATTAAGACTCTAACTCAACCAGAGATGTACTTCTTTCAGCAAATCATTTACAGATGTCTGTGAGTTTCAGTGTGTCCAGGAAGGAGCGATGACGGACTTGTCTGTGGTATGCATCAACCTAGTTTGGCGCGTCCAGTGACATTCTGGGCTTCCAGGTGTGGCATCGAGGCAGGAAAGTGTTCTGCAAAGGCTGCAGACACTGCAGCTGCCTGCCCAGCAGATCCGAAGCACAGCTGTTTGGCTCAGAGAGCGGCAGATAGGAAGAGCGCCACAGCCTGCCACGGAAGTCAGCTGGGATATCTGCTACTCCTGCAAATTGGTCTATGTTAGATACGTAATTCAAGGGCTAAAATTAAAACCAAAAATGAATGCACAATTTCTGGAACAGTCTTCAAACATTCCGGTGCTTTCTTTTAAGACAGCCAGCTGTCGTCTTCTCAGGCGCAAAAGGAGTTTCCTCTAAGCAGAAAAGTCTGAAGCGAGTTCTTCAAAGATCCTTGAGGGAAACTTATTCTGATAGCAGAAAAGGAAGGTTCAAGATGCCTCGGAGCTGACATGGATGAAAAAAACACTGTAGGCTGTCAGGGGAGAGGAGGTCATCTTAAATGGTACATGAGAATACAGTAATCGAGTTAGAAGTCTAGATGGAAACTAAAGAGCAGGAGTACTATTAAAGACATAACCTTGTAAAGCAAGGACCCAAGAACACGAATACCTATATAGAATACATTATATGTGTGTGCATAGATAGCAATGCAGGAGTGAGCTTAACAACCAGAACAGATGGTAGCTATGCACAACCATGTGGCCTTACCGATGCCATGTCTGATCTCTCATCCTTGTTATCTGAGGAAGCTTGAACTGCATAAACCCTGGGGTTCGTGCAGTCCTGTGTTCGGTTCCCCAAATTTCTCATGCTTTCTCCTGCCTCTGTGCTTTTGCACAGACTATTCCCTCCACCAGGGAAATCCTTGGCCAACACCTGTAACTTCCTGCAAGAAGACCTCTTGACCCTTCAAAACTGAATTAGGTACATTTCTGAAGGTCTTCCCTAGGACGCCATATTTACTCTTATATTCAGAATTTGGGGTGGGGGTGGAGGGGGGAGGTGAAGAGGAAAGACATTACCAAAGAAGCAAAAGTGTTCATCTCAATTTACTTCCAAACGAGGAAGAACTGGTGAGCAATTTTCTAAATCCCCACCTCCAAATTCTGAATCAAAATAATTTTATCACAGTTGGTAGCATTCTCTAGGGAGCCACTAAAAGCTATTAGAGGCTTCTGTTCATGTTTCTAGAGCCCCAAACAGAGCAGGGGGGAAAAATCGTAATCTGATGATTTTAGGTACAATAATGAAGACACACTGTTCTGCAAGTCTGGGCCACAGCCTAGTAATAAGAGAAATATTTTTGTTCAAATTAGGTTTGGCCATGTTGTCACTGAGAACATAATTACTGTATGTCCTTGGGAGGTGCAATGAGTTAATAAGGTGCCAGCAGACCCAGAGCCCTCCCAGGTGGCGAGCCTGAACCAGAATTGGAGGAACCTTGTGGACCCTCCCCTGCTCCCCAGGCCCACCGCCCTCCCACACCTATTGTTGACACTGCAGGATTCAGGAAAGAACCAGAACTGAACATCCCCTTCTGTGGAAAGAAGCAGAGTTTACCCAGGGGCCACGTCACGAAGCAGTGTGAACTGAAGGTGGAACCAGGTCAGGGATTGGGGAACGCCCATAAGGACCGGGTCAGTTAAGGTCCCAGTAGGAAACAAATGGCATACTCATAACAGGGAAATTCAAGGAGAGTTGAATAAAGGATCTGTTTGCAAAGGTGTGGGCAGGATGTAGAGAAACCACAGAGATTAGTGCTGGCGATAGTACAGCAGGTGTCGCCGCCCCTAAGCAACAGGAGAGAATGGTTACCAGCACCTGAGACGAGAGTGCTGGGTGGAGAGAGCCATTTGACAGGAGGTTGGCACCTGTGGTGGGGAGACTAGGCCAGTGATCGGGGACAAGGCAGGAGGGAGTTGACCTCTCTCCCCTTCCTCCCACCAATTCCCTACTGAGGTCAAAGGGTAAGAGAGCCAGGGGTCAATCTCTGGGTGCACAAAGCAGAGTGGAGGGACGTGGAGAAGGCCTGGAGGACAAGCACAAGAGTCCAACACATGGATGCTCACGTTGTGAAAGCTGCATCATATGGTCATTTCCCTCGCATGTACAAAGAAAATTCCAAACCACGTAAACTTGAACCTTGGCAGTGGTTAAAAGCCTGGGTAAGACTACCCAGGCTAATGACTTAGCTCTACCTGTGGCAAGTGGCTTCATCTCACTCAAACTTGGTTACTCACCTATAAAACAGGCACAGTAATAGTCCATATTCAGAGTTGTTGAGATTCAGTAAGGCAGCCAGGATAGTTAATGATGAACTGCAAGTGCTCAATAAATGTCAATATTTATTTTCCAGTTATTGCTATTACCGTGTTTTGACAAATATTACATGTGCCATGTCATCTGATGTTTTCCGATTGAAGAAACTAAAGGGCCAAGGGGGAAAGAGGAAAGTAGAGGCATCTTCTCCATCCCATTCTCTCTGGCACCAAGAAGGAAAGAGGAGTCAGTCACTGAGTGTGCTAACAGAGAGGGCATCATGTCAGACAAGAAACCTAGAATGTCAGAGACCCCAGAGAGGAGGTTTGCAAAGGAGGTGGTGAGATCAAACGTCCTAATTAACTCACATAGGTTAAAACATCCACCCACAGGAAAGGGTTGGGAGGCTCACACATTCCTGTTATGCTTAAAGGAGAAAATATATTGGAAAAATGGAATTGCCTCTGTGTAGAACAATCTCTGTATTACATAGAGAAATGAAATCTCTTCAGCAGTTCAGTGGTGGTCTTAGCATGTGTCTGAGAGCACAAAGACAGGATAACTCTGGCAACAAAAAAATTCCTGGTCTGCAAAAGTTTCTTTTATGTAACTGTCTGGCCACAACTTAAATGCGTTGGCAGAAATGGATGCCGTTCAAGTATTCCCTATAGTTCGGAAGCATGGGAGTTTCTCCTCTGTACCCTACCATAGGTATAATCCTTTATAGTAAAACTACCTGTTTTGACAACCTGACGTAGCTAAGTTAAAAACGGAGAATTAGTATTGGCAAGTTAATAGGATTCTATGGATCTATAAGTCACCAAGTTCAGCGTCAGAAGAAGACAGATGCAGAGAAAGCAGAAAGCAATTTCTGCCAGGGGAAAAGGAATGAATTGGATCAAACAAAAGACGAACACCAAAGACATGCCTAACACAATCCCTGGGCTTAACATCTAGTCTTTGATGAACTTACCTGTTTTGATTTAAGAAATTTAAATATTGGTAGGTTGTGGACTTCTCTTTTTTGGATGGCTGGTTTTAGAGTTTTGTTCTGTTAAATAACAGCTTTCTTGAAATATAATTCATATACTATATACTTTACCCATTTAAAGTGTGCAGTTTAGGTGTTTTTTTAGTATATTTATACTTATTTGCAACCATCAGCACAGTCAATTTTAGAACATTTTCATCACCTCACAAAGAAACCCTGTACCCTTTAGATCTCATTCCTTTGTCCCCTATCTTCTGCCTTCTCCAGCCTAAACAGCCACTAACCTAGTTTCTGTCTATATGAATTTACTTATTCAGGCCATTTTATATAAGTGGAATGATATAATATGAGATTTATTGTGACTGTCTTCTTTCACTTAGCATAATGTTTTCAAGGTTTATCTACGTTGTCACATATATCAGAGCTTCATTCTTTTTTCTGTGGCAGAATAATAACTTGTCGAAAAGATATACCACATTTTGTTTATCCATTCATCAGCTGATGGACATTTGGGGTTGTTTCCACAATATGGCTGAGATGAATAATACTGCTGTAAACTTTCTTGTACGGATTTTTGGATGGACATATGTTTTCATTTTGGGGGGATAAATACCTAGAGTGGGATTCCTGGGTCATTTGGTAAATCTATGCCTAACAGATTGATTGTGAAACTGACTGCACCATTTATCTTTCCATGACTCCTTCATTTTTTTTCTACCATCATTATAACTATGATAATCAAGTTAATATCTAAGTGAAAGTACAAAATACTGGATTGGTCTCTATGCCAGTCACATCCACAAATAATTCTTCTCACTTCCCCACCCATTCCCAAATATATATTGACCATCTGTGTAACAAGTCACAGTGAATCTTATGAGGCTTCAAATAAGAACTATGTCGACCTTTCTATTATCTCTATGAGATTAATTCATCTTATTTATCTCATTCTCAAAAAAATCAAGTGAGATAGGCAGGATGGGTGTGACTATCTCCATTAAACTTATCAAGGAACAGCACACAGGAAAGTGAATAACTTGCCCTAAGGCACGGCTAAGTGGTGATGCCAGAGATAGTAACACACATCTCAATCTCTTTCCTTCTGTAGCAATGATAAGATATTAGCATAAACAATAGCAATGCTATGAGTCAAATGAGTGACAAAAGCCAAAATGTAATGAGTGTTGTAAGCAGTGAGAGCAGATGTACTGAGATAAGGGTGTAGTGGGGACAGAGGAGGAAGATATGAGGAAGAGTTCCTGGAGAAGAAGAGAAGGTAGCACTGGAGGTGGGTTTTATGGGACACGTAAGAATGTGAGAGTTTGACAAGTTGAGTTGAGAGAAGACACTGCTTGCCTACAAGCAGTAGGACCACCAACTTAGAAAACACAAGCAAAACCAGGGAACAATGAGTGTTCCCCTTTGAGTGGAAAAATATTCCCTTATGGTTAGCTGAATAGTAATAGGTTATGGGTTTCAATACAGAAGTCAGAATCTGGTCTTTATTCAGTTAGTAATAGAGAAAAATTGACAGAAATTTTATTAAAAGATTTTTACAACAATGTGGTACTCTAATAATTCTGTTGTGACAATACCGTATGAAAACAAAAGTAAGATAGATAATGGGACTAGAAACACTAGTTAAAAGACTGTCACAATAGCCCAAATGTAATATAACAAATGTCTAAATCAAAAATTCTCAACCAGAGGAGATTTTGCTCCCTAGGAGACATTTGCAATATCTGGAGACATTTTTGGTTGTCACACAGTGTGGGTGCTCCTGGCCTCCATTGGATAGAGACCAGGCATGCAATTAATATCCTAGAATGCAGAGAACACCATACAACAAAGAATTATCCAACTCATACCGTCTGTGCCATGGTTGAGGAAATCTTGTCTAAATTCAGGTCGTGGCAATGAAAATAAAAGCAAAGGACAGATAATAGAATTATTGTCAAGGAATAAACTATAGGATTTAGTGATTGATTGGATCTGGAGGCAAGAGATAGAGAGCAGGTGGTTTTTAACTTGAATGGTTGACAATTATAATAACAAAACCAAAAAATGTTAAAGAAATTGGTATTAGCAAAAGGAAAGAGTATAGTGAATACATGTTTTAATCTTTTCAGTATTCCTTTCTTTGGAAAGAACCTCCTTCTCAAACTGTAATGAAGTCTGGATGGGGAAGATCACACCCTCAGCCCCACTCCAAGTGGCATTTTCCTGACCTACTTCTGGACAATCAGAATCCACTCTAGATTTAGTTCTAGTGAATGGTTCTCTAGGTCGGCATGTGATCTAAGCAGAGCTCTCAGAGTTCTTCCTGGAGTTCTACATGTCACACATGAAGCCTATCTGAAAATTAAATTAAAAAGAGGGAAGCAAAACATGGGGGCGGTGTGGGGGCGAGAGAGAGAGAGAAAGAGAGAGGGAGAGAGAGAGAGAGGGAGGGAGGGAGAGGAGAGAGAGAGAGAGAGATTTTTAAGTGATCTCATTTAAGCTCCTGGATCCAGCTATACCTGAAATACAAGATTTAGACTTTCCAATTACTAGTATATTAAGTCAATTCGTTTT
The DNA here is from genome assembly GCF_027574615.1 of Eptesicus fuscus. NCBI lineage: Eukaryota > Metazoa > Chordata > Mammalia > Chiroptera > Vespertilionidae > Eptesicus > Eptesicus fuscus. The sequence continues at coordinate 36,578,797 of NC_072478.1, read as the reverse complement.
CTTCTTTCTTTAAGCTAGTTTGAGTTGGATTTCTATTACTTTCAAATGAAAAATATCTGCTAGTAAGAATGAGACTAGTTTTGGATATGTTAACAGGTGGAAAATTCATTAAATAGATATAAGTGGGGGAGCAGCTAGAATTTAGAGGACTAGGTTGTTAGGAGACATATTTCATAATTTATATTTTATTTTTTAAAATATATTTTATTGATTTTTTACAGAGATGAAGGGAGAGGGATAGAGAGTCAGAAACATTGATGAGAGAGAAACATCGATCAGCTGCCTCCTGCACACCCCCTACTGGGGATGTGCCTGCAACCAAGGTACATGCCCTTGACCAGAATCTAACCTGAGACCTTTCAGTCCACAGGCCGAAGCTCTATCCACTGAGCCAAACCGGTTAGGGCCATAAATTATATTTTAAAGATTACGGTTAGATACCACAATAGTTACAATCTTTTTGAAGCAGGCCAAAGATATAAAAGAGACTTGGTATTTCTTCTTTAATCCTACCTAATAAAAGAGAAACATGCAAATTGACCGTACCTTCGATACGCCCACAGCCAATCAGAGCGAACAAGATGGCAGTTAATTTGCATATGTGGGCGCTGAGTGGCCTGGGTCCCAGAAACATCCTCCAGACCCAGGCCGCTCCTAGCCTATAGGCCCGCGCTTAGGCCCTGAGCGGCAGGGGTCCCAGAACGCCCCCTGGCTACTCGAAGCCTATCGGTGCAGGCGCCAAGCCTCCTGGTGGGTGGGAACATCCCCGCATCACTATAGCGACTCGGGGATGTTCCCGCCCCACCCCCAGCGGCTTGCAAAGGCTCACGCATGAAGCAGCGGTTTGGGGCCATGCCCCCAGCCAGGCACCCATGACCGGGGGCTGGCTGCTGGCCTCTGGGGTGTGCCAAGACCCTAGTGGCCACCGCTGCATGCTGCCCAGGGTCCCTGCATGCCCCCAGCCTGGGGCCCATGGTGAGGCTGGCTGCTGGCCTCGGGGCATTTGGAGACGGGGATGTTCCCACCCTGCCCCAGAGGCTTTCCAAGCTCCAGCACCAAGTGGCAGTTCGTGTCCACTCCCCCAGCCCAGCTCCCTCCTCAGGGGGATGGCTGCTGGCCTCTGGGGTGTGTGGAGACCCCAGCAGCCACCACCGGGTGGCAGGGACACGCCCCTAGCCCAGTGGACACAACCCAGGGGCTGCATGAGCTGCAGAGGATACACCTTTTTAAAAATATTTTTTATTGATTTTTTTTACAGAGAAGAGGGGAGAGGGATAGACAGTCGGAAATATCAATGAGAGAGAAACATCCATTAGCTGTCTCCTGCACACTCCCCACTGGGGATATGCCTCCAACCAAGGTACATGCCCTTAACAGGAATCAAACCTGGGACCCTTCAGTCTGCAGGCCCACGGTCTATCCACTGAGCCAAACCAGTTTGAGAGCAAATACCTTTTCTAACTGCTCATTGGCTAAACTCCCTGTAGGCAGCCATTTGCAGTGTTCTTGGTAATTTGAGTTATAAGAATCCAAGAAGGTGATCTAGGGTTTTTCCACCTCACTCCTGGAGGAAAAAATGAAGGTCCCTTGAGGGGTCCCAGATTGGAGAGACTGCAGGCTGGGCTGAGGGACAACAACCCCCCCACTCCCCTCCCCACCCCCATGCACGAATTTCATGCACCGAGCCTCTAGTTTATAATAAAATAAAAGGAATTATAAATTATTATTTAAGAAGTTTAAATTACAAGTTGTGATCAGTCAGAAATAATAGTTTTAGTAAAGATATTGGAAACAAGTTACTTGTGAATTATTTTGAACTATTTGTAGTTTCACCACATATAGAACAGCTTTGAATTTATTCAATTCTGGCCCATCATTGTGTTATTCTTCGCTCTTAGATCTCTTTCATCTGCTTCCCCTGCTCTGTTTTGTACAACAGAGGGTTGATTTCTGCAAAACACACTGGCCTGGCTTCTCTGCCAATTGGCTTCTGGTTAATTTGGCCAATAAGAGTCATTGGCAGGAGTTTGGAGTGTAGGAGATAGGAAGAAGCCAGAGCATGCCTCTCCTTCTCTCCTGGCTTTGGCCAGTGTTTCTGGTGGCCGTGTCTCCTCCATGGTCCTGGTTTCCCCAGGGCAGCCCTACCCTTGGCAGCCTCATTTCCTGCTGAGCAGACCCAGCTCCTAAACTCTAGTGAAACCACCTCCTCTTTTTGTCCCTTCAGCCCTGGAGGTGTTGACAACTTCTTCCTATTGCTAATATCCAACATCACTATTTACTGTTTGCCTTTTTTGCTCTCCCAACACCTTTGTTCCCTGTGTTAAATCATTTCTACTACACCACCAACTTTGGGTTTTCTGACTATAGTCTGACTGATTCGTTTGCTTCGAATCTTAGTCAGTTCAGGCTGCATAAGAAAAATATCATAGACTGGGTGGCTTAAACAACAAATAGTTATTTCTCATACTTCTGGAGGCTGGGAGTCTGAGATCAGCGTGCCAGCGAGGTCAGGCCCCTGGTGAGAGCCCTCTTTGTGGTTGATGGACCTTCTTGCTGTATCCTCACATGGTGGAGAGAGACATCACCTCTCTTGCATTTTTTTATAAGGGCACTAATCACATTTATGAGGGCTCCACCCTCATAACCTAGTTACCTCCCACCTCTGCATACTATCACACTGGGGATTAGGGCTTCCATGTGTGCATTGGGGGTGGCGGGGCACACGCGTTCAGTCCATAGCATTTAGTCTCCAATTCAAATCACCAGAGGAACAAAACAAGCCCATTTACAATTTCTGACCCTTCAATTAAATAAAAAGATGTATAAATGATTGTGTTGCTGGTGGTGGATATAAAAATATAAAATGTAGTTCGTAAGAAGCATGGAATGTAAAGTCATATAAAAATAAAATTAAAAATGTAAAACGGTATGGATCTAAGTTCTGAAGGTCAGAGGAGGGAGAGACTGATGTGAGCCGAACTCTACAGGAAGCAGAATTCCAGACGGCATTATGTGGAGAAAAGGGCAGCGCCTAAGCAAAGAAAGAGGCATAAGCCCAGGAAGGTCTGACTGAAGTGGAGGCATGTATGAGTAAATCAGTTCAAATAAGTAAGAAAAGGTCACAGTGCAGGGCCTTCCATCGCAGGCAGAGAACCGTGAAGTCTGTGCGATCAATCGCAGAGGAACTGAATGGAGAGACTGTGTCCTTGAGGAGATAAAGCCTATACCCCCTTTTTCATCTGGTTAATGAAACACAGAACAAAGGGCCCGAAGCTGCCTTTCATTCCCACTTCCTGACCCATTTTATAATCTTAAAATCTTCCCAGAGTTTAGGTCTTGGTTGCCTAATTGTAGAGGAGTTAATAAATAAGTTTCATCGAAAAATAAAGATTTTTGTTGTTTTTCAGATAACTAAGGACTTTTTAGATATTTACTATAGACACCTAATCTTTTGCTAAGCTAACATTATGAGGTCCGTTTTATTTTTCCAATGACCCATGCGTGAGACTGTTGCGTGAGAATAACCAGAAAGAAGGGTGTTTTCCCAGCACCTAGTTCTGAAACATGCTAAACTGAGTGGTAACTCTGACCTTCATAAACCAGACGGGCAGAAACAAACCAATACTTGAACATAGTCTATTTATTGCTTTTTAGAAGTGAAAGCACCTAGTATACAGCACCCAAAAAAGGGTGTGTTGTTCAAAATTTGATGTGGTTTTTGAGAATGAAGATGGAAAGAAACACTAATGCGAAGATTAAAAACTTATTTTAGAATTTATAAGTGCGTTAGCTTGACAGGTGGCTGATGAAATAAAACCCTACATCCCGTTTTAGATGAAGGTGAGTTTGTTTTGTCATGTGTCTGACGATCCACATTAGAACAGCTAGTAATCATCTGCTGTTCCCTTCATCTTCATTGTGGGAAGAACCTGCTGAAGTGCTGTCTTAGCTCTCATCCCAGCCAGGAATGAATTGCAGACAGAACAAACAAAAGACTTAATTGTAGCCTTTAACTGAGAGCAGGCATAGTACACATGGAACGGAAATCACATCCAAGACAAATTGTTTAAAAGGCAGGGAGGAGAGAATAAAAGAAGTGAACTGAAATTTCAGTGTTGGGAAGAAGAGATTAAATTTAGCTTCTACCCTTCTATAAATTGCTGTTGGTAAAAATTCGTTTGGCATTTTGAAAGGGGTCTTCGAAAGGATTTTCAACAGATTTTGAGTCTGTTTTGTTAACTTGCTCCCAAATAGTATTTCAGTGCTGATAATACACAGGATTACAGTAGCTAAGGTCACTATAACTTTATTAACTAAGGACCTATATGATTTTTCGCATAGTTTACAAAAATGTGTGACTTCTTTGATGGCTTGGGTTGGGCTCAGAGTGCGTTTAATAGAAAACACACAAAAATAAACCTGGTAACAGAAGGCGAGTGGAAACTTGGCAGAGTTGCATAATCATGTCATTTGGTAAAATGAGCAGGCGGGACGAGGAAACATGAATTGAAAGGGCGTTTCCAGTTCTGGACAAGACGTGGCCAGGCAAGTCCGCTGAGTTGTGGCCCTTCTACAATGATGACACGGAGCAGTCTCCGGAGTTCAACAAGCTTCTCAGCTAACCCTTAATTGTTAAAGCACTATAACAGCTACCCATGTGTCATCCCTGCTCTAGTTGCTGTAGGCTTCTTTCAGCACCTGTTTTGCATTTGCTGTTAGTATAAAGAGACTTCACACAAATGTAAAATGAGACTATTACTGCTGCTAACTGCATGTATACATTGGTTACAAAACATTTAAAACACACACACACACACACACACACACACCCCAGAATGGGAATCATCAGATCAGCTCTTTGAGCTCTGAAGGTCAATAATTGTAAAAACAATACAACAAAGAAACGCATGCAGTCCATCCTCCAGTGATTTCATGAAAACCTTGAAAAGAGAAGAAAGCAACCTTTTTCACACGGGCAGTTTGCTGCTAAGGTACAGTATGTACCACTGCACCCGCCAGGCCAAACTTGCTTCTCGCTCAGCCTCCTGACCCACGAAAAGACTGGAACTTAGAGGCTGAGAAGTCCTGGAAAATGGGGCCACAGAAGCCGAAGCAAGCGCGCTTTCCTGCTCCTGTCTCCCCATCTCATCCCACCCCTTTGTACCTGGGGACAACTTGTAAAAAGAAAGCCCTGATAATCACATGTTCACATTCCTGTGCTTTCTCTATGAATGACAGTGGTCCTTAACTAGACAGGTTTAAACTGAACTTCTTCAGAGAATTTTTTAAAATGTATTTTTTAGTGATTTCAGAGAGGAAGGGAGAGGGAGAGAGAGATAGAAACATCAATGCTAAGAGAGAATCACTGATTGGCTGTCTCCTGCAAGCTCCCCACCAGGGATCTAGCCCAAAACCCAGGCATGTGCCCTGATGGGGAATCGAACCGTGACCTCCTGGTTCATAGGTCAAAACTCAGAACACTGAGCCACGCCGGTCAGGCTTCTCCAGAGAATTTACAGAAAAAGTTTGATCTCTACTGATTGAAGGGAAGGTCTGTTTGCCCGGAGTAACTCATTCCCTTCAGAGTATTAAAAATGTATGTATCGGGAAATAGCTGTGTGATCAACACACATTTAACTTATTGTTTTCCTCTCTTGTCTGTCTCTGGAGGGGGAAAAAAAAATTCCTTCACTCGGACCACTGGGTCAGTGTGGAACCACAGACCTGTGGGGCTTGTGACAGTGGTTCTGTGAGAATGACTGCTATGCTTCAGCCAGACTGCCCTGTGGGACCTGCAGAGTTCCATCAATCCCCCACTGGTTATCACCCCGCGCTGTCCCAGAGTGGGTGGATAACTGATCATCCACAGAGGGAAGGTTTATCAAAACTGCCCAGCAGCTGGCTGGCCTCCTCAGCCCTGGAGCTGAAGCCATCTTGTTTTAGAGCTGATGTTTGAATTCCTTATTTAACATAAAAGCACAGTGGATCAATGGGAGTTTTGAAAATCTGTACGCAGAAAGAGTTACCAACTCTAGTTCATTTTCTCATCCCTGGAGGAGAGTTTAGAAAGTATACTTTCCGACATGAACCATCTAGAAAAGAAGTTAAAATAAATTGCTTATCATAAAAGGTTTACATTAAAGAAAAACATAAAGACCTATAGTGGCTATTCAGGATCTGATTTTTTTATAGGGGTGGCAAAAAGTAATATGGAATGATGTCAGTAACTGAAATTGTCAGTAACTGAAATTGTAGATACAAAGGGACAACGTATCTGATATCTGAAAGTAAATAAATGTGGTCCTTAAAAAAAAAAAAAAAATTTTAACATTTTCATACAAAAAGAACCACAACACTATGCTAAGAGGTCTCAAAGATTTCTTCCTATTCTTACTGTAGTGGAAAAAAGTGATGTATTACAGAAAGATAAGTCAACTCACAGGACACCAAGAGAATAAGAGGACTGCTAAAGATTGCACAGCAAGACCATTCTTGACTTTCAGACTCCAAATACACCACTCTAACCACATTACTGCACAGTTGTTTTAGAGGTCATTTTTACATGAGAATGCTTTCTTTCATTGACAAAGGGAAAAATAAAACAATGTCCCACTAAATATATAGGAGTAGGTTTAGGTCTTAGAGAAAATAACCACTCATTATTTGTTACAGTCGACTTAATGCCCGATGATCTTGTTTTCTTAATGCTATAATACAAGCCCCTAAAATGTATATCTTTGCACCATCTTAGAACCAGTTGAAAGTCAGCAGATGGTTCCTTTCACAACAGTCTTGATCAGCATTTTTTCTGATCTCTCACTCTGTGATGGATGAGGTATAATTTTTAACACAAAAGTCCTGTGGCTGCCTGTGAGGATAGAAGAAAGAAACAGGTGTTGGGTGACATACAGACAGAAGATCAAGTTAGACTTGAAATACCATTTCCATTTTTCCTTTACTTGGATCCCAAGGAAGGGACTTACTCCCTACAGAGAGGAGATTTTGAAGATGAAAATGCAAAGTTGGGGATTTCAGACTACAACTGTCTCTCTATCATAAAAAAAAAAAAAGCATGTGTTTTATGGCTTTTGGAGAAGATTAAGGGGGAGATGGGTCTTTGAGAAAGGTCTGGTAAGGATATGAATTGTTACGATAGAATAGTGCAAGTATAGCAATTTCTTTTATCCTCTGGAACAGCATAGAAAGAGATATATAATTGTATCTGTGGATTTAAAAGGCACTCTGAAGATTTATGACTTAAAATATGAGCCTAGCAATGTCTACTTTTCTGCAGCTACTGCAGGGTTTGATTTGCAAATGCATTTGATTTGGAGAAATGGCACTTTGCAATTTATCCACTGGCATAATAGATGATCCAACATTCATTTAGTCCTGTTCCCCATACTGCTAACAAAATGGATTATGATTTGGTGAAATTACCTGGTATTGGGAGCAGGGAGCCAAGGAGATTAGAGGTGAGCAAAGGTTATATTACAGAACGATGTCTTTTAGGAAGTAATCTTGCCTGAGGGTGATATGAAATAAGCATCTTGTGAAGAAAGTTACAGAATATCTCATATTTGTTTTTGTTTTTTCAGCTGAATCCGGTAATACTTGATGGTTGGCATTATCAGTACACACACATAACTACATTGCATTTCCCTTGGTTTTGTTCTTTATTTAATATTCCTTCATAACTTTTCACTTAAAACACAGCATGGAGATGTAGAAAGAAAATCATGTGGATGCATAAATAATTCATATGTACCTGAAGGCATAAAAACCATGCTAGACAAAAACAAGTAGCAAGAAAGGTGAACAAAAAGTTAAATTTAAATGTTATTTTAAAAAACACACCCCCGTGGAAATCTAACTGAAGGAGTCTGAAAACTAATAAAAAATGACACCGCTTTCTCAGTGAGGATGTATGTAACCTTGCTCTTTGGCCCACATCATGGGAATCGACTAATTCATCAGGGATTGTCTTGAACTTGAATAACTTTAGTGTGGGGAAGATTGCTCATGTACAGGTGGTGAATTGTCAGTTCTATACAAAGAGATCTCCCACTCTATTTACATAGTGTTCTTTTATACATTCTAGGATAATATTCTGATCTCTGCCCATGCTTCTTCGAAGCACCTGTCAATCCATTTACAAACTTCAATGGCATTATGTCTACAGACTTCATAATAACAGAGATTCTAGTACTGAATAAAAGATAGTGACTGCATTTTCTAAAGAGTGTATGTTTAAAACATAAAACTTAACTTTGAGGAAGGGAAAAATGAAATAGCCTTAGATTTATCATATTTTACAAAGCATTTTGTGTGTATCTCTGTAGAGTGGTAATATTAGTACTTTATTTTCCTATAAGTATTGAAGCATGTACAGCTATCTAAAAACCTCAAAAAAAAAGTGCAGAGATAGAAAAGGCAGCCAAATTTCCCTTTTATTTATTAGTGTTATACTTCTCCATATCTTATTTTCTTTTATTTCATAGAAGGTAGATTAATGATGATAATAATGGTTAACATTTATTTAGTACTTATGGTGTGTCAAACACTATGCTGAGTACTTTAAAAGATTTTTCCCTTTGAAACTTCCTAATGGTCCTATGAGTTATCCCCATTTGATAGGTAAGGGAACCTGCTATAGATGAGGGAACCCAGATAAGAAACTTGTTCAGTGTGATCAAGCTGGTAAGTGATGGAGTTGGAGTCTAGCAGTTTGAATCTTGAAATATATACTGTTAAACACTGCTATTTTCTGGGCTCATCAAAGAAGAAATTATCATTAGCCCTATTATTATCAAGCAAAATCTGGTATGTGTTGAGTCTGTCTTGAATCCTTACCAATGGATCTACTGAACTAAAAGGACTTCAGTTTTAAGATAGTTTCATTGATCAAGGAGTTGTCTCAAAATATGGATATCAAAGATTGTGAAATTACAATGATCTGTACCACCATTATCTCCCAGTCCTACTATATCATTTTTTACTCAACAAGCATTTATTGATCACCTACTATGTACCTGGATTTTTTTTTTATTGTAGGAAAGATAGAACAGAAGATAAATTATACAGATGGTTTATCTAGGTAGACATCTTTCTGCAAATTGTATTGATATTTGTATGCTCACCTTCATTTAACAAGTAATTAATGCTATTAAGGACACAATTATCTGGAATACAGACCCACTGACTAGACTCTCTCTGTGCTTTCAATCATTCTCCCTTTCTTACAATGAGTGACACCTCTATGCAAAGAAAAGGGGGATCTTGGGGCATGATTAAAAGTTCGCATCTCTATCTACAATTTCTTTCCCTGTGATGGTTTAGGTTTGGCTCTTAATCACCTTCAGTTTGTGGAAGGAAGAATCAAATAGCTAACAGCTGCAGTTCCAAAATCATCTCAGACTCCTCACAAAGCTGGAAGTTCAATGGGGCATCAGCTGTCCTTGCCCACGGAAGAGGAGAAAGAGAGAAAAGGGGCAAAGGCAGAGAGAACAATAAAGGTGTATAGCAGCAGGAATACTGCCTAGCTCTACAATTTCTCTGGTCAGTGGGAAATGCTTTATCTTAATCCACATGAGCTCTCTCAAGGATGAAAATATTCTTCCTGGGCAATCTTTGATTCACATGAATAGTTGCTATTCTAAAGCAGAAAATGGAAGTGTACTTATGTAAGAGGTGGTAGGATAATAAAAGGGTATTATTTCCCCCTTAAAAAGCAGTAAAACACAGGAGGAAATCTGAACATAAGCACAGTGCTTTCTCTTACACACACCCATACACCAATGACATTACATTAAAAATTACTGAAACTGTTCTCCAAAGTAGGACAATCAATGTATTCTGAGATTTCTTAATTGATGTCCATTCACTTCTTTGGGAAGGATTAAGGAAAGGAAAGAATCCTCTTTGTTCTATTCCAATCCTGCTGAAGGTGAAGGTTTGAGACTGTATTTGGATTTTTCAGAATGAATGTATTACTGACCAGGTCCTGGAAGCTCCAGAATAATAGGGCAGTCTTCTAAGAAAGACACTTGTAAACTCTTTGGAGAACTATTGAAACTTCTCTCTTGGAAATGGGCTCTTTATCCACATGCAGTTGGTCTAAAATACAAATCCCTCCTCAAAAAAATGTGTGCAAGAGAAACAGTATTTCTAACTCAATCTTCTCATGCTTTTTACATACTATCACATCATGAAACTTGAAGCTGGGATTAAAGCAGAGATCAGCCAAGCAGAAATCTCCTCTAAAATTCCCCTAAGATGTAATCACTTGCTGATTCCCATCTGGGGGAGGAAATTCTACCTTCAGAAGATAATCATTTCTTCCATATTTGGAAGTAAAGTCTGTCTTCCTTCATGATTCCACTCATAGGTACTAGATTGACCTCTTGGAGCATCAGAAATTTCCACTCTCTCTACCACAGAGGGTCCCTTAACATTTGGAGATGGTTATCCTATATCCTATATAATAAAGAGCTAATATGCTAATCAGACTGAACCGCAGAACAACCGTCCGGGCAACTTTCCGAATGAAGCCAGGGCTTCGAGGGCCGGCCAGGGCTGGGAGAGCTGAGCCTTTTGCATGAATTTTGTGCATCGGGCCTCTAGTATACACACAAGCCCTTTATGTCTTCCTGTTTGCAGAGAAAACAACAAGGGCTTTGGGCTCAGTTCTACTTTCAAAACCTGGCTCTGCCCTAGCTGGTTTGGCTCAGTGGATAGAACATCGGCCTGTGGACAAAGGGTCCCAGGTTCGATTCCTGTCAAGGGCATGTACCTCCATTGCAGGTTCCTCCCTGGCCCGGGCCCTGGTCAGGGCGCATGCAGGAGGCAACCAACCCATGTGTTTCTCTCACATCGATATTTCTCTCTCTCTTCCATTCTCTCTAAAAATCAATGGGAAAATATCTTCAGGTGAGGATTAAAGAAACAAACGAACAAAAAACCTGGCTCCACCATTTACATGGACCTGGATATAACATTAAATGTTTCTAAGCCTCAGTTTCCTTAGTAAAAAAATAAAATAACACCCATCCCATATGGTTGTTAAATAGATTAAATTAGTTCAAGGTATGCAAAGTGCCTGACCTTGGAGGCCCTGAGTTAATTGTGACTTGTATAATTCTGAATACTCTGGCTTTCAGCCCCCTCTTTCCACCCCAGGTGTTTTGCTCCTGAAGCAACAGAGCAGAGCTATTTGCAAACATGTGCTACAGGATGTGCCAAATTATTATCATTTTCTGTAGGTGTCATAGCCTTGGTGTGTGTGTAAAAGCAGCACATTGCTTTTCATGTCCTCTCCCATGGACCTCAGCAATTTTTTAGTTTAAAAAAAAGTCTCTCTCCCTTGTCATATAAATATTCTTTCATTATCAGCATTTAAACAGCAACTTTTGTTAGAAATAAAGGATTCTCAAAGAGAAACATGGTAGTTCTTGACAGCTTTTTAGTCCCTCAGCAAGAGTGGCCCAGCAAGGCTTTTTTTTTTTTTTTGGCCAAATAATATTTACATCCTACAAATATTATTTTCACCATGGTATAAAAAAAGTTAAGGAAATACTGCAGTTATTAATGACTATTTGTTATGTGGTACTAGAATTAACTAAATATTATCCTCCAGAAGGCTAAGAAGAGTAGAATGAATTATATTATTCATTTGTCCTAGATCTGACACTTCTGTTATTGCAGTTTAAAGTGGTACTTGGGTTTGGAAAGAGCCACATCAGACTGTTAACTAACATTGACCTTCCAGTAGATGAAAATTTCTAGCAAAAATACAGATTCATTCATTCATTAAAAAATATTTTGGATCTACTCTGGGCACTATTCTAGATAATGTGGACATAGCTTTAAAAAGGAGCAGTAATATTTCTTCCTTCATAAAGTTAAAATAATAATAAACTTCCAATAAAGTCAGTGGTATCTATAATAGAATTTGAATTTTAAAAATAAATAAGTAAGTAAGTAAATAGACTCCCAGGTTGCTGCCCTGGCCCATTTCTGGTCAGGAGGATAAATATCAGAGTCCAAATGGAATGGAAATAAATTACTTTTAAAAATAACCTCCTAATATTTTTTTATTCATTTAATATTAATAAATGCAAATGAATACTCAGTAGGCTGCCCGATATGGATGCCACTCTGCCAGCTATTATGTATTATATTATGCACCATCTAGCCCCCTGCTTCACCAGTTACATCTTTGTTAAATTCAAATAAATTGGCACAATTTGGGTTATCTTTCTCCTAGCAACTACTGGCAATTTTTTTCTTTGTAAAACAGAATCAAGGCCAGAAACCAGTCTGTATTTCACTCTTGATGATGATGTCCAAGGATCTATTCTTATATACTCTTGTATATGGTATTGTGACAGAATAGGCTGAGTTGTGATACAGTGGCAAACTCCAAAACCTCAGTGGCTTAAAGCACACATTTACTTATTTCTTGTTTACACTATCTTTCTTTCTTTCCTCTTCTTCCTTTTTTTTCCTTCTTCTATTTGGGATGGTTGATCTTGAACCTGCAGGGAGCAAGCTGGCTCTAGATTTCTCCAAGTCCACATTTCTTTCTTTGCCTCCAATTCTTAGGGTCCAAAGACAGGGAACCACAGACACGCCTTTGTAGGAGGGGCTTACGCTATATTTCTATTGCAGGTAGCAAGTAGGTGTCTGTCTTTCATAAACCCTCAGAGGTCCCAGCTGGCCCAGCCATGCCATTTTAAATATTGTCAGTCAGAAAGCCAAAGGGAAATGGGATGTGGTGAAGGGGACACTGCCTCTTAGAGCTTTCACTTTCTCTACTCAGAGAAATTACTTGCCACACCCAATGCCAAGCACACAGGGAAATACAACCCTGCCACGTATTGAGAGAGACAGCCTGAAATTTGTGAACCACCATAATGATTTTCACAGGAGCACTATTTACTGATTATATTCTTCCCTCCCAAAGTAATATTACTTTCAGGTATTCAGAATCTTACTTTGACATTTATGCTAATATGATCAATTGAACAACTTATGATAATGCATTAAATTTAGGAAGTTCTTACATTATCTGTCAGGTGTCATCATAAATCTTGAATATATCTCCTAATTAGACATTTCACTTCTTTAATCTTAAAGAAGTAAATCATGTCATGCTTTTGGAGGAGAGTGATATTGACATAAAATACGTAGGCCTCTGAGGGTAATGAGGAAGTCTATAATGATGTGGGCATGGATTGGAATTTTTCTCAGCTGCTAAAATGGCATGAACTGCAATAAGTGATTATTAAGCAATCCTTGGAATATTTCTCATATACCTTCATTCATAATCCATCTCATCCATTTTTTATGGGGAAAAATATGAGACACTCATGGTTTTTTAATAAATTAGGTTTTAGGAATTTACCGATTGCGGGTGGTTTGGGGAGGCCTGAATGTGACAGTAGCAGCACATTTGGGGGAACGCTTCTGCTCAGTGTTTACACGTTACCTTTGGAGTCCTTGTAAATTAAACCACTGTCTGGAACTCAGCTTGTGAAGAAGGACCTGGCTAATAGCCTATTCAGGCTCGTCTTTCTTTTAGAAAAATTCTGTTGCAAATAACGTTGCATTTTCTTTATACCATTCACCTCTAAAAACCTGATTTTGAGCTTCCTTCCGTGGTTTCTACAGGCTCTCTGTTTGTGGCTGTTTTGTTTGTGTTGGTGCTTTATTGCTTGCACCTTTGATAGAAGTGAATATTTTTCTCTTATTTCTTTGTTCAGTACAGAAGGCTGCACTGTGCGTTCTCCTCTGTTCCTTGAATGAATTTCAAACAGTCTTTCAGAACCCCCGCATTGGGGCGACAATGAAAGTAGTCAGTAATTGTTGATGAAAGCTTTGTAACTCCTGCATCGGATCACAAAATTGAATTGTGAAGAACAAAAGCTGGGCCCTTATCCTCCTTTGTATTCTGAGAGAGCTTCCAGAAAGCTTAGGTAAAGTCTGAGTATGTCATTCTGCCAATGTAGCACATGCAATATAAGACACAATCTGATAGAAATTAATAAGATAATTTGACAAATTGAATCCGTAGGTAACTAGGAAATATTATCTCTTCCTGGTAGATTTGGCATTCTGTGTCTGAGGTTGTAGGATGTTCAGATATTGCCGAACTAAGTAACTAGAGATTTATCTATTATTTGCATTCATGACTGCCATAAAGTCTCCAAAAATTATTGTTTATTATACATTTTTTATGATTTTTTGGAAGGCTGGAGTTATAAATACTTATTTGTTTGGAGCATAAACTGAATCTAATGGTTTGTTCAACTTTTATTTATTTCCTACTCCATTAACTTTGGTATAACTTACAAAGATACTATAGTACAAATGGAAAACAATACTTGAGAAAATTCAGGATGTAAGAAAATTATAAATGAGAAAAATAAGGGTATGACAACCATTAAAACCAAGAATTACAAAAAAAAAATTTATTTGGAACCAGATATCTGATTCTGTATTTCTAAAGCTCACACCAAAATTGCAAAAATAATGGAGCTTATCAGTCATATTGCTTTCTCTAAAAGTTCTTGTTAGTAAGAGCAAGAGAGAGTTCACAACAATGTCAAATTCTCTAATCTTGTCTTTCGTGATTTGCCCATTTTGTGTTTTGATGAAGAAATTCTTCCAAGGTCATAAAGATAATCTCTATGCTTGCATCTAAAATTCTTAGTGTTTTGCCTTTCATATATAAGCCCTTGATTCATCTGGGATTTTATTTTTTTAATGTTGCAGAGTAGCAATCTTTTTTCCTTCTTTTTCTACATTGAAAAAATCAATTGTCCCTACTCATTCTAGTTGAGGGTAAATGAGTGAGAAAGTGTAGCCAAGATTAAAACATTTAGTACCAAAAGCTGGAGTCCAACCTCCATGAAGCGTGGGGAACACTGCTGGTGTACTCCTGGCAGAAACACACACTGCTTGGAACTATTTCCTTGACTCATAATTTGAGATTTTAGCTGTTCCAGTTCCTTTACACATTATAAAGCTTCATTATTTGGGGCTTCACTAATTCAGAAGTTGTTAGAATTCACACAGGTACGCTATTGAAGTTTATTTTTACACCAAGAATAATGGCAGAGATTGCAAGCAAGCTTAGTCATAGAAAGGAGGGTGTTCACAAGAAATAAAACTATCTTAAACTACCTTCAAATACTGTAAAATAACTTGTTTGTGTATAATATTATGCTTAACTATATTTTAAAGTCACTCCAATTGTCAAGAACTTCTACTAGGCAATTATTATGTTACTAGAGGCCCAATGCACAAAATTCGTGCAAGGGTAGGCTTTCACAGCCCCAGCTGCTTTGGCCCTTGCAGCCCTGGCTTCGTCCATAAGGTCGTCCGGAAGGACATCTGGAAGGTCATTCTGCTGTTCGCCGTTCAGTCAATTTGCATATTATGCTTTTATTATTATAGATTATTATAGATTACACATTGCTAGAAAGAAGTGAGAATTTTCAGACTAATTTGAAGTAGCTTTTTTTCCCAAAGAGTCCAATAACATGTTTTTTAATAGAAACAAATACACTGTATTACTGCTTAATGAGTTTAATAAAACAAAAAATAATGCTGTGGTTACACTTTAGTTTCCAAAACTAAATGTTAACATTTCTAATGTCCTGCTGGTAACCACTTTTAACACATTTCACTGAAAGAATTAATTTGAAGGAAAACAATTAAGATGAAACAGAAATGTCAAAATTTGTCAAATCATCTAATTTACTAATCATTGACCCATATTGCCTTTATTTATATGCTATGTGTCTTAATTATCTATCATGTAACATATTACCCCAAAACTTAACAGAGCAGCTTAAAACAACAAACATTTATTATTTCACATAGTTTCTGAGATTTAAGACTCTGGGAGTGGCATAGCTGGATGGTTCAGGCTCAGCTGTGGTCATCTGAAGGCTCAACTGGGGAATGGTCCTCTTCCAAGTTCCCCGACATGGTTGATGGCAGGCCTCAGTTCCTTGCTGAATCCTCAGGTCCTTGTCACGTGGGCCTCTCAAGAGATGGCTCGAGTGTCCTCCCACAGGAAGATTGCTTCCCCACAGCCAGTGTTTCAAGAGAAAAAGAGTGTGAATGTCTACATAGATGTAAGCCACAGTTTTTATAATCTAACTACAGGCCTGGTGCATGAAATTTGTGCACAGGTAGGGTCCCTAGGCCTGGCGGGTGATCAGGGCTGATTGGGGCCTTCCAGCTGCCAGCCGGGGCCTCCCTTCATTCCACACTGCCCCCTGGTTGTCAGCACACATCATAGCGAGTGATAGAACTCCTGGTCTCCCGGTCAAACTCCCATGGGGACACTTTGCATATTAGCCTTTTATATATATATAAATGACATACCATTACTTCTGCTGTGTTCTACTACCCACAAACCTGGTACAAAGTGGAAGGAGACCACACAGAGTGTCAACTAGGAGGTGGGTAACATTGGGAGCCACTTTGGAGACTATGCTATCACAGTATGGCATTTAAAAATATATATAGAAAAGGAAATAAAACACAATATAGGGATCAGGAGAAGTTCACTCAAATAGAAGGCTCAGAAACCTATCCATAGGTAGATATAGATATAGATATAGATATAGATATAGATATAGATATAGATATAGATATAGATATAGATATAGATATAGATATATACTATGTATAGATATAAACATAGTATACAAAAAATGATAATTATATATGCTTGAATATACTTCTGGGTCTTCTATTTCAATCCATTGGTCTGTCTACTGTGGCATCATCTCTGTTCTGATTTTGAGCACCATAGCACTGAAACATTGCAATATTTGTTAGGGAAAAAAAAGGAGGAAATGTTAATTTTTAACAATAGCAAAATTACAATTTTTCAAAGCTGGCTTTTATTTCTATGCTGAAATAATTGCTTCTATCTTCCTCCCCTTGCAAATTCATTAATTTCAAAGAAGTGATTATCAACAACTTATGAAAAAACAGAAAATAATTTTAACAACTTGGGAAGGGAATGCAGGGTAGTAAAACTAGTTAATCAAGGAGGCTATGTTGAGTGGAGGAAATGAATAATTGATTCCCAAGGGCAAGTTAGCAGCTATATGTTTGGGGAAACCTTAATATATTGGTTTGCTAACTTTTTGTTTATGTCTGGCACTTAGATTATGTGGTTTTGCTGTTGCCATATTCATTTCACGCAGAGTAATATGGCATTAGTGGCAAACTATAAAGCAAGGATATTTGCTTTCTTATTCTCCTACCTACCATCTCCCTTTACTGACTGCATTATTCATTGTGTATTAACGGCTATGATAAATGATCCCAAACATTAGAGGTATAATGCAATATAGGTTAATTTCTTGTTCAAGTCACAGTCCAATATAAATGCAATGGGAGGAAGGGGGTGCAACTATTCCACACACTTCCTCAGGCTGCCTCTTCCATCCCCTTAACCTCAGTCTTTCCCTGAATTCTGTTCACAGTTAAAGGAAAAGACAGAACTTGAAGGCCTGTGCAAAATGGTATTTAAGGTCTAGGCCTGCAAGTCATGTACATAATTTCCACTGACCAGAACTCAGTCACATGACCCCAATAGGAGACTCTGGGGACTGTAGTAAAGCTGTGTGTCCAGGAAGGAAACGGAATGGAGTTTGGTGAACACACAGTAGTGTCTACATAGCATACCCCTTAGTCTCCCTGGGCAATGGGAACACATGTTCTGATGAAACCACTCCTACAAAACTCTAGTATTCAGTCCTTCAATTTATAATTTTCTTGTATTTTATGATTTGAAACAATGATTCTTTTTTAAAATAATTTTTTAATATTTAGTTACAGTTAACATACAATATTATTTATGTAAGTTTCTGGTGTACAGCATAGTGATTAGACATTTATATAACTTACAAAATGATCTCCCCAATACATCTTTAAATTTATACAAATAAGAAGGGACTTTCCTGAATCTTAGTTAAAACTATGCAATAAGCTTTGAAATGGGTGGTAGACGAGAGGGAAAGGGCTACTTGGAGCTGTTGTGAGTTATTGAGTGAGATGGTGGGACTATTCAAACCACTTGTGCTCAAACTGTGGGTGATCAATAAATGCAAGTTGTGACAACTCTGAATGGCAAAGTTCCTTTTTTAACTCACTGATCCTGAACCATGAGAATGCATATCTAAAATGATGTGCCGATTTAAAAAGGCCTACTTGTATGCAGATGTAAATTCTTATTCATAGCACCTTCTACCTGTGCAATCACCATTTTTTTAAAATATATTTTTATTGATTTCAGAAAGAAAGGGAGAGGGAGAGAGAGATAGAAACATCAATGATGAGATAGAGCCCTAACCGGTTTGGCTCAGTGGATAAGCGTCGGCCTGCGGTCCCAGGTTCGATTCCGGTCAAGGGCATGTACCTTCGTTGCGGATACATCCCCAGTAGGGAGTGTGCAAGAGGCAGCTGATCGATGTGTCTCTCATCGATGTTTCTAACTCTCTATCCCTCTCCCTTCCTCCCTGTAAAAAATCAATAAAATATATTTTTTTAAAAAATGATGAGATAGAATCATTGATCGGCTGCCTTCTGCACGCCCCCTACTGGGGATCAAACTGTAACCCAGGCATGTGTCCTTGCCTGGAATCGAACCCGGGACCCTTCAGTTGGCAGGCCGATGCTCTATTCACGAGCCAAACCAGCGAGGACTGCAATCACCATTTTAAAAAACCTAGGAAGTAAAACAATCTGCACTTTAGGAATCTCCATATATAATACAATGAATTCAATAAATTGTGGCTTGAGTCTGAAAAGACAGAACTGTAATGAAAAATTCTGATTTTTAATGCTGAAATTTCAGAATTAGAGAAGCAAAATAAATCTAAAACCTCAAACTTAATAGATTTGGAGTATTTTTTTTTCCTTGCTTGAGTTGTTTTTGTTATTAAGCAGCAAATGACTCATGAAATCAGACATCACATATTTTTTGCTGTCATTTATTTAATTATCCTATTTCTAGGCAAGACATAGTTCTTAGTCACTTGGTAAACTTCACAAGGACAGTTGGTGGCTGAAATTTTACTGAATGCTGCATTAAAAAATTGCAACTAGTTATTCCTCTTGATAACATACCCAATTTAAGACCTTCTCAATCCTTAGCTTCTATAGTTGAGGATTTTCCTTAGATTGCATGGGCGAATTATGAACCTTCTGTTTTCCCAACCTTGGTTAAAAAAATAATTTTGACTTGTTGTACACTTCTATCTATATTTCCCTTTCACGTCTTTCTATGCTCCCAAATTGCTACTGTGCTTAATTATTTTTTATAATACCTTATCCATAATTTCATTGGTCATTATGCTCATTAACCTTCCTTCCTATCTCCCTTTCCTTCTTTCTCCTTTCCTTTCTCACAACATAAGGAATCACCTAGAGGGAGCATGGCAGAGTATCTCCTTGCTAAGTTATAATGTGAGCCATAGTGGCAGAACACAAATGAAAGATACTCAGAAAAAGAGTGTCTTCACACAATTCCAATGGAAAAAAAGAAGGGATATTTGAAAATACTTGCAAAGTGTAACTTTAAGTTTTTTTTATTAAAGGTGTAGTGAGGAGAATGACCAAGCCAAAGAAATACTTTCTATTACCGTAAATCATTCCATTCAGATTTTCCAGGCGGTAAACTTCTAAGAGCAGGATGGTGTCTCCTCAGTCTGGCATTATTACTCACTCTATATTTGCTGAATGAATAAATCAATGAAAGCATGTATGAGCGGTGAGACTTATATCATTGCATGTTTTAAATGCAACCAGAAACCTTTTCACGTTGAGATATGAAAATCAGTGTGTAGCACGTAAGACAAAAGCTAAACAAATGCATTTGAAACGATAAATAGGTTATTTAAGTCTTTTAAAGAAAATGGCATTCTGATAAAGTTTTCCAGGGCCTAGTCCATTGGTTGATTTTCCTTTATCTGTGCTGATAGAGAACTGTCTAATTATACTGAATATGTCTCCTTATGATTAAAACAGTTTTGTTTGGGGAATGCAGTGTTCCTTTTCTCATTAACAAAAGATTAACTCCCCAAACAGGAAATGATTGATCACTTTTATAATTTCATTTGACATCTTATTCTAATTTAGAAAATTTTAGGAGAAAACAGGAATGAGTTGGATTTCAACCATTTTATTTAAAATTGTATCAATAGAAAAAATGCAAGAAAAGCATTTCTCTCATATTTGCAGTGTGAGGGGAAAAATTAAGTAGGTTTACAAAGTTGCCCATGTTGCTTTAACTCCTTTCCTGTAGCACATCTAACGATAATGTATTTGTTCATATGTCTATCACTCATATGTCTACATACATTATTTCTTTTCTTGTTTGTAAGCTCCTCAGAAGCCAGGAACAATGTCCTCAGTTTTGTCTGGCATGTGATATGCATTCATACTTTTTAGCAAAAAGGAATTTGGTAGCATAACACTAAACTTTGTTCTTAATCTTTAAAAAAAAAAAAAAAGCCAAAAATTCTTGTATCCTTGGATTTAATCTGGTATCAACTTAGTTGCTTATTGAAACATTAAGCACTCTGCATAATGTTTATAGACAGGCCCCATTGTCTCATTTTGTTTTGTCTTATCTTCCCAGCAGATTACTATAAATAAGGCCCTCCAATAATCACAACTCAAGAGTGTAATGGGTAGGCAGACGTTACGTAATCACTTGCTCATTGAATCTTCAATAGTGCCTAGTACAAGGTGTTATATGCCCTTGAATAGAGCAGCTATTCAATAGACATGTATTGAATAAATTGAAGGATAGCATCAAGTCGGAGAGTACTGACTTCTCTTTCCTCCAGTCTACTTTTAGGAAGGTAGGTATATGTGTGTTCTTAGCATTATCAGATAAGATGAGGTGAGGGACTCTAAGCTGGACCATCTATATACTCTGGGATGTTTAGCCAATGCTAAGTCTCTCTGTGGCTCTCAGATCCACCCATTGAGAGTCTGGTTTCCTCCCTTTCCCATTGTCCCTAGGAGAAGCATGGAGCAGGCTGTGGGATCTCAGAGGGAAGGAGGGAGAGGGCGGGTGGGTGGGAAGAGATCCACCAAAGAACTTGTATGCGTGTATGCATAACCCATGGACACAGACAATAGGGTGGTGAAGGCCTGGGGCAGGGGAGGGGGTGGGCTAGAAAGGGTCAATGGAGGAAAAAAAGGGGGACATATACTTCCAACAATAAAGATTTAATTAATTAAATAAAATCCTTGGTTTAGCTAGTGCCCACCCTGGAACCCTCACACCAACTATAAGGACTTGTTTCTATTCCTTTCTCTCATCTCAGGCATTCGGGACATTCTCCTTCCCACCTACCTCCTTGATGCGGCAACACCTGTCAGTCTCCTCTTAAGCACCATTTCTTTCAGGAGGCCTTTTTTGACCAACTGGATTAGGTTTCATTAGGTGCCTCCACGGCATTGTGCGCTAGATCTGAAGTACACAATCTCTTCAATACGCATTATATAACTTAATGTCTACCTTCCCTCTGGGCCTATGCACTTGGTGAAAGCAAAGCGTTTTTCTCTCTTGTCTACCCCTGATACTCTCCAGCACCCATATTCAGTGTACAGCTACTCAGTTACACTGAACAAATGAATCGTGTCTTCACCTTGAAATAGTAATTTTCACAGAGTAAAGGGAAACCCGGACTGGGAGTGTGTAGAGATGGGTTCCCATCCTATGATGAGCACGGTATGTATGTACTCAAGCCAGTTACTCTGTCCTGGTTCCCCTCTTCCAACAACAGAAGCAAAATGGTCTAATTTAGTGTGTTCATATCACAGTTTATGAAGCTAAGAGAGTCTTACACTATGATAAATTGAGGAGAGGTATTTTGATGCCCCTGAAAATGACTGTTATGTATGCAATGTAGCTGCAAAGACCAAAAATCGAACAATAGCCTTTAGCACAGAGCAGTGAGGTCTGTCCTTGGGTATGCAGCTGGAACTGTCACCGTGTTAACCGATCTGCAGCTCTGCCTCTTGGGGAAACACAGCCCAGTGGTTTCTCCAGCGTACTGACCAGAGCGAGCCAAGGGGAACATCTGTCCGTTGCTTCCCCGGCAGTCCATGCAAGAAAGAATCATTTCTATGATTTTATTTATGAACTGTAGCCATTATCCCTCAGTGCCAAAACAACTAAAATGTACATTTGTGGGTCTCTCTGATTCTCATCTAAAGTCTAATGAGGTCAGTCAAATCTGAGGCCAAATTTACCATTTATTATTCATCATTTATATCCGACTTCAAACAAGATGAGGCAATTAGAGTAGCACATGAAGTAGGCTGTTTAAGTCATATATGAAACACAGAAAAGATCAGATACTCTCAAAGGAGAGAGAAAATAGTATACCAGGACATTTGATCACTGAAGCTACATATAATATAGGTTAGAATTCAAGCATGTGAGACAGGGGGGTTAAATGGGACATTTGCTATGGGCCCTCAATCCTAAGTATTTTTTATATTTTTTTCTCTTTTTAAATTTAATTTTCGTTTTATTTTTTTTTTTTATTGATTTCAGAGAGGAAGAGAGAGAGATAGAAACATCAATGATGAGGGAATCATTGATTGGCTGCTTCCTGCATGACTCCACTGGGAATCAAGCCCGAAACCTAAGCATGTGCTCTGACCAGTAAATCGAACCGTGACCTCCTACTTCATAGGTCAACACTCAACCACTGAGCCACGCCGGCCAGGCTATTTTTTTCCTCTTTACCTTTATCTTGTGGATGTACAAACACTTCTTGTTAGATATCAAAAGGAAAAGAAAAGCAATTCATAGTTCCTCACTAGCAGAAGGATTGGCAGTTCTTAGATGTCCTCCTTTCCAATTATTCATTTCTTGGTTCAGTAATTAAAATCCACCCAATGGTTGAATCACACGATAGAATGAGTATATGTAATGGAAATTTAGTCACATCTAATTTGTGATAATAACGAATAGCTCAGCTAATGTGTTTGTGGTCATCAGCATTCAGGAAAGGGCTTATTCCAAAAGTCTGTGCCTCAGAAGGAATGCTAATGTGCATTAATCAGCTGTTGTTCCGTGAGGTAGATCCTCCGGAGTCTTTGTAGATGGGATTTGTGCTGAAGATTTTTGTTTTCTTTTAAAAATGCAGAAGAAAATCTTGCAGGTTTTCCACCCCAACCTATCTAATGTCACCTACTAAATCATTCTGCTTGTCTCGGGCTTCCAATTATTCTTTTGCTGACTCCACCTTGTCTTGCCTTGTTCCCACCCCGTTTTTAATACTTGGCTTTAAAAAAAAAAAAGAGAGAAACTTAAGAATAATAACCACAAAGCCAGAAATAACTAAGGAACCACACCCCTCCTTTTAGACAACGCATAAATCATCCCAGACAGATCTCTACCCTAAGGATTTCCTCAAAGTAGAGTCTACAGTTCCCTCTGTGCTAAAACTCAAAGATTGTCTTTTCTTTGTTATGCATAAAGAGCCCTACATCCAAAAAAATAAAGAAACCTTCATCCAAAGTATAAAATTAACGACCAACTTTTGTTGTTGTTACTTATCATCTCTGGGACTAGGATTATAATCTCAAAAAAACAACAACAATAGATACCTCTCTATTTTACTCACTTAAGCTATGTGCAAACCAAGTTCTGGTCTTTTAAAAAGTTTCATATGTTAACTAATTTACCATGTTTTGTTATAGAAACATTCCATGTCCTATTAGTGGGCTTTCAATGAAAATGGGATGTGTGTGGGAGAAATAGAGTATTCATTGTTTTAAAAAATTGTTAAAAAATACATTAATCTAAAAAAGGAGACATGTAATACTTTAAACAATAAAAAATTAATTAATTAAAAATACCTTAATGTATATATAGCACTTATAAAAATTCACTTTTTGGTAACTACATATGAACATAAATCACAAAACTAGACCATAATCCTAAAATAGATATTCTGTCAGATAGGCAAAATCTGTATAGTTCATGGTCCCCAAACATAGAAAGAAGCTTGACCCTAAAGCATTAAATATGTAAATATAACACATAGGTCAGTTACTTCTAAACATGGGGTTAAAAAGGATGATTAAGTAGAATGCAAATATTTTTAATTTTGATAATTATTTTAATACTAGAGTCCTGATGCACAAAATTCGTGCAACAGTAGGCCTTCCTTCCCCTGGCTGCCAGCACCAGCTTCCCTCTGGCACCCGGGACACGGGCTTCCCTCGAAGCCCCGGCTTTATCCGGAAGGACGTCTGGTCTAATTAGCATATTATGCTTTTATTATTATAGATGTGTAGAAAAAGTAACACCACAACCCTGTGATTTTACAGGTATCATTAAATTTAAGTTTGGTGCAAAGCTAAATTTAAGTTTATAAAAGTATGTAATTTTAATTAAAAATAGTAAAGCAATAATAATGTACTACTCTAGGTATGACTAAAATGGTATAAATAGTACAAAGAGGAACAAAGTTTAGGAAACGCTAACATCGTTAATTCACTAGTATTGGTATCACACCTATAGGAATTAGGTGCTGTAAAATTCAAATCAAGGTATCAGAAATAAAGTATGGTAATCTGGCTCATCAGCTACTACATATAAATAGCAGAGTCCCTTCCCCACCCCTCAACCAACCCACAGAGAGGAAGGGACTGTTGGCCAAGCCCCTGAAATTTTGGAGTTGTGTGTCATGACAATCAGCCTGCCCTGATTGATTCATGTTCTCCCTCCAAGTCTTAAAAACTTCCAAACTCCTGATCCCTTGTTTTGCAGCACCTCTTCTCGGGGCCTGATTTTGACTTTTTCAGTTTACTTAATTTGAGATGAGGTCATTTATCTAGTGGTCAACCAGTTGTGTGAATGTACTTGATTTCACTTACAGCCACTTTGCAAATCCAAAGCAGGGGAGTAGGTTGCTGAACATAATGTTGTCCTATAAGACAAATTTTCTGTCAAGGACTTATCTAATAAGATGCTGTGGGATTTCCTCCTTCCCCACCATCTACCTGGTGTTCTAACACTCCGTGTTAGAAAGTCCATGAAACCTATAACCTTCGGGATGGACTGCAACCAGGTCACTCACACCATGTGGGGATTATACTTTCCAGGATGCAATGCATTACCACCTTTAAGGGTGTACCACCAATGGTTTTTGCTCCAGGAGTGATACAATTGAACTTAGTATACTAGTATTAGAAAAAAGGTAGGAACGTGATGGAAAAACTGCAAGGGACCCTAAATCATAGCAGGGAGAATAGATGCAAAAGGAACTATCAATGACTGAGTGGCCCTGACTTGTTCACGAAGAAAGCTGGAAGAAAAAGTGGAAGAAATCATTGAAGATGTCATGGAAACTTCTTTCTCAGTGTCAATGGCTAAATAGGGAGCCTAGGAAGAACAGACGATTGGGTGGGAAAATACTGAACTTCACTCACAAGTCTGCATTGGCAGCTCGAGTGTGGCAATGATTAACATCATCAAAACCTGATGAATGGGTCAGCCCAGGCAAAGAATAAAAACGGAGGGAAAGAAAAAGAACTAGAACTGACTCCTCAATGATGCTGTCTTTTTAGATAATAGACTCAGTGAATCAGTGATGGAGGCTGAGAAGGGGTGGCCTAACAGACGGGAAAGGTACCAGGAGCCCAGAAGACAAGAGATGAGAAAATTTCAACAACAGTTCTAATGAGCTGTTTAAACCATCCATTATATTTTAAAATTTGTATTTATATCTTTTATTTCTGGAAATTAGATCTTTTCTCAATTTTACTTAGCTCTTCAGAGTTCTCATCTCTCGAAACATATTAACCATGATTATTTTATATTTTGCTTGATAATTCTAAAGCAGGCGTCCTCAAACTACGGCCCGCGGGCCACATGCGGGTGTTTTTGCAGTTTTGTTTTTTTACTTCAAAATAAGATATGTGCAGTGTGCATAGGAATTTGTTCATAGTTTTTTTTAAACTATAGTCCGGCCCTCCAACGGTCTGAGGGACAGTGAACTGGCCCCCTGTTTAAAAAGCTTGAGGACCCCTGTAAAAAAGGCTACATTTTTTTTAAGCAGCATATTTCGCAATATATTGTTTCGGCTGGCCCTCCCCTATGGGGCCTTGAGTGCTCAGTAATTTTCAAGTGTGAGTGACGCCTTTTCATGAGGGCTCACAGGAACAGAACCTTCTCCAAAGCGTGAGGTGCGGAGGATTCTTTCAAAATTACATTTGTACTTGCTTTTCAGAGGTGACATGGGTGGTATGGAACCGCGTTAAACTAAATTCTTGGTTTGACGTCTTTCTAGCCATGCAGCTTGTGTGATTCTGGCTGCAAACCAGCATGCGGGCCAATTTATGATCATTAATTTCTTAGGTGGATGGTGTGGGGTATGTGTACTGGGAGGTTTCTCTTCGGGGCATAAAGGGACTGAGTCAGTTTTTGTTCTCTTTTGAAATGAGATTCTACATTTTTAGGTCCCATTTTGGGGTGAGCACTGCATTTGTTTTCTGTTCTGAAACCCTTGAACTCAGAATATAAATGACCCTCAGGCACTTGAGGTTTGGCCAAAGCCCTAAAGGCAAAAGCCAGCTCCGTTTACTTCCTTTACTCAGTCTTTTAACATTAGTATTCTGTTTTATCTTGTTACCCATGGATGCATTAAAAAAGATTTGAAACATTTTACCTGGCATTTTCAATTGTTTGCATCAGATCAGTTGATCCTGGCACCTAACCTGCCACTGTTGTATGGGAGATTTTATTTCCAAATAGAAGGTTGTTCCATTTGAAACTCTGCTGTATATATGATACTCTAAAACAAATTGCCGAATAATCACTTACATAGTTTCTTAAAATAATGTGTGCTGCAAGGGCATTTTCAATGTTTGTCCTATAGATTAATTTAACAACTTACAGAGTATGGAAGCAAAACAAAAAACTCAATTATTTGGGACCATAATGGTTGAAGAATAACTAAAATATGTCCACGTTTTGACCAATTCTAACCACCTCCACTGTCATAACCCTAGTCCCGTGGTCGGCAAACTGAGGCTCGCGAGCCACATGGGGCTCTTTGGACCCTTGAGTGTGGCTCGTTCACAAAATACCATGGCCTGGGCGAGTCTATTTTGAAGAAGTGGCATTAGAAGAAGTTTAAAAAATCTGGCTCCCAAAAGAAATTTCAATCATTGTACTGTTGATATTTGGCTCTGTTGACTAATGAGTTTGCTGACCACTGCCCTAGTCTATGCTACTACCATGGTCCATCTGGACTATTAAAATAGGCTTCTACCTGGTCCTTGCTTTTGTCTTTGTGCCTTTCCACACCAAACCCAGAAACCAGAGACTGTGATCCTATTTAGATGTAAGTTAGGACATGCGACTGTCAATGGCTGCCCATCTCTCTCTAAATCAAACCCATAGTCATCACTATGCCCAAATGATCACTCCTCACTTTACCAGCTAAAGCTCTCCTTATGTCCTTGCTTTTCCTAAAACTAGCAGGAATGTTCTTCCTTAAACCCTTTGTTCTTGCTGCCTCCTTCTGCTTGGAGCCATCTCCTCTCAGAAATCCATTTGGCTTATTCTCTCATCCCTTCTGGTTTGTTCAAATATTATCTTCTCGACGAGACTCCTCAGACTATTTAGAATTGAAATCTTCCCTCACTTCCATCCAGCATCCTAAATCCCATGTCCCTGCTATATTTCACCCCATAGGATTTATCTTGTTATGCTATGGAAATTAATCTTTGTAAACTCTTGGAAAAATGATTGGCATATAAGTGATTTACCTGTTTATTTGATTGCAATAATGTACATACCTGATTTACTCCGAAGGCAGGGATTTCTGCTTTTAGTTTACTACTGTATCACATCATATAGAACAATAGTTAGCACATGATACACGTTCAAAAATATGTTGAATAAATAGAAACACCTATATACAATAAAAGATCATAGAAAATGATTCGATTTGTTTCAATCATTTTAGGTAGTTTGAATAAGTCCTCAAAGACCATTCTCCAAAGAGAAGTACAATTAAAATTCAAATTTCAAAACTCTTTGCAATATGCCAAAAGGTGCAGTTATCTAAATGACAGTATTTTGTGCTCCTCTGAAGAGCAGCATTCTTGGCTCACATCTCCCTGGTGTAACTCTCCACATGGTCATTTAACATAGAGCCACACATTCCAAGAGAGAGAAAAATGTACTTGTTCATTGTCCGTCTGTTAGAAAATAACCAAGGAAAAGATGGAATCTCCAGCTCTAACAATATGTAGTTGGAAAATATAAGGTTTGAAATGACCAGATACCTACTCCCTATCCAGCCTTTAACTCCTGGATCACATAGGATAATCTCTCTGTAGTCTGTACCTCAGTTACTTTATTTGTATGCAACTTTGCTTCTCTCCTCTGAAATGTCTGAAATGGCTTCTGAGCATAGTCCATTACGAAAAATAATCCAAGCTTATTTACAACTAACCAAAAAACATTCAGAAGATGTGCAAAGCACTTCATTGTTGTTCCCATCATGTGCCTTGTAGGCTGGAGAGTTGGCCTTGGACAAGCAGGAGGATGCCCCGCCTGCCTCAGTCCTGTCTTCTGATCTACACGTCTTCATATCCCTACAGAGATCCTGATGATCCAGCTGTGTCCATTGTG
This sequence comes from Eptesicus fuscus, assembly GCF_027574615.1. Taxonomy (NCBI): domain Eukaryota; kingdom Metazoa; phylum Chordata; class Mammalia; order Chiroptera; family Vespertilionidae; genus Eptesicus; species Eptesicus fuscus. The sequence goes on along the minus strand of NC_072478.1, from coordinate 36,550,086 downwards.
GTCATGCCAGAGACTCAGCAAAATGCATTGTCCAGAATCCCACATGCTTTCATGTGGGAACTTGATACCTGCAAGACAAACTAGTCTCTTTTGATAATACTGATAATCTCTTCAAGTATAACTTTGATGCAACAGGGGTGAAATGGAAGGAAGCTAGGTAAGAGGGACAGAGACCCCAAACCTGTCACATGTAAAATGAGAGATCTGGCTAGCCTCTAATGGAATTCTTATTTCCCTTCCGGTGCTAAAATTTCATGAAATTCATTGAAGAAAGACTCAAGTTCTCAGCAGAGTATGGTTAAATGACATGAAAAAGTCTTCATAGCTGAAATTTGTCAAGGTGTTACTACAAATCCTATTATAATTTGTGCATATAAACCTCTGCTTCAGTGAGCAGATTGGTAGGTTCAAACTGATCAGTTTTTTAAATCTAGGAATTACAGTACACACTTTGGTCAGATCAAAATATACAACAGTGAACCCTCCTTTTCCAGCTACTAAATAGGGCAAAGCCACCTACCCCTAAAATACTTCTGTAAAGCAGTTAGAGATTATTGCCTTTTAAGATCGGTTAATTTAAAATTATTAAAGCATGGGCAAGAAAAAGTAGCTCCACTTCCATACACATTATCAAGTTATATAAAGACACTAAAACTATGAAGATTAGGGAACTGCCTGGCCACGGTGTCTCAGTGGTTGAGCATCAACCTATGAATCAGGAGGTCAAGGTTCAATTCCGGGTCAGGGCACATGCCCAGGTTTTGGCTCAATCCGATCCCCAGTAGGGGCATGCAGGAGGCAGCCAATCAATGCTTCTCTCTCATCATTGATGTTTTTATCGCTCTCTCCCTCTCTGAAATAAATAAAAATATATTTAAAAATAAAAGAAAAAAAGATTAGGGAACCAAGCTAAAGAATTTCATAGCTGGGGTGGAGTGGAGACAGTTAAGAAACAAGAAGGGAGCTTCAATTTATAAGATTTTTAGCTTTTAGTGACAGGGCAACCTGACATATTTTTTGATTCATTATAAAAGAAAAAAAAAAGATGAGTTATTTTTAGCCATGGACTATGCCTAGAAGCCTTTTCAGAGGAAATACACAGAAGTGCATAGAAACAAACTGAGGTACACACTACAGAGAGATCTGCAGAGAGCTTATCCTAAATGATCCAGGAATTAGAGGTTGGACAGGGAGTAGATAACCAGTAATTCCAAACCTTTTATTTTCCAATTGTCATACTACATCTTACTGATGCCTGGGGATTTCACTTTTTCTTTAGTTATTTTCTAACAGCTGAAGAGTGAACACATACATTTTCTCTTTATGTACATATATGCAATACATCCTCTATGACACAATGCTTCCCAAGTTTGCCTATGCTCACAACACGGAGTGAACATATGAAATATATTTTCATTCGTTCACTCTCAAATATTGAGCAGGCTGTGAATATCTAGGAATGCAAAGCCAATAAGAAGAACATGGTCCTTGCCCTTAGAAAACGTGGTCTAATGAGGGTGACAGACCATTGCATAAGCAATTACAAAGTAGGGCTCTGGAGGCCATGGGAGAGAGTAAACAGAGTGCTCTGAGAGTGAGAAGCAGGGGTTCCTAAACTACCAAGGGGTGTGCTCTAAAAAGAATCAGAAGTCTCTGAAAGAATTTGTGCCGAGCCAGCTCATCCAGGTTCGGTGAGCCTGAGAGGGGGCGGTGAAGGATTGAGAAAAGACAGACAAGAGAATGAAAGCTGGGTCTGGGTGGGACACTGTCCTCTCTGATGGAGAGCTAGCAACAGCCCCACCGCCTGAAAGCTGTCTCTTTATTTTATAGCCAGATTCCACGAGGCAAAGTAAGGGTGTGGTTACAACGTTCTCGTGAGTTTCGAATCTACTCAATTACATGCACCAGAACTCTATTAAGCCCACATCACTCAGGCACGTGGGGCCACATGTTCGACCATAGGTTCAAGCTTACAACTCTGGCTATAATTGTGCTGGGAGGGCTCTGCCCTCCAAGCTGGGATTTGCACGTGACTTTACCATGAGAGGACTGTGCCTTCTCATTAGTCCGAGGCTTGAACCTGTCCAAACACTGTAGCCGCTCTCCACAAGAATTGAGGCATAAATTGAAATCAGAAGGATGATCAGGAGATTAGTAGGAGGGTGTTGGTGCTAAAACTAAGAAAAGTTCCCGGTAAGGGAACACAGTGATGACAGGGATATGTTCTGAAAAATGCATCCTTAGATGATTTTGCTATGGGAACATCATAGAGTACATTCACACAAACCTAGATGGTATAGCCCACTACATACCTAGGCTATATGGTATAGCACCTTTGTATGTGCAGTCCGTGTTGACTAAGATGTCGTATAGTCACTCTGTGTGACTATACTGTGCATGAAGGCCTAGGAATGAGGACTTGGCCTGTTCCAGAAATGGAGAGAAGGCCAATGTCACTGTAGTTTAAATTGACAAAGGGGAGGTAACTGACCAGCTATGAGACTGTGGAGAAAAGCAGAGGCAAGCTCACCCACAAAGGTCTTTGTAATAAATGGGGAGTTTGGGCTTAATTTTAAGAGCAACGGGAAGCTGCTGAAGAGGATCCAAAGAGTGGTCAGAGATAAAATTCGTTTCAATCACCTCTTAAACAGATGATTAAATCAGAAAAGCACTTGGGTTGTGAGTGTCCGAAAACAGTACCGAATGATGAGGAGGTAGTGTCCTACAGTGTTAAATCTAAAAGGACTTTTAAATAAGCATTTTTGCCTTCAAAACACTGTAGACCATTCACCTCGTCAAATGGAAGCCGTAGTGACAACAGTCTTTTATTCCAGATGAGCACAACTCAGGAGTTATCTGTCTCTTAAGCTTATGATAGAAATAGTCATCCATGTCAGGAAAAAAAAATTTCAAAGGCAAAATTTGACTTTGTTGTATTCCACACAAGTACAAATTTAAAAGTGCTGACCATATATTAACATCACAGGACCATCTCACAATTTCACTGTTGGAAGGGATGTTAAAGATCATTTGGTCTAACTTCTTCATTTTACAGATGAAGAGAGTATAGAGTTGGTTTTTTCCCCAGGATAATCAGAAAGAAGCAGTTTTTAAGATTTGGATTATTACTGAAAGACTTCAGCATATCATAATGGTAATTGAATTACTACAAATAATAATGGAAAAAACTAGTTTTCTGACCCAGATATTTGATTCCCAATACTATTTTCAAGACTTCAACATGACCTCCATTGATCCCCATCCAGCTAAGCCAATCCTGGATTCCTGACCTTCAGAAACTGCATGAAATAAAAAGTTAGTTTCTTAAAGTGCTAAATTTTGGGGTAATTTGTTATACAGTAAGAGATAACAAACACTCTACAACATCAGTATATGTTTTTTAATTATTTTATTTTTCATTTACAGTTGACATACAATATATTATACTAGTTTCAGATATACAACATAGTGATTAGACATTTATGTAAATTACAAAGTGATCACCCCAAAATCAATATATCTTTTTCACAAACTTAAACTACAAACACTTTAAAAATATCTAAATATTAATTCTTTTCTAAACAATAAAAATACATCTTTAACTTAAAAACACTACCACTGGTGTTCTTCCTTGAAAGAGGTGATTAAATGGTTTACAGAATAGGCAATGGGATATTTAACTGTTAATTTATAGTTCACCTATTCTAATTTAACCAGAGTTTTTGGCAATCAGACATAGTTAAAATTGAGATTTGATTGCAGATAGTAATTGCCCATGGCTACATGTTCCCATTTAAATACAACTTAATTTCTTTCCTTGGTTTGAAATCTCAGTAGATACAAAAATTTGAATTTAAATTAAACAATCACTTTCTTCTTAGTCCTGAATAGCCATAGTAGGATACAGAGTAAGAAGGAGACAATAGCCTACCAGCTAATGATGATACAGACATGTAAAATAATCACTTTTCTAATTAAATAAAACCTCCAGATTAAGGAGAAAAAGTAGTTGAAATAGCCCTGACCCCTCTTCGAAATTTCACCTTCCCTTTATATCCTCAATCCAATTATTTATTCAGCATTTTATTAAAAAATATTGATTGAACCCTTTGTATACACTAGACATAGGGATACAATGGATACAATGATGAACTGGATAGGCAAGGCTCTACCCTCATACTCTTATCTGGGAGTGAAAAAAGCAATGAAGCAATTACAATGTTGTGGTGATTATTAGGGAAGGAAATACCTACCAGGGTACCTTTCCCAGTATGTTGGTGGGGAGGGACATGGGGGATGGGGACATGAGAGAGAGTGTGGGAAAGCACTTTGTTAAGGTATCATTTTGGGCAAAAAGAACTCCCTGTACAAAGGCCTGAAGGCAAGGAGATTCAAGATACATTTAGAAACTCAGAAGTTCAGCTTGGCAGGAAGGAGTGGTAAGAGCCCCAGGGAGTGCACTACACCTTTAAGTCACAACCCAAGCATGGGCACAATTCCTTTTGGGGGGGGGTTCCCTTTAACAGAGCAGGTGTAGGGGAAAAAGAAAAACTAAAAAAATGTTTAGGCTCTGACCTTCTGCATCCTGTCTGAGAACACCTATTTATAATCCAGGTCCAAAAAGCTAATACCGTTTGGCAAGGAGTATGCACATAGTGGCAAGAATTCTGAAGTCAGAATGGCCTGCTTTGAATCCTAGCTTGAAAACAGTAATACCGACCTCACTCGGGTCGTGTCAAAATGAAATGAAAATAACAAGTGTAAAGCATCTTGTACACGCTAGGCACTCAAAAAGTCTCTTCTCTCCCACTGTCTTGCTTCTGAGCCCACAGCTGGAAGGTACCATGTCACCATCCACTACTTATGACCCATAACCTGGCAGAAGACAATGGTCTCTTGGCCGTCTCCGATGTCTCTTAAATTCAGTTCTAGTCTACCCTCTGTGAGCCCTGGGTTAGAGAAACCAGAAGTATTCCAGCATAACAATCCCTGTCATAGAATAATGGTAGCATTCATAAAGAAAGAAAAAAAAAGAATTATGCCATACACAACTGAGCCTTGCTTATCACATCACCTGTATATTTGCATATGTACTTGACCTCCATTATTCCTTGTGACAATATTGTGAGGTGAGTACTGTAATCACTCTTTGGCAGATAAGAGTCCTAGGTTCAGAGACGCTAAGTGACTGACCCTGACCTAAGTTTTGAATGTAGCTCATTTTCTAAACAAAGTTGTGTCAACTCCACAAAGGGTGCCTCCCAGGAAATGTTACAATGGGCATACAGTTTCTTATCCTTTTAGTTTCTTTTAAGCATTGGTAAGACGCAGAGAAAGATGGTTTTTACAACTATATGCCCATTCCTCAATGCCTAACTCTGTGTCCTAGCACACATAAATTAAATTCTCTGTGTACAATTAAAGGGGTAGCAGAATTTTCCCAAAATAGTACTTTGTTTCCTGCCCAAGAACCATCCCAATCGTATTAGTGATAAGTACCACTTTCGCTTTTCCACCTGCCCACCATGCTCATAATAGTGAAACTAAAGCTTCCTATTTTCTAGAGGTAGAAACCTGTCTCCTCTGTGAAAATGAGAGCACGGATGAAAGGTTTAATGACTTCCCGTGGACTTTGGTTGCTGATTTCAAATGGAATCATTCCCTCATATGATTAGAATAAGATCTCTTGAAGGTCGCCTGTTTCAAGCCCAGTCTCGGTTTAAGGAACTGTCTACTTTGCAAAGGAGACCTCCTCATTCCTGCCTTGTAAGGTTATCTAAGTAATATTTCCTCAGCACCCCTTCCTTTCAGAATTTCTCCAAAGGTGGTGCCCAGATTAGCTGGATCAGAATCACCAGGTTACTTATTAATAGGCGATTCCTGGGTTCCAACATTGATCCGAGTCTTCACCCAGGAGTGGGGCATTAGCTTTTTACATTACCCAGTAAGTTCAACGTGTTATTAGTCAAATATTCGATTGTTTTTCACCAAAATAAAAAGAGATCTTCATTAAAGTCTCCATTATCTTATACTAAAAGCAACTGGTTTTTAACAAGTGTTTGATAACAGTGTTGAGTCAGACAATCATTTGTGAAAGACACCTGATACCCCTCTTCCAGGTGCTCTGAATGTTGGGCTTTTGTGAAATACTATGTACAGTTATTCAGCCAACCAAGATTATATCCAATTATACTGTCATCCATTCTACATTTGCCCATGTTGTGCATGTGGATATCATCTCAAGTATTTTGTGGAAATTTGTAAATGTTGGCACTTACAGAATTCCCCAATAGACTTAACCCAAACAATGAAACAGGGGAAGTTAGTTTGGTACTATTAATTTATTTATCTTGATGATTCAAATTCCCTACTTCATCCAGAAAGTTAAATAACCAGGGCTTACTTGTTTTAAAGTGCTAGCAAATAGGAGATATTAGGAAAAAGGATCAACTTTCACTATCCTAAAGCTTAAGGGTATTAAACATTCTGTTCAACTTAAATTAGGCAGTTTCGGGTATGTTACCTTAATTAGGTAATTACATACACTTGGCCATATAATAAAGTGACTGACATTTTTTCCTGGGAGATACGGACACAAAAACTATTTCTTCAGGGTGAGTCATGTGGCCAGACACTTCTCAGTATCCTTTCCTGTATAATTCATGTCTCAGGCCGAAAAAGGCGTTTGAAAAACAAAAATCAAGGCGCCTCCATCAAGTGGCAAAAATCTGGTCCTCCGAACAGAAACTTACCAGCCCACGAACAAGGCTGATATTGCTGACTGCCGTCCGATTGCCTTTCTTGTCATTGGCTCAAAAGAGAGCTCAAGAAATACCGACTTTCCAAGTGAGCTCCTCCACTCCAGTGATATTTACACATCCCACCTGGGCCTTTTGGTTACAAATCCACCTCCTTAAGGAGCCGTGTGAAAAAGCAAGATCAATAAGGAGAGAGAAAAAAAAAAAACACACAGAAAAAAAAAATCCTCCTAGCTATAAATCAGCCACGTGGAGCTGCTGCGGCAGCGGCGGTAGCCCCGACTTCCTGGTTCGCTTCCTGCAAACCCAGCGGCAGGGGGCTCGGGCCGCGGGCGTGAGGGAGGGAGGGGCAGCCGGGCGGCTCTAGGACCTGGGCGGGGGCGGCGGATGCGGGATCCTGCAGGGCACGGGCGACCGGGGAGCTGGGGCCCATCATTTCCATAAAAGTTTGGGAATCTGGAAGCTTTACGAGCTGAGCTGTGGGGCAAAGGCTAAAGCTAAGGACCAGGCAAGACCTGGGGAAAGTATAAGTTAGTTCCAAGGTAACGGGGGACAGCGAAGGAGATTCGTGGGGCCAGTGGGGGAGAGAAGAAGGGGGCTGCGGGTCTGGAAGCGGCCAGGTAGACAGAGAGGCAGCGGAGAGAGCGAGGCGCACGGGTCGGTTGGCGCTCTGCGGAGGCCGCCGGCGGAGGGGGAGTACCGCGGCCGCGGAGCGCGGAGCGCGGGGCCGCGGGGCGGGGGTGGAGGGCAGGGCCGGGAAGGTACAGCCGAGGGGAGTTCCGGATCTGGAGCTGGGAAGGGCAGGCGGCGGGGAGGGCGGCAGCCGAGGCGGCAGGGGTGGGGGAGGGCGGAGGAGAGCCGGAGGAGGGGGAAGGAGGGAGGGGAGAGCAGTGGCGGCGGCTGCGCCCGGCTGTGTGTCTCCAGCCGCCGGAGGAAGATGAGGCTGAAGATTGGGTTCATCTTACGCAGTTTGCTGCTGGTGGGAAGCTTCCTGGGGCTGGTGGTCCTCTGGTCTTCCCTGTCCCCGCGGCTGGACGACCCGAGCCCGCTGAGCAGAATGAGGGTGAGTGACCCGCCCGCCCCCTCCGGTGGCGGCGACCTGCAACTTGTTTTGTTTGCGCGCGAGTGGCGGGAGCGGGAGCGGCGGGGTCGGGCGCGGCGGGGGCGCCGCAGCTCCGCAGGTGGTGCGGGCGCCGCGCGGGCGATCGCGGTCGCCGAGCCCCACGCACTCGGTCCCCGCCGCCCGGGTCCCCGCTGCCCGCCGCCGGCCCGCCCCCTCGCCGCCCCTTCCTCCCGCGCTTCCCCGCCCCGAGCACCCCGCGCTGCGGCGGCGGCGGCTCCGGCGGCCGCGCTCCTCGCCGGGACCTCTGGGCGGAGCGGGAGCAAATCGGGTCCCTGGGGGCGGGGGGCGCGGCCGCCCAGCCCCCGACTCCTCGGGGTGGGACCGCGGCGGTCGTGGCGGGGGATGCGGGGTTGGTCCAGGCTGCGGCCTGTGGCGCGGGCAGGCCCGGAGGAGGCGAGATGCCGCCGCTGCCATCACCACCGGTCCGGCCCAGGCCCCTCGGTCCAGCCCTCCCTCCGCCCCCGCCCGTCCGGGGGTGCTGCAGCCGGGGCTCCCCCTGCCTGCCCGCCGCCGGGGGGCGGGTGGACGGGTGGAAGGGAGATGGCGCTCCGCCTCCGGCTCTTACGGGCAGCGTCGCCGCCCCCGCCTCTCCGGTGGCCGGTGGCCGGGGTGCGATGGGCGCGCGAGGCCTCGTCCTGGACCGGCCCTGCCTCCCGCTTCCTTGGCGACGGGAGGGGCGGTTGGCCCGATGCGGGGAGAGAGGCAGCCCCTCCCGCTCTGGGGCCGGGTCCCCCCCCGTGCCACCCCCCTTCTGGGGAAGCCCTTCTCCCGGGGCCGGTTCCTCTTCCCGGGCTGCGACCGGACTGCTCGGCCGGGAAACTAACTTGTGCCGGCGCCCCGCTCGCTCAGCCCGACGCGGAGGGGCGCTGAGCTCCGCTGCGACGCGTTTGTCTGCCGCCCGCGGAGCGCGTGTCCGCCTGGGCACTCCCTCGCCTGGGAGGGTTGAGTCGGGCGCCTCGGAACTGGAGTTACCGGGCCGAGCTGGGATGGGGCCGCGGTTACTGCAGCTTCGTCTTCGGGCTTCCCGGCCTCGCCCTCCTGCCGGACATCCTTACCCCCAAAGGAACCACTCCCCTCCCTCCCGACCCCGGACCCTGGGGTAGTCCCCTGGGCCGGCTGCCCTGGGAGGTAAGGGAGGGCGTGGGAAGTTGGGGGCCACCAAGTAGCCGGGGGGCCTCTGGAAGAGCTGTGCTCCGTTGTGAAGTGCCTTTTGCAAATATTTTCTGCGTTGCATCTGTGTGATCTCCTTTATTAACTTTTCTTCTTCGGGAAAGTTAGCATCAGGGAGTTGGGCGAGGAGGCTTTTTTTTTTTTTTCTTGAATAAGAATCTTAGGAGGAGATTTCCTTATTAAGTTCCTGCCTATATGATGGCTGGGTTTACTCTTACGTTTTAGTATCTGAAGTTTTTACGGTAGTGGAATCTCTTTAAAATATCGGTGGTGGGTTCCCATCCAAGCCATCTACTTTAAAGTTCATGGGGGGGTGAGGGGGGCAAATTTTGCTTTTGTGGTTTTAAGCCTGTCAGCTCTCAGGGACTGGTGCCAGCCTTTGTATGATTTTACTTTCAAAATGACTCATTGGCCAAAAAAAAAAAAAATTGAATATTACAGTTGTTTGAGAGTATTTGTTTTAAGTTAAATGGCCTTTTACGAAGAGCTAGAAATGTTAAAACCCCGTTTTCTGGGAGAGAAATTGAGGAGAACTGACAAAACTAGCCGTGTTCAAAATGCCCCCCAGTTCAGATGGCAAGTCTAGACCAGGGGTGGAGCGTCAGCACCAATGCCCACCCCCCAACACATTTTGTTTGTGCTGATATGTAAGTACCGAGCCACCGCGCCCATTTCATAGCTCTCGGAGGTGGTGATACATTGATTTCGGTCAAAATTACAGTCACGTGCCGCATAATGACATTTCAGTCAACTAGGGACTGCATATTCGACAGTAGTCCCATAAAATTATAATGGAGCTGAAACATTCCTTTCACCTAGTGACATGGTAGCCATGGTGATGTCACAGTGCAACATGCGGGTCCTGTGATTGTGATGCTGGCACAAACAAACCTGTGCTGCCAAATTGTATAAAAGCGTAGCACATACAATCACGTGCGGTTCATAATACTGATAATGATAATGACTATGTTGTTAGTTTATGTATTACTATACTTTTTATCAGTATTTTAGAGTGTGCTCTTTCTTCTTAAAAATAAAACTTTGCTCTAAAACAGCCTGAACCCTAGCTGGTTTGGCCCAGTGGGTAGAGCGTTGGCCCATGGACTGAAGGGTGCTGGGATTGATACCGGCCAAGGGCACATGCCCAGGTTGCTGGCTCGATCCCCAGTAGGGGGCAGCTGATCAATGATTCTCTCTCATCATTGATGTTTCTCTCTCTCTCTCTCTCTCTCTCTCTCTCTGTCCCTCTCCCTCCCTCTTCCTTCCTCTCTGAAATCAATAATATACACACACACACACACATATAATGTGTGTATACAGCCTTACACATGTCCCATTTACCATGTCTCTTGATTGCATCATTTTTCTCTTGGGCATGATTTAATCTCATGTTGTTTTGTACAGTAACATGCTATACAGGCCTGTAGCCTAGGAGCAGCAGGTTATACCATATGACCTACATATGTAGTAGGCTATACCATCTAGGTTCGTGTAAGGACACATTTCTCAGAAGGTATCCTCATTCATCATTAATTTGTCAGTGGATCCAATGTAATTTTGTTTGCCAAAGACAGAAGCTAGCTTTAAGACTTTTCAAACATAATTAACATTGAAAAGAATGCTTATGGATCAGAAAAGCCAAACCTTTTTATTAACTTTGCAGGCAAACAGTAAGGTATAGAATACAGATTATAAGTCATAAGAGCATAAATAAAAGAACTATTGTCTCCCATTAATGAAAACCAAACTAAGCCCTGGCCAGTATGGCTCAGTTGGTTGGAGCATCGTCCAGTACACCAAGAGGTGGCAGGTTTGATTCTTGGTCAGGGCGCACACCCAGGTTGAGGTTTTGATCCCCAGTTGGGGGCGCCTTCAGGAGGCAACTGATCGCCGTTTCTCTATCACGTCAATGTTTCTCTTTCTCTCCCTTCCTCTCTCTAAAAATCAATTTAAAAGACTAAAAAACTAAACTAAGAGTTTCTGAGAGAAAGCATTAAAAAAATATCTCCTTTATGGAAGATTCTGACCCCCCAGTTTCCCTTACCCCCACGTTCTTTTCCTTTGATTATAACTGTAGATTCCTCCACCCACTGTGAGACGCCTGCCTCTCCTTTAATGCTGACCCACATATGGACTTTTCTGGATGTCTATAAATGGCCTGAGATAGGCTGCAGGAATCCAGTTTATCAAATATAGGTTCTGCCTCGCTTCCAGCAAACTTATACTCATGGTTCTGCCCTGTGCCGTGCCACTTGTTTTGTACTTGCAGTGTTCCAGGTACTAAAGCCTGTTGCAACCTGGTCCTTTTTTTTTTTTTTTTTTAAAACCTGGCCTACTTCCTTGCTTTAGATCAGCCTAGGCACTATTGCAAGATGCATTATCTGTGGTCAAGACAAGAGCAACACATTTATCTTCCTTCAGTCGCGGGGCCTCTTGCCGTTTAAGGTGAATGGTGTGAATTGTACTCTGTTCAAATTGTCCTCTGTGGTGTACGATTTTATAGTCAACAAACATTTCATTTTTGAGTGCCTACTCTATATCAGTGTTAGTTGTTGAGGAAACACTTCTTGCCCCTAACCTTAAATCTTGCAGTTTAGTCAAAAGAAGAAGAAGGAAAAAAAAGGCACATTAGTCAAGGCTCCATAAATCAACCAATACCAATTGTGCTGTGAAGAAAAACCTGGCGGTGGGGGGTGGGGGGGTGGGGGAGAGCGGAGAGAGAGAAGAAAATGGAGGAGCTTGGTCATAAAAGGCTTACCTGAAGATAGGGTTTTTGAGTTGAAATCTGAAGATTTGAAAAAGTAGCTGTTGGAGTGGGAGGGGACACTCCAGAGAGGGAGAAGGCCCTGAGGTAGGAGGCAGCATGGTGAACTGAGGCACTGGAAGAAGATCCGTATAGTTAGAACATGCAGAGAGAGAGGATCGGTAGGTGAGGATGCAAAGGTAAGTGTGGGTCTTGTACACCATGCTAAGGATTAGGTCTTTAGAGCAGTGGGGAAGCCATTAAAGGGTTTTTAAGTAGCAGAGAGACAACGATCAGCTTTGTGTTTTGAAAAGATTGCCCTGGCTGCCTGCAGAAAGGATGAATTGATTTGGAGCAAGAGCAGATAGTAGGCATCCTGCTGGAGGTTATAACAGTTCAGGTGGGACAGGATGTTGCTTGGATTGGCAGGGTGACAGTGGAAGTGGAGAAAAGTAAATTGATTCAAGGGCTATTAAAGATACAAAGGCATCAGGACTAGGTGATTGGATGCGGGAGTGATGGAGAAGGCGGCGTCAGGAGGCTTAGGATGATAGATTATTTGTTGCATTACTGAAAGTTCTGAAGACAAATTTCATACATTCTTATGTCCTATTTTATGGTTATGGGAAAGCTTATATTTTTTAGGCTTTGTCCTCTAGATATTTTAAGGTCAGCATTGATTAATACCATCTGTTTAGCACTTGCAAAGTACAAAAAGTTCCTTTCATTAAATAAATTATATTACCTCCCAGACTGTGTATCCCAGATTTATTCCTGACTGAGTGTTTCAAGTTGAGTCATAAGCCTCTGAAAATAGAGGTTTGTAATGGAAATGTTGAAAGATCGTTAGTGGTTCTAATACAGCACATCCAGTACTGGTGCGAGCTGATGATTCTCTGTGCAGTTGCTACTTTAGTCAAACCATCACTGCCACTTGGGTTCAGAGCGTAAATAGTAGGACAAATCCAGGAACCATTCCCAGGCAGAGGAGTTTTATGTGCTGGGCAAGCTAAGACTGGTTGAAATGAGTATCACTTAAACCAGGATGAGTGAATGGATTACCCTGTCACGTTCCACCTTATGAAAGCCATTTTAACTCAATGATGATTGGTTGCAACCTGAAAAACTCTGCCCTTGGCCATGAGATTTTATTTCCAAGGGAAGTGCCACGTATACTATTAGGGATGGAGCTGTCACTTAGCAAGAGAGTATGGTATCTGAAGTCCTAAGTGGACACTTTTGCCTCAGTTCCCCAGGCAAAATGCCTGGGATTGGTTTTTGTTCTGTTTCGCTGTCCTCCCCCAATGCTGCAATAAAAAAAAACTTCCCCGTTGCCAAGTCTAATAAATTCAAGGTTTGTAGACCTCTTGAAATTAATGCAGACTTTTATATTCACATATATTCTTCTGAGTCAAGAATCAGAAGCTTTCACCTTTCCTAAAGGCGCCTGTAAACCACTCACTGAGCCATTTGGAGGCGGGATTCATGTTTTCTGCTCACGGAGTGTCTCCCAAGGTGCTAGTCATTCACAACCATTCACTCATGACACCCCCATAGGTCAGGACACCTGGATATGCAAACATTCCTGAGAATTGCTGTATCTGTCCATTCTGTGGAACTGTTTCCCACTTAGTGGTCAAAAGTCAGCCATCAGACCTGTTACTCCCTCACCTTTCCCCCCAGTAAGACCCCATTGGAAAATACCAAGAACACGTGAAGTAAAAGTCCCTGCTCTCAAGGGATCACATCCTACTGGAAGAGAAAGAGGCAATGGCCTGGGTTCCTTCCCCTCTTCCTCATCCAAGCAGTGTAAGGAAACAATATGAGAGCTATCACAAGGATATGTTCCATTAATAACCAAACCAGTTGGTGATTTGGAAAAGCTATTCAGGGAGAGCACAATTACTAGTAAAGAAAGAATGAAAACTATTGAACAGTCAAATTTGGATAACTATTTTGTGTATTCGCCTAGCTGCATGGAATGGGAGATAAGGTGTGGGTGACAGTTTGGGTTTAGCATAAGCTGCATTAGATCATTTAATAGTAAATTGGAGTCCAAGAGAGAAAAAATAATGCATCGTGGGAATGAAAATCAGAATTCTGAGGCTGGGCCATTTGTAAACAGAGTATTTGTAAATTCTAACTTCAGAGTTACTGAAAGAGATGGACATCAAGTTTTAAATAGCTATTGAATGTAAGAAAATGACTATCTTCAACTTTAACCTAGATCGTTGTCTTTGTACCGATTTTGAATTCTGATTTTCATTCCAGAAGAATGCATTTATAATCTGACAAAAGGGAAAAAGAAGTTAAATACAGGGTGTGGCTGAAGTAGGTTTACAGTTGTTTCTTGGAAAATAATACAATAATTAAGAAATAATACAAGAATAAACTCTGTTTCACATACAATTTTAAACCTACTTTTGCCTCACATGTATAGAAGTGAAAGTTTCGAGGATAAAATGGCTATAGCTTGAGGCTATGAAAGAAATGATTTTATAGTTAGAATGGATGGTGGAAGAGGGAGAACGGTGAGAAGGTGGAATATATATTAGCAGTGTGGACAAACTTCTTTGTAAGAATCGGAAGATAGGTTATAAACATGGCACTCATTCACTCAAGGAATATTTCAGATATTTATTGTTTAGCATATGCCAGTGATGGCGAACCTATGACACGCGTGTCAGCACTGACACATGTAGCCATTTCTGATGACACGCGGCCGCTGAGGCGGCCGCATGCCAAGGATGAAACATTTGCTGCTCCTGAGGATGAAACATTTGCGAAATAATGTTTTTTCCTCAAAGTGACACACTCCCCGACTTATGCTCAGTTTTTTGGCGAAGTTTGACACACCAAGCTCAAAAGGTTGCCCATCACTGGCATATGCCCATCCATTGCTATAGGCGGTGGAGATAGTATACTGAACAGTGGAGAGATGGAAAGTTTTGACATCACAAAGATGTTACTTAGGTCTTGACCTGACAACCACACAGTAGGTGTTATATCTGTACTAACAGCAATTTTCTTTTGATGTGTTTTTACAGTACTTCCCAACCTCCAGCCATCCATACGTTCAAAATAACGTATTGAGGGCTTTCTTCCCTGAAAGGCACTGGGGCTGGATGCTGGAGAAGGCAAGAACACAAACTCCAATCTCCTCTCATAAGTGAGATAAATGGTGTGAATATGGAACACTCATAAAAAGGAGATTTTACACAGCTGTAGGATGTGTATGTTCAGAGGCAAGAGTGAAGATCATGGCATTTGGCTGGACCTAGAGTATCAGTGGGATTTTGACAGGTACCGATGAAGGGAACATCATTCTAGACCAGCGGTTTTTCATCAGTGTGCTGCAAGGATTTTTAAAATACAATACATAACTATTTAGTCAGGGGCTCTGATTTCTTTCCTTTAGATTGTCAAATAAAATGACAACAGCCAACAAAACAATAGCTGTCCCGTGCAAATGAATCAAAATTGTATCTATTTTTTGTCAGATTGGCAAAAAAAAAAAAGCATTGTTTGACGTGAATAGAATTTTAGTAATTAGTTTGTGTGCCATGAGATGAAAAAGGTTGAAAATCAGTGTTCTAGACTAAAGGAATATGGTGAGACTAGAAAGAAGTCTGGTTTTCTGGTGAAAAGTGGTAGATTTAGGATTGGAAAAGCAAGTTTGGACCATGTTTTGCAGGGAATTAAGTAGTAGGCTAGGGAACTGGGGTGGGGTTTTATCCAGCAAGATAGAAAAGCTCCTTGGAAGTTTTGAAGAGGAGTTGAGGGATTGGTGGCACTCATTTTTTTCATCAACTCTTGAGTCACTAATTCACTCAACAAATACTTCAAATATTGATTGCCTACTAAGTATCAATTGTCCCAAGCATTGGAGATGCCATAGAGTAGTAAATAATAGCAACGGTAATAGAGAACATACATTGAATCCCTACTTTGTGTCAGCTAACCATTCTAGATGTATTATGTTGTGTCATTGAAACAGTGGCCCTCTAATGCAAATTTGATATAATCCCCACTTTATAGATGAGTTACAGAGAGGTAAGTGCCTTGCCCAAGGTCCTTTACTTAGGAAGTGGCAGAGCCAGGTGTTCTGACTTCAGAGCTTTGCTCTCTGGCCTTACCCTGTGCCTATGGTTTTTAATAGCATAGACGAGACCCTGCAGACTACAGAAGGGGAGACGGTCAACAGAGAGGTCATTTCAAATAGCGACCATCACTGTGAAGACAATACAGGGCAATGTGAAAGAGAAAGGGGCAGCAGGAACCACTCAGGGAAGGTCCGAGAAGATGATGGCTGAAATGAGGCCCACAGAGTATGAGCCTGTAATGCAGTTCTGAGGAAGAGCATTTCAGACAGAGGGAGCATCAAGTGTGAAGCCTCGGAGTTTGAAAAAGGGGCCTGTATGTTTGAGAAACAGAATGAATCCTAATCATGTAGTTTTGATAATATATAATATATACTATGTGCAATGTAGACATTATATGAAAAATGATTAAAATACATAGTAGGCAATTTTTTGTACCCTTTTAGTCTGTGCCCTGGCTGGTGTGGCTCAGTGACTTGGTTTGTCCTATGCATGGAAAGGTGGTGGGGTCTGATTCCTGGTCAGGGCACATACCCACGTTTTGATCTTGATCCCCAGTAGGGGGTTTGTAGAAGACAGCCGACAGATGTTTCTCTGTCGATTGATGTTTCTCTCTCACATCAATGTTTCTCTCTCTCTCTCTCCCTCTCTCTCCCTCCCTCTCTCTCTCTCCCTCTCTCTCCCTCTCTCTTCCTCTCTCTCCCTCTCTCTCCCTCTCTCTCCCTCTCTCTTCCTCTCTCTCCCTCTCCCTCTCCCTTCCTCTCTCTCTAAAAATCAATTAAAAAAAAAATAGTGGGAGGGAGGGACGAGGCCAATGTAACTGGAGCATGGCGAGTTTGGAGGGAATACAGTACTTGATGAGCTTGCAGATATAGGCAGGGCTCTGGGTTGGATGACAAATTATATGATCATCGCACTCTGTGAGCTGGTCCTAGATAAACAAAATGAGTAATAACTTGTTTGGCCACAGGTTTGTGGGCCAGACACACAAATAGCAATTGCAATGGGTGTGACAAAAACTGTATTAACTAAGTTCACTGGGTCCTGTGGGATCACAGAGCAAGCAGCATCTCGTCTGCCGTCAGAGAGCTCATCTTAGGGCAGGGACGAAGGAACTGTGAGCAAAAGCATGAAAGATTGAAGCAAATCCTGGGGCCTGCATGGCTGGAAGATGGGAGGAGGGAGTGGAGGGATGGAAGAGAGGACCGTAGAAAGATCAATAGAACCTGAACCCTAAACAATTGAACACTGAATGGTCAGAGCCAGGGTATCCTATATAATCCTATATAATAAAGAGGTAATATGCAAATTGACTATCACTTCAACACACAAGATGGCCACCCCCATATGGTCAAAGATGGCCAGCAGGGGAGGGCAGTTGTGGGCAATCAGGCCTGCAGGGGAGGGCAGTTGGGGGGGGACCAGGCCTGCAGGGGAGGACAGTTAGGGGTTACCAGGCCTGCAGTGGAGGGCAGATGGGGGCGACCAGGCTGGCAAGGGAGGGCAGTTAGGGGTGACTGGGCCAGCAGGGAAGGGCACTTGTGGGCAACCAGGCCTACAGGGGAGGATAGTTAGGGGTGACCAGGCCAGCAGGGGAGGGCAGTTAGGGGAGACCAGGCCAGCAGGGGAGGGCAGTTAGGGGCAATTGGGCCGGCAGGGGAGCAGTTAGGTGTCGATCAGGCTGGCAGGGGAATGGTTAGGGGGTGATCAGGCTGGCAGGCAGAAGCGATTAGGGGCAATCAGGTAGTCAGGCAGGCGAGCAGTTGGAAGCTAGCAGTCCTGGATTGTGAGAGGGATCCCATATTGGAGAGGGTGCAGCCTGGGCTGAGGGACACATACACACACACACACACACACACACACACACACCCCTGTGCACGAATTTCATGCACCGGGCCTCTAGTAAGGAATAATCTGGAATCAAGTGCAGGCTAGATTTCAATGTGGAGAGAAATGTCTCTGTAAGAGATGATGAGACCTAACCAGGGAGAGGGGCTGAGAACATGAAATATGAAGAGAGAGATAGTATGAAAGTAGAATTCCCCAGGGTAGCTGATGAGAGGAGGAGTCCTACTGGATGGCATAGGAAAGGAAGGCTGCCTTTAGAAGGACCAGAATTGTCTGGAGCAGTGGTTCTCAACTTCAGCAGGCATCAGAATCACCTTGAGAATGTGTTCAAACACAGATTACTCAGCCTCGTGCCCAGATGTTCTGATTCAGTTGGTTTGCGGTGGGGCAGAGAATTTGCATGTCTGACTAGCTGCCAGGTGCTGCTGATGCTAGTGGTCCAGGGATCACGTTTTGAGAAGCACAGGTGTAGAGAACATGTGGGTTTGGAGGCTGCAAAACAAAACTTTGGTTTGGTTTGGGCATATGGTATTTTACAGACTTGGGTCAGTCAAGTGAAGGTGTTCACCAGGTAGATGGAACTCAGAATAGAAGTCAGTATTGGATGCAGAGGGCCTAGCTCATTGGCAGGAACGTGATGTCTATAGCTCAGGGAGTAGATTGATAGATTAAGGGAGCTCATGTGGATGGAGGAGAGAAACATGGGTAGGAAAAAAGAAACATGGAAAGTGCCTTATTTTAGGTGCTAAGAAGGTCCAGGCAGAGGTAAAATGCTTTACAGAATATTGCCCTCTCGAAAACAGGAGCAAAAGGTAATCTCCTTAAGGGTGGGCCCATCAACAATTTCAGATGCTACAATATTTGAGCAAGATCTGATTAGAATTAAGGATGTAGCAAGTGGCTGTGGAAGTAAGTTCACCTGTTGCCAAACTAACCAGTGGTATTTGAGAGGGACTACAGTAGCCTCTTCATTGGCATCAGTAAATAAGATGACCCAGGAAAACTGGATCACATGACAGAAGTTCAAGGGGTGAAGGACGGGTATTTTTTAGAAAACTCTAACTACCGAAGAGGAACATAATCCATTTGGGGTTGTATCTTTTCTGCTTTCACCTCCCCCCAACCATCATTCTGTGTCTGTGTCTGTGTCTGTGTCTGTATAATCATATGTGTATACAAGGGTGGGGCAAAAGTGGGTTTACAGTTGCTTGTATGGAAAATAATACAATAATTAGTAAATAATAATACAAGAATAAACTCTGTTTTGAGTACTCACAATTGTAAACCTACTTTTGCCCCAATCTATATATTTTTAATTGAATTATACTCATGTAGTTGTGACCCCTCGGGGGATGTCAGAGGTCCAGTGCAGGGATTTGGCCCGATCCCCACAGGCCAGGCCAAGAGACCCCCCTGGTGCATGAATCCATGCAATGGGCCTCTAGTATGCATATAAGATCTTTGGTTAATCTCTTCCCACCCTCTCCCCTCCCCACTTCCCTCTGAGATTCATCAGTCTGTTCCATATTTCCATGCCTGTGCCTTGAGCATCTTCCCCCTAGTGGTCAGTGCATGTCATAGCTACCAGTCGAATGGTGGAACGGCCCCTTAGGCCAGTGGTCGGCAAACTCATTAGTCAACAGAGCCAAATATCAACAGTACAACAATTGAAATTTCTTTTGAGAGCCAAATTTTTTAAACTTAAACTTCTTCTAATGCCACTTCTTCAAAATAGACTTACCCAGGCCGTGGTATTTTGTGGAAGAGCCACACTCAAGGGACCAAAGAGCCGCATGTGGCTCGCGAGCTGCAGTTTGCTGACCACGGCCTTAGGCTTTTATATATATAGATGCTATATGTAATGTAGACATTATATTAAAAATATGCTTGTAATACACATTAGGCATTTTTGTACTCTTTTAGTCTGAAATCCAGTAACTTGTAAAGCTGTGCTTAGAACAACACTTTAATATTTGAAGTTGGGAAAGAAAAAACAGAATAACAAAACAGTATGCTCAGCATTTCAGTAATGCTAGCTAAAAAAATGAGGTCTGCCGCTGCACTCCAGTTTAGCCTAGTGATCCCGAAAGCAATGCTGAGACAAGTGGAGCTGCAATTACCCAGGGCTTACATCTTTCTTGGAGAGGGAAAAACTTCCAGTGGCTAAGAATCCTGAATATTTCAAAATGAGAAATGTCCTCATTTCTGCCCCATTATAAATTCTCTTCTGGGCTTCCCAGCCTCTGTTGCATTTTTAAGTGTTGCTCCTGAGAAAGCATTTAAACATGCCAACAGGGAGACCTGATTGAGTTCACTGAGTATAAGAGCTGGTACACTGCAACTTGAGGAAAAATTAACTTTGCATTATCTAATTAGGTTGATGGACTTGCTGCAGAGCACCCTGGTTTCCCAAACCGAGAGGTACAATTAGCTGCAGTATTATATCAATACCAACTAGTCCGCTAATAGGCTTCCAAGCAAAGCAATTGGAATTTGTTATTACCAAGGATATTTTAAACTGGATGAATTAAAATTAAATCAGATACCATTGGGAGCAGTTCTGTTCTAGATTAGAATGGAATAGATGACCTAAGTTTTTTTTTTTTTCCCCACCTTTAATCTTCTATTGAGTCCCTGGGTTTAAGAATACATTTGGGCCTCAAAGGGTATGCTACTCTCTTCAACAGTAAATGTACATGATTAATGATTATTTGGCTTAGACATAATTTGTAGTTCTTGTTTTTATAAAATATTTTATGATTTGGGTTAGTGCTTAAGTATTGAGGTACTTACTATGAAAATATATATTTAGTAGTATGTGTATACTTTATTAGAAGAATTGGTATTAATTAAAGAATAAGTGTGTCTTAAATAGATATTAGCTGGGAAATTACCAAAACTTTGTCACTCTATGAGAAGGTGGATATATCAGCATTTCTGGTTTTTAACCTTTTGCACTCAGATGTTGAGTGTGACTCGACACGGTTAGCATCGGTAGCAGCTCTTTTTATACTCTTTGAATGTATCAATAATTTGAAATATAAAAAAATCCAAATAAATAAGTTTGTATGAAAAGAAACTCCAGTTTTTTATTCTACTGCCGCGCTTTGTAAAATCTGGGGCATTTAAAAAATTAAATCCCGAGTAGAATAAAGGAATCGAGAAAAAAGCAAGCAAGTGCAAAGGGTTAAACTATCTGTAATTATCTTGAGTTTCCTTTTTAATAAAAACATACAAAAACAAAACAACCTGTGATGAGATGTTCTCTTTCATGTGAGGCAGGTTTGCAAATTGCTTTTGTAACTGTGTGGATGCCTAACCCTTCTCCAGCTGGAGCCCTTGTTAAGTCTGAAGCATTGAGTCTAGCTATTGAAGTGAAACAGTGGACTCGGGTTCTCAATGTAGCAGGAGACCCTTTGAAACAGTTTTACAGAATTTTAGGAATGAACACTGGTTAAGAAGTGATGCCGTAACATCAGTGCACTGTCTCTATGCTTCTGTGAGAATTTCTCTTTTTATAAACTTTTTTAGAAAAGCTAAATAGAAAAAATAGAATGCTACAGTACAGTTATACTTTTATAAAAAAGTTGTAAGCCATGATGTTTGAAGTGCTCTAAAGGTTCATTACTTGTCAGTATTTACTGTTGTGCTTAATAATTTTAGTCTGTTGAATTTGAATATTTCATTTATAGTTTATTAAAATCTGTAATGGAGAAATAGTCCCCTGTTGCCCTAGCACAAAACAAATGGATCAGTATACTTAAGTGAGTCACGCAAATTTTATTTTGCCAGAATCCTATATAATAAAAGGGTAATATGCAAATTGACCCTAAAGGTGGAACAACTGGGAATGACCGGTCGCTATGACACGCACTAACCACCAGGGGGCAGACGCTCAATGCAGGAGCTGCCCCCTGGTGGTCAGTGCACTTCCACAGGGGGAGTGCAGCTCAGCCAGAAGCCAGCTCATGGCTGGCCAGCGCAGTGGCGGTGGTGGGAGCCTCTCCCACCTCCATGGCAGTGCTAAGGATGTCCAACTAACGGCTTAGGCCCACCTGCCAAGGGCTCCCAGGTTGCCAGAGGGATGTCTGACTGTCAGCTTAGGCCCGATCCCCTGGGGAGCGGGCCTAAGCTGTCAATTAGACATCCCCCGAGGGGTCCCGGATTGCGAGAGGGCACAGGGAGGGCTGAGGGGACCCCTCTCCCCTGCTCCCGAATGCACGAATTTTTGTGCACCAGGCCTCTAGTTAATATATAAAAGATACCTGACAGAGATATTCAGATATAGAAAATTGGAAGGGAGGAGCATGATATGTAGATTCTATTTCTATTTAGATTTATAGTTTATTAGTCAGTTGTATAAACATTTAAAAAATGACTCATGAGGACACATATGTAATACTTTAATCAATAAAGAAATTAAAAAATAATAAATAAAAAATGACTCAGAAACAGCCTGGTGGGGTTAAATAATTTACGATATTTTTATTTGCTTGATTGTTTAATGTTGCTATGAAATACAGGTATTTGTGATGGAAAATATTTGCCTAGAAAAATTTACAATGCAGTATATTATACTGTGGTTCTCTGTTAATATCAACCCATGTACCTAATTTAGACATTTTCTAAAATATTTGGCTCACCTGCCCGGCTAGCTCAGTCAGTCAGTAGAGCATGGGACTCTTAAAGTATTTGGCTTATTAAGTATAGGTTTTAGTTATGCTTACTTGGAATGACTTAAATCCAACCTACCCCCAATATTTCTTCTGGAAATTCTTATCAGACAATCTGATCATCATGTTTCTTAAAATTTAATCCGACAAGATAAGTCTTTTAATCTCTAATACAGGAAGGTGTCCCATGTACATCTTAGTATTTGTTACCTTTACAGTCTATTTACAGGGTTTTTTTAAAAAATCATTTTTATTTTTTAGTTACAGTCAACATTCAGTATTATATTCATTTCAGGTGTACACCCCCATGATTAGACATTATATAACTTATAAAGTGATTATCCTGGTAAATCTGATACTCATCTGACACCACACATAGTTATTAGAATATTATTGTCTATAGTCCCTATGCTGTATTTTAATCCTCCCTCATGACTATTCTGTAACAACCAATTTGTACTTCTTAATCCCTTCACCTTTTTTTTTTCTTTCTCACCACCTCAGCCCAACTCCCATTCCATCTGGCAACCATCAAAATGTTCTCTGCATCTACTAGAATGAGTCTGCTTCTGTTCTGCTTGTTGGTTTATTTTGTGTGTTTTTTTAGATTCAATTGTTGATAGATATGTTTCATTTTTTACTTTTGAAAGAAAGCATTTAAAACCCACTGTTTGCAAGTCTGCTGGCTCTTGCCAGGGTGATTTAAAATGAATAAAAAACCCATTAGATTTTTGGCAAATAAGCTCTCAATTATGGTACAGAATAAATGACTACAAAGTGCTTTTTAATGTAATGGCCTGGAAATGACTAAAATCTTATTACTTTACCGTGCAGATTTTTCTCCTATGGTGGGGTGTTTCATTTTTAAGCTAAAACACCACTGTCGAGATTGGAAATTTTGATCACTTAAAATATATAATTACATTTTAACATTTAAGCAAAGATTGGTAGAATTGGGAAATATAGGCATGCAATTTCATTAACTGTTGCTCTCTGCGTGGTGGCCTCAGAGGAAATTCTAAGTCCAGTATTTGTAAAAGAAGGTTGAAGGAGAGTGTTTTTATTGTGGTGGCCAATTAAAGTTGCTCACAGTCCAGGGAAGTTCTAGTGGGTGGTAAAGAGAAAAATGCTTTTAGCAGATACTGGTTTTCTAAAATTCTGTATCCTAAAAATGTGCTAAAAGAAGGTGACTTCCAAATACCTTGGTACATTTTCTGTGTGCAATTAAAATAACTCTTACTCTTCTTTCCATAGTTAACATTTAGACTCTAAAACCCAGCACGCATTTTAAAATAAATGTAGCACAGTTGTTAACTTTGGAAATTTTGAAGAGCGATCTCAAACATTCAGAGATAATAGAGCCCCAAATACCACCCCTTTTCCAGTCCTGCTCTTGAGGGAAACAGGTGTCGTCCGAAGTATGGGTGAAAGTGTGTAGAGGCCACATCAGTGTTCTCAGACTACTTTCCCCTGCATCTTCCTGGAATTCTGAGGGCAGTTTTCATGAATGTGGCTTCATTTTACTTTCCATAAATTGCTACCGCAGGAAGAGTGCCAGCCACTCTGGCCTGAGCATATCCTATACTTGTGACTAAGTTGAAGAAAATCACAGCCGACAGTTTAATAAGTAGCTTCACGGTAGTACAATCATGTTTCATAAGAGGCCGGTAGCGTCCTTGACCTCTGCTCAATTAACTGCTAACACCAAGAGGAAAGTAAATGTTAAAATCTTTGTTATATGTTGGCAAAGATTACTTCCTGACGATCAAGTGAGTGGCTTGAAGCATGTATTCTGATTTGCATGCGTGTGTTTTTTTAATCTTAAATATTAGGTACTTGTGTTTAAAAGTAAACATCTCTTATGCGATGATTTATGACTTGGAAGGGCTGATAAAATGCAGAAAGAGTAGCTAAAAGAAAATGGTAAGTGACAAGGAATAGGTTTTTAAAGTTATAGAAAATCTGAAACTTAAGATAATTGCAAAGATAATGTATAGCTATCTGTTCATTATTTTTGTTTTTTAATGAATTTTGATACCTTTCCTACTGTTCCTTCAGGACTTCATAAAAATAACTGCAACCTATTGAACTACTTTTTTTTCTCCCTCTGGACAGAGGATTCCCTTCCTTTGATTGTGAGACATTTGTTTGAGTGGTTGGTCAGTTTCTTTGAGTCCTAAATGTGAGAATGATTCCTTCAAGGTTAAAAATGTCAGTCATGCCCTAGCCGGTTTGGCTCAGTGGATAGAGCGTTGGCCTGCGGACTGAAGGGTCCCAGGTTCAATTCCGGCCAAGGGCACATGCCAGGGTTGCGGGCTCGATCCCCTGTGGGGGGCATGCAGGAGGCAGCCGATCAATGATTCTCATCATTTATGTTTCTATCTCTCTCTCCCTCTCCCTTTCTCTCTGAAATAAGTGAAGAAATGTATATATAAAAAAATAAAATAAAATAAAATAAAATAAAATAAAATAAAAATGTCAGTCATGTAGCTAGATAAACCATGGGAGCTAGGAAAGCCAAGCCTGCCATTTGGGCACACAGCATGTAGCCTTTGACGGATGAGGCTAGCAGCTTACTCATAATTTTCTAACACACTCGGGTTGCATTTTCTGAATAGTCCCAATTCTTTTTAATTAAAGATAACTGAAGCTTCACAGTCCTCTGTCATACCCATAACTCTTGTGATGGCTCAGGCCTAATGAGAAAGTAATATATTTCTAAATTAGGTATAATGAACTTTTTTTTAACTTTATGCTCCTTTGGTAATCTCTGTGTACCCCCTTCCCACAACTCCTGTCACATGCCTCACTTTTTATTTATTATTTTTTATATTTATCTTTATTATTGAAAGTATTACAGATGTCCCCCTTTTTCCCTATGGATCCCATCTAGCCTGCACCCACCCCCACCCCAGGTCTTTACCACACTATTGTCTGTGTCCATGGGATGTGCATATAGATGGCCAAGAGACAAATGAAAACATCATCCAAGAGATGCAAATTAAGATGACAATGAGGTATCCCCTCGCTTCTGTCAGAATGGATACCTTTAACAAATCAACAAATGACCAGGGCTCCTGAGGATGTGGAGAAAAGGGAGCCCTAGTATGCTGCTGGTGGGAATGCAGACTGGCGCAGCCACTGTGGAAAACAGTACGGAGTTTCCTCAAAAAATTAAAAATGGAACTGCCATTGGACCCAGTGATTCCACTTCTAGGAATATATCCTAAGAAACCCAAAACACCAATCAGAAAGAATATATGCACCCCTATCTATGTTCATAGCAGCACAATTGACAATAGCTAAGATCTGGAAACGTGCCTCACTGTTTAAATAGAATTCTTCAAGAAGCGTTTGCTTCCTGTGAAATAGCGAGGAGGAATGGAAGAAAGACTGGAAAGTTGGTTTCCTTGCAAGAGATTTTCTGTTCAAGGACTGCAAGTTTTCCTTGGTTGGCATGGGCAATTAAAAATTGCCTCATCTATGCAGCGATGAAAATCAAATCACATGTAAACTTCTAAGTGGAACATTTTTCTGATAAATTTTTAAAAAATGAACAACAGATTTAGAGCAGTGTTATTGTTGCTTTGAAGTGTTAATATTCTGAAAGTTGAAATATCAGTCTCCTCTCTATTTCTACCACCTCTCATCGGTGACTGTAAGCATTGGTTCACTTCTCAGAGTTAAGTAGTAAAAATGATGAGAACATACACAACGCATCATGAAGTCAGGTTCCTGATTTATTCCTAGTTCCTTCCATCTAAATATATATTTGATTTACTTATTTTATGTCCTCTATCCATGGGCCAGTATGAATAGTCCTGGCTGTTTTTATTTAGGATATGCAAATACATATCTAAAAACATAAATGATGATGGGAAGAGACTTGACTTGGGGTACTGAACACACAATACAACATACAGATGATGTATTCTAGAATTGTATACTTGTAACCTATATTATTCTGTTAACCAGTGTCACCCCAATTCAATAAAATTTTTTTTCAAAACCATATTTTTTGTAATTGATGACTGACACCCATAAAAGTAAAACAGCAAACAAAACCCACCATGCTTTAACTGGTTTATGGTAAAGCATGAGAAATTTGCTGCGTTTCAACCTGCTTATTATCATTTACAAATCAATTTCTTGCCCAGAGAAGCCTTAGGCTGATTGAATTCTCTTCATTGCTCTGTGGAAACATGTAGTAGTGGGCATGACCTCATTAAATGTTTACGGAGTGACACCTGGAATCCTGAAAGGACAGTGCCATTTAGATGCCTAACTTACGGCTAGGAGTAAAGATCAGTAACTTGCAAAAAGCAAAGTGGGAAAATTCATTTTGGGGAGGTTAGGACTTGGATTACTGTAATTTACTGAGCGAATTTCATGATTATCTACGAATACAGGCACTACATTGTATGATTTTGTAACACTGCTTAAATGTTTCCTGTCCCACTCAGCCTAATGAATTAAAATATTTTGGAGATTTAGCACAAGCTGCAGCTCAGGAATACTAAACTCAGAATTTCGTACTGTAGGCTGGTTACCAGGAAGTAGTGAAGGTCAAATCAGGGCTGCTGGGGAGGTTTTCATTTCCTTGTGTAAGCCTAGAGCCTTCCCATCTCCTGCTTCTGCTTGTCCTTGTGTAAATGGTAACAGTTTCGGTGGTTACCCAAACTGTATGCTAGTCAAGTAAGAGACATAAACTCTAAGTTCAAGAAATTCGGCAATCTCATGGTTTTGGAATAATCTGATATTTTAGTGGTTTTTCTTTTTCTTCTCTTTCTTTTTTTTTTTTTTTTGTCACTGTCTTATGGAGAATTTGAAAAACCCAAATAGGTCCATAATTAATAAAAAAGATTCCTAGGGAAGGTCTACTGACATTGATTGTAGTATTCCTTATTAGAGTTTGTGTGTAGGAAGTAGAGTAGAAAGTGCTAATAAAAGGAGGAGTGCCCAGCTGGCATGGCTTAGTGGTTGAACATCAACCCATGAACCAGGAGGTCATGGTTCGATTTCTAGTCAGGGCACATGCCTGGGTTGAGGGCTTGATCCCCAGTAGGGGGCGTGCAGGAGGCAGCCGATCAATGATTCTCTCTTATCATTGATGTTTCTATCTCTCCCTCTCCCTTCCTCTCTGAAATTAATCTATATATATAAAAGCCTAAGTGACTGGTTGACCATTCAACCAGTCAACCAGTCGCTATGATGCACACTGACCTCTAGGGGGCAGACACTCAACGCACAGGATCCGGCTCCCTCCTGTCTTGATCGGGCCTGCAGGGATCGGGCCAAAACTGGCTCACCAATGGACCCCACCTGTGCACGAATCCATGCACTGGGCCTCTAGTTAAAATATATTTTAAAACCTATAATAATCTATAATAATAAAAGAGTAATGTGCTAATTAGACCAGACAGCTGAACAACCTTCCTAAGTCATTTGGACATCCTTCCGGACAAAGCCGCGGCGGTGGGGGCCAAGGCAGAGGTGGTTAGGGGCAATCAGGCAGGCAGGCAGGCAGGCCAGTAGTTAGGAGCCAGCGGTCCCGGATTGCGAGAGGGATGTTCGACTGCCGGTTTAGGCCCAATCACGGGATTGGGCCTAAACCGGCAGTTGGACATCCCCTGAGAGGTCCCAGATTGCAAGAGGGTGCAGGCCTCCCTCTCCCCCTCGTGCACAAATTTCATGCACCGGGCCTCTAGTAAATAAATAAAAAAAGAGGGAGCTTTGCTGTAGTACAAGGTGATAGTTTAGGCCAACCATTTGTGTTGGGGGAGAGGGGTAGGAAGGATGAGGGCATCTAAACCATATACATCTTTTTAAAAATAATTGGGTTGAAAACTCTGAATATTAATCCCCATGAATACTAAATATCCTGAGGAAGTTATATTGATGTTTAATTTACTTACTGTATAACATACAGCTCCCTAAGGACAACCTGGTGGATTAAAAATAAAAGTTGACATCATTGTATAGTAGAAGTAGACATGGACTCTGACACGGGTTAAAATCCTGGTGGAAACCCTGTGAATAGTTTAGTGGGCGTCACCTAGTGACTTAACCTCTCCAAGCCTCCTTTCCTCATAAAATCTACTTCAGAGCCATGTTCTTCTGCTTCCATCAGGTTCAGTTTATCAGAGCTCCTAGTGCAGAGTGTAACTGGCGGTTTTACACAGGTTGTTTTCCCTTCATTCCCTTCTTGTATGAGCAGTTATAATTTGTACATAGTTTCGAGAACAGTTAAAAGAATGAAAATAATGAAGTTATGCAAATTTGTTATGCATTCATTATTTTGAATTACAAGTGAAAAGGGGTTGAATATTGTCTTTTCTCCTGGACCTCTAGGCATTTGGCTTACATGTCATGTCCTTCAATGTACAAACATTCTAATATGGTGAAAGAGGAAAATGCTATCATTTGTGTACTTTAAAAAATATACCATATTTTCTAGCATATAAGACGACTTTTTAACTCAGGAAAATCTTCTGTATGCCCAGTCGGAAAATATGGTAGTCCTTTTTCCTGAATGTACTAGTAAATGTATGTTCATTGTAGAAAATATAAAAAAGTGAAAGCAAATAAGAAACTAAAAATCACCTATAATCCATCTTATTGAAAGCTAATTATCATGATGATACACACACACACACACACACACACACACACACACACACACTAGTGACCCGGTACATGAAATTTGTGCACATTAAAAGGGAGTTAATTAGAGGAAATACTTTAATATTGCTATTTGCCCTTTCTCTATAATAGTGTCAGAGATGAAAGAAAATTAGTAAAATGTATATGAAAATCTTCCTCCTGTTATAGTCTGGGGTGCGCCATGGGAACCAAAGTCAAGTCCCCACCTGCCCACATGTGCCTCGAAATAGCACGAGACCCAGACCCACTGGCCCCACCCACATTGGACTAGATCCAGACCCGGCCGGCCCCACCCCTGTCAAGCCCCGTTGGGTGGGAGGCACGGCCTCAGGTCGCCTGGCCCGGCGCCGGGGCGGGGGCATGACCTGAGGTTCCCCCAGCCCGGGCCAGGGGGTGCACCCTGAGGTCCCCTGTCAAGCCCCGCTGGGCGGGGGGCATAGCCTGAGGTCCCCTGTCAAGCCCTTCCAGGTAGGGGGGCGCGGCCTGAGGTCCCCTGTCAAGCTCCACGGGGTGGAGGACTCAGCCTGAGGTCCCCTGTCAAGCCCCACCAGGCGGGGGGCGCAGCCTCAGGTCCCCTGCCCTGGCCCAGTGCCACACAGCCTTAAGACCCTGCTTATTGCTCATTAAGGCTCAGTACAGGAACTCGGACTCCACTGTGGGTGCAGCCATCTTGTGTTACGGGATCCCTGCCTCTGCTGTGGGCGCAGCCATCTTGTGTTACAGGATCCCTGCCTCCGCTGTGGGTGCAGCCATCTTGTTACTGTGTGATGGTCAATTTGCATATTCCATCTTTATTAGATAAGATTAATTTGTAGATTGCCTCTTTATTTTACTGTAGAAATATTTTAATTTCTATGTTGTTTCTAGGATATATACTGTTTTGTAAATAAATCTTTTAACATCTGGTAATTTTATTATTGAGTGGTTTAAAGATCCGGAAAAAAGAAATTCCTACATTGTTGTGTACAACACATTTGCAAAATTGTTTTTCATTTGCTGCTTTCAAAATGTATAGGTATGATTCTGACTTTTATAAGATGGTTATAAAAGTTGCTGTTGAAACTAATTTGTGCTTCCTTGCTAAACCAACAGTTAAGTGGAGAAAAGCAGAAGTGATCTGAGGGAGAACAATACTGAAAGAACAGTTTTTCTTGGCAGTGATTTATTTCACCCTCTTCCTATTCTTCGCCCTGGGAAAGTCCACAACTTAATTTTGAGTTGCAGTTACTGAACACTCTAAAGCTTTTAAGCTTCTGCTTAAAGACTAAGTACTAAGAAATCTAAGTCACTGCCATGGGGTTAATTATGCTGTGTGGTAAATACATTGTTAATTTATTAACCTTGTTCCCATTGTTGTGAAGAATTTTTCTTTCTACTCGTATAACTCAGCCATTTCTGTATTATCTCAAATATTTTCCTCCAAATTATTCATATTTTAAAAAATAAGAATGAAAATTATGCCCTTTCGTTTAGTCACCTCTTGACTAGACTACACCTATTTCACTGACAGTGATGTGGCTTCTTTTCTATGACTGTGAGTCTAATTTTGAGTCCACACACAGGTTTTGTTTGCATATTTATTTATACTTATGCAACAGGTCAGCACTGTCTCTTTCTACCCATGAAGGGAGCCAAAAATGTGTCTGAAAATTGGTGGGTAAACATCAAGTACTAATAAGGAACTTTTATTGAATTCTTACTGTGCCCTCTGTTAGGCATGTTTATCTTCTCAATTTAATCTTCTGACATTTTTTTCAGATGAGGAGATTTTCAGCTTAGAAAAGTGAAATGCCTTGCCTGGGGTCACTGGCCTTGTAGGTAATGGAGCCAAACCCAGGCTGACTACAGAGCCCACCCTTTGAGGCAGGGAGGGTCACTGACTCAGTCTTAGAGTTTGCTAATAGCTGAATCAGAGTAAGGGGTTACCTGGGTTATGTTACTAGCCAGTGCTTTATGGATAGGTGCACCTGTCTCCAGGGCAGGAATCTAACTGCCTGGGCTTGCTGAATTCTGCCTTTAGGCCATGACTCTATGTCCCTGTTTGGCATAGCATCAGCTATCTAAATCAGGGGTCCTCAAACTTTTTAAACAGGGGGCCAGTTCACTGTCCCTCAGACCGTTGGAGGGCTGGACTATAGTTTAAAAAAAACTATGAACAAATTCCTATGCACACTGCACATATCTTATTTTGAAGTAAAAAAAAAACAAAAAACGGCAAAAACACCCTCATGTGGCCCGCGGGCCGTAGTTTGAGGATGCCTGATCTAAATCTTCTTATATCCTTCTGAAGCTTTCTTTAACAACTTTAGACCACACTGATATCTCCAGTCTCAGGAAAGGATCCTCATTATGGTGCATGATTATAAATGGCCATAATACTCTTTAGCACATGGCTGCTTACCCAGTTGGTCCCTAAGCTCCTGGAGAGCAGGCCCTGTATTACACTACTCCCTTGGGACCCTGCTAATTAGCCTCTGGTCTTACTCTCCTAAAAAAGAGAGGTTCAAGTTCTAGTGGCTTATTTTCAGTTGACAAATACTCATTGTTCCCTGGCCATGACCCCCCAGTGAGACCTGCGCTTCATTCTTGATCCTCAGACTTGAGGAACTTGTGCAATCATTTTACGAAACACTGACATCAATAGTCATACTCTCATTACTGCTTTCCAATGGGACACCGCTCTCTGATCTTGCTGTATTATTTATCAAAAATGATTTCAGGTCTGTTGTAAATTATAAAACACAGTATTTTACAATTGCAGAAAAAATCCTATAGCCCCTGCTAGGCAATCACCTACATCTTGCTCCATTGTCTCGGCAGCCCAGTGAATCTGCTAAGTATTTGTATTTAGGAATTTCTTTTATACTAGAGGCCCGGTGCACGAAATTCGTGCACGGTGGGGAGGGGGGGAAGCGGGGGGTGTTGTCCCTCAGCCCAGCCTGCAGTCTCTCCAATCTGGGACCCCTTAAGGGACCTTCATTTTTTCCTTCAAGAGTGTGGTGGAAAAACCCTAGATTACCTTCTTGGATTCTTATAACCCAAATTTCCAAGAACACTGCAATTGGTGGCCTACAGGGAGCTTAGCCAATGAGTAGTCAGAAAAGGTATTTACTCTCAAAATGGTTTGGCTCAGTGGATAGACCGTGGGCCTGCAGACTGAAGGGTCCCAGGTTTGATTCCTGTTAAGGGCATGTACCTTGGTTAGAGGCATATCCCCAGTGGGGAGTGTGCAGGAGGCAGCTAATGGATGTTTCTCTCTCATTGATATTTCTGACTGTCTATCCCTCTCCCCTCTTCTCTGTAAAAAAAAAAAAAAAAAATCAATAAAAAATATTTTTAAAAAGGTGTATCCTCTGCAGCTCATGCAGCCCCTGGGTTGTGTCCACTGGGCTAGGAGCATGTCCCTTCCACCCAGTGGTGGCTGCCGGGGTCTCCGCACACCCCAGAGGCCAGCAGCCATCCCCCTGTGGAGGGCGCTAGGCTTGGGGCATGGACACAATCTGCCACTTGGTGCTGGAGCTTGGAAAGCCTCTAGGGCTGGGCGGGAACATCCCCGTCTCCAAACGCCCCAAGGCCAGCAGCCAGCCCCACCATGGGCCCCAGGCTCGAGGCTTGCAGGGACCCTGGGCAGCACGCAGCGGTGGCTGCCAGGGTCTCGGCAAACCCAGGAGGCCAGTAGCAGCCCTTGGTCCTGGGCGCCTGGCTGGGGCGTGGCCCCAAACCACCACTTTGTGCAGGAGCCTTTGCAAGTGGCTTGGGGAGGCCAGCAGCCAGCCTGACCATGGACCTCAGGCTCGGGGCTTGCAGGGACCCCAGGCAGCACACAGCAGTGGCCGCCAGGGTCTCGGCACACCCCGGAGGCCAGCGGCAGCCCCCGGTCCTGGGCGCCTGGCTGGGGGCGTGGCCCCAAACCGCTTGCAAAGGCTCCTGCACAAAGCGGCGGTTTGGGGCCACGCCCCCAGCCAGGCGCTCAGGCTGGGGGCTTGCAGGGACCCCGGGCAGCACACAGCAGTGGCCGCCAGGGTCTTGGCACACCCCAGAGGCCAGCGGCAGCCCCCGGTCCTGGGCACCTGGCTGGGGGCGTGGCCCCAAACTGCCGCTTTGTGCAGGAGCCTTTGCAAGCGGCTGGGTGTTCCGCCTGCCAGGTTGCTTGGCGCCTACACCCATAGGCTCTGAGTGGCCACGGGGCGTTCTGGGACCCCTGCCACTCAGGACCTAAGCACGGGCCTACAGGCTAGGAGCGGCCTGGGTCCGGAGGATGTTTCTGGACCCAGGCCGCTCAGCGCCCGCATATGCAAATTAACCACCATCTTGTTTGCTCTGATTGGCTGTGGGCGTAGCGAAGGTGCGGTCAATTTGCATGTTTTTCTATTATAAGGTAGGATGGGTGTTAAACAAAAATCTTTCACAGACCAAAAGCTTTTCTGAAAGAAAGGGTTTATGGAGCCAGATGCTAGCCAGAAAAGGAGCTGGTCCTGGCGCATGCGGCTGAAACCCCCAGCTGCAGGGCTGGATGGAGAAGGCAGTGGGCTCTTTCATGCATTATGTTCTGGGGAAGACAAATGTAAGTGGTTTTGAAATAATTGACATTGACTACAGATAAGTGGGGGAGGGGAGGTGAAGTGGGGGCAGTTCTGGGATAGATGCACAGTCCATAAGGAAGAAATAGTTACTACTTTTTATTGGTTGTGGGCAACAATTCTGAAAATTCATGCATATGCAGGAGGGTGGCAGCTGGTGGTCTCTGCTTCTTTCTAGACAGCTGCCTGGAACTTGTTTCAAAGCTCCAACATACAGGCAGGAATGTGTGCAGTCTATTGTTGATCGGTCCACAGCTCTTGCCTCTTTCTCTCACTCTCTGGCCTGCTGTAATTTAATTTAGGACATCTCTGAATTTCTCTGTTGTCACAGGGAATCCCAGCAAAGTGGTTCCTTGACTTTGGTTGGGAGACAAATGACTTTAATAGTTATTAGATTTATGTTCATATAGCAATAGACAGATGTTCAGTGTTTAAATTATGTTTCAGGTGCTAGAAACTCATTTCAAAGCAGGTTTCCAAATAAATGCTTTTACAAACATTTTGCAGGCACATAAAATGCCAAAGCCATACCTTGTATGTTATGTGGGTGCATTTTTCTGCATAGGCAAGATTGAGTGAAGCTTCTTAAAATATGAGTCTAATAAAGTTTGCACTGAAAGGGCCACCTTTTCCTTTGGAAACTCCCTGCAGTAATCCTGTATATTCTTCCTTTGCTCTAAGAAACTTCTGTGTACAAAATTAACATCATCTGTCTTGACCAGTTTCACTCCGTAGTCAGGGTGCACAGCGCCTCTGGAAGTCTGTGTGGTATCTGCTGGGAAACAGACAATTTCCACCACTATCCCAACCCTCCCTGGGAAATACAGGAAGAGCAGACCAAAAGTTCAATGATCAGTTGGCTCTTTTGGCTCAATGTGAATGTTAAGGCGTGGTAACTAAATATTTGGAGTTTATATCATTAAAATACAGATTTGACTACTGTAACAGACAGACATCTAAAATGTTAGGGTTTCCCCTCCCTTACATAAACACCCAAACTGATCCGGCAGCTCTTCATAGCCCCCTGTATGACATCATCAGGGACCATGTACATTCTCCATTGTTATTCTGTCACTAGAGGCCTGGTGCACGAATTCGTGCATGGGTGGGGTCCCTCGGCCTAGCTGGCGTTCGGGGCCAATCAGGGGGTCCGGCCGGCTTTGGGGAAGGACCGTGGGAGGTTGGCCAGCCACAGAAGGTTGGCGGCCGCGGGAGGTTGGCTGTGGGAGTGCACTGACCATCAGGAAGCAGCTCCTGCATTGAGCATCTGCCCCCTGGTGGTCAGTGCGCATCATAGCAACCGGTCATTCGGTCGTTCAGTCATTCAGGCTTTTATATATATAGATTCCCAGAGAGTGGCTCTCAGGTGTGTGGTTTGAGATTTACCCACCTTGTCCACACTCCAGCAGTAGGAAGGAAGGAAACAGAAAGGGGCGTTTGCTTCCTCCATCTGTACATATATCACTTTTAGTTGCATTCCATTGGCCAAAAAGTAGTCATCTAACGGAAGTTGGAAATCTTTATTCTGGGTGGCCATGTTCATAGCTGAAAATCAGTCGTTAAGAGGTGGTTAATTAATGAGCAAGAAAGAGAGAAAGGATATTTGGAAGAATAGTAGTCTTTGCCCTAAGGCATTGGTCGGCAAACTGCGGCTCTTTGGCCCCTTGAGTGTGGCTCTTCCACAAAATACCATGTGCGGAGCCCTAACCGGTTTGGCTCAGTGGATAGAGCATCGGCCTGCAGACTCAAGGGTCCCAGGTTCGATTCTGGTCAAGGGCATGTACCTAGGTTGCAGGCACATATCCAGTGGGGAGTGTGCAGGAGGCAGCTGATCGATGTTTCTCTCTCATCAATGTTTCTAACTCTCTATCCCTCTCCCTTCCTCTCTATAAAAAATCAATAAAATATTTTTAAAAATACCACGTGCGGGCGTGCACGTACAGTACGATTGAAGGAGTACCCTAATTAAGTTAATAACAATGTACCTACCTATATAGTTTAAGTTTAAAAAATTTGGCTCTCAAAAGAAATTTCAATCGTTGTACTGTTGATATTTGGCTCTGTTGACTAATGAGTTTGCCGACCACTGCCCTAAGGTAATAGCATATGTTTTTTAGTGATAAAGTAAAAACAAGGGTCAAAAGTCACATTAGCTCAAATTTTAGTTCCACCTAACTTTTTCTTCTCTGAAAAGGTAATAGCATATGTTTTTTAGTGATAAAGTAAAAACAAGGGTCAAAAGTCACATTAGCTCAAATTTTAGTCCCACCTAACTTTTTCTTCTCTGAAAAGGTCAGCATGCTCTTGGTATCAGGTGTAGGTTTGGTCTTCTCACCCAAACATAAAATTTATTTTTTTATTACTTGATTAACTGTTGATTCCAAAACTCATTTCAAACTTGTTTGCTAAGTTCACATCAACTGGACCAGGTTTTGAGTTTCTTGTCTGTACCCATTATCAACAAGCAATGCTTTCTTTTTTCTTTCTTTTTTTTTTTTTTTAAGAAGCAATGCTTTCTAATATTGGTGTTCAGTAAATTTATATCACATGGAATTATGACGGGTTATTAAAATTCTTCCTCTTTTGCTTATTTGGTGTGAATAGAACCAGTGGTTTCTTGTCTTTTTTTCTGCCAGCTGGAACAGTCCCTACTTCCGGCATCAGATGCTTCACCCACTCCCAGGAATGTAGAGGAGGTATGGGCTCCTCAGGGCCGGTGAAGATGTGGTATCACCAAGTCATTCTCAGGCCCCTTTACTGCTGACAGTCAAGGGACCATGGAAAGGGTAATGGGTCATTGGAGGAGGTAGCCAAAGTTTGGATTCCCATAGCAGCATTAAGAGGTAGGTCTTACAGCGGGCACAGTGTAGTGGAGAAATGACAAAGCAAAATGGGAATACTGAGGAAACACAGATAGTGATTGCAAGAAGAGCTACCACCCCTAGGGTGGAGGGGGTGGGAAAATAAAGAAGTTGGGATTATCAGAGTTTAGAAGCTTACAGGACGGGCCCTGCAAGTTGGGGTTCAGATCTCTAGGGATGGCCTTGGAAGGCCCTGGCCAGTTGCCTATTGCTCTCTGGAATGTAATGAGGCTGTTTGGAGGATGGAGCTGGGTTGGATAAGTGCTAGAAACTAGAACCATTCCAACTGCCATGGTGAAGCGTCTTGACTTTGACAGCAACCAAAGAACAGTGATCTCTTCTACCTTCTAGAAGCCCTTGTTGTTGAAGCCTAACAGGCAGACAGTTGCAAAGGAGAAATGTCTGCAGAGTTCCAGACTGTAGAGCAGAATATAGAAGGGTGGGTTTGGAGCTGAGAGATAATAGTTTACTACCCTACACAGTACAGTACTGTACAAAAGGTTTTCCTTTGGAAAGTTCGTGTTGGAAGGTTTAGAGTCCAACAGTTCTTGAGAGAATAGTGGTCAGCCCAGTCTTGGATTCTGTCTTATACCCATGCCACAGCTATTTCTTTGCAAGAGAGTGTGACTTCCATTCTTTCATCCTCATAGATGAGGGATGCAGCTTAGATTTTCCTTTCAAAACCCATTCTGAAATTATCCTTCATAAATTTCCTTGAGCCTTTCTTGAATTGGTTTATTTCTAGTGTCTGTGATTCATTAAAAAAAAAAAAAAAAAAAAAAAACTACTATAAAAGGGATAGGCAGAGCAATCTTCCAAAAACTGAAGGGAATCTGAGTGACTGGCTCTAGTCCAAGGCTAACTTGGAAGTGTTTCCCATTTGGGACAGTTCTCTGGACCTAATGTCTGTCCGTTCCCAAAGACCTTCAAATGCTTGAGTTGGTTCTCCATCTTCACTGGAGTAAACTTGGTAACTTCTCCAGGATCTTGGGATCATTCTGCAAAGAAACACAAGTGGCACATAACCACTCTGTACACTTCCTTGCGCCTTCAGTATCTGAGTGTAACTCAGAGACCTGTTTTCTTCCCGAGGAGCACCAGATCCTGTAGATAATTTCTCAGTGTAGGAGCATAGTTGTCCTTACTCCGATAGATCTCTTGCACAATCTGTAATTACTGTTAAGAATTTGTTTTACCCCATGCTTACAATGAATGTTGTTCCTCTTACACAGCTATGCAAATCAGTTGATGACTTGGATGAAGTAGGGAAAGGAACTTCTGCTTGATTTACTCATATGCGTAGTCTCTTAGATAGTAGACGCTAGATCTGGCATGGAATCCAGTGAAGCTTTAAAAAATGTCATGTGGGATTTAGTAATGAGGGAAAAGAATACACATCACCATGTGGCTTCTGTTGACATTTTAATTTAAACCCTAAAACTAAAATGCGCCAAGAGTAGCTGTCTTCAAATTAATATGGAAATAACTAAGAACTCTGTTTACTTGCTTTCAGATGTGAATGAGATATTTATAGTTATTTGACAATTCCATAATTAATAGGGCAAAATTAACTCTTGCACAATGCATCCCATTAAGTTACATAGAACTTACAGTTTCCTAGTTCACATTTTAATAGAGAGAATCTGAAGTTGGGATGTATTACTAGTAAAGTTGTTTAAAATGGAAGCATTGTAAGTGTTGCACATAACCTTTTAAAAAGTACTTGGAATTTGGAGCAGACATAGGCACTATTTGTTGGTAATATGAAGATTGTTTTTTGGTTGTCATGATAACAAATTAGTTAGATGATTATGGTGCAATAGTGTAATAATGGCTTAGCCTCAGAGCCCTTTCCATATTGTGGACTTTGCTTTGCTTTCTAACGTTCTCTTTATTCATTCCTGTTGTTTAAATATCAGATGGATGTATATTAAAGCTAGGTTCTTTGCCCAGACTTCTAGAGGTACATTTGAGAGTTATTTGTGTTTCAGAGAAGGTGAAATTTTTAGATCATCCTTTTTTGTGGTTTTTGCAGAAGGAGCTGTCATTCCGAATTGTCCAGGATATAAGTAGTAGGGATCTAATTCCATGAATGCTTTTTTTTTTTTGCAGGCTCTGAAAAATAACCCCAGAATTTCAAACTCTTATCACTGAAATTTTATTCCTGTCTTAAACAAAATAGTACTGCTATGAAAAATTTCTATAACCTAAGCTTTAAGAAATTTATATTGCATCTGAAGGCTATTATAACATTTTCTCTTAGAACAGTAAAGAAATGTCATGTATATGAGGAAAAAATAGAGGCTAGGAACGGTTTTGATAAATTCTGGACCAGACATGCATAATACAAATAATTCATTTCCTAACCAACTTAATTCAGAAAAAAAGTCTTTCTCCTCTTTCTCAAATCTTTCCTGTAAAGGGATGAAAAATTATTATACTACTAGTCATCAGATGTTCTTACTTTGTTTTGAGCCTAGATTCCGTAGTACCTAATGTTCTCGAATATTAAAAAAAAAGAACAAATGCTCTCACCATAGTTGCTTCTTGGCTGGGAATTGTACCAGCAGCAGTGTAGGCAAGGGCGAGGTGTGCTCTCCTCGGCGCTGCTCCATCTCACTCGGGGTCATCCCCAAGCCCAGACTCAGGGATGTCCTGGCTCGGGTTGCAGAGAAGGTGGAGGTGAAGAAGTGGAGTGCACAATGCCGGGAGGTGGCTAGGCTTTGGAGCCAAAAGATGCCGGATCTGAGCCCGGATCCACCCTCTGACAGTAGCTCCCAGGTGATTTGGGGCATATTTACCTAATCTTCCAGAGCCACGCCCTCCCCGATCTGTAGGGTGGAGATTGTACCACCTTCACAGGGATTCGGAAAGTATTAAATGGAGCTTAGTGCATGGTTTACATGTTAATTCTTGGCCTCCCTCACCCTGTGGCATTCTGGGGAGTGGTTAGAGGAAGGAGGAAGCAGATGCAGGTTGGTGTAGCAGAAGATTTGAGGAAGGAAAGGAGGAAAGTGAGAAGTCTCCAGGAATATACACCCTAACTTAAAAACTCAAATTTCCATAACATCACAACTGTGGAAAAATAATACAATGAAGAGAAGTGGCCTATACAAGCCAACACTTTTAGTTGAGAGTAAAATATTTCTTCTTGCATTTGGCTATTATTATTTATCCTCTCCATTCAGAAAAAATATATATATATCTGAAGGAAAAGCTCTCCCTTTTTTTGGTTGGTATTAAGTTTTTAGACTCATAAAAATGTGAAAAGGGGGAGTAGTCTTACTTAGTTTACCCAGGGAAGGTAGGAAGTTTATCAAGTGGCGGTGGGGGGGGGCGGTGAAGGGGGGGGGCTGCAAATCAGTCAACAGTACTCAGCCTTTCAGCCCTGAATACGCTCCCTAACACTGCTGTTCACTTGCTTCAGTGACATTACTGAACCTGTTTCTGTAGTGAAAAGGGCTTGGGGAGAAGACCACTTCTTAAAGGAGTGTTCACAGCGTTGCTCAGAGTAGATACATCTCTGTGTGGCCCTTCTCAGAATGTCCTCCTGTGAGCGGCTCAGAAGGTGATGTTCATACCATCATCATCTTCATCACAGAAGACCGCATAGTGCCATAGCACAGCCCAGATGCCTTCAGTCCCTCCTACTGGGGCCCAGGCTTGCCCATGAGAGTCTGATACATCATCACCGCCCCCCGCCCCAGGCACTATCCTTACCCAGCAAAGGAGAGTAAAACTTGCTTCACCTGTTTTCTGCCCACGTTAATTTTTTCAATTAAAAAAATTAGTTCTTGAGAATTTATGTCTTAAATCTGGTTATCTTCTATTTTGAGCAGGGAGAGAGGTGCTAATAGGGTTGAGACTAGGGAGGACCAAATCAGAATCTGCAATTAGCCACTTGCTGGCAGGATTTGGTTAGATCAGTGGTCGGCAAACTGCAGCTCGAGAGCTGCGGTTTGCCGCTCTGTTGACCAATGAGTTTGCTGACCACTGGGATAGGGGCTTAATCACAAGGAACAACAACAGCCTGTAATTATTGGAATCCAGAGTCTAGGGCAGTGGTCGGCAAACTCATTAGTCAGCAAAGCGGCAAACTGCGGCTCACGAGTTGCATGTGGCTCGCGAGCCGCAGTTTGCTGACCACTGGGTTAGATGTGAATCATAGTTCTGAAACA
This sequence comes from Eptesicus fuscus, assembly GCF_027574615.1. NCBI lineage: Eukaryota > Metazoa > Chordata > Mammalia > Chiroptera > Vespertilionidae > Eptesicus > Eptesicus fuscus. The sequence goes on along the minus strand of NC_072478.1, from coordinate 36,509,389 downwards.
ATAACAGATTATCCTAAGTGATTGTGAGGCACTAAAGGATATACCATGTTTCTTGCAGTCAACAAATGTTAAAATTAATTTGGAACAGTTTTCGCATTTTATGGATTTCTAAGTCTTAGAAAATTGGCAATCCACTTATAGAACAGGAAAGTCTCAGTTGCTGCAAACATTGAAAACCTGAAGAACGCATTTCCTAACCATTTAGATAAGTGAGAGATTTTTATAAAGCTGAAGAAATTATAAAAATTATATTTGTACATGAAGAAGCCATTTAGCTAACCAATTATATATCTAACTTTTGAAGCAGCCCTTTGGAATTAACCTAATTGCATTCTATTGAAAGTCACTCACCTTTTGTAACATGACAGTTTCATGCCAAGAGAGCGAAATGTCATGTCAGGTCTTTCCATTACCGCAAACCAGATTTCCCCTTGATGATTTAAGGCAGAAAGAAAGCCACTCAGATTCATTTGTCTTAAAATTGTTTTCCGTTATCGTTATGTGTCATATGTGCTGCCATGTTCAAAGACCCCTTTGTTCTCGGATACTGCTTTCCAAAATCTGTAGGTTTCTACACTGAAATGTTTTTTAAATGATGAACTCACTTGACGTATTATCCTGGGGAATCCTAATTACACACTACTGGAGAGTTGACAACCTCCTACATATTATTTTAGGATTTTATATGCAAGACTGTTATTCTAGTTACTTGAATAGCATACATTCTCCACAACTTGCTAGTAGCAATTTTATTATTCTTTTTTTATTTATGCCTATCTGGTCATTAGAGTATGCTAAGGAGTGGGAGGTGAACGTATTCTCATAAAGGATGTTGAAGGAAATTATTTTGCAGGATATAGTTATTTCCTTTTCTTTCTTTTTTTTTGTACAAAGATTCCATAATCCTGTGATTCTATATCATAGAGTGTGTTGAATGTTGCTTTTAATTTCAGTGAGATAAAATTAATGTTCTGAATGAGAAAAGATTAGAGTAGCATTTCTTAAATATCACTTTTGAGCCTCAGCTTAAAATAGAGAGATGTACCACAGAAAAGCTTAAGAGAAAGGGGGCGAAAGAACATGAGACAGCTCCTGTGTGCTAGGGATTTCATAGAGGATTTAATTCTTACAATCAACCTTCAAGGTCAGTGATAGTGCCCAACCGGCGAACCAGGAGTTCATGGTTAGGTTCCCAGTCAGGGCATATGCCCGGGTTGCGGGCTCCATCCCCAATGGGGGATGTGCAGGAGAGGGCTGATCACTGATTCTCTCTCATCATTGATGTTTCTATCTTTCTCTCCCTCTCCCTTTCTCTCCGAAATAAATAAAAATATATATATTTTTTAAAAAGATCTGTGATACTACTCACTTCAAATAAATTTGTTCAGAATAAGTATGTTTCCTAATTGTTTTATAAATTATAGTTTTGACATTGTTTTATTGTCTTTAAAGTTCAGAGCCAAATTTTTTACTTACTCTTAGTAACTATATAATACCTATAAGGATGAATTTTGTGCGTATCTTCTTTTCCCCAATTTTCCTATCTTCATTTCTCTTTTCTGCCTGATATTAAATTTTTTTTTATTTTTGCAATATGTTTTTAAATAGACCACCTCATATCCTTTTCAGTATAAGCTAGGATTATTAAATTAATGAATTAATTCATTACACATTTAGCCAGAGTCACACGGGTAGAAAATGGAAGATGAAAATATTAATATAAACCCACGTATGATTAATTGCAAAGTAGTTGCTGTTCCCAATGCACCTTGTGGAATCCAGATAAAAATAAAGAAAAAAATTCAAGTGCTTTGAATGAGTGCACAGCTATTGGTATGACTAGAATGCAGTCTATTTTGAGCAAAGAGAACTGGGTTATATTTTATTTCTATACTGAGCCAAACTAGAAACTCATTTTCAGTCTATAGGATTCAGTCTACCATTGTATTAACTTAGAGAAATTGCCAACTCCCATTCAGGCAGATGACCACCAGCAAATAATATCAAAGAGGACATCTTAGAAAAAGCACCCTTTTCATAGTAGTTACTGATTGTGTCCTACAACTTTCCGTGTTAATTGGCTTGGGTGCTTAGTAATGTTTCAGCCAGGACGTCCAGAACCCCACAAACATCTTTTTATCAACTCCCATTAGGGTGCCATTGTGTGGCCTTCCCTTAATAGGAAAGTAGAGAATTTTCATGCTTCTGTGTCTCTTAGTAGCTTTTGAAATTTTGAGAAAAGTGACAGTTTTATTGTAAATGAATGTCTGACCTTCTAAAGAGAGGAAGAGAAAAATCTTTCTTACACACACACACACACACACACACACGAGAGGAAAAAATCTTTCTTAAACACACACACACACGCACACATACACACAGATCCTATCTTTATCAAGTTCATAATAGTCATTGCTTTTTCTTTTTTCTTATCATGATCATTGCTATTTCATAGCAACCTCGGTACTGTATGATACTAATTGTTGTTGTCTTTCCTGGTATTTTTTGTGGGGTTTTGGGCAAAGGTAACACTTCTGTATTTCTGGAAACTTGAGAAGCAAACATTAAAGTGCTTTTCCTGGTCCGTCCGCATTGTCGGAAATGTGGCCTGGTACTAAAGAAAGCTACTCAGACATCCAGGGTGAGTGAGATTCTCTGAAAGAGAAGCACAAGTCATTGTGGGTCCGGCCCATAGCAGACATTACAGAAGTTGGAAACCATCGACTTCTCTCCATCCCTTCATGATTTCCTTAGGATTTTAATTATTTGTAGAATTTTTAATTGTTGGGTCAAAGGGTATATACAATTCTAATACCGTATTTTCTGGTGTATAAGAAGACTGGGCGTATAAGATTTTCCTGGGTTAAAAAGTTGTCTTATACGCCGGAAAATACGGTGTGTGTGTGTGTGTGTGTGTGTGTGTGTGTGTATACTGTATTTTCCGGCGTATAAGACAACTTTTTAACCCAGGAAAATCTTATACGCCCAGTCTTCTTATACGCCGGAAAATACGGTAATTAATTTGCTTTTTAGAGAGTTTACATAAGTTTACTCTTCCTACCAGTAACTAGAAACCTCGCCAATACTGGGTATTATCATTTCAGATGTTGTTAATTTTATAGTTAAAGAAATCTCATTGTTTTTAATTCATATTTTAAATTACTAGTGAAGTTGATTTTAAAATTAAAAATCGCCTTCCAGCCAGCTCTCACCTGCTTCCTATCTTCCAGGGAGACTCCTTCCTGCCCTCTGCCTTTCTCTCCTCTGTTTCAGGTTTTCCTCTCTTTGCCTCCGTCTTTTACGTGGGTTCTCAGGAAGATGAGAGGCAGCTATACCCAGCCTGCCATCTGGAACAGAACTTTATGGTGGCTTTGGCAGTATGAAATTCAAGCTTTTTTTTTTTTCTCCAATCAAACCTACAAATGATGTTTTGCTTTCTACCTTTGATGCCATGTTTAGAAAGTCCTTCAATTTAAGCTTGTTTTCTTTCAGCACTTCCATGAATTTTTTCTTGCATTTAAGTCTTTGTTAATTTCCAGAATGTATTTTGGTAGGTGGAATAGTTTAGAGATCTGTCTTTTGTCCACATGGTTAGCCAATTGCTCCAATATAATCTATATATATATAAAAGCCTAAGTGACCTTTATGACCAGTCGACCGAATGACCAGTCCACCAGTTGTTATGGTGTGCACTGACCACCAAGGGGCAGATGCTCAATGCAGGAGCTGCCCCCTGGTGGTTAGTGCACTCCCACAGCCAACCTCCTGCAGCCAACCTCCTGTGGTCCCTCCCCCTGGACTGGGCGAGATGGCCCTGATCAGCTCCGATTGCCAGCCAGGCCAAGGGACCTCACAGTGCATGAATTTGTGCACCAGGCCTCTAGTTTATTAAATAATCCAAAGTTTCAGAGTACTACCTTTTATTAAATACTAAATTCTTACCTGTATTTGTGTCTGTTTCTGAACTTTGTTTCATTAACCTGTCACCTGTCTACACTGGTGGCAAACTTAGTTGTTGTGACTTCAAAATTTATTTTAATATCTGGAAGGCAAGTCTCTCCCCCATCACCCATCATTGCTCTTCTTTTTCCAAGTATTCTTAGCTGATGTTGTGTGCTCTCTTCCCTTCAGCAAGAAACAAAGTGTCCTGTATTATTGTACATTTTGAATGAGGTTGAAGTAGGTCAGCCCACGCCTTAGCTCTTCCTCAGTCATTTTTTCCAGCTGGGCGGGAGAAGTAGAATTTCCGTATTACACTGGTTCCCTGTCCCATCTCGATGTTGTTTTCACTCACTCCCAAGAGTGGGATTGAGAAATACAGTTCATTGCCAATAACTCAAACTCTCTCTGATGTTGTGAACACGCACCTTCGCTGACATTCCTGTGTAGTAACGTGGAGCCAAAAGAAAAGCAGTTACTTAGCCTGATTTCACTATCAACACCGCAGGCGTGCGCTTCCACCACCTGGCACCTGCCAGTACCTCCGGGCACCTAATCTGCTCTCCCTATCTCTGGCAATCTCCCCCGCCTCCATCACTGCCTCGCTCAGGAATCTCAGGTGACCTTGAGGCCTTCTCAGCAGGTTCCTTCCTGCCCCATCTGCTAACCCTTCCTTGGCCTTCCCTTCCAGGGTGTGAGCACAGAAACTTCCTGACCTCTGTTCTCAGGCAGAGCTGGGCACCTAGCAATTCAAGAAGTACTTACTGAATTCTGCTTACACAGAAACAGTGCAGCATGAACATGACTCGCTCCCGCCAGAAGAATGAGTGCTGTTTCCTGGCAGGAAGAATGCCAGGAAACCTATGCTTTGGAGTCTCTGTGGGCACGGAGCCTGTGTTCGAGGTGGATAGAATTTCAGCCGTCGGAAATTCACCTTCATTGACTCTTTCGTAAACATACTCAGAGCAAAATGAGAAGTAGTCACTTTTGCACAAATTCTATCAGAAGCCACCGAGAGCAGAAAATGGCTTACACTGTTTCTTTTTTCTTTTACATTGGTTCTGTGAGTCACATACTTTTTTGATGCTTCAGCAAAAAATTAAAATGTTAAAAACAATTAATTTTTTCTGCAGAAAATACTTGACTGAAACTCAATTCTAGTGCTATCCAAAAAAATAAATAAATGCAAATCACATATGTAAATTAAATTCTAGTAGCCACATTAAAAAGTTTAAAACACCCCTGCCCAGCCAGCATGGCTCAATAGTTGGGCATCGACCTATGAACCAGGAGGTCACAGTTCCAGGTCAGGGCACATGCCTGGGTGGTGGGCTCAATCTCCAGTGTGGGACATGCAGAAGGCAGCCGATCAATGATTCTCTCTCATCATTATTGTTTCTATCTCTCTCTCCCTCTCCCTTCCTCTCTGAAATCAAAATATATATTATAAAGTTTAAAACACCCAAGTGAAATTAACTTGAACATATTTTACCCAATATACTAGTATCTATTATATCCATACAAAAATATTGAAATACTTTAAATTGTTTTCCTTTGAAATCTGGTTTATATTTTATACTTACAGCATCTCACTTTGGACTTGCCACATTTCAAGTGCTCATTAGCCACATGTGTGATCATCTTCTAAATTTTAGATTATCTTAGTTGTTCTTGTATCAGAAATAACCATTTCTAGGAGTACTTACCTCTAGGAGTGCTCATGTTAGAGCCACCTGGAAACTTTTTCAAAATAGATGTTCCTGTCTGAATCCCCACTAGATCTACTGAGGTAAAAATTCTCTGTGTGGCCCTGGTCTGTGTGGCTCAGTTGGTTGGGCGTCGTCATCCATGCACCGCAAGGTTGCCAGTTCAATTCCCCATCAGGGCACATACGTGGATTGCAGGCCAGATCCCTGGTAGGGGGCTTGTAGGAGGCAGCCCATTGATGTTTTGCTCTCACATCAATGTTTCTCTCTTTCCCTCTCCCTTTCTCTAAAAATCAATAAACTATTCTTTTTAAAAGCAATTCTCTGTGTATGAGGCTGGGCATGTGCGTTTTAAAAAACATAGGTGATTCTTACCAGTACCGTTTATTAAAAACTACTGAGCTAGTTCAGTTTTTGTTTTTTTTATTTTACCTATGACTAAACAGGCCCAGTAGTGGATAGTAATGATACAGACCTGAGTCTTCCAGTGACAAATCTGGCATCCTTTTTGCTCTACCATGCATCTCATCATTTTTAACATACTGGGTAAGAAAGCATACTAATATTATACATAGATTTTCAGTAACAAGAAAGGGACTGGCAACAAAAGGAATTTTTAGATTGCCAGAAAATCAAATGTCAAATACCATAATAGTGCGTGTGCAAGTGTGTGCATGTGCACACACATTGTCTAAGTGCTGTTGTTCATTGACTTTTCATTATGATGGACATCACTGTGTGGATTTTATATGTACTTCCATTCTCTTGATGTCTAACATTATGGACTGCTATTTTGAAACTACTTTAAAAAAAGTTATATATCAAGATCAAAATATGGTGGACACCAAGGGAAGGAGTAGATTTGAAGACAGCATACATACTGGTCTATCTAGAAAGAAGTGTTCATAGAAAACCCCGAATAGGGCCACCTGCCATCTGCACATGAATAACAATGAAATTCTTATAAACAAGCAGAAAGATCCAGGAGGCATAAAGAGTCGCAATGCTTCAAAAATGCATGTATTATGACATTACAACCTCAGAAAAGATAGATTTTATAACTCTAAAAGCTCAACCGTGGGGAGGATAAACAAGCTATTTGATGGCAGAGTACTAAAAATTGTTGAAATTCCTTTGGAGCTTTAACTGGATAGAGTCACCAAAATGTTCAAGAATTAAATTGTAAAATGTTCCTTTAAAATATATATATCAAAATAGCAATCAGGTCTGTTGCAATTATTTGAATGTGTCTCTGGACAACATGACCTAATGTAAAAGTTCTTCAGCCTATCAGTTTTAAAGTGTGAAAAACACATTGAACTCTTCAGTTTTCAGGTTAAAATTTCATCTCTTTAATGACAAGATGGCCAGATACCAGCAGGCAGTATGGTTGACTGCTCTGTAATTTTATAGGGATTCTTTATAGGGTGAGTCACAACAGCTTTCTTCTCTCTCACATACAGCTGACAAGAGCAGCTCTGACTGAAAGACCATAAATCTCAGAGAGGTCACCCAAAGGTAATGGCAGATTATTTTAGAGGAGTTGACAATATGGAGAAAAATTGTTCGCTTTTTTTTTTTTAATGCTTGCTTTTTAACACTAATTTGTATGAAGTGACTAAACTTAAAAGATCATCCAACGGTTTTATTTAAGGCAAATGAATTTAACAGTTAAGTATTTTCATAGTTCTTTCATTGATATCCTTGCTTATTAAAAACCAGTTTAAGTCAACAGAAATTGCAAGTAATTAACAAGGCTTATTAAATGAAATAATGGCATCTATAGTGCCTTGCAAATAACTACTTGACTTTTAGAAAGCATTTTTAAAGTTCCAGACTGCTTAAACAGATTTTTAACAGTAATCAGGGTGGTTATATAGCTCCCAATTGAGTTTTGAGTATAGATTATCTAGATTTTCTTTCTTTCTTTTTTGTATTGATTTCAGAGAGGAAGGGTGAGTGAGAGAGAGATAAAAACATCAATGATGAGAGAGAATCATTGATCAGCTGCCTCCACACCCCACACTAGGGATCAAGCCCGCAACCCAGGCATATGCCCTGACCAGGAATTGAACCATGACCTCCTGGTTCATAGGTCAACAGTCAACCACTGACCCACACCGGCTAGGCTATCTTTCTTTTTCATTATTATTTTTTTTAGAATATATTTTATTGATTTTTTTATAGAGAGGAAGGGAGAGGCATAGAGTTAGAAACATCGATGAGAGAGAAACATCGATCGGCTGCCTCCCGTACACCCCCTACTGGGGATGTGCCCGCAACCAAGGTACATGCCCTTGACCAGAATCGAACCTGGGACCCTTGAGTCCACAGGCTGACCCTCTATCAACTGAGCCAAACTGGTTAGGGCTGTCGTTCTTTTTTAAAGATGATTTTTTTACAGTAGTTTTGGATTCACAGCAAAATTGAGAGGAAGGTACCGAGATTTCTCATATACTTCCTGCTCACTCCCTCCCTAAACCTGCAGAGACCCTCCATTATCAACATCTCCCACCAGAGCCGTGTGTTGGTTACAATTGATGAAACTACATTGACATGCTACAATCACACAAAGTTCACAGTTTACGTTAGGATTCACTCTCAGTGTTACACTTACTACAGATTTGGACTAATATGTCATGTATCCATCATTATAGTATCTTACATTGTATTTTTGCTGCCCTAAAATTTTTCTATGTTCTACCTAGTAGAACATCCCCTCCACCATTGATTTTTTTTTTTTACCATCTCTAATTCTTTTTTTACAAATGGAAAATTTAGACTGAGATCCAGAGAGATCAAGGGGTTAACTCCTGGTCACATAGAGATTCCTTCTGGTCTGCCACTGTCTTCTGACTCACTTCACTGACTTTTCTCTTTCACTAGCTATGATGACTTTTTTGGTTGGAATGTAATAGCGTATTAAGATGTGACATGCTATGACAAAGTGATTAAAAATATTTTGAGATCTACCTGTTGGGTTTACAAAGACAATAGCATAAAGACAATGGCAGCATGACTTCAGTGTCTCACAGTTCCGTCTATATTTCCTTCTGTTCCTCTACCATTGGGCATTAAATAGAGAATAATTATTTCTTCAAAATAAGTTTCTTATGACTGAAGGCAGGAGCCAAATTTTTAAGACACCTTTTTACGGAAAATATTAAAACGTGGGACCACAACCCTCTTTTTCCCTTTGAACATACTTGGTCAATTTAGGAAAAATTTCACTTTGGGCAAGTGTATATAGTCATATACATAATGCTCTAGGGAGTACCAGTTGCTCCTAATTGACATCTAATATAATAAATATAGGATAAAAGTTATAATTTAAGTTGACCAAATGGTAAACAGAAGACTTTTCATTGGGAGTGCTCTGATATGTTCTTAGTATTCAAGTTCCTTTATCTAAATAAGAAAAAATAGCATTTCTCTTATAATCCAGTAGTATTTTTTTATGCTGGACAATGTTTTTATTGCAGAATTAAAATTGATAAACCTGACCCTCGGCTCTGTGTGCTATTCAGGTTTCCCCAGTGAGTAACTATTCCCCATAAACCTTGAGTTCATTAGCAGCTAAGCAGTTGCCATTTGAGAATGTTAAGGACAACTAGACTGAAGCTGGCAAGAAAAAAGAGTTATGATTTCTATGGCAATGTTTGTAAGAGTGGTCAGGCATTGAGCAGTAGTCTCTAAGATAATTGGACTATGATGGACATATATGAATAATTATACATTGTCTTAGAAGTGTTCCAGATTAATATTTTATTATGTACTGTTCTTCACAATCAAACAAGGAACCTGTAATTTTGGAAAGTCTGTCAACCAAAAAATTTGGAATAAAACTTAGTATTACGAGTTTTACAAAAATACCTCTGTTCCAATAAATATTAAAGCACCAATAAGCATATAACACATCAAATCTAGTTGTATTTTCCAACTTTAGCTTTAAAAGTCTTTTTTCTCATTAAATGAATTACATGAATTTCCTATTATTACTAAAAAGGATTCTTCATAATTTTTTATAGCAACTTTGATTTTAGTCGGAGGTCTTTTGGATAAATTGAAATGTATTCTTCCACCACGTGATTCTGAAATGTTAACCCCTGCACTTTCCTAATGTATGTCTGACTTTATAAAGTTAATAGAGGGGATTTTCTATTGCTCCAGGCAAATGTCATAAATCTCAAACAATATCTGGTTCACACAAAAAAGATCAGAATAGCTAGGAAAAAACATGCAACCCAATATTTTGGGGGTGGGGGGTTGCAAGGTAAAACTAAGATGTAATTGTTAGGCTGTATCATTTAATCTTGATGTTTTAGTAGAAGTTCAAGGGTTTTCTTTCAATAATAAAGTTCAGTACAAAAGGCAGGATAAATACAAGGCTCTTTAAAAACTCTTAAAAGAGTCCATATTGTGATAAGTATTTTAGCCTTTGGCTTTTGATAACCTAAGAAGCTTTATTTGGAGAAGTCATTAACTTGTGGTTTGACCCAGATCATTCTCTAAGGTTGCAGTAGTTTCAGGCTTATCTCTAACTGGCCTTCCCCATGGAACACGAAGTATGTTCCAAGAGAAAGAGCAAGATCTCAGTGTGATTAAATCGAGTCTACAGGGCACTACGGGCACTCAGGAAATACCAGATTTTAAGAAATCTTTAAACAACAACAAAGGGTTGGATAGACCCAGATGAGCCCTGAGGAAAAGTGAAATGCTTGGTCCATGTACACAGTATGTATACTCTGATTCGAGCTGCTCCAGCCAGCAATCCAAATCGAGTTCTCAGGCCTGGTAGAGAGTTAGGTTACTGCACCTGGCAGCCGAGCATGTGTAGAATGCCTCGATGGAATCAAGTAGTAACCTGTCTCCCTTGTCTTTCATTTGTTCCTAAACTTAAGCTTCATGGATTTTTTTTTTTCTCATTACATTCCTTCCAGCCCCAATAGTTGGACAGCATTTTCCAAACTAGTATTCATCACCTCTCTAATACCAGAGGCTGTACCAGCACACCCTGGCATCTAGCCCATGGTCGTACTTCAGGAATACATTGGTTGCCTCAGTGATGGCCAGATGCCAGTTCCCGAAGCCAAGTTGTGGTTTAGGCACGTGGACCCGTTCCTTTCTGTAGCCCTATCATAATTCCCCGCTTTCTTTCCCACCCCCACCGGAGTCGAAGCACCCAGAAGGCAGCTGCTATGACTTTTGTCTCTGTTATCTCCAGAGCTGAGTCTGCTAGGGATGTGGTGGGTGCACAAAGAAAATAGGTTGAAGAAGCAGATCTGACTATCCAAAAGGTTCTGAATTAGTCCCCTCAAACCCCAGGTCTTCTCTGCTTAATACCCTCGAGTCTTATGGGAACTGGATTGAGTAAGGATCTGAGCTGCTAGCTAGGGGAGCATTCCTTTAGATAATAAAGTTCAGGACAAAAGGCAGGATACATACAAGGCTCTTTAAAAACAAAGAGCCTTCTGAAGACGTCTCGGGGGCTCGGCTCTTTGGCTCCTCAAGAAAGTTCTAGAGGTGGTCCAGGGGCTGGGATTACAGTTCCAGCAGCAGCAGTAATATTAGTATCTTCCTCTATCTGTAAAGACAGTAATCTTACATTTAAAACAACAAGCGAAACAACCAAACCAAAAAAAGAAGCCTGTGTGAATCCGTTTCTCTGGGTAACCTTACAAAGGCATAAAATTAAAACATGCCCTACGCCTTCACCTATGAGAAGGATAAAATTACATGAAAGTGGGATTGATATGAAAAATTCAGGAAGCAAGGTCATTTGAGTATAGAAATGTAATAGTGCTTTAGGTTTAGCTGTCATTGATAGGGTGCCAATCGCAAGACTTCTTCAGGTATGTGATACAGTAAAACTTAACCTTTTTTATTAACTGAGAAGCTTATTTCTACTTAATGAAATGTTACAATTATAGAGCCATATAAAACTATAATTCTTTTGAAACTGTTGTAATAATTAGGATTGGCTAGACAATATCGACTGCATTTTTACAGACATTCCGTTTTTTGAGACTGGCTTCATTGATTACTGAGAATGATGGCCATATGTTGTTTCTACGTTAGATGATTCAGTATGTTAACTTTTCCCTCCTATAACATTTTTTCAACCACTGATTTACTTCAGCAAACACTTCATAAAAAGTGCAAAGGTAAACTTAAACCTTGTAAGTAATAAACAATTCCAAAGCAATAGAAACTAAATAAATGAAGTGTTTTATACATCCTACTTTAATTTAAAAAAATATCACTTTCATTTCTTGTGGCAATTGTCCGTTGGTTAATTTGCCTTACTAACTAGTAAATATCTCACATCTATAAGAGTATAAGGTTGAAGTGAAAAGGATGCTTTAGGTTGTGCGTTTTAAAACAATTTTCTACAAAAGAAAAGAAAAACAACTAAAATTACATCGCATACCCTTCTTTAAGTTGGATTTAATATCTGAATTGCCCAAAGATTCAGGTGTTAGTCTTCTACATTTCTTTGCCTGAATGATAGGAGGAGGTGATTTTGCCATTGGTATTTTTTCTTAAACCTTTCTACCCCACAGTGAGGATGCAATTTAATAGACATTGAACTTTTTTTTTTTTTTTTATAATTCTTTATTGTTGAAAGTATTGCATATGTCCCCCTTTTTCCCCCATTGATCCCCTCCAGCCCACCCGGTCCCCCCACCCTCAGCCTTCACCACCCCACTGTCTGTGTCTATGAGTTATGTATATATGCATACAAGGTCTTTGGTTGATTACCTCCCTCCCAGCCACCCTCCCCCACCTTCCCTCCGAGATTCCACACTCTGTTCCATGCTCCCATGTCTCTGGATCCACTCTGTTCATCAGTTTATTTTGTTACTTAGATTCCACATATGAGTGAGATCATGTGATACTTGTCTTTCTCTGACTGGCTTATTTCACTTAGCATGATACCCTCTATGTCCCTCCATGCTGTCTCAAAGGGTAACAGATCCTTCTTTTTTACTGCTGCATCGTATTCTATGGTATAAATGTACCACAGATTTAAAAAAAAAATCTTTATTGTTTAAAATATTACATATGCCTCCTTTTTCCCCCATTGACCTCTCCCCGGCCACTCCCACCTCCCAAGCACATGCCCTCACCGCCCCCCCCCCCCCCCACCCCCATTGTCTGTGTCCATCAGTTAGGCTTATAGGCATGCATACAAGTCCTTTGGTTGATCTCTTACCCTCCCCCCCAACTCCCTTGCCTTCCCGCTGAGGTTTGACGGTCTGTTCAATGAGACATTGAACTTCTGTTCCAATTTGGTGAGGCACAGATATTTTGCAGCTGGACTTCGTTCTGTCATTAAGGATTTTGCCAATAAATTTGCAGCCTTGCTTATAGATGCTGTTAGATGCTCTGCCTTAAAGGAAAAAAAAAAATGCTAAGGGTGGTGACAGTCGTTTATAAAATACCTTCATACAGTCATCAGGCTCCCGAGAGTTCTCTGATTAAATTTCATAATAACCTTAATTTCTCTAACTGAATCGCCTCATTAAATTTTCTCCTGGCTTCTGGAGATAGGGTAGGAAGATGAATTAAATTCCAATACCTTATGCTATTCATTGGGCTTGGCAGAGTTTCTTAAAAGGCTTAAATGAGAATAAAGATGGATTACGAACTCTGGTTTATCCTCAAATCTTAGCATAGATGTTTTCTGTAGATTAGAAATAATTTCATTTGTGAATGAAAAATGGCTTCTGATATTTAAAAACATGAATCATATTCAACTGCTCAGGTTTAGACGAGATTGTTGGAATTTGGGGTTGGATGAGTGGTTTTACTCTACTTCTCTAAATGAGGAAACATGAGAAAGGTTTTCTGAAAGCTCAAAAGCTTTATCTTAAAGTCAATTTGAGAGGATTTTCTTTTATTATGAAGAACATGATAGCATCACACTTGCCTAAAATTCTCCCTGAATTTTTTGTTTCCTTTGCTATAGAGACAACATCCAGCACTGGCCATTGAGAAGGATGTGTGTGTGTTTTAATGAAGGGCTATTTGCAGGAAATACTCTATACTTGAAAGAACAACTTGGGCAAGTTTCTCAGCCACTTAGATTTCCTGTTTCTTTTTAGTTTGAGCTATACTATTTCATTGTGTTGATTGTAGAAGGATTGATAGTATCCAGTACAAATAATAATAGCAAAATAAAATTTTTCTGCTCAGAATTCATTGTAAATATTAAAATATTTTAAGTAGAGAGCGAAAAGCCTGTGTGTACTTTTACATTTTGGCAGTTGCCCAGTGCACCCATTCATTCATTCACTCATTCGTTAGTTCATTCATTCATTCTATTCAACAAGCAGTTACTGGAGGCCCCTGCTGTTCCTAGCACTGTGCTAGATGCTCAGCAGTCAAAGATGAACGAGTCATGGTCCCTTCTCTTAAGGAGCCACCAGCTTCCAAATGCTTGGTCACTTTGGCTCTATTTTTACTTCTTTTCATCAACAACTTCCTGCAGATCTGTTGGGTACTAGGGTTATGGCAGTAGGAAGCTAGGAATAGTCTTCTTCTTTATGAAGTTATTCTGCAGCCCAATAATAAAAGACAACATAAATAAAGAAGCAAGCAATCCTGAGCTAAACTTTTCAAAGAAAACAGAGCTATCCTATCTAATAAAAGAGTAATATGCAGATTGACCATCACTCCAACACACAATATGTCTGCCCCCATGTGGACACAAGATGGCCAGCAGGAGAGGGCAGTTGGGAGGCACCCGGCCTGCAAGGGAGAGCAGTTGTGAGGGACCAGGCTTGCAAGGGAGGGCAGTTGGAGGTGATCAACCCTGCAGGAGAGGGCAGTTAAGGGTGACCAGGCTGGCAGAGGAGGGAAGTTGGGGGCAAACAGGCTGGCAGGGGAGCAGTTAAGCATCAACCAGGCTGGTAGCGGAGTGGTTAGGGGTGATCAGGCTGGCAGGCAGAAGCGGTTAGGGGCAATCAAGAAGGCAGGCAGGCAAGCAGTTGGGAGCCAGCAGTCCTGGATTGTGAGAGGGATGTCCGACTACCTGTTTAGGCCCAATCGGGCCTAAACAGGCAGTCGGACATCCCTCCAGGAGTCCCAGATTGGAGAGGGTACAGGCTGGGCTGAGGGACAACCCCCCGCCATGCACGAATTTCATGCACCGGGCTTCTAGTCAATCATAAGAGTACAGAGAATAATCCTTTGGTGAGAGGCTAATTAATAAATAAAATAAAATTAGAGGTGTTTTTTTTTTAAATAGACTTTCTTTCTTTTTAGAGCACTTTTAGGTTCACAGCAAAATTAAAAGAAAGGTACAGAGATTTCTCATATGTCCCAAGGACCCCACACCATTTATAACCTCCCCATTATCAATATCCCCCACATTGGTTATAATCAGTGAAACCTATAATGAGATATCATTATCAACCCTAATCCATTGTTTATATTAGGGTTCATTCTTGGTGTTGTAATTCTGTGGGTTTTGACAAATATATAATGAAACCTATCTACCATTACAGTATTAGGCAGAATATTTTCATAGGCCTAAAAATCCTCTGCATGCCACCTGTTCATCATTTCTACCCCTGCCCCTGGCAACCACCAACATCACTGTCTTTAAGGTTGTGCCTTTTCTAAAATGTCTTATAGTTGGAATCATATAGTATGTAGCCTTTTACAACTGGTTTCTTAGTTAGTATGCTCTTAAGATTTCTCGATGTCTTTTCATGACTTGACTGCTCATTTCTTTTTAGTACTGAGAGATTCCATTGTCCTTATGCACTACAATTTATTTCTCCATTCACCTACTAAAAGACATGTTGGTTGCTTCCAAGTTTTGGCAATTATTATAGCTGCTATAAATATCTGTGTACAGGTTTTTGTGTGAATACAAGTTTTCAGCTGCTCTGGGTAAATACAAGGCGTCTGATTGCTGGATCATGTGGTAAAAGTATGTTTAGTTTTATAAGAAACCACCTTATTTTAAGAAAGAAGAAAAAGAAAAGAGAAACCATTAAACTGTTTTCAAAGTGGCTGTACCATTTCGCATTCCCACCAACAATGAGTGAGAATTCTTATTGACCCATATCCTCACCAGCCTTGGGTGTTTTCAGTGTTTTGGGTTCTGATCATTCTAAAAGGTATGTAGTGGTATCTTGTTCTTTTAACTGGCATTTCCCTGATAACATGATGAGGAGCATCTTTTCATGTGCTTCTTTCCCAATGATTTATCTTCTTTGATGAGGTGCCTGTTAAGGTCTTTAGATCATTTTCTTTTTTCAATTGGAAAGGGTGATTTTTTAAAAAATTACAGATTACAGTTAATATTATTTTGTATTATTTTCATGTGTACAGCACAGTGGTCAGACAAAGTGCTCTCACCAATATTTCCCGTACCTACCTGGCACCATCCATAGTTACTAGTATTGCAATATTATTGACTATGTTCCCTATACATCACCATGACTGTTTTGTAACTATAATTTGTATTTCTTAATCCCTTCACCTTTTTCACCCAGTCCCTCCAACCCCTCTCCCTTCTGGCAAGCACCAGTCTGCTCTTTGTATCTATGTGTCTATTTCAATTTTGTTAGATTGTTAATTTTTTTTTTTTAGATTCCACATATAAGTGAAATCATATGGTATTTGTCTTTCTCTGACTGACTTATTTCACTTAGCATAATACCTTCTGGGTCCATCCATGCTGTCATAAATGCTAAGATTTCATTTTTTTTATGGCCAATACTCTATTGTGTATATGTAAGAAGGGTGATTTTTAAAAGTGTCTAATTGAAGTTATGGAACCACCAATAGAAATAACAAAAATACATTCTAAAGTAGCAGTTTTTAGACTCAGACTTGGGATATTCCTTACTTAGCATTTGACTTATTAAAAGCTTTAATATTCAATAATAATTCAATAGTATTAACTATTAAATAGTTATTAAGTTGACTGACTTTATTTGAAAAATAAAGCTTTAAAATCCACTTCTCAAATGTTGGCAAGTTTTGCTGTCACATCAGACTTTATTATATAGGCAAGGATATTAATTAATTAATGCAGTTGCCTCAATGTTGTGTCATTTGGATTGATTTGACTCCACCTATTCTTTAATTACTACTGTTCAAAAAGATGATCTAGTGAGAGATAGACTTAAATTTTACCATGAGTCATAAAAGAGCCAGACACTTTGTTTTCATCACTTTATGCTTTATAGTACTGCTTCTCAAACTCTCTGTGTGAAGGAACCACATTTGTGGTTTGTTTGTATGGTGTGTGTTTTTTTTAAATCTTTTATCCAGTCACAAATCAATACTTCGATATAATACAAGTGAATCAATAGAAAAATGGAAATTTTGAAACATGCAAAATGCAGCCTTAATTAGGTTTCAGAAGACATAAAATTAAGCTATCAGATTGCTTTAAAGTTTCTAAATGCTGTCTTTTACCTTCTTTACTTACCGCCTTATGCATCCATAACACAGGTCCCACAGTCTCCATGTTCTACAGCATCCACACATGTTTAGCGGCCTCTCAATAATGGAGGGTATGTTTCCCAGAGAAGATAACATGATTGTAGTAATCTATAACCCATACTTATATTTGGTATTGATTTGTTTTAAAATGAGCTATTTTTTTTAAGTTATGGGTATGAAATGGTCAAAATTCTTACCTGCTGAACACTTCTTTAGAAATTTTACACCACCTCTAGTCCTTAATCTCTTACATTGAAATAGGTCTTTTCACGTAAAGTGCTCTCCCAGGCATTATCTCTTGATCCTCTTGACGGCTCTGAGGTTGGAGACTTCTTATTTCCCCCATTTTGCCATCGAGTTAACTGTGACTTCTCTGAAACTTTATAGCTAATTAGTGGAAGACATGGACTGGAAACTAGAATTTCTGACTCCTATTTAGAGCTAAGATCCGTCTCCTTCTATCATTGACCTCCATCAGTGTTTTAAATAAAATTACTGCTAAGGTCAAAGCACCAGACTGCCAGTTTCTGACTCTAATCTTTTTTGTCAATAGTACGTAATATAATTTTTTTTTCACAGTGAGAATCATTCTTCAAAGTTTTTTTTATTCTAGCCTCAGCACTTATTGCTTCTCAAATTCTCAGTTCTAGGAATAACTGTACTTAAAACCCTTCTTTGTTAAAACATTCTTTTTCAACACTCAGCATCCATCCTTCATCCCGTGATTTCCTATGAAGAAAGGTACTCGCTTTTGTAGCCTGCTCCCCACCTCTCCCAACAGCCTGTCCTCTCTGTGAAGCTGGAGGCAGAGGGTTGTCTGCTCTGTTACACCCGGTTCACAGAGTCCCACTTTCACTTGGATCTGTGGATACAAGGCATGAAATATGGTGTCACTGATCACTGCCCGTCATGTACCTTGTGCCTGGTGTACCTCATCCCTAGTGTGTGAGGGATGCCCTCAGCAGAAGAAATGCCTGATTGAATTGTATATTGTTAATGAACTATTTGTTAGCTTCTTAGTTTGGAGGTATATCTCTGGCCTTCATTTTGATTGGGGGATCTTGAAATACTTTCAGTATGTTTGTTATATAGTTTTTAAACTTAATCGTTTCTCAATGCACTGAATTTTAGCACCCAACAACATACTTTCTTTGCTTTACAGTATTTTCTAATCTAGAAATGAAGTGCTTTAAAATTAGGCACATGTCAGATATATTTTAATATGTGGTTAGTTAAAAGACAATATAATTTTTTAAATGACCTCAAAATTAATGCTAAAATTCAACCATTCCTTCTTTCTAATTTACTATGAATACCTATTGCTTTGGAGAAAAATCAAGATGAGGACTTTTAATTTAACCTCTTTTAAAATTTTAATTTAAAATTTTTAAAATATAACTCCTTTTAAAGAAGTATCTTGAAGGTGAACTGGGACCAAATATAAGTAGGAGAGGTCAGTAGAGAACAAAGTATAATAAAGGATTTATTGTTTTTTAAAAAGAGGTCTGTCTTCATATGAAGTACTTGAGGGTGTAGGACTGGGGCTTCCGCCTCAGGAATGTCTCATTTTAGAAGATGTCATATGATACAATTCACTCTTCTTTGCTTTTAAGCAGTTGATAATTGATGATTGAGTGCTTAATAATTGAATTCATTGCATTCTGTTTTTTTGCACTTTTTATAAAAAATTTAGTAAAACTGGTAATTGGTGTTGTTGTTTTTTTAATATGTGTTTACTGATTTCAGAGAGAGGAAGGGAGAGGGAGAGAGAGAAACATCTATGAGAGGAAAACATCTATTGGCTGCCTCATGCATGCCCCCTACTGGGGATCGAGCCTGCAACCTGGGCATGTGCCCTTGACTGGAATCGAACCCAGGACTCTTCAATCCTCAGGCTGACGCCCTATCCACTGAGCCAAACCGGCTAGGGCTATCCTGCTTTTTAAAAATAATTATTATGGAAAATCCTTATAACATTATATCATAAGGATTTTCCATAATAATTATTTTTAAACAGTTTTATAGTTCTGTATTATTGAGTCATTAAAGTACAACATAATTTTCTTGCCTTCTCTTACTATAGACATTCTGTTTGTTTCTAGTGTATTTGGTGGTACATGCTGCAGTGAACATTTATGCATAATCTTCTGTAATTAGAATGATCTCTCTAGCACATATTCCCAGTTCTGACATTTTGTAATCAGAAGGGATGAATGTTTTTGAGGCTTTTGATACATACAGCCAGATGGTTCTACAAAGGACTCTACCAACATTATACTGTTTATATTTTTTTCTAGGAGAGGGTCCAAGATCGTTGTCACCCTAAAAAGGTTAAGAACCACTGATGTATGTTTATAAAAAACTATTTTATGTTTCTTGAAGTCATCCTGCCGATTGGCTTTCTAGAAGCCTAGCAACAAGCATAGCCTGAAATAAAGTGCCAGAAATTTGTTGAAAACATGATCGAAATGAGACCTACATGTTATCACAACTGAGGATGCCCGCCAGGAATACCCTGGTGCCTCAGGGAGTGGGAATGGTGGTAACTCTTCCTTAGGGTCAGTTTGAAAACCTTATTTTATTTACTTCCTTTGTCAGTGGCAGACAAACAGATTTTTTGAAAACCATTCCATGTTTCAGCGAAACCAGAACTGCAAGCATAGCGTCTCAGTTTAGTGTTCCTATATGCTAAAGTGACGAACTGGAGAGAACTTCTTTCTATTTTCTCTGTAGAAATAAAATCACATGAGATGAGTATACCATTCTAAGGTATATTGCATTTTTCTACAGCCTGATATTTACCTAGGCTAGTGGGCCTCACTGTAGGTTACTATTTTTTGAAGTACTAATTGTAAGTTTAGTAGTTTCAGAAGCTTAGCCCTTTCTAAACTATTTTATTAGTAATTTTGGTTAATATTGTATTGGTTTCAAAATAAAGGACATTGTTATCGAAATGAACATACTAAAAGTAACAGTGATTATAAAGAATATATTGAGGTTTTTGCATATTAAAAATCTTGAGGATAGTTTATAGACCTAAAAGTTATGAAAAACTTGTGGCTGCCTCCTTCTCTGGAGAGAGAAAAGTGGTTAAGAACATGGGCTCTGGAGTCAGAGACCCGGGGTTTGAATTCTGCCTCTACCACCCCCTCAGTGTATGGCTTTCAGCCAGTTACTTAAACTATGTGCCTTGGTTTTCTCATCTGCAGAATGGGATGCAAGGATGAAAAGAGATAGGTGTCATGCAGTTGGAACCGTGCTGGTTACATTGTAAGGGTTCTTCTACCTCTTCTTCATCCTGTGATTATCATCTTCATTGTGGTCTTCTTCTTGGAAATCAGCATAAAATAAAACACTTTCCGTGATAAATTGATTTACTTCCTGTTGTTGTTGTTGTTGTTTTATCTCTTCTATTTTTCTTGTCAAGCCTTTGGAGGTTCCATGCTAACTTTGACAATGCTTTGACTGACACCTGGGCAGATGGTCTTCGGTGTGTGCCATAGTAGCAGGAACTTCCTTTTCTGTTCATTCATAAATACCAAGACAACTGTGTTGCTTACCTTCATTGTACAAGGTAAAAGAAGGAAATATTTTTTAAAGAAAAAAAATAATATTGGGTTACTTAGTATCAACAGAAGATAGTAGCAAAATAAAACTGGCGTGTTTGGTTAAATTTGGCTGTTCTAAGTACTGTGCATATTATTTGTCAGAATTTTACCCTTAGTTACAAAAGGGTATCAGATTTCAGTTGTACCACTTTGGCAACCACCTGAGGTGGGTTGGAAAGTGTCAGAGCAGCCAAACTTAGCATATCTGCTTGACTGGCTTCTCTCTACTAATTGATAGAATTGCTTCCTGTTGCTCACCAGCTGCTATGGTTCCTTCTCCCAAAGCGCCAAACAATTTCTTGAAATGAAGTGATCACTAATTATTTATAAGGTGTTGTAGAAAGAAGTAAAGCTGTTATGAAAATGTAGTTATGATAAAGTTAGAACATTATTTCCAATTTCTAACAGGTAGTGGTTAGCAAGATTAAGAAGTGGAACTGGCCGAAACCGGTTTGGCTCAGTGGATAGAGCGTCGGCCTGCGGACTGAAAGGTCCCAGGTTCGATTCCGGTCAAGGGCATGTACCTTGGTTGTGGGCACATCCCCAGTAGGGGGTGTGCAAGAGGCAGCTGATCAATGTTTCTCTCTCATCGATGTTTCTAACTCTCTATCCCTCTCTCTTCCTCTCTGTAAAAAATCAATAAAATATATTTTTTAAAAAAAGTGGAACTGGTAAGATTTCTTTTTTATGGCCAAGTAATATTCCATTGTATATATTTGCCCCCACTTTTTTATCCACTTGTCTATTGATAGGCACTTGGATTGCTTCCATATGTTGGCTATTGCAAATAATGCTGCAGTGAACATGGGGTGCATATATTCTTTTGAATTGATGTTTTGAATTCCTTCAAATATATACCCAGAAATGGAATCATTGGGTCATAAGACAGTTCCTTTTTTTTTTTTTCCTGAGGAACCTCCACATTGTTTTCCATAGTAGCTGCACCAGTCTGCATTCCCACCAACAGTGCATGAGGGGTCCCTTTTTCCCCCAGGCCTGTCAACTCTTGTTTGTTGATTTATTGATGATAGCCATTCTGATAGGTGTGAGGTGATATCTCATTGTGATTTTAATTTGCATTTTTTCTCATGCATCTTTTCATATGTCCATTGGCCATCTGTATGTTCTCTTTGGAGACATGTCTATTCAGGTCTTCTGCCCACTTTTTAATTTGGTTGATCGACCTAGAGGGTATTATGCTAAGTAAAATAAGGCAGACACAGAGAGAAACAAATACCATATGATGCTATTTATACAGAGTGTGTATAAGAGGTATATATCTAAAGAACAAAATAAATGAACAAATAAAATTGAAACAGACTTATAGACACAGAGAAAAAAACAGATGGAGGTCAGCCCTGGCCAGGTCACTCAGTTGGTTGGAGCGTCCCTTAAACCAAAATGTTACTGGTTTGATTCCTGGACAGGGCACGTACCTGGATTGCAGGTTCTATCCCCAATCAGGATGCATACAGGAAGCAACTAATTGATGTTTCTCTCCCACATCTCTCTCTCTCTCTCTTTCCTTCTTCCTCTCATCTCCTCTCCTCTCCATGGAAATATCTTCTGGTGAGAATTAAAAAAAAAAAAATGATGGAGGTCAGAGGGGAGGGGTGTTGGGGGCTGGGGTGAAATAAGGTGTTGGGATTAAGAAGTACTAATTGGTAGTTACAAAATAGGCATGTGAATGTAGGGAATATAGTTAACAATATTGTAGTAACGATGGTGCCAGGTGGGCACTTGAATGATTGGAGGGAACACTTTTTAACCTATATTACTATCTGTCTACTGTGCCATACATCTTAAACTAATACAAAATAGTGTTGAATACAACTGTAATAAAAAATAAAATAATTTTTTAAAAAGAAATGGAACTGGAAAGAAATGGAAAGCTAATTTTAAGTTAACTGCATCATTTTTGTTTAATCCTCACCCAAGGATATTTTTTCCATTGATTTTTAGAGAGAGTGAAAGGGAAGGGGGGAGAGAGAGAGAGAGAAACTTCAATGTGAGAGAGACACATCAACTGGTTGCCTCCTGCACACGGCCTGGCTGGGACTGGGGATCGAACCTGCACCTGAGGTACAACTGCATCATATTTTTAATGTTCCCATATAAGTATAATCCCTTCACTGCATGATAAATCAGAGACTAAATTAGGAGGGCTCACCCCTTCTCCTTTTCCCTAAATGTTACCTCTTACCCATGAAAGGAAAAACACTGAAGCTCTGGTCTTCTGTGTGAGCTGCATGTCTGAGAAATGTCTAAGTTCCTCTCTGATGATGTAATTATTTTCTGTCGTCTCATGGAGCCCTTATTTGATAAGTTTTTGGTTAGAGTAGAATTTCAATGAAGCCATAATCATGATCTTGATCGTGAACAATTTGATTTTGTTCCATGGCCCCAACAATACTTTTGATCCCAAAAAGACATGCGTATCCTTTAGTGGGGGGTCTAAACAGCTCAGAAAGGCAAAAGAACACGTCAGTGTTTACCTAAGAGGGAGACTGATTTAATTCTTTGTGTAAAATTAATTCAAAATGTCTTTCCTCCTATTGCGTATGCTGTCAAGGGAAATCATCACCTAATACACTGAAGGAGCAAAAACAAAACAAAACCTTGACCAGGCATATCTCATTGTGTAGATTGTCAGAATTGGCTGTTTCTTATGTCTAAGAAGTTGCCAAAGACAGACTTTATAATGTGATCGAAAGCGGAATAAAGAGCCATTAAAGTGTATATCAATTGGACATTTTTAAGCCCCTCAAATTAATTTTTTTAATTTCTAAAAGGAAAAGTCATCATCAAGCAGTTAGCATTGTGGCTAAATGCTCAGGGTTAGTAGCCACACAGATGAGGGTTCAAGTCCTAGATCGGGCATTTACTAATTAGGTGACATTGGACATGCTATTTCATCTCTCTAGTCTTTGACTTCCTCTACTATAAAATGTGAAAATAAAACTACAGAGTCCATCATAGGATTGTTATGAGGACTGGAGCATGTAACATACTTAACAAAGTCCAGTTATTTTATTTTTTTAAGTCAACCTTTTTGTTGTCTCCCCCTCCAAGACCCATTAAAAAAAAAAAAACATAAACTACATTCTCCTTTAGAAATATGGAGCCAAGGAGACATCATGTTTCCTGTTGAATAGGTATGATTATTTTGTATATGGGTGTAGGAATAAGGGAAATCGAAATGTCAGAGAATTTAGGAGACAAGAAGTTATACATTACTATATGAGACTCTCCTCAATTAGAGCTTTTAGTCTGGTTGCAGAAGAAAAAGCTAACACATAGAATAGTTAGAGGATTATAAACGTATTAAGGAGCAGAAATTCATAAGAGAAAAAATATCCCTGGAACTAGAACAGATGGCAGGGGCTGAGTCGTTATAAATGGAATTGGAACTGAACCTAAAAAGAACGAGGAGGAGGAAACCAGGGCAGTGCCGGAGGCCAGGGTTGGCAGTATGAGCCAAACTCTACAGGCAGGACTGAGAATGCCTGTTTTTGTTTGTTTTTTAATTTTGTTAAACTTATTGGGGTGACATTGGTTAATAAAATTGCATATATCTCATGTACAATTCTATAATACATTATTTGTGTATTACATTGTGTATTCACCACCCCAAGTCAAGTCTCCATTTGTCACCATATATTATTAGACCCATATTTTTTCCTCTTTTACCTCTCCCCACCCCCTTTCCTCTGGTAACCACCATACTGTTGTCTGTGTCCATGAGTTTTTGTTTGTTTGTCTTGTTCATTTCTTTCATTTTTATATCTCACATATGAGTAAAATATATGGTTCTTGACTTTTTCTGTCTGACTCATTTTGATTAGCATGATATTCTCAAGATCCCATGCTGTCACACATGGCAGTATTTCATCTTGGCTTATGGCTGAGTAGTATTCCATTGTATGTCAGTTATTAGCTGCATAAAGATGTCGGCCAGATCTCTAGTCTCCAGTCCAGACCACTTCACTGAGATACAGAATATACGTTTCCTTCTTCTCTTGAATGTGTCAGACTCAGCGTATCCGAAAAGCAATTGGTCATTTTCAATTTCGGCCTTTTTCAATGTTTCCTCTTTCCAGATGTTCAAATTGGAAACCTTAAAGCCACCCCAACACCTCCGTCTCCTTCATCAGACATATCCAGGCCATCATTAAATTTATTCATTTCCTAATTAGCCTTCATCCACTCTGGCCTCCTTCAGGCTCTTTTCAAAATGCTGCTGTCTCTTCCAGGAGCATTAAAACTGTGAACTGGTTTTCCATTGCTTTTGTATCGAGACCACACTCGTTACCCTGGACACCAGACCCTGCTTGGCGTGGCCGCTACCTGTCCTCAGCCTCACCTGCACCAGGTCCCCCTGACTGCACTCCAGCCACACTTAGTCCTTCTTACTTACTTTAGGCCTTTTTTTGTTGTTGTTTAGCAAGAGCTTTATTTCTTTTAAGTTTATTGTGGTGACATCCTATATAATAAAGAGGGAATATGCTCATTTGTCCATTATGGTGTCTGAGTCACAACCAG
Source organism: Eptesicus fuscus (assembly GCF_027574615.1). Classification (NCBI taxonomy): domain Eukaryota; kingdom Metazoa; phylum Chordata; class Mammalia; order Chiroptera; family Vespertilionidae; genus Eptesicus; species Eptesicus fuscus. The sequence goes on along the minus strand of NC_072478.1, from coordinate 36,484,125 downwards.
TCTAAGGTGTGCACGCACAGGAGCTGGGGGGCGGGGACAGGGGTGGGGACTTGCGCCACCAGGATGTGAGGCTGCTGCTGGGGGTGGCCCCCCAGTGGAAGCGCACAGGCCCGCGGCACCACCTGGCCCAGAGGGGGGGCATCAGGACAGGGGCGGGGCCTCGGCGGAGAGCTCTCAGCACTCCTGCACTGGGGTCTGAAGGCGCCAAGAGGAAGGGAGTGCACATAGGCAGTTAGGGGGTTTAGGCCAGGAGGGGAGTGCAGATAGGCAGTTAGGGGCATCAGGCAGGCAGGTGAGCGCTTAGGAGCCGGTGGTTCTGGATTGTGAGAGGGATCCCAGATTGGAGAGAGTGCAGGCCAGGCTGAGAGGACCCTCTCCCCCCCCCTCCCCCGTCGCCGTGCACGAATTTTGTGCACCATGCCACTAGTTGGTAATAATATTATATAAATTTCAGACATACAACTTTATAATTTGGTGTCTCTGTATTGCCTGTTTACAACCAAAAGTCTAGTTTCCTTCTGTATATGTGACTCCCCTTTATCCAGTTTTCTCTCTTCCATCCCGCACCCTCTCTGGTAACCAACATTCTGTTGTCTGAATCTATGAGTTTGTTTTTGTTTTGTTTTGTTAGTTCATTTGTTCCTTTTCTGTTTTATATTCCACATAGAAGTGAAGTCATACCATAGGCCTTCTTGCTGTAGGGACTTTGCACAAAATGTTCTCTACCTGGAATACTCTTCCCTCCTCTCCTTACCTAGTTACCTTCCCCTCATCCTTCAGCTCCTGCTCAGTAATCCCGTCATTCTCAAGGAAACCATCCCTGAATTCCCAGATTGGATCAGCCCCCCTGAAAGGCTCTTTCAGCACCGTATTTGTATGATTATTTGATTATATGTCTCCCCCACTGGACAGAGCAGGGATGCATTTGCTCATCCTTGTACCCCTGTAGCCTGGTACAGAGAAGGTACTCAACACGTTTGTCAATCCATCAGTTAGACATTCCTTTCAAATGTCTAGGGCAGAACAAGAGGGTCTCAGAAGTGCCTCTAGCACTCTAGAGGATAGGAAATAGTAGGGTATTTCCCTCTGCAGCTGAGGAGGAGGTCATTGGGAGCCTGATCTCCTACCCAGCTCCTGGGGCCTCCCCCAGCGTTGTGCATCACAGAGCTGATGGAGCCATGCTGCAGAGCTGAGACTAGAATACTTCCCTTGCCCGTGCCTCAGGCCTGGGAGTTCTCATCAGTTTAACAACTTGTCTGCAGTTCTTAGCCCGGTTGACCACTCCTTTCTTGAAATTCTCTCCCACGTTGCTTTTCCCAGTGTTCTATTTCTAAATATTTTCCTTCTCCGTCTGAAACATCTCGGCTCCTCTTCCCGTTCATTTGCTCCATCAGAATACTCTTTCCAGCTTTCAGCCCTGATCTGGCATGCTCCCCTCTCATGCTGCCATTTGTAAGAGGATAAAGTCTGAACCTCCTGGCATTTCCTAAGAGGCACTGCCAGTGTCTCCAGTCTCATCTCCTGCCACCATCCCATATGTTCCCTGTACTTGTTACATCAAACCATTTGGAGTTGACTGAATATTCCATGTTCTTTTATGCTTTTGTGCCTTTGCCTCCATCCCGGATGACAGCCAAACCCCCTTGCGCTCATGCCCTTCCCTACCAACCGTTCCCACCATGTATGTGCTGGGGAGTGCCTGCTGTTTTTGAAACATAGATCATGTCACTTACCGCCTTCTCAAGCATCCCCGCCCCCACTCCCTCAGAGGCAGGAGAGTGCCTGGCAGATATTGGGCCTGTAATAAATATTTGGATAACTGAAAGGATAGTTCTTTTATCTTTTAATGAATCAGATAAATACTAACCCGAATGCCAAATAACACTCATGACAAACTAGGGTATCGCTGACTGAGCATTCGCTCCTGAGATCAGGCTTGTTGATAGCCCAACAGTAAAATGTCAGGTTTATTACATAAATAACCGTGACCTACTCTGAATGTGTTTTTTCTGTCTCACATAGTTATGTTTCCTTGTCACTCTCTCCTAAAATGAATTTCTAGTCATGACATGGTAGTAAAATGTTGCTCCACACTTTAAATTGATATATCTGCCCTGAAAACTTTGAGGAATTTTTTTTTTGAGGTGATTTTTTTTTCTTTTTAGATTTGCAAGAGAAGATTCTTATCCCGATCAAAATGTACGTGTTCCAAAGGCTCACATCGCAATACTTTTTTATGAGCTGTTACAAAAGCCAAGCTCCAGGGCAGAGCAAGGAAGCACTAGAGGAAAAGCTGTTTTATGCATTTCCAGCTGCAAAAAGTAGTAACATTTCATGTGGGCGTGATGTATTCATCCTAGAATTTCTCCCCTCAAGGGATAATAGGACATTGCTTTTTCAGCTTTCAAAAGGGTATTACAAACATTCGCTCCAAACACAAATACCACATTTGACCTCATTCTGCTCTCACTCAGTAAATGTTTTTTCCTTACTATCTTAAGAATTATTGATGATTCTGTTGGTGATATAATTTCTGATAAAGTTTTCAGGAAGCTTTGGAAATCATTAGGTGCTTTCACTGGGTTGCCCAATGTGAAGCAGAATTAGAATTACATGGTTTGGCTTTGGCTGGTATTACATTATGAAATTCATTGTGATTAGAAACAAGATTCAAAGGATGGGACTACATAAGCACTTTCCTGGTTTAAAAAAAAAAAAGTGTTAACAGTGTGGGCCCAAGGGTTGATGCTGGGATTGCTCTCTTAAAATATTTACAGTTGATCTAGTAAAGAGAATGAAAAGAGATTTTTAAAAATATATTTTTATTAAATATATATATATATATGTATGTATTTTTATTGATTTCAGAGAAGAGAGAAAAAGAGATAGAAACATCAGTGATGAAAGAGAATCATTGATTGGCTGCCTCCTTCACCAGCCCTCCCCTTGCCAACCCTCCTCCCTTCCCCCGCCCAATCCCGTGGGGATGGAGTCCGCAAACCTGGCATGTGCCCTGATTGGGAATCAAACCATGACCTCCTGGTTCATAGGTTGATGCTCAAACGCTGAGCCATGCCGGCCGGGCTGAAAGGAGAGTTTTAGATCTTCTAGGAAGAAAGTAGAGTTGGTTGGCACAAGCTGAAAGTTCCACAACATTATGTGTGGGCAGAAGAGGAGCAGATGGGACCTCATTTCAATCAATTCAGCGTTTAAGTAGTTCCTCCTTTCTCCACCTGATGAAATGGTGTGATGTTCTGTGGAAGGGTCTTATTCTTATTTCTCATCCTACTAAGCTATTTGGTTTTAAAGTGTATATTTTCTCTCACCATGTGCATGCATAATATATATGCATACATAAATTATTCATGTGTTTAAAAATCTTCACAGATTTTATTTTATAATTTTTCTGTCATTGCTCTGCTTTCATGTTTTTCTGCTCCTTCATTCCCCAATACCTTTCTTATTCTTAGGTCATTTTGTGGGAATAATGGTGTAGGGTATTTATTATGAAATATTGACAATTTTATTAAAATATTCTGTGTTATGTTTTTTTAAGAATGAAAATATTCAGGAGCTTTCTTTTTAGAATTCAGTCATTACTTAGCTCCCAGAGAGTTAAAATCTATCCACTGTATCCATTTATGATATATTTTAAAATATGCATGTTAAATATATTTTAATATATTTTTTATATTTTAAGAGGTATTATAATTTCCCTTTTACTACCTTTGGGAGATGGGGCTTTTAAATTAATTGGTGTACCTTGTATATATAGCCCTGTCTTAATGTCTGTGCTCCTACCACTGAATAATAGCATAAATTTGACAAGAAAGCTTCATCACCTTTTGATATATACTACAAAATTATTTATTTATTTATTTATTATTTTATTTTTTTAAATATATTTTATTGATTTTTTACAGAGAGGAAGGGAGAGGGATAGAGAGCTAGAAACATCAACAAGAGAGAAACATCGACCAGCTGCCTCCTGCACACCTCCCACTGGGGATGTGCCTACAACCAAGGCACATGCCCTTGACCAGAATCGAACCCGGAACCTTTCAGTCCGCAGGCCAACGCTCTATCCATTGAGCCAAACAGGTTAGGGCACAAAATTATTTATTGATCACTTGTTTCATATTCATGTTTGATTCAGCAAAAAATTTAATATTAAATATTTGCAATAAAGACTTTTTCAACCTGTAAAGTATACACATGATTCAGTCCATGAGCTGAGGCACAAATATTTGTTAAATTCTCTGAAAAACAGATATTATTTTGATTTAACAAATATGTTTAAATTTCATGTGCTTCATAGACTTTTTGGTTAGCTGTCGATGATAATACTATAACTTTGATCTGGCCATTACACAGTCTTACAAATAAATGCTTTAGTAAAAGAATAATCAGTTTGTTGGTATTTTCCTCCTACTGTAGACATTAACCTGTATTTTGGTCTTTTAATTGCTCGTTTCTTCTTTTGAGTATTTCCTGATATTTTTCTGACCTGACTTAGAATCTCTATCCTATTACTGTTTTACAACAATGACCAAATTTAGCAGTAAATCATTTACAAGATAAATTGGCCTAGAGGACCAAGACTAACACCTGAAGATTAACTTTCTCATGTTTAAACAAAGTGCTCATTTTCCAGATTTCACTTGCAGATATGCATCATTTATCCAAATCTAAAGAAGAGAAGAAACTAAAAAAAAGGATTATTCAAATTTTAGATGTGCAGGGAGAGTAATGCTCTTTAGTTATCTCTTTTGGATTCCCAGAATGCTAGCTTAAACCAAGCCAAGCAGTGACATAAGACAGTGGATCCAAAGTCAGTTTTATATTGAGGTGTTCTTCATTTCCTTAGTCCATGAAGAAACATGCCCTGAGTACCCACTGTCTGCCCGGTGCTTGGGACACAGATTAATACACTCTCACAATCCTCAGAGAGCCCTCAGTCTAACCGGGGAGAAATATGTCAACAGATACTAAGGCAGATCCGGAAGAGCAGTGCTAGTTAACATTCACCTGATTGGAAGGAGGCAGGGGGTTACCTGGAGCCCATCCCTGCGTTTAGAACTGCTGGCCTGAACCAGTGGGTACTGAAATGCTAATTTCACACTTCACAGTAGAACATTAGAGATTGTAGTGTGAACACAGAGATAGATTTTGTGTGAAATTTCCCTTTTTTTCAGTTGTAATTTTAATTTATATGTTGAAAATTGACAGTTTTTATTACTCACAAATTTGCCGTTTACCCTGATACCTTTAAAAAAATGCAGTGTGTTGACATGGTTTTAAAAATTTTATCATAATTTTAAGCAACTTGATCACTTACTTTAGTTGAACTCAATTTTGTTTTAAATTGTAATATTACTTTTGAGGAAATGTAATGGATTTTACTACCCATGCTTAGTGATATCACTGTCAAAACCACTTTCAAACTATACCTAGTCACTGGAATAATCTACAGTATAAAAGATCAAACATAAAAATTGCAATAGTTTTATATTTCAAAAGTTTTTCGTTTTAGTATAGCCTCTTTTCTCTAAAACATTTTAAGTAAATATATATTCTATAAAGAAATTCATGCCCGCCGAAGCCAGTTTGGCTCAGTGGATAGAGCATCGGCCTGCAGACTGAAAGGTCCCAGGTTTGATTCCGGTCAGGGCATGTACCTTGGTTGCGGGCACATCCCCAGTAGGGAGTGTGCAAGAGGCAGCTGATTGATGTTTCTCTCTCATCGATGTTTCTAACTCTCTATCCCTCTCCCTTCCTCTCTGTAAAAAATCAATAAAATACATATTTTTAAAAAAAATTCATGCCCAACTGGTGTGACTCAGTGGTTGAGTGTCAACCTATGAACCAGGAAGTCATGGTTCGATTCCCAGTCAGGGCATATGCCCGGGTTGCGGGCTCGATCCCCAGTGTGGAGCATGCAGGAGGCAGCTGATCAATAATTCTCTCTCTTCATTGATGTTTCTATTTCTCTCTCCCTCGCCCTTCCTCTCTGAAATCAATAAAAAAATATTTTTTAAAAAAGAATACCTAATGAAAATCCAAATCCGCAAATGCTAACTCACTAGTTGCATAACTGGGAGATTGATTGGGAGACTCCTTTATTATGGAAATCTCCCTCTTATTAAGATGACTGATTAAATGTTCAAAAATGTGATACAGCCAACATTTTAGGAAGACACATACTAATTTCCATTTATTCACCATAGTACAGGATAGATCTGTATTATATCCTGTATTTTATATTTTGCTTATTTGGTTAAGGAGGGGTGGTATTTAATTGACTCAAAGTGCCCTTTTATGAACCTGGTAAAACTTTCTAATAGGTGGTTAGAACTGCAGCCCTAACTTACCCATTTGTAACTGTGGTTGCCATAGTATATCATAAATTTTGAGAGGGGAAAAAAAAAGGAGTAATCATTAGCTGTTATGTAATAGCAGCTCTCCACAGTCTAGAGTCTCAGTGATTCAGTTCCTAGGGTAGGTCTGGGTTGGGCTGGCTTACTGTGTAGTACTTAGCCTTGAACCAGTGGTTACCCCGCCAAAGTCTAATATATAGTGCTAGAGTTGCTGACCTGATTTCTTTTGTTGGAGCAATTACTGTGATGTCAGCCATGCTGTTTTCTCCATTCTGTTACCTGTTGGCTTATAACCTGGCCTGGTATTTAGGGGGAAAAAGAATAGGAATTTCTCCCTAAGTTGTTTCTTTTAGGAGATAATTCTTCTATGAGAATGTAATAGTTTTTCCGTACTGATAAGCCACACCCTTCTTTATTTTCAATTCTGCCCTAGTTGCCAACAGAGACATGACCATTGATTGGCCTTCAATCTCTTCCTAGTTTACAGATCTTTAAGTGTACTTGGAATAGGGTACTTTTCCATAAGGGAGGACATCCTAACTATTCAAGGACTGGTAAGGCCGCTGTTTAACCTTGGGTCGATCCATTTGAAACCCTGATTAAGTAAAGACAAAGTACTTGACCCTTGCCCCTCTTCCAATGCGCAGTAGGGCCACTGGCTCCCAGTGAGGTGGACTCTCCGTCCTCTGAAAGGAGCAAAACTGGATGGTCTTCAGACTTATTTTAGCATAAAGTCGGCAGGGGACAAACTAACTTAGAGTCCAGCTCTAGGAAACCAGAGAGAAACAAAGGTACTGTGCCTGGAGCACCCCACACTCCCACCCACATCCTGCCACACGTAAGAGTCTGGGAAGGCCCAGCCTGCATGCTCACCCTGTTTCTTCTGAACCCCAGCGCCTCTTTGTTTTTACCACCTCCCTCTCTGTTCTCTTTGCCCCTGTTTCTTCTCCTTTAAGGTGAGTACATGCAGCTAGAGAAAGGATGCGGGTGTGATGTTTTCTAAATAAAGGTGTTTTTTTAATCAAGAGGGTTTTTAAATCATAAAATTAAATTTGACTTATTATGTTTTCAAGTTCTGTGGCTCATGCAGAATGATAACCAAATCGTGTACATCTTGTTAGCAGTGGCCACTTCCTATAGCTAAATTGTAATTTCTCGAGAGATCGTGAGACTGCAGAAGCTTATCATGAAGGGCTTAGTTTTTCAGGGTTTACCTATAATTTCAAATCCAAACAAGTCTATATTACTTTCATTTGCTCTAAAGACCATTTTTCTAAATCCCTTCATATTCATATCTTTTCTATAAAGGCATGGCCACCTTGGACAAATATCACATCTAAGTAAGATATAGGGGTGAGGGAGGAACTTTGTAAATTGTAAGGCATAAAGTGAATAGACTGACCTGATTTCTGATAATCCCATATTTCCATCTGGTGATACATGATTTTATTTTTTTAGTGCATCTCCACCTTTATGAATATACTGATCTTAGAAGATTATCTGCCGATTCTCTTTTCCATTTCTAGTCACCAGTGATTCATTGACTTTGACTGTAAATCAGCTGGTGCTTATGAAGGCATCACAGTACCAGTGAGTCACAAAGGCATCTGCTAATTTTCATTCACTCTCAGAAAGGAATAAGTGGTTTTCCTTCTCAGGGGAGTTGAGTGATTATACAGCTTCATAGCCATTCTTTGAATCATATAACATTAAGATTTGACATGATTATTCTTAATTGACTTGGGACTAGACAGACAAGTTTCATATTTGGTTTTCCCTTCAGATTTAATAACATACAGGCTTTGAGAAGTGAGCAAATTCATTTTTTCTGCTGAATATTACATAGCATTATTAAGAGTACAATACTGTGCAGAGAATATAAAGTTATGTCCCATTCTCTTGCTGACTCCATAAAGTATTGCCAGAAAGCTTATCTAAGCTCCCCTTTCCCATTTCATATTCTCCATTATCTCTTTCCTTTTTCTTCTCAGAATCTCTCTCAAACCAAAGAAGAATTTTCAGGATTCATTTATTTATTCAGTAAATATTTACTGAGGGTTTACATGCCAGGATAAGCATTGAGAATGCAATGGTGACAAGCATGATTGCACCCTTTCATAGAATTTATAGTCTAGTGCAGGGGTCAGGAGCCAAATATTCCCCACCGCCTGTTTTTGTAAATAAAGTGTTATTGGAACACAGCCATATCCATTCATTTACATATTGTCTGAGGCTGCTTTTGCACTATAATGGCAGGCTTATATTTAAATAATTGCACCAGAGACCCTACTGTCTGCAAAGCCTAAAATGTGTACCACTTGGCCCTTTACTGATAAAAGTAACCAATCCCTGCTCTGATAGGTATGGGGCGGGGAATAAGTGCAAGTGGGAACCTGAACAGCCTTATCAACCTTGTTAAGCAGGATGAATTCTCCTGGGGGAAGTGGGCTGGTGGTGAAATGTTGTAAGAAGAGAAAGTATTTTAGACATCACTGTGGCTGCTGGGTAGAAAAATAATGAAGAAAGACAGTGCATGTGTTAGAATGAGAAACACGAAACAAAGCATTGGTTAAGAGCATGGGCTCTTGAGACAGACGGCCTAGATTCAAATTTTGACCCCCCACTATGTACTGATTCTGATGTTAGGTAACTTTTCTGTCTGTAAAATATGGGTGGTAATTATAGAAATTAATTCTGGGGATTAAGTTATATATGTGAAGCACTTAAACTATAGTATTTGTAATTGTCAATATTATTGCTGTTGTGGTAATCCTGTTAAGAGGTAAGGGTAGAGAAGAGAAGTGGGCAGATGCAGGAGCTATACAGGTGATAGGATTGGCAGGAATTCATGAGTGATTGGATATCAGTAGGGTTGATACAAGAGAATAGGAAGTGAGGATGAAATGCAGGTATGTACTTGGTCAGTTGAGTGGATGGTGGTTCTAGTCCCCAAAGTAGGAAAGACAGTAATTGAAACAGGTTTATGATGTAGGGTCAATGTTAAGTTCAGTTTGGGGTTTCTTAAATTGAGGTACCAGGTTGATACAAGCAGAAATGACCAGGAAGCAGTTGATGATAAGGTCCAAAGATCAGAAGTGTGGTGTGGGCTAAAGAAATGGAAGTAGGAATGATAAGTATAAATCAGGTTGTCTAGTTTAGAAGCAATATAATGCAGAATGAAGGTGGAATGACAGATAGGCTTTTAACAGAACTGTAGAGAACACCAATAGTTAAAATTTAGACAAAGAACCCTTATGTTAAGAAAAGATCAAAATAGTTTTTGGAGGAAGATAAGCATGAAGTTTGAGTCCATTAAATATTCCCTTGTTGAGGTAGCTGAATTTGAGAAATATTTAAATGTGCAATTTTTATGCAGGCATAGGCCAACCTACACTGTACTATCTATAATAATAAAAACATAATATGCTGCCCTAGCCGGTTTGGCTCAGTGGATAGAGTGTCAGCCTGTGGACTGAAGGGTCCCGGGTTCGATTCTGGTCAAGGGCATGTACCTTGGTTGCGGGCACATCCCCAGTAGGGGGTGTGCAAGAGGCAGCTGATCGATGTTTCTCTCTCATCGATGTTTCTAACTCTCTATCCCTCTCTCTTCCTCTCTGTAAAAAATCAATAAAATATATTTAAAAAAAAAAAAAAATAACAAAAACATAATATGCTAATTAGACTGGACATCCTTCCAGACGTCCTTCCTTCCAGACAAAGCTGCAGCGGGTGGGGGCCGAGGCAGAAGCAGCAGAGGCCCCAGGCCGTGGCGGTGGTGGCCGAGGGCCGGGGGCCGGGGCCAAGGCCCTTGCATGAATTTCGTGCATCGGGCCTCTAGTGTATTTCATAATTTGGCTATCTTGATTTTATGTACCATCATATTCCACATTCTTCCAATATATAATTTTCCTCTATGAGATATTAGGCAACATAGTGGATGCTATGGTTATGGATGTTGACATCTGATGACCTGTTTAATCTACTTTTTTATATTTTTTGACATTTCCTTCCCCTCATTTTTTACCTCCCCAGTTACTGATTTACTGGAGCCTTGATGTAAAAAATTGAAAAGGGGGAGAATGTGTTTCTTCTTTTTGGGGTCCAATATCTTAGAGTTTTATAGTGATTTCTCTATTTCAGTTTGTTTACAACACTGCCATAAGTGAGTATAATTTTGGAAAGAGCCAGGAGATAAATTGGAGAAATGGACACTTTTTCCAACATCACAATCACTTCTCAGCTTCGGTGCATGCATCTCTAATACAGTGAGGTTTGGCTTCCTCTCCTTAGTAAGAGTTATTCTCAAAAGAACCCTCAGGACTTCATGAATGTAAGATTTCTGGCAGGACTGCCTCTTACCTCTTCACCTCTGATCCTTATTAGGGCTCACAGGTCAGGCTCCAGCCAAGTCCCTCCTGGAGGGTGCGCTGATCAGAAATGCCTGATCCAGAAGCTTTATCTGCCTATAACACATGCCTACAGGAAGGCATCATATTTATAGAATCAGGCTGAGTGTTGCATTTTTTATGTTCAGTTTTGTGTTATCAGAGAAAAATTGTGAAACAACTTTGAAATGGACCAAAAAGATTACTGGGTATACTATCTGACTCAGCTTTCTAAGGTTACCTCGCCCTTTTATTATCTTTGAGCTCTTTTACAACCCTGTAAATGATAGAAAACTGAAAGTAATGCAAAAGTTTCCTGTTCATTGAAAAGGAAATTGTGTACTGTGGAATGCAATTGGTTATTGCCCTCTTGATAGCTACCAATTTTACCAGTTTTGCATCTACTTATAAATTCTTTGCAGTACTCTTTTTTTTTTTTTAATGTTGAGATTTTAATTGACCAACAATCTATTCCAATCTCACAGTGCCAAACTGGAAGTGGTCATGAGTGCTCCCTTTTTGCTGTATTCTTGATGTTTATATATTTGTCTGTTCCTTGAATTTACCTTTCAACCAGTTATAACATCTATGGATTTCCCTTTTAATGAATGAATCAGTTGAACTCTATGTCCCATGTGCAAAAAGAATTCTCTCGCTATATATACACATGTATGTTTATACAGGCATATCTCTAGAAAAATTCATAGAAACTGCTGGCTATGATGGCCTCTACAGAAGGGAAGGCAGGAAAACTTGCTTTTTACAATTTGCCCTTTTGAATCCTTTGGATTTTGTATTATATGCTTATATTAACTAAACAAAGAGGTAAAATTTCAAAATTTATTACTGAACTCTAAAATCAGTTCTTAGCTAGTTCTTACCAAAACATCAACATCCACTAGATTCACATTTGAATTAACTGGCTCTCTGAAAGATCTTTGTCCCTAATAAACTTCCAGTACATAACAACCTACCTGTCAACATCCTACCTAGAGCCTTATTTCTGTACCTTTTAAAGCAAAGCTTTCAACTCTGTTTTTAAGGTAACTCCAACACTGGAGAAACATTTGGTCAGATGGTACCTATTCTATTCTGAATCTATTAAAGGATCACAATCTTAGTGTACAGTGAGGTGGTAGACCAGTTAGCCTGTTTTGCAGTCGTTCTAAATTCACATTATAAATTCACCTTGCCTCTTCCCCTGGTCTAATTATAGCTAGCAGCTCTCCCTTTAAGCTAGAGGTTCTCAAGCTCGGATGCACAGTGAAATCTCCTGGGAGCCTTTAAAAATCGGGATGCCCAGAACAATTAAATCATAAAGTCTGGGGGTGGGAAAGTGGTACATTTTAAAGCCACTGGGATGATGCTCAGGTTGAAAATACTGCTTCATGCAGAGAACAGTACTGTTTTAGCAGAAACTTCATATACTGCACCTTGGGAGCAAAAGCACTGTGAGTCTCGGACTGGAAGAGCAGCATTCGTGATGAGGAGGGTCCACACAGAAGGGGGTCGGGGGGCAGTCTTTACTGAGTCTCCTTACATGCAGAACCTGTTTTCCCCTGGGCCACCTCTGGAATGGGAAAAGGAAGAGATTGGGTGTGATTTAAAAGCCCAAACTGACTTGGTTACAGTTATTAGAGCTTTTAAAAAACTTAGTTCTCAATTCAGCTGAGGTTTCACTGAGTAGAAAATACCAAATTGGGACTGCTGGGTGCATATGCCTGCCTTGTTCCTCTGCCATTAGGGGCATGTAGCCAGCCTAGTGACGGGTGGCATCTAATACCGCTGCCACCATATGGCTGAATTACTGACACAGAGTTATATTTGTCATACACCAGTCAGCTGGGAAAACCACATATTGTACATCTAGAGGCCCGATGCACAAAATTCATGCAAGAGTAGGCCTTCCTTCCCCTAGCTGCCGGCACTGGCTTCCCTCTAAGACCCGGGACCCGGGCTTCCCGCACAGCCCCAGCTTCATCCCGAAGGTCATCCGGAAGGACATCCGGTCTAATTAGCATATTACGCTTTTATTATTATAGATGTGACCTATTAAGTGTCTATTTTTGTCAAAGGTCCTAGAACTTCACTGCTCTACCCCACAACACTGGGCTTTGTTAAGAGGTTTTTGGTAGAGAGTTGGTTTTAGAAGGGGAGAAGTAAACAATGCATTTCCTTGGGGATGGTAAGGCAGGGAAATAGTCTATCTCTTGGAATGCCCTTCACTCCCTGGAAGGAATCTTCTCATGGGAAGTCCTGATTACTGGCCTGCTTTGGTTTCATGCTTTAAGCCGTTTTATTGTTGCCTCCGCCATTTTTAAAACATGAAAATTGGTATCATGAACTCTGCTGTGGTTTGCCTTCATGTACTCATTGTATATCCCCCTCCCTTTTGTATAGGAAGACAGAGATGTCAATAACCCCATGCCTAACCGAGGAGGCAATGGACTAGTTCCTGGGGATGACAGATTCAAACCTGTGGTACCCTGGCCTCATGTTGAAGGAGTAGAAGTGGACTTAGAATCTATTAGAAGAAAAAACAAGGCCAAAAATGAACACGAGCACCATGCTGGAGGAGAGAACCAGAGAGACATAATGCAGAGGCAGTATCTCACTTTTAAGCCTCAGACATTCACCTACCGGGATCCTGTGCTACGCCCCGGGATCCTCGGTAACTTTGAACCCAAAGAACCTGAGCCTCATGGAGTGGTTGGTGGCCCTGGAGAGAATGCCAAGCCATTGGTTTTGGGACCAGAACTCAAACATGCAGTTCAAGCCAGCATTAAAGAGTTTGGATTTAACATGGTGGCAAGTGACATGATCTCCCTGGACCGCAGCGTCAATGACCTACGGCAAGAAGAGTAAGCACACGTCCTCTTCTTTCTAAAACGGGGGCCGCTGTTGTTTGATAGAGATTTAGTCAGATGCTTAGAATGGAGAGAATATCTGTGCCTTTATTTCAAGGAAATAAGAGGATCTTTGGTCCACAAAATGGCCAGAAGGAAGAGAGCTCTCCATTTATGTCTGCTATGATATGGAAGGTATGTTGTAGAGAATTCTGGGATCTTCCCCATGAGCCTTGCCCAGACTCTGGTCCTCAGACTGGCATCAGGCTGTGAGATTTTTGGTACCAGTCCACAATGAGAAAATGCGCTTGCACCAGGATGTAAATCAACTATTAAATACTTTGTTTAGTTCAACTGACAACTTCATGACAAAATTTTGTTGGTGTGTTGCTTTTCATTCTGGATCGAGCTCCTTATTTTGTTGTGGAACAATAGCAAACAGTAACACTGCTCCAGCCTAATACAATTAACTAGGTATTTATGTGTCCATTCATTTTTTCCCCTCAACACCAAAACTCCTGAGTATGCAAAGGGAGCATGCAGATAGATAAAATTATGGGCTAAACTTTCAAATTCTTTTCATATAGTTTAATTTAAAATAAAAGATTTCCAAGTCTTACCTTTCAATAGATGATAGTTATTGAATGAACTCAAAGCTTTTCTCTTTCAGTTTATTCAATAACTGGTTCTACTCCTCTAGGATCTAAATCGTGCCCAGTAATGTGGATGCATATTTAATTCACTGCTACTAGAAAACTCACAAAATGTATTCCTGATGATGCATTATTCATTAATCCTCATTTTAAAAGGTTAACACAACACGTGCATGCACGCACACACACAGCAGCATTCTTTACGACCACAAAGTAAAATTTTGTACCTAATGTAGTGCTACTCAGTAGACTTTGGACGTTAATGTTTATTGGAAGAGTGAGGGGGGGGTGAGTGAAATATGTGAAATGTAGAAGGTGTAGGAGTATAGAGCCATGATGGTGAGAGGCATAACCTCTTCTACGGACAAGAGTTAGAGCATCTTAAGGAACTATAAAGGGAGAACCTTGGATCGATTTATTCCTAACCCAAAGTAGAAATTTGCTTTGTTATAGGGTTGCCAGATTCCACAAATGGAAATGGAGGTCTCTCAGTTAAAACTGAATTTCAGAGAGCAATGAGAAACATTTAGTATAAGTATGTCCCAAATGGTGTATGGGACATGCTTATTCTTAAAAATTTTATTATTTATCTTAAATCCAAATTTAACTGGATGTCCTATATTTTATTTGGCAACTCTTCTAGTCAGCATAGTGAAGATGGTTCTTAGAGAGCTAGAACTGCCCTGCACGTACCCTTTAGAACCCATAACAGGATCTGCAGTCCCTCCTCTGGAGTGTGTCCCAGTAAAATACAGCACTCGTCTCTGTTACAGAGGTTCTCCAAGAGCCTGCTGATGGCATTCTCATCACTGTAACGGGGAAAGGATGGGGACGGTCTAACATTTACTGACTTTCCACGACATGCCTGCACTTACCATACGTTATCTTATTTCATTCTCACAATGAAACTGTAAGAGAGTTCTTACCTGTGTTTGTAAAGTCTGAGACTTGGTTGTGCCTTCTTTGTGTTTGCCTAGCAGAACGGTACAGCTGTGCTTCCAGCCCAGGTGGTGTAGTGTGGGAGCCCCTTCTCTCTCCAGCACACACCTCAAGGTGTGGCAGTGTGCCTCAGTGCGGTGTTACCGTCCGACGGTGAGCTCGGTGTAGAAGCTGAGATTTTAGCACATGTTATTTACAAAAGATACATCTTTTCAAACACCAGTATAAATATAGCTCACTTTTCTATATAAGAAACATGCTAAGAAAATCAAATGACGTACAAGGCAGAGCAGTACCCAGGATTAGAGTTATCCTCTATGCCTCCCTCTCCTTCACCCCTCACATCCATTCTGTCTGCAAGACCTCTTGTTGCTGCCACCAAACCATGTCCCAGATCATGTCTGAGTGCCCTTCTCTCATCTCCACCGCCCGCACCCAAGTCCAGGCCCCCATCTCTCTCGGACTCCTGCGGGAGCCCCCTTCCTGGTCTCTCCATTTCTCCTCTTGCCTCCGACCTTACTCACACAGAAGCCAGTGTGGTGTTCAGTCCCACAAATGTAGCTTATCTAAAACCATTCTTTGCCTTCCCAGTGAACCTGAAATAAAACCCACATTCCTAACCAGCAGCAGTCCCCATGCCGGGACCCTTCCCTGCCTTGCCAACCTCGTCTGCTATGATACTCCTTGCCCACGGTGCTCCAGCTGTGTCAGCCCTTCCCGTTCCTTGCGGCTGCTCTTCCCTCCTCCAGGAATGAGTTTCCCTTCTTGAGGCCAGCGCCTTCCCATCCTTTAGGTCCCAGGTGAACCTCTCGAGCCATGCTGTCTAATTTGGTAATGCCCTGCTTTATTTTCTATGACTGCCCTCTGGCCATTTCTTTCATAGCATTCATCAAGTTTTTGTAACTAGATATTGGTTTATTTAGTTGTTTATTGATTACCTTTCTTACTAGAAGATAAGCTCTTGAGAGCAAGGAGTATGTCTGTTTTCTTCACCAGCTACTTGAGTAACTGACAACTAGGAGGTTGGTAGTTCTCAGTTGGTTAATATCTGTCAAGAGGATGGAGGGAAAGGTGGGTGGATGGATGGATGGATGGGGATGGATGGATGGATGGATGGATGGATGGATGGATGGATGGATGGATGGATGAAATGGATGGATGAAATCTTTCAGGGTTCAAACCTTGGCTTCATTAACAGATATGAGATCTTAGACCAGTTATTTACCCTCTCTAACCCTTAATTATGTAATCCTTAAAATATGTCTAACAATACCTGTCTCTAAGGATTGGCATTATACTTAAATGACATTAGAAACTTAACTATTATTGGCTGTTTATATTGATGTGGCACATTTGAATGTTTTCAGTTACTATTTAACTTTGATGTCTCTGTTGCTTTTTGGAAAACATAAATGTCACACACCGCCTTATCTGCATCATCTTCCACAATGGCGAAGCCTTCATTTCGCCTTGGATCATCTCAGACACAACGGTTGCAACCCTTCCAGCTCTCCGAGTCTTCCTTGCTCTCCTGCAATTTCCTTCCTTTCTGTCTTTCTTTGTCTCTCCCTCCCTTGCTCCCTTCCTTCCTTTCCATGGTGCATCTCTCCTTTTTCCTTCTCTCCTCCCTTTTTTTCTCCTTCCTTCCTTCCTTCCTTCCTTCCCTCCTTTCTTCCTTCATTCCTTCTTCCTCCCATGTTTTGCCAATTGTTCCCCATGTTCTTTTTTCTTGCACAACTGGAACAGTTCCTAGAAATAGGATTATTGCAAATTTCTGTTTGTCATTCCTCTATGTATGTGTGTCCAATCAAAGGACCCAAGGCCATCTTAGCAGATGCTCGCAAACCCCTCTTTAAAATTCTGTACTAGTGAGAAACTTTTTTTATACTTCAAAATACTCAAACATGATAACCCCCAGAAACTTTCAAAAAACTGAATACAGATTATTTTTTAAACTTGATTCTTTCTCAGAATTTTTAAAAAATGAAATAGGCTTCATTCCTCTTTGAGCACATAAAATTCAGTATAGAGTAGTGAATAATTTCTAAGGAGTTACTAATGAATGAGAATGTGGACAGTCAAGAATTTTCTCTGAAAAATAAAAAGCCAACAACAAAGAAAACACCCCTAAGTTTTGTACATTATTTAATATGCATTAGCACTTTCCTGCTTTTACTGGCAACATGCACCATGTTAAAAACAAAACATACATCCATATCTCACACACACACCCTCCTTCATACCTTCATACTCATTCCTTGTGGAGAGCATGCTACAAGGAGCCCCTCAGAGACTGGCTTGGCATTGCTGACTTTCTGAAGCTTCAGAATATAGGCCTTATCAGCCTTGTTCTCTCGCCTCTGTCAGACATATAAATGTGCCACCTGCCTTTCTTGGAAACCACTGCTGTGGGCAGTTTGTCCAGCTGTGACATCTGACACTGTGGTTAACTTGTTCGTTTTTGTGGCTGCTCCATAGTCTTTTCAGATGAATGTTCTTTTCCTTACAAGCAAGACAGAACTGCCCAGCTGCCAGCATGACTCATAGTTATGTATGCTACAGCTTTGAATTACATTCTCTGGCTGAGTAATTTACTGGCTGTTGATTACTTGTTAAGAGTGAGTAACAGTATTTTGCATGAACTGGAGGCCCTCTCTTTTAAAAACTTGAGCCAAGAATGACTTCACTTGCCTTCACACTTATTTTCTATAAAAAAAACACATATGATTTTCTTCACAGTTCAACAGATATTGAGTGTGTCCAATGAGCAAGGCACTGTGCTAGCCCATCGGGGGATGAAACAATGAGAAAAATATAGTCCCTGCCTTCAAGGGGTTCATCATCTACCCCTGGAGAGGGGAAATGATACCATAATATAAAAGCAATAGGAAAGATATGAACAACATGGCATGGTTCAGAAGAATGGGAAGCCACGTGGAGTTACAGGGGAGTCAGAAAAGGAGTCATTGCCTGGCCAGTGTGGCTCAGTGGTTGAGCATTGACCTATGAACCAGAAGGTCACAGTTTGATTCCCAGTCAGGGCATATGCCTCGGTTGCGGGCTTGATCCCAAGTGTGAGGTGTGCAGGAGGCAGCTGATCAATGTTTCTCTCTCATCATTGATGTTTCTATCTCCCTTTCCCTTTCTCTCTGAAATCAATTTTAAAAAAAAATTTTTTAAGAGAAAATGATTCATGGAGGGGTCTCCAGGGACAGACCCTGGAAGATAAGTAAGGTTCCCCCAAGAAGAGGTTACAAATATTGAAGACGTGAAGATAGGCATTGGCTAGGAGGAAAGCAAGTAGTATCGATTACTTGGATCAGGAAGTGTGTGTAGAGAAACAAAGCTGATAGGTAGGATCATGTTTAGAAGGCCACGATGCCATGTACAAAGCCTGTACTGAAGTTGGTAGTCAGGGGAGACCCACTGAGTGTTTATAAAGGGAACTTTAGGAATAGCAGAGTGGTAGAGGTGTCTAGAGTGAATTGGGGGTGCAGACCTGTTAGAAGCTTAATAGCATTACAGTAGGAACATCAGTGAAGGTCACAAACCAGAAAAAGAGACTCAATGTAAGAGAACAGGGTTAGTTAGCATCAGTAGGCCTTGGCAGCTGATCGAGTGGAAAGAGGAATTAAAGCTAAATCCAAAGCCTTGAAGCCTAGTAACACAAAGAAGGGTGCCATTGACAGACATAGGGCGGATGGAATGGAACAAGCTTCTCTGCCCAAAACTGGGTTGCCTCAATCAGTTGGTTCCCTGGCTTTAGAGAAGTTCATACAGAGCCAGTCAAGGAGCCTGTTTGTGGGGAGAGGTGGGAAGTTCTGTTTGTGAATATAGTAGATTTTTCTTCTAATAAAATTTGGGATTTCATTTTCTTTACTGTGAGCTAACTGCTGATGCAAATTCATGGAAATTAGGTTTGCCCTTTTTTCAGCCCAAGAAGACAGACAATCAGAGGCATATAATGCAAACGATTTTGTTTCAAACAAATGAATTAAATATTTTGACTTGTTGAACAAATTCATCTGTTTTTAAAATTGAACCTTTCCTCCTACCTACATCTCTATTGCACTTCTATTTTGTAGAAAGTTATGTTAGTTGCATTTACAAAGTGAAATAATAGACATTAAGGTGCTTCAAAAATTCTAAGAGCTATGCAAATGTTAGTTATTAATAACTTCCTTGCATTTGTGGGAAATTGAGGGGTGTTTTAAAAGGAGATTTTAGTTTAGAATACACTTACACTTTATACACCAGATAATTTTCTTCTTACCTGATTTCAAAATGCTGATTTTTATACTCTTAATTTTATTTAAGGTGAATTATGGTCATGAGCTTTTTCCCCCTCAATCCATGTTAAAAGCTCTCTTTGATACTTTTGTTTAGAAAGTAGTGCTGTAATTACAGAATAGATGCTATTTTCAAAACATTGATTTAATTGAAATGCTATAGATTCTTGTTTAATTTCAGTTTCTACATATTCTGACCCAGGGGTTTCAGTTAGAGCTCACTGAAACTCTAAGGACTTGCTCAAAGTGGTTAAAACAAACCATCAGAATAAATACACATCATATGCGCGCACGTGCGCACATACACACGTATGAATCACATATATGCATATATATTTCAGTACTTTGTCCCAGTTTCTATTATCAGATTATATGGTGGTTCCATATGACCCCATCTAAACTACACTGGTCACAATTATTAACAGGCGATCCTTTTCTCTCATAGTTTGCCCAAAATATGTCTCATCTCTCAAACTGCTGTTTGATCTAATCTGTAGGAAGCACATTTGAAATTGGTTTAGATGACCCTTGATGGACGTGTTGCTTGCTTTATGTCCAAAAATTATTATTTTCTAACTGGCCTAAGAAATTTTACTCTTAGAAGCTACTTTTTGTGAGTTCAGAGGTTTTCCAGATTTAAAAAAATGTTACTCTTAGAAGCTACTTGTGCGTTCTGAGGTTTTCCAGGTTAACTTTAAAGAAAAATTGTGTTCTGATGCCTGGTTTCTTCTTCCTCCTTAGCACACACACAGACACAAACACATACAGCCATTGTCCTTGGGGATGATCTCAATTATGAGGGCAGAGCTGACTTTTGTTTAAGGTCCTGGCTGCCAACGAGATGTATTTAGCCAAATTGAAATTATTATAGTGACCTAAGTCACCCCAGTTTCCACAGAAGTTTTAGAAGGGTACCACATTTATGGAGTAAGCCTACAGAAAATGGAAACAGAGGTTTGTTGCTCTAAACCACCATTAGAAAGTAGCAGCAGTCTTGAATCCCCCCTCTTCGTGTTAGCATTTTAGGGTGGCTCACTTCTCTCAGTGAAAACATTCTTCTAATGTGGAGACCTCATATGGTTGATAAGGTCCTTCCCACTCTCTGGTCATTTTCCAAGTTGCTCTATTAAAAAGAGACTTAGCTCCATTTCCCCTCCCCTTAGCCTCCCTACCCCCCAAACTCCACCACCAATGCTCCCAAAGCATAAAGTGTGCCTGATAGAAAATATTGTAAACTTGGGTTCTAGGTTTTGATGTTGTTTGTTGTTTGTTTGTTTGTTTTTACAGTCCTTTGTCCCCCAACCAGAAATTGAGAATAAGTTCCCTGGAGGCTAGTTAGGAAAATATTTATGGAGGCACCACTAGATATTCCATAACATTCCACACCATTGACAGGCAATTTCAGGAAAACCTTAACTCTCCCCCCCGCCCCCCCCCGCCCTGCAACCCCCCTCCCTACCCCCCAGTGCTCCCACCAACAGGAGCACTGACACAGAGACTAAGGGGTGGTTTTTTGTTTTTTTTAAATATATTTTTTATTGATTTAAGAGGGGAAGGAAGAGGGAAAGATAGAAACATCAATGATGAGAGAGAATCATTGATCGGCTGCCTCCTGCAAGCCCCACATTGGCGATCAAGCCTGCAACCCAGGCATGTGCCCCGACCAGGAATCAAACCGTGACCTCCTGGTTCATAGGCTGACACTCAACCACTGAGCCGCCCAGGTGGGCTCCATTTCTTTGCATGACTACTATGTACATTTCCAAGGACCTTGTTGTAATGCTCTTTATGGCATGTTGATAGAACTGATGGAAGGATTTGAATGCTTTAAGTGCTCACACCTTCTAAAT
This sequence comes from Eptesicus fuscus, assembly GCF_027574615.1. Taxonomy (NCBI): domain Eukaryota; kingdom Metazoa; phylum Chordata; class Mammalia; order Chiroptera; family Vespertilionidae; genus Eptesicus; species Eptesicus fuscus. Next base: position 36,462,786 of record NC_072478.1, on the reverse strand, counting down.
AAGGTTCTATGTGTACCAAGAAAATGAATTTTCATGACCCTAAGACTCACTGTAAAAAATACCACGTGAAGAAAAATTACTGCTCTTAAGGATGTATTGTGTATAAAATCTAGTAAGTGGAAGAAAAAATGATAAAATGATAAATAAACAATAAACAAAAAGCAGCTCTTCTGTCTTAATTAAGTCTGCATATTCCATGTAATTCTTTGCTTTAAAACACTTTATAGCTTAATAGTGCTGTATGTTTTAATTATAGCACTAGTTAATCTTAATAGTGTTCAGGTAAATTTCTATTATCTCACTTTAAATGTGTTTATTTTTTATATACTTTTTATTCCCATTCTTTCCACCTCATAAGCCTCCACAGTCTTTTTATTTTATTTTATAAAAGTCCTTGGAAATGTACCCAGCCTTGCATAATATGTAGGTCCTTTTTTATTTATTTATTTATTTATTTATTTATTTATTTATTTATTTATTTTAAATTTCTTTATTGATTAAGGTATCATATATTTGTCCCCATTCCCAGCCCACACCCCTCCCCACACATGCCCCCAACACCCTGTTGTCCTTAACCACTGGTTAGGCTCATATGCTTGCACACAAGTCCTTTGGTTGATCTCTCCTAAGGGGTGTTTTTTATACCCTCTCCTACTGGGGCATCTCAGTTCTGGAGCTAACAGTCACTTCAAGGTGTTTAGTCATTGTCCTCTGCTATAAGGTTATTAACCCTTTGTACTCGCTTGCTTTTTTCTCGATTCCTTTATTCTAATGCTAACCGTGTCGAGTCACACTCAACATCCGAGTGCAAAATTAATTCCTCACCGAAGGGAGAGCCTCTGCCAGTAGACCCAGACATGCCACAGTGCAACGTGGACGTCAGAACGCAGGCCCCTCCCTCAGAAGGTTGGCAGGACCCTCTCGGGTAACTCGGCTCAGACTAGGGATGCAGGAGGGCCCTTAGACACAGCCTGCGACTCTGATGTGCGTTTCCTTGATGCACATTGGCTCACGTTGTGTTTGGTAAATAGGGAAACTGTGTCAATTCAGTGTGAAAGCCCTGGTGTTTCTAGATTTCCTCCCGCACGTTAGTGTGATCAGGAATGTGGAAGTGATCAGGGGCGAGGTTGCTCACAGTGAAAGTGACCTCCATGTTCATGAGGACTTTGAACAGCGCCGACAATCCTGCAGAAGTGTTTCTCTTGAGTGTATGAGATGGGAGGCGTCTAGCGGCTTGAAGATACACTACACTTGCCACTATGCTGAGCTGCCTGGGGAGCTGCCAGTGCAGCCCGAGGAGCGGAGAGGAAATTGATTGATGAAAAAGGCTCTCTCTGGATCATACTCTTAATTTTGGTAACGTTACTCTGTATTAGGAGCGAATGTCTCCAAGGACCTACAAAAAGGAAAACACAAATCCCTGGGTTTAAAGGTTCGTGATGCAAACTGCAAATGTCTGTGGCGATTTTAACCGTGCTGATTGATTTTCCTGAGGGCTCTGGCCCCAGTGTTCCCTCAGTTTTGAGTGGTCTGGTCCTATCCCTGTTTTTCCTTCAAATCCTATCGTTTTCTTTCTTTCTTTTTTTTTTTTTTAGCATAATTTAACAAAAGAGGTTTACCCTGAACAAAAAATATGTATGGCCTGGTAGGAGAAGTATCTGTCTTGTACCTGTAGGGTAGTCGAAGCCAAAACTGCTGGGCATTGGGCATAGTGTGACTGCAAAATCATAAGGTGTTTTCCACGTTTGAGCTGAGTAAGTTATATGAAACTGGTTAGCTGGTTAGTTGTTAAGCCAAGTATAAACCAACATTTAAGAAAAAGAAGAACCCCAGCCTTTCCATGTATTCTAGAAGCACAGCAGCCATTCTGAAAGATGGGCGGTCAGTGAGAACTCACATTGGCCACTCATCCAGGAGAGACTGACCCGCGTAGAGCCAGGCCTCACTACTGCCGTGACAGGCTGTGAAAACACCACGTGACAGCCTCAGCCCTTCCACATACATATACACCGTTAGATTTTCTCTGAAATAGCTGCTAAAAGGGCTGGTTTGGGAGAGCCGCAGAAGTAGGATTGGGGGAGGAGGGTAGAGAAGAGTCTTTATAAGTGGATGAACCATGTCAGAGCCTGCCTTCCTCTCAGGTTAACTTTCAAACTGATGCCCACAGCTCCATCTCTGGGGCACTTTTGACAGCTCCCCCCTGGGAAAGGCAAGTCCTTGGAGAGAGCTGTAAAGCGGGGATCATCAGCCCTAGCCGGTTTGGCTTAGTGGATAGAGCCTCGGCCTGAGGACTGAAGGGTCCCAGGTTTGATTCTGGTCAAGGGCACATGCCCGGGTTGTGGGCTTGATCCCCAGTGGGGGGCGTGCAGGAGGCAGCCAATCAATGATTCTCTCTCATCATTGATGTTTCTATCTCTCTCTTCCTCTTCCTTCCTCTCTGAAATCAATAAAAAAAATATGTAAAAAAAATAATAAAGCAGGGATCATCAGTACCAATTGTCTTTCATTTTTAAAAATACATTTTTATTGATTTCAGAGAGGAAGGGAAAGGGAGAGAGAGAGATAGAAACATCAATGATGAGAGAGAATCATTGATCAGCTGCCTCCTGCATGCCCCACACTGGGGATCAAGCCTGCAACCCAGGCATGTGCCCTGACCAGGAATCGAACTGTGACCTGGTTCATAGGTTGATGCTCAACCACTAAGTCACACCAGCCGGGCCCAGTTGTTTTTCTTACTCAAGGATTGTGGACGTAGTAATATGAATAATTTGTTGTACAACTTCTTGAATGCACTTATAAGTTAATTATCTTGGTTCATTTTATGTAAAAAATGCACTTGGTATATATTATAAACAGAATTACCCTTTCACCATTCCTATGACATAAGGTGAACAAACTAAAAAAGTTAAAAGGCCAAACTAACTACACGAGTTTAAATTATATAAAAATATCATTTAATTCAGTTGTATCTTGTAGTGTATCACTGGGAAATAGCCCATGGTTTCTCTTCACTGAATCTTGTAGTTCATGTGTAGGAGGAAAATTACACTTTTGATAACTTAGTAACTTATTTTAGAAAGAACACTGCCGTTTTAATCACAAGAAAAATACCCAATATTCTCCAGAATAGCAAGTCCCAGTGAGCAAATCAGCGTCCAGGAGAAAGGGCTGTGGAGGAAGCTTTGAGAATTTAAACTGCACGTTCTTAAGACCCTGGAGATACACAACCGTCACTTTAAAGGAAAGAGCTGTCAAGTCTTCAGTGAAGGAGAATGTGAACAGCCAGCTGCTGCTTTCATCCTTTGTGAGGCAGGAGCTCCCTCCAGAGCCCAAACACGCTCAGGGCCGTCCTAGGGAGAATGTTCACACCGGCTGCTTCTCGGAATGAGAGGGGGAGAGAGACTCTCTCCTAAAAACCAGGAGCTCGGGGGTGTGTGTGTGTGTGTGTGTGTGTGTGTGTGTGCGTGTGTGTACGCGCGCGCAACAACATATTCGGAAAGTAGCATCAGATATTCTTATTTAGATCAAAGAAGAGTCTATTTTCTAAGCAGGTAATGAAACAACCTAGATTAGGGTCTGGCTGGTTCTTGACCTATATTCTGTCATTGTGGGGCTGCCTTCCCTGTCAGCTGCCAGGCATTGGGGCTGGGGAGGAGGGCTGGGATTCAGGCAGGTGTGCTAGGACCGTGGTCGGCAAACTGCGGCTCGCGAGCCATATGCGGCTCTTTGGCCCCTTGAGTGTGGCTCTTCCCCAAAATACCACGGCCTGGGCGAGTCTATTTTGAAGAAGTGGCATTAGAAGAAGTTTAAGTTTAAAAAATTTGGCTCTCAAAAGAAATTTCAATCGTTGTACTGTTGGTATTTGGCTCTGTTGACTAATGAGTTTGCCGACCACTGTGCTAGGACATATCCCATAGACACAGAACGACCCAGAAAGGCAGGTTCCAGCCCCAGGGCATTTTTTTACATTTGTTTATGTGGTTTGGGAGAAATATTTCTCACTCGCTTTCAATGAGGGATAAACTATGTCTTCTACTTCCACATAATTCGCTCTGTCACTGTGATGGTGCTCGGGTCCCTTAAGACAGAGGGGTCCTCAGTAAATGACAGTGGAGGTCAACAGCGTCATTGTCCATTTACTGAGCACCTACTGTGTGTCTGGCAGTGTGCCAGGTTTTGAATACACTCTCTCCAATCCTTATAACCACACTGAAACAGCATCTTTTTTCCACAGGGTTTTAGAGGGTGGAACTGAGGCTCAGAGAAGCAGATAACCCGAAGTTCATAGAACTAGAAGATGGTGGCACTGAGTTTCAAATGGGGCTCCTACCCCGCATCACCTTCTTAGTGATGCTCTACTAATGGCCAGGGGGTGCGCTACGCACACTACATACAGTACCTTAACTTTTTAAAGGAGAAAAGGTTAGAAAGAGGGAACAGGGAAAGCTTTATGTCTCCTTATTGCAGAGCAGTTCCCCGCCTCTGAGGCAGGAAGTCTTAGTCTCAGCATTGTTGACATTCTTTGTCATGAAGACTGCCCTGCACATTTTAGGGTGGTTAGCAGCATCTCTGGGATCTACCCACTAGGTACCACTCACACACACCCCGTCCCCGTCCCTGGCTGTGACAACCAAAGTGTCTCCAGACTTTGCTACCCGTCAGTCACCCTGTGCGGCAGTCACCCCTGGTTAAGAATCACTGCTCTAAAAGATCAATCAAGGTGAGGCTGCGGGGAGGGAGTGTTATTTACAACACAATATGAGAACCAGAGGTGGGATTTGTAGCATTGTGGGGAGGAAGAGAGGGAGTTGTCAGTGTTTTTAACTTGTGTTAAACCCAGAATCCTTTGTTCAAACGACTTCCTACCAGTGATGGGCAACCTTTTGAGCTTGGTGTGTCAAACTTCGCCAAAAAACTGAGCATAACTCGGGTAGTGTGTCACTTTGAGGAAAAAACTAACTCCAAGACTCTAGTCGCAAATGTTTCATCCTCAGGAGCAGCAAATGTTTCATCCTCGGCATGCGGCCGCGTGTCATCAGAAATGGCTACGTGTGTCAGTGCTGACACGCGTGTCATAGGTTCGCCATCACTGTAGGCAAACTCTGTGCTTGGGTTCTTTGCACCCTCCTGGCTTCTCAACCCAGTTTGGAAAACACTAGACTAGATATCTTCCAAGGTCTCTTCCATTTTAAAACTCATTTTTTGTATGTCTCTACCTCCCACACCCCACCCGGGTCTCCCACGCTGTTTCTCTAGATACGAAACCTGAATAGAACGGCCCAGGCCGCCAGCAGCTGGCGTGCAGCTGTTATCCCTCCAGCTCCGAGGACTGCTTTCTGCTTGGATTTTGCCTCTTCCTGCTTCCTGGAAGGGCTGAGAGGCCTGGCTGTCCCTGGGCCTGGGCCTGGGCCAGGTCTGACACCTCTTCTTGGAAAGTTACAATAGATAGGATGTCTACTGCCTTGGCCGTGCAGTGTCCGTGCAGAGGCGAGCCCTGCTGGGATTCCGGCTCTTTAGCCGACCGCAGTTTGGCAAAACTTGCGCTTGGTCTCCAGCCCCTGCACCCTGTGCCCGACCTGGCAGACAGAGCATCGGGCTGGCTGCCAGGATACAGGCTCAGCCTTCTTTGATTTCTCAGAAGCAGGAAGGGGACCAGGATGGAGTAGCGAGAAGACAATCAGCCGTTTCACATTGCCAAGCTCAACCCTGCTAGCATCTCAGAATACAATCCTGCGCTGAGCCCGTCTCCTCCCGTTAACCTTTATGTGTGCCAGCTGCTGGGAAGCCCGTTTGGCCACGTCACCCAAGAAGTCAGTCCCCCTTCTCCCTTTTCAGGGGCAGCTGCTGTTTGATGAATATTTATATACATATGCTCATGGTTTTTAGAACATAGAAATGTGTTCTGTGTTCTAAAAGCTCTTCCAGGCCGTGCCATGGTTAGCACTCTGGCACCTGGGCAGCAGCAAGTAGTGCCAGCTATTTAGAGTAGTGAGGTGGTGCAGGCACTGTTTAGAGTGGGATGGTGTAGGCACCCTGTCACGCTTTCTTCTCCCACTTCCTCTCCCTCTCCCTCTCCCAAGCCCTCCAGAATTGCCTTGAATTCCTCCCACACTCCCATTCCCAGTTCCTGCCTCTTCCACTGCTGCCCTCTGAGTCCAGTTCTTTGCTTTCATCTCACCCCTCCAATGGCCCAGATAAAGGGCTGATCAGAATGGATGGGAGGCGAGGGCATAAGATTACACGCTTGGAGTTGCATGACAGTTTTCAATGGGAATGGCTTAGACGCTTCAAACCTTGCTCATAATGTATTAAATATTTCATAAACTCATAGAAGTTTGGAACTAAAGGGGGCCAGAGTGGTCACTTGGTACTGTTCCTTCATTCTGCAAATAGGGAACCTCAAGTCCAAAGAGTAGTGACTCCAGGATTATATGATGGCCAGGAGTGAATCCACATCTTCTAGGGCCTTTCACCAAACCAGATAAAAGATCAGGAATATCTGTGTACCAGAGCAGTCATTTTGTTGTTGTTGTTTATTTGTTTGTTTTTTTAATTCTCATCCGAGGATATTTTTCCATTGACTTTTAGAGAGAGTAGAAGAGAGAGGGAAAGACAGAGAGAAACATCGATGTGAGAGAAACACATCGATTGGTTGCCTCCTGCACGAGCCCTGACCAGGGACCGTGCCGGGGAGGAGCCTGCAACCAAGGTACATGCCCTTGACTGGAATCGAATCCAGGATCCTTTGTTCCACAGGCCAATGCTCTATCCACTGAGCCAAATCTGCTAGGGCCAGAGCAGTCATTTTAAATGTAATATGTGCCACATACATTTATGAAACATTTTTATAGTAGTAGAAATTTTATTTAGAAGCACAGAGTATGTCAGTCAGTCCCATAGTGACTCTCTCTTTAAATGTGACCACTTAAAATTCCAACCGTTTGTAGCAAGGGCCTCTGTGTAAATCTAAGTTGAAAGGTCCCATCCTGAGAAGAGAGCAGAAGGCCCCGAGGTGTGGTCCCAGGGCAATGTGGAGGGAGTGGGCATTGTACCACGCCTGTCACTTAGATATGTCCCAGGCCAGCTTCGGGAAATCTCCCTTGGAGGCTAAGGAGATGCTATGAAGAGCTGTTCACTAAAATGTCTGCAGAGCTCAGGGAGGATAGTTCTCCACACTTGAGAGTGTGTGCAGATCACCATCCAGTGGTTCTACAGCAACAGGAAACCATGGCCCTGGCACAGACTGGCAAGCATCTTTGGCAGTGGCCTTGCCTTCGAGTGGGCACAGCAGTGGGGCCAGCATCACAGGCCCCTTTGCAGCAGGGTAGCACCTCAGGCAGCCTGAGCTAGCGGAAAAGGGGGGCACTGCCTGGCATCTGTGGGCACCGAGTTCTTGAGTGCACTGGAGGTATACCTGGGATCCCACACAGTTGAAAAGAAAAGAATGGTCATTGGTATGTAGAGAGCTTCTGGCAAATGTGGGTAATAATGTTTGCCTCATGCAGTTATTGTGGATATTAAATGTGATAAAGAGTATGTATAAAAGGCAAATATCCACCAAACACAGTGGGGAACGTGAGCCCCACTGGCTGGAGGTCACGGTGGTTGGAAGCCATCCTCATCCCTGGCGTGGCACCAAGAACCCTCCGGAAACTCTCCCTCCTCTGTAGCTCTCCTCATGCCAGGTGTGTCATATTCAGCCTCATCTTTAGAGTGTACTACCCTCATTATTGTCTCAGCCTGTCACCCTACTACATAGGAGGGAAAGTCCCAAAGACAGGGAGAAAACACAAAGAGGCCCTTGATGTCACCATATGATGAAGAACTACCTGCTTGAAGGTACTGGGGGACTGAGTCTGTGAATTGCATCAATAAGAGGAATAAAGGAAATATTAAGATGCATCAGGGCTGTAGGGTTTAATATGTAAATAAACACTTCATAATAATAAACACCTTTGTCATTTCTGCAAGCATAAATCTCTTTTCCAATTTTACCCTTTATTTCTTATAAGAATCTGTGAAGCCTAGACTGACATCTAAGCGAGAGACCACATTGCCTTTTAAAGCGGAGGTTTGTCAGTGAAACAGGCTCATTTCTCTGTGGCTGGTGCTTGGTTACTACCGCTGCTCAGCTATCAAGCGCTCTCTCTCTTTCTCTCTCTCTCTCTCTCTCTCTCTCTCTCTCTCATTTTATTTTATTTTGTTGGCAGTTTCCTGTAGTTTTCAGGACACATTTCATACAAGGCATCCCTGAATATGTTACAGAATGTTCCCAACTTACCCTGACTTTTTGTAACCTTACTGATTAAAGTTCTATTTTCTGGCATAGTAATTGTTTTAGTTGAGAGAATGTGATTGTCTCCATCTCTTACATCTTGCAGGTTACGTTGACAACCCGGAGCACTTGCCCATAGAATAGAAATGCATCCACCTAGCACACTTCCCTTTATAGTCGGCAGTCCAAAAGGGCAACAAACTTCATAGCTGATTTTTTTGTAACTGTCCTTTCTTATTGGTGAATGTGATGTCAAAATGCACGTGCATTCTGATATGCAATCAGTTCTTGATATTGAAGTAGTTGCGTTCTATAAAGTCATCATGAGCACTGGATTAGGAAAACAGAAGCATTGCTCCTAGGAGGGAATTCAGGGTTAGGTTCCTGCAAACCTCTGGTCCCATTTTGGTCAACTGATCAATACATAATGTTGTGTTTTGTGTGCTTCTGTTTAAATGCCTTATTTAACATACGCTGTTAAACCATAACATTGACCTCTTGGCCAGCAGTACTAGAACTCAGGCCTGCAGGAAGCCTGCCTGATACACATTTTCTCTATAAGGCACAGCACAGCCTTCTCAGGGTTAGAACACGAGACAGCACTTCAGCACTGTGTTTGGAGCCAGCGAAACCAACGAAAAGCACAAAAACGAGAAAACCGTGGCACTGAATAATAGACTACGAAAAGGACACCATTTAGAGTATCAGTTTGGAATCAAGAAGGCAGAGGCATGGTCTTATACCTACATGCAGGCATCTCAAATTGTAGTTCACATTTTCCACCGCCCTGTGCATGTTCTCGGATGACTGCAGCAGTGCCCCCAGTATTGATTTGGGGCTTACAAATAAGTTTTAGGGAGTAGACAAATACAGAATCCACGAATAATAATTCACTGCATGTTTTTATATTTGAATACAGAATACAGATGAATCACGGAAATATTCAATATATAGTTAATATATACTGAATGTCGTCCAATACCCATTATAGTAAAGGCAGATTGCAGTAACACTTAAAATGGTAATTCCAATAGGCCAAATATGTTTTACCTATTAATTTATGCCAAAAAGAAAAATCTGATAATGGCTTGTAGAAATGTCAAGACCCAGAAGCACAGAATAGTAAGTTCTTCCATTCAAAGAGCAGAAATAAACTGGCCTAGTTATTATTCAGTGTATCCCCATAATTCATCATTCCTTTCTCGTTCCCCACCCCGCCCCGCACCCCTCACCTCCTCCAGGAGGTCTTGCTGCTAAAACGGGCTTGGGAAGGATGCTGGAATCTAGCCAAGATGTGCTCCACAGAAGCCGCGCAGTCAGTGACCAGTGCAACCCAGGAGGTGTCTGCTCTGTGGGGATATTTATTAGATGTAGTGCTGACATAGTCTCTGTTGATCAGCAGACCTAATCTGAATGCAAAGGTACAGATCCCTCGTAAATGTGATAGCATCGTACTCGCAGACCTCAAGCGCATCATCTTACCTAACGGGTTAGATGCTGTATTAGATCTGTTTAATTCTGTGGTAACTAGCCTAGACTTTTTTCTTAAACAGAATATATGAACTATGTTAATAGCTACTTGCTAAACATTCATTCAGATTGTATCGCCCCTCCTCCTCAAGAGAAGTGATTTAGCCCTAGCCGGTTTGGCTCAGTGGATAGAGCGTCGGCCTGTGGACTGAAGGGTCCCAGGTTTGATTCTGACAAAGGGCACATGCCCGGGTTGCAGGCTCAATCCCCAGTATGGGGCGTGCAGGAGGCAGCTGATCAATGATTCTCTGTCATTGATGTTTCTATTTCTCTCTCCCTCTCCCTTCCTCTCTGAAATCCATAAAGAAATAAATGTTTTAAAAAAAGAGAGAGAAGTGATTTAAATTCTTCCGCACCTGTTTTTTACTGCAATCTTGGTCTCAAAGAAACATACAGCAAAGTCTAATAGACACTGGCCAGGAAGTCTAATTGGAATAACACAGGAAAAGAAATGGTGTTTGAGGATCAAGAGTTGCAGGCATGATGCTGAGGGTTTTCACATACTCTTGGGATCAGTAAAAGTACACGTATTTATCCCCCAGCTGATTATGGGGAAGTTGTTTACAAAAGTCCTATGAAGAAAAGAGCAAGATAATACAAATGTGTGCATATTTCTAGAGCCTGGAAATATAAAATGCTAATAAAATGTACTTTGAAGTATAGCCACGCTTTTAACAATTCTGCAGCGGCCCAGAGCTACTGTTACTGGCAATATGTAAGGATGTGGTTATTTCATGGAGAGATCTTTAAAACTAAAGTGGGAATAATTTGGAGGTAACTATAGACAAACTCTTTTTTCCTTTCAACTATCACAGTAACCCTTATAGTTATCTGTGCTCGCCAGTCAAGATTTAACAGACTGACCTCAGCTTCAGGAAACTAGACTAGAGGTAGCCAGAGAATTCCGTTAAATTGCTCCTGAGGTCTTGAGTTTAGCAACTTGATTTTTTTTAAAGTGCTTTTTATTTTATTTTATTTTATTTTATTTTATTTTATTTTATGTTTGGTGACGGTGTTTTGTGAATGAAATTTTAAGTGTTCTGCATTCTAATGCATCAGATAATGAGGAAGCGGGGGAATCAGCTTCTTTGCTTTCATGAAAGCCTTTAGTGTAAAAGATCTCCACGGAGGTCGGAGGTCGGAGGTCGTGGCAGTGACACTAATCTGGGGAGTGGACCCCACCACCAGCCGGCTGTCAGCAGGTGGCCCGATGGCGGGTCAGGAGCGCTCAGAGGGCAGAGGGACCGAAAGTCAGCTACACGCATTACATTATAGGGCGAAGTGATGTCCATTTATAGTTATTTCAAGGAATTGAAGCTCTTTTTCTCTTGAAAAACGTAATTGAACATAGCTTGATTGCCACAGACTGTCTAAACTGTTAAAAAAAACAAACACAAAACTTCAGAATACCTAGGATTTTTACAGCTTTTGGTAGGTTTTCAAGAGGTATAATTTTTCCACCCCGTGCAGTACTTTATTTCTCAAATGGTGATCATTAAACACACTTAGTAATAATATTGGAAACATTATCCTGGAACTCAGAAGAGCCGGCTTTTCTAGTTGGATTTATAAACTTCTGGAAGTTGGCAACTGGCCCTCATAAAAGCTTTCTTCCGGCGGAGCTCTTACATCTTGTTTGCACGGTTATCTTTGCTGCTCGCTGCTCCAGCTCCGAGAAGCAGCGGCCTCTTGGCAGCGCTGTCCGGTGTGGGCTCCCGCTCCGCTGGTGTGAGCGGCGGCAGCTATCTGGAAGGTTATATAATTAGATAATAACAAGCTGGTATCCGGAGGGGAAAGACTGGCAGGAGTGAAATGCAGAGGCACCTTCAGTATAATTTGCAAAGCCGTCCAATATCCGACTACTGAATCAAAATGAGGATGGGTAGAAATAGTAATGTTTTTTTGAAAATGTGCCCTAGCTCCTCAGAAGAGATGCCTTCCAGCCAAGTCACGGACAAATGAATGCCCGAGTTTGGTCTCATTCCGTGAGTAAGGTGGCGCTCTGGTTCCAGGGAAGGCCCGGCTGTGATTGTTTCAATAAGAAAAGAAGAATCACAGCAGGAAGGTTAGGGAGAGGTGGGGGAGATAAGAGATCAACCGAAGGACTTGTATGCATGCATATAAGCATAACCAATGGATGCAAGACACTGGGGGGTGAGGGCATGTATGGGCGTGGGGTGGAGGTGGGGGCAATGGGAAGATATGTACACATGTAATACCTTAATAAAAAAATATTTAAAAAAAAAAAAAGAAGAATCGGGGGTTTGGCCTGCTTATGAAGCTGCCACGTAATGTTCTGCTCTCTGGTAGCAGACTTGAGTAGCGTTTTTATTTTAAAGTGTTTTGCAAAAGGAAAGTGTTTATGTTTAACAGACCATTTTTAAAAACATAAAAATCACCCAAGTTCCCTAGTAGGATTTTTTTCTTCTTTTTTTAACATAGACATTCCACTGCCTGGATGACCACCATTGACTTCCCCAGGCCTTTATTTTGGGACATTTGGTTTGTTTCCAGCTCCTCACTATCATATTCAGTGCTGGGATGAGCAAGCCTGTGGCTCCGTCTTTGTGCCCACTGTTGATTATTTCAGTAGGACCGACTCCTAGTGGGATTGCTAGCTCAAAGGATTAAAAACTGTTTCCTTTTACTTGGTAGTATTTTTTTTGACTCTGGAGTCTCTCATCCATTGTCCGCCATATCCCCGGTCCACACTGGTCCATCAGCTTTCACCTCACACAGACTTGTTTTGCCCTTTTCCTTTTCTCTTTCTCTTTTTCACAATGATAGTCTCCCTTGCATGTGGCCTGTAGACATATTAGAAACCCAGGGCCTCTGTGGAGAAAAGGTAACAGATTGGTAATATATACTGTCTCGAGATGACCATTGACTGTAGGAAACCTCACTTACAGTGTCCACATGTGTTTAGTCCTTGTGTTTCCTTGTCAGGTTTTAGTGAACTAAAATGTTTTCCAAAATCGTGGTTTGAGATTTCCTGGCATCTGCCTTTTCAGGGTCAGAATTAACATACTCTTTCAGTTTTTAACTTAAAATTCCATCCCATTTGGGTTCTAGAAGCCGTTTGATAACTAACTCCAACTCACTTTTGTGACTCAAGAGGGTTTGATTTTCTGGAAAATTAGTAATGAAGCAAAGATGTGAGAGAGAGAGAGACGTGAAGATAATTTAGTCAATGCAGGAAAAGAGGCAGACTACTTTAATGATTTCTTGAAATGCTATCACCAAATTTTCTCCTCCACAATATTTATTAAACATCTCATGTCTATCAATTATGTTACATGCTAAATGAACAACCTGGCTTCCTAATACCTTTAAGAAGATAAATTACTAAACATAGTTAATGCATTCTTATTAGCCCCAGAAATTGCCTGTTCTGTGAATTAATAAATGCTAACCATTATAGATTTGTCCTCTTTTGCACATCTATATTCAGAGTTTTACAGTGGAGAGAGCCTTCAAAAAATGATCCAGTGCATCTCTTCATTTTGCTGTGGAAGCATTAGTATCAATCAGTGTTTAAGACTTCCATAAGTAAATATTTTAGACAGCTTATATTGGTAGCTCCTTCAATATCTAATATTTCTCTGCTGGGAAATGATTTACTAACCCCAACCTAAAGTTACCAGCTACCACTGTAAGTTGATACCTTTTCTTCAAAATTCAGAATTTGCTTTTGGAAATACAGGTCCTCCGTACGGTCAATATGATTTCCTTATAGTAATCAGAGTACATTGAGAAGACTTATAATCTTTCACCGAGTGATGAAGCATGGAATAGGAGATGACTCAATAAACATTTTAAGGAATGTTTGCAAAGTGTGATTTTCAACTCTGTGTTGAACTTAAATTCCCAACTTGGTCTCTGCACAACTGTTTTTACTGACTTTTATATTTTGGTATCATGCCATTGGTCTCCATTGACAGCCGCCATGAAACACAGCTCAGTGAAACGCATTACTGCCTTTACCATAAGGAAGCCCCCTAGAAAAAAGTCCCATCTGGTCTTCACACCGAGAATATTGTACTCCCTCTGAACAACTGGTTTTTTAAACACAGTCCTGACCAGATTTCCCTGCTAGAAAATTCAAGCCAAACTATGGCCTACCCATAATAAATATAGAGGCAGGGGGCAGCCTCGAGGCCACCGTATTGCCCAACTCAGGGTGGTGCCATTCATAGTGCATTCTTTGTGAATGGTGCCCCAGAATTATGCACACAGGAGTCCTTGAACCCGCCCCCTCCCCCCCCATGCATTTTTATTTTTTAGTTTTAAATTCTTTATTGTTTAAAGTATTACATATGTTTCCTTTTTCCCCCATTGACCTCTCCCCGACTACCCTGCTCCCCTTACACCCCCCCCCCCTTTCTGTGTCCATTGGTTATGCTCATATGCATGCATACAAGTCCTTTGGCTGGTATGCATTTTTAATGTCTCATTCTTGGTTCCTCCTTTTGTTTCTCGGTCTCTCTTTATGCAAATTTTCTCCCTGCTACTTTTACTTTTTATAATATTATTGCATTCTGTGTGTCTCTGTAAGCTGCCTGGAGTCCTTTGTGGAATAAGGTGCGGCACAAATTAATAACTAAGCAGCAGATGCAATCTTGTCCTGGTTCATTCTGTTATATCCAGGCCACGGCCCCCAAGCTTGATCCTTAATCCTGCTGGTGGTGGTTGTTTCAGCTGAAATTTATTGGTGTTTGATAAGCTGGTACTTCTGTAAAATTAGACTCTGGTATGCAAGCTCATTTGAAATGAGAGTCCAATATAGCTATAAACATATGGCTCACACTGTGAAATATCCCTTTTCCTTTCCCAGGGAGTTTTGAAGAAATGTACCAGAACATATGTCCAGTCCTAGGATTCCCTGCCAGAATCTTTTTCTAAATTGTGGTTTGACATTTTAGATCATTAAGTGGACACATCTGTCTGAGTATGTTTGCCTTTTCAAAAAAAGAATACTTGAAGACAGCAACCCAATGACATAGGTCAACATTGTTAGTTCGCCCCAAGGTATTTCGTATGCTCAACCCTTAAAATCAGGCAGAAATCCACAGAGCTGTGTGCAGTCATTTCGGTTAGTGGCCATGTATTCCCTAGGTACGAAGAGAAAACAAGGAATTCATGTTCCTGTTTTCTTTAAGCCCATATTTGTGAGTAATTCGTAGTAAAACAGTGGTTTAAGGGAAAGAACCTTGGAGTCAAAGGTTTAATTTTAAATCTTGCCTCTGTCACTGTGGCTTTCAGTCAATCATATAACCTAATGTAGCCTCAGTCTCCTTGTGTATAAAATAAATAATGCCAATGCCTGTTCCACCTACCTCATAGGGTGCCTTGGACGCTCTAAGAGCTACTAGAACTCTGGGATAAAATATCACAATCAATAATAACAAATATCACAATAAATAATAGCAAAAACACCATTTCTTTGGCTCCACTGTGCTAGAATTTTAGCTCCCTCAAACTTTCCCAACTAGTCCTGGGAGTCAGCGGGGATTGTGGACCGCATGCGGGGAACGTTGTCTCCATGGATTGATTCCTCACAGGCAGGCTTTCGTGTCCCCTCTCCAGGGCTCCCTGCAGTGGGCTTTCTGTTGTGCTCACATAGAGCACTCACTCCCGTGCTCACTAACTCCTTGGCCCGAGGTCCCTGGTGCCACTAATGTCCTCACCAAAGGGACATACGGTCATCCCTGCGTGATCTCTCTTGGCACCTCTCAGCTGTGCAGTTCTCTCCTGTATCTCTCTAGTATCTCACAATGGAGACCCACCCTCACGCCGCATACCTAGTTGGCTTGGCAGAACCCTGAATGAATAGGAGCATCAGCAGGATGGCCGAGATGGAGGTGTTCTCTAAAGCCACACTCAGTGTTTGCCCCAGAGTGTGTGCACGTTATTTTAAAATGGTTGCAGATACCGCCAGCTGAGCGGCCCAGGGATGGTGTGAGCCTTTAGGAAGCCTCTGGCGGTTTTGCAGCTGGGAGTGCCAACCACTCTGTGTCTGTGTTTGAGGATCATTGGCAGCTGAGCTGTCATGACTAACGACTGGACAGCTGTCTCCCTCTAACTGAGGGGGTGCCAGGAAACTGGCTAGCTCAGAGAAGGTAGAGAAAATGGAAATAAATGCAGGTGCAAGCTTTTCAGGGAGCCCTAAGTTACAGGAGGCCACATGTGGTCTGGGCAGATAGTGGTGTTATTCTTTGTTACATACGCCACATAAAGCAGTGGTTTTCGTAGTTCTGTTTGCAGTTTCTTGCCTTTGCAACCAGCCATGATGAGCCAGAGAGTTTCTGGCCCTGGTCATTCTGCTCTGCTAAGAATGTCCCCCTTTCCTCCAACATGAAATAAATCTTTCGATCTCAACGCTCTGCCTCAGAAAATGAAATCCATCCCAGAAGTTTAGGTGCAACTACCTGGTTGGAACTGGGGGTACTTGTCTTAAAACCTTGCACAAATGGCATGATTTTTATTTGTTTGTTTGGTTGCTGCTGCTTTTGTTTTTTTTTAGATTTTGCTGATTGGGAGGGTGGACCTGGTAGAGATCACAGACATGATGAGCTAAAGTCACCGCTGTCCCTATCTTCCTACCCATTCTGGTTTCTTACCTTCCAAGTACAGCACCACACAGTCTACTCCAAAACAAGTATGGCAAACAGTTGAACTTTCTCAGTTACCTAGTTATATCCTGAAAGGTGTTATACCTGAAAAACTTTTGCAAGACCCAACCATTAATTCTGTGTTCATCAGTTTTTTTTTTACTTTCAACCACAATAGAGAAGTGAAAGGTTTATTATTCTCCTTTTCATTAATACTTAAATTGTTAAATAAATTTATTGATTTAAAATGGTGAAAAGCTTCCTTGCCGGTTGCCCAGTTGTTAGAGCGTCAGTCCACAGACTGAAGGAGGGTCTTGGGTTAGATTCTGGTCAAGGGCATGTACCTCGATTACAGGCTTGATCCCCGGTACCAGTGGGGGCACATTCGAGAAGCAACCAATCGATGTATCTCTCTCACATGGATGTTTCTCTCTCTCCCCCTCCCTCTCCCACCTTCCCTTCCACTCTCTCTAAAAAAACAATGAAAAAAATCAAAAGTAACATATTAGACATGGATTATTTGCTGGAATCAAATCTACTCAGCTCGCTAAAAAGGGAGATGGGGAGGAGGGGGATATGAGCAACCACTTGAAAGGATATAGGTGTATCTCATAGAACCCAAGGTCAGGAAGTATACCTGATTGAATCAGAAAATGAAAAATTAGAACCAAAATCATACGCTCTTTCTCTCTGAGGGTTTATGAACTTGCATCACTACTTCTGTCTTTCTCTGCTTCTCCATAAAAATAGCTGCCCAGCCCTTGCCTCATGATATCATTCAAGAGCAATAGAAACCAGCTAGGCCTCAGAAGCCCAGAGTCCCCGGAGAGGGCCTCTGATTGGCCCAGCTTGGACAAGGGCTCCCTGCTAGTCCATCCTGCTGGACTGGGGATGACAACATGCGGTCTCTTCTACTCAGTAACTCTGGTTTAAGGAGACTGTTAGAGAAAGGGGCCTGGGCAGGACTGAGAGTGCCGGGCAGCTTTTGGAGAAGCGGAAGCCATTCCCGACATGCATTCCAAGTGGTGTCTTCTAAAGATAACCATAAAATATATTATTTAAAAAATATGTTTGGAATAAAGTAAAGAAAAGGCAGGGTAGGCAGATTATTGGAGCATATTATATGATTTTCACATGAGAGAAAACAGGTATGTGAAATACAGATATGTTTCTTAGCTCTCTGCAGGAGTGATCTCCATATTGAAAGTTTTATAGCCATCATGCTAAGAGAGAATTAAATTTAAATATAATGAGCACAGAATAAGAAAGTACTCGAGTAGTGCATTAAACTTGTTGAGACCTTTAAAGCCTCTCATAGGACTAGATATTGAGGAACTTGCCAGATGACTGTGAGAGGAAGTGCCGTCAGTAATCCAGAGGTATTGTGGAGAAGAGGAGAGGTTTTAGGAAACTGGAGGTGGGAGAATATTGCCTTATATTTTCCAAAGGGGAAAGAGCACGTTTGGTTCTGGAAACTTGATGTTGATGCACTGTTTAGATCCTAGGAAGGATCACTTATACCTACAGAAGAAGTACCAGTCACTGTGTGCCAGCATAGGTCTGTGAAAAGGAGTCAAACCAAACTAAGTACCTATCTAAGAAAAGAATGAGCTTTACACTAGTGGACCAGGAGACTGTGTGATCCTAACGCACCTCGATGCAGGATATCTGAGTAAAGTCTTCAGATCCCTGCGGACAGGTAAAGAAATGCAGTCAGTGATAGTGCAGTTAGATGAAGTTGGTGAGTGGAGTAATAGCAGCCTCTCAAGGATTACACATAGCTTTAAAGCACTATTTTTGATCTCATATTCGTTCACATAAACAGTAGATACAGAGATAGCAATCTTACTAATCCAATTTTCAACACACAGAAAAATGAGGAGTGATGGTTATATATAGCAATTGACAGAATTATCAAAAGAGCAAAACCTGCTAGACATGCATCTAAACCAACAATAAATGTAAACATGGTATTGTATGCTGAGTTCAACTGAGAAGTAAAAAATGAGAAACATTGGGCTTCACAGTAATTTGGAGAGAAAAGTTCCAGGGACTTGTGAGCTAGCAATATGATGTGGTTGCAAAAAAAAAAAAAAAAAATACAGTGACAATGTAATTTTAAATTATATATTCAAAGGATTATATCCAGACTAAGGGTTGTAATCTTACCTATTTGGCAATATTATGAATTATTATAATAGTCTCTTCTGGGAAATACATTGACAAAATGGAACATATCCAGATGATCAGGAAGTTTAATTTATAAATTTATTTGATGCTCAGATTCTTTATTTTGCTATGTGTAATGGACTATAAGGAATAAAATCTCCCATAGCGAGTTTTCAAGGAGTTTACTTGGTATCATTCCAGTCAAAGTACATAGGAACTGCTACTTGGGTAAAAACCACTCCCCTCAATCTGTTGAGCTTGAATGATGGGTTTAACATTGAAAATATATATTGGTTTCTGAATGCCAAATTAAATTTTATATCCTATATTACTAATTTGTTCATTGGGTGCAGCACTGCTTCATGTAAATTATAAGTATTTTCCCACTCCCTTTTATAATGGGAATGGGTAAAAGTGGTTTTATATGGACACAGGAAAGATTCTCAATTTATTTAAAAATAAAATTGTGTAGTTATTTTTAAAAATCAGTGTTTCCCAACTTTTGAGAAATTGTTTCCTATCCCTAAAGAATATTCCCTATTATAGAGTGCAAAATTAAAGGGAGAAAATCCCAAATGACTCTATTTATTGAGACTCTCAGGAGTAAGGGAGTAAGATACAACCTTTAAAAGGGGCAAGATGAGTAACTTCAACACACAAATACACAAGTGTGTATACACATACACACACATATTACTGTAGATTAATGATAGTACATATGGGTTGCAGGAACTTGCAGCCTAAAAATGTTGTTTTTCATAGTCTGCTGAATTAAGGTTATTTGTTTATAAAGACCAAATACATGGCACAAGAACAGACATATAGATCAATGGAATAGAATAGAGAACCCAGAAATCGACCCAAGCCACTATGCTCAATTAATATTCAACAAAGGAGGCATGAACATACAATGGAGTCAAGACAGTCTCTTCAATAAATGGTGTTGGGAAAATTGGACAGATACATGCAAAAAAATGAAACTAGACCACCAACTTACACCATACACAAAAATAAACTCAAAATGGATAAAGGACTTAGACATAAGACGGGAAACCATAAAAATACTAGAGGAATCCATAGGCAGCAAAATCTCAGACATATGCCGAAGCAATTTCTTCACTGATATTGCTCCTAGGGCAATGGAAACTAAAGAGAAAATAAACAAATGGGACTACATCAAAATAAAAAACTTTTTCACAGCAAAAGAAACCATCAACAAAACAACAAGAAAGCCCACTGCATAGGAGAACATATTTGCCAATGTTATCAACGATAAGGGCTTAATCTCCAATATCCACAGGGAACTCATACAACTTAACAAAAGGAAGGTCAATCAAAAAATGGGCAACGGACCTAAACAGATACTTTTCGAAAGAAGACAGAAGGAAGGACAAGAGGCATATGAAAACATGCTCAAAGTCACTAATCATCCGAGAGATGCAAATCAAATCGACAATGCGGTACCATCTCACACCTGTCAGAATGGCTATCATCAACAAATCAACAAACGACAAGTGCTGGCGAGGATGCAGAGAAAAAGGAACCCTTGTGCACTGCTGGTGGGAATGCAGACTGGTGCAGCCACTGTGGAGAACAGTATGGAGTTTCCTCAAAAAACTAAAAATGGAACTCCCATTTGACCCAGTGATCCCACTTCTAGGAATATATCCCAAGAAACTAGAAACACCAATTAGAAAAGACATATGCACCCCTATGTTCATAGCAGCACAATTTACAATAGCTAAGATTTGGAAACAGCCTAAATGCCCATCAGCAGATGAGTGGATTAAAAACTGTGGTACATCTACACAATGGAATACTACACTGCGGTAAAAAAGAAGGAATTCTTACCATTTGCAACAGCATGGATGGAACTGGAGAGCATTATGCTAAGTGAAATAAGCCAGGCAGAGAAAGATAAATATCACATGATCTCACTCATTTATGGAATATAATGAACAACATAAACTGATGAACAAAAACAGATCCAGAGACAGAAACATCGATCAGACCATTAAACCTCAGAGGGAAGGTAGAGGAGGGTGGGGGTAAGGGGAGAGAGATCAACCAAAGGACTTGTATGCATGCATATAAGCCTAACCAATGGACACAGACAACAGGGGGGTGAGGGCATGAGGGGGGGATAGGGGGAGTAATGGGGGAATAAGGACACATATGTAACACCGTAATCAATAAAGAAATTAAAAAAAAAAAAGACCAAATACAACAAGGCTTTATATCATTCTACAGATGTTAAAGAATATAGCTGGTACAGAAAGAAAGCAAGTAAAATATTCACAGGCATTTCATTTTTTGTTCTGAAATCTACTTTTTTAAGTTACAGAAAAGTCACTATGAAAATTTTCTATTCCCTTCTTTTCTTCTGATCCCAAGCACCTGGCCCACACAGCTACCATGAAAAAGTTCTGTAAAGTTACTTTAGGAATAACTTTATGGCTTTAATCATTGCAAGCCTTTAACCTGAGTGTGGGCATTTGCAGCCAGAGTTCTGTGGCAAAGCTAAGGCACTACTGTCCTTGAGGTCAGAGGATTTTTAAGCTCTCTTGGAAAATGAGATGCCAGACAGCAGAAAGAAATTAGTCAAAAGTCTGTACCAAAACCCATTCATTTAAGTGTGACATTCTATTCTCAGTTGGTCTTGAAGGAAGACCAATTCTATGCCAGTAAAGTGAGACAAATGATGCAAAATAGGGGGTTTTACCTCAATACCATGGGTGCTTCTTTCCATGTTAAGTCTTAACATCAAGGCTTTGTTTATGATAAGCTCTACTCTGTGTTCTACCCAATGGCCTCATCTCAACAGAAAATCAGAAAAATGTTGCCTGAGGCTCCATATGGGTTAGAGTTTGTTGGTGGGGTGGGGATTATTATCCCTATCCATCTAAAAGTCAGACATACCTTGTTCTGCCCAGGTTAGTGTCTCTCCAGAAACTATCTTCTTTCAAGATCTGCATTCCTCCACTTCTATATTTTTATAGGTATAACTAGTATTTTTTTTTTCTCCTTGTTCATGTTTAACAAGATTTCTTATAAACTCACTATAGCCTTGGTTTATTTCCTGGCTTCAGGACTTACTAGCTGTGTGATCTTAGGCAAGTCATTTATCTCTGAGCCTCAATTCCCTCATCTGTCAAATGGGAGATTAATAGCACGAAACTCAGAGAGGTGGTGGTAGGTTACATAAGTTAATAAAAGTAAAGCAAATAGAATAGTGCCTGGCACATAATAAGAATATGCTGTTATTTGCTGTTATAGAGCAAATGCCTTCTTGGTAATTTTTTCCTCATGTTTATTTTTCGTAGTTTAAGTATACCATCTAAAGATATAAATCTTCCATCTATGTATTTTAAAGTTCTCGTAATTTCTGAATCATATGCACACGAGTCATTCTTGTGCTTTCATCTTTTCTTCCCCACTCCCTTCCCGCTTCTTTGGTCTCAGTACCTTTTTTTTATCATCCTTTTGGTTTCACCCTCCACACTAGCTCCAGGCCTTCCTGACCACACGTCTAGAGGCCAAGTAGGGTTTTCCCACCAACACAGTCAGGGGAATATTTGCTCCGGGTCCTGCGTCCCCTGTAGGGGGGTGGGCTCATAGGAGCGAGACCAAGAGTGTCTTCCTGGAAGCTCTGGCTCCAGTGCCCAGCTCCCATGGGCATAATAGGCACTTACTACTCACTCATTCAATGGAAAAATGCAGATGGATTACCAGACAGTCTGCATTTCTACAAAAACAGCCTCTGAGAACACAGTTTAGAACAATCATGAAAGGTAACAATCACCTGGAGAAAAGGTTATCTCCCTGTACTTTGGACCAGGCCCTGTGTTAGATAACAATTACTATTCTAAATGCTGGAATGGGTTATCAGGCTGATAAAGTGAATTATTGCCTTTATGGTTTTAAATTTAATCTTGGGATCAAGCTTATTTACTGGTTCACGGAGAGCTTTGGGGGAGGGAGGGAGAGGGAAAACCTTTTGCTCCCACTTATCAAGGAGAAGGTCATAGGCTTCAAATGCTAATTCTGAAAGTTAACTCCTGCAGGAAGAACGTGGGTCTCAAATCCTTCTTGTTAGTCTGTCTTGTTTTTACTCTCTTGTTCTTCCCCCAATAACCAAACAAAAATATATATAGCATGTGGGTATACATGTACATAGGATATACACACAGGGACACACACACATATATATGTGTAAATGCATTCTATATCACACTTCTGTGAAACTCACCAAGCGTTCCCTGGCTCCTTGAGTCTATATCAGGCCTGTTTTGAGTTTCCTTCCAATTAGAAAAAGGTTTCTGGCAACTTTAATCCTGTTACAGTTTCAAATAATTCTGTGTCAAATAGCCAAAGATCCTCTTTAGCCAATCTATAACTGTAAACAATACAAGATCTTTGCTTATTCATTCATGTTAATTTTTGCTACATGCCACGGTTCAGCCTTAAATTGTTTTTCTTAATAGTTTAGTCATATTAGAATAGGATAGCCTTTCAAACACAGTTATTTAGTGGCTTATTCATAGCAAGTGAAGTAAATGCCTTGCACCAGAAGCTCAAGTTTTAAAAAGGAGAATAAACTGAGTTCTAAGTCATGTTGTCTAAAACAATAAAAAACCCTGATATCTGTAAGTATTATTTTAAGCATCCCAGCTAAGAAGTATAAATTCACAAATTACTTATCTAGGAAGTAGCTTTGTCTATGAATAATTTCATCTCATAGCAGCTTCTCTCTTCTATCTTGTGTTTCTATAAAATGTAAAAGGTTGTATTTCATTCACTTACCTTAGTTAAGTCAATAATACTTATTCCAATCAGAAAACATAATCATAAGTTTGGATCCAAGCATTATAGGTTATCGCTATATAAATATGATGAAATGTTTCTTTTGCAGGTGCAAGTATTGGCATTACGATGAAAACCTGCTCGTTTCCAGCGTTGTCATTGTCTTCCATAATGAAGGATGGTCAACCCTCATGAGAACAGTCCACAGTGTCATTAAAAGGACTCCAAGGAAATATTTAGCAGAAATTGTATTAATTGATGATTTCAGCAATAAAGGTAATGGCTGTGGAATTGACATTTTGTCCATAAAATAAGTTAATTATGAGTAATTGCAAAAAATGTGATTTCAAAATAATTAGTCTTTAAAAAGTAATAGCATCTACTGATAGCATCTATTTTCAACAAGTTGGCACTATATCAAGCATTGTGTAATGATTATTTTGTTTAATCCTGACCATAACCCTTGCAATGGATATTGTTATCTTCATTTTACACATGAGGCTCAGAAATGTTAAGTAACTTAGCAACAGTCACATGCTATTCCTTTCTCAATAATTAATAGCTGGATTCAAATCTACAGGCTCTAAGTCTGTGTATTCAACCACCATCTTACACTATATCAATTCTTTGGGCCTTGGATTTTACAAAAGTTTTGTCATGGAGGTAATTTATTGAAAGACTGAAAAAATGTAATTGCACATATACTGTAATGCCACATGGTGCTCCAACCATAGTTGTCCAACTAAAATCCATATACCTATTTAATAGCCTATAATTTGCATTTTAACAATACAATATTGAATTTAACCAGAAACCATGGGCTATTTTTATTTATAATAGACAGTATCCACTAAAATTTATTTTGCTTTATATTTGATTTAGTATATTGAATAAAAGGAAATGGGTTGGTTTTTTTATTATTATAGCATTTAGGGAGGCATTGGTTAGTCTTGGTTCATCTTGGACTTAAGTCATTTTGGATTTAAGTTTTGAGATTGAGCATTGATTTTTCCCAATAAGTGGGTTTAAGTTAACATGTTTTTCTTTAAATAAATTATTGTAAGCAGAATATATCTTCTTAATGACATGAGTATCAAAAAATAGATAATGCTACAGCTCAGACCCCAGAGCAGCATCCTAAATAAAAAATGTAGTTGTGCTGCTGAAACCCAGATCTGGGCAGTTATTCTTTTTTGCTTGTCACAAAACTGAATTAGATCCTTTGAAATTTCATCAAAGAACTCAGGCTAAGTAACAATAGGATATTTGTTTTATGGCAAGTAAGTTTTGCCAACAATTTTTGTGTACAATTAGTAATACCACTGACTATATGTGAGAAGACAGAACATGGGTAGCATGAAAATACCATTCAAAATGGTTTTACAAAAGCATCCTCCAAAACTTCGTGTAGAGCTCCTACTGTCTGGATAAACCTCTACTGTTTATGCAAGGATGTGACCAGATCTTGATCTTGTTCACATATGCTAGCATGGAGAAGAAATAGAAATATAGCCTATTTCCTTTTCCCCTCATTTTTGTTCAGCTAATCACTTTTTCAACCACTCATTTTTAATTACACTAGAGAATGTATAACTTGCACTTTTTCAGTCATATCAAATACCTTTAGCTTAGACATCTTACCTTGGTTGCAACTTTTATGACAGGAATGTAGTCATTAAAAATACTATTCCTTTCTCAAGATAAATACAGGGTGAGGCAAAAAGTAGGTTTACAGTCGTTCTAATGGAAAATAATACAATAGTTAATAATAATACTAGAATAAACTCTTTCACTTACTCACAACTGTAAACCTACTTTTGCCCACCCTGTATTTAAAAATATGTTTTACCGTGATATTGTTGGTACCAACAATAGTTTAGATTTTGAAAAACTTAAATCTATAAAAATGACTGAGAAATCCCATGTCTATGATTGTTCTGGTTTTTAACAAGTCCTATGTTATTAACACAAGTAATATCTTAGCATATTATTAAAAAAAATTGTGATGATACACCAGAAATAAATGCTTGGCCCCAGAAAAGGAGAATAAAATTTTGGACTTAAGTTTTTTTTTTTTTGGTCCATTTTACTTGAATTTTTTTGTGATCAGAGCTTCTGTTATTATGAACCTCTAATATTTGGTCTCTTATACATTGTAAAGTCCATCACAGGGCAGGGTCTGCTTAGCTTATAGCAGTAGGAGTACAGAGGTACAGAGGGCTTTAACTAATTTTCCCAATTTCAAAACAACCTTAAAATCTGTCAGTCCCCTCCTCAGTAAAAGTGTAGAGTCTTTGGTAAATCTGACTGGAGTGAAAATTGGTTCATTCTTTCCCCCAATAAATTCAGAAACTAGAACTTTGAGTTAGAAGTTTTCTTATTTTAAAGACAAAATACTTTACTAATATAAAACTTCACAAAGGAGCTGGCTGCTCATAGCACTTGGGTTTCTGGAAATTAGAGTATTCTCTTAAACTAAGGTTTGGGGCCTTTAAATAGAGCACACCCCCTGTACACATGTGCATCAGCCAGCTGAGACTGAGTGGGGTCAAGGCAAAATGCACCCCACACTCTCAGTGGCTTGTAACAACAGAGGGTTATGGTACTGTTCTCTTGCTCTAACAATACATTCCCTGCAGGTCAGCCCTGGTCTGCCCCACATCTTCACTACAGGGCCCAGGCTGGCAGAGCAGCCTGGTCTCAGACATTGCCTGCCTAAGAAGCAGAGGGAACAAAGAGACGCGTTGACACGCTAGTGGGATTTTAACAGTTCCACTCACAAGTACCTCAAGTCATTTTCAGCCCCTTCTCATTGGCCACAGCAAATCGCATGGCCCAGCCTGACATCAGTGGGTTGGGGAGGATAATCTCTCCCTAAGGAAAGGGGGTGAACACTTTGAACATTAATAGAGTACAGTCTGCCATAGCGTAAGATCCCAAAGAAGCCAGAAGTCATTTCATTCACTAATTTCCCTTTGGGGCCATCTTTCTACACATTTAAATTTGAAGAACACACCATCAACTTGGTTTTGGCTGTAAAAAATTGTTACAGATTTATTTAGATAAAAGCGCCTAATGCAATTCAGAAGGGCCTTAAAAAACAACTGTACTGGGCTTAAAAAAAAAAAAAAAGGAAGCTTTTAAAAAGAGTTCAAGTTGAAGGGAAAATTACTTAGATTTTTCTGGAAGAAAAAATATAGTTTAGCATGAGAATTTTGTTTATAATTGTCATTAAAAGTGGATGGCAAAATAGAAAAAGGGAAATATTTTTCTCCTCAGTTTTGAATATCCATGTGTGGGTGTCTTGATAATTATAAGTTCTCTATAAATGAGTAAAGTATTAAGTACAGTCTGATTTGCCCATTTAACCACTAGCTCATCACTAAATACAGCTATGTTTTCATCTGTTTTTGTATTCATGGGCTAAAAGTTTAAACAACTTAAAAATAATTTTTGTGTCCACAAGAAATATCTCTAAGGATACAGGAGCTAGTTGTGGCTATGATGAGCCAATTTCATGGGCTCATAGTGATGCAAACAAAAACTATTCTCTTGCAACTGGGAAGCCAAGATGGAAACTTTGGCAAATGTATCTTGTTTTTATAACACAAAATTTCTCTATCAAATTGCAAATATTTATTGTTTTTTATTATATATAAATATTATATATTACTAGAGGCCCAGTGCACGAAATTCATGCATGGGAGGTGGGGGGTCCCTCAGCCCAGCCTGCACCCTCTCCAATCTGGGACCCCTCGAGGGATGTCAGACTGCCCATTTAGGCCTGATCCCACTGGCATCTCTCTTACAATTCAGGACTACTGGCTCCCAACCATTCGCCTGCCTGCCTGCCTGATTGCCCCTAACTGCTTCTGCCTGCCAGCCTGATCACAACCTAACCACTTCTCTGCCAGCCTGATGAACACCTAACTGCTCCCCTGCTGGCCTTATTGCTTCTAACTGCCCTCTCCTGCCGGCCTGGTTACCCCTAACTGCCCTCCCCTGCCGGCCTGGTTGCCCCTAACTGTCCTCTGCTGCCAGCCTGGTCGCCCCCAACTGCCCTCCCCTCCAGGCCTGGTTACCTCCAACTGCCCTCCCCTGCAGGCCTGGTCACCCCTAACTGCCCTCCCCTGCTGGCCTGGTTACCTCCAATTGCCCTCCCCTGCAGGCCTGGTCACCCCCAACTGCCCTTCCCTATATGTCTAGTCACCCCCAACTGCCCTCCCCTGCAGGCCTGGTCGCCCCTAACTGCCCTCCCCTGCAGGCCTGGTCCCCCCCAACTGCCCTCCCCTGCAGGCCTGGTCCCCCTTAACTGCCCTCTCCTGCAGGCCTGGTCCCCCCCCCAACTACCCTCCCATGCATGCCTGGTATCCCCAACTGCCCTCCACTGCTGACCATCTTGTGTCCACATGGGGGCGGCTATCTAGTGTGTTGGAGTGATGCTCAATTTGCATATTACCTCTTTATTATATAGGATATAAATGTGTGTATACTTATTTGTATACATACATTCATACATAAATACTCCTGTTGATGCTTAAAATGCAGAGAAAATGGGGTCTCTCGATTGTTTTTACCAACTTGATGGGAACTATATTCATTACACCAAGAGTACAACCTTAGATACGGATTATACTTGGAGAAAGATGGCCCAGAAACAAATGTTTTCCTACATCCTTTGTGGATTCCGAAGAAGTCACACGATGTTATTTATAAGCAGTGTATCTTCAGAAATCCTGAACTATTGCTTCTGCCAAAAGCAAACAAAATATCATGCCTGAAAGCCTTTAAATATGACATTAACATGTGAATTTTTGAGTTTTTAATTTTTTTAATTTAAAATTTTTAAGTGTTTATGTTAATTGGCATAGTTATCATTTATTTCATTTTCAGAGAGATGTTTGATCTTTCTCATGCTAACCAGTTCTCTGAAGACATATTAAGTTCAAAAATGTTTTTTTAATTTTTTAAAAATATGTTTTATTGATTTGTAGAGAGGGAGAACATCAATCACATCAATAGGCTGCCTGCCTCCTGCACGGCCCCTACTGGGGATTGAGTTTACAACCCAGGCACGTGCCCTGATGGGGAACCAGCCACGTTCTGGTGCATGGAACGATGTCAGCCAACTGAGCCACACTGACCAACATGTATTAGGCTCAAAATTTAACTCAAATACTACCTCCACCCAATTTCCCTATAGATTAAACATTTCATCTGGTCTGTGTAAAATCATTGACTGCCTAAAGTACCTTTGCCTGTCTCTATTTTTTGAGAAAAGTAATAGTTTAATTGGTTTAGATACATACATATAATTTATAATGCTGATTGAATTTTTTATTCACAGAACACTTAAAAAAAAAACTGGATGACTATATTAAGCAATGGAATGGCCTAGTAAAGGTATTTCGAAATGAGAGAAGAGAAGGTTTAATTCAAGCACGAAGTATTGGTGCCCAGAAGGCTAAACTTGGGCAGGTAGGAAATATTTCTTCTTATTGATATTTACAATGTCATCATTTTGGATTTGGTAACTAAACAATCATATTTGTTTTAAGTATTTTTTTAAAAACTGAAATGAAAATGCTGGCCTAAACAGATAAAACTTATACTAGTATGTTAAAAATGACTCTAATGCTAACTTATGTTGGTATCTAACTTTAAATTGTATGTGATATATGATGTGCCATATATGAGTGTTCTTCACCCTGCCTCTTTTTTTTTAAGGTTTTGATATACCTTGATGCCCACTGTGAGGTGGCAGTTAACTGGTATGCACCACTTGTAGCTCCCATTTCTAAGGACAGGTAACATCACCTTGCTTTTTTGCTTTCCTGGTTGAAAAGTAAACCTCATCCTAAGACAGATAACATTCTCGTTCTTCTGATTTCAGTTCCAGTCAACAGATAAAGTGTTCTGTTCCGAGTGTTATCACTCAGCCAGTTGTTTCCCGGGGTGGAGATAGACTAATACTTTGGGCTGATTCAGATGCAGACAGTTATAAGCCTACAGTGTCTGATGCAAGAATCATCTGTGGTTGAGAGACTGCCTCTAGCTCCAAAAGCTTTCTCTAAGAGTAATATTGATTGCTCCCTCTACACCATAGTAACAATTCTAAAGATTTGAAGGAACTGGCTTTGAAATTTTATTTATTGTTTTTTTAATTATTACTCCAGATAGTAAGGAGCAGTTTTACTTGTGTCAAGGCTTTGAGATCCTATAGAAACTTTAAGTTTAGAAATGGGCAGCCATTCAATGGAAATGTGGTGATCCCCATGAAATTTACAGAAATATCTTAAACAATAGAAGACAGCATTCATCTCCTGGTTCCAAAAGTCTTCCCTGCCTTTAGTCCAGAATTGTGACTATTTTAGAACCTAGGCAAATAAGACATGGCCCTATGGCAAATGGCATGTCTCAAAGGACACCCTCTGGAGGATTGAATCATCAGAAGAGTAAGGCCTATTATAAACAACTAGAGGCCCGGTGCACATATTCGTGCACGGGTGAGGTCTCTCAGTCTGGCCTGCACCCTCTCGCAGTCCAACATCCCCCAAGGGGTGTAGCACTGCCAAGCGGCAGGTGGCTGGGGAGGAGCCCGAGCCAGGGCCAGGCCCTGCGCCGCTCCTGCTCATTCTGGCCCCGCTGCGTCTTTCGCCAGCGCCACTGCATCTGCACTCGCCAGCTGTGAGCCCAGCTTCTGGCTGAGCAGCACTCCCACTGTGGGAGCAAACTGACCACCAGGGGGCAGCGTTGAGCATCTGCCCCCTGGTGGTCTGTGCGCGTCATAGCAACCAGTTGTTCAGTCGACTGGTCAGAACAGTTGCTTAGGCTTTTATATATGTAGATTTTTCCATTTTTAAACCAGCTGTCTGGTTTAATCCTCACAGCACCCCTGCAGGATAGGTATTATTAGCTCCATTTACTGAAGAGGATACTGAGGCTTAGAGAAGTTAATTAATTTGTCCCAAATCAGACAGTCAACTGTGAAACTGAGATCTCTCTGGGACATCTTACACGGCACCATTTATTAAGAAATCTGAGACTCAGGAGAAGTGAGGAAAGAAAACCAACCTTCACCTCTCCAGGTGGAAACTAGCAGTCCTCTGGGGCAGTAAGGAAGTGGTTTTCCACAGGATTTTGTGGCAATGCCACAGATCCCACAGTGACCCTCCACCGTCTCCTAGGAGTGATTCCAGAGGGAATAACACCCTTCTCAAATCCACTTCCACCATATCAAAATTTTAAGCACCTAACGTTTTTCCCTTCTCCTTGGTTTCTAAACATTGAAAAGCACTGTAATTTCCATTTTAGGAAATGCATTTTAAATCCTCTCTGATAAAATGAGCAATGAAAAAAGCAGGAGAACAAATTATCTTTGTAGAGTTGACTCTGCACCTAGTTGTATAGTACTAGTATTTTCCTAAAGTCAAATGCAAGGGATTTTTTTTTACTCCAAATTCTCAGGCCACACTTAAATTCTTTAGGTTTTGAGGGATCTTTTTTTCCTCATTTTTTTAAAGGGTAGGAATACAATACAGTACTCTTTTTTTTTTCTTTGCAATGAAAACTGTTTGTTGCAATAAAAAGAAGTAGGACAAAAAGATCAAGAAAAAGTACAGAAACAGGTTTTCATAACTACTTCTAAAGAAATAGAAAGCAACAAAGAGTTGGAAGAACTGCTAAAAATGGAGCAGTATTATCCTTTTATAAGACACATGCACACAAACGCACACACACACACACACTTATTTTATAATGGAGGATTATGGAAGAAAAGGCAGGAAAATCTTGTAAGCAATACAAAATTACGAAGAAAAAGTTGCCTGTAGGACCAAGGTGAAAATGAGACAACACTATTAAGCTAAAAGACATGGCTCTTTGTCCCTGACATTTGTCTGTAAGCTGAGGGACAGTCTCCTTCCTCTATCCTTCCCTTATGAAAACGGGCTCTTTGACTTTTATAGGCCATTCATTTACTTCTACTTCCCATTAGGTATTTAAGTCCCCTAATGCAAAAAACAAAACAAACAGACCAAAAAAAACAAAACAAAACAAAAAACCCCACAACAACAAAAACCCAAATCAGTGACAAAAAGAGATAATTTATCTAGGCATGCTAAACTAGTCAGTTTTGGGTTCTTAAATGCTTTTTCATTTTCTGTAAATGTTTCAGAACTACATGTACTGTGCCTCTAATAGATTACATAGATGGGAATGATTATTCCATTGAACCACAGCAAGGTGGGGATGAAGATGGTTTTGCCAGAGGGGCCTGGGACTGGAGTTTACTATGGAAACGTATTCCTCTAAGCCACAAGGAAAAGGCCAAAAGAAAACATAAAACTGAACCTTATCGGTAAAGATTACTCCTTTATTTTCTTATGTGGAATGTTTATCTAAGTCCTTTTTTTTTTTTTCCTTCCCCATGTACTCATGTATATATATGTGGGTCCATGCATACCCTTCCATTTCATCTTTGCTGCTATCATCAACAAAATACAGAACCATTTGCACTGTGCCGATTATAGATGTCATAAATGGCAACACATACGAAATTGTGCCCCAAGGGGGTGGTGACGAAGATGGGTATGCCCGAGGAGCATGGGATTGGAGTATGCTCTGGAAACGGGTGCCTCTGACCCCTCAAGAGAAGAGAATCAGAAAGACAAAAACTGAACCATATCGGTAATCACTAAATCACTTACATGTGTTTCTTTTCTCCATTTGCTGCTAACCTATTAACCTCTTGCCAAGCTATAACATTTGTTATTAAAACCGTAGGTGCTGTTTTAGATTCTGAAGACTTCTTTCCTCGCACTATTTCACAGGTTTAAATTCACATTCACTTCTTTATAATTGATTTTTCCCTAAATGCAGGTGCCACATTTTTTGGGGGGCGGGGGGGGGGGGGGGGGAGAAGGGGGATGTTATATGGCATTAGTTCCAAATTCAAGCAAAAAAGGAATAATCGTTCTGTAAATTTACAATGCATAAATTACCTGTAATCCAAGTTTTATCTCCGCTTTGATGCCTTGGATGTAATGTTAGCAATGAAAGCAATAGCAAGAGATTTGAGGTGTTTTGTTTTTTTCTTCCTTTTGTTTTATATGCTAATTTTGTACCAGTTAAATCTGATGGATAAAAATACATGACTTTGGCAAATGTTGCATACACTCCTTTATTGTTTCCTTCTCAGAAGAGCACTTGGTAAAAAGGAAACTGTATTCCAGAATCAGCCTTTGTCCTTCCTGTGACTCTTCTAATAGAACAATGTACGCTCTTCTGTGCTTTTGGGGTCCTTTATCAGCAACAGTTGACTGTCTTTCAAGAGTGACTCCAAAAGAACTGTTTAGTCAAATGTTAGTGTAGGCTTCTAAATGTGCCTAATTTTATTTTTCTGATCTTATGGTTCTGCTTTTGGTCTCTCTCTCCCTGTTATACTGCTGATAATGTTAGAACTCTGTTTTGGGGAGATGTTTCCACTGTCATGCAAATGCTGGTGGGACTTGGGCATGTCACAATATCAAGATACTGAAATGGCAAACATAAGGAAATTATAGAACTTTAAGCTTGATTTGACATTTTCCAAATTTTCCTTTGAAGTTTTTTTAGAATAATTCAGGAATTTACTGCTTACCTGCTTACCTGACTAATATAATCCTGGGAGAAAAAAAATAAGGGGTAATGATTATGTTTTTTTATTTCTGACAATTCCATAGACTAGTAAAAAAATTTCTTTAAGTGGGTTAGAAAAATGTAAGGGAGGTTTCCCTGGAAAGAACTCACTGGTTTTTATGTTAAGGTGCATTTTCAAATATATGCTGAGATAAGTGGGAATATATTTAAAGATCAAAAAGGCAGAGTTATAATAGAGTAATTTTAAATGACAGTTAAATAAATGTGACATGAAAATGTAACCAAAATTGTAATAGTGCTAATATTTAGAGAGCAGTATACTCTAAGAAGAAAGGGTATGACAGAATAACGTTGCCCCAATGGGATTTTTCTTTAATATTGAAAATATTACTTGATTCATTATTTATCCACTCGACAAATATTTAATGAGCACTTACTGTGCGCCAGGCACTATTTTCTGGGAATAAATTTTTAAAAGATAGGTTCTCTTGTTTCACTTACATAGCGGGTGAGACAGAAGTTGAACAGAAAACTACACATATAACTCCGGAACAGAGTTGATGGAAAGGATAACCTCATCCATCCTGGAGGGCCCGAACGGCCTCTTGACAAAGTGTCACCGGAGCTGAGACCTGAAGGTTGAGGGATCAACCCTATGGAGGAGGAGGGAAAACATTTTAGGAGCATGAACAGCACAGGTGAAGGCCCTGAGTCAGAAGAGAGTTTGGCAAGTTGAAGGCACAAGCGGAGCAGGGAAGAAGAACTCAGACGAGGGAGCCAGCAGAGCCTCAGAGTGGAGAGAGCTGGCATGTGGGACCCCTGTTGAGTCCCTTCTGCCTGTGGGCGGGGGCAGAAGAGAATAAAGGACACAAGTTACACAGTTACTGCAACAGTCCTAGCAGTGGTGGCTTGGTCCAGGAAGGGAGCAGTGAAGTTGGAAAGAAGTAGACAGATTCAAGATATGTTTTCAAGGTAGAATTAATAGGAACTAGTGGTAGAGTGAATATTAGGTGTGGTCATTTTTTAAAAAGGTACTTTAATAGAGGCATCTCAAGAATCATGATGCGTTATTTGGGTGGGAGATGCAGGCAACAGGATATAAATTAGTCCCATATCTCATCTAATGATGTGAGTGGCTTGTCCGTAAAAAGCTACCCAGTCGTTTTTTTCTTGTCCCTAAAAAACTCCAAATTCAAGAGGCCGCACAGATCGCCCTTCTGCAGTCCTACCCCCGGCACAGTAAATGGCCATGTCTAATTCTTCTGTGTCGTTTCTGCGCTGCATTTGCAAACTCTGAATGAACTGTGACTGTTCTAAGATGAATTACACCCTTATTTGGCAAGCCCCTGAGCTATAAAATTAAAAAACGACAGACTACTTCCATGGTGTATGGTTTTGCTCATCCCATAATGACTCATGAATCATTGCAGGAGCAGTTAGCAGACCAGGGCTGTATGGCTCCGTATTTTTAGGAGTGAAAGAGAAAATGCTACTTCCACTAAATCTAAAGGCTTAATTTGTAAATTAACACAGGAACCAAGGCTCCATCTAATGGTGAAATGATGCAATGCTCTAATTTGAAATGATCTATATGATTCTATTTCAATTAGAAATTTCAGTAAATTCATGGAGGAATTATGAACAGATCATTTCACAAGGTTTTAAAATTTCTTCATGTTTGGCCATCAGTTTTATCTCTTCTATGCATTATCTGTCTAGATTGTGTTCCAAAAGGGCTTGTTGTCTATTGGTGAAGGGGCTTATCCTTAATAGTTATTCAACTGTTTCTTTTCCTCAGGTCCCCAGCCATGGCTGGTGGATTATTTGCCATTGAACGAGAGTTCTTCTTTGAACTGGGTCTGTATGATCCAGGTCTCCAGATTTGGGGTGGTGAAAACTTTGAGATCTCATACAAGGTAACCATGCATTTAAACAAATGGCGTTTTCTCTGTAGTGACTGACTTTTGTGACTTTCAGGTAAAGGCTGGGTTCTTTGGGGGAAAAAACTGTTCAATGCATTTCTTTAAATTATAAGGAATGACTAGCAAAATGTATGCCTTTGGAGGAAAGTAGGCAAAATACAAGGTCCAAACGTACTACATGTTTACATGGCTCGTCTGAAAATTGAGGCCAGGGGACTTCAGAAATAAAAATACCTCCTCCTCCCCCGCACCCAAAGCTTTCTGGACTTTGGAGCCTTTTGCTATAGAAGCCCTTTGGGGAATCTGCATGTGTTGGGGTCACATCTGACCACCCACTGACACAGTTGCCCTTTATTACTATAGCACATGACTCAGGACAGAAGCAGATCCCAACGACCACTGTGCGTCCTCAGAGTGACAGTGCAGCTGCCTTCCTGCAGCACCCCCGTCACTGAGCCAGGCCTTGCGCACTAATGCCTTCCATGCTCCAACACCACCTCATTTCCCAAAAGAGAGAAACAGAACTGTATCACAGTTTGAGTTAAGCAAACATGCACTACCTCTTGTCTTAAATATCTGGTGCTTAGCACTGTGAGGAAGAAGCATAACTCAGTCTTTGCTCTCAAGGAACTTACAGTCAGTAAGAGATTAGAATTACAGTAGGTCCTCGGGTTACGTCCAAGATCCATTCCTACGGCAGGATGTAATGCGATTTTCGTAACTCGTTTTCGTCATAAGTCGGAACCCACCTACATAAGCACCTACGTCACTCACAGGGAGCACATACACAGCAGTAATGAAGTGACACAGTAAAAAAAAAATTTAAAAGAAAGATAACAATTCCTGAACTTTATTTGTGGTAAATAAATAATAAAAAACATAAAGCACATATGTACATACGTCGAAATGACGGAACTTTTTTTTTTTATATAAATAAATGGGAGATGGCAATATAATCACAAAACAACATACGACGAGTCCGACATAACCTGAGGACTGCCTGTATACTTAACTTCATAATATGATAAGAAGGTAGAATGCCATTTGGTTGGTGTGATTAAGAAACAGCATCTCGCTGGAGGAAGAATTTGAGGCAGAACAAGCAAGATGGATATGATATCAATAAGTAGAGATAAAGGTGTTACTGGCAATGCTGCCTTTCGGTTTTTGAGTTTGGCAAAGAAAGAATTCAGAGCCAAGAACTCTAGCATTGTGGAAGTTTATTTAGCATGTAAATCAAAAGTAGACTCCAAGAAAATTGAGCTGGCTGCTCAGAGAGCTGCCTTGGCCTTTTGGAAAGTCACAGAGGCTGAAGAAGTGAGCCAGCTGGGCTGTGTGGGCTCAGGAAACAAGTTACATAGGCAAAAGAAAAGCCTTTGGAGACAGATTCACTGACCAGGCTAGCCCAGGCCGAGCTGCCACTGCCCACTGCTCTCCTGGTTGCAAGCCTCATGAGAACCCTTAAGAGCTTTGGAGAGAGAACGCACATATACATGCCTGAAGAAAGAAGATGTGTGTGTGCTCTTGAGAGCGCACACTGGGTCCTTTGTCTTAGGTCTCTTTATCTGTTTTCTAAAGCAGGAATTTTAAGGGAAGTCTTGGGGGGAGGATTTCAATAGAATATTCATCAGCTTTCCAGGTGTGTCCTTTAATATGCTGATCCATCAACATGAGCATACAGGGTCAGGATCATGGTCTCTATTAATTGGTCCATGCTAGGTTAGGGGTCATTGGTCATTGCATCTGGTCCTGATGCCAACCATGATCTTTCTTCGTCTGGTTTTGCTGCTTTTCTGGGCCTGGAGCTGAAACACAACTGAGGCCTGTCTCTGTGGTCAACAAACATGAGGCTTTGTTCCTAACATCATGTGATGCTGATCAGAAACTCACTGTCCTGAGGGCTTAATGCTTAAGAGAGTGGTCATGCCAGGGAGGAGGCAGGAAAATCCGGGTGCTGGGTGAGGCCAGTTTGAATCAGCTGTCTATTTCAGTTTACCCATTCTACCTGCCAAGGAATTTTTCTGGCTTCTTACTATCCTGCCTCAAAGGGAAGGGAGGGGGACTTCTAAGCAAATAGAATGGGAGGAGGTACAAAGGTGAAACATGAAGCATGTATTCAGGAAACAGTGAGGAGCACAGTTTAGCAGAATCTGGC
Organism: Eptesicus fuscus; assembly: GCF_027574615.1. Lineage (NCBI taxonomy): Eukaryota > Metazoa > Chordata > Mammalia > Chiroptera > Vespertilionidae > Eptesicus > Eptesicus fuscus. Next base: position 36,425,679 of record NC_072478.1, on the reverse strand, counting down.
AGTATGAGTAAGACAGACATCCAAGAAGGTAAAGTGGACGGGTACGTTAGGACCATACCGAAGAGAGTCTTTCATGCTGAGCTAAGAGATTTTTACTTAATTTGATAAGCAATGGAAACCCATCGAAGATATTAAGCAAGGGAATAACATGACCCAAAGCTGCCCTTCAACCAGAATAATCCCTTGCTATAAATAAGAATAGCATTGAAGAGAGAAAAGTTAGAGGTGAAGAAGCCAGGCAGGAGATTATTATAATCACCCAGGTGGGAACTATATTAGCAATGGAAATGATGAATGATGTTAGGAATGGAGAGTCTGCATGGTTTGGCAAGGTTACACTGCGAAAAGGTTGCTTGGAGCTACAAGTACCTAGGAAAAGGCCCCTTAGCAGCAGTATATTACTGCTTTCCTACTGCCTCCTTTGTTATTATAGGAGTTTGGAAAACAGGCAAGTTATTTTAAGATTTGTTTAGTTTACAAATTCCCTGTGGACACTGTATCTAATTAAGATTTCAGATTTACAGTTACAAGACAAATTTTTAGCCGTAATTTATTTTGGCATTTGAAACAACTTCCACATGTGTTTTTTCTTGATAGATATGGCAGTGTGGCGGCAAACTACTGTTTGTCCCTTGTTCTCGTGTGGGACATATCTACCGTCTTGAGGGCTGGCAAGGGAATCCTCCGCCCATTAATGTTGGGTCTTCTCCAACTATGAAGGTGAGTCTTCTGGTTGAAAGTGGAGAAGGTGAGGGAACTAACATTTATGTACCACATGCTGTGGTACTCAGAGTACATGTCAGAGTACAGGACAATCTCTTAAGCAATCACACAGGTCCTCACTTTTACTCTAGGCTAGACTTACTCATGAAATATCTTATTGTTCTTTGAAATTAGTCATTGTATCCCATTCATGAATGTTCTCCATAAAGACATTGTAAGTAAATTCCAAAGGACTGACACTCTGTAGGAAAGGAAGGTAGTGGAAATGAAAATACCAACTTCTATTAGTCACAAATGAGGAAAATATTACATATATATATATATATTAAATATATAAATATTAAATATATAAATATTTATTTATTAATATTTATTTATTTATTTATTTATTTATTTATTTAAAATACATCAAAATGACAAACAGCCATATCCCACAAGGCCTAATTTCACAGTAGCATGTGAAATTTAAAACATTTAAATTAATTTTAAAAATTAATTATATTAGGAGTTTTTGTAGTAAACAAAATCAAGTTTTGAGTAGTGCTTGTGAAAGATTAATATCTTTTGTCCCTCAGAGCAGGACAAACCAGGGAAGCTCCATACAGAGGCCAAATGTCCCATTGCTAGGATAACGGCCTCTGTTGAAAGTCTTGTTGGGCTGCTGTCGTAAGTTCTAAGAGCCCTCTGATGCCCTTCATTTTCTGGAGTCCTTAACCAAGTCAAGAGCACTCTACAAAGTAATTGTAGCTTCCATAAAAACTACCCAATAAGTGTCATGTTCGGCATATTCTTAGAGAATTCCCGAATGTGCCAGGCACTTCCTTTTCTCCAATTTTAGCACCATGCACTTCAACCACCAGGGTGCCAATGGTTTTTGTGGATTAATCTAGCCCATTTGTTTTTGAGCTTCAGATATTTATAGTTAATTGTCTTCTAGAATTATCCTCTTAGATATTTCAAACTCAACGTAGTCAAACTTTTACACTTTTTCTCAAAAGTGATTCCTTTTCCTGTGTTCTCTATTGGCTCATGAATAAAACTTGGGGGGCATGTTAGGGTTGTCCAACTCACCTCTCACCTGATAAAGCCCTGACAGTTCGGCCTCATACATATCTCTTAAGTCCATTCCTTTCTATGCTTAGTGCAGGTCTTCAGATGTCTCCCATGGACACTAAACAGCCTCCCACTTGGCTCTCTGTCATCAGCTTCAATGTCCTTGTGTCTGTTTCCTGTTTAAAACCTTTTGATGACTCTCATATAAAGGATAAAACTCAAAGTCCATAAAAATAATAATAATAATAGCTAACACTTTTTGATTGGTTATTAGGTATCAGTCACAAATCTACATGCTTTCCATAGGTTAATTTTTTAATTTTCACAACATACTAAAAGATAAAGACTATGATTATTCTCATCTTAAAACGAAAGTGAGGCCAGTTTTCTCTGAATCCTGCATTCATTCCTCCTGTGGCAAACTACTTGGAGGACTCCAAATGCACCATGACTTGCCATCTTCATTTGCCCTCAATACGATACCCACCTAATTAACCACTCTTTCAAGATTGAACCATCCAGCATCCCTCCATGGTGCCCCTTTCCACCCCAAACAAATATTCCTTCTTTTTGTTGCTATAACCTTATTTGTGTGCATTTAATTCTTCACATTCATTAGCATCTAGAAGACATGGACTGTGTCTAATTTTGGATAGATTTGCAAGGATTCAAAATACTTAGCTATACTACATGCTCTTTTAGGAGACTGCTGCCTAAGACTTGGTTGAAGCCACTAGCTTTTGCAATAACATGCCTGCAAGGTCACATTCACCCTTTGATAGTTATCTTGTAGTGTAGAAAAAAAATGTAAAAGAATGCTAGATTTTCCTACTCCTGATGGAAAACAATGGGCCAAATCCAGCCCTTTAGTAAATCAAGTTGTATTGGAGCACAACCCACACCCATTTGTTTACACCGTCTATGGCTACTTTCTCAGCAGAGATGAGTAGTTACAACAGAGATATCTATGGACCACTGAGCCAAAAATGCTTTCTCTCTGGCCCTTTACAACAAAGTTTGCTGATGCTGCCAGAGAAGACCAAGAGACTAGATTGAGTATGTACTAAATCTGTCCCATATATTCATGCCTACATGCAGCATTCGCTAAAACCTTAGAAGTTAGGTCTTTGTCAGTTATCACAATGTCAACTGATTTTTATTGTTCATTAGTTACTTTTTCTTAAAGTGCACCATCTGGGGAAAATACCCAGTTAATTCTGGGTTATGGTAAAATGGTCCTTTTATAGTTGTAAGATGTGTTTTATTAAAGTTATTGTTTTTCGTGATGGTTTCTGAAATGGGATTTTTTTCTTACAAAGATGTGTTTTTATTAAACAAAACTATTGTATGAAATGGGATTTTTTCCCTGCATATGCTAGTAGTATGGAGATAATTCTGGGAGGAGCACCAGTGTCTAGCCAGCCTCTCATAAACCCCCTCTAGGTAGCAAATTCTTCCTTTAGGAGCAGGACAGAATATATTCTCTTAGAATAGGTATTTATTGCAGCTAAGAGTCTATGTCCATCACTTTTTAGTTGAACACACATGATGATTTTTATCCTTGGTAGTTGACATATTAGAGTCATTAGCTCAGTTGCATTTTTGTTTAAATATTAGGTCTTATTGAGATAAGTTTGTCATATGTTGGTCATATTGCAGATGTCTAAGATAAGCTGTTTATGACATTACAAATATTTGTATTTGTTATAATGATATTAATTTTTTTCTCCACAGAATTATGTTAGAGTTGTTGAGGTCTGGTGGGATGAATATAAAGACTACTTCTATGCCAGTCGTCCTGAATCCAAGGCGTTAGCATATGGGGATATCTCTGAGCTGAAAAAATTTCGAGAAGATCACAACTGCAAAAGTTTCAAATGGTTCATGGAAGAGATTGCTTATGATATCACCTCACACTACCCTTTGCCACCCAAAAATGTTGACTGGGGAGAAGTAAGTATCAGTGATATTCAGATATCAAAGTGCATGTGTTTGGAGACGAGTTTGGGAGAATGCAGAGAAAGGTGAAATGTACGAGGGAGAAGAATCTTGAGGGAAAGTTTGGGTAAATCTGTCCGGTACCTCCCCCACCTTCCCAGTTACAACCACCCTGAGCAGCTGACTGTGTGTCCTCTCCTCTCTGCACATATGGCTCCTCTAGTCTGGAACACTGTCCACTCTCTCCTGCCACTTCTCTACCCCTCAATCTGACTCCCTTCCTTGGCTAATTACAACTTATTATTACTGCTTTCAATGTAGGAATTACCACTGTAGGCTTTTCTCAATGAAAAGTCTTTCTTTTTCTTTACCACTCCATCAAAAGACTCAGTCCTGTGGTTTTTGCATGATTTCTCATAACACTGAAAATTGCCTCTCTCTTAGCCAGTCAGTATTTGTTCGCCATTGTGTCCCAGTGAACTAATGCAGAGACCACCATGTACTAAGGCCCTCAAAAAGCTTGTCAAGTGAATGAATGAATGAATGAATGGTAACTGGAAATAATTAAAATCAAAGTCATTGATCTCTGTTGTCATTTCTTTGTTTCTTCAAACTTGCCTTTGTAACTGGGTGCATTTCTGATTCACCCACCCATATATATGGGTGCTGCCTCGTCGCTGTATTAAACATGCCACGAACTTTCACATCTATATGTTTTTGCTTGATTATATGTCCAACAAATATTGGCTGAGCCAGTCACTCTTCTATATAGAAAGAAAACAAGACAAACAAAGTCCTTTTCCACAGGAAACTTAGATGCTAGTGGATGAGAGACAACGCCCCCCCCCCCCCCAAAAAAAAAAAAAAACAACAGGAAAAACAAAGAAGATAATGATAGATGGTGGTAAAGGCTATGAGGGAAATTAGGTGATGTTCAAGAGGACATAAGGATAGGGTAGGGAAGGCTTTTCTGAGGAGGTAACATTAATCTGAGATCTGAAATCAGAGAGCTAGGGAAGTGTTCCAGGTAAAGAAAAGAATGAGTTTGAAGGCTCTGAGCCAGGAAATGCTTTGCATGCTTGAGCAGAAAAGAGCAGGTTTAATAAGGTGAAGTGACAGGCAGGTGAGGAGGGAGGACTTTTATCGTAAGGGTGGTAGGAAGCCATGCAAGGGTTTTTAAACAGAAAGGTAACGTGATTTGATTTATGCTGTTGTTTTAATCACACTGCTGTGAGAATTTAGAGTAGAAACAATAATGACATTTTAGGAAATCAGTAGGGTACTTCCAGTGAGAAGTGATGGGGGCTTGGACGAGAGTGGTGAAGACAGAGATGGAGAGAAGCATACAAAGTGAAGATCTGGAGGTAGGTCACTGATGGATTTGTATGCGAAGGACATGGGCCAGGATGACATCTAGTTTTGTTTTTTATTTGAGTAGTGGACCAAGTGGCATCTGAGATTAGGAAGTTGGTAGCCAGGATGAGTGAGAGGGGTCTGGAATAGCAAGTTCTCTATTGGTGTTCTGGACTTGTGAAAGGCCCAGGTGGAGTTGTCAAGTAGATCTTAAGCCGTGTATTACTGAAACCCAGAACAGAGGCCAAAGGTACATCTAAGAGTGTGTGTTTGGAGCCATCAGCAGGGGGTTGTTTCATGGGCTGGATGAGAAAACAGAGGACAGGGTCCGTTCCTAAGAAATTCCAAGAAGCCAACAAAGGACTCTATGCCACTCTCTCTGCACCTCTTATTTTAGTACCTTTTTTCTTATACCCTTATTTCACCTCTGTGAGCTATTACAGCAAGTTGTGTTTAACTCCCAACCAGACCATAGCCCCTGGCAGTTCAGACCCCAGTTTTGGTTATCTTTTAATCTCCTAATTCAGTGGTCGGCAAACTGCGCTCGCAAGCCACATGCGGCTCAGGAGCCGAGGTTTGCCACTCTGTTGACTAATGAGTTTGCCGATCACTGACCTAGACTCTCGATTCCAATAATTACAGGCTGTTGTTGTTCCTTCTGATTAAGCCCCTATCCCAGTGGTCGCAAACTCATTAGTCAACAGAGCAGCAAACCACAGCTCGCAAGCCGCATGTGGCTCGAGAGCCGCAGTTTGCCGACCACTGTCCTAATTAGTATAGTGCCTTCTATGCCGCAAAAGGAAGGCATTCTCTTGGTGATCTTGTCTGTCTGGTGGCTTTAAAACCATCTACATGCTGGTGACTCCAGTTTCTATCTTTAACCTAAATCTGTCTCCCAGAGCTCAGACAAGTATATCCAACTGCCTACTGGACCTCTCCATTTGACTAATAGGCATTTCAAACTCAACGCATCCAACAGTGACCTCCCTGTCTCCCCTCCCCAGCCTATCTTTGCTGATTGCTCAGGCCAAAGCTTTGGAGTCTCTTTTGAATCCTTTCCTTCTCTCTCACTTACATCTAGTTCGACTCTGATTGATCCTTTCTTACTCTCGTCTAAGCCACTGAGACTAGCTTTGCCTTCCTACATCCTGTTCTAAACACAGCAGTCAGGGTGGTCTTTCAAAAATGATCGTGTTCCTGTTAGAAACCTGCAGTGACACCTCCTGTCCCTCAAAGGGAAGGCACAGTCCTTTCCAGTAGCCTCTAGGGCCTGCATCTCTGGCCCTATTCCTCTCTGGCCTCATCTGCTACTCCTCTCCTCACTCACTCCGGCCCCACTGTTCTCCTTACTTACTGCAGGCAGCCTTTGCTGCCCCCTCTGCCTGGACCGCCTTCCCTCTGCATGCGTAGCTCTACACCTCAAGTCTGCTCCCATGGCACCTTCTCAGTGAGAGCCACCTGCTATCCCCCAAACACTCCTAGCCACACAGGCCCTCATTAACTTGCTCTTTTTCTTTTGTTTCACGGCGCCTATCACTCTATTGTGGCTTGGGCTTAAATTCTGTTTTCTTCCCTAGAATATAAGCTCACTGGGGTAAGGGTCTTTATCTGTTTCATTCATGGGTGTATCAGAGCCTCCAACATACCTGACACAGTACTCACTTCATATTGGATGAATAAATAAATGCCTAAGTGAGTAAATAGATGGGATTTTCTGTCCTCCCTTTACAGTCTCAATCTGAATTTAACCGCTTCCTGTTCTGGCACCTTACGTTTCACTCTTCAGCCTTCCCTGCACATTCAGGGTAACACCCACCAGCTGCTTCAGAATTTCTCCAGGCGGCTATGGGAGAGGGCTCTTCCTCCTAACGTCCATCCCTCCATCCTGACTGACTTGACCCCTCAGCCTCCCTGCAGACGTGAGGGTCCTGAGGACCAGGACTTCCTTTTGCTTCTCTTTGTATCTTCTCAAGCTCTTACATTGTCACGGGTATATACTGACTAAATGAATAAAACATATAGTAATCTATAACTGAGATATATAATATTTCTAAAAAGGGAAAAGGTTATCTTTATAAGAAATATGCATTTCCAAGATGGAAACTGTGTTGGCTTTTCATCTCCCTTATCCTTAGAGAAAAGTCTCACTGCCTGATCCGGCTGCCATAACGTTCGCCCCTTAGGTCCCTGCAGACAGCTACCAAAGTGCCTCTCAGCCATTTGGGAGTTACCCTACAAATTCAGTTCTGGTCTGGACATCTAGGGCCAGTGTCTGTGACCACTGTGGTCAGGTAACTCTAGTTGCTTCTTATTCACGTGAATTATCTGAGTCTGAGATTGTACTTAATAGTTACTATCTTTTCTTTTTTTTTCTTCTGTGGTATTTTATCAAAATCTATAGGCCAGTGCCCTTCCTGAGAATGAGCCTATTCTAATATTGAGTTAAAGACCCTCAATTATTTCAAAGGTGACTACTATGTTCTAAGCTATTCCAAGACTAACAATAAATACAGTAATAACCTGGCATTACACATACCCATATGTCCACTATGAACTGCAATATTTAACATGAAACTCTTTTACTCTGATGTTAGGGCATAATAAAAACTAAACGGTTGCCTGCTATTGGTTCTTTGTTCCTTGTTTTTAGATCAGAGGCTTTGAATCTGCTTACTGCATTGATAGCATGGGAAGGACGAATGGAGGCTTCGTTGAACTAGGACCCTGCCACAGGATGGGAGGGAACCAGGTAAATTACCTCCTTTCATATTTAAGTTGGTTCTGCAGTGAGAGCTGCCAGGCTTGTTGATCTTGGGAATTCCTTTGGTTTTTAGTTTGGTAATTTTCTTTGTTTGGTAAAGTAAACCTTTCTGTAAAAAAAGAAAAAACTGAGCTAAAACTTTTAGTTAAATGAGGGTATAATAGCAGCACTGCTTTTCACATAAGCAGTCACAATCTAGAATTTAATAGAAGACATTCTATCCTATATAATAAAAGGGTAATATGCAAATCAACCGAACAGCGGGACAACCGGTAGCTATGACTCACACTGACCACCAGGGGGCAGACGCTCAATGCAGGGGCTGCCCCCTGGTGGTCAGTGCGCTCCCACAGGGGGCGCGCCACTCAGCCAGGAGCAGGGCTCACGCTGGCAAGGCAGCGGCAATAGCGGGAGCCTCTCCCCGCTCTGCGGCTGTCCGACTGACAGAGAGGCACCAGCCTCTAGTTAGAATGTATTCTTGTGTGAGTCTATAACTCTGCATGCCTAGCTCCCTAACAATTGTATCTGTAAATATTATCCAGAATTCCACATTTCCTCCCAATAAGCTGGAATGTTACTGCCAGTAATGTATATTCCCCTAATATATTTTCCTACTTTCTTATGTATTTTTCTTGCCTCCAATTTAGATTGTAAGACATCAGATCTGTTTTCACTTGTATTTTCTCACATTGTTGGTACATGATAAATATGTGTTAATGACCCCTTCTGTATCTAAGAGGGTAAAGAGCATAATCCTTCCATTGTTAGTTCATTAACATCAAAATGAATACAATTCCGGTCTTTGGATTTATAGTTCTGAATGTACAAAAATATTATAAAAAAATAAGATAGCCATTGAGTTAGCTTTTGTGTATCAGCAGAGAAGGTGCCTCTGTTATTTTTTTATTTCTTTTTTTTTAATAGCTTTTCCGAATCAACGAAGCAAATCAACTCATGCAATATGACCAGTGTTTGACAAAGGGGCCTGATGGATCAAAAATCATGATTACACACTGTAACCTAAATGAATATAAGGAATGGCAGTACTTCAAGGTATTCTGCATTTCAACTTCCAAAATAAAATTATATGCTATTTCATTTTAATAACACCTACATTGTGGAATTTAGATGTATAAATCTTAAAACCTGCATTCAAATTGACTTGCATTGCCCTCTCATTTAGTCATTTGTTTTCCTGAGCACTAATGACTCCATTGTTCCATAATGAAGCATCATTTTTATTCTCTGGTGCAATATTGTCATGTAATGAGGTCATGAGATATCCGCAAAGACCCGCTAATGTCAGTAACCCGGGAAATCAGTGTTCTGTGAGGGCAAATATATGTAACAAAAAATACTGTGTTTATATTTCATGTTGTCCAGCAGGTGGCGTTGGAGACAGACAAATAACACTTGGAAATCTAGGCCTTCGTTACTTATCGTTTTATAGATACAATAGTTAGATAAATGTTGCCTGTTTCTTGCTTTAAAAGTCATATTTAGTTGACACTGTGGGAAGGAACAGTTTTTCTATTTTAGCTGTGAATATTCAAGAGTTCTGTGCCAAGTTGAGGATTCCATCATATTGATGGATTTATGTATAATTTTCAAAGTATGCACTTGGCTAAAATAAATATATTGCAAAACATAAAGTTCGGAAAGCTGCCCCAATCTGAAATAACCTGGCAACCTCAACTTTATTTTTACTCATTTAATATATGTTACCATACCCTGACTGTCATGCAAGCACTTGTTTGCTCTGTTGGTATGTATTATGACCTAGCTTAATATTCCCAGTCATCAACATTCATAGATAATTACTATAAAGTGGTGAGTGCGTCAATTGCTGATTTTTTTATAACAAGTTAGGAAGGAGAAGATCAGCATAAATCTTGAAGAACAGAGCATTTATTTCCACAAAGAAATGAATAATAGCAATAAGTGATGGGGTCAGTGAGAACAATATTAGTAAAGTAGTAAAAGAAGGCTGAAAGACCAGAAATTACCATTGAGAAGTAATAGATAAAAAATGAAATGTGCATATTTTAGATATTTTAAAGGGCACAGCACTAAATATACATTTGTGCATCAGATGTTACTAAACATACAGGGGTGGGCAAAAGTAGGCTTATAGTTGTGAGTACATGAAAGAGTTTATTCTTGTATTATTTATTATTATTTCTATTATTATTGTTGGTTTTATTATTTCATATCCTTACTTATAATTTATCTTTTAGGTAATGATGGCTGATAATTTAACTAATGACCAATGAAAGTGGATAGTGAAATCTACTTTTGCCCACTCCTGAATACTGGGGCCCGATGATGTAGTGACTTCAAAAAATAAGCACATCATACTACAATAGCAGAGAAGGAGGGGAAAAGGTAGAAATTAAAATAAACACAATGCCATAAGACAGCAGAAGAGAGATTAATAGGCATTATTTCTGATGAGTTTCATAGAAGAAGTATCATTGTACCAGTATCACTGAAGTATAAAGAGACTTCTCATGGAGAGTAAGTAAGACAAATGGGTGAGCAAAGGCATGGCATGAAAGTGTGTAGAGAAAAATTCTAGGAATCATGTTTAGAATTGCCCTCCATATGACAGAACATTGAACTTCACTTTGTAAGTTTAGGAGAGCAGTTGGCATTATTTGAGGAATGTAGTGATAGGAAACAATGGATATTTTTAGGAAAATAATTCTGGAAACATTGTGAAATATGAACTGAAACGCTTCATCACAAGTTCTCAAATGCATCGGTCTCTGGATTCCGTTTACACTCTTAAAAATTATTGAAACTCTTCTCACACAGATTATGTTTATGTAGATTATAGCTAACAAAATACCCAAAATTAGAAGTTAATCCAATAAATTGTACAGGTATTTATGTATTAATTTATAATTTATATAAAACTAATATTAGCCCTATTGCATATTAATATAAATAATACTTTTTTTTAAATATATTTTATTGATTTTTTACAGAGAGGAAGAGAGAGGGATAGAGAGTTAGAAACATCGATGAGAGAGAAACATCGATCAGCTGCCTCTTGCACACCCCCCACTGGGGATGTGCCTGCAACCAAGGTACATGCCCTTGACCGGAATCGAACCTGGGACCCTTGAGTCCGCAGGCCGACGCTCTATCCACTGAGCCAAACCGGTTTTGGCTATAAATAATACTTTTAATGAATAATAACTTTTTCAAAAAAGTGAGAAAGGCATTGTTTTATAGTTTTGCAAATCCCTTATCTGGTTTAGTAGAAGGCAGCTGAATTCTCATACCAATTCTACATTCCATTTGAAATTATATCTTGTTTTAGTTGAAGTAGATGAGGGAAATCTAGCCTCACATAAACATGCAGTTGGAAAAGAGGAATAATTTAATAGCATTTTCAGATAATTTGGCTATTCCTTGATGCTACTACACAAGTCTATAAGTGATAGTTTCTTAAGTTATTTGTCATTTAAAATCTGAAACCATATAAGTGAACACTGTTCTATGTTAAAATCCATTGGTCTTTGAGTGGATTTTTTACCCATGTCAGCTTTTGTAACATCATGCATTGCTCATTTAGAAAATCATGGTTCACTAAGTCATGATCATGTAAATGGTGACACATTTCATTGTGCAATGTCAAAAATATACATATTAGGAAGCTATCAAGTTCACGGTGGTGGTCGCCAGTTTTCAAAAATTCTTAATTTTTGCTTGAAAACTCAACTTGTAGCAATGGCAACAAATACTGTCAGATTTGTGGATTTATTTTTTGTGATTGTTGTTTTTCTTCTTGAAGGGACAGGCTCACTTCCTTTTCATGAAAATGTCTACAAAGTTTGAATAATTGTAGTTTGTCTGTGAGTTGACCTTTCTAGTCAAAATGACAAATCATGGCCCTAACCAGTTTGACTCAGTGGATAGAGCGGCCTGCGGACTGAAAGGTCCCAGGTTCGGTTCCGATCAAGGGCATGTACCTTGATTGCGGGCACATCCCCAGTGGGGGGTGTACAGGAGGCAGCTCATCAATGTTTCTCTCTCATTGATGTTTCTAACTCTCTATCCCTCTCCCTTCCTCTCTGTAAAAAATCAATAAAATATATTTTAGAAATAAAAAATGACAAATCATTCAAAAAGCAGCTAGTTGAACTCTCAAGTCAAACAGTTGCATGTGTACTTTCCCTCAAGATAACCGTGGTAATCACTATACAGAAGTGTCTTATGCATATTTCCCATTTCATCTTATAGACTATTTTTAAAAGTATACTCAAGGGTCAAGATTTAGTAAAACTAGTAAGTTTTACAGCTTCATCGAGGACATTCTTAAGTGAAACTGGCATTTCCTTCTTTAACTGTTAGAATGTGACTATGAGCAGTTTAGTGACTCTGCTTAACTTATGCTGAGGCACCGGCACTTTTACCCACCATTGCTTTTGCACCGTCAGATAAAAGTCAATACGAGGAAAACGGCAAGTGGGGTCTTGGTATTATTACGAAAGTAGTTTTGACCTTACAGATACAATCTGAGATAGTCTGAGGACCACCCTGTAAGAAGCCTTGAAGTATGTGAAGAAACCTACAACAGATGATGAGGGCTAAACTAAGGCATTGCAATGGGGATGGGAAAGGGTATATACACCAGTGATATTGCAAATATCACACCTTGTGACTGCTCAACAGGAAGGGAGGGAGAGAGAGGAAGTGAGGAAGGGAAGGAAGGTAAAACATGAATGTCTCTATCATGAGGACTGGAAAGCTGATATTGTCATTAGTCAGAATAGGAATTAGAAAAATAGATTTGGAGGGGAAGATAATGAATTTAGGTTTGTATGCACTGAACTTGCGGTACCAGCAGTACATTATAACTTGTAAGTCTTTATATAAACAATAAAAGCACTTAGAAGACTGACGATCAAGAAAAGTTTGAAGTCTGATGTATGGTTGGTTGGTTGAAGCCTGTCCATCTTGCTTGAATTATCTTTTTTTTCCAAAAAAAATTTTTCAAGTACAGTTGACATTCAATATTATATTAGTTTCAGGTGTATAGTATAATGGTTAATCCCCCCAATAAGTCTAGTACCCAGCTGACACCATACATAGTTATTACAGTATTATATTCCCTATGCTGTACTTTATATCCCTGTGACTATTTTGTAATGGAACAGAATAGAGAGCCCAGAAATATATCTATGCCTACTTGATTAATTAATCTATGACAGAGGAGACAAGAATAGACAATGGGGTAAAGACAGTCTCTTCAATAAATGGTGATGGGAAAACTGCACAGGTACATGCAAAAAAATGAAACTAGATCACTCTCTTACACCATATATAAGAATAAGCTCAAAGTAGATTAAAAACTTAAAATGTAAGACCCATAAAACTCCTAGAAGAAAGCATAGGCACTAAACTCTGACATGCTCTTCTTAATGTTTTTTTGGATATGTCTCCTCCGGCAAGGGAAACAAAAGAAAAAATAAACAAATGGGACTACATCAAACTAAAAGGTTTTTGCATAACAAAGGAAACCATCAACAAAACGTCAAGACGGCCTACTGATTTGAATTAACTTCGTATGAAAGCCAAATAAGGACTTCTTCTAATGTCAGTAACATCAAAAAAGTACAAATTTAAAACTTTTTTTCTGTGTTTTCCAGAACCTGCACAGGTTTACTCACATTCCTTCCGGAAAGTGCTTAGACCGCTCGGATGTCCTCCATCAAGTGTTTCTCTCCAATTGTGACTCCAGTAAAATGACTCAGAAGTGGGAAATGAATAACATCCATAGTGTTTAGAAAGAATAAAAGAAACCAATAACCTACCTACTGACACATAAATTTTCACAGGACTGAAAACCGCCTGAAACCTGCTGCAACTATTATTAACTCTGTACAGCTCCAAACCCAGCACCTCCTGATAGGTTTGAAGGACATTGATAAACTGTGACTTTACAATAACATTGTCATCTGCAGTTACTGTTTACAAAACTGCTTTTACCTTAAACTTTATAGATGTTTACATCTTTTTGTTTTGTTTTGTTTTAAGATGATGTCGGTAATTTGTGCATTTGTATCTGTTCAGAACAGAGCTAAAAGCATCTTTGTCTTCTTTGGGATTACACTCAGGGGTCTGACAGGCAGTTTGATTTTTTTTTTTTTAACACACTTGAAAAAGGTTGGAGTAACCAGACTTTCATATATAACTTGGTGATTATCAACCTGTTGTGTCTTTATTTAATTTTACATCTTTTTGAAGCACTGCCACAGGTTATTAGCCAAGGTGGCCTTCCTTCACAGTCATGCTGCTTTTTTGAAAGGTGAATTTCAACACATTTAGTGCCTCTTTCATTTTCTCAGTATATATTTCAAGAGCTTTCAATGAAATGTATAGGATGGTAATGATGGAATGGTCACCAGTAAATACTTTTACTACACAGAAATGAATTTATGTGCTACCATTTGCTCTGAGATCAAATGTTGTATGGCTTGAAAAAAATAACAAGAAATCCCAAAGAATTCCCATAGGAATTGAAGATTGTATGGCATTAAGTTCCTTACTTGCTGGCATTCCCACTGCCCTCTGTTAATACCAACTAAGAGAGCAGAAGGGTCTGCCAACTAGAGAAAAATCGACCATTGACCTCTGGAATTTACTTTCCCCCAATACCTGTCATTTTAGAAAACTATAATTCTCAGTTTCAAATCTTAAAATGGGGGCGAGGGGAGGTAACAAAAACAACAAAACACTGCTGTAAACCAACATCAAAGGTTCATTCTGAATTAAGAATTTTCGAACCCTTGTTAAATTAAGCCTTACAAAGCTCCTGTGTATTATAACCTAAGCTGTGCAACCTTTCAAGCCAAGAGTGAATGGATGTTTTATTTATATCTTCATCCAAATGAAATTCCCTGCACATTTTTTAAAAATTTAAAAAGGCTATTTAAAAATACAGTTCATTAACAAATATGAACTCCTTTCTGTTAGATTAAGTGTTAGTTCCCTAATCTTTATTTTTTTTATTTCCCCCCCTCCAGTCTTTATTAATTTTTTTAGGAAGTATATTTCTATTAGTATTTTTCCAGTAAATAGAAGACTTGTTTGGATTTAAACATTTACTAAGACAGTATAGGAAAACCAAATACTGGAGATGATTGGTTAGGTTTTTATTTCTAACGAAATACTCTTTTCTTACTCAAAATATTAAAATGCTATATTAATAAGCCTGACCGGCGTGACTCAGTGGTTGAGCATCGACCTCTGAACCAGGAGGTCACAGTTCGATTCCTGGTCAGGGCACAAGGTTGCAGGCTCGATCCCCAGTAGGGGGCGGGCAGGAAGCAGCCAATCAATGATTCTCATCATTGATGTTTCTTTCTCTCTGAAATCAATAAAAATATACTTTTTTTAATAATAAAATGCTATGTTAAGTGGGGGGCAAATAACATGAGTTGGGAAATGGCAAGTAAATTAAGCATTTTTGATCCTATAATCATGATATCATTACAATGAAAGGAATTCACAAACTACTGCCAGAGGGAAATACTTTTAATTAAAGCTCATAAAAGAAAAGAAAAAAAACCACCTACATTTGTTTAAAAGTCTACAAATCTGTTTCTTCCAAGGCTAGTCCTTAAATTTGGAGAGTGAGTTAAATATCCTAAACAGAATTTTATTTATAATTTTGAACTATTTGTATTTTGCTACTGATCTATAATCAACCATTTTAACTTTCATTCATCTCTAGAGATGTTTAAAAAGGAGTAAATTTATATGCTTAAATAATTGCAAAATAAATCAACTATAAGAAAGAAAGAGAATTGGTACTTACAATTACTTGTGTGTTTGCAAATAGGCTCCATTTTTCTTGTTGAATAAATTATAACCTTGTTAACTATGCATAGGCCTAAGAAAGGTGGCACATAAACTGTGCATGTAAATTTTAAATAGATATTTTGTGCAATTCGTTAAGATAATCTATGAAAATGATTCTCTATATTGAAATCAGAAACCTTACCAAACACAAAAGAAAAAAAAACATCAGAAGCTGCTGCCATAATGACTATTTTCTACTGTAGGCCGCTTTGGAAATAATTCCCATATCCTTGCTTTGTAAGTTGATAATATCACTATGCATTTCTACACATTTTATAAATTTGATTTGTGCAGATTTTGATACACTGTATGTTTCTGTAGAAATTGTATAAATATTCAGAATTTTATTAGGGATAAATTTGAGAAGTTTATGTATATCTTAATTCTGGGTTGCTTGTTTTTTAGATGAGAAAAAATAAAATACTGTATTTTAATTCATGGGGTTTTTTTTCAGTACTTGTAATCGTTTCTAAATCTAATCACTGCACATTTGAAGTAATAACTGGATTGTTCATAAGATAAACAAGTAGAATAGCTAAGATATCATAAGCCATAGTTATATATTGAGTTTGTGCTTGAGTTTGGGGTTGAGTTCTTAGAGTGTGCTTAGAATACTCAGACCTTACCTACCAGTATGTGTAGGAAGGAAACAAAGGTTTATTTTTGCCTCTGGTTACTTATGTGTAGCAATTTTTTTTTTAAGTCCCATATCCAATTATAAAAAAAAAACAACCCCAGCAACATACATCTTTTTTGACAGTATATTCTACAATATAATTGCCTATTGAAAGCAAAAATGTCTTTTAAGTCAAAATTCTCTACAACTGACTGAGTAGAAAGAAGGGAAGCCTACGAAAATGAAATTAGAAATAGGCCATAGGACCTTGTGGCACAACACATGGCATCTCAAGAAGATTGGCTACTAACATCCAAGTAAGTGACCCTGTTGATTTGGGAAACTTGCTCTAAACTGACTTTGCTATTGTGTCTTCCAATTCTCAGCTCCTATGCCTAAAAAATAAGAAAAACTGGCAGCTCCAGACTGGAGTAAATGTGGGCTCACATATTTCTTAAGATAGTCTCTCGTGGGGATCTTGAAATAAATTTCATTTCTGGATAGAATGTAATTGGGGAAAAAATCCACTTATAATTCAGTAGAAAATATGACAAGTACCTGACCTGAGCCAGATACTCAGTAGGCCAACAGTTTGTGCATGTGACAATCCATTTAAAAACACTTTTAGAAAGTATTGAGCATTATAAAAATGCATGTTATTCATGAGAATCAATCTGTTGCAAGAAAATGGACAAAAGTCAGAATGATTTGAGGGGAATGCTATCCCTAGAGATTAAAGGAGGGACTATTTCTAAATTCAATAATTGCTTTGCAGTTTTCATTTTTAAAATTTTGAAATGCCCATAATTAAGGTTGTTGGATGTCTGTTTTCTAAGTGAATCAGGCCTGGTAACCGCATCTGAGCAGAGGTGGGATAAAGGGTTCTGCAATTTTCATAATAGAATGATGTTTCCATCTGGTCATCTGAATAGTAGTATAGTATATGGACTTTGTATTGGAATCCCTACTCCACTACAAATTACTTGTGTGACCTTGGATAAGTTATTTAACCTCTATGCCTCAGTTTTCCCTTTTGTAAGTGCTTATTTCATAGGATTGTTACTAGGATTGAATAAGTTAACATACATAAAGTACTAGAATAGTTCTTGCATATATTCAGGGTAATATAAATTTTAGCTATTATTACCTCATTTCAAAGTTTTAAAATCTGTCAATATCAGATTTAAGACAGCTACACTGCAGACTTTCTATAAGTGTGTGTGTGTGTGTGTGTGTGTGTGTGTGTGTATACCTGTGCTTCATATATGAGATATTATTCCTACTTTACAAGTGAAGAAATGAAGTTCAAAGTTAAGCTTCCTCTTAAACTGGGGGTGAACTAGTGCTCAATAAGGGAATAAACTGTTTATCACACAATTCATATAGCATGTGTAGGATGTAATCTTCAGTGGTCCAATTTAACCCTTGGATAAAATTACTAATAAGTGCATCTTGAAGAATGTATTCTTTAAATTATGAAATTTGTCTCTGGCTTTTGATATGAGCAAGTAAACTCTAGCTGTACTAACAAATGCACAAAGCAAAACTAAAACTTTCAGTAAAATATAGAGATCAACAGACTTCCATGTCTGACCATACATAGTAATGAGTATTGGACATATACTCCTGTCCTAAACAACTATAAAACTGGACAAAATATATGGGGCAAATGTTTTCAGGAGTTGTATAACAGGCAAAGCCGACTGAGATACTTGAGAGAAGGGAAGCACAGCAGGTAAACCCCAGGTTCACCATGTCTGTCTACCAAACATGGTACAGGAACGTGGAGCTCAAACAGTGGTCATACCGCTAAGGAGGCGAAGAGTGAGTTTGGGGCCCCTGAGACAGCTGGAATTTACAGGAGAGGTTACTGTAGAGGAGTGCACTTGACCACCAGGAGACCTGCACAGAAGTTTGTATAGCACTGCCATTTACAATAGCAAAAGCCCCAGGAACACCAGGGGAATGGACAAATTGTGATATAATCATACAATGGAATGTTACAAAGCAATGAACATGAATGAACTAGTCATCCTATATAATAAAACCCTTATATGCAAATCGACTGAGTGGCGGAATGACCAGTTGCTATGATGCGCACTGACCACCAGGGGGCAGACGCTCAATGCAGGATCTGTCCCTTGCTGGTCAGTGTGCTCCCGCTGGGGAGCACTGCTCAGCCAGAAGCCAGGCTCACAGCTGGTGAGCTCAGCGGTGGGGGCGGGAGCTTCTCCCACCTCTGCTGTAGGCAGGCGGTAAGGTGTAAGGGATCCTGGACTGTGAGAGCCCTGGACTGCGAGAGGGATGTCTGACTGCCCAAGGGGATCAGGCCTAAGTTGGCAGGCGGACATACCCCAAGGGGTCCTGGACTGCGAGAGGGCACAGGCCGGGCTGAGAGACACCCCCCCCCCCCACCCCAGTGCACCAATTTCATGCAACAGGCCTCTAGTATACTATAAGTCATTAAGATACTGTTGAGGGACAAAGACAATTCCCAAAAGACTATTCAACAAACACTTTCTGTAAAATCAAAAGCAACTAAAATTAAACATCCAGTCACTTATTTATATGTGGTACAGAGGTTAAATAAACTTGTCCAAGCTTACAAATTTAGTATTGGAGCCAAAGTCATAACTCTAATATTCCATGTCCTCAGAACCCTGTGGGATAAATTTCTATCAGTGTTTTCCATGTTAACTGCAGTTTTCCTCTCCACCTTGATTATCAAGAATCTCAGAACTAAATCTAATATTCTTATCATAAAACTATATTAACCCATAAATATTGGTATGTATTTTTTAACTAACATTTATTGGCTATTTACTTTTTCTGGCCAATAGGACAAGTGTTTAAAATGCAATGCCTTATTTAATACTAAAAAAAAAAAAAATTCTCATTTTACAGATGGGGAAACTGAAAGGTTACATGACTTGTCTGATGTTACTGAACCAAAAAGAAACACAGCCCAACTCTGAACCAATTCCCAGGTATAAGCTTTATTACTTTACTCTTAATTTCTTTCATAACCTTGTTTTTCCTTTTGTACATGAGTATTTTTTTCTTTGTATAAGTGATCCCATCTTTTTTTTTTCTTCTTTCTTTTCTTTTTTCATTTTATGTGCCTCAGGCATGAAACAGCTCTGGCCACTGACACAGGCATCAAGCTAGGATGAACTAAGGACTGTACATCTACTTTTCCTCTGATTGATATAAGAGCAACACCACTAATGAGGTGTCTCCTTGCCCATTGCCAGAGGGTAGCGATCCCATCATGATTAGAAAAATGTGGAGAATCAAAGAATAGCACATAAATTTGAATGAATTAATGTTTGACTCTCTCTTACCAGCTGCCCTAGGACAGTGGTCGGCAAACTGCGGCTCGCAAGCCACATGCAGCTCTTCGGCCCCTTGAGTGTGGCTCTTCCACAAAATACCACATGCGGGCGCGCATGTACAGTGCGATTGAAACTTCGTAGCCCATGCGCAGAAGTCGGTTTTCGACTCTCAAAAGAAATTTCAATCGTTGTACTGTTGATATTTGGCTCTGTTGACTAATGAGTTTGCCGACCACTGCCCTAGGACATTCTCCTAGTTGACCACCATGTCTCCCTGAAGGAGACTGGTCCAATTGATATAAAGCTCTTTTCCAGTTCTGAAATTTGATGCTACATATTGCTTAGAAAATATTTTTTCCTTTTAATGTGGCAACCTAATTGTGCTCCTGAGCCACTATTTTTTTTTTTTTAATTGATTTCAGAGAGGAAGGGAGAGGGAGAGAAAGATAAAAACAGCAATGATGAGAGAGAATTGGCTGCTTCCTGCACACTCCCCACTGGGATCGAGCCCCAACCTGGGCATGTGCCCTAACCTGGAATTGAACCTCGGCCTCCTAGTTCATAGGTAACGCCCAACTGCTGAACCATGCTGGTTGGGCCTGAGCCACTATGCTGTAGATGTAAGTCCCAGGATGAGGCTCACTAAAAGAGAAGTTTGCACTGTAAATCCTTAAGAAAAAAGGCCCAGGAGCACAAGGTAATTCCATTACAACCTCAGAAATAATGTCTATGTTTATGTTTACACTACAGGATAAGAAGATAGATGAGTTTCCATTGAGGGCAAGGAGAGTTTCTTAGACAACTATAAAAATAACAAGTGGCACGGTGCACAAAATTCATGCACATTAAAAGGGAATTAATTAGAGGAAATATTTTAATATTGCTATTTGCCCTTTCTCTATAATAGAAGTGTCAGAGATGAAATTAGTAAAATGTATATGAAAATCTCCCCCCTGTCAGAGTCTGGGGCATGCCACGGGACCTAGAGTCAAGTCCCCATCCACCATCTGCATGTGCTTCGAAAATGCAGGAGACCCAGACCCGGCTGGCCCCACCCCCATCAATCCCCTCCAGGCGGGGGGGGGCGTGCAGCCTCAGGTCCCCCATCAAGCCCTGCCGGGCGCGAGGCGCAGCCTGAGGTCCCCCGGCCCATTGCTGGGGCAAAGGGCACAGCATGAGGTCTCCCGTCAAGCCCTGCTGGGCAGGGGGCACAACCTGAGGTCCCCTGTCAAGCCCCATGAGGCGGGGGGCACGGCCTGAGGTCCCTCACCCCAGCCAGGTGCCATGCAGCCTCAGGTCCTGCTGTTTGGTCATGGTGTTATGGTGTCCCGGCTAATTTGCATATTCCTCTATTATATAGATAGATGTTTAGCTGGAAGGCATACATAAACTTTTCTCAACAACCCTATTTCAAGTAAATATTAATAATCTTATATTCACCTATACTATTCAATTTATAAAAGGGGCAAATTGGTGAACCTTGGGCAGAATTTTACCTGTAGACATGTTTTCTTTGGACATTTGAATTCATTGCTAATATTTACAATTCACATTTCACAGAACTAGAACAAATACTCCAAAAATTTATATGAAACCATAAAAGACCCCAAAAAGCTGCAGCAATCTTGAGATAGAAGAATGAAGTTGGAGGGATCACAATACTAGATAACAAACTATACTACAAAGCCATTATAACCAAAATAGCCTACTACTGGTACAAGAACAGGCATATAGACCAATGGATTAGAACAGAGACGCCAGATACTAAATCCACACTATTACTGCCAATTAATATTTGACAAAGGAGTTAAGAACATACAATAGAGTCAAGACGGTCTCTTCAACAAATGATTCTGGGAAAACTGGACAGACACACGCAAAATAATGAAACCTGACTACCAACTTACACCATATACAAGAATAAACTTAAGATGGATAAAAGATTTAAAAGTAAGGCATGAAACCATAAAAATCTTAGAAAACATAGGCAATGACATATCAGACATCTCACGTAGCAGAATTTTTGCTATACAGCTCCTAGGGCAAAGGAAATCAAGGAGAAAGTAAATAAATGGTATTCCATACAAATAAAAAACTGCACAGCAAAAGAAACTGCCATCAAAATGAAAAGGGAACCCACTGTAAGGGAGAACACATTTGCCAATGATATATCTGATAAGGGTTTAATCTCCAAAATACATAAAGTACTCTTACAACTAAACAAAAGAAAGACAATCCAAATTAAAAATTGGGCAGAAGACTTGAATAGACATTTCTCTGAAAAGAACATACAAATGGCCAAGAGACATATGAAAAAATACTCAAAGTCACTAATTATCAGAGGAATGCAAATTACAACCACAATAAGATATCACCTCACACCTGCCAGAATGGCTATCATCAAAAAATCAAGTGCTCGCAAGGATGCAGAGGAAAAGGGAACACTAGTTCACTGCTATTGGGAATGCAGACTGGTGCAGCCACTATGGAAAACAGTATGGAGTTCCTCAAAAAATTAAAAATGGAACTTCATTTGAACTAGCAATCCCACTTCTGGGAATATATCCTAACTCCCCCAAAACCAAGCAGAAATAATATATGAACCCCTATATTCATAGCAAAACAATTTACAATAGCTAAGATATGAAAACAGCCCAAGTGCCCATCAGTAGATGAGTGGATAAAAAAAGCTTTGGGACATTTACATAATGGAATACAATGCAGCTATAAAAAAAGATGGCTCTCTTACCTTTGGGACAGCATGGATGGACTTGTAGACAATTATGCTAAGTGAAATAAGCCAATCTGAGAAAGACAAATATCACATGATCTAATTTGTGGAATCTAATACACAAAATGAATTGACCAACAAAATAAGACCCAAAGCATGGAGGCATGGAACAGGATTGACATACTTTGATGTGGGGTTGGAGGGACAAGAAAAGAACTTATATACTTACTAGTGGCCCGTGCACAAAATTCGTTCACGGGGGGTGGGGTATCCCTCAGCCCAGCCTGCACCCTCTCCAATCTGGGACCCCTCAGGAGATGTCCGACTGCCGACAGTCAGACATCCCTCTCACAATCTGGGACTGCTGGCTCCTAACCACTCGCCTGCCTGCCTGATTGCCCCTAACTGCTTCTGCCTGCCAGTCTGATTGCCTCCTAACTGCTCTCCTGCCGGCCCAATTGATGCCTAACTGCTCCCCTGCTGGCCTGGTCACCCCTAACTGCCCTCCCCTGCTGGCCCGAACGCCCCCAAACTGCCCTCCCCTGCCAGCCCGATCACCCACAACTGCCCTCCCCTGACGCAACCCACTTTCTCCGCTGGGACCTGCCTCCTCTGCGCGAGGCAGTGGAGCCACCAGGACCGGCCTCCTCCACACCACACTGAGCCATGGGACTCCCAGGACTCACCACACAGAGTGACCGCCTCCACTGTGCACGTGGCCATCTTGTGGTGGCCATATTGTGATGTCATCACACAAGAGCCACCTAGGCTTTTATTAGTATAGATAAGCATAGCCCATGGACATGGGCAATAAGGTGGTAAAACCTGGTAGGGGTGGGGGCTTAGGTCCTGGGAGGATGGGAGTAAAGGGGGGGTGGGATGGGATATATCTGTAATACTATCAACAGTAAAAAAAAAATTTTTTTTTAATGGAGTGCAATTTAAAACTTATGAATTGTTTATTTCTGGAAATTTCCATTTAATACTTTTGACCAAAGGTAACTGAAACTTCGAAAGTGAAACCAGGTAAGAGGGGACCCCAGTATACAAAAAACAAACAAACAAACAAACAAAAAACTGTCCTTATAGAGCTTACTTTCTTGCTCCTCACTTCACCTCATCCATAGTCTCCAATAGGAATCTCATGAAAACTAGTCCACAAATTATTTCCAGAGATGTGTTTTCTTTTAAAGGGACTGAATGTTATACAGTGGCAACACAGTTCCTTTAGCTTTCTTCTTGCTATTCCCCAAGAAATAAAATCATTGCTGCTTTGTAAAAAACACTTTCAGTGGCATATATAGTAATAGAAAGCCAGGTTTAAGATAATGTTCTAGTCATACTATCCTAAGACAAAGCAAACACAAAAGGCACACTGTCATCTGAGCAAGTTTGCAAGTGACTGCTTTGATATGTAAAAGTTCTTAGGATCTTCTAACCCAGCACCCAGTTTCTATAGATTAAAAGATCAGAAGCAGTAGCTATCTAGAAATGAATTTGACCCCTACCTTGGTCCTTGCACCAAAATTAATTCCTAAAGGATCAAATATTGAATCAAATAATTTTTTAAAAGAAAACAAATTTTTATATTTGAGTGGGGAAGGCCTCCCACGGCCACTAAATAAATTTGCCTACATAAAAATAAATCTTTGCATGATAAAAGCATCAAAGACAAATAACAAAGACAAAAATATTTACAATGCATGTCACAAAGGGTCATTTTCCTTAATTCCCACAAATTATCAATTAAAAACCAATGAGACAGAAAACCACAGGAAACACAAATGACTTTTAAACAATTATAAGCTAAATTCCTAATAGGAACCATTTTTAATGTGTCAGAGTAGCAAAGATTAAATTTGAGAACTATTACATTGCTGAAATGAGGAAATGGGTAAGCTATTATTCATTGCTGTGGAATATATATTATATATTAGTACAACCTCTGAGAAAAATTTTGGCAGGTTTCAATAAGGTAAAAGCAGAAGAGCAGTTTCTAGCATAAACCAAGTACAGATTTTAGCTGTCAGAATTAGCAAATTTTAAAATGTACGAACTTTTATTTTTATCTATTTTTTTAAATATATTTTTATTGATTTCAGAGTGGAAGAGGGAGAGAAACATCTATGATGAGAATCACCGATCAGCTGCCTCCCAAGTCCCCCACTGAGGATCGAGCCCACAACCCAGCATGTGCCGTTGACCGGAATCGAACCCGGGACCCTTCAGTTTGGAGGCTGATGCTCTATCCACTGAACCAAACTGGCCAGGGCAAAATGTACAAACTTTTAAATATTTTTATAGGATTGTTTGAAATCACCTACAATGATATTCACAGCAACATTATCCTTAAAGCAAAAAACAAAACGCAAAAACCTAACTTTAGGGAACTGGTTAAATTATATTCAATGGGATACTATGCAGATAGTTATTTAAATGACTGTGTACGAACAATCTCTACAATGATGAGAATAAGGGGCATAACATGTATAGTAAGCTTCAATTTATGGAATATTAATATATAGACCTATTATGTTAAAGGATATATTATTGCATTACTGGGATTGCCTCCTGGGAGAATCATGTAGCTGGGAATTAAGGATATAAACTATCCAATACATAGCCCTTTCACATTTTGTACCATTAAGATATTACCTATTCTATAAAAGGGAAAAAGTGGTCTTCATAAATATACCTCCAAGTACATACTGGTCTGGGATAGAACCTCATTCTAATTACCATTTCAGTACTTTCCAATATAACTACTCTAAGTCACCTAGTCTTGGAAACTTACTGATCTAATCTTTAGAGGGATTTGAAATTTTGATCCATCCTTACAAAATACAAAACATGACTCATCTGAAACCCTGAGCTTATTCTGGAGCAGCTCGTGATCAAGTCATTCTTAACTTGGAAACATATTTTATGTAGAAAACAGAATGAAAGCAGGCACAAAAGCTCCTCAAAAGGTAAAAAAAGGTAACAAGGAACCTGATAAGCCTGACTCATTGACCTAACTATAGACTTAGAAATCATTAGGGAAACAAGACTTTTCCTGTGGTTCAATTTTAAAAACTCCTAAACATTTCTTCTGTATTTTTTTTTAAATACTTTATAACATTCTCATTTAATCATGAAAACACTGTGAAGTAGGTATTAATCCCAAATTACAAATGGGGAGAAGCAAGCTGAGGTAAAGTTCATGCAGCTAATATTTGGTAGAACTGGGGAACTGGGATCCAGACCTAGGGATGTCTAAAATATACAGTATTAGCAATTTTTTAGTATTAAGTCACATGAGAGAAAATATTTTTTAAAATATAAAATCAGATTTCATTCTATCACCAAAAATCCATTTGAATATATAACCATTAGGATTACTATTGGGCAATTATAAAGGGGTTTAGTTCTACTTGAGTCCATTTGCTCTGGTCACTATACTAATGCCTCACTTCTAATTAAAACTTTACTTTATGAAATAATCCTTACCAAATAGATTCCACATATAGCATGACAACCAAGGCTCCCATGGTTGGATATGAATTTTGGCTATTTTAAAACTTGATAGGAAACCAAGATTGTCAGGTTTAATTATAAAATTAACATTATTTAGCCAACAGATGGTCAGCTTTCACTAATAGCCTGATAACTACTCAAAATACCTAAATTCAAATATAAACTGCTTCCTCAAATGAACATTTCTCAAAAATCTTCTTTCCCTTGTATAAATCCTAGTGAAATTTAGTCAAATTTGTTATAGATCACAATATTCATTATCAATTGCTTTCTTAAGTTACCCAGAATTCTAAAGCTTAAGACCACAACAATTTTCAAAAGATTTAACCCCGGTACTCTACCTTGAGTAGTTCATTACCAGAAAATGTAAAACTTTTTACTAATGATGTTTTAAAATTTGTTTATAGGTATAGATTCACTGTACTAGCTCCTCTGCTTCATATTATTAATGTTGCCTTTAAGATAAACTGTTAAAAAAAACTACAACCCTGAGTTGTGGACAAATTAGCTAATAAAAGAATAGAAATGTCAAAAAAACATTCATTTTGTAAACTGCATACAATTTTAAAGTTCTTTAAATTCCAGATCCGATATTTAAAGAACACTTTGTAGATGACTTGTGTGTATCTGACTTTCTTTTAACCAAACATTTCACTAACTCAGGTGTGTGTAAGAACGATGAGGCAGAAATGCAATGAAGTTGACAGGGTTCCAGACCCTAAATATTTTTAAAGTGAAAGCTAATTTAGCATATTAAGACAAAGACAATAGAAATAATATACATAATTTTATTACAAAAATTTTTTAAAAAAACAAAATGCAACAGTCTAGAAAACCCAAAATTTACTATTGATACTAATTCCTATGAGTTTGCTGTGCTACCATACACAAAAAATTAAAGAAACCATTAAATATTTAGAAACATTTAACATCAGAAGCCTTAAAATCTAATTGTATGTAGTAGCCTCTCAAAAAGCTACAACCTGCATTTTTTTTATAAAAGTATTTTCTCTACAAAGAATCTTATCAGCTATACAAAAATCTGTACAGTTTTTATACTGAAGCTAAATATTGAGCTGCACTTGAATTCACATTCTTAGCAAAACAATTGCCTGAGAGCACACACACATACTCCGCACACATCATTACAGGACAGCCTTTATTCTTCATCTTCATCCTCTTCTTCATCATCATCATCTTCTTCCTCCTCCTCCTCCTCATCTTCTGGTTCATTTTTCTTCTTTGAGCCAGTTGGCCTGCCAGGGCCCTTCTTTCCCACTTCACTTTTGCCCTTGGCACGGTATGCAGCAATATCCTGAAATATTGTCAAGAAAAGAAAATCAACATCCGGTGTCATTTCTCAACTGAAAACCACTACGTGTAAACAATCTTAAGATTATTGACCAATAACCCTGGCAACTGTCTAAAAAATTATTTTTGACAGCATTTGTTCCCTCTAGGCTTTAGGAAGCTTATGATGTAAAACTATGGGGAGGTATGAGATCAATGTCAATACTTTCACTACTAACATACATTTACCTCACTTAGCTCCCCCCCCCCCCCCCGCCCCTTCAACTTCACATTTTTGATGTATCTACATAAAGTACATTTGGCCCTCCACTTTTTCAAACTAAGAGGCCTATATAACCACAAATGAGTCTCTATGCAGGAACCTACCAGGGCCATAACACTGATTTCAGTCAAAAGAGAGATTTCTCAATTAGTTTGTTCTGCCTAAGTTGTACAAAGCACAGCTGACAGCTACTAATACATGATTATCTACACTTCCCAACTTTCTACCACTTACTATCTATCTACTTCTAACATACTTCAGAAAATATCTACCTAATTTTAACCCTGGCTTTAAAAAGTGTACCTTTTCATATTTCTCCTTTAGCTTAGCTGCTTTTTGTTCATATGGTTGCTTATCTTTGGCTGATTGTTCAGACCACATTTCACCCAATTTTTTTGCAGTATCCCCAATGGATAAACCAGGGTGTTCACTTTTGATCTTTGGGCGATGTTCAGAGCAAAACAGGAAGAAGGCAGATCTGAAAGGAAGTAACAGAGTTAATAAACTGAAAAACCAAGGGGCAATTTGAGCGATGTTAAAAAAACGAACAAAAAACTTACGGAGGCCTTTTAGGAGCATTGGGATCTTTTTTCTTCCCTTTCTTGTCACCTTTGGGGGGGACATAATTTTTCATCTCCCGGTCATAGCGAGCTTTGTCACTCTTTGCCATATCTTCGAACTTCGACTTTTCCTTTGCAGACATGGTCTGTGGGCATGACGAGGGCAGTTACAAACACAGCAAAACTAAGCTATACACATCCAAAAGCCCATCTAAACGGCCCCATTTCCCTTAGCTAACAGCCTTTTGCTTTAGTACTCTTAAGCAGACACCTAAAGTAATCTGCCTAAAACTCTAAACAGAATATTCGAGCCAGTCATCAGGAGAGAGAGCTGAAAGTTACAAGTCAACTGCCCTGCTTCATGTCCTGGCCCCCAAACACACCTGAAAACCCTTAGCTCGCGTCTGTATTCCCGACTCACCTTCCATCTCTCCGAACATTTCTTGGAGAATTCGGAAAAGTTGACGGACGAGTCGGGGTGCTTCTTCTTGTGCTCTTCCCGGCAGGTTTGCACGAAGAAGGCGTACGAGGACATCTTGCCCCGCGGCTTGTTGGGGTCTCCTTTACCCATGATGACAGACGGCGTCCACCTAGCCGGGCGAAAGCCAGGGGGTGGGCGCCGGCGGGGTTCGGCTTCCCGCCCAAATCCGCGCCCGCCCGCCCGCCCGCGTCCCGCCTCGCGAGAGCGGCCGCCCGAGCCCGACTGCCCCGCCGGCCCACCCGCCCTGGGGCCGCGGCGACACCGCTTCCGCGAACACGGTCCTCCGCGGCCCGGCCCCAGCCGTCCCAACCGAGTCTCCGCGCGACCGACCTACGTCGCTCCCGGAGGCCGGAGACGCCGACGACGACGACGCCCGCTCCGGGCCCGGGCGCAGGAAGGGAACGCAGCGGGCGCCCTCGAAACCCCTTTACTGACAGAAATGTCCTCCGACTCCCATATCGCGAGCCCCACTCCAAGTTGTCTCGCGGCCGACATTTTAAAAAACTCCCGGAACCGAGCGCGGACGAGCTTCCCGCCCGCCCAACACAGCCCCTGGCCCTCCGCGGCCCGCACCCGAGATTCCGCGCGCCTCGGAGAACCCCCAGAGCCACAGCGTCCAGGCCGGCGAGAAGGCTGAGGGGAGGGAACAGCGGGCCCCCACACCCCAGGGGCGCAGAGGGGGATTCTTGCCTGGTGGTAGGTTTTCCTCAGAGTCCCGCCGAGCGGCCGGGTCCGACCGAGACGCTCCCTCGCTGGGCTCCGGCGTGAACTGGTTTATCGCTAAGCCAATCCTCAGCCTCTTGTTTTGCAGAGTTCTCCGCGCCACCGCAACTTGACGAGCTGCGCCGCAGGCCACACCCCGCCTCTGTGATTGGGCCAGGTTATTATTCAAACTCGTGGAAGCCCCGCCCCTTCCCAGCGGAGGTCTCCTATTGGTCGGAATCTCGCCGGGCCCGTCCCCTCATCCCCAGCCTAGCAGGTTCGGTGGGTCGCCCAGGTCGTTAACTCCCAGACCCGTTAGAACCGGTCGGGGGAGGAATGTCCTGCTAGATCCTGATTGGCGGCGGGAAGAGGGTTTGAAAAATGGCGGGCCTGACGCTGACTGGCTAGGGCAGTAAACGGTGGGGGGAAGGGAGCGGTTGGCCCGAAAGGGAAAGCCCCGCCAGATTTAAAAATACCGAGTCGCGAGCCTGAGGGTCGTTGGCAAAGGCTGGCGGCCGCGACTCGCTTTGCGGTCGCTGAGGTAACTAGGCAGCCTGCCCTGCGCCTGCTCCGACCGCCTTCCCGGCCCAGAGCTCCTCGGCCCCGTCGGAAGGATAACTGGGGGGAGACTGAGGCGCTTGCCCTGCGGACCGCTTGCCCAGCTCCGCCCGCGGTCGCTGAGGTTGGAGTGCAACTCCAGGAAGACGAGAGCTGGCGGGGAACCTGGGCAAGGGCGCGGGAGGACTGCGGCGCCCGCCTCCCGAGGGGTGTTACAAACCGATCTGAAAAGTAAGGCGCTTTCCGCCGGCGGACTTTCCCTCGGAAGCTTCCTCCCTCCCTTCCCCCTTTGTCTCGGGTGTCAAATACCGAGAGACAAACCGGGGCGCCTAAGGACTCCGGAGGGGCGGAGGCGGGCGGCTCTCCCCGGGCCCCACCCCGCTCTCCGGGCCGGGATTCCCGGCGGCGGGCGCGGCGCGGCCAGGCGGTCCTGGTGACCTCCGCACCTTTGGCTGGCCCAGCTGTCACCCTGTTATTCCCTGTCTCTTCCCTCTAATGTGATAGTGTAGTGGTTTTTTTTTTTTTTTAAGTTTTTACTATAAAAGATCCATTTGAGAGTCCCATAAAAGCAACACGGATGATGCTCCCCACCCCACTTGCACATACTCCCCAAACGGCTGCATTTTACCGACCTCCTCCGAGCCCAGGTTCACCCCGTTAGTGCGAGCGCACCGAAACGACCTTAACTTGGCGCTTTCTAGTGTCACAGGTTTGACAGTAGGCTATTTCTGTAGTGTATTTCGTTTTGAAGGCAATTTTTTTTTTTCGTACTGGCCCATATGTTGCCCTGACAGTTGGTTTTGACAGATTTTGAATAGTCTTATTTTTCTCAGTAAGTTTGCTGGGATCTTTGGGGCCTGTGTGCTCCAGCTTCGTTGGTAACCAGTCATCATAATAGAAACTCGGAACCAGCAACTGCTAATCTAGATTTACTAAAGAAAAACTAGGTTCTTTAAAATGTATTTTCCCTGGAAACACATATTAGTTGCACAGTATGCATGTATTTAATGTTTCTGAATTTAAAAATAAATTTGAAAAATGTAATGCATTAGTGATCTGCTTATTGCTACTTAATGTAGTATGATTTGGTCAATTTGAATTTTTGTGTGTTTTTATAGCACAATTGGAACTGACCTTATTGGAGAATTAAGTTCATTGCAGATGTAATTAATTAAGATGAGGTCATACTGAATCTAATATAACTGGTGTCCTTATAAATAGGGGAAAATTTAGCACAGATACAGCCATAGAGGTAAGATTATGTGAAAAGACAATGAGAAGGTGGCCATCTACAAGCTAAAGAGAAAGGCCTGGGATAGATCCTTCCCTTACAACCTACAGGTGAAGACAACCCAGCCAATTTACATTCATTCTTGACTCCATCACAGCAGAGAACAGGAAAACATTTCTATATTTAATCTACTTTTACCGTTGATTCCAAGACTTCACTCTCATGCTGTACTTCCTGACCTAGAAATAACATTGAGATGCACAGTGAAGTGAAAAGTGAAGTAAGGTCTACGTGTGATATAGACGGTTGTTGGTTATAGAATAACCCTTTTTAAAAATAAAAATTATATACAGAATCTGGTAGAACAAACAACAAAATCTAATCCCAAATGCAGTTCTGAAAAGATGGATTAAATACACAAGAAGCCTAGTTCACTCTTATGAATTACCTGGCATACAAATGACTAGCAGAGTACTGAAATTCCTATAAAGAGGTAATACTAAAGGTGTTTCTCATTGCATTTCGAATCTTGTTATAGTTCTAAATGGGAAAATAAGATTGTATTTCTAAAACTCAACTTTAGAACCATTTCTTTTCAGGAACACATCAATTTCATATATTCTAAAATAATTTTTGAAGTTTATTTTTATTAAAATGCATCTTTCTAAAGATGATAAAGAGGGAAGTGATTGCTCTTCATTTTTAAAAAAAAGTATAAATCAAAATCTAGCAAGGGCTTGTGATTTTGAATAGTTTACTTAATATTTCTAGGCTTTTGATTGAGAAATTATAAAATGACATTTTGGGGAATCTAGTGCCATTCAACTTTTAAATTTATGATTCTATAATTCTGTGAATATGTAATCATAATGTGGGGAAATACATATTTTAACTTTTGTAATAATTAGGTGGTCAAGAGATTATAATTAAAATTTTAAAAGATAACTTGGGTTCTAGGAAATTCTTTGGTTATGAACACCAATTAGTTGTGAACCCCGCTACTTCACAACAGTATTTGATTACATAAAAGTTTATAGCTATCCAAATGTAATGAACTATATAGACCAAACTTTATATATACAATATTGCTCTGTTACCTTAGTCTTCTAATAAAATGATCTTACCAGAGTTTTCCCCTTCCTAAATGATACCAATATAGCACTTTATTTGCCAGACTTTGCCAGAGTTCAGCACCTCACAAATTATAACAACATAAGTATTTAGCAATAAAATAATTATGAATTAGGCTTGAAGCTATTTCCAAAGTAGGTCCCCTATCCTATAAGTGTAAGTAGCTATTCTGTAAACTAATTCATCCATAGCAGTGTCAATCTGGCAGGATTGTGTAGAAATAAATGATCTGGGTTTTGCTAGCTATTGAAATTCCTATCACTTATTCAGTCAGTTACCTTAAGAATTTGAACTTTTCATAATCCTAATTTATATAAACCCTGGGTCCATCACATCCACAATGACCAGTGGCTCGACCAACCAGAAGTCAGTCCTGCAGTCAGCACTGGGTTGCCGTGGCAGCCCAGCACTGACTGCTGAGGGGGCTGGGAATCAGGTCTGGAGAGAGGCCTGAAGAGAGAAGCAGGGTCTGATCCATAGCCTCTGTGGCAACTGTTGATCAGCACTTGCCTCTCTCTTTCTTTCCCGGCCTGGCCAGCAGCCACACCTCCATTTCTCTCCAGGCCTCCACCTCTGATCAGGCCCTGTTGATAGGCCCCAAGACGCTGACTGGCATAGAAACCAACCAATCAGAACCAAATCTGGGTAAAATGTGAGGAGCCAATGGCTGCCTAGGAGGCAGAGCTTTTGATGCTGACTGGCATAGAAACCGACCAATCAGAACCAAATTGGTCAGCAGAGGAGGGCAGTTGGGGGTGAGATCAGGCCGTCAGGGGAGGGCAGTTAGGGGTGATCAGGCAGGCAGAGGCAGTTAGGGGCGATCAGGCTGGAAGGGAAGGGCAGTTGGGAGCAAGATCAGGCCAGCAGGGAAGGGCAGTTGGAGGCCATCAGGCCAACAGGGGTGGGCAGTTGGGGGCGAGATCAGGCCAGCAGGGGAGGGCATTTGGGGACAATCGGGCCAGCAGGGGAGCAGTTTGGTGTTAATCAGACCAGCAGGGGAAAGGTTAGGGGGTCATCATGCTGGCAGGCAGAAGCGGTTGAGGGCAATCAGGCAGGCAGGCAGGCAGGCAAGCAGTTAGGAGCCAGCAGTCCCGTATTGTGAGAGGGATGTCCGACTGCCTGTTTAGGCCCAATCCCAACAAGCAGTCGGACATTTCTCGAGGGGTTCCAGATTGGAGAGGGTACAGGCTGGGCTGAGGGACACCCCCCCCCCCCAGCAGTGTACGAATTTCGTGCACTGCGCTTCTAGTCTGATAATAAAACCAGATAGCAAAATCCTGAGTGAAAGAGAATATTATATATATACTAGAAGCCCAGTGCACGAAATTCATGCACGGGGAGAGGGAGAGTGTGTCCCTCAGCCCAGCCTGTACCCTCTCCAATCTGGGACCACTCGAGGGATGTCCAACTGCCCATTTAGGCCCGATCCCACCTCAGACATCCATCTCACAATCCAGGACTCCTGGCTCCCAACCACTCGCTTGCCTGCCTGCCTGATTGCCCCTAACCGCTTCTGCCTGCCAACCTGATCACCCCCTAACCACTCCCCTGCCAGCCTGCCTAACTGCCCTCCCCTGCCGACCTGGTCACCCCTAATTGCCCTCCCCTGTCAGCCTGGTCGCCCCTAACTGTCCTCCCCTGCAGGCCCGATAACCCCTAACTGCCCTTCCCTTGCCAGCCTGGTCACCCCTAACTGCCCTCCTCTGCCAGCCCAGTCACCCCTAACTGCCCTCCCCTGCAGGCCTGGTCGCCCCTAACTGCCCTCCCCTGCAGGCCTGGTCCCTCCCAACTGCCCTCCCCTGCTGACCTGATCACCCACAGCTGCCTTCCCCTGCCAGCCATCTTGTCGTGGCCATCTTTTGTCCACATGGGGGCAGCCATCTTGTGTGTTGGAGTGATGGCCAATTTGCATATTACTCTTTTATTAGATACGATTTGATAACCCCACCACCACCACCACAGAGTAGTAAATAAATTCTCAATAATTATTAACTCATATAGTTAGCCAAAATGCAGTATACTCTACCTAAGATTAGTTGCATATAAATATTGTTCTCTCAAGTTGCATAGTTAATATAAAAAACTGAAACCATAACTCTGCCCATATAATAGCTTCTCAAAGATGAATCTTAATATTTTCAAGTTGTTTCAAAGACAGTGAGAAGAGTAGGATAAGCACACTGAAGAATTATCAAACAGGCACATCCACTTAGGGGGAGATCCCTGGTCTTGAGGGCTAACTGCATATTCACTTTAGAGTTTCAACTTCTTAGTGATATAGTTAAAAAAAATGTATTTTTGAATAAATGAAATGAAAATCCCAGGATAAGAAAAAGTAAAAAACCTCTCATCCCACTGGTAGCATTTTCAATGAAAAAAAAAAAAATGGTAAGCAATGTTATTCTGTTTTTCTTCAAAAAACGTTAACTGCCTGGCCAGCGTGGTTCAGTGGTTGAGCATCGACCTAGGAATCAGGAGGTCACGGTTTGATTCCCAGTCAGGGCACATGCCTGGGTTGTGGGCTCGATCCCCAGTGTGGGGCGTGCAGGAGGCAGCCGATCAATGATTGTCATCATTGATGTTTCTATCTCTCTCTCCCTTCATCTCTGAAATCAATAAAAGTATATTTAAAAAAACACACAAAAAGTTACCTAGGTTTTGTGAATCATTATGAACTAAATGTCAACCAAAAAAGTTATTTACTTTCTGAAAGCCTCCCTGCCACAATTGGGGCAGGGCGGGGGTGGGGAGGTGGACCGATTGCAAAATTCATGTTTTAAAATACATTGGAGTTATTCTGAAGCAATCAGAAAATAATCCAAACTAAAATTCCAGACAGGGAAGAGCGCTTCATAGGTATGTTGATGATCTGGGGGGACAATTTGTACATTTTAGGTACAAGAATCAATCTGACTAGGCCCAAGTATAAGGACTTTTATAAAGGGGAAGAATCTACTAAGTTTTTAGCAATTATGTGGTGTTAACACAATCAGTTGGAAACTAGAGGACACATAAATGAATATAATGATCTACTTTCCACACAGATAGGCTGAATTCTCAGGTGGTATGAGAGGCTAGAGAATTGTGTCAGAAGCCTCTAAAAGACAAAGTGAAATCTAGGATTTCGTCGAACTTTGTAGACAAAAGTCTGGCTGGAGTGAGAAGGCCTCCAAAAGCACATCACTGGTCTCTTTCTGAAAACATTTGCTGTATTTTGAAGCTGTGTAGATAGGAATGTGGAGAGACAAGCTTCAAACCCCCAAAGGGCAGAATGAATTTTCTCAGGGCTAAGGTGACAGAGACTGCCAAGACCCCAATCAAATCCGGTGTGACAGCCCTAGCTGGTTTGGCTCAATGGATAGAGCATCAGCTTGTGGATTGAAGGGTCCCAGGTTCAATTCCAGTCAAGGACACATGCCTGGGTTGCGGGTTTGAACCCTAATAGGGGGTGTGCAGGAGGCAGCCGACCAATGATTCTCATCATTGATGTTTCTCTCTCTTGCTCTCACTCTCGCTCTCTCTCTCCTTTCCTCTCTGAAATAAATAAATAATGTTAAAAAAAAAAAAAAAAGCCAGTGTGACACAGGCAGAAGGCCTGGGGTAGGGCAGGGGCTGGTAGAGTGGGGAAGCAGGGAGGCTGGGTGGAAGGGGGGTGGAGGGTAGAATGGGGGACATCTGTAACACTATCAATAATTTTAAAAAATTGAAAGTAAAAACAAAAAACCCATGTGACAATGTCTGAGGAATAGGAATAAGCCAGAGGTGAACTGGATCTTACTAAAACTTTATAACCCAGCCTGGATACATACAGCTCAATCTCTCACTGTTTTTAGATAATCATACCCTTATCCTTCTACCTACTAGAGGGGTTGATTCTGCCTAACAAAGGCAAGATCAAATCTGCTCTAGTAGAAAAGATTATCTGGAGTGTGTCATAATAAAAAATTTGAAAACTGCCGAAACCGGTTTGGCTCAGTGGATAGAGCGTCGGTCTGTGGACTGAAAGGTCACAGGTTCGATTCCGGTCAGGGGCATGTACCTTGGTTGCAGGCACATCCCCAGTAAGGGGTGTGCAGGAGGCAGCTGATCGATGTCTCTCTCTCATCGATGTTTCTGACTCTCTATCCCTCTCCCTTCCTCTCTGTAAAAATCAATAAAATATATTTTTAAAAAAAAATTTGAAAACTAAACACAGAAAATCTTAGGAATCAAAAGGAAAAAAGACCTAGTAAACTTTAAAAGCAACACTAAGTCTGAATTCTAATTGTTCAACAGAACTAGGAAATCCAGAAGACCATAGAATGACATCTTTAAATTACTGAAGAAAAGAAATGCTAACCTCAAGGTCTATATCCAGGGGAAAAACTCTCAAGAATTAAGGCAAAATACAGATGTTTTCAGAAAAACAAAAGCTGAGAGAAGTTATTGCTTAAGGAAAATGGTCCTAAATCCTAAGAAAGAAAAAAAGAATACAGGGTAAGTATGTACAATTTAAGAGTATTATTTGTTTAAAACAGCAATAATAATAATGTCCTGTGGGTTTTTATAATGTGAAAATGGAATATATAACAATAGTACAAAAGATAACAGGGATAAGTGGAGTTAAGTTGTTATAAGTGTCTTTCATTGTTCTGAAAGTGATAAAAGTAATAATCTGTATTAAGTTGTAATATGCCTAGCATAATATACTTTGCGGTGTGCAAAAATTTATATTTAGATATGTGCAAAAATTTATCCTCCTATTCATATTTATATTTAGATATGTGCATGTGCAAAAATTTATCCTCCTATTCATAGGATACAAGTCTCAAATTAGTCTATGCTAAAAAAACCAATGATTAATGGCTACTAAGCATATGAAAATTCATGCAACATCACTAATCATTAGGGAAATGCTAATTAAAAAACCCTAATAAGCAATAAGATACCACTTGGTGCCCACTAGGATGGCCATAATCAAAAAGAAAAAAGCAAGTATTGTTGAAGATGTGGTAAAATTGGAACACATACATCTCTAGTGGTAAGGTAAAATGATAGTTACTATAGAAAACAGTTTGGTAGTTTCTCAAAATTTAAATATACATTTACCCACTAGGAGATTCCACTCCTAGGCATCTACCCAAGAGAAATGAAAACCTAAGTTCACACACACACTCTTAAAAATGTGTATGCTGGTTGTTTTTTTAAGACTATGACATTTTTTCACTTGCAGAGCACTGCATTCAAAATAGTCAAGAACAATTTAGCCCTTAACAATGAAAGCCGAAGAATACAATATGATTCCGAAAATAAAGGAATCATTTGAGAGGAAGTGAGTATAACTTACCTATTTTTAAAAAGTTGAGTCATCTTTTTGTTATGCTTCATGCTATAAGCTTCTGCATTGTACTCATAGATCCACCAGTTCCTGTCTTCAATAATTGCTTTGTAACGATATTGTTGAGATCAGGCTCAAACTCAAGCCTATGACCTGAGAACTCTAATGGCACATATTTAAAGTCTTTGTATCACCATTTCCCTCTTTTGGGCCATTCTCCAGAAGCTCTTCGTATAGAGCAAGTAACTCACTTGAGGAGTGTGACCGGCAGCCAAACTGCATGTTTCCTCAGATAGCCACATATGTACTCTGCTCAGAATGCAGCAAGTACTAGTATATCTTCTCTGATTTTCCTGAACTGGGCTGTGTTTGCCACTTCTCTCCTCATCCTGTAAAACTGTTGCTGACAGCCAGCAGCTAAGTCAATTTCAGGGAAGAAGAAGCATTTTGATACAGAAAACAATTCCAGGCACATTTGAGGATTATTCTTAGCAAGATCATGAAGAATAGGCGGAAGGAATAATGGCAAGTGATGGGGCTGTGACAGAGTGGAAATTACTAGTTAACTGCTGGTTATGATAGAGCATAACCAACCCTTGTGAATGAGGCCAAAGAGACTTGACTGCCTGGAAATAGTTGTCATGACCCTCTCTTGGCCATTTCATTTATCCTGTTAACAAATATAGTTACCTTATCTAACATTGAGACTTCCTACTTCTGCAATGCATCTTCTATGAGGGCTGCGAGGTAAAGCTGCACATGTGCTCTGTAAGTATCAGCAACTGCAAGCAAATGTGCTCCCTGTCTATAGCTAAGATTAATGACTGATAAAACTTCAATATGAAATTCCCAAGCCTTTCACATTGGTACTCAGTCTCTGAGAAGGAAACTGCAAGGATTACTTGCAAATATTTTTCTAATATCCTCAGAAACTCTGTGTTATTGAGGATAACTGGGATGTTAGGTCGGATGAAGAGTTCTAAGCAGTGGATACAGCTGATCATACAAGTGAGGCAGCAACAGAGAGATCATTTCTCCAAGTCTTGGGAACATGGAATCTAATAAAGGAAATTATAAGATCTGGTCCATTCTGCAAGCAGTCAATTCAGTCAGATTTCACTTGCAAGTGGGCCCGGGCCGACTGCTTCAAGTGAGTAAATTTCTACTTCGATCTTAGCAGGGAATGTGTGCTGGCTATCTTCTGGTGTAAGTGATATACTTCCTTGTTGGTGATAGTTTTTCGGAACTACCAGTTTAGCGCGAAGATCAGAACATGTTTGCTCACTCCACTTGCAAAAGCGGGTTACTTCTTGGGCTGAGGAAGGCTCTATGTCTATGGTTAAAGAGGAGGGAAGGAAGGACATGCAGAACAATGTTGTTGTGCTTGCTTGTGCTATCTTTATGTACTGGCATGAATTCCTGAATTGAACATTGGGGACTAAAGAAAAGTGTCCTGGCACTAATGATTTGGCCGGGCCTACCAGAGAATAGGCCTTAGGTAACATGATGTCACTATGCTGATTTTCTATCTAGCCAATGACAGTTTAAAATTTGGTAATGACTGAAAATTGCAAATTCTGGTATAAACACTCATGACATATTTATACTTTATTCCCTAAATTTTGTCACAATGCTTAGTAGTTTGTATTCAAAAATATGTTCACAAACAATATGAGATTTTCAGATGTACTTTAAAAACTATCTATCTATATTTAAAACCTAGAATTCTATTAGACTAAAAAATACACTTATGCATAATTGAAGATTGGACTAATTAATAAAGACAGAGAAGTATTTACATCTTGGAGGACAAGCTAAAAGGTTAAAGGACAGTAAGTTTACTTTGTTAAACTTCAACAGAAATTCTAGGAATTTCTGAAACAAATTCTCTGGACAATGACAGCAGAATTCTGTCTATTCAGTAATCTCTAAGCCTATCGCATTCCTACTTTGGGTGATTGTGGGTTTTTTTTGGGTGGGGAGAGCCTTGTCTTCAGGATCTCGGTAATGGAGTAAATGTAGCCCTAGAATCTAAGTCTGCTCTCCCTGCTGAGTATGAGATCAAAAACAAGTATATTTTCAATATCTCAAAACTGAAGTCAATGAAATAACTCCATACAAGTGTAAGATACTCTTAGTGTATACGCAATTTAACCAAAAGAATCTATTTCTCAAGGTTTTCTCCTACATGAGGTCCCTCTAGTAAGTTATATTAGAACCTGAAGATGAATCTAGAACCACTATGAAGGTTCTAGATTCATCTTCAGGTTCTAATATAACTTACTAGAGGCCCGGTGCACAGATTTTGTGCACCAGTGGGGTCCCTCATCCTGACCTGCAGTGATCGGGCTGAAACTGGCTCTCCGACATTGCCTGAGGGGTCCCGGATTGTGAGAGGGTACAGGCCAGGCCGAGGGACCCCACCGGTGCACGATCGGGGCCAGGCAGAGACTGTGGAGGGTTCCAGGGTGTGTCTGGCCTGTCTTGCACAGTCCTGATCGGCCAGAACCCAACAGCAAGCTAACCTACCAGTCGGAGCGTCTGCCCCCTGGTGGTCAGTGCCCATCATAGGGACTGGTCGAACAGTCGAACAGTCGGACACTTAGCATATTAGGCTTTTATTATATAGGATTGTCTTCTACTTCCAGTGTTGCTTCTCACCCTGCATACCCCTCTCACCACTGCAGCATCCTATAATACAATATTCATAAAAACATTTAATTCTACTAATCTCCAAAATGTCTATTTTGTCTAAAGCAAGTGAGAGAAAGACACTGAAAAACATACATGCTGTTTTATGACAGAAGAGCTGAGCAAAGGATAAGACATGCATGATAGGTAGGGAAGTGATAGTGATAAGCAAGGGAAGATTATGGGGCAGGCTGTACAAAGGGATGGTATATGGAGCAAGACCTTAGATTTTAAAAATTATATTGCTAATGCCATTTGCATTAACAATAGAGTCTGAAAAAATACCATTTAACAAACATAGTGTCTGCTTTGTGCCAGGCACTGTTCTAAGTGCTCTAAAAATATTAGCCCATTTAATCCTCCTAATAATGCTAATGAGATAGACATACTATTTCATATTATAGAGGAAGTCACAGAAGCAAAGAGAATAAATTACTTGCCCATGGTCACATTATCAGTCAGTATCCAGTCAGGAAAAGAAAAACCACTTTGGTTATTTCAGAGGGAATATTACTTCTATTATTGAGGGAATCCTTACAGAAGGGCTGGAGGAACAAGAAGGGGTGGGGGAGGTATTGTTATCCAGAGGTAACTACCAGAAGAGCTACTATTCTAGCACTGGGGGAACAAAAGAGAAAGTAGTGTTATCCAAAATGCTGTCCTTCTGAGCTTTTGGAACATAACTGCTGCAGGATTAGAACTATCTCTGCGGCTGCTTTGCAGGAAGCCAGCTGACTTCAGCAGGCCCCCCACTCCG
Source organism: Eptesicus fuscus (assembly GCF_027574615.1). Lineage (NCBI taxonomy): Eukaryota > Metazoa > Chordata > Mammalia > Chiroptera > Vespertilionidae > Eptesicus > Eptesicus fuscus. Next base: position 36,384,777 of record NC_072478.1, on the reverse strand, counting down.
AGAGCCAGAGTAGAGAAGCACAGTGCTGCTGAGGCTTCTGGAGCCTGAAGAAGAAAAACGCCTTCTATCCTCCTCTTGCCTTTTAATCTCCCATTAGCAGAACTGAACGTGACACCAACTGGCAAGTGAATCTGGGAAATGTCTCTTTTAGGATTCCAGTACCCTTGCAACACAGAGGAGAGAGCAGAAGGAGAAAAGAGCTGAGAGACAACAAATAACAAGCACAGTTTAACAACTGGCACGTGGCAGAGTTAATTCTCAAGCATCTGGCTCCTGAGTCCATGTTCTTAACTACTACAGATGATGCTGTGACACTATGATATACTGTAACAAGAGTATTTCATACATTTAAAAGTTAATGTCTTATCATAAATGTGGGTTAGCAGCAAAAAAGTTGTAGGAATTGTATTAATTGAATAGTCCACAAATAATCAGCAAGTTCCTACTTTGTGCCAGGCACTGTTCTACTAGAAATACAATAATGGGGAAATTTTTTTAAAAAGAGAGGAGAGGTCTCTTTTCTCCCTTTTTCAGGTTGAACAAAATTGCCTGGGAAGAATTCAGATTGGCTTGGCTTGAATCATGTGCCCACCCATTGAACTGACACATAGCTGAGGGGTGGGTATGTGGAAATAACCTAGTGGAAATGCCCACTATAACCCTGAGACAAGGATTTGAGTGCAGGTAGTTTATCTGGAGGATTCAGGAAACACCTGTAGGAGGTGGGGACGTGAGACAAAGAAGGGAAGGCAGTAAATAAAGGGTGCTTTACTAAGCCAGCTGCCACTAGTAACGACGAGTGTAATCCCACTGGAAAATTCAGGGAAATAGTATGAAATACATGCCTCAAAGTTATCCCATGTGAGGGGCAAAATGGTTTCTGTATAATATTGCATAAGGAATGCTGAGATGGGAGGTTGATAATTCTCAAGCACTTCCAAATTGCCCTAATTACACTGGGTAGGACTTTCTTCCACCTTTGGAATGCAAAGGGACACAGATTCCTGCAGCTGAACTCTGCCCTAGAACATTAAAGTGGTAAAAAGCCAGAGAGGTATAGGAAGGGATTTAGAGGAACTACTATTTACCAGATAAAAATTTATTCTCTAAAGAGTTATGATTTCCAAATATTTCGTGCCTGTGAAAGAGTTTTATAAAGTAGAAAGTATAATACAGAGTTATGTAGAAGTTTCTTAAAGGCAGGGAGTATCATGTTTTATATCTCTCATAGGACCTAGTACAATGATATACTAATGTCATTGGCACAAATATTTACTGAGTGAATTTGTCAATTTAATTAACACCTAAACATGTTTTCTAAGTTTAAAAAGGTAGAATTATTTTTAAACGTTCATTAAAATCCATAACTCATTTCTGCTAACTTCTGAAAGATTTTTTTTTTATCTGTTTCAGGAATTTTAAGTAGCATGGTCTTGTTCTATTCCTTCTATCCTATTTCTTAAATCTAGACCATTGCAGTATTCCACTGTGTAAATGTAACAGAGAAGGAACTCTTACCCTTTGCAATAGCAGGGATGGATCTGGAGATTATGATGCTAAGCAAAATACCAGTAAACCAGTCAGAGAAAGACAAATACCATATGATCTCACTTACATGTGGAATCTAATTAACAAAATAAACTGATGAAAAAAATAGGACCAGAGGCATATCTCAGAGGGGAGGACGGGAAGGGTGACTAGAAGAGAATAGCCAAAGAACATAGTATATGCATAGCCCATGGACACAGAAAACAATGGGGTGAAGGTGGGTGGCTGGCTGGGGGGAGGGGAGCAATGGGAGGAGGAAATGGACATCTGTAATAGCATCAACAATAAAAAAATATAGACCATTGGACCATTGTAGACAATTGTTAATTGCTTGTCCAATAATCATTCTCTCCTTCCTTCTTACTGTAAAAAATACCTTGATTAGAAGTTATTGATAGATTATTGCTGGTTCAAACCAATCCTGAGTAGCATGAGGGAAAAGCAAGAAAATCATAGATGCCATCCTTGACATTATTGAACTACAGAAGCAATATAAGGAACCATCTTGCCTCAGCCTTCTTATTGTCAGAAAAATAAACTAATAATACTGTTAAATAGGTATTCTGTTCTATGCAGTCAGTGATTCATAACTTTTTTAAAATATATTTTATTGATTTTTTACAGAGAGGAAGGGAAAGAGATAGAGAGCTAGAAACATCGATCAGCTGCCTCCTGCACACCCCTCACCTGGGATGTGCCCACAACCAAGGTACATGCTCTTGACTGGAATCAAACCCGGGACCCTTCAGTCCGCAGGCCGACGCTCTATCCACTGAGCCAAACCGGTCATAACTTTTTAAATAGCATTTTCCTCCTTTTGGGTAGCAATGCCAAGACAAAGTCATTTTATTTTTGGAGTAAATTATTTAAGACTAGAGGCCCGGTGCATGAAATTCGTGCACGGCGGGGAAGGGGGGTAGCAGGGGGGTGTTGTCCCTCAGCCCAGCCTGCAGTCTCTCCAATCTGGGACCCCTCAAGGGACCTTCATTTTTTCCTTCAAGAGTATGGTGGAAAAACCCTAGATTACCTTCTTGGATTCTTATAACCCAAATTACCAAGAACACTGCAATTGGTGGCCTACAGGGAGCTTAGCCAATGAGTTGTCAGAAAAGGTATTTACTCTCAAACTGGTTTGGCTCAGTGGATAGACCGTGGGCCTGCAGACTGAAGGGTCCCAGGTTTGATTCCTGTTAAGGGCATGTACCTTGGTTGGAGGCATATCCCCAGTGGGGAGTGTGCAGGAGGCAGCTAATGGATGTTTCTCTCTCATTGATATTTCTGACTGTCTATCCCTCTCCCCTCTTCTCTGTAAAAAAAAAAATCAATAAAATTTTTTTTTAAAAAGGTGTATCCTCTGCAGCTCATGCAGCCCCTGGGTTGTGTCCACTGGGCTAGGGGCGTGTCCCTGCCACCCGGTGGTGGCTGCCGGGGTCTCCGCACACCCCAGAGGCCAGCAGCCATCCCCCTGTGGAGGGCACTGGGCTGGGGGCATGGACACAATCTGCCACTTGGTGCTGGAGCTTGGAAAGCCTCTGAGGCGGAGTAGGAACATCCCTGTCCCCAAACGCCCCAAGGCCAGCAGCCAGCCCCACCATGGGCCCCAGGCTCGAGGCTTGCAGGGACCCTGGGCAGCAAGCAGCGGTGGCCGCCAGGGTCTCGGCAAACCCAGGAGGCCAGCAGCAGCCCCTGGTCCTGGGCACCTGGCTGGGGGCGTGGCCCCAAACCGCCGCTTTGTGCAGGAGCCTTTGTAAGTGGCTTGGGGAGGCCAGCAGCCAACCTTGACCATGGGCCTCAGGCTCGGGGCTTGCAGGGACCCTGGGCAGCACACAGCAGTGGCCGCCAGGGTCTCGGCACACCCTGGAGGCCAGCGGCAGCCCCCGGTCCTGGACGCCTGGCTGGGGGCATGGCCCCAAACCGCTTGCAAAGGCTCCTGCACAAAGCAGCGGTTTGGGGCCACGCCCCCAGCCAGGCGCTCAGGCTGGGGGCTTGCAGGGATCCCTGGCAGCACCCAGCAGTGGCCGCCAGGGTCTCGGCACACCCCGGAGGCCAGCGGCAGCCCCCAGTCCTGGGCGCCTGGCTGGGGGCGTGGCCCCAAACCGCCACTTTGTGCAGGAGCCTTTGCAAGCCGCTGGGGCGGGGCGGAACATCCCCGCGTCGCTATACCCGGGGATGTTCCGCCCGACAGGTTACTTGGCGCCTACACCCATAGGCTCTGAGTGGCCAGGGGGCGTTCTGGGACCCCTGCCGCTCAGGACCTAAGCACGGGCCTACAGGCTAGGAGCGGCCTGGGTCCGGAGGATGTTTCCTGGACCCAGGCCGCTCAGCACCTGCATATGCAAATTAACTACCATCTTGTTCGCTCTGATTGGCTGTGGGCATAGCAGAGGTGCGGTCAATTTGCATGTTTCTCTATTATAAGGTAGGATAGTAACTCACCAGAAAAAAAAAACAAACAGTAAGCGTTGCCTAGCTGGTGTGGCTCAGTGGATTGAGCGTTGTCCCATGGACCAAGAGGTCCCGGGTTCCATTCTGGATCAGGGCACATGCCCAGGTTGTGGGCTCAATCCCAGTAGGGGGCACGCAGGAGGCAGCCAATAGATGTGTCTCTTGTCATCGATGTTTCTCTCTCTCTCCCTCTTTTCCTCTCTATCTAAAAATCAATAAAAACATATATTTTTTTAAAAAGTGTTTGGCCACACTAGTTTTAATTCTGAATTTCCCTCTGGCGAAGGAAAGATCACAGTGTTCCTCACAGCTCTCTACCTGTGCTTTCCCCTTCAATATTCACTTTGATATTTTAAAACATCTAAAGAAGCTTAGTAGGGCTCTATCACTGAAAAAGTAGTAGTGAGATGATGACCTTTCAGATACAAGTTATTTGAATCTCTCTACTATCCTTTGGCCTCCCTTCTGAGAGATGACCACAACCCTGAAGTTGGAGTGTATCCATCCTGTCCATATGTTCTCATATTTACCATTTAAGAAAATCTATATATTGCCCTAACCGGTTTGGCTCAGTGGATAGAGCATCAGCCTGCAGACTGAAGTTCCCAGGTTCGATTCCGGTCAAGGGCATGTACCCTGGTTGCTGGCACATCCCCAGAGGGGGATGTGCAGGAGGCAGCTGATCCATGTTTCTATATTTCTCTGTCATTGATGTTTCTAACTCTCTATCCCTCTTCCCTTCCTCTCTGTAAAAAATCAATAAAATAATATTAAAAAAAAAGAAAAGAAAATCTATATATAAAATCCTAATATGCAAATAGACTGAATGGCGGAACAACCAAACAACTGATTGCTATAACGTGCGCTAACCACCAGGCGGTGCATGCGGAACATGGCGGGCGTCGGCAGCAGGCAACAGAGCATGGAACATGGTGGGCATCAGCCACGGCAGGATGGTGGAACAGATGAATGGGGGCGCCAGACCAAGGCGGGGCACTGGTCACTGTCATCACGTTGAGCCTCTGGTAGTTACTGAAATTCTTTGCTCCCATGGGCTGTAGTCCCACCCGGCGCTCACACCTGCTGCCGGTACGCTGCCGGTGCTGGCCCCACTCGCACCTGCAGCCAGCGCCAGAGCCGCTGCTTGTACCTGCTGCCGGTGCCAGTGCTGATTGCTTGGTGCTATCAGCGGGTGCAAGCGGCGGCTGCCAGCCCCAATCGCCCCTGAGGGCTTCTCCATCTTCCCCTGCTCCTGAGGGGCGATCGGGGTAGCAGCCCCCGCTCACACCTGCTGCTGGCACCAGCCCCAGTGGCTCCATGCCAGAGCAGCTGCAGTGGCGGGAGCGGGGGCTGCCAGCAGACAGGGGACAGGGCCAGGTGGGGCTGCGGAGGATGGGCTGAGACCCGCCCCTGTGCCCACCACAGCCTCACGGTTCCTTTCAAGGTGCACAAATTCGTGCACTGGGCCCCTAGTATATCCATAAACAAGGTAGTATTATTCTGTGTTTTAACACTTTAAGCCAGCCTTATCTAATGCAAATATGTCAGCCATGTGTGTAGCTTTATGTGTTCTAGTAGCCCCATTAAAAACAGGTAAAATTTACTTTGATATTTTATTTAAACCAATGTATCAAAAATACGACCATTTCAACATGTAATCAACATAAAAATTGTTAATAAGCTATTCAATATTCCTTGTTTTAAATTTCTGTTACTGTCTTTGAAATCCCACTAGTAGTTGATACTTACAGCATATTTTAATTCCAATGCTGAATTTAGATTTCATAAAGTTGAAAAAATAGACTCATACATTCTGGTTGTTCCACACATACTTAAAAGTTTTCAGTAACTGAAATCAGTTTTTAAAATTTAAAATAAACATTAAATTAACAGTTCAATTTTTCAGTTGCAATAACCATATTTCAAGTGTTCAATAGCCACAATATGCCTAGTGGACACCCAGTGCAGATTGAAAAGATAACACAAGGCACTTACCATTTCGCATCTTTCTTTTGACTGTTCAATTTATGTAATATTTTAATTCTTTTGTTTTCCTTTGCCATATCGTAGAACGGAAGCACACAGAATGGATGGCTTTGAATTTCAGGACAGAAGACATTTACATTTTAAAAAAATCACTAAATTTACTCAGGAAGTCTAAGTGAATTTTCAAAAACAGCACCACCAAAACCCTGTTGGTTTGTATTTTCTTTAAACAATGGGATTTTTAAACAAGGTATACTTACTGATTAGGACATGCAGTAACTAGCAAAGGTGCAGCTTTTGTATGTGCCACTCCCATCCTTCTCCCCGGCTCTCCACAAGCACGCGCCCACATGCACGCACGCACAACCATGTACACACACACACACACACCGCCAACACGCGCGTGCGACAACCCAGGAAACGCGGTTTCTTTCTCCCCTGCAGAAACTTTCTGAGGAGCCCTCAAACTAACTCGGTATTGGTAGGGTTCCACGTTCCCTTTTTAAAAACATTAGACTCCGCCCTCTCCAGGTCCATTCCAGGAGAAATGAAAAAGATTGGGGGTGGCGGCGAAAATAAGGCCTGTTATAGTCAACTAGTCAGTAGCTCCACCTCAGGAAGCCGCAGACTTTGTGAGCCCAAGAATAAAACGCGTTCCTTGCATGGACATGCAAAAAATTTCGAAACGGCCTTCTGCCCAGGCATTTGTGAGGAGCCTGCCCCTAAGCAGGCGTTCTTAAGTCGCGTCAATGAATGGGACGGCTATTCAGCCCCGGTGTTTGCTGCGGAACCTCCCGGACCCGCAAAGCGCCAGCTCGCCCGAGTTGTCTTTGGTTCGGGTTTCCCACAAAAGCGTGGTCACACCGAAAACTCTTTTTATCACAAATACGATAACGACCCCGAAACTTTTTCCAGCACCCTCACTCTCCTCCTCCCCTGCCCGCCTCCTTTTGCACTTCGCTTCCGGAGTTGAGTGACCTCGTCGTCTAGAATGCCAACTCTGCAAAATTCCAGGAGCTAAACACCAACCAACCAACCAACCAACCTCCCCCAAGGGCTTAGAAACTGGAAAACGTAGCACACCCCCACAACACGCCCCTTGTTTTCCCCGAGGTTTAAAAAAATAATAAAACGTCCGGCCCATTGCGGCGCAATGCATGCTAGGATAAGTAGTTCCTCCCACCCGCGTGGCGCGGGATCAGGACAGAGATTAGGTTGACTGCCCAGAAGAGTACTACAGTTCCCGTCGTGCCTTGAGGTAGAATGGAAGGGGCGGGGCGGTAGAGGGCTTATTGCGCTTGCGCTGGACCAAGGGCCGGAGGGAGGCGGAGACGCAGCGGTCCAACTGCTGTAGAGTCTCCATGTGACAGGGAGCTGGGTTTCAGCTCCTGGCGCCGCCCGACTCTGGTTCCCGACCCTAAGCACTGTCCACTGTCCGGAGCCCGCAGACCCCAGCAGGCGGGAGGCGCCCGGTGTTCGGCTGTGCTGCCAAAGGACTCGGGGTGCAGAGTGAATTGCCGCCGCCAGGCCAGGTGCGAGCGACCCCGCCGAGACCCCGGAGTATCCGGAGCCAGGCGGAGCGGCGAGGCGGAGCGGGGATTTCTGTGGGCGCCGGCGCCCCGGAGCGCGGAGGCATGAACGGCTTCACGCCGGAGGAGATGAGCCGCAGCGGGGACGCGGCGGCTGCAGTGGCCGCGGTGGTCGCTGCGGCCGCCGCCGCCGCCGCCGCTTCGGCCGGGAACGGGGCCGGAGCGGGTGCAGGAACTGAGGTGCCGGGCGCCGGGGCAGTCTCGGCGGCTGGGCCCCCAGGAGCGGCCGGGCCGGGCCCCGGACAACTGTGCTGTCTGCGGGAGGACGGAGAGCGGTGCGGCCGGGCGGCAGGCAACGCCAGCTTCAGCAAGAGGATCCAGAAGAGCATCTCCCAGAAGAAGGTGAAGATAGAGCTGGACAAGAGCGTAAGTGACGGCGGGACGGCCCGGCCCTGCCCGCCCCCTTGGGGACCCGGGGGCGGTTCACTCTGGGGCTGTTAGGCCGGGCATTCAGAGCTCCCCCGGACCTGTCAGCAGCGCACACCCGTTGTGGGGGGGTCTCTGGTAGGAAGCAAGCCACAAAGTCGCAGCAACTCCGGCCGCCACTCCCGAAAGACACACACGCGCACGCTGCGCTTCCTCGCCCCCGCAGCCTCCCACAACCCGCCCCCCGCGTCCTTCCCGCTCCCTGTCTTCTCCCTCCCCCCTTCGCTGAGAACTGGAAACGAAACAAAGGGAACCAGCGCTCGGAGGGAGGGCCTGGAGTAGTTTTCTTGTAGCCCCGCTGCTCCTTTTTGGAATGGAGGCGCCTTTGTTGTGCTGCCCCGAGCTGGCGTTTGGCCCCAGGGAGTAGGTTCCCGGGTCTCGGGAAAGGGGAATCCTGCAGGGACCTGACGCTGCAGTCGAGGAAGATCCCGCTTCCTGTCCCCCTGAGCGCACAGAGAGAGGGTAGCCGAGCGCCCCCCTGCTCTGCGGGGAGCCGGGGCTGTGAACGGTGGCGGCGGTGTCCGCCTCTGGGGCAGCTGCTGCCGGCGTGGGGAGCACGTAGTCTCCGTGGCTGTGCCCTGCCCTCAGGATTTCCTTTAACGTCCCTTCTGCACGTCTGTTATTTCGACCATCTGTGTCGATGAGACTTTTAGAAACAACCATTGCCGCTTTCCGGAGCTCTGGCAGGCAGTAAATTAAGAACAAGAGGTCAGAATCTAGCACGCTTCCTGCTCATTTTTAACTTGCACTTAGCAAAAAAGTTCATGTAAAAAGCCTGTTAGCTCAGTCCTTTATTGTTTGTGTTTTTTTTTAAAGAAGTAGCTGTTACTGTATGAAGCCCGAGATTTCACATGTTAGTATACAGCTCTCAAAACTATATGTAATTAACATTTTGGAAGGTTTGTGATACCTTCTGCTTGTTTAAACGGTTCTTCAGTCATGTTCATGAGAAACTTTTTAGGTACACTCGAATAATTTCCCATTGCTTTGGTTGGGGAAACGTATTACAGGTAAATGCATTTAATACTCAGGAAACTTTATCATTTCAAATCTAAATATAGTTATTGTGAAAATCAATAGCTCATTTGTAAAAAGGAATAGTTTTATATTTGAAGTATTAAATTAGGAAGAAAGGTTAGGAAACATATTATGCTACTAACATATGCTCTTTAAATAGAGAAAGTACTATCAAATAGCAAAATCGTGGGCAACATCATTATTCCCCTTGTTAGCAAAACATCATGATTTAACTCATCTAGTTGAAACTCACTGACAAAGTCTAGGGGGTTGGAATTTCTCCTTCTTTCTTCCTTCCTGACGGTCACCCCTCCCCACCCCACTTCCCAAGCCTCTTAACAGTATGGCCAGACATGCATGTTTTAACTGTGTGCAGGACTTTAGAAAAAAAAATTCCCTTAACAATGCCGTTTTGACTGTTGTTTTTTAAATGATTCACTGTGGTCTATGTATTTTACTAATACATAGATGTATTTTACTGTAATTCTAAATAGTATGTGAAACTTTTCTGTTTCAGGTAAGGCATCTTTACATTTGTGATTATCATAAAAATTTAATTCAGAGTGTTCGAAACAGAAGAAAGAGAAAAGGGAGTGATGATGATGGAGGAGATTCACCAGTTCAAGATATTGATACTCCTGAGGTAAAGGAAAGTTTTTACATGTTAAATGTAAATCCTAAGTAGTCCATTCTGAAACTTTTATAAAAAAGATATGAACACATTTGAAAAGTACTTAAAACATTTGAAAAATCTGGAAATGAAAGCAAAATTAAATATAGCCAGTTAACACACAGTTACACAATTTGACTTGTTATATTTTTAATTGTCAATTCTTATAGTTCTGTGGTCTTACTTTTTCCCCCTAAACAGTTTTTAGTATTTATCCTCAAAAGATTAAAATGTTTATTGCATTTATCGTTTTGATTCTATAAAATAATAGAGTGAAAATTTTATTGTGCAGTAATTGAAATGTTATGCATATCAAAGATAAGTTTTTAACAAATTGCTTGAACTAATTCATATATGTTAATTTTTTCTAGGTTGATTTATACCAATTACAAGTAAATACACTTAGGAGATACAAAAGACACTTCAAACTACCAACCAGACCAGGACTTAATAAAGCACAACTTGTTGAGGTATTTATGAGTTTTAAACTATTTAAAACTTTAAAGGACTCTGTTCATACAAAAAAGGAGTCATTACATGCTAATGCAATTGTTAACGGGTATATAAAACAATATATTTTAGTTAGAAAGATTCAAGTTAATTTTTAAGAAGTCTATTGTGGAAGAATCTAGTTACCTAGAAATTTTGTCTGACTCTTAGCAAATTTCTTTACGTAATGACTACTCAATGGATTGTATATAGTTTTCTAAGCATCTTATTTTTTTAAATATATTTTATTGATTTTTTACAGAGAGGAAGAGAGAGGGATAGAGAGTTAGAAACATCGATGAGAGAGAAACATCCATTAGCTGCCTCCTGCACACCCCCACTGGGGATGTGCCTGCAACCAAGGTACATGCCCTTGACTGGAATCGAACCTGGGACCCTTCAGTCCGAAGGCCGATGCTCTATCCACTGAGTCAAAACAGTCAGGGCTAAGCATCTTCTAATTATAGGTTTCTGAAATATTTAATTTTTTATTCTAAAAATTTATTTTAAAATTTCATTTACTCAACAAATATTTATTGAACATCTAATTGAGGAATAATAAAATAAATTAATAAACTTTGATGTCTTTATCAGAATTTTTTAAAGTTTCTAATGAAATAGGTCTACATATAAGCTCCTAAACAGTATTTCCATAACTTTCTGATTTAAATGTTTCAGAATTTGCCCTTGTTAATGTTAGTTTGTTTTATTTTAGACATCCATGTTTTCTTTTCTTTTTTTAAATATATTTTTATTGATATATTTTTATTTCAGAGAGGAAGGGAGAGGGAGAGAGAGCGAGAAGCATCAATGATGAGAGAGAATCACGCCTCCTACTGGGGATCAAGCCCACAACCTGGACATATGCCCTGACTGGGAATCGAACCATGACCTCCTGGTTCATAAGTCAGTTCTCAACCAGCCAGCCGAGCTTTTCTTTTTAAAAAAAATATCTTTTTATTGTTTTGTTTTTTTTTTTTTTTAGAGAGAGGAAGAGGGAAAGGGGGGAGGAGAGAGAGAGAGAAAGAAAGAAAGAAACAGATTGGTTGCCTTCTTTACACACCCAGACCAGGAATTGAACCTGTAACCTATCCGGTATTGAACAAGTGGCCTTTCAGTGAATGGGGCTAGGCATCCAGGTTTTCTTCACATCTAGAAGATGCAAAGACTGTGTCCAAGCTTTTACTTAAATAGTTTGTTTTGATGTAGGAGTTCTAGTCCTTTAGTGAATTTTGAAAAGTTGAGTGTATGTGTGTGTTTATGTGTGTGTGTTCTCAGGAAAAATAGAACCAAGAAGTCTGTACTTCTATTGGTAGTCTAAGTATTATATTAAGATGTTTATTGATTTACATATTTATACTTTAATTAATTTAAAATAAAAATGTTAATCTAGGCAGAATAAAAATGTAAATATATAAATCATTTTTCTCATATTCTTTATATTTAATTTAATAATCCAACATTTTCTAAAATGTGCATATTGAATAAGATAAAGGATGAATAGCAGGTACAGCTGTTTGGCAGAATGAAATGCTTTTTAACATTAAGATCCAATATATTAATTTCTTAACCAGAATTTTTTCTTTCTTCTTGGCTAGGCAACAAAAATCAAGTTGTCTTTAAATCTGATTTAAAATATCTAGTCTGTTTGGATTATATAGCACATTAGTATAACATAAATATAGTTATTATCTTCCATGATGAAACGATACCAAAATATACATATACTAATCGAGTGGAAGTACTTTGTTTTAGGACAAATCAGAACCAAAGAAATAATTTTTTTAAATGTGTAAACCAAACCTGAAGTTTTTGATAATCTAATCTAAATAATTACTTTTTTTCCTAGAGCTTTTTTTTTTTTTTAATGAGAAATAGTCATAATCTAAATAGCCATGAATGTAGCCCTTGCCAGGTAGCCCAGATCATTGTCCTGGTACACAAAGGTTGTGGGTTTGATCCCCAGTCAGGGCACATAAAAGAATCAACCAATGAATGTATAAAGGAGTGGAACAACAAATCTCTTTCTTTCTCCCTTTCTCTTTTTCTCTTCCTCTCTCTAAACTCAATAAATAAAAAAGTAAACAAATAGCCTATTAGTGTTATAGTTTATTTAGTCAGAAATATAGATATTTATAAGTGATTCCAGAATTGAATAATGATCCTCCTTAAGTCTCTTACTTATCATTTGGATAACCTTTCTTTAAGTAGTTTTATCTTCCAGAATCTAGATATGCTCTTGAGCATCCCAGTTTAGTTCTATTGGTAGTTGCAGTGTACATGTTAGATTTGTGAAAAAGCAAGAAATTAGGAAAACATTCTTCAGTGAACATCCCTCTTTTTCCTATCATTTTCCATTTGTAATTTTTATTCAGAAAAATTTTCAAGACCCCTTAACAGAGAATATTATTAATGAATGAATGAACATAATTCATAGCAAACATATTTGTATCATATTTCATGGTTTGTTTCTATAGTACCAAACTTTCAACTTTATATTTATTCTTTTTCTATGAATAGGGCCTAAACCATTACATGATACATGTGGACTCTTACATTCTGTTTTATTTCATTGATATTTAAAGTTTAAAAAGTAAAAATACTGCTTTCTAACCTAGATTCCAGTTATAAAATTTAAAATAAAAGTAAATATATATTCTAATTAATTTAATTGAGTTGCCTGAAGGGTCCTTTGAAATCACACTGTCTCTTGTTCATAACATCTTATTCTTATATGCTTTTTGTCCTGTTGGTATTTTGTTGAATACAATTTATTTTTAAATGGAAATAGTTCTTATTATCACATAGTACTTTTTCTTTTGATGAAAGTGTTTTTTACCTAGTTTATGAAATCTGTTAATACCTATAATTTAATTTCCTCAATTTTTTTTTTCTTCATAGATAGTTGGTTGCCACTTTAGGTCTATTCCAGTGAATGAAAAAGACACCTTAACATATTTCATCTATTCAGTGAAGAATGACAAGAACAAATCAGATGTCAAGGTTGATAGTGGTATTCACTAGGAGAGATGGAATTGAGACTAAGACTTGGATATGCAGATGTTAAGACTGTTTACTGTTTTTCACATGTAGAAATAAATGTTCCTGTGTATTTTTTCTACAGAGGATTTTCTCTGGTTTTATTTTCCTTGTTTCTGACTCTAATAATTAGTTGGAAACTCATGTAAAGAAGCTTTCCTAGATTAACAAGTATTTTAAATAAAAGTATTACTATTATAGTTGCTTCAGTGTATTTATTTTGTGAAACTTGATTTTTATTTTAAGATGACTTTCAGGGATCTGTATTAATTGAGACTTTAATATAAAAAGCATTTTGTTACCCCTTGTCCGTCCCCCCCCCCTTTTTTTTTAATTCTAAGAAATTAACAGATTAAGGGACAATCTGATTTGGAATTAAGAATACTCTAAATATCCTAAAAGTGCTTTTTAGTGCTAAGAAGTTTAAAAAAATAGAATTCCATTGGAATGCAACTTCTTTATTATTTCCTTTTTTTATTATTGTTGCTTGACATAGTATCAGGAAGAAAAAACAGTTTAATTTAATGCCTACCTCCTTCCAAAGCAAACTTAATATGCCAGCAAAGGCAAGCACAGTAGTGAAAGTTGAAATAAGAACGCAGAATTAGTTATAGCTGTTTCTTTAAATTTTGTCTTACAGGAAAGGTATTTATATGCCATGAATATAGAATGAACCTTTGCAATACCCATTAATTTTCAGTCATGTCCTGTACTGTTTACATTGCAAATTAGAAGTTTAACGAGATCTTTAAATTTTGGTCATACATAGCTGTGGTTTGATTTATATTTTATTTTATTTTATATTTCACTCTGTCAGTTTTCTATTGAATATTTTTAACCTCTTCTTCCTGAGATTGTATTGCTTACCCAAGGTCTTATAATTACAAATCAAATTTACATCTTGTACATTAAAACAAAACAGCTTCAGTGAAGAATTTTGAGATTGTGATGTAGATTTTAGGCTGGAAATGGATGAGACTAGTAATGTAGCTCAGGGATTCTCAAACTTGACATTTGGGTCTGATAATTCCTTACTGTGAGAGACTGACCTGTGTGTTATAGATTTAGCAGCATCACTGGAGTCCACACACTAGTGCCAGTAGCACTCTGAAGATGTCACAACCAAAAATATCTGTCAACATTGCCAAACATTCCTTGAGGGGCAAAGTCAGCATGGTTAAGAACTACTGATGTAGCTAAATTTAAAGTACTGGTTCATTAGAAGGTGAGTCTATATTTTTAGTGTTCTCAGTGTATTAACAGCTAGAAAATGATGAGCAACAAAGCAATTGGTCTTTTTGCTATGACTAAAGATTTACTTGTTTTTTCATTGATGAGCAGAGGCTGTGATAATTATTAGTATTATAGATTCCTCTCATACAGGGTATCCCCAAAAATGTATATACACTTTGAATGATTATTAATTCCAATGGGTTAAATCTGAAAAGAAAGAAACAGAATTTGAGCTATCAGCTTTAAGTGTGTGTACATTTTTTGGGGACACTATCTCACATTCCAGAAATCTCTGTGAGAACTTTTTTTCTTAGCTATATGAAAATGAACCACATAGCAACAAGATATGTTGGTTTATTTAGATAAAGTATTACTTCCAAATTTGTTTCAGTTAATATTTAATTTTAATAATACTTGTTATGCTTGAACAGTCAGCAATGCACAAAGAAAATTATCTTCAGAGGATGTTTGCCCATAGTATGAATACATGCTTTAAATACGCAGTGGAGGAGGAGGGGTGAATTCAGAGTTAACAGAGCTAAAAAATAAAAATAAAAAAAATCCTTTGTTATAAATTACACAGCATATAAAAATATTTCTCTGAATGCATAGATTAAAACTTTAGACTCACCTACAGGAACTGTGCAGACGTATTCTACAGCTATAGATAGAGGTCACTGGACCACAGAGGACTTTATACAGAAGAGACCAGTGTAGGGCCATCTTCCACCTAAGACGCCAAGCCCCTGGCTCCCTCTGTTCCTAAGCCCCGGAAATGCCTGGAGCTGCTCCTCCGTAAGCCACCCCCCAGCTGGGCGTCTGCTGCTTCTGAATCTCTAACGGATCTGGGTGGCTGGAAGTTTTAACCCCAGTGATGTAGACATGAGTTAATACTGAATTTCTTTCAGGATAGATCTTACCATTAAACTTTTTTTAAAGGAAAGGGGGGAAAGGTTAGTATGGCTAGATAAACTAGCTTCGGATTGGTTGAAACACAAGCTATGTTGGGAGGTTTAAATTCTAAGAATAAGGGATGTTTCTTATTTAAAGTATTTTTACCTTAACCTGCAAAGATTTAATTTAAAAATATCTATTTTATTGATTATTTTTAGGAAGGGAGAGAGAGAAACATTGATGAGAGAGCATAGCACCAATCAACTGCCTCCTGCACACCCCCTACCGGGGATCAAGCCAGCAACCTGGCATGTGCCTTGATTGGGAATCAAACTGGCAACCTTTTGGTGCATGGTACGATGCCCAACCAACTGAGCAACACCAGCCAAGGGAAGACTTAATTTTTTAATAAAAACTTGACTGTTGACTTACTTTTTCCTATAAAACACACTCCATTCTTGTGAAAAAAGTTTATTTACTGACATTAAAGTGTCTATGAATATAACCTTGGACTAGCAATGTTCTTTTCATATAGCTAATTATTTAAATAAAATGTAGTTGGATAAAGAGTCAATAAGAGTTCTGGGTGTTGATTACCCAAAAAATTAAGTTCTTGTTAGAATAATCCTATATAATAAAACCCTAATATGCAAATCAACCGAATGGCAGAACGACTGGTTGCTATGATGTGCAGTGACCACCAGGGGAGCTGCAGTGTGGTGGCAGGGCCAGTCAGCGGGGCAGTGCCAGGCCGCCAGCCAAGGCAGGTGCCAGTGGGGGCCCCCAATTGCCCTGCCCACTGGTCACCCCACAGATGGCCCTGATCGCCGGCCAGGCCTAAAGACCCTACCCTATATATTGGGAACAGTCTCTTAGATTTAAAAATTAAAACCTGGCAAGGCTACTCTAACACTGAAAAATCAGGATGATGCAGCAATGACATGCATGGACTCTGGCTTGCACATTTTGTGGTCAGCCCTGACACAACTGTGTGACAAAGCCAATTACTTAACTTATCTCTGCCTCAGTTTTTCCACCCATAAGATGGGGAAAATGGTACTACTGCCTCAGAAGGGTCATGTTATGTACTACTTTTTATAATCAGGGCAAAAAAATGTAGCTGCCCATACAACAGCAAGATGCCTTTCACCTGTATGAAAAGTATGGTCACTGGTGCATGCAATGTCCCAGATTGCGAGAGGAATGTCTGCCAGTTTAGGCCCGACATCCCCCGAGAGGTCCTGGATTGTGAGAGGATGCAGGCTGGGCTGAAAGACCCCCCCCCCCCATGCATGAATTTCATGCACCGGGCTTCTAGTTTAAAACATAAAAATTGAGAACTTAAGAACCTCATCAAAGCTGAGGAACTCAAGAAACTGCAACAAAAACATCTATTTTATCTAAAATTCTAAATTCTTTGCTGTTGGGTATAGAAATAGTGAATTCACTAGAAATCCTTTTATTTCTCTATATCAAAACAAAATTTCAATGCAAACTCATATCTCTATAAGTAAGGGTAGAGGTTACTTTTAATGTTAGAGCATTAGAAGAAAGACTGCCTTTGGGTCAAAAGAAAGAAAACAATGAGTAGCAGGGGTTCAAGAAATGAGTAAGTTATTTAGTAACTATCTTTTACGGAACAATTTAGGAAAAAGCTAAAAATTAGTACCTGAAATATATTTAAGAAAACAAGCTCTATTATTTTTACACTAGAGGCCCAGTGCACAAATTCATGCACGGGTGGGGTCCCTCGGCCTGGCTGGCGATTGGGGCCGATCAGGGCCTGCTGGCCCAGGGGAGGGACCACAGGAGGTTGGCCGGCCATGGGAGGTTGGTTCTGGGAGCTCACTGACCACCAGGAGGCAGCTCCTGCATTGAGTATCTGCCTCCTGATGGTCAGTGTGTCATCATAGTGACCAGTTGACTGGTTGTTCAGTCGACCGCTCGTAATGGTTGCTTAGCTTTTATATATACAGATAAGGCCTTTTTAATTGAGGCAAAATTTACATAATATACAATTAACCATTTTTGAAGTATACAATTCAGTGGTTTTCTGAGGATGTGTATATAGTGAATAGCCTTGAAATGCATTTGACTCTTAAACAACACAGGGCTTACGGGAACTGACCCTCCTCACTGTTGAAAATCCACATATAACTTTTGACTCTGTAAATCCTGAACTTAGCCTACTGTTGACCAGAAACCATACTGATAGCATAGTTGGTTAACACATTTTGTATGTTATATGTATTATATACTGTATTCTTATAATAAAGTAAGCTAGAGAAAAAATGTTATTAAGAAAATACACTTATAGTACTTATTGAAAAAAAAATTTTACAAGAGGACCTACCCAGTTCAAATCCATGTTGTTCAAGAGTCAACTGTATATGTCCTTTTGTGTATAGGTTTTCACATATGTGATGCTGGTATAAACAAACCTTCTGTGCTACCAGTCACTAAATATATAGCACATACAATTATGTACAGTACATATACTTGATAATGATAACCAAGGGTGGTTCAAAAGTAGCTTTACAATTGTGAATATGCAAAACTGAGTTTATTCTTGTATTATTATTTATTAATTATTGCAATATTTTCCATATAAACAAATGTAAACCTACTTTTGCCATAACCTTTATGTTACTGGTTTATGTATTTACTCTACTTTTTATTGTTATTTTGGAGTATACTGTTTGTATTTATAAAAACAAGTTTGCTGTGTAAAAACTTGCTGTAAAACAGTATGGTGTGTTACACTGGCAGCAACCTCACACATCTCATATTTATCGAGTCTCTTGATTGTGTCATTTTCTCTTGTGCTTGATTTAATCTTATGTTGTTTTGTACAGTAACATGCTGTAGAGACCTGTAGGCTAGGAGCAATAGGTTATACCATATACCCAGGTATGTAGTAGGTGATACCATCTATGTTTGTGTAAATATACTCGAAGTTCACACAACAGAATCTCCTAATGACACATTTCTCAGAACGTATCCTCATTGTTAAGCAGTGCACAACCATTTGTGTCTTTTTCTTAGTAGTCTAGCTAAGGGTTTGTCAATTTTTTTGATTTTTTAAATTTGGTTTCACTGATTTTCTCTATTGTGTTTTTATTCTCTATTTCACTTATATTGGTTGTAATTGTTATTATTTCCTTCCTTCTAATGGCTTTGGATTAAAATCTTCCCTAGGTCCTTAAGGTGTAAAGTTAGGTTGCTGATTTGAGATCTTCTATTTTAATGTAGGTGTTTACAGCTATGAATTTCCTTCTGAATACTTTCACTGCATCCAATAAGTTTTGGTACATTTTGTTTTCAGTCATCTCAAAGCATTTTCTGATTTCTCTTGTGATTTTTTCTTTGACTCATTAGTTGTTAAGGATGCACTATTTAATTTTATATATTTGCAGGTATTCCAGTGTTTATCCTGTTATTGAGTTCTAGCTTCATTTCACCATGGTTAGAGAAAATGGTTTGTATGATTTCAATTTTTCTAAATTTAGAGAGAATTTTTTTTATTACTAATCCTAAAGAATGCTCTATGTACACTTGAGAAGAATGTGTACTTTGCTTTGGTTGGGTGGAGTGCTCTTTGTATGTCTGTTAGGTCTAAGTGGTTTATAGTGTTGTTGAATCCTTTATTTCCTTATTAAGCTTCTGTCTAGATGCCTTTCTATTATTTAGAATAAGTTATTGAGATCTCTAATTGTTATTGTAGAACTGTGTATTTCTCTCCAAGTCTGTCCATATTTGTTTCATATATTTTCTGGCTCTGTTATTTGATGCCTATATGTTTATAATTTTTATATCTTGTTGCAAATTGAACCTTTTTATTTAAACTTTATTTTGTCTGATATTAGTGTAGCCACACCAGCTCTCTTGGCTACTATTTACATGGATTTACATAAAGTTTAAATATATATATTTCTTATTGATTTCAGAGAGGAAGGGAGAGAGAGATAGAAACATCAATGATGCGAGAGAATCATAGATCAGCTGCCTCCTGCATGCCCCCCTACTAGGGATTGAGCCAGCAACTTGAGCATGTGCCCTGACCAGGATTTGAACTGTGACCTTCTAGTTTATAGGTTGATGCTCAACCACTCAACCACACCAGCTGGGTGAATTATTTACATTTTAAAAGCACATATCATAATATTTTGCAAAAATGATTTGTTATGGAAAGAACTCAAATGTACCTGCTGGCAATTATAAGGAATTAAAGTTGCAAAATGATCTGTAAATGTTCTTATCTGTCCTTCCCTTCATCCAATAGTTGTTGCTCATTGTTTTGGTTCTTCATGTTGCTTCCAATTATCTAATACTAGAGGCTTGGTGCACAAATTTGTGCACCAGTGGGGTCCCTCGGCTTGGCCTGTGGGATCAGGCTGAAACTGGCTCTCCAACATCCTCTGAGGGGTCCTGGATTGCAAGAGGGTGCAGGCCAGGACCAGGGACCCCACTGGTGCATGATTGGGGCTAAGGAGGAAAGTGGGAGGTTGGCCAGCCAGGGAGGGACGGCGGGAGGGCTCCAGGGTATGTCTGGCCCATCTCACTCAGTCCTGATCAGCCGGACCCCAGCAGCAAACTAACCTACCAGTTTAGGCGTATGCCCCCTGCTGGTCAGTGCACGTCATAGCGACTGGTCTAACTGTCTGCCCCAGCGAGCGGTTGAGCAGCCTTAGCATATTACACTTTGATTGGTTGAATGGATGACCGGATGACTGGTTACCTAGCATATTAGGCTTTTATTATATTGGATGTCAGGGCTGACCAGCAGACCCTGAGCGACGGATGAATGGATTACTCCGACACATTTGCTGTGTAAGAGAGGCCTAAGGGACTGACTGGCTAAAGGAACCAGAAAGCCTTGATTGCCTGCCTTGTTAGGCTTTTGTTGTAGCAGCAGTTTGAGATCAAGTTTATATTTTAGATACAATCAGTAGGGTAAGTAATATTGGGAAGACACATATGTTTGTAGTGTCCTTTAATCAAGGACACCCAAAGATTAAGCATAAGGATTCCAGTAAACACCCGGGGGTCTGCACATGCACAGACTTGTTTGGAAAGGTCAAGGAATAATTAGGGGCACCGCCTTTGGCTCTCCCCTAAGTCTCCCCTAAGTCAGAATTCCGGTAAACAGGACGGGTGGCCTTCTGCACACTTCCCTTTTCTCGGAATGTCCTCCTTACAAACTTTCCAACCAAGTCTCATGCTTCCCCAAACTAATAGTCCTTTAGGATTAGTACCTAATCCTAACAAACAAAAATATTTAAGGAATCCCTGTGGATTATGATGAGGAAAAGAGAAATGTTATCAAGAAGACATGAGCTGCCCTAGCCAGTTTGGCTCAGTGGATAGAGCATCGGCCTGGGGACTGAGGGGTCCCGGGTTTGATTCTGGTCAAGGGCATTACCTTGGTTGCGGGCACATCCCCAGTGGGGGGTATGCAGGAGGCAGCTGATCGATGTTTCTCTCTCATCGATGTTTCTGACTCTCTATCCCTCTCTCTTCCTCTCTGTGAAAGGTCAATGGAATATATTTTTTAAAAAAAGAAGAAGAAGACATGAGCTATTAGTAAGTATTACTGTAACTTTGTGCTCAGCACCATGGGATTCACAGTAAGAAAAGGATATATAAAAGCAAATAGAAAATTCAGAAATTATTATTCAGTAAGTATTTAGCATATAGGAGTTATCTGAAATGTAAAATCATGTGTCCCATACAAGTAAAGGTTTGCTTTCCTAAAAAGAAAATAGATTAGATGATGCTATTAAATGATGGAGTGGTTAAGACTCTAGATGCTAGAGGAAGACTGACCATATTTTGTTATTTTATCTTTTAGAAAAGCAAGCACGAATTTATTGAGCACAGCAAACACATACTTAGGGCAGTGAAACAAGGAAGGGCATAGAAGAAGCAATAGGAGAGCCTAGACTGGGCTGCTTTGGCTCACCGGGAAGTCAGAGAAAAGGGGGGAAAAGAGAGCCTTGGAGACAGGTTCAGGGGGTTAGCCTGGGATGAGCTACCGCTGTCCATTGCTCCACTGGTTGCAAGTTTCATGGGGTCCCTTGGAGATTAGGGGATACTGGCAGGGGGAGAGGAGGAAGGGAATAACATAGGTGTGCTCCCTGGAGGGAGAGTGTGCGAAGACTGATCATATTTTAAAACTTGGCTCTCCTGCTCTACTAATATAACTCTAAACTTAATCTCTCTAAACCTTGAAACTTTGGCTATAGAATAGGAACCATGATAGTATCAACCTCATCCAGTTGTAAGACAATATTTGGAACAATAGCAAATGTTTATAAAATTTTAGTTGTCTTTTCTTGTAACTGAAAGCCATTGAAAAAATAAAGGATCTATTCATTAATATGCTTGAATGAAATGTTGGCTTTTAAAAATGTTGTTTTTAAAAGCCAACATTTCATTTTGACGTCATCAGAAAAATGTTGAATAAGGTGTGTGAACATTCATGCTTTTACATTTATTTAGTAGTATAAAGAAGAATGTGTGGTTCTGTAATCCATTTATAAAAGAATGCCATTGAATTGCATATTACAAAGTTATTTCCTGAAAAGAGAGACTATGATGAAGAATAATCATAATTGTAAAATTCCATTTATTAAATATTTAGCTTTTTTTTCAAATACTATTTTTCTCATCAGGCTTTGATTATAATAATAAGGGAAAACTTATTCAAAAGCCATTCTTGCCACATATATACCCTCATGCTGAGATACTGAATCTTTACCACATTTTTTTTCTCCCTTAAAGGGAGTTTATACCAAGTAGAAAATTAAACTGGCTTACTGCTGATTTTCTTTATTTACCTATTCTATGCACTGTTCCAGAAAGGACATACGACATTCATTATTGAGTTAGTCCTGTTTTAATACCAGTCACTTCAGGGGAGGAAGAAACCTGAATCAAAGCATGTTATACTGATAAGAAATTTGATTTTTTAAAACAATTCCACTTCATGCATTTTTGTAAGAGGCAATACTATTTGAAATCAGGTTGTAACTTACGTTTGTGTGAATTTTAAGAGGAACTGAATTCTGACTACCTCAAAACTGTTTGATCCAGCACAGTAACACTTACTGAATATTGAATAGATGCCAGATACTGTCCTGGGAGTGGTCTTCATAAACAGATTAGGGACCTCAAAGGATCTATTTCCATTAAATAATGTAACTTTTATTCACGAAATATCTAAGTTTACTACAGGTAATGTGCTTCTCAAACCTTTCTCCACAATGTTTTGTATGGCATCCTATACCTCTTCTCTGTAGCAGGCTTCACATTTATAAATAATTTGTATATAATTATTATACTTTTGTTATACAATTTCCGAGAGGCAATCCATCTTATTCATTACTATGTGCCCACATCTTAATAATAGCTGACCCTTAGCAAGCATTTAATCAATTTTTGTTGCATGAAGAACTTTCTGAAATCACCACTAAGGCCACTAGTCAATGCATACCTCCTAAGGTATGAGGGCATAGTCCAAAACTGTCTCTGACAATTGGAAAATATTTTTGAAGGCATCTGTTTTATTTCCTTTTAAAACTCATTTAACTTTTTAATTCTCATCCATTATGTGTGATTTTTTAATATGAGCTGTTTTCAGGAAAAATTGATACATTGGGCATATGCATCATAGTTTTAAGAATACAGCTGTTGTGTGTGAGTGTGTATAGTGTATGGGCTTTGGAATTAGGGACCTGTTCAAATTCTTGCCTTGATTTTTAGCAAATATCTTAAACTTAAGTCAGCATTTGAAAAATAGGTTTAAGAATGCTTACCTTGAAGGTTTTTGTTGTTGCTGTTTTTAAGAGAATAAAATGAAATTGTACTTAAAATAGTTGGCCTGCATAATATATACTCAAGTACTGGCTTCCTTTCCCCCTCTTACTAGAAAACTCCTAGTTTCCCTTTTAAGAATCTCAATTTATATGTGATTCTTTCCATTAAGTATTAGATGGTCAAAAACTGTCAACTAAGAACTGAAAGATCTCATTCTTTGAGCCAGCATTATGTCTGTTCATCTGCAGAACAAAATTCTTTTATTGAACGTGGTTAACACCTCATAGATGAAAACTTTCTAGCCAATATTTTTAACCAGTGCCAACAAAGTCCACAGAGAAACATTAAATTGAATTAATTTTTATTACTACTTATTTGACACAAGTTTACTTGTCTTAGACAAGTGAGAATTTATAAAATCTGTGCTTTATTGCATGGGTAGAAAGTAGAAATTTAGTTTCTGGGAGATTAGCGATGGTGCTCTCCGGAATACATGAAGATTCTCAGTGACTGTTGCAAGGAATCACAAAGGAGATCTTTGGTCCAAAGAAGATATCTCTGAAAAAATATATAAAATTATATCATGAAATAAATACAAACGCATTTCTGTAAATTGGATTCAAGTCTTACAATTACAAAAAAGCAAAGATGGTACTTTAATATTAGATGGTATTTCATTTATTTGGTCTGGGAAAAATTAAATCATTTTGTGGAATCAGTTAACTCAAGTTCTTGATATCATCATTAATACAGTGATTCTGAAACGTCGTCATACGTCAGAATCGCCTAGGAAGAGTGTTAAGCCATAATTGCTATGCCTCACCTCCAGTGTCCCTGATATAGTAGGTCTGATCTGGGGCCCAAGAATGTTTATGCACTTTTTTTTAATGAATGTTCTTTTTTTTTTTTTTAAGTGCATTTTTATTGATTTTAGATAGGAAGGAAGAGGGAGAAAGGGATAGAAACATCAATGATGAGAGAAAATCATTGATTGGCTGCCTCCTGCATGCCCCCTACTGGGGATTTAGCCTGCAACCTGGGCTTGTGCCCTGACTGGGAATTGAACCATGAGCTCCTGGTTCATAGGTTGATGCTCAACCACTGGGCCACACCAGCCAGGCAGGATATGCATTTTTAACAAGATCACAGGTGACAGTGAAGCTGCTGTTCTGAGAACCGCACACTAAGAACCAACTGGCTTGGTAGAAAAAAAAAAATCTGGTCGAAATCAGAAGACCTGAGTTCTAGTGCCAGTGCTGATATTAACTAGTCACGTAGGATGGTGCTGGACATTTTATCTCTCTGTACCTTTTCCTTGATCAGATGGTTATATCTGCCTCTTCTACCTTACAGGTTTCTTAGAAAAATGAAAATATGATGACAAGTAATTTGAAAAGGCTAATTTAGGTATGAAATAGCCAAGATCATAGTATTTGAAAGATTTCTCAGGAACCAAGGGTTTAAAATCAAGCGTTGGAAATATTTATTGACTTATCTACTATTATATTATACTTAAAATACATCTACTTTCCAAGTCAGTGAGAAACTTTTATTTAGTTTATTTCTGGTTAACTCATACACAGAGCTGGAAATTTTTTCTTTGACCATTACCAAACTTTTCGATCCAGTTAATTACTTGATCCTGTTTGCTGACATCTTTTATCTAAAGCCTTTTATTAGTTTTCAGATTGGTTTAAAATATCAACCTTGAAGCTGACCGCTGCTGCTGGTAGATTTTTTTTGTGGTAAAATCTGATAGGGAATTTAGATTTTAATAGATTGGAGTGTTATTAATTTTCTGGATTTCATTTAGTTTTATTAAAATCTGCCAAGTTCTGTTTCTCAAATGAAAACATTTAGTTCTATACACAATGGTGATGATTCTAGCAAATAGCTGAGATTTGAACAGGATTTTACTAAAAAGGGTGATTATTTTCAGCAAACTCATTATAAAGGTGTCAAAAAAGAATCGTTATCCATACATTTCATAGCAATATATTTTGTGATTACATTTCCTTACTTTGGGCAGCAGAGCAATTCGCTGAAGTTGCAGTAACAGATCATCTCACATCCCTTTCCATCCCAGAAATGATCCTGGACGTTTACATCAATCTTTGTCAGGTCAGCTACTCCTTCTGGAAGGCTGTGACAGTTGCGATCTTTTAGTATTTTTCTGTAGCAAGAGAGGCGACTTGCAGGCATGGTTTGGACTCCTAGCAGCAAAGTTAGCCCAATGGTGACAAGTACTATAAATTTCATTTTGGCTTTTGGCCCTGAGATAGAAGAAAAACCAAAATGTGTTAGTGTTAATTTGTTTTTAAAGATGGAATTCGTCTGAACGTAAACTTCTTAGCATTCTCATACACTCCTGGGTAGAAAGAGTTGATCTTTTCTACTCTCTTCTTTGTGATTCTCAATGTGTAGTTTAAAGACCATCTACAATAAAAATCACTTAGGATATTTGTTAAAAATTAAATGCCTTGGTTCCACAAAGAAATACTGATTAAGAAATGCTGGATGAAGGAAAGAGGTGGTAGTAAGATCCAGAATTTGCATTTTTAAGTACTCAAAGTAATTTTTTTTGTATATTCAATAGAGAAAAATTGCTTTTAAAAATATTTCTATTAATTTCAGAGAGGAAAGGAGAGGGAAAGGAGAGATATAAACATCAATGACGAGAAAGAATCACTGATTGGCTGCCTCCTGCATGCCCCCAACTGGGGATTGAGCCTGTAACCCGGACATGTGCCCTGACCAGGAATCGAGCTGTGACCTCCTGGTTCATAGGTTGACTCAACCATTGAACCACACTGAACAGGCAGAAAAATTGCTTTTTAATGTGATAAAACTGACAAATTTCTAGGATGGAAAGCTTTACCAGGGCAGTCTATTTTTTATCACTACATACCCAATGGCTAATACAATACTTGGCCCACTTTTCTAGTATTAGTAAGTGCTTCTCTGAAAACACACTTTTTTGTTGTTGTTGTTAATCCTCACCTGAGGATATTTTCCCATTGATTTTTAGAGAGAGTGGAAGGGAGGGGGGCAGACACAGAGAAAGAAACATCAATGTGAGAGAGACACATCGATTGATTGCCTCCCGCACGCACCCCAACCCGGCCGGGGATTGACACTGCAACCAAGGTATATGGCCTTGACTGGAATCAAACCCGGGATCCTTCAGTCCATGGTCTAATGCTCTATCCACTGAGCCAAAACGGCTAGGGCTGAGAACATATTTTTAATCCTGAGCAAGCGCCTACAGAAGTTTCATATTATCTAAAAGACTGTGAATTTCTTAGGGCTAATCCTCTAGTCTTCCTTCCACTTCTCCTCCACACAAATCATTCATTATTGCAATTAGTAGGCCATCAGACCTGAAACTTCTTCAATCCTACACATATGTCTTTGCCTTGTTGCCCCCGCTAACCTCTTACCTTTACATTAATTTCTGATCAAACCATCCATTAAGGACAAACCTCAAACTCATCTTTCCTAAGAAACCTTTCTTATATAGCCCATATCATTCTAACAGTTCCCTTGCTCTCTATTTCCATAGCTCTATATGTATATAATCTGTACTGCAAGAACTGTGAATTTGACTAAATAATGCCTTGTCATTGTCAGCATTTTTCATAAGCCAGTGAACCATATGGAGTATATGGCTACAGCTG
Organism: Eptesicus fuscus; assembly: GCF_027574615.1. Classification (NCBI taxonomy): domain Eukaryota; kingdom Metazoa; phylum Chordata; class Mammalia; order Chiroptera; family Vespertilionidae; genus Eptesicus; species Eptesicus fuscus. The sequence goes on along the minus strand of NC_072478.1, from coordinate 36,357,946 downwards.
GGAGTGGGAAATTCACAGAAAGCCATTTGACCACTTATTGAATTGGTCATTTTATGGATTTACCTAGAACCAGGAAGGAAGATTTGGAAAGATCATAAAGGGCCTTATAGGACATGATAAGGCCTTTAGATTTTATTGATTATACCAGCCTGTGGGGATCAGGCCGAAACTGGCTCTCCAACATCCCCCAAGGGGTCCCAGATTGTGAGAGGGCACGGGCCAGGCTGAGGGACCCCACTAGTGCACGATCGGGGCTGGGGAGGGACCATGGGAGGGCTCCAGGGCATGTCCGGCCTGTCTCACCCAGTCCTGATCAGCCGGACCCCAGCAGCAAGCTAACATACCAGTTAGAGCATCTGCTCCCTGGTGGTCAGTGCGCATCAGAGCGACTGGTCGAACGGTCAAATGGTCAGACACTTAGCATATTAGGCTTTTATATATATAGATTGAGAAACCATTGGAAGATTTTTATTGAATAGTAATATGATCTTATTTATGTCTTTTTGAAAAGTTTTTTTTAGCTTTTTTTTTTTTTTTAGCTCTTTGAAGGTGTGTTATGGTGGGACAAAATTGGAAGTAGAATAAAAGAGGCAAAAGTAGATGGAAGATGTGACACTAGAGGGAAAGAATCAAGAATAACGCTTACATTTTTTACCTGAATGCTACTGACATTTATTGAGCTGAGAAAGAATTGAATGGAGTCAGTTTGGGGGTAATGCAAGAGTAAATTTTTGGGCAAGTCAAGTTTGAGATGTCTACTACACATTCAAGTAAAGATGTTGAGTAGGCAGTTGAATATGAGTCTGAAGGTCAGGGCTGGAAATACAAATTTGAGAGTCATCAGGATATTTATTGATAGTATTTCTAGCTATGGGACTGGCAGGGTAATCAGTATAGATTCAGAAGAGAAGAGGCAAAGAACTGACTAAGGCTGAGCCAACACTCAGAGGACTGGAAGAGAAGATGCCAGCATCATAAAGGCAAGGACTGTAACTTCTATTTTTTTTCTTTTTTGCCTCTTTTCTGAGAGCGCTTGCTTCAATGCTGGGCTCATGGTAAGTATTCAAAAAATATTCACTGGAGTGAAAAATAAATTGCAGGAAAAGTAAGTCTGTATGCTGCCATACCACACACCTCTTCTGACTGTGTTCATGCCAGAGCATAAAATAGTGTTTCTGTCACAGTCTCAGTCACATACTAAGATGGAAAGTTCCACATCTGGCAAACACTTATTGGTAGTTCTTTTTTTTTTAACACTTTAGAAATTACATGTTTGAACTGACATCTCTCTTCTTCTTTTACTTAAGTGCAGATAAATAGCTTTAACTCTTATTTAGCCAGTGGGACAATGTCTGAATGTTCCTGTGATACATTGGTTGGTTTTTTTCATTAGAAGACACCAACCTTAGTCCTTGGCAATCCATCAAGACCATATATTTTCAAGTTCCAACAAGATGAAATGACTTTGGCAAGTTTGAAGCAAACTGCTCTATTTTTTTCTCTTTCAGTTGAAGTACATGCACATAAAATTCCTACTGGAGTACATCCAAATTATAAAAGAAAACAAAGCTAAAAGCTGAATATCTGAAGGAATAAGCAAGGGACCCTCAATTAGTTATCTATTGGATTTTTGGGCTAAATTTTATGTAATTAATATTGTTCCTTATGTATGATACCATTCATATCCCAATATTTAATAGATTGGCATGATATTAATGGGAAATATATGTCATATATATTGCCATTGTTCCACTTGATATAGATATATATATAGTTAATACTCACCTGAGGATATTTTTTCCATTAGTTTTTTGTTTTTCGTTGTGTTTGTGTGTTTTTTTGAGACAGTGAAGGGGACAAGCGGGGAAGAGAGAGAATTAGTTGCCTCCTGCATGGGGCCAGGGATTGAACCTGCAATCCAGCTACGTGCTCTTGGTCAGGAATCCAACCCGCAACCCTTCAGTGCAGAGGCTGGCACTCTAAACACTGAGAAACACTGGCCAGGGCTAATGGCATAATATTTAAAAGATCAAGGCAGAGCATACAGAATTAAAGGCAAAATGTTTCCAATTAAGCAATAAATCATTGCCACCACCATATAGGTAGGGAATTGCAAATCTTGATTGTGTAAAGGGTATTTGGCACTAGCAAGCTTTTGAATGGTTGGAGTTAAATGGAGACTTAGAAAGAAAAATTATCTCATGTAATGGCCAAAACTAACAGGGCTATGTAGTTTAAGTGTTGAGACATTTATGGTGCAATGCTCATATAGGCAGCTGATGTCAGTTCTGGGAACTGCTATTTTAAAAAGTGGAATGAGACAGAGTTGATGAATTAGACAGAAAGGGCAGTCCATTTTCAGATTTCTTTCAAAACACAGCAAAAGAGAAGCAAAAGCTGCTAAAGCAAATGAAAAGTACAGCCCAGAACCTGACATTTAAAATTATAGCTGGAAGAGATTAAAATTGCTGTCCAGCCTGTCATGTTTTCCATCATCTTTCTTGGAGGATGAAACTCACTGTTGTTTGAAAAATTCTTTCTCTTTCTTATTAACTGTGATACAAGAGGTTTATCTTAGAATGACTGAGTCCTGGAGTGAAACTTCTCTAAGGGTATGTTAAAGGAATCAAAGTGGTATTAGAAAGTGGAAAAGCCTTTCAAACATCATTAAAACAGACATGATCAGCCCAAATAGCCAAAAGCCATTCATCAGTGGACAAATGAAGTCCGTATCCTCCCTGAAGGCGACCTGCCTTCAGGATGCTCAAAGAATGCTAGGAAATCATATTGCTATTCAGTCTTGCATCATTTAAAATGTTTTCCTGGTCACAATAGATCATCATCATGGAGAAAAGGGCCAGCATTTGGGAGAGCTTTTCATAGACTGTGTACCTAAGTTAAGGAATGTTAAAGAGAAATTTTTATAACCCCCCAAAGGGAAAAAGGGTTCCCTTTATCTTAGCAGTACAGACACCTTGTTGTGTTCCATGATGGGAACACCAAGGATGAATTCAATGAATTCCCTCTTTGTATCACACATGTATACCAGTTTCTTTTCAGGAATCAGGATTTTTAAAAAGCAAGAGACATTTGTGTTCTTAGACCTTGCAGTTCATATTGAGTAGGTAAAATATACAGATATAGCTACTGCATTTTAAAAAAAAGTATATACTTCATCATCCTCAAATAGTTCTGAGTCGTGGAATAAGGTCCTGTTGTGTGGACCAAATTCAGAGTGGACCTGTGTATTCATAAGAAATAACAGAGAGGAAGCTGCCTCTTCCGAGCCTCATGATTAAGTGACTTTCCCAGTATCTATTCTCTTAACCTGATTTTTTTTCCTTTATACTAAGAAGCATTTGTTTTTCAAAGTACATACATCATCTCTTTAGAGGGTCTCTTTCTGTCTGTCTGTCTTTCTCTTCGCATAAATACATTTCTGCTCTAATCGATAGTGTGGAGTAGAATAAATGACATTAAATGGTTTTTAAGAAAAAAAGTTACATACCCTTTTCTTCTTTCCTTTTGGTCTTCTTGTCAGAGGACTCTTTTAAAATGCTCCAACTCGCTGGGTGAGTTTGGGCAGAAGGAGAAGAGAGGAGGTGCTGGAAGGAGGTTCTTCACAAATGAACCTTTGTCTGCCTTGTCTCCCGCCTGGGATTGACAGACTGGCTGCTCCAGCCAAGACTCTCGGGGAGGGGAGGGGAAGACTGGGCTGCAAGAACTGCCTCCCTGGGGTTCTTACACACCAGGCGAAGATGGACTAAACAGCTTCTTTACAGAGGGAAATAACGAGTCTATACAAGAACCTCAGGGAGGCAGACTTGGGGCAATAAAATATTAAACCCGAGGGATTTATAAAGAACACACAGAGAGTCATTTTTTTCTTTTACCTGAAGCAAAGTGTGTGTACACAGGCACATATGTGTGTGAGAGACGCAGACAGAGAGACACTCAAACAGAGAGATAGGGACCGAGAGCTAGGGAGAGGGGGAAGGAGGGGGAGAAGGAGATGGCGAAATGGCTAATATGATTTAGGAAAACAGTTGAGCACCTATTCCTCTTTCATGGTTTCTTTGTGTTTTGTCACCAAGTTTTCTTCACCATCTAGATCCCTTGTTATAACATTTTGGTTGAAAGTATATTCCAAATCTCATAACCAGCCAATGGAAAGCAAAACGTACAATGACTAAAAAAGAAATCTATTCTGTGTCTCAGGAATAAAGGCACAAAAGGAATTTCATTCTGTGTTGAGCAAAGTGTACTGGAATTGTAGCGTCTGTGAACTATCCTTCAGTTGCCGGGTTTTTAAAAAATTCAATTTGGGCCGAAACCGGTTTGGCTCAGTGGATAGAGCGTCGGCCTGTGGACTGAAAGGTCCCAGGTTCGATTCCGGTCAAGGGCATGTACCTTGGTTGCGGGCACATCCCCAGTAGGGGGTGTGCAGGAGGCAGCTGATTGATGTTTCTCTCTCATCGATGTTTCTGACTCTCTATCCCTCTCCCTTCCTCTCTGTAAAAAAATCAATAAAATATATATTTTTTAAAAATTCAATTTGGAATAGTGTTGCTGGAGTTGGAAATATTATAATAGAACAGGGATTATCTAGACAGAAAATGGAAAAGAGGTCATTCTAGGATGTATTGACAAAAGCATGAAGGTGAAGGACTGGGTAACAAGTTTGGGGATCACAGGTAGTTTTGTGTCCTGGAACTAGTGATGGTGGAAGATAAGATTAGAGGGAGAGAGAGAGAGACAAGTTGATGAAGTACCTCATATACTGTGCTAAAAGTTTTGGATTTTATCCTGAAGGTAAATGGAAAGATGATGACACATATTAAAGAGGTCGAACCCCTGACTGGAGAATGAAAGAATTATGGTGTGGGAGGAAAGAGACTGGAAACGGGAGAAGGGGAGCTCCTGCGGTGATACAGGAGAGGAGACAGGAAGCAACACTGAAAAGATCTGGTGACCAATTAGGTGTTCATGTTTAGGGCAGAGGTAGCTGAGAGAAGGATAGGAGACTTTATTAAATTTCAAAAATTTGGACCCTTGGATGAACAATGCTGTTCTTCATCTTTGAGGGGAAAAAATGCAAAAAGAGCAGTTTGGGATGGAGCAGGTGTGGGAGATAGAAATGAGTTAGTGAATGAATGTTGGATTTATAGAGCCCTAGATGGAATTGGGAATGTTTAGTAGGCAGTTTTTTTTTTAATTTAATAAATCTTTATTGTTCAGATTATTACAAAAGTTTCTCCTTCCCCCACCCCCCATAGCTCCCCTCCACCCGGTTCCCACCCCACCCTCTTGCCCTTACCTCCCCCCTCACTGTCCTCATCCATAGGTGTACAATTTTTGTCCAGTCTCTTCCTGCACCCCCCCATAACCCTTTCCCCCTGAGAATTATCAGTCCACTCCCCTTCTATGCCCCTGATTCTATTATATTCACCAGTTTTTTCTGTTCCTCAGATTTTTAATTCACTTGATTTTTGGGTTCACTTGTTGATAGAGATGTATTTGTTGTTCATAATTTTTATCTTTACCTTTTTCTTCTTCCTCTTCTTAAAGAATACCTTTCAGCATTTCATATAATACTGGTTTGGTGGTGATGAACTCCTTTAGCTTTTTCTTATCTGTGAAGCTCTTTATCTGACCTTCCATTCTGAATGATAACTTTGCTGGGTAGAGTAATCTTGGTTGTAGGTTTTTGCTACTCATCACTTTGAATATTTCTTGCCACTCCTGTCTGGCCTACATAGTTTCTGTTGAGAAATCAGCTGACAGTTGTATGGGTGCTCCCTTGTAGGTAACTAACTGTTTTTCTCTTGCTGCTTTTAAGATTCTCTCTTTGTCTTTTGCTCTTGGCATTTTAATTATGATGTGTCTCAGTGTGGTCCTCTTTGGATTCCTTTTGTTTGGGGTTCTGTGTGTTTCCTGGACTTGTAAGTCTAGTTCTTTCACCGTGGGGGGCGGGGGGCAGTTTTCAGTCATTATTTCTTCAAATAGGTTTTCAGTATCTTGCTCTCTCTCTTCTTCTGGCACCCCCATAATTCTGATGTTGGTATGGTTGAAGTTGTCCCAGAGGCTTCTTACATTATCTTCAACTTTTTGGATTCTTTTTTCTTTTCCAGTTGAGTGTTTTTTGCTTCTTTGTATTTCAAATCTTTGACTTGATTCTTGTGTTCCTCTAGTCTGCTGTTGGATCTCTGTATATTATTTTTTTATTTCAGTCAATGTATGTTTAATTTCTAGTTGGTCCTTTTTCATATCCTCGAGGGTCTCGCTAAATTTATTGGCCTTTTCTAGGAAATTCTTGAAAAACCTTATAACTGTGGTTTTGAATTCTATATCCAGTCATTTATTTTCCTCTATTTCTTTCATTTGTGATCTGTTACTTTGTCTCCGCATTTTCACTGCTTCCCTGAGTTGGTAGGGTAGCTTTGTGTGCTAGTTTCCTATATGGCCCAGTGGGTCAGCCTTCCCAGTCACCTGAGGTGGACACTCTTGGTGCACCCCTTTGTGGTCTGTGTGTACAGCCTTGTTGTAGTTAAGTCTTGATTGTTGTTGGTATCACTGGGATGAATTGACCTCCAGGCCAATTGGCTATGTGTATCAGCTGTGTCTACACCGGGAGACCTGTGCTGGACATAGCCTTATAGGACCAGACTTGCAAAATTGCAAAAGCCTCTGTGCTCAGCTTGGATGGGGCGGAGTCTCAGGGCTGAGCAGACAGTCTTGGCTTCCCATCAGCCCTGCCCTTGCAAGCACGCGCCTCCAGACCTCTGCCTTCCGCGCTCCCCTGAGTTTCCTCCTGACAGTCCAGATTCCCCAGGCTCGCCTGGAACTGGGGTTCAGTGCAGTCGGAGCTGGGGTTCAGTGCAGTCAGAACTGGGGTTCAGTGCAGTCAGGAGCTTCTGACTCCCTTCCCCTAGGGATAGCTAGCAGCAACCTCAGCAGTCAGTCATGCGTGCACTCATGCATGCGTACCTCCAGACCCCTGCCCACCGCGACTTCCTCTCTGAGTCTCCATGTGCCTTTCTCTCTACTTGACAGTCCAGACTCCCCCCGTATGAGCCTGGGTCCATGGCGTTTCGCCTGGAACTGAGGTTCAGTGCAGTCGGAACTGGGGTTCAGTGCAGTCGGAGGCTTCCTTCCCTCTCCCGCCAGAGAACGCCAGCCAGGCACTCAGCTGCCCTTCCTCTCCATATGCGCGTCTTCGTACCTCAGTCCTTTGCAGTTCTGATTCTCCGTGTGCTTTCCTCTTTACTTCTAGTTGTAGAATTTCCACTCAGCCAGCTTTCCTGTGGTTCTGGGTGATGTCCATTCTGTCTTTTAGGTGTAGTTTTGAAATTGTTGTGGGAGGCAGCAGTTTAGGTGTTTATCTATGCCGCCATCTTGGTTTCTCTCTCGGCAGTTTGTTAAATGTACATGGAGCACAGAAAAAAAGAATGGGCTAGAATGTTAGAATTAACTGGTCAACTAAATGTCAACTAAATAACTAATTGAGTTATGCAATTACACCCTTAGGTCTGAGGGCCGGTGCTCTAACCACTGAGCAATCTACTAGGGCTGAATTCATTTTTATATTCATTTGAAGCAGAATTCAAATCTATACAATACCAGAAATATACCTGGCATTGTGTTTCTTGCATGCCTGCTTCATATGGTACCCAAGACCTCTTTGGTAATTACCTACTGCCTCTGGATAATGTTCCTAGTTACTTAGAAAAAAATTGCCCCTAAAAAGCACATTTGGATCTTGGTTTCCTAGTCCCTGTTGCCTGTCAAACATTTACTTATTACTAATTGGGCTTCCCATCATTTCAAGGGAGAATTGTTGAACATTACTAAATTTTTTAAAATATATTTTTATTAATTTCAGGGAGGAAGGGAGAGGGAGACAGAGACAGAAACATCAATGATGAGAGAGAATCATTGATCAGCTGCCTTCTGCACATCCCCTACTGGGGATTGAGCCTGCAACCCAGGCATGTGCCCTTGACCGGAATCAAACCCGGGACCCTTCAGTCCGCAGGCCGACGCTCTATCCACTGAGCCAAACCAGCTAGGGCAACATTATTAAAATTTCAAATGCCTGCTGCTGCCCGGCTGGTGTGGCTCAGTTGGTTGAGCATAATCCCATGCACCAAGAGGTCATAGGTTCAATTCCTGTCAGGGCACATGCCTGGGTTGCAGGCTCGATCCCCAATAGATGTTTCTCTCCCTTTGATATTTTATCTCTCTCTCCTCTCCCTTTCTTTCTCTCTAATCAACCAAAGGACTTGTATGCATGCATATAAGCCTAGCCAATGGACACAGACACCAGGGGAGTGAGGGCATGAGTGGGAGGGTGGGGGGGCAATAGGGGAAAAAGGTCACATATGTAATACCTTAATCAATAAAGAAAAACATTTTTTCTAATGGTTAAAAAAATAAAAATCAATGAAAAAGTGCCTGCTGCTATTCATCCTGATGTCTATTCCATGCAGCTGCCCATTTGAGAAGCAATTGATTGCAAACCAAGACCTGCGATTGCAGAGGCTGCCCTTGTGACTTTCAATTTAGGGCTCCAATTTGAAACCACTGTTTGTTTTCTTGTATGTAGAAACTTCAGCATTTTTGTTTTGTTTTCTCTCCTGATTGCCTATAACTCAGACCTTTTGTTGAACCCCGATTTATGTTGCTCTGGAGACCATCTGTCTCTGAGATAGCCTCCCAAAGTAAACCTTTTATATGAGATAGGTAAGGCCATTCAGACATACTGTCCAGATTTCTAGAAAACATGTCCTGCTGTATTTTTATATGGCAGTCTCTCTCTCTATGTGTGCATGTTTTATTTATATAGGTATATTTTATCATATCAAGTCTAATCAGGTTTGTTACAAATAGGAAATCCCCACAAATTGATGACAGAGCTTAAGCAATTTGATCTAGAACTTAAGCAATTATGTTAAAAGTACTGGCATTAAAAAAAGTGCTGGTATTACATTTGAAAAGTGAGCTGATTAGCATTTCTTAAAAAGCAAACAAACAATAACAACATTAAAATCCTTCTAATCAGATGAAGTCTCAGCAGATATTTTGCATCTAAATAATTGTAGACATCCAACATCTTAATCTTGTGAGAGGAAAAAAAAAATGGGAACACATAAATTCTTCCCCTCATTTCCACCTGGGAGCTCATGCATATGACCTGATTTAGAATCTGCTGCTCCTGTGTTCCGTAATTGACCCCTTTCTCTCATTTCCCTCAGGCTTAAATCCTGCAGGAGGCGCCGAGAGTGGCGGTGTGGCGAGAAGCAGCAGCAGGTTTCAACCTTCATGGGTTCTTCCCAGGAGAGAGGTAGGACCCGTTTTATGTGAGTCTCCTTGACAAAAGGATTTCTAATAATAAGGCTAATGGAAACCTAATTCACGGCATGTTTGTTGAAACCATAATGAGCTACAGACGAAATTGCCTTTTAAAATTCCTTTAAAATAAGTTAAAAGGAAACAATTAACCTGTTTTATCAAACTTTATTATTTTTGAACTCAGTAAAAGAGTATTCTTTTTTATTAAAACTATTTAAAGTTTTCCTTAAGATTTTCTCTGAACTTGGAACATTTGTGCTGAGAATGGGTTATGCAGCTGGGTGGAACAAGATAACCTCTGTTCCCCAAACTTAGCTTTCTGCCACCGAAGTGAGACTTAAGGAAACAGACTCCATTGAGGAGTCTCAAGTGAGGCCCTTGAGGAAAGAGCCGGATCCCCCAGGAGCTGTTGTGTAAGATGTTGAGCTGATGCCATGACAACTACTGGATGAGAACTATTTTCTAGAGGCACTCATAGTGGGAAGCAGTTTTGAAGGTCTGATGTACTTGGGGAACTGCTGGATTTCAGACAGGCAGCGGTGGCTGTGATGATGATCAGAGGGGGAGTCTTCTTGCTCAGAAACTGTTAGTCAGAACAGTAAACACAAGACCTCTTTTACCTGGGCTTGGAGAGGATGACGTCCACCGGGAGTGCTGGGCTTTTTCACAGCATTTCTACATAGAGGTTGTGACACCCTGAAGAATAGGATCTTTAAATACAATAGAAATAAAGTCAGTAAAATGAACATCAGGAGTGAAATGTATTAAGAAGGAAAGAAACCTGAACATAACCCCTTTAGTTTTCTGGAAATCTAAAAGGGACATTGGACTAACAGTGAATGAAATCACAGCCCGGATCCCAACAATAATCTTGTGGTTTGTTGGAAAGGACCAACTTATCAAACCCAGAAAGATCAAAGGAGTTCTTAAGTGTGCCAACATGTGATCGTTTGCAGATCCTGAGTTCTTGTCCTAAGCTTCCCAAAGTTTTTCCACAGGTACAAGCATCTGGTTGGTTGGCAATGATAACAATAACAGTATTGATACTACCAATAATAATGTCATTGCCAAGTGTACTAAACACTTTAGAAGTGTTGGCTTATTTAATGCGAACAACATTGTTTTATGAGATAGTTTTTCAAAGTCTTCCTTGGACATATAAACTTGAATCAGCTAAATAGAGTTTTCTACAAAGTCAGATGTGGAAAATTGCCAAAATGTCAGTCATTTGAGTAGAGTTCCTAAGTGATTATTATTCTAGAAGTAAAATCGTAGTGCCAGACATTCAGTAAATACTTATTAAATGAATGAATGAGTCAATAAATAAGTGAGCAATGGATGAAATACTTGCATAGAGATTAGGTTTTGGGGAATTATTCACCTTTCAATGGTTACTTATCGAGGGTCTACTGTGTACTATGATAGATGTGTAGTGTCACTAAGGATGTAGTTCAGCAAGTAGACACCACTTTCTCTAGGCCATCTCTGAAGTGCAGGCTATTAAATCCTTCTGTAAATCCTCAGTCTTCTCTCTTGTTAATAAAGGGCTTAATTGATGATTTTTATAGTCCCTTCCATTTTCCACTTTCAAAGAGTGTATGATTCTCAATATCATTTTTTAATAGAGTTTAAAATTTTAGAATAGTTTTTGAATTATGAAAAAAAATTGCTAACAGTACATCCAGTTGATTTTTTATTAGTACCTTACATTAATGTGGTACATTTGTTATAATTAATGAATTGATATTGATACATTATTAACTAAAGTCCATGATTTATTAATTTTCTCAGTTTTTATTAAGAATTGAGTGTCCTCGCCAGGCCAGCATGGCTCAGTGGTTGAGCATTGACCTATGAACCAGGAGGTCACAGTTTGATTCCAATCAAGGGCATATGCCCAGGTTACGGGCTCAATCCCCAGTAGTGGGCATGCAGGAAGGAGCCGATCAATGATTCTCTCTCATCATTGATGTTTTTATCTCTCACTCCCTCTCCCTTCCTCTCTGAAATCAATAAAAAAAAAAAACATATTAAAAAAAGAGAGAAATGAGTGTCCTTTTTTCTGTTCAAGGATTCCCTCCAGGATACCACCTTACCTTTACTTGTTATGTCTTCTTAGGCTTCTATAGACTGTGACTGTTTCTTCTTACTTTTTCATTGATTTTGATGATCTTAACAAGTTTTGAAGAGTACTAGGTAGGTGTTTTATAGACGGTCCCTCAATAGAAATTTGTCTAATATTTATCTTAGTATTAAACTTGGAGTATGTGTTTTGGGGGGGGATACCCCATAGTTAAAGTGCTATTTTCATCATAGCATATCAAGGGAGCATACATTGAACATAACTTATCAATGACAGTAGGAACCTTGCTCACCTGGCTGGAGCAGTGTTTGGTAGGTTTCTCCACTCTAAAGTGGCTCTTCTTTCCCTTTCTGACTGCACTTTGTGAAAGGAAGTCTTTGTGCCCAGCTCACACCTAAGGAGTGGAGGAAGGGTTATGGTCCACCTCCTTGAGGGCAGACTATCTATATACATTTTAAAAAATTCTTCTGCATGTGAGATTTGTCTGTTTCCCCTAATTTATTTATTTACATCAGTATGAACTCATAGATATTTATTTTATACTTTGGATTATAATTCAGTATTTTTTTTTAATGTTTTTTTGTTGCTCAAATTGTTCCATCTTTAGCCATTGAGAGCCCTTTTGTTTATCACCTGTTTTTTTTAAAAATATATTTTATTGATTTTTTACAGAGAGGAAGAGAGAGAGATAGAGAGTTAGAAACATCGATGAGAGAGAAACATCGATCAGCTGCCTCTTGCACACCCCCTATTGGGGATGTGCCCGCAACCAAGGCACATGCCCTTGACTGGAATCGAACCTGGGACCCTTGAGTCCGCAGGCCAATGCTCTATCCACTGAGCCAAACCGGTTTCGGCTGTTTTTGTTTCTTTAATTTTATTTTATTGTTGACGGTATTACAGATGTCCCCTATTTTCTCCCTTTACCCCCCTCCTCCCATGCCCTGCTGCACCCCAGGCCTTCACCACACCATTGTCTGTGTCTATTGGTTATGCATATATGTATATGAGTTCTTTGGTTAATCTCTTCCCATTTCCCTCTGTTCCATGTCTCCATGCCTCCGGACCTATTTTGTTCATCAGTTTATTATGTTCATTACATTCCACTTATAAAGTGAGATCATGTGATATTTGTCTTTCTCTGACTGGCTTATTTCAATCAGCATAATACTCTCTAGGTCCATCCATGCTATTTGCAAAGGGTAAGAAATCCTTCTTTGATATAGCTGCATAGTATTCCATTGTGTAAATGTACCACAGCTTTTTTATCCACTCATCTACTGATGGGCACTTGGGCTGTGTCCAGATCTTAGCTATTGTAAATAATGCTGCTATGAACATAGGGGTGCATATATTCTTTCTGATTGGTGTTTCCAGCTCCTTAGGATATATTCTTAAAAGTGGGATTGTGGGTCAAATGACAGTTACATTTTAAATTTTTTTCAGTAAATTCCATACTGTTTTCCATAGAGGCTGCACCAATCTGCATTCCCACCAGCAGTGTACTAATGTTCCCTGTTCTCCATATCCTCTCCAGCACTTGTCATTTGTTGATTTATTGATGGTAGCCATTCTGGTGTGAGGTGATACCTCATTGTTGTTTTAATTTGCATCTCTCTGATGATTAGTGATATCTGATATCTCACAGATCTAGAACAAATATTCCAAAAATGTGTATGGAACCAAAAAAGACCCCAAATAGCAGCAACAATCTTCAGAAAGAAGAATAAAGTTGGAGGAATCACAATACCAGATATCAAACTATACTACAAAGCCATTATAATCAAAACAGCCTGGTATTGACACAATACAGGCATAGAGATCAATGGAACAGAACAGTGACCCCAGAAATTGGCCCACATCATTACAGTCAATTAATATTTGACAAAGAAGGCAAGAGCATACACTGGAGTAAAGATAGTCTTTTCAATAAATGGTATTGGGAAAACTGAACAGGTACATACAAAAAAAAAGAAAGAAAGGAAGAAAGAAAAGAAGAGAAGGAAGGAAGGAAGGAAGGAAGGAAGGAAGGAAGGAAGGAAGGAAGGAAGAAAGAAAGAAAGGAAAGAAAGAAAGAAAGAAAGAAAGAAAGAAAGAAAGAAAGAAAGAAAGAAAGAAAGGAAGGAAGAAACTAAATCACCAACTTGCACCATACACAAGAATGAACTCAAGCCCTAGCTGGTTTGACTCAGTGGATAGGGCATCGGCCTGCAGACTGAAGGGCCCCAGGTTTGATTCCGGTCAAGGGCACATGCCAGGGTTGCGGGCTTGATTCCCAGTAGGGTGTGTGCAGGAGGCAGCCGATCAATGATTCTTTCTCATCATTGATGTTTCTAGCTCTCTCTCCCTTCCTCTCTGAAATCAATAAAATATTTTAAAAAGAATGAACGCAAAATGGATAAAGAACTTAAATGTAAGTCACAAAACCGTAACATTCTAGAAGAAAACATAGGCAGTGACATCTCAGACATCTCACATAGCAGAATTTTCACCGATATATCTCCTAGGGCAAGATAAACAAAGGAAAAAATAAACAAATAGGACTATATCAAAATAAAAAGCTTCTGCACAGCAAAAGAAACCATCATCAAAATAAACAGGGAATCCACTATATGGAAGAATATATTTGCCAGTGACACATCTGATAAGGGATTAATTTCCAAAATACATAAAGAACTCATACAGCTCAACAAAAGGAAGACAAATAACCCAATTTTAAAAAATAGGCACAGGACCTGAATAGGCATTTTTCCAAAGAGGACATACAGATGGCCAAGAGACATATGAAAAAAATGCTCAACATCACTAATCCTGTGTTCTTTTGATATGCACTCTCATCAGGTGTTTTGTTTTTTTATCCCCCAAACACTTCCTTACTTTCTGGCACTACAGGATGCTCCAGGCTTATCTTGCACATTTCCTGTTCCAGTCCTAGAATCATCCATTTCTCCAAGGAACCCTGGTGCCTGCAAAATTGTTGCTTTAATGAAGCACTAGGTGGGCTCATTGCTTCTGCTGTGTCCCAACTTCTAGGCCCTCTCAGCTGACAGAGCAAGGAAAGATATATGTGTATACTAATCTGTATATACGAACCCATATCTATCTATATTTCTCTGTGTAACCGTTTATACCTATATCAAGCTAAACATGAGTTTATGTTGTCTCCAACGCCAATCCATTACTACATGAAATGTTCTAGCCTCCTCCCCTTATCTGTAACCTCCCACTCCAACAGTAAGAAGCCTGTCTCCCACCATCTGTCATTTAGTTGTTCACTTCCCGTATACAAACACAGAGAACAGTATCAGAATTGCTAACTCATATTCTGCAATAAATAACTTTACTGACCAGAGTACAGTGTTTATGTACAGTGTTTTCTGACTTCAGTTTTATAGACCCCATTTCCAAAGTTACTCATGTCAGCACCTTTCCCACCACCACACCCTTTAGCGAGGTGGTTTCTTTCATTTGTAATAGTTAGATTGTTTTGTCACATTCTGCCTTCCATCCTGTGATACCCAATCTCTTAAATATACTTTTATGCATTCAGGTTCAGTCTTTGTGCTGTGAAGGTATATGGGTTTCTGTCACATGCATCCACCATGCAAGTATCCACCATTACATTATGATACATAATAGTCTCACTGCCTTAAACTATCTCCTGTGCTTCACCCTACTCAGCCCTCACCTTGTCTGAAACTCCTAGTAACCATTGATCCTTTTTACCATTCATATCCTTTTACTTTTTCCAAACCACCACATAATTGGAACCATATAGTATGTAGCTTGTATAGACTGGCTTCTTTCACTCAGCAATATGTATTTAGAGTCATCCATGTGCCTGGCTGGTGTGGCTCAGTAGTTGAGCATCGACCTATGAACCAGAAGGTCACGGTTCGATTCCTGCTTGCGGCACATGCCTGGGTTTTGGGCTTGATCCTCAGAGGAGGGTGTGCAGGAGGCAGCTGATTGATGATTCTCTCTCATCATTGATATTTCTATCTCTTTCTCCCTCTCCCTTCTTCTCTGAAATAAAAATATATATATATATTTTTTAAAAATGAGTCATTCATGTATTTTTTTAGGGCTTGATAATTAATTTGTTTTTATTACTGAACTAGCTTTCCCGTTGCAGGAAAAATCCTGCAATAGGATTTCCTGCTGCACTCTACCCCGCCTCCATTCCTCCCTTGTCCCCCGCCCCGCCTTCTCCTCCAGCCCGCCCGCGTTTCGCTTCGCCCCCGGCCCCGCCTCCGCCCCGCCCTTCTCCTCCTCCCCGGCTTGCTTGCTTCTTCAAAGCTTTACTCCCTTCTGCAGCTCTTGGCTTCTTTGGACGCTGTCTTGATATGCAAATTAGCCGCCATCTTTGTTGGGGTAATTTGCATACTTGTCCTGATTGGTTGGTGGGTGTGGCTTGGCTGGTGGGCGTGGCTTAGGTGTAGCGAAGGTGCGGTCAATTTGCATATTTGTCTATTATTAGATTAGATAATAATAATATAGCACATGTTTTTTATCCTTTCACCTGTTGAAGGACATCTTGGTTGCTTACAGTTGTAATTATGACTAAAGGTGCTATAAACATTCATGTGCAGGTTTTGTGTAGGCATATGTTTTCAAATAAGTTGATCAGTATCTGTTTAACATTTAGTTTTCAGATTGATTACAATTGTTGATTTGTAATCATCTGGCTTTTATACGACTTCTCAAATATAGCTATTTAAAAATAACAAACACTTTCAAGTGACAAATCTGTTCATAATCAAGCACCATTTTTTATAAAAGTATAAACAATGAATCTATAATATTTTATGGAATAAGGGAAATTTAAATATAGAACATTTACATTTAATATTCTTTGAAATATGTGGTCTGGTGTTGCCATTTCTTTTACATCACAAGCAGGGAAATTTGTAAGTGTTAACTTAGCTACAAATAGTTCCTTTATTGCTACCTCACTAATAGAACATGTTAAAAATTACATGTTTGGAAATCCAAATAAAAGCATACGCAAGTTGAAGTAATAAATACAACACAGTATTAGATAACTAAAACCAGCTCCCTTTATGTGTCTACATATCAGACAGAACACATGAAATGCCACAAAATAGTAAGAAATGAAAATAATTTCCCTGGATATTTCATTTCTAAACACATGATGTGTTTTACCTACAGCATAATCCTATTAAAACACAACTTGTTATTCCATAGGATATGGGTGTGCATTAGAGTGGGAGGCAAATGTGTCCCTAGAAACCTAAACATAACAAAAAAATAAAAGGCCTTTCTATAGCACTATCTTGTATCAAATGGCAAGTTAGTCTTTGTCTTTCATGCTACTGTTCTAGAGACTCCTTTTTTAGATGAATTAATAAAAATTGCCCCCACATTGTTACCACCTTATAGACCAAGTGACTTGTGTTGATTGGTCCAGTAAGGCTGAGCATAAAATATCCTGGTATCAAGAAAGCTTTAACAGTGTATGCTACATTTTATTCTGTGTCTTAAGGTATTTAATGTAAAATATTTGAGAAAATAGAGAAGGCCAACTACCAGGGAGAATAAGGGACTTTATAAATATCATACTTGTTCAATGTATTTCTCCTCTCCATAGAAATTACGGCCTTTTTGGTGTCCAAAAATTGAGTCTAAAGCCATGTTGGTAACTGCTTGGATTTTCTTCCCCAACCCAAAAGTTTCTGAGATTTATTCATTACCATAAGAGTCTGTATCATTGAGATGAGGACTGGCTTTTCAAGAAGCCTGGAGGGCTTTAGGGCTTTTTAGTTTCGTGGAAGAAATTCAAGAGAGAATTCTTGGAAGTCTAATTCTCTCTGAAGGAGAACACACCTTATGATGTATGAGATAGATAATACCTCTTATAATATATAAAAGTATAATAGGGGAAAATCTTCCTCTGTCTCTATCATTGCTCATCTTTCCCCCATGTGACCAGGGAACCTTCAGATACTTGACTGCCTCCAATATACTAGAATCTTTTTCCATCCTTTGCTCCCATGAAACTTTATAAGTGCCATGCTCTATATCCTTCCAGATTTTAGCTACCTCTCAAATCAAAACTTGGGCCAAATTAGTCATTATTTTTAAGCATTCCAACCAAGAAACATTCATAGTGATTTGAAACCTAATATAGGTGCTAAATTAAACTCACCTATGGCCAAGCATCCTCAAGAAGGAAAGGGATCAAGAACCTATCTCCTGCCTGACCAGCATGGCTCAGTGGTTGAGTGTTGACCTATGAACCAGGAGGTCACCGTTCGATTCCGTGATCACATGTCCAGGTTGCGGGCTCAATCCCCACTGGGGGCATGCAAGAGGAAGCCAACCAATGATTCTCCCTCATCATTGATGTTTCTATCTCTCCCTCTCCCTTCCTCTTTGATATATATATATATATTGTTGTTTTGCTTTGTTTTGTTTTATTTTATTTTTATTTTTTTAAAGATCCTATCTCCTTCCCTTTTGAGATTCAACTTAATTAGAGCTTTCTAAATGGCTGGGGTATTCCTGACAGAGGTCCCCTGGTAGCAAAAAACATTCAAGTTCCCCCAAGAAAAAAGAGGGAGTCTGGTTCAGTGACTTAGGCTCAACACCAGGGCCTTGAGGTTTGTGGGAGACAGCATGTTCTAGGCACAGTGTGCCCCTGTGGTTAGAAACCCAATTATATGGGGCCCCCTGGGCAGAGCTGTCGTGTTTGGGAACAGTGGCTGATTGTGTGAGCATAATTCCAATAAGCTGTCATCTTGAGAGTCCTTGTCCTCAGTGACAGCCTGCTGCCTACACAGGGTTCTGCAGCAGAAAGGACAACCTTAGGGCAGGACAAGGACTCTTTTGAGCCTGTTGGAACCAGTTTTCAACAGTGACACCATGCAGAAGTGATTAAAATCAGAACTTTTAATGGACTAACCAGTTCCTTCCATGTGATACTTTGAAACAAGACTGCTCCCTTTGGATTAAATAAGTTTCCAGGATTTATGGACAATTTGGGGAATGAGGAGACTTTAAGAGAGATACAGAATAACTTTTATTTTTTTAATTTAATTAATTAATTAATTTATTTATTTTTACAGAGAGGAAGAGAGAGGGATAGAGAGTTAGAAACATCAATGAGAGAGAAACATCGATCAGCTGCCTCTTGCACACCCCCTACTGGGGATGTGCCCGCAACCAAGGTATGTGCCCTTGACCTGAATCGAACCTGGGACCCTTGAGTCCGCAGGCCGACGCTCTATCCACTTAGTCAAACCGGTTTAGGCGCAGAATAACTTTTAATAGAGAAGAATGAATTTATTTTTAAATACTTAAGCAAGTAATTAAAAAATAAAGACAGCCCTGGCTGGTTTGGCTCAGTGGATAGTGTCAGCCTGTGAACTGAAGGGTCCCAGGTTCGATTCTGGTCAAGGGCACATGCCCGAGTTGTGCGCTAGATCCCCGGTGGGGGGCATGTGGGAGGCAGTCAATTGGTGATTCTCCCCCATTATTGTTGTTTCTAGCTCTCTCTCCCTTTTCTTTCCTCTCTGAAATCAATAAAAATATATTTAAAAAAATAAATAAAGACAGATGCCCAAATATTGAATCCCAAACTAATAGAGGTCATACAGTTAGTATTTAATAGGTCATACAGTTCATTGTGAATCTCTAAGAGCAGAAGTGTTGCCAAACTTGTTTAAGCACTGAATCTTTTTTTTTTTTAAACTAAGCATTTTGAAGGACTGGATTCCAAGGAACACTTGGAAAATGCTTCTCTAATGGCAGATTTAGATACTGGATGGTTGCTTCACTGTCTCAGAGTAGATTAGCTCCTAGCTCTGTGATGTTAATCACAATGTCCTAATGACTAACCCAAGGAAGGCAGAGTGCACAGGAGACAGTGCTGAAATGAGATCGCAGCTTTCTCCTTGGCTCCATCTATCCTTTGCCTTTGAATAAGGAGCACCACCTGCAAACACTTGTTGGCTCTATAAGTCAGTTTTTGTCTATTTTATTTTGTTGTGTATCTTTGGTGCCTAGCACAGCTGCTCAATAACTATTATTTGTTGACTGAGTGAACTTCTGGCCTTCACTGTCTTGGCAAAGTTACTGAAAACCTAACATTGCCATTTCTTTTGCTTAGTGTGTCCCTTGCAGCTACAGAACAGATCCTTCTGAAGATTCAGGAAGTATGAGAACAGTAATGGCATCTCATTTGTAAATAAAATGAAGCCCATATTTGCCCAAGTCAGACCAACCTGAGATGAGGACCAGGGATACACTGAAGCCATTTCGAGTCCCACCAGCTGAATCCCCCAGTTCCATATCGCCCAATGTATAAGAATGATCTTTATCAACTTGTATGGCAATGTAAGTTTTATAAACAAATGCAATCAATATAAATAATCAGTATGTAAATGCAAATTTAAAATATTTTCTTTCTATTCTCTACTGTACTATATGTCATGAAACTACTTACCATGTGATACAAGGTAAAATGGTCATCAAATCACTCTAATAATTTCTAGCTCATTATTGAATTTTAGAAATTGCTGGCATGACCTTATATTTGATAAGCTCTCGTAAAACGAAAGGCGGCTAGTCTCTAAGCTACAGTTTTGTGGAGGAAACTACTGAACTCTCCCAATACCTCACCATTAAATCGATGGTCATTAGATCGGGGTTCAGGTACCTTCAGTGGCAGGGTGACGGGATGGGCTGTCCCTCCTGTTCTGGATGCTAATGCTTCTCACATAGCCTGAGCCTGAAGGGCCTCTGCTTCCACTCCCTCCTACAACACTGCCACCAGCCAGGCCTGTCCCACCACTCCTGCCAATCCTGGCCCCTCCTGAGCAGCAGAGGCTGTGTTCCCTTCGGCTACTACCGTGGTCTGCCCAGCTTCCGCCCCAATGTCCAGGTGCACCAGTCCCAAGTCCCATCGCCACCTATGTAGTGGTTGTTGGATGTTGTCCTTCTGCGACATGTGGTCTAACTTAAGCTATTGGTCAATCATCAGGGCAGTATAGTTTAACCTGCAGTAACACCATGCCAGTGTATATGAGCTGAATAGCCGCCATGGCCCAATCCCTTCTGAGTAGTTCAGAAAGTCTCAAAGTCTTCTCCCACATCTATTCAAATCAACTATGAATGCTTTTCTTCTATCCTATGATATCTACCGTTTCTTCTTCTATCTCTCCCCTCCATAAAATGGCTCCCATATTTAGGCGTTGATTCCTGAAAGCAGCTACTGAGTTTGCTTTATCTCCTAAAGTCACTCACGTAGTGTTGCCCTGCTGATGCTCTATCTCTGAGCTAAAGCAGGATAAAATCTCTTCTATTGGCCTGAATGCTCACAGTTGCCAAGTTAAGGCTGCCTTTTTCTCTTTGTAACTTACTCCTTCCTACAACCCCAAGTCTCATGATAACAATATCAGAAAACAACCTGACCATCATACCACCCTTAGTTTACTGTTGCTTCCCACAGTTCATCATCTTCTGTATTAAACCTGTACATATTTTCCAGTTTTATTGACATATAATTGACCTACACCATTGTATAAATTTAAGGTATACAGCATAATTACTTGATTTACATATATTGTGAAATGATCACCACAATAAATTCAGCTAACATCAGGTAGACATAAGAAGAAAAGGATTTTCTTCTTGTGATGAGAACTCTTAGGATCTACTCTCTTAACCAACTTTTCACTAGACCCTACTAGTACAGTAGTGTTAATGATAGTCATCATGTTGTACATTACATCCCAGGTACTTATTTATCTTATACCTGGAAATGTGTACCTTTTGACCACCTTTATCCAATTCCCCCACTCCCAACCTCCATCTGTTACCTCTGGTAACCAAAAATATGATCTCTTATCCTATGAATTTATTTTTAAGATTCCACATATAAGTGAGATTATACAGTATTTGCCTTTGACTTATTTTACCTAGCATAATGCCCTCAAATTCCATCCAGGTTGTCACAGATGGCAGAATTTTCTTCTTTTTTATGGCTGAATATTCCATTGTATTAATATACCGCAACTTCTTTATCACTTCATCCATTGATGGACACTTAGGTTGTTTCCATATCTTGGCATTTGTAAATTATGCTGCTAGATAGCGCTTCAACAGAGTGTTTTTGTTTACTTCTGATATATGCTCAGAAGTGCAATTGCTTAATCATATTGCCCATTTTTAAATTGGATTATTTGTGGGGTTTTTTGCTACTGAATTGTATGATTTCTTTACATTTTTTATTTTTTAAATATATTTTTTATTGATTTCAGAGAGGAAGGGAGAGGGAGAGAGAGATAGAAACATCAATGATGAGAGAGAATCATTGATCGGCTGCCTCCTGCATGCTCCCTACTGGGGATCGAGCCCTCAACCTGGGCATGTGACCTTGACCAGAATAGAACTTGGGACCCTTCAGTCCGCAGGCCAACACTCTATCCACTGAGCCAAACCGGCTAGGGCTATATATTTTAAATATTAATCCCTTATCAGATATATTCTTAGCAAATATTTTTCTCATTTTGTAGGTTGTCTTTTCACTCTGTCAATCGTTTCTTTTGCTGTGCAGCCTATACATTTTGACACTCTTTCTATCCTGAATAATTCCCCCCACCCCCAATAGCTTGGGAGCTTAAGAAGAGGGCTCTGACCTCCAATGGTTTAAGGGGAATTGTTCTCAACATGCTGGGCATCAGGAGTAGCCAGTTCCGTGGCATGAAGATAGAAAACTCCATATGTGAATTGGATTTGCATCAAGGGTTGAAAACCCTTAGCCTAAGGGTCTGTTTTGTCCAACGCAAGTACTCAATTTTCCCCTCCATTTATTAGGCCCCCTGCTGGCTCTGCCTCCATGCCTCCATGGGATCGCCTAGGAAATTCATATACAATTTGGTTGTTGCTCTGGAACCCTTGCCACTCTATGAACCACTCCTGTGGACAGTGATGCACAATTTCCTTTAGGTTAATTCTGTAAGTTGCATTAAAAAAAAAAAAAGAAGAAGATCTGACATCACAAGGAAACCACTTTTAGTTGCTCCATTTCCTGGAGCCTACAGCTGGCAAAATGCCTAAGACAAGATGTATTCAAGTCAAAGCAGAACTGTGCTAGGAGAAACAGATGGCCCGCCTAAGGTGACAAAATTGCTTTCTTGCGGGGAGAGGTGGGGTGGTTTATTCGCCTCTTCCTCTAGGAAGGTGGGGATGTGTGGAGGCAAAATAAATAAAACACGTTACAAATGCATCCCACAGATGAACAGAATAATCGGTGCTGAGCAAGGCTACAGGAGGCATCTTTCTGCCTCCAAGCAGGCTGTGGGAACTTGTCACAGGCATATGAAAATGCCCCCAGAACTTGAAAATCATCTCATCAGAGGAAGTAGTAAGAACCAACACATAATTAAGGAAACCATCCATCAGTAACCCTCTCTGAGAGCTGGTGATGAGGGACTGAGAAGATTGGGGCTGAGCCAGGAGGTTCAGGAAAATGACTGAATACAAAACAAAACAGCGAGAATTGTTGTGTGTCTCATCTGAAGAAAGCCGGGATTAAGGTGGTTGGAGGTGTAGGAGATAGGTAATCTGCACTTGTTTAGGAAAGGGGAGGCAAGGCAGTGAGAAATGGTTGCAGATTACCCAACAATCTCCGGAGGAGAGACACTTTTCCTGGAGGTCACTGGTGTTCAGATCACCTGGAAAACACCATTCCATTCACAAGGCTTTCCAATGCCCGGATGAAACGCCCCTTACGTTTATCCAGCTCTTTTGTTCAGAATCTTGGGTCAACAAATAACATTCTGGTTATGAATTTGGTCTCCCAGCTACCCTGATAATGGGCAGGATTAAAGTCACTGGAAAGTTATTTTATAGCTGTTACAAGCAAATACATCTGTGTTCTGTTTGATATGTCAATCGTTTGAGGGTTTGATTAGCATAGGTTAGGATGCATTTTGATTGCCCGGCAGTACAGACAAAATCCACTCTTCGGACCTGCACAGCTGAGTGCCAGACCCCAGAACACTGTGCCCACTCCTCCGCATTGCCATCCTGTGAGGCGCCCCCAGCAGCCCTGGGCCTGCTTCCCTGACATCGGTGCCTCTCTTCAAATTCAACACAAACCATCCCGAAAAAGTCATCTCCCTCCCTGCTTGTTTAAAGTCAGCCCAGGGTCATTCTAAAGCATCTTCTCTATCATGGATTCTCGTGTCTCAGAGCCCCGAGCCTTAGGAAACATATTGCATTATCTGTAATCATACTGTGAGCATCAAGTTTCACCAAGTAACCAACTTACAGCTTCTTGTGTTCCCTGCTGACCTCTTTATCTTGAGAGGGTGGGCCGTGGGGAGACCACACGATAGTGTACCAAGGGTCCTTCAGCAAGGGGTGGCAAAGGAAGGATGATGCCACCAAACACAGTTCATACCCAGACTCCTTTGTACCCCTCGATCAAGTAGCTTGAAAGGGGGAGTGATCTGAGTTAAATGAAGAAAGGGGAGAGTGTTCTCCTCCATAAGAACAGAACTCAAATGTACTTCTCTCTGTCAGCTGTGCTCACTGTGGCTATGAAGGGTGCAGCGCTTTGCCCATTTCCCCCCATCAGAGAGAATACAGGCGCCTATGACTTGCTCCGGCATGCTCATCCCCGACTGTTATAAAGGGGGAGCACCAGCTGTTACTCTTTCTTAGTTGTTTCCTTCCCAGGAAGTAAGTAGTGGACACCCCTGGATGGGTACTCCACACTTGTTTGCTCTAGGACATTTGCCCATTGGTCTTTTGGTGACTAATAGTTTTTGCCCACCTTCAGAATGAGATGGAAGCAGCAATGACCCAACTGTGGAAATTACCTGCTAGTCTTCCATGCCAGAAATTGCCCTGTGTCCCTTGAAAAGAGCGAGCTATCTTCCCTTTAAATGAAAAATAGAAAAAAATTAATATTGCTTATGAATTCCTGCTGCTTCCCCCAATTTGGAAGTTGGCCAAAGGACTACTAATGATAACTATCATAATTCTCTCAAAAAAAATAGTCATCCTGTAAATAAAATAAGAGATACGTCTCCTGCCACTGAGATTTATAGAAGTTCTGGGAAATGGCAAAGTGGGGTTTGCAATTCAGTATGCTTATTGCTCTCAGGGGCTGTGGCTAATCTCTCATGAAGCAAGGGTTCCGTTGGGTAGAGATTGAGTAATGAGAATAGAGATGCCTTGTGTAACTCCTTCTTCCCCTTTACTTATTGTGGATCAGTGACTGTCATATCTCAAGCTCTAGGCCAGCTTAATAGATTCAGTTTTTTAGTATCTCACATCATGAGAGCTCAGCCATAGATAACGGAGGCCATTATATCTGTCTCTGTGCTGATACTGAGTTTGTCTGACAGATTCACATAAAGGCATTTCGGTAGACTTTTCTTCAATGGGAAGGAGAACTGATATTCAATGATTACTTATCCTATAGCCACACCACCTTTATTTCTCATGGCAAATCTGTGAGATCAATCTTATTTCCCCAAGCTTATGGATGGGATTGAGACTCAGAGACATTAAGTAACTTGCTCAAGGCAATAGAGTACCTCCAAAGCCAAACACAAGCATCCTCTCTCTGGTCGGGTGTATGCAGGAGAAGTGAGTGATAATGCTGTAGAGCTGGAGTTTAGGATTTAAACCTCGGCCTATGGGACTCCAAAGCCACTGCCCCTTCTGCGGGACCATGTAACAGCATTACCACATTAACTTTGTAGTTCTGCTGCTGTGTATTTTGTTCAATTTTTAAATATTGTGATTAAAAAACACACAACACAATGTACTACCATAACCATTTGTAAAGGTTCAGTTCAGTGGTTTTAAATGCATTCATAATGTTGTGCAACGATCACCATCATCCATCTCCGTAACTTTTTTCATCTTGAAAAACTGGAACTCTGTTTTTATTAAACAATAACTGCTCACTCCTCCCTCCCCCAGGTCCCTGGCAACCGCCATTCTATTTTCTGTCTCTATGAATTTGCCTACTCTAACTCCCTCATATAAGTGAAATTATACAGTAGTTGCATTTATTATGACTGCCTTATTTTACCATAATGTCCTCAAGTTTCATGTATGTTGTAGTATACTGTCATTTTTCTTCATTTTTAAGGCTGAATAATATTCCATAAATATATGTACCACATTTTGCTTACCCATTCATTTGTCAATGGACATTTGGGTGGCTTTCATGCTTTATCTATTGTGAATGCTTCTATAAATGCTGGTAAACAAATACCTCTTTGAGACCCTGCTTTCAATTCTTTTGGGTCTATACCCACAAGTAGAATTGCTGGACCACATGGTAATTCAATTTTTAATTATCTGAGCAACCTCCATTACTTTTTTCAGTAGCATCTGTACCATTTTACAGTCCCACCAACTGTACACAGGGGTACCCATTTCTCTACATCCTCACCAATTCTTGTTTCAAATTTTTATAGTAGCCATCTGACTGCATGTAAGGTAGTATTTCATTATAGTTTCAATTTGCATGTCCCTAATGATTAATGATATTGAGCATTTTTTCATGGGCTTAATGGTCACTTGTATATCTTTTTTTGAGGAATGTCTATTCAAGTCCCTTGCCCATCTTTGATTGGGTTGTTAGTTTTTTCTTTCATTGTGTGTAGACTCTGGTCTGTTGTAAGAGCTTCCTAAACAACTCTCCCCCTTGCCAGGCAGTCTTTGCTCCCATCTCCTGGTTACTAGATGGCTCACCCTAAAGCACAGCTCCAGTTATCTCGGACTTCTGCTCAAAAAGAGGAAAGCTCCCAAATTCCCAAGTCAAACCCTAGAAATTGTCTGGGGTTCCCCAGATCCTCTCTCAAACTGTGAGGTTCTAGGACTAGAGTGCTTATTTCATGTTTTAGGATGCCTTTGCAGCAAAGTAGTGCTTTCTCAGGAACTATCATATGCAAGAGTTCTGTTTCATGACGATCTATAAGAAGAAAAGAATAGTCTAGAACTCTCCTGTTGTCACCACACAAAAGTCTTTTTCCTTTAAGTTGTTTTCTTGCGCCACCTGGTGTTAAAACTAAACAGTGGCAAAGCAGAAACGTACTGTAAATGTTTTTAATCCCCGAATTGAGGACCTTTAGCACAGGAAAGGAAATTTAGGGATCATTTAAACAGCTGCCTCCTTTCGTGGATTAGTAATTAATCCAGGATTTACAGGAAGGACTGAATCTAGATTTCCTGAATCCTAGGCTCCTCCATTTCCTACTACATCAGTGGTCGGCAAACTCATTAGTCAACAGAGCCAAATATCAACAGTACCACAATTGAAATTTCTTTTGAGAGCCAAATTTTTTAAACTTAAACTTCTTCTAACGCCAATTCTTCAAAATAGACTCGCCCAGGCCGTGGTATTTTGTGGAAGAGCCACACTCAAGGGGCCAAAGAGCCGCATGTGGCTCGCGAGCCGCAGTTTGTCGACTTCCGTCTACATCACCATAGCCTCTTACTTAAGTAAGCCTCCAAAAGAACTGGGCCAGAGGGATGATACCACCTTTGGAAGAAGACCAAAAAAAAGGATACTAACATTTACGTATCCCTTATTATAAGCCATTTATTGTGCTAAGTACATTTACAAACATCTCCTTTGTTCTTCACAAGGCGTTGGTTCTTATTTCTGTTTCACAAATTGACAAGTAATATTCAGACAGGTTGGGTAACTCATTAAAGTTATACTGTATTATCCATTCATAGTTTTTCATTCCCTCCTTGACCTTGCCACAATTCTGTGCATGGGCCGGATATATACTCCCTGCCTGTAGTGACTTTGGCCTTGGCCAAATCGACTTTCTGTGGTCAATGAGATGTGAATGCACTGATAGGTGCTGCAAGTGAGCTAAGCTTTAAATTTCGTAGTTTGACTGGGTGCACTTCCTCCTAACTTCCTCCGGGAGAACAACATGCCTAGAGAGTGGTTGTTTTTTCAACCCTGGCTCCTGCATGAGATGATACATGGATCTGAGCTGAAGCCAGCTGAGCTGACAGTCACCCCTGGCCCACAGTTAACCTGCAGCCCTCGCAAAAGGCGAACAAATAGTAAGCAGTCTTTTAAGCCACTGGGAATTTGAGATTGTTTGTTGCTCTAGCAAAAGCTGACCAATACAGGGTTTGAAAAAAGTCTGACTCCAAAATCTCTCTGGGACCTCACTTTGAAAAAGAACCGTGCTCCCAGGAAGATGTCTAATTTGACTAATTCAAGAACCTGCGGTAGGTCTTACATTGCTGACATTCTCACCTCCTTCAAGTCTTTGCTTAATTCTACTCTCTCACTGACACTTATCTTGGGCCTCCATCTTAATTATGCAGCCTGCTCCTCTGGCTCTGCCTGCCCAGTACTTTTGATTTCTTTTACCTTGGTTTACTTTTTCCTCCTTTTAAAAGCACTTATTACCACTCAGTATACTCCACAATTAGCTTATTTAAATGTCTCCCCAGCTGAATTTTAAGAAGGATGATTTTTTTTCTCTTGGTCTGTTTTGTTTACTGTCATCATTTACTAAGATAAACAGTGCCTGGCTCATAGTAGGCGCTAAAAAGTTTTTGTTAAATGAATGAATGAATTTATGAAAACACTTCTGAAAGGAGTGGAAGCTGGTGTATTTTAATAATATGACCAGTAGAGGTCATAGATGAGTTCTTTAGCCATCTTGGATCAGCAACTACTTTTATGTCTGCTTTTATACAAGGTCCTGTTCACTCTGGATGTCTCAAGGATTTGTGTGGATGGCCACGTGATCAATTTGGTGGTGGCAGTTGGCATAGGTCATGAGAACTGCTGAAGGCTCAGATTGGTTTCTCTTCCATATATGACCTAGTCTTGGGAGCTAAGCAAAAAAAAAAAAAAAAAAAAAGTTGTATCTACTTTTATAAATTTATAAGTTGCTTATAAATAAATGCTAAATTCAGTAAAAACAACCAGAAAAGACAGTTAATGCCTATTTTAAAAGAGTTTTTTAAAAATCCCCACCTAAAGAGTTTTTCCCATTGATTTCTAGAGAGAATGGAAGGGAGGGTGGCAGGGCAGGGCAAGGGGGGGGCGGGGGAGAGAGAAACATTGACATGAGAGAGACACATCGATTGGTTGCCTCCCGTGGGTGCCCCTACCAGGACTGGGGAACCTGTGACCCAGATACATGCCTTTGACCTGGCATCGAACCTGAGACCCTTCCATCCTCAGGCCAAAGCTCTAGCCACTGAGCACCAGCCAGGGCATAAATGTGTATTTTTAATTGCAAAGCTTCCTGGATTAATAACAATACAACCTCCCAAAAGTGTGTGTGTGTGTGTGTGTGTGTGTGTGTGTGTTTACAGGTAGAGTCTATTACTATTAGGACTCTTTACTGATCTTTTCCTCTCCTCTTTTACAATGGCAAGTCAAAAATCACAAGCCAGGATTCTGCCTGAGTGTGGTTTATTCACCCTGACTCAACAGCTCATGCCTAAGTGTCATAATATATAACTACATAGAGGGAGGGTATAAAGGAAGGCTGGCACTAGATTGGAAGCAAATAATTTTCTTAGATTTGAATATTGGTTTTGATTGACTGATTAGTCTAAGTATGAAAATTTGAGAAGGAAAGAAATTTAATTTTATTAACTGCCTCCTGCACATCGGGCATTGTGATAAGTAGTTTTACATGTTATCTGACTCACTCCTTGAAATGAACAATATCAACGATAACACTTAGAACTTAGTAGAAGGTCATTAATTACTGAATAAATGAGTTAATGAGTGAGTGAGTAAATAAGTGTTAGGAAAAGGATCTGTTTCTCTGTTTTGTTTTGGTTTGTTGGAGACAGTTGCTTTTATTTCATTGATAGGACTAAATTAAATTTAAACCAGAAATGTGGGTATATATATATCTATATATATATCTATATCTATATCTATATCTATATCTATATCTATATCTAGATCTATATCTATATATATAGATATATATACAGATATAGATATATATACACACACACACATATTCAATGTTCTTTATGTATTTCCTATGTTCATTTACTGGGCACTGAAAAGTATGCATAGAAGATGGTTCCTGTCACAGACTCTGGAAAGTAGGCATGAATGGAGAGCTAAGATGAGCAGATATTACTTCTGCTCCTGCTATGAAATTGACCTTTCCTTCAGGTTCTGTACAATGAAAATAATCCTACCTAATAAAAGAGTAATATGCTAAGTGATTGTACCTTCGCTATGCCCACAGCCAATCAGGGCACTATGCAAATTAACTCAGCAAAGATGGTGGCCCCCACGTGCTGCCCCGCCCCCCATCGCTGATCCGCTAACGGACCCAGGCCGGCAGGAGGCATGGGACCTCCTGCCGCTCCGATTGCTGAGCCGCTGAAGGACCTGGGTGGCGGAGGCGCCCAGATCGCGGATGGTGGCGCAGGGCCGGGCAGTGCCTGCCCCACGCTGGCGCCGCCGCCGCCACCCGGGTCCAAACCCTGACCCTGAAAGAAGGAGGAAGGCGGTGGCCAGAGCCAAGGCCTGGGTCCCCGGTGCCAGAGGAAAACTGGTGCAGGCAGCCAGATGAAGGAAGGTCTATTGCATGAATCTTCGTGCAACGGGCCTCTAGTAATTACCTAATTCTTACCTTTCTACTTTACAGCATGTCTCAAGATAAATATGGGTGCCATCCCAGAAAAGTTTTGGAGAGACTCAGGCAATAATTGGGGGGTTAATAAAATTTTTCTACAATGCCCCTTGGGGAGGGAGTATGACTGAGTCACAAACTCCATCCTGTTACACTCCTTGCCCTGCTGTCTTTGTCTAACTGAACAATCATCCCAATATCGTATACTACCTATCCCTGTTCGGCCTCCATGGGTGGTATGGATTTCCAAGTTGAAGAAATCCAATGTGTTGGAATATTAGGGATGATTATTTTCTTGAGCTTTGTGTTGGTAAACATCCAGATAACATAGTTTTGTTCTATTGTGAGGCTTGTAGGTAGCTAGATAAATGCAAGGGTAGATTCTCTCATGTGATGATGTGAAAGAGAATTCACAAAGTACTCAACAATATTTTTAGTGTGGAGCATGTTGGGTTGGAGGGTGGAGAACAGCAGACATTGGAAGAGCTCCCTTGGTGAGTTTGTGGAGGTTCATTTTCACTCCAACAGAAGTGAAATAGGACTTCTTTCTTCCTCTCTCTCTTTCCTCCCCTTCTGCACTTAGAGCTTTAGTTAACTGTTAGGCATGAAATACATTCACTACAAGCAAAGTCACCACACAGAACATAAAGATGCCAAGTGTGCATGAACAAATTAGATGTTCTTAGTCAAATCCAAACAAATATATACCTGATAATGGCTTTGGCTGGAATATATTTTTATATTTTATAGCATGTTCACATTTGCCAGTGGTTAGCAAAGATTAAGCTTGCCAAACCTTAATGTGGTACAAATGCCATGTTCAAGGCAGAGTAAGTGGACTGCTACAGGATCTGGCAAATCAAAAGCATTATCAACAGCTGTGGTTTTCAAATGCTTTGTGAGACTGAATAATAAAGCACATGTGCATTTAGAGTCAGCATTACTTCTCTCATTAATTTTTAAAATATAACTTATGATCACTGGTAGTTTCAGATGGTTTTATGGTTTCAATCAACTTCCCATTAGACGTGATAATAGCCAGAAGGCAAAAATTGATCAAGTCCCTAATTAATTAATTAAGAACTTACTGAAAGACTACTCTGTTCAGAGTCATACACTTGGTGCTAATCATGGCCAATAATTTCAGACCCCTCCCCATCCATATTTTTGCCAGGATTGCCATGAGTGTAAGTGTTAATATGAATTTCACCTCTTTCCATTGATCACCATTAGAGAACATATCTTTAGAAATAAAAAAGTCAAAAGGTAGAAGAATTGCCATAGGGATAACAAAGAAAAACAGTGATTCTAAATTTTTAAATAATTGATCTCTATAGCATAGGATTCTACATATGGCTCCAACTATCTGATATCAAAAACCATTTGAAAAGTGACAAAATGATATTTTGCTGATATAGTGACTTGAATTGATAAAGTTTCATCATAAATATGACCATAGCCTGGCCAGTGTGGCTCAGTGGTTGAGCATTGACCCATGAACCAGGAGGTCACAGTTTGATACTGGGTCAGGGCACATGCCCAGATTGCAGGCTCAATACCCAGTAGGGGGCATTCAGGAGGCAGCCAATTGATGTTTCTCTCTCAGCATTGATGTTTCTCTCTCTCTCTCTTTTCTCTCTCTCTCTCTCCCTTCCTCTCTGAAATCAATAAAAACATATATTAAAAAATAAAATAAATAAATAGGACCATATATGACACAGATAATTATTTATCAATATCTTGGCTTTTTATTTTATATTAGAGGCCCAGTGCACGAAATTCGTGCATGGGTAGGGTCCTTAGGCCTGGCTGGCAATCAGGGCCTATCTGTGGGGTGACTGATAGGGTGATCAGGGGACCCCTCTAGCACCCGCCTTGGCTGGCCTGGTGCCACCCACTCCCTGGCCCCGCCCCCCACTGCCACCGCCAGTCATCTCCTTCTGTGGAGCGACCAGCGGGGAGATCAGGGGGCCCCTGATGGCACCCACCTTGGCTGGCCTAGGGGCTGTGGGTTGGGGGCAGCTCCTGCATTGAGCATCTGCCCCCTGGTGGTCAGTGCACATCATAGCGACTGGTCATTTTGCTGATCATTCCATGGTTCAGTTGATTTGCATATTACGCATTTATTATATAGGATTTTAAAAGTCAAATCCATGCACCCTAATTACAACTCTGTACAACCAATTAAAAATTTCCTGTCAGAGATGATTTAAAGTCTAGAATATCTGCATGGGGCCAGAATTCACTGTTTTATGCAGGACAGGCTCAGGGGATCCTGGTTCTTTGTTTGTACTACCTCCAAGAAGACCTGAGTGATCTTGTTTTACTGCCATGAACCTCATGACATTAGACTAGTTGGACAAAATTTGAATTATTAAATAATTTTCTAATTGTGACAATAGTTGTTAAAATAGTTACCAAGTTGATTTAATCACCAACATTGTTGCCTAGTAAAAGTCCTTTTCCAGTGTTTTTTGTTGTTTTTTTAATCCTCTCTGGAGGATATTTTTTCATTGATTTTTAGAGAGAGTAGAAGAGAGAGGGAAAGATAGAGAGAAATATCGATGTGAGAGAAACACATCGGTTGGTTGCCTCCTTCACGAGCCCTGACCAGGGCCTGAGACAAGGAGGAGCCTGCAACCAAAGTACGTGCCCTTGATCATAATCAAATCCAGGACCCTTCAGTCCGAAAGCCTATGCTCTATCCACTGAGCCAAACAGGCTAGGGCTGTAAAAGTATATTTTAAAGAAAAAACATAAAGCAGAGTTATCAGTAAGTTGCCAATTTCACGACCACTATTTTAGCTTACTATTTTGGTCTTAGGACATTTTTTTTTTTTCATTTTCCAAATGATTTCTTGTTACTAATTAGGTGGGTTTAGCCATAAACACAGAAAGCAAAACTGTTCAACAAGATTGCTTTTCTTGAGTTTCATTCAACAGCAAGGAATTTTCTGGTTGTTTCCATTGGTAGCTGGCTTTCCAGCAGCTTTCCAATACAGTAATACTATTTCACTCCACATAATTTAAAAGACATACATTTCTGTGTCTCTCACAGATCCACTGGGTCTCTTCTCGTTTCCCCTAAGGGAAGTATGGTGGCTACTGTATTTCCCGGCCGCTACAGTGGTTAGTGCTGTTAGAGCTGTGTGTTCGTTTATTCCATTGGCTCAGGGCCCATTGAGATGCCCAAGAGGGCTGGATTCAGAACTTTCATTCCGTAAACCAGCTTGCCTCACCACGTTTTTATCTTCCATAAGCCTTTCCAGTGCCAATCCACCCCTGGAATAATAATATTAGCCCTATTTCTTCTCTTCTTTTTTTTTTTTTTTAAAAAAAAACTTTTATTGATTAATAGAGGAAGGAAGAGGGAAAGAGAGATAGAAACATCAATAATGAAAATCATTGATCGGCTGCCTCCTGCATGCGCCCTACTGGGAATTGAGCCTGCAACCCAGGCATGTGCCCTTGACTGGAATCAAACCCTGGACCCTTCAGTCCACAGGCCGATGCTCTATCCACTGAGCCAAACCAGCTAGGGCTCTTCTCTTCTTGACAGCTGCATTCCCCAACCCCTGCATCTTCTCCAGGGACTGAAGAGGGCATTTCATGATTGTTGTAATGATAATAATAAGTAATATTTATTGATGTCAGTAACATCTAAGAACAAGATTCCTTCCTTAGGCCTAGCTATCGACACTCCTGCTGATACTTCTATGCCATCGTTCCCTTGCCATTGGGGGCTGGGGTCCCAAGTTAAAAGGTCCCCTGGACTAGAGCTGCCAGATTTAGCAAATACAGGAAGCCCAGTTAAATTTGAATGACAGATAATAGAAAAAAATTAGTCTAAATATGTCCCAAATATTGCATGGGAGGTACCTGTATTTAAAAAATTATTTGTTATCTGAAATGTAAACTTAATTGGGCTTTCTGTAGTTTATCTGACAACCCTATCTGGGAGCCCTCTGAGTTGCACAAGGAAGTGAGCCACAACCCAGATGTCCTTCACCAAGCCCATCCAGATGTTTGAGGTTGGGCCCGAGGTTGGGCAGAGAACTGACTTCCTCTTCTCCTTTCTTCCCCCACTTCTTGGTTTTTAACTTCTTCTACTTCATATCTTCCCATTCTCTGCTCCAGGTATGCGTAAAGCTCTATGCTCTTTAGTCTTACTCATTTAAATTGCTAGCATGGATGAAATCATTGCAATTTCTCACACTAGTAGACCTATGAGTGGGTAATTAACATAGACCAGCCACATAAACAGTTTGTCAAATATTTTTCCAGTTTCATAATGGAGATATAGAAACTAAAATTCTACATTGGTTAATTAACACTATTTTCTTACAAGTTGCACTTGTTACAAGAAATTTCTATAATTATATCTTTATAAATGAACTATTTTGATGTATATTCATATTTCAAATATCAAATATAAGTGTAAACACAATATAAACTATTGAAGAAAAGATTATCTATTCAGTCAGTCCTCTTCATAGGGTTTGCTAAAACAAACAAACAAAAAACAACCCTGGATTTCAAGGATTACTATCTTACTGTTGACTTGGAAATCCTATTTGGATGCCAACAACTAAATATTAAGTCTTTAGTTAATCCTCACACAAGGATATTTTTTTCCATTGATTTTTAGACAGAGTGGAAGGGAGGGAGAGGGGAAAGAGAGAGGGAGAGAGAGAGAGGGAGAGATATTGATGTGAGAGAGACACATCCATTGGTTGCCTCCTGCACACCACCCGACCTGGACTGAGATTGGGCCTACAACCCAGGTACATGCTCTTGATTGGGAATCAAACCTAGACCCTTCGGTCCACAGGCTGACTCTCTAACCACTGAGCCAAACTGACCTGGGCTAAATATTAAATATTTAAATCATTTTGCATTCCTACTGCATTACTGTATCCCCTTCCCCATTCCTTAGCCAGATATCCCTGGCTAAGAAGGATACCAAGAAATGCAAAAGAGAAATGCCTATTGGTGTATTTGTGGGGAGAGAGATTTCATCCATTACATTATACATATATTTTATCTTATTGTCTGTCTTTTCCCTTTCCTCCCACCCCAATCTAGAACTTAATCTCCATGAGAACACAGCCCTGGCCCTGGAAATAACGCTAGGCTCATCGTAGCCACCTAGTAAATATTTGTTGGGTCAATGAACAAGCTCTCAATTTACAGTGAGGCAAACGAGACTTAGGAAGTTAATTTGCCTGATTGGCTCTGCAGCGCTGGGTCTCATGTGTAGCTCTCACTAACAGGGGAGCCCCAGCACTTCATTGCTGCCTAGTTCTGCCCCTCTCCTGTCTAGCAGCTCAGACAGGCCTCCTGGTGTGTTTCTTCTCTGGAAACTTTGGTCCCAATGTGAAAAAAGCAAAAACACAAAGTGCATTTCTTTACTTTGTTAGCTGAACAAAAAGGACTTCCAAACAATAGCAACCAAAAATAAAGAAAAACTTTAGGAGAAACAAAAAAATCTCAAAAGCATAAAACCATCATACTTATAAAGTACTACTTTCTGATCCTACAATGACCAACAAGCTCTATTGTATTCCACAGAACAGAGGAATGATCGCAGGGTCCGATACAAATGCTCCGATCTTGAGATAATAATTTCTTGGTCAGGGCCACAGGAAGCCTATGAGATGCCTTTGTGTGAATTAGAAAAATATGCACCTTTTGCTGACCAGGCACAGCGCAGCTCCATGGCACACAGCGAGGTAGGGGAATGCAGGCTGAACTTCAGGCCCTGTTCTCCACCCTGGCCAGGCATCTTCGTAGAGTGAATGAAGAGTCCACACCTCTGTAGGGAACGGCTCCTTTCTTGGCATAGCTAGCCCATGGACTAGAGTTTAGTAAAAAGTTGGGAAATCTTGCCCAGCTGGCGTGGCTCAGGGGTTGAGTGTTGGCACATGAACCAGGAGTCAGGGTTTTATTTCCAGTCAGGGCACATGCCCGGGATGAGGGCTCAATTCACAGTAGGGGAGGTGCAGGGGGCAGCCGATCAATGATTCTCTCTCATCATTGATGTTTCTATCCCTTTCTCCATCTCTCTTCTCTCTATGAAATCAATAAGAACATATTTTTTAAAAAATGTTGGGAAATCTTTCTTTCCTCCTAGGTATTTGTTTTGTTTTCTTAGTTATTTGTTTATTTTTTTTTGGTTACCACCTGCTCTCTGGGCATCTTATTGCCTCCCTTTCAACTTCAGCTGGGATACTCTCCCAGAAAAGTTACTCAAAGATCTCCTTCCATTTTCCTTGTCCAATTTCCATCAGGCAGGCAAGCACAAAGTCTTTCAACTTCCTAAGCCCCTCCCACACATCTGGTTTCACCTTTCCAGTTCTCTACTACTGTCCAGGGCAAGCTAACTGTTGCCTTTGAATAAATAACCTTGTCTTCCCCAGACCAGGTCAATGACTCTACCCAATTCTTAAACTTTCTGTGATAACTCACTCCCCAAACAGAGAAGTGGTGTTCAAAAAGTTTTCCTCAGAGTAAACCATATAAAAATACCATAATTGCCCTGCCGGCGTGGCTCAGTGATTGAGCGTCAACCTATGAACCAGGAGGTCATGGTTCGATTCCCATCAGGGCACATGCCTGAGGTGCGGGTTCAGTCCCTTGCAGGAGGGGGCCTGCAAGAGGCAGCCAATCATCAGTGATGTTTCTATCTCTCTCTCCCTCTCCTTTCCTATCTGAAATCAATAAAAACATATTTTTAAAAATGCCACAATTGTACAATTCTAGGTATATTCTGTAAGCCCAGGTGCAATGTGTGTTTTCTTAGACATATAGATAAAAATAACTTAAATTTGGAGGCAGCATGCTATAGGAGAAAGCACGCAAGCTTTAGAACAAAACAGATCTGTGTTAAATGACAGTCCTACCGCGGACTACCCATATGACTCCGGTTAAGGTTTTCAGTGTCTCAGTTTCTCTCTCACCAATGAGAGAAAGACTTAAATTGTAGAGTTGTGCATTGATTTTCTAGGGCTGCAAAACAAAGTACCACAAACTGGGTGGCTTGAGCAACAGAAATTTATTACCTCACAATTCTAGAGGCTGGAAGTGTGAAATCAAGGTGTTGACAGGATTGGTTCCTTCTGAGGGCTGTTGGTTCCTCTGAGGGCTGTGAGGCCTCTCTCCTTGGATCATAGATGGCTGTCTTTATAGTCACATGGCATTCTCTCTGTATGTGTGTCTTTGTACGCGAATTTCCCCTTTTTATAAGGACACCAGTCCTTTAAGAGTAGGGCCCACCCTAATAACCTCACATTAAACTAATTACCCCTGTAAAGACCCTCTCTCCCAATAAGGTCACATTTTGAGGTACTGAGAGATAGGACTCATTTCTTTTTGGGAGAAACTCATAACAAGTTGCTAGAAGAATTAAATACAGTAATGCATATAAAACACCTAATAGAAATCATGGGTAATAAGAAGTGCTCAATAAAAAAGAGGGACAGCATGGATGGACCTGGAGAATATTATGCTAAGTAAAATAAGCCAGTATGAGAAAGACAAATATCATATGATCTCACTTATTTGTGGAATCTAATGAACAAAATGAATTGACCAACAAAATAAGACCCAAAGCATGGAGGCATGGAACAGACTGAAATACCTTGATGTGGGGGTGAGGAGACCAGAAGAGATAAACCAAAGAACTCATATACTTATATACATAGCCCATGGACACAGGCAATAGGGTAGGGGCTGGGCAGAGGGGAGTAAAGGGGGGTGTGTGGAAATGGGAGATATCTGTAATACCATCAACAATAAAAAGTATGTATTAAAAAAGAAGTGCTTAATAAATGATAGCTGTTATAGTTATTATTAATTTTGTCTTCTGTAATGATCTTATAAATACATGGTAACTCTCGGATTAATGGACATATATAGGGAGAGGGCCTATGTAGGGAAAATGTGTCAACATCCAGAAAAGTCAGACATAAGAATCAATTATTGAAAATAAAAAAACTTTCCATTAATGAATGTGTTTGGGGTGGAGGTGAGGGAAAGAGCAGAGAAACAGGATAAATGGTAATTAGAGATGATGGAAGTTAATTACCCAGATCAACTTATTTTGAATTAATTAACACTCCATGTTACTTCACTTTGAAAACAGAGTCAAAAGAGAGATGGAATCAAAGTCTACCCATGAACAATATAATTTGTGCCAGTAACAGTCAGACTCATTGTATTTTTAGAGCCAAAAGGGTCATTAAATATCAGCCACTTGATTCTGCTGACAGGGAAAACTCAGACTATAATTATTGCAAAAACAGCATCACTCAAAAAAATGTTTACTAGAGTAACATTTTCAGGCCTCTCTGGGGTTTAAAAGGGATGCATTTTCTGTGGCACCTTTGGTTGCAGTATGTTATTTGAAGAGAAATTCTCATTGTTAATAAAACTAGAAAGGAGGAAATTATATTTGTTAGTTTATGAAGAGAGAGACATCTTGTTTGATCTTGAACTTTTCCCTTCAGGATATCCTCCATGGCGGCTGGGTAACTAAGACAATGCAATGGAATGCATGGATGAGTGGGTGGGTCTTCAGGAAGATGAAAGGTTATTATGTAAGAATCTGGTCTCCATTAGGAATACAACAAGAGGAAATAGGTTTGATTTGCAGAAGGAAGAATTTAGGCTAGATCCAAATACTCAGTGTATTGATAATCAGTAAAATAGCTGCCCAAGAGAGGCTAAATGATACATTCCTAAGAAGATCTGTAAAATTATGATGGAAATTACATTGCTAATAGCTTTCAAAAATCATAAAGCCTTATGAATATTCTATCCAGCATATGAGATTTGCATTTTTCTACCCAATTGTTCAATGTCACTCTCTTTTCTAAATAATAGTTCTTATTACTATTATTCAATTCCACAAAATAATAAATATTTAAAAACTGGATTGTTCAGTTTGCATAAATTGATCAAATTGCAAATGAATTTTGATGTTATAAGTGCATGGCCATATAGTTTTCCCAGTCAAAGATTTCCATTAAAGTCAAGCCAAAGAAAAATTGAAAAATGGAGAGGGTTTTAAATATTAGATGTAAGGCCTAAATCCTGATTTTCCCAGGAAGAGCTTAGATTTCTTTAAGAATGATTTTTTTCCTTCCAATTTTTAAAAATATATGTTTTTATTGATTTTTCTCTTAGAGGGAGAAGGAGAGAGAGACAGAAACATTGATGAGAGAGAAACATTGATTGGCTGCCTCCTACACAGCCCCCATCAGGGCTCGAGCCCACAACCCAGGCATGTGCCCTGACTGAGAATCAACCCTCTTGGTGCATGGGTCCACAGTCACCCACTGAGCCATACCAGCTGGGCCTGGATGCAATTTTTAATACACTAATATTAATAACTAGAGGCCCGGTGCATGAAATTCGTGCATGCGTGTGTGTGTGTGTGTATGTGTGTGTCCCTCAGCCCAGCCTACACCCTCTCCAATCTGGGACCCCTTGAGGGATGTCCGACTGCCCATTTAGGTTCGATCCCTGTGGAAACAGGCAGTCAGACATCCCTCTTACAATTCAGGATTGCTGGCTCCCAACCGCTCGCCTGCCTGCCTGCCTGATTGCCCCTAACTGCTTCTGCCTGCCAGCCTGATCATCCCCTAACCACTCCCCTGTCAGCCTGATCGATGCCTAACTGCTCCCCTGCCAGCCCGATTGCCCCTAACTGCCCTCCCCTGACAGCCTGGTCGCCTCCAATTGCCCTCCCCTGCTGGCCCTGTCACCCCTAACTGTCCTCCCTTGCCAGCTCGGTCACCCCTAACTGCCCTCCCCTGCTGGCCCGATTGCCCCTAACTGCCCTCCCCTGCTGGCCTAGTCACCCCCAACTGCCCTCCC
This sequence comes from Eptesicus fuscus, assembly GCF_027574615.1. Taxonomy (NCBI): domain Eukaryota; kingdom Metazoa; phylum Chordata; class Mammalia; order Chiroptera; family Vespertilionidae; genus Eptesicus; species Eptesicus fuscus. The sequence continues at coordinate 36,317,989 of NC_072478.1, read as the reverse complement.
CTGTAGGCCTGGTCCCCCCCAACTGCCCTCTCCTGCAGGCCCGGTCCCTCCCAACTGCCCACCCCTGCTGGCCTGGTCACCCACAACTGCCATCCCCTGCTGGCCATCTTGTGGTGGCCATCTTGTATCCACATGGGAGCAGCCATCTTTGACCACATGGGGGCGGCCATCTTGTGTGTTGGAGTGATGGTCAATTTGCATATTACCTCTTTATTATATAGACTTGCCCATTGTCACACACCCAGGAAGCGGCCACATGAAGGGATTCAAATGGAGGTTTATCCAGCTCCAAAGCCATATATCTTTTTTGCTCTTAGTGCATGTATGAGCTTCTACTCTGGCAACTGTAAGACCTCACTATGGGTCCTATTTTGGATTCTCAACCCTGTGCTTCAAAATCATTCCCAGTCTCTTGCTGTACTCCTTCTCTCCACTCTGACCACTTAGTTAAAATTTCTATTCATTTTCACTCTCTCTACCATGTGTGCACTTAATAATTATTGACTAAATGCCCATCATTGAGCACAGAAGATGAAAGGTATGTAAGACCCCTCTCCCATCTTAGTCATCAAGATATTCACAGAAGAGAATGTTAAAAAATCCTATATACTAAAAGCTTAATATGCTAAGTGTCCGGTCGTCTGGTCATCTGTTCAACCAATGAAAGCGTAATATGCTAATGATATCCTAAGGCCGCTCAACCGCTCGCTATGACATGCACTGACCACCAGGGGGCAGATAGTCGACCAGTCAACCAGTCACTATGACATCCACTGACCACCAAGGGGCAGACTCTCTGACTGGTAGGTTAGCTTGCTGCTGGGGTCTGGCCTATCAGGACTGAGCGAGATGGGCCAGAGATACCCTGGAGCCCTCCCGTGGTCCCTCCCTGGTCCCGATTGTGCACCGGTGGAGTCACTTGGCCTGGCCTGTGCCCTCTTGCAATCTGGGATCCCTTGGGGGATGTCAGAGAGCTGGTTTTGGCCCAATCTCACAGGCCAGGCCGAGGGACACCACTGGTGCATGAATTCATGCACCGGGCCTCTAGTATCCTATCTAATAAAAGAGACATGCAAATTGACCATACCTCCGCTATGCTCACAAGCCACGCCCACCAGCCAATCAGGAGCAAGTATGCAAATTAACCCAACAAATATGACGGCAGCCACGGAGCTGGAGCCAGCCAGAGGCTTGGGTTGCCCTGGCGATGGAGGAAGCCAAGCTTCCCGCCCACCCTGGCCTGCCCAGGCCTCCGCTCAAGGCTACAAAGTTTCAATTGTAGAAGATAAATAAATCCCAGATACCAAGGCCTCCACTTGGGTCGCCGGGGTGTGTGGCCGGCCTGCAAACCACCACAGGCCCTTCACCCAGGCTGCCCCACACCCCAAGGGAACCCCCACCCTGATCCGGGACACCCTTCAGGGCAAACCAGCCAGCCCCCACCTGTGCACCAGGCCTCTATCCTATCTAATAAAAGAGTAATATGCAAATTGACCATCACTCCAACACACAAGATGGCTGCCCCCATGTGGTCAAAGATGGCTGCCCCCATGTGGACACAATATGGCCACCACAAGATGGCCAGCAGGGGAGGGCAGTTGGGAGGGACCAGGCCTGCAAGGGAGGGCAGTTGGGAGTGACTGGGCCTGCAGGGAAGGGCAGTAGTGGGGGACCCAGGCCTGCAGAGGAGAGCAGTTGGAGGGGACCAGGCCTGCAGGGGAGGGCAGTTTGGGGGGACCAGGCCTGCAGGAGAGGACAGTTAGGGGTGACCAGGCCTGCAGGGGAGGGCAGTTAGGGGTGACCAGGCCTTCAGGGGAGGGCAGTTAGGCATGACCAGGCCTGCAGGGGAGGACAGTTGGGGCAATCAGGCTGGCAGGGTAGCAGTTAGACATCAATCAGGCTGGCAGGCAGAAGTGGTTAGGGGCAATCAGGAAGGCAGGCAGACGAGCAGTTGGGAGCCAGCAGTCCTGGATTGTGAGAGGGATGTCCGACTGCCCATTCCCACAGAGATCGGGCCTAAATGGGCAGTCGGACATCCCTCAAGGGGTCCCAGATTGGAGAGGGTGCAGGCTGGGCTGAGGGACACCCACCTCCCCCCCCCCCCGCCCCCCGTGCACGAATTTCATGCACTGGGCCTCTAGTATATATATAATAGTTCATTACAACGTAGTATGTTAAGTACTATGAGTAGACAAGTACAAAAAGGCCTTTCCCAGGGTGGGAGTTGAGAAAAGTTTTGGAGATGACATTTGTGCTAAGGCTTGTTAGATATGACAGAGAAAAAAAGAAAAAGAAATTCCAAGTTCAAGAAGCAACCTGGACTAAGCTACATAAAAGCAGGGAGTACTTGGCAAGGGGCAGCAACCAGAGCAGCCCAGAGTGCTTGGGTGGTTGGCAAGGTAGGCTGGAGGCCCCAGTCAGTTCTGAGTCACCCAAAGGACAAACTAAGCATGTGCTGAGGGCACTAGCAAAACAAGGCACCCAAAATAAAATCAGAAAAGAGGACATCTGCCCGACTGGTGTGGCTCAGTGGTTGAGTGTCAATCCATGAACCAGAGGGTTATGGTTTGATTCTCAGTCAGGACACATGCCAGGTTGCAGGCTTTTTTCTTTTCTTATCTCTTCTTTTTTTCCCCTTTCATTTCCTTTTTCCTTTCTCTCTCTCTCCCTCCCCCCCGTCTCTCTCTCTCTCTCTCTCTCTCTCTCTCTCTCTCTCTCTCTCTCTCTCTTTCCCTCTCTCTTTCTTTCTTCAAGCTGATTCCAAAGAACCTTCCCATAAGGAAGCATGCATATTTTGACTTAGGCCAGCAGATAACTGCACAAATCTTCTTTTCACTTTGCCTGAGAAGATATTTTCAATGTAAGTCTATAAGGGATCAAAAGTGGTTATCAATCAAGCCTATTTTAAGAAGTGATTTCATACACAAAGAAATCTTGACAGATAAGAACAAATATGTCAGAACTATAAATACATAAAAAAATAACATCAAAGGACTTTAATTTCTAACAATATTACTGACTAAATAATCTGAAAACTTACTAAAAATCGCTTAGATATACTGAATAAAAATATAACAAGTATGCTTTTAAGTGATAAGAAAGTAAAGGAAATATTCCAGAAATTGATCTTTTGACTGCTCTGGTTTTATTTTTTACTAGTCTGGTTAACCATGGGTTTGGGTTTTAATGGTGTGAAAGTACAGGTGACAAATTTTGAGGTCCATGAAGGGCAGAAATTTGGATCTAAGACCCTCAAATAAAGAACTATTGAATATATCTGTAAAAGGGGAAAACTGAGAATGTTTATCTCCTCCCAAAGGGAGGCTTAAAGAAAACTTTTTTGGTTTGCCTGATCTATTGGGAATTCAGGAAGGGAAGGAAAAAACTGAAAATCTGGAAAAAACCTGAGAACCTCAAGCTGCCCTCACTCAAGTTTAGGATTTGAATTTACACTGTTTGGAGGGCCTAAATTATCCAACAAAATATCATAAAAATAGACTCAGGCAGATAGCAATACTGGTGCCTTCAATAAAAGTAATTAAAAGCCTTCTCTAGAAAGACATATTTTCAACCCTGCACAGAATTTCTTTATATAAAGTCCCACCAAACATGAACTTACAATTCTAAATTACAAAATACATGAAACAATCCAGAATCACCAGCGAAAACAACCAATATAATTAGACCCTAAGAACTTCATACATAGGTTATAAAGTACGTTTACTTAAAATTGTTAAAGAGAAAAAGCAAATACTGCTGAAATATTTACTAAGAGTAATTTTTCAGGTCTGTGAAGGGGTTAATTTGTATGCTCTCCCAAAGGTCATTTTACTTATGAAATAGTTCGGGGCCAGAGTTCGGCTTATGAGCCAGGGCACTCCATGTAATTTCCCGACCACCTGCTCCTGCATAGACTGGGGTTCAGTGAGCAGAACTGCTGGCCTTCAATTGTGGGCCACAAGCAAAGTGAAGTTTGAATTTGTATTCCAGCTGAAGTCAAGCTGTGAAAGCAGACTGATTAATTCCAAAAGGGTGGAAGGAGGGAGAGGCAAATGAAAGAGAAGCAAGACAAAGCCAGTGAATTTAGAAGGCAGAGGATGTGGTGTTCCTTAAGGCAGAAGAATGCAAGTGGAAGCAACCCCTATAGGTCACCTCCAAAGAAGGCTGTGGTTGGCAGCTGGCTTGGCCAATATTCAGAAGTGTTGTTTTGACTGTGAAGTGAAGCCAGATCCAGTGAGAGAAAGCTAATTTCAGAAGGAGACTGTGTTTGCTAGGATGTTAATAGAAGATTTGAATCCCTGGAACTATGCGTATTGAACTGGACTTGGTTTCTTCTGCCTCTGCCCCAGGGACTTCAGTCCTTTGTTATGTGGGTGTTGAAGACTAAACCACCAGAGTCTCCATCTATACTCATCAGCTTCCAAATGAATGGGACAGAAAACAGCCTTCGTGTTTTCATATACATTTAGTATTCTGTCAGGTCCTCAGGTAGCACATCATGATGGAAGGAACGCTGGAGTTGTGTGATGGTTACTTTCATCTACGTTCAATTGTTTGGAACTTTTTGGTACCTGTTTTTAGAATTAGGAATGGAATAGACAAATAAATAAAATCAATTCAAACTGTTTTTGCTTAAGAAACTTCCCTATTTCTAAATAGGAACCAGCTTGTTTTTATGAATGAAATCCAACTCAAAGGTAAAAGCCAGATTAGCATATCATGATGGGAACACTTTATTAGTTGGACATTGTGGTGTTATAAAACCGCCCTCCCTTCCCCTTTTCCTCCCCCTCCTCCACTCCTCTCTCTCTCTCTCTCTCTCTCTCTCTCTCTTCTCTCTCTCTCTCTCTCTCTTTCTCTCCCTCTATTCTGGCTGTTCCTTTTTCTCTCAGCATCCCCTTCTCAGCTGCAGCTGCAGCTGCCACGGGATGGCCTCAGCCTCACTCCCAGAGTTTTTCTGTGCTTGGCTCCGTGTCTGAGTCTGTAGCAGGTGTCACCAGTCAGATGCCTCTTCCGGCCTGAGGCAGGCATGGAATGGGTAGAAATATCATAGTCCTAAAAGTTAGGTAGAGAGTGGAGTTTCTTCCTATCTCCTTGAATAAAAATAGAGTCCCCTTTTGCCCCATGGGATAATTTTCAAGTTCTGTCTGTGTTTAAGGGCAGCTGGGCATCCCAGGGCTGGCAGGATGGTTCGTGTGGTTCATGTAACACCTTCCCTGTTTCTCTCAGATTTATTGAAGCTGGCGATCCTTGTGGTTAGTGTTTCTTTTAACCTTTTGCACTCGGATGTCGAGTATGACTCGACACGGTTAGCATCGGTAGCAGCTCTTTTTATACTCTTTGAATGTATCAATAATTTGAAATATAAAAAAATCCAAATAAATAAGTTTGTATGAAAAGAAACTCCAGTTTTTTATTCTACTGCCGCGCTTTGTAAAATCTGGGGTATTTAAAAAATTAAATCCTGAGTAGAATAAAGGAATCGAGAAAAAAGCAAGCGAGTGCAAAGGGCTAGGGGTTGAGTGAGGAATTCTTCTGGGGGCAGACGAAGGTATCCCTTTTACAGATACCAGAGAACATGAAAGAGAAATAGTTAGATGTAATACTTTGCAGATAAAATTTGTTTTTCTTTCTATTTCACTTGGGTTTGTTCCCCTCTCCCCCGCCCCGCCTCCCCGCCCCCGCCCCCCCCCGCCCCACCCCAGCTTTGAAAGCTAACAGGTTAGGTTTAGACTTAAGCAGTAAGCTTGAGAACAACATTGACAGCATAGTTCGCATATTCTGAGGAATATTACATATGAAAAAGTAAGAAATTTACACTAAATAGATTTTAGAAATAGTTCATTAAACCAAATAAAGTAGGTTCCTTTACTGCAGGACTTTTCAGACCCTTTAATATGCTAATGACATTATGAGTTCAGTTTTTCGAAATTTATTGACCATCAAAAAGCACGGTTCTCAGAATATGGCTGATCATGAGATTCATCTGGGGGAGCATTAAAATGATGAATTGCCGAGTTTGATCCCAGGACCAGGGAGTCAGATTTGCCTGGGTTGGGACCCTGGAACTCGTATTTTTTGAAAACCTCATGTGATCAAGAGATTCTGATAATTAACAGGTTTCAGATCCATTATGATACAGAATAAAAACTTTTAGAATTTTTTTTATTAGAACTTAGATTCAGAGTTCACTGTTTTGTTTTGTTTTGTGTTTTTCCCACGAAAGGCCTGAGCTGGGAACACCGCGGTGTTGACAGCCTCTATCCTGGCGGGGGAAGCACAGGCTGGAAGAGAAGAAAGACAAGGGAGCTATCCTAGGGGGCTGGTGTTTGAGGGGCTTTTGATCCTCTCCACCCAGTGTCAAAGCCAAGCATCGGTCCCCAGGGCGAGGCAGCTGGGCTGGGCTGGCCTCGTGTGTTTCCACTCCGAGACACCGTCTCTGTCTGAGTGCTGGGGCCCTCGGGCACCTGCTGTCAGGATGCTGGGATCTACTTCCTCAGTGGGCCTTTCACCAGCTGTGCAGAGCTTTCTCCAGGTGGCTGGCTACCTTGGTGGAATTCTAAGGTAGAGTGGCCAGGCATCTGACTTCTTCTTTTAAGATTTATTGATTTATTTTTTAAATGTATCTTTATTGTTGAAAGAATTACAGATGTCCCATCCCCCCCCCCCCCGCCACTGACCCCCTTCACCCCACTCCTGTCCCCTCCCCAGACCTTCACCACACTACTGTCTGTGTCCATGGGTTATGCATGTATGAATATAAGTTTATCTGGCTTCTTAAAGGAACAGCCCCGTATGTACACACCTACTGCCAGGAGCTTCTCGAGAAAATGGAAATGAAATAAGTGAAAGAACATGGCCAAGATCAGTAGCGAGGAAGAGTCTCCTTCCGCTTTAGCCAGGGTCCGTTTTCTTGCTTTGTGCCTTTGAAATAAATACGGAGCAGAGGAGAGCCTCAGAATTTTTTAAAATCTCAGGCAAAAAGGACAGTTCTCAGGCTGTACAATTTCTCTCCCTGTGCCACCTCTGCAAGATTGAGGAAATCAAGAGCTTTCTGCTCACGGCCAGGGGAAAGGATCAAGAAAAACAAGGGTAAAGTGAAGTTTAAAGTTCGGTGCAGCAGATGTCTTTACCCCCTGGCCGACACACTCAAAGGGAAGGCAGAGAAACGGAGGCAGTCCCTGCCCCTGGGTTTTCCAGCAAAGGCGCTGAAGTAAGTCAGACAGACTGGTTTAACTGTATTAAAGTTTTAAAAATTCAACCAAACCAACATATACATTTTAAAAATTGTTAAGGGGTGTAAAAGCGACTTGTTTTCTAGTTGATCCAATCGGCCAATCACCCTGTGGTGTCCAGTTTGGGTAATGTCGTTGAGTTACTCCGGGTGGAACAGTGGGTCCTGGATTTGATCAGGAAATTCACCAGGCATGTGGCTTTTCAAGAGTGGAATCTGTTGACACAAAAAATCCTCAGCACATTGGGCGATTCAAGTGCACTTTCATAATTGGCTCTCATTTCCCCCCTTTGTTATTTCCACATTCCGCAAGAATCCATCAGTCGTCTGAATTATGTGCTGCTCGGGACTGATGCTCATACCACCCAGCCAGGAGGGCAGCCTCAGCTTCTCCAACTCACAGAACCCATTGTTCGTCCCTTCCTTGCCCAGCGCTGTCCCGGCAGCCCTATACTCCAGCTGGGAGGGCAGGGAAACGACTCCCCAGAGAGCCATTCATCATGGTAATAAATGCTCTGTGTTTTACTAAGTTCCATCAAAGTTCACGTCCACACCGAAGCAAAACAATCATTCTCTATGCATTCTTTTTTTTTTTTTTGTATTAACATATATGCTGCCCATAAAAATGCATTCACTATTTGTGCATGTGTGATGGGTCAACTTGAAGCTGTGTGCACATCTGTCCGCAAATTGTGTGTGGGCCTGTTTGTCTCTTTTTCTCAGTTTATATGAGCATCTGGCCATTATGTTAGCACTTAAAGACACCTTAATGCCTGGCTGGACCACTGCCTGCATAGGCTTCATATAGACCCTACAACTACTTATATGCTTGGAGCTTCACTAATTACTCTTCTCCAGTTTTCTTCCCAGCCTCCCAGGCGTGTTGATTCTAATTGCTTCACTCATTTAAGCATCTCCGAAGACTACAATAGCTTAGTTAGCAGCCTGTGGTTGGCTTTCCCTTCTCCCCCTCGTTTGCCCACACACCCAGATTAACAGGAAATGGTCATTGCTCAGTAATGAGGTTGGGATTCCTCTCTATGGAGTCCAGGAAGACATAAAAGGCAGGCTGTCTTAATGTTACCATCAACTCCTGCTTTCATTGTCTCCTTTCTACTGTATGCTCTCTGCTGACTTACTTTAGAAAAGAAGCAAACATTACCCCAGCTTCCCAGAGCACGCAACCTTGTTATTGAGTAATCTTAAAACAATTTACTATAAAAGACACCCAGAACACAACAACAACAACAACAACAACACCACACAGACACACACACACACACACACACACACACACACACACACACACACACACAATGTCAAAACGAAGTTTGGACATCCTTTCCTTAGTTCTAAACGTCATTTGCTCAATAGTACATTTAATAAAGCATGTACCAACTTATTTTGTCTGGCAGTATTTAATGCAATAATTTAAACCACCCCAAAAGCTCTGAACATTTATAACCACAGATGTCATCAACTAAGGGAAAATAAAATTTGTAATAATGGCCTGTAATTTAAAATTTAGATTTTGAGAAACATGTTAAGAAAAACAAAAGGGTTTTATTAACTCATTTGCCTTCCTTATTAACTCTATTTTTGAATTGACTAAATAATACCCAATCAGAGTGATAATTTGTTGGGTCATACATTAGCTGAAAAGAAAAGAGGGGAAAGAAAAGTATGGCAGAAGCTGGGAATTACCAAAGGCTTATCTTGTTTGAGTTAGGGTCTGACATGTTTAAAGTAGGTTGGTGGCATCCAATCTAATAAAAGGGAAATATGCAAATTAACAGTCATTCCATCACAAAGATGGCAGTGCCCATAGCCACAAGATGGCGGTGCCCAGTCCCCTCAGCCTCACCGGAGTCCCCCAGTCCTGGAAGGGCTGCCGCTGAGAGAGGGCAGCGTGAGTGGCCTGGCGAATGCTTGCTTCGTCACCGTGGTGACGCCCTGGCCACAGAGGGCCCCTGGAGGACAGGGGAGACAGCCCGCAGCCTCCGTGGCCGAGCGCAGGCCCGGAGAGGAGACGGTGGGCCTGCCTCCCATGGAAGCTGCACGACTCCTGTGGAAGCAGCGCGGCTCCTGGTGGCACGCTGTGGTTCCCACCGGCTCCCGTGGGAGCGGCGGGCAGCCTACTGCATGCGATATTGCGCGATGGGCGATGGGCTACTAGTATTAAAGATAAGTGACTTAGACATAGTTCCCACCTGGCTATCATAATATTGATTGCAGGAAAAGGCAATGTCAAACTGTTTTTCAATGAACCTTTTCTTTTTTAATCCATTATTTTCCTTTCAATTATTGCTTTTGGGCCTTAATAGATTTACCTAACTTTTGCAAGACATGATCATGATATTTTGCTTTTTTTGATTTAAGAGTTCTTAAAAATGTTTGGGATGTTGCAGTGGACACTAATCACAAATAGTAAGACAGAGACCGTTGGTTGTTCACCAAACCAGATTCCTCTTCTTCCTGGGCACACACATGGTCTCCAAGGCCCCCATTATGAATAGGCATGAACAAGGGACCGAGTCCTGAGCCAATGGGATGTGTGCAGAGTGATGTGGCTGCTTCTGGGACTGTTCTCCTCAGAGCCTCCCAAGATGGCTCTTCCATGCTCCTCCTTCCCTCATCTGCCAGATTAAGTGCAAAACAATGCAGGGCCTTTAGAAACCATATTCTGAAAGTGGCAGAGTCACAAAATAGAAGGAACCTGGGTCCCCAAAATTACTGCTTGAAAAAACACTTACCACTAGTCAGGAATGCCTGTTTATGTAGTCAAGGAATAAATTTTTTTTTTGTGTTAAAAATATATATCCAAAGATATATATTCATTAATCCTATCTAATAAAAGAGTAATATGCAAATTGTCCATCACTCCAACACACAAGATGGCTGCCCCCATGTGGTCAAAGATGGCTGCCCCATGTGGACACAAGATGGCTGCCATCTGATGGCCAACAGGGGAGGGCAGTTGGGGGCGACCAGGCCTGCAGGGAAGGGCAGTTGGGGGGGGGACCCAGGCCTGCAGGGGAGAGCAGTTGAGGGGGACCAGGCCTTCTGGGGAGGGCAGTTAGGGGTGACTAGGCTTGCAGGGGAGGGCAGTTAGGGGCAAACAGGCTGGCAGGGGAGCAGTTAGGCATCAATCAGGCTGGCAGGGGAGTGGTTAGGGGGTGATCAGGTTGGCAGGCAGAAGCGGTTAGGGGCAATCAGGAAGGCAGGCAGGCGAGCAGTTGGGAACCAGCAGTCCTGGATTGTGAGAGGAATGTCTGACATCCCTCGAGGGATCCCAAATTGGAGAGGGTGCAGGCTGGGGTGAGGGACACCCCCCCCCATGCACGAATTTCGTGCACTGGGCCTCTAGTCATATATAATACAGAAACTACTCCAGCATATAAAAAGCCTTATTTGAGGCAAATGTGTGGAGACAGATCTTTACCTCTTGCCACTGTAGCTAACCAATAATTCTTCTTTAAAAATTATATTTTAATTGATTTCTGAGAGGAAGGGAGAGGGAGAGAGTGATAGAAACATTACTGATGAGAAAGAATCATTGATAAGATGCCTCCTACTGGGGATCAAGCCCAAAACCTGAGCATGTGCCCTGATCAGGAATCGAACCATGACCCCCTGGTTCATAGGTTGATGCTCAACCACTGAGCCCTGCCAGCTAGGCTAAAGGATAATTCTTGTCCCTTCTCCCTGGTGGGAAGAGCATAGGCATGTGGTCCTCATCCAATCAGCTGCTCCTGCCAGAGCCTTTGACAGGAAGTGACATGCTTATGAATGCTTGTTTCTTTGTTTTGAAGAAGTTTATGTGACACTGTCTCCAGAGAAATGATTTTCCTTTTAGGTTCTAATATGGGCACGTAATTTCTTTTATGGCTGTTGATCCAACTAATCAACATGTGATCATCTCTAGGGGAAGATGCTTCGGATATGTTTGACAGAAAATATTGTAACATTTCTTTTGTTTTTTTCTTTTTTTTATCTTTTTTTTTAAAAATATATTTTATTGATTTTTTACAGAGAGGAAGGGAGAGGGAATAGAGAGCTAGAAACATCGATGAGAGAGAAACATCGACCAGCTGCCTCCTGCACACCCACTACCGGGGATGTGCCTGCAACCAATGTACATGCCCTTGACTGGAATCGAACCTGGGACCTTTCAGTCCGCAGGCCGACGCTCTATCCACTGAGCCAAACTGGCTTCGGCAATATTGTAACATTTCTATCAAAATCAGGAGATTCAGGTTTTAACGTGTGCCTAAGCAAACGTCTTACTTTCTCTTTATTTTTGCTGACGAACAACTGGTAGACCCTACAGGTTTTGTTTTTGTTTTAACTCTCTATGGCTTGGGCCAATGGTTTCAGAATGTTTATTATAGAGAATTCCTTTTCTAGCTTTTGCCCACTACTGAATCTGTGTAGAATGGAAGATTTTTTAAATCCACTAAACGCTTTTATTAAGTGGTAATAAAAGCTTTTCCAGATTTTGATATTTCTCTCCTAGTTTTTGCTCTGGAATAAGTGACAAAGTGGGTTGGGACTATTCCTAAGGACACCGGTGGTGGGAGTTCGGAATTTTGGCAGGCATGGGAAATTTGGATTTTGATGGACATTTAGAATTGTTAGTCATATCCCAATCGGTTTCCTGTAATAACATTTATTTTAGCAGATATTGTGTGAGGTACTAAGGACACAGAAATGAGTAAGACATGTTTTTATCTCCAAGAAATCATAATCTGGAAAGGCAGACATATACATGAAGAGGCACATCCAAAATTGTGTGGCAGCATTGTATGTAAGTAGATATAAAAGGAAACCAGCTCTGTATTAGGTTTCTAGGGCTGCTGTAACCAATTACCACTAACCATGTGGCTTAAAACAACAGAAATTTATTTTCTCACAGTTCTGGGGACTAGAAGTCCAAAATTAAGGTGTGGGGAGGACCAATTTCCCTCTGAAGATCCTCAGGTAGAATCCTTTGTTGCTTCTTGTGTTTGCTGACAATACTTGGCATCCTTTGGTTCATAGATGCATTACCCCAATCTCTACCTCCATCTTCACATGGCCTTCTCCCTTGGTCCAGGTCCAATTTTTTTTCTCCTTATAAGGAGGCCAATCATATTGGGTTGAAGACCCACCCTAATCCAGTATGATCTCATCTTAACTTGACTGTGTCTGAAAGGCCTCATTTCCAAATAAGGTCACCTTCACAGTTTCCAGGTGGACAGGAATTTAGAGGGGACTATTCAACTCAGCATAGGTTTCTAATCCAGATGAGGACAAGTCAGAAAGATGATCAAAGGGTATTTCCTAGAGAAGATGACAGCTAAACTGCATCTTGAGGGATGTATGAGATGGTTTATCACCTAAACATGTGTGATACCATATAAAGCAGATTTAAAAATACTTTCTTGCCCTAACCAGTTTGGCTCAGTGGATAGAGCGTCGGCCTTCAGACTCAAGGGTCCCAGGTTTGATTCCAGTCAAGGGCATGTACCTTGGTTGGGGGCACATCCCCAGTAGGGGGTGTGCAGGAGGCAGCTGGTCGATGTTTCTCTCTCATCGATGTTTCTAACTCTCTATCCCTCTCCCTTTCTCTCTGTAAAAAATCAATAAAATATATTAAAAAATAAAAATACTTTCTTACACGTATTTTTTTATTGTGTTACTATTTTAATTAAGATGAGGTTCAGCCTCAAACATTTACTTTGCCTTTCCCCATAGCAATGCCTCCTTCACTGCTCTAATCCGGGCAATCCTACTTGATTCTCAGCTGTGAAATGTTTAGAGGCCATGTGCTAAATATTTATCACATTAACACTTTCTGGTGCAAGAATCTCTTTGTAATCTCAGTCCCTTTGGCCTTATTCTAACTGTGAACAGGGAACACGTGTAGGACTCACACCACTAATTTTGGGGGTAGGACTATCCTCATTCTTAAGGAAGTATAAAAGATGACTGCATCAGAAACAGAACTCACTTCATTCATTCGCACATTCATTCATCATTTCACCAACTTTTTTTTGTGTATTAACTGCTTGCAAACCACTGTGCTAGGTGTGGAGAAGATTAAAAATATAAACACAGTATATGTCCTGTCCTCAAAAAGCCAATCATCTAGGACAGTGGTCAGCAAACTGTGGCTCACGAGCCACATGTGGCTCGAGAGCTGCAGCTTGCTGCTCTGTTGACTAATGAGTTTGCCGACCACTGGTGTAGGAGAAGAAAGATAACCTAAGTAATATATGCAATTTCTGGCACACAATAACCATTCAAGAAATACTTGCCGCATTGAATAAGAAGGCTGAAGCATTATGGGGCAGAGAAATTATTTCCAATCTTAAACTCCTGAGAGCTGGGCTCTGGGCCCTTGCCTGCCTGAATATTTGAAACATACTTAATTCCTCAGGCCTTTGAGTCATGTCAGCTTTGAAATCCAGTACTTAGCCCTTCTGGGATCCCAGCCACCTCGCCTGATTTCCGTTGTGCCTCTCACCCTGTTTTGTGCAACTTCCTAGAGGCAGCCATTTCTCAGATGTGTCTCTCCCAACTTCCTGCTAACGGTTGAGAGTCACTGCTGAGGCAAGTACACCGTGACTACTCTTCTTCAAACTGCTATGACTGCTTCCCATCTAGTTTTCACCTCATGAAACTCATGACAAATTGAAAGTCATCACCTAAACTTCAAACTGAGGAGGCCTGTAGGACAGATGGGATAGGAATTTTCAGGATATTTCTTCATATTCTTATATCCTTTTAATACTGATCTTTTAGCACATTGCTTGGTGCATAACAGTTCATATTTGGAAGTAGCAGGTTAGGAAAGTACCTAAAAGTGCTGGTTTTGAGGATAGTGAGAAGTAGTCACAGATTTCTTTCTAGTTCAGTTCAAGGATTTTGTAGTCTCTTGACTGGAGTGAGAATTCTAGTTTTACCTTTGAACATTCATGTTTTCAGACCCTTTATAAGATATTCTAATAGGTGAGAACAAGAGAGTGAAGGGATTAAAAATATACATATTCATACATATATAACACACAAAGACACAGACAACAGTGTGGTGATAGTCAGAGAGAAAAGGGGATGGAGGTAGTGGAGATGGGCCAAGAGGGGAATAAATGGGGATGGAAAGAGACTTTGCTGTGGGTGATGGACACACAATGCAGTGTGCACATGATGTTTTGTTGAGTTGTGCACTTGAAACCTGTATGGTTTTGCAAAACAATGTCTCCCCAATCAATTCAATCAATCAATCAATCAATGAAAAAAAGAGAGGTATCATAGAATAGGAGGGCAATGATAGAGGACTTGTACCAACAAAGTTGGGTGACAAGGATAAAATGCCACCTTTGCATTTAGAATCAGCCCTGGTCTGATGTAATGATTAAGGCTAAGGAAGACATAAGGAAGCCTAGTAGAGGGCCTGTGATCCTAGTGTCCATGGGTGGAGAATGCTAGACCAGACCTTCACATGCTGCTCACCTTTCTTTCAAAAGGTAACACCAAACCACGAGGAAGGAGAATAAAGCAGTGCTCTACTTGGAACAGCATTCTGTCTCGGTGACTCTTGAGACATTTTAGGGGAGAATACACGTACTTTGAAAATATAAAAATACTTTGAAAATACGTATTCTATGAAGTTCTCATCTTAGATCTCCATAATTCCTACACTATGTTTACTACAGAAAGCATAGAAAAAACTTATTCAAGTTACAGAATCCATTAGGATTTTTAGGGGACATTTCATAAGACTTTGAATTGACTTTCAAAGGAGATTTGGGCCCTCATGATAAATTCTCGAGACATTATTCAAGCCCCCCTTCCCCCCACATTTTTGATGGGGACACTTCTAGGCCAATTTTAAAAAATTAATTTCAAGTCATACAGGATCACTCTTTTTTAAAATATATTTTTATTGATTTCAGAGAGGAAGGGAGAGGGACAGAGAGATAGAAACATCAGTAATGAGAGAGAATCATTGATCAGCTGCCTCCTGCATGCCACCCACCGGGGATCGAGCCTGCAACTTGGGCATGTGCCCTTGACTGTAATCAAACCTGGGACTCCTCAGTCCGCAGGCTGACACTATCCACTGAGCCAAACCAGTTTAGGGCCAAAATCATTCTTTAAAATTCTGATAATACAGAAATAAAAGAGTAATGTTTTCCCTCTAAATGCCTCTGAGGATACTAGCATTTCTTTTCTTTTCTTTTTTTCTTGTTAATCCTCACCTGAGGATATTTTTCCATTGATTTTTAGGGAGAGTGGAAGAGAGAGGGAAAGACAGAGAGAAACATCAATGTGAGAGAAACACATCAATTGGTTGCCTCCTGCATAAGCCCCAACCTGGGCCTGGGCCACCGAGGAGCCTGCAACCAAGGTATGTGCCCTTGACCAGAATCG
The DNA here is from genome assembly GCF_027574615.1 of Eptesicus fuscus. Lineage (NCBI taxonomy): Eukaryota > Metazoa > Chordata > Mammalia > Chiroptera > Vespertilionidae > Eptesicus > Eptesicus fuscus. The sequence continues at coordinate 36,302,340 of NC_072478.1, read as the reverse complement.
AACCCGAGACCCTTTGGTCTATCCACTGAGTCAAACCAATTAGGGCTATTTTCTTTATTTATGATTACCTACAGGCATTTTTCAGGTGTTCTATGAGGTCAAAACCATTTTCATAGTAATAATGACATTATTTGCCTTTTTCACTGGGTTGATGTTTGTACTGATGGTGCTAAAACAATAATGAGTAAAACTGTTAGTATCTTAGCATGAAACAGCCATGGCATCCAACTACACTAGTAATCACTGTATCCTTCAATGCCATGCAATCATAGGAACAAAAAAATAGTATTTCAATTTAGAATGTTATTGAAGAATCAATAAAAATGATTACTTTGCTATGGGAGGGAAAAGGAAAACAACTGTAATAATCTGAACAATAAAGGTTTATTTAAAAAAAATGATTACGCCCTAACCGGTTTGGCTCAGTGGATAGAGCATTGGCCTGTGGACTCAAGGGTCCCAGGTTCGATTCTGGTCAAGGGCATGTACCTTGGTTGAGGGCACATACCCAGTAGGGAGTGTGAAGGAGGCAGCTGATCAATGTCTCTCTCTCATCATTGCTTCTGACTCTCTATCCCTCTCCCTTCCTCTCTGTAAAAAATCTATGAAATATATTTAAAAAATAAATTTAAAAAATCATTACTTTGATCAAATCTCAACCCTGAGTATACATGTTTTAATATTCAGAGAAACAAAATGGGATGCACACATAAAGCACTTTTGCTGCAATAGTTGTCTGGAAAGTAAGCACTTGTGTCTTTATTTGTGTGGTGAGCTTAACTACCCCCGTTTTTCATAGAGTGCCAGTTTTACTTAAAATAATAACTAACAGACAGACTGTAATTATTCAGATTAAATTTTGGCAGGCATTTTCTCTAAAATGAATCAAGTAAGTTAGTCACTTCAAGGAATGTTAGCAATGATAAAATTTGAGCTTTCAAGTAAAAATTTGAATTTTGGAATATTCGTACCTGCCACTGTGAGATTGATAGCCCCGCACTGCTTAGTGACATTTCTAATGAGATCAGTGGTGTTATTGATTAATGTTATAAAATCATGTATGGGTACAAGATCAATTCAAAGCACAAGATGGACCAATAGATTTTAGTGAAGCAGGACCACAAAGTGCACTGCTATGATGTCAGATTATCACATTGTAAGTAATCTCAAAGAAACTACCACTTGTCCATTGTGGTATGGTGTCAAAGAAGAATAACCAAAATGATCTGAAAAGGTTATTAAAATACTCCTCTCATTTCCAACTTTATATCTGTTTAAGGATGGATTTTTTTTATATGTTTTAACCAAGATAGATTGCAAAAGAGGATAGGAGAATATACCTGTCTTCTGTTAGTTCAGACTAAGAAAATTTGCAAAAGTGTTAAAACAATACCACTCTTCTCCATGATTTTTTGAAAATATATTCAAGCCCAGGCTGAGTAGATCAGTTGGTTAGAGCATCATCCCACTACACCAAGGTTGGATTCAATCCTGGGTTAGGGCACATACAAAGAATCAACCAATGAATACATAAATAAGTGGAACAACAAATCAATGCTCTCTCTCTTTCTCTCCCTTCCTCTCTCTAAAATCAATAAAATAAAAATTATATAATCAGTCTTCTCATATTTAGCAAATATATAAGTTGCATGTACATATATATCCCTTCTTTTGGAGCAAAATATGTCAATTAAAAATAAAAATATATATTGAAATATATATTTCAAATATAAAAACAATACTTATAAAGAATATTATTAACATAAAATGAATAGTAAATATACATTTTAAATTTCTCCATTTTAATTTCTAATATGGTTAATATCAATAGGAATAACATAAACAAAATCTCTTTGGGGTACTCAATAATTTTTAAGACTGTAACAAGGTCCATAAACAAACACTGATTTAGAAGAATACTTAATGACAGACAAAATTACCAGAAATACAATGTCAACAGGTAAAAAAAGGATACTAGAAAGAGTATACAGTGATTCCAATTATGTAAGAAATATATGTGCACAAAAAAGGAATAGGTTGAAACACTACAAAATAACAATTTAGCTAATTCAAATTTTATTTTATTTTCATAGATATCTTAAGTTCCCTATAATAAAAATATTTTAGCCCTAGCTGGTTTGGCTAACTGGATAGAGCATTGGCCTGCAGACTCAAGGGTGCCAGGTTCGATTCCGGACAAGGGCATATGCCCAGGTTTCGGGCTCGATCCCCAGTAGGAGGTGTGCAGGAGGCAGCCAATCGATGATTTTCTCTCATCATTGATGTTTCTATCTCTCTTTCCCTCTCCCTTCCTCTCTGAAATCAATAAAATATATTTTTTAAAAATATTTTAAAAATAGAATTATTTGTTTATAAAGATGTCTTGCTTTTATCATCAGGAAGAATAAAATTTCAATTCCAACTACACATAATAATTTGCTTTCTAATAGTGGCAGCCTAATAAAGAACATTTTATTTTCCTTTTATTAGTCATATAAATAATGTAATATGTCTGATCAAAAGAAAATTAAAGTTCTTAAATAGAAAATGTTCTAAATCAAATGAGTATAGTTCTTCCTAGTAGTTCCTTTGAGCATGCTTATTTAAATGATGTTTTTTGGAATGTTTGTAGAAGAATTGTCTGTGGAGAGAATCAGCCACAGAAGAAATTAATCTTGTATATTTATAAAGATATAGCATTCTCTCTCCATCCTTCCTCTGCCAGCTTAAGCTAACCGTTTTTGTGGTTGTTGATATTCACCTTGCAAACTGTTCAAGAAGGCCAGGAGGCCATTTGTGGAGGCAGAACCCACAAGATTACAAATAAAAACAAGTCTATTTGTGGATTGCAAGATCCTCTAGTTAGTAGCTAGCAGAGGTTTGTTTGGCTATTCTCTCTAAAGGTGGATTGAAAGAAAGTGAGGAATTTGTTGCACTTTCCTTTTTATCACTGCTCTGTACCTAACATAAAGCAAAAGCTCAATTAATAAATACTAATTAGGTATCTATGACATTGTACCTAGTGCTTGTTGGAGCCTGGATGATTAATATTGGCTTTTCATTCACCTAAAGAAAAGCTAAAAATGATGTTTCTATAGATTAATGGATAACTCAGGTTTCCTATATAGCCTAAAACTTGGTCTTCTACTGGGGCCACCAACCCGTCCCAGTTTACCCAGGACTTTTCTGGGTTTAGCACTAAGACTCATGAACCCCAGGGACCTTCTCAGACCCAGGAAAACTGGGATAGTTGATCACTCTATCCAGCAGCGACCCAACTTTATAACAATGTGACTTCTCTTTGTTATAGTTTGACTTGGCGTCTCCAGCCAAGCCCATGAGCCCAAGGCCTACCATGCTGGATGGAGGCATCTGCTGGCCTGGCCATCAGACCTGCAGCTGAATGTCCTTATCCTGCAGATGAACAAGATAGAGGACAAAGGAAATATAATTGCACAAAGGCAGACTTATAACATGGTTTCAATTTTCCCAGGAAAGCCTTGGGATCCTAGTTTACCCATCCACTCCTTTTAAAGAGAGACTGCTTTTCAGATTGAGTCATCTCTTCTTATTTTGCCCTACTATTTATAGAAAGACAAACCGGCAAGTCTAAAATGACCCCCCTAAGAACAAAGTTTTATGCCAGGATATAAAGTGTTGGACCTGCTGGAAAACGTGTGCCCCTAGAAAAGAAACCCCAGCCTTTACATCAACAAAATGAAGACTTATTTTTATTTTTATTTATTTTTGCATTCAGAGAGGAATGACGATGTCATCCATGTCCTGGACACATCTTAATTTGTGGATTTTTTTCTTAGTCGACTCTCTTAATTGGATGAAAGTTTGCTGCTGCTGATTTATGGATCTCCAGTTGTGCACAGCTGCTCTGCAAGTAGTTTAACTTGGCAGATAGTATTAAACCATTGAATTGTGTCATTTATTTGTATACGCGTACAATAGTCTCCTTGTACAGGTTCTTCAAAAATCCTTGCAGTCCTGGTTTGGACTGGGCATGTAAGGAGTCTCATAGAGTAGCGATTTTCCACCTTTTTCATCTCCTGGCCCACATAAAGCAATTACTAAAATTCTGCAGCACTCCAAAAAATATATAATATTTTTTGCCAATCTGACAAAAAAAAAAATAGGTATGATTTTTGATTCATTCACACCAAATGGCTATTGTGTTGACTGTTGTCATTTTTTTTTTTTTTTTTATCTAACAAGCTAAGAGAAAAGAGGTCAGTGCCCCTGACTAAACAGTCAGGTATTGCATGTTTTAAAAGTCTTGCAGCACATGGATTGAAAATCGCTGTCATGGAGTGATTTGTTATTTTGGAGGGTTTTCAAAGTTTCCCGAATGAGCTATCATTTTGTGCCACTGGTAAGTTCCCAGGGGAATCAGAGAGACAGGCTAAAGTGGGGAGGTTAACAGAGCGAGAGGTCTCGAGCTTACGTTGGGAACTCCAGTGTCAGTGGTTGTTCGGGCCATGTAGGACAAGTTCCTGCTGACAAGAGTCTCACGTTCAGTATGACATGCCACAGGGAAGCGGCTAAAAGAGCGGGGTGATCTAACACAAGTCGTTGCAGTATAAATAACTTGAGAAGCTCTGTTGACAACAGAAAATCTGGCATTCGCAGCATTAACAACGCTATCTTCACATTCAGAGGGCCCTGAGCTTTGTCACTGTTGTCCTTTGTAGTCCAAGATGATACTGTTGACACTGTGGTTATCCCTGTAGGCGAGTGTGGCTGAAAATACCTGAGTGTGACAGATGATAAGGCCTTTCTGCAGACTGTACGTGGAGAACCTTATTTTGGTTTGTGTCTCTGGGCTTCCCAGCACATAGCTGGCCTTGTCGAAAAGCCACATGTCTCTGCCTATAGCAGACCCAGATGCTCTGGTCCCAGCCTCTTGGCTCCAGTGTCCCATGAATGTCTGTCGCTTGAATGTCTTTCCTCTGGGGTCTTGTGACGATTATACCTCCTACTTGATCTGCTTCCTGTCTCCCATGCCAAGCCTAGCCAGGCAGGTGAGTGCCAGGCCTTTTCTCGACAGTGGCCTGTGAGCAAATCACTCTGAGGCGGGCTGTGTTCCTCAATTGCTTTGTTTATTCGTGATTTTATTTTGCCCCTTGAAAACTCAGTGTTGTTTTTTAAAAAATAAATCTTTATTGCTCAGATTATTGCAGATGTTCCTCTTTTTTTCTCCCCATAGCTCCCCTCCACCCAGTTCTCACCCCACCCCATGCCCTTACCCCCCCTTCCACTGTCCTCGTCCATAGGTGTAAGATTTTTGTCCAATCTCTTCCCACACTCCCCGCACCTCCTTCTCCCCAAGAATTGTCAGACCACTCCCTTTCTATGCCCCTGATTATATTATATTCACTGGTTTATTCTGTTCATCAGATTTTTTAAAAATATATTTTATTGATTTTTTACAGAGAAGAAGGGAGAGGGATAGAGAGCTAGAAACATCGATGAGAGAGAAACATCAATCAGCTGCTTCCTGCACGCCCCCTACTGGAACAAGCTAAAGGAGTTCATCACCACCAAACCAGTATTATATGAAATGCTGAAGAATATTCTTTTTAAAATATATATATATATATATATATATATATATATATATATATATTTTAAATAATTTGTAGTAAGATATCTTCTTTTCCTTTTTAAAATATATTTTATTGATTTTTTACAGAGAGGAAGAGAGAGGGATAGAGAGTTAGAAACATCGATGAGAGAGAAACATCGATCAGCTGCCTCCTGCACACTCCCCAATGGGTATGTGCCCGAAACCAAGGTACATGCCCTTGACTGGAATCAAATCTGGGACCCTTCAGTCCACAGGCCAACGCTCTATCCACTGAGCCAAACCGATTAGGGTTATTCATCAGATTTTTTATTCACTTGATTTTTAGATTCACTTGTTGATAGATATGTATTTGTTGTCACTTTGTTGTTCATAATTTTTATCTTTACCTTTTTCTTCTTCTTCTTCTTCTTAAAGAATACCCTTCAGCCCTAATCAGTTTTAAAAAGGAAAAGAAGACATCTTACTACAAATTATTAAAAAAATATATATATATAAAAATATATATATATATATTTATTTTTTTTTTAAAAAAGAATACCCTTCAGCATTTCATATAATACTGGTTTGGTGGTGATGAACTCCTTTAGCTTTTTCTTGTCTGTGAAGCTCTTTATCTGACCTTCAATTCAAAATGATAGCTTTGCTGGGTAGGTTAATCTTGGTTGTAGGTTCTTGCTATTCATCACTTTGAATATTTCTTGCCACTCCCTTCTGGCCTGCATAGTTTCTGTTGAGAAATCAGCTGACAGTCGTATGGGTACTCCCTTGTAGGTAACCAACTGTTTTTCTGTTGCTGCTTTTAAGATTCTCTCTTTGTCTTTTGCCCTTGGCATTTTAATTATGATGTGTCTTGGTGTGGTCCTCTTTGGATTCCTCTTGTTTGGGGTTCTCTGTGCTTCCTGGACTTGTAAGTCTATTTCTTTCACCAGGTAGGGGAAGTTTTCTGTCATTATTTCTTCAAATAGGTTTTCAATATCTTGCTCTCTCTCTTTTTCTGCCATTCCCATAATTCGGATGTTGATACGCTTGAAGTTGTCCCAGAGGCTCCTTACACTATCTTTAGATTTTTGGATTCTTTTTTCTTTTTGCTCTTCCAGTTGGGTGTTTTTTGCTTCCTTATATTTCAAATCTTTGACTTGATTCTTGGGATCCTCTAGTCTACTGTTGAATTTCTGTATATTATTATTTATTTCAGTCAGTGTATGCTTAATTTTTGACTGGCCCTTTTTCTTTTTCTTTTTTTTTTTTCTTTTGGCATTCTCACTAAGATCCTTGAAGGTCTCACTAAGTTCCTCGGAGGTTTCTATAAGATTCTTGAGTAACTTTATAACTGTGGTTTTGAACTTTATATACTGTAGTTTGCTTTCCTCCATTTCTTTCATTTGTGCCATGTTTCTTTGTCTCGCATTTTGGCTGCTTCCCTGTGTTGATAGAGTGGCCTTGTGTGGTAGGTGTCTTATAGGGTCCAGTGGCTCAGCCTCCCCAATCACCTGAGGTGGACACTCTTGGTGCACCCTTTTGTGGGCTGGGTGCACAGTCCTGTTGTAGTTAAGCCTTGATTGCTGTTGGTATCACTGGGAGGAATTAACCTCCAGGCCAATTAGCTGTGAGGACCTGCTGTGTCTACAATGGAAGAACTGCTGTGCTGGAGACACCCTTATGGGGCAGGACTTGCTTCAGTGGGGCTTTGGTGCTCACTGAGTCTACTCCTTGAGTGTGTCACTTATGGATGTGAAGAGTTGTAACCTGGTATGGTCTCACATTGACCACTGGATACACTGGCTCTTGGGTCTCCAAGGAGGTGCAAAGTCAGCCATTGCCTGAGGCCACCCAGCAAAAGCTACAGAGAGATCTGCAGATTTCTCCTCTTTGTTTGGGGTTTGGAAGTGCCCAGATGAGGCCCAGATTTGAAGCAAGGCAGGCTGCTGCTGCTGGGCCTTGGGCTTTCTTTTGGAAGCTTTGGAGCTCTCTGACCCAGCTGTAGTTTGTTAGGTTTTAGGCTGCGAAAGGACAGGCCATTCAGATGCAAAAGCCTCTGCCCACAGCTTGGGTGGGGTTGTAAATTGGGTGGGGCGGGGTCTCAGGGAATCACCAGGGTGAAGCAAACAGCAATGGCTGCCAGTTAGCCCTGCACTGGAGAGGTCCCTGCATCTCCGCATCCCATGCCCCCATGCAGGAACAATGATCGCTGCGAGCACCTCTGAGAGAAAGCCGTCCTCACGTTCTGGCCCGATGCCAGACAGTACAGTTTCTCCCCATATGAGTCTGGGTCCCCAGAGTCTTGCCCAGAACTGGAGTTCAGAGCAATCAGGAGCTTGTATCTCCCTCCTGATGAAAAAAAACCAACATCAGTGCACCTAGTTGCCAGCCTGTTTCATGCGCGCCTCCACACCTCCATGTCTCCACGTCTCCTACCAGTTTCAATGAGCTTTTTTCTTTCCTTCTAGCTGTAGAACTTCCACTCAGCCAGCTTTCCTTTGGTTTTGGATGATTGTTGTTTTGTCTTTTAGTTGTAGTTTTGATGTGGTTGTGATAGGCAGCAAGTACAGGTGTTAACCTATGCTGCCATCTTAGTTCTCTGAAAACTGAGTGTTTTCAACTGGAAAGATCCTGGGGACGCATTTATTTTCCCCTTCCTCAGTGTTTCCTGTCTTAGAACAGGAAACAACAGATAAAATGCTTTTGGTGAAGGTGTTTCCTGTAGGTGGATAGGTGGACACTTACATAGTCTGTAACTTTAAAGAAATGTTTGCACACCAACCTATACTCAAAAAATTTTTTTCTCTAGCTTACTTTATTGTAAGACCACAGTGTGTAATATGTATAACATACAAAATATGTGTTGATCGACTGTCTATGTTATCGGTAAGTTTTCCAGTCAAACAGTAGGCTATTAGTAGTATTTGGTGAGTCAAATAGTTAAGTATTTGGTGAGTCAAAAGTTATGCATAGATTTCTGACTGTGCAGGTATCTGTGCCACTAACCCTTTTGTTGTTCAAGGGTCAACTGTATTTCAGGGTTATTCACTATATAAACATTTAGAAAATGTAATCAGTATCTTTGCTTGCAAGATGTGCAGAAACATGAGAGACCCATTGAGAATTGCCTCCCAATTGATATGCGGCAGTGCATGCCATGTGCTACATCAGGACCAGAAACACTAAATATTACAACCATCCCCCTTATAAACGAGAGGTGAGCACTGGCGGCTGAGCAGGTGGGGAAGCAGGTGGACTTTGAAGGGAAAAGAGGAGAGAGCTTCTCCTTCTGCAGGCAGGCGCAGAGACATGACTAAGAGGACACATGCGCAAACCTACAACAGGCCAATTTGGTTGAAAGGAAAGTTTATTTAGAAAAGCTGTAGGGGGGTTGGGACTGGTCTCTGCAGGGCCTGGAATGCCTAAGAAACTTTCCTACAGTAATGAGGAAGGACAGGATAGGGATTAGAGGGGACTACCAGAAGGTTATTGCAATGATCTGGGCATGAAGTATTGAATATTTGAATTTTTTCCATATGGCAGGAAAACTTCCTGTATTTTTTCAATTTAGTTTTCTTTACTGTAGAGAACCAAAGCAAACTTTCTAGGTAACTTTGTAGGTGTACAGATTGATTTATAGCATCATTAAATAAATCTGTTACCTTAAGTGGCACTTTCAGAGACTTGCTCATCCAGGAGGGTGCCATCCAAATGTGTGTAGTGCTGGATCCTCTCATGCATTTTGGGATCAGGCCATTCCCTGGAGGGGTCAGGTCTAAAGGACCCCTGAGAGCCTTCCAGGCCAGGATAAGGGAGGGCTTTGGTGTGGGGCAGACTGATAGACATGACACCTGTTGTACATGGGCGACCAGTTAGTTTCAACTCTCAAAATGAGAAAAATAGTGCAATGTACATGCCCACCCCCAAAAACACTTCAGAGTATTAACAGCAAATGCTTGAATGGAGGGAGGCCCTTGATAAAGTAAGTGCTAAACATCCATGTCTTTAACCCTAAGATTATAGATTGAAATGTCCTGTTGTGGTTTCCTATTATTCTTATGTAATAGTCTTGGCTTCTTGACCTTGTTGTAAGAAACATGAGCAAGTCTCACACCTGCCTCTCTGCAAATGAATGAAGTGCCACCTTACATGTTCCCAGGCTCCCATCACCCTCCAGGGGCCTCCCACAATGCTGGGTCCTCAGCAGTTCCATAGTGAGACCACTAGATCGTCATCGAAGACTTCACAGACCACCGTGTAAGCAAACTCCTACTTATTTTTAACAGAGACCATGGCTGACGGGTGTCAAACTTTCTATATGAAGGCAGTATTTAAAACACAGCTATTTCCAATAATTTATTATGTACATGCTCATAAACACATTACACTTGTCACGGAACATATACCTGCAGTAGGCCTTCTGGAAGGGAATAAATAACACTCACCTAATGAGAGGGCGGATGCTGTTTTGCAGAAGTCAAGTGCACCAAGTTCCCAGCATTGAGGGAGAGTCACAGTTTGCAGTCTTTTAATGAGAAGTCCCTTGACCATTGGCCACCTGTGGTGAATAAAGTCACTGACTGGGAATCACTGCCCTTGGAAAAAGAACAATATCCATCATTAAACTGTTCCCTGAAACTGAGCCTGGAAGTTTTCACAGCCAGTGACCAGTGTGAGCTGTTGAGAACTGGAATGAATGTTGAGGGCTCATGCTGAAAAAAGCAATCTGTTATAAGGGGAAAAACCCATCCTAGTGCCGAATTATTGATGGAAAATACCACACCCAACAGACTGTCTGATTTCAGACACCACACTTCAGGAGGACTATAACCCCAATACTGTGATGCATTCAGAGAGGATACATTCAACCAGATTGGTAAGGGAACACAACCATGTCACACTGGGAACAGACTGAAAAATAGGATGCTTGGGAGGAACCAATACCTGTCCTCAAATACTCTGAAGGTTGTTGAGAGGAAGGTCTTTCAGGAGCAGGGGAGGTGGAAACCAGTGATAAAGGGCAAAGACCACAAAAACAGATTTAAGCTGAAAAGGGGGGCAAGCAGGGAGCTCTTTTGAAGACGGAGCTCTTCAGAAATGGACTAGGCAGCTAGGGAGACAGAGTCCTCTGCTGTTTGAGACATCGAAGCTTTAACTGTGAGACTGTATTGGAAGAACATTGCAGAAGGAGTCTACTGTCATCCAGTGAATGACTTCAAGTCATTCTCAGCATTCTGTGATTCAAGGAAACTTGAATCTGAAGCAGAGTAGCCTCTCGAAACCTTCATAACTTGACTGACAGTAAATACTGAATTAAAATCTGTGTGGTAATGAAATTCATAGGCATGAAAAAGGAACATCCCAGAATATATTTTTATATCCAGTTGTAGATCATTGTGTGAGCTGATTTGGTCTCCATGAATCTGAAGTTCTGATTGGGTCTCAAAAAACAACAAAACAAAACAAAACACATCATCCCATGCTCCGTGCTTCCTCCTGGGAATTCCCTTTTCCAGTAGCAGCATCTCATTTGGTTGTCTGCCATCACCTAGAACATGCACATGTGTGCACATACACATACAAATATTGCTATAATTCACACTTTGAGCTGCTTTATTATATTAAAAAATCAAACTTTTGTGTTATATGATGTGCACTCATTTGTAAACTTCTCTTATGGAAAAGCACACAGTTGCAGGTGGACACCCTGTATTTCCAGCAATGACAAGATAATAGGTGTGTATGTTGACCAGCTAAGAATATGTACAGAATTAGGTAGGACTTAGAGAAAGTAACTATAAGGTTTAGGAAAAAGTAGCAAGAGTAGAAAAGGTTGTACTGCTACAAGGAGAAGTGAGAGGTTTTTGTTGGGTGTCTTAGCAGATAGCTTCTCTTCCCTGTGCTTCATCAGGGCAGAGGTGAGGGACAGAGCTGGTGTCAGGGTCCCTGCCTCCAGGGACTATCAGCTTGGAGATTGGTCTTGCTTGCTTTACAGCCACAGTTGACCTTGCATATCAGAGGGGCTAAGAAAGAGGCTCAGGGAGGCTCTTTTTTCCATCTCTACATCAGAGGCCAGAGAAGCATAGAGGAGAATTAGGAGCCAGTGCATTTGTGTCCTTCCTACCAAAGCTAGCATCTGAATGTGCCATTACCCATGTTGCTTAGCAACGCCTCCTGCAGAGGATGGGGTAGCGGGTCAGAGAGGGCTTACCACTGAGCCCAGCCATGGCCATGCAACTACAGAGGAATGAAAATGAGACCTCTTGTAGAAAAATGCAGCAAATTATGAAGACAGAGAGACACACAAATGTTCAGATGTTGATAATGCTTATGATGGCACAACAAAGAAAAAGTATTTCCCCACACTTCAGAAGACTTGGGGAGTGGAGGCAATTCCTTGTGTTTCTTTGCTGTTATGGAAAAAAAAAATGTATCTTTTGCTTTTGACTTGGGTTTGCCTTTGTTTTGCACAGAGAGTCAGAACATTGGGTAATCATCCTTAGTCATTAAAAGCATAATTGATCCTTGGGGCCCAGACTGCAAACAGTCTTCCTGCCGATTTGCCAATGAGGTGTCTGTCCTTCCAGACCTGGGCTAGCAAGGCTTGCACTCAGGACTGAGGTTTCTTGGAGACCTATAATCGACATTCTTTTGTTAGTCCCCTTAATTCGGGTTTTATCTATAAGACCTTGCCATTTATACTATTTTAGGCATACATACATCCTAAAACAAGTAATCATAAGCTTGTAGTAGATAAGGAGTCTGTGAAAGTTATATGTCCACTACACCTGGATAGTTTGATTCATAGGCTCATCTGTGTTTGTGTCCTGTTTTCCCTCTTGCTCCACCCGCCATCCCTCTTCACCTCTGGAATCCTCTCCCTGCCTCCCTGAAGGAATTCTTATTCCCTGAGTGAAAACATTGCATTTGTCTGAGGTCTGTCTATGTTTCTAAATTCTGGGGGGACCATGGGTTGCCCTGAATTCTAGAGTACCTAGCAGGGCATGAGAATGGGTACTAAGAACAGGCCTTTGCTGGGCTGTGAATGGAATGCCCTCTGAATTCCCTAGATGGGAATAGGAAGCTCAAGATCATTAACTGCCCTTAGGATGGCCAGGACTGACTGAGATGACCTGAACTCAGGATTGAACATACACCTAATAGGGCCATTAGGGGCCTGGGGTAAATCAGAGGGAGTCCAGCCATCCTGACACTCTTTCAGGGGAATTTCAGTCCATCCAGTGAAAACAAAAATCAGATAATAACTGATTGTTCAGTCTTACACTTGTCTTATATAAATACTAGAGGCCCGGTGCACGAATTAGAGCATGGGTAGGGTCCCTTGGCCTGGCTGGCAATCGGGGCCAATCGGGGCCGGCCAGCCAGGGGAAGGGACCACAGGTAGTTGGCTATGGGAGTGCACTGACCACCAGGGGCAGCTTCTGCATTGAGGTTCTGCCCCCCTGGTGGTCAGTGTGTGTCATAGCGACCAGTCATTAGGTCGAGCGGTCGTAATGGTTGCTTAGGCTTTTATATACATAGATGATGCAAGTCACACATGTAATTTTAAATGTTTTAGTAGCCACACCTAAAACAGTGAAAAGAAATGGGTGAAACTAATTTTAATGTTAATTAAAATGACACTAGCTTAGAGACAGGCTTACTTCCTCTTTTAACCTAATGCAGCTAAAATAGTATCATTTCAATGTGTAATCAATATACAATTATTTATAAGATTTTTTACATTTTTATACAAGTCTTCAAAATGTGCTGTGTATTTTATACTTAGAGCACATGTCAACTCATACCAGCCGTATTTCAAGTGCTCAATAACCACATGAGGCTATTATTGGCTACCATGTCAGACAGTGAAGATTTAAACAACGACTCAATCTGTCAATTCTGTGGCCTTATCTCTTCAATAAAGTCATTATTAAGGATTACTAATCCATTGGCCTGGAGTCTGTATGTATTCTATTCATAACTTTTCATTCAACCAACATTGTTTCAGATACTTGGGATACGGCATCCCTGACCTTTATGAACAAGATCCTTGCTCTCAAGGAGTTTACATCCTAGTATCTGACACAGGCAATAATTTAGTAAAAAAAACCCAAAATACTATATAATAATTGCTGCTTATAAGAAGTGATATGAAGAAAAAAATACAGAATATTGGACAAACATTTTTTCAGGCTGTCTGAATTCTTGGCAAGGCTGAACTTGCCCTTTGCCTTGACAGATTCTATACTCTGCAGTGAGGAAGACATAAGTATTAATCCTGGGGTAGAGAGATGGGGTTGAGGACCATTCCTAGATCTTGAGGGATACCACAAACTTGCATTCCCAGAATATAATCTCTCAACGAACAAAATAACCACCAAATTAACCAGAAGTTGTGGTTGTAAAAAAACGCTACCAGAATAGTACTTTTTAAGAAAATGTTTTTATTTATTTCAGAGAGAAGAAGGGAGAGGGAGAGAGAGATAGAAACATCAATGATGAGAGAGAATCATTGATCAGCTGCCTCCTGCACGTCCCCCACTGGGAATAAAACTGTGACCTCCTGGTTCATGGGCTGATGCTCAACCACTGAGCCACACCAGCTGGGAAGAATAGTATTTTCTTTTGTCAAAGTATCGTTTTCAAAATCTTAAAAATAAATGAGTGAGCACACATCCCTTACGATGACTCTTATTTTAAAAAGGGAAAATAATAAATGTTGGTGAGTATATGGAAAAATTGAAAATCTCATGCATTGCTGGTAGAAAAATAAAATGGTGCAGCTGCTGTGAAAAGCAGTTTGGCAGTTTCTCAAAAATTTGAACATGAAACTACCATGTAATCCAGCAATTCTACTCTTAGGTATAAAAGAATTGAAAGCAGGAACCCAAGCAGATACTTGTAGACCAAAGTTATAGAAGCAGTAGTCACAATAGCCAAAAGATGGAAACAATTCACATGTCCATCAATAGATGAATGGCTTAGCAAAATGTGCTATATACATACAATGGAATAATATTCAGCCTTTAAAAGAATGAAGTTCACATACATGCTACAATATGGATGAACCTTGAAAACATTATGCTAAGTGAAATATGCCAGACACAAAAGACAACAGTATATGATTCCATTTATACAAAGTAACTAGACTAATCAAATTCATAGAGACAGAAAGTTGAATAGTGGTTACCAGGGGCTGGAGGGAGAGGAGAGTGGGGAGTTATTTAATGGGGACAGACTTTGAGTTTGGGTAGGTGAAAAAGACCTGGAAAAAGATAGTGCTGATGGCTGCACAACAATGTGAAAGCATTTAATGCCACTGAACTATACATCAAAAACAGTGAAAATAGTAAATGTTATGTAATATACATATATTTATTTACCACAATTTATATATGTGTGTTGGGGGAGTGTGTATGTGTGCACAGACAGTACACACAATGTCTTGACCTTACTTTTCTTGCTCATGGGGCAAGTGGTCCATCTTCCTTTAAATAGCAAAGAAAATTCGCAATAGGGGAGGGAGACTTGGTGCTAGCTTAGAGGCAGACTGTACTTCTCCTTGGTTTAAAGAATATTTATGGATGAAATGACCAATCTTAAGTTTAAAAAAAAAAGTGGGGGAGTAGGGAGAGGTTTAAAAAAAAAAAAAAGGAAGGAGAAGGAGGAGGAAAGAGGAGCGGAAGAGGAGAAAAATCTTATGAAACTTGCAGTTAAATGCAACAAGTTTCTTTTTTATTTGGTATATAAACTTGTCCTAAGTAATGCAGTCAAAGGGAAAATTCTCAAGCAGCTTTGCTGGGTTTGAAGTCATTTGTCAAGTTAACCATGATATATTTCCTTGCCTTGAATAGCGTCAGCTGGAATATGTTACATTCCATGCTAGTAAGGGAATCCAAATGAACAATTCCCAAAAAACAATTGTTCCGTCTACAGAGAGTGAAAACCTCCAAGTCCTTTCATTTACTCTTTACCACATTTTTCCATGATCTTCCAATTGGGGAGATATAGTCAAATGGGAAAATAAGGATTGGAACCTTACACAGAGTTTTGGAACCAACACTGTGTTGGTATTAGGGGAGATAAAGATTTCAATCAAAAAGCAATGCTGGGTTTGGTACAAGACATTCACTTAAGGAGAATGGAAAAAATAATAAGTCAGACCTGATAAACAGTTGACACAATTTTTTAAAGTCCAAATGCTTAACTCAGTCTGTTTCTCAAGTACCTGAAATAAAATAGATGGTCTAATAATGTAATTTTAGCATTTAGCCATGTAATATTTGACAAAATAATGGAATTAATACCCCAAACTGCAAAAATGTAGTGAATTGTAAAACCGAATATCAACTCAAAGACTATAATATATTTCAAATGTAAAAGTTTGTAATTCTAAATGTTATTATGTTCATTTACTTCCTTTGAAGTAAAACTTGCCAATATTCTATTTGACTCCACAAACTTGATATAACCACCTTACCAAAGAATATTCACAAGAAAAAAAATGAACTTTGCTATAAACTAGTTCCTCTAGTTTCTGAATATGATCAGCTATGAATTCTTCTCCCCTCTCTTCCAAATTTGGGTCTAATACTAATTAGTACAACGGAGGCATATGAATCTATACATGAAAAGTAGGAAGCTGGAAATTTTCTGGGTCATCTGCATTAACAAAAAAATTCTCATAGAATATACAATAAATTGAAGCAATATTTTTTAAAGAAAATGTATTTTTCTTAATTATAATTTATCAAGTTTATTTTCTCTATTTTTCCTTGTTTGGGGAAAAATAGAGAAAATTAAAAAAAGGTATTTTGTTATTGTACTAAAGAATTACATCATCTAGTATTTTGGCGTTGGTCTAGAATCTGGACATCTATCTTATGCAAATAGAATCACTAGAATTTAACATAATTGAACTACTCAATGCACTAGAATATAAGTGAACAAATCCACCCAAGAGACCAGCAAGCTCAGACACAGAGCAGTTGATCCTTGACATACTAACTGTGGTTTTTGGTTTCATGTGAATAGGAGGAGGATAGAAAAGACTGAATTTGTTGACAAAAATTACTAGTCACCCAAGACTAGATTCTTTGCCTTGGATTGTTTTGGGAGAACTTTGCCAACAATTTAGGAAATATGATAACTTGGACATTTGCCTATAATTCTTATAACCCCCTCCCAGCTGGAGCTAACTATTGGCATCAACACACTCATGTTAAAATGGTCCTCTGAGGTTTTGTAGCTCTGAGTCTGCTTCCAATTCCATTTCACCTGAATTCTGAAAGCTACATGTGTTCTGATAATCCAATGATGTTGAGTCACATTGAGTCAGAGAAGCCAGAAAGCTTTGGGAGTTGGTAGAGAAGAACATTTTGAAATAATCTAAAAGGAACATGCTTTTTAATTATAAGAGAGTGAGGAGAGTTCTCCCCAAGTAATTGGACCCACATGGAAATGAGACTTTGCAAAAAGTGGAATTATTAAAAAATACCGGTAGAATGATGTCTAATTGTTAAGTCAAACAGTGGCTCCCTACATACATTAGCCTAACGAGGCCCACAAAATCCAGCCACTTATCCATTTGCTGATGAAAACCTTTGCTGCATGCTTACTATGTGCCCAGCACATGGCTGGGTATTAGACAACACTTGATGTGTAAGGGAAATAAAGAAGCACCATGCGGCCTTGCTCAGAGAGCCATTCTTAGAGACGGGCCCAACCAGACCTGCACAGCCGCCTGCGGCCACGTAGTCTCTCTACCACTGACATTTTCTCACAAACCAAAAGGAGGAGACTGTGCTTCAGAATGACCGTGGAAGGATTTCATTGATCATCTCTGTTTGTATTGACAGGCATCGGAAAGAAATCTTGACAACGGATAGTTTCGTAGATTGATGATACAACGTATGGCTTGTAAGTAAACGCATCCCTTTTTGAAACCCACTGATAAAAACAAACTTTTTGGCCCTGGTCAGCGTGGCTCAGTTGAATGGGCCTGGTTCTATGCACCGAAAGGTCGCTGGTTTGATTACTGGTCCCCAGTAAGGGGTGTGCAGGAGGTAGCTGATCAATGTTTCTATCTCTCTCTCTCACACCCTCCTTTCCTCTTGCTCTAAAATCAGTGAAAACATATTTACAAACAAGCTTTTTGCCTCTAAAGACAAAGTGATATCACATTTCTAGAATTTATTCCAACAAGGACCATCAAATCAGGGACTGAACCTGATTCACCTTTGTATTTTCAGCAGCCTGTGTTGCTCAGAGTAGGCATTCAAAATCTTGTTTTATCTAAAATGAAAAGGAGGAGAAACCTTCTGCATGGGGGTGTACATAGTAGAGGCTTAGAAGTCTCCTCAGTGCCGTGATTCATGTACCTTAAAGTTAATTTTGCCACCGTGTATAAACAAAGTGTGCTCAGGGTATTTTTATTTCATTTAGTTTGGAAGTCACTCAAGGCAGAGTTCAGAATTAAGAAATTAGATACTATCTTGGATATTGGTGATGGGCCATAAAAAATAAATTAGGTCCTTTAAATAGTAAGTATATATATAAAATAAAACCCTCAGGAATTATCCAGAGAAAAAATGGTGAAACAAATTTTTAAATACATTTTCTGTAATCCATTGAATATTTTAGAATTCAGACAATATAACTGACTCAAAACTTTGTCATAAAAATAAAACTGCCATAACAATAATATAAATAAATGTCAAATACTTCATTTTTTTATGAATTTGTTTTTTCAAAAGAAAATAGAGCCTCAGCCAAGTTATCCCTTCATAACCTTCCAACTGTGTAAAGCATTAAAATAATACATCCTATTTAAAAATTATTAGGAACCCATTAAGTTGGCAAGTACTCAGGTTTCATGTAGTCAGGATCTTGCCTTGGTGAGAAGCAAATTCTATAAGCTCCCTACTGGAATTAGATATTTTTTGTATGTGAGCAACAGTTTTCTTATAACTGGAGGAAAAATATTGCATAAGTTAGAGAAAATAATAAATTTTTATCTGTTCAAGCCTTCTGTTAGCATAAGACACTAACAAAACAACCCACAGGAAGGAAAAGAAAACCATCCTCCCACTCATAGATTCTCCCCGTCAGAGGAGTTACATACACTGAGGGGAATAATTCTTCTCCAGCTCCTTCAGTTTATGGCTGAGTGAGGGAGGCTTATTTCTGCTGGCATTATTGTTTACACAAAGACAGAGTCCACTATTAGAGGCACATACTGTCACATATCACAGGCTCTTTGTGTGTGTGTGTGTGTGTGTGTGTGTGTGTGTGTGTGTGTCTTCCGGGAGTCTTATCTTCTGTTGGGAGTCTGAGCATCTGACCCAGCTCAGGTAGAGAACCCAGCTAGAGTTGGGGACATATAGTATCTGCCCCCTTTTCATATTTTTTTCCTTCTTCTGTTTTCCTCCCCCTCCCATTATCATTAGTAAGCAACACCATATACACTGAGTGGCCAGATTATTATGATCTCTGAATGCATAATAATCTGGCCACTCAGTGTATATCCTATATAACAAAAGGCTAATATGCAAATTGTCCGCTCAACCAGGAGTTCGACCAGCAGACAGGCCAGCCAACCACTGATGTTCCCTCCCTCTGGCCAGGCTAGCTGGACCCCACCCATGCATAAATTCATGCACTGGGCCTCTAATATATATTTATATATATTTTTTTGAGTGGCCAGATTATTATGCATTCAGAGATCATAATAATCTGGCCACTCAGTGTATGTTTACCAGGTGGCATGGCATGCATTATTATAAAACTTTTCATTGGTACAGAAACTATATTGGGCATTTTTTATATGCAATCTACCATGCATGTCACAAGGGAATGAGGCCTGATTCCTCCCTCTTGGAGTTTGCAGTCCAAATGACTGAGATCCGCTCACAGGTGTTTCAGTCAGATTGATTTGGTTACTCAAATAGTCTTTGATTACTGAGCAAGTAGTCATCAGCACTGTGAAAAACAACAACAAAAAATCAGTCTTCCACCAAAGCAGATTAACCATTATCTGTGTTAAATGTAAGTACTTTGTACTAACATTTGCTTATTAAGATGTTTTTGTTTTATATGACACTAAAGGCCCGGTGCATGGATTCATGTACTGGTGGGGGGTGTGGCCTGTGGGGATCAGCTTCCTGTGGGAGTGCCACTCATCCTGGTCAGCCAAGCAGCTGTGCACCTGCCCTCTGAGCAGCTGCTCCCGCTGTGGGAGCGCTGCTCATCCCAGTCAGCCGAGTGGCGCTCCCACTGTGGGAGCACACTGACCACCAGAGGGCAGCTCCTGCATTGAGCATCTGCCCCCTGGTGGTCAGTGCACATCATAGCAACCAGAGAAGCAAGAATGAGACAGACAATGATGGGTTCCTGAGAAAGGGTCATGAACCCTGCTCTTGGGGAATGGGCAAAACCCTTCATAGATCTAAGTTTGGGGGAACTTGAACCTCACTTCCCAGGTAATGCCAGAGAATGACAAGAATTCTGAAGAGGGAAAATTATGGCTACTCGCTATGTCTTGGCCATCCAGGTCTTAGCCTCACAAAATCTCCAGGCCCCAGTGGGTCTAAAGGCAGCATCGTAAATTGCTAGGTTCCCAAGAGTGGTAGGGAAGTGGCAGAAAGAGGCAAGGGAACTGAAGGGTAGGCAGATGGATCTGAAGGGAACTCACAAAGATTGAATTTATAACCAAGGACAACCCAGGTTGATGGGCCACTCAGTGTCCCCAGAGTGGACAGACAACATGGAGAACCAGCTGAGCCTGTCCAGTGCATTGGGTGCTGTGACCCCAGGGACAAAGTTCCTGAATTGACTGAATGAAGGCTCGACATAATTGTAGTTGCATCATAAAACTGTATTTCTTGCACCCTGAATCTCCAGACTGATATCAAAAGCCATACTTATATTCCTTCCAAACTCTCTAAAGGCTATCCAGTCATTTGGGGCCTTCATGATAACACCCCATGCTAATTTTCTACTTGTGTGAGAATTTCCATCATTATCCACTTCAATTAGCATCACTGGGTGATGCCTTAGCTATTGATTCTTTTTTTTTTTTTAAATGTTTAAAAAACATTATTGACTTTAGAGCTCAACCAACTGAGCCACATCAGCCATGGCATCTATTGATTCTTTATTTTCCTGGAACAGAAGGAAGAAATGGGCTGTCCAATCTCCAAGAATTTGAAGTTGAAAACGGAAGCACTGCAAGTAACTTTGCTCAAACGAAAAAGCCGAAAAAAGGTGGAAGCTTGGGACACGGCCTCCTATGGCTGTTCCAGTCAAGCTCTTTTCAGCAAGAGGAATGAAAATCATAGTTCAATGCATAGTTCTCTTATCTTATGTCCCAAACTTGCAACTCCCAGAGGAAGGAGGGACCCTGCTGCAATGAGGTGCTGAGTAAATCATTGCCTGAAAACATGTGGTCCAAAGTTGAGATCTTTATAAAGATGTGGCTTGTTGTTTTTTTAGTAAAAGGGAAAAAATATTCACAGCAACATGTTCTCCCCATCTTCTCTTCCCTGTTAGGTGGAAGCTTTTCTCCTGTCATTCACCAAATGTTTCCACAAGGTGTCGGGGTGGAGGCGCATCAATAGAACGTCTGCCCCTGGAGGGCTGGGATAGTTTCCCCTTCCAAAGCAACAGGGCCCACACAGAAGCAGCTTTCAATTGCAGGTGACAATTTGGACATGAAAACAGGAAGGTGAGTTGAGTGAATATGATTAAGCTCCTAACCTGAGATGTTCTGCACGTGTGGCCTTTTTTTTGATTTTCTTTAAAGGAACGATTCTAATCCCCAGCGACTGTTTTGACTCCCCTAACCACTTGAAAATTCAAGCTAATTAGAGAAACATAATTCATACTTAATAAAGCTTTTATCTGCTGATTCTGATTTAATATGATTTCCCAATGTTAATTTAAGGTTCCCAACACAGTCTCATGTAATAAGCTCACACAGAATCCCATCCTTTCATGTCACTAATTCTACTGCAGATAAGTGTTCCCTGGGCTCTGCAGGCAAATCCTTGTAATCCTGGGAATCTGGTCCTTAAGAAACTAACCTCCTATTGGAAAAAAAAATAACCAGTCCTGGTCTTCATCACATTTCTATACTCTACTGAGCCCAGGTTTGGGTAGTTTCCAGTGTTCCTGTGTCTAGAGACTTCAGTTGCCTGAATATTCGTTTCCTTCACACGTCTGTTGGGGAGCATCTCACAGTTTTAGCTCTCCTTCTTGCTGGCTCTTGTGCCCTCTCTTTCCCCTCTTACCCTGGGAATTAAAGGCCTTGTGCCCTCTCTTCCCCACTCACACTGGGAATTAAACGTATGTACTCCACATTCTCAGTAACACTGGCTTTTAAGCGAGACCACAGTCCAAAATAACAAATGAGATGTTAAACAATGTTTGAAGTGGGTACGAACCATGTTGTACATTTCAAGACTGATATTCTTGCAGAAGCCATTGTGGAAGATGACAAAAGGCAAATGAATCGCAGATGAAAGTGAAACAAAAACAAATGAAATAAAGAAAATGAACAGACACTGATTTAGAAAGGATTTTCTCTTCCTAATTAGGCTTGATACCACCGTGTTTGGTTACTGTTGTGTTTTCACTCTCGTCTTTTGGCCTTCTTATAAAAGGAAACAAAGAAGTCACTTCAAGGCACCCACATTTCAGTTGTTATGTGGGGCATAATTAGTTCATGTAAGAGCCTAGTAGCCCACACCTACAGTAATACCTGTCTTCTTGTACACTGTGTGCTGCCCGGATCTCATTTCATTACTCATGACAATATGACAATTCACTTCCACAGTACTCAGCATTGCTCCATTTCTGAACTTGGCATGTAATAGTCATAAAATTACATGAGTGAATAAGAGCACCAAAACACAGCTGTGGGGCCTCACTAATCTAAGTATGCATGACTACTATAAACCAGAATGGTACCCCAAGTGACAAAGATATGATCAGAGAATGAATAATTATCTAACGGCTTAATGCAGACATTGGTTTGTTTGCGTAGTTTCAGGCTGAATATATACAGGTTGATGAAAGCTTTGAAAAGGTGAGAAACATTTTTCATGAAAATCAAAAGCACAGATGACTTGCTAATTTACAAAGGGCAAATGCATCTCACTAGTGAAAAGTTGTGGTTGCCATCACCTTAATGCAGGGATCCAACTCGGTATCACCGATAGTGGGCAACCAGGCTTAGTGTATGAGTACTGCTGATGCCACTCACTATGAAGTAGATAGTGTCACTTATGGAGTATTTTTCAAAATGTGTAACCTGAACGTCGTCAAGGCTGTAGATCCAAAGGGTATACAGAAGATGGAGGAACAAGTTAAAGCACCATGAAAAAAGGATCCAAAACTGGAGAATTGGGGCATTCTATAAGGCAGCTAGTCTGGCCTCTTAAAAAGTCAATACCACACACTATTCTAAATTAAAAGAGTTGGAAGACATCATACAGTTGACCCTTGAAGCTTCAGTCCCTGGGCAGTTGAAAATCCAGCACAACTTTTCACTTCCCAATTATACCTTGATATCTGCGGGATACTGGTTCTAGGACCCCTTGCAGATACCCATAGCCACAGATGGATAAGTTACTTATTTAAAATGGCATAGAACAATGCATACAGGCAACCTCAGCACCACAGATTCCCAACCTCGGGAAAATACTGTTTTGATCTGTGGTTGATTGAGTCCATGGATGCAAAACCCGGGGATACAGCTACAATGTCACTAGGGAATAGGAATTTTTCAGCTCTGTTATAATATGGCCACCATAACAACACACCATAGTTCATGTGTGTCAGTGAAGAATTTTTTTAGCGTGGTAGATTAGATACGGGAGTTGCAGCAACCCCCCTCTAAAGGTATTGTTTCCCCATCCCTTGATCTGGGCTGGCCTGTGACTTGCTCTGACCAATAGAACAAAGGAGAAGAGATGTTATGTGACTTCCAACGGTTGGCCTTAAAGCTTCTGCTCTCATTCTCTTGAAATGCTGCTTCCCCCAGGTAAATTAGCTCTGGCTCTCTTGCTGGAGAGAAGTGGCTCAGCTGGCAGCCAGCAACAACCACCAGACATGTGACGGAGGCTATCTTGGACCATCTAGCCTCAGTTAAACTATCAGATGGCTTAAGCAGCCTTCGTGATCCCAGATCAGCCAGCAGAAGAACCACCCAGCTGGGCCTTAGCATACTAGTAAATTGTAGAATTGTGAGCAAATTAATGGTAACTGTTTTAAGATACTAAGTTTTGGGATGGTTTGGTCTACTGTAATATCTAAATACTTCAAGAGGGTGTTTAGCTTTTATCTAATTCTCAAAAATAATGAATTACTGAATTTGAATTAGATTATTAACCTTTTGCACTCGGATGTCGAGATTAAAATTACTCTTTGAATGTATCAATAATTTGAAATATAAAAAAATCCAAATAAATAAGTTTGTATGAAAAGAAACTCCAGTTTTTTATTCTACTGCTGTGCTTTGTAAAATCTGGGGTATTTAAAAAATTAAATCCCGAGTAGAATAAAGGAATC
Source organism: Eptesicus fuscus (assembly GCF_027574615.1). Taxonomy (NCBI): domain Eukaryota; kingdom Metazoa; phylum Chordata; class Mammalia; order Chiroptera; family Vespertilionidae; genus Eptesicus; species Eptesicus fuscus. The sequence goes on along the minus strand of NC_072478.1, from coordinate 36,278,192 downwards.
GAGAAAAAAGCAAGCGAGTGCAAAAGGGTTAAACATTGTATGTTTCTTTGCTCATTGACTTTAGAGAGAAAAGGAAGGGAGAGAGATAGCAAGAAACATAGATGTGAGAGAGAAACATTGATTGGTTGCCTCCCCTACACACCGCACCTGGGGATCAAACCCACAACCTACGTATGTGCCCTCATCTGAAATTGAGCCCAAACCTTTTGGTGTACAGGATGATGCTTTAACCAACTGAACCACCCAGCCAGGGCTTGCCTCTACTCTCTTTATAAGCTATGTCATAGGTATGATTTAACTTAGCACATCTTGCATTCAAAGTGCATTTTAGAGTAAATTCCAGAATTTTTAAACAGAAGAATCAGCATATTTTTTAATCCATAGTTCAAATTCTTTTTCCACTTTCTTTTTGAGAGCTGATTTTGGTGTCACTCTCTTTCATTCTCCATATTTTTTGAAAGATGAAAGCAATTTACTTGGAAAATTCTATTAATATTCTGGTTTGTTACTTGTTTAAACTTCTTTAGGAGAGCTAACATTTGTTCCTAAGTCATCTTACTCTTCAGTTTTTCCTTACTAAACTTTGCCCCACGCTTTCTAATATAAAATGTAAAATAGTCTGAGGGTGTGGCCACCTGTGACTTCCCCATTGACCTAATATTCGCAAAACACCATCAGAGTCCTGGATGGATTTTTATACTTGCTTTTGTTTTCATCAGTCCTATTCAGCATCTAAATCCTTCTGGATTTAGTCTTTCTGACTTTTCGCACATATTATTGACAGACTATACTAGCTTTTCTAGATTACCTTTCACATTTTACATACACCATTTAAAACTATATCTGATCTCAGCAGACAACTTCCTGCATGAAGATATTAAATCTTTTTAGCTACCTTTTCCCATTTTATTTTCCTCTTCTTCTCCCCCTCAACACCCTTGCCTTGGACCATGTACAATATTAGCATCAGAGTTTTATTTTGAGGAATCTCCCCTGCTTCTTTTTGGACTCTCAGACTGGCAGGTCAAAGCTTTTATAATTTCCTGAGATATTTTAAAACTCAAACTAACCGAGTGTGTGTCTGGCAGTGACCACATCCCTCTGGAATTTTCTGATGGCCAGGTGGCCCTCTTCCAAGATTCCTGTCACTTTTGATTTTCCATTCGGGGCCTCTGAGTTGGCCAGAATTAGAAGCAGGGTGTTAATCCTCTTCATCACTTCCTCTCCCTTCTGAAAGATGAAATTATCATGTTTGTTAGTGATTCCCAACCTGGCTGCACATTCAAATCACTTGGGGGCACTTAAAAAATGTCTGGGGCCCCAACCTGAGAGATTCTACTTTAATTAGAATGTGGAGCCTGCCCTTTTTTCTTTTTTTTTTAAATTATGGGATTATTCTAAGCTTCAGCCAGGGCTGAGAACTCTAATTGGGGCAAATCATGGTTTTATCAGATGTTCTAAGGTTAGAAATGAGACATCTAGAAGATGGCTGGATAAAATCCCCATCATGAAGATTCTGAATACTTCTCTTCTCTAGTCCATTAAGTTTCTATGCACACAACCTCATTCTAGCATGTCTAAACAGGATAACGACAATCAGAACCACGATATTACTTTCTGATTGCTTATATTAATCTCAAAGAAGCTCTAACATCTTTAAATGAGGTGAAGCTAGATAGCCAAAAAGTCCACTGAAAAGTTCAGAAGACAGTTTGGGACATTTGCTTTTCTGAAATTCCAAATAAAGATGAAGTGCGTTGCTCTTGATGGTTTTTCTTATTAGCAAAGAGAGTTATCTGACAAAGGAAGTGAGTTTAAAATACAATAAAATAAAACAACACACATTTTCCCCATCTTTGGTCAGTTTTCAGGATACAAATTCTGTGTTAGTCAAAAGGCAATTGAGATGTCAAATGCATTAGATTTTTGGAAAACTCTCTCTCACCACACATTGCACACACCACACATGTGGGTTTTTGAAAACTTTAAATTCTAAGTGGTCATTATTATCACCAAGTATGCAGATGCAATTTTCCATGAAGCTATTGTTTTCTTTTCACAATGGGAATGGTCTTATTTCTCATTAGTGGCAGAGCTGATTTTGGTGTCACTCTCAGAAGTAAACTAAGTGTCAGCCACACTGGGATCTATGACTGAGGGGCAGCCCTGGCCAGTGTGGCTCAGTTGGTTGGGCATCATCCCATGCAATGAAGGGATGCTGGTTCAATTCCCAGTCAGGGCACATGCCCGGGTTGCAGGAAGCAACTGATCGATGTTCCACTCTCACATCAATGTTTCTGTTTTCTCCCTTCCTCTGCCTCTAAATATCAATAAACTATTAGAAAAAAGAGAGTGAGGGGCAAATCAACCCTGAAGTTATGTGACTTGGACTGAACTTGTCTTTCAAAGGGCCTGCTGGGGGCCTGGCTACATCTTGGTCATCACAGCATATGCTGGGAATGGACAGATGTGATTATGCAATTTGGTAGGCACTGTTAGACACTGCAGGCACGCAGGGGGAAGTCAGCCTCCTGGGAATTAGACACGACCATGGGAGAGCAGGGATGCGTTTTCCTGAATACTTACTCAAGAAATAAAAGTCAGACAGTGTTCTAAAACTCTGGCTCTAATCTGTTCTGAGTTAGCTGTGTAGAAACTGCTATCTGGGGACAGTAGAAGTCCAGAGGTATGCTCTGTAGGAATCTGCAAACAGACAACAGAAAGGATAAGCAACATTCTCATGTTGAAATACTGCAACTGCTTTCAATCACTCAAGCCCTTTTGAATCACATGCATTTTTGTCAATAGTCAGTTTTGCAAATGTTTTTTCTAAAGAAAGCACATGTAGAAAATGGTGTCAAATAACATTAAAGGGTGTGTTTTGAAACTGTGGACACTATGGAAGCTAGTGTTGGTTCTCTCTCCAACTCTAACTCATGCCATCTTGAGCTGGGATTGCAGGAGCCTGAAAACAATGCATGGGAAGCTGGTGGGATGGAAAAGAATGCCTGACCAAGCAAGACAGCTCACAGCAGAGTGAAGACAACAGATCCAAAATTTCCTAAAATTGGTAGACTTAATTTCCACTCCAGACTGAGAGTGATTTTAATGTCTCTTTCATTTTACTCAGACGGACATACTTAAATACACACAAATGTTTCACCATCCACTGCCAAATATCAACACTGAAAACAATGTATACTTTTGTTCTGTATCAGGGCAAAAAATGGCAAGTCCATGAACAAGTGTTTACAGAAGTGAAAAAAAAAATCAAGTTAGCCCAGCCAGCATGGCTCAGTGGTTGAGCATCGACCTATGAATCAGGAGGTCATGGTTCAATTCCTGGTCAGGGCACATGCCCAGGTTGCGGGCTTGATCCCCAATGTTAGGTGTGCTGGAGGCAGCCTATCAATGATTCTCTCTCATCATTGATGTTTTTCATTCCCTCCCCATTCCTCTCTGAAATCGATAAAAAATATATATATATTTTAAAAATCAAGTTACATTTCTGCTCCTACCAGAATTGTACAGTCTTTCTAAACAACTCTGTTGGCTCTCCTGGAGCAAAGAAAAGATTCCCACTGCTTCATATTAAGGTCCACACATTAGCAGAGGAATCATTTGTTATGACTGATTAAGAACAGATTGGGTGTTTCTTCTATTAGAAATAAGTAGAAATGACATTCGTTTTGTAAATAGTTTTCCATAGGAAAGCAAACATGTTCAGATCTCAGGTGGACATCATGGATTGCTTTTTCCACCTCTGTCTTTAGGAGTGGAGGAAAAACCATATTTAGTCTCTCTCATGTTTGTTTTGGTTTTGCAGGCAGTACAATCAATCTCCAGATTTCCTCTTCAACCCGTTGGCAGGCCTTCCAACTTTGATACAGTTCAACCAGGATTGCACAAATGACTGGGGATCAAAAGAAGACATTGTAGCTCTTCATTTGAACAGAGTCAATGGGAATGAATTTAAAAGGTCAAATGTGATTTTGATAAAAGGGGCTTGAGAAACAATACTGTTTGGGTATAACAGAGGTTAATGAGGAAAATGCAATCCCCACTTGAATGCCTTCGGAATGCAAAGCCACATTTATTTGCATGTGTGGTATCTGTAAAAGGTCCAAGGAATTTTGTTTTTGGTGTTTTGAATTGTTTATAATGTATTTTCTTTTTATTCCCATCTACTAACAATTCCCAGAAATGATGGAAATCAAAAGATGGAAAAATGTAAATGCATTTGGGTTCTAAGAAAATTACCAGTTGCAACATCAGCTCTAGCCACAGTTTATAAAGCAGGTGATTATGGGGACAATAAAGAAAAATGTTATTAAATCAGTAACCATCCCTTGAATCTTGCCAATTTCTGTGATAGCGCCTAAAAGTCTGACACCCCAAAATATTCCGGGCCAAATTTTGCAACAAAATTTCACTAATAATGATGTTCATTTGCAAGCATACAGTGTAGATATTCCAGGCTGCAGGACATGAAACACACTGGATAATTTCTTTGACGTTGTTATGCTTTATTAAATCATTTACCAAAATAAAACAAATCTATTATTTTTAAATCAACTCTGGAAGTGTCACTAACTTTTCAATAGACCAGTTTTTCATCACACTTTTAGGTTATTTTCCGGCACATTTCAGGGTCAGGAACTGCTTCATTAAGAACACTGTGTTTCAAAGCAACCCCATTTCCCTCAGGCCCAGCAGCCAGAGCCCAGCCCGAGCTGGGAGCCACAGGCCATCAGTTAACAATGAGCCAGGCCCTCAGCGCAAGGGCTGTCTTGGCAGAAAGTCAGACCTATTAATATTCAGGCCTCAGTTCCCACTTGTTATGGAATTGCCATCCTATTGCAGCAATGTGATAATAAATGGCTTTTACTTAATGATAATGGTCAGGATTACCATTGCTTAAACTTTTATTTCAATGCCTTGATCTGTTACTTGGATGTTTCCTCTAGGCTTTTAAATATGCAAGAATAAAAATGGGACAAAAATTAACCCTTTTATTGCCTCTTCTAATATTTTTACTTCTGGCAAATTCTTTTAGCTACATAGAGTGACAACATTCTACAGTAATAAAATCCCTTCAGAAACTTCTATTTCCCTCGCCTAAAGTTTTCAGGGGGTAAGGCCTCCTTAGGAGTAATTTGCACCCCATCCCGCCTCCCCAGGGACAGCAGCGATTTGATCTGTGTGTTTGAATGGAGAAACTGAGCATGCCCAGTCTACCTTTCAGACCAAACTGCCGCCAGGATGACAGGTGTCATTTATTAGGCCTATAGAATCTCAACCACTTCACAGAAGCAAATTAACTAGTACAAAATGAAGATATTTTTAAAAAAGTCCTAGCCACATGTCCATCCTGGATCCCAGCAACTCTGCTCCACAGGCTTACTCTGAGGCCTGGCCGGGGAGTAATCTCTTTCTGCGTCATTGCAGATGTGTGGTTAGGACTAATGAGCAAGGGCAGCCTTTCTGCTCACACTTCATTGGCCAAGGGCAGGCCACAGAGTGGGGATGTCTACTCCTCCCACAGAGAAGGGTGTTTTGCATATGAGCAAGAACATGGCTCCTAGAGCCATCAATTCCTTCTGTATAAAAATTAGTTCAGTGACACATATTCCGTCTTGTTGAAAGGAGTTTTTAGAGGTGAAATAGGCAGGTTTAGGGAATTTTAGGAATTAAGGGGTTCATGGAAAAAGCACAGGGCTACAGAGATGCAAAGGGCACATTTCCATAAGATAAGGGAGCTGGGAGCTGCAGAAGTTGCATTTCTATAGAATAAGGGAGCTGGGAGCAGCAGAAGGTACATTTCCATAAGATAAGGGAGCTGGGAGCAGCAGAAGGTACATTTCCATAAGATAAGGGAGCTGAGAGCAGCAGAAGGTATACATTTACAGAATAAAGGGAAGGAAGCCCCTCATTCAGAAAGAGAAGAGGAAAGCCCAAAGGGAATAGGAAAACAATAAGGGAGAAGATGGAAGGAACCTCACACACTCCCCGTGAGGTTTGAGCTCAGGAGTTGCTATAGTGACCAATCTAAGGGGGATAGTGACCAATCAGAGGGGATATCAAGGCACAAAGATCTGCAGCATTAATAAACCATAGAGAAAAGGAACTCAGTGGGACTCTTTTCCCCTCCCCACGTGGGAGTCTTTGTTTCTCAACAAATTTCCACCTTTTGCTGCACCACTTTTCCTCCGTGGTTCCATCTTCGACTCCACTGGACAAAGAACCGGGGAACAATCCCACCCAAGGGAACTCCGTGTGTTCCAGTCTCATTTTCCTGTATCATAATCTCTGCTCAGGAAGAATTGATGAGCCAAAGGATCAGCTCCTGAGTAATATCTGCAGGTTTGGGGCATTAAGGGGAGCAGGGGTGGAGGGGCATGGAAGTTTTGGGGAGGGAGGCAGGCAGAAGAGGCAGCCCGCTTTTCTGCAGCTACAGCGTAGACCTGCATGTCCATCCAGCTCTGGCTTCACAGTGAGCAAAGCAGACTTGCCCAAGTAACTTGTTCACCCGGGGCTGCACAGTGAAAACTCACTCTCTTCCCTTAAGTAGGTTGTAGCCTCACTGGGGAGTGAATGTCCAGAAATCAGAGCACAATGCAGGACCATATCCAACTGAGTATCAAAACGGGCAAACAGACATGGAGCCCTAGCCAAAATGTTTGTCTGAACTCTCCCCCAAATTGCCCCTTTCCCTGCGTTGCTACGAAAATCCGAAAGGGAAGCCAGTGGAAGCGAGGCTTTGTAGTGAGAGGTAGAAGGAGGCGCGTCTGATCCAGTACGCTCATCCCTTCAGCCTATGGTTTGTGGAGAGCAGGCAAGCTCTCCTGGATTGGACTCACCAACCACACATTTCTCCTGGCTGAGGACAGTCATCTCACCCTCTGCCTATGCTAATCCAGCCCTCAGGCACCAAGCACTCACACACGCATTCCCTGTGCCACCAAGGCGTCCGTACAGCAGACAGAAAACACTCTGACCTTTCAAGCTCGGAGGGACTTCGTACACGTTTTCAAGTGGAAGAGCTGGAGGAGTGGAGTCGGGCAGCCATCAGAGCCCCTGCACTCACGAGGCTGGTGACTTGTCAGGGGACCCAATGCGGCCACCACCCGTACTCATGCCTTCCAGAGCCTTCTTCTGCACAACTGAAGAAAGTGAACACCTTCTTTTCTGCCTTTCAAATCCCATGTGACTACATCTCATTATGAGATCCTAAACTTCGTTCCGAACTCCTGCTGCAGCGGTGACTGGGAATGAGAGTTTTTACACTTCTTGGCCCTGCAACCCAAGGCGGTGGGGAGACCTCGGCATGCTAAGTGCTGTGGACAATAGCTGGCACAGCTCTCCTTCAGGCACTTGACCGTGAATCATTCTCCTTAGCGGCCTGTCCAAGAATAAAGTGCCCCAGAACCTGCCTGCTCTCAAGAGCGAGAGTCCCCAAACTAACCACTGAGAGATGGTGTTATGATCGAATCACCCTCCTCCAGATCTGACAACCTGGAAGCCTTGAGTGTCAGGGGGTTGGCTGAGGTGGGGTAGCGGGGAGCAGGGTTCATGGGATTAAGATGGTCTCCAGGCCCAGAATTCAGGAGCGCTTTCATCTTGCCCTGCCAGTCACCTTCCCACTCCACACCCTTCTCAAGATTTCACAAGCAATGGTTCTCAAGTCTGGTTCCACAGCAGCAGCAGCAGCATCCCCTGGGAACCTGTGAGAAATGCAAATTCTCCAGCCCCACCCCAGACCTGGTGAGTCGAAAGGAGGGGTGGAGCCCAGCAATCGGTGTCTTATCAAGCCCTCCAGGTGATTCTGCTGCCCCCTAAAATTCCGGAACAACTTCTGCAGGGAACAAATATTTTTGGAACAACAGATAATGGGCAGGAATGCCCACGTGATGGCTAGGGCTGAAAACAGAATAAGCGTCAGTACAGAGCTCTAGTCAGACTAAGATGGAGCCTGCACCGGGGTCCATCTCCCCCTAAGTCCAAGTCTGTACCTCATTTCCCTCTAGCTGACCACATGGTACAGGAACCCAAAGCCCTGTCAGGGGAAGAGAAGGAAGGTCACTCCCAAGCTGGCTCTTGGTTCAGCTAACCACTCCTAATATCTGGGGTGGAAAAAAGGGAAGGCTGGCATTCTTGGGGGCAGGTTCTAGAGGGTTCTCTTACCAGGAAATAGGAGAAAGAGCCAAAGAGAGTCATCACCTTTTAACACAAAATGTTAATGATGAGCCAAAGGATCAGCTAGTAACTATGGTTTAATCAGTGTCCTAAAACTTTAACAATAAAAGTAGTATCTGCTCTTCTTAGATGGAGAGGAAGAAGAGAGATAGCATTCCTGAACCCCAACATCAATTGCTGGGATCCTACATCGTTTCCCATGGTTCAAGACTGTTCTACTTTTCCCTGGTAAGATAATGAGCCCCCATTCCAAAATTTCTGACTCTGGCCAAACTCCTCCCACCCCCTACCCCAGCTTGAATAAGCAGGCTTCTGCTTTGGTCTTTGCTCCAGAGTTCTTATTCTAACTCCCCTACTGCCTGCCACCAGTCTTCTCTGAGGCCTGGGGCTTAATGTCATTGTGTTTTGCCAGTCCTCTCCCTGGGTCCTGAAACTTGATGTGATCTCTTATCCAGTATCAGTTTCATAACCAGGAAAGAAGCCACTGTACTGAGATTTTAACTCCTAAATACCCACCTCCCAATTTCATTTCCATTGAGGGTCATTTTCATTGTCAAGTCTATACACTCAATGTAGTTCAGTGTAGTACATCAGGGGACACCTTGCACCCCAAACCCAAAGAGCATAACCCTGATGGAAAGGAACCTTTTAGAGAAATATGAGTTTCTAAAACCACAGCTTTCAAACTTCGTTTTAATGTAATCCATGATAAGATATACGTTTTATATCGTGACCCCAGGACTCATAAATGTATGAATACACTTACCATCCTTCTGACATTTTCTATTCTTTTCTATTTCATTTAAAAAATGTTAGCGAGCCTGGCCAGAGCAGCTCAGTGGTTGAGCATCCACCTATGAACCAGGAGGGTCATGGTTTGATTCCTGGTCAGGGCACATGCCCAGGTTGTGGGCTCATTCCCCAGTGTGGGACATGCAGGAGGCAGCCGATCAATGAATGGTTCTCTCTCATCATGGATGTTTCTATCTCTCTCTCCCTCTCCCTTCCTCTCTGAAGTCAATAAAAAAATATGTTTTTTAAAATGGTAGTGAAATTTGCCTGTCAGCATAACTATTATTGCTCGTCTCACATTCAGTTCTTATAAGTATATCTCTAGTGACACATGATCTCGCTCATCTAGGGGAAATGTTGAACAACATAGACTGATGAACAAGAACAGAACCAGAAACAAGGAGGCATCGATCGGACTATCGGGCCTCAGAGGGAGGATAGGGGAGGTTGGGAGGAGCGGGGAGAGATCAACCAAAGGACTTGTGTGCATGCATATGAGCCTATCCAACGGTTAAGTTCAACAGGGGGTTGGGGCATCCGTGGGGAGGGGTGTGGGATGGGAATGGGGGGATGAGGACAAATATGTGACACCTTAATCAATAAAGAAATTAAAAATAAATAAATAAATAAAATTAAGCTATCAGCTGTTAAAAAAAAAAATGGTAGTGAAATACCACATGCTTGATTACATGAGTTACCAAAGGTTGGTAGCCTGCAGGATGAAAAACGCTGCTCGAACGTGCTCACCGTGGTAAGCGGGCCATGGGCACCATAGGAGCCGCAGCAGCAACAGCGCTCTGCCGTCACTACTGACGCTGCTGAGTGCTCTGCGCGTTTGACTGTATGTTACTGTCATTTCAATTAAAACCTTCAGGCTGCGATAGGCCACAAGACAAACTTTAATCTCTTAGCAGAAATTCTCTTAGTGAATTAAACAAACGTTACTTTCATTGAATTCATCTTAACTTCGTTTGGTGATGATTTGCAGCAGCACATGTGGACGGCTGGATTTTCATCACCAGCCTGGCAGTTATTTCCTAAGTTTCAACAAACATTTTCTGTACAGTGAAGGTTGGTTTAAATCAGGTAAATCAATATGATCGATATGATTGCATCATGGAGTCGCTCCCTTCTCCCTGTGAAATAAACTGTAGTTCAAAGACTGTGAACATTTCAAGGATAAAAAAAAAAAAAATGAGGTTTTGAAAACGGACACGTGTGCCTCCCTAATAGAGTCAGACCCTCCGCTGTCACACAGGAGGGAAGGCCTCCTTTCAGAGGGCTGCTGCCTCCTTTTAACCATGCACCCACTCTGTCACTCAGCAACAGGTAGGCCACGGCACACCACACACCGCACGGAGACCGGATCCCGAAGCCACAGCAGCCGTGTGCACACCGGGCGTGCGGGCCCTCCCGGCCCCATACTTCCTCTGCAGCACAGACAGGTACCGGATGCTGGCAGATGGGAACCGGCCTTCACCTCTCCGCGCTCTCCCTCCCAAATCAAAACCCACCGTGAGCACCGCGAAGAGCCCGGAAACCTGATGGATTTAATTATGTCAGTTCCCCGAGCTCCATGTGGCACACAGGACACCCCGTTTTCCTTCAGGCTGGCCGTCTTCCTGCGAGGGGTGAGGAAGAAGAAAAAAGCCAAGCTCCATTTCCCCAGGGCGGAGGGCGCAGAGCGAGAGCGACAGCCCGGGACTGTGCCCGGCCTTCCCTGCTCTGAACTCTGCTTTGCGCCCCAGCGAGCTCCCCCCGCGCCAGCAGCGGCTGAGAGTTGGCGCCACCTGGCTTCTTAAAGAAGAACCAAACGCTGGATGGAGGTCCAAGAGGTTGAAGGGGAGCCCGCGCTCCCCTTTTTCCAGCGCGGCCACCAGCGCAGGGAAGAAAGCCCTGGTGTGACTTCCACCCAGCGCCTGATGGGTGATGGTCATGCACAGAGACTAGGAGAACAGACTATGAGTGTGCAACAGGGACTAGAAATAAATTCTGTGCTGAGCATGGCGAGTTTAAAAAAAAATCTACCAAGGGCAGGGCAGCCGGGCAGCTGGGCAGCGGGCAACAGTGCGCTGCTGGAGGCAGACGGGCAATTACCTTCCAGGGAATGGAAAACACCAGGGACTTCCCTCGCTACTGAGGTTAGAGTAGCGGCTTCCCCGTTTAAAGCAGGTACAAAGTGCAGAAATAACTGGCAACTCAAAGCAGTACACTAGTAACTCAGCTCGTACGCATTGATCAGCTCTGGCTCCTTTGCATCGATCACCTATTCTGCGCAAACTTCCTACACCAACTGGTAGGGAAGAACGAAAACAGCAGAAAGAACATCCTAGGGTTCCAACCTCCACTCGGTTGCAACACTGGCAAGGAGGCGGGTTGTAAAACGAATCCCCTATGCCTCGGTTAGTTCTCATGCACAATGGGGGAAACATTGCCTTCAGTAACTGTTCCAAGTGACCATGTGAAAATAAAATGAAAGCCTGGTGGGGAAGTGCTGTCAACATTACGGATTTACTAGGACGGTAGGGTAATAGTCGTAGTAAAAATGGTAATGGCCTATAATTATCTGCTCAGTGCTCTATAAATTTGCACCAAGTTTGTATTTGTGTGAGGACTTAATGAATTCACAGAATGGTTGCTAATCGGAGACACTGCTACAAACTGCTTTATCTAGAACCTGGACTAGTCACCAAATGTAATTATTTACCCACCTACCTCAGCATGCCTTTTAAAGGCTGGGATCTAGAGAAAGGTATGTTTGAAAACTGCTTTTCCAGGTAACCATGCAGGTGTACAAGCAGACACAGGGATGCATGGAATACGAATGCACGAAGTGCATGTCTGAACATGTGTGCATGTGTGGGTAATATGGGTTTGCATTGATTATAGTAAAGACTCACGTACCGTGCCACACAGTTTACAGACTGCTTTTGCATTGACTTTTCACTTACTCTTCACAATATTAGGGGCATTGTTACTCCCCATTTTGCAGATAAATAACACTGAGACTCAGAAAAAATAACTTTCCCAAAATCTTGATGATAAGAAGCTATAGAACCAAAGCCATTTATTCTAATTCTGGACCATTTTCATCTTCAGCATGCATGTGAGGGACACCTACGGTGTGCCAGGCATTAAAACATTGTGGCCACAAATATTAAAGACTTTATTCGGCTGCCCTCAAGAACTCACACCTAGTGGAAGATATAGACATTGCAATTCTGTAGGATATAAACTCTGCAATCAGTCTGGGGCTTAGTGAAGCCTTCCAAGACAAGGAGATCCAGGCCGGATCTTGCAGGACAAGTAGAATGAAGTCCGATGGAGATGGAGAGAAGTTGTGTACCAGGCAGGAAGACATCACATCAAAGACACGAACGTAAAAGAAACTAGGGTGTTTAGTTTAGTTCAGCAGAGACAGAGCTTGGCGTGTGTGCAGGGAGTGGCAAGAAAGGAGACCATAAAGAGCATTATATGTTCAGCATTTGGGTTTTCCTGGCCTATAGGGAGTGAATGAAAGATTTAAAGTAGGGAAGTGACATGGTCAGATTTATATAAAGACCGCTCCGGCTGCTGTGAGGACAGACGGGAGCGTAGTCCACTGGCAGTGGGAGAAATGATGGTATTTCGCAGGCCAAACGCAGTATCTGTCATTATTAAGGTAGGAAATGGGGTGGGGAGAAGAGAGGATGGATTTGAAAGATATTTAGGAGGACCTGGTGACAGTGGCCAGGTTACCAGCCTGAGTGCCTGATGGGTGATGGTCACTCACAGAGACTAGGAGAACAGACTGAGTGTGCAACAGGGACTAGGAATAAATTCTGTGCTGAGCATGGTGAGTTTTAAAAATCTAAGTACATCTACAAAGAAATGCCCTACAGTAGGGAGTTGGATATTCAGGTCTGGTGCTCCAAGGAACACTGAATTGTAAAGAGATATGCCATCTACATCAACTGAAACCACAGAATAATTCATCATCATCATCATCATCACCATCATCATCATTGCTAAGATGCATCCAGTACTTACTATGTGTCTGGCACTGTGCAAATCACTTTTAGTAGATTATCTCACTTAATCCTCACAACCTCGGGAAGTACCATGATTAAGAATTGCCCAGGGAGAGGTTTTCATGTGAGAAGAGAAAAGGTCTAAAACAGGACCCTGAAGATTAAGAAGAATGGCAGGAGAGCTTTCTCTACCAGATTGCACAGCAATAGTCCCAAAGAATAATTCACTAGTACATAACCATGCAGCCTTAAAGGCAAAAGGCAACATGTCTACCTCCAGTTGGTTGAATTCTCAGCTCTATTCTTGCTCCATTCCTGCCTAGGAAAACATCCTAGAGGGGCTGTCGGGGCTGCATAGCCCACTCCTACATGCCTAAGGTCCCTGCTGAGGGACACTCTTTCAGAATTGGTGCTTTGTGGGTTTATGTTTAGCCCCAAAGTCATCAAGGTGCCCCAGCCTGAAAGTGACAGAAGAAAAGACTGCTGCTATCCCATCATACAGCCAGGGAAAGCCTATCATGACTGTTGTTCTGAAACATTTTGTAGTCCAGCCAGACAGCATCAATCAGGCTAGTCAAGGTCAACCAGGGCCAGACAGGCAGGAGGACAAAGTGCGCTAGACTTAATTTTCAACATGGTCACAGTGCCTCCAGTCATTTTCTCACATCAAAAAGGTGCTCCCCCAAAGTAAGAGCAGCTTTACTATCCTGTTTTGAATGGTGGACAATTCCTCAGTTAGCTCTTCTAACCTGCCCCCAATATTGATAATTTGGGAGTTTGTTGTGTGAGGGGAAAAGATCAGTTGAATATTATTCTGAACATTGGCTTTACATTCTTAATTATTATTTTGCCTCTTTATTACGTGTGACCAGGGATTTTTGTCTCTAACATTGAATTCAAGATTCTAAAAACAAATGAGCCTGGCCGTTGTGGCTCAGTGGTTGAGTGTCGGCCTATGAACCAGGAGGTCACAGTTTGATTCCTGGGGCACATGCCTGGGTCACAGGCTTGATCCCCAGTGTGGGGCATGCAGGAAGCAGCTGATCAATGATTCTTTCTCATCATTGATATCTCTATCTCTGTCTCCCTCTCCCTTCCTCTCTGAAATAAATAAAATATATTTTTAAAATGTGTAAATACATAAAAACAAAGGAGACTTGCTGCTGTATTCTTCATTAGAAGAACCATCACCTTGTCCCAGAGATCCTTAAAGGTCTCACACAATAGAGCTGGTATCCTATCTAATAAAAGAGTGATATGCAAATTGACCGTCACTCCAACACACAAGATGGCTGCCCCCATGTGGTCAAAGATGGCTGCCCCCATGTGGACACAAGATGGTTGCCACAAGATGGCCAGCAGGGGAGGGCAATTGGGAGGGACCAGGCCTGCAAGGGAGGCCAGTTGGGGAGGGCAGTTAGGGGTGACCAGGCCGTCAGAGGAGGGAAGTTGGGGGCGACTGGGCCTGCAGGGAAGGGCAGTTGGGGGGACCAGGCCTGCAGGGGAGGGCAGTTATGGGTGACCAGGCCTGCAGGGGAGGGGAGTTAGGGGTAACCAGGCCAGCAGGGGAGAGCAGTTAGGGGTGACCAGGCTGGCAGGGGAGGGCAGTTAGGGGCAATCCGGCTGGCAGGGGAGCAGTTAGTCATCAATCAGGCTTGCAGGGGAGTGGTTAGAGGGTGATCAGGCTGGCAGGCAGAAGGGGTTAGGGACAATCAGGAAGGCAGGCAGGTGAGCAGTTGGGAGCCAGCAGTCCTGGATTGTGAGAGGGATGTCCAGCTGCCCATTTAGGCCCGATCCTATTGGGATCAGGCCTAAACGGGCAGTCGTACATCTCTCAATGGGTCCCAGTTGGACAGGGTGCAGGCTGGGCTGAGGGACACATTCCCCCGTGCACGAATTTCGTGCACCGGGCCTCTAGTGTACACATAAGCACCACCCAAGTGAAATGGTACTGACTGTGTTTTGCTTTAAATGCTTCCTCCAAGACTATTATATTCTGGCCCAGATATAGCTGATATAAATGAGAAAGTAGGATAGTTGGGGTGGTAGAAGGAGGTAACCTAAAGACTTGATCTATGCTCATGTAAAACTGTCACAAACTCTGGTGGGTCCCATCTTTGCAGGAACCTTCTTGAAGGAGTGTGGCACTGAGCAGGAAGCCCACCTGGGCTCTCCAGCTGCATGACCCAGGAAATCAGCTCTCTGGGGTCCAGGGTATTCATCTGTAGGATGAAGGGGCTGAAGAATCTCTAAAGCGTTTTGCAAGGTTATCATTCTCTGGGTACTTAATACAAGAATAAGCAGCATTCTAGTGTTGGCTCTGTTGCTTCTCCATCTGGTAAGGAAGGAGCTCATTGTATGTTGATACATATGCTCACATCAGAAAATATGAGAGCAGAAATTGGATTTGTGGACCAACAGATGACCTAGATTTATATATATATTATTATATATAATATATACTATATATATATTGACCTATATATGGGATGTGATCTAGAGAGAGAAAGAGAGAGAGAGAGAGAGAGGGCTCTTGACTAGTCAAGAGATGCAATGGGCTGATGGCAAAGCCAGCTCTAAAGTCCAGATTTTCTAACTACTTGTCAGGTAATGTATCCACTGCTCTCTGTGTATAAATCATATAAGTCACCAGAACATTGGGAGATTTGATAAGATTGGTGTTTAATCATCTCCATGTGTCATGTGCTTCCTTCCCCCACCATCATCGATGCTGCTTTTCAGAAAGCTGCGGTTCTGGAGACCGTATGAATCTTCTTTTAAATGGGAGTCTCAAGAATTTACCACTGCCTTTAATACTAATCCTACATGTAAATTTGCAGAAGGATAACATCCTGGGATCATTTTTCAGAGGTGATGAAAGGAATCCATTTAACGGAAGAAGCTAGAAGAGAGGAAATTATCCAGCTTGTCCTTCCACTGAGGGCAATCTGGGGTAGTGAGCCCAGCAGGCAATAGGGATGAGAAAGAGGACACTC
This sequence comes from Eptesicus fuscus, assembly GCF_027574615.1. Classification (NCBI taxonomy): domain Eukaryota; kingdom Metazoa; phylum Chordata; class Mammalia; order Chiroptera; family Vespertilionidae; genus Eptesicus; species Eptesicus fuscus. The sequence goes on along the minus strand of NC_072478.1, from coordinate 36,262,198 downwards.
CCCCCGCTCCCCCTCCCAGCAGAGCTGTGTGCTCTGGGCAAGGGACTTTACCTCATTGGATCTTAGTTCATCTTCAGGGAAGTTTAGAAGTTGAATTAGATCACTTTAATTACTCCAAATATTCCTAGATTTCATGTGGAGAAATTCCTAAGGCAAACTGCCTGAACTTTTAGCCAGCTGTCCCCTGTGTTTCTCTACTGGGTAATTTAAAAAATCTGGGACAGTGATCTAGATAATAATGATAATAATAATAGCAAATAGCAGCAGTTAATGTGGAAGAGAACTTTGCAATTGAATCTTGTTTAGACTGAAGTAAAAAAAAAAAAAAAAAAGGTGCTTTGCAGGCTGTTGCCTTCAGTTAGTTCATTCAATTCTCATTCAGTAAAGACTGAAGTGTCCCCTATGTTCTGAGCTACAAGCTAAGGCCTGGGGATTCAGCCAGAGTATCTGGACCACATGAAGCACTTACCGAAAGCGACCCAGGGCCTCTGAATCTGATAATGCCTCAACTCTGCCACAGCTGGCTCTCGGGTCCTAGTCAAGTCCCGGCCCCTCGGGCCTGGATCTGCAGCCACCCCATCTTCAAAGTCCCTTCCTGGGCTACATTCAGTTCCAGAAAGGCCTCCATGAGCGCCTCCGCACAGCCGCCTACTGCCTCCTGTGAATGCAAGACGCCCTAGGTAACCCGAGCCCGTGGCTCCCTCCCATTTGGGGAGAAAAAACGGGGGGGGGGGGGGCAGGGAGAGAGAGAGAGAGAGAGAGAGAGAGAGAGAGAGAGAGAGAGAGAGAAGAGGGGAGAGAGAGAGTGGGGGGGGGGGGGGGAGACTGAGAAACATGTTTTGGCAGGCAAAGCCTTCGGAGACTTCCATATGTGCTCCATATTGAGCAGCCCCTGGTCTTTGATGTTTTTTCTGAAACTGAAGACATTATTCTTCCTCCAACTGCGCCTAAGTACTACAGACATTAAAACAATGAGGCCCGAACGCGCGCACCCGGCTCTAAGTGTTTAATTCGTCCTTCACCCAAGCGCTGGCCACCGGTGAGCTCCCCGGTGGGCACCCGGGCCGCGGGCAGGGCTGCCACCCCCTCCCGGCCCATCCCCACCCCCCTTTCCAGGCCCGGGTTTGTCTGGATCCGAGAACGCCCTTCGCGCCAAGTTCGGATGTAAGTCTTTTCCCAAACGCTCGGCGAAAAAGTCCCCCAGATGTTTCCTGTGTCACGGAAACGAGCCCAGGTTGGATCTGAAGCATTCTTACGACGGCGGGTCACGGGGTGCGCCCGGCGCCCGCGAGCCCGGCTCCCTGGCGAGCTGCGGGGCGCGCGCGCTCCCCCCACCCCCTCACTCGCGGGGTTCGCGCCCACCCCTGGCTGGGGGGGGGGTGGGTGCGGGGGCAAGAAGCTCGGCAAAAACAGACACAAACGGGCCGGCGTGGGGTGCTGTTTTTATTATGTGCGGAATTATGAATCGCCACCGACGATCCCCAGTAAATTTACACTCCGATCCGTGGGGAGCTGGTGAAACAGTCACTCCTGCGCCTGTGCATTTCTCCTTCTCTTTGCCTCCCTCTACCCACGGCACGACGCCCTTAACTCGGGGTCCTGGACAGGGGACAGCGAGACCCTTGGCCTGCGGCCCAGGAAGAACCCAGAGGCGGGAAATTCCCCACGCCCGGCGGGAGGGGGGGGGGGCGCGCGCACCAGGCTTCGCAGAATGGGGCCCCTCAAAAGTGGGCGGGAGGGGCGCGGGAGGGGCGCACCCCGGGGGGAGCTGCGTCCAGGCTCCCGCTGCTTCCGGGTCTCAGCGAGAGTTTCCCGGGTGCGCGCACGGCCGGTGTCGGCGCCTATGGATAAGGACGCCTCGCTAAGCGCCAGGTTCGTGCCAAAAGGGAACAATAATGACCATGCGGATAATAACGTCGGGGCTGGCGACGCCAGGACCCCTAGAGGGCACGTCAGCGCCTGCTCTCTGCCGGCTCAGGAAGGGGGGTCCTGCGGGAGCTCGGGATGCCCCGGGATCCGCGAAGCTGGGGACCAGAACGCCCGCCCGCCACCGCCTCCAGCCCCGCCAGCGGTCACGGGAATCCAGAATAAAGTCACTGGGCACACGGGGTACGGCCTTCCTGCCCTCTGGCCTCCTGCGGAGCCTCTGTGCTTGGTCATCTGAGATGAGACTGGACTCAGTCGAGTGGATTCCGCTCACCTGGACCCTGGAGGCTCAGGAAAGGAGCGCTGTCGGACAGAGGCCACAGTGTCGCCTTGACTGTGTTAAATGGGCCATCCAGAGTGGGCTCCCTGGACGCCCAAGTGCGGGTTTTCCAGGAATCGGCCCTGGGTTGAAATTGGGAGTAGATTGCCCAGGCAGCGTGGCTCAGTGGTTGAGCATCAACCTGTGAACCAGGAGATTAGGGTTCCTTGGTTCCATTCCCGGTCAGAGCACACGCCTGGGTTGTAGGCTTGATCCCCAGGAGGGGGCAGGTAGGAGGCAGCCAATCAACGATTCTCTCTCATCATTGATGTTTCTATCTCTCTCTCCCTCCCCCTTCCTCTCTGAAGTCAATAAAAAAATATATATTTTAAAAAGAAAGTGGGAGCAGATTTCCCTGAAGTAATCTCGTATAGGAGCCTGAAATTAACCGACTAGGCACACGATATACACCTGCGTGCCTGGACGTACAACCGCTCTCCAATAATTGCCCCTTTCCTTCAGAGTACCCGCCCTGTCACCCAGAACCTATTGTCTGGGCTCTACTGCGTTGTGTGCTCAAAACTTAGCAGGCCCTTTAGGGGACAGAGGGTCACTGGTTCAGGACTGGGAATTAGTACGTTGGTGGAAGAAAGGGCCGACACCCATTAAAATCACTTCTTGTGCTACAGTGTGTGTTTTTCTTGAACGAATCAAAGGCACCTAGAGAAGAATATACCATTGTATGCCTGGACTTTGAGGCTCAGCTCCCTTTTTCTGACCCTTGCTCAACCCGGCTTTCCCCTCAGGAGGTTTGGAATTCCCCTGCGGGTGGGTGGGGAAACAGCCAGCCCAGGTAAGTATGGGAGCCACATGGTCTCACGAATGGAAACAAGGAAATCATCTCCAAGTGCAAGCCGGCAGGTGGGGTTAGATGGAAGCTGAAAGGGAATAGGAAACGGATCAACCCCAAGGCAGCAGACTCCGTAGGGGTGGTGAGGTGTGAGGAACAGTCAACATTTGGAGCCCTGGAGTCAGAAGATGTTTGGCAGCTGTGAGAGAACTTCCTGGTCTGCAGTAAAGTCCACGTGACCGAGAGGATGTTTCCGTAATCCCGTTGCCTGGCTACCTTCCTCTCTCTACACGTCTGCAAGTTTAAGAGATTGTACTGGGTTCCAGGTGAGTGGTGGTGCTGGCCGAATATGGGCCGGGGAAGGAGCCCTGGCAGCAGGGGACTGCTCACCTGGGGCCGGGCCGGGGGCAGTCCCGATCTCCCTGACTTATTGCCTCCCCAGCTCTCGCCTGCAAGGTGACAGAGAGGCCCCATTTTCAGAATGGGGAGTCCAGGATCCCCCTTTCCAAGCCAAGAACCTGTCAGTTCCAGACCCTCCCCAAACGGTCCAAACTGAACTTTTTTTTTTTTTTCCTATCCATGTAAATCACCAAGCGACTTCCACCAGCCCCTGGCTCCCTCTGACCTCGAGTTTCTGGAACGCAATCTTCCATAATTAGGGCCTGACCACGATGGAAATATATACAAGATGTTTACTTTTCTTAGTGGAAAAAAAAATTAAAAGGAGCCTGGCTCCAACAGTGGGGCTCCCTGGGAAGCAGGGTGCGCATTGAAGAGGGGCCCAGCAATCCGATAACCTTGAACCCTTCTCCAACCGGGGGAGGGGAGGTGGAGAAGGCCCACGCGGCTCTCTAACGCGGCTTAAATCCCGGGCTTTCTCCTGGCCAGGGATCCCACAACCGTGCAGGTGCTGCCTCTCGGTCCCTGTGGCCAGCTGGCCCTTGCTTGCACTCTCAGGCGCCCGAGACAGGCACGTGCGGACTGGCCCACTTTGCAGATATGCAGAACCAGGCTGTGCTCCATTGGGGTTTTCGCATTGATTCCCCGCTGGCTTGGAGGGACCACCCTCCATGGCGGTTGAATGTGGGCTTCTCCAAGGGGCAGCAGGAGGGTAATAGAACCTGCTCAAGAGCAAACGCAAAAACCCGGGATCAGAATGTAAACGCGGGCAGCTTGGAGGATAAGCCCGTGAGACCCAGGGGAGTTCCAAGAGTCCGGGGGTCCTGGGAAGGTGGGGGGCGCTCGGCCTAGGAGGCCACAACTCACCGTGGGAAAGGGAGACGGCGGGCCCATCACATGTCTCGCATTTCTAGGAAGAAAATGCTGTGATTTTCCCGAAGAGGAGTAAATGCACAGAGGTGAGGATCACCAGCGCTGGGAGCGGCACTTACAAACCCCTCCTTGGGCAAACAGTTCTTGTTTTGCAATCGCAAACTCAGTGCAACTGAGATGATGGCTCGTGATCACAAAGCCGGTGTGACCAGGAGCCGGGACCTGGGTTTGGCTCCGAAGCTCAGTCAGCACTTGCCACTCAGTCTCTGACAAGCAGCTCAAGGGGGATCTTCCGCGAGGTACCTAATTCTACAAGAGTCGCTGAACCGCCCCAAAGCCGTGTCATCCTTAGCAGAGGAGACACTTACCTTAAACCTGCTGCTGGGGAGAGGAAGTGAAAGAGGGGGGTTGTAAGTCTTCTTAAGTACCCCAGGAGTGTGTAAGCACGGTGTAGTCTAATTGTTTCAGGTAACTGCCTTCCAGCCCCACACAACTGCCAGCTCCGGAGCTCAGAGTCCACCTGCCAGCGCCTCTTCGCCCTGCCCGAGTGAATGCCAGGGAAGCAGCTGGGGATATTGTTAGCCTGTGCAACTCCCTGATCGCAGCCACCACGGAGCCCCAACTACGATGGTTTTCTCATTTGGAGCCATTTCTTTTGGTCTTGGCTTAAGGAATCATTCTGGTCATTACTAACTGTAATAAGCTCACTCTGGCCCAAGCGGCCTGGGATGGCGAGGAGCCCAGGGGCTCCCCTGGGGTTTGGGGGAAGGCACTCTTATTTGTAGCCGGGTGGGGAAGGACCTCTACAGGACTTGCCTGAAGCTCCCAAGGCTTCCCCATCCCTGCTACCTGTTGCTGTCCCCAGCTTTCCCTACCCATCGCCAGTGGGAAGAGTCCTCAGGGGACCAGATCCACTTACTTGCTTGGGAATGTGCCCGTCCCAAGCAAAGGAGCCCAGAGAAACTGAAGGAGGGAACTGGGCTGGAGAAACCACGTGGAGAAACCCAGTGAAGTGAAGACAAACATGCTTTTAGCTTTAGTTCTTGAAATTCCAGGCAGAAATCCAAATGCCCTTCAAATTTTGTGCACATTCATTCCCCCTTTTCTTTCCCTCTCTTCCTACAGTTTCTTGTTGTTTTAACTTCCCTTTTTAATTTCTTGATTTTCAGAGTTTTCAGACCGCCTGAGTCCCTGATAAAAGAGGACATGTCACTCCCAAGTCCCCACCATCCTGGCCAGAGTAAGACCAGGTACAATTCAAATTGGTAACCTAATCCCATTGCCATGGCCTCCTGGGTTTCTCTGGTCAGCCTCTTCCATTTGGTGATGCCACCAGCCATAAGTAGCAGCAACCAAACAAAACAAATAAACAAACATGACAGCACAGCATGATAGAGGAGAAATACAGGAATACAATGCTGATTTCGTAACTTGGTTCGTATTTGTCTGTCAGCATTGTCACTACTGAGTGAGATAATAAATAACTAAAACAATATTTTGCGGACTTACTAGTTGGCTTTTAGGAAATCGCCATAGCCCCTTCCTCCTCCACTCCAATGACTGTAAAATGAATTAATATACCCTGGTAAGGTTAAAAATCGTATTAAATGACTCATTTAGCTACCTCCAGGTTCGGAATAGTGCTCCAGGGGCAATTAAGGTCCAGAGGACTTCAGTTACTCCGAACTTCAGGAAATGCACCTGATACCCCCAGAAATCCCCTCCAGGACCAAAGGGAATGAGAGGGCTCAACAGGGGTGACTGTGGCTTCAGGGACTCTTAATACAATTTGCCCTTAATGCCCACCTGGAGTGGGTGCCCTGGGCAGCTGACTGCCCCCCAAGGGAAAGGTGTGGGGGTTCCTCTCCCTAATTCTTCTTCTAGCTCAGGCTCAGCATCAGAAGGAAGAAAAGGGGGAAGGGGAGAGTAGATAGACAATAGATAGGCTCTGGCTGAGAGGGTGCTTTTGGAGGAGAGGAAATAGGAAAAAAAAAGTTTCCCCAAGGAACTCCACCTCCCAAACCACAATGGTCTCCCCCTTCAGGCTGCACACTCACCTTGATTTCTGGCTTTGCCTGTTCTGTCTCATCTCTCTTAACTTCTGCAAATGCCTCAAATCCTAAATCTAAAGCATTTTTTTCCAGCATGTAAGCGGGCAGTCACCACACAGCCTCTCCATAGATAGAAAGCCCATGACACCAAGAAGCAGGGAGGTGGGTGTGAACGTGAAAATGTTTGGGAGGTGGAATTCCTGGGGTTTCATTCCAGAAGTGGACACAGGGATTTCCAGAGCCCCAAGGTACATCCTCCCCAGTTTGGCCCTTTTGTTCATGGGACAAACGCCGGCCAGACAAGGAGAGAAATGGCTGAGGTGGCTCTTGGAAGTCAGGAACCAAGTTAAGCCCATCCTAGGCCTTCAGGTTTCTAAACCCCAGGCTTAAGGGGGAAGCTTTGGGCTCAGTTTATATGTTAGTGGTATGAACAGAAATTCAAGTCCATTGGATCTGAGTTTAAGTCTTCTCAACCCTGCTGTGCTGGGGCAAGAAAAGTGACACGGAGGGACACATGTGTGGTATACCCTGGGCTCCTTTGGTTAAGAGAGTCCTGGGAACTTTGGCTCTCTCGTGGATATTTTGGAGGAATCAGTATAAAGGTTTTACAGCTTAACATGGTACCCAGAGCTACAAATTCTTAGAATCTGAATTCCCATGCCCCAAACCACCCTCTAGGAGTATATGTTAGAGGCTCAGGGAAGGCAGCTCGTGTTCTTCTTCAAGTTCACCAGGAGACCTGGCCCAGGCTGAAGGACCCTTCCGTGTGCCACCAACTGCCAGGATGGTTGCTAGAAGCACAGAATGGTAGTGCGGAGGCCTGGAGTTTGTATGCTCTGGCCAGTTTCCTCCTCTCTGCACTTGGGTTTCCTTGCAGCACACAGGGTTTAGAAATACCCTCTTTATAGTTTGTGAAGATTAAACAATACGCAGCCTGTAAAATGCTTGACACTTAATAGACTCTCATTAAAAGTTAGTTCCTTCCTCCATGTCCTGGAGGTAGGGGGCAGGCAGATTTTATTATTCCTCTTTTCTTGATGAAGAACTGAGGTGGGGTCCTGGGGGAGCTGCAAAGGACCACCCCTAACTTCCCCTGACTTCTCAGCTTGAAGCCTCCCAGGGCCACCCCCTCAGGCCTGCTAAGGTGGCTCAGGCTTTCTACGCCTGCAGTGCCCTGTAGGAGCCCAGGCACAGGCCTGGGCTAGGGCAAGGGCCCTGGTATCTAGTGCACCAATCCTGGCCCAGCCCACTGCCACTGGACTCTGAGAATCCACCCTGCCTTAGGTTGGGGAGCAAGTGACAGCCAAACAACAAGGGACTCTTGGTTCAGAGTGGTGGCTTCCCTGGGCCAGCCCTAGCACTTTCGTTCTCTGCCCTGACGAGTTCATCATGCCTTGCCTGTTGCATGGCTCTAACTCCTCCCCCACCCACCCCCAATCCAGGTTTTCAGAGCTGCCACCTGTGGGCTAGAGGAGGTGTGTGTGGGTGTGTGTGTGTGTGGGGGGTGGGGGGGATGGGGGGGTACTATGCTCTGCTGCCTCAGAACCCCTTAGTGCCCAAATGCTACCTATTGGGTCTGGTGCTCCTGAAGGAAAGGTCAGAGGTAGTGCTTCATATATATATTATTGATTTTTTACAGAGATGAAGGGGGAGAGAGAGAGAGCTAGAAACATCAATGAGAGAGAAACATCAATCAGCTGCCTCCTGCACACCCCCCCACTGGGGATGTGCCCGCAACCAAGGTACATGCCCTTGACCGGAATCGAACCCGGGACCCCGCCCCCCTCCCCAGTCCACAGGCCAATGCTCTATCCACTGAGTCAAACCAGCCAGGGTGAGGTAGTGCTTCTTATGTAGGCCAGGCCTGACTCCTTGCTCAAGGCTTGGAGCAAGGTCTTGTTCTCTTAAAAATTGCCAATCTAGCCTCACAATTACTAAAAGTCAGACAGTCCCCAGGTCCTTCCCCCGCCCCCTACAACTGCCCCTCCATCCTCTTGAAGGGCTAGGGCTAAGACTTCCTCCACACCTGAGCACCCCCATCCTGCAGCCACGACCAGCACCACCTTACAAGGGTCTGCAGGTGGAGCCCAGGAGAGAAGAGAAATAAGCCACCAACCCTGCACAAGGAGGAGCAGTCCTGGTCCCTATCACCAGGAGAAGGCAGCCAATCTGGATCCGTGGAAGCTTGGCGCATGGAAGTATTTAGCAGGTTCGGTGCTATTACTGCCTAACAGGGTGTGAAAAGTAATATGAATGTGAAATACTGTGGGAAAATGGAGAGTTTCCAAGCAGGCCCCTCCCCTGCTTAGTCTGGAGGGCCCAGAGTCCCTGCTGTCCCCCTGCGTGGGGCCAGGAGGCGTTGCTAGTGACTTTGAACCAGAGAACCTGACGGGGGGCATTAGGGACAAGAGGGTGAGGGGGGATGCGCACAGAGATGACGGGAGGGGGAGGTGGGAGTCAAACTGGCAGCACAGGAAACCTCAGTAAGGTCCTGTTTGCTTTGCCCTCCTGAGTGCCCAGGTTGACACCAGGCGGCTTCGTAGAATTTCATTCCTCACCTCCCCAAGCCCAAATGTACAGAGAGACTTAGTGTTCAAAAATAGATAACGAGCATATTACAATTTAGATTGAAAACAAGATTTCACTGATTTTTATGAAACACTCTATCAACCCACTGGGTAAAGATGAAGGAGGTATGTGGATGCTTTCTGCAGTGGGGGTGAGATGGCAAAGTCCTAGTTGATGAAAATGTCTGCAATCAATGCTAGACCGAGAGCACACAAACCCGACAAGCATTTCCACATTGAGCTGTGCAGGCAAGGACACCTCCTCTTGGTCTAACAATAATCCTCCCCACCCTACCCCCCACCCACACACACACACACACACACACACACACACACACACACACACTCACACAGGGATTCAGACTTTTCCACCTCCAGGTTCTCAGCAAATCCCTAATTGCCAAACCACAGGCCAACAACAGGGGGAGCCAGACCACAGGCAGCGCCCCCGCGCTAGGTCGGCCCAGAGGCAGGGCCCCATAGAAAGGCATTAGAAAAGGCCTGGGGCCCGGGGTGTCCCCCCCCCCCCGCCGCCCCCCCTCCCCCGCCGTAAGTAAGTCGTAGAACTACCCTTTTACCCCCATCCCACTCAGCCCGGAGCCCAGTTCTGGATGGTCTCCAGCTCTTCCAGATGCGAATGAGCTTTGTGGCCGCCAAGTGCTGACTTCGCACGCAGGGCCGGCCTGGTTGGAATAGCACTCGCGACCCAGGAGGCCGAGGTGCGAATGCCTGCTTTGGGATAGGTGCCACTGCGTCTGTGCGGCGCGCAGTCAGCTTAGGAAGGCTTGCGCCCACGCTCTCACGTTTCAGGGCCTTGTGCGAAGCCGGAGAGCGGCCTCCCTCTTTAGGACATTCCCTGACATCGGGCTTCGCGGGAGCAGCCGGGCGACGTGTCGTTGGTTGCAGATAGTGGTTTGGAAACAGACCCCGCAGCACGTGACGTATTCGAATTCACAAGCTCTAAGGAGTATTCAAGAATGGGTGGCCGCATTCACCCGGGTTTTCTCAGGCAAATAACTCAACCTTCTAGTCGTAAATCAAAGCTCCCGGGCCTGCTTTGGCGATGGGCGCTGACGAAGGAGAAAGGGGTGGGGAGCGGGGGGAGGTGTGCCTGGGTGTGTGCGCGCGCGCGCGTGGGGAGATGGCACGCACGACCCGCAGAAGCAAAGGCCGCCAGAGCGGAAGGGTGGGAAAGGACAGGGGCATGGGGGCCGCGTTCGCCTGAATAAAGCCCTCGCGAGTCTCCATCTTCCGGCCTCGGGGCCTGAGCCTGGAGACGCCTGCCCCGCGCTCCTCCTCTCTGAAGCGCGAAGGACAGAGCGCGGCTGGAGCTGCAGTGCGCGCTCGCAGCCCCGCACGGCGCCAACTTCTCGGGGGCCCTGGCTCACTCTGGGGGCGCAGGCCGCCCTCCCCGGGCTCTGGGCGCGTCCGGGCCTCTTCGCCTTCCCTGCCGGCCTCCCCCAATGAGCTCACTTCCTCCCCGCGCCCGCCCGCGGGTCCACCGGATCCCCCTCCTCGGCCCCGAGGGACGGACGCGGAGCGCGCGGGGCGCAGGGCCTTTCCGCGCCCAAGGACTCTTCTGAGGGCGACGTCCGGGAGCCGAGATTCCGCTGGGAGGTTAGGGGAGGTCGAAACCTCTGAAAAGAGAGAAAGTGGCTTCTTTATCCGAGGCCCAACTCAGCGCGCGGGGCCCGCGTGGATGGAGCCCGCGGCCCAGCCCGGAGGTTCATCCCGACCTCCTTGGAATCGGGCCCAGCAGCCCACGTCTCTCTCCTTCCTTCCTTCTTTCTCCCCCGCCCCCTGGCTCCCTTGTTTCTCCTCTAGTTTTCACATGTGTTTTAAAAATTCATATGTGGGCACGTTTAAAAAGCAATTTCGCATTTTAAAGTCGGCAGCAGCAGAGGGAGAATTACAAATAGGATTGGATTTAATTAGCTGGTAATGCTCCTCTCATGCCCCCATAATTAAACAGAGATTCTAGTGGCGCTTCAGGGCCCACAAGTGATTATTACAAGCATATTTTACATTTACATTAAAATGCTGTCCCGGGGGTGTAATCCAAGATCTGGCTCCGTTCTTTCGCATTTCGAACCTGAGCGCTGAGGCCAGAGCACTGCTCCCCAGCCATGAAGGCTGGCTTGTGGGGGCTGTTGTTTAGTTTCCGCGGCTGATTTTTAATTTTGTCCGGTTCTGTTTCTGAGGAGTAAGGAAAGACAGCTGATGGCTCTTGAGACCCCTTTGTATTGGCCAAGGTGCCTTTGGCCTCAGCCCCCACTGAGACCTACGCCAAAATTTTTTTTTTAAATAAAAAAAATATTTAGGCTTGAATTTATGCAAAAATCTAGAGCCCCTTTGGTGGTTCCCCATCAAACTCAGAGAGGCACACTCAGCTCCCACAGTGGACCCACTGGCTGCCTGCGGGTAGACTCTGTTTTCCTATAGGAATCCAGAAGCCGGGTTTGGTGACCTCCCAATCTCCTGTCCAGTTCTTTTCTCCTCCATTTTCTCTATCGCTGATCTGCCAATCTCCCTCCCTCTGCCATCCCCTGGGAATCGGAGCTAGTCCCCTAGCAGGGCCAGAACCTCTCTGGCCCAGGGATGTTGCCTGCTGGATGCCATCACCTTGGGAACCCAGAGTGCTAGTTGCCCCCCATTCCAACTCCACCGCCTGACAGTTTCCAGGCTCTCACCAAAGCGCGTGTCCGTGTTGTCACCAGATTCACCAGTGCTTTCGATAAGAGCTGCTTCCCTTTTGGAAACACATTTCCTCTCCCCAAGAGAGAAGACTCTATTCCCCTGGATGGCTTAAACACACACAGCGAAGTTTCTGTGAAAACATTAGCCTCTAATAGCTGCCTTGGAGTCCAGTAAAGACTTTGGGGAAACGGAGATAGGCCTCCCAGATTGTCATTTCTGGGGCTACCTCTTCTCCCGTTGGCCCTCTTCGTCATTTTTTCCTTCAAAACGTTTCTACCACAACCTCCTTTTTATTTATGCCCTTATCTTTCTTAAACAAAGGATCCCTGGACATAACTACCTGAGGAGAGGACCCCCCCCCCCCAACCAGTTTCATTCATTAGTGGCACAAGCTGGCCAGGTACCAGAAGCATCTTTGACTCTTAATATTTCCACTCCATGACGGCAGGGTTAGAACAGGTAAACTCCAAAGACCAATTTCCACTCTTTAATACTTTTTAAGACAAAACTTCTCTCCTGAATGGTTGAATATATATTTTAGTACTGTTCTGTGCCAAGATGCAGAGGAGGACATTCTAAACTTCTGATAGGGCCATCTCCCGGCTGGCTCCTCTCAGAGCTGCCTCCCTCTCTGGGCGCAGAAAGAGCCACTGGGGTGGAGAGCACCAGGGGTCGGTCTCCTGAACACAGCCACCACCAAAGTCCACTTACGGTCACATGATTCATTAGGACCCTTAATCCTCATCTGACCCTGCTGATTCAAGCACCACCAGTGAAACCCCATAAAACCAGCCAAGAGGCTGGCCAACATATGCTTGCATTAATTAGAGTTGTGTGGGCCTTTGGCTTCCAGTCTGATGAACAGCTCCAGGGCTGCAGAGGGCAGAGGGTTTGGGGTCCTTTTCACCTACCAGTGCTCTTTGGTCCTACCAGGGCATCCGTGGAACACCGTGGGTGACCTGAAAACTAACCCCAACACCCTGAGAGAGTGCTTAATCACAGTAACTAAGGCTAAAGCCTGGCAGTAGGTCCCTAAGATGAACAGGCAAGAATCTGTTCAAAGGAGGAAAAGAAAAAGGGAATGAGCAGTGAGCTTTTGTTGTTATTGTTGCACCCAGTATAATTATGAGAGGGAGCAGAGAGAAGCACAAAGAGAAAGAAGAAAAATGTCTGTTTTTAGAACATTATGCTAAGTGAAATAAGCCAGTCAATGAAAGAACAATACCACATGATCTCACTCATTTAGGGATAGTAAAGAACATTATAAAGTGGTGAACAAAAAGATAGATACAGAGACAGTAAAGCATCAAACAGACTTTCAAATTACAGGGGGAAAGTTCGGGAAAGGTGGGGGAGTTTTGAAATCAAACGAAGGACTTGTATGCATGCATATAAGCATAAACAATGAACGCAAAACTCTGGGGGGGGAGGGCATGTGTGGGTGTGGGGTGGGGGGGTAATAGTAAGATATGTACACATATAATACCTCAATAAAAATATATATAAAAAATAAATAAAATTTTATTATTTTTTAAATCTTTATTGTTGAAGGTATATGTATATGTCTGGTATTAATAGAAGGCATAAATACTTAGCAACCCTCTTTATGAACACACACACACACGCGCGCGCGCACACACACACACACACACACACACACACACTGTCATGGCTATAGTTTATCAAGAAGTTGAAAATTCTTCCAAACCATTTACAAGGATAAGGGAAGGCATGCTGGGAGGAGTGTGGGTTTGAGCTAATTTGGCAATGGCAATTCTGGCCAGGTACCAGAAAGTCACAGAACACCTCAGATATCAGGACCGGTTCCATCACTGGCAGCCCCCCCCCCCGCCCCCCAGCCCCCGTGCATGGTAATTTTCCTTCAAGGCTTGTTCTCCACCCACATCTAACCCCTAGATAGAGAATGGTCAGGGTCAGTCACTGTCAGGTGGCAGGACCCCTTAGCCTCTGGGAGGGAGGGGCTGCCCTGATGTAACTGAAGGTGCCACCTGCTCTGTAGAGGGAGCAATCAACTCTGGCTTTATGTCATCTCTTGTTGAAGTATACAGGACAAAATGCCTGGGGTCTGTCAGGTCCACATACACTTACTTAATACACTGCAGAATTTATCTCAGTTGGTATATAATATGTGTGCATTTCCCAATTTCTCCCCCCTCCTTTTATAACTATACAAAATATCTACAGGCTAGAACATGGTAACACCTCTCTTACAATAGTCGGATATTTATTTGTTACTTATCTGGTGCATAATAATTTAGTCTTTTTAAATTTAAGTGTGTGTGTGTAGCGGGGGGGGAGGGGATGTGGGGACACCAAAAATTAGGAATCTAGAATTTAATGACCTCCCTCTTTATGATTGCTTTTCTTCCTTCCCTTCTTCCCTTGTTCTGTACCCTTTAAACTCAGCTACAGAGAAAAGACATCCAGTTTGGAGTTTTAGGGATCCTTTGTTCTGCATGTGCCTTATCATCTTCTTTCAGGATATTTTTAATTATTATCAGAAGGCATCTCACACCCTGACCAGATTGTATTTGGTGTGAGCCTCTTGAAGTTCTTCAAAGCTTCCAGCATCCCCCGCCCAATCCCTCCAGATCAGCAGAACAGATAGATACAAGTACTTTGCATCCTTCTAGATTCAAAGGGATTATATTCCTATTTGCTTTCCCATGCACCAGGAAGCTCTGGAAGGATGTGCAAGAAATAAACAACAACAGGAGAAGCAAATGGACAGAAATTGAAAGACAAACCATTCACATATACATTTCATATATTTTTGAACCATGAGAATGCACCGCCTATTGATTAGAAATTGATATAATCAAGATCTATATGAGAGCTGCTAGATGCTAACTAGTTTAGGCATAACATCACGTGCGGAGGAGGAGGAACTAGAGGACATCTACTGAGAATATGGGATTGGAAATATGTAATAAACTTTCTGTGTTATTCAATGGGTCCTAAGTTGGTAATCTTACTAGAGAATAATGTTTTTATGCAGAAGTATAAAACCATAGGTAAGGCAAAACGCATGCTACTCAAATGCTCTTCTCCCGTTTCCCAGATGGGGCTATTTGTCAGTTTAAAGCCATTTGCTCCTCCAGTTCAGTCAGGTCAGTGGGAACAGACTTCCAAGACTGGCCGAGCCCTCGGCCCTAAGGGGAAAGTCTAAGTGGAACACAACTGAAAAAGAAGGATTGATGTTTCCTAATGGATGTTTGAAAAGGAACAATTTCTTGTACAAGGAAGACAAGGCCCTTCCCTAGAAATGGCCGCCTCTCAGCCCACTCCACCTCCTGGCTGTCTTACCCCTCTCAGGGAGGGGTGAACACTCTGCCCTAGAGTGTCTGCCTTTTTCCTTAGGCTTTAGCCAGGTGCAAAAGGTCTTGTTGGACAAATTTTACTCAGGAAACTTAATGTTTTAAGGCTAAATCAGAGAGAGAGAGAGAGAGAGAGAGAGAGAGAGAGAGAGAGAGAGAGATTAAAAATTCTCTTAGTGATGTTAACTCGGAAACAAAGGAGATGAGAGATCAACTAAGCAGAGAGTTGAACAATAGACTCACTCTGCCCCAGGTTACTGAATGGCCCCTGGATGGAAAAAAAAAAATTAAAAAAAGGCTTTAAGTTAGAACTGCTGAGCTCTTTCAAAAATATGCAAATAAACAACTCCACCCCACTAGGGGACGCAGCTCTTCAGCTCACACTAGTGTTTATGCCTCCTGCAGCTTTTCCTGCTGCATAGTCCCTGCTAGTAAACAAATGAAACCACTCTCATGGCAAAGGTCAAATTGCAAAATGAAAGAGACCGTTAAAACTCTTGTTTAAAGGTATGGTGCATAGAAAACCACACGGGGAATAACCTATGCTCTACCCACTTGTGTTAATAAACAAATCCTCCCCAGAACAAAAAATCAGATCGCCTCTCCCCATGAAAGCAGGTGGTTAGGAGACTTCCAAGGAGGTACTCGGTTATGTTGGAAACGGGGAGAGATTTCAGAAGAGGGAACAGGAGGAAGAACAGGCCAATGTTTTCAAGACTCAAAAAGGTAGATGAGGAAGAAATGGTGGGGCAGGAGGAAAGGGAAAGGGGAAGGGAGTTGAACAGCCCTGGGTTTCCCCAGCTGTTTGCCGAGGCTGGAACATATGGCGGCAGGGTTTTCAAAAAAATGACGAGGGATAGACAGTAAATTATTCCCCCCCCCCCCCCAAGCAATGCCTTCCCCCAAATGAAGATATATCTTTCACAGGGAATGAGTGGAGCTCACTTAGAACCAATTCTCATCTTTTAGTAAAAATAACAGGGTGACTGTGGAAGCCACAGAAGGGGTCAAGGTGTTTGTGCTAAAAAACTCCAACATCGGGCCTGGCCTGGAGTGGGGATATCCAAACGGGTTCTTCATATTTCACGTTTTATAGAGAGTCTTTTTCCCCAAAGGATATACTTTCATTAGGTCATAAATGCACCAACAGATGAGAGGGAAAGAGAGGTGAGTGGTGTGTGTGTGTGTGTGTGTGTGTGTGTGTGTGTGTGTACACACGCACGCGCAAGTGCTGGAACCGAGAAGCCGGTAGGTGGGTTTGGCTGCGGGGGTTGGTGGGGGGGGGAGGGCGTTGGGGGGGACGCGCCTAGGTACTCGTACCCCGGGCAGAGGTCAGGGACCGGCGAGAGGAGGCGGTCCTGGGCGCGGGCGAGGCTTCCTAGGGCTTCTGCTTTGCTTCCTTAGGTTCTATGTCTCCCATGGGTTCCACCGAAGTTCCTAACTGCCCGGAGTCAAAGCATTCACTGTGCCCAAAGGCCGCAAGGAGAAGTGGAGTGGGGTGGGAGAAACGTGTGTTTCCAAGAGGGTTTGTTAAAAATCTAACTCGGGAAGTTTACTAGTTGGGGCCTCAATGCCTAAAGCCTACGTAGCAGTTGGAAAAGGGTTGTCTGTGTCCTTTCACTTCCCCTTGGACCTGGATTCCTGAACCGGAGCGGCTTACCTCCCCCAACCCCCAAGCCGTGCGACTGGGCGCCCTCAGAGGTGCCCCGTTCCAGGCAGGAGCAGCCTTTGCAGACAGAGAATCGCCCTGTCACCGCGAGCCACGTCGGTTTCTTTCCGCGCATTTTTCAAAGCGAGTCGGGGAGTTACGCCACCGGCATCAATTAGCCCCCTGAATCGAGTCCGGGAGATTGTTTAAATCCGCAGCACCGATTCCACACTTAGGGGCCGGTAGCAGTTTTGAAAATACTGTAAAACACCACCCGGATGATATATCGTCTGTCTAGGCCAGATTAGCGGGACACGCGCGCATACTCTCCGTTTAAATCACACCCTGAAACGCGGAGAAAATATTTCAATGGGGATCTACACGCGACAGAGCAAAACTGGAGCAATAATTATTCCCCTCTTTGGATTTCCTGTTTCTACTGCGAGCCTTGGTATCAAGGACGAGTTAGGTAACGTGAGCTAAAAGGCGAGCGGGACGCTGTCGTTTAAACCCAATCACAGTTCGTAGTTCAAGGAAAACTGCCTTTAATTGACACCGTGCGTTAGTCCTCTGCTCCTCTCGCGCTGCCCAGGCAGGGACGCCCCCAGGAGTATTTACTTCCAGGGCTTTTGGAAACAAAACCACGAACCCGGTCGGCTGTGCGAGAGAGCGCTCCAAGATGGACTGCCGGGGAAAGGCTTTTTGACCCCGGTGGAAATCAGTCATATTGACAGACGCCGGGGGAAGGTAAATTACCCCGCGCGCTGACGTTACGCAGAAGCGCGCCCGATGGCGACTCCGCCGCGGCGCCGAGGGGGCCGGAGGCTCCCAGTTCTTTCCCCCTGATTCCTCCAAAGCCCCGCTTCGCTCCTCTAGGGCCTGAAATTTAAACGTGAAGGCGACGGAGAGAGCGGGTTTTTTTTTTTTTTTTAAGTGCTAGAGAGGAAAAGGGCAGGAATAAACAAACAAACAAAAAGTGGAAGGGAAGAGAAATGTGCGCCCTGGCGCGGGCGATCTGGAGGACGAGGGAGAAAACGCGCAGAGTCCGAAGGGGGAAGGAGGGAGGGAAGAGGAAAGGGAGGGAGGGGACCGCGCGGCTCCCGGCTCCCAGGTCCACTACTTGGGAGGTCCCGGCCCCAACCCAGGCCCGGCCAAACGTCCCCCCGGGAGGCTCGCACTCGGGCGGGGTCACAATTACACCTCGGCTCCAGGCAATGACTTAAAAACCGAGTGGCGGGGACTGCAGTCTGGAAGCAAGGCCCTGCGGTCATCAGAGGGGGTCGGGCCCGTGCACAGGAACCTTTTACAAGGCATGTGGGTACAAGGAAAGAAAAAAAAAAATCAAAATAAGCCACTTTCATCCAGCGTGGGCCGTGAAAATAAAAGCTGCCTTTGAGAGGGGGTGAGCGGGAGTTTTGAAATTCAGTGTGTGTTTTACTTGTATATGGTTTAGTGTCCTAGGAGGAAATTGTCAGGGAAATCACTTTTTTTGAGGGGGGGGGGGAGGGCTGCCATAAGGGTACACAGGTTTGTCTCAAATCAGCTTGTGTCCCAGGCCTGCAAGCAACTACCCATATCCGTATAGATCATTATACATCAGGGGGAGAATACTGGCGCGACCTGATTATATTGACATTAAATAGGATCTAGGGGTCCCACCTCCTTTCTTGATAAAACTGAGCCTTTAAAACTGAGTCTGCGGAGAGGGCAGAAGGGAAAGCGTCCAAAGTGTGGCATCCGATTTTGCCAGAGATTGGGCCGGAAGACTTCTCTAAGAGAAACCGGCATGGGTACAAAAAACCCGGGTCAGGGCGCAAAGACAGGCGAAACCCGCCTGGTCTTCACGGAAGGGTCCGAGAGCCGGCCGGGCCCACCAGAAGGAGCAGGCGGCGGCCCCCTGAACTCAGTGGCACGGCTGGGGAGGCGCTCGGTCTTCCCAGACCTAGGGCCTCGGGTCTGCGGTATTGGTAGCTCCTCTTTGGGTTCCCTAGAGGCTCTTCTGTAAGCCCAAAGGAGGCTCTCTAAGCTGCCCTCCCTCACAGGGTGGGTGTGGGAAGTAGGTAGAGGCGGCTGCAAGGATATTTTGATAGAAAAATGGCTTATCTTTACGTTAAAACAAAACTCGCTCTACCCCCCCCCCCCGCCGCCCCCGCCCCCCAGGCCAGTGGGAACACGCCAAGTTCTACAGTTCAGAGGACCGAGCGGGTAGGGATGGGTGGGGTCTAGAAATCGGAACAGAATCTGGGTGCCGAGCGCCTTCCTTTCTGCCTTTCAGCCCTTCTCTCCAGGCCATGCAGCTTCCTGGGAGCGGACTTGGGCACCCTTGGGAGGTGAGGGAAGGAGGGAGAAATCTCCGTAGCTTCCAAGGAGGCAGGGAAGCGAGACATTTGTTTATTTTTTTTAAATAAAGGTTTAAGATAAGTCCAAGAGTTTCTGCAAAGGAGTTTCCAACCTGATGTGTGTCCAGGAATGCGAAACTTTGGACTCAAACTAGCAAATGTTTATTCTGTAGAAAGCTGGATCTCGCTGCGCCCCCGCTCACCTTGGATCTGCCCCAGTCCAGCTTCCTGGCTTTGGGCCGCAGCTGGGACCTCCTCCGCAGCCCGCCCCCTGCCCCCCAGTCGCCTTCCCTGACCAGGCTGGGCCCCTACGGGCGAAGCGATCTCAGCAGACAGCCCCTACCCCCCTCTTGGGCTCGGTGCAGCCCCTCGAAGTTGCCCGGGCGGGCGGGAGGGACGGCGCTCCGCTGGGGAGAACAAGGAAGGTAAGCGGGAGCCAGGCCCGGGTAGTTTGCTTCCGCACCCTGCACCCCATCACCACCACCACCAGCTCTCCCTGCAGGAGTGTTTGGCTGGCCCTAAGGTCCACCCCAACTGCCTGGGGAGCTCCAAGTTGTCCCCAAGTCCCGGACGCCGCGCCCCTACCCACCGGATTGCCTTCGCGGGGGGGCCCCTCGGTGCTGTGTCCACGGCGTGGCTTTGTGGCCGGGCGAACAGGAACCGGCAGGCCCGCCAGGTCTGCGCTCTTAGCAGCCGGGTAGCCCTGCGGGTCGAAGATGCTCTGAGGAGGAGGAAGTGCAGAGAAAAAAAGAAGAGGAAGGGGGGGAAAAAAACAAAACCTAACGTAGCGCACGAAAAACCAACTTTGGGGTTGGACCTTTTCAATTTCACACGAAGCGACCTGGAGTATCTGGAGAAGGTTTTTGAAGACGTTTAGGAGGGAGGGTGAGTTTTCTGCTGAGAAACTCAATCTGCCATACAGTAGCGGCCCCATCTGGGATCTGTCACTGCTGACAGCACCACAGGGCACAGCAGTGATCTTCTGCACAGCCTGCACTCCCCGAAATACCCTCCTTAATCAAAGGATGTCTGCGCGCCCGATCTCAGCGGAACGCGCCGGCGAATTCCAGCCGCGGCCCGCCCCCTCCCCACGGACACAGCCTCGGCCCCTCTCGATTTCCCAGCACATTAATTAAAAGCGGAAAAGGGACGGCAGGCTGATGTCATTGCTCTCAGAAGATCATAAACGTAAGAGTCATCCTGTGAGAATCCCTGAAAATGACTTTAATGAATAATTTCAGAGACAGTTATGGCTTTGGGTGATTACTGAGCGAGAATATGAAAACCAGATTTGCAAAGCAAAGACGATGGTCAGGCGGCCTGGAGGCCACTTTCCCATTAAAACCGCACCAGCGTTCCCTCAGGGCCAAGTTCTAGTTGCAGACTTAGGTTGCATTTTCTCCTTTAAAAATACAAGCAACAAACATCCCCCTCCCCCATACACACACGTGTTTCTGCCTGATCCTACAGACAAAAATGTCAGCTCAAGGCAACAACAGCAATCCACTTTAAACAGACCGCAACCATGCCCTGGCCTCAGTGGCCATTGGCCTCCATCTTTTCACCAAGGAGGCATTCATTTACTGCCATCTTGATTTAGAATGATGTCCTTTTTTTTGGCACCTTCTCAACACTGTACTTGATGAAGGTTGAAAATTTCCTCTGCGGCTAAGTCCACTGTTTGTTCTAAATCCTTTTAGCTGGTGGAGCAGCAAACACGCAGCAGCAAATGATTCTACCCCTCACAGAAGAATCTGCAGGTCTCCCTAACTCTTCAGTTCTTGTTCACTGATAGACCGAAAGGTGGTTTGGTGCTACAACAAGGCATGCTTTTTGGAAACACTCCACCTGGTCACAGGGAAGCATCAGGTTGGGTCTAGTGGGCTCATGATTAGTTGTGCATTAAATATACTATTTGCCAACACTGGATTGTTCACGGGGGGGAGGGCTGGTGAGTACCCTGTTATTCTTTACATTAATGATCTAGCTGCCTGCAAGCCTGATACCTTTGCTTGGATTTCTCTGAGCCCCTGGTCCAGGTTGATTCATTCCAACTAATTCAAGTAAAAGTGGATTTATGCTTCACACAAGCAAGTATTGGGGGCAAAAGCAATGAGGGTGTTTTTGTTGTTGTTAGGGTTGTTCGTTTGTTTTTGCGTGGTCCGAATGATTCAGAAAACTGCCTCTTTGCCTGAGCAGATACCATCATTAAGGAAGATCCTGGAGAAGCCACTTGCCAGCACGGTGAGAAACTTCTTTGTGAGGCTATTGCCTGCCCTTCCCCCCTCTAGAAGCACAGGTTCCTCCTCCTCCAATCAGTAAGGATTCAAGGATTCGGTTGTCCCAAAGCCTCACTCTCTATTCCTGTCCCCTAAAAGACTCGCCACCCCCCCCCCCCCCGCCGCCTGCCCGCAGCTATTTCCTTCACCCTCGGCTGGAGATAGGGGTCGGTGGAAGGGGGAGCCAAACTCTCTCCAATGTGGCATTTTCACTGACTTAAGAGGAAATGATCCTCTTCCGTTCCAGATTACATGAAGACACTTTGGAGTTTGGTGTACTGAGTGCCTTGAAGAATTGAGGAGGGGTGAACATTTGGGAACTTTTCTCAACTGGATTTCCTGTTTATGTTTGATAACCTCGCCCCCCTTCCCCCCCATAGATCTTCCTGTTACTCCGCTCAAATCACAGGCTATGGCTTCTTTTCACTCAAGCTAAATTCACTGTAGCCTCTGACTCAATACTCAGCTTAGACGTTGCAGCCTGTGTGACAATGAATAGCATCTTCTGGATTTGCTTTGAGTCCCTGCATTACCCAATTAAATCAAGTATAGGACTGAGCCTTGTAGAGACTTTAAATAATACAGGCCTTGCCCTCCCCCCCCCCCCCTCCAAAGCCACCCCAAGTCGTCCAGTGTTTCTCTTGGGGTGTAGAAAGCACCCAAGGTGAGAAACCGGCTGCAGTGTGCAGCCTCAGGCTGTGGTTCCCAAATAACCTGGGGGAATTGTTCAACATTGCAGACTTTGGGTCTCCTCCCTGATGTGCTGGATCAGAACTTCCGGTGAAGGTGGAGTGAAATGAGGGCTGCATTTATAATGGTTTCAAGGTCTTTGGGGATTTGGGATAACTACATAGGTGTGGGAAGCTCCAATGTAAAGGGTTCTGGAGTTGGATTCGTCCCAGCGAGGAGGGCAGTGCCCCAGGGTGCCAGCGTTGGCGATGGGGGGGGGGAGGGTCATCCTCCCGTCCAGGAATGACTGGTAGACAAATACACCTCGTGGCTGCGCTGGGCTTTGAGATATATAGTAGGGGACAAAGCTGCCACCACTCAACCTTTCCCTTCCAAGTGTCAGTGACAACTCTGGAGGGGGAAGGGCCAGGGAGGCAGGAGAGGGCAGAGCGCCTCTGCTCCTTAGATCCATCAGGTGTTCATAGCAGGTGCAAAGTCTGGGGCTTGGAGAGAAGTCCCGTTGGGTAATGAGCCCTCCACGCCCCTAGGCAGAAACTCTCATTATGTTGGCCTCAAGGGCTGTCGGGACCAAGCGGGCGCCAGTGCGGGGCGGGGTGGACCCTTAAAAGCAGCCTGGACCCCCAAGAGCCGCCCCCTTCCCCGCCCCCGGTGGCTCGGGCACCTCAGCAATGGCCGCAGCCTTGCAGGAGGGCAGCACCCTGGCACCCGGAGAGCAGACGAACGCCACGGGTCAGGGCCGGATGTGGGAGGCTTTTCCAGGAGGAATGCAGCAGACCAGCGAGCTGGAACATTTAAAGTGGGGGGAGGACAGTAGAAAAGCGAACCGGCCCCGTCTCACCTTAAACAAAGAAAACACAAACCGCTTCAGGGCTAAAAATGCAAACGTAGGAAGTCCCTGGGCGCAGGCGAGCGCGGCGAGTCGCAGCTGCCGGCCTGGCCCGGGGAAGACTTGGCCGCGCGGCCGCCGCTTACACCCAGCTCGGCCGCGATGGCTCCGAGCCGTCTGCCCTGACGTCAGCGCGGCTCGGGCCCCGCCGCGGCCAGATAGGCTGCGCGGCCGGGCGCGGCGCTAATCACTCCCAGATGTCCCTAATAGCGGAGATAAAGACGGACGGAGCGGCCGGGAATAAATTTGTAATCAGGGTTCTACCATCTGATCATCAAAGCGGCCCCAATGCCGGGAGAATTTGAAGAGAATGTGTGTGTCGTGGGGAGGAGGGCGGGGGGGGGGGGGGGGGCGGTCGTGTTTAGGGGAGAGGAGGGGGCGTGCCCCTCGGAGGGGACTGACTTGGCCGGGGTGGAGCGAGCGGCCCGGGAGAGACGTCCAACTTCTGTGCGCGTGTAAGGCGGATACGCAGTGCACGCGAACTTCCGTGGGCCCCGCCGCCGCGGCCGCCGGGCTGTCACAGGCCAACGGGACCGCGGCAGGCAGCTGCTGTGAGCGAAGTGCGCCTTGCGCAGCGGCTGGATGGTCAAGTGGCGAGTTCAGAGCTGTCCGGACCCCGGAAATGTGGGATTCTTTTCCTCTCCTGGAGTTGCCCCCCTTCTCCTCCTCCCCTTTATAAACAGTTAAAAAATAATGTGTCCCCCATCCCCCTTGAGGGTGGCTCCAGGGGCTTTCTCTCTTAGGGATCCGTGGGCTCCGACAGGCCAGGAGTCCTGTGCGTCCCGAAGACTCTGCAGCGCCCCCTCCTCTCACTGAGACCTGGACGTCAGGAGTTGGGTCTCGCGGAGCGAATGGGTTCCCAGGCCAAAAGATCCAGAAAAGACAAGCAGTGCCCAGGTTCTTTCTTCTACGGGCATAGTCACAAGCCTCGCTTCTAGATCACCTCCGGTTGATCCACCACCAGTCCCTTTTCCAAATCCAGGCAGGTGGGTGGAACAGGCGGGCAGGGAGGACGCCTGGCAACTGTGAAAGAGAGCATCGCCAACCGCAGGTGTGGCAGACACGGCGTTTCCTTAAAGCCACATGAATAACAGAAGTTTCCCGCAATTTGCAGACCTGCAGTGCAAATGCAGTCCAGGCTATTGTGCTGTTGTGGTATCCTTTGCCCAGTTTACTGTCCCCTACACACACACACACACACACACACACACACACACACACACCTCAATCCCCCACAAGGGGCTCCGTTCTCTCTTCAAAGGTAATCTCAGAAGCAGCTCACGGGGCCCCTCTCTGATCCCTGTGGCTTTGCTCACTCTTACCCTCAGCACCCCTTCTTGCAAAATATGTGTGCACACAACACACTCACACTCCTGGTACCTTAACACCTGGGTGAGATACCAGCTTTGCGACCCTCACCACCCCAGGGCACAGCCACTGAGGCATAGGTGAGCGGAAGGGATGGAGCCACCCCCAAGTCTCACACATTTGCTTTCCTAGGGCCTGGGAGGCTGCCAGGCCACTACTGCACCCCCCTTACTGTAGAGTTGACCAGGCTGCCTGGTCCTGCCACACCTGAGGAGGGCAGCCTGGGCCCACCCTTCCTAGATGCCAGACCTACTGGCTATTCCACTTGGAGGCTGGAACTTCCCATTGGTCCCCAGAGAAGCCGGCCCCCCCACACCCCCCAATTTAGAAGGCAAGAAGAATCCCAGGTGATCTTGCTGTCACCTTCATGTCTCTACCTGAAAAAGCTCTTAAAGCTGCCGTCACTGTCTTCACTGGGGCAAAAGTCCTGGAAAACTGAGATTGGGAGCAGGGAGTGTGTTGAGGTCCCACTCTGTTATATGTTTTCCAAATTACTTCTCAAGAAGTTGAGAATGGGTTTGTAGGAAGAAACACACACACACACACACACACACACACACACACACACACACAGCAGCCAGGCCAGAGCCACGCTGGTGCTCCAGGGTTATCAGGCGCTGGGACTGCGTGGCGGTCTGGGGCCGAACCCTGACAGCCAGATCTACCATCAATTTACCTTCCGCCGCCCCAGCTTCCCATTTAGCTTTTAACGTCAAATCCTGCATTTTTGTCGGCTCCGGCCTGTCTAGAGAGCTTGTGATTTCGCTGCAGGAGTGATTGCTTTTAACAAAATGGCAGCAACCACATTATCCGAGCAATTAAAACAGAGACCTTTTAGCCGTTCCACCAGGCAGGAGCTTGGAAACTTTTTTTTTTTTTTTTTTAAAGAAAAGGAGTTAAAGAGATAGAAATGTGTTGAGGAGAAAAGCATGGAAGCGCTCAAGAAAGGATGACGCGGCACACCGGGGTCCCTTTCCTGGGACCTGACAACGTGGGGCAGGGATGTTGGGAGGCTGGAGTGACGGACAATCTGAGTGTCTTGCCTGCGGGGGAGTGTCCGGCCAGTTAGGGTGTGCATCCGGTCAGGGGTTTTGGGTCCCCCCGGGATGTCGGTTCTGCTGGATGTCTGGCTTTGGGGTTCCTGGAGGGTCGGAACGTCGAGGTGGTTGAGGTGTGGGGTCTGGTGCTGCTGGGCCCGAGGCAGCGGCGCGGCAGGCAGGAGCGAGCAGGCGGGCCGCGCCTGGCCCAGGCCAGACAAAGACCCGTTTCTGGAGAGCGGGCTTACAAGCTTGTGCAGTGGGGGGCTGCCCCGTGAGCGCTGGCGCTGCCAGGGTCTCCTGGTTCTCCTCCGCGGGCGTCTCACAAGCCAGAAGAAGTGTCCAGCCAGCAGAAATGCGTTCAAGGCCCAGGTGGCGAAGGAGACCGGCTGCCCAGGCGCAGGCACGCAGGCGATGGTGAAGATGACTTCTCTCCGGCTCCCGTTTTGAAAACCTCGCCGCGCTCTCCACTGCCTTGGTAGACGCCTTCCACCGACCCCCTAGGATCTGGTTGGTGTCTTTCTCTTGAAGGGATAAAAGTAAAGACGCGAAAGGCGGCGGGAAGCAGGAGAGGGAGGGAGCCGCTCGGTCAAACGGACAGGGATCCCGGGAGTAATAGACAATAAGGGCGCGCCTCCCTCCGCCCCCCCCCCCCCCCCCAGTGCTATAAACAAAGGCAAGTGTCTGTAAACACAGCCCCGCGCCCACCGCGGCGGCCCAGCGCCGGCTGACCCGAGGGGAGAAAGTTCAGATCGCTTTGGCCGAGTTGTTCTAACCCCTCGCCCTCGCGCCGTCAGCTGCCCGCGGGAGAGACCCGCGGAGGCGCTCGCCGCCGCGCCCCGCACTGGCGAATCCGCCCGCTGCCGGCGGCGGGCTCCGCGTGGGCACCGGCCGGGCGTGGGAACCGCCGGGAGACCCGGGGCGCGTCTGTGCCCGAAGCCGAGGTGCGAACACCGCCCCGAGGATGGGTTCCAAGATGGAAAGCCTCTGGCGAGCCTCCCTAACACCAGATTTATATAAGTGGCGTTTCATGAAACAAACCACTTTTTAATACGTTTCACCTTTCTTCCCCCCCCACCCCCCCCTTCGCTCCTGAATCCCTCCCCTCCCTCCCCCTCCCAGGCCTGCCGAGTCCTTTTAGGCACACCAGCCTCTCTGGTTCCTAAAGCAGAGATTCGGGATCTAGCCAAGCCCACGGGCAAAGGAGGCCTCAGGGACTTCCTTCCGGGTCGTGCTGGGACTTGGGGAGACCAAACCTCGGACAACGTGGGGGAGAAGGGGCTGGTAGTCCGGAGAGGGAGCCGCTCGCTGGGCAGACACCGCGCAGTTAATATTGAATTCCCTGTAGCTCGTTGTAAATCTAGCCCTCACTACGCACCCCTTTTGGTCGTGCTGGAGATTTCTTTCTTGATGTTACCTAAGTTCCTGATCACGGACTCCCTCTCCCCCCGCCCCCCAAGGCCCTCCCTCTCCCTGGCCAGCTCAGATGAGAATACACTCCCCCCCCCCGCCCCCTCCATACCACGCAAAACCTCCGCTTTTTCTCTTTCTCTTTCTCTCTCTTTTTTTTCTTTCTTAGATGAAAGCCCTATATTTTGAATGAAAGGCTTTAACGCCTGGGATTCTCCTCAAACCGCGTCCACTGAAAACGCGATCCCCACACCAAAACCGAAGGCCCCCCCCCCGCCCCCCCACCGAATGGCTTCTGGTTGATTTCAGGAACACAAGGACCTCTTTCCACTTTCTGGGGGAACCACAGACCTTTCTCCAGCCCAGACCCTCCTCCTACAGGCCACTCAGCGTTCTCCGCCAGGTTGGGGGGTGGGGTGGGGACAGAGCTCAGGCACTTTGGCAGGATTTCATCAAGGACCCTCTCGTGAAGGAACCTCCATGCCCTGGGGAGGGGGATGCTCCCGTTAATGATGGGTCGAAACCACTGACTCTTTCAAATAAAGTTAGAGGCAATCATAATTTAGTTTACTTCTGAATATTTTAAATATTATGAAAACAAATATAACAGTTTTGTTTTCAAAACTCTTTTGAGGTATCAACTATTAAAAGATTGGGGGTTTTGTAAAAAAAAACACACAGTGGTTTATTGAATACTTACAACGTTTACACCTTCAATATTAATTAAATTCCACTTAGTTTTAGAGGACGGAAGTGCACAAAACAAGTAGCTCTTGGAAACATCTTGGAATAGGGAGCAACCACGGGTGAAACGAGACAGCACTAGATACCGACCCCAACGGAAATGTTAGCGGCCCCGTTTTCTGCTTTGAAATAAAGCTTTATAATCCCCAGGAATATTTATATCCAAAGGCCAAGTATTAAAGATACACTTCACATACACACCAAGGTCCGCTGTCTTTTATCTGGAAGCGGTTGGGCAGGCGGGAAGGGGGCCACGCTGGTGTTTATACAGCCAGGAGGGAACATTCAAACACAGAGAATCTACGAGAGACGACGGGATCCCTTACCACGCGGGAGTGTCCTCTTCATATTAAAATCTGGAATGCTTTTCTTCAAATATCCACTATTTTTTGGAGGGGGAGGTGGGGAGCGGATGCCTCATAGGGGGGCAAAGAGTGGGGAGGCAAATTGCACATAAATAAACCGGATGATTCCAAATGCAAGTAGTCCTCGGAGCGGAGCACGGAGAGCTGGCCCCGAGTCCTGGGTCTGCATCTGGCTCCTGGGCCCCAGCTCCCTCGCGCTCTCCTCCTCCTCCTCCTCCTCCTCCTTCTCCTCCTCCTCCTCCTCCTCACTGCTTGAGTTCCAGGGCCCAGACGTGCTGCGGCCAGCCTGTCCGGCCTTTGGTTTTCTTGTCGTTGCTGCTCACTGTGCTTTTCAAGATTTCGTTCTGGACAGAGGGGAGGCGAGGGGGAGAAAAGAAGTGGAAAGAGAAATTGAGACAGGAGACCTGGTTCCACATCACCCCCCATGCTCCCTGGGCTCAGAGAGACAGTGAGACCCAGGAAGAGATGGGAAGTAAGATGGTTTTAAGTCCTAGTCCCTGCACAAGAGCTAGGAAGACTGGCGCTGCCCTAGCTACCGCCCAGGCCTCCAAGCGCCAGCAGCAATACTCAACTACTGAATCCGCACATTTATAAACAACAACCCGTTTGCAAGTCGCTTATGGAGGAGCTGGGGGCCCTTAGCGGGGCTTGGCTAAATATGGTTTCCCTGTCTTCAACTGCAATCCCAGATCCGTGCTCTCAGGAAGATGGGGAGAAGTTCCCTCACCCTGGCTTGGGCCTGTGGGCCAGAGGTTTTCTAGCCCCCCGCTCAGCTGTGCCTCTCCTCCAGGCCTCTGAAATCCCTGGTTATCCTATAGGTCACTCCTTTATGCAGCAACTAGAGCGCCACGGGCCCCAAAGAAGAAACGCTCTATTTTCCAGGCCCTTTCTGAACACTACCACCCTAAGGGCACTTGGTAGGAACTTGAGAAAATTAACTTTCAGTTATAATTTTGTGTTACTGTTAACAACAATAACAATGATCAGAGTAATATTTACTATTTGTTTTAAAATGTGCAGGGCAATGCAAATAAAACAAGAAATACCCATGCAATGTAGTCATCTGATCAATTACGTTTTAACCTCATCTCGGAAGAGAAACTGGAGCTGCATTTTGAAGTTAAAAGTACTTATTGTATGTTTACCTTGACATCTTCCGGAGCACAGTAAGAACGACCATAAAACTCTCTTAGAATCAGTGGCATCCTCCTTCTCAGGAGGTGGAAATGGAATCAATAGTGAAATAATTGGAATTGAGAGTTTTGGGGCGACCTTTTTTTTTTCTTTTAAATATCTGAAAGCACCGGATTGGAGGCCAAATGAAGATTCTTCTAAAGGACACGAAATGAGGGGTCTGGGCCAGGGCGATCGGAAGATCAATCGCGACCCTGAGTCTGCGAGGTCGGTGCTAAGTGCTGGGGGGAGCAACGATAACCTGGAGGGAAGATCACCAGCGCCAAGCACCCCTCTTAACCTCCTCCTCGGGCTGACACCCTCCCCCACCTCTGCCTCTTTGGGAAACCAGCCCAGTGCAAACAACCTAGGCTCAGGACGCAGCCGAAGAAAGCGGGATGCCATTGCTCAGCCCATTTGGAAAGAGACCGGGTGCACCGGTTCCCCGGAAACCCGCACCCTCACTGCCCCCTGTCCCCTGGTACTAACCAGCTCCTTCTTCCTCTTCTCTTCTTTCACGTCTGTCTTCTTGATCTCCGCCTTGAAGGCCTCCGCCTCGCCGTTCTGGTCGTCCTTGGCCAGCAGGTCCATGAGGTAGGCGATGTAGCTGGTGGCCAGGCGCAGCGTCTTGATCTTGGAGAGCTTGGTGTCCGCGGGCACGTTGGGGATACACTCGCGCAGTTCGGCGAAGGCGCTGTTGATGCTCTGAGTCCTGCGCCGCTCCTTGCGGTTGGCGGTGCCCCGGCGCTTCACCGGGCGCGGCCCCCCCAGGCCCGGGGGCCCGGCGCCCGGCGGTACCCCCCCGTAATGGGAGTGGTCCAGGCCGGCGGCACCGCTGGCATACTCCGGGCTGTAGGACAGGGCCATGCTGTAGTCGGGGGGCGACATCTCGGGGTGGCCGATGAGCCAGCCGTGGAAGTAGGGGTTCTCCTCGTGGCTGCAGCGGCTGGCGGCGGCGGCGGCGGCGGCGGCGGCGGCAGCGGCGAACGGATAGCCTTCATGGTGCACCACCGGGTGGTGGGGGAAGCCCCCTACCAGACTCATCTCGCCCTCCGCGCCCCTCCACGCGCCCCAGCGTGCGCGCAGCCCCGCTGCGCCCTCGACCCGGGCCCCTGCTTCGGCGCTTGGCGGCCTCCCCCACCCCCCACCCCCCAACCCCCGGGCGCCCGGGCCGGCCCGGCAGCCGCAGAGGGGGGTGCTGCAGCCCGGGCCCCGGCCCCCCGCCTGGCCGGCCGGGCCCGCCTCAGCAGCGCTGCGGCCGCCGGCTCCCCATGGGGCGCGGCGAGCTGGTCCCGGCACCGTGCGCCCTTGGCCGCCGCCGCCGCCGCCGCCGGCTCCCGCCTTGCTCCGCGGCCCGCGCGGCCGCTCCTGCTTCCCGAGCTGCCGCGGAGACGCCGAATCTTCCGGTGCTCATGCAAAAGTGCCCGGGCTCCCGCGAGGCTGCTCCGCGGAGTCGCCGGGCTCCGCGCCCCGGCCGCGCTCCTGGCACCGAAGTTGACGTGGAGTCCGGGGACGAGTCCGAGCCGCCGTTGGAGGAGCCGGCCCGGCTCTGCAGGGAGGCGGCGGGGTCGACTGCTCAGTGCGAAGCTACCTCCGTGCGACCCTCCCCTTCCCGCCCCTTCCCCTCCCCCCACCAGCCGGATCTGGGTTCTTGGGCGCTTATTGTTTTAATGAAATTTTGGATGGTGGTTGTTTTGGTCCTGAATGTGATTTTAGCTGCGGGGTACGTGTCCTCGCTCCTCTCGGGCTCCCGCGGAGGGTTTTCAGAGAGGTCTCAGTGCATCCATTTTCTCAGACCCTCTCCTTCGTTCGGGGGGAAAGATCTGGGGCCCTGCGGTCGCCTCGGAGCGGGGAGGCCTTCGGCTCAGGCTCTCAGAGGGGTTGCGCGGCGGCCGGGGGAGCTCGCGGGTGGCGGCGGCGGCGGCCGCTCGGGGCTGGACGCCGTAAGGGGAGTAAGCGGATTTTCCCAGCAAGATCTCCATGTACAGCTACATCTTTAGGGCCGCTCGGGTTAATATATGTCGTCAGAGGCTCCTCACGCCAATCCCGGGGCGGCGGGGGCGGCGCCTCGCGCTCTCCGCAATAAAACTTTTTGATGTTCTTCTTGCTAATTGCCGAGGTCCTCTTCTAGGATTGGCTGCCCCTTCATAACCATAAGATAATTAAAACGAGAGGGGGGGGGCAGGGTTAAAAAAACTTTTTTATCAGCCAGAGGTTAATGCAAGTGTTTAACAGATGCTTCCTTATTAAAATATTCCCCCCCCCCCCCAACTCTCAAATATTGAAGAATCTCAAACCAGGTACAGTATCTCTCCACTTTTTTCTTTTCTGCCTTTTTTTTTTTTTTTTTTTTTTAAGGTACGCAGATACTGCTTTTCGAAGTGTTTGGTAGGTAATCGAGGCAAGAAATTCCGCAGGCCGACGGGTGCAGTATTGTGCCGGGCCGAGAGCAGAGGCGGCGGGCTGCGGGGGGGCCCCACAGCGGGGCGGCTGAGCCGGGCGGACGCGGGGCGCGGCGGGGAAGGCTGATCCTTGGACCTGGGCGCAGGCTGGACGCTCCTGGCTGGGGTCCCTTCACTCACCCACCGCCTTAACCCCGGCGCCGGCTGTTTGCTGTGGCTCCTGTGATGGTGGCTGCTTTTGGAGATCACGATCGAGACCCCCGGAGGAACGGTCCAGCCGATTGTAAATCCTATTTCCATATTCTTCAGGGACACCAGCCCCTTACGGAAGACCTTGGGCGATTTCAAAGCGCAGGCACCTCGATTCCCCGAATTTGTGGTGTGGCGGGTACCGGTGTTCCCCTGTTTTAACTAGCCTGTTTGGTAAGTAACTGAATATTTTTTACAGCGTGTTCAGAGCTTATTTTCCAGTTTTTATGAACAAACATATAAATATATCTCTACATTCCTGCCTCTCCCATAAAAGCGGGCATCTGTGGAAGGCAGGTTTAGTTCTCGGAGGGGAACCATTAAACACCAGTTTAAGAGGCAGGCCAGAAGGACGGCTCGTGGATGTTTAGATTGCTGGCCGTGGTGATCTTGAACGCATTATAACGGAAAATGGATCTCCACTTGGAAGTCACCGGCCGCGGGGGGCACCCAGGCCAGGGCGCCCCTGTGGCGTGAGCATCTCTGAGAAGGATCAGAAGGATCGCAGGAGGCTAGTGGGGTGAGGGGACGGTGGGACTGGACAGTGGCGGGAGCTGAAATCTTCCATCAGCTTTGCCCAGAGCGGCCAGGGGAGGCTGATATATATAGATGAGGGTGGTAGATGAGGATTCTATTCGATGGAGTTGAGTTTGGGAAAGGGTGTCCACAGAAGCCCTCTGGCCATCAATTAGAGGGACCAGAGGGCAGAGTGTGCAGAAGGCGGTGCTGGTCCTGACCAGGGTCGCCCAGGGGAGACCAATGACTCCACCCGGATCATCCACCGTCCTTGGAGGGAGGCCGCCAAGTGAGTCCCAAGGACTCCGGAGGACAACCCTCTCCTCACCCGCTGGGTGAGTTCTGTGGGGCACAGAATTCGGGGATGGAAGGCATGGTCAGGGCAAATGGAGAGCAGGGTTGGGGGAAGGGTTGTCCAACTCCGTTGCTGCCAGGGATTTGAGGCCCAGAGCCCTGGACAACAGCACTGAGAAATAATTTTCAGGTTGGCTGCGGCAGGGCCGTAGGAGAGGGGAAGGAACTCAGAGAGGGACGTTAGAAACGCAGGCTGGGAGTCCGTGCGAGGCCCATTCAGTTCCCCCTGTAGGAGGTCAGTTTCCCAGGGCGGCCTGGCCCAGGTCAGAACGTCTTAAGGCAGAGAACAGGGAGTGGAGAGCAGCTGAAGCCAGATTCGTTGGTAAGTGCCAGGGGCTTGGGTTTGGGCTGGAAACAAAATAGGGATCTAGAACTTAGAAGCTGCAACTCTGGTGGGTCTGCAATTTTGAACATAAGGAGAGTCCTTTTGAGACGTTGTTCTTCTAGGAAAGAATATAGGTAGTGTGGTCTGGGTTCTGTTTACATTTTCACCAGGAGGCAAACCCTGAATGTGTAAATATTGGTAGTTCAATCCCCTGACATCTGATACATTAAAAAAAAAAAGTCTGTTTATAAAAACACATCTAGGCCTTGGGAGTATGTAGACAAAGTAAGATGGTTGCACCCTGGCTGGGAACAGATAACATTCACGAAGAGCAGTTGGTAGTCTGCTTTCAGACCCAAAGGGAATTTTGGGAATTGAACAGAGGATGAAGGGGCCCAGGAGAGGGCTGAGTTGGAGATTGGGATGCTGTGTCCATCAGAGGCAAGTGGCCTCAGTGACGAAGGCTTCCGAACTTGCCTTGCCTTTCTCGTGATCTTTAATTGAAACAACACCAACAAAAAAACGAGCGAGTCCCTTCATGATCCCAGATAGCATGGCAAGTGATAAAAAAAAAAAAGACGGACAACATGGGACAGAAAAAAGTCGTAAAAGATGCTAATCTGAGCATCAGTTCTTACTGACAGTGTCATTATCAGTTAATTAATGTGGTCCAGGGGTCTAGGGCTTCATTTATCTCAGAAAGCCAAACCCAGAGGCTACAGCCTTAGAAAGGCGGCTTGGAGGCAGGGGACAGATGGGTGAACTCTGCTGTCTTGAACTGTAGTTACTGCCTCAGAGAAGCCAGGCTAGCTGAGCTCCACTCTGAATTCTCAATCAAAGGCAGCCATGTTTCCCCCTTGGTGTTCTCTTTGGCACATTTTGCTCCAGGCGCAGTGGGATGCTGGGTTAGCTTGCTGTTTTGGAAAGCTGCAAGGCAAAGGTGCCATCTTCGCCCCCAGTTTAGGTAACCTGTGCCTTCCAGAGGCGGTAGTGATGAAAGTGATGGTAGTGGCAGTGATGGAGGGGGAAAGTAGAGGGGAAAAAGGGAAGGAGGGTGTATTTCCAGGCTTACATGTCAGCCCGGTGAGCCCTCCCCAGGGCTGAACTAGTGTGGCCTCTGGTGCACTGCTCCCCAAAGGGATTATTTTCCGAGTACTCAGAGGGCCCCAGCTGCTGAGATGATGCTGGCTGGGGGGCAGCCCTAGGGTGGGTGCCCACAGGAGGAATCCTGGCAAGGGAATTACTTCCTACTTCTCCTTTTCTTAGGCTGGGGTGGGGGGGGGGGGCGGGCTGCAACTTGTCTTGCTGGGGTCAGTTTGGAGACCCCTTCACAAGGGGGCCGCCTGGTTTGGGGGGATGTTTGTGATTCCGTGTCCATGGTCTTTGTCGTAGCTGATGGTGTACTCACTGTGCTGCTCATGACATCTGCCTCCAACTAAACAGACAGAACCGGGTTCAAACATTTATTTTGCGCCCATGTCCCTGTCTCTCTCCCTTCACTCCCACCCCTTCCCCTGGAAAAGATTCAAAGAGCATGAGAGAGGCTGAGCACTCCCTTGCAAATATGTTGGTCTTGTGAGATACTTTAAAGAATCAATCTGGTTTAAACGGAAAAAGAAAAAAAATTTTTTTTTAAACCTCAGTGCGTTTTAGGGAAAATACAGATCTTTTTGAGGCCTTTAGGATTCCAAAGGCAAGGGCAGTTTGTAGCTGTGTGTTTTGCTCATGAGAACTCAAAATAAACTGGACCTGAAACGAACCAGGCCAAAGGGCCATAAACACACATTTTATGTTTACGGGAATGATGGCTCAATTCCCTTCGTCGTTTTTTTTCAAATCTCCTTTTACCTTATTTCCCCAACTAACATAGAGGCCACTGAGCATTCCCTTATATATCCACAATGAGCTTGTATACAGTGACCCCCAGAAAGCCACCGAACCCGGAAGGTGGCACAGGAAGCAACGTGTTCTTGAAGATGTAACCCAGTCCCACCTGCTCCAGGGACCCTGCTTCCTGTGACACCCAGATGGCTCCGCATTCCTGTCTGTACTAGGGCGGGATGGAGTCATCGTACATGCTAACCACTTAGTTTCAGAACCCTTAGGACATCTAGAACAAGACACATTGCCTGAGTGTCGGTAAGAGTTTCTCTCCACCTGGGGTTTTGCAGGCGCTCGCTTCCTTATTTTCCTTTTCGGAAACAGTTGTCTACAGACCCTGCAAGTGACAGTGGCTCCAGCAGTGAAGTGCCCTTTGCAACACACGTCTACAAAGCAGAATCAAACGCCATCGGACTTTTATATCTGTTTCAGACACGAAGGGCGGGGAGAGCTTCCCTTGGGCTCTTATGAGGTTTTATTTCTTCTGAGCATTTTCTTTTCTTTTCTTTTTTTTTTTTTTTGTATTTTGGGGTGGGGGCAGGGTATTTGAAGAGTGAGCCCTGTTCTCCCCTTTCCCCCCATCCAGAGCGGTTCTGTGGCTGATGGGGGCGGGGAGGGGCTGATCCAGCTGCAGTGATGACTGTGAAGGGGCTGATTGCTTAGGACTCCTTCAGTCCAATGATGATTAAGAAACATCTCAGTCAGTGGCCACAATTGGGACTTGCCTGTTGCCTGTATATCCTCCCTTCCCCCTCTCTTGCCCCCCCCCTCCACTTAGTCCCTCTTCTCCCCTGTCTCCTTCCCTCCCTTCTAATTTGCCCTCTAGCGATGTTTGGGTTTACAAGGTTTTTGATGTTACTGACCGGTTCATCCTAACTCCTCTAAGAAAAACCTTTTTTTTTTTTTTTAAAAAAATTGAGATATAACTGACATGCAACATTGTTGTCAGTTTAAGGTATACAACATGTATACAGAATATTAATATCCAAGATTACTGGTACTGGGACTTTCCATTTCCTCCAAACAATCAATGCTTAGATCTCCATGCTAACTGGAAGATAGTCAGCTGGTCTGGGAGATTTGCACTGATAAGGGAGAGCTAGGTACTTTGCTAGGTATCCAAGTCTGTAAAGCTAAAATACTTACTCAGACTAAAGGGGACAAAAGATAGTGTACGAGAAAGGGCCTCACAGGAGGCAGGGTAATGTATACAAGGGAGGTGTTATTAATGTTATTACAGGGGTCCTACGAGGTCCTGTAAATCTGATCTTTGCTACTTTGCAGTAAAATATAGTTTACACCCCACAGGATTTATGTTAACTACTCATCCACATTCTTGTTTCAAGCAAATTGTATACATGCCAGCAATATTTTCTTCCAAGCCGGGAGGAAACCATTGAACATTCAGATGAGGAAGGAATTGCAAGTTTGCATACATGCTCCGTGGGAACAGTAAGTAATTGACTTCAACTAGTCCTCAATACAATCTGGGGTCCAGAGTAAAATACAAAAGCAAACGGCAACTTAAAGTGTGGGGCTTTGGACACACCATTTATGTGACTGAAGGGTCTGCTTGGGACTGGAGGGCCAGGCCATCCCCACTTCTAACTGCGGTGTTGCTCGCATTCCTGGAAGTCCTGTTCTGAAACCTCCTTTTCAAACTCGCACAGAGGGGTTTCTTTTGCCCTGGCAGTTTCTCCCAAACCTTTTCTACTTTCTCCTAGGGCCTTTGCTTCTAGTCGAGGGACGTGAGCCAGGATGGTTAGGTTTCAGGTTAACAAAAAGAAACACTTTTATTGTCAATATTAATGGCAAACCTCGATTTTTACAAGGCTTGGGTTTAGCAGCGTGAGCAGATCAAAAGCAGCTTGGCTTGATTTCTCAATATTCTCTGGAGCTTAGACAATTAACTGCAATTTTGCTCCAAACGAAACAACACACAGAAAAGTTAGTCACAGAAATGTTACAGTTAGTCTTTCAGCAGAGATTTTTTACCTGTGCACACCGTGTCAGAATCTAATAAATTTGCCCGCTGAACCTGAGTTGAGTTTTGAAGGAAACCTCCTTAAAGTGTGTGAGCAGAGTGTCTTCATTTGCAATGTCAGGAGCCTGTTTCAGTGTGCGCATTCCACACTCGCCTTTCTGGCCGGGTAAGGATCCGGCAGACTGAGGTCTCCCTGGTAATTTGGGTACACCGAGTCTCCAGTTAATGACAGATAATCAGCCTTTGGGTCATTCGGTCATTCTCTTATTACAAACCCCTCCTGCTCTCTCTGATCTCCTTTCAAACTAAATTTCACACAAATAAAGCAAGACAGGGACAAGTTCTTAGAGAGAGAGAGAGAAAGAGAGAGAGAGAGAGAGAGAGAGAGAGAGAGAGAGAGAGAGAGAAGTATTAGAAACGCCTGATACAGAACTCTAAACAAGGAAAGGCAAACTAAAAGAGGATAGGAAAGAACATCTTATCAAAATGAACATGTTGTGTACAAAACATGAAAAGGAAAGGCTCTGGTTTTTGTTCAAGTGACAGAAAATTAAAATAAAAATAATTGCAGGCAGGAAAGTTATAAACAGAGAAGGCAGGATGCTTGCGGGAAATGCGCAGCACTGGGAGGCTAATTTGTTGTTAGAGATTATATATCTGCCCCATGATTGGAGAGGGGCGACTTTGTTCCATTTTCCAGAAGAGAATGGTTTTCTTTTAATACTTGCGTGAATGCCCACTTGCATGAACACAGGCCAAAACCTCGAGGAACTAAACGTGGAATTGCATTCTGCTTGCAAAGCATCCAACTTCAAAGAAGAAAAGCAGAATTCCATTCAGAACACGTTTGGAGGCTTCTCTAAATCGGTATGACGGACGCTTTTTTGTTTTGCTAACAGAAGGCACAGATCACTCCTGGGGAAGTCCAACCGAAACCAGGCCTCCCCTATCCCCTCCCCAACCCCCTTCCGGGGGTCTTCCTTCCAGTCTACATCTGCCTCTGCCTCAAGAAAGACAACCGTCAGATTGGCCAAGCTACATTTCTGACCAGATCCCTCTGGGAGGCGCTGGCTTGTGTGGCTCTAATAGAAGTTCTGGGGAGAGCGTCCCCAGTGCCATGTGCCCACCCCTGCCCTCGACAGTCTCCCTTGGCCCCCATCCAGGGCTCTGGAAGGGTCTAAGTCTAGCCCTAAGGGAGCTGTCGCCAAGCCCTAATCTGCAGAGAGACTGGAACTTAGGCTGAGGGTTTGATCAACTCAGTTCTCAGGTTAGAGGAGCAGGCAGGAGATGGCAGCAGGTGCCCAACTGTGGGTCTGGCACCCCCTGCCTCGCCAGCATAGCTAGGAAACAACTCCTCTCTCCCCCCACTTCTGTGTTTCTTCTAGCCCCCTCCACACCCCTGAAATGGCGTTCCCTCCAGGAATCCTTTCCAGGTATAGCTTCCCTTCTCTCTCTTCCACCAACTCAAGAAAAAAAAAAAATCAACCTTTTTTCTTTTGAACTCCTTTCGGGTGCTCCTGCTTCGGTCTCTCTAGTAGATCTCTAGCACTTCCTGTGACTAGGGGTTCGTGGGGACCCCAATCAATGCCGTGAACCCAGTAGGTGCTTAGACAGCTTGTGTAAAAGGGGTGACTTAGAGCCGTCAGGTGAACTGCGCCTATCCCGGGAAGCAGTCGGATTGGTGTTTGTTTTGAAAGCGACTCGAGCTCGTGGAGGAGTCGATCGTGGTCCAGTAGGGCCCCGACCTTTCTCTCAGCCCTCGGGAGAACCAGGGAAGCCTTCCTGCCATCCGTCGCCCTGGCACGGGGTCTGCGGCAGCCAGCTTCGGATCCGGGAGGGGGAGACCCGGGGAGGCCTCGAGGTACCCTTTCTCCACCTCCTGGGGCTCCGGAGTCAGAGCGCGCGCGCGCGCAGGACGCTGGGCTCCCCGCGGAGGAGCGCCTGGGTCTTTCTGAGCCTTAGTTTCCCCATCTGAACAATGGGGGTAACGAGCCCGACCTCGAGGGTGTTTGGGGAAGGTTAAACGACTTCTGGCTGCGCGTAGTGAGTATGTATGTATCTCCTCTGCCTCTCCGGTTTCTCGCCCTCTCTTCCAGGAGCCCGAGGACCCAGCCGGACAACGACGGGCCGGGCCGGGGCGCGTCGGGGGCACCACCGCGCCTCCCCGCGGATCGCAAGGCCTCAGCCCGCGGAGGACAGTGTGCGCCCCGGACTGATACGCGGGGCTGCAGCCACAGCCCGGGACTGTTAGGGTACAGGGGGCGCCACCCCACACGTAGGCCTCTGCGTGGGCGGCTGGGCCCGCTCCCGGTTGCATTCTCGTTTTGATCCCACCGCCGCCGCCCAGGAGGCCGGTTCTCCGCCACTCGGGCCCAGGCGGGTCGCCGCTGCGGGGCGGGAGGGACCTCCCCCAGCGTCCCCCCCTCCCCCCACCGCGGACCTCGGAGGACTTTTCGGTGGAGGCGGGCAGCGAGGGGTTAACCGCGTCCCTCCCCCACCGCGCCCTCCGCGCTGGGCGAAGGCCCCCCCCCCCCCGCCTCCCTCCCGAGGTCTCATTAGGGAAACCCTCACCGCTATTTTCAACATTTCCTCAATCAAGTGCCTTTAAATAGAGCTGCACAAATAAATTGGCGGCAAACGCGTAGATCTTGTCACGATGGAGACCAATCCCAATATTTCAGCCTTGTTTGCTTTGCAATTACGGGTTGGCTTGTGGCAGCGGTGCCACCGGGGCAAACCTGCAGCCGCCCGGGTTCTCCTCGGCTCCGCGGGCGGGTGCAGGAGGCCGGCGGTCCGCGGAGCCCCCTTCTGGGGGACGGGGTGGCCCCGGGGGAGGGGCCGCGAGGGGGCGCGGGCGGCCGGGCCTCTCCTACCCCCCCCCCCCCCCCCGCGTGCCAAGGGCGCTCAGGGCGCGGGCGAAGGACTCGGAGCCTTCAGGTTCCCGGAGCCACGGAGGTATCTGCACGAACAATAAACGAAGCAGGACGCACGTGGCAATCGTGTTGCATCCTTCCTCACCCTTTCTCTCCTCTCCCCTCTCTTCTACCCCCGAGACACGCTTCTCCGGTATTTGGTAGCGGTTCCCGGATTTTCCTCCTCCACCCCCACCCCTACCCCCTCTCTCGCTGTTAAGCTGCTAGCATGATTTGTTATATTTTCCACGGCTGCTTATTCTTGCTTGACTTCGGGTACAAAGTCAGTTTAAGCCCTCGGCAGGAAGAATGAAGCTCCAAGCCCTCTGGAAGGGCTCCCGCCGGCGCGTGGCTGCCCCCAGCCCTCCCGGACGCCGCGCGGCGGCTCTTCCGCGTAAATCCGCCGCTGGACGCGTTGGGTCCCCGCGCCGGCCAGCCGGGTGCCTCGCCGCAGAACGGTAGTTAACTCCAATCAGGTCCTAAGCCTTATATTTCACAGACAATTACATCTTGGCGGCTGCTTAACAAAAACGTAGTATTTACTCTGCTCTACACCGAGGAGCACTTTCAAAGTCGAAAGCAAATACTACATTTCAAAAAGGAAAATATGACAATAAATCTCTTTTTATGGATTCTCTCTGCATAAATGGAAACAACGTGATTTAAATCCGCGACACTCTCCCCTCTCACCCCCCTCCCCCCTCTTTTCAGGCACAGCTGAAGTTATACAGACACTGTCTTTGAACACACATTCTGCGTGTCTGGGGGGAGGCACCCACATTTGTTACATTCAGTTTAGTTTCCAAGCTTGCGCACCCCACCCTGACCCACACAGAGCCGCATGCAGCGAGGACTATGAATTAATTAGCTCTGGGATGTGAAGTCTATTTTCACACGGATTCAAAAAAGATGGCATGACTTGGGTAATTAATTTATAATTTCATGTAACTTTCTAAATGGCTACCCATTTTCCTCTCACGTGGGCTTCTTTCTGAAGGGGTGGGAAAGTTGAGGCAAAGAAATAGTTTCATGAGACTCTGGGGTACATATTAAAATGTTTCTTTACTATTTAAAAAATGCATAAAGTATGGACCTGTATTTGTTTGCTGGTGGTCATAAAATAAATTCATAGCCATTCTTGCTAATTAACAATCTTTTTTATGCTTAAAATTAAAAAAATAAATAAATCCTCTTGGACTGTATCTTCATTCTCCTGGATCACCCTCCTATTGAAATATTTTGGTTCTCAATTTTATTTATAGTAAACCTCAGAGATGATGGTTTCCTAAAACTGTGCAATGACAAAGCCACAGAATAATATTCCAAGTCCTGAAGTCATGCATACCCACGCACGTCTCCCACAGAGTTTCTAGCTGATGGCTTTAGTATTTCAAGAAATAGGAAACAGTAGCTAGAAAGGGTACCATTTCCTAAAAATTCTCTCTTTACAAAAAAAAAAAACTGGGTCTGGCATATTATTCCATGCACAAATTATAATATTAGTTTCATGTGTGTTAATCTGTTTAGTATTAAAACTGCTAGAGTGTCTTAACCACTAACATGTTTTACTACACTGCTTTCAAATGGGTGATCTCAGATAATTATGAAGATTTTGATGTTAATCCCACGTTAAGTGAACAACTATGAAAATAACCTTAAAGCATGATTATTCTTATATAAATGCCAGCAAATACAATTGTAAAGGGAACACGATTACTTTTTATCTGACATTATCCTATAAGGATATGG
Source organism: Eptesicus fuscus (assembly GCF_027574615.1). NCBI lineage: Eukaryota > Metazoa > Chordata > Mammalia > Chiroptera > Vespertilionidae > Eptesicus > Eptesicus fuscus. The sequence continues at coordinate 36,220,927 of NC_072478.1, read as the reverse complement.
CTACATTTATTTCTTTTAAAATCGGGGCAGTTTTCAATTATTTTTTAACAGATTTTTTCCCCCCTTCAAAACAGCATTAGCAAAGCCTATAAACCACAGCAACTTTGTACTGACAGATACAGATTTTTTCCTACATTGTTATTAATTAGCCTCTTTGCAAACTCACTAAAATAGAATAATATACAAAAATATCAAAATGTAGAGAATAATTATTAGGTCTACATATTTATTAAGCTAAACCAATGTTATTAAAATTAAAAACATGTGCTTGGCATATAAATGTTTCTTTAAGAATTCTTTTTTTTGGATGCACAGTTATTATTTTTAAAGCCAACTGAGATTTTCAAGTTCTGATTTTCCACTCTAAACAGGCATTGCATTGTTTTAAACAGTAGCTCCTGGAACAGTACCACCCTTAGTATTTTAGACTTCCAAACAACAATTGGAATTGGATAAATGCTTTCAGCTGTGAGCACTTTCCTAATACCTTTGTAGGTAATAGGATTCCCTGTTTGTGCTGGGTGACAAATGGACAGTGCACTGGACAGACTGCCTACTCTTTGCAGAATCTACAAGAAATTGGAGTTTTTTGTAAGACTGCTTGGGGTTCATCTAAAAAAAATCTGTTTCAGAGAATATATTCAGAGAATATAAGTGAGTGCCTTTTCTAACTATATTTATGAAATGATGGCTTAGAGAGGGATGTAAAATATAAGAGAGGAGGAATGTAGAGGCAAAAAAAAAATCTGAAAAAGAAAGTTTTCTCAGGCAGCATCTGGCTTTTTGTCTATACATAGGAGATTGATGAGTTGCAGCCACATCAGGGAATAAATTGTTTTTGTTGTTGTTATTGTTGTTATTTTCTTCAATTCAGTGATTTTAAAGTAGATTTTTCATCGAAGAAGTGCATTTGAGGAAATATATGTGAATTCTTACATAGCTTCCTTGATTTTCAATATTGGATCCACCATGCCATTGTTCTTTCTAAATGAATGAATGTAGTAACAGTTGGTGTCGAAAGTCTTGACTTTTTCAAACTTGTGTTAAATTGGGATAATAAAGTACAGTATATATCCACGAGATGGCTTTCATAAACTCCAATTAGCTGAGAAATAAGTGGGGGGAAAAACCTTTTCAGCAAGAAACTAGGCAACTGGTTAGGAATCTGGGAGACAAAAAGCAAGAAACTGGCCCCTTACGTTCCTAGTCATTTTGCTTTTCCAACATTGTTAAGTTCTTTGCGTCCTGTGCCATTCAAGTAAAAATGTTAGCAATAAAATTACAGAATCTATTCACGTGTCTATTTTTGCTCTATTATAATGTGTTTGCTTTATTACAATATACATATATGTACATTATATTGGGGCTTTTGAAAGTGTAGTTACTTGTTGAATATTTCTTTTTTTCAGATAGTGATATTTAATGAAGTGTTTATAAATATCAATCTGAAGGTTCATCAAAGATACCATAGTCATGGTAACCAAGGGGCATTTGAATCTGTGTGGTGCGAGCTGCGCTCTGTGAATTGTAAGTGCTTTTAAAACCATGACCTAGGTATTCGTAATGAGGACATCTGAGAAGAGAAACTCTAGGGTCCTCAACGTACACAGGCGAGGACACCTCATCATATGGGGGGGACTTGCCTTAGAAGCATTTCTCTATTGAAAATGCCATCTCTCGCCCTAGCCGGTTTGGCTCAGTGGATAGAGTGTTATGTTGGCCTGTGGACTGATGAGTCGCAGGTTCGATTCTGGTCAAGGGCACATGCCTGGATTTCGGGCTCAATCCCCTGTGGGGGTCTGCAGGAGGCAGCCGATCAATGATTCTCTCTCATCATTGATGTTTCTATCTCTCTCCCTCTCCCTTCCTCTCTGAAATCAATTAAAAGAAAAAAAAAAAAAAGAAAGAAAGAAAGAAAAAGAAAAATGCCATCTCTCACCCTCCTCCCAAAACTTCCCAGAATGAAGAGTGGCTGCAGCTCACTGGGCTTTTCTCTCCTTAAGTGCCTTACTATTAGATGACTGAAGACTTCACTCAGCTGTCCTTGCGCTTTATGTTCTCCTTGTTAATTGTCTTAATATGTGGCAATAATTGGATCATGAACTGAATTTTTCTCATTGCCTCCGAGTTTTAACTTACAACCCCAGATTCATCTGAGTAAATAGTAAGCCATATACATTTTATTGGATTACTAATTAGGCCCTGCTACATGTCAGGAAGGGCTTAAAGTAGTTGTTTGAAGAATTAAGATCATTTTTTCCAAATTTGTTTGTAAAAAAATAATTCCTGTAAATGTAATTTTGCAATTTATTTTGATGTTTATCACGAGATCAATGCTATATTTTGGTAAAAATCTTTATCCCAAGATGAAGCAAAATCACATTTGGAATGCGACACATTTTTGAAGTTAATTTTGAGCGTGTTGTAAAGACATTTCAATGATACACAGAAATGAAACTATTATGCATGGGAAGCAGCATAACATAGTGATTAAGGGCAAAGTCACTGGGGTCAAAGACACAGTTTTGCATCTTGACTACAACACTTATCAGCATGTGGTCTTGGGAAAATTATTTAACCATTTTCTGCTTCACTTACCGCATCTGCAAAAGGTGGATCATAATTTTAGACTCTGTCACAGTGTATGCTGAACACTTGGTGAGATGATTCACCTGAGGCTCTTAGGAGAGGGTCTGGCATCGAGTAAGTGCTCAGTAAGCACTAGCTCCTCTCTTTGGCATTGCTCTACCAGGTTAAGAGTGGCACGCCGGTGACCTTCCTGAGAGCCATTAAGTAAGGGTGGGGATGTTGACAGCCTACGGGCATGGAGCTCCGTATGTGGAGTCTGCATTGGCACCCAGCCCTCAAGGCTGACAGGGTGAAGGCAATGGCTTCTGGCTGTCTTCAGAGGCTCTAGAAAGGTATGTGGAAATGGTCCTAGTGATAGCAACCCATCAGGCTGCCTGAGGTTCATGCCATCTTTTCCACGTGTGGTATGGTCAGTTGGCGTCTGACATGAAGGTCTAAACTGGGGGAAATGATGCTTTAAATAAACGGAATATCCTAGGTCAATGGTGCCTAAGATTTTTTTTCTTTTCTTAATACTAAGTGTCAGATGTGATTTATACTTACTAAGAAGGTTGCTTATCTGGCCATGGCCACCAGTAGAAGTTCAAGGGATTTTCATGCCGGAGTGCCCCACAGTCAAGCAACTTCACGTATTATGAGCCTTTAAAGAGAGGAAAAACATGTTTATAATGTCAGATTTTTCTAAATTTAAATGCCACAGCTGCAAAGCTGTGCACTTTAAACAACTTTTACATGTAAAATCTACCCTCCCAAGTAAATAACTAGATTAAAGGGATCCTACCTAATAATAGAAAAATATGCAAATTGACCGTACCTTCACTATGCCCATGATTGGCCAGGAGGCGTGGGGGGGAGGGGGGGGGGCCTGGGGTGGCCGATTGGGCCGGTGGGATGCTGAGCTCGCGTTGCCAGCGGCGGCGCGAGCTCAGCTTCTGCGCCATGGCTGTGCTGCGGCACAGGAGGGGCCTCTGGGGCAGCGAGCTCACGTCCTGCCGCGGACCATCAAAAGCAGGGGGAGCTGGGTGCCTGTCCGCTCCGGCACCAGGCCTTTCAGAAGCCTCCGGCGCGGACAGGCACCCAGCTCCCCCGTGATCGAAAGCGAAAGTGTGTAGGGGACCCTACACGTGCATGATTCAATCATGCACTGGGCCTTTAGTAATGTTTATAAAGAGCATAGGATAAAATAAATACTCAATAAATTCCATTTCCTTTCCTCCATGTCTCTCCATTTGATCCTTATATATTCTTTTTTAAATATCTTGCTCTTTTTAAACAATTATTTATTGATTTTTCGAGAGAAACAAAGGGAGTGTGAGAGAGAAAGTGAGAGAGAAACATCAATTTGTTGTTACACTTACTTATGCATTCATTAGTTGATTCTTTTTTTAAAATTTCTTTATTGATTAAGGTATTACATATGTATCCTCATCCCCCCTTTTCCCTCCCCCCTCATTCATACCCTCATCCCCCTGTTGTCTGTGTCCATTGGTTGGGCTTATATGCATGCATACAAGTCCTTTGGTTGATCTCTTCCCCTTACCCCTAACCTCCCCTACTTTCCCTCTGAGGTTTGACAGTCTGATCGATGCTTCTCTGTCTCTGGATCTGTTTTTGTTCATCAGTTTATGTTGTTCATTATATTCCACAAATGAGTGAGATCATGCGATATTTATCTTTCTCTGACTGGCTTATTTCACTTAGCATAATGCTCTCCAGTTCCATCCATGCTGTTGCAAATGGTAAGAAATCCTTCTTTTTTACCGCAGCATAGTATTCCATTGTGATTCTTTTTTTTTTTTAAAGCAGGTTACACTACTTTTAAAAAATATTTTTTATTGATTTCAGAGAGGAAGAGAGAGGGAGAGAGAGATAGAAACATCCATAATGAGAGAGAATTATTGATCGTCTACCTCCTGCATGCTCCCCACCAGGGATCAAGCCTGCAACCCTGGCAAGTGTCCAGACTGGGAATTGAACCTGTGACCGCTTGGTTTCTGGGTAGCCCCTCAGCCGCGGAGCAACACCAGCCAGGCTTAACTTACTTTTAAAACTATATTTATTTTTGTCTGAAATGAGGGGAGACAGATTACATATGTAATGTAAAAAAATACATATTTTAAAATAATGTTAAAATAACAAAATATATTAAAGTTGAAAGTCTTGCTGCCAGTTTTTGTCCCAAATTGGATCTCTGGCTTTGGCTAAAAACCAACCATGACAATATCAAATGCAGTTGAAGATGTGGATGAACTGGATCACTCATATTTGGCTGGTGGGAATGTACAATGGGACAGCTAGTCTGGAAGACAGTTTGACAGTTTCTTTCTTTTTAAAAATATATATGTTTAAAAATGTTTTTATTCATCTTCTAGAGAGAGAGAAAGGGAGAAGGAAAGAGAGAGAGAAACACTGGGATCAAATCCGCAACCTAGGCATGTGCTCTGACTGGGAATGAACTGTGACCCTTCGGTGCATGGGACGATGCTCAACCAACTGCACCACACCAGCCAGGGCAACAGTTTCTAAAAGAAATAAATATGCAACTACCTTATGACTCAGCAATTGAACTCCCGAGCATTTATTTAGATAAATGAAGACTTAAGTTCACACAGAAATGTGTATCAATATTTATAACAGCTTTATTCATAATAGCCCCCATCTGGAAACAACTCAGATGTCCTTCAATGGATAAACAAACTGTTAACCACTCTGCTAACAGTTAAGCAGGAACTGTTAATCAGAGTACATTTGTACCATGGAATATACCCAACAATAAAAAGGAATAAATTACTAATAAACACAATAACTTGAATAAATCTCCAGAGAAATATGCTGGGTGAAAAAGCTAACCCCAAAAGGATACATGTGTATACAATTCTTGAAATGGCAAAATTACAGAAATGGAGAAAATGGTTACTAGAGGGGGTGGAAGAGAAGTGAGTGTGGCTATAAAAGGGCAATAAGAGGGGGTGGGGAGGATGGGAAGAGATGAACCAAAGAATAGATGCATAACCCATGAACACAGACATAAGGTGAAGGCCTAGGGAGGGTGGGAGCAGGGTAGAGGGAGGCAAAAGTGGGGGGGATGGGGGACACCTGTAATATAGTCAACAACAAAAAAAGGAAAAGTACAAATACACACACACACACACACACACACACACACACATGCGCGCGCGCGCGAGCAACAAGAGGGATACTTGTGGTGACAGAAATGTTCTGTATTTTAACCTGTGTTAATGTCAATATCCTGATTGTGATATTGTACTGTAATTTTGCAAGATGTTATTGTTGGGAGTAACTAGGTAAAGGGTTCATGGAATCTCTGTTATTTCTAACAACTGCATGAGAATCTACAATTACCTCAACATAAAAAGCTTAATAGACCAGTCACTGACCCACAGTGACTTCTAGAACTGTCGGGAAAATAGAGGCAGGATGGGATTGAGAATAGGAGTCATAAACCTTGAGAATGATTTTCAGCACACCACTCAAACTCTTCTGAATGTCTTCCTTCTGATTTTTATTATGAACTGTAATGCATATTTACTGTGAATTTTGGGAATTCAAAAATTGCCACATCTCTGTCATAGGACTTCGCCAGTTTGCAAACCACAAGGATTTTTCAATTCATCGGCTGATGGCTTTACATAACAGAAGATAAAACTAGATTGCATCGCAATCTGTTCTTAAAGTCAACAGAGAAGAGTTTTTACTATCCTTGTCTTTTTCTTTATTTTCCTTTTTTTGTGTGCTTATGCTATTTGAACCCATATATCCCCATATTCCACTGTTTAATCTAAAAAAACACACACCTACTAAGAGTGCATTTTGTAGACAGAATTACTAATGTTATTCTTAAAATGAGGGATAGAAAGTTATAGTGATTCTCCACACAGTACCACACACTTGCAGAATGCTTGGCTAACAAGTGGAATTAAACACATCTATTGATGAACTGTTGAGAAGATAAAGCCACAGCAATATTACAGAGGGTTGGTCTCGCTTTTCCAGGCCACCAGCACAATCACGGGGCCTCTGCACACACCTGACAGCGCCGGAGAGTGACTTAGTCACTGCAGAGGAGCTGCCGTCATGACGAATAGGGGTTAGATTGTGAGAATTTTAGGACATATTTTGGGGAAGGATTAAATAAATCAGGGGACTTGCTGACAGCAAATAGTATCTTTGAGTGGCTGATTTGAAACACAGAATCAGAAAATTGAGATGAATGCCAGGTGGCCGTTGGGAGCTGGGAAAAGTCTCAATGAGTTGGCTGACTTAAGTCTAGGCTTCATTTCAGCATCATTAAATAATCTATAAGTGATGATTTATTAATTATCTCCTTAAGAAAAGATTATGCTACATACAATCGTGGCATTAAGGTATGTTTATCTAAGAAATATTATTTGTAGTTTATTTAAATGATTTCCCTCCTTGTAGGGTTAGAAGGCCCTAAAACTGCTTCTTTATAACCTTTCCCATTCCTGTCACTGTTTGTGTTACTATAACACATCTTTTCCAAGGCACTTAAAGTGCATTAACTTTTTATGTCAGAATGAAAAATAATTTTTATTCTAATAATGCATTTAAACGCTTATTTTCTTAAAATAGCGAGCAATAAACTTTATTTAAGGATGCCATTGTTGGATGTTAAAATGAAGCCTTTTAACTCAACTAGCTCTCTCACAGTGGAATGAGAGATGTCAGGACAGGCCATTGGTACCAGACAGCCTGAAAACAACTTGTAGCACACGCGGGCACTTCCAGCTGCTTACCAGAAGGACTTGCCATGGAGGGCAGAGGCTGTGAAACAGGTGAACACTGGGGAACAAAAATTTCCAGTCCCACGTCTACTTCGGAGAATTTAGTATGATTGGTCTGCCTCCCTTTATAGTTTTTCCAGACCTAGTAGACAAAGAAAAACCAGTAACAACAACAAAACAATTAAACTCCCTAAACTAACAACAATACAACAAAAACTTTAATAGGAATCCAAACAAAAATTGGGCTTTTATGAGGTTGACTTGAGGTCAGGAAAAGAATGATAAACTTTTGAGAGGAAGAAAGAAATCATCAAAGCCAAGAGAAGCTCAAAGTGGAGTTTAATAGGAGCTATCATATTGCGCCCAAGCCTTGACCATTTCTGATGCAGCTGTTTCATTTTAAGATGTTCCAGTCCCCGTTCCCCTCACACAACCCTCCACAGTGACGGCAGGCACACAGCCAGGCACTCGAACCATTCTAGATAACCGTAACCCCTCAGAGAGTTCCTGCAGGGGCAGTGCAAATGGAAATGATGAAATCCAATCTACCCTTTAGCTGAATCATTGTCTGAGGTTAAGCCCAGTGAACAGAGAGCACTATCGGGAGTCTCCTTGTACCTGTCAAAATTGCACCGATGGCATTTTGAACGTGTGGGAAAGTTATTTTTTATGTTTAATATCTCCAGACCTTGTTATAATACCTTGGACACCACTTACTTAATACGTAAGGGCAAGAGTGGAGATAAGCTTTTCACTCCGGAGGATCCTTTTGAACATTGCAGTAATTCATTTTATTGAGCGGTGTGCTTTGTCTTTTCATTCACAAAAGGAGCACGATTTATTATAGGAGTGAGCATTTTCACAGGGCGGTGAGCATTTTCACAGACCTCTAGGATGGTGCTAAAAGTTGGTCAAGACTCTGCTTCACTCTACACCAGGAATTAAAGGTGATAATAATAATAATAATAATAATAATAATAATAATAAATACTGGTACGTATTCTGTGACAAACACTGATCTAAGTACATTTCCCATATTAGCTCATTTATTTTTCATAATTACTGACTAAGATATAGTTATTATTCCTATTTTATGGACAAGAAACTGAAGCCCCAAGAAGTTACCAGCATCACACACCTGATGAAACCCATGCAGACTGATCCCTGGATTTGTTCTCTTATCCACTATTGTTCAGTCATTTGCCACATATTTATTGAGCATCTGGTATACCACAGGCTTTGGGCTTTATGTAGGCAATACTTTAGTGAATCTAGGTATACGTCTCTGCCTTCTTTGAGCTTACGGCCTATTGAGCACAAAGGCTGATGACTTATTGTGTGAAGAGCTCGAGGTTGTGAGAGGGTATTAGTCCATGTTTGTATGGCATGTTGATTTTGATATAGCTCCTTAATAAAAGTGGGTAGCCTGACTCCTTCTCACACAGCCTTGGTTGTCTTCTTCCTTCTGCTCCCCATCCAAGTAGGTAGAAAGGTTGGCTCACTTCAATGTCAGGCTCCTCAGGTCACAGGCTAGGTGGGCAGGCTCTCTACCTGGATACGATTGCGCCAGTAACAGTGGCAGTAGGGGTGGGAGTTGGGCCCAGGGTATCTTAGAAGGCGTTGACGTTTGCTTTGTTTTGATGTACAGCCATACAACTCTGGAATATGATTCTGGGTTCACCAACTCAGGGATGGCCTCCAAAGGGGAGTTAGGAGATAGCCCCAGACAAAGGAAAGTCTAAACTAGTTCTTCTAAAGATACAGTCACATCTATTATCTTTGATCTCTGCCTAACCAATTCTGCCTGAATCTTTTGGGAACCTTAAGACTACTCCTCCTGGGATTCAAGCTCAAAGTTAAGTAGAATCAACTCATGAGGTAGATCTGAGCCTATCTTTTTAAATTTTTAAGTACAAAGAGCTAACATTGTTGCTGTGGTAATGTAGATATCTTGAATGACTCATTCAAGGAAGTTCACTTAGTCCAGTGGTCGGCAAACTCATTAGTCAACAGTACAACGATTGAAATTTCTTTTGAGAGCCAAATTAAAAAAAAATATTTTATTGATTTCTTACAGAGAGGAAGGGAGAGGGACAGAGAGCTAGAAACATTGATGAGAGAGAAACATCGATCAGCTGCCTCCTGCACACCCCTCACTGGGGATGTGCCCGCAACCAATGTACATGCCCTTGACCGGAATCGAACCTGGGACCCTTCAGTCCGCAAGCCGATGCTCCATCCACTGAGCCAAACCAGTCAGGGCAAGAAAGCCAAATTTTTAAAACTTAAACTTCTTCTAACGCCACTTCTTCAAAATAGACTCGCCCAGGCCGTGTATTTTGTGGAAGAGCCACACTCAAGGGGCCAAAGAGCCACATGTGGCTCGCGAGTCGCAGTTTGCCGATCACGGACTTAGTCTAATTTAATGAAGCCTAAATTCTTCCTGTACTGAGGGAAACACAGGTGGCACATATTGAGACAGTATTTCCAGCCCAAGAGCAAGAACCTTGGGTGAATTTTCTCAATGGCTCCTATAGATCTGCTGATGACTCATCCTGCTCTCTCAGATGCAAGGAGGCAAAAGGCTGAGCCTAGTTGTTGAGATTTTTATCTTGAATTCCACTTGGGATCTCCCCTAGGGACAATCCTTTGTGATTATGGGTTGAATTCCCAAGGTTAGGTGATTCAGTCATTCATTCTTTGGTAAATGTTTATTGAGTGACTAGTACATGCAAGACAGAATAAATCAAACTTGAGATCCTAGAGATCATTGATTTTCTTAAAAATTTTAAACTTCAGATTCATGAGTTTTTAGGATAAAAAGGAAATAAGTCATAGACTGTTCAAGAAACAATGATTTATTATGCTCTGGAGGAGAATATTGAATTCTAAAACATACTGATATCTGTAAACACATTTGGTAATGAGACAATATAATTTTTATGAGAACATATATAACCATGAACACTGAGATCCAGCCTCTTTTGAATTCGTAAAATAAGAATTTTATTCATACTAATTATAATGGGAGTGACATATGTGCATAGAGGGAGTCTGTGGTTGAAGGCCCAGCTGATTAGGAGCTGTGTTTTGTGGTTTTTGCCACTTGTGTGTGATTAAACCCTACAGAATAGAGTCTGTCCCTGTGCATTTGGTTTATAGAAAACTAGTAACATGATATGGAATTAATGATCCAGTTTCTCAAAAGGGGAGACTATTGGCCTAACACCTTCCTAAGTTGTAGCTGTCAACATGTTTAGTTTGGTTCTAATGGGAGCTAGGCTGGAGAAAGGAAAAGTTTGGTAGGAAAAGTTATGTGATATTAATAAGAACCACATTCCGTTTGATGTTCTCTCAAATTATATGTGCTTTATCTTACTAAAAATTGAACCATTCAAAAATAATAAATCTTTCTTTCCTATGGCCCACAAGTGATCAACATTTTGGATGATCAAAAAAATTTTGTCCTAAAGATATCCCCACTTTTAGCTCAGCTTTATTTGCTGGTGCTGATTTATAGCTGAAAGCATCACTTCATATTTTTTGCAAGCATCAAAGTCATAATGTGTTTTACAAATACTCAAAAGTACTTAAAATCCATGAACCTCTGTATTCCTTTTTAAAAAATTCTTCTATAGGAATGTATTCAAATTGATTAAACAGATGGCTTTCTATTTTTTGAAGAAAAAAAAAAGGCTAAGAATATTTCACCTCAAGATGGAGAACTTGTAGGTTAAATTTCATTCTGGAGTGCACTTTTACAACCAGGTAATTAACCTTTGAAAATGAGGGTATTTGAAGGAAACAAGGAAAATCTTAAGATGATTTCATTAACATTGGTTTGGTGGGCTTGTCAGAGCAGAGATGCTCCAGAAGGCTAGTAATGAAAGACTGAAATATTTTACAAATATGTTTTCTCTCTCTATTATGATAATCTTAGGCGATAAAGACTTTAAAAAGTATTTCTTTATAACAGTGGGAATTGGCACAAACGTTTTTGGTGGGAGAATGGAGGTGCCAACGTTAATTACTCATTTTTAAAATAGTTATGTTTGTTGGGTGCTTACCATGTGTGGAAGTCACTTCAATGCTTGTAAAGGGATACAGCAAATTATAACATGTACAATCTTCCCTTTAAGCTTATAATTTAACTAGAGGCCCAGTGCACAAAATTCGTGCACAGAGGGCGGGGACGGTGAGGGGTCCCTCAGCCTGGCCTGCACCCTCTTGCAATCTGGGACATCCCTCTTGCAATCTGGGACTGCTGGCTCCTAACTGCTCACCTGCCTGCCTGATTGCCCCTAACCACTCTGCCTGCCTGCCTCATAGCTCCTAACCACTCTGCTTGCCTGCCTGATCTCCCCTAACCACTCTGCCTGCCTGCCTGATCATCCCTAACTGCTCACCTGCCTGCCTGATCACCCCTAACTGCCTCTGCCTGACTGCCTGATCTCCCCTAACCACTCTGCCTACCTGCCTGATGCCCCCTAACTGCTCACCTGCCTGCCTGATCACCCCTAACCACTCTGCCTGCCTGCCTGATCTCCCCTAACCACTCTGCCTACCTGCCTGATGCCCCCTAACTGCTCACCTGCTTGCCTGATCACCCCTAACCACTCTGCCTGCCTGCCTGATCTCCCCTAACCACTCTGCCTACCTGCCTGATGCCCCCTAACTGCTCACCTGCCTGCCTGATCACTCCTAACCACTCTGCCTGCCTGCCTGATTGCCCCTAACTGCTTGCCTGCCTGCCTGATCACCCCTAATTGCTTGCCTGCCTGCCTGATTACCCCTAACTGCTCACCTGCCTGCCTGATAGCCCCTAACTGCCTCTGCCTCGGCCCCCACTGCAGTGGCTTCATCCGGAAGGTTGTTCAGCTGTCCAGTCTAATTAGCATATTACGCTTTTATTATCATCGATTAGGCTGAGAGGGAATGGATTAATGAAAAGTTAAAAGGAAAATATAGAAGGAATAATAGCAGGAATGTTGAGGTAGCCCATGATTGTTACCTGAGACATTGTGTTAATAACACTAAGTTAAAAGAGAGATCATTATGGGATGAATAATAAAGAGTGCCTCTCCTTACAACTTACACTAAATTTTGAGAGACAGACCAATTTTGGAAATGCAAAATTTGGGTACTTGAAGACAGAAGAATTACCCTAGAAGGGAGAAGAATTTTATTTTGGAGCCAGACAGATCTGGGTTCAAATCTTGATTCCATTGCCCTATAATATTGGGAGGTTATTCAGTTTTTCTGAGCATTATGTGGAAAATGGGTATAATAATGCCTACTTTATTATTTTTCAGGATTAAATAAAATAACGTATATAACGTGAAACATGGTAATCACTCAATAAATGCTAATACCCTTAGTTGGAGAGAACATCCTAGACAAACATGAAATAAGGAGAGAGCTGACCATGTCTATGGGGCAATGAGAAGATTATTATGAGTCTTGGCATGAATGATTTAGTAAGAAAAGTGAGATAATGTGAAAAGATACATTAGAATCAGAGTCACTCACTTGTTTTCTCATTCAATAGTTTCTTGAGTTCCTTTTATGTGGGAAATCCTCTCCTAGTCATGGGGATGCAAAGACAAAGAAGATTTACTAGTAGCCTTGCATTTCTGTTGGATGCCAAATAAGGAGTTGCAACTTTATGCAGAGGGAAATTTTATTTTTCAAGAAGGGAGGAGCTTGAAACTGGTATTTTTGGATGGTTAACTAAAATATATTTATCCTGACCCAAGATATGAGTGTAGTTGTCATTTCCTAGAGCCTGCGATCCTGTTGACCAGGATTCTGTTATAGCTCATTCCTATGATGGAGAGTCCACTCAAATGAGTGAAGAGGAAGAGTTTATTGGTGGAACTTCATCTCATTCCCGAGAAATAAAACCTTAGCACTGAAACTGCTCATAATCCACTTGTGTTTAAACTTCTCACCTAATCTGGAATTTTCTACATTTAGCGAGTATTGTATTAGGCACACGGTCATGTGACCCTTAGAAGTTGGCACTAGAATAACTGTTTATTCAAGGCTAAGGAGAAATTTAAGAAACTAGACTTTAGTGACTTTCTCCATGATTGAGTGTCCTATGAGTGGAAGTCTCCTTCCTGTTAATAATCTCTGTAACCAAAGATCCTGTGACAAAACAACAATACACACACACAAAACAAAACAAAGCAAAACAAAAATCCAAAAGCAAAAACAAACATAAATACCTAACCAAAAGTTGTAGATTGACTTTTTTTTTTCCATGAAGCTTTGCTTAGATAAACAGCTTCTATATCTTCTAGTTACAAATTCTTGGGTATTATTCTCACCTCTTGCTCTATCAACTGCTATTCTTATCTCTACTTACCTTTTTAGCCCAAGGCTCAGTAGAATACAGATCAAATGAGATGTGGAATATGTTGCTGGAATCTTCTAATATATTCTGGTTAACTACTAATTTAAATGGCTAATTTCTTTATTTCAGGGTTGATACCATATTGAAATTTGCTACCAAACTGAAATAAAATTCCTTTTGAGGTGATCATGGTTTGTGCTCAGCTTGGAAAGCATCACTGGGACATAGGATACAAGATATACCAAATATATAACTGCTAACACCCTCCTTTATACTTAAGCACCAGCTTTATGCCCATTGTTACACATTATTTTATACCTGGCTTTGACACCCACACACAGACATCTATCTACATATCATTCAATCTATACTTTTTGTGTGTGTGGCTGTTTAGCTCAGGTGGTCAGGGTATTGAGCTAATGAGAACAAGGTCACAGGTTCAATCTTTGTGTGGGCCAGCAAGGTTTGCTTTGTTCAGTGGTCACAGACAGACCTGGTCCAGCCAGCTGTCTAGCATATGTCTGCCCCAGGTCATAAGAGGACATGGCAGGAGTGTGTGGATGGACAAGAGCAAATCCATCACCACCATTAGAGAAAGCCAAGCCAAGCACGTGTCCTACTAATGGGGGTCAATAATGTCTCATTTAAATGAGGTTGACATTTTAATACCTTTTGCTGAGAGGGTCTTTTGAACACCAAGTTTAAACATTGTTGCTTTTTTTTGGTGTGAATTCATTTCTACTAAATGGAAGGCTGTTCAAGATCTCAGATGATTACAGATTTCCAAATCTAGAGTAATGATTTAACATTTAAAAAGTTGACTTAGAATTAAAAAGGAAATTTCAGTATGGCTATTCAGTTACCTTCTCTTTTTCTTAAAATTTGTTTAAGCTAGTGAAATAAGAAAATAACCAATTCCTCAGAGAGTGATTGATAATCATCACCTTCATTTAAGAAAGCATTGTTATTAAACTTCCTGATAATTAGGCCATTAAAATGTTAGTGAAAAGCAGGTAAAATTAATTCTGTGTTATTCAACTTTTTGGCCATCACCCATCCCATCTTTCATTTCTAGGCAAACATGTCCCTCAAATTACTTCATTATTTAACATCGTGTCTTGTTAGATTTCAAACTGGATAAAAAATCCACTCCATTCCAAAGTGCTCTGCTGTAGCTGGGTCTTTGTGAGCCTTGAAAAGGCATTTGATACAGAAGAGGGGAGGGCAGAGCACTGCAGGGAAATTTGGCAAGAGAAGGATAGAGAATGATATATTGGGAATTCTTTTAAAATCTACTTATTAAATAAACATTACAACTGTGATAATGCAATATTATATTAAAACTAGAGGCCTGGTACATGAAATTCATGCACTGAGGGTGGGGGTGGAGGGGTGTCCCTCAGCCCAGCCTGCACCCTCTCCAATCTGGGACAGCCTTCTCACAATTCAGGACTGCTGGCTGCCAACCGTTCACCTGCATGCCTGCCTGATTGCCCCTAACTGCCTCTGCCTGCCAGCCTGATCACTCCCTAACCACTCCCCTGCCGGCCTCCCCTACCAGCCGGGTCCCCCACAACTGCTCTCCCCTGCAGGCCTGGTCAACCCCAACTGCCCTCCCCTGCTGGCCTGGTTGCCCCTAATTGCCCTCTCCTGCCAGCCATCTTGTGGCAGCCATCTTGTGATCACATGGGGGTGGCCATCTTGTGCAAGGGCATGATGGTCAATTTGCATATTACCTCTTTATTATATAGGATATAAAATACATAAACATATAAAATATATTTTTTGACTAGGTAATACATTTACAAGGTTAAAAACAAAAAAATATAAAATGATATAGTATGAAAAGTTTTTCTACTTCCCTTGTCTTTTATGTACCCAATTCTATCTCCCTTATATGGCCATTTTTATTAGTTTCTTATGTACTCATATGGAATTTCTTTATGCAAATATATCTTAAACTCTCCCCTCTTTTTATGCAAAAATTAACACATTATAAACATTGTTATTAATTTTGCCTTTTTTAACAGTATGTTTGAGAGCCCTTTCCATATATATGAAGAGTAGCCTTATTTCCCCCATAATTGTGTATTATTCCAATGAATAGATGTCCTATAATTTATTTATCCAGTTACCTATTGGTGGTCCTTGATAGAGTTTCTAATATTTTCTATTACAGACAACAAAGTAATAAATTATATTGGGAAATCCTATATAATAAAAGGGGAATATGCTAATTGACCCTCACACCATCACAAAGATGGCAGCGACCACAGCCAATAAGGAGGGAATATGCTAATTGACTGCCCTGCCTCAAAGATGGCAGCGCCCACAGCCAATAAGGAGGGAATATGCTAATTGACTGCCCTGCCCTCAAAGATGGCAGTGTCCACAGCCAATAAGGAGGGAATATGCTAATTAACTGCCCCGCCCTCAAAGATGGCAGCGCCCACAGCCAAAAGGAGGGAATATGCTAATTGATTGCCACGCCCTTAAAGATGGCAGTGCCCACAGCCACAAGATGGCGGCACCCAGTCCCTTCAGCCCTGCTGGGGCGGCAGGTGCACGGCCAGGCCGGGCCTGCCCCCAGGTGGGCCCAGCCACTCCGTACACCTACCTCTGGAGTCCCACAGTTCCCTCAGACCCCCAGCCGCCCAGGGCCACCCAAAGCTCAGGTAACCAGGGTCGGCTCAGGCTTGCACTGCTGGCAGTGGCAGCAGCAGAAGTGTGATGGGGGTGTTGCCTTCCCCTGATCGCCGGGTTGCCTCCAGACCCTGAGGGCTCTCGGACTATGAAAGGGGGCAGGCCGGGCTGAGGGTCCCCTCCTCCAGTGCATGAATTTTCATGCACCAGTCCTCTAGTGTATTACATAGAGAACATTTTCATTCTCTTTTAAACACATATCATGCCATTAAATGAATATATCATTATTTACCCAGATCCCTATTGGTATACATTGAGTTTCCACTGTTTTATTTTTATAGACAATGTTTAATGAATAACCTTATGTGTGTATTATCTTATACATGTGCAAGTAAATATGTAGAATTAATACCAAAAAGTCAGGTTTTTAGTAAAAGTAGAAATTTTAATGAAATAAAAGTCATAAAAATTTGTCATCACATTATACAATTAAATATTTTCATTTTCCAAGTTACCTTTATGAGTTAGTTATTTGTCTAGATGTAGAATACACATTATTTTATTTTTTACACTTGACATTATAATATAGACTTCAAAGGATATGGATTCTTAAGCTATAGCAAGGATTAAAAATCTGAGGGAAATCTGACAAAGAAGCAGCTTTAGTGAAGTGTGATGGGGGTTATTAATGTCCTTAGGCACTGCCAGAGCCATAGAACACATTTAAAATTAGGAAAGCCCAGCTCTAGCTGGTTTGGCTCAGTGGATAGAGTGTCGGCCTATGGACTGAAGGGTCCTGGGTTCAATTCCAGTCAAGGGCACATGCCCCAGTTGTGGGTTTGATCCCCAGTAGGGGGTGTGCAGGAGGCAGCTGATCAATGATTCTCTCTAATCATTGATCTTTCTATCTCTCTCTCCCTCTCCCTTCCTCTCTGGAAAATATCCTATATAATAAAGCCTAATATGCTAAGTGTCCGACCGTTCGACCAGTCACTATGATGCATACTGACCACTAGGGGGAAGATGCTCCAACCAGCAGGCTAGCTTGCTGCTGGGGTTCAGCCAATCGGGACTGGGTGAGATGGGCTAGACATGCCCTGGAGCCCTCCTATGGTCCCTCCCCGGCCTTGATTGTGCACCTGTGGGGTCCCTCGGCCTGGCCTGCGCCCTCTTGCAATCTGGGACCCCTTGGGAGATGTCAGAGAGCTGGTTTCCGCCCAATCCCCACAGGCCAGGCTGAGGGACCCCATCGGTGCACGAATATATATATATTAAAGTTAGGAAAGCCTGGGAAGCTGACTTAATATTATAGAAAATGACTTACATGAGAAGTGTGAGCCCATGATAACTGCATGAGTGGACTGTTTAGTTATGAGTAATATTTTTCAGTGTGAATAATTTTCAGGTACTATTAGCTTTGAGAAAAAAAGTAAGGAAAACTCTTCTGTCACTGAGTTAGATATTTTATGAGAACACAAGTTAAGGCTAATAATGATTAATACCAGCATGTACAATTTGAAAAAATTTATTATACACCGGTAATTTTATTTATACCCAATTAAGAACAATACAAAGAATTCTAACAGTTATTTTAAATGAAGAAGCAATTTATGGAAGCAATAAGAAGAAAATAAGGTTAAAATTTAGAGAATGTCACCAGAGAGCACTTGCTTTAGTAGTTGTCAACCTGCTTTATACATTGACAGCATAATGTTGTAGTTAACATTGTTGTTGGACATCTCTTGTTATGTGTGATGAATAGGCATTTCCCTTTAAAGAAAGGACATTTAAGTGAGTCACAGATGGAAATCTGGGTTAAGGTGGGACCTGAATTATTTGGGGGCTGTAGCAATGGGATTCACTATGGAGTGTTCACTCATTAATTAATTAATTAATTCATTCATAAATCCATTTATTCAACTCTGATTCATCCATTCCTTGCCAGATTTCATATTTACTTGGCTCCTAGTGTGCTAATTATTGTGTTAAAACTCTGGAAAATATAAGAAGTACAAAGTATGGATCATACCTTAACAGTCTTGTAAGGAGATTAAGAAATTCATGGTAAGCACCTCAAGAATGATATAAAGTGCTATTGCAGCTCCACAGGGGAGGACATTACTTTCAATAGGAAAGAGAGAGTGGTATTGGTCCTGAAGGATAAGACAATTGGAGTAACAAGAACCCAACATAATAGATTTTACTGAAAAGTTTATTAAAAATCTACATTGACTGGTTCAATTGTCAGAAACTGATGAAATAAACTGCTGGCCCTGCCAGATGCCCACCTTTCCCTTAGGGCTAGGGGTGGTACCTCACTTCTGTAGCCCAGTTCCATGTTGTCCACTGGGGCTGGGTAGGCTGTTGGGCAGAGGATTTTGGCATTTCTCCAGATGCATACAAGAAGCAGACTGCCTCAGCTATAGCTCATGATCCAAAGGCTCTTTATTTCATGGTTGATTAAAAATTTTTTAATTGATTGATTTTTAGAGAGAGAGAGAGAGAGAGAGAGAGAGAGAGAGAGAGAAAGAGAGAGAAATAAGGGAGGGAGGGAGATAAAGAAAGAAATACAGATTTTTGTTCCATTTATGTATGTATTCATTGGTTGATTCTTGTATGTGCCCTGACTGAGGATTGAACCGCCAACCTTGACATATAGGGTCGACGCTCTAACCAACTGAGCTACTCTGCCAGGGCCCATGGTTGCTTTTTTATTCTCTCATTTTTAGCATGTATTTTGGTGAGGTTAGCTCCCACCTTCTCAGCAGTCCCAGCCTTAGCTAATCCACTAAGTGGCTTCAGCATATTTGACAGGTACAAGTTGAGGCAGGCAGCGCAGTACTGGGCTGCCTAGGCATGACCTTTATGCAGCCTCTTTAAAGTGTCTATTCTGACCCTTACTGCTAAGTCTTCATGGCTGCACTGGGAAGAGTTGTCCTGCCACAGGATAACGGTGGAAAGGGATTTTTAATTAATTAATTAACTAATTTATTTATTTTATTAATTTCAGAGAGAGAGAGAGAGAGAGAGAGAGAGAGAGAGAGAGAGAGAGAGAGACATTGATTGGTTGCCTCCCATACACATTCCTTACTGGGGATGGAACCTGAAACCTGGGCATGTGCCCTGACTTAGTATTGAAACCACAACTGTTTGGTGAATAGGGATGATGATTCAACCAACTGAGCCACACATGCCAGGGCACTGTGGGAAGGATTTTGATGAATTTGGACCTAAAATGGGGCACAGGAGAAAATAAAAATCATACTAAGTGAAAGGAACAGGACAAACAAAGGTGTGCACACAGGAAATTGCCAAGTGGTGAGGGGTGGGGAACAGAGCTCAGGGTAGCTGAACTAGGGAATTTGAATGGGAATGGTGGATCTTGGGCTCCTGTTTTCAGCTTGCTGCTCTAATCATGACACACGTAAAAACAGGGTGTCCCCCCGAAATGTATACACACTTTAACAGCTGGTAGCTTAATTTTGAAAATGAAATGTATTTTAATAAACACTGCCTTTATAATTATTCAGAGTGTGTATATACATTTTTGGAGATACTCTCTATATATACATATGTGAATTTGTAAGTAACTATTTAAAATGTACATATTGCATTTGTAATGTATGAATTATGAATATTAAAATTGACACTTAAATGAGAATAATGTGTTTAATTAAAGTTAATTGGATTTGTTGGTATACCACTAAGAGAAGGATGATGCACACACACACATACACATACACACTGAGTGGCCAGATTGTTATGACCACCCCATCAGTACTCCGTTGGGCCACTTTTTGCCTTCAATACTGTGGCGATTCTTCTTGGCATTGACTCCACGAGATGTTGAAAGGTGATGCGAGGAATCGGACACCATGCCTGATGAATAGCACTGTCCAGTTCTGTGAGATTTGATGGTTGTGGAACCAGCTGCCTGATGGCTCTTTTAACTTCGTCCCACAAATGCTCAATTGGATTGAGATCTGGTGATTGTGGAGGCCACCTAAGCAAGGTAAAGTCTCCCTCATGTTCTTGAAACCACTCCTGCACAATATGAGCACCGTGGCATGGCGCATTGTCTTGTTGGAAGAAGCCATCTCCATTGGGATACGCCATCAATATGATAGGATGAACTTGATCAGCAACCATACTTAGGTATGTTGTGCTATTCAGACGTTGTTCCACACGAATTAAAGGGCCCAAATCATGCCAGGAAAACATGCCCCAAACCATAACACTGCCCCCACCAGCTTTAAGGGTTGTACTCATGCATGTGGGGTGCATGCTTTCATGCTCTTTCCGCCAAATTCTCACTCTGCCATCTGCATGAATCATGCAACTGGAAACGTGATTCATCGGACCACATGACTTTTTTCCAATGCTCGACTGTCCAATCCTTGTGTTCCTGTGTGAATTGGAGACGTTTTATCTTGGTAACTGCGGGCAGCAAAGGTGTTGGAACAGTCTTTTGGCTTTCATATTCCATACGATGCAGTGTACGGCTAATTTGCCTACAAACGTCATGTGGTCATAATAATCTGGCCACTCAGTGTGTGTGTGTGTGTGTGTACACACACACACACACACACACACACACATATTTATATATATATATATGTATATATATATATATATATATATACATATATATATATATAAATTGATTTCAGAGAGGAAGGGAGAGGGAGAGAGAGATAGCAACATCAATGATGAGAGAGAATCATTGATTGACTGCATCCTACATCCCCCACACTGGGGATTGAGCAGGCAATCGGGCATGTGTCCTCCCTGGGAGTCGAACCACGACCTCCTGGTTCATAGGTGGATGCTCAACCATTGAACCATGCCCAGCTGGACATATACAGACTTTTTCTATGTCATGTCAGTGACTGAAAATAACTTTACAGGCTGTTTTATTCAGTCCTTGATTTGGCAATTTGGTAATTTTTAATGTTTTTGTTCTTGCTGCAAATGATGTATTAGAAAAATTGCTAAACATGTTTGATGCAAGTTGAGTAGCTAAAATGATACTCGGTACTTACTAATCTTGAACTTTATAAATCAGTTTCTCATCCTCAGAGGAATTTTTTTTTAAAGATGTTGTTTCCTGTACAATTATTGCCTCCTTTGATCTCACTCAACATTTGGTCTTTTAGATAAGGGAGACCAATAATTCCTTAGCTATAACTTCAGCAACACAGATAACTATCATGCATTGTGTGACATGCTATTCATTATTCAGTTATGAATAACCACCATGATCCTATATTAAATGTTTTACAGCTCATCTCTTCATGGCTCGCTGAATTAATATAACACTTATGACTATATTTGTGTCCAGGAGGGATCAGATAGCTCTATATAAAATAAATTAAAACATTTCAAGGCATCTTAGAAGAAGAAAATATCACAGTGGAGTAAATTTCCATATGTAGCTTAGTTGCTTTATTTTATTCTATCCAGTAAAGGGGCCTCCTTTCTTTGATGTATCTAATAATTCTCGTTATTGCCTTCTGGGTAAACGAGATGAATATGCAGAAGCAAGCGTCAGTCTTCAGAAATCTCATGATCAGCATTTACTAGTACATCCCCCTTCTTTACCCACTTTATAATGCACCGTTGAATTATTTGCCTGGCATAAAGACCTCTTTGGAATGTAATAGAAAACAAAAGTTTGGTTCAGGATCTGATCCCATACTTAAGGACAATCTTCCTACAGTTTTCAGTTCAACCAAACAAAGAGTTGGCAATCTGGAGATGGCTAGAAGAGCAGTTTCCTAATTTTGAGTTTTTGGCAAGCTGGAATTCCACCTGCTAAAATGGAACAGTGTAGAGATTGTTATCCAGAGGGTACGTTTGCAACTTTCTGTTTGGTGCTCAATAAAGCAGACTGTATTACTGTGCTGGAAAAATTTAACTTGCTGTTCATTTGAGTATTAATCTATCAAAATATTCCCCGGACTTATTTTACACACTAACAAAAGAGCTATTATACATTTACCATCAGAAAGTTCTTTAGTTCATGTTGATATTTTTAATTCCTTAATTGAATGGTTTTACTTCCTCACTTAATGTAGACATTATTTTCAGATTATTAGTGAACTAAAAAAAAGTTAATTTGTAAGTTGAATTGGATTTTTGTTACAAACTGAAAAGCCTTTGTGTAGTCCAAGAACATTAGTTTTCCAGAACCCCGATTCTCCCTGCCACCACTCTCCTGTTCTCCCTCTGCCCTCAGACGAGGCTTCCTCATTCTCCTTCTCTTCAGTAAAGCAGCTACTCGGTCAGATAGTATGTACCCACTCTTTAGAACCTACTGATCCCCAAACATTTTAGGAAGATTGTACACGTGTACTATGATAGAAGAGGAGAAGAAGTGATGAGAACGTACAGTTTTCTGGCATGGAGAGGAGCATAAAAGTCTGGTCACTTTACAACATAAATTTGAACTCAAGCTCCAAAGACTTTTATATTATTTTTTTTCTGAAAAATCATTTTGAGATGATAATATATAGTAAGTTCTTTCCTAATTTAGCATGGAAATCCAGAACAAAAGATTACATTAAAAAATCGTGTCTGGGGATGTATTTTTTCTCTCTCTTCTTTTTGTATAAAAATTGTAGCAAAGTTTAAACAAAATTTTCAAAAATGGTAAACAAACAAACAAATAAACAAAAAACACCTGGTATGGACTAATTCACCTTAAAAACATAAAATAAGAGTTGTTTGGATTCTGTTCTTCCTTGCTCTTTCTAAAATTTAATTTGGTGTGTTTTGTGTGTGTGCGGGGAGCGGGGTTGTTAATACGCATCAACCATTAAAAACAAGACAGTTTAAAGAAAGGAATGGCAATGGTGAAGAAGTCCTTTTCTACACAAGCAAAGTAGAGGTCAATTAATAATTATCAGCTGAATTTAGACTCTATAGAATGACATGATGGTTGATTTGGATATCAAATTTTGATTTCTTCAATAGCAAATTTTAGAATGCGAACATAAATCTTTACTTCATCTGTGTAGAGCTAACTTAAAGTGTCTAGACATAGGACACTACCAGTATTAGCAACCTGAACCTACCTAGGCAAGGTTTTGTCAGAACAAAATTCTATACTTAATGACCTTTTCATTAAGTCCCTTCTTTGCAACTGCCCACCTGGGCTGCCCGCCTTGTTGAGCTGTCAGCATGGGGAAATGAAAGGAGTAAGAGTTTTAGAATCTAAGGACCCCGATTCAGAGCCAAATAGCTGTGGGACTTTGAGAAAGTCATATAGCTTCCCTGAGACACAGTTGTTTCTTCTAAGGCTGTTGTGAGGAAAAGCACTGATTATGTAAAAGTGCCTAGTAATGTAACTAATACATAGTAGGTGCTTTGTACATTTTTATGTTCACAGCATTTGAAATACTAGTTATGATTGATTAAACATTTATCTATATTTCACAAGGTGGCATCAATCTTATAGTATTTTGGGGTCATCTCATTAATAGTCAATGTAGTCCAACAACGGGCATCTATATTATCATTTATTTGTGTTATCTGGTCATGCTCACATGAGGAAAGAAATAACAGATAGTACATCTCCTTTAAAACTTAGTGGCTGCCCTGAGTGTTTTCTTTTGGGAGATCTTAATATGGGTCTAATTTCTTGCCTTGTAGTGTTATTTGTTCATATATATATATATATATATATATATATATATATATTAATGCCAAAGGTTAAAGACAAAGGGATAATCTTTTAAAAATTTAATTTAAATTCTTTATTGTTTAAAGTATTACATAAGTCTCCTTTTCCCCCTATTGACCTTTCTCTGGCTGCCCCCACCCCCCCAGCACATGCCCTCACCACCCTACTGTCTCTGTCCATTGGTTATACTCATATACATGCATACAAGTCCTTTGGTTGATTTCTTACTCCCTGACCCCCCACCTTTCCTCATAGGTTGGACAGTATATCTGATGCTTCTATGATGCTGGTTCTATTTTTGTTCATCAGTTTATGTTGTTCATTATATTCAACAAATGAGTGAGATCATGTGATATTTATCTTTCTCTGACTGGCTTATTTCACTTAGCATAATGTCCTCTAGTTCCATCCATGCTGTTGCAAATGGTAAGAATTCTTTCTTTTTTACAGCAGCATAGTATTCCATTGTATAGATGTACTACAGTTTTCTAATCCACTCATATGCTGATGGGCACTTAGGCTGTTTCCAAATCTTAGCTATGGTAAATTGTGCTGCTATGAACATAGGGGTGCATATATCCTTTCTGATTGGTGCTTCTGCTCAAATATTTTTTTATTTTTTATTATATATATATATATATATATATATATATAATCTAATAATAGACACATATGCAAATTGACCGCACCTTCGCTACAACTAAGCCACGCCCACCAGCCAAGCCACGCCCACTAACCAATCAGGATGAGTATGCAAATTGCCCCAACAAAGATGGCGGCTAATTTGCATATCAAGACAGCGTCCAAAGAAGCCAACAGCTGCAGAAGGGAGTAAAGCTTCGAAGAAGCAAGCAAGCGGGGAGGGGGGGGGGAGGCGGAGGCGGGGCCGGGGGAGAAGGGCGGGGCGGAGGCGGGGCCAGGGGAAGGAGAAGGGTGGGCGGAGGCGGGGCCAGGGGCGAAGAGAAACGCGGGTGGGCTGGAGAAGGCGGGGCGGGTGACAAGGGCGGGGCGGAGGCGGGGCCTGGGGTGAAGGAAAACAAGGGAGGGCTGGAAGAGAAGGCGGGGCGGAGGCGGGGCCGGGGGTGAAGGAAAACAAGGGAGGGCTGGAAGAGAAGGCGGGGAGGGCGGAGCGGAGGTGGGGTCGGGGGCGAAGGGAAATTCGGGCAGGCTGGAGGAGAAGGCGAGGCGGGTGATAAAGGTGGAGTGGAGGCGGGGCCAGGGGCGAAGGGAAACGCGGGCGGGCGGGAGGAGAAGGTGAGGCGGGGGACCAGGGCGGGGCGGGGGACAAGGGCGGGGCGGGGGACAAGGGCGGGGCGGAGGCGGGGCGGGGGAGAAGGGAAACGCGGGCGGACTGGAGGAGAAGGTGAGGCGCGCGAACAAGGGAGGAACGGAGGCGGGGTAGAGTGCAGCAGCAAATCCCATTGCAGGAATTTTCCTGCAACGGGAAAGCTAGTATATATATACTAGCTTTCCCGTTGCAGGAAAAAATCCTGCAATAGGATTTCCTGCTGCACTCTACCCTGCCTCCGTTCCTCCCTTGCCGCCCGCCTCGCCTTCTCCTTCGGCCCGCCCGCGTTTCCCTTCGTCCCCGGCCCCACCTCCTCTCCGCCTTTATCCCCCCCCTCACCTTCTCCTCCAGCCCGCCTGCGTTTCCCTTTGCTCCGCCATTGTCGCCCGCCTCCGCCCCGCCCTTGCCGCCCGCCTCGCCTTCTCCTCCAGCCCGCCCGCGTTTCCCTTCGCCCCCGGCCCCGCCTCCGCTCCGCCCTTGCCGCCCGCCCCGCCTTCTACTCCAGCCCGCCTTTGTTTCCCTTCGCCCACAGCCCTGACTTCGCTCCTCCCTTCTCCTCCCCCCGCCCCCCTGGCTTGCTTGCTTCTTCGAAGCTTTACTCCCCTTTGCAGCTCTTGGCTTCTTTCGACACTGTCTTGATATGCAAATTAGCCGCCATCTTTGTTGGGGCAATTTGCATACTCGTCCTGATTGGTTGGTGGGCGTGGCTTGGCTGGTGGGCGTGGCTTAGGTGTAGCGAAGGTGCGGTCAATTTGCATATTTGTCTATTATTAGATTAGATATATTTTATTGATTTTTTACAGAGAGGAAGAGAGAGGGACAGAGAGCCAGAAACATCGATCAGCTGCCTCCTGCACACCCCCTACTGGGGATGTGCCCGCAACCAAGGTACATGCCCTTGACCGGAATCGAACCTGGGACCCTTGCGTCCGCAGGCCGACACTCTATCCAGAGCCAAACCGGTTTCGGCAACTCAAATATTTTTATTGTGGTCCCTCTGGGGCCTCATGCAGCCTTCCCACACATGACACATCCACACACTCTGCAGAACAACTAGAAGTTCATTTATTTTCTAAAATTATAGTAACTATCAAAGGCCTGGGAAATGGAGAGGGTTAGAGTAGAGGGATGGCTGCTTCCCTCAGTTCACCTGGCCTTCCCCTCAGAGAGCTGAAGAGGCCCACAGTCCTCTTTCCATGACCTTCTCTGACACCACCCTGTTCCTTTGTAGTAGGAAAGTCTCCACCTTCTACTTGAAAATCACCCTGTGGTTTGTCCAAAGCTCTAAAGAGGAAAGGGCTATGTCAAGGACAGATGCTGTTCTCATTTGGAGGTTGTTCAAGGGATTGAATGCCACTGGATGTCCTAGCTGAGGCTGGGGCCTCAAACACTAAAGCCCCTTGAGCTATAGAACTCCAAGTCCCTGGTGGGCAATACTTCAAGGGATAAAGCTTTGTGGCTTTGAGGTTTTTTTTGCCTTATCCCTCTATGCAAGCCACTCCATTTACATAATTGTTATGAGGGAGGTGCCTGGAATTAGGTAACTCTTCCATGTTATGAAACCTTTAGTCATATCCTTGTTATTTAGAATAGGCACAATAACACTTATTCACATAGCGCTGTGAGCTTTAAGTGAGATGAGATGCTGTGTCTATTGCACTTGCTCAAATACATGAGTGCTGCTGTGATTAACCACAAAGATAAGTTCTAATTAGGATTGGAAGCGCTGCAGAATCATGTCCCTTCTCCTAGTTAAGCAAAGACAAACGATGCTGATGGAGACTCAGGTTGAGCTCTGCATCCTGGTTCTGCTGCTCGCTGCCTTCTGCATGGTGGGGCCTACCTACACTTGCTCCGTGTTTGAGTCGCTACTGGTTTCAACACTTGCAGGGAGCTCTGGTCGGGAGGAGGTGACTGAGAAGGGCAGGAGTTTCTTCGCTGGTTTCTCAATGAGCCATAACTCTTGCAGATTCACGGCTGACATATGGCCTCCAACCAGTCCGGCAGTTTGCATCCATGATGCAGCCTGGGAAAGGTAGGGTCTGGAAAACTCATAAAAGCAGACTCAAGGGTAAAGGAAAATCAATCTTCTCTTGCTTTGGACCAAGTTGATGAGAATTATTCTCCCTGATTCTCCATAAATTGGGACGAGGCTTAGGACACTAATCCTACTGTAATACTATTTGAAGACGAACACTGACATTTGTGACATTTAAATAGCAGTTCAGGCCTGCTATTAAACCAGGGTCTCCAACTGTCTGACCTTTGCTCTTGTGTACTATTACCCTTGGTCCAGTGCATACAAATGTATTTATTAACGCATTTCAGCTTTCCGGTGACACATGCTTATTTTTGGTTTTGCTGGATGCATTGCTTTATGTGAACTGCACTGCATCAAACACAAAATTTATTTTAAAACATTTGAATGTGACACATTCTAAGGCTCTCTCTCTCTCTCTTAGATTGTTTTTATAGAGTTAAAGTTAAGCAAAAAGTTTAGGCAATTATCCAGAATCCTTCCCATGGGTGGAAGAAAGTATATTTCTTTAACTAAAATTATCTAGAGAAATTCAAAGCCATTGATTCATTCAACAAAATTTCTTAAGTGCTTTTTATGTATTGCATACAGTGTTAGATTCAAAATAAGAGAGATGTGGACTCTGCCATTAAAGAACTATGTGATTTTATGGTCTTGCACACATAGTTCTGCACCTTAATTTATGTGCACCTGACCTTAGTCTTTGCTCCCTTGCGTGGGCAAAATCTCCGCTGGTTTCAAAAGAGCTGATTCCCGTTGAATTCAAGTCATGTTAACTAATGAATTAGAGACAGGAGGCTATGAATGTTTTCCACTCAGATATGATATTTTTAAAAGGCAGGGTTGGTGTTAAAGCCAGGGGTAACTTCTTAATCTCTTCAATACTTTCCTAAACAGAAGAAAATGCTTCCTGTGATATTCTTTATCATCGCATACCATTTCATGAGCATGAACAAATGTGCTCCACATCTGATGAAGAATCGAGTAGGGTCACTTTAGTATCAGACTATTTCAAGGCCTGAGATTTGCGTTTGGCTTTCTGTTGATTTGGTTCCAGCCTGGTGGGCACCTCATAGAGCTAAGCTGGGTTCTGGCAATTTCAGGATGTGTGAAATTCAGCGAGATGCTTAAATTCAGAAGCCTTGGTTTCCTCATTGATAAAATCGGTTAATAGTCCTTACCTTGTGGAGTTGTTGGGAGGATTAGGGAAAATAATTCTGGGAAGATAACTAACACAGAGCCTGGCACACCTTGGCCCCTGTTCTGCTCCCCATGCTTTAGGGAGCCCTTCGCCCCATTCTGGCCCTCTTACGGCTCTGCTACGTGTCACAGAGCAAGCCTTCCCCTTCTAGGCCAGTGGTTCTAAACTGGGAGTGATTTTTGTCCCCAAGGAGACATTTTGCAATGTCAGGAGACTGTTTTGGTTGTTATGACTTTGGGGGAGGGGCAATGCTGCTTGCATTTAGTAGACAGAGGCTAGTGATGCTGCTGAACACCCTATAGCAAACAGGAAAACCTCCTCCTTCTTCTACAACAAAGACTTACCCGGGCAAAGTGTCAATAGTCCTGAGCTTGAAAAACCCTTCTCTGCCCAACTGGCGTGGCTCAATGGTTGAGTGTCAACCTGTGAACCAGGAGGTCATGGTTCGATTCTTAGTCAGGGCACATGCCCGGGTTGCAGGCTCCATCCCCAGTGTGGAGCATGCAGGAGGTGGCTGATCAATGATTCTCTCTCATCATTGATGTTTCTCTCTCTCTCTTCCTTCCTCTATGAAATAAATAAAAGTATATTAAAAAAACACACACCAGCCCTAACTGGTTTGGCTCAGTGGATAGAGTGTTGGCCTGCAGACTCAAGGGTCCCAGGTTCGATTCCGGTCAAGGGCATATGTCTGGATTGTGGACTTGATTCCCAGTGGGGGGCATGCAGGAGGCAGCCGATCAATGATTCTCTCTCATCATTGATGTTAATACCTCTCTCTCCCTCTCCCTTCCTTTCTGAAATCAATAAAAATATATTTAAAAAAACACACCACACACACACCATATAAAAGAAAAAACCCTTCTCTGGAAAAGATCTCTGGGTTCCATTAGGTACCTCAGTGCCTTCCAAGAAAGTCTCATGTTTGCTTAGGCTGGATTGAGTTGGCTTCTCTTCTGTGTAACCACAAGGATCTTGACTAAGATGCCATCTTCCAAATCCCTCTTTTGGTAACTTTTCTGAATTCCTGATGCCTTATTTGCCTCAAGTCTGGCTTTTTCTTGAGTGCACTGACTGGCAGTGCAGGGATAGAATCCACCACTGGATGCCACATCTTGCCTGTCAGCAGGACACTTCCTTTATCACTTGCAGGTGGGGAGTGACTCCCAGGAGCTGTCCAATGTTAGTGGTGGACCCTATCTCCTTTTAATTGTAAGGAACAGGACCATTCAGGTCATGTCGTTCCATGTGAGGTGCTCTATTCTCTAGACATTTGCAGTTAAAAGCTATGTCTACATGCTTCCAAACATCCAGGTGAAACTCCCCAAATAAATGGATTATTGCATTGGGGAACTTTATGTACAATGGATAAGAAAACAAATTTTCACCTGAACATGTGCAGTTATTAGATGTAAGCTTGATTGCACATTCTAAAAATGCACATTCAGAAAAACTGGTAGGAGAACACTCAAGTGAATATCAAGACGCTAGCTCAGACTGTGGATTAGAGTATGTCCGCATGTGTGTGAGTGGATATGGGATGTGAGTGAGTATGAACCTGCTACTTTCCAAGAATTTTATGTATGTTTTCTCATTCAACCTGCACTATAACCACAGGTAGTAGGCATTATTATTTCCATTTTTACAGGTAAGAAAACTACAGCCACCGTCAATGGTGAAGGTGAAGTAAGAATTCAGGTCTCTCTGATTCCAAAGATATGAGGGAGGTTGTAAGGAACTTAAGTTGGCACATATAGAAACCAGTGGTTTTCTTATAGAAGAGAAATGTTGGAAATGACTTTAAAGAAAATCAGTGTGTGTCATGCAAAATAAAAAGGTTATAAGAAATCACTTAGAAACTCTGTTACGTTACTTAACAATTATAGCCTATAGGCTTATCTGAGACATCCTTTTTCTTTCTGCTTATCTGAGGATTTAAGCCATCTTCCATGACTCTCTGTTGATTCATTAATACCACCTTTTTTTTTTTTTTAAAGGTAAAAAAAAGTCAAAATGGCTTTAAGGTATAGTGTAGTTAAGACAATTAATTAACTGGATTGCTCACTCTCCTTCTGTCCTTGTTGATATTCTTTTGGTTTCCTCTCTGTGGTTTGTCCATCTTCTCATTTTTATCCAGACTACTTGATCAATGTTAACTAATTTATTTGGATATGTTTGTCTGAAGTTTTCTTATGTATAGACCCAGGATGTTTGTCTGGCTAATCTGATCATCTATGCTAATATTATTGCTGAGATGAGATGACTTTAAAAAAAGTAAACAAATTCCAAATATCAATTCCTTAACCTCCTAAACCTCCTATTTTTATGTTTCCAGGCTTAGCCTGGCCATAATTTTTAAATCCAACAACGAAGTTAATTATAGATCTATGTATAAAAAATATGTTTAGAATAAGTCTGTCATGATACAGAGAATTCTATGTAAACAGTTTTATGGCTTAATTTTGTTTATTCCCCAAATTCCCAATCTTATGGGCATATCCAGGATCATGTCAAATCGGGAAGTTTTACTATGGTTGTTAAGTAATTAGATATTGTTTTCAAAATTACTTTGCCATGTGTTTTAATCAATAACTATCAACATTTAAAGTCTTATAAATTCTGCCAGTTATAGGAGGAAAGAATAGGACTCATTATAGACCCATGTTCACAGTTAAGAAAAAAATGATGAATCTTTTCATCACTCAGCAGGATGGGGATGCTCCAAATATATGGTATTTTTCCCCCCTGGGAGTTATTTATTGGCCAAAGGGGAGGGTGGACAGAACTTCTTTTGAAGTTAAACATCTTGCTTGGATGAGCAGATATGTTGCATCAAATCAAAGTAATAAAAAGACAAAATGCTTTATTAAATCTTCTTTATCACTATATTGTGCTCCAATGGGATGATCTAATTAAAGACACAGTTGAGCCTCTTTTCATCTGAAGAGGAGTTCAGAGGCTTTCATTATTAAAAGGTTTACGCAGAAACAAGTACATTGCTGTATTGGTTCCAAGTTTCTCGGTGGTGTCTCCTTCCTGTTTGCTCTAATTGTTATGGATGTCTTGGCTGCCACTTCATGCCTTGATACTAATTAGTCCTTTTTATCTTCAAAGTACCTGGAAGGCACTAACATGATTAATATTCATAATACCACTCTGAGGAAGGCACTGGACATGCTATGTTCTTTTGGCAGATATGAAAGCAAAAGAAAAGAATTTAAAGTGGCATTTATTTGAATGCTGATGAACACTTTGCTTGCTGGTTCTGAGCTTCCAAATTTTAAACTGGTCTCTTACCTCAGTGCCTTTCCCTGCACATCCTGTCAGATGCTGCCAATTCATTTCGCATAACATGAGACTTCTTCAAGTAACTAAATTAGTCACCATCCCCATCATCAGAAAAATGTATACAAATTAGAGAAAACTCAATTAGTGCTTGCCCCTCAGTTGGCTTCTCTCTAGGGCCTCTCGATTTAACAAGCAATCACAAAGTACTGAATCATGTTTAATATAATTCCTGAATAATATCATTCTTGCATAGAATTTCCTTTAGCTTGGACTAAATTAGGGATCAGAAACTAGCAGCTGCACATATATAGTATGGGCTGGCCAATTTGTCCCCCCCACCCCCGCCCTTTTTTTTGAATTTGTAATTCTTGTGATGAGGTTTGTGCTCCTTAGAGCATCACAGACCCTCTCCCCTCTTCTGCTTTACATACTCGGTTCTGTGTAATTTATGTTACCCGGCTAACTGCTGAAAGCATTTGAGTTTACTGACTAAATGGAGAAGGGAAGCATTAGCTCATTTCCCCAAACCAAGGCAAAATTGGTAAATAGGCAAAATTGGTAAATTTTTGAGTTTCTTTGACATCATGTCTCCCCTATCCAAAAATTATCTCTCCCACTGTCAAATTCTTATTTTAAATTTCATTTAGCATTCTCAGAGGAAAGTAATGTAATAAAAGACTCCACACTGAATTGTATATTTCATCCCTCTAGTGTTACTGGGAGTTTAAAAGACAATGGTAACCACGCCTTCATCTCTGGTGTCTGCCAAGCCAGTGGATTTTTTTTGGGGGGCGAGGTGAGGAGTTTACATAATGTCATGATTGGAATCTCTCAAGTCACATTACATAGTTGTGATTATTGGCTTTTACATCGTGGGGTATAAGGCCAGTTCTACCTCAAAGCCTGTTTTTCCTAAATTCAGGTTTCTATATCACCATCTGGTGATATAAGAAATCAACAAGCAAATGTTAAAAAGTGAGCCTAAAACATTGTTTATTTACTTAGGCTTCTCTTTGTATTAAAGAGAGATTGGGAAGAGAATCTTCTGAGGTAGCAACACCGAGAAAGCTCAGCACACCCTCTTCATGTTTTTATTCCCATTCTGAATTTGATGCTGACCTGCCTAGCCCTGGGAGTTTCAGATCCAGATGGAGAGGAGATTTCCAGCCATGATGAATGACCTTGGTCAGATAACAGCAACCATTAGTAAGAAATGTGAAACATTCCAGTTGTGACTTATTCCAGAATGGATCTGCAGACCTGAGAGGTGAGAGCACAGAACACAGCCTCACTGTCTATGCCATGCTCTCTGTAGCTTTGTGGTCCACGTTAACTTGACCTTGGTTGAGTTAGCTCAACCTAAGTCTCAAAGGCCCAGGCAGAGCAAAAGCAACTCACTTTCTGGGACAGGGAAGGGCATCCCAGTTAATTCCTTTGGGCCTTCCATTTTTAATTTTTATAGGTTTTCAGCTTTAGCCTAACAATAATTTGTGATCAAGGTTAAATTAAAGTTTATTTTACTTTTGGTGACATTTTCACAACGAATTTGAACTTAGGTCTCTTGTTGGAGAAATATTTACAAAGAAATAACATCAAATTGCACGGTATAAATGCCATGCCATTCAACTATGTAAATAGCAGCTGAGATGTTTAATTGAAAATAAAACACTGGTAAAATGTAAACATTTTTGTTCCAGTTGCTCTGAGTGTAGGCGTCAATGGCACAAATGAACGTAATAACTGATGGTGGAAGTTAGAGTTTGTAACAGGGTCCAATAACTCTAGTGTGTCTGGAAACCTTTTTAGTAATTGCTGTTTTCTTCAATACTGTTCAGTCTACTTCTCAGAATACAGACATTTGTTGCCATAAAGGTTGGCTGTTTGATACTCCCTCCACTAGGACTTTAATGTACAATTCAATGTACCATTAGGGATTTGATTTCTTCCCTCATTAAGCTCTTCTGTGGCTGTATATTAGATATCTCTTCAGATGTTTCATTGTCTCAGACCACTAAGAGTACACCTGGCACTCAAAAGCATCACATTATTAGTGCTTTGAATTTTCTTAGGTATTTATGTAGCTGTAACTCTGTGTTCTATAGATCAATCTCTGTACCCCCCAAAAACCTTGACAAGAGTCATATCTTGACAAGAGTAATATTGGAGGAAATATACACACTAAGTTATGGTGAAAGAGATGTGTAAGTACCTTGGAGAGAATTGTCTAAATATATTTACTTTTTTGGAGAGGGGGTCCTCTACTCCAGAATTATGAGCTCTACTATAAGAGTATGAAATTGTAACACCGTTTGATCCAAAACTGGAGAGAGGTAGAGGATTATTTCAATGATCCCATCCAATGGCATATTTTATCTTCATTAATGGAAGGACTTCCATCACCTTTCTTGAAAAATCTGTATCCAAGAGGAATTATAACTTAACAATTAGGAGCATAGACTCTGGAGCCAGATCTATTGGGTTACCTAAGAAATCTTAAGGCAAGTTACTTACTTGTCCTACCCCTACGTGTTCTCATCTGTAACATGGGTATAAATATAATACCTAGTTCACTGGGCTGTTGGAGGAATGAAATGAAGGAACATATGTGAAGCCATCAGAATAATGTCTGGCACAGTTAGTGATATGAATGTAATTATTATTTACTTAGTAAATACTTATTGAGCTTTTATTATTTAGCATCTATTGATATGAATCAACTTTATACTATTATCTCATATAATAAAAGGCTAATATGCAAGTCGACTGAACGCAAAATAACCGGTTGCTATGATGCACACTGACCACCAGGGGGCAGATGCTCAACGCAGGAGCTGCCCCCTGGTGGTCAGTGCACTCCCACAGGGGGAGCACCGCTCAGCCAGAAGCCGGGCTCACTGTTGGGGAGTGCAGTGGCGGTGGCAGGAGCCTCTCCTGCCTCCACAGCAGTGCTAAGGATGTCCAAGGACTCCTGGACTGTGAGAGGGCGCCGGCCAGGCTGAGGGACACCCCCCCAAGTGCACACATTTTGTGTGCTGGGCCTCTAGTTATCTTATATGGGGAACAATTGTTTTATTTTACTGATTTATTTTATTGTATTACTTTTCAACTTTACTGAGGTATGATTGACAAATAAAAATTGTATATATTTAGATTGTACAGTGTGATTTTTAAAAAGTTGTACTACAGCGTGATATTTATTATGCATATACTAGTAAATTGTGAAATGATGACCATCATTAGCATATTTTCTATGGTGCAAATATATAATATCTACTCTCTTACCAAATGTCCAACATACAATACAGTATTATTAACTATACTCACCATGCTATATATTAGATCCCCAAAACTTATTCATCTTATAACTGAAAATTTATACCCTTTGATCAGTATCTCCTCATTTCTGCCACCTTCCAGAAAAACAATTCTTTAAGGAAGTAAACCTGATTACAGATTCTCCCTGCTTCATTCCCCATGCTGAGGGTCAGTTTTGAATAGTTAAAAATCTGATGAAAATGTGCTCATATCTGGTAAAATTCTTAGTATGAACACTTTTAAAAAATTTAAAAGGTAGCAAATATGCATTAAGTATTTTTTCACCTTTATTTATTTATTCATTCATTTTTTTTTAAAACTTGACAACTAGTAGTTTCTACTTATTTGTTTGTTTTTGACAACTAGTCGTTTCTTTTTTTTTTTTTTAAATAGATTTTATTGATTTTTCACAGAGAGCAAGAGAGAGGGATAGAGAGTTAGAAACATCGATGAGAGAGAAACATCGATCAGCTGCCTCTTGCACAACCCCCACTGGGGATGTGCCCGCAACCAAGGTACATGCCCTTGACCGGAATCGAACCTGGGACCCTTGAGTCCGCAGGCCGACGCTCTATCCACTGAGCCAAACCGGTTTCGGCTATTTTTTCACCTTTAAAAAGTTGATCTTTTTTTATGCAAGTGGTAAACATATCCCAAAGAGTAAAGTTCCATGTTGGATTTCATTTTCACCACCATTTAGTGAAACAGTTATGTGCAAATACTGCTTTTACATTTAATATTTGTACAAAGAAAATACAGCTATGAGCTGACAGGAGTCACCTAGAGTAAAAAATGAGAAAGATCTGATTCAATATCACTAAAAACTGCAATTTAATTTGGAAACATTCTTTCTAATTGAGAGAGTGGCTGATTCTTGTTTTTTAGCAAAAAGGTCAACAATCTCAGAATAGATTGTTTTGCTATTACAGTCAGTTAGGTCTCTCTCTCTATGATCAAAGTCAGGCAAATCCCAGGAACCTTATTTGCTGCAGCAAAGACATGGGTGTGAGGCACAACTATAACAAAGGTAGGTTACCATTGAGTGCATTGATAATTCAGTGTAAGATGTTAGCATTTATTTCCACCCAGGCTTTGGAAGTCGTTGCATCAATGGAAGTTCTTTTTGCAAGAAATAGAAACCTACTCTGATTATCATAAGACAAAAAAGTGATGAAGAGAATTGAACAGAAGTGTATGGAGGCTTTGGAATTGGTGGGAGGCTGGAGGACCAGGCTGGGAGAATGGCCAGGAACCCAGGGGTCCAACAGACCTGAGCAGCCAGAACCATTCAAGGCATTAAATATCTAAAGCTCAAAGTGAACTTCATCAGGAATAGAAAACTATTTCCCAAATTCAAAGGCTTAAAAAAAAAACTACCCACAAGTGAAATCAGCACATTTATAGCAAGCCTTTGTCATTTGTGTATGTGTGTGTATGTGATTCCATTATCCAACTCCCCTTTTCATAGTCCCTGGTCCCTTTTGGTGAAGCTGCACAACTACCGAAGGGGCCAGACCCTCCCTCTCTTCCCCAAGGAAGTAGTGTGATTTAGGTTTGGGCAATCAGACATTGTCTTCTGGGACTTTGAATCTTTAGCAACTGGGTAAGTGGGCAAGGATGGATAGAGGGTGTGTTCCCTGGCAGCAGAGGCAGTGGGTTTGGAGCAGCCTGCACAGCCTGCCCACTGCTCTGGTTCTGGCTGCCCAGGTCTGTTGGACCCCTGGGTTCCTGGCCATTCTCCCAGCCTGGTCCTCCAGCCTCCCACCAATTCCAAAGCCTCCATACACTTCTGTTCAATTCTCTTCATCACTTTTTTGTCTTATGATAATCAGAGTAGGTTTCTATTTCTTGCAAAAAGAACTTCCATTGATGCAACAACTTCCAAAGCCTGGGTGGAAATAAATGCTAACATCTTACACTGAATTATCAATGCACTCAATGGTAATCTACCTTTGAGAGTGACTTACCTGTAAATAATGTTTATTTGAAGCTATTAGCTATGGTGAAACTGTATCAATTATATGCTTCCATAGGATTGCACAAATAATAATTTGCCCAAATGTATTTTTAGTCAGCGATGGCATACCTGATAACTTGTGTTTTTGCTGCAATTTTGGGATTAAAAGTTTGACATTATTGGAATGAGCTAAACTAATGTCTTGGGGAAGTATGGGAAGGTAAATCAACAGACACGTAATTGGTTTCAATACCGTGTTTTCCAAAAGTGAAATGTCTGCAATGGTGTTATTAGCTGAGATATCGTAGATAGTTTTACATGTCAGGAACAATTAACACGTGTCCTGCGGGTCCGATTACTAACGTTAAGGAAGTTCTGCTCTGCATAAACCCCAAAGCAAAGCCTCTAGGAAAGTTAAAGGCCCCTGTTCTACCATTAAAATGGGAAAGTAATGTGACTTTTTTTTGATTGACTATAAACTTTGACTTGTGGGACTTTGTTCTTAAAGGTGAAAACAAACATGAGTAGAAGACAAGCTGTTTTCCTTAAACATTCTTAAACCTTTAGTTGAAACTATTTATCAGAAAATGTCTTAATATAAAACTAAATCAATATTGCCTTACAGTGATCATAGGAAAAAACAAGTTAAAAGTGGATATTTTCCTTCAAATATAGCATGAAAGAAATTTTATATGTTTAGGCCACTGCCCAGAAGGGTGATAAATTTGATATTTGATATGTGAAATCATTGTAGAATAGCAAAGGGAGTTGGCTTTATACACGATTTTAGGAGTAATTAAATGATTGAAAGTAAATTTATGAGACATCCTGATTATTACATATCATAGATGCTTGGAATACAAAGTAATTAGGTGAGATGCACATGCACATAGTAAATTAAAGGTTTACTAGCAGTGTCCAATAATATGTATATTCCCAGTTATATGTGAACGGAGATTTGGTAGAGTTGAGTCATAAACCTGGCCTTCTGCTCCCAGTTTTTTCACTAACCAACTAACTAGCCTGAAGCCAATTTACCTCAAATGTAATGTGAAGAACATGGACTCAGCTGTAAAACTCTACAGTCCTAAATTATGTTTATTTTATGTATTTATTTTTAAAATATTTTTATTGATTCAGAGAGGAAAAGAGAGGGAGGAGAGATAGAAACATCAATGATGAGAGAGAATCATTGATCAGCTGCCTCCTGCACGCCCCCTACTGGGGATTGAGCCTGCAACCTGGGCATGTGCCCTTAACTGGAATCCAACCTGGGACCCTTCAGACCTCAGGCCGACGCCCTATCCACTGAGTCAAACTGGCTAGGGCATGTTTAGTTTTTTAAGTTGTTTGATTATTTCTCTTCTTCAGGATGAAGGAGAAAAGAAATATAAACATTTCTTTTGTTCCCACTAGCGACCATCACCCAAGACAAAGATTTGAGTCTCTTCATTCCACAGGGAGATCCTGTGTCATAATGGAAAGGGCTGGACTCAGAGGCTGTTACTGCCTCTGTCACAAACAGCCCCTGGCCTTGGACACGTTAAGCAACGTCTGTGGGCCTCTGATCTTCCAAAGAGGAGCTAAGGTGGACCTTCAACACTCTATTCTTTTATTCAAAGAAAGCAACACTTTGGGTACAAGTAATGCTCCGATTTGCCTACTAATCTGAGGTTTCCTTTAGTCTGCCTAAAATATTATCCACCCAAGTTGCAAAGTGGAGATAGCTCCAAAATTGAGACGAGGGTTGCCATTTTATTTATTTATTTTTTAAAATATATCTTATTGATTTTCCACAGAGAGGAAGGGAGAGGGATAGAGAGTCAGAAACATCGATCAGCTGCCTCCTGCACACCCCGCATTGGGGATGTGCCCACAACCAAGGTACATGCCCTTGACCGGAATCGAACTTGGGACCCTTCAGTCCGCAGGCCCATGCTCTATTCACTGAGCCAAACCGGTTAGGGCGAGGGTTGCCATTTTAAATGACAACAGGTGAATTTGGGACTTTTCTCTTGAACAAAGGAAAGAAAAAGAGCTAGGCACATGGTCAGGAAAACTGTGAAGTTGTAGGAAGATAGAGAGATATTAGACATTTTTTCTATCAAAGGCAAGAGAGTTGTAAGAGGAAAGTGGGGGGCGGGGGAAGAGAGCACAAGGGAAGAAATGGGGGAGGCAGAAGGAAATAGAGTAAGTGCAGCCCCCCTTGGGCCCAGCGTCTTTGAAGTGACGCCAGAACCACAGCAAAGGGATTATGGGATAGGGGGTCAAAAGGAAAAGTAGAGGAAGACCTTTCGTTCAGAGGTTCAGAGTTGTGTGTCCAAGCGTTTTATCAGAGTAAAATGCCCTGCGCGTTTCTAGATACGTTTTGGAGGAGTAAACCATGTGGAACTCTCCCAAGGTCCTCATGCAAGAGGCGTTCCGTGGTTGAAAACCTACAAAAAGATACTTTGCAACGTAGAGGCTCGGTTTTAATTAGAAATGTCAACGAACTACCAGAAAGGTCTGGTGTTTCATATTTAAAATGATTCACAGCAAACGGGTTGTATTTTTACTTGGGGGCCCCAGGGGTGGGAGCGTAAAGCAGCTGATAGTGATCGCGAGAGCCTTTTAATAGCTCACCAGGCTCTGCACTGTTTCTACAAGTTCAGTGCCACGGAGCACTGTAAATTACGGATGAGAAGAAGGATCCTCGCTCTTCCTAGGCATTCTGGTTCCTAAGCCTTTCCAGCCAAAGGTCAAAACCCAGGTAACTTCAAGTTTGCTTTGGCAAAACCTGCTTTCTTATTCAGATAGCTGAGAAGACAACGGTGTCAAATTAGCAAAGGTTCTTAGGGAAGCGTGAGGCAAGTTTCCTGAGTGTAGGAGATGGTAATGCAAGTGGGATTTCCTTGAACAGTAGCCAAAGTGGTTCAAATCAGTTAGTTCCAGGGAGGTATATACGAAAGCCACACATTTTCCTCTATGCCTGGCGGATTTCTTTGTGTGAAAGTGATGTGGCCACGTTTTGATTTGAATAGCTCTCCTCAAACGTGCAGTCCGGCAGCCTCTCTGGTGATGAAGGGGGCTCACAGGAAACCTCCACCTCTGACTGTGGAACTCGCCAGGACTTTCAAAAGCCAGGCTGATAAAATTGATAAATTCCGCACCCCGCCAGCAGTGGACGACACTCCTCCAGTCCGTTCCTAAAACTCTTTGGGTCTGTGCTTCTGTGAAGCCAGTCACTGATGACAACTATCACACAGAACAATCAAGTCATAACTAGCCTTCACCTGTTTCCTTGAAGGTTAAGGCCAGAGGCTTGGAATAGAAAGTAGCAGGATCCTTGTTCTGATCTTTTCCTGACATTTCCCAAACGCACAACGCCGAGGGCAGGGGGCGGGGTGGGAGTAAACTGTGCTGTACTCCAGGCCTTGCTGAGGGGCACAGGCCTTGGCGTTTACAGGCCCAGGAAAGGATAAGCACACACCACATTATGCAGCTAATATCTGATTTAACTGCGCATTTATTTTTAATGAGCTCATCAAAACACTGATCTGCAAAGAAGACGTAAGAGCATAGATGTAATAAATTATCATATAACTGCGAAATGCTGAGATGCAAATTTCTCTTGTTTGATGTATACATTTTTTTATTCTCTCATTTTTCTGGGTTGTTGCAGTACAGTTGCTATAAAACGATTGATTTAACGCCATCTCAGGATTATGAGAACTGTCTAATCTGTGAAAAAGGATTACATTTCCTCCTCTTTTCATTGTTGGTCAAAATTTCAGATAGAATGCAAATACATATACATATATATATGTATATGTATTTGCATTCTATCTGAAATATAGAATTTTCATTATATATGTATATATACACATATATACACACATATATACATACACATATATACATATATACATATACATATATATATATATATATATATAATGAAAAGCAAACTGCATATTTCTTGTAGAATGGATGGTTAGTTGTCCTTGTATAACCAAATACCATTCTCTGAAAAAGCAGGTCAAGTAATGGTAGACTTTGTAATAGCTGTGGGTACCTTAAGCACGTCTCAAA
Organism: Eptesicus fuscus; assembly: GCF_027574615.1. Taxonomy (NCBI): domain Eukaryota; kingdom Metazoa; phylum Chordata; class Mammalia; order Chiroptera; family Vespertilionidae; genus Eptesicus; species Eptesicus fuscus. The sequence goes on along the minus strand of NC_072478.1, from coordinate 36,179,729 downwards.
TCAATAATGACAGAGGTAGCTTGATAGCAATTTATGAGCCACAGTCCTCGGGGGAAACATATTTCAAACCATAACTTCATCTAAACTGTTTATCGGCTAAGCTTGCTCAAATGTATGAAGTGTCAAAAAGTTTCTTTGACATTAGGCTTGTTATTGTCCTTTGATTTATGTACCTAAGCAAAACGTAGTAAATAAAAAGATTGTTTGGTGGTTTGGTATTTTAAGGAAATGATTAGAAACATTTGCCAATGCTATTCATTTGATATGTTTTTTTCCTTTCCAAATGAAAAAAAGAAAGTGTTTCCGTCTCGTGAATGACTTCACAGTAAAGGAACCTTAACCGATCATTATAGTAAGCAGAAATGCCGATGACCTTGCATGAAATATTCAGAAAACTGAACTAAATGTGTAATTTCGTATAAACCATTTGTCTCTCTCCTTGAATTTGATGCCCTGGAGTTCACAAAATGTTCCTTTTATAATCTCAAGAAACCTTTGTGATGGTAAATCTGACTTACTAAAAACATGACCATCATATCTTGTGTTTTTTTTTTTTTTTTTGGTGTGTGTGTGGAAACACCTACATGGAAAATACAAAAGATTATGGTCTTGAGAAGCATCCTTGAAATTCTTGGGTATACACAAAACATTTTTATTTGCTTAGGAATAGAAATATAGATTTTTATTTTATTTTTGTTGATGGAATATTACAGAGGTATAAAATGCACCAAAAGGCAAATTATAAGACATATCCTTTGAACCATATTTCATTTAAATATTTTAGTCCAGGATGTTACATTTTGTTTTAACTTGAAGCTTTCCATTCTGATAGTTATTTAATCAGATTTTCAGATTAGGCAACTCTATGGGCAGAATGATCCTAAGACCATTTGACATACATATTTATTTTTTTTAAAAAACCACCTAAATGTAAGATTATAAAAGTTAGCCAAGGATTCCAAAGGATTGCATTATAAATTTTTAAAAGATTAATTTAAAAATTTTTATAAAAGGAACTCACTCACATATTGGAGGGAAACAAGGAACACAAGTTTAATGCAAGGTTGCTCAAATGAGGACTATTTCTGTTTCCAACATATCTTTTTCTGGGAGGTTAACTACTAAGTTGATGGGCACCATAAAAAAAGTCACAGACAAAGAAGGACACACGAGTACACAGATATCTCTACCAGCATTGTTAACTTGTTAGCGAATCTGTTTCCTTGAAAACAGGATACAGTGAATCTGTGTATATTTAATGGAAAGTGGCCACATTTTACTGGAGAATTAGGAGAAAACACTCCCTGATGGAGTCAGAAATTCTGATCTGCTATCCTTCAAAGAAGGACTGTTTCCTAGGCTGGCCAATATTCCTATGGAGCAACCTATGCCTATTGATAAGTTATCGAATTCCTCTCCGGAATCAGCTGGTCAGGAAGGATACAGAGGGGAGGGAGGGGAAGGGAGAGGGAACTGTGATAGTGGCTTTGTCTGATCGCCAAGGTAGGGAGGGGGTAGAGAATTGAGAAAGGAAGACTAAGAGAGGTAAAAGATAGGAAGGGAGTGGGGGGAGGTACGGGAAGAAGGGAAAGAAATCAAACAGAAACAAAGCAAAACAAAGCAGGGAGATGATAGCTAGATAGAAAAAACATCACGGTAATGGAACCTCATTCCAGACCTGCAGGCACTTTAGAATGGGGATTTTAAACCTAGATTTTGTAGACTTCCCCAACTCTCTGAACCCACTGAAATTGTATGCATATATTGTGGGTATGTATATTTGATTTTCTTTTTTCTGGAGAAGGTGTGTTTTTTGGATCTGATTCTACAAGGGGTTCCAAGCCAGGAATCCATAAATCTTAAGAACTACTACTTTAGTGGTATTGTACACATACAGTAAAGACATTGGTCTTTTAAGGAGTCTTTGAATGCTTGGGATTAGCGGTAGATAGTTAAAGAATATTACTTTCTAATATTAAAAGTAGTATAGTCTGAGAAGACGATTCATTCTTTCAGGCCTTTAGAACACCAGCTATTTAGACAAATGCCATAGATTAACCATTTGCACTGAACTAAGTCAACATTCTTCAAATCAGGTGTCTTGGGAGAGTGGAGAAATAGTGTGGTACCGGGAAGAGAGTTTTAATTTTGAGCAAGGTATTTCTGGGATGCAGATACTATCTGGAATGCACACTGTTAGTGTGAAATGGAACAGGTAACACCTCCTTCTTGACTCTGTATCCTCCCTGACAAATGAAGATGATGATGATGACTTTCATAGAGCTGTTGTAGAGATGAACAGAAATGCTATCCTGGCTTACATTTATTGGGTGCTTAAATATCTCCCATGCACTAAGATAAACATTTTATATGCTTTATGCAATTGAATCTTTCCAACAATTTTATGAGATTGCTATTATGTTTAGTTTCATTTTACAGCTGGGGAAACTGAGGCATAGAAGTCAAGAAGTTTGCTCAAGGTCATGAAAGAAAGAAATGGTGGAGCCAGTATGTGAGCACAGGCCATGTGACTCCAGAGCCCAGACTTTTGATCCTTAGACTGAAGCAATACACCTGGTGGGGTAGCTGCTTAGCTGCTGCTGACAATGACAGAAGACATCCTGCTCCTTCCATGGAGCGGGTACCATGACACTGCTCGCACTGACGCTGCTCCTGTTTCTGAAATATGTATTGTTATCTTATTTCCCTCCATATTGAACTTCGTACTATTCTTTCCCTGCTTGTTCTTCTCTTCTTCCCTTCCAGGTGACTTCCTGGGTTCTTCTGGTCTGTTATTCTTGGGAAGAAAGGATGACAAGAATCTTGATGGGAGTTTCAGAAGAAAATGAAGTTTCCATCACATACACAAGGTTGTTTCCTAGGACCTTCATCTCCCCAGATACCTGGTTGTCTATCAGAATGAAAACTCATGTTTAAGAAAGGGTTATCTCAACAAGATAGATACCTACCTACTCTACACACCATAAAAAAAAAAAAAAAAACAACCCTGAAGATGTAACCCCATTCTTTTTTTTTTTTAGCTAAGCTACTGCACCTGGATGATTATATCATACTAGAGGCCCAGTGCACAAAATTTGTGCTCCGGCGGGGGGTGGGGGGTGGGGGGGGTGTCCCTCAGCCCAGCCTGCACCCTCTCGCAACCTAGGTCTGGCCGGCAATTAGGGCCTATTGGGGCTTTCCTTCCCACTGCTGCCGGCAGCTGGCCCCACCCCCGCCACTGCCACTGCTTGCCATCTGTGCAGCGCTGCCCTTCCCCACTCCCCCGTCACCGATTGCCTTGCTCTGTAGGCGACAGGCGTGGGGTGTGATCACTTGGCTGGCCTGGGCCTCCCTCTGTGGGGTGATCGCTGGCCAGCCTGGCACAACTGCCACAGCGTTGCTGGCCGGTGGCCTAGGCCTCCCTCTGCAGGGCAATCATGGGGTGATGGCGGGGCTCTCCTGACCAATTGCATCACACCTGCCTTGGCTGGCCTGGCACCAGTGCGTGTCATAGCGTGGTCGTCCGGAAAGTCATCCAGATGGTCATTCTGCTGTTCAGTCATTCGGTCAATTTACCTATTACGCTTTTATTATTATAGATAAGTAGATATCTTATTATCTGATACTTTACATTCACAGAAAGTTCAGAACTTGTTTTAAAAATGTTTTTCTTTTTCCTGAGGGATCTGGGTATTCACTGATATGTTTAGTGTAAGTAAATCCTAGAAAAGCACACATATAAAAATAAAAGTTTCTTTTTTGGATAATCAAACGTCCTCTCTTTTTTGTTCTTTCTTAGTGCTGTAAATCAACAAGATGGCCAGGATTGGTATGAAGAGAGTCTTATTATCCAGATTTTTGGGCGATTTGAAAAGATATGTGCCTGTCGAAATAGAGCCTTTATTTTTCCCTTCTAGGAGAGAATGGTTCTCAGGAAGAGCAAGGACACATATGGAAGGCCTTAGCTTATCTTTAGTGCTTTATACACCCTTTTTGGACTCCACGGAAAGGCCACTGAATGGGATTAGGCCCTAGAGATAGCATGTCAGTCATCATGAGGGATGAGCGAGAGCATCCTTTAATTTTTTCCCTTTGGGTCACATGTAAGAAACGATTTACCAGCGTTGATGAGTATGATTAACAATGAGATAGGATATAGTCTTTCCTCCATTGATGTACTAAAAAATAAAACTGCTATCTTCTCTCTTGAAGATTTAAATGAAGCTCTGGGGAGGAAAAATGGTTTGGCAGACATCTTAAAGGAATTTTCTATTTCTATGCTCTACTCTAAGGCTTAATTCCTCAACTCTGTATTGCCCTGGTTCAATCAAATAGTGATCTGAGTAATTTTATTTTTGCTAAAGGTCAGGTCAAGGTGACAGCCATATTTTGATTTAAAAAAAATCAAATAAACTTTGTTTCCACTGAGTGTTTAAATTGTTGAATTATTTCCCCTCCATTACCTCACAGCCTTAGTACTTGATAGGCATTGTGTTTTTTTTTTTTTTTTTTTTCCTTCTTTTTTTTTTTGAGGTTGATTTTAGTTTCTTTCCAGAGACACCTTTAGCAGTCATCATTTCTGTCTGGGTGACTCAGCCCCACCCAGGACTAGAAAGATTTACCCAGCTTTCTGCTGGGGCTCCTGTGGAAGTGGCCTGGGTAGGTGAGGATAGTCAGCTCTGGGAAAGAGAAAGTAATATTTACATTCTCACTTTTCCACTCAAGGGTTGTGACAGGCTCCCCAACACCCTTGTAGGTAGCAAGTCCTACTTTTTTTGTTTTGTTTTGTTTTGCTTGAAGGAAAAAAAAGAACATTGTTCCCTAGATTTTTGTCATTACAATTGCTCGTCTTGTTTTGTTTGTTTATAAGAATATAGCAGTATTTTGTGCCTGGGGTGTTTTTAATTTACCAAAAGGGCATTATATTGTATATCTTATTCTGTTTCTAATTTTTTTTTGCCTTAGCAGTATGACAGAGAGAATTCTTATGCATGTAACTTTCTGGATTGTGCAAGAATTTTTGCCAGTTCTATACACAGGGATGGGATTTCTGGGTAAAGTGAATATGCATCCTTAATTTCACTGTCAGCTAGATTGCTCTCCAGACTGGCCGCACCTATCTGTACTCACCCCTGGTGCCAGGGTTCTCATTTCCCGGTGTCTTCAGCTCTTAATGGTCTTAAAACTTGTTTTCTTTCCACCTTCCATTAGAAAGAGCAAATTTTTTGCTGACAACCACTAACTTATTAAAACCCATTCCTACATTTAATTTTTCTAATAGTTTCTTATATTTATTAATATCTATATCTTCATCTATCCCCAAATATAAAATACCTTAACACCTATTTACTTTGCTATAGTCTTTCCCTGGGAACTTTTTAGAAATTCAAATTCATCCCTACCTCAGACCTGCTGAATCAGAAACTCTGGGAATAAGGCTGAGTAACCTGTTTTTTTTTTTTTTTTTCTTTTTTTAATGCACACATATCAGGTCCCTCAAAAATTTATTTATTTTATTTTTTAATGAAAATCTACTTTATTTTTGAAAACTGAATTTATTGGGGTCACACTGGTTCACAAAACTATACAGGGTTTAAGTGAACAACTCAATAAAACATCATCTGCATACTGCACTGTGCTCACATCATCCCAAGCAAAGTCTCTTTCTGTCCCCATTCCCCCTCAAACTTGCCCACATCCACCATCCCCTACCCCCCCCCCCCCCCCATCCTTTTCCTCTGGCTAACACCACTCTGTTGTTGTTGTCTTCGTGTTTTATATATATATATATATATTTATATATATTGTATATTTTTTTTTTCTTAATCCCTTCATCTTCTTTCATCCAGTTCCCCAATACCTCCCTCCCCTCTGGGCATCCTTGGGATTTTAAAATAAATAAAATAAAGGCTCCTTTGCCTATTTCTTTTTCCAAATGTAATTTTGTTTATTGCCAAACATCACCTTTTAAGTCCAAGGAAATAATTGTTCTTCACTACCTTCCAAAGCTTTTTGGTCTTCAAGTCAGAAAATTAATTGTTATTAGGAAAGGAGTCTCAACATCACTTTACTTATAAATGAGCTGCTTGTCAGAAGCAATTTTTCTTAGTAGGTGTACTATGTCTTCCCAGTTTGAAACACAGCATGAATAATTCTTCTCCGGGGCTCTGGAAAGGCTAAGAGTGAGGTTTCCTGACCTGCTGCTCCCTCAGCATCTTCTCTCACTCTCCTCCCTCCTCAGAAGCAGCAGCAGCAGCAATGGGCTACATTACTGGTTTTCACTGGTGCCTGGTGGAACCTTAATTCCTTCCTGTCAGCACATCCCTAGGCCACTCTCATAGTTAGGATAAGGACTGGATAAGCAGTTGAACTTCTGGGTAGTTTTCCAAATGAAAGTCAACCTCTAGACCTTTTGGGGTTTACCCAGTCTTCCTCACTACCCTAAGATGAGTTTGGAATGAATTTTTACTTAATGGATTCTATTTGTGGGTGGGAGAGGTAATGACTGCATGGCTCACAGTCTTGAGCATAACTTCAAATAAGGGAAAAGAGCAGCGCAGGAATGTGAGAATAGATGTGATCCCGGGAAGGTGTGCCTGAGGAGGTGCTGGGAGATTCTGATCGGCTGTTGAACGGAGATACTGTATCTCACGTGACAGAAGTCACCTCCTGACATTAGACTTGTGTGTGAGTGGTGATTTAAAGAATAATAGAGCTGACGAAGAAATATGAAAGGCATTGCTTTGCGATATAGGAAAATGCATATGAAACATTCAGGACGAATTACTGTGTACTGATTAGCTGGGAGAATGGCAGTGAAACATTAAAAATAAAATTTGTTGGACTAGCACCTTGAGTGGGACTGTGCCTCCTGCTGGTTTGTTGCCAGGAATTTTTCTTTTGGGAAAATCCTACTGAATTACGTGATGTGACTCTGGTTCTGGACTAGAAATGTTATAAGGATGGAAAGAAAACTACTTTAAAATACCAAGACATTTTAAAATTTTCATTTTAGCGCAGCTACTTCCCACTAAAAGAAATAATTTCATTTCTATTTCCCCAGCTTACTGCTTTCGAAACAGGCCCAGGACCATGGTAAAGCCAGTGTGAAGCCCCAGACACGGCCCTACTACATATCACACGCTTTATTTTATAAGCAGTTAGGCCCTAGGTATGTGTGCAAACATGCTGTCCCTCCATATATTTATTATGGTAAATGATGGAGAGAGTACATTAAAGTTGGGCAATGATATTCCTTTGCACTAAGTCTATTCTTTGGGGTGAAACTTGTTTCCCATAACAGAAAAATGTTATCACCCACACCTCCTTCAACAACAAACAATTATATAGGAACATAACTTATTCAATCATTAAAGTTACCCAGGTGTATAAAATTAAATCTTACCCTCATGAAGGTCATGGCCTAGCCAGGAATATAAGACAGATAAGAGGGTGTGATAACTTGTTATAGATGGCAGCATAAGCTAAGTGCCAAATGTGTGACACTGATGCGTGGTGCTCCAGGAAGACCAGGTGGCATTAGGGATAAACAATGGGCCCTGAACCAAGGCTTGAACGGAGGGTAGACCTATGAGCAGAGTAGTGGGGTAGAGCATTCAGGTGGTGGGGCAGATTTCGGTTTTGTTTGCAATTAGTCACCCCTTTTCTTTTCTCTAATAGGATTATACACTCCTGCTAGTTGCAGTGTGATTTGCAATGTCTGCTCGCAAGGGGAGCTTTAATGTTGGACTTGCCCATGTGACTTGTTTGGACAATGAAATATGAGTGAATCCTGACATATGCCACATCAAAGCCGAAATGTGACTGCATGCTTTGCTTCTGTTCTCTGCCAGGACTACAGCATGTCCTAGAGAGACAGGGGCAGCTTCTTGGGCATGGATTCCAGAGTGAAGTGACAGACAGAGCAGAGCTGGAGCCTGCAGCAGGGCTGACGCTCATTACAAACCTACGTATAATGTGAATGAGAAATAAATATTTGTTGTTGTAATTCATGGAGATGTGAGGGATTGTTTGTTATTGCAGCACAGCTGTAGATCAATAAAAGGAGGGCACACAACTTGAGAAATGTGTGGAGACAGAAAACTACATGTGTGATGGGCAATGAAAAATCTACTTTGAGCTAGTCAAGGGATTCGTAAAAGAGAGAAATTATAAAAGCAAAGATATTGAGCCATATTATGGGAAGCCATGCATTGCAGAGTAAGAACAGTGGCCTTATTCTATAGGCATTGGAAAAGCACTGAAGATTTTGAGTGCAGGAACAAAGGAACAAAGAGAGAATTTTAGGATTATTTGTGCAATGATAGTGTCAGTATGAAGTGGAAAGTGAAAAAGAAACCAGCTAGAAGTAACATGTTCTTTTTTTTCCTTAAAATCATTCAATTTAGAGACCCTATTTTACAAATAAGGCCCAGAAAGGTAAAGTAAATTAAGTCACTTGGTAACGACATAGTAGTAGAGGCTTTTGATAGTTATTTCCATGTCCCATTGACTAATACACACCCTACCATCCTACCTCTAAAATACCCTAAATAAGCAAAAGGAATACTTCTGACATGATCCTATCTAATAAAGAGGGAATATGCTAATTGACCCTCATGCTGTCAGAAAGATGGCGGCGCCCACAGCCAATAAGGAGGAAATATGCTAATTGACTGCCCCCACCCTCAAAGATGGTGGCACCCACAGCCACAAGATGGCAGCGCCCAGTCCCCTCAGCCCCGCCAGGGCAGCAGGCATGTGGCAAGGCTGGGCCTGCCCCCAGGTGGGCCTGGCCGCTCCGTGCACCTGCCTCTGGAGTCCCCTAGTCCCCTCAGTCCCCCAGCCACCCAGGGCCGGCCCGAGGCACAGGCAAGCCTTGAATGGTGGTTGCCCAGCCACTAGGGCCACCCGAGGCTCAGGTAACCAGGGCCGGCCAAGGCTTGCACTGCTGGCAGTGGCAGCAGCAGAGGTGTGATGGGGCGTTGCCTTCCCCTGTTTGCCAGGTCACCTCCCGCCCCTGAGGGCTCCCGGACTGTGACAGGGGGCAGGCCAGGCTGAGGGACCCCCGCTCCAGTGCATGAATTTTCATGCACCAGGCTTCTAGTGATCAGATATAATATAATCAGAGATTTCTCAAACTTATCCTATATAATAAAAGTGTAATATGCAAATTGACCAAATGGTGGAACAACTGGTCAGCTTGGGGTGGGGCTGGCGAGCAGGTGGCATCAGGCCAGCCAAGGCATGTGCCAGTGGGCAGTGGGAGGGGACGGCGATCGGGTGGGTGGGGGGTGGTGGCCAGCGGTGGTAGAGAGACGATCAGGGGGGTAAGGCCGGCTGGCCGTCCCCTGATCAGTCCTCCCAGTTGCCTCCCGCAGAGGGAGACTACTGGTGGTGGCGGTGGTGGCGGTGGGAGCAGGTCTAAGCTGTCAGTCGGACATCCCCTGAGGGCTCCTGGACTGCAAGAGGGTGCAGGCCAGGCTGAAGAAGTGCACAAATTTTTGTGCACCGGGCCTCTAGTACATATATAAACAAACATGCTCACACATACATCTATAATAATAAAAGGGTAATATGCTAAGTAGACCAGATGTCCTTCTGGATGTCATTCCAGATGTCCTTCCAGACAAAGCTGGGGCCAGAGGGAAGCCAGCCCCAGTCCCAGATGCCTGCGGACAGCCGGAGGGAAGCCAACCAGGGTCCTAGGTGCCAGAGGGAAGCCAGTGCTGGCAGCTGGGGGAAGGAAGGCCTACTCTTGAACGAATTTCATGCATTGGGCCTCTAGTATGAATATATGTAAATATTTAACAAGAATCTGTTTGAATGCCAACCTGTCTAGATACTGCTTTAAAAAATAATATTGAATTTATTGGGGTGACATTGGTTAATAAAATTATATAGGTTTAAAGTATATAATTCTATAATACATTATCTGTATATTGTATGGTGTGTTTACTACCCAAAGTCAAGTCTCCTCCCATCACCATTTATCCCTGCTTTAGCCTCTTCTACCAGAAGCAGTATGTTCTTAAATGTATACTTTAAAATGTTTCTGAAGAAAAATTAATTATTTTGTTGGAAGAGGATGGCATTCATTATTTCCACAGATAAAAATGCAAAGGAAATTTAATGGGCAAAACAACTCGAGGGTAACAAACAAACAAACATTGTAACACAGATGTTTTCCTAGGCCAGGGAAGCAGAACAACCTGCCATAATCCTTCTCAAGCTGGCGCTTCATATAACTACACTAACTACCTGAGGCCCAAGGCTTCCGGGCTGTCACAATTCAAGTCTGTCCCTTCTCTTTGTACATCTGTCCCAACTGACATGTGATCTTTCCTTTTGCCTGCAGGTTCATCGTGAATGTTCTGCTCATTGTGGTACAGATCCTGTGAAACCACGAAGTGGAAGAGAAGTATTTAAGGCACAGCAAACACGTAGGCTTGTATCATTCATATCTAAGGAGGACAATTTTCAAAAATAGAGTCAATGAACTATCCTGCATTTTTCCAGATTATGTGTTTTTTTGGAAAAGAAAAAAGCATACACAACTCATGCAAACAACAACACAGAGCTAAGATCACCTAAATGTTACAATCCTCACCTGCGCCCAGTGAATTTGTTCCACTTCTAATTCCTCAATAGAGTTTCCTTGGTTTCAGTGGGATGTTTTTACTCACCCTGATCATAGTGTTTACTGCAAATCTCATAACGCCTGCATGTTACTGTTGTTCTGCACGTCTCCTGCTTTGTGAATGACAAGTCTTTATGAATCAGGAGTATCTGTGCACATGACATTTACTTAAAAAGGGAAAATCCTTTTAAACAGCCGCAGCTACAGAAATTCAACTTCGTTTACTTTGGAGGAAATGAGAAACTTGAATTGTAGGTGTGGAGTCTTACAATCTCTCAGTCTGATAAAAGCACGGTTTGGGGGAGGGTGGGAAATGCATGGAATTGCTTCAGCCAAAATTATTTTTGTGAGCACATTTCCAAACTCGCGATGATGTTTTGATAAGAAAAATCCCTTTCTCCACAAGTTCTCAGGTCCCGCTCATTGGCCCCTCACCCCCAGTTCTGGAACCTCTGTCAGGCTGTTCTGTGGCTCTCAGTTCTTGGTGATATGTTTTCAATTTGAGTCAACTTGATGAGAGAAAAATTACTAAAAAGTGGGAATGAGCTGTGAGGTGACTAGGGTTTTCCTATCAAAGTGGAGGTATTTTTAAAAGCATTTATTATTTCAAACTAAAACATTTATAGAAAGCCATGAGTGTGAAGTGTATGGTTACCAGTTGTGGCTTGCCGTATTGAAAAATTCAAGTTCATAGGAAATATTTACGGAGGCTCTGGCTAGCAAGTAGTGTGTACATGGGAATAATTTGGTCCAGAAGGCATGTCAGCTTAAAACAATAGTTTAGTAATGTAGTTAGTAACAGGCAATTAGGATTCATAAATGTCACCATGATTGAGACATAATTTGGGGTCTTCAATGAAAATAACTGTTATTAACAGAAAAGAACTAGAATGCCACGTGTCTATGTCTTACATATGGCATGAATGTCAGAAGTGAAAAAAATCACCCCTCCATTTTCAATATTTTATAGGCTGTGATATAATATGGTTATTTTTTTTCTGTGTTGGAAATGGTGAATATCATTTTTGGCACATTTGTTTTACAGTAAAAATGTATTTAGCTTACAAGGATAAAAAACCTGGTTTTGACTATGGATTCAAGAAATGCTGTATAGCTAAGTTTACTTTTTTTAGGAAAGGTAGGCATTCTATAGGAATTTGTTTGGAACATCTAAAATCTTCTTGTCATGTGAATTCGGGAGATCTGAGGGAAATACATTTAATCATATTGGGTGAGAACATTCCTTTTTTGTGTGAGCTCTTAGTAAGCTCTCAATGTTTTTGAACACTCAGTTATATGTCATGGAATTCATTTCACAACAATATATATGGAGCATTGCTGAAAAAAAAGCAGGCTACAAATAGTATTTATGGTATGTGAATTTGTGTGTGCATATGTGTGTATGTATGTAAAAAGATATCTTGATGACTATTAATAGTTAACTCTGGGTGGTGGATTGTGGGTTATTAGTTTCTTTGTACAGTTTTTTTTAGAGTGCTTGATTTTCTTTGGTTATTATGAAATGTGCCATACATTTTTAAAAGAAGAATATTATAATGAATATCCACTGTCTAGCTAAAAAAAAAAAGAAATAGAATATTACTTTATCCTAGAAGCCAAGCCTTCCTTCTGCCCCTGCCTTTTTCATGTATGTAATTACTTGCCTGAATTTTGTGCTAAACATTTCTTTGCTTTTCTATATGGATTAGCTACCTATGAATGCATCCATAAGCTATACATGGTTTTATTTTGATTGTCTTGAAATACATAGAATCATACTGGATATACTCTTCTGTGACTTGTTTTTGCTCATTACGTTTTTGAGATTCTTCCATGTTGATGTGTGCTATTGATTTTTTCTTTGTGAGTGGATAATATTCTTTCAGTGCGCACGCGCACGCGCACACACACACACACACACACACACACACACAAACCCAAACAAAACAGTGGGGCTATACTAGTAATTGCTTCTATTAAAGGATTAAATGTTAGACTCAAAACCATAAAAATCCTAGCCGAAAGCAGGCAGTAAAATCTCAGGCATTTCTCATAGCAATAATTTTTCTTTTTTTTTAATTAAAAATTTTTAATTTTGACATTATTTCAGGAGTCTCCCTCCCCCACACTTTGTCCACCTCCACCCACCCCTGCCTCTCCCTCCCTTGCTCTTCACCCCACTATTGTTGCCTCAGGCAAGGGAAACAAAAATAAATAAATGGGACTACATCAAACTAAAAAGTTTTTGCACAGCAAAGGAAATCATAAACAAAACAAAAAGACAACCCACTGAATGGGAGAACATATTCATCAATTGTACATCTGATAAGGGGTTAATATCCAAGATTTATAAAGAACTTACAAAATTCAACACCAAATAAACAACTTAATTAAAAAATGGGCAAAGAACCCAAATAGACACTTCTCTAAAGAGGCCAGTAGACATATAAAAGTTGCTCAACACCACTAATCATCAGAGAAATGCAAATTAAAACCACAATGAGGTATCACTTCACACCTGTCAGAATGGCTATCTTCAACAAATCAACAAACAACAAGTGTTGGTGAGGATGTGCAAAAAAGGGGAACACTTGTGAACTGTTGGTGGGAATATAGATTGGTATAGCCACTGTGGAAAGCAGTATGGAATTAACTCAAAAAAATTAAAAATATAACTGCCTCATGGCCCAGTGAGTCCACTTTTGAGAGTATACCTGAAGAAACCCAAAACATTATTTTGAAAGAATATACACACCTTCTGTTCATTGTGGTGTTACTACAATAGCCAAGATTTGGAAGCAGCCCAGATCAGCAGCCCAGTAGATGAGTGGTACATTTACACGAAGTAATACTACTCAGTCATAAAACAGAAGGAAATCTTACCTTTTGCAGCACATGGATAGACCTGGAGACTCTTATGCTAAGTGAAAAAAGCCAGTAGGAGAAATATAAGTTTTATATGATTTCACGTATATCTAAAATCTGAACAGCAAAATAAATGAACAAACCAGATAGGAACAGACTCATAGATACAGAGTACAGACTGTCAGAGGGAAGGAGGGTTGAGGGGCTGGGTAGAAAAGCTAAAGGGATTAAGCAGAGAAAAAGAAAACTCATCCTATCTAATAATAGACAAATATGCAAATTGACCATACCTCTGACATACCCACAAGCCACACCCACAAGCCACACCCACCATCTAATCAGAGCAAGTATGCAAATTAACCCAAAAAAGATGGCTACAGCCACAGAGAGCAAGGTTTCCTAGGTAACAGAGGAAGCCAAGCTTTCTGCCTGCCCTGGCCAGGCCTAAGCCTCCACTCAAGCTACAAAGTTTCAATTATAGAAGGTAAACAAATTCAAACAAATGGCGGTAGAATGGAGCTTGAGAGAGCAGGCCAGGGTTGCCGCCGGCAACAGGGGAAGCAAAGCTTCCCGCACACCCTGGCCGGGCCCACCCGCTTAAGGCAACAAAGTTTCAATTATAACCCCAACACAAATGGCTGCCGGTGGAGGGAGCCCCAGGCTTGGCTCTGCTCCAGGCTACAAAGTTTCAATTGTAGAAGGAAAATAAATTCCAGATACCAGGGCCTCTGCTTGGGTTGCCAGGGCACGTGGCCGGCCTGCAAACCACCACAGGCCCCTCGCTCAGGCTGCCCCACACCCCAAGGGAACCCCCACCTGATCCGGGATGCCCTTCAGGGCAAACCAGCTGGCCCCCACCCCTGTACCAGGCCTCTATCCTATCTAATAAAAGAGTACTATGCAGATTGATCATCACTGCAACACACAATATAGCTGCCCCTATGTGGTCAAAGATCCTGCCCCCATGTGGACACAAGATGGCCACCACAAGATGGCCAGCAGGAGAGGGCAGTTGGGAGGCACCCGGCCTGCAAGGGAGGGCAGTTGAGAGGGACCAAGCCTGCAAGGGAGGGCAGTTGGAGGTGATCAACCCTGCAGGAGAGGGCAGTTAGGGGTGACCAGGCCGGCAGAGGAGGGAAGTTGGGGGCAAACAGGCTGGCAACAGAGTGGTTAGGGGGTGATCAGGCTGGCAGGCAGAAGCGGTTAGGGGCAATCAGGAAGGCAGGCAGGCAAGCAGTTGGGAGCCAGCAGTCCTAGATTGTGAGAGGAATGTCCGACCACCCGTTTACGGGCGGTCGGACATCCTTCAAGGGGTCCCAGATTGGAGAGGGTACAGGCTGGGCTGAGGGACAGCCCCCCTCCATGCACGAATTTCGTGCACCGGGCCTCTAATAGACACAGAAAACAGGATGGTGTTGACAGAGGGAATGGGGGAGATGGGGGAGGTTAGTCGAGGATAAGGGGGGATAAATAGTGATGGAAGGAGACTTGGGGTGGTGAACACACAATACAATATACAGATGATGTGTTGTACAATTGTACACCTGAAACCTATATAATTTTATTAACCAATGTCACCCCAGTAAATTAAATAACATTTTTTTTAAAAGTAGGAAAACACATTAACATTAAAATATACTGTATACATGCTGGAGGAGTGCTGAAATAACGATGCTTTTGTGAATTGAACATTTTTTTCCCAGCTCTTATATGTTCACATGTAGATGGTGTCGACAGCTGCCTACAGAATGTGATTTTAGGGATCAGCGACTGAACACCATAACAGAGAAATACCTCCCTTTCCTGCCTCTGCCGGGCAGCCTCTGTGCCTGAAATTCAACCATTAGCTATTCTTTCCTTAGGACTTTAGGAAGTATCTCTCAAAAGGAAAATGGTGTCATTTACCATCTAACATGAATTAGTTTTGTCAGTGAGCAGCTTTAGTGTTTAGAAAGCAATGAGCATGTCAGAGGAAAGGGACAGTTCTAGACCTTGAGAGGTTTGAGGACGGCTTTGGTAGGATGATGAAATGAAGGGCTCTGGGCATCCCAAAGGCAATTGAGGACAGAGTCAGGAGGCAATACCAGGTGTGGGAGAGACAGAGAAAGGAGGTGGGAAGGCAGAATTTTATCCTTTGTATAATACTGCCTATAGGTGGTGACAAGCACTTTTTAAGTACCTAATATATAAGCTCCGTGCTAGGCACTCTCATTTCGAAATATAGCTAAGACCCAGTCCCTGTTTTTAAAGAACTCCCAGTCTAACGGAAAAACCAGATACATCAAAGACCTTTGTACCATGTCCCAGGTGGCTACGAGGAGAGCACAAAAGGAATGGTGACTGACTTCCTGGGAGTCTTCAACCAGGAGGCCATGCTGTAGTGATATTTGAAGGGAGCATGAGCCTGGTGGACAAAGAAGGGGGCTACTCCTACTCAAGGGGAGGACATTTACAGAGGCAAGGAGATATGGGAACACACACCCCAGGAAACTGCTAATGCATAAGGCTGGAGTGTAGCATCCATCCTACACCACCAAAGGGATGGTTCTAAAGTCTGACCACATCATCCATCTATTTGAAATCATTCACGCCTTTCCTCATGGCACATATTTTCACTTGGCCTTAGTCCACCTCTCCGACCATGCTTTTCAAATTATTTTCCTTAAATGACTCTCTGAATCATACTTTCCTCACCTATAAAAATAGAGAACTTGTGATCGCTTCGGCAGCACACATACTAAAATTGGAACAATACAGAGATTAGCATGGCCCCCGCATAAGAATGACATGCAAAATTCTTGAAGCATTCCATATTTTTATTAAGAAGTGCAAATTGGCCTGACTGGTGTGGCTCAGTGGTTGAGCATTGACCTATGAACCTGGAGGTCACGGTTCAATTCCCGGTCAGGGCACATGCCTGGGTTGTGGGCTCGATCCCCACTGTGGGGCGTGCAGGAGGCAGCTGATCAATGATTCTCTCTCATCATTGATGTTTCTATCTCTCCCTTTCCCTTCCTCTCTGAAATCAATAAAAATATATTTAAAAAAGAAGTGCAAATTGGTACTTACAAAATAGTTATGAGGATGTAAAGTACAGAATAGGGAATATAGTAAATAATATTGTGATAACTATGTATGGTGCCAGGTGGGTACTGAAAATATTGGTGGGGGAGGGGCGGGGAGAGCACTTTGTAAAGTCTATGATTGTCTAAGCACTATGCTGTACACCTAACCCAATACAAAATAATATTGAAAGTAAACTGTATAAATTGAAAAATAAAAATAAAGAAAAATAGAGAACTATATCAGGTTACCTAAACTCAGCTCCCTGCATTTTTCACAGATAGCCTAATGACAGCCACCAAAGCTTGCTATCTGGTGAATGAGTATTTCATTTAAGAAAGGGAGCATTTCTCTTTATTACTACACTTGAATTATAGAGTTCCAGAAACATACCAGTTCTTGTCAATGTGGATGACCTCTCCATGAAGGCCCAAGTGTAGGAGTCTATGAGAACACCAATTAATCACTTATCATACGTTTCAGTTCCTACAGTGAGCCAGACACTAAACGACCATTATGTCATATTATGAATCTATTGGAAAATAATTTAGCCTTGCTTGTAAAATATACCTATAGTATACACTTTTGTTTATATTTATCTTAAATTTTATAATTATATCGAAAGTGTTTCAAAACTACCTGAAGGCCACATTCAAGGTATGGTTTTATTGTACTTTGCTGCTTTTTCTTCTGTTTAGAAAAAGAATAAATAGAGTACAAGAATCACATCTTACCAAAGCAAACTGATATGTTGTAGTTTGAAAAAATGTTTTAAGTTGGAAATCATCAACCATAAACAAAAAATTATCAAATTGTAAGAAACAAATAGATCTGTTATCTGCAAATAAATAGACTTGCTGAGCAACTCAATTAAATTTGTTTTACCAAACAGTTACTGGCGCCTCTATTAGGCATTGGAGAGGGCAGCACGCTTTCCATGAAACAAACCTTGTGCCCTTGGCAGCCTTGAGTGTAGCATGACTCTGTGCACTCTACGGAAGAGTCAGAAAATGGAGAATTTCTCATCTCCTCCTTTCCCCAACTTGCAAAAGCAACCACCCTTTAATTTAACTCTGCTATATAGGAAATCCATACAAAGCTCATCAGCCCTGTAATTGATCCAGGCAGTGAGGAAGTAAAGTAGCGACCAGCACGGGCAGATTGAACTACAAATGTTAGTCTGTACTTCACTCCAGAAACTGGCAGTGAATGAAAAGAACCTTTCCCTCTGATAGTTTTTCCTTGCATGCCCAGGTCCTCAGACACCATTCTCTTTCCCTTTCCTAACCCCTCTTGGATCTCTCACTAAAGGAAGACTGCTGAATTGGTGCCAGATTTGACTGATCCTGATAATCTATCCAATCCTGAAGTCTGGTTCTTAACCTCTGCAGTGCACTATCACTTTAGATAGGTGTAATCTTAGCTTATACATTATGGGAAAATATTTAAATGGAGCCTCTCTCTTCATCTGTTTTTACTTCTTGACACTGTGTTGAAAAACAGTGTTCTTTCCTATTTGCTATTATGTCTTGCACCCTTATATCCTACATGCCTTACATTTGCATACTTAATTGCCTTTTAGAGAAGATCCTTATGAGTAAAATTAAAAACCATTTTTTCAAAGCATTACAGTCATCCTCTTATTTATCCCTTTCCTAGGTTCTTAAATATGATGTTGTAAATCCCACATATCATCCATGCCTCAAAACTTGCTTTCTAATTAGAAAAAGAAAACCACAGAAATTCCAGTGTTGTTTCAGACAGCTGTGTTATGTTGAGATGACTTTGGTCTGGAAGGTGTTCATTCTGCTAGACACTTCTGGAAACAAATATTTTAGCTTGATTTATGGTACTGGAATAATTATTGTTATTTTACGGATTCCACATACTTTCATTGGAAGAGCAACATTTGGAAAGCATCTTCCTATTGTCTAGGCACCATTCCCTGTCCTGAATTATTTCAATTTAATTAAACCAGGTGGTACTTTGTGTCAACAAATTTTGAATAATGCTTGTAAATGGACTTGGAGGTGAAAAGTACAATTTAGCAGGATATGTTACTGATATGATGCCATCTAGCTGGAGACATGAAGTAACCTACAAGCACATTCTTTATACAGTTTTATGTAGATCCAATCACTATGGTATTTAGACATAACCTGGGTGGCACCTTTTCTCTCCATAACCATGTGAAACTTTGGGACTTTTAAGGAAGAACATAAGTTGTTTCATACTGACTTCCTTTCTCCCTCTCTCAGCTCCTAGATTTATCTGTTGAATAACAGAAAATTATTACACAGAATCTAGGAGTTGAAGAGTGTGATCATATTGCCTGCTCAATGCACATTTGATTGGAATTTCCACTTCTGCCTTTGGAAGGAGATGGAGGGAAGAAGGTGAGATTTGAGGCATGCAGTTAATAGATTCAGCAAAGCTTACTTAGTTCAATAATTGACAAATTATTATTGACTAATAGTCTACCTTATTCTTTAAAATAAGATGAAAAGTATGCATGAATAGAAAGTCAAAATGAAATATAATGTGAAGGTCAAAGGTGGAGAGAATTAGAACAGAACAGTTCAGACCAATGTGAGTAAAGCCAAATTGAGTTTGGTTCTGAACCTCCTGTGGCAAACATGGAAAGGGAAATAAATATAATTGGTAAAGTCTAAATTTAATTCACAGAAAAGAAACTATGCAAACATTTCAGTACCTACCCCCCCCCTCGCCCCCCGCCCCTTATTTTGAACACTAAAAGTCACAATTGATCAGACACAGGGCTTTTTTAAGTCCATCTTCTTTTCTGCCACAGATAACATAACTAAATGTATTATTCTATTATCTTAAACTAGAGGCCCGGTGCATGAAATTCGTGCATGGAAGGGAGGGGTGTCCCTCAGCCCCACCTGCACCCTCTTCAATCTGGGACCCCTTGAGGGCAGTCGGACATCCCTCTCACAATCCAGGACTGCTGGCTCCCAACTGCTCGCCTGCCTGCCTGCTTGATTGCCCCTACCACTTCTGCCTACCAGCCTGATCATCCCCTAACCACTCCCCTGCCAGCCTGATTGACACCTAACTGCTCCCTTGCCGGCCTGATTGCACCTAACTGCCCTTCCCAAATGAACTGGTCACCCCTAACTGCCCTCCCCTGCAGGCCTGGTTCCCCCCAAACTGCCCTCCCCTGCAGGCCTGGGTCCCTCCCAACTGTCCCCCCCTGTTGGCCTGATTGCCCACAACTGACTTCCCCTGCCAGCCATTGTGTGGCTGCCATATTTGACCACATGGGGGTGGCCATCTTGTGTGTTGGAGTGATGGCCAATTTGCATATTACCTCTTTATTATATAGGATGGTACGGGGAGGGGAGATTCCTCTTACAATGTAGTCAATTAAAATCTGGACTATAATTAACTCACTTGGTAGAATCTGGCTAGTTCATTCTTAGTCCACTTACAAGGACCAACTCCAGTGATGCTGTTTAGAACTACTTGGGGATACTCATCTTCTTCTCTGGACTCCATTCTGCATATTCCTGTCCCTAGGTGTTTATGCAGTCTGTGACCTTTGCCTCAAATATAACTGTTAGAAACTGTGAAAGGTCTGATTTTTTAATCCTATTTTTTTTTATAATTTTAGTTTATTTATTTCTTTTTTTAATCTTTATTTTTATTTAAAAAATATTTTTATTGATTTCAGAGAGGAAGGGAAAGGGAGAGAGAGATAGAAGCATGAATGCTGAGAGAGAATCATTGATCGGCTGCTTCTTGCACATCCCACGCTAGAGATCAAACCCACAACTCGGGCATGTGCTCTGACCAGGATTCAAACTGTGACCTTTTGGTTCATAGGTAGATGCTCAACCACTAAGTTATGCCGGCTGGGCTAATCTCTATTTTTTTTTTTTAATTTTGGAATACTACTCAGCTGAAAAAAAAGAAGGAAATCTTACCTTTTGTGACGGCATGGATGGACCTGGAGAGTATTATGCTAAGTGAAATAAGCCAATCAGAGAAAGACCAGTACCGTGATTTCACTTATATATGGAATCTAATGAACAAAATAAACCAACAAAGTGGAGACAGACTTACGGATATAGAGAACAGACTGACAGCTTTCAGAGGGGAGGGGATTGGAGGCTGGATGAGAAGGGTGAAGCAAAGAAAAAAAAGAGAAAGACTCATGGACACAGACAACAGTATGGTGATTACCAGAGGGAAGGAGTTGTGGTGGGGAGGTAAAGAAAGTAAAGGAGGGATAAACAGTGCTGGAAGGAGGCTTAACTTGGGCAGATGAACACACAATACAATATACAGATGATTTATTGTAGAATTGTATACCTGAGGTCTACTAGTATATAATTTTATTAACCAATGTCACCCTAATAAATTCCATTTTACCCTATTTGGTAGGCTAACAAGGTAGCCTGCCTTAGTTTCATGACTCATAGTAATAGCAGTAGCCAGAGTATTAACATTTGTGCCAATATCTTGAGCTCTATTTCCTACAAGGCTACATAAAGAGGTGATACCTGCACAATCAATGGCTGCATTATAGGAGGGGAACCCTGAGCTTAAGGAATCTGGCTATTTTAGCATGGCCAGTTAGCATACCTATTCCTTCACTCTGGAGGACTTTATCTCTGTCTCCCAGGTGGTCAGCTATACAATCACCCTTGAAAAGATAGTTTGGAACAATGGCAGTTAGTGTCTCTGCTTACAAGGAAAGCAGAAATGTGACAGACCCATGGAGAATCTCCCAACAGTACCCCCACTCCTTTATATCTATTTAAATACTATCCATCCTGAAAATTAACATTTTAAGTGTACCTTCTTTCAGCCTGCGGGTGCCTGCATTTTAGAACAATCTTATCTCTCTCTCTGAATTTTCATTGCAATTATAGCCTTCACCAAGATTTTATTATTATCTTATAATATATACCTCCTTATTTCCCATGCTTTCATATGAATCAATATTTTGTCTCAGGGAGAATCTAAGGTCTTTGAGGGCAGAAACCACTTTTGGAATTTATTTTGTATCCATAATAGTATTCAAGATTGTAGATGGTAGTAGAGAATATATATAAGAGTATGAGAAAAAGTCGTGGTTGGAAAGGTTGTCCATGGTAACACAATCCTATATTATAAAAGGCTAATATGCAAATCAACCCAACGGTGGAATGACCGGTCGCTATGATGCACACTGACCACCAGGGGGCAGATGCTCAATGCAGGAGCTGCCCCCTGGTGGTCAGTGCGCTTCCAGAGGGGGAGCGCCACGCAGCCAGAAGCCGGGCTCACAGCTGGCAAGTGCAGCAGCGGTGGCGGGAGCCTCTCCCACCTCCGTGGCAGTGCTAAGGATGTCTGACTGATGGCCTAGGCCTGCAAGTCTAAGCCGTCAGTCGGACATCCCCCAAGGGCTCCTGGACTGCGAGAGGGCCCAGGCCAGGCTAAGGAATGCCCCCCCCCCCAACCCACGCATGAATTTTGTGTACCAAGCCTCTAGTGATAAATAATCACCCATAATTTCCAATTTGTCTTTCTATAGTGACCGGAGAAACAATTCCTAACTAGGAGTCTGAAAGTTTTTATGATTTCATAGCTGTAGCATGCCATGATTCTACAACCAAACCTCGGCTGGACTTTACTGGAATTTAATCTTGGTGTTTAAGTGACTTGTGTTGATTTATTTTTGATTAAACATAGGGGATGAAAGGAACACTCATGAGACAAGGCTGGCTCTGTTTTTATTTATTGAGAAGCTTTTGGATAAATAGGACCATGCAATGTGCAGAAGAAAGGTGGCAACAGGGTGGAAGACAAAATTCTGAGAGAGCATGTTCCATGTAGATCATTAATCAAGCAACAAGTTCATATTTATTGAAAATTAACTAGTTATCTGAACTGTTCAAGTCTTTTCATCCTGGCTTCTGGTACAGAAGCAGAGAATGAGATCAGCAGGTGTATTCAAAATAATTTGGCCAACAAAGTTACTATTTTCCTTTTTGTCTGCATATATCTCTAAAAAAAGAACAAGTTGTGTTTTAAAATGGAAGTAGAAGTCTCCCTTACAGAACAATACAGATGTGTGAGAGGCACCATAGCTTAGAGCCATGGTCGGCAAACTGCAGCTTGCGAGCCACATGCGGCTCTTTGGCCCCTTGAGTGTGGCTCTTCCACAAAATACCACAGCCCGGGCGACTCTATTTTGAAGAAGTGGCATTAGAAGAAGTTTAAGTTTAAAAATTTGGCTCTCAAAAGAAATTTCAATCGTTGTACTGTTGCTATTTGGTTCTGTTGACTAATGAGTTTGCCGACCACTGGCTTAGAGGAAAGCGTAGGCTTTGGAGCTGGTTTAAGCACCACGTATTCACTAAGTGAGTCCGGTAAAATTATGAGTTTGCTGAGTCTCTTATCAGTAAATGTAGAAAATAAAACGCACTTCTAGGGATATTTGAGAATTAAGTGAGATAATACAGTACATGCCAAGCTCTCAGTGCAGCGTCTGGCACATACAGCTGGGCCCCCAAATGGTAGTTTTTGTTATTATTAAACAATTCACTTCTCAGGATGATTCAAGGAGAAAAAAGTAGAGAGGTGATTGAAGAAGAAGAAGAAGAAGAAGAAGAAGAAGAAAAAAAAAAAAAGATCAGGTTGGGGGCGGGGGAGCCATAAACAAGAGGAACACAAAGGGTTTTTTAGGGCAGTGAAACTAGTATGGTACTATAATGGGGGATACATGTAATTTTACATTTACGCAAAGCCATAGGATATACAACACCAAGCGTGAACCCTAATGTAGGCTATAGATGTTGTGTGATTCTGATGTGTCCATGGAGGTTCATCGATAATAACAAATGCGGCACTCTGGTGGGGAATGGGGGAATGGGAGAGGCCAGGAGTATATGGCAGATCTCTGTACCTTTCTGTTTTTTCTGTGAACCTAAAACTGCTCTGAAAAATAAAGTCTATATATATTTTACAAAGAAAAGATCTATTCGAGGCCTTCCCAAGCAGGAAATAACCCTAGGGACCTGGGCAGGTTTTCACTATAAGGCAGGGCACCCACCTAGTCCCAGAAGTGGAGGGGAAAAGCTCACTGCTCCTCGGTGGCTTTTCCTCCTTAGTGATGGGTTAAATAACGAATTTAATGTCCAGGGCCATGGAAACAATAAAAACATATTTGTAAACTTATCAACCGTGGTGAATTTTCCATGCTAGAGGTAGAGGACCTGTATAATTACCCGTGATGGACTCTAGAGGCTTTGCCTGAGTTTCAAGTTGGCTTCCCTATTTTCTTGCTTGCTTTTTAGGTATTTCCATTATAAAGTATAAAATCGAAATTATAATGTGGGGAGTAATAATTTCTTTGTCAAATTGAAATAAGGTAATTGGTAGCTTTCCAAGATAGTCTGAAAGGGGTGAGTTCCATTTGTGCGATCTAAATCCATTGGTTAAACGCGCGGGGATTAACATCTGTTAAAAGAATTGTGCTTGGCACGCAGGTGTTTCAATATTTGCATTTAGTATGTGTTTCAGAAACAAGCCTCTGAGAAAAACATTTATGTCACAATCTGGTGGTTTTATTGTCTAAATCTGTCAGGACAGTCATTTTGTTACTCGGACTTTGTGACCCTCTTGCAAGCCGTAAACTCTTTAACGAAGTGAGTATATGGAGAAAGATGACAGACTTTCAAACTTCAGGGAAAGAGTATTATATGAGAAGAATCAATGTTTCCCCTCGAGACTGTGCCTAATATGTGAACAGCAAAAACAATTACATTGGTGATTTCAGGAAGTCCAATAAATTCCATTGCACAGCTCCACTTCTGAAATATTACATCACTCAGCAAAAGCTTAGGCTCATATATTAGCTGAAATGAAGTAATCATGAATTAATTACCATCAGCCTGGCTTTGTGAATGGCGAGCAGAGGCAGGTCTCTGGTTTCAGCGCCGTCAGAGCCTCGCAGTCTGGCTGCGCCTGCGGTTTAGGTCAGTCTCATTGCGCCCATATGTGGAGGGCTCTTCGGATCTACTCAGAGCTGCAGACCTTGTGATCACCTCCCATTGTGGTGATTGACTTAACCATTCCATAATCGACATGGTTAAAGTAACTTGTGCTCTTCTGGTTGTTTTTTGTTTGTTTGTTTTGTTTCGTAGGTAAAGCTTGGGGAAATTAATGCAACATTTCCCTAGGGATTTTTGGTTTGAAATTAGGAAGAAAATGAGGACTCAAATGGTTTCACACACTTGCCCGATTATACCTCTGGAAAATGAAAACTGGGTAAAAGCTGAATTATTAGCGATTTCAGCTTTATAAAAATGACACGCGTGGGTGGTATGGCACACGTGGCTGGCTTTGGCTCAATGACGTTTTAAGTGCCTGAAATGTCTTTAGGAGACATGACTATCCAGTTAGAAATAGTGTTTTTTTGTGTCTAAATAGCAATTAGCTTTTGATGTTAATATCTGCCACGTAGCTTGTTCTCACACAATTACTTTGCTTTTGGACTTAGTTCCTAAGTCGTGGTTATTTCAGGCCACTCTGGAAATTCACCCAGGAAATTTCAGCTGCTGCAGATTTCAGATACCTTGTTGTTTCAGGCTGTCCCTGAGCACAGGGTAGAGTGGGGATGGGGGTGTGGGACTGTATTTAAAGTTGTGTCTGATGGCTTCTGGAAGAGTCTTGCACTTCTCCAGGGCTAGAACAGCCATCTACTGTGTTTCCTTCCCTGAATGCTAACACTTCCAATGGCTGTAGCCAGTCCCATAAACTCTTATCCGCATCTCTGAGTTTGGCAGCAAAGGTTGGGGTCCTTCTATTCTCTTTTATTTGTCCCCATGGGATGAACCCCTCTGAGGGGACCCCTCTTGTTTTAGAGCTGCCTGGGCTGAGGGCTGGGGTGACACAGGTAAAATGCTTCTGTAGGCAGACATCTGTGGTTTCTGAACTCCACAGGACTTCTGCGCGTCTTTACTGTGGTCCAGATCCTACCCAGAGCTAGTTTTGTCCCGTGTTAGTTGTTCATTTATTGTTTTTGCTGTGTTTGTGGAGGAGACAAGTATTGGGACCTCCTAGACTCCCATCCTGTTTACAACAGTCTCTAACATGGTGCTTTTTATTTACTTAATATTTTTATTAATATATTTTTTTATTGATTTCAGAGAAGAAGAGAGAGGGAGAGAAAGAAATATCAGTGATTAGAAAGAATCATTGATTGGCTGCTTCTTGCCCTCTCCCCTACTCCTGCCCCCACCCAGAGATGGAGCCTGCAACCCCAGCATGTGCCCTGACCAGGAATCAAACCATGACCTCCTGGTTCATAGGTCGACAATCAACCACTGAGCCACGCCAGCTGGGCTACATGGTGCTTTTTAAACTCAGCAAGACATTGTAGAAATCCTTCTATCTATAATAATAAAAGTGTAATATGCTAATTAGACCAGACATCTTTCCAGACGAAGCTGGGGCTGCGAGGGAAGCCCTGGGTCCTGGGTGCCAGAGGGAAGGTGGTGCCGGCACCCCAGGGAAGGAAGGCCTACTCTTGCATGAATTTCGTGCATCAGGCCTCTAGTAGGATTATATTAAGATCTGGCTCATTCTTTTTAGTGGCAGCATTATATTAACATGCCATAATTATAATTAGTCCCCCATTGATGGATATTGAGGTTGTTTTTATCTTTTGTTATTACAAACAAAACTGCAGTGAACAATCATGTACAGATTATTTTGTTCATATGCAAACACATCTGTAGAAGAATTTCCTAAGTGAGAAATTGTTAGATCAAAAGGCACGTGCATCATGCAGTTTATATAATACTAGAGGCCAGGTGCATGTAATTCGTGCATGGGTGTGTGTGTCCCTCAGCCCAGCCTGCACCCTCTCCAATCTGGGACCCCTCGAGTGATGTCTGACTGCCCGTTTAGGCCCGATCCTACCGGGATCGGGCCTAAACGGGCAGTCGGACATTCCCCTCGCAATCCAGGACTGCTGGCTCCCAACCGCTCACCAGCATGCTTTCCTGATTGCCCCTAACCGCTTCTGCCTGCCAGCCTGATCACCCCCTAACCACTCCCCTGCCAACCTGTTTGCCCCTAACTACCCTCCCCTGCAGGCCTGGTTACCGCTAACTGCCCTCCCCTGAAGGCCTGGTCACCCCTAACTGCCCTCCCCTGCAGGCCTGGTCCCCCCCCAACTGCCCTTTCCTGCAGGCCCGGTCGCCCCCAACTTCCATCCTCTGCTGGCCTGGGCACCCCTAACTGCCCTCCCCTGCAGGCCTAGTCCCCCCCAACTGCTCTCCCCTGCAGGCCTAAGTCCCCCCCAACTGCCCTTCCCTGCAGGCCCAGTTGCCCCCAACTTCCCTCCTCTGCCGGCCTGGTCACCCCTAACTGCCCTCCCCTGCAGGCTTGATCGCCCCCAACTGCCCTCCCTTGCAGGCCTGGTCTCTCCCAACTGCCCTCCCCTGCTTGCCTGATAGCCCACAACTGCCCTTCCTTACAGACCTGGTTCCTCCCAACTGCCTTCCCCTGCTGGCCTTCTTGTGGCAGCCATCTTGTGTCCACATGGGGGCAGCCATCTTTGACCACATGGGGGAAGCCATCTTGTGTGTTGGAGTGACGGTCAATTTGCCTATTATTCTTTTATTATATAGGAGGATTAGATAGGCTAGAGGGGTGTCCCAGATCAGGGTGGGGTTTCCCTTGAGGCATTGGGCAGCCTGGGCGAGGGGCCTGTGGTGGTTTGCAAGCCGGCCATGCCCCCCGGTGACCCAAGTGGAGGCCCTGGTATCTGGGATTTATTTATCTTCTATAATTGAAACTTGGTAGCCTTAAGTGGAGGCCTAGGCCCACCAGGGCAGGTGGAAAGCTTGGCTTCCTCCATTGCCAGGGAAACCCAAGCCTCCTGCTCTCTCTATGGCTACAGCCATCTTGGTTGGGTTAATTTCATACTCACTCCTGACTGGCTGGTGGGTGTGGCTTGTGGGTGTAGCAGAGGTATGGTCAATTTGCATATTATTTTTTATTAGATAGAATCACCAAATTACCTTCCATAAAAGTTATATATCAATGTTGCTCCCATCAGCAATGAATTTTCACACACCTTCACTAGCAGAACATATAAAACTTTAGAACTTTTTTTTTAATATATATTTTATTGATTCTAGAGAGGAAGGGAGAGGGAGAGAGAGATAGAAACATCAATGATGAGAGAATCATTGATTGGCTGCTTCCTGCACACCCCCTACTGGGGATTGAGCCTGCAACCCAGGCATGTGCCCTTGGCTGGAGTTGAACCTGGGACCCTTCAGTCCGCAAGCCGATGCTCTATCCACTGAGCCAAACCAGCTAGGGCTAAAGCTTTAGAACTTTTTGTCAACAAATGAAAAAAATAATTTTATAATAATTTAAAATAGTTTTAATTTGCAGTTCCTACATTATGAAGGTGAATATCTTTTAATATGTTTTAAAACATTTACATTTACTGTTTTATGACCTCAATGTTTTTATTATTTGCCCGTTTTCATGTTGGGTCTTATATGTTTTTTATTGACTTATAGGAGCTATTAAAATATTAGTTATCCCTTTGTGATGTGCAAATAATTTATCCAAATTTCTTTTTTGTCTTTTGACTTTCTTCACAGCATTTTTTGCTGATTATTATTATTATTTATGTCGCTTTTTTCTCTTACAGCTTTAGGGGTTTGTGTTAGAGCTTCCTCACTGCAAGATGATCTTAACAATTTCAATTTTCTGCTTGTATTTTTTTGGCTTCTAATAGTTTTTTGTTTTTTGGTAATTTCTGAAGGATTTTTTGCAGAGATGGTCGTTTTCTTTGCAAATAGAGGCAGTTTATTTCTTTCCAGTTTGGGTACCTTTTATTTCTTTTACTTGCCTTATTGAACTGGCTTAGACTTCCAGCCAGATATTGAATAGATAAGAGGGGACATCATTGTCTTTTTCCTGGTCTTAAGGGAAGAGCTTTGAGTCTTTCTCATTAAACATGATATATTAGGTTTATGTTTTCTGCAGATATCCTCTTTAAAGTTGAGCAAGTTCATTTTAGGTCCTGCATTGCTAAGAGTTTTTAGCAGATTTGCTTATTTAATTTTGTCTAGTGTTCTTTTTACATTTGTTGAGATGATCATATGATTTTTACTTTTTAGTCTGTTAATGTGGTGAATTACATTGATTGATTTTGGAATATTTAACCAACTTTGTTTTCCTAGAATGAATCCTATTTGGCCATGTTGTAGTATCCATTTTATATATTTTGGATTTGATTTGCTAAAATTTTGTTTAAAGCTTTTGCATTTATGTGCATATGGGATACTGGTTTACGGTTTTATTTTCTTATAATGTCTGTCTTGTTTTCATATCAGATAACTTCTGGCCTTGTGGAAAGAGCTGGAAAGTCTTTCCACTTCAATATCCTGGAACAGTTTGTATAGAATTGACACATTTCTTTCTTAAATGTTTGGTTGAATTCTCCAGTGAAGCCTCTGGGGCTCAATACACAGGCTATGTCAATAGTCCTCAAGGGATGGACCTACATGAGAGTGATGTAAGCACATGACAGTTGAGAATATGACAATATCACTGCTCCTTATTTTAAGGGTAAGGAGTGACTGGGATGGAAATCAGGTCAATGAAAAAAAGGTGGGTAGGAACTCCAATTGAATATCACACTTCATCTATTTCTGGTGCATCCTAGATGATTAGTCATTTTTACTACATTACATAATAACACCTTATCCTTGAATAGCACATTTTAATGTAATTCACATCATCTCTATTTTAAAGATGAGGAAAATAGATGGGTGAAATTACTTTATTTACTTTTTTGGGAAGTTAGTATACTTTACTGCTAGCCTAAAAGGATGTAGGAACTTCTGAGGAACAGACAAGGGATCATATCCCTAATATGTCAGAACCAGAGAACTGACGGAGGGAACTCTCCCTTTGTTCTTTGTGGTGCTGTCCTGACCATACTGAAATACATTTGCTGAGGTTCTTTAACATCTATACATATAGAGAGGTAATATGCTAATTTGTCCATTACAGTGTCCCAGTCATGACCAGTCTGTGGGTGGGGACAGGGAGGCGGGGACTTCTGCCCCCAGTGCTAACATCATGCTGCCTGCATGCATCCCCGGCTAGGGACGTGACACTGCCTGTGTGTGTCCCAGTTCAGCGCTGATGTGATGCTGCGGGGTGGGGTGGGGGTGGGGGGGGGATGGGGATGGGAGGTGGGCTTGATGGGGGACCTCAGGCCGTGCCCCCCATCCCAGCTCCAGGTCATGAGCCCTCAGGCCATGTCCCCCTGCCCTGGCACCGGGTCGGGATACTCCAGGATGCACCCCCCGCCCCAGCACCAGGCCGGGGAACCTCAGGCCACGTCCCTCGCCTGGCATGGCTTGACAGGGGACCTCAGGCTGCACCCCGCACCCCGGCGCTGGGCCGGGGAACCTGAGGCTGTGCCCCCCTGCCCGGAGGGGCTTGACAGGCGTGGGGCTGGCCGGGTCTGGGTCTCCTGCATTTTTGAAGTGCGTGTGGGTGGTGGGCAGGGACTTGACTCTAGGTCCTGGGGCATGTCCCAGACTCTGACAGGAGGGAGATTTTATATACATTACTAATTTTCTTTCATCTCCAACACTTCTATTATAGAGAAAGGGCAAATAGCAATATTAAAATATTTCTTCTAGTTAATTCCCTTTCAATGTGCATGGATTTTGTGCACCGGGCCACTAGTTTATTTTATAATATACTAGAGGCCCAGTGCATGAAATTCATGCATGGGTAGGGTCTCTAGCAGCTGCTGGCTGCTGGCTGGGACCTCCCTTCCCCTGGCTGCCTGTCACCACTGCTGGCCCGGGGCCTCCCTTCCTGTGGTTGGCCAGTCAGCCCGCCCCCTTGTCGAACTCCAGGTCGAAATCCCGGTGGAGGGGACAATTTGCATATTAGGCTTTTGTTATATAGGATACTCTTGCTCCTTTCAGGGCTCCAAATGTTGCTGCATTTTTGGTGGTACGTTTTGGGCCTGGGCCCCTCTCTCACCAGTCTCAGTGTTTACAGCATCAAAGCAGCGACCAACAAATCCCGCCTTGTTTAATCCTGTGAATTCTAGTTTTCTTAGATCCATTTCAGTGAAGTTGTTAAGCAGGAACAGTTCTTTCACACATTTATTTCTGAGAAAATGCCATTAATGAAAACACTGCAGAGTCACAGTTCCACCAGCTCTCCAATAATTTGTATATTGTGTGACCTACCACATGCTGCTTTTGCAGATTTACACCTTCAGTGGAAACTTGCTCACTGAAGACCTCAGGAAAGAGGGAGGGGAAGGGGGGAGGGAGAGAGACTGTTTTTAGCTTGACTTCTAAGTCAGGGCAGAGAAGTAACAATCACAGACGTTCTGTTCCTGACGTTCATGTCTGGGTGACAAGGCTTGTCAGGCTGCTAAGTCCTTCAGGATTTCGGTGACCTTTCTTTTAAGTTATAACCTACAGATTGAATGCACTTAAGAAAAATTCCAGAAAAAAGTTATTTCCAATGAGTTTTTTGTTGTTGTTGTTGTGGTGGTGGTGGTGATGAGGGATGTGTGTTATTGATCTTATAATAGTAATAATGACTTCAACCCAGGTTTTCTAAGAAAATTAATGACTGCCCCAGGTTAATAGCCTTCAGCCAATCTCCCAGTCAGCCATTAATCCCCAGGAAATGCCCTCGGCCTTGATCATTATTGTGTAAATAATACAAAAGTGGGTATAGTTCTCTTGTCAGATGGGAAACATACATTGCCCTTGTTCTCTCTGGGACTCCCTTTATGACAATAAGAATAACCTATTAGGGGGGGAAAAGCAACAATTTTGCTCCCAAGACAAATAAATACTCTTGTTTAAACAAAATTATTAAACAAATTATTAAACAAACTTGAACTCTGTATGTTTGAGTAAGAAATAATGGAAGACTCTAAGCTCAGAATTCGTAGACAGCTGTAGTTAGAGCTATGAGTGACATAAAATGTAGAGCCAAATATTGAATTGAGAGTAAATGCAATTACTGTCATATTAGATATTTCAAGTCAAAATCAGGGTTAAATAAACACAGAATTGACTACTTTAACAGTTGCAAACAAAAGATGGTAGAAATTTACTTTTAAAATTAGGACTTTATATTCTAATAAAAAGGACTTAAGTGACTACATTTTTAAAGTTTTAAAATAAATATTATGTTGTATAGGGATATTTTTCTTATCTTCAAATATCAAAGGATTTTTATAGCTCTTTCCGTGGCTTATTTTGCATTCCGGAATCTTCAAGAAGGCAAATAGTTAAATAAAAAACACGTGCAGGAAATTAGTGCAGCAGTTGCCCTTGCCGGCCAAAGGGGATGCTGCTGAGGTGGAAAGGCCTTGGAGGGGATTTTCCTACTTTGAACAGGCATGTGCATGGGTAACA
Organism: Eptesicus fuscus; assembly: GCF_027574615.1. Taxonomy (NCBI): domain Eukaryota; kingdom Metazoa; phylum Chordata; class Mammalia; order Chiroptera; family Vespertilionidae; genus Eptesicus; species Eptesicus fuscus. The sequence continues at coordinate 36,147,704 of NC_072478.1, read as the reverse complement.
TCAGCCCATGTCCCGAATTCAGGGGTAGAACTTTACAGTAAGTAGGTTCTCAATACACATTTTCATGATGAATAAAGGTACATGTTAAATATCTTATAATTTTACTTGTCAATTATACCTCATAAGGCTGAAAACAAACTTTTTAAAAATATGCTCCTCCTTGTCCTGAGAGTTCCCTGGATAATGGGTAGATTAACTTTCTCTTTGATACAGTTTGCAAATGATTTCTAATAGATTTGCGTTTATCTTTTTTCTTTTACATATTTTCTTTTTCTGAACGACTATCCATTTCTCACAATACTATTTATTAAAAAGTCCATCTTGTCCTCACAGATGTGAGATGCTATTTCAATTATAGTCTAAATTTCCATATGTAGTTGGATTTATTTTTAAAGTTTCTGTTGTATTAATCTATTTGTTTATATGCCATGTTTTGAACCATTGGAGTGCTAACCACTTCCCTCTTGGTCCTTTTTTATAAGGGGCTTATCAGTTAATTTTGCATCTACTTAGCATATTTATAAAGGATTTAGAGTCAACTTGTTCAAATATATATAAAAACCACATTTATACATATGTTTTGGAAAATCACATTATATAGGGTAGGAAAATAAAGTAGGTTTACAATTGTTTATATGGAAAACAATATAATAATAAATAACAATACAAGAATATGCTCTGTGTTTCAAGTACTCACAACTGTAAACCTACTTTTGCCTCATCCTGTAAATATAAATATAATATAATATAATATAAATATTTAGTAGGAGGATACTTGACAACCTTTTGTTGTTGTTGCTTTTTGTTTTCTGTTTTGGTTGAGTCATCCTAGTGAAGAGCAAGGGCTGTCATCCTTTTATTCAATTTCACTTTGGTCTTTCAGGATTTTGGTTATGCTACTTGTATTGGTTTTGTACATACTGTTAATTTACAAAATGTTTACTTTTATGTTTTATTGACTTTTCCCCCCTGTTATTGTATCTTCTGACTAGTTATTATTTATGGCTATAGATTTTTGTATAATTTTGCATCTTGCTAACTTATGAAATTATTTAATTTATTATCGTTTTAGCATTGATCCAGATATTCCAAGTAAAGTACTATACCATGTACAGATAGAGAAAATTTTTACTTCTTTTCCATTTCTCTTATCTCCAATTATTTTCTCTTGTTTCACTGTGTTAGCTATAAGTCCAATTCTGTGTTAAACAATTAAAAAGAATAGTAGACATCCTTATCATGTTCCGGATTTTAGTGGAAATGCTTCTAGTGTTTACTGGTAAGTAATATGCTGGCTTTAGAATTGAGATAAATATATTTTATCAATTTTTAAAAAATGTGTTGTTTTCTAATGTCAATCGTCAAGTAATTTTTTAGATCTTTTAAAATGGTGGTTATACTAATGTATTCTTAATCGTGAATTACTTTTGGATTCATGTAATAAAACCTTACTTGGTCATGATATACTAATTTTTAAGGTACTGTTGGATTCTATTTCCAAATATTTTATTTACAATTTTTTTGCCTCAATAATCCAAAGTGAGATTAGTCTCTGTTTTTCTTTACTATAATATTTTATCGGGTTTATAAATCTATACTATATTTCCTTTGTAATAAAATTTTTGGAAAAGTGTTGTCTGAGCTTGGAAAAATTTAAGTAGCATTGAGTATCTAGTCTTTAAAGGTTTGGCTCAATTCCCCTGTGAAACAATCTATACATGGTAACTTTTTTTTTATCATTCACCATTTTATTCAAGTACTTTTTATATAGCTCCCAATATAGACCATATTCCAGGCATATTGGTGAAGAAGAAAAAAAAAAACAAAACTGGTTACACATGGTAATTTTTGAGAGCTAGTTTCCCATTTCTCCTATAAAAATTGATCCAAGGTTTAAAAAAAAAGAAATCTGTGTTTGGGTCTGTGATAGGGTAATGAGCCCTATAGATGGCCATGTCCTTATCCCCTGTGAGTATGTTACATTACATGGGACAAAGGACTTTGCAGATGTGATGGAGAATAAGGACCTTGAGATGGGGAGATTATCCTTGACTGTTTCGTCCTTTGAAACCATGAAAGTGAGTAACTTGTTCCTGCTGGGTCAGAGAGATGCAATATGAGAGGGACTTGACCTGAACCCACTGTTGCTAGCTTTCAAGATGAAGTAAGGGACCATGAGCCAAGGAACGTGGTTGACTTCTGGAAGCATGAATGACCCTCAGCTGATAATCAGTAAGAAAACAGAGGCCTTGCTCAGACAGCCACAGGAAATGAATTGTGACAACACACAAAGGGGCAGGAAATAAATTCTCCTCTAGAACCTCCAGAAAAGGAAGCAGCCCTTGATTTTAGTTCAGCAAGACCCACATGAGACGTACAGAAGTATAAAAGAACAAACTCGTGTTGTTTTAAGCCACTAAGTTTGTGGTTATTTTTTATGACAGCTATAGAAAACTAGTACTTATCTGGAGAGAGAGGGTCAAATTTGATAACTGTATGTTATAAGTAATTCACTATTTTAGCGAGGTTTTCAAATTTATTGTCATAGAATTATGCAATAAGGAAGCTTAGGATTTTCAAAGTTTCACCTCTTTATTTCCCCTTTGTCATTTATTATTTTGTGTACAGGTACTTTCTTTTTCTTAGCGTGAATTAGCTCTGTTTTTGTTTATGACTATTTATTTGAAACAGCAGTCTTGTATGAGAAGGCAAAAGGCGATATTTTTATCTGATTTTTGCCACTAGATTGGCACCATTTATCTCAGGGTCATTTTTGAGAAGATTGGGCCACTCTTATCTCCTGCTAAGTCTGCCTAAAAGAAAAATCTTATAATTTCCTGGGACTAATTTCTCTTGCAAGAATGCTAATTTTGGCAAGAAAAAATCAACTCTCACCGATATGATTCCCAGTTCCCCCTCTCCCCCATTAGTCTCACTCATAGGGCCTATTTGCAATTTCTAGGTACCAAACTCTGTATTTGTAAAGTATATCATTTGTTAACAATATAAAGAATAAAATAACAGTGACTTTCAACAGGTAAGAGTGTATTTGTGTCTCTTGTAATGAACCAGGCATAAACTACCCAGGGTTATAATTTGGTAACTCTATTGTCACTTCTTGCTCTGTAATAGTCCTGCCAGTTTGCTCTGGTCTGCGTGGTTGCGTATGGCTTACCAGTACACTACTGTTTCCATGTTTCAGCCCGAAACACACACCAGCTCTGCTTACATCTAGTTTGGCAGAATTTGGGCACATTTTTACATTTCTACCCGTAAGGGAGAATGGGAAATGTAGTGTTTATTCTCAGTGTCCATTTGTCCAGATAAAGTGCAGAGGTCATCTTATAAAGGCAGGCGGGGAGGATGGATAGTGAGGCACACTGCTAGCATATGCCACATCCCTTTTCCTTATGCAAAAGAAGTTTCTTTGCATTTCAAGGCTTAAAAATGTCCTCTACAATAAGCATTTATAATGAGAGATATTTAAGCTAGTATTTCTTTCTATAGTTTTTAAGTTTTTTTCTCCCTCTAAGTGAAAATAGCCCTTTCATCATATATTTTATACATGATAATGATCATTGTTTTAAAAAATCAGCCAACAAGAGAGAAAGGAAATATCCAAAATTTCTGCACATGAAGAAAAAGTACCATCAACTTAAAAAAAAATTGAGGTTACATTGGTTTATAACATTATATATTCAGCATCTGTATACATTACTATTCCACTTCTGGGTAACTAACTGAAGAATACCATTAACATTTTGATGAGTATTGCTTGATGTACCTTTTAAAAAAACATACACATATGCCCAAATATTTTATCAAAAGATGATCATAGTGGGTGAACCTTTTAAAAATGCTTTTAGTAGGTGAACCTTTTAAAAATGCAGTTTTCTTTTTGTTCATTGTCTTATCTCCTCCTGCCAACTGAATAAACCTAAGTATAATGTTAGCAACTTGGTATGTATCTTGGCTTACTTTAATTTATAACCATATAATTATATTCATATATTTACATATATCATACACTTTCATAGTTATACTTATATTAAAATATTTTCATATTGTTTGGTTTAGAAAAATGGGATAATATACTATATATTTTTTGCCTCTTACCTACAATAGCATATTGTGGAAATATTAAGCTTAAAATTTTTTGGCAGTCAATTTAGAAAAAGGTTGGTTGCAAACTTTTCCAGAGCTATCTGAATCTCTACAGGGTATATGCAACTATTCATTTCAAGCTCTAATTCTAGTCCTGTGAGTTTGAAATGGGTGAACCTACTACCTAAACATTAAGAGAAATAATTCTGTCATAATTACGACTAATTGTAATCTCTTATTGTAAAAAACATAACCTTTGATTAAGTCAAGCATGAAAGCATTGACTGTGTTACCGTAATTGATTGTGTTAAACATTAAAACCACTCTTCTCCAGTGTAAAAGTCTTGGGTTAGGTGCTTAGAGAGAACAGTAGGGTGAGACTAGATATATTAAAAATATGATTATTAATGTATTTATTATATATTTATCCTATCTATTTAAAATCTGAAATCTTACATACCATTTCTTTTATGCCGCAATGTTAGCCCCAAAATATTACAGCTTGATTAACTCATGCCAGTCCCAACTTTTAAAATCTATTCAAATATCCCGCTCGTATTTTTACATAGGCACTGCATATTTATTTGTGGTCACAACTGGAAACACTTATTTAATATAAAAAGAGACACAAACTCATTTTAAGTGGCTGTTAGAAATTCAAAGTGCATGATTACTGTAGCTATATGTAAATGACACACATATTATGGATGCCAAAATCAAATACATGTATTTGGTTGTAGTAGATAATTTTTCCCTCGTGGTATCACATTTCCCTTAAATCTTTAGGAGTCTGTAGGCTGCTATATAAAGGTCTGAGTGCTAGGTGAATTTTTTAAATATAAAGATGCACAAAATTGTAGCTTCTTGTTTCTATGTGCTAGAGACAGAAACTGTGAAATAAATTTGGTTGTTCTTGTGGCATTTTAAACAAGCAAAAAAATTAGACTGCCTATAAAGAAACTGTATTTATAAGTTTTATTATTAAATCTGCCACTGCTTTGCTGACTAATAAAATGGAAAATGTGTGCTTTTATAGGTTTATAAAAAGGCAAGCTATAGTTCCATGAAAAATATCTTAAACCGATTGAATACAGGTGGCTACTTGTTTAGACTTTGAAGATGTAAAGGCTTAGTATAGATGTCTGAAAAAGGTAATATGGCACAATAAAAAAAATATCTTCCTTTCTTTGCTCATCAATCCTTTGGGTATTCCATGTCAAATAAACGCTACAACAATTTATAGTAAAAGTACACAGTGGAAGTGCCAACGTTAACACTCCTTAGGACTGGAGACCTGCCAGATTTTTCACACCAATATTTAATGTGAACTAAAATGTCTTTTTCATGGAAGTGTGAGAAGGAGCTTGCTTTCCTATATTTGGCAACGCGCTTATGTGAAGTATAAAGTCAAATGCCCGTGATGTTCTCTGTATTTCAACCATGATAAATTGTGTTCATTTGTTTAAGTGCATGTGGCAGCTTTAGTGTTCCAACTATAAATTTTGGTTAACTTCTATTGACATGCTGTATTAAACTTAAGAAAAACAAATTACACTTCACCCGTTTTAATTGACTAAATGTGTCAAAAACACAGTAAGTATAACACGAAAGGTCAGAGCCTTAGTCTACACTGTAATGGGTGTCATGGCAGGGATCCAACTTTTCTTGTACATTTCATTTTTCATGAAGTTTTAGGACAAGGCATACGTTTAACATTCACTTCCACTTCTCATTTGTACTTCAAAGTTTATCATAGGCTGTGTGACTACCAAGAACACTTTTCTCCTGTGTATTTAAGTTCTCTTCTCATGGACCTGCGTGCCCTGAGAACCACCGATGTTCTCCTGTAAACAGGGCCTTGAGAATGGATTTTGGCATGCTGAAGAACAAAATCCTGATTTATAGATCCCTGTAATGCTCCCTGGAAAAGACCTGGTTTACATACATCGTCCTTGCTTCCGTGACTGAACAAACAACCATGTGATTAGGTGCCGATTAAACTTGGCACACTGGATTCCCTTGGGATCTGATGAGAGTGACCAGTTTTAATTCTTTTGCTTTCTGTTCAATGTTTTATATAAATCTTTATTCCTTCTGTAATTTATTTGCTTGATGCCTGATGATTAAATAATATGAAGCTCCCTCTCACCTCTCTTTTTCTCCAGAGTTACCTCTTGGTGTGATATCTTTTCATCTCCTTTGTCAAAAGTAGCTCCTTTTCCAGCGTTTACACATTAGTTTCCAGGGTGAATTTACACCTGGAAAAACCAAAAATGGGGCAGGTGTTTGCAAAGTGTTATGTTTTGTATTGGAGAAAACAGAGATTCTAAATCTTAAGGTTTATTCCATGTTCATCACTACATGTAAGAATCTTACTCCTTAGTACACAGTTTACTAATAAGAAACCACATTTTTTATGTTGGCAATAATGGGAGAGTCTCAATATCTGTTTGCTCTGATCAATCAAGAGGAGGGAAGAATAACAGTCATCGTTACTCAAGAAGCTCAGAGACTGCCTGCTGGAGCCTAATCAGGAGTTTTGATGCTCCTTAAAGAAACAGACTATCTCATTCCCCTCCCCGTCTCCCCCCAGGGGATCTCTACTATCGTGAAGATTCTCTAAGAGTGAGTCTGATTCTAAATTATGGATTGGCAAACTTTCTGTAAAGGGCAAGATAGGAAAACTTTTAAGCCTTGAAGACCAGATGTTCTCTGTCACAGTTGCTCAACTCTGCCATCGACAGCACAACCATTGACATTATGTAAACGAATGAGTGTGCCTTTGTTTTAATAAATATTTATGGGCAATGAAATTTGAATATCATATAAATTTCACATGTCACGAAATTGTCATCTTCTAACTTTCCCCCAACCATTTAAAAATGTAAACAACATTCTTTGCTTGGGGGCTAGACAAAAACAGTGGGCAGGCTGGATTGTGCAGCATTCTCTTACATACCAGCGTAGTTTCCCTTCCTTCCCTGATTTTTTGGTCAGGTGATAAATATATTGGCATTCAGAGTCTAATCTCATGGGAATTTGGCATAGCAAACATTGCTGACGCCCTGCTTGTATTTCAGAATTCACCATTTCTATGCCCATCCAATCTCTGCTTTGTGCAGCACACATGTGAGACTCCATGCAAAGTTTTATCTCATTTGGCCTGTGAGTAGGGCACACTGGAAGTGCCGAGGCATGAAGGTCCCTTGGCAGTAGTTCTTGGTCAATGACTAGTAGAGTTGGAGGGTAAGTACCTCCAGCTTAGCATATCTCTGAGGCATAATTTACATTGACTCCCTGGACTCCTCAATAGGATTGGAGTGCCAGCTGCTAACAGCAAGGATGGACCTACAGGGTATTATGCTAAGTGAAATAAGTCAGTCAGAAAATGGAAAATGCCATATGATTTCACTTATATGTGGAATCTAAGAACAAAATGAACAAAACAATGACATTGAAACAGACTCGTAGACACAGAGAACAGACTGATGGTTGCCAGAGAGAAGAGGATTTGGGGGACTGGGTGAAAAAAGTGAAGATATTGAGAAGTACAAATTGATAGTAACAAAATAGTCATGGAGATATAAAGTACAGCATAGGGCATATAGTCAATAATATTGCATATTATTGTATACTAGTAGCCCGTTTGCACGAAGATTCGTGCAATAGACCTTCATTCACCTGGCAGCCGGCACCAGTTTTCTGCCGGCACCGGGGACCCAGGCCTTGGCTGTGGCCACCGCCTTCTGCCTTCTTTCAGGGTCCGGGCTTGGCCCTGGGCGGTGGCCTTGGGCTCGGCTGCACCCAGCGTCCCTGCGACCGATCACAGGAGCTGACCCCCAGTGGTCTCCTGTGATCGGCGCAGGCTCCCCGCTGGCGCCCAAGGCCGGGAAAGCCTCGGGCGGCTTTCCCAGCCTTGGGCTCCGCCACACCCCAACGTCCCTGCAACGGTTTCCTGGTGGGCGTGGTCGATGGGCGTGGCTTGGTTGGTGGGCGTGGCTTGGGCATAGCGAAGGTGTGGTCAATTTGCATATTTGTCTATTATAAGGTAAGATATGGTGCCAGGTGGGTACTGGAAATATTGGGAGGAACTCTTTGTAAAGTATATGATTGTCTAGTCACTATGCTGTACTCTTAAAACTAATACAAAATAATGTTGAATATAAAATGTAAGTGAAAAATAAAACAAACCAACACAGATTTAGGAATACATTAGTAATCCCTGAGATCCAGGATTCATTAAAATTGAATTATGACATTACAGAATTTCAAAATGACCTATATTTGGAAGTTAAGTTATGACAGATTATAGTCTTATAACAAATCACTACTGTCACATGAAGACAAGATAAATTTGAAGACAAGTTAATATAGACAACTATATTCTGTTTAAAGATTTAGTTTCCAAATATTGCTGTTAGCACTCTATATAATATTCCTGTATCAAAATTCAGCCCAGTGAGTTTTCAAGTTTCCTACTGCTCATCTGAATAATCTTTCAAGGTAAAGTCTTTAACCTTATGAATAGATGTCCACCACCCCAAGATCACTGCCAATGTCACTCCATCATTCCTTGGGATTCTCAGCTGCACTTCATCATATATCATCACCTTTGAGCCTGCTCTGGGCACCCCGTTTCACACGTCATCACTTCTTACATTCTTTGTGAACGCCTCCACTCTGTTATAGAATTTGTCTCCATTATCCACTATTCATTATTTTCAGACCAAATATAAATTAATCACATTTTATTGGTATCTAGAGTAGTTCCTTCTAATTTATCAAAACAGGAACTATTCATCTGCACATTATCAAAAAGGGATAATTTTTCTATGATAAAATGTGGCCAAGAAAGTGTTATATGCTAGTACATAGTTTCTGGGCTTTATTCCTCTCTATTTTGATACTATATATCTGAGCAGGCAGCTTATCACTAGGTGTCTTTGTTACATTAATCTGGAAAAAATGAAGATACTTGCTGACTGCCCTGTTGAGGTGTCAGCATTATGAGTTGGTCATGTTGCTCTTGGTAATGTTCACCTGAGCAGGTTATGACTTTGACTATATTTCAGAGTAGTGAGTGTCATATTTTTGGGTCACCTTCTTTACCTTAAACAGCTAACCAGTCTCCTACATTTGGATGGACCAATCCAGACTGAATGTGAACTAATCTGGATCATCTGAAAGAAAATTTCTACACAAAATCTAAAGTACTGTTGTTATGTTTTACTACTGGTTTAAGTAGATTTTCCTGAGTGAATTATTTCCTCAAGTTCTTTTTTTGTTTGTTTGTTTGTTTTGTTAATCCTCATTAGAGGATATTTTCTCCCCCATTGATTTTACAGAGAGTGGAAGACAGGGAGGGAAAAGGAGAGAGAGAGACACACACACATCTATGTCAGAGAGACACATTGATTGGTTGTCTCCCACATGCACCCTGTCTGGGGCTGGGGATCAAACCTTCGACCCAGGTACATGCCCTTGGCTGGTACTCAAATCAGCAACCCTTTGATGTGTGGGCCGGTATTCTAATCACTGAACCACATCAGCCAGGGCTATTTCTTCAAATTTTCTAATGCATAGTTGCCAACAATACATTTTATTATATAATAGCAAATATAATATTTTTACTCATAGTCATTACATTTTATTCATTCAGATTCTCATGTATTCTATGTGTAATTTCCCATCTTTGCTAATATAACGATCTCAAATTAAGATTTTTCCATCACTCAGTGTCTTATTCTGCTTGGGCCGCTATAACAAAATACTACCCTCATGACTTAAGCATTTTTCAAAGGACCTACAGTCATTCCACAAAAGTCCACTGCCTTCCAAGATATCATCTATACTTATTATATGTTTAGAAAATATTTGAGTCCATTTAATGTGCTAGGAATGGGTGATGGAGATAAAAAGATAAAAGACAAGGATACATGGTACAGACTGACAGATGTTAGAGGGGAGGTGGTTGAGGCAGATTGGATGAAAGAAGGTGAAGATATTAGCTAAAGAACATATATGCATAGACCATGGACTCAGGCAACAGTGTGGTGAGGGCCACAGGCAGGGGAGAGAGGGTTCTGGGTAGAGGTAGGCAAAGGGGGGTAGGAAATAGGAGACATCTGTAACTGTGTCAACAATTAAAAGAAAAGGTAAATAAGACACTATTCCCTCTCATGTATGGGGCTATATAGAAATAACAAAAGTAGTATAAATAATAATAGTTATCATTTATTGAACACGTAAAGTATGACCACTACCGAAATGCAAATATCCCTAACACAATGCTTCTGCCAAGTATTATTTGCTCTGGTTTGCAACAAAGAAACAGACCCAGACCAGTTAATTAACTTGCCCAAGTCACCAGAGAGCAAGTGGAGAATTTAGATTGAAACCTTATTCTGATCCCAAGGTCACCATTTGGAAAATACCTGGGTCAAATCATATAGATCATTTAGGAAATTCCAAGTAGTTTAGATTTCATTCTGAAGGCTATTGAAAGCTACTAACTCTAAACAGGATATGACATTCCAGGATTTGGGTTTTAAAGATAAACTTTTGACAATGGTATGGAGAATGGCATAGATGGGGGATGACACTGGAGGCAAAAGAACATTGCAAAAGTTAAGGTGGAAGACAATGAAGTCCTAACTTAAGACATGGCAGTGAGAATGGAAAGAAAGTGAATGAATTTAAGATATACTCAAGAGGAAGTAGGTGCAAGGATAAGTCAAGGACAACATCCAAAGTTTTTACTTGAGAAACCAATTAGAAGATGGTGCCATTTTGTGAATAGGAAATACAGAAAAAAGAAAGAGATGAGATTAGTTTAAAAATTGTACAAACTCATCATAAAAATTAGAGCAGTACAAGAAGGCAAAAAATAAATGTTAAATATTACCCCAAATCTTAGAACTTTGAAATATTTAATATCAACTTTTGGTATACTTAATTCTGAGCATAATTCTATAGGAAAATATATAGACAGAAAGACAGATATCTTATAGGGTTTAATCAATGTTAAATGAATGATTTTTTACTATAAAGGATATTAGTTTCTAAAAGCTCCCTGCAAAATTAAGACATATATGTCAATAGTGATTCTGGTTTTATAACTACACATTACACCTCTAAATCGTATCTTATGGGTTCAAGTTCAGTTTTTAATGTGCTGAATTTGAAGCATTTATGGGACACCCATATGGAATTGTCCTTTAGTTAGATGCACTTGTGGTCTTGGAGCCACAGTGAGAGTAGGCCTAGAGATATTGATTTAGGAAATGTTATTGTACAGGTAGAAGCTGAAACCCTAAAGAGGTAACACTGTGTTAGCATGTAGAATGCATGATGCCTGAGGATAGAGCCTTTGAGGGTACTCAGGTGTTTGAAAAGTGGGAGAAATAGGAGATGACTCTTCAAAAGTATTTAACTAGGTAGAAGAAAAACAAAGAGATATGTTATTATAAAAGAGAGGAGAGAAAAGAGTTTGAAAAAGTTGTCCATAGTGTCAAGTGTCATAGAACAATCACGTTAAGACAGGGTAAGCAATTATCCGTTGGCTATAGCAATTTAGGAATAGCATGAACAGCAATTTGGTCTCATCAAGAACAGTTTTTGTAGAGTGATGAAGAAAAACTAAATTACAGTGAGCAAAGAAGTGGGAAGCAAAGACTATTCTTAAGAAATTTGGTGAAGTTCAGAGAAAGCTAAAGAGATTGGGCAAGAGACACCAAGGGTTTAGAGAAAGTTTGTTTTTCACATGGGAGAGGCTGGAATATATTATATACAGTGAATAAAATCCAAAAAAGAGGAAGAAGCTGAACCAAAGGGGAAAGCAGAGCTGATTGGTGGAGCAGGGACCTACGGGGGTCAAAGATGGGTTGCACGACTAGCTTTGGGCAGGAGGCAGACATCTCATTCTCTGTGATGGAGCTGGTGTAGGTGTGTAGACATACTTACATAGCAACATAGGGCTTTAGGAGTTTTTCCTAAATGACTTGTGTTAAGAAGAGAATAAGATAGTCTGATGCAAATAATATAGATGGGGTTTGAAAAAGGAGTTGGAGAAAGAGTAAATGTAAATAGTGAAGTTATTTGCGGTAATGAGAAGAAATGCAGACTAGAGATATATAAAGGACTGTTGATTGGCTCCAAAGGCTTGATCAGAGTTGGGAATCGTATTTCTCCCTGGTGCCAGTTTTCATGGCTGTGTGATTTTTTTCACAGAACTTAGATGCAGAAGTGGAGTAGATCAATGGTTAGGTTGATTGAAGGATTTTCAATCCTTATGCATTGGAAGGGAGACTGACAGTCAAGGCAAATAGATGTTAATGAGAGAATATTTGAAGGGATAGACCACGAGACTTAGTCCAGATACAAGAGAGAAAGGGAGGAAGGAAAGGCAGGTTCTCTGAGGTTGACTACAGATATCAGTGAAAGTCAGAAGAGAGTGAGGAATCTGTCAAGAGCAAAAGTTGTGGCTGGGATGTGATGTTTTTGATTTAAGAGATGGAATGCTTTCTATTGAAAGAGACATTTAAAACAGCCAATCGCAGTTTGCATATTTTTCACGAGGGGAACACAGTAACCGAGAATTCCACTGCTGTGGACTCGAGAATGCAAACACACCAGCTGTGGCAGGCACACAGGCAGAACTACATGTCTGCATAGTGAAGACAACAGCTTTCTTCCAGACGATCAGTTCTGCAGCGAACAGTCCTCTTAGGTAGGGTTAGAGAGACTGAGTTTCCTGTGGGGTGATGGAGATAGAATGAAGGTCCTTCAGCCTAAATTTACTACAGCTAATCTCAAACTCATTTTTACTTTCAAACTGAAGTGATTGTGTGAAGTGATTGTTTTAGCACCTTCACTATTATATCACTAGAGGCCCGATGCATGAAGATTCGTGTAAGAATAGGCCTTCCTTTCCCAGGCTGCTGACACCACCTTCGCTCCAGCCTGGAGCCGCCTTTCCGCCTTCACTACGGCCAGAGCCACCTTCCGCCTCTTGCCTTGTCGTGTCAATTTGCATATTCCCTCCTTATTGGCTGTGGGCACTGCCATATTTGTCTCAGAGTTACGGTCCTTTTGCATATTCTGCCTTTATTAGATAGGATATGATAAGCACTGTAATCTCTGTCCCATTAGACTGTGGTTTCATCTGTGGCATGGATTGCATCTTATTTACCTTTGCACCCCCAATGCTTAGCAGTGTCTGTAATGCTTATTTCCTCATGTAAACAGAGACAAGCAGGAACACTTCATCAACTTAGTATGTTTTGAGCAACTGACTGTCCTCTTTTTATCACTGTTTTCCATATTTGACTTATTCCCAAAAAACAAACATGGCACATAGTAGGTGCATAATAAATATTTATTGTCAATTGATTATGAAATAGCATCCACCCTTGACTGTAGGATTTTTGGATATTGCTTTGTTGTTGTTTCTGTAACCTGCATTTATAGAGCTATAGTTACACAGATTTGTTTACTTTTCTTAGTTCTGACAACATTTTTTGAAAATATACTTTTGAAATACTGCTTATGCACCTTGTTGAAGGTACTTATCACAGAATTCTGATGATGATAGAATGATTTCAACAGTAGTGTAATATCTCTGTACATTGTATATATTCTACTAGAGATCTAGGATGCTTTCAGATTAGTGGATGTTCACTGAGAATGCTTCTGAAAATGTGGTACTCAATGTCTACAAGCATAAGTCTACCTCACAAAATGGAAGATTGAGCCTCTGGCTTAGTTTTAGCTCTCTCTTTCTCTCTCTTTTTTCTTTTTTTCTTGACTGGCTCTCTATCAGACAGAATCATTGGATAATTGCTCAAACAGCTCAAGTGTGGTTTGGGTAAATCAACAAGGCTGGGGAATCATTTGCCTGACATAAGATGGAAAAAATTTTGCCATTTAAAAAAGGTGAAAAAGTCATTATAATCACAGGAACACTTGTATACTGGAAACTGGAATGACTAGTTTCTTTCAGGCGCACAGCAAATGTCTGAACTTTTTAGAATGTTTGGCTGCAACCTGTGGCATAGTCTTCAAGACTCTCTGTTCCACTCTCACTTTTAAGGGATACTACTCTTGTCATCTTTGACAAGAAGTGGTCAACTTTCTTTTCTTTTTCTCCTTTTCCTTCCCTTCCCTTCCCTTCCCTTCCCTTCCCTTCCCTTCCCTTCCCTTCCCTTCCCTTCCCTTCCCTTCCCTTCCCTTCCCTTCCCTTCCCTTTCCTTTCTTACTATCTATCATCTATCACCCACAGAATTTTGGAGTATTTAGCCCCTAGATGTTTCTTATAAATAGTCATAAAATTCCACTTAACACATAAAGAGACCATGAGGATGTAAACATTAATTAAATTGTGAACCCAAGTGAAAGCATTTCTATATTAAATGGCCATCAGAAATAACCACATTCTAGTAAGAGCAGCTTAAATATTTATTTTGGCCACAAATTTACAAATCCTAATAAGGGAAGAGGCTCAGGCTTAGGGATGAGACAATGCCATTTGTAACACACCAAGACAAATTGTTTTTCTGAAACATGGGTCAAAACATCATTGTTGGTTTCTTGAAAATGTCATCAAATGCAGTTTAGATCACTTTAAACTTATAAGTAGTACACAGAATGAATAGTCTTATGGAAAAGAAATATAAACCTAGAGCACTTTAATTAGTTGTTTTCACCTTTGACTCAAGAATCAATACATGGTGATATATATATATATATATATATCTATATATATATAAAACCTTAATATGAAAATAGACCAAAAGATGGAATAACCGAACAACAGAACAACTGGTCACTATGATGTACACTGACCACCAGGGGGCGCGCATGGAACATGGCGGGCGTTGGTCATGGTGGGATAGTGGAGCAGGTGAGCGGGGGTACCAGACAAAGGCGGGGCACTGGTCACTGTCATTGGGGAGAGCCTCTGGTGGTTACTGAAAATTCTTTGCTCCTACACACCACAGTCCTGCCTGGCACTTGCACCTGCTGCTGGCACTGGCCCCGCTTGCACCCGCTGCCAGTGCCTGGCTGCTCCTGATCGCCCCTGAGGGCTTCTCCACCTCCCCCTGCTCCTGAGGGGTGATCGGGGCAGCAGCTACCACTCTGACCCACTGATGGCGTCAGCCCCATTCACATCTGCTGCTGGCGCTGACCCCAATCACTCTGCACCGTCAGTGGTATAAGTGGTGGTGGTGGGAGTGGGGCTGCCAGCAGACAGGGGATTGGGGGCCACAGTGAGAGGGGCCAGGTAGGGGCACAGAGGATGGGCTGAGACCTGCCCCTGTGTCCACAGCAGCCTTGCAGCCCACAGTTCCTTTCAAGGTGCATGAATTCGTGCACTGGGCCCCTACTTTTTAAATAAAATCTCACAAAGTAAAACTTTTGGTGTCAATTAAAATGTTCTCAATTTCTGAAGCAACGGCATGCTTCCTTTTTAGACGTTAAAGTCTTTTCAAGAAAGATTAAAATAAGTATGCAGTCCCAACCAGATGTTACTGTAATCCTTCTGAAAGATTAGCCAGTAACAATTGTTTTAACTCCTGATTGATTGTATTGTTGACAAGACTTTTCCAAATCCTCCTTGTAATAAAACATAGGAAAGGGGGGACATAATGCCTATTATTCCTACAATTCTTTTAGACAATCTGCTTTCCTTTCTTCAGATTTGATTCACACACATTTTCCTGATGTGTCAGAAAAGCTGGACACACTTCATGGCTCTGGTTTTACCACTGAGTGAATTATTTTTGGGTCAATTTTCCCCATGTCTGCTCCTGGATTTTCATTTGAATCAAAAGCAAGCTTTGGATTCACTTTTGATGTTGCCAACCACAAGTTTCTAATAACCCACCTCTTCTCTAACTCTTCTCTTTTTCCTACACCCAAGACACTTATTTTTAAAAAATATATATTTTTTTATTGATTTCAGAGAGGAAGGGAGGAGAGATAGAAACATCAATAATAAGAGAGAATCATTGATTGGCTGCCTTCTGCACACCCTCTTCTGGGGATCAAGCCCACAACCCAGGCATGGCCCTTGATCAGAATCAAACCCAGGCTGATGCTCTAGCCACTGAGCCAAACCAGTTAGGGCCTAAGATACATACTGATGGATCCATGAAGCAGTATTTTTCTGCCCTCTCTTCTTCTATTATAATGTGTTTTTATACCATTTAAAAAAACCTCTTTTCAAAAAATAATCTTTTTTAATATATTTCTTTTCATTATAACTAAAATTCTACTTCTTAACAGATATAAGCTACTGAGCCAGAAACCAATGCAAGGTAGTGTCTACATAGAGTTCTTTTTTTTAATTTTAAAAAATATTTTTAAAAATTGATTTCAGAGTGGAAGGGATAGAAACATCAACGATTAGAGAGAATCATTGACCAGCTGCCCAGGTATGTGCTCTTGACCAGAATCCAACCTGGGACCCTTCAGTCCACAGATGCTCTATCCACTGAGCCAAACCAGCGAGAGCAAAGCTGAGTTCTTAAAGTAAGCTACTGAATTAAAAAGGCTTATCATCTGTCTACCTAGGTGTTAGGTGAAGAAGACAATAATGAAGGAAGAAACTAGTTTCTTGATTTGTTGGAGCAGTAAGTTCATTAAATAAAAATATTTTATCCTCACCACAGCCCTATTATTAGGGGTACCCTTATTTTTTCTTATAGCATAGATGAGGAAACTGAGGTGTACACAGGTTAAGCAATCTTGCTCAGATCACACAGTTAGGCACCAGCAGCACAGAAACTTGACCTCAGGTCTGTGCCATTTTGAGGACTGTTTTTCTCTCTTTTATTATTATTATTATTGATTTTAGAGAGGGAGGGAGAGGGAGAGAGAGAGAGAAACATCAATGATGAGAATCATTGATTGGCTGCCTCCTGCACGTCCCCCATTGGGGATCGTGCCTCCAACCTGGCATGTGCCCTTGGCCAGAATCAACCCCAGACCCTTCAGTCTGCAGGCCAATGCTCTATCCACTGAACCAAACCACCTAGGGTAGGACTGTTTATCTCTTAACTACCGTACATCAACCCATCCAGCTGTTCAGAAACATATGCAATAGATAATACAAATAACTTTCTTATGGGAACAACTCAAAGCTCAGTTTATATGAATGTTGGGTCTGTAGTCCTGCCATGTTTAGTACTTACAATGATGCCTGGATGCCGTTGTTGTGTCCAGAGAGACAAGTATTGGTTCCCAGGAGTGGGATGTGGGGGTGGTGGGGTGGGAGTGGGGAAGAGTAAACCCTGGAAAACCAATTTATATTAAAAAGAGATTGATTTATAAAATGGAAATTAAAATTATTTCTGTAAAGAGAAATATATATCTATAGAATTATAAATTTGAAAATTTGATCGTTTGGAGAGAGTTTTCCCTTTAAGTGGGTAGATTCTTTTAAGAGATCCATTAATATATTAGAAAGTTTCTATAATCAGAAAAAAAAATATTCCTGCTGGATTTAAAAAACAAACAAACTGCCATAGCTGAGTGATTGTTTTAGGCTGAATTGTATCTCCTGAAATCCACAGTATCTCAGAATGTGACTGTATGTGGAGACAGGACTTTTAAAGAGGTAATTAAAGTAAGGTAAGGTCATATGGGTGGGCACTAATCCAATATGCCTGGTGTCCTTATAATGCAGATTTTGTAATCAAAGAAAACATGATAGTTTCAAGAGAAACATCAAAAGTGCTTTATTCAAGGTAATGTCCATTGCAAGCTACACATTTAACCCATCTTTCAGGTAATTTGTGGATACTGTCCCAATAGAACTTGTCTTGTTTTGAGGCAAACCATTCACAGACTCAGTTTTCCACTTCTTTGTACGTTTTGAAGTGCTACTCAGAAAGCGTGTGTGCCATCGATCGGAACAAGTGGTAATCTGAAGGAGCAAGGTCTGGTGAATATAGTGGCTGGGTTAATACTTCCCAGGCAAGATCTTTTAACGTGTCTTTAACTGGTTTAGAAGTGTGTGATGGTGCGTTGTCATGAAGCAAAATTACTTTGCCGTGTCTTCTGGCCCATTCTGGTCGTTTTACGATCAAAGCGTGGTTCAAATTAATTATTTGTTGTTGGTAGCGGTCAATATTAATGGTTTCACCTGGTTTTAGAAGCTCATAATAAACCACACCTTCCTGATCCCACCAAACGCAGAGAATTGTCTTCTTTCCGAAGCGACTTGGCCTTGCAGTCAATGTTGATGGTTGACCTGGATCAATGCATGATTTTGTACATTTGGGATTCTCAAAATAAATCCACTTTTCATCGCCAGTCACAATTCGATGCAAAAAAGACTCTTTCATGCTGTTGAAGCAACATTTTACTGATGACTTTTCGGTTTTCCATTTGTATTTCGTTCAGTTGATGTGGCACCCATTTTCCTTCCTTTAAAATCTTTTCCATTGCTTGTAAACGATCAGAAATTGTTTGCTGAGCAACGTTTAATCTTTCTGCAAGTTGTTTTTGAGTTTGACATGCATCTTCATCCATTAATGCTTGTAATTGTTGGTCTTCAAACTTTTTCAGTTGACCTGGATGTTCTTTGTCTTTCACATCAAAATTATCACTTTTAAAGCATTTCAACCAGCGTTCACAAGTATCTTGAGATGGAGCATGTTCACCATAAGCTTCCCAAAGCATACAATAACTTTCAGCAGTACTTTTATTCAAAATAATGAGTTAAAACTTCCCTCAAATGCTCTTTTTTTTGGCACAAAATTTGACATTTTTAAGCATAAAAATATCTATGATGTTAACACCTTCAGCAAATTTGACATATGAAGTTTTGAAGCTTGCTGTCAATACAACAAAATAACATACATATCAAATTGCATATATATCAACATATGTGTAACTCCATCTATTGAAAAAAAATCTGCATTATTAACCGGTCCACCTAGTAAGAAGAGATTAGGACACAGATCTGTGCTCGCACAGATGAAAAAACACATGGGGACACAATGAGAAGGCGGCCTTATGTGAGCCACTGAGAGGCCTCAGAAGAGACCAAATCTGTGTACACCTTGACGTTGGATTTCTAGCCTCCAGAACTATAAGAAAATAAATTTCTGTTCTTTAAACCACTCAGTCTGTTATGACAGCTCTAGCAAGCTTATATAATTAAATTATTTTATTGTAGAAGTATTTCCATTTCACTAATCAATATTGGTTATGAAAATTCAGAGTTTCCTCTCTAAACAGTCCTGAGATATTCTGAATGATTTTTAATCTATTTCCTAGATTCTGTACTTATCTGTCCTTTGCATTTTCTTCACTAATAAATCATATTATTTTTTATTACCTTGATTAGATCTGGTAAAATTCTAGATCAGCACTGAACAATTAAAATACAATGTGAACCATTAAAGTTCACATTATTAAGGTTTCTAGTAGCCACATTAAAAAATGAAAAGAAAAATAGGTGAGCTTAATTTTAATAATATATGATATATATTAATATACTAGAGGCCCGGTGCACAAAAATTCATGCACTGGGGAGGGGACCTCTTAGCCCAGCCTGCACCCTCTCACAGTCCAGGAGCCTCCCCTCCCCATCCCTACATTGCCCCTCTGCTGATGCTGGTCTCCGCAGCACCCATCACTATCCCCTCCCTCTGCCAGCTGGCACATGCCAGCTGCCCTGCCCTGCCCCACCCCCTGCCCACTGGTGGTTCAGCTGTTTGGTAAATTTGCATATTATGCTTTTATTATATAGGATACTGTTTTATATATAAATATTGTATATGATATATCCAAAGTAGGATAATTTCAACATGTAGTCAATATAAAGTTATTAATGAGAAAATTTCCATATAAGTCTTCAAACTGTAATGTTTATTTGTAGAGCAAATATCATTTTGGACCAGTCACATTTCAAATGTTCCATAATTAATAAAGCTGGTGGATGGGATGGCTTCAAACCTATTGTAGAGAATTTATTTATTTATTTAGAGTATGGGCTTTGAGACAGACCAAGGCTCATATCTGTCTTCTCCCTTTTACATGCTCTTGGCAAGTGTTTAGCTACTGTGAGCTTAGTTCTACTTCTTTACCTATAAAATAGAAATGAATAATGCCTGTTTTTATGTTGGTGCATACATAAAAAGTAGAGACACTTTGTATCTCTCTCTATATAAATCTTTTTCATCTATCTATCTATCTATCTATCTATCTATCTATCTATCTATCTATCTATCATCTATCATCTATGAAAGTGAAGAATACTGGCATTGTGGGTATGTAATAAATGCTAGCTGTTATTAGTATCCTCTTTCATGCTTTTAATTTTTAAAAAATATTTTTTTATTGATTTCAGAGAGGAAAATAGAGGGAGGGAGAGAAACATCAATGATGAGAGAGAATTTTTGATTGGCTGCCTTCTGCGTGCTTCCTACTGGGGATCGAGCTGCAAGCCAGGCACGTGTCCTTTCCAGGAATCAAATGGTGACCTCTTGGTTCATAGGTCAATGCTTGACCACTGAGCCATGCTGGCGGGGCTTAATTTTTAAATTGAATTTATTGGGGTGACATTGGTTCACAAAATTACATAGGTTTCAGATGTACAATTCTATAATACATCATCTGTATATTGTATTGTGTGTTCACCACCTCAAGTCAAGTCTCCTTCCATTTCTATTTATTGCAGAGAATTTAAAAGACCTCTTCCTCCATCAGTACTATATTTGCACGTCTTTTAAAGGCAGCACTTTTATAGATGGCTGAGGTTACCTGTAGTGTGTTGATTATTTGAAGTTTCAATTTAGAACATGATATGCTTTTACCTGAGAGCATAAACTTTATTAGTTCAGTGTCATTATAAGTACAGATTCTTGATTGACAAAGAGATAGTCACTACTAGTTTCAATCAGGTAATATTTTTCTACCAGAACCATTCCATTTTCTTCAATAGATATTTATGAAATTTCCAGCTACGTGCAAGGCATGAAGAGGGAAATATGTGTAAGATAATTTATTTTCAAGTTGAATTATCTTAAATTTTGAAAATCTCTAAAAGGACAAAATGCTTCCATTTATTGGTTTGTTACTATGTACTGACATATGTAATCTCATTTATCCTTTAACTAGAGGCCTGATGCATGAAATTCATGCAAGAGTAGGCCTTCCTTGCCCTAGCTGCCAGCACTGGCGTCCCTATGGCACTCAGGACCCAGGCAGCCCCTGCTTCGTCTGGAAATTCATCCGGAAGGATGTCTGGTCTAATTAGCATATTACACATTTATTATTATAGATAATCTTGTGAGCTTTATACAAATGAGAAAATTGAAGCTTATAGATTTTAAGCAAATTTCCCAAGATCACATTGCTCAAAATTGGTGAAATGTCTCATCCATATTTGTTTGATTTTAAAGAATTTGTACTACAGTTTATTCCAGTGCATGCTTTATATTTGAGAAGTTTCAAAGCAACATGAAATGTGTATCAGTTTTTCAGAAACCATTAAGCCTAGTTCTCAGAGTATGGATTTTGGAGTAGGCTGAACTCAACTTCAAGTTCCAGCTCTTCCACTTACTAGTTTTTCTTTCTCCCCCGCCCCCCCCCCCATTTTTTTTAACCTTACTTATATTCTAGAAGCATGTCTACTCATTTAGAAAATGGGCACTGTGATGGTTCCTATCTCTTAGGGTTGTATAAGGACTGAGTGAGCTAATTTAGGAAAAGCACACCATGCAATGCTTATACTAATGACTCACCGTTGTGAGCTGCTTGTTCTTTATTATCATAAGCAGTGATGGGCCTGGTGTATTTGAACGCTTTCAATTTACAGGAATTTTTTTGACTACTTAATATAGCAGAATACATTTTTTATACATTAAATATGATTAAGCAGAGAAGCCTGAAGTACTTTTCCATAATTAACTCCTCAAACTGTATTCAAGAATGAGAACAGCTTTCAGAAGTAGATCTGACATTCACCAACAGCTACAGGAGAGGACAGCGCTGATGTCTTTTCTACCTAGGAACTAACAGTTTTATCCTTCAGAGGGGGTGACCTTGATTTCTCTCTGAAAGATACCTGAATTCTAGCCAATGCTGCTTTCGGATTTGACACACCACCTGACCCATTGAAAAGGAGATAGACAAATAAGGTTTTTCAAAGGTCACAGCTAAGCCATTCAAAGTTTTTTTCCCCCCATGGTTTTGCTATGGCTGAAGATTGCATTAAGGCAATTGGAACAAAATATAAATGAACCAATAGAGAAAGAAAGAGGAAAAAAAGAGCTCCTGTCTAGGGTTCAAATGCTCCCACTCGTCAGTTAGTCTTAACCTTTTTGATAATTACATTATGTGCAGCAGCAAAGAAACAAAAGGGGATAAAGGTCTTAGGAGTTATATTGATAAACTATGTGTGGTGTTCAAAAATGGCATGGAATATCTTGTTCAAGCTGTAAAAATATATTAGCATGTCATGTTATCTTCATAAATTCTTCTCACACATAGGGTGGGTGGAGTTCCCAAATCCCAAGGCACATTACCAATTCGGCTGGTCACTGCAATTCATCAATTGTTTTGTCACATATTTGCAGGCTCACAGTTGGGACTGAGGTATTATGATTCTAGAGGGTTTGATAATAGGTGAATTATTAGCTGTTGGGGACAGATTTGTTTCTGAGCCTTTCTGTGGCCGTCTCTTATATAGGAAGGCAATCATTCTCATGGAATGTGCCCCCTCAGACTTAAAGAGATTTTGAATATAGCTTGTAATTTTTTTCCTAGTAAAGTTTCATTAGTGGTTAATTATGACCGGTAGAGCTTTCCGGAAGTTCACCAAGTGTGTTGAGAGTTCAAACATGTCAAATTTTAAACAGTCTCATGAAGGGACAAACTCTGTGTAATCTATGCCACCATGTTTACACACATTGTGTACAGTCCGTCTATGTGTTATTGCATGTTGAACTTGTGAGTTTAACCTTTTAGGAAAATAAAACCTTTTAGAATTTATTTTTTCTTAGGCTGAGCAATTTTATTCTTTGTTTTTTGAGTATTTGTCTAGTGCTGCATGATTTTGGGGGAGAAATAATTCATTCCGAGGAATATTTAAATAGCATCAAACTTTGATAAGGATGCAAGAAATTAAATGCTATTTGTGGGTGTTGAAAATCAGGCCAAATATACCCAAAGTGTACTTAATCCTAGTCATTCCTATCTAGGAACTTATCAAAGAAGCCAGATCATATCTATGGCAGATTAAGCATTATCCATTTCTCTTCTAAAGGTACACATTTATGGAAACAGAGAGAAGACAAAACACAAAATAATGTAATAAACTTCTCAATAAATTATTCTCAAAATTTAAAGTTTCTATTATAGAAGGGTAACTTAACATTAAAATAGGTACTTTGGTCCACAAATTGTCATCAACTCCAAAATTAAGTTGCCTATTAAAATATTATTAATTGCTTATGTATATTTTTTCAGTGAGGGTGGGAGGATATGCAAATAAGGATAGGTATCCAAATAGTCAATACAAAATATAGTTATATTGAATAATTAATTAAACACATTATTTAATTAATAAGCACATAAATAAAAATCAGACAAACACATGATTTACATTATGCTGAATTTAAAGTTTTTGCTAGGACTGCAACTCTGTGAGACCTGTGTGCTGTTTTCCTAGAGACTGGGTTTGCAATTTCCTAACTGGAAAATATAGAAGGAGAAATGACAAAAATTTAAAAATGGAAAAGTGGTCACCTTGGCAACAGAACTTCCAAATGGAGTTCATGTACAGTAAACATTTTAGAAACTGGGATAGATTTAAAATATTACTAAAGAGTTTTATATTTTTGCTGTTTTGGGATGGAAACATTTTTTGGGGTGAGGGACATTTCTGTTTCATCAAAGAATTATCTGGCTGAATTATCTGGGATGAGATTCAGAGCCTGAAAAAAAATTGATTCTATGCTATAAAGGGCTCATAATTAAAATGGGGTATAAGTCATGGACACTATATATCCGCCCAGAAGTTATGTGAGTTGTTTCTGATAAGTTGCTGTGAGCCCTTTTGTCAGCCCTAAATGTCTCATGCCACTTTAGAGAGCCTTAACCTTGGGCAGACTCAGTTCTAGATGTTCTAATGTAAAGTGCATTATGGAGGATACAAAAGAAAGCTAAGCCATAGACTCAATATTCTAGAAATGCGTAGTCTATTTTGGGAAAACAGCACTCACTCATAGGAGTAGAGAGAGACAGAGAAGACCAATGTGGTCTTGAGGTACTAGGGAATGATTTCACTCAGATAGAAAATTATCAGGGAGGTTGATAACGTAGGCTTAGGTTGGGAGCTGGATAGATGTGGGAGGTTGAGATACGTCTGGCATGAAGAGTTAGATAGCCCTTCTTCCTCTTATTTATTTGTTTAACTCAGTCACTTACTGAACACATGTTTATTGGGTATTCACCATGGGCCAGGGGCTTCCCTAAAGTGCTGAGAACAAAGAACATGGTTACTGCCTTCATGAAGTTTAAGGCCTACAGGGCAGCAGGCACTAAACAAACGGTGGTAAGCTATAGTAAAGGAAAGCAAGGTGCCATGAGAAAGATTATGGGCTGGAGAATGCAGATCTGAAGAAGGAAGATTTAAGCTGAGATTCAAAGGATATGCTTATCTATATATATATATAAAACCCTAATATGCAAATAGACCGAAAGGTGGAACAACCAAACAGCCAAACAACCAAACAACCAAACAACCGAACAACCGAACAACTGGTCGCTATGACATGCGCTGACCACCAGGGAGCACGTGTGGAACATGGCGGGCATCAGCCGCGGTGGGATGGTGAAGCAGGTGAGTGAGAGCGTTAGACCAAGGTGGGGTGCTGGTTGCTGTCATCGGGCGAACCTCTGGTGGTTACTGAAAATTCTTTGCTCCCGTGTGCTGCAGTCCCACCTGGTGCTCGCACCTGCTGCCAGTGCCAGAGTTGCTGCTCGCGCCTGGTGCCAGCTCTGATTGCTCAGTACTGTCAGTGGGTGGGAGCAGTGGCTACAGCCCCAATCACCCCTCAGGGCTTCTCTACCTCCCCCTGCTCCTGAGGGGGGATCTGGGCCAGCAGCTATCTCTCGCACCTGCTGCCGGTGACCGCCCTGCCCAAACCCACTGCCAGCGCTGGCCCTGCTCGCACTTGCAGCCAGTGCTGGAGCCGCCAATCACACCCGCTGCCGGTGCCCAGCGCCAGTCCCAATCGCTTGGTGCCATCAGTGTGTGTGAGCAGCAGCTGCCAGCCCTGATCGCCCCTGAGGGCTTCTGCACCTCCCTCTGCTCTCGAGGGGCGATTTGGGCAGCAGCTGCTGACGGCACTGGCCCACTTGCACCCGCTGCTGGCACCAATTGCTCTGCGCCATCAGTGGGTGCAAGCAGGGCCGGCGCCATCAGCATGTGGGAGCAGCCGCAGTGGGAGCAGGGCTGCTGGTGGGAGGGGCTGGACGGGGGTGCAGAGGATGGGCCAAGCTCCCCTGTGCCCACCACAGCCTTGCAGCCCACAGTTCCTTTCAATGTGCATGAATTCATGCGCTGGGCCCCTAGTTAAAATATAAAGACACACATAGGATATGCTAAAATCATATGGAATTCTACCAAATTGCTCTTTCATAATTATGTGTCTGTTAAATAAAATAAAGAAATATTTAGGACATTCTCATTTAATTCAGCAAGTGTATCAGTCAGGGGCCCAGCAAGAATCAGATGCCACCTGCAAAATAAAGAACTTGGGTTTAATAAGTTTTATAAAGCTGTGGTGACAGTGTAAGGAAATGACAAGGGCTGTCACAATCTCTAGATTCAAAGAGACAAGGCAGGAGGCATGGTTACCAAAATCCACAAGGACAAAGTAGGAGAGAGAGAGGCAGTATTGCCTTGGGAAGAGTTGAGGGACATAGCAGCCTGAAGTGCCCTCCCAATTTGGGAGTCAGGGGGATAAGTTTTCAGATATCACTCTCCTTTTTCTTGTCTCCTGATGGGACACCCCTTTGGCTGTACCCAATTAGAAGTCAGAGGGTGATGTGTTCCACAAAGGCCAGACTCCCAGTGTAGAAATCACTGTCCGGAAGGTGGAGCATAGATCTTGGGGGGGGGGGGGGGGGGGGGGGAACAGAAGATATCCCACATAGCAAGTCTATACAAAGCACCTACTGTGGGAAAAAGAGATGTGGAAGGCAAAAGAAATGAAAGCCTGGTGAAAATATTGATAAAGATTTGTTTTGTTTTGAACTCATGTACGGTAGGAGTGGTGTGATCGGTCAGAATTAAAAAAAAAATGGCTGCCTAGATACTATGATAGTAGCCCTTTCTTCTAAGATTTCTCTTATTTGGTAGTTCAGACTTGTCTCCTAGTGGCTGTGTTTTCTCCACACTGCATGTTATGGCAGTGTCATGGGGAGTGTCACAGCCAGAAATAATCTCACAACTGAGCATGCACAACCAGAGTTATGCAGGCACGTACAACACCTTCTTACAACGCCATGCTTTCTTGAGATGATTGCTCTGCTCTTTCTTAGTGTGGCTCTGCAATTTCTTTTCTCAGCAAGGCTGGGGATGTAGACATGAGGGGAGACAGAAACTGAAGTGTGCTGGTAATACTAGCTGACATTTGAACACTGGGATTCCTGTTCAGAGGAAGGAATGGCTGTATTTACCAAATAACCCCAATTCCCCTTGCTGCCTTCGTTTCAAATTCTGCAGGAATAAGACAGCTCTGAAAATTTACGAGCCATAACTTGCTCTTCATTACTTGGTCACAGGGTAAGCAATGAGCACCCACGCCTAAGGGTCACCTGCAGGTCTGGAAATCTTTGTAATTTTATAGGGAAGTTCATTGGCTGCAGGAGGAGTGATGAGGTGCTGAGAGGCCACGCAGTCACCAGGGAGGCTGCTAAATAGTTTTGTTAATAATAAGGATATACTTGTGTACAGAGGTCGTTAGTTACAAAATTTTCCCCAAACGTGAGAATCTAAGTTAATTCTTACAGTGGCCCCATGAATTGGGTAGGGCAGGCCTCACTGACTCCCAATTCAGATGAGAAATTGAGTCTCAGAGGCCAACTGACCTGCCAGGGTCCTGGTGGCTGAGAAGTAGCAGAGGTTCTGGAAAGTAATTCCAATTAAAAAAAAAAGTTTCCAAAGGATTTCAAAGCAGAGAATATCTAGGCCTCTTACGGTTCTCAGAAAATTTGAGTGCTGAAATAATCAAGAGATTCTTTTTCAGAGTTTTGTTTGTAAATTTGTCCAATGAAATAAACAACTGTGATTGGATGTAAAATTATACTCTGAAATAATTTTCAAATACCTCTTTCCTTGTTTCCCCCCCTACACAGAATACTAGTAGCAGGACTGGAAGCTATTTGAGGACAGTATCCATCCTGTGTCTTTCTTCTATGTCACAAGTGCTTGGTAAAATGAGGACTCACTGTGGTGTTTTGGATAAAAGAGTTCCATGACCTGATTTATAGTTTTAAAAAGGCTCCTTTGGCCCCTATGTTGAGAACAGACATAGGGGTAAGTTAAAAAAGCAGGGAAGTCCAGTTATAAAGTGATTGCAGTCATCAAAGTGAGGGATGAGGACAGTGTTTTGGACAAAAGTGGTAGCAGAGGAGGTGGTAACACATATTGAACTTGGATATATTTTGAAAGCAGAGCCAACAGGATTTCCTGGCTGTTCAGACACGGGTTCTGAGAGAAAGAGAGGAGAGGATTAATACAAGTGTTCTGGCCTTAGCAACTGGAAGGAAGGAGGTGCCATCAATGAATATGGGGAAGAATGAGGTGACGCCATTTGGAGAGAAGATCAAGGGTTCAGTTTTGGAAATGTTGAGCTTGAGGTGTCTATTACACATCTGTATTAGTTATTTTTTCCGCCTGTGTAACAAATTACCAGAAGTGTAGTGGCTTAAAATAACACCCATTCATGAGTTCAGAGTTCTGTAGGTCAGAAGTCATGGCTGGATTCTCAGTTCAGGTTTCTCAAGGCTGAAGTCAAAGTGTCCACCAGGAGTTCTTGCCTGCAGGCTATGGGGAACAATACACTTCTAGGATCATTTAAGTGGGTAGCAGAATTCAGTTTCTTGTGGTTGTAGGACTGAGATCCTAGTTTCTTTGCTGGCTGTCAGGTGCGAGCCATCCTCAAGAATTAGAGGCCACTCTGAGGTCTTTGCTCCAGGGCCTTTTTCATTTTCTACAATGGAAAATGTCCTTATTTCCTTTATGTTGAATTTGTCTCTCTGACTTTTTTTTTCTGAGAAGAAATGGAGAAAACACTGTTTTTAAAAAATATATATTTTATTGATTTTTTTTGCAGAGAGGAAGCGAGAGTTAGAAACACTGATGAGAGAGAAACATCAATCAGCTGCCTCCTGCACACCCCCTACTGGGGATGTGCCCACAACCAACGTACATACCCTTGACTGGAATTGAACCTGGGACCCTTGAGTCCGCAGGCCAACACTCTATCCACTGAGCCAAACCGGTCAGGGTGAAAACACTGTTTTTAAAGGGCTCATGTGATTAGGTCAGGCCCATCTGGATATCTCCCTTATGAAAGTTAATTGTGCCACGTGACATCACATAACCACAGGATTGAGATCCATTACATTTGGTCCCAGGTATTTCACAGGGCATGTGCCCAGGGGCCAGGACTCATGTGGGACCATCTTAGAATTCTGCCTACCACAACATCCAAGAGAAGCAGTCAGATAGAGGTTGAACATTCATGTTTAGAGTTCAAGAGAGAGAAAACATTTGAAAGTCATTGTGGTATAGATAGCATTTAAAGTGGTGAGGCTGAACTCACTAAGAGAGTGAATCTAGACAGAAAAGAGTAGAGGTTTGAGGACTGAACTCAGGGTAATACCAGTGATACGAGAGCAGGGGGTAGAGGAAGAACTGGAAAAGGAGACTGAGAAGAAGTGATCAGTGAAGTGGAAATAAATCCAAAAATAAGCTGCTCTAGAAGTCAAGTTTAAAAAAATATGATATATGAATATCAATTTGATCAACTGTGTCAAATGCTGCTGATAGGTCAAGTAACAGGAGGACGAAGAACTCATCTTTAGATCGTTGGTGACTTTGATGAGAATGGTTTTTCATGGAGAGAAGAGAAAGTCTGTCAGAGGTGGGATAAGAGAATGCAAGGAGACAAATTAGAAATAGTGACTCTAGACTGCTCTTTGAGACTTGCCATAAAGGAGCAGGGAAATGGTAGTAGCCAGTGGAAGGGGAAGTGGAGTCAAAGAAGAAATTAAAAGTGGGGTTAAATAACGTGTTTGTATGTTAAATGGAATGATCAGCTAGAGAGAAAAACATTGATGATGCAGCATCGAGAGGTGAGAATTGCCAGTGTGGCCTTGTATAGGCAAAAGAGTAAGGATCAAGTGCACGAGGAGATGGGCCACCTTTAAGGAGGTGTATGGATTATCCATCTATGGTAACTGGTGGGAAGCAGAGTCTTTGGGTACAGATGGGGCCATGACCTACCAATGTGCAAGTTGTGCTCTGCTCAAGGTTGTCTGCTTGAGTGGAGAGGGGAAGCTGAAATGCAGCCAAGCTGTGTGCCCTTGATGTGGGGCTAAATCTGCTCAGTGGAAGGGGCAGAAAAGTATTATTTGGGCATATAGATGCTTGTAGATGGTGTTATGTTGAGCTGTGTCCCACATATATATGTTGAAGCCCTAACCCCCAGTGCCTCAAATGTGACTATTTGAAGATATGAATGTTAAAGAGATGATTAAGGTAAAATGAGGTCATAAGGGTGGCACCTTAATAATATATGACTGGTATCCTTATCTGAAGAGGAGGAAAAAATAACATGGATGCATATGTACAGAGAAAAGACCATGGGAAGACACACTGACAAGGTAGCCATCTGCAATCCAAGGAGGGAGGCTTTAGAAGAAAGCAAACCTGTGCACACTTTGATCTTAGATTTCTAGCCTCTAGAACTATGAGAAAGTAAATTTATGTTGTTTAAGCCACGCAGTCTGTGGTACTGTGTTATGGTAGCCACAGAAATCTTAAGTCAGGAGGGTAGATGTGATGGTGGGAGTCTGTGGAAATTCTTTTTGGGTGGCTTCAATTTTGTCAGTCAGATGTGATCATTAAAATGTAGTCATGGATATGCAGTCTTACCATGAATAATATTATATATTTTTCTTCTTTTCATGGGTTTGCTTTGTTTTTCACTTGTTACTACCTTACCATAGATACTTAGTTCATCAATTTTGAGACTTTCAACATTTTTCTGTAGCTGTTAGTGCAGTAAGATCAGAAAAAGAAATTAGAGGCATAAGGAGAAATAAAACTGTCATTATTTATAGATAACTATATAGAAATTATAAGAATAGTTAAGTAAATTATTAAAGATAAAAAAGGTATACACTAATTCTATTAGACTGCTTAAGAAGAAAGCAAGGGAATAGTGAATGTTGGATTCAGTGGGAAGGCAGGAGGTGAGAGAGGAGACTATATGGCTAGATGTAAATTGTTATCAGGGTGCTAGCTTATATTTTTAATGAAGATTTCTTGAATGCTTATCACATTATTAAAAATGCTAACTAAATCATCAGGCAACTAAATAAAAGTAAGCTAAGCCTGGAGCAATAATGAATGTATGTTATGAATTAAGAATTTTGATTACTCTAATTCTGCGTATGTTAAGCACAAATGAAAAAATAAAAATATATATTTATAGTTACTATGTGTTTATCACTTTACTACATATGAAATGCTTTCACGCCTATACCTAATCTCAATAAACAATTAAAATATCTAATTTAATTCTCACAATGATTCTGTGAAGTAGAGCTTTATCCTCATTTTCCAGTAAAGAGAGATCTAGGAATATTAAATAAATGCCACATTGCTCACAAGTAGTATTATTAGAACTTGAATCCAGGTGTTATCCTAAACTTCACACCAAACATTATGTATAACAATGTTTTCCAAATCGGTCCAACTCTACTTCCTGAGCAGTAATGAGCTTATTAGCTGTAGCATTGATTTAGATACAATTTTTGTAGAACTGAGTATATTCAGCTTAGCACAGTATTACATATCATTAAAAAAATTTTAGTGCATGTAGTTTTTCTCTCCAGTCAGTGTCTGAGATGTCTGCAGACAGGCAGTCATGCCTTTTGTATTGGGAGCAATATTATTTGTTGTATGAAACATCTTATTCATTCATTCAACCATCACTTAATCATCATTCACTGTAAGCCAGAGGCTGTGAATGAATTCTCATATGTCAAATACTGACATATGAGAATTCATTTGTTATTTCTTAATTTAACTCACATTTGTGTTTACTATTTGCCAGGTGCTTGAGATACAGGTATAAACTAAATTACATTTCTAGTTTCATGGACCTTACATCTTAGTAGGGGAAGCAGATAATAAAGAAATAAATAACAAATATGTGTATCCTAGAGGCCTAGTGCATGAATTCGTGCACCAGTGGGGTCCCTTGGCCTGGCCTGTGGGATTGGGCCAAAACTGGCTCTCCGACATCCCTTGAGGGGTCCCGGATTGCGAGAGGATGCAGGCCAGTCCGAGGGACCCCACAGGTGCATGATCGGGGCCAGGGAGAGACGTGGGAGGTTGGCCAGCTGGGGAGGAACCACAGAAGGGCTCCAGGGTGTGTCTGGTCCATCTCACTCAGTCCTGATTGGCCAGACCCCAGCAGCAAGCTAACCTACTGGTCAGAGCGTCTGCCACCTGGTGGTCAGTGCACATCATAGTGAGTGGCTGAGCAGCCTTAGTATATCATTAGCATATTATGCTTTGATTGGTTGAACGGCCGACCTGTCAACCGGACATTTAGCATATTAGGCTTTTCTTATATAAGATTATCAAGTAGTGATAAGGGCTATGAGGACAATAAAGCAAAGTAAAGTGATAGGGGTAATAAAGTGTGAGTGTGAGGGTATTTGAGAGGATGATGGTAAGAAAAGGTCACTGTGAGGAGATGGCATTGGAGTA
Organism: Eptesicus fuscus; assembly: GCF_027574615.1. NCBI lineage: Eukaryota > Metazoa > Chordata > Mammalia > Chiroptera > Vespertilionidae > Eptesicus > Eptesicus fuscus. Next base: position 36,115,567 of record NC_072478.1, on the reverse strand, counting down.
GTGATTTGAGTGAAGTGAAGAGATGGACCAACATCTGAGAGGAGAGAGTCCTTGGCAGGGAGAAGAAAAAGTCCAAAAGCCTGAGATGGGGATGCCCTTAGCATAACCCAACACTGCAAGGAAGTAAACTGTGGCTAGAAGGCCCTGAGTGACAGGAAGGGCTCAGTGGAGGTGGGGTCAGAGAGGAGGCAGGTTATTGAATTCCATATGTGATGGGAAGACAATAGAAGGTTTTGAATGGGGGACTACAGGGTCTGATTTATGGTGAACAAGACAATTAAAAAGACCCTAAAATGCACTAAAGAAATGTAAAATCGATTGTTCAAAATTCCACTATACAAACACTCACTGATGTTTTTATTAAACTATAACATTTAAAAAAGAAACTTACTAAAATTAAAAAAATTCCCCTCGATGTGTATGGTCTATGTAGGGCGTGTATATATGAGGTTAACTGTGGGAAATGGCAAATAGCAAATTTAAATGGAAAATTATAGCCCCAAAAGTTATAAAGATGAGGAATGTGGCATTTATAAACTGATAACTCATATCCAAGAATGCAATTTATTCATTTGAGAAACAAAACCTTGACTGTTATTTTTACTTCTATATTTTTATATCTCAAAATATTAAGATATGTTTTAAATATTTTATGTAAGATTATAAATTACTATTATTTGAATTGTAGGTCCAAAGAATATTTTTAAAATATTTGCATCACAAGTTTGTCTCAAATACAGGCATAGTGCTTGGCTAAGTGGATCTGAAGTGCCATGAAATAGAAACATAATGATATGATCTTAGGCATTAAATAAAGCTCCTTTTTCCCCTTTATAAGGTCTTAGTGCTGTAATTAAGGGACCCGGGTTGTGATATTAATTCTGATGCTCGTTTGACAGGAAATTTCGAGCAAGGAGAAAATAGTGATGGTAACCATGCCTGTAAATTGAGTGCTCGTCCTGGGTCAGGCCCTGTGTGAGCTACATGCTTTATGTTGGTGTTTTCTTGCCAGACTCTGAACCAAATGAGAGAGGGAACGAACCAGGTTGGATGGAAATCCAAATATCACCTTCACAGCTAATGAAGCCATTATCAGACAATGTGGCAATAGCAGCCTTCCACGTACTGAGTCGCCGCGGGAACGTGTTTTGCATCCCCCCCCCGGCAGCCACACTGGTTGGCTGCAGGATTTTCCAAACGAAGGACCACCTAAGCTGAGTAGCACAGAGCAGAAGTTGAGTGTTCTGTGGGCAGCTGCTCCCGGGAGAAAGGGAGAGAAAGGGTCTGGGCTGCACAGCTCTAGCTCCTCCTCCAAAGTTATAATCAGGGGTATTTAAGGAAGTTCCCTCTTCATTGAAACTGTGGAATTGGGGGAGAACTGTTCTTCATAGACATGTATGTATTAGCTCATTCTCACAGAAACCCTCGAGAGTAGGTGTTATTACAATAATTTGATAGACACAGAAACAAAGACACAGAGAAGTGAAATCATAGGTGGAAGCCGCCTTGAGCCCAGGCCGTCTGGCACTAGAGTTCCCGTTCTCAGCCACCATGCCCTCGGCTTCTTTAATCTTTCTGCGTGAGCTTTCTTATCTGAAGAATAAAGGGGTCCCACTAGAAAAATCTCTAAAATTCCCTTTCAACTTTAAAGTGTTTTAATATGATTTGAGGTTTATGGTAGAAATATCTGGGTGTGTAAAATATTTTAAACTCCTCAGGCAAGGGATAATATGGAACAATGTTATCCCCAACCTAAAATATTATTTTGATGAAAAGTCATAGTGGGTAATTGTAACCCAATTCTCTTTTCAATGTGGAAAACTGAACAGTTTAAAAAGGAACAGACAGACGGAATTTCGCGAACGCGTCCAAGAAGGAAATATGATTTCACATGCATATTATATGCAAGTTTATGAATGCAGTCATAGTGTCTGGAATCTAGGTAGGAAACTATGATGAAAATCAGTGAAGTAAAATATCAAAATAAAACATTGCATGACAACTCCTAATGGGGTGCAATGTGGCGACTTTAATAAAACCACTTGGGAGTCTTAACGTGAGGCCTAAGTGGCTGACGGGTTCTGAATTTCCCTGGCGATATTCATACACCATGAAATAAATGTTCGCTGGCAATAATTCAAGAAGCGACATGCTTCACATGCCTCTGGCGAGATGCTGGAGAGCAATCACCGACAGTTAATTGTGACGTTCTACGTGGTGTCAAATGAAGTACACCCTGGGTTATAATTTCCTAAGAACTTATTTGGAGCAAACATACTATGGGGAGCGTATGTTTCATTGAAGATTAAAAAAAATCCTAATAAGCTTCTAAAACTGGCTCAATATAAGGTCTACTTATGCAATTAATAGTTCAAATAACTTCATTTTTTTTTCTCTGTGTGTATGTGTGTGTGTGTGTGTGTGTGTGTGTGTGTGTTTTGAAATCTTTGGTCATTTTATAACATCAAAGTTTTTGTTTTGTTTAAATTTATCTTTATTGTTGAAAGTATTACAGATATCCCCTTTGTTCCCCCCCTCCCCCATTGACCCTCTTCTATTTGTTTTTTTAATCCTCACCAGAGGCTATTTTTTCCATTGATTTCTAGAGAGAATGGAAGGGAGGGAGAAGGGGAGAAAGAGAGAAAGAGAGAGAGAGAGAGAGAGAGAGAGAGAGAGAGAGAGAGGAGAGAGAGAGAGAGGAACAGTGATTGGTTGCCTCCCACATTCGCTCCTACCAGGACTGGGGAACCTGCAATTGAGGGATATGCCCTTGATGAGGAATCCAACCTGGGACTCTTCAGTCCTCTGGCCGAAGCTCTAGCCACTGAAAAACCGACCAGGGCCAAATCACTTCAATTTTTATGTCAAATTAATTTGGTAGTTGGCAAGGGTCAAATACCCTTATTCAATGCAATACACTTAAATTCTAGTTGATGAGTTTTATTCTCTTCAACAAAAATATTCAAAAGAATGGCATTGCCTTTCCTAGTTAAATAGTGTATCTTTGATGAGTGTGACTTTAAAAATAAGTATTTCCTTTCTTTAGGGTATTATGTCTAATTACAGCTCTAATTCTCAGCTCATACCTACCAGTTTCTCTAGTAGAATTTTTAAAAATATTTTATTGATTTTTTACAGAGAGGAAGGAAGAGGGATAGTTAGAAACATCGATGAGAGAGAAACATCGATCAGCTGCCTCCTGCACACTCCTCACTGGGGATGTGCCCACAACCAAGGTACATGCCCTTGACCGGAATCGAACCTGGGATCCTTTAGTCTGCAGGCCGATGCTCTATCCACTGAGCCAAACCGGTTAGGGCAGAATTTTTTTTTTTTTCCTTCAGAATTCTGCTTGCATCTCAGGGGTTCTTTGTGAAGATATTTTTCTTTTTGGTTAAAAAGAGATTTTATTTGCTTGCTGAAACTTCATGTGTACTTGCTCTTTCCAAAATGTGTGTATGTGTGTTTTAAACTATAGCTGAAATTATTTCTGGAAAAATTATGGCATAAATGGGATGTTATGATCTTGATTTCCATAAAGAGCCTAAGCATGATTTCTTAATGAACAATTTCATCTATATTATAAATTTCCTCTAATAATATGTTTATTTTATTGACTACCATCTCAGGGTAGAGAACATGAATTGCTAAGAAGCAGAGCTGACTTGCTAAAAAGGTAAATGTTAAAGCCAAGGATGTTGGAACAAGGTGGTGTAAGAAAGTAAATAGAAAAACCATGAGATTTTTTTGTTTATTGCAACATTACCAAGTGTAATAAAGTCTCTAAACCAGTAGCATAAAGTAAACCAAAATTGCATTATTTGACTTCTAATTAAATTAAGTTGATGACTTGTTACAAACAAATGAATAGCAAGTAGTACCTATGAATGCCTAAGTGATTGATAAGAATTCAAATAACTCTAATAATGTCCAGGGTATAATGACCACAGAGATGCCAGGAGAGGGGATGGCTGTCTCCATAATGAGATTTTATTTGCCACTTATTTTGAGAACAGTGACTTGGACCTCTTGTGAAATATTCTCTTCTGATTTCTCCAACTATAAATAGCTTGCTTTGGGTCTGATGGCTTCTAATCAGTGAATAATGATTGCTGACTGGGCCTCAGTTATCAACAGCAACAACAGCAGCATTTACGGGGCATTTAATCCTCATAACAACCCAGTGAAGTAATGATTATAATTACCTTCCTGTTATCCACACGCAAACCAGCACTCAGAGAGTTTAGGTCACTGGCCAAAGACCATCAAACAAGCAAATATAAGGGATAGCAATTGTGCTCCCGCTATGTTCTAGGCACGGTGCTGGTTTTGAGGACTAAACAGAATAGAAGACAGTTTATGTTCTCAATTCCTGGGTCGCCTTCTGGGAAAACAGGTGAATTCCCAGGCAACCACCGTATAGAAGGCTAAGAGCTAATATATGAAATACTGCATTGGAGTACGTGAAATACGGAACACGTTCATAGGGCGCGAGGGAAGACTTCTGCGGGCAGAAAGTAACAGAGCAGGATGAGTTTCCTTTCTGGTGTGTACCTTGTTACTGAAGGTAGACTGTGTTCATCTTTACTCTTTTAGCTCTACAAGGCTTTCGTTCTGTGTAACCATTATAACTTACCACTATGCCACGTGGGAAACGACTCTCTTTTGCATATGTAATGCTAGAATAGACCTTATATTTATTTTCACGGCTGTGTTTAGGAGGGTAATTATTTATTGTATCAAAGAAAGTCTAGACTTGAGAAAAACACTGGATGATTTTCTAGATACATGAAATCCACAGCCAGTTGTTTATAAGATCAGGTTACTATTTGTAAACTCTCAATTGTAATATGTTTTAGCTGCTGAAAAGTGTTTTGTCATTTTGAAATGTTTTAACATTTAGAAGTTCAGCATCACATGGGCTTTCCAGCCACGTGTGTGATTACATGAATGTATAATGTTGGCAGAACCATCTACAGATCTGACTAGATTTAAGAATGAAATGCGTGACATACTCAGTCAGATTTGGATGCTCTGAGCAGTAGAGCACCAGGATGTTGTCTGCCCAGCATCTCTTTTCTAGAAACTGCTCGTCCCTTCTAAACTCACATGGTTGCCATAGGTGTCGCCATGTTTATCAATGTGACCATCAATTGGTTCAGGGTGGGAAGAAGATCCAAGCTGGATTATCCCATTATTTGGCTTCATTGATTAGGCCTGGCTAGTCAAAGTCTATTCTGTTTCCATCCCAAATGTGGACTGCAATTCAATTCTGGCATTAACTCCCTGGAGTTAGTAGTGGGCTCCACAGGTGAAGGGCTCAGTCCTCCAAGACTGCCCTCACTTTAGACACCAGCTGCAAGTGGGGTCCCCAGGTCACCCACACTTTTGACTCATCTACTATAAGTTGGGGGGTTTCTATGGCTCCCTCAGTTTCCATAATTTGATAGAACTCATAATTACAGTTTTATTATACAAGACACCACTCAGGAACAGCCAAGTGAAAAGTTGCATAGAGCAAGGTCTGGGAGGGTCTCTAGACCTTGCTTTCTCCCCATGGAGTCTGGGGCCCCACTCTCTAGGCATCTCAAGGTATTCACCAATCAGGAAAAGCCTTGCTGTCCAGAGTTTTTGTTGGGGTTTCATTAAGTTGGCATGACTAATGAAATCATTGGCCATGTAATTGCACTCACTCTCCAGCCCTCATCTCTTCTCTGGAGGTCCAGTAGTTGAAAATTCCAACTCTCTAGTCAGGTCCCTGGTCTCTCTGGTGACCAACTTACATTCTGAAGCTATCTAGGCACCCACCACAAGTAATTTCATTAACATAATATTTATCATTCAGGAAATCTCAATGGTTTTTGAAGTTCTATGGCAAGCACTAGGAACAGAGACCAGAAATATTCTTCATTATATCAGGGAGTCCAACGTTGGAAATTCTGTAAATGAAACTGAGTAAGAGAATTCAATCTCTTTATATTCCTATAGTGTGATATGCAAAACTTAGGGTTGTTGACTGGTATGTTTCCCAGAAAGACAGAGGCCCATATGGAGAGAGAAAAAGAAATAAAGCAGATGCATGGAGAGGAGAAGAGAGAAATGGAGGAGTGAGCCCTTAAAGATTTGAGTCCCACTCTAGCTGGTTTGGCTCAGTGGATAGCGTTGGCCTGCAGACTGAGGGGTCCTGGGTTTGATTCCGGTCAAGGGCCTGGGCTGTGGGCTCGATATCCAGTAGGGGGCGTGCAGGAGGCAGCCGATCAATGATTCCCTCTCATCATTGATGTTTCTATCTCTTTCTCCCTCTCCCTTCCTCTCTGAAATTAATAAAAAATATATTAAATAAGAAAAAGAAGTCAAATAGTATTAACACATGTTAAGACCCTCTAGATAAATTTATCCTTATAAAAGTCTAGTAAGATCAAATCAATGCAACAGACATATGTTTTCCTATCTTGTTTCAGTGTGTGCATGTGCATATGTGTGTTTCCTGTGGTAATGCAGACATAGCAAAACATATTTATTTATTTATTTATGAGAATGCTTAAGATTACTCTCCTAACAAATTATAAGTATACAGAGGCCCAGTGCACGAAATTCATGCACGGGTAAGGTCCTTAGGCCTGGCCAGTGATCAGGGCTGATTAGGGCCTTCCTTCATTCTGCACTGCCCCCTGGTGGTCAGCACATGTCATATGAGTGGTTGAACTCCCAGGGGACAATTTGCATATTAGCCTTTTATTATATAGGATAATGCAGTATTATTAACTATAGTCACTATGCTGTACATTAGATGCTCAGAACTTATTCATTTTATAACTGGAAGTTTGTACCCTTTGACAAAAATCTGCCCATTTTCCCCACCCCGTAGCCTCTGGTGACCCCCATGCTAACATGTGTTTTTAAAAGTTTGACCTTTTTTTCTCTCCATAATTCTTTATTGTTGAAAGTATTATATATGTCCCCCTTCCCCCCCCCTCCCATTGACCTCCTCCAGCCTGCCTCCACCTCCTCCCCTCTGGCCCCAGGCCCTCACTGCCACATTGTCTGTAGCTATTGGCCATGCATATATGCATACAATGTTCTTGATTGATTACTTCCCAGACACCCACTCTCCTCCTGCCTCCCCTCTGAGATTCCATACTCTGTTCCTTGACTCCATATCTCTGGATCCACTCCATTCATCAGTTTATTTTGTTACTTAGATTCCACATATGTGTGAGATCATATCATACTTGTATTTTTTTTGTCTGACTTATTTCATTTAGCATGATACCTTCCAGGTCCCTCCATGCTGTCTCAAAGGGTAAGAGATTCTTCTTTTTTGCTGTTGCATAGTATTCCATGATATAACTGTACCACAGCTTTTTTATCCACTCCTCTACTGATGGGCACTCAGGCTGTTCCAGATCTTAGCTCTTGTAAATTGTGCTGCTATGAACATAGGGTGTATACATTTTTTTCTGATTGGTGTTTCGGTTTTCTTAGGATATATTCCTAGAAGTGGGACCATTGGGTCAAATGCCAGTTCCATTTTTAATTTTTTGAGGAAACTCCATACTGTTTTCCATAACACCAGTTATGCACCAGTCTGCATTCCCATTAGCAGTGTACCTGGGTTCCCTTTTCTCCACATCCTCACTACATAACATCTGCAAACGGGACATTATAAACTCTTTATTTAAAGAAGATTTAATGAAAATGAACAAGGAAATTATTCTCGACTGGAGAATAATCCACAACTGGAAATGGTCAGATAAAGCTTCGGCATTGTCAAATTCTCATTGAATGAACCCATAACTTTGATCAAAACTATAAAAATGAAAGGCAAAATTATTCATATCAAATTTATAATCCAGAGACAGTAAACCTCATTCTGGCATGCTTGATAGAAGTTGCAAAAACTATATTTATAAAATCTTCAAGCTGGATAAGAAAGTAGAAATCTCTGGAATTTTACTCTGTTTTTTTGGATGAGGATTCTGGAAAATGGCGGTCATATCCTGACACAAATGAAAACGTTTCTAGCAAGGCACAATCTGATTCAAATCAATGATTCTGTTTTCCATTGGGTAAACATGGCAAAAAAATTATATTTCCTTGTTTTACAGAGTTTATTTTTTTAAGAGCAGCTATAAATTCACAGCACGACTGAGGGGGAAGGTGCAGCAATTTCCCATATACCTCCTGCCCCTTCACATGCATAGCCTCCTCCATTATCAACATCCCCAACAGAGTGTGCATTTGTTACAATAGATGGAATTACACTGACACATCATTGTTGCCTGAACACCAAAGTTAGGGCTCACTTTCGGTATTGTACATTTTATGGGGTTGAACAAATTTTTAGTGACATGTATCCATCATTATAGTATCAGGAAGAGTAGTTTCACTGCCCTAAAAATTCTGTGCTCCATATACCTTATTAAAAGCCCATATTCTTTTAAATTTGAAAAGAAATTGTTTTATTCTAAGTTTAAAGACAAAATGTCTTGTTACTACTGTTATATATTTCTTAACCAATGTTCATTATTTGTTTGACCAATAAAGATATTTGTGATTAGAAGCACATTATTGATTAAAAGAATATGAAACATAACATGCACATAAAATTAGCAAATACTAGAACAACAAAAAAGACTGAATATGTGACAAATAACTGATATTTTCAACAAAGAAGTGAATATAGAACAGAATACTGAACATAGTTATAACGTCCTTAAAAATATTAAAAGTTATCTACCATGTGTCCATATTTAACAAAGCACAGTGGTGCTTATTGCAGCATTAATTTTTTTTCAGCTTTACTGAGGGATAACTGACAAATAGAATTATAAGACATTTAAAGTGTACATTGTGATGATTTGATATAAATATACAATGTTTAGGGATTCTTCCCATCTAGTTAATTAAGAAATCCGTCACCTCACATATATAACTTATTTTTGTGACAACATTTAAGTTCTACTCTCAGCAAATTTCAGGTATACCATACAGTGTTATCAACTATAGTCATTATACATTTGATTTTTATTTAGCTTATAGCCTAAAGTTTGTAACCTTTACCAACTTCTCCCTAATATATATACAAATAATGAAAAGATTTTGGATTTTGTAGAAATGATTTCCAAATTTGTTAATAGAATAGCTAAATATGTAATATGAATTTAAAAAATAAGAAGACCTCTCTTGGATGGGGAATTCAAATAGATCATTAATTTATTGGATAAGCAAATAGGAGAAGAAAAACATAAAAAAGTAAATATAATTCAGTTTAACTGGATTTCAAAAGATAAGTTGAGAAGCTCCTCAAATAAAAATCTAATTTTGAAAAAAAATTAAAATTTGAATTTTAGTGGAAAATAAATTATGAATTTAATTTTGAATGTGTACTATTAATGTTTCTTGCCATTAATAATGTTAGTAAAAGATAAACAGCAGCAACACAAAAAAAGATGTGCTTGGTAACTTAATTTTTAAAAGAATTAAGAAACTAAAACATTTTGGAAAAAATTATTTTTCTAAATCACAAGAAACTGCATGTTAAATATACAACAAATATTACATTTCATTAAAATGGAATCAAATTACAACAAGAAATGAAAATGTTTCTTTACTATGCAGAAAAAGATTTATGTACAAATATTTCCAAAACTAATTTCTATAAAAAATATTTTCTGGCCATTAGAAACCAAGTTAATGTCTCAATTGAAGAGATCATATATGATTTTTTTTGTGAGAACATTTTTTTTTTTTTTTGCAAAAACAAAATGAACAACACACTTCTATTTTTAATTGTCTTTATAAAATCTCAGCATTGACAATTTTAGAAGAAAAGAAATACTGTATGGATTTAATACTGACTTAGGATACTTTGAAAATCCGATAAAACTGAATGAAATTCATACCTTGTACTTAAGCTATTTTGTAATGTTTTGTGATAATAAATTGTTGCCAGCATTCTCATTGTGTTATTTGAACATGATTTATTAATTTCACATTTCATTTCTGAATCTACGTATTGCTTTTTTTTTTTTTTTTGGACAATTCCAGTTTCTGCTACCTCAGCAGAACAAAGTTTATCCACATTAATGAATAAAAACTAAGAACTACAAGGACTCAATAAATCTTATCAAGTTTGGCTGTTGAGAGAACTCAATTATGTGAAAAGCTTGATTATAGCAACATAACTAGTAAATTTTCAGGAATTTTGGGAGATAAATATATAATTTTAAAAAATGAATTATATTATTTCTGTATTATTTTACTACTTACCCAAACATTGCTGGCCCATCAACAAAACTCTGAGATATGCATAATAAAAGTTAAATTCAATTTTCTTTGATATTTTGCCAACTTTCAGTCATAAACAAACCATTGTTTTACACGTATTTCCAGTTGTGTTGTTAGGAAGATATCTGGGTAAAGGTAGGAGAATGAAAAATGAAATATTTTATTTAGAAGCTTGTTAGCTTATTGTAAAACTTAGATGTATGGATTCCATTTGTCTTCTCAGCTCTCAAGGATAGGGGCCTCATCTTCTTTATGGGTTTTTATGAGGAACACTAGAGGCCCGACGCACAAAATTTGTGCAAGAGTAGGCCTTCCTTCCCTCTGCTGCCGGCACCAGCTTCCCTCTGGCACTGGGGACCCTGGCTTCCCTTGCAGCCCCGGCTTCGTCCGGAAGGTCGTCCGAAAGTACGTCTGGTCTAATTAGCATATTATGCTTTTATTATTATAGATTGGATTAGATGAAGCGAGAAAGCAAGTGGACAACAGACAAGTGACGTGCTGGTGTCTCTCCTTTAGCCTTCTCTCAACTATCGCTGCACTTCACATGGGTCTTTAGTTGCTGCTCCTAGGGAGTGGGGATATCTCGCCACACTCTAATAGCATTTTCTTCCTCTTTGATGCCTTTGCTTTCTTGACAGAAAGTGCGTGCACTTAACCCGGGACCCTTCAGTTCGCAGGCCAACGCTCTATCCACTGAGCCAAGCCGGCTAGGGTAAGATGTGTTGGTTTTGAATGAATCCACCTAAGTCCACGGCTGCCGCTGTTGAAAATCCAAAGAAAGTTGCTTTTGGAGTTTTCCTACATGCTTCCAGGGAGGATAAATGTCTTACCATCTAGGAGAATCTACGGTCTATCACCATGCAAGCCTATGAAATTTAATATTTTTTTTTTGGTAACAAAGGCTATGCTACTATATTTAAGCAGTTATTACATATCTTATATGCCAACGTTGTTAAAAATAACAAAGGACCATTATCTTAAATATGAGAAACCAAATAATGTTTTTTTAAATGTGATTACTTCTGTGGGCTTAGACCTTTTTAGGTACATGTATAAGGGGTATTCCATGGGAACTTGCTCAGCATGTGTCCAGGGATGTAAACAAAAAGTTAAAACACAGCTTATACCCTCCCTGGCATTGATTAGCATAGCAAAGAAAGCAGGACCTAACCACATTTTACATAAAAAGGCTTTCAAAATCTGTGTCTGCTTACATTAGCATTATTCAATCTGCAGGTGCCAACTACATGCGTAGAAACGATTTATTTATAGGCCTATCACCAAAATGTGTTCTTCATTAATTCATATTTTTCTCAGCTTCACATTACAGCTTGAACCCATCCAGGTGGTTTTTAAATGCGGAGGGTAATTTAAAACTGAGCAAATTCATGCACACCCTGCTTTTTTCAGTGCTTAAGCATAATTGAAGGGAAATGTTCTTACCGCTCAATTCGGTATTTTTGTCAATTTGTTTGCCTTGAGTTAACCTGAAGAATACCTCAAATGTGAGCTTGGCTGGACCTTAGGAGTTAAAATCCACCTTGGCAAGAAAATCAACCTTGAATGTCTTGCCAGAGATATTTAGAAATATATTTCTCACAAGATTAAAGCCGAAAATCCAAAGTAACTGCAGTTTAGTCCAACAATACAGTTCAATGAATCTGTGTTATATTGAACATTTCCTTATATACGACATTCATTAAAACAGAAAAGGCCTCAGCTAAAGGCTCATAAAGTGACGTTTCCTCCATGTAACATTTTCCTGTGTGTAATGTTCAAAAAGTGTAAGTACCTGGAAAACATTACAAAGGACTTTCCTTGTAGATCTGTGCTTGTTGTTAAAATTTATTTTGGGTTGTCCTTCTGGTTAGCATTTCACATAGCTCTTCACAGATTCAGTCAATATATAATTTTTTAAAAAGCCCCATGGTTTGCTTTTAATACTGTTAATAGGAAGGAGCAGGAAAAGTTTACATTCCTGGGCAAAGGCCCGTGAGTGCATAATTTTGTTCTGATAAGCCTTCAGCTACACCTTCCATTTCCCCCCTCCCAGGAAAACATGTCACCTAGGCGGTTCTCTGCCGCTAATATCATGTTTGGGGATGATCTGACTATGAGAAAATGTTGTTTTTAAGTTAAAACCAGTTAACTGCCACTCATCCAAAACGGAAACCATCCCCACTGCATCTATAGACACTTATGGCGTACAAAGGGTTAAAGTGACTGTCCATTCTGACGAGTAACTTGCACTATATGTTGTCTTTCTATATTGCATTATATAGGCAAAACCTCCCTTCAAAAAAAGGATAGCCGATTGGTATTGATATGGTACATCTGCTAAGCAAATTATGGAGTAGATTTCAAGTTCAACGCCACCTCTACACATTCAGATGGATTGTACCTGCAACCTCACCAGGCTGAAATCTAGACCTGCTCAGGGCAAAGAGAGATTTTAAAATGGTTTTGATTGAAAATCTGGGTGCCAAGAGAATTTTGCTCCTGCAGAAAGGTGGTACTACAGTCTAAGTGGGAGTACGTGGGCCGGACACACATTTGGAAACGGAAAAGGGGCCTGCAGGGCAATAGCTCTAAGTCTGCTGCGGTCTGCTGGGGTTCACCTCCAAGTGGGAGGGTGAGCCTGCTCAGTGCCTCTGGCTGACCCAGCCCCCTCCTGCCCATGAGAGAACTCCCTCTGGTCCTCAGTGAGGAAGGAAGGGTGGTCACTCAGATTTGAGCTTCCTTGGCTCCCCCAGCTGGGAAGCAGTGAGAGAGAGAACAGAATCTAGGTATGTGCCCTCCTCGCAAGTTTTATTCCCCCCCTTGCTTCTAATTATTATTTTTTCAAAGTACTTATTTTTATTATGAAGCATTTTTTCTTTCAAAAATAACCTATAATCCAACTGCCCAGATGACTCCTGTTGACATTAAAAAAAAAAAAAAAAAAAGAAAGGTGTTCATCACACACACACAATTTTTTTGGTAACTATGCATATTGGCAGATGTTAACTAGACCTACTGTGATCATTTTGCAATGCATACAAATATCAAATCATTATGTTGTACACCTGAAATTAACAGAATGTTATATGTCAATTATACCTCCATAAAAAATTAGCAATGATAAAAACAAATATTATTTGCAACAGCATGGATGGAACTGGAGAGCATTATGTTAAGTGAAACAAGCCAGTCAGAGAAAGGTAAATATCACATGATCTCACTCATTGTGGAATATAATGAACAACGTAAACTGATGAACAAAAATAGATACAGAGACAGAGAAGCATCAAACAGACTGTCAAACTTCAGTGGGAAGGTGAGGGGTGGGGTGAGGGGGGAGGGAAGAAATCAACCAAAGGACTTGTATGCATGCATATAAGCATAATCAATAGACACAGACACTAGGGGATTGAGGGCATGTGCTGGGGGTGGGGGTGGATGGGGAGAGGCCAATGGGGGAAAAAGAAGGCATATGTAATACTATATGTAATACTTTAAACAATTTAAAAAAATAAAATATTATCCAAGTTTAAACAGTATAAAAGACTATAAACATAAAACAAAACCTGCGTTCTTCCCCTAAATGTTCCCAGTCTGTCTTCCCACAAACCTCTATTCATAGCTTTTTTTGAATATACTTCTAGAACTCGTTCCTTTCTATGCCTCGGTAGCTCTGTAGTGGACACTGTGATGTGTCCAGATGCCCCTTTCTTGACTGAAGGACTTATTCCCTCTTTTTTGGGAGGGCAGATGGCAGACTGAAAGCAGATTGGTGGGGAGTGGGGGATGGGTGAAATGGGTGAAGGTGGTAAAAAAACACACACTTCCACCTAAAAGATAAAATAAGTCCTGGAGATGTATGTACAGCATGAGGATAATTTCTAATAATACCATATTATATATTTGAAAGTTGCTGAGAATATATCTTAAAAGTTCTCATCACAAGAAAAAAAGAATTGTAACTATGTGAGGTGATGGATGTTAACTAAACTTATTGCTGTTACATACATATGTCAAATCATTGTGTTACACATCTTAATCTAATACAATGTAATATATCAATTACATCTTAAGGAAACTAGAAAAAAAGTATAATGAAAGGAATCAGACAGGTATATGCCCTTGACCAGGAATTGAACCCACAACTCTTTGGTCTGTGGGCCAACACTCTAACCACTGAGCACACAGGCCAGGTTGAGCTCCCCTTGCTTTTAAAAGCAGGACAGGAGAGAGATCATAGGAACTGTGAGAGAGCCCAGAGGTGGCAGCCGAAATGGAGGTGCTGGTGGTGTCCACAGTGGGAGTATCATGTAGGGCAAGCATGTCAAACTCAAAGGCTAACATGGGCCAAATAAACAAGGTCTAAGTTTATGTGGGCCGCAAAAAAACAAAAGCTTCAATTTTCATAGAAACGTAGATTTATTTTGATAGAGACATGCTGAATATAAAGGGCTGAAATAAATGAGTAATTGTTAACATAAAATAATAGAACATTTTAATAAAAATTAATATTTTTTCTTGAACATTAACTTACCAGACACTGAATAACTATACAAATTAATAAGTGTAATGCAAATAAACCTATTTTTTTGTTCTCTGAAAACGAAATATTTCCTGTTGCGCACACCAAACAAGTCAGTCCAACACTAATGATGTGGCATTCGCTGCTAGTATTAGTGGAGAGAAATGGTGCACCTGCGCTTAAGGTGCTTAAGGGAAATGAATGCAACACGATTATAGTAATCAGTCATTAGCGAATGCTGTAGTTCATTATTAATAATCTATAATAATAAAAGGGTAATTTGCTAATTAGACTGTACGTCCTTCCTGATGAAGCTGGGGCGGAGGGAAGCCAGCTGGGTCCCGGGTGCCTGCGGGCAGCCTGAGGGAAGCCAGCCTGGGTCCTGGGTGCTGGAGGGAAGCTGGTGCCGGCAGCTGGGGGAAGGAAGGCCTACTCTTGCATGAATTTTCGTGCATCGGGCCTCTAGTTATGTATAACAGGATATTGTAAAAATTAAGTTATGACATTTTTATTAAAATGTTTCTTACATACTGTTATATTGGCTGGGCCGCAAAAATATTCATTATGGGCCGCATGCGGCCCACAGGCCATGAGTTTGACATGCTTGATGTAGGGCATGGATTGAAGTTGGTGTTGGAAAAAGCTGGTGAGGTCCCCTTGCTGTGGACTGTGGACCAGCAAGGAGAGGCCAGTATGATGTCACCACTCTCCTGGAGGTTGCCAGGAAGATCTGCTGGCAGGACAGCAGCAGCAGATTCTCGAGGCGATTAAAACAACAAACACAGATAACGTCCACTGAGGGTTTCCAGGAGCTGAGTATCAATAAGCATCAACTCACTCAGTCCACGTCTTGGAGGTAGGTACTATTGTCATCACCATATGACAGACTTGGAAACTGGAGGACCAAGATGCTGAAAAACTTGTCCCAACTCACGAAGCAGGCACACAGCAGAGCTGGGATTTGAGCACTTAAGCCCCCAGGGAGCTTGTGCAGAAAGTCACTTTGGGCGGAGCATCTTCCATAGCATCGCCTAGACGAGGGTAAGAGAAACAACTGAAGTTCACATATTGATTAGACTGTTGTGTCTGGCCATGGGAAATACGTTTACGGCATGAAGTTAAGAATGTTATACTTTACAGAACACTTTTCCTCTGTGAAAAACCCAGGCTTCTTTTATCACGGAATTTTTGTTGGTTGGGTCTCAGAATGTTTTCCACGTAGTTTTGGACCTTGAGTTGACTTTGTCAGCAGGAGTCATGGTCTGACAGGAGGGTCCTCTTGCCTCCAAAGGTCTGTAGCACTGCTGACAGTGCCTGGAACTCCAGCAGTACATGTTCCTTCATTTGAATGTTGAAGAGTTATTAGTTTACAGTGTTCTCTCTTAAAATATGAATGTCCCCTTTGAAGGAGAAATTTAAATCCCTTCAAAAGGTGGCAAAAACATGTTACTGTTTCCCAAAAACGATTCTGGAATATGGAAGGCTGAAGGGAGCAGCAAAGGGAAGAGGAACACGGAAGAGGGTTTCCTGAGAAGGCGTCAGTGAAAAATGGTTTCTTACAGTCCCTGAATTTACACGTGGCACCTTGAGGACACGTTCTCATAAAATTGTGA
Source organism: Eptesicus fuscus (assembly GCF_027574615.1). Lineage (NCBI taxonomy): Eukaryota > Metazoa > Chordata > Mammalia > Chiroptera > Vespertilionidae > Eptesicus > Eptesicus fuscus. The sequence goes on along the minus strand of NC_072478.1, from coordinate 36,099,142 downwards.
TCAGTGATGTGGGTACGTTTTACTGCATGGGATCTTTAAATGCACATGATATATATATTTTACAGTGTTGACTGGCTGTATCAAGAAAAATGAAATATTTTAAAACATTTTTAATCATTACTAGTATTTTCACATTTTTCTGAAACTATTCTGTGTCCCACATGATGGTGAAGAGAGAGCTTACTTAACATGTTTTTTTTTGAATAGTAGGACGAGATCACCACAGAGAGCATAGTATAACAGCATAAGATAAATTTTTGTCTTTGAACAATTGAACAAGCCTTTTGAAGTGCTTGTTGTTGTGACTATATGCCCATAGTGAAGGCTGTTGATGTCTGAGATTAATGTTGCACTTTCAGTGATATTTAATGGATCACTGAAATTATTTTTTTCTCCTGCTGCATCTATTACTCTGATTGTCAAGTTACAATTAAGAAAAAATTACAATTAAGATCCCACAGCATACACTGAGCATAAATGAATCACATCCAACGTGTTAGGTGCTCATAGTTTAGAGAACTTAATTAAGATGTGCAAATAAAATAATTTATAAAAGAATCATGACCTAGAGCTTCCTCTTCTGTGAAAAATGTAGGCTAATGATACCTTTTGTATACCTCTCAAGGTTGTTGTAAGAATCAAAAGGGACTATTGTGTGTACTAGTAAAAGGCCTTCTAAGTTATGATGGGTGAGATAGAATCATTGCAGTGTGTTCAGAAACTTTGGGTGGAGGAGACGGAGGTTTGGCATTAATATCTCTGTTCATGTGTCAGGGAACAGTGTGGTTATGTGGATGGAGGGTGGGATGTCTGGGAAGTGGATGAAGCCCTTGGAATGTAATTTCCTTATAGTGCAGAAGTGCAGTTTTCTGAGTAGTGCGTCTATATCTTTATTCGGGTTCTCAGTCCTCCCCAACCCCAAAGTGTTAAGAACCACTGTCTGGGAGGAGGTGTTTTCTGTATACTTTTCCAAATGAACTGAGAGTATAAGAAACAGTTCCACAGACTGTTTTGCTTTATGGAAATTCCATCAATTCTTAGTTTATGGAGCACAGATTAAGGACTGAAGGGATTCAGCTGTATTTGGAACACTGGTCCCTGCCTGAATCTCGCCCATCAGAGTTGTATGTCTTGAATTAATTGATTCACTTTATATTTGACTTGAAATTACAAAGAATGCATTAATTCCATGTCATGGCACAAAATCTCACAACAATAATATTTGCATAGCATTTTGGGGTATGTTGCCTGGAATTTGGTCATGTCTGTTATGGATCTTGGTGAAATACACATTTCATTTTCTTTGCATAATTATGACAAGAAAAATAAAATACAAAGAACTGAAAGGACAGATATTAAATATTGCATTTGTTGAGCCATTTGTTTTTATGGGATGGCTTTTTTTGCTGTTTATTTTCTGCTCCATCTTAGTTGTTAAAAACACTGAAAGTTATTTCTACCAGTTGTTCAGTGGGGGTTTGAGGTCCCAAGGCTAGTTTTTGGTAATTTTTTCCTAATGCTTAGGTTGTCTGTTGGATAAAATGCATCCCCCCAAAAAATATATTACATTTGTATAAATCTTCTAAATAAAATATTTTTAATTTTTTTTAATTAAAAAGGGAGTTTGGAGGTTGGATAAAAAAGGTAAAGGGATTAAGATGTACAAATTGGCAGTTACAAAATAATCATGGGGATGTAAATTACAGCATAGGGAGTGTAATCCTATATAATAAAAACTAATATGTTAAGTGCCCAGTCGACTGGTTGGCCATTCAACCAACCAAAGTGTAATATGCTAATGATATGCTAAGGCCATTCAACCACTAGCTATGATGTGCACTGGCCACCAGGGTGCAGACACTCCGACCGGTAGATTAGCTTGCTGCTGGGGTCCAGCCGATTGGGACTGAGTGAGACCAGCCGGACATGCCCTGGAGCCCTCCCACGGTTTCTCCCTGGCTGGCCAACCTCTCACGTCCCTTGACGGCCCCTATCATGCACCGGTGGGGTCCCTCGGCATGGCCTGCACCCTCTTGCAATCTGGGACTCCTCTGGGGATGTCAGAGAACCGGTTTCAGCCTGATCTCAAAGGCCAGGCCAAGGGACCCCACTGGTGCATGAATTCATGCACCAGGCCTCTAGTCAATAATATTGTATTAACTCTGTATGGTGCCAGGTATGTACTAGACATATTAGAGTGATCACTTTGTAAAATATATAGATATATAACCACTATGCTGTACACCTGATACTAATATAATATTGAATGTCAACTGTAATAAGAAAATAAAAAAATATTTAATGAGATACTTGAGCTTGCTTTCACTTACCAGGTTTAATGCTTGAAATTACTCCATGAAATTTTTTTATCAAGACTTGTGAATGGATCATCTCTTCAATTTTTAAATATTTCTCATTGATGAGAAACTTAATTCAAAAGAATTCTTGTCTCTTCTTTTGTTTTAGTGATTTAAAACAATACCAATCTACTATCTTACAGTTCTGGAAGTCAGTAGTCAGAAATGAATATTATGGGACTACAATCAAAGTATTGGCAGAGCTGCATTCCTTGTGGAGGAAGGATTTGTCTCTAAATCCTTTGCTAGGGTCTGCCTTTGTGGGAGCTCAAACCAAGACACATGTGTAGCATACATGAATCTCAAACCACAAGGAGTGCAAAAAATTTAACTTCCTTTTTATTCATAATGCAACTTAATTTATGCAAAGATCCCTTTGCACCAGCATGCTAAGAAATTGATATCAGTCAATTGGGAACCATCCCTCAACACATGCTCCTTTCCCAAGACTATCAAAATTCCACAGCATTTAGGAAATGCCAAGGCATTAAGAATGAGAGAGGGATTCATCTGATTCTTTTTTTTAAAATAAAATATATTTTATTGATTTTTTACAGAGAGGAAGGGAGAGGAACAGAGAGTTAGAAACATCGATGAGAGAGAAACATCGATCAGCCGCCTCCTGCACACCCCACACTGGGGATATGCCCACAACCAAGGCACATCCCTGTGACTGGAATCGAACCCAGGACCCTTCAGTCCACAGGCCAACGCCCTATCCACTGAGCCAAACCAGTTAGGGCTCATCTGATTCTTAAGCCATACATCTACGCATGTGCCATTTGGATTCACATGCTCTGTAAAGAGGTTCACTGAATTGTATTATTCAAAATAGTTTTTGAAATGACTTATCATCCAATCAAAATTTTATAGGAGTTGAATGTATAAATTCAATTTTAAAGTATCTAATAGATTTTCCTTTTCTTTCATTGAAAATTTCTTAGGCTAGCATACAAGGATTCCAAATCCAATGGGACATTTGCATATCAAGTATTTGCAACTAATGAAGCTCTGTCTTTGGGAATGTCTGCATTGTTGGATCGTCATCAGGCAGCTTGAACAACATGAAATGGACCATCAGCCACCAATGGGCACAGGAGTTCAACATATGTGAAGACTCAGGGTCAGTGCTGCCACCTGTTGTTGAGCCTGCGAGGGCCCCCTCCTCCACTTGTAGATGACTGTCTTCTCTTCTCCCTGTGTCCTCACACGGTCTTCCCTCTGTGTCCTTCTACTTGGGCACATGGGGTCTGAACTTGTTTGGCAGCTCCATGGCCCTTGTTCAGATGGCTGCTGACAGTGAGCTGTGTAGATGGTAGAACCCCTCGATGGCCAAGTCCAGTGAACAGAGGAGGGATAGGACGAGCTAGATAATGCTCATCTTGCTTGCTGCCTCTAGCAACAAGCTGAGAACACGCAGGCGCCAACCCTGGAGGAGGCACTTGATGCTGGAGATTGTGGCTTGGAGGGTGTGCACACTCCAGGCTGTTCTGCCCCAGAAGGTGGAAGAGATCAGTATCTCCATTCAGGGCATGCTAGCAGGAAAGGTCTGGACCTGGGCTTTTCACAAGTTGGTATGCATTGGATTCACCGGAAAGCCTTGCTGAAACAGACGGCTGGGCCCATCCCCAGATTCTGACTCAGTAGGTCTGGGGTTTGGCTCAGGAATGTCCTTTTCTAAGAAGTGTCCAGGTGATGTTGATCCTGCTGGTGGGGAACCATATACTTTGAGAACTATGGCTATGGAGCACAGGGTTTCTAATAGGATTCAATATGATTTTCTATGTTTCTTAGAAAAATGTCTAAAATCAGTCTTTTAAAAATGTGTATCCCTCTGTTTTCAAGAATTTTTATAGTATACAGAAACTTCTTGCCATTTGCACATACAAGGCATGGTTTTGAAAATATAAGAGCCACCCAAGTAAAATAATTTTTCATTTTGCTGAAACACAAAATTAAATTTCATGTTATACAGCCACTGGGTGTGTATGAGCTGGGAGTCAGGGGCTGGTCAGTGAAGCTACTCAAAGGCCAGTGTCAACAACTCAAACCATCTTTTTTTGCTACTCGTGGCTGTTGTAGATCTTAAGTGAATAATTACATATTCTCATGCCTGGGCCACAAACTCAAGTGCCTGACTGGTTCAGGCAAATCACTGTGAATGAGTGGAGAGAGCTGGGTGGAAAGTGTGGTGAACCAGCGGGCCACTGTCCACCCAAGAACAGAAACTTCCAGAGCTCCAGCTGACTGATGCCAGATAGGAATTGTCTTCCAATTCCAAAGAAATCCCAGACATCCAGATTTTTACAAGAACCTCCCCTTCCCTTTTAAAAAAGATTTTGTATTGATTTTTAGAGAGAGAAGAAGGGAGAAAGAGCGAGACATCAATTGGCTGCCTACTACATACCCCAGACCAGGGTTCGAGCTGCAACCCAGGCATGTGCCTTGACCAGGACTCAAACCGGCAACCTTTTGGTGTATGGAGAAAATGTCTAACCAACTGAGCCACACCAGCCAGGGCCCCCCTTATATATTTTTTAATGTCAGCTCTCTGAAGTCCCAATAAAACACATTTGCAAGCCTCTAAATTTACTTTTACCATCAAGTAATGCCTTACAATTTGAGCATCAGTGAAAACTTGGGAAACAACGGCTTTCATGAATGTCAAGTGTTTTCACTGTTCAATATTGTAAGAGCTGAGTTTAGTTTAAGTATGTGACTGCCCTTTAACAGCAGTTTCATTTTAATGAAGAAAAAAAAAAAAAGGTGTTCTACAGAGTTTCTTTCTGAGGGCAGGTGAAGGAGTAGGATGTTCTTCACAGAAGACCTAAAACAAACCAAACAGTCTGTATTCGATGCCACGAGTACACAGTCCCATGCCAAACGGAGATCGTATTCTCCGTGCTGGGCCTTATCGTGATTCACATTCTTTTCCTAGTCTGAAAATTATTTTGGGAAACAAACCTCCAGTTGTTGAAAGCAGATATAATTTTCCTAAAGTGAAACAATTTGCCACTAAAATATTTTGATCCAAAGGCCAAAGTTGCTGTACGACAGCCGAAGTGTTTATGGTCAACTCCCAATTATCTAGAGCCGGGCGGTTGGGTTTTCGTAGGAATTCTCCTTTCCTCTGCGTTCCCTTGGCCTATGTTATGGCTCGTCCCACTGCCATCACAAGCCTGGCAGCCAGAACGATAGGATGTGGTTTTACTAGCAATCCTGCTAAGAGTCAGGTTGAGAGGCTCTTGGAATCTAAGCCTTAATTTGCAGTTAGGGTTTTGGCATTTTTCACTCACGCATTTTCCTGCCAACCCTGCTTTCATTTAAGTAGCTGAGGATGACTAGGATTTGCGTTTCTTCTCTTTCCAAAACACCCAGGAGTTTTGGTGATTTGCCTTGAGAGGGGAAAGTTCCAATTTTTTTTTTTCTTTAAATAGAAGTAACAGGATAAACGCTGTGAGAGCTAAGCAAAGGGTCAGCCTATGGAGGAGCCGGTGATGTCCTTGATAAATCCCTTTGCACCTCAAGGACTTAGTTTCTGCACCTAGAAAATGAAGATGGGCAAAACCGATGATTTCCCTACCATGCTCTGGGAGCCCCAGCGTTTCTACCCAGGTGCCCCGAGGAGATGGAGAGGGATTGGACCGCTTCGGCCACTTCATCTACAGCAACTCTCCTTTGATCTGCATGAGTGTTAATGCTGCAAGTAGTTTGGAAATCACAATTCTTGACATTATTTTTAAAAAGAAAAATTTAAGATACCTCATTTATTCCATGAGAACTGTGCATTATTTTTATGCAACATCCCCTCCAGGAATGCTTTCCTCCTCTTCAGTTGACTAGCCAATCCCTAGTCCTTTTTAAATGTTTGGTAACTAAATCTAGTGTCTTAAATACACTTAGTTCCTTGAGAGCAAGAATTCTGTTCACATTATCCCCAACTAGACACCACATGGTCCTAAGCACATAATGGAAACATACTGGCTGATGCATTAAGATATACTTTAATAGTTTAATCAATGAACATATTGTTATTATTATCTACACACCCAGGGAAGCAAGGAATACAACTTTGTTTTCCTCTAATACAAAGACATTTCTATTGATAGTTCCCCCTTCCGCCAGTGTGAGGGAAAGTTAATCTTCACTTGGAATCCCTCCCTTCCCAGGGTTGCATCTGATTTCTGGGAGTTTACTTAGTGGCGAGGCTGGGGAGGAGGGGGCCCGCTAGGCCCTGGCATGAATTTTAGGATGTTGCAGAGACAATCCCAGTTCCCACCCACACGATCCTCTCACATGGGCTCCTCTCTCCCTGGCCTCCATTTCCTCTGTCCTCTGTCAGAGATTGTCTTTCTCCCTTCAGGTCAAAGTTTTTGTGTGAGTCTTTCTTGAAATCTGGTTTTAGGGAGAACTGCTCCTTTAAAGTGAACTTTCTGCCATGGAAACTCTAACCAAATATTTGTCTAAGCCCAGAGTTCTTTTCATTCTGCCAGGACTTCGGCTTTTATAGACCAAAGCCATGGGGACACCTAGGTTTCTGCTTTTAGCCTCGAGATGCCTCACACCTCTGGGGATGAGCTCAGAATGCCCTAGATACTTGAGTGAAGGATGGAGATGGTGTGGGTGGAGCTAGAGAAAAAAAAATTGACCCAGGGAAAGAATTCATTGGACTGCAGGTTTTGAGTTAAACAGCTTGCAAAAATTGTGATGTTCATAGAAGCCAGTGTTTTATCTTTAATATCCCAATGAATTCTATACCCTATTTATAAAATATTCATTCTGTCCCAATATAAAAAGGTTCCAAGGTACTTTAAATTAAAATTTACATACTTTTCCACTGAGATTGGATGATTTATTGGAACTGAGTGTAGAAAGAAAATAGAGGAGAATCTGTGATAGTCCCGTGGGCCCAAATAGCTGGAGGTAGAGATTAATGTGTGGAGAGAAGACACAGGTGAATGGCCTGTTACCTGCTACTTTATTTTCAGGTAGTACACCCATATAATCCAGAGGAAATGGCTGGGATTTCATAGTGAGGATTAAATTCACTGTAGTGAATTCAAAATATCAGAACTCCTTTACTGAGATTACCTTTCAAATATATCAATCAAATGATCTCATTAAAAAATATAAGTGGTTCACTGACCTAGCATGACCTGACATAGAGCTATCTCAGCATTAGAAAGAACACAGCAGTAGTCTACAGGGTTGCAGAATATCAATAAGTTTAAGGATACGGTGGTAGGAGATTGGTTAAATAAATTGTGATGTATTTATGTGATGTGATTTATCTACCTGCTTTTGAAGACTATTTTATGACATGAATAAATGCTTATTGTGTACTCTGAAGAGGAAGGTTATAGAATGCTGCACACATTTGGCTGTTAATTATACATGTATGCACATGCATATCCACATACATATAGACATAGAAAAAAAGCTGAGAAGAGCTCCACTAAGACCCAATGATTTTCTTAGAGTGGTAAAATAAAAGTGACTTTCAAATTCTCCAAATACCTTTGACATTTTCTAAAATGTCTACAGTATTCATGTATATGTATTACTCTTACATTTAGAATTTTATTTTATTTTTTAAAATATATTTTTATTGATTTCAGAGAGGAAGGGAGAGGGGAGAGAGATAGAAACATCAATGATGAAAGAGAATCACTGACTGGCTGCCTCCTGCATGCCCCCTACTGGGGATTGAGCCCACAACCCTGGCATGTGCCCTTGACTGGAATCAAACCAGGGACCTTTCAGTCCACAGGCTGATGCTCTATTCACTGAGCTAGAATTTTAAAATGTGTGAATATTTGGGAGGGAGATAACATTCTTGGACACAGTTGTTTTCCCTATAATAACATATTATTATAAAATTTGTTCCCCTATTTACTATTCTTGGACATTTGTGGTTTAGAACTAAATGACTATTTTAAGTGAAATAGGGTTCTCTTTTCATACAAAGGGTTCTCTTTTCTTCTTTCAACTTGGTATTGTTACAGTGGTCCAGCCTGCTACTTAATGACAGCTGTCTATCATCCTATATAATAAAGAGGTAGTATGCAAATTAACCCTCATGCCGTAGCGCGATGCGCACAGTGGGGCGGGGCTGGCTGCTCTGCGCGCCTGCCACCACAGTTCCTGCGTCTCTGTGGGGGGGGGGCGGAGGGCAGTAGGTCCAGCGGCTGCTCTGTGCGCCTGCTGCTGGAGTTCCCTCAGCCCCGTGCGCCACAGGGGTGGCTCCACGGGTGGAGGGACTCCATGAGGCTTGATGCTGTGTCTGTCTGTGTGGGCACAGGCTGGCCTGGATCTCGCGGGATTTTGAGGCACACGCAAGCGGGCGGGGACTTGACTCAGGGTCTCCCGGCGCAGGCGGACTTGATGCTGTGTTCCCGTGGGCACCAGCTCAGACTCTGACAGCAGGGAGGAGGGAGTCCCATCCCCCACAGAATCAGTCAGAATCAGCCATTGGTCAGCCAGCTCTCAGCGGCCTGACAGCCAGGACTCTCATTCACCTGCATCCCAGACCCTGATAGCAGGGAGGTGGGAATATGTCTAAAGAGCAACTATTGACCCAACGTAGCTCTGTAGCCGAAAGAAGCCGGTGTCATTGACAGAAAATGTCTGAAGACTAACATGCCTCTGAAGCTGAAAGAAGGTGGCATCGATGACAGAATGTATCTGAAGAGCAACTATTGGCATAACATAGCTCTGCAGCTGAAAGAAGCTGGTGTCGTCAACAGAAAATATCTAAAGACCAACGTGCCTCTGAAGTTGAAAGAAGGCAGCAGCGACTACAGAATATGTCTAAAGAACAGTCATCAACAAGTACTACCAATACTGGTAGGAACTGCCTTCTCAGTGAAAATGGAGTACACGAGGATGCAATTCTCGAACATAGTTGTGGTGGAATGACTGTTAGATGTCAATTTTGCCTATCACTAAATTTTTCTGATGAAAAACCATCTGATGGAAAATTTACTTGATGTTGTAGCAAAGGTAAAGTTTGTCCAAATGATATACATTTTCCAGAATACCCAGCCTATTTAAAAAGATTAATGACAAACAAAGATTCTGACAGTAAAAATTTCATGGAAAATATTCGCTCCATAAATAGTTCTTTTGCTTTTGCTTCCATGGGTGCAAATATTGCATCACCATCAGGATATGGGCCATACTGTTTTAGAATACATGGACAAGTTTATCACCGTACTGGAACTTTACATCCTTCGGATGGTGTTTCTCAGAAGTTTGCTCAACTCTATATTTTAGATATGGCCGAAGCGACAAGTAAAAGGTTAGCAATGCCAGAAAACCAGGGCTGCTCAGAAAGACTCATGATCAACACCAACAACCTCATGTATGAAATAAATGAATTAACAAAATTGTACAAGATGCTACATGAGGTAGAAAAGGAAGCCCAATCTGAAGCAGCAGCAAAAGGTATTGCTCCCACGGAAGTAACAATGGTGATTAAATACGATTGTAACAGTGTTCCAGGTAGATATAATTCTCCCCGTGTAACCGAGGTTGCTGTCATATTCAGAAACAAAGATGGAGAACCTCCTTTTGAAAGGGACTTGCTCATTCATTGTAAACCAGATCCCAATAATCTGAATGCCACTAAAATGAAACAAATCAGTAGCCTGTTTCCTACATTAGATGCAATGACATACCCTATTTTTTTTCCACATGGTGCAAAAGGCTGGGGAACAGATATTGCATTAAGACTCAGAGACGACAGTGTAATCGACAATGATACTAGACAAAATGTTAGGACATGAGTCACACAAATGCAGTATTATGGATTTCATCTCTCTGTGAGGGACATGTTCAATCTTATTTTAAATGCAGGAAAATTAACTCAACAGTTTATTGTGGATTCATATTAAAAAATGGAGGCCAATCAGATAAATTTCATTAAAGCAAACCAATCTAAGTTGAGAGTTGGAAAATATAGTAGTTTGATGGATTATCTCACATCTAGATCTGAAAATGACAATGTGCCGATTGGTAAAATGATAATACTTCCATCATCTTTTGAGGGTAGTCCCAGAAATATGCAGTAGTGATATCAGGATGCTATGGCAATTGTAACAAAGTATGGCAACCCTGATTTATTCATAACCATGACATGCAACCCCAAATGGGCAGATATTACAATTTACAACACTGGCAAAAAAGTTGAAAACAGACCTGACTTGGTAGCCAGAGTTTTTAATATTAAGCTGAATGGTCTTTTAAATGATATATGTAAATTCCATTTATTTGGCAAAGTAATAGCTAAAATTCATGTCATTGAATTTTAGAAACACAGACTGCCTCATGCTCACACATTATTGATATTAGATAGTGAATCCAAATTATGAACAGAAGATGACATTGACCATATAGTTAAGGCAGAAATTCTGGATGAAGACCAGTGTCTTCTACTTTTTCAAATTGTAAAATCAAATATGGTACATGGACCATGTGGAATACAAAATCCAAATAGTCCATGTAGTTGGACATTCCCCAAGGGGTCCCAGATTGGAGAGGGTGCAGGTTAGGCTGAGGGACAAACCCCCCAGTGCACAAAATTAGTGCACTGGGCCACTAGTCCTATATAATAAAAGGCTAATATGCAAATAGACAGAATGGTGGAACAACCGGAACAACCAAACAACCAGTCACTATGACATGTGCTGACCACCGGTGGGGTGTGTGGAAAACAGACGGCTTGGTCCATGGTGGGATGGTGGAGTAGGTGAGCAGGGGTGCCAGACCAAGGTGGGGCGCTGGTTGCTGTCATTGGGGCGAGCCTCTGGTGGTACTGAAAATCCTTTGCTCCCGCACGCCATGGTCCCACCCTGTGCTCGCACCCACTGCCTCTGCTTGCATCCGCTGCTGGTGCCTGGCACTGGTCCTGATCACTTGGCACCATCAGTGGGTGTGAGTGGTGGCTGCCTGCCCTGATTGTCCCTGAGGGCTTCTCCACCTCCCCCTGCTCCTCAGGGGTGATCGGGGCAGCAGCTGCCCCTGGTATCTGCTGCTGGCGCCAGCCCCAATTGTTCCACGTCATCAGTGGGTGGGAGCGGTGGCAGTGGGAGCGAGGCTGCCAGCAGACAGGGGACCAGGGGCCATGGTGGGAGGGGCTGGGCGGAGGCACAAAGGATGGGCCAAGACCTGCCCCTGTGTCTATCGCAGCCTTGCGGCCCACAGTTCCTTTCAAGGTGCACGAATTCGTGCACTGGGCCCCTAGTTCTACTATATTATATTGCAGCCATATAATATATCATAAGAAGAAGTGAAATATGGAAATATGGTAGTTAGTGGAGATTAATTAGGTAATTCTGAAATTTTGGTATTCTATAAATGCTAAACAGTAAAGGACCAAGTAAATATTTTGAATCAATTAATTATTCTTTTTGCTATATAGGTTCCAATCTGACAGAGTATTATAATGCCAAAAGATTCTTAGGCCATAGATTTCAATTTTCAAAATTGTTGTGGTAGAGAGAGCCCCAATTCCTAAATAGGAATTTAGATGAAGTGAAGGTCCTTTCTATTAATTAGTTAATAGAAACCATTTGAGGAAATGATGTGAAAAATATTTGAAAATTCATTATGGATAATAATGAAGGTGATAATCCTATATAATAAAAGGCTAATATGCAAATCGACCGAATGACAGAACAACCGGTCGCTATGACGCGCATTGACCATCAGGTGGCTGATGCTCAACGCAGGGGCTGCCCCTTGGTGGTCAGTGCGCTCCCACAGGGGGAACACCGCTCAGCCAGAAGCCTGACTCATGGCTGGTGAGTGCAGCAGCGGTGGCGGGAGCCTCTCCCTCCTCTGTGGCAGTGCTAAGGATGTCTGACTGCCAGCTTAGGCCTGCTCCCCCGAGTGCTCCTGGACTGTGAGAGGGCGCAGGCCGGGCTGAGGGACCCCCCAAGTGCACGAATCTCGTGCACTGGGCCTCTAGTTTATATATAAGCCCAAACTTTGATGGCAAACATGTGTCTGTTTGTTTAAAGTATTTAACTGTCTAAGATGATTTTTTGTAAGTTTATAAATGATATCATTTAAAGGACATTAGCCCAGCCGGTGTGGCTCAGTGGTTGAGTGTTGACCCATGAACCAGAAGGTAACTAGTTTATTTACTGGTCAGGGCAAATGGCTGGGTTGTAGGCTTGATCCTCAGTATGGGGTGTGCAGGAGGCAGTGGATCAATGATTCTCTCTCATTGTTGATGTTTTTATATGTCTCTCTCTCTCTCTTCCTCTCTCTGAAATCAATAAAAACATATTAACTTTTTTAAAAAATTGGAAATGCACACTGCCAAATAATGACTTAAAAAAAGAAGACATTAAGTGTGCTGGCCAGAGAATAGCTGTACAGTGACTCAGAAGAAAATAATATGCAAAGTGCTAAAGTAATTGAGGCAACCCTATATGTAACTCAAGCAAAAAGAAAACACCATTTCCCACATCACTTCTAACACATTCGTTTCCCCTGAATGACCCAGATAATTGCCATAATACTTCATTTCATTTGGACTGTGGAAACCTGATTTTTACATTTTGTTTTCTATGTAGAGCACAAGGGGGTGGGGAGAGGGAGAAGGGAGGAAGCAAAAGCTCCTGTCTTTATGTAATTTCCCAATGAAATTGAAAAGGGAGTAATTCACACAAAAGTTGTAGTGTAAACCAGAGACTTGAACTTCTGTCAGAAGGCCTCTGGAGTCTAAATACATTGAAGGCAGGTTTTCATTTTTGTCTGTTTAGTGCCAAACTATTTCTATTCATTTTGGTGAAAGCAATCTGACAAAAGCATTGTTTTTCATGAAACAAAAAGCAAAATATCTTTCCAAGAGTATAAATTAGTTTTAACACCTATCTAATTTTAGCAGTTTCATTGCCAGGTCACCTTGATATTTCAGAGTTTACTTCTCAAATGTAAAAACAGAATTTGATCCACACCGTTGGTATGACTTCAGAGTATTTTGGTGATTGTGGCTAAGGAAGAGTTATAAACTCTCTAAACAGAGCGGGTACGTTGGTGGCCAGAGCCCTTTGAGGTGGGCTTGGTGGTGTGCACCTAAATAGGTTTATTACTAATGCCCAGTCTTTCAGAACACACATGGGTACTTTTTGGCTGTTGTCAGAGTCAAATACTTGAATTACCCCTCTCTGGTCTCTGCTTGTTTACAATCTCCTTTTGAGGTTGCAATATGCATGAATTGCACTTAACACACATAAATCTCCCTTCAATGGCAGCCTGGGAGTCTGAAGTATGGTTAGGGAATTTTAAATGGAAAGGCTAAGTGAGGCCTACTGAGTCCTCTCAAATGTAGGCATTGCAGTTTGTTTAAATTATAGCACAATCTGGACTAAAGAATAAAACCTCTAACGTAGCTACAGGCAAAAGTACAGCCACTGCTGAAAATAGACACGTTTGTAATCACCGAAGACCCTTATTTATTTGAGTCTACCTTAGGGGGAAGTGAATTGCAATTTGACCCCAGTCCCCAGAAACCAGCAAATCAAACCACAGATAGACACTTCACTTCTTAATCACACTGGCTAAGAGACTAGAATTCCTTAGGTGGTTCCCACTTGGAGAACAGTAATATTTGTGAAGTGAATGGAAGATTACCTGCCTCGATTCATCCTCTAAATCAGGGGTCCTCAAACTTTTTAAACAGAGGGCCAGTTTACTGTCCCTCAGACTGTTGGAGGGCCAGACTATAGTTTAATAAAAAACTATGAACAAATTCCTATGCACACTGCACATATCTTATTTTGAAGTAAAAAAACAAAACAGCAAAAACACCCGCATGTGGCCCGCGGGCCGTAGTTTGAGGATGCCTGTTCTAAATGCTTGAATTCCAACAGTTTCAAGTACTCATTCATGGTCCCTGTCTTTCCCTAATGTATTATTTTATATCATAAAACTGCACGTTTGGCATTTTTTTAAAATCACAAATTATCATTCTGGACCAAAACCTGCAATAAAGTCAAACTGAGTTGAGTCCCATTTATCTTTTGTTTGGCAGGACTATTCCAGTGCTTCAGGAAGGCTGCTTTGGCTGCTCCCTTGGTGCCCTAATTTGTCTGGCCACAGAGGTTGGTTTCTGTCTTCTAAGGAAAATGGCTTTGCAGCCAGTGTTTTCTGTTTTTGTTGCTTTCTAGCCATCACAGGCTTCGTTTTACTTGGAAGCTTATTTTTTTGACTTTCCCTGCCAGCTTTCTGACTTTATAATCTCTATTATAACAATTTGGGGGCATTAGGTTTTTGCATACTGTAATCAAAACACTATTTTTGATACTTGGATTAATGCCAGGACTTAGAATAGCTATTTGAAGGAAGCTAATGCTCTATTGAAAGACCCTGTCTCACTATTGACACAAAGGTTGCCTTTCCTGTGGATTAAGTGTGTTGTACTGGGGGACATCTATATATATATATATAAAAAGGCAGTGTCAATCACGACCAGGACGACCAAAGGACTGTCCAGTCGCCTCTCCCCAGCCCACAGGGGACTGGCGAGCTGCGGCGGATGGCGAGCAGCAAGTGGCTCGCACTGGGCTAGCCCCTAGCTTTCCCCCGTCGGTGCAGCAGAGCCTGTGCCAGGTGGAGGCAGGAGAGGCGCGTCCCACATCCTGCCAGGTTCTCAGACCCCTGTGTCAGCATCGAGGCCTTGGATGCCAGTGCTTTGTTATCCGCCACAACTCCGTGGCCCTGGCGCTGCCCAGGCAGAAGTTTTGTGCACCTCACCTATCTGGCCCGGGGCCAGTACTCCGTTTACTCTTGCCACCTGCTGCCTGCCCACCGCTCAGACACCTGAGCCAGGGACTCGCTGTGGGGTGGGCCCAGATGCTCCTTCCTGCCCCCAAGGGTCTGGTGGCCTCGGCAGCACCTGAGCCCCCGACCTGCCCCTGGGAGGGTGGGTCTGAGCTAGGGATCCACAGCCCCTTCTCCACAACGTCCCACCCAGCAGTGGGGGAGGGGGCAGCCTCCCTCCTTTCCAGCTCCATCCCAGCACAGAGGCTGGGGCGTGTCTCCACCCTCTGAAACCCTGGGAAGAAGTGCCCACCCACCCAGCTGGGACTGGCACCTCAGGCTCCCCACCCTCACGAGCCCGCACCCGGCCTTGACAATGGCTATCCTCCCCTCAGCCATCAGCCCGCCGGCACAGGAGGAGAGGAGAGGAGGAAGGAAGCTGTCGGTATGACTCTGTCGGGTTCAGCCAGCCTGCCTGAAAGCTCTCCCCGTGTGCCTCCCTGCTCCGCCTCTGCCGAGGGGACCCCGCCCCTGACACGTGGGCATCAGGGTTGTCGCCATCTCGGGAAGGTCAAGGCCTGACTGACTGCCAAGGCCTCAGGCAGTAGACACTGCGCAATCATGACAAAGAGGTCATGGAGGGTCAAGATACTGCCTCTGGTTGAAGCAGGTGCTGTGGGAGCAAAGGGACCAAACACACACAAAAAAAGGTTATGTCCAACAGCCATCTAACTCCACACGTGGTGTGTGAATTAGTCATTTTTAGAACTGAATTTAGTACTGGTGTGCTCCATTTTAAGCAGACCCCCCAAATAGACTTACCATGTTGATAATTCACTTTACTACAGAAAGAATGCACAAAGATTCTTGAAATAAGCAAAATATTTTGCACCTCATAGTCCGAAACATTTAAACATCATTAAAAATAATCTCTATGAGTAAAGGGAGTTGATATTAGCAAAATCTAATATACCAAATTCAAAATGTCATTCAGAAGTGCATCTACTATGTAAAATCAAAGTATGGGATCTAGGGTTTGGAAAAAGCAACTTTACTCCGCTCTACCTGCTCATCCCCCCAGCCTCATGCTTTGCACAAAAGTCTCAATAAAGAGATGGAGCAGAAGGAAAAGTAATGCCTCATGGCACTGAAATTTATCAGTTTCTTCAACAAAGATTTATAAAAGTTGCATTAACTTTGTGCCTGTATTATAGAAACACAATACAGCTCTGTCCCTATCTTCAAAGGGCTTAAAGTCTCTGTGAGTTCCCAGTAAGGTAAACCCGTAAACAGCCAAAGAAGGAGCAGGTTCCAAAACAAATCTTATTATAAAAATTACTGAGTAAAAAACTGTGAAAGAAGGAGCAGGTTCCAAAACAATTCTTATTATAAAAATTACTGAGTAAAAAACAGCGAAAGAAGGAGCAGGTTCCAAAACAATTCTTATTATAAAAATTATAAAAATTACTGAGTAAAAAATTACTAATAAGAATTGTTTTGGAACCTGCTCCTTCTTTCGCTGTTTACGGGTTTACCTTACTGGGGACTCAGAGAGAGTCCCAGTAAGGGGACTCTCCTGCTCCTCACTCTCCCTCTAGAACAAGAATTAAAAGGAGCAAATAAATATAATGAATGAATCCGAATTCCTTTGGGGACCCCAACCTCAGGGAATAACAGGTTTTGTGAGGCCTAAAGTTTACTGAACCTGAAGGACTAATTTTAGGGGGAGGGTTTTTTTTTAAATAAGGTTCAAAAATGACATTATTTAGAATAAGGAAATAAATTACAAATAACTGTAGGCTTGGGGAATCTGTCCCTTTCTCTTTTAAATCATTTCAGGCAGGTTATCCAAAATGCTGCTGGCTGCAACGTGCTTGCTCTCTTCCCCAGAACAAATCCAGCCCTCACAGGGGCTCTGAAGCTTCCTTAGCTTTACCATAAAAATAAAAATAAAAACAAAAAAAAACATTTCAACAACACTCCTTTCTGGACAAAATTCTTTCTTAAATTTTTAAAATTTTATCAAAGTAGTAAATACATAGTTCATAATGTATCTTTTTTTCCCCTAATAGGTGTGTAGTGTAGTGGTATATCATTGTTGTTTTTATTCTATTGTGGACACTATTATAGATGTCTCCCATTTTCCCCCCCTTTACCCTCTTCCACCCAGCCCCCCACCTCTGGCCATCACCACACTTTTGTCTATGTCCATTCCCCTCCCCTCTGACCTCTGTCAGTCCCTCCCATTCTGTATAATAAAAGGCTAATATGCAAATAGACCAAACAGTGGACCAGTTGCTATGACACACACTGATCACCAGGGGCAGAGGCTCAATGCAGGAGCTGCCCCCTGGTGGTCAGTGTGCTCTCACAGGGGGAGTGCCACTCAGCCAGAAGCCCTGAGCTGGGCTCACGGCTGGAAAGCGCAGCAGCAGTGGCGGGAGCCTCTCCTGCCTCCGTAGCAGAGCTAAGGATGTCTGACTGCTGGCTTAGGCTCGCTCCCCTGAGGACATCCCCTGAGGGCTCCCAGACTGCGAGAGGGCACAGGCCAGGTTGAGGGACCCCAGCCATATGCACGTTGGGGGCGACCAGGCCAGCAGGAGAGGGCCATTAGGGGCAACCAGGAAGGCAGGGGAGCAGTTAGGGGCATTAGGCAGGCAGGCAGGTGAGTGGTTAGGAGCCAGTGGTCCTGGATTTCAAGAGGGATGTCTGACTGCCAGTTTAGGCCCAATCCCGCAGGGATCCTGGATTGGAGAGGGTGCAGGCCGGGCTGAGGGGACCAACCCCCTCCCATGTACCGGGCCTCAAGTAGTTTAATAATACCTGCAGGTTCATATAAAAAAACTCCTCACTCTCTATTGCCTACATCTTCCACTAGTTGCTATTTCCCTTTTCCTCAAGCCATAATTGCAGTAACAATAATTCTGGTTTATTTTTAGCTATGATTGGCATAATGGTGATTCTGTGGACACTTCTATTCTCAGCATGCTGGCTTATGTATCTGACCAAAGGTAGCTGCCCCTTGAAGAGACATGTGGGAGTATATTAACTGGCTGTTGAATTTAAATGAAGACTATAATACAACTAGTATAAAACAGACAACTAGTATACCGATGAGCTTCTTTTCCCCTCTAGCTTTAAAAACACCTTATCTGATGCATTCAGATAAATTTTTTTGAGGGTGAAAGCTACAAAAATTAATAGAGAAATGCCTGCTTAAGTAAGGGAAATATGTAAGAAAAATGTCTATGGGCACAGGACTGAAAATTAAGATAAAATTTATAAAGGAAATAAGCTGCTGGCAGGGGAGGTGTTTTTCTCATCCTGAGAGCACTCTGTTAGGGTAAGTCTCCTGACTTCTCTCTAGGCCCCTGCAATAGAGGGAACTGGAGTGACCTCTCCTTGGGGAGGTGGGAAGAAGAAGCCAAATGCTTTCCCTTCTCCCTTCTTCTTGGGAGTGAGCCTCCCACTGAGAGCTTTCTCCTTTGCACAGATCTCACAAGGGCAGGTCCCCAGGCAATGCATGTGTCTAGAATGGAGAAGTCTTTCTAATTCTGGGATTCAGTATTATACGTTTATTTGTCCACTTTCTCTAATAACACCTTTATAATGAATCAAGGTAATATTTTGGCAGTTATAAGGCAATGTCTTATTCTTATTTCTCAGTTGATTAAGCATCTGGGAAGATGCCCTATAAAACGTCAACAAAGATTACTCAAACAAACACCCTAAATCTGCCAGTCTGGCCAGTATAATGATTGGAACTGGACTTGCTCTTCTCTATAAATAATCAGAAAGCGGAGCAAAACATATGGAAGAACTATCCCAGACACTGGACAACAGGGAGCACACGCTGTGATTCCTGAGAGAAGGGAGCAACTATGGGGAGTCATGTTATTGGTCTGGCTACCTGTGTGGAGGCCTTTCTGGACCTCAGTAGGAGGAAGGGAGATTGAGACAGAGATTTTGCTAAGGTGAAGAGAGAGATACCAATAGCTGGAGAGACCAACGTACCTGAAATTTGTGGGGCAGAGATGAGGGAGCTATGCAGATAGAAAACACACACACAAAACAGCAAGCAACCCTCCAGGGATCTTCCCAGGGGTCTAATCTGTGCTTTCATGGTGTGAGGCTCCATGAGGCCAGGCAGAAAATAAGTGCTGAGAAATTTAAGTGAAACAATTCTTTAGAATTCACAAACAGCTGGGAGAAATTTGACTTTCAACCAGCAAAAATAGACAGGCCTGTTGAGTAATAACCAAGGCATTCACTTGAGACCCAAGAAAGGTTGTACAGATCTAAATCTAAACTTGAAGTGGTATAATATTATTTGAAGATAGGCTGTGATTAGTTAAGATGCATATTGCAAACCCTAGAAAAATCACCAAAAAAAGGGAGATATGGCAGTTAATAGAGGAGATAAAATGGAACACTAGGGAATATTCAACCAAACAGAAAAGAGGAAAAAATAACAAAGAACAGATGGGAAAAATGGAAAACAAATAGCAAGATGATAGACTTTAACCCAGCTATATCAATAATAAAATTAAATGTAAATTGTCTAAATATTCTTTATAAAGGCAGAGATTGTCAAAATGCATTAAAAAATCAAGATCCAAATTTGTGTTACCTAGAAGAAATGCACTGTGAATATAAGGGTAAATAATTTGGAAGTAAAAGATGTACCCTGAAAATAGTTATTAAGAGAGCTGGATTACACAATAAACTTTAAAAAGACTGAAATCATACAGAATATATGATCATAAGAGAACTGAATTAAAACTCAATTACATTAATTACAGAAATGTATCTGGAAATATATGGAAATTAAACAACATACTTAAAATAACCCATGAAAATCTCAAAGTGAAAATCTCAAAGAAAATCAGAAAAAAATTTTGAACTTAATAACAATAAAAACATTATCAAAATTCATGGAAGCAGCTAAAACAGTGCTTAGAGGGAAACTTATAGTATTAAAATCTTAGTATTAGAAAAGAATAAAGCTATAAATCATTAATCTAAGTTTCACCTTAAACCCACAACATTTTGCCCATAAACCCATACAATTGCCGGTGATTCTTTGAAAAACATTGTAAACTTCAGGTTAGGCATCCTTGTAACTTAATGGTTAATCTTAAATTTGTATTTCCATCCAAGACCTCTTTCTTGAGCCCCAGCTTTTCATGTTTAAGTGCTTTCAGGGAATCTACAGTTAAGTATTTCACAGCACTGACAAATCAAAGCTTCTCAAAGGTAGTGAATTAACTCCTTCCTTCTCTTCCTTTTTTCCTTACTCCTTCTTTCCTGCCCCCATCTCTCTGCTTTCTTTTCCCTTTCCAAACCCAAACCAATGATGCTTACCACCATCCCACCCAGCTCCCCACATATTAAAATCCTGGACATCTTCCCTCTTACACATCTAATCAGTCCCTAAATCCTGCTTATTCTACCACCTAAAACGTCCTCAAATTCACCCATTTTTCTCTGTTCTTGTTGACACTGCCCTGGAGTACGTCCCCATCATTTCCCAGGTAGATTATACAATAGCCTCCTGACTTATCTCCACCTTTCTCTCCTCTCCCTCAAGTCTGACCTCCTATGTATCCACTTTCACTAGGCATTTAGGGGGATATTTGCAAAAGTCGAATGTGATCTCCTCACACCCTTGTTTATCATCTTTCTCTAGCTTTGCTGTGTTCTTGGGGTTAATTCCAGTGTCTTCACCATGACTTGTAAGACCCTTCATGATTGGGATCCTATTTATCTCACTGACCCTCTTCTCTCCTCATGTTCTACTGTTAACTTTATATTCTACCAATAATGAATTTCTTCCTTTTCCCCTCAGTTTCATGCTTTCTCTTTCTTCCAGGTCTTCACAGATGCTATTTCTTTTGTCTGGAATATTTTTCCTAACTCTTTCCCCTTGTACCCTAATGCCCTCTGCCCTCCACATTTTAGGGGACCATCCCTATTCATCCTTTAGACCTGGTTTAGCTTTAGTTTATTTCTCTCTCAGGACTTGCCATATTTTCCTTCTGCAGCCTGCCTGCCTTCATCTCCATGGATCTGTGTTCCTGGAAAGTGTCCTTATTGCATTTTATCATTCTGTAGTGTAACTTCTTACTGTATATTTCCTCTACTAGTCCATAATATAATGCTTATTCTTATAGATAAAACTTATAGTGCCTTTTTTTGATAACTTATAGTATTATAAGAAGGATTCTAGGATTCTTAATTACCTGGGAAAATATGTGACAAAATTAATGTAAAGTAAAATCTGGTAGCCCTGGTTGGTGTGACTCAGTTGGTTGGGCATTGTCCCATGCACCAAAAGGTTGCCATTTCAATTCCTGGTAAGGGTACATATCTGGGTTTCAGCTCTATTCCCAGTAGGGGGCATGCAGGAAGGAGGCAGCCAATCCATGTTTCTCTCTCATATCAATGTTTTTCTCTCTCTCTAAATAAAAATTTAAAAATCTTTAAAAACACCTGGTAGACATTTAATAAATACTTGTAAAATAAATGTACTTTATCTGCGATTACATATTGTCATACCTCATTATCATAACCTATACTCTTACATTTTTCTCCATTCCACTGATAAGAAAAATACTTTGTTAATAAGTGTTGGTACTGTATTAGATAACTTATGAAGGAACATTAAATGTTACAGTTTTCTCTCAATTTTGTGTATATTTTATTATATTTTTCTTTTTTTAAATAAATTTTTATTGTTGAAAGTATAATGTATGTCCCTTTTCCCCTCCATTGCCCTTTTCCACCCTATATTTTCTTTTCATTGAGAGGAATTCTGAACACATAGTTACAGATATTTATTTGGGAATCTATGATCTAAAGACGTCAGCATCAATGCCAAGATTGATAGACTTTTGACTGTGCCAAGTTATTTCGCCTACCTTTCAGTTTTGTATTATTAAATTGTAATTACCCATTCTCTCTGGACCTTTTACTATGAACATTCAAATGGACAGTACTAAAATTACATCATGCCATCACCAAATATCTTGTGCAAGATCCTTATTAGGCTAATAACAGATACGTTCATGATAGAAGGGGTCAGTATGCCCTTTTGGCGTGGCTCTCCTACACTGTACTCTACTTTGGTGGAAAAACAAAATAATTAAGATAACCTTATGAACGAATAGTCATTAAACCATGTTATAAACATTTGGTCCATTTAACTACATCTGGGGTTGGGTGTATTTGTTTGCCAAGTTATGCTGATAAAAGTGGCAAAGAATTTTGGGATGTTTTAAAAATAACCTATAGTCACATGCTCATAATTTTAGTTTTCTTTATATCATGGTAGGAAGGCAATCGACAGTAAAGTAAATGTTGTCAAGTATAGTCAAGCTATCTTATTGAATCAGCCCTAGCCACAAATCTAGCACATTCGGAAGTGTTCTGCTCTTCCATAACACTCGAGCTATAAGGAGGGAAAAAGTACCAGTAGAATAGAAAAAGAATTGGATCCAGGCATGTTAATGTTTAACAAGTATTTAATTTCCCATAGTTATTCTAATGAGACTATTACCAAAACTGATTAAAGCCTCAATGTGTAATAGATCTGAGCATTTTATTTTTAAATTAAAAAATATATGTTTTTTTTTTATATATTTTATTGATTTTTTACAGAGAGGAAGGGAGAGGGATAGAGAGTTAGAAACATCGATGAGAGAGAAACATCAATCAGCTGCCTCTTGCACACCCCTTACTGGGGATGTGCCCACAACCAAGGTACATGCCCTGACCGGAATCGAACCTGGGACCCTTGAGTCCGCAGGCCGACGCTCTATCCACTGAGCCAAACCGGTTTCGGCGAAAAAATATATATGTTTTTATTGACTTTAGAGAGAGCAGAGGGAGAGGGGAAGAGAGAAACATCAATCAGGTTGCTTCTTGTATGCACCCCAACTGGAGATTAAATCCACAACCTGGGTAGCAAACTGATGGGAAATCAAATTGGTGACCTTTCGGGTGCACCGGGGCAACACTCAATCAACTGAGCCACACCGTCCACGGTGATCTGAGCATTTTAATGTCATGTTGGCTTTTGTTGCTGTTGTTGTGTTTTTGCTCATCCCAGTCAATGATCAGTTTATTGATGTTATCCACTCATTTATTCATTCAGTCTATGCCAGGGACTCCGCTGTGAAGGCCCGAGAGATGAATAACACACAGTCAATGACATCAAGGAGGTAGAGGCTATGGGTCCTCTCTGCATCTGTCTGTACCCATGGCACTTCCTTCTCTCTGAGGAACCTTAGGTCATGCTACTTGGCCTCTATTTCAGGAGGGCCTCTGTCCCAGTATTTCTCTCTGGGGTCCTGTGGATAAGGTAGGGGAACATCCAACTGATTGCTCCGATTTGGTTATTTTCCCTTAAAAATACACAAAGGTCTCCATGTCTAGTTCTGAGTTATCATTTTTCCTTGAATACTCTAACTGCATTTAGGTTTCCGTTGATCTTTCACTTACTTTAGAAAGAGGCTTCACTGATGCATTGCATTCGTTGCTAGGCAATGTCAAGGAACACTGTCAGTATGATTGGTACCATCTGCAATAAACAAAGAGGAAGAAGCACACAACAGTGCTGAAGATGCAGAACCTCTCTCCCATCTCGCATGAGCCTGTACTGGGACACGGCCTCAAGATTAGTGCAACCCACATGCCAACAGGACAGATAGATTTCTATACGCTTTGAAAAGTTTATTTTGTTTTGTGACTTAAAGGTTTTTTTTTGTGTTTTTTTTTTCCTTTTTCCTCCTGGGACTAGAAATATGTTTGGTTTTTTTCCCCCCTCCCATTTTACAGGCAAACCACTTCAATAGAACATGGCTGGCAGCCATATGGTCATGTATGAATCCAACAATTAATTTAGCAAAGAAAACTGCTTGTAACAAGTTTTGAATATGCCATCCCAGGTAGTACTTTGATGATAAGTGAGGAGATGATTGCCAAGAAAATGATAGTAACATTTATAAAAAGTATGTTCCCTTTAGTCATTTAATGATAGTCAAATTATTAGTTACCATCTATTTGAACTGAAGTCCATGGCAATTGTAGGAGGTACTTAACACTTTTTATGTATAATTTTATAGCCAAAATATGGTGTTAATTTTCAAGCAGCTTGCAATCTAGTAAACTTCTGAATGAGTGCTTGTATTACCTTTATCTGTAACGTCTAGGTCTAGACTTTTGGCTGGCATGGCTTCCAGAACTGGCTTTATGACTGTATTTCAGAACCAGTGCTTCTCGCCAAAACTAATACATGTGGCATGGCTCAAAGATGGAAAAACAAAGCAAAACTAACTCACGTTAACTAAACCCATTAGAATCTCATAAAGGGTTATTAGGAATTTGGGGGAAACGGCTCAGAGGCCTTTGTTTTATCTCACAAATTGTCGCCTCCCTGGATGGTTCCTTCCGCTCTGACATTTGTGGAATCAAAGCTTTAGTCATCCCGTCATCACTCTTCACAGGCAGGGAGCACACATGGTGTGTGGTTAGCATCCTGTCCCTTTATAATTCCTTGGCATCAGAAGTAGATAAAAGGGAGGGCAAAAGGATCAGCATATTTTGTGAAGTGCATTTACATTTTACTGAAAGGTAACTGTTTAACCTCTGTCTGGGGAAATGAAAATACTCCACAGTCTTTCATAGGCGTGAGAAGTGCACGTTTATGGCTACAGGAACACTGTGAGGACTATTTCCTCTGAAGAAATCTATAACAGTTTCTTTCTGTCTGATTGAATCAGCTGTTTTCAGTATGTTACTACTTACACGTTTAGATATATAGTGCAAGTAGCATAAATATATTAGGTGAATATTTGAACTGAAACTTGTGGGTCAGGTGCCAAAATTAAAATACTCAAACTTAATAGGATATGGCAAATATGATGACAACTGCAGATCTATCCACAATATACAAACAGGTCTGATTTCTGGAAGGAGATAGAAACACTTCCTCAAATATATTTTATAAGCAGAGATAAAAAGGAGTCCCTCACCCTCCCCTTCACTGAATGCAAATGGAATTAGCAAAAGAGATTTTTAAAAAAATCACTAAAATGTATTTATAATGCCTTTTCCAGACATGAAGCAGGGCCACCAGTCCAAGGAATGGAAAGGTGTCCAGTGTCGTTTCCTTTTGAGGGAGCGTTTACATGCACAGCGACAGTGCACGGGATATAAGTGTCAGGAAAGGGTTAAACAACGAGACTACTGTTCCTCCAAAGCTGCTGTCCATGAATCTCTTGACTTTCAAACAGTTTGGCATCCTGTGACTCTTTCAATATGTGGAAGTCATGACATGATCCAGGAAGTTTACCAAAACGCTTGTTCTGTTTTATTTCGCTGGGCATCCAGTATTCCAGGGCATTTACCAAACAGTGAGAATCCCATAGAGAATACCAAAAATGAACTATTTCTATCAAAGGAGAGAAACTTAGGAAAGTTTTAGAAAAGGATTAAAATCTGCAGTAAATATTAGTTTCGTTTCTTGGCAAAAGCCTGTTTTATTAGTTTAATTTCTCTGCAAAAACATGGTGCACACTAGTTATTCATTCAACATTGAATGTAAATTCACTTAGTGGCAAATAGTCAGATTTTATATTTTAAAACATAGTTACTTTTTATGGCTAGAGGAGAATGAATATTGTAATGGGAAAAGTTCCTAATATGGAAGAATATCACCCACATTGAAGAGTCACCCAAATTTAGTTTCTGGTCTTGACTTAAACTTGGTTTAGTCTCATTAATTCTTTTATGTCCATTTTTATTCATGTATAAAATGGAAAAAGTAATCATTGCAACCTGCCTTTGGGGGCTCTTGTAAAAATTAGTAAAGTGAAAAGTAGGAAAATCAATCTGGTTAATATTTCTTTTGAGAGGTGGGCAGAGCAAAGTGTGATACCAACATCGTAACTATTTGCAGCCCACATTCTTCAGAAGGCAGCAGCTAACTTTCAATGACTCTATTGGACCTATCATATCATAGTAGGGATTTATATAAAAACTAGTGGCCCGGCGCACGAATTTGTGCACATTGAAAGAAAATTAATTAGAAGAAATATATATTTTTAATTTAATAAATCTTTATTTTTCAGATTATTACAATTATTCCTCTTCCCCCCCCCATAGCTCCCCTCCACCTGATTCCCACCCCACCCTCTTCCCTTACCTTCCCCCCACTGTCCTCATCCATAGGTGTATGATTTTTGTCCAGTCTCTTCCCGCACCCCCCTTACCCGTTTCCCCCTGAGAATTGTCAGTCCACTCCCTTTCTATGCCCCTGATTCTATTATATTCACCAGTTTATTCTGTTCATCAGATTTTTTCTTCACTTGATTTTTAGATTCACTTGTTGATAGATATGTATTTGTTGTTCATAATTTTTATCTTTACCTTTTTCTTCTTCTTCCTCTTCTTAAAGAATACCCTTCAGCATTTCATGTAATACTGGTTTGGTGTTGATGAACTCCTTTAGCTTTTTCTTATCTGTGAAGCTCTTTATCTGACATTCAATTCTGAATGATAGCTTTGTTAGGTAGAGTAATCTTGGTTGTAGGTTCTTACTATTCATCACTTTGAATATTTCTTGCCACTCCCATCTGTCCTGCATAGTTTCTGTTGAGAAATCCACTGACAGTCCTATGGGTGCTCCCTTGTAGGTAACTAACTGTTTTTCTCTTGCTGCTTTTAATATTCTCTTTGTTTTTTGCTCTTGGCATTTTAATTATGATGTGTCTTGGTGTGGTCCTCTTTGGATTCCTTTTGTTCTGTGCGCTTCCTGGACTTGTAAGTCTATTTCTTTCACCAAGTGGGGGAAGTTTTCGGTCATTATTTCTTCAAATAGGTTTTCAGTATCTTGCTCTCTCTCTTCTTCTGGCACTCCTATAATTCTGATGTTGGTACGCTTCAAGTTGTCCCAGAGGCTCCTTACACCATCTTCATATTTTTGGATTCTTTTTTTTCTTTTTGCTTTTCTGGTTGAGTGTTTTTTGCTTCTTTGTATTTCAAATCTTTGACTTGATTCTTGCGATCCTCTAGTCTGCTGTTAGATCTCTGTATAATATTTTTTATTTCAGTCAGTATATGTTTAAATTCTAGTTGGTTCTTTTTCATATCCTTGAGGATCTCGCTACATTTATCGGCCTTTTCTAGAAAATTCTTGAAAAACCTTATAATCGTAGTTTTGAACTCTATATCCAGTTGTTTGCTTTCCTCCATTTTTTTCATTTGTGATCTGTTTCTTTGTCTCCACATTTTGGCTGCTTCCCTGTGTTGATAGAGTGGCTTTGTGTGCTAGGTGTTCTATATGGCCCAGTGGGTCGGCCTCCCCAGTTACCTGAGGTGGACACTCTTGGTGCACCACTTTGTGGGCTTTGTGCACAGTCTTGTTGTAGGTAAGCCTTGATTGTTGTTGGTATCACTGGGAAGAATTGACCTCCAGGCCAATTGGCTGTGAGGATCAGCTGTGTCTACGCTGGGAGAACTTCTGTGCTGGAGACACCCTTATGGGAGAAGACCTGCAAAAGCCTCTGTGCTCAGCTTGAATGGGGCGCAGTCTCAGGGCAGAGCAGACAGCATTGGTTTCCCATCAGCCCTGACTTAATAGGCCCCTGTGTCTCAGTGTCCTGTGGTAATCGCTGCAAGCACCTCTGAGAGAAAGCTGCCCTCGAGTTCCACCCACTGCCAGACAGTCCAGTTTCTCCCTGAATGAGTCTGGGTCCCCAGACTCTCGCCCGGAACTGGAGTTCAGTGCAGTCGGGAGCTTTTGTCTCCCTCTCGCTTGAGAAAGCCAGCCGTGTACTCAGTTGCCCGCCCTCTCTGGGTGAATGCCTCGGTACCTCTGCCTTCAGCAGCTCCTCCAAGTCTCAGTGTGCTTTTCTCTTTCCTGACAGTCCAGTTTCACTCCGTATGAGTTGGGTCCCCAGAGTCTTGCCTGGAACTGGAGTTCAGCGCAGTCGGGAGCTTTTGTCTCCCTCCCTCTTGAGAAAGCCAGCCGTGCACTCAGTTGCCAGTCCTCTCTGCGCGCGTCTCAGTACCTCTGCCTCTTGCAGCTCCTCTGAGTCTCAGTGTGCTTTTCTCTTTCCTTCTAGTTGTAGAATTTCTACTCAGTCAGCCTTCCTGTGGTTCTGGATGATGTCTGTTTTGTCTTTTAGTTATAGTTTTTAAAAAAATATATATTTTATTGATTTTTTTACAGAGAGGAAGGGAGAGGGTAGAGAGTTAGAAACATTGATGAGAAACATCAATCAGCTGCCTCCTGCACACCCCCTACTGAGGATGTGCCTGCAACCAAGGTACATGCCCTTGACTGGAATCGAACCTGGGCCTCTTCAGTCATCAGGATGATGCTCTATCCACTGAGCTAAACCAGTCAGGGCTAGTTGTAGTTTTGAAATTGTTGTGTGAGGCAGCAGT
The DNA here is from genome assembly GCF_027574615.1 of Eptesicus fuscus. Lineage (NCBI taxonomy): Eukaryota > Metazoa > Chordata > Mammalia > Chiroptera > Vespertilionidae > Eptesicus > Eptesicus fuscus. Next base: position 36,070,562 of record NC_072478.1, on the reverse strand, counting down.
TTAGGTGTTTACCTATGCCGCCATCTTGGTTTTTCTCTCCTAGAAGAAATATTTTAATATCACTATTCACCCTTTCTCTATCATAGAAGTGTCATCCAAATTCACAATCAACAATAACAGATCAAAACACATGTGTGCGATTGGCGCCAGTGAGAACTTTATATGTATTATGCATGTGTGAGTGAACTTAGCCTTTTATAGATATAGAATAAACTTGCTTAATTAGACCTGCTTTCTGATTTAGCTAAACTCTTCCAGCCCCGTGAAACACCCCAATTTCTCTTTCAGGTAATTGTCAGCAATACAGTAGTAAATATCAACATGAAGCAGATTATTATTGTAGATCACCCAGGGAGAACAAAGGGTAAAATATTTAACTGCAGTAGTGTTTGACTATATTCTGTGCAGTGAGAAAAACATTTTCAATGTCCACCATTTCTTACTTCTTTTCAGTCAGGTCAAGTTTCTAAGCTTTCTGAATCTCTGTTTTCCAGCTAATGAAAAGAAAATAGGATTCCATCGAGTCTCCTATCTACCTATTCCAGGACTTCTGTGAGGATCAAATGAGATGAGGCACAGGAAAATGCTTCACAGACATTTGGTTAAAGTGTGAAACGTTTGCACCTGGCTATAATGCAAGTCGTGTTTCTGGGCTGAAGAAACTGCAAGGAGGCTAGTCGCTAGGAAGAGGAAGCCAGGCATTGCTATATGATGTCATTAACCAGACGGTTGGACACTTAGCATATTAGCTGTTTATATATATAGATGAGTTAGAGTTCTATAGTTTAAAAGAGTGGAAACAAACATTACCCTTTACCTGCCATCAGAATGATCTGTCTAAAAAGCAAAATTGTCATTTTACTTTAGTGTTAAAAATTCCTCAATGATTTATCCGTCATATTTAAGACATCGTATACACAGTATGGCATAATGCAGGCTTGAGGATCATTTTCTTTTTCAGCTTCGGCTACCATCTTCCCAGCATGTACCCTGTACCTTTCTATGCCAAACTTCATAGAGCTCCCCGAATGCACGAAACTCTCCCAAACTTTCCTGCCTTCATATATGTTGTTCCTCTGCCTCATGTGCCAGATCCTATCTTCCATCATCAACCTAGTGATATCCTTTTCAGCCTTCAAAACTCAGCTTATTCCACCTCTTCTGGCCTTCCAATTGTCTGAAAGAATGCTGTATTTGTTTTATGTCTGTCTCCCAATGCACTGTAGACTCCTGAAGTGTAGATTCCCTATTCTATGTACCTTTGTATCTCTAGTGGTCTACCTCAGTGTTGCTGACTGAATAAATAAATAAATGGATGAAACTCTGGTATGAATTATCTAGTGACTCTCTGGAAGCATCTGGAGTTAGAAACTAATAATAAATTAAATCACTCCACCCTTCTAAGGTTTGGAATCAATTGAGAGATGGAGCCAAGAATCAGGCACTTGAAGATCAAAGCGAAAGATTTGTTACTGACAAAGGCTGGGTTGGAGAACATGGCTAAGGTATGTGACAATAGTGGGTTTCCTAATAGAATCCAAGAATTAGACATAACACTTTCTCAGTCAAGGCAATTATGGACAACCACAGGCCACCTTTCTGTTTAAGTACTGAGTCGTGACCACCAAGTTTATGGTATGGCCAACACTTGACCAGAACACATGCATATGGTCAGATCCCAAAGAGGAAGAGGGGAAGAGCTTATCCAGGCTTGCATGCCTCTTGTTCTAGACCCACCAATCAGTTAAGTCACCTATTCTCTTTTGGGAGAGAATTGGTGTAGGGAGAGAAAGGCCAGAAGTGTTACTTGAATAAATGTCTCTTTACATGGGAACATGAAATCAGAAAACAGAAAGCTCATATTATTTACCTTCTTCTAGTACTACTAGCAGTTCCCTTAGCACTCCAAGTAAAATTAGAGAGACACTATCTAGCTCTATATTCTATTCTCTTCCCAAGAACAATTGGCAATGATCTTCCAGCCAATGGTCTGAGTCCTATAACTAATTGTGGGCATGTTATCTTTTAATTTTTACATATAAAAGGGATGCCTGATTACTTTGAAAAATCTAAATGGTTCAGATATATATAAAATAAGCCTCTCTAGAAGTATCCTAGTCTTCCAGACATAATTCTTATTCATTGAGGTATCTCCAGCCTTTTTTTTCCTAAACAGTTACATATGTTTAGATATAAATATTTTGGGGACAAAAAGAACACATATGGAAGATGATATGAAGACTCAAGAAGAAGAAGATAGCCATATATGAACCAAGGAGAGAAGCTTCAGAAGAAACTAACCCTGCTGACACCTTGATCTTGGGCTCCCAGGGTCCTTAACTGTGAGAAAATAAATTTCTGTTTAAGCTGCCAGTTTACAGTGCTATGCTATGCCAGTCTTAGGAAACTTTTACAGTCATTATCGTAATATACTGTCTTCTCAACTAGAAAAATGTTATGACCTTTAATTTATTCAGTCTTTTTTAGGTTGTTTAGTTAGTTAGAAGTGTATTCTTCAAGTATCCATTAATATTTCTTATTAGTCTTGTTCTTATTCATTTTATGCTTTCTGTTACTCCTGAGAATTAGATTTTTTCATTATGTTTATACTTGGTAATTGATTTTTATATATTTATATTTTATCTGGCTACCTTACTGTACTTTCTTATTAGTTTTAATAGTTTTTCAGCTGTCTTGGAGTTTTTAAGCAGGCAAACATATAACATGCAAATAAGACCACTTGTTTTCCTTATTTCCAATATTTCACTTTTCTTGACTTATTGCATTGGCTGGACTGCTTCAGAATAAGGTTGATTAATAGTGGTGATAATGAGCATCCTTACTTAACTCCTGACTTTATTTGGCAATCCTTAATTATAATATTTACCATAGGTTTTGATTTAATTTACAAGTTTTCTAGGACTCTTTATTCTCTCCTTTTATCAATAAGAAAAATTATAGGAACTGCTTTACCAGAAGCTTTTGAAATAATTCCATGGGTTTTCTCTTTTCATATGTTAATATAGTAAGTTGCATGGATAGATTTCTGAATTTAAACCATCTTTAGATTCTAAGAATAAGCCTATTTGTTTATTGTGCATTCTTCTTATATTCACTGCTGGTTTTGAATTACTAATATTTTATTCATGAATTTTTCAGAAAGTGTGTGTGGGGTAAACTTTCCAAGCCATTGTATAACTGAAGATTAATTTTGCCTATAGATTTGAACAATAATTTAGTTTGGTATAAATTATAGGTTCAAAATAACTTTGAAGACATTGGTCCATTATATTCTGATATCAAGTACTATAGATGAGAAATTACAGATCAGTCTGATCTTCTTAAGTCACAAGAATTAATAAAAAACTGGCGACTTGATGTGAATCACAGCAAAAATGGATTACAGTAGAAGCTTTTAGATTCTATATGAACTGCTTTGTTGTGTCTTATCTTTATGTTTTTACCTCTTTATATTTCATTGTACTATATCCCTGGTAGGTAGGATGAAGTGAGAAAGTTAAGATGCTTTATCTTTTCATTTCATTAGCATAATTAATGAAAGAGCATTAAACTCAGAAAAAAGTTAAGAATAAGAAATACTTACTACTGACTAGGAAGTAGATTAAAGATTATAACAGTGTATGTTCAGAAGTGAGAGCAGAATCCAGGTCTTTTAATTATGAGATGTAGGAGATTCCTGTTAAGAAATCTAGAGGGAGGAAAAATCAGAACATTTGCTCAAATGTTAAAGTGGCCCCAGCAATTGCTCAATCTCTCTGGGCAAAGCCAACCTGAAACACACAGGAACTTTAGCACTTACTTATTCTGACTGTTGCTCTGCTAGACTTGGAACTTTGAACTATTAAAAATATTAAGCCTTTTAAAAATAATTTCCTACATATGTTTAAGCAGTATTTGTATATATATAAAACTCTGGAACTTCTTTTAGTTTCTAAGTATATTTAAAGTACTGATTTACACTAGAAGCTAAATTTAATTTGGGAGTCCTTTGTCAGATATAAATCTACTAAATTTGATACAGAGAATATGCTTAAGGAGAACTTTTATTTATGAATTAATTGGATCCATGATTTGTCAAGTAAGGCATGAATCTGATGGCCTTATTACATGTTGCCCTGCAGGTCTCATGAACAAGAAATGAGATGACTTAGAGAAATAAAACTGCCCAGCCAGCATGCTCAGTAGATTGAGCATTGTGCCAGGGTTGTGGTCTCAATCTCCAGGGTGGGACCGTGCAGGAGGCAGCCAATCAATGATTCTCTCTCATCATTGATGTTTCTATCTCTTTCTCCTTCTCCCTTCCTCTCTGAAATCAATAAAAAGTATTTTAAAAAGAAATAAAACCATTATCTCTTATTTGCCAATTTATTTCAGTGTAATCATGCTAAAAAATCTTGCATGTCCATTTGAGAGTCTGGTTCAGGAAAAACAATTCCAAATAAAATATAAAATGTTCATCACTGATTTTTAAAGTGATAACTTTAAATGATAGAAATACATACTTATAGAGGAAAAACATAACTTTGAAATTTTAGTGTACTTAATAATAGAATGTATAGTATCAGATACAAATATTGCAGACATAAAAAGTGCATATAACCTTTTAATGAATTAAATATATTTCTTGAACTAGCGGCCCGGTGAATGAAATTCGTGCTCTTGGGGCAGGGGATGAGGGGATCCCTCAGCCCAGCCTGTGCCCTCTCGCAGTCCAGGAGCCCTCAGGGGATGTCCATGGGAAGCAGGCCTAAGCCATCAGTCAGACATCCTTAGCGCTGCCGCGGAGGCAGGAGAGGCTCCCGCCACCGCTGCTGCACTTACCAGCCATGAGCCCGGTTTCTGGCTGAGCAGCGCTCCCACTGTGGGAGCGCACTGACCACCAGGGGGCAGCTCCTGCATTGAGCATCTGCCCCCTGGTGGTCAGTGTGTGTCATAGTGACTGATCATTCTGCTGTTCGGTCAATTTGCATATTAGCCTTTTATTATAGAGGATAATCTAGACCTATACTCCAGTTGATTCACATTCATACTGAATGGGATGATTTAGGAATAAGGTGAACTGTCATTTTTGGTTTTGTATAACCAGTTTCCATTGGAGGCAGATATTTTTAGAATTCATTTAAGTACATTATGGTTCTGCTATGATTCAGCCATCAAATGTAATTTGGTACAATGTGATGTTTCAACAGTTGTTACAAGTTAACAGTGACTATAGAACCCTTGGTGATCAGCTGAGATCATTTTAAAACCTAATTCTATATGACAAATGCAGCAACATTTGCCATCTAAAACATCACATGCCAATAAATGGGATTCATTGTAAAGCCCCCTTACTTTTAAACTACAGAAAACAACCTTAAAGCAAAGGAAACCATGATATTTTAATTAGAAAGATCACACCTTATTCATTTAGAAATTCTCTATTGCTTGGTATAATTTGTTTGCTTGTTTATTTGTGGCTGGAAACATCGTTGCATCCATGAAGCTTGGATGTAATTAACCACCTCCACCTCACGTACTGGGTTCTGTCCTGGATGAAACCAGCCGATGTGTGGTTTCTGGGACATTTCTGGGAGAACTCTGTATTCATTTAACTTGATGACAAAACAGCAACATGCTAAATAATGTGATTAAAGTTGTTAAAAGCCAAAATAAACACTTATAATTATCTCAAGAAAAACGGTGTCAGGCGAGTTCGGTCTCTATAAAGTGGGACTCCGCGTGCGTCTTGCAGGTCCTGCTGCACAATAGATCATAGTTAAAGGTCTGTTAACAGACCTCTGACGGCTGAGCTGGGTAGCTTGTGGTTTCCTTCGAAACCTATTGGCATAATGTGAATTTATGTGTGAGGTGCAAATTGGAAGTTGCCTTCCATTGGTGCCCTTGGCAGAACAGAAATCATACTGTAGGGCTAGCAGCAGGCAGTACATTGCTTTGAAATTACCCAGCAGGGTTTCCACTCGCTGCTCAGGTTGCTTCTGAGACAGGGGCCTTATATTGTCTGGCCGCGATTAAAATCAAAGTGTAGGCTTCTTTGCTGGGTGCCAGTAAACTTAGGTGAAAAACAGAAACAATCTGGGCTTTTAATTATTTTAAAATGTAATGTAGGCACAGAACAAAGATGAAAGCATTTTTGACTAATCTATCCCAATTATTTCACATAAACGGATTTGCTAAAAAAAAAAAAAAAAAAAAAAAGAGGGAGACAGAGCGAGCGAAAGATTGCCTTCAAGAGACGTGATAACTCATCTCACAGCCATGAAATATATCTATGCCACATATGCCATTCTTATAAAACTCATAGAGAAAAATGTCCAGACCTTATACTTTTGGGTGAGGAGAGAAAACCTGATGTGCTGTTCCCTTACTGCACATACAAGATGCTCTGGAAATATGAAATAGGCTTTCAAAGCAGGGAAGAGAATTTATTGGTTAATTACTTACTATCTTAAAATAGTCCGTCTGTGAGGGAGTATCTCAGGGCTGTAATTACGACTGGTCTAACTCCATAATGGACTAGACAGATAATTCCCATTACGCCTGCAGCTCCCAGCGCTGGTAGGCCCTGCACTTCTTCCTTTCAGCTTCCTTTTCCATGGAGGGTACTAGTATAAAAGCCAAGTTATAGATTCAGAGTTTGTTATCTTTAATCATCCACGGGGGGAGCCTTTAACTCACCTTTGAATAAAATATAGGGAGTGCCAACTTGCTATCACATGGTGGCGACCAGCTCTCAAATAAACAGCAGTGGACAGCCAGTTACTTGAGGAGGTTCTCTGGGGAACCTGACACTAGACCTGCGCGTCAGTGCTGGGAGTTCATACATTAAGTGAACACATATTTCCTGGGTACCTGTTATGTGGTAGACACTGTGATAAGGACCGCGGCTATAAAGGTGAACCAGGCTTTCAAGGGTAGCTGGAGAAGCATCTGATTATTTACACCTGTGCCTCTGGTGCCAAGCTATGCAAGCACAGTGTGCCGAGGGACCCCTGGCCCACAGCTGGTACTCTACCACAAAGAGAGACGTGATATTACCTTTCCATCACAATTGTCACATATTTTAAAAGACACAGAAGAAGAGGAACCATATGCCATTTTGACTGCAAGTTTAGAAATGGCGTAGGAGAATCGAAATGCAGGTCCAATCTCTTCTTTTAAAAATTTCCTTCCTCCAACTCCAATATGCTGTGACACTTGCAATCATTTAGCCACAGCAAAGGGCAGGTGTGCAGAACCTCTACAAATCCTCAGGCCCAACCTCCAAAGGCCTGTATCTTATCTCATGATACAGCTCAAGGTCAAGACTCTGGAGCTATCAAAACCGCTCAGGCAAGGGAGAAATCCAGACTGTTATCTTCTTCCACTTGAATTTCAGTGATAAGGAAGAGAGAAATCATAACTTACAGTTATGTTACAGAGCATTTCTGAGTATCTTTTGCTCCAATCTAAGGATTAAACCTGGCAGTTATAACTTTGACAGGTCGAAGCACAGAAAATTCAAGCTGCCTCGGGGCCTTAAGAAATTCACACGGCATTTGGCCATTTTCAATCAAAATCCGCTTACAAAAAAATTAGTTCGCACGGTGGCAATATCTTCCTTTTCAGTATGCGAAGTTGTTTGAAGCTTTTGTCTCTCTCAAATGTGAATCCTGGTCAGATTTTGATACTGTTCTCAAACCAGGCTTCAATTTAATATGCATAGTAATTGCGTTCAGGAAGAACCTCCATGAGATGTGTGCAAATGTGCACACTCAGTATTCCATCCCTGCAGCACCCCCTATTGTCTGATCGCTTTTGAAAGAAACTTCACAAGGATCTGATTTGTTTATTTCTCTGTGTATCTCTGAGGTATCCGATATACTGCACACTTCAGGGCTGATAACGGCTAAGCATTAAGACGGTGATGATGTTTCTAAAGTTCTAAATCTGTCCTGTAAATAAAATGCATTTTCGTAGTACCTCAGACTTTCATTTCAATTAGTGAAAAGAAACTGAATGGAGAGATCACATGCTTCTGAAAATATTTTTTAAATATTAAAATAATATTTGGTAGATAAGATCCAAGTTATATGTCTATGTTTTGAAAGTTACTATTATGATTTATGATTTATCAAACATGAGTGGTATTTTTTCCCAATAGAGTTTAAAACTACTTGTAAAAAACAAGTATTATTTGCAGTGACAGGTTGAATCTGAAACTCAGGACTTGTCCAGTGGGGGCTACTATGGATTTTTTTTTCACTATGGAATTTTTCAGCATTATTCTCAGAAGAGAGAAAGGTGGGATTGCAAAAATTACAGTCATTATTTGATATTTACGTTACATACAGACATAACTAATAAACGATGTTTCTGTAAGCCATGTTTATTTAAATCATGTAAACCATAAGAGGGATCTGAGGAGGAAAATAATAAGCAGCATATGGGATAGTTTCATACGTATTGTACCATTTAATCTTCCCTACAACTGTCTGGGGTAGGTAAGGTGGCTTTGACTCCTTGACCCTCTTCTTTTCCCACTCTGTACACTTGTATTAGGCAGTTAGACAGGCATGAGCGGAGAAGGAAAGGTAGACCAGATGCAGAAGCTCACCTCTCCTTCCTCTTTTGGCTCTCGAGTCTCCTATCTCTCTTTCCTAAGCTCAATGGCCCTCCTTTTGCCTCTGTAATTCTTTTCCTAAGCATTATTTCCACAGCCCACTTCTTCTATCTCTGTGACTTTCTAAATAAACTTTCTTTTATAGTGTGAGTCTTGGCTTTGAATTTTTTCTTAGCCAGAACTCAAGTATCAAGGTTGCTGAATGGAGGTCTAACATCTGATGCTTTTTTTCAGCCACTAATACACTTTAAAAAAATATTTCATCCATTCCTATAGATTGATTTACCATCTCTGTACTAATCATTTCAAATTTTTTATTTATGTCCCTTCTGTCTCTCCCCTCTTCTAGGAAAAAATGGATATATTTGGAAGTTCCATAAGTATCCAAAATTCAACACAAACTTATCATTTATTTTCTGCCGAAGCTACTCATCTTTCTGTATTCCTTATCATAGTTCATGCCCTACCATCTATCTACTTGTCCAAGGCAGAAACCTAGAAGTTATCTTAGACTCCTCCTTTTTATTCATCATCTTCACTCAGTCATGACAATTACATTTTCTCAGTCTCCTTGTAATTTAAAAAAATATTTTTATTGAATTCAGAGAGTAAGGGAGAGGGAGAGAGAGTTAGAAACATCAATGATGAGAGATAATCATTGATCAGTTGCCTCCTGCACGCTCCCTACTGGAGATGGAGCCCACAACCCTGGCATGTGCCCTGACTGGGAATCCCACCGTAACCTCCTGGTTCATAAGTCGATATTAAACCATTGAGCCATACTGGCTGAGCTCCTCAGTATCTTTGAATTCCACCTTATTTGGTTCAGGCCCTTATATTTCTCACCTGGTCATTACAATAACTACTATTTCTAATTTGACTTTCTCTGCTACCAGAGAGATCATTCTAAAACTCAGAACTGTTAAAAAGATTCATGAATGGCTTCTCATTATTTTTAGAATGAAGTCCAAATTCTTTTTAAAAAAATATATATTATTGATTTTTTTACAGAGAGGAAGGGAGAGGGATAGAGAGTTAGAAACATTGATGAGAGAGAAACATCGATCAGCTGCCTCCTGCACACCCCCTACTGGAGATGTGCCCGCAACCAAGGTACATGCCCTTGACCAGAATCGCAGCCAGGACCCTTCAGTCCGCAGGCTGATGCTCTATCCACCGAGCCAAACTGGCCAGGGCAAAGTCCAAATTCTTTATACAAATAATATGATGCAGTTTTTAAAATATGACCCATCACTAGGTTTCCAAGATTTTTATACTATCACTGCCTAATCAGATGTTTCTACCACATGAGATGTTTAGTTCTCAAAATGGGCCAGCCCTGATGGTGGCTCTCTATTTGAAAAATCCATTAATATAATTTATTATATAATTAGAACTAAGGATTAAAATCAAATGATATCTGAAAAATTCAACACCCATTCATGTTAAAAATAATAGATTAGAAATTGACAGATATTCTAATATGATAATATATACAATCCTCAGACCAAAGTGACCATCCTGACTAATGAACATGATTAGAGGCATTTTACTGAACTTAAGACAAAGAAAAGGCACTGAGTAGCTCTATTACTATTGAACTTTAAGTTGGAAGTATCTGCCAATGTCCTCAGATAAGAGAAAAAGGAGGCATAAAAATGATAAATGAAGAGATTAAGTTCTCTCTATTGCAGATCCCTATTGCTGATTTGGAGTGATATCAGATTTTTTAAATTTTACTTTCAATATTATTTTGTATTGGTTTTAGGTGTACAGCATAGTGGTTAGACAATAATATACTTTACAAAGTGTTCCCCCTGATATTTGCAATACCTACCAGGCACCATACATAGTTATTACAATATTGACTATATATCTTATGCTGTACTTTACATCCATATAACTATTTTGTAACTGCCCATTTGTATGCCTTAATCCCTTCACCTCTTCACCAAGGCCCCCAACCACCAGACTATGTGTCTATGAGTTTGTTTCAATTTTGTTTGTTTATTTATTTTGTTTTTTAGAGCCACATATCAGTGAAATCATATGGTATTTATCTTTCTGTAACTGTGTAACTGACATTTCATTAAGCACAATACCCTGTAGATCCATCTAGGCTGTCACATAAAACAGCCCACTGAATGAGAGAACATATTTGACATTGGCCAGTGATACATATGACAAGGGGTTAATATGAAAAATTTATAAAGAACCCAAAATAACAAATAATCCAATTTAAAAAATGGGCAGAGAATCTGAATAAGCATTTCTCCAAAGAGGACATTCAGATGGCCAATAGTCACAGGAGAGATGTTTAACACCACTAATCATCAGAGAAATGCAAATTCAAACCACACTGAGATATCACCTCACACCGGTCAGAATGGCTATCATCAATAAATCAACAAACAACAAGTGTTCATGCATATAAACATAACCAATGGACACAAACAACAGAGGGTGAGGGTGAGGGTGAGGGCAGGATTGGGGGGGAGGGAGGACAATGGGGAGATAACCACACATTTGTAATACCTTAATAAAAAAAACACTAAAAATAAAACACACATAAATGAGGCTTAGCACTTCCTACCATAAGAATGCATGTAATACTATATGTAATACTTTAAACAATAAAAGTAAAAAATATAAAAACAAAAACAAAAACAGCAAGTGCTGGCGAGGATGTGGAGAACAGGGAACCCTGTGCTGGGAGTGCAGGTTGGTACAACCATTGTGGAAAACAGTAAGGAGTTTCGTCAAAAAATTAAAAATGGAACTACCTTATAACCCAGAGTTTATTTTTAATTTAAAAAATAGGTGCATAATGGCATGTTGGGAGACCTACCTTTTGTTTAAGAAAGGGTGAAAGAGTGATAAGGCTATATACCATTTTCTTTCATTTGAAAAGAAGTAATGAAAAAAAAAAAACCAACCAAAAGCCAATAAAGGTAGTTTCCTACAGAGTGAGGCAAGGCCATGGGGTGGAGGCAACTTTGGACCTGTGCAAATGTTTTACAGAATTGAAGTCAAAATGAAATCATAATGGGAAAAGGAGCTGACGTCTTGGCGAAAGGGTGCTGTACTAGTAAGAGTGGAGACTGTTCTGAGGAGCCGCACTGCCTGGTCGAGCTGCACCTCTGAGGGTGCAATGAGACTGGCTCTGGGAGGGCTGGAAAAAGGACCGGAGACTGGAATCAGGTGCCAGCGTGAAGGGTCATTTCTGAAATGACAAAGGGAAGATGAGATGGAAACAAGGGCAAGTCTCTTTGCCTTTCTCTCTCCCTCTCTTCTTCTCTCTCCTCTTTTCTCTCTACCCTCCCCATTTCCTCCCCTCTTCGCCTCTCCTCTCTCTTTCCCTCTCTATTGACAGAGCCTTAAGAAAGTATGTGGCAAAGCAGAAACTTAATCTACATGGTCCCAGCCCCAGCATCATAAAGCAGAGGAGAGGTTTTGGGAGTGAGGACAATACCTTAGTAATTGATATGGTTGGGAAAAATGGGACCAAGAGTTCACTTGTGCCTGGAAGAATTTGTAAGGGATTTAGGACCCAAATGACACTGCAGTGCAAGGCTGTTCGAATACCATTAAGGGCTGACACAATAGGCAAAAGTTGATATCCAGTGAGATAATGCAGGTGAAATGGTTAAGAATTACAAAGTGCCATGCAATTATACAAGATTAGTGTTTTTATTTTTAGTGCTATAATTTCATTCTTAACTACAATGGAGGCATTTGATAAAACAAAGTTTATGAAGTCCAAGGCAATCATAAGATAAATTACAAAAGGATGTTTTGCATTTTAGAAACATAATAATTATTTAGAAAAATAATCATGTGTTATTACTTTTTTTTCTAATTGAGTCAATTTTATTTTACTTTGGAAGTTAGGTGAGTCACAAGTTTTCCAAAGGGCACATATTTTTATTAGCTTTTCTCTAATAACTCACACAAACCTTTGTGGATCCTTACAAAGATCTAAATTAAATGTTCTATAGTGACACGTCTGTATGTTACACATTGACTACATCAGAGCTCTGAATTACTGTACTACATAGCTACATGTCTGATTATATTAAGGTGTATCTCTGTAGTACAATCATTTTTGCATTTATTATTAATCAAAGATAACCATGACTAATGCAATTGTAATTTCATTTTAAACTCATTACTCATGGTCATCAATTTAGAGATACGAATGGAATTATGTTGATAAGTATATAAACTGATGGCCAGAGGCCAATCAGATTGCTTCATGCTCTTAAATTATTGTATGATGTTACTTACAGTGAACATGTTGATTTGAAGCAAAGATTTTGGGATTGAAGTCATGCTTAAAGAGCTATAAGTCATTTTTCATTTTAGCTCTCTCATATATTGGTAATACTAAAAAGTACATGGAAACTATTTCATGAGTTTAATTAATACCATTATAGATCTTGTAAACAGAGGGAAGTAATCAATAAGAAAATAATTCTGATGCTTTAAGGAAAAAACATAGTATAATTAAATTTAGCAAAGAAGTAAGTGATAATTGGTAAGCCAGAATATTAGAAAAATATTTTTGGAAACATTTCTTTGTTTGGAGAACCAAAATAACTGTAACTGGGCTAGATAGCTTACTTATAGTTTTCCAAGAGAAACATAAACTTATCCAGAATAAAAAGTTGCAAATGGCCAAAGAAATAAAAAAAGAAAAGTAATGAAATCATCAAAAACAAGGTAGGGTTTGGTAAAAAACAAACCTCTAATTCAGATATGAGTAATATGCAAAGGAATGGATTGTTTTTAATTGAAAACTAAAATGAATTGAAAGTTAAAATAATTTTAAGTGAAAACTCACCATGTGACTGTATCATTGCTTTTCTACCTATAGAATATAGTCGCTACCCACATTTTTTTCAACTTACTAAATAATTATTGAGCATCTATTTCGTGTGCAACACTCTGGCATCACAGTAGAGGTAAAAGTTAGCAAGATATTGTCAAAGGGAGTAAAATATGGCAATGTGGATAAAAGAAATATGTATACATTCTGAAAGCAAAGCATGAAATTTCAAGGGCTATAAGAATAATAGAAACACAATACTTTGAAAGATGGATGGAGAGAAAGAACATATCCAGTTGGAAAGATCAGGAAAAGTTTATCAAAGAAGAGAACATATAAGATGAAGCATGAAGAATAGAAAGAACTTTCACAGGCTGGGGAATAGAGAGATATAAAAATAACACAAGCAACATTCATTTTGTGCTAGGCATTGCCTTAACCATTTTATATTCATTACTAGAGGCCTGGTGCATGAGATTCATGCACTGGGGGTTGGGGGGCAGGGGTGCCTCAGCCTGGCCTGCGCATCTCGCAGTCTGGAAGCCGTCAGTTGGACATCCTTAACGTTGCTGCGGAGGCAGGAGAGGCTCCCGCCACTGCCGCTGCACTCACCAGCCGTGAGCCCTGCTTCTGGCTGAGCGGCGCTCCTCCTGTGGGAGCGCACTGACCACCAGGGGGCAGCTCCTGCACTGAGTGTCTGCCCCCTGGTGGTCAGTGCATGTCATAGAGACTGGTCGTTCTGCCATTCGGTTGATTTGCATATTACCCTTTTATTATATAGGATGTCATGTAACCTAAAAACAACCACAGAAATACTACTTTTACTATCAACCTTCCACAAATGAGGAAAATGAAGCTTATAGATGTTAATTTGCCCCAAGTCCTGTGGTAAGTGGTGAATCCAGAATGTAGACTAGAGCTGTCTAGCCCCAGAACTTAACCCTTAGCCACTATACTATACTGCCTTATAAAGAAGAGTTGTTTATGAAGGTGAAACCTGAAAAATCCACATAACATTTGTATTTTAGTAAACAATGTTTGAAAAGTTATCACTGACTGGTAGGAATGTGATAAAAATGTATATTAGCATATTCAATTTAAGAAGTAAATATAAAGTTGCTTTGTTCATAACAATGTTGACCCATGGGAGATTCAGTAAATACTTGTTGAATGAATTAATGAATAATGTAGAAAATATGTATGCTCATGGGCAGAGATCAAGACATCAATATGTAAAAATGGTTACTTATAACAGGATTGCGGTCTTTTCCTCTTTTAAAGTCATTTTTAATTTGTGCTTTGTCATCTCTTCCAGGTTTGAGTAGAAGCCCAGTGTTTATTTCCTTTTCATCAACAAAAGACAAATGAGTTCCACCCTGAAGGATAAATGCATCAATCTGTGACACCAATAACCAATAGAGAATTCTTTATCAGAATATTTGTTAACACACACAATCTTTCTAAGTGGTTTTAATTTTTTCACCTTTTATTTTTCTCAGTAATGAGGGGTATAAATCTAAGATAAATTGATGCATATATCATAACTTAGGCATGCACGATTGAGACCAGATGAGGCAACAATAGTTCGCATGCTGACTTATGTCTTTAAGTTCCCCAAATTGAAGTCTTATTAATCATTTGCTAGTTTCATGCAATGGTGCATTCTTTTTAAAAAAAGTGCCTAATGATAGAAACAGAAGAAATGATAAATGAAAATGGTTAAAGTATTCAATAACATGTTGATGATATAGTAAGATTTAAAAAAATCTTAGCATATTGTGGGAATTTGCCTTTAACTAGACCCGTGGTCGACAAACTGCAGCTTGCGAGCCACATGAGGCTCTTTGGCCCCTTGAGTGTGGCTCTTCCACAAAATACCATGGCCTGGGTGAGTCTATTTCGAAGAAGTGGCGTTAGAAGAAGTTTAAGTTTAAAGAATTTGGCTCTCAAAAGAAATTTCAACCGTTGTACTGTTGATATTTGGCTCTGTTGACTAATGAGTTTGCCGACCACTGAACTAGACCAAAGTAAATTTTGTTGGCTCAGAAGGAACTATTAAATATTACATAAATATTGTTTTATATTTATTTGATTAGAAAACAGCACTTGTTTCCAGATCTTGGCTATTGTAAATAGTGGTGCTATGAACATAGATAGGGGTGCATATATTCTTTCTGATTGGTGTTTCAGGGTTCTTAGGATATAGTCCCAGAAGTGGGATAGATGGATCAAAAAGCAGTTCCAGTTTTTAATTTTTTGAGGAAAGTCCATACTATCTTCCACAGTGGCTGTGCCAGTCTGCATTCCCACCAACAGTGTATGAAGGTGTGGTACATTTACACAATGGAATACCACATAGCTGTAAAAAAGAAGGAACTGATACCTTTGTAATAGCATGAATAGACCTGGAGATTATTATGCTAAGTGAAATAATCAGAGAAAGACAAATATCACATGATCTCACTTATATGTGGAATCTAATGAACAAATAAACTGATAAACAAAATAGAACCAGAGTCATGGATACATGAAACAGATTGACAAAGGTCAGAGTGGAGGTGGATAGGGGGCACTGGATGAAAGAAGGTGAAGAGATTAGCCAAAGAACATATATGCATAGCCTATGGACACAGATGAAAGTGTGGTGATGGCCAGAAGGAAGTGGGCAGGGGCTGGTGGAGGTGGGCACAGTTTGGGGGGTGGGGGACATCTGTAATGCACCCAGTCAACATTTAACCTGAACCGAAATTTTGATCCAAAATATCATAATGTTGGGTTTGCTTAGAAGCACTCCATCACCAGGTGACAGTGGCATACAAGAGACAGGACTCAAGAAGGTACTGCAGGCAAGAGTACATTGTGCCCTGATTATCTTGGCACATCTACTTCTGCTGCTCTAATCTCTTGCCCACAATCCACACATGGTCTCACGTGGAATTCCCTTTGATCACTTGACTGAGAAGGCAAAAATTAAAGTGTGGTTTATACGCGGTTTTATAATATGTGGTTTTGTACAACATGCTGGCACTAGCTGGAATTGGACTGCTGCGTTACAGTCCCCCTCAGAGGTGGCCCAGAAGGACATCGGGGAAGGGAAAGCTTTCCAGTAGGAAAAATTACCAGCAGTGCATCTGATTGTTTACTTTGCTCGGGAGACAAAAAGGCCAGAGATATGGACCTGGGGAGTTAATGGGTTGTTTGGCTAATAGCTTGGCCAGGAGTTCAGGAGGAATGTTGGAGGAATAATGAAATGTAGATCTGGGAAAAGGCTGGGTAGGCTCTTTAGAAAAGTGAAGAATGTGAGCATCCTCCATTATAGAAGAGGATCTCAATGATCAATAAATAGGACAACTCGACATCAGTCAGCTTCTCAACAATGCCAGAGCGGGTTCCCTGGGCTCACAAACAAAATGGTGGCAATAGAAGTTCCATGATTTCATATACATGGGCTTCCCCTCACCAAGGGTGATCTGATTGTTGCCAATTGAAATATTCAACGTGGTCATCCTATGAAGGTCAAATTAAGATCATCCTGAGAGAGAGAGCTATTGACAAGTTCTGGGGAAGCAGTGAGGCTTACCTTTCCCCAGGGGGACTAGCCACTTTCCTGTGGGGAAGTTGATAACATTGTGGGAGGGGCACTGCTTTATTATCACTAGAATTGACTCTCACTCTGTATGTGGATTCGCCTCCTTGCCCATAGTTCTTCTGCAAGCATTATCATCCACAGACTTTCTATGTTAATTGCTGCCAAGTATACAACATTCTTATGATTAAGGAACTCATTTTTTTGACAAATGAAGTGTGGCAATGGGTTTGTGCCTATATTATTCACTGGTTTTACCCTGAATTCCTTCACTGTTGGCCTATCGAATGCCCCCCGAATTAGTAGAGTGAAGGTTTCCAGTGTCCTTATGCTGTTAAATTTTCAGCTTTGTTATCCAAAGGAGTAACAGGGTAGGTATAAAATCCTTAATATGATCCTTATTATTTGGTAGTATGTCTGGTTAGTAAATAGTTATTTCTATTTCCATTTGCCTTATTCTTTTCTCTTATAGTTATGCTCTTAAAATGACATATAAAAAGGCAGCATTAACTGAGTTAGTGTTTATTATTATAAGGAGTGTTTTAATGTGGTTTTCAACATGAGAATATTACTTAAACTAGCATCAAGTGATTCTCATTGACACTTATGAATGAGGCTAGTACTTTAATCAAATAAGGATATTAAGGGCTGGACTTAAAATCCCATTTAGAGTCTGATTTTGTTTAGGATCATTTTTCAGGCCAAATAACTTCATGTGTTTTTAAGGATTCTAAATCAACATCCAGATATTAAAGTCGGAAACTTTTCAAATGCCTTGTCAAAAGTCTTTAAAATTATTTATGAAAATATTTAGTGATGTAATTTTAAAACCTTGGTAAATTTTGTATTGTTTTTATTACTTTAAAAAAGACTTAGTGTCAAACATAACTAGCTAAAACTTTAAGCGAAAGCATACTTGGAATAAGAGAGAGAACTTATATTACAACAACTGAAAACATTTTATGAGATGTTGTCTATAAAAACACATAGATCATTTGAGGGAAATGTCAGCAAGATAAAGACATACTATTATTATAAACAGTTAAATGTTCTGATCTAAATGTGGTTCACTCAGGATAAAATTAGAACCAAAAGTTAAACAAAATATAGCAAGTAACTTAAAAAATATGTAACCCAGAGGTTAACATAAGCTATTCTGAAATGAGCATACGAAATGTACAGAATGTATAGAGTTAAAGGTGAGTGTTACAGGCATTTAAAACATTTACTTTGCTTCTTTCAAAGGGGAAAAATGTAGTTCAGTGTAATCTTTTCCATAATAGGAACTAAAGCTTTAAAGGCAAAAGTGTAGTGAATCTGATGCAGAAAACTTACACCTGTATCTTTTATCGTGTGACTTAATATATAGTCCAGCAAAAAAGCAGGTTGAGCTTTGCCATTGACCAAATCAGGACTTTTTTTTTCCAGTGAAAGCATTAAAATAATTGCTAAGTAACCTCAGGCATCCAGGAACTGGGAGCCAGGAGAATTTGATTCAAGTCCCAGTTCTGCCAGTGATTATGTGACTCTGAGTAAAAAGTTCACCTTCCTGAGCCTGAGTTTCCTTGTATGTGAAGCAGGAATAACTTGTACCCTGTCTAACACCCTGAATTATGAGAATCAAATGAAAACTCTGGCACACACAGGGGAAATGAATGAATGAATGAAGACATATAAAGGCGTTTTGTACATTAAAAAGCCCCAAATGCAAGTGAATTATTCAGTTTTATCAGAAGTTTACAATCTGATCTGAGATTAATCTATTTTTTTTAAATAGATGGCTTTTATTTATTTTTTTTAGAGAGAGAGAAATGGAGAATGAGAGAGAGAGAGAGAGAGAGAGAGAGAGAGAGAGAGAGATCCATGTGAGAGAGAAACATCAATTGGTTGCTTTTCATATGCATCCCAACCAGGAATCAAACCTGCAACTTGGGCATGTGCCCTGACTGGGAATGGAACCGGCAAACTTTTGGTCCAGGCGATGATGCTCAACCAACTGAGCCACACCGGCCAGGGCTATTTTTTTAAATTAGAGAGGAATGCCTGGTTAAAATATTTTGCTATGTTTGGATGCAGGCTGTTTTATATATAAATGAGTGCTAGAGTTAGGGTGGTTGTCACCTACTGGATGTCATTGGATGAATACATTACTGTTTCTCTTTCCTAAAACAGTACGGCCAAAGCTTCAAGATTAGGTAGGCATTGCCATGGGTTAAAATGAACCTATTTTTAAATGACACTTAAAAAAAAAAAAAAGATGAACTGAGCTTTTTGAGAATCAATAGAGAAATGTTTTAGTACAGGGATTGTCAGGGTGGTATTAAAAGTAGTGACATGAATCCCACTATCAGGAGAGAAGTGTGGTATAGAGCTGGACCAGAGTCCTGGAGGCACCCTGCTGTGCCAAGCATTTGCCCTTTAATTGCCTGGATTATGGAGAAGCCTCTGAGGGTCCTGGGTGGGAGGCCAGGCTATCAGGATGGTGTTCAGAAGGCTTGGGGTGGTGCCTGTTACTTTTAACAACTCATTTTATCATACTGGTGTGTACCGGCTGACTATCCGCCACGGGGTAGCAAACCTAAAAGCCTATTGGAGTTAAGACTTCAAGGACCTGAGAAGTAAATACGGTGGATTTTGTGGTAAACTGGGCACATATGCCATGTGGAGAGAACTCTACTAATCTCCAGCCAATTGCCAGGAGGAAATGCAGGCCTGTATTTCCCAGCATGAAGAGATGTTGGAAGCCTGGGTTTTAATAGGAAATTTGAATTTGAAATGTTGGCAACACATTCAAAAAGTTTTTTTTAACAGATCCCTTATGGGCCAAATAAAACACAAATGTGGGCTAGATTTGACTTAAAAAAGCAAACGGTTCTAAAAGGGAGGAAAAGGAGAGGTTGGGGCCCAGAGACAAAATTCCCTAATTCATAATTTTTGCCTCCGTCTGGTCCCTGTAGGAAAATATGTGTTCTAAACATGGAGAAGGCGATTTGGAACAGTTTATCACCATCACTGACAGAGGGGGCGTTTAGAGCCCAGGGAGCAGAAACCTGGAGAAAGCAGGCGTGGAGTAATGCCAGGCAGGGTGTCCTCTGTGCTGCAGTGATTATGTCCAGTAATTAATTACTACAGTTATGACTTGTAGAGATAAGGTTTCCTTACAAATTATCTTCACACATACATAGAAATATTCTTTCACAGACCCATCTTTTCCATCATTACAGATAATAAGAAATATTTTCAAGGAGTATTTCACCAAACATTAGAAAATCCCTAAAGGAGAGAAAAGGTATTAAATCTTTTAAAAAAAACCCCACACACAACGTAACATGTTTTAGATATTCCTTCACATTTAAGCATTTTCATTTGGCTCTCATACATAAAAAATTCACTTTACTTTATACTAATAGGATGAGATACTCTTTAGAATTGTGTGGGTGCATTTCTATATGAATTATAATGAACTATCTGTAACAGAAGTTGAATAAATGGAACTAAGATCTGACGTAAAATACATGCTTAGCTGTGGACTAGTTTGCTAATCCAATTCAAAGGGAGGAACAAATGCCATTCTTTAATGTCTTGCACAGATCCACGTGTCTTTGGGGGAGGAAAAAAGGAAAGGGAGGAAGAAAAGCAAGAATGCATCCAAGAATGACTGCAAATGTCTGAATGGAGGGAGCAGTAGCATGTAGTTGACCTTGGAAAAGCCCAAGAGAACACGCGAGTGGCATGTGATGGGCCAGCTCTGCCTAAGTTCTGGCCAGCTCTCTGCAGGCCTCACTCTTTCACTCCCCCATTGTACAGTTTTAATGTGTGCTAAGCAATTCAACAGTGTTAACAGTAATGCAAGATAAAATTTGCTTGACTTAATATACATAATATGGAATTGGATTGTTTCCATTACAGTTAATATAATCCCTTTAATAAGCTGATACCTGAGGAAAAGAACTTATTTCAGCATGTGTATTTGAAAGTAACAAAACTGAATTTCTTTTAAAAAGATCCTTTGGGTGTTGCGCAATCCAGAACTCCCTCGTGGTAGAGTGATAAAATGGGAGGTAAGGATCCCAATTTCTTGGATTGGCTTTCCTGCTGACTAGATATGGGGCCTTGAATGAGCCACTTCAGTGCACTGTGTTTTCGTTCCCTTCTTGGTAAAATAAGGGCATTATACAATATCTGTTCTTCCCATCTCATAGCTGTTCAATAGAGGGGCTTTTGAGGAAAGAAAGGACCACACATAGCTTTGCTGAGCACAGAGTAGGAACTGTACAGGCTTTAGGGTTTGGCAACCTGGGAAGCTTAAGGTACGGTAATTTCGGAGCAGAGGCATGTGAATAGGAGATGATTTGGGATTACCAGTTATAAGATGTAGAAGTAAAGCATGGTGGTTAATGGGGTACTGGGAGGTGGCAGATTGGAGGAAAAGGGCAAAGAACAGAACTCTGGGGAATGTAAGCACCAATATTTAGCTCATTTAGCCTATTTCCAATAGGCAGAATGTAAACTACTTTTTGTTTTCTCTTGCTGACTTATTCTGATGAAGTAAATCTGTGTGTTTTTTCTTCCCCAAGGGAACAGGTATTTTTTGCAATTCAGTAAGATGAGACACAGGCAGGGAAGAGTTAAGGAGAAGCCATGCTTCTGGGCCTCAGCCCCAAGCAATAATCTCACAGTCCAGTTGAAATTCAAGTAGGCCCTGTGGTGAGAGAAATCCCCCCAACATTCCAGGGGAGCCAGAGATCCCCTTTATGGGATACCCCATAGGACAGGACTATAGGCTGGGGAAGGGAAAGGGGTTTAATGAGGATTTTAATTTTATCTAAAGGTGGGAGAGCTTGGTAGTCAATATCAGAAATGGTTTGTATTTCTACTGTTTCCCCCTTTAAAATGAAAAGGAAAGGGAATTTAAGTCAATAATCAGACAACATTCCTGTCAGCCTGCACACACCAGGAGTCGAGAATTAAAAGAAAGCAAAACTTTGGGCTCTAGCTGAGCCTTCTAATCAACCCAGACCCAATGGGTCATGGGCATTTGGGCTTATTTCCTCTTTTACTGGATTCAGACTCCTCAAGGGAGCCTCTCAAAATATCCTCTGATGTGCTCTGTAGGGAACCTATTCACTTTGGACCCTCCCTCTCTTCATTCTTCTTTAAAGATCTTTATGGCATTGGCTTGGCTAGCTTCTAGTTTTGGTTTTCATCAGTAGATACTGTTTGATATTATGGACCCCGAGAAGAAAGATTCATTTGATGTGAACCCCAAGAAGAAATTTATCTGCTGAGATAAACTCCCCATGGTCAACTGAGGGCCCAAATTTTAGAATAATAAGACTCGAGCAGCCATTGGCAGACAGGGCTTCTCAGGGACTCTGAATGCCAGCAAGAACCCCAGACTGAACTCTGGGCTCCCCAAAATATGCCCCGCTTGCTTAGGCCATCTGAGCCAACCACTGTAGGGAAACCCTGGTTTCATCGTTCTACAACGGACTGTGACCTGCCGTCCAATCAGAGCTGCACAATCTGCATACCTCATTTATATAGAACGGACCTAGTTGTCAGCCTGGGTGAAACTTTTCATTCTAAAATGTGGCCTCCCCCTTGTTTCAGTGGAACGGGATTTAAGGTGCTGCCTGAATCTGTCTCCTGGGCTGCCCCTCCTTTTTTGCTCACATAAATGCCTTTTATTCTTTATTACAATTACAGTCAAAAATTAATTTTGGTTTACAGTATCACTGCCGGAAGGGACAGAGTGAGGTAGGTGACCAACTGCCCCAGTTTGCCCAGCAACGATAATATTTTCAGTTTTAAAACCAGGAAAGTCCCAGGTAAGCCAGGACCAGTTGGTCACCCTAAGAGGAGGGAGAAAGAGGAAATGCAGTGTTCCAAACTCAGCGTGGAATATTTACACAAAAACCAACCCTTTTACACTAAAAAGATTAACCTTCTCTTAGCATATTTCCTATGGCCTTAAGAGAAACTCTGTCTCTTTGTTTGCTTTGAGAAATATGTGTGTCTTAAACCCTGTAATAAATCCTTTTCAACTTAAACCAGCTAGAGCAGATTTTATTCCCTGCCATTGCCCCCTCCTACTTGGTGCCACATGCTATATGTACACCGAAGAGGTTATCTTAACGACGTTAAAAATCATTTTTAGAGAATTTGTGTCTGGGAGTTTTCTGGATTTTTTTTTTCTGGGCAATGCCTTCTTTAGGTAGCAATATCCTGATTTTCCTCTGGAAAACCACCCCTGCTCAGTGTGAGAAGGGCTGATGTTACACTCAGGCCTGGACGACAAAGAACTTCTTATTGTAGCCACAGTGATGGTTCAGGCATTGGTGTGTGACCCAACTAGGCTAATAAAGATGATGTCTTGGGAATTTTGCTTAAGCTACTGAGAAAGAAGTTTGTTTTTGTTATGTTTTCAACTGTAGGGACAACTTAACTTGCCAGTGGACACAAAGCTTGCTTGAGAATAAAACCAGCAAAGAAGAAGGCTGCATTGCCAGGGCGTGGAAGGGACTGCAGGCTTATTCACCTTGTCGGAGCTCCTGGATCTGGTCATGCCTGCAGTGGCTGTGCAGTAACAGGCCTCAGTTATTCTCTCTATTTTGCTCAAATGGGTTGGAGTTGTTTCTTTCACTAGACACCTAAAGAGTATTGAATAATATCGTACAATGAAATTTAAACTTACAAATGAATAAACTTGGAGTAGTATTGCCGTAAAATGATCCAATTGGTTAACTACTTTGCTTGATTACATTAATGTATAGTTCAATTTAAAATATTTGATTGGTATATATACTTCTAGGAACACACACAATGCTTAGAGTGAAAGAAATTTAGTAGAGCTCGTTCTCTTAGCCAGTGGTTGGCAAACTCATTAGTCAACAGAGCGGCAAACCGCGGCTCGCGAGCCGCATGTGGCTCGTGAGCCGCAGTTTGCCGACCACTGTCTTAGCCTGACTCTATTACTTACTGGTATGTATCTTGGGCAAGTTATTTAGCCTCTTTGATAAATGCAGGTAATAAGAGTAACTGCCTCATATAGTTATTGTGGTCTGGCACCCTGAATGAATGAATGCTAGCTCTTATTGATAAGAAGATTATTGTTATTAATTCATTGTTTTGTCTACCACATTGTTTTATCTACCACAGTGATACATTTAAAATTAATTTAATGTAATAGTTTTTAGGCAATTAAGATAAGAGTTGTGCTACCAACACAAGATTTAAACAAACATATCAAATGCACAAATATAAAGTTAGAAGCAGTTATGTAAATAATAAGTACACAGGAAAAAGGCAGAAAATTATAATATACAACAGACAAGACATTATTTTTACATGTTGTCCAGGTTATGGTTAATTTTTGCTCATTTAAAAATATTATTCTA
Organism: Eptesicus fuscus; assembly: GCF_027574615.1. NCBI lineage: Eukaryota > Metazoa > Chordata > Mammalia > Chiroptera > Vespertilionidae > Eptesicus > Eptesicus fuscus. The sequence goes on along the minus strand of NC_072478.1, from coordinate 36,046,125 downwards.
TCAATTTTCCATAAAAAGCTATATATACACATAACACCGAGTTACATTTCAGAGAGTCAATTAAAAAAATCTTTGTTAGAGTAAATATTGCTGCTTGACCATAATAAACAAGCTCATAATAAACAGTCTCATATATAGCATAATATTTCACTGCCTTTGCTTTCTAAAAGGAAACAAAAGACTAGAATTGGGTCATATATCCAATGTGAAATATAGGGTATTTCAATTAAGATTCAAGTTGACTTTTTAAAGTGTTGTCTAAGTCAAATGCTACCCTATGTCAATTGCTTCCAGCTGCTGAATGAGTTTTTAAAGTTATAGGGCATTGCAACAACATTGTCTGCAACACTTCTTAATTTCACTGTTAGAACATAGAAGATAAATCACAGAGTGCATAAAAGTTTATCAAAATAATAATAAGTGATACATAAATAAAGAATAACAATAATAAATAATAAGTATATAATCTCCTCTCCCTTTGCAGAAGTATGTGTAGAACAAAGGCTGAAATGTGTGTATAAACTTTAATGGCAAGTTACCGATTACTTCCAATGTTAATCTTATCTTACACCTTTCCATTTTTTAAAGTAGACAATTTGCATATATTTAGTACAAGTGTTGACTGCTTTTTTTTTTTTTTTACTATAGGTCATTTCCTTGGAAAAATAGTGATATTGTTGCATTTCAAAACCAAGAAATGTTGTGACAGTTCAATTCATTCTATTGCCATTTTAGTGGAATCTCATGGAGTCTTATATATATAGAATTAAAAAAATTAGAACCTTTCAGTGGTCAAGCATCACCCACACTATCTCACTCTATAAATTCTTCAGGTCAAAATGAAAACTGGTATTTTGAAACAAGTGCATACGTATACTAGTAAAAGTATCCTCCAGAATCCAGTGGTCTCAGATTGGATTGAAAAAAGGTTCATTGCTGGCCAGGGGTTTATTCCCCATTTTTCATTTCTGTTTGTAATTCTTGTCATCTTTGTTTCTTATGCTTTGGCTAAAGAGGGTGAGTCATATTTATTGGAACTGGGTTTCAATAAACATTATGCATTATGGTGAACCAAAGAGTGATTTATTGATAATTTGTCACTTATATTTATGAAAATGTAGACCTGCAGCTCCAGAGCTGGTAAATCATATTCTACAGCCTGAATGTGTTGGCTGCCTCCCCCGCTCTACACACAGACCCCCCAATTTACTGCCAAAAGCACCATGCAAACTGACTGCCCCATACAACTCAAGTCCTGGTTGTCATGCACCTTCTAATACAAAAAAAAAAAAAGAACTGTTAGAGATTTATTTTTTGTTTCAGTATGTTTTCAATTTAATTCTCAAGTTGCAGAAATAACAAATTGATAAAAATGTAATTAGATGTGGATTGCAATTTAATGAGGCCAGAGAAGAAGCAAGAATGTAAATGGAAGAGTGGATTGTATGGAATTATTATTATTATTGATTATTATTTAGTTTGTTTATTATGTTACAGCTGTAAAGAACTTTCACACACTTTCCAGATGCAGGCAGCTGTTATTCCTTTGCTAGTAAGGAAACTAAGGTTCAGAGTTCATTTTGGTCCACTTGCTCTAGACTAGTGATGTTTAAGATGACATTTCACTAAGTTGCAGCGTCTAGTCATATACAAGGTTGTCAAGATGTGCATCACGTGGTCACTGGCCTTTGCTCACTTATCTCATCTGGCAACCTCTCTAACGACAGGCTGCTCCAGTCTTCGTAATATGTTTATCTCCCATGGTGATGTCAGCAGAACTCAGCAAATCTAATATTCATCAGATTTGCTGGTGCTCTTCCTTCATAAGAACAGGCCCTATATCGCTCTTGCAGCTGCTTCCTCTAGATATGAGGACGGGCCTTCCTTTGTATTTCACGTCCCTTCGGGAAGGGCTCAGGCAATGAGCAAAGCACCTACCTATCTGGCCGCAACGTATTTTTTTGGATTTTGTTTTTGTTTTTGTTGCTTTTTTGGTCAAAAAATTCTAATTCTAGTGTTTTTTCTTTTCTTTTTTTTTTATTTTTTTTTTTTTTTATTTTTTTTTATCCATGGATGTGAATATAACCACGTCTTTTTCTATTTGACCAAATCTTTTGGACATAAAATATTTACAAGCAGTAAAATAATTCACATTTTTTTACTTTTTCAGAGGCATAAGTGAAATAAGTAAACAGGATTTGTAAACACAATTTAGGTGGAAAGATTTCTTAAGTGCAGTGCTTTAGCTCAAAGAAATTAAACGCATGAAGATGTAACATCTTCCACACAGATGTCCATAAATATCATGTTATGTGTACTCTTCCACAATATCTCAAGTTTTAATTATGCAGCAATTAATTACTGTTTTTCAAGACTGAAGTGTTCTTTGTGATTCAATGGCAAACATATAACGAAAAAGAGAAGCAAACAATAGCAATTGTTACAGGTTTCTTTTGTAGTATTTCTAGTGCAAATTTTTTAATGGAGAAATACTGATTAAATTTAAAATCTGCAAATACTTGAGTCAAGTTCGTTGGAAGCTAACTAAGTGGAAGAAGTGGATCTTATTTTTCATCATGAATTTAAGGTAACATCCCAACATTCTCCATTTATGTACCAGTATGAGGATATAGAGGTGAAAATTGTTTTAAATGAGTCTCAATTACATTTACTTTTAAGTACGAGAAAATTGTAGCAACTTTAGGGGCTACCTTTGATATAGGACTAATTTTATGTTACATATAATTTCATGTAACTTTCCCATTTTAAGAAGAGAAACACCATTTATTTGTTACATCACAGGTTTGCTTATTTTTATATCTTTTGAGAAGCATGATACTAAATGTTGATATGTGAGTCGTGTTAATTCTACACTCAAAGAACTATATCTTTTTCAAAGCCATCATCAACTATGCTTCTCTTGATATATTTAGAGTGAAAATATGGTCTCAAATTGTCTTGTCATTTTTAAGGTTGTTTTTTTTTAAAGACAAGGCCCTTTTAGTTTGTATTAAAGACCAGCTGAAAAAATATAGTATAGATGTTATAAGCATTTGTTTTACAGTAGTTTTAGTAAGAGCTTAAGTGTATGCACTTATATGCAAAGACCTCAAAGCATAAGTTCTCATATAATTTGACATTGGTCTTATAAAATTCTTAAGTGTCCTCATTTTATAAATTTATAAATTGATATTTGGAGTTTTAATATAAACTCACCCAGGTCATATTGCAGCCACAGATGGCAGTGTTTTATGCCAATTATTTTTTATATAAATTTATACGATACAAATAAAAAGTTAATTTTTAAGACTACCCACTTTAAAAATTTTCACACTTTAAGTAGTAATGAATGAAAGTATTTTTTGCATCTCTGGTTTTATATCTATGTGATTAAAATTCATAAAAATGAGTTAAAAATAAGTAGCCTTGGTTGCTTCTGATTTTGTACTTTATTAGCTTTCTTTTCAAATGTGTTCATAGTTGAAATCTTCTGGTTGAGGCAAATCAATGTGATAGCTCCTTTGACTTGAGGAAGAACCCTCCATTCCATTATTGGCAGAGACTGTTAAAGTGGTTATTACATTTTTCCTCCTTGAGAATAGAAGAATCAAATGCTTTGTTTTTGCTTTGCTTTGCAGTTACTGTTTTCAATTTTCCGAGTTCATATATTTTTAAGGCATTGTGTTTTGTTTTTTTAAAATTATACTTATTGGTTTTCTTACCTTTGTAGTAAAGTAGATCCTCTTATTTAGTTACCAGGGCAATATATATCCACATAACCCTGTATTTGTACTTTTCCTTAGGGCATATCAGAGGGTTGCGTTCTTAACCATATTATCTGATCAATTCTCTCATAGGCATACATGGAATGCCCTGAGACCATGCAATTTATTCTGAGTCCAGTTTTCCTTACCTTACTTGGGTCCCCAGTTGATATCTAATGTAAATGTCTGTGTGTGTGTGTGTGTGTGTGTGTGTGTGTGTGTGTGTGTGTTTCAGGACACCTGAGAACCACATCTTTCCTTCATTATGTTCCACTGATGGTGCAAGGCAGTTTTGGGGAATCTCTTGAGAAAGAGGAAATCAGAGTTATTATGCCTGGTGTTTATAAATTTCAGAGAATCATGACGGACGCAGCCATTCATTCCCCAAAGCTCCTACTATTTCAAATGGAGAATGGTATAAGATTAGGTCTACAGTCCAGTGTTCCAGCTTCTAAGAGCATTTGAACCTTTATGGTGGTCAGATATCAGCATCAGACTGACCAGTCTTCATCTCCACTGTAGAGGGCCCCCTGGGAAGACACATGGACATTCTTTAGATTGCTGTTGACTAAGCCCGAGACATTGGCGGAGTCATGTCAGTTGCACCCCACCCCAGGAGTGTGGAGGTGTTGTCATTTCCTGGCTTACCTTTGTCTAGGTTCCAGAAGAGGGCTTTGAGATGTGGAACCAGTCTAGCACCGGAAAAGAGGAAATGAAATAGACCTGGGCCCTCCCAAGCTCCTTTAATCTTAAGTTTTCCGGTGAACCCCCCTTGTATATGGGAGTATAAATAAATGTGCTGCGTGGCTCAGGGCAGTCGTCTGTCTCTCCGGCAGAAGAGGTCAGCGACCCACCCGGGACCCAGCTTGCATCTACTTCTGTGTCAACTCTCTTTATTTCATTATTTCTCAATCCCCGGCCGCCTCTATCAAGAACCAGTTTCATCTCTCTCCATGCTGGCCACAGAAAAGGGAGATCCCCGCCGCATCAGGCCCCCGCACTCCACTCCCTCCCAGAATCATGAAAACACCTGAGTTGTTTTACTCAGTCCATATTTGTAATCTCAGGGACCCTATAATTTTGGGTTTTAGTAATTGTGCTATTAAGGTAAGTCAATTTTTCTGTTCTGTACAGTTAACTTTTGTTATAAATTAACAATAGAAATAACAAAAAATACTTATTATACTTATTTGATCCAAAGGCATCTATATTCACCTACTCCAATAATCTTCTGATGTGGGTGCTATTATTACCCCCATTTTATAGACTAGGAAACAAGCAGAGAAAGGTTAAAAATCTTGCCCAAGTTCACACACTGTAGTAGACAAATTCTAAGATGGTTCCCAAGATTCCCTCTTAAAATTATACACCCTGCATAATGCCCTCTCTGTAAGAGTAATTGACTACGATGGGCTGTCACTCCCACAACAATGGTAAGCTATGCGGCAAAAGGGATTTTGCAGATATATTAAGGTCCCTGATCAGCTGACTTCGAATAAATCAGAGAGGGGGTTATCCTGTGTACGCTTGCCTTAATCAGATGAGGGGCTGGGCCCTTTCAGAAAATAAGGGATGGAACTGTGGGAGGGCTTATGGAGGAGCCACACAGTAAGGACTTGGTGACAGCTTCTAGAGGCTGAGAGCATTCCAAGTCAACAGCCAGAAAGAAAATGAGGACCTCAAGCAAGCCACAAGGAACAGAATGCTGCTAACAACGGAGTGAGCCTGGACAAGGACCCTGAGCTCTAGATGAGAAGCCAGCACTGGCTGACACCCTGATTTCAGCTGTGAGACCCTGAGCAGAGGCCTCAGTCATACCATGCCCAGACTCCTGACTTCCAGAACTGGGAGGTAATCAGTGACTGTTTCAGGCTGCTAAGTTTGTGAAATTTGTTACGCAGTGATAGAAAATTAGTATAGTGATTAACTTGCAGAGCCAAGATTCTAACTTGGGTCTGTCCAGCATTAGAACCTTTGCTCTTTTTCACATGGGCACTTAGTATTTTACTCTCTTGCACCCTCATTCTCTGCATAGTTCCTGTTCTAAATCTTCTTCTTTGGCTATGGGTCTAGATTAAAGGTAAGCAAAATGCATTTCAAAGCCAATTTGTTGGGCTTTGAGTTCCTGGTAACGACCTAAGAAATAAGAGTGGGAGCCAGCACTTAGCTGGTCTAGGCTGAAGTGGGTGAGGAGGAACAGGACTGGAGAATTCATGAGCACCCCCATCCCTGGTGTCAACTATATGGTGCTAATATTACTGTTAACATCTTATACTAAAGTCACTACACTTATAGAATCATGTGCAAACCATAGATGATGTTAGCATTGGCTTTTGTTTGTCATTGAACAACCTGTTCAGTTAGTCACCCTGTGTTTCTTTATAACATATCTGATTAGTCAGACCTAATTTTATCCCTACCTGACCAAATAAAGATTCCATAAGAGTGAAAGAATTGAAATGTAAGCAAGAAAGCTGAGGTTCAATTTTGTGGAGCCATGAGATGAAATCCAGTTTGGGTTTTAGAACTCTGAGAGGAGAGGGAACCTGTATTTTGCCCAGCTGGTGGTAGCAAGACAAATTTTCTGGATAATATGGCAGAGAGGCCAGGAGAGCAGGCACAGCTATATCAGGGTGTGCAGACAGAGAAGTTAGATGCAGATTTCTACATGTCCCAGTGAGCTGTGAGAAGAGCCTCGTGATCCTTACATAAACCTACAAGAAACACAGACATCCCTGAGGCAGATCTTGGGTGATATTTGCAGAGTGATCTGTGATTTGTGTGAATTAGATACCAGACACTCTGTACCTCTCCCCCACAAATGACAGGCCCTCTGGCATCCTGGAGGCCTCTGGAGTTTAGACACAATTCTAGGAATTGGGTGACAGGCGAGATCCTAAAATAATTATATATACCTATACTTATATACACTATATATTATAACTTTATAATAACAATATTTTAGGATTTTTTATTTTTTTATTTTAGGATTTTAAGTAACTATACATTTTCTTTCATCTAATGGGATGAGTGCTCAACATAGAAATTACATTTTGTGGCACAACAATAAAGAAAATGCTAGTTCCTGAGAACTTAGGTTTGGGGCCTATATATGTTAACTATTCAATTTCATTCATAATGAATTTGTATCAACATTGTCACATTAACCACCATCAGCACCATGCATATTGGAAACTGGGACCCACAAAGGTTGTGATCTGTCCAAGGTTATATAATAAATTAGTGATTTAACACCTCACTAGACGCTAGACTTCTAACCGGTCTTTGTTACAGAGTGTGTTGGAATAATATTTGCCCCTAGTATCCAGAAAACTGAAGGCTCAGCTTCATTTCAACTCTGGTTTGCAGAATGTCATTCCTGATTTATACTTCTCCTGATGCCTCTTAACCTAGAGACACCAGTGGCCAAACAATAATGGGTAAACAGTTGGAACCGCCTTGAGTGGTGGTGTTCTGAAAACAAATGCCTAAGACCTGCTGCTTATAAAAACCTGTGAACTCTAAGCAGTGTCCGGAAGATTCTTTAAGAATAAGGGCTGAAATCTGTTTAACTTTAGCAGAACAGCCAATCTGCAAAAATCTTTGAGTTCTTGAAGTCTTGAGCATTTCATGACTGGTTAGGGATAGACAGATGTTCCAGCATCCTTCTCCCAGAATCCGGGATGTTAAAATACCACTTAGGTCCTTGAAGTAAGCTGATATTTTCACCTCATAAAAATACCTCTGCATGTTCACCCGAGAAGGAAAAAATAGTGGCATTTTCTGGTGACTTTCATGAAGAATCCCAGCACTCTCTTTCAAAAGGAGGAGAGGGAAAAGTCTTCATTTCCAGATGCTTGGCGATGGGAGGGAGGGAGGAAGGAAATTATCTGTAATTCTTACAACTGTGTATTGTTTTCAGGAAAGTGTCCAATACTATGTGTATACATGTTCACATATGAACAGACGTGTCAATATTTTTTTAACAATTGCTCTAATGTTTTGTTTATTTATTTTTTTATTTCTGGTCTGCCTGCAGGGTATCTGGATGCGAAGATTGCAGCAGGAGTTGGATTCATTCTTGGATCTCAGTTAACCACCTTGAGTTTCCTACATGTGTCATTTTCGATCTAATGAAAGATGTCAGATTTTAAGAATGTGTTTGGGACATCCCTGTTCTGTCACTGCCCACGGCACAAAAGCCCTACCATCGGATTTGCTGTTCTTCCTCCTCGACTGAAATTCATATTTGCAACTTGAAAGCCCACCATTAGCACTGAATATTTTAAACATTTTATAGCCCTTCAGCTGTTCTGTAGTGCCAGTTTGCTTCCCAATCCCCTTGACATCTCACAATGCTAAGTGCCCAGTGATAGCCTGTAGAGGTTTCACCATAATCCACCTTTATCCATTAACAGACACTCAATCACTAAAGCGCTTACTAGACTAAACATATTTATCCAACCAAATCACACTTTACAATGCAAATCTGCCAATCAGACCCCAGCTATTAACAAGAAACTGCTTTAAGGGGATTTTGGTGTTTGTGCTGTGAAGAGCCTGCTTACCTCCAACAAACCACTAAACCAAATTAACATAGCTGTATCCTCATAAAAGAAACCAGATATCCTGTTGTGAAAATAGAGCGCTTGGTGGGACAGGCCTCCTTTGATGGCCAACAGTGTGGCAGACAGGGCTTCAGACTTCAGATCTGGCTACCACGAAGTCATTACAAAACTTCCAGCATCAGGCTTTTGATAAACTTTAAAAGCAAAATAAAAATGTAGCGTTGGGGTAACTTGGTAAGTCGTCAATGTACTCAGTTACTATTATAATTGCAGTAAGTGCTGTAATTGTTGGATAAGACTCCTTAATTCTAATTGCTCCTTTAACCTAGATCATGTTGTAAAAGTGCTCGCATTAGCCAAAAATAAAATCCAAGAGACACAAATGTGGTCGCAATAATAATTCTTTTTATTGGCCTGGCAGAGAGGAAGAGAACAAAGCTTTAAAAACTTCAAAGTTCGGACCAAAAAAAAAAAAAAATCAGAATGGGAGAAACTCATATATTCTTTGCCCCTTTATTAGACCAATACTTACTAAGTGCTATCATCACAAGCTAAGGGTTTGACAACACTATTTTCCCCTAGTCTGCGGGAAAATTACACCATCCACGTTGCCATACTATTTTAAGATTTCTGTCACAAACTACATAACGCAGCCCTGTATATCCTCACTCAGAACACTTAATCGCCTCAGACTTATTGGTATTATACCTCCTTTAAATACCAATATTTTAAGGCAGCTTTGACACTTGGTAGGGTTTGAGGTAATTTTTTTCCCCCACTTAGCTAGCAAGAGAAGAAAGGTAGAATTTACTCCAAGTTAAGCTACAGACGCAAAGTAAATAGTAATTCGTAAAATAATAGGCCATTATACTGCACAGAAAAAGAACGCTACTGTATCTCAACTCCACACTTCTGGTACTAAAATGAAATATGAATTTCCAGTCTTTACTGTTTATCAAAAATAATGAGCACTTTCTTATTTTAGTAGACTTTATAGGCACTTCTGGGGAAAATATTATGTGCGGCTAGAACAAGCTTCATTTGGAGGCCACTCTCCACTCTGGAATGACTTCCAAAGTGAATAAACCACAATGTGCATTTTCCCAAAGATTAGCCGAGTAAAGACGTCAAGCCAAAGTAGAAATTAAATTGTCAGGCAGCAAAATGTCAGGAGTTTGCTAGAAATAGTTTGGACGTATGGGTATATTCCTGAAATAGGAATAATAAATAAAATTCTTGCGTATATATATATGTATTTAATCTTTTTTTACTACTCTAGAGGTCTGAGTTAAGAGAGTTGCTAAGATGAATCATGACCTATTTGGGGCCAGATTTTTGCTGTAAAATGTGTGTAAAAATAATCTTGATGGTCTACATAGTTAAAAAATGAAATAAGAACAAATACCAATGTTTTTGTACATGTGTTAGGAAGTGTAATTTTTGACATTTGAAGTAATCACATGAATGTCCTATATTTATGTAAATATCCCATTTATGTCACTGTGCATTATATTTATGAAAATAATCTGGGTTTTAGATTTGAACATAATAAAGATGTTTCCTGAACAGCATGGAGTAGTGAAAATGTTCAGTAAAATCATATCAAATCACAATATTGGAATGTTTAACCTTTCACCTTAAGACCCGTTTTCTAATTAAGCTATCATATAGGACAAAATTTATAAACATAATTGTAATGTTGCTATTTTTTCTTCATGATAGCTTTTTTATTTCATTTTTTTGATAGAAATGCTAACCACTCACTATTTCATGTTGTACTTTGAAACTGCATTTTTCTAGCAACCTCCAATGAAAGCATGGATAAGACAGAACTAAGCTTTAAAATCAGAATGAGAGAAACTCATATGCTCTTTGCCCCTTCATTAGACCAATACTTACTAAGAGCCATCACCACAACTTATGGGTTTGACAACACTTTTTTTTTTCTAGTCTGTGGGAAAATTACACCATCCATGTTGGCATACTAATTTAAGATTTCTGTCACAACTTTCATCTCCCCAGACTTATTGGTATCAGACCTCTTTTAAATACCAAAATTTTAAGGCAGCTTTAATACTTGGTAATAATATTATAATAATGTTATAAGTAATAACGTTTATGGGTATTGCAAGTAATAACATTTATTGATATGGACACTATTGGAGAGATAGAAAAAGCAGGATACATACAACACCTTAGAGGTGCTTGTGACTAGAATTATGAAGATTTTGTCATATACCTACAAGAAACATGCAAGCAATGTCTGCAGGATTACTGTAAAGGCAGGCGAGAAATAGGGAGGGTTTCCAGCATTGGATTGTAAATTCTTCCCGAGACTGTCAATTTCATTTCTTTTTTCTTTTTAAATATATTTTATTGATTTTTTACAGAGAGGAAGGGAGAGGGATAGAGAGCTAGAAACATTGATGATAGAGAAACATTGACCAGCTGCCTCCTGCACACCCCCTACCGGGGATGTGCCCGCAACTTATGTACATGCCCTTGACCGGAATTGAACCTGGGACCTTTCAGTCCGCAGGCCGACGCTTCATCCACTGAGCCAAACCGGTTTCGGCTCAATTTCATTTCTTAATATCATTAGTGCCTGACACTGTGCAAGTAGGAGATGAATAAATGTTTGTTTTCTAAATGAATAAAAGACTTCCCAGGGAAGAAGTCTGACAACAGATTCTGAGGTAAGGAGACTCATGGAACAAGAAGGCTGTCGCCCGCGCCCCCGGGCCACGGAAAGGTCAGGCCACAGGGAGAGATGATCACAGAAGGGGCGCGTGGATGAGGGCACAGTTAGAATACTACATGTCCTGGCAGACTTTACCCCAAGGGAGGGCAGACAAATAGCATTTTGTAAAAAAGCCAAATTTAGACCAGGTTAGTGTTTTGAAAACATCAAAGACTCTTCATTACTTTCCCTTTTGTCACGTAGAAAGCTGGGCCATCATTTACAATCAACCTTGGAAGAGATGCAGTTTTCATTTAGTTCACTTCCCAGTTGGCATAGGAGTTTCTTCTGCAGCATCCCCATCACAGATCTATTCAGAAAATAACCTGCTATTATAGAAGAATGTTCAGATTGAAGGGCTTGTTTCATTATCTCACAATCCAGGAAAATAGTACCTTGGAAGATGCTCAGGATCTAAGATGTAAGTCCATTGGGGAATTCATCACAGCAACCAATTATAGTTGGTCTCATCAGTTCTATGTTCTAAGTAGAACATTCTCAATTGCTATCCCCCCAACCCCTGCAAATGGAAATGTTGGTGGTAGAATTTTTTAAAATTATAGTAACTGTTTTTCCTGTCTCTCACTAGAGTTCAGAAGATTCTACCTTCACTTGTTCCCATCAGTACCACCTCAAACATAAATTTAAATAGCTAGATCATTTAACACTCATGGTTTCAGGGACATGACAGAGCTAAAATCTTTTTGACTTTAGTTTACAAAAGTTTAAGCCATAATAAGAAGAGAGGTTTGAGCTGTAGTGAAAAAGTTTAAAGATTTGAGGAATGAGGGATTTTAGTCTCAAACCAGGAAACATTTCTCTGTACTGGAGTGTGGGAGGACAGAAGAAAGGGAAGTGTTGTGAGAAGACAATTTGCTGGGTCCTGGCAGAGGAGCCCTGTGCCCCAGATTTAGCTAGATCCACAGGGATTAGTAAAACCCCAGATATTTTTGTGGGCTTTGGAAGCAAAGGGGGCACATTGAAGTTTAGGAGGTCGCAGGACCCCAAAGCGGGGCAAGCTGCAAGTGGGTCTGGTAGGGACACACAGGATTACAGACAGCCTCACAGAGATTCCCAAGGGACAAGCTGACCAACATGGCAGCTTGTGGTGAAGGGACCCCAGGGGCTGAGAGGCCTTATGGAGAGCGGTGAGGAACACCTCAATTAGAACAATGGTCAATGCTTTAATGGATTTTGACATCAAAGAGCAGATGGCACTCCCTTCTCAGGCCATGGCCATGGCATTATTAGCTCACTTAGTCCTTAATCTTGGAAAATGATGGGTGGTTACTCCGACTGAGATTTGGTTAATGCCACCCAGATAGGGTGGGGAAGCAAACTATAAATTGTGCTGAGTTATGGAATGGAAAACATGCATAATGTTATAATGCCTGTCAACTGTGAATTGGTGGACTGTAATTGACACCATCTACATATTATTAGCCTTTCTAGAACTATGAAACTGGTATGTGCATCTGGCAAAACAAAATAAAAGTATTCATCCCTCCTCCAAAAAAGCCCGAAATCCTAGAAATTCAAAAGTATATGAAGCATAAAGTGAGTATTTTCTGTTTCCTCCTACCCAACCAACTGGCACATGAATACTGGTTCTGTTCCACACAGATAAGAACTGTTGATGGGTAATTTCGACCTTTTAGAGGCCAGTAGATAATAGACATTCTCATTTGATGTTAAAAAAGCAGAAGAAAAGAAAATTCTACTTTCACCAGGTTAATTTTCATGTTAAGGTTTTATCCTTATTTTAAATAAACAAACTGTGAAGCCTACCAAGTTCCCCCATCATGACCTGCCTACAGCAGTAAGTAAACGTCTTTGCAGAACCCTGACCAGAGCAGTGTGGAGTTCTTGTTTTAACGTCACCCACGCAGCTCCAATGACGCATGGAGTTGCAGAATTCTCGGGGGAGGGGGACACCTCTACCAGTGCACAGGTTATGTTCATTCAACAAGGGGCCATTCAGTGTTGTTCCGTGACTGGGAAATCACGTTAGGGCCAAATAAACCCCGGGCTCTGGTACAAAAGGCAATCAAAAGCAAACTGGAATCAGAGCTAGGGAGACAGTTCCTCCCAGCTGCTAGATTTTATCTTTTTCTTGGAAGAATTTACTATGCCTTTAATCCTTGGATTGTGGTGGAGTTTGAAAATGAGGAAAAGATAACGTGAGGCTATAAATTGATTCTGTTTACAGTTAAAGCAAGTAAAGAATTTTTCATTTATTTTCTCTTGGAGAAATAATATTTCTATCAGGGTAGACATCTATTTAGAAGGAATCGTATAAATATATGACAGGTAAATTACTTATAACATATTTCCCAGTTATTAATAATACTTGTAATAGTAATTTTACTTTATTAAATATGAATTTTTGAAAAGGGTTGGATCACTGAAAATGAGGGCTTCCTGATTTTATTATAGGCTTTATCTTCTATTATCACTCAAAGCATTAAGATGAAATACAATTAAAAATTCAATTCTTTAGTTGTGCTAGACATGGTTCAAGTACTCAATATCCACATGTGGCCAGAGGTTATTGCTAGGAGAGTGCAGATACAGAACATTTCTATCATCGCAGAAGGTCCTACTGTACAGCTCTGGTGACATAGCAGCAGGGAAGAAAATCTGAACTATGACTGCCACAGGTTCATTCTTTATCTACTGTGTAAGCACAAAGTTTTTCTCTTAAGAGCATGTTTATAGTAACACCATGGCTAATGTCCCACTCATTTTCCAGCTCTCACTGACTAGCTGAATGACCAATGGAATGAATGTTTTCCTGATTTTAGTGTCATGTAAAAGGAACAATTAAAATAAAGTATTTATTCTACTGATGGGAAGTTAATGAGTGTTCTTTATATAAAAACTTAAAAACTGATTACATGGTTATTTTTATTCTAATCTTAGGCTGCAGATCCAAGCCACATCTCTAAAGAAGAAAACACAGTTAACTGTGCACAAAATATTTCTTTTATTTTAGCATTTATTTCTTCTGTGCTCAGAAAGAATTTGTGATGACACCATTATGAATATTTATGTCCATATTCAGTGTGCTTAAAGAGTCTTCTTATACATTTTATAACTGACTAATGCTAGATGACCTAATGTGCTCACATAAGACACTCAGAGGTTAAACTTTTTGGAATTTTCACATTGAGTCAGCTGAGGGAATCCATTCATTTTAAAGACTAATCTTTACGTGAGTAATCTCTACCTTTTCCTGTTTTAATTTTGAATTCCAGTTTTACTGAAAGTTGTGGGATAACTGACGACTTACACAAAGGAAGGGAGTCAGTGTCTCTGTGAAATAAAGGTTGAAATTTTGAGTCTAGTCATGCCATTAGGGTGCTAAGTTGTAGAACTATGTGGTGAGCCAGAGAAACTAGGGCTGTTTGGAGGAAACCTATACGAATCCTAGAAAGCTAAGTATACTCTTCAATAGAAAATGACTCCTTGAAGACAGGTTAAAAAAATAAGATGTGCTTTTTCAGTGACATAAGAATCCTTTTTTACGATGACACCAATGTATACCTATTTACTTATCTAAGTAGAGGCATTCTTATGTCTAAAGATTTGTTAAGTCTGATATCTACTTCTAAGTCAGATATTTTTAAAAGGAACTACTTTGTTGTTCCTTTGAGTGAGTGATGAATGAAATTTTCTCCTTACTTTTTTGATTAAATGCACTTTCATCATTTTGGTTTTTAAAAACATATATTTAAAATATAGTACACAGCATATAAATTGCTATCATTTTCCATCAGTTGCGCCATACATACAAAAGTCTAGCCACATTTTCCTAAAATACCCATTTTCTTTCAAAACACTTTTCTAGTGCCTGCTAGTCTCCCTTTTCCAAGGCCAAGAGGGTAAAATGAGGATTTGGCAAAAGTGAAATATTTCACTTGAAATAAAAATATGAAATGCTCAAACATGGAGTTTTATGGTAGTAAAAGACAAGCAGAAATCATTATATTTATGGTTTTGGCTTGCCTATTTTAAGAGTGAAATGATTTTTCTTACTTTTTAGTAGCAGTTCTCTTTTGTATTCTAACTATAATATATATTATAGTATGTGACTACTACAGTAAATTTTATTTTTAAAAAATTTTATAGATTGACTGCTTAAAAACAGTATGAGAAAATTACCTTGTGTTTCCTTTTGAAATACAAGGTAATTTGAAATACACTTAAAATACACTTAAGTGTATTTGAAATACACTTAAAAGTCTAGATTAAAAATAAAACCTCAAAGGAATTAATGCTTTACTATTTAGGCTACCCCCTGGAAATTAATAGTATAACAATAAAATAAATAATGTATATTTGTCATGAACAGATATTTAATGAGTAACTTTTCCCTAAAACAATGTTTTTGTTTATACTTATTCTAATGATTACATTACAATGCTTTAAACAATGCATTTATGGAATAAATTGGTAAAAATTATGCATTTAGAAGTCCACTGACCCTTAGAAACTTGTATTTTGTTTATTAATAATCTCTACTCTTGTGCCTGATAATTGAGAACGAGATAAAATATATATTTATTGAACATACTACTTAGTACATATTCTATGGATCAGGTGCCCTTCCAAGTCATTTTATATATATACTAGAGGCCCAGTGCATGAATTCATGCATGGGTGGGGTCCAGCCGGCCTGCCCCAATCGGGGCTGATTAGGCCTGGCTGGCTGGGGGGGAGGGGCCATGGGCAGTTGGTGGGCTGGCCCTGCCCCCGATCGGGGTCGGGTGGTGATCGGGGGCAGGGCCAGGGGGAGGGGCCAGGGGCGGTTGGCCAGCCAGCCCTGCCCCCTGGTCGAACTCCCTGTTGAACTTCCCTTCGAGGGGGCAATTTGCATATTAGCCTTTTATTATATAGGATTATCTCACTTAATTCTCACATGAGCTTTATTATTATTAACCCCTTTTGTAGACAAATTGAGGGTTGAGTTTTTATTTGTCCAAAGTACTCTGCTAAAAAGTGCCAGTGGTGAGAGACAAACCCAGAGTGTCTGATTTTAGAGGCTTTGTTCCTAGTCACTACATTACTGAGGTTAGTAGTATTCTTCTTATACAAGAAAGGAAAAAGAGACTCAAAATATTAAGTAATTTGTCCCCAATAGTGTACATGATGGAAGAAGAGTTTCAACTGAGTCAACCTAACTCCAGTCTAACTCCAAAGCCAGCTTGTTTGGCTACATCACCCTTGGATTAGCAACTCCAATTTAGCAAAGAAACCGTTCTAGACAACCATAAATGAGAATGGGAACAGGGTAGGCAAAGGTCTGCCTGCAAGACCTATGTTTGTTTAATGAAGTGCTTATGAGCCTGCCACAGGGCCTTAGACGTCAGTTTGCAGCTATGGTACCTTTCTTTATAGTTATGCTGAGTACATTCCAGAAGCAAGCACCTTTTATACTCTTGCACAGGCTTATGTTTTCACTTAAGTAGGAAACCAGTGAGATCCAGAAGAATGTTTGGGGGCCCATAGTTGCTCTTGTGATGTTTGCTTGAGAATGTGGGGTCTGGTCTTTCATATGCACATACAGGAAGTTTCTGAGGCAGGCCTGGCGTGGCAGTATCCTTAGAGAATTTCCTACGTTATTCAGGATGCCCTGGGCCATCCTTAATCAGGAGGCTGGATTTGCTGCAAGAAACACAAATTTCTAGAACTTGTGTGACAATAAGCGAAAGCAACACATTTTAAGGGAAGACTAGCCTTTTAATTGGAGAATATGTACCTGCTGGAAATTTAAAGGGGTCTACTTTAATTCCAGGCTACTTTAATGCAGTTGTTAGAGATGAAAAGTAAGGAATCACACATGCACAGTTTTATAGTAAACTAGAGGCCTGATGCACGAAATTCATGCAAGAGTAGGCCTTCCTTCCCCAGCTGCCAGTACTGGCTTCCTTCTGGCAGCTGGTGCTTCCTTCTGGCACCCAGGACCCAGGCTTCCCTCGCAGCCCCAGCTTCATCCGGAAGGTTGTCCGAAAGGATGTCTGGTCTAATTAGTATATTACGCTTTTATTATTATAGATGATGATAAGCCATACTTTGTAAGATGAGAGTAATTTGTCATGACCTTTTTATATGTTGTACAATAATTAATGATATCAATCTCTGACTAGCAGCTTTTATAACAATTTAGATAGATAACTCCATATTTTTAATTCTTGGAGGAGATAGAACAAATGAATGAATAACAGAGGCAGAGAGAAGTTCCTGGGAAAAAGTATGTGGCCTACTGGTAGCAGAAAGAGAAAAGGGCAGCCCTGGCCGGTGTGGCTCAGTTGGCTGGGCATCCTCCCATGCACCAGGAGGTTGCCTGTTGGATTCCTAGTCGAGGGCACATACCCAGGTTGCAGGGTCGATCTCTGGTAGGGGCTTGCAGGAGGCATTAGAGACAGCCAATTGATGTTGCGCTCTCACATGGGTTTCTCTCTCCCTCTCCCTTCCTCTTTCTCTAAAAATTAATAAACTATTCTTTAAAAAAATTCTAAAAGAAAGAAAGAGAAAAGGGTAGAGTTCTACGGGCAAGAAGAGATATAGACTTCATTCCAGAAAACATGCAAAGAGACTTTGGATATCCCACATAGAATATGTACCCATTGGCTTTGCTATTATTTTCATCATTCCTTAATAATAGAGACTGAGACAAAAGAGAGCAGTTTTTGAACATTAAATGTGGAGCTATTTCTATCTTAAAAATAAACACCAGATTTTATTATGCTTAAGGCATTTTCAATGCTTGGGAGCTTTCTTATGAGGCAGGCCCTCACTGTACCCGGAATCAAGAAATATTATTAAGCACCCACTGTGTGTAGAGCAATGTATTGGTTCTTTTGGGAGGTACTAAAGAAATATGACATAAACCATGTCCTAAAGGGGTTTGCAAATCAGTGGGAAGGGAAAACTCTCAAACGTGAAGCAAATGGAGGACTGAGTAATATGAGAGAGCATATTTTAATAATATTGACATTAAACCATTATGGAGTCTAGAGTAGAGAGCAGGCTCCCAGGAAGAAATGGAACTAAATTAGCTCTTGATGGATAGATGAGATTTAGGGGGGACGATGGGCAAAGGAGAGATCTTCAAGGAAGGCAAACAATAGATAGGGTATTGGAGACCTGAAGGTGCATGAGATGTTCATAGGGCAGTAGGAGGCTGACTCTTAATGCATTGAAAGAAATAGTGGAGGCGGGGGGGGGGGGGGTCTGAGATTGTACAAGGGGGACAAAGCTCCCCTAGTGGTCTCTATTATAGTCAAGGATTGTATATGACTCCCCTGAGGAACCCTGAAAACTGCCAGTTATTCAGATAGTGGTTAAGGAACAAGGAGGGTCTTTTTTCATTCAGGGCACTCATCTAAGCTAATTATTATTATTTTTTATCAATGAAGAAATGAGTAGTTAAACCTTCAACACTCCTTTACCTAAAGTTGATTGAATTTCCTTTATTTAAATGAAATAAATATGTTTAAATAAAACATATTATTTTTAAATTTTACTTATAGGTAGAAAATTCCTCAGTGGTTTGAAAATTTAGGACAGTCCCGGATTTCTTTCAGATTTTTCCTCCTTATTAGTTTGTATAAATATTGATTCACCCTAGAAATGAGTTATGGGTAGGAAAGATTTTTTTTTTCTACTATAGAACACAGCATTCCAGAAAAACCTCATTTCTGTTGATGAATGGCTATTGGCATACAGAAATTTGGCATGTGGTTGAGGAGAAGGGATACGGCTGACATGAGAAAAGTTTGAGAAGGAAACCATAATCCCCTTTCAAATTCACTGCTTATTAGAGGAGCTAAAATGATTAAGCAGCTGGAGGTTTTGATGTATGAGTAAAGATTAAAAGAATTACATGTGTGTAGGTTGGCTGAAGAGCTAAGGAGTATGTGTGCATATGTGTGGGGTAGAGACCTGATAGCCATTTGCAGATAATTGAAAGAATAGCCCCGAAGAAAAAGAGGGATTGTGGTGGTGGTCTTTAGGGGATTATCTAAGGGTAATGAATGAACTGAAGAAAAGGAAAAAAATGGTTTCATCAGGAAGACTTTCATAATGGGTGAGACTTAAGAGGCCATAAAAGGATCTCCCATGAGAGGTGGTGAAATTCCCATCCCTTGAGTCATTTGAAGGAGGCCGATAAAGTTTTGAAAGTACATAATGCTGCCCCGTGGGGGAACAGATTCAGTAAGCAAGGCCATCCTTTGACCTGATGTTTTACAGCTCAATTTCTAAGATGAATCAATTGGTAAACAATAAATTTGGAAACTCCCCAGGAAGTCCGTCTGTCTCATCTCGCTGATAATCTTCTTCAAGAAATAGAAACATGTTCCACACCTCTACCTCTTCTGATATCCACACATTGTCCTTGGCATTATGTCATTTCCTAATGGACATAATGGTCCAATGGTAAAGGAACCGCAAGATGGCAAGGATAAGCAGCATGTAATTCAGCAAATGGCGATATTAATGAACCCTCCCTGCACTGTAATCTCTTTTCCAAACATGCCTCCTATCTGCGATATTCATAGGACTTTTTGTATTGTGTTCCTCATGGTCCTTTAGTGTTAATTAGTGTTTGGACCACACAACTCTTGGAAATGAAATGGGTCAATGCCAGCCTTTCTCCAGTATCATTACTAGGCAGACAGCTTTTTTTCTGGTGACTTTTGATAATAAGGACGACAGCATGTCTATTTTTATAATTTACAGAAACTAAAAGAGGTGGGACCTCAGAGCACTTCATTTTAATGCAAATGGAACAAAAACAAGACAGGAAATCCTTAGTAGGATTATATCCTTTGATCTCATAGTGGCTCCCTGTGGGAGGAATAATAAATGATTCTCACACAAAGATTTGCATACAAGTGTCCCTCTGCCTCTCCTTATGGAAAGTAGAATAGGCAAAGTAATAAAATAAACTGAACAGCCAGGATTGAGACCAAGCAGTCAAGCTTCTGAGCAGCACCCCGTACCTGGATCATGTGTCAGTGTGTAGATTTTCCCTGACTTCTCTGATTCCAGAATGTATATATGGAAGACCCTTTGAAGGTGTAATGCCATTGAAGGTAGTAGTTGCAATCAAGAGCAGCAGAGCCAATCACTTACAACTGAACCGCAAAATTCAAAATTTCATGTCCCTCTTCTTAGGAACCTAGCCCATCACCTTTCTTGTCTTCTTTCTTTTCTTCTTCAGGCTGTCCAGACACCTTGAAAATTATTCCCTCTGTATTGATGAAGTATTTAGTTCTCTTTTCCTCACTTCCAATCTATATTGGCCATTTCCTGAGGGCTCAGAACCTATAACAAGAAAGGCTGATCAAGGTGCTTTCTTCAATAGAGGAAATTTTCTTTTCTAAAAGGGAGTCTAATGTCAGTTGTTAAATTACCCTTTGTTTCTCTTTTCCCCATTGCGCTTTTTGTTGTGTAGTTAGGTTTTTTTCTTAGCTTTATTGAGGTGTATTTGAGAAATAAAATTGTGTATATTTAAAGTGTACAACATGACAATTTCATATATGTATACATTGCAAAATGATCACCACAATCAAGTTAATACATGTGTCACCTCATATAGTTACCATTGTGTGTGTGTGTGTATGTCTGATGGGAATGCTTAATATCTACTTTCTTAGCAAATGTTTAGTACACAGTACAGTATTATTAACCATAGTCACCATGCTGTACATCATATCCCCAGAAATTATCTTATAATTGAGAGTTTTACCCTTTGACCAACCTCTCCCCGTTTCCCCCAGCCCTCAGCAACCACAGCTCTACTCTCTCTTTCTATGAGCTTGGCTTCTAAAAATACATACATGTCACATGCAAGTGAGATCATACAGTATTTGTTTTTCTCTGTCTGACTTATCTCACTTAGTATACTGTCCTCCAGTATACTAAGTGAGATAAGCCCAAGGTCCACATTGTTACAACTCACAGGATTTCCTTTGTCTTAAGGATGAACAATATCCCATTGTGCCGCAACCTTTTGCAGTAAGGATTCAGAATCTGGAGAAGGGCTACGCGCAAATGGATATACTAGATAAGAAATATAAATTTGGAAGGCATTGGGGGAACCAGGCAGAGGCCCTTCTCTAGTGGAATGGCTCCCCGAATCTCTGGACTCATAGCTTTTTATTTACTAGAATATACATTTGTCCTTTAGCAAAGCAAACACACATATCAAAGGTAAGGTTTGATAAACAGTAAAAGATTATTAGGTTAGGGCAGTGGTTGGCAAACTATGGCTCGCGAGCCGCGGTTTGCCGCTCTGTTGACTAATGAGTTTGCCGACCACTGGGATAGGGGCTTAATCACAAGGAACAACAACAGCCTATAATTATTGGAATCAAGAGTCTAGGTCAGTGGTCGGCAAACTCATTAGTCAACAGAGTGGCAAACCGTGGCTCGTGAGCCACATGTGGCTCGTGAGCCGCAGTTTGCTGACGACTGGGTTAGGGGATTGCCTTGAGCCACCATTGTCTTGACAGAACAATCAGTGCATAGCTTTTAGCCCTTGCTAAAGCCCAAGGTCCATTAGCCTTCTGTGTTCCCTGCTAAAATTTCATGATAGTGTAGACAATGGGTAGCTTCCAGCACCATTGTGTCTATCATCCTTGTATCTATGTATCTTTTTATCTATCCCCCACATTTTCTTAATCATTTATCTGTTTCATGTCCTGGCTATTGTAAGAATGCTGTAATGAACATGAGAATGCAGGCATCTCTTCAAGATACTGATTTAGTTTCTTCTAGATATATACCCAGAAGTGGGATTCCTGGATTGTATGGTTGTTTTACTTTTAACTTTTTGAGAAAAATTAAAATTATAGTTGAGAGTTTGATGGATCTCTATAAATTATGCCAAATAATTTCTTTCTCTCTTTTGCTCTTTAGCTCATACTCATTAACTAAATCTGTCTGTATTAAAATTTTGATATTTTGTTCATAATAAATTTTTGCATTCATTTTGATTTCTAAAAAATATTATATATAAATTTTATTTATTTTATTTACTGAGTCTTTTGGCATCCTCTTGAACTTTGTGGCCAATTCAAGTACCTCACTTGCCTAATCCTAGTCTTGGCCCTGTCCATTTATCAGAACTAGCTATTGGGCAATCACCAAAAAAAGCAAAATCAAAGTACGAGGTTTAGCAATTTTTTTCTGATAGATATAATTTAATTTTTTTCCATTTTCTCCTCATGGAGCTAATACAGCTTGCCAGTGTTTTATTATCTTAAGATAATTTTCAAGTCAGATAACAACTGGTGTGCAATCCATTTATTAATTTATTTGCACATTTGTTAAACTAGAAACACTTCTTGACCAAAAAAAAAAATTCTGCTCATTTTTTTAATCCTTACCCAAGGATATGTTTATTGTCCTGAGAGAGAGGGGAAAGGTGGGTGTGGGGGGAGACACAAAGAGAGAGAAAGAGAGAGAAACATCGATGTGAGAAACATCAATGGGTGGCCTCCTGCCAGGGATTGAACCTGAAACCTAGGTATGTACTTTGATAGGGAATCGAACCTGCCACCTTTTTGGTGTATGGGACGACACTCCAACCAACTAAACCACCTGGCTAGGCAATTTCTGCTCATTTTTAAAAATCTTCATCTGTTGAAGTATATTTTAGAAAGTTTCTGAAATTTGGGAAGACCACACAGTTCTGAAAAAAATCTAAATAAGTTAGTACAGATCTATTTGTAAACTCTCAAATACCAAAACCCTTAGACATTATTGTTTTCAGAAATTATCTTTCCCAAAATAATGCTCTTGTATTTTATGTAAATGAAGAAATGATAGCTCTTGAGAAGTTATTATAGAAGAGTTTTGAATGTCTGCAGATATTGTTATTTACTGTAGAGGAGGAGAGAGGTCCATTGGGTCTGTCATTTAAAGAATTGTGAATATTTACATATATATTTTTTTCTAGATGTGAAGAGAAAATTCTAATGAAAGTCTTGTAATTAAGCTTTTGTGGGCATTAGGGAACCAGTTGGAGAGAAAGGCAGAATAGGAAGAATGCAGACAGAGCTGAAGTCCAGTTTGAGGTCCAAAGGTAGGAGTTGGGAACTTTATTTTCTATATTTGAGTTATATATTTAAAAGAAATAGGAAGGCTTTTAGTACAAGCAGGTCAAGACAAAATAGTTTTGTTGACTCTCTGCACCCAGTAATTGCAGCTTATGATACAACCAGGATGGCAGGCAGCCCAGCTGCACTCAAGCAGTCCTTGGTTCACCTCCAAGTGACCATTGGTGAACAGGGTCTCCGCACTGTGTTATTAATTAACCCTGGCAGAACTTCAACATTTTCATTACCTTGGCAGAAAGTGGGCTTTTCCTTCAGTGTGCTGTGCTAACCTCTGAGATTGTACTCATCTCCATGCCAACACTCCATGAAGTCCTTAAAATCATCACATTTAACCCCGCTGCTAGCTGCTGATGTTGCAATAGTATTGGAAACAGGGAAGCCTCATCCAGGTGTCACTCGTTTTCTTTAAAACACGCTACAGAAGGTCCAGTGTCTGCTTGCTATTCTCAAATAATTATCAGAGTTCCTTGTTTCAGTTGATCAAATGTATTTGGGGATGAGAAATTTCAGAGAATAATGTACTATGATATCTGCCTTGTTAATCACCTGAAGGTGTTAGATTTGTGTCCTATAATTAACACAGGACCAAAGAGTGAGAATCACAGAATATTGAAATTATATAGTCCAACCCCCATATGCCCACATAATCTTCTTTATAATATTCCCAGACATCTTGTCATTCAAACTCTGCCTGCATCCTCTTATTAACAGAATCTTAATTACTTTTTAATATAGTCAATTTAATGTTTAGGAAAGTATTATGGTTCAAAGACAAAACAGAAGCATTTGAGTCATATGACTCAATCTAAAACTTAGAGCTAATTTCTAGGAGCCACATTGTATTTGGGAAGGAATTTGGCTTCTCGAAACCTCAGTCTCCCATCTATGAAACGATTTTTAAATATCTCATTCAAAGCCTTATCACAATTAACTGCTGGAAAATAGTGTATATTATGTGTGTTTCTGGTCTAGTAGAAATGTCTAGAGGTTACTAGAAAGTATGTGAAGGAGATCACATTTCTCCTTTACATACAAATTGAAATAGTTTTAGTTGTACTTCCACTTGTTATCCCATGTTCTTACCATGAGCATTCTTTGGAATCCAGTAGATCTGGATATTTCACAGACACATTTCAAGTGTAGTTTAATGGGGTTTTGCACTGTTCTTCCCTTGAGCCATTCCTGCATTTCAAGGAATCACACGGGCCTATGTTGCTTCCCTATGGTTTATGTTGTTTTCCCATGTGCAGCATCACTGCCAGCATGAGGTACATGCCTACTCTCAATCCTACATGGCAAAGGCAGAATGCAGCTACAACTTTTAATGGAACATTATTGGAGGCTTGAGGAATTGGATGGGAATTCCAGAAGTAAACAGTCTGATTCTATTAAAAATGATTGTTGTCAAATACATAAACAAGACTGAGCCCCATTACAGGGCTCTCCTATTGGCAGCCTTTTAACTGAAATCCTAACTTGCCTCACTGGGATAACCTCAAGCTCCTGCCTTTGTGACCTTAACTTGGAAAAATGTTTTCTTTCTACTTTCACTCTAAGTCTTCAACTCTGCTCCAGAATTTAACTGTACCCAGGAAGATGGGCCATGGGAACTTCTACTACATCTGAGGGAAAATGTCTTCATTGCTCCAACAATGTGGAGAAGTCTAAACATACAATTTCTAACAGAATATAATAATCTAACATCAGTATTTTTCTCAAAGTCAATCTTTCCCTTTCCTCCAGCTCAAGATGAACAGAAGGCTTATTTTCCCCCTGCTAATTTTATTACAAACACACACACACACACACACACACAGACACACACACACACATACATCCTATATAATAAAGAGCTAATATGCAAATGGTCATCACTCCCTCATGCCCACGCCCTCGTGCCCTTGCGCTGGGGCCAGGGGGCCTGAGGCCACGCCCGTGCCCCAGCGCCGGGGCTGGGGGACCCAAGGCCATGCCCCCTGCCCTGGCACTGGGTGACCTGAGGCCATGCCCCCCACCCGGTGGGGCTTGATGGGGGACCTGAGGCCATATCCCCCACCCCGGCACTGGGGCCGGGGTACCTGAGGCCATGCCCCCCGCCCTATGCCAGGCCTGGGGACCTGAGGCTGTGCCCCCCGCCCTGCGGGGCTTGATGGGGGTGGGGCTGGCTGGGGCTGGGTCTCATGCGGTTTCAAGGCATGCACAGGTAGGTGGGGACTTGACTCTGGGTCCCGTGGTGCACCCCAGACTCTAACAGGCGGGAGATTTTCATATGCATTTTACTAATTTTCTTTCATCTCTGACACTTCTATTATAGAGAAAGGGCAAATAGCAATATTAAAATATTTCCTCTAACTAATTCCATTTTAATATGCACAAATTTCATGCACTGGGCCACTAGTATTGTTATAAACTGAATGTTTATGTCTTCCCCCAAAAATTCATATGTTGAAACATAACCCCCAATATGATGATATTAGGAGGTGGGGTCTCTGGGAGATGATAACTCACAAGGATGGAATCCTCACGAATGGGATTAGTGTTCTTATAAAAGAGACCCCAGAGAGCTCCCTTGCCCCTTCCACAGAGAGAAGTTGGCTGACTATGAACCAGAAAAGGATTCTCACCAGATACCAAATCTGCTGGTACCTTGATCTTGGATGTCCCAGCTTCCAGAATTGTGAGAAATAAATTTGGGCTCTTTATAAGCTATCCAGTCTATGGTATCCTGTTATATAGCAGCCAGAACTGACTAAAACAAATGTATATACACACATACATACAAATACATATATAAATATATATCAGCATAGGAAATTCTAAGTTGATACTAAGGAAATAAAAATTTATTTAAAATAATAATAATCTGAGTTCAAAGGGAACACTATACTATGACTATACTGTTTTTGTTTGTTTGTTTGTTTGTTTTTTGCTGCTGCTTATAGAGGAATTAGCAACCACTAAGAAAATAAGCAACTTTCATTACAGAGAATAGTTTAGCTAGGTAATGCATTGCCCCAAATTATTTCATTTTTAGAAGACAATTTTCACTTAGCTTTTACATATAAAAAAAACTCATTGGGTTGGTTTATCTAGAAAAGGAATGATTTTATCTTAATATTTAAAATAAAATCTGTTCATCACAACAAAGAATGCAGCTTGAAACTCATAATTAGTTCTTCTATTTCCTTTTCATCTATTGTTCAAAACCATTTAGTAACACAAGAATCAACTTGCCATACATTTAAACTTATTGGCACACACTAGGAGTGCAATAACATCAGTTTCCCTTTCTAATCTTTAAAACTTTTCCTTCAGTTGTGCCAAATTTATTTCTCTAAAAATGTCATTCACAGATCCTGTTTCTGTGCCTTGGGAAGCTGTACAATTTCATACCCTTTAAATTGAAGCTCTGCCCAATATTTGGGTTTTTACAGCTGGAAAGGGCAGCATAGACTTAACCTTGTGTCTTGGTGTTAAGGCACAAAATGTGCCATAGAAACTGTCCCCCTCCACCCACCCCCTGCCAAACCTACTTTCTGGGCATGGAATAAAGAACTGGGCTTTTTTACATGCCTGTTTTCCTTGGATTGGGAAGGAAACAAAGAATTTTGATAGTTAAGTGCTGCTGAATATTTTTTTGGAAAGTGAAAATCTGTAATACATGGTTAAAGCTTTATTTAGTGGATAAGTTATTACGTATTTTATCATTCAGAAAATTGAACCAATCTAAGGGAAAAATGATATCCATTATTTCTTTGATTTTTCTCTTAGTAACTTATTTCTCCACCAATATTTGTCAGACAGAAGAGGGGGCTTCCTCAGGTGTCATATTTAGGCTAAGGATGGAATGTTGTCTTTAGCATATCATCATCTTACTTAACAAAACATCACTCCCTCAGAGTCCTACTAGCCATTCACCTATCCAGACATCCAGCAATCCATCCATCCATCCATTAGTCATGATCTGATCAACTCTTCGAATGACTTACTCTATTATTCAGAGAGAGAGAGAGAGAGAGAGAGAGAGAGAGAGAGAGAGAGAGGAGAGAGAGAGAGAGAGAATGTTTAGATCTGGGAATTGGTCACTATAAGAATTTTCCTTTACTGTACTCTATTATACAGTTGCCCTGTTTACATTCAAGTATTTCTTTAAATAAAGACACAGATAGCCAATTGTCAATTTTTAGAACAACTGTAAGCTATGAAAGATAGCAAACATAATAGATGTTATTTATACTATTTGAAATAATTTCCACAAATTTAAATTAATAGATTAACATTCACAAGATAAAATTCAATATAAATATCCATGAAAAAAATGTAGACATATATTTTTTCATTAAAGGGTGAAGTGTACAGGTAAAATTTAGGGTAATATATAAATCACCCCCTAACCACTCTGCTGCCAGCCTGTTTGCCCCCACTTCCCTCCTCTGCCGGCCTGGTCACCCCTAACCTACCAAAGAGATTTCAGAATTTTTTTGATGTGTGTTTAATTCTATAATGAGCCTTCAAAAATTAGGCCATTTCAGACTGCATTACTAGAAACATTAATATCTGGAGAAGGAAAGGTTATATATAGTATGCCTCTATATTCTATTTAGAGAAGAATTAGAGCATTGTGTTCCTTTCTGGGTAGTTTACTTTGCTGGGATATTGACAAACTAGACCTGCACAGAACAGAGTGGATAGGAGAGTATCATCATGAAAACACCAGCACAGGAGATCTGGTGGAGAAACTGGGCTCATTTAGCTGGAATAAGAATAGCCTTACCCAGATATGATCATTACTTTTAAATGTGTAAATGTTATCATCTTAATACAGTGATATAATGAAAATCTTAGTCTCTTCAAATCTGGGTTTGAAATATAGTTTTTTCGTTTAGTAATAAGCTACCAGGCAAGTTATTCCTTTTTATCAACTAGAAAGTATGGCGACGATGAAAGCTAATTAATTCTCAGGTTAATTGTGAAGATTAAATGAGGACATTGATATCAATGCCTGTTGTCATTCCTTGCATATAATAAGACCTTAGTAAGTGGTAATGATTATTCAATTGTTAACATTTTCAGATGGAAGAAATAACATTAAAGGGAGGGAATTATGAGAAGATGGCTTTGATAAATATAAGAATACAAAAATAAATTTAAGAAATAAATATAAGAAAGAAGCTTCTTAACATTTGAGCTGATAATAAATAGTGAATTCTCTATTACTGGGCATGTTAAGAAAACAGTGAATATCTACTTATCCAATAACAAGTGATGATTGAACTATATGAATTCTCTGGTCTTTTTCGGTTATGAACTTCTTAGAAGCAGGATGTTTAGAAGAAAAAGAAATTATGATTTGTGCACAGTAATAATAATGAACTTCTTAAATGCTATTATTTTGCAAAGTAACCACTTAAAATTTCTTCTGTTCCATGCCCAGTTCAGCTTGGGCATTTTCAGAGCACATGGCTCCAGCAAAGTCTTACTTGGATATAAACTTTTGGTTGTTATTTATTGTAAATATTCAGCAAATATTTACAATACTTCAACATAAGGCTTTTGGTTAAGGGAAACCTAAATAGGGAAAAATTACCCACTTTTCAAGCCAAGCCTTATTCTATCCAAATAAGTACACATTATTGGATTTCTAGAAAGGACAGACCAATGACAACTTAGTAGACTTCAGGTATCTATTGGCATGAACATTGACATACTAGAGACGCATAGATATTGGCAATAAAAGCAAATGCAAATTTTCATTATTTTCCTTTTCTCTGACATTTTCTAATGATATAAACAAAGAGGGTTATCAATTATTAAAAAGAGGAGTATAATAAAAATATAGCAACAATGATGATGTGCTTTGACTTCTAATTGGTTAGGTGAAATATTTTTGGATTTAAGAATGTATTTTTAAATAAAATGTGTTATCTAAGTAGTAGGAAATTAATTAAAAATAATTTGTGTGTATGTCTCAAAGTCTGTCCATTTACCCACAATAAAAAAAGAACTACTGTTAAGACTTGTTGATTGTGGACCATCTTTTCATATCCTGTGATCACAGAAACTATGCCATGGCTGTGTGAAATAAGTTTTAGAAAGCCACCCTTGCTGATGTACCTTCAGGTAAGTTTAAAGTTTCTACCATTATGGTTTGATTTTTTAAAAATTTATTTTACAATTTATCAGGCAATGCATTCATAGTAGAAAATTCAATGAAATTAACAAAGACAGGAATACAATTGACTAGTGCTTTAATTACCAAATAACTACAATCTAAGCCAAATTTAAAACATCTTTTATAGAAAAACACTAAAATGAGTAACAAAGTGCAAAGTAAAATGTTAATCTTCTTAATGAACATAGAAGACCTGTGTCTTCAAAATTATTCTAAAGGAAATAAGAGAGTGAAAACACGAAGGTAGGTTGAGAAGACTGTTATCGGTGCTCAATGGTCTGCTCCCTAGGAACATTTGGGTTATTTTCCCACATACTCCCCTTGGTCACAAACAAAAGAGCACAATAGAAGAAACCATTTGAATTTTGTGATTAGATAGAGACTCTTCCTGAAGGGTTGCTTTTGAAAAAAAGTTGTAATGATTGTGATAACTTGTGGATTGTCTTAGCTATATGTTTCCTTCCACCAGCCTTCATCTCTAGAGATCTGCTTAATTTATAGTGGAACCAAAATGAACTGGCAAATACATTGCAACTAAAAACTTTCACTTATACTCATTTTCACCAGGGTTTGAAATATAGTTTTGTTGAGAAGAAACTAGAACTTATAAGAAACTAGAACTTATACTGCTTCCAACTCATTACATTTAAAAATCACCTTGGTCTTCAGTGCAAAGGGAGTGTTAAATTATATTTCACATGTATGTATTTTAAAAAAGTGTTTAAAGATACATTTTTGATATATTACTGTTGCTTTTATATAAACATGAGATCCAATTACCTCATATATCATACTGTAATATATTTACTGACTTGGAACTCTTCCTCTAATAATTTTCCTCTACTACTTTGGGTACTCATCACTAAATCTATTAATATTTTATCATGTCAGATGGACAAGGGTACAAGTAAAACCAGCTTTTACATACTAATGCAAATTATTTTCTCTGGCATCAAGCTTAAAAGTGCATAGTGCATACTTTTAAATTTATATAATTGACTTGTGTTTTTTTTTAAAGTAAAAAATAAATACCCAGCCCAAAACACCCTAGAGCAGACCAATTACATATACATATATAAAAACTTAATTGCATCACGATCCCAAAATATTTAGTAGATAAAGTGGAAGCGTTCAAGGAAAGTATTACAGATATCTTATTTATATCAGCTCATATGGCTTCGTATTTGGTTTAGAATTCAAGCTACTGAGTTAAGCACTAGGTACCACAGACTCATGGGAAATAGGCCTATCCTCATAAGCAGGTTCATTGCTAAAATAAACTCAAGAGAAATGACTCTGTATGTCCACCAAAAGCATGGAAGCTTTATTCATAATAAGCAAAAAATTGAAAATAAGCCATTGCCTAGCAATAGTTGAATAGATAATAATTGCAGAATATTTATTAAATAGAATATGAAACATCAATACAAATAATGAAAAGCTATCACAAGCAGGAACATGAATAAATCTCACCAAATATAGTGATGATCAAAGAAACTAGAAACAAAGGAATATGTACTAATATAAAAATCACAAGTGAAATTAGAAAGTAGGTTGAGATGAATGAAAATAAAACAAAACAGCATGTCAAACTTTATAGGATGCAGCTAAAGCAGTCTTATGGGGAAATTTATAACTGTAAACATTTATATTAAAAAACAAATATCTCAAATCAATAACCTAAACTTTTATCTTAAGAAATTAGAAAAAGAAAACTAAATCCAAAGCAAGTTGAAGGGAGGAAATACAAAGGTTAAAGTAGAAACAAATAAAATAGAGAAAAAAAACAATAGAGAAAAATCAATGAAACCAAAAGTTGGTTCTTTTAAAGGATCAGCAAATTTGACAAAGCAAGGAAAAAAAGCCCAAAGACTCAAATTACTAAAATTACTAATGAAAGAGGAGACAACACCACTGATCTTACAGAAATAAAAAGGATTATAGGAAAATATTATGAACAATTTTATGCCAACAAATTATATAACCTAGATGAAATGGAAAAACTCCTAGAAAGACAAACTATGGAGACTGATTCGTGAAGAAATGGAAAATCTGAATAAATCTACAATATGAAAGATTTAGAAGTAGTAACTTATAAACCACCCCAAAATGAAAGCAGCTTTACTGGTGAATTTTATAAATGTTTTTAAAAGTATTAACAATAATCCTTATAAAACTCTTCCAAAAATAGAGTACCCAACCAACTCATTCTATAATACCAAAATTAGAAAAAGATGTCATGAAGAAAGAAAACTAGAGACAAACTTACCTTAAGAATATAAAAATAAAAATCATCAACAAAATACTAGCAAGTGGAGTCTAAGAACATATATAAAGGAAAATATGCCATGAGCAATTGGGATTTATTCCAGGAGAAAAAGATTAGTTCAATATATGAAAATCAGTGTAATACATTATGTTAATAGAATAAAGGACAAAACCACCTGATAATCTCAGTCCTTGAAATATAGTATTTGACAAAATCCAGCACCATTTCATGATTAAAAAACACCAAAAGCAACAACAACAACAAACACCAATAATTCCCTCTTACTAGGAGTAAAATTCAATACCTCAACCTGATAAAGGTTATTTTATCAGGAAAGTCCCAAAGCTAATACTATGGTTAGTGGTTAAAGGCTGGATACTTTCCCCCTAAAATTGTGACCCAAACAAGAAAAAAAAAAAAATATCTATATCTATATCTATATCTATATCTATATCTATATCTATATCTATATCTATATCTATATCTATATCTATATCTATACATATATATTGTATATCTTTATATATTACTATTTATACTAGAGATGTATATGTAAAAATCTTCATATGTATGTAAAAATCATATAACAACAAAATCATTATAAAATGATTTAAAGGCTTCATGATGGCAGATAAATATTATGTTTATTGTAAAGGCCAAATTTTCAGGTCTTTGAAAAAGTAAAAGAACAAATTGATACAAAAGTAAAACTTTATTATGAGATTCATAACTTATTTTGCACCCAGAACAGTTTTATCTCTGGCACATTAGTGAATGCTTAATTCAAGACAAATTCCTCTTTTCTGCTCCTTTTTTATATTTATTTCTTTACACTGGAGAACAATTTGTATTGCAAGCTGGTTCTATTATAAATAAGTAATTTCCCTTTCCACCACAGGATTCTCTTTATAAATGACAATAAAAAAAGACCATCTAACTGATAATATTGCTTCCCAATATTTGAGAGAACAAAAATTGAAAAGAAAGATACAAGTATTTGTATCAGTATAAAAAATTACCTCACAAATAATGAAATGTGCTGATATCTGCATATTAAGAACACCAGATAGTATAAACTGTTTCTGCTTATCAAAAGAACTGCTTATTAAATGTTATATTTATAAAAAGAGCAATAGGTTTGCCAATCACTATAAATATAAATAATCTGTATAGGATTAAAATAGTTCTTCACTGTTTATAAAGACAAAATTTCTATGATTAATTAGATTTTAATTATAATTAAGCATTCTTTTAAATTAACATTTGGCTTCAGACTATTAATATTGATTAAAATGTGCCAAGAAACCTCATGTTCTTTAATAGCCATGATAATAGAGAGAGCTCTTTTGTTTTTTCATTTTTGGCTTGGTTTAAAGTGTTTATTACATCCCCGTGTTTTATTTTAGGGTAGTTTCAATACTAGTGCCAAAACATAAACAATTTCTATTTAATCCTGATAATTTTAAAAAAGTGTAAGCTCCTAGAATTGGCATTCTTTGATAATAATTTTGTAGATAACAAACATAATTATTCTACTTACAAAAAATTAAATCATATTATGATGTCACATATGCTGACATAGAATGCTAATTTGATTCACACCGTTTTGTTTAAATTGACAAACTTTAGAATTTCTAATAATAAAAAATGTTTGCTCATTAAGTCTTTCATTAATAAGACTTCAGAGAGCACTTAAGCTTGTAGAATTGAAGAACCAAACTTAGAATTGGCTTATTTAACTTCTTTTTTGAATAGGATAGCAGTATTACAGTTTAAAATAGCAGACATCCAAAATAAAAAATCTTTTCAAGTTATACTTTGAGGAATTTGGGGTTTTATATACATATTGCTCTTTCTTTGCCCACATGTATAAATTTTAGGAGAAAAGGGCACTGAATGTATGTGTGTGTATGTGTGTAATGATGTCATTATAGCCTGTATAGAGTTTTTAAATATATAATAAAATAATAGTCAAATATGTGGAATTTTAACTAATCATATATATAAAATGATAAGCTTCTTTTCCTTTCTGAGGCAATGTCTACAGGGAGGCTATAAAGTGAGCATTTGAGAATCAGTTTCCCCTCTTACTTTCCCTCCCCTCTCTCTTTTCCTTTCTTCCTTTTTCCCTCTCTCTTTTCCTTTCTCCTTTTCTTTTTTTCTTTCTTTCTTTTCTCTTTCTTCCCCACTCCCACCAGGACTCATGTTTTAATTGTTGATAAATTGGCCATGTACTAGATCTAATTTATAAATTTAGGTAATCCCAAACATTTATTTAATTATATTCAATTTAATTTTTTTCTGTAGATAGAAACAAAGTTATTTTCCCAATGTTTAAAACAGAAATCAAATTTACAAATACCTCTTGATTGTCAGCTGTATTTTTTAAGATTTTATTCCACTGGCCATTAGAAAAACCAGTTGATGCTAACCAAAAGTCTTTGAGATGCATGTGCGAAAAATGTAATATCAAGATGTTGGCACTTTACCAATTATGAAAATATTCTGGTCTCTGGTATTTTTAAAAAAATAAAAACATAAAGTTAAAAAGAGATAAGATCTTTAAATGTGGATGTTATGAATGTAAGCTATTGAACCAAATTCTTCAGGAAAAAAATTAAAAGGAGTCCATTTTGGCTACTGTACAATCGCCACATTTCCATTTCCCAAGCTGCTTGCAAAGCGCAGGGCCCGGGGATTTTTAACAAATTTCTACTTTCCTTGGGAATTATTGTGACTTTTTGTTTTAGTAACATTTAAAAGCCACAATTTTATTTAAATATTTAAGGATAGATCTCAGTCAAGACTTATTAACATTACTAAGAACGATTTATTAATGTTTTTCAGATGATTGAAATAGTTTTAATTGAAATCAAAGCAATCTAGGTTAAAAGCAGGGAGCTTTTTCTGCAAGAGGTAAGGTAATTGGAACTAAGGAGAGCTTATAGGTTTTCTTAAGCCCATATTAAGCCATTGTAAAGGTTTCTTTGGCTTCAAATGTAAAATACTATGTGGTCTCCAAAAAAAAGTAGCAAGGGGTTCCTTATGCTTTCTACTTGTTAAATGGTCATATTCATAATGTACTCACTTCAAAGCAATATTCTGAGTACTAAGGAACAACTCTAGTTTTATTAAAGTTCTTTTTTTTTTACTCTAATGTTAAAATAGAAAAGAAGATCTATATTTAATTTTTCTCTTTTACAAAACAATGTATTTAAGCTGGAATTTTTTCCCCCTGTGATTTGAGGGAATAACAAGTACTGATTTCAGAAGTTCAGAGGATATATTTTGATATTTTAGTAGGCCTATTGCCGGGTATGATTAGACACTACATAATTAATTGAATTGAATCATTTGGGTATTTTCATCGGGAAGAGCGTAATATCAATTTCTTTTTGCGTTTACTTAAAAAAAAATTCCTGGAAAATCTTCATTTAAGTAGAAAACAAAATAAACCGTAAGACCCACAAAGAATAAATAACAAAATCAATTTTGGGGCGATGGAGTTTGACTTCGCAGCTTGTACTCTCCCCTTTATAACGAAAGCTCTGCACTAATGTGAAGCAGCTGTGGCAATTTCACAAAATAGCCTAAACTGTTGAAAAGCCATTAAGAGTCTGATGTATGTAGAATAAAAAGGTTCATTCAGCTTTTTAAAAGGGTTCCCAATATGGAGTGTTATTTTATTTTATAACCACGTCTTAGTCATATTAAGTTTAAATGCCACAGAAAATTTTAATGACCATGTGGCTGGCTTTTTGGGTGAAATAGCAAGAATTTTTCAACATGCCTAAAATTCTTTCAGAAAAAAACTGGGTACAAACCTATTAGGGACACTGTACAAGTTCCCACTATTAAGCACATAGTTAGAAAACTGAGCAGCCCATCCAGGATGACTTGCCATTCATATTTGTAGGGGCAGCTAAATAAATTAGAATCAATTTCTTTAATCCCAAGGCACACAGAAGCTTTGGGAAATAATGAAAGCCACTTGCTTTCCCAGGCCTCTTCATAGGTCTGAGCCTCAAGTTTTAACTATCTGTTTTTGAATTTATTTTTTACAGATTGTATGTGTTGTGTGTTTTTTTAGGTTTTGAATTTTTTCCTAAGGATGTATCAAAGATTATACCTCTATTTCCCTTCTCTTTTTTCCTTCAAAGGGTGATAGCTAGATGATGTCTTTATGCACTCACCTGCTTTACTTACCTTGATTTTTAGGTTTATCTCTGAGCCCTTCAAATTATTTCTGAGAGAGATGAGGCATTAGTTTATTATTGTAGTCAGTATTCTACCAGATACGAGGTAAATATTTTCAGCAGACTTATAACTGTACAGCTACCAGAACTGTAAATGTGTCCCAGAAAATCCATTGACCATAGTGACCCAGCCCAGAGAACTTATAAGTGCTGATGCCCACACACCAGAGACAGGACACTTCAACCTGCTGAACACCATCCCTGTGCTATGGCCATCTAAACACCAGCCAAGAAAGAAACCCAGACTCACAGGAAGTAGGACTGGCCATCTTCCATGAGAGTAAGTAAGCACAAGAATTGGGAGCTAGGATTTGGTCAGTTGGCAAAAGCATTCAAGTACTTTTATTCTCTGAGGACTCAATCAGCACCTGCTCGGTGACAAGGTATTTTGCTAGATGTTGTGATATAAGATGGCTTCAGAGGGCTCACATCTGTTGGAAAGGTCAGATGTATGCATTTTTAAAATATGCAGAAAGCAGTGTGTGCGCCTGGTGCATGGCACTGGTAGTCAGTGATATAAAAGTGCCTGTGGGCAGCAGTGGTTTTTTGAATGCCTCTCTGGGCAGGTTAGATTTGAGTAATGCTGATGGCAGGAGATGGTACCATATCCATGGGATGGATGTGGATATTTCAAGACCAAATAGTGGATCAGAGTAATAAAATCTGGGGGATTGGGGGTTGGGTGCAGTGAAAAGAAAGGCTGGAGAAGTCAGTGGAAGTCACATTCTAATCTCAATACATATTCACTGACAAACAATAAGAACACTTCAGGTAAGCTACAAAATCATTCCATACCTATTTTTCAAAATTCTCTTAAAAATATACTTCTATTGATTTCAGAGAGGAATGGAGAGGGAGAGAGATATAAAAACATATAGGATGAGAGAGAATCATTGATTGGCTGCCTCCTGAACATTCCCCACTAGCATCGAGCCTGAAACCTGGGCATGCCCTGCCTGGCAATCAAACTGTGACCTCCTGGTTCATAGGTTGACGCTCAACCACTGAGCTACACGGGTCGGGCAATATTTACCAGAGAGCTGAGGATACAAAGAAACTAAAATAAACTAAATTTTAGAGAGTCACAAGACCTTCCTAAGAGAGAAGAGGCACAGGATTGTTTATACGCTTGAGGGCACTATGAATAAGAGCAGATATACCATAGACTGAGGTAAGTAGAAACCCGCCCAAGGTTTAATGGACTTTTAACAGCTACCTGTGGGCTGGTCTGATGGATTAGCACTCCAAGGGGCCTTGTCACAAAGTGAGTCTACACCACCTGGCACCTCTTTCCCACAGGGCTTTTATTGAGTACACAGGGCTAGTGAGCCAAAGACTGGGACAAGGCAGGAAACGGAAAGAGGTGCCTCACCTGTCATATCCAATGCACCAAACTTTCCACATTTCTTACCAGCTAACTTTCCCTGAGCACATGCAGCAACCCACTGAAGGCTGGGGATAGGGCAGCAAAATGCAAAGCTGAGAACTGAGCTATAAAACACAGAGAGGTCTCAGTGTCTCACTGGTGTTTAGATACCAAGTTCTGCTGAATAAATGAAACCAGTGGTGAACTGGATCTAACAAGTGGTTGAAGTGGGAATGAAAATGAGGAGAATGGTTTTTTGGGGAAAATAATAGATGGACTAGATAACTGAACCTGGGCTTAGATGGAGAGCCAAGGGAGACTGAAAAAATAATCATAACTATGAGGTCAATCAATGAATCCTGACCACAGTGGAGAAACCAAGGCAAATACAACGTAGAGTCATAAAAAAGAAGAGGAATATGTGTTTAAAAGAAAATGTCAGAGAATCTCACAACTCAGAGGAATTGCTTTCATGAAATAAAAATATCGAGTATAAGTTGCACTGATGGTAAAAGTAAATGGCTACTAAATGTCACATAACGTGTGGTAGTTTCAACTATGTCTCTCTTCTTGCCATATTCTGCCTTTTGAGGAAATTGTTGATTTAAAAAACAGGAAGATTAAGACGAGATATTTTTAGTTTGTACCACACTATTTTATACTTACTATAGTGCTATTTATCCCCAGATTCTCTCTCTCTCTCTCTCTCTCTCTCTCTCTCTCTGTCAATATTTTATAATTCTTTGTATTCTATAACATCCAGTATTGTCAGAAGGTAGGCAGCAAAATTACACTAATTAATTTGGCCACTCAATTGTTCATAGCTTTATTTCTATGCGCTACTGAAAATGATAAATATGAGTAAAACATCATGCTACATGCAAGTTGCTCACCGCCTACTCATTGATTGGTTGACATTGTGACAGATGGACAACAAAGACTTAACTATTTTTTGACAATGTTGTGGCATTTGTGTTCTTAAGCTTGTGTGATTTTTCTTTGACTAGGTTAAATAAGGTAACACAGGTGACGTAGCATAGTACCTGGCACATAGTAATTCCTCAATAATTGTTAGTTATTTTATATTTTTATCATTATCATTATTATGAAAACAAAGTATAGGGATGATATGATTTTCTTTAATAAATATTCACACTACCATTGTCATCACTCTCTAAAATGGCAAGTAAAACTAAACTTCATTGGATTTATGATAAATTGGGTTCTGCTCCATCAATATTTAAGTGTTTTCAGAAATCAGACACAATTTATTTTGCTTTATCCAAAATTTACCCTTGTTTCAGTGCCACATTCCTGCTTTCTCTCCCATCACCCTATTTTATGAGAAGAGAAATACGAGAAATACAGCTTCTATTGGTTATATACATATGTCCTTTAGCAACCAAGGTAGAATAAAGGGAATAGTAACAAATCTTAAATTTCTTTTGGAATAGTTATATAATTTCTATAGGTTTATTATCAAATGTCCTTTGAGTTTGCCTCCTTTTAAAAAAGTTCTATTGATAGAGTCAAGCACTTATTTTCTTGGCTTCCTCTCCAAGTGTATAGGTGTAATACATTTCTATTTTAACTCTTGTGCAACACCATCATATTTGCATGTAATGGAAATGGGGCCATATGGGATACAAGTGATTTGATCATAGTCTTAAGAAAATTCCAGAGTTTTAAATCCCATAAAATATATTAACTATTAAATGTTAGGCACTATGTCTTCTTGAGTCACTAAGCAGCTGTCACTTCCTTTTGCTCTTTTACCTTCTAGTACCTTCTCCGCATCTTTTACTCTCTTTCCTGCCCACAAGTTTGTCTTTAACGTGTGCCCTATGGACACCTCTGGTCATGTTAGCTCTTCTCCTATAATACACTAGTATCTCAGTGATAAGTTGAACATTGTATTCTTAAACATCTAAGGATAGCTTTAATTGAGTTA
Organism: Eptesicus fuscus; assembly: GCF_027574615.1. Lineage (NCBI taxonomy): Eukaryota > Metazoa > Chordata > Mammalia > Chiroptera > Vespertilionidae > Eptesicus > Eptesicus fuscus. The sequence continues at coordinate 36,006,908 of NC_072478.1, read as the reverse complement.
ACCACTTGACTTTAACCCACAGTTCAATTTTCAACTGATACGATGCCACCCTTTATAAGGGAAGAAAATATGAGACCTCTGAGTCAAACAGAGATAGGATAAGTGCTCCTATCTGACATCTTGATTAATAAGAATTAAGTAAAGCTTAGTTTAGTAGTTCATAGGTTCATGTCAGCAATGAGAACAGTAGCCATTAGTGATGACACAGAAAATGTTGAGCCTTTAACTAGGATTTTCTTTTGAAGTTGAAGGGACTTAGCTACGAAGTTCAACTCTTAGATAGGATGGAACATAGAAAGTAGAAAATTCAAAAGAAAAAAACAGGATATAATTTACATAATCACCATCATGTTTCCTACAGCTCTCAGGTCATTTTCAGTAATTATGAATTATCCAATGTGAATATTGAATCCAAGCCACCAGTTTTATGTTCAGAGAAGAAATTGTAGTGCATTTTGAAAAGATAGCTATCTGTAAGGCAGAAAGAAAGAGACTATTTTATTCTTTCTGGAACAAAGTCTGTAACATATTTCCATGTGGCTGCTTTGTCCAATTTCCTAATGACCATAGAAGGACCACACTGACAAACATTATAGTCAAATCACTAGACTGTAATGGGTCCAGGGCATAGGTGTTTTTCCATTAGTCAGCAGTGTTTCCCATGAAGTGGTCTTGGATCATCTGTATCAGCACCACCTGGGAAAATTATTAAACACATATTCCTTAGCCCCACCCCAGACCTACTCAATCAGAATCTCTGGAGATGGGTCCTAGAATTCCACATTTCACACTAGCTCTCTGAGTATTTGTTACACACACTAAAGTCTGAGGCTCAGTGCTTTCTAAATGCACAGTTTTTAAATGGAGAATTCATAAAACTTACTTTCTCACCAAGTTGAGCTCAGGGAAAAACTGGAATTTGTATTTTTAAGCAAAGGAGATTATTAGTGAAGGTAAACCTCAATAGCCCTACTCCTTCCAATGAAATGTTCAGCAGAGTCATGGTGATACTAAATCATAAGAAAGGGGAGTTATATAATTGCTCTTTTTTTCTCTAATTCAGACAATTATGAGAAGATCTGGTGAATTGCTTGTAGCATAACATAACTGAGATAATTAGAGATGGCATTCTAAACTCTGACATCCACAATGTGCACAATGGGAGTAGGTTTGGTGAGATGTCTACTTAGAATATAATAAACTTCTCATTGGATAGATGGTGGTGCTTACACATATCTCGGTATACTATTTGACTATGCCAATCCAATGAAAAATATGTCCAGACAGGAATGTAACTAAGTGCCTGGTCATAACTTGGTCAAGAGATGCTCTACACCAGTGATTCTCAACCTTTCTAATGCCGCGACCCTTTAATACAGTTCCTCATGTGGTGGTGACCCCCAACCATAAAATTATTTTCGTTGCTACTTCATAACTGTAATTTTGCTACTGTTAATGAATTGTAATGTAAATATCTATGTTTTCCGATGGTCTTAGGCTCTACAGCAGCGGTTCTCAACCTGTGGGTCATGGAACCGCTAGCAGGGTCGCCTAAGACCATCAGAAAACACAGATATTTACATTATGATTAATTAACAGTAGCAAAATTACAGTTATGAAGTAGCAATGAAAATAATTTTATGGTTGGGGGTCACCACAACATGAGGAACTGTATTAAAGGGTCGCGGCATTAGAAAGGTTGAGAACCACTGCTCTACACCATTGAGAGAGTTGGAAGGAGGCTGAATTTGGAGTTTAGTAACTTGTAAGCCTGAGTAAATGTCCCCATTTTTGTAATTTCCATTTAAACTCCTTAAAATTGTGCTTGGGTAGTCCACTTATTTGATGATCTATTTTGAATCAATGCTCCTATTTTTAGAAACTCCACTTAAACTTTGTATTTGGGCATTCCACTTATTTGGGGGGGTCTATTTTTGTCTCCCATGAACTTGGCGGTAACTCTCTTGTGCTCCTTTCACACCAGGAACTAGAGTATGATTCCATGCTTAAAATATTTATTAATCCAGATGCTTGCTCACAGATCCTGTCCTCATGTTCATATGGAAGCAGGAGAGAGCCCCAAGTGTTGTTTTTATAATATAGGAGAGCGATTTCTGGTCCTGTCACAGCAACCCGTCATCTGTGTGGGGGTTTTCTGTTGTTGATGTCTGAGGCTCAGATCAGCTGTTAATATTATCTCTTTCCGCCGAAACCGGTTTGGCTCAGTGGATAGAGCGTCGGCCTGCGGACTCAAGGGTCCAGGGTTCGATTCCGGTCAGGGGCATGTGCCTTGGTTGCGGGCACATCCCCAGTGGGGGGTGTGCAGGGGGCAGCTGATCGATGTTTCTCTCTCATCGATGTTTCTAACTCTCTATTCCCTCTCTCTTCCTCTCTGTAAAAAATCAATAAAATATATTTAAAAATATATATATATATATTATCTCTTTCCCAGAAATACTGGAGATGGTAGAGAATCATATTGAAATCTAGAAGTATTTAACCCCTTTATCCACATTGGCTGTTTCTAAATATTTTAAAAAATGATTTTATGAATATTCAAATGAGAGCAAAAAATGGGAATCAAGGGTGCCTCTACTCAGACTTCCTCTTGCAAGTCTTAGTATTTATTTTTTAGAACAATTAAACTTCAAAATACCAGTCATTTATCTAATTGCCCTGGTAGTCCAGAAACTTTTATCATATTTGTGCACCTTTATAACATCTTCTATGCCTACAATATTCATTTCTCATTATCTCCATAGCCAAAAGGAAACTAACTGTATTTGTCTATTAAAAAATTGCAGTGATATTCATTTTTCACATTATCTTCATGTACAGGGTGGGGCAAAATAGGTTTATAGTTGTGAATATATAAAACACAGAGATTGTTCATGTATTATTGTTTATTAATTATTGTATAATTTTCCATACAAACAACTATAAACCTACTTTTGCCTCACCCTGTCTTGAGGGAGTCTTTAAAATGTTTTTGGCTTTTCTAAATAAATAAGCAAAAAAAAAAAAAGCTTTAAAAACTTCTCAAACATTATTGTCTTCTCTTTTATGTAAGGTTCTCCTATAAAGACAAAAACAAATCTTTCTCTACTGTATTATTTCAAACCAACTTTATGTCAGTGTAGGCCCCATTGTAGATACCAGGTCCTGTTTTCTGTCTCCAAGCCAACTTCCAATTTCATTTAACAGAGTAAGTATGCAAGAAAGTTCAGTCAAACTGAGACCCCCATTGAGTTTGATTCTAGAATTTCTTTGTCCTGCAATTTAGTCATTTGCTTGCTTACAGGACAAGTTGATGTTTGAAGACCAAAGCTGGCTGTGGTCCCAGACATGCAGGTCTGCCCCATGGTGAACCTGGTTGAGACCATCTTTCCAACCTTCTATTTGTACAGAGGAGGAGGCTATATCCTGAGAGATTCATGAATTGTGAATGAAGTATAGAGCCTTTGGTCAGACAGCTTGGGAGTCTGATAGCCCTTGTTTCAAGACCTGATTTTCACAGCTGTGTAATTGTGGCCCATTTATTTAACCTCTAACTTCTCATTTCCCTGCTTAAAAACACTGTTGTTCATATGATTAAATAGGATAATGTTGTTAAGTGTTTAGCATAGTATCCTACACATGATAACTCAAGGTAAATATTATATTAATATCATTTCTACCTTACAACAATACTTTTCCTATATACTTGTAATTGAGAGACCTAACTTGTAATTTATAAATTTCAGCTTGGTAAGCTTTAAAATTTGACAATTTATTTATTTTATTCACTGGACTATTTACCGTAGAGGCACAGATTCAGTTTTTTTAGTTATTAATGTTCTTATGACTAGTTTTCAATAATTATGAATAATAGGGCACATAGGAGATGCACTAGCTTTGCAATCACACAGTCTGGTCGCAAATCCTGACTCTTGCACTTCCTGGTTATGTAAGTATCTTTCCAAGCCTTTCTAAGCCCAGGTTACCCATCTTGAAAGAGGGACAATAGTAACTACTTTGCTAGCCTTTACTTAAAGTATATAAACTACCAAGTCAGTACTCTGCCACTAACTGCTTGATAAATATTAGTTCTTTTTTTGTTTTATCATGCTTAAAATAATCCAGAAGTATTTACTAATTTAGGAAGTGTTTGTTTTTGGACTGAAATACATTTGGGTTCATTATATATACTTTTTCTTACTGAAATTATCTTAGCTGAGACATCAAAGATACGTATATACCACTTCTTCATCCTGAAAACCCACTAAAATGACCAAATAGGTATATAACATGATATACAGGAAAAGCTGATGAAATGGAACCAATGGGATAAGTGGGAAGTAAATGAACAGATTGTGGATAGATGAAACCTGAGCCATAAAGTGGGAAATGTAGAAACTGGCTAATTTGCACCTCCCAACCCTAAGATGACTTAGGAATTTATGGGAACAGGTATTATTATTGACAATGGTATAAAGGTAGAGTAGATACAATAAGGATTTATTAGAAGTCTGTTGAAATAGTAATTAGACAAAGCCTTGCAGATGGACAATAGCTCCCTAGCACATACAGACACACTTTAGGATTCTAACATAAGCCTGGGGATTTACCCTCTAGGGAGGGTAAACTGAAGGATTTTGGGTGGAAGAGCATCATGCACAGCTGAAGGGAGGAATACCACATTGAAAACAGGGGTGAGCTGAACTAAGATATCCAGCTTTATTCTTCAAATCAGCAACCAAGACAATGGAAATAAGGCTAATACCTTTGAGGCAGAAGTTTAAAAAATTTGTTTTGGAAAATCAGACTAGTCAATGAGAAAAGGTCTAAAATTATTAACAAGAAGGGTCACAGTCAGATTACCTTTAGCAAAGAAACATATGTCTCTTCATTCAGCACTATCATGTCCCATTCTTAAACAAAACTGGACAGCTAAATATCCAAAGAGTTTTTTTTTAAAGTTTCCAAAATAAAATTAGAGGCAGTAAAAAAGAAATATTATTAATGAAGGGAGAAGAAAATCTCAAAAACAAAAATCCTAACATTAAAATTTAAGAGAGAAAAAAAGAAAACATTGCATTCATGAAACAAGAATAAAACAAAAAAAGACAAAAAAAGAGATCCATTCAGATAAATAAAGTGCTTTTAGAAGTTAAAAATTATGACAGCTGGAATGAAAATTCAGTAGAAGGTCAGTAAAATATAGTTGAAGCAATATTCCAAAATTAGTGCAGGAAGACAAAGAAATGGAAAATAGAAGAAATGGAATAAAAAAAAGTTAGAGAAATAATCCAAGAAGTGCAAAGTTTGAATAAAAGGGTTCTAGAGAGCAGAACAGAAAAATACGGTAGTGAGGAAATTATCAAATAATTCATAAAATGTTCCAGAATTAAAGGATATTAGTTTTGAAATTAAAGGAGCCCAACAATTGCCTAGCACACTAAATAAAGAAAGTTCTATGTGAAGGCACATGAGATTTCAAACCACTAGAGAAAAGGAGAAACTTATAAATGCGAAGAGAGAGAGAGCGAGGCAGACAGAGAAAGAGCGAGGACACATAGTAAAGGCTCATGTATCAGCATAATAGCAATACTGCATAGTGAACAATGGCTTCAAAATTCTGAAAGAAGATTTCAACTTAGAATTTTATACCCATTCAAACTAGCAGTCAAATATGAGGGAAGAGAATAGACATTGTCAGACAGGAAAGCTTCAAAAATTAACCTACCCTATCCCAGAGACTCTCTGAAGGATCTAACAAAATTTTAAAACACACACTAAAAAAATCAGGGTGCCTTACCGTCCAGAAAATAAAGAATCTAATATGGGAATATATAAAGGAAACCATAGGATAAATGATGAAGGTAGACTCTAGGACAATAGCTGTGCAGATGGTCTAGTGAGTAAGTAGCCCATATATGAGCAGAAGAGATGGATTCAGTTAGGTTGTGTTTAAGAAATTGAAACACATAAAATACCTGATGTGTTTGAATTTATTAAGAGGATATTATGATTCTGGGAAAGATGAGAAAAATGAAGACTGGATTATTACTGACTGAAGAGAAAAATAAGAGTACAAAAAAAAGAAATAATTACATAAAACTACATGACTCAACTTATGAATGAAACTTATATACTCATAGAGGCCTGGTGCATGATTCATGCACTGGTGGGGGTCCCTCAGCCTGGTTTGCGGGGATGGGGCTGAAACCGACCCGGCACATGGATTTGTCCAGGGCATGTCTGGCCCATTGTGCCAAGTCCCAACTGGGGCTAATCAGGGCCAGGGAGGGACCACAGGAGGGCTCCAGGGTGTGTCCAGCCCGTCTCACCCAGTCACGATATGCCGGACCCCAGCAGCAAGCTAACCTACCAGTTGGAGTGTTTGCCCCCTGGTGGTCAGTGTGCATCATAGTGACTGGTCGAACAGTTGATTGAACGGTTGGACACTTAGCATATTAGGCTTTTATTATATAGGACAATAATGAGAAAAGTGAATACTGATATAACTAAGATTAATGGCATAACTAAATTAAGAAGCTAAAGAAACTGAAGGTAGGTATGAGCGGGAAGGCTGGGAGGATATATAAGATAAAACCTCATTTCCACAATAAAGTCAATAGGTATCTACAATTTAAAAATCAAGAAATAGAATTATAAGCATGTTATTTAAGAATATAAGGTAAAGATTTTTAAAAAGGCTAAGCTAGTTGAAATTTGTTGCCTCTGAGGAGCAGGAATTGGGGGTGGTAGTAGAGAGTGAGGTGGTGGGGTAATGCTGTTTTTCATCTTGAACTTTAAGAAAACTTTTGACCTTGTGTACTATAAATATATACATCTTGAATAAAAATTCAATAATCATATAAATGTTATAAGAACTCCCCTCTCTTGCTCTTCCTACTGATGAGCAAGTTTAGATCAAAGAAAACATACATCTCTTTCTAGCTATTCACATAAGAATCTGACAAAAACCACTAGTTTTTACTAATGTCAGTTTCTTTTTAAATTAGTTTCTAAAAACAGTGCAAGAAATATTTCAGTTCAGTGGTTCTCAAACTTTTAATGGTTAAGGACAACATCTTACTTAACTCTAAGAGAGGAAGATTTCCAACAAACAAATTAATATAAAAATGTCAGATAGGCCTGGCTGGTGTGGCTTAGTGGTTGAGTGTGGACTTATGAACTAGAAGATCAAGGTTCGATTTCGGTTGGGGCACATGCTTAGGGTTTCAGGCTCGATACCCCATGGGGGGTGTGTAAGAGGCAGCTAATCAATGATTTTCTCTCATCATTGATGTTGCTATCTCTCTCTCCCTCTCCCTTCCACTCTCTGAAATCAATAAAAACATATATATATATATATATATATATATATATATATATATATATATATATATATATTTTTTTTTTTTAAAGTCAGATAGCAGAAAGTGTTTTGCCCAAACTAGAATAGGGTGGTTCAGGAACAGGGGTCCTATTAGATTGGGTGGTTAATGAAGGGCTCTTTTAAAATGTGACTTTTAAAGGGAACCAGAATGGAAAGGAACGACCGGTCCTCTGAGGTTTAGAGAGGGCATCCCAGACAGGGATCTGCAGCAGGAACAAACGTGTCCTATTTGAAGGACAATGAAAAGGTCAGTGCCACTGGCCCTGGTTTTCAGTGTGTGTGCACTGATTGAGAAGTCTCATTAGTTCATGCCAATTCTGTGCAAAGGAATCTAGATTAATTTTAAAAAATCTTACAAAATGCTTTGTTGGTAAAGGTCCTTGTAAGGTCATTACTTCAATGACTAGATAGAGCTGCGTTATATTCTTTTGTGGAAAGTTTCACCCTAGACTTATCTTTTCTAATAACTGACCAAAGCAATGAAGATCTAGCTAAGAAAGAATAAACATTAGCAAAGTGCCTCTTGAAAATCTTCTACAAACATTAATATAATCAACATTTTTTTTTTTGCATGAGGTATTTTCTTTCTAGAGAAGCTTACGATACAGACCAGAATGTATATCACTCATCTCAGAGCTTTTCATTGAGTGCAACATGGCAAAGACGAAGCTTTTACTGTCAGGAATATAGTTTTATGGGTGAAATGCTGAAAACACCTTTTTTTGTTAATATTGCTTTTTAACCCAAAGACAGCCTTTCTCAGTCACTCACTGCATATAAACATGATATTAATCTTTTCTTAAGTGCATTTTCTAAATCTGATTTTTAAATACAATTCAAACAGTTTAATATTATATGAACGTGGTTCCTCAAATCCCTAAGTCAAATGAGAGAATAAATTTCCAGGTTTTATTTTCAAGCAGAACTATGTGAGATTTTTAACTGCACTATCTTACATAACAATCGAGTGCTTGCCTCTGTAAAAAAGAAATGCTATGGATAACTTAGATGATTTATTTAATTTAAGATAAATGAGGAAGTCAATTTTACTTTTATGAATATTTAAATATTTTCTTGATAGCATTCTCTAGAGGAGAGTCCATTTTAATATTTATAAGTCTAATTAATATTTGTTAATTAAAATTTAATGTATTTTGTGTTTTCTTTAGTTAACTCAATTAGAATAAAGTTTATTATGCTTTTAATTAATGATTTTTATTTTAAAAAGAGAGTTCTGAACAATGGTGATAAAATAATCCTTTTCATGAAGAATTTTTTTTTTTTTAAAGAGGACATTTGTCGGGAGAAATCACACACTTGTGTTATACAGCAGCATCCTGTGTGTTTTTCAGAAGTCCTTTATCATGGAGGGTGGTCCAGTGGTAATTTACCAGGGGGAAAGAAGGAGTGTACAAAAATTTAATTATTATTTGACCTCAAATAATTATATGCCACTAAACTAATTAAAGAGCAAATTAACAATGTTCCGCTAATGGGCAGTCTGCTCCGTGCATGACTCACTCATCTTGCACAAAGAATAAGTGATTTGTATTAGAAAAGAGTTGTGAAGGATGTTTTTGGGGATAACTATCGCTGTCATTGCTATGTTAAATCGCAGGCCAACCTCTGGATAAAAAGAGACAGGCTTATCATGAGCCAGGAAAACAGCAGCCCTGGCCTGATAGCTCTGACTCGAGGCCTTGTTTCAAAGCTATGACTCAGTGCAGGGCGGCCAGGCAGCCCTGTTCTTCCCAGTTCCTTCCAAACCAGCCCTTCAGCCTCTAATGTTCAGGTTGCGTGCCTCATGCTGATTATTTCTGTGAAGTCCACCAGAGTCAGCCTTATTTTCTCCCGAGCATTCATCTTCATTTCCAGATGAATGAAGGGGGATTTCAGTGGTGGTACTGTCCACAGAGCAGACCCAACAGTTCAATCAAAACAAGGGCTGGAGAAACTGCTAGCAGAATGCTAATTCTAACCTAAGGCTTTTAAATCAATGCAGAGTGTATGGATGTCTGTTTGCAGTGAGTGTGCTTGTGAAGTTTGTGCAATTTGTTTTTAATGTGAATCAGAATATTTGCAAGTGTAAACAGGATTCCTCATTGACATATGTTAGAACTAAGTGGAGACTTTTATGTTCATTTCTTCCCTTCTGAGAACTCCTTATGACTTCTTTCATTTTGTCTACCCCTTCTTATGACTAAATTTATAGACTTATTTTTATCACTTCTTTACTCAACAACCTGTAGTTTAGTATAATTGCTTGATCAAGAGGCAACAACCGAAGACCCAGTATAAGTCATGTTCTATTTCAACCCAGTGATAATGAATGAGAATTGCCAGTGTGCAGATAAAAAAGGGACTGTGGCTCAAGGGAAAAACCATATCCCTGGTGGCAGCCCTGACACCCAGGGCCAGTCTGTTAGCACCATGCTTAGGAAGAGGTTAAATTAGAAATCCAGATTTTTATGAAAATTCAGTTGACTTTTAAAGTTGGCAACTAATTAAAAAATTGTAAATGCTGTGCAGTCCAATAGTCAGTTAGCAAGCTGTTTCTGGCCCATGGGCTGCCAATGTACACCTCTAATTTGAACTCTAAAGTTCTAATGGCATTCTTCATTTCACTTTGACTTTCTGAGAAATGATCCTCATTTTCTGTTAACTCCCTGCCAACAGAAAGTTTTGCAGGAAACAATTTGAAGTTTGAGTCAAGTAACTTGACATAAACTAATTATTGTCACTATTATATAGGTAAGGAAAGAGATGCTTAGGGAAATGACATGATTTGCTCCAATAGCACAAAGCTGATAGAACTTGTACCTTAAGGACAAATCTTGTATTTTTTCCAGTTACTTTGTATACGGACTAAATTGTATCCCCTCTCCCACCTTGATTAATATATAGGTGTCTTCTCAGTATGACTGTATTTGGGGATAGAGTATTTATCTATTTTTCAATATATTTTTATTGATTTCAGAGAGGGAAGGGAGAGGGAGAGAGAGATAGAAACATCAATGATGAGAGAGAATCATTGATCTGCTGCCTTCTGCATGCCCACTACTGGGAATCAAGCCTGCAACCTGGGCATGTGCCCTTGACCAGAATTGAACCCAGGACCCTTAGTACACAGGCTGACACTCTATCCACTGAGCCAAACCAGCTAGGGCTGGATTTAGGATATTTAAAGAGGTAATTAAGGCTACATGAGGTCATACAGGTGGGACCTTAATCGAATACAGTAGGTCCTCAGGTTACGTTGGAGATCCATTCCTACGGCGCGATGTAATGCGATTTTCACTGTAAGTCGGAACCCACCTACATAAGCACCTATGTCACTCACATGGAACACATACACAGAGGTAATGAAGTGAAATAGTAAAAACAATTTAAAAGAAAGATAACAATTCCTGACCTTTACTTGTGGTAAATCTTACCTAATAATAGACAAACATGTAAATTGACCGTACCTCCGCTACGCCACCAGCCAATCAGGAGTGATATGCAAATTAACCCAACAAATATGGCAGTTAATTTGCATACAAAGGTGCCAAGTGACGGGGGCGGGACACAGGCATTCTGCCCCACCCCCGGTCTCTCAGGGCCTCTGGGCAGCGTGGGAAGGTGGGGCTGGAGCGGAAAGAGGTGGCTCCCGGAGCGGTAAAAGGCAGCTCCAGGGCCTGAGTGGAAAGGGGCTGGGCCGGAGTGGAAAGGTGGTGCCGGCAGCCAGGGAAAGGAAAGCCCATTCTAGCACAAATCTTCGTGCATTGTGCTTCTATAAAAAACATAAAGCACATATGTACATATGTCGAAATGACAGAACCTTTTTTTTTATAAATAAACTAGGAGCCCAGTGCGTGAAATTGGGCAGTGCCACCCTGCCTTGACACCTGAACCTCTCCACGCAGAGCTCCAGCGTGCCTGGCCCAGCACCCGACCCCTCTGGCCTTCTCTGGCTGCTTCAAGTCCCACCCTCAGTCTTTCAAGTCGCCTCGGGCTGGTCCTGTCTTCTCTGGGCACCTCCCCCTTCTGCCCTGTCTCCAGAGCAACACGGCAGCTCCGCCCCATCATGGCGCCAGAGGAGAGCATGGAAGCCTCTAGCCTGCTGCACTGTGCTCCTTCCCCTGGCAGGTGGGTAGTGGGGTGCTCTGAGAGGGAACGGTGGGTGGCGAAGAATTGGTGAGGGGGGTGCTATGGGCTCTCACCCCCGCCCTCCCTGGCATGGGATGGTCCTGCCTCCTCCAGGCGCCTCCCCGCTTCAGCCCCATCTCCGGAGCAATGCCCCGCCGCACACGTGCTGGCGCCTCCTGCAATCGGTTGTTATGTATTACAGCATCCCGACCATTAGCATATTAGCTCTTTATTATTATGATGGGAAATGGCGATGTAAACATGAAACGATGTACATCGAGTCTGACGTAACCCGAGGACTGCCTGTAGGGCTGATGTCCTTCTAAGGAAGAGACATCAGGAGCATATGTACATAGAGAAAAAGCCATGTGGGGACACAGAGAAGGCGACCATCTGTAAGCCAAGGAGAGAAGCCTCAGGAAAAAACAACTCTGAAGGCACCTAGATCTTGGACTTTCAGCCTCCAGAACTTTTAGAAAATAAGTTTCTGTTGTTTAAGATAAAAAAAGAAGAAGAAGAAAGGAAGAGAAGGAGGAAGAGAAGGAGGAGGAGGAGGAGGAGGAGGAGGAGGGGAAGGAAGAGGAGGGGGAGGGGGAGGAGGAGGAGGAAGAGGACAAGGTGAAGGAGAAGGAGGGGGAAGAGGAGAAGGAGGACAAGAAACAACCACAGCATCCTCCCCGCAAATGACCATTCATTGCTTCATGTTTTTTCAATTGAAGGAAAGTTCAGCTGCCTACCATGTTAAATTCAAAATATTTGGATTAAAAGATACTGATCCCCTTAACATTTGGATGTCTCATCTTACATAGCATGTAATGGGGATGTAATTATATTTGTTGAATGAATGAATACTGCTAAATACTTAAATGTTTGGAAATGTCAGTATGAATAAAATATTTCCAGTTTTCTTGGAATGACAAACGTTGAGTGGATGTAGATATAAATGCTGAAATCTTTAAAAAGCCATGAGAAAAACGAAGTATTTTTCACAAAAAATAATTTATTAACAAAAACCTCCATTTTTTCCTACTAAAAATGTGAGAAAAAAATGTTTTTATTTAGGCTTAGTACTGTATTAAATTTCAACAAAAGATCATACTTTTTCCATTTCTATATGCACCTATGTCACTTCTAATTATTTTGATTTAGTTGTGAGAATGTCACTTTAAAAAGCTAAAGCCAAATCTAGAATATTGCAGTATATGAATAAAAATATAATTAAATGTAAACACTTAAAAGTATCATTAGTATAACTACATAGTATTAAAAAGAAATCAAAGTATACTAATTTCCCATTAGTATAAACTATTTGGAAAACAAATAAATAATATGTTCCAAGGGATGAACCACAGCAAACAAAGTAATAGATATTGTTTGAAATAAATATTTAAAAAGTTTAAAGGGGGGAGGAGGGTGGTAGGTAAACAACCAAAGACCTTGTTTGCATATATGCATAACCCATGGACACAGATAATAGGGTGGCGAAGGCCTGGGGTGGGCTGGAGGGGATCAATGGGGAGAAAAAGGGGACATATGTAATACTTTCAACAATAAAGAATTATTTTTTTTTAAAAAAGTGATTTTGATTAGAAATTGAATTTTAATAAATTTTAGGTCATCTAAATTTTTCAGAATGAGGAAACTTAGTAAGACAATTGAAAATCATTCTTATTTGATAAAATATTTCAGGCATTGACCAAGATGAAGTGTTTCTATTACTATTTTATTGGGGGGGGGGAAGAATGAGGATTAAGAAATTAAAATATGTCCTTAATATAGTACTCTTAAATATAAATGGACTACTTTTAAATATGAAAACAATTAGTTATTTAGAAGTGTAAAAATGTGTCACCTGAAAATTAAAATTCATATAAAATTATATTTAATAGTGAGTAAAGGACATTCATTCCCATGATATTCAAATACAGACTATACTTACTGTATCTCTATAAATGACATAGAGAAACTAGAAAAGGGGGGAGAAAGAAAACGCCGTAATTTATAACAGATGTTTAAAATGCACCTTGGGATACATTCATATGGACATACACAATTAATCCTTTAGAGACTCCTGCTCACATCATGCTTTCCTTACCTGTTCATTGCTTTACACTTGCACTGTAGGCGTGCACCTGGTTGAAATGTGAGTGACTCCCAACATCAGCTTGTTAAACCTTTTTTCTATAAATTTTCCTATTTAAAACGTGGCAAAATAAATTCAGAAACACAAAGAAATGCACCTACATAAACAAGGAGGTCCCTGAAAAGCACAAGCAGTCACTGGACTCAACCAGAAAGCGCAGGTGGAATGGGAATTTAAAGGACCTTAGAGCACTATGAACGTTTTTCACAGTGTCACAATTACAGAAACACCTGGCTCTGCAAACGCACTGAGCCACTGGGAAAATGTTCCACAGTGCACAGTGACCCTCAGAGTAGCTTTAATGCAGAGAAGGCTACATAGCAGATTATGTAGACTTCAGCTACATGCTGAAATAGACTTAAACATATCGGGGCTCCCTGGCCAAAGGTCTTCTTGGTAATTGTTCTGTCCACCAAATAAGTCTTTACCACACATTTTTACTGTACTGTTAGTAGCAAAATTTAAAATATTATAAAACTTGCCCAATTCAGACAGCATATTGGGATTTAACTCTACTGGTTCTAATTTGATGTAAGAACGTAAGATATCATTAAGCAAAGTATGAAACCAAATTGTTGTCTGGACAGGGTGTTGTAACTTCCTCTCTCTCTCTCTCTCTCTCTCTCTCTCTCTCTCTCTCTCTCTCTCTTTAAGCTACTGAACTTAGAGTTAACTACTTTACAGTGAAAGCAGAATGGTTGAAATCAGATGTCACATATCTCCCTGGTGACATGTCAGTAGATTTCAATTTTTGCTATAAATTCAGGATAGCATAAATATCCACTGTGCTTAATTGTATTGTTTATATCTATAATCACTAAAGAGTTTCTATTGACTGTTTAGTTTAGTATTAGTACTAGAAAGCTAGCAATTTACTACACCAAAACAATGTTTTATGCATTGTTGTTTTATGGAAATGAGAGAGTAACAGGTAATTATTGACAAGAGTAAAAGGGCTCCACACAAGTAAATTATGTACCTGGGAGTGAGGTGGGGGGACAATGGGGTGTTTCTCCTCAAAGTCATCGAAGTTGTTTGATTGCATCTGGCAGGTTTGACATGTCAGAAGAGTAATAGGGAACAACAAATCAGGTGGGTCTTAAAGATCCCAGTCAGTACTTCAGCTATTACTCTGATTGATAGGGGAAGACATCGACGCTTATAGCAATGGACTGACATGAGTTACTCTAGATCTTAGCAGGATTACCCTGGCTGCCTTTTCAAGACAAGGGTCAAGGGCAGAAAGACCAGTTAGGAGGCTATTGCAATAATCGAGGAGGAACCAATAATGGCTGGTGGTAACAACCACTACTGATAACCAACATTCAGATCCACTGTATTTTGAAGAAACATCAGATTTGGAATGCCAGGTCAGGTTTCAAATCAGAGAGAAAGAGAGTAAAGGATGATTCCAAGAGGTAAACTGAAAAATTGGAAGAATGAAGTTGATTTTAACTGATATGAGCCATAAACAGGCAATATATTTTTTACTATTTGTATATTATTATGTCATAATTTAACAGTGGTTCAACTATGGCACTTCAGGGTTATTTCTATTTCTCCACTATTATAAATAAACTAGAAGCCTAGTGCACAAATTCGTGCATGGGTGGGGTCCTTCTGGGTGGCCTGCAGGGATAGGGCTGAAACCCACAGTCCAATACCTCCTGCAGCTCCTACCTGCCACTCACGCTCATCCTGGCCTCACTGTGCCTGCCACAAACTTCTGCCCAATCTGTCCCAATTGGGAGAGGCTCTTGCTGCCACAGCAGTGCTCACCAGCCATGAGTCCTGTGTCTGGCACCCTCCCAAGGAGAGTGGCCTGCGGGATTGGGCTGAAACCGGCTCTCTGACATCCCCCGAGGGGTTCTGGATTGCCAGAGGGAGCAGGCCAGGCTGAGGGACCCCACCAGTGCACAATCAGGGAGAGACCATGAGAGGGCTCCAGGGTATGTCTGGCCCATCTCACTCAGTCCCAAACAGTCGGACCCCAGCAGCAAGCTAACCTACTGGTTGGAGCATCTGCCCCCTGATGGTCAGTGCATGTCATAGCGAGTGGTTGAGCAGCCGTTGCATAACATTAGCATATTACGCTTTGATTGGTTGTTTGGTTGTTCTGCCGTTCGGTCTATTTGCATATTACCCTTTTATTATATAGGATCTGTGGTTATTGTCCTTGGACACAAATATCTGAGCACGTATCTATGATTTCTTTGATATATTCTATTTACTTTTAAGGCCCTTGATACATATTGCAAACACAACCAGTATGTCATATATTTTTACCTATCCTTGTATTATTAGGAATAAATAAATTTATCAAACATTTAATAATTCCAAGTATAATGCTAAGCATTTTACATATATCCTCTTATTTCGTCCTCAAGGCAGGATGTGGTGTAGATATTCTTATCTTATTTTACACATTAGAGAACAATCGCAGAGAAAAGTAACCTGTTCAAAGTCATAGTTGGTGTCACAATTCAAATAACTCTCTAACTTTAAGGCCTTTCCTACTCATTACTATGACACACTGCATCCTTATTATAAAACTTCTGTGTGCTCATTTCTCAGTGTGTATCTTATAAGATGCCGCTAGTTGGGTTTTTAAAGACTGTATTTTAATTGGGATGTTTAACCCATAATTTTTATTGTTATAACTGACATTGGATTCTGCTTCTGTTTCTTAATTTACTGCATTTCTTGGGTTTTTATATTGCTTCATTTGTCTCTATATTTCAGTTTAATAATTTTTCTTTATTCTGCCTTCTGCTCTCTAATGCAGTGAAAGTTATGTATTTTATTACAATGGTTGCACCTTACATGTTTAATATGAATGCTTAGCTTACAAAAAATCTAATATAAATCACTACTTGCATCATATTTAAAAATATAGAAGAACCTTACAATGTTTTAATTCTTATAACCTCCTTCCCATCTTATATATTGCTGCTTTATAACATTTTAGTTCCACCTTATTTTTATAACCAGTAAATTAGTCATTATCAGAATTATTATTTTATAAATTCCATGCTTATTTAGATTTACCCGTCTATTTAACAAATTGCTGTATACCCTAGTTTGCTGCATTCCACCATGCTTCTGAATTCAATTTTCTTCTTCATCAAAAATCACCTTTTCTTCAGTGAGAGTTTGTTAGGAATAAACTGTATTTGATAGAAATAGTGTTTATTTCATCCTGACTTTTGAGAAAGTGTTTAGTTGAATACCCACAGATAACAGTTATTTTATCAGAACTTTGAAAATTACTCCATTGTATTATGGCCTTGTTGTTGCTGCTGTAAGTATGTTACTATAGGTAATCTGTTTTTTTCTCTTTGATTAAACTTAATAAGTTCTCTTTGTCTGATATGTTGTGCAGTTTTTCTCTCATATATTGGGGTTTTGTTTTTATTCTGTTTTGAACTCATTATGCTTTTTCTTTTCTTCTTTTTTTCCTGGTACCCAAATTACACAATTGTTGTATTATCTCAATCTATGTAACATATTGTCCTATTTCCCATTTCTTTATACTTCTGTCTTCATTCTGTGTGTTTTTCTCATATTGATTATCCAGATTACCAATTATCTCTTTAAATGTGTCTACTGTGCTATGTAATTTATTATTTTAATTTGTATTAACCTTATTTTTAATTTTTAGAAGTTCTGAGGGATTTCAAATCCTGTTCCTTTTAACCAGTGCTCTGTTTTTATGTTTTCTATACCCTCTTTTAGTGATTTTAATTTTACTTATTTTATAACTTCTATTAGATTGTTCTATTATTTGAGATTTCACCAATTTGGCCATTCAATTTCCTGCTTGTTTTCATTCACAGTGGGTTGTTTCCTATGTATTTTAAATTTTAGTTTGTGAATGCCTGTTGAAAAACTTTTGTCTGTACATCCTAGATTTAAGATGTACCCTCCAATACCATTTTTTTAAAAGTTTCTATGTTTCCTGTGGGTATCACTAGCCCAGGAACAATTTCTACATTAATTTATCCACTTGAATGTCCTAGGATTATGTTGAAAGTAAATGTGAAACCCAATGTGCATGAGATATAGACTATGGTTACACATTTTCAAGGGAAATGTTTTTCCCCACTCAGAGCACAGGTGGAGATAGGTGGTGTTTTTTTCTAGTCTCCCCTTGCATGGAGGGAATGATCTTCTAAGGATCCCAATTCAATGAAACAATTGTAGTTCCCATGCTCTACCTCCTCTCCTTTCTTCAGGTTGTCATATTAGCATAAAGTGCCCAATTTATTGGAGAGACAACCCTTTCCAGGAGATTCCTGGCTTTTAAAGCTTCTGTGTTTCTGACATCAGAATATATTTAGAAGGTCACAAAAGCCCTTAATGAATGTGTATTTTATTTTACTCAATCACTTTTATGTATTGGTAGTGGAAGAGTTTTGGTTTTCCATATAGCTCAAACTAGGAGTTGAAAAATAATTTTCAAACTTTCTTTTTTAGTAGGAGACTTTTTAAATGAAATATTTATTCAAACTACATCATCTAAAACAAAACAAAACAAAACAAAACAAAACACACAAAAAAAGAGAAAGTCCTTAGGTTAAAGTGGGCATAGAACATCTTTCTTTTCAGCCTCCTGTGGGCTAGTTCAAATGAGCATCGGGCTTCAAGGAACAGACTTTGCAAAACTCTCTAACGGGATTAATTTATTTTCATAATGTCTTGACATAAGACTGGTGTCACAAAAAATGCAATGGAATTTGAATCAGGTGACCTTGGTTAGTGTCCCAGCTTCGCTATTAATTAGCAGTAGGATCTTATGCAAACCACTTAACAGCTCTTACTCAGGTTCCTCATTTTTAAAAACAGAGATTGTTGGACTAAATTATCTCTAGGCTGCTTTTCTTCTGAAATATTCTAGCATTGTAATAACCAAAAATCTTCCTAGAATAATATTCTGGAGATACTAGGAATAAGAATGCCATTATAAAATGAAATTAATTTAAGACAATTCTCTACTATTTATACTCTTAGAATTATTTAGTAATTCACATATTTTATATAGCTTACCCACAAGGTATGTTTTTAGATTTAGATTCTGGCTGAACATTCAGAATTTAAATTCAACCTATAGCTGTATTCAAATGTTTATGACTAAAAATAGCTTAAATGATAAAAACAATCTGCACACAGCCAACTTTAAGTCTAATGTAGGTGGAACAGGAATAATTAGTAAAGATGGGTTTTGAAAAGCTGTTTATAAAAGAAATTCCTCATCAATCTTATTCTTATTTTAGTCACTACCACAATTGGTCACAGTATTTAACATCTAAGAAAAAGTCTTAGAAACATAAATTTCTCTCCAGTAACTATGACAACATTCAAAACAAAAAGAGTTTTAAGAGGGCTTCATTTTTCTCTCTTTTTACTTTTTGGCAGTAATAATTTCTGCTTCTGAAACAAGTTCATCTAAATTTATTGCACTACTCTACATAGAGATTAGTACATACCACGAATTAGCAGTCTTAGCTTATTTAGGAAACAGCTCATAGCAGTAGAAAGAGAATTGAAAGTATTGGTGTGAAATGATGTTAAATTATGTTTTACAACCTTTAACTTAAAAGTGTCAGTTACATTATTATATAGTTTCTTTCCATTACACTTTAAAGCTTCATTTTAATGATCAAAACAAGATAAAGATATGCTTTGTAAAATGGGTCAAACTTGGACTTGAAGTTAATGACCTAATTGTATAAAAAATTGAATTTGAAATATTATTCATTTGGTAGGTTATACTAGAAAGATACATACTGAGAAAATAGTTATTTTTCCAAATTTTGGAAGTAATTTTTACCCTTTTCTTGTGATTTGATTTTTAAATTGAATTTAGATTTACAAATTTGCAATTATAATATTTTATCTCATATTCTACTTATACTTAAAAACAAGTCACTTAAGATGGTATTGGGCAGCAAAAGAAACAATTAACAAAATGAAATTGCAATCTCTGGATAGGAGAAAATATTTTCATATCATCTATCTCATGAGGGGTTACTATATAAAATAATAAGGAACTATACAACTCAATTGCAAAAACCCAAACAACCCTATTTAAAAACTAGAGGCCCAATGCATGAAATTCATGCAAGGGGCTGGGTCCTCGAGGCCCTGTCTGCCTTGCAGTCCCGTGGCCCCGCGGCCCCGCCCACTGGTCATTTCAGAAGGTCTTTCTGCCATCTGGTCTAATTAGCATATTAGCTCTTTATTATATAGGATGAGCAGGAGAAAAAAAAAAACTAAAAGCCCTAGCTGGGTGGTTAAGTTGGTTGGAGTATCATCCATTCACAAAAAGATTGCAGGTTTGATTCCCAGTCAGGGCACATACTTAGGTTGTAGGTTCAATCCCTGGTTACAATGCTTAGAGGAGGCAAACGATGTTTCTCTCTCACATTGATGCTTTCTCTCTCTCTCCCTCTCTCTCTCTCTCTCACTCTCAAATAAATAAATAAATAAATAAATAAATAAATAAAATGGGCAGAAGATCTGAATAGACATTTTTCAAAAGAAGGCATACAAATGACCAACACATACATGAAAAGGTACTAACTCATTAATCATCAGGGAAATGCAAATCAAAACCACAATGAGGTATCACTCCATACATGTTAGAATAGCTATTATAAAAAAGACAAGAGACAAGTGTTGGGGATGGTGTGGAGAAAAGGAAACCATTATGCGATGTTGGTGCGATTGTAAATTGTTGCAGCCACTACAGAAAACAGAAAATTGAAAATAGAAAATAGAACTACCATATGATCTAGCAATCCCACTTCTGGTTATAGATCCAAAGGAAATGAAATCAGGATCTCAAAGAGATATCTGCTTTCCCATGCTCATTGCAACATTATTCACAATAGCCCAGATATGATGGAAACAACCTAAATGTTTTTCTATTGGATGAATGGATAAAGGTGATATAATATATATATTTTTTATTTTAATATATATATATAGATACATATTATTCAGACATCAGAAAGACAGGAATCCTGTCATTTGTAACCACACAGAAGAACCTTGAGGGCCTTCTGCTAAGTGAAATAAGTTAGGTAGAGAAAGACAGACTGCATGATCCCACCTAGACCTGGAATCTAAAAAAGCAGAAATCATAGGAACAGAGAGAGATTGGTTGTTGTCAGAAGCAAGGGTGGGGAAATGGAAGAAATGTGGAGGTGATGGTCAAAGGGTACAAACTTGCAGTTATAAGATAAATAAGCTCTGGGGCTGTAGTGTACAGCATGGCGACTATAGTTAACAATACTGTATTGTATACTTCAAAGTGGCCAAGAGAGTAGATCTCAAATGTTCTTACCACACAGATTATGTGAGGTGATGGAGGTATTAACCAACCCCACTGGTAATCATTTTGCAAAATATGTGCATCAAATCATCATATTGTTCACCTTAAACTTCCATGTTGTATGTCAATTGTATCTCAATAAAGCTGGGGAAAAAGTGCTACTTGCTCACTTAGTTGAAAAAAAAAGATGTTGTTTGGAATTCAGTTGGGTAGTGATTAAGTATTCATGTTTTTATATTTTACTAAACTGGAAGGGGAAATGACCCTATATTCATATGTAAAAATCTAAGAAGGTGGGTAAGGCCTATTTTATGAATCAGGAAATAATATCTGCATGGAGTCCACTGGATTCTCAGGGTCAACTGGAATAAAGAGACGCCTCCTTAGGAGTTAACACCTCTCAGGCAGGAAGGACAAAGACTTTCTCAGGTCAAACACTTAATCCCAGAGAATTTTCAGTCAACAGTAACAGGAACTTGTCCCCATTCCCCATCGTGATTAACAACACTTCATGGTTTTGCTCATATTGATTAAAAAAAATAAAAGAGATTGGATTAAAATTCTCATAACACTTCTTACACTCATACATAAATGAGCAAGTGATAGCTCTTTTACGTAATTCTTTGGAATACTCTAAATTTTAAATAGTTTTTTGAAAGAAGAATAACAGGACGACCTCTGTGGCAATCTTTTTAACAGCTTGTGAATCACATTATGAAGATAACTTGTTTTTTTCCCCTCCAGGAGATTTTCCAGTTTTAATGGCAGTTATTTTTAATCGGATGTTATTAAGTAGTTTCTTTTAGATACACATCATGCTTTTGGTATTCAATGAAAATTAGAATCTTTAAAAATAGCAGACAATAGAAAAAATACTTGGTAGTTAAGCCAATTAAATGTTACAAATCAAAAATGTTTTAGGAGTTTCTTTAAAAGGTATTCTTCCTCCTGACACCATTTTAATAGAAGAGCCTGAATGGTTAAATTAAACCTCCTTGGTTGTTGCAATAGCATAAATCTGCAGAGCATCTTGTCAGCTTATCTTATATGCATTCTTGCTGTTGTTACAGATCATAACTTTCCTTTTCGGGACAGAAATTTATAAGAAATTCTCAGTGGTATTACTCATAATAAATATACTTCATGTGTGTGAATAATGTTTAGAATCTGTCAAACACTACCAAGAGATTTTTTAAACCTGAATCTCCCATAAGGCCAAAGAAGGGTGCTTCTATAAAAAAGGCAGGTTAAATTCTTGATCTAGAAAGTCACTTAGTTTCAAATATCGTTTTTTAACTGAAGGTAGTACACAGAGTTACATGACATCATGAAGACATGGCCCTCACCGGGTTTTCCGTCTTCGGCTCACAATTCCTTTGTTTCCTTCCCACCTGGGCTCACTCTGTGCGAAAGCATCCTGCACAGTGACTGACAAGACAGGTCAGGCCTGGCCTTGATAGGAGTTTCCACTTACCAGCATTTAACCATATGAAACTGCCATTTTTGCAGGTAGAAGAACTGTGGAATGTCAGCAATTCATATTGTTCAACCTAATACTTGTAGGGCCATGGGCAAGCTATTTAATTTTTTTGAGGGGGTGAGGTTGAATATCTTCACTTACAATAAGAAAATAAAGTCTGCCTCATAAAAATTATTATAAGAATTAAATGCAATGAAATACATAAAGTCATTTGCATAGTGTTTAGCCTATAGTAGTTCCTCAAGGGAACTGTTGTGATAGCAACCCTACGGCTATCATAGCAGTAATGCAGGACTTTAAGAACCAGCATTAGGAAAAATAAGGTCAGTGTTAGAGAGGCTTCCCATAAGAAACACCAAGAACACTCACATTGACTTCAGTGCATGACACCTGAGTTTCCGGGTCTTCATGAGCAGAGAATGGCTAAGTTCACACCTGCTGCCTTAGCAGAATTGTTCTCAACTCCATGCAGGGGCTTTTGCTGGGTTCTTGTTCACTATCTTTTGTTCTAGTTTGAGAGAGTTCAGGCGTGGATATGAAGATATTTAACCTGGGAATATCACCATTGATTTTTTTTTCTTGAAATTCTTATTCACCTCGTATTCATTTAGTTCTTTTGTTTTACAGATTCCTCTCAGAACTCTAGTTACACCTGAAGTGGTCAGACTAACACATTCCCTGGAAGGATTCTCCCTTTGGCAGAATGACTTGGTCACCCCTTTCTCCTCCTCACATTCCTGACTGTCCTACTCAGCCCCACCCACTTCCTCTCTTCATGAGTTACCATCAGGGACCTCCTAGGTGACCTCTTGGTATTGCAGAGCAACATGTGTTACAGACCACCCACACCTGCCTCTGTTTCTCTATATGGAATATAGGAATACCAGTTATACCTCACGAAATCAAGAAATATAATATTGACAACTTAACATAAATATCAGATGTAGGCAGTTTCCAGGGGGAAACAGAAGTGCTCAACACATAATACATATTTTAGCTATTTTCATCATTTTTATTTTTATCTTTTCCTCCTCTATCACCCTAATGTATAGCTTCTCTATCCCCTACTACATAGCCCATCACCCACTAGTAAACAAGAACTTCTATAGAAGCACAAAACAAAAACTAAAATGAGCTACACTAACTTTCTGAACTTTAAGCCTAAAGGAATACAATTATTTTAAAACTTGGTAAATTAATTTCAATCAGAAATAAATCTATATATAAACAAATAGCTATTTAAATCTATATATCTAACATCAGAGCCAGTTTTCATTTCTGGGTTGGGCCAGCAGTGAGAAGGAGCAGAAAGTGGGATGCTGTAGCTATTTTATATGGGGTGGTGAGATTTGGTGAAATTGCATTTGAGAAGAGAACTGAAGGAAGTATGGAAATAAGCCATGTGATCATCTGGAGGAAGAGCATTCCAGGAAGAGAGAACAGTATGTGCAAAGGCCCTGGGGCAGAACACTTGATATGACTGAGGAGTTGCAACATGGCTGGAGGGGAATAAACCGGAAGGAAAGTAGTAGAAGATTATGTCAGATAGCAGATGAGGACCATATCGGATCTCTGACTTTTACCCTTAGGATGGTGGAGGAGTAACATGATTGGCTCAAAAGGAGAATGGAGAAAAAGCAGATTGGAGGCTACTGCAAGTAATCCAGATGGGAGACAGTGGTGACTTAGGTCATAATGGAAGCAGCAGAGATGGTAAGAAGTAGTCAGATTCTGAATGTATTCTGAAGATAAAGCCAACAGAGTTGACTGATGCATTGGAGTGGAGGGGAGGCAAGGATGACTTCATGGCCTTGAGCCTGGGTAATTGGAAGAATAGAGTTGCTATTGACTGAGATGGGGAACACTGTTTGAGGAGGAGGTTTTGTGGTGAATAGGGGGGCAGCAACATAAAAAATGCAATGCATTTTTCATTTTAAAATTTAAACAAATCTCGCTGGCTTTGATTTTGGCATGAAACCTGCTAAGAATCTCTCTCTCTCTTTTATTAAGAATCTCTTTTGGAAGACAGACCTTCTCTTTAGGCAATGAGTCAGATTTTTTATTCATCATAACCTGAAGGGACAATAAACTGAAGTTGGTCAGGATAAAATATAAAATCTCTACAGTCAGTCTGTGTATACAAGTGTCTCATGGACTTCACCTCCTTAGATAACGGGTGATTTTGTGGTGTGTGAAGCCAGAGAGCATATGGTTAATGTAAATAGAGAACTAGCTATCTGGGATTTTAAAGTCTTGGCTTCGATTAAATTAATGGGAAGTATTTACTGAGAACCAAGCACTGACTCATGGGAATTTAGATTATGGGACCTAGATGTCTACCAAGAGAGGTAAGGTCCTGGTGACTGTGGTGGCTCAGAAATATGAAGATGCTTTTCTTGTGCACATAAAGATGAGGACATGCATGGCCGGTCAAGAAACCCCTTCTTCAAGTGCATAGAGATACTTATGAATGGCCTTTTTTTTCTCTCCACATGGGCAATTGAGAATTGCTGTATTTGGATTTACTTTTCATATATTGGTTTGAAATCCACTTTCTTTAACAATTATATTTATTGTCTCTGCTATTCAATCAAAACAACCATAAACTTGAATCTGTTGTAATGTTGACTCAGAGTAGTACACAATAAACCCTCACAAATTAATATTCCTCAAGGGAGTGGCCACAGTAGCCTCTTCAGGCCCCCACCCTCCCCCCACCCGCCCCCGGAAGGGTTCCTGCATCCTCAGTGTGTGCCGAACAGATGCTTGTTCATCCACTGAACACCACAAGGCCTAAATTAGGAAACGGGAGGCCTAGGAATAACAGGCTTCTATAAAGAGGTGAGACTCTCTGCCCAGCAGTCTCAACAGAGCAATCTTGTTTCTAAACATAGAAGCAATTTTCGGGCCTCTTTCAGGGCAAGAAGACAATTATTGCCAAAACAAATAAGGCAGTGTCTCTATACCTCAGGCACCGAGAGAATGCCCTCTGGGCAAGGACTACAGCCAACAGCAGGTCATCAGTTTGGCTGGAACATGCTAGGCTAAGGACCCCACTTGATTGTCGTTGGACAGTTTAAATATGTCCCCTTAATTGATGGATTAGCTAACTAAAACAGAATGTGAGACACAGGACGACTGCTATGTGTTTCACACCCATTTGCCTAACAACGAAAATGTACTGTACTCACTGGAGATGGGAAACTTTAATCAAGAATGTTTATAACATTTGAAACTTCAGGATATAATTTCCAGTTTGTCTCAAAATTCTCGTTGTGCCCTGAAACTATGCCTCACAATTTATCTGAACGTCAGTCAGGATAGGAATGTGATGAATTAATGTTCTTTCCAATTAAGTTAGAATTCTAAGAACAGAATACATGTGAGTTTCCACAAATAGCTTCCTTGAGCCTCCAGATTGTTGCTCATTAAGGACCTCTTTAGGGCGTTCTTTTGGACTCCATGTCATCTACCTGCATGAATGTGTTTTCTCAGGACTGTCCCCCCATCCCCACTCCATGATTTAATCCCAGGAGCATGTTCTTTATCTCTGCCCATCCACAGCAACTTCCACATATGAGTTTTAAGAAAATGTAAGGTCATTCTGGTCTCAAAATTCTTTTATCTTCTTGACCCTTGCCCTTTTCCTGTTTTCATCTTGACATCGCTCAACTCTGGATAGCCTCAGTTTTCTTTCTTCTCTGCTTTTGCTCCTGGGCTCCAAAGCACAGCACAATGATGGTTTCTGACTTCTTTGTGCATCCGCAGGTCTGAGCCTCATTTCCACTCTCACATTAAGCCACTGACTTCACTTTCTATTTTGATGAGGATGAGATCACTTCAAGGGAATTCTCTTCATTTCACTCCTCCTGTATTTTTAGTCATCTTGCTCTCTTGTTCATTCTCTTCTTTCTTGCTTAGCACATAGTAGGAATTCAATAAATATTTGTTGATTGGATAAATACTTCTTGATTCTTGTCCCTCATACAAATGGCACTACTTTGTCCTGCATCCCTCCACCCCCCACCCCTGCATCTTCTCCTCTGCTTGAAAACATGATTAATTTTCTCTGACTTACTCTTTTCTTTATAAAAAGCAATTATTTTTTTATTATGCTTATTGTGGGAGAAAAAATACAGAAAACTATAAAAAAAATAAATGAAAATTATTTACACACAGAGAAAATTACTGATAACATTTGTTTTTAATTTTTTATCTTTAATATTTTTTAAAATTTATCTTTATTGTTGAAAGTATTGCAGCTATCCCCCTTTTCCCCCCATTGACCCCCTCCACTCTGCCCCTGGCCCTCCTTCCCAAGTCTTCACCACACTATTGTTTGTGTCAATGGGTTATGCATATATGCATATAAATTCTTTGGTTAATCTCTTCCCACAAACCCCCTCCACTCCCTGCCTTCCCTCTAAGATTCATCAGACTGTTCCATATTTATTTAGTCAAGTGAAGTCACTCCTGTGTTTATTTAAATGCCTTCAGCTTTAAGCTTTCAGTTTCTTCTACTTCACACAATATTTCTTAACTGAGTCACTTAAAGCAAGTCAATTTCTTTAAGCTTAAGTTTATACATCGATGAAACTAATATTAAGAATCCCTCATATAATTATATGGTGGAGATAAAAGGCAATATTACATATAACAAATTAGTACACAGCTTGGCACATAGTAACTGTTGAGTAAACATTAACTCTTCTCATTTTCCCTCTCCTTTCACTCTCAAATTTATTTAAAGTTTTACCTTCTCTTACTACCTCATCTTCATGAACCATTTATTTCTTATGCAGCATTTGACATATCCAAAGGCATATATGTAACATAGACTTTTTATAAACACAATAATATTATGAACACACTAGAAGCCTGGTGCACGAAATTCGGGCCTAAACCGGCAGTCGGACATCCCTCTCACAATCCGGGACTGCTGCCTCCTAACCACTCGCCTGCCTGCCTGCCTGATTGCCCCCAACCACTTCTGCCTGCCAGCCTAATCACCCCTCACTGCTCCCCTGCTGGCCTGATAGATGCCTAACTGCGCCCCTGCCAGCCTGATTGCCCACAACTGGCCTCCCCTGCTGGCCCGATTGCCCACAACTGCCCTTCCCTGCCAGGGCCTAATCGCCCCCAACTGCCCTCCCCTGCCAGGGCCTAATCACCCCCAAGTGCCCTCCCCTGCTGGCCCAATTGCCCCCAACTGCCCTTCCCTGCTGGAAGCCAGTTCCAGCATGTCATAATTGCAAGAGTTTCATTAAAAGGTTGATGGAACTTGGGGACTCAACAAGGGCTGAGTCACATATGTTATTGCCTGTTGGAATGGCTAAAGGCATTTCCCCAAACTTGAAAGGGATGCATTAAATTGATTGTTTGCTGCCAGACAGCTCAGGGCATCTTAATCTACATGTTATTGCCTCCTACTGGCCAAACAACTGAACAGCCATAGGCTATTCCTCAATCTGACAATGCTTCTGTATGAAACCCTACCCTTTGAAGTGTATATCTCCACCTTGCCTTAGGACAATTTGTGTTAATAAAAAGCAAGAGGTCCTGAGACAAGGAGAACTTAGCTCCTTTAGCTAAATCTCCTCTGACCTCCAATGCCTTTCAAAATTATCTTTTGTCTCTGGATTCTTATTTCAGTTACACACGGCCTTTCTCCAGATTGCTGAACTCTACTTAATGCCAGAACAAGAACCCTGGCACTCCCCTGCCGGCCCTATCGCCCCCAACTGCCCTCCCCTGCTGTGACCCGCCTCCTCTGCCTGGACCAGCCTCCTCCACATTGCACAGAGCCGTGGGACCCCCAGGCCTCACCACAGGGAGTGACCGCCGGGCCCCGCCTCTGCTGTGTGTGCGGCCATCTTGTGGTGGCCATCTTGTGACGACATTGCGCGAGGGTATCATTCGAGGGCATGACACCACCTAGGCTTTTATTATATAGGATGTGAATTCTTAACCAACTTAAGAACTACATTACCGATATCTACACCCATTTTTGTACTTGAAGTCTCTGTATGTACTATTATCCCTTTCTGAAAAGTCCTCTATTTCACCTGCGGAAATTCCTCCCATTCTTCCATGTCCAGACTACATACTGCCTACTCCTTGATGTTTTTCTTGATCGCCAGACTACATATTACCTCTCTGCTCTGTTTCTTTTATAACATAATTTTTTGCTTTGTAAAATAATTGTGTTTAAATATATTCTACTAAGATTTATGACAGTCTTGGTGGTAGAACTTGTATCATTAATTTTTACTTCCTTGAGCATAGTATATTCTCAATAAATATTTATTGATTAAAAATTTGACCTCATAGGAGAATCTATAATATTCTCACAAGAAAGGAAATTATACTGTGATACTCTAAGCCCTCAGAAGAAGTCAGGTCCTAACACAAAGAAGATGATAACAGGAAGTAGTTAACTGAAGGACTGATTTTGAAATTAGGAAGTTTAGATAGCTGCCAATGAGGAGTCATTTTCAAGTTATTTAAAGCTCAAGTTCCTGCTTCTATCATCCTGGCCTTCAAATTGCACATTCATCATATTCTATAAAGGGGACTCAAATTTCTATCATTAGAGCCACTCAGAAATTCAAGAATTAACTATAGAAAACAGGCATATAATATATTCATATTGAATTAGGACAGATATAATGTCGATAAAGCAACTAGAATATGCATATCCATACAAAGCAGAGTCTTAAGGGATAGGAGAGAAAAAGGTAGTATTTTGAAAAAGAAGAAATCACAAAAGACTTTAAATTGGCTTATCTGGAAAGCAATCAGAATTTGAACACTGTCTGGGGAGAGAATAACCACAGAAAGGCCCCAAATTACACCTTTAGATATGGAGCAACGATGGAAGAACTGGATAATTACAACTAAACTGAGTTAGAATTAAACTTTGGCCTACTTTACAGGGTTCATTCTTAGCTCAAAAATTGCATAAAATATATCATATTAGTTTTATCATCTGAAAGTTCTATAAACTCAGATATAGCTTCTAGAAATCTAAGAACTTGAGAAATACATTATATAAATAATCAATAGCACCTCGTGAAATGAAATCTTGCAGAATTTAGAATTTTATGGCCAATTTGCTATTTTTATTGCATCCAAAATTTAACTTTGGCACATTCTGGCCCCAGTGGAGTAACTAGTAATGAATCAGCCGTCCTTCTGTAAACATCTATTACACTGGACAGAATCTTTCCCAGTATTAGACAATAGGAAGTGATTTCCAAGAGAATGGTAAGTCACGAGGTGAGCCTCAAGAACCTTTGTTTCTTTCCAGGAACAATTTCCAAATAATGGTTTCAGAGGTGGAGTGTGAGCAGAGCAGACAGTGGTTCCACTGAGCTGAGGAGGCAGAGATTAATCAGGCGTTGGGTGGGTGCAGTGGCTAGAACCTGTGGTGTGGGTCATTGCAAAGAAGGAAGCTTTGCAGAGAAGGGACTATAGGGGTGTGAGCCAGGATTTTCTGTAAATCTGTGGCAGAGGGCTGGGTGGCCCACGAACAAGGCAAGATTATCTGAGGCTTACTAGAGAGTAGCTACTATGGGGTTGGGAGGAGAAGAGAGAAACTGAAGATGCAGCAGTTCTGTGGGAAGATCAGGGTCAGGGAACATTAGAGTTATGGCTTTGCCTATGTGGAAATATATTATTATTTCCTCAACACCCCTAGCATATAATATAAGAATAAAGAGCCTATCTTAGAAGTAACAATTATGACCTAGAAATCTATTCTAGACATTCCCAAACAAAGCTTAAAACAACACCAACAAACCCCTGAGGGAGAGGGAATTTGGAGACTGAGGCCTGCCAAATTAGGAAGATTTGAGAAACACCTGAGTCTTTCCACAGTTCTGTACTAACAAAACAAGTCAAAGATAATATGAATTCAAGACAGTGAGAAATTTAAAACAAGCACCCAAGTTCTTCAGAAGAGGACAATCTCTCTCTCTCTTTTTTAAAAATCTTTTCTCAATCTGATGAAAGTGATCTACAAAAATCCATAGTTAACATCACTCTCAAAAGTGGAATATTGAATGCTTTTTCCCTAAATTCAGTAATGAGCTTAGTATGTTCACTTTCACACTTTCTGTCCAATATTGTATTAGAGTATCAGAAGTTTTGAAGATAGAGAAGAGGACGAACCACATCAATAGCAGCAATAAATTTACAGAACTTACTACCTCCAGGGTTGGTATTGGAAGGGAATCTAAATTAATTTAAAATGGTTTAGGACAATTTACAAATGAACCACAAATAGCTATTGAGAGAAGGGGAATTATTGTTGGAAATTATACCAGTTTATACCACCAACAAAATGTATGTACACTTGTTTTAATACAACTTTACTTTTATTTTCTAATTCAATACTAGGCCTTCTAGAACCTACAAACCCCTCAGTTTTCTTTAAAGTTTTTATGAGTTCTTCATTTTATTGTCAATTTTCTTCATTATTCAGCTATAAATGCCTTGTGAGGTATAACATGATTCTTACTACATGTTGTAGGTATGCCATTTCAGATCACAAACTCAAGTATATACAAAGTTAACTTTTTTTTTTCTACACTAGCTCTTCTCATTCCACCTACTTAACTTCATGTTAGAAACAAAATTTTGATCAAATGAAAGTAAACTCAATGAATTCTGATTTGTCTGGTTTTCCTTCAATAAGTTCAATTCAGTCTTAAGTTCATCCTACTGCCCTCTCCAAGACAGAATCTGCAGACCACTATCAAGTCTTCTTGCCTAAGCACATCAGGTCACCACTGCCTTCACCCTATCGTAAGAATGGATTTGGTAGTTTTTGCGTGAGTCTTGCACTTCTCTTGGCTTCTCCTAGAAAGTTAAGCACAGGTCTCCTCTCATCCAAGTCTATCAAACCCTTCTTAGAAGGGTCACTCATCAACATCTTATTATTTTATTTCCAACTGAATTTCTCATCAACCTCATTCAGGGAATTTATCTTTCCTAAGGCAGAGGAAAAATCCATCTTAATATATAATCTTCTAAATCTCCAGAATTTCCATAATGTCTAGAAACTTAAGCAACTCATGCATAATATTATCAAGGACATTTTCAATCTGCAAAAATATAACATAGTATTATCTATGCTTCCAGTATTATCTATGATAAGACTTCAGCTTTTGAAGATCAAAAGAACCAACTTGATTTGTTCTTTATATTCTACTGGACTCTCCCTTAAGCTACCAAGGTGATTGGGGTGGGGGTGTTGGGAGCACATACAAGTTGATATTTTCCACTATTTTCTTAATTCTCACCCAAGGATATGCTTATTGATTTTAGAGAGGGAGGAAAGAAGAGAGAGAGAGAAACACCAAAGTGAGAGAGAAACATTGATCAGTTCCCTCCTGTTCATGCTCTGAGCAGGGATTGAAACCACAATCTAGGTATGTGCCCTGACAGGGACTTGAACCTGCAACCTTTTTGAGCCACCCTGCCAGGACAATACTCTCCACTGTTATTCTATTAACCACATTCATCCTTTACTCATGTTCTTGAGAAATGACCAACAAACCAATTTCAAAATATTCCTTTTCTATTGAACACTTAGGATAGAAGAAATTAAGAAGTCTTAGGTGTTGACAAAAAAGCTGTAGGTAATTCCTTCTTTTTCTTGCTCCAATTCCATGGTTAGTCTATTTGAAATATGATGTGGGTACTTTTGTTTCTTTGGCTTCCACTTACTACATTCTTAATGGACACTTGATAAACAAGTGATAGTAATAGCATGGTGGGCACTATTAGGCAAGTGGGTTCTCCCAGGCAGAGGCAAATCTAAAGTCTATCTATTTACAAGACCTAGGCAAGCAGAGCTGTGATTCAGCCCAAATTTATATTCCAAAGAGCCAAGAGCATGGCTATGGAAATTAAAGCAATGGTCACTCAGAATAGTGAGATGGCAATAAAAATTTGTGATTGACCAGAAGGCAGAACACAACCAAACCTGGTTCATAACTGGGGCTTTAAGTGGTAAGTACATGCCTCCCTTCATTGTTTTTTGGTGGCTGAGGCCAGCTTCAAAGACTCATGCCAGACCTGACCTATTCTATTATGTTTTCTGAAACACAATGTGCTATTTTAAAATCCATTACATGGCTATTCTCACAAGCCTACCACATCCTTTCTGCTACATTCCTGTAGCTCATCTGACAATAAAGAACAATGAAGCAACAATTAAGTGAATCTTCTATAATGTCTTGTAAATGCAGTAAAATCTGGAGCAAATGGAAGGAAATTTAGATAATGTCATCTTTGACTTCTCTGAACCTTGTATTTTTTTTTTTCACATCAATTGATAGTATATTCAACCTTTTTTCTTTCTCCTTTCATAAAGTAGGTAAAATTTATTTTCACTTCACATATCATGTGTTATATAAATAACTACTGGGAAGGTGATTTCTGATGTGAGAAAAGTTTGTTTGCTTTTATGCTAGTACTGGTCAAATATTCCCTTTCCAGCTTTATTTATTTTGTTTATTAGACATTTACTTGGAAATTGTAACTTTTGTAGAAGTTTCACAAGCTTTGGCTTAGCCTATGAATATGCATTCACAGACAAAAACACCCCAATATTTTTACAAACACTCACAAAAATTATCAAAGTTTATAATTTAGGGCCTTATTCTCACTTCCCTGTTCACCCTTTGCTACTGAAACATGAAGGCACTTTGACTTTAGCACAGCAAAACCAATTTGGTCTGATCTGATATACACTGATTCTAAATCATAAAATACTCAGAAATTTATTTTGTGAAAAGGAATTTTAAATCTGCATTTGTTTCTTTTATTTCATACAAAAGGAATGATTCTATACTAAAATCTGTATATGATCATATTCAAAATATATAACTTTTAAGAAGATTTAGTCAAAATGAAAAATATATAGATTTAATTTATTTCATTGTCTGCCTCCTTCATCAGGAAATATACTAAATGTAATGTTAAAATTTATCTACATCATCTAAAAGGTAGTCAACTTCCAGGAAAGTATAATCTCTAACCTTGTCAAGAGAACAATTTAAAAAAGCAAAAAGAAAGATACGTTGAGTGGTATCCCTGGAGAATCACCAGGCACATCTTTATCCTGACTTCAGAAATGACCTTCTTTAAGTTTAAAATTAGCTTTTCAAGTAAAATTTCAAGTGAATATATTTAAATTAAAAACTAGAAAACAAATAAAAAATGAATTTAATCTTCATCTCCTGTACTCATGGATGTAGATTGATTGAAAAAGAGTTATAAGAAGTCTGCTTAATTTTATCAACATAGATACCGCTCTAATGTTATTAGTATTGATGAAAACATTCTGATGTAATAGCTGTTATGATTCTAATCAAATTACTTACTGCTGTGCAATTCCATGTGGCCATAAATCTGTGTGCTTCAGCTAGTATACAATAATAAATTTCTTTCCAGAACTGTGTTCTGTCTACTGTCCCTTTTCTTGATTTTGATCTCTACCCATTATAGGGAAATGTTTGGGATTTGAATGAGAGTGAAATTTGGAGGAGAGATTTGCATTTTAGCTTCTGATTTCTTTATTACTATGCTTGGTAGACTCCTGATTACCTTACTTTCTATCTCTGCTTTCTGGTTTAGAAAACTCAAGTCAGTTTTTGGCATTGGTCTTTATCTCCCTTGATTAATTTAATTTTAACAATAACTATAATTCCACTTCTATCAATAAGTGAGCTTTATCATCTCTTAGTCTCCTGTCTGCTTCTGACCTTTGGTACTTCATGTAGTTGAAATACTTTTCCATGGGCTATTTACTCATCTATTCAAATTTTGCTGTTTTCATCATCTTTATGTCAATTTCATTCTGATTAATGACTATTAACCTAATATAATATTTTCCATATGTCCCTGGCCACTTTTTGCTTCACTTAAAAATACATAAATTTAAAAAATATTATATTCATTTTTGAGCATACTAGACTTTTCACTGATGACACTGAGGATGTACCGCACATAAAAGGTGATAAAGAAATAATCATTAAATAAATTAATTGGTAAATATTTATCAGTAAATATTATTCAGAGGATCTCTTTCTCCCTGTCTCTCTCCTTTAGAACATAAAAAGTTTATTTAAAAATATTATTTTTTTGCTAATTTACTGCCCAAGCTCTCTTCTTGTTTAGGTTCCTTACTAACCACCCAAACCTGTTCCTGTTAATTCTTCACAAGTTTATTGCTTGTTTATCTGAAAGTATAAAAACCTGGCTAGTTAAATCATTTCTCTGAGTATCATATATGATCTCCCATATGTATATATTGTTTTTTCTTCAATTAATCTGGTTTTGTGACAACTTTTGTTGTTTAATAAAGTAGAAACTTTATTCATAAATGTTGAAAATTAATTTTTGAGATATGCTAGTGAAAGGCAAAATGGAAGTTTATTATTATTTCCCTCCCTTTGAATCATTTTAATTTAATTCTTAATTAAATTTATTGGGGTGACACTGCTTAATAAGATTATATAGGTTTCAAGTATATATTTCTATGATACATGATCTGTATATTGTATTGTATGCCCACTACCTAAAGTCAAATCATCTTCTGTCACTATATATTTGACCCCCTTTACCTTTTAGTACATCCTCACTCCCCGTCCCTCTGGTAACCACCATCCTGTTGTCTTTGTCTATGAGTTACAATTTTATATCCCATATATGAGCAAAATCATATGGTTCTTAGGTTTTTCTGACATTTCGCTTAGCATAATGTTCTCAAGGTCCATCCATGTTGTCACAAATGGTGGTATTTCATCATTTCTTATGGCTGAGTAGTATTCCATTGTGTTTATGCACCACATTTTCTTTATCAAATCCTCTATCAAAGGATAGTTTGATTGTTTCCATGTCTTGCCCACCATGAACAATGCTGTAATGGACATAAGGGTGCATATATCTTTGCAAATATATGCTTTCAAAATTTTGGGGTATATTTTGAAGAAGAGGGGTTGCTGGATCATATGAAAACTCTATTCTTAATTGTTTTTAGGAACCTCCATACTGTTTTCCATTGTGGGTGTACCAGTTTACATTCCCACCAGCAGTAAATGAGGGCTCCTTTGCCTCCATGACCTGCACTCTAAAATGTCCCGGTATCCCACTCGAAGCAGTTCAAGTGGTGCTTTCCTCTTTCTCTTTCCTGCCCTTCCTACTGATCTGTAGGCTCCTGTCACTTCGTTCTGTGATTGGGGTAAGTTTTCAAGCCTCTTTTAGCCTCTGTTGAATTATCTGTAAAATAATAACACAAAAAAGTTACTAAACTTGTGGTGATCACTTCGTAAGTTATATAGATATCGAATCACTATGTTGTACACCTAAAACTAATGTAATATTGCATGTCAACTATACTTTAATTAAAAACTGCTTTTGTAGAACACTTACATGCCAGCCATGTATTAGTTTATTAAACTGCTTTTGTAGAACACTTACATGCCAGCCATGTATTAGTTTATTACCTTTACCAAGTAGGTGCTAATATCATCTCTATGTTCAAGATGGGAAAATTGACATATTAGCAGGTGACTTAATCTGCCCAAGGCTATATAACTCATATTCGGTAGAGGTAAGCGAGGCAGCTGGCAATAGGGTCTGGACTGACTCCAGCAGTTCTATGGTACATATATTGGCTATGCTGTGGTCATAAGAATGTTTCCTTTTTTATTTTTGTGAGTTAAATGAGAAAGTTTTTGTGAAAAGCTGAACCCAGTGCCAGGTACATAATCAACTCTCAATAACTATTGTTATTTAATTTTTTTATTAAAGTATTAACAATCTATCACAACTATAACATACTATTATATTAGTTTCAGGTGTACAGCATAGTGACTTGATCTTTCTGTACCTTATGATGTGATCACCATAAGTCTAATAACCACCTGTCACTGTGCAAAGTTATTACAGCATTATTGACTATATTCCCTGGGCAGTACGCAACATCTCCGTGACTTAATTTATTTTATAACCAGAAGTTTGTACTTCTTATTCCCCTTCACCTTTTTCACCCCCTTAACCCCCCACCACCGGCAGCCATTAACTTGTTCTCTGTTCCTGAGTCTGTTTTTGTTTTGTTATAGATTATATTTAATTTTTAATTAAATTTAATTTCTCCTATGTTCAGATGAAGCAAATAGGGAATTCGTAAAAAAGTTTTTGGGTTTTTTTGTTTGTTTGTTTTCACCTGTCTTTTGTTCTTGTTTCAGTCTTTTAACCTTAATACAATGAAATAAAGGTCTAGGATTATTGTGTTTTGTCTTGTTTATTTTCTGTATAACCCTGTACCATTTCTATGACTGAAAACTACATTCTGTGTAAAGCTAAGTTTCCTTTAGAGTGGATTACAAGTGGAACTGACTTTTCCAATTACCTACTCAATTGACCTGGTACAAAGAAGGTTAAAGTTCCCACCTAATATATGATCATTAAAGCTTTTCATGTAGCTTTTCAGACAAGGCAGTCTGGGAAAACCTGGAGACAACATCATTTTTGGTGCCAGACTGATAAAGCATTTAGCATTTGTCAGTTACAGGAGAAAGAGACGTTGATATATTAATTAGATGTAATACCTCTCTTTGGACAAAATGGAAAGAA
This sequence comes from Eptesicus fuscus, assembly GCF_027574615.1. Classification (NCBI taxonomy): domain Eukaryota; kingdom Metazoa; phylum Chordata; class Mammalia; order Chiroptera; family Vespertilionidae; genus Eptesicus; species Eptesicus fuscus. The sequence goes on along the minus strand of NC_072478.1, from coordinate 35,969,788 downwards.
TTTTCCTTTTTAAAAAAGAAACATGTTAGATAATAAAAGGTAAACATAGGGTGGCTTAGATAAAGCAAAGAGACCCTTAAATAATACCAGCGCTTTGAAATATTTGGGAAACATACGGTGAACAGTATTTTTTTTTATCATTGTTAATTCACAGTTGATAATTTTACTGAGGATAATTTCCAATGCTAAGGTAAATTAAGAAAATAAAGTTTTTTTTTTTGGAAAAAACACATCACTTATCTAGCAAATCAATTTCTCAGCCACCACACACCTCTTAGACTTTGTAAACCTTTTTTTTTATTTTGACAACTTCCGAAATGTCGCAAAAACAAACAGTGAGTAAATCCAATAATTGTCCTCCAAGATTTTAGTCTTAGTTGAAATCAATCATGTAGGCTATTTATCTCCTCTTTGTCCTTCCCTCCCCCACCACCAGACTGGTGTGGGCTGGGCTGGCACTTGAATGGCGTTCATCCACATGTGTTTCAGTTTGGGGATCCTTAACCATAATTGATGAAGGATTATTTTTCTTTTTCTTTAAGGACAGATACACAGCATGCTTTAGGAACTGGGAACCACAACAGTTTATGTGAAAAGGACTCTAAATTCCATTGTTTAAATATTTTACAAATTTCTAGAACATTGAGTCTATATGTCCATATTCAGAGAATAGAGAATATCAGCATCACATATTTCAGGTAAGCATTTTACTATAACATTCTAGTGCAAGAATTCATTTTTATCAGATTTAGAAAACTAGCTACTTATGGTAAAAATATATTGTATTATATCAATACTTATACTTAAATCCTTAGGATGGTTTTACATTCCTGTTAACTTACACTTCGGTAAAAATCAAACTGAATTTGGATTCTTAATTTATTTCTTTTAATGGAAATAAAAAAGAAATTTGTTTTGTGTGTCTGGTTCTTGCTAAAGAGCATCTGATTTCAGTATATATTGATGATGGAAACGTAGGTTTAATTTCAACAATCCAAAATAGCTATTATTAATCTCTCTTTCTGAAGAATTAGAGGCATAAAGCATTACGAAAGCATATAAGAACACATTCCAGAACCAGCAGAGTCCGGATAAAATCTGTTGACCTTAAACAGACAGCTAGATGTTTCTCCAGCAAAAGGCAATTCAAGCACATCCAGAGAAACAAACAAGAGGAAACTCTTTTATGGACTTGGGAGGAGTTTTTGTAAAGGAAGAGTCCATTGGAGGAAACTAAAAGTTCAAAGTATAGTGACTTTTTATTGGCTGAGTTATGGCAGCCTCCCATTGGCTGGGCTGTTACTGGGCAAGGAGGAATCTTTTCTTCCTCCTGCAGAGGTAGTAAAGTACTGTCACTTCCTGTCCTGTCTCTGTTTGTTGGGGTCCTATTGTGAGTTCAGTAACACACGTGAGACTTATCTCTTCCAGTCTCCTGACTCTATTTTAATATGTGTGTGTGTGTTTTTTAATTGATTTCCAAGAGAGGAAGGGAGAGGGGGACAGAGATACTGGTAGAAACATCAATAATGAGACAGAATCATTGATGGGCTGCCTTCTGTATGCCCCCTACTGGGGATCGAGCCCACAACCCAGGCATGTGCCCTGACTAGGAATCAACCCTTGACCTCCTGGTTCATGGGTCGGTGCTCAACCACTGAGCCACACTGGCCAGGCCTGACTATTTTAAATGAGGTTTTTGTTCATTAATTTTTAAAAATCCCAATTTTCTACCTTTCTTTGATTAATGCTTTGTTTTAATTACATTCTAAATATTTGAACTCAGGAAGAAAATATAGATCATTGCATTTTCTTTGTATTTTAAAGTAACTCTTCATTTAAAACATTATTTTTGGTGCCTTTGTCAGTTATAGGAGTTTGATTCACATTTGTACATCAATAAGATGTAACATTTAATTATATCACAGGATATATCATTATTTCCATTCATTCTGAAAGCCAAGAATTTCTGATCTTAGAAATAGGGCTTGGAAATGAGGGGTAAAATACTCTGAAATATTGTCTTCAACTTTTGTTACATTTTGCTGACCTCAGGGTATTGCATGCCATACTACTATGAAATGTTTTATGAAAAACAGTCTCAGGAGCCCTGTCAAGGTAGCTCAGTTGGTATAGCATCATCACGATATGCCAGGGTGTTGGGTTTATCTCCGGTCAGGGCACATACAGTAAGCAACCAATGATTGTATAAATAAGTGGAACAATCAATCAATCTCTCTCTCTCTCTCTCTCTCTCTCTCTCTCTCTCTCTCTCTCTCTCTCTCTCTATCTCTCCCTTTCTCTCTCTCTCAAATAAATAAATAAAAAATTTTAAAAAATAATCTGAGGATGGTTTAACCAATTCTCAATCTTTTTAGTAAAAAAAGAAAACAGAAAAAGTATCATAATCTGTATGTGTTAGTGTTAGCTTTGTATGTATCTGTTATCAGTATAGAATGCAAATACTTGGAGGAACTGCGTATATGCTAAAGTAGCTGTTAGTCATGAATCCTAACTCTTGATCTCATCTGGACTTGTTTTATCATAAATGGGGAGCAGAGATTGTGGGGCCCCTCCCACGTACGCAGGGCCAGCTGTCTTGGCACTGCTGATGCCCAAGCTAAGTGTGGAGGGGGAAAGCTTGGGGCTAAACTGTGCTTTCTGGAGGAAAAACGCTGTAATGCGTTACACCCAACATCTACTTCCAGTGATGTCAAGCTACTCACTCAGCTCAGGTTATCAACTAGTTGCTGCTAGTGCAGCTCCGATTTGAGCAAGAGACTTAATCACATTATGTCCTTATTCTGATACAAACATTTTAATTCTAATATTGTAATTATCAGAACACTTCAAAGGAATTCTGAGGCAAATTGAATGATTCAGGACTTTAACTTGAGTGCCACAATGCAACGCATTACCAGCTGTTTCAGTGTTAGGAGTTGACACAGAGCCTCAGACTTTGGAGACTGTTACCCAGAAATGTTAAATAATTAGTTCTTTGTAAACCATGATGAAATAGATCTCTAGCTTTACTGTACATGTTTATAAGGTTTTCTTTTCTGTTCTGTTCTTTTGCCAACTGGAGGAGACACAAGAGCTAGTATAGGCTCATGCACAGGTTTTATAGGATGTCAGACAAAATGATTTTTTATTGAGGAAGGGTCAAACAAGTTGTGTTTTTTGTTGTGTCACACCATACAATATGAGGGCCACGTTATAAAAATTCAGGGCTCCCACAAGAAGGCGAAGGCTAAGAACGGTGATTTAAGACTACATTATCCTGTTTCTAATTCCTTCCCTTTCTTCCTGCGGAAATGTAATTGCAGAAGCTGAGAGAAGGGATTGGAGCGTGTGCTTCTATATCTGCCTTGAAGAGAGTCGTAAAGGCTGTTTTATGAGTCTCTCGCTAACCTCGTTCTACTTTTCCAAATTAAAGGAGACAATATGACAATCCCACCAAGCTCTGATCTTACATCTTAATTTGCAAACTCAGCATCAATATCAGTATCTGGTTTAAGTGTCCCAGAGAAAACAGTGTTGAAATTAATGGCTTATCTATATATAGTCCTTCTCTGTATTGAAACTGAAGCCATTTTTTTCTGAAGCCATTTTTTCTTAAGCACAAAAATCATTATTTCTTAAAATCAGCATACTCTTTGTCAATTTCTTAGTTTGACAAATGTAATGTAAGATGTTAATGATGGGAGGGACTGGGTGAAAGAAACTTTGTACTACCTTTACAACCTTTCTGTATATCTAAAATTATTCTAAAATAAATTGATGATCACATTACAAATCCATCATATTTGTCCTAGCACATTTGCGATATGACAGCCTAAAGACTGGGAAGGAAATTTAAAGTACTGCATTTCAACTTCAGCTTTAACTGAGAGTTTTCATGGTGGGGGGTATTACCCATTTCTGTGATTTAAGGAGCTTAGGGCATTTAGTTTTGTAGCATATGTCATACAGGAGGACATGTCTTTAGCGTTTTCTTGAACTGTTTGTTTATAGTCAAGCCAAACGGAGCCTTCACATCCTAGGAAAAGTCCCTTCACCTGCACAGGCTTTGTCCCAGAGCTGAAACTAAACCTTGACCCACAGTGTCTCTTGATTATGGCTTCAAAAGACCACCCACTTCTGGGGTGAGAGGCGAAGTCGGACTCCCCATCATGCCCATTTTAGAACTTAGGAAAAACAAGCATTTCATTAAAGCCTTTCCAAACTGGACAGAGCTCGTTAGGAGTTAAGGTTCTAGCATTTGGAACAGGGTCAAAATCAAACCTTAGTACTATTTAAACAGAAGAAAGAGTAGAGTTCATACTTTATCTTATCGAGTAAAAGAAAAATCTTCAGTGAGAAAAAAAAAAGTGTGTTTTAACTACAATGATTCTATGTTTAATGAGAAGCCATGGATCATCTGAAGAGAAAAGTAATATCCTTTGACATACAAATCTGTATATGGTGCTTCTGGGATCTAAGTCTGCTCTTTTGCTGCAGTAAAACATTCCTAATGAAAACCAAAATGAATGCAGTAACCTGAAAAAAGGAAATTAATGTATTGACACGATTTTGCACATCACAGTTAATTGAGTCATACAAAAACCCCCCACCAAACTTCAAATAAAGGAAATAATGTAGTAATTGGGCCCCTTGTCCTATATAATACACTTGTTGGCATACATTATGGGTTTGCTATCTTCTAAGAGTATTAAATCATTATATGAGAACATTGCCAAAAATCCTCTTCATTTCCTTTTAGTGACTTCTTACTGCCCTCAGTGGAGGTTTAATAGAAAAGGAAGGACATGATGTAGTTTTAATGACAGGAAACCCATGGCCTTCCAAATGAATAAATTCCATCACTGGCTGCCACAAAGTGTGCTAATTATTTCCATTGATAAATTAAAAGCTGTAAAAGTCTGAACTATGTAAGCATGTGCTCTACAGTTATAATCAACCTGTCTGCATTATTAAAAGTTCATATTATCCCCATTATTTCATCAGTATTACATTTGTTCTTATTCCAGAAAATTATATTGAAAACGTGTTAAACTTTTACTGATTTACAGGTGATTCAATAAACTAACCAAACTTCATGTTTCTGATCTGCAGGCTGTTAAAATCAAGTATTAATCTATTCCCCCAATGTCAAATCTTGAGGATGAACACAGTTTATATTTATGAAAAGATGAAACAACAAACTAAATAAGAGCTAATCATGTTCAAAATATGTAGAGGAATTAGAATATTATTCTTGATTTTATTACTTTATTTTAAGTATCAGCTAAATCATTTGGGAATGAAATAGAGCAATTCCTTCATTCAACAAAATGTATTATGTACCTCTGTATGAGTTAATATATTAATTTACTAATGTTTACTTAGTATGTACTAGGTGTTCTGGAAATACAATAGTAGCCAACATAGACTCCCATCCATGTCTTCATGGGGCTTGTGTGTAGGGGGAAGAGCCATTAATGCAGTGAGTACACAACTGCCAACCTGAAAATATGACAAGGAGGTTTGCCGTTTGATTGAAGCCTCCTGACCACAGGGAGAACTGTCCATGTCATAAAGGCTAGACGTTCCTGGCAGCAGGGGCATTGGATTGAAATATGAACCAGCAGCTGAAGAGGACAGGCAGCGATACAGCAGATGAGAAGGTTTTGGGGTGGGACCGAGAGAAGGCCCAGGTGACATCAGGGCAGGAAGTGCGGCAAGCCAGAGTTGAGCTCACACACCCAGTGCTTTTCCGCACCCTTTCCTCAATGTGGGTGTGGGTGCAGCCTGTGCCAGGCACATTGATATCTGAGCAGAGTGGAGGTTGCACACCCTCATCCAAATACAGGGCATGACCTGCACAGCACACATGGCTGCCCTGGGGAAGTGGAGTGAGACAGTGTAATAGTGGGGAGGTAGGTTGAGGTCAGATGATGCAAGATGCTATAGACAGAATGTCTGTGTTGCCCCCAGCTTCATATGTTGAAACCTAATCCCCACGGTGTTGGTATTTGGAGGTGAGGCCTTTCAGAAGTCATTAGGTCATGAGGGTGGAGCCCCCATGAATGGGATTAGTGCCCTTATAAAAGGGGCCCCAGAAAGCTCCCTCACCCCTTCCACTAGGTGAGGACACAGCAAGAAGACAAGATAGGCCATCTATGAAACAGGTAGCTGGCACTCGCCAGGCATTGACTCTGCCAGGGTCTTCATCTTGGACTTTCCAGCCTCACCAACTATGAGAAATAATTTTCTATTGTTTATAAACCACCCAGTCCACCGTATTCTGTCACTGCAGTCTGAGCAGACTAAAACATAAGGCCTCGCTATTTGCAGCAAACAAGAAAGAATGGTTTCTACTGAGCTTATTCATGTTAAATAAACCAATTTACAACTTCAATTTTGCACAATTTCCAACATTTCTCAAGTTCTAAGTAGCTCTACAACTAAGGAGAACAAAACATCTTGTTATACTCATCTAGGTTCTCGCTTTGGCTTTGCATTTAAGAACGGCAACCATATATTTTAGCCCTATTTGGACAGGCTCAAAGACAAGGCATTTAATGTAATGCAACAGACATATGTGTGCAGTTATGTCAGGGCTTCATAATACCTGACGTAAAGGTACTGTGGTTCTGCTAGAATTTAAAATATATTAAAATAATGTTCTACATTATTTTAAAGAGCTTTGAAATAAATAGATGATGGTTTCCTTCCTTCATTCACCCTTTTAAAAAAAATTCTTTAAAATTCATCATAGATCCACTTTTACTATGAGCTGAAAGAGAAGCTAGAAAACCAAAGAATGAGTCCTAGGTCCTGTCCTCAACTTTTTCACTCTTTTTGGGGAGATGGTCACCTAAACAGGGAATTAAGAGGCAGAGATGTATGAGCAATAAAACTGACAGTTTATCTTAATTCAGGGGGTAAGGAAAGTCACTCTGAGCAGATTACGTAAGCAGCTGCCTGACAAAAAATGGGGGAGAGGTCAACTGAGCAAAATCAGGGATGAGAAAAGTGTGTTGTTGGAGGGCAAATTTCAGGAAAAAAACCAAGTGACAGAAGGGCCCCGGTCAAGGGGAGGCTTGAATGTTAACTTTGTTAGAGATGGGGAGCTACTGGAGAATCTTGCTTCTCTTGGGATCCATCCAAGGAGTCCAATCTGGGATTAAGGCTTCAAATCACATACAGTTCTTTACAACTGTGCCATGCATCTGGTTGGTATTTCATAAATGTTTTTCAGAATGAGAAAATCCGGAATATGGAGGAAAGAGTGCTGAGTAACTCAGTTTTCTACTTCAGATTTACATTTCCATGTGGCTAGCTCATTCCTTTGAAAAGACATTCATGTTATTTTGCAAACTATGAATCATTTTTGCTTCTTCTCTTGAGATCCCATCCAGGTATATCCCTAGGATATCTGGAGAGAAGGAAAGTTTGAGAGTTTCACTACTCTAAGCACACACACCAAATTAGGAAACTGTTGCAACTGTTCAGGTGAGAGACAACTAGAAACTCAATTTAGACTCTCTTGGTGCTGAGGGGCAGGAAACAAAAACTTAGGAGGAATTCAGGGGATAATAAAAAACAAGCTTCATGCTTAATACTTACTGGAATGTTTGGAGTAAGGTGGGAGGGAGAAACCAAAGATGACTCCTAGGCTTCTAGCTTGGATAACAGAACAGAGTGGTGTGGAAAAATCAGAAAGATAAAGATTTTGAAAGTACTAAATAATTCATAAATTGAATTAGGAAAAGACTAAATGTAACAAGAAATTTCAACAAATGTAGACTTTGTTGCTAGCCACATGGTACGGCATTTACTGACACATAATTGTCCATGAACCTATTAACAAGAAGTCTTTCTTTGACAAGAGGATGCTATTCTAACTGCTTAAACAGGCAACTTCTTGGTATCATCCAAAACAAACCCTTCCTGTGGGAGATTTGGTGCATTTTCTCTTCTTCTATCTATCTATATACACTCTTTCCCATCATGGCAGATATTTATCACACCACCTATCTCTGTTTTCCCTTCTCAGTTCTAAATAAACATAATCCTTTTAACTTCTACTCAGAGATGTTATTTTGCAAACTATGAATCATTTTTGCTTCTTCTCTTGAGATCCCATCCAGGGAGTTCACTTCTCATTTTTAAAGCCTCAAATCAGACACATATTTCTACTCCTTGTATCCAATAGTTGTGTGATAAGTCTTTTGAAGATGATAAAATCCTGAGGATGGTGGGAAGACTGTCTAGTAACTCCCACATACCAGAATCTTACTTATTCCAGTTTATTATCAACACATTTTTAAACATTAACATGGCCTTGGTGACTCATATATGATCCTCTATAATCCTCTTTTGTTTATGTTGTATTTGCCTGTAACCAGGTTCTTATCATCATTTCTGTGCAGTTTGTTTTCCCCTTTTTACTTGTTCTGATTTAGTCTTTATTCTCATTATTTCTGTTTATTTTTCAAGGCTATTTAAAAATTATAATTATCTTCTCCAAGTTGTAAGCCTCCCCCTCAACTTCATGCCACTAGTAATTTAATGAGCATCTCCCAAATTCATCTGTGCCATTAAAGATGTTATTAAATATTTCTGGCCCAGGATGATTCCTTTGAAAAGACATTCAAGTCCTACAGGCTGATATTGCAATGTTGATAACTGACTCTTATTGAATATTTTTCTAACAAGTTGGTGCTCTCATCTAGCAGCAAAAGAACTTAAATAGAGCTCATAAAATAACATACAGTAGTCCCCCCTCTCCCATGGGGGATATGTTCCAAGATCCCCAGCAGATGCTTGAAACTGCAGATAGTACTGAACCTTATATATACTATGTTTTTTCCTATACATACATATATACATACATACCTATGTTAAAGTTTAACCCTATATATACCTTGTACCAAACCCTATACATACTATGTTTTTTTCTTATACATACATACCTATACTACAATTTATAAATTAGGCACAGTAACAATAGTAACAACAATAACTAGTAATAAAACAGAACAATCCTATATAATAAAGAGCTAATATGCTAATTAGACTGAACAGCAGAACGACCGTCCGACGACCTTCTGGACAAAGCTGGGGCTGCGAGGGCCAAGGCAGCCGGGGCTGCGAGGGCCTACCCTTCCATGAATTTTGTGCATCAGGCCTCTAGTTATAACAATATATTGTAATAACAGTTATGTGAATATGGAGTTTCTCTCAAAATACCTGAAAACTGAGGTGGCCTCTAAGTGACAAATAAGAAGGAGGCATATACAGCATGGATATACTGGACAAAGGGATGAGTCACTTCCTGGAGAGGAACCAAGAGAGATTTCATCATGCTACTCAGAATGGCACACAATTTAGAACTTAGGAATTCTTGCTTGAATTTTCCATTTAATCTTCTTGGATCATGATTGACTGCTGGTAACTCAAAGTGCACAAAGTGAAAACCCAGATAAGGGGGACTACTATATGTCTGTACAGGATTTTATTTCACAGAACATTTCTCCCATGGGTTACTTAATTTGATGCTTAAATAGCCCTGAGACAGGAAGAAGAGGAGTTATCTTCATTTCTATTTCAAAGGCATGGAAGCTGAGACTCAGGTTAAGTAACTTGAATGCCACTCAGCTAGTAATTAGTAGGAAACAGCTCTTAAATGCATATTTTCTTACTTCAAAGCCAATGTTCTCGCTACTCTACCGTATGGAACCACTCTGTTTCTCTATTAGTACATGGCTTAATACTAAATTAAGAACTTTTATTAAAAATTCTGGTAACTCTATCCCAAGATTAATCTTTCCATTCTTTTAATATCTAAGGCATAACTTGTCTCCACAACAATTAAATTCAGCTTGTACGGATTGTTTTCTATGTGCAAAAGGTACTGATCTGAACATTGAAAGGCAAATAAAATAATCATGACACCGTTCCTGAAGACGGTACTACCTTACCAGATATCAGAGGGATAAATAGTCTAATGTGATACCAAGAACCACAAAGGCAGAGAAAATATAGGGTGCTAATCTAGCAACTATTTATGTGATGTTTTGAATTTTATCTGTTTATTGCTTTAATAAAAATGGCTCATTCCTTGAGGACAGATTCTAGATAGTCTACATTTGCATCCTCAATCATACCTAGCAAATTCTAGGCAAAGACTGTGGATTTTTAAAATTCTTTTTTTTTTTTTACTTATTTTGTTTGTTGAACTCCATATCACTGAATTCCTACTATGTGTCCAGTGCTACACTCGGTAAGATGTGGAATGCATAACCTTGTCTCTTGCAAAGAGAATACTAATGAACATATTAGGATGGGCATATCTGGTAGACACTTAGGATGCTCTTTGACTAGATTGGACTCTTGACTCTTAACTAGAATCCAGGCTTTGAGATGAGGAGGAAGAAGAAATACACTTGGAAAGATCAAGTTGGTCTATATTATAGAAGACCCAAACTTTAAGAAAAAAAGAAAAAAAAGACTTGATGTAGTAGCAGGAAGTATGACTTCAATATCAAATAAATCCATTACTAAGGATGAGAAGAAATGTTGACTATGTCATCAATAGTTTTGTAATATAAGTATTCCAGCCCATATTATTGAGAAATATTGAAATAAAGAAAGAAACTTTCCTTAGCTCCTTGAGACGAAATATTTGTTTTCCTTGGTGTTACTTTGCCCACCTGTCAAGACTCTTTATCTAGCACATTAGTGGCCTCCTCCTCTTTTTTATTTTTTTAAAAATTAAATTTATTGGGATGACAATGGTTAACAAATTATATAAATTGCAAATGTATAATTCTATGATATATCATCTGTATATTGAATTGTGTGCCTACCACCCAAAGTCAAATCTTCTTTCATCACTCTATAATTGACCCCCTTTTTCCTTTACTAACCTCCACTCCTCTTCCCGCTGGTAATCTCCAAACTGTTGTCTGTGTCTATGAGTTGTTTGTTTGTTTTTTGTTTGCTTATTTCTTGCTTTCAGTTTTATATCCCATATATGAGTGAAAACATGGTTCTTGACTTTTTCAGTCTTGATTTATTTCATTTAGCATGGTATTCTCAAGATCCATCCATGTTGTGACAAATGGCAGCATTTTATCTTTTATTATGGCTGAGTAATATTCCATAGTATTTATGTATCACATCTTCTTTATCTAATCATCTATCGAAGAACACTTTGGTTGTTTCCATGTCGTGGCCACCATTAATAATGCTGCAGTGAACATAGGGGTAAATATATCTTTGCAAATAAATGTTATCAATTTGGGGGGGGGTCTTCTTCTTTTTCTTAAATCTCAGTTCTAACCCTTTTGCTTTTATCTTCACACTTTAATCCCTTTTGAAGCTAATAAACTATTTTAGCCATGATTTGTGTTTGCAAATGGTTATTAAAACCATGTTTTCAGTCCAAGTATTTAAGTTCTAATAATACTACTTATTTTGTCTTATAATCAATTGATTCATCCATTCATTTGACATGAATGTAGAAGGCAAATTATATGGGTGGAGTCTGGATTATATAGACGATATATAGATGCTTCCAAGCTGGTAATGCAATACAATGTCATACATCCTAACTCTTTTGTATATCCCCCAATTTAAAAATACCACTACAACATATTTTTTACTGCATAAAATAAAATATAATTTAAAAATCTCATAGCTGTATTCATAATATTAGAGAGTTAGAGTTATTTTTTTTTCCATGATATTGAACAAAGCCATTCATCCGGATGCTGAGAAGTTGGCTAGGTTCATTTAATGGTAAGCATATTATTCTCAAATGGTTTTCTTTCTGTAAAGATTCAGACTATAAAATTCAAAAATGACATATGTCATTGACATTTTGTTACCACTAAGTGTAGTCAAACCCATAAAGGTTAAATGTGAGAATGTTTAGGACTACTTAAGTGAGAAATAAAGTTATATTGTAGAAAGTGGTCCAATGATAAAGAACTCTAAAATGCAGTCCAAGAAATTTGGATATGACAGGTTAAGTAATGGTGAGCTACTGTTAGAGCACCAATGGATCATATGTCTGGAAATTTCAGTCTAAATGTTACTAAAGTCACAGATTAGAGTCAGGGAGAGCAGGAACAGTGGTTCAAATATGATGTGGTTACCATAGCTTCTAGAATGGTAGCAATCCTATATAATAAAGAGCTAATATGCAAATGGTCATCATGCCATCACCCAGTTAACAGCTCAGACACTCAACACTGGGGAGAGAGGATTGGGGACCAGCCAGGCACAAATAAGCTCACACGAGAGAGGAATGGGGACCAGCCAGGGACAAATGTGCTCATGAGAGAGGAATGGGGACCAGCCAGGCTGCAGCCTGGGAGAGGGACAAGCTGCATGTCCCGCGGTCCTGGGCACCAGCACATGTGGCTGTGGCCCAAGTGAAGCTGCCTGCTCACGGTCCCCTGTGGCTGTGGCCGACCCGGACAAAGCCTGTTCGGGTCCTGAGTACCTGCAGCTAGCCAGAGGGAGGGAAGCCTGGGTCCTGGGTGCCTGTGACTGGCCGGAGGAGGGAATCCTGGGTCCCAGGTGTGGGGCGAGGCAGAGGTGATTAGGGGCGATCAGGCCAGCAGGGGAGCAGTTAGGGGTGATCAGGCAGGCAGGAAGAGGGGTTAGGGGCAATCAGGCAGGTGGGCAGGTGAGAGGTTAGGAACCAGTGGTCCTGGATTGCAAGAGGTAGTTGGACATCCCCCGAGGGGTCCTGGATTGGAGAGAGTGCAGGCCGGGCTGAGGGACTCCCCCCCCCCCCCACCCGATGCACGAATTTCATGCACCAGGCCTCTAGTAAAGACAGATGTGCAAAGATGAGAGAGTTTCAGTGCTGGTCCTCCAGGGACAGTCCAGTGGGAGAGACAGATGTTTAAACAGACTAGTACAACAACAAAGGAGGTGATGGATCAGAGATAGGGCTTATGGGAACATGGAAAACAACTAAGTCTAGAAGAGGGTCTTACAGGGCACCAAAGCAGTGCATGGTGCAGTTATAGGAGGGAGAATAAGATATTAGTGGAATAAGAATATACAAGGATAAAGCCAGGTCCTGATGGGACAAGTGCTTCCTGGAACTTGTTCTATTATTCAAGCCACTTCAAATATTAAAGTGATGTGTTCCTACTACTAATTTTAAAAGATCATGCTGGAAGTAGTTTGGATTACAGATAGAGGAAAGAATCAGCATGTCTAGAGGTAAGCAGACCAGTGTGGCAAAAATAGCCTAGGTTGTTGTTTGAATTAAATTAATGTTGCTACACAAAGAGTTTTGAAAATAACCTCTGGTATGTAGTAAGTTCTTACTGAATATAGTTTCTAGAATCACTACTACTAGCATTATTATTATTATTACTATTATTATTATTTGTATTATTGCAATAATCCTGGTGACAAATGAGAAGTGATTAGAACATGCACTAAAGTTCCAGAGGGAGGGATAAAGAGGAAAGCCATGATTTTCAAAATATCAGCAGAGAAGGTGTTTAGATAACAGGGTAACATCGAGGAAGAAGTCTAGAATGTGCTTTGAGACTTTGAATCATGGCCCATTAGGAGGTTGTATAATCAATCTAGAAGATTTTGACTGGCAATTTTAGAAACCAAAATAGAAGAGAATTAAAAAGTTCACAGAAAGTATCAAAAATACTATTTTGCTAAACTTTTATGTGGATGGTGTAGAAGAGAACATTTCTGGTGGGTCTATAGTATACCTAGGCACATCTGGCAAGTGCAGGTCTGAGTGAGTCTGGATAAGTATAATCTTCCAATTGCAGGGCAGAGGGTTCAGAGGAGACCAAGTTCCCTGCAGATATGCCAAGTCCCAGGGCAAATGAGGCTTAGGAGCTGGGAGAAAGCATGCTTATCTTTTCCCTTCAAACCTGCATATTAGATAAAAGATCAGACCAATCCTCTTCATTGATTACATACATGAAGAAAGGATAGAAATTTTTTTTTCTGGAAAACTTCATCTATATAGGAGCAAAAGGAATTAGAAGTTTATGGTGTCCTCTACTGGATGATTTGTCTTCCCCCAATTTTTTATGAGGTTATTATTATGATTTTTATTTTCATATAGATTTGCACTAAAATTGACTTAAAATGAACTGAAAATTTGTGAATTTAGAAATTCAACTCAACACCACTATTCTAAGATCCCTGAATAATTTTTGTGTTAATGGGGAAATAATATTTTGCTTAAGTGTAAGAACAATACAGCATATGCATCTCTTGGCTTCTATGTTGCTAAAGATATTGGTGTGAACAGCATTTTGCTGTTCTGAATCCAAAGAGAATCCTAAGACTCAGACGATGAAGACTGAACATAATTTGTTTTAGAAATATTGTATAATAGTATATTGTGAATGCATTTCCACACCAATAATATTATCTGGCAATATGAATCCAGATTCTAACTGAAGAGTCCAAACCTCTAATCTAATAAAGCCACTAGGAGTGGGGAAAGGAGAGGCTGTGAAAATGATCGACTGGACCAGAAGATTTCCAGTTTTCTAAGCTGTGTACAGCTCTACAATTATTAATTTTGGCTCCATCCTCTTCCAAACCCCAAATACAACCACTTTACAGACATTTCTTAGAGATGTCTCTTAATTCCACCTCCCCCTTCTTACTCATGATACCAGGGGGCTTAGGCATGAATCCTCTGTGCCCAAATCATCATTCCATTCTTTAACTCTGCCTTCACCATATAGTCCTTCCCTCAACCCATGGACCAATCTTCTCAAGGGGCTGCTTCAATGGGATTGTTTGCCCTGCTTCAAGTTCCTTGATGGGAGAATTCAGTATACCTGTAAGAAAAATAAAAGGAGGACTCTAGTCCTTCCTTACATCATACACATAATTTCAGATAGAATTAAAATCTAAATGTGTATGGCAAAACAATATATATTTTGGAATGTGATTCAGAAGATCTTCATTAAATGGAGGGTTACCAAGGGTTTTCAAACAAACACAAGAAGCACTAACAACAAAGAAAGGGATAGTTCTGACAACATTAACATTAGGAATTGATGTTAATTAAGATTAAAATTAAGTTTTATCAAAAGATAGCCTACGAAATGAAAGATAAGGTTCAGAATTGGAGAAGATATTTGCAACACATAATCAACAAAACTTGGGATTCCAGAATATTTAAAGAATGCTTACAAAACAATATGAAAAAATAGATAACCCAATAGAAAAAAAATAACAAGCTAAAGAATGGACATTTTATAAGATAAAAATGAAATAAAATTAAAAACATGAAATGAAACAAAACAAAAAACTCTGTGATGAATTTGTATTGTCTATATGTCAAACCGCAGTTCTGCCTTCCAGGTCCTCATAAGCTTTCCTCTCTAAAGGTTTACTTCCAACTGCTTTTCTTAAAACCTCCATTGTAGCCAAACGTACTGTCTCCTAAATAAAACTTGTCTTTCCCTCCCTCCAAGTTTTGAAAAGCTGATGCATAGGCTGCAGCTCCCTGGGATACCTCCCTGGTTGCAGCCACGATACCCCATAAATCCCCTCTAGTCTGAGGGAGGACGTACATTCATTCATTCATTTAAAAATGCCTCATAATCCTTGTAGTCTTCCTTCTTTATGTCAGATTTTTCTTTTTCCTCCTCATCTCCTTTCCCTCAACCAGACATTTAAACTCTGTGAGGTTACACAGCACGTCTTCCTTCTTTTAAAATCTACATTTTTCTAGGATGTACTTTATCTAAAGTAGATATTTTTTTTGATTGATGATAGTAAAAAAAAAATTCTATCTTTCCTAGATATTTTTTTGGTATAAATGAGGTCATCATAACATCTCTAATCACTCTGAAGCATTGCCCTTTAGCTCATTTAGTTTAAAAAATGTTTTCCTAAAATAAAAGTAATTTCTGTCTCATATTTTCTGTTGTTAATATCATCCACAACTATGTCTACTTTCCCTTCTCATCTCCTAAGTGTTGCTCAGCTCTATCTTGGATCTCAGATCTTAGATCTCCATCTCCATGGTCACCGCGGGGTTTGGGTCCTTTTGAATTCCACCTGGAACTTTCAGCACAGGCTTCCTTGAAGCTGAGCTACCCTCCATGCTGGGGCGGGAATGAGTTCTCACACAATCCTGCTCTGAAGGCCTTGCTTGGCTAGAACCTAAAGTTCTTCAGGAAGGCAGCAGCACAGTGGTCCAGCCTTGCACATGGACAGCCCAGTGCTTGGATCCTGGCTGTCCTACTTGTACTTGAGTGGGCAGAGACAAAAAGAAGACAGTGGATGAAAGTAAAAATCTTCCAGTGAAAGAACCACATGTGGACAGCAAGACAGGAATGATAATCAATGATGCTTTGGGCTTATGAGTTTAAAAATGGTATGTACAATGAGACCACAGTAGGATATTTACAGAAATAAGTGAACAAACAGTTCTACTTGTTCAGGGAACGTTCATCTGGCACGCTGGATCTTTCAAATAGTCTCACTAAACAGGTGTCATTTTATAGATTTGTTTAATGTTATCTTGTTAATTTGTACCTCAGTTTCCTCATGTATATTATGTAGATAATAGCACTTACCCCAAAGGTTATGATAAGGATTAAAGAAGATGAGAAGTTATCATCTTAGAAGAATGTCTGGACATAGTTTGGGATCAGAAAATGTCAGCTATTATGATGATAATCAAACCTTTTGACCATCTGGATCCTCTCTCAACCACATAAATTAATCAACCTTAAAGGATATGTTACTATTTAAATATAGCTCTCAGTAGAGGGTGTTCTCACCACCCACTTTCTGCAAATAAAAAGTGAGTATGTTTCACATTCTTTAGAACTGCTCTAAATCCCCTCCCCTCCCCTCCCCTTTTTTTTCTATCCCAGGTAGTGTGAAATATTCCCACTCCAGAGTCCCCAAGATTTTAATATCATTTCTAAAGTACCTGTAATTCCAAAATGATATCATTATGCTATGACATGTTCTGGTATTTAACACAAGGAATTTCTTGATTGCAGGAAAAGTGCCTATTAAAAATAGGACTTACTGTAAAAACACTGAAGAAAAAGCTAAAAACTGATTTTAAAAATCAACTGTAATTTGATCACCTACAGATAACTTACAATTAAAATATTTACCTATATTAATTAGGTATCTTAAAACATTTTTAAAAGTACTCTGGGGTTGTCCTACATGTACAGTTTTGATGTCTGTGTTTTTCTCGTTTTTGTTTTGACTTAAGATTGTATCATTTAAGGGCATATATCTTTATCATTCTGAGTTAACCACACTATCAAAACCTTTATCAATTATAAACTCTCATGTGCTTTTCTCATCCTCATGTCTTCCTTCCCTCATTTAAAGAGAAACTCAAGGATGCTACATTAAATAAAATGTGTTTCATAAATTAAACTTTATGTAATCACTATGGTGTTAGATGTTGCTCTTTCTTTTCTAAGAAATAAAACAATTAATTTTCCTCTCCTAATGGATATTCCAAATATTACATGAATTCATGAGTTTTGCTTCAAAGTTTGGAAAACAGTCAAGTTATGAAAAATTAGGTTGGTATGTCTACATGTACTAGTTTTCAATCATCAGCCTTTATTGGTAAAAATAATTAGAATATCGTAGAGATGGAAAAAATGCAGCACATTTGTCCTTGGGCTTAGGACAAATTTATGTCTTGAAATTTCCCTTAAGATGGCCCATTTAATGTCAACTATGTCCTAGCAGAGTTGAATTCAAAGAAGATGTCACATTTTTAATTTCCGTTAACTATTAGCTCTGCTTAGGAGGTTAGGCATATCTCTGTGGTGTGCTTTAATAAGCATTCCCCATTCTTTCTCCTGGATGAGAAGAGCACCAAGATTGTTGTTTTTTTGGTTGTTGTTTGTTTATTTTTTATCCCAAATGTAAGATTTCTATTCTTGGCTTTATCAAACAATTTTTTTCCTAGGCTTCTGGTTAGCAAAAGAAAGATCTGGAAGACACAAGAAAAATCATGGGGGTATGTTTTATAAAGAATCCTTTAGAGACAAAAATACTAATATTATTATTAATAAGTTATGAGGTGAACTTTTTTTGGTTTATATGTATTTTAATAACAGTTAGCATCAGTTGCATTTTTTAATTATCTGGAAATATTTTACTTTTGGCTAGCTGAGTAGTAGAAATGATTTATGCAACATTTTCTAATTTCCTAGTGCCACAACTGAGGAAAACTGTGAAAGGCTATGAATATAACAGTTTATTAAAAAATATCCCCCCCCTCACCCACCCCCATGTAGGATCTGCTAGGTTAGAGAGGTTTCCCTGGGACAAAACAATTACCCACACTTATCTGAAAGTTGCCACTATCATGAATGGGAGGCATACTAATATTATGTTAAGATATGTTTTCCTTTTCAGTCAATGTGGGAACAAAGGAATGGAACAGAGATGAAAGTTTCCCTGTGGCTCTTGGACTTAACTAAAACAAAGTCCTTAAATGATTGTTTATTGCTGTGACGTTCATGCTTCTAGGTTAAGGATCTCAACACTTTTAAAGTCAAATTTCTCTTCAAAGGCTTGCTAACACTTTCAGAAAAATTAACTCTGCTCTGAAAATGGAAAAATACCCTCTAAGAGTAAGAATAGAACATTTCACGGGGAGACAGAATGGACCAGACATGTATGGTCTATAAAGGGATTAGTTCTCTTTGAAGAACTCCCTCTTTCTTTGTTCAAGGAGGATTCCTCATTAAAACAAAACAGGGCAAGTGTGAGACTTAAGACTTACATGTACCAATCACAAAATAATGTGAACACAGTAAAATTTAACCAGTATTTGCTGGTTATGGGCCAACTTGAATTGGTTTACGTGAAGAAAATATTTTTTAGTGGTTTTACTGACTGACTGCTAAGTCTTTGCAAAGAGGATGCAACTAGAGAAATTTTAAAAAGATTGGGGGAAATATAAACAAATGATAAATTCAGGGCAAGACCTCTGCTCTGGACACCTTGTTTTATTGCGGCTGTGTTTCATTTCTTTTTACTGCATTTTTAAGAGAATAGTGTTTGGCTGCTAGTTAAGGGGTTATACTCCCCCTCTTTTCAGGGAGAACCAGGCAAAGGAATTATGATGTGTGCCATATTAAGGAAACATTTGCTTAGAAACTTGGAGCTGACATTTTTATTTTAAGATCTTGTGCTTTTAAGGCAATGAAAAGCTGGGAAACGCCTTCCACTTAAAGTGTGAAGAGGATCTCACATTAACATGGACCGACCGTACCTACTGGTCCCTGATTAACAATGGTATATTCTGTTTTTCTCTTTCTACTAGGCATTGGTTGGCACAAGTGTCATTTGATTAACCTTGTTACAGAGTCGGACGTACCCTGAACATAATGTGGCGTTTGGACAGAGAGGTATTCCCCTTTTTGTAGAACTTTAACAAAATGTTTCTGATAGTGTTTTAGTAAAATCTGAAGAAGTGGTTTTCTTAGCGAGATCTTAATTTAGTTTCATTAGCTCATTAGTTACCTGAAATTGACACATCTAATCTTTAAATATCACAAAATTTCTTATTTTCTTTCTCGTTCACTAAGGAATTGTTTTTCTTGACTAATTCCAACACTTCATGTGAAGATCGTGTGGAGCTGTGTTCACATGTTTCGCTACCAACCTTTGCCTCTGCCAGCAAAGGGTTCTGTAGGCAAAAAGGACTCTTCTTCGTCTCAGCCTGGCTTTTCAGTGGGTGGAGGAGCAAAGGGCACAGAGCATGGGCTTATTTCCACCCATCTGAAGAATGTCTCTTGACACTGGGATCAGTCATCCTTGTGGAGTTGGGGACAGAACTGCAAATCTCACATTTAAAACACACCGTTTAGTATTTCTCTGAATATATAAGCTTTAAGAGAGTCAAAACATCACAGATCTTGATGTACTCAATGTAATGGGCATTAATAGAATAAATAAATATTATAAAATATGCTTCTATGCCATTTAAGATTTTTAAAAAAATCCCCCATGTTCTTTTTTTTAAAAGTTTTTTTAATATATATTTTATTGATTTTTTTACAGAGAAGAAGGAAGAGGGATAGAGAGTTAGAAACATTGATGAGAGAGAAACATCGATCAGCTGCCTCCTGCACACTCCCTACTGGGGATGTGCCCACAACCAAGGTACATGCCCTTGACCAGAATTAAACCTGGGACCCTTGAGTCCACAAGCTGATGCTCTATCCACTGAGCCAAACCAGTCAGGGCAGAATCCCCCATGTTCTTATTCACAAATCATCAAGGGCTCTTAGGTAATAACAGCCACCTCATTGAAAAAAGCAAAAATTATTTTCTATTTTGTTCACTGATGAGTTCTAAAAGCATGTCTTGAGCACCTAGAATATACTGCCAAGCACTGGGAGAAGAGTGTTGAGTAAACCATGAATGACTCCTGCTTTTATTAGTGGGGTAGACAGGTATGAAAAAATGTCTCAAAATAGAAAAAACAAACATGTAAACACGCAGAATGAAAAAATAAAGTACAAGAGATTCTAAGAGACATAGTCATTTAGTTTGGGGATGATGGTCAGGAAAGGCTTCTCTGTGACAATGAATTTCAGTGAGTCCTGCATGATGACTAGGATTGGCCAGAGCGAAGCCAGGAATGCAGTGAGTAAAAGGAGAGCAGCTCCAGGTGAGGCTGGATAGGTGGTTGGGTAGGAATTGGGAATTTATCCTAAGTACTAAGAAATGTCATTAAAGATTTGTTAGCAAGGAGTGATCCAGATTACTTTTTAAAAATACGTATTTTTATAGATTTCGGAGAGGAAGAGAGAGATAGAAACATCAATGATGAGAGAGAATCATTGATTGGCTGCCTCCTGCATAACCCCTACTGGGTATCAAGCCGGCAACCAGGGCATGTGCCCCTGACCTGGAATTGAACCTGGGACCCTTCAGTCTGCAGGTCCATGCTCTATTTACTGAGCCAAACCTGCTAGGGAGCAGATTATGTTTTAAGAAGATCATCTGGCTGCTACATGGAAATTGAATAGGGGGGCAGGGGGAGCAAGAATAGAGTGGAGGAGAAAAACTAGGGAACTATCACATTATTTCTAGTAAGAAATTGTTGGCTTATTTCCAGGAGGGTGGCAATGCAGATGTAAAAGATGAGAGTGGATGGGTTCAATATGTTTTGGAGGTCTGATCCTTGGATCTTGGCGATGGTTTGTAGGTAGGAGTAATGGATGAGAGAGGTGTCAATAATTGCTACCAGGTTTCTAGGTTGAACAACTAGGTAAATTTTAGTATTATTTATAGAGAAAAGGAAGACCGAAGGAGAAACAAATGTTGGGTAGATGATAATGAGATCAGTTTTAGACAAAGGATGTCTGTAAGATATCAAAGTGATGATGTCAAATAGGAAGATAGGTAAGAGATGTCAAGATTGGATTTATAATTTTGATATCACCAGCATACTGATGGTTTTATTTTTATTAGAGATTTTTAAATTGATTTTTAGAGAGAGAGGAACATCAATGTGAGAGTGAAACAGTGATCAGCTGCTTCCTACACACCCCCTACCAGGGATCAAACCAGCAATCTTTTAGTGAACAGGATGATGCTCTAACCAACTGAGCCACACCAGTGAGGGCTGATGGTTTTGTGAAACCAGAAGGATAGGTAATATGACCTAGAGCAGTGGTCGGCAAACGGCGGCTCACGAGCCACATGCAGCTCTTTGGCCCCTTGAGTGTGGCTCTTCCGCAAAATACCGTGTGTGGGCGCCCATGTACAGTGCGATTGAAACTTCGTGGCCCATGCGCAGAAGTCGGTTTTCGGCCTGGGCGAGTCTATTTTGAAGAAGTGGCGTTAGAACACTCAAGGGGCCAAAGAGCCGCATGTGGCTCGCCAACCACTGACCTAGAGCAATACTTCCCAAATTTGTTAGAACATAGAGATCGCTGTGCAGTTATTTTCAATATATATTCATAGGCTCTACCCCAGATCTACTGAGTAGGAACTCCCAGATTGATTAAGTGGTAATCTGTGTTTTAAAATAAGCACTCTAGTTGCTTCTTATGCTTTGGGAATTACTGAGCAAGACAAAACACAGGGACCAAGCTCTGAAGAATTCTAGTATTTCAAGGTATGGTGAGAGAGAGGATAGGGGTGTAAGTACCAAGAAGGAGGGTGGGAGAACAAAGGGAACATTAGAAATTGTGGGGTCTGAATCAAAAACTGATGCTCTCAATCTCTCTGCTATAGACACTAAACAGCTTTATTTTATATTTTCACATTTTATAGTACTTCTGAAGACATCCTGTCTTTATTCAATATGGATTTATACACACAAGACTTTCTCATACATTTTACCAAATCATAAGGCAGTAGGCAATCTGAATTACTTTTGCTCTTTCTATAGTTAAAATATTGTCTCCCTAGAGGAAACCAGTGCCAAAATAAATATATTTGACCAATTTTAGAAGCAAGAGATAAAAATTTGGGGCTCATAAATAGACACTTTCGGCTATCTGGCACTTAATGATTAGAATGTGATCATTTTAAATCATAAACAGCAATTACTAGTAAAATGAGACTATCAAGTTTGCAATATGAAGTGTGACATTATTTTCATAATTGTATTTTGATTTTATTATGGTTTACTTCATTCACAACAGTACTATTAGGAAACCCAAAAGCGTTGGACTTAAAGCTCTTACGCCTAGCCAAGCCCAGGATACTGACAGCGAGGAGAAAATGAAACCTTACATCTCAATGTCATAGCCTTAAACTCTAAATTCACCTTAGATTACATTTGTCAAGATCAAAAGGAATTTCCATAGTTATTTTTTTGCAGATTTAAAGTTTAAAGGAAAGAATTAAATAGTATGAGCATGTACATTGCACTTCCCTTCTCTACCTACATGAGTACATGAAATTGACTGAGTTTATTCTATAAAGTTTGATGGTTCTGTTTTCTGCTTTTACTATCTAGTGTTTAAGTGAAGGTAGGCTTAGCCGATCTGTTTTATGTCTATGTGACATGCATCCTCCTTCCTTTTTGGCTCTGTTCTCCTTTTTGGTCTTGACTTCTATCACTATTTTGGAAAGTCAGGAAGTCAGCCAGAAGAAAATGAACTCTAGCAGATATTGTTTATAGTATTTATTTAGGACAGTAATTCCAGTGGCAACAAGTACATCATTAGCTAGGATATACTGGCTACTTCTATTACGTAGGTCTGAATTCCTTGTCTGTCATGCCACACATAAACCCAGAAGAAAACAGTTAGCAGATTTATGGTTTGCACTGTCTCTGAGATATTACTTTAAATGCTTGATTCATAATTCTCTGGAAGGAAATATCACCCTCTAGGAGGGTGGATGATCAAGGGGCTTGGATGACATTAGAAAGAGAGTTGGGCTTCTGTGCATTTGAAACTTCAGTTTACTTATCCAACAAAGGCTAAAGTTTTAAGTATAAAAATATAATCAAGAACCATGTATGTCTTCTTGATTTTTCCCACTGGAAATTGCCAATCAAGGCAATGATTTAAATATTGAAAATTAGACTAAAAAATATTGAAATTTGGACTCAACAATGTAGTGAAGATGTACTTCTGAGCAATCCACAGTACAGGTATAGACTATCTGACTCAGAGACATGGTGATGTTTCCACCCACAAAATTAGAATATACTGAGCTTTGTAGATGAGCTAGATATCAAAAGGCTTCTGGAGCTCATGGCAATAGCTGTCCCTGTTTAACCTTCAGGGACAGTAACTAACACTTCTCAGAATGGCCTTGTACCTCCATGCATTCCATTTATGTTGTTCACCTTGAGAAGAACCTATGTTGTTCCCAGAACTCAAATGGCACTTGCTTGATGTGTGAGAAAGCAAAAGAGGTAAAAAGAATAGTGACAGAGGTCTTGCACTCTAATATTGGCCTTGTTTGGCTTCCTTTGCAGTTTGAGTCCTGAAAGTGTGATGGAATAGATGGATGGAAGTGCTGATGGTAGTGGGGTTAAATTAAATTACAAAAATAGGACTTCTAGTCATGCTTCTTATCATCTCTGAAACTTAGTTCTGCATCTATAAAACTAATATAATAACACCTCTCCTAACTTATTTCCCATGTTGTTTTGTGTAAAAAGTCAAATAAGTTGTTTGAGAAAAGTTATTTGAGTTAGCCAAGTGAACAACATTTTAAAGAAATGAAGAAGTTCAAATATAAATAGTAGTTGTAGTAGAATTTTCGTAGTACAAGTGCAGTAGGAGTCATCATTTGTGGAGCATCTAACATATGCTAAGAGCTGGTCTGTCAGGTCCCTTATAGATAATTTTAATAATCATATTAACTTGGTAAATTAAAAAAATCAACTGCATAAATGAAGAAACTAAGTTTCAGAGAGAAGTGAAGCCATTTTCCCAAAGTCACTCAGCACATAAGTGCAGAACAATGTTCATTCCCTGCAGATGAATATCACATGTATCTGGGCAGAACAAAAGGACACAGATTGTACCCATCTCCAGCACTTTGCTCTTCTTTCTGCGTGACACTGTTATGGCTACATTCCTAATTTCATGTTTCCACCTAATTTCCTATTTCCACCTTTTGTACTAAGATCCAAGGAATACAGATTGGCAGGATCCTTGTGTTTTGTTTTTCTTTTGGGGGAAACTGGTATGACTGAAAGAGACTCTCTGAAATCGCCAAGATCCCTACATGCAATTTGGCCTATGAAATATACAGAATCAGAGTGATAAGCATACTGTATACTTCGTGTGCCTGTGTAAGTTTCAAAACTCACCTGATGGAGACTTTGAAAACTCTGCTACCTAAGTAAAGGCATTAGAAAAGCTAATGTCAGAGAAAAACATTTTGATGAAATATGTTACTAATTGGAAAATATCGGTGAAATTGTAAGAACATTTAATCCAAGTGACTGTGCCTGAAATCTTAAAATGATTAAATTTTGGAAAGATCAAACTGGATAGTTACTATAAATATGGAAAAATAATCTAATAAGCATATTTGAATAATGATGCAGTACCTTTCAGACCATTAAAACTGTGTTCTTAAAAAACTATAAGTATATGGAATAGGAAAAAATACCCCATGTAAGTCAATTGTTATCTACTGTAAGATATTACTGAGAGGGAAAAAAAATACTGTACTCTCAATTCAGCTAAAAGTAAGTTTAAAGAAATTACTTATCTCAATAAAAGAGAAGATCACTAATAGGCAATTCACAGAAAATCTTCTAACAGCAAATAAACATATGAAAAAACTCACACACCTTGCAATATGTTAACAAAATATTCAAATTAAAAGATTAAATATTTCACCTATCAATAGGCCAAAGGCTTAAAAAATGTAACCCTGGTAGGGCTTTCTGTGATGAGCAGGCTTACTGGCTACTGGTGGAAGGGAAGCGATATAATCTTTTTGAAAAGACACTAAAAAATATTATCAAGTAACTTCAAAAATTTCATACATTTTGATATAGCAATCCTATTTCTAAGCAAATAGAGATGAAACATAGATGAAGTATAAGTATCGTCATTTTATTGTTATTTTTCGCAGTCAAAAGTTAGAAAAACACTATGCTCAAAAATAGAAAAACATTTTAGTGACTATATTCTCCTACGGTAATAATATTATACAATCACTAAAAGTAATATATTTTAGAATATTATCAAATATAGCAGCTTGTAAATTCATGGAAAAAACAAATATAAAAGTACATAAAGAATACAGACATAATTTTGTTTAAAAAACATATAGTAGAGAAAAATACAAAAAAATTCTTAAATTTCAGTGGAGGCATACAATTTAGTTTTTTAACAAACTTTTGCATTTCCATGTTTTATGTAATGAGCCTTTAATAAAAAGCTTACATAAAATTGTTCACAAGCATATTATATAAAGTTTAAATAAATTGAGTGATGCTGAGCAATAAACCCTTTTGACCGTTAATGAAATAACTCCAATAGGTCATCATTTCATTTACAAGAATAAAGTATTATAATTTCCAAAGAGGTTTTGCATGACAATTTATTTGGCTTTAGGGAGACCCTGAATTGTCAGACATTAAATCCTTCAATTGTTTAAAGTGACTGCATCATTACAACCACTTTCTTTTCCTGACAGTGGAATTTGTACTTTTTTTCTATTTCTATTATTATATTTTCTTACTTGCCGAAATAATCTATGCTCAGAGAGATAATATTTTGGCAACCCATGTGGGTTGTTTCTTTCTTCTTCGTCACATAAAAAGTATAGAACATTTCTTTAGCTTACTTTTTCATTATTTCCAGAGGCAAAAACTGACAGGGCAATTTATAATTCAATTTTTGCTAAATCCATGACACCCAATATATATGTCAGGCATTTCAACGGCAGGGTACTTTGGGGATAGGTGATAAATTGTACTGATTATAAGTGCAAGCTGTTCTTCTAAAACATCATATCAAAAAGAAGGTAGGTATTATTAAGAAAATGTAAGGTATCTTTAGATTGTCCAGAAACATCAGAGATAATCACTTCATGTGAATATATTCCCCTTAGTGTTATACAGCAAAATATTATGGTGCTTACCATGTTTTTGATAGCACTCATCTGGAGAAAGGAATAAAGAAAAGCCTCTATCAGTTCACAAACCTATCATGGGCTGGTAGTCTTTCAGCAGCCACGTAGCTCTTAGTGCAGCAATAACTCATGCTTGCCAGAAAATGACTCACTCTGAAACCCGAAACATGGCCCTAATCATTTTAGGACTGTGTTGGTATATATGAGTAGTATAAATATTATTTTATCATATAATCTCCTCTGATCTTTTTAAACATCCTTTCAGTGTTCCAGATATTTCCCCGTGTGATATGTATGGCTTAAGCAAAGCCACAGAAATCTCCTAGGTTATCTCCAAAAAACGCTGAAAAAAGTGAACAATTGAAATATAAAAATCTGCTCTGGTGGTATACGTGTGTGTGTGCGTGCGTGCATGCATGTGTGTGTGTGTGTGTGTGTGTGTGTGTGTGTGTGTGTGTGCTGCAGTTAAGTTTGGCATTCCATTAATGAGTGAAGTAATTAAGCAAAGCAAACGGCTAGGTGACTCCAGGTCTAAGAATAGGGAATGGGCTATGGAGCCTTTCACCTCCAGGTCAATGGTTTCTGTTTAATCGGGCTGTTAATGACTAAAAGTCATTGTTTCCATCTGAGAGCTGTTTGGGCTCAATGTGAAGCAAGTTGGTGGTCTGCTATCAGTTTCTCCTGGGCAAATGCATAGATCATGAAATCCACTGCTGCTTTTTGACAACTCAGTAAAAAGCATGCTGTTTGAAGGAAATGACAAAACAACTCTATCTCAGGCAGAGCATACCTCCAGAAGGAAATGTATTCCTAAATAGAAAAAAGGTCTATTGAAACGGTTGGCATAAAACAATAGAGGATTTGTGAATTCACTTTTACTATGTATAGTAGGCTTATTTGGACAATTGCTTTCACATAAATTAACTTATTTAAACCTCAGAGTTAATGTATGCAATAGAGGCCATGCTGATAATAATATTTTGAAGTTTCAGAAACCAAACCTCTACGAGGTCAGGGCTTGCCTAAGAGCACACAAGTAGCAAGTTTTTGTATGGGTACTGGAATAGTATGCTAAGCTTCTTAAAACCAGGGGACTCCAGAATCAGGAGAATTTGGGCAGAATAGAAGAATACATGATATTCTGTGAAGGGTATAAGCATGAGGAAAATAAAGAAGGTAGAGATTAGCACAGTGTGTCTATAGTAGAATACATTACATATGTTTCACATTATGTGTTTACACAGGAATACATTAAAAGAGGTTTTAACCTACACACACAACTACATTAATGAACACCTGTATGTTCACACAGACTAAGGTTATGTTAAAAATAATGAATTGTTAGTGATGTTCTTTTCAACAGGAAATGTAGCATTAAAGATCTACTCGGAACAAAATGTGTAAGGATTCAGGAGGAAGCAGATGTGAAACTGCTGCTGGAAATAGACAAGAAGCATACAAACCTCTTTTGTGAGATATGAGCAGTGGCTGAAAGATAAAGGCTATTATGATTCTAATGGTAAGCTAATAATAAGTTTTGATTAGCGAAGAAAGGCTTCTGATAACCCCACAGCTAAAAGATGTTATTGTGGGATTTTTCACTTAAGAAAATTCCCAAAGTCCATAGAGCATCCTACGAGTTGATAGAGCAGACCCGACCCAGGTATCAGTGTCTCTCAATTGGCTGATGTTCTCTCCCATATGCAGGGTTTGGAAAACATCAGGGAAACTTTTTTGGTTTCACCATGATAGAGGCACTAATGGGCAAGCTCAGGGATACTGAGCTTCAGTCCCTCCCTGTAAACCCTTGCCCTGTCCCCAGTACAAGTAATACTACAACCAAGAAAGACCATTCACATTTTCCTCACCATGGTTTCTCGCAGATCCCCGCCCCCCCCCCCCAAAAAAATATAATTCCAACAGCGACGAAGCAAGAAAATAAATACTTATTATCTCAACATTTTTATCATTATTTATCTGTAGCCTACTTAAATTTTGCCTTCACTTTTAAAAATGATATTACCACTGCCCGGACATCGTGGCTCAGTGGTTGAGCATCGACCTATGAACCAAGAGGTCACGATTCGATTCCTAGTCAGGGCATATGCCTGGGTTGCAGGCTTGATCCCCAGTAGTGGGTGTGCAGGAGGCAGTCAATCAATGATCCTCTCTCATCATTGATGTTTCCATTTTTCTTTCCCTC
This sequence comes from Eptesicus fuscus, assembly GCF_027574615.1. NCBI lineage: Eukaryota > Metazoa > Chordata > Mammalia > Chiroptera > Vespertilionidae > Eptesicus > Eptesicus fuscus. The sequence goes on along the minus strand of NC_072478.1, from coordinate 35,940,999 downwards.
TCCCTTCCTCTCTCTGAAATCAATAAAAATATATATTTGTAAAAAATTATATTCCTACTAAAATTATCAGCAAACCAAATGCTAATCTAATGGACATTCCTCCCCACCCCGTTATCACCTTTATTAGACACTTTCTTTTCTAGAAATTCCCTTCTGTCATCTTCTGTAATGACTTCCCCAAGATCACTCTCGTCTACCTTTCAGAGCATTCCTAGGTCATCTCTGGTTTCTCTGACTTTATCAGCTCCTTAATACAATGTTCTCTAGGATCCAATTCTTAGCTGCCTTTTCTTATTGGCCTTGGCTACCACCACTGGTGATTCCCAAATCTCTATCTGCAGCACTAATGAATCTCTTGAATACAAGACCAACAGCGACTAGACAGAACCAATTATCTACTGCACAACTCCACCTTCATATCACATAAGCAAATTTGGATTTTCAGAAGTGTCCAAATTATGCCCCCACGCTCTTCTCCTTTCTGTTTTCAATCAAGTGACACATTTTTATTAAGTGTAGCTAAAAATAGTAATATTAGTAAAGCATGAAGTTCCAGGTCAGCTGAAGAAATGAACATAAGTAATTATAAAAAGAAATATTCATGACTCTATGGGGGACAGAAGAGAAAGGGATTGGATTAACTCTGGAATGGGAGATAGAAGAGAGGTTGTATATTTAGAGTCCAGGAAGCATCTTAGGGTAAGTGCTATTTATGCCAGAGTTCCCCACATGATCAGAGGCATTATGAACAAAAAATTAACCTGTGCATGTAGCTGAGAAAGATCAGGGCATATTCATGCACCACTTGGTAATTTGGTGTGACTGTAAAGAGTTACCGGAGGAGGGTGGGCAAAGTGCAGTGAAAGAGAGGTGGCAACCAGATTATAAAAGTGCTTTATTTCCATGCAAAATAATTTGGACCCTATCCTATAGGTAACCGAACAATTAAATCAGTTTAACTAGAGGCTTCAGAACATCCGTTTTGTTTTTCAGATGCTTATTTTTAGTATGGAAAAGAGGATGATAGGGAATAGGGCATTGCACAATGAAGTAAAAAATATGGGAGGATTTTAGCAGCCAATTTAGAAATCATGAGACCCTGATTTAGGAAGCCAAAATTGGAACACAGTAAGAAATGAAGTCTGCATATACTATGCACTAAAAGTAAAATCAGCAGGTGACTACTGAACTTGGAAAGTGAAGGAAAGGATAGAGAATTGAGGATGACCACTTAATGTCTGGATGTGGTGATGTAGGGCATGATGCCATTGGAAAAGATGGAGACAACAGGAAGAAAAGACTATGAGAAAAGGTTTATTTCACCAAGGGCTTAAAATAATGCAGCCTCAGGAGTCAAAACTGAACAAAGATCTCTTTCCCCCCCCGCTAGGATCTGTTTTATACCAACCTCTTTTCTCCTTTGGACAATAAGTTTTGGGCTTATTCTTAATGACAAATAGGTAGAGTAAAGAAAGTGCACATTGAAAAATACTTCAAAAATATCATCCTTTTATATTAAAATGTAATGTGTGATCTTAGGCACATTACTTAACCTGAGTTCAATTATCTTATCTGCTAAGAGGGCAAAATGATACCTACCTCACCGTGATGTTGTGTAAAATAAAAGAGCTCATGTTAAGGTACCTAGGCACATTCTTTGCACTCAAATTATCTCTAGAAATTAATTCATATTTCATTTCCCACAATATGATTCAAAAACATGCCAGTGTTTCTCAGTTATTCTTCTTTTAAAGATAAAATCATGTTGCTTATTAAACTCCTATGTATTAGCAACTTTTGCAGAGAATAAATGACTTATTGGCATTGTTCTAAGCCTGCTGAATGTACTTAGAGACACAGCAGTCTATTTTTACCTAATTGGGAAAAATTGTGTCAAGTACGTATTTAAAAAAATATATTGCTCAGAAGAAGCTAACAGCCTTTTAAATGGTAGCCTTTAAAATTCTAAACAGCCTGACCAGTGTAGTTCAGTTGAGTGTCGATTCATGAACCAAGAGGTCATGGTTTGATTTTTGGTCAGGGCACATGCCCAGATTTCGGGCTTGATCCCCAGTAGGGGGTGTGTAGGAGGCAGCCTATTGATGATGTTTTTCTCTCATCAAAGTTTATATCTCTCTATCTCTCTCCCTTGCTCTTTCTCTAAAAATAAAAAAAACATATTTTTTGAAAATCCTAAACAGTTTTTATAAAGGTTAGCATATATAAGAGGCAAATAAGTATAGCAGTTGAAATCTAAAATGAAACTTTCCTCAATGCAGGGGGTTGAATGGTATGAGCAGAGATGGGCAAATCCCAACTAATGGAGCTGGGGTGGGGTTGAAGAAAAATTATCAACCGTCTAAAAGTTTATCATTATAAAGTAAGATATACTTTCTTCCTGAATTCCTGTAAAAGCAGACAAATCCCAGATTCTTCACTATTCCATGAATTACATGATTTAAGATGTTGCTTCTAGTCTAAATACAGTGGTTATGACCCATTTGATTGGAATTCTATCCACAAGGTTTGTTTTCAAAAAAGAATGTTAGTGCGAAATACATTGTCATCATTTCAAATACATTTCCCCAGCCACCCTTGAGCATCTTTCTTTGTGTCAGGGGTGATGTCACACTGTGCTGCTGATGTATGCCTCTTGGTGATGCTCATAATGTCTTCCTAAGACACTTTATAACATCTTGTAATGAGAACCATTTATAGGTAAGACATTTTAAAACAGGATATTTTTTAGATCATTTGATATCATATCAAAATAAATTAATTTAGATGTGAGCTTTGTGGCTATAAGCAAGCAAAAAATAGAGAAGGAAAGGAAAGGAAAGGAAAGGAAAGGAAAGGAAAGGAAAGGAAAGGAAAGGAAAGGAAAGGAAAGGAAAGGAAAGGAAAGGAAAGGAAAGGAGGAAGGAAGAGAGGGAGGGAGGGAGGGAGGGAGGGACCGAGGGAGGGAGGGAGGGAGGCAGGGAGGAATAGACTAATGCATTCTTTAGTTGGTATTGTGGAAATATCCTTAAGAGGTTCCATTCTATATGTCATCATATGACACAGTCAAAGTTTCATTTTGAGTTTCACAATTGCCATGTTATGATGGTTTTTAGTAGCCAGATCATTGTGCTATATCTTCGGAGAGTGTTTTCTACATTTTAAAATTTGGATCTGAATCCATCCCCAAGCTTAATGCTGACATTCACAAGGACTTGACTGGCTCTATCTCAGGCTGGAGAAAGCTCTTATTGTGGTCAAGTTAACTGAGCCAACTATTAATAATATCAGAATACCAGTCTGCAAAGCAGGGCAATACTTAGTCAAAGTGTTCACAGGGTTCATGCTCCTGACTGTTCAGACTTCTTAGTAAATGTTTCACTGTGTCCCAAGGAGAAGACAGAGTGTTTTAATGTGGGAAATAGAACCTTCTGTGCTGTCTGTTCTGGAGAAAAGAATGTGCTTTCTAAAATATTACTTTTTGAACTTCCTGTACTGTATTTACACAATTCTGCCTCTTTAACAGGCCAGATTGTGTTATGACTAAGGCAGTCACTGGTAGACCCAATGTGCTCTATGAGAGAAGTGTTCTTCACCATCCATGTGCAGTTTCCTTTGTGTGGTGCATTCCTTCCCTGGCCTGTATTACTTTCCACTCAGCAAACCTTTGATAGAGAAGCTTGGCTGTGGAAGCCATTGTTCCACTTACCCTGGTACATAATTATATGCCACCTAAAAGCATGTTATGGTTTAATGCTGAAAAGCAAGGCTTGGGATAAGACCAAACTGGAATCTAATCCTGTCTTTGGGTTCAACTCACTGAGCCTCCGTTTCCTCATTGTAAAATAGACATTACAATACCTTGTGAGGCAGTTTTAAAGATTGAATAAGAGAGTGTGTATAGCACAGTACCTCCTAATTAGCAATTGCTCAATAAATTATAATTCTTAGCCACTTCATTTTGTTTGGGTGTTGAAAATGTGTTCAGTTGATGAAAATGCATTAGTAAATTTTCAAACAGTAGCATATGTTCAAGGTCATCTTTACATACATTTGTAAACTCAAAAGCAGCAATGTCAGAATAGGAAGAACAGAAAAAATAAGCAATGCTTTTAAATTTTTAAAACATCGGGACTCACAGTAAGAAATACATTTTACATTGTGACCTAGTCTACAATACATAAACACACCACAGACATAACTTAAATGAAAGTTTAGGGAAATAATGCCCTTTTGCTCTGGTATTTTCTCTTTTCTTTTCCTTTCTAGTTAGAACCAGCTAAGGTGATTTCATATGTACTAAGGTGTGTAAACAACAACTTGAGAACACTTGATTCAATGAAGAGCAACTTAATTTATTACATAAAATCTTTACTATTGGTTATTCAGTGTCATACATTTACTTATATTTTATAATATGTAATTACAGTAATGAATGTTTGCCTCTAGAAAAGGGGAAGGAAACTAACAATTGCTAAGTATGTGCTTTTTTTTAAAAAAAAATATGTTTTCATTGATTTTTTTAGAGAGAGAGAGTAAAGGAGAGAAACACTGATGGGAGAGAAACATTGATTGGCCACCCTGTGCACACAACCCATGCATGTGCCCTGACTTGGAATCAAACCAGCAACCTGAGTCACGCCAGGCAGGGCACTAAGTATGTACTTTGCCATATATTACCTATGCTGTTTTGCATATATCTTCTCTTTTGTTATGAGAATCTTACTATTAGCCCCATTTTACAGATAAGGAAACCAAAATTCCGAGATAAAATATCTTACTCAAGAATTCAAATCCATCAATTTTCTGCTGTTTCTAAATGCAAGAAGCTATATAACTTACAGTGGCACATCGGTAAGCTATTACCTCTGGGCTATTGTATCACATCTTTTTCCTTTAAATTAAAGTGTGCATTCTTGACATCTTAAGAACAGAATTTGCTTTTAAATTATAACACAAAAATGCAGATGCCCTGGCAAGTGTGGTTTTGTTGGTTGGGCTTCGTCCCATGCACCAAATGTTGCCAGTTCCATTCCTGCTCAGGGCACATGCTCAGGTCGTGAGCTCGATCCCCAGTGGACGAGGGTGGGGGTGGGGGTGCATGAGGCAGCCAATCAATGTTTTGCTTTTACATTGATGCTTCTCTGCCTTCCTCTCCATCTTAAAAATCAATTTTAAAAATCTTTTAAAAATATGGAGTAAAGGTCACATATTTATTCTACTTTGCATAATTTTAATAAAGAGTCGTCCTCCCCAAGAAGTATTCTGAAATTGTAAGATAATGAGGATAATTTACATTTCTTTGTGAAACAGAACTTTCTGGCATGTGACTATTTTGTTCTGTTATTTTAAAGACAATAGTTAAAAAGATTTTCCCTTAAAAAATACTTTTAGAAGAGCTAATACTGGAATCTGTATTCTCTTTTAGTTAAAAATAAACCCAACTTTGATAGTATAGTCATAAACCTAGCAGGATTTTAGTTTGATTCAGTGTTTGGAAGGATGATCAAACTCTGAGTTTATTTTTTCATACGTTTTTTTCCTCCTACAGTTCTTCCCACAGTGGATTAACAACAGACATTTGAAGTTGTACTGTTTAAATATCTTTGAATTATTTTTGTTTAAAAATGTCAATGGGTACGATAGGAAAAGTACATTTTTTTCCCTGTAACTTCAAAACAACTGAACAGAACCTTTGGAATGAAACCAAGAGTTGAATGTTTTAGCTTTAAGAAGATTTTCTTTTCTGAAAAGTAATGAATGAGTCTCTTTGCAAGTTTAACTATTTCAGGTTTCAATTCTCTGACTTCCAGTATTCTATTTTTTTAAAGTAATATTTCATGAATAAATAAGCATAGCTTTTCTTTCTCAGTTACTTCTCAAATCAGAAGTTATATGAACTTCATATGCACATATAAAGCTTCTGTAAAATAAAATACATTTTATTGTTGTTAATCCTAACCTGAGGATATTTTTCCATTGATTTTTAGGGAGAGTAGAAGAGAGAAGGAAAGACAGACAGAAACATCAATGTGAGAGAAACACATCAATTGGTTGCCTCCTGCATGAGCCCCAACCAGGGCCAAGGCCTGGGAGGAGCCTGCAACCAAGGTACGTGCCCTTGACCAGAATCAAACCTGGGACCCTTTGGTCCACAGGCCGATGCTCTATCCACTGAGCCAAACTGGCTAGGGCCATAATGTTTTTAATCAGGTAAAAAGTGTTCCATTTTGTTAGTGGCTACTTCATTCAAGTTGGTGTTAGTGAATGGCAGCCCTTGAGGCTAGCTTGCGATGACCAGTGGGATGAGAAGGACATATTTTCTACTTGCTCTCTTTGGGAACTGAGAACAGGTCCATCCTTGTGATACCTCTGGAAGGGGAGCAAATGTGTTCAGGAACTTTTATTTTAGTAGATTACCAAAAATGATGTGTGCAGGCTGAGGGGCATAGCAGAGACTGACCAAGATCCACAGTGTCTGAGACTTTGCGTTGAGACAGTTAACTCCTAGGGTCTGCTTTCAGACACAGCAAGGGATGCAAATCAGACGGGTCAATGTAAGCCTTCTGTTTGACGAGTCTGAATTTGCAGGGGCATTTGGGAGGACTCTGCCATGTCTTCCAGGACTCCGGGGCTTTCCAAAGCCATCAAAGCTTGCACCCACTACAGAGCAGCAGCACAATCTCTAAAACACAAACAGTCCTTGGCTCATGGTGCCTCAGGTGAAACCTTCTCAAATCTTCATTTGTGGGAAAGATGAATCAGGGGAAGCTGTCAAATGTGCAAATGCTGGTTTGAAATTATAGGGACTTTATGAAATCATTCTTAAACATTTAAAAAATATTTTTATTGATATCAGAGAGAGAGGGAGAGGGAGAGAGAGATAGAAACATCAATGATGAGAGAGTATCATTGACTGGCTGCCTCCTATATGCCCCACACTGGGGGTCAAGCCTGCAACCTGGATATGTGCCCTGACCAGGAATCGAACCTATGACCTCCTGGTTCATAGGTGGACCTTCAACCACTGTGCCACGTTGGCCGGGCTTAAACATTTTTAATGTATATTGGCTCGTTTTTTTTCAAATTGTCACCTTGATGATATAGTCAATATTGGTAGATGTTATATAGAAGAATAATACATCATTTTGTATTTCCATTAAAAACTTGTTGTATTTATAAGGCAAATGGACTCCTTTTTTGGTGAAGGATATTTGTAGAGATAAGATGAATGGCAACTATCACTAAGAGTTAAATGGTGACTCAGTTGATAGGTGAAGGTTATCAGAAGGAAAATATGGAATGATAGATTAGTGAAACTGTTGATGGACTCACTTGGTTTTTTATTTTCTGAAGCCCTCTTTGGACTCTGATAAAACCAAATTTGTGACAAAGTACTATGATACAAAATATATATAACTTGGTGGGGAAAATATATTATACTTATTTATTTCATAGTATCCCAAGTGACTCTACTGAATATGTATAATTTATGAAGTGAGTTGAAAATAACAAACTCTTTCAATATAAGACTTTGTTATTTTTATTGATCATAATTGAATATTTATGATTGCATAGAAATAAGGAGTGAAGTGTTTAGAATTGTACCTCAAAATGTTTAATCTGGTATCATCTGTGCTAAGAAGAGAGACAGTCCAGGAGTGGAAAAAGCAGGTTAATTTTTAGTGATAAACATTGTTTTGAAAGTTAGTATTGGACATTAATAAGACAGACATGTTGTAGAATGAAAAGACACCAAAGTTCTAGGTAGAATTCGCTCTCTGACTAGTGACCTTGGCAAGTCACTTTACCATGCTGAAATTTAACTTTCTGATCTATAAAATAAGAATTAAGTCATCTGCATCATCCTTTAAAGTTCTAGAACAAAAGTTTTTGGGGAAAATCACAACTTCCCCCAAACAGATAAAATTGGCTTTTATGCTTCATAAGACAGACCACAGCTTCCTCTACAGCCTTGTAGGAATTTGAAGCACCAGCACCTAAGCAGACTGCTCTGCAAAGTAGGAATCTACCTGCTTATCCACCCACCCTCTCTACCCCCTCTTCCTGAACTCTGTGCTTCAGTCATTCTATACCGGTCACTGTTCCGTGTCCACCTCCACCTGGGCTCCTGGATACCTTCCCCACTGCCTGTGGCCCTGGTCCTCTTTATACTTGAAAATACAACATTAGCACATTTAGGGGCGGGGGAAGGTCAGGGGATGGTGGAGGATTTCCCAGCAGTGGTATCAGGAGGTGCCTCTGGGAGCTCCAGGTACTGTGAGGAGGCTTTAAGGAAGGGGGCATGGGGATGGCGGTGAGGGAGTGGTTTTAAAAGCATGGGGTAGGCCCTGGCCCTGTAGCTCAGCTGGTTAGAGCACTATGCCTATATGCCAGGTTGCCACTGGATCCTGGAGCAGGGCACTTACACAAGTTAACAAATCAATGCATAAATAAATGGAACAGCAAATTGATGTTTCTCTCTCATCCCCTCCATTCCTCTCTCTCTAAAAATCAATCAATAAATAAAATTAAATACATAAGGCCTGGGTAGAGGCCCAAGGTCACATTTAGCAGAGTGATGGTGCTCCCACTTCAGCTCTTCCTGCTCTCTGCTCCATCTCCATGATGCCTTGACCTCTCCCTCATCCTGTCCTGAATCTCCCCTGATTGTATGCCACTTGCCCACTCCTCCTGTCCTGGGCCCCTAATCCACTCCCTGCACTACACCCTTGGGCCCCTCTGTGGTCCCTGCAGTCTGCATACCTGCATGGGGTGCCTCCAAGTTGGTGGGGCTATTTGCCCTGGTGCCCCCATTAGGCAGTGGGACATTAGGGTTCTGGCAATCTGAGCCAACCAGACCTTCATCCAACAGGGGAGGGCCCTGAGCAGGTGTCAATCACTGCAACCTGGCTCCACCCATAAGACCATAAGACCTCCAACCCAGTGCCCTGCCCCTAGCACCCCACTCAGAAGACAGCAGCTTTGAGCCACACCTGGAACACTTCTCAACCTTGGACTGCTGCCAGACCCCAAATCTGAGATCTCCACCTTGGACTTCCATTTTCACCAAGGGCATCCACTTATCAACTTTCAGAGTACTGTAGACCCCTACCAACCTCCATGCCATCTCTCAAAGGCCACACTATCAAGTCAAAGGCAAATGTGGACCAGCACTCACAGGTTCCTGTAGCCAGTTCTTCTAAGAACTTTAAGAACCAGATGCCGCCAAAACCGGTTTGGCTCAGTGGATAGAGCGTCGGTCTGCGGACTGAAAGGTCCTGGGTTCGATTCCGGTCAAGGGCATGTACATTGGTTGCGGGCACATCCCCAGTAGGGGGTGTGCAGGAGGCAGCTGATCGATGTTTCTCTCTCATCGATGTTTCTGGCTCTCTGTCCCTCTCCTTTCCTCTCTGTAAAAAATCAATAAAATAAAAAAAATTAAAAAAAAAAGAACCAGATGCCCCACTTGGATGTCCCCTCCATCGAAGGCAGTCAATGACTCCCACTCCCGGACCTCCTGGGACCGACTTGAGCCTGGTGTGGTGGCATAGCACCTGGGGGACTCTTTTCGTCTGGGGAGTTCTTCATTTTAGTGGGGCCTTTGAAAAGGACCAGGTCTCTCGGGATAGGAGGTGGGAGCCTCACGCCAGCAGGCCACACAATGGGGTTGTGGCAGGCCAAGACCCAAGCTCTAGAAAGCATTTATGGGCAACTCCTAGAAGTTTTGAACTGGGTAACATTCGCATGCACACCCACCCCGGGACAGCACAGAAGGTGAAGCTAGGAGTGGAATGTGGGCCTCCTCCTGGAGTGGATGTGGTATGAACTCCCAGACACTGTGTTCATGTACATTTTTATTATTTTTAATACAATTATTATTGATAAAAAAATAAAAGGAGGTGGGTCATGCTCTCTTTCTTTTCTGGGCTCTTTTCTCTCTCCACACCAATCTTCTTGATATTCCTGCCATAGCTACCATCCCCATTCTTGGACAATTTTTTATTCTTCAGTCTTGGTTTAATCCTGTGAAGGTGCTTGCTGTAAGACACTGGAAGTCATGGTGCCTAGGTTCAAATTCTGAGTTGATACTTTTAATAACAAGTTACTTTGGGCAGACTACTAAGCTTCTCTTTTCTCATCTGTAAATGGGAATAAGGACCTACCCCTGAGGGTTGTAAGATTCAAAGGAGATATTACATGTAAAATGCTGGTTTTCTGTATCTGCCACATAGTAAACGCTCTTGAAGTGATTAACAATATTATGAACCCCAGAGCTATCTATGTTTAGCATGTATCCCACTATCTCGTGTTAGCATATATCTCCTTGTCTTGGAATTGGTTAGTCAGTTTTCTACATACACCCATTGCCACATCCATATCCCAATTAGGCCCTACAGTCCCTGAAAACAGAAACTGGGTCTTGTTCACTGCTGTGTTCTCAGTGATTAAAAATTAGCCTATTTCATGGTGCAGGCCAAATACTAGTAAGTATTGAATGAAAACATGACTATTCCACTTCACAACCTAGTAAGAGAAATAAACAGACAGAATTATAATTCAGAAATATAATATATAGTCCATCAGAGCTATGTAGGAGTTAATTTTTTAGCAAACTAGAACTTTTGGCACAACTCATTTGAAAAATAATTATGGTATTTATGTTAATATTAGGGACCCAGTGCATGAAATTCGTGCATGGGGGGGTGGGTCCCTCAGCCCGACCTGCACCCTCTTTAATCTGGGAGCCTTCAGGAGAGCCCTCTCCAATCTGGGAGTTTGTGTCTGTCTTTGCAATCATATGAGCAAATTGTCTGAGCCCCCAACCCAGTTTGGTTTGGTGCTCACAGAATAATAGAGGTCTTTTTATTTTCTTTGCTCCATTGGTGGAGATTTCCTAGAAGTTGCAGAATATCTTCCTTTTAATTTTTCCTCAACACTCTAACTTTACTTATGTCTCTCACCTTTGCTTTCCCTCCATCCCCCACCCGCAATAGTAACTTGCTCCAGGCTCACTTTGCTCTAGTGTCTAGGAGATCCCGCAATGCATCCGCTACCAGAACTACGATTCCCAGCATTCCTGGTGTTCCCTGCACTCTTGGTTTCTGCTTCTGGTCCAGGGGCTACAGAAACCAAAAGGACTTAGAACTCCAGTCACCCCCAGGCCAGGCTGACAGGACCAGACCCTCCAGTGGCATCCCCGGGACCCTAGCCACTCGGCGCGGGTGCACGCGCATGCTGGCCACAGGCTCAGGGCGGGTGGGGTCCTGGGGATGCCCACCACATTGCCCCGGCTACTTGGCAGGCAGGCAGGCATCCTGCCCCAACCCTGGCCGCTAGGCACCTGTGCACATGCGCACTGCCCACAGGCCCGCCATGTTGGTTGGGTTAATTTGCATACTCACTCCTGATTGGCTGTGGGAATCACGAAAGTATGGTCAATTTACATATTTGTCTATTATTAATATAGATTTTGGTCATTTCAGAAGACTAAGCAGGTTTGACGTTGCTCACTAGGAGACCGTGCTCTTCAGTGATTTTTTCTTTGCAGACTAAATCAATGCAGCTCTATATTGATAAAGCAAGCTGATGATATGTCTATGTAGTCTTTATTTTGGATCTTATTGATGAAGGTATAGAATTTGATAGATTTTCATTTGGCCAAAGTAGTCAAGAAAATATCCTATTATCTTTTGTCTAAAATCTAATAAGTAATTCAGGACCAAGAAGGCAAGTTATGGAAAATTCCATAATGAAACAAGGGCATCAAGTTTTATGAAAAAAGAAGTAAGAAATTAAATACATGATCTGCTTCGCCATTAGGGATTTGAACCCAGGTTTCTTGTCTCTCATAATTCAGAGATTCTTCTTTATAATATAAACTTTTGCCCAAACTAGCTCTCCTTGTGCATTGCCCACAAGGTGAATGTCCCTGCAATCCCTGGGTCATGAGAAGATTTGGAGCCCTCTTCACTCTCCATCTTCTTCTCCATCCTCCTATTGGTCATCAGGTATCTTGTTCTTGAAGAATATCCTCTCTTCAACTAACGTGCCACTACCAAAGGTAGCAACCTGGGGGCCATTTATGAACACGTGTAACTGAAATTAGGACAAATCTGTAGTAAGTTTGTTTCCCCTAAGATGTTGACCCTGAAGGACAACACTCAACTGGACACCAGGTGGTCATGAGAAAAAAGCATTCTTTGTATAAAGGACTTAAAACAGTATCAAGGAAAGGGGAAGCAAATGAATATATAAGTTGCTTTTTAAAATTACAATTATTAGAGTACGGAGTTTTTAAATGAGTCATTGGTGAGAAAATAATTATAAATAAATAAAATATATAAAGATATTTTATAATTGAAAAACAACGTTTATATTTTTTTTTAGCCACATAGTGATTTAATAATAAAGGAGATCACCACCTACCCTGATTCTTTAAATAAGCATTCACTTACTTCAGCGATTGTGGTTTAGTCAGATAATCTTGGAGTACTTTCCATGATTTAGTCAGTGATATTGAACAGGCTCAAAAGCAAGAAAAGAAGGGAAACTGTATAAAGTAAATAAACTTAATGAAGCAGAAGATACATGTACCCAGGGAGTTCAAGAATTTAGAAGATTTGTCTGACTTTTTTCAATTCCAAAAGTAATCTGTGTTGACCATAACAGGAAACTAATCTTCCAAGTTAGAGAATGTACATGTGTGTGGTCAAAACCTTCTTTTTAAAAATGCAGTGAAAGATGTAAAAGGTCCTTTGAGGAAATCTAACTTTATATATTGTCTCTCTTCATTAAGTCTCTGAAAATGTTTTAGTCAACTCAGCTATATAAATGCACAGTCCTTAAAAAGGGAGTGTGTATAAACTATAGTGTTATACATAGCAAAGTTTTGTATATAGTCACCATTGATGAAACATACTAGCAATTTCTGTTTTGGACCTCATTGAAGAAGATAACATAAGTTAATGTCCACTTTCTCATTTGGCCAAAGTGTCCAAGGAAATACACCATTGTACATTTCCTAAACGCTAACAAAATCACAAAATTGTTTAAAGCCCTCAATACAATACAATTATTCCTCTTGTCAAGGTTTTAGTGATGCCCAGTGTATTGTGACAGTTTGCAGATGACACCAAAACAATCTATATTTTCATGGAGTCTAAGATCCTAAACATGTAATAATTTTTCACTGAATATAGCAAAGTAAAAAAAAAAAAATTGGCTGAAGTAGAGTGGATAGGAGTGATGTTAAGTGAAGGAAAAGGGAAAAGAAGAATGCAAACTGGCAACTAGTTAATTAAAATAATGATGTCAGGTTTTTTACATTGGAAATATGCACTCCTAGTGCTTAAATAGCAGGGATTGCAGATCTTATCAAGACCCGGGGACTGTAGTTGAGGTTAGATGAATGCTTACCATGTGTGACCATGTGGGAGGAAACTGTGGTGAGACAGGGAAGGAGAGACATAACTCACTTTGTGTCTGGTGTGATGATGTTGAATCTCTTTAGCAATGATTTCTGTGTTATGTATGGGTTATGGGAGTTTGATCGGGTTATGGGAGTTTGATCTCGCTCTATGCCAGCTGCAAAGAAATGCCTTTTGGCTCAGATTAAGTTGTGATCACTTCACTTTGGCACCTCTTCACTGGTGTCAGCATTTACAGTCCACTCCCAGCCATGGCTGCAGCAAGTCTTCGAGATCTCCAGAGCTATAGCATGTAAACCCAAGTTGCACTCTGGCATTCAGGGAACTTGCCAAGTTCCATAAGGTAATGACAGCTAAATCATAATGCAGCACTCGACTCTCTATCCATGGCCCATTTTATTACACTGTGTCCATGGCAGCTCTTACAAGTTAATTTGGTTCATTACAGCAGAAAAGGAAACAGGAAGATAGAATGGGACAAAATACTTCCACCCATATTTTATGGGGCATTTAAATCGGAGGGAGAGGTTCTTGGCTTTTCCACAGACACTAAAGAGAAGGGAGACAGGCGGTTGGGGTAAGACTTCTCATACACTATGCAGATTATTATGATTAAAACCTCCTAAGTAAACGGTGCTGCTGGGTATCCTGTACATTTTGTCCTTTTGAAATCCCAAATGCTTTTGAAATTTGAAAACTCCAACTACTGGCCTATGAAACCCTAGAGAACCGGCAGACCAGAAAAGGAAACCTGGCATCATGAGAATAAACAATGATTCTGCTTAAGATGGATGTGAATTGTCAAAGGAAAGGTAAAATGCAGACAAATTTCAATCTCTCCAGACCCTTTCCAATTCTGCTGCTTTTCTTTTTTCCCTCTGACAGCTCCCTTGAGTTTTCTGTCTTCTTGAGCAATTCTGGTAGCTGCGCTCCCTTCAGCAGTAGTTCCTAACCCCCCAGTGTCTGCAGTATCTTTGTCTTCCCAAGGGGTTTTCATTAACATCCTCCCCTGTGATGAGCACAGACTTTTGTCTTTAAAACCTTTTTTTCTATAAACCTAAGGGCATGCCTTAACATTTGTTTTTGCTTTATTTTATTGTATTCATTTAAGAATTGCATACTGCATTACTGTGCCCTGACTTAAAAGCTGTGTCCTAAACATGGGCTTTGGAGACAGGTAGGACTGGTGGCACAGCTCTGTGACTCCGGGGTTCCACTTCCTCATTTGCAAGATAGGAATATTCACATTGCATGGTCCTATAATGATTGAATTATATAATGCCAAATACATATTAACTATTCAATAATTTTCAAACATTTTTTTCTTGTTAAGAAGGAAATGAGAGAAGTGACTTTTAAAAAAAATCTGTAGAATTCTCTGCCCTAAGCAATATTAGTTACTAATATGCTATAAGACTAGGTAAAAGAGATGCATTTGACCTAGGTCTCTCCATCAGCCTGTACCCAATAACTAAGAATTCCTCAGCTTTGGCCATTCCCCAAACTGTACTTGTAATTCATATTTCAGTTCTATATCTATAGGTGAGAGATGTCAATTACCTAAATAAAAATAATCTCTTTATTATCCTTACTGCCTTCTATTCACACTTCATGCTGTTTCTCTCGGTCTCCCCAAAGACGTATATTTCTAGACAAAATGTGCCTTTTCAATAAGGCCTAGACCTGATTAATAGTTTTTTCAATGACTCTTTTCATATACTAACAAATCGATCTTCATTTAGCACCCACAGTGTGTGATTATTTGCAGAACTGGATTATTTAATCTTTTATATTATTCTCTAATCACTTTATGTTTTACGTCTGATTTGTGAATTCTAGAACCTGAGCTGAGTGAGGGTGCTGATGAAAGCTTTCCCTAAAACCAAAGGCCTGCCACAATGGTAATTGTTTGTTTTCTTGACCTAAGACAAGACACATAATCATGATGAAAGGTGTAAGAATTGTATCTTAAATGGTAATTAAATAAAGCAAGCTTTCTACCACCAGGATTCCTGGTTGTTGTTTTTTTGAAGTAATCTTGGTTCAAATCTTTCAGAATAGTTATTTTAATCCCAACTCTACTGGAGTGTTCTCTAGAGTGGGGCACACAAAACAATCCATTGGGGTGCAATAAAAATATTAGAATTCATCTTCAAATTTCTTTTTTTCTCTAAAAGATAAGAATTTAGCTTTGCTGTACTTAGTAAATTAATTGTCACTGGTTCCTCCTCACTCCATTGTAGGTCCCACATATCCAACAACTGCATGTCATGTCCTCTATGCAAAGTGAACTGAGGTAGGAACACCAGCTTCACTGTGAGGAGGTGTTAACAGTGGTGTCTTCATTAGATCATTTGATCACCTGTGAATATTGCAACATAATACAGTTTTCATATGTTTCTGGTTATGGTTAACACTAAAACACATCCCACACAAGAATGTGACGCTTAAAATTATTCCTTCTGTTAAACTGCTACTATAAACAATATTATTACTGTAAGCCCAATGGATTCAAAGAGAAAACAGTGTACATTTTCTACTATCAATAAAGCTCTCTGTCATGGTAAAAACATTAACAGTCTAATATTCTCAGTCAAGTAGTCAGCAAAAAAAAAAAATTATCAACAAGGCTACATAAAGTGGAATTCCATCTACCAGCTTTAACTTGAAACTTTCATTAAGTATATGTTGTGTGGTGAGCTATCAATTAATGATAGAATGAAGCTATCATGTTTACCTATTTCAAAATATAATTTCCTTTTTATTGCTTATTATCAAAGCATTTTTATTTTTGTGTATTGCCTAATGCATGTAATTAGTATGGTAGTATATATGTCATTTATCGATAAATGAACATAAAGAGTACATGCATAAAATTTCTTCACAGATAGGTGTGAAAGATCAAAATGTGGACACCAATACTCCACTGGAATGTAAATTTCTTACTAGATTGGAAGACTCTGGAAGGTAGGGGTCATAAATTATTTAGTTGGAGTCCCTTCACGGAGTGAGGAGTCGGGGAGTGAAAGAATGAGTGGAGATTCCAATGACTCATATTTCTGACTTCGGGCCTTTCAGCACCTGCACTGTTCCAGGCAGCATTCATTATAAATAACACAATCCCTGGATGCACTCTGCCCTGGAATTGTGGCAACAACAGAACAACAAAAATAATGTCAGCTTTGACCTCACCAGATAATGAAAAGAAGGTGTCTTCCTTTCAGTAAAAGTTCCATCTCTATCATCTAATGCTGCTTTTTGTCTGCTAGAAATGACATATTTATAAAAATACGAGAGGCCCGGTGCATGACATTCATGCACTGGGGGGAAAGGGGAGTCCCTCAGCCCAGCCTGCACCCTCCCTTTTTAAGGAGTTTTCAGGCTAGTTGAGCTTCAATAGTTCTTTTTTTTTTTTTCCAATCTTTTTTTTCTCGCAGTCTGGGACCCCAAGGGGGATGTCCGACTGCCATCCTAATTTGACAGTCAGGCATCCCCCAAGGAGTCCCTAGCGCTGCCGCAGAGGCAGGAGAGGCTCTCACCACCACCGCTGTGCTCACCAGCTGTGAGCCTGGCTTCTGGCTGAGCAGCGCCCCGCCCTGTGGGAGCGCACTGACCACTAGGGGACAGCTCCTGCGTTGAGCATCTGCCACCTGGTGGTCAGTGTGCATCATAGCGACCAGTCGTTCTGCCGTTTGGTTGATTTGCATATTACCCTTTTATTATATAGGATAAATAAGTTTTGATTTTGAAATTATATCTATATCTATGGTTACTTCTAGAGGTATAGATTTTACCTATTATCTAAGACTCATAGTTCTTCATTGATTACTAACATTATATGAGAAGGTACACATATGGTAATTTATGATCAATGACCAGTATCTTCCATGACATTGAAGTTGGGTGCTCCATTAAATTCAACTCCACATTTGCTCAATCCCACCTACCCTGAGTTCTAGACTGCGATTCTTATGAGATATGCAAACAAGTCCTTGTCTTTAATAAATCTATAATCATACTGATTTGGTAAGCATAAATTATATATATGTGTGTGTGTGTGTGTGTGTGTGTGTGTGTGTGTGTATTTATAAGGCTTTAGAGCCAGATATAGTTATATTTTTACAACTATAACTCAGGTTTGTAATTTTAGAGGTATCATTTTTTTGTGTGCATGTGATTTAATATAGAATTTACCAATATTTATTAATTCAATATATACTGAGCCCTATTATAAGCCAGGCACTGAGATGAGCAATAGTCTTTGTCTTTAGAAAGCTCCAAGTCCAGTAGGGAAAAAAGAAATACAAGTGTGTAGATTTCATACATTATAATTGATAGCTATTTGTCTATGACAGTGGTCGGCAAACCACGGCTCGCGAGCCACATGTGGCTCTTTGGCCCCTTGAGTGTGGCTCTTCCACAAAATACCACGTGTGGGCACGCACATACAGTGCGATTGAAACTTCGTGGCCCATGTGCAGAAGTCGGTTTTCGGCTCTCAAAAGAAATTTCAATCATTGTACTGTTGATATTTGGCTCTGTTGACTCATGAGTTTGCCGACCACTGGTCTATGAGCAGCAGAACTGTTCTTATTGATAATACAGGAAGTCAGTTTCCCAGATCAACCCTCTCCGCTGAAACATCCTAAAACTCCTGGATACAATATTAAAATTTTCTTATGAAAATATGATATAGGTGCAAATAGGAGGATGAAGATTTGACATCTTAGAGACTTAGAAGCATGTGACTCCATCAGGTGCTTACTCTAGAGAGAAGCCCATTTCCTAGGAGGCATGCGATGAGTATGAAGTGTCTGGAGATGATGAGGAGACATGGCTGGTAGAGAGGAGTTGTGGCGCTAAAATAACTGCAGGGTCCCAATGTTAGACATAGGTTTAGAAACAATCCCTTCTCTCTAGGTTGAGAAATCACTCCCCTAATTAAGGAGCCAGAACACTTCCTAAGAGACATTGCTGTTACCAATGACACCCCAGTTATTTTCTGGTAGTTCAACTTTTCTTCACCTTTCCCTTCCCTGAAAACACACACACATACACACCCCTCCATAGAAGCATCTGGCACAATTCCTCTTTAATACCTTTGATTCATAAAAGGAGCAAAGAAGTTACTGACTCCTATATTAGATTGAGTCTTGCAGGGAACAAAAGACATCCCATTGTTCATTTAATTATTCATTCACTAATTAAGCAAGGAACATTACTAAGTACCTATTATGTTATAAATTGCTTAACTGTCCCACAGTATCCAATCTCCCATTCCTCATATTCATAATAGAACACCTTGAACTTTCCACAGGGCACAAGCTTCTCCGTGAGATCCTTGCTGTTGGTTAATGTGAGCAACATGCGGGTCACTTCCTTAAAAAAGAAGTTTCTTGCCCCCCACTTTCTTCCTCCCTCTCCAGGTACAAGAATGCAAATGTGGTTCCATTGAGCTAGCATCAACCTTTCACATGAGGACACTCCTGAGGCTAGTAGGGCAACAGGGTTGAAGGAGCCTGGGTCCCTGTGTGACCCTGAGGAGCACAGCAACCCACCTACCCTGGACTGCCAACTCACATTGGACTTGAAAGAGAACAAAACTTCTGTCTTGTTTGAGCAAATGTGTTTTTGGGAATCTCAGTCTGCATCCTAATGAGCAGGCCAACTTTGGATATGGAAGTATGGAAATCTGTGTAAATAGTTAATATCACATTTTCTTAGGTATGAAATAATTCTGTCTTGTGCCATTTCAGCATCAGGTTTTATTCATGCTATTTCCTCTCCCTGTAATGTCTTTTACCCATGTGTAGAAATTCTATTTTTCTGTCAAGGGTTTGCTCAAATACTATTTACTTGCCAATTTTGTCTCTCCTCCTGAGCCTCTATGCTTTTCCAGGTAAGGAACTCTTCCTTCCAGTAAAAACAAACTCCTACTTTGTGCTTCTCTTACAACATTATTTTTGTCCAATATAAAAACTATGCATATGTTTATATATTCTCCTAGAGGCTTCACCACAAAGACTATCATTATGTCACTAATTTTTCCATCTCCCTGACATCTAAAACAATGCCTTTAATCACACAATACATGTTTGTGAGATAATCATTGAATGCCAGTTTTACTCTTTGTGTACTCATCAGTCTAAAATAAATGTTTTGCACATTTAATCTGAAGAGATGTTCACATTTCCTCCTTTCCTATTTATCAAATGGAAAAGTAATTGTTACTTCAAAAATTTCAATAGGTCTTTTTTTTCCCCCCAATTAGACAGTACTAGCCTGCCTTGAGAACATATTCCAGAAAAACTGACTATTGTTAGAATAAGATAATTATGTTTGTAATAACCCTTTTAAAAGAAATGTCAGCTGCTCCTGTTTCGTTTTTCACATAATAGAGCTAGGTCCTATTTCAGCATGATGTTTTCAGGAGCCGGTATATATTTTTATTTTCCTGCATGAATCTTTCATCCTTTTACTGACATTTATTCTTTTTATGCAATTATCCTAACAGGAAAGCGCTGGCCAGGCAAATGGGTTGTTGTCTGTCTCTGAAGAGACATCCATATCTTGTTGCTTAGCTTTCAAGTTCTGTGATCAGGAACCCTCAGGCCCATTTTTAAGGAGGTTTCAGGCTAGTTGAGCTTCGCTGTCTCCCAAAATGTCCAAAATGAGATTACATGATGGGCAAGATCAATTTACTAGAAGGTACTTAAGCAATAAATCTGGAGCTTTTTTGTCCAGTCACCGTTTCCTTCGAGCTCTGCGGCAGAAAATTAAGCCGCAAGAGCTTTGACAAATTAGATATTACTACATCTAATTGTGTATGTTTAAGCTTATCACACTGAATCACAGCATTGTAACCGACTCTCATGCCAACAAGGCCTTCGTTTAATCAGCGCAGTGCCATTTAACAGCGATTAATCACCCAACTAAAATGTCATATTAAGGTCACAGAAACTTGAAAGCTAAAGAGAGAGAACATTAAAGTCAGCTGATAAATAGGGGGAAAGAGCACTGTGCCCAGGGACGTTCTGAGCGCTTTGCTTTGTTAAATGACGATAGAACATCTAATGAGAAGGCAAGCTTAACTTTCAACTGAGGTCAGAAAACATTTCATTCACTAGGTTCAGAAGGAAGCCATTCTGTCAGTTCTTCAGGGAGCGACCATCGTTAAACAGGCGGTTTCTGCCCAGAGAGCACTTGAAATCGGTGACGTGGTGGTTCATTGTACAGATGTTTGTATCTCCAGGGACACCGCTTTAGGACTTTTATTTGTCTTATTCTTCGGGCTTTTTTTTTGTGGAGGGAGCATTTTTTCCTTTGCTGTTACTTTTAAGAAGAATGAGATGAGGTATAATGTGGCACTTAAGACAAAATGAAATATCACATTATAGTCAGTTATAAAATATTTATGAAAAGGTATAATGTGAGCAATTTGATGCACTTGTTTGCAAATGAGTTTTCATTTTTCAAAAAACTTGCCAAACTGAGTGTTACAGGACAAAAAAAGACGAAAGATATTTTTCATTTTTATTTTTATACCCTAGAGCAGTGATGGGCAACCTTTTGAGCTTGGTGCGTCAAACTTCGCCAAAAAACTGAGCATAACTCGGGTAGTGTGTCACTTTGAGGAAAAAACATTATTTCGCAAATGTTTCATCCTCGGCATGCGGCCGCATGTCATCAGAAATGGCTACGCGTGTCAGTGCTGACACGCGTGTCACAGGTTCGCCATCACTGCCCTAGAGGGTACTGTGCAAATGGGTAGTCTGACAAGTCTGTGTGATATCCCTTCATGAGACAAAACTTGTGGAAAGCAGAAATCATTTTACCTGGTGGACCTAGAATAGAGAAAGGTTCCTTGAAGACCAGGACTCTGCGTCCCTCATGGCTTGTCCCTGGCACTTCAGCCAGGCAGGCCTGGCCCTAATAAATATTGCCTGATAGGCTGACTGACTCTGAAAACAGAGATGCGGTATATGGTAAACAAGCAAACAAACAAGGCACACCTGATGTCTCTCTTCATTAAGGAGTACTGGGGAATTACCATTCAGCTTGTAGACTTCAAGGAGCATTTGAGAATATTTTGAAATATGATAAAACTGACTATAATGACCACTGTTCAAACTTGGAATAAACAGCAGAGAGACTGAGAACAAGGACCACCTCTGATAGGGAGAATGGATTCAGTTTTCATACCCAGTGGCCTTATCAGCAGGGGAGATTCCATGTGTTGAGATTGAGGCTCACTGAGACTGCCATCTAGTTTATGCAGGCCTCTGTGGTCTGGTGCTGGCAACAGGTGGCTGTTGAACACTTGAATGTGACTAGTCTAAGTTGAGATGTGCTACAAGTGTAAACTACATATTAGATTTCAAAGGCTTAGCATAAGAAAGCATGTAAACTATCTCATTAGTGATTTTGTTTATTACATGTTGAAATGACAATATTTGGGGTGTGCTGAGTTAAACGAAATATATTATTGAAGGTAGTTTCACCTGTCTCTTTTCATTCTTTTTAATGTACTACCAGGAAATTTAAAACTGCATCTATGTCTCGAGTTATATTGTTACTGGAGAGTGCTGGTGTATGCAGACCCATGAAGTGTCGCCTATGTTGGTATCATTACTGACCTAGACCAGATGTGATCTGGTAACACAGAGCTGCAGTACTTCCTGACTCATTCTAATCCACTAATCTGGGCTGTTTCCCAGAGCTTTTAGCTCTCAATCAAAGAGCTGGAGTTGTTACAATACCAAATGGACAATAAAGCTAATAACATCAACAGTGTACTTGACAATTAAAGGACTACTTCTGGAAAGATAGGATTTGGCATTATTCAGTTTGAAGGAGAGAATGACAAAACAATTTAACAAACATCTTTGAGGACTTAATGAAACAAGCTAAGCTTGCAGCATGAAGGTTGGAAGTTAACTTGAATGATTTCTTAAGTGTCAGGGTTGTTTAACACTTGAGACAGGTTGTGACTCTTCTTTTTCTGGAGGGCAATGATAATAAGGTAGGGCCTCCTCTGAAGTCTCAGATAAGTATAAGATTGTAGAAGACAATTTAAGATAGCGGCCCCAATATCAGCACTTATTCAGATACTTGGAGTGCTTCTGAAAGTTGGTGACAAGACCGGACAAGATCACTAGCCCTTTCAAACACAATGAGCCTCCAATTGGAGCCATCTTTAATTTCTCTCCTTAGACGTTAATAAAATTCTCTTTAAAATGTATTATTTTGTGACATCTCATCACTGTCTTATAAAATTTGCATTTAAAATGTATCAAAATATTATATCTGGAACTGGACTGAAAGCCCCTCAAGATCTGAGTCTATTGTATTACCTTATTATTATATGCCTTTGTAAGCATAGAACTATAGTGTATTCATTAAATGTGTATATGTGCTATTGGACATGTAGTCATTCCAAAATATTTGGTGAATGAATACATAAATGTTGAATAATAATATAAAAAAATGTCTGCACTTGCACTGTTTAGGTGGCGAAAGTAGCCAAAGCGTGGTACAAATCCCCATGTTCCCAGTTTGGTCCAATACATGTATATAGCAAAAGCTTCATAAGCAAATGCTGCATTTAAGTGTAACAGATTTGTATTTTTTTCCCCAGTGAGATAAATTGTGAGATCAGTCTTCTGTAGGTTATCAATAATTTCTGCAAATATTTCAATGTTTTAAAATCTTTTGCAAGATAAGTTCTTCTGGTAGTATGGCTTCAAATGACTATGTGAAAGAATAGTCACTACATGTATCAACTCGAGAAAAGCAAATGGAACCACAAAACTCTAATAAAAAACCTTCTATTTAAACAGAAGTCCCTGATCAAGTTAAAAGCCTGGTTTATAACCTGTGATGCATTACCTGAAATCTACAATGAAAATGGCTTTTTGAGTGGAAGCCTTTGGGTTTTGTTTTTTTTAGACAAATGTGTCTGGCCTCAGTTTTCATAGTGTTTAGTAAACTTGTATGCTGGTATCTTTGGCAGGTCACAGGTTAATTTACTCTATATTTATATTCAGGCATCAATTTTAAAATAGAAACATCTGAGTTTCTATTCAAGCTGTTGTTACTTTTCTGGGGGTGCTGAGTGGGGGGTACTAGTGCCTTCCGAACAGGTTTCTAGAATCGTTTCTTTAAATATTAGGAAAACCTACTATAGCTAGTATAGTGAACATGAAAGTGACAACCACATGCTTTTTTGGAGGATGCCAATGATATTTCTAAATGTCCTAAAAAACATCAGTGGCAATGCACCAAACTCGGGTGAGAAAGTAGCGTTCACACAACACACGATACAATGCATAGGCGTGGCCAACATAATGCACATCCATATGCATCTCCAGTTTCTACCACATAAGGAAATTCATCACTTATCTGAACGTATCTGGGTGTCCCTCCTCTCACCCTGGTACGGAGGAAAAGTAATTTTGTTTTCGTCTTTCTAAAATGCATCTATTGTTTCTTCTTCCTAAAGTGCCAGTTCCACATCCAAACATTTTAAACAATGCCAAGCTTAGTTAACTTCCAGACATTTACTCTACCTCTGGCTGGACACGTCCTGTTCACTTCGGTGCCAGCACACAACTATTTGGCCTTTTATAAAGGTCACATATTTTCCTTCTAAGTAGAGTTGCCTGAGCTATGTCTGAAAACATGTGTATCCATTCCTCCAAACGAGAGACTTACAGTCTCGTGGAGGAAGATCCCACAGTGAGATCCTCAAGCTGTTGTTACTTTTCTGGGGGTGCTGTGGGGGGGGGTACTAGT
Organism: Eptesicus fuscus; assembly: GCF_027574615.1. Lineage (NCBI taxonomy): Eukaryota > Metazoa > Chordata > Mammalia > Chiroptera > Vespertilionidae > Eptesicus > Eptesicus fuscus. The sequence continues at coordinate 35,916,778 of NC_072478.1, read as the reverse complement.
GCCTTATAAAAGAGGACTTAATTCTTTCCAGGTATTGGTAAATTATTAGGCTAGAGCAGGGACCCTGGATTGACTTTACCTCTATGCCTAGAAGACCATTCTGTTCCTGTCAGCAAACCATATGAGAACATGAAAAAAAAAAAAAATAACAGCAATTTTAACATCTTCCGAACAGGTTTCTAGAATCGTTTCTTTAAATATTAGGAAAACCTACTATAGCTAGTATAGTGAACATGAAAGTGACAACCCCATGCTTTTTTGGAGGATGCCAATGATATTTCTAAATGTCCTAAAAAAAAAAAAAAGAAAATTGTCCCTCCCTGCCCCACACCCCTGCCTTCCTGTGAATGAGTAGCCATTTCTTGGGCCAGGCAATTTAATTCTTAGTACTTTTATCAACACGAGAGGTCCCAGCCGAAAGCAGGGAACTTGGTTTTTTTCCTTTTTATTTGTTTTCTTTTCAAGATATCGACGATATGCCCCTATCACATGTACAGTTTAGTGAGATGGATGACACTTCACTAACTGGCAGTTCAAGGAAGTCTTCCCCCGGCTTGTTTACATGAACACGTTTTAGAACAGCCATTTAGCTTCCCGCCGGCTCTGCCCCGCGGCCCAGCACGCAGGGGGGCAGCAGTCAGTGGGCCCACAGGGCGCTGATAAACTAGCCCCCCATTTGGCAAGCAAGGAAGCAGAATGATAAGGGCTCTGATTTATGTTTTATCTGTCACTAGGTTTTCAGCCGGGTTGGGCAGCCAGCCTGAAACGACTGGGTTCTGTTATCACCTCAGATGCCGCAGGTTCCTTAAGTGAGGCAGATTCTCTGGCGACTTTTGAAAAGAACTTCATTTCACCCCTCGGAGAAGGCTAGTAACGCTGCCTGAAAACGCCAGCATCTGGCTCAGTGAACTTCGAGGCTGTAAACTGGCCTGCGGGGCTCAGTTCCAGGGCGAATTCTCATTTGGAAACACAAAACCAGTCTTGATCATGTACCTTTGGGAATGCTTGAAGTTTTAAAAAAATGTAGATACGTAAAATATATGTGTTCATATGAAGGTTATATTAACCCTTCTACCCCAATTTACCTAAAAAGAAAACTTTCTACAAATCAGACTCGGAATACAACATAAGTTGAATTCGGGTAATAAAAAGCAATTTGAAGAAGAAGATCATCTATCTTCAGGGAGAAAAACAGTGTCAGTGGGTACAATTAGAAAGCAAAAAAAGTCCTGTTTACTTTGTGATGGATGCCGCAGTAGGGCTGGGGGGGGGGGGGGGGGTCAATGGGAGATTAGCCTACATAAAAGCCGGGAGTGTGTCCTTATCTAGTCCACTCACACAAGTCAGTGAATGAAAGCCCCCTGCACCCTTCCCCAACCTGTTTCCAGTTGTTTCCCCCCAAGTTTAAATTGGCCTGTCGTTTTACAAGGATGGATGGGTATTATTTTTAAGCTTTTATTTTACAATGGAAGAATGTGAGTGTTCCACAAGTGAAATTTTCCCATGAAGGGAATGGCAATGAATCATAAACCATGTAAATACTCCAAAGCTCCATACACACACACACACACACACACACACACACACAGTTATGTTCAAATATCTTCTCTTCCAGTTGTGTTTTCTTTCCAAACATCCTAAGAAGAGGAAGGTGGGGGAAGGCCATTGCTTGCAAGCTATCTTTTGAAAACAATGGTAGTCTATCTCCCGTATTCTCAAATGTATAATTTTTTGGTATCTGACATGGACCCAGGGAAACTAAGTATTTCCCCTGAGGAATATCTTTCAGTGACATTCTTCCACCACCTTCCTTAGGGTAAAAGCCAAACTTCTTAGCATGAAAACTGGCTATTTAGGAGCTGCCACTGTTAACTACCATTTGGCCTCGTCCTCTGTCACTTTCCACCCAGGTCACACTAAAGTGCCTGAAGTTCCCTGAATAACCCCATGCTTCCCCTCTCCATACGAGCAAGGATTTTAAAAAATGTATCAGTTTTGATCACTACTGTTTCCCCAATGCCTAAAACTATTCCTGGAATTTAGTAAGTGTCCAATAATTATTTGTTAATAGAATGATGCATACATGCCATTCCCTTAGTCTAGAAAAGTCTTCTCCTTTCTTCCCCTGCCTGAATTTTCCTATTTCAAAACTTGGGCCACTTAGGGAAAGTCTTCTACCTCCCATCTCCATATCTGGGAAAGATGGAACACTCACAGGGACTTATGGCATCCACGGCACCCCGTCCACATTTTCTGCATCGCATTGTAATTGCTTGTATCCGTGAGCAGACAGACGCCACTTAAGAGGGCACGGGTGAGGTTGTGTTCCAGTTCTGCATGCCCTGTGTCTCGATGGGTACGTGATGAGTTTAACTAGTGCCCATTACTCTCCATGGCCAAAAGCCTACATAATGTGCTCCCTTTGAGCCCTCCTCTACTTCTCTCCACTCTCCCTCACCCTAATTTACTCACTCTGGCTTCCTAGCTGTCCACACACCACGCATGCCTTAACCCTCACACACTCTGTTCCTTCTGTCTGGATCGCCCTTCCTGAAGATATGGCTCTGCCTGTAACTCCGTCACTATCTTTGCTCAAATGGTCACCTGCTCAATGAGGTCTACCTTGCATATGCTACCTAAAACTGCAGCCCTACCTACCCCCATTCCTGATCCCCTCTACCCTTACTCTCTTCTCACATACAATAGAATATTTTTTCCTAGGTTCATTGTCTGTTGTGTGTTACCCTACTTGACATAAGTTTCACAAAAGCAAAGTATTTTGAATGTTTTATTCATTGAAGTATCTTAAGCACTTAGAATGATTCCTGGAAGACAGCAGGCAATCAATAAACAGTTGTTGAATCAATAAATGTCTATTGTGTACAGATACATATCTACATACATTTATATATACTATTTTTTCATAAACATTCTAAGTCAAATTACTGATTAATTTGCAAAATGGGCACAGGTTCAAGAGCATCTTACTCCCTTCTTTCCTTGCCTTTCCAACCTCCCAGCCCCCTCACCCTCTCCTGGGAGGGAGAGGACCAAAGGCAGAACCAAGGGCAAAATTCAGGCTCTGATGAGGTTCCTGGCTCCATGCAGCCAAGGAGGAGGGGAGACACAGGTGGACAGTTATGTGTCTCTTTGTTTAAAAAAAAATACTCCAATTAAGAGTCCAGTGGAGCAGGACCAGCTCAGCAGCTCTGTGAGTGAGGTCTGTGGCCTCTAGTACCTGAGCTTTCTTCTGTCTTCAGAAGCAGAAGGTTAGAGTGTTTTTAATCTTTTTTTTTTAATCTTGATCTGCTCGTAGTGGTCAAGGCACTGGTCATCTCCTCCTTGACATTCTTCCATCACTCCTTGTCTTCTTTAAGGATCCAGCTGTATATAATATACTAGGGTGCCCCCCAAAATGTATACACACACTCTGAATAATTATAAAGGCAGTGTTTATTAAAATAATTTTATTTTCAAAATTGAGCTATCAGCTGGTAAACAATGTATACATTTTTGGGACACTGCATATATAATACATACCATTTAAATATATACATATATAAAATCAATTTCATAGTTGAATAGAGTCATTATCTACCTTAACACATGTCCTTTCTTTCCCTTAATAAAATCCATAATTAGGTTTTCACTGCTTCTTTAAGAGGCCAATATACTACATAATGGAAGCCACAGTCCAGTTCTGAATGTGACATTTTAATTTTCCTTTTAAATAAAATTATTTGCCTTTAGAAAGAATACTTTCTTTGGCTCAAACTTTAACAAACTTGCAACATCTCGCCTCATAAGCCACAGGTTCAGCCCCTGTGTAAATCATGGCTGATATGAAATTAGTCTTCTCCACTTTTGATAACTTCATAAAAATCCTGTTGTACGCTCTTAAATTCCTCGATGTATTTACACGACTCATTGGTTGACTGTGAGAAAGACTGGTGCTCCTGGACCTCAGTTTCAGAAGCTTCCTCCTGCTGGACAGTTGGCTATGAAAGAGTTTTTATTCCCTATAACAATATTGCCACTTTATTTATTTACCCACTTTTTTACCACAGATTTTTTTTAACCACTAACAAGCACAACATGAAAATATTTATCTTCACTTTCTTGTCCTCATGCTGGCACGTTACCACTGGCACTGGGCATGGAAAAGGATGTCACTGGGAGTCCTTTGTGCATCTCATTAATCTCTTCCCTTTGTGGTCCTGTCATTACAGAACCAAGACCATCAATCTCTTCTGAAACGTGATGATTTGATATTTCTCTTCAGTTTATGTATGGCTGGTCACACATTAGATTTAGAAAGTAAATTTATCATTTTGCTTTTGTTGTTTTTGGTTTCTTTTTCTTTATGTTTTGCTATGCCTTTTCTGATTTATTTCTTCCTTTCTACGTTTTGCAGGCATTTTTTACAGCTGTTTGATTATCTCATGTTAGCTTCCTCATTTTGTATTTACTTTATCTCTATTTACCTTTGTATTAGCATAATTAGAATAATCCTGATACCCAGTTCCTTTTCTTTGGTCCAGGATATCACACCCCATGCAATTGTCTTGGGTATATATGTGGTCTTCTGGATTTGTGTCTATTTGATGGCAGCCAAGTCAGTTGGCACGGCCTAACTCCACAATGGTACATCTAACAACATGTTTAACTATTATGCACAAATGGAATACATATTGTTTATATCCATAAACGACTGTTTGTAATTTATAACAAGAGTTTTGCATGTAATCTGCTAAAGAGAGTTTTTTCAAAATTGTCTTAATTATTTTGGAAATATTTCCCATTGTAAACATACTATACTGAGAAAAAAGATTTCTGGGCTTTATATACAATAAAATAATAGTTCATTTGGGTAAAACATGGCCAAATGTAGGCTCAATCAAATAGTATCATTAATATTAACATTAACTGAATATCCTCTGTGCATATTAAGCAATGGCTTGGTGTTGACTTCATATTTGAACAGCTTTTGTGGTGTTCTATATATTCAATTTCATCGCCACAACTCTGTGAGGTTAAGTATCTTTTTTAAGAAGTAAGTTTTTAAAGTAACTTTACTCATTCATTTTGTTTAGTGAAAGAATTATAATATACTAGAGGCCCCGGTGCATGAAAATTCATGCACTGGGGGGGTCCCTCAGCCTGGCCTCCCCCTCTCACAGTCCAGGAGCCCTCACAGGGAGAAGGCAACCCGGCGATCAGGGGAAGCTGCCACGACCAGCAGTGCAAGCCTCGGGCGGCCCTGGGCGGCTGGGCAGCCGACACCCAAGGCTTGCCTGCACCTCGGGCCATTCCTGGACAGCTAGGGGGCTGAGGGGACTGGGGACTCCAGAGGCAGGCGCGCGCGCGGAGCGGCCGGACCCGCCTGGGGGCACGCCTTCCACCCCAGCAGGGCTGAGGGGACTGGGCACTGCCACCTTGTGGCTGTGGGTGCTTCCATCTTTGAGGGTGTGGCAGTCAATTAGCATATTCCCTCTTTATTATATAGAATTGCTCTATATTAACACATACACATTTATAAATTTAGTGATGAACTAAATGTCACCCATCTGATAATGCTATATTCCTAGAGACAAGACTGGTACATTTTTAAAGGAATGAAGGGTAGGTCATTGAAAACTTTATAGGTTGGGCTGCATCCAGAATGGCCAAGCCCTATGGATTGCTATGCTGGAAGACTGTGGGTAAGCTGGGGCCTTGAGGACTGGGTAGAGTCTGAATAAGAAGATGCTAAAGAAAAGAAAAAAGAAAAAAAAGGAATCTCTGCTTCACTGGTGCGGTTGTAACATTCCGGTTTGTAGTGGAAAATGTTCTGATTTTATAATAAAATGTATACTGGGATAATATGTTAAACTCTCCTCCTTGAACATCAATGTGTGGAGACCTTGAAGTCATTTTCTCCACTCTACTGGACTGGACTTCACTTAATACCTCAATGGAAGGATATCAGAGACCGAGCTATGGGCCAGGTACAAGAGAAGCCAGGATTGGCTCAGTGGCTAGAGCGTTGGCCTGCAGACTCAAGGGTCCCAGGTTTGATTCCAGTCAAGGGCATGTACATTGGTTGCAGGCACATCCCCAGTAGGGGGTGTGCAGGAGGCAGCTGATCGATGTTTCTCTCTCATCGATGTTTCTAACTCTCTATCCCTCTCCCTTCCTCTCTGTAAAAAAATCAATAAAATATATTTTTTAAAAATTGGATCCAGCATTACATTAGAAAGATCATACATCATGACCAAGTGGGATTTATTCTGGGGATGCATGGCTGGTACAATATTCGCAAATCAATAAACGTGATACATCACATAAACAAATGGATAGATAAAAATCACAATTATATCAATTGATGCATAAAAAGCATTTGACAAAATCCAATACCTTTCTTGGTAAAAACTTTCAGCAAAGTGGGATTAGAGGGATCATATCTCCACCTAAGAAAAGCCTTATATGACAAACCTACAGCCAACATCATACTCAATGGGCAAAAACTAAAACCATTTCCCCTAAGAAGAGGAACAAGACATGGATGCCCACTCTCACTACTCCTGTTTGATATAGTACTGGAAGTGCTAGCCATAGCGATCAGATGAGAAGAAGAAATAAAAGGTATCCACATTGGAAAAGAAGTAAAGCTGTCCTTATTTGCCAATGAGATACCATCTCACACCTGTCAGGATGGCTATCATCAACAAATTGACAAATGACAAGTGCTGGCGAGGATGCAGAGAAAAAGGAATCCTCATGCACTGCCGGTGGGAATGCCGACTGGTGCAGTCACTGTGGAAAACAGTATGGAGTTTCCTCAAAAAACTAAAAACGGAACTCCCATTTGACCCAGTGATCCCACTTCTAGGAATACATCCCAAGAAACTAGAAACACTGATTATAAAAGACATATGCACCCCTATGTTCATAGCAGCACAATTCACCATAGCTAAGATTTGGAAACAGCCTAAGTGCCCATCAGCAGATGAGTGGATTAAAAAGCTGTGGTACATCTACACAATGGAATACTGCGCTGCTATAAAAAAGAAGAAACTTTTACCATTTTCAACAGCATAGATGGAACTGGAGAGCATTATGGTAAGCAAAATAAGCCAGTCAGAGAAGGATAAATATCATATGATCTCACTCATTTGTGGAATTTAATGAACAACATAAACTAATGAACAAAAATAGATCCAGAGACATAGAAGTATTGAAAAGACTCTCAAACTTCAGAGGGAAGGCCGGGGAGGGAGGGTTCAACCAAAGAACTTGTAGCATGCATATAAGCATAACCAATGGACACAGACACTTGGGGGGTGAGGGCATGTGCTAGGTGGTGGGGTTGGCCGGGGAGAGGTAAATGGGGGAAAAAGGAGACATATGTAATACTTTAAACAATAAAGAATTTTAAAAAATAAAAAACTCTCCTGTCTCTTTAAGAGAGTTAGATAGCCCAGCAGATACATAATGGGAAACATACATTCATTTCTACTTATTCTTGAACTAGAGGCCCGATGCATGAAGATTCGTGTAAGAATGGGCCTTCCTTCCCCTGGATGCCAGCACTGCCTTCGCTCCATCCGGAGCCATCTTTCTGCCTTCCCACACTGCCCAGAGACCTGGAGAGGCTGGGGCGGTGCAGAACGTCGCTATGGCGACAATGCAAGCATCCCACCCCGGGCCGCTCAGCGCCTGTGCATGCAAATTAACCTGCCATCTCTGTTGGGTTAATTTGCATACTCACTCCTGATTGACTGGTGGGTGTCAAGAAGGTACAGTCAATTTGCATCTTTCTCTTTTATTAGTGTAGATTGCCTTGGTGCTTTAAACAAAGCAGGACTTTTGATTCAGTCATTTGGATAAACTAGTACTAATAAACTAGTAAACTAGTGGGCTAATCCTAGTACAATTCCTGAAGATAAATTATGAAGATTCTAAAGAGAAATTTATAAATGTAAAGAAAAGCATGTTAAGTGTACTATACTATATCCTCTGCTACACACATAAATGATGAACGGTAGTTTGCCATTTATTTAGTTTGTCTCAGGTGTTTACTAATAAACCCCAGAATAGTACAATGAGACATTTATTCATTTTTAGAATTTGAGGCACGGAGCAGCCATGAAATAAAGATAATATTCTAATACAAGTGTCAAAATGATGAACGATATCAGTATTGTAATATGTGCAGACACTAGACGTCATTGGTGTTGACAAGTTTGTGACTATTTCACTAACAGACTATGTCTTTCAGGGAATACGCTTGGATACTTGGAGCTAGGCCTTGCTTGGATTCCAGCTTTTCCAGCTGTCATCTAGGAGAACCCCAGAGCCTCAAACAGCTGCTCTTTTCATAGAGAATGTAACAAATAGTTTCTCCTGCACCATTTGTGAACCTGAAGTAAGAGGTTACATGCTCACATCCCCATGTCTGAGTTTTGCCCAAGGATGTCCCTGCTTCTGCCCCTGTTTTGGGAGACAGATTTTGAAACGTGTTGTTATGCATTTACATGCTGCCCCAGAATGCCTCATCAAGAGCGGGACACTTTTTTCCATCAACTTTATTTGTAAAGGAAATGGGTTAGAAATAGCCATGTGTTCAGTTGTTGCCAAGGATATTAGTGAGAAAACACCTAAAATATGTACAGCTGATGTCATACCATTGCCTAATAAGTTAGTACAGAAAAAGCACAAAATCTCAAGAATACTTAATGATGACGGATATTCTATCATGCTGTAGTAGTGTAAAAATAGTCTGGAAATGTTGCCAGAAAAGTTTAGGGACAAAATTCAGCAGTCCATTTCACATGCTATATACAACATTATGGGTGTCCTGATGTATAAAACCTATCCAGACACCCAGACTGGAGACACTCAGAATCATCATTGAGACACTGTCTATCAATTTTAAAATAATATAAATATCTAACTGTCCATCTGCCTGACCGGTTGCTATGATATGCACTGACCACTAGGGGGCAGACGCTCAAGGCAGGAGCTGCCATGATGTTTACTGGCCATTTAAAAATAAATGGCACCATGGACCTGGCGCCGACAAACCAACACTTGGCTTCCCCCAAGTGGGACAAAGGCCCTGCCACCACCCCGGAGGACACCCCACCAAATCACAGCCAATGCTGCCAAGACCCCATAGCCCAGCCCAGAAACGGTGGCTGTGGGCACCAGGTAATGACGTCACATAGCAATGCCCGACTTCCTCTCCCTAGTGACTAGCCTCCTTGCAGTTTATTCAGCCCAGGAACCCAACTTGCTTTATAGCCAGGTGCAAACATTTTGCACTTTAACCAAATGTCTGTGAAGCATTTTCCTGTGTCTCATCTCATTTGACCCTCACAGAAGTCCTGGAGTAGGTAGATAGGAGACTCAGTAGAATCCTATTTTCTTTTCATTAGCAAGACATGAATAGCGATATTAAAATATTTCTTCTAATTAATTTCCTTTCAATGTGCATGAATCCATGTACCAGGACACTAGTTTTAAAATAATTTTCAAGTATGCGTGAAGGTACCAATACTCCTGCAATGTGCCCTATGTACCCCTCATTGAGTCACAGTAGTGAGCAACATTATTCAACACTTTTTTTCTTTAGACATCTCTCCCCAACATTTTTTAGGAGTATTTAAAAAAATCTCAGACATCATGTCATTTTACCCATAAATATTGTCAGCATGCAATTTTAAATTCTAAGGACTTTTTAAAAAAATGAACCAACATGCTCCATGCCAACAAAGTTAACAATTGGTAAATATCATCTATATTTAATTTCCAGTCTGTATTGACGTTACCTTGATTGTCTTGAAAATGTCTTTCTACAGCTGGTTGGTTCCAAGAAGGATCCAAATAATATCAATAAAGACAAATACCACATGGTATCACTTAAGTAGCCAAGGGTAGAGGGGGCAGGATGGATAGAGAGACATTGGTAAAAGGGTACAAACTTTCGGTTATAAGATGAATAAGGTCTGAGGATCTCATGTAAAACATGGTGACTATGGTTAACACTATATTGTACAATTGAAATTTGCTAAGAAATAGAACTTAAATGTTCTCACACACACACATATATATTCTCATAGATGATAGATAGGTAGATAGTAGATAGATAGATAGATAGATAGAAGATAGATAGATAGATAGGATGGATGTATTAATTAACTAAATGAGAGGAATCCTTTCATAATACTGTACATACATATATCAAATCATCATGATGTACACTTTAAATATTTTACAATTTTATTTGCCAATTATATCTCAGTAAAGCTGAAAAAAAAATAAGATCAATAAACTGCTCTTTGTGTTATTCTTTTAAGTTTCTCTTAACCTGTAATAGTCCTCCTCAACCCCACTTGCTTTGCACCATTGATTTGATAGAGGGATTAGAGTATCCTGAGTTCTGAATTTGGCCAGTTGCTTCCTCTTGCTGTCATCTCTGTTCTTTGGAGCTTTCCTATAAACTGGTATTTACTAGTAGATCTAGAGGCTTGATCACATTCAGGGACATTATTGATGGGTGGCACTGAGTACTTACTGCAACCAGTTATGAGGCACCTGTCTGGTCACCCTGCTCAGTATGGCTAAGACTAATCAGTGGGGCCAGATGGGGTCAGCCTGATTCTCCATGATAATGATCCCCATCACTTCACTTAATTTAACATTAATTCACTACCATTGCATAGATTCATTAGTTCACTGCAGTTGGCAAAATAATAATTCTCTAATTCTGTCATTTCTGGAATTCTTTTATGAAAGGAATTCTACTTTATCAATTTTTAGTTACCCAGAAATACAGGACTCTTTCCTTTATTGAGGTTCAGGATAATGTGTTATTTCACTAACAACCCCGAAGGTGCCCAAAATGGGGTTCTTTTTGGCATCATTATAAATGCAAAGATTTGTATACTAGAATATATAATGCATTTTAGTCCACTGCAGTTTTTATTTTCATACTAAAATGATCCTGTCTTAGGCTAGTGAAAGCCCTTCAAGGTATCTTTTATGTCCTTTAGATGTGCTACATTTCCTCTTTGATAGATTTCTTGCTTTCTGACACACCACAGCCTCCCAGGCTCATCTTATACATTTGCTCAACCCATATAAGTTATTCCTCTAAGAACCCTTGGTTCTTGTTAGCGGGAAGTCTGACCACCAAAATTTGACTTTTATAAGAAATACTGGCCTTGACTCACAAGCATAAAATTGCACATAGTATCGTTCTTTCTTTTTCAAAATTGCCCAAATATTTGAAAAAGCTAGACATATAAAATTTTAAAGTGGATCTTTCAATATTTGGCAAGCCAATCTGTTACTTCTATAACAATTTTTATGTAAACTTGTAGATAGCATGAGTAAGTGCTTTCATTTATGCCTTTATAAATTTTTAAAAAATATTTCGGTTTTCTGTAACAGGAAAACATGTACACCAGTGTTCACTCAGCAATCTCACAATGTAAGTAAGTGTAACATAGCATAAGGGATGAGCTTATAAATCACATAATTATTTTTCTTATTTTTAATAATTAAAAAATTTCTCTAGATTCTGGTTTTTTTTACACAGGGTATTTCTATGAAGGAATATTCAATGCCAAGATCTGAAATGTAGGTTTTAAGTAGGTTACTGGCTATAATTTATATAAGCCAAATCTATTTCTGTAAAAAGGAATTGAAATCCAGGTTAACTGCTTAAAATTAGACACACAGCATATGGGGCACAGCTCCCACTTCCCTATTGCTGTGTGTGTTCTTCTTCACTTGAAAGAAGCCCCCATAGGTACAGAATCAATGACACAGAGGAAAGACTCTATTTTCATCTTTTGCCTGGACTTCTTTGCTGGTTCTGTGCTCTGGCTAAGACCTGAATGATTAGACTTTTGTAAAAGGAAAGAGTTTCTTAGCTTAGTTGTCTTCAGAAAAATCCCTGACCCTGGCATGCCAAGGGCTCTACTTCATCCAGACATCTTTCAACAAAGTGCAATTCCTTAGTCAAGCAGTGTTGGATGATGTTTTGTTGGTGCCTGTATGGTTTTGTGAACCAATGTCACCCCAATAAATTCAATTTTTAAAAAAACAGCAATAAGATTAGACTTTTCCTAAATTTCTAAGTTCTACTCACTGCCCAAGGTGCAAAATTCTCCACCTAACCTTAAGATTTTTTAAACTTTAGTTATTTTGATTACTTAAATTCCAATAGATATATTTTAAGAGGTTTTTTTTTTTATTGAATTTATTGGGGTAGCATTGGTTAATATATAATATGCAAATTGACCGCACCTTCGCTACGCCCAAACCACGCCCACCAACCAAGCCATGCCCATCAACCACGCCCACCAGGAAACCGTTGCGGGGACGTGTGGTGGAGTGAAGGCCGGAAAAGCCGAGGCTTTCCTGGCCTTGGGCGCCAGCGGGGAGCCTGCGACGATTGCATGAGACCACTGGGGGTCGGCTCCCGGCCTTGGGCGCCAGTGGGGTGCCTGCGCCGATCGCAGGAGACCACTGGGGGTCGGCTCCTGCGATCGGGTCGCAGGGACGCTGGGTGCGGCCGAGCCCAAGGCCACCGCCCAGGGCCAAGCCCGGACCCTGAAAGAAGGCAGAAGGCAGTGGCCACAGCCAAGGCCTGGGTCCCCAGTGCCGGCAGAAAACTGGTGCAGGCAGCCAGGTGAATGAAGGTCTATTGCACGAATCTTCGTGCAAACGGGCTACTAGTTGGTTAATAAAATTATATAGGTTTTGGGTATATAATCCTATAATACATCATCTGTATATTGTGTTCTGTGTTCCACCCCAAGTCAAGTCTCCTTCCATCACCATTTACTTCCCCTTTACTCTCATCCACCTCTCCCACCCGCCTTTCTCTCTGGTAATCACCATACTGTTATTTATGTCTATGAGTTGTTGTGTTTTTTTTGGGTTAATCCCTTTACCTTTTTCACCCAGCCCTCTAATCCCCTCCCCTCTGAGAGCTATCAGTCTGTTCTCTGTACCTATGAGTCTGTTTCTATTTTGTTTATGTTCATTAGATTCACATATAAGTGAAATCATATAATAGTTGTCTTTCTCTAACTGGCTTATTTCACTCTCCAGGTCCATCCATGCTGTCGCAAAGGTTAAGATTTCCTTGTTTTTTACAGACTAGTAATATTCCATTGTGTAAATGTACCACAGCCCATATATATATATATATATATATATATATATATATATATGTATATATATATACATATATACACACACACACACACAGCATGCTGTGGTACATATATATATGCTGTGGTACATTTACACAATGGAATATTGTGTAATATATATATTAGAGCAAGAGGAAGGGAAAGAGAGAAACATCGATTTGAGAGCAATGCATCAATCAGCTGCCTCCTACTGGGAATCGAGCATGTAACCTGGGCATGTGCCCTCACAGGGAATTGAACCCGGCAACCTTTTTGATGCACCTCACAACACTCAATCAGGCTAGGCATACCACAGGGTAGGCATACCACAGCTTTTTAAAAAAACATGTTTTCTTGATGTTAGAGAGAGATAGAAACACCGATGAGAGAGAAACATCCATCAGCTGCCTCCTGCACGGCCCCTACTGGGATCAAGCCCGCAACCCATGTGCTCTGATTGGGAATTGAACCACTGACCTCGTGGTGCATGGGTTGACACTCAACCACTGAGCAACACCAGCCAGGCCATAGCTTTTTTATCCACTCATTGACTAATGGGCACTTGAGCTGCTTCCAAATCTTGGCTATTGTAAATAATGAAGATAGAGGTGCATATATTTTTTCGAATTAGTGTTTCGGGTTTCTTTGGGTATATACCCAGAAGTGGAATTGCTGGGTCATAAGGCAGTTCCATTTTTTATTTTTTGAGGAGATTCCATACTATTTCCCACAATGGTTGCACCAATCTGCAGACTTAATGTCACTTAGGGCTGTTAGGCACAGTGTAGTGTCAATCAGTATTTTGGAATAAAAATGCCAAAGAATCTCATGAGCACACTCAGCATTAGAGGATACAGATGGGTAAAACTGAGGTGGAAATGAGAGGAGGCGGTCTCCTCTGGTCCTCTCTCCATTTAACTTCAGTTCTGGGGTACTGGCTGGTCTAAGACAGTAGTGCTGAAATTAGCCTAACTAAATAGAGGGGTCTGTATCTCTCCCCCTCTTTTTCTCTCCTTTAACTTCCTTTTAACTTCTTTCTCTTTTAACTTCATTTAGACCATTCATTTTTTAGGTTTCTATGGGCAATACATTTTATTATCAAATTTGGTCTCTTGTGACCTGGAAATTCTTGCCAAGTTAGAGGAGGAGTGTTGTTGTTTTTCTCTTGTGAAATGACAGCAAACCCTTCTATAACACTCTGTGAGACAGATACAACCCTAAGCACTCAACATAGATCAACTCACAACAGCCCCGAGAACAGGGTACTGTTTTAAGTCCCATTCTATAGATAAGAAAATTGAGATGCATGGAGACTGAGTAACTTGCCCAGCATCACACCTATGATTAAGGGCAGGGCTGTGGATTTGAATCCAGGCAATGTGGTTCCCACTAGTCTCAGAGCCACTCAAGGTTAGTTTGATATATAATTAGCTTCTGTGAGTTGGAGCTGTGAGGGCTTACAAAGACCTGGAACTTTGTCTTCAAACATTTTGAAGTTTAACATTGGAACTGTGATAATAGTATAAAGCCATTCCTAGTTACTATAACGGAGTGGATTTTTTTCTAGAGTAAAGAAAGCTACCACTAGATAAAATTAATATATTAGGTTGTCCTTGAAGGTAAATAAAGTGGAAAAGCATGTATTACCATTATAGCAACAGCATTTCACATCAGAGTTTCTGGGATATAATTTGAGGGAGTGCAAAAATAAAGTTTGATAGGTAATGAATCAAAGGAATGATATTCATATTAGAAATTATGGATGAGAATCTGGACTAATCACAACTTAAGACAGAACTATTCTAAACCAACACCATGAATCTAAGAGAAGCATGACATACACAAAACAGTCGATCTATCGCCACCAGCACCCTGCTTTCTACAGATTCTTTTCTACAAAACTGGAAGTTACTGAAATCAAACCAGAAAGTCTACTGGACCTGAGACAATGGGGATGCATGAACATGGCATGTAGTTTCCCACAACTGTCTGCACACCTTACCACCGACTCCTCCTTGGGATCAAGGTACTGCTGCTCCCCAATGCCATACGGCTGTGTGGCACTGAAAAATACCTGGTGTTGGCTAGGCAAAGACCACCAACCTCTAGACAGCCTTGGAACCCAGGTCTCCAAAGGTGAAAGGTCACAGCCTCACCTCCCAGCACCGCCTTGGGTCTGTTTCTTATTACCAAATAATTTCCAGAAGGAGACCGGGCTAGGTCTAGTAGCAGTAGGGAGGGGAAGGGGAGTGTGAGGAGAAGCGATGTTCTCTGTGCAGTCACTGGTGAGTGACTGACAGTGGGAACCACAGTGGTGTCAGGAGGCGGACAGTCCTGGTCGCAGGAAAGGGGGGCAGTTTGAGTGAGCCAGATGCTCTACGGAGGACAGAACCTTACTGCGAGGAGAGAGGAGGAAAGGAAGACCCTGCCAACAGAAGGGCCAGCAATCGCTCAGAGCCACATTCAATGGAGCCTTTGACAGGCGCAGTCCCGATAGAGCAGAGGTGAAAACCGCATTCATGTACCTGAGGTGAGGGACCACCGTTAAAAATAAATACGAAACTCCGAATGTGTAAATCCGATATAAGCCAAACCATATGGCTGAAAATGAAAACATTTTCGCCCTCTATCTTTGGTAAAATTCTTACTCGGGTTTACATACAGGGAAGTATTAACGCACCTTTTGCCATGTAGTTTCTCCCCTGATATATGGCATTGATAATAGAAGTAGTTCAATGATACTTCCACTGTTTGTGTAGCTACGTACATAAAAGGAGGTGGTGCATACACCAGAAGTGCTAAAATCCTGGGGTAACACCTCATACATTAGTGGCCTTCCGCGGTGAACAAAGTCATTTTTCAGGCAAGTCATAAAGTAGCCTAAAAACAAGTGTTTCAGTGTTTGCCCCAAATGAGGCAGCGGCCCGGGGACCGCCGTTCATCTGACATCATTCCTGACACAGTCAGCGCAGGTTGGGTATCTGATTAGGGCTCCCGCCACTGTGGTGCCAGACTTCGTCTTGAAGTGAGGTGGCGGAGGCGAATTAGTGTGTCAGAGTTCCCAGAAGGTGAGAGTGTCCGTCTCACGTTTCCTCTGGAGAGCGTCAGCTGGGAGGGCCTTTATTCTTTCCAAGACAATCTATAGAAGCTATTTGTGGAGTTCGGTCATAGGTGAAGACCAGCTTCCCACAGGAAACTGAGCTGGCATCAGAAGGGGAGATGCCCTAAAGGAGGCAGTGACAGCTGCACCCCTATGTGGTAAAATAGCCGACTCACTTAAAGGCTGCATTGAGGTCTCCCCAGAAAAGCCAAAGCAGTTGTGGCCCTTTATTCCTAAAGGCTGAATTTTCAACTTGGCCGAGCCACTGACCTGCTGCCTGGTTCTGGACAATCACATAAGCAATCTCCACGTCAGTCTGTTTACCTCAAACAAAGGAAATGCTCGCCGATCCATGGGAAAATTGGGTAGAAAATACCAAAATGTGCTCTGAGATTTCTTGATGAAAGGACGATATATTACTAAAGGTATTATTTCTATTATGTGATTTTTTTTCTCCATCTCCCTCCCCCTCCTGGTCTGTCAGCTGCTACACACATTAAACTTATCACAACTCCCAACCCATTTGATTTCCACTTTACAGGTAAACTTTTGGATCTGGAGATGGAAGACTCCATGGTGCCTTTCCTTTATTCAGTTGAGGCAATGTGCACAAAATAATTCTGCAGACCTTAAAGTCAAACAGAAATACCCATTACTATCTTCTGTTTTCTATTGAGAAAATAGAGCAGAAGACTGTGTTCTTTGCACCAGACAAATCTGGGCTTGAATTCTGGCACTGCCACTTACTCACACATGCATAACTCATGCATGCATACATGCATTCGTACACACACACACACACACACACACACACACACACACACACACAAAGTGTGAACCAAGATAGTCACACTATACACACACGCACACATGTACACAGATGTTCTCACTAATGCATGCACACACAATCCCACAGGCACTCATATATACATGAAACTTATGCCCATTAAACTAATTTTTTGCAGTGGTTCTGAGACTAGAGAAGCAGTTATATATGATTGGCAGTTCTGCTATGTTGGAGTATGCTGCCTTGCTCTCCAGGAAGGACATTTTCTTGTATATCTTTCATCTAGCACAGAAAACCATTTCTCTGAGTGTAGTGGCCAAAGTATCAACGTGGGGCCAGGAGACTGGGTTTGACTCCTGCCTCCACTACATAACAGCTATGTGATCTTGGCTAAATTACTCAGCACTTGTGCCTCTGTTTCCTCATCTATAAATCAGGAATAATAATAGAACTCATTTCACAAGGTTGTTGAAAAAATTAAATTAATAAGCTACTCAGGACAATGCTTGGTACATGGTAAATGCTACAGATTTATTTGTTAATATTAAGGGGGGGGAATTCAGCACAATTAGAAAAAAAGATTTCTTTTCCAATATGACCTTTAATGAAAATTTCCATGTGTAAATGGGAGAATGAAACATCTTATTGTGAATTAACAAAAATTTTAGTGGGTCATTTCATTTTAATGCCACATATGAGAAGGATGTGTCCTTTTTATAGCAAATGTCAGGCTTTTCTGGTTTACCCATAGAGATGGTCAGATCTGTGCTCCAGTGACTTTCAGGAGAAATGAGAGACCACAGCCAGCTAACAGCCATATGTCTCTAAGCTCGTTTCAACCTCTTCTCCTAAGAGTTTAATGGTAGACAATTACCTGCCTCTTCAGAAATCTGGGGGATTGGGTGGAGGCAATAACCATGAAGAAAACGGGCCCCACTGTTTAATATCTATTTTCCTGGATGATGTAATATGTACTAATTTGTTAGTTCCTTATTTCCCTCATATCCAAAAGCCCTTAGATGTGGCTCTGTTTTTCTGAATTATATTTAGAATTGCTGTCTTCTCATTTGTAAATCAGGAATAATAAAGTTGATTGCACAATAGAACTGTTCAAACATGTTTATTGCTTCTCAGATTCTCTCTGTAATTATGATATACTTTGGATAGATACATATGGCCTGGACTTGGGACTTTTGGATTGAACAACCTTCCTTATGGTGGTGCTTAAAGAAGAGTGAGGACTGTGTGTTAAACAGTGTAACTAACCAATATTTAAATAAATACAAATTCCCAAATTAAGTCTTGGTTATTAATTCTGAATTATTCTTTATGACAGCCCATTCTAACCTTGATTTCAGCAAATTTAAAGAGAGATATTCCATCAACTCATAGTGAAACTTCCTACTTGTAAAAATAATGCTCCTTTGACGTACATTATTCTGGGACTACATGATAGTTTAATATGTAAATCTTTGCAGCTCTGATTTCTAAATACTAGAAATTTATTTCTGTCTCTTCTAGGACCTACCATTGGTGGTGTTCCTTAAGGGTCCATCCCCCTTCACTTTGACTTATGGAGATAAGGTGAGCCTGAACCTGAGTTGGGTAGTCACTGCCGTTCCCTCAACTGTAAAGTTTCAGTCACATTATCAACTCATTGCCTGCTTCTCATTTTTATTAAGGAGTATGAGCTGCTTGAAGTTTTTAGATAAACATAATAAATACTTATATTTACCCAATTAATCATTTTGTCTTTGAGATATCCCACTAAAAAAGTTTAATATACATTGCTTTCAGAAAAAAAAAAAACTGGAGTTCTATTCAAACAAAACTTAATGGTGTAAATGGAAAAAAGTGATAGAAAGGGAATTAATTTTTTGATAGCCTGTGATGTCTTAGGCACTATTCTTTATTTAAATTACCTCACTTAATTCCCACAACAACCCTGTAAAATATGAAGTTGTAAGAATAAGAAAACCAAGGGATTGTTGAAACCACGGAAATTGCACTCATTATAAGCACAAGAAACGAAATTTTATCCCAGATTTAAGTACATATGCATTCCGCTTTTCTAATACAGAAGTACTTTATGGGTATTTCAAGCACACTATTTCTTTTTACTATCATCATTTTTTCAATCAACAACATTTACTAAAAGCTGGGTACATACAATGTTTTATGATAGGCAACTAGAAAAATGAAAAAATCTGGTTCCCATCTTCAAAGATGGGAATTTAGTTGATGAGAGGACATCCAATCCACACCCTCAATAACCATGTCATTCTATAGAACAGAATGTGGGACAAATGGAAATAAAGAAAATTCAGTCAGTATGCATATATGGAAAGCCTTCTGAAGGAGGAGGCAATGAATTGAATCAGGCATTTAAGGATGGGCAGGAATATACCAAGAGAGGGAAGAATTTATCGCTGCCTTGTGGTGTGAATTCAGTAGAGGAAATTCAGGGGACAGCAGGAAGGCTTCCCAAATCAGAGTAGTGAGAAAGTGGAGGGTATGACCAGTGTGACCCAGGTTGTAATGCTCGGTGAAAACTTTGGACTACATGTTATAGTACAACAAATTTATGGGCACTCAAGTATCATAATATTTTATAATATTGTGGGGCCAAAGAGGACAATAAATGATGATACATTTGGAGGGTAAGTAGGGCAATTTGGGCTTGAGGAGATAAAGTCTGGTTCAGGAAAATGATAATATGCATATAAAGAGGGTTGGGAAATAGAATCCAGTGTCTCATTAGATCTGTGAGATCCAGTGGTAAGTTTCAGTGATGATTGATTGGTCTGGAAAACTGGTTTTGCAATTCATTTGATTTTACATGAAAAGATATCTTTCCTGATACAATTAATAATGGTGTTCACTTGTGTAATGGAGATAGAGAGAGGAACCATTGGGAATATGATATATACATATAGTTTAAACATTTTAGTTATGTTGAAAACAATAAATGTTCATGAATTTTACTAAAATTTGGTGCAATTCCAAGCCTTTCTTTGATGGATATGTCATCAGGGTTCTAAATCATCTTCCTAGTATAAATCACACATTTAGGGCATTATTTACAATTTCAGGTTGCTGTTTTCTTTCGTGAATAAGAAAGTTTCAAAACAATATGATCAAAAATTCATTTACATTGGTTTCCCCCCAACCTCTCTTACTGTACCACTTTCAACAGCAATCATTTCAATGAATAGTCTTATTAAAATATTCTGAAGCATTCCTTTTAGTTTCCAGAGAAAGATATTTTACTTTTTGCATTAATATTTAATTGATTTATATAATATCTAACTAAATTACATACTTACGATAACAAATACAACTAGCATGAATAGGTTTAGATAAAACACAGCTGACTCTTGGTTCAAAGATGACTTGACTTGTGACCACAAGAGTGCCTGGGACCCTAGAGCAAAATTGCCAGGTGAAGTCGGAGCTTTTGGCGGGCTCCCAGTAGCAGTCACTGTATTGTGTTCATAGCATGGAGGCAGGAGATCATCCAGTAAGCCAGACAAGTAGAGCCTGGTGAAGAGCTTGTATTCCACACAG
Source organism: Eptesicus fuscus (assembly GCF_027574615.1). NCBI lineage: Eukaryota > Metazoa > Chordata > Mammalia > Chiroptera > Vespertilionidae > Eptesicus > Eptesicus fuscus. The sequence continues at coordinate 35,896,134 of NC_072478.1, read as the reverse complement.
AACACATTCCTCTAAATGCTAAATAGTAACTAACGTTTACCATGGTTACTATGAGCATTAAAACAGAACCTGACATGAAGTATTCCTCATTTTATAATAAGAACATAGCTTGACTTTAAACATCTAGACCTTCCATATTTTTCTTTTGGGGAACTGTCAGTACAAAATGGAAAAAAAATGTCAAGTCTCACAAGTTTTAAATTTGTAGTGAAGTCAAGGCAGGAAGTAGATGAGAAATGAGATAGAACTTGACATTATAAAGTAAAAAAAAAAAATTAATGTATGTAAGCTATGCTTTTATTCATTTCCCACATTCTTTAGTGGCTAATCCAAATGAACACCTACTTATTTTTTGAAAACCATAGCTTTCCAACATTTATAAAATTATAAAGTTATTTTTTTTCAAGAACCACTTCAGAAAATTTTTAACAACTTTCAAAAACACAAAATAAATGCATCATCCTAATTTCCTAAAGTGCAGTTAAGCAAAACGTTATCATGCATTTCCTTGAAGTCACCAAATAAGCCTATAAAAGCAAAAACTATAATGAAGCATAATATCCCCAAGTTTATCCTTTAATATGATGGCCCTATATCTGTTATCTCATCTTACTTTCTTTTAAGCCTAAGACTCTCATGGGTGTATCTGAATGGCAGAGTCTTGGTCACCTGCAGCTCCCTAGCTACATGGCAGGCTGATTAGTTCCTGGCTTCTAACTTGGCATCCCAGGTCCATAAATTAGAAAGGACCCCAGCATAAGGTGTTAAAATTACAGATTATGACAACCAAACACTATAGCTGATAATCAAATACTATCACATGCCAAAATAAATCTTTTTTAAAAGATAAAGGATCTGATTGAGAATATTTCAACTTATCTTAAAATATATTCAAATTTAACATAATAAATTGTCTGAAAATAAAATTCAACAAAAGAAACTTTGAGTGTGTTAATAATTGAAGATTATCTCCCCCATAGTTCATCTTTTGAAATACTCTATGTGATAACCATGTCATAACTAGTCTTCTATAAATTGATTGATTTGCAAAAATCTATTTTAGTGGGTATTTTTCATTTTAGTGAGCATTTGGAGGGCCATTAACAGCTTTTAGGTCTCTCCAATTTTTAATTATGACAGGATGGGTAGGCATGCAATGTAACACCAAAACCCAGCAATACATTACTTAGATGGCACTGTACTTAAGAAGCAGAGGAGTTTGGAGCTGAGTACTTTAGCAGATAAAGCACTCATTTTTCACCTATCGGACCTCAGTTCCTGTTGTCTCTCCTTCCTTAAGTAAAATTAATTTTGTTACGTCAACCATGCTACCATTAGTTGATAATCCAGGAGGCAATAGGTGCCTTGCATATTTCATGTTTTGTTAGCTTCATGGTATTTCTGAACATGGGCTAAGTAATAAAAAGACATTTCAGATGTGCTTAGTGATCCACTAATTTTAGTTTTAGTTCATAAATTGTAAGTTTGGTACATTGTTAACAGTTTTAAGCAGGACCAGTGAGACACTTGAGGTGATTATTCCACTTTCTGTGAGGGGGGAAATATTGGCAGTTTTAACGAATGTGTCCCAAGTTCAGATTGAGAATTCATTTGTATTTCTAATGTTAATTCTGAGGATATAGATGAATTTGGGATTTCTAGTGTTCTGTGTTTGCCTCCCACTCAGACCTATATAGCCCTCAGGTTAAGGATGAAATTCTAAATGTCTAGTGGCGTGCTTAGCATATAGTGTGCATTTAAAATATGAAGAGAGCAAGCGGGGTCTGATTTTTATGAGGACCAAATAATCCCACTAGGAACATTATGGAAGATGATTTGGGAATTAATGATCAGACTCCAGGCTATAGGAATTAAGACTCTGAAAGGATGGTAGAAGAAGCTTTCTAGGAACACTTCAGATAGTCAGAAAACTGCAGAAATAAGAAATGACCAGATGTCTGAGGCAGAGAGTACACTCCACTTTTAGGTGAGCGCTTTCAGGTTCTGTTCAAATGTCCTCCAACTCAGAGTTGGAAAAACCTAAGTTCATTGAGCAAGGGACATCAGGAAACTAAAAAAATGAGATCACCCTTCCGGGACTCTTGAACCAGTCGTGCCATAATCAAGAAAGGACAACTCAAGTGTGAAGCATGTGGGGCCTTCAATAACAAGCTGGGAGGGCAGAAGAAACCCCTGGAATCTATCCTAGCTATGATCCTGAGCGACAGAGCTGGTCTAGACAGGTGAGCATGGCTGGCATACCCAGTTATAGTCCTTACACTTGGGCTTGATTTGGAGATAGTATCACTCGCCAAGAGAGTCTAGGCTGGCTGACTGGTAACATTAGCAACTTGACATGGCTGACAAGTGCTGAGTGAAGAGAAGTACCATGAAGGAGCATGAAGAAGTTACTTACCTCCAAGGAGAATGTGGGGGCCACTTGAACTCTATCCAGGAATGGGGATGCTTTTGGAGGGAAAGTCCAAGGTGTTTCTGGTCTCAGATCCGAAGACTGACTATATTATTATTGTAGTGGATTTATTCACACTACAATTTTACACAGATTTACCCACACTACAATTTAGATGTACATAAATATGGAGTTAATTGAGGCACAGAGAAAATGTATTTTTTCCTGTTTCTCATTCAAATTTCTGGAGCAACTTTGTCCTTAGACAGCTCTAAACCACTCTGAAACATGAGCACATCAAAATAGATCGGGTCGTTCCCTGTGGCTGGGCAAAGGGAAGCCTGGATGTTCAGTTTCCTTGGACTGCTCCAGATCCTACCTAAGCAATGGCCTGGATGACGCCAAGAAGTTCCCACTGAGTGCAGCTGGGCAGGTGGATGACTTGCAAGTAATATATGTATTCTTGGACCTGCTTTGGGTGAAGGTGAGATGATACTACAGAAGTCAGGAGAGACAGATGGAGAATGGGGAATGTAACTGGCTTTTATATATGCTGCCATAGATTTTCTTGGCCTCACTCATCTTCTTGCTCATGGAAGGGACTAGGTGTTGACATCTTGCCATTGGAGCTACTGCTTCTTATATCCCAGAAAGGAGACAGACTTGTCCTTCAGTGTGATTCAGCAACACTTAAATAATGCTGTTATGATAATATACAATGAACATAATGCATGTTATATCTGAGGAGCCCCCAAAATAAGATGACTGTTTAGTCACTGAAATAAGAAAGTTATGCTTGTGTTGGTACTATAACATCAACTCTTCTCTTTATCTTCTCTGCATATAAAATAAATCTCAATCTACTTGTAATAGAAGCATTTTCACTATGCATGTTGCCCGTAGACATAATTCAAGTAGTGAAGAGCTATGGTAAAACTGATGTCATCTAAAGTAAGTTCCATAAAAATCCTGGAGGATAAGCTTTGCTCCAATGTTAAAGTCTACTTTTTTTTCTTTTCTGATTAAAGTAAGGAAGCATCTTTAGGGACAACATGATGATACAATAGTGACTTAGAAGTTAAAAATCTAACGGTGCCCTAGCCTGTTTGGCTCAGTGGATAGAGCATTGGCCTATGGACCAAAGGGCCCTGGGTTTGATTCCAGTCAAGGGCACTTACCTTGGTTATAGGCTCCTCCCTGGCCCAGGCCCTGGTCAGGGCTTGTGCAGGAGGCAACCAATCGATGTGTTTCTCTCACATTGATGTTTCTCTCTGTCTTTCCCTCTCTCTTCTACTCTCCCTAAAAATCAATAGAAAAATACCCTTGGGTGAGGATTAACAAAAACAAACAAATCTAATAGTAATTCTCATCACTTTGTGTCTTAAAATATGCATTGCTTAGGGACATAATTAGCATCCGGTCAGCCGCAGAACAGGGAAAAGGGTGAAGTGAGTGAGGCACCCTCCTCCTGGCCCTGCTTATCAAGAGGTCAGGTAAGTGAGACAAGGTAGGGACAGCCCTGTCTCTCTTAAACTTTTCAGGTGATTATTGTCACATTTAGTTAACTGAAATATACAAATCCAGGAGATACAGGTTTTAGAAGAGTGGTGTGACCAAAATAGAAACCGTATGCTCTGAATTGATTGTAAGAGGTGACTTTTAGGAAATCAGAGAGAATTAAAGAGGAATAGTTTAATTCTTGAAAACTTTTCTGTCATATTTGAGGACATGAATATTTACTTATTGAAAGAAAAGAGAACACTAGTAATAGTGACTCTGCTAAAGAGTGTAATTGCCCTAAATGACAGTGTCCATATTTTGAACTCCTTTTAGTGCACTGTCTCCAAAATAATCAATAACCTGGGAACTGTGACAAATTTTGAACTCTGAGAAGAGAAAAGCCCTACATTAATTCTTGAGCATTTCTCCCTCTATTGTTTACTCTATGCTTTCTAATCTCTTCAGTCTCCTGTTGACTTAAATTAGGTGGCAAAGGGATATTTGATTATGTTAAATTTCTGCCCTAAGGTTAATGAGTAATGTTTGTGATCTGAAACAGGTATATTATATTGATAGTGTCAGGAATGCCTCCCACTGTGCAAAAAAGGTGTCAAAATGCCAATAACCAAGTGTGTGGTGAAGGTCATCGGGACTATATCTGGCCACTTGGTGGGCAGATCATAAACTCTTAATAAGTGGCACTTGGGCTGGGAAAGCCTCATAATTTGTCCACACACGTCTTTTCTTCTATACCACCACACCCCATCAATTCACAGCCTGCGGCTTTCAGCATTTTCACGAGCAAATCTCAATGTATTTCTTTCTAACTCCCCCGCAAATAGGTGATAAAGAGAGGCATCTCCTTTGCTTTCAAAAGTCTAATTATTTTAGACCTCCAATGCAGTTTATCCATTTTCGTCTTTTAAAAAATAAATTACACATATGAATGAGTATCTTTAAAATGACGTGCCCTTAGATTACAGTCATGTGCCGCTTAAAGACGGGGATACATTCTGAGTAATGAGTCGTTAGGTGATTTTGTACTTGTGCAAACATCCAGAGTGCACTTACACAAACCTAGATGGGATAGCCTACTACACACCTAGGTTTTATGGTATGGCTCCTCAATGGTATTGCTCGTAGCCTATAAATTTATACAGCATGTTACTTTACTGAGTACTGTAGACAACTGCAACACAATGGTAAGTATTTGAGTATCTAAACATAGAAATGGTACAGTAAAAATACAGTATGAAAGATAACACATGGTACACCTGTGTAGGGCACTTAGCATGAATCAAGCCTGCGGGACTGGAAGTTGCTATGAGTGAGTCAGTGAGTGAGTGGTAAGTGAATGTGAAGGCCTAGGACATGACTGTCCACCACTGTAGACTTTATAAAGACTGTACACGTTGGTTACACTAAATTTATAAGCCATCGCCAGATTAAATCAAGCACAAGAGAAAATGAGGCAATCTAGGTTCCCAGGAAACACAAGATGTATGAAGGTGCTGTTGCCCAAACCCAGCATACTGCTTTACAGCAAATTTTTTAATAAGTAGAAAGACTACACTCTAAAATAATAATAAAGAGTACAGTACAGTAAATACATAAACCATTATCCTTATCAAGCAGTGTGTCCTGTACATAACTGTACGTGCTATACTTTCATACGACCGGAAGCACAGGTTGAATTATACCAGCATCGCCACAAGCACAGGAGTAATGCATTTCACTAAGACATGAAGATGGCCACAACGTCACTAAGCGATATGAGTTTTGGGCTCCATTAAAATCTTAGGGGACCAAAATGTGGTTATGCGGCACGTGACTGTATCTGTTTGTATTTAAACCTCCCAATTGCCACAGGATGAAGTTTTGAATCCTAATGGCCTGCAGATGCAGTTTATGGAATTCCTAATCCAGTTACCTTGTTGTAAGATACAAAGACTACCCCATGTGTCTGGTTGTAGAGTAGATTTTAAAATTTTGTGGATTTATTTCCAAACTAACATTCATGATTAATTTACAAGGATTTTTCTTTCCTTCTATCATTCTATGTTTATAGAGTTGCCTACTATGTGCAGGGTAGAATTCTAGGATTTGGGGTATTGGTAAAGAGAACAGACATGTTTATAAACCTTGTTTTTCCATAATTTGCAAAATTGCCTATTGGATTTTGGCTAGTTTTATTTACATGTGAACTATTTCTCTATCGCAGGAATGCAGTGTGATCAGGAACATTTATAGTTAGTTACACACTGTGATCTTTGTGTGAGAGAAGAGTTATGATAATTAATCTCATTCTCCTTGTATAGCAATTGTGCCTAGTGTATCTTTACTCATCAGAAGTTGAAGGAAACAATCCTTCCTGTCTTTACTCTGTCACCTGCCACTCAAATAATTAATCTGCCTACCACATCTTGAATAACTATAATTCAGAACCTCTGCAATTCACATCTGGGACAATGGTGGCGGGGGGGGGGGGGATCATAAGAAGGGAGTTTCTTGTAACCTCTTAATGTTCTTTTTCTGTCTCTGGCTTCCTGTTTTACTTGCATCAGTGTTGTCATTTGCTCTACTTTTAATTCACTGGGGACAAAAATGAAAGAGCCACACGTGTGTTGTGGCATGTAGAACTTGCATTTTCAAATGGAGACTTTTCTGGTTGCCCTGTTGAACTCAGGTTATGAATGGCTCCTGATGGTAGCAGAATACAGGTGTGGAGTGGGTTAGGTTTCCATGTTAGACGCTTTACAGTCCAATCAATATTCCTCGTTGTTGGAATTATGTTTGTATTATAAGACATAAAAGATTTGAGTCAAAGGTTAGAGGGCATTTATGTGCAAGTCTTATCCTACCATGACTGAAGAACTTTTCTAATTTTCAGATTCATAATTTTTGATGAATAATGTTTTTTCCTCCCTGAAAAATGTGATGTTATACTTTGATTTAAATTCTCACACATACTGTACACACGAGTTTGAATCATATTCCACTCCCCCTTCAAAGCCTTTCTTTGCTGTTGGTTATGCAGAATGTCAAGGGAGTTGTTAATCTTTTAATGTAAATCTTTGGGAAATGGGGTTTCTTTAAAAGCAACCAGGTTGTGAGTAATGTTTTACTTTTTTAAAAAGAAAATTTAAATAGTTGTATCTCTAAATAATAAATCTTTGTCTTAGTAGGAAAAGTTTAATGTTTCTTCCAAAAAGATAATGTATAATATCAGCTAAAGTATTATTAATTAGAAAAATACATGCTGAATGATTTGTAACTGTTACCTTTTTGTTTCGTTTTGGTAAAAAAATACTAGAGATACAACTTAATTTCAAGGAAGGTTGTGATACTATCTAAAGAACTAAATAAAAGCATATATAAAATATACTTTTCGTTGTTATGTGAGTGAATAAGAATCAATAACATTAGTTCCTGAAACCACATAATCAGAGTGGTATATTCAATGAGTAAATTTTTATTTGGGGAATTCTGGAGTTTATCAAAGAGATTTAGTAGCTTTCATAGCTTTTCCACAACATATAAATCTGTTATAAACATGTATAAAATATTCTTCAAGATGATATTCATAGAAGTAATTGCCACAGTTTGCCTTGTTTCTAGTTTCTGATTTGCAATCTTCAGTTTTCACCTTGACTACAATTTCAAATTAGCTATCTCACTGAAAATAAAATCCAACATCAATTAAAATCTGTGCATTCGCAACAAAAAGCTGAGCTACTGATGAAGTGAATTTTTTTTTAATTGTAGCACATCATTGATTTCCCTAGTACATGGAAAAGTTACAGTTTAATTAACTAAAACAGAGACTAAGTTAGCATAAACTTAATCAGTGAGAAACCTGGCAACCAGCACAGCTAATTATAATGTGCCAAATGCAAAATCACGTTCCTAGTTTGAAGTTTTGCTAACAAGGCACATTGCTAATTCTTGAGGGGAGGAGGTTGTTGAGGGGGGATCTCTTCTAAAGCATTTGGATGTAAAATAACTTTATAATAGTATTTGTGAAAAGATGTCATGTCGTTGTATATGTTCACACAGCATTACTTAAATAATTTATATAATGAAATAATTATATAGTGTAACAAAAAAGCAATTAAGAAAAAGCAAACATTGAATTGTAAGAAACAGGTTTTTAAATATTACTTATAAAACATTTAGAAATGAACAGATTCTTACCCAACATTTTTTAACTTTAGTTATCTTAAATTATCTCTCTTTGTACATATTCTATTTTTTCTTTACTGAGTTATGGAAATATTTCTATATTACCACCAAATTAATGAGACCACCAGGCTTCTATATAAAGGCACATTATGAAAGTCAATTTTGTTGACTTAATAACAGTGAAAAATGGCAAATATAAATTCATGTTGCCTTTGGGTACATTTAAAGTAGGAGAGAAACTTTGTAAACATGTCCATATAGTCATAAAAAACATTTTATCACACTGCATTATTCTGTTCAAGTGGTATCTTTCCTAACTTGTATTATTATATCAACAACATGTTTTTTCAATAAAAATAGATTGATTTTGATTGTTATAACTGGGGATTTAAATTTATAAATTAGGAACTCTATACAAGATTTCTCTGAATATCATTCCTATACTAAAATATAAAAAGAAGTAGCAAAGAAAAAGTATACACTTAATTCAAGAAGTACTTATTATATCTCTACAATGTACCAAGAACTGCCCTAATTGTGGGTTGCAAAAAAGCATAACAAGTGATAACTGTTACCAAAGATCTTACAATTTGTTAAGTAGATAAATTATGTTGCAGTTGAGAGGATGGTGTATTGAAACTTTAGAAAAGAGAACTCTGTGTTGCTCTGGTATTTCGGAAAGTCTTTAACCTGGAAGGAGTAAGGGCATTCCAATTAGTAGAAGGAACAAAGATGGCAAGACCAGACTATGAAGAACTTGTTTAGGGAGTTGATGTGAAGAACCCCTGGCTTGATTACAGAAACAGTGGAGGGAAATAATGGGACATAAGTATGGAAAGGAAAGTCAGTTTTGGTCAAATTTAGAGGACTTCAAATACTTTTATAATATGACTAGAAGCCCGATGCACAAAGATTCGTGCAAGAATGGGCCTTTCTTCCCCTGGCTGCCAGCAGCACCTTTGCTCTGGCTGGAGCTGCCTTTCCGCTCCGGCCCAGCGTCGCCTTTCTGCCTTCCCATGCTGCCCAGAGGCCTGGAGTGGCTGGGGCAGTGCGGAACGCCTGCATCATTGCCTGTGTATGCAAATTAACCCTCCATCTTTGTTGTGTTGATTTGCATACTCACTCCTGATTGGCTGGTGGGCGTCACGAAGGTACAGCCAATTAGCATGTTACTCTTTTATTACATAGATAATTTTTATATTCTATACCTAGGGCGCTATCGCTTTAGACTTGGGAGACATTGAACAATGTCGAGGAATGCAGTGTTTTGAAAAGTTTAATCCAACATTAATACTTAGGACATATTAGTGGGAAAGTTAATAGAGGCAAGAAAGTAAGAAGTTAAACAAAATTAAAAATTCAGTTCCTGAGTTGAAGTAGCCACGTTTCAAGTGCTCAGTAGCTACATATGGAAAATGTAGATGGAGAACATTTCCATCATTATAGAAAGTTCTACTGAGCAGTGCTGGTATAGAGAAGAGACCAATGACATTAAGCATTAGAGGGAAAGGAATCACTTAAGGGGCTATTTCCATAGTCACCCAAAAAGTTAATAGGGGTCTGATGGAAGGAGAGAGTGGCATTGGGAATACAAATTGAATGAAGAGAGGCAAAATGAAGATATGCCTTAAAGGTGATTGGGAGCTAATTGTGGAATTTAACTAACTCATAAGCCCACCCTCTCTAAGAGATACAAGATTCAGAACCAAAATATTAGCTAAATATCTAAAGTAGCAGAATTGAAGAATGTATTTTACCCTATGTCTAGATTTTAGGGGCTTTATCCAAGAAAGACTTTGCTGCACTAGGGGAGTGTAGTAGCCAACCTCCATACCTTCTGATATCCATGCTTGTTTAGTCCCCTCCATTTTAAATAGAGCTAACTTGTGTAACCAATAATATGTTACAGAAATGACTGTGTAACTTCTAACTTGGCTAAAACAACATGGACACTGAGGAACCATTTTCCTCTCTCTTGGATTGATCATTCTGGAAGCTAGCCACACAAGAAGGGTACTCCAACAGCCCTATGGAGAAGTCCACATGGCAATGAGCAGAGGCCTCCACCAACATCCAGTTAGAATTTGCAAGGCATGTGTGAACAGATTCTCCAGCCCCAGTCAAGCCTTCAAATGATGGCACTCCTAGCTGACACTTAGACTGTAAGCTCATGAGAAATCCTGAAACCAGGTATAATCCAGATACCTAGTTAATCTATACTTAGAATTCTGACCCCACGTAAGCTGTGATATTATGTTTATTGTTTTAAACTGCTTAGTTTTAGGGCGAGTTTTTTAAAAATTCTTTTTTTTAATATATTTTTGTTGATTTCAGAGAGGAAAGGAAAGGGAGAGAGAGATACAAACATCAATGATGAGAGAGAATCATTGATCACTTGCCTCCTGCATGTCCCCTACAGGGGATCAAGCCCACAACCCAGGCATGTGTCCTTGACCAGATTTAAACCTGGGGCCCTTTAGTCTGCAGGCTAACACTCTATCCACTGTCCCAAACCAGGTAGGGCTTTTAGGGTGATTTTTATACAGGGAGTTGTTCTTTATACAGCTGACTCTTCATTCAAGGATGTAAAGAAACAAGACTTTTAAACTTATTCTCTCCACACAGTCAAGACATATGAGCAAATAGACATCCGAGTCTTACTACTCACACCTCTGAGATAAATTAACTCTCCTCCCATTAAGGCCTTAAGGGACAAGTTTTGCAAGTATTATTATTTTTAAAAAATCATGTATGGAAGCATGACACCAGCTTCCCAAACTTCAGTGACTAATTGTGGAACATCAAGTTGAAGAATGAGGCTGACGACTTTGGACACAGCTTACACTGAGATAAAGATGGACTCTACAATAGAATTTCTGGGGGTTCTACTTTTTCATATTCAAGGAAAAGACTGGATGAGGTATGGTGGACAATTTAGAAAATATACTTCACAAACTGATTCTACTTTTGATGGAGGGTGATTACTTCTGCCTGTGTATTTAGTTATTAGTATTTCATATATCTACCCATAGTGTTGGCTATAGATATACTATTTTAATTAATTCATTCAAAACATTTTAATTTATTTTTAGAAATGCTTGAGAAACACTGATACAATTTTAGTTCCTCTTACTGAAATACTTATTTTAATTTAGACTATATAATGTTAATGCCAAAAGCAGATTAGAAACTGACATGTATTTGAATATAAGTAATAAAAAATTTACATCATAAAAATTTCAAATGAAGTATTGTAAATCAAAGACTTTTAATAGGCACATTCATTGAGCCTCTATGTTAGACTATTTTCCTCAAACCCGCATCTCTGAATTCTTGGAAAGAGAATTTAATTTTGTGTTTCTATTTTAATGATAATCCCCAAAATTAATATATACATACACTGGACCATGTAGATGACCAAGTATGTCTGCGTATGGCTGCTCAAGTTCAGTTCTCATGTTTGTGCATGTGTTGACAATCCCACTTACATTAACTGAAGGCCAAATAATGTGACAATGTGCTGTATGAATAAAAAATTAGCAGCATTTTTAATGGAGAAAAATGGGGTGGGAATTGAATAATTATAGAAAAATCATTAATTACTTAATAATTATAATTATAGACAGCAAAATTGGCTGGCCAAAGCCTAACAAATAAACAAATAAAAACCCGACATTGTGGCATTAGGTACCATATTTGAGTTTGAATAGACCTGTTGGACAGATCCTTTTTTTCTCAATTTGCAACAGTTAATTGGCAGCAAGTATAATGATAAATGAAGAGTGAAAATGTTTCTGTTAGGATCCAGAAATAATTGGTTTAGATATCTATTTAATGTTGATTTCAATAACACTCAATTTCACCCTAAATTCAAGTAAACAATATAGTTTTACGGAGTTATCAAGAACTACCTTGTTATAATTGAGAATAATTATGGGTCTCTACTTTTTCATTTTATGATTGTTTTTGTAAATGTCAAATAGAATCACTATCATTTTTTATATTAAATAATGTGCCCAGAGAACTAGGCTTTTTAAAAAGGATTGAGTAATGGTATGCTCAAAACAGTAGCAAAAGATAAGAAAACACAGCTTGTTTATCTGTTGAATCTTGTTATGTCTTTGTTATATGTGAGTTTTCAGAGTTAGTAGATTTTTTTATTTAGTAATTCTAATTTTTCCCCTTTATATCTTAAGCCTTCCATTCTCCCCGTCCCCCCCCCCCCCGCCCTTTAACACTCACACCCTAATGGGATCAGTTCTCTAAGCATAGGTTTAAAGCCATAAAAAAGTTGCATGCATTATGTAATAAGTTTGTTTATGGCACAATATGTCATTTCAGTGTTTTGTGTTTCTTCTCACACCTACACGAGCACTGAGAGAAGCAATAGAGTAATCAGCAAATATACGACTTCAATATCAGCTAAAAGCACTTTACAGAAGAGGAGACTCCAAGGCAACCGATTTCCTATGGCAGTACTTTCCTGAGTGGACTAAGGTAATTAGCCTCAATAGGAGATAATTTTGGTTCACAGGGGTTGCTGTTGTTTTAAGTCTTGCTGGGAAATTTGGATTTTCCATTGATAGCAGTTTTAACATGTCACACTGGAGCCAGAGTGAATTAAAGTGAAGAGCTACACAGTCTAAACAAACATTCCTTCCCATTATCAGAAGCCTGACAACATAATAGCATAAACTATAGTCATGTGGCCACATTCACAAGTAATGCAGAAACAATTAAAAATCAAAGAAATGCTACATTTCCTAAACTAGACTTGAGTTGGGGTAAGCATGTTTAAAATTACCACTTTCCTCCCTTCCCACATAACTTTTGTTTTAAATTGAAAAAATAGATAGCAATGTTTATATGAACCATTCTCATGATTAGTCTGTCCCTATATTTTGTAAAATTAAGGTAGATTGTGGTAATATTGCAATACAATTTCAGGTACCTAAACCTTGAAAATACTAGGTGATTTGGCATGCTTAATGTTTTTAAATAATAGTTTATTTTACCAAAGTTTCATAATTTCTGAAAAAAATTTAGAGCTACATTTTACATTTTCTCCAAGGATGTTAATAGAATTTGGTTATGCATACTAAGCAGATTTTTTAAAACATGGAATGGGTAATGTAGTTTACATGTTAAAAGTGAAATGTCTTTCTATGTATTTTTTCTTGTTTTTATAAAGAGGTAATTTAAAAGAATAACCCATACAAATTGAGGGAATTATACTTTGGTGGGCTCTGAAGTAAAAATATTTTGTCAATCATTTAATATATTTTTATTGTTGCTTAAGGAAGGCTGCATTAATTATATTTCAAAAAATATTTTAGGTTTAGTCCTTCTCTCCACATGTATATGTGTGAATGACACAGATGAATTCACCTGCACATGCTTTGAGCTTAGTGACCACCTTCTAAGACTCTTATTTTCAAATACTTTGTTTCCTTAAGTATTTTTAGATTTGCCCAAATATTTTTATTAAATAAAAAGGAAAATCAGTTCTCTGTGACCACTTAGTGACCACTATAGTAAAGCATCTTTAAGAGAGGCTTTGTGGTTTCTTCTGCAGCAATTCTCCAAAAGCAATCTGGCAAACATCTCACCCTACACTTAACTTTATCCTGGTTTTTGTCTCTGAAAAACAATGAAATGTTGCTCTAAATTCAGAGATTGGGGTTGAGTAATAAGTGATGAGGGCATACCAAGATGCACCAAAATGAATGATGACAGGAATTCAATTTATTTTTAATATATCTACTTTACACTACAAACTGTGCTAGGTGCTGTAAGGGATACAGTAATTAGAAATATTTAGCTCTATCTTCAGAGAATATAGAAACATGGGGGAGATAAGCTATAGAAAAGTAATTACTACGAAAGGCACATTGTGAAAATGTTAGAAGAACAAAAGTTCTGGGGGACAAGTAAAAAGATACAAGTCTTAAAAATATCCCCAGTTCAGTGATCCTCAAGCCATGCCATCCATGAAAAACACCTAAGAAAATCTCAATAAAAATCCAGATTAGCACTTTCCTGGACCCACTGAATTAAGAATTTCTGGGGGTTGGGGATAGAAACTAGGAATGCATCTTTTAAAAGATATCTCCTGATAATTTTGAGGCATAATCAAATTTGGAAACACTAATCCACATTACCTGGGTATAGGAAAATTATGAAATTTTGTGTAACTATATCTTTAGCCTTCTTAATTATTTTATATTTAGGGCTTATTCACATAAAACTAATACTTCCAAATTAACTTTCAGACAACATTTATAATTTCATTCAACTATTTCTTGACATATGCTTCCATTTTTAATGCATTCTTAGTAATTTAAATGATTTATGCATTGAGTATTGCTTGGAATATACAGTATAGCTATCAGTTCCTGATAGTCACCCTTGGAATAATGACATTAACAACAGAGTAAACAATAATCTCAAGCTCGTGTAACTTTATTTTAGTAGTTATCTTAGATTTTACCCTAAATAGTGTGCATATAGAAAAAGGTATGATACTTTATTTATTGCCTGTCTTTGCAAAGCCTTCCTCCCTCCCTCCCTCCCTCCCTCCCTTCTCCCCTTCCTTCCTTCCTCCCTTCCTTCCTCCCTTCCTCCCTTTCTCTCTCTCTCTCTCTCTCTCTCTCTCTCTCTCTCTCTCTCTTTCTCTCTCTCTCTCTTTTGTTTTAGTCCATCATGTTTAGCCCTGGCTTCAGGATTATAAAATAATGAAAATTTAGAAGACATAGTTCCTGTCCTTAAGGAGTTTTCAGCCCCACCATGAAGACATAAGGCATAAAAAATGTATATATGATAATAGATTGCCTGAGGGGTAAGGTGATCTTTTACCTACCTGCTACCTGCCCACTGTGTTTTTCGGGGCCCCAGGAATAACAGAGATTCTACCAGTTAGTGTTGGTGAAAGGGGAAGAACCTGACCTCCATTTAGCTTAAACCTCTATTTCAACAATGTTTGTCTTAAAGCAAATCATTTAGCATTCTCTTAGTGTCTATTTCCTCAACAGAAAAATGGAGATAATACCTTTCCTCATTCATAAAAATTATAGTGAGATGAAAAACTGAGATAATATATGTAAAAACTCATTTTTACATATGTAAAATGTGTACAAGGCTCTGTGCTAAGAGCTTTGATAGGTATTGTCATTCATACTCGAGATCATCTTATGAATTCTATATATAGTGCATAGAAACCATTCTTCTCCCTGTCTTCTAACAGATGAGGAAACCGAGCTTTAAAGGAGTCATGTGAAATGAGTACTCAGTGGAAGTGTTAAAATCTAGATTTTTCTCAATCACAGAGCCTGCACTTAACACTCTTAACCAATACCCTATGCTGCAGTCTTTTTTGTGTAAAAGAAGCAATTGATTTCTAAAGTATTTGTTATTAATTCCTTCTCTACAATTTCCACATATACCCTTAGTCCTCAATGTGGTGGTGTTTCTAGAATATTGCTGTTGAAATGTCCATGTCAAATGGGGGAAGAGAATAGGGCTGGCCTTATAGCCTTCTCTTTTTTGATTTGTTTATCCAACTGTATGAGTTTCTTATCAGAAGAAACGGGAAACATGGTACTGAGGAGATGAAGTATGTGACCTAAGTGTCCATAAGAAAGAGATGGAAAAAAAGAGTTGGCATCCACAAGCCCCACAAAATGAGATGGCGCTGGCTGAGGGAGCAAGCCTGGGGGGTGGTTTTGGATTTTGAGAGAACTCTGCTCAGTAACTGAATGCAAAACATGTACCTGAAGAAGATTAATGGACACAGAAAGGAGATGATTCTAAAGTGGTCAGAAACATTTTCCTTAGCTGCTCCTGTGTTGCCTCCTAACATTCAGCCTTGACTTTGTTATTATCTGGTGAGGTCAATTATAGAGAAAACAAAGTTGAGAAACATAGCAAACAGCAATAAACATCTTTGGATTAGATTGAAACTACTGAAAATCATTTTTTAGTAAAAAAAACTATTTTACTCCATTATACAAAAGATCATATGGTTATTTAAAATTGTTGTGTGCATAGATATGGTATGCTGTTTGTGTATGTTTGACAAATACTTGTATTTTAAGATCATTTAAAGAGATTCTAGCAGAATGATGCACATAAAGTAAGTTAAGTAATAAAGTCACTGCCATTAAAACTTGAATGAGTTTCTAGAAATTTCTAATGTGTGGGGGGCAATTTTGACCTGATACTCTGTCCATTAAATGACTTTCTTTAAGCTGTAACCCCCCTTGAGAGGAAACAATATATCTTTTTAGTTTTGTAAAATACTTAGAGCACTTAGAGCAGTGGTTCTCAACCTTCCTAATGCTGCGACCCTTTAATATAGTTCCCCTTTAATACAGTTCCTCATGTTGTGGTGACCCCAACCATAAAATTATTTTCGTTGCTGCTTCATAACTGTAATTTTGCTACTGTTAATGAATCGTAATATACATATCTGTGTTTTCTGATGGTCTTAGGCGACCCTGCTAGCGGTTCTCAACCTGTGGGTGGTCGCGACCCACAGGTTGAGAGCCACTGCTGTAGAGCCTAAGACCATCGGAAAACACAGATATTTACATTACGATTCATAACAGTAGCAAAGTTACAGTTATAAAGTAGCAACGAAAATAATTTTATGGTTGGGGGTCACCACAACATGAGGAATTGTATTAAAGGGTCGCCGCATTAGGAAGGTTGAGAACCACTGACTTAGAGAGTTTAGGGTGTGTTTTTTTTTTAATTCACCAGTTGGGCCAATAAAAAGTTATTTTTAAAAGGTATATGTATTAGACATCACCAATGTACCATGCCCCAAAATTATATTATTGGTCTTCTGCCAAACATGTTCCTCCCATAATTTGCTACATCCCAGTAAATGGCAATTTCTTTCTACCTGAGCTCAGGCCCAAAACTCTGGACTCAGCCCTGACTCCTCTCTCTCTGACTTCCACATCTGATCCATCAACAAACCTTATATGCTCCTATTAGTTAGCGTAGAGGCTAAGTTGCTCTAATAAGAAGACCACAGAATAGTCTTAAGGAGCTTAGAAGTTAGTTCTTTGTCCTATAAGAGTTCAAGAAAGATAGTAATTATTCTGTTCCCGGGCAGTGGCAGATCTGCCTTCCTCAACACATCCCAAGGTGCTCTAGTCATCACTAGTTCCAGAAAGAATGAAGAAAACAGGAGAAACAAATACAAGGAGACCATCATTAGGAGGATGGCTAGGAATTGACACATAGCACTCTACTTAATGTCCCATTGGTGAGAACCTAGTCAAATGGACACTCTTTGCTGCCAACGAAGCTTGGAAATGTTTCTAGCTGGGCATCCAAATGCCCAGGAAGAAGGAAAGAACAGATGCAGGACAGCAGTGATCTTGGCCACTGTTTGTTTTTTTAAAATACATTTAGTCTCCAATTATTTATTATCTCTCTATGACACAACTCCTGCAAGGCCCCATCATCCATCACCCCAGCATTCATCACCTGGATGTTACTGCCTTTGTTCTTGCCTCTCTAAATCTATTCACATCTCAGTCAATGATGGTGTTAAAATTCACATTGGATCGTGGCATTTTTCTGCTCTTAACCCTGCAATAACTTTCTATCTCAGTCTGAATAAAAGTATGTGGCCTGGCCCTGCTATCTCTTGAGCTCAGCTCCTATTCATAGAGTGGACCACCTGGCTCTTGACATGGCCTGCATGCTCCCATCTCAGGGAACTTGTGTCCTCTCAGTCTAGCACTTTCTTCCACCAGGACTCTCCAAGCTCATCTTACTCAAATGGCCACTGCCTGGCAGCCCAATTTAAAATTGAAACTCTTCTACCAACTTGACATTCCTTATTCTCCACTAAGCTATGGAAGGAAGCAGAGACTTGAACTTGGGAGAAATTACATTTATTGCCATTCTGAGAATAACCTATTCATGAAATTAAACAATTAATTCCCTCTCTATTTGCTTCAGTTTTCTCAGCTCAGTTAAACATAAATACCTACTTCAGGTTTATAGGGATTTAGAAACTTAAATCTGTGAAAAAGACAATGTAATATCTTAAAAGTATTTGCATATAGCTTATCTTTACATTTATAAACTTTATTAAAGTAAAACGATAGGGGCTGGGAGGAGGGGTTAAAGGAGGGGAAAATATCCATAATACTATCAACAATAAATAATATATTTTGAAAATTAAGTAAAAGGAATTCTAAAGAATTTGCTTATTTCAAACAATATATTTGGATAATTTGTACAGAACAGTCCATTCTATTTTGTATTTCAGTCTCTATCTAAGGTTGTAGTACACCTTGAATATGTTTAATAAAACAACCATAGTAACAAATATTTTTACATGTTATGTTAAGTCCTTGTAAAAGCTCTATGAGTAGGTTCTTAGAGGGACATGTAGGATATGATTATGGCTGACTAATGATTAAAACAATAATATTTATAATTTGATAATTTAAAAATACTACAATTTTGACACGAAAACAAAACAAAAAGTTGTGTGCATCAAAATAAGTATATTTTTGTGACAAGGGGTAGGGGAGGCTGGGGGAAGGTCTATGGGGGAAAAAAAGGAGATATATGTACTACTATATGTAATACTTTAAACAATAATTAAAGGCCAAAAAAAGTAAATTTTTCTGAGATGAGTATTTACTTACATGGGATATTCCTTTACTTTTGTTCCACAATATATTATTTACTCAAGTTCAATCAACAAAGAATATCCTAATACATTAAAGTGTAAAATATAGCCTCCAAAATAATTTCCTCTCTAATAATATGACAAATATGCAATGCATGGCAAAGGTCACTAATTCAAAACAAACTATTCCAATTTTATTTCCTAAATTAGAAAGGAAAAAAAGAACATAAATTTTTCTACATAGTACCTACATATATCCCCATAAATAAGTTTTTATATATAATTTATAAGAGTGACAAACTTAGAAAAAGAAGAAAATTATAAATAAAATGACCGAGTTTGGAATTATCAAGGAAACAACCCAGATTCCTGCTAATTTGGTTTCAGAAGATGATAATAATGCTTTTTATCTCAAACTTGGCTCAAGCTTGGGGGAAAAATATTTCCCCAGGAAATTTTAGCCCAGCTGAAGCAATTAATTTTTTCTGACTGTATCCAGTATCCTTATTTCTCAATTTTTGCTACTCAATGCATGATCGCTCGATCACACGCATGTGGATGGTTATTCAGAATTGAATCAACAACTTTGATGGAGTTAATATCTCTGCTGGCCTTCCACAAAATACCCTTGTTACTTCAGAAGATGGACAAGAACCAGAATAGACATCCCAGTTTCCCAGATACAGCAATTGGGACAATCAAAAACAGTGTTTGAGTATCCGCTGTTTCTTAAGACACCACGGAGGGAGCACAAATTTCAAAAAGGACATGGTACAGGTCTTCCGGAAATAGAATTCGCCATATTCTTAGAAGTATCTTTAAAGAAAAAATGACATCCAAACCTCCTATTAGTTTATGGACAAGTCGGGACACATTTACAAAACTTGTTATTTCTGCAAAATTCTCAACAGTGGTGGCCACAATAAAATTCTCGACAGTCTTACTTTTAACACAAACAACGGATAATTTCAAATCCATCAAAATAAAAATGTAAAAGCCATCTGGATGTTAAAAAATAATTTAATTTTGTAAATCTCCTACTTAGATAAATTTTATATTGATTATGGAAGTTTTAGGATCACCATTATTTTCATTGAGTTTTATAATGTTACTAAGGTAAGTATAGCTAAAACATTTCCAGAGTGTTCTTGGGTTTAAAGGGTCACTTCCTTAATAGATTGGAGCTGTGTCAAATCTACTTTAAAATGAGATGATACATATAGGAATACTCTGAAAAGTTAAAAGCATCATATAAATGCAGGACCTTGCATAGATCTAGACCCCATTTTGGAAGCACTTAACTATAATTACAAATGCTGATAAATGATGAAGTAAGATGCCAAAAATGCTTTCATGGCCTTTTAAAAAATTTTATTTATTGATTTTTAGAGGGAGAGAGGAAGAGGGAGAGAGAGAGAGATCTGTTGTTCCACTTACTTATGCATTCTTTGGTTGATTCTTCTATGTGCCCTGACTGACAGGGGATTGAACCCACAACCTTGGTGCATTGGGACAGTGTCCTAACCAACAGAGCTACCCAGCCAGGGCCTTCATTGCCTTTTCCACCAGGGCCAGTGTACTCACTGATGAGGAGGAATCTATGCCATCCATTAATATGACAAGACCATTTAAATGCCAAACATATAACTAGTATTCAAATCTGAGGTCTCCTTTGAGCTAAGCCCCAGAATGAATGTCCTCTCACCCCCCTGCCCACTTTGGGCCCTGTATAAATTAAACTTGTTTTAATAACATATTTTAAATCATGGTAGTCTAATGAGCAAACTTGTAAAAATTATTTGTCTTTCAAAAACCATTTACTCCTCCAAAGCTACTTCAAAAACCAATAAGCTCCTTCTGAGTTGTTGTTCTCTTCTAAGGGTAGGGATGGTTTTGTTTACTTCCTCACTTTTATAGGGGAAAAATGTACAAAACTTGACTATCAGTAGAGCATTAAGAATCAGCTTCAGACCAAAAAAAAAAAAATTAGTGTGTCCTTAGGGTGTGCTCTTTAAAGCTGTCAGATACCTCTATCTCCCTCTACTGGCTAAATCATCATCCCAAATTCTGAGTTCCGTGGAGCCAAGGACAGACATTCCATCCAGGAACAAGGCAGAAAACCAAGGAAAGCTGCTGTGGTCAGTCAGGGGGTGGGCGCCCAGTCAGGTCCTGTGCCTTGGGATTTCCTTCCCATCTTAGGACAAAAACAAACAAACAAACAAAAAAGTGATTGCCGTGAATAAAGAGCCCTCGATGGGAAGAAAGAAAAAAAAAGGAAGTATTTTCCTTAATTTTTTTTTAATTTACTCAAATGATTCTTGAAGATTGAAGTACAAATGCACAGTGCTCCGTGTGCATAGAATGTGACTTTCCCCGGGATAAACAGGGAACTAAGTAATCTGTAAAATAGTCCCATCAAATCTCATGGCTGAGAATGTGTGAACATTTAAAAAAAAAAATCCTATATTTACCTTCTTGATAAATGCCTCATTAGGGCACGACTACCAGAAGTTAGAGAAGGCAGAACCTGAGGTCAGGTATTTTAAGTGGCATTACACGTTTTCTTTGAGTTCAGAGGGTTAACCAGGTAAGTGGTTTCACATGGAGGTCCTTCCTAAAATATGAGGACAAAAATGATGAGCTAGCCACTTTTCCAGAGGTGGAAAAGAACGAGTTAGAACACACCATGTCTGAGACACAGTCCTGCAGTAAGTGGAACCTTCTGACGGTGGAGGCCGTGCGAGTCAGCAGCTGGGTTCTGTCACCCTGACTGGGGCGGCCTTGTTAGTGTAGCGTGACCCCTGGAGCCCTCGCACAGATAATACCGGCACCTCTCTCCACTCTAATCTCCCACCCGTCTGAGCAATTCAGCGGGAGATAGGGGCACTAAGGCCATATTATTCTAAACAACATTTAGCTGAATGGTAGCTGAAGATTGTGACAGCAAAAGACAAATTCTCCCGGTCAAATACTTTCCTTCCCAGAAAAGTTTCCTGTTGTAGTACTTTGGGAGACACAAAGATGTCATTAAAAGGGAGCCCAAATGGGAGTCTCACACCATCCTTCGTTGAACCTAAGGAAACTTGAATTTCAGACAGAATTCTGGGGGAGCTTCTTATGCGACAATGAGCTATGATAAATACCCAAGCACCCAGATTCAGACTAAGCCATTCATTCATATATTTTGTTGGCATTATGTCATCTCCCCAGATATGTGTAGATAGCTTCTTTTAGCAGTTTGTATCTGGTGGCCTGAATACTTGGTGGCCCCTTCCTGGAATGAGGCGGCGTTATGACCTAGCACATAACCTGGCTCACAAATCTCAGCGACAGTAGCAAAGTCCTGCTTTTCATCCCCTGCATTTGGACGCTACTGAATGTGTTTTCTCACAGCCCAAGGAGAAAAAAGTAAAACCTTTCTTAAATTCGTACGAATAATTTTCAGAGCTACAAGTGTCCGCTAACATTATTTTGTATTTGTATTTGGAAGTGGGAATCTGAGAAAATCGATACTGAATGTATGGAAGGAAGATTGAGAGTACCCCCTCTGGTTGCTGTTTCTATTTCTATTGTTTTTCCTTTCAAAACGTACAGCAACAGGATTTTGTTCTGATGTTCTAATAATCCAATTTGGGTTTTAAATTCTGGCAATGGGACTTATGGGGAAAAAAATAAACTATCTCGCCGGTAATCTGCCATGCCTGGTGCTCTGAAATAAGATCAGACAGTGATGGGAGATGATTCTTTCCTGTGACAGGACACTGTGTTTTGGGAAAGGCTGATTAGTCTTTTAGTTTTGCCTGCACGAAAGATGAGCTGATTTATATGCTAAAATGTGATTGCACACTACCTCTGGGGTCGCTTACACCTTTGAGGTTGACAGTAGTTATTAATTATGAATGATGCCAATCTTTTAGAAAAGTCTTTCAAGTAATATGCATATGACACACTTCAGAGGAGATTAATTTATCAATGAAGATCTGTTTTCTATTCTTTCTTTAAAACAAGATTGACAGGCTTGTTTAATAAGGATCAGATTTCCTTTATCGAATAACATTCGATACAGCATTGAAATTTATATTTCATCCGAAAAATATATTTCCCACATGTCACCTGAAATAGGTTCATTTGATGTTGTTCTGTTGATCAAAGAAAGTAAGCTCTCTTGTGTGTGTGTGTGTGTGTGTGTGTGTGTGTGTGTGTCTCTGTGTGCGTGTGTGTGTGTCTCTCTCTCTGTGTGCGTGTGTGTGTGTGTGTGTGTGTCTCTCTCTGTGTGCATGTGTGTGTGTCTCTCTGTGTGTGTGTGTGTGTGTGTGTGTGTGTGTGTGTGTGTGGTGTGGAAGAGGTGGGAGAATGCTGGTGGGCAGTGGAGACGCTCATTCACTCTTATACACTAAAGTAATTCACTTGTTGAATTTGCCCATGTCTTGATAGATTATAAAACATGGCTAATTATTCCATTCTTATTAGAATGATTTGACCAGTTTATTAAGAGCTATATCTTTATGCCCTTTTGGTCATAAAAACAAAAGGGAGAATTTTATTAATGGTAAGCATGCTCACTATTTCAACTTAATGAGAAGCATATCACTTACAACTGGAACTTGGTCATTTTCAAGTAAATCCCTTTATTTTACTGATTCACAAACAGAATCAAAGAGATGAAATCATTCTTTTAAGTTCACCTACTTCCTTATCATGGGAGTTCCTGATGGATCTGGTCTGCTGAATGAGTCTCTTTGCCTGCTCCACTTCCAGCTCCTGTGCTTGACCATGTTTAAGCTATTTGTTACATCAGTGAGTGAATAAGTGGAGAAACAGAAATACAAACATTATTCTATGGTTAAAACATACCCAAGTAGGATTATAGGAAGAGCCAGATTAAAAAACAGATAGATCAGGACATCTGGGTAGGGCACTGCATTGCATAAATTGCTGGAATGAATCAGAAATATGATGCCAGGAAACTAGGATTTCTGCAGAACACTGTGTACATAACTGTAACTGTAACTCAGTCCTGTCTTGATGAAAATTATAATATTACTTGCCCACACAAACCTATCTCTGGTAATTTACCTGGGCTGAGAGTCATGAGTTGGCAGGGAGTGCCAGGGACAGTGAGCTAGAAATCAGAAACAAGAATACAAGGCTTTACTAGAAAGGTGACTTGTTATAGAGTTGAAATAACTCTTTAAATTGTTTCATATACTTCCTGAGACACTGGCTATCCCAGAACACTAAAAATGCAAATTGTTGAATGAAAAATGAAGATAAATGAGATTTTACAGACCTGGAAGCCAAGAGAAAACATTTACATAATTTTGAACTAAACTTTGTCATTATATATAGCTTCCTATAGTGAGTAATGGAGAAACTTAAAAAAAAAAAAGACAATGTCTGGATTCTTAAAATTTTCATTTACCAACTCTACCTCAGTCCTAGAATCAGACATTTCTCAGGGAAAGAAAGGTAAGAGAAGACAATTTACAAAAGCAACAGTAACAACAACTTGCTTAGAAACAGGTTTAACAAGAAATATTCTTATCTTACATAAAACACAATCCAATATTATTAAAAGCAAAACATTCTTGAAGATATAGAAGGCATTTCTGTTTCTAGAATGAGATAGCCAATATTAAGATGCCAGTTCTCTATTACTTAATTTTTACATTTAATGTGATCCCAATAAAAATACCAATGACTTTTTTTTAACAGAGCTAGTTGAATTTGTACTGAAGTTTATATGAAACAATAAATATGAAGACTAAAGAAACATTGTTGGGACTCATGATTTCTAGTATATACGTATACAGGGTGGGGCAAAAGTAGGTTTATAGTTGTGCATATAGAAAATAATATAATAATTAATAAATAATAATACAAGAATACACTCTGTGTTTCACACACTCACAACTATAAACCTACTTTTGCCCCATCCTGTATATGTATTTGTATGTGTACACGTACACACACATGCATGCAGACATGCATATATATGCTTATGTGCATGGGTATATGTATGTATCATGTATGTATGTGTGTATGTATATGTGTATATAAATAAGTGCATTTTTTTTTAGTTTTCTTAGAAGCAAAGACACCCAGGAGCATCAGTGCACCAAGTGCCCAGACTTGTCTCAAGTGCCATTACTCTCTACAAGGAACCAGGGCTTCCCTGAGAAATGTCTGATTCGAGGACTGAGGTAGAGTTGGTAAATGAAAAAAAAAAGGAAAACCAGATAATTCTAGAAAGTAAGAAAACACTCCAAAAAATAAGGAGGCATGTCATAAGAATGTAGGATCCAGCTTAAAGAGGATTCTGAACAATTTGAGCAACAAAATAATTAAGGAACAGTAATAGATTATAGACAATTGAAATAAATAGGAATCTGTGAGAGTCCATACCAATAATAAGTAAATAATAAATGAAGGAAGGAGGAAAGGTAAAGGAGGGCTCTTGCCTAGAGTAGAATACAGACTATCAACTGGTAAATATGAAGGGAGTGATGGAGTCGGAAAATCATTTCGTAGCCAACATAGTAAAGACTGGTTCAGGCAAACATCATAAAGGAAACTTAAATCACAGGAAAACTTGATGACAAGCAGGGTATTTGCATGGACTTAAAAGTGGGTCCTGCAAGGGGATAAAAAAAAACTATACAATGCAAAAATCAGACAACACCCTGAATGGATAATCAAAGTTAACTCCACCAATGAGAAGCAGATGGACACAAAGCCTTGAGAAGGACATAGCTTCTTCCATGCAATATCTCACCTGACACTGCATAACTTCAGTCTAATCTTGAAGAAACATTGACAAAAAAATGTGGCAAGTAAATGCCTTACTAGATCCTAGAGTAAATACTGTACTGAAGGAAAATTAATATTATAGGATATTAAACCAATTGACAGATTTGGAATACAGGTGAGGGATTAGACAAAAGTTAAATGTATCAAAGTTGATAAATAAATGTGACTTTATAAATGAATATCCTTCTTAAAATATATATCCTAAAGTATTATAGTAAGGGACCATAATGCACAAAATTTACTCTTAAATGACTCAGAAAAATATTATATAGATAGATGATGGATGAGTAAAATACTTAGGTAGATTAGCTATATTAGATGATAGATAGATAGATAGATAGATAGATAGATAAAAAGTGATAAAGCAAATGGGCCTAAATTTTAAATATAGGTGTAGCTGAATAAAAGCTATATAAGCATTTTATGCATGATTCTTTTTTTTACAATTTTTCTTTAAGTTTAAAATTATTTCCAAATTTAAAAATAACTTATAGACATCACACATAACTAATTTTGAGTATAAAGATCTGAATATTTGATTAATAGAAAATCAATTTATTACCCCTACCACTAAACAAATGTTGAACAGATATTTAACAAATGTTAGTTTGATGTTTACCAAATATTGGCCCGCCTAGAGTCCACATCTCAGTGCAACCCTAGATATTAGTGAACTTGTGAGGTAGGCTAAGTTTTTCTTGATATCACTTATACCTCCTGAAACTTAAAACCAACAGAAACAAACTTCTGGACTCATTCTTACTCTTAAGAAAAACCTTCTTGGTTATCAAGAAGAAAATGTTAAAATCCCTGAAGAAAAGCAGTAAGATCATCTTCGAGTCATTGATAGCCAGTAAGTGAAAGTATAGAGATAGTTAGACTTGGTAACCAAAGTTTTAGGAGAGGAGAGTTAAAAAAATTCAGAGACAAATTAGATTCAACCCAAAAACATGAATTTCTGGAAAAGAGTCCAAAATGTTTGAGGAGCTGAGAAGATCTCATAACTGCAATTCTAGCTGATGAAGAATAAAAAGGGCAGTACAGATAGAATAGGATTACAATGTATAATAATTTATGACTTCACAAAATTTAATCATATCTAATAAAAGAGTAATATGCAAATTAGTCATCACTCTGCTACACCCACAAGCCACGCCCACCAGCCATCAGGAGAGAGAATGCAAATTACCCAACCAAGATGGCTGTGGCCACGGAGCGAGCAGGAGGCTTGGGTTTCCCCGGCAATGGAGGAAGCCAAGCTTTCTGCACACCCTGGTGGTCCCAGGCCTTCACTCAAGGCTACGAAGTTTCAATTATAGAAGATAAATAAATCCCAACAAAAATGGCGGCAGCCATGGAGATGGAGAGAGCAGGAGGCTTGAGTTTCCCCTGGTGATGGAGGAAGCCAAGCTTTCTGCAGCCCTGGCCTTCCTTAGCCTCTGCTTAAGGCTACAAAGTTTCAATTATAGAAGATAAATAAATTCCAACAAAAATGGCTGCGGCCACAGAGCAAGCAGGAGGCTTGACTCCACTCAAGGCTACAAAGTTTCAATTATAGAAGATAAATAAATCCCAGATACCAGGGCCTCTGCTTGGGTTGCCAGGGGGCATGGCCAGTGTGCAAACCACCACAGGCCCCTCGCCCAGGCCACCCCATGCCCCAAGGGAACCGCCACCCTGATCCAGGACACCCTTCAGGGCAAACCAGCCAGCCCCCACCCCCACCCATGCACCAGGCCTCTATCCTATCTAATAAAAGAGTAATATGCAAATTGACCATCACTCCAACACACAAATGGCTGCCCCCATGTGGTCAAAGATCTTGCCCCCATGTGGACACAAGATGGCCACCACAAGATGGCCAGCAGGGGAGGGCAGTTGGGGCGATCAAGCCTGCAGGGGAGGGCAGTTAGGGGGGACCAGACCTGCAGAGGAGGCAAGTTGGGGGGAACCAAGGCCTGTAGGGGAGAGCAGTTGGGGGAGGGGGGACCAGGCCTGCAGGGGAGGGCAGTTAGTGGGGACCAGGCCTGCAGGGGAGGGCAGTTAGGGGCAATCAGGCTAGCAGGGGAGCAGTTAGGCATCAATCAAGCTGGCAGGGGAGTGGTTAGGGGTTGATCAGGCTGGCAGGCAGAAGCGGTTAGGGGCAATCAGGAAGGCAGGCAGGCGAGCAGTTGGAAGCCAGCAGTCCTGGATTGTGAGAGGGATGTCCCATATTGAAGAGGGTGCAGGCTGGGCTGAGGGACACACACCCCGTGCACGAATTTCATGCACCAGGCCTCTAATATAGGCATAAAAGTAAAAAACAACTAGGCATATGACAAAGGTTGAATGAAATAGGGTGGTGGGGACATCCTATATAATTAAAGGCTAATATGCAAATTGCGAATGGAGGAGCGCAGTGGTGGTGGCGGGAGCCTCTCCTGCCTCAGAGGCAGTGCTAAGGATGTGCAACTGAAGCCGGCAGTCAGACATCCCCCGAGGGCTCCCAGACTGCAAGAGGGTGCAGGCTGGGCTGAGGGACCCCCTCCTCCCCAGTGCATGAATTTTGTGCACTGGGCCTCTAGTGTAAAAATATTGTCAGGAAGACTGATGTTTTCTATGAAGGGAGGTTTGTTCACCATCCTCCTCCCCTCAACAATGCTAAAGAAAACAAAAATATTTCTGCTGCTGTATATGAAGCAAAAGTTAAGGAATAGA
Source organism: Eptesicus fuscus (assembly GCF_027574615.1). Classification (NCBI taxonomy): domain Eukaryota; kingdom Metazoa; phylum Chordata; class Mammalia; order Chiroptera; family Vespertilionidae; genus Eptesicus; species Eptesicus fuscus. Next base: position 35,867,875 of record NC_072478.1, on the reverse strand, counting down.
AGACACTTTCCTCAGCCTGAAGAGTCACAGATGAGACATTGTCTGGGCTGAATTTTACATATTAAGAAACAGGAGGTTCAAGAGGGCTTTCTACTTAGAAGGATTGCCAAGACATACCACAAAGGAGTGGAACTGAGAATCTTGGAACCTTGGCTGGTTCACAAGGGAGACTAAAGGGCGGAGGTATGTGACACTCAAGGACGAATGACAATAGCTGGACCATCTAAAGCTTGACTTCTTGTGCAGTCTGTCATGCCAACCTTATATCCTTTCAGAAAAGACAGTAAAAGATCTCAAGAGGTTTTTCCCCATTTTGTTCTAGTTGCTATCAAAGAGTTGGGGCCACCTAGGAGAAATTTCCTAAAGACACCCACACTCCAGTAGGAAGCCACAGATAAGGTATTAAATTTGGGTTCACTGTGGCTATGATTTTTTTTTTTCAGTAAGATATTCACCAAGCATCTACTGAAGAATATGGTAAACCCATTACAATGACGTAGCTGTAAAATATACCTTCCGAATGAATGAATCTCTAAATAACAGCTTTCTGTTCATCACCTATGAGGCCCTCCCAAAAGCCATGTCCTTGTTAATATCCTGTATGATAACATTGTTTTTTTAGAGATGTTAGTACAGGCCAGTTAAATGTTGGGGGTATGTTAAAAAATTATGGCTCTGGTTTTGAAAGAGTTAATCTAGAGATTTTTTTTTTCCTTTTATAGAGAAATTTGCTAGTACGGCCAATTATCTTTTGAGGCTAGTCCTAGTTTTTTATAATGCACCCATGCCATCTTTATATTTTTCAGTGCACTATGGTGGGTGGGAGCAAACAGGAATGAATAGTGTTTATTCTTAATTTATTCCTCCCATAACCCTGTACATCTGTTTGGCTAATTATTCATGTAAGGGAAGAAGTTTGACTCAAATCTGTAGTCTGGAGCCTTTTGGTTCCTGTGGTATTGTTGCAGAAGACCAAGTCAGAGTTAGGAGCCCTCCCTCTGGGCAGTGTACTGTCCACAGTCCAATGGCCTCTGCAAGACCAGTGTCTGGGAAAGAGGTAGTGACTTAATTATAGGTTATCAGGAATGTACACTGAGCTTACTGGCCTGGATTCAGATCACTAGCCCCAAATATCAGGGCTACATTGGAATTAGCCCTTTTTGCCTCCTCAGTGTAGAATAGGCAAGCAAACTTCAAGTCCACGTGCTGCACACCAGTTTGTAGACAGGGTGATAGGGAGGTAGTATCTGCCTCTTTGGTAAAACTTGGGGTGAAGCTGACTAACCCAATGGATTCCTGAAGAGGTCCAATTATTTTGAATAATTCATAAGAAACATTACTCCCATTTTCTTGTTCACTTGCTGTGCAGAGTCAAGAGAGAAACTTTCTAATGCTTCTGATGCTGGCTTCTTTTGAGTAACTCTTCCAATATTGAGCTGAACTGTTTGCATTCTTATAAAACCAGGAAGATAATTACCCTCTAAGATTGAAATTTCCCAAGAATTTCCATGACCACATTGCCTCCCTACCTGCTGCCCTACTATAACAGGTTGGTAACATATTCCCTCACCTGCTCCACTACTTGCCTAACCTCCAGAAGAAATAAATAACTACAACGTTCCTCCTAGACCTGGTGAGTACTACTAATAATCAGAAAATAAAAATTTCTAACATTTAGGGCTAATGCACAATTTTAAGGATGGAAATGCAATTTAAATAGAACAGACAGATTTCATTGAAAAAGAGAAACATTTTATAGGCGAAACATCACAAAAGAAACAGGAAAGAACTCAGAAGAATCCAATGAGACCTGAGGGAAAGTTCTACAAAATAGAGAGAAAAACATTATAATAATAAAGATGTTGTTAGTAAAAATCTTGATGTGTTTATTTTAAAATTTCAATAGTAGCAGTAGAAAATAGAACAGATGTTGGTGAAAGCCTCATTAATGCTATGGTAAATGAACTGGAAATTATCGTAACATACTGAGTAAAAAAAGACAAAGAGTGGGAATTAGGGAAAAAGAGATAAACTTAATGGAAGATAGGTCCTAGAGATCAAATAGCCCAATAATTCAGGAACAGATAAAGAAGCAGCTGGAGAAAGAGGAACAAGGAAATAATAAGAGAATATTTCTCTGTGCTGTTTTCAGATCAAGGTTCCTTATGGCCAGTCCAGATTAACTTGGAAAAAAAATTTTGGACTCCAAGGATAAAACACCAATCTTTCAAGCTTCCAAAGAGAGAAGTTTATCAATAATGAACCAGAATAGGGAGGAATATTCCCTCGGCAACTCAGGAAGCTGCAACAGAGTAAAATACTATTCACCGTTTTCTAGAGCAAAAAGACTAGAATTCAAGAATACAGGCAGCCAAGATATAACTGAACAGTGAAGAAGAGAATTTAAAACTTATCTCACAGAAACTGAGTAATTAAGTAGACAAAAGCATACAAAAACTGAGAACATTTATTTTCACTTATGCCCATGAAATATTTTTTAAAATTAATACGGATACAGTCACAGAAAGTCTCAAGTTCCAGCAATATATATTTTATGGCAACATCTTTGGAATTAAAATAAACTAAAAATTAAAATTTCTGGTTATTTAGAGATAGTAAACATAATGAAGATGGCCAGAGGGAAGGGGGACAGGGGCTGGGTGGAGGTGGGCAAAGTGGGGACAGGGAGATAGAGACATCTGTAATAGTGTCGACAATAAAAATAAAGTTAAAAAAAGAATATTCTATATCAAAACCTATAGTCTACAGTTAAAGGAAAACCCACAGCTTAAGATTTCACAAGTAAATAAGAAACATTTATAACAAATGGAATAGCCATTCAATTTAAGAAAGAAGAAAAATACAGGAGCTGGAAATTAATAAAGACAAAAGCAGGAATTACTGACTTAGGAAACAATAGTCACAGTTAACATTTATAGAGCGTTTGCCATATACCAATTACTGAATAAGTGCTTTGTAAGCATTGTCTTATTTAATCTTCATAATAACTCTAAGGGATAATATTCATTATGAAAAATACCAGTCACAGATCTTTCTGAGGCAAATAACTGCATCAAATTCTATTAAGAAAAAACAGAACTACAATTGTTATTGAGATCTTTTAAAGTACTCTTTCAGCCTTTGATAAGTTTAGAAAATAAAAGGCCAACACTCCCTGTATAACAAAACCAAACTAAAACTCAGACAGTTTGAATAATGTTGAATACATGTCTATTTATATTTCTCTCATACAAATCTGGCTTGGAATTAATAAATATGACTCATATATTAATACCCCAATGAAAATTAAATCTGAAAAGCTGAATCTTTGTCTACAATTTAATATATCAAGATATAAATAAGTATTTCCAAATAGAAAAATCATGGAGTTTGAAATATATCCTCATCTGAAATTATATAATACTAGAGGCCCGGTGCACGGAATTTGTGCACGGGGGGGGGGGGGGGTCCCACAGCCCCGCCTGCACCCTCTCACAATCCAGGACTGCTGGCTCCCAACCATTCGCCCGCCTGCTTTCCTGATTGCCCCTAACCGCTTCTGCCTGCCAGCCTGATCACCCTCTAACCACTCCCCTGCCAGCCTGATCGACACCTAACTGCTCCCTGCCAGCCCAAATGCCCCTAACTGCCCTCCCCTGCTGGCCTGGTCACCCCTAACTGTCCTCCCCAGCAGGTCTGGTCACCCCCAACAGCCCTCTCCTGCTGGCCCGGTCACCCATAACTTCCCTCCCTTGCCAGCCTGGTTGCCCCTAACTGCCCTCCCCTGCCAGCCTGATTACCCCTAACTGCCCTCCCCTGTCAGCCTGATCACCCTTAACTGCCTTCCCTGCAGGCCTGGTCCCCCCCAACTGCTCTCCCCTGCAGGCCTGGTTACCCCCAACTGCCCTTCCCTGCAGGCCTTGTCACCCCTAACTTCCCTCCCCTGCTGGCCTGGTCCCCCCCAACTGCCCTCCCTGCAGGCCTGATTGCCCCCAACTGCCCTCCCTTGCAGACCTGGTCCCCCCCAACTGTCCTCCCCTGCTGGCCTGATTGCCCACAATTGCCTTCCCCTGCTGCCCACCTTATGGTGGCCATCTTGTGTCCACATGGGGGTGACCATCTTGTGTGTTGGAGTGATGGTCAATTTGCATATTACCTCTTTATTATATAGGACTGGGAAAATAACAAATGAGAATATTTTCACAAAATTTATAGATGAAGCCAAATCTGAAAATAAAATCAAATTAACAACCTGGAATATTTTGAATATTAAACAAGAAAAAAATGGAAATACACAAATAATTCAACTCAAGAAATTCTGATGTATGAAAACTAGCAAAAAAGGATTTCTGTAGACCAAGTAAAACAATTATTTTGAAGCAGAGGGAGGGGGAGGGCTAAACAAAGAAATTATATGCATATATGCACAGCCCATGGATAAACATTAGTGCAGGGAAGGCCTGGGGAGAGGGCAGGAGTGGGGGGAGGGGCCAACAGTGGGTGGGGGAATAAGAGGGGGAACATTTTATAATACTTTGAATAATAAAGTTTAAAATAAATAAATAATAAAATAGATAAAAAAGAATTGTTGAAGTTTTTTGCTCTTACTACTTATGTCTTTTTTATATTCTAATTCACTCTGAGTAAACTCAAGTTTGCATCATCACTGAATTTTTTCCTCAGTGTTAATTTAGTTTCAAAAATTGATTTTAGAGATGGAATTTCTTTATGTTCTTTCCTGATCACATTTGGCTACCTTTTCCACTTATGCCTGTCTCCCAACTCATGGGCCTTTCTTGCCACCTACAGTGGACACTTAGTATCATGAGTCTGGCATTCTTTTCAATGAATTGCTTATTCCTTAATGTGGCAGCATTAGGAGTTGGCTGGACTGCACAAGATCCAAGATGGGAAAAATCAGACCCTTTTCCTTTGAGAGCAAGAGAAAGACAGACACACCAGTCAGGCTCTCTCTGGGAATGTGACACTTTAAATGGAAAACCTGATGCTTCAGGGAGACTTATTACAACCACATGGCCTGGCCTGCAGTGAGAGAGTAGAATGAAGCCAGTGCATAGAGAGGAACAGCATTAAGGAAGCAACCCAAGTGCCTATCAATAGATAAGTGGGTAAAAAGTTGTGGGGGGTATATATATATATATATATATATATATATATATATATATATGGAATATTATTCATTCATAAAATAGAATGAAATATTACTATTTGCAACAACATGGATGGACTAGAGAGTATTATGTTATGTGAAACTAGTGACCGAGTGAACAGATTTGTGCACATTGAAAGGAAATTAATTAGAAGGTGGCTGGCGGGGCGGGGCTGGGCAACATGGGCCGGACACACCCTGGAGCCAACCTCCTGCAGTACCTCCCTAGAGTCTGTGGAGTGAGCGGTGTCTCTCCGGCAGGTGGGGTCCCTTGGCCTGGCCTATGGGGATCGGGCTGAAACTGGCTCTCTGACATCCCCCGAGAGGTCCTGGAGTGTAAGAGTGAACTCTGCAAAGTTGCTGTCGTACAGGGTGCGGAACGCAAATGCAAGTGTGCAGTAAACCAGATTTGGAGCCTACAGGGCCCCAGCAACAACATAACCCATGGCCGAAGGTGGAATCATGCGGAATCAGGCAGGCTCCCTCCTCTCTGGTTTCAGGGTGCGTCACCCAAGAACCGCCACTGCCAAGTCACTGCAACTTGGCAGCTCCTGCATTGAGCATCTGCCCCCTGGTGGTCAGTGCACATCATAGCGACCAGTTGGACAGGCAGAGGGACACTTAGCATATTAGCCTTTTATATCCTATATAATAAAAGGCTAATATGCAAATAGACTTAACGGCAGAACAACCAAACAACCAGTCGCTATGATGTGTGCTGACGGGGTGTGTGCAGAACATGGCGGGGCGTTGGCTGTGGTGGGATGGTGGAGCAGGTGAGTGGGAGTGCCAGATCAAGTTGGGGTGCTGGTCGCTGTCACTGGGGTGAGCCTCTGGTAGTTACTGAAAATTCTTTGCTCCCATGTGCCACAGTCCCACCTGGTACTTACACCTGCTGCCGGCGCCAGCCCCGCTCACACCCACTGCCAGTGCCTGGTGCCAGTCCTGATCACTCAGCACCATCAGCGGGTGCAAGTGGCAGCTGCCTGCCCTGATCGCCCCTGAGGGCTCCGCCACCTACCCCTGCTCCTAAGGGGCGATCGGGGCAGCAGCTGCTGCTCGTACCTGTTGACAGTGCTGGCCCCGCTCATACCCGCTGCCGGCGTCAGCCCAAATCGCTCCACGCTGTCAGCGGGTGCGAGCAGGGCCAGCGCTGACAGCATGTGGGAGCGGCGGCAGTAGGAGCTAGGCTGCCAGCAGACAGGGGACCGGGGCCATGGCAGGAGGGGCCAGGTGGGGGTATGGAGGATGGGCCGAGACCCGCCTCTATGTCTACCACAGCCTTGCGGCCCACAGTTCCTTTCAAGGTGCATGAATTCATGCACTGGGCCCCTAGGATACAGATAAGTCAGATAGAGAAAGACAAATACAGACAGTCCTCGGGTTACGTCAGACTCAACGCATGTCGTTTCATGGTTATGTCACCATCTCCCATTTATTTATAAAAAAATAAAAGTTCCGTCATTTCAACATATGCACATATGTGCTTTATGTTTTTTATTATTTATTTACCACAAGTAAAGGTCAGGAATTGTTATCTTTCTTTTAATTTTTTTTTACTGTTTCACTTCATTACTGCTGTGTATGTGCCCCATGTGAGTGACACACGTGCTTACGTAGGTGGGTTCCGACTTAGGGTGACTTACATCGCGCCATAGAAACAGATCTCCGGCGTAACCCGAGGACCTACTGTACCATGATTTCACTTATATATAGAATTTAAAGAACAAAAATAAACAAACAAAATAGAAGCAGACTTATAGATACAGAGAACAGACTGATGGCTGCCAGATGCGTGGGGTGTGAGGGACTAGAATCAGGGGTCCTCCAACTTTTTAAACAGGGGGCCAGTTCACTGTCCCTCAGACCGTTGGAGGGCCAGACTATAGTTTAAAAAAAACTATGAACAAATTCCTATGCACACTGCACATCTTATTTTGAAGTAAAAAAACAAAACGGCACAAACACCCACATGTGGCCCGCGGGCCGTAGTTTGAGGACGCCTGGTAGATGATGAAGGAGAAGGAATTGAGAAGTACAAACTGGTAGTTACAAAACAGTCACTGGAATGTAAAGTGCAACATAGGGAATATAGCCAATAACATTGTAATAACTATGGATAATACCAGGTGGGTATTGGAAATATCAGGGGGGGGGGGGATTTTTTGTAAAGTATATGATTGTCTAACCATTAGGCTATATACCTGGACCTAATACAAAATAATATTGAATGTAAACTGTAACTGAAATAAAATAAAATAAAATAAAATAAAATAAAAATAACACTCTCAGGTGCTCGTGCAGGTCATTGTTGCTGCTCAGTTACTACATCCCAGACCTTGTGTCAATGGGCTGTTCCACCATCTCTCTGTTCCCTCTGTGGTTGGCTGCTTGGAACCAAAGGAGTCATTAACACATGGCCTTACTTACATTTCTTATTTTATATTTCTAGTATTTACTTTTCACTGATTCTATTGAGAATACAAAGTCAATTCTCTAAATGTCTGGTTTCCCTTCCCTCAGTCAATCTTTTCTACAAGTGCGCTCCTTCTCGGCGCCTCCAGCACCGCATCCTCCATTTTCTATAACCATCTCCATGGAGGCGCCATTTTCCTCTTTTGTAGCAATTCCTTCTTTAAGAAAGAGAAGCCCATGCAGCTGAGGATGGATTCTCTGTTTTTGCTCCAGTGATGCTGGATGTACACACACATCCCTTAGCCACCGAGCTGAGGCTTATAGCGCGCCTCCCCGTGACTCTGGGGATTCTAAGCAGCCTTACATCTTCAATCAGCAAGTAAGAACCCTAATCCCCCCATGAGCCGCTTCCAGCTTGTGCAGGCCCAGTTTGTTCCCGCAACTGATTTCATATCTTGGAATGTCAAGTGCCACTCCCTAGCCAGTCAGCCTCCAGCCTCCATGCAATCCTGGCAATCCTCTACCCTCCCTCTAGTCCTGGAGGTTAAAGGTTCACGCCAGGGTGTGCTTGCCTGTAACACGGTGATGCACTTTGCCAAAACCACTGGTTCTGTGTCAGAGACCACAGATAGTAACGCAGGCAGTTCCAAATGTAAAGACTGCATAGCATGGAAAACACACAGTGTTGGAAAAGTAGAGAACTTGTATGAAGCGGATAAATTGCCCTGGGGAGCATTGATCTGGAGGTCCCTGAGTATCTCAGCGTTAGTAATTTTAGAGAAATAATTTTAATAGAGATTAGAAATTGATTGGGGAAATAGGATAGAAGACTGTGGGGAGAACTAAGGAGAAGGGCCCCAACTTCCTGTCTGTGGTGCGGATACTCTCTCATCCTCTGTAGTTATGCTTTCTGTAAGTCACTCGAAAGTCAAACATAGATTATAATATCAGAGAAGTAAAAGTTACAATTTATGCATGAATAGTTCATGAAAAGTGAGGCAAGAATAAAGTAAGCTTCCTGTTATGATTACATTACATGATTAACATTGTTTAAAGGACTCAATATTAAACATAAAAGAATTTAACTGCAATGCAAAAAATAAAAATCTTTTAACATTTTTAAAAAGATTAATAGGATAAAAATTATTTCCATCAATACCTCAGCATGAAATTAATGGCATTTTCAAAGGGTTTCCCTGAAAGAATTTACAGAGGAGTGGGGAAGAGTTAAGAGAACCAAAAAGGACTGGTGAAAAATGGGAAACCATGACTACTTCTAAGCTTGAAAAGGGGAAAGTGTCTTCAAGACGGTGCTGTCCAGACCAGTGATGGCCACCCTGCCAAGGGGAGGGTCAGTCTAAGGTAAAGGAACAGTGTGGCCAGGTAAGGAGAGGACCTCTCTCCCTGACCTCTTTCCTCCCATCCCCCAATTTTCTTCTGGTGCCTCTCAGGCCACAAAACAGGGCAGAGAGAGATCAAAGAATAAATCTGGAAAGACAAACCGAGAAAAACCAACATGAAGGAAAAGGGATTTAATAATAGAAAATAATAAAACAAAACAAAGGAAACATAAAGCCAAGTGGAGAAAATGTTAATAAATTTTAATAAAACATTAAAGCTCATTAAATAAAAAACTAAAAAAGTGTAGTCCTCATGGGATGATAGACCAAAAACAAGAATTAGGGCTAGAAACCTGAGTCGAAATATAGAACACTAATCAAGTAAGTAAGATTCTAAGCAAAATAATTTATTTTAGAAAATGAAATCAAGAAAGGAAATTCTAATGTTAGAAAGACATGATAAAATTAGAACCCAACAATGAAAATAAAATCAACATAAGCTGAGGCAATAACATACACAAAAAAGTAACCTAATAATGTACATTAGTAGAATTACTTTCATTATTTCTATTTTATACTTTATATCTTTTCAGATTTTTAAAATAGTAAGTGTGCCTTATTTTTATCATCAAAAAGGAAACAAGTATTTGACAATAAGAAACACATATAAACACAGCTCAGCCCACTGATAACTAGTGATACATCAATTAAAAGACTTTATGACAGATGAGAAAACTGTTCATAAGTAAGTAATTTGCCTAAAACTAAATAGTTAGTGAGGACATAAAGTTTTTCTACTGTGTTGTATCCACTCTCTCTCTGCTACATTTTAAACTCAGTCTCAAATAGAGAAGAGGAGAACATCTCTCTGTCTCGCATTGTATAGGATTACAAATAATTTGGAGAAGCAGACACAGTACATTTGGTATCTAAACCCCTAATATAAATATTCCAACATTCAAAAACATATATAAGAATGTTATTGTATTACTTTCCCAAAACAAGCAATTGTACAATATAAGCATAGAAAGAAAGGGGGGGTATGATAAAGCTCCAGCATGTGCTGCTTCATCACCAGTGTGGGCTGTACCTGCAGCAGTGTTTCCCAGTCCCACAGGGGCCCCCACCCGCCACTGTTGGGGAAGTCAGATTTCTCCCACCACCACCCTTGTCCACCAGGAGACATGTTTGTTGAGAATCGCTGCATTTTTTTTTTTTTTTTGTATTTTTCAACCCAAAACAACGTTTTTTCAAACTTTACTTTCTATAGCTTATATTATAACTAGAGGCCTGGTACGGGAAATTCGTGCACGGGTAGGGTCCCTAGGCCTGGCCAGCAATCAGGGCCAATTGCGACCTTCCGGGGCCTTCCTTCATTCCGTGCCGCCCCCTAGTGGTCAGCACAGGTCATAGTGAGCGATCGAACCCCCAGTCTCCCGGTCGAACTCCTGAGGGGACACTTTGCATATTAGCCTTATATTTATATAGATAACAAGAGTTTTTTTCTTCCTTCTAATATAGTAAACATTAATTCAATATTTTTAGAAACTGCACTAGTCCCACTGCTCCCAAGGTACAGAAAATTCTCTTACAAGTGTGTCCTCTCTTCTGAGCCTTTGTCTGGAGAATCCCAGCTCCCATTGCCAACCTGAGAATGAAGGTCCTAGAAAATAGCCTAAAGACCCTGTAAATCTCAAAATTGTCTGTCTCTTTAGGAGATGGAAGAATGCTCTTCTTGGTCCTTACCTTAGGGAGCGGCTATAGGGCCAAGCCTCGGACTGACCTGTGGCAGGGCCACAAACAAGTCCCAGCTTGGAGGGCAGAGACCTCCTAGCACAATTAAGCTTGACCTTATAGTCCTCCCTTGTTCCTAGGTAGCTAGTGGGCTGTGGGAGGTGCAGCAAGTGCTGCCAAAACAAGGTGAAACTCACAAGAACAATGTAAACATGTTGACCACTTCCCTTGTTTTGCTTTGTGTGCTCCGAGTACAAGATAAAGCTTTAGCTTGCAGGCTGGGTCACTATTTCCTGATCCAGGGACAGGGATCCAAACGAGCCCCAGCGGTATTGTATTCTCTTTAATCCTTCACCGCCCCTCCTCAGTCTCACTGAACCTGGCCGTGCTGGCGTGGCACACCTTACATTTTCTCTTTTGTATATCAGACAGTCCTCGGGTTACGTTGGACTCGACGTACGTCGTTTCGTGGTTATGTCGCCATCTCCAATTTATTTATTAAAAAAAAAATAAGTTCCTTCATTTCGATGTATGTACATATGTGCTTTAAGTTTTTTATTATTTATTTACCACAAGTAAAGGTCAGGAATTGTTATCTTTCTTTTACATTTGTTTTTCTGTTTCACTTCATTACTGCTGGGTATGTGCTCCATGTGAGCAACGCAGGTGCTTATGTAGGTGGGTTTCGACTTAGGGTGAAAATTGCATTATTTTGCGCTGTAGGAACGGATCTCCGACGTAACCCAAGGACCTACTGTAATATGGTCATGTAGTCCCCAGGTGTGTATTCTTGTTACATGTTCTGGATTTCCAAGGATTAAATTGCCAAGTGGAAACTCCTGGCCTGGTCATTACACCTCTGGTTAGGTAAATGCACTCCCTACTTAGGGTGGACATCTCAGGCAGAAAAGGAAAGCACTGAGCACACGGGACTTTCCTGTCATTGTCATCTCCACCAGAGCTCCCAGAAGATTCCACAGTCAGTGGCTATTTTGTGTGGAAGCAAAGGCTATTCCACTGCCCTGTACTTCTGCTCTTGACATTTTACATTAAGAGAAAGTCCAGACATCACACAGAAATATAAGGGGAAGCTGAAAACTGAATATAAATAAATAAAGTAAGCCTTGAATAATGGGAGTTGTTGATGTTCCTATAATTGGTCCTTGCAACTTTATGGAACAGATGGGAGTCCTAAAAGATCTTAAGAAAAGATAACTAGAGGTTGGCATATATTATATAACTGTCATATTTTGAACTGAAGGGGAGTTCTGGGGGGGAATAACTAAATTAGGAGCATGTAAAACAAATGTGTTTATTGTTATCTATTATTTATGGCCCTCTGGATAGCTGGTAGTTCATTTGACCATACTCTGCCTAAGCCAATTTAAATTAATCTAGCTGGTAAATTGAATAATACTGTATCAACTGCTTTGCTGCAATCAAGATATATTGCATATACTCAACTCTCTTAATCTGGTAACCATATTTTCCAACGTTGATGGATAATTGCCTTTAAGTGCATCCCTGCCCTCTCTGCTTTTAGGTCTGGTTGATAGGATCATTACTGGAAGTGGTATGTTCCCAGAACCATTTTGAGAATGCAATTTGGCTTAACTCTGCCATCAGTAATATCAATATAATCTGAGGGTTCTAAAGGCTATTAGCTTTCTCTAATGGTCTTTGACTCCTTTAAATAATGACCAGAAAGGGTCCAACAGACAAGAGGAAACAAACTTCAACTTTCAACTCCCTAATCTTTTCTCCACTTCAGTATGAATGTTCACAGTAACTCATGAACATATTCCTAAAGTAAAAGAGCGCCTCTGCAAAGTTTGTGTGCTACGTCAGTGAATTCAAAGAATACAATTTAATCAATCCTACAATTTCCAAAAATAAATTTGTAAATGCTCCCCTTTATACTTTCCTTGGACATTTGTGTCATGGCATAACAGGAAGCTATGAAGAAACAGTTTGGTAAAAGCCTTGCATTGTAGATTTATATTAACAACTAAGCTAAAAATATTTTAATAATGCATGGAATTCCAAGTCTCTTTCAGCAATATGATAGGCTGGAATTATGAGCTGTTTGCACTTCCTGTTTCTTTTTAAAACAATTGGTAGATATTATGATTGGCTTTAAAATCTCAGTTTGCATATGCCTCTATTCTGCCCAAGAAATCTCTTATTTTGTCGCTTTTCCTTGTTCCTGTAATGTTCAATGTTAGAACTATAATTTTGTGAACTTAGTTTAGACAGCTTCACTTTTTAGCATTAAGTTTCTGAAAACTCAGCTGATCATAATCATTGATAACTATAATGATAGAAGTGAAGATGATCGTGCTTCTACCACAGCGTGTGTACTGGAAGGGTTTTCCAGGTGTGGTTAAAGCTAACTGTGGGTCTACCTTTGTTTGCCGTTCCTCCTTGTGATCAGTAAACCCAAATGTGAATGTAGCAGTTAATCCTGGCAATGTCATTCTAGATATAATAGAGAAAGGGCTGCCTGTTTTATGTCATAGAAAAAAGAAACCACACATAAGAAGTGTAGTTCTTTTCAGCTGAAGAATAAAGGAGACCCACAAAACCTTGAGGGTAAAAATTATGGAGATGGAGATAATCTCTAAATGATCAGACCTCTAATACCAAGGGAACCTCTGTGCCAAAAGAATAAGAAAACATATAGACAAATAAAATACCTTTCTCTTTGTTATATCATCAAATGAGACTGTTAATATATGAGTACATTTTGTTTTTATCTTCAGTTGACATGAATATATACATCTAGTATATACATATGTTATAGAAATGTATATGTGTGTGTGTGTGTGTGTGTTTGGACCAAAATAAAAATGAGATCATATGTGGGAAAGTACTCCATGCTTCACAATACATTTAAAGTATAAGATTTATCATGCATAAATTTATAGGCCTAAGAAGCAAGATGATCCTCCAATTGGAAGTACATTATCTAATTCTTAACTGACATTTCCAGGTAACAATTTGATTGTCATATAGTTTCCCAACCCAAATCCTTCCAAAAATGAAAAACTTAAATTATAAAATATTTACTAGAAGAACCAAGATGACTATCTCAAATCTCTGGCTCCAGATACATGTGTTAGGCAATATTTCAAAAGGCATAAAAACGTGTTATCTACTGCATGAAAATCTACCTGAGTTATTCTCATACATTGGCTAATTGTCTACCTTTATACATCTATTTGTATATGTACTTGCACACATACATGTGTATCCATACACACACATATATGTGAGTTTTTAAAAAATCAAATTGGGTAGTTTTTATATCTTGTCCCAAAAGCCATTGTTGTTTTAAGAAACAAAGATGTTTTGCGTTAATTTCAACTAGTATTTTAACTCACAATCATACACTTTAAACATAAAAATTACAAATAAATTCAACTGTATGCTCTTTGAGGGGAAGGATTATGCCTTTCGTTTCTTGCATAATTTTGCCACCGATCTTAGGATACTGCTAAATCCAAAGCGGATATTTGATAAATGTTTACATTGAATGGTTGGCTGAAGACTGTTTCAAACATATTCAAAAACAGAATTATATGTTTGAGTTGGAGGTGTTCAGTTACCCCTAATGATTATGACAAATATATGCTTGCAGCACATGGAACAGCAGTCCAGAAACAGCTTAATAAAAGGTTAAGTCAAGCCATAAACTAGCAAAAACCATCCAACCATATAGCCTCAACAAACTGGAATGACAGAGAATTACCTTCTCTTTTCCCAAGAAAGACTTAAGTTATAAAGTGAGACCTGTTAATCCAGGTCATCTTGGTTTTATTTCAAACACAGTGTGTAGGAATATTGAATCTTCTCCACTACTGCCAGACTGTGACTAGTGTAAGATAATGACAAATCAATTACACCAGAGTCTAAAGTAACAAGACACTTTTGTCAAGTAGGTCTTGTTAGTTTGGAATGTTCCAAATATTGAGCCATGATATTAATCCAGTAAATGCTCTAGGCAGACGCCAGTCAGCAGATTTTTATAAAGTGACTCTTGTGTAACTAGCATTGTGATAAGGACTTCTGAGGAGTTTCTATCCCTGGTGATTTACTCTTTTGGGAGAGACAGGTTTAAAAGGGGGGCAGGTCTTGGGAAACGAGCAGGATTTGGGTAGAAGGATGAAGGCAGAGACTTGAGATAGGTGTATGACTCGTACAAATGCATAAATACTGAATACGTGTATCTGAGAGTCAGTACTACATAGTGATAAGAACAAGGATTCTGCAGTCAGATTTCCTGGGTCAACTCAAAGCCTGTCTCTGTGTTACCTACACTGGCTTGATCTCGATTTTCTCATCTGTAAAATGAGGGAAATAACAGTACCTAGTTTTTCTCAATGAGTTAATATAATATAAAGTATATGTTAATATATGTAAAGTTAATATATATAAAGCAATTAGAGTCGAGTCTGGGACAAGTGAGTGCAATACAAGTGCTTACTTATTAACTGGGAAAGGCATTGGGAGGGTCAATATAGACATAGCCTAACTGGAGCAAGAATTCTGGGGGATAATAGGCATATAAGGCAAGTTATAGTATCTTATACTCTACTAGAGGCCAGACTTGCACAAAATTTGTGCAAGAGTAGGCCTTCCTTCCCCTGGCTTCTGGCACCAGCTTCCCTCTGGCATCTGGAACCAGGCTTCCCTCACAGCCCTGGCTTTGTCCTGAAGGACGTCCGGTCTAATTAGCATATTACACTTTTTATTATTATAGATACTTGCACTTTAACGGCAAAGCCCTGAGTGGTTCCTGCCTCCCAGGTCACTGATCTTTCCGATATATCAAACTATCTTCCTGTGTCCCAGTTTTCTCATCTTTAAATTGGGAATAATATAAACCTTACAGGATTTTTGTTAGACTTAAATGAGTTAATACAGTCAGGTTCTTAAAATGGTACCTGACACATGGTACCATGTAGTAAATGTTAGGAAAATAAATGTTATTAATTTAGAATAGTTATATAGATTACCTCTTACTGAATAAGCACCTCCCAAAATTAGTTCATGATTCTACAAATTGACAATATGGGCTGGGCCAGCAAAACTGACTTAATTTGGGTTTACTCCCAAGTCTGCAATCAAGTGGTGTATTGGGTGAGCAGGGCTGGGGGGCTCGTGAATGTCCTCCACTGGGGATACCTGTGACTGAATCTCTCTTCATATCATCTCTCATCTTGTGGCCAACTAGCTCAGCCTTGTTCACAAGGTAGAGTATTACAAGCAAATCTCAAATCTCTGTAGCTTATAATTTGCAATTATCCCACTGGCCAAAACAAGTCACATGGCCATGCCCAGAATCAGTGTGGGGCAACTACCCAAGAACATGAGTACAAGAAGACGGGAACAAATTGGGTGTCTTTATTGCAGCACTCCACAAGTACATAAGTCCAAGTATGTTAAATTCAAGAAGCAAGCCTTCTAGTTAAAGGTGGTGGCAGTGGCTGAACTAAATATGTGTATCTCCCTCCTCTTCCTCCTCCTCCTCCTGAAAACCCATTAATAATAATAAATAAATAGATAGAGATAGATAGATGATAGATAAAGAGATGGTGGGAAAAAATATTGAAGAAAATATTTCAACAATGTCTTTGTTAACTGATTTAGCAAAGCAGAAGATGTTCATCAAAATACTTACCAATGAGTAGTGATGCAATTAACCATTCAACCCCTGCCCCTTCACTATCATGCTCTAGACTTGCAGGTTTCAAGGACTGGGAAGGGTGAGGGATGAAGGGAAAGACTGAAAATTGGGATATTGGTTTGAAACCTACATAGAAAGAAGATGGCCTAACTGGTTTGGTTCAGTGGATAGAGCATCGATCTGCGGACCAAAGGGTCCCGGCTCAATTCCAGTCAAGGGCATATACCATGGTTGCAGGCTCCTCCCGGACAGGGCCCTGGTCAGGAGGCAACCAATCGATGTGTTTCTCTTACATCAATGTTTCTCTCTGTCTTTCCCCCTCGTTTCTTCCACTCTCTCTAAAAGATCAATGGAAAAATACCCTCTGATGAGGATTAACAACAACAACAAAAAAGCAGTCAGACCTCAGTCCTCCTCCTTGTCTGCATATAGACATGAACTAACTGTTCTACAGGAAAGAGGAAATATTTTGTCTGGAACAGCTAAGAGGGAGATGTTTAGAATTTGGAAACAAGTAGGATGGGTTGAAAGTAAATGCTAGGATTAGAAGATAGTCTTTTTATCTAATGAAAAGTGGTACTCCCCAATCTCCTGCCTCACTATTAGACTAGCAACAACCAAACATTCCTCATCCAGGAAGGAGATAAATAGTCTCTTCTTTGAAGAGACTGCTTGGTCTCAGAAGGAAGACATATTGACATTGAACAGGGCGGGAGCTCTTTATTCTTTAGCCAAGCACCCAGAATTCCTAATCAGCTCTTCATTGATGAATTTCAAGCACTAGAACAGTGCCTGGAACATAGTAGGCATTCAATAAATATTTATTGAATATGGAATAAATGAGCTTTAAGTATTTCATTTTTAGATATAGGCTGGCCTGGAGTAACACATGTTTGAGGAAAGTCTCCAACATAAAAAAGAAAGACCTAAAGAAATAAGCAAAAAACAAACAGATTGAAAGAAACTTAAAGAAAAATACATAATGAAGGGGAGAGAAAAAAGTATTATATAAAAGTATACATAATTACAACCCTCAGAGAGATAACAGAAGATCAACAACCCATATTATTAGATCTGAATTATGTACATATATATATATAACATATATATAAATACACACACATATATATGTGTATATATACATATATACAGTATATGTATATATACACATATATATGTGTATATATGTTTGTGTGTGTGTGTGTGTGTGTGTGTGTGTATATATATATATATATATATATATATATATTCATCCAGAGAACAAAAACTACATTTTTTGGTATTAAAAACACAAAAGTTGAAATTTAAAAATCAAGAGAAATTTAAAAGAAAAAGAAAAACCTCAAAAGTAGAACAAAACACAAAGAGAAGATGTAGATAGAAGATGAGAAATTAAGAGGCTCAAACTAGTAGTCCTACATGCAACAAAAGTTCCAGAAGAGAAAATAGAAAATCAAAGACAATTACAAGAACATTTTCCAAAACTGGAGAAAACCAGTATGTGAGTTGAAAGATGTTAACTAGTGTTATATGCTACTGTCTCACTCTTGGCCTTCCTAGTGGGCGGCTAGCATAGGCCTATTGTTCCCCGGGAATAACAGGGACAAGAAGAAAAAAAGTAATAAAATTGAGAAAATACTTTCATTTAGTATTATTTTCTAATCTCTACTTCCATTTACTGCAAATAAAGCAGTGCCTATATGAATAGCCCTGAGAAGCCAAGAGAAATAATTTTGGCTCCAGAGGCCTTACAAATTTATCTCACTAACACAAAGCAATATTGCTTTGAGGATTGCAAGACTCCCTTCAAAATTCAAATGATCCCAACATATGTTTTACCTTCTTCAACTATTGCCAGCTAACACCTGTGAAAATGGACACAGAATAGCATTTCTATAGGATAAGTCAGTAGAATGAAAAAGGATATCAAAAAGGAAAGTGGATGAATACCAAAAATAATCTTGTTACTTCCCTATTTTTCAAAGTGCCTGCAGTCAATAATGGCGCTTTCTTCACTCATGGGAAGGCAAGTATATTTCAACAGGGCCTTTTTGTTAAACTAAATAAATTAAATATCCCTCATTGCTATCATCCTTTTATGCATGAAGAAGAGCAAAGAGTTCACCTATCTTTCATAATCCTAATATATACCAATGACTAATATGTTTTTAACTAGTTAAAATAATTACTTTTCCATTCTGTAACTTTGTATTTTTGTCTCCCTGCACAGTTCCTATACATCATTCAGTAAAATCTTTGCTGAATAACTAAAATGTCCAAGGCACCCATTTCAGCAATATGTAACTAGAAACAAATATTTTAAAACAATAACAAGAAATATGGCTATCTCTTTGAAGAGAGAAGGCAACATTCCAGCTGGGGAAATGTAACCTAGAAAACACTTATCAGTATAATTTGACAGAAATGGTGGGAATTATTATAAGGCATCCAATGAGATGGGTGATAGGTGAGCTGGCAGTAAGAATTTGTCATTTTAAATTTATATAGTGTGGTAATTAAATCTTTAGCCCATGGAGTCAGAAAGAGCTGGCTCCTGATTCTGCTCCTTATTAGCGGTGTGACCTTGGGTTACCTACTTAACCCATATAAGCTCCAAGTACCTCATTCTTAAAATAGGTATCAGAATGTGACCTAATTTGTTCAATAATATTTGCGTGTCTACCATATGCCAAGCTCTAGGGATGCAATTATGTACAGCTCTGGTATTTAGTACAGTTATGTTTTCATCCCTCTTTAAGCAAAAAGCAAGTAGTCCAGTTGTAGGAAATATTCTGAAGGGGAGATAGAAGAGTGCAACAAACAAAACTAAACCTAAAAGAAGACCTTTCTGAGAAACTGGTCTTTTAATGGAGACCAAAGTGCCATGTGACATGTAGCCTACCTAACATGGGTGAGAAGAGCGGGAAGGCCTGTAGTTAGGGGTGGTCAGTGTCATCAAGAAAGGAACAGAAGCCTGAGGGCTGGAGCAGAGACTGGGAGGAGCCAGGGCAGCAGAGGAGGCCCAGGATTTTGACAGACCGTGGATTTCAGAGGACTGGTAAGCCACAGTAAGGATTTTAGTCTTGAACCTAAGCATGATTAGAATCTATTGAATGGTTTAAGTATACTTCATTTAAAGAAGTGTTGTCCTGGCCAGTGTGGCTCAGTAGGTGGAGCAATGTCCCATGGATCCAGAGGTCGCCAGTTGGATTCCTGGTCAAGGCACATGCCCAGGGTTGTGGGCTCAATCCCCAGTAGGGGGTGTACAGGAGGCAGCTGATGGATCGATCCATGTGATATTTCTCTCTTTCTCTCTCTCCCTTCTTCTCTCTCTCTAAAATCAATAATAAGAAGAAGTGTTACAAGGATTATATGAGAAACTGCATGTAAAATGTCCCTTCCTTCTCTCCTTCCTTCCTTCTTTCCTTTTTTTCAAATCAAGAGCCCTTTCTAATTCAGGGGAAGTAGTACTAATTTATATCTCACCCATTACATAAGAAGCTATGTGTTAAGAGACAAGTTATTGGGGACCCTACTTCTGACTCCTTCTATGGATGTTTAGCATGCCTTAGAGCTGTGTTTCCCAGACAGTGGCCCAGATGGCCCACCCCTAATTCAATTCTGACGGGAATAAATTTAAAACATTATTTTAAACAAACGTAATTTTTAAGGCACATATAAAACACCCCCACTCCACCCACCCTTGGAATAGTATTCATTCCTCTCTGATAAAAGAGAGAGCTTAGTGGAAAAGTTTTACAAGCCCTGATGGTAAAAGCTTTTGCTAAATGACAATGTCATTCAAAGTAAAAACAGAGAGGAGGTTGAAGGAGGCCTTGAAGGCCATGGGGAGATTAAACTAGGCTTTGCAGGAGGGGTAAGATGGAAGAATGAAGAGAAATGTGTTCCAAGCAGAAGACATAGTAAAAGAAAATGCATAGCATCAATTCACACGCAGTCAGTTGGAGGGAGAACAGGGGAGTGATCTGGATAGGACAGGATTAGGGGTTGGGGTGGGGAAAGTCGTATACAGTGAGATCCAGAGAGACACGTAGAATGAAGTTTCAGTGTGATGACTAATCTAGAGTAAAAAGAAAAAAGTATGATTTTGATTCAACAAACTTCTTCCCTTTCTAAGGCACAAAATAAATTTGTACAAGCTTGTAAGTATGAAAAAGTAGCCTCAGAAATATAATAAAATCACTCAGTATAAATACATTTCCCTTTATATACTAGTACACTGATGAAAAAAAACAGTTAATTGATAGAGATGAATGCTACTGCATGCTAAGCTAGCTTCCATTCAAATAAATAGAAAAAATGAATCTGGGGTCAGATCCCTTCAAAAGAAAATGCATGATTATGAGCTTCTTCATAAGCCAGGAAGGGAGAGAATGCAGTAAGTAATTAGTACAGTCCACTGTACTGCACTGTGCAGTGCATTGATTCATGTCACATACAACATAAGTTGATCAACAATGCAGTAGATTGTTCATTTACAGAGTATTAAGTCAGCCTGAAAGAACCTCACATAATCATACAATTAAAAGAATGATACTAATAAAATTAAAACTTTAAATAAATATATTAAAAGAAAACTATTAATGATCTATTAATAGAAAACTTGTTCAATAAGCTTAACAGAAATTATAATAACTATCTGAAAGAACATGGAGTGTTAGAATGCCACATGCCCACTTTAACTCTGGCCTCAGAAATGCAAGAAAAGAGCTCTTCCATCATAGGTAATTTGTAACTGCGTTTGCTTATATATAGTACATTCTGATTTAGAGATCTTTCCCTGTATTTGATCAATGTACTGAACTTTTGTAGGTGAAGCACGAGAAAGCATTTGTCTTATGCCATTCTTAGTTCATGCATTTTTGAGAAAGCCAGTCAAAAGAAAGGCAACAGAGGTATTTTTAGGACACTGTCCGACATTTTTATGTCTTTTAATGAAAGAGATCCTTGGTTTTTGAGGAGGATGTGATAAATAGTAGGGAGTGTGGAGTTTAAAATAACATATATCTTGGCTAGAAATTCAAGAATTTGGATACAATCCCCTTTGGTTAGATCTCTTTTTCTCTGTGCACTGTATAGTCCATTTGAGAATCATTCACATATTTAAGCTGTATTTACATAGCAGAATCATGTCTTGGTGAAAAAGGTGATAAAAAATATGGGAATTTTCCAGAATGTGGAGAAAAACTAATCAAATAAATATAATTTTTTTTTAAAAAGTCAAGCAATAAACCAGTGGCCTAGTAACATGTTTCTCTGGTTCTGTGAGGCACTCTTCAATTAGTAAATTAACTTAACCCAAGGAGAAGATCTTGGGAACCTTGGATAGATAGCAGTCCGTCAGGAGTACAGGCAACAACCTGGATTTGTGTTTGGCATCCTGAGCTGGAAGGAGTTGTTGGAACCTCCAATGTGTAGCCCATTGGTCAGAAGTACAAGCCTGGCCTTGGAATTAGTATCTGATATGGGGGATAGGGGTCTCGTAAGATGGAGCCCTCAACCTGTGGAAGCTGATGCTATCCGGGGTGGTGTCAGAATTGAGTTGAATTCTCTGCCACCCTGCTGGTGTCTGAGCATTGCTTGCTGGAGGTGTGGAGACCTCCACCCCGCCCCCTCCCAACACACACAACATTGAAATTGGGTGCTCAAACACAAAAGTCCTGCCCAAGGTACCCCAGGTAGGGTTGAGGTTTCAGACTGTAATGGTAGCTCCTGCATAAAAGGCCCTGTGTTTTGTATTCAAGGCAGTCAGCTAGTTTATTATGTGGAATTTGGAAACCAAGATAACATACCACTGTGGCATCTACATATTTGTCTGATTTGTTGTGTGGGTTTTTATTTTATTTATTTATTTATTTATTTTTGCTATACATAGTTTATTCAATAAAAATGATTTTTAAAAGAAAAAAAGTCTTTAAAAACATTCACTCATATTCATTTTGAGGCAGGATACAAAATACTGAGACCATCTATCCTGATGAAAATGTGTAATTTCAAAAATAAAGAGCCTGCCAGTTGGCTCAGTGGTTGAGCATCAACCCATGAACCAAGAGGTCACTGGTTCAATTCCTGGTCAGGGTACATGCCCAGGCTATGGGCTTGATTCCCAGCAAGGCTTATGAAGAAGGCAGCCAATCAATGATGTTTCTCTCATCTATGTTTCTATCTCTCTATCCTTTTCCCTTCCTCTCTCTCTAAAAATCAATTAAACATAAAAAAAGAGAGAAAAATTCTACAATAAAAGAGAGGGGGGCGGGTTATGAACCTACAAAGGAAAAGAATCTGACTGCATTAAATTTATATGAGTCAGATGCTAGGAGACAATGGAGCAACTTATTCTGATAATCAGATTTCCAGGAAAAATAATTCAAATCTATAATTTTTAAATTATATATAGTACATATATACATATATAATTTTATATTTGAAGAGGTATGCTCACATGGTTCAAAAATAAAAATATATAATCTACATAAAGAAGACTCCTTCCTCTTTCCCCATCCTCTCCCTTAAAAATGGCAATTTTATTCATTTTTGTGTATATTCTAATATTTCTTTATAAATATAGAAACAAATATGAATACATATTTACTTCCAAGTTTCTTACACAAAAGATAGCTTACTCTAAATATTATTCTATTAGATCTTTTTATCGCATCACAAAAAAGTGTTGGAGACCTCACCATTTTGGCACCCAAATCTTTGTCATGTCATATGTTTCGATAGCTTCCTAGGACTATGTGTGTATGTACAACAGAATTCATGTAACCAGTCCTTTATTGTTGAAGACTTGAGCAGTTTCCAGACTTGTAGTGTTAGAAACAATACTACAATTAACATTATATATAGTAATATTGTATATATTATAATTTCTTAAATGTCCATATGTGTCTATAGGATTATATCCTAGTCGTGGGATTACTAAGAAAGGTTAGATGAATTCCAGTAAAAAAAAAATACCAAACTTCCTTTCTTCAGAGTTGTTCCATTTTTGAATCTGAAAAACAACATACAAAAGTATTGGTTTTCCCACAGTTTTGCTGGAAGAATTTGTCAGCCTTTTGGATTTTTGCCAATAAAAGCGTAAAAAATGGTATCTCGCTGTAGACTAGTAAACATGCATTTCTCATATTAGCATTGAGGTGTTGCTTCTTTTCCTACGTTTGAGGAGGCATTTATGTATTTATCTGTGAACAATCTCAACTTACTTTGGGGTTGTTAGTTGTTTTTTCCTCAATTTCTGAGAGCTATCTATATATTAGGGCATTAGCCTTTGTTGATTATATGAGTTACAACCCCACCTCCACCAACCATCAACAACTTTTCATTTATCTTTTGAATTTGTGTATGGTGTATTTTTCATTCCATGCAAAATACAAGAAGCTCTCGATTTTTATTTAGCCAAAAATATCATTCTTGCCTTTAATGACTACTGGATTTTGCATTATAATCAAAAGGCCTTCCCAGTTGCAAGGATATAGAATAATCCAATGGTGTTTTCTTGTAGTATTTGTATGGTTTTATTTTAAAAAATTCAATCTTTGATCCATTTGGAATTTGTCCTGGTGCAAGATGTGCAACATTAATTTACTCCAGATGGAGATCTAATTGTTCTAATAGCATTGATCAAAAGTTCATGTTTTTTTAATGAACAGAAACCATGGGTTAATTTTTACTTAATAACTTCAGATCGGACAAGGTTTTTCTAAACATAATACAAAATCCAATAGCCATGAAAAGTTAAGACTGGTACTTTCAAGCACATAAAAATAAGAAACTTCATCTTTACTCATTTTTTTTCTGATGACACCTTTATCATACATTAAATTCCCGAATACATTTTTGTTTATTTATATGTCTGTTTTATGTGTCTGATCAGGCACAAATACCAAACTATATTCTCTTTTGAGGTTTATCATATACTTCATAACTCTGAGGACTAGTTTCCCTCATTGTTTTTTGTTTTTTTTTCAGAGTGAGTTTAGCTGGCTATACATATTGTATTGTGTGTTCACCATCCAAATTCTCCTTCTACCATTATTTATCCCCCTTTATCATCTTCTACCTCCTCCTCTGGTAATCACCATAATGTTTTCTGTCTCTATGAGTTTGTGGGGATTTTTTTGCTTAATACCTTCACCTTTTTCACCCAGCCTTCCAAACCCTCTCCCCTCTAACAGCTGTCAGTCTGTTTTCTGTATCTATAAGTCTGTTTGTTTATTTTGTTCATTAGATACCCAGAAATCACAGTTTGATTCCCTGTCAGGGCACATGCCTGGGTTGATCCCCGGTAGGAGGAGTGCAGGAGGCAGCCAATCAATGATTCTCTCTCATCATTGATGTTTCTATCTCTCTCTCCATCTCCCTTCCTCTCTGAAATCAATAAAAATATATTTAAAAAGTAAAATGAAATGGCATTAAATTAAAACAAACTTAGGAAAAATAGACACCATTGGTATTAAATCTTGCTATCTGAGACTATGATATGTTTTTCTATTAATTTAAGTTTACCTTTCTGTATTTCAGGGTGGTCTAAAGTACTTTTCATACAGATGTTACACATTCTTGCTAAGTTTAGGCCTATGGCTCTATGCTTTATACTGATATTAAAAATGGAGTCTTCCATTGTATCTTTGAAATAGTTGTTTTAGGCTTAAGTAAATTATATATATATATAAATTTTATATTCTACCCTATTACTATATTATCTTACACTTGTAGCGTTCTGTTTTCTTACTTAGTGTCCGAGGTTTTCCCACAAATAACATTATGTCAATGCAAATAGTAGTAGTTTTTTAGTACCATTTCCTTTCCAATATTTTATACCTCAATTTCCTCTCTTGTCTAATCTATAGGTTAATCTCTTTTAGACAATGTAAAATTACAGTGGTGATAGTGGGCATTCATTCCTGTCCTTGACTTTAGTGAAAATACCTATAGTATCTCCCCATTAAGTATGGCACTGGCTCTTAGAGATAATAGATAGATAGATAGATAGATAGATAGATAGATAGATAATAGATAGATAGATAATAGATATTCACATATCTACATATAGATAATAAAATTAAGAAATGATAATTAATTAAAATAATTTCTATATTGTTGAGTGTTTAAAACAAAAATGAATGTTTATTTTGTTAAATGCCTTCTCTGAATCCATGTAGATAATCATATATTCTATATGAATAGTTTGATAATACTGACCCAAAGGGCAAATAGGCTTTTTCTGTACAATCTACTCAATTTTCTGTAAACGTAAAACTGATGTTAAAAAAATAAAGTCTATTCATTTAAAAATTAACTTGTATTATATTTAAAGAAAGGGTGATGTAAGTTTCAAGATACAGTGCCAACTGAGAAAGATTGAGAAAAAAATAGGAAGATATTTGTAATTAGAAAAAAGACTTGTTAGCCTTGGCCTTAGAAAATTCTCCATTGATGCATAAAGTTTCAGTAGAAACACATTTCCTTCTATATCAATTTAGTATTGTTTGGAAGTTTTTAATTTTATTATTTATCTTACACAAAGGTACAAAAAACTAATTAGGATTACAGAATTGAATATTATAACCCCAACAATTATAATGTAACAATAAAAACTGTAAAGTAGAGGGGGAATGATAAGGGGAGAGCGAGTGAATGTGTTTTAATATCTTTTGAAATGATGCAATACAGTCATGTGCTGCTTAATGACGAGACTAGGTTCTGAGAAATACATCATTAGGCAATTTCCTCATTGTGTGAGCATCACAGAGTGCACTGATACAAACCTAGATGGTATTGCCCACTACCCATGTAGGCCATACGGTATAATCTAATGCTCCCACGCTACATGCCTGTACAGCATGTTACTGTTCAAAACAACACAAAATTAAATCAAGCAAGAGAAAATGATGCAATCAAATGATGCAGTAAACGAGATGTATCAGGCTGCTGCCAGCATAACACAGCATACTGTTTTATAGCAAGCATTTTTTCTAAATAAGTAGAAAGAGTACACTTAAATTCTAATAAAACTATGGTATAGTAAACACATAAACCAGTAACAGTTGTTTATTATCATTATCAAATATTATGGACTGCACACAGTGTATCTGCTATACTTTCATATACCTGACCTTGCAGTAGGTTTGCTTACACCAGCATCATCACAAATACATAATGGCATTGCACTACGATGTCATTAGGTGATAGACATTTCCAGCTCCATTTTAAGATTATAATGGGACCACCCTTGTATATGCAGTCCATCACTGACTAAAATTTGTTATCAGGTATGACTCGTGACTAAAGTAATAAAGAAATAGAAAATGTAGTGCGTATTTTAATAACATAAAGAAAGCAACTTTAAGAATTAAGAACCTATAACAAAATTTAAAGGTCAATAGAAAGGAAAGATGATATTTGGTATGGGTTAATTCCTCATACTTTCATAGAAGAGAGTAAACAAATATTAACTAAAACTAATCAGGAATCAGAGATATAATAAGATTTTTCACAAGTTTAAAGATATCTAGAATAAAATCAGAAATTATTATTAGTGGTGACCTCGAGTTTAAACTTGGATAAAGGTGCAGTAAGAAACAGAGAAAATTACACTTTTATATGGATTGTGTACTATTTTAAAAAGGTAATCCATGTTTATGCATTAATTCAATAGCCATATATGCACTAATATGGTACAAGTTCATTACATAATACTAAATACCATATAACTGGCATAATATTATTCCATTATTATAACAATTATATTTGTGTATGTGCATGTGTAGCTACACCTAGAAAAGTCTATAAGGTTGCATAAGCACTCTGGAGTGTGGAATGAGGTTGAGGATCCTTTCATTTATTAAATGTTTGAAAAGTGGTCTCTCTCTTATCTCTCTCTTTCTTTGTCTCTCTCTCCTATTTCTTTATATAAAGAACAAATCTAAAGGAGAAACAAAAATTCCAAGGACCTAGGAAATATAGAGATCTAGAGGCCATTCATAGATTTATGAGACTCCTAATCAGCTGCTTAGGGAAAACTAGCTCCATTAAGGCTAGTCAGAAAGAATTCTGCAGACACTGAAAGTTTCAGGACTACACTGTTAAATTCACCAAAAGAAAAAAGGTAACAGAGAGAAAGGTTCTCAAAAATATAATTACAATGTGGTGACAGGAAGAGATCTGACTTTGGGTGATGGTCACACGCGTGGAATACAGATCTTGTAACATAGAAACCCACATCTGAAATCTATTTGTTCATATTGACCTATCACCCCAATAAATTTAATTAAAAATATATAATTACAAATTAAATCATTAATTTATTCAATAAGTATTTACTGATTTCTTAATCTGTACCCCAAGTACTATGTTTGGTACTGGACCTTGAATAATCCATTGATTTTCTATGACATTACACTGCAATGGAAAGGAAAATATAATTACAACTACAAAAGGAAAATACAATTCATGTTCAAGGCAAATTATCATGGAAGGCAGATCAAGAATCATACAAAATGGTACATTTCTAGATTAGTATATCACATCCGAAGGTTCCATGTAAAACAGGACAGCTCTACCTCTCTTGTTATGACTCTCCAATTACTGATGTGCCTATGTCCTTCCTGGTGTGGATATCTGTGACTTTGATCTATCCCCACTGACTCTTTGATACCTAGACCATGTTATGTAATCAGTACTCTTGAATGAATAAAGGCATGAAAAAAACAACAACAACACACGAATGAATTAATTTCAGGTTCAAAATCTATTTCATTCCTTACGTGGGGAATTTAAGAATCCCGGAAGTGGTATGGTTGCTCTTTGGACAGCCTCATTGCTGCTGACCCTGCTCTGGGTTTATAATGGGATTACAGCAAATTGCTTTTACTCCACTTCTTCTTTCCCTTGCCTGGATCCCTCATTTAATCTCCAGTCCAGTAACTCTTTCCTTGGGATCTACCTTTTTCATGCTAATCTTCCTGAACACAGGAGTCCTTCATTTCCTTTCCCTGGATGCCTGCTTTCTTCTCTCAAATCTGCCTGCCTGAAACTCCTTGTATCTCACCTATCACAGACTATTATGGTGTCATGTGTTAGCAACTTGCCAAGGCATCTGTTGCAGGCACATCTTTTCTATTTCCTCAGATTCTCTTAACTTGCAAGAGATCAAGGGGTGAGCTCAAGGTGTTCCACTGCCTGCGGTCTAACAAATGCACTCCTGGAGTCTGTAGATCTTCCTATCACTATGGACTTCAATTAAATACCACACAGCAAAGCTTTCCCAGGGGCTGCCAAAGCATCTGGGATGACAAAACCAGAAATGTGGATAGAATGATCCACACCATGGGACAAATTTTAACCAATATGAAACAGGAGATAAGAGGAAGCTTAGAAGATGCTGTCTCTCTTTCATCATTCCAAAGGATTGCTCCAAAGCACAAATTTTTCTATAGCCTGTTTGGAGTAGTCCCTTATGGAAATTTCCGCTAAGAATACCTACTGGCTATCTCTGAAGCTCACAAGAAAGTAATGGTTAGAGCAGTAATACATCATTTTCAGTTATTTCACATCCTTTTAACTCATTTCCCTTATTCCTCATTCTTGCTTCACTGAGTTTTTTACATCCCAATAAAAGCATCAGCACTTGATGCTTGCTATGGACTGAATATTTTTGTGTCTCCCCCCCCCCCTCCACAAATATATATATGTATATGTTGTAGCCCTAATCACAAATGTGATGATATTTGGAGATGAAGCCTTTGGAAGGTGATTAGGGTTAGGTAATATATTAAGAGTTGGCCCTCATAATGGGATTAGTGCGTTTATGTGAAGAGAGACTAGAGAGGACACAGTGAGAAGGTAGCCATCTGCAAGCTAGAAAGAGAGTCCTCATCAGACTCTGACCATGCTGGCACCTTGAACTTAGACTTTTAATTTCTAGCACTGTAAAAAAATGCTGTTGTTTAGGACACCTAATATATGTTGTTTTGTTATATCAGTCTGAGGTAACTAATCAGGCTCTATTTTCTAGCAAAACTGGACTAAGGGAGCACCCATGACTTCATGAATATTGGGCATCCATATTACCTACTGCCTATTTATCTGAGTCTCTGCCCATGCTCCTGGTGTTCTGCTGTTTTCAGCAGAGATCCTCATGTACCTATTATTGAAGGGACTCTCCTGCATCTCATGCCTTGTGCTGGCATGTACATCTGGTCTCTGAAATCCAGCTGTTGGGGTTAAACTCATTTGAGGGTTCTGAGTCTGGTTCTGCTGGCCTAACAAGACAAAACTAGCACAAACCTAGGGAAGAAGCTCTATTGACTCATACTAGAACTTCCAACCCTTAATAATCTGGCCGACCTATAAAAAGAGAGAATCACTTATAAAAGGAAAAACTTTTTTATATATATATTTTGCCGTTTTGACTTTGGCTAGCATTCCTGAAGTCAAACTATACATACTCTATCATGAAAGTAAATACTACCACCTATTACCAACATGCTATTCCTCATGTAGATGTTGATCACTGAGTTCCTTGCATAGGCTTGACGATAAACTGCATGAGAAACTGATGATTAATAATAAACAGGGTGTTAAATGGGCCACTTGCAGTATGTTTTTGACAAAACCCCCAAATCTGAGAATAAGGGAGGTCCAACTACCCCCAATCCTAACGCAAAGTACGAGACCACATAAGCCACACTTGCAAAGAAGTACATTATTTTTTTTAGCCTTTGCCCATTATTCAACTTCAGAGCATACAATTTAAGACTGAAAATTTTGAGAGTGTGAAGTGTTTTTGAGAAGGGTGTCAGTATTCTAAGCTTCTCGGGAGCAAAGCTGAGTGAAAGAGAGGACCTTAAGACGCTCACTCTGGTCTTGAGTGATGTAGGACTCTCACCAGAAGAAATATGACGGTGGGAGCCTGGCTGAAATTGGCAGCACCAGAGAAAGGATTGCAGTGGGAAGTAATTACCTTTGAACTGCAGTAGAACAAAGATATTTATGGACCAGATGTGACTCCTGCAATAATAAACTAGCCTGGGAAGCATTAAAAATTATTCCATTCAAAAAGATCACTTTGGAAGACCAATTTGATCTAATAAATGGATGAACCACAGGAAACCAAGAGGCAGAATGGAGACTCACAGATAGGAGGAGAGGAGACTTTAGGCACAATGATTTCCAATGGGGATACCCTAGGAAAGTCAGTTCTAAATGTTCTCTAGCAGCATGGGCACCTATGCCTGATCACATCTATACAAAGAGCAGTCAGCAAGTGGGGAAGGAAGTGGTGTGAAAGAGAACAAATTAATCGTGTTCACTTCCCCCACCGCAGTCTTCCCAACTTGTGTCAGATCTGAGCTGCAGGAAAGGAAAAGTTTAAATTGGGTAAAAGTTTAGAATTTTGATATTGCCCTTGACTAGACCAGTCTTTCTATTTTTGAAGACTGTACCTAAGTTAAGGAATCAGGCCTGAGAGTCATTTCAGTTGTGTGGAAAAGGAAGCTGTGAAACACCATGGCAGAAAATAACTAAGTAAAGCTAGTCTCTGGTTATCCCCCCTAAATCCATTTGTTTAATAAGTCAGTAACTGATATATAATGGCCCTTCTTTCAGGTCTCTTCAGTGTTTAAAGAAGAACCTACTGACATTTTGTTCAGAATAATTAATTACTTTCAGGATTGACCCATGTATTACAGAACTTTTAGCATGAAACAGTCTTGTCCATTAAATGTCAATCAAGCTCCCCAGTAATTTTGGTGAATGTTTCCTAAGAGTTGTATCTCCACAAATTGAGAAACATTAATTCACAGTAAATTAGTTAATGCTGACAATCTGGGTATCTTCAAATGGCATGGTAAACCCCAGCAACACAGCAAAACATGAACCTTGAGTGGAAAACTCTAGAGTCTCTCTGCAGTGAAAATATTACATGTTTAATAATTTATATCTAAGTAAAAATAAAAAAAGAATCCATTGAACCTGATCAATTTCCTTGAGATGCCCTGTAGTACTTGAAATGGAACCTGAAATCCAATTAAGAATCAAGAGGAAATGCCATGTGGGAAATCTTATGTCTCTCCTTCAAGTCCTACCCAAATATAATGTGCTAAAAAGTTTGTGAAATGGTGAAATGGCAATAATATGGTGAAATGAAATATTAGACAGTCATAAACTGAGCACACCAGCAACTAAGGAATCATCAGAGATCATATTTGCTGAAAATATTGCAAAATAATTTTGAACCTATAAATTATAAATAGGAGATACTATCGAAAACAGACATTATGACATTGGGGATTTATAATAAGGCTTCTTACAAATAGGACCTTAAAGATAACATGGTCCAAAGTGGGATTAAAATATAAGAATTAAATAAGAAAATGAAAATGAAATACTTTGTACTGTTTAAACAACAACAACAAAAATTCCCACACACAACACATATAACTAAAGGAAGAGGAGGTATAAAAGGAGAAATAGGTGAAGGAAAATGAAGAGAAAAAGAAAGAAGAGGAGAGATTAAGTAAAAAGAGAGAAGGAGGGGGAGGTAGTTCCAGTAATTATACATCAAAGAATTAGTTATCTCTCTCCCAGGGACATGAAAGATGACCTACATCAGTTATCAAGGAGTGAGAACCAGAAAATAAAGGAGATAAGATCAGCACTCGCTATATTAAAAATTAAAATGGATACAGCCTGCAGGGACTAAAACTATAGGCAAATGTTTTCTATGTAAGAGACTGGAACCAAATCACACAAAGGCAAATAGACATCAAAGGGCAGACATTGCAAAGTGCACATTAGCCTCTAACGTGCCCTCAAAATAGAAGGTTCTGACAAGTCACTAGAGTAAATAAATAGATACAACGAAGACTGTAAAACAAGTGGTCTAAGGGGAACAGGCCTGTAAACAGGAGCTTTGTCTATAACAAACACACTATGGCTGAATATATAGAGACTCACATTACCAAGTAAAGATGAACTAATTACATTGAGTGAAACATTTAAACTACTATTACTCAAATAAATTGTAAATAAAAAATGTTTAATAAAATGTGCCTTTAAAAGTTTCCATGGTTTATTACTTGGTAGAAAAGTGTAATGAAACAGCCATCACTAGACTTAGCTTACTTTTCTCCCTTTACAAAAAAAAAAACTCTGGAAAAGAACTATGAAAATACAATTTTAGATTAAATTTTTAAATTATGAAATGAACCTTTTAATTTTGGAATTTTCATTCCAAAATTAAAAGCATAAGACTTGGGTGGCTGGTTGAATAAAAAATAAGAGATCTAAATATTAGCCTGTTCTCGATGCTGTTTGCTGGTTACCTAGTCACTTCTTAGTTGTGGCCCCTGAATTCTTTCCCCTTGGCCTGTGAAGATGGTGACAACAATGTGCAAAATCTCACTGACATATCTTTAAGCAGGCTCATCACCCCTAATAAATGCTAATGCTAACTAAACACTTACCAAACAGCAGAATTCTAAGCTCTTTATATATATTAATTTATTTAATTCTCA
Organism: Eptesicus fuscus; assembly: GCF_027574615.1. Classification (NCBI taxonomy): domain Eukaryota; kingdom Metazoa; phylum Chordata; class Mammalia; order Chiroptera; family Vespertilionidae; genus Eptesicus; species Eptesicus fuscus. The sequence continues at coordinate 35,834,983 of NC_072478.1, read as the reverse complement.
AAACACTTAGTATACAATTGATACTATTGTCAGCCACATTTGACAGATAAGAAAACTGAGCTACTAAGAGATTAAATAACTTACTCAAGGGTATGCAGCTAGAAATAACCCATCATGCCTCTTCACTCCCAAGCAAAACAACTCACTGGTGATCTGTTTCCATGACTAGAAAAATGAGACACACATGGTCTCTTTAAGAAGTAAAAGTGAGCTTGGATGGTTGGCTTGGGAAAACCATTAAGGAATAAAGACCCTCCAAGGGTAAAAAGTGCTGGCCTGGAGAAGAGAAATGCAATGTACTGAAGAAGTGGGAGGCTCCTCGTTGTGTGAGAAGTTGCTGTAATAGCACTTCTCATCAGAAATGTAAGGTCCAACACTTACTTGCTTCTGGCCAGGAAAAGCAGCAGAGGGAAAAATAGTATTGAAAATGGAAAATATGCCCTAACTGGTGTTGCTCAGTGGACAGAGCGTCGGCCTGTGGACTCAAAGGGTCCCAGGTTCGATTCCGGTCAAGGTCATGTACCTTGGTTTCGGGCACATCCCCAGTAGGGGGTGTGCAGGAGGCAGCTGATCGATGTTCCTCTCTCATCGATGTTTCTAACTCTCTATTCCTCTTCCTTCCTCTCTGTAAAAAATCAATAAAACATATTTTTTAAAAAAGAAACAAAATTTGGGAAGCTAAATGGTCATTTTGGGGCACAGTATTATATAGATTAGTTAAGATGAATCTGGGTCAGCTGGGAAAATAGTTTTTAAATGTTCTAACATTTCCTATTAAAAACAAAATTTTTGAAGACAAGAAAGAAACCCATCCTAAAACAATGCTTCTATATTATACTTTTACTCAGTTATGACACCTAAGCCCTTTCGTTGTCTCCAATTTTCTTTTTAAATCTCTAACTTTGGAAATTATTGAAGAGTGCAGCAACCATTTCTTTCTCATTTTATAATTTTATAAATTGATAAAAATACGTCTATCTGCAACTTCATTAAATTAAAACACTTGAATTATTTGTCTGTTGCCTCCAACTTTTCAAATTTGCATTTGTTTATATTATATACCTTAAATGTAGATATTAGTTTGCCTATTAAATTTTAAAGATGCACTAAAGAAGGAATTGATGAGATCTGAAATTGTTTACCATTAGAAAAAATAGATAGATACAACAATATATTGATCAATCAATTTTTTGTTTATCATTTGTTAAACAGGCAATGTTATAAATACTTATTGAACATTTTCTATATGCTAGATATAGGGAAGAATACAAGATTATAGAAGGCATGGTAGCCCATAACCTCCAGTAGAGGTCTATAATAAACACACAGTCATCATGGGACAAGGTATGTGACAAATATCTCAATGTACAATGGTCAGAGAACAAGGGAGGAAGTCATGTGTGCTGGTAGACAAAATTAAATGCAGGCACTCTGGGGCAAAGGAAATTAAACTAAAGAATGGAGGAAGCATGAGAATAAATTTCCCAGATTTGCTGAGCTATAGATTATTATTTGGGGAAAATGGGAGCATAAAGAAAAATGTAAGCTGGATCAAAGTGATGAAGGGCCTTGAAGGCCAGTGTAGAGCTATTTGTTATTGCATAGATAAAACATCTGGATGACTGATCTTTTCATCCAGATATTTGGCTTTATCCCAACCCTAGACTCAAAATTTTAAGATTAAAAAAATCAAGGAAACATAATCTTTGAGTAAAGGTCAAGGGATATCTGAACTTGATTTTGGAATTTCTTCCCAAAGGGAACAGTCTTACTACTATTTCTTGAGACTTACAACAAAAAGAGAGAAAAGTTAAGAAAATAAATTCTAACAAAATGTCAAAAAATGAAATGGCCTATAATAAAATGGATGTACTCAAATTCTAATTTATATAATTTTATAGACATTAATATTTTAAATGGTCTCTAAAGTGGTATAGTACCCTAACCCACACACAGACAAGACACAATGTCATTGCATTGACTATTCCTGGATCAGTATTTTAAATGGTAACTGCACATTGACGGCCACTGAACTTACTCTGAGGTTCAGGAATCTTTATTTATTAGTGCATGCACTTAAATCTGTAGATGGAAAGTCGTGAGTTCAATCATAAATTTGGGATTCATGAATTTGTAGGCAGTCTAGAGTTCAATCATAAATTTTGGAGTCATGTATTTGGCATTGGTTTCAGTCTTAACCAAAATGTATCTTCCTAACTCTAATCCAGTGACATCACTATGGCCTTCAAACCTTAATCCCTGAGCAGGCATAGCTCCAACTATAAATGCTAGGAGTTTTTCACATTTTAAACTGTAAACCCATATAACCAAGAGTTTGTGACTTTAAGTGTTTATGGAACTCAGATATTAATCCCTATATGCATAAAATAAAAATAAAAATTATGCAAGCACATATTTTAGCCAAAAAAAAAGGTGTTTTTCTCTTTCTTGAGTGGGGCATGAGTTAAGGACAATCTGTCACCATAACTTTGAACTACTTGATCTTGGTATGCTTTTTTGGTCTAGTTTTAATGTTTCTTAAACCCAATTTCTCTTGTCTTCTTTAAAATGGACTAATCTCCAATCATCATGGAAATAAGTCAAGTAAATGAAAAATCATAAATTACCTGGGGACTCACTAATTCAGTCAGTTTATTTGGAAACAAATGCCTGGGGCTTCAAAGAGAAGTGACTGCCTCAGCCCCAATTCATCGTATACGTTGGCCAATTTAACTTGCCAGGGCAATGATAGATGATTTAACAAAGTGAGTGGTCAATGTGACTTTCTGTTCTATCCACAGAAGTGTTGGGGGTGGGAATGAGGTGGGGGTCAGGGAGGATAGGAAAAGTCTGGAGCATTACTTCTAAATCATGAAACACTCAGGTTAGTTACATTCTCCCTCTCCCCCGCCCAAGGAAGTATCATAAAACAACAACAACATTTTTAAAGTTAAATGCCTTCAATTCAATTCTCTTTTAGGTATACATACTACAAAGCACTTTTAGCATATTACAAATTCTCAAGGGCTATGAAATACAAAATTAGATACATGCCAATCAGAAAATAATTGAAACTCCCTTGCAGTTTAAGTTACATTATTGGAAACAAAAACCATAGGATATCAACAAGAACAATAAAAAATGAATTTAAGATGTAAATTACATTTCTCTTATAGCCATTTAGTGGTTTCCAGGTGTAAATTGCTTTCATCATGTTTATATTATGACTTAACCATGTGAGATATAAGAAGTAGATACTATTGTTCCTATTTATCAGAAAAATAAAACTGAAGAATGAAACATTCAAGGCCACATGGCTAAGTAGAAGAAGACAGATATCTATACTTATTTCAACTTTCCATTATAATCCACTAATTATTAAAATATCAGTGAGTAAAAGGAGGTTTAGACAATAGATAAACTATTTTGTAGAATCCAAGATAATACTCATTCATTTGTTCATTTAAAAATTATTTCATATATTCATCAGTCTCACACTTTATCATGAAGTAGTGAATAATGTAAAATGAAAAAATATATAGTTTTAAAATAAACAGGTTGTCAAATGCAAAATTTTTAGAGTGGCAACTAGTTAGATGAAATGGATATTTTCTCATTACTTTTGCTTCTGCATCATTTATAGAGTTGTTGGATTTTTCCTTGCGTATCACTTTTAAACTTTTTCTGATGATATCTGGAATTAGAATTCTAAAACAAAATTCCATCTTGAATTACAAAGTTTTATTAGTATAGGGGAATTTTATACCAATTCTTACCTCAATATCAAGTGGTTTATTTAAAACATAATAATGTATTATGGACCAAAATACTTTTTAAAAAGTTAATAACTTTTTTATGGTGAATTAATCATAGTGGAATTTTAACTCTTCTTTCTCTCAAATTTGGGGACCATATAGTATGAAGTGGCAAGCGTAGACTTAGTTGAAGGGGCATTTTGGAAAAAGATTCCTGAATTCTTGTATTGATGTACAGGAAGTAGAAAGCTAATGTCAAATATAAATGTAAAACAGGACATAATAAACTATTACAGCAGACCACAAAAGTGGCTCAGTTCAAACGGGCTTGTCTGGGAATTTTGTGCTATCCAGATGGGTCAATTTGATACATGCACTTATATACATCCTACAAGAGTCAACTAAAGTCTCTTATAACTGGAATGTATCACAAGCTGACAGCTTATGAAATACCAAAGTATTGAAATACAAGCACAGTGTGATGAAAATTAGAATAACATACAAAAATCAACTTTAATTACTTGTGCATTAATTGGAGCTAAATCCGTTGTATACTCACAAGGAGAAGCATTTGGGTGAATGACAACATCTGCTAGATGTGTAGGCAAGGACAGAATGATAATTTTATTTTCAGCTACAATATGAAGGAAACTGAGAAAACATAGTAAATATGACAGGCTAATTAAATAAATTAGATATTTTCAATTACTGTAGAGTGAATTATCATGTTAACCAAAGAATTATCATGTAATTTTAGGCAAAGTCATTAGAAAACAAAACAAAAATAAAGTAATCATGAAGACAATGTATTTTCTAAATAAATATATAAATAAGAGCCTTGAGACTGAAGATTAAAATAATAAAGATGAATAAATATAAAATAATAAAATATTAAGAGTTATAAAATTTTATGCTTAAACAAGGGGAAGGGGGGGCGGGGGGAGGGGACCTTCTTATCTGCCGGTAGCAGCAGTCATGTTCATTCACATAAAGCCAGAAAGATTGCTAAGAGGGATGGCCATCTTTAGCAAAGTTGTAAATAATTAGGTAAATTAGCAGGATAATCTGCTGCTTTCTTGCCTCTTTGCTCCCTTCCGCCCTACCATCTTCAGGAGGAAAAAAACCCACAGAATTATCATAGCATGTGCATCTGAACTTGGTTCCATTGGTACTGCTTTTGTGTTCTTCTAATTCTGCTCATTGTACACTAAATTTACACCCTGACCCACAGAGCTGGATAAAATCCATTTCGCTAAGTCCCTTCATGTTTAGTGATCCTAAATAAACTACCTTCAACAGACTATTCCAGTGCCTGTGTCCAGATTTAAAGCCATGTAGCACCTGGACTTTGTGAGCTTAACCTGCTGTGACAAATAAAAATAAATAAGAAGGTTTCCCGTAGTTGACAACCCAGGTGGAAGTTTTACTACAATTTCCATCAGTCATGGGACAGGCTTCAAGTGAAATAAACTGTATTTACACACAAGTTTGTTCAGAAAGGTGGCTGTATTATAGCTTTCTACAAGCACTGAAGCTTGCAAAGAACTCTATAGATATAAACTGTGAAAATAAACCCCCTTGTCCACTTGAAATTTTATATATATATATATATCTTTACATACATCTTTTCTGTATCTAGAGAACTTGAACCAAATAAATTTTGTCCTAATATAAGGAGAAATCCATCTGGGCACTCTATGTTGAATGACATAAATGTTTTTTGGGGAACAGCCATTATTACACATACTTGCTCAGACCTGTATCTCACATCGATCTGTGATCTAAGTTTCTCTTTCAAAATCTCAAAAGTACTTTTTTAACTAACTAAATTTTTCCTAAGCATATGGTGTGAAAGCCCAAGATGAGTAAAAAAAGATTTATGAGAGAAGACTTATAGTAAGATACACAAATTTGTTATAAAGTTATTTATTTAATAAAGTGTGGTGATACTGACACAAAAAATAAATCAAACTCAAGTTCATTGAAGAAAATTAAAATATTGTATATAGTAAGGATGGCACTTAAAAGCAATAGGAAAAGGATGATTTAGCCATTAAATAATGTAGATAGCTTTTCAAGAAAAAATAAAATTATACCTCTACTTCTACCAAGCAATAATATGGCTTAACCATCTAAACCATTTGGTTTAATAATCTTAATGTTTAAGAAAAATAAATAAATGGTAAAGGACCAAGAAGAAAATATATTTATCTGATCTTGTGGTGTGGAAAAACTTACAAGTTCTTAAACCATTACAACACACATGGTACATTAGTGAACACAGTCCTAACTAATAAAGAACTACAAATAAATAAAAAACAAACACACCAATATGATTATACGCAAGAGTCAAGGACAATAATAACAATATATATATACATATATATATATGTGTGTATATATATATATATATATATATATATATGGTCATTCAACATAAAAAAACAAGGTTTTATTCCATTTTTAACCTATGAAGTATAAATGAAATATTATTTTGAAATGGTATTTTATTTCTTATTTTCTCTTTGAAAAATCTAAAAAGTAAATTATAATACCCAGTGTTGTTTGAATAAAGCAGGCACTCTCATATACTGCAGGCAGGAATATAAATTAAAACATTTTGAAAAGATAAGTTGCCAATATGAATCAAGATCCTTAAAAATGTCTATGAACCTTGCTTGGTTCAGCAATTCCATGCCTGGGGATTAATCATATGGAATTAATTTAGAGATACACACTAAGATTTATGTATAAGGATAGTCATAACAGCTTTATTTATAATAGGAAAAATAACTTAAAAACTCAATAAAAAGGATAAGCTGAATAAATTATAATACATACATTAAATGCAATATCCTATAACTATTGTAAATCATATCTTCAAAGAATATTTAGTGACATGCAAAATATTCACAAGAAAATCAAGATACAAAATACTATATACATTTTGATTCAAATTTTGTTATTCTGAACAGAATAACACTATACTGAACAGTAAAAAAAATGTTAGCTCAGCCAGTGTTGCTCAGTGGTTAAGCACTTATCCATGAACCAGGAGGTCAAGGTTCAACTCCCCAACAGGCCACATGCCTGTGTTTGGGGCTCCATCCCCAGTAGGAAGCAGGAAGGAGGCAGCTGATTGATGATTCTCTCTCATCAGTGATGTTTCTATCTCTCTCTCTCTCTGAAATCAAAACATTATTAAAAAAAAAAAAAACTCTTTAAAAAAGAAAATGCTAACATGAGTCAAGTATCAACCTTGGATTTTAGTTTATTTAAATTTTCCTTTTTACACATTTCTGCATTTTCTAAAATATCTATAATACATACTGCTTTTTAAATGTAAAGACAAAAATCTTATAAAATCCAGTGTTTAACTACAGCTTCACCAGTTATGCGAACCCAACTAGGTCACTTTACCTTCTTTATCCACCTTCATTTACAAGTGCCCACCATCCCAGTTATACTTTTGTGAAGTAGATATATAGCGTGTTTAACAGTTTTGGAAAAAATAATAAAAGGATTATACACATTTAAAATGGTTTTTGTTATTTTATAAAATAAGCAGGCATTTATAGTGTTATTAATCTTTGATGCCCTCCTAAAAATAGGAACAAATGCTCAAAAGTGGTTTGGACTTTATGGTCAATAGAATTAGCGTGAAAGGTATATCTACGTAACTGCAGATACACACTATGATTGCTGATGACAAAATGCTTACATCCTCCACCAACTAGTAAACTAAAACAAAGCTGAAAGAAAATGAGGGTGTCGGCATGAAAAAGAAGTCTTCTACAATATTCTAGATATTTCTGTTAATATGAAATAGTATTTCCATGATGAAGGAAAAGTATAAAGGGATTTCTGCATTGTTTAAGTTGATACTTCTGAAATGCTGGATCATGAGCTATTCTGTTTCTGTCAGGAATCAGTGTATACTAATGTCTACCAAAGGCACTTGAGACAGGTTTTGATATTTGGAAGTTCATCATTGCTGTTTGCCAATTTGTAGTCCAAGTGAAGGTTTAAGTTACTATGTTGGTGATAAGGAGAGGGTAAAATAGTTGGCTGAATGTATAGGATAACAGAAGTACAGTAAGTCTTCACTTAATGTCATCAATAGGTTCTGTGACTTTAAGTAAAATGACACCTAAGGAAACCAATTTTACCATAGACTACGTGATATAAACAACTGAGTTCCTAAAGCATCTCATCAACATTATAACAAAAGGACATTGAACCAAATAACTGTATAAAAGGACCTGCTGTATCTGGTAGTTGAAAGAGAAAGGTAGGATTGCAATGTTTCAGAAAATCCACAGTTGCATTTAACTGGAATAGTAATGTTAACAACAGTAACAGCACACAACATTATTTTACACTACTAAATTTCAATCACCTTGACAATAAGGAATCGTCATATGCTGAGAATTATAAAATGGACCCCTTCATTATACACTGTTCCAGTGTGTGTGTGTGTGTGTGTGTGTGTGTTTTATTTTATTGATTATTTTACAGAGAGGAAGGGAGAGGGATAGAGAGTTAGAAACATCGATGAGAGAGAAACATCGATCAGCTGCCTCCTGCACACTCCCTACTGGGAATGTGCCCGCAACCAAGCTACATGCCCTTGACCAGAATCGAACCTGGGACCCTTGAGTCCGCAGGCTGACGCTCTATCCACTGAGCCAAACTGGTTAGGGCTCCAGTGTGTGTTTTTAATATTGAAGGAAAAATGTTAAACTCACTAGTCACATTTCTAATCTACCAAGAATCCTCTTACATTTGAGGTCAGAGGGCCTACTCTTGGGTCAATTAAAACAAAGGCATAGAAATGTCTGATATTTACATTTTTAATTATGAAGTTATAGAAACTAAGTTTCTGAAGTTTTGAAGATTCACCAAGGCTAGAACTCACAGAGGATTTAGAAATGTTCAAAATTCAACTTGATTGAATGTCTAGTCATAGTCTATCTTTAATAAAAATTAGTGAGATATTTTGCATGTTAGAAGAAAGAATAAGCCATTCCACTTTTTAAAAATATTTTTATTGATTTTTAGAGAGAGAGGAAGGGAGAAGGCGAGAGAAACATCAATGTGAGAGTGAAACACCAATCAGCTACTTCCTGCACACCCCCTACTGGGAATTGAGCCTGAAACCCAGGTATGTGCCCTGACCCAGGAATTGAACTGGCAACCCTTTGGTGCACAGGATAATATGCAACTAACTGAGACACACAAGTCAGGGCCATTTCATTTTTATCATCCTTTCTGATGGTCTGTTATTCAGCCAGCAACTTACAATAGCAGTAATTCCTGATAGCAGTAACTTACAGTAGTTACTTAGATGCTCTGATACAAGTTGGTCACTTTTGTTTTTAGAAAGATTAAGCAAGCCATGCTTTATTATTATTTATTATAATAACATCAACCTCAAATTATATGTCCTTGATGAAGAAATTTTAAAGAAAAATAATAGTAGCACATTCTATGGTTCCATTTAATAACCTTCTCCCCTTTAAATCACGATATTTCTTCATGTTTCTTCTGGAAGTTGAGAAAAAACTCACCCAGGGAGTGACTAAGATGGTCAGAGTAACAATGTATTTTCAACAAACACAAAAGGAAATTCACGGAATGCCTCCTATTCAGAAGGTCTCCTCTCAGCTGCCTTCTCCCTCCACTCTAGTGAAGGAAAAGTAATTACCCTTTCACATGCTTCTCTCATCTACAGATTGGAGACTTAACACAGTTATTTGCACAGAGATAGATACAGTGTGTATAAAATTGTATGTTCCACACTCAGCTTTCTTTAAGAATGTAAGCATATTCATTCTGCAGATATCTAGGCCTTTTCTTACATGTATAAGGTGACACAGGCTGTAAGAGTGTTCACCATTGTGTTTGGACTCACCTAAAGAACCTGATATTGTGCAGTGGCAGGTTCAGAGTTAATCTGCTAAGTACTTACTCAGCACATTCAATGATAATGAAAGGAGTTTTTATCACTTATTATTGAGTTTGACTGTTGAGAAACATTCATTAATGTTGGAAAAAGCATGGATCATGGAGCCAAGTATTATCTTAATTTAATCTCAGTTCTAATTTCCAGGCTCTGATAGCATACATATTATTTCACCATTCTGATTCTCAGAGTCTTTGTCCATAGCTAGCTATGTTTGGGGACAGGGGTAAAATTGATAAAATATGCTAGAGTGATGCATACATAATATACAGCCAATAAGTGGGAGTGAGTTTTAAACACTTGGTTAAAATACACTAGAAATTATTTAACAGGTTATACTTCCTGTCCATTAAAAATGTATACCTTTCCTAGCAAAAACATTCAGAGCATGGGGTGATTTTTAAGAAAAGCTGTTTGAATGTTCAAGTTTTACATAATAATTGAAATATACACTGATACATCTTTTTTTTATTTTTAAAACTGGTAGACTACAATTCCTTTTTTTTTTTTTTTTTACTTCAGTAACATCTCTCTTTGCCTCTAGACTATACTAGTAAGCTTCATGAGGTTAGGGACCAGGTCTGTTCTGCTCCCCATTGCTTTTCCAGTGCCTAACACACAGTAGGCAGTCAATAAATGTGTTGATGGAATAAATGAAAACTAATGAACCTCCTTTAAGAGAGAGCACGTGATGAATGGGACGAGTGGCCAGCCAGCCTCTCTCACCTTACTGATCTTAACAGGAGGGAATGGGGCTACAAGCAGAAAAGATCCCATTTGATCTCTGATCAGTCCACTAAATCTTTATTATCAAATAATGGCACAAATAATATGTCAAATTAATTTCATTTTTCATTTATAAACGGCTTTGATACTTTGTTCCAGAGCTGGGAAAAGAATAAGAATGTTCTTATCTATAAAAGTAAGTCATGGAACGTGCCCAGGGTGGACCCATTATTGTTTGCCTGCACAGGAGACCGCTGTATTGAGCCCACTCGAGGTATCAGTGGCGTCCTGTGAAAGAACAAGTCAGATATCCCTGCTCTACCAAAACGTTAGGCAGCCGGTGAGTAGGAAACCTGAGGAAGGGGTGGTTTAGCTTTCTGTTTTACTATCTGCCACTTCTTTTGAACAGCATGGGTGGTACGTGGGGCCTCTGGCACTGTTCCCAGAAGCACGGCCCCTGCCAGGCAGAATTTGCACCTTCACAACTGCTGATTGACTGTGATAGGAAAGACAGGGTCCCCCCTCTGAAGGCAGCGTTCTGGGAAAGATATTACACCTCCAGTGTGGTTGTGAAGAGGGCCCAAGGAAAGAGGAGTAGTTGGAACTGGTAGGTAGCAGATCCTTTCCTTTGTCATTACATCTGTTCAATCTACCATTTATTTTGAAGATTTCAGTTCCCTAGACACGGATCATAGAAAAATAATAAAATATGAAAGCAACGAGGTTTCTCTTTTTCTTCTTCTTTCTCTCTCTCTCTTTTTCTTTTTTTTACAGAGTATTATAAAAAGTTTGTTTTCCTGGCTAATAGCAGCAAATGTACAAAGCTTCCTTCGTTAGGGTTAGCTATTTAAACCATCAGCTCATTCTGCAAGAACATCAAACATGTGTCTACCAGATGCTGGGAACAGCGCAGTCCTTAGGACCTGACTCAAGTGAACAATAATCTGTGGACAGCGGGTGTGAACCTGAGCTGGGCCAACACCTCATCAGACCGAATGGCTAATTGATTTCAAAATTAGACTTGGTATTTCTGAACAATAATCTTAAAAGGCAGCAATAAAATACATCAAGATCCTTTGAGCTGGCCAAGCTTTCATCCAAATGGCTTATTACAAAGAGCTGGCACACCTGAACTTTGGCACAGTCAAATAAATCCAAAAACAGCAAATGGAAACCACATTTGGCACTGGAGGTTTGTCAGGAGAAGTTCGTATTCACGAGGAAACATGATTTTTGATTTTGAAAATAATTTCTGTGGTAGTGACAGGAAGCAATTCATTGAATGCGTTTTACTTGGACACCTGTGATTTATACGATAAAATATGCATATTAGGTATTTGAAGGCTTCGGGGTGTCATATAATCTTTGGAACACCAGGAGCAGCCAGGACACAGCCAGGGTTATAGTAGTTCCACTAGTGATAACTTAATCGCATGTGTAGACCTACCCCTTTGAACTCTGAATAGCTGTTTTGTGGCATCAGGGTCCAAAAGGGTTTAAATTTGACTGCTCTGCAGTAACAATAAATTATACCAACTATTTTAGAAATGCTTGGAATCTTATCTTGCCTTCAAACTGAGCAAACTGAGATTACAATCCCTGGTTCAGAAGATGGCATAAATTTTGAGAACAAACACCCAAGATTTACACAACGGCAATGGTATATTTCAACACCCTTCTCTTGCAGCATTTTATGAGTACTTCTACAGATACACATTTTAAAAAGGCAAATAATAGGGGATGTCTGGGTGGGTCCAATGAATGAAAGAATTGACTGTTTGCCTAATCCTTATAAAAATGGGATTCTTATTTTATTTTTCTGGCTATTTCAGAGGAAAAAGCTCTTGGCATTTTCTTCATGCTTCTCATCCAAATAATTGACTCAATTTTTTAAATTAAATTTTATGTAAAAGTTCTGCTTAACTGGATGTATTTGATTGGTCTTTTCACTTTCTTGCTAGAACTAATCCAAAGATAACAAAATATTTCCTAGAAAAAAGGGTGAGAAGAAAAAATTGAAGGAAAGGAAACAGAATCCCTAGCATGGGTCTAACCCAGAACTCAACCAGCAAAGAATTCTTAGGAGAACAAGGAGAGCAGGGAGCGACTTGGAGAATTTATCTCCAATTGAAAAGATTTTTCTTTCATTGCACTCTCCTTAGTTTCTAAGGCAGTATCTCTCCATTAAAACAACAACAACAACAACAACAGACAACCTAAGAGCAGTTGTGATTATGACTTTTTAGCTAAGAAGTTACTCCCAGCCCATAGCCTGTGCTGAGCTCATTAGGGGGTGACTGCCTCTTGGGAATTAGTGGTTAGAGATCTAAAGAAAGAAAGTCAGATAGGAGGATCAGCCTCTGCTCCTCCATTAATTCACTCGATGATCTTCCTTTCTGGACTTAAGTTTCCTCATTTTTAAATGATGAGAATTGGACTTGATGATCTCTAAGGACTATTTCAGCTTAAAAATATTATAAAGCTATAAAATAGTTCCTTCAAATATGAGATAAACAAGCTTGGTGCATGCACTGTTTGAGAGAAAACAGAAGAAAAGAGATATTTAGGGTGTGATATTTAATGAACTGGATTAGGACACATGAAATGGTTTTAGAAATTTGGTTTATAACCACATTTTTTTTCCAGTATAAATGAGATAGAGAGCTAATTGACAAAAACTTTAATGAGAAAATACTATTTGAATTATAAATAATTTTTTTAGCTATAACTAAGTAGATGGGAAAATCACTCATTAACTCTACTAGTACAGGGCAATAGCAAAATTCTCCAAAATAAAGTTAATTTCTGGGAGCACATCCCACAAATCACATTCTCCATTTATCTAGTTAGTCAACATGTCCTGAGTGTTTCTTTTATAAAGACAAATGCATACTCAAGCTATACACATTCTCTAGAGAATTACTAATGCAGAATGCTGAGTTCAGAAGAGTTTTAGATATTATGAAGATTAACTACTTGGTATTCTGTTTATGTATTGTGTACAGTATAAAAATAAAAGAGCAAAGCATGTATTTAGTTTCAAAATATTAGGGACTCTTAAAAATTGGAATCCAAAACAGTACTTAACTTAGAAAAACACTTTTATGTTCTATAATCAAATACAAAATTTTAACATGACATTGTATTATCTACACCTTTAAATAATGTTATCTCAAATCTAAACTAATGTATTTTATTCCTATTTTTATCATGTTGAATTTGCCTTTTGTCTCATTTAACTAATTTTCCTGGTTAATATTAATGACAATAATATTTTACTGATGAGGAAAACAAGTTTAAAGAGATTTAAGTAACTTGTCCTGGTTAGCACAGTAACTTTTAATTGACCATAACTTACTAGTTCCTGTTTTCTGCAATAAGCACCATTACTACTGCAATGAATGTAATTTATTCATTCATTCCACAAATATTCATTGTGGCCTACTAGATGGCAATCATTATTCTAGGCATAGAAGATAGCAGTTAATTTACATTCCAGGAAGGGAGATCAGATAATAAATCTATACATATAAAAGACTAAGCAACCCTCTGACCGGTAGCTATGACATGCACTGATCACCAGGGGGCAGACACTCAACGCAGGAGCTGCCAAGTTGCAGTGAATTGGCAGCAGCGGTTCTCAGGTGACACACCCCGGAACCAGAGAGGAGGGAGCCCAATTCAGGGGTGTATCACCCGAGAACCACCCTCTCATAATCCAGGACCCCTCAGGGGATGTCGGAGAGCCGGTTTCGGCCCAATCTCTGCAGCCAGGCTAAGGGACCCCACCTGCCAGAGGGACCCCGCTCACTCTGCAGATGCCCTTCGAGCCCCCGGTGCCACCCCAGGTGCTGCTGGCCAGGGAGGGATCACGGCAGGTTGGCTCCAGGGTGTGTCCTGCCCATCTCACCCAGTCCCGTCCTGCAGCCACCTTCTAATTAATTTCCTTTCAATGTGCACGAATCCGTGCACCTGGGCACTAGTAAGTAAATAAACAAGCAAGCAAGCAAACAAACAAACAAACATAATTTCAGTCAGAGGATAAGTACTCTGAGGACCACCGAGCCTAGCCATGCAAGTTGTGACTAACTCTCAGTATTGAGAAGAAAAATCAGAATGATGCAATGGAGAGTAATTGGGGAATGATTTTAGATTAAGTAGTCAGAGAAGGCTTCTCAGAAGAGGTGGCATTTAAACTGAGGTTTAAATGACAAAAGCATCCAGCCTTGGGAAGATCTTGGGCAGAGGCACCAGGCGGAGCAAATAACTCCTACAAAACCTTTGAGGCAGAGACCAGTTTTCTGAAAACAAGAAACAGGAAGAAAGCCAATGGGGCTAGAGCTCAGGGAGGAGAGGGGAGGCGGCAAGATGAGCACAGGGAGGAGGGAACTGGTCTGTGTGTGGCCTTCCTGGCCATGGTAAGGACCATATTAGTAAAATATTAATGTAAACCTACCTGTTAAACTATTGTTATTAACATCTGTTTTATTAACTTAAAGTAGAAGTTTATGAACTTTCTGACTCTTCGAATGTTTGATTTTAAGGAGGAAAAAAAAAAGCTATGCATCATCTCCCTGGAAAAATGCACCTATTTCAGGGGTCAACTGAGTTCATGTTTCCCCAGGAGCTTATACATGGGCCCATGGATTTTGGGTTAAGGAAAATCACAAAAATTCTTTAATAGTGAGCTAAATGAATTGTGATCCTTAAATCATAATTATAATCTCCACCTAAGTAGACAGCCTCCCCCCAAAAAAATTATACAGTCCAGACCATAACACCTATATACAAGGCTAAGTTTGCAGTTTCAACCTCAGAGTTGGTTTGTGTTGTTTTTTGTTGTTTTTTTTTTAAATCTATAATTCTGTTATGCAAAAGGCCAAATTATTTTTATTTTATTTTTCAATTACAGTTTGTATTCAATATTATTTTGTATTAGTTTCAGGCATATAGAATGGCATTTAGACTTTAGACAATCACATACTTTACAAAGTGTTCCCCCCGATATTTCCTGTACCCACCTGGCACCATACATAGTTACCATGATCTTATTCCCTACGCTGTACTTTACCTCCCCGTAACTATTCGGTAACTGCCAATTTGTACTTCTTAATCCCGTCACCTTTTTCACCCAGACCCCAACTCCTTTCCCCTCTGGCAACCATCAGTCTGTTCTCTTTATCTATGAGTCTGTTTCTGACAAAAGGCAAATTTCTAATGCCGATTAAAAATTTTTAATAAATAATTACCAGCAAAATTGGACCAAACTGATGTGAGGTTATGTGTGACTTATGTTATTTGTGCCACTCAAATGTTTTGTGGCACAGATAGTGTAATATATTGGATTATAGAATGATGACTTAGTCTCCACTGGTTATGTTAATAAATAGATGGATGATAGACAGATGATGGACTGATGATAGATGATAGATAGATAAATAGATAAATAGGGTCCTATATTAAAAAAATCAAAATTCTAAACACATAAGCCTTGAGATACTGGGGTAAGGAAACGTGGACCTATATAACTTCACTTTCTTCTGAAAATTTTCTTGAGTATTACCTACGTCTTCACTCTATATTCGAAAGACCAACCATAAGTTAGCACACAGGGCTCTACCCACTTCCATCCAGCTGGCATTCTGACAGGTTTTACATGACAGCCTAGTGTTTCCTCAGTGCAAACCACCTCAGGCTACAGGACACTAGGAGTGTTCTCCCTCAGCGTACAGAAGCAATTCCTGGACCAAACTAATTGGTGCTTACCTAGTGGGAAGCACACAGCGTCCCTCAGCCTCTCTTCCTGTGAAGAGTGGTCTATTGACTTAGCTGCTATGCAAAAAAAAAAAAAAAAAAAACACCAGGCAGGGCACCCTGGTCTCTTGAGGGGCTTTTCCAGGAATTACTCCTAACAGAATCCCAAGCCTGTTTTTTGCTTTGTTTTCTCCATTCTTACTTAACCTTTATTTATATAGTGTAGCCTTGTATCTTCAAGGCATTTTACCATCATTAAATTACTAATACATCCCACATTGTCTTAAAGGAGGCCTTATTCTCCCTGTGCTGTGGAGAGCCAGAGATGGGTGAATTAATTTGCTCAAAGAACCTGAATGTGAGTCAGTGATTAGGCTTCAATTAGAACTCTGAGTTTCATACATGCTGTTCTTTTCTCAGGTCTCTGGGGCACCATGTGATTATCTGGGAAATGTTCCCAAAGACCAAACTAATTATCCCTCGCTCTGATGCTTCTGCTTCACATATAAACACTCTGAGGCAGAAGAGGAGGCAAGAACTGTAAAAAAATAAATCTCCTAACTTTCCATAATGTTCTAATGTATTGGCTATAATGAATGTATTAACTCCTATTCAGGCTTTGTAAAAATAATGTTCTCATTATTTGAATCTATTTTAATATGACCACTTAAAACCTAAAACAATTACACTTTAAGAAATAAAATATTAAAGTCATTAGCGTTGAACTTTTGCTGCGGTACACTCATTTATTTATTTTACTTTATGTGCTCCATTGCAAAGTTAAGATTCATTTTTGCAGGTAGTGAAAAAACAGAAAAGAATGTATATTTTATAAAAGTTCTAGTGGAGAGCTGCCAAAATTAAATTATTTTTAATCCAATCCATATGAAAATTTGACATATGACTCAATAAGGAAAATTGGGAAGAATTCTTCTTCACTAGCTGTCCCTAATCCTTTCTCCCTCCTACAGTGCCTATGGACATGACTTCGTTTTCCTCTTTCTCTGCTCTTCTCTGGATCACTGTAACTGACCTCTTTCCATTTACATGAAGTTGCATCCAGGTTTTTCTGAACTATACCTCAGCCCCTGATTGTAGAATCTGCTATTGTGCACATAATTTCCATCTATGGCTCCAGAAGTCTCTTTTGATGACTCAGTTCTGTATTTTATTTTTACACTGCCACAATTCTCCATCAATGCCAGTGATAACTCTCCTGAGTCTTTGGACCACCTCCTTCTTTTTTATATATCTCTTTTACAGAAAAGTAACACATTTGTACTTATAAAATGTTACTTTGCTCACATTTCCCACTCCCTGAGAAGCCCAATAATAGCTCCCTCTCTCTGTGGGATTCCCCACAGCACCACCAACATAATTGCCCAGTGTTCATCTTTCAGGCCCCATCACTGCCATTCTGAAAAACCTTTCAAACAGCTCTCAGGATTATGAATTGTGATCCTTAAATCATAATTATCAGAGCTCTCAAAATGGGCTAAATAAGCCAACCTGGTCATTCCTCAAACACCAAACTTAGGTGTTCCCTGAAACAATTTAGGGTGTTTCTGGGCTGTTGTTTTTCTAATCATGACTCAATTTGTTGGTCTCTAAGGGCTTGGCAGAATTCCTTCCTGAACATTCCCTAGGTTTCCCCTTATACATGTAATAACTTCTTCTGTTCTATACTACATGTTCTGATTTTCTTCACTTAATCTCAAGCTCTTCTCTTCTCACCAAGAATTCTTTCCTTATTAACAGTACATGCCCCAAATCTCTTCATTTACCAATTGTTTATTGCTGCTATCTTCACACTTTGTTGTTTCTTTTTAAATTCCCATTTTGTAAATTCATCTTGTTATTCTCACATCTGTCTCCTTGCCCTTGTCTCACAGGACATAGTCTTTGTAGATCTGACACCTATTCAATCTGAAGCAAGCAATGCCAATTCCGTGCCATGCCCATAATTATCTGTTGTCTATTCAATCTTAAAACACACACACAACACACACACACACACACACACACACACACACACCCCAGACTGAAAAATTAATGTACCTTTTTTCTACCAGAAATACAAAACAAAACTCAGTGGAGTTTTTAAATTTAGTATGTTTGCGAATTTGTGTCACTCATTTGTTTTTTAGCAGAGATAATAATATGTTGGATATAGGGTAATGCCTCATTCTCCACTGGTTATGTTAATATCCATACAGTGGAGGTGAGTATGGTGTAGTATTTCAAAAGGTAGGTGTCAGAACCAGATTGTCTTGGACTGTATTCCAAACTTTATTTAAACTAATGTTCAAACTTTAATTATTAGTTCTGTGCTTCTCTATGCCTCAGTTTCTTCATTAATTACACAGAAATAAGCATAGTACCTAACTCAAGATGGTTGTGAGATTTTAATAAGAAAATATACTTAAGGAACTTAATAAAGTCTGGCACATAGTATGTGCTCAATAAAATATAACTATTAATACATTTTTAATACATTTAAAATTAGATTGAATTTATTATATAACTTTCAATATGTTGGCTATTGGGGTGGGGGAGGTTGTGGAAAGCAGAGTATAAAAGAACACACTACCAGATTCAAAATAACTTATAAAATATTTATTGTGGTTATGCATTAAAGTTATACCTTCAACTAATAGTGTAAGCTACTGAGAAATTTCATATTTTAAATCATTCAGGTAGGATGGCATGCATTTATCTAAAGAACATACATACACATAGATATAGGAATTTCCTTATATGTTCTCAGTATTGCTAAATGTAAATATAAATGTTCTCCCTGGTCTGGTTCTCTTTACCAATTCAAATAGAAAGTCTTATAATATAGTGTTTTCATGCTACTTAATTGTTGGACCCAAAAATTCATTCATGGTAGTATCTGTATCCATTTTCTAATGGCCATATATATGTCTAAATTTCCCCAACATTTGTAATCAGTGGAATGATAAGAAATGACCCCAGTACTATAACTCCCCATTCTTGCACACAGCAAATCATCAAGTAAAACAGAGCCAAAGCACAAAGCTATGAGTCATGCTGAGGCCTGGGCTAGACTCAGGCAATAGTAGCTGAGAGGGGACAGAGTCTAAAATGTGCTTGAAAATTGGGTTTTGGTGTAGCTTTCATATTTTTTAATAGATTATAAAGGCACAAAATTCAAAACTCACACAACAAAGAGTAGAAATAGGCCTGTATCTATTAAAAAATTGAATCAATAAATAATAATCTTCCCAAAACAGAAAGTATCAGGCCCAGATGGGTTCACTTTTTAATTCTATCAAACATTTATAGAAGAAATTAAATCAATTATCAACAATCTCTTTCAGAGAGAGGACAGAAGCAGAAAGAATGCTTCATAACTCATTCTATGAGACCAGCATTACTCTGATACCAAAACCAGACAAAGACTTTATAAAAAACAAAAAGGGTATTACAGAATAATATTTCTCATGAACATAAATGCAAAAATCCTCAACAAAATATTAGCAAATCAAACCCAACAATGTATAAATCATGTGGGATTTATTCCATGTATGCAAACCTGGTTCAGTACTTGAAAATCAATTAATATAATCTCTCACATACATAGGCTAAAAAAGAAAAATCACAGGATCATATGAATAGGTGCAGAAAAAATATTTGACAAAATCCAGTACCCATTCATGATTTAAAAAAACACAAAACTCTCAGTAAACTAGTAATAGAGAGGAACATCTTCAACTTGATAAAGAATATCTACAAAACCTACAGCTAACATCATAGTTAATGGTAAGAAACTCAAAAGCTTTCCCATTAAGATGAGGAACAAGACAAGGATGTCTCCTTCACCACTCCTTTTCAATATTACTGGAAGTCCTAGTTCATACAATAGGACAAGAAAAGAAATCAAAGGTATGCAGTTTGGGAAGTAGGAAATAAAACTGTTTTTGTTCAAAGATGATATGACTGAATCAACAACAATAACAACAAACTCCTGGAACTAATAAGCATTTATAGCAAGGTTGCTCAATTCAAGCTTAATATGCACAGTCAATCGCTTTCCTGTATTCCAACAATGGACAAGTGGAATTTAGAATTAAAATCACAATATCATTTATATTAGCATTTCAAACAATGAAATACCTAGATATAAACTAACAATATATACAATACCTATATGAGGGGGGAAAACTACTAAACAAACAAAATCAAAGACTTAAGTAAATGAAGAGATATTTCATGTTCGTGGATAGAAAGACTCAATATTGTCAAAATGTCAGTTCTTCCCAACTTTATCTATAGTTCAATACAAAATCCCAGCAAGTTATTTTGTGGATATTGACAAACTGATCCTAAAGTTTATATGGAGAGTCAAGAGACCCAGAATAGCTAACTCAATACTGAAGGAGAACAAGGTGGAGAACTGAGACTATCCACCATTAAGCTGCAGTAACCAAAACAGTGTGGCACTTGTGAAAGAATAGACAGATCAGTGGAACAAATTATACCTACATAAATAGAGTCAATTGATCTTTGACAAAGGAGCAAGAGCAATACAATGCAGCAAAGACATTTTTAAATTGGTACTGAAACAACTGGATTGTCACATGCAAAAAAAAATGAATTCAGACAAAGACCTTTAGACCTTTCACATACAAAAAACAACCAAACAACAAAAAACAAACAAACAAAACAAAAAAAAAAACACTCATGGATCAAAAGCTTAAATGTAAAGCACAAAACTATACATTAGAAGGTAACATATGAGAAAATCTTGATGACCTTGAGGATGGCAATGACTTTTCAGATATAACACTAGAGTTACAACCTATGAAAGAAATAATTACTAAGCTGGACTTCATTAAAGTTAAAAACTTCTGCTCTGTGAATGACAATGCCAGAAGAATGAGAAGACAAGCCTCAGACTGTGGGAAAATATTTGCAAAACACACAACTGTTATCCAAAACAAAGAACTCTTAAAATTCAACAATAAGAAAACAACTCAATTAAAATGGACCAAAGATCTTAATAGATACCTTACCAAAAAAGAAGGCAAATAAGCATATAAAAAATTCTCCACATCAAATGTTACCAGGGAAATGCAAACTAAAACAACAGTAAGATAACTACTACCTGCCTTTTTGCAATGGCCAAATCTGGAACACTAACAATACTAAATACTGGTGAGGATGTAGAGCAACAAGACACTCATTCATTGCTGGTGGAATTCAAACGATTTTGAAGGGTAATTGGCTATTGCTTACAAAACTAAACATACTCACCATAAGATTCAAGCAAGCATGCTCCTTGGTATTTTCCCAAAGGAGTTGAAAAGTTAGATTCACAAAGGGACTTCTGTATGGATATTTATAGCAGCTTTATTCATAACTGCCAAAACTTGAAAGCAACCAAGATACCCTCCAGTAGGTGAATGGATAAACAAACTGGTACACCCAGAAACTATTCAGCAATAAATTGAGCTATCCAGCCTTCAAAAGACATGGAGGAACCTTAAATGCATATTACTAAGTGAAAGAAGCCAACTGAAAAGCCTATATACCACATGATTTCAACTATATGACGTTCTGGAAAAAGTAAAAGAATGTAGACAGCAAAACATCAGTGGTTTCCAGGAGTTGTGGGTGGGGTAAGGGTGAGGTGGGGGATGAACAGGTAGAGTACAGAGGATTTTTAAGGCAATGAAAACACTTCGTATGGTCCTAGAATGATGGATATATGTAATTATATACTTTCCCAAACCCACAGAATATACAACACTAAGGTGAACCCTAAGGTAAACTCTGGACTTTGAGTGATTATGATTTGTCAGTGCAGATTTATCAAGTGTAACAAATGTACCACTCTGGTGGGGATGTTGATAATGGGAGGTCTGGGAACAAGGACTATATGGGAAATTTCCGTACCTTCTTTTTAAATTTTCTGTGAATCTAAAACTTTTTAAAAAAATAAGGACTTTAAATATTAAATAACATAGGCTACAGAGGACAATTTTGAAGGAATATAAAGACTAGCAGTATTGCCCTACCAGTTTGGCTCAGTGGATAGAGCGTCGGCCTGCGGATGCAAGGGTCCCAGGTTTGATTCCGTCAAGGGCATGTACCTTGGTTGCGGGCACATACCCAGTGGGGAGTGTGCAGGAGGCAGCTTATCAATGTTTCTCTCTCATCGATGTTTCTGACTCTCTATCCCTCTCCCTTCCTCTCTGTAAAAAATAAAAAATAAAAAGAATAGCAGTATTAATCAACCAGATATCAAGTTTTATAAGAAAGCTATTGTTATTAAGATAACATGGAATTTGTACAGGATAGATAGGCAAGTGTTACAGAATAGAGAGCTCATATACAGTATCATGCTATATAAAAAGTGTAATATTACAAACATTTTGGAAAAGACCAAAAAAGAAACTGTTAGATAATTTCTTGCCTGTATAGTAAAATAAAACTTGGTCTTTACATCATACCTTAAATAAAATAATTTCCAGATGGATTAAAGGTCTAATTATGGAAAGCAAAGCAATAATACCTTGAGAATTTCTTAAAATATAGAAAAATAATCATGAAGAAAAAGTGGTGAATTTTAATAAACTATAAAAGTTATTTTGATGAACATACAGTAGGAATAAAAATAAAGGATAATATCTTTATGATTTTGCAATAGAGTGTGAAATTGTGATAAATATATATATATACATATATATGTATGTGTATGTGTGTGTATATATATATATATATATATATATATATATATATATATATATGTTTGGTCTTTGTTCCCAGCTTCTGGCAAGAGCTCCTGAAACTCCTTGTAATGTCCTAAATATGATAAGAAATATAGGAGCACCTTTTGTTATTTGTTTTTTGTTGCCAGTTCCTGAAATAGCTCAAGAGTGATAACTAGGAAGACATGCCTTCTGTTATTCATACCAAGCTCCTTCAATGAACCTTCAGTTTATGTTAATGAAATGACTTTGGGATGTGATCCAAAGATGGGGGGGGCGGGGGAAGGCTGGTTGCTAGAATACCAACAAAATGATTAGTGGGTTAGAACTTTCCACCTCACTCCCACCTTCTGGAAAGAGGGGCTGGGCTGGAGGGTGAAAATGGCACAGATATTTGACTTGTGGAGTCAGACCAGACCTTGGTTCAGCAACCTTGGTACTTGAGTTCAGGCTAGGAAAGAATTCAGAGCCAAGACTCAAACTGTGAGAAAAAATTTATTTAGAAAGTCACAAAGGTAGAAGAAGTGAGTGGTAGAAGAAACTGGCTCAGAAAACAAGTTATAGAGGCAAAAGAAGGGGGCCCTTGGAGCTTAGGTAAGAGAAGGGTAAAAGTAACTTACCTGGGAGGAAAAGGTGGGTGACTGGAAAGGCAAGGGCATGACCCCAAGAGAGAGAGGCACTGGGTCCTTTGTCGATAGGGCTTTTAAGGGTGGAGATTTTAGGGGAGGTCCTAGGAGAGAGTTTCAATAGAATATTCATCACCTTTCCAAGTATGTCCTTTCAGAGTTGTGGTCTCCACTGATTGGTCAGCGCCAGAGCAGTGGGTCATTAGTCAATGTACTAGTCCTGAGGTCAGCCATGGAGTCCTTTGCCGGGTTTTGCTGCTTTTCTGGGCCTGGAGCTCAAATACAACTGAGGCCTAGATGTATTTGATGTGGGTCAGAACCTCACTGTTCTGGGCGCTTAATGCTTCTTAAGGTTAGGGGAGTATCCCAACCACATTATCAGTGATACTAGAGGCCCGGTGCATGAAATTCGTGCATGGAGGGGGGTTGTCCCTCAGCCCAGCCTGTACCCTCTCCAATCTGGGACCCCTCGAGGGATGTCCCACTGGGATCGGGCCTAAACGGGCAGTTGGACATCCCTCTCACAATCCAGGACTGGTGGCTCCCAACTGGTGGCTCCCAACTGCTTGCCTGCCTGCCTTTCTGATTGCCCCTAACCACTTCTGCCTGCCAGCCTGATCACCCCCTAACCACTCTGCTGCCAGCCTGTTTGCCCCCAACTTTCCTCCTCTGCCGGCCTGGTCACTCCTAACTGCCCTCTCCTGCAGGGTTGATCACCTCCAACTGCCCTCCCTTGCAGGCCTGGTCCCTCTCAACTGCCCTCCCTTGCAGGCCTGGTCCTTCTCAACTGCCCTTCCTTGCACGCCGGGTGCCTCCCAACTTTCCTCTCCTGCTGACCATCTTGTGGTGGCCATCTTGTGTCCACATGGGGGCAGGGTCTTTGACCACATGGGGGCAGCTATATTGTGTGTTGCAGTGATGATCAATCTGCATATTACTCTTTTATTAGATAGGATAGAGGCCTGGTACAGGGGTGGGAGCCAGCTGGTTTGCCCTGAAGGGTGTCCCTGATCAGGGTGGGGTTCCCTTGGGGCATGGGGGCGGCCTGAGCGAGGGGCCTGTGGTGGTTTGCAGGCTGGCCATGCCCCCTGGCAACCCAAGCAGAGGCCCTGGTATCTGGAATTTATTCTCCTTCTACAATTGAAACTTTGTAGCCTGGAGCGGAGCCAAGCCTGGGGCTCCCTCTGCAGCTGGCAGCCATTTCTTTTGGGGTTATAATTGAAACTTTGTTGCCTTAAGCGGGTGAGCCCGGCCAGGGTGTGCGGAAAGCTTTGCTTCCCCTGTTGCCGGGAGCAACCCTGGCCTGCTCTCTCAAGCTCCATTCTGCCGCCATTTCTGTTTGAATTTGTTTACCTTCTATAATTGAAACTTTGTAGCTTGAGTGGAGGCTTAGGCCTGGCAAGGGCAGGCAGAAAACTTGGCTTCCTCTGTTACCTAGGAAACCTTGCTCTCTGTGGCTGTAGCCATCTTGATTGGGTTAATTTGCATACTCGCTCTGATTGGATGGTGGGTGTGGTTTGTGGGCATGGCTTGTGGGTGTGTCGGAGGTATGGTCAATTTGCATATTTGTCTATTATTAGGTAGGATGAGAGGTCAAAGGTCTAAACTGCATGACCAGTGATATGCTAGGGGAGGAAAGGCTACTCTGGAGTGAGGCCCTTGTTTTCCCAGTTTTGTCCATTGTGAGGTACCCAGGGTTTTCCCTGCTGCTGACCTTCTTGCTCTGCTCAGACCTGTGTAACTGCCTACCACGGATGTAATGACCATGGGCAATGATATAACCCATCATGCCTATGTAAGGAAGCCTCTGTAACCCTAACCAAAGGGGTTAGCGTGGTTGTGATCACATAAAAAATCTGAGAGGTGGCATGCCTGGAAAGAGCAAGTTCCATGCCCCTTCCCACATACTATGCACCTCTTCCATTTGGCTGTTCCTGAATTGTATCCTTTATAATAAACTGGTAATAGTAGAGTGCTTTCCTGAATGCTGTGAGCCATTCTAGAAAATTATCAAAACTGAGGAAGTGGTCATGGAACCCTGACATATAACCTCCTGATCAGAAGGATGGGAGTCCAGGACTTGCGATTGCTGTCTGAAATAGGCACAGTCCTGTGGGACTGAGCCCTTAACCCATGGGGTCTACGCTAACTCCAGGTGGTCAGAATTGAACTGTATGATACCTAGTTGGTGTTGGGAGAGTTTGGGAACTGGTCAGTGTGGGGAACCCCCACCTCCCAAAACACATGTCATGTCAGAAGTACTGTGTGAGTTGAGAAACTATGTTTTGTTTTGTTATCTCTTAAAAAAAAATTCCTTAACAGGACAGATACCCTCATAAACAAAAAGAGGAAAATGGATATATCTGTTTTCATTGAAAGTTAGAACTCTTTAACCAGATAGCCTATAAGTAAATTAAATGAAAAGCCACAATGAAATGCATATGCTAACAAAGAAAGAATTAATAATTAAAACATTTAAAGATTTTCCAGGATAAATACGGAAACGTTATGAACAAACAATACAGGCAGAAGCCCAAATGGTTAATATTAACACATTAAACCTCTGTAGTAATAAGGGAAATACAAATAACAACCATAGTGACATATTTCACACCCCATCAGATTTGCAAAAACTTGGAAAGTCTAACCAAAGCAAATATTGGCCAGAATGTAGAGAAAATGACTCTCATTTGGAAAAATATTTAGTGATATCTAGCAGAGTTAAAGGTGGTATATCTTATGACCCAGTAGTTCAACTTCTAGAAATGTATACAACACAGAGAAACATATATATATATGTATATGTGTGTGTGTGTATATATATATGTATGTGTGTGTGTGTATGTATATATGTATATATGTGTGTGTATATGTATGTGTATATATATATATATATATATATATATATATATAAAACAAAACACATCCAAGTTGTTTATTGCAGAGCTGTTTATGATGGCAGCTTTTATATACTTCCTAAATGTCCATCAATATAAACAGGTGGATAAATAAATGTTGGTACATTTGCATAAGGAAAAATAATACACTAGATAAAACTCACATTCCAAGTATCAACATGACTAAATCTCAAAATCATAATATTAAGGAGAAAATGATAAATCAATATACCATTCATAAAAATACATAAAACACTAATTGAGGTCATTTGTAAATATGCACAATAAAATTATAAAATATGGTGGGAATAATATACATCAACCTCTAGGTAGTGTTTAGTGCTGGGTGGCAGGAGGAAGAGGGACGGGACTGTCACTGAAATTCAGAGTAGTTAATAGCTCTACATTTTATTTTCCTGAAACATTTTTAAAGTAAATCTTGCCAAATGCTATACCATTTTAGTGCTGGAGAGTAGATTCATTGTATTAGTTATATTATCCTCTGTAATTGTCTTCATTTTTGAGGTATTTCATTATAAAGATATTTAAAATGAAATTCTTTTAGAAAACACAGTAAGAGAAGCTATGTGCAATACTGTATAGTGGAAAGAGAATGGACTTTGAGGTCAGAAGCATGAGCTGTGTGTCCTTGGGAAATTCTTTTAACCTCTCTAAACATCGAAGTCGTTTTTTATAAAATGACAGATAATTTTGCCCGCTGGTATAGCTCTGAAGATTAAATTAGTTGGCTTAAGAACAGGTACCTGATATCTAATAAGTGCACAATAAATATTAAATATCTTATGTCAGGAACAGATTTATTACTTCAATGTAAACACATTGTAATTGCTTTTTTTTTTTATCCAAGAAAAGCCACAATGAAATGCATATGCATAGCAATGCATATGCAAAGAAAGAATTAGTATCTAAAACATTTAAAGATTTGTGAAAAAAAAAAAAAATCACTTGTGTGACTATACCAGTCTGGAATAGGTTTGCCTGCACCAAGAGTGTTAGGGTATTGACTCCACAGTGCCTTCAGGGACCGGAACCTCTTCTGCCTTTCTGTCCAGCCATCTTTAGCATGTGGGTTTATCTCCCACACACCCTCACTTCTGGTCACAACATGACTACTTCGCCGCTCGCATTATATATTTTGTCCAGGTATGAAAATAAGAAAGAGCAAAGTTAATTGCCTCTTATAAAATAATTTTCCAAGAAGCCCTACTTAAAGTTTATATTTACTTCCCATTGGCTAAAACTGTCACATGACATCTGTAACAGTAAAACAGGCCTGGGAAGGTAATCTTGTAGCTGAGCATGTCCCCTAGAACAGAAGCGGAGTCAGTAAGAAGATGGGGACAATGGACAGAAGTTGGGAACAGCAAGGGCTGTTACCGAGATTGTCGCTCTATGCATCCCATGAGGATCTCCATTTGAACCTAGGTTTGCTTTTCTAGTGTGTGATGGCTGCAGAATTCCTACCTAGAAATGATTTTGGCATGTATATTTGGGGTGCAAATGTGGGGTAGGAAAGTGGCTGATGGGGCTGATGAATGAGGAGAGTTCTGAAGTCCTCCAGAGTCCTCGGCTGAACCACAACCTCTAGTACTTATGCTGTTCACATCTCCAGACACAAACACTTAAACTCAGGTTTTCTTTGCCTGTGGAGTAAATCGGTCAAGTACAAAGATTACAACTCTTACTACTAATGTTTTCTTCATGAAAGGGATTAACTGGATTTTGGCAGAATTGTGCTTTTCTTCTTTAAGCTTTTCTCTTCTCTCGGTCTTATAGGAAGAAACTATTAGAACTAATATTTTTTAAAGAGAAAACAATATTCCTCCCAAGAGGGATCTTGCCTGAAGCAACCTCTTTTATATGGTGCTCCCTAAGGCAGTAAGCCCAGTCTTTTATAGACATGGTGTGGCACAGGTGTGTGGAGCTGCACTAATGAGCAGCATAAGCTCTTAGTTACATTCCCATTTACAGTGTCATCAGGGTCTAAGAAAGCAAGACTATTACCAATTTAAGAAAAAAAAAAGAAGAAGAAGAAGAAGGAGGATGAGGAAGAGGAGGAGGAGGAGGAGGAGGGAAGATGCTGAGGCTCTTTTAAAAGTTAATTATTCTGGGAACCATGATTACAATAAAAACTTTGAACTAGTACAGTGCACCCACTTATAGCAAATCATTCACCAGAAAATTACCTGGAGAAAGAATACCGTATTTTCTGGCGTATAAGACGACTTTTTAACCCAGGAAAATCTTCTCTACGCCCAGTCGTCTTATACGCCGGAAAATACGGTATTTTAAAGTCCATGGGAAAGGGTGGGAAATAAAACAAGTTGTCCTATAATGTCAATCTGGGCCAATTTTTTAAAATAAATCTTTATTGTTCAGATTATTACAGATGTTCCTCTTTTTTTCCCCCATAGCTCCCCTCCACCTGATTCCCCACCCCACCCCATGCCCTTACCCCCCGCCACTGTCTTCATCCATACGTGTAAGATTTCTGTCCAATCTCTTCCCACACCCCTCACACTCCCTTCCCCCCGAGAATTGTCAGTCCACTCCCTTTCTATGTCCCTGATTCTATTATATTCATCAGTTTATTCTGTTCATCAGATTTTTTATTCACTTGATTTTTAGATTCACTTGTTGATAGGTATGTATTTGTTGTCATTTTGTTGTTCATAATTTTTATCTTTACCTTTTTCTTCTTCTTCCTCTTCTTACAGAATACCCTTCAGCATTTCATATAATCCTGGTTTGGTGGTGATGAACTCCTTTAGCTTTTTCTTGTTTGTGAAGCTCTTTGTCTGACCTTCAATTCTGAATGACAGCTTTGCTGGGTAGAGTAATCTTGGTTGTAGGTTCTTGCTATTCATCACTTTGAATATTTCTTGCCACTCCCGTCTGGCCTGCAGAGTTTCTGTTGAGAAATCAGCTGACAGTCGTATGGGTACTCCCTTGTAGGTAACTGTTTTTCTCTTGCTGCTTTTAAGATTCTCTCTTTGTCTTTTGCCCTTGGCATTTTAATTATGATGTGTCTTGGTGTGGTCTTCTTTGGATTCCTCTTGTTTGGGGTTCTCTGCGCTTCCTGGACTTGTAAGTCTATTTCTTTCACCAGGTAGGGAAAGTTTTCTGTCATTATTTCTTCTAATAGGTTTTCAATATTTTGCTCTCTTTCTTCTGGCACCCCAATAATTCAGATGTTGGTAAGCTTAACCCTTTGTATTCGCTTGCTTTTTTCTCGATTCCTGCTACCGATGCTAACCGTGTTGAGTCACACTCGACATCCGAGTGCAAAAGGTTAAAGTTGTCCCAGAGGCTCCTTACACTATCTTCATATTTTTGGATTCTTTTTTCTTTTTGTTTTTCTGGTTGGGTGTTTTTTGTTTCCTCGTATTTCAGATCTTTGGTTTGATTCTTGGGGTCCTTTGATCTACTGTTGAATTTCTGTATAATCTTTATTTCAGACAGTGTATGCTTAATTTCTGACTGGTCCTTTTCCATTTTTTTGGCATTCTCATTAAGATCCTTAAAGGTCTCACTAAGTTCCTCAGAGGTTTTTAGAAGATTCTTGAGTAACCTTATAAATGTGGTTTTGAACTCTATGTCCAGTAGTTTGCTTTCCTCCATTT
Source organism: Eptesicus fuscus (assembly GCF_027574615.1). NCBI lineage: Eukaryota > Metazoa > Chordata > Mammalia > Chiroptera > Vespertilionidae > Eptesicus > Eptesicus fuscus. The sequence goes on along the minus strand of NC_072478.1, from coordinate 35,804,879 downwards.
CTTTCATTCGTGACATATTTCTTTGTCTCCGCATTTTGCTGCTTCCCTGTGTTGATGGAGTGGTTTTCTGTGGTAGGTGACCTATAGGGCCCAGTGGCTTAGCCTCCCCAATCACCTGAGGTGGACACTCTTGGTGCACCCCTTTGTGGGCTGAGTGCAAAGTCTTGTAGTTAAGCCTTGATTGCTGTTGGTACACTGGGAGGAATGACCTCCAGGCCAATTGGCTGTGAAGTCCCTCTGTGTCTATAATGGAAGAACTGCTGTGCTGGAGACACCCTTATGGGGCAGGACTTGTTTCAGTGGGGCGTTGGTGCTCACTGAGTCTGCCTCTTGAAAGTGTCACTTATGGGTATAAGAAGTTGAAATCTGGTGTCATCTTACACTAACCACTAGGTACACTGGCTTCTGGATCTCCAGTGGGGTGCAGGTCAGCTACTATCTGAGGCTACCCAGCAGGAGCTACAGTGTGATCTGCAGATTTCTCCTCTTTGCTTGGAGGTTTTGGAGCTGTCTGACCAGAGCTTCAGTTTGTTAGGTTAAGCTGTGATAGGGCAGGCCATTTATATGCAAAAGCTGCTGGGCAGGGCTTGGGTGGGTTTGTAAATTGTACAGGGCAGGGTCTCAGGGAATCACTAGGCTAGGGCGTGGCAAACAGCGATGGCTGCCAGTCAGCCGTCTCTGCATCTCTGATTTTCCGCGTCTCCGCACCCCACACCCCAGCACAGTAAACAATGATTCCTGCGCACACCTCTGCAAGAAAGCCACCCTCACTTTCCAATCTGATGGCAGACAGTCCAGCTTCTCCCTGAAGGAGTTTGGGTCCCCAGAGTCTCGCCAGAAACTGGAGTTCAGAGTAATCAGGAGCTTGTGTCTCCCTTCTGGTTGAAAAAAACAGCGCACCCAGCCGCCAGCTCCCTGCCCAATTCGCGCAATTCACCTGCCTCCCATTCCTCAGCTTTTCCGCGCTTGTGCACGTCTCAATGCTCTTTTCTCTTTCCTTCTAGTTGTAGAACTTCTACTCAGCCAGCTTTCCTGTGGTTCTGGTTGATAGACATTTTGTCTTTTAGTTATAGTTTTGGTGTGGTTGTGAGAGGCAGCATGTACAGGTGTATACCTTATGCTACCATCTTGGGTTTTTTTTCCAATCTGGGCCAATTTTAACCAACCTCCATTCTAGATCCAAAAAGTAGGCCAAAATTTGGATCAATACAGTGCTCTTTGTGTAATTTCTGTTAACTGGCTTTTAAACAGGGTAAAAATGAAACCAGATTAAAGACTTAACTGGGAGACTTAGCTGCACTGGATACTGCAAACCAAGCTTGGGCCCCTTAAGACTCTAATTGGCCCATCTACAAAAGTCAACCTCGAATTTTATCTTGGTTTCATTTGGAAGGATTGTTCCTATTAATATCAAAGGTAGTTACAAATGGTTTTCCTTTGGGGAGTGGTTTGAATCTTCAGTCTCTCCCTATAACTACCACAGTATCTAGATTAATATGAACTATCTTGAATAAGGACATGTGTTTGAACTCTTTATTGTACTCACATGGAATAAGGAAGACATGCAGTTCACAATCACATCCTTTTCTCTTGCACAAAATTTGAAATTGTCACATATGCTAATATGTGCAAAAAGTATAAATATGCTGCTACTTTGATTTTTAGTCCCATGCCATCTGGCAGTGAGGATGAAGTGAGTAAAAGTAGAGTGACAAGCAAAAATATCAGCCTTTCATGTCTATTGGTGTAGTGGTTGAGGTGTGAAAGAAGTGAAAGAAAATGGAATATAGGCCAGATTAGAGGCCCAGTGCATGAATTCATGCATGGGTGGGATGGGTGGGGTCCAGGCCAGCCTGGCTAGGGGGAGGGGACATGGGCAGTTAGCCGGCCTGCCTGCTGGTCGAACTCCTGGTCGAGTGGACAATTTGCATATTAGCCTTTTATTATATAGGATATACACTGAGTGGCCAGATTATTATGTGTTCAGAGATCATAATAATCTGGCTACTCAGTGTATATAAATATATATATACTATTCTAGACTGTTTAGTCCCTTCCAATGGACACTGATGACTCAGCAGTTGCAAAGCCAATCACTAATGAATGGTATGAGATTAGACACTGGACCCCAAAGCCTAGTATTTAGAGCAAAAGCACAGCAGGAGACAAGCCAGTCACATACCAGTCAACTGGCAGAAGACACCAAACCCCAGCAGGTCAGATCCAAGAACGAGGATCCTAGAGCACTTTAATGTTAGAGCTGACTAGAATCAATGAAGAGGAAAGGAAGCTAAGAAACCCACCTCCATTTGTAGGCAGAGTTCTGTGTGGTAGCTTCTTGTGAAGATAATGTGTGTCTCCCTCCCATACCCAAACATCATGCTACCTCTGGTATTTAAGGGGTAGCATTTGATACTATTTCATCAGGTTGTCTACCCCCACACACACCTTTCTAGTTTTGACACATTTCACACAGTTGCCATACCCACTGTCCTCAGACAAGTCTGTGTGCTTCAGGCAAACCAGGCTGTACTAATACAAATGTCTATGACTGGTAAATAATGAGGCATCTGAAAGACTCATGGCAGCTAAGACCAGAAAAGAACTCGGTCTCTTCTCCTTCTCTCCTTGGAAATTGATGCCCTGTCATCTTTTCATGTAAACACTTGCTCTTCCAAATTTTTGATTGTTGCCAAAGCAAAGATAATTCTTCCAGGTGCCAAATCTGTCCTTTTTGACTCAACCTTCCCCTTTATCTTCTACGTGGAACCTCATCATATCTGCCGATTTCTGTTTCTGAATGGACTTGGAGTTCATGTTTTCCTTTTCTCCCTCACAATCATCACCTAGACCCTGAACTCATAAAGCATGCATTATTTTCATTGATGTGTTGGTTCCAGCCTTTCCTCTCCTGGGTTTGTTTCCCACACATCAGTCCCTCGCTCTGGGATCCCTGAGAGGTCTTGTAACCAGATAATCAATGGGTCCATGCTGCCTGTCACTACTTGAGCCAATTAAGCAGGGACAGGGTTGAATCATATATGAGCGTTTATTCTAATACTGCTGGCAGTATGGGAGAGCAGCAGGTCATCCACAAAAATCTGCTCTGCCTCTCCCCATAAGCCAGCTGCTTATATTGGGTAGAAGGACAAAGATTACATGGGGAAGTAGGCAAAAGGTTATGCCAAATGGGAAGTTTACAGGTAATGGGGGCTGGAGATTTGCAAAGGCCTGTGGGTATGCAAAGGGCTGGGGTCTTCAAAGGGCTGGTAACTCTGGTTTCTGCAACAAGGTGGTTAATCTTTCCATGATAATAAACAGCTCCAAATGGGGAGGAAGGGCTGCATTTCCAGGTGAGCGCCCAGTTCCCACATGTAACTCCCAGACAGGTTAGAATGTGCCCTCTTTAATCAAAACAAAACAATCATGTCTAACAGAGCATGATTAGTATTTCTTACAATTATAACTGGTCCCAAATATTCTATTTCTGCTGCTATCATTCTCACCACCTATAACACTAAGTTCAAACCCTTCCCCTAACACTCAGTACCTGGCAATCTTCTCTATCCAACCATATTTCCCACCTAACCCTTTGTACCACTCATCTCCTTATTTCCAGTCTTGCCATGCTTTTTCCCCATTTCTAATGAATTTTCTTTGCTTAAAAAATTTCTTCTTTCCTCTCCAGCTATCCAAGTGCTACTTATCCTTCCAAGTTCATGTCAAATTATCACCATTAAGTCTTCTCTGGAAAATCTGGTCCCTTTAAATTCCATAGCCCTAATTGTCAATATCACTTATTTAGGTATCTAGAATATCACATTATGGTTTGTGTTATTTAATTCTTGTTTTATAAGTTCAAGTTTGCTTCCCTCAACTGCTTTTGAGAGCAATGACTTGAGATACATTTCTCCTATATTAAGCTTTTTCCCCTGAAGGGACATCAAATGGCACAATAGGCACACCATGTTTATTTAATATATATTTATAACATTTTGTCTGAAAACATGGATAAAATAAAAAATTACATTAAGGACTAGAGGCCCGGTGCAAGAAAGTCATGCACTGGGGGGGGGGGGGGTCCCCTCGCCCAGCCTGCACCTTCTCCAATCTGGGACACCTCGGGGGATGTCCAACTGCCAGTTTAGGCCCGATCCCTGCTGGCTCCTAACCGCTCGCCTGCCTGCCTGCCTGGTTGTCCCCAACTGCCCTCCCCTCCAGGCCTGGTCACCCCTAACTGCCCTCCCCTGCAGGCCTGGTTGCCCCTAACTGCCCTCCCCAGCCAACCTGGTTGCCCCTAATGGCCTCTGCCTCGGCTCCCACCACTGTGGCTTTTTCCAGAAGGATGTCCAGAAGATGTCTGGTGTAATTAGCACATTACCATTTTATTAGTATAGATGACTCTTGAAGAGTCAGTTTGGGATTTGGAGTGGTTTAAGCACTTGATACACAAGAATTCATTTAAAGACACTAGAAGTGAAATATTCTGCTGCCTCTGACCTTTGGGCCTGCAGCAATACTGGCACATTATACTCTGGTTTTCGGCCCTTCTACCATAGTTTCTGGGCTGCTTAATTGGCCTACATTCCAACCACAACATTAGCATATAAGACATCACCTACACATTTAAATAAATAGTTAACTCTGACCACTTGCTTTACCAAATAGAACAGAGATTTCCAAAGAATGGGAACCCACAGCTCTGCTATGTCCTTTGTGACCTGGGGAAGGTTCTGTTGTGATGTCCTCACATCCCTGTGTTGAGTTCAGGTTCTCCTCCCCTAAAGATGACATGGAAAGCAAGACAGCAGTAAAATGAGAACCCACTAGAAATGGAAGGACGAAGCAAATTTGATCTTGAACTGAGAAACAGTTTTCTTTCTAAAGACCTTATGTACATGGTACCTTCTGGTTAAATAAAGTAATTTGATTTTTATTAAGCACCAAAGAAGCAGAGCGCCTGGGTGAGGTGGTCACTAGCGCTGATCTGTTCAGCAGTTAGATCATCTAATTAGTAAACACTACATCAAAAGCAGAAAATATAACCACAATACAGAAAATTTATTAAGTAACAATGGAGTGAAAATTCTCTTCAGTTAGATATTCCATATTCCATCTTCAGAGACTGTAGCACAATTGTTTAAAGCATGGAGACCATGTAAATTTGAAAGGAAAATTGTTTTTACAAACAACACCAGAACTGGGATCATGGGAAAATGAATTGAACATGCATTGTCTACATGAACAAATCGAATCTGGGAGTAATCAAACAATTAATTTTGAACAAGAGCATCTCATTTTTAACATTCTTTCTTCGCATACATGTTTTAGAATTTCAGGAATCAAACCACAATGGGTTGAAAAATACCAAGTTAGCTCACCAAATCTATGTGTGAACAAGATTAGCATTCAATAATGTGCTAACTAATCTCACCCTTAAACATATTATTTTCAGATTTGACTTAAATAGCTAAGTTACCACTTTATCTCTTTCTTTGTCCAAGCCAATCTCTTCCCTCCCTTTCTTATACAGTACCATCTTTTCTTCTTGCTCAATATTATCAAACCAAGCCACAAATCTAATTAAGCTGTCTTGATGCCAAAATCTCTGCTCCTGGAGAAATGCATCATGCAGCTCATCTAGGTAAATGAATTAAAAGAGCATCCAGGCAGGTATCTGGTGAATGTCTCAGTTCATCCTTGCATAATAAACTATCTTCTCCTGCTCATTCATTTGTCAGTCACAGTAACTAAGGATTATTATTTGCTGAATGTACGTGACACCAGCAATTTGCAAAGTCTGTTGGCAAGAAAATCAGGTTAGAATGACAGAGTGAGAAATTAAGCAGAAGCCTGATGTAATTAGCTACAACAATCAGTGCTCTAATTTCTGATTTATTGTTTCCTGTTTTCCTGCTGCACTCCACTCTGTGTATACTGTATGTGCTTCGTATAGGCCAAACAATTGCCTTATCAGTCCTGGCAAAGCGAGAGGTCACAGTTAACAATATTTATTTAAACATGCAGGATGCTTCCCGCTGCAATTAGGAAATAACTATTACTAATAGGTCTTTGGCACTACTTCCTCACTTATACAATTTTTTTTTGGTGGGCGGGGGGGGGGGGGAAACAGAAACAAGAAAGACTTAGATTCATTTCTTACATATGCATAAGAGTTGATTTAGCTGTCCCTCTAGGAGCATTTTTCTTCTCTCAAAAGGTTTGTGATTCTAAATGAGCCAAACAAATCATTATTGTTACAGCTAAATATCCATAAAAATATGGAAAAAGTATTCTTCCTGATAAATAGTGGAGTTTATTTTCAAAGCCACATGGAAAGATACCCCCACACACACCTTGGAAACTCTAGTCTGTAGAGAATGTCCTTGCTTTCCATCATTCAACCACAAACATAATGAGGTTAGTCAGGGGTTATTTTCATATGTGAAGAAAGCATTTTTAAAAATTGCATGTAGGATATATTTTGAAGAGGTTAATTATAAGCATTTTGAAATTCTAAATAGTTTTTTAAGCTCTGAAATAACAAACTCTTCTTAAGATGAAAATACCACTATACTTAACCTAAAATAATGTTAATATTTCTGAAAAGCTGAATATAACTCAATTCAGGAAAAAATCAAATGAAATTTGCATCATTAGCCATAAAAAGGAATATTTTATAGGTCCTTTTGAAAAATAAAGAAAATGGATATGATGAAATAAATATTTTTTGTTTTTATTCTTTTAATTTCAAAATATTAGATATGAAACTGTCCCAGAACATGTGTCTAACATAAGATAAAGCAGAACATACTAACAAGGTCCTTGGGGAAATCCTCAGAAGCTAGTCAGACTTCAGAGTCATATGGGAATTAGAAGACACATTAGATCTATTGTCAGGAGACCTGGATTTTTTTTTTCCAGGACATTTCTCTCATTAACTAGTGGTCTTGAGCAATTCATTTGACCTCACTAGGTCTCATTTTTCTTATAAATAAAATGAGAAGTGTGGACTTGATCTTGAAATTGTTTTTATAGTAAAAATAAACATACATCAAGCACTTTGTTCTCTGTCAGGAGCTATGCTAAATATTTTAAACTAGAGGCCCAGTGCATGAAAATTCATGCACTGGAGGGGGGTTCCTCAGCTCAGCCTGCCTCCTCTCACAGTCCGGGAGCCCTCAGGGGCAGGAGGTGACCCGGTGATCAGGGGAAGGCGACGCCCCATCACACCTCTGCTGCTGCCACTGCTGGCAGTGCAAGCCTCAGCCTGCCCTGGTTACCTGAGCCTTGGGCGGCCCTGGACAGCTGGGCAGCTGCCATCCAAGGCTTGCCTGCACCTCGGGCCGGCCATGGGCGGCTGGGCAGCCAACATCTGAGGCTTGCCTGGGCCTCGGGCATCTGCTGGGCAGCCACCATCTGAGGCTTGCCTGCGCCACGGGCCAGCCCTGGGCTGGGGAGCTGAGGGAACTGGGGGACTCTGAAGGCAGGCACATGGAGCAGCCAGGCCCACCTGGGGGCGGGCCGGGCCTTGCTGCATGCCTGCCACCCCAAAGGGGCTGAGGGGACTGGGCGCCACCATCTTGTGGCTGTGGGTGCTGCCATCTTTGAGGGTGTGGCAGACAATTAGCATATTCCCTTCTTATTGGCTGTGGGCGCTGCCATCTTTTGTGACGGTGTGAGGGTCAATTAGCATATTCCCTCTTTATTAGAGAGGATGATCCAGTTTTCTGCTATTAATAAAATTAAATTAAAAACAAAATTTAAAACATTATAATGAAAAGAGGGACATTATATACAATTCACTGTTGACAGTTCTTTTCTTTCAAGTTGACATATACTTCACGTCTTTTAATTCCCTCAATAGTCTACAAAATAAGAACTTACTGTCTCTATTTTACAGTTGAGGAATCTGAAGCTTTGAAATTCTGTAACTTGCTTGAGGTTATTCAGTTAGAAAGAGACCCAGAGATCATTCTAAACCAGGCTAATCTGTGCCCATAACACAAGTACTTAACGTTTTTGTTCTACAGCCTTATATCTTAAGATCTTAACATATTAAGATTCTAATAAAAAATACATATAGATACATGAAGATGAACGCAAAAGAATATCTTAAACCAAAATGTAGAAATTCACAAAGTCCTATTGAAATAAGATGGAAGATTTAGTGTGTGAGCACCCAATTGTATTTGTGTCTAATAAGTTTCATGAAAATGACAATAGCAATTCCAAACAAATATCATTAAATCAATCATTAAGTAGTTTCTTTGTTTTCAATTCAAAATTGTATTCTCTTTTTTATTTGTTTGTTTTTGTTTAACGTATTACAAATAGTAGTACATATCAGGATTGTATTCTGTAGGAGGGTAGAATGTACCCTCTTTTCCCAAGAGATCCATAATCCAGTTGGTGTTATACTTCACGTTGTACATTCATTTATGATAAAATCTGAGGTACACACAACAAATGCTGAAGGAAGTCAGCTGATAAATTTCAAATATCAGAGCTAGAGCAGTCAGGAAGCATTTTTTATGGATGAGATAAATAAATATACTCTGAATTAATGGAAGAAGGAAAGGAGAGCTTTTCTTGACCAACACCTTCAAGAAAATGGCTAGAAGGTGTTGTTCAAGACGGCAAATAGGGATAGTAGTGTTAAATAAAGTCTAGTCTGATTGTGTTCAGGAACAGAAATGGGTGTGTGCGTGTGTGTAAAAAGAGAAGAGACCTCATATTCAAAGGAGTTTTTTTAGGCATCATTACAAGGTCCATTTGTAATGGTTAAATCCTGAAATGAAGAAAGTGCCAGCAGGAAAAGAGAGGAAAGACACATGTGAAAAAATATTTTCAAAGTAAATTTTCATTTATTCACTCAATCATTTATTCATGTGATTAACCTTGATTTTAGCCTTATATCCAGGAACTATACTAATATGATAAATGAAAGAATGAACATCACTAAGACTCCTTGAACATTAAACAGACAATCAAGGAATACTATGAATAACTATGTGCCCACAAAGTTATAACCTAGATGAAATGGACCATTTCATTGAAAGACACAAAATGCCAAAACTCACACAAGAAAAAAATATATAGAAAATCTGAATAGGCCCTGATAATACCTGGTTCCCATGGCAATTGCCACACATAAGTCTCTGCTCCAGTAATCTGTGACTCCCTGTATTTTCCAGTCTGTCTTTCTAATCTTAAAGCCCTGGTTTTCCTTGTACCTTCATCTATCCTTTGGATCCTAGAAAAGTTAATTTTTCAGTCTGTTGAGTTATGTACTCATTAGAATGGAGTGACAACCTCCAACTTCTTTACCTACAGGACCAGAAATGGGAAGTCCCTATATATGCGTGGGTGATTGGGTAAACATCGCTGTCATTTGTAGAAATAATATTTATTATTAGTAAAGTATTGTTGAAATTATTTCGGCACAGTTGTGACTTAAACCTGTACATGGTCCATACAAGCTGACTGTGAAAGGCATGCATCCATTAATTCTTTCATTTATTCTACAAACATTTACTGAGAGCAAAATAAGCACTGTGCTAGGTGTTAAGGAATGATGAACAAATAAGACACTGGAGTTCAAGATGTCTATCAGGAGGTAAAAGGCTCTCCATGAATGATGGTTAGCTGAGGTAGAGCCACTTGGGTATCATCTTCAAGAATAGCAAGATGGGAAAAGTGGACAATATCCAGGTATAGTGTTGAAGGAAGGCATCTAGCACAGTGTACTTCTGGGTCACAGACTTAAGCTTCTCATAGAAAACGACCATGTTTATAAGTATGATGGCTTATGAGAATCTGAATTGAGAAAATCTCTGATTTCTTCAAAACTCACTATTGCCTTGAGCTAATGTAATGGGCTGGAACTGGGGGGCGGGAGGGAGGCAGTAAAATTTGTTGGATTGCTATTTTTCTTTGACATCAGTGACCAGCCTGTCTGAGATTCCCCTCAGCAACATGTCTCAGGTGCACCATAGGCAAGAATAAAGTGACACTGGAATGCCATCAGAATGTTGATGCCAAGGTCTCTTTTATGTGCCTCCTAACCTACAGGATGGTGTATACCTGGTTGAGAGGTTTGCCCAATGTGTGCTATCCAAGGCAAATATAATCTAGGCCACTGGAGATGCATCTTCCAGGAGCCGCACTGTGTGACTTCCCTTGGTTTTTAAAATGTTTGGATCTATTCTACCTTTCTGCACCTGCATGGAACTCTGTATACTTTCAGCAGCATTGTGAGGGAAGAGTATGGGAAAATGATTTTGGCAATGCGAAAAAGCCCAACATCAAAAACAGTATTGAAGGAGAGGATGAACTCAAACTACAACAAATAGATCTCTAACTCTGATAAAGATTAGCATGATGCCTACTTGGAGCTGAGAAAGAATACCAGTAAGAGAATGCACCAACAACAAATGATGACCAATAAGTCATTCAACTCAGATGTAGAAAAGGAAGAAATGGCAGAGAAGTTTGATAGCAATGCTCTGCCAGATCCTCCAGTAATGAGGATGACAGTGATTGGGATGAGAAGAAGAAACAGCTCAAAAAGGCCAAATGGCCAAGAATCACAAGGGCCACAGGTCTGTGTAGATACTGTGGCTCAATGCCAGCTGAAAGAAGATCAGGTCAGACCATCTTGGCATCAGTATCACAGATCTTTACAAGAGGCAGACAAGATCTGGGAGGAAATGTCCAAACAGAATGAAGAGAAGGAGGGTAAGACTAAGCATACTTGGAGGGAATATGAGAAAATCGTAATATAATATGAAGGGGGCCGGGGTAAGTGTTCTAAGAGGGACAAGCCAGAGAAAAAGAAAATAAACGTAAAAATGAAAAAGTATCAATGCCCTCCAGGGGCTCATTATCAGAATCATTCTCAGGGCAGCTAAGTGAGAGCTTCAAGAGACAGTTTGTGTCCTATGATGACAGGAAAGAATAAGAGCAAAAGAAGAGAAGGCATAGTAAGGAATTGGAAGAATAGGAACTAGCCAGTACTCCCCCAGCTCAGAAGACTGGGTGTCAGAATCCAATGAATAGAAAAGAGGAAGTTTTTCTCTCCTTACACTTGCCCTATCACACCTTCTGTCTCTCCAGGCATATTTTGGTACCAGTTTCTCCTCATGTTAAAATGTATTTTTTTTTTTTTTATTCTGTGCCATCTAATCAAGCTCTCCTGGTGATATGCACTTACCGGTGGTAGCAGGAGAGCTATGTTATTCTGATACTTCCCATGGATGAGTCTTTTTAACTTGGGGAGAGATTGGGTGGGAGACAAGGCAAGGCAGAATCCTCCTTGAGCTTCCCAATCTTAAGGATACAGCCACTGCTTGTCCTGTTCAAGTTGCTGCAGCACGAGTTTTATAAGGCCAGGCTATAGCTTATAACTGGGGCTTATTTCTACTCTTATTTTGTAGATCTGGCCTGTAAAAATCAGCATTTAATAAAGGGAAGTGACTTTTCATAGGGAGGAGAAGGAAGGAGTGATCAATTCTGCCAAATGCTACTGACAGAGGAAGAGGAAGGAAGATAACGGCAAAGTGAAGGTTAATCATGAGAAGTCCTAGGAGCTTTGACAAATGGAGGTCCTTGACAAAAGCAGATTCATCATCTTTGAGGTGACACATGTATGGACTTAAAATCAGGCTCCACCACTTAATAGCTTATGACTGTGGGCAAGAAACTTCAATCTTCCGAGCCTCGGATTTTTCATCTTGGCAATTAAGTTATAGTGCCTACAGTCAGACTGGTTGGATAATTAACAAAATAACATATGGGAAAGATCTTGGCATAACTTCATAAATAAATGGGCTTTCTTACTGTTTCCCAAGTCACAAAAAATGGAAAATATTCCTAATTAACAGTTTTATTAAAGCCAAATAAAGCTTTTGCAGTATATCAAAATTTTTAAAATAGATGTCTAAATTTTTGAAACTACTCTTCCACTCACAAATTTTTTTAAGACAGCAAAGTTTAAACTTTGTAATGGGGATAGTCATAAATTACTCAATAGCACATAATAGCTAATGATTTTAATAAATGTTTTAAATTCCTATCACAAAGGAAATAACTAAATCATGTTTCTTACACTAAGAACTAATATTTTTTCTGAAATAAAAGCACAATGAAAGAGGAGATCGTGACAATGGGAGTATTAATAAAGCTAAAGGCATATTAACTTAAATTAAAATGGTAATGATGTCCCAATAGAAATGAATATATTATTCTTTTTAGACTAAGGGAACAAAATCATTCAAAATCTAAGGGAAAAGAAATGTCATCCTTGTAATGGAATCTATCATTTGCAATTAATTAAATATTTTAGCTGGGTTGAAACTTAACTGCTGCACAAATCTTAAAGCAACATGAATTTCTACCAAGATACTGAAACAGCTAAAAGATTTTGTCACCTTGGTATTTCTGTGGTGCTCTCTTAATTGTATCTTTAGGTGAATGGAATTCCCTAATTTTAATTTACTCAGATCTGTCAATATTTTCCTGGTTAGTGCATTTTGTGTCCTTTTACAACCTTCTTTTCTTTTTTTTTTTTTTTTTTACCTAAGCATTTATTAATTTATTTAACAACATTACTTCAGTAGTTCTCTGAGTCAAAAATAGGATACAAAAATGAACTGGATAAATCACAGTTTCTAAAGAACTTTTTGTACAATATGGGAGGGTGAGATGGTGTAGAAAAGACACTTAGCATAGACAAGTAAATAAACATTAAACATAGTGTGATAAATGTTTTAATACAGACATATAAAATACTAGGGGAGCAAAAAAGAAAGGTTAATTCACACTGCTAGGGGGCAGGGCTCATTTTAGAATTTAAAAAATATATTAACAAGGCACCTAATGGCTGTGGAAATAATGTATTCAGACTTATTACTGGTTAGACCTAAATTTATGTCTGGCTTTACTAGCTATGTAAATTCAAGTAATTATTAACTAATCTGACTTTCACTTTCCCCAACAATGAAATAAGCATAATTATGCTTGCCTAATTGAAAATATTTTGTTAAGGAGTTTTGTACCTATGTTCATAAGAGATTGGCTTGTGATTTTCTGGTGTGTGTGTGTGTGTGTGTGTGTGTGTGTGTGTGTGTGATGTCTTGTCAGGATTTTGGTATCAAAATTAGGCTGGCTTCATAAAACAGGTTGGAAAATATTTTTTCAATATTTTCTTGTTTGAAGAATGTGCTAATATTGACGTTATGTCTTTATTAAGTGTTTGGTAAAACTCACCAGTAAAGACATCTATTTTTGTAAAGAAATTTTTAATTATTGACTCAATTTCCATATTAAACTATTTAAATTTTTAAAAATTTGTTTCAGTTTTGGTGAGTATGTTCTTCTAGAAAGTATCCCATTTCATTCAAATTTTAAAATTTATTGCAATAGAAATGTTTGTAATGTTCTCTAACGATGATTATGATGTCCGTATAATCTACAGTAATCATCCCTTTTCCATTCCAACCTTAGTAATTCTCTTTTTTCTTTTATCACTCCAGATATTTATCAATTTTATTATTCTTTTCAAACAGAAGTTATTCCACGAATTACTGTTATTTTTATTATTTCCTACTTTCAACTTTCTTTGTGTTTAATTTGTAATTCTTTTCAGTTTCTTAAGATAGGTACTTGAGATAATTTTATTAGTCTTTTTCCTTACTATATAAATTTAGAACTATAAATTTCTATTTCATCTTCCCACAAGGTATTTATATATTATATCCTTATTATTATTGAGCTTAAAATATTTTTCTAATTTCTATTAGTTTACTTTTTCACTCATGTATTTTTTCAGAATTATATTGGGGACTGTATTGAAGATTTTCTAGTTAATCTGTATTTATTTTTGTGGTCAATTTTGGTAAATGTTATAAATACACTTGAAAAAAATGTATATCCTGCAGCTATTATATGCAGTATTCTACATGTTTAACTAGATCAAGTAAGTTAATTGTGTTTATATCTTTATTGATTTTATTCTCCTTATCCCATTAGTTTCTGAGAGATGTGTATTAAATTTTCCAAATATGATTGTGAATATTCTGTTTGTCCTTTTAGTCATGTCAATTTTTGCTTTATGTATTTCCAAGCTATGTATTAAGTGCATATAAATTTAAAATTCTTAAATTGTCATGCTGGATTAAACATTTTATTATTACAAAATGTCCTTCTTTATCTCTAGTAATGTTTCTTGCCTAAAATCAACTTTCATATTAGTTTGATATACCAGATTTCTTTTGATTAGTTTGCATTTTCTGTGATTTTCCATCTTTCTACTTTCAACACTTTTTAATACTTATATTAAAGCTACATCTATTGTAAACAGCACATCATTGGTTTTTATCTTTAAGGCGTTTGATAACCTTTATCTTTTAATTAGTATTTATTATATTTATATTTAATATAATTCCTGATATGTTGAGGGTTTTGTTGTTTGTTTGCTGGTTTCATTATGGAGTTTTTTTAATCTTTACCTGAGACTATTTTTTCCGTTTTTTTTTGTTTGTTTGTTTTGAGAGTGGAGGAAAGGGAGGAGGCGGGGGCGGGGGAGAAAAAAGGTCGGGAGTGGGGGGTGGAGAGTGAGCGAGCAGTGGATTGGTTGCCTCCCGAACACACCCTGACCAGGGCCTGTAATCGGCCTGCAACTGAGGTACCTGACCTGACTGGAAATCCAACCCTGGATCCTTCTGTTCATGGGCCAACACTCTAACCACTGAGCAAAACTGGCCAGGGCTATATTGAGGTTTAAATCATGTCTTACTATTTGCTTTTTTCTCCATCCCTTATATTTCATTTTACATCTTACTTTTTATATGATTAATCAAATATTTTATATCATCTTATATCTCACTCTGTTCCTTCTCAGTGGTACATAACTAATTTAAGTGATTAATCCAGAGATTACTGCATGCCTTCTTGGCTTATTAAAATCTAATATAAATTAGTAACTTCATCACTTTCCAGATATTGCAAGGACCTAATAATAATCCATTTCCCTTCTGTAATTATTATGATATATCATATATACCTCAAATTCACAAGACAATTTATACAATCTATTTTAAATTGATATGCTCAGATATTTACCCTTCATTGAGTTTTTTCTTTAATGCATCTACATGCTTCTATCTGGATCATTATATCTGAAGAAATCCTCTCAAATCTTTACAGCTTTGATAGCTTTCCAACACCTCCCAACAATTTTTTTCACTATTTTAGTTATTCCTGGTAAGAGTAGTGGTCTGAAATAGGCAAGTCTGCTATTCTGGAGCCAAAAGTTTCACTGGATATCTCCATCTTAGACATCTTTCCTAATTCAAGTGTCTGCTTGACAACTAGATGTCTAATAGCTCAAACAATATTGAAACCCTGGCCTGTCCTTAAGAAAACCTCTCCATCAGCAAAACCTCACTTCATTACAGCATTCTCATTTTATTTGACAACACTGTCAACCTTTTAGTTGGTCAACCTCAAATCCTTGGAGTCATCACCTTTCATTCCTTTTCCCCCCTTAGACCTCATATTCAATCTGTCAGAAATTCTGTTGACTCTCTTTAAGATTTATCCAGAAATCAACCAATACCCTCCATCTGTACTGTTACAACTCTAATCTGAACCACTATTGTATCTTGCCTGGATTACTAAAATAATTCCCTAATAGGTCTCTCTGAGTCTACCCTGCCCCCTGCAATCTATTCTCAACAGTGGAGCTAGAATGATCCTTTTAATAGTTAAGTCTTGTCACTTCTCAGCTGATACCTCCCAATTGCTGCACATTTAAATAAACAAAGACCTTACTATAACTTGCAAGGTCTTACTTGACTGTCGCCGCCTTGCCTCTCTGACCTCATCTACAATTTTCACTGGACTCTCCTCCACCACACAGGCCTCTTTGCTGTTCCCCAAACAAATAGGGCTCTGTCACATCTCAAAGTGCATGCTCTGGCCATTTCTTCCTTACAGAGAGCTCCTACTCATCTGTTCTATTGGCTAACTTTCACCCTCACATGTAATTGCTCAAATCCCACCTTTTTAATGAAGCAAGCTTTACCATTACCAATTGACTTAAAACTGCAACTTGCTTGGCTTCTGAATGGCCCTTCCAATCCCTCTTACTCTGCTATAAGTTTTCATTTTTTCCATTGATTTTTCATCTTCTAACATAATATATAATTCACTTATTTTATGCTTTATCTTTATTTGTCTTCACCAGCTAGAATACATGTTCCCAGAAAAAAGGAGTCTTTGGTGTATTTTCAGTGGTATATTACAAAGATCTCGAACAATGCCAAACATATAACAGACTCTCTGTACGTATTTGTTGGATGAATCTGTGAGTGAATGAATGTATACCTTTCTCTTTCTACACATTCTTGCTTAGAAGTTGAATGAGATATTTTCCTATCTTGAACCATAAGAATATATACCATATCCTGGTGGATTGATATCCTATGTTAATTGTAACCAAGTACCACAAACTTGGTAACTTAAAACAACAGAAATTTATTTTCTCACAGTTCTGGTGGCCAGAAGTCCAAAGTCAATATCATGGGGCCCAAATCAAGGGGTCTAGAGCCATGCTCCTTCCAGAGACTCTAGAAGAGAATCCATTCCTTGAATTCAAAATCTAGAATGAAATTCCTAAGCTTGTGGCCACATTACTCCCTCTCCGATCCTTTTGCCTCACCTTCTCCTCTATACGTGTATCAGAACTCCCACTGCCTCCATCTATTAGGATATACGTGATAGTATTTATGACCCACTTGAAAAATCCAACATATTATGCCCATCTCTAAATCTTTAACTCAATCACATCTGCAGATACTTTTTTTCCCCAAGTAAGGTAACACTTAAGGTTCCAGCTATTAGGACTTGATATTTTGGAGGACTATTATCAGCCTACCACACCAAGGAATGATGGTGTAGAGTGTATAGGTTCCTTAGAACTTTATGGAGCAGAGCTGTCATATCAGCCCTAGAATCCTTACTTTGGGATATTAGGTTAAAGAGAAATAAACCTATTTTAAAGCACTGAACTTTTGGGCCTTGTTAAGTTCAACCAAATTGAATTCTAACCAATAAAAACTTTGAATTATCATTAATATATTTTTGTTGTTGTTAATCTTCACCTAAGGGTATTTTTTGAGAGAGTGGATGGGAGGGAGAGAGGGGAAGAGAAAAATATCGATGTGTGAGAGACACATCGATTGGATGCCTCCTGCATGCACCCCAATCAGGGCCGGGGATTGAACCTGCAACCCAGGTATGTGCCTTTGACCAGGAATCGAACCGGTGACCCTTTGGAGTGTGAGACAACCCTAACCACTGAGTATAACAGCCAGGGCCATCGCTAATATTTTTAACTGAAATATTACATTTACATAAAATGAAGTTTCACAGACTAACCCAAAGGTCATGTTTCTTTAATTTAGAGTGGAATTTTATTGACTCGTTGGATAACATTGGTTATTTCACATTTATCAGAAACTCTGTTATTTAAAAAATGCTCAAACTTGGTAATGAAGTTTGGTAGACATTTTTAAAAACCTGAAATGCCTAGAAAATATAAAAGCAATGTAAAGAAATCTTATTACAGAACTATTTAGAATCACTGTTCTTTACGAAAGCACATTTAATAGCTGAACAGTTATCTTCTTTACCTATTACATTTTCTCAAGAAGCCTAATAAGGAGAAAATTACAAGTCTAGAGTGAGTCCCAAAGACATGAATGTTCACAAGAAAGTTATGTTCTAAACAAATGCCATATTTGACAAGTGCTGGTGAATAATGACTAAAAGAGCCTAGCTTTTTAAATAGAAAACTGCCTCTCCAGCCTAATTGTAAAAGCTGATATTTATTTTGATGTTTATTAAATACTAAATTAACAAAATAGTAGGCAATTCTAATTCTGCAAAAATAATCCCCAACAAACTTTCAAGATATCCTCCAGGGAAAAGTATTATTAGGGATTATAAACTAAAAAAGCTTTTGATTAGAGCTGTGAAAGACAGCTCAGCAGGCTGTGAAATTCTAGTGGACATCTATGTTTGGTCACTGCCCATATGTTCTATTATGAAGTAACACTGTTGGGCAAAACATCTCAAGCCCAAATAAGCTATTACCTAATAGAGTTATGTACAAATGTTATCATGTTATAATTAGGCTACATTGGCTCCCAATTGATGCCCAAATGATCACACAGACCATACATTTTATCAAAATACCAAAAATTATGTTCTGGCTTTTTTCTATAAATGATCAACAGTTGACTTATTCAATAATTACTGCACCATTATCTAGTCAGCTTCTCAAGGCAATATCCCTTTTTTTTTTTTTTTCATATCCAAGTCGGGAAGGAAGTCCTACCTATTTAATATCTCATCTCTGTGTGTCCCTATTAAAGCCACTTAGATCAACTCCAGAACTATCATTTACCACCCAGGTTCCATTAAGCTTCTAAATGATCTCCATACATCTGTTGATGCCTCTCTAACACATCCCTCTCCTTGCAGAGGGAAGAGTGAATACATCACTCTTTTGCTGCAAACCATTTGGTGATCGACCTGATTCTTCAAGGCCATTTATAACCTGGCAATACAATGGAGCCATTTAGAACTTGGGCCGTGGAGCCAGACCATGTGGGCTCAAATCCTGGCTCTACCACCTCCTAGCTGTGTGATTCTAAGAAGTTACTTCATGTCTCTGGTTCTTGATTTCCCTTTCTGTAAAATAATGAATGTAATAGTGCTGTCATATTACTATGATTGTAGGGATTAAAAGAAACCGTGTTTATAAAGCCCTTATTCCAGCAGCTGGTATGCCGTAAACATTCCATAAAAATGAGTTGCTATTATGTCTCTAGTCCTGTGTTCTCTACGGTTTTAAGAAATTGCTGGTAGTTCTCTGAAGGTACATTTATGGAAAGAAATCTAAGTGAAAGTCACCACTTTGCTTCTTTATGTGTACCAAGATCCACACATTGTTGCCAAAAGAGGCACGTGCTGACTTTTGCAGAGGTGGTTTAAGAGGGCAGGGCAACTGCAGGACATTATTGCTAATTTGCTGGCAGTGAGTGTGTGGTAAAAAACCAGAATTTCAGTCTGACCCTTGATTTCATAATTTAATACCAATATTACTTACATTATTAGTTTTACTGGTAAATCAGGAGCAAGTTGTTGGAGTCCAGCTGTGACCTCAGGGCAAGAACTTTTTGCCTGCTGTCACCTTCTGACAGTTTGGGCTGTTAATTACCTCAATCAACTAGAACACAAGCACCTCTCTGTCTGCCAGCTGGCAGGCTCAGCTTCAGAAACTGGCAGGTTGGGAAGATTTAAAACCTGTAAAAAGGGCTGCTATGTAAACAGTTTATTGTATAATATTCGATGACCACAGTAGACCGGCATCAGTAATCAAAGGGAGTTGCTGCTATTGTGCCTTGGTGGGTTAGCAAAGAAGAAAGCTAAAGCCAGCTTTTGTTTATATCCTTTTTTTTTTTTTTAATCCAGAAGAATGAACTAGGAATTTCAGTTCTGTTGATGTCTTGGAGGAAAGTTGGTTGTGTAGTTCTGCTGAAATAAATGTGGATTCCAACAAAAAGAAAGATAAGTAAGCAGTTGTGTTTACTTTGCAGAGATCACAAAATAGG
This sequence comes from Eptesicus fuscus, assembly GCF_027574615.1. Taxonomy (NCBI): domain Eukaryota; kingdom Metazoa; phylum Chordata; class Mammalia; order Chiroptera; family Vespertilionidae; genus Eptesicus; species Eptesicus fuscus. Next base: position 35,785,197 of record NC_072478.1, on the reverse strand, counting down.
TGGAAAAGCTTAAAGCTCTCTACTGGTTAAGGATGCTGTATGGGCATTCGCTCTCAAAGGGAATCTATACCCTTTACATGTGTGTAAACTGTGTGGGCTGTATCATGCTTGCTGATTATGCTTGCTACTATATTCTGACCAAAACAGCTTTCCTGTCAGTGACATTTAAAATACACTTTTTGAAATCATGCTCAAACTTTTGAGATTGTATCTGATATTTCACAATCTCCCTTCCAAACTCCATAGAAAGAATTTTAATGTGAATTTGAGTAGACTATTAAATGATAAATTGAAATGCTAAGTGGTCATTCTTCAGATTCTACTTGAACATTAAAATTCAGACATCTGGCCTTTCTTGATTTAATGGCTTGTTTCATAAGCCAAGTGGCTTAAGTTCAAAACATGATCAAAATCTAAATTATTTATTTGTTTTGAATGAATAAAAAAAGCATACTATACTATGATAAAATAACACTAAGTAATTTTCAGCAAAGAAATGAAACCAGATTAGCTTGTATCTGCCTTTGATTCATTTCTTTGAGGCATTTCTTCATCAATCTTTCTAGAAGAAATAGTAGCCTTCTTGATATTTTCCTTGGAATCCCTTTTCGTATAAATTATCAGACCTATTTAGAATTAACTACTTTTATTCAAGTGTGTGCACACACGCATACACCCTGCCTAATAGCAATTACTACAGGTTTGTAATCGTTGTCTTGCCTTTCAAAGAAACAAAACTTACATCCACTTCTCCCTTATCCTTTGAAATTGAAACATCCTTTACCACTGTTGATAGTAGTAGATAATATTATTTGCTTAGTATATGCCACACAAAGTGAGAAGTACTTTAAGGGTATTATTTCTCATTTATTCTTTGCCTTATGAGATAGGTATATGATTGCCTTCACTCTACTCATATAACTTGCTCAAAACCATGCAGCCTACAAATGTTAAAGCAGAGATCCAACAGAAAATGTTTGGCTCCTGTCTCTAGACTCAGTCACCCCAATACACAATCTCCCAGTCAGCACTTTCTTAAAACTCTTTCTTGAAAGACAATCACATCTCTGGGCTTTCTTGGATCTCTCCCTTCCCTCAAGCCAGAACTTCATTTGCTTTTTATTTTTCCCCTACAAATATGGAGGATTCACCCCATTTCCAGGGCTTCTTTCCCATTCACTTTTCTCATTTATTTCAGTGGCTTTGACTTTTACGACTACTCATGTGGGCTCCAAAATCATCAACTTTCCTGAGTCCCAAAACCCTTTATTTGATTGTGGTTAAGCTCCCCTCTGTAGCAAACCTGCCCTTTCACTTGTAATTGCATCCTCGTTATTGGCATTACCATCCACCCAAACGTGGGATTATCTTTCATCTCTTCATTTCACCACCCATTCAGATGAAAAAAAATCTTAAGAAACTTACTTTCAAAAAAAATCCTTTTTCCTTATGCCCAGAGCATGGCTAATTTGAGTCCCCATTATTACTCACTAAAGGAGTACTGCAGCAGCCTCTTAAATGCTTTCATTGCCTCTTGTCTCTATCCTCTCTAATCAGTTCCACATTGTACCACCAGAAACATCCTTTTAAACACAGAACAACAATTCCTAGTACTCCCCTTCTCTAAAACCTCCAGTGGCTTCCCAAAGTACACAGAATCAATATCCAAACTCCTCAATTCAGTAAACCCCTGGGCTTATTTCTGGTTTATCTTAATCCAGCTTAATTTCTGCTTCAATAACTCTAAGATGCATGCTCTACCATCTTCTGATTGTGCCCTGCCCTTGTCTCCTCTTCACTATGCTTGTGTTCTTTGTGAGCTTATTTCTCTTTCATCTTAATCCCACTTGATGTACCTCTGGTTTTCTCCTATGAAACTCCTTATGGTCCCCCCCAAAATTCATCCACCTCTTCATTTATTTCAGAAATATTTATTGAATATTTATTATGTGCCTGACACTATACTAAGATCTGAAGTCTTAAAAATAAAAAGCAGGGTCCCGCCCCTCAAAGAGTCTATAAAAATCTAATAAAGAAGACAAACAAGTAAATAAGTAAATAAAATGACATATGGTTTTCATGAAAGACATAAATTACCAAAGCTCACTAAAAATGTGCTATGAGAAGAAGGAGGAGGAGATTGCTTCACTAGTGAATTCTACTTAGCATTTAAGGAATAAATCATAACTATACATAAGCTCTCACAAAAATTAAAGATTCCACCATTATATTGATATTTAAACCAGACAAAAACCGTACAAAAAAGAAAATTAAAGACCAACATCTCTCACTAATATAGATGCAAAATTCTATATAACATTTTAGCAAATCAGTTAAAGAAATACATAAAAAATATGACAAGTAGGGTTCATATCAGAAATATGAGGTTTGTTTCAACATTAAAAAATCAATAAATATAAGTTGTATTAACAGTCTATGAAAAATTTTTATAATCTTAGTAAATGGAGAAAAGTCATTTGACAAAATTCAAAGTAGATGCATAATAGAAATTCCCAGGAGAGTATAAATAAAAGGAAACTTCCCCAATTTGTTAAAGAGCATCAACAAAAATTATGCATCGAATACTATATTTAATATTAAAAGAGCAAATTCTTCCCCGGTTAATACTGGGATCAAGAAAAAAATGTCTAGCCCAAACTGGTTTGGCTCAGTGGCTAGAGCGTTGGCCTGGGGACTCAAGGGTCCCAGGTTCGATTTCGGTCAAGGGCATGTACCTTGGTTGCGGGCACATACGCAGTAGGGAGTGTGCAGGAGGCAGCTGATCGATGTTTCTCTCTCACTGATGTTTCTAACTCTCTATCCCTCTCCCTTCCTCTCTGTAAAAAATCAATAAAATATATTTTAAAAAAGAAAAATAAAGAAAAAATGTATAATAAATATTGTACTGAGGAAGATAGCCAGTGCAATAAAGTAAAATAAATAAATAAGATACAAATGGAAATAATTGCATCCTTACTTCCAGGCATGATTGTCAAGGTAGAAAATCCTAAGGAATCTACAAAAAACATGACTAGCAACAAGTAATGCTAGCAAAGTCACAATATATAAGGATAACATACAAAAATCTTCTGCATTTCTATATATTAGCATCTAACAACTGAACATTTCAATTATAAAATCACATTCAGCATCAAGACCATAAAATATTTAGGGATAAATTTAACTAAGTAAGTGCAACATCTGTACACTGATAATTTCAAAACATTGTTGAGATAAACTAAATAAGTTAAATAAATAGAGAAATATACTATATTTACAAATTAGAAAATTCAATATGTGAAGAAATCAATCCTCTATAAATTAATCAATAGATTCATCATGACATCAATTAAAATTCCAACAGGCTTTTGTATATAAATCAATTAAGTTGACTCAAAAATATATATGGACATGCAAAGAAAATGAAATGGACAAAGCAATTTTTAAAAGGACAACAAAACTGCATGACTTGCATTACCTGACTCCAAGAACTATCACAAAGCTACAGTGTGGAATTAATGAGGATATAAATATAAAAAACGTAAGGTGATTCACTGAGGAGTGAACAGTCTTCTCAACAAATGATGCTGGAACAACCTTTGCTACCTACCACTTATAAAAAATAAATGCAAAGTGGATCACTGACCTAGACATAAAATATAAATCTATGACACTTCCAAAAGAAAGTATGAGAGAAAAATCTTTACTACTTAAGATTAGGTAAAGATTTCTTGGAGGACACAAAAAAAATGCAAAAAAAAAACAACAACAAACAAACATAAAAGAATAAATTGATAGAATGGGTATAATCAATACAGAAAACATTTGCTCTTTGAAGACATTATAAGGAAATGAAAATACACGCCACAGATTATAGGAGAAAATATTTGCATGACACATATCTGAGAAAGAACTTGTATCCAGAATATATTTTTAAAACTCATAGTAAAATAAGAAGACAAATAAGATTTAAACCAACAACTCACCAGAGAAGATTATGTGAATGACTAATAAACACATGAAAAGATGTCCAACATCATTATTTATCAGAGCGATGAAAATGAAAATCACAATGAGATACTACTAAACACCAACCAGAATGACTAAAATTAAAAATGGTGATGATAAAAATGCTGGCAAGAAGAATATTGAACAAATGATACACTCCTCTGGTATGAATGCAAAATGGTACGGTCACTTTGAAAAATTGGCATTTTCAAATTTTAAAAGCATAAAGTAAAACATTTGCTTACCAGTGTCTCTTCCATGATCTCCATCCTCTTCCCATTCCAAACATGTATGTCAACTTCAGGTTGATTTTTCCATACCATAAATTCATTCATTTGTTAATTTATTCATTCACAGAGCATTTCAGACAAGATGAATTTTTCACAGAAGATAAGTTTTACCAAGTACAAAATTTCTAATGAAAATTATCTGAGGTTTAAGCAATTATTTCTCAATCCAAAAACACCCAAAGCAAGTACTTCCTCTGTGGCTATATAGGTTGCATTAATCAGGTTATACAGACTAACAACCTAATATTATAAAACAACAGAAGTTTGTTCCTTACCTTTGTCGCAGTCATTTGCAGTTAGAGGATGTGTGGGGATGATTTTTCTCTATGCTGACATTCGAAGATTCCTTGTTTTCAATCTCAATGGTTTTACCACCTTTATGTTCACTCCTCTGCATCCTCTTCATCTATCTGGAAAACAAGCAGAGGCAGTGCGGGGATCACAAGATTGGTTTTAGGTACTAGGCCTGAAAGTGTATATTGCTTCCACCTGCAGTCTGTTGACCAGCGGTCAGAACCCTGGCCCCATCTCCTGGCAGGGAAGGCTGGGAGATGCGCTTCAGCTGTGCGCCCAGGAGTTAAAGGAAACAAGGGAGCACATACAACTGTCTCTGCCACAGTGCCCATGAGAAAAACACACCTAATCATCTTCTTTTGGTACTTACACAGGCAGTTCACCGTGCAACAACATGGGTTTGCACTGTGGAGCCCACTTATAGGTGGATTTTTTTCAATACCACCTGCCCTTGGTATCCCCAAGGACTCAAAACAACCCCGGATGGAGAACAGTATTTCCGCTTTCCAGAAGGGCATTTTCCTAACCACAGTTTCCCAGCTGCAGATTTCCAACTGCAGATGGACACTCCTGTTTTTATCTGTGATTGGTTGAATCTGCTGATGAGAAGTGCTGACCATAGAGTCTAAGTTTTCGACTGTGAGGTGATGGGTGGGCACTCTTCAAGGGTCTACTGCAGTTTAGTTGCTTCAAAATTTTTGGAGTAACATGAGATAAAAATTAATGATTAAACTTTCCTTATTATTAAATCATAACCCAACTTAATAATACCTATTCTAGGCTAAAAATTTTCCATAGTACCAGTTACAATTATGGGAGGACCTCATTAAGCTTTTACTGTGATAATCAAAAAATGCTATATACAGTCAGAGAAAAACAAATACCACATGATCTCACTCATTTGTGGAATATAATGAACAACATAAACTGACGAACAGGGACAGATCCAGAGGCAGAGAAGCATCGATCAGACTGTCAGACCTCAGAGGGAAGCTAGGGGAGGGTGGGAGAAAGGAGATCAACCAAAGGACTTGTATGCATGAATATAAGCCTAACCAATGGACATGAACACCAAGGAGGTGAGGACATGATGGGGGGGGGGGGGGATGTTGGGGGGTTAATGGAGGGATGAGGACACATATGTAATACCTTAATCAATAAAGAAATTAAAAAATGCTATATAAATGGCTCAGTGAATGAAATGAAAGTCAAAACTTTTCCATATTTGCATCCATGTGTATAAATGAACTCAGATTTCTGCATCCATGTTTCTAAATGAATTCAAACAAGAATGCCTAGAGTATGCACCAGTCATCATTTGTTTTCTTTATTTCTACTTCTTACCTAGGACAAAAGAAGTACATGTTAACTACCTTTTTATAGCATGAAGAAGTGGAACGAGAAGTGGATTATGAGGTGGGAATCCCAGGTTCTAGCTCTGGCTCCACCATTATATGTGGTTTTGATACACCAGTTCATCTCTCAGGATCTTAGTAAGTGAAAGATAGAGACCAGATTTTTTATTTTAGGAATTTGTAATGTACAAATAGAATTCAACCCAGGAGAAATTACAATCATTTCTGTTCTTCCCACCAGAGGTTAATTTGGGCTCAGAAAGTCAGTAATCAGTGCCACAAATTATAATCTAATGTACCCTGCAATTTTTGATTACAGAACAGATTCTAATAATCCAATAGCTAAGACAATCAAATAAATATTAAAAATACTGAAATTTCCTTATTTGCATTTAATTTGTAAGGAGTAACCACAAATAAGATGATTTAAGCCTCAAAAAAGGCCATATAGAGCAGAGAAATAGTAGAGGAATAGAAGCTTGAAAATCTGTATTCTATTCTCTACCCTGCCCCAAGTTATTTGTATGATGATGTTGGCAAATCACTTATGATCTTTAGTTCCCAGTTCCTTATTAAAGAAAGACATGTTTAGGTTTGTTGGTCTGTAAGACGTCTTATAATCCTGGAATTCTTTGAGTCCATGAAAAATGAGGTCTAAATTGAGAAATACAGATAATCATATAACATTCAAAACCTATCCCAGATAAATTCAGTAGAAAGACTCATAAACAACATTTCCCTACAAGATAAGCATTCTGGCTTATCTTGGACCTACCACCATAGTTATAAGAGAAAGCAAACAGGTAAGTTTCATATTTTGCTTAGAAAATAAAAGGATGAGTTCAGTTCATATGTCACAGATCTCAGCAGTTTAAGGGTAGAATAATTGAAAAATTAACAAATATGTAACTTAGATCAATGGAAAAGAGAGAAATTTGTCACTTTTTTAAACCAAATCAATGAAATGAGAGATGCAAATGCTCCTTGGAAGAAATGCATTTTAGTTTCAAACCTCAGTTTAAAAATGGCCAGGTTTCAGGTAAGAGACTTCCTCCAAAGAAAGCAGGAAAAGAATATACACTGAATAATGATTCAAAATAAAGTGAAATCTATTTTCTAGCAAAAATTAATACTGCTTTTAGAAGTTAAGGTGAAAGAGAATTTTTAAAAACAGAGACTTTATTCACAGAAACATTCTCATAGCAGGAAACTTTTCTAGAACTACATTGAAATATCTCCTGAATATTATAATAGTGCATAACTTAATTTTTCTTTAAATGTATTTTGCTGATGGATCTCTCATACTAAACATCTTACTAGTCAAAACGGTTCAATTTTACAATTACAGTGCTTTTCATTCTTTTGATTATTACTTTAGACTAGAGGCCCGGTGCACGAAATTTGTGCACAAGTGTGTGTGTGTGTGTGTGTGTGTGTGTGTGTGTGTGTTTGTGTGTGTGTGTCCCTCAGCCCAGCCTTCACCCTCTCTAATCTGGGACTCCTCGAGGGATGTTCAACTGCCTTTTTAGGCCCGATCCTGGCAGGATTGGTCCTAAACGGGCAGTCGGACATCCCTCTCACAATCCAGGACTGCTGGCTCCCAACTGCTCCCCTGCCTGCCTTCCTGATTGCCCCTAACCGCTTCTGCCTGCCAGCCTGATCACCCCCTAACCACTCCCCTGCCAGGCTGATTGATGCCTAACTGCTCCCCTGCCAGCCTGTTTGCCCCTAACTGCCCTCCCCTGCAGGCTTAATCACCCCCAACTGCCCTCCCTTGCAGGCCTGGTCCCTCCCAACTGCCCTTCCCTGCTGGCCTGATCTCCCACAACTGCCCTCCCTTGTAGGCCTGGTCCCTCCCAAATGCCCTCCCCTGCTGGCCATCTTGTGGCAGCCATCTTTGACCACATGGGGGCAGCCATCTTGTGTGTTGGAGTGATGGTCAATTTGCATATTACTATTTTATTAGGTAGGATAGAGGCCTGCTGAACAGGTGGATTGGGGGCCAGCTGGTTTGCCCTGAAGAGTGTCCCGGATCAGGGTGGGGGTTCCCTTGGGGCATGGGGTGGCTTGGGCCATCACTCCAACTCCACAACCCCCGGCGACCCAAGAAGAGGCCCTGGTATCTGAGATTTATTTATCTTCTATAATTGAAACTTTGTAGCCTTGAGCAGAGCCAAGCCTCCTGCTCTCTCCAGCTCCATGGCTGCAGCCATTTTTGTTGAGATTTATTCATCTTCTATAATTAAAACTTTGTAGCGGAGGCCAAGGCAGGCCAGGGCTGCAGGAGCTTGGCTTTCTCCATCACCAGGGGCAACCCAAGCCTCCTGCTCTCTCTGTGGCAGCAGCCATCTTGGTTGGGTTAATTTGCATACTCACTCCTGATTGGCTGGGTGGGCGTGGCTTGTGGGTGTAGCCGAGTGATGGTTAATTTGCATATTGCTCTTTTATTAGATAGGATTACCTCTTTAGAACAGTTGGATAATTTAAACTTTAAACTTGAGAGAACAATTCTGTCAGGAAAACAAAGACTTGCTAACTACTCAGATCTTAGGACAATCATAAGCATTTAGATTCATAAAACCAAATAAATAGAAGTGGATTTGCCTTACTGACCACATGATGAGCACCAAGCTTCTTTTGCTTTAAACAAATATAGACTGTCATTTTAAATTTCTTCCCATATGTACCAAATACAATAAGATACTTCACAAGTAGCCAGAAATGAAAATGAAATTAGACTTGTGAGGATTCTCAAGACACTTGTGGGTTCTTGCACACACACACACACACACACACACACACACACACACACACATACACACACACAGCCTATCTTAGAAATAAGGAAAAATGTGGTCTAACGTTTCTACAGAAAATACTTTTTTAAAAAAATATTTTTAATTGATTTCAGGGATGAAGGGAGAGGGAGGGAAAGATAGAAACATCAATGATGAGAGAGAATCATTGATTGGCTGCTTCCTGCATGTCCCCTACTGCAGATTAAGCCTGCAACCCCAGGCATGTGCCCTGACCAGAAATCCAACTGGCAACTTCCTGGTTCATAGGTAGGTGCTCAACCACTGACCCATGCCAGCTGGGCAGAAAATACCTTATTAATCCTTGGGCAAATCATTATAGGAACCTGTGGAAGTTGAAATCTTGAACAGTTTGGGCCCTTTAAACCACCTATCATTAGAAACTTACAGTGTTTAAAATAGCAGAGGCTCTGATTACATAAACAAGTTAGAAATATTTAAAAAATAATGACTCATGTCATTTTACAATTCCCCTTCACAGTAAATATCTAAAATAATAATTTTTAAAATGTGCTTTGCTTTCTCTCTGTTCTGTTGTAACTTTAATTGGAAGGGTCAAAGGACAGTCTTCAGCCTTATAAAAGCAGATTATAATATTACCATTCACAGAGAATAAGTTGGAATCTAAATAAGGCTTATATGTGAGTGGTATGCTGGTACATATTTAACAACAGGCTCCCTAGAAGAAAAAATGTGCATGTATTTATTGTTTATTATAAATTTTACTGATATAAAGAATGTGTGGCATAGAGATAAGAACTAGTAATAATATCTAAAACTCTTTTTTTCAATTTTATATAGTCAATTTATTCTCACAGAAGGCTTTTGTTGACTTTTTGCCAAATTCTTAAATCCATAATCAATCTCTGGTTACAACTGATGAATAAATGTAGTTCCAACATGAACTTTGGTTAATATTTTCATTTTTTTAACAAATGAAATGAGAGGAAAAACACTGAAGAAATATGTTGGGACTTCACTCATTATCAATGACGTGAGCATTTTCTTTACTGAATCTCATAACAGTTTGCAAATACTAGAAGGATAGGTCATTCAATTTTGCACTAGTCATGATGTAATAGCTACAGATTATAACACACTTTTAAATTTGACCTGCAGGATTAACATTGTCTCCATCATTTTTTAAAGTCCTGACATCAGTAAATAAATAAATGAAGCCTCATTTCTTAGCATTTGCCAATTTCTGTGGTTGTGCTTCCACTATGATGGAATTCAAGCTACTAACATCTATCCCTGAAGGTGGGTGGAGTTGGGAAGAAATACACAAAGGCACACTCACATGGTATTTTCACAGTATTGTAAGCAGTGCAATACTATACTAATACAGTAGACACAAATTGTCTTCAGCATAGATGATAGTATAATGCAGTAACTTAATCAGGAAGCAATGAATGTTGAGTATTTATTACCTTTGTTGTTAATATTTTATTTAATTGTAAGTTTATATAATCCAATTTTTTATAATGGCTATGGTTAAAGAGCTCACAAAATTCCTCAATATATAGCAACCTGCTCTCGTAAGCCAGTGTGAACTGGCTCCAGTACACGACTACCTCCTGTTCACAGTCCACCAGGGGCTTGAATCCTTGGCATTTTGTCATAGCTTCATGAACATAAACTCTTGCCTAAGGAAAAATTACTGAATTCCCAGAAGAGAACTTCTTTTAACTTCATCTAAGAATATACTGCTTAACAAATAAGTTCTGAATTTGGCAAATGCTTTTAAAGCCAATGAATAAACCTTATAAACATCGAATACCCACCAAAGAAGAACAATAGAGAGTTTATGAGGTTTACATTTTATAAAGGTTTAAAGATTTTCTGTTTCTTTGTTTCTGTAACAGGTTACAATGGTCAAAATAAAGGTAGCAGGCAAATAGTCTGCTTAGTCAGAACAAAATTTATCCTATATAATAAAAGCCTAGGTGGTGTCACACCCTCGTGTGACATCGTCACAAAATGACCACCACAAGATGGCTGCCACAAGATGGCCATGTGCACAGCAGAGGCCAGTCCCAGCGTCTCTGCCACCTTGCACGGAGGAGGCAGGTCCCAGCAGAGGAGGCAGGTCGCGGCAGAGGAGGGCAGTTGTGGGCGATCAGGCTGGCAGGCAGAAGTGGTTAGGGGCAATCAGGCAGGCAGGCAGGCGAGCAGTTAGGAGCCAGTGGTCCCAGATTGAGAGAGGGATGTCCCAGATTAGAGAAGGTGCAGGCCAGGTTGAGGGACAACCCCCCTCCCATGCATGAATTTTATGCACCAGGCCTCTAGATTATAGTATAAAACATCCAGGCCTATAAAATTACCAACTCCCCATCTTCAAGAATGTAAGCAAGATACTTGAATTCATAGATCAGAGTTTGGCCAAAATTTTAAAAAGTGATCTTGAACACTGTAAGAAAGCTAAGTTAAAAGATGATGACAAATGAGTTATGTATTTAGTTGTGAATCAAACTGTACAGCTGAAAAACAAAGAGACAATGTGATGTAATGGAGAAAGAGCAAGAGGGTCAAAGAGTTGGAGTAAAAGCCTTTGGATCTAAATTCCAGTCAAGCCTCTTAACTAGGTTACCTTTGGGAAATTATTTTGCCAGTCTAATCCTCAGCTTCAGAGAATAAAATGTTTAGTTGACAATGCTATTAGGGTTACTTGAGAATATATGTGAATTACCTGGCAAATAGTAGCAGATCAGCAAGTATTATGAAAACATATTCCTTTCTGCCTAACCAGACTGGTGGAATCTAAGGCAGGGGCCCATTAGAGAATCAATACTCATAATTCTCTCAAGATTCTTTTTCTGGGTAGCTTTATTCGAAACAAAGTAAGCAGAGATCTGCATCAGCTCCAGAGGCTACCTCAGGCCCCAGATATCTAAAAACAACAACAAAAAACAATTTAAAAAATTATCGGACTTCTCCTTTGGGTTGAGGCAATGCAAATTACATCTGAGACTTTGAAGCTGTATCTGATCACCATCATGTACAAGGTCATCAGATGTACTGCAAGTCCTCTGCCGTCTGTTACACACAGTCCTCTAATCAAGGAAATGAGATGTTAAAGGTCTGCTACTTGCTACTGACAGAGTCACACTGCATTCAAAAGGCACAGTTTCAGAATGCTGACATTAGAAAATTCTAGTTCAAATTCACATTTTATGTAAAATAGATTTGCTTAGCCCTCAGCACCCACTAATTCATTAGAATGCATTCATTTTTCATTTAGTTTTCCTGAGAGAAGATGAAGCCAAGAACAGGTCACTTATTCGGGATTTGGGGGAGTTACTATTACCTGGGCAGCTACTACCTGAGAGAGCAATCACAGCTGCCCAAGGCAACAGCTCAAGGCCACAATGCCCTTGGGTGTACCACAGCCACCAGCTAGTGGTGTGGGGGACAAATAAAAGGGTGCTGCATAATCAAAATTATTTTATTTTGCAGCTTCATGTTGAGTCAGTTTGCTTTTCCTGAGCAGGATGTAAGGGTGATTTCTTTCCTGGGTTCTTGTCCAGATGGATTCGAAGAATGAAGTCACAGACAAAGGATGGTATATGAAAAGGGTGGAAATTTATTGGAAGCAAGTACAGACTCCCATGTAGGGAGGGGGTCCCAATGGGGTAACCCACGAAGCTCCCTTTTCCTAAGATTTATAAAGGCTGCAGTTCTTTATAAATCCCACATTGTCCCCCCACCCCTCCCCTCCACTTTCTCTCCCTCTTCAGTGGTAGAAAATCTCCTGTGAAAATCTGTTTTCCTCTTTCTTCTATTCATCGGCATTTCTCTGTCCTCTGTGAAAGTTTGTTTCCTCTCTCTCTCCATACCCTGTGGCTTTTCCCTATCTTCTGTGAATGGATGCCTTCCTTACCCCTTATCCTGTGGCACCTCTTTTTTTTTCTCTCTCTCTGTGAATGTATGCCTTTTGGCAGCTCCAAGCCCTCACCTATGCCTTCCTCCCCCATGGACCCTCTTTATTCCTAAAACTCCCTAAACCTGCCTATTTTATCTCTAAAACTCCTTTCATTATGAAAGCAGTACTGGTCATAGTCATAAAGTCACTATTTTTCTTGAGCCACGAAGAATATTTTCTTGGCTATTCTCATTAATGTAGAAATAGCATCAACTTTGTAAATATTTTTACTTAGACTCTTCTGTAACAGCAGAAAGTCATCTTCAGAGGTGGCCAGTGACCACAAAGAAGTACTGCAACTGAGTTAAAAGTATTTCTTCTTCGTACTAGCATGTCTCTAGAAAAAATATAGGAACCAGAATCCCTGAAATAGCAAATAAACAAACAACAACCAGATGGAAAGTTAAAGTCCAAAAGCAAAGCCGTAGCAGCTCTGAATGTCTACATAGGAGAAGCTAAAGGATTTTCCTTAACACAGTATTTGCTTAGCAAGCACACAGTTTTCACTTAGAGAACATTTTTTTTAGAGTGACTTGGCACCAGGATTTGGAAGATGCCCTGGTGGAGATTATGAGAGAGCTATATACAAAGACCAAAAAGAAAAAAAGAAAAGGAAAAAAAAAGAATCCCACACTTTTTTTCCCATATGCCTGAAATCACTAAAGTGAGAACAGAATAAAAATCTAAAAATTATACACTTAGCTGAAAATCTTTACCCAATTTATTTTAAGATGCTGATTTAATCAATAATCAATAATTATTGATTGCCTAAAATGTGTCTGGCATTGGGTAAAAATAAAATATGTTCCCTGCCTTCTTACTGTATGGAAGCAAGAGGGACAATGGTTACTGGGCAAGAAAGTGATGTGATTGGTCTTAGAAACATGGGACCAAGGGGAGTTTCAAAGGGACGTTATCTGGGCAAGAACTGAGATGTAAGGAATGAGGGAAGGACAGAGGGAGAACAGGTACAGAAAAAAAATGTCTAGCAGAGAAAACTGAACTGGAAAATCAGGAATAGAACCATAGGTAGTTTAAGAAACTTAAGAAATCTAATCTGAGCAAAGAGGATGTATCAGACCTGGCCCATAAGGAAATGGAAACTATCCTACCTAATAATAGACAAATATGCAAATTGACCTACCTTCGCTATGCCCATGATTGGCCAGGAGGCGCGGGGGGGGGCGGGACTCGGGGTGGCCGGGGTAGCTGATTGGGCCAGCGGGATGCTGAGCTGCGTCGCCAGCAGCGGCCGAGCTCAGCGTCTGCGCCATGGCTGTGCTATGGCACAGAAGGGGCCTCTGGGGCAGCGCGCTGACATCCCGCCACGCGGACCATCAAAAGCGGGGGAGCTGAGTGCCTGCTGCCTGAGCGGACAGGCACTCAGCTCCCCCGCAATCGAAAGCAAAAGTGTGGGAGCTGGGTGCCTGTCCGCTCAGGCACCAGGCCTTTCAGAAGCCTCCAGCGTGGCGGAGGAAAGCGTGGGAGCTGGGTGCCTGTCCACTCAGGCAGCAGGCCTTTCAGAAGCCTCCACCACGCTGGAGGCTTCTGAAAGGCCTGGTGCACCAGCGATCGAAAGGAAAGCGTGGGAGCTGGGTGCCTGTCCACTCAGGCACCAGGCCTTTCAGAAGCCTCCAGCGCCTGGTGCACCAGCGGACAGGCACCCAGCTCCCCGTGATCAAAAGGGAAAGCGTGTAGGGGACCCTTTCAATCATGCACTGGGCCTCTAGTACTGATTATAATTACAAAGAATTTTGGTATTTGCTTCACATGCATTAGACAACAAGTAATTGTAATTGCAAGAAACAGTGACCCCCAAAACTGGCAGAACCAAGGGAAGAGGTCGGGGTATCTAGAACCTAGAAGCTTTGAGGGGGACCACAGCTGGAATCCAGACCTCAGAGGAAGGGACTTTGGCCAGCATATCCTGATTATATCCGAGGGGATACAATGAGACTGGTTCTGGGAGTGGAAGGCGGAATGCTAGAGGCTGGAGCACACTGCTTCAAGAGTGAAGAGCTATTGGTGCATGACTGGGGAGAAGACTGGAGGAGCAGGTCTTTTCTCCAACTCTTATTAGCCAGAGTTGACTAAGAATCTGATGTTCCCCGTAAGAAAGTCTCTGTGTGTCTTTCCAACTGTGTTTTGATATGGAATTTGTCCCCCTTTTCTATTAATACTTAATTTAAATCCATATTATCACATTCAAAAACTAATTCATTAAAATGTTATCGAGTTATTTTATTCTCCATTAATTTACCTTTCACTTAACCCTTCAGTTTCCAATTTAATTTAGAAATATTTTACTCTGACCAACGCCTATCATAAATGTTGTTAAAGGGGCACCACTCAGAGCACCTCACTCTTCACAACTACTTTGGGGAGAAAAAGACAAACTCTCCTCTGAATGAAAGCAAAAAAAGAAGATATAAATGTTTTGCTCCTCTGCTATTCTAAAATGTGGATACTAAGAAGAGCTTTAATCTCTGCCTTTGATCTAAAAGCAATTTCAGTTGGGAGAATAAATACTGAATGGGATTTACCCTTTTCTCTTAATTTTGATTGACTAACATTTCTCACTACTCCTAAAGGAGAATGAGAAGGTCAAATTTCTGCCACTAACTATACACATACAGTTTGGGAACATTTTTTAAGTATGGAAGTCTTTATACTAGAATGAAATTACAAACTTCAGGTAATTTGCAAGAAGTTTAGCTTGACTTTTGTGTTTTTTTCTCCCAAATCACCTGACAAAGTGTGAACTCCAAAAATTTGTTAAATAATGACAATCTCCAGAATCTCTTGTTTTATTTTTCTTGGATTCCTTTCACAGATACTGCAGCAAAAGTTAGAAAAGGAAGGGGGCGGGGGGGGGGGGAGGAGAGGGAGCAAGGCTTGCTTCATCATTTTAAAACATCCGAGTTCAAATATATTATGTATATAAATACAAACCCAGAGTTTCCAAAATGGATATAATTTGCCCAGCTCAATGGTTGATATCTAGATATATTTGTAACATCTCACAGCACTCTGTGCTGATTTTTTAAGACAGATTTTACAGAACCCAGCTCAAGTTAACAGAAGTTGTAAATTATGTCTAAGTGGACTTTATAAACAAAAGTTAAAGTTGAGCATGCAAGGGAATATTGAAAAGTTTGCATAATGCTGTCAACATCCACAGTGCCAATGTTCATCCTTTCTTTTATTATTAGCTGAACTTTTTTCTATTGACATGGATATCTGTCTAACTAAGTATGTGTGTACAGATTTATGTTTTCAAATGAAACAAAGCTGTGCCGTTATGATTGCCGGGGTCGACTAGTCTCTGCAAGCACGTGCTTCCTCGAGCCTATTAAAGTACAGTACCAACATTTCCCTCTTGGAGCTCTGTGAGTGTGAGCCAACCTGAGCTTGTGTTTCTGGGAAAGCGCCTGGAGAATACCAATTTAATTTAGAAACTGCTCAGCTTAAGTGTTGGGTAGGGTTTGACAGCGTGGCATCAGGTGATCAGATAACTTTTCAGAGATACCACAAAGAAAGTTTGAAACGTCACCAAAAAGTTTACATGAAGTGTACTTTGCCTACAAAGGAATTGCAACATCATTTAAATTTATAACATGTGCCAGATTCCAGTGTTTTGTTACGTTACAGAATTGAGATGCTAGTTCTCTACTTTCAAATCATTTTAGTGCCTGGTATGAGCTTTTGCTTGAATTGCAAACGTTGTTATTCTGTTGCACACTATTAACCTAATAGCCAAACTGGAAATTCTTAGGTAATAGAGTTAAACAGCTATTTCTCCTGCTGGTTGAAATACTGTAATGTTGTTAAAAGCGTATTTTTGGACAGTTCTTTCTCTTCTATATAGGCTTTTTCATTCCTAGTACATGGAGCTTTTTAAAAATGTACAAAATGTTGTAGTTGAATTTGCTCTGTTTTATATGTACTAGTATATATATCCTTCCCCACTTACCACCCCTATCCAAAAAATACACATTCATCTTAATTTTATTGAATATAATATACACAATCTATCTTAAATAGTATTATATATTGTCCCTCAGATTAACAGGAGGGTTGTGTTCCAGTCTAGGTGAAAGCTATTCATCAACAACAAATATAAAAAGAGTGTATTTCCAAGGACAATCAACTTTTTTTTTAATGATACTTTAAGGAGAGAAAAAGTAGGTTAATTAAAATCTTGAACCTCTTCTTCTAAACTGGCCCATCACCTTGCTTCTCTGACCACCTTTTTATTGAATCCAACTTTGTATTTCAGGGACCCAATAAATTCCTCCCCCTTTTTAGAGTTTCTTTGAAAATACCTTGCGGATATCGAAGGAGAAAAATTGTACTAACAGTCTTGCAAATCTCCTGTATTCTCTAAGCAAGAACAAAGATGTCTTCAGGTTTTATTTTGTTTTGTTTCGTTTTGTTTGTAAAGGGAGGGTAGAACATTAACACACGACAACAGTGAGATTACACAGATAAATTTTTGAGCTCTTTTATCTAGTAAACATTCTAATGATCAACTTCAAAGGCGGGGTAGGGGGGTGGGGGGGAGGCTTCCCCCGTCCTCTGTGCCAGAGTGAGAAGCGAAGCTCTTTACCACTCATATGGGAGATATGAGGAGCCTTTGAATGGATCATTGCTTTTTATGGGTAGTAATGAGGTGAGAAGTATTCTAGTGTGTGGCACAGGCCTTCATTAAAAAGCGTGAAACAGAAAGGCTTACAGTAAAAGGGGATAATTTGTTCTAACATACTTGCTAAATTGTGCTGTAACAATGCCAGTTAACAGCACTATATTTTCCATAGGATTTCTGAATGCATTTGTGTGCAATTATTCTGCCCATACAAAGTTAAGGGTGTTTTCCAATAGTTTATGTTAACTACTTGACGATACTCCTTCAGCAGAAAGTATATTGAGCCCCACAGTTGAAGAGGGTAAAAGGATCCAGAGATGTTCTCATTCCCCTTCTGAAGCCAAAAGATTCTTGTAAAATCAGAAATTCACAGAACCCAAATTTAAATGAATTTCATTTGCCTAAAAGGTGATATCAGAAGTCATCATTAGCCAGTTCAATAAATACAAAGTTTAAAGTTTAGAAACATGTATTCCAATAAATACAGTTCATAAGAAAGAAAGTCTGACTTGGTAGTTTCGAGTCAATCATTTAAAAGAGAAAGAAAAGTTGAAAAATAAGAGCAAAGATATTACTACATTAGTGAGGAAATTATAGTGTAAGGGAGCTGTATGTTCTACAACATACCAAGAAGATCACTTGTTCAGTCTCTTACTGAGAACATTGGACTAAGATTTTATTCACTGGAAAAATTGTTCTACTTAGAGGAACATAACATGGTTTTGTTTTTTGTTTTTTCACATGACGAGCTATCAAGAGAGAAAAATGTCGTAAGGAACATTAAGTTTTAGACAAAACCTAGAATTTGGGTACATCATATGGGAAAACTGTTTTAAAAGTGGCAATTTTTGAAGATGGGTCTACTATTACACTAAAAATGTCCTAACATCAGATTTTGATGGGGGGAAAAAAATCCGTTGAATTTTCTAGAATATTCTTAAAAGGCAATAATACAAATATTTATTGTTTCATGAAATATGTCCCAGTTTATAACTGATGACACAATTTTATTGGAACAGCAATATATTAATTAAATACAATTGATATGCCACCATGGACTAAAATTGGAGACAAATTTAAGCACCAAAAGTTTTTATGGTGAGACGGGAAGTATCAGTGTCTGTCCACTCAGTGGAATTTCTGAGGTGTAGCAGTGGAAAGAACTTCAGTTGTGTCACTTTCCACCCTTTTCATTATTATTCAGTTTTTGCATATTAGATATTTGATATTTTGGGGAAAATATTTACAACCAGAGTTAGGTACATAATTCTAGCTTCAAAAATAAATACTGTCAAACTTAATAGAAAACAGACAGTGTGCCTACAATAAATGTAATAGGCTCAGCCTCGCCTTTCTATTTTTTTTTATTGGGTTTTTGAGAAAGTCTATGAAGGAAATTCTAATTGCAATTGCTTTTAGCATATGCTCACTCAGTTTCTTTAAGCCTTTGAGAGAGAAGTGGTAGCCTTGGGCTATGGGATAGAAACAATGGTATTTCTCCAAGCTAAACTGAATATATGAGCATTGTAAGTGGTGAAAATTGTATTTCAAAATGCTTATCATTGTACCACAAGAAGTCAAAACAGATAAGTGTTTTTATTGAATACAAAATAGCATCTTATTCTATGCTAGGTTCATTAACCTAGCACATTGCCCAAAGTAAAGGACCAATCTTTTTAACACTGTCAGAAATTACTCTCACTAATCAGAACTTCACTTTTTCTTAATTGAACACAAATGTGGACACTGAGTTAATTAGTACAACTAAGATAGGAAACCTAGAAACTAATGTAGTAGGAATGAGCATTAAAGGAACATTTACTATTTTTTAAGATTTCCTTTGCATTGTGTCTCATTTATAACTAATGGGAGAAACTAAAGCTTTTCAGATGAATGAAAAGAAGCAATACATGAGTTAGGCGAATACAGTGTGAAATGAATATATTTCATTGAAACTGTTCTGAGCTAAGCTTGTCTGATTCCCTATGACATCATGGTTCTCCACGATTGGGATTTCTGACGGCTTCATGATGTTGAATGTCTCCATTTACTTGAATCTATTCTCAAAGTTCCTCTAAAATAAATTTAAAAAAAATTAAGACAAAACCAAGTATAAGGAGACTAAAAAGATAATAAATATTGGACAGAAACTATTTATCCAAATACTATGTTAAGATGAAATCTATATAATAAAAACATGTGTCTGGGGAGAAAAAAAGAGTTACAATATTCTAAACAAAATGTATACTTACACTTGGAAAAAGTTTTATTGGAAGACTACTAGTGGTTGCATTTTTATAAGAAAGTTGGAGCCATTTAACAAAAGTGCCACATACTCTAAATCTCTGGCAGGTGTGGAGACTAACAGGTATAAAAGAAAACACACAGGAAGTTTCCAGTCAGTGAATAAGAGCTACCAGGGCAGTTGAACTACAGCTTCATCCTCTCTACTTGTGGACATCTCCACTGAAATATAATTAGCACAATAGAATGCATAGAAATATTCAGAAAAATATTTAGCTCAGATATAGTGTATGAAAATTGGGGAGTAGAAAGGAGGAAGGATGAATACACTTGACCAACACTAGAATAAGCCAGAATTTTAAAGCAATCAATGTTGATCTTTTGAGTATCTTCCTTTGATTATATCCATACACCTTTCCGAATCCTCCAATGTGGTCTTTGATGGATGTTGTAAATTTAGAAACTTCTTTCATGACTTGGCACACTCAAGATGATACCTTGGTTTCTCCAAGTTGCTCTATACCATATTAGGACCTACCCTACTTGGGAATTTTCCTCTGTTACATCCATTTAATGGCAATCTCTGGAGTCCCACATTTCCTTTATATAATAATTTAAGGCCCAACCCAAGTCACTTCCACACATAAATTAGACTCATAAACTCCACCCTATCCATAAGAGCCCCCTTATCCTGGCTACTATCTATATCACATACATTTGAAATAATTACACTTAATTTCTCAATTTGTTTTTTTTTTTTCTTGAACTGTTCATAGACTGTTTCAGGTATATTAACTATTTTATGGTTATCTCCTTTAGGATACAAATAAAATATATTATAGTATTTTCATTTCATCAAGAGCAATATATGAATAAAAATAATATAAAAGTAAAAAGACTAGAGGAGCACACCAGATTGCATATATTGTATATTTTAAGGTAATTATTCTGGCCTATTGCCTAATTTCTAATAAATCTAATAGTGGAAATTATTGTCCAAATAAGAAGGAAAGACATCAAATTGGCAAACAGCAGGAGTCCTTGTTTTATTTTATTTTTATTTTTTTCCATCACCATTTATCCCCTCTATGCAGTAGAGGAGTCTTTAGATGAGCATTGTTTGTGGTACTCCTTCAAAAGTCTCCCTATCTGCCCTACTCGATTTGGCTTAGTGGATAGAGTGTCAACCTGTGGACTGAAGGTTCGCCAGTTGATTCCCGTCAAGGGCACATGCCTGGGTTGTGGGCTCCATCCCCAGTAGGGGGCATGCAGGAGGCAGCCAATCAGTGATTCTTTCTCATCATTGATGTTTCTGTTTCTCTCTCCCTCTCCCTTCCTCTCTGAAATATAATATATATATATATATATATATATATATATATATATATAGTCCCCCTATATTACCTTCTTTGCTTAGGATTACCTAGAAAAAAAGAGAACAAAGAATAAGTAAAATAACCAAAATTTAGAATATTTGAAAAAGAATGGAGACTAGTTTGAGGGAATAAAGGAAGATAAAGACATGCTTGCATTTTTGAAAGCCATTTTTCACAAGTTTTTTAAATGCTGAATATGCTAACTTAGTACACTGAACCAGCGATTTGGTTTATTCTGTTTAGATTTCTGTAATATAAAGAAATTATGACTACAGTGAATGCCTAAAAATGGCAAAGTATAACCAATCATGTTTTTTATTCATTGAAAAACACTAAATGAATATATCATGTGTTTGTCCTATTCATGATATTGAAATGGGTAGAGGTTTAATAACTTTATACCTCACTGAATAGAACACCTTTTATTCATTTAATCAGAACAGCACCTTTCCAAATTATCTTACAAGTCATAAAATTATCTCTTATACTATGATTTGCCATGTTTTAGGTCACTTGTCAAAATCTTTAAATTACTAGTCATATATATGAACCCAAATATTTATAATTAGGATCTCTATGGTAAGAGTAATTCATTTAATTTTCTTATTTATGCTACCCATAACTGGAGGAATTTTAATAATATTTGCCTCAATATTCTCTTTGCTCAATTTCTCTGTAGAAATGATTGAGGGTCCATTTCAGTTTACAGAGAAGTGCCACATTTCGGGACATTTAGCAAGACATTCCAGAGCTATAAATAAAATTCCAACTTAATTCCAAACACCATTCTGTACCTCAATAAGTAGAACCATAGAAAATAGCTGGCTGGCTGCCAAAAATTGAGGAGTGGGACAAAAAGTCTTTTTCAGATCCAAGTTAGTGAAATGAAAAAATTAAAATGAATGCTCCTTATGATGTGTAGAAATCTTCATTATCCTTAGGCTAGCTCAAATCATTCTAGTTCTAAAGTTAATTTTTTTGGTAAAATAGATAACTGTGAAATGACTTAACATTTTTGTCTAAATACTTTCTGGCAGTGGAGAGAGAGGGTCATGCAAAAGAGTTCCCCTGCTCTACTCTCCCCACAACCTAGACTTAGAGTGAAAGTGTTAATTTCCCTTGAAATGTTTCTTTCTCAATAACAACATGCTAAAGCCCAAGAATTTCTCATTATATTATTACAATTTTTTTAAATGTTGGCTTATCCAATTCTGATCTGAAATACCTTTCTCTAATTAGTGTCTTTGAAAAAATTGAACACAGACAGATTTTAATCCTTCATTTACTAATTTTATTTTAATGCTATTACTCAGCATATGTTGGCTACATTAAACCATTACAGTAAAAATTAAAATGAAAGTCATATGATTTATCCCCCTTTAAAAGTGCTCAATCAGTCTAATAAAAGTTGAGTACCAAATACCAGATGTCTGATTTAAAAGAAATTCTGAACCAAAAGAAAAACCCTCCCATTTTTCTCTTTTGATATTTAGTTGAGATTAATGCCATCCAAGAAAAAAATAACATTTATATATAAATACAGTTGTTTGGATGTATTGAACTTAAGTAAGAAAATACAGGGAATATGTTAATTTTTATCTTGATTGTTATAAACCCCCTTTCAATAAAAACATTTGTATGGCTTTTACACATAATCAAGCCAGCTTGATATTTTAAAAAGAAAATGAGGGTGGTTTTTTCAGTTTAGAATGCAGAAAGGCAGAATGAGAGTACAAGATATAATCAAGATAGATATTTAAAATCAAGTTTTGGTCATTACTTTTCCTTTAAACTCTAGTTCTTCCTCACTACTTAATTATCAGCATAATTTCTTACCAAAATCCATTGTCTGGAAAAATAAATGCATGTTCTCAGGTATATAGAAAGACATTTTCAAAAGAAAGAACGAGACAAATAAAGGTATCTATCCTTAACATTTTTATTTTACTTTAACCCAACTACTCCCCATATTCAGCACTCCCAAACACAATTATTTTCCCCAACTCCAAGTTTTTGCCCATATTACTTTTGTTCTTCCAAGAACAGCTTTTCTCTTTCCAAGAGTTAAGAGCTATGCCTCAAAGATGATCTCACATAACATTCTTTTCATACTTTTTATATTATTCCTCCCTTTCACTGCCATGACTACAACACTGTTGTGGTGGTCCCTGGCTAGCAGTTCCCAAAACATATTTGCCTTTTTTCCTGGGCCCAGTGAGAGTACATTTCCCAGACTTCTTTTCAGTGAGGTATGGCCATAGGATCGTAGACTGACCAATGGGCTGACAGCAGAAGTAGTAATATCCTTCCTTCTGTGTGAGCCACTCTCCTCCTTCTGCCTGCTGGATCTGATTATTGTACTATGACTATGGCAGGAGCCACATGATGGAAGTGGCAGAGCTGGAATTCCTGAAGACTCTGCGTTAGAGCCCACTTTCTGCTGACGATTGAACTTTACATAGCAAGAAAAAACTTCTATTGTGCTTACCCACTGAGATTTCTGGACTTCTCAGCAGGTGATATTATCTTAACTACAAGACCAAACTTATGATCTTTTCATTGGCTAAATATCCATAATACTCTGTGTTTTTCTTATCAGTGTCTGTATTCTCCTTATGTAAGAACTAGAGGCCTGGTGCACGGATTCGTGCACTGGTGGGGTCCCTCAGGCTGGCCTGCAGAGATCGGGTCAAAACCGATTCTCTGACATCCCCCAGGGGTCCTGGATTATGAGAGGGTGGTTCTCAGGTGATGCACCCCGAATCGGGCTCTCGCCTCCCTGGTTCCGGGTTGTGTCACCCAAGAACTGCCGCTGCCAAGTGACCGCAGCTCGGCAGCTCCTGCGTTGAGCGTCTGCCCCCTGGTGGTCAGTGTGCATCATAGCTACTGGCCAACCGGCCGGTAGGCCAGTCATTTAGGCTTTTATATATATAGATGATACTTTTTGCCTTTCTCCTTAAGGTCAGAATTCCTTTCTTTTTCGCGTTTATTGCTGGCAGCACTAAGCACAGTCTCTGGCACAAAGTAGATCCTTAAAAAATTGCCCTGTGCCCATCAACCTGAGTTTATTGGGCAACCCCCAATTAACAGTTTCTTGGTTGACTCATTCATTCTTTAATCTATTTATCTATGCACAATATTTATTTCATCCCTATCACTTTTGAGGCATCTACCCAACTTACATTCATTCTTTTTTGAGAACTCACATCCTATAGCCAAAGTCACCCTGCATAAGATTTTGGCTGACTTGACTAGAGTTTATGGATGTCACTTAAGCTGGACCAATTAGATTCTATCCTCAAGAAGGTTGCTAGAAATGGCCAGTTAATCTTTTATTGTGACTAGAATTGTATCATATATACTTGGGAGCAGAGAGCAACTATGCTATATCACATTGGCCTGAGAAGCCCAAAAAGTTAGTCAGTGGAGCAAAGAAGAAAAATAAAATAATCACCCAGAAAGAAACATTGCATTTTGAAGGCTCTCCAAGGCTTATGTAATTCTTTCCTAAAGCCAGGCCAAATTCTACCACTGTTCTCTGTAGCCTTTTAATACCTTACCTGTTTTTTATAAGCTATCTCAGGATGGGTCTTGTTACTTGAAACTAATATAGCTATAATTACCAAAACAAGACATTTTGCTTCCCCCTAGGGATACAATGAAAACAAGAGGTACATAGCCATTCCCCTCATGGTAAGAGGAGTAGGTGGTAATTCAGGAATATTGCTAAGGGGTAAACTTATCTTTGTAATGCTGATTTTCTATCTCTTAAGGAATGAGATTTGCAAGTGATTTTCTTTTACATTCCACATTTAACAAGAGTATTTTTTTAACACCTATGGAGTATTATTTGTTTCTATCCTGACTTTTTTTTTCCTCTTGTTATTTTGCCATTCAAAGAATGCTACAAAAACTGTAAATCAAACATTGGCAACAGCAGCTAAATCAGTGCTGGAAAAAGAATGGTAGGACACTTTGGATACTGAGATTGGTGGTGAGACAGTGGAAAGATATAATATATAAGTGAGATGGAAGATGCAGGATTCAGGGACTAATTTAGGGAAGAGTCAAGGATGATCGAGTTTTTCGCATGAGTCACTACCATGATGTTTGTTTAAAGGAAAGATGATATATGGCATATCATTGCATTTGAGAGTCTCAACCCTCAATGTGTATAGGATATTCTGGAAATTGTTAAAAGATACAAATACCCCACCTTCAGTTCCAGAGTTTATGACTTATAGGGCATAAGTGAATTCAGTCATTATGATACCGAATTTTTGGACTGGAACAGGCAGTGTTCCCCTGGGCAGACTGGTTCCCGGGCTCTTTGTCCATTGGAGTCGAAGAATGAATCCACGGAAGGAAGGTGGTATAGCAAAGGTGGAAACTTATTGAAGAACAAGTACAGACTCCCATGTGGAAAAGGGGAAAGAATCTCACAGCACAGACTTCCAAGTGGGGAGGGTGAAAGAGTCCCACCGATTTCCTTTTTCCAGGGTTTATAAAAGCTGCAGTTCCTGTGCCCTGATATCCCCTCTGATTGGTCAATATTCTCTTTTGAATGGTTACTACAGTAACTCCTGGGCTCAAAGGTCAAACATCACTTGGGACATGTGCCCTCCTCCCTCATTGTTCTCCTATTCCTTCTGGGCTTTCTTCCTCCTTTATTTTGTAAATACAGACCTCTTGGCTACTCCCAGTTCCTTGTCTTATGTAAATGTAATTGTTGTGGCTTCCTTGTGTTATGGAAATGTACCTTCTCCCAGCTCTCTTAGTCTTATGAAAATGTAACTTCTCCCAGTCTGTAGCTTGTGTTTTTTTCATGGACCCCAATTCTAAAAATTCCCTAAACCAGCCTATATGCCCCTAAAATTCCTGTTTCAATTAAATGTTTTTTTTTAAAAAAGAAAACCTTCTGCCCCTAATGATTTTACTGTATTGATGGGATTGGGAACAAACATCATTTTAAGTGTCTGGACTTTCCACAGAAATGTTTGTTTATTTCTAAAAAATCTTTGTATTTAAAATAGTAAGACCTGGTACAGAAAACTTGAAATTTATGATATTTAAAACATGGGGTTGAAAATGAGAGCAGAGGATAAGGGGAGGAATAAAAATAAAAAAGATGAAGCAAAAAATCTATTAAGTAATACATGGGGTGGAAAGCTAAACTTTAACGAGAGACTCCATAAGTTCTGCTCTTGCAGTTTCTTTTTTTACCTAACATATCGAAGCTCCTGACAACTCAGAAAATCCAACAGATGGCAAGGCTGACTCTGAGAAGTAGCTGAAGCCTCACTTCAATGGCTTCTTCCTGCTGAATCCTCAGTCTTTCTAGCGCCATTCAGAGCCTGCTCAGTGATCACCTGTTCCTTTCTCTCAAACAGGTAGCTGCTCTGCATGGCTCAGATCTCAATTTTTCAATGCTCTCTGCGATGAGCTAGGTAATTAGCCAAAGCATTATTAATAGATAACTACCTACTTAAGAATTAGCTGCTCATCGGTATTGAATGAATGAAGTGGCCACTTAAGAATTAGCTAGAACTCTGTCTCTTTCTTCTCTCCAAAAGGCAAAAAGAGAAGAGACTTTGTCCACCATTTATTAAATGGAACATCAACAAGAACTGAAACCAATCTTAGTTTCTCCTCTGATACAGAGTAGGCCAAACAGGCAAGTATCATTAAAGCAGAAACCATGTAATGGAAAAGTGGAAAGTAATGGGTTTGATTTTGATGGTATTTTGCAAACAGATACTCCAAGTCAAATTTCATAGCAGTCAAAATGACAGAAATCTGCAGAGTAGATGAAGTGGTGTGTGTGTGTGTGTGTGTAGAAAGAGACAAATTCCCTTTCAAAGGGAAGTTCAGAGAAAAAAAAACATATCATGCCACCTAGTGGTAGAAAACAAGCCAATTTCCTTCTAATCCTACAAAGCAACTTTGCCTTTCCATCAGAAAATCAAACCAATTTATTAACAGAGTGGAATCTTGATTTCGCAAATTACACAGTAGTTAAAATTTAAATGTCATGGCTGTGTTTTAGTTTTTTGCCCACCAAAGGCATTAAGATATATGGTGAAATTTAAAGAGCCCTGGAGTCAGAGTCAGGATCACTCCCATTTCCCTTTCTAACCAGGTTACTTAACCATCTGGAGATCAGTTTTTCCCATAGAGGGGAAGGATACTCTAAACTGCTATCATGGTCTTAAATTCCATGTTTCAAAGTAAGCAATAGACCACTTAATAAGGGTACTCTTATCTCATGCAGTTCCTTGTGACAAAGTCAAGCCCCCATCTTTACTAACCAAATACTTGATTACAGAACATACTTTCCACACCCTCAGTCCCAATCTGGGCACATTTTACAGACTCCACCCTTCATTCCAAGCCCTTCTTTATGGCTACTTTGCATTACTGGGTACCTACGGCAAATAGCCCCTTGATTACTATTCTTAACTTCTATGAACCTCAGTGGTATATATTTGTAATATACTTTTCTAACTTACATAAATGTCCACATAGTCCCCTTTTTTCCTTTGAAATCAGATGAACTATTCCCCAAAGAGGAAAATAAGTAAAGTCTGGTATTATGTAGCAATGTTCCTCGGATATAGTAAAGTATAAATTTCCCTTTCCCCCATCCTCACTAATAATATCTATCCAAGGGTAACCTTGTTGATCAGAATTAGGAAAGACGTTAAAAACCAACCATTGATCTGAGCTGCTTGGAGCATCTCCTAATAAGCCGCCTATTCTTGCAACCAAGAAACAATAATGTTAAGCTTTTTTGTATTATTCCAAAAGAAATAAAATTTTCTTAAAATATAATATTTTAACTATTCTAAATGTGACGGAGAGCCAGCAACATTTCTCTGAAGCAACTGTTTAAAAACTGTCAGTCATCTGCAGAAAGAGTTTTCGATGGAAAATCTGACTTTCTCTATACCAGAGCCTTGCTCCACACCGCAGCCCCAACCGATAGCATGGATAGTAAATAGGTTTCGAAAGAGCATGAGCAGTTAATGCAAGAATCTGTTTCTTTGCTCTGAGAATCCAGTCTTAATATTACATATTACCTTATTGTGTCATCACTGTTCACAACACAGCGTGTCACAGATGAAACTATGTAAGGAGGAAAGTCAGAATTTCTTTCTCCAAACTGGAGAACAGAAAATAATTGAGACAAACAGAGAAAGGGGATAGTCTATACATTAGCCCTCAATAAGCCACAGAGGGACGGGCAGTTAGATTCATGGTGAATTGCTGACATTCCCCTGATGCACTCATAAGTATAAGATAGACACAATGTTCTTGAACTTGCTAATTACCGTATTTATTTATTTACTCAGCTCCCTTTATCTTTTCCAGACATCCTTCAAGCCTCCAGCCTCCTCAACAGACAGGCACACAAATGCATTCAAGCACTTCACTTCCAGCCCCCCACCCCCCAACCCTTTATAATACCTCTATTTAAATCTTCAGCCCCTGATATTATATGTTTACTTATATATAGTAAACCAGACTGTTAATTATAGGAGGCAGAGACCTTATCTTTGTTAAACTTTGGACCTACTGCTATGACTGGCATATAATAGCCACTTAAAAAACCTTTATTGAATTGAATAGACTGTGTTAATTTAAACAGAGTGTTGTTCATACTGGGGCCAGAGGATTCACTCTTACTCCCAGCTTTTCATTGCAAAGGGCATGTGCATTCTCCAGAGCGGAGTTTCATAAATGGAATACCCTTCTGTTCATTTGGAACTACAAGAAAAGAATGCTTTCCTTGGTGCTCTTTTCAGATCACAGGCAGCAAAATACTGACTGTTATTAAACACTTCTGATTGCTGCGAAGGACTAGGATGTCTCCTTCAATGAGATCGGAGGCGAGAATCAGAGGAAGTTCTTCCCTCAATTTCCAGAATAATATGAGGTAGGATAAAATTTTCATTTTTCTTCAAACACTGTATTTTTTCCTATTGTCACCCACAGTAAGATCTTTGGGCATAATAATACATTACAGTTAAACCACTAGACATGGCAAAAATTAGCCTGAGGAAAATGGTGTATCATGGTTGTTGATGTTTTGCTGTGCAAATAGTTCACTCTGGGAAAATCTCAAAGAACAACCTAAGTTTGTTCCTAGAAAGGATCTATCAATCTTATAAATGGAGCCAAGAAGGAAAGTTTCAGAGGCTTTGATCTTGGCATGCCACTAAAGGGAAGCCAGGGGCTGAAGCAAGGGATGGGGTCAGGGCAGATGAGTAGAAAAATAGAAAAGATGACCCATAGACTTCTACTTGAAGCTAACTCTGTCTGAACTAAAAGGTGCCATGATGGAGAAACACTTGGCAGCAGCCTCCAGATTTTATCCATCTTTACAATAGGCTAATGTTAAGATTATTTTCCCATAAAATAATCTTTCGGTACTGATATATACCCACATACTCTCAGACATTGGAGGAAATAATGGAGTAGCTGCAGTCACCATGTTCCTGGGTGTTTAGATGTGAATGAAGAAACAGTAATCTGGTATGTGCTGATTAAGGCATAGACAAGTTTATATCAAAGGGTGGGGGCAGGAAAAGACGCCACCTCACTCTTTTCTATCCAGCTAATTTGTCTGATATTTATTTTCTCTCATGGATGCCTTGCTTTGTTGTTTGATAGTAAGAGTACTTTTTGACCCATACCGTAAAGGCAATGGTGCTATTTGCTGTTTCCTTCTATCTCCCCTCCTTTATCTTATCTATCTCCCTGTCACTCAAAACAAATTATACATGTGACAAAATCTTGAGCTTATTTTGCATGGAATGATGCTAATACTAGGAGGAGTTTAAAGTTCTAGGTAAGAGGAAAAGTGGATGTTATGAAATTTGAAAGTAGTTAAGGCAAATGTGAGGATATAAATTTTTTATGTTTGATAATTTTAAATAATTATAATAATTACTATTTATAGGGCTTGGATTAGATGCAAAATACCATACTAGATTATTTTCATGTCATTTATTTCATTCTCACAAACATCCTACAATATTGAATATTACTAGCCCAGTTTTACAATGAAAAAAATATAAGATTGGAGAGTTAAGACTTGCCCAAGGTCACACTGTAAGGAATGGAGGAGCCAGTTATCAAACCTGGACCTGCCAGACCCTAAATTCTTGATTTCAACTCTGTAACCAAAAACACACAGGGGTGTTTTCCTTGTTTGTTTGCATGATTTGTGTGTGTGTGTGTGTGAGTGTGTGTGTATGTGTGTGTGTGTGAGAGAGAGAGAGAGAGAGAGAGAGAGAGAGAGAGAAATTATAATTTCACTCAAGATAACTTAAGAAATATTATAATAGAAAAAGTTATAGTATTCCAGGCAATGTAAATAATGTTATAATAAGGTCCCACAAAAATGTTTTGAAGTCAAGAACATATTTTGCCATATTTTTCACTTAAGGGCCAAGATTCTTTTTCTCTGATGATCCAACTATCCAATGGCTCACTACATAGCTGAATCTGGATGTCTTACAAACCTCAAGCTCAATTGGTCCACAGCAAAGCACTAATTTTTCCTATCCCAATCAAATGTCCTCTTTTCCCCTCCTTTATTCCTCATTTTATTTGAAGGAACCAATGTGCAATCTGGCAAGTCAACCCTTGAGAAACATTTTAAACTTCTCCTCTGTTTTATGAACACCTCACAAATCTGATTTCTTTTCCTCCTATTTCTCTGGCCCCTCTTTCTCAGCTGTATTTTAGGCTTCTTCTTCCATACTCATTTCTTTCATGTTAATGTGCCTTAGTTTTCAGATCCTCTGCTCTCTTTTCTACTCTGTTTGTATACTCTCAAGTGATTCCATTGCTGCTTAATGCCTTATGTGCCATTTTAAGATGTGAATAAATTCTACATCTCTCTCTCTTTCTCATTATCCACAACAGATACCTAAAACTTAACAAAAATATTATCTTTCTTCCCAGAACCTGACCTTTCTTTAATGTTTAAGTGGCACTACCATTCACAGAGTTGATCAAGCCTGAGATACGGTGTCATTTTTAACTCTTTGCTCCTCCCATCACCTCCTTAACATCAACATCAAACCATTCACAAGTCTTGTTTACTCCATCTCCTAAACACTTTCTAAGTCACTTAACATCCCATGTGCCACTTCCTTGGTTCAACATCCCCCCAACTTCTTTTGAACATGTCACTGCTCAGTACCTTAGATGGCTCTCCTATAGGATTGCACTCTTTCAGTCTGTTCTCCATGCTGCCCTTAGAGTAATTTTTCTGAAAAAAAAAAAAAATCTAATCTTTATTTATGCTCTTTAAACATTCCATGTTTTGCCTTTGTTTTCAGAATAAAGACTAAATTCTATAATGTGACTTTAAGACCCTTTGTAATCTTGATTTTTATCTATCCCTTTATCTTCTTTTCTGCCCATTCACTCCTAGAACTCTGAACTTCAGCTGTCTGGTTTTAGGAAGACCCCATGCTCCCTGTCACCTCTGGGCCTATTTATGTGTCCTATCATTTATGTGTCCTTTCCCAGAACCACTTTTCACCTTGAAAACTTTACTTCATCTTTAAATTTAACCACTGCCCTCTAAGAAGCTTTCTTGGAAGTCCTCTCCACCAAGTCCAGGATAATTGCCCTTTTCATTCATTTCCCTGTACACAGTACTCCCCGTAATACAAATGTTTTTATACTCTATTATATTCTTCAAATGTGTATACTTAGCATTTAGCAAAATTTTAGTCATATAGAAGAGTCTCAGTAAATATGTTCTGAACAAATAAGTGGGAATAAAAAAAAAAAGAATGAAAACCAAAATTAAATTCTGTTAGGAACTTTCAAATCTGTCTTCTCCTCTTCATTCCTGTAATGGATCTTCATTATCTCTTGCCTCAATGAATGAAATACTCTCCTAATTGCTCTTCTAATGAAGACCTCATTGTCCATGTGGTGGGCCATGGTGCCCAGCCAGGAACTAACTAAAGATGCTGAAGCAGCAAGCAATCAGAAAACATGCATGTAAGACCGGTCACACAATTACAGGGAGTGAAGGCCAAATCAGTAAGAAAACATCACAAAAAATGAGGTGCTAATAAGGTGGCGTCAGTGTAGGGTTTCCTGAGTTTACTAGATGGCAAGACCAGATGAGTATTGGCCATTTCTAGCTACCGTGATGACTTAATAATTCCTCAAAGACCCCCATATCCAAATACCATCACATTGGGAATTGGGTTTCAATATATTACTTTTAGGGAAACAGAAGCATTCAGTACATAGCATCTGTCATGAGTTTTGAGGGATGTGGGAGAGTTCTCCATTCTATGCATAGCTGATAGAGGTGGAGAGAAGAGTGTATCTATATGGATGAGCCACCTGGAGCCATCCTCTGACAGGCTAGCAGATATCCATTTAAATGAACTGCCCTGCTTTCATGTGATTCTCAGCCTAGGAAATTTTTCTCAGTTAATAAGCTTAATTTTCTGATTTTTCTTCAAATAAAATACATCTTCACAACAAATGTGATTTTTGAGGTGATTCTGGAAGGAATAGGTAGGATGGTGGTATTAAGAAGTTCAGGTGGCTTGGGAAGGTAGGGAGAATAGAATAGAGCACGAAGGTAGAAGAATGTGGGATTCCAAGATAACTACAGGTAGTTCTGTGGGCCTGATATGTGGGGTATATTGATGATTTATCATGAGCCATTATGTGCAATAAGTTCAGTTCAGGAGATACAAAGATGGATCAATTAAGTCATTCACACATTGAGACAGATAATGTATTAAATGTGTACTGTGTGTCAGACACTACAATAGAGGATGAATAAGATGTGGTCCTCTTACTTACTGTTGGAAAACAGTAAGTTGCATTGTTCGTTAGATTGCTGCTTGGGGACAGAGGGTCCAAGCTAAGTGTTATGATCTCACCATAGTATTCACAAGGGAGTTTTTGTATCTCTTGCCACACCTTTGTAATACCTAGAAAAGTGAATATAAGAAGTGTTCCAAGCTCTGGCTACTGTGGCTCAGTTGCTTGAAGTATCATCCTATGCACCCAAAGGATGAAGTTTTGATTCCCCCTCAGGACCCATACCCAGGTTGTGGGTTCAATCCCCAGTCAGGGTGCATATGGGAGGTGACCAATGGGTGCTTCTCTCTCTCTCTCTCTCTCTCTCTTCTCTCTCTCTCTCTCTCTCTCTCTCTCTCTCTCCTCCCCCTCTCTCTTCCTCTCTCTCTCAAATCAATGGAGACCTAACCTTGGGTGAGGATTAAGAACAAAAATGCTCCAAAAATAATTGTCACATTAGAAAAATAAAACATCATGTGTTTAATCAAAGAGTACATTTTTAATACATATGAACTTTGTATGAGAGGTAATTGGTTCAAAAATGAAAGGCCCAGCCAGTGTGGCTCAGTGGTTGAGTGTCAGCCTTTGAACCAGGAGGTTACAATTTGATTCCCAGTCAGGGCACATGCCCTGGTTGCAGGCTTGATTCCCAGTGTGGGGCATACAGGAGACAATTGATTAATGATTTGCTCTCATTATTGGTATTTCTATCTCTCCCTCTCGCTTCCTCTCTGAAATAAAAGTAAAAAAAAGAAAGAAAGGTTGTTCCTGATAGGACATGTAAATGAAAACAGAAATTAACTCAAACTATATTTTCTAAGTCTATTTTGACAAAATTAAATGTATAGATTATGGTAACTCAACACACACACACACACATACACAAAGATTAGCTAGAATTAATACCTTGGAAGGTGAGAATAGTGAGTTGTTTTTATCATTTAAATTTGCGTTTTGACATCAGGATGCAGGTAATTTGTGGATAATTTCTTTATTATAGAATCATTCCTACTTCAATTGAACCTAATTTATACTTGCAATACACTCAAAAGTGGCACCATAGTTATTAGAATTTTCTTTTTCTTCCTTTTGCTTCTCAAATCACAAAGACTGCTACTTCAGGAATCAGGGTCAGGAACTGGATAAACTGAGGAGTGTTATAGTAAATGTAAACAGTGGCTATTAAATGATCATGAAAAAGGGGGCTGGGGAGTAGTAAAATAAATATTTGCAGGTTGAAGCAAAAAAAAATCAAAACTCCCACAAATCTGCTTGATCTTAATGTCACTAAAGTGGAGTATGTTTCCTTTAAATGAATGCAAGGCACTAATGCCTGTAATTTCACAAGGAAACTTTCCAATGGACTATTAGTAAATATGCTATTATAGTGAAATTCTGAATAAATGGTGGGTGGGAACAGAGTTGTTAATGTAAAAGCAGGAGATCTCTGTAGCCTCTGGTACTAGAAAATTGCCTTTGGTTA
This sequence comes from Eptesicus fuscus, assembly GCF_027574615.1. Taxonomy (NCBI): domain Eukaryota; kingdom Metazoa; phylum Chordata; class Mammalia; order Chiroptera; family Vespertilionidae; genus Eptesicus; species Eptesicus fuscus. The sequence goes on along the minus strand of NC_072478.1, from coordinate 35,750,911 downwards.
AAAATAGCACAAAGACATGATAAAAAAAAATGTTTAAAAATACTTCCAAGAATATGACAGCCAGAATGTGTGGGCCATATACTTCCAACTTAAAGACTTCCACATCAAAAAGTTTTTAACTCAATCTGTTGGAAATTGCTTTTCCAAAAGGTAATATCCTTAATGGAAACCAAATAGAAAATGGATTCACATTTCCAATATTTGCTTTACAATCATCTTTGCTCAAACACATGTATTGTTTAAAGCCAGGGCTACCCCACTTCTTACAATTGTGATTATTTCAATCAAAAATTTTTAAGATACCATGAAAACAATTAAATTATTTATTCAACTTCAATTTTGTTTTTATTTTCTTAAAAATAAAATAAGTCTTAATTAAAGTCCAAGATAAAAAAAGAGGTAAGTGAGCATTTGATTACTTTAAATATATTTAAACCCCAAGGTGGAGAGGCTGGGTGAAAAGGGTGAAGGGATTAAGCAAAGAAAAAAATATTCATAGATACAGACAATAGTATGATGATTACCAGAGGGAAAGGGTGGTCGGGGAGAAGTAGAAGAGGGTAAATAGGGGATAAATGGTGATGGAAAGAGACTTGACTTGGGGTGGTGAACACACAATACAATATACAGATGATGTATTATAGATGTGCACCTGAAGCCTGTATAATTTTATTAACTAATGTCACCGCAATAAATTCAATAAAAATTTTTATTAAAAATAAATAAATATTTTATTAATAGGTGACAGAAAGTAATGGAAGTCCTTTAATTATATGACTGTCTGTGGTTGAAATGTCTCAATTTTTAAAACTAAGAATTAGAATGCTGTATTTATTTGGTGGATGTAATGAAAACCCAATACTCAAAGCCTATTCTACAGATGTCATCTTACTAACTAAATGATACCTTAAGGATAGCTACTCACAATAACTACAAGAACTTTTTTATTATTAAATAGGTTATATGAGGCATCAGATAATTGATTAATTCATATTTTAAAAAATAAATCTAATTAAAGATAATCCAAACCAAGTATTTTACTGTGGGAAAAACTTATCGCTTATACATTCCCCTGAGCCATGTACACACAGCTCTATTTCAACAACAGAAAAAGCTTAACAGTTCTCTAAAAAGATATGCAAATTATGCCAATTATTCATTTTCCTCTTTTGGATAAAATTCTTACATGAATATCTAACATTACTTATTTTTTATTTACTTACTTACTTACAGAATTTCCCTATCAGAAATAAAACTAAGAAAAAAATAATTATGACAAGTAAAATAACCACATTCAATCTAAAAATTAAAGGTTCAGAGATATCCTTTTGTGCAGCTACTAATGATATGTGGATCTTTAATGCTTACTAAAAAGTATTTCTTCATTACTTCAATTAATCACTTTTGAGATGGCAAGTGATCTAAATAATTATTTTTAAAAGATTTTAAAATGAGATTTTCCCCCTAAATGTTTCAATTTTAAGTGAGAAAAAAATAAATATAATAAGAGGGAGCTTTATATATACAATAAAAGATGAATATATTCTGTATTAGTGTGTTTCTGAAAAATCACATGTTATAAGAGAAATGTCAAAAATGCACTTTATTTTCAAATCCTATGAGAGTTCGTTTTTAAATATTCAAACATCCCACTATAACTAATTCAAGTAATATATTTTTGGATATATATTTTTTTGTTTTGTTGTTATTTAGTTTAAGAAACAGCTCATATCTTTAAAGCTCTGGAATGGTGTAAATCATTACAGTGGTTTCACATTTTCATGGGATCAAGGAAACAACAGTAAGCTCATAAAACAGATACCACTAATTATGCAGAGGAGAAGTCATAAAGTTACTGGGAAAAGCATGTTTTATATTCATGGACACATCATTAAAAGTTTAAGACATGCTATCAAATTCTACATTTTAATACTCTACCCCACAGCATTAAACCCTCCCAACAAGAAAATCAGATTGTTTAATGATCCTGCTTTGTCACACTGGTTTTATATGTCTGCAGCTGAAGCACATGTGGAATTTGCATTGCGGAACATTTTCTTAATCACTGGACAATTAAAAAAATCATTTTATTTTTTATATCTTAAAAAGGAAACCCTGAATCATCTTCCAACATCCATCTCTTGAATAAAGTGTACTTACTGAGGTAATAGGCCTGATTCCGGATCAGATCTGTGGATTTTTAAAATAATGACTTGGGTTTTCTTCAGAACATATAAAAACTTAAGGGGGGTTAACAGTGATAAAATAGCTTCCACTTGAAATTAATTTCTAAAGTGTAAGTGAAAACTAAGAAATAAGGTAAAATAAAATTTCATGGGGCACATATGAAAATACAAAATTATATTCTACCACTAAGAGAAATCCAAGAATTGTACAGAATGTTAATTTCACAGACAGCAATTTAAATAGATGTTCATAGCCAGAACATCGCAAACTTTTACCAACACTGGCACCCAGATTTATTCTGCGGCCTTTTTAAAACTTGCCTACAAAAGGATTGAAGATGCTTCTAATATCTCAGTTTGTGTACAATTCTAACATGTTTCCATTTGTGCATAAGTAAATGCTTTGCATTCCACAATTTAAGCATGTGTTAAAGTCAGCTCTCGAATATACACTTTCTTGAGTATTTTAATGGGAATTTTCCATGCTGATAGCTGCAAGCTTAATCTCAAAGTGAAAGTAAAATATAGTCATGGTAAATTCCAAAATGAGACCAAAAAGGCTGCAAATGGAAGGAAATAGAGTGATTAGCTGTTGGGGATAAGAAAGAAACCATGGGAAAAGCAAAGTCATTGAAAATACTTGAAATCTACAGGAGAGATTTATGCACCAGATCAGAGACTGAACTAAAGGAACCAATCACTTCAAGGAATTTAGTGAGGGTTTATAACTGGAACTTGAAGTCAGCAGTCAATGGATGTCCATGGGAAGAAGACAGAGAGCCTGGGCTGCGACCCCGCTGTCCCCTCCCCGTGTCTTACTTTGCTATATTTTCACCTTCATTCAATAATTTATTTTTTACTTTTTATGCATCATAGTGGACTTCAAATGGTGAGAATGTATGTTTAAAATACTAAAAAAAAAAAATAAAAAATAAATTCTCTGGCTTTAATTCCTGGACTCACCAGATTAGGACAGATGCGGGTTTACAGTTTAAAAGCTACAGTATGTATACCATACATCCAAATGCACAGTAGCATGTAGCATAAGCACAAATAGATCGACATTATGATCTACAACATGAACAAAATTTCCTCAAAACTAATTGTACTGAGGTGAAATATAGAGGAAAATGCAAATAGGTAGGTAGGTATAAATAGATCATTATTATATGCCCATTTACCTTTTGATAAAACTGTATTCGATTTATATACGCACAAACAACAGCAATTACTAAGTGTCTGTCATTGTTTATTTAATTTAATTTAAGAGGTAGATACAACTTAAGAGGTAGATACTATTCTTGTCCCTATTTTATAGTGAGGATGTAAAGACCGCCCAAGGTCCCAGATCTTGTAAATAGAGGAGCTGTGATTAAACACCCAGCAATTTATAAAAATTTCTCAGAATATGATGCAGTCATGGTCAACTTCACAAGGTAGGTAATATATATATATATATTATATATAATATACATACATATATATATATATACATATATATATCATTGTCTATAGATATTGATATAATACATTCATTTATTTTGTTAACACATAAAAGCTTGTATGTTTTATTCTCTCGGAATCTCCACCTGTGAGCAAATCTCCCGTCTTTGGCATCAAGGACATGATGATTTGGGCTCTAAATCCATTTAACTGGTAAACATGAAGAAATGCAGATTTGGGCCTTTTGAGGTTCACTGATATGTAAATACTTTTAGTAAAACTATTGATATCCGGACAAGCACAGTACTTCTCTAAGCTTTCCGGAATCAGCTTTTACAGATTTGGAGCTGGTTTTAATTCAAGCACTGCAAGTGAAATACAACAAACTTAGAAGAAAATAGGGTTACTCATTTGCATCTCCAATTTAATAACGCCTCTAATTGTTCAGTTACCAAAGTTAGATCCAAATGCTTCCCCTCTGTCAAAGGCAGCTGCTCGACCAGGGAACAGTGATTTGATTTTTCCGCAGGGTACATGTGCACTCGCTGTTCTCCTGATGAATAAATAATGCCATGATGCCGTGGAGTTGCGGACCTTGCCCTTCTTGTGAAAAGGGCTGCATCTGCTTATTCTCAGACATTCATGATCCTAAAGGAATAAGACACCAGAGGCCTGCGAATGAGAAGGCCTTTTCAGACGTACAAAGCCTTCGCTTCTGAATCCACCTTAACCAGTTTGGGGAAAAGGGCTGTTGGCACCAAGGCATCCTTCAGGGAAGACTGATAATGATCACTAAAGACATACTGGGGGCTGCTGCCTCCCTCACTTCAAAGGCTTTCTCTCTTAATCAACATTAAATCATCATTTTGCCAGGGATATGGGGACAGCTGTACACAATCTATTTGTTTTAAAACAGATTACAGCCAGGTCTCTCTGCCAAAGTATAAACTTCTTAATGTTGTGTGTGCTTTAATATTTTCTAACTTGGAACTTTAATTTCTAATTTACTGTTCCAAATTGGCATTTCTATCTTAGCTGATGGATTGCATCTTCCCCCAAAAAATCTGAGCTAATAGTTTTATCAATTATGTAGATCATTTAAACAACCAAGCAAAACAGACCAAAATAAAACTTTTAAAACTTTTAAAAATAAATCATCTAAATATTTCCGGCTGAGAAATATGAAGTCTCAATTCACTACATCATTTTGTGTGATGTGTACAGATACCACACCATTGTGATTGTCTTGCTACTTGTTATTAATCATCTTTTTTTTTCTTCTCTAAAATGTAGATCCATGTGCCCTTCATCTTTTACCTTTGTTTTGATCCTGTGACACTGGCAATCCCAACCTCCTTATCCCCTGGTGGTCCTGCTGAATCAAGAACAATTACAAAGGCATTTTATTACCCAATTAAAGAAAAGATGATTTATTACCCAATTAAAGAAAAGATAATGACCCACCACGAGGCCAGTGTTGCTCAGTGGTTGAGCGTCGACCTATGAACCAGGAGGTCATGGTTTGATTCCCAGTCAGGGCACATGCTGGGTTTCAGGCTTAAACCCCAGTGGGGGGTGTGCAGGAGGCAGACGATCAATGATTTTCTCTCATCATTGATATTTCTATCTCTCAGTCTCCTTTTCTTCCTCTCTGAAATCAATAAAAAATATATTCTCCCCCCCCCCCCAAAAAAATATAATAACCCAGGTCCCTAACTTTCACCCCAGTCAATATCTCTGGTTTTATACAAAAGAATATTAAGCTACAACATCTAGAGTCAATCCAACAATTGCCACTTCAAAATTATATATATTGCCCTGGCTGGTGTTCTCAGTGGTTAGAGCATTGGCCCACCACTAAAGTGTCACAGGTTTGATTCCCTATCACATACCTGGGTTACAGGTTCAATACCCCACCCTGGTTGGGGCACATACTGGAGGCAACCAATGCATGTCTCTCACACATCAATGTTGTTTTATTCTCTCTCCTCCCTCCCTCCCTTCCACCATAAAAATCAATGTAAAAATATCCTTGGTAAGAACAAAAAAATAAATAATGTATATGTTAAGTACATACAACTTCTGCTACATTGAATTATAGTCAATTAACACAAAGTCCTTGCTTAACTAAATTTGGTTCAAAACAATATCAACACTATAAATGATTATGTAATTAGACAATGCTCATGCTATGTAAGATGTTTTATGACTCTACAGAATCTTAACAAAAGCTCTCTCTACTAAATTAATTTTTAAATTATAATTTAAACTAGTCACCCCCCTTATGTTAGGGGATAAACTCTAAACCCCTAGTGGATGCCTGAAACTATGGGTATATTCCTAGTACTGAACCATATATATATATACACTGAGTGGCCAGATTATTATGATCTCTGGATGCATAATAATCTGGCCACTCAGTATATATATATATTTTAGAGGCCCAGCGCATGAATTCATGCATGAGTGGGGTCCGACCAGCCTTGCCAGGGGGAGGGGACATGGGTGGTTGGCCAGCCTGCCTGCTGGTCAAACTCCTGGTCAAGGGGACAATTTGCATATTAGCCTTTTGTTATATAGGACTAGAGGCCCAGTGCATGAAATTCGTGCATGGAGGGGGGTTGTCCCTCAGCCCAGCCTGTACCCTCTCCAATATGGGATCCCTCTCACAATCCAGGACTGCAGGCTCCCAACTGCTTGCCTGCCTGCTTTCCTGATTGCCCCTAACCGCTTCTGCCTGCCAGCCTGATCACCCCCTAACCACTCTGCTGCCAGCCTGTTTGCCCCCAACTTCTCTCCTCTGCCGGCCTGGTCACCCCTAACTGCCCTCTCCTGCAGGGTTGATCACCTCCAACTGCCCTCCCTTGCAGGCCTGGTCCTTCTCAACTGCCCTCCCTTGCAGGCTGGGTGCCTCCCAACTGCCCTCTCCTGCTGGCCATCTTGTGGTGGCCATCTTGTGTCCACATGGGGGCAGGATCTTTGACCACATGGGGGCAGCTATATTGTGTGTTGCAGTGATGATCTATCTGTATATTACTCTTTTATTAGATAGGATAGAGGCCTGGTACAGGGGTGGGGTCCAGCTGGTTTGCAATGAAGGGTGTCCCAGATCAGGTGGGGGTTCCCTTGGGGCGTGGGGCGGCCTGAGCAAGGGGCCTGTGGTGGTTTGCAGGCTGGCCACGCCCCCTGGCAACCCAAGCAGAGGCCCTGGTATCTGGAATTTATTTTCCTTCTACAATTGAAACTTTGTAGCCTGGAGCGGAGCCAAGCCTGTGGCTCCCTCCGAGGCCAGCAGCCATTTCTGTTGGGATTATAATTGAAACTTTGTAGCCTTAAGCAGGTGGGCCCTGCCAGGGTGTGCGAAAAGCTTTGCTTCCCCTGTTGCCAGTGGCAACCCTGGCCTGCTCTCTCAAGCTCCATTCTGCTGCTATTTGTTTGAATTTGTTTACCTTCTATAATTGAAACTTTGTAGCTTGAGTGGAGGCTTAGGCCTGGCAAGGGCAGGCGGAAAGCTTGACTTCCTCTGTTACCTAGGAAACCTTGCTCTCTGTGGCTGTAGCCATCTTGGTTTGGGTTAATTTGCATGCTCGCTCTGATGGGATGGTGGGCGTGGCTTGTGGGCGTGGCTTGTGGGTGTGTCGGAGGTATGGTCAGTTTGCATATTTGTCTATTATTAGGTTGGATATACACTGAGTGGCCAGATTATTATGCATTCAGAGATCATAATAATCTGGCCACTCAGTGTATATATTTATATGCTATGCATATATATGCTAAGGATATATATTTATATGCTATGTTTATGCCTAATTATACATACCTTTTCATTTAATAGAAGGCTTTATGGCTTCTCTTTGGCATATCCAAATTGCCAGCATCACTCTTGTGTTTGGGGGCATAATTAGCTAAAATAAGGGTTACTTGATCATAAGCGTTATGATGCCATGACAGTCAATCTGATACCTGAGATGGCTACTAAGTAACTAATGGGCAGGGAGCATATACTGTGTGGATACGCTGGTCAAAGGGGTGAATCATGTCCTGGGCAGCACTGATCGAGATGAGGTAAGATTTCATCATGCTACTCAGAACAGCTTGCAATTTAAAACTGATGAATTGTTTATTTATGGAATTTTAAATTTAATATTTTCGGACCACAGTTGACTATGGGTTACTGAAACCATGGAAAGTGAAACTGTGCATAAAGGGACTCATAATAGATGAGCAACAATAATAAACTGCTAGAAAGTCAATAAAATATTACATAGCATGAACATTCTCTAATTACATAGTCATACTGGAGATTATACAGTCACTAGTGGAGGCTTTGATTGCTATTGTTTTCCGTTGTTGCGAGGAGTTTTATAAATAAAAAACTGAAAGAAGTGAAGACCCCCAGAATAGAAGAAACTAAAGACCTCAGGTGGGTGAGCACCTCTTTTCTTCTATTTACATTAGAAAGAGTGCCAATTGCCAGTAAAGAGGGGTGTCATGCAGGCTCTTTCCAAGAGTAAATGCTGTTGGAACCCTGACCTCCACTGACCACATGTCCTAAGTAGGGAGAGATCCCGGAATGGAAACACTTAGTCATAGCTATGCCACCTTCATACCTTCCACGGCAGGAGGAAACTCCTGCCTCAGTCTATGTTCAGAGTGTTGACATATTTCATACATGGTTTAGGGAAAGTCCAAAAGGACTCCTGCATGAAGACCATTCTAGTATACCCAGGAATGGAGGAATGGAAGTCACTAGCATAGCTCAGGAAATCTGGAAACTGCTTTTCATTTTCCCTTCTGTCTTCTCTCTCATCTTTCTCCCCAGGCCTTTAGCCCCATTAATAACATTTCTAAACCTTTCTATTTAATTCTTGGGTTCTCAATCAGCCAAGAATGGTACCGTTATGAGGCAGTATAACTTGGTGATTAAGAGCATAGGTGCAAGAATCAAATGTACCACCAGAGTTCAAATCCTGGTTTGGCCACTGTCATATGGTGTACCATTGAAATATTACTTAAATTCTGATATATAAAAGTACCCCTAGCTGGTTTGGCTCAGCAGATAGAGCATCGGCCTGTGGACCAAAGGGTCCCAGATTTGATTCCAGTCAAGGGCATGTACCTTGGTTGCCAGTTCCCCCAGCCTGGGCACTGGTCAGGGCTCATGCAGGAGGCAACTAATCCATGTATTTCTCTAACATTGATATTTCTCTCTGTCTTTCACTCTCCCTAAAAATCAATGGAAAAATATCCTCGGGTGAGGCTAAAAAATAATTAATTAATTAAATAAAATATAAGTACCAACCTGTAAGATTGCTGTGAGAATTAAATGAGGAAATGTATATAAAGTTCTAAGTATAGTACTTTGTATATAGTAAATGCTCAATAAATGATAAATATTACATTATCATCTCATCATAAATAGCATGCAGATCTGTGAGGTCATACTATAAAAGCTAAAAAAAATAAATATTATGATTAATTACAGTGATATTATTATTCCATCTTCACTAATTGGCATAACACCATGAAAAGATACCAAGTACAGTTCTCCTTGCTTATTTGAACAAAAATAAACATGACTCCAAAGTAACAGATAACTATTAACAACCATAATTGGAAGAGAGGAGGAATTTACTTTTGAGGTTGATTTATGTGATGGTTATGAGTGGCTGTCTTTAGAATTACTGAAAAGACACCCAACTCCCAAGTGAAGCAATGGAAATCTTTTGATTGCTGCATTCCACACACCATTCTCAAAGTGTTTATTTAGTCTAAATGCCTAACTGGCTCATCATCTCTAGAGGTTTTATAGCTTACCGTTTATCCTTAAGTTCAAGAATTCATATCACCCGTGGAATTTTTTCCATTAGGGTAAAATATCTACATTTCAACACTGAGGAAACACATCCTAGCATTTTATGACTGGGCTTTTTAGAACTTCACAGGACTGAAGTAAGAATTTTACTTGACATGCTATGGGATACAAACATTTATTTCTTCATCTCGCTTTCTGATTCTTAATCAAAATATTTGTTTTAGTTATTTGTCCTTGCAATCAACTTTTATTGGAATCTTGTAATTTTTTTTTTACAAATGAAGTTCTATCATTTTGTATATTTTCATTGCCAAAGTGACACAAAATTAAAGTCATTGTCCTAAAATTTTGAAATATTAGTGTCTGAACATTGAATGGGGGTTATTATGAATAACTGAAATACTAACAAAGATTACTTAGAGCTCCTGAAACTAAAAAAACTTCATATTTACTATGGCAGGAAAATAATTGTCCATCAATATACTTAAAGGAAACCCAGTGAATAAAATATATTTATGAATCCAAAAAAGAAAAGAAACCCAATGAAATAACCAGAATAAGAAAATAAATGTCTCTCCAATGTAAGAGCATGTTAGAGTTTATTTGAAAAAATTAAACATGCCTGGCCAGCATTGCTCAGTGGTTAAGCATCAACCCGTGAACCAGGAGATCATGGTTTGATTCCTGGTCAGGGCACATGTTCAGATTGTGGGTTTGATCCCCACAGGGGTCATGCAGGAGGCAGCCGATCAATGATTCTCTCTCATCATTGATGTTTCTGTCTCTCTCTTCCTTTCCCTCTTCTCTCTGAAATCAATAAAAATATAGTTAAAAGAAACAAAAAATTAAACATAAAATGAATCATATTTTGTCTTTTAAAGGAAAGAATTTATTAAAGGTATTCATACAGGTTGTATTTACACTACAAAAATTATCCAGGTAGTATAACCAATATATCCACAGGTATGGGCAAAAGTAGGTTTACAGTTGTGAGTACACGAAATACAGTTTATTTTTGTATTATTTATTAGTGATTGTATTATTTATTTTTATTACAACTATAAACCTACTTTTGCCCACCACTATATTATAACAACATGTAAATATATTAAAAATGCATTAAGAGGCATTAGCACTGGCCTAACTTTATTTTGGATGGTTGAATTTCTTAAAGTAAGGTTGGGTTTCCATTTTTTGAGGCAGAGCCAGTTAAGAAGTGGCAGATCTGGTTAACAACTACTTCCTTTAATCCCACTCCTCTTTATTTTGGGTTATGCTTCCTGTGGTGTGTGGCACCCCAAATTGCCCCCTGCTATTCTGCAGAACCCTACCCTCCTCTACTCCAAGCTTCTCCTACTCTCCCCAGCTTTTCCAGAGCCTCCTCCATCTAAATGTATCCCTGGTGAGTCTTAGGATACATGATTGATGTTATTAGCTGATAAAAGTGGTAAAGGTAATATCTAGTTTAAATATATCCTAAGTCTATTTTTAATGTCTTAATATTTCTAACAGTTAGGGAGTGATTCCTTAATAACTCATAATTCTAAATGAATAACAAATGCTGAATTCCTTGCCTGTGAAAGCTTTTTGAACTTGCATATAAGAAATCACCTATTTCACCCTCATATATTGGTATGCATTTGATCACTTAAGATACAGTATTTGCTATACTACATCACGTTATTCACAGCAGCATATAGACAATTCCTGATAACATTCTTACTCTATGTAAAAGAAGCTATATGAAATCATTGCACCTAAAAGAAAGAAACAAATCAAAGGTTGATTACCTTCTCAAAATTAAAAATGAAATTTCCAATATTTTAAATATGTGGGGGTGGGGTAAAATGTAATTAAATAGGAGAATAGTTTTTTACTCAAGGTTTTCCAAGCTTTTCATATATTGTATTTTTAGCCCAGATGAGAGAAATTAAAATTAAAAATATATTAAACAATTTGATCAGCAACACAAATTATGTCCATGCAAAGTGAAGAATTAGAGCAATTATCAAAAGACAGGTCCTCCCCAAATCCTCAGTTTCATGAAATACCTATATAATTAAAACAAAATGACCTTTTAGCTTGAACTATGTGAATAATTGACTCAATTCTTCCATTCATTTTGCAAAAGTAGTTACCATCAGAATGATAAAAATATATCTATTATAAGGAGACCTCAAAAGACTGAGCCATCCAGGTTTAGAAAATTGAAAACAAAGCCAAATGTTTACTCAAAATTAAACCCAGAACTTCTTTTGAAATTCACTGAGACAGCCATCATTTCCAATGTCTTTTCACCTTTTGGTATGAGATGGAAGTCAAACTGGAAAGACTGAAACACTTTAAGGAAGGCAGTAAAACAAAAACAAGCCTTCTTGTAAGACTTTTAGATGAAAGAGTTTTGAATAAGCATTTAATCATGTGGATCCTGGTTCAAGCCAAGCTGAACCTCAAAGGTTTACCTGTGCTCATTATTTAGAATTCACAAAGAAATGGAAACGCATTGCATCTGTTGGGAACATTGATGATGAAATGATTTTTGCAAGGAAACAGAATATTTACAGTAAGCCCATAGCTGTGGGTCCATCTGGCATAAGAGAATAACAGAAGGCGGCATTTTGGCTAGGTAGTTTGTTTTCAAATTCTCACAATCTGAGTCTTTTTAAGCTTGTACAGGATTTTAAGTCTAAATCAATGTGCAACATAATTTTCTGATTTTAAATTTCTGTAGTTTTGTGTTGTAGAAGACTGTTTTGGTTTTAAAAATGTTTTTGGAAAGATCATTGTTAAGAATATGACAAGGAATAGTAATAAAATTAAGTATTATTATCTACCTATAAATAGTTCACAAAGCACAAATTTGGTAAATCAGAATTTTATTAGTGTAGTGAGTCCATTAAGAATGTCAATCTCCAACGATGTTTTTGAACTTGTAATATTTTGCAGTTGATTGCATGTTTGATGGCTGCCACATTGGCATATCAACCTGTAAAACCCCTATTTTTAAAAAATTAATCCTCACCTGAAGATATTTTTTCCACTGATTTTTAGAGAGAGCAGAAGGGCGGAAGGGAAGGAGGAGAGATAGATAGAGACAGAGAGAGAAACATTGATGTGAGAAAGACACATCTACTAGTATTGGTTGCCTTCAGCAAATGCCCAGACTAGGGCCTGAGATTGAACCTGCAATCCCCTTGACCAGGAATCAAACCCACAACTCTTTGGTGCACAGAATGATGCTCCAACCACTGAGCAACACCAGCCAAGGCTAAAACTCCTGCTTTTTACTGTGCCATGAAGATGCAACCAATAATCAAAGAGGGGGGAAAAAAAATCAAGATTTTTCTCTAAGCAGAATTATCTTTCGGAACACCAGGGTCAGCTTCTCTGACATGTTGTCTTAAGAATCACAGGAGGTTGTAAACTGAATAAATTGGCACTACCAAGAGGTGGCCCTAACATACTTTGGCATACTTCCAGAGCTGATTCTATTTCTTCTTCCTTTTAGAAGGTGACAGCACCTCTTCCTTGAGACAGGATATCCAAGCACACTGTATACACACTCTGAAAAATCATGCTTACAACTGTCACATGAAAGAATTTACAAAGTTACATTTCCACACTGTTTTGGCTTCTTCCACATCCTGACAATAACCAGACTATATGCTTCACTTGTTCTGAAGCCATATATAAATAATAGAATGATATAAAGAATAAAACAAACTGCTTTCCAAAAACGGAGTCTGTAAATCAAACAGTGGAGCAAGCTTTGCTTCCAAATCATCTCAGCTCTTTCTGGGTGCCAGTAATATCTGTCACAGAAGAGTCGCTGAACTACTTTTGATAAGGACTAGCCAATCTTACAAGAGGTAATTACTGAAAGAAGAAAAAAATAAAGATCCTAGGGATATTGCCTTAAGGGGTTTATTATACACTAGAGGCCCAGTGCACAAAATTTGTGCACGGAGGGGGGGGTTGTCCCTCAGCCCAGCCTGCATCCTCTTCAATCTGGGATCCCTCGAGGGATGTCCGACTGCCCGTTTATGCCCGATCCCACTGGGCAGTCGGACATCCCTCTCACAATCCAGGATTGCTAGCTCCCAACCGCTCCTCTGTCTGCCTGCCTGATTGCCCCTAACTGCTTCTGCCTGCCAGCCTGATCACCCCCTAACCACTCCCCTGCCAGCCCGATCAATGCCTAACTGCTCCCCTGCTGGCCCGATTGCCCCTAACTGCCCTCCCTTGCCGGCCTGGTCACCCCTAACTGCCCTCCTCTGCCAGCCTGGTCTCCCCCAACTGCCCTCCCCTGTAGGCCTGGTCCCCCCCTCCCAACTGCTCTCCCCTGCTGGCCTGGTCACCCATAACTGCCCTCCTCTGCAGGCCTGGTCATCCCTAACTGCCCTCCTCTGCAGGCCTGGTCACCCCTAACTGCCCTTCCCTGCTGGCCTGATCGCCCACAACTGCCCTCCCCTGCCAGGCATCTTGTGGCGGCCATCTTGTATCCACATGGGGGTGGCCATCTTTGACCACATGGGGACAGCCATCTTGTGTGTTGGAGTGATGGCCAATTTGCATATTACCTCTTTATTATATAGGATGGAGTTAATAGCACCACACACAAAAAAATGAGCTTCTAAGCAAGCAATAGAAAAAGTACTCTCTGATTGAGAACCTCAACGATGTGGGCAATGGAATCTATGTTGGTATCTACTGACCACTGTGCACTGAGTCATCATTAGCAAATCTGCCTGGCAGAGTTTGAAGGGCCATGTGGTTTAGGCCATGTTGTTAGGGTTTTTTAAATTAAATTATTTTATGGCAGTACTACATACATACACAAAGTGCACAAATCATAAATGTGCAGCTCACAGAATTTTTACAAAATAAATACTCCCAAGTTATCACACCCAAATCAAGAAATAGATCATTACCTGCATCTTAGAAGACCCGCTTCGTGGCCCCTCCAAGTCACCTCACCATCCTCTTCAAACACTTTAAATTGCCTGTTTTGAAAACTTATATAAATGGACTCATGAAATAGATACTCTTTTATTTGTATCTTCTTTTGCTCAACATGACCTTTGTGAGATTTATATGGGTCGTTGCACATATCAGATCTTTATTCTTTTTCATAGTTATATAGTATTCAATTGTGTGAATCACAGTGTATTTATCTATTCTACTGCTGATGGACAGCATTATAAATAATGCTGTTCTGAATAGAATCATGCTTGTCATTTTGGTGCACTTTTTTATGCATTTCTGTGGCAGGTGTACCTAAAAGTGGAATTTCTGGGTCATAAGAGAAGCACATCTTCAACTTTCATAGAAAATGCTGAACAGTTTTTGAAGTGATTGTGCCAAATGACACTCCCACCAGCAGGTCATGAGAGCTCCAGTTGCTCCACAGCTTCACAAACACTTAAAGCTGTCTTTTTTCATCTTAGCCATTTTAATTGGTATTGAATGGTATGTACCCTGTGTGGTTTTTCTGATGATTAATGAGGCTGGATAGCCCTTCATATGGCTACCGTCCATTTGAATATTCTCACTCTGTGAAGTACCTTGTTCAAATCTTGGCATGGTTGAGTCTTGCTTAAATTATTTCACTTTTCTCTCCTTTCAGGTAGATCATTTTTATTTGTGGAAGACCAATTCAGCAATAATACTGAGTCTCAAGAGGGAAAGTAACCTATCAAGGCAACACAGCTCATCATGACCACAGTGAGGACTTGAGTCCAGGGTTCTTTGATCTTTCCTCTTGGAGTACTGGATCTAGGCAAAGTTGTCATAACCAAAGGAATAAACCAACATGTAAAAAAAGAATACTTAAAGGAACTATTTGAAAAGTAAACCTGCATTTATCCTCACGTGTCTTTGTAACAATTAATACCCTACTGGGGAGAGAAGTTATTCATGATAATCAAGTCCCAGCCAAGCAACTAACTCTTACTGAACCACAGAGTAGAATTACAATCAGAAACAAGGAGTCCTTATTCCTAAAGACTAGAGACTAGAGTGAGTGAATTCTATATTTGCCATTCTTAAACATCACTAAGTTAAAGTCAGGAACACAAAGCTTCAACCTCACATTTTACTTACAAAACACATTTTACTAATGCATTCATCTAGGTTCCCTGGGTCTTTTAGTAAATTTCAAACTCAGAAGACATTCTTTCCATTTAAACGATGTTTAAATTGAGAAACAGAGAAAAGGCAGAAAGGAAATCTGTCATGCCCTATGAGTGGAAACAGTTGACAGGCCTAATATATGATGGTCTGTTAAGAGATTACCTAGTTATAGAAATTTTATTTTGCACATTATTGCAATCATCATGCTATCTGTCTACTTCCAACATGGTTCAAACTGGTCCCACAGCTTACCGTCCAGATAGATCTAAACAATTCCATTTGCTGAGCCATCAGAACATTCGGAATTCTGCTAAAAGGAAACTGCTCTGTACCCTATAGACAAATTACAAAAAAAACGAAGGCCAGGATTTTAAGTTACGTAATGCCTTTTCTGGCTTTTAGAAGTATACACAAATTTATGTAGTAAACATTCTATGAGGTTTGTGTTACATAATCGGAACATTTTACGATTTTTACTTTATACAAATTAATCCAAAGCTCAGAGCAATGCAAAACTAATTGCCCTGAAGCTGGAAATGGCTTCTAGTCCTTGCAAGATTTTCCCTCTCAGCTTCTCTGTCCTTCCCCATCAAGGAGGATGACAGACACTGTATCTCCAATGTCCTTTCAGTTGACAGTCCACCACCATTCTGTAGTTCTCTTGCTTCCAATGGTAGGAAGCATGCTAGAATAAGTACCGGGTGGAGGGAGCCCCAAAGCAAGACATCAAATGTAATGGAGAAGAGGGACTTACTTGGTTTGCTTTTTAATGATCTGGGTACAAAATCCTGACTCTGCCCCTTTCTAGCTGTGTGATTATGAACAATTAACTATTACAGGGTCTTCATCAATAAAGGAATGATCCTTTGGGAGTTAGAGGAAATTCTGGAGAGAGAAATAATAAATATTCAAATGGAAGAGGGGACGAGGCTTCACACTGATACATCTTCCTCAAATTTCCCGAGTAGCATCCCTTGGAAAACCAAGACACGCAGATAATGAAATAATATTGAATACTCTATATGAAGTACTTACCATGTGCTTTACATATTGAAGGATTTCACACACACACACACACACACACACACACGCACACACACACACACACGAATATGTATATGCCACCTGCTCTCCTCCATTCCTCTTCTCTATAGACATATTTAACATGCCAGCTTCTTTATAGCTTGATACTCATATTTAAATTCTAATCAGTATTTATGTGCTACCATGCTTGCTGCTTGCTTGCTTTTTCAAAGCCATACTGTGTTTCCTACATTAACAATTTCCTAGCAGCATCTCTTGTACTATCTCATACCAATAGTATTCATCAATCTCCTCATCTATGATATGGGAATAATAATAGCGCACTTTTGCATAGGGTTGTTGCAAGAGTTAAATGAGCTAATTTTTTCTAAAGTACTTAGAATATTGCCTAACACATAAGAAGAACAATGTAAATGTTTATTAAAATAAATATCTTTTATTGTAATTTAAGTTTTTGCATTTTGATTTCTTTTCTCACTAAGTTTTCCTTAGGGAAAAAGCCAATGCCATAGATATTTATGTTTCCTATAAGAAGGCAGGAAACTAGAGAGAAGGAAAGAAAGAAAATGACCTTTTGCTGAATTGTTCCAATGAAATAAGCACTGTATTGGATGTTAAGACAACATTTCCCATTTAATCTTCCAAAGAACCCCATAAATTGGATAAGTTTTCCCTCTCTTAAAAATGGGGGAAAAAGGATCAAAGAAGATAAACTTCCTGCCAATTAGGCATAATAGTGGCTCAAAAAATAATTTTATACAATTTTGCCTTTGACATGCATTTGTTCACTTTTAAATCTGGCTTTTAAGACTGAATTAGTGGTAATAATGCCACACTCAACTTACTGCATGTCATCTATCTACCTACTTACTAACAAGCTACATCTTCTGATTATAATTGTTATGCTTCGTGTTATGCTTACTGTAAACCCACTGGCACTTGTTAACCATAACATAACCATATATGTGTTCTGAAAATCAGTCTGCAATCAAAACTCAAAAATGTGTGAGAATACTAGATTAGACAACGGTAAAATGGTTGCTTGGCTGCATAACTTCTCAAAACTTTGAATATTTTAATATTGCTATATATCTCCTAGGAAGTTATAGAGTACATAACCATGCCAAAATGTATTTAACTACAGAATTTTTAAAAATTGCCCACTAACATCTCACAAGATACTGGTGCTCAACAGACCATAGTTTAGAAAATTTTATCATTAAAAGAGAGAGAGAGAGAGAGAGAGAGAGAGAGAGAGAGAGAGAGAGAGAGAGACCAGAAACAACAAGGAAGCACATAAAATTTGAGAACAAGTTAACACAAATATCAGACTACTAAGGAGAACCTACAAACCAAAGAGCAGCATTTTAATAGAGGCACTTATAAAAGTGGTTTTCACAAGCCAATGGCTAGAACCATGCCCAGTTCCTTACAGAAAGTCAGTGCATCATGTTGAATAATGAAAAGATAAATATGAGCCAGTTATTCTGTTTCAAGAAAATGCATCACTATTTCATTTCTCATTCTACATAGGAACCAAAATTACAGGAAGAAAGGAGGAAGAAGTGACGAACTACATCAAAATGTTAGTGTTTCTATTGAAATTATGTTACTTATAAATTGACTACCCATTTATTCAATAAATATTTGATGAAGTATTAAATCATTAGAAACTCAGAACAAGAAGAGGAAGACTATTCATGTAAGGGACATTAGTACAAAGCCCAGGAACCAGACCCTGGAGAACAAAGACCACACATACATGTGTGTACATGTGCACATGCTCATACTCTCACCCCAATCTTAAGCATTGTTTAAAAAAAAATTCTTACTCTACCAATGCAAACATTAGAATAGTTTCACTATCTATCTCTATGAAACAGAAATTGCTGGAGGTGGGAGAATGTATGTCCTGTGAGGAGATTGTGATACGGTTTTGAATTATTCAATCATAAATACGTGCCACCTTTATTTTGGGCAGCAAGATGGATAGAAGAGAAATGAAAATGGAAAAGATGGGTGGTCATTTGGTTTGTGAATGATTGATTTTCTAACATGTTTCTTCTTCTTCATTCCTCTACAAACCTTTTATTCTTTGCCTCCTGCCCTGTTTTCTTCATGGCCTGTTTTGGTTATTTCTGAACTTGGACTTCCTTGTTTTACTAAAGAGAATGTGGTTCTTAGAGATCTAAGCTGTCAGAAGGGAGGAGGTGGCTGAGGAAGATGGAGAGATTGAACAAAAAAGAAAAAAAAAAACGGAGGAAAGAGAGAGAGAGAGAGAGAGAGAGGAAGAATTCATTGACACGGACAGCAATGTGGTGATTGTTGGGAGAAGGGAGGTAGGTGGAGGTGGAAGAGGGTAAGGGGGATAAATGGTGATAAAAAAATAAAATAGAAAGAAAGGAAGGAAGGAAGGAAGGAAGGAAGGAAGGAAGGAAGGAAGGAAGGAAGGAAGGAAGGAAAGGAGAGGAAGAAGGAAGAAAGACAAGAAGAAGAAAAACAGGAAAATGGATAAAAACTATTTCTGGTTAAAGAAATTTTCAGATGAACATTAGATGCAAAAAAAAAACCCAACACTATATGTAGCAAAAGTTCCAATATTTTTAAGTTGTGGAACTTTTAAAACTAGTAGCAGTAAATGTTGCCTTCTTCCTCACTTCATAGGGTCATACATTTGGATGCAGCCCAGAATAGACTCTTGGTAGAATATACCAATTAAAACCAATTTATTTGCTCATATTTCTTATGTACATTTCCCCCCTTTGCTTCAGATACAAGGACCCACTATTTTGAATCACAACTCCTTGGGCTCTTTAAAGCAGGGTGCCAGCCGTAGTTACAACCATTACAGAGAGAAAGGAGGTTAAGAGGGTGTAAGAACGTGAGTGCAAATGCATGGACAAAATAGAAAAGACTTTCCCAGCCGCCGTGAGCTGCTCCATATGTTCCTGTTGTTAGTGGCAGCCCTCAAATAGGAGCACCGTATCTTGTAGTCCTGTGTATAAATTTGCTCCGTAAATTAAAATGTTGGCTTGTGCTCCCCTGGTGTTTAAGAAGGTGAGTGATGACCTTGGTGGGAGTATGTTTGTGTAGAAATGTGTCATAAAAGATGATGTCTTGGCCCATGAAATGCAGGGTTCAGGTTTAGTCATTTGTTAAAAAAAAAAAAAAAATACCAGAGTTAAACATAACTAACACATCATGAGAGTAAGGCTCTTGCCAAATGTAACTTTCTTTTAAATCTGAAATGTCAGCTTTCACCCTGTGTTTTTAAGGAATATTTTTAGCATTTTCCTTTAAAGAGTTTCCCTGCTGATTTTGGTCATTTCTAAGTTACAAAGCAAAGCAATAAGTGGTGCACATTTTTCACTGATTTAGACATTAAAATATTATCAATTGATTATTCCCCTCTTGCACATTTATTGGATAATTATAGGATCAATTCAATGTGGTGTTTGTTTTCTGAAATGATTAGGACTTGGCAGGTTTTATTGATTCATTTATACTCTCATTTTAAGGCTTAAACATTAAGCTATTGATTGTAGTAAAAAATTGTTTTTTAACCATCTCTTCCTATCATTTGTGTTACTGGCTTTCATTTTACACGTTAAGTAAAGTAAATAAGTGCATGACACCTATCCTCAGAGCTCTTTGACAAATCACATTTTAAAGAAAGCCCCCAAAACAATATCAAAAACAGATTGGCTTCGTCCATCTGCATTGCTTCCCAGAAAGTGGTTTCCATGTTCTAATATTCTCACACTAGTTAACCTATTTCTTAAGACAGAAATAAAATCCATATTTCAGGTTGACAAATATTGCCACTTAGGATGATTAACATATGTTAGGATGTCACATAGGCTGATAATGAAGTATTTCAGAAGTAGTTATATTATTAAAACATGGTGTAGATGCAGATTTTATAAAGCTGAAGGAAAAATACTAATGATAATTAAGAAAATGATTGAAAGCATTATATGCACCTGAACATGCAAGTTTTCCATTCACCCAAGGTCTTATCAACAATTTAATATCTCCAGCGAATGCCTAAATTGACAAAGATTTCACAGGAAAGGAAAGGAAATATTATCATTCTCTGTAGAGACAGTGGGAAATTACTACTAAATTATTTGCTAAGTGCCACTCAGCCAGCTTATAAAGACTACATAAAATTTCTCATGATTTGAGCTATGTATGTAAACAGTGTAACGTTGTATGTTAGCTTAGTCCAACGGAGTAGGAACTCTAATGCAAAGCTCAGATAAGTACATTCTGCTCAGATCAAAATTCATGTTCATGGATTCAAAGTCATATCTGCAAAGTTCACTGCATTAAAGTCCAACAAACTGTTCCTGACTCCGTGACCACGTAAATAAGCACTGCCTTCCTTCCTGGGCCATTCTTTATCTATTAAGCGGGGCTGCTTTTTCATTAACATTTAAATAATACATTTTAAACTTATTTTGTTAATTGTATCTGATAATAAACTGAGGCACCATCTGCTTTATTTGGTTATAAATGCAGCTGTAAACTACACTCATGGAGACAAAGTTGTAATCTGAATGACATGATGCTTTCTCGGCACAGAATCTTCTGAATTGTTATTTTATTTATAGTAGATTTACAACAACAAAAATGAGTCATCATCTCTTAAGAGTCTCTTCTGTGGGTAATCATTTAATTTCTCCCCCCCACCCCCGCCCTCTTCTTTAAAGATACCAACCTTTTGTAGAACTTGCTTGCTTTCAACTCTCTTGATACTTTGGCCAATGGTAAAATTTAAGATCTTAGCAGTGGAAACAACTAAAACAAATTGCTCCATGCCCACAAAAGAACAAATACTAGATCAGTCATTGCAATTATTTTTCAAAAGCATCTCTCAAGTTGTACCGTACATTATGGAAATGAGCTCCATGCGTATGGTTACTCAGGATGGTAAAGATACCCCAGTGACTACTAGCAGTCTCTGGATTCAAAACATATGCAACATTCTCAATTACAGAGAAGGCAATTCTCTTGGAAGAATACAAAGACATAGAAAACCCATTCTTTTTCTTCACCATAATGATGAACAAACTAGAATTTTGTTAATGAATAGTTTGTTTTGTTTACTTTTCTCTCTCTACGTATAAAATTTAAAGGCTATGAAAGACCTTTTCTTATAACAGCTGAGTTTAACTGAGCTTTTTTAGTTTGTTACAGGATGAACTGGAAAGGTGGGCTTGATGGACAGTGTTCAGAAAGTCGAAAGACATTGTGAAAAAGATAAAGCGAACCAGTCAAAAAAGGTAGGATGAAAGCATGTGAAAAGTAAATCTGTGTTCAACCTTGATACATATTAGAGTTCACTCTTTTATTTCATTCCATTTTCACTTAAAATCACATATTGGATTTTTTTTCCCGATTATAAATGCTTGCAATGTGGAACTGCAGGAGGTTCCTAGTAAAATTAAAAGGGAAAATATGGCAAAAATATGAATGATAGGTTTCACTTTCAAATGCTGATGTCATGATGAATAAGGTAAGGCAATGCATTAAAAGGCATAAAGGTTGAAATATTTTCTTTTTGTGGCCATTTCCTCCTTCACCCTGCAGCCTCCATCTATCCTACTTTTATTGTCTTTTAAAGTAAAGCTCATTTTTTAAACTTTCTTGAATTCTTTTTGATCAGGGCTCATTACACTGGCAATAGCCCAGCTACTGCTTTCAATAGAACTTCTGCAAATAGGCACTGTGGACTTTTTGCATTTTGTTTGAAGCCTAAACTAGTCCCTCAATGGACTCAATATTTCCTGAGTTAAAGGTGAAAGCTAGAAACTGAACTCGGCCATTCATTGAAAACATCAGGGTTTTTTAATTCAGGTTTACTAAAACATTCATCTTCCCCCATTTAAAATGGTAAAAATTGATCATTGGTTATGGAGTAGTGGAACAGGAACCCAATGTCAGAGAATTAGATCAAATGTTCTACACTGTAATTTTTTTAATGACTCTAGTTTGTAATAACTGGTCACAGTTGAGCTGGGCTGGAGTGGATTACTGGGACGATAGTGGGAAAAGAACAATTACACGAGAACAAATGTAAAATAAATATATAGAAGAATATATAGTTGAATGGAAAGTAAATACTAATTATAGGCAATTTTTCCTAATACATACCTGAGGCACATTGCTGTTCATTTTACTTTATACTTTATTTGTCAACTTTTGAAAATGTGATTTTTCATTCTTCAATGTGAGGGATCAGAGTAAAACCCCCCAACAAACAAACAAACATTAAAGTAATAAAGACGATATGAAACGTGATAGGAAAAGGAATTACTGATTTCCTTCACTGCAAAAAAAAAACACACATATATATATCTTCAAAATAATTGTTGTGACGGAAACCAAGGACCAAGATACAATCAGAAGCCTCGCAGAGCTCTCCCCTCTGCTGGACTCACATCTGTTTCTCTTCCGAGTTCTAACAACCATCCAGGTGAGTCATTCTCCAGAAAGCCACTGCAGGGCCCTGGCATCCCAACGGTGACGAAGGTTTCCTCCTGGCAAAATACCAGCAGTCTTTTCCCATTTCTCAAGAAAGATGTATTGTTCGTGGGTAATATGTTTTCAATTTCAAATTTTACTCACAGAATTTTTCTTTAAACTTTTAAAACATACAACTGCTAGCAATTGCCGGCAAAGGACCCCCAAAAATAACCGGCACACACACACAAAAATATTAGCTTAAAAGCTTAGCATGAGAATGTTTGTTTCCATACACTCATGAGTCAGGGCTATAATTGTATACATCATATGTAGTCAGATTTTCTGAGAGGAAAAAACATTCCTTATTTTGTATGATGTAATGTTTTCTGGCGTTCTGAAGAGCATCACAGTTTTGGGGTAGCTTTTCACTTCAAGGAGTTGGAGAAGCGCTAGCATGAGGATACTGAAAATTTAAAGACATGCCATTTAAAAAAATTACTGTCCCGTTAATAACAATACTAGAAGAGGATTCTCGAATCAAGGAATAATTAGTCGCTTGGAACAAAGACCCAATGACCTTTGACTGGTTAATGATTTGTGTTTTCCTCAGTCAAAATTGAAAGGTGGCAGTGGCTTAACAGCAAATTTTCTGTGAATTTCAACTGAAAAACACTGGAATTTCTACCTGGCTAAAAATAATTATCACCCCGATATCATGTCTTACATTTCTAGCTTTTAGATTCCTTTGGTTTATGGTACCCTATTCCTAACTAAAATGTGTTTCTAAAAATGATTTTGTCGTTGGGAGAGGGGTCCAGACTAGGCATTTAATATGGACACTGCTTGGCTGAGTAGAGGATTAAGGAAAAGTCAGACCGATGGCTGCCTTATAAAATGTAAACCCAGAGTGCCCTGTAACTGTGCACACAGGAAATGCACAGTGAACGTTGCGTGCAAACAGAAGAAGCCTAGAAACCAGGTGAGCGGCAAAAGAAGAAAATGAAACGCTCAAGTGGGCATAGCCATTCCCACACCACACTCCTCACAACCGCCCCTCCAGCCGCAGTTCTCCTGAGGGCCCCTTTCAGTTTTCTTATCTGCAATCACTACCTTTCAGGTTGATAAACAATTCAAAATGATAGTCTGGAAAGAGTTCAGACTTCTAATAAGCAATTCAAAGTCTTTTCAAAGTCTTCCGTTTCTTTCCATTTTGCTTGGAATTCAGGGAATTTTGTTTTTGCTGCATGAGGAGGGAATCAGGGGCACAGGGATAGGGACATGGGGGCTGTATGGAAGGCTACACAGAAAGAAAGGAATGGCTTTATCAGGAGAATCCAGCCGTCACCTGGGTAACTGCAAGCTCTCTATTGAATTGGGTATTAAAGTTCAGAAAACATATCCTATGTCTTCGACACAGAAGGCGGAGCTAAGTCTCCTGCCTCAACTGAGATCAACTGTCCTCTACACGAAGCCTCTCAGGACCAGGTGTCTCAGCCCCATGTGGAGAGGACCCCCTGGAGGGTTCCAACGTGCTGCCGGCCTTGTGTGTTTGCTTTTAGGTAAGAGCTGACCCTTGTCGTCACTCTTGGTTTTTGTAGAGAACTAGCAGGAAGCAGCAATAGCTCCATGGGGGTGATGGAAGGTGTGGGGGGGGGGGGGCGTGGGGGTGCTCTTTTGACCACTGGAGACTGTGCAGCCAGCCTAAAATTGGCAAAAAGCACACATCTAGTTTCAGGATCCAAACATTGATTTTAGAGGGAGGGGAAGGAAAGGAGGGAGGGACGGAGGGAGAGAGAGAGAAACACCAAAGTGAGAGAGAAATAGTGCATACCCCATAGGAGACTGAACCCACAACCTGGGGATGTGCCCTGAAGGAGAATCGAACCCACAACCTTTTGGTGTATGAGCTGACACTCCAACCAACTGAGCCACAACGGCCAGGGCTAGCATTTTGTCTTTTTCAAAGGTATAAATTATAATCTCCTCTCTTTGCTTAACAAACAAGCTAACTGTAAAATAAGAGGTCATATGACACATTTTCCGTTTTCCCACCCTCCCTATGCATTGTGGAACTGTCTTAAAAAATAAGTATTCTGATGTAAGATTTACATTGTGGTTTGTAACATGCTGAAGGGTTTTTTTTACACCAGTTCTTTATGCCAGCTTTTAAATATAATTGAAAGCATGTTCTCAAAGCTATTTAAGGCTTTATCCTAAAGTCTTCTTCTCCCTTTTAACTTATCACTGTGTCCTATGTAACATGATAATGTGTATATCTGATATGTAAAATAGATGTGTTCAGCTCCTAAAAAAATGTTGTCTTCAGATAAGTTCAACTGCGGATAAGTAGACACACCTTGTTCACACTCAGAAAGTGATTTGGAGCCACAAGAAACACAATGATATGGCAATACTTTGAAATGGAGCTATCCTCAATTTTTAAGAAACCTAATAAAAATAATAAAGTCATGAAATAAATGCATGTAGGAAGGCCAGGATGTGAAAGGCATCTTAGTAAGTTCATTTGGGAAAAATGATTATTCATCTGAGATAAAGTCCTTTATTCTTTAAATGGCTCTACAAGTAAATATATTTACCTGCAGTTAAAATATTACTACATTTGTGGATGTATGCTAAATAAAGGTGTAATGAAAGAAAAATACTAGTATATCAATTATTTGTCAATATATACTTCAAACCCTACCATTTCAACAAATGAAGCTTAAAATACACGTTTATTTCTATCATTTCGTTCAGAAGACATGTGAAAGATACTGAAACTAAATTTCTATTCATTTGTTAAAAGCCTGACATATTGATTTCGATTTTTCATTTTTGCCCCAATATGTGCTAATGTAACAAAGAGATAAATTTTTCTTTTTCAAACCATTCATATCTTAAGTATTCTCCTTTATTGTGTTTGTCTCAAGTTCTTTTTTAACAAGGCAGAGTACATAAAAACAAACAGCATTTATTTGCTATTTTGCCAGTGTTTTGTAATGGTGTTACCAAAAAACAAAAAAATGTTACAGAGTTAACAGCTTCCTTCATTTAAATGATCTCCCAGAAGCCAGTTTAAATTTCCATAGCAAAATATGGAGCTCAAATTTCATCTTCCAAATTCTTTTTCTTTCAAACTATCTATTGACAATGTTATTATTATAAACTTACAGTCTGTGAGGAAATTTTTTGGACTGATAAAACTATAAAAGCTACATCACTTAGGAGGCAAGGCTCTGATTCAGATTAAAAAATTCTCTTTAGAAGCAGTTTCAATTTGCAGGAGGAATGACTCACCCTCTGACGGCATATTGTGTATTGAATACTTAGCCATTCAGCCTGGGGCAGCTGGGGGTATATTAGAAAGGGTGGATTTTCTCATAAAAATATCAGGAGGTTTTATGGTCATTCCTACCCCCTATTCCAGAAACAAGAATCATTCCTATCTTATCCAAAAGACAATTTTTTTTTTCAGTTACGAGAAATCAAGTAAATATAAACCTTAAAATGTCTGGATTACAGTTCATTCAGAGAAAATGGCATATTCGTTCTGGGCAAATAGAAAATAAAAAAATAGTAATACTATTTATTTTCTATTGTGTATTTTCAGAGATGAAATTGATCATTTTCCAGCTTTTTATTTTGAAAAATATCAAACTCACAGACATAGTTAAAAGAATAGAATAAATATCAACATATCTTAGATTCACCCTTTTCTAATATTTTGCCTCATTTGCTCTTGTGTTCCTCCTCTGTCTATATTTATATATTTTTATGCTTATTCATTTGAAAGTTAATTACAGTCAACATAACACTGCAACCCTAACTACTTCAGCACATATCCCCTAAGAACAAGAACCTTCTTTAACAAAACTACAGTAACTCACCCAAGAAGTTTATTATCCAATGTATAGTTCCAATGCTTTATTTATTTTCTGATCCAGGATCCAATCAAGAGTTACACATTGTATTTAGTTACCATATCTCTAGACTCCTTTAATCTGAAATGAGTTTCTAATAATCATGAACTCCACCTGAAAACCATGGCCTTTTACTTAACTTAAAAAAAATCTACAATCACTTTACTAGAAAAATAATTTCCAAATTCTACTCACCTCAACTGTCATGAGGTAAAGAATAAGAGAAGCAAATTAGAAAGTAACCAGGTATTTAATTCATTCCAACCCATACATTAAGTTCAGTATGCTGAATTGAACCCCAAATTGAATTGTCAGCCCAGTTCATGCAGGACAAAGTCACTGTGAAGATACAGTAGAGCTAGCCAAGAAAATAAATATTCATTCTAATTGGTACCTCACTGTGCAAACACTCGGCCCTTCCTTCTCACCGAAATCCTCCATGTCATTTTACACAAGTATTTGAACATACTCTTAGAGCATTTTTCTATGACAATTACTGCTGAATAATAATACTTCTCTTCCTCACAGTTAACATATTTTAAGAAAATCATCTTAAAGGGCAATAAGCTTACTGCTTACTATTCCCTTTAAAAGAAAAATCTCCACTTTATTAGAAATGCAGTGCTAAAAATGTATCCAATGATGACTATTAAGATATTTTACAACTACGTTTTCTGTCTCATACACAGATGGGTGAAGAAAAGCACATATCTTATCTTGGTACAACAAAATATTAATACATTTTTTAGCATTTGTGAACAAATATGCCATCATCAATGCTTTTTTATAGCTAAATACATATATGACAACTATATTAATAAATGTACTCGTTATTTTCCAAATTTTGTGTTATATACATAAGAAATTTTTGGTTCACTTGAAATATAATTCATCAAAAAGAAAGGACTATTATGGGGATAGACAAGTAATGGTAATATCACTGTTTTTTTGTTTCTAATTTTTAGAGATAGAAGGGATTTTAAAGTTTGGGGGTTTGTATTGCCACCTAGTGTCTAACTTTATAACAGACCTGTGTTTGAACTTTATGATTAAACAGTTGTGCAGTTGGGAAAAAACTCTTTTAAAGGAAAAGAGTAATTACCACACTTTTCAATCAAAGAATTTCTTAGTGTCTCTTTTTAAAGCCAATTCACTGTCTTTATAAACTAATATATCTATAAATTATTATATCTATAAAAGTATTTTAAAATTCACATATTAAAGAGTAATACTTAACATAATGACATATACATTGCATTTAATGTATATATTATAATATATACATTAAACTTAATGTATATATAATGACATGCATTTGCATTCAAAATTGGTTTTATAGTTATTTTGGATAAGTATAAATATTTAAAAGATACAACCTAATAAGACAAAAATATTAATATCTGTCAAGCTTATTCCATTGATATTAATTTACTTTAAAAATTACTGCTGGTTATTTTTCACATTTTAAATTTATTTCATATAAAACTAATTTAAATAACACATTTATGTGCTTCAGGCTTTTTCCACTTGATAATTAGGCTCTAATTTTAGAAATTGGGTAGTTCGTTGTACCACTGTGGGAACTGCTTCAATTTTTGCCCTTTAAATATCCAGCAGTTCACTGAAATAGGAAACCAATGGAGCAGATTTAACTGGCTTCAACAGTGCAATGAAAACGTTCCAGTAAAAAGTTACTGGAGATATGCCCCAACATCACTGTAATCTCATGATCCAATCCAACACATATTTGAATAGTCATATATGTTTCATCCTTTTCATGTTATGGGCATAATGCAGTAACGTAGATTACACTGTCTGAGGAGTGATTTAAATTGCGGTTTTATTGGTCTGCAATGTGATTGTCAAAGTACAACTCCTTTCTTTTACTAGTATGAATAGATATCGGCAGTTGGCACAGAAATGTTGTTTTTGCTATAATGGCCTGATAAAGATCAGGTATTAGTATTTAAGGTTTTGTTTTAAAGTCAAGTTGAATTTCTTAGCCATTAATTTTATCTGGTATGTGGCAAGCCCGAGTGGTATAGTCAAGTGATAACCGCTCCTTCTTGAATATAAACAGCACAGCGTGGCTTTGGCAGGGTTTCAACAGTGGAAGACTTATCTGCTTGTAAAGTTCTCCTTCACGTACATGGTTACTCCATTTATTTTTTTTTCTTAGTATAGAGAGCACTGTGGAATGGGGGGGGGGGGACGGAAGCAAGAGTAAACTTTAGGAGATTACATATATATGTGTGTAATCTTGCATTATTTTCCAATAATAACTTGACTTTCTAAATTATACCACATAAAAATATGAGGCTTTGAAAATGTAAAATACAGATATTTATTTTCTTGAAACTAACCTGTAATAATATAAGCCATATATTTTATTACTTCATATCTTTATAAGGAGGACATCGTCTTCAGGGTTTATGGTCATCCCAACTTATCAGATATTCACAAAATCAGGTCTGAGTTATTACTCCTTTGGCCATGAATGCCCATAATACCCATGCACTGATTAAAATATGGCAATAGGATAAACTGGATGATTTTTTAATACATGTGCATGTGTGAAAATAATAGCAGAGAAATGAAAAATAGTTTTACCAAAAGATGAAAGAGGAAGAAAATTGAACCAATGTTAATTCTTCATACAAAAAGGGGAAAAGAAAAATGCAAGCAAATATACTTCTAGATACCTGAATAAGATACCGCAGCTAGGATTTCCTGGTGAGCATTATACCTAAAACTGTTGTTTTCTCAGTTTTATTTAGTAACCAAACAACTAGTTTCTAAGTTTTCTTGATCTCTTGCCAACCTCCCAACACACATACCATGCAATCACTGAGTTATAAATGTCTCCTATGTGTCCCCAATCTCCCAAACCATATAAAAGATATTTTTCTTTCATCATTTCTTTCAAAGTGAGTATTTTCAGTCTTAAAAACCCATAAGGGGCCAAACTCCTAGAAAGAGAACTTCTAGGCCAAATACATCAAAATGGAAAGTCCTTTGCTCCTTTAAAACTTTGATTATGCTGCTGGTAGAAGGGAATGCATACTCAGAACTAAGAATCAGATGGGGAGGTCTATGCCCTTTTTCATGATAAATTGTTCCTGTTTCTTAAAGGGCCATAGTTATGGAAAAGTAGTAATGGTAATCCGTGTTTACTTCTCCTATTAGTGGGTTTACATGCCTCATATTATAACTGACATATGAAATTGAATGGAGACAAGGAATGAAATTGAAATGAAGAAAAAATATAGTTACCAAGTAGCTTTGGGGAGCTTTCATAACTATTTCAGGAGAACAGAATATTAGCAAGTTATTTCAGAATAATCAGTTGTGCATCAGTAGGTACAAAATCATTATAACAATATTTTTAAATAACTAATTTTGACTGATTACCTCTGTGAAAATGCATTGAGGAGTACAAGAAGTATAAGGCAGGTCCCTGAATTTGGGGAGACTGGACAGATAAAAATTTCCTGAAGACAGATTAATGCAGAAATAGATATCAATTCACTAAAGCATTCCATATCTGCTGAGTTCAGAGGAAGGGGAAATGACAGTGGGAATAGCCATGGATGGGAAGGAGTGAGGATCTATGCCGATCTTGAAGAGCCAGTAGGGCATAGACCAGTGGGAGTGAAAGTGTCATCAGTGCATGGAGGAGGAGCAGCTGGCCCAGAGGCTGGAGTCCAGAGGTGTGCTTGATTCCAGAGGTTGGCTGACTACACTAACCCATATGACTGAATTCTTTCTGTCTGAGAGATAGGAAGAGGTGTGAGGGAAAGAATGTATTCAAGAAGGAGAATTTGTATTTATTGACTATCTTCAAACCATCAGGCCTTATGCTAACTGCTTTACCCTTGACTCCATACCCCATAAATTTGCACTCTAGCAAAAGAAATTTAAAAAGCATACCAATAACTATGGTATGGTGTAAAAATGAGAGTTGTTATATGAGAGTTATAACATCAGGGAATTCCCAAGCATAGAGACACTACTCTAACTAGGGGAAATCAAGGAAGGCTTCAGAGTGAAGAAGGTATGTTTGTCGAAACTTGAAACGTGTGTAGACTAGAGATGAAAAAAGAAAGATATACCAACAGAGGAAGATAGAGCCAGACTGTGGGCTTTCAATAGAACTTATTTTAGTTGTACTCTGTGGGCAGTGAGAGGCACTAGAGGTATAAAGCAGTGGAATAGAGGTTTTTAGGTTTTGAGGAAGGTAATTTGGTGCTGAGATACAAAATAAAATTGTGTGAGAGCCTTTGTCTCAGGCAAAGCAAAGGAGCAATTGACTGGAGGGAGAGAAGAGAGCTGAAGCTAAGTGGTGGCTGAGGAATGAGCTCCTGTGAATATGATGTCTAAAGAGCAGAACTTTGGTTCAGGCTCTGTCTAAAGGTCAATAACCACCGTGTGAATTTGGGCAAATCTTTGATTCTCTTTGACACTCAATCCTTTCATTTCTAAAGAGAGAAACGTAGATAAAACAATTTTTAGGTCTTTCAGTCTATCATTCTTATCTAATTATCATTCTAATCAACAATAGATTATGTTCTTGTCGATATTTCTGGAAAGAAAATTAAATCTTTTTGATAGTGTAATGGTTTCTTTCTTAGATGCTAAAGAACCCTAAGTGAACCCTTTATTAAGTGATGGAGATTTCTAAGTAGTGAGTTATCCAGGAAATTGATCATTTCTACACAAGTAGCCTTATTCCCTTTAATTTCTCCTAGTGTTTTTGATATGTTAAGGTCCATTAACATAAATAGTTCTTTTAAATTAATTAGGTTGAGAAAAAAAGTGTGGGCAAAGATGTAATCTACTAATCAATTTTAAATTATCAAACTTTATTGATAGTTTGATAATATGGATGAATCTGTCACAAAAATTTAAAGCTCAAAAAATGTGAGAAGTCATCTAGCTCCAATCCAGTTGTAGGTTCAGAAAGTAAAGCCCTCAGAGGTTCCATTACTTATCAAAGTCACATTATCAGGGACAAAACAGGAACTTGATTTAAGATACCTTAATTATTGGACCAGTATACTTTGCTCTGGCCATGCTGTCTCTTCATGATATATCTAATTTAGATATATATCCTATATAATAAAAGGCTAATATGCAAATTGTCCCCTCTGGAGTTTGACTGCATGCTATGATGTGTGCTGACCACCAGAGGGCAGCACAAAACAAAGGAAGGCCCCAGCCAGCAGCTGGTAGCTGGGGGAAGGAAGGCCCCAATTGGCCCTGATCACCATCCAGACCTAGGAACCCTGTCTGGTGTGTGTGTATATATATATACACATACACACATACACACACACAAACACACACATACATATATACACACACTAGAGGCCTGGTGCATGAAATTCGTGTATCAGGGGGTGTCCCTCAGCCCAGCCTGCACCCTCTCCAATCTGAGACCCCACAGGGGATGTCCGACAGCCTTCTCACAATCCAGGACTGCTGGCTCAGAACTGCTTGCCTGCCTGCCTGATTGCCCCTAACTGCTTCTGCCTGCCAGCCTGATCACCCCCTAACCACTCCCCTGCCAGCCCGATTGACACCTAACTGCTCCCCTGCTGGCCCGATAGCCCCCAACTGCCCTCTCCTGCTGGCCCGGTCACCCCCAACTACCCTCCCCTGCCAGCCCGGTCACCCCCAATTGCCCTCCCCTGCAGGCCTGGTCCCCCCCCCCAATTGCCCTCCCCTGCTGGCCTGGTCCCCCCTAACTGCCCTCACCTGCAGACCTGGTTGCCCCTAACTGCCCTCCCCTGCCAGCCCAGTTGCCCCTAACTGCCTTCCCCTGCAGGCCTGGTTGCCCCTAACTGCCCTCCCCTGCAGGTCAGGTTGCCCCCAACTGCCCTCCCCTGCTGGCCATCTTGTGGTGGCCATCTTTGACCACTTGGGGGCAGTCATCTTGTGCGAGGTTGTCAGGGTCAATTTGCATGTTAGCCTTTTATTATATAGGATATAATATATATATTTGGCTCTATCATTGGAGTAAATCTAAATTTATGTTATTCTGGAGAGACAACAGAGTATCCTGGGATTTGGAACTCTAGATGGTTGGATTAGCATGCTGGTTCTGCCACATGCAACCTTAAGCATGTTATTTAACTTTAATTAAAATCAAGTTACTCATTAATAAATGGTGAAAATAATGTTGATCTTCCAAAGTTATTGTAAGACCAAAAGAGAAAATGCAGGTAAGATACCTAGTGTAATGTGTGGTAGCTTGTAGGTGTTCATTGCATTTTCTTCCTTTTCTTCTCTCTCATTTCCTAATGAAGGAAGATATTCATTTACTCATTTAGTTCTCTTCTAAAATTGTGACACCTTAAATTATT
The DNA here is from genome assembly GCF_027574615.1 of Eptesicus fuscus. Taxonomy (NCBI): domain Eukaryota; kingdom Metazoa; phylum Chordata; class Mammalia; order Chiroptera; family Vespertilionidae; genus Eptesicus; species Eptesicus fuscus. Next base: position 35,717,535 of record NC_072478.1, on the reverse strand, counting down.
TTACAAACTCTATAGCGCATATAGTAAATGCTGTTATTGAATAAATTACTTCTTCTGAACACACTATGCTCTGCTAAAGTACTCACCTAACTTACAAAATAGTATAATGATTATAATAATATTTACATAGTACTTTATGGTTTACAAAGAACTTTCACATGTACTGTATTGTACATTTGCCTCTACTGCATACCACTTTCTTATAACCAGCTCACAATTATTAGAAACAGTTCAAGAGGCCACAAATAACTTAGAGGAACATGGTCATTCTGAATTAAAAATGGAAAAGTAGTCATTATATTTAATACTTGTTGAGTACTTAGTAACTACCAAATTCTTTTTAAAAATTTGTTGTGCCCTAGCCAGTTTTGCTCAGTGGATAGAGCATCAGCCTGTGGACTGAAGGGTCCCAGGCTTGATCCCCAGTAGGGGGCGTGCAGGAGGCAGCTGATCAATGATTCTCTCTCATCATCATTGATGTTTCTATCTCTCTCTCTCCCTCTTCCTTCTTCTCTGAAATCAATAAAAAATATATTTTAAACAATTTGTTGCAGTTTTAATGGGATATAATTGACATACAACACTGTATAAATTTAAAGTGTACAGCATAATGGTTTGTGTTACATTATATTATAAAATGATTTTGACCATAAGTTTAGTTAGCATCCATTATCTCATTATAGATACAATAAAAAGAAAAGGCAAAAAAAAAAAAAATTTCTGTGTGACAAGAACTCTTAGGATCTATTCTCTTAACAACTTTGATATACTAGTACATCACATATAAATATTAACTATAGTCACTATGTTGTACATTAGACCCCTAGTACTTATTAATCTTATAACTGGAGGTTTGTATATTTTGACTACCTCTAATTCTCCTTCCTCCAGCCCATCCCACCTCTGGTAACAATAAATTTGATCTCTTTCTCGGAGTTTGTTTTTTGTTGTTTTGTTTGTTTGTTTTTATATCCCACAGTGTTTGTCTTTCTCTATTTGATTTACTTCACTTAGCATAACGGCCTCAAGTTCCATTGTATTGTCACAAATTGCTGGGTTTTCTTGTGTATGTGTGCTTTTTTATGGCTGAATAATATTTCATTGAATATATACCACAACCTGTTTATAATTCACCTATTGGACACTTACATTGTTTCTATATCTTGGCTATTATAAATTATGTCTCTAATTAACATGAGGGTGCATATATCTTTCAACATAGTCTTTTATTTCCTTTTGATATATTTCCAGAAGTGGGATTGCTTGGACCATGTGTTAATCCTATTTTTAATTTTTTGAGGAATCTCCATACTGTTTCCATACTGGCTGTACTAGTTTACAATCCCACCAGCAGTGTATGAGGGTTCCCTTTTCTACACATCCTCGCCAGCATGTATTATCTCTTGCCTGAATGACGGTGGCCATTCTAACAGGAGCCACCTAATTCTTTGGGTTTATTATTCTCATTTACATTTCAAGCATTTGGTCAAGGTCAGTGTTCTTAATCCCACTCTGTAAATATTCTTTAGAAATGGTTAAGTAACTCAACCAAGACCACACAATGGTGGAGTAGATATGAAAACCCAGTGCTACCTGAGTCCGAATTAAAATTGTCTAACCACTGTATTAAACTGCTACCCCACTCACAACAAGAAATGCCTGTACTTCATGGAGCTTCAGGAAGAAACAGCAGTAATTTCCACAGTCGATGAATGTATGTTATCACCAAAGATATGTTTAATTAGCATTGACTTTATCCCCTTCAGCTTCTATTCCAACAACCAGAATCTGGGGTACTAAGACTGAAAATAAGAAAAGCATTGTTCCATGATCTCAATCTTTAAAAAAAGAAAAAAGAAAATCAGCTTGAAAAAATGTACACTGTGAGAAATGTAATCTCTGATCAAATAGATAAAGGCATTAGAGTGAAAAATGAAATTGTTAAGTTGACATGAAGGGAATTGAAAAGGATCAGAGATGGATGGAAATGGAAATGAACTCGATCTATCTGCTAGGCTGCTATTTGTTCACTCAGGGCGGCTGGTGCAGATTGTGAAGTCAAAGGTGAACTGTGAATTCCATAGAGACGACTCAGTCCCACATGTGGAAATAAAATTCCAAGAAAGATACAAAAAATTGCTTTGATAGATTCGAAGGGATATTAGCCAGTCACCCTAACTATAGAGAAAAGAAGACTGTGTTTGAGAATTGCATATCTGGCACACTCTTCGGGATTCTTCCTGGAGATCAGTAGGTCATGGGGGGAAGAAGGGACACAAGAAAGGCTCATCTTCCCAACAGGACCCCATTACTCTCTTGCTGTAAACAGTTTATTCCTGGGCCTACAAAAGACCACAGTTATTCTTAACATTTAAAACATAAACTTGGAATTAAAAGAGAAGAAATGTGTGCAAGCTCATTGAAAATAAACGCATTTGAATTTTACAGCGAAGAGCTCTATCCTAATTGTTCCCTGAAGAGAATGTTCATCAATTCACTCTCTCTTGAGGAGATAGTCACTGTCTGCTCCATTAAGTTATCATCCTGAAGCAGGGAATTTATCATAATTTATTCTAGGATATTCTAAATTTACCCTGTTGATTACCACTGTGTAAACAATGTCTGCTGCGAGCTGGGGTTGCATGATTGAGGGTTGGAACTGGCTCTGGTTTGGAGTTGCCATTTGCTGAAGAGCTTCATGGTCATTATATCAGTACAAACTCCAGAGACGTCTCACAAGGGGTTCAGTGGTTATGGAAAAAAAATGAGGCTCTTCCTCTATGTTATGGTAATGGGCCACTTACTGAAATATCTCTCTTCAGAGAGGCAAGTCCAAATGGCATAAGGTTAAAGAGCATTAGAAAGTGGTGTGTGCATGTACAACAACATGGCTTTTCTCATCAAAAAACAAAACAAAACATAAAACTTGGCTATTCTAGAGGTCAGCATTAAAAAGTCTTCTTAAGAAAAGTATCTTCAACATCAATACACAAAAAACTCAGTCTGGGTAAGTTTTTTCATAATGATAGTAGAAGCTATCCAAATTGGAAAGAAGGGTGTTTTTTTTTTTTTAATTTGCTATATTCCTCTTAACAAAAATATATGAGAACTAGAGGCCCGATGCATGAAATTTGTGCAAGAGTAGGCCTTCCTTCCCCCGGCTGCTGGCACCGGCTTCCCCCTGGCACCCAGGACCTGGCTTCATCCAGAAGGTCATCCAGAAGGACATCTGGTCTAATTAGCATATTATGCTTTTATTATTATAGATTATTGATATGGACTGAAGACACTGAGTACTTATTAAAATTAGTGACATCTGGCTATTTCACAGATTGCTCAGAATGCTTCTACCATTTTTCCCCAAAAAACTTTCTCTTGTTCTAGTTCCAACCATATGTTTGTGGTAACATCATGATTCTCAACCCCTCAGCCTACAGCATTTATGAGGACTTGGTTTTCATCATTCAATTTTACCTTTAAGGTTGTCCTTACCTATCTTTCTGAGTAGAGAAAATTAAAGTAAAATCTTTTTTGAATATTTTTGTCTCTGCTACAAACGTTCCTCCTTCTCTCTTCTCTTTTCTTCCCCTGAGAAAGGTGCTGTTACTTTTTTCCTACAGATCTTTGTGTCAGACTAAAAGTCCAATATCAAAAGCTTCTTTCTAGATGACAATAATATACAGTTAGAAGAAAATGTCACAAAACAAAGAAAGTCTATCTCATATTTTCCTCAGTACAGCTTTCTCCTTTCTCTTTGGCTCAGCTCAAATCCAATCCAGGCTTCATCCTCATGTCTCTGTTAATGCTATTTCATTTCTATTTTCAGTAACACAGTTGCTTCATCGAACCTCTTTTTAATGAAATTGATAGTTAGCAAATATCTCTAACACTTATACCAGTACCTGTTCTAGCTAATCCATGAACTTCTAAGTGTCCTATTCACAGCCCCATTCGTTGGATAATGGCCACAGAAAAATGTCATTCCTCTTGCTGTATTATCTCTACCAGGCTATTTGAACAAAGGACTGGCTTACCCAAAGGGCTGCTCTCAAGAAACTAGACATAAGAAGTGTCACCTGGCCCTAGCTGGTTTGGCTCAGTGGATAGAGCGTCGGCCTGTGGACTGAAGGGTCCCAGGTTCGATTCCGGTCAAGGGCACATGCCAGGTTGCAGCTCGATCCCCAGTGCAGGAGGCAATCAATCAATGGTTCTCATCATTGATGTTTCTATTTCTCCCTCTCCCTTCCTCTCTGAAATCAATAAAAAATATTTTTTAAATAAAAAAAGAAGAAGAAGGGTCACCTGCCTTTGCAACATCTTCATGAGATAATCTACCCAATTTGATAGGACAGGCTAATCCAATCATACCGCTTTATGACATGTACTATGGAGTTTTAGACATTGCTCACAATCCTCCCACCCTTTTTCTTATTTTTCTTATTTTTCATTTTTTACTACATTCTTGACCATATCTTCATGGCAACAGTTATTTTCAGTTTCTTCAGGTTGTGGCATTCACGAGGACTTGATTTTTGCCACACAATTTTACCTTTAAGTTTATTCTTTCCCATCAAAGTTTCTTTTTCAGCTTTGTCTTTCAGAGTGTGGAAATATAATTTAAAACCTTATTTAAAGATTTTTGTCTCTGCTTAGGTTACTTGATTCTCCTTGTTCTCTATTCTTCCTCTTGGAAAGCCCCTGGCTATGGGGGAGTATGACTGGAAGATCCACATAGAAGAAACTAAGAGATGGTAGCAGAAAGCTACAGGTACCCTCTTGGGCAAAAGACACAAATGACAAAGTAAGGGGAGCTGCTATTGCAGCTAAATTAGACCTGTAATTATGGCAACATTAAAATTTTAAATAATAATCATAAAATAATGTTAGAATTATTCTAACTTTACAAGGCCTACAATCTAGAGTCACTTTAAAGCTTCTGACACATCTCTATCTTTCCATGCTCCTCATATATCTTTACCAAAAAATCATATTTATTTGAAACTTTAAAGGACCTCAGGATTGCCTTTTAGCCTCATTGAAAGATTGGTCCTTGAGTATGTTTATCTTCTACCTTTTTTCTGACTGTAGCATAGTTTCACCCTGTTACAGATGATACATGAATTCTATTTCAGAGGAGAAGGTATAAGTCCTCATGGCATAAAGTAGACTCTAGGAAAGAGGCTCACACATACCTCCTGGGAGATCAGCAGGCATGATATTACTGATTTATCTATAAAATATAGAGGGCTAATAGTGAACTTATCTCCATAATTAGTACTTAAGAATATATTCATTCCTTTCTAGATGTTTTACAGAAATTAATCCAGTATTATATTTTTGTGGGATATAGTTTTGCTCAATTCATTAAATGAGCTTGAGTTAGAAGGAGCAAACAGAACATGACTTTATTCTTACCAGTTACATAAAATTTTCAGTAAGTTTCAGCTATTAAAAAGTCCAGCCATTCAAAAGTCAATATAATGACTAGTAATTCAAATATATGCTTGACAGAGAAAATGTGACTAACAGAAGTATTAGATTCGTAATGTTTAATTCAAAATATTGAAATGCACATATGACATTTATAAATATTTATCATTAAATAAGCACCTAGTGAAAGTATATAAGAATTCCTGGTCAGGACACATGCTAGGGTTGGGGGCTCAAACCCCAGTGTGGGTTGTGCAACAGGCAGCTGATCAATGATTCTCTCTCATCATTGATGTTTCTATTTCTCTCTCCCTCTCCCTTCCTCTATGAAATCAATTTTAAAATATATTTAAAATTATATTTGTTATGTAAATTATAATAAAATAAATAATAATTATATTTATTATTTTCTGATATTTTTCTATATATTCTGGCATGTATGTGGATACTGGCAAATAAAATCAGTGAATAATTCCTCAGCCCTTCCCATTGCAAGACAAGAGAAATTATTATTGTATGATATTTCTATGCTTGCTTTCTATACTTTGATAGAAGTATGAAAATATAAAATTAATGAACCTTTAAGTGAAATGATCATACCATGTGGAAGAATTTTTTAAATAGTAGAAATAAATCTGCTGTGTAGGGTTTTTTTGTTTGTTTGTGTGTGTGTGTGTGTGTGTGTGTTTTCTTGTAGGTAGACTAGAGAGAATTTTTTTTTAATGAGAATTATCTTTTTTCAGTGGTATAAGTACATATTTGTTTCATTTGCAGTGACAATCTTAAAATGAGAGATGGAGTCTTAAGTGTAAGCTCTGACAGGTAAGAAGATAGCAAATTCACTTTGGCCTTCAAAAAGGAGGGAGACTGATCATTTTAGAGACAGAGACATGCAACGTACAATCAAAATATAAAAATAAAAACAGCTATAGGAGGCAGTGAGGGAACAAATGGGGAAATTTAAATACACACTTGGGGGAAAAGATGCAAGGAGTAGACAGCATCTTTGTTACTGAAGTGCCAGCGGCATTCTGGGAGACTTTCCTTATAGAGCTGAGGTTTCTTTGCAGTGCCTCAAGGGTTAACGTCAGAGAGAGACCTAACGGATGCTCAGAGGGTGTGTGGATGCTCAGAGGGTGTGTCTTTTCTGGAGAACACCCAGAGCATCACATCAGGCCCCTTTGCTCCACCAGCACCGCTCAGCCTGCACACATGATACCCAAGAATCTAGTCACGATTTTCTCCACTAGAGGACCCTGAAAACTAACACAGTCCAGCTGCCCACCCTGCCAGTGAGTGGTGGTGCTGAAATGTGAATTCTGGTTGTCTGCATCCAGGTAGGTAAACAACCTGGAGAGTTCAGAAATGGAACCAGGTGTGCATGGAAGCACCGCTTGTTACACACAGCTTTTATGTAACGAATCATTAGAGCAATGATGCTGCTGAACTCTTTTCTTTCAGCTAAAAAAAATGAAATGAAAGTCTCTCACACCACAGACAACAATAAAATCTAGGTTATGAATTCATAACTGTGAAAACACAAAGCTCAAATTTTTAAAGATAGTATGAAAAATCTCTTTATGACACATCTAGATAGGAAAGAATTGTTAAGACGCACACACAAAAGAAAGACAGGTAATTTTTTTTTTAACTTCTATGTTAAAAAGCCTTGAGAACCATTATCTGCTGCCTTCAAAAAATCTTTCCCCAAACAACTGCCTACAATTAAGCTTTTTTTTAGCTTTCCAAAGACATTCTCAATAGTGTAACTATCATCCTAAGATGCTGCCTGTTAAAAAATGTGATGCTTTCACTTCTGATAAAGTTCAGTGATAAATCAAATACCTGTCCCATGAACATACACTAATATCTTTCAGAGTGTGCATTTACTCTGAAATCCTAAAGATCAAAACAGAGGGACAGAGCGGGAAGAAGAAAGATGGTTGGAATAAAATCCATCAACTACTATTTTTGCCTTTCTTTCTTTTTCCATGTCTGTGTTGTCTCCTTGAGAAACCCAGGATGAGATCACTCCTCACATACGTTCCTATTTACTGGTCGGCTTTTGGTGGGTTTAACTGTTTCTAAGTAATTAACCAGAATCCTGTGGGAATACTGAAGGATGTCAGGCCTGTCAGTCAGAGTAGCCATGTGGGAGGTCTTAAAGGACCACGGCAATGTGGTGGAGCTTTACTTTTTTTTTTTTTTTTACCTTTTTACAAAAGAATTTTGGATCCTCTTTAAAAATCAAACTGCAGTATGACTGCACGATTTCTGGTCCTGTCTGGAACTGCCATCCAGGGAGGGGATTTCACACTGTGAAACATCTTGATCATTTGCAAGGTCTTACAATAAGGTGCACACATAGGTCAAACGTGGCACTTGACCACACACACACACACACACACACACACACACACACACACAGGCGCGCACACAGGCGTGCACACACGCACCTAGAAGTGTGCCTCCGTCTATATTAATCATTGTATACCTTTACTTTTTAAAGTTTGACTATCATGGGAGTAATTGAGATCTTGCTCCCCAGCATATGTTGTTAGTTTGGTTCAAATAAACTCATAAACATTTAATAAAATAAAATCTGTCATGTTTTCCTAAGCTACACAGGAAGTGGGAATTGCATGACTATTGCCTGGCCAGTGAGTGACTTGCAGTGAATTACTTCCATCTAATTGATGTAGAGGAGGTATTTCAGCTATAGAATGTTATCTCAGTATCTTCAATCAGTCTTCATAGTTATATTTTCCAAAGGCAGTAGCATAACTAGGAGTTCCAGCATCTGACAAGGACCTCAAGTAGCATTGGCACTTGCAGGGAATAAAGTTTTATTTGCCATAGTTTTTTGAACAACTAATATGCATGGCTGGGATCTTTTGGAGGAGGGAGCAGTCTTAAAATAAGGGGTAAATAAAAAGAAAGAAGCTAATGAGAATTTAACATTCTTTTTTATCAGTAATTCCAATTCAATATATGAAAATAAGATAAATAAGGTTTGTTGTAAAGACCTGAGGTGTTCTTTCTTTCTTTCTTTCTTCTTTCTTTCTTTCTTTCTTTCTTTCTTTCTTTTTGTTAATCCTCACCTGAGGAAATTTTTCCATTAATTTTTAGAGAGAGTGGAAGGGAGGGGGAGAGACAGAGAGAAACATCAACGTGAGAGAGAAACATCAGTTGGTTGCCTCCTGCATGTGCCCTGACCAGGGCGAGGGATCAAGCCTGCAACCAAGGTATGTGTCCTTGACCAGAATCAAACCAGGACCCTTCAGTCCGTGGACCAATGCTCTATCCAAACCGGCTAAGGCAAGACTTGAGTTTTGAAGAATAACAGAGACAGAAAAATGGTTGGCGGTTTTTGAGAAATAGAAGAAAGTGTTGGGGAAAGTTTGATAAACTCACTGGGCAAGGAGCGGGCAGAAAGAGAATCTAGTTATATTTCAGGCCACAGAATACCAAACAAGAGTATAAATGAAGAGGAGAGAAGAGAGTTAAGGGCATCAACGCACAGACTGTCCTAATTTAGTGCACGACGTGCACAGCCCTGCTAGAACATCACAGTGCCTCTCAGGTGCCCAGGGACGGATCAGTCCCCAGAAATACTTTTCACATTTCATTGCCCCTGCCCAAGAGTAAATGGAGGAAAGGGGCTTCGAAACCAATCTCCCCAGAAAAACAGAAAGGAGTATTCTCTACTTCTAAAGGTGTCTCATTGGGGGGAAAAATTAAGTTAAATTCACCTTAAAGATTTAAGGAAAGAAAATGCATTTATTAGTTGAGCAAAAATTCTACTCAGCACACTTATTTGGCAGACCTGGAGCAATTACTGGCTGCTGCGAAGGTTTCCGCTGCAGATGCAAGAAAAGGGGTCCCCACCCTCTCTGCCTGACTGCGGCCGCCAAGGTGGAATGGGGGATACAGGAAAAAACACGGAGTTTTTGCAACTCAGCAATAACTTTGTAAACAGTGAAGAGCCTGTTTTACCCCAAAGGGGAATAAAATGTGAGTTTACAAGAGAAGTGTTGGAAAAGAATTCCCCTACACCATTGCCTTCTGACTGATTCCATTTTAAAAGGCTTAAGGGTTAACACTAATTAAAGGCAAGCCAGTGATTCTTTTTTTTAAAGCTCTAATCCAAAAAAAGAAGTAGTCTCTGTGGGACGGCCACCGCGCTGCCATCATGGACACGAGCCATGTGCAACCTACCAAGCCAGCCAGTCACCGAGGTGCTGGGCAGGACCGGCGCCCAGGGACAGTGCATTCAGGCGCATGTGGAGTTTGTGGACCACACAAGCGCTCCATCATCTGCTACCTGAGAGGCCCGGGTGCGCGAGGGCCGAGTGCACACCCTGGTGGAGTCAGAGCGAGGGGCTCTGAGGCTGCGCTGTATTTCTGGGTCCTGAATGTCTGCGTGGGCCAGTTGGCCCATGGGGATGATATTCAGTTGTTAACAAAGCATTTGTATTGTAAAAAGATACAGAAAGAAAGAAAAGAAAATGCCCCATTCTATATCAATGAGAAAAACAATTTGGTTGGTTTTATTTCTGTAAATATGAACAAATATGTCCCTATGTTGACATGTTGCCACATCTAATGGTTATTGGTTATTAAGGTTGTAGTTAGATAGATAGATAGATAGATAGATAGAGATAGATAGATAAGTGATTGATAGATAGATATAGAGATAAAGATATATCAAACGATGTACAAAGAATGAAAAACTGAATGGTGAATAGATAAAACACTTGAAACTAATATAATTAAAAAATAAAAATAAATTTAAAAACAGAAAACAAATATTTGCAAATCTGGAGTAACATCTTCTCTATACACTGTAGCACAATTATATATATTCATACCAACAAGACTCTTCTTAACATTTTTAAATTATAAAATGTCTTTAATCCAAACAGTTTGTTCTCTTCATTTCCTAAAAACATAAGCACTCTTTATCACCTTTATAAATTCTTCTATAAAGTTGAACTTTGAGAAAGAATGTATATGAGAAATCACAATGCTTTGCCAGCCACCCAAGTAGCTGAATTTAATGAGATATAATAATTTTAAAGAGCAAATTAATGTTGACAGTGTCATGCATCCTTTTGTCAAGGAAAAGATAAGTCACACAAATTGCTCATATGAACAACATAATCAGTGTTAAAATCATTAAAATTCTAAAATTAGGTTATTTAATACATTATCAAAACCTGAGCTATTACCTTATCACTACATTTTCAACTACTATGTTATCAAAAATTAATTCAATGGACACTGTCATGGTCTTAAGTAAATTTGTCCATTATAAATGCAATCATATATTCTTAAACTGAAATATATTTATGTCTACTAAGGTAGAGAACAATTCCTTTATAACATGCTACTAGTTATGTTTTCTAGATGTGTATAAAATAATGACAGATCAAGTAAAATGTGTTTATCTATCTTGCTAAAAAACATATTTTTTCTTCAATTTTGAACAACCACCAAAAAATGACATGTTTACTTTAAAACACAATCTATGCATAACTTTTTAGAAACACTAACGTGTGTATTAATCACCTTAAGATAACATGATGTTTTCAGTGAGTATCAAAATATGAACAATAAGTAAATTCTCCATTGACTCCCCAATAATGGCTTTGATTTTTAAAATTCTGTTCAACGTTTAGACCAATACTCTGCCAGATAATAAAATGAGCATTAAATAAAATACATTTTCAAAGTAAAAGGTTTGGCAGAAAATATTTTTGATGAATATGAGATGGGTCAGTATAAAAAGTAGATAGTTACCTCACAATTCAAGCAAAAACACCTGATAGATGCTTCCTTAAATGCTGGTAGAAATCTACAATTTGGGTGGCTAATTTTTTGTTGTTTGGAAGAAGACCACAGTAGGATGAGAAAATAATCTTCAAACATCCCAGTTTATATTTGGTGGCAAAATAATTTGTGCTTTAATAAAAAAAATTTAAAAGAAAGTAATTATTTGAACTCAAAGTATTATTTTTCTTCTTAAATTGTTTTCACTTAAATGTTAAGATTTTCCTCTTCTAAGAAGTCAAATGAAGAGCAAATACAGCTGTTTTTCCTTTGAACATGGAAATGGCTTTTACAGTAGTTATAAGTTTGATTATGTCCAGAGACAGACTCTCCCAAGGGAAGATTTATCAACCAAGTCAGCATCAAGTACAAATATTCACAAACAGTGGGTGAAACAGTTGTTTATCAATAATATGGGATGACATCTGCTCTGCCCCGTGGAGTGCAGGAGGGGGAGCAGGAGATCTTAAGTCTCATCTCGTTCCTTGTATACTTAGCATATTTAGCTCTGGGGTTCATTCATTATGCTAATCAAAAGAGAACTGGGGAAGATACAGAGAACACATTGATTATACTCAAAATGGCTAAGAGTCACTGAAGGAAGAAAGTGGGGCAACAGAATCAGGCAGGGAAGTGAAAAGAGACATAGTATGGATCCTGTTGGGGTAGGGGTTGAAAACATTTGCAAAGTGCAGAAAGGATATGAAGGAAAATTACCCTGCATGCAGGAGGTTGAGAATGAGGAAGAAGAATTTAAACTATGTTGCTATGGTTTGTATGTCTAACCCACTTTGGAAATTTCTTGAGATGCTTAGCTTTTCACTTACTTACATATTGGACTATGATTTCTCTGGCTGAGACCCCTGCCGAGACTGTCCTCAGGCTAAGTTTAACCAGCCTTTCACCTCTTCCAAAGTGTCACTGGTCCATTCTCTTCCCCCATGTTATTCAGCCTCCCATTCCAGGCAAAATTTTATCTTCCAAAAAGGATAAAATGTGACCATATTTGGCAATAGGATCTTCATTGAAAATCAGTCTTCCACATACTAAATAACATGGCATCTATATTATGTATTTGCATATACACACATACTATCTATTATACTTGAGGATAAATGAGGTCATTAGGGTGGCCCCAAACCAATATGACCGGAGTCATTGTAAGAAGAGATTAGGACACAGACATAGAGGGGAGACCATGTGAAGATACTAGAAAAACACAGCTATCTATAAGCCAAAAACAGAAGCTTCAGAACCTGCCAACACCTTGATCTTGGACGTTTAGCCTCTAGTTCTTAAGTAAATAAATTTCTGTGTTTAAGCCAACCATTCTGTGGTGCTTTGCTATAGCAGCTCTAGCAGACTAAAACAGCCCCATTAAAGTCTATTCTTCTTTTTGCTCCAGTCTTTTCAGTTTTACCCTCTTCTTTCTCTTTCTCTTCTCTACTGCCCCAAAACTCCAAGGTTCTCTATACCAGTGCTTCTCACAGACTACATCTGAGATATCTGAACTCAAATGAAGGCCAGTTGCCAAGATGAGGCAGAACCTGATGTAGGACTATGACGTTGTCAGGAAGGATCTGGGTGCTAGAAGGACAGGAGGAGGTGCTGGGCATTGAGTTGACTCAAGAGAATCATTTCTGGGCCTGAGGAGGAGGATGGGATAAAGTACTTATGACATGGAACAGTGTTTCAGCTCTGAAGTGATAAAAAGAGAAACAGTGGCATTAAGTGAGCAATCCTTTGTGCTAGACCACTGAGTTAAATGCTCTGTGGGTTCTATGCTATGTAACCAGCCTTAGTGACCCTAGGGAATAGGTATTAGTATGATCCTCAACTTACTAATGAAGAACTTAAGTTCAGAGAGGTTAAGTATCTTGCTCAAGGTCTTATAGGAAAGGAATGGTCAAACCATACATCAACCCTGATCCCCTTTCCTCTAGGTTCTGAGGCCATTCTCATCACACCAAGGTTCTAAGACAGATGAACTAAGAACAGTGAGATTCCTGACTAATACACATGGGAAACCAAGGCCCTGTGCTGGTGTTGTTACTCATCCAGGCCAGAGAATGAAGGCAAGCAGAAAGTGCAAAGAGGAAAAAGGCAGAGGAAATGACTTTAGACATAACCTACCATCTGGAAATTTGTCGAACTAACTCCCATCAAACCACTCTTATTCTTCCTATCTTTCTTCTGTTCTCCATCCAAATAAAGGACTTAGGTCTGATTCCACACACATGTGAACATACTTATTTGATTCTAAGCTAGTAAATGATTCCCTTTCTTGCAACACTGGCTGCCCCATCCCCACCCAACTATATATTTAACACATCCTAGGAATATTCCCACTACGAAGCCGCAAGCTGACCACATGGTTGCCTTCATCCATAGAAAAACTTTCAACTTGCACAAATGTGTTTGTTCACCTGCTGACTCCTAACACCTGCTGATATCTAGACATGTGTGAGGCATCTGATGGGAATGGCACTTTTTACCAGGCAAAATGTGCCCGCATAAAACACAAAAAATTGTAGTGAGTTAAGCTTTGGAATGTGTTTAAGAGTTATTAGGACCATGACATTTCATATCCCAAGAAACTCTTCAGCAAACTTGGATGCTTGCCTTTATGGCTAAAATTTAAGGCAAATTCAAACAAAAGAGAGTTCAGACAAGAGAATACGCACAGTAGAACACAACTTTACAACATTGCCTGATTTTGAGTATTTGAGCCCTAATTATTCACTAACTGCTTTTGTTCTGCTCCACTTCCTGTAAACCAATGTTGATTAAATACACTTTCTGTGTATGTGAATAGGGTTTTGCAAGATGTTTATGAATTCAAAGACTTTACTGGGGATTAAAAGCCCCTGCTCTAGACACTCCACTTGTAGGATTCATAAATCAAGTGGCTGAACCTTCCCTACATCTTCCAGATGCAGCTACAAATATTTTCAGTTGGCACAAAAGCAAAAATGAGACACTCACATCCAGGTTTTAAATGCTAACATTAAAGCTATTGTGCATATGAGTTTGAAATACGTTTAAAAACTAGAATTTTAGCCTCTCCCATTTTAATTTTCCTCTTTTGTAATATAATTTGAAACCATAATGGTCTTAGGTTAAGCAACCAAAGAGAAAATAGCTTTCTTACAGGTTTGTTGCATTTTTTAGGATTTAAAGTATGAATTTTATTTTTCATCATCACTTATGTAGATGAGATATCATATAAGTAATTTCCAATCATATTACTCTATTGATGATTGTTTCAATTATTAAAAGAATATTATTTTGGACACTTAACAGCATGGCTGCTAGTGTACTTACTATTCTCTACAAAGTCCCACTGAAATTACGTTTTTCTACTTTGTTGATTAAAACTTTGGTGCCATAAATAAATTTATATTTATTGTACCAATTAAAATTGTAAATTAATTTCATAACCTTAACATTTAGTTTTAACATTATTGAAAATCAATCTTGCACATACTAAATAACTACCATTATCAATATAACATGGCATCTATATTATGTATTTGCATATACACATATACATATCTATTATACTATTTCTTACATATAATCCTATATAATAAAAGGCTAATATGCAAATTGACTGAATGGCAGAATGACCAGTCACTATGACATGCATTGACCCTCAAGGCCCCCTGGTGGTCAGCGAGATCCCACAGGGGGGAACACTGCTTAGCCAGAAGCTGGGCTCATGGCTAGCAAGTGCAGTGGCGGTGGCAGGAGCCGCTTCTGCCTCTGCTGCAGTGCTAAGGATGTCCCTGTGGGGAGCGGGCCTAAGCTGTCAGTCAGACATCCCCTGAGGGCTCCCGGACTGCGAGAGGGCACAGGCCGAGCTGAGGGACCTCTCCTCTCCTCTCCTCTCCTCTCCATTCCCCAGTCACAAATTTTGTGCACTGGGTCTCTAAGTCCTATGTAATAAAAGCCTAATATGCTAAGTGTCCGACCATTGGTTCAACTATTTGACCAGTTGCTATGATGCGCACTGACGACCAGGGGGCAGACGCTCCAACCGGTAGGTTAGCTTGCTGCTGGGATCCGGCTGAATAAGATTGGGCAAGATGGGCTGGACATGCCCTGGAGACAACCTCCTGCAGTCCCTCCCTGGTCTCTAAAATATTTCTTCTAATTAATTTTCTTTCAATGTGTACAAATCCATGTACCAGGCCTATAGTAGTAAGTATAATCCTATATAATAAAAGCCTAATATGCTAAGTGTCCAGTCGTCCGATCGTCTGTTCAACCAATCAAAGCGTAATATGCTAATGATATGCTAAGGCTGCTCAACCACCCGTTATGATACGCACTGACCACCAGGGGACAGACGCTCCAACTGGTAGGTTAGCTTACTGCTGGGGTCCACCCAATCAGGACTGAGCAAGATGGGCCGGACACACCCTGGAATCCTCCCGTGTCCCTCCCCGGCCTCGATTGTGCACCGGTGGGGTCCCTCGGCCTGGCCTGCACCCTCTTGCAATCTGGGACCCCTTAGGGGATGTCAAAGAGCCAGATTTTGGCCCGATCCTGCAGGCCAGACCGAGGGACCCCACTAGTGCACGAATTAGTGCACCAGACCTCTAGTATAATATATTAAACATGTAAATGACTCCTTTAGTTCTTGAATACTTTATTTCTGATTTTGTCATTCTTTATTTTTTATTAACTCTTGAGTAAATTATTTCTGGTTTTGTCATTTTTAGTAGCAGCTTTTATACCAAAATGGTTTTTATGCTTTGTAGCCATTAATTATGACAATTATACCAATTCATAGATTAACCACAGTAAGTAGAAACATGCATCTTTATGGAATAAAGCAAACATGATTAATTTTATCACAACTTCTTTACTCCTGATAATAACCATTTCAACCCTTTTGCACAACGTTTTAGTACATGTGTTGAAAAAGAGTATCATATCATCCTTATTTCATAAAAAAATTACATTGTTTAGAGGAATTTCCAAATTGATAAAAATTAATTCAAAGAAGGGACAACTTCTATGGCTTTGTACTTCAAGCTAAAGTGCAATATGTAAAAAAAAAAAAGGGGGGGGGTTATTTTGGTCAAGCAGTTTCAGTACATCAAACTTGCTAATAGTGGTTTCCTACTGTTCTTTTATATTTCATGTATAAGCTGGCATCATAATTCTCTTCCATCTGCCTTTGCAAAAAATAAAATATGATCTGATCTGTAAATGAGGTATAGATATGGAGCTGGTATAAATTTTAACCACAAAAATAAGAGTGTAAAAATGTAACTATTGTAGTAATCATAATAGTTTTACCCTCATCTACCAGTCACTTTTAAGAAATCCAATTTGTTATTTTTTTCAATCACCTCAGGTTTGATTTTGAACTAATTGAGAATAGCCTCCCTTCCACTTTTTTCTTCCTGCGATGGGTGTGAAACCCCAGGTGGCTTAAGCCATGGCTACCTTTACGGTAGACAGAAGAGACCTGCTACCTCTCAGGTGTCATAGGCCCCTGTTCTGTGTTGACATTCTCTTCTATTTGCCCCATCTGACCATCACACAGGTCCCCTTAATATTGGCACTTGCGTGCGTCACTGCAGATTGCCCAGGACCAAACCAGAGAGGGTCGGACCTGCATTACCACCATTTGTCCACCATCTAGAACTGAAATATCATTGCTGTTATGTACACATAAACAACTGTTGGACATAGAAATCGGGACTCAAAAGAACTGTTGGCCCAGAAAGAAACTCACTATAGACTGATTCATTTGCCTCTCAGCATAACCATTATTGCTTGTCTCATTTTCGGTTCCTATAAGTGTATTCCTAGTATCACATGAGCTCACTCATCTAGGGGGAAAGATGAACAACATAGACTGAAGATCAAGAACAGCATTGATCAGACTGTCAGACCTCAGAGGGAAGGTAGAGGAGGGTGGGGACAAGGGAGATAGATCAACCAAAGGACTTGTGTGCTTGCATATGAGCCTAACCAGTGATCACGGACAACAGGGGGATGGGGGCATGCGTGTGTGGGGGGGGGGTTGGGATGGGAATGGGGGCGGGGGTTGATGACAAATATGTGATACCTTAATCAATAAAGTAATTTAAAATAAATAAATAAAAATAAAATATTGGCACTTGCTAAGATGTAACTGTGACTCGTCCAGTTTCCAGCAAGATAATCACTCCTAGTCCTCAGCTGGCTTGTCTTCCATCTGCAGAAAAATCCCCAAAGCTCAATCTCACCCTCTGTGCTTCCCTCCCTCCTTAATTCTTCATGCCTTCGTTCTGTGACCTGGGTGGGCAGATGCTTTCCTAGGTAACCTTGGAACTATGGGAAACTAAGCAGGCAACTCTACCCTATGTGCAAGTCACCAAGTGAAGAAATGGTGCAGGGCCTTGGCAGTGAGGCTCTCTGTCACCCTGTCTTTACCTGAAGAGTGAGGGGCAAGGCCTCTCTCCTCTTTAGTCCATAAGCCTCCAAGGGAGTTCCATCACATTATGCCCTGTACATACTGCCAAGGGTCAAAGGTGGTCAATTGGTTTCAGTATTATTTTTCAGTGCATCTAACTTGCTAAATTCCTATTTGAATTCTTCTCTTACCTTCCACCCCAACATTGTCTAAAAGTTAAAAAAAAAAAATGTACTTGGATTTAATTCCTAAGAGCTTTTATTTTTAATACCCAAACCCAAGTTTCCAAATATACAAATGGAGTGTTGGGTTGCAAGAATCTCTTCCAAAACTCACAAAGATCGTGAAGGTAGATTCTTTACATTTTGGAGGAGTGGAGGGAGTCATGGGAGCCAAGACACATGGATCCAGTAAATGTAAGAAAAAAATTATCTCTGTCAACAACTCAAAATTATTATACTGCTACAGCTATCTTTCATGATTAAAAAATTAATAAATATTAAGAGAGATGAGTGAGTTCACATGTCACTTAAATATATTTAAAGCTTTGAAAGATGTGAAAATTTTCTTCTATGAGTAGTTCTTTGATTTTTTTCTTTTCTAATTGTGACTTATGAACATTAGTGCAACCAAGCTTTTATATCTTTATCCAATATATATGTCTTGTTTGTGATTTACTCAGAAATAAAAGTATTTCAGAATGGCCAAAGTAATTAAAAATTATCAGGTCAAATTTTATTCCCCTTTTAAAGCCCCTTTTAAAAAACAAAATTTAGCCAAAACCGGTTTGGCTCAGTGGATAGAGCGTCGGCCTGCGGACTGAAAGGTCCCAGGTTCGATTCCAGTCAAGGGCATGTACCTTGGTTGCGGGCACATCCCTGGTAGGGGGTGTGCAGGAGGCAGCTGGTCGATGTTTCTCTCTCATCGATGTTTCTAGCTCTCTATCCCTCTCCCTTCCTCTCTGTATTAAATCAATAAAATATATTTTTAAAAAAAACACACATACACAAAATTTAGCCAGGCCAGTGTGCTCAGTGGTTGAGCGTCAACCTATGACCCAGGGGATCATGGTTCAATTCCCAGTCAGGGTACATGCCTAGGTTTTGGGCTCGATCCCATGCAGGAGGCAGCTGATCGATGATTCTCTCTCATCATAGATGTTTCTCTCTCTCTCTCCCTCTCCCTTCCTTTCTGAAATAAATAAAAACATATTTAAAATATAGTTAAAAAACAAAATTTACATTATATAATATATACTCATCTCAGAGTGGAACATGCAGATATATTTCTATTATAAATAATGGGGATTTTTGTTTTCCCCATCCTATATAATAAAAGGCTAATATGCAAATTGACTGAACAGCGGAATGACCCATCACTATGATGTGCACTGACCCACAGGGGGAAGCGGCACTCAGCCAGAAGCCAGGCATTGGTGAGAGCAGTGGCGGTGGTGGGAGCCTCTCCTGCCTCCACAGCAGTGCTAAGGATGTCCGACTGAAGGCTTACGCTCGCTCCCCCAGGGAAGCAGGCCTAAGCCATCAGTCAGACATCTCCCAAGGGCTCCCAGACTGAGAGGGCACAGTCCGGGCTGAGGGACAACCCCCCGCTACCCCAAGTGCACGAATTTTGTGCACCAGGCCTCTAGTTTTATTATAATTACCAGTGCCGTGCCTACAAATGTCACAATGATCCACCAAATTGCTTTAAAAGTTCATTAAAAAATCCAGTCAAACCAAATGTCAGTCAAAACCAGCTCCCATTTCAGTAAGCGTTAGTTCAGTTGAAATGTCAAATACATAAAAATGTATGTGTTTTTGCTTTTATATAGCATCATGTACTTATTTTTCAGTAGGGTATGTTGGCTTGATATCAGTGCATAGAGTAAGGTTTGGGGAATGTGTTATATAATATGCCAAGTTCTAAGTCTTACCCAGTAATCTCATTTTTAGATGCTGCTTCTTAGGTCTTTCATTAGTCACACTTTCACATTTTAAAAATGGGGTGGGTATGCCAGGAAAACAAAAGGAAAAAAAGAAGAAAAGAAATTGGAAAAAGGATTTTTATATAGTTCCTGATACATTGGGTCATCACAATTAATTATTTTCATATCTTCTATTTTTAAAGTTTGTCCTTCTTTTCTTCTACACCTCCCTATAGAATTGCTTCTAAATCTTTGAAAGAAGGGGTGACAGAGAGTGTCTAGGATTCCAGAAAGGGATAGTACAAACTGCCGACAAACCACAAGCCAAAGAAAAAAGTTGCTAATAGTATTCATCATAGTAGAACACTAAAACGTTTACTAAAAATGTAATTGTTTACTTGTAGGATATGTTAAGTGTCTCAGTGCTCAGAAATATTCCAGAGCAGATATAACTTACTATGCAATAAAGGAGCTTCCATGGAAAATCTGGCTGAATTCTCATTTAAACTTGTAAAAGATAAATCCTAACCATTAAATGTTTCCAAAAATGTCCCTTAATTCCCCAAATAATGTAGTTATTATTTTTGTTATGGACTATTGATCCTTTTATACTTTTTGGACAGTAATAGCAGAGACCAGGTTGATCTTTCTGTTCTTCCAAGTACATCAATGATGCTCTCTCTGCTCTATCTAGGCAACACATACATGGCAATCACCCACTAAAGGAGCAATCAATTCTTCGGGAGGAGATGATCATGTAAAGTCATCAGGAGATGTAAAGAGAATGAGACATGAATGACCACTGTACTGGAGAAACTGAATAAAGGACAGCAGAGAGAAAGTTTTACATGAGCTCAAAAGTGGAACACACAAATTTTTCCTGAAAGGCGTCAAGGTAATTTGACAATGAAGTGCCAGTTCAGCGGGGCCTCCAGTTTGGTCAGAATGTGATCGAATAGAGCAAAGCAGGCCCCACCGGCACAGGAACTGAGAGGAAGGGAGAGTGAATGTGAAATTACTTATCTAGAAAATGCAAAATGCCCTCAATCATAATCCTCAAGTGCTCACAGACCCTGCAAATCTTGTGGCAAGGGAGGTCCTTTGTAAAATGCACGTGAAGTGTGTGAGCGCTGGACATCAATTATCTAAAATAATCGATAAACTACCCGAGAAGAGGTCTCGGCTTGAACCAAGGTGAGGTCTGAGCGCTGGGCTGCAGCCACGGCCTACTGCGGGCAGGAAGGGAAGGATCGAAACATATCTGTGACCAAAGAAGACCATGAAACTCCAAGCAATGCAGAGCTGGTGACCGACGGTCCCAGGGATTCATACGAGGAGCATGGATTGATCCTGCCCAATGGAGACATTAACTGGAACTGCCCACGCCTTGCGGGAATGGCTAGTGGCTCCTGTGGGGAACAATTCGAGTCAGCCTTTTCCTGCTTCCACTACAGCACGGAGGGCCTAAAGGGATCTGACTGTGTAGACCAGTTCCAGGCCATGCAGGAATGCATGGGGAAGTACCCGGACCTCTATCCCCAAGATGAGGAAGAGGAGGAGGAAGAGGAAGAGAAGAAGTGTGCAGAAAGTTTAGAAAAGGCCGCTCCTACTGAGGCCACGCAACCAAAGAAGAGAAGGGATCAAGCTAATGAAGGCCATGCTGCAGCGCTGGCTCCAGGCCTTCCACTCAGAGTGATAGGAACCTCTTGCAGATGCCTTTCGGTCACTCTCCAAGAAATCTTTCCCTCTATTGTTCCATGCACTGTAATGTACAGAATAACTTACTTTGATAATCAGGGGTTTGGGCCCCTTGACATATACACTGAAAAACATGGGGTTGCCCTGACCAGTTTGGCTCAGTGGATACAGAGTTGGCCTGCGGACTCAAGGGTCCCAGGTTCGATTCCAGTCAAGGGCATGTACCTTGGTTGCAGGCACATCCCCAGTGGGGGGCATGCAGGAGGCGGCTGATCGATGATGTTTCTAACTCTCTCTCCCTCTCCCTTCCTCTCTGTAAAAAAATCAATAAAACATATTTAAAAACAAAAAACAAAAAACATGGGGTTGTATGTCTGTGTATCTCACATAACTCTACCAGTGACTGTGGCTGCCGCTTTCGAATTCTCCTTTGAGGTTACTTCTAAGTTTGCCACTTTGAAATAATGTGCTGAATACTCTCAGCAACCAAAAATCATTATCTAGGTGTGTCTCTTGTGAGTGAGCTGATTTATTCTGATTCATTATCTCCGTTTTAGTAGATTTTATACCAGTTTGGGAAATGAAATAGAAACAAAAACATCTTCCTTTAAAAATGCTGGCATGGGGCCCTTCCTAATACAAGAGGACAGATAATCAGATACTTATTTCTCCAAAAACCATCTTGACCTTGAGTATATGAGGTACTATGCTTCATATCTGATACATTTTGGTTTCCATTTTTTAACATTTCTTTATTGATTAAGGTATTAGATATGTGTCCTTATCCCCTCATTGCCCCTCAACCACACACTCATGCCCTCACCCCCCTGGTGTCTGTGTCCATTGGTTAGGTTTATATGCATGCATACAAGTCCTTTGGTTGATCTCTCCCCCTTACCCCTGCCCTCCCCTACCTTCCCTCTGAGGTTTGACAGTCTGATCGATGCTTCTCTGTCTCTGGATCTGTTTTTGTTCATCAGTTTATGTTGTTCATTATATTCCATAAATGAGTGAGATAATATGATATTTATCTTTCTCTAACTGGCTTATCTTGCTTAGCATAATGCTCTCCAGTTCCATCCATGCTGTTGCAAATGGTAAAAGTTCCTTCTTTTTTACAGCAGCATAGTATTCCATTGTATAGATGTACCACAGATTTTTAATCCACTCATCTGCTGATGGTCACTCAGGCTGTTTCCAAATCTTAGCTATGGTGAATTGTGCTGCTATGAACATAGGGGTGCATATATCCTTTCTGATTGGTGTTTCTAGTTTCTTGGGATATATTCCTAGAAGTGGGATCACTGGGTCAAATGGGAGTTCCATTTTTAGTTTTTGGAGGAAACTCCATACTGTTCTCCACAGTGGCTGCACCAGTCTGCACTCCCACCAGCAGTGCACGAGGGTTCCTTTTTCTCTGCATCCTCGCCAGCACTTGTTTGTTGATTTGTTGATGATAGCCATTCTGACAGGTGTGAGATGGTACCATATTGTTGTTTTGATTTGCATCTCTCGGATAATTAGTGACTTTGAGCATGTTTTCATATGTCTCTTGGCCTTCCTTCTGTCTTCTTTAGAAAAGTATCTATTTAGGTCCATTGCCCATTTTTTTATTGGGTTGTTTATCTTCCTTTTGTTAAGTTGTATGAGTTCCCTGTAAATGTTGGAGATTAAACCCTTATCGGTGATAACATTGGCAAATATGTTCTCCCATGCAGTGGGCTTTGGTTTACATTTTTATATTGAGCTCCAGGTTTTCTTTTTAGAGAGTGAGCTTTGGATCCTCCTGCTCACAGGCCCTTTCTAAATGAAGAAGCTGGTTTTGCTGTTCTTGTTATTCCAAAAGCCCTGGTTTGGGGCTTGTGGTCAGACTGGCTCTGGCTCAGCCTGTTCAGATGCAATATTTATTCATGAGAGGTGGGGACCTACTTGCAACCAAGAATGGAATATGAATTAAAAAGAGAGCATAGTTTTACCTGAAAAATACAAAAATAATAAACAAATAAAAATAAAATAATAAAAAAATCAATAAAACATAAACCTTTTCTACATTTCTGCTTTCAATACCAAGCACAAAAAAATAATTAATGTTTATTTTAAAGTAAACACAGTAAAACAGACTAGGATCCATAGACAGTTCTAATATGAATCCTGCCATCCATTTGCGTGCACACACACAGAGGTATTTGATACTTTTTTCAACTTGATCTTCCAGCAAAATGAATTTTTATCCTCCTTTCATTAAACACCTGAAGGTCCATCATGAAGTTGCAGGGTTCTGGATTGGCCATTTGAGTCAAAGTTTTGATGCCCTCCAGAAGGGTGGCCACCAGGTCCCCAAACTTCCCCAGGAGATTTCTCATCTAGATATCAAGAACTACATGTGTTTTTCTTCCTTCTTCTTTGCAGCTTTGAGAAAACAGGATTCATTTCATTCTATTTCAACCATCATGAATTAGGAATGAGAGTGCAGCGTTGATGCGTGCTATGTGACATGAGGGGCACACATGGAATGCTTCCTTACTCTGCATCACATTTTTAAAAATAGTTTTAAAATTACCTTGTCACCCGGTAGACATGAGATTATTTGAATAATGTAAAGCACTATCTAGTTGCAGGTTACTATCTGAATTGTGGAATTCTTCAAAAAACAAAAAAGTCTTTTTTAAAGAATTAAAAAGAAAGATTAAAAATGCTTTTAATCATAGGCTCCATGATAAAAACAAAAACAAAAACACCTGATAATGAGAAGTACTTGTCACAGTATGATACATACTACTCCTTATTAAACTAATGGCAAAATTGTTTCTTATTTAAAAACTAGAGGCCCAATGCATGAATTCGTGCACAGGTGGGATCCCTCAGCCTGGCCAGCAATCAGGGCCGATCAGGGCCATCTCGCTCCATCCCAATACAGGAAGATCGGGGCTGGCAGCGGGGAGGGACAGCAGGAGGTTGGCCAGCTGTGGGAGGTTGGCTGTGGGAGTGCACTGATCACCGGGGGGCAGCTCCTGTGTGGAGTGTCTGCCCCTGGTGGTCAGTGCATGTCATGGCGACCTGGCAACCTGGCATTAGGTTGACTGGTCATAATGGTCACTTAAGCTTTTATATGTATAGATTGCTTTCTGTGTCATCGTGACTATTGGCAAAGGGAGTTTTCTAAACACTTGTTGTCTATTTCCTACTTTGCTTTACTTTGTATCCAGGTTTTACTTATATACATTTTAAAAGGAAAATAAAAGCCCCAAATCATTTGGACGCATGCACCCGAGGTTTCTTTCACTGCTAGATCATGCGATAGAAGGGATGTTCATCCTCTCCCTCCAAACAACCATCTTTGCTAACAGCTCTAAACGACATCATCACAGGCAAGCTCTCCATCAGCTGTACAGCTGTGACATGAGACAATGTGCAGTGTAATCTGTTCTGCCACATCTGCTTGGTCTCTCACATATATAACCAAGCTTTCATCTCTGAAGTGCAAAGATAATTATTTCCAGAAGTCACAGAAAGGGGCAGAACCATTGGAGAACATGGGTGTCAGAGATTTGCTTGACTTTCAGACAGTGAGAAAAAGTGAAAATTTCCGAAAAGAAGGATTTGTGAAATCCTACAGGAAGTGTGTGTTTCACAGTTCGGTTTTTGTCTTAGAAGAGGAGACATCGACTACACGACAGGAAATCTCACGAGGGCAGGGGGAACAGGCGGTCCAGCAGCCATTTCGGGGATTTGAAGAGCTCTATGGGTATCCAAAGAGGGAGAGGAAAACCTGTCCTGCAATATTGAACAGCCTCAGGAGGTAACAGGGTTCTGGCCTGGGCACAGGGCTGCACATAGCCCCATAGGAACAAGAAGAGATGGATGTTAATAATGAACATTAGTTTAGATATTTCTGTTAACAGTGTTGAGATCTCAATATAGTTGTGCTATCCCAGAACATAATTATTGAATTTCTTTTTCCTAATTAAGCAAATAAAAATAGTTCTTGAACCCTAGCGAGTTTGGCTCAGTGGATAAGAGTGCTGCCCTGTGGATCAAAGGGTCCCGGGTTCAATTCAGGTCAAGGACAAATACCTCGGTTGCAGGCTCCTCCCAGGCCCAGGCCTTGGACAGGGCTTGTGCAGGAGGCAACTAATCAATGTACTTCTCTAACATCGATATTTCTCTCTGTCCCTTCCCTTCCACTTTCTCTAAAAATCAATGGAAAAATATCTTCGGGTGAGGGTTAAAAAAAAAAAGTTCTTGATTTACTTAAAATTTTGCAGTTGCTTTTAATTTTGTTACTATCATGTGATAACATTCAGAAATCGTCTAGTTGTTGTTGTTTTTTTCTTTTCACCCATTCTACTAGACTTGGATATGAGAAGATGAAAAAATAGCTATAGTTCCTTTATTGGTTTGAGATAACTAACAAAATAGCTATATTTTTAATCAATCAACAGAAAAAAATTCATAAATAGCAGGAACAACTTGATTGTTATCCTATTAAAAAAAAAAAACATCTCGGAAAAGTTAGAACCATTCATATTAAAGGTGATAAACATCTATCTCTATTTCACTATTTCCATAATGCTAACCATTACTTTACGAAGAAGAGTATTATAATAATTCATTTATTTAATACAGTACTATGTGCCAAACACTATTCTATGAGCTTTACTTTCGTTATCTTTTATCTTTGAAAACATTTCAATTATGAAAAAGTTCAATAATATATTAAATAAAATAGTATCAGCCCTAACTGGTTTGACTCAGTGGATAGAGTATTGGCCTGCAGACTGAAGAGTCCCGGGTTTGATTCCGATCAAGGGCATGTATTTCAGTGGCAGGCTCTATCCCTAACCCTGTTCGGTGTACGTGAGGGGGGCAACCAATCGATGTGTCTCTCTCACATTGATGTTTCTCTCTCTGTGTCTCTCCCCCTCCCTTCCACTCTCTTTAAAAATCAATGGGAAAATATCCTCAGTGAGGATTACTTAAAAATAAGATAAATAAAATAAAACAGTATCATGAACTCCCATGTACCTCATAACCCATCCTCTATAATTACAAACTCATGGCCAATAATAAACTTATGTCTATATCCCCACACATTTCCTCTCATCTGTACTATTTGAAGTAAATCTGAACCTTCTTATGATTTCACCTATACATATTTCCATATATAATGTCTGGAAGATAAGGATGTTTTTAAAGCAGCATCATTTTAGATACTATTCAAAACAACCTTATGAAATTGGTCCCATTAACATCCCCATTTCTCAGGTGAGAACACTAGAGCTTAGAGAAATGAAACACCTCGTCCAAAGTGCCTGCTAGTGTATAGCCTACTGGGGATTGATATAAGCTTTGTCTGAATCGCAAGTCAAAGCTCCTAAACATTCCAGTGACTCTCTAATATCAGATAATTTCACCCTCTAGAAATTTTGTTGATTTTTTTAGTATCTCAATTCTGACTGGTACATCATGGAGACAACACTAAGGAAATAAAAATGCTCTTGATCACTTCAAGAACTGAGAATTTTACTCAAGACACTAGATGACATGAATTTCTAAACACCAAGTTGGTCACAGAAATCATCATATGCCTCTTTCCCTACTATCTTAAGTTCACCAAACTTGGGATTTAGGTACGGACTCCTGAGATTCTGGCTCTAAAGCAAGAAAAAACTCTGGTCATTGGTACTCATAAGGTACAGAGAGCTACAGCCAACCCTCACATACATCCAGACAGGCCAGGAATAGGCTGACCAGGATATGGGGAAGTCCCAGGAGTTAATACTTCAGTACCATGGTCGGCAAACTGCGACTCTTTGGCCCCTTGAGTGTGGCTCTTCCACAAAATACCATGGCCTGGGCGAGTCTATTTTGAAGAAGTGGCGTTAGAAGAGGTTTAAGTTTAAAAAATTTGGCTCTCAAAAGAAATTTCAATCGTTGTACTGTTGATATTTGGCTCTGTTGACTAATGAGTTTGCCGACCACTGCTTCAGTACAACCGACACTTCTCCACAGCACTGTGCATACTCTAGTGAGGGGTGGGGGTGGGGGTGGGGAGACACATAGATGCTGCCGGATGGTGACAGTTTCAATTGTTTGTTTTTAATGTTGCCATCCTACATAGGTCCTTATGCAAATAAAATATACCTTTTAAAATAATTACTTGTGCCTAAGTACTTTTCTCTAAGATGAGTCATTTATGTCACTGATACTACTTGTAAAGCCAGCGTGGGGTTACTTTCATGTTCAGCTACTATGAATAATGACTACTATTATATGACATAGTGATTTGAAATAGAGCTATATAATCACAGCAATTTCCATGCAAATTATCCTAGACATTGGTCTGGCCTAGAGAAACCTAACCTGCAATTTGTAATTGCCAGATCACATAGAAATGGTTGTTATAGAGCAAGCCCTTGGAATAGTCAAGGATTCAGCAAAAAGTGTGGTTTCCTTGGGTAAGTGATGATGGAATGTCTGAGAAGAAAGAACCAAAAGAAGAGAAAATTTAGAAATCTTTGCTTTGTATTCCTAATATTAAATTTATATCCTTGTCTACATTGTACAAGACTCCTTACCTTTTAGCACATTTGGACTTCCATACAAATAAGTCAAAAATACATGCTAATTTTTCATTTTCCATTTGGTTCATTAACTTACTTCTTTGCAGAATTTGAATCCACAAACAAGCACCATGTGTGTATACGTGTGCACATGATGGATACAAATATGAGTAAGTCATAGACTTGCTGTCAAAGTCTGGTAGAGAGAAAAACACATTGATGACTATAATGCATTGTAGTGTAAGATTCTCTCCAAGAAATAAAAGATAATATAAGTGCTATTGGGTTGGAGACGAGGGTCAAAGAAAGAACTGATATTATTCAACTGGGATGGAATTTATAAAGTCGTGGCATTTGGGATAGGCTTTAGGATATCTCCTACTAAGTCTCAAATGAAGTGTCACCCTCTCCAGGAATTTTTCCATGACTCCCTTCCTAAGACTGAGTTCCGTGGCCATTCTTAGTACTCCTACTTCTCTATTAATGCCCTTCCTGGTGATTCTAAAATGATGCTGCTAAATCACAGTAATTCCTATTATATGAGTTCATTGAATTGCAGGGAGTTGACTGTTCATCTTTGCCGTGTTTTTGAAATCCTGGCACAGTGTAGGTGCTCAAAACTTTGTTGAATTGATGAATAATACTAAGATTTAAACAGAACCACACCTCAGAGGAGAGGTAGTGTTACAGGTATAGATTGAGAAGTCACCAGCATAGAGCTGCTAGTTATAGAATTTAAAGAGTATGAGCTCCCCAAGGGCTATGGTAAGAAGAAAATGAGATGAGCCCCTGAGTCCTTGGTGAACTGTATTCCCAATGAGGCCTAATCTTACTGATAATACATGCTTTCTGCTTCCAACTTTTGCAACCTCACCCACACTCAGGATGCCCCTTATTCTGCTTGAGTTTTCTTTTTTTCTATTGACTTTTAAGATGATATGTAATTTTTACTTATTTATTATACTTATTATTGCCCAGCTCTCTTTGTTGGAATGTAAGTTCATGATCTATGACTATTCTGTTCACTAATGCAGCCTAAATTCTTAGAATGCAGTAAGCACTCAATCAATATCTGTTGAACTAATGGATAACTATCTATATTTAGGATGTTAAATAAGGAAGAAGAGAAATACTACCCTAGCCAGTTTGGCTCAGTGGATAGAGCATCAGACTGAAGGGGTCCTGGGTTCAATTCTGGTCAAGGTTATGTACCTCAGTTGCAGGTTTGATCCCCAGTCCTAGTCTGGGAGCATGTGGGAGGCAATCAATTGATGTGTCTCTCTCACATCGATGTTTCTCTTTGTCTCTCTCCCTCTCTCTCTCTCTCTCTCTCTCTCTCTCTCTCTCTCTCTCTCTCTCTCTCTCTCTCTCTCTCTCTCTTGAGAGAAATACCAAATAAAGCAATCATTGTATAGGAAGATAAACATAAGATCACCCTATATGGTAAAAACAAAAGGAGAAAGGAATTTTAATAAGTAGTGGGTAGGTAGGAATTGAGATAACAATGAAGTATTTTAGGAAGAAGGAATATGAGAAGAGATTTCTGGATTTAGTAAATTCAGATCATTACAGAACACTTTCTATGGTGGTGAGTGAAGAAATCAGATAGCAAAGGTTGAAAATGAAGTCAATGTTAAGAGAGGAAATGACATCTAACATAAACCACCCTTTTGATAAATTAGTGGCAAATAGTAAGAGCAATGAAAAAAAAATTCAAGGTGGTAACAGAGATAAAAAAATTGTAGATGGTTTTAAGGCAAATGACAAGGGACAAATGGCCATTTGGTAGGATGCAAGGAAAAAAATGTTAAAAAGAAAAAGACAAAAGATAAAAAATAATATTGGCGGGGGTGAGGGGGAACCAGAGGAGACAGACAGTGATGATAACAAGAGCACCAATAAGCTTAACCTTTCCAGGTAGTCCGCCAACTTCTTCCTCTAAAACATAATAAAAAAGATAAGGCAAGTGCTATACAGACAAATTGTTTTAGAGAAATGAAGAGAATACAAGAGTTCATGCTATATAATGCAGTTTTCTGCGCATAATTGAAGCTAAATCAGCTCACATCCATACATACTATTCTGCTCACCCATAAATAGTATCAACAATATTAATCATGAGGCTGGATCACAGCATACTTTACTTGGCTACTTTCTGCCTGCATGGGATGCTGAAGATGCAGTAAGCAAGTTCATTTGTTCAAAAGTATTTGTGAGCTCTCAACTCTAGACTCTCTCTGTTCTAGGCACTAGGGCCTTACCAGTGAACAAAATAGACAAAACTCCCTGCTAGGGGAGAGAAACAATCAACAGGATAAATAAGTCAAATATAAGCAAGGTATATTAGATGATGAGTGTGCTAAGAAGAAAACATAAAAGTGGCAGGGAGGGCACTGTCAAGAACTGTGAAGGGTCTGAGAATATACTCTATTTGCAAGCTAACAAATTAAGCTGGAATAGTTTCATGGATGCCAGCAGGACACAAGACTCCTAGGTCAAAGACAAAGAATTGTATTACTCACAGCAAGCAGTAGCCAGGGTATCAGACTGCACCATTTCCTCGAGACTGAATTACCACAGGGGATGAGAAGGTGGCCAAGTGATGCCTACGCATGCAATGGGTTACTCAGTATAGGACAGGAACTCCAGTCATAGGGAGACCAAATAATTTACAACAGGCAGTGGGCCTGTATAATAACCTTTCTTCCAGAGGGAACATTACTTTTTTTATATTGGAAGTAATCATGCCTCCCTTTGCTGTGTGGGTTGAAACTATTTTTGTCTTCCAGGACTGTTAGCTATACTAACATCCTTAAAAAGATAGTCCAGAATAAAAGGCTATCAGTGTTTCAGTCAGAGGATGTACAGAAATATGAGACATACATGGAGAATTGCCTCCCAATAATATAAAAAATGTGTTCAATTTATTTCATACAGCATTTTATTAAGACTACTCCAACAAAATGGCTAGAACATGCCACCCCATGCCCAAAACCCAATCACATGAACAAATTCCATAAACCATAAAGGTCTAACCAAGAAAGTCAGGTAGCCTTCTGCTGAAGTTTTTTGTTGTTGATAATCTCTCTACTTTGCCTAAGGCATTAAGCCAGGTACAATGGGAAAGTCTAGAGCAAATATACTATGCATAACCATTCTGACCAGTGAGTTGAGGCTAGCCTGAATGATTTCCAGGACCAAAGTAGTTAATCACTTTAGCTAAAGTTAGGCACCAATTTAATATCACCTTTTCTAAATGGATAATTCCCTAGGTAGGAACGACTTCCCACAGGGTGCACATAGTAAGTCAGTTATCCCTCTGCCATATATCCTATCTAATAATAGAGTAACATGTAAATTACCATCACTCCGCTACGCCCACGATTGGGCGGCGGGAGGCTGGGGGGCAGGACTCGGGGTGGCCTATCAGGCCATTGAGAGGCATGGATCCGCTGCCACTGAGGGGGGCTACCCTGCTGTTGAGAGGTGTAGGGGGCGGGACTCCCGCCCCCTGTGCCTCTCAACAGCCAGATCCGTGGCCGCTGAGGGGGCCTGCCGTGGACACCCAGCTGCGCCTCTCAACGGCTGGGTAGCCAGGTGTCCGTGGCAGCCCCCCTCAGCGGCCGTTGAGAGGCGCAGGGGGCAGGAGTCCCGCCCCCTGCACCTCTCAACAGCAGGGTAGCCCCCCTCAGCGGCCGCGGACCATCAAAAGTGGGGGAGCTGGGTGCCTGTCTGCTCCGGCACCAGGCCTTTCAGAAGCCTCCGCCGAGCCGGAGGCTTCGGAAAGGCCTGGTGCACCAGCGGACAGGCACCCAGCTCCACCGCGCAAAGCGAAAGCGTGTAGGGGACCCTACACGTGCATGATTCAATCATGCACTGGGCCTCTAGTATCCTATAAAGAGTAGTCTCATTTGGACAGATCTTCACTAAGATCTGAGGTGCAATATAATCTACTCGTGCTGTTTCTTTAAATCCTTGAACAATCACCCTGATGATTTAACTTACCATTTTGAAGAGAGAGAAGCAAGTTAGTATAATCAGAGAACAGCCTCTTACTGTGGCTATCTATACCAGTGACCCAGACAGTCCAGTCAGGATTTGTTTCCAGAGTTTGTGGCCCCAAAGAAAGATTTTAATCAGCCAACCCCTGCCAACCTTTAGTTTTCCAGGTAGCAGAACAAACACGTAGGCCAGTGGCAATAACCCAAAGGTTGGTAAAAATACAACTCCATCAAGGTATTGACCAGAGCTGTGGGAACAAATGTTGACTTACAGAGGGACTGAGCTGTATGAATCCACCCACAGAGTAACAAGAACCTTTACTTGGTGAGCAGGCCCCTGAATTTTGTTGAGATTTATTAGCCACCCTTGCTAGTGAAGGTGTCATAACACCACAATTTGGGCCATTAAGACTCAGGCTCCTGCCCTGCCAACCAACAGGACAGCACTTGGATAGTGAGAGCTTTGGACATCAAAGAGCAGAGGCAGTCATGTTAAAGCCTGACCCACCCAGGAGACAAGCACGCTACTCTACTTTCAGACTTGGGTTGTGTTACAGGACAGGAATCTTGAGCTTAAGGACCTGACCACACACCCTTTGATCAAAAGGATGACACTATTACTATATTCCAAGGCCCTAGTTAAGCAAACCTGCTCTTTTCTCTGGAGGTGACACAATTTTAATCTTTCAAGGACATTCTTGAAAGAATAATCTAGAACAAAAGGAAGTGACTTGCACAATGTTCCAAAATGAAACCAACTTGTGGAGAATTATCTCCCAACCTTTAGGGTTGCAATTTTCAATAGAGCATCAGGGAAAGACTGAGAAGTTGAAATAAAGACCCAAAGACTGTAAGATTAGGAGCTTTGTGGCTATATGAAGTTGAATCATATTCTTTTATTCATACAGACACAGAGTAAATGAAAAATTGCTAAAGAATACTTGACTGAGAACTGGCAAGCATAGATTAGAGGACCAGCCTTGCTCATTACCATATTGTAAAACTAGTAAAATCAACTGGAATTCCCATTCTATCTCTCTCTCTAGAAACATCAATCATTGATCAGCTGCCTCCTGCCCAATCCCTACTGGGGATTAAGCCCGAAACCCAGGCATGTGCCCTGATCGGAAATCAAACCATGACCTCCTCCTGGCTCATAGGTCAGTGCTCAACCACTGAGCCACATTAGCCGGGCTGGATTTCCCATTCTCAATGTCGTCTAGTATGAAGATATTAGACAAGGTGCGTTAGGAAAATCTTTCTGTCTCTGTGATTCCATGTTAATCCGTACCTGCAGAAGTTCATGGCACTTAAGAGTAAATCTTCAGATGCTCATCATCAATAACATTCTATACTTGAGAATGTAGACTCTCTAAACTGACCACTTTGGCTCAAATGGCTGATTTCCACCACCACCACCACCTCATCAAGGGCTGTCATCTCATATTGATTTATTATTTCTTACAGTATTTATCTCAATTTAAAAATATATTTCACTTTTTTTTATTTCCCTCAATAGATATAGGCTTCATGAGGACAGGGATTTTGTCTTTTTCACTGCCATATTCCTAGCACCTACAATTGTGCCTAGTTTCTTACTTGTAATTTAAATATCATCCATTTTCTCATTTAGAGGTATTTTGTTAAAGATGATGTCATTTTGAATAATGCTTTTAAGTTAAAAAATAAAATAAAGTTAATATGACTGTACTGCGTTCATTGCTTCAGACAAATAATTTTTATAATTTGCTCATGTTTCTTCCCTCAGGACAATATCAGTTTATTGGTTTTGGTAATTAACCTGACAACAGATGTATTATTTACTAGTTGTAACAATAACATTAATTGGATTTTATATTTTCTAAGATGTTTGATATATAAAATGGAATAGCTTTTTGAAACTTCTCCTACTTTCTTAATATACGGGCCAGTGAATACGTGTTTCTTGGAATGTGTAACTTAAATTCTGACTAATTCCTCTTGTTTCTTCATCCCTCACAGAAACAACTATACACTCTTTTTTACTTTGCCTTTAAGAATGAGGATGACGCCCTAGCCGGTTTGGCTCAGTGGATAGAGCGTCAGCCTGCGAACTGAAAGGTCCCAGGTTCGATTCTGGTCAAGGGTACATGTCCAGATTGTGGGCTTGATCCCAGTGGGGGGCTTGCAGGAAGCAGCTGATCAATGATTCTCTCTCATCTCTCTCCCTCTTCCTTCCTCTCTGAAATCACTAAAAAATATATTAAAAAAAAACAAAACACACAAATGTAAAAAAAAAAAAAAAGGTAGAAGAAGAAGAAGAAGAAGAAGAAGAAGAAGAAGAAGAAGAAGAAGAAGAAGAAGAAGAAGAAGAAGGAGAATGACAATGTTAACACTTTGGGAAAAGTAATGCTAAATGGGGACACGGACCAGAAATGTTCCCAAAAGAAGCTTTGTTAGAGAAAGAGCAGGTAGATGAAGATATTGAAAAATATGCCTCCCCAAGATGGCTTTTCTAGAAGTTACTACAGTAATAAATAATAGTATGACAAACCTAACTAAATAAAATGGACGTATATGAACAAAAAGAAAAGTTTAGATACGCAGTACAGTTTGTGGTCAAGAACATAAGTTTTGGAATTGTGTCATTTGGATCCAATTTTGCCACTAATTCATGATTCTAAATAAGGTATTTACTAAAAGCTTTAGTCTCTCCATATGTAAAAATCGTGTAAATAGTAACATTGATCCATTGGACTGTTGGGAAGGCTAAAAGAGATAACACTGCACTTATCAGTGTCTGGCAGATAGTAAATTCTTACTAAATCTTTGCTATTATTGCCGTTTTAAACTTTAATTGGCTAAACATCTTTATCAAAATATTTGCTGGTAAATGTAAGTCTTTAATCAATATTCCACATGTGTTTACTAAGAGTCTATTAGTCTACTAAGAGCCAGAAGTATCACAGTCATAAATATTCATTATGTTGCTGATACAGCCTATCTTAGCCTAGTTCCCTAGAAACAGAACCCCAGGCAAAAGCAGATGTGCAACACTTTGTTGAGGAGTAGATCCAGAAACAGGCACAAGGAGGGAAAAGGTGAAGGAGATCGAAGTGAGTAATGCTGGACACAGCTTCAGGGTGAGCAGATTGCTCATTTTTGCAAGAGAGATATCTCCAGTGTGCAGTTATAAAGCTATTGAGTCTCTAAACAATTCTTCTATGATGGGAGAAGAGAGAAGTATTTATCAGTCATCCCATTGTTCAAAGTTTTGCCCCAAGGTCATTAACACTTATGGGTTGCACCTACAATTGGCTCCCAATGGATGCCCTGGTATCTTGCTTCTCAGTAACAGGAAGCCACAGGGCAGAAGCAGGAGGTGCTCCCTGAGGAGGGGTCAGCTGATGCTTTAAAGGAATGCCCAGGAGCAACCTGAGGAAATAGGGAGCAGCTGCCATGATGAGCCCGTTCCTCTTTAGAAGCAGGGACACCTCCTGTCAGAGAGCAAGGCAGCTACATGGATCTGAAGTGGTGTGCAAGCTGCCTCTGCCACACTGGCTAAGGGAACTCAGAGCTAAGGGAAGTAGGAATGAATTCCTAGATGAATCAAATCTCTTTCACTTCTAAATTAGAGGAAACTAGGGTGCATATCAAGTTCTCTGAATATCTAAAGCACTTACAAATGGACTCTGAACATCTTTAGTCTCCAAGAAATCTATTTCTGTGATTGATTTTCAGTCTTTTCAAATGCCATTTCTTTTTCTTTTTTTCTTTTTTTCAAATACCATTTTATTCCTTGGCATGTAAATGAGCAAAATAACCAAAGTCAAACACACACACACACACACACACACACACACACAAATTAGCTAAAACAAGCTCTAACAGTGCAGTTAGAAAACAAGTAAACATGAAGAAAAAAAACCTTGTCAATTATTGTTTTCAAAAGCTATACTGAAAATTCCTCATATTGAGTAATATTTATAAAAAGTATCATTTAGGTTCTGTACAAGTTAATATTTGACATATATTTTACTGATATATCATGATCCCAAGATGTAAACCAGAGTTATTTGGAGGCATTTCATATAACTGAAAAATATCTACTCTATCTCAAACAAAAGGTAAAATAATGGGCAAAGTTTTGAGGTGTATTTGGTTATAGTTAAATGGGAAAAAATGTTGGGGGAGAAAACTGAATATTTTTAAAAGATGGTGTTTAGCCCACAGGTATTCTGCTTTGATCTGTTAGGTCAGTTTTAGGAATTAGAAAGAATTAAAGGGAGAATGGTAGACTAGATAATTTTAAATAGTTCTCTGCAATGTACTAGAAAAACTGGACAAAACGTCTGCTTTAAGATATGGGAGAGCTAACAGGATCTTGAGGTACAAAAGAAAACCAGGAAAGTGAGCCAAAGCTCTGTGACCACTTTCCATCCTTCTTCTTCTTTTTCTTTTTTTCTTTATCCTCACCTGAGGATATTTTCCCATTGATTTTAGAAAGAGGGAAAGACAGAGAGAAACATGAGAAACATCGATATGAGAGAAACACATCGATTGGTTGCCTCCTGCACAAGCCCTGACCAGGGCCCTGCAACTGAGGTATGTGCCCTTGACTGGAATCAAATCCAGGACCCTTCAATCCGCAGGCTGATGCTCTGTCCATGAGCCAAATCGGCTAGGACCCATCCTTCTTTTTTCTTAATTTTAGAGAGGAAGGGTGAGAGAATCAGTGGGGCTTTCGGCAGAGAATAGAAACAGTCCAGAGCCTGCCAAAGGAGGTTGAATCCCCTTCCTTTTAGTTGGAACGTTGAAGAAAATGCACCTTCAGATGATAAGGGTCAATAAGGACAAGGATAAGTGTGAAGTGTAGTGTACAGCACTTGCAGGATCCACAGCTCAACTAAAATCATCTCAATACGTGAAAATGGATTAAGATGATCCCTAACTTGCCAGTATTTCCAGATTCCTGGTGGAGGAAAAAGTAAATCCTCTGTAGAAATTTTAACATTATCCTCTTTTCCAGAATCCTTTAAGGGAAATCTCTAAACTCATTGCTAGGGGGTGACGTGGAGGGAAAGAAGCAGACAAAGAAAAGTAACTCTACTGAAAATTAGCAAAAAGAAACAGACCCATAGGATCTCTAAATTTGGAGTTAAGCTTATTTTGTTCAAAGACATAAAAGATAAGGCTTCAAATTTTAACAAAGAACTAAATCAATTTTTGAAGTCGAAATTCCAGATCAACTATAAAACAATTACCTAAGTTAAAATCTCAATGAAAAGGTTTTATAGTAAGTTAAAGATGATTAAGTAGAGAATTCGTAAACTGAGATGTAGGTCAGAAGAAAATTTTCAGAATGAAGCATGGAGAGACTAAGGAATAAAAAAATACCAAAAAAAAAAAAAAAAGAACTGTAAAGATATAGTTTAAAAGTCTAACATAATTATAATAAAAATCCCAGAAGAAGAATAGAAAGAGATGGAATAGCAATTATATTTAAAGAGAAAATGGCTGAGAATGTTCCCATACAAATGGAATAAATCAAGCCACATAGTCAAGGAGCCATACAAAGCACAAGTAGGAAAAAACTTTAAAAATTTAATATCCTACTCACATTATGGTAAAACTGATGAAAATCATGCTGCCCTGGTTTGTGACTCAGTTAGTTGGAGTGTCCTCCCATACACCAAAAGGCTGAGGATTCGATTCCTAGTCAGAGCATATATCTATGTTGCAGGTTCAATCTCCTGTCAGGAGAGGTAACCCATTGATGTTTCTCTCTCACATCAATATTTCTCTCTCTCTCTCTCTCTCTCTCTCTCTCTCTCTCTCTCTCTCTCTCATTCACTCTTTCTCCCTCTCCCATCCTCCCTCTAAAATCAATAAACATATCCTCAGGTGAGGATTTTTTTTAAAAAAGAAAGAAAGAAAATCATGCAGAAAACCAATTCAAAACAAAAAAAAATCTTGAAAGCAATTAAAAGAAAAAATAACAGATTACCTTAAAAGAGCAATGATTAGCCTGATGGCTGACAGCTAACTCCTCAACAGAAACAACACAAGCAAAAGAAAAACAAAAATACTAGATTTAAATGATTTAGATAAAATAACAATCTAAATTTTGTGTATATGCATAGCAAAAAAATACCGTCCAAAAATGAAGATCAAATTAAGACATTTTTCAGACAAACAAAAACTGAGAGAATTCATCTCCAACAGAGGTTGCATTTAGAATATTTTTCAGGCTGGATAAAATTTACCCCTGAGGGAAACTCAGAAATTCAAGAAGAAATAAAGAATAAAAATCATGGTAAGTATGTAGATAAATCTAAATGAATTAAGTATCTGAAAAAAGTCTTCTGTGGGAAATATCATTACGATGTTGCTCTCTGAGAACTAGAACACAGAGGTATACATCAATTTCAAATGTTCCTCCAAGCTAGCATACCATAATTATGTGTTCAGCTCTCTCACTTTAGACCTGTGTGTCTAATATGGTAGCCACTAGCCACATGTGGCTGTTGAACACTTGAAATATGGTCAGTCTAAATTGAGATGTGTTAAAAATATCAAATACACACTCAATTTAGAAATTTAATTAATTTTTATCTTCACCTGAGGATATGCTTTCTATTGATTTTTAGAGAGAGGGAGGGAGAGAGGGAGAGAGAGAGAGAGGAGAGAGAGAGAGAGAGAGAGAGAGAGAGAGAGAGAGAGAGAGAGAGAGAGAGAAACATAGATGTGAGAGAAACACTGATCAGCTGCCTTCTGTATGTGCTCTAAGCAGGATCGGACCTGCAATTCAGGCATGTACACTGACTGGGATCAAACCCACAACTTTTTGGTGTATAGGACAACAGTACAACCATACAGGGTGAGAGAATTTAATTGTTTTTTCAAATATATCTTTATTGATTTCAGAGAGGAAAGGAGAGGAGAGAGAGAGATAGAAACATCAATGATGAGAAAGAATCATCTATCGGCTGCCTCCTGAACGCCCCCCACCGGGAATGGAGCCCACAATCCAGGCATGTGCCCTTGGCTGGAATCGAACCTGGGACCCCTCAGTCCGCAGGCCAATGATCTATCCACTGAGACAAACCAGCTAGGGCTAGAATTTAATTTTTAAAAAATAGATAAATATCTTATTAATATTGTTAATTGATTAAATGTTGAAATAATATTATGGATATATTATTTTGCTATTTTTCAGTAGTGTTAAGTAAAACATTAAAATTAATTTCATCTGTTCCTTTTTACTTGTTCTAATGTGGCTATTAAACCACTACAAATTTCAAAGTGACATATATGGCTCTTATTCCATTTTTATTGGGCAGCACTGCCTTAGAGCATGAATTCCATTACCTCAAAAAAGAAATTTCTATATTTATATTCACTCTGAAATCACTATATAGAGTTTATTAATAGCAGAGACAATAGTAATTCATGAACACTATCTTCTTTTCTTAATGTAATTTCTTAAAGTTGGTTATCATTTTAAGTACAATAATCCTTTAAGCAAGAGTTCTTTACAGACTAGATTGACTTCTAAGGATATAGTTGGACATAAAAATACAGATTTGCAATTGTAGCAGAAGCTCGGGACTCCACACACTATCCTAGTTGACTCACTCTGCCTTGTAGGCCCAACCTTATCAACACTAGTGGAAGCTCAAGTCTCCTTTGGAATTATAACATGTCAATCACTAAGAAGGAAAGCAGTTATGTCTTAGAGATGGTTCATGTTTGTCATTTATTACAGTATCTTGGTAAATACTTCAAGGTTTTAACCTGCAAACAGTACTGTGAACAGCACATGAGAAATAAAGTGAGACATGAAGATTGGGCCATCAGCTGTAAACGTGAATGCCCCCACACAAATGTGCATGATGAGAAAGTAGAGTAAGAGGGAAGCTAGGCAGAAAGCATTACGCACTTATATGCAGGTGTTTGTATATTCTGTACATGCATAATTCTTTCCTCCTGAGGTCAAAAGGACACCTACTGTGCTCTTCCTCCAGAGTGCTCCATAACCAACTATTTGGAAGGCAAAATGTATTCCATGATACTATCTTTTATCTTCCAGGCTCTGGTCCCTCAGAGATCAGTATGTGCCTGAGATAAAGAAGTGATGCTATAGTAATTTTACCAACTGTTTGTGGGAACTAAGTAGTTCCACACTTATTTCTATTTATACCAAACACGGAGCCAGGAATTTGATCTAATGAGCACATTGCCATCGAATTCTGGTGCAGAAGGTAGGTGAGAGGAGATAAGTCATTGAGAAAATAGGTTCATGCGTTTATGAATTTGAAGTATTCCCATTTCTTCAACTTATCAGCTCTAATATCTATGCATCTATTTTGCATATTAAAAACACACATAACCTGACTCATAAGAGCCCTTACAACCTTACTTCACATTACTCTCTCACATACCCTTTGCACTCCAAAAAGATCAACTTTCTCACACTC
Organism: Eptesicus fuscus; assembly: GCF_027574615.1. Classification (NCBI taxonomy): domain Eukaryota; kingdom Metazoa; phylum Chordata; class Mammalia; order Chiroptera; family Vespertilionidae; genus Eptesicus; species Eptesicus fuscus. The sequence goes on along the minus strand of NC_072478.1, from coordinate 35,677,213 downwards.
TCCTGGCCATGCTGTTTTCTCTCACACTGATATTTCTTCCCACACGTCCCTTTCTAACTGGAGTGTTTTCCCTTGCTTCCTCTGATTGCTTAAATCAATTTTTTCTTTGTAACTAAGTTCGAATTTCACATACCCTGAATCTTTACCTCATAAAAATGATTCTTGTAATCCATTTTAAAACCTTGTAGATGAGTCTGTGGAAATATGAGAAATAATGTAAATTAATCTATAATAATTTCAAGGAATTCATTAGTAATAACTCTAATGTAATGAGCTTGTGTGAAAATCTCAACTACACATATACATACATGTATATAAATACATATATGCTTTTGTAATTGCCCTCTGAAGACGATCTGAGGAATTCTACATACACACATGTATACAAATATATGCACATACAATATTTATGTTAACAAAATATTTGCGCCACTATATTTGTTTATGTTTGGGAAACAAAATCATTTTTTAATAGTAACTGGAGATATATTTGCCATTATTTTGTTCCTAAAATATTTCCTCACTGAAACGACTAAAAATGTTAGCTTATAATTAAAAAAAAATAAACTACACAATATGCAAAGGGATACCAAATTAAAATCTCAAACTTTAGTCATGACAACAAAAACATGTTTCTCTTCAAATTTAATTTCCATGAGAAACTATTCCAAATTAAAACCTTCCAGTGCAGTGTCCTTCCATTTTTTGCATTTTTACTACCTAAAGATCAAACAGTTTGACACAGCAAAAATTCTAGTGAGTTAGGAAGAAATGCTGATTGGTTTGTTGGCTGGTGGCCGGGGGAATGTTATGACCGAGTAATTATGTGTTCTGGACAGATGCATTAACCAGGCTTGGGGCTGGAGCCACTGGATATTATTTTAGTCATAAGGCTAGAGGAACTGAATCATTTTCAAAGCATTGGCTGGCTGACATTGCCTTACTGATGCCTGTTCCAATGACTCTTTGGCAGTAACTTCCAACGCTGCACTTATGACATGGTAAACAAAAACTACATTAAAGGTTTGCTTTTTAATCATGAAGGAGTTCAACATTTCCACCAAGCTCTCTTGCTATTCATCAAGTCACATTGAAGGCTATTGCAGATTTTCACAGTCCTGTCTTCGGACGGAAGAATTGTAGCAATGTAAGAGGCAGAAAGGCTTAGTCTTTTTACAGCAATAAAAAGGCACGTGATCAAAATTCAAAATGAGAATACATTTTTACAATTGTTTTCAACTGTTAGACAAAGTTGACAATGTCTTTTATCTTTTACCAAGATGCCATTCTTTACAAAGCATCTATGTTTAAGGATAAGAAAACTGTACATAATGATAAAATAATACAGTCAACAAGATGGCTTTTGGCTTCTGGGGAAAGACAATAAGCAGGTCTCATAATAATCTGTTGGTTAGTTTCAGGTAACTTTTCCTTTTGAACCACTTCAATTTGAAGTTTTACTTTGACATCAGGTACTAACTATAAAACTAACAATAATTTAGTTGGAATAATACCTACTCATTGCAAATATTTTTATATGTAATATGATTTAAAATAAAAGTACTTTTACTTCTTGTGAAGTTTTTGAATTATAGGAGCATAGTGGCATTTCTCTTAAATGTACTTCTACTGAAGTGAAATGCAAATAAAGTCAGGTTTCAGGACATTTTGAAGACTTGAATACTTTTTTCATATTAGCGAATGATTGATTTTGATAGATAGCAAGGTAGGTAATAGATGGATGAATGAATGGAGGGATCGACATAGATGATTATTATAGATTAACATGGGAGTGTTTCATTAGTTTTGTTTATTTTTAAAATATAATGACTAGAAACTTTAAAACTATTAAATAGAAGAAGTATTGTAGGATATTCCCCAGAATTAGATGGGCTTAAAAATATGCATTGGAAGACACACACACACACACAGACACACACATTGAAGATTCGTCATTTTGATTCAGTTTCATAATATTGAGGAAAATGAGAAATCACTTTTGTTGATGGATTTTTTCCCCTTTTAATTATAAAGACCCTCAGAAATAAGTCCATCAGAGTAATTATAGTAACAATGCATATGCTATAAGTAAATTATATGTCTCAAGTATTTCTAAGAAAAATACTTCATGATTATAAAATAGTAATGAAATACATTAATGTGACCATTAAAATCATTATAACCATCTTATTATTTGTATTAAAGTTCCCTATTTAAAATGTTTATTTGTTTGTTTGTTGTAAATGAGCTCATCCAGGAAATGTTATTCCCTTGTACTGAAGAATTATCAAAAGTCTGGAGGGCTCAGTTAATTGGAAGGTACTTAATAAACTTGTTAGGAAAATTTAGAAAAACTCCCCTCTAAACCATCAAGCAGCTCCAAAAGCAGAATATAAACTGACACTTTATTAATATCCAAGAAGAGTTTACTAAGAGAAAACCTTAAAATATATCTGAAAAGTAAAAGCCTTATTAATGAAACCACAGTGATAAAAAATGATGAAAAATTCTTTCCTAGAAAATGGAAAATGCAGAAATAGAAAGGAAAAATTGGGGTTGGTGAAGAAGGAGGCAGAACTAAAAACCAGTTGAATTCTCTTAAGTCAAAATTGTATTATGTTTTAAGAAATGATTGTTTATGATTCCAAAATACAGTATAGGTTAACATTTACAAGGAAAAGAATTGTTAATAAATCTAACTAGATTAAAATATATGATAAAGTATTATAATGATACTATATTTTAATTATATTAGAATTTAACACATAACTTATATAATTAATAGAAAAGCTTGTACAGGGAAAGAACATATGTTATGTCCCAACTATAGAAAACACTCATTTTAAAATTTCCATCCCTTTCTTTGCTCTAAGGGTACAAACATTTTCACAAAATAAAGGAGTGTTTTTATACTATTTTAACTATTTGAACAAACTTATTTTGCTCTGATTTTACTAATTTCAAGGATAGTGTCAATTAGTAAAACTAATTAATTCCACTTAAACTAGTCTTTGGATAAATGAGTGGAATATGAATTAGTGCTATTTTATTACATGTGGTGCATCAATCCCTTTCTGAAAAGCAGGCAATCAAAATAGCTGGTAGTGTAATTTAGGTTGTAAAATTTAAATATTTAATGCAACATCTGCAACATAACAGATATTTACAAAATATCATAAATAAATACATTTGTATTTTTGTGTGTACAAAATCTAGTATTTAGTATTTATTTTCCCACTTATTCCACCCTCATGCTTTGTTTTTACTAGTTATATATGTTAGATATATACATGTTATAATAATCCTATGTTTAAATGTAAGAAATTCTGGAACCCATTTTTTTAAAGTTTTCATATATATATTTTTTGTTTTTAAAAATAAAAACTCTATTCAATCAGATGTTCACCTTGCTGAAGTACCAAAAAAAAGGGGGGTGGGTGGGGCAAAGAGACTTTGAAAAAAAAAAAGTCTTTGAAAGAGCAAAGTATAAAATATGGTGAAAACGTTGAAAGGTATTTTATTACCGTAAGCTGTAGTAAATGTGAATTTAGCCTCGAGTGACCTAAATTAAATACAGAAACTTATACACTATTTTCTCTGATGGGTCTAATGAAAATACAGTTTTTAAGCAAGCTTTAAAAAAGAATCAAACAAAAGAAAGCATGTTAATGTGAAATGATCCTCCACTAATGATTTTCTTTTAAAAAAGAGAAAAAAACTTCCTATAAAGCCTAAACAAGGCAGAAAAGACACACAGACACACATCTGTCATATGTTTGCGGCTTTATAGTTACTGCTTTAAGAAAGGATGTGAGTTATGAAGTGAGTCCTTTTGTAAACATTCTAATAAAGTCTGGATAAGACACACAAGGCATCAGAACCCTTCAAGCTGCTGTTCTCTAAATAATACTAAGAATTATATGGAAGTCTCCAACTTCCACGTCTAAATAGTTACACCAACTCAAAACATTAGACTGTTCCTTTTTCTTTTATTCTTGTTTTTTTCTTCATCATTTTAAAAATTCTTTTAAGAAAACCTGCTTTATTCTTCTACTTCACAGAGGTGAGAACAGTGCAGTGCAAAATCTACATTTTATAAGATTCCTATGCTTTTTAGAGAAAGAAAGGCCAATTAGCCTCTGATTACTTTATTAACTGTAGTCTTTAAAAACAAAAATGAAAAGACAATAGATTTTAAAAGTGTAGAACATACAGTAGACTATCATCTCTTCTTCTCCCCCATCTTTCCTACTAAATATTTTTGAATCAAATAATTTCATTCGTTTGGGATCAATTTCCACAAAAACTGTTTAAAGAACTTATATTCTTTCCTGTTCTCAGACTATAGTATTGCTAGTTCAAATCTATTTCTCCTAACACTAATGACTCTTTTTAAGAACTATGTTTATCATTTAATTCTAATCTAATATCAAGTCCTGAAAAAGGAAATGTTAAAAAATTATAAAAATGTTTTCCACTAGTTAAAGAAAAGAATATTCTTCTTCATTTCTAAAAGTACTTAAAGTGCAAGAAATGTTAAATGAAGAGAAAATCTGAAACTGTTCAAAGAAATTGACTTTTAATTGTTAAAAGTAAAATTAGCAAGTTATTATCAAAGTATTGATAACAAGTTTTGTTTCGTGACTATTTACAGTATTACTAATTAAAAGCAACAAAGAAATATAAATATGACAAAAATAAATAAAATAAAAACTAACACTACAGATTAAGTATGCTGGCTTATGTAGGATGTGGAACTCTAATCAACTTCCTAAGACACTCTAATTAGTATTTACTATTACTTCATGAAGATTTATGTTCTTTAAATTTACTGTTAAATTTAGTCTGTGAATCTAGCATCATGAATCTATTTCTATTTTCTACAATAGGTATTACCTACAAATAAGAATGGCTACTGTAAGATTAGATGTCAAAAAAAGAAAAGTAGAAAGAGCAAAGAATTTGAGATTATAGAAGCCATAAAAATATTTTAATTTTTACTTGACTTTCTATTAACAACACCCAGCAACTCTGGGGCGCTCGCCCTCTTTAACTATCACTATATATATGTATGCATGCATGACAACAAAATACGTTTCACTAGAAATATGTTTGAACTAGCGAAACAAAATTGCTTGAAGCTTTTGATCTGTCTCCTAACTCCCATCTCTGAAAGTCTTTCCCCCTCAACCGTTACATTCAAAAAGTCCAAGATATACAGCTGATGATTCAAGCTGAATGACACAACGATAAACTATGGTTTCTCCTGAAGATAAAATACGTCATAAATCGGTGCAACACTTACCTCATTTTAAATATTACTGTCTCCTTTTATCAGGTAACACTATATGACCTCCCCTTACCTTCCTTCTTCCCATATTTTACATGGGATTTTAATTCTATACAATGATCACAACCAGAATTTTTTTTAATTAAAATAGGATATATGGCTTTAAAGGCTTAGGTTATCTGATAGACAGATTTAATTTAAAAAAATAACGAGGACAGTCTGACTTCTGATGCCCTGTGAAATATGGCAATAACGGAATTATACCAATTTTTAATTGCAATAATTCTCTATACTTAGCTGCAATTTATCAAATGCTATAAAATGATAGGCAGTGCGGTTTCATAAAGTGGAAATGCATTCACAGCTAAATGGCAAAGAGATATTTTTGTAGGGAGTGTATGACAACATAATGTGTCTTTTTTCCTCATTAAAATATCTATTCGTGAATCAGTGGCTCTATCAACACGATATTTGTAGTGGACTGCTTGATTTATACCTGCCAGACTCTAGCCAGAAGTTAGCCTTTTTCTGGATACCCAAGCCTGGATTACACTCCCAAAATTATTAAATGTGTTAAATGTACTAGTATAAATCCTGATTAGCGCCGCTTTGGACTCATCTCCTTCATCTTCCCAGGCTTGTTGAGAGGGGGGCTCTCTTCCTTGGCTGAAATAAAGAGGAAGGATTTTTTCCAGTTGGGAAAGAGCAGCTGGGAGGGATGCCCCAGTGGGCAGAGGCGGCGGGCTAATCTTTTCCTTCCCAACTGCCCCAGAGCAGACACTATGCGGCCCTTCCAGGTACATCAGTCTTGTCTATCATGGGGAACATTAGTGGCAGAGACTTCTTCCCATTCTCCAGTTGCTTTTATCTGAAACTGGGAATATGAATGGAAACCTGTGGACTCAGTCCCCTGACTCACACCCCCAAAGGACTCCATCTTTTGAGCTTTCTTCTTCATTTTCCAAAATATCTCAGAAGTCACTAAGTGAACTCTTACTTATACCCTTTCACCAGAAGGCCTCTGTAATCTGCTGATTCATTCCATCACACATTAAGGGAGATTCCCAAACCAGATGAAATCTCTTTATTGACTCAATCCATCCTATTAAAATCATTGTGCTTTTTTTTTTTAACCACATAAGGACTCTTTACTATCTGAGAGCTTTACATTCATGTAAGTAAATTACATACCCTATTTTCATATAATATGAAAAAGAAGTAAGATGCCTTTCATGCAAGCCTATTGATTTTAAAGGTTTCCACTTAGGGCATGATTTGTGAGGGTTTTCCGATTCTGGTGATAGATTTGTGTGTATCAAACTGTTTCACCATCCCATGCCTTTGCCACACCCTTGAGTTGTCATGGGGTTAATGGTGCAATCTACAAGCTTGACACAGAATGAAGCCAATTAGTCTCAATATACTCTCCCAGGAGCTTTCCAAACCCATAACCCTGAAGCCCCAACTTTACCCTAAGTCCTGAATACTGCCTGCTTTCCCTCTCCCAAACTCTAAACAGCGTTCCTTCTACACGATAGGGTTCTCTTCTTCCTTCTTGCCTTTCACAAGTAAACCTCCCACCTGTGCTTACTCCCATCTCCTTTTGCCTCCCCAGGTCCTTTGCATCATCAATTATCAGCTCTCATCCTCGCCAGGGACTCCTAACAATGTCTTCAAAGACACATGCACCCAGTTGGGAAAAAAAAAAAAACTACTTCATGTGTCCCACCACATTCCTTCAGCCATTCTTCCATTTCTGTCCGTCTTGTCTTTGCTATTAACTTCCCAAGCACTCAGTCTTCTCCTTCTAGCACACATAAGCCACACATCATCAATTACTCATTTCGTGTCTGTCTTCTCAAGAGAGCTATAAACTCCATAAAGGCAGAGATTAAGTTGTCTTGTTCCAGGCTATAAGCTCAATGCCTAATACAGTGTGGCACATAGTAAGCATTCAAAAATATTGATGATATTGGATTTTTTTCATTTTAATAAGTGCTTTTTTTTTTTTTTTTTTACCTCTTTCGCCACAATTCCTGAAAATCTGGTTTTGACTTCTACTCTCATGAAATTGTACACTATCAAAAGTGTTATGGTTTGGGGGGTGCCAGAAGCAAGGAGGAATAAATGACAAAAACATTGGATAGAGGAGTAAAGGAGAAGAAAGGGTGGGGGGGAGAGAAAGAGAGAGAGAGAGAGAGAGACATAAAACTACCAATATTTAGCCAGAAAACTAAAATTTCAAAACACATGAAGAAATCTAATAAAAATATATAGTTTATATTATCTCAACAATTACTTACAAATAAGATACATAAAATAACATTTTTCTCAGCCTTCACTTTTTTGACCTTTAAGAACCTGATGCACTTGAGGCCACTTTCTTTGGGAACCCTCCAGCAAACGGGTTCTCCTCACAGTCCAGTTCCTGAGACTTTTTCTCAGTCTCATTCCTCCAACTTTTATAAATCCACCCCAACCTCCTTGCCTGGGATGTTGTACAAACTCCAATCTCTCCCATCTCAATCCACACTGAACATTATACGGAGGCCAGTTTCCCTTGTTCAAAAATTTCCAAAGCTTCCACAGCTTGTATTGCTAAATCTTAACATCTTATCCTGGCCCTCAAGGCCCTTCATAATCTATACATTAATCTCTCTCCAACCATACCTCCCAAATTACTTACAGTCAGCCCAATCTACTTACTAAGGCCATGAATGTCTTATATTTTCTTCCCTGGGACTTTGCTTAATGTCAGTTGCCCTGCCTAGAATGCTTCCCCCTCCTTTCAGTATATCCAAATATTATTTTTATTTTTTTCCAAAAATCACACCAAAGTAAAGCAGAGAGCTCTGGTGTTGCTTAGGTGTTAGCAGTACCGTCCTCACTACACACTTATTGGATAGTAGTGCAACCCCAAGAAAAGAATGGTTATTATTCATCTTTTAATATTCACTCCAGATTACTGTATCTTCATTAAGGCCCAACAACAACAACAACAAAATCCGAAGAATAATGGTGTCCATTTGAACCATTCTTTTGGGAAACCCCCATGGACTTAATTACTTCTTTTCTTTTATTTTGTTAGGTTGGGAATAGCTTTGTAATACATCCTAGGTGTTCAAAATTCAATGGGTATATTAGTACATACAAAAAAAGTCTTTCTCCTAACCCCATCCTTCAACCAGCTAGGTCCCCTCTTAAAGCAACCAATGTTATCCGCTTTTTGTGTATCCTCCTAAAGATATTTTGTTAAAAGTAACTAAAATGTATTGCTTTTGAATATGGTTAGTATTTTGTATCAAACAAATATTGATCTCCATAGATATGTCATGCTCTATGTACTAACATATTTTTCCCATTTATAGACACTGTGTGCCTTGGCTTCTTTATAGATTTTTAAAAATTATTTATAGATTTTTTTTTTAGAGAGAGAGAGAAATATCAATTTTGCTCCAATTGTTTAGGATTCATTGGTTGATTCAGACACGTGTCAAACCTGCAACCTTGGCGTATCAGGATGACAGTGACCAGTTGAGCTGCCCAGGCAGAGTCTTGGCTTTTTTATAGAAATGTCTGTCACAAATATTCCTCGATTGTGCCATTTTTTTCTTCCAAGTTTGAAAGAGACTATTCAATGGTAAGACTGAATCTCCACTACCTTCCTCCTTAATGAAGAAGGATAAAAAAGTAAGCAGTAGGTTTTTTTCCAAACACTTCCTCCCCATACACAGCCTTGAAAGGAAAATTAAAGCACGACTAATCACTTATGCAGATGTGCATTGTTTTACTGCCATAGTTTAATGTGTTCCAGATAAGGCACATATTACCCTATTTCCTTTGGTCCTGATACATCTGCTGATACAAAGATGAACAGAATCACTGATTTGTAATGGATGATTCTGTTTCATTTTAGAATCTCTCATTTCTGCTTTCCAAAGTTCGCTGAATGTATGTTTGCACTGAAATTTTTGTTTCATGATTCTGTCCATCTCCATTTCACCTTGCACATATTAGAAATGACAGGAGAGCCCACCCACCTTGTGACTACTTCCTAAAAGCCCTATAGTTTCCTATAATTATGTTAAACATATATACCAAACTCTGAAATGATAAAGCTCCAAAATGGTGTTTTTTATTTATTTAAAGTTATAAAATAATACTTAAAGGTCAAGCACTGGAATCAAAATAAGTTTCATTCATAGTTAAACATTGGACCTAGCCATACTAACTTAAATTGTTACTCAATGCATAATGAATTATATGTTTGTAATAAAATGGTTTATTTGGTCAATAGAGAGTCAAAGCTGATAAGCTAGAACCCCTCAAAATTCATTAAAGTGTCTTCAACTATCAGATTGGCTATTTTCAATAGATCAAAATTATTACATAGGTGCCAGATATTCTCTTAACTTCATACTATACAAAACAGCAACTTAATGTATACTCCATGCATGACCCTTGAATTCTTTCTGATTAATCTTATATTTAAGTCAATATCCAGGGTTTAAATATTAATTATAAAGTCCCAATTTTTATTAGGAAAAAAAGTATCTTGAACCAATAAATAAAATTCCATGTTCAAAAAGTTAGTCTAGATTATTTTTATCTATACCAGCACTAATACTTTTAAAAAATTAGATTTTTTTTCTTAGAACACAATAGAAAGTACTAGCATTGTAGGCTTAAGAATTATAGTAACTCATTAAATCACCTGGTTTATGCTATTTTCCTTAATGGCATATTTCCTTTCCAACTAAACACAAACACACACACAAACAATATTTTCAAAAGTTTACTTTTATTCCTAAGGGCACTTCACCTAGAATAGTCTCATAAATACAAAATTCATGGTAAATTATAAAATATGCAGGTGTGAGTGAGATCAAGTAGGCTTCAATAATTCTGATCCATCACAAAGATTGGGTTTCTTTTTTGTCCTCCACTTTGATAAACTTTGTTTGGGGTTTTATTTCAAACTTTGGGTCTATATTATCAGCTAATATATTTAAATATTTACCAGCTAAGAAATTAAGTAACAGTTAACAGTTAAACATATTACACTCAAGTGAGATGCTAAGACACTGTTAAGGCAGGTTGGAAGCACTTAGTTTTGAAAGGCATGATATATAGCTAGGGAAGTGAGTGTACCCAAATAATTACTCTGTCTTTGAAAGAGTGGCCTATTTATAAGTGAATAGCCAATGAGATTGAAGTAGTAGTTGTCAAATTTACAGGAAGTAATTAAAGGAGCAGAGATTCTCTTCTTTTACTGGTTGTTTCTGGATTCCATAGAGATTATGAAGAGAGACAAGAAAAATGACAGAGCAAGCCTGAACAGCCCATCAAACTTTCTACTAAGAAAATTGTTTTCCTCCATGGATAAACTTTCCAGTTAACAAACACTTGCTGCTTTTATGTTATACTGTATTGATTGTGATTTTGCACACAAAAATGTTTGATTTCTACATTTTAATGAAAACACGGGGATGTTTTTCCCCAAGAGACTCGTTCCCTATTTCACCAGCATTTTGTAATCCTCTCCATCTTCAGCTCCTTTGGTTTGCTGCCATCTGGCCTTGTGCCTTTGATTTTGTGAATAAGGTCCCCAATTGTTTCTGCAGCTGTTATCAGTGCAGTCTGCCCTGTTGCAAATGGAGGAAACAGAAGAAAAAAAATCTCCACAACTTACACAACATTTTATTCCTGTGGCTCTCTTCCCAGGCCCCGATTGTGATTATCTAGTGTACATTCCTCAACACAGATGCTGACATTACTACACCCTTGGTTCAAGGAAGATATAAAAGTGAACCCTTTCCAGTAATCATTATTTATAAGCGTATTCATTAATCTATGAATATGACATCTAATAATTCTATTCACATTACATACTAGTATATGTATGATTGTTTTCATTCATGGTCATGATAATGCTTCTAATTATACAATTTCTCTCTTGTTCCAACTAGTTGTTTCCTATGTCCACAATGATGTCTATATCTTCATATTGACCTCCTGCAAAATCATAATTTTCAAATTGTACTCCCAAGAGCCCAGGGGGAAGAAGTAAAGATGTTGAGGGTGGTGAGCTGCTACTGGCCAGTTCTCCGTTATAGACCCATCACCTTCTTTCAACCAGGGCAATTCTTTCTTAGTTCATTTCATGATTGGGCTTCCAGGTGAAATTGCATTTGAAATACAAGTTTCACTGTAAATTTTTTAAAATATATTTTTATTGATTTCAGAGAGGAAGGGAGAGAGAGAGAGAGGGAGAGAGAGAGATAGAAACACCAATAATGAGAGAGAATCATTGATCTGCTGCCTCCTGCACGCCCTCCACTTGGAGTCGAGCCCGCAGCCCTAGCAAGTGCCCTTGACCAGAATCAAACCCTGGGACCCTTCAGTCTGCAGGCTGATGCTCTAACCACTTAGCCAAACCAGTTAGGGTTCACTATAAATTTTGAGGATAACTGAATTCACTCACTATTGTGGAAGGGGGCAGGTTACTTCAGACAATAGATAAGATATTATTGTAGTTGACAAGGCCTTTGTTAGCAACTTCCCCCGAAATATCTGCCCTTGTGGCAAAGCCACCTCAAATTTCCATTCCCACTCCCACCTCTTTTTAAGCACTGAAAACATTAATTTCAGGGGAACTATAATAGGTTGGACAGGAGAACACATTAAGCCATCCATCAGCACTTCATTTGCATTAATTTATTTACTAACTCTTGGGCCTGGAGGAAAAAAACTGGTCAAGTTTTTTTTGCAGGTGGGGTTGGGGATAGAGAAATGTTTTCTAGGTCACCACTTCAGGGAACTATAAGTTACTCTGTCATTGGGAAGTGGAGGGGACAAAAAGAAGAAATATGGAACCCTGAGCAGTAGAGGGCAGTGATGAGAAACCTAGGCTCTGAAAGCTGAGCCATGACAGCCAAGGGTTGATGCCCAGAAAAGGGTGGGGGCAGTTCTCATCTGACCCTCCCCTTGGGCAGTAGAGCTCCTACCTCCAAATCCAGAGATTTTCTTTTCTGACATGACTACTTTATTCTTCTGATTGTGTCAACTATAAATACTTTTGTCTTAATTGAATTTTACTCTAAAAGGATTCCGCTGTCGCCAATACCAATAACAGTGCCTAACATAGATCCATCCTGAGTTCTGTCTCTTTCATAAAACAGGTCCATTCTTCCCCCAATTCAGGCAAGAACGTTCTCAAATCTACGCACACAATTCGTTATACACGTTGATATGCAGTGCCCCTGTGTTGTATGTAGGAAGTTATTCCTCTAGGATACAAAGGTAAAATGTAATACCATAAATTCCCCAAGGTATGCACAGGGTATTTAACTCCCACAATTGGTAAAATGAACGGGCAAATGGCCTTCTGGGTCTAGTTTTTACATTACATCAAGGTGATCAGTAAAATTGAGTTATAGCAATGACTCAGTATGTGTAAATTATTATTCCACATCCCCAGCCCTGCACTGGAGGAAGTTTCCTTTAAGCATACCTCTGTACACACACAAAATCACTAACTGAGGGTGAGCCCTGGCTCATTCTAAAGCCAAGTCTGCAGGACTTACAAAGGAAGGAGGCAGCAAAGACCGGATTTTAGCAATACTGTATAAAGTTCCAACAGATGTTAACTTCAGATGAGAGTGACAGCTAAAGGAGAGGTGGCAGAGAGGGTTAATAAAATGCCACCAGAACTCTCCCAAGAGTGTTCTTACCAGTCGTCCCCACATTTGTCTATGAAATTTTCAAATACACACAGTAGACTTGCTATCATTCTATACAGAGTAGAGTTCACATGCATTTTCCCTGTCCTGCGGGCTGTGACCCCTGAACACTCTGGGACCCAACAGAGAGTCAGCCAGGATGCTACTTAAGGCTGAAGAAAAGCCGGCTGGACCCCAAAGCTTTTTAGGCTCCTCTGGGAAGGGACGCTGCGAGGTCTCACAACTGTGCCTGTGTTGGCGCGCACTTTGTGTCTGGTTCACAGTTGGCGTAGCCTGGTCAAGACACCAGAGTTGGATCCTCCCGCAGGTAAGAGCTTTCTCTCCTGCATTAACCTTGGGCGCCTTGTTCTGTAGAAGCTAGCCCGAAGCGCAAACACCTTTCTAAAGTTGTGCGCACTACCCAGGGTGCAGACACGAATGCCTTGCTGATTCAGCCATTCCTTTGATGATCAAATAAAATCAAGCCCGCTCCCCGCTCTTTGATGTGCGGCTCCGTCCAGGTTCTTAGGGCTGCCGGCCTGAGGCATCCCGATGACTTACTGCCTGCGTCCCAGTCCCCGCGCGTCCCCCAAGGCACCTATGGTCGCGGCAGCCTTTTCCTGCGCGTTCCACGTTTCTTTTGTTAAGGCTCCATTTACACAAATTACTTCTTCCTTTCATTAAGTAACCAGGATTTATTTTCTTTGCTCTCTGTATCAACCATGCACACATCCACTGCTGTAGAACCAGTCAACGTTTTGTGTTCTTATTTATTTTTATTTCTGACTGAGGTAGGTTCAAATCAAATGGCAAAGGCTGAGAAAATAATCAAACAGCTCGCGGTGGGCTCCTTGCTTTTGTTTTCATTCCAGTTTTCCTTTGCGGATCTTTTTCATTCTCTTCTTCATCGAGGGCCAATGAAATCCTTGTGAGCAGCGAGTGCAGGCGGTTGCAAGGAGGCTGGGCGAAGTCTCTCAGGCCCTGAGACTTCCTTGCCCGGCTGTGAAATGGGCAACTTCCCTTCCCACTGAGAAGGCTTTCTGTTGAGAGAGAGAGAGAGAGAGAGAGAGAGAGAGAGAGAGAGAGAGAGAGATTGACTGAGACAGCTTCCAGCAAAGTAAGTCAATGCTTGGAGAAACCCGGCCAGTCCTGATGGCTATTGAAGAGCTGCTAATTCTTCCCCAAGCAACACACCTGTGTCCCCTGGGCGCAGGCGCAGCGTGCATCCCAGGTGGGTAGAAGATCCAAGCACAGCCCTGGTGGAGACAGAAAACCCTCTCTCACTGAGGAACGTGACCTTGACCTGCTTTTTGTTTTGAAGTTGGCCTGGTGTCACGGAAGATCTATGGAGCCAAGATTCCTTAGAGGCTACTAAAAGGACTGAATTGATCACTCCAGGAGTTGAATAATGACCAACACGAGTTGGAGTGGCATGAAGTGCCCTTCTCCCCAAGGCCATCCAGATGAAAATGGGCTTCTAAGGGGAGAGAGGAGGAGGGTGTGGTTACCTGCTATACAGGGCAGCGTACAGTGCAGCGGGTACACTGTGGGAAGCCTCAGAAGGAAGGCAGGTGATTTAAACTACACATAATAAAGAAACCCCTTAGGTGACAAACCAAGAGGTTTCAACCAGGTGCTTCTATTAAAACCACATCCGCTCAGTGCCCCGCCCGAGGTGAGTCTGAACAATATCAACCTGATCCTCCCCTCTGGAGTGGAAGCTCTAGGAAAGATTTGGTGTGGGTTTTGTTGTTGTTGTTGTTGTTGTTTTAATGCTGTGTCCCCAACCCCTAGACCAGTAGGCATTAAATATTTAATTGAATGGTAGAGCATTAAAAGTCACCCCCCCCCCCCCATACACACACACACTACCATGAAACAATGGGATTTACAAACCAAGACCAGTGACAGAAGACAGAGAGAGAGGGTCTCTACTCACAGTTCTGGTAAGATCTGGCCACCCAGGAAAATTAATTTTGACTCAACAACATCTTCATCTCCTCTTTACAATAAAGGGAAGCCAAGTCACACGTGGATGGGGGTGGGGTGGGGGGGGGAGGCCTGGGTGGGGGAGGGGAGGGAGTGCTCCTAAGGACTCTTCCTTGGTTTCTTGGACAGAAGAGATCCAGAGATCCGGGAACTGTGGGCACAGATAGAAGCAACACAAACATTAGCATTATAAGCGCAAACTGCACAACCTTCAAACTATTGTCTAAGTAAAGGAAGTGCATTCGTGCAAAATACAAACTGTTAAATGGATTTTGGGGTGAAAGGCTCTACCTGGCAAGAGAATGTTGATCTGGGTCCTTAGGGCTGAGACTCAGGAGGCTGCCCTGCTCTGGCTCCTATGGAAAGAGACTGTGGTTCTCGGGGCGCTCAGAGACTCGCCTAGACGGTGGACACCCTCAAAGCAACACCTAGGAGTGGCCGCCGTGTTCGGTTCTGGGGCCCCCGCTGGTCCCGGGTGGCCTTCGTCTCACTCCCTGCCCGGAGCCCTTTGCCTCTGCTGCCATCGCGGGCAGAAAAGAACCTCTCCCCGACCTGGGTTCCCCGGGCTGGGGTTCCCAGCGTGCGGCCTGGCCAAAGGGAAGCTTTTGGCTCTTCCGCAGGCCGGGCCTCTTTCAGAACCAGGACCATTCACACTCCCCCGGGGTTCCGTCCTGCCCCTGAGGGCTGAAGGGGCTGGTCGGGCCGGATTAGGAGCTGTTGCCGACACCAGCTTCGGCCTGCCCCCGGAGGCAGGGTCCCTGTGGGTGTGCCCATCTCCAAGCGCAGGGCGCCCAGGCGCCGGGGTCGCCAACCTCGTTTTTTTTTTTTTTTGTTTTGTTGTTGTTTTTTTTTTTTGATGCCAAGAAAAAAAGCACCTTTGGAATTCACCCTTCCGCCGGTGGGCAGAGGAGCGTGTGGGGAGGGCCGGAGTCCAGGGTGGAGGGCTGCGGGGCAGAGGACCTGGAAAAGGGGAAACGCGCCGTCTGCTGACCTGGGGTGACTTGGCTTCGATTTTCAAAGGCAGCGAGATTGGGCGGTTTCGGTCCCCCCTATTCAGTGGCTCAGATTGATCCCGGAGCTAGTTGCGGGTGTTAAACTGGTACGCGGGTGGGGCAATTCATTAGGCAAGAAATGGATTAGTTGTTTATTATCCATAAACCTTCCGACCACAGCGACCAATCATAAAACCGCGGAAGGGCCTATAAAAGAAAGCAGCAGCGAAGCCGCCGTGTGGGCAGTGCGGGCTTAGCAATTGTCCTCGGCGAGAAAGGGTCCATCAGAGCGAGAAAGGGGAAGGGGTGGGAGGCCACAGGAAAGCGACTTGTCGGAAAATAACTTCGATTTCTCTAAGTTGAACGGGGAGGGGGAGGGGGGGGAATTGAGGTGAGTTGGCAAAGGATGAAGAGAGAAAGGAAGAAATGAGGGGTGGGTCATTAGGGAGGTTGGTACCAGCAATAAAAGCTATTGATTAAACGGAAGAGCAATTTAGTCTTCGGTTCTTGATGAAATACCTAGTCACTAACCCCTGAATGCAGCCTAATAATATTTTATGGAGGGAAAACAAGTTTAAAAACGGCCTCTCTCTAGGATTAGAAATTCACTTTTGAGCATGGCTGAAATTCTTTTTAAAATTCTCATTTGGGATACAACATTTCCTAATAGGAGCTAGTATCAAACAATTAAGTGCTGTTTAAAAGTATAAAGTCTGATGGTTTGTTTTTTCACTAAAAAAGCTATTTTGCTTCGTTAAGTATTACTTAAGACAAGCTTTAAACTCTCATTGCTTATTTGATATTTTAATGTACTAGAAACAGTGGTCAAATACTGATGCTGATTTCCTAATTACTAATTCAAGAACATTGTCAATTTGATTCAGAACCTAATTATTTAGAAATCAAGTTTTGGGTAAAATGCTTAAATACAGTTTAACAAATGTATTGGTTTGGAAACGTATGATGAATAAACTTTAGAATCTCATTACAGACACACACATCAGAGATTTTCTGTTACTTAGATTTTAAAAACTTTTTTATTGAAGTATAACAATCCAAAAAGAGACAGAAATCGTAAGTGAATGCTTGATAAAGAATTTAAAATAATACTTATCATTTAACTACCTAAAGAAAAGAGCATTACAACACCCCGACTAGCCCCTCATTTAAAAAAATACACTATATACATTTATTAGATTTTTGTTTGGGAGTGTTTTGTTTTCTTAAAAAATAAGTTGCTCATCAAGCGCTCAGATTTCTTTTCAATGCCAGTATGGAGGGCTTTTCGCCCCTGAGGATTATCTTCAAGAAAATAAAAATGAAATGCTTTGAGCTCTCCTGTGTTGAGGGGGGACAGAACGGGCTCGGGGTCTTTTTTCCCCTCCCTCTGGTAACACGCACCCTCCCCCCAGCTTTCCCTCCTCCGTTTGCAGAGACATAACAAACAAACGATTACATGTTGAAAAACACATCTGAAAACAGAAAGGTCACGTTACTACCGAGTCCTGGGAAACATTAATCTGGTGTTTGGACAACAGTTGACAGTTGAAGGTTGGGGTTTCTTTTCTATTCTTGGAGGGATTGAGAGAGGGAGGGAGGGAGGGAGGTGGGGGGGGAGAGGGAGAGAGAGAGAGAAGAGAGAGAGGGAGAGAGAGAGAGAGAGAGAGAGAGAGAGAGAGAGATCATTTGAATGAGAATAAAAAGGTAGAGAGCAATACTTTGTGGCCTCTTCTGAAATAAAGGCTTGGGGGGGGGAGGCGGGAGCAC
Source organism: Eptesicus fuscus (assembly GCF_027574615.1). Lineage (NCBI taxonomy): Eukaryota > Metazoa > Chordata > Mammalia > Chiroptera > Vespertilionidae > Eptesicus > Eptesicus fuscus. The sequence goes on along the minus strand of NC_072478.1, from coordinate 35,659,454 downwards.
TACCAACTCTCTAACAAAAAAGCAAAAACAAATAAAGGAAACTACAGGGACAAAGAGACTCTGAGGAGGCTCGAGTTCGCCCAAGCGTGGAGGTGTGTGAGTGTCTTTTCCTAAAGCAACGAAGGTGAATAGTGAGAAATCCTCGCGATAACGTCAAGCCCTGAACGCCCGAGGGGAGAGTCCGCTGGACGAAAACCAGTCCCTTCTCTAATAGCAGCCTCTGAGAAGGTGAAAGTTGATTGCCTGACCACTCGCCTCACTGCTGACGGTTCGCTAAGCCCGCGCGCACCCCACCCCCTCCTCCCCCAGGTCCCCCAGTCGCCAGCTCTGCGCGCGCGGAATTCCTTTCCCTGCCCTGGGACGGGCGTCTGGAACCCAGCGCCCAGCGGCCTAAGCGCCTGGGAGGTGAGCTGGGTGTCCAGCACCCTGACGTCGGTCTGCGATGCCTCCTCTCCGGATGTCTGGTGTAGAATGGGAAAGAAGACCTGGAGTGCATTCCTGGGGCCAGTAACTGGAAATGCCACCTTGAAACCTAGACCGAAAAACTGCTGTGACAGCAAAGAGTTAACCCTTCTTTACAGGCAACCTTAGATCCGACCTCAGGAACACAGAACGGATCGGAGAGGCGGGATGGTGGAGCGGGCAGGCAGGGAGAGCGGGGATGCAGAGGCACGGGGTCCAGCGGCAGTTTTCCTTGGGCTTTTCTGTGACCGTGAGAATGCCGCTTTGATCGGGACGGGCTCAGGGGTCCCTATCACTAAATGAAATCCGGTGATGCGCGCTCTTACATGCTCTGACTGATGGACACTGATCTAGCCATGGCGAGCCGAACCTTCTCCCCCAGCCCCCTTGGCGTGACTGTTCCACGTGCAAATGCGTCTTTGGAGCCAAAAGGAGACTCTCCTGCAAAGATGCCGAGCGAATCCCTCCGTCCAGGTCGGGAAATTTCGCGCCGAGCCGGGGCAGGTATCCCGCCTGGGGCCGCTGCGCCCAGGGCGCGCGGGATCGCTCTGCCCCTGCTGGCTCGGCTGGCAGTGATTTATGCGCTGGTGACACAAGTCGGCGGTCAACCCGGACGGCTAGCCAGTCTTGGGGAGCTGCGGCGGAGGGAACGCAGGACTGCTCAGCCCAGAGGACGCTTGCAGTCCTGCACGCCAAGCCCCAGCCTCCCCACCCGGCGCTCCAGGGCGCGGAGTTCCCAGCTTTCCCTGCTTCGGTGGATTCTACTTGAATTCAAACCCCTTGATGAACGGAACCCATGACCACTCTTGGATCCGTCTGGCCGAGTCTGGTGTGGGTCCTGGCGGCCGCGGGCTGCTCCGGGTGCAAGCTGCTGCGAGGCCACCGTGCGCCGAGGCCCGGCGAGCGGACGGTGGGAACGAGCCGCCCTAGAGTTCAACGCGAGTCGCCTAGGAATCGGTGGAGGGAGGAGGGACAGGCCGTTTGCCTCGGGAATGAATTATCCTTGATCATTTATTTTAAGACGTGAACTCCTCCAGAACCCAGCAGCTGCTGTGGCCGTAAGCCCCCACTCCAGGCAAGCGGCCAAACTGTGCTCTCTATGAAAGATCGAGACTGGTTCCATCCGGTTACAAACACACTTATTTTTTTTTTTTCCCTAGCCAGCCGATGAAGCGCGCCTCTCGCCATTCACAATTCTCAGCGCCGAAGCTTGCGCACCCTCCCCAGACGTCGCCAAGCGCACGCCTCCTCCCGGCAGGTCTCGGGTGGGACCTTCCAGGTCCTTCCCCAGTTCCTTTCTCCACGCAGCAGATGAATACACTTTATAAGTATTTCCGAACAAAAGCAGACGACTGAGAAAGACTGCAAAGAACTGAACTGGAGTCAGGCAGCAATGTTTTGGAGGACTTGTCCCCGGAGACTGAGAGAGGGAAGGGGCTTATCCCCCCCTGTACAATTCACTCTACTTCTTCCAACTTTATGGTCCACTGGGTTCCAGAGAGCGAGGCGGACACGGTCTGGAAACGGAATGGGGCGGAACGTGCTGCTCCTCTCCCGCCCCCCAGAGTTAGGTCCCCCAACGCCATCTCCACCACCAGCCCCGCCGCGGACCCCGAGCCCGGGAGCTCGGGGCGCCAGGCCCTGCAGAAGAGAGACAGAGATAAAGGATGCGATAGCGGGGCCTGAAGGGCTCCGCGGAGATAAGGTCCGGGAATCGAGCAGGAACTCAGCCCGCTCCCCGGCTTTGCCTCTGTTTATACCACACCGTCCCGCCCCCACACCCCCTCCCCACACACACCTGGAGGCCGAGGAAGCGCCCGCGGGAGACAGTCGGGGCAGACTCTCCACCCCCCCAACTCCCAGGCGATCAGAATCGCTTCAAGTCACTCGATTTGCTAAGTTTTGGTGGTGGAAGATGCGAATGAGACAGTCATTAATATTGCGCATCAAAGCTCAGAAGGACGTAACCCTCCCTTATTCATAAATATTACTCCGAATATGTTAAGGGCGTTAAGTGACTTTTCTTCCTTTTCGGAATCTCCCGGGGTACACTTACGGTGCTGAAGGGGATCGGGGTGGTTGGTGCTAGTCACGTGCCAGAACCCTGTTAAAGTGAAAGGAAAAAAAAAAGGAACGAGGAGCTTTTTTAAAAGAACACAACAAAACGCTCACAGACTTTTATGGGAACAGTTACAATGAAGAAACTGCTTTTCCAATTTAATAAAATGTAGTTCTTTTCGTCGTTTGCACAGCTTTCCTCAGTTGATGACGTTTGGTTGTAAAACTTAACTTTCCAGAAAAAAAGATTGCTCCCCTAATCAAATTATAACGCCAGGGCAACAAATAGTATGTTTGGCTTTTAAACACACGCAGTTATTTTTAAACAAAATGTTTTTAACTACCTGGAACATATACAAAACACTAGACATGGTTTTATTTTGGAAATTATCATAATACATCCCCTTCTAAGAAATAGGAATTTACCCCCACTTGAACCAAGAAAGAACAACTAACTCTTTGGGATAAATATTTTTTTCTTAATTCCTAGATGTGGATTGGAAAGTAATAAAATGAATATTTGCAAGAAATCATTAAGTGTCAAGATTAAAATGCTGTATAATTTTCCTAGTAAAACATAACTTACATTTCATAACATGTGAAACTCATTTATAAATTTTACACTTTTAGGAAACATAATTCACTTATGTCATATATATTTTGTAGGAAAATGGAAGTCTTAGTGTTTAAGCACATATTGTAATGTCACTTTGATTTAATTTGTATCTTTTAAAAACCCTTCTTCCAAATGAAAGATCTTTTTCTTTAAATAGCAAATTATATAAAAGTATAAAATCTGGAGGAATTAGCTATTTGAAAATCTTTTGACAACTTTAGAGGTTATGTTTGTTGTTGTTTTTTCTCTTTCTAACTTACATAATTTACATATTTGAATATATATTTGTGTGGCCACATATCTCATGCATATTAGGCAGGAAAAATTAATTTTGAAACGCATTTATTTTAAAAATGTTACACATAGTTTGAGATGAGTAAACTAAATTTAGATTTTTTATCACAATGATAGAACAAATATTAGTACTATATTGTTGATATTAAAAGGCAAAACATTTTAGCCTGTGAAAATCACCCACCTACTTTCTTTTGATTTAAAAAAAAAAAAAAGTATGTTGAATTCTTTGGTCAGGCTCTATAAAACCAGTGTCCTCGGTAGCTTTTATTATAAATATTAATATTCAGATTATAGAACTAGCTTTATTCCATTTAAGGAGAACTTTTGAGAAACACAAGCATTGAAGTGAAAAGACAGTTTCCCCACATATTCACACTCTAAACTTCCTATCCTCAGGGCAGCAGAAATAATCCTTTTATTCCATTAAAATGGTCACTAACCTTATAAAGATAAAAGAATGTTTTAATCTCTTACCTGAAGGAGTCTTGTCAGTGTAGCAGGAACTGAAATTGGGACTGTTCTGTGTTGTCCATTACAGTACAGGGCTCTGTGCTGTTTTGCCTTTGTGAAGGCTGAAGTAACAATGTATGACTATTGCCTCCTGGGACCCTTAGGAAAATGAAATAGATAGCTGGTTCAAATAAATGCTCTAGACCTTCACCCAGGGATATTGTAGAGAAAAACAAATGATTTCACAAACACTAAAAAATAATTGAAAGGTTATTCTGTAATTTGTTTTTCTTGTGTATGTTATTTTGTATGTACCTATGAATTCTATGTTCAATCAATAGATATATAAGAAATGACTTTTAAAATGTTATTTAAACCTCTATTTTTTTCAGAGCAGCAAAAATCACCTTAGAAGCAACTTCTACTTTTGAAGTCATTGGAATGTGTATATTTTAATTCATAATGCAACTTTCTCATCCTAAAAAATTTTAGGCTTCTTAAAAACTGGCATTTAAAATTTTTCTGTTGTTTAGTAAGTTATGTATGTAAGGTTGGATTTCCTATAGATTCTGTCAAAATAAAGTCACTGTTTGGGATTTAATATTTATTTAGATGTGTATGTATATTTGTTTAAAACTATGAACTCTGAAGAGAGTTTTAATTCTATGCAACATAAATGAGTTTTATTAACAAATATATATATATATATATATAGTTTCAGCTTAAAAGAACCAAGATTGTATATTAACAATGTATTATCAAAACCTATAAGGATATTGCCAATCTAATATCAGCTTGATTTGCAAACATAACAATTAAGTTCTTTCAATTAACCATAGGTATACTGTTATATGTTGTCTGTATACATATTTTGCTGATTTTAGAATAGAAAATAATCCTCCCAAGAAATTTGAGGTGGATTACCTAATTATTTTTTTCCAGCCCAAATTTTAACGTGCTAAAACATAAGCATATGTTTTGTTTTTTAAAATATTTCCAAAAGAAAGTCTCAGAAATCAAAAAGACATTAGAGAAATGCTTTATCTAAAAATTATGATCATTATTTTGCTTTATGAAATCACCAATCTATAGGAGAAATATGTTTAGAAGTCATTAACACTGTTGGTTCTCTGAGTAGAATCATGGAATGCTATTTTGAAAAAGAATAATACATATTCATACATATGCACACACACTCCTTTTTTTTTTTTTTTTTTAAAAAAAGGGGGGCTTCATAATTTTTGGCAGCAGAAAAAGGGAATAGCAAGCATCAAAGCCTGAAGTAAGAAGAAAGCTAGTCATGGTTTTCAGGCAAAGGAGAAAGGACATTTCCCAGGGTATCTTTAATTTTATTTGGAGCAGTTGGAGTGAGGAGCGTTAGGTTCTCACTAAACTACCTGCATTATCTGTTTACACTGAGCAATAACATCTCCTGTTCCTAATGAGCTATGTAGACATATTTCTAACCCCATAATATAGACCCCACCACCACTTACTTTTTATTTTCACCACTTACTTTTGAAATAATTTGTAACATTCATTTCAGTTAGGAAACACATTTCCTCAACACCATATTTCCAATTACATTCTCCATAGAACAGTCTTTAAATGGAGTATGAACCCATCATTCATTTAACAACTATTTTTATCTACTAAGTGTCAGGCACTATTCTAGGAGCACCGATGAAAAAAGGAAACAATATCCTTGCCCTGGGTTAGAGCAATTCTTTCTGAAAGTATGGAAATTAATCACTACAGGGGTGGAGTGGGCCGGCGGGGGGGGGGGGGGGGGAGGGGGCGGGGAATAAAATAAAATCCTGTAGTTTTCCAGTTTTCCACCAGGTGGCGAAATGTGCACAACTGATAGCTTAATATGGATCAAAATTTGGTGCAAAGAATAGAGTATTTCTATGAAAATTTCCACCATATTTTGTTTAAAATGTCTCTTTTGTAACACTACAGTTAATAGCTCATGGTTATAATGCATCTTGTGTTCAGTTTCCTAAAGCATTCCTTGCGAGGGACTCACCCCTTCAAGGAGAGAAGAGTCAGCTGCATTTGACAGAGGCCTCTCTGAAAGATCCCAAGCTTATCTTAAGACATTTTGCTTTTACCCTCCCATTTTTCTCTGTCCCCAGATGTGGGGATTATAGAAATCTGCCTAAAGGACTGAACATCTGGCTTTGCATGGGCCTCCATGAAGCCTTGAGTCTACTGTATTCAAATTCATGTAGAGACACTTAGGTATCACACTGTGATTTGCTTGTTTTGTCCCAAACATTAACATCTTAGAATAACATCCATGCTGAAAAGTAGCCAAACATATATGACAATGTATACATACATACGAGCGTATCTATATTTTGTTTCCAGACTCTCCTTAAGTGCGACCTCTCATTTACATTGAAGGAATAAAATTATTTATTCAGATCTCTTTGGAATAGAATATATTCTAAAATAAAATTAGACCTTTCTTCACCTTCAGACTCCCAAAGAGGTAAAAAAAAAAAAATCTTCCATTCTTAGAAAATGGTTTATATAGGATGTAGAAATACTTTTAGAGTGGTTTAAATGTAGAGTTTGAGATTTTTCCTAATTTCTTACTACCACCACCAGGCCCTACAAGATATGACCTTTGCCTTCTTCTCTAAAACTCACCTTCCATGGGTTTCCTCATTCATTCATTCATGCATTCCTCAAATATTGACTGACTTTTTCTTGTTGCAGTGGCTCTTTTAAGGTACTTGGAATAGAGAAGTAAATCAGACAGTGTATTCCTTCATGAAGCTTACATTCTATTGTACATGGACCAACTTTGTTTTTGTCTCACGGCCTTTGCATTTGCTGCTTCCCTTGCTTTGAAACACTCTGACCCATATCTTCTCAGTGATGGATATATTTAGATACATGCATATATCAGGACTCACTAGCCTGTGACCCCTAAACAAAGTCACTTTTGTCTCCTCAGAGTGTACTTGTGAAGACTAAATGAGTTAAGGAATACAAAGCCTTTAGCAGAGTAAGCTTAATAGCAGAGTAAGATAAATGTTATCTATTATTTTGATGTTATTATTTATTGCCAATGAAATAGTTCCACGATCTTTCCAGAGATTTCTGAGACTCAGTTCCTTGTCATATTGACCAAACTACAAAATGAGAATTCTAACTTACAGAATCTATTTCCAAGATGCTGAAAGATTATTTCCTGCCAGGGCCAGAGCTCTGCTGTGCAGTGTGACACAAATGTCCCTGGCTTAACAGTATGGTTTTTATCATGGATGCCAATTGGAAAATAATTTAGAGATGCTTTTGATTGGAACCAAATTTTGACCCTTGGCTGCATTTACATTCCCACTGCAAAGTGTTTAAACTTTTATTATTGCATTTATCACATTGTATTATAGTCATGGGTAGGGCGACCATACTTCCTAGTTTATGCCTGTTGTCTTGAAGTACCATCTGGTTTTGCATTTTAGCACTTTCAGAAGTGTCCTGGTGTAGACAATAAACTCTGTAGTCCCCCAAGTTATGGGGCAGGTGCCTGGCTGGAGAGGCTGAGGAGCCCTGGGGTGGTCCTAAGTCCGGTGTGGGCCTTTGTGAGGAATTGGTGAGTCTGGTTACTCCGAGCTGTCTGGCTGATTTGCATGCAGAGAAGGGCTTTGAGGGGAAACCTAGGCCCTGAAAGCTAAAGGCAGAATCAGTGGAGGAAAGTCAGGAGGGCCTCAAAGACGATGGCGAGGCCCCGAAAGAGAGGGTTCCTCTTCCCACTTCTGTTGAGAAAACATATGCCTGCACAGGGAGACTTACAGAGAACAGCACCACTTTGGCTCATGGAGAGCTTGTAGTTGTCATAAGTATATTAGGGGATAGCATCCTAGTCAAGGCAATGGGATCTAACCCTGAAGATGCTTTGCAACCCTAAACCTCAGTGAGGCGTGAAGACAACTAAACCGGAGTGGCTAAGGACTGAGACATATTCAGGTGGGGGCGAGGGCTGATTCACATGTATCGTAATCAGTGCAAGGTTTAATTTGGTTTGGTATAATTTTAGTTTTGGGTACTTCGATTATAGAGTCAATTACAGTCTACCCATTTAAAAAATATTGGATAAGTAGGATGCCTCATGTCCTGGCAAGAGGATTCTTTTCTAAACAGAGTTATTATGAAAGATTCTTTAAATTGAAACACGGTATATTTTTATATCTAAGGCATGTTACTAAAGGACTTTAAAATTTTTTTGAATATTTGGTTTGAGAACCCTTGTTAATCTGTTAATTCAACAAATACTTAATTTAGACTTCACTATTTGAAGTGCACTGTGCTATTTGAAGTGATCATGACATTGTCAATATACATAGCTATTCCTGTGGCTTAGTCTATCATTTTTATACTGAGGACTCTACCAAAATGTTAGCTTTTATCACCAATCTCTGCTCTCTACTACATTTTCTAACTGACCAACTAACTAACTAACTGCTGAATATCACGTGATTGTCCTATTTGTACTTTAAATTTAACTGACCAGAGGGGAATTCATTCTCTCCCACTCAGATCCTCTTTCTTGTCACGTTATTCCCAACCCAAGCAAACTTGTCCTTCACTGTGTTCCCTCTCTCTGTAATGGCACCCTCTTCAGACTATTTAGAGTAATTTTTAACTCTTTAATCTTTTATGTCCAACAGCCAGTACTTTGCCAAGACGGTTTACCTCCAAAATGTCTCTCACATCTTCCTTCTATCATTTCCACTCCCAATAACAACGCTAACGTTCAAGATTTCGATCATTTTTCACTTGCATAATCACAGTAGCCTCTTCAGTGATTTCCTTACACTACATTCTGTTGCATTTCTACTTCATATCTTAGATTGGCTTTAGAAAGATCTTCCTAAATCACAGATCAGAAACAATGCCTTTCTCCATGACAGTCTCCAATTGCCTACAAAAATAAAGTACCAACTCTCCATGTTAGCAGATTCTTGCTCCCACCTATATTTTTCAGTCTTTTTTTCCCCACTAAATGATTGCTCAGACCTTACCCTTGAACTCCAGAAGATCAGTCACTATTCTGTGACCCTCATCCACTTTTCTGTTTCCATGCCTTTGATCAGGCTATTCTCCCACCAAGTAATACCCCTATTAAAATAACACTCATCCTTTCACACTCAGCTAGCCAGTATTAATTGCTCATTCTCTTATTTCTAAAACACTTTTTAAAAAGATCTTTTTAACACATTTTTTTTTTTTTTCTGCTGTTCATTAAGGTTAGCGATATACAAAATGTGCTTGGGGCTCTGCCTCTCTTCATCTCTGTAAGTGGTCATGTGACCAAGACACATCCCTTCTCCAGACCTTCGCGATGTTGTGGTGATATATAGAGAGCCTGATAGAACTGTATGTGATTATGGTTGCCTTCCTCCCACTGAAGCCCTTGACGACAGGGAGCAGTTTGCTTTATTTTTGTCTCTTTCACAGCGCCTAGTTAATTCTCTCCTTGCATAAAATGAGACATGTTTTTTGTGTTTTTTTTTTTAATATGGGACACTTCACAAATTTGGGTGTCATCTTGTGCAGGGGCCATGCTAATATCTGTATCGTTCCAATTTTAGTATATGTGCTGCCCAAGCAAGTACAAAATGAGCCATCTTTAAATGTTTGTTTGCATATTTTAAAAAAATATGTTTTTATTGACTTTTTAAAATTTTATTTTTTTAGAGAGAGAGAGGGAGAGGGAGAGGGAGAGAGATAGGAACACCTGTGAGAGAGAAACATCAATTGGCTGCCTCCTGCATGCTTCTTACTGGGGATCGATCCCCCAACATGGGCAAGTGTCCTGACCGAGAACTGAATCTGTGACCTCTTGGGTGCATAGGTTGATGCTCAAACACTGAGTCAAACCTGAATAGCCAGGCTGAATATTTAAATTAAAACTTCACCATAATGTAAAATGCTGCTCTAAATTCAGGTCATGTTATTTGGTGGCTATCATGAACTTGATTATGTAAGAAGTGAGATTTTCCTTAAACGGTGAGAAAAGCACAAAATTCATCAGAATGATTTTAGGAGAGCAGGCCATGCTTGTAATGTGATAGGCTACATAAAGGTTTTAAATTCATCAATGTAATAATAATTGAAAATATTAGAAACATTCTGAGTCAATGAAAATGGGAGGCAACTGGTGAGGGGCAGAGCAAACATTGTTCAACTTAACAGTATAAAATAAAGAGAAACACGGAAGCAAATACTGGCAAAACTTACTAAAAAGTGACGTTAGCTATCACATTTTAAATATGCAAAGTCATCTCTGTTGAGACAGAGATGCATTTGGTTCTTTCAGTCTGAGACAAAACATAGCGTTTGATTCAGGCAACTTCCCTTGCTTTGATTTCAAAATCATTAGTCAACTTTCTGTAGGCTGCTGAAGAGAGAGAATGATCACATTCATAAATTATTGCTGTAACATTTCCTTTAGTTCTGGATTTTAAAAAAAATCAATGCTATGAAAAATACATTTGCTTGAAGTGTGTTGACAAAACCAGGTTTCTGAGACCAGTAAGACCCAGAACCAACACAACTTCAACACTTCAGCATTCAATAAATGCTCCCCTAGGAGAGCTGTTACAGGGCCTGGGAGTTGACCTAATCCAACAGGAGCTGAGCCTCGTTCAAGAATTTTTTTTCTCTTGCTTATTAATGACAATGGCCATAATCTTTGTTAGATGGCATTTTGGAAAATACTATGTGTTATTTTCTTTGTTCCCAGGTTAAGGGACAGAAATCTCCAAAGTGAAATAAAATTAATGGTGAATTCCTTCATGAACACAATTTCCTTCATTACATTTTTAGTGGGGGGAAATATGTATTGCAGCACCTAAATTGTAATCATGTTAAAATTCATGCACATTGAAAACAGTCTACATAATTTCTCAGAATTTTAGGAATACAATATGCTATTTGAAGGCTTCAGGATTGAAAATGACATTCGCTTTGGAAGAAACTCACAACAGGGCTATGTCATGGGGGACAGTCGTGCTGGTATCTACACAGCTGCTTTATTTCCCTCCTTTTTTTCTCCTTTCAGTAAGAGCAGCAGCTTTGGTCAACTTTTCTAGGCCCCTTCACTTCTCTGTGCTCTCTCAGGCTGCTAATCATCTCATTGATTATTTTTAAACGTAAGTACATGAGTAAGTAAAAAGGGGGTATATTAAATCAGTTCAGAAACTTATAGCTTAATCTGAAAATTGATTATAAAAGTAGGTCATGCTAATGGTCCAAAAAGCCTTTTCAAAAGTGAAAAATGATTTCATTTTTTAAGAAAAGCTTCATCTTAATGCTTTAAGTAAGAAAAAAAAAACAAAAAACCAGAAAGCAATTTGAGATCCTAACGTTACTTTGTTTAATTTTTAAAATAAATTAGGGAGGAGGGACTTTGTAAAGATTTTGTCTTTCGTTCCCTTTGGAAAAACATCAACAACTTAAATAATCCAAAAGTGGTTAACCACTTGTAAAGAGACCGAACACAATATGCTAGGTATGTGTGTCCTCCCAAACTACATATTTCTGATTCAGACTTTTAAGCTGTCAATATCCCAAAGACAATGCCATTGACATGTACCTGGCACTAGTCCTGCCAGTTAATTTTTTCCCTGGAGAGTGGTTTGGGGCGACAGAGTGGCGTCCGGGTTCCCCAGGTTGCTGCACTGACAAACTGCAGTGGTAGTCAAGTCAAGGAGCCTGACAAAATCTCATTAATCATTCTAAATTAAATCCAACCTTCCTGTCCAACCGTGCCAAGAAGAAAGCCATTCTTTTCTTTTTAACAAATGAAAATTTCCTCAGCAAAGATTTGGTATCTTTCTCCTGTGGGCCTTTAATTCGATCAGACAAAAATAAAATAAAGCAATCCACTCTTCTGAGCCTGCAAACAAAACATTTGTCCAGATATGATTTAACAGATCAACCAAGTGTCTTTTAAAAAGAAAACAAATTTTGAATAAAAATACATGGAAACGTTTTGAGGGGAAACTATATTAGTTAAATTAAGGACACCATTTACCTTTCAATGAATTTATTTTATTCTACCTAAAATATATGATCCTTAATAATAGCTGAAAGAAGAAATAAGAAAAAAAATTAATTATCCACAATATTTTGGCACATTTTATTCCAATCTCTTCTTTCCAGTCATAGGTTTTTGCTATTTTACCTAGTAATTATAATATGTGTCTATGTGTATAATTTACTATCCTTTTAAATATTTACCAGTTTTTATACTGTTTTTCCATATTCTTTATAAACATCAAGGCTTCATAGTAATACATCATGAGGATGTATTTTGCTGTACTTCACCAGTGCTTAGCATAGTGTCTGGTATATAGTATGTTCTCAAATATGTGTTGGTTGTTACAAAAGACCCAAGGTCTGGACTTTCCAGGTGTTTCCACCTTTTTTTCTTTAATTAAAAACAATGATGTAATTAAGGTGTATATCCTACCTTTCCTCTATTTTGGACTATTTCCATAGGATAGCTCCCCAAAGAGGACATATTCACTTACAGATGCTTGAAAAGAAGCTGTAGGCAGCATGTTATTAATAGTGATCTCTAAGACAAAGTTCACTTTAAGCACAGGAAAACAGACTCCAGTTAGAACAGGTTATTATTTTAAATATTAAGGCTTCTGAACAAGTTTACTCTTATTGAACACCATATTGATAATGTAAAAAGTGTAAAAATATTAATTTAGAGAAGTAACAAGATCAATGATTTAAATTCTTCAAATTAAAAAAACAAAAACAAAACAGCCCTGGCTGGTGTGGCTCCGTTGGTTGAGTGTTGTCCCATGCACCGAAAGGTCGCTGGCTCAGTTCCCAGTTAGGGCAATGTCCAGGTTGCAGATTCGATCCCTGGTTAAGGTGCAACCAATCAATGTTTCTCTCTCCCTCTCCTTTCCTCTCTCCATAAAACCAATAAAAACATATTTAAAAAATAAAACAATATTAAAGCAGTCATTTATCCAAATATTAAAGTTAGAATCCTAGAGATGAATTTACATCTAGAATAATACATAGATTAAATCTGTATTAATATTTAAAAAATGTATTTTGCCCTAACTGGTTTGGCTCAGTGGATAGAGCGTCAGCCTGTGGACTGAAGGGTCCCAGGTTCGATTCCAGTCAACGGGCATGTACCTTGGTTGCGGGCACATCCCCAGTAGGAGGTGTGTAGAAGGCAGCTGATCTATGTTTCTCTCTCATCAATGTTTCTAACTCTCTATCCCTCTCCCTTCCTCTCTGTAAAAAATCAATAAAATATATTTAAAAAAATAGAAAAATAAATGTATTTTGATTTGTAACTTTGTACACCTGAAAGATCTGGGTGTATTTTTAAAAAAATGCAAATATTAAAGCACTTTTCTATATGCTTATGTAGAAGCTGAACCAAGGCTAAAATAACTCAGTTGCATTTATTGAGAAACTGCTCGTGGCCAAGGTGTGTGTTAGGTACTGGGGGAGATAGAATGACAAGATTTTCACCTGCAAGAATCAGGAAAGTTGCACTGGAGGGAAAAGCATCTGAGAAGACTTGGAAGGACAAATAGGTAACTCTGGGGGAGGGGATACAAGTTGTCCAGATTGGAAAGCAGAACAAATGGGATTAGAGAGTGTTAGTTTTAACAGAATGTAGTATGAAATATCCTGTTGATAAATTTGGAGGACTGAAACTTTTAAAGCATTTTTCCATTTACCTTTGCTTTTCTTAAAAAAAAAAAAAATCTGTATCTTAGAAAATATAGGTGTTGGTTGTGTATAGGATGGATGCACTAGCCGTACCCAGTTGTATGGTGTGTTCTGAGCTTGGAACAGCACAGTCTTTGGTAGGGGAGGAAGGTGTAGACAGGACTGAATTGCAATGCACCGTAAATACTCCTATGGGTTTCAGCAGAGCTCAGATTACACACTGAGTAAGGGAATAGTTGGTCAGAGACAATATAAAAGCCACTAGCACTACCGTGACTTTCTAGCCTCAAAGAACTCAAGTGGAAAAGGCCGATTTCAAAAAAGCCCGAGTGTAGATAGAAAAAAACTAGTTTCTTGGGCTGCATTATATGCAAAGCTCAACATCCTTCCTGAAACCCTCCTTCCCTAGTTCTTGGGATACTATTCTTCTCTGGTCTGTCTCCAGTTTTATTTAATGTATTTACTAGTAGCCCTGCGCATGAATCCATGCGCCAGTAGGTCGCTGCCACTATCCTGTAGCTGCCCCCTTCCCTTCCCCCTCATAGCTTGCTGCCCTGCTGCCTCCTATAGCTCTCAGCTGCCTGCCTGTAGTATGCTGCCCACCCTCCTGCTGATCCGTGATCTGGTCGTTATGCCCTGAGGCCTAACGAATAATTAGCATATTCCTCTCTTATTATATAGGATTTTTATTTATTTATTTATTTTCTTTATTGATTAAGGTATTACATTTGTGTCCTTATCCCCCCTTTGCCTCCTCCCCACTCATACCCTCACCCTCCTGGTCTCTGTGTCCATTGGTTAGGTTTATATGCATGCATACAGTTCCTTTGGTTGATCTCTCCCCCTCACCCCCACCCTCCCCTACCTTCCCTCTGAGGTTTGACAGTCTGATCGAAGCTTCTCTGTCTCTGGATCTGTTTTTGTTCATCAGTTTATGTTGTTCATTATATTCCATAAATGAGTGAGATCTTGTGATATTTATCTTTCTCTGACTGGCTTATTTCGCTTAGCATAATGCTCTCCAGTTCCATCCATGCTGTTGCAAATGGTAAAAGTTCCTTCTTTTTTACAGCAGCATAGTATTTCATTGTGTAGATGTACCACAGTTTTTTTTAATCCACTCATATGCTGATGGGCACTTAGGCTGTTTCCAAATCTTAGCTATGGTGAATTGTGCTGCTATGAACATAGGGGTGGATATATCTTTTCTGATTGGTGCTTCTAGTTTCTTGGGATATATTCCTAGAAGTGGGATCACTGGGTCAAATGGGAGTTCCATTTTCAGTTTTTTGAGGAAACTCCATACTGTTCTCCACAGTGGCTGCACAAGTCTGCATTCCCACCAGCAGTGCAAGAGGGTTCCTTTTTCTCCGCATCCTCTCCAGCACTTGTCATTGTTGTCTTGTTGATGATAGCCATTCTGACAGGTGTGAGATGGTACCACATTGTCATTTTGATTTGCATCTCTCAGATAATTAGTGACTTTGAGCATGTTTCCATATGTCTCTTGGCCTTCCTTCTGTCTTCTTTCGAAAAGTATCTATTTAGGTTTGTTGCCCATTTTTTTGATTGGGTAGTTTATCTTCCTTTTGTTAAGTTGTATGAGTTTCCTGTAAATGTTGGAGATTAAACCTTTATCAGTGATAACATTTGCAAATATGTTCTCCCATGCAGTGGGCTCTCTTGTGGTTTTGTTGATGGTTTCTTTTGCAACACAGAAGCTTTTTATTTTCATGTAGTCCCATTTGTTTATTTTCTCTTTAGTTTCCATTGCCCAGGAGCGGTATCGGTGAAGATATTGCTTTGGCATATGTCTGAGATTTTGCTGCCTGTGGATTACTCTAGTATTTTTATGGTTTCCTGTCTTATGTTTAAGTCCTTTATCCACTTTGAGTTTATTTTTGTGTATGGTGTAAGTTGGTGGTCTAGTTTCATTTTTTTGCATGCATCTGTCCAATTTTTCCAACACCATTTATTGAAGAGACTGTCTTGACTCAATTGTCTGTCTCCAGTTTTAATAAATCCTCCTTTTCTGACTTCTTTTTCT
Organism: Eptesicus fuscus; assembly: GCF_027574615.1. Lineage (NCBI taxonomy): Eukaryota > Metazoa > Chordata > Mammalia > Chiroptera > Vespertilionidae > Eptesicus > Eptesicus fuscus. The sequence goes on along the minus strand of NC_072478.1, from coordinate 35,643,789 downwards.
CTATCAAAACTTAAAATGCCGTGTTTCCCAAGTATCTCTTTTAACTCAACTTGTTCTCTAGAACAGCGGTCGCCAACCTTTCGGACCTCACGGACCATCAGTGGTCCACGGACCACCAGTTGGTGACTGCTGCCCTAGAAGAGTTGTTTTTGCCCATGTTTCACTTCATATAACTTTATAGGATACCCTAATCTTACATGGTCAGCCCCAATTGTTTTTGAACTCTAGTCTTATTCTCCAACTGCAGTCAAGCAATGTTCTATTGATACTTTCAAATTTAAAAATTGGGATCATTACCTTTTCCATTTCTCCATTGGTTGCTTCCTAGTACTTACTTTTGATAAGACAGATTATCCTATATAATAAAAGCCTAATATGCAAATTGTCCCCTCAACAGGGAGTTTGCCTGGGAGTTCGACTGCTCGCTATTTTGTGCGCTGACCACCAGGGGGTGGCGTGGAACATGGTGGGTGTCAGCTACGTGGCGCTGGCAGTGGGTGGCAGTGGAGGCGCTGCTGCCCCAATGGGCTCCAATGAGAGCGGACTGCGATGGGATGGTGGAGCAGGTGAGCGGGTGGTGCCAGGCCAAGGCGGGTGCCAGCGGGACCTGATCGCCCCGCTGATCACCCTGCAGACAGCGACCAGCAGCAGCAGGGGGCGGGGCTGCCGCCTGGCTCCCAGGTGCTGAGGGAGCAGGGCAGAGGCCGATGACTCAGGTGGAGGGGGGGGTGGGGGCCTGGGGTTCCAGATGCTGCCCAGGGCCCAGAGGTCAGCTGGGACCTGCCCTTCCATGCCAGACATTGGTGTTTCGATTGCCACCCAGGTCTAGGCACCACACCCGTGCGGGAATTTCATGTACCAGCCTCTAGTCCAGTGATGGCGAACCTATGACACGCGTGTCAGCACTGACACGCGGCCGCTGAGGTGGCTGCATGCCGAGGATGAAACATTTGCTGCTCCTGAGGATGAAACATTTGCGAAATAATGTTTTTCCTCAAAGTGACACACTACCCGAGTTATGCTCAGTATTTTGGCGAAGTTTGACACACCAAGCTCAAAAGGTTGCCCATCACTGCTCTAGTCTTTGATAGTAAGACAATCGGATCCTCATGTTAGAAAACTTTGTCTAAAATCACTAAATCTTATAGATTTTCAGTGTTATTAAAATTTTGTTTTTCATTTATCCTCTCCAATTCCTCTGCACTTGCCTAGTTTAGTTCTTATAATGAAATCTGACAGGTTGGGAGCAATCCTTGACCTCTTAAGAATACCATATTCTGATAATGGAGTTGGCGATGTAGAAGGTTAGAGTATAATTATAATAATATATTTACAAAGTGCTATGGTTCACAAAGAAAGAAGCAATTAACACAGTGGTAGTATGATAAAGACAGTCTTTGATAGCTCTGAGGAAGAAAATGTACTTGAAGTGCATCTTCGATTATGAGAACTTTAGATACAAAAGGGAGAGAAGGAAATCACAGAAAGAACAGCTTATAAAAGGCAAAGATAGACCAGACACTACAGTGAAGGAGATGAGGCTTTAACGAAAAGCTGAGGCTAGATTATGAAGGGTCTTATATGCCATGCTAAGGGGGCTTTACTTAATTTTGTAGAGAGAAGGGAGGCATTAAAAGCCTTTAAATAATGGTATCAGAAGTTTGTACTTTAGAAAGACAAGTTTGTTGTATCTGAAGGAAGTTCCAGTAGTCCCCAACTTTAGGGGATATGCCTCCCCAGCAGGCATCTGGAAACTGGGACATTATCTGTATGTCACAATGACAGGGATGCCACTGGCATCTAGTAGGAAAAATCCAAGCATGTCATGGCCTACACTGCATGAAGCAGTCTCCTATAATGAACAGCCTTCCCCAAAAGCCAGTGCAGTGGGACCTCCACTGTGAAACAATGAATTGCTAATTTAGCAAATGTTTAGTAAAAACTTATTAAGGTTTTTCATAGACAGGACATTTTAAAAAATAATCTCACCTAATTTTAAAAATAACTAAGAGCAAATCCTTATTAGTATAGGAAGTAGTAAAAAGAATACTGTCCAATTGGAAAGGGTTCCATTTCAAGTAATGGCCAGATAAAGTTGGTCTTTCTGATCACAAACTCAGTACAAAAAATGTCAACTACCTCAAAGTAATGGAAAGCAAGCTAAAATAGGCTGATGGCACTAGCCAGTTTGGCTTAGTGGACAGAGCTTGGGCCAGTGGACTGAAGGGTCCTGGGTTCAATTATGGTAAAGGGCACATACCTTGTGCAGGCTTGATCCCCTGCCTGTGGGAGGCAACCCATCAATGTATCTCTCTCACATAGATTACATCGATATTTCTCTCTCTCTGCTGTCTCTCCTCCTCCTGTCCACTCTCTCTCTCTCTCTAAAAAAAAAAAAAAAAGGCAATGGAATATTCAGGTGAGGATTAACAACAAAAATAAATTAATTAAAATAGGCTGATGCAACAGAGAACACTTGGACGAAAATAGCAGTGATAGCAGTGAGTGTGAGTGACTCCCAATACTTACAGCTCTCAGCCTGAGGGCAGTCCCCACTCTGTACCACAGGAGCCTATAGCTTTTCTGACTTGAAGAACCATAGGACAGAGTTGGGGCAATGGCTGCTGCTGAAAAAGGAAGGAAGAAATAATGGCAAGGAAAGAACCAGAGAAAAAGCCTAAAGTCCATGTATAAACTCTGCCCCAAACTCTTGGCTGGTCTCTGAAGCATGCATGCACAGGAGAGATTCCAAGTACAGCAGCTAGGTTAAAGAACTAAACTGAGATTTGAGCTGCCACCAACTGCAAGGGAGCAAGAACTTACAACAGAAATTCAGCTAAATTAACTGCCAACATAGTTAAAAAGAAGTCTTTGGAGAAACATATCAGAATCCAGGGTTTCTGCATTTTATTCACCATGTTCAGGACAAAATCTAAATTACTAACCTATGAAGAAACAGGAAAATATAATCTATTAATAAAAGAAAAGACAATCAAGGAAGACTGTCACTGAGATGATCTCATATTGAAATAAACAGAAAAAGATGTTAAAGCAGCTATTATAACTATGTTCAAGATTGTAAGAGAAAATGTGCTTGTAATGAATGAAAAGGTAGGAATTAGCACAGAAGTATAAATTATAAAAACCAAATGAAATTTCTAGAACTAAATAATATAGTAATTGAAAGAATAAAAGCTCATTGAATGGGCTTAAAATAATGATTACCAGAGAGTAAGTGAACTGGAATATAGATCAAGAGAAACAATCCAATTGGGGGGGAAAAAGGGGGAAAAGTCTACAGAACACCACAAATATGTGAGACATCAAAAGGTCTAGCATATGTATAAAGAAGGAAAGAGAAATTAGGCTGAAAAACTATTTTACAAAATAAAGCGATTAGAGGAAAATGACATTATTATGCACAGGGGGAGAACAATTTAAGTACTACTGACTTCTTATTAGAAACAAAGCGGGGTGGGCAGGACAATGAACCAGTCTTTAAAGTGCCAAAGAGTGTGGGGGAGGGGAAGTGTTGACACAGAAATATATTCAGCAAAAGTATTCTTCAAAAAGAAAAACAAAATAAAGACATTTTTATATATAAGAGAAAATGATGACACTTAACTGCCAGAAGACCTGAAATATAACAGACATTAAAGTTTTTCAGGTTGAAATGACTGATACTACTGAAGAGAAAGGAATACGAGCATTAGAAATGATGGTGTGGGTAAAAATAAGAGTATTTTTTCTTAATTTATTTAAAATATATATGACTGTACAAAGCAAACTATAAACTCCACAATAAAATGATATAACATGCTATTTGTAAGACATGACAACTATAAAATAACAGGGTAATGAGGTAAACACACCTATGTGGTTACAAAGGTTTTATGTGTAGTGGTACAATAGTAATTGTAAATAGGCTTTGTAGAGTTACATCTTACCATGGGTTTGTTTTACATAGGTGTGTGCATTTGTGAAGACTCATTAATTAGTATATTTAAGATTTATGCATTTTATTAAATGTCAATTTTACCTAAAAAGAAAAAAAAAGCCTAAAAAATTGATCTTTAGCATATGATATTCAAGTCGAAATCTTCAGGAATGAAGTGTACTGATGTCTGAAACTTATTATGACCTGTATCCAAAACATTAAGACAGGCTGGTTGATGGACAGAGATGGATAACTATGTGGTGAAGTGAATGCAGTAAAATCTAAATTGCAGAATCTAGATAGGAGTACACAGAAAGACAGAAGGAGATAAATAGAGAGGGCAAAGTGCCATGCACTGGAAAATAGAAACGATAATAAATGTTAGCACTACTCATTGTTTGAAAATTTCATACGATAGTTTTGAAGTTAACTAATTAGTTCTGAAGTTAAAGATTAGTATTATTTTGTCATGGAATTCAAAATTATGTACCTGTGAAACTTATTAAGGTATTTGCTTCACAATCTTAGAAAGTGCTTACTTATTACCAGTCGAAAACTCCCTTTGACTTTCAAAAGTTGATTACCTTATGATTTGTCCTTGAAAATTCTTAGTACATCATTCAGTTGTAATATTGATTTAGGGCCAGATCTGGAAGAAAACTCAGATTCCACACCTCTAGTTATGAGTTTCTACTCCTCCAGTTCTCTCCCCATAAACTAGCGGCTCTATCCATCACATAGTGTATCATTCCAAAGCTGATGCTTTTTACTTAGAGGTATTTCCACGGAACTTTTGACTTACTATATAAATATACTGTTCTTTATCATTCCAATGTTAAGTGTTTTAATTACTAAATAATTGTTAATTAAGATGTACTTCATACATTTGCTCTCCATTAAGCAGTATTTTTCTTCTCATTACCCAACCAGGTAACATTTGTGAAGGCAGAGCCCATGTCTAGGTTTCACGAGTACCTACCACAGTGCTTAGCATGTGGAAGACCCTTAGTACATATTTACTGAATGAAAGAATAAAGAATATTTACTATCATTCACAATATCCCTTTCTCAACAGATACTGAATAGAAATCATGAACATTAGGACAATAGTAAAGTTTGACTAATTACTTCAAATATAAGTTATAATAATATTTTGTTCTTATATATGTAAATCTTCTTTTTAAAAAAACATATTTTGCTATCCTAAATGGCTTAAAGGTTATTGTGACTTGACTAACCCAGAAGTTTCAAAAATTAAAAGTCAAGTGATAAATTTATATTATAAAAATAAGTGCCTATTTTGCATACTAACAAATCAATACTCTTTTCAAAGTTCAAAGGGAAGAGAAGCTGGTACTGATTTGTATCAAAGTAAGATTCAATTTTTATAAAGACTAATAATCTCATATCAGAATCAAATAAATTTCAGAACTCAGTTTGAGAGAAAAAGAAAAGGTTTTAGTTAAAATCTTTACAATAAAATAATTATGATTATAAATCTCTAGTTAAATATGTACACATTACATGGTATTTTAAAAAAGAATGGAAGTGAATAAAGTTTTTCAGGCAAATCTAATACACAAATATACCATCTTTTAGAGTATAATGTCAGTTTAACATTCTTAAACAGCTGTGTCAGACAATGGCTCTGCTTTGTGCAAAACATGATAAGCAAAATTAAGAAAAATTCTGCAAAATTCTTTAGTTCCTCAAGAAAATGACTAAAAAAGAAAACAGAAAAGAAAACAAGATTGTACACTCAAGCTTGATTGTATACAGAGGCTAGAAAGACTGGCACTAATGTAACCCCCGTATCTGCTAAATAGTCCTTGGGTAGCTTTAGTTTGAAGTTAAAAGTTAAAGTCCTAGCAACTGTGCTTTTATGCAGCCACATGGCCAATAAGGTAGATGTTGTCATAAAGGTGCCCTACAAAATCTTCACTAATATTTTGAGCAGCCCGGCGAGTATTTCGAATAAATTCTCGTTTTGACATTTTATTCTTCACGTGAGGGCTAGTGAGGTCAATGGAAAGTAGAATCAAAGAGTAGCACAGTACATAGACAGCATCTGGAAGGAAAAAGAAGCATTTCAAAATGTGGTTCCAAAGGCATTATATCATGCAAAAATGTTCATAATTTCAAGAGATCAAGATTAGATTCTAACTATAGGATTACCAAGTCATCCCAGTTTGCCTGGGCCTTTTCCAATTTTAGTATTGAAAATTCTGTGTTCTGGGAAACTCCCCAGTCCTGGACAAACAGGGATGATTGCTTATCCTAACTGAATACCAATTCAGCACTTTCTTCAATTCAAAAGAACTTCAGAATAGTTTAAGATTTAATCGTGAAAACTCTACATTTTAAAATTTCATGATTGGCTTTATTTTCATCTTGCTTTCAAATGTGATATTACCATTCAACTCACCATAAAATATTTGTACTGTCAGTATATTTATCTTCCCATTAAAAAGAAGTCACATATTTATTTACATATACTTTTATAAAACTGTAATTTGAAAGCATCTTTAATGACAAAAAATGTATTAACTTAGTACTAGAAAATAAAATTTAAACAACTCATAAGACTAGTAAAATAATATTATTTGAGATAGGCATTTTAAGGGTCTATAGAATTTACATATTAATCTCAAAAGTAAATATTTATGGAAGATTTGCTAAATCTGAGCACCATGCAACAAAAAACTTTTCTTCTTTATATATATATATATCCTTAGGGCAATAGTTGATGTTTACTATTAAAATAGTAACAAAGTTTATGATACTTGCTACTACTACTTGCTACTACTGTGGTGTTTATATTTCAGAATCCTGCAGTCTTAACAAAGCTAATTAAACATTATGTCTTATAAGAGAATGTTCAACAAATTTCATATGACAGGTATTTTGTGATCTCTTCTTAGTAAGGTAAGCACAATAAAACTTTTGATATGAAGAGATAAGTAAAGCTATATTGCATGAAAAAATATGTAAGTGATTCAGGCTATATTATGCACACACAAAAATAATGAACACTAGTTGTATGAAAAACATTTTATTAGAAAAATCCTAGGTTTTACCTATGTAATATGTAAATTATTAGAAGTGTTACAAATAATTTCTCAAGGTTTTAATTAGACTAGTAAATATACCAATGCTTAAACAAGAATAATAGCTAAGTGTAACTTTCCTCTTAAGACAGCATATTAACTATATGTAAATGATAGCTATGGCAAACTAAAGTAGTCACTGCTATAAGCAGTAAAATAAGTATTTGTAATTTTTCCCTATAGTGAGAAAAATGTCGCATAAACTACAGTTTTTACCTGAAGGAGGGAGTGGGAGAAGGAATTCACTATATATATTCTTACCAGGACTAAGGCCAAGTTCTCTCATTAAATCAGGGTTACAAGCACAGAATCTATGTGAGAACTTTGTTATAAGAGTTTCAAGATATTCCCCACGCTCTTCAGGGGCATGGATGTGACGAAAAAATTCTCTCAGTGCATTGGGCAAGAATTGATTTCTAAAATTATGCAGTGTTACAAGGTCATCCAAGACATCTCTCCTAAAAGAAAAAGACACAGCTTTAGTTAACTTTTCTCTATTAATCATAATTTTTTAATAAAAATACTTTATTATTGAGTACCAGATCAGCTAATCCTATAAAGTATATATAATTCTTAAAATTAAAAAAACTGTGATTATTTAAGGAATTAAATGATTTAAAAATATATTTATTTATTTATATTTACATGTAAATAGAATAACAAAACAAGGTAAAACTAGTATTTCTAATTATAAAATGAAAAACTAAAATTTTCAATATTATAAAGGACAGTTACTTTTCAAGTGTCTTCTTGGCTAAGTCCAAATGAGCAACATAATTCTTTAATTTTTAATTATGAAAATAAGGAGTATTCACCTTCCATATCAATCTACATCACCGGAGCTAACAACTGTTTATGCACACTTTTTTAAATGTCTACATATACTATCCATTGTTCTAGAATTTTATTTTGCTTATTTTACATAGTATATTGTGAACAGCTTTCTGTCTTAAAATTTTATTTGTTGGTTTTAGAGAGAAAGGAGAGAAAGAGAGAGAGAGAGAGTGAGAGAGAGAGAGAGAGAGAGAGAGAGAGAGAGAGGCATTGAGTTGTTGCTCCACTTATTTATGCATTCACTGGTTGATTCTTGTATGTACCCTGACCAGGATCAAACTCACAACCTTGGTGTATTGGGACAATGTTCTAACCAACTGATCTACCTAGCCAGGGCTCTGTCTTTATACATAAATCTAACTCTCCTTTTTAATGGCTTCACAGTATCCCATCTTATGAATGTAACAATTCTAATGATATACATTTAGGGCACTTACAAGTATATAAATATATATACACTGAGTGGCCAGATTATTATGATCTCTGAATGCATAATAATCTGGCCACTCTCAGTGTATATCCTATATAATAAAAAGCTAATATGCAAATTGTCCCCTCGACCAGGAGCTCGACCAGCAGGCAGGCTGGTCAACAGCCCATGTCCCCTCCCCCTGGCCAGGCTGGCGGGACCCCACCCATGCACGAATTCTTGCACCAGGCCCCTAATATATATACACACACACACACACACACACACACACACACACACACACACACTGAGTGGCCAGATTATTATGCGTTCAGAGATCATAATAATCTGGCCACTCAGTGTATGTGTGTATATATATAATTACTAGAGGCCCGGTGCACGAATTCATGCATGGATGGGGTCCCTCGGCCTGGCCGGTGATCGAGGCCTACTGGGGGGCCAGCCAGCAGGGGGGAGGGACCCTGGGAGGTTGGCCGACTGGCCCCTCAATCAGGGCCTATCAGGGGGGCCAGCTGGCCAGGGGGAGGGACCATGGGAGGTTGGTCGGCCAGGGGGAGGAGCCGCGGGAGGTTGGCTGGCTGGGGGGGGAGGGGCCGTGGAAGGTTGGCTGTGGGAGCGCACTGACCACCAGGGGGCAGCTCCTGCGTTGAGTGTCTGCCCCCTGGTGGTCAGTGTGCATCATAGTGACTGGTCGACCAGTCGTTCCGGTTGTTCAGTTGTAATGGTCGCTTAGGCTTTTATATATATACATATATATAGATTTTTTATCAATATTATTCTAATAAATAGACAAATAAAAAATGCTTCAATCCTTACTCAACTAAACCATGATTATATGATCACTAGTGGCCTGGTGCATGAAATTCATGCATGGGGGGGGTGTCCCTCAGCCCGGCCTGCACCCTCTCCAATCTGGGACCCCTCAGGGGATGTCTGACTACTGGTTCAGGCCCAATCAGAGAGCAGTCGGACATCCCTCTCGCAATCCAGGACCACTGGCTCCTAACCGCTCACCTGCCTGCTGGCCTGTTTGCCCCCAACTGCCCCCCGCTGGCCTTCTTACCCCCAACTGCTCCCCCCCGTCCGCCGGCCTTCTCGCCCCCAACTGCCCCCCCTGCCAGCCTGCTTGCCCCCACCTAGCCCCCCCTGCCAGCCTGATCGCTCCCAACTGCCGGCCTGCTCACCCTTAACTGCCCTCCCCGCCTGGCCTGATCGCCCCTAACCGCCTCTGCCTCAGCCCCGCCATCATGGCTTTGTCTGGAAGGACGTCCGGAAGGTCTACTATCTTTTATTAGTATAGATAATCTTTAATATCTACCAGTTGCTTATGGCAGGGATAGGCAAATATGGCCACTGCCTGGTTTTATAAATAAAGTTTTATTAGAACACAGCTACACTCATTTGTTTGTGTACTTTGCATATCTACTTTCATGACACAATGGTGGAGTTATAAGTAGCTGTGACAGAGATCATATGGTTTGTCAAACCTAAAATATTTACAAAAAGATCAGGTTCTTTAGAGAAAAGCTGCTGATCTATAGGTTCCTAGCATTTAAAGTTGAAAAGAGTTAATGACACCTGCTTTATGTAAGAGATTTCTTTCAATGACCAGTACTTTTATGCTGGACTATAAACTCTTCAAAGACAGAGATTATATTTTAATCAACTGCATAACCCTACTTTCTAGCAAAGTTTCTAGAATATGATGAATGCAAATTGCTGTTAAAAAATCCTGAGAAATAAAAAACTCTGAAAATTACAATAAAAAGGTAAATACATTTTGAACCATTCATTAGATTAGTATGAGACCTTTAATTTAAAAAATGGTAGTGCAGTGATATTACATTAAATGTCAACCCAGTATTTTTTTTTCAAATAGCATAAGTTCTTTTTCTTATTTTATTTTTATTGATTTTTTACAGAGAGGAAGGGAGAGGGATAGTTAGAAACATCGATGAGAGAATCATCAATCAGCTGCCTCCTGCACACCCCCTACTGCGGATGTGCCCACAACCAAGGTACATGCCCTTGACTGGAATCGAACCTGGGACCCTTCAGTCTGCAGGCTGACCCTCTATCCACTGAGCCAAATTGGTCAGGGCTCATCTCAGTATTTTTTACGTCCACTGATAACCATAATTTAGAGCAGTGGTCGCCAACCTTTCAGACCTCCCGGACCACCAGTGGTTGACGACCACTGCTCCAAAGGTTTCCTTAAACCTGCGGTCGACAACCTTTCAGACCTCACGGACCACAAGTGGTCCATGGACCACCGGTTGGCGACCGCTGATTTAGAGCACAAATTAATGACTATCAAGTCGACCAGCTATTCAGCATCATTTCTATCTGTGTGTAACATACTGTTAAATGACACATTTTCAGGATTTTCAAGTTGTCCATGACACTTCTGTGCAGTATTGATCTGAAAACATACATATATTTCCATCACTAGGATTTGTGAGTTTATGATTACAATGTCTATTTTATATTGGCAATTTTAGAATTCAGAACTTTTAGTTACCTTAACACTTAGGTTTTATGGCTAGTTATTAAAAAAATAAAAAAGAACTACAGCAATTCAAAAATACTTGGTTTTGGTTTACTATTACAAAGATGATGGGCTACCATTTTGCATGTATGAGTGGGATTTTTTTTTTTTTTTTGCTTTCTTTACAGGCAAGTTAAAGCTCACAAATGACTTGTAAATTATAAAAATCTTTTCCCTATCTTTACTCTATTATTTTTAAATATTTTTATTGATTTCAGAGAGGAAGAAAGAGGGAGAAAGATAAGAAACATGAATGATGAGAGAAAATCATTGATGGGCTGCCTCCTGCACACCCCACACTGGGGATCGAGCCTACAACTTTGGCATGTACCTTGATCCGGGAATTGAATCGTGACCTTCTGGTTCATAGGTCAATGCTTAAATCACTAAGCCATGTTGGCCAGGTTTGTCGTATAGTTTTTAAAGTAAAACAACTCATAAAAAATATTACTGAACTCATTTCTGATGAAAACTTATTATTATTTTTTTTACCTTTCATCAAGATAGATTCTCAGCTTTTTCCAATTTAGTGTTCTTGTACAGAAGATAAACTTTGCTATTTCCTTTGGTGAATCATCTAGGATACCCTTGGACATAAAGTAGTTCACTCCCTAAGGCAGAAATACAAATCTCATAAATAAAATCAGTCTTTATTTATAAATTTAACAATTAGGCAATAGCAGAACAATAGCTATAAATTCTTTCTAGCATTAATAGACTTTGTATAGCTTTAACATGCAAAATACAAGCTAGAACTGAAACTATTACTTGTGGCTGACAGTTTACATGCAATGAAAAGTAGGAAATTCAAAGTTAAGACTCCTAAAGAAATCCTAATTAAATTTTCTGGCTCATGTCAGTTAAAACTAACTATATAGAAATGCAGCCTAAATTAGAGGAGGGTGTTGAAGAGGGGAGGGAAAAACTACTATATAGACTTCAAAATAAGCCTTATCACAAACACTTTTGCTGTCTAGTAAAAAAAAACACACAATGATTTCTTAAAACTTAGATACACGTTCTAATACACTTTTCAAGGAAATAGGTTCTTGAGAAGATTCTCCAAATGAAAGACTAACAACTTGATTCTGGAAAGAAAAATAATTAAATTATTTAACTTAAAGCAAAGTGGGCACAATTCCCGGGCAGTTTATGGGTTGTTCACTTTGGCTTTAAGCATTGCTATATTCTTCAAGAATTTAGCTCCAATACACACTGATGCAAAACATAAAACAAAGCAATTTATGTTTTCATAGGATTTATCTTTGAATTTCCTTTTCTCTGCATGCAAAGTTTTCCAGAGAAGCATTACCCATAATTTTGTACCTACTTTAGGTTTAAAACAATGACAAAACATCAACATAAAATCAAATGGTAAAACCAATCAATGTTCTCTCATGTATATGGAAGTCACATTCAAATAATTGCCTTATGTGGATTTGAATGTGCAATTATTGAAATAAAAGGCAGGTGTGTTTATTTCAACTCACAGTTATTCAGATACTTGCATTACCACGAATGCTTATGTCTGGATAATAGCACATTATGTGTTGTTAATTGACAGAGAAAATGACATAGTATATACACCCAACATATTGTTTTCACACATAAATTCCTTCAGAATTTCTTTCCTTTATAAACACATATTACTCAGAAATATTAGACACATTAAGAAATCGAAAGTTGTAAGATTTTTATAAAAGACTCTTAAAACCCTCTCATAAAAATTTTTATAACTTGGTACCATGAGGTAATGCTTTTGAAAGGTTATAATTATCTATAAATTATAATTCAAAGATAAGGTTTTTATATAAAACTAATTGTATGAGGCATCAGATAACACCTTAATGAGTATTTTAATAGTATAAAAACAATCTTAAAGCACTGATTTAAAAAATGTATATAAAAAACAATGTGATATCATGAAACTTTGTCAACTCGATTGTAAGCTGTATTTCAGACTGCATCCTAGATACAAGGCTAGAGAATGTCACATGATCAAGATGGAAAGCCAAATAATTTGAATAATTTGTTTGAAATGAGGCTTTCAGAAATTGTCTGAGGGGGCAGGACTAGAGAAACAGTAATGCTTGTTCCATCCTTTCCTCCATTAGTTTGAATAATAGAGAGTTGACTGTATATTTAATTGATCCACCCAGCAAAAATTGTGAGCATTTTAAATAAAATTCCTACATTTAAAAGAATAACAATATATCAGAAATGCTTAATTTTAACCCAAGTGATTCAAAGATGAAGTGTCAATTAAATATTATATAATAGGTTATTTATTCATACCTACTTATAAATCAATATTTAAGACATATAAAACTAATTCTAATCTTCTTTAAAAATTTACATAAAATATAAAAAACACTAATATGATTCATTAAATAGTACATAAATCTCTAATTACATAATAAATACCATTTTAATATCATTTGATGCTCCTTAGTTATAAATTAACATTGGTATCTACCTCAAGTATGTATTATAAAAGTATACTGTTGGTCATTTCCTTTTTTATGGATTACATGTTTTGAGACTTTAATATCTAACCTAACTTGTCCAGGCTTGAACATGTGCAAAAGCAATAGAAATGCAAAGGAAATCTTTTAAAAAACATGAAAAAGAAACTCATATGCACCAATCCAGAGGATAAGCGAACGTTAAAGACAAAGATAACTGATGTTTCTGGCTTAGATGCAGAGAGAAATGACTGACAGAAAAAAAAATAAGTGATAGCAAAAATCCCATAGGTTTTTAGAGGGCATTGAATTGATGGAAACAGTGATGTTTGGTCTTAAAAATATTGACAGATACAACTAGAAAGGCACAGTAGGCCGTTGGCAATTTAATAAGATATAAAGAAAATAAATGAGAGTTGAAGGTACAGACTAAGGATAATCAATAAGAAAACTCAGTAAGAGAATAGGTAATGAAGAGAGCAGGGATAGAATAATGCCACAGAGGGTAAGGGTCTTGGAAATGAAAAGTATATAATGCAATGACATAGTATAGTTAAAGGACCATAGTATTCAGAAGAGGGACCAAATTTTGGCTCTTCCACTTAATGATTATGTTAACACTAGAGGCCTGATGCACGAAGATTCATGCAAGAATGGGCCTTCCTTCCCCCTTTGCTCCAGCTAGAGCCGCCTTTCTGCCTTCCCATGCTGCCCAGAGGCCCGGAGCGGCCAGGGGCGAGGTGGAATGTCTCCGTTGTCACCATGGTGACGACACAAGGGTCCCGCCCCACCCCCGGTCACTCGGCACCTGTGTATGCAAACTAACCTGCCATCTTCGTTGGGTTAATTTGCATACTCACTCCTGATTGGCTGGTGGGCATAGTGAAGGTATGGTCAATTTGCATCTTACTCATTAGTGTGGATAAACAGTTTACCCAGGAGCCTTGGTTTCCTAATCAATAAAAATTAAAAGGCTATTGTGAGAATATGAAAGTGCCTAGCATAGAACATGGCTAGTTTCTTTTGTCTTTTAGATAGCCCAAGGAGACAAAAATTGGAAAGAGGGCATGGATTTGGTGACTGAGAGAAAATAAAGTAGTGACTTTCAAGATCTCTTTCTAAAAAGTAATGTGGACTCTCAAGTCCAAGTAGAAAGCTTAGATGCAGAGAGAGTATAGTATTCCACTAAAATTTGTTATGCAAATGTAGCACCAAGACTTACACAATAAAATTAGGGTGGTGAGCTGTTTTGAAGTCATTTGTTAGGTGGCAAAAACCAAATAATTCAAGAAAACATAAACAAGTCACTAAAACCAATATTAAGAAGTAATTTAGAATGAAGAAAAGATGTGTTGGAGCTAGTCACCTACATAATGCATCTCTCCATACCAGGGAGTACCCTTAATTTATTTTCCTAAAAGACAGCTTAGGATATACAATTAGATTTAGCTAGTTTTGTTCAAATCTGCCATTGTATACAATGTGAAAAACCAATACCTTGGCTACTACATTTTAGGCAATAAACCTGTACTTAGAGCATTACATAATAAAAAAAAAGCAAACTGGACAGTGTATTTAATTTTCTTTAAAAAAACCCTGAAGACTTTAAAAATAACAATCCTAAAATTTTAACAATATTTATAAAATAAAAACAGTTCAATCTAGATTTCTGTTTTCTTTTCAATATGACACTAATTATTAATATTCAGTATACATTTTAACCATGGTGAAATAAAAATATTGAAATGCAATATTTTCATATCAAACGCAATGATATGAAAATTAGGAGATACAATATATGTTATGAAAACTTTTATTTTCTTAATTACTTCTAAAAAATAATTAGCACATCAGAGGACAGCCCTCTATTGGTCAAATAGTATTCCCATTGTCTTGTTTGAAAATAACAGCATCAATAATTAAGAGGACTTCTAATACCATTTCTTCTTTTTCATAGTGCTTTCAGAATTACTAAGAAAAATGTTAAATCTATTAATTTTTATTCAGTCCAGCAGTTCTCATTTTCCCTATTTAATCATATAACACATTCTATCGTTAAGGGGGGGGAAAAAAACCCACATAGAATTTGCATAGGTAAAATTCACCTAGGGCAGTGGTCGACAAACTCATTAGTCAACAGAGCCAAATATCAACAGTACAGCGATTAAAATTTCTTTTGAGAGCAAATTTTTTAAACTTAAACTTCTTCTAGCACCACTTCTTCAAAACAGACTTGCCCAGGCCGTGGTATTTTGTGGAAGAGCCACACTCAAGGGGCCAAAGAGCCGCATGTGGCTCGCGAGCCGCAGTTTGCTGACCACAAACCTAGGGATATGTAGTCTGCAAATAAATATCAACATCTTGCTTTAGAGTTGAAGTAAAATAAATGCAGAAGATTACAATATGGGCAAGTTTAAGACTAGCTATCTGTTTTTTGTCCTGTCATTCCAGTTCATTCTACCCACTAACTTTTGCCTTGTTTTCTCCCTTCTGTAAGTTTCCATGCCATCTCCTATGTGTAACACTGACCTTAGCATATACTTCAGAAATGTCACACAATGCTTTTACTCATGGTAATCCAACCTTCTCCTACATATAATGATTGCTATTCTCAATCCAGTCACTAGATTTAAAGGTAACAGAGAAAACTATGCCCAAGTTTTTAAAGTGGTCTTATGTAGAAAGATTGCTTTATAAGAGTAATGTTTTCCTCTTACTGAGGTACCCATAATTAGGCTACTCACCACAAGGCTCTGTGTGACTTATAACTCAAAGGAAAGGAGGCACTGGAAATTGGAAAATAAATGTAAAGATAATTTTGATGTTAGTTTGAAATCTGAGCTGCAGATTAAGTTTTGTCTCTTCCCTAGGAAGAAGAGAGAGCACACACTGTCCATACTCCCCCAATCTTAATAGAGAAGTGACAGTGTGGAGAGAAAAGAGAGTGCCAATATCCTGTAGCCAATTCCTGAAATTGGTCAGAACTTCACATTTTATCTGGAGGATAAGGAAGGTCATACTGTTCAGTTTTCAGTACGGAATATGGAATGAAATCAGTTTATTTATGTACTTGATTGAAATGACAAGGATTTCATCTTCCAAGAACAACTTATGAATGACTTTTCAGTGCATTAAAATGCACAATGCTCAGGAATTGCCTAGAATAGTCACACATACACCCTAAATTATTTGTAGCCAGAAGAAGTTAATAGGAAATCTCATATTAAGGAGGAATAGTTCAAAGAAAATTAAAAGAAAAATGGGAAATCCCCTCTAAGGGAGTCCAGGGAAGATGGAAGAAAGGTGGATCGATCTTTCTAATTCTGTTTCACAGAGAGAAAGCAATGGCATTAGACATAATAACATGAACCTCAGTATCTAAGGTTTTAGATAACAACAAAAAAGTCCATATTAATTAGTCCTAGTAGCCTCAAACAGAAAAAGAGCCACATGTGTGAGTTCTAATAGTCTTCAAAAGAGTCACACCCATGACTGGGATAGAGCAATAAGATGATAAATATGAAATTACTTCCTAATTGATAAATTACTACTAACAAATATAGCAATCATTATATTGACAAAGTTGTTGGTAGTTGAGATAAACTTCTTGAAAATGTCCCTTTTATCTCTAATATGTCTGAAAATTAGCAAAAGAACATTTTTATAAAACTCGAGATAAAACTCTATTAGGTGAAGGCATGATTAATAACAATTCAAACTAATGAGAAAATGACACAATTGAACACCAATGTTAACTAATTTAAAAATTGCATTTGCAATGTGCATGTGTATTGATTTAAATGACTAACTCTACAATTTTATCATATTACCCACATTCTAAGATGTACATTCATAGAAATATTTTAACAGCTCTTAAACAATTTCAAAATAGCATTAAAAAAACAACAAATATTAATAGTAGAAAAGAATGGAAGCAAGTTGGGATTTAAGTGGTAGTTCACTGCCAGCACATGTATGTACTTATTCATGTAATTAAAGTATCTGTCCATCCAAGACACATGTTTACTTTGAACATAATTTTGGACCCCCAATTACTGCTTAAAATGTCCTCAAAGAGACTAAACTAAGTAGCACCACTGAAACAAACAGTTACTATGTAATATTTGCAAAAAACTGCTTATCAGATGTCAGGAAATGAAAAGAAAGGCAAAGAGTATCACCATCGAAAGCTAGGAGATGTTGGTGTGACCAATGCATACTTCAAGGACCAGCATCAGGTGTCAATATTTATCTACTAGATAAAAAAGCTCCAAAAGAGGAAAAAACCCACAGCCTTGAGCTGTGCCTGCCTCTTGGTAGTGTAAGTTGTAGTTGGACCTGTAGTATAAATTTAAAGCTACATTCTGGTGAGCACTCAGAAGTACTAAGCTCTTAGTAGCACTAAACATACATTACTTCATTTAATCTTCAGAACACCATAATGATATAGAAACTATCGTTTCCCCATTTTACAGATGGTGAAACTGAAGCACAGAGTTTAAATAATTTGCCCCAGGTGCAAGTCATATAACTAGTAAGTGGAGAGATACTTAATAAATATTTGTTGAATGAACATGAGTATATCTGTAAAAGATTCCAGGTGACTTTTAAGAAAAGCTGTAAATTTAAGGACTATCTCATTCAACTAAGGGGAAAAAAGAAAAACAATTAACAACAACAAAAACCTATAAATTATACCAAAACTCCAGTATGCTATGAAATTATAAACTCTCAAAGTTCTGAATCACCAGTCCAAATAATAAAAACCAATATGTCATTTTGACAATACAGTTAACTGCTAATGGCCAAAATTGGTTCACGAGGATCTAAAACTTTGATTACTCGGAAGGAATCTCTAAACATTATAATAACATATAGGAAAATCATATAATCTTATGTATAGGTGTACACTACAATTAGCGAACTAAAAAGTCACATTTAATGTAGTGTTTCCTTCAAACCCCCATATTTCAAAAGCTACAATTAAATTGAAGATGCTGTATAATTGGTGACATCCAAGAATTGAGAAAATAATTTTCTTTTTTTTAAAACACTTATATTTTTGTGACATCTACTGTGATATTGGTAGTGGCAATTGCCAGATTCAGGAAAAGTCATAGGAGAGACAACTACCTTGGACACTAAAGCTGAGAACAAAAATCTAGAAACTGATGTCAATGAGATATTTTGATGTCAAGTTTCATTAAAACAGTGGTCACATGAGATAATAAAGAACATCTCAGAGGTCTCACGGTGGTCAGATAGGGTATGAAAGGAAATAAAAGACAAATAAATTTTTATTTGAAACTAGCTGTACCCAGCCATGCATTGCTGTGGCTCAGTCTGGTTAAATGGAAAAGAAAGAAAAGAGAAAGCGCACGTTTCTAATATGTTTAATTTCACAATGCTTGTGGGTATACAATATTTTTTGTTGTTCCATTGTCTGTGCAGATATAGAGATTGTCTGGTTTGCCGACTCTAGAACACGCAACATATAATTGTCCATGTGAGAAGCAATCCGTGTCTAGATCTAAACCGCACAATTCTAAACATTGGCCCTGAGCTTTGTTGATGGTGATTGCAAACACCAATCGAATTGGGAATTGCAATCTCTTAAATTGAAATGGCATATCCGTTGGAATCATAGGAATGCCAGGAATGAGGACATCTTCACCTTTGAAAGGTCCTGTCAAGATTGTTGCTTCTACGACGTTGCTCATTAATTTTTTTACTGCAAGCCGCGTGCCGTTGCAAAGCTTTGGCTGGTTGATATTTCGCAACATGATAATTGGCATGCCAATTTTCAATTGCAGTACGTGCGGTGGCATCCCTGGCAGATCGAGTGAATTCAAAAATTCTGTTGGATAATTAACCACTTCATCTGCTTCCACAACAGTGTCGACGGACTTGTATGTTACTGCCTCGCTTTGAATGTTAGACTGAATAATATTGTTAAGTTTGTAGGTGTCTTTGTTCTTGGCCGCAAGAATAGCTCGTTCACTCAGCCAATCGTGATTCTTATAATTGGTTTGAATATTGGGAAATACTTTTTCAACCAATTCTTCTTTTGACGTCACTAAACTGCAGAAGTTATGAGGCAATGAAATTCGTCCTGAGGTCAGATCAACCGGCACCTTTCCGTTCCCAATTTCCAGCAAATGATGTGAGAATATCTCAGCTGATCGATTGTTTTGCAGCTGGACACGCATATTTGTAGTTAATTTTAACATCTTTACATGTTGCCACAAAGTAGAGTATTTCAGGCAAGCATTTATTTCGTCCACTGGTGTCGATTGAGGAATTACAGGTAATGTTTGCCTGAATCTCCTGCAAGCAATATTAATGCGTTCCCAAATGGTCTGATGTTTCCACGCAAATCTTGCAATAATCGATCAAGAGCCTTGAGCGATTTTTTGTGCACCATTGTGCATTCATCCCAAACAATAAGTTTGCATTTCTGCAATACTTTTGCCATGACGGATGCTTTGGAAATGTTGTACGTGGGAGTTTCAATGAATTGCATGTTCAATGGCAATTTCAAAGTGGAATGAGCAGTTCTTCCACCTGGTAGCAATGTCGCAGCTATTCCGGATGATGCAAGAGCTAAGGCTATGTCATTTTGGGATCGAATTGCTGCCAGAATCAACCTAATTAGGAACGTTTTACCAGTTCCTCCTGGCACATCTAAGAAGAAGATTTCTCCAACCCCATTATTGACAGTTTGCATTATTTGATCGTAAATGCCTTTTTGCTCAAGCGTTAGCTTAGGAATATTTGATTGCACAAACGACAAAAGATCACCCATGTTGTAATTTTGTTCACGACGCAATTCTACATCCAATGAAGCAGCAGCAGATCGATTTGGTGATGGCATTCCCAATTGATTGAGAACTTTGTTCACGATTTCTAAGCACAAATCTTCAATCATCATCAACATTGAAATGGAATCATAAAATATTTAGTATAGCGTGTGTTGCTTTTACATCCAACAGATGGCGATGTTTTTCAAAAAAGCATGTTTTTACCTGTCACAGGTGTGACATCTATATAATAGTAGGTATAAGGTATATAAAAACACGTGCGTATTCGAATGCAACATTGTGTCAAAATTTCAAAGCAATCGGTGAAGAACTTTCGGAGATTTATGATATTGAACAAACGAACATTTACATTTTTATTTATATAAGATGTACTTAAAATATTAATACAATATTGCAAATGTCTAGGTATATCTATCTAAATTGGTAACAAAATTCAAACAAAGTAAAAAATATTGCTCATTTTAGCACTTCACACTTTAAAATTTGTAATATAGGTCCTGTGGTGTTAAAATATTCTAATTTGATTCTCTCCTGTAGTTCAAAGTCGTGGATTAATATATTGTCTCCTAATGTCAGTTTACTTTTACCCCACACAGTCCACACTAAATGAGGTAAGAAGTTAGTATCTCCCAAAGCATACTGAGAAAAACAAAAGAAAAATTCATCAAGTGGTTCAACTGAAGAATAAACTATGGAGAACTAAAGGCTTAAATCTCTTTTTCAATTAGAATACGGCTATAAAACAGCCTGGAAAATCTGATTCTCATTTAAGCTTCTAAAAAGATGAGTCTACAAACATCCTTCAGTGAACTGATCCTAAACCACATGCTAGAATGACTCTTAGAGACGAGAGAGGGCGAGAGAGGGTGGCCATGATATATCATGGTCAGGGCAGAGCATAAAATAAAGTTAAATAAAGAATGAAATAAATCTTTATACTAAATAGACATAGGATAAAGTTGCCTTCTTAACCATAAAATCAACACATACAAGTTAGATTAAAAAGAAGTAGACAGATATATACCCATACACACATCACATTGCCCTTGAAAGAGTAAATGGCCTGCAGTTTAGTATGACTTGACTAGTTGTAACCAGATTGAAAGTATTAACTTATCTAGATAGAGGATAATATTTAGTGCCTGAGAGGCACAGTTTTTCACTTTGACTCTCATGCCAATCCAAGGGAAGGGACAATGCCAATGATCTTGAGCATTTTGGCTCTTCTGGGTAAGCAATTCTTAGAGAGCAGAAGCTATATTTGGTGAAAGACTCTTTTCACTGTCAACTAGCTCCTTTTGCTCTGGTTAAATTCTCATCAGCAAATCTGGGGATAAAATTAATTTGCTATTGAGAAACAGCAATGCTTATTTTTATAAAAATGTGTTTGGGATTACATATCAGACTCCTGTAAGTTTAGGTAATAGCAGTAATAGTGATGAGGATGATGATTAGGCAGTACTCGGATGTGCTTGACTACAAACAACAGGAATCTAAATTCAAAAAAAGTAAAGGAATTTATTGCCTTGCATAACAAGAAATTGCAAACTAATATGTTTCCAGGGTTGTGAGGCTCACACATAGTATCATGGACCTCCATTCTTTCTAATGTGCCATTCTCAGTATGTTGTTAACACCTTCATGGCTGCTGGTGTTCCTATCATTACATCCTCATATACTAATGTCCAGAGTGTGCATGTACATACGTGTACACACACACACACTTCTCTTTGTCTCTTTTTAAAACATAAAAAATCTTTCTCCACACCATCTTCTTCAATCTCACAGGTCAGAATGGATTAAATGGATGTCATGGAAGCTAAGGGGAATAGAATGAACATAATTAGCTTGGAATAATCTATATTTGACGCTTAAGGCTGGGGCTGGTTTATAGTGAGAGGTCTAAATAATGGGATTTCACTGCTGCCTATATAAGGCTACTGTGATTTTTTAGAATAAATTACTTTTACCATAGGATATAGTGGTATTAGAAGGAACTCTAAGATATCTCCTGACTTCTGCCTCTTGTTTTCCCCCCAGTGTGCCAGTAACTATTCCTGTGGTAATTAGGCCTAATCACCTCTAGGTAATTAGGTTAACCACAGCATTACCTACCCTCACAGCCTTTTTGTTTGTTTGGTTTTGTTTTGGCTTGTTTGCTCAGTGGCAGAAGGACCTAATATGGCCAGAAGGTAGTTTCAGCAACCAATTGGAATTGTACCTCTGTTGCAATATTTCCCCCTTTGGGTATTAAGGCCTCTAAACCAGCAGAGTCCAGAAATAAGGGAAGCAGAATTACGAATTTTCCAAGTGGCTCACTAGTAAAAAATAGTGCTGCAGATGCCTGGATGCCTGCCCAAAGGCCATTTCACTCTTTTCATTGCTTCTAGCATCTCAGTCGCAGTTACTAAATCATGTTAAGTTTAGTCAGTCATGTAATCCTTTCTATTCTGTTCTCTGTTGTTCTAGGGGTGTACATTTGATTCAGTTGTGTTCATAAGAAATGAGCACAAGTACAGTGGAGGCTCCTGAAAAAGACCCCCTTTCGCCAATAAGCAGAAGGAATTTGAGAAGTTCTTTGACTGCCTTCTTTGTGCTGAGGGTATTTTCACATGAGAATGAGATATTTTGAGCAGCAGTAGCCATCTTGTTACCAAGAAAGGGCCAAAGTCAACACACTGAGAGTTCCGAAATAACTGGGATACCCATCTCTGGGTGTCAATGAAGTAAATAAATGTATATGGCTTAAGCCATTATTAGTTAGGTTCTCTGGTCCTTCAAGCCCCAAACACCCTAGCTCAGTGGTTCTCAACCTTTTTAATGCCGCGACCCTTTAATACAGTTCCTCATGTTGTGGTGACCCCCAACCATAAAATTATTTTCGTTGCTACTTCATAACTGTAATTTTGCTACTGTTAATGAATCGTTATGTAAATATCTGTGTTTTCTGATGGTCTTAGGCGACCCTGCTAGTGGTTCTCATGATTCATTAACAGTAGCAAAATTACAGTTATGAAGTAGCAACAAAAATAATTTTATGGTTGGAGGTCACCACAACATGAGGAACTGTATTAAAGGGTCACGGCATTAAAAAGGTTGAGAACCACTGCCCTAGCTGGTACATACAGTGAAAAGTGGGTACTGCAGGTAGCAGATCATAAAATGTGACATAGGCTGAGTAGAGCAACAAAGTGAAGAGCACTGGGGATAATTTATTCCTAAATATATTTCCGTTTATAATTCTTATTGTATAAGCTAAGAATTTAGGAAGTTTAGTTTACATTTCTTTCTTTATGCTACCAGACATTGTGCAAAGTATACCTTAACTTACTGCCAAAGAATACATGCTTATCTGTAAATTCTGATACCAAATCAAGATTTTCTATCTCTAGCAATAAAAATAAGTCTTTTTCATCACTGTTGCTATCCTATGCAGTAGCGATAATAAAAAAAATCAGTAAGATTTAATTTCTGAGATATTATTCATAAGAATTGAGTATAAACGCTTGTTTTCCTTCCTTTAGTGGAGAACTCCTACAATTTCCTAATTATATTTTAGCTGTTCCAACAACAAAAAGAATATGTTATCTTAAAAATAATTATCTTATGCATTTCCATCTAAAACACATGCACAGGTCAAATTTAAAATATTTCTCATAACAGGTTCTACCCCAGATCAATTTAGCAAAATGCATAAAACTGTATGCATGTGGGTCTTTTTGAATGAACACAGAAAAAAAAAAGTGCTTATATAGTTAAAAATAAAGACTTCTCTTAGTTGACCACAATGAGGATATTATGTTTAAAAACTTTTAAAGAACATATTTAGACAAAAATAAACCTATAATAAAGTTTAAAAAACTATGTTCACTATCAATTTTTCAGACTAAATTTAAAAATAACTAGGTCAAGAAAATGTTCAATACTAAATGGAGCACAAAGAATATAGCTGACTGGATGATAAGTAAAATTACAATATTTCTAGTGGGATAAAATCAACACACAGAACTGGTACATGCAGGGGAAATACAGCCTAATGTAACAGATGGTTTTTAGCACATTCCTTTATTAGAATGTGGTCACCTGCCACAAAGTACACAAGCTCATGCACAAGATCAAGACTTTACATACAGCTGAGATCACAATGGCATGCATACAACAATAGCGTGCTAGATAAATCGTACCACAGACTGTGCAGATCTTCTCCCCCACCCCAGTTGCTGTGGAGTTTGGTTACCCATATCCGTGACATGAACGATGTCCTTTGGAGAATCTTGTTCCCTGTGGCTGTAAGTATTCTTATTTTGATAATATTTTAATGATGCTTGCTATCAAATGTTAAGTAGAGAACTAGAAATTATGGAAAAGTAGACTATTTTTTTTACAATACTGAACAATTATATACATCTTATCTCAAGTACTTACAATAAACACCACTTACATTTAAACATATCATCAAAACTAATTTACTTCTTAGGCTTAAATTAAGCCAAAATAACACATCTGATGACAGTGCTCCAGTGAGGAGGTGAAAAAATATCACCCTCCAAAAAGCGCTAATTTTTAGCTCTCAAAACACGTGGCAGAAGTCTTCTAAGTATGACTAATGTATGACTCATACAGAGAAATTCTGCATAAAAACATCCATTCAGATATCCCTTTCAGTTATGTGATTTCAATTCTGAAGGCCTGACTTGGAAAAACAAGCAAATTGACATTGATTATTTATATTGATCAATGAAAGAAAATATGGAATATGGTGATTAAAATACTTGCCCTCATTCTCTGCACCTAGAAGTGCATTTCAATATCCTTCTTTGCCTATTAATATCCTAAGTACATTCAGGTAAAGGCAGAATTCTATTTTGCTATTAGGCAACACCTGCTAAGTTACTAATGTTCATAAAAGCACAGAATCAGAATTCTGGGACCACAGGTCACTGTGAATGGTTCAGCTCTATGCCTCTTGGCAGCACTACGCGCCCCTTTCGGAACAGGGAGTTCAATACTTCTGGAATGCTCCAGGATATCTTAAATCAGGCCAGGGAGTGGGGAAAAAATAAAAAGAAAAGAAAATACAGCCAACTCTCAATAACAAAGGGAGGTAGGATGGATAAGTAATTCGGAAGACCTAAGAATCTTATTTTAATTAATAACTTCAATCCCTCTCTTAGCAAACATTTGACTTAAAACTTTAAAATTTTTTGTCAGATAAAAAAATAAGACTTAATTTTGCCTCTTTTCTCTGCCCCTTCCCACTTCCAAACACTTTGGGGAGGTATAACTAAAACTCTATAATCTAACATGTAGCTGCAAAGATAGGATTATATTTTGACATCTAGCTTTTCCAAGTTAGATATTTAAAAATATCCATCACATTCTAGTACATAAGGGCCTACCTATATTTTCATCTTTGCATAAAAAGAATGGCTTTATAATTTGTTTAAAAAATTGGTACTCCTTCAGCAAGAAATAACTATTTACCACAATCAGTATCAATAGCTACATCCAACTTTTTTGACTTTTGTAAATCTACAACTCAGTACTTACCAAGTTACATTTTCTTATAAGGTAACATTTGCAAGTGATATTAATTGAAGATGTCAGTTTTACCCAACATCAGCATAAGTCATGACAGGAGCCAGTACGCCTTAAGAAACTGGGCATATTAAGACTGGGGCTTGTAATAGCCTCCTTTCCTGATTCTTATGTATATAGAGTGAAACACTACATTATTCTGCTTCAGTTCTTCTCCAGTAATCATCATTCAATTAACTCAAGAGACTGATGTGAAATATATCTTACTATAAAGTTCATCATTTGAACTGTTTTAGTTAGCATCAAGTAATGCCTAATTCTAATAAACAAAAATAATGAAGTCCTGAAACCATGCCATTCTTCAAAAACATAATGTGGTTAGTTAAATCTCTTGTACAGAGTAGGTATTCATAGTGCAAGATCAAAAAGGCGACATGGTTACTGTTGCTATATATTTAGACAGAACTTGAATTTGATAAAAAACAAAGTAAAATAAGTGTATTTTATGATAATAGCATCATAAAATAATTGCAATAAAATGACAAGTTACAAAATCTAAATTTATAATAGTTTATCTACTCATTTGCCTTCTAAAAATGATTAATTTATAAAAACCAATACTGGTTTCAAACTTGTATTATAACTTATTATAAATCATCCTACTTTCATACAAAGTATCAGTTTGTCATTCATTAAAAATAAAAACTCTTTACACAGTGGTGAAAAGAGAGAATAAGTATTGTAATTTAAATATTTATACCAGGCTTTGTTATATTTGTGGAGATAAGACAACTTATAATGTGTAAGTATCGGCAAACCTTTGTAGTGGTGTTATGTTTTATTTTTCATTCATGTACAAAAAAATTAACAAAGAAAGAAATCATATGTAACAAGCAAAAATTAATTTAACTTTAAAAATATGGTGTCATTTGCATTATATGCATATTTATAAAATTAGGATTTCTGTTTAATATTTAAATATTTTGCATGGGAGAAGCATTTCTCTAATTATAACAGAGGAAAAGTTAAGATATTTAAAAAATATTTGCGTGATTTAAATAGCCTTTAATACCTTTACAACAAATAAAAGAAAAAGTTGGGTTTTAAAAATTAGGTAAATTAAAATAACTGCCAGTTAAGTTTTTCCACAAAAAATAATACACCTAGAACTAGTAGTTCTGAGTGCTCTATAATTGCTATTAGATTTCTAAAATAAATCTAGTATATATTTAAACATCTATCTAAAAATGTGAACCTTTCCAGGATATATTAAAATGAGAACGGGGTGGGGGTGGGGGAGGGGAACCAGTGAAAGAACTATCTTTTGATCATTCCTATGTATTATGTTAAGAAAAAATCAATTAAATTATTAAGCAGTTATTCTTGCTTCTCCCACTCTCCATTTTTCCTGTATGTGTATAATTAATTGTCTTTTAAAAAAATTAAGTTATGAATACAAAATTATTCAATTTTATAACAGAATCTAAAAGCAGTTTCTATGTCAAATGAAATTAGACTGTTAAAGGCATTATTTAAAGAAAACATTTTGATGTGTTGAAAACTAGAACAATGTATTTTATGATTATCTTTGGTAAAAGTAGTAGCATTGTTATTAAATATAAACAAAGCAAGAAGAAAATGTTGCAAATAAACTTCGATGAACATATTTTATGTGCTCCAATATCTCAATCAGGTCCAGTAGGGGACTGCATGTGTCATGGAAGTTGCCATATAAAGAGAGCAGGCAGAGATTAGAATGTGACATGGTAAGGTAAAAATAGCAATAAGTCAAATACTGGGCTTTGCAGTGATTGAAAAGGCACGTGCAGTGACTTGTGATTTACTTGTAAGTTCATTGGAAAATTGCAACAAGAAAGTAATAAAGTTCAACTATTACAAATATTCAAGTTCTTCACTTACCTCATCTGGATTGGCATTAAAGGTGAGGCTGCCTTCATCCAGCTGCATATATAATTTTCTAAAAGAAAATCCTATAGGTGGGTTCTTATTGTATATGGAACAGTGACCCCAAGTGGATTTACACAACCTATAAAAGATAAAATAAAAAAGAAAACATTACCATATTTAATTTCCCAAGTTAAATGTGTATAAACATGATAAAATAGTAACATGAAATGATATAAAAATAGATTTTATAGCTCTAAAGTTTAAAATTTTTAATTTTATGCTTTTAAAATTTGTTTCCTAGAGTATAATAGACAAATGTCTTCAATTTAGCAATTCTGACAGCACATAATAAATGTGGGTTACAAAGATCAATAATATTCCTAAGCACTATCTGAAGCTAAATATAAACTAATAATAATGATAGCTAACACTCAAGTGCTTACTAAATACCAAGCACTATTTAAAGCATTGTAACAGTATTAACTTGCTTATTAATCTTTACAGGATTCCTATGATGTTGGTGCTACAGGTAAGAAACAGACACAATAAAAAAGTTGTCCAAGGTTGCACAGCAAATTTGTGTAGAGACAGGATTTGAACCCAAGGAGTCTTATTCCAGAGCTTGCAATCTTAACCAAGAGCTAAACAGGATTAAGTAAAATATGTGCTGTATTGGGACATAAAACTGAATGGGGCGGGGGGAGGGGGAAGATTGCTGGGCAGAGGGACAACATTTTTTAACTATATATATTCACAGGCAAACTATACACTGAAATTGTTTGTAATTTCAATACATACATCAAAAGCTGTGACATTAAGCATCACTATTTTTAAGATACTGCTTCAAAACACTGGCTCTTTACTATCACAGTGATAAATGATTGTTTAAAAATTCATTAAAACCCAAAATGCTAACAGCTCATATTTCAACACACTATTTATGCAGATTGGGATAGTTGTGTCCAACTCTGTACAGAGCCATTAACTACTGGTTATTTGAAAGCTAAGGTTTTATCTTATTACATTGCCAGAAATTCTGACTATATACCACAGATCATACAATATAAACACATTATTCCAGAGACATGGAGAATATTGAAATTACATTTTGATATATTTTTTAATAAATATCTCAAAATGATCTGATTTTTGTGTGTTCAAAAACACCTACTTGTATACAACATACAGATGATGCATTATAGAATTATATAACTGTAACCTATATAGTTTTATTAACCAATGTTGCCCCAATAAATTCAATTAAAAAATCATCATCATCAACAACAAAATCTACTTGTAGAGATAAACATTAAAGTAGTTTCACTTTCTAATATTCATTATCGATTTTGGGCTCAAACGTCCTTCTTTTCACACACATACACAATGTACAGAAAAACAAGAAAAAGCTACTATCTCAGCCTATAACACCAAAAATTGTGAAGATAGTGGGTAAAATACCTAATTTAATATGAGACTATCTTCTTAATAGTTAATTATATCCTTGCATTATTTTTATAAAATAAATGATTTTAAAACAGTTTAAATAAGTTTAGTAACTTGCTTAGGAAATTATCAATATTTTAGTAGCCTCTTTAATCTATTCCCATAGATTTTGACATTTATTACTAAACTACAGAACCTCCCAATATTAGTAAGTATTCAGCACATCCAAAGTTAAAATAAAAACTAAGCCAGCCTTTAATTTAAAATAGAAGCAATTTATCACTAAGAAAAAAAATTCATGCATCATAAAAATAGGCATAATTATGTGGTAAAAAAAAAAAAAGGAAGCATTTCTTTAAAAAATGAACAATCCAGATTTAAATCACAAATGAAAACTACTTTCTGGTTGAGTTCATTCAGATGAGCTTAGTTATAAACTTTTTTTCAAAGATAAGAACATAAGTTTGCTGGGAGTACTAAAATGTAGAAAAGAGATTATAAATAAAATGATCAAGTTTTAAAGTACTTTTATTTCCTCTTATAACAAATCATTAAAATTAATAAACATAATTTATTTTAAACATTACTAATCAATATAATTTTTACTCACTTCCATAGTACCTTCACTATGATAAGACAATGAGAGAACGACAAGATGATACTGATGATTTATATCTATTTAGAGGTTAAGAAATTATCTATATAATTAGTACTGTAATTCTGTTGCATCTGGAAGCCTGTGTGAGGAATGTCATTGTTGGTAATACATTCTAACTAAAGATGAGCTATTTAGATAATTTATTAATTCTCTCAATTAGATTTTCATTTAGAAATTCAAGTCTCATAAAGACTTGTTTTTAGATATGTTTTATATCATTATGAAGTCCCTTTTAAAAATAATGAAACAAATTTTGGTAAAGAATGCTAGAAAAACCAATGATTCTCCTATGTTTGATAATATTTTCACAACTCTAGTATATGCACTTTTTAAGGATTAATGTAGCTTCCATAGAGTAGATTCTATTCCACCAAACATTCTTAGATTTATAGCTTAAATTTAAACTGGTATAATAGCTGTTAAAATTTCTATAATCTACATTCAGTTCAACAGGTAGATGATCTCTTTGCTTTCTAATATTTTCCTACTTCATTGATTACATGGTGGTTAGAAAAAAATTAAAAGTAGATGAAATATTCATCAGTTAAAGTTTATGCTAACAAGCACCTCTGACAAAAAGAAATATATGAGTAAACAAACACAGCCATACTAATGGAAACAATAAGATTTGAAGAATATTTATTGATTTTTAAGTATACTTGTTCTTTATAAGGGAAGCACAAACTACACCAGGGGTGTGAACACTTAATTTTGGATTATAAATTCTCACTTAACAACCTGTATTTTTAGAATAAACTGACAATTTTTGACTTAAAATAAACTGATGCATCTTGATTGGTAACCTCTCTTCTATATCTGTAACTCATTTTCTTTTATACTGCCCTTCTTTTCCTAATATCAAATTTGACTGTGATGATAACTCTATCTTGATTTTCCAGGTTTTAATAAAGAACAACTCCGGTTGAAAGAAACATTTCATAATACAAATATAACTAGCATAAAAAGAACAGTTAAGGTGATTATGTTTGGAGATATCTGAGTTGAACTTACCCTTGCCACAGAAGTTCATCATTAGCGAGGTCCTGCCAAACACATGAAGCTAAGCAGAGGTCGGTTGCATTCAGGTAGGACAAGATGGTAAAGCTTAGCTCAGGAGGCAACATTTCCAAATTAATGAATCCTTCCTGTTCTTTAGATTTCCTTGCCTTCAAGAGATGATATATATCAATGCCTCCTTGGACTTGTTTACGATGACTGCTGTTAGAAATGCTGCTGGCAGCCATCCTCCTGGTCTGCTCTCTGCTGAGGTAGCCTTGTTCACTGTAGCCTTCCTGCTGTAGCTGCTGGTTTCTGGCCACTCTCCACAGCCCCTGACCCATCTGCAAGCCTGGGAGAAAGCCAAAATGTAAAAAGGTTACATTAAAAAGGGAACCTGCGTTTCCCAATGGTACAACAACTCTGACATGAAGCATTCATTTATCAGAATTAACATTCCTCATGAAAGCATATTAAGAAGTAATATATTACAAAGAATAGCTGGTACATCATACGTAGAAAACTTGGACAGAGAAAGTTTCAGAAATATTTGGTTTGATTATCACCTTTATCCCAGTTTGCTAACTACTTTTAAAGTCCACAGGTGACATAATAATTTTTCACATGGTGAGATTTAAAAGTTACTGGTATCCTAAAGACTCTTACAAATTATAATTATGTGGACTTATGGGCCAGTATTAAATAGAGCTCTGATCAGAGCACAGGACTTGAGTTAAAAGGCCTCTAGACCCTGCTTTTTATCACAACTCAGGCTAAGCTAAGCTAGCCCCTTTTAACCAAACTCCCAGATGCATAACAGCTGTGAAACAGGCTTTTAGTTTAATTCTTGCCAGTCTACATTTATGTTGTAGACTGTAATAAAATGTAACATAGGCCCTGAAGTCTAATTCAGAAACCTTATAAATTAGACACCTAGAACTCCATGATAAATAGCTCAATAATGACTATTTGGTTTTGTTGTTGCTTTAAGAAAAATAATAATGTAGACTAATTTTCCAGTTCTTCTCCATATAGGCCTATGGATTCCTCAGAGATAACTGGGAAAAGGCAGACAAGCGTGTGCTCGTCTCCTCCACTCCACCCACTGACCTCCAACCAGAGCAGTTCCACATTTATCTGTTGCAAATACTGGACTTCATCATATATAAACATTTAGAAAATTAATGACCCGGACTTTACATTTGATCTTAGCTTTAAAATAAGTTGATTACTAATATGTGTGCATATTTCAAAGTTTGAAAATTGATTTAAACAAACAAACAAACATTTTATTGATTTTTTACAGAGAGGAAGAGAGAGGGATAGAGAGCTAGAAACATCGATGAGAGAGAAACATCGATCAGCTGCTTCCTGCACACCCCCTACTGGGGATGTGCCACAATCAAGGTACATGCCCTTGACCGGAATCGACCCTGGGATCCTTCAGTCCACAGGCGGACACTCCATCCACTGAGCCAAACCTATTAGGGCAAAAACTGATTTTTGTATAAAATCATTAAACTAAATTTCATAGCATAACCAGACCTTAAAATATGGGTTTGTTTTAATTAGCTGTTTACAATAAGGACTAACAAAGGTAACAAAAACAAAACCAAGAAACAAAATCCATGGGTGGCCAGAACTTCTGAAAATTATCAGGAACAATTTGAAAAATGAGAGGATTTCAAAATATGTCAAATATATTATTTTTTTCAATATCTATAAAGACATGATCCAGATGTACATTTACTGAATTACTGGCTATTATTTGGATAACAGCCATTATAACAGATCACTTAATGATGAAAACAAAAAAAGAGTCCAGCATAATTTTTCACTCTTCCTCCTTACAGTGAACTGCTTAGACTTACAGGAGCTTAAGTTATTAAGAGATGGGGGTAGACAGAGAAGAAACATATTAATGATTTTAAAATGTGGGGAAATTTGTTTTTGCAAAGAAACCACAAAAAATAATCTTTCCTCCTACAACACAAAGCACAGGAATTGTAGTAGTTCCTCTATTCATGATTAAGCTCTAGTAATTACATTCTTATTTTTATTGTAGAATCTTAAGATAAAAAAGACAAGCCACAGACTTGGAGAAAATCTTTGCAAAAACACTTATCTGATAAAGGACTGGTATCCAAAATATACAAAGAACTCTTAAAAGTCAACAATAAAAAAAAAACAACCCACTTAAAATGCGCAAAATATCTCAAGAGACACCTTATCAAAAAAAGATATACAGATAGCAAATACACATATGAAAAGAGGCTCAACATCACATGTTATTAGGCAATCACAAATCAAAACAACAATGAGATAACTACTACTACACATCTACTAGAATGAAATCCAAAATACTGACAACACCAAATGCTTGCAAGTATGTGGGAATGCAAAATGGCACAGTCACTGTAGAAAATAATATGGTTGTTTCTTAGAAAACTAAACATGCTTTTACCATATAATCCAGCATTCATGCTCCTTGGTATTTAACCAAATAAGCTGAAAGCTTATATCCACACAAAAACCTGCACATGAATGTTTATAGCAGCTCTAGTCATAATTACCAAAACTTGTAAGGAACCAAGATGTCCTTCAGTAGGTGAATGGATAAACTATGGTACATCCAATGGAATATTTAGTACAAAAAAAGAAATGAGCTAGCAAGCCATAAAATGACATGCATGAAACTTAAATGCATATAACTAAGTGAAAGAAACTGATCTGAAGAGTCATATGTAATATGACTTTAATTATGACATCCTGGAAAAGACAAAACAAAAATAAAGTAACACAGAAAAATACAGAATATCAACATAAATTTGTAAGGAATTTTAAGTTTGCCCAATGGATAATTTAATTTTGATACATATTTAACATTTTGAGAACATTATAAAGAAAGGTATTCTTTTCGTCACGGCTATTTCTGCGTTAACCTTAGCAAGAAAATATATAGAAATCACATTGATTGCTAAAGCTCAAGTAGCCTGTAATAAAATGTAAATTTTAGATACTTAAACTTATTTGTCTCTTTACGTTAGCACAACTAAAGGTAAAAAATCAAACACGGTAACTATGGTTATTTGGAGTCTCAAGGTTTAAGGCATTTAGTATCAATTTCTGTGTATTTCCCCTACAGCATCTTTCCAGTGGCATATGGTTAAGCAGCTGTTGTTACTCTCAGGGATGTTGCTAGGAAACACAGACTCAGGGTGATTTCCCTAGGCTCTGGACTTTAATGGGAATCACTAAAATTGAGCGCTGAATGTGATTCAGAAAGCATCCGGCAGGTAGAAAGAGGTAAAGCCAGCAGCTGGTTCTTAAATAAAAAGTAAAAAAAAAAACACACAAAAAAAACAACTTGATGGGGAGAGGGGAAGTTTTAGGCTCATGTACACATAATTCAGACAAAGAAAACGGCATTTTCTATTCTCCTACTGTTAAATAATACTGCAAATTGCCCTTTTGGGACTCCATTTTTTCTTTTAAAGCAGTTGTTGATACTGGGCAAGAACACAGTACAATAAACCATTTGAGGAAGATTAATATAAGTTTATCCGATAGAGAAAGGAAAGGGTGTTTATAGTGTTCCACCCCACTCCCAATCTTCCTCAGGGTGACAGGGATGTGCAATGTGAATGGAACTGTCAGAAAAGTCATAAAACTCTCAAAAAGACATGATATCCTTTGCAGACGTTGTGAAGCAAGTCATGGAGGGAGCGGTGTTGTGGACTCTGAAGTCCAACAGAGGAGTTTAAATCCTCACTCCACTGGTTATTACTTACAGGACTTTGGGAAATTTACTTGATTATTCTAAACTTTAGTTTCTTCATATATAATGTGGAAAATAACACTTATAGCCTAAAAGGCTGTTGTATTAGATGAGATAATGCATGTAAAGTTTCATTCCACAGCTAATAACCACTAAGATGTTATCACTTTGTTTTGACAAAATAATATTTTCACAAAGTAAAAATGATTAGTACTTTGGTAAAATATATTTAATGATGCTTAATTGCCCTCATGTTCTGTACACCAAATAAGCTCATTTGTTCATGTTGACACTTGCATAGCATGGTAAGGTTTATTTACATAATTCTTCATCCCCTATCTGATATTTTAGACATGGTTATTTGTTCCCTTCATAAAAGCAATTCTTTTACATCAATGACTACATTTTAAAAAACAACAACCAAAACCTAAAAAAATAAAATCCTGCCTTATGTTTCACAAAATGTTTTTAAACTTCAGCATGCCTTATGGTGGTGTCAATAGAAATGGCATGAAACAGGTCCTATGTTATCATGAGTAAGCTTCAACATTTGGCTCTAAAAGAGAGAGAAAATATGATAGTTTCATCCTGAGTTCTTGCATGATTTCAAACTCTTAAAATTTGTCATTTGTGTCAATTACTTGATCAAAAAATTAAGCTGCATAGTGGAATCACTGAGTAGGCTAAGAGTTTCAAACTAAATAAAAATTAAACACAAAAAGAAGTTTTTGTATTTGAAATAAATACTTTGGTATAAATATGGATTTTGTGATGAAATCACTGCTGATTATTTGTTCATTCAAAACAGAGATATTTATTTTTTGAAAACAATACTTACTCTTCTAAGAACACTAGAGGCCCAATGCATGAAATTTCATGCACTGGGGGATGGGGGTCCCTCAGCCCGGCTTGCGCTCTCTCACAGTCTGGGACCCCTCAGGGAATGTCTGACTGCTGGCTTAGGCCCGCTCCCAGGCCCCCTCACTCCTGCCACTGCGGCTGTGCTCGCCAGCTGTGAGTCCGGCCTGTGGGAGCACACTGACCACCAGGGGACAGCTCCTGCTTTGAGCGTCTGCCCCCTGGGGTCAGTGTGCGTCACAGCTACCAGTGGTTCAGCTGTTTGGTCGATTTGCATATTAGGGTTTTATTATATAGGATAATTAGTTTATTCCAGTGGTCGGCAAACTCATTAGTCAACAGAGCCAAATATCAACAGTACAACGATTGAAATTTCTTTTGAGAGCCAAAGTTTTTAAACTTAAACTTCTCCTAATGCCACTTCTTCAAAATAGACTCGCCCAGGCCATGGTATTTTGTGGAAGAGCCACACTCAAGGGGCCAAAGAGCCGCATGTGGCTCGAGAGCCGCGGTTTGCCGACCACTGGTCTATTCCATGTTAAGATAAAAAAAACCCAGTCAATTCTTATAGTTCTGTAAAATCACTGCAAACATGGAATTAGCAAATAATAAACCACTGCTCCTAGAAGAAATACAGGGTTAGGTTCCTGCGAGCCTTTGGACATGACGTTTTTACCAGCTGATCAATACATAATTTTGTTTTGTGTCTTTCTACTGATTTACTACCACAGAATTCACCAATTCTGAAAGAAGCTAATTTAACTGGTATTTTCTCTGTAAAGCACAATCACAGCCTTCTTAAACTTAGGAACACTAGACAGCTCTTCAGCGTTATACTTGGGGGCCATTTTAAATCACAAAATCATCAACAAACGGCACAAATGGGAAAACTGTGGCACTATATTAACCACAAAAATGATTTGTTTACAACATGAGAACTAAAGAAGGCAGAGCATTCGTTGCCTTATTCAAACTTAGCTGGAAATGTGTGTCTCCATGGATGCAAATTTTTGCAGCTCTGCAAATGTCCAAGAATGACTGGAAAAGTGTCAAGAAAATTGATTTGGGGATAAAAATATTTAATGAGTAGACGAATTCACTAATACAAAATCTACAAATAATGAGAACTGTAAATTAATACTATTCTAGATGGCCCATGCATTTTTCTTCCAGATGTGAATATATTTTGTTAAAGTTTATCATCTTCAGATCTATGCAATTATAAGGATCTTCAAAATGAAATCAAAGATATTTCTAAATGTGGAAATAGTATTTCATTATTTATTATCTGATAGAAATAAGCAAAAAAATTTCATAATTACTTAGGTTACAGAGGAGAAATTATGTTAACAAAAATCCTCTAGAAGATATCAAATTTTGAAAATTTTCTTTTCAGAGGACAAATTAAGCTATGTGGCGAGGAAAAAAAAAATCAAGGTAATTAGGACACTTATATATTTTCTTATTTTTCAAACTGACAATAAAATCGATACTAATAAACTAAGATTTAGATATTCTTAATAAGTTTAAATTCTTCATTGAGCATGGTTAACCCAAATATAATAAACCTGGAACTCCCTTTTAAATTGGATAAAGTATCAAATGAAGCAATGGCCAAAGAGGCAAATAAATATTATTCAGGAATTTATATTTTCCTGGAATTATGCAAACATGGCTATCAATTTAACTAATCTTGATTGCTTTAATACAGTGGTCAAACAATGCTCCCTCTGTCTCAGAGCTATTTTATATTGCTTGGTTTAAAGGTCAAATATTCGTGCTCAATTCTGTACTACTCACAAATGCACTCTATGAGTGGACAGGAGATTCAAAAACCTGGCACTAAAGGCTATTGAACAGGGATTGGTAACCATAATTAAGTGACCTTGAATACTCAGTGGTGCTATGGATAAATGTGTCA
Source organism: Eptesicus fuscus (assembly GCF_027574615.1). Lineage (NCBI taxonomy): Eukaryota > Metazoa > Chordata > Mammalia > Chiroptera > Vespertilionidae > Eptesicus > Eptesicus fuscus. The sequence continues at coordinate 35,606,547 of NC_072478.1, read as the reverse complement.
TATCAGCTAAATGACAGAGGGGTATTTTATTTTCATTTATTTAAATTTTATAATTTGGTACTATCATATCTTACACTTCAAATTTAACTTTCAATTCCTAAAATCCTATGTGCCATGGCCCAGTAGCTAGGATAACATAAATGGATATTAACATGATTTTAGGACTGATTCCAGCATTTTTCTTTGGAAAATATTTACCAAGGAGAGTGCATACAGCTTCTTACTTAAAGATCCATTATGGAGCGAATAGCCACTATCACCTCTAAAGGATCTGTGGTGCCTGTCAATATTTTAGGCATGTTACATGTAGGGTTATTATACATCATTGATAATTCTCCTTCTAAAACAGCTCTTTTGGTATTACATAACTTAATTTTAATATTCTGAGCTCTAAAATTATTTCAATTCATTCACAGTTTTAGAAATAGGTTTTAAACGAGAATTAAGATAAATATAAATGGTAGGGTACCATCTCATGATCATGATTTATGACATAAGGCAGTGATTTTCAACTGGTGTGCCACAAGAATTTTTAAAACATGCAACACCTGACTATTCAGTCAGGGGTGCTGACCTCTTTTCCCTTAGATTGTCAAATTTAAAAAATGACAACAGCCAATACAACAGTAGTTGTCTGGTGTGAATGAATGAAAATCATACCTTTTTCTTTTTTTATCAGATCGGCAAAAATATATTTTTTGGTATGCTGCAGAATTTTAGTAGTTTATGTGTGCCATGAGATGAAAACAGTTGAAAGTGGCTGACATAAAATATCAATTGGACAGCAGATAGAAGAAAGAATGTTCTCACTTTTGAAAAAATCTTTTATGGTCAACTTTTGTCTTGATAGAAATATAAGATTGATTCCCCAGCTGGTTTGGCTCAGTGGATACAGCATCAGTCTGTGGACTAAAGGTTCCTGGGTTTGATTCTGGTCAAGGACACATGCCCGAGTTGTGGGCTCAATCCCCAGTAGGGGACGTGCAGGAGGCAGCTGATAATGATTCTCTCTCATCATTGATGTTTCTATCTCTCTCTGCCTCTCCCTTTATCTCTGTAAAAAAAATCAATAAAAATACATGTATTTAAAAAGATATAAGATTGAGCACAGCCCTAACCGGTTTGGTTCAGTGGATAGAGCGTCGGCCTGCAGACTGAAGGGTCCCAGGTTTGATTCCGTTCAAGGGCATGTACCTTGGTTGCAGACACATCCCCAGTAGGGGTGTGCAGGAGGCAGGTGATCAATGTTTCTCATTGACGTTTCTAACTCTCTCTCCCTCTCCCTTTCTCTCTGTAAAAAAATCAATAAAATATATATTTTTAAAAAGATTGAGCACTTATAATTATCACCTTTCCCTTCTATTAAAATAAGAGAAAATGAATAAAAATTGTAAAAACTAAACCTATGAAAGGAAAACAGGATGTTAATTGGAAATGAAATTTCAACAGATTTCTGTAACATGAGAGTGGAAGGGGATTGCTTACTAATGAACCCATGAAGAGGAAGGAGGAGAAAAGTGTGGAAGAGCAGGGAGAGAAGTACATTACAGAACCCTCAAGAGGCTTTTAGGGGTCCAAAATACAGAATAAAGATGGAAGTAATTCAGAGCAAAATGGGGAACAAAAAAAAAGGATTAACATCTCTGGGTCACTGTTTCTTTCTCTTTTTTTTTTAATATATTTTTATTGATTTTTTACAGAGAGGAAGAGAAAGGGATAGAGAGTTAGAAACATCGATCAGCTGCCTCTTGCACACCCCCTACTGGGGATGTGCCTGCAACCAAGGTACATGCCCTTGACCGGAATCGAACCTGGGACCCTTGAGTCCCCAGGCCGATGCTCTATCCACTGAGCCAAACCGGTTTCGGCCACTGTTTCTTTACTTACACAATAATGAAAAAAAAAAATCCCCCTTTACAATTTTTTGTGAGAATTAAATGTGTGCACATGGAACAATAGACCACAATTTAGCCACCAACACACATACATCATGTGTCTAGAATGCTTATGCATCTATTTCAACCCCTTTCCTTACCTAGGTAAAATGAAGAGGCAGGCGGTTTCACTAAAGAAATTGAATGACCTTAGAGAAAAGACTCCCCTCCTCTCCTACTCGCATTTACAAGTGGCCCAACATAATGGCTATCAGACCAGAGCAAGGGCAACCCTATGCAGATGCATACACCCATAGATCAACTTTTTATTGTCTTATTAAAGTGCAGCAGAGATACTTACACAACAATCACCTGGTTTATTTTTCCTGATTTCACCCAGTGACTCTTCAATAAGTTAAATTTAATCTTAATCTAATAGACATAGTTATAAAATCATCTACTTTACATGTGACATATTTTGAGAGTTTGAGTAGAGTAGGAATCCACTGAAACTCTGCTATATAGGAATATGATATGAATCCACTGAAACTCTGCTATATAGGAATATGATTCCAATCCACTTGGGATCCCCCACCCCTTCACCCTCTTAGGGCTACCAAGAAACTCTTTCTTAAATATGGATTATGAATGTCCAAAGCTTTTATTCTTAACCACCAAACCACATGCCCAGAGTTGTTAGAGCCCACAGATGGCAAAGGCAATCTACCATCTGTTTCTTCATCACTGGCTCGCATCTTTTACCTCTGTCACTGCTTGTTAGCTCCATTCTCTTTCCCAGCAGTGCTTCTCTTTCAGACTACTGTTCTTGTGGAAAGCACATAGGCTTTGATGTGAAAACAAGTCTGGTTCAAACGCCAACATAGAATCTGATGAGCCTGTAGTCTGTGGTCCTCATTTGCCTCATCAGTAAAATAATGGATAATTCTTACCCAATGGATACTTAGAGAACCTACCCACAGTAGATAGTTTACAATAAGAGATAGTTTTGTAGCCACCCCTCACGCCCTTTTAAATGATAACACTTATTTTGTGTTTTTTCCATTTCAGAGTACACTTGATTATTTTGTACTTAATTACCCGAGTAGTCATATCCTGGTTCTAAATTTCATTAATTTAGGATTTGTGAAATTTGGAGAGATTCCATTTACCTTTGATAGGAGAAGAAAATAACAACTAGTGAATATATAAAGTAGAAGCTAACTTTGCTTAGATTGATATATAAACACAAAGTTTAGCAAATAAGGTCAGTGATAACAAAGATACCGTTTTTGGTGTTAAGTACTAACATAATATTTAATCGCTATTGATATGTTAATGTCTGACAGAGAAATGGGTAGAAATTTTCTTGATACTGTTACTCTGAAGTGTGAATTTAAAATTGGAGCTCCAATTATGCCATATAGTGTGTGACTGTAAATACTTTAAACAAGCTTTCTGAGCTTCTATTTCTCATAAAAGAGGGGAATTCACTCCTATCTATTTTATAGGGTTGCTAATGAGCCTTAACTAACATAACATATATAAAAGCCTCTTTTAATTGGTAAAGCTGTATGTAGGTCCTACCTCACTTTCTTTTTTTCTAATGTAAACATCTGAGAAACAGCTATACCTATATTTTTTTTTACACAATTTTGGATGTAGTTTTCTCTTTTTAAAAAAAGTTTTAGTCTAAATGAATTTGTTGCAAACAGCATAAAGGAACTTCCACCTAGAAGGCAGTATACATTAGATTAATTACCAACAACCATATCAGTTAGTTTTTAAGAACAATAATACTTTTCTATTGACTTTCAGAAGATGGCTGTATTTCTAAAAGGGATGGTGTTTTGGACTGACTGCATTTGTAATGTCTTGCCTTTTTTCAAAAAGGCAGAGTATTTCTACAAAAGAATAAGACAGAAATTATTTATTAATAGTGGTTGGAATATCTAATAGAAAGCCTATATTTAAAATATTAAGCAGCTTTAGTCAAAACATGTCCTTGTGACAGTTAGACATCAAATAAAGCACTCTTCTATAAGAAAAGGCTAACAGAACTAAGGCTTTTAGTAATTCCATGACACTAAGCATTCAAATGGCACATGCTGTGGAGACAACTATAAGTAATAAAAGAATAGTTTATACCCTATGCAGGTAGAGAATACACAATGGCAGATGGGAAAAATATAAAGGAGGCTGAAGGTCTTAAAAAAAGCATTCTGCTTTAAATAATTTTGTTTGAAGCAAAACCATTCCCTACTTCTCTTCCTGAGCAAACAATGTTAAATTACTGGTTTGCAATTGACATGAAAAATCTCATTTAAATACTCATTATAAATGGTTAGTTTTCTTTGATATTTCTTAAGTGTCTACATGGTGGAATTTATAAATAAGAAATTGCCTGCCTCAGAGATAGAGATCTAAAGTATGTACCAAAAGAGTTATCTCTCAAATGCAATGTATATTAAGATTTAAAGATCAGGAACGTTCACTTATTTGTACCCTTTTGACAATTTTCTTTTTTTTCTAGCAGAAAGAAGTAACAACTATATTTTTGTTTTTAAAAATCTGTGATATTTTCGTATTACTCAATGGCATAGGAACACAGGAGATTCTGTGAGAAAATATTTTCTATGAGACATTTAGAATCAATTTGGCAGCCCAGCATTTACTTCTCTACTTCCAAAAGAACAGACCACCAAGGTAGTTTAGAAAAGTCTGAGTAGAGAATTAAAAAAAAAAAAAAAAAAAAGGAAAGGAAAGAAAAAAACCTGATAACCAATCACACCTCTAAAACTGAAAGGCAACAACTGTAAAGAAATGAAGGAAGGGTCCGTCCACAAGGAGGTCTTTCTAAGGAGAAAAGGGAAATAGCTAAGGACTAAGAGGTCACAGGGTACATTAAACACATAAAAAAAACCCACTCATTAAATTTAAAGATCTGGTCCTGCAAGAGCAGTTTTTGTTCCTAAAAGGCATACCAGTTGTACTTGTTTTAATTCACAAAGATTTACAATATTACTTTGTTTTCTGGAGGGTTTTTCCTGTTCTTTAATTTGATTCTATAATGAGTGTTACCAAATGGCATCTAAACAAATGTAAAAATTAAGATGCGTCATTTAAATGTAACCCAAAAGCTGAGAACTGTGTGCCTATTTAATTTCTTCAGCTTCTTTTTCAAAAAATGTTCCACTGTCTGTTTTAACTTTTAAATAAATTTATCATATTTCTCACCAGCATTATTTTTAATTACACGGGTTCTTACTTAACTGCACTATTTACTCAACCCAATTATAATCAGCAGCTGCATATCCCAACTCACCTCCTCAGGACATACCACACTCCATGCCCACCAACCACCATGGCCATTCCTATGAGAGTTGTGGAATTAAAAACAAAACAAAGACTGTAACTCTTACTGAATTACTTTTACACAAACCAAACAATGTATTAAAATAAAATAAATATCAAAGGAAGCCCCAAATAGGGGGAAAATCAGAAATGAGCTGAGAAACATCTAATAATAAAGATTCCGACATAAAACATGGTTCTGATTCAGGCTCCTTCTTTACCTAGTTGTGGGTACTGAGCAAGTCACTTAAATTTCAGTCTCAGTTTCCTCACCTGTAATACAAGGGTTTTGAACTTGATGATCCCTAAGGTCTCTTTTAGCTATAAAATTCTATGATTCTATAAAAGTGAAATGAGAAAACATTCTTTTAGAAGGTAAAATGAAGAGGTGATGGAGACAGATGTATGTATGTGTGTTTGAGTGTATTTAGCATCTGCCCTTCCCATCTCTCTTTTCCATGTTCATGACTTCTACAAATCACTATTCAGCATGAGCCAATAGGGGTTCGTTCTCCAAGCATGATTCACTTGCTAAAATCTCGCTCCTTCTTTCAATCAGTTTATGAAATCCTGTACAACCTATTCTTGAAGAATATGCAAATTGCTGATTACAGAGCTAAACTCCCTAAATCTGCTGCATAAATTTGAAACCACAAATATCTTTTCTCATCTCTATATCACAAAAGTATTTGCCCCAAATATGATGTAATCTTACTAAGTCAGGACATTTTAGTTTTAGTGTAGAATCTATGTCAATAAATTTGTCAGAATAACAAAATGATGAGAAAAAATAAAGAAATGGGGAACATAAGTTTTTAGAAGTAGATGTATGATATTAAAGTTGTTTTAAAATTTTAAGTAAAATACTTCAATGAAAAAGTATCATGGGTTAGATGTATGTTTCACAGACTTTCAATATTAATTATTTTGATGCATTATCACAGGCCAACCATTAGTCTGTTTCCAAATTTGAATCAAGATATAGAAAAAAATAGTGTACACAGAAGTTGGCTAATCAATGAACTATAAAATCATAAATCTGAATGACTAATTTCAATGTACTACGATTAAAAAAGGTCATCTCTTGGTAATTCAATGTTTTAGTTTATACAAAACACAACAAACACACAAAACATTCCCTATTAAACTGATCATACATAATAAATTACAATTCATGTTTTAGCTTATCTAGAAGTTATTACCTTAAGATATTTTATGGGAGAAAGTACATCAACTGTGTTACTTTTGTAAGCATCTGTTTAAAATTTTGCAGCCATCTAAGGGCCCCAAACTACTATAAATGAAGTATGTTAACCTGATAGGGAGCCCCAATTTAAAAGCCAAATTTACAATCTGAGAATTGACACAATCAGGCTGGTATTAAGCCCCTGAGGGATAAGAGATAAACTTGAGTAATACTTTACTTACAGATAAGGATTTACAACATCTTTCAAACTTGGAAGAAGCATAGACATTTTTACAGTGGGTCACAGCCAAAACAGTGTCACAAGAAAACCTGAAGTCTATACCTTTAATTTCTGATAAACTTATATGGTTCATTGACAAAAGCTGTGCTGGTCATGTACATCCAGGTAATGCTGGAAAAGGTGGTACCTGCCACCGAATAGTGCATAAAAACAGACATACAAGATACAGTTAGTTCCACTCTAGGACATGCCTCTCCCCCATCCCTTTTTGTTCTCATACCACCATAAAGACTGCCACTGATCTGCCTTCTTTCCACACCAGAAGGCTTTCCTCTACCCTTTCCTAACTTCTTTCCTCCTTAAAAGCTAACGTTGCTCATGTTTGCTTTGATACAATTTCAACCATATAAAAAGGCAATGAGTAAGGAATACACAATCTCCAGCTGTGATATGCTCTGCTCACAGAGACCTTAAAAAACAAGCATTCCTCAGATACACATCATCCCTCAGGCAGTTTCCCAAGCAAAATAATAAGCCTCTCTTCAAATAATTAGTGGGGGGGGGGGGGGAGAGAAAAAAAATTTTTCCAAGAGAGATAAGGCTTGTATAAGTTTGTTTATTTCTTTACAGTCTGACCGCATTTCTACTCAGTTATTCCTATCTATTAACTCCTAAAATTTATCAGGCAGGGTATCTGTTAGGCAGCCTCTAAGATGGCCCCCAAAGATCCTGGCATCCTGGGACTTAAGCCCTTGTGTAATCCTCTCCAGATAGATTTTGGGTTGGATTATTTACTCACTTCCAACAAACAACATGGCAGTGATGATGGGAAAAAACTTCTGAGATTAGGTTATAAAAGACTATAGAGAGAGTCTTTGGGACTCTCGGTTAGATGGAAGCCAGGTGCTATACTGTGAGGCAGCCCTATGGGGAAACCCATGTGGTGGAAAAGCAGGCCTGCCAATAACAAGGTGAATGCACTAGGAAGTGGATCCTTCTACCCCTCAGAGGGATCTTCAGGTGACATCTCAGCCCCCATTTACAGCTTGACCACAACTGCATGAAAGACCATGAGTCAGAGGTGCTCTGCTGAGCTTTTCATGAATTTCTGACCCACAGAAACTTTGATATAATAAATCCTTGTTATTTTAAGCAGCTAAATTTGGGGGCAATTTGTTACTCAGCAATGGATAACTAATGAAGTATCTAATCAGACAAACTGTCAAGTTAACTGGATAAAAATGGGAAGTTTCTTACTCAACCTGAAAAAGTAGAAAAAAATGTATTCTTCATTCTGCTCAATTTTGCAAACCATTTTCTTAGGTGGGGGGGAGGGGAGGGCTCCTACCTCAGAAATAAGGTCACCAAACGCCAAACATTAAAAGAGGGAGAAGAAAAACTGAAATGGAAAACATAAATTAGCTCCACCTTGCAGTAGTCAACATCATGATATACTGATTTAGACAGAAACACCTGGGATCCTTTAAAATCTAAATTCCACTTGTTAAAACAAGCACACTCAATTACTAAATTACCAAACCTCAACAAAACATAAACAGAACCTAAAAATAAAACAACGAAAACCTTAAATGGCTGAGGATTAGGAATCATTTATGTTATGTCATCCAATTAACAATATTTAATTGAGCATCCACCATATAAGAAACTAAAGCCCAGTTACAGAGAAACAAACAATAGAGGACAAACGAAGACTCTTTCAACTTGATAACCAAAGTTTGATAACTGAAGCAACTGGCAATCTATCGTGACTTTAACTGTGTTTGCATTCTTATTACTGAAAAGTATGTAAAGAACCTAAAACTGTGCACCAAAAAAAAAAAAAAAAAAAAAAGCCACAAAAGTAACAACGGACACCAAACCTACTTTGCTTGAAAAGCAACACTTGGGTTAGAAGATAATCATTGCCCCTTCTCGGCTTTATTTCAGAATGAAGTTGGGTCACTACGTAGGGTCCCGAGCTGACCTTAATGGCCTAGAAAACCCAAGGAACACACCTACTCCCGCCTGCTGACACCGCCTTATTCCTCACTGTAATAAGCCGTCACCGCTGTCACTCAAGAAGCTTTGCACTGTCATTGGTCCCAAAGTCTTGCTGGTTGGCAAGTTTCTACTAACTAGCGAGCACCAGTTATCTTCATTTCCGAGGAGAGAAGTGGGGGTGTGGGGGGGAAAGAAGCAAGAGCTCTGAAATACTAGGCTGACGCTTGTACCTGAGCGACCTGCGATCCCCACCGCCGCCGCGACGAATCGGCCTCTGGACGGGGGCTTTCAGCCAAAAAAGAAAAGAGCTCAGCCGGGAACTGGTGCCCAGGCCATGGAGAAGCCGGCTCAGACGTTCCTGGCTCACGCCGGTGGGGGTGAGGGCGGCGAGAATCCCAGAAAGAAGCACCGGCTTCCTCCAAAGGGAGCGCACCTCAAGCTGCAGCAGCGAGGGCTGCCGACAGCCTGAGGTTTGACGTTTCCTATTGTTGCCGGAAGTGACGTGTGAGGTCTGAGGCTGAAAGCAAAAGCATTTTTATCTCCGTCGTTTACGATTCGTTACAGTTTCCCCGTTTCTCACGTCGCCCCCCCGAGCCACTCTGGGCATCAAAACTGGGGGCCAATTTCTCCTCTGCAGTTTGGGATCGGACTGGCTGTGGAGAAGGCTCTCAGCAGAGTCAGCGTCCTCGGGGGTCTGGACGAACGTGGTGTGGAATCTGCAGCGAGGAATCGTGGAGCGTGGGAAGCCTGCAGCTCTGAAGGTCCGGCCGCGCTGCGTGGCGGGCTTTGACCCGCTGTTGCCGATACAAACGGTCGGCGCGAGAAGCGCGCCCCGGCGCGGGTGTGCGGCCGCCGGCATTTGTTGCTGGAGGCTGGGCTCCAGGGCTATCTCTGGTTGCATAGGACCCCCCCCCCCCCCACCTCCAACCCCCCTCCCTTACGGAGTCCGCTTCTTTGCTCCGTGGCTGCTGGGTGAGCACCGAGGAGCTGGCGAGGCTGCACCTTAGATTGGGCTGAGGTCTCCTCTCTTGATGCCTTTACCGAAGCCCCGGGTGGGAGCGAATGACCAGGTCTGTCCTTTCGTGTTTTCATACTTTTAAATCTAGTGGAGTGGGGAGAGCCCCTAGACGTGTCTTGCCTATATATACCCAACTGCTTAGGTCCCTTCGTGACAACGCAGAACCGTGGCAGCCCACCCTCTGAGACGTGGCTGTGATTTACGGTAGGGAAGTGATAGACTGATTCCTCCTATTGGAGCCTCAGAGCTGAGGGGCGTCCCAGCTCCTCGGAAATATTGACTAGAAGGGAGAGATGAAAGGAGTGGGTGAGTTCCTTGCTTGCATCTCCCTGGTGTTTCAATATTTTTCCATTTTCCTAGGGGACTCTTGATTTTTCCCTCACTATGAAAAAAACAAAACCAATCTTGACGTTTTGATTCCGGAATTAGGTCTGTATGAACCTGTTTTTCTAAAGTTGTCCAAACCTTTCAACAGTTTTATATAGGAGCACGACAGTCCTACTGAACTCTGTCTATACTTGTCCCTTACTTCCTTTGTTCCACCCCCACCCCCATTTCCTCAGTGTTTTCTTTCCCAGCCCTTTCTTCCCTATCTCTTAGAACAGCATTTCCCCAATATCTTTTGTGCAAAGTTTTATAAACGTAACTTTTCCTCATTCTACTCCTCTATTTTTGATACACGGTTTTTAGATAATATCTAGCATTATGAGCAATGTCATAAACTTAAGTCATCAAGCATAATTGCTATAGTCAGTGTAGTTACTTCATTTTGATTAAAAAAAAATCACTGAGTTTAATGGCATTCCATTGGCAGGCATCCTTGCATGACCTCCAACAGCCATGATCTCTAGCTAGATTGAAAATTGGGTTCAGTTGGGCAGATCTAACTTGGGGAGAGAGCTCTGGAGGAAGCTAAGGAAGCAATATTGAGACCATCTTAATGGTTGAATCTATGCTACAAGCTGAGTAATATCTTCTTCTTTTACTTTTCTTTGATACGGGTTATAAAGTGTAAATGTTATTTTTTTAAGTTACGTTATTTTTCATCTCTGAAAGTATTATGTTAAAATGTGCATAAGTTAGAGATCGACTTCTTTTAATATCTTAATTTTTAATTTTGTAGTAAAGACTTTCATGAAAATATAGAGCAGTAACTATAATTTTTTCTATAATTTCACATTTTGTATTCCTTTATTTTTTTATTTCGTTTTTATCACTTATCTTCTTCACCTACAGATCCAAGCTGTACTTGTATCTTATTCTTCTTCAGAATATATATTCTGCTGGTACTGAAGAGGATGTGTTCCAGGGACATACTTTATGGTCAGAAATTCCATTACCAGAGGTAGAAATAATGAGACATTGATAATAATGAGACATTGATGTATGTTCCAGAACTACAGAGAAAAGAAAGATGGAATAGATACTATAAAGTGTTAAATGAAATTACATGTACTAGAAAGATGGAATATACAGGATTAAAGGAAGTCTGTGGGGAGAAATGCAATTTATATTAAAGTTGTAGAATGTCTGAGGAGAAAAGGTACTGCAAGAAGAATTGTGTTAAAAATAGATATGTCTGGAACTTAACCTCAGACCTTCTATAATGGCCAATGACAATTACCAGCTTAGTTCCCACATCATCTTTTCCTGGAAAGTAAAGGCTGGTCATGTTCTGAGAAGTCATCTCTCTTCTTCCATATATCTGTTGACCCCCAATCATCCTAAACGGTGTTAAAAAAGATTTGCCTTTTCGGCCAGTATTTTGTATAATGTGATTTGAGGATTACTTCCTTTTCTAGTTATCTCCCATTTGAAAGGACCTGAAATTCCTCCTGCCTAAAAATGTAAATGCTTAGTTGAAGTAATTGATTGGCTGAAAAATAGTGATAAAATGCATGAGTGTATAAAAATATAGTCAATAACCTGTTCTTTACCATATTGATAAAGGAGAGGAGATTTGGATCAGGAAGATAGTGTGCTCCTAAAATAGAGGAAAGGTTCAGAATGTGATGCCTAGGAGCTTAAACTAGAAAGTTTACTAAATTTAGGATTTTGCACATTGTTAGCCTTATTGCCTCTAGTTAGAGAGAAGGTATGTAGAGAGATGATTTGTATCCTGGGCAACTGCTGGGAGGTTGACTGGGGGAAAGATCATGCTAACTCTACTTCACCTGATTTGTGAATTGTTCTGTTTTGTTTTTAATATCAATGGCTTCACTTTAAAGAAGCTTCATTCCCAGAGGATTCATTGCTCAAGGTGTTGTTATCTATTATTTTCCTTCTATGAAGTGTCCATGGACAGTTACAAGTAGATATTTTTAAGTGTGTTATTGTGCTTTGCCTTAGTGGTTGACTAGACTTATAGTTTAGGTAAACTATATCTCTTTCATCTCTTTTTAGCAAAGGTTCTTAACTATTTATAAAAATATATTTATTTATTTTATGACCTCCTTAGGGAATAACCTTTTCTTTGGAGAATCTAACAAAAGCCCTACCACGTGAGTCATTTAAAAATATAATCCCATGGTATTATTTTCTTTGGGATTTTAAAAAAGTGAACCATTTTATTTAAAATGTCAAATATTTTTCATGTGTTTTGCTGCACACACATATATAAATACATATTCTGTTATCTATATTTTTTGAAGTATAGCACCTTTACTAGTAGCCAATATTGCCAAGTTAACACTAATACACTCTTTCACAGAATTCTGTAGATTTCAGATTTTTAAATTTACTTTGTAATTTCCTAATAATTCGATTGAGTGTCTTTTCACATGTTTACCCTTCTGTCAAATTCCTGTTCAGGTCTCTTTCCCGTTTTTCTATTGAGTTATCTTTCTTTTATTATTTTGTAGGAATTTCTTTACATACTCTAGACATGAATCTTTTTGTTGGTTACATATATGACATCATCATCTCCCACTCAAAGGCTTATCTTTCTACTCTCTTAAAGGTGTCTTTTGATGAACAGAAGTTACTAATTTTAATGTGTTTCATTTTATCAATCATAAGATAAGAAATTCTTCTGTACCCGAAGTTCATAAAGATTATTCTCTTATGTGATCTCCAGAAAATCTGGTTGTCTTATATTTTATATTTAGATCTTCAACAAACCTGAAATTAATTTGTGAAGGATGTGAGGTACCCTTTACATCAGGGGTTCAAGTTTTATTTATTCCATCTGGATATTCAATTGACAAAGTATCATTTATGGATAAAGACCATCCTTTCTCCAGGGCTACTCAGCATCAAGTTTGTCATAAATTTAGTGTCAGTGGTCTGTTTCTGGACTGTATTCTGTTCCATTTTTCTATTTGTACATCTTTTCACTTATTCCAAATTTAACTTTAGACTGAATCTTGATATCTAGTCGTTAAGTCCTCCAATTTTTATCTTGATAGTTGTCCTTTATCTTTTGCATTTCTATATATATTTTAGACTCAGCATGTGAATTTCTACCTATGAAAAACTGCAGGGATTTTTTTGGGGGAGGGGGAGGGAATGCATTGAATCTATGGATCAATATACAGTATATTGAGTCTTTCAATCCTTGATCAAGGTGTATATCTCTTCTATTTAGGGCTACTTTAATATATCTCACTAGAGTTTTATGAGTTTTTCATTGGTTTTGATGTCTTTCTTACATATATTCTCCAGATTTATTCACATGTTTATGATTATTTATTGAGGCTATAATGAGTTATTTATAGATATATAATTTTTAAACACCTCTTAATTATTTGGGAAATACAATTGGCCTATCCAGCAACCTTGTTAAATTCACTTATTTTTATTTTTTTTCATATACAGTTATGTTGTCTGTGAATAGTGACATTTTACTTACTTCTCTTGCATGTTTGTACTGTCTACCACCTCTAGTACAATGTTGAATAGAAATGAGGAGACTAGATAAGCTTGCCTCATTCCCAATCTCAGGAAGAAAGTTTTCAGTATTTCACTATTATGATGTATGATGTTTACAAGAGATTTCTGTAGATGATCTTTATCAAATGCAGTCAGTTCTATTTCTAATGTCATAAGAATTATATAATAAATGGGTGTTGAATTTTAGCAAATGCCTGTTTTGCATGTCTTAAAATTATTATAAGATTTTTCCTTTATTTGTTAATGTATTGAATTATACTGATTGATTTTTTTGTTTTGTTTTATACCTTGGATAATAATTTCATACTAATTTATTAATTTTATTGTTCTAATTGTGTTAACTTTGACCATTGGGAGCTATTTCATTTGGCTCCTGTGCCCTTTTGAGGTACCCCTATCAATGTTGGATTGGTTTGTTTGTTTTGTGTGTAGTTTTTACTTTCTGGAACTACATAATGCTGCAGGTTCATTTTGCATATTTCCTGCCCCAGTTCTACAATTGGTCTTTTCTCCGGGGAGCCCTGGTTCCTTTTATTGGAGAAGAGCATTACACACCGAGCTCTGGATGCCATGTGTGCTCTTTGCTACTGGGGTGTCGTTGCTTTTAGTCACTTTCAGCTGGCAGAGAGCGGAAATCAATGTGTATATACTAAGCTGTCTATATCTACATATCTATAAATATTTCAATATGCAACTATCTGTATCTATATTAAGCTAAACATAAATTCATACGGATGTCTCTAATTAATCCATTAGGCATGGCTTATTCTTGTCTCTTCCCCTTGCTTATCTGTAAATTCTCACTCCAGCATTGAGAGAACATAGCTGCTACTATTCTGTCATCCACTTACTTAATTGTTCAATTCAAGTATCAGAATTAACATATATATATGAAACAAACTAGAGGACAGTTAAAGCCAGGGGAACAGACAGCTAGTTGCCCAGTTGAACAAGTTATGTGTCAGAGACAGGAGGGGAAGTAAAAAGCTAGGATTTAGCAGCTCCTTATATAAACTTTCGTATAATCATCCTTATTTCAACACCCCTTGGCCCTACCCCTTGCGGAACTGTAAGGGGCCCCTCATTTCTGAACCTATGTTGCTGCTGTTGGTTTTCTCCTAAATAGACAGATGTGATTGGCCGGTCTGTGCTGCTAGGTTGGCTGTTACTCATCCGTCTGATTTCCATCTTCCAAAATTTTGTTGATACCTCTTCTGTCATGGAATCCCTGTAGTTCTATTTGCCCTGTTGAGGATATATGGTTTTTAATCACTTATTTTTTAACCAAAGCATCTTATTAGCAACTGGGTGAGGTCAGAGCTCTAGGAATTATGACTAAATCTGTGCTAATTCTGTCTCCTTTTTTGACTGATTCTTTAAAAATGTATCCTTCATAATTATCCAAAATAGTCCTTGATGGAGACTATTTCAGATTGATGTGTCTTCTCAAATGGTACTTTGTTGTTCAAAATAAAGAATCTGGGAGAGTATCATATATGAGACACGTTTCAAGAACGTGAATATAAAGCAAACTTTTTTTATAAGGAAAAATATTGGGGGGAAAAAATACACCTTATATTCAGGAATATGAGGTAAATACTAGGCAATAGTAGACCAGTAGGGAAGTTAAGTTAGGGGAGAAATAGCTAAGCAAAGGTAAGTATGGAGATGTGAACAAAATAGGATATGTGAACAAAATAAATTAGAGAAGCTTCAAAAACACGCAGTCTTAATTGTTTTATAAATTTTTACTTTTAGGTGAAATATTAGATTATTTCAAAAGCTGGAACTGAATGTAATGTTAAATAATGGCAACAGGCGACTTGAAGAGAAGCTTACGGAACCTAGAACAAGTGCTTCGCTCGGTAAATTATCCTCAAGAAGTGGATTGTGTAGGGTAAGCTAGGATATAAAGCATATTTGTAGTCTTTTTGGTAATGATTTGATATAATATTTGACTTGGGGGAGTATCTAAATAAAGATACCGATTTTATCTGGGCACTTTAAAAATTTTCCTAGAAATGATTAAAATATTTTAGAAAGCAGGGAATTACAGGAGTTTATTTCTAAGTATGAATTTTAAGAAGTCCAACTCGAGATTTAAATCAGCTTTTAGAAGTAGTACAAAGCTCTAGCTGGCTTGGCTCAGTGGATAGAGCGTTGGCCTGTGGACTGAAGGGTCGTGGGTTTGATTCTGGTCAAGGGCATATGCCTGGGTTGCGGGCTCAATCCCCAGTGGGGGGTGTGCAGGAGGCAGCTGATCAATGATTCTCTCTCATCATTGATGTTCTATCTCTCCCTCTCCTTTCCTCTCTGAAATCAATAAAAATATATTTTGAGCCCCAGCTGGTTTGGCTCGGTGGGCTCGATCCCCAGTCGGGGGCGTGCGGAAGGCAGCCAGTCAATGGTTCTCTCTCATCATTGATGTTTCTATCTCTCTCTCCCTCTTCCTTCCTCTCTGAAATCAATAAAAAGATATTTAACATATATATATATATGTATGTATATGTGTATGTGTGTGTGTGTGTGTGTGTGTGTATATATTTTTTTTTTTGGTAAAAAAGCAAAATATACATCCATATTTGGTTCCTCTCTGAAATCAATAAAAAGATATTAAAATATATATATATATATATATATATATATATATATTTCTTTTTTGAAAATAAAAAAAGAAGTAGCAAAATATACGTCCATATATGGTATGGTCTCTGTACAACTTTTAAACTCGTAGAAATGTAATGAATTCATTATTATATGACTTACCACCCTCACATCCAATTGGATAGTATTTCTTTATGATTTGGAAGATTCTACTTAATAGATTTCTTATGACCACTTATACCTTGCCTGAGAATTATTAAGCTAACTCATATAACAGACCCCACATTGGACATTTTGTGTTAGTTTCCACTTTCCCAATATGACTGACTTGCTTTTGTAGGTTGTAGCAAAGCAACATACATTTCTTCTCCTAGAGGCACGATGCACAAAGATTCATGCAAGAATGGGCCTTCCTTCCCCTGGCTGCAGGCACCCCTTCGCTCTGGCTGGAGCTGCCTTTCCACCTTCCCACGCTGCCCAGAGGCCCAGAGTGGCTGGAACAGTGCAGTACGCCTGCGTCGTCGCCATGGCGATGACTCAAGCATCCCACTCGGTCCCCGGCCACTTGGCGCCTGCGTATGCAAATTAACCCACCATCTCTGTTGGGTTAACTTGCATACTCACTCCTGATTGGCTGGTGGGCATCGCGAAGGCAAGGTCAATTTGCATCTTATTTTTTTTATTAATGTAGATATTCATGCCAATCTAATATGGTATTCCTGTCACCTTCTAGCCCCTAATACATCTATTCTTACCTGGGATAGTCATTGATATTTACCCCTCTGGGATGTAAGTTGATATCAAGTACTTAGTTTTTGTTGTTTTTTTGGAAAAGATTTTTTGTTGAAATTTAGAGAGAAACATCAAGGTGAGAGTGAAACATTGAGAATGTGCTTCCTGCACACTCCCTACTGGGAATTGAACTTGCATTGTGGCCATGTGCCCTGTCTATTAATTGAACAGGCAACCTTTGGGTGCATGGGACAATGCCCTACCCACTGAGCTATACCAGGCAGGGCTAATACTTAGTTTTGTTCAGTGTAGTATCCCCTTATCTAGAATGATGCCTGGCACATA
The DNA here is from genome assembly GCF_027574615.1 of Eptesicus fuscus. Taxonomy (NCBI): domain Eukaryota; kingdom Metazoa; phylum Chordata; class Mammalia; order Chiroptera; family Vespertilionidae; genus Eptesicus; species Eptesicus fuscus. The sequence goes on along the minus strand of NC_072478.1, from coordinate 35,589,304 downwards.
TTAGAAGCTATTTAAACATTTATTCAATGAGTGTCAAGGGACAAATCCAGATTAGGTACATTGTCAAGTAGTAGAGTGAGTCTTGGCTAAACCAACTACTAAGTAGAATTCTGGAGTAATGGGCTTTACATATAAAAATAGAAGTTCTGAATGTATACTAGGGAGAGTTAACACTAAGAGATGGCTGCAAATGAAAGGATAGTAAGGAGAGCAAGGATAAAGTTGACTTTTGTCACAGGTATTATGTATGAGAAACGGAAAGTATTCCATAGTATGCTTCCATAGCATATACCAGTGATGGGCAACCTTTTGAGCTTGGTGTGTCAAACTTCGCCAAAAAACTGAGCATAACTCAGGTAGTGTGTCACTTTGAGGAAAAAACATTATTTTGCGATATTTATAGTTTAAATAACATAAATATATAATTGTTATATATAATTATATTTAATAAACCAAAAACTAAATATTTAGTGCTGACACGCGTGTCATAGGTTCGCCATCACTGGCATATACCAATAGGTTAGTTATTCAAAAGAGGGAAATCTCTACTGTCTAGTCTTGCCAGGGCTTAATCAGTTTGAATAGCTGTTTTCTTTTTACTACCTTAACCATAAACATTTTTTAAATTTTATTTTAATATATTTTTATTGATTTCAGAGAGGAAGGGAAAGAAACATCAATGATGAGAGAGAATCATTGATTGGCTGCCTCCTGCACACCCCCTACTGGGGATCAAGCTCCCAACCCAGGCATGTGCCCTTGACAGGAATTGAACCTGGGACCCTTCAGTCCACAGGCCAACACTCCATCCATTGAGCCAAACCAGCTAGGGCTACCATCAACATTTTAAAAGACATTTTGTATAGGAATAATTTAAAAAGATACCGATTATGTTCCTTTCTTCTGCATACACTGCTTAAACATTTGATTTTCTTATTGACCCAAGAATGTCATTAAAAACAATCATTTTTAGATTATTTCATAATATAGTAGTATCTGCAGGGTCAATTGAGATAGGTAATGCTACTCGCTGCTGTTTCAGATTACCACCCTCACATACACACACAGCCACAGATATACATATTTTGGTTCTTTCCACTTTTTTCCCATTTTAAAATTTTTTCTTGTGATTTGGTGTTTTTTGTTTTGGTGTGCCAGTTTATAATACCTGTTCTTCTTACTGTTTCTAATCAAAGTTCTTAGACCATAGATAACCAAGATTTTTGAGGTTGTTTTATATGAGATGTTAACTGAAGATCTGGCTGTCTTCTATTCATAACATGCATAAAATGGGACAGATTTTGCTGTTCAAAAGCATTTTTTGTGTATGTCTTTTTTAAACTGTCGTATAGGTAAAAAAGGTTGCCAGAGCAGTTTTCTCATGGGTAAAATATTATATCCATAAACATAAAAGAGAAACAATTTATATTTATCTTGAAAAACAAATTGTAATGCTATCATCATATACTTGCTCTCTGCCTTATTAAAAATATTGGGTTGGGAATAGGGAGATTTATGTACATCTTGAATTTTGTGGAAAACAAATGTTTTACATAAGTGCATTATTACTTCAATTGAACATATATAACTGGGTAATTGAACTGGCCTCTCCTGTGCTTTGTTGTGGGAAAATCTGTGAAACTACTTCTCATGTAGAAAATGAGATTCATATGTGTAGACAATTAGAAAAGAGTACAAGACAGGCATGAGGCATCAGATTCTGAATAGCCAGGGAATCATTCTGGGAAAGAGAAATATGGATCAGAGCGTTGAGGATGACTTCATGGAAAGCTTGGTATCTGACAAATGATTTATGGAGAATGAATAAGAGGCAGAGAAAAGTGAGATACCTTTCTGGAGGAATTAGCATAAACTAATAAGGTACAGATTTCAAAGGGGCCTAATACAAGGGAAGATACTGATCAGACTAGTTACAGTTTCCCAACCCTGTTTTCCTCATCTATAACTTAGAAATCATAATATTTTACCTTTGCAGTTTGTGATAAAAAGCATAAGAGATAAGGTAACAAGTGCTTGCAAGAGCATATAGTGTACTTGAGCTCTGTAAGATGGTACATTTGTTTTATTAAGACCAAATGTACTAGATTTTCTATTGGTATTAAAGAGCTATTGTAATTGTTTGAGCAAATGAGTAATATAATTTGGCTAGACTAATTTAGTGTTGGAGATAGAATATGAAGGGTCTTGTGCATCACTTTATTATGGCTATAGTGTTGTTATAAATTATTGACAATAATTCTTATATTGCCCCAATTTTCCAATTTTGTGGATTTATGCTCATTAAAAACCTTTTTCTTTTTTCCCCCAACAGTTTGGTTAAGGGAGATTTAGCAGCATCTTTGCCCATCATCAGCTATTCTCTTACCTCATATTCCCCTTATGTAGCAGAACTTCTGATGGAATCCAATGTAGAACTCATAGCAAAGAATGACTTGCGCTTTATAGATACCGTCTATAAGGTATGTTTGAGTTTATGAAATAACTAGAGGCCCAGTGCACGAAATTCATGCATGGGGGGGGGGGGGGGAACGGGGTGTCCCTCAACCTGGCCTGCACCCTCTCCAATCTGGGACCCCTTGGGGATGTCCAACTGCTGGTTTAGGCCCAATCCCACAGGACATCCCTCTCACAATCCGGGACCACTGGCTCCTAACTGCTCGCCTGCCTGCCTGCCTCCCTGCCTGATTGCCCCTAACCGCTTCTGCCTGCCAGCCTGATCGCCCTCTAACTGTTCCCCTGCCAGCCTGATTAATGCCTAACTGCTCCCCTGCCGGCCTGATTGCCCACAACTGCCCCCCGCCCCCGCCGGCCTGATCGTCCACAACTGCCCTCCCCTGCTGGCCTGATTGCCCACAACTGCCCCCCCTGCCGGCCTCATCGCCCACAACTGCCCCCCTTGCCAGTCTGATCTCCCCCAACTGCCCTCTCCTGCTGGCCTGATCACCCACAACTGTCCTCCCCTGCCATGACCCGCCTCCTCTGCGCGAGGTGGCAGAGACACCGGGACCAGCCTCCTCCATGCTGCGCAGAGCCACGGGACCCCCAGGCCTCACAGCGCCAAGCAGCCATGGGGCCCCGCCTCCACTGTGCGCGCAGCCATCTTGTGACAATGTTGCACGAGGGTGTGATGCCACCTAGGCTTTTATTATATAGGATTGTTTTAGAAATCATCGGTGGTTTTTATCAGATTAATGTTTTTATAATTTCTTAATATATATGCAGCATGTATAGTTGACAGTATTTTCATATGCATTTACCACATTTAAATGAAATCCCTATTGCAATGAAGATGTAATTGAAGTTTGCTTTATGTTTCATACTCTATTAAATATGACAACTGGTAAACATTTGTCATTGGTATCATTTGTCATTTTTTACAACAAATTTTAGTAAAATTTGGTATGCTGGCAGAAGTTAGAGAGAAATGTGGTTTTATTGAGTAAAGTTTGTGGTGTATAGAATTATAAGTTAATCTAGTTATTTATAGAGCTTTGACTGAGTTTTTATGTTCCTTGTGGTCTAGGACCATGTCTTATATCTACCCTAGTATTTACACTTGTATTATGCACTTAATCTCATACTTGGTTCTTTAAAAACCCTACTTATAATCATTAGTTTTTGCTCAAGTACTCTAGTTTTTTAAACTTTTTTAGAATAGGTAAAACCCATTTATCAAATCAAATTTTTCTTTTTTAAGTAGTAAGTTGCACTTGATGAAATAGGAGCTTTCATGTGTAGAGTCTCTGTTTAATCTTTCCTTTATTTGTCTTTCACCCAGAAAACTTCTGTGGAAGCCTAAGAGGCACTTCCAAGAAATCTTAGGGTTCAAGAGTAGGTTTTGGAAATTACTGGTCTGGCCTATTGCTCTCATTTTACAAATGAGAAATTGAAACTCAGAGGCCTACTGACTTGTCTAAAAAATCATATACTGGAAGAAGTATAAACACATAAAACTATGGTTTCCTGACTTATCTGGTATGGAGTGAGCTAAGGAGTATTTCTAGTACCTATTAGGATGATCCTAAACAATAAAGAGGTAATATGCAAATTGACCCTCACATCATCACAAGATGGCTGTGCCCACAGCTGAGACAGAGTTCCGTAACACAAGATGGCTGCGCCCACAGCAGAGGCAGGGTTCCTGTAACACAAAATGGCTGCGCCCACAGTGGAGGCAGGGTTCCTGTAATGAGCCGTAACGAGCAATCAGCAGGGACCTGAGGCTGCATGGTGCCGGGGCGGGGACCTCAGGCCGTGCCCCCTGCCTGGCGGGGCTTGATGGGGGCCTCAGGCCGTGCCCTCTGCCTGGCAGTGCTTGACGGGGGACCTCAAAGCGCACCCCTTGCCCCGGTGCCAGGCCAGGGGACCTCAGGCCACGCCCCTGACCCAGCCGGGCTTGAAGAGGGACCTCAAGGCGCACCCCCCCACCCTGGTGCTGGGCTGGGGGACCTCAGGCCACACCCCCCGCCCCATGTGCCTGGCCAGGGGACCTAAGGTTGTGCCGGGGAACCTGAGGCTGCGCCCCTCGCCTGGCGGGGCTTGACCTGGGACCTGTGGCTGCGCTCCCCCACCTGGTGGGGCTTGACGGGGGACCTGAGGCTGCACCCCCCTCCCGGCACTGGGATGGGGAACCTGAGGCTTAGCCGCCCCCCACCTGGCGCCAGGCCGGGGAACCTCAGGCCATGCCCCCCCACCCCAGCGCTGGACCTGGGGACCTGAGGTTGCACCGGGGAAACTGAGGCTGTGCCCCTCACCCTGCGGGGCTTGACCGGGGACATGTGGCTGAGCACCCCCCGACCCAGTGGGGCTTGACAGGCGACCTGAGGCTACACCCTCCGCCCGGCACTGGGGCTTGACAGGGCTGGGGCCAGCCGGGTCTGGATCTTGCCCATTGGGGGTGGGGCCGGCCGGGTCTAGGTCTTGCGTGATTTCAAGGCGTGCATGGGTGGGCGGGGACTTGACTCTGGGTCCCATGGTGCGCCCCATACTCTGACAGGAGGAAGATTTTCATATACATTTTACTAAACTTTTCATCTCTGATACTTCTATTTTAGAGAAAGGGTAAATAGCAATATTAAAATGTTTCCTCTAATTAATTCCCTTTTAATGTCCACGAATTTCATGCATCATGCAGGCCATTAGTTGGGTATATTTTTCCATCTCTCTGGACAGCCATCTATTTTTGGTACATCCCTAGCTTCCTGTTTCTACCTAGATACCTCTGCTGCCTGGTCATAAATCTCTTTCTACCTTTTAAATAAAAGGCCACATTTATTATTTTAGATTTTTTAAAGAGATTGTTCCCAATATTTTGTTGATCTATTCCCTCTTCATAGCTTCTTCGTGATCAATTTAATTATAAACCAATCCTGACGAAAAAGCAGTTTCTCCAATGTGGATTTGCAGAATGGAAAATTCAAATTATCTGTGATATTTTGAATTGTGTGATGAAAAAGCACAAGGAGTTGAGTGGTCTTGATAAGGTAATTTTCTTACAGATTTTAACTTATGCTGAGTGGCCAGTATTTTAATGTATAATATCAATACTCTAGATAGCAAATTAGTACCTAGCATAATTACTGCATTATTCACAGATTTGTGTAACCTTATAATACCTGGTGTTTGCTTTAAATACTAGTCACTTGTATTTGCACATTTGCAACTTGGAGGTACTGGTCCTAAACTAACAGTTTAAACAGTACATTTTCATCACTTCTTAGTTTTCAAAATATATGGAATTTAGACTTATTTGACAGTCATATTTTATATATAAAATTTAAATGATAATAGAATTTAAATATACTAGTACATCATGTTATTACACAGAACTTTTTACATCTTAATACTTTTTTTTTAGACTCCATCACTACAAAGAAAGAAAGTCAATTCTGTTAAGTCAGAACCTGGTTCAAGCAGCGAGAAGTCATCTGCAGAACCTGTTGGCATTGATATCACTGGCAGGTTCATGACTTCAGGAAAGGTCAGAAAATACAGCTACCTACCTACCTAATCCAATGTACAAGGCTCACTTTTTTTTTCTAGCTAGCAGCTGGTTAAAACATTCTAGTTAGGTATTATACCATAACAATTTTTTAGCAATGCATATCATGTGATCTGGAGAATATTCCAAAAGTTAAGAGGGTAGAAGTGTAGAATGGAACAAACTTTCTCTTTATATTTCTAATTCCTATTTCTGACTTGTTTCCTAGATAGAATAGCAATGATTTAAGAAGGTTATATTATGTGCTCATGAATAGTTACTCCTAATTATGTATTTAGTCTTCCTACAACAACATGGGAACCTAAGTAGAGCATGCCATTAGTTACAAGTTACGTGCTTTCATTTAACTGTGCTCATATTTCTCTATCAGGAATGTGAAGTATCCAATGATTGATAGTTCCTAAACCTATACTCTGGTTTTGGGTTAGTGTTCTGAATATCTTCTTTTTGTTGATAGATATCTTCCCTGTTCTTATCTGCTCAGCACCTGTGGCTGAATAAGTCTTACTCTTAGGACTTTCCCTTTGTCATTATTTAGTTTGAATCATTAGCTAAACGTCTGATATTTTGTGGTTTGTTTAATTAAAAAAAAATGTGACAAGTCTTATTCACAGAGTCCGTTCTTATTTACGTGAATTATGTGGTAAACTATTTTATGATGAAATTGTTTTTAAAGTAACTTTCAAATACTTACAAACATACTCATTCTCAGTTTCAGCAATTTACCAACTCTTTGCTCATCTTGTTTCATCTTTATTATAACCAGTTTTCCCATCTTTCCCCAAAACCTGAAACAGTTTGAAACAAATGTTGACATCGTTGAAGAAATACTTCAGTATTCTAATATATAAGAATGCTTTAAAGTATCATAACCACAATTTCATCACCACTCATAAAATATTAATAGCTTAATTAATGTTTTATGTCCACATTATATGCGGTAATTTAAACTTTTATAAATCTTAAAGGGAAGATAAGATGTTCTTTTGCAAAGTGACTGTGTGTGTGTGTAAAATAATTGTGTGAGGGAAACATTGAAGCAGCTCTGACATAGCTTTCTCTGGGCAGAAGAAAGCTGTGGTGATCCGTCACCTCTACAATGAAGATGGTGTGAGCAATTCTGACAGTACGTTAAGTGCAATGACTGATGTGAATGAAGCATTTGCTGTGAGTGACTTAAAGGATACGGAAATAAAGACTCCTGAAGAAAAGGTCCCTGAAATCGAGTCTGAGCAACAAGTAAGAATTTGGGATGTTTTTAGCAGATGCCAGTATTTCTTATTCCGATGTACATGATTACTTCAGCATCTAAACTTTGGAATATCTCTGGCCTTTTGAATTATTAATTACGGCACATTATCCTTGTTACCATTACTTAAGAATCAGTAAGCCTTACTGAATATAACTTGGCATATTATTTACTGCTTATTTTTAGGTGTTATGGGTAATGCAGAGATGATAAAGACATGGTATGTCTCTTCAAGGAATTTAGTTTAATGAGATATAGAGATATACTGCTTTGTACAATGAAGATTCTCTATCGCCTATCCCCTATATTGATGAATGGAAAAAACTGGTGCACTACTGCCTTTTCATTTTCCGTTTTGTGCCCGTCGTGTCTTTTTCTCTTTTCTCTAAGAGTACCTTTTCTATTACAGTATTGCCACAGATCCTAGTATAGTGTCTAATCTCTACTGCTTCTGCTAAAACTCTTTTTTCTGTCTTCTGTGTCTTGTGATGTCTCTACATCTGTATACAGTTGGCATTTATAAAACTACCAGATGGCCATTAGGCTTATTTCCCATTTATAGCAAACTGAATAGTTTCAATGCACTGCCATTTCTTGGTCATTTCCTCTTAGCTTTGTGCTGGGTGCTAAGTGTTGTTACAAGAAGCTTGTTAGTGACAGTTATAATGTACTACCCACTGTTGTTCAAAAGAGTCTTATGAAAAGTAACTTATTTAATCCTCACAAGAACCATATGAAGTGGGAATTTTTTAAAAATAAGTAAATTGAAGCATCAAAGTCATACATGTTAGACTGTCCAAGTAGTCTGCCTCCACAGGTAGCAGTCTTAACTCTCAAGCTCTATTGCCTATTGTAACTATTGAAATAACACAATGGGGAGAAACCAAGATGGCGGCATAGGTTAAACACCTAACCTGCAGCCGGGCACAACAATTTCAAAAATACAACTAGAGGTCAGAACGGACATCGTCCAGAACCACAGGAGAGCTGGCGGACTGAAATGCCCACAGCTGGGGGGAAGGAGAAGGCCACGGGGACAGTCGGGGAAGCCGTAAAAGCCTGAGGTATGGAGAAACAGGCGGAGACACCAGCACACGCGCCTGCGGGGAGGATGGAACCGGAGAGGAGGGGGCGGCTGATGACCTGGCCGGAGTTCACTGGCAGGAAGGAGATAAAGGCTCCGGAGTGCGCTGAGCACCGGCTCCGATTGCACTGAACCCCATTCCGGGCGAAACCCTGGGAAACTCACTCACTTTCGCAACTCCGCCGCCCCCGCAGGCTGCCCGGCCCGGGACGCTGGGGACGCCGCCGCAGCGGCGGCGCCCGGAGCCCGGCGGCCTCCCAGCACCCGTCCCCGCCGCGCAGCCCCCGCGCGCCTGGTGCCGCGGGCCGCGCGCCCCGCACACCGGACGGAGGCCTGGGCGCCCTCTCCGTGCACCTCCCGGCGGCGCTAGACTTCAGTAGAGTTGACTGAATTCAAGGGATTAAGAAGTATAAATTGGGGGGACGCCGCGGCGGCGACGTCCGGAACACGGCGATGGCGGTGCCTGGAGCTCGGCGGCTGCCCAGCGCCCGTCCCAGCCGCGCGGCCCTCGCGCGCCTGGTTCCGCGGGACGCGCGCACCGCGCACCGGACGGAGGCCCGGGCGCCCTCTCCGTGCACCTCCCGGGGGCGCTAGACTTCAGTAGAGTTGACTGAATTCAAGGGATTAAGAAGTATAAATTGGGGGGACGCCGCGGCGGCGACGTCCGGAACACGGCGATGGCGGTGCCTGGAGCTCGGCGGCTGCCCAGCGCCCGTCCCAGCCGCGCGGCCCTCGCGCGCCTGGTTCCGCGGGACGCGCGCACCGCGCACCGGACGGAGGCCCGGGCGCCCTTTCCGTGCACCTCCCGGCGGCGCTAGACTTCAGTAGAGTTGACTGAAATGAAGGGATTAAGAAGTACAAATTGAGAAGTTTGAAAAAGATGGCGGCGGAGGTTAAAGGCTGTTCTGTTGCCTCGCACCCAGCGAAATCGGAGGGGATGAGGTGTGGAGGTGCGTGGGTCTGGCTGGTGGCGGGGGAAAGGGGCTTTTGTTCCAAACCTAAGGGAGATTAGCTCTCCATCACCCTGAAACCCATCTTCTGGCGAACCCCGGGAGACCCAGATGCCTGCGGGGAGAGGCGGGACTCTTGCAGAGGTGCGCCCAGCAATCAGTGTTTGCTGCGCTGGAGTGCGGAACGAGGGGACTTAGATACATGGAAGGCAGAAGGACCAGACTCACAGCCATCGAGGCTCGCCGCACCATGGCCTGTTGGCGCCCTGAGACCCCGCCCCGCCCTGGGACCTGCCCCGCACGTTTTGAAGACCTGCCCTGCAAGTCTTGCAGGCACACCTGCGCCCCAAGCAACGGCTTATGCATGTGGGTGGCCTGCCCTCTGGCAGCGGACCAGATGATCTGCTGTTCTAGTCGGACTGCTCCAGGGCCACTCAGACAGGAGGAAGAAACTACAGTTTTTGCTGTAATCCTTGCTGAGTGCCTAAGGCAGTAGCTGATCTACACCCCATTGGAGACCCAGAAACGAGGGCATCTAGTGGTCTGTGGGAGATGACACCAGAATTCAACCACGTGCATAAGGGACACATTCAACGGGAATATTCAGTGAGCGCCAAAGCTTTGCTGCACCAAGACCCGGCCCATAAACGTGTCTCCTGCACAGCAACTCTTCCTTTATAGACAAAGAGAGCCCCCCCAGTGACACCAACAACAATCAAGACTTAACTATACAAAGGAGGACCAAGATGGAGGCATAGGGCGGAAGCCTGATTGTTGCCTACCACAACAACTTTGAGACTACGACAAGAGAGCAGAGCAGACACCATCCAAGACCACCATAGGGCTGGCTGAGTAGATGCTCTACAACTAGAATAAAAGAGGGGTATGTGGGATGATGCTGATGCCGGTGACCCAAAGACCACACTTTAAGAACTACAGCTCAGGCGACACAAAAGAACTATGGCTCAGGCGATACAACAGAGGCCTGGAACGTGCTCGGCGCAGTTCCCCCGGCGGTCTCCGGCTGAGGGGATGGCTCCACTGGCAGCCAAGCACGGACAGACGAGCCCCTATGAGACATGGGGTGGGAGACTCCGCGCTTGCTGACCTCTGAGTCCGTCAAGAATCTCAACGCCCCGGAAGCGGCCAGGTGCGCATGCTCGGCGACCGGCCACCGATGCAGACCCAAGGGCCGACGCAGCGACGCCAGACTGGCCCACCGCCATGCACCGGGTGCACCGGAGCTTCGCCGAGCCGCCGCCCGACGAGTTCTGCAGCAGCCATACTGGAGCTCCGGAAGGATGGCCAGGGGAATTGCTGAGGGGGGATTGACCGGCAGGAATTGGGATCGGGAAGACGGGGCCCCGCTGAGACCCGGGTGCGGGCGGGGTTGCGCGCCTCTGGGCTCGGGTGTGGTCACACGCCTCTGGATATAAGTGAGGCCTCACGTCCCTGGGTCTAGCTGAGGCCACATGCCCCTGGGTCCAGGTGAGGCCGGACTCCGGGTCCGGGTGAGGCCAAGTGCCCCTGGACCCGGATGACGCTGGATCCCGTGCCCGGGCGAGGCCAAGCGCCCCTGGGTCTAGGAGAGCCCACACACCCCTGGGTCCAGGCGAGACCATGTGTCCCTGGATCCGGGTGAGGCCGCGTGCATCTAGGCCCGGGTGAGCCCAAGTGGCCCTGGGTCTGGGAGAGGCCAAGCGTCCCTGGGTCCGGGTGAGACCATGTGTCCCTGGATCCGGGTGAGGCCTCGGGCACCTAGGCCCGGGTGAGGCCACGTGCCCCTGGGTCTGGGAGAGGCCAAGCGTCCCTGGGTCCGGGCGAGACCATGCGTCCCTGGATCCGGATGAGGCCTCGTGCACCTAGGCCCGGGTGAGCCCAAGTGGCCCTGGGTCTGGGAGAGGCCAAGCGTCCCTGGGTCCGGGTGAGACCATGTGTCCCTGGATCCGGATGAGGCCTCGTGCACCTAGGCCCGGGTGAGCCCAAGTGGCCCTGGGTCTGGGAGAGGCCAAGCGTCCCTAGGTCCAGGTGAGACCATGTGTCCCAGGATCTGGGTGAGGCCTCGTGCACCTAGGCCCGGGTGAGCCCAAGTGGCCCTGGGTCGGGGAGAGGCCAAGCGTCCCTGGGTCCGGGTGAGACCATGTGTCCCTGGATCCGGGTGAGGCCTCGTGCACCTAGGCCCGGGTGAGCCCAAGTGGCCCTGGGTCTGGGAGAGGCCAAGCATCCCTGGGTCCGGGTGAGACCATGTGTCCCTGGATCCGGGTGAGGCCTCGTGCACCTAGGCCCGGGTGAGCCCAAGTGGCCCTGGGTCGGGGAGAGGCCAAGCATCCCTGGGTCTGGGTGAGACCATGTGTCCCAGGATCCGGGTGAGGCCTCGTGCACCTAGGCCCGGGTGAGCCCAAGTGGCCCTGGGTCTGGGAGAGGCCAAGCATCCCTGGGTCCGGGTGAGACCATGTGTCCCTGGATCCGGGTGAGGCCTCGTGCACCTAGGCCCGGGTGAGCCCAAGTGGCCCTGGGTCGGGGAGAGGCCAAGCATCCCTGGGTCCGGGTGAGACCATGTGTCCCAGGATCCGGGTGAGGCCTCGTGCACCTAGGCCCGGGTGAGCCCAAGTGGCCCTGGGTCTGGGAGAGGCCAAGCATCCCTGGGTCCGGGTGAGACCATGTGTCCCAGGATCCGGGTGAGGCCTCGTGCACCTAGGCCCGGGTGAGCCCAAGTGGCCCTGGGTCTGGGAGAGGCCAAGCGTCCCTGGGTCCGGGTGAGACCATGCGTCCCTGGATCTGGGTGAGGCCTCGTGCACCTAGGCCCGGGTGAGCCCAAGTGGCCCTGGGTCTGGGAGTGGCCAAACGTTCCTGGGTCTGGGTGAGACCATGTGTCCCTGGATCCGGGTGAGGCCTCGTGCACCTAGGCCCGGGTGAGCCCAAGTGGCCCTGGGTCTGGGAGAGGCCAAGCGTCCCTGGGTCCGGGTGAGACCATGTGTCCCTGGATCCGGGTGAGGCCTCGTGCACCTAGGCCCGGGTGAGCCCAAGTGGCCCTGGGTCGGGGAGAGGCCAAGCGTCCCTGGGTCCGGGTGAGACCATGCGTCCCTGGATCCGGATGAGGCCTCATGCACCTAGGCCTGGGTGAGCCCAAGTGGCCCTGGGTCTGGGAGAGGCCAAGCGTCCCTGGGTCCGGGTGAGACCATGTGTCCCTGGATCCGGATGAGGCCTTGTGCACCTAGGTCCGGGTGAGCCCAAGTGGCCCTGGGTCTGGGAGAGGCCAAGCGTCCCTGGGTCCGGGTGAGACCATGCATCCCTGGATCTGGGTGAGGCCTCGTGCACCTAGGCCCGGGTGAGCCCAAGTGGCCCTGGGTCGGGGAGAGGCCAAGCGTCCCTGGGTCCGGGTGAGACCATGTATCCCTGGATCCGGGTGAGGCCTCGTGCACCTAGGCCCGGGTGAGCCCAAGTGGCCCTGGGTCTGGGAGAGGCCAAGCATCCCTGGGTCCAGGTGAGACCATGTGTCCCAGGATCCGGGTGAGGCCTCGTGCACCTAGGCCCGGGTGAGCCCAAGTGGCCCTGGGTCTGGGAGAGGTCAAGCATCCCTGGGTCCGGGTGAGACCATGTGTCCCAGGATCCGGGTGAGGCCTCGTGCACCTAGGCCCGGGTGAGCCCAAGTGGCCCTGGGTCGGGGAGAGGCCAAGCGTCCCTGGGTCCGGGTGAGACCATGTGTCCCAGGATCCGGGTGAGGCCTCGTGCACCTAGGCCCGGGTGAGCCCAAGTGGCCCTGGGTCTGGGAGAGGCCAAGCATCCCTGGGTCCGGGTGAAACCATGTGTCCCAGGATCCGGGTGAGGCCTCGTGCACCTAGGCCCGGGTGAGCCCAAGTGGCCCTGGGTCTGGGAGAGGCCAAGCGTCCCTGGGTCCGGGTGAGACCATGCATCCCTGGATCTGGGTGAGGCCTCGTGCACCTAGGCCCGGGTGAGCCCAAGTGGCCCTGGGTCTGGGAGTGGCCAAACGTTCCTGGGTCTGGGTGAGACCATGTGTCCCTGGATCCGGGTGAGGCCTCGTGCACCTAGGCCCGGGTGAGCCCAAGTGGCCCTGGGTCGGGGAGAGGCCAAGCGTCCCTGGGTCCGGGTGAGACCATGTGTCCCTGGATCCGGGTGAGGCCTCGTGCACCTAGGCCCTGGTGAGCCCAAGTGGCCCTGGGTCTGGGAGAGGCCAAACGTCCCTGGGTCCGGGTAAGACCATGCGTCCCTGGATCCGGATGAGGCCTCGTGCACCTAGGCCCGGGTGAGCCCAAGTGGCCCTGGGTCTGGGAGAGGCCAAGCGTCCCTGGGTCCGGGTGAGACCATGTGTCCCTGGATCCGGATGAGGCCTCGTCTACCTAGGCCCGGGTGAGCCCAAGTGGCCCTGGGTCTGGGAGTGGCCAAACGTTCCTGGGTCTGGGTGAGACCATGTGTCCCTGGATCCGGGTGAGGCCTCGTGAACCTAGGCCCGGGTGAGGCCACGTGCCCCTGGGTCTGGGAGAGGCCAAGCGTCCCTGGGTCCGGGTGAGACCATGCGTCCCTGGATCCGGATGAGGCCTCGTGCACTTAGGCCCGGGTGAGCCCAAGTGGCCCTGGGTCTGGGAGAGGCCAAGCGTCCCTGGGTCCGGGAGAGACCATGTGTCCCTGGATCCAGATGAGGCCTTGTGCAACTAAGCCCGGGTGAGGCCACGTGCCCCTGGGTCTGCGAGAGGCCAAGCGTCCCTGTGTACGGGTGAAGCCAGATCCTGGGTCCGGGTGAGGCCGTGCGCCCCTGGATCCATCCGGGTGAGGCTGGGTCCCAGGCCCGGGTGAGACCACGCGCCCCTTGGGTATGGGTGAGGCCACGTGCCCCTTAGTCCAGGTGACGCCGTGCCCCTGGGTTTGGCCGAGACCAAACCAGAGGGAGTCGGACCTCCATTACCACCATTTGTCCACCATCCAGAGCTGAGGGGTCAGTGTTGACATGTACACATAAGGAAGTACTGGACATCGAAATTGGGTCTCAAAAGAACTGTTGGTCCAGGGGGAAGCTCGCTACAGATTGATTCATTTGCCTGTCAGCATAAATATTATTGCTCATCTCACATTCAGTTCTTATTAGTATATATCTAGTGACATTTGATCTCGTTCATCTAGAGGAAATGATGAACAACATAGACTGATGAACAAGAACAGAACCAGAAGCAAGGAGGCATCGATCGGACTATCGGGCCTCAGAGGGAGGATAGGGGAGGGTAGGGGGAGGGTGGGGGGAGGGGGAGAGTTCAACCAAAGGACCTGTATGCATGCATATAAGCCTATCCAACGGTTAAGTTCAACAGGGGATTGGGGCATGCGTGGGAAGAGGGGTGGGATGGGAATGGGGGGATGAGGACAAATATGTGACACCTTAATCAATAAAGAAATTAAAAAAAAAAAAAAAAAGGGAAGTTCTGCTTGTAGCCTTGCTTAGAATTTGAATTCATTTTCTCTAAGCCCTCCAGTGAATAAAGTGTGACTCCAAAAAAAAAAAAAAAAAGAAATAACACAGTGGGTCCAGCCAGCATGACTCAGTGGTTGAGCATCAGCCTATGAACCAGGAGGTCAAGGTTTGAGTCTCAGTCAGGGCATATGCCTGGGTTATGGGCTCGATCTCCAGTAGGAGGCAGCCAGTCATTGATTCTCTCTCATCATTGATGTTTCTCTCTCCCTCTCCTCCCTTTCTGAAATCTATCTATCTATCTATATATCTATCTATATATCTATCTATCTATCTATATGCATACACACACACACGTATCACAATGGAAATGGGAATATGATGTTCACTTTTCAAGGAATTTCAATTTGTGTAATATTATTTTTAATATTTTAGGATATAAAAGTTAATCCTGAGCTTACTGCACTAAAGACTCTGCTTGCTGAATGCCAAGAAAAGCTTAAGAAACTGACTCAGATAGAGAGCAAATTAGATTCTTTGGAAGAAAAAATGAAAGGAAAAGTGATGGTAGATGAAAAAACCTGGACCAATCTAATAAGTCGTGTCACTCTTCTTGAAACAGAATTGCTTTTGTCCAAAAAGGTATTTTCTTTCCTTAGTATTTATAGGATATCTCAGATACAGTGAAGTTTTTATTTATTATTGTGTTTATTCCTTTGGAAATGCTAAATAAGAGGATATTTGGGTAATGGGAAAATGTTTGGTGGGAATGAAGTCCTATTTAGACATGCCTGTTTTATTGCTATTGTCATGGCTATTGTTTTTCTCTACATCAAATAAGATAATCTGACAAACCTAACATTTGAGCTTTTAGAGCTATTAATACTTGAAGTATTTAAAATAAGGTAAAATAATGTTTGCTTTTGTTTTTAAAAAGCTTGAAATTATTTCATATTCTATCATAGTACAAATGGCCTATTTTACATGGTGGAGAAAATTGGCAGGAGAGGAACAATTAAAATTAGAACTCCCTTTTCTTACTCATTTACTTCAATCAAATTGTAAATTTTATAGACAGTCACCAAATTTGCCATTGCCTCATCTAATCTGAGAAATTGTTTCTTAGTTTACTCAGGATCTTAATTTTTGGTCCTAGTCTATCCTTCCTAAAAAGTAAAGTTAGTAGATTCAAGAAGGTTACTATCTGATTCCAACATTTAAAATATTTCTTATTCTTAGGAATATTTATATATTGCTTTATAAATAAAATACTTAAATATTTAAAAATTTATCATGTCATCTTTATATTTTAAACTTAGCAGTAATAATGTAAAATAAGAATGTTTTTCTTTTCATTTCATTCTAAATATTAAACTATATTATTCCAGAATGATGACTATGTCTACTATGATGAAATGAATGAAGACTATGCTTCTGGTAGTAGCAGGAATATTCTGAAACTTGGTAAGTTCTTATGGTAGTAGTATTGGTAGTATAGCATTGTATTGGATTATAGTATATATATAGAATGTGCATATGTGTTTCAAAACTTAAAGGTCTCTTGATTAACAGTTTAGAAAAATAATCTTCATAGGTATCTGGTAATTTTAATATTCCCAAGCCTTATATTTTAAAAACTGCAAAGCTCTTAGGAACAAAGAAAATATAACTTACAAACTTCTGAAGCCAAGGATTGATAAAGAAGCAAGCTTAACATATCTTTTGTGACATAGTGGTTGAATAAATTCTAGTGTACAGAATTGCAAACTTTTAGAGATTTTTTACCCCTTTAATTGCTAAGTGCTATCTATAATAATAAAAGCATAATAGGCATATTGACTGAACGACTGAACAGCAGAACGACCGTCCGGATGACCTTCCAGACAACAACACTATGACAACCACTGGTGCCAGGCCACCCAAGGTGGGTGCGATTGGTCAGGGGCCTGGCCATCGACCCATGATCGCCCTGCAGAGGGAGGCCCAAGCCATCGGCTGGCAGGGTGTTCAATCAGTTGGGAGTCTCCATGATTGCCCCAAAGAAGGAGGCCCAGACTACCATGTGACAGTGCTGCAGCAGGTGGCGGGGCCTCTCTCTGAGGGGGCAAGCTATTACAGAGCCCAGGCCGGGTGGGCAGGGCCTACCTCTTTGGGGCAATCAATGGTGGGGCTCCTGGACTGTGAGAGGGCACAGGCTGGGCTGAGGGACCCCCCCACCCGAGCGCATACATTTGTCAGTAACCTGTAAACAGCATACAGCCTGCTAAAAGTGGGATGTAGCTAATCTTCAAAGTTGTGCCATGTGACCTTGACCTTTGAGTTCAAATAACTGGATCAAGAATAGATACCTGATCAAAAGGAATATCAATACAAAAGGTGTTGAGCCAAATCATTTTGTCTCCCTTGGAAATTTGGAATTAGAACACGAGGGGTAATATCTATATCATAAAAGGCCTGTGGTCGTAACAGCGTCACGACCACAACCGGTCACCAGGAGGTGCATGGAACACCTCTCACAGGCTGGTACTCACAGCTCGCATGACGAGGTGGGGCCCGCGGCTCGCACAGGGCAGGTCTAGGTCTCGCGTGATTTCATGCGCTGGGCCTCTAGTATCAAATAATGTTGATCCTGTGCTGGGCATTTTGTCCAAATTCATGCTGATGAGTAAGCAGAGGAATGGAGCAAATTGGCAAGAGAAGTAGTCAGAAGACACTGGCTCTGTGAGAGACGAAATTAAACGTCTTTTTAGTTGTTTCAGTCCTCTGTGTAGGCTTATAATAAAACTATTTAATTTTTTTTTTCTGGCCTTGTTTTTGCAGCAAAATGGTCCTTAAGCCTGTTGATCGATTTGACAGGAACATGTCTTATCTGTGGTGATCTGTAATTTATTCAGTTGTAGGGAGGATTTTCAGTTGCCATGAGTTAGTAGCTTATATTTAAAAATAAATTAACTTGCCTATTATTCAATTGATTGTTATCATGACAAAGGTAATATTGCCTTTTGTAATTATTATTGGCCAATTTTTAACATCTAGGTCTTTATATGTAGGTCATTATCTTAGACGAATATTAAAAGCTCATCTTCATACCAGTAACCATTTTATATTAAAACTAGAGGTCTGGTGCATGAAATGCATGCACGGGTAGGGTCTCTAGGCCTGGCTGGTGATCAAGGCCGATCAGGTTCCCCGCCTCCCTACCTCCACTCCTCCTTCCTCACCACCTGCACACTGCCACCACGCGGTTCTGCCCGCCTCCCTGCCTTCTACTTCCCTTGCTCCCTCAGTGCCCCTCTGCTGCGGGTTGCCCTCCATGTTCTGAGCTTCCCCATGGTGGTCAGTGCACGTTTTAGCAAACAATTGAACTCCTAAGGGGACACTTTGCATATCAGCCTTTTATGTATATACTAGAGGCCCAGTGCACGAAATTCGTGCACAGGGCGGGGGAGGGGTATCCCTCAGCCCAGCCTGCACCCTCTCCAATCTAGGACTGCTCGAGATATGTCCGACTGCCCATTTAGACCCGAGCCCAAATAAACGGGCAGTCAGACTTCCCTCTCAAAATCCAGGACTGCTGGCTCCCAACCACTCGCCACCTGGTTGCCCTTAACCGCTTCTGGCTGCCAGCCTGATCACCCTTAACCACTCCCCTGCCAGCCTGATTGACGCCTAACTGCTCTCCCCTGTCAGCTTGGTCACCCCTAACTGCCCTCCCTTGCCGGCCTGGTCCCCCCCAACTGTCCTCCCCTGCAGGCCTGGTCACCCCCAACTGCCCTCCCATGCAGGCCTGGTTGCCGCCAACTACCCTCCCCTGCAGGCCTGCCCCCCCCCACTCAACTGCACTCCTATGTAGGCATGGTCCCCCCCAACTTCCCTCCCCTGCAGGCCTGGGTCCCCCCCACTGTCCTCCTCTGCAGGCCTGGTTGCCCCCAACTGCCCTCCCCTGCAGGCCTGGTTGCCCTCAACTGCCCTCCCCTGCAGGCCTGGTCCCCCCCCCCCAACTGCCCTCCCCTGCCGGCCATATTATGGTGGCCATCTTGTGTCCACATGGGAGTGGCCATCTTGTGTCTTGGAGTGATGGTCAATTTGCATATTGCCTCTTTATTATATAGGATAGATATTTATTTTTCTTTCACGTATAAATAAAATTTTTAGATATTTGACTCCACTTTTAAAGGAAAAGATAACCTGAAAATTTGATTTCTCCACAGATAGCAAAAGCAAAGAGAAGAAAGTAGGTATTCCTCTGTCTTCCTGTTATAGAACATTATCTAGAGACTCAACTCCCAGAACCTCAACTCTTAATTACTGTGGTCTGAAAGATATTTCAGAGGTAAGAAAAACTGGCAACTGCTTAGATGATTTCCTTTCGAGGGTCAGGAGAACAAGCAAGCATTAGATTTAGTTGTAGATGCCATTGGCAAGAAAAATAGTGAGACCGTGCAAATCTTAATCTCTCATAAAAATTCTCTGTGATAAGTAAACAGTACTTAATGCAATGTTTTAGTCTATGTTTTATATGTTCATGGTCCATCTTTGATGATGGTTTATTTTGAGAAATTGCCTAAATTTGTTGCTTTTTAAATTAAAGGAAACAACAATCCAGAAAATGGAAAGGATGAAAAAAATGTAAGTAACAGAAAGGGGCAACAGAAATTCATTTCTCTATAGGGAATTGTATTGGATTACAGTATATGTAGAATGTGCATATGTGTTTCAAACCTTAAAGGTCTCTCGATCAGGTGTGGAATTTCCTTCAGGACTCAAGTGGATAATAAATCCTCCTACAGTTATGTGTTTGTGAGATGAGTCACTGTTTTGGTTTCCAACAAGTGATATAAAACATTGTTAATGGAATTAATTGTAGATTAAAGAGTTCGGGAATATTTTTGGTTGATAGTTAATCAAGAGGATTATCTATTTTTAATAACTGATTTATCAAAATATTAAATGATATGTGTAGATGGGTGGTTTGGAGATATTTTAAGCATTAAGTATTGCTAGTGTTTTTCAGAAAGTTATTGTTAAGGTAATATTAAAAATGATACTGGTATCTAAAGTGCAGTTGAAAGGAAATATGAAATTGTATTTAAGTTATTAGGTAGCCTACTATTTTAAAAACTATAATATTTCTTGAAATTTGAGAAGTACTGAAATAACTTATGCTCCCAGAAATAATTGACTTCAATTGTTATTCCTCCCTTCTGGCCATAGTATACTTAACTTATTAACAGTGACTATATTTGTAAAAAAGAGAAATGTTGAAATTTATTTTAGCTTAAACACATAATTTTAGCAACTTAAAACCTATGCCTCATTATGTTATTTATTTACTTAATGTATTACTTATTGTTTTTCAGGTTTGAAGAAACTGCAGAGTTACTGAAAGGTTCAAATCATTCACTATGAATTTTTCCACATGAACTTTTCCAGGACTTTGGCTACTGTATATGTTGTATATTTTAAGAATTCCCTATAAATTTTAATATACTGCAGTATTTTTGTTAAGAATTTTAATTCCATTTGGTATATGAACTTTTTCATGCAATATTGAATAAATACTTAAATATTTTTGTGCTATGATTATATGCTTTTACTCTGTTTTACTTTTCCTAGGAAAACTTAGGTGCCAGTACACTTCTTTTACAGAGTGAACTCATTACAGCACTGTATTTTTGTGTTGACATTTGTTGGCAGTGTGCTAAGTAATATGTTTTTAAAAGTACAGGCTTCAGGACCATAGCTTACATCCTGTTGGAAACACTCCAACTGGAACTTGCATATTGTACCCAAGAGGCTGTCGTACATACCATTTTGCCATCTGTACTGATGAATATGTTGTAATGAAAAGTTAAAAATGCTCATTGAAAATGAAATAAAACAAAACTACAACAATTTCATGCTCAGTGAAAAAACAGCAACACATTTTCAGTTACCATTGAGAAAGTAAGGGCATGATTCTCTTTCGGATTTAGAAGCAGGTCGGAAAATTAACTGTGAAAAATGTGTTGAGGATTTTAGTGCTCTATTCTGTAACACATTTTAAGACCAGCAGCACAGACACAGATGGTGGCCATCCAGTATTACAAGATACACAGTGAGGTATTTTTGTTTTTTTTAAGTGATGGGAAGTAATATATTTTTCTGGAGAGAGAAAAAGTTTTAGATAAAGTTAAGAGAAAAAATAAATTTACTCTAGGTTACCAAATAAAATATTATTATTATTTTTTTTAAATATATATTTTATTGATTTTCACAGAGAGGAAGGGAGAGGGATAGAGAGTTAGAAACATTGATGAGAGAGTAACATCGATCAGCTGCCTCCTGCACACCCCCTACTCGGGATGTGCCCGCAACCAAGGTACATGCCCTTGATGGGAATCGAACCTGGGACCCTTCAGTCCGCAGGCCGACGCTCTATCAACTGAGCCAAACCAGCTCGGGCTAAAATATTATTTTTTAACTTTATAAATAAAAATGCAAAAATCATCCTGGGTATTCTTCAAGAAAATTGATTCTATTTGAGAGGAAAAAGAGAGTACTTTTTTATTACTATTTAGTTCATCTGATTGTATATTATTTATCCATCTGTTTATATTATGTGTGTAATTTGAAATTTGTCACATATTTAACATTAACATAAAGTTAAAATTCTAAGTAGAAATAACTTTTAAGAAAGCATTTTTAATATTCTAATATATGCATAGTCATTAGACTTTAAAATTAGGAGCTTTTGAAGTTAGCATAAAACCTTGCAATTAGAAGAGTTTCAATAAATATTTCTAGGGCAAATCCAATTAGCTTTATATTTTCAATTACAGGAAAATTATAAAAATCAAGTTTAGCCTGGCCAGTGTTGCTCAGTGGTTGAGCGTCAACCTGTGAACCAGGAGGTCATGGTTCAGTTCCCAGTCAGAACACATGCGGGCGTTCCGGGCTCCATCCCCAGTGTGGGGTGTGCAGGAGGCAGCAGATCAATGATTCTCTCTCATCATTGATGTTTTTCTCTCTCCCTCTCCCTTCCTCTCTGAAACCAATAAAAAAATATATTTTTTTAAAAAATCAAGAGTTTAAAAGAAAAATTATCAATTAACTTCTAAAATATTAGTACCGGCATGGAATTATAGCACCACCTTGTGGTTCATATGCCACATAAAATATCTTTTCTTAAAACAAGTAATTTCGCATAAAATACTTTTTATTGATTGATTTGAGAGAGAGAGAGAGAAATGGGGAGAGAAACATTGATTTGTTGTTCCACTTGTTTATACATTCATTGGTTGATTCTGGTATGTGCCCTGACTAAAGATTGAACGCACAACCTTGGTGTATGGGGAGGATACTCTAACCAACTGAGCTATCCTGCCAGGGTGATTTCTCATAAAACATAGGATCATATTTTTCCTTTTGAAAATCCCAATTCAAAATTCAGCTCAATATCTTTTAAAAAGAAACATTTTTGAAGTTTTCTTGTGTAAAGACAGAAGAAAAAAAAGTCTTTGTTTCTTTCTTCCTTCTTTTTTTACCATTTAAAATTTTTTTCAATTATAGTTGACATTCTTTTTTCTTTATATAGTGTACATTTCCATACAGATGATTTGAAACTTTTTTCTCTAATCCTCACCCTAGGATATGTTTTTATTGATTTTAGAGAGAGAGAGGAAGGGAAAGAGAAACATCGATGTGAGAGAAACAGTGATTAGTTGCCTCCCATACCCCCACCGTGGCCTGGGATTAAACCTACAACCTAGGCATGTGCTCTGACAGGGAACTGAATCCGCAACCTTTTGGTTTCTAGTATGGTGCTCTAACTGAGCCACCCATCCAGGTCTTAAAATGTGTTTAATCTCCCAACTTATATATAGTGTGCAAATTATAAGTATCAGTTGAAAACATAATAAAAGATGTCTTATATTATCAGGTGGAAATTTGAAATCCAAATTTTGTTACACTTTTATCTAACAATTTAAATAGGAACTAATAAAATCAGCTTATATTAACACCATACATTTACATTTACACTTACAAAGAATCTCACTCTCCTGCTTTGACACCATAATCTTCCAGGGAAAAAGAAAGCCAATTTGACATAGTTGAAGTTATTGAAGAGATAGCCAAACTATTTTTTATTCTAACTTTTAGAAATTATAGAAAAAGTTGTTTTGTTCCAGGCAGTTTGGGAAGTAGCTTGTAACTCTAAATCAGCCCCTTTTGATTAACTTGAAGATCTCGAGGAAATGAGGGAGGGGAATTCTGGGTACATTATTTGGAAGTACATAATTAAACCCTTAGTTAACTGGAATTTTCACTAATCCATCCCCTTAATTCTCTCATAAGTGGGATGAAAGGTATTTCTACTAACCACAAAGGCATCGGCAGCTTGTGCTTCCCTCTCCTATACTCTAAGTAGATGTGGATAGAAATCATACAGGAACACTCTAGTAAATGCATACAGTAAGATACTAGTAAGAACATTGAAAAGAGCTAACATTGGCTGTACAAAATTCTAGGCAAAGCTAAGGACTTTTTATTTTTATAAGGGTTAATTTGAGCCAAACTGACGACATGCTAGGGAGCAAGATCTCAAATGTTCCCGCTAAGGACTAGTAAGTGGGAAAAAGTAGTTCTATATTTTTTGTTTGTTTTACTCTAGTATGTAATGTTTTAACATGTAATATAGTCCCTAAAAAATAAAAATTAAAGACTTTGGAACTGCGTTTTATGCCATTCATTACTCACAACTTTATATAATTGACAAGCACTTGGGGAAGCATTAAAAAGTAAAAGAACCTTGTCAACTTTACAAACTACAACACTTTTTGAGTTCAAACAACATTATAGATTTAATTTTTACTTTTTAACAATCCCCAGGTTTGTGCTCTTTCAAGGTGAAGGATGTAGAGAAGTGATGAGGTGAGGGTAGTGTGAAACTTTAAAGTTGAACTACAAAATCAAAACTTTAATTGTTGTGTTACTTGAGCTTTAATGTTCCTAGTGAAAATGGCAGGTTTCTTATACTAAAAGTGTGAAGAGAGCTGGGAAGCCGGTACTGACAGCAGTTGCAACACTAAGAATATGCAACTTTAAGTCCAAGTTCATTTTATGATTATTTTTATTTATATCTAATATTTGTAAGAATGGAGAGGCTATATAGTGTATACATCTTATTTTTCTCTCTGAAATTCACTAACTCATTAATAGAAAAATTTAACTTGATTAAAAAAAATTATCATGCAAAATGTTCAACTCAACATTTTTCAAATTAAGAACAGAGTGCTTTCCCTGGCTGGGTAGCTGGGTTGGAGCGTTGTCTTAATGCCCCGAGGTTGCCAGTTCAATGCCCGGTCCAGGCACATACAAGGGTCAAGAGTCAAGGGTCAACTAATAAATACATGAGTGGGTGGGGCAACAAATGTTGCTTTCTCTCAAATCAATAAAGATTAAAATAAAAAGAACAGACTGCTTATTATTAAGTATCCCAAATATTTAAATTATTTGAAAGTTACATTATGGATGGGAGTTAAGAAAAAGGAAAGCTCACAATATTAATTACCCAGGAAAGTTGAACAGTGGGAATTAAAGCAATGGGAAAACAATATTTTGGAATAAATCCTAACTAGTAGATCCAATTCTTCAGTTCACTTAAGTTGATATGCACTTGGAGTACAATCAACTTATTAAATCATTGGGTGTAGCTCTTCAATGTGATTGGTGTTGAAAACCTGAAAGATACTTGTGGAATACCTACCAGAATGATTCTATATCTGTTTCTTAAATGCCTTTTGATTGTCCCTGTGAATCCAACCATGTTCCCTTATCAATTCCCACCACTTTTCACTTTTGTAATTTACCAATAAAATTTACCCTGAGTAGATTTTTTTTCTTTCTGGGCCTCAGTAGACAGTGTTTCTACTTTTTTTTTTTTTTTTTTTTTTTGCTTTCACTGAAACTTATGAGTTTCTCTAAGCGTGTATCTCTGTTAGGATATTTGTGAGAAGAAGTTTTAAAGTAAGCTATGGACTATGTAAAATATAAAATTATTCATTTGAATTAGAATGCGGCCAGGACTAATCATTTTAAGACTCATTGCTTGACCATTTTTCTTGTCCCCCACTTTGGTAAGTATTACTTTCTATCAATCCTAGTTTAGATGACTTGTTTTTGTTTTAGTGACCTTCCCAATCAAGAATCTCACTCAGCCAGAGATGACTACTACTATTGCCCCCCAAGTCCTACCCTTGACACTATTTTATCATTTTCCTCCTTTCCCATTGCACTGCTTTCCCTCTTACTCTTTGCTTGCACTATTCACTGATCTCCCTGCTTACGGTCTTGCGTGTTCCTTTGATTATGCCGTTCTGCTGCTCACAATGTCTTTTACATGTTCTTATTTCTACTGAGCTGTGCATACCCTGGACAGCAGGCCCTTACTCTGAAGTCTCATCTACCTTCCCAGCATCAGCTTCTACGATTATATAACATCTGTGTACATAGTTCTCTCTCAAGCATGCTTTTGCTCACTATTTCTTTTGCTGAAAATGACTTCCCATCTGGCAAATTTTTACTTATCCTCTATGACACTAGCTTCCTTGGAAAAACTTTTCTCAACTCAACTACAGAAGCTGGATCATATGTATCTCTTTCCTGCTTTAGTGCCTTGTTTATACTTTTTTATTTTTATACCGATTTCATGGCTATTATTTGTTTATGTGACTTTAATCTCCATTATTTGTTCAGTCTTCAATCTTTCTTCCAGTATTTATTTCCCCTCGAACCTAGCATTTATTAATTCATTCATTACAAACTAACTAGTACTTAATTATTTATTGGCTGAATGAATATCAAATTATAATTAAGTTATAACTTATATCAAGGTTTCCAGATAAATTATTACCAAGTTGAAAGCTGTGGTCTGGCCAATCATGCTATATACCTTTTTTTAAATTTCTTTATTGATTAAGGTATTACATATGTGTCCTTATTCTCCCATTACCCCCTGAATTCCCCCCACTCATGCCCTCACCCCCCTGTTGTCTGTGTCCATTGGTTAGGCTTATATGCATGCATACAAGTCCTTTGGTTGATCTCTCCCCCATATACTTTTAATGGAAGGAATCTATTGACAAAAGAAAGATATAATGTGTTCTAGAAAAGTGACATCATACTTCGTATGTTAATGATGAATTTAGAACGAAAGTTGATTGAAGTGTCTACTAGGTGCCAGCCAATGTGCCAGGCACTGGCCACAGGCAAAGAGAAAGATAAACGGCTCCTGTTCTCACCAAGCTAACAGCTGAGCTGGAAAGACAGTTAAGTAACAACGAGTAGTAAATACTAAAAGGAAATATGATGCATCTGACTAATCCAGGGTTGAGGGAAGTCTAAGAGGAAGTAATGTAAATCTAAATCCTAAAGGATGAATGGGGAGAGCCCGGGGGGTGAGGGGGGGGGGGGGAGAGGGTTTAAGCAAAAGGACTAGCATGAACAAAGGCTTGAAAGGAAGGCCATTTGAAATGAATTCGCTAGGTCTAGCTACTGAGTGTGTGTGGGTGTGGGAGGAGGTCACAGAGGCTAGGTCAGTTTATACAGGCCCCAGAGACAATTTGTATTTTATTTACTGAAAATTTAAGCAGCTGATAATAGTTTTTGAAGGATTTATTTTAGTGCTTAAGTGTGGAGGATGAATAAGAAGTAACAAGGCAAGAGGCAAAACAAAAACATTTTGGAGGCTATTATTACAACAATCTCAAAAAGATAGTAAGAGTGACTCAGATTAAGAGTGGAGATGAAGGGAAATGGATTTTGAAAGAATATTTCTTCCAATTTAAGACTATCTTAAATGAGATAAAATTAAAGATTATCATTGATATGGTATCTCTATTGAGTTAGGAGACATACCACCCTATCTTTGGTCTAATACCTTGCCTAATTGGTCTCGGTCTGGAATTGTATTAGAAATACAAGATCTGGAGCCCTTCTCCTGACCTAGTGAGTCAGATTCTGCATTGCACCAAGAAGCCAAAGTAATTTGTAGGTACCTTAAAGTAGAGAAGCACTAGTTTAAATGTACATACCTCTTGCTTTATTATCACAATCAACAATAGTCTAAGCCTTCAAATTTGGATTCTTTTGAATTGCTTTCATCTAAACAGAGATAGCCACTAGATTTATAAAATGTAAAAAGTCAAACAATGGTAAATTCTGTTAAGGTTGTAGTCAACAGGAGGTCTTAAATAATACTTCTGGTAGGAGTACAGTCAGTACAACCACTTTGTATACAACTTGGAAAAATCTCATAAAGGTGAAGATGTGCATATCCTAATAACTAGGAATACACACTGTGACATATACCTTAAATTAATGAATACTAAAATAATATATTAGAATATTCATGGTATGTACAATAGCATTGCATGAAATCGCCAAAAAAGTGACAGTAAGCATTGGTGAGAAATGAGCCTGGAGAGATTGTATATCATCCGAAAGAGCTTCACCTTGCAAAACAATAGAAAGTCTTGGGGACAAGAATATCATTTTACAAAGATGACTCTGGTGGTGTTTTAGAAGGGAAATTAGAAGAGGTCAAAGATAGGGCCAGGAGGACTGGTCAGGAAACCCTTACAGTGTCCATAAGAGAAATGGGGTTCAGGGTAAAGAAATAGCATTAGAGATAAAGGGGAGACAGAAAAGAGCAATCTACAGACAGAATCAATTGTTGACTGACTAAGGAAAGGAAAAGTAAGGATGTTTCTGTCTTGAATGGATGATAGTCACCAAAGAATATTGACAGTGATCCTGTGGAAAGTCAATGGGTCCAATAAAATAAGTAATCTCCAACAAATAATTAAATAAATATATTGATTTGTTGGATAGGCTGTTTATATGTGATTGATATGAATTTAGTACAATGTCCTACCCCAAACAACGATTTAGTTTCTGCACAGTTTAATTTTCTAGCAGGATTTTCACAAAGTTCTCCTAAAGGGCTCAAATACATCCTTTGTTCTTAATACTACCTAAGCTGGTCTCTGATATGTCATGGGACCATCCCTGCCTTCTCTGTTCTCCCAATGATATTAAAAGGCAGGGGGTGTGGATTCATCAACCTGGAACCCGGGACTTACATTATTCAAGTCAAAAGCACGTTACATTGTTCCTTTTGTTCATTGAATTGAAGACTACAGAATTGTCTTTTCATCTTGGTTGTTTTCTCTGAAAAGTGAGGAAGCATAACAATTGTTAATATGAAATAATCTATATAGCTGTGATTGATATAGTAGACACTTAATTTGCTGTTCACTCTTGCACTTCCCTTTGTTTGTGAAATTTACCCAAGTTTCTTAAAGGGCAACAGTGCCTTCCTGTTCTGAGCCATGTAGTTTTAAATGAAGTGAATTCAGGTGTGGACCCACTCATTCTACCTATTCCCAGACACTGATTGAGAGATGACCAGGCAACTGTACTGAGCTTGGTCTCCTGAGAAAGAGAAACTTCTTTCCTCGTCCACACTAGCTCACCAGAAGAGACCTCTCTTACTCTGTGCAGTGTAGTGTGAGGATGGGAATCTGTGGGTGATATAGTTATTTGTGCCTGAGTGCAAAGCTGCCACATGGAACTCAAAGAAGAAGTCAATATCTCAAGAGGCAAGACAGTGTTTGAAATGCCAGTAGAAGCTTCTTCCAAAGCCAGGATTACCTACGGACTTCTCATTTGCATGAGTCAATATACTGCTCTTATTATTAGGGTCTTACGGGTATAATGATGCATCCAGAAAATTGTATGTACTTTTTAGGGGGGAAAAATATCAAACATTTAAATTCTTTTCATCATGGCAAATAATTATTTAAAATGATTTTTAGCCATCATACTTTGATACATATAAAATATATTGTTATTATACAACTCACAGTAATTAAATTCTACATAGAAGGTATATTAACTTTCTAGGCCCAAACTATCATTTAACAATATAAATTAAAAAGGCTTTTAAAATCTGTTACATAAAGTTACATAGAAAAATTTACTACACACCATTAGCATCTAAGGCTAGGATATAAAAAAGTAATGACAATTATACTTTCCCATTTTATTAAGGAAGAGGAGTCAGGATGAGTAGGAAAATACACAGACAAGCACTTTGCTCAAACACACAAAAATTACACATTTTTAACAAGAGTTAGTCATAAGAATTTTTGAAAAGTTGTTAGCTTTCCCCCTCTTAGTGCAGTTTTAGTTGATTTCAAGTTGTAACAGCCAAAGGAGATATGCTTTTGAATTGTTTTGATATATTGTCAAAGTCATAAATGTTATAAAGTAGTCAATGTTAAAATATATTTGGTAGTTTAACAATAACATTTTGCTTCCAGGATAATGTTCTCACTCTTTATAGCTTTAAGAATGTATTTTACTCATGGGAACTAAACATTTTATGCTATGTGAAACTGAAGGGAAATAGTTCAAAAGGTAGTCTAAGACTCTTTTGTGGGGGGAAGTAGGCGGTGGGATTTAGAAAATGGATAAAACTGTTTGGATTATGTTGTTCTCTGACTTAGTAAAAAAAATGCTAATGAGTATAAGTTAACCTCAGGTTATCAACATTCTTGCTCAAGATAGATTTATGGCAAAAATAGACTACTGAACTGTCTTGTTAAAACTTTAAACATGAGTTTGGATGAGTTACAAATAACATCCTCTACCCTTAGGTCAAAAGGAATATGTAAACTCACATATTTTAGATAAGAATACTTATTATAGTTTCAGCTTTTATACTTCCTATTAAAAGAACTATGTAAGTATATACGATCGTGTTTTTATTCTGAACATATAACACATGTTCATTTTATTTTCATTTTGAAGCTTTTTAGAAGAGCAAATTGCACCCAGATATAACTTTTGTTAATATTTTGGTATATCTAATTTTTTACTTTTTTAATGTGTGTATTTATATGGATTGTGTGGGTTATTTAAAAATGAAGATTCTAGCCCTAGCCGGTTTGGCTCAGTGGATAGAGTGTCAGTCTGCAGACTGAAGGGTCCCAGGTTTGATTCTGGTCAAGGGCACATGCCCTGATTGCAGGCTTGATACCCAATAGGGGGTGTGCAGGAGGCAATCAATGATTCTCTCTCATCATTGATGTTTCTATTTCTCTCTCCCTCTCCCTTCCTCTTTGAAATCAATAAAAACATATTAAAAAAATAAAAATAGAGATTCTATTTTAGGTATAACTTTTTACTTTTTTATGGAATTCATGAGCATTTTCCATGTCATTAAATAGTTTTTAAATGCAAAATCTGGATTTCAATAGCTACAAACTATTCTCATTTAGAAGTTTAATAAACAATTAACCTTCAGTGTGTCAGGCACACATACTCCATATTCTTTCAAATAATTTCTCTATTGTGTATTTAAAAAGTTCCAAAATATAAAAAGTGCCATGATTAATGTTTTTACATGTAAATCTTTGATAATGTTATTCCTATTTCCTTAGGATATGTGTCTAGGGTATGCAGTGATTAAGGTAGTTGATATCTATTTGTGACTTTATGTCCTTAAAACTTATACTCTTCTACAGAAGCCTTTGTTTAAAGAACACTCTCTGCAATTGATTATTTTTATTTTTAAAATCTCTGCTTGTTAGTATATAAATTATATTATTTCATCATTATATTTATTCCTAATTTTTTTAAATTAAAGTAAAACAATAGCAGAGGTTTCTGATCCCCATAGATCTTTACCTGAGCCTCACTCCCCAGAAGAAAAAAAACCACCTGATTATTTTAACTGTTCCTTAGTCTAACTATCTAGTCCTAAATAATGTGGTTACAGTTTTTGTTTGTTTTGTCCACTTAAGGAATTATTTTTGGACTACCTATTAGAGGAAGAAATAGCATGCTAATTTCTGTCTACTCATCCTACCCCTCTTGGGTCATAGGTGGGTGCTCAACCACTGAGACATGCCTGCTGGGCCCTACCAAGATGTTTATACATATTTGAGACTGTCATTTGTGTTTTCTTCCTAGAATCTTCCCACATGGAGGACTCCATCGTCTTGCTCCAACCTAGGCTGGCTGCTCTCTAGGTCTACTTCATACCATTTATCATGGACTTTTCCTGGGCTTCTCTCCTGTGTTTAATATTTATTTCTTGGATATCTTGTCTTCCTTTTCTTGCTCTATTCTGATGTTTTAATGGCACTTATTCACTTAGTCCAGAGGCTCTTCAGCATTCTGTCCAGAAAGCTAGTTGCCTCCTCTGCTCCAGCTCTTTCAATGGATATATCCTAACCTGTGTCTTTTTCCTTCCTGCTGCTTAGGCAACACTTATTGATCTGATTTCCATATTTGAGAAATTTGTTAAAACCTCGATGAGAGCCCCTGATTCATACTTTTCATGTGAGTTTAAAGCTTTCATATGCCTTTATTGTCATGATAAATGGGAGCTATGTAGGTGAGAAAATACATGCTTTCTTGAAATAGAAAGCCTGCTTCATTACTTAAATATTTTTATTGACTCCCCACCCCCCCTCAACTGTATGAGTCTCTTTTTATTCTTTTAGTAATGTCTTCCTGTTAACTACTTCCATTTGTAGGTGATGAAATGCCTAAGGAATCCCGTTCAAATGTTGGCTCTGCTGTGAGCATGGTATTTCCCTTTACTTCAACTCAGAATTAAGACTTTTGATTCTTTTTCTTTTCTTTTTTTTTTATAGTTCAGTCCCAGAAGTAGTTCTCACTGTAGAAGTTATCTAAAAACAGTCTTATATTTATCACAGTGGTCTACCAGCAGGCGATAGCTTTTGCAGGGACACTATACTGGATGAATTTAAATATGTTTTAAACGAGGAGGCATTCTCTCAAATGAGTTTAAATGTATTTTATGTTCTTCTACATGACACGTTCTTCTTAAAAACAGTGTGCTCCAAATAAAGTAAGTCAAAATAAATAAAGCGAGCTCAAGAGATAAGGTCAGTCCCATTTGTCCTGGTCCTGGTGTGCGGATGAAAAGCAGCAGGCATTGAGGACGTCAGGTGATAAAACCAAAATGCCAAATTAGTTACCATTTTCCCATTTCTACACCGTCCTTAAAGTGAATCACATATGGGGTCACACCATCCTTGTGGTAGTCCAACAGGGCAACCATGCCATCTGGACTCATGTTTCTACCCAGAAAGAACTGGTAGTTTTTGAAATTAGAAAGGATGTGCTTGATTTGTTCTAAAGCCCCCGTTTTCAAGTCTTTTACTTTTTCTGGCCTCTGTTCTTCAAGTTGCCCCTGCAGCGATTCCAGGTAATCTATGATATACTTCCTGTAGGCTTCTTTCGTGAAGCTGGTTTCCTACAAATGATGATTCGTGACAGTATCAATAGCAATGATTACTGTGCTTTTAGTACCTGCGCCCCCAGGGCCTTTGATACCATTGTAATTAGCTAGTTATTGATAACAAAAAAGGAGCAAAGGAAAGGCCAGACATTGTAAGCATGCCATTTGTGTAGCTTCACCAGGAAGCTGCAATTTCATACTCCCCAGGGAACCACCGGCCCATTTCCTGCAGATCACTGGGGCAAGGGGTCCAACAAAAGGGAGATGGGTGCATGAGCAGTAAATTCAGGGTGATGCAGAAAGGGTGCCTGTCAGTCACACCTGGGAACAGAGATCATTGGCCAGAATGGGCGTTGCCACTGCAAGCCCGCGAGAATTTGGGAACATATAATCCCTTAAACCCGTGGTTGGCAAACTGCGGCTCGCGAGCCACAGGCGGCTCTTTGGCCCCTTGAGTGTGGCTCTTCCACAAAATACCATGGCCTGGGCGAGTCTATTTTGAAGAAGTGGCATTAGAAGAAGTTTAAGTTTAAAAAATTTGGCTCTCAAAAGAAATTTCAATCATTGTACTGTTGATATTTGGCTCTGTTGACTAATGAGTTTGCCGACCACTGCCTTAAGCTAAGGAATTTTATCTTTTGGCTTTTGACTCCCTCTTGGCACTTTGGTTCCTTTGGCTTTTCACCCACCCAAGTTCCCTCCATAGCTGAATAGCCCGTGGCCATGAGGACCCCACACTTAATGGACTGATGGACTGCAGCTGGGAACACTAGAAACTAAACTAGCCTGATGTGGGACTGGAGACTACTCCAATATGGAACACAAACTCTGGACACCGACTGTGACTTCAGCCCTATTAAAGACCCAGCTACTTCTTCCTTGGGGAAATGGGACCTTGGAAAGTCAGGGATTTAATTCCATGCAAATAGAAATCACTCATTCTCCCATGGGAGACTCAGAAAATTCTTTTTCTTGGGATATTGCCAGAATTCCACTCCCACTAGCAACAGTGGGGATGAAGACCTCATCCCATGGGTAGCACCTTTAGGACAGGCATTTCTACCAATAAGCAAGTCATGAATGTTACTCTTTCCCCTCTACCTCCAGACACAGACATGGCTGATGAGGTCTTGGTAGATGATCATGATAGGAGGTGGAGGAGATGATCCCAAGCTGGTTTAGCAGGAGCTGGGAGCTCAGAGTGAGCGGTGCTTTGGGATGCAGAGGGAGTGGGCATGAAAGTTTTTTATTGACTTTTTAGAAAAAAAGAAAACAGTCAAAATCACTAGAGGAAAATTCAAGTGTTATAGAAGTACCAAAGTTGCCCATGCTTGCCTTCCTCCCACTGTCCATTAAGTCCAAACACAGGGGAAGTGTTGCATAACCAGCATCGTGAAAGGGACAAACATTGGCAAAGAGAGGTGGGAGTTATGACAAAGTTCAACAGTGAAATCAGCAGGGAAAGAGGTAGGCAGGGCAAATAAGATAGTTTTCTTATAAGCTGGGTCAATAAGGAGGAAATAAAGTCCCTTGTATCTAAGATCCCTATTCCTGCGTTGATTATAGATTCTCTGCCAAACCATGTCGTTCATTTCAGTGGAGTAGGGGAAAGCAGTGGCAATGGAAAAAAAATGGAAAATAACGAGATAGTATTTGCTTAGTCTTTGAACACGCGACATTGGGAACACGCTAGATTCATTCTATTAATTGCATCAACCACATCTTATGAACACATTTCCACAGGCCGTATGTAATAGGCGTTGGCTTCCTTCACTGCATTTATTGACTCCTCAAATTGCTAACATATAATTTTTTTCACATCATTTTCATAAAATAAAATTCACTTTAATTTTTATGAGCATCTTTACAACAGAAACTATCTCCCCAAATGGTCTGGGTCTCCAAGTGGCAGGGATTGTATGTGCTTCACATGTGAACTGACACCAAAGATCTCAGGCGATGTATGCATTCATCAGGACCACTTACTGTTTTGGTTCAGATGTTTGCTCAAGTACATGGGGCCTAAAGAAAATATATAAGTCCAGTTGAGCATATCCACACATTGTGGCTCAAGCAATGTATTTCTGGAGTAATAAACACAATTTTGTTCCTAATTGGAGGAAAACGATGCTTAGAATGGAACCTGTTGCCTTCCTGAAATTGAAGTCTAACACACATGGAGTCATTCCTCACTAACAAATGTGTTTACTAATAGAAACAGTTCACTAGGATGTTGAATCCTTCTTGTGAGGGTGGAGTTCTTTGGAATTTACAGAAAATTGAAAATGCACAGAGGACATTTATATTTACAAGAAACACAGAGGACATTTATATTTACAAGAAACACTTCTTTAGCAAGACGAGACTTTTAAAAGCCAGAAAAAATAATCACTTTTGGGGTGATTTCAGGAAAATATAATCTTTTTCATTTTTAATAGGCATAAAAAGGATTGTTGTATTGATATTGACAGAGATTAGATGCTTAATTGGTTATTTTAACTTAAAATAATGAATCGCTCTAATATGGGTTTAGAATTTTTCTTTATATACAGTTCAATTTTGTGGTCTGGCAAATGCCCAAT
The DNA here is from genome assembly GCF_027574615.1 of Eptesicus fuscus. NCBI lineage: Eukaryota > Metazoa > Chordata > Mammalia > Chiroptera > Vespertilionidae > Eptesicus > Eptesicus fuscus. Next base: position 35,554,678 of record NC_072478.1, on the reverse strand, counting down.
AGCCATTTATCTAGTATGCATACCTTTCCACAGCTGGATTTTCAAATATGATTATAAAGTTCATATGACAGAACTATCCTGAAAATAAATATGTCAGCAGGCTTTGCTTTATTTTATGCATTTATTCTGAATGTAACATAACTCGATACAAATATAGTCGACACTCTAAGACATTTTGCCAGAGCTATTCAAGTGTAGCTTCATTTGAGATTGCGGAAGGTGATTTAGAAACACCTGGGTTGAATATTTATATCCATGCCTTAAATCCTAAAAGCCTTGCAGTTTTATAGTTCTTTTGGGGAAAGACAGGAACTACATTAACACTTGTTAGTGTAACAGTGAATACACTGCTAAGAAAAACTTTGTAAAAATTTTGAAAATTATGCAAAAAAATAAAGGGACGATTTAAAAAACTAGCATTTGATCAGCCTTTATAGATTTAGGAATATATTTTTTAGAATATTTTTAGAAATATATATTTTGGATTTTGGATTGCAGGAACATGAAGAGAAGATGTACTGGAATAAAATTTGAAATACCATATTAAAATGAGCATCACCATCTGTAGTAGCATTTAATTGAAAGGTAATTAATGTCAAAAACAATAATCAACAAGGTATTTTGCTCAAGCTTCCTTTATGTGGTCCTCTTAGAACCTCTGTCTCCTAAATATTATTTCCACACTCTCCTCCTCCCCTACTATTCTGTTATCCCATGATACTAATGAGATTCCTATATCCATGATCTATTATGATTTACAAACAGGTACCTCTAAAATTAGTAGCTTAAAATATCAACCCTGAATTGAACTCATGATTCTGTGGATAGTGACGTGGAGGAGGGGCCTCATTTGGCTAGTCGTTAGTCTTGACCAGGTTTAGGTGACATGGCTGAGCTCTACCAACTTGCGATGAGCTGGTGAGTCAGTTGGAGCCTTACTGGTCTGTCAAGGCCAGAGCTGAGACAACAGGGCCTCTGCACAAAGTGTCTCATCCTCCACCCCATTAGCCCAGGCTTGTTCGTCTCGTTCCGAAAGCTCCAGAGTGGAACCCACAAGACCTCTTGAGGCCCAGGCTTGGAACTAGCACAACCATCTCATTTCCAGTGCATTCTGTTGGTCAAGAAGGTCACAAGGTCTGTCAGTTTTCAAAGGGTAGGGAGATTGCTTCTTTTTTTGGTTGTTTGTTTTTCAAGTCTCCTTCCTGGGTTTATTCTTTTTTTTTTTTTTTAATTTCTTTATTGATTAAGGTGTCACATATGTGTCCTAATCCCCCCCCCCCCCGCCATTCCCCCTACTCATGCCCTCACCCCCATGTTGTCTGTGTCCATTGGTTAGGCTTATATGCATGCATAGAAGTCCTTTGGTTGAGAGATCAATCAAAGGGAGATTGCTTCTTGGAAAGACTTTCATTGTGACTATTTTTTGCATTCTACTGTTTTTTTCTGAATCGGAAAGCGATATTCTGATTTGCCAGATATCACACAGTGAATAAGCAGACTCTCATAAGCTGCTGGTAGGAATTGTACAGCCTCCTTGGGGAACAGTTTGGCATTTTTTGAGTTGTTTGTCTTCTCATTATTAAATTTTAAGAGTTCTTTATATATTCTGGATACAAGTTTTTCATCTGACATATGTGTTGTGCAGATTTTCGCACAGTTCTTGGCTTGCATTTCCATTTTCTTGATGGCGTTTTTTTTAAAGAACAAACGTTTTTCATTTAAATGAAGTCCAATTTACCAAATATTTTCTTTCATGTCTTGTGCCTTTGGTGTTCTGTTTGAGACGGAATGAGCAAATGAGACGTGGTTGAGAAGAGTCAAAGGGTAGCTCCAGCAGTCTAGCAGCCTGAAGCGGTGTAAATATTGTATTTAAAAACAAATTTTGCATTCCACTTGATAAAATAAACTTACTTGCCTTAACATAAAAATACAATGCTTTACACATGAGCAAGGTTATCTGATGCGCCAAGGTAAGAGCCCACGTTTATTCCATGGCACAGGACCTAAGAACTCTAGGTTGAGAATCATAGAACTGAATGGCCTCTTCCCTCAGAAACTAACATTATTATTCACAATGAGTTTCAATATAAATAAAAGTAATAAGGCTACAATTAAAGGGGAGATTGCTATTGAAGTGTGTGTGTGTGTGTGTGTGTGTGTGTGTGTGTGTGTAGTAAAGTCTGCCTTAATCTTTCCTTACCATTGACTATATTAACTTTTAATGTAGATTCAACTATTCAACTGCTTAAATATGTCTAGGCTACTAATAAACCTTTCCAGAATGAATAGCAGATGAACAACTGAATATAAATGAAAACAGATGCCTCAAAGAAGAGGATCCAGAATTGTCATCAACTCTTCACGATCACTACATGTTTTCTCTAACAAGCTCATATGCCCACAGCACATTGCCAAAGTTTATTGCCTTCTTCCAAAATTTCTGTATGAAATTATGATTATGATCTCATAGAGTTCAGGATTACTGACTAAAAAGCACGCCTCCCCAGGATGTTTTTTTCAAAGGAGCTGGTACCCCCAGGAGTGCTGGGGGAGGGAGGCACACATGCATTTGAGGACATGACTAGCCTAACCCCTGCTGTCTGAGCTCAGAATCTTCCAAAGTTCGACTCCTTTCAAGTCTGAGAATCTGGAGTCTCTCCATGATCCAAAGACACAAGGCAAGCAGAAAAGGATACCCACTGACCCTGTCTTTGGTCTCTGCATTCTTGTGCCTTTAAGATATATATATTTTAAATTGGCCTATTGAAATATCAATATTACTATGGATGCATGTACATACTTGCACAATAAAGGTATTCATGATATATGAGGAAATATGGATTCTCATACAACATAAAAGAATATAAAGCAATGCTTTCTGCTCAGAAGTATTTGCTTTCAATTTGATGTCTGTTTAAATGTCTGTATAAAATATGTTTAAGAAGTGATAATATGGTGATGGTAGCACAACAATGTGAATGAACTTAATGCCATTGAACTGTACACTTAAAATGGTATGTTTTGTGTTATTTGTATTTTACCAAAATTAAAAAAAAATTTGAATAAAAAAATAAATGGTAGTAGGTTAGATGGTAAATGTGGCAGTGAGGACTGAGTTTTTATCCTTATTGGGAAAACCCTAGAAGACAAAGTTCATTTCATACCTTGCTTCTACACACACACATGAGATTGATTTAACTACTTAAATAATCTCATGGGTTTACAGCCCTGATCCCATCTACTCCTTTTCTGACAAAAACGATTGATTTTCAAAGATAGCTTAAGAGTGGGAAGATATGTTCAGATACATATGCATAGAGCTTCCAGAACACATACAGATGGTGGATTGTGAGTGGTGATAGTGAAAGAGGCATGGGGCTGTGAGAAACATCAGTTAATTGTTATTATTATTATTATTTGCATAGAAGCAAGTAATATGTTAAAATATATGCTTATTACAACAACTGCTAAAATTACAGGTCATTTTGATAGAAAAATGTCAATTTCAAAATTTAATTTCAGGCAACAGTTCACCAAACAGTATCACAACAATTATCTGTGGGTTTTTTATGTCCTTATTTTTCTGATTGATTGTGGTAGTTACATGAAACATTTGCTAGCGCTCTATGTAATGTGTCAAACATGTGACTGGAATAAAGGCAAGTTGGTAGGGTTTAGTACCAAAAGCATTTGAAAATGGTGAGTGCTCATTTGTTCCTTTACAATGATGTCTGACTCCATGGCATTTATGCTATTGGTTCTAGAGTCACTAGTTTTGCAAAATAGTTATTCAAGTGTATGTATTATGTAGGAATGATTGCATAAAATATGAAAGCACACGATTTCTTTGAAAAATCACCAATGAATTTAAAAGTAGTAGTTTTTAAATTATGTCTCTTTGAAAATGTTCTTAATTCTGAAGGGATATTCAGCATTAACATAAATAGCTATATTTTTTAAAAGATTAAAATGTATTTTTTTTAGTTTAAAGTATAATAGGAGAAACCAAGATAGCAGAGTAGGTAAACGCCTACACTCACCGCCTCACACAACCACATCAAAATTACAGCTAAAATACTGAACAACCATCATTCAGAACCACCTGAAAGCTAGCTGAATAGAAGTTCTACAACTAGAGAAGTAAAGAAGAAAGCACATTAAGATTGGTAGGAGGGGTGGAGGCGCAGAACGAGCTGGACTGGCAGCCACATATGTCACTTCTTTAATCGGGAGGGAGATCGTCTCTGTGGAGGCTGTCTGTGAGGGACAAGGGGTCCCAGCCCCACACCGGACCCCAGCCCTGGGTTTCAGAGCTTGGAAGAGAAGTCCCCATAACTACAGGCTATAAAAACCAGCGGAGATTGTAGCTAAGAGAGAAGGAGGCTGCTGGAGATCCAGCTGTTCCTTTTAAAGGGCCAGCACACAAAAACACTCAGACTCAATACCTCTGAGTTCCAGGAAGCTCTGGGGAACCAGACACATAGAAGGAGGGACTGGATTATCTGGCATTGGGGCAGGAACCCAGGGGTGGCTTTCTCCCAGACAGGGGTGCTTATAAGGTCATTGTTCCTCTGAGAATTTCAAGGATCTTAGTGAGAATTTCAATGACACAAAAAAGAACCAGTCAGAAATTAAACATATACTAACTGAAATAAAGTACAATTTACAGGAATTCAACAGTAGGGTAGATTATTCTAAGGACCAAGTCAATGATTTGGAATATGAGGAAGCAGAAAAACACACAATCAAAAGAGCAAAAAGAAAAAAGTGTGAAGTTTAGGAGCCTCTGGGACAACTTCAAGCATACCAACATTCACATTATAGGGGTGCCAGAAGGAGATGAGAGAGAGCAAGAAATCAAAAACTTATTTGAAGGAATAATGACAGAAATCTTCCCTGACCTGGTGAAAGAAATAGACTTACAAGTTCAGGAAACACAGAGGGTCCCAAACAAGAGGAATCCAAAGAGGCCCACACCAAAACACATCATAATTAAAATGCCAAGAGTTAAAGACAAAGAGAGAATCTTAAAAGCAGCAAGAGAAAAGCAGTTAGTTACCTACAAAAGAGCACCCATATCACTGTCAGCTGATTTCTCAACAAAAGTTTTGCAGACCAGAAGGCAGTGGCAAAAAATATCAAGTGATGAATAGTAAGGACCTACAACCAAGATTACTCTACCCAGCAAAGTTATCATTTAGAATTGAGGGTCAGATAAAGAGCTTCACAAACAAGAAAAAGCTAAAGGAGTTCATCACCACCAAACCAGTATTATATGAAATGTTGAAGGGTATTATTGAAGAAGAAGAGGAAGAGGAAGAGGAAGAGGAAGAGGAAGAGGAAGAAGAAGAAGAAGGAAGGAGGAGGAGGAGGAGGAGGAGGAGGAGGAGGAGAAATAAAAAATATGAACAATAAAATGGCAACAAATACCTATCAACATCGAATCTAAAAATAAAAATAAATGAACAAAATATCTAATGAACAATATAAACTGGTGAATAAAACAGAATCAGAGGCATGGTTACATGGAACAAATTGATGAATCTCAGAGGGAAGGGGGGATGGGGGTAGGAAGATATTAACCAAAGATCTTACTTATGGACACTGACACTAGGGTGGTGAAGACATGGGGTGGGGCTGGAACCTGGAGGAGGAGGGCAATGGGGGGAAAAAGAGGGGACATTTGTAATACTCTCGACAATAAAATTAAAAAAAATATATATAATAAATACTTCTACCTCTCAAAGATGACCTCTCTTACTATAAGTTCTCTTCTAGGGTTTTTAAAATGCATTTTGACATAACTGTAACCATACACTATTATAGTTTATAGCCTGTATTTTGAACTTAAAATCAACATACGTTTTTCCTGTAATATTACCAAAATTTCATGCATGTAATTTAAAAATCCAAGTGACTGTCCCATGTTAACTTTAGTTAATGCTGTAATATTACACATGTAAGTTTGCTGTTATAAAAATGCCTCTCATAGATACCTCACTACATGAAATTTTTATACATTTCAGATTGTTTCTTTGACTTAGAATATCAGTCAGGGTTCAACCAGAGAAGCAGAACTAGTAGGAGACATATAGTAAGAGATTCCCTGCAAGGAACTGACTCACCTTATTCTGGAGGCCAGCTGGGCACGTGTGGAATCTGTTGGGAAGGCTGCCAGGAAGAGCAGTCCAGACTGTTCTGGAACAGGCTGAAGCTGCTCTTCCACCAGAGGCATTTCTTCTTCTGGGAAGGCCCAGCTGCATTTCAGGCCTGGTTGAAGAAAGCCCACTCAGAGTATCTAAGAAAATCTCTTTTACTTAGAGTCACTTGATTATGGACTTTAATCACACCTAAAAAATGCCTTCCCAGTAACACCTAAATAAGTGCTTGTGAGTAACAGGGAACTGTAGCTTAGCCAGGTTGACAGATCAAAAAACCATCAGGGCTACATGTTCAGAAGTAGAGTTATTGAGTCAAAGAAAAAAAATTTTGCTTAAATCTGATACATATTTTCAAATGCCTTTTCTAAAGGGTAATCGCAATCTTCTATGCTTTCCCACTTTATCCCTGCCTTTATTTGGGGTGGATACCAGACTGCCTACCCTACTAGACTATGGATCAATAACAGCTGACAGTGCCCCTAAAATAAGAAAGTGCTAGTGTCTCAAGATAAGCACATTTCCTGGCTGTGAGGATTTAAGGACCCTCTTTCCCAGGACACTTGGTCTGCTTTCTCCGTGTAAACATCTGGTCCCCTGAGTGCTGTATGAGCCTCATGGAGTGACTGCCCTAATCTATTTATAGGTGGGATATAAATTTCTATTTATTACTTACGCTTTATAGGAAAGGTGTTAGGCATTTTGGGAGGAGACAGAAGTACTAACCTTGTCCTCAAAAAGTCTAGAGTTAATATAGTAATTTTAAAATGAATATTTGATGTTATATTCATGTTAAAGTTCATTTTTATATATTTCTGTAGCAAACAAGGCTAAACCATGTCTTTGAAATCCATATAACTATACATACATGGCAGCCCTTTGTGAAACTCCTTGTTGTTCAATAGATCTAGGGAGTGTCCTTATTATTTTACCATTAGAAATCTTATCATTAGGCAGAGGTTCGTGGATGGATTTGCTGATAAGATTATTTTTTTCAGTTGCATTCTTAGTTCTACTGTGTACTATCTTTTAAAACTTGGACAAATAACTTAATCTCCCTAAGCCTCTGTTTTCTTACTTATAAAAAAGGAGATAATACTGTCTCTCTTGTGTGGTTATATGATAAGTAAATGAGCCAATACATATGAAAACTATGGTATCCATGCTGACACATGACGTAATTGTAAGCCTGAGTATTCCTCCTCCACACAGAACAGAAACTGGAACTGGCTTGAAAATTGTTCTTTTATTTCTTCAAAGCCTCAAACCTTTGGAGGATTTAGGTTTTGAAGGAAGCAGGAAGAAGGAGGCGGGGGGACGGGCCGGGGGGTAAGTTGAAGACAGAGATAGAGTGCCTTGGAAAAACATAAAGGAACAAATGCTTCCCCAGAGCACACAGAGGGTCCCCAAAGTCGAGGGAGAGGAGGAACTGGCGGATCCTGCGAACAGAGGTATTTGCATGCTTAGGGCAGTGCCTGAAAAGCTGGGGCTCCCAAGGGGATAGTCATTGCTGAGCCTCAGCAGGGGCACCTTAGGAAGTGTCACAGTAGATTCCCAAGGAGGTGTGAGCACCCCAAAGATCCACCAAATCTGAAGGAGCCATACGTAGGGTCAAGGGATAACTCTGGTAACTGCGAGGGTGATTACAGATGCCAGAAGCCCTGTCATTTCATGTGACCCCGAATCAAAGCATAACTCTGTTGGTCAGGGGCAGACTTTCACAGCACTGACAAGTTTCACAGTAGCCCAGTGGGATAGAGCTTAAAAATTGAAGTTAGTTTGATTAAAAAATAAAATAAAATGAAGCAGTGAAGTGCACTTAACTTATAAACCAAGAATCACATCCCATACATTCAAAAAGTGTCTGTATTATTGATATGGAAGAGAGTAGAAAAGGGAGCATTCTCTGGCTGGTATCTTTTAATACTTTCTGCCATCTTAAGGGCCTTCCTTTGTCAGTTAGTTATATCCAATTTCAAGAATTTTGGATATTTCCTTTCTACTGGCATCCCTCCAAACATGCTAAAAATCCTTCTTGTCCTCAAACAACCATCACCAATTTATCTTGACCCAACCATCCATCGAATTCCTATACCCTTCCTTTCCTTCATTATCACATTTCTCAAGAGCAGTCACACTTGGTGTGTCCACTTTCTTAACTCCCATGCGCTGCCCAACTGATTACAGTTTGGCTTTTTTTCTCTTCACTGAGTAAGTGGTAAAAGTAGGCCAAATCCAAACAACTTTTTGTTCTGCGTCCTCTATAACCTCTGAGTACCATTTGACACTATATGCCACTCCTTTGTCAAAAACATTTGTTTTAAGACTTCATCCCATGACTAGCACTGTACCTGGCAGACCCACACCATGGCTTTCATCTGGGAGCTCCTCTGCATCTACTCAGCCCTCATCCTGCATGACAATGAGGTGCCTGGTGCTGGAGGATTAGACCAATGCCCTCATTAAAGCAGCCTGTGTAAATGATGAACCTTTCTGGCCAGGCTTGTTGCAAAGGCTCTAGCCAATGTCAACATCTGGAGCCTCATCTGTAATGTAGGGGCTGGTAGACCTGCATCAGGAGAAAGTCCTGCCCTCTCCGCCCCCTTTCATCCCTGCTGCTGCCCCAGCTGAGAAGAAAGTAGAAGCAAAAGAAGGAGAATCTGAGGAGTCTGATGACGACATGGGCTTTGGTCTTTTTGACCTCTTTTGTAACACATTCAGTAAAAAGCTGAGCTCTGAAATGAAAGATTTGTGTTAAGACTTTAATATTATTTTTTGAGCAGTTTTAGGTTTACAAAAAAAAATTAGAGGGAAGTACAGAGAGTTCCCATTGCCCCCTGCCCTCACACAAGCATAGCCTCCCTTACTATCAACATCCTCACCAGAATAGCATTATTTTTTAAACCAAGGATGAATCTACATTGGCTCATCACAATCACCCAGAACTCATAGTTTACCTGAGGGTTTACTCATGGTTTGGACAAATGTATAGTGACATATATCTATCATTATAATTCACACAGAGTATTTGCAGTGCCCTAAAAAGGATTTATTTTTTAATTCAATAGTGTATAAGGATGTTTTTAAAACTATCTATAAAACAATATTGCTGGAAATAGAAGCCATACTATCCTCCTTCTTGAGACCTGCTCCAATATTTTATCTTCTATTTAGTAAACACCCTGTGCTCTTACTCTCCTGGGCTAAGACTCTTATTTCTCACTTTTTTTTTTTTCTCAACTCTCAAATCCAAGAAGATGCCAAATTCTTCTGCTTATACCTAATAAATATTTCTTAGCCATTCCTCTTCCTTTCACTTTCTACTAGGATAGGAAGCTCTCATTTTTATCACAATTAGAATATTTAATAAACCCTAATTGATCTTCCTGTTGTTACCAGGTGTCTATACTCTAGTGACATCTCACACTGTAAGCCAAAGCCAATGATATGCACATCTCTCCCATAAAGTTCTCTATTGTCTCTCATTATGATCTCTTAGTACCCGCAGGATGAAATCAGAACACCTTTTATCAGGGTATCTCACAGGGTGATCCCTGCATCAGCAGAGTTAGCACTCCTGGGAACTTGGTGGCAAAGCAAAGTCTTGGACCCCACCCTAGACCTACTGAAAGCTGAAAGCAAACTCATTGGTCCCAGTGATCTTGATTTCAACAAGCCCTCCTCCAGATGATTTAATTACCGTAGACAGCCACGGAACACTGGGGAGTCCCCCTCATTGGCCAAGACGATGCAGGGGGAGATTCTCACACTGAGCATGCCGAAGACTAGAAAGGTGAATGGATAGGGCATGAACATGCCAAAAGTTAGCAGGGTGATTGGATAGGGGAAGAAAGCCCTCCCCTCCCTAAATCTATAAGAACTATGGGCTTGTGCTGGAAGGTGAAATGGTCTTTGGGATGGGAGTCCACCATTCACCCAGGTTGGCACCTTAATAAACCTATTTCCTACCTGACAAGTTTGGCTTTCATTCCTGCAAGGAGCCGAATGCACTTGTTTAGTTAAAATTATGATTCAGATTAAAGCTGGAGAACCACTTCCTGACTGGCTAGAAGAACCTTTTTGTTCTGGCTGCTTCCAGGCCTTGCAGTGTCACCTGCATTTGTGTTCCTCATGAATCTGATGATCCTTTTTCAGTGAGCTTCTCCTCCTGCAAATAAATGCCACTTTTGGACTGTTCTTTCCCATGGTATGGAATACCACATTTGCATTTTTCTTTCTTTTTTGGAAAATTGCTGTTATTTTTTCAATATCCATCTTAAGTGCTGTGAGAACTCTGACCTCCCTCAAGAAACACTTGCCCTGTCCTTATCAGCACTATGTTCATATCTCCGTAGTAGCTTTTACCATGTTATATTTTATTTATTATTTTTAATCCTCACCTGAGGATATTTTTCCATTGATTTTCAGAGAGAGTGGAAGAGAGAGAGGGAAAGACAGAGAGAAATACTGATGTGAGAGAAACACATCGATTGATTGCCTCCTGCATGAGCCCTGACCAGGGCCCAGACTGGGAGGAGCCTGCAACTGAGGTACGTGCCCTGGACCAAAATCAAACCCAGGACCCTTCAGTCCGCAGGCTGACGCTCTGTCCACTGAGCCAAACCAGCTAGGACCCATTATATTTTAGTTTCTCTTTCTGTATATTTTCCTCTGAAGACAATAAATTTCCTAAGTATATAAACTATGTTTTGTTAATCTATGTCCCCCTAGTGGCCTACTTTGCTATTTTCTGTTTTTTTTTTCTTCTTTTTTTTTTGCTCTCTACACACAGGATTTAAAACAGTTAAAAAATATTTTTGAAATAAAATATTTCTACTCAGCACCATAGAGGTAATAAAAAAGCTTGGCATCCATGACAATTTTGTCAAGGTTTTAGCACATAATAGAGTAATCAGTTTCTTATTGCTCTTTCATCCACATGTGTCCATAAAATAATAGTAATTATTTGAAAGGGAGGCCTATTCCTCTCAAGTTCTGACCACATGTTTTTCTGCTCATACTTTATGTGCCCCACCAGTCCCCTTTATACAACTTCCTATGTAACCCCAAGATTCTGACAATAAGCATATATTTCCCTGGTGATTTCTATCTACTGTTCAAAAATTCCAATGCTTATAGGAGCAGATATTTCAATTCTTTCTCTCTCTCAAATCTGATTTCTCTTCTCAGATGAAGGAAGACTGTGTGGGTGAAGGGAAGGAACTGAGCAAAGGAGACTCCACTGTCACCACCTCAGGGTTTGGACTCTGTTTTATGGCCTATTTTACTAAACTATAACCTTCTCCACTTTCTTGGATTTGAATTATTAAGATGAACATTAAAAAGAAAAAAAAGAAAAAAGGAGAAGAAGCAACTTTACTCCAGAGAGCTTCTTGTGATCTTATTTGCAAGAAATGCCATGGTCATCTGAATGGCCGAGGTGTTGTTAGGTGGTCTGCAAAGTGATGGAGAAGGTGTGGTTTCTCCTCTCAAGAATCTTAATATGGTAATAACCACAATCTCTGCATGAGGGAGACTTATTAGCAAGTGTTCACTGATAAGAAGCCTGGATTTAGTTTACTCCATGTGAAAGTACATATATACATTTACCCAAAATGGGAGCTGCTGTTTGCTATTTGTAGATGAGTTGGGAGTAGCTTTGTTGTTGCTAATGATTCACTACAGGTGTCTTCTTATTCCTGTAGCTTAGGGTTAAACTGTTGAGTAAATAATTGCACCAAAGCACCAAATTTGATTCAATACCTGAAAAGCTTAACACATTTTCAACTGGTAATTGTGCTTTCACAATTACCAGTTGAAAATGTGTTAAGCTTTTCACATGAGAGAATCATGTGCCGTTTTTTCTTTCAAGGAAATGAAATAAAGAATAAAGTAAAAATAGATCATTTTAATTACCAATAAAGCAGGTTGAAACCTTTTTATATCTAACAAAAAAATCAACTAATAATTTTTAGATGGCCTTTTTATTTCATCACCAAGTATTTCATATCCCTTGATTACTTCCACAGATTTATTTTATATGTAAAAACCACATCTGCAAAACCAGAAGCAGAGTGACTTCTTAAATGTTATTTTCATTGTCATTGAAAGTGACAGATTTTTGACAAAACTCAGTGTTTCCTCGGAACTATATTGTAGCCCTTTACTTTTCAATAGCGTGTAATTCCAACTTGACACAATGGTTAATGTGGACATTTAGTTCATGAGCTAAATCTCCAAAACCCATCACTGTTCAACTTACTTCATGTAGGGAAAACTCAGGGTCAACCTGTAGCAGTTTCTTATGGAAAAGAACCAGAACTGTTACAATACTTTGAACTCTAGATAAGTGAAAGGCATAAAATTGATGTGTTTCTGATGTTCTGTTTCAAGATAATAACAATGGATCTATTCTTAAAGAAGTAGTTAAAACTAAAGCATTGCGAGCCACGGCATCTACGAAGAGGATACATTTGGAGACCAGTTGCTTGAGGTGCTGATGTGTTGCCCATATGTCTCAATTTGCTGTAATGGGCCACTGAGGTCATATAATACAACACTTTTCTCTCTGCAGGCTTTGAAGAATCCTCTTCCCTTCTGTGTCAAAGGCAGCCAGAACCTCATCCTGCAACACTTGAACTCCGTAGCCTCTCCCAATGGCCAGAAGTTGTTAAACAGATATCATAAATTTGTCTTCTCTGAGCTATCCAAATGTTTGCCCATTATGTCGCTATAGCTATGGTTATTCTAAAGTAGGAGAATTATCAGCCTCATTCTATACTTCAAAATAGAGGTTGAGGCTTTGGCCAGGTAGCTCATTTGGTTGGAGTGTCCCCCCAGGGTGCCAGGGTTGTGGGTTTGATCCCTGGTAGCGCATGTGCAGGAATCAACCAATAAATGCATAAAGAAGTGGAACAACAAATTGATGCTTCTTTCCCCACCACTCCTTCTCTCCCCCCCCTCACTCTCTTCCTCTATCTCTTAAGTACATACATTCATGCATGCATACATAAATACATAAATAAATAGAGGTAGAATTTGGCTCACAATAAAATTGACTGTGGTGGGAAGGAAAGAGTATATCAGTTTGTCTCCTGCTGGAGTCACCCTGGAAAGGAGAAAAGAGTTAATCAAATCCAATGATACACAAAAATCAACAACAGAATCTTGCTCTCATTTGTTTCTGCCCAGTTGTCCTCTCAGAAGGGTGCATCCCCTGAACACTCCTGGGAGTGATGGCTGAGCCTTTCAGAAAGGCAGTGATATCTGGAGGTTGCATCTGCCTCCGGTGCTGTAAGAAGGTGTGTGTGAATGTCCTACTCAACAGCCTTTCCTTTTCATCGCTTGCCCTGCAACCTTTGTAACTGAGCCCAGAAAACCAGGTGGAGAATAAGAGAGCTCCTTGTGATCTTGTTTGCAAGACATGCCAGGGTACATCTGAATGGCCCAGGTGTTGTTAGGTGGCCTGTGGAATGATGGAGAAAGTACATTCCTCAGAGAAGTACCTGTTTCTCTACTGCATAACTGGTCAAAGATTTTGGGTTGATTCTGACTGACTGCTGACTAATTCTTATCCCTGTTTCAGGGCTGTTAAGGCTGATGGATTAAATGAATGAAAAGTATGGGTATTTTTTGCACTCACACCAGTTGTGGCTTTAACTTGTTCATTTATTCTTTTTCTTTTCTTTTCTTTTCTTTTCTTTTCTTTTCTTTTCTTTTCTTTTCTTTTCTTTTCCTAATTTCTTCACTTATGCATTCAACACATCTTTATTAGTCATCAGCTATGTTCTGGGTACCCTAGCTGGCACCAGGGATATTCTTTCTAGAAAATCTGAGCATTATTTTCATAAACATAATGATGGACTAGACAACTCACTTTATTTCTGTGGGCTACATATTAAGGAATTATTATAAAAACTAGAGGCCCGGTGTACAAAATTCATGCACGGGGACGGTGTGTCCCTCAGCCCTGCCTGCACCCTCTCCAATCTGGGACATCCCTCTCACAATCCAGGACTGCTGGCTCCCAACTGCTCACCTGCCTGCCTTCCTGATTGCCCCTAACCACTTCTGCCTGCCAGCCTGATCACCCCCTAACTACTCCCCTGCCAGCCTGATTAATGCCTAACTGCTCCCCTGCCAGCCTGATTGTCCCTAACTGCCCGCCCCTGCAGGCCTGGTCACCCCTAACTGCCCTCCCCTGCAGGTCTGGGTCCCCCCCAACTGCCCTTCCCTTCAGGCCTGGTCGCCCCCAACTTCCCTCCTCTGCCAGCCTGGTCACCCCTAACTGCCATCCCCTGCAGGCTTGATCACCCCCAACTGCCCTCTCTTGCAGGCCTGGTCCCTCCCTTGCTGACCATCTTGTGGTGGTCATCTTGTGTCCACATGGGGACAGACATCTTGTGTGTTGGAGTGATGGTCAATTTGCATATTACTCTTTTATTAGATAGGATAGAGGCCTGGTGCATGGGTGGAGGCCGGCTGGTTTGCCCTGAAGGGTGTCCTGGGTCAGGGTAGGGGTTCCCTTGGGGTGTGGGGTGGCCTGGGCGAGGAGCCTGTGGTGGTTTGCAGGCTGGCCACACCCCCTGGTGACCCAAGGGGAGGCCCTGGTATCTGGGATTTGTTTATCTTCTATAATTGAAACTTTGTAGCCTTGAGTGGAGGCCAGGGCAGGCCAGGGCAGGCAGAAAGCTTGGCTTCCTCCATTGCTGGGGAAACCCAAGCCTCCTGCTCACTCCATGGCCGTAGCCATCTTGGTTGGGTTAATTTGCATATTTGCTCCTGATTGGCTGGTGGGCATGGTTTGTGGGTGTAGCGGAGGTATGGTCAATTTGCATATTACTCTTTTATTAGATAGGATAATAATCCAACCAACACAGACAATTTTTGTGGCTATGAAAGCATATACCAGAATATTAGAGAGAAGCTATTACTAAATAATGAGAGTTTTGGGGGGATAAGTTGATAACATTTAATGTGTTAACATAAAGAAACATCCGAACTTGCAGAGAACTTTTATGGCTTTATCTGAGCCAAACTGACAACATAAGTCAGAGAGCCAGATCTCAACTGCTCTGGAGAATAAGTCTTGCCGCTGCTTTTATGCATTTGAAGTTAAGCAGGGAACCCAAGGAAGATTACATGGTGGTGAGGGGAAGGAATTGGGTTACAGGATAGTTAACAAGATTATGGTCTCCCTTGAGGGTGGTTACTTCAAAGGTGAGTTAACGTAGATACACAGTAACAATGAACAAAGTTTGCTTACGGCAAATATAAACCTTTTTATATTTTTACTAAAATATTATATGCCAGGGGCATGACTACCCACCATGACCTGCCTAGTTAGGAATTCATGATCAGATCATCCTGTAACATTACTTTCCATGGAACTCCCTTTTCTACCCACAATGAATGTAAGATTGTCAGACAGACATCCTTCATTTGGAGATAGATGCTAATAACCATGATTCAATATCACCTCATTCAAATTTTTCAACCAACTACTTTGGTTGAATATTAGAATAAGTTATAAAGGAGAACTGAGGAACTGCTTTCAGTATTACAATTAAAATAGGGTTGAGACTTATCCATTCATTATTCCACAATAAAAAACACACAATTATACTAGGACATTATAGTCTAGTAGAGGAAAATGTCTAAACCAATAAGTATACAGTAATATATAAACTCTGAAATAGAAAGTTTTAAGATTATATGGGGGCATAAATGCATGATAAAAGCCAAAGAATGTTCTAGTTAAATGGTGACATAACATTTTTACCATTCTTTTAAACACTACCCCTTCCTTCTTTTCCTTTACCCAGACCAAAAGAGAGAGAGAGAGAGAGAGAGAGAGAGAGAGAGAGAGAGAGAGAGAGAGAGAGAGAGAGAGAAACATTGTGAATGCTTTCTTGGTGGCTTTACAAATTGGTGTAACTCATGTGCCATATGAGAGTTCATCTGATGCTTGGTGATCTACATAGACCTGGATTGAACCCCATATTTCCATTTGCTGCAGAAGTCCAAAGGTATTCCATGACTGTTGGCTAATTTCTGCACAGTTTGCTATCTCATGACTTCTTCTGCTCCTTGGCTTCTTATTCCACACATGCTATTAGGTGCTGCCTCATGTTGATATGGATATAAAACAGCTCCTTTAGCGTGTTCCTCAAAATTTAAACCGAAGCATTTATAGCATATGTGATTTAACTGATGATTGGAGAGGTGAGGAGGCAAAAACACACCACTTATTATAGTGTCCTGTTCCCCAGGTTCATTTTTACCACTCACCTCCAGGAATTTCTCTCTTGGCTCTTTCTCTGTAGCACCTGCTTTTCTGTTTTGCTGGCTTGTCTCTCCTCTTCTGCTCCCCCCGTTTTACTCCACTCTTCTCCACCCAGTCCTTCTCAGTAGCAAAACAACACATTCCTCTTCTTACCTCATGCATAGCATCTTCCCCTTCCTCTAAAGTCCCTAGCTGATAGATTCCCAGCACTTATTAACATGTTTTCTGAACAGAAATAGCTCACACAGAAGAACTCTAGACCAAATGTTGGGATAATATTTTCTAGCTCTATTACATTATGTCTGTATTTGAATGAGATAAGTCTTGTGTGGTCATGTTGGAAATCATTAAAATGGAACAAATAACTTATCACAAGTTTATATTATGTAATCTTTAGCAAGTGTAAGGGAGGAAAAATTTACTCTCTTAGCCTCAGTGACTGGGAACCTGTTAAACAAGTAAAAGACAGATTAAGAAAAAAGGCATACAATTTTTATTGACCTTAGTGTTTTTACATGCATGGGGAGCTTCACAGAGAAGTGAAAACCCCAAAGAAGTGGTCAGACTCAGGGGCTTATATATCTTTTTAAAAATATATTTTTATTGATTTCAGAGAAGAAGGGAGAGGGAGAGAGAGAAAGAAACATCAATGATGAGAGAGAATAATTGATTGGTTGCCTTCTGCATGCCCCCTACTGGGAATTGAGCCCACAACCTGGGCCTGTGCCTTGACCGGGAATCAGACCGTGACCACACCAGCTGGGCGAGTTCAAAATGTTTTAAAGTAGGCTCCATTAGTGAGGAAGGGAGAGGGAGAGAGAGATGGAAACATCAATGATGAGAGAGAATCATTGATCAGCTGCCTCCTGCATGCCCCGCTACTGGGGATCAAGCCCGCATGTGACCTTGACCAGAATTGAACCAGAAGAAGAAAGAGAAGGGAAGAAAACCAAGTTTAAGATAACAACTATAAACAACCACTCTTGGTGGAATATGATGCTGGGGGCTTGGAGGTTGTGGGGTATTTTTGTTTTATTTTTGTTCTAAAATAGGCCATAAAACAGAGTCCAAACCCTGAGGTGGTGACAGTGGAGTCTCCTTTGCTCAGTTCCTTCCCTTCACCCACACAGTCTTCCTTCATCTGAGAAGAGAAATTAGATTTGAGAGAGAGAGAGAATTGAAATATCTGCTCCTATAAAGCAATGGAATTTTTGAACAGTAGATAGAAATCACCAGGGAAATATATCCTTGTTGTCAGGATCTTGGGGTCACATAGGAAGTTGTATAGAGGGAACTGGTGGGACACATAGATAAAGTATGAGCAGAAAATCACATGGTAAGAACTTGAGAGGAATAGGTCTCCCTCTCAAATAATTACTGTTATTTTATGGAGGCATGTGGACGAAAGAGCAATAAGAAACTGATTACTATGTGCTAAAACCTTGACAGAGTTATTTCTTACATCTAATGAAATTCTTCAGTTTAAATCCCTCAGTTTAAACTAGTAATATCCCAGATCTTCTTTGTTCATCTGTACTAACTCAGCCTTGACTTTTCCTAAACTAAGTACATCCCTGTGAATCTATTACTCTCACCTACATGGTCTTCAGAATAGAAAGATTAAGTTACTCTGTCAGCGATCATGGTTACACTATATTCTGTATTAGATACCTCATAAAACTATGTTTTGTACCATTCTTTCAAACAGGTATTTTTGAAGTTATTATCTACACTTATGTTCTTGGCAACTTTAACTATGGAGTCAAGTGTTGTCTTTTATTTATTTTATTTATTTATTTGAGCATACATTGACGAGATGACAATTTTTTTCAAATCGCTATCACCTGCTAGCTTGACCTGGGATAGTCTGCTTGCAGTCCGAAGGCTTCACTCTCTCCTTAGGAATAGAGACAAATCATAAAAGCCTGTATACATCGAGTGTGAATAATCTGAGAGCCAAGGTCTGATTACTGAAATGTAAGGCCACCTAGAAATTTCTATGGACATTCTTCTCTCAATATATTTACAGTGAGATGCTCACTATGATTTTTATTTTTGAAAATTCTAAGAAGCATTTCTTTGAGTAATTCAGAGAAGGGAACAGCCTCAACAGAGGGAGTGTGAGCAGCATAGTTTCCCCGGAAATCCAAGTTTCTTCTGGAATTTGCTTCAAGGTCAGGACAAATATGGTAAAAAAACAACAACAACCTATGTCTTTTCTCCTTGGTCTTTCTTTCAAGCTTCTTTGGTAGAAGGAATTGTACAGTGGCCAGGACGTTGAAAGTACTCAATAGGTGATAGTCATGATCAGCGTGGTACCTTTGTCCTTCATGCCCACGGCTGAAGGTCAGTTGCTGTCCTTAACTAGTCTTTCTGTCTCCAGTTTAGCCCCTTCCTAAGTTAGCCTATATACCAGTGTTAGGTTAATTTTCCAAAAGTATACCTTTAATTATGTCACTTTCTTATTAAAAGCCACCAATGATTTCCCATTTTCAAAAGGATAAATAAAATGTAAAATCCTTGCCCGGCCAGCATGGTTCAGTGGTTTAGTGTCAACCTATGAACCAAGAGGTCACAGTTGGATTCCTGGTCCAGGCACATGCCTGGGTTACTAGCAGTGTTCCATACATGCTTTCTCCTTTACTTGAACCATCTTGCTTATTCCTCTCCATTGAACTATCCAAATTATACCCATTCTCAATACAGAGTTCAAGTACTATATTATCCTGAATCTTCTTGACATTACCAAACCCCCTTGCTCTTTCTCTTCTTAAGATATCTAATACTCTATTTCCCATTGACTTGACACCATTTATTACTATATTTTATCACAGAGATATGTGATATTATTCTTTGCCTACAGAAAAGAGTTATGAATTATAGCTAAGTTCTTCAGGCACTGTAATCACTTTCAGGAAGGTTGAACTATTTATTCTAGCAGATCAAGAATATAGATTTCTATATTGTTTGCCTAACATTTCAGTGCTGACTGTGAGTTGTAAGATTGTAGAACAAACTTTACTTTGTTCTGCAGGTTGCTATTTGCTTGAGTGGATCTGTTCAATTAACTTTGATATAATTCTCCTCCTTTTTTTTGTTTTGTTTCCTGCATACATAAAATCATTTCATGTGTTACCTGAGAGAATGACAATTCAAAGATTATCCAGAGCTTTCTAGAAAACAAAACAAACCCAAACGTTGTAGTATATATCTAATTTTCTGATGCATATATGCTTTTGTCCTTTGTTTTTAGGTTGTGAGAGTTAACTTAAATACTGTACATGAGAATACTTTGTTCACTGTAAAGCTTTGCATTAATGTTTTTGTGAGCTTTTTTTTCAAAATACCAAGAATGAACAATACCCCTTCATTTCTACAGGGTAACAGCAATCTAGGGCCCAGTTCCTGCATCCTTCCTCCCTTCAAATAGGTTATGATCACATTTCCTAACGTTCGACTATATTTAGGTGTGAAGGAAAAAAGAGAAACACTCAGATGCTCAGGCATTTTAGGTCATCCCCAGAAAGTTTCAGAAGGGGTCAGAGTTTGCACTGTGCAGTGAGGAAATTCCCTTTCCCGCTCCCACGCCAGGAATGTTTCAGCTTCAGTGAGCCATTCAGGTCTTAGCTATGTTATTAGGACTCTCTCTTTTGAAAAAACAGGGATGTGCTCCTAAAAATAAATAAATAAATAAATAAATAAATAAATAAATAAATAAATAAATAAATAAATTTCATAATTCTATGATTTATTGTTATCAAAATATTATACAGCAAAGTAATCCATAGAAAAATGAGTACACTACTGTTATTATTTTAAAACATTAATAGAATAGAATGGAGAGAGTGATATCATGAAGTCAAGAGGAGACTTGGATTTTCAAGTTGAATCTATTTACTAATTGCACAAATATGAACAGGATTTAAAAAAAAAAATCTTAAGCTTGCTCAGCCACCTATGGTTTTGCTCCAGTGACTACTTCCTTGTGCGGCCTTTGGCTTTGCTTATAATGGGTTCACTTGGCTTCTCTGAGTCATCTTGCTTCTCTGGACAAGGGAGATATTTGCTGTCGGTGAAATGGGCTGAATCAGCAGGTGCCATTACTTACACGCTGAAAATTGGTGAGTTGTCAAGAGGAGCAGTGGTGTGGGGGCCAGTGATTTGGCTCACCCTGGGATGTTCAGAAAGACTACGGGAACTTAGTTGGCAAGCAATCTGTTCTACTTTTCTTTCAAAATAATGATATATTAAACAAATGATATTATAAATTTGATCATTGTTTTCATAAGAGACAAGTGACCACAGTGCCTTAATGCACCACATGGCATTTTCTTTGTCAACAATCAGTGCTTCTGTATGACAATTAAGTTGATCAAACTCTGCTGTTCTGTAGCAAAAGATTTCCTTAATCTGTGATTCTTTTTCCTCTTAGAATATCAGACAAAACTTAATTTTCATGTGTTGCTCAATGTTGTCCTCTCTTTAAAAACTGG
This sequence comes from Eptesicus fuscus, assembly GCF_027574615.1. Classification (NCBI taxonomy): domain Eukaryota; kingdom Metazoa; phylum Chordata; class Mammalia; order Chiroptera; family Vespertilionidae; genus Eptesicus; species Eptesicus fuscus. The sequence continues at coordinate 35,533,742 of NC_072478.1, read as the reverse complement.
GTCAATAGAACTGTTGGTGTTGAAAGCCTCTGCGAGCAATAGCTTCCCTCCTTTTCTGTTTTGAATGGCCTAATTTAGCTTGTAGACGCTAAGATCCAGTCTGGCTTAAGGACTGCCTTAATTGCTTTTTAACCCTGGTAGCTAACACAATACTTTATATATACTTTAGGGCTCCTGAAACATTTGCTATTGTTGATAATGGTAAATTATGATAAATAGTATTTTAAATTTAAGAAAAGTATTATTTATTAAAGGAGTATTTACTATGTAACTGAGCACTGTCCATAAGACTTTAGCTCATTTGCGCCTCACGACAATCTTATTTTACAGTAAGAATGACATAGAATAGGGAACTTGCTCAAGATTTAGAATAAATGTATTTTACCTTAAAAGACAGATTTTGGGGGAAAGAAGATAGATTTGACTCAACCTGTCACTGGAATTATCAGACTTTTTAAATCAGATTTTATTAATGATAGCTGACATCTATTGTATTCTTAATATGTCAAACACTGTTCTCAGTGTTTTAAATTTATCACCTGAGCCTCACAGTGAAATAAGGTAATAAGTGGATTACTACTTCTATTTTGGAGATAAAAAATGCAGAAATTGAAATGTTTAGTAGCTAGTGCCCCAAGTTCCTATAGCCAATAAAGGGCCTATCCAGAATTTAAACCATGGAGATCACCCTTGCTGGTTTGGCTCAGTGGATAAAGCGTCGGCCTGTGGACTAAAGGGCCCCAGGTTTGATTCCAGTCGAGGGCACTTACCTTGGTTGCATGCCAGAGGCAACCAATTGATGTGTCTCTCTCACATCAATATTTCTCCCTCTCTTTCCCTCCCTTCCACTTTCTCTAAAAATCAATGGAATAATATCCTTGGATTAACAAAACAAACAAAAAAGACATATTTAGTTGAAAAAAACACACACATGGAAGTAATTTTAAAAACCCTGTTGATTTGTTATATACAGCTCTAGGATACATAAAGAACTCTCAAGACTCAATAATAAAAAAAATTAGAAAATGGGCAAAAGATATAAACAGCTATTTCCCACAGAGAAGATGTGGATAGCAAATAATTGCATGGGAAAAAAAAAAGGGCAGAATTATTAGCCATTAGGGAAATGCATGCTAAAATAGTGAGATGTCACTTGTCAGAATGGCTAACATAAAAACCAGTGATAAGACCAAATGCTGGTAAGATTGTTGAGGAACTGAATTTCTCATACATTCCTGATGGGAAACTAAAATGGCACACAACCACGCTGAAAACAGTTTGGCAGTTTCTTCGTGGGAATATATTTTTTTAAACCTCATGTGAATCTCTACTTCATAATAAAAAGTGAACATAGTCACGTCAAACACAGTAAGATGGGAATAGGCTGTTTTTGCTTTCATTGTTTTGTTGCTATGCTAAAAATGACATTATTGATAAGATACATATAATAGAAATGTATAGTTTATTTTTTTAAAGTTTTTATCTCTAGTTGTTTCAGATGAAAATATTTAAAACTTTTTAGCAATTTAAGAAAAAAAATCCTTTGAAAATGCTAGTGAGAAACTCCTGCAGCAGAGATGTTTTATCTGAAAAAAATTCAGAGCAACCACTGGATGGCAGCAGAGGCTTGGGTTTTTGTTCACTTGGCATTCTGGGGTAAAGCTGAGAAAATAAAGGGACACATTTGGTTCTGGTCTTAGCAAATAAAAATCTGTAATGATAGACACTGGTGATTAGCAAGGTTTAAGCTGCAAATGCAATCACTAAAAAAAAATTGGTGTTGGTGTTAAGTCAAATAAAACCTACTTAATAGCACATACTGTGAAAGACCAGCATAGAGTAACACTTTGTAAAATAAACCTGGGTTAACTGGGATGAAAGGGAACAATTTTAGAGAAAAAACAAATTGGCATTTAGAATTTTCTGGTTCAAAATCTTAATGACTTTCAGAAATTTCAAGCAACTCCTTTATTTCTGCCTCCTTCTACTAATAATTACACAACATTCAGCTGTTCCTCACTTTTTGTCTGGGGAAAAAAAGCCTTCCTCTTAGATTTATAGATTACAGCAAACCACTGTATGAAGCAGAGGAACGACATTCTGCTGTTTTTCTGATACTGAATTTCAAAATACTCGGTGTCTTTTCATCTTTGTAAAGCCTTGATAAAATTTCTATATCACTTGCTGGATTTTCTGTAAAATGTAGTTGCTAGGGGTAAATTGAAACATTTACTTTAGTATGAAGTTTCAGGAGATCCTATGCTTTTCTTCACAGAGGTTAATTTGTGAGGTTAACTCATTCATGCATCTCATTCTAACTATACTTTGTCGTCAAGAATATTTCTGAGGTATTTTTTGCATATTACTGTTCTTTTGTGTCATCCTAATGTCAGACGGAATAAAACAATGACTATTAGGTCTGGAACTCTTTTATGTAGGAGAGACACATTCAAAATCTCAGCTGAATATTCAAAATAGTGTTAAAGCAAATTAACTGATTTATGATTCCATATGAGTCAGGCTTCATAACTTACAAAGAATTGGTCCAATTTTTTGTCTGACGGCTACAATGTCATCTAAACCTAATGGATGCTAGACAATGAAGGAGGAGTGAATTATCTATAATGAGACATCCACAGTGAGATTGCAATGGTAATAAAATTTAGATGCTCTTCAATTTACTGGCAATCAAAAAAGCTTAGGCTGTCAAAAAGAACAAAATGCACCTTTTTGAGTAAAAGAGTTGCAACCCAGGAATTGCAGATTCAGGTAGCCACCCAAATTACACTGGAGAGAACAAAGGAAAGCAGGGTTTATACAGACAAAACCATAAGTGTAATTTTATGCAAATGAAGTTTTACTGGCTAGGTTAATAAGGATTGGTTACTTCCAATATGCAAATGAGGAAGGCAAATGCTACAAGGTCAAATCCTTAAGTGCCCACACAGCAGCTGCTGTTCCAGGATGTTTATGGCTCAACCTTGGACTGAGTTTAGCAATAGGTTTAGCCACTTAAAAGCAACTCTAGGAACTGAGGTACCAGCTGTGTACAGGTCCCACTTGCCTAATAGCTTCCCGACTCTATTTTAAGTGACTCTCTTAGCAATACTTATTCCATTTTATTTTTCTTTCATTATCATTAGGGTGAGGTCACATTCCAATTACCCATCATAAGTTGAAAATATTAGAAGTCAAAGATGCGTTAAGTATACCTAGCCTATTGAACCTCATAACTTAGCCTAGCCCACCTCAAATGCGCTCAGAATATTTACCTTATCCTACAGCTGGACAAAATCCTTAACACGATCAAAACACTGTTGAGTCATGATTTCGTGAATGACGGTTTATCAATTTGATCAAACATGATCTTGGATTTCGAAGTTGAAAAGTTTGCTGAAGAAAACTCTCTGGGGCTACCGAGGCTAATGAAGAGAGATCAATAATTAAGTGATTCTTAGAAAGCCACGAGAATATATACATTTTATCAAGTCTCCCCTTAGTTTATTTTTTCTCAAAAACTTGACATACGTTGAGGCACTTAATAATCTTGCATAAAATGTATTTTTCATTCCTCCTCACTTTACTGCCTCTAAAACCTACCCTTCCAACCCCTGCATTTTTATGATTTTTTTCCTGGCTTGTGACTTCTCCACTTGAAAACTCTATTCTTGATTCAAGTAAGTCTTTTGGAAGGTATATATAATACAGATAACTACAGACAGGCACTGAAAGAATTTTGCCCAGGGGCTCAGAATCTAGGTGTTACTTTTTATGAAGATGAATAGATACTAAACCTTTCAGGGATGAATATCATCATATTTAAATAAAACCTTGACATTACCCAGATGATTAGAAGTTGAGTTTTGTTTCTTAGAGTTGGTCTCCAGAATCTCCTAGCAACAATTCTTAAGTGACTTCTTTTTTAATACTTTTAGGAAAAGCACCAGGGGAATAGATTAATGTTTTACTATGGGAGTTAATTTGATTCATGTGCTCAGCATCTGTAGCCCAAAGCAGCACATTCCTGAAAAATTGCCTGAATCTTTGCACGAACTAAATTGTCTACTGCATCATAAAGAAGAGGCCCTTTGGAACTAGCCTCACTGCAAATTTCAGTACTTTATGCTTTAGAGTAAGAATAGATGTCAGAGCATTCTCCTTTGAGCAGCAGTGACTTGATCGCCACGACTGGCTGTTTACATGGAAACTGTCTTTAAATGCTCAGATTGGGTCTTAAACAGCAACGCATTCAACCTCATCTTGGCCCTCTCTACAAAGTAGCAAGAGGTGATTGTGATTACTCCATTTTTATCAGCGACAACATTAAAGCAGAGAGTTAGAATATGGTGGAGTACATTGCTACCACACCCTTTTATTTTTATTTTATTTTATTTATTTTTTAATATATTTTATTGATTTTTTACAGAGAGGAAGGGAGAGGGATAGAGAGCTAGAAACATCGATCAGCTGCCTCCTGCACACTCCCTTCTGGGTATGTGCCCGCAACCAAGGTACATGCCCTTGACCGGAATCGAACCTGGGACCCTTGAGTCTGCAGGCCGACTCTCTATCCACTGAGCCAAACTGGTCAGGGCGCTCCCAACCCTTTTAGAAGCATTGGGCTTCACATACCAAAGTACTAGTTACTTTTTTATTTTGTTTTGTTTTAAGCATTACATTTTTTTTTTTTTTTTTAGATTGATTTCAGGGAGGAAGGGAGAGGGAGAAATAGAAACATCAATGATGAGAGAGAATCATTGATCGGCTGCTTCCTGCATGCCCCCTACCGGGGATTGAGCCCACAACCCGGGCATGTGCCCTTGACCAGAATCGAGCCTTCAGTCCACAGGCGATGCTCTATCAACTGAGTGAAACCAGCCAGGGCCAAAGCACTAGTTACCAAACTCACAACTGAATGGAAATCAGGAAAGGGAGCACCCCTCCTCCCCCCAAAAAAAAAAAATAACTGTAATACCTTGTACATGATTGACATTGTGCTAGGCACTATACAGAGGTTTTGTCATCAAATCTTCAAATCCTATGATGAAAATTTCTTTTACACGTTACAGAACGGAACGAGTTTTTCCACCCAGCACCAGCAGAGCCAAACACTTAACAAACATTGCAGTAGAGAGAGATTGGCTGTTTTATTTATTTTTATTTGTTGTTTAAGTGAGTTTATTAGTGAAGCAGTGAGACAGGGTGGGCTAGTCCACAGACAGCAGCCCGAAAGATTGGCTATTTTATTATGAGACTGGGAAGCTAATGCTCAAAGGCCCAAACTCCCTGACTCAGGGTTCAGAGTGGGTTTTTAAGGGTATATGGAGGGAACAGGTTTTTAAGGGTATATGGAAGGGTATATGTAGAAGTGCTGGCGGAACAGGTTTAATGGGAGGCCCCTGAAGCTTGGCCATTGATGGTAAGGGGCTTCAACACAGGATCTTACTTCCAAAAAGTCTCCAGTGTTCAACTTCTGCTTACGTCCCAGGCCTTCGGCTCCATGGAGTGGGAGGTGGATGAGACTTTGGTTCTGGGTGCAGCTGGAGGTCAAAGGTCTCTCCTCAGTGCAAGCTTGGCTGCATGACTTGCAGTTTTGGTCTGTCGTTTCTGAAAAGCAACTTAGTATCTCGTCAAACAAGATAGGATCGTTTTGAGCTGGTTCTGCAGTTACACACACAAGGAAACTAAAATGCAGAAAGGTGAAACGACTTAGTTCACACAGCTGGGAGCAGGTAGGAGCCAGGGATAAGCCCTGATTTGTCTGCCTCACGACCTACTCCTTGTTGGAACCCTTGTACACTGTTGGTGGGAATATAAATTGGTACAGCTATCGTGGGGAACAGTACAGAGGTTCCTCAAAAAACTAAAAATGCAACTACCATATGATTCAGCAATCCCTGTTCTGGGTATTTTTTGAAAGGAAATTAAATCAGTACCTCAAAGAGATATATATATCAGCACTCCCATGTTATTGCAGCATTAATCACAATACCAAGATACAAAAACAACCTGAGTGTCTGTTGATGGACGAAGGAATAAAGACATTGCTATATACATATAACTTTAACAAAGAAAGAGATCTTGCCATTTGTAACAACATGGATAGATGAACCTGAAGAATACTGTGCTAAATAAAATAAGCCAGACACACACAGACAAAAAAAATTCATGATCTCACTTATATGTGGAATTCCACTTACAGAAGCAGAGAGTAGAATGGTGCGTGCCAGGGGTGTGGAGGTGAGAGAAATGGGGAGGTCGTGGTTAAAGGGTACAAAGTTGCAGTTATGGAGGGTGAATAAATCTTACAGTTAGGCAGATCTACTAGCTGTGGGACCTTGTGCAAACTACATAGCTTTTCTAAGTCTCAATTTCCTCATCTTCACATTATTAAATTTATGAAATAATATTTACTAGGTTGTGGAGATGATTAAATAAGAAAAGCTCCCTGATGTACTTAGTATAGTATTTGTCACAAAGTAAAAATTACTGTCTTGTACATAGTGCACTGGTTTTGAGGTATTTGTTGCTAGGTTACTCATTTGTAGGTAGCATCTAGGACTTCACTATTCAGTGTGGCTAGGGGACCAGCAGCACTGGCCTCACCAAGGAGCTAGTTAGTGTAGTGGAGGAACAATCAGTTTCCCTCTACTGTCCTAGGTTCAAAGACTGGGGCCCTCAATCAAACTGATAAAGACAGATTAATAAGAAAAACAAAACAGTTTTTAAATATATATATATGTATTATAATATATATATATATATATATATATATATATATATATATTGACTTCAGAGAGGAAAGGAGAGGGAGAGAGATAGCAACATCAATTATGAGAGAGAATCATTGATCGGCTGACTCCTGCATGTCCCCCCACTGGGGATCAAGCTGGAAACCTGGGCATGTGTCCTGACTGGGAATTGAACCTTGGCCTACTGGTTCATAAGTCAACGCTCAACCACTGAGCCATGCCAGCCAGGCGAGCATTTTGTTTTTTAGAAGTACTTTCGCAGGTTGATGTGGAGTGTGCTATAAGGTTTATAGTACTTCCTCTCTAGGCTGTAATTCTCCAACCGGAGTACCAGTTACTCAACGGCAGGGTTGGGAGAGCATATCTTTAATCCTTAGAACACTATGGAGAATCTGCCAGAAGTTGGTGTCTATAAAATGTTGGTTGAATCAATAGGCATTTAAAGTATTATTTTTGGGGGTAAATTTTCCTGGAATTCCTAGCTTGGTCAACCCCTTCCAGACATTCCTAGTTAGTACAGAACCCTATGAGTGTGAGTGTGGCTAATGGACCACAACGTTACTGTGGTGGGTGAATTCTGCCATAAATAGGCAGAGGTTGATAACACAGAGGCAGAGGTTGATGACTTCCAGAAACCACACTACTAAGTTCATCATCTTCTGGTTAAATACTTTTGAAATAAGTTTTGAAAATAAGGCCATGGGTTCAATATCCTTCTGTTTGTACCATCATGAAAAAGCACATTAAGTACCTCATGTGAAAAATTCCTGTAATTTTAAATGATTTTGTCTGATGAGTAGAATAGTTTTTTGTTTTCTTTTTTAAATATCTCTAGGGAAATTCAATACCTTATGAAATTGTTTAGCAAATGCCTATTGGACAATCAGGAAAATAAAATAATTTCTTGTCAGCATTCAAGCCATTTTCTGGAAGTTGCAGATATGTATTTTAAAAATATGGGAACATTGTTTTAAAAATATGTTTCGATGTTTTGGAGTCTTAGGAATACAATGTACTAAGCATATGAGTTTCATTTTTTTAAAATTGATTTTAGAGAGAGAGGAAGGAAGAGCGAGAAAGAAACATCAATTTGTTGTTCCACTTACTTATAAATTCATTGGTTGATTCTTGTATGTACCCTGACTGGGGATCAAACCTACAACCTTGGTGTATCAGGATGATGTTCTAATCAACTGAGCTACCCAGCCAAGACCAGTGAGTTTTGATTATTATCATCATCACTAGTGTTCCCGTTGCAGGAAAAATCCTGCAATAGGGTTTCCTGCTGCACTCTACCCCGCCCTGCCTGCTCTCCTCCCTTGTCCCCCGCCTTGCCTTCTCCACCAGCCCGCCTGCTCTCCTTCCTTCACCCCCGGCCCCGCCTCCTCTCTTCCCTTCTCCCCCGCCCCGCCTTCTCTGCCAGCCCGCCTGCTTTTCTCCCTTCTCCCCCGGCCCCGCCTCTGCTCCTCCCTTCTCCTCCCCCCTGCTTGCTTGCTTCTCCGCAGCTTTGCTCCCTTCTGCAGCTCTTGGCATCTTTCGAAGCTGTCTTTATATGCAAATTAGCCGCCATCTTTGTTGGGGTAATTTGCATACTCATCCTGATTGGTTGGTGGGTGTGGCTTGGTTGGTGGGCGTGGCTTGGGCGTAGCAAAGGTGCTGTCAATTTGCATATTGGTCTATTATTAGGTAGGATTATTGATACTGACACTTTTAATACGTTCTATTCCTCACCCCTTTCAATTCCCACCATTATCCACTTCCTTCTTGATCTAATCCAATCTTTCTTGGCTTAAGGACTCATGCTGTTCTTACTTCCCTAAATCCAGCAAGAGTTATAGTGTTGAAATTTGCTGTCAGAAACCGAGCCCTAAATCTCCTTCATCTCATTCTTGACCCACTAGAAATCTAGTAGCTTAATGGGAACAGCAAAATGAACTCCACATTCACTTCTACATTTTGCCTCCATTGTAGTTAATGACAGGCATGTTTGCAGCACTGGGGAGAGATTAGTTCAAAAGTGTATGAGAGAGTAATGAGGGAAGAATGAAGGGAGTTTGAGAAGAAAGTACATAGAAGGCTGGTGAAAATATGAAATGAATGACAGCAGAGTGGATGGATGAAGAGGTAGGAGAAAGGCTTTGTCTGGATTAAGGAGTCAATGATAGAGGAAAATGTATGGGAGAGTGAAAGTATAGTGAAGTAACCATGGAGACAGACTCTTTTCTCTTAATACTATTTCACCTTTTCTTTCCTTACGCATTTTTCATTTTAATAATATCATCTCAGAAAGTTGCCTTGTTTTCACCTGCAAGAATTCCAGAAATCTGTTTTTCTTCACCACATTTTCTTATGTCTCTAGAATGTGTTGCAGCTAGAGGTAGGCACATTTCAGTAAGCTAGCTTACAAAATTAAAGAAACCCAGTGGGCTATGTTTCCTATCAGCTGTTAGCATCTGTGGTTGTGCTCGGTGACGGAGATTGTCTTGTGGATAACAGAGGATAAAAGCAGCCAAACAACGTGATTGTTCTCAGTGCCTGCATTAGTCCACAAGAGTTGCCATAACAAAATACCACAGACTGGGTGACTTAAACAACAGAAATGTATTGTCTCACGGTTCTGGAGGCTGGAAGGTCAAGATCAAGGTGTCAGCAGAGTTGGTCCTTTCTGAGGGCTGCGAGAATGTGTCTCATGCCTCTCTCCCAGCTTTAGTGGTTTGCTGGCAATCGTTGGCATTCCTTGGCTTATAAAAGCATCACCCGAATCTCTGCCATTATCTTTCTTTGCATGCAGTTCCTCCTGCATGTTTGTCTGTGTCCAGACTGCCCCCTTTTATAAAGATACCACACCCGGAATATTGGATAAGGGGCTCATCCTTCCCTAGTACGACCTCATCTTACCTAATTACATCTGCAGTGATTCTGTTTTCAAATAGGACACATTCTGAGGCACTTGGAGTAATGACTTCAATATGTGAATTTGGTGGGTTACACAAGTTAATGCATAACAGGGCCAGTTTGAGAAAATTTAACTTAATTTACTGTTATTGTAGAGTTATCATTTGGGTTGGGTGTCATTTCTTGGATAGGTCCTTTTAGTGAATCAAACCCATGAACTTAAAGACCTCTAATTTAAAAGTACACTGTCCAGGCTATCCAAATAGAACGTCTCTTGTATATCTCACATGGAAAAGCCTACCTGTATGAAGGGAGAGCTAAGCACCGAGATAAGCTGGTCATGGGTAAGGAAGGGTGCAGCTGAACATAGCGGTCTAGCTTATCTCTCTCAGTGATCCATCTCCCAATCACAAAGCCCCAAGATACTGGAGGAATCCTAATGATATGTTTTTAATAAGCTATTTCTATACTGACTGTAATGAATTCTCTTCAAGTCCATCTTCACTACTCATATTGGTTAAAGGAAGCCCTTCATGAGATTTATCTCTAATCACTAGATATGGGGTCTAGTAATGAAGAACCTATCCATACCTTTTCAATATTACTTAGTCTTTTAGGAGCAAGGGAGGCTGGGAAGAGGTAATTTCACTTCTGGTTTGCTTCTAGAATATATTTACAAACCCTGTGAAAACATTTAGTCCAACTAAATTTATTGCACACATACCCAACTCCCTCTGCCCCTCACATGTTAGTTTGTTTCATTTTTATCTCTCTCTATCTCTTTCCCTCCCTGTGCTGTGGGAAGGTAGGTCCTAGAGGCAGCTGCTCATGAAACCTTTCTCAAAGTCCCTGAGCAGTTGTTGTTGTTTTTGGTGTTGTTTTTTTTTTTGCCATACATAAAATTTACTCCAATTATTTATCAGTATGGAAAACAGAAAAAGGCTCCCCTATTCCCAGTACCCCAGAAGAGGTAGAATATATATAATAGAGTAGGGATACCAAAGAGGAAAAGGTAGAATATATATAATGGACTAGGAATATAAAAGAATTCCACAAGGTCACTAGAAAAATCCAAATATCAAACTATCTTTTTTTCAATAGCCTCTTAACACAGAACAAATAAAACATTATAAAGAGATATTTAACCTAATTGCATATAACAATACACTTCCATTCGCCTATAAATCTAACAGGCGTCAAATGGAGAGAAAATATCATTAAATGTTTTAGGGCAAAGAACTACCTATTTTATGTACTATTGTTGAAAGACAACTCTTGGAATTATCTCACATGAGCATTCTTTTTATTTTTTATTATTATTTTATTGAATTTATTGGGGACGATTAATAAAACCATACCAGCTTCAAGTATACAATTCAATGAAGCATCACCTGTATACTGCATCGTGCACTCACCACCCAAAGTCCAGTCTCTTTCCCCACTTATCCCCCCTTTGCCCACTTCCACCTCCCTCCCAAACCCCTTTCCCTCTTGCTATCACCATACTGTTGTCTGTGTCTAGGTGTCTATATATATATATATATTCTGAAATTAGTGGATATTTACTTATTAACAAAGGTTCAATAAACACAATATATTTACAACATCAATAAGGTCTCTTTCATGTTGAAAGTTTTCTGGCATATTATGCATGGATTAATTTCTATCAAGCTTTCTCCTGTTACTTACATTTCTATTTCTTTTCCATGGGAGTCTTTACATGTAATGGTGTGGGACAATTCAAGTCTTCCTCAGACCGTTTACATTCAAGAGGTTTTATCCAGTGAGTCCTTTCATGTGTTGGAAAGAAACTGGGATAACGAAAGAAATTCTATGTGGTTTCTCTCCAATGGACATTGTCTTAAAAATTTCTGTGACAAATGAAGGCTTTTCCACATTCCTTACATTCACACAGTTTCTCTCCAGTATGAATTCCTTCAGTGTTTGTAAGGAACTGGGATCTCAGTAGGCTTTGCCGCATTGTTTATATTCAAACAGTTTCTCTCCCGTGAGATTTCTTTCATGTTTTTGAAGACCTCTGGGACACTGAAGTGCTTTGCTACATTGTTTACATACATACGGTTTCTCTCTACAGTATGAATTATTTTGTGGGGTTTAAAAAAATTGATTTTAGAGAGAGGGGAAGGGAGAAGGAGAGAGAGAGAGAGAGAGAGAGAGAGAGAGAGAGAGAGAGAGAGAGAGAGAGAGACAAAGGTGAAAGAGAAACATTGATTAGTTGCCTCTTGCACACCTCCTACTGGGGATTAAACCCCAAAACTGGGCATGTGCGTGCCCTGACTGGGAATTGAACCAGCAACTTTTTGGTGCCCAGGATGATGCCCAGCCAACTAAGCCACACAGGCCAGGGCTTATTTTGTGTTTTTAAGGAACTGTGATCTCTGTAGGCTTCACCACATCCCTTACATTCATAGGGTTTCTCTCTCATATGAGTCCCCCTGTGTCTTTGTAAGATACTATCATATCTGTAGGCTGTTCCACATTCCTCACATTCACAGGGTTTCTGCCCAGTGGGATTTCTTTCATGTGTTCAAACACATTAGTAACATCATGAAGGCTTCTCCACATTCCTTACCTGCATAGGGCTTCTGTCCAGTGCAAGTTCTTTCAGGTGTTTGGAAATCTAGATGAGAACTCAAAGTTTTACCATAAAAGCATCCAGAGGGTTTATTGCCTGCGTGAGTTCTTTCATGTGTTTGAAGAGTGTGATGATATCTATAGACTTTTCCATATTGTTTACATCGATATAGTTTCTTTCCAGTGTGGATTCTCTCATGTATTTGAAGTGAAGTTGAAGGACTAAAGGTTTTCCCATGTTCCTTACATTTATACGTTTTCTCTCTAGTGTGATTTCTTCATGTTCTTCAAAACCTTGGAGATAACTGAAAGCTCTCCCACATACATTGTAGATATATGGCTTCTCTCCATAATTCTGATGCTGATGGCTTGTATCCAGTTTGACATCTGAGGTGCATACTATGAGATGAATAATGAATAAAGACTTTTCCACACACACACACACACACACACACACACACACACACACACACACACTGTGTTCCACGGTTTTACTCCAGGAAGAGTTTTCTTATTCAGAGAGATTTAGAGGTTGACGTTTTCTTCACATTGCCTACCCTCTCCCCACCACACATTCTCTCGACCATACAATTTCATTTCTAGATTTCCCGGGTCTCCCGGAGTCCTTCCTATGCAGATCACAAGGAGAGAGAAGCTGTGACACAGCCACCAGGGTCAGGTAGAGCGGGCAACTCTCCATCCTCCTGCGCCTTCTCAGAGCATCTTCTGTGCAGGGCCACACCCTCACAGGCTGTGAGAGAGGTCTTTGCTGCAGGACAGGCCTCCCAGCCCAGATCGATGGAAAAAAGCTTCCCTGGCCCCAGCCTTGCCCCACCCCGTCCCAGAGCACTTTAAAGCTATTGGTTTATACTTGAAAATGGAGATCATATTTTTAACCCTGTACTACTAGGACATGCAGGGAATCAAAGAAATGTGAGTGTGACTAAAAAAGGATGATAAAGGAAAAGACATAAAGCCAATTCGAGCAAAAAACAGCAAGAGGATCACAAAAAGTAGATTCCAATAAAAAAAAAAGATTAAAAAAATAATTCACAGTGTATTTACAAATCTGGAAGTTTTATACTGTCCTAAATGTCTAGATGACTGTGCAACTAATAAATTAATGCTAGAAAAAAGGCAGACCTAATTTTTTACAAATGCTAAGGTATTTTGACATCAAACCACTATTTAAAAAAAAATCTCTTTTCTTTTTAGTGAGGAATTATCTATTTGAAGAAATTGAAAAAAAAATCCTAATAATAAATATTTTTACCAGATGCCTTAGGCCATGTACTCCTAAGGAGGTGAAAAATCCATCAAAATAACTCTACAGAAAGACATATATCATCATTCTTTCTCAAACCCAAGTCTCAATCCTTATTTCAGGCATTCCTAATGGACCAATCCCACTGTTAACAACGGAAGCAATTTATGAAGTTCCTTGGCTGTTTCTTTCCTGGAGGGTTGGCAATTTGAACGGATCAGATTGAATACCTTCATTCATTAGTACTGCTTGATTTGACTAATTCCTCCTAGTCCTCCCTTAGCTGGCTCTATCTTGTAAATCTTACTTTTAAAAAAGTTTGACAACATTTTCTTTTAATTTTGCTTTTAGTTACTAGTAATTTTTTAAAAATGTATTTGATGCAGAAAGAGAATTGAGAGCTCACAGTTTTGAAGTGTTTGTTTTTTCTGTCTTTAACACCTACACTGTGATTTCTGCTTGAATCGTCAATCGTATGTAAGTGGATTTAAATCCAGTGGATTTCTTTTTTATTAAACAAGTGATATAGGATTGTTATGAAATAATTGGAAGATCCAGATACACAAAGGGTTTTAAAAAAAGGCATTTGTAACTACAATAGCACAGGGGTAATCACTATTCACTGTTATCTTCATTTTGTTGCATATTGGTTCCATTTTATGTTATGTATTATTATTTTTAAACATAAAGGGAAATCATGCTATATATACTGCTATGAGATATACTTCTTTCACTTAACAATATACTGTGAATATGTTTCTATATCAGTACATATTATTTTCGAATATTACTTTAAATGGATGCTTAACATTCCAGTATATGAATCTGCCACTCTACTTCACCAAGGCCTTACATTCAAAGCCCTGAATGTTCCAATTATTTTCTTTATTTTTCCTTCCAAATGTTGCAAAGAAACACAGTTTCACAAACAGGGTTGCACATACCGGGAGCCACTTCCTTTAACTGGGAAACTTGTAATACATTCAGGTGCCTTAACAGAATTGGCCATTTTTCCAGTAATGGAAACGAGTAAAATATATAAGCTACTTTCCTACCTGCAGCATAGAAAAATATAATGCTACAGTGAGACATCCAGAGAGTCATTTTGCATCCTCAAACTCCCAGTGGTACTAATTAGGATTTCATGGCCTGTTTCACCACACAGTTCAGTTCAGGAGGTATGGATAGACTGCTAATGACCAAATGACGCATGGAAACACAATATGCTTGAGCCAGTTAGAAAAATAAGTCTCGACTTGTATAACTTTATTGGAAAAAGAGATTATTATTTATAGGACATTTCATAAGAAAGATAACTTAAATTCCTATATATTAGCAGTGAATTGTGGTTAATTTTTTGGACTAGATCCAGAGTTGAAGAAGCAGGAAGCATCTAGTCATCAGCTTGCTTCTAACAGTAAAATACAAGGTAGGTGAGCTAATGGCTGAAAATGTGGAGACAGGCCACATGGAGACGAGGGCTGCATAGTCCCTACTTCTTCATGCCCTTGTCTATGTGAAGGGGAGAGAGAAAGAGATAGATAGATAGATAGATAGATAGATAGATAGATAGATAGATAGATAGAGAAGGAGGAGATGAGAGAAAGATTAGAAGGATTGGATTGGCCCTGGAAGTGCTCAAGTACAGAATTTCTGGTTATTTCATTTTTAGGCCCATGTGTCCATGACTCCTAGAGGATCAGTTGGAACGAGCATTTTAAAAAGTAAACCCACTAAGCAATAATCTCTAGACAATGCATTTAGAGCCCATCAGAGAGTATAAGTGGTGGTAGCATAGTGGAAAACTAAGACTCACGTGTCCAGACTTGTCTCTGATTACAAGTCAGAAAGGTAGAGAAAATGAGCAGTGTAATTTAAAGGCAAAGAAGGTTTTATCTCCAGATTCCATTGCCAAAGGTTTCTCTGTTTTTTAAA
Source organism: Eptesicus fuscus (assembly GCF_027574615.1). Classification (NCBI taxonomy): domain Eukaryota; kingdom Metazoa; phylum Chordata; class Mammalia; order Chiroptera; family Vespertilionidae; genus Eptesicus; species Eptesicus fuscus. The sequence continues at coordinate 35,518,301 of NC_072478.1, read as the reverse complement.
CACAGTAATGATTTTTAAAATAAATCAAAATGTTGACATTTTAAGTGTTTATTTATTTATTTAAATGCTATGTCATGAAAATAATATATAAGCACAAACATATTTCAGATAACTATATATAATATAAAGAAAATGAATAATTTGAAATAAGATATGTCAAACAGTATAAAAATAATACCATGACTACTCATGTCCAGGTCACCCTGCTTAGAAAACAGTAGTTATCAGTACTGTTGATAATTATTTTTTCTCCCCAACAGCATTGAGACATATATAATTATTGCTAAAAAATGTGTAAAAATTTTGTACATCTTTCAACTTCATATAAATAAAATTATACCTTTTTTGGGGTAACTTGCTATTAATGTTTGTAAGAATCAACCATATTAATACCTGTAGGACTAGGTCATTTGTTTTATTGTTAAATGAGATCACACACAAGAAAAAGATATATTTATCCATTTTCTCATTGATGAACATTTAGCTTATTTCCAATTCCTTGCTATTATACCCACTGTTGATATCAGCTTTTTAAATCATACTTCCTGTGTACAAGTTTGACAGGGTTCCTGGCAGATTTTTCCAGGGTGGAATTTCTGAGTTGTAGAGTGTGTGCATTTCCAACCTAACCAGAGTTTGAAAATCGATCTTAAAGTGGTTTTTCTAAGGTATACTCCAATCAGCCCTGGATAAGAGTTCTATTTCTCCATGTACTTGGCAACACTTGGCATTGTCAAGTTTATAACATTTGCCATTCTGATGATGTGAAATGATATAGTGGTTGTAATTTGAACTTCTGAATTCTAGGTTGAATGTATCTTTAAAAAAACAAGACTGCATATTATTATTTTTAGAGCAATGTTAGGTTCATAGCAAAATTGAACGGAAGGCACAGAGATTTCACATATACCCTCTACCTACACACATGCATAGATAGCTTTCTTCATTATCAACGCCACTCACCAGAGTGGTATGTTTGTTACAACTGATGAAACTACCCATTGACACATTATAACCACCCAAAGTTTACATTAGGATTTATGCTTGGTGTTGTACATTCTATGGGTTTAGACAAATGCATGATACCATGTATCCATCATTATAGCATCATACAGAGTAGTTTCACTGTCCTGACAATGATCCATGCTCCACCTTTTCATTCTCTCACACCCAACCCCTGGTAACTGCTGATCTTTTTACTTTCTCCATTGATTTGCTATTCCCAGAGTATCATATAGTTGGAATAATACAGCATATAGCCTTTCAGATTCATTTGTAATATGCATTTACAGTTCTTCCACATTTTTTCCGTAGCTCATTTCCTTTTAGACATTGTCAGGAGTACCACAGCTTATTTATCTTTTCTCTTACTGAGGGCCATCTTGTTGCTTCAACATTTTGGCAATTATGAATAAACCTGCTATAAGTATCCATGTACAGGTTTTTGTGTGGACATAAGTTTGCAACTCCTTTGGGTAAATACCAAAGAATACAATTGCTGGATCATATGGTAAGAGTATGTTTAGTTAAATGATCTTTCTCTATTTTTTTTCTCAAAGGATGTTTATTACATTTTATTCTGCATTTCTAGATATGTGTAGCATTATTTCTTTCTTTCCAGAATAGGTTAAGTACAACACTGTCAAGAGACAAAGTCAACTTTGACCTTCAATTCCATGAAGTCCATCAGGGGCCATCCTTTCCTAAGGGCTGAAAGTTCTTTGTGGGGGGAGGAGGAGAGCATGAAGCGCTAAGTGCTTCGGAGGAATAGGGCTGCCGGGAAGGAGAGAACCCAGAGAGGAGGGTGGGCAATGCTGAAGGTCAACTTCCACTTCACAGTTCTACCTAACCCTGACGTTACCCAGAGTTTTAGTAAAGTCACATCTATTCCTCCTAAGGATTTACTCTTGCCTTAGTAAGAAGCAAACAATATGTTGACTTAGAAAATAATGGGATATATCTTTCTTTTGAAGTTCAGAGCTTTCTGTGCAAGTGTTCTCCAGAGAGGGTGAGCATCTATAGCTGCTGAAAAACTATATATTTCTTTATAGCCAGGAAAAGTTCTTTTATGACACTTCAGAAGTAGAGGCCTCAGGCTCCTGCTGGGGACCAGCATGGTAGCTGCTGTGAGAACAAAATTACAATAGACTCCTTGCTCAGAAAAGTCTAGGAAGATGGGTCCCCTGGAGCAAGGGCTTTATCCTTTATGCATTTCAGATTAAGGTCTGATTTCAAAGGGAATCATATTAGAACTGTGATAAACGTCTGCCTACCTTGAAATGAGTTAGATCTGCCAAACCTATCCCTTACTTCCATAACTATGCAATTTCAGATAATAACCACTGACTGGTGATATTTATTTGGTATCTTAACACCCGCTCTGTGTGTGTGTTGTCCTCTTAGGGAGTTATTTTGGTGCTTAGGATGGATATGGGAAGTGGTTCTTATGTTCTTCAAATGGCCAGTCCATATTTGGGGATGTTCAGAAGCCATGTAGCTAGCTGTAGGTGGGTTTTGTTTTGTTTTTGTTTTTAATATATCTTTATTGATTTCAGAGAGGAAGGGAAAGGAAGAGAGAGATAGAAACATCAACCATGAGAGAGAATCATTGATTGGCTGCTTCCTGCACACCCCCTACTGGGGATCGAGCCCACAAACTGGGCAGGTGCCCTTGACTGGAATCAAACCTGGAACTCTTCAGTTCCCAGGTCAATGCTCTATCCACCCAGCCAAACCAGCTAGGGCTATAGGTGGTTTTTTAAAATTATCTTTTGGCTAGCTTATTCCCATGATTGAGGCTGAAATTGCATGCCTTCAAGATTATTCAAAGGGATTTTACCAGATTACTAGGACATTGAAAGTCAAGTAAAACTGTGCTGGCACCATGAAGCTTACTGTTCCTCTGGAGTTGCATCTGGGGACTGGAATTCTATCCTCTAGGCCCAGTGCTCTCTGTGGAACCCAGGACACTTACTTCTGCTCCACAGCTGCAAAGCCATGATTAATATTTCATGATTAATATTCTATTGGTCGAGTGTAAATGGGACAGAGCTCAGTCCCATTTCTGCCTGCAACTAATTTTGCAGGTTAAATTCCTCATTTAAATTTTATGGGCCTCAGGTTTTTAAATTACAAACCAGTGTAGTTTGACTAGATGACCTTGATGGCCACCTGTAAATGCAAAGCATGGTACGCTTACTTTAACTTATTTAGGATTGAATATTCTTCCCCTATTGAATTGAATCCAAATACTTTGATTTTTACACAAGGGAAATATTTGCTGCCTATCTGACATCTGGTGGAACTTGCTTTACTTTTAATGTAATTAACTATTGCAGTGAATAGATGTAATTAAAATATTGTGGTAAAGTATTGCCCACATAAAAAAAAATTATTGCCCACTACATTTAAAAAAGTCATCAGTACTAGATGCCAGTTAATAATTATAGGAAAGCACAAAGGCAGTAAAAATAAAATGTTATATCAGATCACTAGCTCTACATAGTAAAGTACAAACATTCTGATGTGGAGGAGTAGTGGGGGGGTGCGGGGGGAGAGGCGGGAGGGGGAAGTCTCTAGGCATTTAATTAAAAACCAAACCAAAACCAATCTTCCTCCATCAAGATAAACAAAAACAACTTCCCAAACCATGTCACCATGCTTCAGGGTCAAATTAGTTTTCTGGTATTTGTTAACTACTAAAGGCACAACATTTGTCTGTTCAACCATCTTCAGCCTTTGTCAGTAATGAAAAAGGGAGACGGGTGAAAAGGCAGAAGTAGCCAGTAGAGAAAAACAAGGCTCTAAGAAGGGAAAGAAAAGAAAAAAAATGTCTCTAAATTTCAAGTTGATAATACCATCCCAAGGCCAGGTGTACACGTTTATTTTATTTTTTAGAAAAGAATGTTTGACCTCATGAAACACCTAGTGAACGTGTTTTGTTCTTCCTGACGCAACCTAAGAACAGAAAATTGAATTCAAGATTGACAACGAATAGCCACTATCTGGAAGTTCTATTTGGTATTTACTGTGACAGGACATTCTTCATCTTAAAGGTATTTTTGATGGCAATCTTAGATAGCCTGTTGTGTTTTTCCAGTAGTTCACTGGCACACAGCCCACTGTTTGAAGTTAATCTCTGTCTTTCTACAGCTTGAAGATTGGATCAGAAAAAGTAGCATAAGAGTTTAGTTTTGAAAGTAAATATTTTTTAAACCAAATCACCAGGAGGAGGATTTTTTTGTTCTGTATAACCAAATTCTAGAAAATATCTTTTTACTCCTCTATATATATATACTTACTCTAGACAAGTGGTACTTTGCTGTGTCACATTTGTGAGACATTCCTCCCCATATCCCTACAACCAAATGGGCTGTTCCCCCATTTTTAAAAAAATATTATTTTTAGTTAAACCTCACCTGAGGATATTTTTCCATTGATTTTTAGAGAGAGTGGAAGGGAAGGGGAGAGACAATAGAGAGAGAAACATCAATTGGTTCAAACCTGCAACTGAGGTATGTGCCCTTGACCAGAGTTGAACCCGTGACCCTTCAGTCCATGGGCTGATGCTCTATACCCTGAGCCAAACTGGCTAGGGCAATAATCTGCTCTTGAATGATACGAAAATAATTGCATTTCTTTGCATTCTGCTTTTTTTCATCATTTAACCAGCCTCATTTTGCCGACTTAAAAATCTTACATGTAGTTCTGCAGAGCCTAAAAACATAATAAAGCAAATTTGCCTCCCAAAGAAATTTAAGAGAGCATCATTTTTGTCTAGAGTGAAAAGGCAGTTGGGAAACGTCTTATGACAAAAAATATCACTTGAATTGTTCCTTCAGAGAAGATGAGGGCTTTATTATTCATTCACTTTTTCTCCTTCCGTTGACATATACTTACTTGTTACTTATTGAAAACACCGCAGACCACATAGATGGGTTCAGGTTTGAAGACTGGCCAGAATGACTGCTCAGGCTTGGTTTAGGTTGCCTTCACTTCAAATTGCTGCTTTATCAGCAAACAAACAGGGTAAGAGTTGGCAAGAGATCAAGAATGGCAGTGAGTGGTTGAAGCTCCCTTGTGCCTCTCCTGTTCCTCCACGGGAGCTCCTGACTTCCAGCTCGCAGGGAATGAGGAATCCATCAAGTCAGATGAGCACGTTTGCAATGTTATGGATTGTAAGGAGTCACAACAGCATTTCCGGCTCTACCCCATTGTGCCATGAAGAAATCAGTGCTGAGCCACAGCAACATTGTTTTATGTCTCATTTCCCTCTGTTTTGGGTCCACACAGTGTTTCAAGGTAGAAGGCCTGGTCATTATCCACTACAAAACTAATGCTTAGCACTGCATAAGGGGGCACAAGGCAGATAAGATTTCTGTCCTTACGGAGTTTACATAGACAGTGGGAAGGAGTGTCAAGAGGAAGGGTGACCTGTACAATCATGTAGACGTATAGCTCGTTCATAAAATAAAAATGAGTGTCCAGTGAGTATCTCTGGAATAGAGAATAAATGTACAAGGGATGGTAAGGGGATAGGCATGTCAATTAGTAGGAGAAATAAAATGAAGAACGTTTTATCCAGAGAAAGATGTTTGGATATTATACTAACAATAAGTCTACTGAAAAAAAAAAAAAAAGGAAGATGGCATTTTTGAGAAGATTAAAGTAGCTATAGTGTGCGGTGGAGTTGGGGGATCAGAGACTGAAAGAGAAAATATGAGTGTGAATTTTATGTGTCAACTTGACCAGACCATGAAGTGCCCAGACACTTGGTCAAATATTATGTGTCTGTGAGGGTATTTCTGGGTGAGATTAACGTTTGAATTGGCAGACTGACTATAGCAGATGCCCTTTCTAATGTGGGTGGGCATCCAATCAGCTGAAGGCCTGAAGAGATAAAAAAACAAAACAAAAAGCTGACTCTCCCATGAGTAAGAGGAAATTTCCTGCAGCCTGACTGCCCTTAGCTGGGACATCAATTTTTCCTGCTTTCCTATTCCAACTGAAACATTGGCTCTTCCTCAGTCTTGAGCCTGCCAGCCTTCCGACTAGAACTACATATGCTATTGGTTTTGTTTCTCTGGAGAACTCTTGACTAATACAACTAGTTAAGAGATTTTTTTTGGTAGTATTCCAGGTATAAGGTGGTAAGGACAGGGACTAAGATGGTGACTCCAAAAAGGCAAAGGAAAGGAATAAATGAGAAAAACATTATAAGGAAAAGTAACCAGAACTCTAGTGAATCAATAATTGACTGGGTTGAGGGTGACAGAGCTATTGAGGATTTCTGGCTACCCGCTTTAGTCTGGTTTTCCTAAAAAGTAGGGGCCTGAAGCAAAACTTACTTGGTAAGACTTTATTTGGGTGTGAATTCTCAGGGAAGGGAACATAGAAAGATAGACAAGGAGAGAAATCAAATGCCAAGTGGCCACAGCTTTACAACAAACACAGATGATTGCTCTGCCAATCATCTGGAACTTTTCTGGAAAGATTGTATGGAATCACTTGGACTTCGGCTATCTGGTGGAAGAAGGGGAGAATGAAGTTTACTTTATTTGCCAGACATTTGCTCTCTTCCATCTCCTCTTGATCCAAGTCCATAGCATAGGACATTAATTCCCCATCATCTGGGCAGCGTTTGGGGAAGCCAGATCCCAGGACAGCCGAGATAGTGTCTAGGGCTCTGGGTGAGCCAGCCAGCTGGTGTTACAAAGTCTACTCTTTGCCTGCTCACCTGCCTCAGGACTTGGTTGCGGGAGCCAGTGCTAGTGCTTGAACTTCATGCAGTCACATATCTTCTCATGCTTGAGCAGCAACAAGAGAGCTCAGGTAAGAGGTAAGAGGTGTGCAACAAGAGGCACTGGACAAGGTATGTCAAGAGTGCCTCTCAAGGAACCTGGGGACTAGATGCAATGGGCTGAGCTCATGGTGCTCTAAGAACTGGCCTCTGCTATTAAGGACGTCATGTTTAGAAAGTCTCTTTCCAGGGAAGATCAGTCTCCTCTAGTTACAAGCGCTCATCCTAGAGGGACATCAGAAAACAAAGGGCTCGTGAAACTGGAGAAGAGTAACACGGGGTCTGGAATACTTAATTCCTGAGAGAATAATGATGCTATTGACCAGGACAAGAAAATTCCAAGGAGAAACAGACATTTCCCAGAAAAGGAAAATGAATTCTTTGGCTTTACACAGTTGACTGTAATCCTCAGGTGATAACTTGCAGTAGGTATCAAAGAATCTTTAAGTCAATGAAAAATTAATGTTTGGTGAGACTTTAGAGACCACTGTGCTAAAGTTTATTTGAGGGATAGTGGAAGAGAAGATTTAAATAAGTTTAATAATTTGCACAAATGTCACAAATGTTAGTTATAGCAGTAGGACGAGAAAATAAATTCCTTTTACTCAGGCTATTCTGACTCCACCACATGGAAGGCACTAAGACTCTTGAGTTCTCGTCCCTGAGTCTCTGGTGACAGTGAGATTCTTCCTTTTAACCTCTCAAATGAGAATGTTGGACAAAGTAATCCCCAACATCCCTTCCTCTGATGCCCTTAGGAGAGCAACATGTTTAAAAAAGTAGATTTGTAAGCTTTGTAAGTTTAAGACTCCTAAGATCAATGCCTCCTCTCTGTGGTTACAAACATATGCTGGTGGCAGGCGTTCATCCTGAAGGGACATCATAAAACTGTGGACTAGTGAATATGGAAAAGTACAACGCTGGGTCTGAAATGGGCAGTTTCCGAGAGAATGATGGCACCATTGACCAGAACAAGAAATCCCAAGGAGAAACTGACATAAAACAGGAAAAGTGACAGATATGAACTCAGGTATGAACTTCACCCCTTTAGAAATTGGATACTTAGGAGGATGGGTTCCCATCTATATGAATGTTAAATGTGCTGGTCTGTATATAAATGTTAAGTTAGATTTCTATCTGTTAAAAATGTTTCACTGGAATTTTAAGTCTTTATTGGATGGCCAGTGGCATGTAGAGGCTTATGATTAATAGAGTCACCTGAAAGATCTCAGTAACAGATTGTATCCCTAGGAGCTGATATGAGAATTCTTCTAAGGGAGGAATCCAGCTTTTCTGTGTGTGAAAAATGCCTGGCTGGATAAGTCCTTGAGAATTCATGGCTTTTAATGAAGGCTTTGGACTGAGGCTATAAAATTGAGAGTTTGAGTCAAAATTGTTTATTTCTTTAGGAGTCAGGGTGACCTTAGCTTGGATCTGAGCTATACAGGAGTTACTAGTAGAGCTGAAGGCAGAAAGGATATTTATTGTTAACACGGGTTGTTTGTTATAAGATTGTATGCATCTAATTAAGCATTGTTGACATATTCAAATCTGACATGGAATTATTTCTAAAGAACAAGAACTCTTTGATAAATATTTCCTGAGTATCTATAATAATGAAAAAATAAAAGGATTTACTAAGATCACAACAAGCTTTTAAATCAACAGTTAATCTTAGGAACAACCTGTAAAATTATATTCATTATAGGAAAGCCCTGTTTAATTTATCATTCTACCAAATAAATAATTTGAAATAGAGATTGAGGCAATTTATAACCAAAGATAAGGACGAAGCTACACTCCAGGGTATGAGTGACATTTGATAAAGCTCTCCTGTATTTCTGTAGCTGTATCATTCTTTGTTTATAAGAACGATAATTTATTTACGGCTAAGAAAGTTTAATTTATCAAAACAGAGTTAATCTTTCCAAGATGTTTTTATAAACAACACAAAGACCACATTGTCTAAGATGAGCTCCTGTCCAGCCGTAATTAGGAATTAACACCATAATTTTCCAAGCCATATTGTTAGTGAAGTTAGAATCTGATAATTTCTACTAACTGGTGACTGTTCTAGGAGGCTATACAGAATGGTCAGTATGGTGCTGGTAAATTTAAGTGCTCTCAACCCCTGAAAGAAAGTGTCCAATTCTCGCTCATCTGCTGTATCAGTTAGGATGACACACTAGCAGTCTAATGTGTTTGCTGCCTCCCTGTGAATTAGAAGAAAAGAAGAGAGGAGAGAAAAGAAAAGAAGGGGATAAATGTCTGATTAAAGAGGAGACTGCAAAACCCAAACCAACTGCCACCTCGAATACTGGATATTCAGAAGAGAAACCTTTCCAACACAGACCATATAGGTAGTAAAGAGACATCACCTACCATTAAGTTAGGAAAGAAGGAATTATTTTATAACTTTGCCCTTGTCTGGAAATTGGATTGTGGCGATGCTGATGAGCAGGTGGACAGTGTAGAGGTTGGAAGAAGAATAGTTCATTCATTTATCTAAAGAGGATCTCAGGGGAGAAATGGGAAGGATCATTATCTAAGGGAACTTGAATTTCCAAGAAGGTAGAAGGAGTATGTCTAGAATGCTTTAATTAGAAATAGGCTCTGATGTTGGGAATGTATTTCCTGATGAAATACCATCTTTAAGTAATCTGGTCCGTTAGTCATCTGCTGCTACACCCCAGCAACAAACAACTTCGGGCCACCACACTGGTGAAAGAGTTATGCAATCCCGTGTTTGCCTTAAGTGGCTATTAAAGACAAAGACAGTTAATCTTCTAAATCATCGAGTGTTTTCAGCCATACTAAAATTCTGGATCATGGAGTTACTTTAGTCACACCACATAGCCAGGAAGAAAATGTGAATCAGGAAAATAATTTTTTAGGGAGTCAATGACCTCAACATTGTGCAAGTTAATTAGAAACTGGCTATTTATATATTACATAATTAAAATGGTTAGACTGATGGGTCATGCAATAGGCCATATTGTTTTCCCATTGATTAAAAAGTTTTTTAATTAAAAAAATGTAGTATAGTTTCTCTTTTGTACAGAACTAGTTTTTCTTTCTTTCTTTTTTTTTTTCTGTTTCATTGATGGTATTTTAAAATGTGGTTGTAGCAGACTAATTTTGCAATGCCGGATGTGAAAGCGGTAGGTATCTAGCCTCCCAGGCATCTTGTATTTTAGTTCCTTGTCTTTCATTCATCCTTCTAAATGGAAAAAAGGCACAGTGCATGGTACAAATAAAAACTATTTGTTTCTCCCTTTTCTATCATCTTTTCAGCTCCTTGTTCCTCTTTTATTTCCAGGGAGTTACTTTAATGAGTTACTTCTCAGGTCTCTTTTCCTTCCAACTCTTAAATGAATATTTGTGACAGGGATCTCAGAAAACAGTTGTTTGCTTATTGCCATGTGTGTATTCTGGGACCATCAGCTATCATGCTCAGCCTCTGGGCTGCTGTGACTTTGAGGTTTAGTTGGTCAACTGGAGATGGCTAGTCCTCCTATGAGCCTTTCCCAGCAGCACCAGAAGCACCAACATTTTGATCCTACATGAGATAAAATGGAAAATAAACAGAAATAAAGTATAGTTTTGTTTCTGGCTTTATTACAGAATTTTGGATTCCACGAGCAAGGAAACTTGGAATGGAACTAACTACTCTAAGATTGACCTTGTGAGGTCTTCGAAGATTTCCCAAGAGTTATACATTTCTTTTTTATTTTAAACTAGAAATCAAGACCCTCACCTTCTTTTAACCTGGGCTTTTTCTATTCTATAATGAAAGATAAAATCTTAGGTAAGTATCTATTACCATTGTTACTGGACTAATGCAACAGTCTTTTACCTGGTGATCTGATTTCCACTGTTGCTTCTCTTTGTCTTTCATGCAGCAGAAAGAGTTATTTAAACATTTTTAAATTGAATCATGTCTGATTTTATCCTCCAGTAGTCCCAGGACTCTGTATTTCAGAGCACTCAATTTTAGAATTGTTTTCAGACACTGGCTGGGTAGCTCAGTTGGTTAGAGTGTCATCTTGATATCTCAAGGTTGTGGGTTTGATCCCTGGTCAGGGCATATACAAGAATCAATCAGTGAATGCATAAAAAAGTGGAACAACAAATTGATGTTTCTCTCTCTGTCTCTGTCTTTCCCTCCCTCCTTCTCTCTCTAAAATCAATAAATTAAAAAAAATTTAAGAACTGTTCTCAATCAAGTGTTATTTTTTATTTAATCAATTTGCTTATTTGCATAATATTTGTTTCTTCTATTAAACTATTAACTATATAAGGACAGAGACTGTATAAGTGTCCATCCATTATTTTTTTATTCATATAGCATGAACAAGATAAAAAATGTTTCCTGATCACATGGACCTTACAGTTTAGTAGAGAAAAAAAAATCAAACAAGTAATAACTTAAAGTGTGATATATAACTTTAGAGAAAATACTATACTGTCATGGAAATGTATGGCAGGAATATCTAGAAAGTGTGAGATATGGGGTGGGGTCAGAAAAAAATTTCTGTTGTGACATATAAGCTGAAACTTCTTTCTTTTTTTATTTTGTTAATCCTCACCCAAGGATATTTTTCGATTGATTTTTATACAGAGTGGAAGGGATAGTGAGAGACAGAGAGAAACATTGATGTGAGAGAGACACATCGATTGGTTGCCTCCTGCAGGCACCCCAACCAGGGCCAGGGAATCTGCAACCAAGGTATGTGACCTTGACCAGAATCGAACCCGAGACCCTTCAGTCTGCAGGCCGACGCTCTATCCACTGAGCCAAAGGGGCTAGGGCTAAGCTGAAACTTAAAAGATGAACAAAAGCTAACTAGGAAAAGAAAATAGCTAAAAATGTTTCTGGAAGAGAGGAGATGTGCTAAAAGAATTACACTAATTGTGCTTGATGTGTGAGGTAAAAGCGGCCGAAGAGGAGGCTAGACACATAGGAAGGCTTTTATGAGCCCCCTGAACCCTTAAGAGCACCAGGAAGCCATTGAAGGGTTATAAACAAGGACTCAGAGGATCATAGGAACACATTTCACTGTGAAGGATGATCTGGCAGAAAGGACAGAAGTAAGCAAGTTAGAAGACAGTTTAAGCAACCCAACTGAGTACCTGGGGTGACTCAGAATAGGACAGTGGTGGGGCCATTGAGAAAAGAGAAATATCTGAAAAATTATTAGGAGATAGGAGAAAGACAGAGGGATAGCTGGAAGGGTATGTGCAGTTAGTAACAAAAAATTTTTAATATAGGAGATGCTCAAATCTGCTACCTACTCTACTGAACAATCAGTAGGAAGTGAGTAGTTGAAGATACTAAGACAACTGAAGAAAATATTTAAACTTTATATTTTAGATAGATGTGATTTTCTAATATATGGGTAAAATCAAATACTGGGGAAAGTTACTAAGTTTTATAAAAGTATTCTGTTTTTATGCAGTTTCCATTGGTAGTAAAATATTGTAGAAGATTTAAGTTAGGCATGACATCTGTTTTGACTTATAATTTCCTTAATGATATAAACTTCATTTGGATTTTATTATTTACAAGATGTTGGAAATCTGACTTTTTGAAGCATATCCATCATGGCAAAAGTCTTCATCTTTCTGAGTAACATTTTTGATCATTATGTTCAAGATCCACAAGGTGAAAACCTATGCAAATATATTGCTCCAAGTGAAGTAAAAAAGTTTGTGGTATAAAATAGTCAGGTATGTTACATTAATGAGAGCAAAATTAGTCTTGACACATTTCTGGCAGGTCTAGACAAATATGAGATATATTTCCTACCACACACGAAGAGTTGCACCAGAGTAACAAAGAATGTCATTGTTGAGCCTGGAGAGGGCCAGAGAAATGCTGTACTTGGACAGATCCTGCCTCCCTGGGGGACCAGAGTAGAAACCTCAGTGACTGTAGGTTGAATCAGTTCAGAGATTTTGGAACTATCTAGAGGTTTAAACTAGAAAGTAAGGGGCCACCATTGAAGAACTCAAGAGGTGACAAATTCCACAAGTATGTGCATTTGCTGAAGACTTTCCACTTGAGTTAACACTAATTAACTCCTCTACAAGGTGAGTGGAAACCGCAAAGAAATCTTAATGGGGATTATCAGATTACTTTTATTTCATTCACATTTTTCTTTTCTCTTCCTATAAAGTTGTGGGAAGCATTCCAAAAAATAAAATAGAAAATGCAAATGTTGGTTGTTAGTCCAAAAACAGAAACTGCTATGATTAAGTTTTTGGAAAGTTTGAAATGAAAAGAGAGTTCAGAAAAGATAGAGTAAGCTACAGCCACCACATCGACCCACCTGTTTTTGTTAATAAAGCCTTATTCAAACACAACCTCACCTATTTGTTTATGTCTTCTCTATGGCTGAAGCATTTCCTAGTTGTGACAGAGACCTTATGGGAATCAAACTGTGACTTCCTCGATCATAGGTTGACGCTCAACCACTGAGCTATGCAGGCTGGGCAAAAAATACACATCTCTTGACCCAACAATTCCTTTCATCCTAAATAAATTCTTAAGGATATAGCCAAATATTTAGATGTATAATGTACAGGAAAAAATTCTTTATAGTAGATAAACATGGAAAATCTCTAATGACCAATAATAGAGGATTTTGTTAAATAAATTATGGTGTATACATTAAATGTCCTACATTAAATACATTAAATAACCAATGCATGATATTGTAGGTAAATATATCTGAACATGAAAGATATGTATTATCATATCTAATTGAAGGAAATAGGATATAATATGTCAGGGCTGGCCCACTTTTTATTTAAAGTTACATCTTTACACCTATATCCCAGTTTTTAATCCTAAAACTTATATATTTTTTTTAATATAGTCTAATTTAGAAATATACACATCAAAGTTTTAATAGTGATTATTTCAACAATGGAATTATAGGTATCTTAAATGTTAAAAAAACAGTATATTCCCCTTTTCCTAAATAAATAAGTTTTCTTTCTATGCAACAATATTATTTTACATTTTACTAAAGACTGTTGCTCAATAATTAAAGGTAAAAATAAAATTACAATATATACTTCAAGTTCAATTGGATAATTTTGTTCATTATTTAAATTCTTACTTAATATATTTATGGAATGACTTTGAAAAGTTTCTGAAATGAAAGTGATACTATGTTGGAATTTGACTTTCTTGAGTAAAAATCCAAGAAATAGACTCTCTTGATCTTAACAGTCTTTTATTTGTTAATCCTCACGTGAGGATATTTTTCCATTGATTTTTAGAGAGTGGAAGGGAGGGGGAAAGACAGAGAGAGAAATATCGACATGAGAGAGACACATCAATTGGTTCCCACCTGCCTGTACTCCTGACCAGGGCCAGGAATTAGTTCAGAGTGTTTCAGTAAAGCAGGTGAGGTCTCACATCATGCCACAGCTAGGGTCATGGTCATGAATCTAGGGCTTCCCTTCATGGAACTATGATTTTTCTATTATGCATTACTTGGTCACCTCTTTATTAATACATATAGTTAAGATTTAAATCATAATGCACTCGTAACTAAACAACTTGTAAAGGAGCTCAAGTTTGGCCGAAACCGGTTTGGCTCAGTGGATAGAGCGTCGGCCTGCGGACTCAAGGATCCCGGGTTCGATTCCGGTCAAGGCATGTGCCTTGGTTGCGGGCACATCCCCAGTGGGGGGTGTGCAAGAGGCAGGATCGATGTTTCTCTCTCATCGATGTTTCTGGCTCTCTATCCCTCTCTCTTCCTCTCTGTAAAAAATCAATAAAATATATTAAAAAAAAAAAAAAAAAGGAGCTCAAGTTTGTTTTCTAACCAGATAATCTAGTGTGGGTGTCCTTTAGATTGAACATTGAATAAGAGGAACTGGAGCTTCCCTGTCTTTGATAACTTTAGGTAAAAATGTGGTGGGGAAAAAAAGATCTCAATGTCATCTTTTCTACTTAAACCTAAAGTTTAAAATACGTTATTTTCCTAAAATTGCACATAGTGATTTACGTTGGAAATTTTTGCAAGGGGAATCTAATCACCTGCACTGAATATTTACATTTTAAAGGACATTACACTTTTCCAAGGGGTTGTTGGTACACTTAGCTGCCATATTGAGTCTCAGGTACATTGGAACATGTTTTTACGTTACTGCTTCTGATAGAGCCGATTGACTCACTATTAATTGTCAATAAAAGGAACATAGACTTGAAAGGTTTTGATTGGACATAGTCTCATATATGAAATGGGCTTTTTAAAAAACAGAAGGCAAGGTAACTGTCTGACTTGCTAGTTATATTTGAGAAATTTGAGAAAAATAAGAAAGTAAAATTTTAATGTGGAAAAAAGTATCAAGTCGGTTCCTAAGATTGCCAAATTTAATCAACACCAACGTTTTTAATCACTACTCATTTATTTTGTTCAAAAAGCCTTCCACTTTATCAACCTTAAAGCCAAGGCTAAGATTCACATGGCTGGGTATTTCGTTTGATGCTTTAGACTTTTGGTACATAGTGATGTAATAGTAATTGTTTTCCTGGGTAGACTGCCTGCATTTTTATGCTTTATGAAAATCATTGGTTCACTGCTGAGGCTGGATTTTAAAGCTACATTTCTGACCCATTTTGCTCTGGAATCTGGCACTTTGGAGCTAAAGTGAGCCACCGAATTCTGTCAAGTCATATTTAAACAAAGCCTTTACTTCTCTCTTTTTCTCCTAAATGTACAATGTCCAGATATATATTTTAAAATCTCACTCCTTCAAGACAGTTTGCTCAGTTTACATAGTGCAAACACCTGTACTTTATAAGGCATTGTTCTCTGCCTTCTCCCACCCGTTCTTTTCTCTTCTTTTCCACACTGAACAGTCTTACTCTTAGCATAGTGTGTAGATTAAATGTTATCTTTTTTTTGAGTCAGTTTACTTCTTTGAGGGTCGAAAATTATTGAGAAATGTACATTACAGTCATACAATATTTTGTATTCATATGTTTGAGAAAGGTTTGTCTTGCTTTATGGTTTACATGTAGTGAGGGACCAGAATGTCCCAGTGACTACCAAAATTTTAAATTTATGATCCATCTCTCTCTCTTAAATTCCAAACCCACATTTTCTTGTATCTACAAAATTCTGCAACTTATGTCTCGCAAGCACTTCACATCCAATCCATGGCCATATTGATTACCTTACTATATTGGCTCTTTGCTTTTTCTCTTTCCACTTAATAGACTCATCACCAATCCTATATAATAAAACCCTAATATGCAAATAGACCAAGCAGCAGAATGAACAGCAGAACAACCAGTTGCTATGATGCGCACTGACCACCAGGGGGCAGACACTCAATATAGGAGCTGCCCCCTGGTGGTCAGTGCGCTCCCACAGGGGGAGCGCCACTCAGCCAGAAGCCAGGCTCATGGCTGGTGAGCGCAGCAGCAGTGGCGGGAGCCTCTCCACCTCCACTGCAGGCGGGCAGTAAGGAGCGAGGGGTCCCAGACTGCGACCAGGGGATCGGGCCTAAGCTAGCAGGTGAACATTCCCCAAGAAGTCCCGGACTATGAGAGAGTGCAGGCCAGGCTGAGGGACCCCCAAACCCAGTGCATGAGTTTCATGCACTGGGCCTCTAGTATTAAAGTAATCGAAGAGAACAATTTAGTTGACCTAAACAAATTTTATTTCACACTTCATGAAGCAGGCAGTCTCTACTCTTGAGAGTCCAGAGAACTGCAAAGTAAGGGGGAAAGGCTGCATGCTTTAGTGGAAAGAGGTCAGCAGGAAACCAGGAGGAAATACTCAGCTCAAGTTGATTGGCTGAAGTTGTTTATCTGACCTTATTTAGAAAGATCAAGGAACAAGAAGTAAGCACAGAACCCAGAGCTGGCTTGGTGTTTGGCAATTGGCTGGCTACATATACTGCGTTTCTGGTCAAGAATAACATTTATAGGGACACAAAGTTATCCAAGTTTTGGTGTGCACTCTGGACAGGAGCAGCTCCATCTTGGATCTAGAAGTTTAGTTCAATTACCCAGGTGCTCAAACATCTTTTCAGAAGCTAGTTTAGTGCAGTGTGGTGTGGGGGAAAGCGTAGTGCACTTGAGTGTAGGGTAGGGATGGGTAGATTATTTTCTGAATAGGTACAGGCATGCCTCTGAGATATTGTGTGTTCAGTTCCAAGCCACAGAAATAAAGGAAGAACCACAACAAAGGGAGTCACACAAGTTTTTTTGTTTTCCCAATGCATATAAAAATTATGTTTACACGATACTGTAGTCTATTGTGTGCAATAGCATTATGTCTAAAAATAACACTGTGCATACCTTAATTAAAAAATACTTTCTTGCTAAAAATGCTCTCACCTAAGCCTGTTGGAAAAATGCCACTGAGAGACTTGCTCAACCAAGGGTTGCCACAAACCTTTAATTTGTAAAAGAATGCAATATCTGCGAAGTTTAATAAAACAAAGTGTAGTGATATGAAGTATGCCTGTACTTAACTGATTTTACAATATGAAAAATGAGAAAAATACAACATTTTCTAAGTTTGTTATGATATTTGTATGAGCTAATGTGCCTGGAGTGTTTTTGTAGAAAGCAGAAATTTCCTCAGTTATTTTTCATCTTTCCTGGAGCAACATGTTCTTGGTTGCACTATTTGTACTTTCTCTCTCTCTCTCTCTCTCTCTCTCTCTCTCTCTCTCTTTTTTTGATATTTTTGATATTTTTATTGATTTCAGAGAGGAAGGAAGAGGGAGAGACAGAAACATCAATGATGAGAATCATTCGTCAGCTGCCTCCTGTGCACCCCGTTTTGGGGATTGAGCCTGCAACCCAGGCATGTGCCCTGATTGGAATCAAACCATGACCTCCAGGTTCTCAGGTCAATGTTCAATTACTGAGCCACACAGGCTGGGCTGTACTTTCTTATTATCTCTCAAATTTGTTTCCTTATCTCTTCTTCCTGCCACTTCCCCTGTTAATTTCTCATCCTGATTATCTCACTCACCACCTTGTCCCCAGACTACAACAGCACTACACCCCACCATCCATGGATCTTGCACACTGCAGGAAGAGTGATAATAATAAAGGGCAATCTGATTTTATCTCCCTGGCTCTTTAGAATCCCGCACTGTTTGCAAAGATGAAAGATAACACCAGGGTCAGTAAGCTTGCTCCAAAAGAGCATCTCATATGCTACTGATAGGAATGAAAACTGATGTTTTTCCAGAAAGCTATCTGCCCTATGTACCAAACCCCTTTAAATAGCACTTCTTCCCCCAGCAGTGCCACTTCCATGTACTTACTCTGAAATAAAAGAAGAAAACATGCTCTGGGGTTCTGTCCAAGCTTCTTTTATGAGCAAATTTCTAAAACTCTCTTGATTGATCAATACATTAGAAAGAAAAACAAGATTAGGACATACTATCTAATAAAAGAGTAATATGCAAATTGACTGTCACTCCAACACACAAGATAGCCACCCCCATGTGGTCAAAGATGGCCACCCCCATGTAGACATAAGATGGCCACCACAAGATGGCTGACGAGGGATGGGCAGTTGGGAGCAACCAGGCCTGCAGGGGAGGGCAATTGGGAGGGACAAGGCCTGCAGGGGAGGGCAGTTAGGGGTGACCAGGCCTACAGGGAAGGACAGTTGTGGGGGGACCAGGCCTGCAGGGGAGGGCAGTTGGGGGTGACCAGGACAGCAGGGGTGGGCAGTTAGGGGCAACCAGGATGGCAAGGGAGGGAAGTTAAGGGTGACCGGGCCAGCAGGAGAGGGCAGTTGGGAGCGACCAGGCCTATAAGGGAGGACACTTAGGGGCAATCAGGCCGGCAGGGGAGCAGTTAGGCGTTGACCAGGCTGGCAGGGAAGTGGTTATGGGGTGATCAGGCTAGCAGGAAGAAGTAGTTAGGGGCAATCAGGCAGGCAGGCAGGTGAGCAGTTGGGAGCCAGCAGTCCTGGATTGTGAGAGGGATGTCTGACTGCCCGTTTAGGCCCACCAGGATCGGGCCTAAATGGGCAGTCAGACATTCCTCAAGGGGTCTCAGATTGGAGAGGGTGCAGACTTCGCTGAGGGACGACACCCCCCCCACCCCTTGCATGAATTTGTGCACCGGGCCTCTAGTGTTTAAAATAAAAAAGCAAACTAAGTTTCTTAGCCCTAAGAGCAGAAAATGGCAGACACATATCACAAAAGTGAAGAAGTATCTTTAACGTCTAGGGGAAATTTAATCAACCTGAAGGAACCCAAACCGACAGAATTCATTGTTGTAGAAAATAAATGAAACATGGGAGACATACGGTTGATGTCAGGAGAATTGGGGACATATATGCCTTAGATCAGTAGCACTGCAAGGCTGGTAGAGGCACAGCTGTGGTATAATATGTCAAGCCACATGATTATTTACTGATAGTATATAAAGTGTGTTTGATTTTCTCCTTTGTATTTTCCCCATTTAAACATTTCCATTGATGAATGGGGATTGATTTAATTGACAGCAAAATAAAAAAATCAATAAAAATCTTTTAGTGGCTCCTCAATATCCTTAATATAATAGGCAAATCATTATCATCTCCCTGTTTTATACTCTAGCTCTTCTGAAATATTTAGTTTCTAAAATGCGATATACTGTTTTCTCTTCTACATCTTTGCAACTGTTTTCCCCTGTAACTAACCATCTAGGGAGTTCCTTGTGACCATTTGTTCCATAAAAAAAAGTTCTTACAATTCCTGGTTGTGTTTATTTCTCATATGCAATTATAAAGGGCTTTAAAATGCACTGTACTTATAGATGCTCAAGAAAAAAAACCAAGTGCTTTTATTTCTCTCTATGCTCACCTGCCAAGATAAATCCTGAGCTGGGCTTTTAGACTTTAGAAGATTAGATTTATGAAAAATCAAAATATGTTCTTATGCAGAATGCTTTGTTAAAAGATTTTGATATGGCATTTTTGGACTAGAAATGTGTGATGTTCTCCTAGGCAGGATGGTTCCCAGGCTCTTGTCCAGTGGAGTCAAAGAATGAATCCACAGACGAAAGGTGGTATAGCAAAGGTGGAAATTTATTGGGAAACAAGCAAAGACTCCCACATGGGAGGGGGAAAGAGTCCCGCTGAGTCCCTTTCCCTGCAGTTTATAAAGGCTGAAGATCTTTGTGTCTTGATATCCCTCTGATTAGTCATTATTCCCTTAAATTGGTCACTATAGCAACACCTGAAGTTCCCTCCTTCTTCTCCCTTATTGTTCTCCTATTCCCTTTGGGCTTTCTTCTTCCTTCTTTATTTTGTAAATATAGTCCTTTTGCTACTCCCAGCTCCCTTGTCTTATGGAAATGTAACTTCTGCCACTCCCAAATCCCATATCTTATGGAAATGTACCTTTTGCAGCTCTGTAGCCCTGTGCTTTTTACATGAACCCTTTAATTTTTTAAAATTTCCTAAACCTGCCTATTGCACCCCTAGAAACTCCTTTCAATTTTATGCTGATATTTAGTGAATTTTAAGCTTATATAGTCTAAAGTAAACTATTAAGTTATTTTCAGAACCTCAGCTTAACTGAATCTTTGGAGAAAAAAGGAAGCAAAACATACATTTAATTTTAAGAGAGAAGTTAATTGAAAAGTGAATAATTAAAGATTTTGACTTTATTATAACATAATTACTTTCATTTCTTTTTTTAAAAACAAAACCATTAAGTTGGTCCTTTCCATTGAAGCATAGTAATGATCCCTCCTTTGGCAAAACTGCTGTTTAAAACTGCTGTTTGAAATTCTTTGTTATTTTTAGATAGCCCCTTGTTCCATAAGTCAACTCTGTTATTTTTAGACCATCTCTTATTCTGTAAAAATAACTTTGTTTTTTAACTTAAATAATAGAAAAGATAAACTTAACTGTCTGACCTTGCAAGCCAGCCATCTAAAGGGGCTGATACGCTAATACTGATAATAATTCCCATCTTCTTATGCCAAGTGTTTGTTCATTATGTATCCAAGGTTACAGGTGTCTGCATAGATATGATATGTACTCACGGTTACAAGTTGTCTGTATAGATATGACAGGTGTTTATTAGATACTAGAAGCCTGATGCATGAAGATTCATGCAAGAATGGGCCTTCCTTTCCCTGGCTGCCGGCACCGCCTTCGCTCTGGCTGGAGCCGCCTTTTCGCCTTCCTATGCTGCCCAGAGGCCCGGAGCAGCTAGGGTGGTGTGGCACGCCTGCGTCGTCGCCATGGAGATGGCGTAAGCTTCCTGCCCAACCCCACCCCACCCGCGGCCATTCAGTGCCTGTGTATGCAAATAAACCCATCATCTTTGTTTGGTTAATTTGCATACTCACTCCTGATTGGCTGGTAGGCATCATGAAGATATGGTCAATTATCATGTTACTCTTTTATTAGGTAGACTAGAGGCCCGGTGCATGAAATTCGTGCACGGGGTGTGTGTCCCTCAGCCCAGCCTACACCCTCTCCAATCTGGGACCCCTTGAGGAATGTCCTTCTGCCTGTTTAGGCCCGATCCAGGTAGGATAAGGCCTAAACGGGCAGTCGGACATCCTTCTCACAATCCAGGATTGCTGGCTTCCAACTGCTTGCCTACTTGCCTTCCTGATTGCTCCTAACCACTTCTGCCTGCCAGCCTGATCACCCCCTAACCACTCCCCTGACAGCCTTATTGATGCCCAACTGCTTCCCTGCCAGTGTGTTTTCCCCTAACTGCCCTCCCCTGCAGGCCTGGTCACCCCTAACTGCCCTCCCTGCAGGCCTGGTCACCCCCAACTGCCCTCCCTTGCAGGCCTGGTCCCTCCCAACTGCTCTCCCCTGCTGGCCATCTTGTGGCAGCCATCTTGTGTCCACATGGGGGCAGTCATCTTTGACCACATGGGGGCAGCCATCTTGTGTGTTGGAGTGATGGTCAATTTGCATATTATCCTTTTATTAGATAGAATAGAGGCCTGGTGCACGGGTGGGGGCTGGCTGGTTTACCCTGAAGGGTGTCCCGGATCAGGGTGGGGGTTCCCTTGGGGTGTGGGGTGGCCTGGGTGAGGGGCCTGTGGTGGTTTGCAGGCTGGCCACATCCCACGGCGACCCAAGTGGATGCCCTGGTATCTGGGATTTATTTATCTTCTATAATTGAAACTTTGTAGCCTTAAGCGGAGGCCAAGGCAGGCCAGGGCAGGCGGAAAGCTTGGCTTCCCCCATCGCTGGGAGCAACTCAAGCCTCCTACTCTCTCCGAGGCCTCAGCCATCTTGGTTGGGTTAATTTGCATACTCACTCCTGATTGGCTGGTGGGTGTGGCTTGTGGGTGTAGCGGAGGTACGGTCAATTTGCATATTGTTCTTTTATTAGATAGGATGATATATACTCAACGTTACAAGCTGTATGCAAAATAAACTTACACAAAGACCTAGAAGGATATAAAAAGGGAATACTCCTTCCTGTGTTTGTTCAGAATTTGACAGAGGTATTCTGCTCTGAACCCACGTGCAATAAAGATGATTCCTAACTAATTGCCTCATTAAGGTGTCTTGTTTAGCTTACTGATTGACAATACAACACCATAATTTAGACAAATGCTTTCAATAGTACTCCTTTCTCTTTGAATAATTACAAGAGTCTAGATTTTCCTAAAAGTTGTGAGCTCTGTCAAAACCTTCCAGGTTAGCATTTTCTCTCAGACCAATGTAAAAAAACCCACACATCTACTTAATTTTTAATCCTTATCTAAAATGGCCTTGCAATAATTGGAAATACAGGAAACAGTTTTCTTAAGGTATGCAACATTTTACTCTCAAACTTTGGCTGAAATCTGAAACCAACTTGAACTTTGACCAGAAAGAAAATGGGGGAGAAGGATGGAGAGGAAGGAATTGGGGAGGACAAAAACATTAAGTAGAGGCCAATACTACTTGGCTAAAATGTGACTTTACATTTGATTAATTGTATTTTAAGAAAACCTGCTTTTTTATTTTCAACTATAATTTGTGGTGCTCTCTGTGAATCACTGGAATGACCCCACAAGCACACATGCTAAAGATTCCAATGCAGACAACAAGAATTACTTTTTCAGTTTTCAAAATTTTCATTTAAGCAGTTTATCACCTTTTTCAGGCTAGGAGTAAGGGGGGAAAACAAATTTTTACAAAAGTGTTATCACTTTCAAAAAACATGATCCTGACTTGCATGGAATTATTGGATTTGCTATCTAGACTGCTTAAGAAATGCATCTTTATTTTGTTATGTGGAATTCAGCATTGGTGCTAAAATCATTGGCTTGTAGAGGGTGCATTTTTCCTTATCTGTTTCCTGAAGTAATGGGTTAAATAAAATGAAATGTTGTGGGCATGTCACAGTCTGACTCAGTGACTCATATGTTGGCAGTGGCCACATAAATAGAGCTAATATGTCTGAAGATAACGGGTAGCTACGAGCTACCTTCTTGTCAGTTCAATGTGAAAATGAACTTGAAAGAATTTCAAAAACAAAGGATATTTGCAAATATTTGATTCCTGGATCTTTGAATTATGTTATGAGATTTTTTATTAAAATAGAATAAAACCTAGACTTCAAAATCAAGATAGGCAGTAGTTTGGGCTTTTATTCTTCTGCTCCAATCCATCCTTTGCATTGTTCAAAGTTAATTAATTTTATCTGTTTCTGGATTTTCTACCTTGTAGATTCCTCTGAGATATTAAAAGTATATTTAAAAATATTTTTCAGCAGAAGCCAGGATATATGCCAACATGATAAGATAATGGAACTGAATGTTAAGCAGACTGTCTCCACTCCTCAAGAACTTAGTCCAGGAAAATTAGTTTAACTGATGATTTTGAGCAATTTCTCTTGAGGGATATGACAAAATACAAGTATTGGAGTTACTAACTATCCTAAAAAATCCATGGACTACACAGGTTAATAGAAAGTCTACTGGCTCTCCACTCAGGTAGGACCAAGGTTTGAATTTTATTTTGCCAGCTACAAACTGTGAAGTTAGACAAGTTCTTTTTTTTTTTTTTTTTTTTTAAGGTCAAAGAGCTACTTTATTTTACATTCTTCTCTCTGTGGCTCTAATAGGATTGTCATACCATTAGTAAAGAATCTTACCCTCTTAACTGGGTGAGCAGTGACAGGAAAGCTTATATAAGTGCAAGTTGATGTCTAACTACAATTATATAACATCTAGAAACAGAAAGTCAAAAGACAGGCAAAGTATTACTTCTTAACACAGATAACCAGTGGCTGCTAGCCAGTCACCCACTCTCAATGTTAATCAAATACATTCTCCAGTGAAAACACAATTTGTTAAGCCAACAAACAACTGATTTTTCTCAAGGATATAGAAAGCCAATCCTGTTCCTCATTTAAGTTAGTTCTTTTTTTTTAAAGGTCAAAGAGCTCCTTTATTTTACATTCTCTCTGTGATTCTCATAGGGTTGTGAATACAATAGTAGTGAATCTTACATTTTTTCTACTCATAAGTGGATGAGCAGTGACAGGAAAGCTTACACAAATAGGCAAGTTCTTTATCCTCCTGGGAGTTTCAGTTTCTCATTAATAAAGGGATAAGGCTTAATCAAACTTTTTAAGGTAAAAAAAATGAGATGATATATGTTCTTTGTGGAGCACCATGCTTGACATAGGTAGAAGCTCAATTTATGGTAGTTATTGCTATATTTTTAGATCAGTAAACTAAAGAACAGGATGCAGGTGCACCTATTAGTACCAGATGGATCAATAAAGAGTATTTTAGCAAATACAAAACTTCAATAATCAAATTTATACAATGATTCAAAAGTGTCAGTTTATAATGTGTTATTGCTGTGAACATTTCAGCACCATTATTTGAAACAAATGAATCTAAAATAGACAACATTTTAAGAAACAGGTATATTTTATTTGGGAGCTTAATAAATTTCATTGAAAAGCAAAAGGTTGAGTTACCCAGAACTAGTGTGATTCCTTGGCCACTTTAGCCCTGCAGCTGCAGGACCTAAGGGCTCATTTTGAACAGTTTTAGAAAGTCACTGGGTTTCTCAAGTGTTTGAGTTGAGCCAAGAATTTGGTTTTTTAAACTTTTAGTAATTAATTTTCTTTCTGTTTTAATGCTATTTTATAACGGATAAGGTTACGAGAATAATACAGTTTCTTGTAAAAAAAATTACCACTACAAATACATGTAAGAAAGTTAAAAGAAAACGAAAGCTCTTCACCCTGAGGTAATGAGATTTTGGTGAGTATCTATTTATACATCTCTGTACACATCCATGGAGCTTTGGGGCCTGCCTCTCTCCAGGAGCCCCAAGAACTCTATGCCCTCGGACTCTCAACTTCAGTTCTCCAAGTTCTTCTCTGGTACAAGAGGAATTAGGTCTTGTGCTCACTTTCTTCAGCAAATTCGTGGAAGAGCAGAGGCCATATTTGTACCCTGCCAGCCCCTGAGTCTGCCCTGCTTAGAAACAGAAAGGGTGGTTAATTGGATTTGAGAGAGGCAGGATTCACGCCTCCCTCTTTCAGAATCCCTTTAAAGTGTCTAGTGACAATAGGTGAACCCTTGTCACACCGCAGTCTTTGTATTCTTCATGTACTTCATGCATTCTCTGAACTGGGCAATATGATCCCTAAAGCCTTACCCCAGAAGGTACTTCATCCTAGAAGACCACAGGCAATACAGATTTTACATTCTCTCTGAGGTTCTCATAGGGTTGTCAATACAATAATTGTTTGTTCATGATTTTTTTTTTGTCATAACATCTCTAGAAAATTTACCACCTTGTGAACAACGCCTATCTTTTTTAGTGTGCCTATGTTTACACCCACATGCACTTATAATATATGTAGAGTATAAGAAGTGATATTTCAACATTATGTTTTAGGCAAAGATACACTCATCAATAGACTTGACATAGGTTATAGTCTCAGAATATTATAACTGACATGGTGAAGATTCTTTTTTGATACCTATTATCCTTATTATTAGGAAAAAAAAATTTAAAACCTTGTATTGCTACTTTTGAGAAAGTCCCATGTTGGAGGCAGTTCAGCTGAATGGTTAAGAATTCAAGTTTTGGATCTTGAGAAATAAACAGCTTTATGATCTTGGGAAAGGAACTTGGCCTTTGATTTCATTATTTAGAAAATGGAACTAATAATACATAAATCACTGGGTTGCATAGCAACCCGACAAATAAAACCCAGTACATAATAGGTATTGAATAAATAGTAGATATCACTGTTAACTTGGGAATTGTATATCTTGAAAGCTTCAGTATTGTCTGAAGAGATATTTTCTGGGATGCTTGTATTTGTTCAATATTTATTAGGTGAAAATAGTGTGTTTAATTTCCCAGAAATTAGAATGGTCAGTTGATCATTGCAGGAGAATTATTAAAGGACTAGAGGCCCGGTGCATGTGCACGGGGGGCAGGGGAGGGGGATGTCCTCAGCCCGGCCTGCACCCTCTCCAATCTGGGACCCCTCGAAGGATGTCATACTGCCGGTTTACAGGGATCAGGCCTAAACCGGTAGTCGGACATCCCTTTCACAATCTGGGACTGCTGGCTCCTAACTGCTCACCTGCCTGCCTGCCTGCCTGCCTGATTGCCCCTAACCACTTTGCCTGCTGGCCTGCTTGCCTCCAACTGCCCCCCACTGCTGGCCTGCTTGCCCCCAAATGCCCCCGTGCCAGTGTGCTCACCCCCAACTGCCCCCCCCTGCTGGCCTGCTTGCCCCCATCTTCCCTCCCCACTGGCCTGCTTGCCCCCAACTGCCCCCCTGCTGGCCTTCTCACTCCAAACTGCTCCCCCCGCTGTCCTGATCACCTCCAACTGACCCCCACTGATGGCCTGCTCACCCCCAACAAGCCCCCCTGCTGGTCTGCTTACCCTCAACGGCCCCACCCCCCACCAGCCTGATCACCCACAGCTGCCGTCCCATTCTGGCCTGATAACCCACAACTGTCCTTCCCTCTTGGCCTCTAACCACCTCTACCTCAGCCCCTGCCACCATGGCTTTGTCCAAAAGAACATCCGGAAGGTCTCCTGGAAGGTCTCCCAGTCTAATTAGCATAATACCCTTTCATTAGTATAGATAGAGGCCTGGTGCATGGGTGGGGGCCAGCTGGTTTGCCCTGAAGGGTGTCCCGGATCAGGGTGGGGGTTCCCTTGGGGCATGGGGTGGCCTGGGCGAGGGCCCTGTGGTGGTTTGCAGGCCAGCCATGCCCCCACAGGGTGAGGAGCCCCACTGGGGGTGTGTGGCCAGCCTGGGTGAGGGGCTGAGGGCTGTTTTCAAGCTGGCCACACCCCTTTCAGGGTGGGGGGTTCCACTGGGGTGCCTGGCCAGCCTGGGTGAGGGGCTGAGGGCCTTTTTCTTTCTTATTTTTTTCAGTGCCTCCTTGAGCAGAGGCCAGAGCCGGCTGGAAGCAGGTATCTGGGATTTATTTATCTTCTATAATTGAAACTTTGTAGCCTTGAGCGGAGGCCAGGGCCAGCCAGGGTTGGTGGGAAGCTTGGTTTCCTCCATCACCAGGGGCAACCCAAGCCTCCTGCTCGCTCCAGCTCTGTGGCCGCCGCCATCTTTGTTGGGCAAATTTGCATACTCGCTCCTGGTGGGTGTAGCGGAGTGATGGTCAATTTGCATGTTTCTCTTTTAATAGTGCAGATAGGCTTCCATGTTAAGCCTAAATATTTTAGAGTCAACTGGTGACCTCTAACCAGGGAAACCTGGTTTTTGCATGTTTGTTCTCTGTTCATCAACTTGTTTCTCTTCAATTTCTCTCTCATTCTCTCCCTCTTTCTCTCATCTCTCTATCTCTATCTCTCTCTTTTAAACACCATGAGACCCCTTTATACAGAATTTTGTTTTTTAAGTTTTCTTCTCAAATATCCATATAGCTCTTTCTAAGGATGAATTTAGACCTGTAAAACAACAATTTTGATGATTTTTTACTCTCTGTTCACCAAGTTTTAGTAACAAATTTTTAAAATTATTTTGCTAGACAAAAGTCTTCTTTAACATGTGTTCCTGCTTGCACACATATCTGATCATTTGCTGTGTCTGCTGCGTGTGCAAGAAGAGACTCCAAGGCTTTTAAGCACATGCTTTCACAGCTCAAGCCTTTATTAGGGTAACTTAGAGTTCATATGTCTTAACCCCTATAATGGGAGTACCCTGGGTCAATCACCCAAATCCTATTGAATTTAAACTCATGACTTAGGCTGTGCATGAGAATAAACTGAGAGTTTAAAAAATACTAATACCTGGGTTTTCATCCACAGAGACATTGACTTAATAATTGTGGAGTGGGGCCTGGGCATCCATCATTTTTCAAGTCCTCCCAGGTGTTTTTAAAGTTCAGCCTTGAAAACCTATGCTTTAGATCACAGCAGGTCTTCAGGCATATTTATCACCCTCTACATCGTTTAGTGTAACTAAGCTGTTTGTGAAATAAATCTTCCACCAGATAGCTGATGGCTGATTCACTAGACATTCTGGGTCTTGATGGATGATTAAGACACATTTCACCTTTGACTTGTAGCCCATGAATGCACTGTGCCAGTGAGCAGCAACTTCAAGTAGACCAGGAACATGGTTATGATGTACCAAAGCAATACCTCAGGGAGTTGTGAGGAAAATGTTATTTTTGGAGATTTAGGTGATGCTGATGCCCTTGCCCTTAGCTTTGTTCTCTGAACTTCCCGTGGCGACATTTTTCAGGCTGGAGTCAGAATAGTTTAAAATGTAAACCTGATGCCACCACTGAACTATCAATCTGTCAATATTCCCCATTTTTTTTCTGGATAAAATTAAACTTCTTTAACAAGAACCTTAAGACCCCCTCTTGATTTGTCCCCTGAGTAATTACCTCTCTAGCCTCACTATTTCCAGTTAGTATCCCTTTACACGTTCTGCATTTAAGCCAGGCTGACTTGATTTTACTTCTCCAAACATTCACTCTGGGTCTTTGTACATACAACTCATTCTACTTTCATTATATCTTCCTTTGCCTAATATCTATCAGCTTTCTATCTTAGTTGGCACTTTCTCCTGGAAAAGTAAGGCACCAGTCCTAGGATTTGTCACCAGGTAACTGTCTCTTTATTTGTCTGTATTTCCCATGTGACTGTAAATTGCTCAGAAATGTGACTTGTATTTTACTTATCCAGCACTGTATCCCCTGTATAAAGCAGTGTCTTACACACATTACTGCTTACATTTTTTACATAAATGAGTAAAGCTTTTAGACTCTGGAGAAATAATTGGGAATAGCAATAAGTTCCAGGTCTTTCTTTCTCTTGGTTAAACGTCTTTACCTCAATTATGAAACTTGCAATGAACGAAAATAAAATCCAAAATGTAAATGTTGTCCTTAAGTGTTTATATTTTATTTTTTTGGCAGATGATGGTCCCCTTGTCTTTTTAAAATTGAATTTATGGAGATAACACTGGTTAATAACATTATATAAGTTTCAGGTGTACAATTGTATAGCACGTTATGTGTATATTGCATTATGTCTAGTCTCCTTCACTGCCCAAAGTCTAGTCTCCTTCTATTAGCATATATTTGACCCTCTTAAATCTTTCATCCTCCTCTCACCCCCTTTCTCTCTGGTAACATGATATTTCTCAAGCTCATACACTGATAGTCATATTTTAAATATCCACTGTATTTTCCAGTTTAATGTATTTTTGTCTAAAAGATCCACAATATAGAGTAAAAATATCTATTACTATATTCATAGTATAAAGTCAAGTTTGCCATTTAAATAATTATATGTATTCAACAAACTTTCTCAGTTAACTTGATCAGAAATTGAAATTTAAGAGATGAAAGAATATTTTGCAAGTTGACATTTGAATCATTTCAGATAGGTCTACTTTGGAAATTGTGTTATTCTTGTATTTATTTTATCAGCATGACCAAGACTCAATATGTTTACTGGCAACATAGTCAAGCAATTATACGAACACAGTGAAATAATGATAATATTCCCAATTTGGTGTCCTTCATAATGCATTTCCATCAGCATTTATTTATTTGGTACCAAGTATGTACCGGCCACCAGAAATAGAAAACTTTTGGTGGGACGTAAAACATGCTCAGTAGCCTTGCATTGGGACAAATATAACAGAGTGTGGTCTGCTTTTCAATAGGGCACATCTAGAGCAGCGTAACATGATCCTGGGCGACTTTGTTGGTTATCAGTAAGAATCATGCCAATAACACTCCTGCAAGCAGCTTCACCAACATGGCACTTTGGTGAGGAGATGGTGTGCGTAGGAAGCAGACCCACCAGCAGCAGCAATAATAGGGCAGTTGGCAGGTTTCAACAGTCTTTTCCACAGAGGCTGGAGTCAAAGGAGGAGGAGGAAGGTAGTGTCATATGGCAGCTGAGATGGCTTTCATAGGAGGGCAGAGGGGACACAGCTGGAAACTCTCAGTAATAACAACGTAGTGTCTCACCAATTTTTCCAGTGAATCAGGGCACATTGCTGATACTTATTTGTACTAGACGTGTGACTTCACAGTTCTTCCTAAGTTGTAATGCTCTGAGAAAACACAGGTTATTATTCTGTTTCTGAAAGAATTTTTTCCCCTCTGGTTATATGCTTTTGATATTATGTGCTATAGATAATGAGCTCACTTATTCTTGCAACAGTGGTTGGAATTTACTAGACAGAATTGTTTTTACTTCAATTAGAGAGATTGATAGAGAGATGGCAGATAGAGAGATTGATGCATAAAAAGTCTTTATGTCCAGTCATGCAATAGCTTCAATAGTCAATCACCCAGATAGAATGCCAAATCTCTCTAACATCTGACCTTACTCTCTCTTGTTTATGATACAGTCTTGGGAGAGGAGGGCCAATATCCAAAATCCTGATAGTTTATGGTTATTTGAATTCCCAGGAGGTAGTAGAAACACAGGGGCCCATAAGTTAGGTAGACAGTTCAATTTCACTGGTGGCTCTATTCCTCAATTGTTGTGTGACCTTTGGTCAGGTCAAGTAGCTTCTCTGGGTTTCATTTTCCCCCTTGAAGACAAGTTGCTTGGGCCAAATAAGAGACAGTTCACCCAGGGCCAGTGGGTCCTGCCCTCCCTACCGAAACAGTAACATCATTCATAAATGGGTTTCAGGAAGTTGACAGATTGAAACTTCTGTGTGACACTCGGAACACATGCAATTTTCTTAGCAGAGAGTTCAGAGATAATATCAGATTTTCAAAGAAGTCTGTGATCAAAAATTACTGGCATCAAAATTAGAATATATAATTTCAAAGCCACTAGTTGACTAGAATACCTATGGTTCTAAGTATTTCAGAATTAAATGTGGTACGAAATAAGAAAAATACTTCTCCAATGTAATTGTCAAGTGCTAATGGTTATAGGATTTCAAAACAAATAGCCCCAAAGCCAATCTTCAGAGGAATGTGAATAAACACAAGAGGGCAGTTCATAATATTGTCATATCTATGTCTTGAATTCTAGTACTTTTAAGTCTCTTTGTTTATTCTTATCTCAGGTTATATGTCTACATTTCCTTAGTGAGAAAGCCTGAGAAATTGTTGAATCATTTGTTTTGCAGACATGTGAGTGCTCTAACTTCTCACAATATGTTAATGTTTAAACTTAAATGCTCCTAAGAAGACAAATTTGGTTGAGATCCCAATATATAAAGCTCATGTTTTTGGTTGCAAAGTCAATTGTGTGTATCATGTTGAAATTATTCAATTATTCCAGGAGTTGTATTTGACTTTTTTTTTTTTTTTTGGGGGGGGGTGCGGGTGGCGGCAAGGGAGAAGATTTGGCAGTAATGAAGGGAGTTTCCTCAAAGTGTTTGAATGCTTATATTATTCTCAGTGGGTGTTTGCCAACAGGACACTTGGATTATATCTGTTTTTAGTAAGCTAGGAAATTCTCATCATGGAAAAATATAATAATTTGTTATTTGGAGGATTTAATGAAATGAATAGTGAGCTAGCTGGAGGTCAGGGACAGATTGAATGATTCTCAAGTTATTTTTTTCTTTTTAGCCCCAGACTGTCTTATGTGCACATTCCAATGCAAATGCCCTGAAACAGCTCTTTCTAGGCAAGAACGTTGCCAGTTATTGGATCAGTGTAAAGATGAGGCCATTGCTCTAAGGTCATGATATTCTAGATTGTCAGAGATAACTGTTTCTTTTACTACTGTTCTTACCTTCTACCTCCATCACCATTTGCAACGCATGCTTCATGCTGATGTTTTCTAGATTTCTCTCTTTTCATTTCCACAATCACAGTGTAGTCTTAACTCCATTTTATCTTTACTGCTGTTATATCTCCAAATGCCTTACCTTTCCTTTTTCTTTCCATGATCTTTTCTCCTGTGAGTTAATATATATTGAGCAATAAGAAAAAAAAAATACGCGCGCACACACACACACACACATATATGAATCTGCAATATATATATATATATATTTCATATATATTTCAAGGTCCTTTAATATCAGTATACAAACAACCTACAAGCAAGTCTTTTCCCCTCCTTGTGTATTCTCTATCTCAGTACATTTGTTTAACACATATGTTCTGTGAGGCACTTGATATTAAGAAGAGGAAAATGAGAGAAAAGAATCTTTAATAATGATTAAATAGACATATAGACAATTATAATTTTATTTTGAGCACTTGTCAAAATGGTAGCTGTTTGATTTTATCTTCTTCATCAGGGAATGGACCATGGCTCTAAATTCAATGTTGTTCCCAACATCTAGTCCAATGCCTGATACATATAGGGGCAGAATGCATATTTGTTGAATTAATCACTGGATTATAGGTAGGACAATGGTATTCTAATATTCGATCTTCAATGGAGACAGTTAGGATCTCTTGATTTGGCATAGATCAGAGAAGGTTTCATGAAAGGACAATGTCTGAGCTGAGGCTTATGAGAATCAGTAGAAGTTGAGGAAAACAGGTACGCTAAATACTGCTGTGGCAAAAAATAAATGTGGGAACTGTTAGGAGACTGAGCTGGAAAGAATTTTTTTTTTCTCTATGTCAGCATTTCTGAAAGTGTGTTCTGAGGTCACTGGGCTTGCTTAGTCAGAGAAAATAGTTTTCTATGGGAAGTAGTGTGCTGGTAAATGTCTATTGAAAAAAAATTAAAAGTTCTAATTTGTAGCATTTGTTGGGAAGTGATGCAGAGTAGCAAACCGTTTAATAGTATTTCAGATACAATAGACATAAATATCTTCAAGAATCTAGACAGTAGTAACATGTAGTAACAGTATAGGCAGAAAAATAATTTTCCCTCTACCTTCTGAGTAATAAAACACAATTAACAAGAGTAAAACAGTTTATTAACTGTTTGTGTACATGGGAGATAACCAAGAAAAGATGAGTAACTTCTGAAGTGCTTAGAATTCAGGATTAAACGCCATATTGATAGGGAAAGAGGAGGAAGCATGTAGGATTACTTGGGGAGAGGAAATTATTTTTAGGAAAGATGAATGGGCGCTGAGAAGCATAAATGGGAGGTACACCTACTTGTGACAAAATTTGTCTGGGTGCAGTATCTACTTCTCCTCTCCTCTCCTGACAAGAGTCAATCCTCCCTGGTGGATAAAACTCTTGGGAAGAGAATTTATGACAATTGAGTTCCTTTTGGAGGGCCTCTTTTTTTAAAAAAAATATTTTTATGGATTTCAGAGATGATTTCAGAGATGAAGGGAAAGAGAGATAGAAACATCAATGATGAAAGAGAATCATTGATTGGTTGCCTCCTGAAGAACCCTTTCCTCCCTCCCTCTCTCCCTCCCTCCCTCCCTCCCTCCCTCCCTCCCTCCCCCCCCCCCCCCCCCCCCCCCGACCTGGGGATCAAGCCTGCAACCCAGGCATGTGCCCTGACCTGGAATTGAACCGTGATTTCCTGGCTCAACCCCTGAGTCACACCCGCTGGGCTGGAGGACCTGTCTGTAAGCAGATGAAGGTTCTCCCTGTATTGGCTTTTTTTTCAAGGACCAACAGTTCAAAATAGTCAATATGCCAGAGGGGTATATTTTGAGGTATCCATTCATAACATAATTATAAAGTTATGAATTTTGAGTATAAATGACCTCAGCTCTTCATATAATTTATTTAATTATAAGTTTATGTAATTTAATTTTTATAATGGCTGTGTTTACTGACTCAAAATTTGTAAAATTACCAGTTGCTTTTATAAGCTAATAGCCCAATCCAATATATTATAGGTCAAGTATACTTACTAGTAATATAGTTTCTTTTTAGAGATTTGTCATGAACCTATGTTATTAAGGGTCCTGAGAAGCAAAATCACATGTCTATCTTAGTTTTCTGATTGAACAATAAACTCATTTTTTTTTTTTTAGCATAATAGGTGCTAACAATTCTCAGAACTAGAATAACATGGCTTCATATATTTTAGGGACGCCATTGTCCAATTCATTGTCAAGAATCTAGACAATAGTAACATGTAGTAACAGTATAGGCAGAAAAATAATTTTCCCTCTACCTTCTGAGTAATAAAACACAATTAACAAGAGTAAACAGTTTATTAACTGTTTGTGTACATGGGAGATAACCAAGAAAAGATGAGTAACTTCTGAAGTGCTTATCTGCTTATCTCTATTCTGTAACTAGAAATAATAATTTACTATTTTCTATAATTTCCCTTTTTTTTAAAAAAAAAAAAAAAACTGCTTATAAAAGTAATTTATCCCTACTCCAAATCATATTCTACCTTTCAAATTTCTGCGTGAGCCACACTTTTTTCCCAAAGGGGAAGAAGACCCTCTGGCCCTACATGGCTTACTGGAAGATGAGAAGCCCAGTTGACCTCTAAGTGACTGGGCAAGGACAGAAAGCTGGTTTGTTCCACAGACAGAAAAAGTCATGCGGAACTAGCTTTAGAGTGAGATGATTTCTCCCTTTTCTGTGATATTTTCCTCCATGTCTAATGGTCTGATGCAATCTGTCCCCTCCATGGAAGGAAAGCTACTTGGCCATCTCTTTGAAAATGAAGAATCAAAGAATGTATTACAATTCCTGGAGAATTTGCCATTTACAAGGTGGCACCTTAACATTCCATTCTACCACTGTCATGCAAGAATAGAAGACTGGTCAAAAAATAAGTACTTGAATTACCATTATTATTTCAAAATCTAGGATATTTCATTGAATGCATGACTGTTAGTAAAGACTACTGAGTCCCATTAAAAAAAAAAAATAAGACAAACTGTCAAGGCAGGAGGTCCAGAAAACAATTGTAGCTAGATTCCGATAATAGGGGAGATGCACATGGCACCAAGGAGGACATAGATGATAAAATAAGCACATCCAAAAGAAACCCCACATCAAAGAAATTCTAATTCTGCCCTCCATCAAGTAATTGACCATGATCTTGCCCTTCCATTGGAAAAATATATTAACCAACTGAGTTTACACATTGGAAACAGGCAGCACAGGACAATAATCTTTGAGAGAAAAGGTACAAATAAGGTGAACTCAGCAATTACCTTTGTTTTCTGCCTGTAGACCCTTTCTGTATTGCTTCACATGAAGAGGAATCAAGCAGAGGAAGTGGTTTCAAAGAGTCCACTGAGGAGATAGATTCAGATTTAATGTAGGATGAGGGGCTTCAATTTATGTGGCAAAATAGCAGCGAGGAAGCAGAAAAAGAGCTACAGAAATTTGTGTGTACCGACTCTCTCGATTTTATTGTTGAATCCTAAGTTGTGCATTGATACAGTGAAACTCCATGAGGCCAGGCAAAGAACTCACACAGGACTGAGAATCTATCAGGTTTCAGAACTCACATCAGACTGAGAGTCTATTAAGTTCCAAATAGCTAGAGTGGAAAGGCCTCATTAAGAATATCAGTAAAAAAGAAAGAAGACGTAAATTGATGACATGAGGAATAACAGAGGCACCATCACTCTAGATCCTTTCAACATTTAAAGAATAATAAAATAATACACTGTGGTGTCAATACATTTGATAATTTTAATTAAATGGACACATTCCTTGAATGATACAAATTACCAAAATGGACACAAGATGAAGTAGAAAATCTAAATAGTAGTCTTTGAAGTTACCTCAGGCTGAGATGGTACTGTAGGTCTTTCCAATTCTTCCTTGCAGCAAAGTTGTTTTCTTAGCAAAGTTCAATGTAAAAGCCATAGCAATTTATGTGAAACAATAAAAAGAGAGGTATTTAGACATGAAGTCACCAAGGTAGAGAATGTGGAGCGAAAACAATACAAACAAAATATCCTCAGAAAGCCAGCCCTCATTGATGTGTCAAAATTATAAAAGTGAAGCTTATACGGGAGACTGAGGAATACCAGTTAAAGAGAATAAAAGGAAAACAGTGAGGTTGCTTGCAATCAAGTCATCAGGGAAGAATTCATTTAAGATTCAAGCAATAACTTACAAAATAAGGATAGAGAGGAGGCAGGTGAAAACAAGAATCTTAGGATAGGGAAAGGGGTTAGTTTTCAAAATGGAAGCAGAATATTTCTTTGTGACAAAATTGAAGGAGTGGGTCTGAGGAAATAAGGTAAACTTTTAGAAAACAAAGAAATGAAAGTTTACTGTTAATGGCTTAAATCTTTTTAATGATACAGTCCCTGGGTTTGGATGTAGAGGAAGGATTAGGAATTTGAGGACTGTGGAAATTATTTAAACTATCCTCAGGGGAAATAGTGAAGATAAAGATAATTTGAATGGGTCCAATCCTTGGTAGTGGGTATAAGAATGATGGAAACCCTGGGATTAATCCAAGATAGGGAATTCTCGCTGCTGGTATGACAAAATTTAAGGGTAACAGAGGACTCTAAGGGAATTTTTGGACATCAATGAAATGACTTACCATGAAGTCTAGGCTGGGACAATAAAAATGGCACCAAGGTATAAAAGGACATAAGAGGAGCTTAGAGGAGGTTCTCTGAGATGTCGTACCTGTGGGGTAAGTGTTCAGGTTTGTCTCTTGTGACTTAATGTGTGACTCAATCATATAATCTTATTATTTTTTTTTTACTACAAATAAATGTTCTTTACTTTAAAATATTCTGTTCCACACAAAAATATTAAATCATGCCTCAAACCTTCAAGAGAGGTAGCTAATTACAGTCAATAGCATCCCCACTCTCAGAGAGATATTCTTTATTACAAAAGTGAACTTTAAAAGTAATTTCTCTTAAAGGCAAAGCCCAATTTTTCCTTTAATGTCCCCAGTGAAGAGACCTACTGGTTGTTCAGTCACTATTCTTTTCTCTTCACCAAGGTAATTATGTGGCTATATCCATGTCATGTTTTTAATATTCTCCTAACAATCTATTAAGTTGAACCATATGAAACTGCCATTTTCATAGACCATAAATGGTTATATATGCAGTTTCATATGGTTTAACCTAATATTTCAAATTTCATTTCTCTAGCTTTGAAAATATTTGAATTAAACCCAGAGTCCGGTTGTCAGTGAGTGAAGAATTGCAGTTTGCATATGCCACAGGCTATTTTACACATTAAGCTCCTAATAATAGCACAATAACAGCACTGCTGACTGTGAAAGGAGGAAGCACCTCTAATTTCTAAAGACCACAAATACCCGGTCCATCCTCAGGTCTCTTCAGTTATGCTCATTGGGAGCCTATTCCCTCTCTTTTATTCCTGCTGTGCTTTTTTTTCCTTCTTAGCTCTGTTCTGCATGCAACTCTCCATTTAAATTTTCCTCATAAACGTCAATATTTTTAAAAATATATTTCAAAAATATCTTCATTTAAAAACATAAATTTTAAATGAATATATTTTTATTCATCTCAGAGAGGAAGAAAGAGGCCGAGAGAGAGAGAAACATCAATGCTGAGAGAGAATCATTGATCGGCTGCCTCCTGCACACCCTCTCCTGAGAAGCCAGCCTACCACCCGGGCATGTGCCCTGATGGGGACTGGAACAGTGACCTCCTGGTTCATAGGTTGACACTCAACTACTGGGCCACACCAGTCATGAAACAACTTCAATTTAATACTTGAAGCACCAAGTCAGTTTTCAAACTTAATGCAAATGTGTCAGTATTTCATTATTCAAGTAGATAAAAAAAAAATGTTATAGCCTCAGAGGCAGGCCCCAGTCTTTCATTGCTTCTTCTCAACGTTGACGTGACAAGAACTCTCTGCTGCCCAGGTTTGTGAATTGATGTGATGCTTAAATGACCAGTTGACTCCCCTGGGTGATAACAAGAGTAGAAAGACCATGGCCAGCACAGTTCTATAAGTCAACAGTCTAGTATGGTATGGCCAGATTCTTTTCTTAGGGTATCACAAGACTGAAATCAAAGTGTGGACTGGGCGGAATTGTCATCTGGAGGTTCTGGGGGGGCAAAAATCCACCTTCCAAGTTCATTTTTGTTGTTGGCAGAATTCAGTTTGTTGTGGTTATAGAACTGTGGTCGTTGATTCCTTGCTGGCTGAGAGTCAAGGTCTGCTCTGTGCATTTAGAGCCTGTTCACATTTCTTGACACATTACCCCTCCATCTTTAAGCCAGAAATGGAACATTTGAATTCCTTTCCTGCTACTGATCTCCGACTTTGTACACAACCTTTTTTTGTACATACAAAGCTGAATGAGGATTGTGAACCTGCTGAAAGCCTTATAAAAAATTACAAAGTCCTGAGCAAGTTGTTCAAAATTATCTGTGGCTCTGATTGCTTTATTACTGTGTAAATTTATAGCCTCAGTGCAGCTATTCCAAAGTAATGATGCTGAAGAATCTAAGAAAGAATAATCTAAATTGGTATCTTTTTTTAAAAAAAAGGTAATATATATTCTGTAGTTTGTGCATCACCCCTTGAGTAAGCTCAAATCCTTGGAAAAATAATACCCATATTTTCTTTTTATTTGTAACATATTTCTCTAAAGTCTATCACAGTAAGTTCTAGATGCATTATAAAAGAAATATTGCTCTTTTTTTTTTTTACAAACTCTCCCATCTATCTTGACTGTGTACTTATGACTCATGCTTCAGGCATTATTTATGCCAACTATGTCAAAGAGCATTTGGATTTCTTTTTGTTTATTTCTAATCTAATGTTGGCTTATGAATATGCAATTGCATTTCACCATTTCTGTTGTTTCTTTATCTGTTGTGGTTTTTTTTTTCTTTCCCAGAACAAAATGTTTTTACATTGAGTAAAAGTGCCAGGTTGAGGTAAGCTGCATTTTACTGATAATCTCATGAGTGCTTGATTAACACATACAAGTCCTGATAATGAAGATTTTAGTCAAAAGCATCAAACATAAAATTAATAGTTTACCAATTTAACAATATTTTATATTACTTGCTTCTGCATAGATTGATAAAACAAGAAATGCTAATTTTTTCACTTTCATTTTAGAAAAGGGATGAATTCCTAATTTTTAATTTAAATGTCCTATCATTAGATACCATTACAAATTTAACTTATATTACTGATATTTGTCTCTTTGATTAGCCATGTATATGATTCGATCTAGATATTGTGCAAACACCTCCCAAACTTGGCAATAAAGCAGTACTTTCCATACCCAGTATGTTAGCCAGGTCCCTGAATTAGCATTGTTTAGAGATATCTGTCCTCCTGAGACAACTCTGACTAAAATGAAACATTTTCTGGTGAGCAATTTTCCCAGCTTTAAGGCATCTGTACACTCTATTTGTTTAATTACAAAGAGTAATTCAAAGGACTTGGCAATAGGGAAATGACTGTAAAACATCAAAATCATGTGCTAAAACTTTCTTTTTAAAAAGGCCAGAGCCTGGCTGGTATGTCTCAGTGGCTGAGCACTGAACAAGGAACCAGAATGTTACAGTTCTATGAACCAGGAGGTCATGGTTTGATTCTCAGTCAGGGCACATGCCCGGGTTGTGGGCTCCATTCCCAGTGGAGGGTGTGCAGGAGGCAGCCAATCACTGATTCTCTCTCATCATTAATGTTTCCATCTCTCCCTCTCCCTTCCTCTCTGAAATCAATAAAAATATATTTTAAAAAATTAAAAAGCCACAGAAATGGCAGTATCTCTACAAGTGAGCACTTAGTATATCCCACCTGCCAAATATATAAATACTTATTTTATCCTTTTGAAAATGGAAGAATGTATAGGTTCAATAAATTTTTAAATATTCTTTGTTTTGTAATATTTCTAACCCAGCATTGGGGAGGGTTTTCTCTTCAGTTGAAGAACGTTCTTATGTCATCTCTCGATGGCCCATTGCTAGAGGACAAATCTCCTTTGGTATTTCCTGGATTTCTGTTCTGCTCCACTACCTGATGTTTGTCTCATTTCTCAGTCAGTCTCAGGGATGTGTGTGTAGGGAGGTGTGGGCAGTGAGGTGGGGATGAGATGAGGTAAGTAAAAGTTCCAGAAACAATCTCATTTTGCAAAATGTATGCAATTATCAAGTACATTAGGCTAAATATCTCAGAAATCTATGACAGGTTATAATTTCCTAAGAAGCAAGTTAACTGTAATTCATTAATTTTCTTAGGAAACAATAAAATATCTGTTGCTCAAGTTTTCATAGCCCCATTCCTTGGAAAACCATGCTTGCATTTTCTGGTTAAGAAATGAGAAACATGCCACTCCACTTAGTAAAGTCAGTGGTAACTGGAGATGTGGATATGTCCATCCCTGGGAATGGAGATGACCAGATATTGAGCAGAGGATGAGCTAAAATGACTTTCCAGCTTTTCTGAGTCAGGTCTCTATGGTCTAAATGTATTACTTTGAAATGCAAATTCCCAGAATGTCAAGCATACCCATATTCCATTACAAGTACAAAAACAAAATTGAAGGCCAACCACTGTTGAATTTTTTAATTGCTTGTCACTTCGATTGGTCCTGTATCCACACCCCCGCCCCCCCTTTCCTTCTCACTCCAATTGTTGAATAATCAAAAGCTGTCTCTGTGTAATGGGGAAAACAAACATATTTCAATAGGTAATTCAAACAAGGGGTTTTCCTATGTAGATAGGTACTCGATTGATCAGAAACCCTCTCTTCTTGCTGATGGCTCTGAATACTACCAGGTATTATTGATGTGTTGCTTCTTGCTAGTACAGCTGGTCTTCACTAGGATATGACATGAGCTCATATCCAGTCCGGTTGCTGTTGGGCCTGTTCTCTCACACAAAATTAAGGGGTAGGCTTACTAAAGATTCTATGTTCTGGCAAGCCTTGATGCTGAACTTGGCAGGAACATTAAAATGTCTTTATTAGAAGCCATGAATCAAGTTCCATCACAGAATTCATAACCTCCCAAATCTGGCTGCCTTCTTTTGTCAAACCTCACAGAAAGGTGTGGCTTAAAATAAAGTTTATTTTCAGGTACAAAGATTCAATGAGAATTATAAATCTTGTTTTATAGCATATGTGGGAAGTCTTCACTTAAATTAAAACAGCCAACCTGTGATTTAAAAGTCTGTCTTTGCCGGTTCCAGATACAATCCAGAGAATTAAGTAGCTTTTCTTTGCTAATGAAAAGAGTTGAGCTGTAAAGGAACTGTGATGGATTTTTGAAAAGCAGCGATATTTTCTTTGACTTGGATGAAAATCAGTTGGCTTTGGTTCTTTAAAGATGCACTTTGGAATAGTTATGGTGGGAAACTCTGTACTTCCTTAGAGCAAAGGATTGAAATTGCTCTTTCAAAGTTGCTTCCAAGTTCTAGAAATCTAGCCTGGGGGAGTCTAAAATCTCAGAGATCGACAAGACTTAACCTGTCATTCAGGGCCTGGGCCCAGCTATCAGGGAAAGCTATAGCAATGAGGGGGTTTTGTAAACATCGGTGAGAGAAAGTTGAGCATGTGTACAGACTCTCCTAAACCCGAGTCTTTTTTTTATAGCATGAACAGCAGCCTGGAGGCCCCTTACAAGTGAAAAGTGATATACAACAGACAAATTTGTAGAATGGGTCCTCAGAGAATCCCAAACACACCTTAGATCCTAGAAATGGTTGGGCTGGGGTTGGAGGGAGAAGAAGCTGTACAGGAGTGGAAAAGAGAGCATCAGTCCACAGAGATGAATAAAAGTAAGATAGTATCTTCAAGGAGTGTTTTGGTGTGTATTTTGATTCTGTACAAGTGACTAGAATAAAAATTCTGATTCAACTCTGAGAATCCTAGAATTGTCCAGATGAATAGGGTGTAATGACATTGTCTATGCATTTACGTTGTGGATATGAATGCTTTATAGACAGATTGCTTTGTGCAATGTAAAACTCTTCTGTTTTATTGTTTATGAAAATGTTGGTGAGGTGGAGATATTAGCTTTATATAAAAAAAATCCGTGTTTTGGATGTTGTATGTGATTATTCGGTAGAGAATAATTCTTTGTTAGAATAGAGAAGGAAAGTCACTTATGTTTCAGCTCCTATTACTGATCCTTTGAAACTTTGATAATTGAGCTGTGGATTTAGTGGTCCAAACCCTTAATGCATATTATGTCCCTTTAAGTCTCTTGTTACCCAGAAATGCATTCTTTCGGTTGTGTAAAAGCAGTTGACTGAAAACACGGAACCAGGTTAAATCCTATTACCTTCACAGTGTCATCTATCGCTCTTAATTGCTCAGAGGCATTACCCAGGGTGTAACCGTGTTATTTTGAGAGGATGAATTAGGAAGTGAAACACCTTAGCTAGGTATGATGGTACTTAACACGCCACCTGGCTCCTCTCACAGTCACAGTATGCTGTAAACACTCCTTGTTGATGAAGTCTTACAACACAAACTGGGCTGAGTGGCTGAGGAAGCAACACACCATTGTTTCCTCCGTGGTTGCCATCCATTGAGAACATTTTGGCTTGGAAGCTTCTCCTGCTCTTCCTATATATCTAAAGCCTCTGTCAAAAATTAAATAAAGTTTGAACAAACTTTCAAAGATCTGGGAGTGTTTTGATGAAACTCTGTTTTTGGGGGGGTGGGGATTGCTAGGCAGTTC
This sequence comes from Eptesicus fuscus, assembly GCF_027574615.1. Lineage (NCBI taxonomy): Eukaryota > Metazoa > Chordata > Mammalia > Chiroptera > Vespertilionidae > Eptesicus > Eptesicus fuscus. Next base: position 35,475,517 of record NC_072478.1, on the reverse strand, counting down.
CTCTCTGGCACAGACCGCTCTCCACAGAAATCCCCATAAATTAAACTTCTTTCCATGAGGTGGAGAGATGAGAAAAGAGCACCTCTGTTTTAGTTACTTCCATAGAATAACGCCCATTTGCTTTATATCCTAAGAAGTTGACAGGTTTGGACTCTGCTTCCAGATGTCCAGATGGCTTGATTAAAAGAAGGATAATACTACATGACATATTTTCTTTTTTCTGATCCAGAAAGAACCAGCTTCATGTCAAATCAATTGTAAGTTGTAAAGTTGAAGGAAACTATTATGTAAATAAAGAAGGCTGATAAAACAGAAGAAAACAGGGCAGGTAAAGGCACTCTGCCCAGAAAAAAAGAAAAAAGACATGTAATAAAAGTGACTTCTTTTAAACAAAGGCTGAAATGTTTATTTGATTTACCACAGTCTGAATTATATGGAGCTCTAGCCCCTGAGGTCATCTCAAATCCAATATAGTTGCAAACAGCTCGTGCTCTAGAGTCTTTGCTATAAAATACAACAAAAAGGCCATATTTAAAGTTTAAGCTATAAGAAAAAAGAAACAGCCTGAACTGGTTTGGCTCAGTGGATAGAGCGTCAGCCTTCGGACTCAAGGGTCCCAGGTTCGATTCCGGTCAAGGGCATGTACCTTGGTTGCAGGCACTTCCCCAGTAGGGGGTGTGCAGGAGGCAGCTGATGGATGTTTCTCTTTCATCGATGTTTCTAACTCTCTCTCCCTCTCCCTTCCTCTCTGTAAAAAATCAACTAAGACGTGCCTTTCCAGTGTAAAGTTTAGTATTTTTAAAACCTCTTGACTATATTTTAACAAAAGTATGTGTATATAGCTAGACTCAAAGGTAGCACCTCAGATAGGTCTTTCCTTAGGTAGTAATTATTGAAGAAAAAGCAAGGAGCTGATTTTAAAAATAAAAGTGAGCTCTACCACAAAGGAACAGAGATCACTCTCAGAGGGAAAGTAACCTTAATTGGTATGACCTCCTTCTTTATTTTGAGGCCTTTGGACTCTGTCATTGAAGTGGGTACCTTATGAATTGGCCAATATATAATCTAGTGGAGTAAACATTAAACATTAGTGGGAGGTTCAGGTTATAGTCTTAGCTCTGCCAGTGAGTCAGGTGCCTTTAAATATGACACAGGAGCATTAGGTAATCTATTAATAATAAAAACAAAAGCAATATGCTCAAATGCTTTGAAAGAAAGACATTTAAATTCAAGATATTATCATCAAAAATAAAATTCATTGCTATAGTCCTAAAATATTTTTTGTGGTTTTGTTTTTTTGTTAATCCTCACCCAAGGATATTGTTTACTTTTATTTTTTATTTATTTATTTATTTATTTATTTATTTATTTATTTTAGAGTGGAAGAGAGGGAAGAGAGAAAGAGAGAGAGAGAAACATCGATGTGAGAGAACTGGCCCTGACCAGGGTCAGGGATGGAACCTGCAACCCAGGTACCTGTCCTTGACCAGGAATCAAACCTATGACCCTTTGGTGCATAGATGACACTTAAACCACTGAGCAACACTGGCTAGGACAATCTTAAAATATTTCAGTGGGGCTTAATTTTCCAAATATTGAATGAATGTTTTGGCCCATTTCCTTGAAAATGTGTGGGAGAGGCAGAGAAGAAATAGAGGAGGTAGGTCCATGGGTCCAAAGTAGGAAAATGAAACATTAGTAGACAACTTATAAATCTAAAATAATATTATATATAATACTAGAGGCCCAGTGCCCAAAATTTGTGCACTAGTAGGGTCCCTAGTGGCTGGTGGTGGCTGGCTGGGTCTCCCTCCCTTCCTCTGGCTGGCTCCTCCCCTGGTCAAACTCCCGGAGGAACTCCTGGTAGAGGGTACAATTTGCATACTACACTTTTATTAAATAGGATATGTAACTCAACTGCAAGTTTTAAATTGCAAATGTAAAATATAAGAGAAATGCTGGTGAGTTATTATTCTTAGGATAATAATTATTCTTACCTAGGAAAGTAAGAATAATAAGTTATGGTAGATACTTTTGTTGAAAATATTGATTTTATAAAAATATAAATATATTCAGTATTTGGTTCACATAGAATCTGGTGGCTTCTGTAGTTTTGTTTTGGTTGTTTTTCCTCTTGAAAATATGCCAGTACACTTAAGGTTAGAAATCATATTGAGAATTTAATTTTTTAAGATTTTAACTAGACTCCAGGTGGTAAGCACATAATGGAATATACAGATGATGTATTATTAAGATGCACACCTGAAACTTATAAAATGTTATAAACCAATATTATCCCAATAAATTTAACTTAAAAAGACTTTTAGAAAATATAGCCATATTCTCAAGCTTTCATTTAGAGATGTAAAGATTCTATCTTTGAGGTAGAGATTTTCAGAGGAAATTAAAAAATAAGTTCCTGAATTTGCCTCATGCCATTTTTTTTCAAGAATTTTTTTTATAAGTACTTTACATATTTTCTGGAAATTGGATTCAGATTCTTTGGCTGTAAGAATCATGTATAATTATCAACTCATCATGAGGGCCATAGTGAGAATGATATGTAAGTGGACTTTCTGAATTTTAAGTTTTTGGCATCATACTTATAAATGTTTGATTATAAATTTGTAAACAAATTTAAATTGACCTTGCTTCTAAGCCTAGGATTCTCTGCTACACTCTATTTGATTTAGTAACTGCAGGTTCCTTTCTGGATTGTATTACTAATTTCTAGGGTGGGACTGGGTGTGTGGGATGGGGAGTAATGAGGAAAATTAAGACATTGTAGATCCTGTGGTTTGAGAAGCTTTGATATTCTACCCATCTTAGTCTACTTCTGCCAAAGCTCCATATAGAGAGAAGAACAGCTGCTGGCAAATGAGCTGGTGTGAAATTCATAAACCTAAAATAAACTGTAATTTTAAATATTTCCCGATAAAACAAAATAAAAGTGAAAGGTTAGAATATCAAAAAACGGGAAGTTTTGGCATTCATCCACTGGTAAACTGGTACTGGAGGGAAGGGGAAAAATTCCACTTTGCCTCCTCTGGTTCTTTGGCTGGCTAAATGATCAAATCAAGAGACATAGTCACACACACAAAAAAAATCAAAGTTAACTTTGTGCTCACGGGAGCACCACATGCAAGAGAGAGTCAGAGACCCCCACATACATGAGAGTTCTGAGGCAGAAAGGGAAAATGAGGTATATACTAGTAAACCATTCTGAGCTAGGGGTGAGCTAATGCACCTTGGCTTCAGAAGGTCATTGCAGGGAGAGCACATGTTCAGTAATTAGTAGTTTGCCCTGCCATACATGTAGGCCCAAAAGATTATCTCTGATAATCTCTTGTTATGGGCAAGGCTCCTCCTTCAAATTCTAGATATTGGGGGAGGGGCCAGGAGTTTCTTTTGAGCCTACAGGGTTTCAGTTGCCTTCAGCATAAAATAATCTACATCCCACTGAGGTACATCTTGGGCTGGCTTGTTGTGAACCCCACTGCACCATGAGGGATCTAAATGAGGCTTAAATGACTCTTTATCCCCTGAAAGCATACCATAACCAGATAGACAGAGCAAGATTTTGTTCTTCAAAACAATAGTACATGGCATTAGTTTTTCTAAAGATTACAATTTTACACACCAAAGAGTTTTCTTAGTATTATAAATTTTTATAAAATATTAACTCAATACCAAGCAGTCAAGTGGTAGTTTTACTCCTTAATAATATAATAATACCCCCCTCCCTCTCTTTCTCTCTCTCTCACTCTCTGTTAGAAGAAATCAAAGCATATTTTTAGGTTGTCTTTTTTTTTTTTTTTAAAGAAAAAAGTATTTTCCAAAGTGGTTTTATAAAGATTTTTCTTTCAAGAAACTCCATAAATATTTGGAAACCCCTCTCAAATCAAATAACCTTTTATTTGATGTGTTAGAGAAAAGGCAATTAAAGATGTAGCACATAGATAGCAGAATAGAAGGGGAAAAAACCCACAACTCCATTTCTTTTAGAAATGCAAAGTTTATTAAATAAGAACAGAACCAGCTTCAGTTCTATCTGGATGCAAACCTAGTGGTTAATCATTGCTTTCTCCCAGTGAAACAAGTAGAAATTTTTCTCAAAGCTAGGTCATTTTCAGTTTGGATGTAAAGTATAGCAGAGAAATCATGAAAATATCTTGTAAGGACAGACTACCAAGAAAGCATTGACTGGCAGGATTGGGGAAGGTGAGGTGGGTATGGAAAGGGACTAAGAAGGCAAATTGTAAGGCTTAATATGTGGCACCTATTTCATTTGTTTGTAGCAGGTTGCTGGCTTGAACCCTCTTCTAGTTCTACGGAATGTTCCTATTACTTTGCCAATTGTTGGTGTCAGGGTTCATACTCATATAAATAAGTAGCCCAAACATTAGGATATAATTTATTAACATTTCTACATAGACTGGCTCTGGAGTAAATTAAACTAAGTGAGGCTGATTTTTAAATAATGTTTATCACTTTTCTATTCTTTCCTCACCCCTAACCATCATTATGATCTGGTCTCCACTCAGACCTACTTTCTTCTGTAGATTATCATGGTCCAGAACTCTTTCTTTCTCCACCTAGTACAATTTGTGTTTGATTTCCTGAGGGTTATTTCTCTGCTGGAGCTTGCCCGATAAACTAATGCCTGCTGAGTTGTTTAATAATAAATGAGTGCTCTTACCTTGCCCATCTAAGATTATAATTTTGAATAGTAAGATCTTTCAAAGTCTTATCTTGTAAGCATGACTAATGTTGGCCATTTTATGCAATAGAGCAGCTTATTAGTAGAGAGAAAATTTTAGATGAAGCAACTGGACTTTCAAAGTTGGCATCATTAAAAAGCACTTGAATTGACGACTACATATTATACAATATAAGAAGAGTGTTTGGTCCTAATTAACTGCATTTTTTCCATCTGAAATTCTTGAGTTCACAAAATGCTACCGTGAATGGAAATAAACAGCAGTGCTCCACTTAACCTTCACTGTATCCTTGTGTTCATTTCCTGGGTAAGTCCACCTTTGTAGATGCTTCATATATTAGTTGGGCTATTTTTGGTTGCAAGTAACTAAACCTCAACTCAAATTAGCATAAGTAATAAATCAGATTTATTGGCTCACATATCTGAAAAGTCCTTGCATGTTTTGATTAAGATGATCTCCCAGTTTTCTATGATTCTCTTGGCTGTACCTTCCTCTAGTAGTCTGGCTTCATCCCCAGGTTGACTTGATCATGGTCATAAAATGGCTGCCAGTGGCAACAAGAGCAACATGTTACATGATTCATACCCAAGGGGAGAGAGATTGTCACTTTCTATAACCATTTAACGAAAGTCTTAAGATTTATTCTGATTAGACCAATCTCTGTGGCCAGAAAGAAACCAAATGCTGATAGATCTGGGCTTGTGTGAAAGCCCTAATGGACCAATTCTTTTGTTTTAAATAGGGAAAAAAATAATATAGCTTGGAACCTGGATGGAGTCAATCCATTCAAAATTCCTGGCTATTGCACAGGGGGTGAGGGGTGTTTGCAAAGGAAAAATCTAAGCGCAGTTAGTAAAAGTGAAATAAATTCTGAGCACATAACCAACTATTATTCACAAAGTTTCTCTATGTGGAGTCTATTCTTTCAATATTTGAAAAAAGTGTAGTAAAACATTGACACAGAGGTTTGTTTGCCAAACAGGAAAATTGTATGTGACTCGTATTTAGTTTGGCAAAGAAAGTCCCTTTCTAGTCTATAGTAACCAGATATTTACTCATTTCTTAGAATGAATATACATATCTAACCATGTGAGAGATTTTAAGTACTATATAATTCAATGGCACTTTTAGCCCCAAGACATGTGGAGGAGTTCTAAGAGACCACATACAATTAACTTATGAGGAAAATGACCAAGATGGTACCAGCCAAAGGTGTGAGTTCCACATGGTCTGGTGTAAGGTTTACAACTGAAGACAGGGCAGGTATGAATATCTAGTTTATGAAACTAGAATTCTGAGGAAAGAACCAATTTAGCACTTAAAGGGATAGCTAGGAATCAATTTTCTTGATCCTCATCTCTCTTTTTGGTTCTGTGGCTGCTATAGTTTCTAACAATCATTTATTTAAAAGAAAACCCCTTAGAAATTTTAATTTGGTGTCCTTATGATAGCTCCTATTTCATCTCAAAAGAAAAAGGGGTTTTCTTTTAAGTAAATGAAGGGAAAAGAAAGAATAAATCTATCTTCAAATTTCTTCACTTTCAGATCATCATGTTCAAATATTTAAGGACAATCCCATTGACAGAAAGTAGCAAATAATTACTTTTCTGCTAGGTATTGACATATGGGCCTGTGGCAGCCCTGTTCTGACACCCAACTCGATTTCTACCAGAGTCTCTCTATCCAAAAATATCTCCTTACCTTCCTCTGGTGCCTAGAATTTTTATCTGTGGGATCATTCCTGATTTGCATTTAAACCTTGTCTGGACAAGTTACTTTTTAGAATGCTTAATACAGCGTGCATAGAAAAACATGCTACTAATATGCAGGTTAAATCACCGTGTCAAGCTTGGAATGTGAAATGCTTGGCTCTTGCCCTTCCGGCCTTGGCTGCATGTCTTTTTCACCTACATGTGGTGAAAGGAGAAAGATGTGTAGCTCTGTTTGCTGCCCTAAGAGAGCAGGCATGGTGAGACATTGCTGTGGAGAAGACGGGGGTATGAGTGTATAAGAGTGGCCCTTAAGGAGAAGGACCAGCTGGGTAAGGAGTTGGGAAGACTACTACTATGAAATATTCCATTGTTTGGGCTGATAATTTAAATCTTTTCTGTTCATCAACTCACAGCAATGTAAATATTGCATCCCATGAGTTTTAATCCCTATGTATTAGAAATTTTTCAGAATTGTCTGCTCAGCACCCTTCATTCTCATGGGTACTATCAAGCCTGCTCTATAATTCCTTTCTCCTGTCACTGTCCTGTTCACAGAAGGACACCATAACTGACCTGGATCAACTGGAATCCTTGTAAGAGTTTTACAATGAAAGTAAATATCTGTCAGTATGTCAGGAATATGGGTACAAAGGTAAAAGTGTGGAAGCCATATGTGGCCGTGTATTTTACTCTGTGGATAGGACAAATCAGAATGTAGAAACTAGTGTGGTATTTAAATCAAACAAAGACATGAAAGAGATGCAAGCTCCAATAGATGTTACCTAAATCTAAAAGGAAACATTAAACAAATACAAAATACAGTTAAGTGGTGAAAACTGTCAAGTAAAATCTCTGGTGGCAGAATTCCATTTATTCAAATCAGATGGAAATATTAGAAAAAGAAATTGTCTTGAATCCTGTTGTCCGAGGCAGGAGCAGTATCAATCTGTATGTCTACAGTCCCACGTCTTTCATCCTGGCCCCAAATCATAGATCAAAAGTAATTTTAACACACTGAGATGTCAATACCAATTTTTCTTTGAATAACAAAATTGCCTTCCTGAAAAGATTTAAAATGAAATACAGCATCAAATCAATAATTTAGTATAACAAATCTTCACTTAACATAGATAGATTCTTGGAAATGACTACGTTAAGCAAAATGGTGTCAAATGAAACCAATTTTACCAGGCTAATAATATGAACAAAAGAAGTTCCTATGGCATATTTCTGCTACAAAATCATCACCAGTTTGTCCAGGACCAAACCAGAGAGAGTCGGACCTGCATTACCAACATTTGTCCACCATCCAGAACTGCAATGTCAGTGCTGACATGTACACATAAAGAACTGTTGGACATTGAAATTGGGTCTCAAAAGAACTGTTGGCCCAGAAAGAAACTCACTACAGACTGATTCATATGCCTGTCACCATAACCATTATTGCTTGTCTCATTTTAGATTTTTATGAGTGTATTTCTAATAGCACATGATCTCACTCATCTAGGGGAAATAATGAACAACATAGACTGATGAACAAGAACAGACCCAGAAACAAGGAGGCATGGATCAGACTGTCGGGCCTCAGAGGGAGGGTAGGGAATGGTGGGGGTAAAGGGGAGAGATCAACCAAAGGTCTTGTGTGCAAGCATATGAGTCTAACCAGTGGTTAAGGACAACAGGGGGGTGGGGGAATGTGTGGGGAGGGGTGTGGGATGGGAATGGGGGGATGAGGACAAATATGTGATACCTTAATCAATAAAGAAATTTAAAAAAAATCACCACCAGTCTTAGAAATAAAGACCCCATTTCAATATTAATCAGTAATGTGAGTTCTACATACATTTAAAGAAAGATCAATCAAAACAAGTAAGATTATTTTCCAGCCCCCTCATTTCATGTTTACAGGTGACCAGAGCCTTTCCCAGCAGCTCAGGGGACAAGACAAGCACTCTCCTTGGACAGCACGCCCTTTGATCTGAGGGCCACTCAGACCCACCGTACGCACTCAGACTAGGGCAATATAGACACACCAGTTCCCCTCACATGCATATCGTTGGGATGTGGGAGGAAATCAGAGTCCCGGGAGAAAATAGTCAAATAGAAGAGAAGAAACTGCAGTGCTGACACTTCTGGAGATCCTGGGTCCACTTGTTTCTGCCATTAGTCGCATTTCTGTCCCTTGAGTTCTGTAAGTCACCTTGGTGTCATAATTTCTTGCACTTGAAACCAAGAGCCTGAACTCATCTACGTTTTTCCTAGAATCTCTTCTGCAGAAATGTAATTTGTGAAATGCAAACTGGAGACAATGCCTTCTCTAGTCATAGTCATTCTAGAAGAGCCAGAGAAGCTTTCCAGCATGGGTATGAGGAGACTGAGTTTCATTCCTGAGCTGCCATCATTCCCCCCACACACACACACAGGTAGGTCAACTTCCCCATTTATTAAAACAAAGTGGATTTTCTATTTGACCCCTGCCTCATGTGGATATGGAGAAAATAAATAATGAACTTCGAACATTTTTGAAAATAATTCTAGTTCAAGGTTGCTGGAATTGCAGTTACATTTCAATAATCTCCCCAAAGCAGTTTACACTTCATTTATTTGTAGTATTGGGGTAATAATGGTGTCTGTCTTATAAGATTGTTACAAGATTTGGAAGGAAGTTCTTGCCTTGCTGTCCAGAACAGAGTAAGCCCTCAATAAATGTTATTGATGCTGCTGCTATAAAACTTTGTACGGGGCATCTAGAAAACCTGTGAATGGTCCCTCCTTTTCTCTGCTCATGGTCCATGTGACGCTGCTGATTCTGATTCCTAATTGTGTCCTGTCCATGTTTACCTCTTCATCTCCATTATTACTGCATTTATTGAGGCCTCCACCATCTCTCCTATGGAATTTTGGAACATTTCTCCACTGACTTATCCAGACTTTCAGGCCAGCCCTTACCTACTCCATTCTGAACCCACCCCAAGATTATATTCTCAAACACCATCCTGTTCATATTACTTCTTATCAATGTCCATGGAAGTTTCCCTATTGGCCAACAAAAGTGCAAACCTCTTATAAAGCTTCAGACAACTCCAACCCTAAGTTGTATAGTGAACTCTTAGGGAACTGATAATCATCATTTGTTGAGCTAATTATACATTTTTCCTCTCCCTGGAACACCTTCCCCCCAAATTCCTAAACATCTTTCAAGACTGGGCTCAAGTGTCTCCTTTTTTATGAAGCCTTTTCCTTCCTTAACCCTCCTCAAGCAGAGTTTCCATTATACTTTTCCCATCATCCTTACCCATAAATCTTTTACAATCTTTATAACATGGATTGATGACTTTTTCCCCCTGTACATAGTTGTTTCCCAAACATGATTGTGAGCCTCTTGAAGGCAGGCCTGTGACTATTTCATCATTAATTCTTTGGAGTCTAGTACTGTGCTTGGCACAAGATGGCTATTCAATATCTGCATGGGAAACCAAAGGTAGAACTATTGGTATCCTTAGAACTTATAATATTAAATGTAATTGAAATTTAAAACTAAATCAAATTTAAAACTTCACTCAGTAAATACCCTGCATAAGAGCTTCAAGAAAATTAAGTTTTCTCACAAAATTTCCTTCTATTGGGGGAAATGACTGTTTTAGATTCTAAGAGCACTAAATTAAAGTAAAACAAGTTTGTCTCCTTAGATAGTGGGGCAGGGAAGAATAAAAAAGTTTTTCATTACTTTCATTTTTAACATGCAGGTTAATACATCATTAAAATTTGATTTGTCCTACATAAGCTGAAATACAAGTGTTGATTGACTATATTTAAGTAAGGGGGAGTTTAAAGAAGGGCTAGTTTCCCCATTTCTTACTGTCTGTTTCCATGTTAAAGGGGAAGAACACCAATAGGGATAGATTCAGTGAAGCTCATGATTGAAAATGACTGTGGGGATGATTCAGCCTTTTCTCTCTACTACAAAATGCTCAAGTAGCCAAGAGGCGGTAATGAAAAGAGACACTAACATTTGCCTTAGAAACCTCAAAAAATGAGTAGCCTTTTAAAAAAGAAAGTTTTATGGGAGATTGCCTGGCTTTCTACTCATCAAGTTATGTTTTTGTGTTTGTCTATGTGTGCGAAGAGCTCTCCAAATAGAGTTATTCTGCTTAGTTTTTAAAGTTTTGAATATTTTACAGCAATGACAAGAAACAGAACTGTTTGGAGTTCAGCATTCCTCATTAGTCACTCACCACAACTTGTAATAAGATGAAAAAAGATAATGGAAAGCAGAGATCAATCACTGCTCTGTTGTATTGTGCATAAAATGATATTGAGAGACACAGAGCAACCCAGAAACCCAGCAACCTTGGGGCCTGATGTGTGATGTTTTAGAACACAAGTAAAAAGAACTGGCTGGAATTATGGCTGATACCCTCCCCTGCCACACACACACACACACACACACACACACACACACACACACACCCCAAAACAGTTCAAATCAACCAGCAAGTAATAAGTAAGCACTTACTATGCACCAATGAGCTATTGGCAACCTGGAAAGGCCTGCTGTTCTGTGTTAGGTACTATGATTATCATATGAAAAATGTATTCATTGTTCCATTGAGTCCAAATCAACAATGATTGCAAACATCTGTACGCATACAATTAAATTCAAAAAATGTATTCCTTATGCGTTTATACTAGGCTAAATATGAAAAACATATTTCCCTGAAATTCATCCAAGTTTCTTCCTACTATCTTTACCCTAAAAGGCCCATCACCCCCCTACCCCACCCCTAATATTAATTTTCTTCCATGTGCAGGATTTCTATCCTACCCATCCCCCTTGCACTTTTTCCTACTCTCTCCCCAGAAAATTTACAGATAAAGATAAAAGAGGGATAAAGTAAGAAAAATCTAGAGCTGGAATTTGGGGATCCTGTAATTTGATAAGGATTAGCCCAGATAAGGCGGGGCTGGTGAATTGTGGTTTAATTGTGTAAGGCATGGAATGATTGTCTGGAGGGCTGGACTTTGTGCCTTTGGAAATAGGAGGCAGAAGGTTTGGAGTTGGGGACTGACCCACTTAGAGGCATGTGTTAGATTACACCAACATAGTATTTAGGGTTAATTGACCAGGACAGACGCTGGGAGCTGGAGAGCAGTTATGATAAAAATCAAAATACATTAGCACATGTAAGATGTTGTGAGAACTTGACTTTGGAATGGATCAGAGAAAAAGTGCAAGGACGAATAAAAGATTTCAGGCAAGAAAGATGTAATTTTCTGACTCAATTTCATAAATAGCGGCATGTTTGCCTCCATAAAAGCATAGGTGTCTGCTTGTATCACTCCTGTACATTTACAAAATCCTTTGTAAATAAGATATAGGAAGAGAAGACAGAAAAAAAAAGAAAAATCTTATGATAACACTTTAAGGGCCATCAGATAGGGATGATAAAATTTACTTAAGAAAACTTATACTCCAAACATCCTCCTTACCAAGGAAATCTCCCCACACCCATTCCCATGGACAGGAAGAATGGCCCAGACCATTCATCAACTACCATATTGTAAGCTCTTTGACACAAAATCTAAATAAAATAAGCACTGGACTGATCCAAAATTGGGTGGCCTCTGTGACTCATTTAAAGATGTCCTTGCCAGAGGCTGAAAGTTCATACCTCGGTGGCTGTACAAGATGGGGTAGCAAGTGCAGAAGCAGCAAAGTAGGTCCACACAGTTCTGAAAAGCCGTCTACCAAATATCCCTGCTATTAAGTAAGTAGGAGAAACTGGATATTAACAAAGGTTAGAAAAAAGCAAAATAGTGAATGAAAACCATACTGGCCTTTTCTGATTATGGGAAAAATGACTATGAATGCTATTAACTTGATATAAGCTTAACCACAAGGACCATTATATAGTACTATAGAATAGAAACAAAATTAAAAGTAATTTAAAGCCCTTTGGTCCAACTTTCCACTTACACAGATATGCTGTGTACTGGTACAATATCCCCAATAGGTGGCTGTCAGCCTCAACCATTTCAATGATCAATGGATTTTCTGCTTCCAGGGCAAATGTAATGTCATTTAGAGTATCCTAATTCTGATGGTACCTCATACCATATTCCTTGTATCTCCAATTACTAATAATTCTATTCTCTGGAGAAAACTATGTCCATTCTGTCTTCTTTACAACAACTCCAGAATTTGAAGTTTTGTATACTTCTCCCATTGCACTTAAGACAAAACGTAAACTCAAATAGTTAAGCCCTCTTAAAATGTGATACTTAAACTCAAACATAATATTGCAGAAGTCATCTGATCAATACAAAGAAGAGTGGAAATATTAACATCTGGTTTGGGGGAGTGTGTATATATATATATATGTTTTTATTGATTTCAGAGAGGAAGGGAGAGAGAAATAAAAACATCAATGATAAGAGAGAATCATTAATCAGCTGCCTCCTGCATGCCCCCCACTGGGGATCAAGCCTACAACCCTGGCATATATCCTAACTGGGAATCAAATTGTGACCTCCTGGTTCATAGGTCAACACTCAACCTCTAAGCCACACCAGTCAGGCAGGGAACTTATATTTTTTAAGGCAGCTTAGGATGCTTTAGCCTTTTAACAGATATTTCATTTATTCATTCATTCACTCACTCATTCATTTAACAATTCATTCATTCATTTACTCATTCATTTTATTTCATGCACACCATGTTCTATGAATTGAAACAGATGAAGTCTTTGTTTCTATAGAGCTTATGTTGTGACAGAGTAGAAAAACCATGTGACGTTAAAAAAAAATAGCAGAGATAAATTCACAGAGAATCAATCTTATAAAGATAAAAATAAAAACAAGGGCCATGTGATAGCCTAGGGCAGTGGTCGGCAAACTCATGAGTCAACAGAGCCAAATATCAACAGTACAACGATTGAAATTTCTTTTGAGAGCCAAATTTTTTAAACTTAAAACTTCTTCTAGCGCCACTTCTTCAAAATAGACTCGCCCAGGCTGTGGTATTTTGTGGAAGAGCCACACTCAAGGGGCCAAAGAGCCGCATGTGGCTCACGAGCCGCAGTTTGCCGACCACGGGCCTAGGGTAGAATTGCTAAATAGGTTAATTTAGAGTAGTGGTAATAGGAGGTCATACTGAGGTTATATTAGAGCCAATAATATGTGGGACAACATCCATCTAGTTAGAAGAGTGAGCACAAGGGCCTGGAGGGGAGGGAAAGTTTGACACATACGAGGGTCAGCAAAGCTCCTGAGCCTAGAGAGAAGTCAGACAGAAGGGGAGTGAAAACAGGTGAGATTTTATTCCAACTGCAATGGAAGACCATTGAGGGTTGTGGAGAGAGGTAAAGATGCTTGCATTTACAATTTCATTACTTACGCACCTATTTGTTTTCTATTGGGTTTCTCATTATACATACTGATTTTTTTCTTCTTTCTATTCTTTAGACTTAACAACTATTATTTGAATTTCTTTAATTTATTTTCATTGTTGACACTCTTACAGATGTCTCCCATTCCCTCCTTCTTTTCTCCCCTCCACCCAGCCCTGGTCTCCCCCCACTCTGGCCCTGACCACACTGACTGTGTCCCTGGGCTATGCATGCATGTTCTTTGGCTAATCCCTTCATCTTCTTTCATCTAGTCCAACCCACTTGCCTCTCCTCTGACATCTTTTAGTCTGTTCCATGTATCCATCCTCTGGTTCTGTTTTGTTTATCAGTTTATTTTGTTCATTAGATTCACATATAAGTGAGGTCATATGGTATTTGTCTTTCTCTGACTGGTTTGTACATTATTTTATATATTACATTAAACACTATTGATTTCTTAATAGCTAACATTACTTAGTGGTTTTTACCAAGTCCCAGAAAATATAAATAATTTAGAACACTTTTCTATTTGCTCCCTCTTGACTTTTGTGTTTTCATATATTTCTAATCCTAGAAGTAGTGATTTTCACTGCTTCATACAAGAAATCTTATTTCCTCACACCTTTTCCTTTTTCATGACCCCTTATACCTTCCTGCATCTCTCTTCCTCCATCCGGGGATCCTTTTTGGTGCCTGAAAAACTCCTTGTTTGCATTTCTTTGAATGTAGATCTGTTGTAACAAATTTTCTGGTGTTTTTTTTTTTTAAACATCTTCTTTATTGTACCCTTAATTTTAAAAGTTTTTCTTCTGCATGTGTAGAATTCTGGGCTTATTGTTTGTTTGTTCTGGAATTTTGAAATATTATTTCATTGTCTTCTGACTTATGTAGCTTCTGTTATGAGGGCACTTGCCAATTTTATTTTTGTTACTTTAAAGATAATTTGTCTTTTTTTTTTTCCCTCTGGCTTTTTTTCCCTTTGCTGTTTGTTTGTTTTGGTCTGGTCACTGGTTTTCTGTAGTTTTTACTATCATTTGGCAAGGTGTGCTTTTCTTCTTGTTATTTGTATTGTTTCTTAAATCAGTAGCTTGGATTACATTTGGAAAATTCTAGAACATTACTTCCAAATTTTGCTTCTGCCTTTATTGTTCTTTTACAGAGAGGAAGGGAGAGGGATAGAGAGTTAGAAACATCAGTGAGAGAGAAACATCGATCAGCTGCCTCATGCACACCCCCTATTGGGGATGTGCCCGCAACCAAGGTACATGCCCTTGACCGGAATCAAACCTGGGACCTTTCAGTCCGCAGGCCGACGCTCTATCCACTGAGCCAAACCGGCTAGTGCTTCTGCCTTTATTGTTCTTTTCTTCTTTTCTAAAACTCTACTTGTACCTCTGTTAGACTGTTTTGAGTTTCATATTCCTCTCATGCTGTTTTTCTGTATTGTCCATCTCCCTTTTCTTTTTGTTTCAGTCTAGATATTTTAAATTTAATGCTAGGAATTGTGTATAAAAATTAGATGATAATTTTGGATGATAATTTTTCTCCAGAGAAGGTTTCATTGGCTTATGGCAGACAAGTAAAATAGTGGTACATCACTTAAATCTAATAAGGAATTAAGTTCATTTCAGTCTGGGTTTCAGTTTCTGTAAAGCCTGGTCTCTATCTCTGGTTTGCCCTTACCTGTAAAGTACAGCTTTTTGTGGGCCACAAAATGAAAGCCTGGGGGATTTTCTATTGCCTCACAATCATAAAGAACACGTAATTATTTTTCACCCTCACATGTAATCTGATGAGAGCTATGCTTTTCCTGTCTCTTAGCGGCCACCTTCTACTTAGTGTTGAATGGCTTGTAGTGAAACTGGTCCAGATCTTTCTTTTCTGTAGTTCTTTTCTCTATATAATATTTTCCTTTCAAATTCTGATGATTTAGTAGTCCTAAACTCCAATCCCCACCTCCAGCCATGTAACACTTTAATACTGTTTTATTCTACCTCTCTGCAATTTAGTTGCCATGCTATGCTAGTTTCTCATCATCTCCGTGAATTTAAAAATTGGCCTCAGTAGAAAAGTACCAAAAACACCACAATCATTTTAGTGAGCTTCTCTTTTCGCCAATGTCTTGGTCTCTCAAATTCTGATTGCCTGGGTGGCTTTCCTCTGCCATCAATGAGATTTTTTGCATTGACCAAGCTTTTTAAGGTTTGTTTTTATCCCTTCCTTCCTTTTCTTCTTCTCTTCTTCTCTCTCTCTCCCTTCCCTTCCCTTCCCTTCCCTTCCCTTCCCTTCCCTTCCCTTCCCTTCCCTTCCCTTCCCTTCCCTTCCCTTCCCTTCCCTTCCCTTCCCTTCCCCCCAAGAAAGCCAGAAGCTACTTAATAATTTTTGTTATTAAACATGCTCTATTTTATTTTTATTTATTTATTTTTAAAATATATTTTATTGATTTTTTACAGAGAGGAAGGGAGAGGAATAGAGAGTTAGAAACATCGATGAGAGAGAAACATTGATCAGCTGCCTCCTGCACACCTCCTACTGGAGATGTGCCCGCAACCAAGGTATGTGCCCTTGACCGGAATCGAACCTGGGACCTTTCAGTCCGCAGGCCGATGCTCTATCCACTGAGCCAAACCAGTTTCAGCAATGCTCTATTTTAAATGTCTTTTTTTATCTTTTAGGATTTTCACTTTTTTCCTGTAATATCCTTGTTTTCAGAGCCTTCCTGAGTCAGTTAGCAATTGCTGCATTATAAAGAACCCATACAATAGTGGGTTAAGACAACTATTTATCTCACAACTCTGTGGGTTGGCAATTTGGGCTGGGCTCAGCTGAGACTTTAGTTCTGTTGCTGTGAGTCAGCCTTGGCTAATCTCCTATGGGGCTCACTCAATCTCTGCTGCTGGCTGCTGGGTTGGCTAGGAACTGGCAATTAAAAAGTGTTTTGGTTTTTCTCTATGTGGCCTCTCATCCATCAGCAGGCTCTCCTCATGCTTGTTCATGAGGTGGCAGGATTTCAAGCACAAAAGCAGACACATGCATACAAAAGCTTCTTCGGAAACCACACAATATTGATTCTCCTGCATTGTTTTGACAAAGGAGGTCACAAGGCCAGCCCATATTCAAGAGAAGGAGAAATAGACTCCACCTCTTGTTTGGAGAAATTAAAAAGAATGGTTATCATATTTTTAATCTATAACACTTGCTGAAGTCGTCATGAATTCTAATATTAAATCGCTTGTACTTTTGTACAGGGTGTCCGCAAAACATATATACACACTTTAACAGCTGATGGCTCAATTGATGTTTCTTTCTTTTCAGCCAGACTAACCTTTGAACAAAGGAGATTTATCCTAAAATGCTACTGGAAGTTTGAAAATGCAGTTGAAGTACAAACACTGCCTTTATATTTATTCAAAGTATGTATACATTTTTTGGGGGGAACACTCCCAAAATGTATACACACCTTAAAAGCTGATAACTCAATTTTCACTCCGTTTCAGATTTAACTGATTTAAATAATGGCTGAAGCCAGACTAAGCTTTGAACAAAGAAAATTTACCCACTAGACTATTTTAGGGGAATACATAAACGGTAAAGCTTATGAAACAAAACCAACTATAGCTGACGAATTGAGGGCCCACAAATACCAAACAAAATGATTGTTGATGTTTGCAATTCCATTGCTTCACATTACCAGCAGGGCCTGGACCAGAATGGTCATTGATTTGAAAGCAGGCATTGACCAAAAAAAAAAATTTACTCATTTCTGTAGATTATTTTAAATTTTGAAAATGAACTGTATGTTAATAAACACTGACTTTATAATCATTCAAAGTGTGTATACATTTTTTGGGGGGACACTCTATATATTAATAGTCTCATCCACTGAAAATAATGATAGTGTTTTTCCTTTCCAATTTTTACATTGCCATTTCCTTTCATTTCCTGATTGCACTTAATAGACCATCCTGTACAATTTCAAATAAAAGCAGTCTATGTCATCATGAGAACTGTATAGGAAGAACTCAATGTTTACAACAGAGCTCTGTGGCTGTAACCACCCCTTTTCTCAGTTTTCTTTTCCTTTCTATAGGAAAAGAAAACTGAGAAATTAAAAAGAATGTTTATCATATTTTTAATCTATAACACTTGCTGAAGTCGTCATGAATTCTAATATTAAATCTCTTGTACTTTTGTACAGGGTGTCCCCAAAACATATATACACACTTTAACAGCTGATGGCTCAATTGACGTTTCTTTCTTTTCAGCCAGACTAACCACCCCTTTTCTCAGTTTTCTTTTCCTTTCTATAGGAAAAGAAAACTGAGAAATTAAAAAGAATGTTTATCATATTTTTAATCTATAACACTTGCTGAAGTCGTCATGAATTCTAATATTAAATCTCTTGTACTTTTGTACAGGGTGTCCCCAAAACATATATACACACTTTAACAATTTCTGCATCTTTGTCTGGGGGCAGTGTGTGCAAGTGGCTCACCATGTCTGCATGTCCTGGATTGCAATCCTTTGTTTTTCCTGAATAAATCATTTTCAGTGATGGAATACCTAGTTATTTCTGTTTTCCAGTTGACACTGGATTGTACTATCATTCCATGTTTGGCTCTTTAGTTTTCTAATACTTTTTAAAAATGTTTTTAAATTGATTTGAGAGAGAGAGGAAGGGAGAGGGCTAGAGATATAGAAACATCAATGAGAGAGAAACATAGATTGGCTGCTTCCTGCACATCCCCTTCTGGGGACCGAGCTTGCAACTGGGGCATGTGCCCTGATGGGGAATCAAACCAGGGCTCTCTTGTTTCATGGGTCAATGCTCAATCACTGAGCCACACTGGCCAGGCTCTAATACTTTTGAAACCAATAGATTCTTTCAGACTTCAGTGCCATTTTCCAGATCAGACCTTAATCAATATGTGTCTGCACTAATATTTACATAAGACACCCTATACTAAAACTTGTGTATATAAATTTTGCCCCCAGATTGCTCAGTAATTTATTTGTTGAATGAGTGAATATATGTGTGTCAGTGTTATTTGAAATCTGGGGATGGGGAATAGTTTAATGATTCAAAGTTAAACTTACAAAGCCCTATTAAAATTTGGTGTAACTACATGCTGATGGTGAAATTTTAGTAAGAAGAATTAGAAGTGGTGCTAATAAGTTTGAATGGAACTATAGGATTAAAATGGTAACAGTCAGAAATTCAGAAATGAAGGATGTCTAGAGGCAGTGATTGCAGTCAAGGTTAAAACAAGTAGTTTTTGAACCCTTTTCGCTTGGGCCCACAATAAGAAATATATTTTACATTGAGAATGAACACGAACATATATGCATGAGCACGAACATATATGCCTGCTGCATTTTTTATTCATTTTCTTCTGTCGTATCTTATCCAATGTGATACATACGGATCTAGGCATGTTATAGGAACCACGATAGTCTGTGAAAATTTATCTAAAGGATTAAGGCATAACAAATCCGTTGTTCACTCTGTCTTCCTCTACAGAGGCTATCTCTGGTTTTTGTTCTGGTAATGGCAGCATAATTTTCCTCTTGAAAATTATCCCTCTCCTTTTCTTAGACCATAGGATGCAAGTCAGTTTCCTGCCCATGTTTTGTGTCCGCCAGCACCCTCCAAATTCTACCAGGTCTGGGGAAGGCATGTCATTTGGTGTCTCTCCGACTACACGAAATGTCTCGGTAATCTGCACAGAAGCTAAGAAAGGCAAATGAGCTCTGTTGCCAAAAACAAGCTCTTGTTTTGCCAGTTTGGAGGTTGGAGAGGTTCAGGCTGTAGCTCCTGGAAGCATCATATGAAGAAAGCTGCCTAGGAGGGAAGCCAGCAAGAGGACAGAGATGGAGGATGGATGACATCACTTGTGACCTTAGATCCAATCACCTTTTCCAGTGCACCAGTAAATGCGCCCTTTGAAATTCTAATGTAAGAAAAAAGCTACCCATCAAATGATATTTAGTATGTGAATGACTTTAGATTTTATTAAAAATGTACATTTTCAGACCTCTTCTGTGTCCTAAATTTATGAATAAATAAAGCATAGATGGAAATCATTTACATCATCACTTGTATCTTAAATGGTACTATAAATATCTAAGAGTATTGTTATATTGAAAAAAGAAGTTTGTTGGACATTTCAATGTCAATAGCAAATCTCAATCTTTTTTCAGTGCCCACACATTTTTAGTTTTGCTGCTTTGCGAGCCCTACTTCATTTATAGGAAAAAGACATTTGAAAAATACATATTAGTCACATTAGGATTTTCACTGAAAAATACAATTAAGGAAACTAAACCTCCCCCCAATTTAATATTTATTTTTTTCTCAACCAGCATATAGAGATATCATATAACATTATCGATTTATTTAAAGCTACTTATAGGAGATAAATTTTAATGTAAAAGAACTTTTTAAAATATAAATCACATTTTTTTTAGTTCTACTCCGTTGTAAATGTCTTCATAGTTTATTAATTTGAAAAAAGTTAAAATTCAAAGTACAAAGTATACTGAAGGCTGCCAATACAAAGAATTATCCATAAATGGAAAGCTTAAGCTAAAGTTTTAAACATTACAGTGGAAAAATACATACAATAAGTGACACACCACATATAGTACCCACGTTATTCACTGATTGGTCACTGCCATAATGTACGAACAAAGTTGTGCTAATTATACAATTTATCTCTATTAGACATTCATTGATGTTCATTTCTTGGTGGTTTTTAAAATACATTATGTGAAGATCTAGACAACAGTTACTCATATTCAAATTCCCTTTTAAAAGTGAAGGCCACTTGTTCTCTATGGAAGAATTAAAACAGAGCAGGATATGGCAACACTTCAGGATCTCTAGGAAATATTTATTAATCTCAAGTGGATACATTTTGTTCCAAGCTGGGAGCTCTGGAGTTAGCAGACACAGTGAATCACTTATACAACATTTACATTTTGTATTTTGTATAAGTTATAAGAGGAAAGGAATGAAATAGAAATCTTGTGCTTTCACTATTATTAGCTTTAATTATTGCTTGTAAATAGGGTTACCCAAAGCAGGTGCACTTAATGACCCCATCTTAAAAGACCTGACAGGGAAAACAGAAATACACCACAGCTATTTTTACCTCTTGTGATTATGGTTCTGAGCATACAAAAACATTTACAGTTGAAGCTGCAACAAATTGGCTTCTTCTGCATAGCTATACATAGAACACTACGTAACTTCTGGAGATGAGAGGGGAAAAAAGTTTCATTGAAAGGAAGGCACTTTTGAAATTAGTAAAAATAAATGAGAAGTAATCTGAAAAAAAAATTACATCTGTATTTGTTTTCTTAATAAGTGTATCTTAAATATAACACTTTAGGAGCACTATTTTTTCTGCTGTAGCTATTACAAATTTCATTCCTGAGATTTTTGGATTCAATTAAAGTTTTTAAAGTAAGCAAGGAGGAAAAAAACGCTTTTCCCAGATGGGAAGCTGAACTGTGGATCAGCAACTTAGCCAGTTACATTCTGTCATTTTCCTATACATCAGATTTTCATTTAGGATTGTATGCACACTGTAATTTATTCCTTAACTACTGCTGCCAAATATGCCGCAACTTTAAAAGCTGACATGTTCAGCTGAAAGCTGGTGTATAAGTAAAAGTTATTGTTACTAAAAATTTGCCATTGTCAGTAGCCTCCCTCTTTTAAAATGCTAATATTGAAACAAAATGAGGCGTGTTTTTTACATCTGGTTTGATTTAAATAACAATTCAAGTATCCCCTTTAAAATGATGTTCTGAAAAACAATATTTATGAACCACAAATTTAAATACATTTTTTGAAAAGCAGAATATTCCTTGAATATCCTTTGTTTTAATCATTACCTCTAGACCATAGGATCAAAATCTAGCTTTGGTTCACATCATATTTTTGACAGTTCCTAATTTTTTTATCTATATATTTAACTAATCATTTAGAAAAAAAATAAACATCAAATGCATGAAGGAAAGTGTCCTACAATAACATTTCACTTTGAAAGTTATATTCAAATGAAGATATGGTCTGAATGTAAGTCACTTGTGTTTATTTTCAGTTATAGCTGGTACATAAGATGTTCACTGAGTTTTTACAGGAAGTGGAGTTGCTTCATAGTCTTGAAAATGAACTCCCTTAGAATATGTGATCTTCATAATAGCGCCATTTAAAGCATCATCTTCAATGAGTGTTATTAATCCATCGGCAATCGTTGATGGGCTAAAAGGAAAGGAATGCTGGTGTTTTAAACTAAAGATGAAGGCATAATTTTCACTTCATTTTTTAGATACTTTTGAATAATTTACTACCTTTAAAATGTAATAGGGAAATATTTATCAGGGAGCTGATAAACATTTTTTATTTTTTATTCAATTAGATATTAACTAAGTTATATGATAAATTAACTAGTAGATTTCCAAGCCTAACCTGCTATCATTTTGATAGAAAGAATTTATGGATTTATATTTATTATTTACATTGACAAAATTATTATTTTCTCATCTTTATCCTACCGGTACATCTTAGACTTATCAGACAGAAATGTTATTAGAGTAAAAATAGAAAGAATTATAGCTAACATTTATTGCATGTCTGTTGATTCCGTTGCTGTTTTAAGTACTTTACATGGATCAACTTATTTGTGAACTTTCAAAAGTCCCCTAAGTTTGTTTTAATATTATCCCCATTTTACATGTGAGAAAACTGAGCTTGATGGAGAAGTTCATGGTCAGAAGTGGAGTCGGGATCTGATCCCAGATGGTCTGATTCCATCAGCATGATAGCTATGACTATGAAATCTGACTGTTTTAATTCAGACATTGTTCACCAAATACATGTGTTGATCCATTGTTTAGTATAGAAATGATTCAAGTTAGGGGGCCATATGAAATTTCACAAAGGGTATAAGTAAATATGGCTTGGAATTTAGGCAGATAAGGGATCACTGCTTCCAAAGATGACTAAACATCACCTTTTCACACTATGCCTGATTGTGGCTAAAAGTATTAATAATGCATTGTCTATATCTTTAAGCAAAATTCATAATGTATAAACACATTCTATTCAGAAACCCAGAAAAGATATTTTCTTTCACAGAGTATGCCAAAACCAAACTTTGAAGTTTGCATTAGTTTCTCAACTTTAAAACTTTATTCCCCCTCCCCCTTTTTATTGTTTATATGTAGACTAGAGGCCTGGTGCATGAAATTTGTGCAGGGGGGGGGGGCTCAGCCCATTCTGGACCCTCTCCAATCCAGAACCCCTTGGGGGTGTCCGATTGCCAGTTTAGGCCCAATCCCGGGGATCGGGCCTAAATCAGCAGTTGGACATCCCTCTCACAATTCGGGACTGCTGGCTCCTAATTGCCTCCATCCCCACCGGCCTGGTTGCCCCTCATGGCCCCCCCTGCCGGTCTGGTCACCCCCAACTGCCCTCCCTGCTGGCTTGGTTGCCCCTCACTGCCTCCCTCTTCTGGCCTGACCGCCCCTCAATGCCACCCTCTGCCAACCTGGTCACCCCTCACAGTCCCCCTCTGCCAGCCTGGTTGCCCCCAACTGCCCCCCCTCCCCTGCTGGCCTGGTCGCCCCACGCAACCTGCTGTTCAGTCATTTGGTTATCCCTCACTAACCCCCCTGCCGGCCATGTTGCCCCACACAGCCTGCTGTTCAGTTGTTAATGTGAGGGCGTCCTGACCAATATGCATATTATCCTTTTATTAGTATAGATAGTGCTTTGCTCCATCAAATAAAAAAAGGTATAGCTTTACTCACTCCAAAATCCCATAGTATTTCATCATATCCTTGATATGGCATGCATATTCCATATATTGTCCCATGTTTTCTTCTTTTTCAATGGTTTCAAGGATGGGCGTATTGACAAAGCCTGGGCAAATGGCATTCATTCTCACACCACTGTTCATAAGATTAGCAGCCATCTGCCAATTTGAAGAAGAAAGTGTCAGTTTTCGTTAGACTTGCAAATGCACAGCATAGGACAAACTGATAATTAAAGCTATTCAAAGGCTCTGATGTGAAAAATACTAGTCAGATATCCTTGTGGCTTTATAACAATGACAATATTAAAGTTGGTTCATAGCAGAAAGTAAAAGAATATGTATCTAAAGTGTTGAATTAATTCCAGAAAGCCTCACCTAATTAAATTTTTTAAATGAATATTACTGGAAAACTCTTGAAAATAATTATCTAAACTGCTCTTATCTAGTGAACACTGCTTCTTTCAAAGATTAGGGTTGTATAACAGAATAGTTGCTTAAATAATACTGCTAGTGGAAAGTTTTAAGACTTTGATTGATTCTAAAGATACTCTTAATTATCTAGAAGACAAATTTAAGTATTTTCAGACTGACAATCTTTGGCTTAATTTCCACCCCATTGATTTATTGGAACTAGCTGTAAAACCAAATGTAGTTGATTATTTGGGGATTCCATTTGCTTACTTGGTAAAATTAATCTGTAACCCCCAAATTCCCTGGGGCTTTTAGGGTCATTTGTGGACAAGCCGCAGAGCAGTGAGAAACTTGAGTTGCCCAATGCCAATGTTCCAACTGAGGTTCAACAGAATAATACTCTGTTTTCTTATTTCAGTTCTTCTAACTATAAACAAGTTTCCCTTTCACAGTGCATTTAGTCCATGTTTTCTTATTTTTGTGCTTTTTGTTTGTGATTTTGCTATTTAAAATGCCCCTTCGCCCAAGCATAGTGCTGAATCGATGTCTAGTTCCCAAGCAGGCCTTATAGAGAAAATACGTGTGTTAGATAAGCTTCACTCAAGCGTGAGGTATAGGTGCTATTGACCATGAGTTCAATATCCATACAATACATATTAAATAAGGCATCTTTAAACAGAAAGTCACATAAAACTTTACACAGAAATTCACATATGTATTAATTGACCAAAATGTTGTGACCAGAGGCTCCAAGGAAATTCTAATTCAGTGTTTAAAAGTGACTTTATAGACCATAACTATCAGAAATAAGAGTTGACTGTGTAAGTTCCCAGTATTGTAATTGTAAATATGAGATTTCTGGTCTTTGAGGTTTATTTTGATTTTTAATACTTTTATGTGTTCTTTCAAAGTTGAGTTAAAGATTAAGCCTGGCAAATTAAATTTCCAGTGAATTTAAATTAAGATTGTGAGAGCTTCTTATCTTTTCTGATTGAACATTTACTGGTCACACATCTGTTTTCTTTATCCTAGTATTTCTTCTGTTGTTAATATTTCCCTCTTCATCTGTCTGGACTCTCTCTGTATCTCATCTAGACTAACCACTGCAGAGACCTCCCACTTTCCTCATCTCCTACATTTGTCCTCTCAACATATTTTCTAAATAGCAGTCAGAGTGGTCTTGTTGAAATGGAAATCTGATCTTGTCACTCCTATGTGTAAAAAATACATTGATGGTTTCACATTCAATAAAATCTAAGCTCATTACTACAACCCATAAACCCCTCTTGATCTGGCTCTTGCTTACATCTTTAGTCATTTCTCATCCTACTTTCCCTTGCTTATCTAGCTTCATCCAAGCTACCTTTTTTTCCAGTTATTATGAAAGGCATTTTACATTATCTTTTTTAAAAATTTTATTTCAGAGAGGAAGGGAGAGGGAGAGGGAGATTGAAACATCAATGATGAGAGAGAATCATTGATCGGCTGCCTCCTGCACACCCCAAACTGGAGAATGAGCCCACAACCCAGGCATATGCCCTGACCAGGAATCAAACCATGACCTCCTGGTTCATAGGTCGATGCTCAACCACTAAGCCATGCCAGCTGGGCCCCTTTTACATTATCAATGCACATGGTCAATTAGGTCTAAAATTTTTTTTTTAAAGCTGTGTACACTTTACACCCTAGGGCTCCATGGAGACATCCTCCTTGACTACCCAGTGAATTCCTGCCCCACCCCTTTTGCCCTTCCCTATGCTCTCACTCAGTGACAGGTAACGGCTGGAGCATACTGCAAGTTCTCTTTAAGGAAAGCTGAAGTTAATCCTTTTTAGATTTGGAGTAAATTTTAAAATTAAAAACTATCTTCCCATTATTTAGTCTTAGAATATTTTTCAATAACACATTTATGTTCAGAATCTACTTCATTTTAAAATCATCTATTC
Organism: Eptesicus fuscus; assembly: GCF_027574615.1. Classification (NCBI taxonomy): domain Eukaryota; kingdom Metazoa; phylum Chordata; class Mammalia; order Chiroptera; family Vespertilionidae; genus Eptesicus; species Eptesicus fuscus. The sequence continues at coordinate 35,449,512 of NC_072478.1, read as the reverse complement.
TTACCCTAACTGGTTTGGCTCAGTGGATAGAGTGCCGCTGTGCAGACTGAAAGGTCCCAGGTTCGATTCTGGCCAGGGGCACATGCCTAGGTTGCAGGTCGATCCCCAGTAAGGGGTGTGCAGGAGGTGGCCAATTAATGATTCTCTCTCATCATTGATGTTTCTCTCTCTCCCTCTCCCTTCCTCTCTGAAATCAATAAAAATGTTAAAAAAATAAAATGATCTACTCTTTATTTGGCCCTTTATGTGATCTAAAACTATCCTATATAATAAAAGGTGAATACGCAAATCGACTGAACGGCAGAATGACTTGTTGCTATGATGTGCACTGCTCAACGCAGGAGCTGCCCCTAGGTGGTCAGTGTGCTCACACAGGGGAAGCGCTGCTCAGACAGAAGCTGGGCTCATGGCTGGTGAGCACAGCAGTGGTGGTGGGCACCTCTCCAGTCTCCATGGCAGTGCTAAGCTGTCAATCAGACATCCCCCGAGGGCTCCTGGACTGTGAGAGGGCACAGGTGGTCTGAGGGACCCCCTGAGTGCATGAATTTCATGCACTGGGCCTCTAGGTTTCTTTTTTATAATAAAGACTGAACTATAATATTCTTGCTTTACTCAGATGCACTGAATTCTGAACTTATTCCCCTCGACTGTGTAGAATGCATGCTACACATATATACAGAGAGAAAAAGAGATATTGTGGTAGTTACATCCTCACCGCTGCTGAGCGTGTGAATCCAATGATGCCATGCTTTGAAGCGCAATAAACAGGCTGTTGTGCAACTGGCATGAGTCCTAAAACAAACAACAAATTTAAACAATTTTATTAAACAATAAGCAGATGAAACCCAATAATTGCTTTACAAATAAATAATTTGTGCCTGTTCATTTTAAAATTAATCTAGAAAATACACTGAAATAATCACCAGACAGCTTTGTAGAACTCACTCATCTTAGCATGGTCACTCCTTCCATGATCTCTATCTACTGCACTGCCCAGAATGCACTGTAGGTAAGTTACAGCTGAGGGATGCAATCAAAAGCAATATATAACTTTTTCTGTCTCCCTGACTTTCTGTCAAGAGAAGTCAATGTTATCTAAAACTTAGAGAGAATCATCTTTAAATCCAGTAAATTACCATCTCATTTTCAGTCTTTAAGTCTGGATTTTCAAAAGTACACAGTCTACATTTTTAAAGGTTTCCAAATGGCTGAAGAGGCTTAAATTGCTTAAGTGGAATTTAGAGAATCCATGGTTTTAATTCATTTCCTTTCATAATCATGTACAGAATTCAAACAATATTAGAATTTGCTTAACTTTCCACATGTAGGCAATAGGAACTAATCAAAAATATAATTAAATTCATGGTCTGGAGAAAAAGCAATACTGTAGCATGTATAGCATCTTTTCTCCCCTACCTTCTAGTCCAATTCTCCCCCCCACAAAAAAAAAAAAAAACAGCAAGAAAAACTCATTTTACTATAGTAACTATTACTATCAAGCCTATCTCTCATAATTGTCAATTCTCCATCTAATCAACAGTAAGACTTTTAACTACAACCAATTGTTAATTTCATTTTTTATCTAATTCCTTGAAGAAACTCATTTTCACATTTTTAAAATTCATGATTTCTGAGTCAAGAAACAGCGATCCCTGATTACTCTAATGATATTACTATCAAAAGTCATGCTAATAATGCTCAATTATTCTGCTTGAGGCGTGCTCATCTCCACCCAGCTAACTAGTCCCAGAGCACCACCAATCAGGTGAGCATGTTGTGCCAAAGTTCAGCAATAAATGCAGACCTTAACCACTCCCTGGGTGCCTGCCAAGAGCAATTTAAATCCCGAGAATGATAATTCACACACTGTGCGTCCGCCCAGTGATCTCTAAGTACTGTAACAGGTGGTTCCCTCCTTGTTTTGTTTTGTTTGTAGGTTAAGTAAATGTGTAAGTTACTTAAGTTCGGCGATATCAGTCGACAAGAAGTCATGATGCCTGCACCGTGTACACAGGTGTATTAGGAGTTGAGATGAAGGCAATAAATAGTTGCACCAGGCGTTGCCGCTTCTTGTTCTTTGAAGTTAGTTGCTGTTGTACCCTCTCCTTAAGTGTTTCTCAGACAAAGGCAGTGTGGCTGTGGGATGGTGGTCACGGGCTGCAGGAAATGCAGCGTGAACCCGAATCAGAGATAAGCTAGCTGACACAGCCACAAAAAGCACAGGGATGCTGTTCATAAGTGTTGTCAAAGTTGAATTTGGAATGAATTCTTGTTACGTAAGCGGAGGCACTGAACTTCTGAACCCAAGCTAGTTCCAAGAGTCACAAATGGACAATATGTCAAATACTGTTGTGTTGTTTCTGTTTAAGAAGCAAGCAAGCACAAGTCATATACTTTCCTTTAAAGGTAGAACTGAGCATGCAGCCAGAAAGAGAAGGAATTTGTTTGCATTTTTAAAATGCCACCTGGTTTTATGAATCTTGTTGTAACATTTCGATGACATTTTCACTGCTATCCTGCAAAGACGTTTACTCTTGCGTTGTTTCACTTTTTGATATTATACAGATCAAAAGCTGCATAAATTAATTTCAGATGTGCAGAAATTGTGCATCCTTTTCTCTTTATATTTTTTACAGCTTTATTGAGGTATAATTGACATACAATATAAGTTTTGACATATGTGTACACCCATGAAACCACAACCACAATCAAGATAATAGACATACATACCCATTCCCTAAGTTTCCTGATGTCCCTTTGTCATCTCTTTCTCCTGCCTTTCCCCTCCCCCTAGGCCACCACCGATCTGCTGCTTTGTGTCACAATAGATTAGTTTGCTTTTTCTGGAAGTTTTTATAAATGTGATCATATAGTGAAACTCTTTTTTGTCTGACTTCTTTCACTCAGGATAATAATTTTGAGATTCATCCATGTGGTAGTGTGTATCAATAGGGCATTTTTCTTTTCTGAATAGTATTTCACTGTAAAGTTAAATTTAAACTTATCAATTGTATATACATTCACCTGCTGATAGATATGTGGGATCTTTCCAGTTTGGGGATATGATAAACAAAAAGAATTATATTTTTCAATTAATTTATTTAGGCAAGTTGCAATTAATTTAGTTAAATAGAGAGCTTTTCTTTATCTCCACAATACATGTAGATGTTAGCTGTTGCTTCTTATATGTCCAATAGGTAGGATGGGTTAGTGATCTATAATGTTTTTTCCCCAACTTGTCAAATAACTTTCTTTCCCACTTCCCAATAATATAAACTTCTTCTTGGCCTCCTGCTCCCCCAAGGGGTGCCCCCCGTCTGCTCCCTTAACACCTCAGAACTTTGGTGTCCTTGACCTCAGACACCACTTTGCCACCCACAATCCTGTGGGTGGTGGTCATTTAGATGAAATTGTGTAGAGTTGCTGTTGTCCAGGGAATCACCAAGATTGAAGTCCTCCTCTTCTTTCAGCAGGCACTGGTTGATGGTGATCTTGGCCTTCAGCTTGACCTTGTTTAGCAGGGCCTCATAGTCCTGGGCCTGGTGCTGCCCCTCTGCCCGTGGCTGGGCCAGGTCTGACTCCAGCTGCAGCAGGATCCCAGTGAGCTGTCCATCTGCATGGCATAGCCCGTCTCCACCTCCCTCAGGCTGTTCTCCCAGCTGGTTTTCAGATTTCCTATCGAGTCCAGGTTGACCTCCCAGGACTGGACCATATGTCTCAGCTCTGTGACTATCATCTCAGCAGCACCTAAGTCAGTGGTCAGCAAGGTACCACTGTGGTGCTCACCTCAATCTGCTGGGACCAGATTGGATCCTCTTGATTCTTCTGAGCCAGCTCTTCATACTGGGCCCAGATATCTACCATGATGCTGAGGTCCTAAGATTTGGAGCATCCAACTCCATGGTCAACCCAGAGTTGTCAATCTGGTTTTGTAGACCATTTACTTCCTCCTTGTGGTTCTTCTTCATGAAGAGTAGCTGCTCCTTGAGAGCCTCGATCTCTGTCTCCAGCTGCAGCTGAGTGATATTGGCATCATCAGTCACACTGCCTTTGAAGCCCATTGATGTCACTCTCCATAGACCAGTGCATGGCCAACTCCATCTCATACTTGAGTCTGAAGTCATCAGCAGCAAGATGGGCATTGTCAATCTGGAGAGTGATGTGGGCTTAGTTCACTGAACTTGCAAAGATCTGAGCCCTCAGGTCCTCGATGGTCTTGAAATAATGCCCCCAGGCTCTGACTTGGGGGTCCCTTCTTTTCCAGGTGTTCCCAGATTTTGCTCTCTAGTCTCTGATTATCAGCCTTTTTTGCATAGTCTCCTTCTCACTCTGGATGACCCCTATAACCCTCCAGATCCCTGGACATCCCCGAAGCCAACCCTCTAGGCCCCCAGCCGCCCCACACGCTGGTGGAGTGGGACATAGAAATCCGGGAGCGTGAGCCCCCAGCACCTGCATAGACACTGGACAGGCTGCTGGCCGGCTGGGCCCGATGGCTTGGCAACTAACTGCACAGAGCTCAGGGTCCAGTAGTTTGTGGAGAAGCTGGAGCAGGTGCTGAAGCTCATGTTGTTTGGGGAGGAAGGTGAAAGGTTCAAGCAGCTCAATTGACTTACAATCGAGAGATTTACTATCTACCTCAGTCTGTTGCTTTGAAAAGGTATATTAAATGGAGGAAGAAAAACTCTTTTTCAAGCCAGATCAACCGTATCCAAAATTTTAGTTAGGTGAAAAATTTTCAGAAATCAAACATTTTCTATTGGTTCTTAAGACACATTTTTTTCTTTATAAGTATAGCATTATTGCTATTATGGTTTAGTTTCAGTATTGGTTAACCATACTTCTATTATTTACCTTAAACCCACACACCAAAATATAATGTTTCTATGTGCTTCAAACAAAATGTGTTCTGATGTTGGTAATAAGGGTCAACACGGAGAATTGTGCTAAGTGTGCCAAGTGTGCATGGTGTGGATTCTGGGGACGCCATTCATGTGGTAGTTTGCATAAACAGCACCCCCTAATGTGTGCAGTTTACAACCTACACAACTATACAGAGCAGTCCTCTATGGTAGAGGAAAATGAATAAGCAAAAGAGACTGAGAAAATGTGAAGGGATTAAGAAAGAAAGAAAAAAAAAAAAACCCACCTCATAGACACAGACAACAGTATGGTGATTACCAGAAGAAAAAGAGGGATGGTGGGAGGTAGAAGAGAGTAAAGGGGGATAAACAGTAACAGAAAGAGACTTGACTTTGGGTAGTGAACACCCAATTCAATATACATATGATGTATTATAGAATTATATATTTTGAAACCTATATACTTTTATTAACCAATGTCACCCCAATAAATTTCACTAGAGTGTTACTTCTTATAATATTTAATCATTTAAAAATGTCCTCTTAATCAAGTTTATCAAGAGGGATTACAGCACAGTGGTTTTGGACTTTGGGTGTCAAACTGGCTGAGTTCAAATCCTGAATCCACCATAATGAGCTATGTTAGCTTTGGAAGGGTAACTGCTGTGTAACACTGTTTTACTTCTGTGAACTGGAATAGGAATAGTAATTACTGTTGAGTCTTGCTTGAGATAATTTACGTAAAATTCTGAAGTCAGGGCCTGGCAAATAATAAGCATTACTATTTGCTATTCTTTTTTTAAAAAATATTAATTAAATGCCACTAAAATCTGTTAGAGAATCCTAACTTGGAATAGTTTCTGGATTTTGGCAAGTTGTGGACTGTTGCTAATCCTAGTTCAAAAGGATTTATAGAAGTGCATTTATCTAAGATCTATGTATAGTACCTTTCAAGTACAAAATATAATGAAGTAGTATTTAAAAATACTCTATTGAAATGTGTAAAACCAATGGGAGGACTCCAGGTACAGGGGTAGAGTAGCACTTCATTGATAGAACAGCCAGATCAACCCTATCCAACTTTAGGGAAGGTTTGCCAGTAGAATGACACAGGACCAATTAGTTGCTGGAATTAATTTGGGCTTTTAAAATCTTGCAAATTAATTCCCATATGCACAGGGAACTTATTTGTCTTACTGTTAAAGGACTTAAGAGTAACAACAAAGCGAAGGATTGTGACAATGAGAAAGTAGTCTCTAAAGAAATATAAATTTGTTTAATGTTGTGAGAAATCTTTTATTTGCGCTTAAAAATGAATAACTTACATTTTGAAAGTACACATTTTTCAATACTTATTCTAGGCCCACCATTGTGCAAGTTTACTTATAGAATTGTATAAAGGTTTTTAAACTATAACATGTCTAATTAGTAACAGGTGTATGTCAATCATAACTATAGATTTAGAAAAACAATATCAATAGAGGGAGAGAATCTACCCATAAGACAGAGACATATTTTCTATAACCACTCAAGATAATAACATCAAATGGCCACAGACTGATGAGATAATTATAAAAAAATAAATGCCTGGAAATTACATGTATAATTATAGGAGAAATAAGGAAGTCATTTTGAAAAATAAAACATAATTTCCATATTTGTTTTTCTATCTTTAATATTCTTTCTACCCACATTTAAAAGAGATAACTTTAATCCCTACATCTTACAGAAGATAAAAAGCTCAAAAAATTATCTTAAAAACTGGCATCTGCTCAGATAGGGCAAGTGTACTATATCATCATTTTCTTTTAAATAAAGAGAAGCCCTGTAAAACAAACTATACAGAAGTGCGAAAGAAATTCAACTTAGAAAAATAAGTTGAGAATCTAAGGATAATGATCTTTCCCTGACAACTCAAACTCAGCAGCAGTGCCAGAAAGCAGAAATCTGAATTCCTCACATTTCTTTACCGCCCAAAACACCCTCCCACAAACACAAAACGGTCTACCCACCTTTCTGTTTTCAACCATCACTTCTCTAACACGAGGAAAAAAGGAGAACTACTGAAAATCTTCTCATCAATGTTCGTGCAGAAAGCTGACCAAAGTAACTGCTGGACTTCCCCATTATGTGATTTTCCCACATAACGGGACATGTTATCTGATGCTGCTTTTACCCTCAACCTCATGTTTACCATAACAAATACCATAAGGTCTGAAGTGTGACTTGACATAAAAAGTGACATAAGCTTTCATAAAACTACATTTCTATAATTAAAATCTTTCCAGAAAGGTAATTTTAAGAATTAACATTGTTAACTTCCTAAAAATTGCTCCTCATGTTCCACCAAAATCCACCTTCCTAAAAATTCAGTCATTGCCTGTGCTGAGATGAGCTTCCTAGCCCCTCAAAGAAGATCTCTCTGCAAATTGGAGGCTGGCTCTTCAAAGTGTGGTTCAAGGACCAGAATCAGAATTTCAGCAGTAGAATTTTAGGACCCACTCCCAGTCCTTAGGTACTATCTATGCAGGGTAAATCCTAGAAGATATTACCTAGTAGTCTTTTCATTCCCCAGGCTAGGAAACCATAACATTTATCCATTCCTCAAAAGGTCAATTTATAACTATTTAATCATTCTTACTTATTCCTTCTAGTCTGTCTTCTTAATGATTTTATGCCATAAGACTACAAAGTGAACACCATGGAGAACTGTGCCAGGACTAAGCAAGAAAGATAGCTCACATATTCATAGCCGTTGGCATCTGACCAATTAAGATCCAGAAATATAGGCTTATTCATCCATGATATACACTAAAATATAGCAAATAAAGTTACTTTTATTACCACTGCTAATTTTCACCACATTTTCCAAGTTATGAAACTTGTTTGATATTAGTTGTTCAACTATATATTGAAGATTTTTAAATTGATCTCTATTAAAGGGTCTTGAAAAGTTAAATGTGATATCACAGAGCCAATCATTTATCATAAAGCCTGGGACTTGGCAGTTGCTAACTCTGTTAGGCCCTGTGCCTTGTCTCAAGCATATATGCAGAGGTGGAACCACATGATTTTTTTATTTTTAGCCTAGAGATGAAGGAAGGTGATCAATGTTTTTTTGCCTGAAAATTCTGGTCTGTTGTGACATTTCAGTTCAACCACTGCTCTTCAGGCTATGAGGGTCCCAGGACCTTGCAACTCAGTGTCCTGTTTCTCTTTAAATGGCCTATGCTATTCGATTTCGTCCTGCCATATTGATACAAGATACTGATTACATAGATTTTGGTGTGGAAACTTTGCCTACTTATTTTGTGTCCCCCCCTCCTTTTTGTTTTTCTGTAAATACTCAACATACGTTTGATTAACTTGAATTTGTTGCTTAAAGTAGTAACTTTAGCACTTCCACCTTAACACACACTGCAAGTTAATGATATTATCTATAATAATAAAAGCATAATATTCTAATTAGATTGGACGTCCTTCCATATGACCTTCCAGAGGAAGCTGGGGCTGTGAGGGAAGCCTGGTCCTGGGTGCCAGAGAGAAGCCAGTACTGGCAGTGGGCGGGGGGGGTGGGGGGGGGTGGGGAGGAAGGCCTACTCTTGCATAAATTTCATGCATTGGACCTCTAGTTTTAGGTAAAACTTATAGCACAAGCAGGTATGTCCCTGGATTGATATTTAAGACATGCTAAAAAATATATGATTTTCAAGTGTTTTCTTGAGATTCTAATGTTTCAGCTCAGAGTAAATAAGACTCTCATGGGATCTCCCACAAAATGCCACTTCGTGACTTAGAGGCACAGAGAATGCCCCCCAAATACCAAGACCTCAGTAGCTGAGTATGTAGGCAGATGGAAGCAGGTTTATAGAGTCTTCTTCCTGTGACAACTACTTTGTCCTTCATACCATTTTTAGCAACTAAGTACTTAAGAAGCATATTTGACTCTTATGGGATGTTTTATGGGAACACAGACATTTAATTATCTCATTAAACCAGCTTCACTCTTTTCTGTTGTTCCTTCCAACTCTTTCTCTTTTGATAGTTAAGGATGAATGTGGCAAAATGAGTGCAGGTTTATATATTGTTTACAAATAAAAATTCATATGAAATGTCTATGTGTTTGACAATGATCAGAACAACTTCTGGGCCTCCTGACTGGAGCACACCCTTCCCTCAACATGCTGAGGAATCACTCTCCACTTTACTCCTCTGTTTGTTAAACTTATTAATTGCATTTGATACTCGGTTTACTCTGCGTCAGTGGTCATTACTCATTAACTTCTCTGCCCAAACCAGTGTGTCAAGGTTTTTACTATGACAGTGAAGGACTCCACTCAATCTATGCAACAGATCATAATGATAGACTGGTTGAGTTGAATGTAACCCACAGCTATGCCTTTAATTGAGTGAGCGGGGAGTGGGAATGGGGGAGGGGAGGAAGGGCATAAGGATGGGCACAGGACAAATCTGTGAGGAAGGAAAGTTTGGAAAACAAAAGGAAGCAAACATTGGAAATACTTTTTCTACAATTTTGTCAATTATACCTCAATAAAGCTGGGTGAAAAATAATTTGACTCTAGAACTTCTCAAAGACCTTTGATTGGCTGACCTCCACCAACATGCTATGACTTCAAGGGTATAAAATTGTTGATAATATTTCTGAGAAAAGTGTGCAGCCAGAGAGGTCCACACATTTATCTTCTACTATTATAACATTCTGAATTTTTGTCAAACTAATCTCATTATGGAAAGAATAGAAGCTCTTGGTGAGTGGACAAAATACAAGATAATACATTTTAATATTCTCTCTGAGATGAGGGCACCTTAGTGACAAAGCCCTGGGTGAGCAGAGAGGTAGCAGAGGCTGTCCAGGTTGGCCCCTGGCAATAGGAAACAGTGTAAATGCACCGGGTGTGGACGCCAAGCATCAAGAAGGGAGGGTGTCTCCCTTCATACTGATGAAGGTACTGAATCAAGCAGACGAGAAAAAGATACTGTTTATTATGGTTTCAAATATTGGCTCTTAGATAGGTAAGAAGAGAATTAACACCCAGGGATGGGTAGTATGATAAACCAAGCTGTTAGCCAAGAAAGCCAAATGGAACTCTAATTGTAATCCCCAAATTGCTCTTCTCAAATGGCATGTTTTGACTTGAGACTTTGGTAAGCTCCCCAAATATTTTCAGGGCTTTACTCTGTGTGTAAAATGGGGAAAAAATTTAAGATTCCACTGAAGGTTTAGTAACATAATTGTAAGATGAAAGCAGTGGCTCACAAACACTAGCAGTATTTGACAATCCTTGTTCACCACATTCTGGCCAGTCAGGACTATTTGATCTGATAGCGAACACATTAAATTTTATTTTTGTTTTCATTTGCATCATCATGATTACTCATGAGACTGACCATCTATTCCTGTTTATTAGCCATTTTGTTCTATCTGTTCTGTGAATTGTAGGTTTATGTTTCTGCCCACCTAATTTAAAATATAGAGGTTTATTATCAGTTATATTAACTCATTATATATTAATAATTTTTTATTTTTAATCTGAAATATTTGCTCCACAAGAAAGATCCGTAGACCTCAAGAAAGCTACAGTATTTTTCTTGTTAATAAATATATCTCACCAATATATAATAGAATGCATTAAAAATATATTAAAGCAGTGCCCAAGAGGCCTGAAGACACTAGAAAATTACAGTGGCTTAATCACATTGTAAGAATTATTTAAAAAAAATTTTTTTTTTATTTCATGGGCTAAGATGGACGTGGTTAGAGAGATTAACAGATACACCATAGAGAGAAGAATTAGATAATTCAGATAAGACGTGAGGTCTTTTATCAGGCTGCTTACACATGAATTCCAGCTCTACCACTTCCTTGATGTTAAACACTATTGCAAGAAACTTAAACTCTCCTGCCGAGGTTTCCTTATCCACCAAGTGGAGATTATGAAATCTACCTCACGGGGTTGTTGTGAATATTAATGAGGTAAATGCATACACAATACTTAAACTAGTATCATGGAAACAGTGAGTGCTCAATGAATGTTCTTATTGGATAAAAAGCAGTATACATTGCATTTCTCTATTTATGGTCTTTAGGGAAGGAAACCTCCTCTTATGGTACAGAATGTCTTCCAGAGAGTCCTAAATTGATCCAACCCGAGGCCTTCCAGCCTTCCTAAGAAGAAATCAGTGCCTCCAGCGACACAGGGCAAGGGGCTTCCTGGATAGTGCTCCTGGTTCAAGCTTTGCTAACCCTCCCAGCTGTAGAGAGAGAGTCCATGCAATTGTCTCTTGAACACCAACAGGTTTATTCACATTTACATTTTAAATAAAAATTAAATATTTTTTGTTAATTTTCCTATCATTTATGTATTTCTTTCTTATGGCTTTATTTTTAAATCATGTAGATTAAACCTTGACAATTTACCTTTAAGGTTTTAGCCTCCCAGAAACTGAAATTTGGTCCTTTTTGAGGTCAAGTATTTTACATATGGCCCGTGCTCTTACCTCTTAATCTAGCCTTAGAATTGAAATTAGTAGATGTCATATTAGGAATAACAGCCAGATTATCCTGAACAAATTATAGAATTAGGTCTATAATAACTTTAGGGATGCCATTTTGTCTTTAAGCAACAGTTTTTGTTGTTGTTGTTTTTTTAAAACTTCTAAAGGAGATTCCTAAGTCTCCACTGGTGGCAGGTTTTGGTGGTTTAAGGACCGTCTATTCCCAGTGGAATGAGGAAAATGCTGACCATTAGACACAGGTGTGGTCATAGGTACCTCCAAACTTGACTACCCAGATATTATTGGAGCTGGGAGGTGGGGACAAGGTCAGAGGGCACCTACTGTGAAATGACCACACTAACGGAAACCAACCAGATAATTTAAGAGAGTCTCACTATTTGTAGACATGAATAGTTTAGACTTGCTGTCACTATTGATCAGACTTCTAAAACTTCATAATATCCCTTGAACTAGTTAAGAACCATTCATTTCTCTTCTGGAATTTTAAAAGTAAGGGATCTGGCTAAGTAGCTCCAAAAGCTCTGGCTGACAGTTGATAGTTACTTTTGAGTAACATGATACCAGCTGATAGTAGGTCCTACTGCCCTGAGTGGAGCAGTTTGGATTGCACGTGGTGGTAGAGACCATTAACTGTCTACTGGAATCTACTTTTCCTCAGGCACACAGCTAGACTGCATTTCCCAGACTCTCTTGTAGTTAGATGAGCCATGAGAGCAAATCCAGACTGGAATGTGAGCAAGAGTGAAGTTTGCCATCACTGGGTGGTGGTGGTGGTGGTGGGGGGGGGGGTGGTCATGAGGGAGAGGGGTTCAAAAGAGCAGCTATGCCCTCTCGGTGTTCTCTTTCTATTGGAGAGGAGTCCACCAATGCCACAGTAACCTTGAAGGCTCCATAGTGAAGACAGAGCGTCTGCCAGCCTTGTTTTCCAAATGACTGCCTCCAGCAGAGGTTCCCTGCAACAAGAACCTCACCCTGGGCTGAGTATCCTATGTTTAGGCATTATGTCCTTCAGTCTATTTATTATAACACATTAGCATTGAAGGGTGGCAGGCTAGGCCACCCCCAAGTATGCCACTTTGGCATAAGGATTATTTTGAGGTTAAAAGACTTGAAAAACAGCAGGTGCATGAAAGGCATTTGGGCCTCCCCTTTCTTCCAGAAAACAGGAGTTAAAAATCTAATGTAAAAATGCCCTGTCTAAACAAGAAAGAAAGAAACATTTTTATCACCGGAGACCAGGAATTAAGGCCAAGAGAAATCTGTACAAGCAGACCTTGTTAAAATAAAATATCTGTTATCTTCCTCTAGCCTTCCTGTATATTTTAGTTACTTGTCCACAATTGATATTCTTTGTTCAACCTCGTTTATAAACGCTTAGGACTAGCCACTTCTTTGGCTCTTCGTTTTCCATTGGAGGTTCCCATGTACCTGTAAAAATCTGTATGTTTTTCTCCAGTGAATCTATTTCATGTCAGCTTAATTTTCATGCCTAGCTAGAGACCCTAAGAAAGTAGAGGTAAAGTTTGGCCTCCCGACAGCATATCCCAACCACTACTTCTGCCATATTTTAAAACTCCATGTTCTTATTAAAATCACGTAGCGATACCCTACGTATTTCTGTACTTTTCACTTTGCCAAAGGTGCTTTCACATGTATTACTGAATCTCACGAAAACCATTGACAAACAGTAACTCTGGGAAAACACACGTGTGTGTGTTTATAGAGTACTTCAGTAAGATAACTTAAGAAGTCACGATTTAAAATAATAGAAGTAAATATATAGTCCAAACATTTGATATGCAATAGAAAATTCCATAGAGCCACTAATAAAACAAACAAAAATTAAACAAGGTTTCAATTTCAAACCCGAGATGACAATGAATGTACTTTGAAGATTTACTTCTGTGGTCCAAATCACCAATAAGAAATTATTATTAACAAAACAAGTGTCCTTACCTGCCAAAGATGCCATGTTGATAATGATGCCGCCTTCACCTCCATTTTGCTTACTCATGTAATCCAAGCCAAGATAGGTGCCACTGATAACAGAAACCTAACCCAGGGGCATGAATGGGAAAAGCAACACAGACATTACACGCTGTCATATAATCATACATCCATGCATTTATTACTATCCCAGGCAGAGTTCAACAACTGTTATCAATGAAGGGTTTTGAAATTGCATTGACCTGGATTCTCTTTTGTTTGCTTAAAGTTGTGGAGCTTATCACATCTCTGCAAAACTTCACTTAGTTGCCCAATCTGAGAGTTTATGACAAAGATTGTAACCCTATGGTGTTTTGTCAACTTTAACTCAATGTTCAGCATCATCAAGAATTCTATATATTTTTTTTCTTTTCAAAAGATTGGATACAAAATTCATTTACCCTTATTAGAAGCATATGGTCCTCATGCCTGGGGAGTCTGCATTCATCTGCTCTGTTTAATTCCCTTGGATCTTGCAATATATAATAGTGAATTCCCTTAATTTCCACTATTATATATTACAAGATCTAAGAAAATAAAAACTCTATTTTGCATTTGTATCTACTTTCCCGCCAGGTAATACAGAGGAAGGTGATCTCCCAGCTTTAGTGTAGACACTGATTAACCTAATTCAGTCATGGAAATCCCATTCTCTTTGCCAGAGACTAGTTTTGGAGATGGCACGTGACCCATATTTGGCCAGTAAGACCTGAGGTGGGGGCAGTTGGCTAGAGGGGAGTGAAGGAGTTGGGTTGGGGAAGGGTGGTAGGAGAAGATGCTCATGGAAAAATGTTTGTTTCTTTTAAGAAAACCAGAAAGAAATGATTATATTACTCCTTTTCCATTGCTTTCTATAGGCGCGATGGCAGCATCCTCATCATGAAACTAAAGGAATAAAGGATGGCAGGTGGAAAAGTAGATAAGAAACTGGGTCCTGATGAAATCACTGAGATGCAACTTCAAACAGTCCTGACGCTACAACCCTGCTGAGTGAGGTCACATAACTTTTACCCAGTTCGAATGGGAGATTTTTGTTAGTTGGGACACACGGTCTTCAGTAATGTCTGTCACTTCATTGTGCTCATCACGGCATACAAGTGTGCTTTTGCTGGTTTACTCTGCTTCCCTGCTCATCGCCATAGGTAGACACCCTTTCTGTTGTATTCTAACATTTAAGAATTCACCACTACTCAAAGCAATTTGTGATGTGAAACTTATATTTGAAATCCTATTTTCCTTTTTAAGAACTTCTCTTCCTTCCAACTCAGATTTCTAAAAGGTGGAAATTTTCTTTTGAGATCTTAACGCCTACCTTTTTCATTCCTTATACTACTGCAAAGAAAATGATACAAAATGAGTCTGGAAATGAGGGCACATATTACTGTTTACCTTCCTTTAATTTAAAAAGTCCTTTGGGAGTTTTTTGAAAAGTTCAGAGTTGCCTCTCTACCTAACAGGAGTTTAGAACAAAAAAGTAAATTGAAGATTCTATTCACTTAAGCCATGTATCATTGGGATATTAAGTAGGCTTAGGAATAATGAGTAAAATCTCCACATGATTCCCTTTAAAATGGAAACACAAAACATTAATGGTTTATATAAGAAGGGGAAACTGTGGATGGCTGAAATGACTGAAGTTAGTTAGATGCTGCTAGCTTTTGCCCAAGTCTCCAGCATGTCTGAACAGAATTTCTGTTTATGCGTATTGGCACTATGCTTTTTCTCAGTTATTTATACTCTGCTGACACCCCACATTTGTGTTTTCAACATCTACAAGATGCAACCAGCTAGAAAAGTTGGGAATGTGTACGTTTTATTATAATTTTTTTTAAAGCAAGATTGATTTCCACGTCTTTGGTGGAGGAGGAGCACAAAGGGTAATTTTCTCATCCATTGTCAGGATATGAACTGAGTAACTTTTCAAATGGAAACACTCTTGGACTAACTCTACATGACAAGGTCTAATGCTTTGCCTTTCAGGTTCTTGTCTTTTCTCCAATACAGTTCTCAAGAAATATAGTAATATATATGATCTTTCTTTTTTCCCCCCTGAAATCCTTTTTCATGGTCAGTATTTTTCCATTTTTGCTTGTTTAGGGGGTAAATATTATTGTCTTCCCCCTTGAAGAAATTACTTACAATTTAGCCAGCTCTGCCTAACTATGATAATAGTTCAACTGGATCTTTAGAAATTATAGAGTAGTAATAATAGAAAGTCGTTACTTATTTAATTTGTAATCAACATCTTGGTAACCAAGAAAAGGGAGTACATTTGACAACAATGTTTCTAACCATTTCTTCAACTCTTCATTTTGAAGTAGAGTAGGAGAGAGGAACCCAACTCACATAGAAATGAGACAGCGAGAAAGAAGAAAATGTAGCTTTTTATACTTTGGAGAAGAAAGGCAATTTATTGAGTGAATATTTTGTAGTAGCACTGTGCTGGTTGTTTCATACAAATCATGGTTTATTTAAGCTAGACATTATCTTTATTCTTTCACAAACCAGGAAATTCAAGATCAGAGAAATAAAAGTTCATGAATTCCAAATTCAGGACTAAAATGTAGTTTTAACTAATTCTAAATGTATACCCTTTCCAAGTTCAAATCTTGTATTTCTGAAAAGAAAATCACCAGCAGTAACCATCTATTTTGTTTCATTTTTATTTAAACACTAGAGGCCTAGTGCATGAAATTCATGCATGGGGGTGTGTGTCCCTCAGCCCAGCCTACACCCTCTCCAATCTGGGACATCCCTCTCACAATCCAGGACTGCTGGCTCCCAACTGCTCGCCTGCCTGGCTGGCTGATTGCCTCTAACCACTTCTGCCTGCCAGCCTGATCACCTACCAACCACTCCCCTGCCAGCCTGATCGACGCCTAACTGCTCCCCTGCCAGCCCGATTGTCCCTAACTGCTCTCTCCTGCAGGCCTGGTTGCCCCCAATTGCCCTCCCCTGCTGGCCTGGTCACCCCTAACTGTCCTCCCTTGCCAGCTGGGTTGCCCCTAACTGCCCTCCCCTGCCATCCTAGTTGCCTCCAACTGCCCTCCTCTGCAAGCTTGGTTGCCTCTCACTGTCCTCCCCTGCAGGCCCGGTCACCCCTAACTGCCCTCCCCTGCTGGCCCGGTCACCCCTAACTGCCCTCCCCTGCTGGCCCGGTAACCCCTAACTGCCCTCCCCTGCAGGCCTGGCCCCCCCCAACTTTCCTCCCTTGCCGACCTGGTCCTCCCCAACTGTCCTCCCCTGCAGGCCTGGTTGCCTCCAACTGCCCTCCTCTGCTGGCCCAGTCACCCCTAACTGCCCTCACCTGCAGGCCTGCCCCCCCCCCCAACTGCCCTCCCTTGCAGGCCTGGTCCCTCCCAACTGCCCTCCCCTGCTGGCCTGATCACCCACAACTGCCCTCTCCTGCTGGCCATCTTGTGGTGGCCATCTTGTGTGTTGGAGTGATGGTCAATTTGTATATTACTCTTTTATTAGATAGTATATCAAAGGATTCAATATATGCTAGTTACATGTCCAAATTAAATTATAAATCCCACTTGTGTGGGGTTGAATTTTTTAGGTTTATCAAAGCTTCAGAATGTACAATAATTACAGAATGTCCTTATCAATATTTAAAGTTAAATTTATCTTTGCCGAATTGCCAAGATAACCGTTGCTAATTATGCAAATAGTTCTTTTTGAACATTCCCAGTAAGCTCTGAGCAGCTACACAGAAGGCTGCTGCGGTTGGCTTCAGACTAAGGAGGAAGTACAGAATAACCTAATGGAAACAAAAGACTGGGAAGGGGTTTAATGTACCTCTTGTGTGGGAAGAGTGGTGAGATCAAAGGATAAGGAAGGGGTAAGTTTGATAAGGAGTCAAGGTGAAAAGACAGATAATACTTTTTGGTAATACTGAGATATTAGGAAATCACCCAAACATTGCATTAAAATCCAAAATTAAATATCCATGGATGTAAAGTATCATAGGATGGCAGTTTGTTTACCCAATAAATATTAATTGAATATCTACTCCATACACAAATCAATAATTTTCTACCTTGAAGAATTTATAGCATACTATCATAAATTACACATGTATAAAAATCATTCTAAAAATGATACTTTTAATAAAATTTAAAAATTGGTACATCAAAGAAATCCAAAACACCAATCAGAAAGAATGTATGCACCCCTATGTTCATGGCAGCACAATTTACAATAGCTAAGATCTGAAAACTGACCAAATGCCCATCAGTAGATGAGTGGATAAAAAAGCTGTGGTACATTTATACCATGGAATACTATGCAACAGTAAAAAAAAAAATCTCTTCCCCTTTGAGACAACATGGAGGGACTTGGAGAGTATCATGCTAAATGAAATAAGTCAGTCAGAGAACGACAAGTATCACATGATCTCACTCTTATGTGGAATCTAATTAACAAAATAAACTGATGAATGAAATGGATCCAGAGACATGGAAGCATGGAACAGAGTGTGGAATCTTGGAGGGAAGGTGGGATAGGGTGGGTGGGTAGGAGGCAATCAACCAAAGACCTGTATGAATATATGCATAACCTATAGACACAGATAATGGGGCAGTGATGGCCTGGGGGGGCTGGAGGTGGTTGATGGGGGGAAAAGGGGACATATGTAATACTTTCAACAATAAAGATTTTTAAAAATTAAAATAATAAAAAATTAAAATTGGTACATCATATAAATATGTTGTGTGAGATTTCAGAAGAGGGAGAGATGTAGTAAGGTTCTTTAACTAAGTGGTTACTTTCTTACAAGGACAGAATATAGAAAAATGTACAGAAGAACACACAGAATTGTGTGTGGCAAATTACATTCAGAACAGTGTCTAAAATATTATTATATAAAACACACGCAAATATTTGCATTATACTAACAGAGATAATCAAGTTGGAAGGACAATGATTGGTCAGACGCTAATCTACTCTTGCAATGAGTGTTTTAAGTAGGTGGGGCAGTAACATGTTTTTAGTTATATATGGGTAACAAAGGTTATGTCTTATTCTATGTAAGATTAAACAAATGCCACCAGCCCCTGGTGTTAAGCCAAGGAGTGGCTTATGTTAGAAGAGTCCAAAGAAAAATACAGGCCAGCTAAATTTCAATGAGGAAGAATCCAGGACAGTGAATTGTAACTAAAGGAGTCAAATAAAATATCCTTCGTCTTTCAGAATTTCCTATTTTCAGGTAGTTTAGGAAACTTCCAAGCTTGGAGTAGATGTTTATTCACCTAGGCTATGTTCAAGCAAACATGCTTTCTCAGCTAGATGAAGACAGACAACTCGAATCCTTTGTGACAATCTCTTTACTATTTCCATGTTTCTTATATTGTTGCACACTTTTCTGACATTTGCTTTCTCAGAGGTAAGACACAGTAGGTGCCTATTGTGAAAACACTAGAGGCCCAGTGCACAAATTTGTGCATGGGTGGGGTTCCTCGGCCTGGCCAGTGATCAGAGCTGAAAGGGAGAAAGCTGCTGCAGCATGATTTGTGCTTTTCATTAGGTTAGCTCGAAGCAAAAAAAAAAAAAAAAAAAAAAAAAAAAAAAAAAAAATTCTTGTCACTATGTGGTTCTGGAGAGTAGCATAAGTTCATAAAAATATATTCTTAAAAATTCATGAAGCTCTCAATTGGTTGTATTATCTTTTTTTTTATCCTTCAACCAAAGAATACAATGAAATATAATTCATAGTAAGTCAGGGTAACCACCAAAGATTAAATATAAAACATACAGTTTTCTTACCAGCAGAAGAAAATTAGAGCTATCCAATGGAATTTAAGAAGGAAATAGAAAAAGAACAAAAACAAAAAGGAAAGTTAGTAAATATAAAATATGAAGTAAAATGGAAGAAATAAATCTTAATAAAAAAGTAAAAATAGCCCTAGCCAGTTTTGCTCAGTGGGTAGAGTGTCCTGGGTTCGATTCTGGCCAAGGGCACATTCCTGGGTTGCGGGCTCAATCTCCAGTGGGGGGGCATGCAAGAGGCAGCCAATCAATGATTCTCTCTCATCATTGATGTTTCTATCTCTCTCTCCCTCTCCCTCCTTCTCTGAAATCAATAAAAAATATATTTTAAAAAAAGTAAAAATAAATATAAGTGGTTTAAATTCACAAGTACAAAAAGCAGATGTTCCCAGATGGGATTTAAAAAGTAAGATCTCATATTATACTGTCAGCAAGAGACAAATTTAACATAAAATGTTACTTATATTTTCAAAGTAATGTAATACAAGATGATATGTCTAGGTAAATGACTGATTTCATATATGGAAATATGGATGGATCAAAACATCATAGGTTGCAAAAAGATATACAACTTAAAAATCAAATAAAATATCAATGAATTATAATCACTAGCAATTTATGCTCCAAATATTATAGGTTTATAAAATAAAGTCCAAACTAACAGAATTACTGAAAAAGGCAGGCAGATTAACATCTCTCCTTTGAGATATGATTTCATTCTGTTCAAAAACTGACAGATTGAGGAGATAAAAGTCAGCAAAGAAATAATTGCCACTCAAACAAAATGGAAATATTGCAAGAAAGTAAAATTATAAGCTACAATCATGTATAAGTAGAGACACAAATACAAAATTAAATTAGGTATAACTAAGCAAACTCAATGGTGCATTAAACATTGATATGCCATGATAAAGCATTATTTAGCCAAGAGATATAATCATGTTTCACAATTAGAAAATATTTCATTTTATTTTACTTACACTAGAGGCCCGGTGCACAAAATTCGTGTGGGTGGGGGAGTGGTTCCTCATCCCGGCCTGCATCCTCTCCAATACAGGACCCCTTGGGGGATGTTTGACTGCTGGTTTAGGCCCAGTCCCTGAACTGGCAGTCAGACATTCCTCTTACAATCCAGGACTGCTGGCTCCTAACTGTTCACCTGCCTGCCAGCCTGATTGCCCCCTAACTGCCCTCCCCTGCCAGCCTGGTTGTACCTAACCACCACTGCCTTGGCCCCTGCCACTGTGGCTTTGTGTGGAAGGACATCTGGATGGATGTCCGGTCTAATTAGCATATTACCCTTTTATTAGTATAGATTACTAGTTTAAAGTAGAAGATAAATCATAGAATTGTCTTAATTCAGGAAAAGCAGTTGTTAGGTATCTCTACACACACACACACACACACACACACACACACACACACACACACACACCAGAAAGACTTTGGAGGAAATTTGATATATAGGTCTTAAATTATTTTGAATATAATGTTATCCAGGAACACTTGAGACAAAATTTAAAAAGAATTTTAAGGAGGGTGTTTGTACTTTTAAATGGAAGCTTTTGTTTTCAATTAAAGGAGTTTAGGCATCTATCAAATTTGGGGAGCAACTTTGTACCCTTATCAAAGTGATGCTTATAGATTCAGCTCTTTTGTGAATTAGTATAATTCTCATTACACCCATCAAATTATTAATACAATTAAGTAATTACTTCTGGGAATGTTGATTCAAGTCAAACATTTATTTATTTATTTATTTACTTTTATTTTTTTAAAATATGGAACGCTTCACGAATTTGTGTGTCATCCTTGCGCAGGGGCCATGCTAATCTTCTCTGTATCGTTCCAATTTTAGTATATGTGCTGCTGAAGCGAGCACAAGTCAAACATTTATTGACCAAGCACTATTTTCAAGATATTGGGCTGATTATGAGAGAGGAATATAAAGTACATAACACAGTTCCTTTTTTGAAGGAGTTTATAATCTCCTATTTGGATATCATGAAGTAGGGGACACTCCCTGTTCTTTACCCATACCCACTTAGCAAGTGAGAGTGACCTTAGCAAGGCCAGGGTGGCCTCATGCACAGCTCAGCTGGGACATTTTCCTTTAGCTAAGGTTTGGGTTTTATTAAACCCCAATATCTTTTGTCAGGTGTGTACATAAAATGGGATAACCAACAAATGTGTGATACAATGGATGAAACAAATTTTACTTCCTAATTTTACATTTTTATAATTTAAGTAAAAGTGAAAGAATCATCAAACATTGTAAAACTTACACAATATACTACATGCACATACAGACACACACATGCATATACCCACTAACTTTCAGGATAAAATTATTAGTAACTACAAAGTTCAAAAGTCACTGGCTTTGTTTTCTGTTATATTCCTAGAATTAAGATTAAGATTTATTTTTAATAAATTAAGATTTATTAAATTAAGATTTATTTTTAAATAAATAAGTTAAGTCATGGCTGGCAATTTTTTTTTTCCTGTAAAGAACAAGATAGTAAATTTTTAGACATTACATATCATAGGCCTCTGTCACGATTGCTCAGTTCTGCTACTGTAGCATGAAAGTAGCCAGAGATAATCCTCCTACACAATAAAACCTTAATATGCAAATCAGCTGAATGGTGGAACGACCGGTTGCTATGACACGCACTGACCACCAGGGACCAGATGCTCAATATAGGTCAGTGTGCTCCAACAGGAGGAGCACTGCTCAGCCAGAAGCCGGGGTCATGGCTGGTGAGCGCAGCGGCAGTGGTGGTAAGGAATGAAGGGTCCTGGACTGCAAGAGCCCCGGACGGCAAGAGGGATGTCTGACTGCTGGCTTAGGCCCAAACCCCTAAGCCAGTACTCAGACATCCCCCGAGGGGGTCCCGGACTGTGAGAGGGTGCAGTCTGGGGTGAGGGATCCTCCTATGCCCCCCAGTGCACAAATCTCGTGCACCAGGCCTCTAGTTTGTAAATGAATAACTATAGCTGTCTTTTTTTTTTTACATTTCTTTTCACTTTTTCAACCACTTAAAAATGTAAAAGCCATTTTTAGCTTGCAGGTTACACAGAAACAGGTGGCAGGCTAGTGTGGCCTGTGGGCCATAGTCTGCCAACTCCTAAATTATGCAATAAATTATGTTCTCTTTCATATTTTCTGTTATTATTTTAAGACATATATTTTCATAATTAAAAATCTCAAATATCTTCCTATTTATAAAAGGAAATGCTTTTTTTCTAGCTTTCTGTAGTCACTGTATTGTTTCTATGAATATAAGAACAATTTTTCTTGAAAAATCACATTATTAAACACTTTTAGGCAATTAACATGGCTAAGATGGCTTACCAAGTTAATTTGCAGCATTTTTTCCCAGTTTTTCTCATTATTCACTCCAGCATTATTGACCAGAATGTCCAGTTTTCCAAAGTAGTCTACAACTTTTCTGAAAGTATCTAATATCAAAAAAGAGACATTACAGATATGTTCTTACTTTCCACATATACATGTAAGTCATATCCTATGCCATGGCATGCATTTTTATGTATCCACCCTGATAGCGAACATTACACTCTTAGTGACTCAATGCCTTGCTCCTCAGAGTGTGGCTTGTGAGCCAGCAGCATCAGTCAGCATCACCTGGGAACTTACTAGAAAGGCAGAATCTATGACCACCACAGACCTACTGAATCAAGAACCTTAATTTTGCCCAGCTAGTGTAGTTCAGTGATTGAGCATCAATCTATGAACCAGGAGGTCCCAGGTTCAATTCCCAGTCAGGGCACATGCCCAGGTTGTGGACTCCATACCCCGTGTACGGCGTGTAGGAGGCAGCCAATTAATTATTCTCTCTTATCATTGATGTTTCTATCTCTATCTTTCTCTCCCTCTTCCTTCCTTTCTGAAATCAATAAAATATATATTTTTAAAACACACAACACACACACACACACACACACAAAAAAAAACCTCCACTGTGTTTAAGCAAGGTATAGTTTGCATAGATTCTGAAGCCTGAAGGTCACTCATTCCATGGTCCAACTACATATCCAGTTCTTGCAAACCCTCCTTAGCCAGTTCACACTAGGTTTTCCTACTCTTGTGTGAGAAACACATTCCTCAGTGTTGACTTTTGCATAGTTTTATTGATTTAAACTGTTTCCCGGGGCCTTGTACCATTGGTAGTAGTTCTATTACTTGAGACTATAAATAACAATTGTGGTTGCTCTTCCAAATGACAATATATGTTCTCAGGTCTTGGGGCCAACTTATGAGTTCCTTGAAAAAAAGTACATCCAAGTAAAATCATAGAATTGTGAACAACCACCGGGCATATTGAGTTCCCCAAAAGATAATTCCTTATGCAACTTAATTGTCAAAAATAGTGACAAGATTTTTTAATATGTGCCCTTTCCAGTACCCTTTACCATACTGGAATGGAAAACAACAAAATGAAAACTGTTTCCTTTTTCATGGAATTTTTACAATAATTCTTAAGATCTCAAATTGATTCTAGGAAAGATCCTCTAGTAGAAAACACTTAAGAACTTTTCTTTTTGTTTATTTATTTTTGCATTCCATCCTAAGAAGGTTCCCTTCAGAACTCCACATCCACCTTATAGGAAATTAGGTTGTTAAATATGTATGTCTATTAGTCATCATTTGAGCTAATGTATAAAGTGTCCAGTGTTTTGTATGAAGAGAGTTAGTAAATTAAAATCCTAAGATGTATTGATACTCTTTAATACTGGATTTTTTCAAAATAAATCAACTGTCGATAGAGTTATCCTAAAACAAACAAAAAATATGTACGTCAAATTACTTTTTAATTTTCTTTTCTCATTTTAGTCTCCATTGCATTTCTTAGATTCTGACCTTACCAATGTACAATACACTATCTTCTTTCTGACATACCACTGAATGCTGGGCCCCACCAACTGGCAATCTAGCTCTTGGTGATGTTTATATGATGTGGTACTCTTTATAACTTACCCACTCCCCCCAGCACCACCACCATGGGGTTGCATTTCTTCATTTATAAAATGCGTTCTGTCTTGTTCTTCTCCAAGAACATTTTCACCTCTGTATTTGCATGGTTTCAATGAAGTCTCCCTTGGCCACATGTCTAGACCATTTGAAAAATTAAGGCAGCACTAAATCCTGAAATTGGAAGAGTTAATGCCGTGTTTTCCTGAAGTGCAAATATGTGCTGATGTCCAGACAACATGTGGATTTCTCATGACCACATGCCTTCTCCTGGTCACTCATTATGTGTCTAAGTTTCCTCCTCCACAATCACTTATCCTTAAGGAATGTGTTTACAGCCAAGGTACTTATTTTAAATACAGAAAAGCAAAAACAATTAAGGTTAAATGTCACATGTGAAACTACATAAATTCAGACAGAAATAGCTTCCAGATGATCTATACCGTGGATTATTCCATCCTGCATGGATGTTGAGATTTGACATGCCTCTATTCTTGATCCAAAATGTCATGTGCAATCAACAAACCTTTATCCTCTGGCAAAATATGTTCCACCAGCCCTGTGTTTATAGCTCTCTTCTACTCATGCTTGTAATACATATTATAAATCTTTATTAGCATTTTCAGATTTTAATTACATATCTTCCTTTAAAATAATTTCTCTTAACTGTAGGGGAACACTCCTTTCTAACATGCTATTCTATTTCTAATCTCTTACAGAATAGCCCAACATTTTCAAAGAAAGCCATACTTCAGTGTTCCTTTAAGAACAGGAGTAGCAGAGTGACTTTTAAAAATATATATATTTTTATTGACTTCAGAGAGGAAGGGAGAAGGAGAGAGAGATAGAAACATCAATGATGAGAGAGAATCCTGCACGCCCCCCACTGGGAATCGAGCCAACCAGGCATGTGCCCTTGACCACAATTGAACTCAGAATCGAACCTGGGACCCTTCAGTCCTCAGGCTGACACTCTATCCACTGAGCCAAATTGGCTAGGGCCAGAGTGACTTTTATGAAAGTTTTTTTACTCCGTGTTTCAATAAAACTTTGTGAGATACAAATATTTATTCTTCTATTTTTTTTTTCTCCAGAAAAGCATTTTTTCCATGCATATCTATTGGACCTCTATATGACCGAATCCGTTTATATGCCAATATCGTATTTCACAAGTAGATTGTTCTATTTTAAGTGAGTAGACGGAAACAGGAAAGCATTGAGGAAAGTCTGATAGAAACTTTTCTTCTGCCATTCTAACACTGTAGCACAGCTATTATTATTTTTAAACTACTATCTCATAGGGGAAAAACCAAAGAGAACACGTGGTTAACAGCATCTAGCATGTCTGTGATGATGACCCTCGACCTTGCACTCTAGTACTTTTTTAAAAAGAGAAACACTGCCACATTTGTCATCTGTGTCTTCCAACTTTCTGGGAGCAGTTGTTGTTTGCCACAGTCCCTTAGCCTATGTTTAACTTTCCAGGTTCCATCTGCAGTTTCAATCATTTAATAATTACTGTTAGCAGCACTGTCTTTGAATACACAAAGGGATTTTGATTACATTATGCGCTGCCAAATGACTAAAATAAAAGGATTTCTCAGGGTTGGGTTCCCTCCCTCCTCGTTTTTAGTGTCTGTTGGGATGTCAGTAGGAAGCAGAACACTCCAAGCTATCCCCTGGAGCTTGGAGGGAGCTGCTCTCCAGCTGCCTGCCCCACGCGGACTCTCTGGCACCGGCTGCCTTCAGGTTATCGCTTGTTCCAGGAGCGTCCGTCCCGCGTTGATGAACAGATCTCCTCGCTTACCTCTCAGTTTTTCCTGGTCGGACACATCGCAATGGATGAAGAGAGTTTTCTGGGGTTCAAACTGCTCATCCAGAGCAGCTTTACACTCGATACCTGCTTCATAGCTCCAGTCCACCAGCGCTACCTGCGGGGAAAGAAGAGGAGCCCAGGTCCCGCGCTGCTCGGGGAATTAGACGCGCCGACGAACAGCACAAAAACAACAGGACGCTGCTCCCCGTTGGCACCTGACGTTCAGAGGTTCAAGGTCGGATTTTCTCCCAGCCGCTTTGGAGGTCTACTCCAGGGCACCGGCCTCGGCAGCTTTGGGAAGTGGCACGGTGGGCACTTGGGGGCGCAACGTCCCTACCTCCCTGGGACCCCCCTCGGCTTGGCAGGCGGGATGGTGGTGGGGGGTGGGAGGTGAGCCTCCGGGTTAGCAGAGAACGTTCCCGCGGCCCGGCGCCGCTCTTACCTTGGCGCCCTTGTGCAGCAGCGCCTCTGCCACAGCCCTGCCGATGCCCTGCGCCGCGCCGGTCACCAGCGCCACTTTGCCGTTCACGTGCATGGTGCGGCCGCTGCTGGGCGTCTCCGCGCCTCCGCAGCTTTTATGTTCCCCGGGCGCGCGCCTGCACCCCGGCCCGGCGCCCTCCTGCGAGTGGGCGGGGAGGAAACTGTCAAGCCAGCGCCAGGGCACCCAGGGCTGTGTCACCTTGCCCCGAGCGCTCCCAGGAGCCAAGCCGCGCGATCTTTGCCTTCCTGACTCTTCGCTGAACCCAGGTCACACAGCCTTCCCTCCACCGCTGGCTGCGGTACTGGCCGCGAGCGGACGGGGAAAGCAGAAAGGTTATTTCTGAAAAAGATTGCCCTCCGTCACTGATATTGTAATTGCGATGTATGGTGCCAGGTGGGGACTGGGAATGGGGGGAGAGGGGGAGACACGTGGTCAAGTATCTGATTGTCCGCCACTATGCTGTACGCCTGAAATGAATACAACATAATATTGAATGTCAACTGTCATTGAAAAATAAAATAAAAATAAAAAAATCTGTCCCTTCAGTGCGCCTTCATGAAGGTGGTCTTCATAAAAGGACGTGGGAGAAAAGGCTTGGGAGCTTCGTTCCCCACTCCTGCGACCGGGTTCTCCACTCCCTTACTGCCTCCCCTCCCCGAATGCCCCCCTCCCCCCAAAAGAATGAAAAAGGCAAACAAAGCACAAGTTTAAGGATGTTGCTCTTTTGTCCCAATCTACGTGTTTTTTTTTTGTCTGAATTCTGAGCCTTCCGAGTGGGGATGGGGCGAGCCGAGATAAGTAACACCGCTGTTTTTGACAAACTTGAATCTATGATTTTAGGGCTGGTTCTTTAAGAACCCTGTTGGCACTTCTGTTTCAGATCAGTATCAACTGCGTGTTGTCTTGAGAGCTCCCTGCAAGGATGTGCATCGTTCCCTTGCATGGGACTTCCAGGTGGCTGTCAGCCCGGTGAATTGTGGCTTCAATGGAATGCTTCCCCCTTGAATCATGCTTGCTTCAGGGCTCGGACTTAAGTATGGGACAGAGGCTCCCTGTCCTCCAGGAACTTGAGTGGGAGCTGTGTGCTGAGATGCGCTCAGCCAGGGCTGTACTGATGATCCAGTCACTTTTTTCTTTCTTTCTTTGTCTTCCCTTTGTTTCATGTTATCACCGGAAGGCTTCAGTTTTATTGTCCGTAAGCCTAATACCCGCTGGCATTTATTTTCATGAACAAAGAAATCTAAGCAGCTGGGGAGGTGACTTTTGTGTATTTTTTATTTTGCTGCTTACAGGAGACAGAAGGAAGGGGATTGGCTCAGTGGGGAAGGCTGCCTGGGGATGCTGTATAAGAGAGATGGATGTTGTCAGTAAGCCACGGAAGCAGGTCCTCAAAGTGGCTTTAAAATGGGTCTTGCCCAGCCTGGTGTGGCTCAGTGGTTTAGCTTCTACTTAGGAACCAAGAGATCAAGGGTTCAATTCCCAGTCAGGGCATGTGCCTCTGTTGGGGGAGGCAGCTGATCAACCATTCTCTCTCATTATTGATATTTTTAACTCTCTCTGCCTTTCCCTTTCTTTTTGAAATCAATAAAAATATTTTTCTTTTAAAAGAATAAGAAAACAAATTTTGAAAAAATATTGAGAAATTAAGACAAGGAGAGAGATATTTATATTCTATCATGATAATTAAAATTGTAATGTGAAGAGTAAGTTGAGGTATCAGATTGAAAGGGAACAGCAGCGGACAAAAATAAGAGGAAACAAACAAAGCTCAACACCTCTAGCACATGCACAGACCACAGGAGAAGAACAGGAACAGTTTCTTTGTCAGGAAAGAACTAACAAAAGCGACTGGAGAATGGAAACAGCTTAAGTGCCCATGGGCAGATGAGTAGATTAAAAAACTGTGGTACATACACAATGGAATACTACGCTTCGGTAAAAAAGGAGTTCTTACCATTTGCAACAGCATGAATGGAACTGGAGAGCATTATGCTAAGTGAAATTAACCAGTCAGAGAAAGATAAATATCATATGATCTCACTCATTTGTGGAATATAATGAACAACATAAACTAATGAACAAAAAGAGATCCAGAGACAGAGAAGCATCGATCAGACATTAAACCTCAGAGGAAAGGTAGGGGAGGGTGGGGGTAAGGGGGAGAGATCAACCAAAGGACTTGTATGCATGCATATAAGCCCAACCAATGGACACAGACAACAGGGGGGTGAGGGCACGAGTAGGGGGGAAGTGGGGGAGCAATGGGGCGATAAGGACACATATGTAATACCTTAATCAATAAAGAAAAAAATAAAAGAACATGGACACACTTAAAAAGAGAGAGAGAGAGAGAGATACAGATAGAGAGAGACAGGAGGAACGTGTTGGGAGAGCAAAGGGTTGCAGCACATATAGGGAAAATAGTCTTGAGAAGATAGAAGCAGTTAATGATGCAAAGTGTTCTGATGAACATAGGAAAAGAAAGCTAGGAAAAGAAATGCTTTGAAGTTTTCATGACAATAATTAGTGTTAGTAAATTTATAAGGCACAGTACATATTAATTAGTGCTAACTAATTACTTCTGGATTCATATAAAATACATGAGATAGAGGAAAATGTGAGAGGTTTTGCTTGTTGTTTTTGTTTTATTTTGTTTGTTTTCAGCGCATAGAAAATACTGGAATTTAAGGCAGAGTTTGTACCTCTTAACCTTTTCTTTTCATTTTCCACTCCAATTGTCTTTATTCATACCCTTAGACATTTTCCTGTGATGATAGCAATAGCAGTTAGCCTTCTGAATTTTTACCTCCGAATTTCTTAAACCCAATTCAGTTTCCACAGACCTCCAAGTAGATATTCTAAAACATAGATCTGATCACATGTAGATATCTTCATTTTTAAATCCTTAAGATATTTAAACTTGGGAGGCATTCTATGCCCATGTCTTTGCCATAGCCCCTCTTTGCACACTGGGAAACCCTGTGGGTTAAAACCTTCCCCACTCTCCCAGCATCAGGCCTATGTCTTACAGCATCTGCTCACCTGACTGTCCTTCATCTCCCTCTTTCTTCACTTGTCTTCCAACTCAGCTGGGAAAACTCTACAGTGAATATACCAATCACATTGTAATTATCTCACTATCTCTTGAGTGTTTGCAAGGAGACCTGTGTCTTTATCTCTGGATGTCTCCAGCATCCAGCTCAAAGTATGTGCTTGTACTTGATGAATGAAGTTCAGATAAACATGAGATGGGTGTTCAATCAAGAGAAGTCAGAAAATTTGAACCAGATGATGAGATTTTCTATATACTGTGGTTCCTTTTAATGTGACTTAAAAGTAAGGTTGAAAAAAATACATTGGATATATGTACCACTTTTTTTTATCCAATCATCTATCGAAGGACATTTTGGTTGTTTCTATGTCTTAGAAACATGAACAATGCTGCAATGAACATAGGGGTGCATATATCCTTGCGAATAAGTGTTTTCAAATTTTTCAGGTGAGTGCCCAGAAGAGGAATTGCTGGGTCATATGGTAACTCTATTCTTAATTTTTTGAGGAATCATCATACTGTTTTTGATAATGGTTGTACCAATTTACATTCCTACCAGCAGTGAATGAAGGTTCCTTTTTCTCCACAACTTCTCCAACACTTGCTATTATCTGTCTTGTTGACCACAGCCATTCTAACAGGTGTGAGGTGGCATCTCATAGTTTTGATTTACATTTCCCTAATAACTAATGAAGTTGAGCATCTTTTCATTTATCTGTTGGCCATTTGTATGTCTTGGGAGAAGTGTCTATTCAGGTCCTCTGCCCACTTTTTAATTGCGTTGTTTGTTTGGTGTTGAGTTGTATGAGTTCTTTATATAGTATTTTGGATATTAACCCCTTGTTGGAGCTGTTGTTTGCAAATATTGTCTCCCATTTGTTTGGTTCCCTTTTTTTTTAGCAGTTTCTTTGGTTGTGCAGAAGCTTTTTAGTTTGATATAGTCCCATTAATTTATTTTTCCCTTTACTTTCCTTACTTTTGGGGTCAGAGTCATAAAATATTCTCTAAGACAAATGGCATACTATTCAGACATAAGAAAAAATGAAATACTGCCATTTGCAACAACATGGATGGACCTTGTGAATATTATGCTAAGCTAAATAAGTCAGTCAGAAAAAGCTAAGAACCATATGATTTCATTCATATGTGGGATATAAGACTAAAATTCATAGACACAGACAACAGTATGATGGTTATCAGAGGGAAGGTAAAGGGGACCAAATATATGGTGACGGAAGATGATTTGACTTTGGTTGGTGGGCATACAATGAAATATATAGATCACATATCATAGAAATGTACATTTGAAAACTATCTAATCTTATTAACCAATGTAACCCCAATAAATTTAATTTAAAAAATAAAATTTACAAAAGATTAACTTTCACCCTCCACACATCAGTTCACAATAAGTAATGCATCATTTCCCCCATTTTGTGAATGAGATTACCAAGCTTAGGAGCTCATTCAAGGTTACAGAGTCTGGATTCAAACCATTCTGACTTCACAAAGAATGCAACATGTCCATGGATCCTGAGCTCTTCTCCTCCCAGTGCTGTGCATTCCTGGAAGGCAGGACTATATTTAACAATATTTGTGCACCATGGACAGTGTTTTATACTTTATTAGTCTTCAATAAGAATTTAGAATTCTAAACCTGTAGAAACCTCATATCCATTAGGAATGGGGTCAAATGTATATGACAGAAGATTCAACTAACAGGGTCTCTGAGAAATAGGGGCTTGTTTTGTTCACATGACAATGCTTTGCTCACAGGGAGGTCGGTAGCTAGAGTGAGGAGAGATGATCCCTGGAGCCAGGGCTGGCAGTGGCTCCTCAGTCATATTAAAATAGTTGACTCACTTGGAATGTCTATCTACTGAACTTCTAGGCAATCTTCCCAACTGTGCTATGACAAAGAATTTGTCTCCTCTTGGTCCAGGATTTCTGGCATGGACTGCCCGAAAGGCCTTGGAATTTCCTGAGTGATGTCTTTGTTATGCTAATGAGGTGACTTATGGTGGACCTCTAGGATGGGGCTGATCACCAGAAAGTCCAACTACATGATTAGAGGGTTGAAACTTTGGGCCAGTCCTACCTCTGGGGAGTGGTGGTGGTATTGGAGATCGAGTTCAATCACATGGCCAATGATATAGTCAATCATGCCTATATAATGAAACCTCACTAAGGACCCTGGGCACCAAAACTCAGTGGAGCTTCATGGTTGGTGAACACATCAATATGCTGGAATAGTGATATGCCCTGACTTCATGAAGAGGGCACAGAAGCCCTGCATCCCTCCCATACCTCATCCTATGTGTATCCTTTATAATAACACTGTAATCGTAAGTATAATGCCAAAGAGAAAAAAGAAAAAAATTCATTGGTATGAAGAAGAATGTTTTGACATTTTATTATATTTTATATTAAATGTCCATATTGACTTAAAAATTTCTACAGGGCATTATGTATAGTATACCAGTAAACACATCTCTAACTCCCTCTCCCCCTCACCACACACACACACCAAGGGGTTTTGTGTGTTTTTGTTTTAGAGAGAGGAAGGGAGAAGGAGAGAGAGAGATAGAAACATCAATGATGAGAGAGAATCATTGATTGGCTGCCTCCTGCACACCCCCTACTGGGGACTGAGCCAGCAACCCCCTGGGCATGTGCCCTGACTGGGAATCAAACCGGTTCATGGGTCATCTCTCAACCACTGAGCTACACCAGCTGGGCGCGGAGATAGAGTTTGATATACATTTCTTACAGCATTACTCAGTTTCATTTACATTAGTTATATATTTCTATCCTCAACGTGATTAGAGTTATGAAAAATATGATTCTTAACTAAAACTAAGTTAAAACTGAAACAAACCACCATCCATATATAATTTTGTGAAAGCATTCCTATTTACAGGTTGTATTTTGTTTAGTTGTTTAAAGTTTTTAAAGATAAAAACAAATAAAATGAAGCAAAATGAACTGACAGACAAATTAAGAGGGATGATTATTTTTCTGCCATGCTATTGCAGGTACTGGGTGTTGAACAGTCAGGAGCAGACATCCTGGGTTAAAAGCACAGCCTGGCACAGAGAGACTGCCAGGGTTTGAATCCAGCTCCCCCACCTCCAAACTGTGTCACCTTGAGCAAGTTACTTCACTTATCTGAATCTCAGCTTCCTCATCCATAAAATGAGGATGATAATAGTACCCACTTCATAACGGTGTTATGAAGACTATACCGAATTAAATAAATACAAGTCAAGTGCTTAGACCAGTTTCTGGCACACAGCAAATGTTATGTAAATGCTATTATCACTAAGCACTATACGTATATAATTGCATTTACAACCCAACTGTGAGGTAGTTCTTACTGAGGTCGTTTTACAGATAAGGCAAACAGGTTTAAAGAGGTGAGGGAGTTGGGCCAAGGTCACTTATCTAATATTGAAGGAGGTGGCTTTGACTCAACATATGACAGACTCCTGAGTAGCACTTTTTTTTTTTAAATTAAATTTCTGGATCAAATACATATTTTCACAAACACGCTAGTCTCAGTTGACTCAGTTCTGACCTGCTAAGGCAGAGCCTGCTTTTCCTTCACCTTGTGCCCAGGAGTGAGCACAGACATCCCAGTGTCAGCTAGTCACAGGCCCAGCTCAGACAGACACATTAGTCACTTAGTAAGCATAAGCGTTTTTAATCTTTAAGTAATAACATGTAAATCAATACAGAAATAGGCTTTTTTCTTTTTATTGATTTCAGAGAGGACGGGAGAGGGAGAGAGAGATAGAAACATCAATGATGAGAGAAAATAATTGATTGGCTGCCTCCTGTACACCCCACACTGGAGATTGAGCCTGCAACCCGGGCATGTTCCCTGACTGGGAATCCAACTGGTTGATGTTCAATCACTGAGCCATGCCGGCCGGGCTAGGCTTTTTTCTTTATTGAAACAAAAAAACAAAAATAACAAACAAAAAAAAACCCTGCATAAATAAGGCAATTTCTTCTAATATTGGGGCAGGGTTTTTGTCTTGGCTTTGCCTCTACAAGTTACAACAGAGGAGCTGACTATTCTTGATTATTTCTATGTTTTTGTTTCTATGTTATCTAATGTCATCATTTTACCAACCCTGCAAGGTAAATATTATTATTATTTTTTTTTTTACAGCTGAAGATGAGCCTCATGGAAGACAAGTGACCTACCCAAAGGTCACACTTTGAAATTTAGCGGCACACCTGGGTTCGAACCCACTTCATGCAATTCTAAAGCTTTTGCTATTTCCACTACGTTCAGCTGTCTTAGACAAATGGTTGTTAAATGCAGTCTCTTCCTCTTGGCTAATTCCTAGGTTTCCTGCTAAGTGGGGAATAAATTGACATTCCATAAAACTCCCAGTATAGTGCCTGGCACTATTTGGTGATCGATAAATTATTATTATTAGGTTCTTCCTGAATATTTATATTTATTTCTAGACTCAGAGATAAACACTTAGTTAACAATGGAAAAACAATGATGATAAGGATAGATTTATAGTTCCAAAGTACAGGTGAGATATTTTAAATTTTCATGATGTATTAGTCGACCAGGGCTGCCATAACAGCACAATACAGTCTGTGGCTTAAACAAGAGAAATTTATTTTCTCACAGTTCTAGAGGCTGAAAATCCAAGATCAAGGTGTTGGCGGGTTTGGTTTCTTCTGAGGCCTCTTTCCTTGGCTTGCAGATGGCCACCTTCTGGCTGTGTCTTCACATGATTTCCCCGTGTGCATGAGCCCCTGGAGTCTTCCTGTCTGTTTACATTTCCCCTTCTTATAAGGACACCAGTCAGATTAAAGTAGGGCCCATCCTAACAGCCTCCTTTTAACTTAATTACTTCTTTAAAAGCCTCTCTCTAAATACAGTCATATTCTGAGGTCCTGGGGGTGATGCTTCTAACAGATGAATGTGGGGTTGGGGGCACAATTCCTCTTATAAAAGATAGGTTTTCCAATTTGGAAATAGAAGTGTGTTTATTGCCAAAACTATATCGGGGAACCTTATAAATGTATTAAGAATTGAGCCAGAGTTGTGATATGTAATTGACGAGGCATCATATTCCTGTGAGTGGTAAGAAGTGGAAGGCAAAGGAAGTGGGAACAGAATTGAATGGCCAAGGTTACAGCTGCCAAAAACGTGGCAGTGGCGTGTGACAGAGGGTGAGGGTGGGAGGAAGAAATTCCTCTCTTGCAGGTGACCCCAGGATTGAGAGTGAGGAACCTCTGACTAATTGCTATACCTGTGTTCCCACATCGTGTGGCAACTGCTCCAAAGTTATTTGCATATCATATGTTAAGCATATATAAATTGTACAATTTATACAAAAAAATGTTTCTTGGGCACCAAAGATATGTCCTGCACTAGGACATGAAGCTATGCAGTAGATAAAACAAATGGTTACACTCAATAGCACTTGTAACCTAGGCTGGCTGGGGAGGCAGACAATAATTTGGACATAGGCAGGTGTATGGGAGTGTGAGTCAGAAAGACATATGGAGTGAGGGGGGTGAGGAGAGAGGAGGCTCCTGTAGTAGGTGCTTTTTCTCCTGAATCCTAAGAGCAGTTTAGGAGCAGTCCAGAGAGGAGGGGAGAGGGTACTGCAAACTTTCAGAAGCTCGTTGCCTAGGCATTGAAGAGATTTTTTAATACATGGTTTTCCATGTTTCATAAATCCTTAGTGTTATTAAGGTAGTAAATGTAATAGCCCTTATAAATTAAGGTAAAAAAAAAACTTTCATCATTGAAGCTATTTTTGGTTCTGAGAATTAGAATACATAACCGAACACCAGATTTGGAATGTCTAGAATCTGTGACTTGGAAGTCAAGGGAATTTGCCCTAATATAGGCTGATGTGATCAAGCTACATGGGCATCTGCAAATGAAATCCTCAGGTTCCCCCTCTGTAACTTTGGGACTTGACTTAATAAGAGAGCCCATGTATCTCTCAAAGGAAGTTGCTTGCCCTCCCTTTCCCAATCCCTTGCCTCCTCCTCCTCCTCCTCCTCCTCCTCCTCCTCCTCCTCCTCCTCCTCCTCCTTCTCCTCTTCCTTTTCTTCTTTTTCTTCTTCTCTTGCTCTCTCTCATCCAGGCTTAGAATTCCTTGCAATAAGAAACAAAGAGTGAGAGCAGGACAGGAAAGAACTGTTTGTTCTGGGAGATTTCTTATCAGCTATATCCACTGTTCCAGGGAGTACATTTTATGCTATCTTCCTGAAGAAATTAATGGGCCGAAAACCGGTTTGGCTCAGTGGATAGAGCGTCGGCCTGTGGACTCAAGGGTCCCAGGTTCGATTCCGGTCAAGGGCATGTGCCTAGGTTGCAGGCACATCCCCAGTAGGGGGTGTGCAAGAGGCAGCTGATCGATGTTTCTAACTATCTATCCCTCTCTCTCTTCCTCTCTGTAAAAAATCAATAAAATATTAAAAAAAAAGAAATTAATGGGATTTATGGGTACTGAAAGTTACCCAGAAACCTCACATTAGACTAGGAAGAGGAGTATATTTTTCTGTTTAGGGTTACAGTGGCTTGATATGGTTAAATAGATGTGCATTAGTTTCCTGCAACATGTTTCCAAGATAGTGGCAATGATGGTGATGATAATGAAAATGGTAGTTATTTATTAAGGGCTTGCTCTATAATAGGCTTTATAGAGGATTACACACATTATCTCTTTTATTCTCTAAAATGATGCTATGAAGTTGCAATTATGATTTCTTCTGATTTACAGAAGAGAAAAGTGAGGCTTAGAGATATTTAGTCAATTATCCAACTTCACACCATTAGTAAATGACAGAGCTGTCGAATATGACGCCATCCTGTGCATTACTGCTATATTATTCTGCTGTACATTTGAAAGTCTGCCAAATTGTATGATGCTCATTACCTACTACCATTTTTTTCTGATTTATGTTGGGATTGAGTAACATTTCTAGAAGACATTGTTGATATATTTAGGCAATTTTTAGAATTATATGGGATAAGATCCTGGGCATTGAGTAACTGTATGGTTAGGTGGTGCTGAGTACCCAGATTTTTCTGGGCTGAGTTTTAGAAAGAAGAAGGGAAAGGTAAGCCTTCCTAAATGGAAAGAGCAATACACATGGATCCCAGCTTACCACTTACCAGCTGTGTAACCAGAGGCAAGTCACTTAAGCCTTCTCAGCTATTGTGTAAAATTTGAGGTGGGGATAATGGTTTTTATAACAATGTTAAAGGCAGGGTAAGTGATGAGATGGATGTGAAAGTATCCAGCCCTGTGCTTGGAACATCCTTTAGTGTTCATTGATCCCAGGAAGTTCCTGGCGAAGTTGAAACACATTTCCAAAGACTGAATTTTAGCAAAAGGATTTGAGAAAGGGGAAATATATAGCAATTTTGGAAGGGTTTCTTGGTAATTCTTAAAGGAAAGCAACAGAATAAAAATCAACTAGAAAATATGATTGTAATGAATAAAATCAAATTTAAATTTCAGCATAAATAGGTAAACATGATCTCAATTGTTGCTGTGAACTAGTAGATGGCAGCCAGACTGGAATATGGCAGGGTCAGGTGATCCCTTGTGTTAAAGAAACAGACCTGAGAGCAGGCCCAGGGGAGTAGAAAGCATATGCACAGTTGAAAATTCAAGATAATCAAAACGAGAAATTATTTGGGCCAAGAAAGAACAAATAAAGAAAAATATGAAATTATTAGTTTTATAGAGTACAGTACAAACTGAAATCCAGCTTGGATAAGTCAATTCAGTTTAACTTAAAGTTACCTCTCCCACTTATAGTCAAAGTGACTGGTGGCAAAGATTTTTAAAAGTAAAGAAATAAGTTCTGACTTTAAGCAACTTATAAGTTGGTGGAAGTGAGGAGAGCAGGTGATGGTATATTTTGTCTGTTTTCAACTGAAAGAGCAAAGCATGAGAAAAATTCTTAACTTACTTTATTATCACTCTCCTCTCCTCACCTCCAACTACTCACAGAATTGGATCTTCCTCCCATGTGCATATCTCTCTGAATTGTGGCGCTATCTCCTTAACTTCCCAAGCCAAATTTATCTTAATATGCTGACATTAGAGTTTTTAAATACAGTTTAAAATGGCAGTTCTAATATTCAAGAAAAAAAAATTTAACCTTACTCAGTAACTTGAAACAAAATCATGCCCTCCAAATATTTTATTTTTCAATACATTTCTTAGGAGAACCCACTTGAATGTTTAGCACAGTTTTAGGTTTATAGAAAAATTGAGCAGAAAGTACAGAGCTTTCATGTACTCTCTCAGCTCCCCCAACTTGTCAGTTCTGGGCCCCAACATATTTCCCTTATTATCTTGTATTAGTGTGGTATGTTTTTTACAATTGGTGACCCAGGTATCAGTACATTAATATTAACTAAAGGCCATTGTTTACACTGGGCTCATTCTTTGTGCTAAACCAGTGGTTGGCAAACTGCGGCTCTGTTGACTAATGAGTTTGCCAACCACTGACCTAGACTCTCGATTCCAATAATTACAGGCTGTTGCTGTTCCTTGTGATTAAGCCCCTATCCCAGTGGTCGGCAAACTCATTAGTCAACAGAGCGGCAAACCGCGGCTCGCGAGCCGCAGTTTGCCAACCACCGTATAATGCTATGTCGTTTTGACATTTCATGCCATATATCCATTGTTACAATCTCATACAGAATAGTTCCACTGCCCTAAAATCTTCTGTGCTCCAACTATTCACCTCTCTTCCCTTCCACCCAAAGCTCTGGCCACTGATCTTTTCATTGTTTGTAGCGTGGCCTTTTCCAAAATGCCACGTATTTGGGATGATGCAGTATGTAGCCTTTTCAGACTTGGTTCTTTAACTTAGCAATATGCATCAACACATTTTGAATGAATGCTTTCAATGTACAAAGCATTGAGCTAGAAGCTGGAGTAATAAAAATCCATGCCTATAATGAACTCTTGATCTAATAAGACAAGCAAATATGCAAATAAATAAATTACAATAGGTGGAGTAAGTACAGGAGTCATTAAAAATACATAGAGATAGCGTGAGAGGAAACAAATTATCTACAAATGGGAGTAAATGGAGAATAGATTAGTTAAGCTACCCAAAGCAAATAATTTCTAAGCTGGGTTCTGAGAGACGGGTAAGGTTTTACAAAACAAATGCGTCATCATTCTCTAGTTTCTTTATTTTGACAATTCCAGGTGTCATTTACACTACTAGAGGTTAGGGGCGATCAGGCAGGCAGGTGAGCAGTTAGGGGTGATCAGGCAGGCAGGCAGGCAGGTGAGTGGTTAGGAGCCAGTGGTCCTGGATTGCGAGAGGGTGCAGCCCTCTAAATTATCCACTCTCCAACCTGAGTAAGAAATACTAATTTAGGCTGTAAGCCTCTCCAGACACTTAGATTTTCTAAACACTTGAAAGCCACTTCCCTTCCAATATCCTTGATATAATCTAGGATTATATTGGCAATATAACCTGGGCATGTGGCAAATGCAAATAGATGAGTACATTTTAAGACTTTCACTGGATATGCAAATATTGATGTTATTGGCCCAATCTACTTGTACTTTGACTTGTTTTTCTGTCCTTGATAATAAAATTGTCAACAATAGAGCTGGAATTAAGGATGTTGTCAGAGACTAAAAGAAACTCATCTGTCACACACTGAGACTAACTTGACCTTCACTTGTATGCCAGTTTAATCATTGTGGTTGTAACATAAATATGTGCACATAGATGCACAGTACAAGTCCACAAATACTAGTATTTCTGATTCTTCCTTTAAGCAAACTTCTATTCTGATAAAATTAATCCATGCTGTTTTCCACAGTGGCCGCACCAATCTGCAGTCACGCCAACAGTGCACGAGGGTTTCCTTTTCTCCACATCCTTGCCAACAATTGTTTGTTGATTTATTGGTGATAGCCATTCTGCCAGATGTCAGGTGATATCTCATTGTGGTTTTAATTCACATATCTCTGATGATTTGTGACACTGAGCATATCTTCATATGTCTACTGGCCATCCATATGTCCTCTTTGGAGAATGGTGGATTCAAGTCCTTTGCCCATTATCTAATTGGATTGTTTTTTTGGTGTTTTTTTTTGGTGTTGTTTTATAAATTTTGGATATTAGCCTCAGATCTTCTTAGAGACTCAACCTTTAGTCGCTGTTTAAATAAAAAGAAGTTCAGAGTGGCTCAAGTCATTTCCTGTACTTAAAACATTTGGCAAAAAATGTGTTCCAGAGTTATTAAAACTGATGTGTTTAATTTTGGCAGCTTCTTTTGCCCTCAGGATACTTTGTAACATCTGTTATTCCATAGAGTACATATTAATAATGAGTGGCCTTGTTTTATTATGTTTTTTCAATACTTAAATATACATGAAAAATAAAACTCACACAAGCCTTTCAGGGTGAATGGTACTGTAAAATTATTTTTTTGGCAAAGTGCGGAAAAAATACAGCTTCTCTCTTTAATTAAATCTAAAACCACTTCCATGAATTAAACACCCACAGAATAAAATTTATTTTTTCCATGCAAAAGCCTTAATAAAATGAAGAAATACATTTTTCTGAATTGCATCATTGAAGAAGGTTTGTGATGACCTTGAAGGGTAGTAGAATATGACAACCCAAAATATACTACTTTGGCATAAGGATTTTTTTTTTTTTTGCTAAAGGCAATTAAGTAGATATTTAAAAAGCTCTCTACACTCTGACTATTTTCTGAAAAGCAGGACATAACATCTGTTAAGGTGTCCCCTCTCCTATCTCTCCCAAGAAGAACAGCGGTTAATCACCGAATAAAACTCCAGACCCTTATAAGTCCATAGGCAGAACTTTGCTAAAACTAGCCCTTATCTATCATTAGTTTCCTCATGTATTTGCCTTTCCACAATTTGATGCCTCTAAAAG
This sequence comes from Eptesicus fuscus, assembly GCF_027574615.1. Lineage (NCBI taxonomy): Eukaryota > Metazoa > Chordata > Mammalia > Chiroptera > Vespertilionidae > Eptesicus > Eptesicus fuscus. Next base: position 35,409,066 of record NC_072478.1, on the reverse strand, counting down.
CTCAGAATATTTTTCTTTTGTGTTGTCACTTCTCTACAAAATTATTTTTCTTTTGTTAAGATGCTATATAAACCCAAGTTCTAATCACCACTTGGAGTGATTCATTACTGGGTGTTCCCATGTGCATGTACAGTGTACATGTTAATGAGCTCCTGCTTGCCTCTCTCTTGTTAATTTGTCTTTTGTTTAATTTACAGGGCCTCAGTCAATGAACTTAAAATGATTATAGGGGAAAGAATGATTTTCTTTCTCTACACTTAACTCCCAATGACATGCCTAGAGTAACAGTTCTATTAAATTTCTTTGCAAACCCATGTTGTTGCAAATGGCAATATTTCATCGTTTTTATGGCTAAATAGTATTCCATTGTATATATGTACCACATCTTCTTTATCCAAATATCCATTGACAGACAGGTAGTATCCATGTTTTGGCTATTGTGAATAATGCTGCAATGGACATAGGGGTACATACTTTTCTTTATGAAAAGTGTTTTCAGATACTTAAGGTGTATAATCAGAAAAGGGATTGCTGGGTCATATGGTAGCTTTATTCTTAAAATTTTCCATAGTGGCTGCACCATTTTACATTCCCTCTAGCAGTAAGCGAGTGTTCCCTTTTTACCACATCCTCTCCAACATTTGTTATTTCTAATTTTATCAGCTATCCCAACAGGTGTGAGGTGGTATCTCCTCATGGTTTCAATTTGCATTTTCCCTTATAACTAGTGATATTGAGTGTCTTTTTATTTGCCTGTTGTCCACCTGTATGTCCTGTATGGAGTATGTCTATTCAGATCCTCTGCCCATTTTTAATCAGATTATTTGTTCTTGTTTTTTGTTTTTTTGTGTTTTTTGTTGTTGTTGTTGTTGAGTTGTATAGGTTAGTTATATATTTTGGGTATTAGCCCCTTATCAGAGGTATCATTTGTGAATATCTTATTCTAGTAAGTTGGTTGCCTTTTTGTTTTGTTAACAGAAACTTTTGAGTTTGATGCAGTCTCATTCATTTTTTCTTTTGGAGTCAAGTTCACAAAAACCCCTCTCCGATCAAGACCCATAAGTTGATGCCTGTAATTGTTCTATATATTTTATAGTTTCAGGTCTTATATTCAAACATTTAATCAATTTTAGTTAATTTTAATGTGTGGTGTCAGATAGCAGTCAAATTTTATTTGTTTGCATGGAAAGAGGGAATACACTGATGCATTTATGTGCTCAGCTCTTAGGAATGCTATGCCAATAGTTTCATCATTTTTTATTATATTTACATGTATACATTAAAGGAAGATACATATATTTTTTTGACTTCTGTAGATAATTTATTTTGTTCAGGGATTATGCTAGCTCATTCTAACTCCCTAAAATATTAAGGGAGAGATTTGTCCCTCATTTTAAGGAGTCACCTAGGACTTGCCCATATAACAGCTAATTGGATTAAGCCCTAAGGAAGCTGATGGTAATTTCCTTTTCATCAATTATATATTTGCACCTCTGTCTCCTAAGAATGTAGTAAAAGTCCAGAACATTCATTTTTCTGTGGTAGAGAGCCTGGAAATTCTTCAAAGCCCTCTAAATCATCCACTCTCCAACCTGAGTAAGAAATGCTAATTTAGGCTGTAGGCCTCTCCAGACACTTAGATTTTCCACCTTTAAACAAAAGCACTGTGAATAAATATCCATAGAACACTGAATTCATAAATGTGTAATAAGAAATTAATGAGCATGTAAATCCCATTAACCTTTTTCCCCCAAATCTCATGAAAATACTATCTTAAGTTGATTAGCATAATATTGATAGTGATGGTCAAGTACAACAGCTCCCCAAATACTTTACCTAGTGTCAGAGATAGACAAAGGAAACAAAAAGGAAACATTAGAGAAGCAAAACATGAAAGAGACTGAGGAAAGGTGAAGAGAGAGAAATAAGTATAGACAAATCTATAGTAATAAAAGCATAATATGCTAATTAGACTAGGTATCATTCTGGATATCCTTCTGAATAAAACCATGGCAGCCTGGGCTGAGGCAGAGGTGGTTAGGGGCAATCAGGCAAGCAGGCAGAATGGTTAGGGGTGATCAGGCAGGCAGGCGAGCAATTAGGGGCAATCAGGCAGGCAGGCAGGCGAGTGGTTAGGAGCCAGTGGTCCTATATTGTGAGAGGGTGCAGGCCGGGGTGAGAGACCCCCCCCCATGCACAAATTTTGTGCACCAGGCCTCTAGTTATTGGATATTTTTCTAGAACTTTTCTCAGCATCCTTTCTAGACCATTCTATGATTCACCATTACTGACAACTCACTGTCCTTATTGTATAGAGATTGTTTTCTGTAGAAGTATCTTCATTATATACTTCTTGCTTCAGCAATTCTCTTTCTATACATTTTTCTAAATAATTTTTTGAAATGTATGCAAAGATGTCTGTACAAAGAAGTGATTTTCAGTGTTGTTTCATAATAAAAATAGGAGCAACATAAATACCAATAATAGAAAACTGGTTTCAAACTCATGCAGCCACACAATGAAATAGAAAGGTACTGTTAAAAAGTGTATTCTCTTAACTTGTTGGTTTCAAAATTCTTTGACCCTCTTACAAATTATAGAGAATGCCAAATAACTTCCTTGTGTGTGAATTATATATATATATATAGTCAATCAATCTTATTGTTCCAATGGTACAGTTCAACTCTGCTTCCTCTTTACTGTACACTGGGACCAGGTCACCAGGCACGAAATAATGGTTTCTTAATAAATGTGCAGATAAACACAGAAACATACCAACATGTGCTTTCTAGAATGAGGAAAAATAAAATTAATATAAAGGTTAAAAAAGTTCCTACACGACTTACTACCAAAAGTTGACTCTTAAGAATTCCAAGCAGACTGTATGGGTTAAACTACCTCAAAACCTCAAAATCAAAATGTAAAATAATACACTCTATTTTCTTTTAGAATCTACCAAGGTGGTTCTGAGGAATTTATAAGTTTCTACATAAGAACCTATTTTACAATAAGGACAAATTGTAATGAACTTCCTGTGTTTGCTACTTTATTGTGGTATTCTTGTTTCTTGTTTAGTAATAGCTTAAGTAGATTTTGCAAGCTGCAAAGAAAATTGTTTCATGGGTGTATGGACAGGCTAAACAGGAATGCAGAGCAAAGAACTATAACAGGCCCTGCTGGTTTCTTACAAGCAGCCCTGAATGTTGTAAGAGACCTTCTCATTAGGAGACATGCACCTCCAAGCCAATCAACCAGCTATAATGCCAAACCTTCTTCCAACTCATTCCTCTACCTGGCAGGATTTAGTCAAATAGTCTTCATGCTGTAAGGATTATCCTAATGCAATCATCTTGTATACTTATTCATCCAATGCTTGATCTCTTGGGCAGCAGCCCTCAGTATCATTGCCCAGTCTTTCTTTAACCCCTTCTTTTGTTGAACAGCTCAAACTTATAAAGTTGTTTGTTATGTTGAATATTAAAGTATCTCCTAAATAGAAAAGGATCTTTTGTTCTGATTCTATACCCTGGTATGACATAGAAAAACTTCGCTCCCTCTTCCTCATGTCATTCTTTCAAATACTTGGAAGCAACCATGATATTTTGCCTAAATATTCATTCGTGTCTTTGTTATTATTTAAGTCTTACAAATAGTAGTACATATGTCTCCTTTTTTTCCCCATTGACCTTTCCCCAGCCTCCCCTACCCCTCTGTCACATGCCCTCACCCCAATTCCCAGTGTCTTGCATCCATTGGTTATGCTTATATGAATGCATACAAGTCCTTCGGTTGATCTCTAACCACCCCCTCCAATCTTTCCCAGCCCTCCCGCTGTAATTTGACAGTTTGTTTGATGCTTCTCTGCCTCTGTATCTATCTTTTTGTTCATCAGGTTATAATGTTCTTTATTATCCATAAATGAGTGAGATCATGTGGTATTTTTCTTTCACTAACTGGCTTATTTCACTTAGTATAACGCTCTCCAGTTCCATCCATGCTCCTGCAAATGGTAAGAATTCCTTCTTTTTTATACTGAGTGGCCAGATTATTAGGATCTCTGAAGGCATAATAATCTGGCCACTCAGTGTATATCCTATATAATAAAAGGCTAATATGCAAATTGTCCCCTCGCCCAGGAGTTTGACCAGCAGGCAGGCTGGCCAACCGCCCATGTCCCCTCCCCGTGGCCAGGCTGGCTGGACCCCACCCATGCACAAATTCATGCACTAGCCCTCTAATACAAACACACACACACACACACACACACACACACACACACACACACTGAGTGGCCAGATTATTATGCGTTCAGAGATCATAATAATCTGGCCACTCAGTGTATAGCAGCATAGTATTCCATTGTGTAGATGTACCACAGTTTTCTAATCCCCTCATCTGCTTATGGGCATTTAGGCTGTTTCCAAAATTTAGCTATTGTAAATTGTGCTTCTATGAACATAGGGGTACATATATCCTTTCTGATTGGTGTTTCTGTTTTCTTGGGATATATTCCTAGAAGTGGGATTACTGGGTCAAATGGCAGGTCCATTTTTAAATTTTTGAGGAAACACCATATTGTTTTCCACAATGGCTGCACCAATGTGCATTTCCACCATCAGTGAAGGAGGGTTCCTTTTTCTCCGCATCCTCACCAGCACTTGTCATTTGTTAATTTGTTGATGATAGCCATTCTGACAGGTGTGAGGTGGTACCTCAGTGTTGTTTTCATTTGCATCTCTCAGATGATTAGTGACTTTGCACATGTTTTCATATGTATTTTGGCTTTCTAAATGTCCTCTTTCAAAAAGTGTCTATTTAGGTCCATTGCCCATTTTGGGATTGGATTTTTTATCTTCCTTTTGTTAAATTGTATGAGTTCTCTGTAAATGTTGACTATTAAACATTTATTGGAGATAACATTGGCAAATATGTTTTCCCATGCAGTGGGCTTTCTTGTTGTTTTCTTGATGTTTTCTTGTGCTGTGCAGAAGCTTTTTATTTTGATGTAGTCCCATTTGTTTATTTTCTCCTTAGTCTCTCTTGCCCTATGATCTGTGTCTATAAAGATATTGCTACGACACATGCCTGCAATTTTGCTGCCTATGGATTCTTGTAGGATTTTTATGGTTTCCCGACTTACATTCAAGTCCTTTATCCATTTTGAGTTTGTTTTTGTGTATGGTGTAAATTGATGATCTAGTTTCATTTTTTTTCTCATGTATCTGACCAAATTTCCCAGCACCATTTATTAAAGAGACTGTTTTGACTCCATTGTATGCTCTTGCCTCCTTTGTCAAATATTAATTGAGTATAATGAATTGGGTCAATTTCTGGGTTCTCTATTCTATTCCATTAGTCTATATGTTTGTTCTTGTGCCGTGAACCGTGGCTTGGTAATATAGCTTGATGTCTGGTATTGTGATCCCTCCAACTTTCTTCTTCTTTCTCAGGATAGCTGTGGCTATTTGGGGTCTTTTTTTTCATTCCAGATGAATTTTTGGAGAGTTTGTTCTAGATCTTTGAAATATGCCATTGGTATTTTAATAGGTATTGCATTGAATCTATAGATTGCTTTAGGTAGTATGGACATTTTAATGATGTTGATTCTACCAATCCATAAACGTGATATTTTCTTCCATTTGTTTATGTCTTCTTCTATCTCTTTTTTCAATGTCCTGTAGTTTTCTGAGTACAGGTATTTTACATCCTTAGTTAAGTTTATTCCTTAATTTTTTTTTTTTGGTGCAATGGTAAATGGGGTTATTTTTTTCCTTTCTCTTTCTGTGAGTTCATTCTTGGTGTATAAAAAGGCCATAGATTTCTGGGTGTTAATTTTGTATCCTCCTACATTGTCAAATTCATTTATTAGGTCTAGTAGTTTTTTGATGAAGTCTTTGGGGTTTTCTATGTAGAGTATCATGTCATCTGCAAATAAGGAAAGTTTTACTTCTTCTTTTCCAATTTGGATGCCTTTTATTTCTTCTTCTTGTCTGATCACTATGGCTAGTACTTCTAGTACTATGTGGAACAGGAGTGGTGAAAGTGGGCATCCTTGTCTTGTTCCTGTTCTTAGGGAAAATGGGTTTAGTTTTTGCCCATTGAGTATGATGTTAGCTATAGGTTTGTCATATAGGGCTTTTATTATGTTGAGGTATTTTCCCTCTATTCCCACTTTGCTGAGAGTTTTTATCAAGAAAAGGTGTTGGATTTTGCCAAATGCTTTTTCTGCATCAATTGATATGATTATGTGATTTTCGTCTCTGTTCGTTTATGTGATGTATCACATTTATTGATTTGCGGATATTGTACCATGCTTGCATCCCTGGAATAAATCCCACTTGGTCATGGTGTATGATCTTTCTAATGTATTGCTGAATCTGATTTGCTAAAATTTTGTTGAGGATTTTAGCATCTATGTTCATCAAGGATATTGGCCTGTAGTTCTCTTTTTTTGTGGTGTGTTTATCTGGTTTTGGGATTAGGGTAATGCTGGCTTCATAGAAATAGCTTGGAAGTGTGCCTTCCTCTTGAGTTTTTTGGAATAGTCTGAGGAGGATAGGTTTTAGTTCTTCTTTGAATGCTTGGTGGAACTCCCCTGTAAAGTCGTCCAGACCAGGGCTTTTGTTTGCTGGAAGTTTTTTGATCGCTGTTACAATTTCTTCGGTAATTACCAGCCTATTCAGGTTTTTTTTATTCTTCTTGGTTGAGTTTTGGGAGCTTGTAATTTTCTAAGAATATGTCCATTTCATCTAGGTTGTCCATCTTGTTGGAGTAGAGTTGTTCATAGTATTTTTTCATAATCATTTGTATTTCTGTGGGATCGGTTGTTACTTCACCTCTTTCATTTCTAATTTTGTTTATTTGGGTCTTCTCTCTTTGCTTCTTGGTGAGCCTGGCTAGAGGTTCATCAATCTTGTTTATCCTTTCAAAGAACCAACTCTTGGTTTTGTTGATTTTTTGTATTGTTTTTTTGGTCTCTATGTCGTTTATCTCTGCTTTGATCTTTATTATTTCATTCCTTCTGCTTATGCTGGGCTTTTCTTGTTGTTCTAATTCTAACTCTTTGAGATGTATGGTTAGATAATTTGTTACCATTGTTTCTTGTTTTTTGAGGTAGACCTGTAGAGCTATGAACTTCCCTCTCAAGACTGCTTTCACTGTGTCCCATAGATTTTGGATTATTGTGTTTTCATTGTCCTTTGTTGCCATGATGCTTTTTTATTTCTTCTTTGATCGCTTTGGTAACCCAGTCATTGTATAATAGCATGCTATTTAGCCTTCAGGTGTTTGATTTTTTAAAATTGTTTTTATTGTAGTTGATTTCTAGTTTTATGCCATTGTGATCTGAGAAGATGCTTGATATGATTTCTATCTTCTTGAACTTGAAGAGACTTTGCCTGTGTCCCAATATATGGTCTATCTTTGAAAATGACCCATGTGCACTAGAGAACAATGTATATTCTGTGGCTTTGGGTGAAATGTTTTGAAGATGTCAATTAATTCCATCTGATCTAGTCTGTCATTTAGGATTGATGTTTCTTTGCTGATTTTTTGTTTAGAGGATTTGTCTAGTGGTGGTGTTAGTGGGCTATTAAAGTCCCCTACCATGATTGTATTGCTGTCAATCTCTCCCTTGATAGTCTCCAAAGTTTTTTTTTATGTATTTGGGTACTCCTGTATTGGGTGCATATATGTTTAGCACAGTTATATCTTCTTGTTGGATTGCTCCCTTTAGTATTATGAAGTGGCCTTCCTTATCTCTTTTTATGTCCTTCACTTTGGGATCTAATTTGTCAGATATAAGTATTGCTACCCAGCTTTTTTTTTTCCATTTGCCTGGAAAACCTTTTTCCATTCCTTCATCCTCAATCTGTGTGAGTCCTTTTTTCTGAGGTGGGTTTCCTGCAGACAGCAGATATATGGGTCATGTTTTCTTATCCACCCAGCTACTCTATTGAGCAAAGCTATCATTTAGAATCAACACCACCAAACCAGTATTATATGAAATATGAAAGGATCTTCTTTAAGAAGAAGAAAAAAAGGTTAAAAATATGAACAATAAAGTGGCAATAAATACATATCTATCAACAAGTGAATCTCAAAAAATAAATAAATGAACAAACAGAACAGAAACAGATTCATAGATAAAGAGAACATTTTGAGAGTTGTCAGATGGAGGGGTGTTGGGGAATGGGTGAAAAAGGTGAAAGGATTAAGTACAAATCAGTAGTTATAGAATAGTCATCAGGATATAAAGTACAGCATAGGGAATATAGTCAATAATATTATAATGCTTAGGTATGATGTTAGATGGGTATGAGATTTATCAGGAAGATCATGTAGTAAGTTATATAATGTCTAATCACTAGGTTGTACACCTGAAACTAATATAATATTGTATGTCAACTGTAATTGAAAAATAAAGAAATTATATTACCCAACTGGTGTGATTGCGCATTGACATATCGATGAGAAACATTAATTGCCTGCCTCCTGCACGACCCCTACAAGGGATTGAGCCCACAACCCAGACATGTGCCCTGACAGGGAATTGAACCAGAAACCGCTGGATTAATGGGTCGATACTCAACCGCTGAGCTACACCGGTGGGGTGCTAGATATTTTTTCATTATATCATCCTTTAATTCCCACTAAAGAAGATATTAGGTATAATAATAAAAGTGTAATATGTTAATTAGACTGGACGACCTTCTGGACGAAGCAGGGGCTGTGAGGGAAGCCCAGGTCCCAGGTGCAAGAGGGAATTCGTTGCCAGAAGCAGGGGGGGCTGGGTGGGGGGGGGGGGAAGGAAGGCCTACTCTTGCATGAATTTCGTGTATCGGGCCTCTAGTACTTTAATAATGTTCCAGAAATCCTAATTAGTACAATTAAGTAAGAAAATAATTTAAGAGTTTAAGTACTTCTTAAGAAGAAGAAGGAGGAGAGAAAGATTAAGAGTGAGAAACTAGGAGAAGGAGAAAGAAGAAGAAACTGCCCAGAAGTCACAGAGTCCACAAGAGGCTCTGACCCAAGTAAGGAGGTCAGTAGAGCTGGGTCTGGAGGGGTGCCTTTTGGAAGCAGATGCTTTATAGGTGAGGAAGGGGGCAAAGGAATTCATCTTTCTTGGCTCTGATTATTCTGTCACTCTCCCTCTTCCAAATCCTTAAAGACCCTGCATATCCTGGGCAATCATTTAAAACTCACTAACTGGTCTTTGAATTTAAAATATTACCAGAAGAAAATATATGTAAATTCATTTATAGTCTTTTTTTTTTTAATATATTTTATTGATTTTTTACAGAGAGGAAGAGAGAGGGACAGAGAGTTAGAAACATCATGTGAGAGAAACATCGATCAGCTGCCTCTTGCACACCCCCTACCGGGGATGTGCCCGCAACCAAGGTACATGCCCTTGACCGGAATCGAACCTGGGACCCTTGAGTCCGCAGGCTGACGCTCTATCCACTGAGCCAAACTGGTTTCGGCCATTTATAGTCTTTTAATGAAGACATTTCTAAGGATGACACAAAACCCAGAAGTCAAATGAAAAATGATTGATTCATTTGCATCAAAATTAGCAGATTTTATAATGAAATACCTCATACATGTGATAATAGTATCATAGTTTTGTTTTTAAAAAGTTTTTGTCTTTAGAGATACATAGTGAAATACTTGTGGACAAAATAATATGATGTCTGGGATCTATTTCAAAATGACTTGGAGCGGCGTAAGGGTGAAGCTTGGTAATGAGTACATGGGGTACTTTTCTCTCTATGTTTTTATATGTTCGATTTTTCCATAATAAAATTGCTTTATATGCCAATCTTATAGCTTTAGATCCCTCTTTATTTCACATGCTTCCTTAGATGGAGTTTGCTCACTAAGTTATAATTATAAAAAGAAAAAAACATGAAGTTTATCTCTTTTAAGGAAAATGTGCTATTTGAAATGAGTCCTTTCTATGCAGCTTGGTCAACATGTAAAACAATGCATTGTTCTCAGCTTCAATGGTTCTCTGTGACTATCTCCTTTGGATCTCTGTCCTTCATCCAGCTTTGAATCCGGATACATGACTTTCCTGCCAGAAGTTAATGCTTATTTCTCATTTGTTTTCATTTCCTGTTGCCTTCAGAGCTCCACAGAGGGAAGGTGCTCTATCTATGATCTCTAAGGCATGTGGCTTTCCCAGGCAGATTGTTTATTTAATAAAAAAGATAGAAGAGAGGTGCACTCTATTTGTTTGGAATTATATAAATATTATTTAACAAGAGGATTTCCTCATTTATTCCACTTTAGTCTTCCTGTTCAGGGAGAGTTTTAAGTGTACCTTTCATCACTATATGATGACAGTTATAATTATACCAAATATATTAAAGACATTGAGAATAAGTGAAGAAAAATGGAATAACAATTCCTGAATTTCTCTTCATCTATATTTTAAATGTAGGATTACTACATCTGTATGAATTCAAAACCATTGATCATTGTAAACCCAACAATAAAAGCAGCAGACATAGTGCTGTACCAATAGCTCAATTTGGATGGAAATTGTGAAAGAAGAGACTGGTAATTAATTGTTTTACTGTTGATCTTATAATTTTATTTCCCTCTTTATTTTACATTCTTCCTCAGATGGAGTTTGCTCACCAAGTTATAGTTGAAGTTGAAAAAGTCTTTAAAAGGTATCAGAAAATATTTTCAATGAGAAATAATTTGTTTTCTATACCCCCTGACATCATCTTGTGATTCAGGTTTTAAAATAAACATAGAACTCAATAACATTATTAATAAACCTTACAATATTTTAATTGATATTAAACATAATTAGTTCTCAAATATATACCTATGGTGGGACACCTGGTAGCACAGAGAGAAGAGAAACAGGAATAATTAAAATAATATTAAGAATAACATTTTAGCTGTAGCCGGTTTGGCTCAGTAGATAGAGTGTTGGCCTGCAGACTGAATCAAGGGTCCTTAGTTTGATTCTGGTCAAGGGCATATGCCCAGGTTGCAAGCTCAATCCCCAGTAAGGGGTGTGCAGGAGGCAGCTGATCAATGATTCTCTCTCATCATTGATGCTTCTATCTCTTCCTCTCCCTTCCTCTCTGAAATCAATAAAAAAATATATTAAAAAAAATAACATTTTATAATAAATGTCAATGATTAACATAAATGGGATATATGATATTTCTATAAATATATTACATATTATCTATGTTGCATAAAACATTACATATATATTTATAATACATATATTGTAATTATATTATCTCATATTTTAATATATATGTTTGTTTTGAGTAATACATAGTATTTATAGTACATACATATTTAATATAATAAAATGGCGGTTGATATCAAAGATGGCAGCATAGATAAACATTTGGGCTGCTGCCGCCCACAACAATTCCCAAAACTACAACTAAAAGACAGAACGTCTATCACCCAGAACCACGGGAAAGCTGGCTGAGCGGAACCTGTACAACTAGACCAAAAGAGATGGGAGCAATCAGGGCATAAACGCTGAAAAACTGAGGTACAGGGTAGTGCGCGCACAATACGAACTGGCGGTGGAGCCCAGCTGGAGGCGGGCGTTGCTTTCTTCAATCCGAAGAGAGACAAGCCCCCAATCTCTCTGAAATCCAGTTTCTGGGGAGAGACTGGGCTGTCTGCCAGCGGGTCAGAGAGTGAGGGTGGCTTACTAGCAGAGCTGCGTGGAGGTAGAATTGTTGGCTGCGCCGGGGCGCGAGACTGCGGGGACGTGGTTGCGGGGACATGGTTGGAGGCAGCTCACTGCCAGCCATTGCTGTTGGCCACACCCTAGCCTAGTGACACCCTGAAACTCCACCCCGCACAATCTACAAACACACCCAAGCTCCTAGCAGCGGCTTTTGCATATGAATGGCTTTCTCTAGTGCAGTTTAAACTAGTAAACTTGCAACCTGGTACAGACAGCTCCAAGGCCTCCAAACTCCAAGCAGGGAGGAGAGGACGGCAGTTCTTGCTGTAGCTCCTGCAGGGTAGCCTCAGACAGCAGCTGAACTAGCCAATGCACCTAGTGGTCAGCATGAGACACCAGATTTCAACTCCTCACATCTATAAGTGACACATTCGGGAGGCGGACTCAGTGAGCACCAAAGCCCCACTCAAACAAGCCCTGTACCACAAGTGTGTCTCCAGCGCAGCAGTGCTTCCATTATAGACACAGCAGGTCCTCACAGCCAATTGGCCTGGAGGTAAATTCCTCCCAGTGTACCAACAGCAATCAAGGCTTTTAACTATACCAAGGCTTTCCACTCAGCCCACAAAGGGGTGTACCAAGAGCGACCACCTACGGTAATTGGGGAAGCTGAGCTACTGGCCCCTATAGGTCACTGACCACAAAAAGCCACTCCATCAACACAGGAAGGCAGCCAAAATGTGGAAACACCGAAGTATGTCACGAATAGGAGAGATGGAAGAAAGTAAACTACTGGACGACACAGTGTTCAGAACCACATTTATAAGGTTACTCAAGAATCTTCTAAAAACTGCTGAGAAACTTGAAGAGACCTTCAAGGACCTTAATGAGAATACCAAAAAATGGAAAAGGACCAGTCAGAAATTTTGCATACACTGTCTGAAATAAAGAATATACAGAAACTCAACTGTAGACCACCGTACCTGAAGAGTCAAACCAAAGATCTGGAATATGAGGAAGCAAAAAACACCCAACCAGAGAGGCAGAAAGAAAGAAGAATCCAAAAGTGTGAGGATAGTGTAAGGAGCCTCTGAAAACTTCCCCCACCTGATGAAAGAAATAGACTTACAAGTCCAGGAAACACACAGAACCCAAAACAAAAGGAATCCAAAGAGGACCACACCAAGACACATCATAATTAAAATGCCAAGGGCAAAAGACAAAGAGAGAATCTTGAAAGCAGCAAGAGAAAAACAGTTAGTTACCTACAAGGGAGTACCCCTACGACTGTCAGCTGATTTCTCAACAGAAACTATGCAGGCCAGACGGGAGTGGCAAGAAATATTCAAAGTGATGAATAGCAAGAAACTACAACCAAGATTACTCTACCCAGCAAAGCTATCATTTAGAATTGAAGGTCAGAAGAAGAGCTTCACAGACAAGAAAAAGCTAAAGGAGTTCATCACCACCAAACCAGGATTAAATGCTGAAGGGTATTCTTTAAGAAGAGGAAGAAGAAAAAAAAGGTAAAGGTAAAAATTATGAACAACAAAAAGACATCAAATACATACCTACCAACAAGTGAATCTAAAAATCAAGTGAATAAAAAATCTGAAGAACAGAATGGACTGGTGAATACAATAGAATCAGGGTCATAGAAAGGGAGGGGATGGACAATTATCAGGGGGAAGGGGGTCTGATGGGTGCAGGAAGAGATTGGACAAAAATCTTACACCTATGGATGAAGACAGTGGCGGGGGGTAAGGGCCTGGGGGGGTGGGGAATCAGGTGGAGGGAAGCTATGGGGGGGGGAGGGGAAAGAGGAACACCTGTAATAATCTGAACAATAAAGATTTATTTTTTTTTTAAAAAGGGAAAGCTCCAGAGAAATATGATGCCCCAGACTTTAGCGAAGAGGAGATAACTGGTTTTAGCCTTGAGCAAGTGGAGACGCAGTGATAGGCCTGAACTTCCTATGAGGCTGACCAGCTGAATTTTCAAAAGTGCAGTCACCAAGGTAACTGCCCATCCTGACAATGTGGTCAGGCACAGGCAGCAGGAGGAGACCTTGGAGAAGCCCCAGCAGATGAGTGCCGACAGGAGACTACAGGGTCTCCAGGCCTGCAGCAGTGAAGGGGAATTTGTAAATACTTTTGATGTGACAAATGTGATGAGAACTAGAGGCCCAGTGCATGAATTCGTGGAGTCCAGCCAGCCCACCCCGATCAGGGCTGATCAGGCCAGGCCAGCCAGGGAGAGGGGACTCAGGAGATTGGCCAGCCTGCCCCGTCCCCTGGTTGAACTCTCAAACTCCCGGTCAAGGGGACAATTTGCATATTAACCTTTTATTATATAGGATAACTGCACCAGGAAGTGTAGGTGAATGCCTGGGCCATGTTGGTCCTGGATCTCTACACTCCAGCCCCCAGCCCAGTGCAGCACAATTGTTACATTGGGCAAAGATGATCCCAGGAGCAGGTCTCTGTGGCTCACAGCTTCTCTGCAGGCATGTGGTTACCTGTGGAGATACCCAGAGATAGATTCTCAGAGTGAAGAGAGCAAGAGAGAGACTGGCTGTGGCTCTGAGGGAAGACAGGTTATCCAGGGAGGCAGAGAGCCAGGAGCCAAGAAGGTTGCAAAAACTGAAGGACAAGCATGAGAAGATTGTGCTGAAAAAGCCCAGTGTTGTGACTTTTGGGGAGTGGTTCACTGTGAGAACGCCCTCAGCATACTTGTTTCCTTTCATGTCAATTCTGTTACTTGCTCTGGACTCTGATGCTTTGTTGTATTAAAATTGCATATTATTAAACTTTTTAAGGACAAAAATACGAAGAGTAGATGGTTTTGCGGGTTAGAGATTGGGTTTCATGTGACAAGAAATGAAATCTTGTTCACCTCAAAAAAATATATATATATATAATAAAATGGCAATAGTATTTTGTTTTTATTTATTTCTTTTTAAATTGCCCAATAGTATGTCATGCTTCATGTTATAGGCTTTATATATTATCTCATTCATGTTTATGCCTCTCAGTGAGGTAAGTCCTACTTTATGTCCATTTTAGCACAAGGAAACAGGAGGGAAGATATTAAGTTATATGCTCATGGCAACAGAGATAGTAAGTGGCACACGTGGGGTAGAGCCCTACTTTACTAGAACCTCCACATTTGTTTATAACCCCATTATATAAAAAAATAGTATAATAATACCGACTTTGCAATTCGTCACAGGACTTTGATTTTTGTTTTAGATTTCCCTTAAAATTATATTTAGCCTAGTAGAACGCTGAAATGGCTCTGCTGTTTCCAGAGCACAGACTTGGCTGAATGACCAGCACTAACCGTGGCTGGGATTTTTAATTTGCATGGGCTAACTAACCGATAAAGTAAGTGACTGTGTAGATAATAACAAAGACTCACATTAAAAACATGAGGAGAGGATATTTTGAAAGATTGTTTTCACAGGACTTCCTTGGTCCCTATTAAAATGTTATTTGATTTTATTAAAAATGACATGATAACAGTAAAAATAAACAGTGAAGTAAAACCATCAAAATGACTATTCTAGCTCAACATAATTACTTCAAACAAAGAAGGCAAGATTAATATAAATTCCTATGTAAATCACGATATCTATAAATATAGATGACCTTATTTAAGGAGAAAAATGTATTCAAATCACAATGAAACAGCAGAGAAAGAAAATGTCATGGATTCAATGTTATGCAAGGGACACATCATATTCTTGAAACAGTAAGAGGTTATCAAGTGTTTTACCACAGCTTCTTGAAGTTGATACTTGACCTTTAGATTTGTCATGCCTACTACATGATTGTCTTGTTTGGAGTTGCACTGATTTTGTTTTGAGGTGAAGTCCATTAATTATTCTACTATTATTTTTTTATTTAGAATGTTGGATATCATTTCCAGGACATTCAGAGTTTGAAGTGCCACAAAAATCTTTGAACTCAGAAAGGTAAAGGCAGTTTCTTTATGTCAAATATTATGAAAAAGCAAAGTTAAAAAGCAAACAAGCACTGACTAAACGTTGGGTAGACTTGACTAGTTTTCTTTGTCTTCACCTTAGGCATACCTTGAAAGCTTATTGAAATGTATCAAGTTGTGTAACAAATGTTATAAAAAATCATAGCTCTGGAATCTTCTTGGTTCCTTCAAGCAGAACCATGTGGGAAACAAACTTGTGAAAGGAAGTATTATTGTGCAAAGGAACAAAGAGTTAAGGGTTTTACACATTCCCTCAACAATGGTTCCTATTATGCTCAGCTGTACTGTCAGGGCATCTGTCAGTCTTTTTCAGTTTCTTCCTTTTACTGTAAGCTAAGACAAGCTATTGCTTTCTCTTTTGTCCTTGGTTTTGGGTTACATTAGTTCACCACTGTTATGTGCCAGATATATCTTTGACCAAGATGCCTAGTTCTTCTGTTTTTCTCTTCTAGGCAAAGAATTGTAATTGTTTGAGCCTGTCACCGTAGTTCTTTTGTGTCAAAACTTTCCTTGCCAGGAAGATTTCCTTCTCGGGCTTTCCAGAGTCCTCTACAGCATTCAGAAACCAGAGTTAGTTATCACTGATATAATTCACTGTCTTTATTTCCTAGTTAGGATTATCTCATAAGATTTTTCTTCACAGCTTTTATGAAGCCTTTGATATTATGACAAAAAAAAAAAAAAGGATGCATGGACGAATTGAAACTGTAGAATAAAGCTAAGAGTGTTTTTTTTTTATTTTTATTTAGAAGTGTTTTTTGTTTGTTTGTTTGTTTTATTAATCCTCACCTGAGGATATTCCCATGATTTTTAGAGATTGGAAGGGAGATGGAGAGACAAAGAGAAACATCAATGTGAGAGAGACACATCGATTGGTTGACCAGGGCCAGGGATCAAGCTTATAACTAAAGTATGTGCCCTTGATCGAAATCGAACCCCGAGACCCTTCAGTCCACATGACAACACTCTAACCACTGAGCCAAACCTGCTAAAGCTATTTTTTAATACATTTTTTATTGTTGATAGTATTAGAGATATTTCCCATTCACCCCCGCACCCTCTCCTCCCACCCCCTACCCACCACTACCCCCAGGTCTTCACTACCCTATAGCCCATGCCCATGGGCTATGCATGTAAGTATATAAGTTCTTTGATTTATCTCTTCTTGTCCTCCCAGCCCCACGTTGAGGTACATCAGTCTGTGGCTGTTCGTTCTTTTTAGAGACAGAGAGAGAGAGAGAGAACGGAAGAGGGAGAGAGAGACAAAAACACTGAATGTGCCCTGACTGGAATTGAAATGGTGACCTCTTGGTTCCTCGGTCGATGCTCAACCGCAGAGAAACACCAGCGGGCAAGCTGAGACTGATTTTAAAGAGGAGGCTTATACACTGCTGAGCTTCTAATACAAAGAGTCTATTCTTTCTTTTGTAATTCTGAGATCATGGGATTTTCATTACCTCAGTAAACCTCCACTTAACAAAATATTTGCAACTTACTGCTCTTAACAATTAGAGTACCAACAAGATAGATTAATGATTATTGAAATATAGGTAAATTCAGAGGCTTATCAGAAAACTCCAATTTCAGATCTAACTTATTTTGTCCCAAGGCTGATTTGGAAATTTTGTTTAGATTTCCTGTTCTTAATGAATCTGTGAGTGGTGTTTATCTCTGTAACCTATAGCCACAGGGAACAGTGGGAATTCCTTATAAACTGGTTATCCTCAATCAATCAATAAAAAGATTCACATTTTAGGTACGTGTTGTGTTCTGTAATTAGCCTATAGAACAAAAGCCAAACACACTGAAAATTACTGAGAGTATTTTACATAGTCCTTGAGGTACACTGAACATGGTTTCGTGTACAAAAATGCCAAATAGTATTAGTATACATACACTAAAAAATGGAAACTACTAAGTTAGACTAAAGAAGCAATCTAAAGAAAGATCTATGATGTGTATGTCTATTCATTCAAAACAGTCATACTTTAAGACAGGCATAAAATTTCTAGCAGTGAATTAGAGATGAATGGAAGAATCCTGCTTCCTGGTACATTTTACTGTATTCTGTTTTCACAGTAAGCCTTATTAGTGCCAATAGTGTTGTGAAGAATACAAGAGATGGTGAGATCACTTCTATGCATGCAAATGAGATGCTGGTCAAATTTTAAAGTCAGGGTGGAGGTTAATTGGGTAGTTACAACTTTAATTTTTCTTCTGAATTGTCATATCTTTTTATTTATAACTCATATATAGATTACTATATTCTCTCTTTTTATATAATAAATATAAAAAATATTTATTATTTTTTATATTTATATAGCTCTCCTGTAGAGTTTAGATTATATATATATATATATATATATATATATATATATATATATATTTGTTTGTTTTTTCAATAAAATAATAGGTCCGACTGGCATGGCTCAGTGGTTGAGCATCAAGCTATGAACCAGAAGGTCACAGTTCAATTCCCAATCAGGGTACATGCCCAGGTTGTGGGCTTGATCCCCAGTAGGAGGTGTGCAGGAGGCAACTGATCAATGATTCCCTCTCATCATTGATGGTTCTATCTCTCTTTCCCTCTCCCTTCCTCTCTGAAATTGACAAAAATATATTTTAATAAATTCTTGTTGAAGAGCTGAATTAATTTCCTTCCCACAACTTTCTATTCTTTTGCATCCTAGTCCATGTCCACTCAGGCAGACTGCTGCTTTCTTCCTTTCATCATTTCTATATTTTTTTTTTTTGGTCATATTCATACATGCCACCTCTACCTTTTCACCCTCCCTCTTTCTCTTTCTCACTTTCTTTGTTTCCTTCCCTTCTCTTACACTTTCTTTCTAATCAATTCCATCCCAACTCATCTGAACACGTTTCGTTAGTTTGAAAACAAAAATTGAATGTTTTTATAAAAATTTTAACAACTCATAAAATTTTTAGCAATTCAGAAATGCCTGCAGAAGAAAGCAACCATAAACTCAACACCCATCCTTACCATTTGTGAACATCATTCTAGCTATTTATAACAGCTTACCTGTGGATGGATGCCTGAATGGACAATGATGCTAAAATCAGCTCTAGCAAACACTTTCTGGCACTGTTCAAAATGTTTTCAATTTATGTTTATTTGATCCTTTCTCTGAAGTCATGATTATTTCCATCTCCATTTTCCAGGTGAGGAAATTAGGATTCTTGAAAGTTTAGCAATTTACCCAAGGTTACATAATTAGTGAAAGCTGAGTGAATAAACAAGCACCCTTGGATTGATGAGGGATATTAGAAAGGATGAAGTGACATTACTTTTTTTTTTTAATTGATAGATAACTATTTGAAAGCAGCTTTTGGTTCACCATATATCCTTCCCACCTTCTAGCCTCCCTCAGTATCAACCCCTTGCACCAGAGTGGGACATTTGTTACAATCCATGAACCAACATTACATCATAATCACCCGAAGTCCATACTTTACAGGAAGGTCCACTCTTTGTGTTGTACACTCTATAGAGTTTTGACACATGAATAATGACTTGTATTCACCATTATAGAAGTATAGTAATATTTTTGCTATATTACTTTTTTTTTTACTAATATTTACTATATTACTTTTACTGCATTAAAAATCCCCTGTGCTCCACCTGTTCATTCCTTCCTCCTCCCTAATAACTGGTGGCAACCGCTAATCTTTTTACTGCCACTACAGTTCTTCCTTTTCCAAAATGTCATATAATTGGAATCATACAGTATGTAGCCTTTTCAGATTGGCTGATTTCACTTAGTAAAATGCATTTTAGTTTCCTTCATGTCCTATCATGGCATTACTTCTGAGTAAAAAAACAATTGTAAGGAGTCATTAATAGAAATATTTTTATTTCAATTTGGATAGAGATGTAAATGAACTTTTTGAATAGAAATTTTATTTGCTACCTGTGTACCTCCTGCTTCCTCAGTAGAGCATAATCAGGAGGATACTGATGACAGATCAGTTAATATGGAAGTTAAATAATATAAAAGAGGATAAAAACATATCATTAATTCTGATGTACATTCATAAACAATGAACTATTAAGTATGGTCAATCTAAGAAGTGATCAAACCTGTAGAGAATTTTTATGAGTTTATTTGAGCCCAAACTGATGACAATGCTGGGAAGGAAGATCTCAAATGCTTATGAGGACAGTGGTTTTACAGTTTCTTTTATGCATTTGTTTGTGTTTTTTTTTTTTGTTAAACCTCACTAGAGGATATTTTTCCATTGCTTTTCAGGGAGAGTCAAAGAGATGGGTAGAGAGAGAGAGAGAGAGAGAGAGAGAGAGAGAGAGAGAGAGAGAGAGAGAGAGAAAGAGAAAGAGAGAGGAACATTGGTGTGAGAGAGACGCATCATTGCCTCCTGTACCCATCCTGACCAGGGAGGGGATAGAATCTGCAACCCAGCTACTGCCCTTGACTGGGTACCAAACCCAAGACCCTTCAGTGCTCGGGCCAATGCTCTAACCACTGAAAAACACTGTCCAGGGCTCTTTTATGCATTTGAAATGAAGGAGGGAACAAATGTAAGGAAGATTACCTGCAGGTGGGAGAAAACAAGGTGGGGATTGGATTCCAGGATAGTTAAGATTATGTATTCTCTTGAGGGTGAGTTTGCTTATTTCAAAGATGTGTTAACCTAGATGAGCAAAAACAATGGACAGAGCTTATTTAAGCAAAGATAAACTAAAAATGTTATATGCTGGAGTATGACTACCCACTATAATGTGCCCAGTTAGGAACTTTTGATTGGATCATCCTGTGAGGTTACTTCCCAAAGAATCCCTTTTTCGTCCATAGTAGGTGTTTACTTTTTTACTATTGGCCAAGTCTTGTTTGCTCCAAGTAAGAGCTAAATGTATACTTACAAAATTTAATTTAATGAAATCTAACAGTATATTGATCAAAGACAAGAGAGTATTTCATAAGACTCTTTTTCCACTAAATTTAATTCAATTATACTCACAAGGATTTTTGAAGCATGCTTTTATTCTAATTTAATTAAAATTCAAGGTAGAGAATTAGGACAGTTATTGGAAGTTCATGGTTAAATAAGTATAACTATAGTGAAATCTCACCATGGGAAATAATATTTTTTCCCCCCTCAACTGAGGACATGCTTTTTTATTGATTTTAGAGAGAGGAAAGGAAAGAGAGAGAGAAACATTGATTAAGCCCTCACCAGGAATAGAATCCACTATCTTTTGGTGCATGGAATGATGCTCCAACCAATTGAGCCACACTGACCAGGGCTTTTTTTGTTTTTTAAACAAATTACTCTTAAAAATACTTTTAATTGATTTTTTGAGAGAGAGAGAGAGAGAGAGAGAGAGAGAGACACTCATGTGAGAGTACAACATAGATTGGCTGCCTCCTGCACGCCCCCTACCAGAGATTGAGCCATAACCCAGGCATGTGCTTTGACTGGGAATCAAACAGGCAACCTTTCAATGCATCGGATGATGCTCAACCAACTGAGCCACACTGGCCAGGGCACAATGGGAAATAATGTTATTTGTTTTTTAATGCTTTTACTCTTATGTCCTATGTTTCTTTAATAAGAATCAGACTCTTAGATTTTAAAGGAGCTTAAAATATCATCAAAATTGAGAAACTGTGTATATTTTGTTACTGTTTGATTGAATGTTTCTCCTTTTAATTGGTTGTTTTGGCATCAGTTCAGTTCTGATGCTTAAATATGAAGGGCTGCTATTGACTCTAAATCATGGAGTTTGTTTTTCAACCTTGCTCTTAACTTATCAGGGAATTTACTCAGCTAAGAGCTTTCTGCTGATGACCACTAGGAAACTGAGTACATTTTTTTTTGGCAGTGGTGAAGAGATTATTTTCTGAATATATGTACGTAAACAAAGAATAGACTTCCACTTTAGCTTTACAATTGCTTTGAGAATAAATTCAAATGTACTTACTAGAGGTTTATTTTTAAAAAAAAAATAGTTTTAAACTTCAGCTACCTAGATTTAGTTATTCTTAGTTTTATTATTAGTTATTTATTTATTAATTACAAAATTCAATTGGAATTTAAGTCAAATTCCCTGGAGACCCATGTAGCAAATGTGTGAAATCAAGAGAAAATACTAAGTATAAATTATTAACAGTAATTATTCTAGAAACAATTTTCTAAAGACCTGGTCCTCCACAGAACTATTTATTTTAGAGAAAATGAAGTGGAAAGATTAAATGATCTAAAATTACCTCAACTTCTTAACTTCCCTATGGTATTTTCTTTTATAAATTATTTATATATCAAGACTAAAGACTGGGTGGGAAAACTGCTGAAATCAGATAACAGTGTTTTATGAATCTAGTGATTACAAAGGGATGCAAATAACTGATAAAGAGGTTGTATTTATATATCTTCAAGAATATCACCACCCTTTCTGAAACAGACTTGATTCTTCTCTAGCAATTAAAATAATACAACTCTACTTTGCTTTATAAATAAAAAGTCGGAAGACAATGCTCCAACAATGATAAAGTTTATTTGGGTTAATGAATATCTTGTCATTTATTTAGGACTCTTTAATTTCTTTAGTCTGCACATATATTACAAATGTGTCAAGTAATCATTATAATAGGACTATGAGTCTACAAAGCAAAGGCTGCTAAATTGTTTTGCAGGGCTCAATCCCCAGCCCTTGTAGGGATGCAAGTGGGAAGCAACCAATCGATGTTTCTCTCTCTCTGTCTCTCCCCTTCTCTTCCACTCTCAATGGAAGAAAGTCCTTGGGTGAGGATTAACACAAAAAAAATAATTGTTTTTGAAGTATCAGAGACATTTTTTTAAGAGAAGGTAAGCTTTCTTCTAACTTGAAGTAAATAAGCGATCATTAGGTGAACAAGTGAGGTCAAAGAGAAAAGAAGTACAAAAGTACTGGGGTGTGAGTTAGGATTAAACATTTAAAAATTTGCAAGTAGTTCTTGTTTGACATATTTGGTTTGACATTGTGGTTTGAAATCATTGATGCATACGAAGATGATGGAGGAAAATATGTGGTTAAACCCCAGTCTTATGTGCTCCTTGAAAATAATTGGTCTTTTTCCTGTGAGTAACAGGGGCTACTGAAGGATTTTAAGCAGAGGTTAACAAACATATTTTAAAGATTACTCTGATAGTTGGATAACTTGTTTAAACATTTTTACTTTTCATTGTATTTATTTTATTTTTATAGATGATAAACATGCTTTCATTCTTTATTACTATGTGTTAAGATGAAAAGGAAGAAAGAAAAGAATGGGAAAAGGAATAACAAGAAAAGAAAATCCCCAATATTTTCTTTGAAAAATACCTTGACTTTAAAAATGGATAGATAGCTACTTCCAGAACTTGTTAGTAAAATGGTATTTGGAGTGGAAGCAAAGACATTCTTGAAATTTTTCTCTCATATTAGTGACAGTCTTAACTTATTTAATATTTCATTTGTTTATTTATTTTACTTAACATTTTAAAAGATGTGTATATTTTAACCTGTATAAACTCTCGGGGAGGGGGAATCTCCATATTTGTGGACTATCATGTATACTGTATAAATAGTATTTATTTTTGTTTTGTTAAATTTATTTCTTTTTTTATAGCATTACAAAATGCATTTTAGTTTTATTGATGTCAGGCTCTGATGAGCAAGTTGAACCCAATCCTGTATACCTGAGTCTAATGGTATCCATATGTGTTTTTAAAAATATAATTTCAGTTCTTTTCACCATATTCTCTATTTAACTCAACAAAAGGATTTCATCATTTTTCTTTTCTTGTTATTGGATGAAAATGAGTTCTACAGAAACTAATCTCACAGATGATCTGATCATGAATTCCTAACTTGGCTGGTCATGGTGGGTAGGCACAGTAAAAGGCTTATCTTTTCCTTAAGCAATCCCTGTCCATTCTTCTGTGCACATAGGTAACATACCTAGGACCATACTCAAGAGAGCACATAGTCTTAACTATCCTGTAATTTCTCCTACCTTCATTTAATCCTTCTTATGTCCTCAATATGGGAGAGGAACAAACTTTTCTCTATATGCAAGGTTCTTCTGGCTTGTCTAATAATCAAATAGACAAATAGACATGAAATTAAAAAAACATACAAATAGACATAAAATAGATTAGTAAGAGAAAATAATCAAATTTAATACATACGTATGTATGGGAACCCTGCATACATGAGAAAGTCAGAGACCCCACATATAGGAGATGTTCAGAGATAGAAGGGAGATCAGGTACATAAGACATCCTGAGCTAGGGATGAGGTAAAGGTGCTGTTGGGGGCTTTTAAGGAACATTGCAGGATGATCAGAAGAGCAGATACTTTAGTAAGTAGAAGTTTGTCCTACCCTATAGATAAAAGAGGTTATCTCTAATAACCTCCCACCATGGGCAAGGCCCTAATTCAAGTTCTTCCAGGTAGTCAAGGGAGGGGTGGAAGTTTCTCTTGAGTCTGGGCTAAAGTTGCCTTTAGTTCAAAACAATCTCCATGGCACAGAGGCACATCTTGGGGTGACTTGGTCTGAATCCCTACATTTCCAGCCTCTGAAACTTCTCTGGAAGTTTCATATTCCAGAAATTGGGTTGGTTAGGTTGTTCTATATCTCATTAAACCAGTCTCAGTCTTGAAAAGAGTTCAGTTCAGTTCAAAAGCTGCATTTCAGTCTCAGTGGTTAAGCATCGATCCAAGAACCAGGAGGTCACAGTTTGATTCCTTATCAGGACACATGCCTGGGTTTGGGCTGGATCCCTAGTGGGACCATGCAGGAGGCAGCTGATCCATGTTTCTCTCTTTGATGTTTATATTTCTCTAACCCTCTCCCTTCCTCTCTCTAAAATCAACACACACACACACACACACGTGTGTGTGTGTGTGTGTGTGTGTGTGTGTGTGTGTGTGTATATATATATATATATATATATATATATATATATCCTATATAATAAAAGGCTAATATGCAAATCAACCAAATTGTGGAATGGATAGGTCACTCTGATTCACACTAACCACCAGGGGACAGATGCTCAATGCAGGAGTTGCCCCCTACTGGTCAGTGCGCTCCCACAGGGGACGTGCCGCCCAGCCAGAAACCCTGAGGCAAGGCTCACGACTGATGTGCGCAGTGGCAATGGCAGGAGCCTTTCCTGCCTCCGTGGCAGTGCTAAGGAAACGCTAAGCCGGCAGTTGGACATCCCCCGAGGGGTCCTAGACTGCAACCCCTGGACAGGCCGGGCTGAGGGCCCCCACCCCATGTATATATATACACATTTTTTTAAAAGCTGTGTTTCGCTGAGACCGGTTTGGCTCAGTGGATAGAGTGTTGGCCTGCGGACTCAGGGGTCCCAGGTTCAATTCCGGTCGGGGGCATGTACCTTGGTTGCGGGCACATCCCCGGTGGGGGGTGTGCAGGAAGTGGCTGGTCGATGTTTCTAACTCTCTATCCCTCTCTCTTCCTCTCTGTAGATAATCAATAAAATATATTTAAAAAGAAAACACAAAAGCTGTGTTTCATTTCAGGAGGAAGTGATGCATTTTGTCTTCTAAAGTTAAGCCTATGGTGCAAGCAGTGGTGTTTAAGAAGAAGCATCGCTATAGAGGCAAGGAAAACAAAGTTTAGTCATTAGAAGCAGACTATAACCTTAGTTTCTGAGTTCTGAAGGCAGGCAGTCAAGATTTCTAGATGTCTATCTCAAATGATTTTCAGATAGGGTGAAGACAGTCTGATAGATTCTCCTGGTATGAAGTTTGAATGTTTCTGGTGATATTTCTGCAGCAAGTACGAAGATTGTCCAGAGATGATTGATCTGTTGTTGTGATTTCTCTGAAGTCCTAGATCAAGTTGTCCAACGTTAGCCTTCTAGCCTTTGTGGCCTTGGAATGGGCAGTTTTAGTTCTTAAGTCCAACCAAAGCATGAGAAAATGAAAATGTTAGTTTGGAGGGTTGC
The DNA here is from genome assembly GCF_027574615.1 of Eptesicus fuscus. Taxonomy (NCBI): domain Eukaryota; kingdom Metazoa; phylum Chordata; class Mammalia; order Chiroptera; family Vespertilionidae; genus Eptesicus; species Eptesicus fuscus. The sequence continues at coordinate 35,383,400 of NC_072478.1, read as the reverse complement.
AACTATTTAAGAAAACTAGAAAAATTCAGGATCTAGTCCAGTTTATAGGTAGAAATTAAAAAAATTTTTTTCAAAAGACAATGAACAGCACTAGAATATCCACAAAGATCTGTTATGGTTTCTATTGGAATATTTTTTTCTCTCTAAAATTACCCCCATCTTTACCAGAGATAACTAAAGTAAGACTAATTTATTTGCAAAATAGTCTAGTTCCAATAAACTTGACCTGATTATTTGTATAAGCCCAGCAAGAATTGTAATTAACCAAATAGTCTCTTTTAAATCTGCTTTACTGGAATTTTTCATAAGAAATTTTCATAAGAAATCTTCAATCTTCAGTCTAGAGTTTAAAAAGGCCCCTTGAGGCTAAGAAGCTAAGTCACAGAATTCACCTGCAATATGTATATATTTGGGGTTACTTCCTCTCTTCTTGAGGCCCCCAGTGTATCCAGAGGTTCTTTCTTTGCATCTCTCAGGAGGCAAACTTTGTTTCCCACCTGGAAAGACTGCTGTGAACTATGAAAGCAAGGTATTAGGTTGTTTTTCTAAGGGGTTTTTATTGGCTTCCAAAATCAATCTTAATCCCTTAAGTCTTTCTGGTCATATCCGAGTCTATTCATATCTCTCCCAAATATGACATTTTAGTCAAATCAGTATGTCCTGTTATAAAGAGAAGAGATTCTTACTGAATTTATGCAAACTAACATTGACCTGAAAAAGACATACTCTGTGAGAGTTTCCAAAGTTGAGAAGAATCCATTAGAGAGAGAAAAATAAATGTTTTATTTCTGCTTACAAAAATATAATTTACCACATTCCTCTAAGTCATAGGTAGTTTAAGAGGAAAAAACAAAATCCTTATATCTGGAAAACATTTTAAAAATCGGCAATATTTTAAATAAAAGGTCATAAAATTGTAACCTTTCTCATCAGTTTTTTTCAGTCCTGAGTAATTCAACTTGCTCTGCTTGAATCCAGTTTTTCCATTAGTTCTCTCTGCCTTGCCTGGTAATTAAGGGTGATAGGGGCAGTGATAATTCCACCAAGTTTGCAAGGCTGACTCTCAAGGTTCATGTGGTTTGCTTAGTAAAGTGGCCCCCAATCACTAGAGAATGGACATTCGGGGAAAAGGTACACCCCAAGTGAGAAACATACTAACAGTTTATTTGCCACTCTGAGGGCATCAGTCTTGTGGCAGGAGAAAGCTTCCACTCATCCCCCAAAACCATCCATCCAACAACAACAACATATTGACAAACCATTCCGAGTGGTAGCTGAATGAAGTCCAGCTTGAATGGACTATGGTAGATAAAGAAATGCAAAAATTTTTAAATATGCAGGAAGCTGGGAAGATCCAAGAGGCACCCCCAAAGTAGAATGCAGAGAGATGCAAACCTCACAAGGATAATATTTATTCCCAGAGTTAGCCTAGGAAAGATGGGAAGCACTATCTAAACAACCATTCCCAAACACAGGGAATCACATGCTTTCTCCCTTTGAATAGAATAAACTTTGAGATTTCCTAAGCTGGATCCACAGCCTCTTTGGCTGCCTGCCAGATGCATATGCATCATCCAGTTGTCAGAGATAATAGACCATCTCTGGGAGGAATAGGAGACACACAAACAAAACTCCTTTGAGAGCTAGTCATAGCTGGATAGAGAGCAAGGTGCACCTTGGCAACTGCACCCTCTGGATGGTAGAGGCCAGAGATAAAATATTCTCACTCATCATACAGCCAAGCTCTCAGGACATATAACAAGATGAAAGAAAAGAAATCAGAGACAGAGGCAAATAAAACCCCGTGAGGACTAACACCAAGTAGCCAAGAGTCACTAGCCCAAGAAACTAGTTTCACAAATATTTTCTCCTACCTACCTACATTTAGAAGAGAGAAAAAGATTCTCACCACTTGCACTTCCACTGGTTCCTGCAGACAGAGATGTGGTGGTGTGCGTGCTGACATGGTAAGAAGCCTTACCTTCTGCCAGCCTGTGTCAGATGACCCAGAACCTCTTCATCTGCAGCAGCCTCCTGGGTAAGTATGGAGTCTCATCCAGTGAGTTTATCCTGCCCACAATGCCAATTTAGGGAGGAACAAACTTTCCTCTACCCTCAAAATTCTTCTGGCAGATTAACAAGGGAAAATAACCAAATTTAATATGTACATATGTATAGGTGGCCCGCGTACGTGAGGGAGTCAAACCCTAAATGCACAAGAAGTTCAGAGATAGAAAGGGGATCAGGTATATAGGACATTCTGAACCCTTGAGGGCTTCAAAGAATTATTGCAAAATGATAAGAAGAGCAGATGTTGTGCTGATATTTAGCTCAGTGGTTGAGCATGGACCTATGAACCAGGAGGTCACGATTCCATTCTTGATCAGGGCATGTGCCCCGGTTAAGGGCTGGATCACCAGTTGGGGGCATGCAGGAGGCAGACAATCAGTGATTCTCATCATTGATGTTTATCTCTCTCCCTCTCCCTTTCTCTCTAAAATCAATTCAAATTATTATTATTTTTTTTAAAAAAAGAAGAGATGTTTAGTAAATAGAAGTTTGTTATGCCCTAAAGAAAGGTCAAAAGAGGTTATCTGTGATAATTTCCCATTATGCACAAGGTCCATATTTGAGTTCTTCCAGGTAATCAAGGGACGGGCAGACCTTTTTCTTGAGCCTGGAGCTAAAGTTAGCCTTTAGCTCAAAACAATCTGCATAGCATAGAGGCATGTCTTAGGGTGAGTCATTTTGGACTTTCCAAATGCATATAAGAATCTGTCAACTTTCATTTATTGGGAGCATTTATATCAGTCTGTTGAGATTTTGTTTCCATGCATATCCTCTATTTGGCTCAAATAAGTTTTTATGAAATTTTCCTCAGGTTTGAATTTCTTACATTGACAGTTATAAACTCCCTTACACACTTAGTAACTTAAGTGAGTCACTCTCTTTATGCATTTCTTATTACTAATGCTTGCCCATACTCAACACTGCCATGAAAAAAAAAAAAAAAATCAAGAGGAAGTCAAACTTCCAAGTTCTTCCTATGAAGCCAGCATTACCCTAATCCCAAAACCAGATAAAGACACTACAAAGAAATAGAATTACAGGCCAACATCCCTGATGAACATAGATGCTAAAGTCCTCAATAAAATGCTAGTGAATCAGATCCAGCATTACATTAGAAAGATTATACACCATGACCAAGTGGGATTTATTCCAGGGATGTAAGGTTGGTACAATATCCACAAATCAATAAACGTGATACATCACATAAACAAATTGAGAGACTAAAATCACATAATCATATTAATTGATGCAGAAAAGGCAGTTGGCAAAATCCAATACCCTTTCCTGATAAAAACTCTCAGCAAAGTGAGAATAGAGGATATTTTGCATAAAACTCAAGCTAGAATTTTTTTTTTATTTTCTTTATTAATTAAAGTGTCACATATTTGTCCTCATCCCCCCATTCCCATCCCACACCCCTCCCCACGGATGCCCCCACCCCCTGTTGAACTCAACCGTCGGATAGGCCCATATGCATGCACACAAGTCCTTTGGTTGATCTCTCCCCCCTCCTCCCAACCTCCTCCATCCTCTTTCCGAGGCCCGATAGTCCGATCGATGCCTCCTTGTTTCTGGTTCTGTTCTTGTTCCTCAGTCTATGTTGTTCATCATTTCCCCTAGATGAGCGAGATCATATGTCACTAGATATATACTTATAAGAACTGAATGTGAGACGAGCAATAATAGTTATGCTGACAGGCAAATGAATCAGTCTGTAGCGAACTTCCCCCTGGACCAACAGTTCTTTTGAGACCCAATTTCAATGTCCACCAGTTCCTTATGTGTACATGTCAGCACTGACCCCTCAGCTCTGGATGGTGGACAAATGGTGGTAACGGAGGTCCGACTCCCTCTGGTTTGGTCTCGGCCGGAACCAGGGGCACGGCTTCACCCGGACTAAGGGGAACGTGGCCTCACCCAGACCGAAGGGGCGCGTGGCCTCACCCGGGACCGGGACCCAGCCTCACCCGGATGGATCCAGGGGCACACGGCCTCACCCGGACCCAGGATCCGGCTTCACCCATACCCAGGGTCGCATGGCCTCTCCCAGACCCAGGGGCCCGTGGCCGCACCTGGGCCTAGGTGCGCGAGGCCTCTCCCAGACCCAGGGGCACATGGCCTCACCCGGACCTAGGTGCGCGAGGCCTCCCCCGGATCCAGGGACACATGGCCTCACCCGAACCCGGGGGCGCGTGGCCTCTCCCATACCCAGGGGCACATGGCCTCACCCGGACCCGGGACCCAGCCTCACCCGGATCCAGGGACACATGGCCTCACCCGGACCCAGGGGCGCGTGGCCTCTCCCAGACCCAGGGGCACGTGGCCTCACCCGGGCCTAGGTGCGCGAGGCCTCACCCGGATCCAGGGACACATGGCTTCACCCGGACCCGGGGGCGTGTGGCCTCTCCCAGACCCAGGGGCACGTGGCCTCACCCGGACGTAGGTGCGTGAGGCCTCACCCGGATCCAGGAACACATGGCCTCACCCGTCCCGGGGGCGCATGGCCTCTCCCAGACCCAGGGGCACGTGGCCTCACCCGGGCCTAGGTGCGCGAGGCCTCACCTGGATCCAGGGACACATGGCCTCACCTGGTCCCGGGGGCGCGTGGCCTCTCCCAGACCCAGGGGCACGTGGCCTCTCCCGGACCTAGGTGCGTGAGGCCTCACCCGGATCCAGGAACACATGGCCTCACCCGGACCCGGCGGCACGTGGCCTCTCCCAGACCCAGGGGCACATGGCCTCACCCGGACCCGGGACCCAGCCTCACCCAGATCCAGGGACACATGGCCTCACCCAGACCCGGGGGAGCGTGGCCTCTCCCAGACCCAGGGGCACGTGGCCTCACCCGGGCCTAGGTGCGCAAGGCCTCACCCGGATCGAGGGACACATGGCCTCACCCGGACCCGGGGCACATGGCCTCTCCCAGACCCAGGGGCACGTGTCCTCACCCAGACCCGGGACTCAGCCTCACCCGGATCCAGGAACACATGGCCTCACCCGGACCCAGGGTCGTGAGGCCTCACCTAGACCCAGAGGCGTGTGACCACACCCGAGTCCAGAGGCGCGCAACCTCGCCTGCATCCGAGTCCCAGCGGGGTTTCGTCTTCTTGATCCCAATTCCTGTTGGTCCAGTCCCTCTCAGCAATTCCCTTGGCCATCCCCCCAGAGCTCCAGGATGGCTGCCGCAGAACCTGCCGGGCGGTGGGCTCGGCGAAGCTCCGGTGCTCCCGGTGCACGGCAGCGGGCTGGTCCAGTGTCGCTGCGTCGGCCCTTGGGTCTGCAGCGGTGGCCGCTTCCGGAGCATTGAGACTCCTGAAGGACTCGGAGGTCAGCAACGTGGAGTCTCCCACCCCCTGTCCCCCATGGGCTCATCCGTCCACGCCCGGCAGCCAGTGGAGCTGTCCCCCAAGCCGGAGACCGCCAGGGGAACTGCGCCAAGCACGCCCCAGTCCGCCATTGTGTCGCCCGAGCCGTAGTTCTCAAAGTGTGGTCTTTGGGTCACCGTCATCAGCATCATCCTGCATACCCCTCTTTTATTCTAGTTGTAGAGCATCCGCTCAGCCAGCCCTCCAGTGGCCCTGGATGGCGCCCGCTCCGCTCTCCCGCCGCAGTCTCAAAATTGTTGTGGTAGGCAACAATCAGGCTTCCGCCCTATGCCTCCATCCCGGTTCTCCCTTGTATAGCTAAGTCTTGACTGTTGTTGGCGTCACCGGGAGGAACCGTCCTCTAGGCCAATTGGCCCTGAGGGCCCTCCTTGTCTACAAAGGAAGAGTTGCTGCGCAGGAGACACGCCCATGGGCCGGGTCTTGGTGTAGCAAGGCCCCGGCGCTCACTGAATCTGCCCCCCGAATGCGTCCCCTATGCGCGTGGTTGAAATCTGGTGTCATCTCACACAGACCACTAGATGCCCCCGTCTCCGGGTGTCCAATGGGGTGTAGGTCAGCTACTGCCTTAGGCACTCAGCAGGGATTACTGCAAAAACTGTAGTTTCCTCCTCCTGTCTGAGTGGCCCTGGAGCAGTCCGACTAGAACCACAGTTCATCTGGCCAAGCCGCCAGAGGGCAGGCCACCCACATGCACAAGCCGTTGCTTGGAGCGCAGGTGCGCCTGCAAGACTTGCGGGGCGGGTCTTCAAAACGTGCGGGGCGGGTCTGAGGGCGGGGCGGGTCCCAGGGCGGGGCGGGGTCTCAGGTCGCCAACAGGCCATGGCGCGGCGAATCGCAATGGCTAGAAGTCTGCTCCTTCTGCCTTCCACGTTTCTAAGCCCCCTCGTTCCGCACTCCAGCGCAGCAAACACTGATTGCTGGGCACACCTCCGCAAGAGTCCCGCCTCTCCCCGCAGGCGTCTGGGCCTCCTGCATGTCCCCAGAAGCTGGGTTTCAGGGTGATGGGGAGCTAATCTCCCCTAGGGTTGGAACAAAAGCCGCGCGCCCCTTCCCCCGCCACCAGTCCGACCCACGCGCCTCTGCACCTCATCCCCTCCGATTTCGCTGGTTTCCTCTTCCCTCTTAGCTGTAAATCTACCATTCAGCCATCTCTCCTGTAGTTCTGGGTGGCAGAGCTCTGTCCTCCGGTAGTGCCCCTGAAATTGCTGTGCATAGCGCAGTTCGCAGTTCCTTTGTTTAACTTTGCCGCCTTCTTGGTTCTCCTCTGTCAAAATGGCTAGAGGACTTGAATGTAAGATGGGAAATCCTAAGAATCCTCCAAATCGGTGTTGGCGGCCTCCAGGGCCCCGAGGATCTCCCTGGGCAGCTCGGCCAGGTCGGTGGCGCGGGTGAGCCCCTCCTGCAGAAAGATGGTCTCTTCCTTCACCGAGAGCCGCTGCGCCGAGTCCGCGGCCGCCGCCACAGCCGCTGCGGCGCCTACGAGCCCATGGCCCCGGCTGCGGTGCTGACTGAGAGGAGCAGCCGCCCGGTCTGGGGAGACGCGAGCAGCAGTTGCCACCCTCACCAGTCCATGTTTCAGTTGTATTTCCGAAACTGCCATGTGAGGCAACAGATCAGCCTTTCACCTCCGCCGCCATCTTGCCTCCGTTCTCTCTAGAATTTTTTCATACACCAATAATGAACTCACAAAAAGAGAAACTAAAAAAAAAAAAAAAAAAAAAAAAAAAATCCCATTTACCATTGCACCAAAAAAATTAAGATACCTAGGAATAAATATAACCAAGGGGTAAAAGACCTGTACTCAGAAAATTACAGGAAGCTGAAAAAAGACATAGAGGAAGACATACACAAATGGAAAAATATAACATGTTCATGGATTGGTAGAATCAAAATCATTAAAATGTCCATACTATCCAAAGCAATCGATAGATTCAATATATTCCCCCATTAAAATACTAACGGCATATTTCAAAGACCTAGAACAAACTCTCCAAAAGTTCATCTGGAATAAAAAAAGACCCCGAAGCTGCAGCAATCTTGAGAAAGAAGAACAAAGTTGGAAGGATCACAATACCAGATATCAAGCTATACTATAAAGCCACTGTTCTCAAAACTGCCTGGTACTGGCACAAGAACAGACATATAGACCAATGGATAAGAACAGAGAACCCAGAAATCAACCCAAGCCATTATGCTCAATTAATATTTGACCAAGGAGGCAAGAGCATACAATGGAGTCAAGACAGCCTCTTCAATAAATGGTGTTGGGAAAATTAGACAGATACATGCAAAAAAATGACTTACACCAACTTACACCATACACAAAAATAAACTCAAAATGGATAAAGGACTTAAACGTAAGACAGGAAACCATAACAATCTTAGAAGACTACATAGGCAGCAAAATAGCAGACATACGTCGTAGCAATATCTTTACTTTACCCATACAGCTCCTAGGGCAATGGAAACTAAGGAGAAAATAAACAAATGGGAGTACATCAAAATAAAAAGCTTCTGCACAGCAAAAGAAATCATCAACAAAACAACAAGAAAGCCCACTGCATGGGAGAACATATTTGCTAATGTTATCTCTGATAAGGGTTTAATCTCCAAAATTTATAGGGAACTCATACAACTTAACAAAAAGAAGATAAACAACCCAATCAAAAAATGGGCAAAGGACCTAAATAGATACTTTTTGAAAGAGGACATACAGAAGACACTAATCATCTGAGAAATATAAATCAAAATGACAATGAGATAACATCTCACACCTGTCAGAATGGCTATCATCCACAAATCAACAAATGTCAAGTGCTGGAGAGGAAGTGGAGAAAAAGGAACCCTTGTGCACTGCTGGTGGGAATGCAGACTGGTGCAGCCACTGTGGAAGACAGTATGGCGTTTCCTCAAAAAATTAAAAATCTGTCATTTGACCCAGTAATTCCACTTCTAGGAATACATCCCAAGAAATCAGAAAGGATATATGCACCCCTATGTTCATAGCAGCACTATTTACCATAGCTAAGATTTGGAAACAACCTAAGTGCCCATCAGCAGATGAGTGGATTAGAAAACTGTGGTACATCTTCACAATGGAATACTGTGCTGTTGTAAAAAAAAAAAAAAAAAAAAAAAAAGGAATTCTTACCATTTGCAACAACATGGATTAAACTGGAGAGTATTATGCTAAGCAAAATAAGCCAGTCAGAGAAAGACATATATCACATGATCTCACTCATTTGTGGAATGTAATGAACAACATAAACTGATGAACAAAAATAGATATAGAGACAGAGAAGCATCAAACAGATTGTCAAACTTCAGTGGGAAGCCGGGGGAGAGGAGGAGGGTGTAAGAAATCAACCAAAGGACTTATATGCATGCATATGAGCATAACCAATAGGCATAGACACTAGCGGGGGTGAGGGCATGTGCTGGGTGGGGGGGAGAGAAGGAGGAGGGAGGTCAGTGGGGGAAAAAGGAGACATATGTAATACAATATGTAATGCTTTAAACAATAAAAATTAAAATTAAAAGGTGCCTTTTTCACTATAACATGTCACATAATTAACTTTCCATGATTTTTTTATTACATTATCTCTTGTAATTAACTCTCTGTATATAACTAATTCAGCTGTTTTTCCTTCTTAGGCTTTTCACTCTAGGTAGGGCCACATTGGTTGTCTGTTTAACTTATTTTCCCCTTTACCACTCTCTAAGTGAGTATGAGAGGGTGAGCTTCTTACTGTTTTCTCATTTCTGGGTCCTCTTTAAAAAATTGCTATGCTATTGAGAAAAGCTAGTAAGCCAGGACAAGTAAAATAAGGAAATTTAGAAGAGAGAAAAAGATTCTCACCACTGGCTCTTGCAGACAGAGATGTGGGGGTGTGTGTGTGCTGACATGGTATGCAGCCTTACCTTCTGCCAGCCTGTGTCAGATGGCCCAGAATCTCTTCATCTGCAGCAGCCTCCTGGCTGAGTGGTTTCAGCCCTCTGGAATTATTTGGGTCTAAAGAATTCTTCTGCTTATATTATAAACAGTTGTGAAGAGATTGAAAAATATAGGCATGTGTGTAAAGGAAATAAGCAGTTAAATTTTTTTTCCCCCTTCATGGTATTTTGCATAAAACCCAAGCTAGAGTGTTTAGTTTAGTGGAGTTCATAATCAGAGTAATATATTTGTTGCAACTTATAACTAAATGAGACAAACTAAAATACAGAATCAAATATTGTTCTACCTGAGACTAAAACAACCAAGGTCAATAATAAATCAGCCCTTTTCTCTTGATTATATGTTTCTAAACATTACATTATATTTAAACAGACGTATTATTATTACAGTGACCCAGTCTAAACATAACAGGAATATATGTTTCAGAATCTCTTGAAGTATGCAAAACATTTTGGAGTCAATTGCTTAAAACATAAACAAATCACGACAATTTTCTACTATGAATCCAAAACCGTTTTAAGTGAATCAACATTTTATGAATCATAACAATTCCCTAATATATTTAAAGTCATGACATACCTATATGAATATGTATAAAACATATGTTTAACCATCTATGGGCAATGTTTGGAGCAAGTGTAAGTTCCAAGACACTTTGCATTGGAAGTAACTTAATCAATGTGCGGAGCACAAAAGGGCACAAGATTTGGTCATGGGAAAGAAGAGAAGCACTCACAGCAAAAAATAGGTCCAAGTGAGGTAGAGGTGGTCAAATTCTTCTGTAATAAGAGATGCCAGCTTTTATTCAGACATCCACATACTTGGCACTTCTAAAACGAAGAAGGCAATGGGCATGTCAGGTCAAAGGGAGGCCAGGTCAACTGTTGACATATGTCAGGCAGAAAACACTGTGTGAAGGTGATGCGTGGCTATGTATTCTAACTTCTACATGTGGATTCTTCGGTCTCTGGATAGAACCAATGATTGCAATACTTCTGGAGATCTGTTATAAATTTGATCGTATCTTACTGTTTTCTCTTCTTGGTGGAGCTCTTACTCGCCTTAGCCCCAAAGAATTGCAGCTAACCAAACTGACCACAGATGACATTTTGCTACAAAGAGTTCAGGGTATGGCTCAATTAATGAAAATAGATTTGTGGCGCCTCCACATAGATCCAAAGAATTCTAGAAACCAAGCCAAGTCAACCAATATGAGTGTGAGCCAATGATAAGTGAAAATAACTCCTTAGACCATTGAGTACTACTTGGCATTGAATAGGAATAATTTGATTTTATATTGCCTTTATGCTTTTACAAGATCAAAACTTCTTTTTCAAGAATTTGTTAAAATATACTTTGAAGAACAATTAACAATTTCTTTAAAATAACTGAGGAAATGTTGGGAAAGGTGTGCCGAATTATTCAAGGCAAAGGGCATATGCTTTTTTGTGCTGTTGACCGTTTCATGCTTTGATCACAATAAGTCATCTATTTTTCCATTTTAGGCATTTAAGTTAAAAAGATTTAACTATTTCATAGTAAATAATCTCCCCACCTCCCTGAAATTTTCAGATACTATTCCTTGTCAGTTTATTCCTCCTAAGATCAATCTATTAATTTTTGCTTTACCCATCACCATGCATTTAAAACAAGACAATCAGGGAGAGATTAGAGCAATTGAGATCAGGATAATCTTCACAAATCCTCTTTCACTCCTAATACATTCTAACATACATTTTGAGGAACTCTTAAAAACAGGTATTATTATTATTTTTTTTTCAATAATATAGGAGCATAGGGAAAACTCTCTCAAAATATTTAAGTTTTAGGAAAAAAATTTATTTAAGCTAGGTGAATAAGATATAAAACAGATATAAAGCAGTGCAATGAACTTTAAGGAAAAGGCAAAAGTTAAGATTATATTTATGTTTGTTTATTTTTTTGCAAAAAAAATGTTGTATAAATTTTAAGAATTGCTAGGATTTAAAAAATGTTAACTTAATCTGTTTTAGTCAAAGCAACATGTGTACAAATAAAAAATCAGGGAAGTATTATATAATAGATAGTGTCTTGCCCCAATATTCTTCTCATCCAACTTTATTTCTCACAGAAACACACTGTCAAATCTTTCAGCTTTTTTAAAAGCATTTTCTTTTGTATTTATATATATGCTAGAGGCCTGGTGCATGAAAATTCATGCACTGGAAGGGGAGTCCCTCAGCGCGGCCTGTCCCCTCTCACAGTCTGGAAGCCCTCAGGGGCAGGAGGCGACCTGGAGAGCAGGGGAAGGCAACACCCCCATCACACCTCTGCTGCTGCCACTGCCGGCAGTGCAAGCCTCGGCTGGCCCTGGTTACCTGAGCCTCAGGTGGCGTGGGCAGCTGGGCAGCTGCCATCCGAGGCTTGCCTGTGCCTTGGGCGTTGGCTGGCAGCCGACATCCAAGGCTTGCCTGCACCTCGGGCTGGCCCCAGGTGGCTGGGCAGCTGCTATCCAAGGCTTGCCTGTGCCTTGGGTGTCAGCTGGGCAGGCATCATCTGAGGCGCAGGCAAGCCTTGGGCCAGCCCTAGGTGGCTGGACAGCTGACATCTGAGGCTTGCCTGTACCTCAGGCCGGCTCTGGGTGGCTGGGTTGCTGAGGGTAGGTCCGGCCACACTGCACACCTGCCACCCCCCTGGCGGGGCTGAAAGGACTGGGGGACTCTGGCAGGGCTGAGGGGACTGGGCGCTGCCATCTTGTGGCTACGGGCATTGCCATATTTTGATGGTGTGGTGGTCAATTTGCATATTCCCTCTTTATTAGATAGGATATACTAGAGGCCCGATGCACAAAATTCATGCAAGAGTAGGCCTTCCTTCCCCTAGCTGCCAGCACTGGCTTCCCTTTGGCACCTGGGACCCCGGCTTCCCTCTGGCCACTGGCAGGCACCAGGGACCTGGGCTTCCCTCACAGCCCTGGCTTTGTCTGGAAGGACAGAAGGATGTCCAGAAGGACATCCAGTCTAATTAGCATGTTATGCTTTTATTATTATAGACATATATGTATAGGTATAGATATATATCTATATATAGAAACATATATGTATACATATACATATATATTTCTATGGAGACAGAGAGAAAAACTATCTCTTACGATATTAGGGATTTAGTTGTTATAAGTTCTTCATGTTAGTGGTGTGTTATCCAAAGCACATTGATAAAGCTGAAACATAATGCTGAATGAAAAAAGGCAGATACATACTAGTACATTTTAGATGATTACATTTGTATAAAGTTCAAAGACAAACAGAATTAACCACAGTATTAGAAATCAAGGTGGTGGTTACCATGAGGAAGGTAGTGATTAGCAGAAGGCACAAGGCATATTTGATTTGCATGTTGGTTAGATGGGTGCATTCATTTTGGAAAATCATCATGTACAGCCTTTTTGTTTGTGCACATTTCTTTGTGCAAGTTATATGTCAGTAAAGAGGTGTGATTTTTCTGTTTTTTGGTTTTTGTTGTTGTTTGTTTTTAATCCTCACCCAAGGATATTTTTCCATCGATTTTTAGAGAGTAGAAGAGATAGGGAAAGACAGAGAGAAATATCTATGTGACAGAAACATCAATTGGTTGCCTTCTGCATGCACCTCGACCAGGAGGCAGGCCAGGGAGGAGCCTTCAATGTAGGTATGAGCACTTGACTGAAATCAAACCTGGGACACTTCAGTCCACAGGCCAATGCTCTATCCACTGAGCCAAAGGGAGATTTAAAAGAAAATAATTCACTACAGCATAGGGAATATAGTCAATAATCCTATATAATAAAAGGCTAATATGCTAATGGTCTCCTCTACTGGGAGTTCGACCAGGGGGCGGGGCTGGCTGGCCAACCACCCATGGCCCCTCCCCCTTGCCAGCCCTGCCCAATCAGCACCGATGTGGGCAGGCTGGCCGGACCCCACCCATGCACGAATTTGTGCACCAGGACTCTAATATTGTAATAACTATGTATGGGCCCAGGTGGGTAATAGACTTATTAGAGTGATCACATTGTAAATTAAATAAATACCTAATCACTATGTTGTACATCTGAGACTAATGTAATATTGTATGTCACTGTAATTTAAAAATAAAAGTTGTTTGTGATACACATGACGGCTGATTTTAACTGGCGAATCATGCCTACATATTTGAGGTGAACTGCTATAAATCTCACATGTGCCTATGCTTGAGAACAGTGGGTCTTAGGGTCCTTCCTGTCACACCTGGGGAAGAAAAAGCCAAAGCTAATGTTCTATTTTTAAAATATATTTTTATTGATTTCAAAGAGGAAGGGAGAGGGAAAGAGAGGTAGGAACATCAATGATGAGAGAGAATCATTGATCTGCTGCCTTCTGCATGCCTCCCACTGGGGATCGAGCTGGCAACCTGGGCATGTGTCCTGATGGGGAATTGAACCATGACCTCCAGGTGCATACCAGCCAGGCCAAATGAATGTTCTGGGCAAACTCGCTGGGCTACACATGTCAATCTTGTCGAAAACAAGTGTTCCGCAGCTCAGGGCATTATACTGAAATGTCTCCTTCCCTCTATTTTAAGCATCCCTCTCTGATGTGCTCTCTCCAGTTTGTGTCCTTTGTCCATCCTCCTAGCAGTTGGCTGGGATTTGGCTTTAGAATTGAAATGTTTCCCCTTTTTATGCCTCAGCTTCATGCTTGCTAACACTTGGGGAGAATCTGAATCAATATCCATAATCTTCCGCCCTCATGTGCCCAGGGGTTACATAATCACCTCTGTCTTCTCTGTAGAATTGGAAGAAAACTTCCAGTTCTTTTATAGGCAGTGTTTGTGCCCCTGACATAATAATTTTCACTGCACTTAAATAATCTATGTACCCTTCAAACTACAGATGAAAATAAGAAACATTGGCATATCTATGGAGTCATCCAATGTAACAGTTCCCTGGGCTATTTGAGTCAAATGTGTCTGGTTCATTTTGTGTGAACAGGTTGTATTTGTTTCAGTGACCTAGTGTTTTTATGGCTGAGCCTCATCATCCATCATATTTATATTGGTATATAAGTTCAATAAAAACTGCGACATTGTAAACAGATATTTCTGAAAGCAGAGAACAACATTTTCTCAAAATGTATTGTCTCCCTTGATGACATTTTCAGTTGTTTTTGACCAACAAATATTTCTGGAACAAATTTTGTCTGATATTTTATAGGATAAGCTTCTTTTCCCTCTTTTTATAATTTCTGTTATTTGAAATGTTTTGTTGTTGTTAACAGTGCTTATGTAACCAGTTTATAAGATCAGCAGAATTAAAATGGGCACAAATATAAAACAACTGTGTTCCTTCTTCCTAAATGTTTCTTTTGACTAATCCGTCAAATTTTTCTATTCTATCCTTGGATGAAGATTCCAGCTTTTCCACAACTCACAGGAATGAATGGTGCATTTTTCAGCAAGTAGAAAGTCAACCCAGACCAATGTAGGATCATCAATCTTTCATCAGATTTAAATCTCTCTTTCCCCAGCTCAGTCCTGCTGCAGAAAATCCTGCAGTAGGAAGAAGGATACTGTTGGTTTTAGCACTATTTCCCTACCCTCTTCTTTTACTTCTCCCCATCCACCAATCTCTGACTCTCCAAGGGTTGCGTGTGAGAATGAGGATTGGATAGTAGAGGAGTGTTAAAGACACAACAATTCTTATTTGAGTGGGGCCATTATAATGGAGCCTTCTGTTGTGGCAGAATCCAAATGCTGGTTATTTCTCTCATAAGCCTTCCTGTGGGTTCTCTGAAATTCCCCTGTTGAGGAATCCCATGAGCAGTTTCCTGAGGTGGGCAATATTTATCTCAGCTGCCCCTTTTGGCACTGGCCTCAGTCCCTGGCTTCTGGCAGCTACCCTCTATTTATTGGGTCACTTAATTCTAGCCAGTGCTTTTGGATACCTCCTTTTTCAGGGTGACACAAGCTCATACCTTTCCATTCAGCCCTTATCCAGTCTATGAAAACCATAACTCATAGCTCTGGAAGACCATGTTCAAAGCATCCCCTCTATTTTTTGCCACAGGTTGCTCTAGTGAGCTTCTTGCCTCTAGTCTCCTCAAACATGAGGCAGGTACCAGACCCTGCATTCCTCAGTTTCCCAAGGTCACTGGGTCATCCCAATTCACCCTCCTCACTTGCCATGGGGGTTTCGGACTAGAGGTGGGAAAAAAAGCATCTATGTATTCTCAAACTGAAAACTGTTTCTCTGAAGAAATCCATGCTCTGCTCTCTCTCAAATTTCAAGCTTCTTTTTTATGTATTTGAGCTAACAATGACTTTTAAGGATCATGAAACTTTTTTTATAAACATCCTACCATTCTTTAGATAGTATGGATCCTTGAAATCCTTTATTCTCTTTGTGGAGGCTCAGCTGAGAGTGAGACAACAAAAATATACTGTACATTTATAACAAAATTTATGCTATGCATGGTGGAAAAGTCTTACATTTCTGATAAGTAAGTAAAACATTAATCATAATATATCTGAAGTTTCAGAGACAGAGAAGCATCCATCAGACTGTCAAACTTTAGAGGGAAGGTAGGGAAGGGTTGGGGTAAGAGGGAGAGATCAACCAAAGGACTTGTATACATGCATATAAGCCTAACAAATGGACACAGACACCAGGTGGGTGAGGGCATGAGTAGGGGGTGAGGGGGATAAGGACACATGTAATACCTTAATCAATAAAGAAATTTAAAAAAAAGTAATGGTATATCAATTGACTAAGCTATACTGTTTTCTCTTTATTTTTTTAATGTTTGAAGATACTCCCTTTTTATTAGTTACTATATTGATGTGGATAGTTCATCATTTTCCTTTGTAATGGAATAAACAACAATAAAGCAAGCCGTTTATACAAGCTGTAATTATCAATTGAAACACTCATTCTTGAATAGTATAAAAATGTCACTTCAAAAGTTATTTGTAATAACAATTAAAGTAGATTTGATTATAAAAATAGTAAATGCAGATTGTAGAAAATTGAAAAATATAAAATACATAACAGAGATTGAAATCATTAAGAATTCAAAAAATCAAAGATACTTAAAAATTGTTTATGTATATTTGTCCAGTTTCTACTTTTACGATATGTGTTTTGTTTCTATTAATGTGGTCATATTGCATATATGCAGTTAATCCTACTTTTTAATTTAATACTATACATTAATATTAAAGAATAATAAAATAGAAAATAAATATATTTTAATGGCTAAAGAAAAATCTATCATATAGTTCTAACATCATATATTTTATCACATGTTTATTATTAAACATTTATGTAGTTCCCAAGTTTTACTATAGTAAGCACATCAAGAAATTTCCTTACACATAAATCATTGCATATAGTTTTTATTATCTGCTTAGAATATATACCTATACTGGCTAAATCAAAATCAAGGGGTTTGAACATTTTTAGCTTCTTTAATTTATGTTCTAGATTCCACCAGCAATGGTGAGTACAAATGGTATCAAATTCTACTAGATTGCTTATTGATTTCAAAATTATTTAATCTATTGAGGTAAGATTGTCAACAAAACCATATAGGTTTCAAGTGTACAACTCTATAACACATCCTCTGCTTGTTGCATCGTGCACTCATCACCATACTGTTTCCACAGTGGCTGCACCAATCTGGATTCCCACAAACAGTGCACAAGGGTTCCATTTTTGCCACATCCTTGCCAACACTTGTTGTTTGTTGATTTATTGATAATAGCCATTCTGACAGGTGTGAGGTGATATCTAACTTTGGTTTTAATTTGCTTTCTTCTGATGATTAGTGACATTGAGCATCATACAACCTGATATCAAATTATACTGTAAGGTCATAGTAATCAAAACAGCATGGTACTGACATAAAATCAGGCATCTAGATCAATGGCCAGAACAGAGAGCTTAGAAATAAACCCACCCCTTTATGGTCAATTCATATTTGACAAAGGAGGTGAGAACGTATAATGGGGTATAGATAGTCTAGTCAATAAATAGTGTTAGGAAAATTGGACCGATACATGCAAAACAAAACAAAAACTAGGTCGCCTCCTTAAAACACACACAATAATAAGCTCAAAATAGATTAAAGACTTAAATGTAAACCAGGAAACCATAAAAATCCTATTAGAAAATATAGTCAGTAAAATTTCAGACATTTCATATAGCAATATTTTTTCTGAAATATCTCCTTGAGCAAGAGAAACAAAAGAAAAAATAAACAAATGGGACCACATCAAACTAAAGAGGTTTTGCACAGCAAAGGAAACCATCAACAAAATGAAAAGACAACAGCCCAGCTGGTGTGGCTCAGTGGTTGAATGTCCACCTATGACCTGGAACTCAGGAGGCCATGGTTTGATTCCTGGTCAGGGCACATGCCCAGATTGCAGGCTAATCCCCAGTGTGGGGCATGCAGGAGGCCGCTGATCAATGATGCTCTCTCATCATTGATGTTTCTATCACTCTCTTCCTCTCCCTCTCCCTTCCTCTCTGAAATCAATAAAAATAATTTTTTTTTAAAAATGAAAAGACAACCTTCTGAATGGGGGCATATATTCGCCAATAATACATCTGGTAAGGGGCTAATTTCCAAAATTTACAAAGAACTTACCTGTTTTCAACACCAAGAAAAACAGCAACTCAATTTAAAAATGGACAAAGGACCTGAATAGACACTTCTCCAAATGGGGATATACAGGTGTCCTATTGCTTTTTAAATTTCAATAATTTCACACATGAAGATGGTATTTTATTATTTGTGGTGGTTTTTCTCTCTGATAATCATGCTTTTTAAGTGGCTTCCATTTACAACATGTAAAAGTCTGAGCCATTTGGAATATTCAATCTGAAACTTCCTTACTTGAAATGAAATAGTTACTGAGAATCTTTTCTAGTAGTATAAAAAAAGTGTATTGACCATTATGGTGAATAACTGTGTCTGAAAATCTGGGCCAAAACCATGTCAATTTTGGCTTATATTCCAGAACTCTGTGGCCTTGCCTTTTTGTTTATTTTATGTGCAGGAGAGAACTAAACTACCTTCTAAATGCAATTCTGGCTGTATGGTGAGCCCTACTAAATCACTTCCATGTGGAGTCAACCCTGTACCTCCCATCAGCCTCTCTTTCCTGTGAGTGTCAACCTAATGGCAGCCTTTACCTCAGGGGCGCAAGTTCTTCCTCAAAGCAGCAGCTGAATCCACTTTGCTGCTTTCCCAAAACTTGCAGAAAGAACCAGCTCATCACATACCATGTCATTGATTTCAGTACCAGCCATCAGGAGGCCAGGCTGCAGAAGTTGGGGTGCCAGCCCAGGAATCTCTTCTCCAAGCTCACAGGCAGTGCCATTAGTCCAGCAGCAAACTCCTGTTTTTGAGAAGTTTCACCTTCATGGAATACCTACTCCAGGTTAAATTTTAATAATGCTGACCTATCTTCTTTATTTTCTAGCTTTTTCCTGCTACCCCCATGGTACCTTCCAATTCTGTTTTTACTCTTCTGTTAACTAGTTAACAACTTCACATCTAAAAATTATGTGTGTTAAAATTATTTTTTCTTTAAATAACTAGTGAGATTTCTCTCTCTAGACTAGACCCTGACTGATGCACTCAGAAGAAAGCAGTAGCACAAAATATGGACATGTTCTCTTGAAAATAAAGGGCCAAATGCCTACATGAAAAAGAGCCAGGTAGTTGATATTTACTAATGTGCAGAAACCTTTGAGTTAGATTTGGATTTTATAGTTCGAGACATGTAAAATATTATAATATAACACATTTTTAAAGTTGAGAAGATAAAAAATGGCAAAGGTAAAAATCAGGGTTGTGGGTTTTTGGTTTTTTTAAATATATTTTGTTGACTTCAGAGAGGAAAGGAGAGGGAGACAGAGATAGAAACATCCATGATGAGAGAGAATCATTGAACTGCTGCCTCCTGGACACCCCACACTGAGGATCAAGCCTGCAACCGGACGGGGCCATGTATCCCAACCAGGAATCCAACCACGACCTTCTGGTTCATAGGTCAATTCTCAACCACTGAGCCACACTGGCCAGGCAAAATCAGGGTTTTTGATGGTTCTATGGAATGAATTGTGTCCTCTCCATCTTGATATGTTGAATCCCTAACCTCCAATGCCATGGTATTAAAGGATGGGGTCTTTGGGAAGTAATTAGATGAGGTCATGAGGGTGAGATCCTCATGATGAGACTAGTGCTTTTTTTATATATTTTATTGATTTTTTTAAATATATTTTATTGATTTTTTACAGAGAGGAAGGGAGAGGGATAGAGAGTTAGAAACATCGATGAGAGAGAAACATCGATCAGCTGCCTCTTGCACACCCCCCACTGGGGATGTGCCCGCAACCAAGGTACATGCCCTTGACCGGAATCGAACCCGGGACCCTTCAGTCCGCAGGCCGACGCTCTATCCACTGAGCGACACCGGCCAGGGCAAGTGCTTTTAATTTTTTTTATTTTTTTAAATATATTTTATTGATTTTTTTACAGAGAGGAAGGGAGAGGGATAGATAGCTAGAAACATCAATGAGAGAGAAACATCTATCAGCTGCCTCCTGCACACCCTCTACCGGGGATATGCCCGCAACCAATGTACATGCCCTTGACCGGAATTGAACCTGGGACCTTTCAGTCCACAGGCCGACGCTCTAGCCACTGAGCCAAACTGGTTTCGGAGAGACTACTGCTTTTTAAAGAAAGAACACCAGAGAATTTTCTTTCCCAGTGGTATGAAGACACAATGATAAGGCAGCTGTCTGTAAGCCAAAAGGAGAGCTCTCACCATGCAGAAAACTACCATGCTTACTCTCTGATGTTGGACTTGGCTTCCAGAACTGTGAGGGAATAAATTTCTATGGCTTAAGCCACTCAGTCTCTGGTATTTTGTTACAGCAGCTTAAACAGACTGTTATTATGGGACAGAACAGTTTCCATTTCATTTGAAAGAAATTATTAAAATTTGATGGCATGTGAATGAAAACATTTTTAGGGAGAAAACCAAAGGAGAGGAAATGTTCTCCATGCTCATTGGGCAAAGGAATTCTATGGTCTGGGATGCCAGAACCCCAAGTGATTCTTACAACGCAAAGGTATTAATTTTAAACAATGATATTTCATTCACCTATAAAAATGATAGGTACCATTGGCCTTCTGATAAAGTTTTCCAGGAATAGTGTTGAATTTTCCCAGACCCAGTCTCACTCCCTCATATGAACCACCTCCATGACCAAGAGGCCATAAGAACTTGTTGGAGAACAAATGGAAGAGAAACTGGCCAGGCTTTGGAAACCGTCAAGGCAGCCGGGCGTAGGAGGGCAGGATTACATGGATCAGTGATGGGAAAATAAGCACAAGAATATAAAGGTCAGGCTTGACCACCAGTTGCTTATCTAGAGCAAGTAAGCAAAATGCATTCTACTTACTGAAAACCTTTGTGATTATTCTTCTTACATGAAATTTTTAACTATTTGTTTAAATCTGATCTACAAATAAATAAAGTGAGTTGTGTTTTCCTACATTTCTTTGTTTATTTCCAGTAAAATAACACAAAATGATGCTTACAAGTGAGAGGGAAAATTACCTGCAATCCCAGGAAGTAACCTACTTGTTTATTCCTTTAAGGTTGCTTTGATGTATATGTTTTTTTCATAATTGTAATCTTAGTGAAAACAATTTTTTTCATTGTACTATTTTAAAAATTATTGAATAAACATAGTATGTAAATATTTAATGACATAACATATAACATAACTATGTATAATATTATACATATAGTATATGTAGTATATATTTGACAATAAGTATATACTGTAATTCAAATGTTTTTTGTTAGAAAATAAGATTTTTCACTTTTTCCTGTTGGAAACAATACGTCTATGAATATCTTTGTTCACACACTTTTTGGGTTTATGTTTTTTAATTGTTAACAAAGATAGCAAAGATAAAAGGAATGGAGCCTAAGTTCGGAACTCATGAATCAGTAATCAAATTAGTCAATATAAATTAGCCAGAGTTGCTAATGTATTTTCATTAGTGGAGTTGGTGCTTTCTTTATTTTATTTATGGTATTTATTTATTTATTATTTAATCCTCACCTGAGGATATTTTTCCATTGATTTTTAGAGATAGTGGAAGGGGGAGGGGGAGAGAGAGAGAGAGAGAGAGAGAGAGAACACTGATGTGAGAGAGACACATCGATTGGCTTCCTCCCTCATGTGCCCTGACAGGGCCGGGTATTGAGCCTGCAACTGAGGTATGTGCCCTTGACTGGAATTGAGCCCAGGACCCTTCAGTCCATGGTCGAATGTTCTATCCACTGAGCCAAACCAGCTAGGGAAACTCCGGGAAAAGAGCAGGGCCGCTTTAGGGTGGTTCTACTGCCTGACTTCACTTTCTGCGTCTGGATCGGTCCATCTCTGCCTGGTTGGGGACCTCTGGAGGAATGCGGTAATTTACTGTTGTGGATAATAAATCATGGCAGTGGGGGCTCTGAAGTCAGTGGATTTCAGAGGCAGGATATCAGTGCGCTCATTATATGAACTTAATGTGATTGGGAAAGGAAAATGTAAACAAACAGAAACCAAGAAATTCCAGTAAAGGTAGAGAGAGCCTGAGGTAAGAAAAACAAATTCTATGAAGGTTTTCCTCAGAGACTCTTAGATTTCGTGACCAGAGTGGTGTTAAAAGAAGTATAAGGAAGACAACATTATTGGTTGCATTTTATCATCTCCAACTGTATTCAGAGTATGGAAAAGAAGTGTATTTTGTGAAGTCTAAGAAAAATTAATTTTGATTCAGTAGGGACTATTTAAAACAGAAGTTTGCCTACTTTGTAGTGACCTGGGATTGACAAAATCTGTTTTTGCCAGTTTATCACTAGCTCAATTTGAATCAAGCTGCCAAAATGTTATTTTAATGGATATTATTGGTCAGCTTCAACTCTAAGTTAAATACAAACATATAAATTCATTTACTTTCAATTTGGTCTTATTTATGATATACATATGATTCACACAGATTAAAAAAAAAAAAGGCTTCCAGTTACTAAATATATTCTTAAGATAAATTGAACTTGTTGACTAGATTTTTCCAAGAAGGGTTTCCATGGATTTTTGAAAATAAACTTAAATGTGCCCACAAAAATAGGACTTATTAAGATATTCTTCCTGATCCTCCTCTTGACTCTTTCCAAAATAAAAATTGAAACTTAGTTTGACCTCTTGTACCATAGTGCTTGCCATGTATTCCAAAACCAAATTACATTATCATCACAAATGAAACAGCAGCCATGGAAAACTGATTTTGAATGGGGCATTCCAGAGTTTAATCTTTAACATCAGCATCAGATAATACTAGAGCTCTCATAGGATGTTTGGTGTGCTAATTGGCAGTACTCTAATAACTATATATAATACATAATATATATGTATTACAGTGTATGTGTGGGATATATTATAATTTTTGTGTTGGTTAAATTAGTGTTATTAAATAAAATGCTAAATAATATAATTTTATTACCTAAGTGGAAGTTTGACTGAAATACAGGGTGTTGCAAAAGTAGGTTTATAGTTGTTCATATGGAAAATGTTACAATAATCCTATATAATAAAGAGGTAATGTGCAAATTGACTGTTACACCCCGCACAAAATGGCCGCCCCCATGTGGTCATAAGATGGCCACCACAAGATGGCCAGCAGGGGAGGGCAGTTTTGGGTGATCAGGCCAGCAGGGGAAGAAGTTGGGGAGGACCAGGCCTTCAGGGGAGGGCAGTTGGGGGCGACCATGCCTTCAGGGGAGGGCAGTTGGGGGCGACCATGCCTTCAGGGGAGGGCAGTTGGGGGCGACCATGCCTGCAAGGGAGGGCAGTTGGGGGCAACCAGATTGGCAGGGGAGGGCAGTTGGGGGCTATCGGGCCGGCTGGGGAGCAGTTAAGCATAGATCAGGCTGTCAGGAGAGTAGTTAGGGGTGATCAGGCTGGCAGGCAGAAGTGGTTAGGGCCAATCAGGCAGGCAGGGAGGTGAGTGGTTGGGAGCCAGCAGTACCGGATTGTGAGAAGGATGTCAGACTGCCAGTTTAGATGGGGCCTAAACCTGCAGTCAGACATCCCCCGAGGGGTCCCATATTGAAGAGGGTGTAGGCTGGGCTGAGGGACACCCCCATTCCTGCAAGTGCACAAATCTTGTGCACCGGGCCTCTAGTTAATAAATAATGATACAAGAATAAACTGTGTCTCATTTATTCATAACTATAAACCAACTTTTGTCCCACCCTGGAAAACCAAAAAGAAAGCTTTATACTTAGCTGATGACACAGAAAGGACATTTTAAGTCAACTCAGTGTACTCCTGCACATTTTAACTTGATTCAGACAGGAGAGCCCCTGTGTTGTTATAAACTACAAGTTGAATTGAGTTCACTTTTTCCCATCTTTTCTGCAGTTGCAGACAGGAGATTGCCATCGTGCCACAGGGTACTTCCCTGTCCATGCTCTGGCCTCAGGGTGCTCATATGGATGGACTGGACAATGGTTTGGACACCTATCCTCCATTGATGGCAAGTCAAAAGCCGGGGGAGCCATTCACTGTGGCAGGGTTATATTCTTTTTTCCCCTTTTCAATGATGGGGTAAAGTTATGAGCAAGAATGTGTTTTTTTTGGCACATTGATAGATTTCTTTTAAAATTTTTATAATCAAAAATTGTCAATTACACCCCACATAAGATGGCCTCCCCTGAAGGCCTGGTCCTCCCCAACTTCTTCCCCTGCTGGCCTGATCACCCAAAACTGCCCTCCCCTGCTGGCCATCTTGCGGTGGCCATCTTATGACCACATGGGGGCGGCCATCTTGTGTGGGGTGTAACAGTCAATTTGCACATTACCTCTTTATTATATAGGACTATTGTAACATTTTCCATATGAACAACTATAAACCTACTTTTGCAACATCCTGTATTTCAGTCAAACTTCCACTTAGGTAATAAAATTATATTATTTAGCATTTTATTTAATAACACTAATTTAACCAACACAAAAATTGTAATATATCCCACACATACACTGTAATATATATATATTATGTATTATATATAGTTATTAGAGTACTGTCAATTAGCACACCAAACATCCTATGAGAGCTCTAGTATTATCTGATGCTGATGTTAAAGATTAAACTCTGGAATGCCCCAAAAATAGTCAAGTTTGTATTTAACTTAGAGTTGAAGCTGACCAATAATAATAATGTCTATTATCATTAGACATTAGATAATATTACTATAGACACTCATTTAATCTAGGAGTATCAAATTTTTTCTAAGTCAATCAGTATCAGCTACCATATTTTTTTCATGTATAAGACAATATTTTTTTCTAAAATTGTTAGACTGAAAATAGAGGGGCCTCTTATACACAAAAGTCAGCCAAGGAGGTAGCTGCCCATACGTTGTCAAATAGGCTTCCTCCAATCAAGAGCCTTATTGTTACTGATGTCAGCTGATGCCATAATTGGAGGTGGAGGTGTAGAGTGTGCAGATTCCACAGGGACTGGAATGTTCTGAGTCTATAAAGATGTCAAAGAATAAAAAGATAAATACCATAAAGTGATAGTCTTACTCTGCAAAATTCTAACTGAATGTAATCAGCTATGCAAAAGGGCCTGGAAATAGGGCTGCAGAGAGACAATCTGGGCCTCCTCCCACTGAGTGTATGATCAGACAGTGGAGAAAACAGGAAGAACAACTCCTTGAGATGCCAAAAAAGAAGAAGGCCTTAAGAAGAAAACCAGCAAAATGTTTAAAATATTGGTTTCTTAATTTTGGTTTGGAAAAGTGGGGGGCATCTTATACATGGGGACATCTTTTTTTATTTTTTTTAATTTAATAAATCTTTATTGTTCAGATTATTACAATTGTTCCTCTTTTCCCCCCATAGCTCCCCTCCACCAGGGTTCCTATCCCACCCTCTGCCCTTACCTCCTCCCCCCCACTGTCCTCATCCATAGGTGTACACTTTTTGTCCAGTCTCTTCCCACACCCCGACTCGCTTTTCCCCCCAAGAATTGTCAGTCCACTCCCTTCTATGCCCCTGATTCTTTTATATTCACCAGTTTATTCTGTTCATCAGATTTTTTATTCCCTTGGTTTTTAGATTCACTTGTTGATAGATATGTATTTATTGTTCATAATTTTTATCTTTATCTTTTTTTCTTCTTCCTCTTCTTAAAGAATACCTTTCAGCATTTCATATAATTCTGGTTTGGTGGTGATAAACTCCTTTAGCTTTTTCTTGTCTGTGAAGCTCTTTATCTGACCTTCAATTCTGAATGATAGCTTTGCTGGGTAGAGTAATCTTGGTTGTAGTTTCTTGCTATTCATCACTTTGAATATTTCTTGCCATTCCTGTCTGGACTGCATAGTTTCTGTTGAGAAATCAGCTGATAATCGTATGGGTGCTCCCTTGTAGGTAACTAACTGTTTTTCTCTTGCTGCTTTTAATATTCTCTCTTTGTCTTTTGCTCTTGGCATTTTAATTATGATGTGTCTTGGTGTGGTCCTCTTTGGATTCCTTTTGTTTGGGGTTCTGTGTGCTTCCTGGACTTGTAAGTCTATTTCTTTCAACAGATGGGGGGGAGTTTTCAGTCACTATTTTTTCAAATAGGTTTTCAGTATCTTGCTCCCTCTCTTCTTCTGGGACCCCCATAATTCTGATGTTGGTACTCTTGAAGTTTTCCCAGAGGCTTCTTACACTATCTTCAACTTTTTGGATTCTTTTTTCTTTTTGCTTTTCTGGTTGAGTGTTTTTTGCTTCTTTGTATTTCAAATCTTTGACTTGGTTCTTGCAATCCTTTAGTCCACTTTTAGGTCTCTGTATAATATTTTTTATTTCAGTCAGTGTATGCTTAATTTCTAGTTGATCCTTTTTTATATCTTCGAGGGTCTCATTAAATTTATCAGCCTTTTCTAGGAAATTCTTGAAAAACCTTATAACCATGGTTTTGAACTCTATATCCATTTGTTTACATTCCTCCATTTCATTCATTTGTGGCCTGCCTCTTTGTCTCCACATTTTGGCTGCTTCCCTGATTTGATGGAGTGGCTTTGTGTGCTAGGTGTCCTAGCAGGGCCCAGTGGCTCAGCCTCCCCAGTTACCTAAGGTGGACACTCTTGGTGTGCCCCTTTGTGGGCTGTGTGTGCAGTCTTAGTTAAGCCTAGATTGTTGTTAGTATCACTGGGGGGAGTTGACCTCCAGGCCAATTGGCTGTGAGGATCATCTGTGTCTCCGCTGGGAGAGCTTCTGTGCTCAGCTCAGATGGGGCGGAGTCTCAGGGCTGAGCAGACAGCCTTGGTTTCCCGTCAGCCCCGCCCTATGAGGCCCCTGTGTCTTACTGTCCCACGGCAATGATTGCATGCACCTCTGAGAGAAGGTTGCCCTGAGTTTCGCCTGCTGCCAGACAGTCCAGTTTCTCCCCGAATGAGTCTGGGTATCCAAAGTCTCACCCGGAACTGGATTTCAGTGCAGTCGGGAGGTTTTGTTTCCCTCCTGAATGAGAAAGCTAGCCACATGCTTGCTGCCCGCCCTCTCTGAGTGCTGCAAGTAAGCCAGCCGCGTATTCAGCCACCCACCCTTTCCGCGCGCACACGGGTCTCCGTACCTCTGTCCTCCACAGCTCCTCTGGGTCTCAGTGTCCTTTTATCTTTCCTTCTAGTTGTAGAATATCCACTCAGCCAGCTTTCCGGTGGTTCTGGGTGATGTCTGCTCTGTCTTCCAGTTGCAATTTTGAAATTGTTGTGCGAGGCAGCAGTATAGGTGTTTACCTATGCCACCATCTTGGTTTCTCCTCTGGGGGCATCTTATACATGGAAAAATATGGTAAGTACATCTCCTGAACCCAGGTAAGAAGCATTGCTACTTCATTTTGTAGGTGAAGCAGCTGAGGCTCAACTTGAAGAGGTTTAAATAACTTTTCCAAGGTCCACAGAGGGTGAGTAGCAGGGTGGAGATGCAAACTCAGGTAGTCAGATTCTAACCTAACATGTTGTGAAGATCATCACTCTTTGGTAGTTTGTCCCTCTGGCACAAACAGTTTCCAAAATGATCTCAAATTTTCTGTCTTTGGTTTTCAAGAATTTAAAACTATAGACTTTGTTTATCAGGGCTGGTTCAGTCTCTTAAACCAAAAGCATGATATATCCAAGGCTGTCTGAAAGCTGTGTCCTCCCCAAGATATTATTATACATGAAGTGATTTAAGAAGCTATAGTTGAGAAAGAAAATGAAGAGGCAAGTGTGGTATTTGATCTGTGATCTATGGATCAATGACCGACAGATCTGATCTATAGGTAAAGGTGCATTTCCCTTGGTTTCTCAGTGGAATAGTAACTATTTATCAGTACTTTCTAAGTGCCAGGCATTGCAGTGAACACTTTGATAGTAAGGTATCATTTAATTAGCATTGTTTGAAATTTATAGATGGGACAGCAGAGGGTCAGGGGGTATGCAAGTTGCCAACTCCTACACAGCTAACAAGTGGCATAGTAAGGATTTAAATCCTGGGCTGTCTAAATCCAGAGTTTGTGATTTTAATAATTCTACCAAAGGTTTCCACAGCATAGATCTGGTTCAAAGAAGACAATGTAATGGGCACTTTGGCGCATGTGGATCTTGGTGCTTTATAAGCTCTGGGATGTTACACCTCTGGAAGGATATATTTCCCACAAAGATGTTGGCAACATAGGCCACCATCCTTATGTGCTTTGCAGTAACAGATACCAGTGTGTTAGAGGAGAGAGGAAAGCATATATGAAACTGTCCAAGGTAATTAGGCCTTTTCAAAGCATTTTGTTGATTTCAGAGAGGAAGGGAGAGTAAGAGAGAGATAGAAACATCAATGATGAGAGAGAATCATTGATCGGCTGCCTCCTGCATGTCCCCTACTGGAAATCGAGCCCACAACCTGGGCATGTGCCCTGACTGGGAATCGAACCATGACCTCCTGGTTCACAGGTTGGTGCTCAACCACTGCGAGTACTCCGCCTGGGCTCAAAGCTCAATATATTGAAGTGAGAAGAAGGAACACACACACTCCTAGTTGAAAGCTGGATGCAAAGGCCGATTCGCAGTACAATGATAAAATCTTCTTTACTATTTCATTTTTTTGGGATTTGTCACATTCACATATTATTAATGAGTAAGAATGATATAATAGTACTTTTTCTTTTTAAGTAACCTTTTCATTATAAGTTACTTAAAGGAAGCCTGGCACCCAGTGGCATTCCTTCCCAGTCAGGGGGACCCATCTAAGGGCATTCCTCATAATGAACAAGAATACGCCTGGGTCAGGGGCTGTGGCCACCACTAACTAGGTCAGCTTCCAGTTTTTATTTTCAGCACATGACTAGAACCATAAAGTAATGTTGTAATTCTGAGTGAGTCATGGTTCACTAGCTGATAGTCATTCCCTTGCTACAATTTTCCATCCCGCAAATGTCAAAACTAGTGCTCGAAAATCCCTAGAGATTTAAGAATGAGTTCCCAATTAAAGCTTAGCATTCACATGGGTTAACAAGAGAGAAAGTACTCTCCAGAGAACTAAAATGCTCTCATTTGATAAAGTATGGACAGTTTGAGACAGCAGATGTGGCATTTTCAATCTTTTTTCTTTGTTGCAAAATGCTAAGCCCCAATATCCAGATTGCCTCCCTGCTATGTAAGTCTGCCATGTTAGCCATTTCCTCACTTATCTTAAGTGGAATTATATATTCAGCTATTTCATAAGAAAAAATTCATTATTTAAGATACTTGCCCTCACTTTAGTGTCTCTAAAATAAAAAGCACTAATTTTTAAAAGACATCAAGACCTTTCATTACTGACCACATGTTATACTTAGCCATCATATTAATATTGATTAAAAATAGCTTCCAGACTGATTACTCAATCATCTATCATATTCAATAACATTTACCACCTATATAATTTAAGCCCGGAAAGAGACAGACATTTGCATATATAAGCTTGTGATAAAATGCCTATATTACTCTCCAAATAATACAAAACTATAATTCTCATCTCTGACCTTAACCAAGAAAATTTTGTTTTATTGCTCACGATTGTGGAAATATTCTGGGTTTGGTTTTCCTTAACTCACCCCTTGAGTACATCATTTGCTCAGGAAAAATGCCCTTAACATGAAATTACTTTGCTCAAGATGCCATCACCTGAAAAACCAGCTGTGAAAAAACTATCAACATAGACTTCATTAAGTCACAAGTGTGAGGTCCATATCTTAGTGAGCTTTACTGAGACCATCAGGAGCAATAGGGATGGTCACACTCTCTTTTGGGCTTCTGGGATAACTTCCCTAGTCACCTAAGTTGACTCCTTGGTACCAAATCAGTGGAAGAGACAGTGAGACGTGCACACCCTGTCTTATTGACAAGAGGGTTACTTATGTCATTTTCATTTAGTCAGGTGAGAGCATATTTTTCTCATTGCATGTGTTGTGGCTTAAAAGAGGGACTCAGAGATAATCCAGTTAGAACTCGGGCACTCTTTGCAACTCCCATGTGGCAGGTAAAGAGGATATAATTTTTCTGTCGGTTTTTTCAGCCTTTTCTCCATTTGTAGTATCCTGGCATGTACATGTCATATAGATACATGGTTCCATCATAGCTATGTCATAATCAAGATTCCTTCTGGAAGAAATCCTTCCCTTCCCCCCATCCCCTCACCGATTGCATGAGAGATGGAGACTGACAATTTTAAACATGATACATAAAAATTAAAATCAGAAGGATAGCTTATCTGGGTGATCTCTTTGTAAGTTATATACATGTCTAATCACTATGATTTATACCTGAAACAAATAAAATACTATACGTCAATGGTAATTGAAAAAACAAGCAGAAGGATATCAATTTCTCATTCATCTCTTTAAAAAATAATGTAAAACAATTAAAGATTATTTTATTTTAAAAATGTATCAATAAACTAAAGTATCCTAAGTAAAATTTTTATTTTCACATTCATTTTCATCATTTATCCAGATGCAAAAATATTAAAAATATTAAAAATATTACATATAATTAGAAAAATGCATATTTCCTTATTCTATAATCTTTTTATAATTATTTTTTCATATGTAATATTTTAGCTAACTGATGAGCCATAATTGAATTTGAACATTCTCATAGAGTGAGATGTATAAACTTGTAATAAGATTTTGCTCTAATGGATACTGCTAATATTAACAGCTTTATACATGAAGCTCTTTGGCTTCCATAAAATAAAATTTCCAGGAGAAGTTTTACTAAATCATAGTGAAGATAATCTTAATTTCTTTTGATACATATTTGAAAAGAATTACTTCATTTACATGCTTCAAGCAGTGTGTGAATATTCTGGTTTCACCACATGATGGTTAATATTTGAGTATTGCGATTTTGCAATCATTTACCAAATATTTATTTAGAGTCTGGGATACATTAGTGAACAAAAGTAACCTAAAACATCTGCCCTATTTAGTATGGGCTAAAATAGTCCATATCATTGTTTCAAGTTTACATCCTTTTAATTGACCATGAGGATGTGCATTTATCTATGTGTTTATTTATAATTTTCATTTTTGTGAGTGTGAATTTTCTGCTCATATATTCTGGAGTCAGTTTTCAAAGCAGAGATTCCATGGCCATGTGGCCTCAGTGACCTAAATAAATTGCTCTACCATTTTAGACAAGTCAGGATGATCGACAGTCTTCTCAGTTTCTTATGCTCTCATCCAGGTACCTGGTAGCAAACATTTCTAGTAATGCCTCACAATTAGTGGTCACTTCCAGAAAACATGTGCCAAAGCAATCTGATAAGGAATGTTTGCTGCCACAGCTATCAATCATCTGGAAGAATCCACAGCCCCAGGCTTTCATAACCTGTTCTGTCAACCTGTGGAACTCACCAAATAGGTGGAGAAGGTTAAATAGATGAAGCAGCCTTAAACAGCTTAAAAATATCCAATTCTGCCACATTTTCTGCTACCTTTCCTACTTGTGTTGCGTTATTTAGTTGTCATGTTAGACGAGTTTGAACTATTCCTCTCCTGAGTCATAATACAGCCTGGGTGTGGCTTGTAAGGAAAAGGGCACTGCCTGAAAAGCTGCATTATGCAATGCAGGATCTGTATTGACTGAAGGATGGCAACAGTTCCTTGTCAGATGGCTTTGCTCAGTTGATTTTACTGTGAGCACTTTAAGAGTAACAAGTAAGTGCCCAAAGCATAGAACTTAAAAATGAGGACATCATATGAGTACATTATGACAGAAAAAAAATGGAAATAACTCTAGGGGTCAATATTCAAGTTAAGGTGCATGATTTTGCTCAACACTTTTCTCAGTTTTCAGCACTCCTAGGCTTATAGATATTTTATGAGATAGCAAGTCCTTGGAAAAATCCAATGTGGTCTCTAGAATTAATTTCTTGCAGAAATGCAGCGACCATCCACATGACAAATCCCTTGCAAAGTCAAGACAAGAGACCAATATATAGAGTCTGAAGCGATTTCCTTAGACTTTGAGAGTTGTGTTTACATTGGATGGCTGAACATTGTTCATATTTGTTTTGTTTCTAATTGGCAAAATGTGATCTTTGAAAGTAAATGTTTGATAATGTCTTTGACAAGCCCTGTAACATTTTCTGCCTTGTACCATGTCCAGCTACTTGTGATTCTCTGTTGCCCCTCGTTTCCTGGGTCTTTGCCTTTTCTTCTGCCTGTAACAATGCCCTTTTCTCCCTTTGCTGGATAGTTCCTGATAATTCTCAAGTTTGGGAAGGTTTTTCTTTCTCCAATTCCAACCCCCAGCTTTATTGAATATAACTGACATAAAACGTTGTTTAATTAAGATCTAAATGTGATGATTTGACGCATGTATGTATTGCAAAATGGTCACCACAATAAGATTAGACAACACATCCATCACCTGACCTGGTTACTATGTTTTTGTATTATTTTGTGTGGTGAGAACTTTTAAGATTTAGTCTTTTAGGAACTTCCAAGTATGCAACACCAATTGTTAACTCTAGTCACCATGCTGTACATTAGATCCCCAGAACTTCTTCATCTTACACTGGAAGTTTGCAGGTTTTTTTTTACCAACATCTCCCAAATTTCCTCAACTCCAGCCCCTGGAAATCACCAATGTACTCTGTTTCTATGAGTTTGGCTTCTTTAGATTCAGCACACAAGTGAGATCATACAGTGATCTGTCTGACTTATTTCACTTAGCATAATGCCCTTACGGTTTATCCGTGTTGTCATAAAAGGTGGGATTTCCTTCTTTTTTTTCTCCCTCATTTAATGGTGCTATAATACTCCAATGTACATATATACCACATTTTCTTTATCTAGTCACCCATCAACAAGCATTTAGGCTGTTTCCATGTCTTGGCTACTGTGAACAAAGCAGCAGTGAACATGGGGGTGCAGATATCTAGTTGAACAGTGATTCATTTTTTTCTAGATACATACATTAAGTGAGGTGCTAATGATATGGTAGTTCTCTTTTTAATTTTTTGAAAAAGCTCTGTGCTGTGACATTCCCTGAAAAGGTTCTTCAAATTCTTTCCTCCTTGCTCTGTCCCTGTCAGCTAACTGCTTTCATAGAATTTAATACAGCATACTTTAATATTTTATTTCCTTGTCTCTTTCCCTCATCACACTGAGCAACTTGAAGGAAGGTAATATTTGTTTGATCAGTGTGCTTCCAATAGTGCTTGGCATCTACTAGATTCTTGACAACAATTAATTGAAGGAATAAGTGACAGAGAAAAAACAAAAGAAGTAAGAACTTTCTGACAACAGGGACATTTGCACAATTGAGGGAGCAGGGGCATATTAACAAAAAGAGAGCACAGTGTGCCCCGGCCACTGAGCAATGGTTAGAGCATCAGCTTGGGAACGTTGGGGTAGCAACCAATTGATGTCTCTCTCACATGGATGTTTTTCTCTCTTTCTCCCCACCCTTCCTTCCACTCTCTCTAAAAGGCAATGGAAAAATATCCTCAGGTGAGGATTAACAAAAATAATAAGAGAGCACAGTGTGAAATGATTGGCAGTTCCTATTTGAATCTTGTCTTAATTTTCTTAAGGACCTTTTGAAACAATTTTTCTATGCTACCATCATTCATTAGCTGCTTTATGAGTCTACAGTTTAGCACTGTGGTTAAAATGAATAGGGAGTCATATACAGTAATCTTTGCTTGCTGTTTTAATAATTGATCTGCCCATTTTTATGCAAATGAGATCCAAATTTGCAGTTTGATTGTTCAAATAGCACTGTCCTGATTGGTTGGAATCTTGTGTTCTCATTGGTCATGATGGAGCTGCTCGGATGCTCTGATTGGGTGGTAAATATGTAAATGAGATTATAGCTGTGCAGCTCTGATTTGATAGGGCAGTTCTCAGCCCAGTGGTCAAAATACGGTTTCCTTCACAAGGTTGTGGTGGGATGGGCAGGAATGCAGAGTGCATGAGAGGCCTCTGTAAACAATGGTTGCTGGACTCTGAGTATGAATCTGATTAACCAGAAGGAGTCCTTTTGGCAGGTATATTCCCTCTCAGAGTCAACAATAGGAAATGACAAGTATACCATATATCTGTTAGTAAATACACAAATGCCTGTTAAAATTATAGTTGACATATTGAACTGCAGCTGATTTATAATACAGTGATGATGGAATGAAAACTAATAGAAAGTGATCAAGGAATATGATGAAGCATTTTATTTATTTTTTTATTAAGGTATTATATGTGTACATATCTTACCATTGCCACCCCCCCCCCCCCCACTCCCATATATGCCCTCACCCCCCAGTGTTTTGCGTCCATTGGTTATGCTTATATGCATGCATACAAGTCCTTCGGTTGATCTCTTATCTCCCCCACCTCTCCCTAACCTTCCCGCTGTGATTTGACAGTCTGTTTGATGCTTTACTGCCTCTGTACCTATCTTTTATGATGAAGCATTTTAAAGGGAAAAATATAAAAGATTAATAAACATAAAAAAATGTTCAACCATTCCATCAGTAAATGTAAATTAAAACAACCTTTTTTTTTTTTTTTTACTTTTTTTACTTTCAGATAGACAAAACTACCGAGATTGATGATCTACTTATTTAATTGATAGCTCGGTGAGGATGTTGGTGAACTGGCATTCTGATACATTGATGGTGGGAGGCTAAAGTGGTGCCGTATTTCTGGTGAACAATTTGGCAATAGCTACAAAAATAAAAATGTACATTCCCTGTCATGCAGCAATCTCAGTATTAGAATGGTTTTCTGTGTAGATATATGGAGATGTCTTCCAATACACATGGATTTTGTAGGGTGAGTGCTAGAACTACTGTTAAAAATAAAAGTTGCTAATTGATGAGCATTGATCACCTTGGTCACCACTTTTCCTGGCCAATCTTTGTAATAAATATCCTGGGTTTATTGGGCAAGTAGCTGCTCCGCCCTGACTTCCAGCAGATCTGTTTCTGTTTTCTCTGAGAAGTGGGAGGTGCCTGAGGTGTGTTTTCAGTATCCAGGTCTCCTTTTTAGAGAACTGCCCTGAGGCTACTGGAGCTGATTTGCCAGCAGATGCAGAGAAGAGAAGTGCATTGAAATGTACTATTGGGTGTGCTGGCTGCTGGTCAACAATGACTGCTGGGGAGAAGAATTCGTGAAAGCCTGGCTTCCTTACCTCTGGTTGGAATACCTCTGAGGTGTAACTTCCATTCCGGCTGTTAGATGGGGTCGGGCTGAAGCCTCTCCAGTTGTGGGACACATGCCTGTGGTCACATCGTTGCTTATCATATGCCACTTCATATTAAAGCTATTTGTAAGCATTCTTGGATGTTAGACTTCTGAATGCCGGACTTGTGATCTATTTACCTCTGCGTGGCCCACGGGACAGCAGAATAATTTTACACACAAAATTGATTCCATAAACACATAACTGATAGAGTCCTTTTTGTTTTACTTTTTCTTTCCCACAAGGATGTCTGGATAGTTTTTGTTTTGTTGTGCTTATGCCCATTTTTTTCCCCCCTTGCTTATTCCTTTCTGTAAACTACGGCCTGGATTTGTTGGCCAGCTTGCTAAAATGAGTGGTGCACCACTTTGCCGCAGGTGAACATATGTCCTGAAACCGGCTGTCCTCAAATAGATAGAGCTATCTTGTCATAGTTGACAAAGATTCTCTCCCTGACCAAACTCCAACATGGCTTCTAGCAGCATAAGGCAGTGTCCCTGGGATGACCCAGGCTCCTGGAGTTCCCAGGTGGAAAAGCACCAGGCTGCCAAAACAATTTATCACTAGTCCCAGCTAACACCTGGGATAGGCCCCAGACCTCCCAGTCTCAGAGCACTTATTAACCAAAACAAACTTACTATTGTAAATTCTTCCTCTGTCCCTTGGAGATGTATACGTATCGCCTATACCCAAGCACAATCTTTTTCAAGGACTTGAAAGCCATTCCTTTGAAATGCAATCATCAGGAAGGATAGGGCCCCTGTCTCCTAGTCTCTGTGGGAGGAGCCTGGCTTCAATAAGTTGTTAGTTAGCAGGCACAGATGGCCTAGTAGCATTGACCTCGACCTCTTACTCAGCTTTTTGTGATTTTTTTTTCATCCTGCACCTTCACCCCACCCACACACACACTGTGAGGGCCTCTGCTCCCTACCTCTCCCTCTCTGCTTACTTCCTCTCCCTCTGCACACCTCTGTACATCGAAATAAAGCTCAGTTGACACTGAACTCTTCCTACTGCAGTGCTTATCACTAAGCAAAACCTGTCTTTCTGCCTTTAACTAGCCTCCAGCTTTATCTTTGAAAACACTTCAGAATCTTGTGGGAAGCAATTTGCTTTATTGTTATTAGGGTAAACTCTAAGAGCCATTGAGAGTTAATCTGCATTGTTTTGCTTTCTATTTATGGTCCTTCGCAAACTAAATGTCCATGATTACCATAGTTTTAGATCTGTCCTGTTGTCCAAACATTAATCTAGTTACCTTCCAGTGACGGATTTGCACAACGCTGAAATATTGGATGTAAAAATATATATTCTCTCCCATTGAGTGAGCATCTGGACCACCATCTCACATTACTTAACAAGTTGTTCTGTAGATGGTTTTAAGGCCTGTTCATATTTCATATTTTTAAAAAAATATATATTTTATTGATTTTTTTTTTTTTTTTTTTTTACAGAGAGAAGGGAGAGGGATAGAGAGTTAGAAACATCTATGAGAGAGAAACATCCATCAGCTGCCTCCTGAACACCCGCTACTGGGGATGTGCCCGCAACCAAGGTACATGCCCTTGACCGAAATCGAACCTGGGACCTTTCAGTCCGCAGGCCGGTGCTCTATCCACTGAGCCAAACCGGTCAGGGCCATATTTCCTATTTTTAAAAGCAATTGTTTAGTGCTCATAGCATGTTATGTAGTTACAGGATATTTAGGATGACTATTTCATTTCTAAGACCCAATATTTGTAAATGTAATAAACTTAGATTTATTTTATATTATTATTTAGATTATTATTAAAATGCAATAAACACTATTTCAAAATGTAATAAACTTAGATTTGCTTTGCCAGCATAAGTACTTGCATTTTGCAATATTTACAACATGACCCAAGAGAATATTTATATAGTATTATGTAAGTATATATGTTTGAATGTGTTTTCCTTTGGTGTGGAGATAAGCAAAAAAGAATTTGTTA
Organism: Eptesicus fuscus; assembly: GCF_027574615.1. Classification (NCBI taxonomy): domain Eukaryota; kingdom Metazoa; phylum Chordata; class Mammalia; order Chiroptera; family Vespertilionidae; genus Eptesicus; species Eptesicus fuscus. Next base: position 35,346,189 of record NC_072478.1, on the reverse strand, counting down.
AGTGTTGGGATTTACTATAATAACATATCTATTTATCATTTACTTGCTATATATTAAGAACTTTATGTTCGTTACTACAAACTTCAAGATAGGCAATATATTTCCAATTTCAAAATGAAGGAGATGAAACTCCAAAAAAATCTGTGTCATTCCCAAATCTGTGCTCTTTCTATTATACTATACTTCCAAGGTATGTACAGTTGATGGTTTGGAAAAGAAAAATGTTTTTGCTGAACTATTCTCACAAATTGTCTGACAGCAAACATGTACAGGAAAATCTCCAACTCAAACTTAGAGACAAGAAAAGTGAGTCTTCTAGGATGAGATTGTTTACTCCAAATTTAATAACTTACACAAAGGAACTGTATAGAAAGATGGAAACTTGTCTGTTTTGCACGAGTTAGAATGAATACATTGTATACTATTTTTTAATGTTGTAAAGAACTTTCCTGGGAGGTACAATAAATTTATATAAACAAAGGAAGGACAGCTGCACAAAAGGAAATTGGCAGGAAAATATAATAAAAACAAAAATATCCTCCAGAAATACAAGTTAAATATTCAAACATATTAAATTATAACTCTTTTATGATTTGCAATTTGTTTTTTATTTATCTTTTTGTCTGATTTTCTGCTAGGGTGAAAATAACTGCTTTATGACTTTTTAAAAAAATATTTATTTTTTATTGATTTCAGAGACGAAGGGAGAGAGTTAGAAACATCAATGATGAGAGAGAATCATTGATCAGCTGCCTCCTACATGCTCGCCCTACACTGAAGATTGAGCCACAACCTGGGTATGTGCCCTGACCAGGAATTGAACCATGACGTCCTGGTTCATAGGTTGACGCTCAATCACTGAGCTACACTGCTCAAGCTATAACTGCTTTTTTTTTTTTTTTTTTAGTGTGTTATTACTTATTTTTGCCTCTGCTGTGACTTCCATCTGTAGTTAAGCTTCACTATCATTTAATATGCACTGTATTAGAGTTTACTATATAATAGTCCATCAGGCTCACAGTGACATAGCATTTTTTCAAATCAGGAACTAGATTTTTTATCTCCGAAATTCCAAATTCCTGCTGGAGAGGATGTAATCTTATGGGTCAGATTACATTTAAAATTCATAGTAAGGCCCTAGCCAGTTTAGCTCAGTGGATAGAGTGTTGGACTGTGGACTGAAGGGTCCCAGGTTTGATTCCCGTCAAGGGCATGTACCTTGGTTGCAGGTTCTCCAGCCCTGGTCAGGGTGCATGCAAGAAGCAACCAATCGATGTGTCTCTCTCACATCGATGTTTCTCTTTGTCTCTATCTCTTCCTTCCACTCTCTCTAAAAATCAGTGGAAAAATATTCTCAGATGAGGATTAATAAAAAATTTAAAATAAAAAAATACATAAAATTCATAGTAAGCTCTTTACTACCTTCACATTAAACATAAATGCGGTGAAGGCCTGGGGAGGATGGGAGTGAGGTGGAGAGGGTCAATGGGGGAAAAAGGAGGACATATGTATTACTTTCAACAATAAAGATACCTTTTTAAAAAGAATTGAGCATTCTTCTGTATGATTGTGGAACTTCTCATTTTAGCTTTGCAGGGAAGGAAAAATGTCTTTTCCTTCTACCCATCTTAGGCTCATTGGCTGAGGCCCTATACATTTTGGCAAAAGATAGATTATCAAGAAAAAAACAAACAGGCATTTTATCAACACGTGCATCACATGTGTACACCTGGGAGCTCCCAGTGATAAGTAACGCACATGGGTGGTTAGAATTTGGTTTATATATCAGCTTAGGCTAAACAAAGGGAAAGAGGCTTTGGGATTTGGGGCTTCTGGGCGAGGGACACAAATTATGGGAAGGTGGCTAGGAAAAGTAGGGTAAACAAAGGTTGTTTAGCAAGTTCTGTTATGCAGATTTAAGTCAGAGCCTTCTCCTCTGGTAAGAGTTGTTTAAGAGCCCTCTTCTTCCTGGTCCAGGAGAGGGAGACATCTTTACAAATGTAAATTTCCTTCTAAAGCTTTTCCAGAGTTTGCTGGTGCTCCTAGGCATTTAGCTCAAAATAATCTATTTGCCAAGGAGGCATATTTTAAGGTGGCATTACTGGTACACTTCAGTGTCTACTTTTTATGTCAAACTCTTTAAGTCTATCTTTTGCCTTTCAACAATTTGGTCCACAGAAAGGTTTTAGTATCCCCAATTATTTAAGAATAAATCCTTAAGTTGTTAATTCATATATTTTTTTTTACATTTGGACACAACAGTACCATTTTAGTTTCAGAAACAAAACAAAAAAAATTGTTAGGGAATAATCTCCTTAAATCTTCAGAAAATCTATATCAGTTGTAATTGTCCCTTTGTGTACAAACTTAAAGGCCTGGAATAATGGGACTTAATGAGAGGCCCTTGGTACCTGTCAGTGCTCCTTATTATAGGGCTCACGGATTAGGACATGCAGCTTTGGTTTGGGACCAAAAAGTACAATTGCACATTTGTTTGCCTCTTACTTAAATAATAAGTTTTAAAATTTTATTGTTAATAAAGAGCTTCTGCTTAGTTTCAGAGTTCCTCTCCTGATGCTTTTCTTTGTTTCTTAATGCTTTATATTTTTACTGTATTTTCTTATTAACCTCTAAAGTGAAATAATATGGTTGATGCTGAAAAAAAAGCCAAAAAGCTTAAATAATTTTCACTTCCAAGAAGATTGTTTTCTCAGTCTTGTTTTCTCCCTCCCTCCTTGTCTTTTCTCTCCCTTCCGCTCTTCATCCCTCTTCTGCTTCCTTTCAGGTTTCTTCCCTTTTGTCCCTCCTTGCTTCATTTCTTTCCCATCCCAACACGTTTAAAAATATATTCAAATACATTAAATATTGGCATCTTCTGGGCTTTTGAACCCCCATCCAAGGAATCTAGTTTATTCCTGAAGATTTATTCCACTTATCCTATTTTTCATAGTTATCAAGTACACATGATAAATATAAGAACTAAAAATTGGAAGAGAAATACAATAGAAATTGGCACTTAGATATGTTAAAAAAAAAAAGCATAACTGATCAATGTTAACATGGTTAGAAATTATCTAGGTTCTCTAATTTGATTACTTAAAATATTATCATTTATATCTGTCCTTGAAATGTTTTCTCTCCTGCCCTTTGACCCTATTCTACTTTTCTTGTTCTATGTTCTATGATGTTAGCTATAAACCTATTTTAAGAATAAAGCTAGCTGCTACTGAAATCTAAATTATAAAACACAATTATTTTAAAGAGCTTTTTTCATTAGTGTGGTTTCTCAAACATGGAAACAAGTTCTGGTCCAAGTTTCTGAGTTTGGCAGTTTGGGGGCAGCAGACTTGTGGGACTCTGGGGATACAGAGGGACAAATTTGACAGAGTATGAAGAATCATATTCTTTTCCCTCCTATTGGTTTCTATGGGAATTTGTTCTACTCAATTTCTAGTCTATCCATTTTAGACTGTGCGTTCTTACACTTTCCAAAACATTGAAAGTAATTAGAGATGAAAGGGAGGGAAAGGAGAGCACTGATAAACATGATCAGGGTTAAATCACGTCTTGAGGGGAAGACATTGTGTGGAGTTCAATGGCTTGAAGAGTTTGTCAGAATTCTATTGATTTTGAAATGTTTAGCTTATTTTTTCTTTCTCAGACTCTGAGGAATGATGTAATTTACTTCTGCTCCTTCAGGTATATATTTTATTTACTTTTCCATTACTTATTTTTAGATTTTTTTTTAAAAATGGGACCTATTTGACTTTATAAGGTTTCTTATTTCACCTAAACACAGTTTCATAAACCACAAAGAAATATATTTTAGTCATATCAAGTTACTATGTAGGAGGCAAGCACCTAGACACCTAATTGGGGCCTTTATGAACCTTCAAAATTTGACCTCCAGTTTTACCATGTCTTTACCAATTAACTTACAGAAAAACTTACTATCTGTTTGAAGAGGCAGAAGATGAAGAGAGATTAATTTTTAACCTTAAAATGTTGGCTTGTGCTATTATAAATTTTTTGTATCTAAAAAAAAAAGAGGCTATATTTGTATGGGGCTTTAAAAGATGGCTAGAATTTCAATAAATCTTAGTAGTTGAATACTCTCTCAGGTGGAAAAAGCAATATGAGCAAGTTTTTTTGTATGATATTTTGGCAAGATTTAAAGTTTCCTGGTCTGATTTTTTTTTTTTTCAGGGTGGTTTTGGAGGAGGCATAAAGAGAAGTATTACTTAAGTGAGTCATAGAAAGCCTTACTATGAAAACATGCACCAAAGTTATTCTTTTGTTTCCAGAAAAGCATCACATATCTAGAGTGAATAGAATAATATGATAGATCTGCCCTTTAATTTTCTTTTTCTTAAACCCTATCACCTCCTAAAAGACTAGGCAGCTTATTTACTATGGCTTTTGGTTAGCCACAAGAGCAGGATTTTTGTCTGACTTTTAAAATAATGTCTCCAAATGGCTAGCATGTGCCTGGTACAGAGCCAGTACTTAATATTTATTAATAAATATTTGGTGAATGAATGAGTGGATGCATACTTTGGGAATTTAACTCTGGTAATAATACAAAGCACACATTGTTGGGAGATCCTGCTTTTATTTAATCTCAAAATTTCACTGGTCCATTTCCTAAGTCTTACACACACATCCTACCTTACCTTTCAGTGAATCGCTCCTTTTTACATAGGGTATTTTCTGTGAGCCAACCTTTCTCTTCACCGGTTTGAGTCTCACCTGTGAGAAGGAATGGCATGAGCAATCACAGACCAAGGTCCAAATGATGTTTCTTTGGCTTTGTCAGCACAGTTACCTCACTGACTTATGTGTAAAATGTGCATGAAAATACGACTTCATAGAATTCCTGTAAGACTAAAATGAGAAGACCTATAAAATTCCTGGGACAGTGCCCAATGTATTATGGAGGCTTACTAAATATTAGTTTCCTTAACTCTCCATTCTTCAATACTCAAGTTTCTATCAGACCCTTAAAGTCTTTTCTAATCACCAGAGCCCATAATTATTTCTCTCATTTTTGAAATGCATACTCTTTCATACACTCTGAGATTTTTTTATATGTCACTTGGCTAACATCTGTACTCTCTTTTTGATGCACAGCCATGCCCTGCCATGTATGTATTGTTCTGAAGGTGTATGGCTTCAAGATGTTGCCACATCTGCTTCTTACAATGTCATAGAATAAAGTTTTGTTTTGTAAGAAGTTACTCCTAATGCAATCATTTTGTACTATATACAAAAGATTCTCTGGAATGCATGCCTTGAAATTCCAATAAACTTGAACCTTGCTGAGTTTTATCTGAAATACACTGTAAGAGAGTTGGATTGTGCTATTATAAATTTCTTTATATCTATTTGCTGCCCTTATTACATAGTTTTCAGATCTTTTGGGCTATCATATAGGTATTCAGTGATACTGGATTTACTCTCATAGATGTGGAATTATTATGGCTTTTATTAGCCAAGTCTAAAAAATATTTATTTATTTTTATTATTTTTTTTAATTTCTTTATTGATTAAGGTGTCACATATTTGTCCTCATTCCCCCATTCCCATCCCACCCCTCTCCCCACGCATGCCCCAACCCCCTGTTGAACTTAACCGTTGGATAGGCTCATATGCATGCACACAAGTCCTTTGGTTGAACTCTCCCCCTCCCCCCACCCTCCCCTTTCCTCCCTCTGAGGCCCGATAGTCCGATCGATGCCTCCTTGCTTCTGGTTCTGTTCTTGTTCCTCAGTCTATGTTGTTCATCATTTCCCCTAGATGAGCGAGATCATATGTCACTAGATATATACTTATAAGAACTGAATGTGAGACGAGCAATAATAGTTATGCTGACAGGCAAATGAATCAGTCTGTAGCGAACTTCCCCCTGGACCAACAGTTCTTTTGAGACCCAATTTCAATGTCCAGCTGTTCCTTGTGTGTACATGTCAGCGCTGACCCCTCAGCTCTGGATGGTGGACAAATGGTGGTAACGGAGGTCCGACTCCCTCTGGTTTGGTCTCGGCCGGACCCAGGGGCACGGCGTCACCCAGATTAAAGGGCACATGGCCACACCCATACCCAAGGGGCGCGTGGCCTCACCCGGGCCTGAGACCCAGCCTCACCCGGATGGATCCAGGGGCACACGGCCTCACCCGGACCCAGGATCCGGCTTCACCCGTACCCAGGGACGTTTGGCCTCTCCCAGACCCAGGGGCACGTGGCCACACCCGGGCCTAGGTGCACAAGGCCTCACCCAGATCCAGGGACACATGGTCTCTCCCGGACCCGGGGACGCTTGGCCTCTCACAGACCCAGGGGCACGTGGCCTCACCCGGGCCTAGGTGCACGAGGCCTCACCCGGATCCAGGGACACATGGTCTCACCCGGACCCAGGGACGCTTGACCTCTCCCAGACCCAGGGGCACGTGGCCTCACCCGGGCCTAGGTGCACGAGGCCTCACCCGGATCCAGGGACACATGGTCTCACCCGGACCCAGGGACGCTTGGCCTCTCCCAGACCCAGGGGCACGTGGCCTCACCCGGGCCTAGGTGCACAAGGCCTCACCCGGATCCAGGGACACATGGTCTCACCCGGACCCAGGGATGCTTGGCCTCTCCCAGACCCAGGGGCACGTGGCCTCACCCGGGCCTAGGTGCACTAGGCCTCACCCGGATCCAGGGACACATGGTCTCACCCAGACCCAGGGACGCTTGGCCTCTCCCAGACCCAGGGGCACGTGGCCTCACCCGGGCCTAGGTGCGCGAGGCCTCACCCGGATCCAGGGACACATGGTCTCACCCGGACCCAGGGACGCTTGGTAAAAAATATTTAAATAAGAGTATTTGCCAGATTAATTTTGTCTGTTAGTAAGTTATTCTCCTTTTTCTAGATACTAAGTTAATATATGTATGTTGCTATTTACACATATTCATATTATATGAATTTGTGCATATACATATTTTATATTGCATGCTTATAATTTGTTATTTTTCTTTAAATTATGAGCTTTTTAAGAACTCCATTACTTATTTTATAAATTATTTTAGTTTTCTGCACAATGTCCTATTTGAAATGGTTTATCATTTCATCTTAGGAGTTTATAATGAAAGGTAACAGGGAATTTATCTTTTCTTTTACTTTAGAATCAGTATTTTACCCCTGTACTTGGAGTAAGGAACATGAAGATGAGTATGAATGTTTTTTCCAAAATATGTATTTCTGTGTTCATTTGGAATCTAAAATCCCAAGTTCATTTATTTTATTCTATTTCTGAGTATTTTCAGAAATTAGAAAATAGATCAAATTTGTTTTAAATTTATTTAGCATAAAATGGAACCATTCTCTAATTTTTAATAAGAGAAGAAAAATTAATCTCTTCCCCTTTTTAAAAAATATACTTTTATTGATTTCAGAGATGAAGGGAGAGATTAAAATATCAATGATGAGAGAGAACCATTGATGGGCTGTCTCCTGCACACCCCCTACTGGGGATCACAACCCAGGCATGTGCCCTTGACTGGAATCAAACCTGGGACCCTTCAATTTGCAGGCTGACACTCTATCCACTGAGCCAAACCAGCTAGGGCATCTCTTCCCTTTTTTAACCAGGTTGTAACACATACAAAACTGTGCTTTGAAGAATCTTATTATACATTAGTGTTAATATCCCAATTTTCTCTATTACCTTTTAATAAATCCAAATCAGAGAATTATTTTTAAAACAAGTGTCATAAAAATCTCTAAGAAAGAATGATGGTTAGGTGTTTTTTAATCATAACAGTGTATACATCTTTTGACATGGCAGAACTATCAATTATTTATGAGGAAGTTAATGTAAGATTACATTTGATGACTTTCCATATCAAATACCTGTTTAAACACTTAGAAAAAAATGACAGTGTCTTAAAAAGTATATCCTGTTAATTGACTTCTCAAAATTATATATACTTCTCCTGTGTGTATATATATTTATGTGTTTATGGGTATGTCTAGAGATCTATATATATTTCTTTTGTGAGCTGGTCTATGGTTTTTATGAGACCCTGAAACAAATTATAAAATTCTAAGGCCTATTTGCCACCTCCCAAGTAAAAGTCTCCTCTGATTTTGCAGGTGGTTAGAATCAGGTAGGCCTGCTTACCCATTTTTGCACCTTTATTTATTCTTCCTTCAAGAAACCTTTATTGAGTGGTAACTGTGTGCCAGGCATTACATAAGATGCTGATTCTATAGAGAGTGGACCCTAAGAAAGAAGATACCCACTAAAAAGGGCCACTTGTCACTAACTGGGTTCAAGAGAACAACAAACAGCCCTGACCGGTTTGGCTCAGTGGATAGAGCATCGGCCTGCGGACTGAAGGGTCCCAGGTTCGATTCCGGACAAGGGCATGTACCTTGGTTGTGGGCACATCCCCAGTAGGGGGTGTGCGAGAGGCAGCTGATGGATGTTTCTCTCTCATCGATGTTTCTAACTCTCTATCCCTCTCCCTTCCTCTCTGTAAAAAATCAATAAAACATATATATAAAAGAGAACAACAAACACTAGAGCCTGGCAGCCATTTCTACATAGAGGCCTCTCATGCCAACTGTACTTCAGGGAGAAGCCTGCATGGAGCTGTCTGCCTGCACTGTGTGTCTGCTATAGGAGCCAGCCCTTATAAAGGAGATCCTGGAATCCTCTTTCAACCAATAGGGCTAAGACTTTTTTTTATCCAATTGGAGCTGCATAGACATATCCTCATCAGTTTCTTCACTGACTAGTCAGAGTGGCTCTATTCTGACCAATCAGAAAAGTGCCCTTTGAACTAATCAAACTGATGATTTGGGGTCCTCATTTATGAGGACAGACCAATCAGGGACCAGGGGCAGGACTTCTGTCTATATAAATCAGCTAGCTCCCTTTCACTGAAGACAGCGTTTCCCTGTCTGGAGCTGAAACACTGAGGATGTCTCACTGGGCAGAGCAGAACAGCACAGGGCAAAGCAGACTGGCTGGGAGCAGGCCATCCAGGAGCAGAGCAGGGCTGTCTAGCTACAGAGGGGCCTGGCTCTAAAGCCACCTGGCTCCAGGGCCACCTCACAGCCATGCTGTATCATTACTGAACTGTTTTTGCACTGTATAAAGTTTTCTTCTTCACCACACCCCAAATTGGGGATTTCTGTTGGAGTTGAATTGGTTAACAAGAGATAAAAGGGAACTTCTGTCTTCAGCGAGATTAGTCTAAGGCCAACAGAAAAGAAAACATGCAATTACAATGCATCATTGTAAGTGCTAAAAGAGAAATTAAAAATAATTGCAGGGATTTGGGGAACCCAGATGAGAAACTGTAGTTAGTCCCCTGGTAAAGGATGAGGAACTAGGAGAGGGTGTGTCATGGCAGACTTCTGATAGGAGTTGGGATCTGAGCTGAGTTTGAAGAATAAGAATGCCTGGCCAGTTGGGAAATGAAAGGAATTTTCAGGAAATGGAAAAACTTATACATAACATGGTGGCATGAAGAGTATGGCAAATTCAAAAATAAGAATGACTAGAGCGCCCTAACAGGTTTGGCTCAGTGGATAGAGCGTCGGCCTGCGGACTGAAGGGTCCCAGGTTCGATTTCAGTCAAGGGCATGTACCTTGGTTGCGGGCACATCCCCAGTAGGGGGTGTGCAGGAGGCAGCTGACCGATGTTTCTCTCTCATCGATGTTTCTAACTATTCCTCTCCCTTCCTATTTGTAAAAAAAAAAAAATCAATAAAATATATTAAAAAAAAAAAAAAAAAGAATGACTAGAGCATAGGATGTGGATGATGAAGCTGCAAACTGGAATTGGAGAATTTGGAAAGATACATCAAAATGTAACCTTGTTATTTTGTTGAAAAATAGTTGGGTGGCTTCCATAATGTTTATGTTATTATCCACATTCCTTTGTGTGGTACCTAGACCTCACAGACACTTGCAAGGTCATCTCACTGCTCACTACTGTGACACCTCTCTGCTCTCCACCTTTCTGCTTTCCCCATAGGTGGCCTAGATCCCCTTTATGGAAGGGATCACATGGAACCTATGGAAGTCAAGGGCCAAAGAGATGCTGTTTTTTTCTCCTTGGTTTCTTCATGTCATGGCTGCTGTTCTACTCTGCTGTGGAAGCCCTGTGCTGGTGTTGGGTGATCCTCCACAATACACATCACCCTACTCAGAATTTGATATGGGGAATGGGACACAAAAGCCCCTCTACTCTCAAACAGAGCTAGTTATAATAACTCATTTTCCTTTTACCTCCCCATATGTTTTAGTTACTTTTTTTTTTTTTTTAATACAATTGCCACACTTAGTTCAATCTGTTATGGAAGCATTTAGGTTTTGCCACTCCTATGGGTATTTATTTTCCTCTGGGGGCTCTCGTGTACATGTAAATATGTGTATGCGCTTTTCCCTGGTCAATCTCTCTTATGTCAATTTATTTTCAGGCCCAGTCAGAGACCCTAAGAGGGGAGAGTAAGTTTGCCACCCTTACAGCAGCTTCAGGGGAAATTCCCTGGATATTTTGATTGGAATTTCATTTGATTTATAGATAAATTTGAGGGGAAATTGAAATTTACATAATGTTAAGTCTTCCCATTCATTAGCAATGCCTTTCCCCAAATGTCTAAACTTTATTTTAAGTCCATGTGTGAGATTTCATAATTTTTCTGTACAGAAGTTTTACATCCTTTTTATTTTATTAATTTTGTTCTTAGAAACACTATATTTATTAATGCTATCACAAGTAGAATATTTTTTATATTATTAAATTTTCTAATAGGTTATTGCTAATGTGTAAAAATACTCCACTTCATATTTTTCTTTCCCCCAGAATTCCTGTAGAACTCTCTTATTTGTTCTAATAGGTTATATATTTAAATTTTTTGATGAAGACAAAATATTTACAAATAACAGTCCTATCCCATCCTTCCTTACCCTGCTACCCATTTTTTTCATTTGCTTTGTTCTTTTATTGGCAGGGGACTCCAGGATTATGTTGACTTTTGTCAATCATGGTGGGCCTGTTGAGTTGCCTTCTCTTAATGAGTGATAACAGTTATTAATTTCTAGAACATACAAAATTATTTTTTTACCTCAGGAAGTTTTTAGATGCCATTTTCTCTGCCAAGGATGCTGCTTTGTCCATATTCTTCATTACTCTTTCCTTCACATTATTCATGCCAAAGCTTAAATCTCACCCATGAATAACTCCTGACTCTTTCATGAATAATGGTACAGAAACCAATGACAAACTAATTGGCTTAAGCAACGTCGAGGCAATTTATTGGCCCCACATTGAAATGTGCAGAGGTGACTGTGGCTTTAGTCACAATTGGGTTTGATATTGAGGGCTCAATTTCTCTCTCTTGTTTCTCAGGAAAATTCCCTCTAAGTTGTAAATGTGACTACAGCCCACTTCTTACAAGCTTAGCAACTCCACAAACATGGGAACATCTTCCTTGTTAAAGTACCAGATTCCGATAGTCCGCACTTGGGTTATGGGCTCATCCTCACGTCAGTCACTCTTACAGGGAAAAGTAACCAGTCTTATCTCGATGGTGAGTAGAATAGGCTCCTTGGACAACAGTCTGTCCAAAATTTCTTAGCATGGAAAATAAATAGCTCACACATCATTGAGATGCAGGCTGGATGGACCAAAACATTTGAAGACCTCTGAACATGCTCACAAATATCTTTCCTGGCACCCCCATCCTTTTATTTTCTATCCAAGCCCTTTGTAACCTTTGTATCACTGATCCTGAGTTGGGATTATTTCATTTATCTCTGTTTCCTCAACTAGAATGCAAGCTCCATGACAGAGGGGACACTGGCTTCCCCATGCACTGTTGCATCTCCAGGATATAGGATGATGTGTGTCACATGGGAGGATACAATACATATTTGGTTTAAAAGAATAAACTTAACTGGAATCAATAATTGTGAAAGGTAACATTCTAATATTTATGAGGAGATGGTGATATTCAATATTACGGTCTTTATTTCTTTTTAAGTCTCTTTTTTGAGAAACTGTCTTGCCAGTTAGATCCTACTCACAGCTAAGCAGATCTATGAACCTTGGTATAAACTTAATGAATGAAATCTTTGGGCTGATCTAAACTCACAAATTTAAATTCTCTCCTTTTGTTAATGCACCTTGACTTTTACACATATTGATTATCAATATATTTTCATATATGCTCTTGCTGTGTTATCTTAAGCATTTTAGTTAACTTCTCTAACAGCTTTCATTTTCTTGTCTATAACACTGGGGTCTGGATATCTATCTCATAGGGTATCATGAAGATTAAATGAGATCATGTTTTTAAACACTAGTACAATACTTTCCAATAGTAAGACTTTAAAAATGGTCACTATTAGTGTCATCATTTCTTACCTTTTTGTACAGAACACTTTTAAAGCAGAATTCATGTCAACCACAATAGAGATGGCTGGATTTTCTTATAAGTTGTTCTTTATGTAAAATTACTTTTGACTAGTATAGTATATATAGTTACTAGTGCCTCCCTCTGTCTTTAGGTTTTCAGTTTCCTTCTGATTTATAAAAATCATATTGCAGAGGCCATAGCGACTAAAGAGAAAAGAGGAAAAAAAATTGTTGGGGCCATTTTCTCATCAAGTGTCAGGGCCCATGGCAGGTACCCGAGCTTCATGAACTCACTGATGTTCACGTCATTGGTAAAATGGTAGAAAGAAGGAACACTGGGCATTAAACTGCTTTCCAGTAACCATCCAAAAGTCATTCTTTTCATTGGCTTACATGTAAAGTCATCTAAAATACACCAAGTAAAACATTTATAAACACTTATTTGGAGCAGCAGAAGTAGTCTGAGTTGTCCAGGTCTGCTTGATGTTAACTTCCCTTTCAGCAGGTCCACTCCTGCACCTGAGCCAGGTGCTCTCATCTTCTTGCTCCCAGAATCATGACTTAGATTAGCCCTTCTAGAACTTTCCAAGTAAAGAGATGAGACGCAGAAGCAGAATGGAAGTGGGAGCTCAGCCAGTGGAAGACTCTGGACATTCTCTTTTTAAAAAAAATTACAGTTGACATGCAACACTGGACTTGTCAGGGTGATCACTTTTGAGTTATATAAATGTGGGGACTCTCTTTTGCAGGGAGAACTTCACGGGATGTCAAAGCCTGGAAAGGTGAAAGATAACTGGAACCAAAGAACCAGAGAGACGCAAGTATTGTTGAAAGCGTGGGTTCAAAGCCAAGAATTGTAGGACAAAGGAGACAAGGAGAGAAGCAAGTTAAGGTGTCCCAGTCTATTTCTTGGAACAGGTTTTATTGTTTTACTACTTCTTTTTATGTGTAAGCCATAGGTGTGTGTGTGTGTGTGTGTGCGTGTGTGTGTGTGTGTGTGTGTGTAGGGAGTGTTCATTTGAGGTGTGTTCATTACAAGAACCATGGATGAGACAGACACTTATCCCAGCAATAAACAAATGGGGTAAATCAGATGGAAGTTCACAAAGAGGCATCTCAATCATTGAGATCTTAATACTAGTGTTACACACTTGTTTGTTTTCCCAAATTTTGTGGATTTTCTATTTTTCTTTTTATTTATTTACTTTGATCTTTATTTCTTTCTATCTGTTTGTTTACTTTACTACTCCATGTCTGCATATGTGACATATCTTTCAGGGACCAACTTCATTTTGTGTTTTTGCCTCGTCTATTACTCATTCACACTATTATCTATTTTTCAGTTTAGTTGTTTTCTCATTTTCTTTTGTTCTCATATTTATCCAGATGTTGATTTCCTGTTCACCTTAGATGTTGGTTTCAGCCTGCAAGGTGTGCCTGAGTGATGACTCACTTCCTGGATCGTGGCACAGGGATTGGTGTACTTTTCAACCCCTCAGTGGGCAGCCCAAAGAAGTCAAGAAGTAGCATGCATAGTTCCTGAGGGGAAAGAAGGGAGAAAGTGCTTTACCTCATCTTTTAAAACTCACTTTTAAATATCATCTTTCCTTCCCAGGCAATTTAAAATTTTCATTCATTTTTAAAAAAATTTTTATTGTTAAGAGTATTATAGATGTCCCCTCTTCCCCCTGCTTCCCCAATCGCCCCTCTCTACCTGGTACCTACCCTGCTGCAGGTCCTCATTTTAGATGCGTTTTTAAATGCATCTCCTTTAATAGTTGTTCTCATTCTCTCTTCTCCTTCTCTTCTTTTCCCTTCTTTCTTTCAACAAATATTTTTAGAGTGTGGACGTGCCAGATAGTGTTGTAAATGAAAATATATGGTCTGTGTGCTTAAGGAGTCACAGTTACAATGAAATCTCATTGTTTGTGATGTGTGTTCTACATGAATCATAAACTACCTGGGAACGAAAACTGTCTTGTCATCAAATTTTCAGTAATTTTATATAAATACATAGGAGAGGGCATAGAACAGGCTCCCAGGAATGTTTTTAAAAAAGAATGAACAAATATGTTAATAACATTTTTAAATAAAAATATTTTTCTATCTATTATACATATTTAATTTGTCTCCATAATCTATCTGCTAAAACAAGCAAACAAAAACACTACCATTTCAACACTAGACTAAGTTCAGTATGTACATGATCTCATTTATACTTCACAACCCTATTTTATAGCTGAGGGAACTAAGGCATGGAGTGGTCAGTCATAGAGTTACTATGTAAATGGTGCCACTGAGTCTGCATCAATCCTGATGGACTTTAGCATTTGAATTCTTATTTGTTCTCTCAACTATCCAGTTGCAGTCTTTTGGTCTCTCTTAGTAATCATTGGAATTATAATAAACAGATTTTTTCTCATGTTTATACATTAAAATTAAAATGGCCTATTGTTCATTCAATTTTTATAATTTTTATGAAAAAACCCCACCGTGTTCTATCTCAAAAAACAAAAAAAAGTAACATGAAATGTTATGGTAAGGAACATCATATTTAATTTTTAATATTAAAAACAAGTGTGTCATAGTTTATCTAAGGTATATATTAGAGTTTGCTTAAGGCTTTCTCAACTTGGTACAAAATGTTCCTACTTTACATTTCAAACAGAATCACAATTAATTTCACAATGATTTGTCAGCATGATTAAAGTTATGAGCTTCTGGAGGCTTGCACGCAACTGGGCATGTCCTAATGACAACGAAAACCTCATGGAAATAAAATAAATATCTACCAATAGAGGTTGTGTGTTGTGGAAATGCCATCACTAGGAGATTGGTTTTATAATTTATTCTGCATTATATTCTCTTTAAATTTGGTTTGCATTTTGCTAGAAAGGTAAACAAAAGCCATATACTCATTTGTAGCCTGCTTAATGTTTTTAAATGCTCAGTCGAATCAAAGAACAAAGCACATTGTTTAAAACATATTGAAAATTTTGTGTGTGTGTGTATATATATATATATATATATATATAAAGTTTTTTAACATCTTTATTGAGGTATCATTGATATACAATAAACTGCACATATTTATTATTTTTAAAATATATTTTTATTGATTTCAGAGAGAGGGAGAGGGAGACAGAAACATATAGATCAGAGGATTATTGAGTATTATTAATCAATATGTGTTAGTCACATACACAGAGAAATTAAAAAAAATAATTTCAAAGAACTCTCAGTAAATTTTGGGAGACAACCAAGAAGAAAACAATGATAGCAAAGGGAATAGCTATTATGATAGATGTATACAAAGAATATTTTGGAAGGAAAAACAGCTCAGAAGAAAAGCCTGAGTTTATTATATTTAGTATGCTTCCATAATCTATTTGATAATGTTTTCCAAGGGGAACTAAATATTGTAAAAATGTTACATGATGTTAATCACATATATCAGTCAGAAAGAATGCCATGTACAGAGGTACCCCTGAAATATGATAAGGTTTAGAAATTTGTAAGTAAATTAATATGTTTG
Source organism: Eptesicus fuscus (assembly GCF_027574615.1). Taxonomy (NCBI): domain Eukaryota; kingdom Metazoa; phylum Chordata; class Mammalia; order Chiroptera; family Vespertilionidae; genus Eptesicus; species Eptesicus fuscus. The sequence continues at coordinate 35,330,240 of NC_072478.1, read as the reverse complement.
GAGCAAAAAATATTAATAGGCCCCAGGTAAGAGACAGTGCTAAAGTAGTAGATTTCCAGACCATAAAAGGCTTTCTAAATACTTTGTCAGTCATAGAGTTCCACGGGGAAATTTTCAGGAATGATGAGACATGATTGAACTATGTCTTTCTTTTTAGAATGAACCCTTTGGATTGAGTGTGGGGTGACTAAAACCTGCAGTATGGAAACAGCTTGGAATCCATGACATCTGATGTTACTTCCATACAGTTTTACCTGATCCTATTTTATTTTGGTGACAGACTGGTGAATGATGGGATAAGTCCTTCTAAATGGATGTTTCATCCCTCTTACAACTACTCCTAGTGGTTGAACTATTTATAAACTACTAGAGGCCCATTGCATGAAATTTGTGCACTGGGAGGCTCAGCCTGGCCTGTGCCCTCTCACAGTCCGGGACCCCTCAGGGGATGTCCTCCTGCCGGCTTAGGTCCGATATCCCTGGGGATCGGGCCTAAGCCAGCTGGCATACATCTTTCTCGCAGTCTGGGATTCCTCTCACAGTCTGGGACCCCTCACTCCTTACCGCCTGCCTGCTCACTGCTCCTTACCACTCAGTTTGCTGCTCCTTAGCACTGCTGTGGAGGCTCCCGCTACCGCTGCTGCGCTCGCCAGCCATGAGCCCGGCTTCTGGCTGAGTGGAGCACACTGACCACCAGAAGGCAGCTCCTGCATTGAGCATCTGCCTCCTGGTGGTCAGTGTGCATTATAGTGACCAGTCATTCCAATGGTCATTCCACTGTTGGGTCGATTTACATATTAGGGTTTTATTATATAGGACTACTGGCCCAGTGCACAAAATTCGTGCATGGAGGGGGGGTTCCCTCAGCCCAGCCTGCACCCTCTCCAATCTGGGACCCCTTGTGGGATGTCTGACTGCCGGTTTAGGCCCGATCAAGTGGGCCTAAACCGGCAGTTGGACATCCCCCTCCTCTCACAATCTGGGACCGCTGGCTCCTAACCAGCCTGCCTGCCTGATCGCCCTTAACTGCCTCTGCCTGCTGACCTGATCTTGCCCCCAATTGCCCTCCCCTGCCAGCCCTCCCCTGCTGGCCTGTTCTTGCCCCTAACTGCTCTCCCCTGCTGGCCTGACTGCCCCTAACTGCCTCTGCCTGCCTGATCACCCCTAACTGTCCTCCCCTGCTGCCCTGATCTCGCCCCCCAACTGCCCTCCCCTGCCGTCCTGATCTCGCCCCCAACTGCCCTCCTCTGCCAGCCAATTTGGTTCTGATTGGTTGGTTTCTATGCCAGTCAGCATCTCCAGGCCTATCTCCGGGCCTGATCAGAGAGGTGGGGCTAATCAGCAGCCCTCATGGAGGCCCAGAGAGAAACAGAGGTGTGGTTGCTGGTGAAGCCTGGAGAGAAAGAGAGAGGCAACGACTGATCAACAGCTGCCACGGAGGCTGCAGATCAGACCCTGCCTCTATCTTCGGGCCTCTCTCCAGGCCTGATCCGTAGCCCCCTCAGCAGTCAATGTTGAGTCGCCACGGCAACCCAGCACTTAGTGCATGACTGACTTCCGGTGTTTGGTCGAGCCTTCAGTTGGTCGTTATGGACCCTGTGTTTGTATATATTAGGATTCCTTTATATGTAAGTGATTGTATCTCACCAATGACATTATTATGTAGTATACTTTGGGATTCTCCCTCTTTCCCAAATGAAACCATAATGTTTTTTAAAAATTTGTCTTGGATAAGACAAGTAAGGTTTTTGCTATTTATATAGTCTCTTTCTAGGAAGCTTCCAAATTAATGCTATTCTTATACCTTTTTTAAGTTTTCTTACACACAGATTACATGACCTATACTATCTTTATACTAGAGGACATTCTTATCTTGGCCACAGCTAATGAAAAACAGGAATAGTTACCTAAACCAAACTAGGCCAATTTATGAAGTGGTTAACAGATTATGAGGTAATTTAGATGCAAAACTTTGCCCAATAGAAGCAGACTATATTAGAATATGACTAGCTGAACCAACTAAATTCTTGCTTTGGGGGGTTTGACTAGAGGACCTACTGAGGAGGTTAATAGTTGGTAATGGAAGCAGAAGCTGAAGACTGCAGAGAAATGACAAGTCCAGAGAAGCCTTTATGCATAGAGCAAAAGCTAGGGGACACTCAGCAGTTGAAGAAGTAAAGAAAGTGTATGTTTGAGGTCCATAGCCTTGAAATAGTGAGCCACTGAGAGTAGGAAGCAGTGCGTGCAAGCTGTGAGGGTGTGACCAGGTAAGAGTTACAGTGCCTATTTTGAATGGCTTCCCAATGTTCAGTAATATTGGCTTTGCAGTGCTTCACTCACTACTCATTCCACAAATACGTATCAAGTGCCTGTGTGCCAAGTGCATACTCTAAGTGGAGGATTTGTTAATGAACAGAAAACTCTTACCTTGTGGAATTTATATGCCAGTGGCCAAGATTATTTTTGTAATGTTCTCCATCCTATATAATAAAGAGCTAATATGCTAATTAGACCAGATGGCAGAACAACCTTCCAGAACGACCTTCCGGAATGACCAGTGGGCGGGGGCGGGGCCGTGGGGCCCTGAAGTGGCCGGGGCTGCAAGGCAGCAGCCAAGATGGCAGGGGCTGCGAGGGCCGAGCCCCTTGCACGTGCATCGGGCCTCTAGTCCCTTTATAATAGACCCTTATCACCTGAATGAATACAAGTCTGCCTTTGTTCCTTGCAGTCTGAGAGTCTAATAAAAATGCTGTTTCTATTTTATGGGCATTATTTTAAAGTTATTTTCTTTTTCACAAATATAAATTCAGTAAATTTTTATGACAATTTTAAAAGTATCTATTGATTTTAGGGAAAGAGAGAGAGAGAGGAGAGAGAGAGAGGGGAGAGAGAGAATTTGTTGTTGTGCTTATCCATGCATTCATTGGTTGATTCTTGTATGTGCCCTGACCAGGGATCAAACCCACAACTTTGGCATATCTGGATAGCGCTCTAACGAACTGAGCTACCCAGCCAGGGCCAAATTATCTAAATTTTACAGAAAATAAAGGTTAAAAAAAACTTTTTAAAAAATCCCTGAATTAGATGATGTCAATAGTACAATCTACTACTAGTAGATGGTGTAATCAAGTTTTTAATTCAGGTAGTCTGACTCCTATGTTCATGTTTTTCACCATTTTTCTATGCTGCCTTTTAAGGCACTTGTAGAATTCCCTTTGTGTTTTGTGTAATTACTAGTATTCATCTTGTACCTCCTAATTGATTTTACTTTTCTCAAGGACAGGGTTTCTATTCAGTATTTAATATATATCATCACCAGTATGGACAACTAAGGGGCTATAAATGTAATGTGATGAAGTGATAATGCTGCTGATCACTTTGGTCACAAATTATATCAGAAGGTAATAAGCACTCTTCCTTGATATCTTCAATTAATCATTATAGAATCACATGTTACTGTATACAGTAACATCATGGTGAATCACAGTAATTCTCAGAGGGATGTACATATTAACATATCTTTTATATGCCATAAGCTCTGAGTCACAGGAGTGAATTGACATAACATAACTAGCCTCCAGGTACTATAGTAATTCTTCTGAAATATGACTTACATCATTTGTTATCTATAATAATAAAAGTTTAATATGCTAATTAGACCAGATGACCTTCTGGACGAAGCTGCAGCGGTGAGGCCAAGGCAGAGGCAGCCACCATGGCAGCAGGGGCCGAGCCCCTTGCATGAATTTTGTGCATCGGGCCTGTAGTACAATATAACTGAGCATGTTTCCATATTATTCTTACCTTCGTTACATGGTAAATCTCTTTGCGTTTAAGTACACATTTGTTTTAAATATAATTTTTATTGATTTCAGAGAGGAAGGAAGAAGAAGAGAGAGATAGAAACATCAATGATGAGAAAGAATCATTGATCAGCTGCCTCCTGCACGCCCCCCTACACTGGGGATGGAGTCTGCAACCCAGGCATGTACCCTTGACTGAAATCGAACCCGGGACCCTTCAGTCTGCAGGCTCACATGTTCACTTTCTCTGAAGATATTTTTTTGTATCTTTTTTTTGTTGTTATATTATGTGGATTTGAGCAAAATGGTTGAAAATCTGTGGGTACTTGAGATCTATACACATCTAGTTGACTTTACTCTACTTCTTCAATTTACAACAGGGATAGACACCAAACACAAAATTACTTAAAAATTTATTTTGAATATGATCTATCTTCTCATTTTTGTTTCAACATATTGCATTTTGATATAATTCATCAAGATCCCCAAATATTGCACAAATGTTTTTGATATTTACCCAGTAGTCCCACTTAAGCAATGTTTGCTAAAAAAAAAAAAAAAAAAAAAAAAGTTGAACATATTGCATTGAAATTCACTACTGCAATAGAATTAAAATGTTTGAAATGCTGTAGGTGCTTTATGAATTTACTCCCTGAGGTATGAAACTGTTACCAAGGAAACATTCTGCAAATGTTAGCAAATCTCTCACTTGCTTTTTAGAAGAGGCAAAGGAAGACAACATATTTTTCTTGGAACATTTCAATTAAACTGAACCTGACTTTATTGTAATAGTTTCTAACTCCTCAGTCATATAAAAATTATTTTGTTAATGAAAACTCCTGCAATTTATTTCAGCCATGATGATGGTTTGACATATGTGCTTGTTTTTCAGGTTTTGAAAGTGCCTGATAAGTAGAATTTTAAACTGCAACAGTATCTTAAGGGAATTTTATTATTAATAAATATATTGAACATGAAGCAATAAAATTATCATTAATTTATTGAAGAATAAACACACTTAAAGAAAGACATAGGGTGAGTAATCAAGATCACATGTTCACTTTCTCTGATTCATGATTCTCTGTAATTTTAGGAGGTTTATCATTGTCTTTTAAGGCTGATGCCAATTCCATTAGTTTTCACTTATTCTAAAGTTGAAGGGGTAAATTAATTATCTATAATTTTTCTAAATTATCATTTGACCATGTATAATAGTTGACTTATAATGTTTTATTTTTCTTTGGAATGACATAGGATGGAGATAAATAAACTAATTCTATACAAATACTTTTCAAAACTAAAGATTTTTGCCTGAAATGCAAGTTTTAAATGTGTAATTAAAATAGTTCTATTTTTATTATTCAATAGAAATTAACATTAAGAATAAAATTTAGCCATATATTAAAGGCCAGAAAGAAATAGTGAAAGAAAACATCTAAATTAACAGTTTTGCTTTGTGGTTTAGATAATAATTAAGCCATTACTGCTTTTTTGACTTTATGGATTTTATTTTTTAATATATAAATTTTATCATTAGTTTTTTATTGATTTCAGAGAGAGGAAGGGAGCAGGAGAGAGAGATAGAAACATCAATGATGAGAAAGAATCATTAATCGGCTGCCTCCGGCATGTCTCTGACTGGTGACTTCCTGGTTCATGGGTTGATGCTCAACCACTGACTGCACTGGCTGGACTAATATATAGATTTTAAATCATACATTGAAATAGGCAAACAACATGATGGATATTTGGACTAAAACTGTCATCTTTTTTTTTAAATATATTTTATTGATTTTTCACAGAGAGGAAGGGAGAAGGATAGAGAGCCAGAAACATCGATGAGAGAGAGACATCAACCAGCTGCCATGTGCCCGCAACCAATGTACATGCCCTTGACCGGAATCGAACCTGGGACCTTCCAGTCCGCAGACCGACGCTCTATCCACTGAGCCAAACCGGTTTCGGCAAAAACTGTCATCTTGACAACATATTTTAATTGCCCATAAATTATCTTTTTTAAATATTTGACATGTTGGACTATATCTTCTGCAGTATTTGTAGCCAGTAAAGTCAGTCAAGGAAATTAAATTGTTATGTCTGCTTTAAGATGAAGGTTTTTCATATGCTGGGATGATGGAGAGATTAAGTAAGAACTCTCTTTGTCTCTTCTTTCATGTAAAGTTGTCTGTACATCAAGCATTTCCAACTTTTCGGGTTCCAGTCAATTGTGGCAAAGTTGACATAAGATAAATACAGGGAAGTGGAACATGAACTTAAAGTTAGGATATAAATGATGAGGGGACTTGTGCAATATTTTCTTGATTTCAAAATTAACATACATGCTCAGCAATGCTGACCCTGTATTTATACTTTTTAAATTAGCCCAAGAGAGAATGCATTGCAACCAAGAACCCTTAATGACATTTTAATGGAACTGGACAACAAAATGAATACCCATAGCAGATTTTCTTCTATAACATTGGAATTTCTTTTCTATTTCTACTTCATACTTTACACTCTTTTACACTTTGCATTTCTTTCGGGATATAGTTTACTCAAACTTTATAGGAAAATAGGAAGATGTTAATTTTTATATTGTAACTTCTGATCTTAGTAAACCTGGGCCCTATTATATTCACTTAAAGATCAAGAACCAAGACCAACTGAGAGTGGATCTCTGGCTTTAGTAGCTGCTAGGATCAGTATGTAGTATTGAGTAAAATGGCCTTGTATCTTTAGGCTCCATTTCATTACTTGTAAAATAAAAGTTTTGAGTAGGTTTTCCCTGAAAGCCCTATTTAATAAAGCTCTTAAAGGATGGGATTATATTGATTTGCATACACTCTTATGCCACAGTACTGCTCTCAATCATTAGTGAAAATAGCCTCATCATCCTAGATGACATTTACTAGTACACTTCCCAAACCAATAAGAGGGAGCCATCTTGTGGTTTAGGCTCAGAGTGACTTACACTTATAAGGTAAAAGAATGTGTAATTTTTGAAAATATAATAGTCTTATATGTGTTATGAATGTGATCTAAATGTTTAACTTATAGATAATTTAAGAAAAACTCCAGTTCTTAGTATGAGTAATTGTTAGGTTAGAAATATCATTTTCATATTATCTGTGAGAAAGATAACTAATAAAAATATTAGGATAAATGAAAAAAGTTATTTTATATTATAAAATAAATATAAGCAAAATATGTTCATATAACTTATTACTTATTGGACAACATAATTTAGTTTCTAAAAGAAAACTTTAAAAATAATATTAATATGATACTATTTAATATAATTAGTGTATTTTTATTAACAGTTACATAGATGTTATTTCTGCTAAACATAGGTACTTTTTAATATGTGTTACATATTGTATTCTTATACAACAGCATATGACAAGCTCATATGCCATTATTAACATGTTTAAATTCCAACTGACTAAAAAGTTTGATTTTTATGACTCAGAATTTTAACTTCAGAATGTAAAAGATAATATTCAATTGTCTATTTTAGTATCATTATTCTGTCCTTTGAGTTATTTTCTGAGATTGCCCAACCTTTTGTTATCCTCAGTAAGTGTTAAAACTACTAACTCAGAACATACTGAAAGATTTCCATCATATAAGAAAATAAATCACAGACAATGACATGCTAGGTGCTGTGCATCCTTAGTTTCAAACAAGTCCCTAGAATTGTCTAGAAAACAAGATTTTCTAGATTCAAAGTAAATTATAAGAATGTATTATCTGCATTTTTTCATTATTTTTTAATTAAAAACGGGAAAAAAATCAATATCCTGAATTGAAAAAATATTTTAATTTACTATGTGCAACACACCAATTTAAACCCCATAATTTTAGAAAAGATTGAGTATTGTTTAGAGATTGTTGATTACCTAAAAATAGTACTAACATAAAGTATGCGTCAGTCCATGACTTATGGTTCCTACAGATGTTGTTTCCTTCCTTGCTTTGCTCTTGAAGGTGGAGGAAGCCTTCCTGTTTGCTCTCCTTGAGATGTTCATGGCCTAATGAGTAGCTACTCAAAAAGATTTGTTGATGATAATGAGGAGCACAAAGAAAGCACCCAGAGATAACAATATTATCACCAGGTAGATTTCTAGTGTCCATTCTGGCATTTATTAAATGCAATTCAACAGAGTAGAACTATATTTCTTTCAAGGGATTCAATAATCCATTATCAATCTTATATCAGCAACTGGCAATTCAAGAAATAATCCATGCCTTTGGATGTTCCACTTTGGAAAATAATTTGGAAACGTAAATAAATTCACTTTGTTGCCTATTTATGTTTTATTCCTTTTATTGTTTAGTCACTTAGGAAATACAAGGTTAGATTCATAAAAATGATCACTCATAGAATAAGTATTTCAAGTATGGTCAATCTGTACAAAATTTCTTTTTTAGGTGGAAGTACTTATTTAAAAAAAGACCCTATAAATCTATAAAGAAAATTATTCCTGTAAGTGATCATTTACAAGAGTTTAGTTACCCCTCCTCCCAAAGGAAACAGAATCTGACATCAATTCAAAATATTGAAAGAATAATTTTTTATGGATGGCTTAAAAACAGAGACCTATTTGGAAAACCAAGAGCCATTAAGCTACACAAGTAAATGTTGTCATTTGATTTCTATCTAGTATTAATTGTCTTGAGAACAAATTTTCAGACAATCATTCCTCATGTCACAGAATGGAGTATGAGTGAGCCTTCTTTCCTAGCCCAGCTTCTGGTTACACGTGTTAACTGGGTGAATTTTGTAGAGCAGTACACTGTTGGGTAAAGAGTGTCTGTTGAGATAATTTGATAAGACAGCACACACAGGTCAAATATAAGGAAATAGAAAAACAAAAATATCTGAATAGCTATAGTATACTACAGTTCAGTAACTATGCCTCTTTCCAGTTTAATATTTCCATGTAATTAACGAGGTAAATGTGCAAAATTACAAGTAAGTAATATATAGAAAATCAGATTATCAAAAAGAAAACAGCTGTTGCCCAGCTGGTGTGGCTCAGTGGTTGAGCGTCAACTCAGAAACCAGGAGGTCATGGTTTGATTCCTGGTCTGGGCACATGCCCGGGTTGTGGGCTGCATCCCCAGTAGGGGATGTGCAGGAAGCAGCTAATCAATTATTCTCTCTCATTATTGATGTTTCTCTCCCTCTCACTTCCTCTCTGAAATAAATTAAAAATACATATATTTTTAAAAAGAAAGCAGCTCTCAACAAGAATAAATTATGATAAAACACATTATAAAAACCAATGAATTTAGTGGTACTGAAAATGATGAGTATAATGAGAATAATAAATATTTTAAACCATGGTAGTAAAAATTAATCATAGCTTACCAATAAGCAATAATCACATTATGCTTATTTGCATACATTTCATTTAAGAACATATCACCTATAAATACCTCTAGCTCTTATACTTACAGATGAACTTGCCTAATTCTATGCCAGCATGTCAGTCGAGAAATTTCTGCTAATGTTATGATATGAATCATTCAAGTGCAACTCAATTAGCGAAGGGCCAGCTTGTCAAGGAAAATCATAATGCCAGCTTAGCAAGGAATTCTCAGTTTATGAATTTTTCTGAACCTTATGCAGCCAATAAATATAAAAAGAGCCCTGACTGGTTTGGCTCAGTGGATATAGCGTCGGCCTGCGGACTGAAGGGTCCCAGGTTCGATTCTGGTCAAGGGCATGTACCATGTTTGCGGGCACATCCCCAGTAGGGGGTGTGCAGGAGGCATCTGATTGATTTTTCTCTCTCATCGATGTTTCCAACTCTCTATCCCTCTTCCTTCCTCTCTGTAAAAAAAAATCAATAAAATATATTTAAAAAATCAAATACAAAATGACATAACTTACAGGTATTCCAAAAATGAGAGACAAGTTATCATATACTATATTGAAACATTTTCTTGAATTTTTATATATTATTTTTTCCTTAATCTTTACTATTTACTATCACCTAACTGTGAAGAGGAAAAAAACAAATGAATTCCAGATTTTAAAAAAAGCAATCCAACATTCAATTTTGAAATGGTCTCTATGGGCCAGTTAAGTAAAAATGGTTTATTTTAAAACCAGGTTTTAAGGAAAAGGCTTTCAAATAAACAAAAAGTATAAATACAATAATGCCAAGTCATTTTTCTAGATAGTAACACATCTCCTCTCATTCTATCCCAGTATAAATGCACCCTTATTGTACTTTTCCTATAACAATGTATATATTAAGGCTTCTCTGAAACATATATTACTGGTTTATAACCTAGATGTAATGGTTTCCATCAGGACAGAAATGTACTATGACTTTTGCCAAGAAAACAACATGATCCTTTGATAAACATACTCTTTATAAAAAAAAAATGAGACAAGAGAGATATTTTGTATTATTGAAAAGCATTAATTTTTATTGTTTTTGATCAAATTATCTACAGTTACATGATAAATGCCACATACTGCATATGAGTTAATGACTCTGATTAAAGAGCTTGTTAGTTGAAGAATTGGACTATAGATAATATAAGGAGAAACAAGTTGTTAAAATCATGCATAAGTTTTAAATATACTTTCAGCATAATTTCCTAAAAAAATATGACATCATCTGGACAGGAAGACATACAGACAACAGACTCAGGAAGACATGTTTTAGATCTACAGAAAAATAACACCATAAAATAGCAATGCTTTTTTTTTGGTAGTCTTTTAAACATCTTGGCTCATGAATAATAAATCACTGTATACGATATGAAGATGGTAGTACATTAAAAATATATGGCACATTTTTTTTCATTTTATTTTCCACAAAATGTTATATAATGTTCATAGAATGGCAGGCTACTTCACGCTATTTTTTCCCCAGCAGCATCATCATCTATCACATGTTAAAATACAAACTTAAGGAACAGCCATTGCATAATTCATAGAGCTGAAAGTGGAGGAGTACAAAATTATTCAAGCATGTTCAAACACAGTCTTACATCCAAACCCTTCCCTGGCCTTTAACCCACAGTTCCTCACCTCTGCATTTACAGTAACAAGCCAGACTGGATAATGTGTATGTACCTGGGGTTGCCTGAAGGCACCTTTGCCAAAACTACCCTGGTGAGAAATCAATGATTAAAATAAAACAAGTGAAATCATTATACTTTTATTAATTTTAATCTATAAATATAAATTATGTTTGGCTTACAGTTTTTTAAATTAATATTACTTTGTAAGGTTTTCTATATATTCATATTGTGACATACTTTTTTTTTTTTGGTTAATCCTCACCTGAGGCTATTTTTCCCATTGATTTTTTGTTTTTTTTTTTTTTAGAGAGATTGGAAAGGAGAGGGAAAGAGAGAGAAAGATCTATGTGAGAGAGACACATCGATTGGTTGCCTCCCACACGCGTCCCACCCAGGGCTGGGGATAGAGCCTTCCATCGACCAGAATCAAACCTGAGACCCTTCAGTCCTCGGACCTATGCTCTATGCACTGAGCCAAACCAACTAGGGCTGAAATATATTTTTAAATACTGAATTTAAAAGTATTGCTATTTTATAAGAAGCTATTTAAAGTTATGTACTGCAAATAATGTGCATAGAATTTTTTATCAATTTATATTTACCTTATAAATGATTTTATATTTCATTATTTTATCAACCTGAAAACATCTCATCATTGTTTAACACTTGATGTACATTTATGAATAGCTTAAAGAAGAATAAAGCTAGAGATAAGGGATTGAAAAGGGTATCAATTAAGCCTAAACATAAGCAGCAGATATGAATAAATATTTGATGTGTTGTCTTAAGGGAGTGGAGTTATTTGGAATTTATAAAGTAAAAGTCATTTCTTTACAAAGAGAAACTTAAAAAAAAAATCACTTAGAGCAATGTCACCATGGAGCAGGCTGCCCTCAGAGTAACAAACTACCTGTTTCCCTAAGAGATTTACGAGACTGTGGGTAATTTTTACCAGGAATGTAATGGTAAAGATTCTGGCATTGAACTGAAACACCTCAAAGATTTATCTTCAATTGTAAAGATATAAATGGGAGACAGTTAAAATGAATTTTATTTTTAAAATATATTTTATTGATTTTTTACAGAGAGGAAGAGAGAGGGATAGTTAGAAACATCGATGAGAGAGAAACATCGATCAGCTGCCTCTTGCACACCCCCTACTGGGGATGTGCCAGCAACCAAGGTACATGCCCTTGACCGGAATCGAACCTGGGACCCTTGAGTCCACAGGCTTACGCTCTATCCACTGAGCCAAACCGGTTTTGGCAGTTAAAATGAATTTGAAGAAGGAAAAATTATAAAATGTTTAGAGTTAAATCAAGCCTTATCAGAAAATAAATTTACACATGTTCACATCAATTGTTCTCTCTTGGGGAACTTTGTCGATAGTCCAGAATGTCATGTCTTACTCCAAACATACTAAGTTCAACATTTAAAACAGTGCCAGGTGGGTAGAAGATTCTCTACAAACATTTGTTTAATCAATGATTGAATCATAATCTCCTACATTGAACATAGCGTGTATATATTTTAAAAAATGCATTGGGGATTCTGATTGTACAGTTAGGATCCAGAACCACTATTTTAAAAATCATATTCCACCACCTTCAAAATTCTCCTCTTATTTTGCTTATGTGTAACCATAAAAAATACTGAGAAAACTGCCTACGACACTAGAAAATCATTCAATATTACTAGTTATTAGTAGCTGTCTTGTAGAGGAACTGTTTGACAAATAGTCATTCTTCAAAGACAATCCAAGGAGATTTTTAGAATTCTTTTGTTAATAGTTGGAAAAAAATTTGATCCATGGAGCTTTACTCATGTGTTGTTGAGGCAAAATATGGCTTTGTAATTAAGAGATGGCCAAATCAAATGATGGCACTGCTCATATTTCCCATTTATATTGCAAAACATACCACAGAATCATGGACCTTTGTCCAGAAAATGGAATTATTTTGCATTTTCAATTTGAAAGAATTTATTCCATTAATAATGCGTGTGTGTGTGTGTGTGTGTGTGTGTGTGTGTGTGTGTGTGTGTAAATGAGGAAAAAGGAAAGAGATGAGGGCAGATTGAGCTGGAAAGTGCAGAGGGAAAAAGTGAGACAGTCCCAGCTATCAGTTCAGGATTTCTCTTTCTTTTGGCGTGATTCCTGGGAGAAGCTTCTCCAGAATAATTTCCTGCCCCAATTATTTTCAAATCCTAGAAAGTTATATTTTATGCCTGGGCAGCAAGCATCTTTGCCATGAAGAATGTGCATACATTCTTCACTTTTTAAGTATTTACAACAGCAGCTGTCTCCCTATGGAAGTTTACTTGTTAGTATCAGTATGTTTTTTTAGAGAGAAATGGGGGCTGGGATACACGTTTAATTTTAAATTTAATTAAATTACTACAATTCTTCCTGCATGCTGATTATTTATTCATGAAGAGTTTATGAAACAATGGGAATAAAATGGGATTGCTTTATTTTGCCACTCTTTGTTGTACATGGACAAGAAAGTAGAAATCAACGTATCTGCCGAGGAAGAATAAAAGTGCAGCTGGCATTATGGGTATTCCATTTGCACTCAACCGAGAAGGAGCCTGTGTGTTTATCTATAAACACTTTATTTTCTAAAATATTGTATTAAACAGCACCAAATTGTCTTATAGCTATAAGCTGTAAGTCTTCTTATATTTTTTAGCATCTCTTTACAATGTCAAAGGATGAGCTGATGAACTTCAAGGTCTAAAATATGACATGGAAACTGGAGAGAATGACATGTGTAGTTAAAGGTTCTATTACACAGTGATCGTTGAAATCATGATAATTCCTGCAGTGCTTATGAATGGCACTGTGGCCCCAGAGAGAGGAGGCAATAAGGACTTACGAAGGAATTGTGGAGAACACACTTGGCTGACATTATATTCCAAATTTCAGACTTCTCTAGAATTCTAATTTTTATGGCCGTGCCTTTCCATTGCTCATTATTCAGACAGGTTCAGTAACAGAAAGTGATCTTGTCAAAATAGTTTGAAAAACTGCACTAGAAACTCCTTTAATATTTCTTGAGCAGAACAGACAATTTTGGGTACATTTTTAAGGGACATCAAAATTTGTCACTCAAAAAGAATTGTGACAGTTTTGCAACTAAATTCTTACCTGAAATGCGCATGAAGTCATCAATTGACAATGCAAGTTAAGTTTATAGTCTGTCAGAGCTAATAGTGTTAAAAGTTTCAATACCTCTCTAATAGCATGTAACTCAGTCCAGAAGTCAAACACAGGCAATAAAATAATCTAGTCCAAAAACTGAATATCCAAATTAACAAGCATGATGTGGCTACCAGAAACTGTGCTTAATAGGTGGGTACAATTCGAAAGACAAACTTGTAATGATAAAGATGCAAAAATTCTCTGAGTTAGTAAGTCCACATCTGACTAATACAGGTTATATTTCCATTGATTATATTTGCTTTGAATACACTGTTAAAATGAAACTGTCTTGTTGGCGGAAACCATACTTATTCTCTTAATGTGCTTTAGTCAAGTTGATTATTTTGTAGTCTTTGCCTTGTCAGCATTAATAAATACTGACAGGTGTGTGTAAGTTTATGTCGTATACTTGGAATGGCTGCTTTTCTTTACTAGTTCATCATCAACTAGATGAGAAATACAGGTGATGTATGCTGATAACTTATGAAAGCTTTTGCTTTATTATCTACTATAAATTCGTGCACTGGGGGTTGGGGGTCCCTCAGCCCAACCTGCCCCCTCTCACATACTGGGAGCCCTGAGGGGATGTCCTACTGACGGCTTAGGCCCGTGACCCACAAGGAGCGTTCCTAAGCCGCAGTCTGGCCTCCCTTTGTGGGAGGCAACCGGGCTGGTCAGGGGAAGACACCAGCCCCATCACCCCACTGCCGCAGCCACTGCCAGTCACAGCAGCCACCAAGGTGTTTTCATCAACACGGACTCCAGTCCCTTCACCAAGAAAAAAATAACAACTTTCTTTAGGCATTTTCAAGATGTGTCTTTCATAGGATATGGATTTCTTTCTTTATTTTTTATCCTCACCTGAGGGTATGTTTCCATTGACTTTTAGAGAATGTGGAAGAGAAAGGGAAAGACAGAGAGAAACACTTTGATTGGTTGCCTCCTGCATGAGCCCTGATCTGGGCCCCAGCCAGGGAGGAGCCTGCAACCTAGGTACATGCCTTTCATCAGAATCAAACCCAGACCCTGCTGTCTGCAGGCTGAGGCTCTATCCACTGAGTCAAACCGGCTAGGGCAGGATATGATATTTCTTAGCCCTCCAGCAGCGGGCCTTCATTTTTTTCTCCAGAAGTGTGGTGGAAAAACCCTAGATCACCTTTTTGGATTCTTATTACCCAAGTTACTAAGGATATTACCAGTGACATACAGGAAGCTTAGCCAATGTGCAGTCAGAAAAGGTGTTTCCTCTATAGTTCACACTAATGGAGGGCTGGGCCCTGCCCAGGCCTAAAGCCTCTGGCCGAAGCTTTGGCCTGGGAAGGGGACCTCCAGCTCCCTCTGATCACCGGCTCAGCCCCTGCCCAGGCCTGCCCAGACTGAAAGCCTCTTGGGCAGGAGCAGACCCCCAGCTCCCTATAACCAATTGCAGGGAGTCCGCTCCTGCCCAGGCCGAAAGTAGACCCCCAGCTCCCTGCCCAGGTGATCAATCGCAGGGGGTCCACTGGTGTACCAAGCCAAAGCAACGCCCAGCTCCCTGGGATCAACTGCAGGGGGTCCGCTCGTGCACCAGGCCAAAGAAACCCCCAGCTCCCTGCAATCGATGGCAGGGGGTTCGCTCTTGCACCAGGCCAAAAGCTGCGGCTGGTGGCTTTTGGCCTGGAGCCTGAGCGGACACCCAGCTCCCCGCCTCCAATGGCAGGGGGTCCGCTCGTATTATTTATGTTGCAAAATATGTAGAATCTATTTTGGAGTAGGAGATATGACCTTCAAGGTGATTAATGGTTGGTTGGTCTAGGACTTCAGCATGTTTCCATTCTGTTTCTTTCTTAGAGGGCTTATTCTCAGTTATTAGGGGACACACCTGCAAATTTAAGTGTTGCGAATTTCTTACTTGCAATATTGAGAGTATTTTCTATTTTTAATATGGGCCAGTCCCATATTCCCTTGAATCTACTTCATGGAATGTGTACTGTGTACTTTATAAATGAAAGGAAAATTGAACTATCAATATAATATTCAGTTCTCCAAAGTGACTAGCAGGTTGAGGTCTATTGTGTTAAAAACAGAAAAGTATATTTTTAAAAAGATGATGGCACGAAAGCCCTATTTTTCTCTTAAAATCGTAACTACTTACATTGCACAGAGTGTTAGAGTAGTTAACAACCTGCTTTCTTCTGTGAAACATGTTGGCTTATTTTTTCACTTTATTTTTCTAAAATTTCCATTATTTCCTATAAGATCTTAGAAATTCATAAACACAATACATATATTCATATTTTAGGGCTATCTAGATTTTAAAGCAAAATTTATAATTCAAAAATTATAATTCAAAATTCAGGTAAAGATTATTAGAATATATTCACAGAACAAGACTAAAAATTGATAATAGAACAGTCATAATGATTCCTTAAATACAGGAACTAGGAGGTGGATAGGCTCTCCAGGTGAGTAATTGTTATGGAGAAACATCCAGAAAGGTTGAAGAAGTTTTAAAGGCTCTGGCTGCCCTATCTGGTTTGGCTCAGTGGATAGAGCAGCAGCCTGTGGACTCAGGGCCCCAGGTTCAATTCCCATCAGGGCACATGCCTGGGTTGCAGGCGATCCCCAGTAGGGGGTGTGCAGGAGGCAGCCAATCAATGATTCCCTCTCATCATTGATATTTCTATCTCTTTCTCCCTCTCCCTTCCTCTATGAAATCAATAAAAATATGTGTTTAAAAAGAGAATAAAAAAATGAAAAGACTGGCATTCTTGCTTCCACAGTTTCTTTCTGGAGTCTATTTTAAGTAATAAAAAGAAGTTCTAGGGCCTTACTACAGTTGAACTCCAATTCTAATGATTGGGGAAGACAGAACAATGTCATATATATATATATATATATATATATATATATATATATATATACACACACACACACACACACACACACACACACACACACACACTAAGGTATAAGGTTTCCTAAAAATTCATATATTATGGAACCATATATTTCAATGGTTGAGATATATAATTATTTTTAAAAGTGAAATAAACTTCATGTACTATACAAAAATTACAAATTTCCTAATGTGGCTATTTAAAAATACTTCAGCCTGATCAGTGTGGCTCAGTGGTTGAACGTTGACCTATGAACCAGGAGGTCATGGTTGGATTTCCAGTCAGGGCACATACCTGCATTGTGGGCTCAATCTCCATTGGGGGGCATGCAGGGGGCAATTAGTCAATGATTCTCATCATTTATGTTTCTATCTCT
The DNA here is from genome assembly GCF_027574615.1 of Eptesicus fuscus. NCBI lineage: Eukaryota > Metazoa > Chordata > Mammalia > Chiroptera > Vespertilionidae > Eptesicus > Eptesicus fuscus. The sequence goes on along the minus strand of NC_072478.1, from coordinate 35,312,933 downwards.
CTCCCTTTCCCTTCCTCGCTGAAATAAATAAAAATATATATAAGAAAAGATAAAAATATTTCAGAATATCCATATTAGAATTATAACTTATGTGTGGGTAATTAGTGTATATGTACACATTTTATTTTCTCAATATTAATAGTTTTCTCATTGGCTCAATTTGAAATATTAGGGTTTGACACAGGGATTGTTCAGGCACATACTACCTCAGGATGCTAATTATAATGTACTTTTCTAGTATGAAAAGATCTAGACATGTTCATTAGAAGGGGCACATACTTTTAAAAATTTTGGATATAGCCTTGTCACAGTGGCTATATGAGTGAAGGCTGTCATAGTATTTTCCTAGTGTGATAAGACAATGGTAAGTTTATATACTTAAGCAAAGGATAATACTTTCTAAATAGATCCCTACCATCCCAAGACCCCTGTTGAGAATTTGCCTCATGGCTAGTATTTTTACATTCCAAGTTTTAGGTTAAAGATATTTTTAATATTCTCAAATATAAACATAAGAAATGCCCATGAATTTCTTTTGGGTCATAAAATTCATTATATCTCTGTTTGCTTCTGACAGAATTCACTTAATTTAAGCAATGATGGAAAACTTTTGAAATAAGACATGTAAAGTATAGAAAAATGTATTCAAGTATTTCAGAGACATACAATGCAATGCAGTTTATCATTACTTTAAGCTACCCAGCTTATCCTCAGAGAATACAAACAACGTATCTTGCTCTAATCTATCTTTAATACAAGAAAATATTTCTGTGCTTTTGTTTCATCTACACCAAATGAAGAAGTATATATGTTTAACTTGTAGCAGTGCATTGCCTTAACCACTTAGCCACCTCATCAGCTGCATATGTTTAACTTTTAGGTGCACAGCCCTCAAAATAACTAAAGCACATAGTACTAACTTCTTTCAATTGTGGCATTTACATTTACTGGCAAAGATGATGATTTTTTTTCTAATATTGTTTTAAATTTTTATAAACAAGGGGAATTTTTCCTTTTAGTTACAAAAATTGTTGAACATAGATTGGTTTTTAAAATTTATTTTTAAAACTTAGAAGTGGATAGACCAGAGTTGAAAAACATTGAGAAATTTTTAGCTTTAAATGGCAGTTCTTACTTTTAGTTTGAGATGGTTAAAGGTCAGAAAAGATTGCCGCCTTGTTCAAAACTGGCTTATTTTTTCCTCGGAATTCTGAGTTCATCGTTTTCTTAATGCTTAAACCTTCCTCTGTTAGTAATTTGGCACACTGAGTTTCCATTTAGTGAATCTGACCAATAATCATGCATATCTAAGAAGCATTTCAGGGCTCTTTAAAAATACATTAATGATAAAAATAATACTAAAAGAGCAAAACTGAAAAATAAACAGAATCTGGTTCATTTTAACCAAGAACTCTGTTACATAGTTGTACTTAATTATACTGCACAAAATGAGTTAATGCCCCATTGTAGTTGAAATAATTCCATGGGGTTGCGGATAAATTTTAAGTAAAAATTTTATTCAAAATTATTCACATCTAGTGAATGGCTTATATATTAAAATCATTGATTCACAATTATATAAACTGTCAATCCTCACTTTCTAGAAATAACTTATTTTTATAATTTAGAGTTAAAATCTTCCCTCCTCAAATTTGGAGCTAGGAGTTTGAAATCATATAACTTTGATGGGAAAACTTTTATCATTAAAAATCTCTCATAAATCCAATTTTATGTTCATTAAATTCATTTTTATCAAAATGTAAATACTATACCATTGAATTTTAAAGTCTCATTCTAAGTTAAAATTTAAAAATCTTACTGAACTGTGTTCAATTATATCAAAACATTAAACATAATTACATACAGACAATTAAGCAGCTATTAAAAATCTAACAAAACAAGGGTACTGGCTTGAATTTTTTTAGTGTTAGTCAATAATTAAAAACACATAGATATATAGCTAAAACACTTATTTAAACAAAACAATACCGTTTTCAGTATTTTCACCTTCATTCAAAGACATATAAAGTTAAGAAAAGTAGATATTTATAGAATGTGATCTCTTAAGCCATTCATTTTAAATTTCCAAAGAGCAAAATGTAATATTCTAAACAAGTAAAGCTATTATCTAAATAATAAAAGTTCTTTATTTTAATCGTCTAATTTGAATTTTTTGTTATTACATAAAGGTTTGGTAGTATTTGTATGTACAATTTTCTATTACTATTAAACAAGTTTTCCATTGAATTAACTTATTATTTTTCTATCTGTAACTACAGTATAAGAAAATATTTTAAAGCCTCAAACTACTAATTTATCTTCAACATTTCCCTTTTCTCTTGGTATAAAGTTCATTGTGCAAATTTTACTTTGTAAGATTATTATTAAATTAAAAATAAAGAAATCCAAAGTAGTTTTCACATGTGCTATTATTTGACATTATATAACATACAAACACATTGGCAGTGATACTTCCACTTGTGTGATTTACTATGAAAGAGCAAATAAATCAATATGAAATAGAATGTCTATATTACATAAATATATATTTGGTATCCATTAAAAGAATCATAATTTGCCTCATGACTTTGCATAGCAAATTATAATACCTTCCTCTATGCCTTTTAATACAATGGTCATCATTTGTACACACACACACACACACACACACACACACACACACACACACACCCCTATGGTGATGACACTTCCTTTTGAATTGACTGTTGGCACTTGCATGACCCCAGAGACTTAATCTCATTGCTGATGGATATCCTCATGCCTAAGAATTTTATAGATAACCCAGTAGAAAATATTAAAAATCAAAAAGGCTAATGGGAAGCAGGCTCGGGAGATGGTGTCAATCTTCTTGGCCCGGTCGATAAAGATCTTCCTCATTTCATCAGGGCTTTCTGGCATTACCTGGACAGGACGGTTTGGGCCCTTGGGGGTCACACTGTCTTTTGCCTGCAGACACGGTCCCATGCCATAGGCTGTGAAGCTGAATCGACTTTCCCTTACCTCATCATCCTGCCATAAGAAAAACATAAGAAAACACTTCAGTCATGAAATAGAGCATAATTAACAGCAATTTGGAACCATAACTTAAGCTTTATCATGATAAATGTTAACATTATTAAAATGAAAAGACAAGTCTATAAGTATGAGTTGCTTTATTCCCCACTCAAATTTTATTGATTGAACGTGCATCACATAGATGTGTCCATTAAGAAATATAAAACTCTCAAATTATATGTTTTAATGGAAAAGTAACAATTCTGGTATTGTCTATATATTGCTAGAATATCTAAATAAATTGAGCAAGAAAAAAATCTATTGGGTATTATGTCATATATATTCACAGACTAAATATTTTTTACATTATGTGTCTAAATGGGTAAATATGATGTCAGAGGGAAAAATACATGCCAGGATCATTGACTGAATTTTCATTTTTCATGGAGGCAAATATTTTAATGCTTATTTCCTACACTTTCATGTTATTTTGTTTCAAAATACAGTTTAGCTCAATAACTCTGGTTGATTTTTGTTATCCTCAATGCTACTCATATATTTTATACTAACCCATTTGGCAGACTATAAAATAGTCCCATATTCTGGCTTATATACAATTACTTTTCAAGTGCATTGATTTAGTTGAAATTATTAATGAAATTTAGAAAAAGTTTATTTCATGTTAAAGAAAATTATGAATTATTATGTTCTAAAAATTGTTACTTATCTTTTAAATGTTATGAATTGAAGAGAATTCCCTATGCATATACATGAAAGAAAAATATAAACTTAAGGAAAAATTATTAATAAAACTATAATAAACACTGTTCATGATTGGAAAATATGGCACTTACTAATTTATAATAAAATTCATTAATCACTAATTTAATTTGACAAATTTATTTAGATTGTAACAGTAGTTGGCTGCCAATTAATTGATTTTTTTGCACTAAGATTGAAAGTTTAAAAGATGATATTTTACAAATATATTATAGCTTGCCTCTTATTGAAGTAATTTTTATGGTAATACAAGAGATAAAAGTAACTAAGTACTCAAACTCTTGAAAAATATTTTGTGTTTTGAAAGTAGAAGGTCAATGAATAGTATATTACAAAATATAAGAGTAACAAATAAAAATTAAAATGGATTCTAAAAATGAGATGATGATCAAAGTTGATGTAATAATTATTAAATAGGTTTCTGGTGAATTATAAAGTAAGGCAATTCCATCTGAAGGCAGAAACATATAATTATTGGAAAATATCTCAACTGAAGATATATAAGGAATTGAATTTTGAGGAAACCGGTATGACATAAAAGCTGATGATCCAAATCCCATGTAATTACTGCTGTAATCTTGCAAAAAATGGAACTTGATTTTTAGTAGTCTTCATAAGAATGTTCATTTGTGCTGGCAATTTGTTTTGCTTCCATGGAGATTTTAAGGCTATATTATTGTTTGCTTTGAATTTTTGATTACAAAAATGCTAAGATTTTAGGATTCTAGCAGCTGTGCTTCGTAAAGTAGTATCTATTGACTATCCTTTTTTCTAGTTTTATTGAGAAATAATTGATGTATATCACTATATAAGTTTAAGGTGTACAACCTGATGGTTTGACTTACATATATTGTGAAATGACTATAATAGGTTTACTTAACATCCATTATCTCTTATACATAAAATAAAAAAAAAATTCTTCTTATGAGGAAAACTCTTAGGATCTACTCTCTTAACCACTTTCTTATATATCATACGCCAGTGTTAGCTGTAGTCATCATGTTGTACGTTACATGCTTAATGGTTTTTTAACTCATAACTGAAAGTTTGTACATTGTAACCACCTGCTTCAATTACTACCTTTCTAACCATCTGTTCCAACCATATTTTCAAACCTTTGGAGACCCCCATACCTCAAAACAGAAATAATCATTTAAGATTGACCATATTTAGTGAACAACTGTATTTTTCTCAACCATATCTTTTCACATAACTGACTGTGAGTAAAGGGTTAATGCCAGCCAGCCCTGGGCTGTCTCAGGACTGCTGAGAGGGACTTCTGATTCTTCCAGCAACACTTCCTTGAGAACAATAGAGTTCAGCTAAATGGGGAATGTGGAGTTTGCTTCATCCGCAGTGAAGGAGGCACCTGCTCTGGGGAGGCCATGCGTGACCAGTGGCCTACGTGACCAGATGGTATATAGGTTTGGTGGGAAATAAAGGCTGTGGCTTCTCTGTGTCAAGGGGACCACAGCCACATGCCTTGGCTGTTGTCTGGCAGCTGTATCTACATGTCGTGTGGGTGAGGGGCAAAAGAGCCGTGCTCTTGAGTGCCTGCCAGGCCTCCCACTTTGAGGAAGATGCTGTGTCTGATGGGAGGCCTGCCTCACATGCCCCTGTAGGACTGAATGAACATTATATTAAGTTAAATTCTACGGTGCCTGAAGGGCCGGCTTGACCATTCGACCCCCAAATTTCAGCAGTGGGGACAGAAGCTGACCTGGCTCTCAGATCATTGCAGACTCCAAAGGTTGGGAGGGAATTCTGAATGAGAATGTGATACTGATGCACTCTGGGTTTGGAGTAGCGGAAGCTCTTTGGGAAATAACTGAGGATAAATCTTACTATATCTGAATATGAGTGATACAGTCTCATACCTTGTTGAGTTGGTAGGTGGGTGATTAGTAAAATAAAACTGAAAGGAACGAGGGTGAAAGGACGGAAAGGAGAGTGGCTCGAGATACAATTAATTCCTTATCTCCTATTAATTGATTATCTTTGAAACTGAAACCACTCAGGGGTGAGGAAGAGAAACAAAAGCAAGGAAAGCAAGCAGCTTCAGGGCCTGCACTCAAGATGAAAACAGAGGTGCTGGGACTTAAAAGGACATTGCACTTAACCTTGATGTCACTTCTCTGTAACCCCAGGCAAGTGGCACTGGAAACTAGTAACTATCATGCAGCCCTGTCCGACATAATGTAAACCACAGATAGAAGCCGTGTGTGTAATTTTAAAATTTAAATTTATATTTGCTACAGTTTAGTAAGTTAAAAGAAACAGGCACAATTACTTTTAGTAAGACATTTTCTTTAACTCAGTATGTCTTAAATATTCTTTAAACATTTACTGAAAGTAAAAATTAAAGAGATCTTTTACATTCTTTACTTCTTACTGAGTCCTTGATGTCAGTGGATATTTTAACATGCCTCAACTCAGACTTCATACTTCTAGCTTTGAATAGTGCCACATGTGGCTGGTAGCTACCATATTGAAGAAAGCAATCTATAAATATAAAAGCCTAAGCGACCATTACGACCAAATGACCAGAATAATAAAACGACCAGCCAACCAGTCGCTATAATGCACACTGACCACCAGAGGGCAGATGCTCAATGCATGAGCTGCCCCCTGGTGATCAGTGCGCTCCCACAGGGGAAATGCCGCTCAGCCTGAAGCCGGGCTCACGGCTGGCTAGCGCAGCTGCGCAGCAGGAGCCTGTCCCAACTCTGCAGCAGCACTACTGAGCGGCGGCAGGCGCAGCGGGCTGAGATGAGCATGAGCGGCGTGGCGCCAGGCCCCAGCTCAGGCTCCTCCCTGGCCGCCTGCCGCTTGGTGCACTGCTATATCCCTCGGGGGATGTCAGACTGCAGGTTTAGGCCCAGGGATTGGGCTTAAACCTGCAGTCGGACATCCCTCGAAGGGTCCCGGATTGCGAGAAGGCGCAGGCCAGGCTGAGGGTCCCCCGCCTGCTGTGCATGAATCTGTGCATTGGGCCTCTAGTTCCAATATAAAGGAGCTGGGTCTCCATGTTTTTCAGGATCATGAGGTTGATTGACCTAGAGGCTGATAATTTTTTTTTTTTTTTTTTTTTTTTTTTTTTGCATGCTGCAGCACAAAAAGTAATGTTTAGTGTGAATGCTAGCTCCTAATTTGCTGCAGCATTGCCATTCAGGAATTATTGGCAGGCGTATAATCAATGACCCTTTTTTGAGTGGGTAGAGCCCTGAGTGGTGGAAATCTATACTGAGGAAGGCCACGGCCTGGTTCTCTCACTGCTGTGAAATAGAATAGCCCTTTAGGGGAGTAGCAATTCGATAATTTGAAAAATGAGCCTACCCAAACCTTATCCTCTGGCCTCCTCTCTGGTAGACACTGTGATTAGGAGAGTCCCTCGGGCATCAGTTCCCCAGGTGGCTCTCTTTTTGGGAAGGCAGCAGGGCATATATAATTCATGGGTACATTTGCTTTTGCAGCTGCCACGCTAGGTTTTACTGATGGAAGAAAAAAAATACCTGGGCTATTCAGAAGAAAGGTCATGGCCAGAGGTGGATCTATTAGCTCTCTTTGGGTGGCTTTTAAGACACAGAAGAAAATTGACAGAATTCCTAAGACAGATTTCCTAGCACGTTATTGCCCGCTGGGAGGAAGGAAATCTGTTCCAGTTCCGGCAGCTGCTTCCCTTAAGAACCCCTGTTAAATCTGCTGCTTTCATCTCAGAAGTTAAATCCAATGATGCCAGTGGGGAATGGAAACAAAAGGCACTTATATGACTTGCTGAATTTACTCCATCCGTTAATTCAGCTTAGGTCAGCTGAACAAAGAACACTGACTTGAAGGCCAGGATCTCCTTGCCTAATTCCGAATGGGGTTTCAAGGCTACACTACAGTTAAAGTTGAATATCCGGGAGTGGTGACCATAGCTTTGGGGGATCACCGGGTGCCAGTGCACAATGTACAGTAATGCTGCTGGGGAATGAGAAGGCTATATGAAGAGCAAAAGAGAACCTGGTGGGGCCAAGAAGGAGGCATAGTGATGCTGTGGTAGCAGGTATCATGGTCATAGGAGAAACTGCAAATAGGAAAATAAGGGACTAAGGTATATCCAGTACATGGCATTGTCTTTGGCTAAATGTATAATCAGGGATGTGACATGTGAAAGAATGATCTTGCCAAATCTGGCTTGAGCCTAATCTTGAGCAATTCTTCCTTAGCCCAGATATAATTGGATATATTAAAATAAGAGCCTTAGAATTGCCTGAACCTTCCTCTGTAGTAGCTATTAAACAGTATAAGACTCCAGGCAAATAAAGAAAGCTCTCAGCTTTGAGTAAGGGAATGGTGGTGGCAGCATTCATTTTCTCTAGAGCATTCACGTCTTCCCTATGGAAAACTAAATGGGCCCTGAAGGCTGACTAAGTGGGTTCCCTAGAGATGTACCCCCTACAGCCTTCTGAAACCACTCAAGCGTTTCAGAAGGACAAGGGAGGCTGGTAGGCTTTGATAGACTTGACTAACGTGTTTCTCTTAATCTCAATCTAAAAAAAGTCAAACACAGCGTGTCTTCCTCACCCCTTAAGGAAACCCGAATTCTCCAGCATATTGCACAACCTGGTTGGAAACAGTTTGATTAGGGTCACTGTCAAAGGTAAGTTGGTTAATGAGAAATGATAGTTTCCCTCTCCGAGGAGAAAGTCAAGGGAGGTTTTGGAAACTGCAGTGGCACACGTGCCTAGGTAAAGGTGGCTAATCTTAACCTCGACAAACTACTAGAGACAAGTCACAAACAGTGAAGGGCAAACTGCTGTTTCTTCTGGATCCCACTTGATAAAAACAGCTTTCCGGTAACACTACCTGAAATCTGGCAGATAGATTTTGGATTTCTGTTGGCCACACTATATAAAGTGACTAGAAGACAGATTGAAATTGAAAGGGGAACAAGAGATTTGAGGCAGGCCATAACCCAAGCTGACTCTCAGAGGCCTTAAAATTTATCCATTTCAGAGGTATCTGCTACTAAAATACATGTGGACTGGAGTGTCTGAAGAAAACTCAATAGAGGCTCCCTAAGGTAGCCGCTAGGATTCTAGACTAGAAAACTCTCTGATGCGGTTAGCAGGTATAGTAATGTATTGGGAAGATGGCTACTGGCATTCCCTTTTGTTCTAGAAGGATCAGTCTCCCAAACTGAAGGAATCTGAAGGGCATCAGACTATATGTAAGCCTAAAGTTTCTACCATGTTAGAGGTGATGTCAAAAAGGTATGGAACAGACTAATGAATCTCAGAGGGAAGGTGGAGGTGGGTGGGTGGGGAGAGATTAACCAAAGAATTTATATGCACATATGCATAACCCATGGACACAGACAATAGTGTGGTGAAGGCCTGGGGCGCGGGGCAGGTGCAGGATGCAGGAGGTCAATGGGAAAAAAAAAAAGGGGACATCTGTGATACTTTCAACAATAAAGGTAAATTTTAAAAAATTTACAGCAAGAAAAAGGCATTCTAATTTAAAATCCCTGATAAAATGAAAGTGGTATATTCAGAAACAAGTTAAGGGGAGTACCTCGGGCAAAGTATATTATGTTCATGGAAAGGTACCTATCTGACAATGAACCAGTGATGGAACCTCTGGATGAGCTACCAAAGTGGTCTAAACATCATGATTCTCTTTCCACTGAGGCAAAACAGGCCACCTGGTTCACCAATGGGAACTCCGATATGGAAGGTCAGGACTCAAACCATACCTGCAGTGGAATGAATAACTGTAGTTGAAGAGAGCAAGCCAAGTCCACACAATGGGCTGACTCGAGAACAGTATACGTGGCAGTATGGGAAGAATTGGTTCTTGTTCTCAGAGCAATATCTGGATATTCAAAGATACCCAGGGTAGGAGCTATCATTCCTAATAGAAATTCTAGGGTGGAATTAAATTAGGTCATTTAATGCCCCCCTAGCTCAGAAGAAGACAAGAGTGTCAATACAGATATCTTGGACTGGCCATGGTTGTAGCCATGGAGGTATCCAGGCCATGCAGCAATGGACAGAACTGTGGCATATTCCTCTGTTGCACAATGAAAGCATCGATGTGGTGAGAGCTTGTCTTGAATATTAACACAAGAAAAAATTGCTTGAAAATTGCTTTGGGTGAAAGCTCCCAATGACAAGCGCTCACACACAGCCGGCAGATGGAATACTTAGGGTCTTTGCCCATGGCTCCCGGAAGATGTAATGGATTTTGGCAGAAATAGACAGATAGCCCATCTTGGGATTTGTTTACACTGTAACAAAAGCCACAGCTGACAATACTATTAATGGCTTGGAACAAGACATTTTATATCAGTTTGGGCCCCTACAATAGATCTCATTGGACAAAGAAACACATTTAAACATGACCAGTGTATAAAATGTTCCAATAACACAACATAGGAAGGGCATCTCATACATATCTCATCTGCTGACAGAGCAATGGTTTACAGAGAAATTGGAATGAGCAATTAAAACATGCATTACTAAAGACAGGATGACAATGACATGATGGCTGGCTAGTTCACTAGATGAGTGTGTATGAGAGTGAATATGAGTGAGTTTAGGTAGGAATGCCTTTAGAAAGGTGTCTGGTTTCTGGTGGGGGAAGTGTACGGGGTGAAGTGTTACCTGATATAATGACTCTGGGTGAAGCATGGTAATGATCCCTCCTTAGGGAAAACTGCTGTTTGAAACTTCTGTTTTAGAATTCTCTGCTGTTTTGAAATTCTGTTATTTTTTAGACTGTAAAATAACTTTGTTTTTTAGCTTGAATAATAGAAGAGATAAACTTAATTGTCTGACCTTGCAAGCTAGCCATCTAAATGATACGCTGATATTGATGCCAGATGCCTGTATAGATATGATACCCAAGGTTACAGGTGTCTGTATAGATATTATATGATACTCAAGGTTACAAGTTGTCTGTATAGATATGACAGGTGTTTGCTAGATATGAGGTGTACTCAAGGTTACCAGTTGTCTACAAAAATAACTTACACAAAGAACTAGAAGGATATAAAAAGGAAATACTCCTACTTGTGTTTGTTCAGAATTTGACAGAGGTAATCTTCTCTGAACCTGCATGCAATAAAGATGATTCCTAACTAATTGGCTCATTAAGGCATCTTGTCCAGCTCGCTGATTTGTGATACAACATTGGTCCACAATTGTATTTGCATTTTTTAGCTGTAGGTATCATTGCTGCTTATGACACTGCATCTATTCCTTTAAACTAGAAGCCATTCATGCCCTGCGCAGGTGAGGGAAGAAAAAAAATTCTGTGTGCTGAGTAGCTTAGCTGCAAGGCACCCAGTTAAATGAAGCTACTTTATCTGCTATCTCTCTTGCTTTTTATCCTTCTAGAAAGTTAAGTCAATGACATACAAGATTAAAGATTATTTCTGTCTTGTAAGTATGATTGTTTCTTTAAGCCTATAATCAGAGCTATGGTGTTGTACTGAACAAAGCTTACATCACATTTGGACACTGGTTTTAATAGAAAATGACACATTGGAACAATTTAAACTTAACCATCTTTAAATAGCATTGGTCCATCATAAAAAAATGGCAACAATTTGTAAAACTGCCATCACATGCAGTGATGATAGTCTTGGCAAGGTCAATGTTTCTTGCACTGTGGTCTACGTAACACCTGTCTTGGAATCAATCACTGGGAGGGATTGTTGAAACTGGTTTTCCAGGTCTCCATGCAGAGATTCCTTCTCATTAGCACTTAAGCTGTCCCGCTTATCTGCACGTCCAACAGGGTTTGTGGGTGATTACAATGCACAGTCAAGTTGTAGAAACAAAAGTTTCCTGGAGACACAATGCAGCTATCCTAATCAGCTTGAATTTGTAAGGATGTAAAAAAAAAATGTTTAAATTCCTCTAACACTTTCTAATTTACATTTTAAGTGGTAGCTCATGAAAATACTGTGTACCCTTGTAACGGTTTTTGCATTAGTATTGAACTATTATTTTATTTTTTAGCAATTCCTGTTTTTAAGTAAGGCTGTTTCTAGGTAAGGCTATATGTAAGACTATACAACCTGTATTTTTATCCGTTTTAAAATGTACTGCAAGACACAGGCATATGTTAGAAAAGAGACTTTGAATAAGTATGTCATATAATGTGATTTATTACATTATTGTTTTCAAAAGCACCTGGAATATGATGTCACTTATAAGTTCATCATCAATGGCTTTCCTATTAATTTCGGAGTTAAAGAAACAGAAACCTTTAGTTTCAATGTAAACACTTTCCTCATTAAAGTATCTTGTTCAAATATTTATTTCCTGGAAATGGTAATAGAAAATAAGAGGTTGAGGAACATTGTCTGCATAATAAAAATATGTGTGTACTATAGCAAATAATTTTCAAATATTTTATGGAATCATAAATATACTAGATAGTCCAAATTTAAATTCTGAGTCAAGATTGGATTCAAAATGAAAATATTTTATTATAGTTAAGTGATTCCATGGCTTCATCACTTATTGCCAGGAGTCTGGGTAGTCTTAATTACTCAGATTTTTGGTTTTTAGTTCCAAAAAAAAAAAAAAAAAAAAAAAGGATTATAGCACTATCTAGCAGGATTGTTGTGGTTTTTTTTTAAGGTGAGAGAAAATATATAAAACACACAATAAGTTACTCAAATTACACCTATGATATTATTAATATTGTGTTCATTATAATTGTAATATTATGGAAATTGCATAATTACACAATATAAAATAAAAATATGAATACCAACTTGAATCATTTTACTATTAGGTATTTTAAATCCACAGAAACTAAACTAGCACTAAAGTGCTCTGTAAAATAGACCTACCCAGTTGCTTCCACTGCAGTGGCCTTGCACTTGTGTTTCACTTAAAAATTAGTCAACGGCAGCCTTGGTCAGTATTACTCAGAGTTTAGAGCATTGGCCTATGCACCTAAGGGTCATGGGTTCAATCCTAGTCAAGGGCATGTACCTGGATTGCAGGTTCAATTCCAGCCCAGTCAGGCCGTGTGCTAAAGGCAACCAATTAATGTGTCTCTCACACATTGATGCTTCCCTCTCTCTCCCTCTCTCCCTCTCTTTCTTTCTCCCCCTCCCTCCCTCCTTCCCTTCCACTCTCTCCAAAAAAAGCAATGGAAAAATATCCTCAGGTGAGGATTAACAACAACAAAAGTAGCCAACAGCATACATTTGAAAAGAGCACTTTGCCCCTCTACACCTCACTCTCTTATTGTCACAATAGATGGGGTTTGCTATATGACAGAATTCTTTGCAAATCTAATTTCTGTAATCAAGAAGTCTTTAGCCTTGTCAATATGTTCCATGAAACAGCACAAATGTTTCAGGTGTGCCCATTAGGTGAGGCACTTAGAGTCATCTTAAAGTTTCAGAAATAGGATCTCAGCTCTGTTAGATCAGACGTCATGTAGTCAGAGGCTGAGAGAGAGAGAGTAAGGATCACTAGACCTCACAAGGGTCATGTTTTAAAAAATGACTGGCCTATTGGGTTCTTTTTGAAAGGCTCCACTTAAAGCAGTAATTTCTTTTTTTTCTAACCCTAACAGCCTGCAGAAGATGCCCATCCTCAAGGATGGTGACTTTGTCTTAAGCGAAATGTGCTCTCTTTCCCATTCACCTTCTAAGCCCCCAGCCCACTGCACCTGGTTCTCCCACTTGCAGGCCATCCTAGACTCCACAAAGTACTGAAGGCCAAGGAAGCATTAATTTTAAGCATGGTTGAAGCTTTTCTAATAAATCATCATTAATATTAGATTATTATGTTAAAAAGTGCATTAAATAATTTTGTGACTAATTTCTTTGCTTTGTAAACTCAGTGACAAAATTATTCTGTTTATGTTTGTTTCAATGAATTTTCTAAAATTACCATCACTTAGAAAATTCTAAGGTAAGATGAAAAACATGAATGATTTAAAAATATTCTTTATTTCAAGTATCGCTCAAAATATTTCTTTGATATAATTCTGTTTTCTGGAGATATTTTCAGCTTAAATTTCTAATGAACTGAAGGCCCAAAAGCAAGGTGTTTAGAGAGATATTTAAAACTTTTGACACTATGTGTTAACCAATATTTAAAGTTCATAAAATTAAGGCACTTTATAACTAAAAATACAGGTATAAGTAGAAATTAAATAGAATAAACTGAAAATGAGCTCAAGAACATGGCTGATTAAAAAGGTAAATTTGAATAGTTAATTTTCCCACAAATAATTCCTCTTAATATGCTTCAATCAAGTTAGAAGGGTAGGCATTGAAGAAGGTAAAAAGTTATTTACTTAAGGGCACAATTCTTTCTAAAGGAGGGCATGTTTTTACTAAATTTGGAAATGAGACAAATGTTTCACTTATTAAGCATCAATACCATATTGTGAAACATTCAAAGTGCTTTATTTAGAGAACTAGAAGCTCAGTGCATGAATTCATGCACAGGTGGTGTCCGGCTGGCCTGGCCCCAATTTGGGAGATTGGGGCAGATCGGGGGCCTGTTGGGAGGAAGAAATGGCAGGAGGTTGGCCAGTTGGCCCACCCTGATCGGGGCCCAATCAGGGTTGGACCAGCTGGGGGGAGGGGCCATGGGAGGTTGGCCGGTGGCCCCACCCCCCAATCAGGCCGGTTTGCTGGCCACAGTGGGCGTCACAGTGACTGGTCATTCCGGTCATTACAGCATTTCGGTCACTGGCTTTTTATATATATAGATTATATTACAGACTGATTCCCATAATGGGATATAGATTGAAAATCCAAGTGTAGATATAGCCGTTCAGTTGAATTGCTTCATTCATCTCTATCATCAACTATAATGTACATAAGAAGTAAGAATTTTCTATCCTATTCTTAGCTCTCAAAAATGACAAAACAAAACAAAACAAAAAAAACCCTTATGTGGTAAAGGAGTGGTGAAGGCATGAAGACTGTCAGTGAGTGGTAAATAAACATTAAGAATCAAAGAGTGTTATGTGAATTGCTATGAGATATGGCAGCATTGAATATGTTATTTTTATCCTAATGTTTCTTCCCTAGTAGATACCTTTGGGGTGCTTTTTTTCTTTCTTGTTCTTTTGGGGTGTTTTTATACAATGACAATGTTAACTAAATTATCCCAAAGGTCATTTTGTTTAAATAATTTTCTGTAACTTTTAATTGCCAAATAGGAAAGTGACAGATGGAGAAAATATGAAATGCTATCAATTTTCAGTTACATGATTTCCAAGTGTGTGGATTTTGAAAAAAATTACTAATTAGATAATGGTTTATTTTTGTTGGGAAAAATCACAATCACTTAGACAATTCTAAGGTAAGATAAAAAACATGAATGACTAAAATATTGTTTTTCTAAAGTATTAGCCTAAAGTAAAATATTCAGTTTAATACATCTGTATACATTTATATATTATTTAAAAATAGAAGTGTTTAAAAATGTAATTATAGATGAGGTTAAAATACTTTATTGTTGCAAGTTAATTATCAGTATAAAATTCTTTAAAACCTCACTCCTATGAAAACCTTGCATTTATTATAGATGATATTTGAATTAGTTATGAATTATGCTTGGCATATTGAATTTAGATTCAGAAATGGTTTGGAGATTGTTGAATGGTAAAATGTCAGCTTAAAATGAATGTTTCACATGAAATATTATGAAAATTTAATTCAACCTTCTATGTTTTAGATTAATAAGAAATCAATGAAATAATTTTAAATTATTTATATATCTATTTCTAGCATAATATGCTAGATTATTTCAGTGCCAAGTCATAATCATGGAGTGAAATAATATAATGTAGTAGATAGCATGTGTAAAAAGCAGTACTATAAACCTATTTTACTTAACTTTGAGATGGCAGTCCCTACAATGCATGTGAAATTAGATTAAATAAAGAATGTTACTTTATTGAATAGTAGAGGCTTGATGCACAAAATTTGTGCATGGCGGGGGAGGGGAGTCCTCAGCCCAGCCTGCACCCTCTCACAATCCAGGACCCCTTGGAGAATGTCCGACTGCTGGTTTAGAGGGATCGGGCCTAAACCGGCAGTTGGACATGCCTCTCACAATCTGGGACCACTGCTCCTAACCACTTGCCTGCCTGCCTGATTGCCCCTAACTGCCTCTGCCTGCCTGCCTGATCACCCCTAATTGCTCACTTGCCTGCCTGATCACCCCTAACTGCTCTCCTGCCTGCCTGATCACCCCTAACTATCTCTGCTTTGGCCCCTGCCATGGCAGCTTCATCCAGAAGGATGTCTGGAGTGACATCCAGAAGGTCGTTTAGCTGTCTGGTCTAATTAGCATATTACACTTTTATTATTATAGATTATTTTCTAAATAAGTATTTCAGAGGCAGAATAGCTCTAAAAATATATCTGTTGAACCTAATCTCTAAATATTTGTTTTCAGAAAATAATTCAATTCTTACAATTTTTGTTTTACTAGAGAGGATGAAATTTCTAACCTTCATATATCAGAATCATTTAAATAGAATTTGTTTAAAATTATCTGAAAAAGATTTGTCTTCATATATGTAACAAAGAAATTTGTAGGAAATATTTACCTATTGAAAGAATATCTTATACTCTGGAATACAGCATAAACCAACCTATAATGAAAACTATTAAATAATTTAGTGTACATGGGTGCCAAATTGTTTTCAACTTTGGAGCACCATCCATTCAACCAAAATAGAGTACATGTATATTTGTATTTGTCCTAAGATTATGGAGCTGACAAAATGTACAAGGTAGGAAAATCAATTATTCATTATTCTTAGAAGTCACCTTGAGTTATTTTTAAAGTACGATAACACATAAATACATAAGTGAATAAAATAATGATGTTTTTGTACAGGTAGTCAAAATATAGTCAATGGTATCTTTATTATTAAAAGATAACTATCACGTCTAGCAAATTATAAACTTGGTAATTATTTTCAAAATCTAGAACTAATGGTCCATGCTTATCTCACCTGTGTATATAAACAACAGTCAATACCATAATAAGTAGAAAGATGGAGGTGCTAGAATACTGTGTGAATGCGTTTTCTCTCAGCAAGCCATTGCATCATTACATTATATTGCAACGCAGAAGAAGCTACATGAAATGCATTAAAGCAATCCCATATCATCCACATCTCTCAACAAATCACATATGTTCAGAAACATTTTGGCATGTCTCAATAACCTTCCAGTACCAATGTAATGATGTCATACAAGGGAAAAGCAACTAATACTTTCATGCCATGCATACACCCACGCATACACAGTACTGGAGATAGGCAGTATGACCAGGTGCGGTGGGTAATGTGCACACAGCAGGCTGTGACAGTGTGGGGTGGGGAAATTTGCACACAAGAGCAAACTTTTATTCTTTCACAGTAGACAAAAGGTTCACTTGAAACTTAATAGAGGAAAAAGTAAGGTATTAAAGATTGTCTACAATGCCTAAGTCATTGCTGAACCAAATTAAAACTTTTAATGGAATAATATTTACATCAGTATAAGGTCCCCTGCTGTGACAGACTTTCTATAATGAGGCTATTGTATTTTGCCTGTTCTGACAAATTAGAGTTAAAAAAAAATCTCAGGTAAATCAGTAGTACTCATGAAAAGAAAGGGCACAGAATAAACTTTTAGACTCATTTTGGTTATGTTGATTTAAAGATTTAGATTGATAGAACTGTTTCCAAATAGTTTTGTTTTTGTTTTTTAGTGATGAATTTGGTCAACCCAGAAAGTTACTAGGTTCAGAAAATTGTCTTTTAAAAGTTAAAATGATTAACCCAAAAATGTCATGACAATTATTATAAAAATAAATGGAATGCATTTAATTTTCAATAAATTTGTTTGAAAATCATTTTGTTTTAAAAATAATTCAGTATTGACTGTTGCTGAGGTAAACCTGATTTTTCATCAGAGTTCTTTTTTTGCATTTTTAATAAGGCAATATTTATCTTTTATACTAAAGCTCCTATAAGCATTAACTGTTTAGTGACTGGAAATTTAAATACATACCTCTCCCAAAGAGGCTCCTCTATGTGATTATTTAAATTTAATGCAAATAATAATGTTTCAAATTTACAGTTAAAATAATCAAATAAAGGTAACTGGGTCATGTAAAAAAAGAAGTAGCTAGCTATGTTGAGAACAAATATGCAATTTTAGTAGGAAAGAGTTGAGAGATTATACATTACAATATAAGAAAACTTCAGTGCTTTAAAATAATACTGAGTCTAGATATCTGCCATAAAATTCAGATTACTTTAATATTCATCTAATATTATGTCTATTGTTCATTCATCTAACATTATGTCTATTCTTAACTAAGGCATGTGGTAGGATCATCTGCAGAGGTTTTATTAAAATACTTTTTTTTTTCTCAGAAATTTTAGTTTAGTAGACTGGACTATTTGTATATGATTTCCTAGACTAAATTCTTGGCTTTGGTAGGTTTAAATTCAATCACTGAATTTATACATGTATCCTTGTGATCTCTTATCAAACATGTCAATGGATGCCACTATCAAAACCAAAATTATTCACTTACTATACTATCTTAACATATCTTAACATTCAGAATATGTTCTAAAAAACAAAGCTTTTATTTTTGCCTGATTTTTAGATTTCTATTTTCTGGTAAGAGGAGCTGCTTTTCAATTTTTTTTGTATAAATAAATTTCCCATTTATTTTGAAACTTACTTTGTCAAAGCATTCTTTTATGGAGACTACAATAAGGTATATGTAATACTTCTGTTTACTATATATTAAAATTTTTTGACTGATCAAATAACTTGGTTAAATAAGATGAAGGAGAATATTTAAATATCCTCTTACTGAGTGAGGGAAGACAAATGGAATTATTAGAAAAAGAGAGTATTCTTAGCTGAAGGGGGATGTTGGTTTTTTGGCTTTAAATACGCAAAGGAATGTTTCCCCACCAAACACTGCCTGCGTGCAGAATATGCGCTCTGCTTTTTTACTGATGACCACATTCCTCCACTTAGAGTTAAGAAAGTGAATTTACCGTGTCTGAGAAACGGTAAAACTTCTCCAATGCAAAAGCTTCTGTCTGGGATTGAGAAACCAGAGAATCAAGCATACATGATTAAATATAATTTCACAATTGGTTTTAATTACATATACCATTTTAACAATCATGTATCGATTAATAGATTTTCACATAAGCAATGTATCTACTTCCCAAAGTATGAAATGAGCTAAACAAAACAAAACCCTGGATTTTATTATTTTTTTCCTGCGCCAAATCTTAATTACAATATTTGCACATGGTGTATTTCAAATGGTGATTAGAAAATAATAAGATATTATTTTTGCATTTCTGCATTTTTCTAGAGTGCCAATTATTAGAAAATTAATTTTGCTGTCTTTCTTTGAGCTAAAGAAGGAATGTCAAATATTTGTATCCCAATAGTCTTACAGGTGGTAAAACTGAGTAAAGAACTGCTTCAGTAAGGATAATTTTTTAAAAGGAGGAACCAGAATTGAGCGAGTAAACTTGTAGTCTGTTATGTTATCCACTGGACACTGTGTCTGTTGGATATGAGGTGGGAGTAGAAAATGTCTAAGCTCTTAGCCCCCATGTGGACATGACATGTGTAATACTTCTCATTTCTAGAGTTTGCAGTACATGGTTATACATTTTAAGTTGTAGAAAGGAAGAGAAAGGTAGGGAAATAGAAAGTAAATGTGAAAAAGCAAACAAAAATGAGAAGGGAAAATAAATATTGCCTTACTTATGATTAATGAGATTAGAAGGAGAAATTGTCTTCATCAACCATTAAAGGGAAAGACAAGAGCTTCAGCCCTGTGATACAGTACTGTTCTGTCCTGTTACAGTATTTCAGCCAGTACCAGGTCTCAAGAGAGAGAAAGGGGGCGCAAACAGATAGTAAGGGAGGCAGAATAAGGGGAGGAAAAGAATGAAAAGGAGAGTGAGGAAGAACTAGAAAAGTCTAAGAAAACTGGCTGACAGGGGTGAGGTCAGGGTAAGGAGATGAAAAAAATTAATCTCCCATCAAAATATGTTTTCATGTACAAATTATATGCTTTCCTTTTCATAAAAATTTGATCAAATGCATGATCTAGCATTGTTGTTGTTTTTTTTTGTCCAGTGCATTACCCAGTATATCCCAATGCTGATGTTTCTTCCATGCTACACTGAATTGGATATTTATTGGAGCAGTGATGATTCTGGAGAGTCAATTAGACAAGCCTGAGTAAGTTATTGCTTTAGAAGTTGACTAATACTGAGTAGGCTCAGCCCTGAGAGATCATGGCTTAGTGCTTTGAAAGGTTTTATAAATCTATAAATCATAGTCAATAATTCAGAAACCAGAAGGAATCCTTTAAAAAATTAAATCCTTAAAAATGTGCACTATATATGAACTATGAATTTTCTCTATTGCTTAAGACTCCACTTTCTTTCAAAATATTAGCTGGCACATTGACATTAAAAGAAGTAAATATGCTGGCCACACAGAAGAGGAAAGGGGTTGGTTAAAAAGAGATGGCATTGCAAGTCTTAATAGGGAGGAACAACCCCATTTTGTACATCCAAATCCAATCAGGAGATTACTTCTACAACTTCCTGTGGTCTCCCAATGATGTTCCAAATAACATTTCTTCTAGGTTTAAATTATTAGGTTGATGGACAAAAATAACACTATATTGTGTTTCCCATGGGAATTCAGAAGAAATATCTTTAAAACATGAAAGTATGCATCAAAAAAGACCTCTTAGTTCTATATGAACATTGAAGTGTTAATAAATAGGTAATATTTGATGGAAACAAAAGAATTCATTTGAAAAAATAAACAGCTTTAATCACTATATTTGATGACTTATGTGAAGTAAAACGACCAGAAACCCTCTAACATTGCAAATAAGAAATGATACATTTTTGTTAATGAAAGGAAAAAATGGTGTCTTTTCAGGAAATCCACTAGAACGAAGTTGAGAAAGCTCTCATGTCAACACTATAGCTAGATGTCACCATTTTCTTCCTGAAGCTATTTTTGACAACTTAAATTTCAGTTGGACAAAACCAAAGGAACCAGTATCCACTTCCTCTCTTCACATCCTATTAAATATAACAGCCCTTGCTGGTTTGGCTCAGTGGATAGAGTGTCAGCCTGTGGACTGAAGGGCCCAGGGTTCGATTCTAGTCAAAGGCCCATGCCCAGGTTGCAGGGTCATCCCCAGTAGGGGTTGTGCAGGCGGCAGCCTAACAATGATTTTCTCTCATCATTGATGTTTCTATCTCTCTCTCCCTATCCCTTCCTCTCTGAAATAAATAAAAATATATTTAAATTATATATATATATAACAAATTCACTTTTTAGTGAAAGTTGGTATCCCAGTTAACCCAATGCATTTAATTGCTTACCTTATTCTTTCTCTTTCGTCGAAATCTCAGAAGTTCTTTGTGCTGTCTTGATACAAAATTTACAGCTGCATATTCCAGAAGTGCTGAAAACACAAAAAGGAGGCATACTGCCATCCAAATGTCAATAGCTTTGACATATGATACCTAGCCAAGGAAGAGAGAGAGAGAGAGAGTGCAAATTGACTTGTATTGTTACTTCCATTGAGAATAAAACCGAATGTCTGATTCTACAGTATAGCATGTATATACCAGCTTGGGGGGGAAAAGGAAAATTACACCAACATGTTTTTTTTCCCCTTAAGAATTTTTTCAGTAACTAACTTTGCAAGTTTTGTATATTAGTCATACATCAAAACACATAATTTTTTTGTTAATTTCTTTTCAAATGAGTTATTAGACCATACATATGATGGGAAAAAATAAAATGAAATGCAATTTTACTTTTAGGATAGTATAGTATAACTAGAAGCCCGGTGCATGAAATTCGTGCACTGGGGGCGGGGGTGTCTCTCAGCCCGGTGTGCCCTCTCAGTGTCCAGGAGCCCTCAGGGGATGTATGGACCATTAGTTGGACATCCTTAGTGCTGCCGCAGAGGTGGGAGAGGCTCCTGCCACCCCACTGCGCTTGCCAGACTTGAGCCTGGCTTCTGGCTGAGTGGTGCTCCCCCTGTTATTTTTGTCCAATATCAGTCAGTGGAAATCTTGATCAAATATAGGTTGTGGTTTAAAAGAGGAAGTGGCTCAATATTTGGGAAAACTTATGGTGGAGGGAGAAGCAAATCCAGTGAGAAAACACCTTTCTGCCACCTCTCTCAGATGGCTTTTCAGGTCGCAGGCTAGACTTTGCCCAAATCTGTTCAAAAATCCCCTGGCACTTGTGCTTACCTGAATATGTTGCATTGTAATTGCTTATTTCTTGTTTTTTTTTTTTTTTTTTCTGCTTAAACTGTGAATTCTTTAAGGGCAGATGGCATCTCTATTTTGTTCACTATGACGAGAGTGTTTGGCATGTGTAAACATATTTGCTGAGTGTATAGACAGGTAAATGAAGGTGTAAAATATTAAAATGCAAGGGAGGAATGAAACATAGATGATGATTCATATAAAGTTTCACTTTCTGGAGAAATACCTTAGATTTTAATAATTTTCTCTCAAAATCAGGTCATTTCTTCACATCTCTAATGGTGTCAACTTACATATGAAATATGCCAACAAAGGAGCTCTCTGCATCCCCTCCTGTATCTTACCGCAAGTGTGACTTCTGCTGGTCAGAATGACCTCTACCGAGCAAAGGGAAGTATGCCCTCATTTTATTCCAGTGCTATGCTAAGTGGCCATCTGTTTGTAAGCATAAATTTAAATCTCATAAATTCTGCAGTTATGCCAGAAATTTCCAGTTGCCTTCAAATACATGCTTTCCTGGAAGATGTAATTCTTCTTCCAAAGGTCCTGTTTCAAGCTACACCATTCCTAGAAGAATATGAGTCATAAAGCGCGTGTGCGTTCCTTACCAACCTGAATGTATAGTGACATGACATAAAGAGATTAAATCAGAAGTTTACTTTCCAGATGAATCCAATGAATGTTTTCCATGACAGCAGACATATGCAAACATCCTTCGTGTGTCTGCCAGGTTTCTGCTCCTTGTAAACAGCTCCCAATTGAGGCTTCAAAGCCTACTTTCCTCATTCTCTCCTCTTACCTCATTCACTTATTTCACCTCTTTTTCTCCTCCTCCCCTCTCCCTGCTCCTCCAAGTACAGCAAACTCTGGATCTGGGTAGTTTGGAACTCTAGGCTCAGTAACTTTAAATAAAGATAGCAGTTCTTACTCCAACAATCCATAACATACTCATGACCTATAACACACTCCCCATGTGATTCAGAATTATCACCTTTCCATCCCCTACTGCCTGCTGTCTGAGCTCTGGGCATTTTCATTCCAATTAGCTTCATCCTTCTGGACCACCTTGCCAACAGTCCCATCATCCACTGTGCTGTTGGAACCCTAATTCTATGTTAAGCAACCATCTCTCCTCAGTGTTACCCATTAAATACATGTCCAAAATCTGTTTCATGGTGTATAAATTCCTTCATGATTGGCTCCCAACTTACCTTTCTTACTACATGCATTCATTCACTTTTTTTTTTCATTCAACATTTACTAAACAACATTAATGTATCCAAATTCTGTTCTTAGTGTTGTAGTTACAGAGATGATCAAGACAGATAAGATCCATTTTAAATTGTTCATTTTAACCCCATGTGCTGCTACTATTCATTTACATATCTTTCTCCTTTTAGGCTACTATATCCCATGAGATAAAAACAAGGGTCAGGTCTTATTCATCCTTGTATTTATAGGACCTACCATGGTGCTCATTATACTACAGGCTCTGGAATAATGTTGATTTGATTGAACTATGTGGAGTGATTTATAATCATTGGCCATTTATGATTAGAGGACTAGTTTTAATAGCTAACATGCCAGGGAATGTTCTTAGTAATGTCCATAGAACTAGTTAAAACCTTTTGCACTCGGATGTCGAGTGTGACTCGACACGGTTAGCATAAGAATAAAGGAATCGAGAAAAAAGCAAGTGAGTGCAAAGGGTTAAGTGTTTTTAGTAGTTGTCCAAAACTAAGAATTTTAATCCTCATAACCACTGAGGAAACTATTTCCATTTTATAAATGTGGAGACTGAGGCACAGTAAAATAACTTGCTTAAGTAAAGTAACTTGTCACGTAGCTACCATTAGAGACTGACTGTGAATAATGAAAGGACAGATTAGTGCTCTATAAAAAGGACCCCAGAGAGCTCCCGCATCCATCCCACCATCAAAGAACACAACTAGAAGATCCCACATCTATTAACCAGGAAGGGGCCCTCACCAGACACCAAATCTGCCAGTACCTTGATCTTGGACTTCTCAAATTCCAGAACTGTGAGAAATAAATTTCTGTTGCCTCTAAGCCACTCAGTCTGTGCTATTCTGTGATAGCAGCCTGGACTAAGACAGCTACCAAATTGCGCAGCTAGGACTTAAATATAACTAACCTAGCTCCAGAGCCTATGAATTTAACTACTATTTGATGTCTAGTTATTAGGCTGCTTCTATTAAAGCACCATTATAAATCTCTATATATCAACATTCCAACTACTTTAACTTTTATCTGATAGGTCAGTGGTCGGCAAACTCATTAGTCAACAGAGCCAAATATCAACAGTACAATGATTGAAATTTCTTTTGAGAACCAAATTTTTTAAACTTAAACTTCTTCTAATGTCACTTCTTCAAAATAGACTCACCCAGGCCGTGGTATTTTGTGGAAGAGCCACACTCAAGGGGCCAAAGAGCCACATGTGGCTCACGAGCCGCAGTTTGCCGATCACTGTGATAGGTAAAAGTCAAGTCAGTACACAAAATACATATTGTAAAGTCCTCTATACTTTTTGGGTTTGATCCTAAAATTGATAATCAACTTCCTAGCTTTGTATTTATCACAAAAACAAACTAGTTGCTCTGGGGAAGCAACATTAGATCAGGGAAACATTTTTATCCTCTGAAGTACAAAGCAAGTCTCCTCAACACCATTCTTACATTAATTACAATGAAGTGTTTTTGTGAGCTAGGAGATCATTGCCTGCTTTTCATATGATAATTCAGGAAGAGATCAGCTTGATAAATTATTTGAGTGTGCAGAGCTAGATTACTGCAATGCCTTGTCTTTTTTATTCTAAAAAAATATTTTATAATGCATGCAAAGGAATATAAGTATTATATGTTCTGTAGAATTCTTATATCATACTATTTCCCCCCCAAAAATGCATTCATTCTACTTTGCAAAGTTATTTATCATTAAAAAATAGAGAAAGCCTGCTTCTTGTGTTATATATATATATGGATTTTATCATCATCAATCATCCTGACTATAAAGATTGGAACCAAATCACCTTGGCCCTGGGAAGCAGTCATGCTCTGGGAGCTTGCCTGAGCATGGCTTTCTCTACATCTACTCTTCCAGTGCTGCAAGGAAGTGTGCATGGGAGGATTCAAGCTAGGATAGGATACAATAAAAAACTCCCAAAATATCACTGGCTTGAAAAAAGAGAGGACATTCCATGTCCACTTAGAGTCTAACGGTGACTCTGGACTATTGTCGTTGTCCTCCTCAGTTGGAAAATTGGCAATGACCACAGTTGAGGAAAATCGGGGCACCGATGGGCCTCACATTTGGTAATAAGTACTCCAGGTCACTGTTCAGAACTCAGTGATCAGCACTACTCACAGTCAGCCCCAACAGCAAAGCAAAGATGTGGAACCCTACCCGGAGGAAGCCGGCCTCAGTGGCTGAGGGAGTGGATGGGGCAGGCACTGGTATTTCTGAAACAAAACGCCGGATCCTACAAGCACAGAATTGAGGACAAGTGTGGATTATAATCTGATCACTGCTCACGATATCTTGGATACAATAATAAAGCAGTTTTATGAGGGAACAGAACCCACTGCTTTACAGAAAGAAGCTGGTCGTCATTTCAGTGTGACAGGGAAAGAAACCTCCCTGATCTTCAGCCAAAAATTTGCCCCCACCATAGTACCAAAGTTCAGTAAAATCAATTGGAAAAAAGTGCGGAAGGGAAGGGGCTGGGTGGAGGCGGGCAAAGGCGGATAAGGGGAAATGGGAACATCTCTAATGGTGTCAACAATAAAATAAAGGAAAAAAAAATACTAAGGAAAAAATATCAGCATCCAGGTAGTGAATTCTGAAGTCATTTGATTTTGTGCTCTCTGATTCAGAGAGATACTTGGATTGCATATATCTAAGGCAATCTTTCATCACTAAATTGACTTTTACACTAGTCTGTGATAAGATTATTGGGCAACAACAGTTTTAGATTATATTCTCTTACAAGTACATTGGATGAGCCGTGTTAGAAGTACAGCACCATACAGTATTCTGTAGTTGAGGCCTGCCAATATGCATGCCTTTTCCCTACTCCACTCAAAGGTGGTCAAAAGTTTTGCTTCCTGGGACCAATAATGTCCTGTACTACAGCCCGAACTATAAAGTGATAGTAAGTTACACTTACTAAATTATAAATTATAACCCAGACTACTATTAATCAATCCAGAAATAGAAATTTAAAAATGCATTTACAAGCCGCCACAACTTAAATTTAAGAATAAGGAATTGATTAAACCAGAACCCAGACATAACTACGCATGGTGTCCAGTGGGTAGCAGACTTATTGGGGGGATCACTTCGAACGTTATATAAATGTCTAGCCTCTATGCTCTACACTGAAATTCATGTTATATTGAATGTCAACTATAGTTGAAAGTACAAAAACAAAACCAGGGGTTTACAAAACAAAACATCTCATGTAAACCTAACTGTCAGCTAGGTTTATTATCAGGTGAATTTTCCAGGAATCACTTGAGAGTGATTATTTTGTCAGTTCTTTTCTTGGTTCAATTTGCTTTTTATTTAATAAAATGGTATGAAAATAACCGTGCATTTCTTTTGATTAGCTAAAATAGCCCTTTGAATAGGGTGATGTGTTCTCCCCTTACTGACAATCAATCCTGGTGCATTCTCCCAGTTGCTGAGAATTGTCTCATACACTGTGATGAGTAATTCTGGCTGTGGAATGGTCAAGTGACTCAAGTATACAGCTCAATGCTTTACTCTGAGACAGGCTGAACATTTTACTGCTTTTGTTCTGGGTATTTTATTTCAGATCACATTGGCTATTCATTCATCTTTGGCTTTGTAAAACCCAAATTGTAGTACAGTTAATCCCACCTTTCTCCCTCATATAAAACCTGTAGAAGATTTTTGCACTTTGTAATGTTTATAGGAAAAATAATATTAGTCTCAAAATCATGTTGATCTTCATTTAAGACCTAAAGCCAGAGAGAGAAATAATAAAAACAATGGCAGAGAATGAAATAATGTTTTAAAAACAGGTGGTGAAGTGGAGTAAAGCTGATATCTAAGCTAAAGAAACTGTCAGGAGGACATTAATTAAAGTTTGAGTAATAAGCGGTGAATCACACAGCACAGCATGCTGTGAGCTTTGACATGTATCATCCTGGAGGGCATCACAACAGCACAGTCCTCCTGATGTCACATTCATACTGGTTAGGATCCTCATAATTCTTCGTGGATGAAGGATGCTTAGAACACCATATTTATTTTCCACATAAAGGTTATTATTTTAAGAAATAAAATATGCCTGGTTGGCATGGCTCACTGGTTGATTGTTGCCTTATGAACCAATAGGTCACGGCCATTCCTGGGTTATGAGCTCAATCCCCAGTGTGGGGCGTGCAGGAGGCAGCCAATCAATGATTCTTTTTCATCATTGATGATTCTATTTCTCTTCCTGTCTCTTCCTCTCTGAAATCAATAAAATATATATTTTTAAAAAAGAAATAAGATGTAATAGGGAATCATAATAGCAGAACTGCATTATTTCCAGAGTGATAAACTTGGCTAATTCCTCCAGCCACCAGATAAGACAAGTGCAACCAAAAAGGCTAAGGGAGCCCTGGCCAGAGGATTCCTTTTGTTTGGGGTTCTGTGTGCTTCCTCTCACTTTCCCCCCATTCATTTTGTCTGTGAAACACACGAGGAGTAGTTTTTTGAAAAAATTAAATGTATTGCCCACATCAAAAATTGTATTATAAAGTATATTTACTTGTTAAATACTGTCACATTAATAAACTTTAAATGAACCCACTTGCATCACATTTGTACTAAACTTTATTGAAGTATATTTTGACTAGATATTAGAATCTTGTATTTAAACGGTGAGGACCAAAATATTACTAAGAGCAATAGTTACTAATTGCAATGTTAATAGGAAAACCTGACTGCTCTGCAGCCCCTCCCCCCATTTACATCATTGCTGACATTTATAACTTCCTCTCCTTTAAAACTGCAGGGTATTTTTGAGAAGGATAATAACATATATTTTGAGAACTAATTAGATAAGAACACAATAGTGAATAGAAATCCTTCATTTTTTTCTTGTTGTTTTTTTTTAAATGTAGTGTTACTTATAGATCTCTGCACCCACACAATAATGCTATTCAAATAAAAAATAACCATTCAATTTATATTTTCTAACAGCTGTAATCACTTGTATAGTTGGCATCTTTATGAAAAATAAAAACAATATGTTTTCTAAGAACTGATATTTTTATTATGCTGTAAGATAGATATATGCAATATTTAAATTCTTTTTCATTAATTTGGTGATTCTCAGGTGAAAAACAGTGCTCTGCATTAATAAAGAGTAATTTAAGTTCTCACATTCTTTTAGAGCGATGAAAAAATGACATACTCTTGCTTTTCAAATTAAGTCAATATTTAAAGGCTCAGTACTTAAGTAAATGTTTAAAAGGTCACGTTGTCTTTAAATATCTGCATGACATTTACTCAATAGACACATACTGTGTACTGAGTTACACTCTAAGGATCAAAATACATACAAGATAGTTTGTCTTTTCAAAAAACTACTCCTCGTGGGTTTCACAGACAAAATGAATGGGGGGAAAGTGAGAGGAAATAATTTAGGATAAACAGCTTTTGGTGCAGAATTTGTAATTTTCATCAGCTACTGGCTTCCGTGAAATATTTACTTGAATTGATTAGCCACCTTTGAAATTTCACGTGTTTCTTATTTTTTAATGATTGGTAGCTCTATGCCAAAGGAAATGGCCATAGTGGTGGGGGCAGAATGGAGAAAACACATAGAATCTTCCCACTTTCCTTTCTCCACCGCTCCTTCCCCTCTTGTTTTCCTTAATTTTTGTTGATATGACAGATTCAGGTCTAAGAAAGGAGATAGAAAGTTTTAGCAATAGTAGGATCTGAGGTAGATAAGACTATTTGTTGACAACCCCTTGTTTCCTCCCTTTCTCTCCTGGGCTTCCCGGGTGTGGAGCACAGTCCCCCGCCTGTTAGGACTTAGGGAATGCGAACAGAAGTGACTGTTTACCTTTCACGTTTCTGCTCACCCCCTTGCTTTCCTGCACTCCTCCATGGGGAAAGCGTGCTATCGGTACCCGAGGTCCCAAAATGGGAGGACCCAGGGAGAGGACCTGCACCCACTTTGCAGCCTAGATCCAAGCCCATCCTAAGTCAGCCAATCTCAGACAAGCCCAGAAGAGGGACAGGCAAAGCATAGGCCTCTGAGCAAGAAAAAAACCCATAAGCCATTGAGATTTGGAGATTGTTTGTAATGCAAAATAATTGCAGTATACCTGCATTGAAGCAGTTCCTATAGCCCTATGAATCTCATAATGTATTGTGTTAAGAGCTAGGGTTTGGATGAACTTGGAATCTAGAGATTCCCCCATCCCTGCCAAGTTTATGTCTGGGTGGGTGTGAGTATGTGTGTGTGCATGTGTGTGCGTGCACATATCTTTCTGTTTAACATCCTAATTTCAAGGGTCTCTGATATGATAATGGGTTTGAAGCTCATTTCTAAAAGACTAAACTAGGGTGTACATGGTGACACTCGTGTATTTCTGTGAATGATACAAAATAGAAAACATAAACCAGAGCTAGACCTTAGCTGGTCCTTATGAAACAGAATGAAAAAGGAATGGGAGTAGATCTCTAATAGGAAATAACTGATTTTTGGAAGCAGAAAAAAGGGGGTAAAGTGTATGTAATATTGTAGAATACCCATGCTTTCCCAGAGTTCCCTACTGTGGGTTCTTTCTAGAATCCATAGTTTCTAAATTAAAATAATATTTTGTCCCTTCTCTTTTATTTCTAGCCATCCCCATGCTTAATAAAGAATATAATTCCCCCAGTTCTAAGATCTTAACAAGGTATTAGTATAAATCAAATTTATACTAAAAATAATTAAATAATTATTACCATCCCCTTTTTTATCCTGATTAAACTTAACCCTTCCAGGAAAGATTTTTACATCTCTTTAAAACACCACACAATGTTGAGATCTCAGAGTATGGAAGAAAAGTTTGGGGTGAGTGGCTCTTACCTTTAACTAAACTGAATACTTGTTCTGCATATGGGGTAGATATGGCCATAGGGAAAGAAAGGAGAGAGAACACTTTATATATTCAAGTCCATTTCCAACATAGAGGAGGAGATCTCAAGGTCCAAGTAGCAGATCTTAAGGTCCAAAGCCACAAATACATCTTTTCCTCCTCTTCCTGGGCTTTCATTTATACTTAGGAAAATTATCTCTATCCAGTTTATTCCCTGAAGTCTGAGCCCTTGGTCAGAAATTTAGAAGTTTTGACTTTTTTGACAATTCCGTGTGGTTATCTTATAAAGACCTCAAAATTAAAATGTTCAACCAGAGATCAGTTATCTTCCCCAAACTCCCCCATCAGTATCTATCACAACTACTTGCCCAGTTACTCACCCAAATGCTGTGCTTCACTCCTGCCTTTTCTTTTTTTTTAATTTAATAAATCTTTATTGTTCAGATTATTACAATTGTTTCTCCTCCCCCCCCCCCATATCTCCCCACCACCCGGTTCCCATACCCCTCTGCCCTTACATTCCCCCCGCTGTCCTTATCCATAGGTGTATGATTTTTGTCCAGTCTCCTCCCGTACCCCCCACACAGACACCTCTTTCCCCCTGAAAATTATCAATCCACTCCCATTCTATGCCCTCTGATTCTATTATGTTCACCAGTTTATTCTGTTCCTCAGATTGTTAATTCACTTGACTTTTAGATTCACTTGTTGATAGGTATGTATTTGTTGTTCATAATTTTTATCTTTATCTTTTTCTTCTTTTTCCTCTTTTTAAAGAATACCTTTCAGCATTTCATATAATACTGGTTTGGTGGTGATGAACTCCTTTAGCTTTTTCTTATCTGTGAAGCTCTTTATCTGCCCTTCAATTCTGAATGATAACTTTGCTGGGTAGAGTAGTCTTGGTTGTAGGTTCTTGCTATTCATCACTTCGAATATTTCTTGCCACTCCCGTCTGGCCTGCATAGTTTCTGTTGAGAAATCAGCTGATAATTGTATAGGTGCTCCCTTGTAGGTAACTAACTGTTTTTCTCTTGCTGCTTTCAAGATTCTCTCTTTGTCTTTTGCCCTTGGCATTTTAATTATGATGTGTCTTGGTGTGGTCCTCTTTGGATTCCTTTTGTTTGGGGTTCTGTGTGCTTCCTGGACTTGTAAGTCTATTTCTTTCATCAGGTGGGGGAAGTTTTCGGTCATTATTTCTTCAAATAGGTTTTCAGCATCTTGCTCTCTCTCTTCTTCTGGCACCTCCATAATTCTGATGTTAGTACGCTTGAAGTTGTCCCAGAGGCTGCTTAAACTATCTTCAACTTTCTGAATTCTCTTTTCTTCTTGCTTCTCTGGAGGAGTGTCCTTTGCCTCTTTGTATTCCAAATCTTTGAGTTGATTCTTGCGTTCCTCTAGTCTGCTATTGGGTCTCTGTATAATATTTTTTATTTCAGTCAGTGTATGTGTAATTTCTAGTTGGTCCTTTTTCATATCCTCGAGGGTCTCATTAAATTTATCGGCCTTTTCCATGAAATTCTTGAAAAACCTTATAACGGTGGTTTTGACTTCTATGTCCAT
Source organism: Eptesicus fuscus (assembly GCF_027574615.1). NCBI lineage: Eukaryota > Metazoa > Chordata > Mammalia > Chiroptera > Vespertilionidae > Eptesicus > Eptesicus fuscus. The sequence continues at coordinate 35,281,095 of NC_072478.1, read as the reverse complement.
TCATTTGTTCTCCTCCATTTCTTTCGTTTGGGATCTGTTTCCTTGCCTCCTCATTTTCACTGCTTCCCTGAGTTGGTAGGGTAGCTTTGTATACTAGGTGTCCTATTGGTTCAACGGGTCAGCCTCCTAGTTACCTGAGGTGGACACTCTTGGTGTACCCCTTTGTGGACTGTGTGTACAGCCTTGTTGTAGTTAAGTCTTGATTGTTGTTGGTGTCACTGGGAGGAATTGACCTCCAGGCCAATTGGCTGTGAGGACTCGCTGTGTCTATAACAGAAGAATTGCTGTGCTGGAGACACGCTTATGGGGCAGGACATGTTCCAGTAGGGCTTTGGTGCTCACTGAGTCTGTCTCTTGAATGTGTCCCTTATGAGAGTGGTTGAAATCTGGTGTTGTCTCACACCGACCACTAGATACACTAGTGTCTGGGTCTCAAATGGGGTGCTGGTCAGCTACTGTCTGAGGCCCCCCAGCAGGAGCTACAGCAAGAACTACAGTTTTCTCCTCTTTGCTTGCAGTTTTGGAGCAGTCTGACTGGAGCTGCAGTTAATTTGGTTAAGCTGCCACAGAACAGGTCATTTATATGCAAAAGCCGCTGTGTGGAGCCTGGGCGGGTTTGTAGAGTGTGCGGGGAGGGGTCTCAGGGTGTCACTAGGCTAGGGCGTGGCAAACGGCGATGGCTTCCGTCAGCCATCTCTGCCTTTCCGCGTTTCCAAGTCCCTGTGTCCTGCGCTCCAGCGTAGTAAACAATGATTGCTGGGCGCACCTCTGCAAAAAAGTCACTCTCACTTTCCGACCCGATGGCCGAGAGTCCAGCTTCTCCCCGTAGGCGTCTGGGTCCCCTGCATGTCCCCAGAAACTGGATTTCAGAGTGATCGAGAGCTTGTCTCCCTTCAGGTTGAAGAAAAACCGCGCGTCCAGTCGCCTGCCACCAGCCCAATTCGCGTGCCTCCGGACCTCAGCTTTTCAGCATTTGTGCTCCTTTCTCTTCTTAGTTGTAAATCTACCACTCAGCCAGCTTTCCCGTGGTTCTGGGTGGTAGACGTTTTGTCTTTTAGTTGTATTTTTGAAATTGTTGTGTGAGGCGGCAGTTTAGTTGTTTAACTTTGCCACCATCTTGGTTACTCCCCCACTCCTGCCTTTTCATCAATCCTCAATGTCCAGTTCATGAGTAAATCATGTCTATTTCACCCACAAATACACCTTCACAAAAAATATCTACCTATTTATAAATCCATCTGCTACAATCTATCTCTGCTGCTACCAATCCAGCCAGACCATCATCTGATCAGGACCACAATAATTTGCTCTCCTTCCACTTCCACCCCTACTATCTATCTCCACAGGGAAGTCAGAGAGATCACATGGCTTATTAAAATCCTTCCAAAACCACCCCAAATAAACCTAATCTTTACCACGGCCCACAGTCACCACCATTTTCTCATTCACTCTTCTCCAGTGTTAGGAAGTGTTCATCAAAATATACAACTTTAAAAAGTTGATTTCCAAGAGAATGCATTGTCCCCCTCACTGGACCACTGATGAAGGCACTGCAGGAATGCCAAGTAGTTTCAAGTTCCAAGAAATGAATCACAGGAGTCTTCTTGCTTTGGGCTATTACATGCTTCTTTTATCACGACACTGTAGAGGCCAGTGTCAGAGAGGGCTCTCAGCTCTGCAGTTCTCAAGATGCTGACTCAAGTATGTTCTTTAAGACTTTCTACTCTGAGTCCTTCGTCTTCTACAGGAGATTATTGGCAAAGAGCCAGGACAAAACACTAAGTAGTTATCATAAATTAATGATTTATTGTTTCTTCCTCCAACGCCTGATAATCCGATTGTTTTCCTGAATTTAATTTGTTTTCCTGCTTCCTAGATTTTGTCAGTAGGACAATGGTGCTTGTTTTAGTGGTAAGTCTTTCTGGCATCTACGAGTTCTTTTGTGAGGTTGAGAGTGGCAGATCTTAAGGTCCAAAGTTTCAGACATCTGTTTTTAAATGCAAATGTGAGACTCTTGCATCTCACCTTTCTAGTCCCTCCCCACCCCATCACAGAATCAGAATTTTTAAGAAATGTTCTACTCTTTTAAATGATTTCATCTCAATAGCTTAATTCTTGTTTATTCTGGCTATTCACCATCTGCCTTCCCTGAATTCTAATGTATTTAACTGAATATGCTCAACCTTCCATTCCTCTACTATCGCAAAGCCTAAAATGATATGGTCACCTTCTCTTAAGATATCACCTTACTAATCAATTCTTTTTTGTGGCTCGGAAAGAAATGTTATCACATTTCCAGTGGTCATTGTCCCTATAATTTGAGAGATGTAGAGGTTTTCTACACATTTATGTATATAATTAAACTCAGAGTGAAAAGTGCATTCTTTCCCTGAGATCACAGTGAAATAAATGCCTTAAAAATCTTTCTTAATTTTTGAGAAAAAGTTTGAAGTCATCCCAATCCTTCTTTTCCTTAAAAACAAAAAACAAAAAACAAAAAAACTCGTGTCTTCATTTATTTTTTTATAATTTATTGCTTTTTTAAAATCTCTGCTTCCTCCACTCAAATAATCTTTATGATCTCCCAATTCTGCCTTAATCTCTGTATCCAAATATCTTTATGTTGTGCCTCTTAGAAGCTGAACTTTCCCAATATAAAGTGTTTTGTGTTCTTCTTTCTGGTTGCCAACTTACAGAACAAATGAACTTTGATTTCTGTTTAGCTCATGAGGAAAATCAATGAGGAAACTGGCAATTTCCTTTACAAATTACTCAGAGAGGCCTTGAGACATTGAAACATATACAGGAGTTGGCAAAAGTAGGTTTACAGTTGTTCCTATAAAAAAAGACATGCAGGTTATGATGATTATAATAGCTTTAATAACTCAAAAGAATGTCACAATGCAACTGTAAACCTACTTTTGCCCACCACTGTATAAATAAGCCTTGAGATGAATTAGTTTAATCTTATATGCAGATTTACAATTTTCACTAAGACAATATTTTATAAAACACTAGTTGATACACATAATTTTGAAAATACAATTCAGTGTTTAAAAAACAAACCTTATTTTGAAAGGCAACCATTAGATCTTAGCAAGACAGAGGGAGCATTGCTAAATATCAAGTTCTTCCCATATTAAATAACATTTTTAGTAATAAAATATTCTGTCATCAACTTTTATTTATTGGAACATTTTAATATAATAAATTGAAACATAGAATGCAATTCATAGGAAGGGTTATGGGAGCCATGACTGTATATTTACAATGTACTTGGCATTGTAAGTAGATTGCATCAAATGCACACAAAAAGTGAATACCATTTTAAAAAAATATATTTTTGTTGATTTCAGAGAGAAAGGGAGAGGGAGAGAGAGATAGAAACATCAATGATGAGAGAGACTCATTGATCGGCTGTCTCCTGCACACCCCACCCTGGGAATCAAGCCCGCAATCAGGGCATGTGCCCCGACTGGGAATTGAACTGTGACCTACTGGTTCATAGGTTGATGCTCAACCACTGAGCCACACCAGAGGGGTAAGTGAATATTGTTTTATTATATCTCTGTCATTGCAAAGGAAATAGAGAACTTGTTGCAAGTTAGAATTACTTAATTTAGAGAAGAGAAATGTCTTTCTTAGAAGTCATTGAGAAGAAAATTTTCTATTGTTACGTTGCTAAATAGATGAAAAGAGAGACTATGTTTTATTTCAACATATCTTCTGAAAAAAATGGGGTCTTTTACAAACCTCATAAAGAAAACAGTTTATTTTAATTCTGGCAGCTCAGCATGGCCTAAAATTGTGGTATTAGATAAGCTTTCTTTTTTATTGACCTGTGGCTGCTTAAAAGGCAGAGGGGAAAAACACACCCCAAAATAATAAAATTTAACTCAGAGTACAGCAATATTGTCACTCCCATACAATACTTGTGAAAGTGTAATTGCTATACATTTTGCTGATGGGAAAGTTAGCAATACATTTCAATGCTTACAGCTATTTGAGCAGCAATTCCAGTTCTAAGAATTTACACTAAGAAAATGATACAAATAGATACAAAATGATATATGTGCATGTATATATGTGTGCACATGTATATATATACACACATACACATGTATATCTATGCATATTTATAATATTCATTATATGAATGTTTATTATTGTGTTAGTCCTAATAGTAAGTATATTATTATGGTACATCCATACGACATGGATGGAGTATTGTGCCATCATTTAAAATTACTGTATAGCCCGGCTGGCATGACTCAGTGGTTAAGCATCAACTTATGAACTAGGAGGTCACGGTTTGATTCCTGGTCAGGACACATGCCTGGGTTGTGGGCTGGATCCCCAGTGTGGGGCATGCAGGAGGCAGCTGATCAATGATTCTCTCACATCACTGATGCTTCTCTCTCTCTCCCTCTCCCTTCCTCTCTGAAATCAATAAAAATATTTTAAAAAGTAAATAAATAATAGTTACTGTATAGATTTACTTTATGTATTTGATAGGTTTCTAAATGTAAAACAATCTATACATATAAAATTCTATAGTGTATCAGAGTATTATTGATGTTTAAATAATTGGGGGTCATAACTATGAACATATGATATCACTGGTTTGCAAAATTTTTTCTTTCTTTTTTTCATTTATCTTTGTTGTTGAGAGTATTATAGATGTCCCCCATACTGCTCCCATCTACCTGGTTCCCAATCCTCCCCAGGCCTTCATCACACTATTGTCTGTGTTCATCAATTATGCATATGTGAAAATTATTTTTCTTTATCAATTTTTATGTTTTACAAATGTTTCTGCCTTGGTCATTACTTAAAAATCAGTAATGAATAATAAGTACTAATGAAAAAGATCTGACAAAAACTAACAATTATATATATATATGACTATGCATCTGTACATATTTGTGCTAATTAATATATTTGTATGTCCATTGTGTGCACTTACCTTTGGTAAGGATGCTCGAGATCCTGAACTCTGTGTGGTCATAGTCAGCACAGTAGTTATTCCCAAAGCTACCCTGGCCGGAGCAGCATCCATATTGATCCAGAATGAAACCCACGACAGAATAACAATCAGGAGACTGGGAATATACATCTGGATCAGATAGTATCCCATTTGTCGTTCAAGATGGAATCGCACTTCTATACATGTAAACTTTCCTGATTGATTGCAAAATAAAAATAATAATTGGTAAAAGTAGGTCTTTGTTTTGGCATCAAATCTCACAGGTTTCCCCCCCACCCCCATAATTTTGACCTAAAATTTTCCATTACAATAAAAAGGAATCCTAAATTATATATGCAAATCCATTTCTGAAAAGTATTTTTTCTTATTTTTCTGCTAGCATCTAGAAGCAACAAGAGAATGTACTGTTTCAGGAAATAGTATAGTATTCTTATTATTTCACACTTGGTTAACACTGCATACTTGTCAAACTACTCAAAGGTCTATTATTTCACTTGATTCTAACAAATACCTCTGAGATTGATGAGGGAAATTACTCAGTGACTGGATTGTTTCTTTCCTGTTCATTGACTGTTTCTGGTGCTTTCAAGTATTTATTTAGAGTTAGGTACTACTATTTGTTCCAGAAGCCTTTACATTGACTTTAAAGTCAGTGCTAAAGGATAAATACAATTGAAGTTGACTAGTTCCTTAAATGCAATATCTGTAATTTATTTTATGCATTGATAATTTAGAAACTATTAATGCTAACAAATAGAAAAACATATTATTTCCCATTGATAACTTCAAACATAACTTAAGAACACACCTAATAAAAAGAAACCTAAGATACATTTGTCATATATTTTCACGCCTTTGTGTCTTTATTAGAGTAATTAATAGAGGCATAAATTGTGGTTTAATTAAACATTTTGTTGTTATTTCTGCTTATCCCCTTGTTCTATTCCCTACTCTATTGCCATGTTACCTCTCATTAAAATAACTTTATCTGAACCATCTAACTCTTGGTTTTATTCTTCCCTTATTCAAACTATTTTAAGAAGGATAAGGTCAGGAAGTTAATACACTTTTTTTTTTAAGGGACATTCTCTAATCTTTTAAGAGAAAGAATCAAAAAGCACAGCTGAGAAAATTGCTAGTATATATATTGCTAGTGTAGGGTTCAGTACAAAATTTCTATTATTGTGACCTAAGCCACATGCATGGTCTGGGCTGCAGGAAGAAGGGATGGATGAGATTCCAGAGCTTAAAAGTCTTAACAGAGTTTCATAAACTCTGGGAAAGTTGGATTCCACACTTAAGTGTCTAGTAGTCAGAAACATATATGCCAGCTACACGTGATCCTTTTATCAATTTATCAAATACATACAGAATGCGGAACCATTCTTGAAGTAATGAAAATACTTTAGATGTTTAAAACTCTTAAAATATACTTTTAAAGTTTTTCTTTAAAATAATGAAATAAAATAGAGCAAGAATAATAAGGCATTTTCATGATATAACTGTTAAGCAATTCAAGTAATCTTATGGTGTAATCAGTAACAATTGCTAACCATTTAGATACTTTGAATACATTCTTATGAATGTTCCAGTTCATACAATTCTCAAGAAAAAGAAGCCCTCATTGTGAGGATATGTTTAACAGGGTGACTATAGTTGGTAACATTATACTGTATAACTGAAATTTGCTAGGAGTCTAGAACTTAAATGTTTTTGCATGTACATATCAAGTAAATATAGGAGGTGATGAAAATGTTAATGAACTCAATGGGGGGAATCATTTCACAGTGTATACTTATATCAAATCATCACGTTATACACTAATGATCTTACAATTTTCGTCAATTATCCCTCAATAAAATTGGAGGGGAAGCATTTTTGCTGATACAGAGCTAAAGGAAAATTTTTCTGTTTAGAGTAAAACGGTTCCTCTCTCCCTTCCTCCTGGGGTGGACAGGCTTTTAATATTCTCACATGTACAGACAAATTTTTCATGTTAAAATCCACTCTATTATTTTCCTCAATAAATATTTATTATTGAGCACCTGTGTACTTCAGCAGATCCCAGAAATACAGAAATGAAGAGATACAATCCTTAGCTTTATTAATGTATGGTAATGAGAGAAACAGATAACATATAAATAAACATGTCAATTGAAGGTATAATTTCAGACAGTGAGAGCAGGAGGAGGAAGGGAGTGGATTTGGGTGTTTAACATGTGCTGGTGATGAAGAGTCATTTGAAGAGCAGCCCTGAAGTATGTGAGAGTACTAGGTTTGGGATAATTTGGGGAAAGAGGCTTATGTATAGAAAAAAGTACAAAGGATCTGAAGCAGGAATGGGTGTGGTGAATATGAGAAAGTGAGCCACTGTAACCATGTACAGAGCAAGGCAAAAAGAAGCAGAAGAGGGTTTGAGGCAAGAGATACCACCACGTTTGTGCCACCTTGTTACAGCAGCCTGAAGAAACGAATCCACCACCCAAAACCAACTCTAGATCCTTTTTAGCATTTCTCTGAAAGTTCTTTGTCATTAAAACGGCCCCTAGAAGGTTGAGCAAGGACACTGGTATTGACCTGTCTGCTCTTCGCTGTCCTGTAGAGATGTTCAACTTGAACTCTCTACTAAATTAGTATGAGCCTCCCTCCTGAGGAACTGTGATAAGGTGTGAGAAAAGGGCAGCGACTTTCTCATCTGACTGTGAATTGTTTAAGAAGTAAAAAAAAGATTAGAGGCCTTGTACGGGAAAAGGTCAGATCACAGTCCTGGGAAACGCTGAGCCCAAGAAGAATCAGTTACTGTAATAAAGTGATAAAGACAGCCCTGATGCAGGTGGGAGGCCATGCATTAACCACCCAGGAGGGATGCCTCCATGGAGGACAATTTAACAGAATGTGTAGGAATAGGTTCGACAGTGAGTATAGAAATTATGGAATACCCCGTGTCAGTTGAGAGTGGTGAGCAGATCTCATGAATGTACTGAATCTTTCAATCCTTTATGTGAATAACTATGCTTGGCTTCCAATCTCACAGGCAAAAAAAAAACCGTGTCAGTGTGAATAGTCGGTGCTTAAGTAACCATACCTTAAATGCATGAAATTGTGGTCAAAACTTGAGGCAACTGATGCCTTAAAAATTAAAAAAGCAATTTCTTTCATTTTGTTAACAAACACAATGTTTACATCCCAAGAAGCATTAAAAGTAAATTTTATTATTCACACAGAAATTAAAGGAACTCTTTTTGGAAACATCATTACTATGTAATTATGAGTTTTTCACAAAAAAAATGTTTAAATGTAATTGAACATCAAACATTTCTTTGGTTCCATACGAACTGGTTATATAAACATAGGCAGTAAGTCAAAGCACCTGTAACTTTCCATTTCTCTGTTCCATTACTATGGAAAACATTGAGCTATAAATAGTGAAAATAATTAACCTAGCACCACAATTAAGAAACATCTGACTACCATAAAACCACAAGTTGCAGTGAAGCATACCTGTGTTGTAATGTTTAGTGCAGTATCGTAAATCCTTCTCTTCTTTCAACAGAAATTGGGGCAGAGTGAGTCCCTCTGCCACTTGTACAGGTGCCTCATCTTGCCATTCAAAAATGAGGTCATTCATTGTGTATCCAACTAGGCAAAGCATAAGAAATAAATAAAATATATACATAGCATCAAAGGGCATTCAAAGAGATGAAAAAGCACACACACTACTTGTACTAGTTATACAGTTTACAGTACATGGGATGGGAAGACCAAACACTGTCATCTTAACTCTATCAATTGAACTCTTCAATCTCACAAAATTCTACTGAAATCTATTCATATGGAATATTTATCGAATAATGTAATAAAGTGTCATAAGCTACTAATAAGTACAACATACATATGCATTCTTTCCTTGGTATAGGCAACTACTGGATTAATTCAACAACTCATTTTGGTTCTACTCCATTGGATTTCTGCTCACCATCTCTCAAATTATTCAGGACTTTTCCCAACTGAAATGGAAATTGTCACTGGTTAGGGAATGACCTCAACTATAACAATGGGGGATGGTGGGAGATAGAGAAGTACCAGAGCTGATACCTTCCTACATTTAATAATTAACTATTTTAGTTTATGGTATCTGCATCTATGTTCCAAGTCCCAAAATGAACAAAATAATATTTTAAATAGAAATGTCCGCTATCCAGGAAAAAATCAGAGTACAAAGAAAATCCACATAGAATAGTTTGTGGAGGAAGAAACTCTTGCACTTACTGTGAGTTCAGGAGAGAATGAACTAATGTATTTTGCAATAAGGAGGCACCTTCTAGCAAACTAAATTTCACATTTCTGTTGGAGAAGTACTTAAGAAAGAGCAGAATTTTATATTTTCCTTCCTTCTGAGTGAGAACTTGTTTAAATGTACATTTGGAAGCTGCTGCAGAAAGAGCCTGAAGTTAATGGAATCGTAGGGGAACCTTGTTACAAAGCACAACCACCACAGAGGCAGAAAGAGAGAGACAGCAGGTCTGGTCTCCGAACTAAGTCAAATGTTCAGGTAAAGGAAGCAGAAGCTCTAGGTCCAAGAAGCAAGGGAAACTGCCCCCAACAAATTTTCCTGTAGCTTATATTGTAAGGGAGAGGCCGTGAGCATGATTAGAGTCCGCTGGCTTGGTGCACATTAGGCCAAACAGAACAATGGGTAAGAGAGGGAACTGATCACCCTTCCCCCTACCCCCAATATCCGGAAAAGAATAGGTCTAGCTGTGGTGGGAGTGACTTAACTCAGAGACCCAACTGCACCCACAGACTCTTGGGAATACTTGGCATCAGCCACCCCCCTGACAATGGGGATGGTAGTCACAAGGACATCAGTGATTAGAGGATCTCTTTAGATTATCTGGATTTTGCTGTCAAACTTAATAGCAGCACTACCATCAGTGTAATGGATCCTTATGGAGCATGCACTACTTGGTAGAGTTTGTAAAGTCATCGAGACTGCAGGGGTACATCTGAATTCTGGTTTCAGATAGATATGAAAGATTTAGAGTCTGCAAGACTATGCTCTAGACCACTGGACATAGCACAGCAAGGACTTATGCTGGACTCACTCATACTGGAATACATTTCATTGAACCCTTCAAGTAATGATTGGGTTGCTAATCGTAGAAGTTTTTACTTTTACTTATAAGTCTTTGATGTATTCATTATAAATACCATTTTACATAGAGAGAAAATAGATGCACATTTCTCAAGGATCAAAAGGTAGTAAAATAGGCACCAATTCTTATTTGCTTCTAGATAAGACATGTACCTTATCCTTCCATACCTGAAATCTCTAAAGACACAATATGGGCAGTTTTGTCCTAATTTAGATAGGTAAATGGAGAAATGAACTGAAACCTCATTTTGTTTTTACATTCTACATTTTTCTTAGGGGTTTCTGTGAAAAGAACCAGGCCCTCTGAAATTCCTTCAAAAACAAGCTTTCATTACTCTCCAATGCCACTCATAGGCAGCATATTTAGCTTGCTCTTGTATTAAATAATCATCCACATGAAATGATTAAGGTATGGGCATTTCATAATCAAACTATGCTTCTTCATTATGGTCCATAATATATTTAAGTTGGAAATCAGAGGAAAAATAGTATGATGGCATGTTTAAGGGATAATTCATTATTCTGAGCAACTTATTATCCAAGGAAAATAGCTAAATGAGAATTTTGCTTCAATAGACCTTCAAACAGCTTTAAAAAATCAATACTCTTCTACACAGTTCAAAGTGTTTTAGCATCCTTACACTTTCGGTTGGCAGACTTTTATACAAGTCTGAGATTGTTAAGGAGAATAGACTGGCTAAGGAGATCAATGTTGTGAGTTGAATTGCCTTGAACTGTAATAAGCTTCTTAGCAAAAAGAACTTTATTCAGGGAACATTAATCCTAACTTCAGCCAGAAATCTCATATGGCAGCTGCAGTGAAACATGTAAATGAATAGCTCAATGCAACCAACACTTGCTTCTTCAACAAGTATTTACTGAGCACCAACTGCATGTAAGGCATGTGACTGGGCATCAGGGAATGTGAGGTGTTGTTGCCAGGTAGAAAATAAGTGACATGGGAGAGGTACAAAATGGTGTGTGCCTTCAGAAGGGGGAATCTATCATATATACTTGAGTTGCATCTTGAGAAAAGGCAGGACCGTGTATCAAGAATGTGAGAGGGCAAAGGAAATAGCATCATCCATTGAAAGAAACTGCGAACTCCCAAGGTTTATAACAGATCTAGCAATAACTTCATTGGTCTAGAGCCAGTTTGCATAAAGGAGCGTATGGAATGAAGAGATTAATTAATGTCAGATGGTGTAAAGTTTAAATTCTAGGTTGAAAAGTTCAATCTTTAAAAATTCCCTGTGGGCAATGATAAACAATTAAATCTTTTGAGCAGGGAAGTGACGTAACAAGAATTGTGCTTTAGAAACATTATTCCAGCAGGATCCTTTCATGGAATTCACAAGGTCTGAAGTGCTTTATAATCATAAGACATAATTTACGTTTTTCACTGTGTTGACATTTGCCCAGATGGTGAAAAAACAATGGTGGGTAAAAGTTCTGGTGCGTTAGCATAATTAAAGGCAGTGGCACCAAACTGCTGGCGGTGATTGTGTTCTCTAGCTCCATAGATCACAGCAAGAACAATGCACTTCTATTTAAGAATGTTCTTGATCCTTGATGGATAATTTTATCAAATTTTGACCCTTATGTAAACAACTTTTACAATTCTGTGTGTCAAAATCGGAAATGCATAGCAAGCAAGTCAGCTGCCTACTATACTATAATAATTCTTCTAAGGAAACGCACTGGCATGATTGATTTGAGGGCAAACCATCTGGTTTTTCTTGAAACACTGTTTTCACTTGAAAACAAAACACAAAACACACCATGTCTGGCAAACTGTGAATATTATGATTAGGTTTACGGCAGACCATTTTCTTAAAAATAAAGGAAGTGAGTGAACCTATCAAACCCAGGTCAACGAATGATTTGTTGTCAATGATAGATTTGTGCTTTCAAGTCATAACTAGAATTTTGAAAAAGTTATTATCCCAATACTTAGAGATTTTTTGATGAGCCTCAAGGTAACATTAACAAATATGACCTTTCAATATGGTACAATAATGTGTGTCAATGTTTGGAAAATATGAATAACTCATTAAGCTTCCACTTTCTAAATGACCAAAGCATGATGTTAAAAATCATGAATAAGGCCAGGCCAGTGATGCTCAGTGGTTGAGCGTCAATCTATGAGGCAGGAAATCACAGTTCGATTCCCAGTCGGGGCACATGCCTGGGTTGCGGGCTTGATCACCAGTGGGGGGCATGCAGGAGGCAGCCTGATCAATGATTCTCTCTCATTATTGACGTTTCTATCTCTCTCTCCCTCTCCCTTCCTCTCTGAAATCAATAAAAAGAAATATATTTTTTTAATCATGCATAGGTAAAAGATCCATTCAAAGTGCAAGCTAGAAAGGTGGATTTTAATTTACAAGAATATGGAGAGTTCATTGATATGGTTTTCAATTTCACATGCAACTAACCTTTAAAGAACTACCACCTTCAGAAAGTAAAGATATTTGTGTGTTTCAATAGATTATTTTGTGTGGGTTTGTTTGTTTGTTTGTTTTTGCATATTACAGAATTTCCTTCTTTTAAAGGCTTAATAGCATTCTTTTGTATGCATATACATTTTCTTTACCCATTAGCCTGTCAATGGGCTCATAGGTGTCTCTGTACCTTGGCTATTTTGAATAAACATAGGAGGACTGATATTTTTTTGTGATCCTGATTTCAATTCTTTTGGATAAATGTCCAGAAGTGGAGTTACTGGATCACATGGTAGTTCTACTTTTAATTTTGCCATAAAAGGGATGAACTTTGAGGATATAATACTAACTCAAATAAGTCAGTCATAGAAAAATTAATATTGTGTGATTTCACTTATATGAGGTATCTAAAGTAGTCAAATTCATATAATCAGAAAGTGGAATGGTGGTTGCTAGGGGCTGGGGATAAAGAAATGAGTCAACAAGCATAAAGTTTTAGTCAAACAAGATGAATAAGCTCTAGAGACCTGCTGTTACAACCTCGTACTTACAGTCAACATAACATATCGTACACAAAAAATTAAGAGTGTACATCTCATGCTACATGTTCTTAACACAATTAAGATGAATTATTTTTTAAAAGGTTTGTAAATCAGAGCAAAATAATCTGAAAGAAAATTTCTTCACCAATTTGTGCTGAAATGAGGTTTCTAATTTACTGAAATATTACCTCTTATTTATATTCCTAGTGGACCATTGCCAAAGAATGAGATTTTTTTTTCTTTGTCTTCTCAAGCATGCAAACAAACCTTTTCCAAAAAATTTTTTTGTCAAAATTAGAAAGTAATTAAATGTGTATTTAAATGAGAATAAAAAGTTAAAGAAATTTTTTAAATTTCCAATCTAAGCCACAAATAACTTACACCACAGCCTTTGCTTATAGCTCATGTCACTACAGTAGCCTTCTCTGACGATCATATAAAATACTTGTCCTCCAATCAGTCGACGGTCACCCTTCCCTCTTTATTTTTCCCATAAAACTTATCTTTGCCTGAAGTGGTATATGTTGATCAAGCTTTAATTTTGTTTACTGTCTTCATAGCATCCTAGTATTTAAAACTTTATTCTGTTTTGTCCCTGGCATGTTTCCCAGTACCTAAAATAGTATGTGGTTTATAGAAGGAGCTTGAAACTACTACACACCTATTGATATGTGCAAAGTCCAGAACAGTACCACCATCAAGTACTGATAAGAATGTGGAGCAAAACTTTTTCATTGCTGGTGTGAATACAAAAATGATAGGGTAACAGTTTAGAGGTTTCTTACAAAAGTAAACATACACTTACTATTAGATCCAGTACTCATTCTTTAATATTCACCCAAATGAGTTGAAAACATGTCCACACAAATTTATAAATATTCACCCAAATGAGTTGAAAACATGTCCACACAAATTTATAACAGCTTTATGCATAATTGCCCAAACTTGCAAACAACCAAGATGTCCTTCAGTGGTACATTCAGACAATGGAATGTTATTCGGTGCTGAAAAGAAATGAACTAGCAAGCCATGTAAAGACATGGAGTAAACCAACATGCATATTACCAAGTGAAAGAAGCTAACCAACAAAGGCTACATCCTACTACGACTACATGACATTGTGCAAAAGGCAAAGCTATGGAGGCAGTAAAAAAAAATCAATGGTTACCAGGGGTTTGGGTAGGGGGAGGGAAGAAAGAATAGGCAGAAGACAAAGAACATTTAGGGCAGTGAAGCTATTTTGCATGATACTATAAAGGGATATATGCTATTATAAATTTGCCAAAATTTAGAGAATTTAACCACCAAGAGCGAACTCTGATGTATGTTTATGGATCATAATAAACGTACCACTCTGGTGTGGGGTATCAATATTGAGAAAGGCTGTGCCTGTGTGTGGGGCAGGGATGTGATGGGAAAATCTGCACTTTATGATCAGTTTTTCTGGGAAACTAAAACTGTTCTAAAAAACAATGTCTATTTAACAAACCAAATCTCACCAACAAAGACATTCAAGTATTACAAATAAGAAAAAATAATATTATTGAAATGTGGCCCTGGGTTCAATTTTTACCGATCCATTAATTTAACAAATAATTACCGAGTGTCACTCCATATAAGTACATACATACGTTAAGGTGCTAGAACCACAAAATGACCTGGCTCCAATCAAGACGCTCATAGCATAGTGGTAGCTGACAGTAAAACAGATAAATTGACAGATTGTGGAGTCCTACAGAAATAAGCAGAGAGGTTGATGAGAGTTCAGGAAAGGGTCCTAACCAAAACTGAGGGGTAGAATCAGATAAAGTTAAAGGGAAGACTGTAAGGATGAGTAATGATTACCCAGGTGTAGCAGGGTTAAAATAAATATTTACCATATTCAGATGTGAAAAATAAAAGAGCATTTGTTTTCAACTCCTTGATAATGCATCTAAATGTGGCACCTCCATTCCATTTGATTAGGGTGGACTTCAGGGACAGCAACTCAAATTGATCAATTGAAAATGACAAATATCTTTCTGGGAGCTTAGTCTTAAGAGAAAATGTTCAGTCTTTCAAGATTTCTCTTTTTCTTCCTTTTTTTCTTGTCAAGAAGCCACTTGGTTATAAGAAGGTTAACCATACACCTTTGTTTGCCAAGAAATCCCTAGATTACTTCTTCTTTCCTCATCGTCTCTCTGACTTACCACTTGTTCTACTTTTTGTTGTTCTTTTATAGATTAAGTATTATTGTTAATCACTGTTTTAAAATACATCATTATTGGTTTGATAGGTCTTCAATTTTACTTCTAGATTCTCCCATGGTATAAAAGAATCTGAAACTATTTTAATGTTTAAATGTTAGGATAAATTTATAAAACAGCCAATATTAGCAATGGTCCATATGTCATTACCAGACCCTTTAAGTAACAAAGAAACTAACATTATTTTCAGGGCAGCTAACTCCTGATCTGAGTAGTGGCAGAAGTTTTCTCAACTTTGTTCCCCCTGCTGGCCACTTGGTGTACAAAACGGAGACATCTGTGAAGTATCCGTGAGTGTCAAAGTGTTGTGGAAAATTATGTTAGTTGTAAGTGAAGGTTGAGTAGTGCTGCCATGAACTGTATATAAAGTAATCTGAATGCTTTGAGATCAACAAACATGTATTTATTTTATGATTGGCAACACTCACATTTTGTAAAAAACCCTTCAGGCAGCAATGGGCTAAAAGAAATGAAGGTTCATATTTATTTAAAACTTAAGCATCGGGTTTACATTTCATAAGAAAGTTGATGGTGAATGTGCAACTTGAACATTTAACATTTACAAAAAGGGGCTACATGGATAGCATTATCCATGTAAAAGCCAAAAGACACAAATGAGCTGAAAACACCTCAGCATTTATTTCAGAATTTACAGTCCTTTAAAGAATACTACCCAAAGATGATAATCGGATATGTGCACTTGCAGGGGGAGCATTTACATATATATAATAATAAAATCATAATATGCTAATTAGACTGGATGTCCTTCCAGACGACCTTCCAGGTGAAGTCTGGGCTGTGAGGGAAGCCTGGGTCCCGGATGCCAGAGGAAAGTCCATGTCCTGGGTGCCAGACAGAAGCCAGTGCCTGCAGCCAGGGGAAGGAGGGTCTACTCTTGCACAAATTTCGTGCATCAGGCTTCTAGTCACTTTATAAAAACAACTTTTTATTTAGATCAAATGATTTTTTTCTGAAATAATTTCACTTTTTTGATATCAAATTTTCTTGGAAAAGTATATAACAGAAAATGTGCATGCAATTAAGTAAGATTAGTCTCATTCCCTGCTTCAGAGAGAAAGTTGGCTAAATTAATTTTAATTGAGTTTAATTTTTGATTTCAAATCTTTAATCCAACTAGACTTTTGGAATTGCATTTGTTGAAGATAAAATACCCGATGGCCTTATAAATCTCTCTTAAATTCATTTAAAAAATTCAACATTGAAAATAAATGTCACTTATTTGTGATGGAGCTGAATAAAATGTTTGTTGGAACTCATCACTGTGGTACAAACCATGTTTCTTGTAAATTAAAAAAACATTATGGAGCTGCAATAATTTTTGAATTAGTTGTGATACATTTGATTTATTTTATATTCATAAACTCTGTTATATTCTATCAATTGAAGAGAAGCTGAAGCTGTTAAAATTTACAACTTTTTAATGTAAACACAGAGTAACTAAACTATAATTTTTGTGTGTAATAAAGCTGATGTTGAATTAAAATTATATCTCATCATGACACATCATGTTTTCTATATTTACTGCTTGTCATTAGTTAATTTTTTTAAGTTTGACTATTTAAAGAACTATTTGTAAATATATTTACGAATATTCTGATATATTCTGTAATGCTATTGAACTTTTGGTAAATGGGTTCTCTAAATTTTGGTTGCATTGTTCAAAATAGGTTGGAAATATTTAATCAAAATTATTTTATAAATAGAGCACTAAATTTTTAGTTTCTAAAGGTTTTTTAGCAAATAGAATTTATTAAAATGAAGTTTCTAAACAGGAACACATTGAAATTAATCCCTATAGTAGAAAGGGAGAAACAATGAGGTCTTAAATAATGCATTTATATTTTAAATTTAAGAATTGTGCTGTGGAATACATTAGCTTAAGGGAAGATTATATTGATGTATTGCTTGTTTTTAATTAGGTAACTTATATTGAAATGAAATGAAATTAAGATGACATATTTTATAGCATCTAAATTAGCAAAGAATTTAAAAGTATTCATAAATAGAAGCAACTACTTTGATTGAGTAGTGTCCCATAAACATATTTGTTGCTAAACAGTACTCTTATTGAAGACAAAAATAATATCTATAAAAATATATGGGCTGAAATAGATTACCTATTTCAAAAAAAAATTAAACCAGACTTTAGAATTATCAAATATTTTAGCTATCACAACTATATAGATATTTTCTCAATTAAAAAATTTATAGTCTGCACGGTAAGATCAATTGCTGTATGAAAATTTAAAAATATAAACATTAAATAATCATTATTGAAAGAAATTATTGCAACAAAGATACAGACATGCTATGGTCTTGGGTAAAAGGACTCATTATTTTAAAAATGTTATTCTCCCATAATTCATCTAGAATATTAATTCAATTTAAATAAAAATTCTGCCCTAGCCAGTTTTCTCAGTGGTTAGAGCACCAGCCCTCTGACTGAAGGGTACTGGGTTCCATTCTGGTCAAGGCCACATACCTTGGTTGCAGGCTCAATCTCCAGCCCTGGTCAGGGTGCATGAGGTAGGTAACCAATCGATATGTCTCTCTCATATTGATTTTTCTCTCTCTCTCTGTTTCTCCCCCTCCTTTCCACTCTCTCTAAAAATTAATGGAAAAAAATCCTCAGGTAATGTTTAACAAAAATAAAATTAAAAATCCTAATGTAATTTTCAACTGGAAATTAATCTGAAGTATAAAAGTGCATGCACAGCAATGGCAATTTTGAAAAATAAAAAGTCAAGAAGCAAGAAAGGGAGGAATAAATGTTGATGGAAGGAAACTTGCTTGAGGTGGTGAACACATAATACAATATTCAGATGATGTATTATAGAATTGTACATCTAAGACCTACATGATTTTATTAACCAATGTCATCCCAATAAATTCAATAAAAAAGAAAAAAGGTCAAGAAGCAGACCTGCCTAAAAAAGTGTAAGTTATTTATATATGTGTTTAAATAGCTTCAGCTTTGGAGCCTCTGTACCCATTAGGTAAATGGTACAGAACAGAGTCCAGAATCAGATGCATATATGGAAATTCATGGTAAAAAAAGACATTTTAAATCATATGGAAACATTTTTAATAAGTGATAATGGGGAAAATGTCTACTTTCTTAGAAAAAGATTTACACAAAAATGTAGTCTACTTATGTTTAAAATGTAAGCACGACCTGTGCTATAAAATTCCTGTGTTAAATATGTATTTTAGTATTTTGGGTATATGGGAGGCATAATTGATTAAGAAAAAGATTTTATGATATATATTTGTATATTTACAACCCTCTGTAGTATGAAAGGTATAAAGTTAAAGTTTTGAGGACATATACAAAATAACACATATAAATAAAAACAAAAAGATAATCTCATATAAAATCAGAGACAGTTTAAACAGAAAACAGACTGAAGAAACAGTAATGACCACTAAGTATGCAGAACAAAGAAAGCTCAACCTCAGGGAGAAAAAGACACAATGGAATACAATTTTATATTCATCAGATTAGAAAAAAACACACTTTAAATCTGAAGCAAGATGGCCATGCTAATATGTTTTGTACAAAATATTATTTTTTAATTATCTAATTTTTATGTTTGAAATGTCTTTCATATTTATACCACAGAAAGAATATAAAAAAGGGGTCAGGCAGCAAATTTGAAAGTGAATAACAGTGAAAAGGATTTTGAGTTGAGTTTCAGTTTGTTTGGGTTTTTTGTTTGTTTGTTTTTCAGTTTCTAGTGTTTAAATTTTCCAGTACAAACATGTTGATTTTTTTAAGACATCATTCAAATGTATTGTCTGATCTTCTTTAAAAATCAAATGATCTGTAGTCATTTTAAAAATAGCTTAAAAGACTACAAAAGTGAAAAAGAGGTTATTGCTAAGAACTTTATATCATGAGTAGTATACTATAAAATAAATACTCATTCAAAGGAAAATGTGCGCTATGAAATTAAGTTTAAAATGAGTTTTGAGATTTTTTAATATTATAAATTCACATTTAGTTTTAAAAGTGAACTAGAATCATATTTGACCTAATTTATTCAATTGAAAGAGAGAGAGAGAGAGACTGACTAAGATTTCTGGGTTTGACCCAGCTTGCAAATTCTTATGTTCTTCACTAGCAGCTGGAATTTTAAAAAACAAAAAGAAAAAAATGCTCAAACTCGGCACATGCCTGCTGATTATTGCCAGGAAAAATATCACTCAAGTAAATTTTATTGACAAAGAACAACTGCTATGTCAAAATGTATTTAATTAAAACATTTTTATTCATAATTTATACACTTAATTTGAATAAATTTACCATAACCAGGTTGTTACATGTGGTTTCATTTACATTATAGGCCTGCTAAATTATCTTTCTAGTGATTGCACTTTCTCTAAAACTCTCTGGTGTAACTAACCTATACTCATTATTCTGCTAGTACTTTGGACACATTTCTCTTTGAAGACCTAAAACACTTTATTATAGACTGCAGATGTAATCTTTTTCCCTCTTTCTCTCAGACAATGGTGGACATATAATTTGTGACTTAACTGCTTTTTTTCAAATGACAATTACACTGAAAAATTTATTCACATTTCTCAAAACTTCACAAAATTAGCACACATTGAACATACAGTGTTTTAAAGTTCTTATGAGAAATCCCAACTAAAATAAAAAAGATGACCTGATCATGAGCCCTGTTAATGACGATTGGATGGATTTCTGCCCTAGCAGAGGATATAAGAGGGTTTGTCTGAGTGCCTCTTTGGAATAAACTCCAGCTTATGGAAAAACATTGTCTGGCTACCAGAAGGCTGGAGGTTCAGATCTGCTCACATTTATGAAATAATTTATTTTATAGACCTGAACTATAACAAACAAACTCTACAAGCCAACATCAGTTTGGCAATATCTAAAAGTTGTGTAATGTTTTGAGTAGAGAATAGAAAAGCACTATAATAATCTTTTTACTAGCCTCAGGATGTTTTGATGCCTGATCTTTCAGGATAACTAGTCATTTATAAGGACCACAACTATCTAATCCTTGGGAAGAAAGTCCTGAATAATATTAGC
The DNA here is from genome assembly GCF_027574615.1 of Eptesicus fuscus. Taxonomy (NCBI): domain Eukaryota; kingdom Metazoa; phylum Chordata; class Mammalia; order Chiroptera; family Vespertilionidae; genus Eptesicus; species Eptesicus fuscus. The sequence goes on along the minus strand of NC_072478.1, from coordinate 35,260,638 downwards.
AAGAAGACCCACTTCAAATTCTTATTTCCAGAAGATTTGCAGAGTATTATTATCAAATAGCAGAAGTTTTAACATGATTATATAAATACCAGAGAATTAAATTATAAATTTCTCTTCAAGGTGAAATATTATAAAATGTCTTTCACTGCAATACATTCATTAAAATGCAGAAGAGAATACAATAAGTTCAGAGAGAAGACAACTCAGTTTGAATTATTCCTATATTATTTTAGAGAATTAATATTTGTTAAATAATTCAGAAAATTATTTGTTAAATAATATTCAATTGTGTTTTAATTCTAATTATTGGGATATTTTTCTTTGTGATCTAATTCACAGCTTACTTACTAAATGCTAATTATTTCAGGGAAAAGTGAAAACCGAACTTTAGAACAGAGTTATTGCATCCAAAAGATATATCATGGCTAAATTTTTAATAGAAATGACAGAAACAGTGATTATAATAAGGTTGAGGATGAAAATCTAATCACAAATGATCATGTTAACTACCTCCAGAGCTATTTTTACCATTGTCTGTGTGCAGACTATTCACAGATATAGTCCATCAGTTTCAAAATAGCAATGTTGGGAAAATTCATGAAACTACTCGTGACTTAGTAAAAAAAGTCACTATTTCTATAAAATATTGTAATTTCTATTGATGATGTGTTTGTATCATATCTATAATAATAAAAGCATAATATGCTAATTAGACCAGATGTCCTTCCGGAGGAAGCAGGGGCTGCGAGGGAAGCCTGGGTCCTGGGTGCCAGAGGGAAGCTGGTGCCGGCAGCTGGGGGAAGGAAGGCCTACTCTTGCACGAATTTCATGCATCAGGCCTCTAGTTAACATATAAAGGTCATATTTGCAGAAAATCCTCCCATGTATGGGTTCATTATAATCATAATTTTATTTTTAATGTATTATTTTATTGATTTCAAAGAGGGAAAGAGAGATAGAAACATCAATGATGAGAATCATCGATTGGCTGCATCCTGCACACCCTCTGCTGAGGACTGAGCCTGCAACCCGGGCATGTGCCCTTGACTGGAATCGAACCTGGGACCTTTCAGTCTGTAGACCAATGCTTTATCCAATGAGCCAAACAGGCTAGGGCTATTATTTTAAATCAACGGTTCTCTAGCAGGCCTGGATACTGGAAATAATGTAAATCCTCCTTACTACTGCCAGCTACTAACAATTTGATAGTTTTCTTTCTTTTTATCAGATCTGCATCTGGACTTTTCCTCCTACACTGATTCAGACTCGGAGAAATCAACAAATTGCTAGGAACCATCGTCTATAGGTGGGTATGTTGTGAAGAAACAGGTCAAACTTGAGATTTCTGAGATCCTGGTAACTAGGCATTCTATAAATAATGTAGAGACTTTAAAATCTCCTGGAATGTGAGCAGGATACTTACCACACAAGCAAAAGTCCATTCGGAGGAATCTATGACCACAGATGCCCCAGAGGAAAGGGTATAAATTTAGCATCTATGGCCATTGTTCTCACTACTCACAATTCCTGAGTTTTGACCTCAGTATTGTAGTAAAATACTTTTAAAGTCCATCTCACCAATGTATTGATGTAAACTCTTTAATCACGCTCTTATATGCCTTTAAAAAATAGATTATTTTATTCAAACTTTCATTATTAATTTTTTAATTTTCTTTTTTTCTAGTTGTTTACTTTCATCTTGATCTTCATTACAGGAAAATTCATCAATTATTTTTGCTTACTTGTTTGATTTTGTTTTCCTCTTGACCCTTTTTGTAAACACACCATGGTTTATAGATGTTATGTTTTTAATTTTACATGTCAGATTTGTGGTCTTGTATATTTAAAGAATTTCTTGAATCCTGAAGTTAAGGCATCTTTTGCTGTCATCTAAAATGTAGCTCACTTATCTTACAAAAGAGAAAACTGAGTCTCTGAAAAATTAATCTGTCTACATAGTTTCTTAATGAAGAATTTAAAGTTATGGTGCATTTTCCTGAATTAGTTTTCTTAAACAGGAAGCAGCAATGGAGCACATAGTTGAAGGAATTATTGAAATTGGACACTGGGGCCATCTCTGGGAAAGGTGCTACCCAAATTTTGAAAGAGCATTCTCTGGAAACGTCCTTTGAAGTAGGATGCAAATATGAGAGTTGGGGAAACTGGGGTTATTTGGGGAATTAATTAAGGAAGAAAGAAAATGGTGACAGCTCTGAGCAGCAAAGAATAAATGGAAGGATCACAGAAAAAAAAGTCATAATCTTATTACCAAGTATGCTGGAATATTAAGGTAAACCATATAGTCAGCAAGATATTTGAGGAATTCTAATGTTATCCTTACAAATAAGGATTTCAAAATACCATTAATGATAATATATTTAAGTGATTTGTGACTGATTTAAAGAGCAGTTGCTAATTGTTTTCAGGAGTAATCTATCAAGAGGAAAACCTCTAGTGCACGTTGCAGACTTTTCTCAGGCCTGCCCTGCCAGGAGTGTATAAAGGTATGCTGTCCAATTCTCTGAATAATTAATTAGGAAAGATATGGATCATCAAGTTGTAATTATGGACTGAATCTTGCAAGATGATATTTAACTGGGGCAAAGGCAAAATACTTTGCATTTAGTTAAGCAAACCACCTGGGTAAACACGGAATGGGGCACAGAGAACTTAGTTGTAGTACTTAGCCAACTGCAGAAGGGGTCTCCGTCAAGAGTGTTTTGCAGCTGCCTCTAATGTATGAGTAATCTTAGGCTGCAAGTCACAGAATAATTGGCACTGTCACCATGAGGGGATGACCTACACAGCATGTCTTGGTTTAGGCCAATTCGTGGAAAGACATCCAGCCTGGTGGGAATAGGCAGAGGAGAGAACTGGAAGTCTTTTCATATGAAAAAAAAAACACACAAAAAAACGAATGAAATTACTGGGTAGATTTAACTTGCAGAGCTTACTTAAGAATACCAGAGTCACAATTTATAAATATTTGGAAATCATCAGATAGATTTCAAAATGACTGATGCTTGTTCTAATTTTGTGAGCTATTAATTCATAAGAGTTTGCTCCATCCACTTCTTAATTGTGTGACTTTGGGAAAGGCACTTCACCTTTCTATACCTTAATTTGCTGATAATTTTCTGAAATAAGACCTACCTCATTAAGTTGTACTTATGATTAAACCAGGGACTATGTGTGATGGATAGAAAACTATGGTGATATCATCTTTTTATAAGACTTGTAACTATATTATGTTTTTTAGTATATTGTCATATGGTTAGAATATTTCATAATGGGCAAAAATTCAACCTGCAAAGAAGTGGACAGATTGGGAGACAATGATATGGTGTTAAGTAGAATGGAATAGTTAATGTTTAAGTGAGGACTGATTTTATAAGTAACTAGAGGCCCGGTGCACGAAATTCGTGCATGGAGGGGGGTCGTGTCCCTCAGCCCAGCGTGCACCCTCTCCAATCTGGGACCCCTCGAGGGATGTCTGACTGCCCATTTAGGCCCGGATTGGGCCTAAATGGTAAGTTGGACATCGCTCTCACAATCCAGGACTGCTGTGAGACTGATCACCTGCCTGCCTTCCCGATTGCCCCTAACCGCTTCTGCCTGACAGCCTGATCACCCCCTAACCATTCCGCTGCCAGCCTGATTGATGCTTAACTGCTCCCCAGCCAGCCTGTTTGCCCCCAACTTCCCTCCTCTGCTGGCCTGGTCACCCCTAACTGCCCTCCCCTGCAGGGTTGATAGCCTCCAACTGCCCTCCCTTGCAGGCCTGGTCCCTCTAAACTGCCCTCCCTTGCAGGCCTGGTGCCTCCCAACTGCCCTCCCCTGCTGGTCATCTTGCGGTGGCCATCTTGTGTCCACATGGGGGCAGGATCTTCGACCACATGGGGGCAGCTATATTGTGTGTTGCAGTGATGGTCAATCTGCATATTACTCTTTTATTAGATAGGATAGAGGCCTGGTGCGTGGGTGGGGGCTGACTGGTTTGCCCTGAAGGGTGGGGGTTTCCTTGGGGCATGGGGCGGCCTGAGCGAGGGGCCTGTGGTGGTTTGCAGGCTGGCCATGCCCCCTGGTGACCCAAGAGGAGGCCCTGGTATCTGGAATTTATTTACCTTCTACAATTGAAACTCTAGCCTGGAACAAAGCCAAGCCTGCTGCTCGCTCCGTGGTCAGCAGCGATTTCTGTTGGAGTTAATTCACCTTCTATAATTGAAACTTTGTAGCCTTGAGTGGAGGCTTAGGCCGGCAACAGGATGGCTTTTTTTGTTACCACGGAAACCCGAGCCTCCCTCCCTTTCTCGGTGGCTGTAGCCATCTTGGTTGAGTTTATTTGCATATTTGCTCCTGATTGGCTGGTGGGCATGGCTTGGCTGGTGGGTGTGGCTTAGGCATAGCGAAGGTGCGGTCAATTTGCATATTACTCTATTATTAGGTAGGACTAGTGCATTAGTGAATGTTTTTGTTTTGGAAAAACTTACTTTCTAATCAGCATTGTAACTGCAGAGACTTAAGTAGTACATACTCAGAAAACAAGAACTGTCTGTATCTCTGACTATTCAAGCAAAAGGCACAATATTATTTTGAATAACATCTACACTGTATAAATTATGAAAGAGCTTGAATAACTCAGATGATTAGGAAATAGTCATTGCTCAAATCTATCATTCGCCTTAACTAATGTTAGCATAAATTCCAGAGTACCCAGTCAGTTGAGTCACATGTAGTTTTGAAATGAATCTGAAAAATTAAAAGCAAAAATCTCCCATCTCTCTTTATCCAATATGGGGTTTTTATCCAAAGCCCCATCAGAACATATTTTGAAAGGTTTTTAAAATTTTTGTTGGAACTTTTTCTTCAAATTGACCCTTAAAAACATTTTTTCTATAATTTTGGGAATTTAGACTGTTCTTTGTTAAAAAAGTTCTTTCTACACCAAATTGTTTTCTTATATTTGTTTTTCCGACCTGAATAATTAAATTTTCTTTAACTTTCTCACATGGCTGATGTTTTTCTTTTTTGTTACCTACTTTCCTCTTTAGATATGAAATACATAATTAGACCCTTTATGAATATAGTGATAATTTATGTATATCCTCTGTCATATTTGTCTTTTAATAAACAACAAAGCTTTATTATGACTCTAAAAATTATTATGCAATATTCTTCCATGATTAAAAATATCCTCTGTTTCTTTTTATTGTCTGGAGGAAAACTTGCTCATCTAAGCTGACACACAAAAAAAGACTGAAAATAAATCTTTAGGGTTTTTTTTCTTTCCTCTATTCCTGCACATTGACTTGCACTGTATAGTCTAAATAATAATATAGCTGTTTCCTTCCCCCATAGATTAGCTATTTATGAAGCAACCAAACAAGGTGCATTTATAAACAAAACTGTAATGTTAATAAAAATTTGTCTTTTGAAAATATAACCTTCTGTTTTATTTCAATCATCCAATTTTAAAATTTCATGCCATGGATCCTGAACCTGAGTAAACTAATAACAATCTACTCCAGAGGAAGAAGATTACTGATCACTTTAATATTTAATTTACCTTCTCTAGACACATCACTCAATTTTACATCTTATCAGTAACAATTGCACATGAAAATTACAGTGTTTTTTTAAAATTAAATAAAGCACTTTATGAAAAGCATGACTTCAGTGCAGAATTCCCTCTGTAGCATATGAGTTAATACTTTTACTGATATTTTATTAGGTGATATGAATTTTGAGGATGCAAGTTGTCATGGTAATTGGCCTGTGCATTTTCTGGCTGCACTTGAGAGTAAAAAAAAATAAATATTAGAAGGAAAGAAAAATAAATGAAACTAAGAATTTCTGTACACCCAAAAGCAAGCATTCACTGTATTTATTCCAGAATTCTTTTGCGAGGTTGAATGAAGAATGTTCTAGACCAGAGAAAGAAATGGTACATTGAACCTCTAACTTTTATAAAAGTGGTCAGGTAAAACTTTGCTGAGATTTGAGGATAAAGCACACTGTGGATCAGGCCTTTAGATTTGTTAAAGGAAATGTCTGAAACTGGGACATACAAATGGAGCCACTTTCCTTCTATTGTCTTAGTGCAGTGGTTGGCAAACTGCGGCTCGTGAGCCACATGCGGCTCTTTGGCACCTTGAGTGTGGCTCTTCCACAAAATACCACGTGCGGGCGCGCACGTACAGTGTGATTGAAACTTCGTGGCCCATGCGCAGAAGTCGGTTTTCGGCTCTCAAAAGAAATTCCAATCTTTGTACTGTTGATATTTGGCTCTGTTGACTAATGAGTTTGCCGACCACTGTCTTAGTGGAATTCTCTGTGATGAGATTTAGCTTTCTAGTTTAATCTAAGCTTCAGTTTTAGTGTGATTATTTCATTTTTATTTTAAGTTGCAGCAGAATAAGTCATTATGCTAAGCACCATTTGAATTGAAGTTAATAAAATTTTACTTATACTTAAGTATTGAAAAAAAAAGCAAATTAGTTTCCTAATTTTTTTTTTTTTTTATATTCAGTGCAAGTGCTCTATGACTCTGCCTTCCATAGGAAACTCGATTATTCATATCATAAGGAGCATCTGATTGTCTTTCTCTGTTTTACTCTTTCTTTCTGTTCCTCAGTTTTGCTTAAACTCAGTGATGCTCTCTTTTTGGTCTTCAAACACTATCTTCAGAAATTTCATGTTTCCAAGCAATATTTTTAACTTTATCTCTCTATAGTTACACAACTATTCTTAATTCAAGCTCTATTCCAAGACACCCATAATCTAAAATAAATTTCTAGTTAAATGTGTATTTGCACAAGAAACATGGCATTTTTAAGCAGATATCAGCTTCTGCACTCCTTTTTCCATGATCACCTGTTCTCTTCTAATTCACGTAAATGAAACAACATTCAAACCCCATGATTGAGAGAAATCTTGGCAGACTCATCTCTGTTTTTTAAATTTTAATTGATTTTAGAGAGAGAGAGAGAAACATCAATTTGTCATTCCACTTATTTATGCATTCATTGGTTGACTCTTATATGTGCCCTCACGGAGAATTGAACCTGCAAACTTCGTGTATAGGGATGATGCTTTAACACCAACTGAGCCAGGGAAGGGAGCTTCACCTTTATGCTTCATTCTTATGCAAATCATTGAGAAAGTCTTCCAAATTTCTCTTTTTTCCCCCATTATTGTCTCAGCTCTTTGAATATTTTATTACTTTATGATGAATTTAGCTATCTGGATAGATTTCTTCTCATGCTCTTAATTAAGATTTTTGCCTTAGGATTTTTCTTCATTCTAGATCAGTGGATAAGACTGGGAGAGAAAGTTGCTCAAATTTTTCTTTTATTGTTTTTAATCTAACATATTTGCTACATTTCTAACATTTTTTCATTTTGTATTTTTTTATATGCAACCTAATATTTTTCTCCTTAAAGAGTTTCTCCCAAGGCGTGTCTAGCTTCTCAGACTTTTCTAAGTACCAGCTTTGTGTTTTTATGTGATTCTTTGAATGTTCTGTTTTTCCTTTTTGGTCTTCTTGAATGGAATGCCTAGCTCAATGGTTTTTTAGGACAAAAAACAGCTTTGGTTGTATCTCAAAATTTTTGATACTTAGTGCTTTGTCATTTAGTACCAAGTTTCTGTGTTGTTGTTTTTTTACTTCTTCTTTAAACAGCCTGGTGTTAATAGTTTCCAGGCACATTACTGTATAGTAATGTATAATAATTCATGTTAATATCTAGAAATTTATAGTAATTTTATATTGTTATTGATTACATTGCATTTTAGTCAGAGATCACATTCCATCATGTGTTGATTCTTAGGAATTTATTGAAGCATCTTTTATGGCTTACTACATAATCTTTGTAAATGCTCTTATTTGCTAAAAACAAATGAAACTGATTCTATCTGCAAATTAATGAATTATTCTGTTCAAATATTTGTACCTGTACTTTGAAGTTATTGACTTATCTATTTTTAAATTGTAGTTCTGGCTGCTTTATATATTTAGAAGAAAATGGAAGACATTTTCATAATCATTATACCTTATTTATGTATTGTTTCTTTACCAGCATATAACCCAAGTGTTTCTCTTATGATTTTTCCCTATAATTTATTTTTTCTAATACAGAAATTATTATCTTGAGTTTTTTAAAAACATATTTCTGTAATGTGCATTTTTTTTTATATCCCCCAAGTTTCTTTGCATGGTATTTTTAAAAAGTGTTTAGTTGACAACATATTGTAGAATTTTACTATTTGTTAATATCTAGCTTGAGAATCTATTTTGATGCATAGATTTTACCTTTGCATCAATTTTAATTATGATAATATTGAGAGCTATTTTTGCTCTCTTCCCATGCTTTATGTATACTATATTTTTATTTATTTTATTTTTCTTCTTTCTCACATTACATTTGATGAATCAGTATTTTTTTTTTTTAGCTCTGGTTTGAAAGTTATTTATTCTACTTTTATATTTTGATGTTACCCTTAGCTCACACTTTTGTTGTTGTTGTTTACTCATCAATTTCTGCCATAGAATTCTTCCTCTGATCCCCCCCGCATGCCTCTTCTCAGTGACTTTCTTTTTCCTACACTAAGAATTAGTATCATCCAGGTTTTAAATCCAAGTCATGAATGTACACTATTAGGGCTGTAGAGTTAGTGCTAGTTTAGACAAAATAATTCTCTAAGTAAATTGCTACTTTTATTCACTCTTAGTATTGTTCTTCTTTGTCACTTTCTCCTTTGTGCTAACAGTACATACAGTATTAACATATACTTATCATCTTTAATGGAATTATTATATTGAATAAATAATTCCTCAACTAGTTCTTGAAGTCCTTCAAAACAGGGACTTTGGGGTTTTATTTATTGTTATAGCACCCAAAATATTATGTGAAATATATTAGGTACTTGATAGATATTTTTCAATTGATGCTTAAATGAATGAACATCAAACAGTCCTGGCCACTAATATACACTTACTGAATATTTATTGAATTAAAGAAAGTTGTATCATCACAAGCTACTAAAACCTTTGCCTTTAAATTATTTTTCTTTTTTTTTTCCTTCTTTCCCAGGCCTCTCAAACATTTTTGTTTTCTTTTTTCCCCTTTTACAATCAGAATTCATTCAGCTGTAAACGCTATGTTCCTTACAGCTCTTCTTCCCAGTAGACTAAACTCTTTTAAATATTTTCATTTGTGATTTTAAGCCATTATTTAAAAAAAAGATGTGGATATTTGCTATGAGTTTAAGAAAACACCTTGAAGACTCTGACCTCAGTAACTTCCACTTTGACAGGATTTTAATGTCCACTAAAGAGGTTAAACACTATCTCTATTTTGAGCCAAATTAATTTCTAATAAAAAAGCAGGAAGTGCTAATGACTGAAATATGAAAGGGACACTGGAGGCAATCTACTCATTCCTGATAAAGGAATTAAGAAGCAAGGGGGAAGGGGGCAAGAGGCTGTTTTCCCTAGTTGAGTTTTTGATTAATTTGGAAGTGTTCTGGGAAAGGAGAAACAATGAAAGGTCATGTTATGTCAACACTGTGTCCTGCAAATTAGCCCTTTCCTTACTCTAAAAAAAAAAAGTCCAGAGACCCAGCTATTTCTCAGGTGCTGTTTTCTCTCTCATTTTTCTTTAATAGCTAACTTTCACAAATAACAGATTTTACTCACTGCTCTCACTTTCTCATCATGCACTTTTTTAATTTTTTGAAATCCAGATTTGACCCTAATCATTTGAATCACATTTGTCTCTGTCATCATAACGGGGACTTTTTTCTTTTTTTAATTTTATTTTTCATTTACATTTGACATCCAATATTATGTCAGTTTCAGGTGGACAACATAGTAGTTAGACATTTATATTACTTATGAAGTGATACTCCAATGAATCTAGTATACAACATTATTGACTATATTCCCTATGTTGTCCTCTTTTCAATCACCTTTTAAAAAACATTTCACAGCATTTGATACTGGTAAACAGATCTCCACATTCTCATCTCTTTTGAGATGAAATGCTATTGATTTGAATTTGCCATCTACGATGACCCTTTAGCTGAAATTCCTTCCAACACCCTCTAAATATAGACATTTCTTATGGATCTGTTCTTGATGTGTCTGTTTTCCTCTCTATATTTTATCCTTCAGAAATTTCATCTTTTTATTTGAATCACTTTCCATATGGCTTCGAATAGTGTATCCCCAGTTCTAAATCATCCCTTTGGCTTTATAGCTAAATTTCCCAAACCCTCAGATATATTAAGATTTAGAGTTATCAATATTCTCTTCAGCATTTACTTCTTCATCCTACGTTTTCTTTCTTTGTCAATAGTTCCAATATGATTCTACTTATATAAGTGCTTTAGCACTGACTCATCGGGGTCCAGAGCCTTTACATCGACTTTGTATGGGAGTGAATGAAGGGTGGCAAAATATGCCACCCAAAAATATGCCACACTAGCATAAGGAGTATTTGAGATAAAGGCACTTGAGAAATAGCAGGTGCAAGGAGGGCATTCTAATCTTCCCCTTTCTTCCTGAGAATAGGAGCTAAAAACTACCAGGTGAAAGATGTGCTCTTTGGACCAAGAAAAAAGAAACATTCTTCAACAGGAATCAAAGTCAATAGAACTGTGTGCATACATACCTTGTTAAAATAACTCTTATCTTCCATTAGTCTCCCACACAGTTTAGTTACTTTTCCACAATTGCCTCTCTTTGTTCAACCTAGTATGAAAGCATTTAGGTTTTGCCACTTCTTTGAGTCTTTATTTCTTTATGAGGGATCCCATGTTACATAAAACGTATCTATACTAAAAAAAGGGTAATATGCTAATTAGACTGGGAGATATTCCAGGAGACCTTCCGTATGTCCTTATGGACAAAGCCATGGTGGCAGGGCAGAAAGGGGAATTAGGGGTGATCAGGCCAGGAGGGGAGGGCAGTTTGGGGTGATCAAGCCAGTAGGGGGCGTCATTTGGGGGCAAGCAGACTGGCAGTGTTGGGGGGAAGTTAGGGGTGAGCAGGACGGTGGCAGGGACCAGTTGGGGGTGAGCAGGCTGGCAGATGGGGCAGTTGGGGGCGAGCAGGCCGGCAGGCAGAGTGGTTAGGGGAGATCAAGCAGGCAGGCAGGTGAGTGGTTAGGAGCCAGCGGTCCCGGATTGTGAGAGGGATCAAGTCTAAATTGGCAGTCGGACATCCCCCAAGAGGTCCCAGATTGGAGAGGGTGCAGGCTGGGCTGAGGGACAACCCCCGCCCCCTGTGCACGAATTTTGTGCACCAGGCCACTAGTGGTAAATAAATGTGTATCTTTTTCTCCTGTTAGTCTATCTTATCTGTTTAATTTTCAGGCTCAGCCAAAAATGTTTAAGAGGGTAAAGATAAAATTTTGCCTCCCCTACAGTATCAACCTCTAATGTTTCTACCTTCTACATCATTCTGCTTTGACCCTATTTTTATTATTTTTGGTTGAAGTATTATGAAACTTTTTACTTTTTAAAAATTTTTTAATTACAGTTTACATTCAATATTATTTCATAGTAGTTTCAGGTATATAACATAATGGTTAGAAATTCATATACTTTATAAAATATTCCTCCTGATATTTCCAGTACCCACCTGGCATTGTACATAGTTATTATAATACTAGAGGCCTGGTGCACAAAATTTGTGCACAGGGGGTGTGTGTCCCTCAGCCCAGCCTGCACCCTCTCTAATCTGGGACCCCTCGAGGGATGTCTGACTGCCCGTTTAGGCCTGATCTGACTAGGAATGCACATTGGTACAGCCACTATGAAAAACAGTATGGAATTTCCTAAAAATTTAAAAATAAAACTGCCATATGACATTTTTGTAAGTAACCTTAGTTCATTTGGCTGAAAGAATCTTTAAGAGCATAATATTGATCAAATAATGTTCTTGCTCCTAAATCTTGGCCTGCTCCTCACTGCCTATTGGGTAACATCCAGCATCTCTGGTTTAGTAATTAGGTCATCAGTTTGCCTTAGACTATTTTGCATGTGATTTTTATCTCAATCTCTTCCCATACACCTAATTTTGCAACCAGGATACAGAATCAGCCTATCCTCAAAATTCCTTTATAATATAGATTTTAAAAAATCTACATTGCTAGAAATCTTTTGTTGCTCCTTGCCATTTTTATTGCTAAGTAGCTCCCCCAACTAAAACTTGATTATTTTATTTTAATATAATATAGTACTTTATCCATGAGTATGCTTAATATTTAAGAACTACTTATAAAGTTAATGCATTCAAATTTAACAAGAAAGGTATTATTATCAGAGAAATAGCTATTTTCACTTCCTTACGTTAAGAGAACCCAACAGCATGGATGGACCTGGAGAGCATTATGCTAAGTGAAATAAGCCTATCCGAGAAAGATAAATATCACATGATCTCACTTATTTGTGGAATCTAATGAACAAAATGAATTGACCAACAAAATAAGACCCAAAGCATGGAGGCATGGAACAGACAGACATACCTCAATGTGGGGGTGGGGGGACAAGGAGAGATAAACCAAAGAACTTATATATTTATATGCATAGCCCATGGACATGGACAATAGGGTAGTGAAGACCTGGTAGGGTGGCTGGGTATGGGCTGGGTGGAAGGGAGTAAAGGGGGAGAAAGAGGGAGACATCTGTAATACTGTCAACAATAAATGTATATATTTAAAAAAGAGAGAGAACCCAATGTAGAGGGTGACCTCATTCCCCCATGAAGTAGGCACGCCATCTAGTGACAGCTCCACCACACTACAAAACTTGCCTCTGAGGCCTGCAAACCCGAAGATCCACCTTTACATTTTCCTCAAGGAATAGATCAAAATGAAACTTTAAAAAAAGATATAATATAGTACCATAAGAAAAAGTATTGAATAATATTTTTGTATGGCATTAAAATTAAACATGCATACCAAGTAATTTAGGGTTGACTATATATAGATAAGTTCAGAGAAACAGAAGGACTTGAAGTTTTTATGTGTTGACATTAATCAGTGATGTGTTTGGATCCACTCTGAAAGAAGAAATTTTTTTAAAAAAATGTCTGTTAGCTTGGCTGAATCTCGGATAAAGTGTGAAAATTTTCTTTTTCCCCAAGATGACATATATAACAAACCCTGCAGAGTATACTCTGAATAAATGTTAGCTGAGGAACAGCATAATGGTTCAGAGTAGCACAGACTTTGGAGCCAGGTGGTTTTTTGTGACAACCTTCATGAACTGCAGCACAAACCTCAATTGCTCAGAATGTCCATTTCACATCTGGAAACATGGCAATAACAATATCTTCATGGTATGAGAAATAATATATGCAAACTATTTGGTCTACAGCAGGTAGTCAGCAAAAATGTGATCATTTGGTTTTAATGATTATTACCCTTTTACCTTTGATAATTTGTATAGAGACATAAAACTGCTTTTCAAGCTTAAAAACTATTATTCCTAGGTCCCCAATTTCTTTCCTTATCATAGCATAGAGTGCACGTGTTGATAGGCATTATGACTCAATACCTGGTGAGAGATACCATGCTTATTTAGTAAATATCTGACAACAACAATTACAAAATAAATTATCTATAGAATACATTAAAAACCTTTTATATTGACTATATGTTTTAAAGTATTCAGAAAAAGTAAGTTGTTTGTACTTACAACTCTCCAGTTGCATTATGCACGTTTGCACATCCATCGGAAAATTCTTGAGATCCATTGGACAGGAAAGTGTTAATGTCAATCTGAAGAAATTCAAAGCAATTATTCTTAAAAGAAAATTATGACACCCTATGAATGTTATATTGTTCAAGGGTACAATTGGAAAGCAAAATTGCTGTCGGTAGTGACTAATGTTTAGTCAAATAAAATTTGTTCCAAGTTGGCTGTTATTTATATTGAAACAGCTATACCTTTACACTGAGTGGCCAGATTATTATGATCTCTGAACACATAGTAATCTGGACACTCTATATATATATTAGAGGCCCAGTGAATGAATTTGTGCATGGGTGGGGTCCAGCCAGCCTGGCCAGGGGGAGGGGCCATAGGCGGTTGGCCAGCCTGCCTGCTGGTCAAACTCCTGGTCGAGGAGACAATTTGCATATTATCCTTTTATTATATAGGATATACACTGAGTGGCCAGATTATTTTGCGTTCAGAGATCATAATAATATGGCCACTCAGTGTATATATAAATCTGATTTGGGGGGGGGGGGAAGAAGAGCTGTATATTTAAACATCCAATCACATATATTTATCTATCTTTTTTCCCCTTTAGAGATGGCTATAGACGTCTGAAAGAAGTCTTTATTTCCAGAAGAGACCTTCAAAAAAGAAATTTGAGAGTGAGATCGATAAAATGAATACCAAATGCCAAAAAACAACACTTCGCCCAAATCACATGGAGCATATTTGAGGAGGCAAGTATATCCTGGGAATTGGAGTTCTAAATGTGGTAAGTTGGAGTGCAGAGAAGCAATCCTGTGTGACAACTCCCTGTCATTTTGTAACTGCATTAAAGAAGTTGTCACGAATATCCAGCAGTATTCAGCAGTGGAATAAACTCTGAATCTACTCCCTAGAATTGTCAAGTCCTACCTTGAACTAACAATTCTAGGTGATAAAATGGGGTTTCCCACTGTGGGACTAGGGCCTGTCACCAGGTCTTATCAGGGTCAAGTAACAGCCCTCTAGAATCTGTGTGACATCTTTCTATGTTCACCAAACAACTTCTCATTTGGCTTCATGCCAAGTGACTTGGATGGTGTACACCAGCACTTTCCTCTTCCAGAAAGTATTTGAATGTTGGCTTTCCAAACCATTCGTCACTCTCGAATTTATTTATTTTTTTTATTGGAAAAGTTTATTACCAAGATATCTTCAGGGATTACCAAGACTTTGTAGTTCCTGGACCTGAGAAAAATACACCCAGATCTAATCAAACCAAAGTTTATTCAAAGCAAGTTCTTTTCTGAGAACTCTCTGGCCAGCCCCTCTCATTGCAAGTGTTCCCAGTGAAATTCGGTATATTGATGAGTGCCCAGGGCGGAGTTGTTTACTTAAACTTTATGACCATAGGCAGATTACTTCACCCTATAATGGTTCCGTTTTCACCTCTCTAACATGAAGAAATGACAGTATCTGTTCTGGAGAGGTGTATAAATATGTTAGTAATACATGTAAAGCGCTTAGATAAGGAAACACTCAATAAATATTAGTAGCAAACACTCAATAAATATTAGTAACTAAGGGTTACTAGTACATTCTACCAGTCTCAGCCTTCCCTATCTTCCCCTCCCCCAAATTATATAGGATGGGCACAAAATGACTGGATTAAATCACATATAAAAATGTAAGCTTTTGCAAAAGTAATTACCAGCTCTAGTAAATGGAACCACATTCTCCAAAATGGCATTACGATACAGACCATGCATTAAAGTTGCAATGATGTATGTTCTACAGTGAATACTCTCCGTGAGATCCAATGAACATAGTCTGAGAGACATAAATGAACGGACATGTGACGGTGCTAAATGTTTAAGATTCCCGGGAGGGTCATTTGACAGTTCACTCAAGTCAGAGTCCATAACACACGAACCTACTTCATAGAGTTCACAATTCAAAAGCAATTTTCTCCTGGCTCAGCTAGGTTGAGTGAGTCTGTAAGCATGATTTTGTAGATTTGCAAAGTTCTCCTTTAAAAAGGCAATTGTAAAATCAGTTGGACACGATGTTCTCTGTCTTGAGAAAGGGTTTATTAGAGGTGTGTGCACAAGTACGTTTTGAGTGTATGCACATTAATTTTCCAGACATCCAAGGCCCACTGGCCAGCCAGCTCCAAATTTTGGCTTGCAGAATGAACTCTTTGACCTTTTGTACGGAAGTAAATAGCATTCTGAGAACCTTTTCCAGGCTCTCACCATGCGTGTGATGTCAAATTCATATCCTGGCTATTTTTCTGGCATAAAATGAGAGACATTACATAATTCTTTTTTTTTTAAAGTGCTTGAAAGGAATTATTTGGGAAAGAAAAACACTAGAACTCGTCATAAATCACATCCTGAAAAACACTTATTTATTGACACTTGTTTTGTTTAAGACAGGACACAATTGCTTCTTTAACAGCATATGAATGAAAAAATATGTGTCAATGTGGTGGGTGTGATATTGAATTTCTTCATCAAAACATTACAAGTAAATTGTGATTTGTCCTGACCACATCAAAAGAAAATGAAATCAAAAGGTAATTAATCACATTCTACTGTTTTGGAAATGAGAATCTTTGTGGTGAGAGAGGACACTGAGTTCTCCTTCTGGGACAAGACACATAAACAGGATATGGCATTTTTAATTTTGTCCTAAGAAGTCTTGGCTTAGTGAAGTAGTAATGTTAAAAAGGATGACTATAATCTGTGACAATTGACCTCATTAAAATTGACGTTACCCATTTTTTTGAGCAAGCATTGCCCTAGAGTATGCTGTCTATCTCAACCATTAATTGAAGTATTAAAAAAAATGCTTTATCACTCCATTTTATGCTCTTTATGAACATAAGAAGTATTTTTATGAGTTTCTAATATTTCTAAATTTAGTGTTATAAGGACAATGGCAAGAATCCATATAGGGCTAATTTGAGGATTCTGGAAAACATCAGAATTTAAGCCTTTTTTTTTTTTTGGTTTTGTGGTTTAGTTTTTTTTGTGTTCAGTTTAGTTTTTTGTTCTCTTTTTAAAAATATAAAATTAACAACTCAATGCCTATTATATACCAGGTAGTATGCTGGGTGCTTTACATATATTATTTCAGGCACACAAACTAATCTATAGTGACAAAAAGCAAATCTGTGGTGCCTCTGAGATGGGGGAGTAGGACAGGGTTTGAGGGGCAGGGATTATAAGGGTTGTGAACAAACTTTTGAGAGTGATACATATATCCACTATCTTGATTGTGCTGATGATTTCATGAAAGTATAATACACATGTTGAAACTTATCAAATTGTACACTTTAAATATTTGTAGTTTGCTACAATTCAATAAAGCTGGATTTTAATTAAAAACAAAATAATTTTTTTTCAAGTAAAGAGACTTGCTCCAAGTCACAGCTAGTAAATTGTAGAGGCTTGATTTGGGTTGGGAGACATCTTGCTAGGTGTACCAAGACCACAAGGCTTTGACTATTCCTTTACCTTTGTCATTTCTTAGGGTTGTTGATGCAGCTGCTAATTTTGAGGGATGTGATAATGTTGTTCCCCAGAAGAAAGAGAAGGCTGACTTGTATTTTGCTATAAAAGCCCCAAACTCCATGTTTCATAGCTGTGACTCAGATCCTTGGTGTGTGTTATATTCATCTGTGGTTCCAATGAGACTTGAGAACAAGGGACAAGTAAGACAAATATGGGGGTGCTTGTGTTGCTTTCTGGCAGTGAGTAATAAATTCCTTTGTCTCCAACCCAGGAATTTTGTGTCCTCAGTCAGCACCCACTAATCGTATATTGGACTTGAATTGATGTTGTGCTTTTCAAGTCATTTCTCTGGTTTCTATTTCTTGGTATCTTGCTTCTACGTCTTGGGAGACTTCTTTACTTCATCATTCCAAGTATTCTATTTCCCCCCACACACGCACTTTGGCTTACTATTTGTTCTTATTATGCTCTGAATGACTCATTTTCCTTTCCTAGAAGTATCTTATTTCATGTATCCAGTTGTCTCATCTGTCCAGAGGATTTTTTTTTATGGTCTCTTCTGCTCCCTGCACTTCCCCTTAAATCATTCATCTCCTTCTGTTTCTTTAATTTTCCTCTTTTATCTTTATCTTCTTTGCATGTTTCTTCTGACATCTTTTTTTTTTTTTATTCTTGACAATATTATAAGATGTCCTCAAATGTCTGTTTATATATAAGAACAAAGCACTAAAAACTATTTGGAGCTCAATTAGTAATGGATGGTTCATTGAGTAATAAATAGTCTTATCTGTAAGATGATTACATGACCACCATTTTTCATTGGAGGTTCCTCAAATGTCAATATCTGTATTTTTTTCTGTTGGGCAAGTTAATTTCTCCAGAGGTGTATTCTTCTGACTACTGCTCAGTAAAAGTTTTGATCTGGTTTTCAGCATTTTAGGGAGGACAAGGGTATCACCATTTAGTGTATCCCTTGCAATCCTTATTTTCTTGGTAAGATGCTAATGACAGACCCAGCTGTGCCTGAAGTCCCTACGGGTGAAGTTCTTGGCACAAGCTCTCTGAGGTTTTCTGTCTAAAAGAAAGCTCTCTGAGGTTTTCTGCTCTGGTCAGAAGGCAAAAAGGCAGCCCCTCATCTAAAGGATATACTAGTAGATGTGGAAAATTAGGAATACAAAGCTCGCTGATGTTACTACAAAGTTTAAGTTGACTCTTTTTCTGTGATCTCTTGTCTAGTACCTACTTTCTGAAGTCCTCGCTGCCTCAAATTTCTAAAAGTTTGAGGGTAATATTTCTTCCTTTTGAATTCTCTCACTTTGGCTTAGATTTCAGCTATCTCTTCTATTAAGTCAGTTTTCCCGAGTGCCTTCACTTTCAAGCTTCCTAAAATATGTTGTCATCATTCATCTGTCACAGTCTTCTTTTCCATTCCTTTCACCCTCCTGTGTGTCAATGCCATTTTATTCCTTATTTAGTTTATTTCTTTGTTTTAGTGGGTTGAAGGAGAAAGTACAGATAAATGGATAAGTTAAATAGGTCAGGTTTGCCAGGACATTCTGCTTCTTTCTTAAAACAAGTAGGAAAGCCAGATCTCTCATGAAACATCACAGATGCTCCATTTGTAAATTGAATGAGATTTTTTTTTCTAGCACAACTTTTGTTAACAAAGAAACTGTTTGCCAATTGAAGATTTCAAAGTACTGTGAGATTTCCAAAAACAACTCATAGAAAAACAAATTTAGTCTTTGATCATGTGAGCCAGGATATAGCAAACAAAAACTGGGAGCTGGGAGACATCATCCTGTTTCATCTGAATTCATATTGAAAAGACATAAATGCAATTCTGAATTATTCCATAATTTTCCTCAAAATATTAGAAGAAATGTGAGCAAGTCATAATGTATGGCATCATTTTCCAATTCCAATAAGATGGTAAAAAACTAAATATCCATAATCATATAGCACACACACACACACACACACACACACACACACATGATATTTCAATTCTATTGATGAAAATATTCTAGATATCATGATTGCAAAATGATTATTTCATGCCATCTGGTGATGTATTCTTGCAGCCACCTTTATTCCTACCCAAATTCAATCATTTATTTCCATAGTTGGTTATTTTCTACCAGTTGTTGGGCATCCTTCTGAACTCTTGCATGGATTTACATAGATGTGTATTTTTATATACACGGTTATGCTTACATATATAGAGTGTTTTAAGTACAAATAATCATAAAACATTTCTCTTGAATTTAAATATATTTTGGAGGCCTTCTCTTATGAATAACTTTAGATCTATCTCATGCAGAATGTTTCATGATATGGGACTATCATTGTGTTCTACTTTATTCTTATTAGTGAATATTTAGGGGACCTTTTTGCTGTTGCCATTTCTGTGGTGAAGTGGGCATCTTTGTAAATGTATCTTATGTGTACATAAACACATAAGTAATGTAAATTCCTAGAAGTAAAATAGCTGAGTTGAAGAATAAATGAATTTTATATTTTTATATATCATAAAAAACTTATTTCCAAAGAGTTAATGTCAAGTCATATGCCCACAAAAAAGGGTATTAGACAACACTAAATATTACCTGTCTTGTTAATTTATGCCCATACATTTATTTTTTAAAGTTTTCTTATCTTTTGCTTTTCATTCCCCCCTACATCAATGTTATAATTCTTGCTTCAACTGTCAAATATGAAGAAAACTCAAGATGAGAAGAAACATCTATTATTGTATTTACTTATATTTTTGCTTAGTTTCCTTTCTACCTTCTATGTTCCAATGTTCCTTCTTTTTCTTTTTTCTTTTTATTCTCATTGCCATTTATTCTCTCTATACCATCCCCCCAATGGACAGTTTAGAGAGAATAAATGGCATTTTATTGTTTCCTTTCTGTTTGAAATACTTCTGTAGCTACACTTTTAAGATAGGTCTACATGTGACAAATTCTCTTAGTATTCTTTTATTTAAAAATATGATTTCCCCTTCATCCTTTTTTTAAAAATATATTTTATTGATTTCTTACAGAGAGGAAGGGAGAGGGATAGAGAGTTAGAAACATCAATCAACTGCCTTCTGCACACCCCCCACTGGGGATGTGCCCGCAACCAAGGTACATGCCCTTGACCAGAATCGAACCTGGGACCTTTCAGTCTGCAGACCAACACTCTATCCACTGAGCCAAACCGGTTTCAGCTGACTTCCCCTTCATTCTTGATGGATATTTTCAGTGAGTACAGGATCCTAGGATGACAGTTCTTTTCTTTAGCACTTAAAAAAATGTGTCAATCCTTTCTGGTCTCCATGATTTCTGATGAAAAAGTCTAATAGTTTTTTCTCCATAGGTAAAGTATTGTTACTCTCCAAATGCTTTCAAAATTTTTGTTTAGTTTTCAAAAGTTTGTCTGTAATGTGACTTGGTATAAATATCTTTGGGAGTCATTCAATACCTGGGATCTGGAGGTTTAAGCCTTTTATAGAATTTACAAATATTTCAGCCCTTAATTCCTCTAATATATTTTTTAGCTTTATACCCTATTCTTCCTCTCTATCTGAGACTCTGATGACATGAATGTTAGGATTTTTATTATACTCCATGCATTATAATAATGTTGTTTCCTCAGGTTCCAAGTCCTTACTTTTCTTATGGCTACTATTGGGAGTCTTTTTAAGTTTGTTATATATATTGTGTGTAGGGTTCTTAGTTATATTTAACAGAAGGAATAGAGACCATATGTCTGTTCCATCTTCCCACTATCTTTTGATTCTTATACTTTTAATAGTAATTTTCCAAAACGGTTCAAAATTCTCTTGCTTACACCTGGGATTCGCCATTAAGTCATTTATTCATTTGGGAGCATAGGGATAAATTACTGATGAAGTCTGAAATCTTCCTTTATATCTTATGTAGCAATGAATTATTCAGGATTATGTTAACACATATTAGACAGTTTTCAGCAATGTGACAAAAGTGTCAGAGTAGAGTGATGTCGCCTTATCACCCTTAGGAAGTAATGTATGTATTAAAAGGAAATTTATTCACATGAAATAGGAAAATATGAAAAACATAATACATTAGCATGATGTTTGTGTTTTGGTATTAATTATTGTTATATTTTGGTATTTGTTTTAAAAGGCTACACAATCTTCTAGGAATTAACTTCTAAATAATTAAAATGCAAATAAAATCTTTTCTAAAGGATAGTCAGAGAAGCTCAGGAAATCTAAAAAAAAATACGTATTGTTGAAAAATAATTTATGGGAAATGGATCTCAGAGAAACAAATCTCTGTATTTCTTTACCTATAAATAGTACAAGAGTATGCATACATAAAAATATAATCACAGTGTATGATTTGGCTACCATTTCATTTGCCCTTAAATCACTCACTGACCTGGCTGATTAATAACCTGGGCTACTTGTTAAAAAAGCGGATTTCCAAGAATTATTCATACAGTTTCTGGATCTAAAACTTAGGTCTGCTATTGTTGATTAGACATATTTGGAAATAGTACATTAAAGGAATTTAAGTGGAACAATGAAAGCAGTTAATCAAAAATTTCAAAACACTCAATAAAAGCAAATAAAGAAAACCCAATACTTTTCCACCAAAATCAGGAATTTAAGTCTGTGACTCACCTTATTGAATAAAGAACATTTCCATTCTTGAAAATTCTTAATAGTTTGTTGTCTGTAGTAACTTCGTGAAAGTTGGCACCCTTTTCATTGGCAAAGAACAGGTCAGGTTTCCAAATGGAGTCCAACATGGAAGGGTCTAGGTCTAAAGAGTCATCAGGATATTCACTATATGCAAGGCGAGGATCGTTCCATTTCTGACGAAGAAAGATATTCACTCTGTAATCCTGCAATAAAAGAAGGAAAAGCAGGGGGGAGACTTCTGCTTTAAAGAGTTTAGAATCTTATGTGCTATTTTGGGGGGCTTCTCTGAATTATAACAAAAGCTACTGACATTCTTGTGAGCCTTCCATCCCACACGATCATCACTGATTACTACTGACAAGAGTCATTTTATTTCTGAGGCTTTCCCCGAGTTCTCAGTGATCTATATGCCTCCAAAGAAACGGCCACAGAGGAGCACAATTTTATCACACGTATGTTTTGTGGTTCTATTCAAAACTCACTCTGCTGGTTTGTCAGAGTAAAATATTGGTCTGCTTGCTACCTGACACCTGGAGTAAAATATTTTCAGCTTTGCATTTATTTTCTAGAACCATTTCTTTTAGTGGGTATCTAAGAGCATCTGGAAGGCCTTTAGTGAAATTTTCTTGAAAGCTCTCTGTTTTACAAAAATGACCATATATACTTTTTGATAATGAAGACACATAGTCTCATGTTTAATATAGCATGTAAATTCTATAAAATAGGTGACTTGGGAAAAATAACAGGTGACTTTAGAGTAATAAAAGAATAATAAAGGCACATTATTGCCAGCAATTCCTTAAAAAGATTTAGCTCATGAGATATCCAAATTAGACCTTTCATAGTTAAATTAAAAAGGGAAAGAGTCACTGATTTCAGCCAAATTCTTGTTCACAAATTCTGGACTAATGTATAAAATGAAAAGACCGATAGCTAGGTGTCATAGATAATGCTTATAGCCATATACTGTGTACACATTACAAATACAACTTTTGCCTTAGATTTTTGAAATGAGCAAATAAACATGTAAATTTCATTACAAGCCTGAGTAATGTGAACATTTTTAGAAAGCTTCATTTGCATGAAAAAATAGGCTGAAGACATTCAGAGAAACTGAACACTAGTTTTTATCTATTTTTTTATTCCTTGAATACCAAATTATTACTTGTCAGAATATAGTAACCAAGCCATCACAAAGGATGTTTCCATAATATTAGACCCGGTAGATGGTTTATCTTGCAGGTAGGTCTAACTCAGAGTGCGTAGTGAATGTAACAAATCTGTATGTTCCCTTAATCACTTTTTGTGCTCCGAGTCCTCTATCTTCTAACTGTAGCTGATGTTACACACCAAAGAATATATTTTCTGCCTGCGAGGTGCCCCATGTATCTTGAAAAGTACCAACGGAGCAGAGTTCACTTCAGCTTCTTTACCATAGAGCTTACGATAGTGTGGAAATCTTACCAACCCGAAGGGTGTGTAGAACCTGTAAATGGGAATATATGAGTGAGCTCCTACCAGACAAGCTCAGGTCATCCTCTCCTGGCTAGAGTTCAGAGTACCATGAAGCACACCTCCAGGGTGGCCAATTCTTGTGTCCCTCGCCATTCTGCTGTCTGTGCCTCAGCTCTAACCACCACCAAAAGAGTTGGTAATTAGACTAAAGTCAGTTTCTCTCCGCCTTACCTATCGGAGAAGCAAGACAAGTGATACCTGCCAGGGGAAAAAATAACTGACTAGGAAAGAACTTCCTTTTGGACTATATACAATTGAAGTATTTTTATGCTGTAACTAAGTTATTAACTGAGAACACTCTGTAGTCATTCAGACTGTGAGGATACAATAAAATGAATTTTAAGCTCAGAATGTATAATAAAATTGGCTCAATCTCTTTGTCCCTATGCTATTGATTTAGTGATAAACTTTATAAACACAATCTCAGATCTTCCAGAAGCACTCTTTGCTCTAAGAGTGAGCTAAAAAAGTCACCAAAGTTTCCTTCAAGAAAAAAATCAGCTGTCACCTGCAACCAAAGCCCCGTGTTCACCTGCATCCATTGTGCTCTTTCTTTCAATAGCCAGAAACATCTTTGTTTCTGAGCACATTTAGGTATTTGATTTAGGGCCAGGGACCAAAGCAAAACTCAAAAATAACCATCTCCTAAAAACCTAGAAAGTTACGTTGTAACACTCCTCATAGTTGGGTTTTGCCCTGCTTGCAAATGAACATTGTGCTGAGAAGCTTCTCTCTTACACAACCAAAGTCAGCATTTCAAAAAATAATTTTTAAGGCTGATTCTTTATAGCCAACATATCCCATTTATACCCAGCAACCAATTAGAGTAATTGCTTTTGAATCCTGATTGTGAAAATGTGCAAAGGGTACATAAAATGACATAGTAAAATAATACCACCTTAAAAGAAGTCCTTGCAATGCAATTTGAAATAACTTGCTTATAATGGAAAGACCATGGACTGGAGAAGGAAACAGCTTTGCAAAGCAGAGACTAATGGATGTGTGTGCAGCATATGCAAAAACATTTTAGATGGACTTATGTAGAACAGTTATATGTGAGTACAAAAAAGGCAATAATAAATATGAGATAATACATATTGAGAGTGAAATCAATATTTATAGTTCTCATTTCTAAAATCTAGACATGTATTGAATTCATAATTCATGATACTTATATGGAATCATAATATTTTAGGACAGAGATATTAATGACCTTCAGAATCATGAGATATACATTGGTGTTGTTTTTAAGCCACTGAATTTGAATCTGTGGCAATTTGCTAGAGCAGCAATAGCAAACTGATACATTTATATTTTTGAATGGATTTTAATACATGCACATTCTCATTTTTTTATGAAATCCCTACAATAATTCATTCTTTTTGTCAAATAGTTTAGAGCAGTGGTCGGCAAACTGCAGCTCGCGAGCCACACGCGCCTCTTTGGCCCCTTGAGTGTGGCTCTTCCACAAAATACCACGGCCTGGGTGAGTCTATTTTGAAGAAGTGGCGTTAGAAGAAGTTTAAATTTAAAAAATTTGGCTCTCCAAAGAAATTTCAATCGTTGTACTGTTGATATTTGGCTCTGCTGACTAATGAGTTTGCCGACCACTGGTCTAGAGGGCAGAACATATAAGGCAAACATCCGTGGATTCCTAGCCAAGTGGAAAAATTAACTCAAAATTCTTCCTGTTTTTAGGAGTCCTAATCAGAGATACTGGTTAATTTCAAAAATGATCAGAAAATAGCTTTCTTTTCTCAAAGAAATAAGGACAGAGGGCAAACTCCCTGACCATTACTTCGTTGGTTTACTTTTTGTAAGATTTTCTAATTCTGAAGTACTACACAACATAGGTTTACCACGCATCACAAAGTGCAGAATACTAATACTCAGCAGTGGAATAATTGCTCCAATTTCATCTCCATAATATCCCCCATGTTGCCTGTACCATCTGCTCTACGATCCCCACCACAGGGAGGGTGGTCGGCTGGGACCACTGACTGAAATAATGGCCCATTGGGAAAGTGCCTTCCAGTTCTCAGTTACTAAACCAACAGGGGAAAAAGCCATTTTATAAGAACTATTTAGAAGCTCAGAAAGGTTATTTCAAATCTCTCCTTGCCTGCTTCAGTATCCATATGTTTATATATTCTCTAGAAAAGGGCAGCATCACTTTTTAATTATGAAGAATTTTAAAGGAAACCTAGTTATGTATCAATTATGGGAAATACAAAGTGAAGAATTCACAAAAAGTAAAGTAGACTCTCAAAAATTTGTAGAATATTAAATATAAATAAAATGCATCCCTGTTTTGTAGAACTTGAGAGCATTTTTATAATAATAGTATTTAAAGGAAATAATCATTATTAAAATTCATCTAATCTATACTAATAAAAGGCTAGGTTGTCGTCATGCACTCACCCTGTCACAATCCATCACCAGGATGGGCAGGGCTTGACGCTGAGTGCGTGGTGCGGGGGCGGGTCCCGGTGGCTGCTCAGCGCAGCTTCCACTGGGGGTCCCGCGGAGGTGGGACCCCGGCTCCGGCCTACCTCTTTGGGGCAGTCCATTGAGGAGCCCCAGATGGGTGGGCGGGGCCCACCTCTTTGGGCCAGTTGATCACAGGGCTCCCGTGCTGTGAGAGGGCACAGGCCAGGCTGCGGGGACAGCCCCCTCCAGTGCACAAATTTTGTGCATCAGGCCACTAGTGTATTAGGATTGGTCAGAACAAACGTGTGTTGAATCAGTGAAATAACATTCTATATGTCTCATCTAGGAAACTGTGTTTAAATGTAAGATTGATTCTAGTCCTTTCAGGCTGCTATAATAAAATACCATAGACCAGGTGCCTTATAAACAGTGAACGTTTTTATTACTCGCTGTTCTGAAGGCTGGAAGTCTGAGATTAGGGTGCCAATAAGTGAGGGTTCTCCTCTGGGTTGCAGACTTCTCATTGTACTGTCCCATGGCAGAAGGTGATGGGAGCTCTATGGGATCTCTTTATGAGAGCACTAATCCCATTCATGTGTGTTCCAACCCTCAAGACTCAAGCACCTCCCAAATGTCCCACCTACTAATAATACCATGCCCTTTGCGGGGACTAGGCTTTCAACATATGAACTGAGGGGGACGAAAAACAAGCAATAGCAAGATAGAAAATTAAACCACTGGCAAAACAATAAAAAGATATACAGTTGACTCTTGAACAATACAAGGTGGTAGAGTGCCAACCCCTGTAGTTAAAAATCCAGGTATGACTTTTTACTCCCCCCAAACCTAACTAGAGATAGCCCTTCGCATCAGCAGGTTTTGCATTCACAGGTTTTGCATCTGCAGATTCAACCAACCAAAGATCAAAAATAGTATTTTCCATCTGTGGCTGGGAATCCACGATTGGAAAGAGTAGTTGGGGATGTGTAAATACTGGTTTTGATCCACTATATGAAACTGGGATAGGAAGGGCCAATTCTATTGAAAAAAAACCCGTGTTTAAGTGCACGCACTCAGTTCAAGACCATGTTCTTGAAGGATCAGCTCTATTTCATTCAGAACACTGTGCAGTGCTTGATTTCTGGAGAGGTAAACTTAGTTCATTGGATTATTATTCCAGAAGTCAGTAGATATTTATTCCAACTAATATCATTTATTCAGTTTGGGCATGCCTGGATTTAAAGGTAAAGACCTACATAGAGCCAGAAACTGCTTCCTTTTATTGAAAAAAAAAATAGTAATTTATGCAGCTCTTTGGGTGTAAGGTAACAAGTTATTTCAGCCTTTATGTGCTCATGGCAGTGCTCCCCGAGACCCCACTTGCCTAGAGACACCCTTCTGCCTCCCAACGCTCACTTCTTGCATTCCTACTCAATTCCCCTTGGCAAATTCCATGCCCAGTTCTCAGCCTTCTCACAAATGGGGCTAGATAGCCAGGAAGAATGCTCTCTCTCCCCTTCATAGCAAGTTGTGCCAACAAACCTGTAGATAAAGGGGTGGGGTGGGAGGGATGACATGATTTCCTGCCTCATATTTCTGCCCAAATCAGTTCCTAAACTTCTGTCCACTTCATTTTGTATTCCAACAAGTAGGAAAAGAAAGTTTATATGTTTTCTCTGGTTTAGGCAACATAGACTTGGAAATTCTGTTACTACTACTTTCATCCATGACCCAAAATTTATACTGAGTGGCCAGATTATTATGATCTCTGAACGCATAATAATCTGGCCACTCAGTGTGTGTGTGTGTGTGTATGTATGTGTGTGTGTGTGTGTGTGTGTGTGTGTGTGTATTAGAGGCCCGGTGTATGAATTCGTGCATGGGTGGGGTCCAGCCAGCCTGGCCAGGGGGAGGGGACATTGGCGGTTGGCTGGCCTGCCTCCTGGTCGAACTCCTGGTCGAGGGGACAATTTGCATATTATCCTTTTATTATATAGGATATACACTGAGTGGCCAGATTATTATGCGTTTAGAGATCATAATAATCTGGCCACTCAGTGTATATCGACATTTATATCCAACATAGAATGTGTTCACTTGTTTGGATTGGCATATTAAAATGAACATAACCATTTATTTATACATAGCACTTACTAATTTGCAATGTGTGTGTTTACTGACATGTTGGCAATGATCCTCTTATAAAGCAATTATTATTTATTTGGGGGACTTCCATTAAACAATTGTTGTTCCATTACTGGAATGTATGATTTGGATCATAAAAAGAGATTTTGGAAAATGAACTATTATTTAGTCTTTGTAACATCCTATTTTCAATCAATGCTACAAAAGCTCTTCAAATCAAACAAGAAATTCTAAGAACCCACTATTAGAAAGAAAAATTTTCTGAGAATAGCTGAGACACATTCATACTTTAAAGGACAGATAATAGTATCATAAAATAATTTTTGAAGATCTTACAACTAGTGTGTTTCTTGAATGTCTGGTGTAAACTGTGTTATATGTCTTATCATATGTGCCTTTTTTTCTTTACTAGTAAATTTGGTCAAATATATACATATAATCTTTACAATTAGTGACATTTAGTACATTCACAATATTGTGTAACAATCACCACTATCTATTTTCCAGATCATTTCATCACCTCAAAAGGAAACCTTGGCCTAAGCTGTTACTTCCCATTCCCCCATCCCTCCAGCCCCTAGCAACCTCTAATCTACTTTCTATCTCTATATATTTGCCTACTCTGA
This sequence comes from Eptesicus fuscus, assembly GCF_027574615.1. NCBI lineage: Eukaryota > Metazoa > Chordata > Mammalia > Chiroptera > Vespertilionidae > Eptesicus > Eptesicus fuscus. The sequence continues at coordinate 35,232,013 of NC_072478.1, read as the reverse complement.
ATATTTTATATCAATAAAATCATATAATATGTGGCTTTTATGTCTGGCCCTTGTACTTAGCATTATATTTCCAAGGTTTATTTTACATCTGTTTTTAAATTGTTTTTAAGGACATAGAGATCATCTGTTTAATATACCAAAAAATTGAAAGGTCTCATTGAGAGAATTATAAATGTAAATTGATATAATTTCAAAGAAAAATGTTTTCAGAAATAAATACCATCTACACTAATAAAAGAGTAAGATGCAAATTAACTGTACCTTTGTGATGCCCACCAGCCAATCAGGAGTTATGATGCAAATTAACCCAACAAAGATGGTGGGTTAATTTGCATACACAGGCACCAAGCAGCCGGGGATGAGGCGGGATGCTTGTGTCGCAGGCATTCCGCACCACCCCAGCTGCTCCAGGCCTTTGGGCAGCATAGGAAGGTGGAAAGGCAGTTCCAGGGCTGGAGCAAAAAGGCGGCTCCGGCCAGAGCAAAGGCAGTGCAGGCAGCCAGCAGAAGGAAGGCCCATTCTTGCACAAATCTTCTTGCATCGGGCCTCTAGTATATATAATAATATGTAAAATCACAATCCACCATTAACATAAAAGATGAAGTTAATAACTACTATTAATTGAATGATTACTAACTTTTGGGCATGAAGCTACATGCCTTAGATATAATTTGAAATTGGAAAAATGCTGATTTAAAATTTGCCTTGTTTGTAAGTTTTCAGGAATATTTTTAGACCTAATAGCTTCATCTTACATTACAAGTATTTTTCATGATAGCAAAATCTGACACTGTCAGAGCATCTCTAGTTGTTTCCTACCAATCAGGTCTGATTTTACTATAATATGTAACTAGAGGCCTGGTGCATGAAATTCGTGCATGGCAGGGTCCCTCATTTCAGCCTGCACCCTCTCACAATCCGGGACCACTGGCTCCTAACTGCTTGCCTGCCTGCTGGCCTGATCGCCCCTAACCACTTGCCTGCCTGCCTGATCGCCCCTAACCACTCTGCCTGCCTGCATGATCACCCCTAACCACTCACCTGTCTGCCTGATTGCCCCTAACCACTCTGCCTGCCTGCCTGATCATCCCTAACCACTCACCTGCCTGTATGTTAGCCCCTAACTGCTTGCCTGCCTGCCTGATCTCCCCTAACTGCCTCTTCCTCAGCCCCTGCTGTGGTGGCTTCCTCTGGAAGGATGTCTGGAAGGTTGTTCGGCTATCCATTCTAATTAACATATTATGCTTTTATTATTATAGATTTGGGACTAATACTACAGAACTGAATAATAAAGGTAGATTTATTCTGCGCTTATATAACATCAAATATTACTAAAGTAAATAAATTATACAAACTAGTATAATTACCTTAAGTGTTTCTAGTTTAAATATACTGAGATTTTTACTTGTATACCTACAAACTTTTTAATTATATACCTACATCTGTTATTTTGTGGTAATCTTCATACTTCCCTTCACAACTTTAATGAACTATTAAATCACATTTTAATGACACTAGCAGCTTGGGTTTGGGGGAAAGGAATGGTTTAATAAATAAAAGCAAAGGAATAGATGTTATTGGCAAAGGATTTTTATTGTATTTGTTTTTACATTTATCTTCAGCAGAAAAAAATGTTCGTGCAAATAAATTATTTCAATGAGTATTTTCAAATTGTTCTTAACACTGAGGCTTGTTACCTTATCACACTTTTACATTTTAATTGATGTTTAAATTTCCAGTGGTTTTTCTGAAAATCCTTTATAGTCTTTTGGCAAGCTTTTGATTCATGAGGGTTCATATTGAATATTACTTACTAATACAGGATGAATACTGAAAGAAAAATAAACTCCCATTTGAAAAGTTTTAGTGAGTTAATTATTATATGTTCAAGATTAAATTAAATTGTCTTTAGAATGAGCTTTCCTTCTGAGCAATCCAGATAATTTTTAATTAGCCATTTGTTGATTTGGAGATTTGCCAAGAAGCTGTGCAGGAACTACATTTTAAAGCTGTAGAGGAATTTACTTCTTTTAGAAACAACTATTGATTATTGCAGCCTTATTGAGGATAATTCTTGAGAGTAATAGATAAAATTTTGCTTCTTCTGCACCAAATGAAATAACCACTTTAAAAATCTACAACTTATTCTTAAGTACATTACCTAAATAGTACATATGCAACCCACCAAAATCAGAATTAAAAAGAAAATATAATCAATCATTAGGTATTTTACTTCTTGGTAGACAAAACCACACATTTTAATCCTATCTAATAAAGAGGGAATATGCTAAATGACTGCCACGCCCTCAAAGATGAAGGCGCCCACAGCCACAAGATGGCAATGCCTAGTCCCCTCAGCCCCACCAGGGCGGCAGGCATGCGGCAAGGCTGGGCCCGCCTGCCTCCAGAGTCCCCCAGTCCCCTCAGCCCCCCAGCCGCCCAGGGCTGGCCCCAAGGTGCAGGCAAGCCTCGGATGTCAGCTGCCCAGCCACCCAGGGCCAGCCTGAGGTGCAGGCAAGCCTCAGATGGCAGCTGCCCAGGGCCGCCTGAGGCTCAGGTAACCAGGGCTGGCTGAGGTTTGCACTGCTGGCAGTGGCAGCAGCAGAGGTGTGATGGGCATCACCTTCCCCTGATCGCTGGGTCGCCTCCTGCCCCTGAGGGCTCCTGGACTGTGAGAGGGGACAGGCCAGGCTGAGGAACCCCCCCTCCAGTGCACGAATTTTCATGCACAGGGCCTCTAGTGTTTCTCTATTTACAGATATTTGGGATTATGCTGACACATTTAAAAGTAGTTGGGTATAGAGTATCATCACAGGCAAAAGATAAGTTGTCAAATTTCCATGAATTTTTACTTTTCATGAAATAGTTGGCAACCTGTAGGTGTGCTTTCCTATTTGAATTTATAAATTTGAGTACATGCATATTTTATGAAATGCAAATCCTATGGTGGTTTTAGCACAATGTAGATGTTAAAACTTTCAGAAATACTTAAATGTGATTATTTTATTTCTACATTATAGTTTTGTCCTGGTCCATTTCTGAACCTATTGATATATTATTTCCTCTATAAAATTATTTTTCTATTTATACTTGGATACTTTCATGATGGAAAAATCATTTTAACTGATGAGAATACATGGAATAAATTTTCTTTACCAATCCCATTTTATAGGGCCAGAAACAAAAAGTGAGCTCTCCCTAATTTTTATCGAGGTCTTGAGCTGTCACTGCATGACACACAATATACTGCTTACAACAAATGATACCACCTCGAAGTCAAGGTCTCTTTGAAGGTGGCAGATTATTTTCTTCCAGGTACTATGCCCACCCCAGCTGAATTCCACTGAGTGACTTCTGTTGAAACCATGTACAAAAGTCCCAGGAGACCTGCCCAAACCCCTGACTTATAAAATTAGGAGCTATACTAAAATGTTTGTTTTTATAAGACACTCAGTTTGGGGGTAGTGTGTTATGCAGCAATAACCAAAGTAGAATTAGGTAACTGGAAATGGGTGCTGCAGTAAGAAAATAACTTAACCCATGTGCAATGGACTTTGGGACCAGGCAGCAGGCAGAAGCTTGAAGGTTTTGGAGACTTTTGGGATAGCTGAAAGGATGAGGAGGGAATTGTCATTAGAGTATGGGAAAAACACACAACACCTTTGTTTTGTGGTGGCAGAAAGTTTGACAACACTGTCATCTCAGTAATGTGGGAAATAGAAAATGCAACTAATGAACTATTATATTTGGCTAAGGAGATTCCAAGCAATATCTTACTATTTTAATGGACTCAGGGTAAAGATCTCCAGGGTATGGCTATGAAACTCCTGTATATAGTTCAGAAAATTGAAAAGTTACTTCATAAATTTTCTCAACCAGGAAGCCCACAGAAATGGTGGTAACACACTTAGGAAGCCCACAGAAATGGTAAGAGAATTCAATTGGTAGAAACACCATCAGCTTCTATTAAAATGGACATGGACAGTTCAAAGTGCAAACAACTTGTAAGGTTCTCAAATTCCTACTGGTAGGTAGAATGAAAGGAAAATGAGCAGCAAGCATGGCCCATTTTTTACAAAAAAAGTAAAGATTACTCAGAACACAGAACCAGGAGCCCAAATGGTGAGTCAAGGTCCAGGAAGAATCATTTGCAGGAAAGGGGATTGGATCCTAGTCATGTAACTGGAGGGATATGCTTGCCCGGACTTTATAATTGCTCTGAATCAGTTGATTCAATAACTACAATGTACTCTCACCCCCACCCCTTTTTATTTATTTATTTTTAAAAGATATTTTTATTGATTTCAAAGAGGAAGGGGGAGGGAGAAAGAGATAAAAACATCAATGATGAGAGAGAATCATTAATTGGCTGCCCCCTCCCCCAAGTCCGCAACCCGGGCATGTGCCCCTGGCTGGAATCGAACCTGGGACCCTTCAGTCCACAGGCTGATGAACAAAACTGGTGAGGGCTCACCCCCACCCCCTCTTTTTTTAAATGGGAATGTCTATTGCAGTTATCCTAGGCTGGCATCACCTTTGCATGTTGACTGTATGTGGAGTAGATAACCTGCCTCTTAAATTAACCCATCTTTTGATCAAGAGGAAACATAATCAAGCTTCTTCTCTTTGGGAGCTTGATGTTAACTTAGACCAGACAGCAAGAGCCTAGACTTTTTTTCTTTTTTTTTAATCCCTCACCATGCATCTGAAGGAGATGTTTTCATAGATTTTTAGAGAGAGGAAAGGAGGAGGAAATGGAGGAAAAGGAGGAGGAGGAGGAGGAGAAGGAGGAGGAGGAGGAGGAGGAGGAGGAGGAGAAGGAGGAGGAGGAGAAGGAGGAAGAGGAGAAGGAGGAGGAGGAGAAGGAGGAGGAGAAGGAGGAGGAGGAGGAGAAGGGGAGGAGGAGGAGGAGGAGGAGGAGGAGGAGGAGGAGGAGAGAGGGCAACATTGACAGTAGGGGGGATCGAACCCAAAACCATGTATGTGCCCTGACCAGGAATTGAACTATGACCTTTCGGTGCAAGGGATGGTGTTTCTACAGACTGAGCCACACATGCCAGGGCAGTGAAGTAGTTTCTGTTTCAGCCACTGAACACCAGCTGGACCACTATTTGTCACCAGTGGTGAAGCTGAAAGAATGAGAACCACGGACTGTTTGGCCTGCTTGTCTTTGAAGGTCGTGTATATTTCAATCCTTGAAGGAGAGAACGCTAGTAGTGCATAGAAACCAGTGGTGAAGTTTACTAAAATTTTTACCTATGACCATCTAAAGTAAGTATATCATTTTGCAGACCAAGTGTTAAAAGTCCATAGCAAAATACAGTAATGTTATAGGCATAAAGGATTCAAGAAATGAGAAGTGGGCTGCCTGCTTCTATCTGTACTGGCAGTTAAAAGACATAATATCCAGCTCAGAAATTTAAATTTGTAGGTTAGGGTATGGCTGGAGAGCCAGGGATTTGTCATGATTTTTCTCAGAGTATCTTCTGTAGCTTCAGGGGTAAGGATTGTATGGTTGAAAATTAGAGTCAAAGGATGGCCCTCTGGGCTACTAAACTAGAAAGTGCATTCATTATATTCACTCACTTGCAGGGTGACATATGTGTATGTTAGGGTCCAAATTGGGAAAGAGTGAAATTTCTAGCATTGGAATGATAAGACTTGGGAGGATTTGGAAAACTCCAAGCATCTGCAACTGGCAGCATGTTTTTGAAAATAGTACCACCAAGCCATATCCTGGTTTATGGGGTGGGAATGAGAACAGAGGCCAGGTGTCTGGGCCCTGGCATCTGTCTCCTGGAAGCTTTACTAGTAGATGGGTTGATCCTCAAGTTCTTGATGAAGTTTTCAGGAAGTTCTTAAAAGTGTCTTGCGAAGAACTTTCCCCCTCAGGAATCTACCTGAGGCACAGTTTCTTCTTGATAAAAAATTATTCTTATACAACCTTAACAAGGAAAAAGAGAAGCTTATCTATCTATCTATCTATCTATCTATCTATCTATCTATCTATCTATCATCTATTGATCTATTTTTTAGTAAACTACACCTTTACAGGACATTCCTCTGGCTACGCCATGATAGTCATGTCTTATGTATTATGTGTATTTCATAAAAGTTTGTTGCCACTGGGCCAGGCTTGAGGATGAACTCCATGGGAAATATTTTGAGAATGATTTTATCAAATAGTGAAAGATATGATGCAATGCTGGTTATATGAGTAAAATGAAAACATTAACATTATCACAGAAGCAGGAAAAGGAAACAAATCTGGCCCATGTGTCAAACATGGAAAATAAATTTGAAACACATCTGAATGTACTCGCAGTTAGTATAGGTGTGTGTGTGTGGCGGGGGAGGGGGGCACACATAAAGTTTGGAAAATAACATCTTATAAAAACGTTGAGATTCATATGTTAATGAAGAGAGAATATAATTTAGTCTCCAATCCACACATATTAATAGTTTTGCAAATAGCTAGGGGGCATAAAAATATATCTCTTTTTCTCTAAGAATACCCAGTGCTTCTGACCTATTTTCTCCTATTGTTCCATATGCTACCAAGCAATGAGGATAGAAATATTGGCCTTGGGCAAGTGTACTCAGGAGCACCCCTATAAATATGTACTTTGGAGAACACATTCTCAGCTAGAACAATATTTTTCCCAAGAGAGCAATAATTGGTTCTCGGTGGGTGAAAAATATCTTACTCCTTGTATGTATAATTCAAAGATCTACATAGAGTATATAAACAGATATACACTATAGAGGAAGTATTAAAACTTCATGGAGAAGGCAATTAGGGGAAAAGATGTCAAAAAAGACTCCTTGGAAAGGCATAATGAAAAAAAAAATGGTTGAGAAACACTGCCTTAGAGAAAACTAAAGCAAAAAAGGAATGCAGAGCATATTCATTTCTGCTGTCAGGTTTTGATTAATCATATTTAATTTTATAGTGCATGGGTGAGGAATAGCAATTATCTTTAGAGCAAGTTAAATTATGATAAAGAGTGAAATATATTTAGAATCAAAATTTTCAGCCTTTGGGGCTGGGTGAAAAAATGAGGATTAAGAAAAAAAATAAAAAAGAAACTTATAGACGAAGGCAAGAGTATGGTGATTACCAAAGTGGAAAGGGGTAGAGGGAAGCAGAAGATGGTATAGAGGGGATAAATGGTGATGAAAGGAGACTTGACATTGAGTAGTGAACACACAATACAATATACAGGTGCTGTGTTATAGCATTTTACACCTAAAAACTATATAATTTTATTAACCAATGTCACCCCAATAAATTCAATTAAGAAAGAAAAATGTTTAGCCTTTTTAGTAGCTGCTTCTGGGATGAGTATGTAACGAGTGTATTATACAAGGTATATTAAAATGGTAAATGATTGTCGAAAGACTGAGTGAGCAGAAACCCCAGGAAGCCCTAAGGAGGATAAAAAATTACTCTAGAAAACAAAAAACAAAAAACAGTAGAAGAACAACCTAAAGCAAACAAAATGGCTCCCACCAAAGAAAAGGGTTAAATCTTATCAGCTTAGAGAGGGGTCTGGCTGTTCTCTTATTACTTCTGGGGGCGGGTCGCATGCCAGAGCCCTGGATTCTTGGAAGTTTGTAAGTGAAGCCACTTCCTGCCTAATATCATTAGGGGACTGGAGGCAACTCCAGTGGAGAGAGGAGATGAGAATTCTGTTAGGGGAAAGTAGAGAGGAATTCTTCTCTAATTCCAAAAGTCTGTGGAGAGAAGAATTCCAGTAAGGGCTGGAAGAAGCAAGAACTCCCAAATGTCTTCCTTACCCTGAGAAGAAAAATAAGTCTTCATTATCATCTGTACATAAATTGCATGTGTTTCACAGATAAAGGTTTCCCAGGACTTATCTGTGAATATGTGCAGTTTATCTGCTTAATGTTGATATATGTTATAAGCTGATTTTTGTTAATTAAATCTAAAGAGACCATTATGGCAGGATTATTTGTCTTCAGCTTTAGCTAGTCCCTGGAGTGCTGGCAATAGTCCAATAAATTCCTAAGGAGAGTTTTAAGAAGACGGTGTAGATTATAATAATATATACGTGCTAATAAGTCTGTTTCCTCATACTCTCCCATAAAGCAAATAGTTTGTTCTCAAGCCTCCTTGATGAGATTGAGAGAAAAACAATCTTTCTTTTATTTTTAGGACAAAATCTTGAAATATATATATATATATATATATATATATATATATACACACACACACATACATATGTATATATTATATATAACTGTCAAATAGGAATTTTCCATTTTCTGACTCCCTAAACAACAGGACTGCTTAACTCTTTGCCTGCATCTGTTCTATTTGACAGGGCACTTGTGGCACAGCCCCGGTGCCCATCAATCTGGCTTGTTTGAGCGCATCTGAAGCATGGTTAGGGTGGCTTGTTTTGTAGATAGGCTGCTAGTTTTATCGCAGCCACAGAAACATGTCCTCTAACTGGTCTAGAGCATGTCAGTGTTAATGTTCACTCATTTAGCAGTCAGAGATTCAGCATCACAGCTGAAGAGCTATTTGCAATTTTAATTGATTGCCGCGTACTTAACACTAATTGACGTGTTAAATCCACGAGTAAGGAACAAATTATGACTAATGCCAATCATCTTACAGTACACAATTTCCCATCTTGCTGCCCATTTTCTCTTTAGAGCTCGAAATTACATTTTGGAGTGTATTCTTTCAGAAAAGCAAATTCTCTGAGAAAAAGGTGCAGGATGGTAAATTCCATGAAGATGAGCACCATTGCTAGGAACCATTCACAATAATCAGATCATTTCTATGTCATGGTAGGTGGCCAACGAACATGCTTAATTGAACTGGTAACAAGTGAATGCTATATCCTGTCTTCCTCTTGAGAGGACCACGTGCATATAACGATCATGTGGCATTACACACTAGCTTTACAGAAGGTGGAAAGAGGAGGGTTAAACTAAGTGACATATGTCTTTGACACTATAATCAGCCCTATAATCTTCCTCATTTTTTCCCAACTCAAATGTTTAAATACCTAAACAAAATACAATTAACCTTTCAATCGGCTTAGCTAGAATGAATGAAAACTCTACATAGATACGTGGCCCAAAAAAGAAGAGAAGATACAGAAATATGTGCCTGACAACTCCCTCCTCCACATACACTTTTCTTCCTGTTGTCATTAGCATCTGTTTCTCCTTGGCAATTTTCCCCCATAGAACTGGAAATATGCTTTTACACATCTTGTTTGTTTGGTACTTTTCCCCATAGAACTGGAAATATGCTTTTACACATCTTGTTTGTTTTAACAACACCATGACACCACAGCACAAGTAAACAATTGTATTCTTTGTGATATGCTTGATAAGAAATTGCACCTGTGTGAGAAGGATCTGCAGTTTCTTTTTGAGAGCCAACCAGACGACTGCACTAGGCAGAGACTTATTCACCTTTTTGATGGGGTCACCAGGATGTGTAACCTTCATGCATACCTGTCTTTCTGCAACCTTTCCCATAAATATGCCCTGTTTCTGATTCATGCTTATAAGGATAGTTCAGAACACATTCAGACAGCCAGTCGCCAGTTACTCATGCTTGAAATTAAAAAATCTTCCAGACCAATGTCATCGTTATATTTGGCTAGGCTTCACCTATTACTCAAAGTAAGAAAAATAAGACAATGAGGCAAAGATCTTAACAGACATAATCTTAAATTAAAAGGGTAGCAGGATGCTTTCAGGCTATTTCAATAGATGGAATAGCATCTATCTAATCATATGCTACATTAACATGATTGAATCTAGAAATATGAATTACGCAGGAATAGTCCCTGAACACTATTATGGCACTCATAAAATGAATGCACTTTTACAAGAACTTAAACTCATTGGTAATAGATACAGTGGACAAACTTATTTTTGGGGAAAGGTTACAAAAGGACAGAAAAGATGGAATTTCCTTTAAATTACACACATTTCCTTTCAATTATCATGAAAAAAAAATCCATTACTGTGAAACCTAGTTGATACCTAAAATAATTGCATCTTTATTTTTTTTATTTTTAAACATTATTCTTCAAACATCATAAGCACTATATAATAGGAGTTCTAATTTCTTACCATAGAAAACTATCCATACAAAATTTAGCACTTTTAATTAATTTATCTCTCTATCAATATAGCTGAAAGAGCGAACAGTTTTTGAGAAAAGATTATAAAATTACATGTGAAGATTTGAATTAAAAAGCCAAGTTCATCTGGGTCAGTGGTCGGCAAACTCATTAGTCAACAGAGCCAAATAACAGTACAACGATTGAAATTTCTTTAGAGAGCCAAATTTTTTAAACTTAAACTATATAGGTAGGTACATTGTTATTAACTTAATTAGGGTACTCCTAAGCTAGCCTTTGCTAAAAACTCAAGGGGACAAAGTGCCACATGTGGCTCTCGAGCCGCAGTTTGCCGACCACTGATCTGTGTAATATTAGCAATACTAATAAGATTGTACAATTAGATACTTAGCTCATATTTTAGAGATTATAGCACCAATTTAAGACAGTGACCAGGACTCAGAACTGCAAAAACAGACCATATGACAAAGTAGGAAAAACAGAGTTTATCCACTTGTGTCAAGGACACAATAACAGAGTTCTCTTTTTGGAAAAATACTCTTTGTTAGCCAGAATATGTATGTGTGTGTTTGTGTATTCCACAATATACTATATATAAGAGCAACTTTGTTCTGAGAATTCTCCTAGTTGTTAATGTTTAGTGATGAACATATCAGCGTGGATTGCTGCCCTATGGAGCCTATAATTAAACAAAAAAAGTTAAATAAATGCCCATGGATTTAAACAAAGTATTTTTTTAAAGATAGAACTTAAAGGTGAATTGGATTAAAATTATAGAATGTCAGTGGAGTCTATTTGATAAATCAGTACAAGGAGTTAAATGTTATCCTAACACAACCAAATAAAGTAGCATTTAAAAAAGCTTGTCATAATCATATATGCACCTATCATTTGTGTGGAGAATTGAAACATTGTAGAGTTTGAACAATTCTATGAGCTCAAACAGACCCTCAGATACTCTCACCCAACCCCACCATACATTGCTCTACACAGGCACCTAAAAAACTCTTATACCAAAGAGTTTAAAAATAAGACATTATTTGATGTTTCTATTTTAGAAAAGTACTTTATTCTAAGGGAATATTTTGTTTCTATTTTAGAAAAGTACTTTATTCTAAGGGAACTGGTGAAAAGTAATGGTGCAATGAGTAAATATTGACTTAAGGCACATAGCAGAGCAATTCTCTAACTCTTATTTGTAACAAGATGGAGAGCCATCTGTTTTCTGAAGATAGAAGATTCAGCCAATTTATCCATTTTTAAATACTGCTATATACAGTATACACACCCAAACTACTACACACACATATATGAGTTGGTTTTTTTTTAAATGCAACTTACAAATGTTTTCATTCTGGCATATAAGCCTTATCCACAACTCATCACAGGTTTGCAGGAGTGTGTTTCACTTACTAGTAAGTGTCACTTAATGTGGAGATCTTAAGCTTCCCTTCATAGAAGCAATGAAAACACTCCTGAGCTCTTTTGGTCTCTTCTGGTTTAAAAGAAAAAATAGACACGCCTCTGTCATCAAGGCCATGTTGCAGAACAGGAAAGAGAATGACCCCAATGATAGTAAATCAGCTTTATTTAATTTTTTTAAGAACTATGGTTTCCAATAGTTGTCAAATCACTGTCTGCTTAAGAAGAATGTAAATTTGGAATAATGGAGGCTAAGCAAGGCCTTAGAGAATCACATTATATATAATGACATACAACTCAAATGTGAGGGAAATAGGGAAGTCTAGAATTTCCATAATATTTATAGAAAAATTTGATGACCATATGTCGAGAATAATAAAACTGTACTCAAGTGAGAATGCTTGGCACTATAATAAGTTAGAGAAACGTTGGGAAAGGATGAGTTTAACAGTTAAGAAATTTGAGTTTATACTATTAAAAATGCACATAAATATTTGAAAGATGTGGTGCAAAAAGATACAAAATATGTTCGAATTTGAATTTCTTAATTTTTAAAATTACTTAGTTTTTAGAAAATGGCTAGAATAAAAAATATCTACTAGAGAAACTTTCTCAAGAATCAAATAATTACCTCAAATGGGACTAAAGCTGGATTTTAAAATGGGGAGAAATATAATAGAGACTAGATCATCAGAGGAAAGTTTAATATATTTGGTCAGTAAAGACATTAAAAACACTTAAGAATGTTGTTAGGCAAATATATGTAAATTGGGAGAATTATTTAGTTTTATTTGAGATATAAGTTCTCATATATAAAGGTATTCATTAATGATTATAGGTAATTTGAAATTCTGTCCTCTTAATTTTAATATGTTATCTTAAATGAATTAATTTATTTGTATTATAAAAAGTAAAGACATTTGCATAAGAAATGAGCATGTTGAAAAATATTTTGGTGCTTTTATAAAAATTAAGCAATATTATGGCAAATAAAACTTAGTTTGCAGAGCTGTGATGGTGGGAACTATGATTAAATTACATTGTTTTGATCAAGTGGTAGCAAAATATTTTATGATTCTTAAGATAGAAATAAAATAACAAGTTCAAATTTTCCCTATTCCTATATAGAGGGACACCATATTATAGCTAATCTATCTGATACTATTAAAATGTTTTACAAAGATTGAATCTGGTTATGAGAATAGAAGTCATGTCACATGTTTAACAGTTTGGAAGAATAAAAAGAAAGATACCAAGGTGGACATCTTAATTCTATAATTTTTAGTTTATTTTATAACTAGAGGCCCAATGCATGAAATTCATGCAAGAGCAGGCCTTCCCCCGGCTGCGGGCATCGACTTTCCTCTGGCACCCAGAACTTGGGCTTCCCTCCCTCCGGCTGCCGGCAGGCACCCAGGACCCGGGCTCCCCTCGCAACCCCAGCTTCATCCTGAAGGTCGTCGGAAGGATGTCTGGAAGGATGTCCAGTCTAATTAGCATATTATGCTTTTATTATTATAGATAATTAACCTCTGCAGTGTTTGATTAATGTTCATTGATGCTGCTTGTGACTCTGAAAAGGAGAGTAATAGAATCTAAAAATTATTTCAAAGGAAATCCATTATGATGGAATATGTAAGACTGGAGAGAATTTCTACACTAGAGAAGGGAAGAAATAAAACTGAGTCACTGTGAGAGTGTATAGAACAGTATCAAGCTTTATGTATGATACTGTTCTATAAAGGAAATCTGTCTAAAATGATTAAAGGTAAGAAATTTAGCTGGTGTAGTCATCTATAGATTGTCTGTTATAATCACTTAGTGGTTATAACCATTTAGTGGTAGACTGATGTATCTGTCCTAAAGAGCAGAGACCTTCATGAATCTGACAATCTTTCAGATTTCAATATGGAACTCTGACTATGTCTTCTCTTGTTTCCAAGTCCCTTCCTCCACCCCACAAGGATAAGTAAGGCTGTAAACCTTTCTGACTGTCGCCGTCAAAAGTATTTTGTGGAAACGATCTTGCAAAAGAGAAAGCATAAACATATTTTCCAGGTTTTCAGGATTGTACACTGTATATAATAGCAATTAAAATGAGAAAGTTGCCAGGGCTAGAAATACAATTTGGAGAGTCTATATATATATACAAAAAGAGCCAGCAGAGATTCCTTTATCTTTACTATGATTTGGGGTGGTTATGTACGATTGCAGGATATAAATTGGCCAGCTATTCAACCAGAATCCAGAATATGTCAAGGTCTGAAACAGAACTATAGTCACTTTAGGGTCAGAACTGCACCAGAAGTACATGGTGCTTATACAAGCCAATACATGCATGGTCTTTGTGTCTGCACATAGACACTCACATTAATGTTAATTATATACTATAGTTAAAATAATTCTATATAATGCCCAAATATGTGAAGTCAGTTTTTTTCCCACTGATGCTTTTAATGTTTGAATAGACCACAGAGATGCTGCTAAATGGCTATATATTACATACATGCTGAAAAGACCATTTGTTTAGATGGTGCCTGAATAGTCTCTTCCTGTTGAGAGAGGTCCTCTATGCACGCACACACACACACACACATACACACACACACACACACACACACACACACTCCCCCCACAAAATAATTTGCACATTAGATTACTTTTCCTTAGAAATTCGCTATCAAATCATTCTGAGATATAGAAAATGAACATAATTCTCTACTTAATGGTTTTGGAAGCTAATAAATCTTGAAGTATTTCATATCCTATTTTCGCTAAAATCAACTTTGAAAATTAATGCAAATTACACTTGTTAAATTTAGAAATGGAGTATAATTCTAGGTAATTTAAGAACCACCATACATACTTTCAATTTTAAAAAGTTGCCTGCTAGACACTTTTATAGCTATTCAGTGATTCATGTGCCTATGTCTGCATTTTATTTTAGCTAAAGTGCACAGTAAAAGCTACAAGGCAAAGAAGAGATACATGATCTCTAAAAAAAGTTATAAAATTCTAAACAGAATAAATCTGTTCTATAATGATATAGTTTTTACTTTAATAATTATGTAAAATGTTCTCAATTACATGGTAATGAAGTCTCTATTCAGCGAGTTTAGTTAAATTAAAGCATACAGTATAGTTTGCAAAATATTTATGATGTTTGAGTTAATGCTATACTTATTTGAAAAAGTAATCAAATAGAATACTTAAAACAATATTATGAACACATTTATAAGTATATAAAATAATTAAATATGAAATTGTTTACTCCTATGCTTATAACTGGTTATTAAAAAGCATTGGAAAGGAATAAATAAGTCACATGATAGAATTTTATTTTTATTTTGAGATTTGGTATTTAATTCCTGAAGTGTGAAAAACCAATCTTGTTTTCACTTACATTTATTCTACACTATACCATCTCTAAATGAAACATTTTTACTTGCAGTTGATTACAATTTAATTACACCATTAATTTTATCCTTTAAAATCTCATTATATTAATTTTGGCTTTAAATTAAATAACCTTAGTAGAAAAATTGCCATTAATGTGACTATCATTTACTTTGGTATGAAAGTTGTTACAAAGGAAACATGCCTACCATGGTTGTCTCAGCAATAGAGCCAAAGCTGTTTATGAATATGTTGCATGTGACATTAACTGGAGGACCTGAAAAAAAGAGATTACAACATAAGGACTATTTAGGTACTTATCCAAAATATTTTCAAATAATTTCATGCTTCTCATAAATAGTTTTTAAAAGAATATTTTTAATATATGTATACACACAGATGCTTAAGATTGAAGGCAATCATTCTGTGAAATAATCTGGATCGCAAATCACAGTTCCTGCTCTCCCTTGAACACTGATGATGGTTAGTTGTTAACCTCTTTTGGTCTGTTTCCATGATGTAGATATCTCTAATGGCTCTGTATATTTAGTAAGTAGATTTAGTAAGTCCAACATCTGAGCCTCTAAAGAGGAGTTTCTATTGATGTTTTCCCACATATATAGACCATATTTTCCTGTTTCTTTGCATGTCACATACTTTTTTATTTAAATTATTTATTGTTTAAAGTATTACATAAGTCTCCTTTTCCCCCATTGACCTCTCCCCGGCTGCCCCCCCCCCCCCCGCACATACCCTCCCCCCTCACCCATCTGTGTCCATTGGTTATGCTTATATGCATGCTAAATATCACATGATCTCACTCATTTGTGGATTATAATAAACAACATAAACTGATTAACAAAAATAGAACCAGAGTCATAGAAGCATCCTATGAGGGAAGGCGGGAGGGGGGTGTTGAGGGGGGTGGAGGTGAGGGGATAAGAGATCAACCAAAGGACTTGTCACATACATTTTTTTTTTTTTTAAATGTGGGTACTTTAGAAAATATGTGTCAGTTCTGGAAACCAGAACTTCTGCTTCCACCCCACAGTGTTTTGTCATTGCTGGTGTTTCTTTTACTTTTTTATAAAATATTTTTAAAATTGATTTTTAGAGAGAGAGGGAGAGAGAGAAACATCAATGTGAGAGCAAAACATCAAAACATTAATCAGTTGCCTTCTGAAGGCACCCTACCGGGGGCTGTGCCCTGACCAGAATCGAACTAGCAACCTTTCCATGAATGGAGGACACCCAACCAACTGAGCCACACCAGCCAGGGCTGGTGTTTCTTATTGTTGTTTCTTGTTTAATGACTTACCTGGACTAATACTGTAAAGTCTGTATTCCCCTAGAATGTACAGCCCATGAGTTTACTGCTCCGTGAGTTTACTGGTCAACAAATTATTCATCAGAGATTTCCTCAATGAATACTAGTAAGTCTCCCACCCTTTGCCAAGGGACTTTGTGTTTGTTTGGAGGCATGTCTTTGATGTTCATGCTTTACCCTTCACTTCCTGCTTGCACAGGATCTCAGGGCAGCCAGAAGTGAGAGACTGGGGTCCTCTCAGAACTTTTCTGGAAACACATCCAGCCCTACACATGTGTGTAACCTCTAGATCCACAAGAACATATCAGAACTTTTCAAAGCCGCCTATGGGCATCTCATTCCCAAAATCTTCTAAAATTTTTGTTCAGCTCTTGTTTGCCCAACTGGTGATTTCCTATGATCGTTTTCCACAAGTGCTCTGGTGATAGAATTTTCCCACTGAGGGAGTTCTCAGGTAAAATAAAATAACGACAAGCCCTCTGAATGGGACTCTTGAGAAAGAGCAAGACAGGTCCAACACGAACATAGTTCTGGGGATGGACTTCCTGTGGAGTTCCAAATCCAGTCTGCCCTATAAGAGCTGCTAGGCTGCTGGATTTCACAGCTTCTATGGTGGAGATGTGGCTGGTTTTCAAGGCTACTGGGGAGCGGGGCCATATTTAAATGCCCTTTGTCCTAAGGAGAAACTCATCAGTTTTTCTTTCATTAGCATCCTCATAGTGTTGCAGGCTATTGGTTAATTTTTAGAGTTCTAAAGGTTAATTATGACAGTTTTGCCAGTGTTTTTGTTGCTTTTTTGTTGTTATTGTTAATTCTCACCCGAAGATAGTTTTCCACTGATTTTTAGAGAGAGTGGAAGGGAGGGGGAGAGACAAAGAGAGAGGAATATCAATAAGAAACTATTGGTTGCCTCCTGCACATGCCCTGACTGGGACCAGGGGTAGATTGAGTCTGCAACCAAGGTACTTGCCCTTGACCAGAAATGAACCTGGGACCCTTCAGTCTGAGGGCTGACCCTCTATCCTGAGGCATATGGACTGAAGCATATGGACTAGGGCTTGTTGCTGGTGAGGCCCAGAGAGAGAGAGGTGCAGCTGCTGGCAAGTGCCAGAGAGAGAAGCAGGGTCTGATCTGCAGCCTCCATGGCAGCTGCTGATCAGCCCTTGCCTCTCTCTCTCTCTCTCTCTCTCTCTCTCTCTCTCTCTCTCAGAGGTCAGCGGTTCAGCCTGCTGGCCAGCAGCCTGGAGTGGCGGCTGATCAGCCCGGCCTCTCTCATCAGACCCGGAGATAGGCCCAGAGATGCTTATTGGCATAGAAACTGACCAATCAGAACCAAATATGGATGAACTGTGAAGGCAGTACCTAAGGTGGGGGCTGAGGAGGGGTTTTAAGGGCAACAGCTGTTTGGTGTAAGGTGTAAGAAAGTAGTTCAATTTTTTAATGACTGGTTTGGCAGTATAGTGTATATGGCTGGCTATCAGTCCAGATATAGGGATTAGGTATTTTTTGTCTGCCAAGAGCATCTCCTCCTGCTGAAAAATGCTCCCCCCCCCTCCAATTTAAGCAATCCTATCCTATATAATCTACCTATACTAATAAAAGGGTAATATGCTAATTAGACAGGGTCAACTGGCCATCTTCCAGACGTCCAACTTCCTTCTGGACAAAGCCATGGTGGTAGGGGCCGAGGCAGAGGCAGTTGGGGGCAAGATCAGGCTGGCAGGGGGTTAGGGGCAATCAGGCTGGCAGGGTATTAAGGGCAATCAGGCCTGAAGTGGAGGGCAATTGGGGGCAAGATCAGACCAGCAGGGGAGGGTAGTTAGGGGTGATCAGGCAGGCAGAGGCAGTTTGGGGTGATTAGGCAGGCAGGCAGAGAGGTTAGGGGCAATCAGGAAGGCAGACAGAGAAGTTAGGGACAATCAGGCAGGCAGGCAGAGGCAGTTAGGGGCATTCAGGCTGGCAGGCAGGTGAGCGGTTAGAAGCTAATGGTCCCAGATTGCGAGAGGGATGTCCGACTGCCGGTTTAGGCCCAGGGAGTCCCCAATTGGAGAGGGTTCAGGGGGTCCCCAATTGGAGAGGGTTCAGGCTGGGCTGAGGGACACCTCCCCCCATGCATGAATTCATGCACCAGGCCACTAGTTTGGAAATAAAAACCTTTGTTCTTAAAATAGCTTTGACCCAGGTCATGGGACCTTTTCAATGTTACACCAAAGTATTTGATATTTTCTTAATGTACATGAGGGAGCCATTACAGATTCTTGATCATGAGAATGTGGTGAACCAAGACAACATGGCGAATGGTTGAATGGATAGCAAAAGCTTAGGAACAGAGACAATAGTTAGAAATTCATTGTAATAGTACAGATTGGAAATGGAATGGATGTTATCAAGAACGGTGACAGTGGAGAGGTATTATAGGGAATGAAATGGATGTAGTACTATCATGTTTATAAAGCACTATATTCTACACTGGAAGCTCTGGTCTGTGTCAGTTTAGGGTAGCAATGATGGGGCAGTCTTTCTACCCTAACTATTTATATGTATAACTCAAATATTATGTAGAGAATGAAAGTCTGAGAAGACTGTAAATCTTCTGTTATCACTACAGAGAGCACCTGTTTCAGCAGTCCTTGGCCAATCTGCTTCTTCTCCATGCCAGTGCGAAAGCTGTTATATTCATCTAACACACTGCTATGTTTAGCAACAGAGCAAATAACTGCTATACCATCCATATGGCAAATTGTGCTTTTAAATTGTTCATTACATTAGCCATCGTTGGCCTGAAAAGCAAATGACACTAGTTGCAGATGTTTTTAGCAGCATGTTTTCTTTTAGATGTTTCTTAAAGAAATAGAACATGGCTTTTAAGTTCAGAGGTGGATAAAGGCGAAATGGCAAAGTCCAATGCAAAGCCTAGACAATTACATTATTTCTATTCACATTGGGGAAATTGTTCACTGGGCAGACCTAGAGGAAACAAAGGGAAAAACAAGAGCCCAAGTGTTTATTAAAATGACTCTAAGTAAATTTTTACATAATGTTGTATTAAAGCCTCACCCTTTTTAAAGACAAAGAATACAATAAAAGATGAACTCTCAAATATTATGTTTAATGAGTTGTTTTTATTTTGAATATGTATATATTTTATGTAGTCATGTCACAAAGAGAGACATTGTATTTTTTAATTGACAAACGCATATTTCATTACTTTAAATACAAATTATAAACTAATTTGAGTTATAAATTATAAACTAGAGTTCTAAAGGTTCTAATATAATTATAAACTAGAGTTCTAAAGGTTAGAACCAGAATTAGAACCAGAGAAGAGTAAAGACAGTGTCCACATTGGGACACCCAGGCCTGGAGAGTCAGACTGAACAGGACCCTAGGGCTCTTGTGTAGGAGAGGGAGTGGCAGCAGACAAGAGAGATTCATTACATATTGATCAATATCAGGATTATATGAAGGAGAATTGGAGCCAAGTTTCTTACTATGAGGAAGTTAAAATATGGAAACTCAGAAACTAGAATAGACTCATAGGATTAGAAATATCAATGTGAACTTATGGTTTTTCAGTAGATAGGGAAGTAACCTTGACGGTTTGGTTCTGTGGATAGAGAGTCGGTCTGCAGACTGAAGGGTCCCAGGTTCAATTCTGGTCAAGGGCACATGCCTGGGTTGTGGGCTCAATCCCCAGTAGGGGGTGTGCAGGAGGCAGCTGATCAATGATTCTCATCATTGATGTTTCTATCTCTCTCTCCCTCTCCTTTCCTCTCTGAAATCAATAAAAATATATTTTAAAAATTAAGAAGTAATTATTTAGATGTAAATTAACATATATGAATAAGCATATATGTGTTTGTGTGTATGTATATGTGTGTATTTATGCATATATGTATATGTATAAAGATATAACCTGGCAAGCATCAACCTAACCAATTAATCTAAGTAAATACCACCAGTTATAGTAAAAATTAAGATGATCCACCATCTGATAAGAACATAGCATCTTTTCTGTGATATATCTGACAAGATGTATTACCTAAACCGAATCATGAGGAAACATTAGACCAATGCAAACTGAGGTTCATTCTGTTAAGTAAAGGGATAACTTTTTTTAAGTGCCTAGATCATGACAGTCATAGAAAGAATAATCTTCTGGTTCAGATTAAAGGAGACAATGTGATAAATGATGAATAAAATGCAAGATTTATTCTAAATCTGACCAATTAGTAATGAAGCCATTATTCAAAGAATTGATAAAATTTGAGTGGGGTCCACAAATTAGGTGGTAACAATACATCCATGTTAATTTGCTTCTTTCAGTGGTTAGATGGTGGTTATTTAGGAGAATGTTCTCATTCATATGATTCACCCAAGTATTGGGGCACCAGGTCAACAACTTACTTTCAAGGAGTTTGGGGGAAATAGCTAAGTGCTATACTTGCAAATCTTCTGTTAGTTTGAGAGTGTTTAGAAATGAAAATAAAAATACAAACAAACCACATAACTACTACAGAAAGTATACATTAAAAAATAAAATCAAAGAAAACCTAAAAATATAGAAAGCAGGATCTAAATCTGTGAATATTCCAGGTGAACATCTACAATTTTAGAAAGGCTTATTACTAAAGAGATTCTTCTTGATGAAAGGACCATATATTATGTAAAAATGCAAGTAGGAGACATGCCCTTAAAAATCATTGTGAATTGTATTCAAGAATAACCGTGTCTGTGTAGATATAAATAGTTAAAATGCTAACACTCACTGAAAAAAAATACAAGCAGGAAATGAGTACTGGTATACATGCCATTCTGTGGATAGAATGCGTTGTAGCAGAAATGACTGTTGAAAAACAGAATTTGTGATGTGGGAGAAAGGGATTAATATAGAGAACTATTACAGATGAAAAGACATAAACCACAAAGACACTGGAAGGCAAACAATGTTATTTCTAGATAAAGGCCATTGGAGATAGAATGAAAAAATGCAGTCAGTGTTTGGAGGAAGACATAATCAGGTAATTGCCGGCTGAGTACTTTCTGCCTGGATCCAAATTAGACTCAAGGGTTATCAAAGATCAACTGAGGGCCCAAACAAGAGGGCCAAAGGAAAGAAGTAAAATCCAGAAAAAGCTGGTAAAGTAGTCTAGTGAAATAACATTTTATCATCTATAGACGTACTTTTATAGACTTCTAATACCAAATGACTCCTGGACGCTTCTATTTCAAGAGGGTGATTAAACAGTTTTCTTTCTCTCTGAAGACATAAAAATTTTATTACCAAATAAAAATGAAACAAACATCTAGTACCAAAAAGAACGGGAGGAAATTTATCTTCAGCTTAATGACAAAATATAAAAGGAAGAAGAAAACAGAGCAAAGCCTGAAATAAATGTAGGTTAGGACTACATGGAAAAGGGAGCTAATGTGCTAAGAATGACCCAGGGATCTTGATTTTTTTTTTTTTTTTGTCTGACTTATTTCACTTAGCATGATATTCTCAACATCCATTCATGTTGTCACAAATGGCAGTATTTCATCTTTTCTTATGGCTGTATAGTACTCCATTGTCTATATGTGCCACATCTCCTCTATCTGATATATTGACAAACACTTAGGTTGCTTCTATTAATAATGCTGCAGTGAACATAGAGGTGCATATCTTTGTGAATAAATATTTTCAAATTGTTTTAGGTGGAAATAGGCAGACAAAAAAAGTCAAGAAACATGATTTCACTTATATGTGGGATATAACTGAAAGCAACAAGTGAACAAACAAGGCAAATCAACAAACAGAGACTCATAGACACAGACAGTAGTACAGTGGTTACCAAAGGGAAGGGGGAGGGGAGTAGTAAAGGGTAAAGGGGACAAGTATATGGTGACAGAAGAAGACTGACTTCAGGTGGTGGGCACACAATGCAATATACAGATAATGTATCATAGAATTGTATACTTGAAACCTATATAATTTTATTAACCACTATCACACCAATAAATTTAATAATAAAAAGAATGACTCAGGGAGGCACAAAGCTTAAGGTCATCTATAGGAAAGGAGGTGAGGAGCTGGAAGGGCCTGTAGAAAGAAATCACAGGCACCTGTCTCAGCAAGCTCCCCTACTCCCATCCATATTCCTGTAGGGCAGGGGTAGGCCTAAGGTTTAGCCCTATAGCATTTTTGAAAGAATGGAAATAACTTTTTGGTTTTAGTTTTACAAACATAGTTTATTAAGGTAATTGGGAATAGTATGGTTATGTTAATGAGTGCTCACTTTTTGTCTTCTTTTTCTAACTTTATTGAGATACTAGAGGCGTGGTGCACGAATTCATGCACGGGTGGGGTCCCTCAGCCTGGCCGATGATTGGGCCAATCAGGGCCATCTTGCCCAGTTCTGATTGGGGCCGATCAAGGCTGGCCGGGGGGAGGGACCACAGGAGGTTGGTCAGCCACGGGGGTTTGGTTATGGGAGTGTACTGACGACCAGTGGGCTGCTCCTGTGTTGAGCATCTGCTCCCTGGTGGTCAGTGCACATCATAGTGACTGGTCGACCGGTCGTTCCGGTGGTTTGGTCGTAACGTTCACTTAGGCTTTTATATATATATATAGAGATAATTGACATATAACATTGTGCAACTTTAAGGTACACAATGTGTTGATTTGATTCACTTTCATATCACAGTATGATTACATCATAGCATTAGCAAACAGTTCCATCACAGCACATAATTACTTCTTTTTTTGTAGTGAGAACATTTAATCTCCTCTTTTAGCAACTTGCAAGTATATAATGCAGTGTTATTAAGTGTAGTCACAGTGCTGTGCATTAGATCCTCAGAACTTAGTCATCTTCTGTTTGTAAGAAGTTCAAAAAAAAGGAGGGTAAATAACTTTTTTGATTGGGGAAAACAGGCTCCATGACAATACTCAAAAGTAAAGCCTTCTCTGTTTTGGCATCTGGAGGAGCTCAGACCAAAGACTCATCAGCACTCAGCACTCACTGAGAGCAGCGCACTGGCCAGGGCAATGATGTCTCTGTCAGATTTTCCTTTCCAGAGAGAGAAGTAGCAGAAAACCCCCTCCCTACACACACACACACACACACACACACACACACACACACACACACACACACAGAGAGAGAGAGAGAGAGACACAGAGAGAGAGAGAGAGAGAGAGAGAGAGAGAATAGAGGTAAGAGAGAGAGAGTGAGTGAGAGTGAAAGAGACTAAACCTGTGTTAGCACCCAGGCACATCAACTCAATCCTTCCTTGAACTATACAGTGTTTTTCTTAAATGCTCTATAATAAAACTAGGGGCTTAAAGAGAGCTAAGATGAATTAACATAATTGTCCCTGCAGGAAGAAAAGAGATGATTGTGCAGAAAGGGGGAACAGAAAAGGTGGAATGTAAGACATTAAATTAGCAATTCTAGTTAGTGCAAAGGCATCTCATAATGCCTTGTTTGTAAAACTCCCAGAAAGCAATCAAACATATTTCACCAGAAATCAACCAATTTTACTTTTGGAGTGTTTACTTCAAAGAAGTAGATCTGTTCATAAGGATTGTCGAGGCAAGGAGTTGCTGCTTTTCATCACTAATATCTTTAGACAATTTAATGTTTGTCAAGTTCAGGTACATGGTTTTCACTACTTTCATAAATAAAACAAACAACAAGGCATACAAAATAGTATCCGCCTAGCAACCTGTGACACCACCTCCATGACTTCACATTCAAGGAAATGGTTTAGGATAAAGAGGACTGTGAAGAGACCATAATACAATTACAGAATTAAAATGCTCCTAAATGTTCCCAAAGAATACAGAGGACACTATGTCATGTCCAAGAGTGATTTAGAGGACAAATCTAAACAATTCTCCTTAAATCTAGAGGAAACAAATAAGAGCGAAGGGTATGAGTGGGAGAGTGTTGAGACAGATGATAGAAGAAATCAGATTGTTTTTGGAAAGAGAGAGAGAATTGTTTTGGAGAATGACACAATGCCAGCATAAGCAGTAATATTATTAAAGACAAATTTGCATAGGAGGATACTGCTTTTGTAAAATATCCTCATAATGCTGAAATTTCTCATTTTTATTTGAATATGATACCCCTTAAAATTCTTTCCTATAAATTTAGGTAAAACATCTGGTATGTAGAATAATTTTTTAAATGTTATCAGTGGCTTTAGTTATTCAGACCCTTCCCCAGTACATAAATTCAACAACGATACGATTCTCCCCAATATAGAAAATCCTGCTGTGGAAGATATAAAATACGGGAGGTTTATCGTCAGCTCCAAGGAAGCTTCTATTCCAGTTAGTGAGACTATTCCATTGTAGTTAGTGAGAATATTTTATGTTTTCAGAATTTTGGGTGGAATCAATTTTTAAATGTATCTTGTTTAATCACATTTAAAATACATTTCATGCCCAGCCAGGTGTGGCTTAGTGGTTGAGCATCGTCCCAGGAACTAAGAGGAACTAAAAGGTCACTGGTTCAATTCCGGTCAGGGCATATGCCCGTGTTGAGGGCTGGATCAGTAAGGGATATGCCGATCAATGATTCTCTCTCATCATCGATGTTTCTATCTCTCTCTCTCCCTTCTTCTCTGAAATCAATAAAAAAATATATTTTAAAAAATTTTTAAATAAATAAAACACATTTACTATATAGTAGAAAGCAGAACAATTACCTTTAAAGTTGGGTCTGATTCTTGCATCATACCCTGATGTCCTCCCCATTAATTTATCCAGGAAGTCAGAAGGTGACATTGGAGCACTTCTAGATCTTGCACTATCTGTTTCCTTTGTTGCAACCAAACTAAAAATAAGAAGAAAAAAAAAACACTATAGATTTTACAAAAAAAAAAAAAAAAAAATCTTCCTAACAATTGTTTCCTACAAATATAAAATTAATATGCTAAGCAAAAATACTTCTGAAAACAAAAAGGAAAGCTTCACATACTATACAATGAATGTGATCATAATGACAGGTAGGTATTTTAGGTTTACAGTTAGTATTTATAAGGTTTCATATGTTTTTAGCCCAAAGGTCAGAGGTAATATTATTTTCTGTTGAGTCTGGAAACAACAACAAATTATTAGGCTTTCAAACTTTGCATGTACCCAAGTTTGATTTCTGATTGCATTTGTTAGCTAAAAGTATCCTTAATGATTCAGGCATAAGAAAATACAAAAATTCATGTGTGCAATAAAATTCTTGCTTTTATTGAGGGGAAAAAAATCACCCATATGATCTCATTTTACCTTAACTATCTCCCAAAAAAGTCACATTCTAAGATATTCGAGGTTAAGACTTCAACATACAAACTTTGGAAATTTAGCCTATGACACTCGGCATGCTCACATGTGTGTGACCCTGTAGATGCCCAGGAATATGTGGAACTTTTCCAAACCTCTAAGGACATATTATTCCATGGCTCTTTTTTTTAAAGCTTTTTAATTAGTCTGTTGTTTGCCTCCACTAATACCCTCCAGTAACCATGAAGTCAAAAAGAAAGCTGCCTCTTTAAATGTTTTTTGACAAACATTCCCAGGAAAAACTTTTCACACTGGGTACTCTCTAAATTAAAAGCAGTTGTACAAAGTGGGGTCTTCCAGAAATAATAATCCTTCAAGAATGAGGCTTTAAAGGAGTTCAAACTTCATTCTGCCCCCTCTCATAGCTTTTTTATAGAGATTGTTGGCTATTGGTTTACAATTCTCCCTTGAAGCCTGAGAAGCGGAGACAAGCATAAGGCGAGTTATAATGCAACAACTCCCACTGTCCTGACCAAGATTCAGATGTTTTTCTTGATTAAACTATTTCATGGATTTTTACAAGTCTCTGATTAATTGCCAGAGCTCTAAAAAAGTTGGTTGTCACATTTTTGGAAAGTTTTCTTACTGCTTTTATGGAGGACAGAATTTATAGAAGTCCACAGTTTTTCCTGACATCACCACTCAAACAGTGTCTTCCTAGACTTCTTTTTATATTCATTTTATTATATTTGTGCTTTAAAGACCCACAACCACCCTAACCGATTTGGCTAAGTGGACAGAGCATGGGCCTGGGTCCACTCAAGGGTCTCAGGTTCTATTCTGGTCAAGGGCATATACCTTGCTTGGTTTCGGGCACATCCCCAGTAGGGGATGTGCAGGAGGCAGCTGATTGATGTTTCTTTCTCATCGATGTTTCTAACTCTCTCTCCCGCTCCCTTCTTCTCTGAAAAAATCAATAAAATGTTTAAAAAATAAAGACCCACAACCTTCAGTGGCATCCTGGAGTTGCCCCTTTTCTCTCTCTGGATAATTGTATTTACTTCCATGGTATCAGCTACCTCCCATAATGCTATTTTGTAGGACTTAAATATCATTTTTCATAAATAGTGTAAATATTTGCTTTTAAAACAAAGGATACAAGTTTACCTTTGGGTTTCCCCATAATGAACCCTATTACCAAGCACGATTTGTTTGCTCTAACATCTCAAATTATTTGAATAATTAATTATATAACAAAAACAAGATTATTGTTGTTTCAGTAAGATTAAAGAATTCTTGATTCTTTTAAGGTTAATAATTTATTGTTATTAATCTTTTTAGTCTTCATTTCTTTTGACATATTCAAAAAACAATAATTGAGCTATTACAATAATCATGCCCTCCTGAAATTTGATTTGAAATTGGTTCTATTTAAAAGTTTTTAATAATTTAATTACAGTTGACATTCAATATTATGTAAGTTTCAGGTGTATAGCACATAGTGGTTAGATGTTTATGTAATTTATGAAGTGATCCCCTGATAAATCTAGAACTCACCTGACAACATACATAGTTACTACAGTATTATTGACTAACTTCCCTATGCTGTACTTTACATCCCAATTATTATTTTGTAGCTGCCAAGTTGTACTTCCTAATCCCTTCACCTTTTCTACCCAACCCCTCAACTCCCCTCACCTCTGGCAACCATTAGTCTCTATATTTATGAGTTTAACATCAGTACTTTTAAAATTCCATTTAAAATATGCTTTTAGTGCCAAAATTATGTTTCCAAATATATTATGCAAAGATCATGACACTGATTCACCAGCAATGGGAACATATAAAAATTAATTTTATAGGAGAGTAGAATCTTATAAGTAGAAGCTCATTCATTTAACAACTGTTATTATTGCTTCCAAAGAGTCTGAAATCATGGCTGTAATAGTTTGAAAAAGAAGGGATAATATATATAAACATATATATGATATGTATTTAATCTTCTTAAAGGTTAAATAAATATTAAATAATTTTTAAAGGTTATAAAACCTCTTAATGCTTATGAAATAGTTTCCTACTAAAAATAAAAATTTTCATTGTTTACACAACTAGTAATTAAAATAAGCTGATGGAAAGAAAACGCAACCCTTCTTATCACCACCATAGTCAAGGATAATATATCAACAGTAAATAATCTTAGAAAAGCAAGCTATTTCTTCTCACACCACAAAATCTATTAAAATGATGTACTTTATATAATAAATGTTATATATTTTATAGTAAAATATAGTATTACTTTTTATTTTAACACTAAAATAAAAATTATTATAAATTTATATTAAACAAGAAATTATGGTTCTTTTGACATGGTACTTAAAATTAATAAAATTACAAGTATAACTTGACCATTGAGTTGAAAGAACACATGAAATACACATTGGACTGCAATGGAATGAAGATAGGTAGATTTAGTTTTAAAATACAATACACAAACTTGTATAAGCCTTTTGTGAACTGAGAATCGTTCACTAAAAATAAAATCATAGTGCTTTCATTAGATAAAAGTATCCTTTATCACACCAAAATGCATTTAAATATCTGTTAAATGTTGAAACAATAAATTAAGGTGAAGAGATTAGCCAAAGAACAGATATGAATAACCCATACACACAGACAATAGTGTGGTGAGGGCCAGAGGGAAGGGGGGTAGAGGCTGGGTGGAGGTGGGCAAAGGCAGGGGGAAATAGGGAAATCTTTAATAGTATCAATAATATAAAAACAAGGTTTATATAAATTAAAGTTTAAAAAAAAACACAATGCATTTTGAGTTCTCATATAATTTATTCCATGCAAAGCACTGTGTTAAGAACACAGTCTGAACCTTTAGTGTTCACAGTTTGATAGATGTCTCTGTCTAGACTCATCTGGGGTCTACAGGGAATCCTTGGGAAGTATCCATGAACTGGAGCTGGGCAGTGAGATTACCGTGAAGATAATGATTGGCCAGCTCCCTTCTTTCTATCGCTGTGAGCAAAATCTTCATGTTTTGTAAGATGGATTCACCACCAAGCTCTGCAGAACAATGCCTATCAAAAATGAGAAAATTCTGAGCAGAAAACTATTCCAAGAGTCTTTACTAGTTATGTTCCCTTCAATCACACAGAGCCATCCAGCTGCTTCTGGACAATTGACTTTATTTCTGAAGATTCACAATTTTGACACAAAAATGACTTATTGTCAGCAAAACAACACTGAGTAATTAATCGGCATTTCTACAAAGTCTATCCCTTCTTTTTCTGAAAGGGGTAGAGGATGTGCATATGGAAAAACTTTCCATCACCTACAATCCTTGCTCTGGTATATTTCTCCTACAGCTTTCTTCCTATTACCATATTTATCTGAGATTTGCACCAAGTGATCATTGCTAGACAGTCTTCAGAGAACCATAGTGATTTAAGAGAACTCATAGTAAGTCATACATAATGTGAAGCTCTATATATGACCAATCTGGAATCTTTTTTAAATTTTTAAGTAGTCCACATCATCTGTACATACATATTCAAACACTTCATTTTATGTTGTGTTGTGTTTTGTTTTTTTACTTTATTGAATTTATTGGGGTAATACTGGTTAACAATGTTATATAGGTTTCAGATAATGATTCCACAACACATCATCTGTATACTGTATTGTGTGTTAAGTTGTTAAAATTCAGAGTAGGAGGAGGCAGTTGGGAAAAAAAAAAAAGTAAGATAATTTAGAATGGATTTTGGATAAGAAACTTTGCCATCAAGTCCATTTTTTATCTAAACCTTTTAGTTTTAACAAAACTCATCATATTTATAGCAAGTTACTTTTGAAAAAAGCAGATCTGAATGTTTAAAAAGTCTTTTATTTATGAGAATCTCAAAATCTGTGATAATTTGCCTGCCTCCCACACTTGGCTCTTCTTTTATATGCTGTATCAAGTATGAATTTACTATTAACTTTTTTTTTTGAAACTGTGTGTGGGCTTAAACACATTCCCATCAATGAATTTTGTTTTCATTTAAGTATTTTACATACTTTTTTTAATAAAGACAAGCTACATGAAAGTTCAGAGATTTCAGTTACTGAGAGGTTAGCAAAAACCTATTTTCTGAAGCATTGAAATCAAATATCACAATTCATCAAAAAAGGTAAGTCCCTTCTCACTTCTCTCCCTTCCTCATCAATGTGACAAAGAGGTAAAATAAATCTACTTTTGGAGGACTGAAATAACCTCTAAATATAGATGCTTTTATGGTAAATCCTATATAATAAAAGCCGAATATGCTAAGTGTCCGGTCATCCAGTCCACCATTCAAGCAATCAAAGTGTAATATGCTAATGATATGCTAAGGCTCCTCAACCACTCACTATGACGTGCACTGACCACCAGGGGGAAAACTCTCTGACCAGTAGGTTAGCTTGCTGCTGGGGTCCAGCCAATTGGAACTGAGCAAGACAGGCCAGACACACCCTGGAGCCCTCCCTTGGTCCCTCTCTGTCTGGCCAACCCCCCGCATCCCTCCCCGGCCCTGATTGTGTACCAATGGGGTCCCTCAGCCTGGCCTGCACCCTCTCACAATCTGGGACCCCTCAGGGGATGTAGGAGAGCTGGTTTCGGCCCAATCCTGCAGGCCAGGCTGAGGGACCCCACTGGTGCACAAATTTGTGCTCGGGCCTCTAGTTTAATATAATTGTCAGTAGCTATTTACCTCTGATAAATGAATCTTAAAATTGAGAGAAAATTATGTAGCTGGGAAACAAAATGTGAGAAAAGTCTTGACACCAGGGGCCACAAATCTCCATGAACCCATTTTCATAAGTTGATTTGCATAGAGGGAAGGGTGACCTGTAGGGAATAAGACAGTGTCCTGACTCCTGAGTCAGAGAAGGTCCAGGCTATGATGGAGAAATGACAGTTTTACCATGTATTCTATAGCTCCATAAGCCAGTCCAACTGTAGGGTTACAATTCCTTGTGGGAGGAAAAAAATCACAGTTATTACTATTTGAAAATTTTTGTAGGAATACCAGCAATTGATATGTCTAGTCTGAAAAATAAAACACAGAATGGAATAGATGAGCATTCTTCTCACTTTTTATTTTTTATTTATTTATTTATTTTTATTTTTTTATTGCTTCAGCCTCTTTAGGTGAACTAAAGAGAAAGAAACTGGGATATCTGGGGATAGGTGAAGTTTTGAGCATTTCACAGGAAAACATACTGCCTTGGAAAAGGAACCATTGTTGGCCCTAAGGCATGTGTGGTAAAGCAGGCTTCCATTTGACTGTGTAATAGGAATTACTTTAAAAGGAGGCCAAAGTAGAGGATTATAAAAGGGCTATTCTAGAATATCTCCAGAGACTCAGAGAAATAACTAAAAAGTAAAAATCTTCGGGGTACTAGGATTTGATTCTTGCCACTGTGAGTAACATGCCTGTGAAATATGATTATTATTTTATAAAATGATCTCATTTCTACCTTAGTTTGATGGGGTGTAATGTAAACCCTAACATGGTTGGTTGGGTTTTTGTTTGTTTGCTTGTTTTCCTTTTTGTAATGCAAGTGCCTGACTTAAGCTTTGATTGCTGAGGCATCCATTTCAAAGAAGAAGCCACTTCAAACACTATCTGGGATAAACACAGGGCCAGCCACACAGCTAGAGAAGAGACTCCTTTGTTTCAGAGACCTTACTTGATCTCATAACTGACCATTTGCGTTACTTGTTTGTTTTCTCTTCCCGTGCTTTAAAACCCTCCTCTAATGTTTTAAATTCACCAAGAAATAGTGAGCCTGCTAAACCCTAGGCCCTCACCCTCAACCCTGATGAAAGCGGAACCCCAGCCACTTCGCTCTCCCTTTTTCTCCCTCTCTCTTATCTGTGACCTCTCTGTGACCCCAGCTGTCATTTCCCCATCTTGTAAGTACGAAATCCACGCTTTTTCAACGTTTCCTGATGATTATTGTTGAGGGGCATCTTGCAATCACAGTAAGAACCAAAAGTGCTGGTCCAGTTGTAACACTGTTTTAAGCAAGGGAGGCCTTCTGTGGGAAGCCCCCTGGGGCCTAGGTGAGTGCCCTCCAGGCATTTCTAGCTGAGAGCTTTACTATGAATAGACTGAGACCTGCACAAAACCTGATAACCAACAATAAAAATGATAATTGCTTCTTGATCTCTCAGGAAGAGGATCCATATACATGATGTAATTTAATAGTTATAATAATCTTGCTAGTTAGATATAGTTACATATGCATTACAGATGAAGAAGCTAAAGAATAGAGGCTTTTTTTTGCCAGGCCATTAAGACAGTAAATGTATAATAAACGTGTATTTTAAATGTAATTAAACTTTCCACTGAAAACAACTAGATAAATTGAAAAAAAAAAAAATCTGTGCATTGGAGAGCTAAAAATAGTGAAAAATCACGTGGCTGAAAACCAAAGGGGAAAAAAAAATCACAGAAGTAAGCCAAGTATTTAGATTTGCATTTCCCTTAGGGGTGATAATAAGCTTCATAGCAGCTGAGTGGTTAATCTGTGCACAAATTTTGAAAGCTTTATGGATTTAAGGAGATAAAAATTGTAATCGAGAACCCACCAAAGAGTGAATAACTCTAAGTTGATTTGAGGTCAAAAATAATTACAACTTCTGAGTAAGAATGAATCAGAAATATAAAAGTATTAGGAAAAAACTAAGCATAGCTTGGAATCATCTCAATTTTTGAAACTAGAATAAAATAATCATAGATTGTTAGCAACCTAGTGCTCCAATAAAAGCAAACATAAACCAAAGTCCTGCTATTACCACACAAACCTATTCCTTCACCATTCTTTTCTAACTTGGATAATGGTAACTCAATCTTTCCATTTCTCAGGATTGCAATCTTTGATAACCTTGGACTCCTTGTCCATTTCACACATATCCATCTGGTTGGTCCTACCTTCCACTTTCTATCCATAATCCAAACCACATCTTATCATGTCCTCTCTGCTTCTCTGGTACAACCTACCACTAGCTGTGATAGGATAGTAAGAAGCTAAGAAAATTCCTAGAATGAAGAAACTGAGACAAGAAAATTAAACAAGGCCAAACAGTTTGGGCAGCTTGCAGACGGCCTGTGAATACCAAAAATCTTATTTGCTTCCCACCAAGAACACTTGAAAACTAATGGTTTCTACCTCTCCTCCCTAACCCGAGAATTCACAGCTTAATCACCCTGGCCTGGGAAAATAGAGAACAGAGACCCAATGAATGCCATTTGTGCCAGGTAAACCAAGGACAAATATCATTTGGGGGATGTTAGGGCAGAAAAGGGGGAAGAGGGAAAGAGGGGGACTTTATCTCACCCACTAAACAAAGAAGTCAGCCACCTTAGGACTTGCCAAACAAGATGACCAAATGTTTGTACAAACATTCTGAGGTAAGCCACAACAATGTAGAAGGGGACTTTGTAACCTCTTCTGCTATCCAAGATATCTGGCAGGAAAGCTTTGAAACCTATAGGGAGAAGGGTATAAAACCCCTTTAACCTCCACTGGCCAGCATGCTAAAACTAGCTGAGTTGTCAGCTTCTGCTTTATGTCAAGTGTATTCTTTTTTATAAAATATATTTTTATTAATTTCAGAGAGGAAGGAAGAGGGAGAGAGAGATAAAATCATCAATGATGAGAGAGAATCATTGATCAGCTGCCTCCTGCACACACCCTACTGGAGATCGGGCCCACAACCCAGCCATGTGCCCTGACCGGGAATCAAACCATGACCTCCTGTTCATAGGTTGTCACTCAACCACTAAGCCACACCAAGTGAATATTTAATAAATTTGCTTGCTTTGCTTCAACACTACTGTCTGTCACTCGTTCTTCTGAAATCTTCCTTGTGAGATTAACAAGAGTCTAGGAGGGAACAGGCCTCCTCCGACTTGGGGCTGTCCAGTAACATAGCCATTGCCTTTGCCTGGAATGCTCATTGGTCCTCTATTCATCTAATTAACTTCTACTTATCTTTGTGATCTAGGTTTGAGTATCATTTCTTCAGGAAACCATAGCTATTCTCTCTGAGTTTATAAAATACTTCTCAAGTTTGTGTATCTCATTGGTAGTACTTGTTACAATGCAACTGTCGTTTTTAATAGGATTAATCAATGTTTATCTCCTACTTTGTAGGAACTACTATTTAAGCAAAAATCATGACTGTTTTAATGGCCCCAGAAGTAATCTCGAGCATCCAGAGTAATTAATGAATAAGTATTTTTGAAATGGATTAACTAAATGTAATGATGAAGAGGCCAAACATCAGAATATGACCCTCTAAGTATAGCAATAATCATGCTTAGAATGTATGTTTAACGCTAGAGAGAATCCTGCCTTTCTCTCCTTCTTTACTTCTAAGATAGAAGGATGCTAATAACTAATCAGGAAAGATCATATAGAACAAGTATTTAGAAATAGAAAAAAGCCAGGATATAAAAATCTGAGAGTGTGACTTAAATAGTCAAAGTCATGTATGTCAGAAAATCATCACTTAATGCTGGAACTGCAGACCTGTAAAATGGACTTTCATAGGTGCCTTTTTAACTGATATTGCAGTGATGTTTACATTCAGTGCTTACATAAATTAATGCTTATTAGAGGTGTCTATGCTCAGTGCTTGCTAGGTGTCAGTGATAAATTACATAGTGTTTGTGTGTTTGTAAATGAAGGGTTAATATAAGGTTATAGATGGGGGGGATGGGTGGGGAAAGGAGGATTCCATTCAATAATAAAAATAGATGACAAAGGATTAGCTAGTGTACTCCTGAGGTTTCTTAACCCTAATTTTTATACAATCCTTTTGTCTTATCTACAAAGTATTTTTATTATAAAAATCATTCATTTTTACTAAACACTCAAAATGCTGTGCTCAAAATTCATGCTAATTGCTATAACTTCTATAAAAACTTCTGTTAACTTCTATGCAGACTGTCTATTCTCATGGGTAATAGTTCATAGTTTTGGCATCAACTTATTTCAACTAAAAGAACTAACGGGCTATAACAGTGCTAATTAACTCACTGATTTGTAGCTTCTTAATGACATTTCTTTTAAAGACAACTAATTAAGTATTTCAGATACATTGAAAATTGCTTACAATAGACTTAATGGTTCCAATTGTGTGTTGAGTGCACAAGATAATTAAGTGGAAGCCATCATGGTACAGTGGTTGAGGCTTCAGATGGACAGCCAGGAGGCTTACATTTTGTCATGAACTAAATGACAAAATGTGTTGTTTCACCTTGGGAAAGTCATAAATCATTTTGCCAATATAAAAACGGAGATTTAAAGTAGCACCCATTTGTCACAGGTAAGTTTAGTAAACCAAATGACAATCTATACATATATTTTAAAACATGCCAAGTTCTAAAGCCAATGTTGGGATTTTGCTTTTGATACCATCACTCTTGATCAGGGATATTTTTAAGTGAAATAAAGAGAAATTCACTCAAGCCAGGGCAGTTATAGTAGTATCTCATAAAACGCAAGTGTAGAAAATACAGACAAGCATCAAGAAAGACTAAGCATCATAGAAGAAGAAAAATATCTGATTGACCTGTGCCAGTTTATGGATTCAACTTGTGGTTGAAACCACTTTAGCAAGAGAGGTTGAAATTCACATTGCAAATGTGTGATTTTAGGGGCCATACTTGCTCACTGCTTATTCTTCCCTTAAATAACTTCTATTCAGGACATTCAGTCTTTCAGAGCTCAACTCCTGCATAATATTTAAAGCAAAAATCACCTCATATACCCTTAAAATATGCACAAAGCTTGTTTTAAAAATACTTCCTTTAATCCAATATATGTGCATTGTACAAAAGAAATAATAAAAATACAGTAAAATTAAGGGGGAAAGCACCTTACTCCACCACTCAGAGATACAGAAATCATCTTTTCACTTGTGGTTTTAACTGTTATAGATATTTACAACCACACTACAGCAGGAGTACTACTTTATTCTGAATTCTCTACTTTCTATTTTCAATGAATTGTGCTGGCATCAATGTCTGCTAATGAAATGCATCCGTATAAATCTCCAGGTTAATAAGACTCAGGATATGAAAGCATGATATTTTAAAGTACCAATCTCGAGTCTCTGAACCTGAAAAGAGATGGACACCGAATATTAAAATGGAGTCCTGGTAAGCTTTTTTTTTCCTAAATAATATTAAACCTGCAGAGCACTGACTCATTCAGATTATGGTAGATATTCCCATTGGTGTGACTACAAATGTTTATGTAAATATTTATGTTTCTGGTTTACATTTATTCAAGACAGGTTACACCTTTTTCTTCCTGTGGCACAGGAAGCTCCACATTTGACTGGTCATTACATTCCTTAACGGAGGGAGAAATGGAGCAGAACAAAGGCAGGAATCAAACAATAAAGAAAAAAACAGTTTATAATTGGAAGTGGTAAGAAAATATAGCAATGAGTATGGTGTTACTCAGTTTCCCCCTATTGATAATTAGACTATACATAGTTTTTATTAGACTATATATTTTTTTTTAAATTAAGAGACAGAGAAGTCAGCAAAATGTATTCATTGTTATTAACATTATGCTTAAAGCTACTATTCAGCTGAGGTTACTCACTCTGACTCTTCTTCCCTCTTCTCCCTCTGCCCCACCTCTGTTTCCTTCTCCCCTCACCCCTCTTCCACCTCCCTGCTTTGTATATGCCTAAACTATTTGGGGGGAAATGTTTACAGTTTCCCAGTAAACAAAAGGATTCTAAAATCTCTGGACTATAGAAGTTATTTCCTATGGCAGTAAGAGGATATGTTTTCCTTTCATTGTGCATAACAAGATCCCTAGAAACAATGCTTTGTAGGAAAAGCCATTTTCAAGATGTAAAGGAAAAGGTTCAAGGTGAGAGTACAAGATGTATGCCAACGCTGCCAAACTTGGTGCTCATGGATGAGAACAAAGAGTAACATTTTGAAAGTGGGTCCTATTTCTATACTCTTTGATAAAAGTATTAATAAAATATTCTTACTGTGATTCTAAGAGAATGGATCGTATTTCAGCTTTTAAAGAGTGAAATGATCTTTTTTTTTTTTTTTTCTCCTTTAGAATAGCCTAATTGCAGTGTTTGGAAAAATAAGCAGTTTATTCGAATTAGGTGATGTGGGTTCTACCTCTGGCTTTGCCACCGAAATTAGTGCAGTCTGAATAAAGATCAGGTCTCTAGCCCTAGCTGGTTTGGCTCAGTGGATAGAGCATCGGCCTGTGGACTGTAGGGTCTTGGGTTTGATTCTAGTCAAGGGCACATGCCCAGTTTGCACTCTCAATCCCCAGTAGGGGGTGTGCAGGAGGCAGCCAATCAATGATTCTCTTTCATCATTGATGTTTCTATCTCTCTCTCCCCCTCCCTTCCTCTCTGAAATATATATATCACCTAATTTGAAAAAACTGCTTATATATATGTACTAGAGGCCTGATCTTTATATACTAGGGTCCCTAGGCATGGCCAGCAATCAGGGCCAATGTGTGGGGCAACCAGTGAGGCTATTGGGGGGCCCCCCGCTGGCACCTGCCTTGGCTGGCCTGGGGCCTGCAGGCTGGGGGCAGCTCCTGCATTGAGCATCTGCTCCCTGATGGTCAGTGTGTGTCATAGTGATCAGTCGTTCCACCTGTCATTCTGCTCTTCGGTTGATTTGCATATTAGGCTTTTATTAGATAGGATATATATCCTATCTAATAAGAGTAATATGCAAATTGACCATCACTCCAAGACACAAGATGGCTGCCCCCATGTGGTCAAAGATGGCTGCACCCATGTGGACACAAGATAGCCACCACAAGATGGCCTGCAGGAGAGGGCAGTTGTGGGTAGTTAGGGGTGACCAGGCCAGCAGAGAAGGGCAGTTGGGGCAGACCAGGTAAGCAAGGGAGGGCAGTTGAGGGGGACCAGGCCTGCAGGGTAGGGCAGT
The DNA here is from genome assembly GCF_027574615.1 of Eptesicus fuscus. Lineage (NCBI taxonomy): Eukaryota > Metazoa > Chordata > Mammalia > Chiroptera > Vespertilionidae > Eptesicus > Eptesicus fuscus. The sequence continues at coordinate 35,194,462 of NC_072478.1, read as the reverse complement.
TGGGGCAGAACAGGTAAACAAGGGAGGGCAGTTGGGGGGGACCAGGCCTGCAGGGGAGGGCAGTTAAGAAAGATCGGGCCAGCAGGGGAGGGCAGTTGGGGGGGACCAGGCCTGCAGGGGAGGGCAGTTAGGGGCAATCGGGCCAGCCGGGGAGTAGTTAGACGGCAATCAAGCTGGCAGGGGAGTGGTTAGGGGGTGATCAGGCTGGCAGGCAAAAGCGGTTAGGGGCAATTAGGCAGAGGCAAGTGAGTGGTTTGGAGCCACCAGTCCTGGATTGTGAGAGGGATGTCCAACCGCCCGTTTAGGCCCTATCCCAGGGATCAGGCCTAAATGGGCGGTTGGACATCCCTCAAGGGGTCTCAGATTGGAGAGGGTGCAGGCTGGGCTGAGGGACACCCCCCCCCTCCCCATGCACAAATTTTGTGCACCAGGCCTCTAGTATATATATAAAATAGTCATCTCTTTAAAAATAAAGAGCCCTGGCCAGTTTGGCTCAGAGGATAGAGCATTGGACTGTGGATTGAGGGGTCCCAGGTTTGTTTCCAGTCAAGGGCACATGCCCAAGTTGCAGGTTCAGTCCCTGGTGGGGGGTGTTCAAGAGGCAGCCAATCAATGATTCTCTTTCATCATTGATGTTTCTATCTCTTCCTCTCCTTTCCTCTCTGAAATCAATAAAATATATTTTTTTTAAAAATCAGATCTCTAGGGTTCATCCTCCTCTCAGGCAGAGTGATGAGGGCATCTGCTGCAGTGGGGCCTGGACTGAATTCCCTAAGGGACTAGAAGCACAGTCCATCTAAAGCTGTTCTGTGCTTTGTAACTGTTGAATCAGACTAAACGTGTCTGCTTCATTGTTATCTTTATCCCAAATGATGACCTTGCTTCCTTCTTCAAAGAGATAATTGAGCTTTCAATTGCAATTCTGAAATCACTACTCTCATGTCTATAGCTTGCTATATACTGCATCTATTCTAACCTCCTTCCCAGAGAAAGACTGAGCACACTCTTCTGTTCAAAAGCTACCCTTCGACTACTGCTCTTTAAATCTTATCAGTGATGTTGCCCTTTCTCTTCTGTACCTCTCTGGTCTCTTCTTAGGCATTTCCTAATTCACTGACTTCTTTTCTCCAGACTGTAAACAAGCTTAAATCCTCTTTCCTTTTAATAACAAAACTTAACAAACAAGAACTGCCTTTCTCAACTCTGTCCATCATTACTTCCCCTTCTAGGACTAGTAGCCTCTTGAAAAAAGGAACCTATATTTTCTCTTTTATTTTGCCTCACCATTCAATGTTATGCTAACATATTTGTACATGTATTTTTATAGCAAAAATGCACTGGAGAAGACTTCTGATAATCTTCCATAATTCTTTTTGTTTTATGGCATTTGACATTACTGATCATTCTTTCATTTCTGAAACTCTTCTTTTAGGTTCTGTGACATGCTCTGTGTTCCCCTTTTTCTCTTACCATACCTCCTCTCTATTTTTTTCCAGTACCTCTTATTCTTCCCATCCCTTAGAGGTCGATGTTCTTAAAACAGTGCTTTTCAAACCTGAATATGCTTAGAGTTTGATAAAATGAAGATTCATGTTCAGGAAGTCTATGGTGGAATTCAGAGTCTATATTTCTTTTTTTAAATTTTTATTGAATTTATTGAGCATTTCTAATAACCTCCCAGGTGATGGTTATTTACTGGTTCGGGACCACATTTTGAGTAGCAATGCTCTCAAAGAGGGGGAAGGATTTTTGACATCTGCATACCACAGTGATTATAGGTATGCTGTGTTATTCCTAGCTCAGCCAGCAGTGAGATGGAGCCTGGGACAGCTAGAGTCAGGCGTGGTGGCTCTGTGACTCATCAGGCATGTTTGTTTATCCCAGGTGGGATGAAATATCCATGTATGCTTAAGTGTAAAAAAAATGTTGAAAAGCTCTGCCACAGAATTTTAGTCATCCAGTCTCATCCATTCCCAGGTCTTGTCTTCCCACCTCTATGTTGAAGTTTTCCATTAACTATATATCTCTTAGGCATCACCTTCCCTACACATATCTGGAACTTATGATACTTTTCTACATAGCTGTTCTTCTTCTTTTATGTTCTACTAGTGGCCCAGTGCACGAAATTCATGCATGGGAGGCACATGTCCCTCAGCCCAGCCTGCACTCTCTCCAATCTGGGACCCCTCAGGGGATGTCCAACTGCTTGGCATTTGGACATTCCTCTCATAATCTAGGACTGCTGGCTCCTAACCGCTCACCTGCCTGCCTGCCTGATTGCCCCTATCCACTCTGCCTGCCAGCCTGATCATCCCCAATTGCCCCCCCTTCTGGCCTGATCACCCTTAACTGGCCCTCCTACCAGCCTGCTCGCCCCCAACTACCACCCCCTGCCAGCCTGCTCACTCCCAACTGCCTTCCCTGCTGGCCTCCTTGCCTCCAACTGCCCCCTCCCCCCCCCCCCCCCGCCTGCCTGATTGCCCCTAACCACCTCTGCCTTAGCCCTGCCACCATGGCTTTGTCCAGAAGGATGTCCAGAAGGTCTCCCAGTCTAATTAGCATATTACCCTCTTATTAGTGTAGATTCTTGTCCTGATCCTAATGTTGACCCAGTTGCTAAAGGTATAAGTATGCCCTAGACAATTCTCTCATTTTTTTCTCACCTCCAATTAAAGGACAAGTTGTGTGTTTGTTTTGTTTTAGTTCTCATATCTACTCCCTTCTCTCTAGTTTTGGATGCCCTGTTGTGTTGACTAGGCACTCCTTTCCCTGATGCCTGTTTGGCTCCTCCCCATTGTCAACATACTTTCTTCTAAGATCCCCATATTACTTCTTTAGTGATATTTCTTTTTTTAAAAACATAGTTTTATTGATTTCAGAGAGGAAGGAGAGGGAGAGATAGGAACATCAATGATGAGAGAGAATCATTGATCAGCTGCCTCCTGCACACACCCTATTGGAGATTGGGCCCACAACCAGGGCATGTGCCCTGACTGGGAATTTAACCATGACCTCATGGTTCATTGGTCAATGCTCAACCACTGAGCCATGGCAGCTGGGCTTTAGTGATATTTCTGAAACATGATCTGCTCATGTTCTTTTCCTACTGAGAACAGTTCCCTTTTGCTGCAGTTAGACTGAGTTCCATAGCATGGAATAGAGTACATGACCTAGAGCTACTGGACATCCCTCTGAAAGCATTTCCAAGTACTGCCACTTCTGTTTACCTCTTAGTGGCCAGAATTTGGCCACATGGACACACAATGCTGCCAGGAAACTGGGAAATCTTTAACCTCTTAGAAGTACCTTTAAGGAGAAACCTTGTTCTCTTTTCTTATGGCTGGAAGGCAGCTGTGCTGACTAGAATCTGAGCATCTATCTTGGATTACCACACTAAGGGTGGCAAAACAATAAGATGAAAGAATTGGCACCCTGGCTAGGTAGCTCAGTTGGTTAGAGTGTCATTCCCATATGACAAGGTTGTGGGTCAACCAATGAACCTCCACCCAGTCAACCAATGAATGCATAAATAAGTGGAACAACAACAAAAAAATCGATGTTTCTCTCTCTCTCTCTCTCTCTCTCTCTCTCTCTCTCTCTCTCTCTCTCTCTCTCTCTCTCCTTCCCTCCCTCCCTCCCTCCTCTATCTCTTTAAATTAATTATTTTTAAAAAATAGGTTCTTAAAAAAATGGTAAACTTCCATTCCAGACATGGTATGTTTATTTTCATTGCCTTTCTTTCTTCCTTCCTTCCTTTCTTTCTTTCAAAAGGAAAATAAATCTTCCTTAAACCAATATTATTGTGTACCTTCTGTCACTTAAAAATAAACCTAATCTGAATTTACACAGAAATAAAGGGTTAGTCTGTTCATCCCTTATTTATTTCCCTGACACAATACCTCCCACATCTATCACTATAATGGATTTTAGGGGGGAAAATAGCTTTTTGGACTAAGAACTACTAATATTAAAGGAAGTGAAAAATTATAGCTATAATGTTAAGTATATATTTTTTGTTAAACAGAGATGATCACATTTCTGGCTGTTATAAAAAATTATGCTCTGTGGATGGATACTACTCTACACATTAGATTTCTTAAGTAGCATATTAAATGCAGTCACTCAGTCTATACCAGTGGTTGGCAAACTGCGGCTCGCGAGCCACATGCAGCTCTTTGGCCCCTTGAGTGTGGCTCTTCCACAAAATACCACGTGCGGGCACACACGTACAGTGCGATTGAAACTTCATGGCCCATGTGCAGAAGTCGGTTTTCGGCTCTCAAAAGAAATTTCAATCGTACTGTTGATATTTGGCTCTGTTGACTAATGAGTTTGCCGACCACTGGTCTATACTATAGACTCTATAGAAAAGCCATTCAGCCTTTCAAAGGCAAAACTGAGATGTGCCTCTGAGGAGTCTTCTTTCTCCAAAGTCCTTGTTTCCTCATGTGCACACAAATGCATGCAAAGAGAAGACAGAATTCAAGAAAAGCTAATTTAGAAAACATTTTAAACATACTACTGTTTCCTGTAGAGGTATAAATCTCATCTTATTTTTACCACTATATTTTTAACTTGAATTTTTATTTATTTTAGAAATTTAAATATTTTTCCATATCAATACATCTTTCCAGTGTAATCTTTGCTGTACATTAACATATATAACTGTATCTATACACACAGAGAATACTATGCACTCTGGCCTTTTAAAGTAGAGCAAAATTTTAAGTCCACATGCTATTATTTAGGTGACAATATTTTGACTCACAGAAAACCCAATTCTTTGCTATACTCTCAGGAGGCATACGCTGAGGTCTGCATCAGAATCAGTGTCTTAGGTGGTTCTTACTTGATTTAAGATTTGTAGGAAGAAAGAGATGCCCTAAATTTCAAGGATTTAAAGGGGAGGGGAGGAGGGCTTCATAATCTTCTTTAAGATCATTACAAAGAAACAACCTAAAGTAGAAACAAGATTTCTAATAGTTTTATCCATATAATCCTCTGTTAACTCTATTCTTTCCAATAAATAAGACAAGAGGAAAGTTAAGGATACAGGCAGTTCATTCATTCTTAATAGGCAGTGGGATATGCTATACAAAGTTGGGTCCCTTCATGTTTTAATAGACTAGAGGTAAGTCTGTTCTTAAAAATGAAAGATTTAAGAACTGGTAGAAAATGTCATCAATGCATTTTAGGGTATTTTATTATTTAATAAAACATAAATTATAAAAATATATTGTTCATAAGTTTGGGAAAGTCAACATTTGATTACATATGCCATTCTTCTTTCCCTTGTCTGAAATGTAATAGTTTCTTTATAAAACTATGAAAATTTATGTCTTCTTTTCTTGGGTTTTTGTTTTATTTAATATATCAATACTTAAGTTTCAGTCCTCAAATTTCCAATACACAGAAAAAACACATTTAAATTATACAAATGAACAAAATTATGTATATTGACATTAGCAGAACAAGTGAATATAAAGAAGCTCATTTGAATATTTTCTTCCCTTCATATCAAATAATGACAATGAACCATTTTGTTTCTAAACAGAGGAACCTATTATTTTAATAAACATTGGCTGATTTTTTTCTAACACCCTACAATAGTCATATACATCTTTCCTAGGAAGTTAGTCCTAAAACAACATAAATCATGATTTATTAGAAAAAAAGACAAAAATGTGGGGTCCCATGGTAGAAATGTTGCTGTGAAACTTCTGTAGCCCCAATTTCACATGGAAACTGGCCTGTTCCTCTAACAATGTTTTTCCTGCCTGAAATGCTCTTCGCTCTCTTCTGCCCACTCAAATTCCCTCAACTGTTTAAGGTCTGCTTAAATTCCCTTCTTCTTTATAAAGAATATATACTCCTTTCCATCCCTAAAAATGTTTATTTTCTCAATATTTATAATTGTTACTATTGTGAGTAGTTATTCATGATTACACTTTTTAAAATTGCCAGCAAAAAAAGAAAATTATTCAACCACCCTACATTGAATCACTTGTACCTAAAACATAAATGTATGTGAATAAACAGAATAAAAGACAAAAATAAATATTCAGTGATAGTCAATGGTTCTCAATTTAGCTAGAGAATTACACATGTGTCAGTAATTATGATCCTAGTACTGCGATAGGTGCGATAATAGAAATTCATATATTATGCTTTGAGAATATGCATTATTTATTTAATTATTATTTAGGTTGGTCATTTAATTATGTCTTCTCTTTCCAGTGAAGTGATCTTATAAAAAGTAGGTAATTAAAATTATGTATTGATTTAAAGATATAGTTTTATATGTGTATATAAATATTTGATATATACATTTAATATTCTATTCACACACTGCCTGGAATGTAGTCATTTTTATAGAGATTCAGATAGAATGCCATAGGCACTCTGAAACTGGACCATTCAAGCTTCATGCATGGAGCAACTACATGGAAAAGGTTATCAGCTCAAATCATGCTCAAATAAACACACTTTCCACAAGCAGAATGGTCATTTTAAGCAGAGATTAAAACATTAATAAATAATAATAATAAAATATACAAAGACAAATATTTGAATTTCACTTTGGACAGGAGAAAATAGAATGATGTTTTATTTTGCTAAATATTTTCCACTTGAGGTAAAGAAGTCCTTATTGTTGGAACATTTTTTTCTTTTCTTAGAGAGAGTGGAAGAGAGGAGAGACAGAGAGAGAAACATTGATGTCACATCTATTGGTTGCCTCCTGCACGAGCCCGATCAGGTTCAGAGATGGAGCCTGCAATCTAGGTGCATGCCTTTGACCAGAGTCGAACCCCGGGCCCTTCAGTCTGTAGGCTGAAGCTCTATCTACTAAGCCAAACAGGTTAGTGTTGTTGGAACATTTTTAAAGTTCATGGGATGACCACATGTTAGAGATATTTTTGAGACATTTTCATATATAGGTAGGATTTTGGATGGACCAGTTACTTCTAATGTCATCCCAATCATGCTATGTCGGTAATGGTTGTATAATGGTATCAGAAATATCCCAGGGCTAGTTAAAATTCCCAATTGGTTATGGCAAATGTTTGTATGCACTCATAGAAAATTCTTCATCATTTGAATTGAAAGTTATTCCATTCAATAAATTATTTCCACAGAGTGTTAATAATGTTTAGATTTTATGCTATTTCTATTTGTACCAATGATATTACTACTGTGCATTAAATTGTCTGAGTGGTGCTATTAATACTTCCTCCTGAAAGTATATCAAGCATGGAAATTCTAAAAGAAATTCAGGAATTCACCATGATTGAGCTGCTGCTGCTTCTTCTTCTTCTTCTTCTTCTTCTTCTTCTTCTTCTTCTTCTTCTTCTTCTTCTTCTTCTTCTTCACCACTGTTTTCTCTTCTATCATTGAAGGATTTGAAACTCTCTTTTCTTAAAATATATGTGGTTGCCATGCAATTGGTAGAATAGCTTCATTTTGTGTAGCTGAACAACTATTCACACACTATCTGTTTGCGGTTAAACATTGCCTTCACTCTAGAACCAGTTCTCTGAAGATTAGTCACTTGTCTCTCCTCTTGATCCATTCTCCAAAGCAAAACAAAGCTACAACTATACCATTTTCCTAGTAGGGAAAGACAAACAATCCACGTTTCCATATAGACATTTACCTACATATGAATTTATTTTTAATAAGTATGGTTAATCCAAGTAAAAAGATAATCACATGGACAAGGATAAGAGACAGTTTTGGTGGGAAAATCAAGGGGGAACCACTATATATGCTTCATGAAGTAACGAAAAGTAAAAGATGTACGTCCTCCAAAATAATTTCCCAGAAATCTCCTAGGAACATGTAAGTAAATAAAATGTATTATTTATGATTGTGGACTAATTTATGAGATTAGCTGAAATCAGAGCATTGGAGGGGTTTATAGAAAAGTGATAGAAAGATATATGCTATTGAATAAGAGCAGGTCCTTGGGATTGAGAGGATAAAACTGATAAATCTGTGCCTTTGTCATTTTTTTTTATCAATCTCAACTCCACAGTTCAGCTCAGGGCTCTCAGTACTTCCTCTCTGTGCCCTGCTCTAAATGTTCTACTTCCATTACATATAAATATGTCTTCTTTTCTTTTTTCTTTGCAAAAGTATGATCACCTTCATAACACTGTGATTGTTAAATCTACAGATTAAGCATTGTCTCTGCATTCCTAGTTGATAGCAAGATGTCAAGATCTGCTGCTAGCATCTCAAACTCAAATCACTCCAGACTAAGTTCAGTGTCCTCTTTTCTTCAAAACAACCCAAATCCCCTGATGGTGTTGAAAAAGACCATATTTTATACATGAAACTAAAACATGTTTATACAGCAAAAATACATCAACAAAACAATAAGACAACCCACTGAATGGAAGAAGGCATTCACCAATGATATATCGGATCAGGGGTTGATCTCCAAAATATGTAAATTCATACTACTCCACATCAAAAAAATAAATAATCCAATTAAAAATTGGACAATGGACCTAAATAAACACTTCTCCAAAGAGGACATACGGATGGCCAATAGACATATGAAAAGATGCTCAATGCTACTAATCATCAGAGAAAAACAAATTAAAACCACAATGAGATATCACCTCAAACTGTCAGGCCTCAAAATGGCTATCACCTCAAAATGGCTATCATCAATAAATCAACAAACTGCAAGTGTCAGTGAGGATGTGGAGAAAGGGAATCCTAGTGCACTGTTAGTGGGAAAGAAGATTGGTGCAGCGACTATGGAAAAGAGTATGGAGTTTCCTAAAAAAATTAAAAATGGAACTGCCTTATGACCCAGTGAGTCCACTTCAGGGTACATATATCTGAAGAAACCCAAAACACTAATTTGAAAGAATAATTGCACCCCCATGTTCATTGCAGCATTATATACAACTAGAGGCCCAGTGCACAAATTTGTGCACAGGTGGGGTCTGGCAGGCCCACCCTGGGCTGGAGGGGACATGGGAGGTTGGCTGGCAGGCCATGCCCTCGATCAGAGGTGGGGGTGTGTGATTGGGGGTGGGGCCAGCAGGAGGAAGGGGCCGTGGGCAGTTGGCCGGCCGGACCCACCCCCGATTGGGCTGGTTGGCCGAAGTGAGCATCATAGCCACTGTTTGTTCTGGTATTCTGGTTGTTCCACTCTTTCTGACATTCTGGTCGCTGGCTTTTTATATATATAGATAGTTGCATATAATCAACTTAAGTTGATGGAATCAACTCAAGTGACCATCAATAGATGAGTAGATAAATATATATATGGTACATAATAGAATGTTACTTGGCCATAAAAGACCTAGAAGCTATTATGCTAAGTGAAATAAGTCAAACAGGGAAAGACAAATACCATATTATTTTACTTATATGTGGAATCTAAAGACCAAAACAAACAAAACAAAAACAGACTCATAGATACAGACAACAAGCTAACAGTTGCCAGGGGGAGGTTATTGGGAGGCTGGGTGAAAAAGGTGAAAGGATTAAGAAGTAAAAATTGGTAGTTCCAGAATTGTCACTGAGGTATAGATTATAGCATAGGGAATATAGTCAACAATATTATAATACTAATAGTAACCCTGTGCACAAATCCATGTACCAGTAGCTCTCTATCGCCCTCCTGTAGCTCTCCACTCACTGCCTCGAACTCCTGTAGCTCCCCCCAGCCCCCCTCCCTCTCTCCCCCTCATAGCTTGTTGCCATGCACCCTCCTGTAGCTCTCCACCACCCGCTTGTAGTTCGCTGCCCCACCCTCCTGTAGATCCTTGATCTGGTCATTACTTGGTCAGTCATTATGCCTCATGGCATAATGGATAATTAGCATATTCCTCTCTTATTATATAGGATGTATGGTGCCAGATGGGCACTGGAAATATGGTAAAGAGCACTTTGTGAAGTATATGATTTCCTGACCACTGTGCTGTACAACTGAAATTAATACAAAATAATCATACCTAATAATAGACAAATATGCAAATTGACCATACCTCTGACACACCCACAAACCACGCCCATAAGTCACGCCCACCATCCAATTAGAGCGAGTATGCAAATTAACCCAACCAAGATGGCTACAGCCACAGAGAGCAAGGTTTCCTAGGTAATAGAGGAAGCCAAGCTTTCCGCCTGCCCTTGCCAGGCCTAAGCCTCCACTCAAGCTACAAAGTTTCAATTATAGAAGGTAAACAAATTCAAACAGAAATGGCAGCAGAACAGAGCTTGAGAGAGCAGGCCTGGGTTGCCGCCAGCAACAGGGGAAGCAAAGCTTTCCGCACACCCTGGCTGGGCCCACCCGCTTAAGCTACAAAGTTTTAATTATAACCCCAACACAAATGGCTGCCGGCCTCGGAGGGAGCCCCAGGCTTGGCTCCGCTCCAGGCTACAAAGTTTCAATTGTAGAAGGAAAATAAATTCCAGATACCAGGGCCTCTGCTTGGGTTGCCAGGGGGCGTGGCCAGCCTGCAAACCACCACAGGCCCCTCACTCAGGCCACTCCACGCCCCAAGGGAACCCCACCCTGATCAGGGACACCCTTCAGGGCAAACCAGCTGGCCCCCACCCCTGTAACAGGCCTCTATCCTATCTAATAAAAGAGTAATATGCAGATTGATCATCACTGCAAGACACAATATAGCTGCCCCCATGTGGTCAAAGATTTTGCCCCCATGTGGACACAAGATGGCCACCACAAGATGGCCACCACAAGATGGCCAGCAGGGGAGGGCAGTTGGGAGGCACCCAGCCTGCAAGGGAGGGTAGTTGAGAAGGACCAGACCTGCAAGGGAGGGCAGTTGAGAGGGACCAGGCCTGCAAGGGAGGGCAGTTGAAGGTGATCAATCCTGCAGGAGAGGGCAGTTAGGGGTGACCAGGCTGGCAGAGGAGGGAAGTTGGGGGCAAACAGGCTGGCAGTGGAGTGGTTAGGGGGTGATCAGGCTGGCAGGCAAAAGCGGTTAGGGGCAATCAGGAAGGCAGGCAGGCAAGCAGTTGTGGATTGTGAGAGGGATGTCCGACTGCCCATTTAGGCCCGATCCCACCGGGAGAACAGTTAGAGGAGACCCAGGTCTGCAGGGCAGGGCAGTTGCAGGGAACCCAGGCCTGCAGGGCAGGGAAGTTGGGGGGGACCAGGCCTGTAGGGGAGGGCAGTTGGGGTGGACCAGGCCAGCTGGGGAGGGCAGTTAGGGGTGACCAGGCTGGCAAGGGAGGGCAGTTAGGGGTGACTGGGCCAGCAGGGAAGGACAGTTAGGAGTGACCAGACCTACAAGGGAGGGCAGTTAGGGGCAATCAGGCTGGCAAAGGAGGGCAGTTAGGGGTGACCAGGCCAGCAGGGAGGGCAGATGGGGGCAACCGGGCCCGCAGGGGAGGACAGTTAGGGGCAATCAGGCCAGCAGGGGAGGTCAGTTAGGGGCAAATGGGCCAGCATGGGAGGGCAGTTAGGGGTGACCAGGCTGGGAAGGGAGGGCAGTTGGGGCAACCAGGCCTGCAGGGGAGAACAGTTAGGGGTTACCAGTCCTGCAGGGAAGGACATTTAGGGATGACCAATCCTGCAGGGGAGGGCAGTTAGGGGTGACCAGACTGCCAGGGGAGGGCAGTTAGGGGCAATCTGGCCAGCAGGGGAGCAATTAGGCGTTAATCAGGCTGGCAGGGGAGTGGTAAGGGGGTGATCAGGCTGGCAGGCAGAAGTGGTTAGGGGCAATCAGGCAGGTAGGCAGGCGAGTGGTTGGGACCCAATAGTCTTGGATTGTGAGAGGGATTTCCGACTGCCCTCAAGGGGTCCCAGATTGGAGAGGGTGCAGGCTGGGCTGAGGGACACCGCCCCCCCCATGCATGAATTTTGTGCACCAGGCCTCTAGTTAAATTATATGCTTCTAAATTTTACACATATTCCATTGTGAAAGCAAGTGGTAACTCCTCCATATTTCCGAAGGTTTATTATTGTAGCCAGCTCAACAGTTGTTGCCATTAGAATATGATTTTAAACCATAAATTGGAATTCCTTCAACTGAATTTGACCATCACCATCCCCTAAGCATACTATAAGCCTATATCATTCCTTTGCATATAATATTTTCTCTATCTTATTTCTGCGTGTGGAGCAAGCATCTTAGAAGATCCAACACAAGTACCAAGCCTTCTGGGTAGCTTCCCAATGTACATTCCCGAAACATTGCTGTGTTTTTCTTTTGTCACTTGGCCCTTTGTATTTTCTTCCCTACTAGACTCTAAGTTTCATGTTAGGAAAGATGGTAGTTTCTCAATCATTCCTAGGCAAACTGTACCCATTGCTTAACATTACCTATGAAGCACATATTTGTTGATTGAGTTGCCTCAGTACCTACTTGTGTGGTCAAGAGAAAGAAAAAGTATATACAAGAGGAAATATTGTATAAGCTGTTTTCTGAATCTGCAAGGCAAACTGCTTGAGGCATTGACTAGAAAACTGGGCCACAATCCTTCTATATTTGGGAAAATGTATCACCAGAGACACAAAGAGAAAAAGTAGATGTTATGTGTAGCATAATATTAAAAACCTATATAGAATCCTGATACTGTAATGTTTATTCCTTGAAGTATATTTTTATTTAATATCTTACATAAGAAAATAGAGCTAGCACTAAAAGGGGTTTCTCCATACTCTAAAACATACCAAAAGCAAAAACAAGAAATTCTGTGCCAAAAATGTTTTTCTTAAATTTTGAAGTAAACCAAGAAAACATATTATTTGTGATTATCATGAAGTCTGACATTCACACATTCAGCTTTTGATAGATGTACCATAATTTACTTGTCTGGCAGGTCTGTGTTGGCATCAAACTGTAAAGATGAAAAATAAAATTGTATGTGGTGAAAATAGTTAATTTAAATAAAAATTTTTGGCAGTTCCCCTATTTTTGAAATTTGTTCCTCAAACTCTTCATAATCTCACTTATCTACATTTCAAAGAAAGCCGGACACTGGTGTCTTGTTCTTTATTTTATTAATATGAAAACCAAAATCCAAAAGCCATAGAAGAATTGTGCCAAAATTAAGCAATATCTGAGCAAAGTGTGAAACTTTTAAAAACTTCACTAATAAGGTATTCAAATTTCTTATGCCTGTTTACATAATTTTCTCACTTATTTTTTAAAATATGTTTCAATTCATTTCAGAGAGAGGGAAGGTGAGGAAGAGAGAGATAGAAACATCAATGATGAGAGAGAATCATCAATTAGCTGTCTCCTGCACACCCCTATTGGGGATCGAGTCCGAAACTTGGGCATGTGCCCTGACTGGGAATTAAACATTCATGGGTCAACACTCAACCAGTGAGCCACACCAACCAGGCTTCTCATTTATTTTTATTACAAGAACTATGCTTTTTAATAATTCCCTTTAAAATTACATTTCTTATACCAGACTTATTCTGGTAATAAATACTTCTAGTTGTATTATAGTAGAAAATATTTTTGTTCTGATGTCTTTGCCTTAATAAAACTTATTTACTAAAAAGTAGAAATTATTCCAAGATAAAAATAACTAAAATATCATTTATGGGCTCATAATAATAACCTAAGAAAATGCTAAACTTTTTAAAATAATATTTCACTGATCATATTTTGTAGTAGTAATGGCAACAAAAACCCTCAAACATTGCTGGCAGGAGTATAAATAGATGCAACTACCTTGGAAAACTTGCAGTATCTACTCAAGCTAAAACCAGGCAGTATATATACTAAACTACCCCTTGATCCAACAATTTTTGCTCTAGAGAAAGACTTGGACCCAACCCATACAGTCCCCAAAATGAATGTATTCACAAAAAGATATGCTCAAGGATGTTCATCGCAGCACTAGCCAAAACCTAAAAAATACTTAAATATTCCATAATAAAACAACAAATAAATTGTGATGTCTTCATATAATGGAATACCATATAGAAATGAAAATAAATAAGCTATTGCTATATGCAACTATATGGAAAATCACATAAACATAATGTTCATAAAATAAAGCAGACACAAATGAGTATTTATATAATGTTCAAAAGCAGGGAAAACATATTCATTGTTGAAAAAGTCAAGGTAGCAATTATCTTTGGCAAAAACAGTTCCTGGGAAAGAATACTGAGGTGACAGAGAGCAGAGTGAGGGCTTTTGTTACATTGGCAATGTTACATCTTGATTATGGTCTCTTTACATGACTGTGTTAGTTATGTGAAACTTTATAGGGAACTTGTCATTTGTATACTTTTCTGCATGTATGTTGTATCTCAATTAAAAAATTAAAAATCTTTTACGATCTATGAAAAAAAGTTTATAATCATAAATTATCCTATATCAGAGGACCAGTGCACAAAATATGTGCATGAGGGTGGGGGGGTCCCTCAGCCTAGCCTGCACCCTCTCACAATCCAGGACCCCTCAGGGGATATCTGACTGCCAGTTTAGACCCGATTCTGCAGGGCCTAAACTGGCAGTCGTATATCCCTCTCACAATCCAGGACTGCTGGCTCCTAACTGCTTGCCTGCCTGCCTGCCTGACCGCCCCTAACCACTCTGCCTGCCTGTCTGATCACCCCTAACTGCTCGCCTGCTTGCCTGATTGCCCCTAACTGCCTCTGCCTTGGCCCGGCCGCTGCAGCTTCATCTGGAAGGACGTCTGGAAGGTTGTTCAGCTGTCTGTACTAATTAGCATATTACACTTTTATAATTAAAAGAGTAAGATGCAAATTGACCATTACTTTGCGATGCCCACCAGCCAATCAGGAGTGAGTATGCAAATTAACCAAACAAAGCTGGTGGGTTAATTTGCATATGCAGGCACCGAGAGGCTGGGGGCAGGGCGGGATGCTTGCATCATCGAAATGGCCGCCCCAGCCGCTCTGGGCTTCTGGGCAGCCTAGGAAGGCAGAAAAGCAGCTCCTGGCAGGAGCAAAAAGGCGGCTCAGGCTGGAGCGAAGGCGGTGCCAGCAGCCAGGGTAAGGAAGGACCATTCTTGCACAAATCTTCATGCATCAGGCCTCTAGTAGATAATAAAAGGATAATATGCAGATTGACCAAATGGCAGAAAAGGCAGAACAACTGATCACTATGATGTGTGCTGACCACCAGGGGACATGTGCGGAACATGGCAGGCATTGGCCGAGGCAGGATGGTGGAGCAGGTGAGTGAGGGTGCCAGACCAAGGCATGCGCCAGTCGCTGTCATCGGGGCAAACTTCTGTTAGTTACTGAAAATTTTTTGCTCCTGCGTGCCGCGGTCCCACCCGGCACTCACACCTGCTGCTGGCACCGGCCCTACTTGCACCTACAGCCGGTACCAGAGCTGCCGCTCACACCTGCTGCTGGTGCCCGGTGCTGGTCCTGATCACTTGGCACCATCAGTGGGTGCAAGTGGTGGCTGCTGGCCCTGATCACCCCGAAGGGCTTCTCCACCTCCCCCTGCTCCTGAGGAGCGATCAGGGCAGCAGCCTCTGCTCACACCCACTGCTAGCGCTGGCCCCAATCGCTTCGCACTGTCAGCGGGTTTGAGCAGGGCCAGCACCATCAGTGCATTGGAGTGGCGGCAGCAGAAGCAGGGCTGCTGGCAGACAGGGGACCAGGGGGCAGAAGTGGGAGGGGCCAGGTGGGGGCGGGGAGGATGGGCCAAGACCCGCCCCTGTGCCTACTGCAACCTCGTGACCCACAGTTCCTTTCAAGCTGCATGAATTCATGCACTGGGCCCCTAGTTTAATTATGAATATTGATGGTTTCTACATATTTTTGCCTCCAAATCAACCTGGAAAGAATATTTTTAAATTTAAAAGATATCTTTGTGAATTAATACTAATACTTTTGTTACTTTTTTAAGTTTACATATTTCTTTTTTGCTCAGTATATCACAAATAGACTTAGTGAACAAAGAACAGTTTCCATAAAAATACTTATTTTATAAAATATTTTCAGTAGAGGGAGCTTCACTCTCTTTATTTTAGAAAATTTTCTTTCAAGGGCTATCACTGAAAATAAAAATACTTAATTTTTCTGTATATTATTAAAGTTCTTCATAGAATGATGAAGGTAAATGAATAAAAAAGTGCTACTCTCATTCAAAACTAGTCTAAGATATATAGAAAACTTATTCAATTATGAAAGGAGAAAAAAACTTGATGAAGAATACACATACTGATTAAACTTCTATATTGGGTATGTGTTTTTCAAGGAATTACATTTTTGGAGTATTCATAAAAACATTTTTAACTAAAAATATTTAATATTAATGAAGATAAGTTCTTATAATCATGATTATGAGTTTGAAATACAATTTTTGTGAATTTCAATAAAACAACAAAAATCAGAGACTTTAGTGATGAAGAATACATAACTAAGAATATATTATAACAAAATAGAAAAGAATGTATTATAACAAATATGGTGAATTGCCATTATACAAATCTGACCACATTGACCAAAATATTTTACTTACTGACATTAAGCTTCCTAAATCTGAATACCTATTAACTAAGCTATTATGATTTCTCTTATAACATTAATTCCTTTCCATGAAATTTCCATAAATGTAAAAAAGCTCTATACTCTTTGCTTTGATCACTATATATAAAATCTGTGATAACTGGAAAGTTTAAAAATTTACTGAGTCTTATTAAATATTTTCACTGAAAATATTCTGGTTTTCAGTGGTTCAACCCCTTAAGAAAAATTCAATAATTTCATAATATGATAACCTTCACAACTGGCCCCTATTATTATAGGCTTATCAAAATAATATAGCTTTCTGTAAGTTAGCTTTTATTAAATACATTATCTTTTTCTAAGGTGTCCAAAGATGAAATTTTGACCTGGAAACTCAGAAAAGAATATTTACTATTTCAATAGAAATCAGTATACACAAAACTTATTCTAATTACTTTTACTTCAATCCTCTTGGAAAGCTTGTGAGCCATAAATGGAAATTATAATAAAATGAAATGTATATTGATGGTTTAAAAATCTATATGAGCAATATCTTGCTTACACATTGTTCAATTAAGAATAGTGATTAAGTTATCTGATCTTTTGTCTAGTCTCATTTCCTCTTTAAAATAATTAAAAAGAAAATATGAGGCCTACCAAATATGACTGGACATGATAAGAAAATGATATGTCATAGAGCAATATTATTGTTCTATTGATTTTTTATTATATTACTTTATCCAAGAAGATTATTCTTGACATATAACATACCTAATAATTTATTTATGTTTTTGCCTCCATATATTACCTGAACTAAGCTCATTAGAAATAGCACTTCTTTATTTATTTTTTATTCACTTACCTTAATCTCTGGATATATCAACAATGTTCAGAATTTTTCTGGTTAGTAAATGTTTATGTTCTAATTGTTTTCCTTTTAAAAGTTAGTAATGTTCCATTTCTAATTTGTAAATGTTTTTAACTCCCCAAAAGAGAATAACCCACAACTTATAATTTACTTAGAAAAAGGAATCTCTAATAGCAATTTGAGAAGGAAAAACTTGGCTTTGGAAATAACTTTTCCAGGGTAATCTCAGTTGCTACTAATATATGTCGACAGTTACTAAAATGCATAATTTTCAGAAAATAGAGCAAAGTTACATGTTTTCAGAGGTCTCAATAGATAGACTGCTAGGTACTTTAGACATAAAGTAATACGATTTAAGGGGTGCTCTCAACAAGTCAATTTCTAATTGCATTCTTGGTCTCATCAATAACAGGTGGTTGCATTCTAGTACACAGGCTTTTTAAATAAGTTCTCCAACTGTTAAATACAAATAGACTCACCTGAGTAACAGTGCTGCTTCCCAGAAATAAAATCCCGAAACTAATGTCCGAAAGTGTCTCACGTGGGCCATGATACGGAGAGATATTCACGATCCTGAAATTAGTCTTATCCAAGGCATGGGGGAACGAGAAAGCCTGGAATGAAAATATGCACTCTAACTCCCTGTAGTGGTGGAGACAAACGCTTGGAAAGCTTCAGCACCATAGACAGCTCCCCGCGGTCCGCGGAGGCCCTGTCTGCCTTTCAAACCTTTGAAATTCTCTTTCTACCCTTCTCTGAGCACTGAGCAGAGGGACATGCACAGGGTTACAAATGTGCAGGTGATTTACACAGTGAAAGCGGAATAATGGGTGAGATGAAATGTATGAAGTGCCCAGGTTCTGGGCAACAGTTCACTGGAGCTCTAGCGGCAAAGAAAGAATGCTTGTCCTTTCCTGACTCAGACCCACGTTTGCAGAAAGAACAGCAGCAACAGCCGGAAAGAAAATGCTTCTTCACCTGCTCCAAGCGCCGCCGGCCCAAACCCCACTCTCCACCTTTGGGTAAGACCCCAAACCGCTAGCGCGGCAAAGGGAAGCGGGGCGGGGCCAGACGACACTGTCTTGCCCGCAAATCACAACCGCACAGCGGGACAGAGTGACAAGCCACTCATGATGGTAGGCGGTGCTTAGCACTTGAGCCTTTTTAAAAAAGCAGCGAGTAACTGATGCAGAGCCTAAAGGGCGACTGGAGCGTGTTGGGGGAAGGAAGCTTCAGGGCTAAGCCTGGGAGAATCAGGGGCTTTTGTGGGTTAGTTAGCAGAATCGCTTTGGAGGGGCCATCCATTGTTCACTTCCCAGAAAAGGTACAATTTAGTAACTGTCACCCCATGTCGTTGACCTTACACGGAAATGTAAGAATAAGCTTTAAGTCTATGGAAAGGGCTAAGGAAGAGCAGAGAATGTGGTTCATGGGCAGCAGCGGTCTGGAGAACATGCTGCTTCTAGAATTTTCTCATATCCCTGGCCAGCTTCTGGCCATGAAGCATTATTGACTAGAGTGAGTTGAGTTTCCTTCAGTCATAATAAAGGTTCTAAAAAGATGAAGTCGGGAAATCTAAAGAGATGGCTACTTAGAGACACAAGCTACCCACCATTTCTTACATATTTTCCATAACTTAACAGTAAGTTCAAGTAAGAAGGACCGCTAATTCATTTGTTATACCTCTTCTGTCATCCATCTCTCTATCTGCTCTCTCTCCTCCACCCTCCCCCTGCCATCTTGACCATTTACATGGGGATGTGGATTGGAAGACTGAAAAGGAAAATTGTGTGTGTGAGTGTGTGTGTGTGTGCGCGCGCGCATGTGTCAAAATAATGGAATTTTAAAAAATTAAAACCTACTGTTAGATCTTTACAGTGGCTTTTATTACTATCAACAAGGATCAAAATGTTCACTCACCTCTTCAACCTTAACTTTTTCCCAAAACTCCTGCAAATATTTTTCTGAAAGTCCTATTTTAATCTCATAACTTTCTCAATAACTAAACTACATGCCTTCTTACTCTTTCTCTATTTTCTTTTAAATTAGATTCCAACAGCAATTAACATATCAATTACCCTGTAAATCTATTTAACTGGGAGAGTAGAAGTCATTACTTTCCAACCCTCTCCAATGAGGATAATGAAAACAAACAAACAAACAAAAACTCCTCTCTTTACTCTTTAGCAGACATCTTTTCACATCTTCGTTTTCTTATTTAAATCACAAACTTCCAGAAGCCCATAAGAAATATCACTGATCCTGCCCATGAATATTTGCATCTTGAGAAAGTTCATACAATTTTAGTTAACTCAGTTTTTCAGTGAGTCTTTTGAAAACTAATGAAGTACAAATGCTTTTTAGTTGGCCATTCTTTGAATAGCATTGATTGTTTTAAAAAACACAGATAAAAAAAAAAAAAAGTGAAACTTACTCTATTTCAAGAAGGCTTGGATTTCTTGCCTTGTTTCACCACTAAGTAATTGGGCATTTTTGGAAAATTGATCTACTTTTAAAAATGTTTTTACTTAGTATATCTTTAAAATATTTATTTATTGAGAGAACTGAATTAAATGACCTCTGAGATTCATCCTCTGGCCCAAAGAAGACAACCAATCAATGTTTAAGTAAACAAACGTGTGGATGATATGATATTTAAAAGTCTATGTTTACATTTATCTGGATAGTTACTAGTAAGTTATATGATAGCTTAGCAGGCAGGATGATTTTAGCTATTTCTTCTCATTAAAATGAAACCATAGGATATTATACTTTATCAAATTAAGATATATCTAGTCAGTTTCTTAGATATAAATATAAGAAGGTAACTAGAATCCCCATGTTACTCATTTTTCATAGCACCATGATTATTTTCTTCAAATTACTTCTGACAAGCTATCATCCTCCTTGTTTATTTGACTTCACTACAATGAGGATAATGGTCATTATTTAGCATAGCACCTACCATGTAAGGTCGTAATGAAATTTCATGCATATGCATATTTGTGGTATCTATTCTTGTAAATTTTACTCTTTTGAGAATAATAGTCATGATTGGACTAGAAGGTGAATGAACTTGTTTTGGGGGAAAAGACTATTCTATGGGTAATGACTAACTGACTAGTTCATTCATGCCAAATTAAGCTGGATTCTGATATGGCCAAATCTCTGCTCTTCTCTTTGTGTCCTTTATTATTTCTTTCTTGCACTAATGGAATATATTTCACATTTTACAAGATGTGGGACTTCAGGGCTGGCTTGGATATTAATTTTCATCATATTTAATGCTCTCCTTTTACAGAAGAAGTAATTGTAGCACAAAGCAGTTAAGTGATAATTATAACCCCTTGTATTCAGCAAGTTGAAGATATCAAATTTGACTTCAGTGCTTCTGGATTATTGTGTAGTATTATGTCCACTACCATGGAGCTATGTTTAATGGTATATTTCCACTATTGTCTCAAAAATATATACATATTCCCTGGCTGGGTAACTTAGTTGGTTAAAGCATTATCCCAATGTGCCAAAGTGTTGTGAGTTGATCCCCAGTCGGGGCAGCATTAATAAGTGGAACAACAGATCTCTCTCTCTCCCCTCCCTCCCTTCTTCTCTCTCTCTAAAATCAATTTTAAAAATATGCATATTACCTGAACTACTGAGTTGTAAATCAATTTCAATGTAATGATAAAGTTATTTTCATATGCTCAATTGTTATTACCAATGACTTTAAACATGCAATATTTTGTATATATGGCTCAAATTACTTGCTCTTTATAAAGGACTTATTTACTTGTTTGAGGTCAGTGCAATGTGGGGTTAGTAATAGTTTACTGAGAGTTGATTAGATTCAGTAGCATTAGGTCATTCTAGCCATCTCATCAAAAGCTTATGTATAAATCAAAATGCCAGTTTGAAAACTTACAGACAGTAATGCAACTTTGCAGTAATTAAGAATATTAATATCTTTGAATTAACACTCTGGAAGAGTAGAAGTTTTAATTTAGGAATTAATCATAAACTCACTTGTTCAACATAAATCAGGTAGAGAGGAATTAATCCTATGTCAGTGAGAGATATTATCATTAAGTATATGAGCCTAGTGAATTTATATTTTGTACTAGAGACCTGGTGCATGAAATTCGTGGATGGGGGGGGTGTCCCTCAGCCCAGCCTACACCCTCTCCAATCTGGGACCCCTTGAGGGATGTCCGACTGCCCGTTTAGGCCCGATCCCACTAAACGGGCAGTCAGACATCCCACTCACAATCCAGGACTGCTGGCTCCCAACCACTTGGCTGACTCTGCCTGATTGCCCCTAACTGCTTCTGCCTGCCAGCCTGATCACCCTCTAACCACTCCACTGCCAGCCTGATCAATGCCTAACTGCTCCCTGGCTGGCCCAATTGCCCCTAACTGCCCTCCCTTGCCAGTCTGGTCACCCCTAACTATCCTCCCCTGCAGGCCTGGTTGCCCCCAACTGCCCTCCCTTGCTGGCCCGGTCACCCCTAACTGCCCTCCCCTGCAGGCCTGGTGCCCCCAACTGCCCTCCCCTGCAGGCCTGGGTCCCCCCTAACTGCCCTCCCTTGCTGGCCTGGTCTCCCCCAACTACCCTCCTCTGCCAACCTGGTCACCCCCAACTGCCCTCCTCTGCCAGCCATCTTGTGGTGACCATCTTGTGTCCACATGGGGGCAGCCATCTTTGGCCACATGGGGGTGGCCATCTTGTGTCTTGGTGTGATGGTCAATTTGCATATTACTCTTTTATTAGATAGGATAGGGCTTTACTTACTGAGCAGATTATAATAATCATGACATTAAGCTGATCAGGTGACCCTGTTTTTTAGGAATAGTGGTAGACATATCCAATCGTTTATCCCCATTTCCTTGTTCAGGATACAAAATTTCTCACATGGATCTCAGCAACAGTCTCTTTTTGTTTCTCCTGCTTGCTTTCTTACTCCTTTTGATTAATCCTCTATTGTGAATATCAAGGTTTTTTTGTTTATTTTAATAAATCAGATGATGCCACTTTTTAAATTAAATTTGTTAGAGTGACATTGGTTAACAAGATAGGTTTCAAGTGTAAATTTTTATGATACATCACCTGTACATTGCATTGTGTTCCAACCACCCAAAGTCAAATCATCTTCTGTCACCATGCATTTGACCCCTTTACCCTTTACTACCCTCCATCACCTTCCCTCTGGTAACCACCATACTGTTGTCTGTGTCTATCAGTTTTTGTTTGTTTATCTTATTTATTAATTTATTGCATTTATTTTTATATCTAAAAGCAATGAGTGAAATCATATGGTCTTTAACTTTTTATGTCTAACTTATTTCCCTTAGCATTCATGATGTCACAAATGGCAGTATTTGATCTTTTCTGGTGACTGAAGTGGAGTAGTATTCCACTGTATATATGTACATCTTCTTTATCCAATCATCTATTGAAGAAAAAGATGCTCAACTTCACTAGATATTAGGGAAATACAAATCAAAATTACACTGATATACCACCTCACACCTGCTAGAATGGCTATTAGCAACATGAAAAGTAATAATATCTGTTGGAGAGGTTGTGGGGAAAAAGGAGCCCTCATTCACTGCTGATGGAAATGTAAACTGGGTACAGCCACTATGTAAAACAGATGGTGCCACTTCTATTCCAGAAACACTTCAATGCCTTTCCATTGCAACAGATTAAATTCACATTCCTCTTCAGAGTGAAGAAGGCTCTGATTTTCCATTGACAATCTCCTCAGCCTCATTGTTGACTAGTCCCTCTTTTCCCTGTTTCTTATTTCATTATTTCTCTGATCTTCTTCTTGGGCTTCCTATGTCTAATTTCCTTCCTACATTATAAATATCTCTCTTTTCCTCCCTTTCTTTTTTTTTTTTTCTTCTCCCTCTCTCTCTAACAAAATTTTCCCATTTACCTTTAAATCAGTATTTATTCCTTTCATGGATTAAGTTATAATTTGATGTTTGCCTTTGTTTGAATACTCCCATTAGACAATGGCAATGTGCATCTGTATGTCTACCAGAGTGTCTAAAACATAGTAATCAGGAAATATTTGTTGAATGCATGAATGGATGAATGAATGCATAAATATTCTCTGCTCTTTAGTTCTCCCTTTCTTAGATTCCATCCTTACGAATTTCTTTTAACCCATTCTTTCTTTATAAAATTACTTAAGATTTCTAGATTATAATGTTCTTTTCAGGTCAAACATATTCCTTCCCCAGCTAAAAGTAACCTTTGAGTTTAATGTGTGTCCTGGAGAATGACTTATTTATAAATAAGATTAATATCACCACATATATTATGATTTTTACTATTTTAACTCTTAGATTCTCATTTTTTTCTCCAAATTATACTGATAATTTCCCCAATAATAAAATTATTTGAAGCACTTAATTGACTATTTCATTCTTTCTCTTAGTGCTTTATATCAACTTGTCACAAATTATAAAAGTACCTCCAAATTACTTTTCCAAACAGTTTATTCATCAATAAATATAGTTTATAATTATGCACCTTCTTATGCACTTCTAGGGATACACATGTGAATAAGAAACAAATCTTGTCCTAGAGGAACTACAATCTATATACTATGTAAGATGTATACGAATATTCATAGTATTACATAGTCTAAAAATATTGAAGGAAATAAAGAGAAATGCAGTGGGAATTCAAATGCATTACTTCAAAATGGAAAGCATGAGAAGATTTGAAAATGTTCATAGAGTAGGGAGTATTTAACAAAGCTTTGAAATCAGTTCACAGTTCATTTGTAGAATTTGACTGTGTGGAAATTATAGCAGATAACTTTGTAGAAGGAGGAGGGTAAAAAATCTTGAAACACATAGAAGCAGAAAAAGTAGGATTTGAGTGATAATATTTTTATGGTTAATTTTTACTCAGGGTGATGAATTTGCCTTCATTCAATAGTGATAGAACTGACAAATGGTCTACATACCAATTCAGCCTGTTTTCAAACCAAAGATTATTTTTCATAGTGAACAGATACTATTGCAACAGATGTTCCTGAATTAAATGTCCAAAACAAATGAAAAATGCAAACAAGTGTTTCACAGTAGCAGTTTTGAAATCTGTGGTTATGATGGTTAGTATTCTCTTTGTTTGCAAAGCATTTTTATTAGTAATTTTCTAGATGTTTTTGAAATTCTAATTATATGGAATATTTAGTATGCATTTTTCCTTACTAATGCCCTGAAGAAAAAAATGTTAGAAGTGTAAATATTTTTAAAGGATGAATTTTAATACATTTCTTTTTTGTGTTCTAGAAATATGATTTAATAAGAAAAATACATTTACTTGCTGAGACACCAGAATTTAAAAAATACAACTTCAAGACCAAAAAAATATTTTTAGCATTGGATATAACTAGCCTGAATTTAGGTCCCCACATTGGTACTGAATTTCCTTGTTACCTTGGGCAAAGTGCTTTTCTAACTTAGCTTTAGTTGCTTATCTATAAAATAAAAATTATAATCTGTTTCATATATTTTTCTTTAGCTCTTTAATTCCTCCAAAAATGTCTGGCTTTTTTATAATTCCTCTTCATACTTTCATTGTTATTAACTGAAAATCTTATATAGCTTTATTATTATTTGCTTTTACCCACTTATAAACATTTTAATGTTTAAAGATACTTATATTTTATTTACTTTTAATATAATAGCTTTATTGATATATTAAAGGCCTGGTGCACAAATTCATGCACCTGTGGAGTTCCTTGGCCTACTTCCTGTGGGATCAGGCTGAAACCGGCTCTCCTATATTCCCTGAGGAGTCCTGGATTGTGAGAGTGCACAGGCCAGGCTGAGGGACCCCACCCATGCATGATCGGGGCTGGGGAAGAATATGGAAGGTTGGCCAGCCAGGGAGGAATCATGGGACGGCTCCAGGGTGTGTTCAGCCTGTTTTGCTCAGTCCCGATCAGCCGGACCCCAACAGCAAGCTAAACTACCAGTCGAACCGTCTGCCCATGGTGGTCAGTGCACGTCATAGCGACTGTTCGTCTGGTCAACTGTCTGCCCCATGGTGGTCAGTGCACGTCATAGTGAGTGGTTGAGCAGCCTTAGCATATCATTAGCATATTATGCTTTGATTGGTTGAACAGCCAACTGGACAACTGGACACTTAGCATATTAAGCTTTTATTATATAGGCTAATTTGCATTTGTGCCATAAAAATTTACCCTGTAAAAATGTACATTTTAGGGCTATTTAAGGCATAGTCATATAAATGAGCAACCATTACCAGTACCCGATTTTAGAAGATTTTAAACACACACACACACAACCCATACCCATTTACAGTCACTTTCCATTTTCCCGTCTTCAGTCCCTGAGAACCACTAATCTAAATTCCATCTTCATGAGTTGGCCTATTCTTAACATTTTATATACATGGAATTATATGAAAAGTAAGCTTTTGAGACTAATTTTTTTGTAAGCATGATGTTTTTTAAATTTGGTGTAGTGCATTGACCCTGACTTCTTAAATTAGTTTGATGCCTAGCAAACATAAGTGATAACTTTTAAGAAATTTAGTAGACTGTACTTTTTAGAGCAGCTTTAGGTTCACAGCAAAATTGAGCAGAAGGTATGGCAAATCTTCATACACCCCCTGCCCTTATACATGCACAGCCTCCTCTACTACTAACATTTCCAAACTGGTACATTATTGCAATTGATGAGCCTACATTTCAATATCATTATCACTCAATGTCCATAGTTTACATTAGGATTCACTTTCTGTCTACATTTTGAGTTTGGACAACTATATAAGGACATTTATCTACCATTACAGAATCATACAGAATAGTTTCACTGCCCTAAAAATCTTCTGTGGTCTACCTATCCATCTCTCCTTTCCTGCCTCCAAATTCTTGGCAATCACTGACTTCTTATTAGCTACAGTTTTTCCTTCTCTGGAATGCCATATGGTTAGAATCCTATAGTCCATAGCCTTTTCAAATTGGATTCTTTGACTTAGTAAAATGCATTTACGGTTATTCCATGTGTCTCTATGACTTGATAGCTCATTTCTTTTTAGCACTGAATACTATTTCATTGATGTACCATAGTTTGTTTATCCATTCACCTAACATTTCAATTGCATTGATTTATACTCTAATTTTTATTATTGATTGTTTTTGTTTTGCTTACTTTGATTTAATTTGCTGTTACTTTTCTAGTTTTAAGCAGGAAGCTTAGAGTATTGATTTGATTTTACTTATTTTTTAAATGTGCTTTTATTGACTTTTAGAGAGAGAGAAAGGGAGAGGGGTAGAGAGATAGAAACATTATCTATCAGCTTCCTCTTGCATGACCCCTACTGGGGTTTGAGTCCACAACCCAGGCATGTACCCTGATCAGGAATTGATCCCTAAATCAACACTCAACCCTATTGGTCCCTAAATCAACACTCAACCACTGAACCACACAAGCTGGGCAGAGTATTGGTTTTAGATCTTTCTTTTTTTTTAATATGTTAATTCAATGCCATAGTTTTTCATATAAACATTGCTTTTGCTACATCCTGCAATTTTTTAAATTCTGTTTTTTTAAATTTAGTTGAAAATATTTTTAATTTCTCTTGAGATTTCTTCTTTGATCCATGTGCTACTTAGAAGTATGTTCTTTAATTTCCATGTATTGGGGATTTTCCAGCTACCTTTCTATCATTGATTTCTAGTTTAATTCTACTGAGAGCAGATATTGTATGATTTTTTTATTATTTTAAATTTGTTAAAGTGTGTTTTATGGTCCAGAATGGTCTATGTCAGGGATTCCTCCATGTGCACTGCTTAATGTTGAATGAAGTAGACTACGAATGTCCATTATATCCAGTTGGTTTCTGGTATTGTTGAGTTCAATTGTCTCCTTATTAATTTTCTCCCTGCTGAATCTATCCATGTCTAATAGAAGTAAGTGTATTGAAGTCTCCAATTATAATAGTGCATTCAGTTGTAATAGTGAAACTGCTATAAATAGGCCTTTGGTAATGTGGTGGTGAGTGTGGGAAGTGGGGAAGCATTTCATAGTGCTATGATTAGGTCTCAGTCTTTTAATGAGCCTGAGCCTTTTGTTTGTGAACTTTATAAGTGCATCTTGGATGATGATGATGATGATGATGATGATGATGATGATGATGATGATTATTCACCCCCTAGGTGGTACAGGATGGCCAGGATGGGTTGGAGTTGGGTATTTTTCTTTCCTCAGGTCAGTTAAATGTTGCTAAGACCCCAGAAGCTTAGGCTCTGGTTAAATGGTTTCTCCTGAGGGAGACCTTGTTAAGAAGAATAGAATGTTCTGATGTATTTCAGAACATCTCTTTTTTTGTCCTCCCCCTGCTCGTAGCACCAGCGGATTTTCTCTAACATTCACCATAAGAACCTGGTAGAGCTCCAGGAGGTAAAACTCACAGAAGAGTGTGTCCCCTCCTATGACTCTGGGCCCCTGGAGTTTTTATCTCTCAGACTTATCCACTCAGAGCCTCCCACAATTCATCATTTACGGTTCAGGGTCCCCTTCCCTGACACTGGTTCCCATGATATTTTGGCTGGTGGGTTTCTGCTCCAGTAGGTTGTGATTCTTTATAGTTTCCTGTTGGTCTCTTCAATTTGGGGGCATCAATTTGCCCTTCAACCTCACTTCTTTCTTAAAGAATCTAAGAAGAGTCGATTTTTCTGTTGCTCAGCTTTTTATTTGTCATTAGGATGGAGTGGCAACTTCTAAGCTTCTTACCTGCTGGGGCAAAACCCTGCAGTTTCTTATAGTTCTGTTTTAAAGATTTTAAAAGCCTAATCTGATCTTAAATTTGGGAGATTTTCATAGCTTTGAAAATTTCTTGGCCTTTATAATTACTGCAAAATTTGGTCTGTAAAGAGGATGTTGCTTGACCTAAATCATACTTTTTTTAAGTTATAGAAATATTTAAGATAGTTAAAGCATTTCAAGAAGACAGCAGGGTCTATGTACATATATATAAGCAAGTACTAAGAAAAAAAGCCTTTTCTCTGCATTAACCCCTCTTGTCTCTTATGTCTCAGGTTAAAAACTCCCCAGAAAAGGCTTCCCTGACCCAGCAAATGCAAAGCAGCCACCACACCTATTGCTTTCTATAACATCACCCACTTTATTTCCTTCGTGAATAATGATTATTTATTTATTTATTCATTTTCTGTCTCTCCTCCCCTAAGGTAAGGTCCAAGAGATAAATACCCCCTTTTGGCTTTCCACTTGCACTTACCTGTGTCCTAAGATGCAAGAAAGATAGAGTGAAAAATACAGAAATGAGGGGGGAGGGAGGAGAGAAGGGAGAGGGAAAGAGAGGAGGGAGGAAGGGAGAGAAGGAGTGAGGGAGGGAGGTAGGGGGAGGAGAGAGAGAGAGAGAGAGAGAGAGAGAGAGAGAGAGAGAGAGAGAGAGAAGAAATTGGTGTTTTGCTATAATGTAGGATATTAAAAATTTGACAACACAGATCAGAAACAACATTTGTGCTGATTGATGGAGGCAAAGATGGCAAACTTGGCAGCATTCCTGGCATAGTTGGTGGGGTCCTCAACATTACCAGTCAGCAATAATTGGGGCAAATGTTAGCACCAAGTTCAGCTCGTGGGTCAGATGTTTCAATCTGTGACAGCAGGAGATGCAGCTGTGTTTCCAGTTGGTATTGGCAACACAGTTGATATTTGGGGGGTAGCAATAATTGTATATTCAGTGAGCAAAAGAAGAAAGAGAAAGTGTTAAAATACATGCCGTAGTCATGGAGACAACTAGCTTCTTGGAGCATTGGGTATGACACTTCCAGGAACCTCACAAAATTACCTAAGAAGAAATTCAGAGAGGCTGGATTTCCTGAAGAATAAATAAAATCATGCATTGCCTGAGAATTTTTATTTTGTTCACTTGTTTTTAATCTCCTTTCAGTGCCACACTAATGAGGCCTATGAAACAAAGGTTTCCTTCAGCATATAATTAATTTTATTTCTTTGCACCTTTGAGAGGGAATTCAAACAACAAAAAATCATCACCTATATCTGAGGATTTTCTATACACAAGAGAGTAGGAAAATAAAAAACAAGTAGTTCTCATTTTAGTCATTCAATTTAGAAAAGATAATATAGATTTTTGAATACTTAAATTATTCTTCTAATCACCTTGAGTTCAAAGCCAAGTTCTCCAGTGCTTAACGTAGAAAAATTTTCATGGAAAACATTATTTTCTCACTTTTCCAAATGTCCCCATATTCCAATCATGTTACATAATTTTTTCCCCAATGGAAAGCACAAACACTTTATTGTCTTAACTTTTCTGCAGCATAGAGTGAAATTTGTAGCAATTCAAATTCAGCCTTGGCTATTAATTTCTGTATTGCTTTTATTGTCTCCTCCCCTAAACAATGGACTACTGGTGTTTACTTAGATTCTTTTTACACCAGTTTTTCACACTTGTGAGAGAAGGGTCTCAACTTGGTGACAGACTTTCAAAATCAAATGCTGAGTAGGTCCTTCTTAGTCATTGCTCTTGAGGTTTTTTTCTCCTTACTTTGTGTAAATACTTGTGTAAGTAATTATGTGAGGACTGTAGTTGTGTCTTAGTCTTATCTATAGCATATAAAAGATATTCCATCTCACAATGACTTTAATATAGTTAGTTTGATCTACCATTTCTCTCCATGATTAATTACTTCAACAGTACTTGAAGTTCATGTATATTATCTTCATAGCCTAGGATCCCATGAAATTGAAACATAACTTTTCATCTAAGTCTTACAGATGCCCTTAATTTGTATTAAAATTGCATACTTTTTTAGAACATTTAAAGGCTGACAAAACTTTTAACATTTTTCAAGTAAAATTATACTTTATGTTTATAGATTAATAATATTAAAATCAAATTTTATTGTTAAAACTTGACATTTACCCAAGAGCTACTGCAATTTAAAAATAGCTCAAAGGCATTTCTGATATTAAAAATGAAATTTGAGAGTTAAAAACAAAGATGATTTTTTCATATTTTTCAGTCTTTTTTTCCCATTCCTGTTCTGGGTAAAACAAATGCATATTATTATTATGATTGGGTCCTCTCCAATTTATAATATTATGTATTTCATATTCTTATAAAACTACAAGGATAGGGTTTTTCTATATCTATAAAATAAGTATAATATTTATAAACCTATAAAGAGGACATAAAAACTAACATTTTTATTCAAAAGATGTCATAAATTATATATAGCAGATACTTCAATATTTATTTACTTTCTTTTCAACTATACCCACATTAAAATATGAATCTTTAAATTTCTTTAACTTTTTCTCAAAATCTTTAGTAATGGATATGAATATATAAATGCTTAAAACTTTTAGAACAAATATCATAGCATAATATTATGAGCTAGAGGCCCAGTGCACGAAATTTGTGCACTGGGGGGGGGGGGGCTGTCCCTCAGCTTAGCCTGCACCCTCTCACAGTCCTGGAGCCCTTGGGGATGTCCAACTGATGTGGGCCTAAGCCATCATTGGACATCCTTAGCACTGCTGCAGAGACAGGAGTGGCTCCTGCCACTGCCGCTGCGCTCACCAGCCGTGAGCCCTGCTTCTGGCTGAGCAGTGCTCCCCATTGTGGGAGCACACTGACCACCAGGGGGCAGCTCCTGCATTGAGCATCTGCCCCCTTGTGGTCAGTGCATGTCATAGTGACTGGTCTCCGCTGTTTGGTAGATTTGCATATTAGCCTTTTATTATGTAAGATATGAGAACAAGACAGTATAACTATCAAAACAAATAAGTGAATTGCTATTCATGTGTATAGGCCCATCTTTTAGGATAAGAGAATATAAATTTGATATAAATTCAAATAAGTGATCATATACTATTCCAGAGACATTTTAACCTGAGGATTGTGATGTCTGAGCATTGACAGTAACAACTGCTATTTTAACAATCTGAAAGAAGTGTTATATATTTTTTTCCTTTTCAATTAATGAGAAGTGATGGACCGGAAAAGAAATATGAAATGCAAATTGGAAAGTGTGACCTGTATGCCTTGCTTATGGATTTGGAAGTTTGGGCAGATCCTATTTCTATAGTAAGACTGCTATCTACCTGAGAGTTCTTGACTCAGTGGAGATTTCAACATAGCAAGTCCTCCAACTAGGTGGACACTGCATGGCGAGAGCCAGGGTCTCCTTGCCCTTGACAGGCCCTTGCTGATGAAAGTCTACCACTCCCAGGACCTGTGTCTGTGATCATTTTAGCCCAAAAATGTGTTCATATAAGCACTGGACTTTAGGTGCTGTACCTAAACTATACAGTCGGGGTCCTTTCCCTGCCTGCTTGATAGACTTTTTGTCGAGCCTCTTAGTTTTGGCTGCCAGTGCTATTTCTTGTTAAAACAACTTTGATCACAAATTTCAATCCAGTTGCATTGCCTCAAACCGCTTGAAATGCAGCCCTAACCCATGCACCACCACAACACATCTGACTAGGTACTTCCAAACTGTCACTCTACTCCCTGAGCTATGTGTTTTTCCTTTTGTTTTTTTTTCATGTTTTTAGAGAATAACTATTGACAAGGAAAATGTTCACAACAATTTGTTAAAGGGAAAATGTAAGCTACAAGAGCATGTGTTTAGATTGAATCTTTGTATCAACCCCACCCCCCACACTACCACCAAAAGTCATATGTTGAAGCCTTAACCTCTGCTGTTATGACTTTGGAGGTGGGGGCCTCTAGGAGGTAATTGGGTTTAGATGAAGTCTCGAGGATGGGACACCATTTATGGAATTAGTGCTCTTACATGAAGAGGAAGACAGACCAGAGCTCTCTCCTTCCACCATGTAAGGAAACAGCAAGAAAGAGGCCATCTACAAGTCAGGAAGAGAGTCCTCACCAGGTACTGAATTTGCCATCACCTTAATTTTGGACTTCCCAGTCTTCAGAACCTTGAGAAATAAAATTTTAAGCAACCTAATCTATACTATTTTTCTATAGCAGATTAAGCTGACTAATGCATAGTGTGTCCCCATGTTCTTCTAGTATTTTTTTTGCATGAACCTTCATTTAGGATACCTATATTAGAACTGCCTTTGATTCCTAGTAGTTTTATCCACTGGTGTCCTATATGGCTGACTTCAAATATTTTTTTTTTCTAAGATGTTTTTTAAAAAAATAAGAAAACTATACTTTTTAGGGTTTATTTGAAATACATATGCACCTAGCTAATATAAAATTAGAGTACTTATATCATGATAGAAAGCATCATAATCTTAACATGTACTAGATAAGCTATAAAAATAAAAACAAACATTAATAATTTGTGTACCATGTTTCTGGCACAGAGTTAAAATTTCACATACCTTATCTCATGTCATTCTGTTAAAAACCCATGAGAGAGTTGCCAATATTACCTCCATGATATAGAAGAGGAAACTGAAACTTAGAGATGTTAAAAACAAGACAACAGGACGAAAATGGAGTTATCTGTGCTAAACTCCCAGTCACCAAACTGAACATTAATTACTGTGTGGGCTTTCATGAAATGTAAACCAGTCAACCAGGAATCACCTAATCAGCGATAATTAGTTAATCTTTCTAATAGACTCTGGCCATCTCATAAAGGAAAGTAACCTTGAAATAACCAACCAGTTCTTTTGCCAAGTATAACTTCCTTGTTTTCACTTCCTTCTGACTATAATTCTTTCATTTTGTATAGTTCTTTGGAACTCCTTTTAATCAGCTAGATTGGATATTTCCCAATTCATGAATCATTGAATAAAGTCAATAAGCTCTAAAATTCAGTTGAATTTTGTGTTAACAGAGAGATTATGTAACTTGTTTATGGTCAAAAAGCACAGAGCAGATCTGCTCAGCCTCATTCTTGTCTGACTCCAAAGACCATATTCTTACATCACACTGAATCTGAATATGGAATGTTAATTAAATCTTACCCATCTCTGAATGGTGGGGGGAAGAAGATAACCTGATTTCTTATTGCTTTGGATATGGTATATAGCCTTACATCTTAATATATTTTATAGCTTA
The DNA here is from genome assembly GCF_027574615.1 of Eptesicus fuscus. Lineage (NCBI taxonomy): Eukaryota > Metazoa > Chordata > Mammalia > Chiroptera > Vespertilionidae > Eptesicus > Eptesicus fuscus. The sequence goes on along the minus strand of NC_072478.1, from coordinate 35,161,057 downwards.
ATTTAGGTTTACTTATATTTCTGCTTTAAAATTATATTTAACTAGTGGCCTGGTGCATGAAATTCGTGCACTCGGGGTGGGGGGTGTCCCTCAGCCTGGCCTGTGCCCTGTCACAGTTGGTGGGGCCTACCTCTTTAGGAGCCCCATGATCCATCGCCCCAGAGAGGTAGACCCCACCCACCCATCCGTGGCTCCTCAATGGATTGCCCCAAAGAGGTAGGCTGGAGCTGGGGGAGGCCTGAGGAGCCCTGGGCTGGGCCACGGTAGAGGCCTGTGGACCTCCATGTGCCTGTGGACCCCCAGCCAGGCCCGTGGCAGAGGGGCCTCTCTACGTACCTGTGGACCCCGGCTGGGCCAGGCCCTCGGCAGAGGCCTCTCTGCCAGGGCCCTGCCCCTGTCCCCGACACTGCAAGTCCCTGCCCACCCGCACCTGCTGAGCACGCAGCCTGCTGATCAGTCGTTACTGTGACAGCATCCCAACCAATTTGTATATTATCCTATTATTAGTATAGATGTTTATGATAGCCTATAGCTAGTTAGTCATGCTATAAGAACTATGCTGCTAATAAATTGTAATTTTAGGTGGGAGTTTTGCTAGCCTGGGATAGCTGTTTATAGACACATTTGACTGGTTTTTAGGAGCTCTGAGGATTACTTTGAGTCCATCATCAAAAATAGAAAAATAAAGTGGAGCTAGGAGGCCATTTGAATGGTTCTTATGCATGTCCTCATATGACACAACATGAACTTTTGAGCGAGGACAAACCATAAATATTCGGAGAATACAACAAGAACACCTGCAAATTGTTACAGTAATGAACTTTTACTCAGAGATAGCCTTAGCAATCAATCATGTTTAGCCAAGGGTAGCTTTCTGCTGCCCAGTGCCAACTAAAATTATTTGTGAATGACCTATACAAAGATCTCTTTTTGCCTTTTAAAAAACCTGATTTTTGCATTTTAGTGGAACACTATTTGGGTTGCCACCCAAATCTGTATGCCCTGAATTACTATTATATGATCCCAAATAAACACTTCTCTAGATTATTGCCTCCTGACAATTCAGATTAATAAAATAAACTGCAGCTGCTGTTTAGACTCTCCTGATCACCCATGTAAATGTTAGTAGTGAGGGCCCATTTTCTAATAATACCAACTAGAATCAACAATGGGCTTTTGGACAGGGTATTTGTTGGACCCTTCATGCGCCCTACTATCTATAAACATCTGGTATTACTGAAGATTGAAATAATCTCTTCAAAAATGACTCAAAAATTTATGACTCTATATCCTTTACTTCCTCTTGATCCACATATGTGGGAATCCCTTTCACGTCCAGCGTGGTTCAGGGTTCCAGTTCAGGGTTCGGGTTCTGGAGAAGGCCGCACACAAATGAAAGAGACTAGAAAAATATTAATTTGGGAAATGGGTTGCCAGGCGGGAGCCCACCTCTAGTGGGAGGACTACCGCCTTGCTTTGGCCTTGCCATCCCTTTTATTGAGCCTATGGGATACACCCATTGCCCTTAGGCAGGTAATTCCAGTAACAGGCAGATTATATTATCAGTAAGGACTTACATGATTATTTGGTGGGAAAGTTGCCTCAGTTACCATTATCTCAATTAGATAGGGAGTGGTTGGCTCTGACCTTTCAGAGATTCAGGTTGACCAGCCTTCCCCATCTTTCTATTAGTGAGACAATGATCGGTTTCTGGCACACATACATTGGAAAGACACAGTAGCCAATGAATGCAGCTATCTCCAGAAAGGCATCATTTCCACTTGGGAGCTTCCTGGGTAATGATTAGGATGAAAGTGTGGGAGTTATATAGATCTATTTTGAAAATACAGGATTCTGCCCTGACCATTCCTGGACATTATGCTTCTTTATTTCCCTCGACAATAAACCCAATCTGGCCTGATTGATATATCTTCTTGGTGACTGTCCAATAAAAAGAGGACCCAAGGAATTCAAACTTAATTCTGATTTAGCTACTTATGTTTTCTTATTGGATTAATATGATCATAGATGTAGGGGTTCAGAATGAGCCATCCTAAGATGTGCCACAGTGGTCTGCAGGTTATTTTGAACTAAAGGCAACCAAGACTCTGCAGGATCAAGAGAGCTTTTGCTCCCCCTTAACTGTCTAGAACAATGGTTCTCAACCTTTCTAATGCTGCGACCCTTTAATACAGTTCCTTATGTTGTGGTGACCTCCAACCATAAAATTATTTTTGTTGCTACTTCATAACTGTAATTTTGCTACTGTTGATGAATTGTAATGTAAATATCTGTGTTTTCCAATGGTGTTAGGCTCTACAGCAGCAGTTATCAACCTGTGGGTTTCGACCCACAGGTTGAGTACTGCTTAGCAGGGTCGCCTAAGACCATCGGGAAACACAGATATTTACATTACAATTCATAACAGTAGCAAAATTACAGTTATGAAGTAGCAACGATAATAATTTTATGGTTGGGGGTCACCACAACATGAGGAACTGTATTAAAGGGTCTCAGCATTAGAAAGGTTGAGAACCACTGGTCTAGAAGAACTTAAATTAGGAGCCTGACCCATGATAAGAGTTATAACTAAAAATTACTTTTTACCTGCCTATATGGCAGGGCAAACTAATAATTACTGAACATGGGCTCTCCCTGAGAAGACCTTCTGAAGCAAGTTGCCTTACTTCATCCATAGCTCAGAATGTCATACACATATACCTATTTTCCCTTTCTGTCTTTGACCCACTCATGTGTCTGAGGTCTCTGATTCTCTCATGTATGTGGAGTTTCCATACATATGTGTATAACTAAATTTGGTTATTTTCTCTGGTCTGTTTGATTACTAGACCAGCTGAAAGGACTTTGAGAATAGAGGAGAGTTTCTTCCTCCATACATAGGTCATAATGAAATTACTATTTGTTTGTCCAGTCCTCTTATGGTGGCCCATGAGTGCCCTTTTGGGAATTGTTGTGGGTTTCTGTAAATTTTTTAAATTGATTTCAGAGAGAGAAATGGAGAAGGAGGAAGAGCTAGAAACATTAATAATGAGAGAAAATCATTGATCAATTGCCTCCTGCACACCACCTACTGGGGACCGAGCCCGCAAACCCCAACCTCAGGTATGTGCCCTGACCAGGAATCAAACCATGACCTCCTGATTGATGGGTCCATGCTCAACCACTGAACCACACTGGCTGAGCGGTTTCTGTAAATTTTATAAAAATTTCCTTGTACTTCTTATACTTGGACTAGAGGCCCGGTGCACGAAATTCGTACATGGGGGGTGGGGTGTCCCTCAGCCCAGCCTTCATCCTCTCCAATCTGGGACCCCTCTCACAATCCAGGACTGCTCGCCTGCCTGCCTTCCTGATTGTCCTAACTGCTTCTGCCTGCCAGCCTGATCACCCCCTAACAACTCCCCTGCCAACCTGATTGATGCCTAACTGCTCCCCTGCCAGCCTGATTGCCCCTAACTGCACTCCCCTGCAGGCCTGGTCCCCCCCAACTGCTTTTCCCTGCAGGCCTGGGTCCCCCCAACTGCCTTTCCATGTAGGCCCAGTTGCCTCCAACTTCCCTCCTCTGCTGGCCTGGTCACCCCTAACTGCCCTCCCCTGCACCCTTGATTGCCCCCAACTGCCCTCCCTTGCAGGCTTGGTCCCTCCCAACTGCCCTCCCCTGCTGGCCTGATCGCCCACAACTGCCCTCCCTTGTACACCTGGTCCCCCCCATGCTGGCAATCTTGTGGTGGCCATCTTGTGTCCACATGGGGGCACCCATCTTGTGTGTTGGAGTGACGGTCAATTTGCATATTACTCTTTTATTAGATAGGATAGAGGCCTGATGCACAGGTGGGGGCCAACTGGTTTGCCCTGAAGGGTGTCCCAGATCAGGGTGGGGGTTCCCTTGGGGTGTGGGACAGCCTGGGTGAGGGGACTGTGGTGGTTTGTAGGCCGGCCACACCCCCCAGTGACCCAAGCGGAGGCCCTGGTATCTGGGATTTATTTATCTTTTATGATTGAAACTTTGTAGCCTTGAACAGAGGCTAGGGCAGGCCAGGGTGGGTGGAAAGCTTGGCTTCCTCCTGCTCGCTCAGTGGCCACAGCCATTTTTGTTGGGATTTATTTATCTTCTATAATTGAAACTTTGTAGGCTTGAGTGGAGTCCTCGGCCGGCCAGGGTGTGCAGGAAGTTTGGCTTCCTCCATTGCCGGGGAAACCCAAGCCTCCTGCTCGCTCAGTGGCTGTAGCCATCTTGGTTAGGTTAATTTGCATACTCACTCCTGATTGGCTTGTGGGTGTGGCTTCTGGGTGTAGTGGAGATATGGTCAATTTGCATATTACTCTTTTATTAGATAGGATTTTCAAACAAAAGGTTTGGGTATGAGTAGAAGATAATAGAGATTGGGGAGGGGGAGGGAGAGATGCAGGTATAGCTACTGGAAAGGGATTTGGGTGTTGTAGCACAGACCTAGGGTGGCTTCCCAGGTTATCCCATCTCTTTATGTATATGGTGGCAAAAAGCTTATTGTCTCCAGTTAGTGAAAAGCAGAACTTGTAAGTGATGAACTTGTTTGTTTAGCTAAGGAGATTTCGAAGCAAAGTGTCAAAGATACCATCTGGTTTCTTTCTTCTGCTTACAGTAAGATACAAGAGAGAAAAACTTAGGGTAAACTGGTAAACAAAAGGGATCCAGGACTTGATAAATTTGGAAATTCTCACCATATTAAGATGGCAAAAGATGCTAAAATTCACACATCACTTCTGAAATCTTGGCATAGAGAAAAGGCCAAAGTTGCAACTTTGCTAAAACTTCAGGAAAGAAACAGAGTATTCATTCACACAAAAGACCCTTTGAAGAATTTAAGTGTGTGCCTCATGGATCCTCTTAATCAAACCACAGAGCCTCCAGTGGGTTTGGTGGCATTGACCCTTATCCAGCTCAGCATGAAGCTAAAACAAAGAAAGGATTAATTTTGAAAAAGATTTGTAGAGTTGGATTTTGTCAAGTGAAGTTAACCCAATTGAAATCCAAAGGAGACCTACAAAGATTTGGGGATGTTTATTTAAAAACAAAAACCAAAAGAAAACCCACTGTTTATTGTAATGAAAGGGACAGAGAGTACAAAATGAAAGAAACTTATCAGATCTCCAAAATTGTACTGGTAGAATTCAGATTAATAAAATTATTCAGCTCCATAAGTGTGCTACCTTCCTTTAAAAAGAAAGAACCCAGTGGGTGGAGCTCAATGACATGGAGGGTTGTTCCCAGATCTTGAAAACTAATCAAGAAATGATAAACATTTGCCCAACTGCATTTCAGATCTACTGAACCACTGACCACTTTGTACCTTCCATTGTCCCTCCTTTTTTGACTGGGATTGTTAAAGGGTGCCTCCTTGGCATAAAGATAAGGTGACCAGACGTCCCGCTTTTGGCGGGACAGTCCCGATTTTCAACAATTTGTCCCACGTCCTGCAGCGTTTTAAAAAAGTCCCAATTTTTGGAAAGAATGCACGACAAGCTAGGGAACGGCAGGAGAATGGGAAGGGAATATATGGTTTTCAGTGGCCATGTGGCTATTTAGCCAGGATATGAGTTTTATATTATTTTTGTTAATTTTATAATGTTAAACTTTAATAATAACAAATAATTGTTGAGAACTGATTATCGAGAACTGCTTATCAAAGTTCGCATTGTTGATCAGTTGTTAGAATTCGACCACCATTGTTTGGACTTAATGAACAATGGCATTTTTTGGGATTGGCAACGACGAAAACATTTTGTAACTGTCTCTCAGACGATACACATCGTACTGCATGCTAGTAAGCTAGTTAAACAAGTGATGTCATTACAAATCAGCTATTCATATAATTTAGGTAAGTAATTTATTTATTTATTTCATAAATACATAAATTTTCTTGAATTTAGCAGACAGTACTCATATTATTTATATTTTATAGTGGTGGCAAAAAGTCTAGCACCAGCCTTGAAAGTGACACTTACGACTTATGTTACGGCAAATTTAGAGGAAAAATAATACAAGTTAGTATTGTTATTATTTAGAAAGAAATATAGGATTAAAATAATTTTTAAAATATAGTTACTTTATAACAATCAAATTAATTTAATTTATAAACTAACAATAAAATATGTTCATGTAATTATGTACCTACTTACTGTGTTTTTAAGCAATATGTATATAATAATTTATAATATAATTTTAAATTATTTTTTTTAGATTTTTAACATAATGAGTAAGAAAAGAGGATGCAAATTCAACGATGATCTAAGAAGTGAATTTCCTTTTATTAAAAAAACCAAAAGCGATTACAATATAGACCAAATTTCTAATCAAGAACCACCCCCACCCCCACCCCCCGGGGCAGAAACCAGTTTGGCTCAGTGGATAGAGCGTCGGCCTTCGGACTCAAGGGTCCCAGGTTCTATTCCAGTCAAGGGCATGTACCTTGGTTGCGGGCACATCCCCAGTAGGGGGTGTGCAGGAGGCAGCTGATCGATGTTTCTCTCTCATCCATGTTTCTAACTCTCTATCCCTCTCTCTTCCTCTGTAAAAAAATCAATAAAATATATTAAAAAAAAAAAAAAAGAACCTCCACCCCCTCCTCCTCCAGTCAATGGTGTCCCGCTTTAACAATGTTAAAATTTGGTCACCTTACATAAAGACCATTGAACTGATTATTTTGAAAAAAAAAAAAAACCAAAACACAAAAAAATCTATAGATACAAGAGATCTAAAAACAGTAGATGTTACCCTTTTATAAAGGACATCTAAATTTCTAAAGGAATTTTCTTTAGAAAGGGAGCCTGTACCAGGAAGAGATCTATTATCAGAGACAACTTCTTCACCTGAGAGACTTATCTGAATGGCAAGGCAACCTTTGTTTACCAAACATTTCCTCCACTCACCTTGAGTTGCTTCTCCTCTCCTCAGCATCTTTATTTTGTCTTTAGCTGAAGATGGCATTTAAGGTGGTAGCTTGGGCCATTTCAGATAGTTACTTGGTTTTCTTGGGTATTTCCCATGTATATATGAGGTATACATGTTAACAAATATATTTGTTTTTCCTCATGTTAATTTGTCTCTTATTATAGGAGGAAATAGCAAAGAAATAAGAAGGGTAGAGGAAAAATTATTTTTTTTCCTCTTTTACTCAGTCTATAGCTATTATCCTATGTTAGTTTCACTATTTTATACTGTTGTTCTGGATAATAGTCTATAGCTATTATCCTATGTTAGTTTCACTATTTTATACTGTTTCTCTTTAGTTTTGCAGGTACACAGGCAAATAATTTTGCCCAGGAACTTCACTTAACAGATCATAACCAGGAGTCTCATCTGCACTGGACCTGACATAGATGATGAGATTTTGGACTTTGGGCTTAATGAATGAATGAAACCCTTGAGAACCTTGGGAGGCAGTGAATGTATGTTGCATGTAGGAACAACCTGAATCATTCGGGGCCAGTGAACAGATTATGGGGGACAGGCTATAAGATGGCTTTTCATAATTCCTTTCTCCTGGTGTACACTCCCTTGTATATTTCCTTTCCATTAGTTGTCAGCATGCCAAAGTGGAAAGCATGCTGCCAAAGCCACAGCAATCACGGAATGTATGGCACTAACATCCACCTCACCTGTGACTGTATAGGAAAATGAACTAGGAAAAATTATATGGAGTACAGTCAAGGTTCATAGAGAACAGTATTCTGGGTCATTAGTTTCAGAGAGCAGAGTTAGGGTCAAGGCAAGTAATTCTCACTGCTGTCAGAGCAGGTCTTCATGGAGCCCTCCCACAGGATCAGACCTTTGGTATTTACTTTGCCATTCTTTTCTTCTCTGAATGTTCAGGTGTATTTTATTATTGATATCTTGCCCCTACTCCATACAATGTCCCGTACAATAGATGGATGATGGGTTAAGGGCATATAATAATCTCCTAGTTAGTACACAGGATATTGACAATGTACAAGATGACAGCAAGTTTCTTGTATTTTGAACCCACAGCAGTGGTCTCTGAGGCCTTGGGGCCTGTCTGAACAAACGTTTAGAAGCAATGTGAGATTCTGAATCATCAAGTGGAGGAAAGCAAGATCCACATATGTACAATTAATGAGAATTACAATTCTATTATGTTAAGCCATTGAAACTGGAAAATTCTTATAGGACTAGTATAACTCTAAGTTGGTGATTCTCAAAGTTATATTCATTTTTAGCTCCTAAAAAGCCTTTTTGAAACATTTTTTTTTTCTTAATCACTCCCCTCCAATTAACTTGTAACACCACAGAGATCATCTGTATCTGTTTATGTACTATATGCATATCTGCGGCACTTTATACATATTCACCCAGAACCAATTTTGTCCACTTGGAGGCGCTATTGCTCCAGTTAAGAATGCATGCCCTAAATCACCGTTTTCATCTCAAGGCACACATAAGCTAATTACTAAAATTCTGCAGCGCAAAAAATATATCTTGTGCTGATTTGACAAAACATAGGTATCATTTTGTTTCATTCACATCAGATGGTTATTGTTATGTTGGCTGTTGTCATTTTTTTTTTATTTAACATTTTAAGGGAAAAGGAGTCAATGCCCTTGACTAAATAGACAGGTACTGCATGTGTTAAAAATTCTTGAAACACACTGGTTGAAAATTGCTGCCCTAAAAAGATTATCCTGCTCATTTCTCCTGCCTCAAAAGACAAAAGAAAGGTGTGTGAAAGGGGCAATTATGGGAGGTTACCAGGAAAAGGAAGGTAAATAAAGGCAAGGTTTGTTATGTAGTTAAATTGGTGCTTTCTCCACTGATAAAGAGTTTCAGATGATTTAGAGTCATCCTTCTCTTCCAGGTACAAAGACACACACACCCTTACCAATGGAGATTTCTTTATAAATGTGAATTTTCCGTACCAAAAAAAGGGGGGTAGGGGTAACTTCTGCTTTTGGAGTTTTTCTTTAGTCTGCAGATTCTCAAAAATTGATCAGCTCAAAATGATTCATGTGCCAAAGAGGCATTTTTTGAGGTGGCATATTCTGCTACCCTTCACAACTTACAGTGGTTTGTTGCTAATGTAGCAGGAATTTATGACATGATGGGTCTAACAATAATCAATACTTGATAGACAATTTCAATCCACACAGTCATTTTATGTTTCATAATCAGACATTCAGTCTCCACTAAGGCCCTAAATCCAGAAGTTATACTGCAGTGGTATACAGTTCTCGGCTGAAGATGGGAAGATCTTATTCCAAAACCCTAGTGGTCTGACTCTCTTATTGGAGTATTCCCAGGACTTGACACAATGTTCTTTTCTATAGCAGAGTTGGCAAACTATACGAGGGCCAAATCTGACTCAGGGCCTGTCTTTATAATTAAAATTTTGTTGGAACTTGGCCATAATCACTTGCTTATATATTGTCTATGACTGTGTTTGCACTACAACCATGGAGTTAAGTACTTCTGCTATAATGGCAGGATGGAATAGTTGCACTACATCAGCAGAGGTTGGTAGTTGCGATGGAGACCCTATGGCCCTCAAAGCCTAAAATATACACTATCTGGCCATTTGCAAAAACAGTTTGCTGACTCCTAAACTAAAGTATCATTGGTTCTGCTAGATTATATGACCCAAGTGGCAGAGCTGTTTGTACCACAGCCTACATCTGATGCTGAGCCTTCTGTTCTGGATGCCACTTGAAATTGGTAGCCTTCTAAGTCACCTGATAAAGGGATCAGAGCAATATTCGGAAGAACATTAGGGAACATGTTCTTCCAAAAATCCAAAAATGTCTACAAGCACTATGCCTTCTTCTTTTTAAAAAAATATATTTTATTGATTTTAGAGAGGAAGGGAGAGGGAGAAAGAGATAGAAACATTAATGATGAGAGAGAATTATTGATTGGCTGCCTCCCGCAACCCAGGCATGTGCCCTTGGTGGGAATTGAACTGGGACCCTTCAGTCTGCAGGATGGCTCTCTATCCACTGAGCCAAACCAGCTAGGGCTGTGCCTCCTCCTTGATGGCAGAAAGTTCCAATATCTTGGCATGCACCATATCATTAAGTTTCATGCAAGCCGTCAGCTGAATAAGGTATACAAAGTATTTACTACCTCTTGCTTACTAACTTCTCAACAACAACAACAACAAAAATCAAAGAGATGTTTCATAGAATTTCCAGATAATCAAGGCCTCTTTAGACTATACTATGTCAGAATGTAACAGAGTTAACATAGGCCTAGGCAAGATCGTGCACTACTTACTATCCATGTCAGTGAATGCTTTTGAGTTTCTTTCCTGATGGGGAATGAAATTAAAAGCATTCACTAGATTAATAGTGACCCTATTAATTATCTATTGCTGCTGTGTCTAGTTACCACAAACTTAGGGCCTTAAAACAACACAAACAACAGTTCTGTAGAAAAGAGACCTTACTGGGCTAACATTAAGATGTCAAGTGGGGGCATCTCTTTCTGGAGGTTCTAGAGGAGATTGGTTTACCTTACCTTTTTCAGTTTCTAGATTCTGCCCACTTTCCTTGGCACATGGTACCCTCCTTCCATATTTAGAGCGAGCAATGTTGGGCCAAGTCCTTCTTACACAGCATCTCTATTTCCCTTTCTCTTCACTCTTCCTCTTTTGAGGGCCCTTGTAACTACATTGGGCCTACCTGGATAATTCAAGATAATCTCCCTATTTTAAAGTCAGCTGATGAGCAACCTTAATTCCATCTGCAACCTTAACTCTCCTATGCCACATACATGAGAGGTTCAGAGACAGAAAAGGAAATTGACATCTAGATGACATTCTGAGCTAATAATGGGGTAAGGCACCTGGGGCTTCAGAGGGAGATCACTTGTTCAATCATTATTACTTTTGTCCTGCCATATAGGTTATAGAGAGCGCCTGGGAAGGCACATGGGCATTTCTTTAAATTGTCAGCTGAATCCAGGGCGGTCGGCAAAGCCACACCCTGGAAACACATTCTGCCAAAAGGCAGAAGTGTTATCAGCTTGACCGTCATTTCAGCCCAGGTGCCAGGGGTTGGGTTTTATTATGTAAATCCAGCCAAGCACCAGGAACGAATAGGAAAACTTCCTGGTATTTGGGGTATAAAATAAACACGCTGCATCGGCTCTGGGTCACTGTCTCTCCATCAGAAGAGGGCAGCGGTCCACCCGGTTCCAGCTTTTTCCTCCTATCTCTGTGTCTTGTCTCTTTCTTTTATTTCTCAATTCCCAGCTGCCCCTACTCAGGAATTGGACCACTCTCTAGCCATGCTAGACGCGGAAAAGAGAGAAATATTTACAATAGATAGGTAAAAAAGTTATTTCTGGTGACAATTCTTATCATGGGCCAGGCTTCTAATTTAAATTCTTCTAGATAGGTAAGAGGGATGAGGCAGAAGTTGCTCTTGAGCTGACAGTGTCTTGGTTGCCCATAGCTCAAATAATTCACATGCCACTAAGGCACATCTTGGGGTAACTCATCCTGAACCTCTATACCCTCATAATTTTTAATTCATCACCCTACACATTTATCATATTCAGGTTTTCTTACTTCATCAAGAATAATAAGTAGAAAAGTCCAGCTGTCACGGCTCAGTGGTTGAGGTCCACCTATGAACTGGTAGATCATGGTTCGATTCCTGGTCAGGGCACATGCCTGGGTTGCGGTCTCGATCCCCAGTGTGGGGCGTGCAGAAGGCAGCCAATCAATGATTCTCTCTCATCATTGATGTTTCTCTCCCTCTCCTTCCTCTCTGAAATCAATAAAAATATATATTTAACAAAAGAATAATAAATAGAATGCATTGGTGTCTTTTTTTTCCCAGAATACAACTAGACAAATATAGATATAGGCACAGCAAACTGAGAGCATGCATCTTGAAAAAGAATTCCTATAGGTGAGATTTTATAAATGCCATGACAACCAGTGTAGAATTGATCTGGAAGTGATTGAGAGAAAGAAGATATTCACAGTAGAAAATATATAATTTATAAAGGTACAAAATGGGTTTATAAAGTTCAGAAGAAAACTAACAGCTTTGTCAACTTCTATGAGAAAAGATGAAAAATTGGGAACTTAACAAATGATGAAATTGTTTAAGTAAGAGTATATGCTGAAGTATGCATTGTAGAATTAATAATTATGCCATTTAAAGTAACCCTCAAATGAATAAAATGTGGATTATTACTCTAATTTTCAGACAAGTAGCTGCAATGAGAAGGGGATAAAAAAATGTTACTAAAAAAAACTTTCAAGAAGAAAAATATCCCTCATTGTTTATTCCAGGTCCCTGCCTCTGCTCTTTGTATTTTACAAGATGACTAAAACCTATACAAGATAATTACATTAGGGATGGTGGGAGTGGGGTTTGCATGCTGTATGTGGTTCCCACATCATGCTCTGGGGGGCAGCACAGCAAACTGAAAGCATGGTCTTTAGAGCCACTCTCCTTGCTTTTAATCCCAGTTTAAGCAACTATTAGTGTTTGATCTTGGGAAAATTACTTAACCTCTGATTCCTCGTCTATAACCTGTGGATTGTAGGATCTACTTCATAGGGTTATTATAAGGATCAAATGGGATAATACTTGCAGTACATGTGAAACAATGCCTGGTGAATATTAAGATTCATATAAGGATGTATTAAAAGAAAATAAATAGAATTGCTCCTTTTACATTTCACATACTCCAGAGTATGGCACAACTACCATATTGTTTCTGAAGCCCAATTATTAAGTTTGTTCAGCCTGCACACTCTGAACAAAAAAAAATATACAAGCAGGAGTTTGCAGTAAGAAAGGAATTAGCTTATTAGATTTGGCCAATCTGGAGACAGGTGAGCTCATGTTCTACCAGTGGTGTGTAGGCTACAGATTATATAGGGTGAAAACACAAGACACTGGATTAGGGGATCTGGGTCATGTCAGGAGCTGATTGGTCAGAGGTGAGATAAGGGTAATACGTATTTTCTTCGGGTCTTGTGGACAACTCTGAGGTCAGCTCTAGCATCCAGAACCGGTTTCAAAGAATGGAAGCCAAGGGATTCATCTATTCTTTGGGATCATGAGCTGAAACATAGCTTAAACTAAGATGTTATCTTTCACCTGTCAAGGGCTTAGACCTTGTGGCCATTAGTCAGAACTGGGCTACTGTCTCCTACTGCCTCTGGAATCAAGAATCTTCAAGGTGAGAAAGTAAGGTCAGATCTGTGAAGTGTGTTGAAAGAGAGAAGCTGCAGGAAAAAAAAAATGACTGTTTTAAAACTAGAGATTAAATCAAACCAAAATTATGAGGACCCTTGGTTTCAATACCAACTTACCTGAAAGGGAATGATATGAAAAGGTTTTAATAGATCATAGAATTTGAAATAACTCAGCATGGAATTAGCCAAATAAATTTGTAAAATGTGTTGTAGTTATATATATAGACAATAGTAAGTTTTTATTAAGATAGGTACTATACAGATAGGACACAATTACACCAAACCTGGTGGTACTGATCAGATTTACCATGATTTTAATTCTCTCTCAAAAGTGCCACCTATATGGATAGTGCAGACAGCGACCTCAGTCACAGCTGAACAATTTATAATCACTGTATCTAAGTGATATAAAGTCTCAGGGAAAAAAAGCAAAAAAATAAAATATAAGTTGCTTACATAATTGTTTGATCTTCTTTATACCAAACATACTGTTAAGCTAAAAATAAAAGCCAAAGAGAGAGGCAACACGCATTTATTTGAGATCTGAAAAGAAGAGCTACCCGGGAAGCAGTGATTCGGACAGAAACCCAAATAATCTTCCAATTAGGAGATGAAGGCAGAGGGTATGTATAAAAAAAGGGAACGGGAACAATAAATCAATAGAAGGAAGGAATTTCTATAGGTGCAGATGAGCTAACATAGTGAGGCTAATTCTAAAGAATACTCTTAGCGTCCAGTCCAGTACTCATAATATCTGCTTTCTTATTGTCTTTGTGAACAGCTGTTTGGGATACAATGCTGCTTAGGCCCAATCTAAAGGTAACTTTGCCCTATTTTAGCATTCCAAAGGTTTGAGAAGAAGGCCTGCAAGGCAGTTCTTCTGGGATGGCAGCTTTGAATCCATGTTAAAGTGCCCCCATTTATATTATTTTTCACAACACAAATACTATCAATATCTTTGTGTCTATCTGAGGCAGGATAATAAGACGCTACAAAAATTCCTTGGCAAGTAGATTGGGGAAACTGAGACAGATAGCTGAACAAACTGGCCGAGCAATTTACAGCCAGATACAGAAGGTCACCAGAGCAGAAAGCCTCCAGTGCCGAGGATCGGGTGAAATTGGCACCAGACCTTTCCCCGAGGGCTGCCTTTCCTCGCCCAATAACAACTGATGTTGTTGTTCCCGTTCCCTTTTTTTATACATATCACTGGTCTTGTTTAGACCCACCTGACCGTTCCTCCCTAGAGATAACATCTAAGCCTCAGCGGTCTTTCAGCTCCAGGCCTAGAAGAGCAGCAAAACTAGGTGGGCGACCAGGACCAGCTGCAATGACTAATGAAGCCCTGCCTTGGTGCTGTCCCATCAGTGGAGACCAGGACCCTGAAAAGATACACCTGGGAAAAGCTGATGAAGATGCTACTGAGATCCTCCCCTGAGACCTCCCCTAAAATCCCTGCCTTTGACAGCAGATAAAACTTGAATCTTCTTTTCCAGTAAATATATATATATATATATTTTGTCTCCTACACTCTTAGGGTCCCCATGAGACTTGCCATGGGGAGCAGCGACTGGTCCTGGGCTAACCTCCTGCTCCTGTCTCCAAGGCCCACTTTTCTCTGACTCTGCGGTGAGTTGACTGCAGCCCACCTTGACTCACTTCTTTCCCGTAAGTTTCTAGAGATCCCAAGTAGCCCCGCCTAGGCTCTCTCCTGTTGCTTCTTCTATGCTGGATTTCTCCTTGTTAATTTCTCCGCAGCTTTAATAAACATACTTTCAAAATCACCTGGATTTGTATTATGAAATCTTTCCTGCAGGAAGTCAAGAACCCACACACTACCAGCCAGCCCAAGACAGACCCACTCCAGGCCCAGGCCCTTTCTGGTTACATTATTTTTGACAAACTATAGAGACAGACATTAAGAGCTTTGCAAATGTATAGGCATTGGGAGTGAAAATTATTTCTGAAAAGTGTTTTTATTACATGTAACAACTGTTTGGTATCAACACTAAGCTATACTCAGTGCAAAACAAAAATGTAATCATAGCCTAACCCTATTATTTTCATTAAAGCTCCACTAATGAGCAACTGCTAAGGCAATTATTTTATTCTGAAAACAGGAAAGTTCTAGTTCCAAATGTAAATGTGTTTAAATTAGCATTTAAATGTATCCTATAAACATGTATCATCATTTGTGGTGATTATCCTATGTCAATTAGTGAGCATTCACTGGGTATTTGGAACCTACCTAACTATAGTGTATTTAATTCTGTCAATTTCTGATGACTTTTTTCCTATAAGAATGCAGACTACATTATAACACCTCCCTTCAAGCATAACATCTGATGATTTTTTAATTTTTGTTCCTTAAGTTTTGTCTATTTATTGGAATTTAGAAACTCAGAAAAATTTTTAACTTTTTAAAACTATAACTAATTGGTTGGTTTGCTATCCTTTGTGAACTTTATGGGGTTTATTCTGAGATAATATCTTTTTGTTTTTTTAATATATTTTATCTAACTGATGAACAATAATTAATTTGAACATTCTCATGCAGTTAGACATGTATATATTTTTGTGTGTGTTGTTAATACTCACTGGAGAATATTTTTCCATTGATATTTAGAGAGGGTAGAAAGGAGAGGGAAAGACAGAGAGAAACATCAATGTGAGAGAAACACATCAATTGATTGTTTCCTGCACATGCCCCCGCCAGGGCCAGGCTGGGGACGAGCCTGCAACTGAGGTATGTGCCCCTAACTGGAATCGAACTTGACACTCTAGCTACTGAGTCAACCTGGCTAGGGCTAGACATGTAAATTTTTTAATGTTTTTATTGATTTCACAGAGAGGAAGGGAGAGGAGGAGAGAGAGATAGAAACATCAATGACCAGAAAGAATCATTGATTGGCTGCCTCCTGCCTGATGCCACACTAGGGATCCAGCCTGAAATCCAGTCATGTGCCCTTACCAGGAATAAGACCATGACCTCCTGCTTCAACGCTCAGCCACTGGCCCATCCCGGCTGGGCTGAGCTAACATCTTTTTAAAACAAAAAAATATCGTTTTATTTTTATGTAGTTTGATCTGTGTTCTCTTTCAACAATTCAATTTCCTGTTTCAATCTCATATTTATTACTTATAGTTTATAATTTTAATTCAAATATATTTTATTAATTTCAAAAAACATACCCCATCTGCTATTACTACATAATGAAACTCTACAAAACAATATTGGATATCATAACTGAAACAATATTTTGCACATCCAAAATTGCCTTTTTATTTTGGTTAGATTAGAAAATATTTTAGTTGGTAATTTTTCAGTGCTTTCCTTCAGTTACATGACTTGGATATCAAGGTATTTATTTAGACAAAACCTCATTAAAACAACCACACTCAACCATTTCCCTTGTTCCTGTGAAAGTCTATAAAAAATGAATTGAGAAATAAACAGTTAGCACAAGCTTAATGTCATTGAACACCAAACACTGTTCAATATTAAATATTTTGGTTGAAAGTATGCTAACTGGAACATTTCTTCAAAGGGAGAGACTTTGCTAGAGTCAAGTAATTTGATTGAAATCATTATCTTTCAAAGATTTTTGTTTAAAAAAAGAAATCTTTCTAAGTTTTAGTGTTGTTAGTCTTCTCAGTGAAACAGTGATAACATGGTTTATGAATAAAATACTTTGTGGAACAAGATGTTAAGCGAAAAAGCTACAAATTTGGTTGATAGCAATTAAATAAGATACTGCTTCATGTTAACAGTATTGGTTATCTTGTAACTGTAGGGAGCGGTTATAGGGTTAAGTCTCGGACTGACCTGTTGGCAAAACCAAAAACAAGTCCCAGCTTTGAGGGCACAGCCCTCTTAGCATAGTTAAGCTTGATCTAGTGACACACCCTAGATCCTTCCTGGGTAGCTAGTGGGCTGTGGGAGGTGCAGCAAGTGCTGCCAAAAATAAGTGAAACTTACAAGAACATTGTAAATTACCATGTTTACCTCTGACTATAAAATAAAGGCTCAGCTTGCAGTCTGGATCTGTTCTGTGTCTCATTCAGGCACAGAAGATCCACCTAGACCCAGCTTATTCTCTTTGTCTGTCTTTTCTTCATCCTTCGCCGGCCCTCCCTCAGGCTCGCCGAACCCTTGGCTGTGCTGGCGCGGCACAGTAACTAAAAATCATTGATCACTGTATATGGCACATTTCTTTTTTGTATATTCATTAAAATTATCACAAAAGTACAGATTAAGGGCATTATATTTTTTTAGTAATAGCTATTTTGAACTTTGATATTTGAGCTATTATTTTCTCATAAAATACAAGTGGAGAAAAACATTTTTTAAAAATTTTTTAAAAAATTTTAAAATATTTTAAACATATTTTTAAACATTAAAATTATTCTAAATCACATAAGTTATTATTCTGCAATACCTCACAAACTATTGAATGGCTATAGTTAAGGAATTAAAGGTAAGTAAAAAGTATCAATAGATGCTACTGTTTCATATTGTAAATTTATAATATTGAACTTCATCATAAAAACCTTTTATAAATTATCTCTTACAGGTATAAATAAAAACTCTTTTCTATAGTAATGACTGCTATAATTTTCATGATAGCAAAATTTTGGTTATGTTCATGAAACACTTATTGGGCCCCTCTATTATAAGAACTAAGATATTTTTGTTTTTCAATATGTGTTCAAATTTATAGTTTAACAACTGCAATAAATATACATGTATATCTATCTATACTAATAAAAGGGTAATATGCTAATTAGACCAGGAGACCTGTCTCAGGCTCAGGCAAGCTGCAGAAGGCGGCTGCTGCTGCCCAGGGCCGGCTTGAGGCTCAGGAAAGCCAGGGATGGTGGCTATGAGCTCAGGAAAGCTGGGGATGGTGGCTATGAGCTCAGGAAAGCTGGGGATGGTGGCTATGAGCTCAGGAAAGCTGGGGATGGTGGCTGTCCAGTAACCCAGGGCCGACCCAAGGCTCAGGCAAGCTGCCAATGGTGGCTGCCCAGCAGCCCGAGGCTCAGGTCGGGGGCAATCAGGCTGGCAGGGAAGCAGTTAGGGGCATCAGGCTAGCAGGCAGAGGTGGTTAGGGGTGAACAGGCAGGCAGGTAAGCAGTGGTTAGGAGCCAGGGATCCCGGATTGTGAGAGGAATAACTGACTACCGATTTAGACCTGATCCCTATGAGATCGGTCCTAAACCAACAGTCAGACACCCCCCAAGGGGTCCTGGATTGAAAAGGGTGCAGGCTGGGCTGAGGGACACCCCTCCATGCATGAATATCATGTACCAGGCCCCAAATATATATATATATATATGCATGTATATATATATATATATATATATATATATATATACATATATATATATATATATATATGCTTAATATGCTGACTGTCCAACTGATGGGTTGACCCAAATGGTCAACCACTTGATCAGTCGCTATGATATGCACTGACCACCAGGAGGCAGAATCTCCAACCAGTAGGTTAGCTTGCTGCTGGGATCTGGCCAATTGGAACTGGGTAAGATGAGCCGGACATGCCCTGCAGCCTGCCCACAGTCCCTCTCCAGCCTCTAAAATATTTCTTCTAATTAATTTCCTTCCAATGTGCACAAATTCATGCAATGGGCCTCTAGTGTATAATAGTTTAAGAATTGCAAATATATATACATATATCTATACTAATAAAAGGGTAATATGCTAATTAGACTGGGAGACCTTCTGGACAAAGCCATGGTGGCAGGACCGAGGTAGAGGCAGTTAGGGGAGATAAGGCCAGGAAGGGAGGGCAGTTGGGGGTGAGCAGGCCGGCAAGGGGGGGCAATTGGGGGCAAGCAGGTCAGCAAGCAGAGTGGTTAGGGTTGATCAGGCAGGCAGGCAGGTGAGCAGTTAGGAGCCAGCGGTCCCGGATTGCAAGAGGGATGTCCGACTGCTGGTTTAGGCCCGATCCCATAGGGGATCGGGCAGTCGGACATCCCCCGAGGGGTCCCAGATTGGAAAGGGTGCAGGCCGGGCTGAGGAACACACCCCCCATGCACAAATTTTGTGCACCGGGCCACTAGTATCTATAATAATAAAAGCCTAGGTGGTTGTCATGCCATCACAATCCATCACCAGGGTGGGCGGGGCTTGATGCTGCATTTGCAGCGTGGGGGCGGGTCCTGGTGGCTGCTCCACACGGCTTTTGCTGGGGGTCCTACAACCTCGCACACGCTGTGGGGGTGGGTTGGGGTTCCTGTGGCCCCACGCATGCCGAGGGGGGGTGGGTCCCGGCGGCTGTTCCACATGGCTTCCTTCTGCCAGGCTTCCCGCAGCCCCACGTGTGCTGCAGAGGCGGGACCCCTGGCTCCGGCCTACCTCTTTGGGGCAATCCATCGAGGACCCCCGGATGGGTGGGCAGGGCCGATTGATCTCGGGGCTCCTGCACTGTGAGAGGGCACAGGCCAGGCTGGGACACACACACACACACACACACACACACACACACACACACCCCGAGTGCACGAATTTCGTGCACCGGGCCACTAGTATATATAATAATTGCCAACATGCTGACTTAATCACAAATAACAGGCTAGGTTAATACTATCAAGTCATGTTGGGGCATAACTCCATAATTCTGTTACCTAATTCAAGAAATTAACTGCATAGGGTGCTCTACTGAGAACTAGAGGCCCGATGGACAAAATTCATGCACTGGAGGGGGGTCACTCAGCCTGGCCTGAGCTCTCTCAGGGGATGTTCGCCTGCCAGCTTAGGCCTGATACTTATGGGGATCAGATCTAAGCCAGCAGTCAGGCACCCCTCTTGCAGTCTGGGGATCTTGCAGTCTGGGACCCCTCACTCCTTACCTCCCTCCTGCAGTGGAGGTAGGAGGTGCTCCTGCCACCACCGCTGTGCTCGCCTGCTGTGAGCCTGGCTTCTGGCTGAGCGGCACTCCCCCTGTGGGAGCACACTGACCACTAGGGAGCAGCTCGTGCATTGAGCATCTGCCCCCTCATGGTAAGTGCACATCATAGCAACCGGTAATTGAGCTGGTCATTCCGCTATTCAGTCTATTTGCATATTAGGGTTTTATTGTATAGGATGCGATGTGGCCCTGGCTGGTGTGCCTCAATGGTTAGAGTGTTGGACAGAGAGCTAAAGGTTCGTAGGTTTGATTCTCAGTCAAGGGCACGTACATGGATTGCAAGTTTGATCCCCGGCCCTAGTCGGGGCACGTGTGGGAGGCAACCAATTGATGTGTCTCTCTCACATCTCTCTCTCTCTGTCTCTCTCTCTCTCTCTCTCTCTCTCTCTCTCTCTTCCCTTCCCTGCCACCCTTCCACTCTCTCTCTAAAAAAAAAAAATCAATGGAAAAAATATCCTTGGGAAAGGATTAACAACAATTACAAAAGAATGAGATGTAGTTGTGGCATGGAAGTTTTATTTACTTGCAGTAAGTAAAGGAGACTGGATTCATATCCAAAGCTCTGGCTCCTGGTAGGCTTAGCCATTGCTTGTATAATCTGGTCAGTTACATGTTGATCTCTTTTCTGCAGTTGGCCACATTTATCCTGTGGAGTTCCTGTCAGATCATCCTGTTTACAGCTGCATCTACAAAACACTGTGCTACATCTTTTCAATAGAAAGAAAATAGCATTTTGTACTGCCCAGAGCTTGAGACTCTTGTCATATCTCCCATTTAATTCTCTGGGATGAAGTTCCTGTTCACAACAGGGGCTGTGAGATTTATTATTTCAGCTATCCATGTAGCGTTGTCAGTGTAAGAGAGAAGTGAAAGTTGTTACAAGTAAATGGTCAATATGCAGAAAGTTGTTCTTAGAAAACTGACACTTGAAGCTGAAAAGGAAGAACAACCCACACTTTAATTGCCCAAGAAGAGTCCGTAAGAACAGACCAGGTTTTTATTAATTTCCAATAATAAATATGCTCAAGACTTGCCAGTTCCCTGAGAGTAACCAACTTTTCTGCTCCCAGGTTCATTTAGGCCAGGCCAGACCCTACATGAAACACCTCCTCTGAGTTTTAATTCTATTTTTTCTCCTTCTTCAGTTGAAGTCCTCATTTTCTGATGTTCAAAGATGTTTTAAAAGTAAAAAATTTTAATATTAATTGTTGTTGTAACAATCTTACTTCTCCATAAAGTAGAATCTGGGCTGACCTGGGTAAAATAACCTTGCTAAATACTAAACTTAGATATCAGCTGGTATACATCAGTCCAGACAGAGCTAGAGAGAAAAAATGTTAAATTGGGTCATAGGAATTAATTGTTGGAGCTGCTAATGAATGGGTGATGTACTCCTCACGATAATTGCTTGTGATGACCTTGGGCATTTATGCATTTTTAGTGATTAGAATGTTTTAAGTGTTTAGATGTTTGGGATGACTTTCAGCTAAAGAAAGGAGGAAACAGACTTGCTTAAAATTTGTCAGAATAATGATAACTGATTACTGATGCATTAATTTGCATTGTGACATCAAAAATGTATTTCTATGAAATGCTTCTTACTCATTCTTCCTGTAGGACAGATGTTTATGAATTTTTAACAAGAAAAAGTTAAAGTCTGTTTCTTTTGAAATTTAAATGAGGATATGTTTTAAGTAAGTTGGATAATACATTTAAATAAACTATACTGCTCACTATATTCAGCGTTACACTGGGCCACATATTAAAACAATGGAGGGACTTTTTATGAGTATTTTAGTATCACAGCAGCACTAATTAAAATGATATCTGTCCACTTAAACATTCCCCAACCTCACAAACCAACACTGGACATGGCTTGATAATTTATTAGAAAGATCTCTTTCTCTCTCACATACACATACCTCTTCTGTTTGTCTTTAACTTTTTAGATAAGCTGTGGGCTAGTCAAATGTGAGAAGTAAAATGAAATAGTTTTTTCCTTTGAATTATTTAAGAAAAGGGAAATATAAACCTATTTGGATTAATATATGTTTAACCTGAGAATAACTCATAAAAATTAACCAGAAAGATATATAGAGATTGACATATAGATCTACACGTATTTATATGTATACAGATGTATATAAAAATGTAATTCAGTGGTGGAATCAGTAGGAATATTTTTCAATGTGTTGCCAATAATTTCAAACTGAAATGATTCCCCTTCTAATATGAACATATGTTATTGAGGTTGGAATTTTAGTCAAACTCTGAGTTGTATAGTGTTATTAATTTTAAAATTTTATTATATGGTTTAAGACTCTCATAAATAGAATCATTTTTGACAAATTACCTACTACCAAATATGGAATGGAATGTTAAAGTATAAAAACACTATTGCTGATTTCATGTAAATAAATTCAGTTTTTTAAATTAGTGTTATTAGTCATATTATTAATAAGATGTGAGTTATTATTTTGATTTATAAGCATTCTTTTTCACAAAAATTAATTATAATATCATGCAAAAGTTGAAACAAACTTAGAATTCAGTATTATTTTCTAATTTGTTCTATGATTTATTATACTCTCCCAACTATTCTACACAGGTAGTGGTCAGCTGACTTTCCAGAGAAAATGGCTTTGTTTAAGATACAGTAGATTTACTTCAACCAAAATGGCAGGAGAATTGCATAAAAACCAACTGCTAGGTTCTGATCTTGTTACAGGATTCCAGGGCAGGAGGACTAGGGAAACTGGGAGAGAAAAGTTAAAACAAGGCCAAACAGTGTGGGCAATTTGCAGCCATCTTGTAACTAAACAATTATCTTCCCCAGTTAGGGACACAGAACAAATGGTTAAAAAAGCCTCCCTAATGAGAGAATGCAGAAAGGGACGTGGGAAGGGGAAAGGGAAAAAAAGCTGTTTCACTCCCTAAGCAGAGAAACCAGCAGTCGAAAGGCTTGGTAAGATCAAGTTGCTGAGGGCTTCTCATGAATTCTGAGGCCACAACAAAGTACAAAAAAAAAGGGGGGGGGGGGGGGGGGGAGGGACCTTGAAAATTAATCTGTACCAAAATAGTCTCAGGAATTTTGAAACCTATAGACGAGAGGGTATATAATGCCTTAGACCCCCACCCAAAGAGGTTTGCTTGCTTTGCTTTTGGTTTTTTCCATAAAGATTCATGCTTTAATTGCTTTAATAAACTGGCTTTTCACAACGCAGTCAAGGTCTCTCATATAAATTCATTTATATAACAAGACAAGGATTGAGGCTGGGGATAGCCCTCTCCCAGTGGCTCAGGGAGCTGTCTTGTCCGGTAACACTTCTCTGGTGTTGGTGAGAGGTGCCTATAACAATCTCATCTCAGAGATGTGGAGAACTAGGGAGTGTTCCCCTCTCCCTTCCATCAAGAAAAAAATTTAATGCAAATTAATGATTAATCCTATTAACCCATTAAACCAATGAATGTTGCAATGAATAAAAATTAAAATAAAACCAAGAATGTAAAAAGCACACTCAGGTAGAAAGAGGTCCAAGAATTTGCTCCCTGAGACAGAAGATGCTGAGTCACATATGAACTGGTAGGAAGAATCAACTAGAAGATTTCCATTAATTGCTCAAGTCTGAATGGGGGTGAACATGGAAGCTGGAAGCCACATGGAGACACATGCACATGTAAGTGTGCACCCTTTTCCTCCAGGAAAGATTGGAGAAAAATCCTAAGAAAGCTTCTCTCCTGGTGCTGTCTGGGAGTGAAACATCCTCCACAGCCTAATAATACCCACCCCGTCTCACCTTCTCTATTTGCCCCATAAAAACAAACCTTTCCTATGCAAAGGCCTCAAAACCTGGTGTCTCAGGTCACAGATGGGAACCCACAGTAGTTGTGAGAGAAAAACAAACAAAAAACAAAAAAAACACCCAGCCCTTGGAAAGAGCAGAATGCCTGTGAAGCCCAGCATCACCTGTGGAGGAAGAGCAGGGACATTACTGAAGGCCTCACATCCAAGACCCGTGTGTACAGTACCTGCTTAGGACTGCAGCTTAACCAGACTTCAGAGAATGATCTCTCCTCTCTAGCTTCCAACCACCATGCTCACCTGATTCGAGTAAACATAAAAGTGAAATATAGCTGGGAGAGATGCGAGGGAGATCCCTTCTGGTGACTAGCAAGAAGTGAAGGATCAAATATGAAATTTCATATAGAAAAAGAGTAAAGATAAAATTGACTGTGATAGTAAAGCTACATTAAATTCATCTTAGCCAAAACAGGAGACTGTCCTTGCAAAATCTTCCTTACAGACTCTTCCTTGATTCCTCAATTTTATACATAGAACAGAAGAGTATTGGAAAAATAGTTGCACTGTGTTAGCTGAGAAACAGAAGGGAAAACAATGAAGCAGGGAAATTAATGAAGTTTCACTGGGGGTTTGGGAGAAACCAAGTGACCAATTTCCCTTTATGATTTTCTCTAAAAATCAATAAAGGGCCAATTTCTCTAAATAATAAGTAAAAGTCTTGTAATTTTTTAAATTAATAAACCCTATGACAACTGTCACATATCCTGGCACGGCTATCTAACCTCTCCCTGGGAGCCAACAACTGTCCTGAGCCTTCAATGACCTTCACATGCTTTGCATGTCCCAGCCCACTGTCACCCTCAGACTTTTAACTGAGAAACATTCTTTCCTCTTTGTGACATCACATCCACTAACTAAATGGGGTGGTGTGGGGGACTTACTTTAAAATATGCCCTCCTGATGGCCTATTCCTGAACTGTCCTGAGGATGCCTTGATCATGATCAGGTCATAGATAATTTAAACATTGATTTACCTGTACTCTTAATAGAAGCTGGAGGTCTAAGAAGTAATCATACTTCAGGACATAAATTATGCTAATTTTTGAATATTATTTGGGCTGAACCTATCAGTTTAAAATGTTTACTTATTGATTTTAGAGAGATAGAAAGGGTAAAAGAGAAAGAAAAACATCAGTTTGTTGTTTGACTTATTTATGCATTCATTGGTTGACTCTTGTATGTGCTCTGATCGGGGATTGAGTCCGCAACCTTGGCATGTCAGGATGAAGCTCTAACTAACTGAGCTACCCAGTCAGGGCCTTAACCTATCAGTTTAATATTGAATTCTCCAAATATCTACCCAGACTTGCATCATACCCACTAAAATCAAAACCAAAAGAAGTACTAAAATCAATAAGATGAAAAACTAATAGAGAAATGTATTATTCTTTGTAATACTTTTATTGTGCAAGTTAAAGAAAGAAAAAATATCCAAAGGCAGGGATAAAAATTTTTTCAGAATCTCAGGAGTAGAAATCTAATAATTATCCCCTACTTCCCTGTGGTACCAAATCCAAATATTCTTTTAACTTTGGTATACCATAAAGCTAAATGTTTTAAAGCTGCAAATCTGTTTTCTGTTCTTTCTGCAGCTTTTATATTCAAAGAATCATTTCTTTGTTTTCTCCTGGAAAATCAATAAAGTCCTTAATTAGAACCCTCCAGATCCTTACATTTCCCTATGTTTTATTTTTATCTTCTTGACCACCTTTTGTTCTACTGTAAATTTCATTTGAGCTCTATAATTGACTCCATCTATCTACTTATTGTTCTATCTCCAATACTTTCTGAATAGAAGTAAAAATTTTGTCCAAGTAAAGTGATTACTTGGGGCATACTTTATCCCATGGAGGTAAATTTCACACTCCTGAAAAATTATAACAATTCAGAATTTTCCCAGGTTAGTAACTAAGAGATCACACAGATGATTTCTGGGTCTCATTGGCTATCACAGAAAATGGGTTTCCAAATATATTTATTTTCCATTTGCTACACAACAAATCAGCACAAACTTAGGTGCTTAAAACACATCCACTTATTATGTCACAACACTCCTGGGTCAGGATTTCAGGCGCAGCTCAGATAAGCCCTCTGCTCAGGGTCTTACAAACTAATATCAAGGTATTAGCCACAACGAAGGTCTTTTCCAGAGCCCGAGGTCCTCTTCCAAGCTCATTAGGTTATTGACAGAATTTAGCTCCTTGTGGTTACAGTAGTGAGGTCCTCAGCTCCTAGGGACTGCCACTCTCCTCTGGCAGCCTTCATTATAGCTGTTTCTTTCTCGGTGAAGTCAGCAGAAGAGTCTCTTGCTTTTATGGCTTGCACCTTATTGGGCCAGTCTCACCCAGAATAATGTCCCCTTTGAATCATTTAAAGTCAACTAATTAAAGACCTCAATTACATCTGTAAAATATGTTCACCGTTGTAGTGTAACAAAAATCTAATCACACAAGTGACATTTACTATGTTCACAAATCCTACATACAAGGGGAGGCGATTATACAAGGGTATGCACATTATCCAAGGGAATTTAGAGGGGAATTTTATTTATTTATTTATTCATTTGTTCATTTATTTTTATATTCTTATTGATTTCAGAGAGGAAGAGAGAAGGAGAGAGAGATAGTAACATCAATGATGAGCAATGATGAGAGAGAATCATTGATCGGTTGCCTTCTGCCACTCCACACTGGACATCAAGCCTGACCGAGATTTGAACCTTGGCCTTTTGGTTCATAGGTCAATGCTCAACCACTGAGCCATGCCAGCCGGTCTAGGGGGTGATTTTAGCATTTTGCTTATCACACTGATTTTCAGAAACTGGCCCAAAACTGTATAACTTAACTGGGTCTTTGTTAACCAAATCTCTTACCTGGGAATTTAAGCATGAATAGGAATTTTGTGCTTTAAAAATTAGCTTCTTAGCAACCTCTCACTATGATCCTACCTTATGAAGACCGAGATCTATTCATACATAAGAGATTTGTACAGACTTGGTGTTCATACTCAACTTTAAGGATTCATCACAGATCAATGTCATGCAATTGTTTTTCTAATGACCCAGTACACAGTTCTAAAACTGGTAGCAGCAGTTGCCACTTTAGTGGAGGCTTCTATTAATATGATGTCTTTTAGGGTCTATCTTAAACTTAATGGTTGTTTATGTTGTCAATTTTTGCTGCCCACTGAAAACATGCAATATTTCCCAGTAATCTGGCTTACTTCCTTTGAAGTCTTATTTCTTTCTCCCTCCTGCATTTCTGTTCATTGTTGTGATACTTTAAGTCCTACTTTTCTTCTTCCTTAGAAGGGAAGATCTTGGCTTCCTAACTGTCATTTGTTTAAAAATCTAATAGATTCATTAAAACACCCCTAATAAGTTTATTAAAACATGCCTAGAAATCTAGATTTAATCTTGTCTGCTTATAGGTCATATTTTAAAAACAAAACCAGAAAAAATCATACAGTATATATTACAATGGATCTCAACTCATCATTAGAATATGACTCCTTTCCAGAGGCAAACATCTACTCGGGTTATAGAATTGGATGTGATTCTAATAGTTTCCTGTCTAAATAAAAAGAAAGATTACATATGCAACAATAGTGGATATTTTTCACTTCTGAAAGCTTTAGAGAAAATCTAGTTACTTATCTAAGTAGGACTCCTACTTTAAAATCATCCTCAAATTAGAGGCTTTGAATAACTTTAATGGTTTCTAAGAAGTTGGCTGTTTTCAATATAGAAGCCCATTCAAAGATATCAAAGCAAAAAGGAAAAGTTATGGGTGATCTTTGTTCCAAGCAGGTTGTCTTCACCAAGATCCCAATCTTTTCAATAGTGATAGACACCAGTATCGTCAGACTCTGAAGACGTTCAAAGAGAATATTATGAAATATTATACAATGCCAGCTTTTGATTCCACAATCATAAAAAGGCATTTATTACATGGAAATAATATCTTTCAACTTAGGGTGGCTGCTTGTGGCCTCAAATGAAATAGTGAAAAATTTTCACGGATAACCCACACATCTAGGACAAATTTCCCACTGTTACCAATCAACATTAGTGAGGAAACAAATTTTATTGACTGTTGTTGATGAGTGGTGGCAAAATTTTATAATTCTACTTAAACCCATGAGGGCATTTTGACCAAAAACTGATCACTGGCTGGTCCCCCACAACTGATATTCAGTTGGCAGTACAAAATCCCACTGGCCATTATCCAAAAACTGGGCAGGGATGTGTTGCTGCTCTGGTTTCTCTTCAGAGCACATAAATTTTTGCCTTTGGCCTAGTTAAATTGACCCTTGCTTTTAGTATAGTAGCCAAGGACATCACCTAGCATCCATTTGGCCCACCAGTATCCACTCCCAGAATAAGAATTAATTGTGTAAATTTCAGTTCAATTCTGTCACAATCCTATATAATAAAAGCCTAATATGCTAAGTGTCCAGTCAACTGGTTGGCCATTCAACCAATCAAAGCATAATATGCTAATGATATGCTAAAGCCACTCAACAGCTCACTATGACATGCACTGACCACCAGGGGACAGATGCTCCAACTGGTAGGTTAGCTTGCTGCTGGAGTCTGGCCGATTGGGACTGAGCGAGAAGGTCCAGACACACCCTGGAGCCCTCCTGTGATCCCTCTCTGGCTGGCCAACATCCCATGTCTCTCCCAGGCCACAATCATGCACCAGTGGGGTCACTCGGCCTGCCCTGCACCCTCTTGATATCTGGGACCCCTCAAGGGATGTCGGAGAGCCAGTTTCGGCCTAATCCCGCAGACCAGGCCTAGGTACCCCACTGATACACGAATTTGTGCACCGGGCCTCTAATAATTAAATAACATACTACTGATTAAACAATTGGTCAACAAAGATATCAAAAGAGAAATAAAAAAACTATATTGAGACAAATGAAATAGAAATACAACATATCAAAATTTGTGGCATTCAGCAAAAGAGTTCTAAGGGGGACACTTAAGGTGATAAATGTCTACCTTAAGAAATTAAGTTAATGAAACTAGGAACTGTTTTCTTTTTAAATAAACAAAATTGATGAATATTTTGCAAATCAAAACCACAATTAGGTATCACAAACATCTGTTAGAATACTTTTTAAAAAAATACATTTTATTGATTTTTTACAGAGAGGAAGGGAGAGGGATAGAGAATTAGAAACATCGATGAGAGAGAAACATTGATAAGCTGCCTCCTGCACACCCCCCACTGGGGATGTGCCTGCAACCAAAGTACATGACCTTGACTGGAATTGAACCTGGGACCATTCAGTCCACAGGCCGACGCTCTATCCACTGAGTCAAACTGGTCAGGGCTAGAATACTTATAAAAAATAAGAAATGAGAAATGAGTAGCATGTTATTCTCAAGATCCATCCATGTTGTTGCAAAAGGCAGTATTTCATCTTTTCTTATGCTGAGTAGTATTCCATTGTATATATGTACCACATCTTCTTTAGCCAATAATCTATTGAAGGACACTGGTAGCTTCCATGTCTTGGCCACCATGAATAATGCTGCAATGAACAATAAGGGACATGTATCTTTAAATGTTTTCAAATTTTTCAGATGGATACCCATAAGAGGGATTGCTGGGTCATGTGGTAATTCTATTTTTATTTTTTTGAGGAACCCCATACTGTTTTCCACAGTGGTTATTCCAATTTACATTTTCACCAGCAGTGAATGAGGGTTCCTTTCTCTTCACATATAAAAGGTATATGCACCCCTATGTTCATTGCAGCATTGTTTAAAATAACCAAGGTATGGAATAAAATGGATAAATAAGATATAATATTATATATATATATTATCAAAAAAATGTATACATACATTGAATAATTATTGATTCCAATAGGTTAAATCTGAAAAGAAAGAAACCTCAATTGAGCTATTAGCTGTTAAGTGTGTATATGCATTTTGGGGAGATACACTGAACACGTATATACATATAATTACTTTGAATAAGCTCTCTGGTCCTCTCTTTTCCTGGGACTTTCACTATGTTTACGTTGGTCTTCTTGTTCTGTAAACATCTTGCTTTCTTCATTATTTTTCATTCATTTTAATTTCTCTTTGGACTGAATAATTAGCAGTGACCCATCTTTAAATCCACTGATACTTCCTTCTGCTTGATCTAGTCTGATGTCCTTCCTGAACTACTTGGTATCATTGGGCCATGTTCAGATCTCGAAATGGGAGGAGTTGAAGTCAGCAGACTTGGATCTCCTTGTGTTGTTTGGTAGAGGAATGGGACATATCAGATTTTTTTTTGAGTGGTACTGCTATCTCTAATATAAGCTCCGAATTCCCTGCCATGGTTGTCTAGATGAGGTTGGGTTAGATTGTTGAAAATTCACTGTTGCATCTTCAGACAAATCAGTTAGCTAGTTTCCGGGATAGTGAATGAGGGTTAGGCTGGTCTGCCAGGACTGTTATATTACCAATGTAAGAGGATTGAACAGCCCACCAGTGCACAAAGGTGGTGTGTATTTTGGGTTGGCCTGTAAGTCTTTGAAATTACCATTCTGAATGAATGATGAGCAGGTCCTGGAGCACCTTACTGTTTCTTGTTCTGTCTTTTTTTCATTGTCTTTTGTCCAAAGAGGAAACTATTCTTGTTCATACCAGCTGAAGGTTCTGTGTCAAATACTTCCAGCACCCAGTTTGGGATATACATGAGAGATTAAGAGAAAACCCAGGGAAGTCACCCTATTGCCATTCCTCAAATATAGAGTTTTCCAGCCAGTCTGTCCTTTTTAAAAAATTATTTATTGTTGAAAGTATTCCATATATCTCCTTTAATTCCTATTGTCCTCTTCCAGCCTATTCCCACCTCCCAGCACAAGCCGCTATTTTTGTGTCCATTAGGTATGCTTATAGGCATGCACACAAGACTTTTGGTTAATCTCTTATCCAGCCTCCCCCATCTCACCCTCCCCTACCTTCCGTCTGAGGTTTGACAGTCTCTTTCTATGTCTGTAGATCTATTTTTGTTCATTAGTTTATGTTGTTCATTATATTCCACAAATGAATGAGATCATGAGATACTTATCTTTTCCCAACTGGCTTATTTCACTTAGCATAACGCTCTCCAGGTCCACCCATGCTGTTGCAAATGGTAAAAGTTCTTTCTTTTTTACAGCAGCATAGTATTCTATTGTGTAAATGTGCCAGTTTTTTGGTCCACTCATCTGCTAATAGGCACTTAGGCTATTTCCATATCTTAGCTATTATAAATTGTGCTATTAACATAGGGGTTCATATAGTCTTTCTTATTGGTGTTTATGATTTCTTGGGATATATTCCTAGAAGTGGGATTATTGGGTCAAATGGGAGTTCTATTTTTAATTTTTTGAGGAAACTTCATACAGTTTTCCACAGCGACTTCACCAGTCTGCATTCCCACCAGCAGTGCACGAGGGTTCCTGTTTCTCCACAGCTTTTCCAGCACTTGTCATTTATTAATATGTGGATGATAGCCATTCTGAGAGATGTGATGTGGTACCTCATTGTCATTTTGATTTGCATCTCTTAGGATTATTAGAGACTTGGAGCATTTTTTCATATGTCTCTTTGGCCTTCTATAAGTCCACTTTCAAAAAGTGTCTATTTAGGTCCTTTGGCCATTTTTGATTTGATTATTTATCTTCCTTTTGTTAAGTTGTATTAGTTCCCTATATATTTTGGAGATTAAACCCTTATCAGAGAGAACATGGTAAATATGTTCTCTCATGCAGTGGGCTGTCTTATTTAGTTGTTGGTTTCTTTTGCTATGCAGAAGCTTTTTATTTTGATGTAGTTCCATTTGTTTATTTTCTCCGTAGTTTCCATTGTTCTAGGAGCTGTATCAGTAAACATATTGCCAAAAGATATGTCTGATATTTTGCTGCCTATGGAGTCTTCTAAAATTTTTATGGGTTTCCCGTCTTTTATCCATTTTGAGTCTATTTTTATGTATGGTATAAATTGGTGGTCTAGTTTCATTTTTTTTTTTGCATGTATCTGTCTAATTTTCCCAACACCATTTATTGAAGAGACTGTCTTGACTCCATTGTATCCTCTTGCCTCCTTTGTCAAATATTAATTGAGCATAATGGCTTGGGTTGCTTTCTGGGTTCTCTGTTCTGTTCCATTGGTATATATGTCTGTTCTTGTGCCAGTAATAGGCAGTTTTGAGAACAGTGGCTTTGCAATATAATTTGATATCTGGTATTGTGATCCTTCCAACTTTGTTCTTCTTTCTTGGGATTGCTGCAGCTATTCGGAGTCTTTTTGTATTCTATAAATTTTTGGAGAGTTTGATCTATGAAAGATGAATTTGGTATTTTAATAGGTATTGTATTGAATCTATAGATTGTTTTGGGTAGTATGGATATTTTAATGATGTTGATTCTACCAATCCATGAACATGTTATATTCTTCCACTTATTTTGTCCTCCTCTATCTCTTTTTTAAACATCCTGTAGTTTTCAGAGTTATAAGTCTTTTACCTCCTTAGTTAAGTTTATTCCTAGGTATCTTTGTTTTTTAGTTGCAATGGGAAATAAGATTGGTTTTTTTAAGTTTCTTTTTCTGTGAGTTCATTATGGGTGTATAAAAATGCTATTGATTTCTGGATGTTAATTTTGTATACTGATACATTGCCAAATTCATTTATTAAGTCTAATAATTTTTTATGGAGTCTTTAAGGTTTTCTATGTACAGTATCATGTCATCTGCAAATAAGGACAGTTTTACTTCTTCTTTTCCAATTTGGATACCTTATATTTCTTCTTGTCTGATAGCCATGACTAGCACATCCAATACTATGACAAACAGGAGTGGTGAAAATGGACATCCCTGTGTTTTTTTATTCTTAGGGGAAATGCTTTTAGTATTTGTTTATTGAGTATGATATTGACTGTAAGTTTGTCATATAAGGCTTTTATTATGTTAAGGTATGATTCCTCTATTTTCACTTTGCTAAGAGTTTTTATTAGGAAGGGGTGTTGGATTTTGTCAGATGCTTTTTCTGTATCAATTGATATGATCATGTGATTTTTGTCTTACAATTTGTTTATGTGGTGTGTCATATTTATTGATTTGCGGATATTGTACCTGCCTTGTATCTCCAGAATAAATCCCACTTGGTCATGGTGTATGATCTTTTAAATGTATTGCTGGATGCGATTTGCTAATATTTTCTTGAGGATTTTAGCTCAATGTTCATCAGGGATATTGGTCTGTAATTCTCTTTCTTTGTAGTGTCTTTATCTGGTTTTGGGATTAGGGTAATGCTGGTTTCATAGAAAGAGCTTGGAAGTGTTCCTTTCTCTTGAATCTTTTGGAAAAGTCTGTGTAGGATAGGTTTTATTTCTTTGAATATTTTGTAAAACTCCTCCATGAAGCCATCCAGACCAGGGCTTTTGTTTGCTGGAGTTTTTTTTTTTTTTTGATTACTGCTTCAATTTCATCGGTAGTTATAGACCTATTCATGTTTTCTAATTCTTCCTGATTGAGTTTTGGAAGATTGTATTTTTCTTTTCTTTTTTAAAAAATATATTTTATTGATTTTTTACAGAGAGGAAGGGAGAGGGACAGAGAGCCAGAAACATCAATGAGAGAGAAACATCAATCAGCTGCCTCCTGCACACCCCCCCCCCCACCGGGGACGTGCCCGCAACCAAGGTACATGCCCTTGACCGGAATCGAACCTGGGACCCTTCAGTCGGAAGGCCGACGCTCTATCCACTGAGCCAAACTGGTTTCGGCTGGAAGATTGTATTTTTCTAGGAATATATTCATTTCATCTCGGTTGTCCAGTTTGTTGGAATAGAGTTGTTCATAGTATTTTTTTTTACAATCCTTTTTAATTCTGTGGGTCAGTTGTTACTTCACCTCTTTAATTTCTGGCTTTGTTTATTTGGGTCCTGTCTCTTTGTTTCTTGGTGCGCTGCCAGTCTATCTTTTTTCTATTTAGTTTTCAGAGTTTTTATTTCCAGGGTAATTAGTTGTATTTAGAGCATATATGCAGGAAAAATTGAATTGATATCACCTTGTTTCAGAAACTAAATTAGCCACAGGTGTTGAATAATGTTCTACATTAAACATGTAACAAATATAAACACTTTTTGGGTAATACTCCATGGAACAATAAAAATTCATTGTTTACTATGTATAGATATATTTACCATTATTTACTATATAAATAATTAAGCTTCTCATTATAAGAGGTATTAACATTTGCAAAGGATGCAAATAGTGATCCTGTGTACTTCCAGTCTGACAAGTCTAGTGAGAAAGTAATAAAGAAAAAAAAAAAAGAAAATTAAACATTTTTCTATAGAAGGTATAAGTATTATAAAAGAGATTTTAAAATTATATATATCTATATATCTATATATCTATATGTAGATATATATAGATATATATTTATATATACATACATATACTCATATTACATGTATCTTAGGAAATATTATCAAATAATTTTATATATGTTTATTATATACTAGAAACCCCGGTGCATGAAATTCATACATGGCGGGGGGAGGCTGGGGTGTCCCTCAGCCCAGCCTGCACTCTCTTCAATCTGGAACCCTTTGGGGGATGTTCGACCCCTTCAGGACCCCTGCAGGATTGGGCCTAAACTGGCAGTCGGACATTCCTCTCACAATCCAGGATTGCTGGCTCCAAACCACTCACCTGTTTGCCTGCCTGATTACCCCTAATCACTCTTCCTGCCAGCCTGATAGCCCCCTAACTGCTCCACTGCTAGCCTGATTGATGCCTAACTGCTCCCCTGCCAACATGATAGCCCCTGACTGCCTTCCCCTGCAGGGCTGAGGAGACTGGGAAACTGAGGCTGGATGAGGTGGGGCTGAGGAGACTGGGGGACTGAGGCAGGATGAGGTAGGGCTCAGGGGACTGGACACCACCATCTTGTGGCTATGGGTGCTGCCATCTTGTGAGGGTATGGCAGTCAATTAGCATATTCCCTCTTTATTGGCTGGGGGCTCTGCTATCTTGTGAGGGTCAATTAGCATATTCCCTATTTATTAGATAGGATATCTATACTATATACTGTATATATCTTAGATAATGATATCAAATAATTTATCACTTGAGGATGAAAAAGGGGTGCTATTATTTATGTCAATTTAACATGTGGAAATTGGGACAATTTCAATAATATGAGATATATGATCATCATACCCATAAGACTCTTGTTTTAACTATTGCAGAAACATTCACATATGCATATACTTAGAGAATTATATAATGAACCCATCATTCAGGTTTAGTCACTATAAATCTCTGGCCAGTTTTCATTCTTCTATACACTTTCAATACCCCTCTGCTCTATCAATATTTAACAGCAAATTCTAGGCACTTTCTTGAGTCATTCCTTCATCAAAACATTAACCTCTTTTATTGCATGCCTTTTCCTTGCTCTTCACCAAGTCATGTTATAAACACCCATCCACATGTTGCTTTTTGTTTTACTTATAGGCCTAATGTTCTTCTAATGATTCAACTTTGCCAGAAGACTAATCCTTCATAATTAGCCCTGCACATTGACCAGCTGAGAATAAGGATCGAAACCATCCATGACCCATCCCTGCCTACCTTGGTCTCTGTTTCCATAATGGTAGCTTCATAATTACTACAATTGAAATCCTGTTGTATGTGGGAATCATGCTCCTACTACACTGGGTTGGGGTGTTTCTGTCCTTTTCTGGACACATTTGGGCTGAGCACCCTCAACATCACAGTCCTCCAGAAGTGGTGATTCCTTTGAGAATAACAAGCACTGGCCTTAGCATGAAGTTTCCAGGCTGGCTCTGTTATGGTATGCATTTTGGGGGTGAGAGACACATTGTCTACATGAAGGTCAAGAAGCATTTGCTGTCCAGACATTTTCCAGTGTTCACCTACAGCGATCAAGGCGCTCTCCTTGAGGATCAGCCTTTTGTTCAGAATGACTGCTATTATCATGGTTATGTGGAGGGGGACCCAGAATCCCTGGTTGCCCTCAGTACCTGTTTTGGTGGCTTTCGAGGCTTGTTACAGATAAATGACATTGCTTATGAAATTAAGCCCATGGTTTTTTCTACCAAATTTGAGCATCTGATATATAAAATGGACAGAGAGGACACTCAATACCAAACCATGAAATCTGGCTTTATGCAAGAGGAAATTGTACAGCAATTTGAGTTTCAAGAGATTGGTAATTCTACTCTGAAGCAAAGTTCTTATGAGGGCTGGTGGCCCCACAGTTACCTTATTGAAATAGTAGTGGTAGTTGACAATACTCTCTATCTTGAAAGTAATAAAAATGTCTCAATAGTGCAGGAAGACCTATATGTTATGGTGAATATAGTAGATTCTATTTATGAGGTAATAGGTCTTAAGGTTTTATTGTTTGGCATGGAGGTGTGGACTAAAGAAAATCCTATTGAAGTAGATGATGTAAAGAGATCTCTGAGAATATTTTGTCGTTGGAAGGCTGCAAACCTTTTCCCCCGCCTGCCACATGATACTGCACATCTTTTAATACATAGGACATTAAGAGGAATGAGTGGTTTAGGCTATGTTTCAGGACTCTGTAGATCAGGCCATAGTTGTGCAATTATTACTTTTACAAGAAAGCCCGTGGGCCTTATTGGAATTGCAATGGCTCATCATATAGGTCATAATTTGGGTATGTTTCATGATCGTATTTTGTGTACTTGTGGAAAATATAGATGTATAATGGATAATGATAACCCACCAATAACTAAATTTAGCAATTGTAGTTATGCTTTTTTGTGGGATTATTCCTTACGTCAGACAAAATGCTTGCTCTACACCATATACACAAGTGACATATTTAACCGAAAACGCTGCGGGAATGGTGTTGTTGAAGATGAAGAGGAGTGTGACTGTGGACCTTTGCAGCAATGCTCAAAAGATGCCTGCTGTCTGTCAAACTGCACTCTCAGTTTGGGGTCTGATTGTGCTTATGGGCTTTGTTGTAAGGACTGCCAGTTCTTACCATCAGGGGATGTGTGTAGAAAGGAAATCAATGAATGTGATCTTCCAGAATGGTGCAATGGAACATCCCATATGTGCCCAGATGATGTATATGTGGAAGATGGAATTCCCTGTAATCAAAGTGCTTACTGCTATGAAAAGAGATGTAATGATC
Source organism: Eptesicus fuscus (assembly GCF_027574615.1). Lineage (NCBI taxonomy): Eukaryota > Metazoa > Chordata > Mammalia > Chiroptera > Vespertilionidae > Eptesicus > Eptesicus fuscus. The sequence goes on along the minus strand of NC_072478.1, from coordinate 35,123,829 downwards.
GCAATTTACAGTGTAAGCAGATTTTTGGCAAAATGGCAAAGAATGCAAGTTACAGTTGCTACAAAAAAATAAACACTCTAGGTGACCGGTTTGGTCACTGTGGTACCCAAAACTTTTCATACATAAAATGTAATATGACGGATGTCTTGTGTGGGAGGATTCAGTGTGAGAACATAACTGAAATTCCCCTTCTAACAGATCATTCTACTGTGCATTGGACTTATTACAATGATGTCAACTGCTGGGGTACTGACTCTCACATTGGGATGACCACACCTGATATAGGTGCAGTGAAAGATGGCACAGAGTGTGGTGAAGAACACCTCTGCATCCATAGGAAGTGTGTCCACATATCTTACTTGGACAGTAATTGTTCACCTACATTCTGTAATCAGAGGGGGATCTGCAACAATAAACATCACTGCCATTGCAACTATCTATGGGACCCTCCCAACTGCCTAATACAAGGCCATGGAGGTAGTATTGACAGTGGTCCACCCCCTAGGAGAAAGAAGATAAAGAAGATTTATGTCTTAATGTTTTCACTTTTTTGGTTGTTAGTTTTATTATGTTGTCTATTTTGTCTTTGTATGAAGAGAACACGTAAGAAAAAAGAGCAAATTGTTCGGCCTCAACCTCAAATGAAGCCACAAGCAAAGCCAAATATTCCACCTCCACAGCGGACACCTTCACAAAATATTCCACCTCCACAACGGACACCCTCACAAAATGTTCCACCTCCACAACCGAGACCCTCACAAAATATTCCACCTCCACAACCAAGACCCTCACAAAATATTCCACCTCCACAACCGAGACCTTAAAACCTGTTCTGACTCAACCTGCAAGACCAGATCCAAAATCATAGTCAACCTAAATGTTATTCTCCCAGAGTCAACATGGGAAACAAAAGCAATCAGTACCAAAAAAATGTATCCAAACAAGTATTCATTAAAAATGGTAATTCCTAGAATGTTTCTATTTACTCTTCTTCATTTTAAACAATTAGAATATTTTTTTTTACCTACAATTTGTTTCTTGATATTTTCTGGAAATGGCATGGCACATGGATGGTGTACCAGTTTTTCAGTTACTACATCTCAGCTCCAAAGCCCCTTTCCATTTTGACCCCTGCATCGTTGAAACTACATTTTTGTACCAGCACTCTTCTTATAGGGATCCGCAATAGGAAAACTGAATGGATGTTTGGAAATCTGGGAGATCTCTTTGCTTTCTCTATGTTAATGTTAACTGAATAACAGATTTTACACTTGTAGTTATACTTAGGTTCAATATCCTTTTTTAAAAAATTCACTCCATACCAACCTCATTGTCAGCCTGAGAGATATCAGCATAGCTGTCTAATGTTACTTTCAGAGTTCTGAGTCCTCTTTGAGCTCTCTAGCCATATCCCAAATCTTCTGCACCAGCTCAGCAATACCTACTGTCAGAGTTCTGAGTCTCAGATCCATAGGCCAGCCCTATAGTCCTATCCTATATAATAAATAGGTTATATGCAAATTGACCATCAGTACAACACACAAGATGGCCACCCCCATGTGGTCACAAGATGGCCACCACAAGATGGTCGGCAGGGGAGGGCAATTGTGGGTGATCAGGCCAGCAAGGGAGGGCAGTTGGGGGGGAACCAGGCCTGCTGGGGAGGGCAGTTGGGAGGGACCAGGCCTGAAAGGGAGGGCAGTTTGGGGCAACCAGGCCTACAGGGGAGGGGATTCAGGGGGGACCAGGCCTGCAGGGAGGGCAGTTAGGGGCAAACAGTCTGGCAGAGGAGCAGTTAGGCATCAATCAGGCTGGCAGGAGAGTAGTTAGGGGGTGATCTGGCTGGCAGGCAGAAGCACTTAGGGGCAATCAGGGAGGCAGGCAGGCAAGCAGTTGGGAGCCAGCAGTCCTGGATTGTGAGAGGGAAACAGGCAGTTGGACATCCCTCAAGGGGTCCCAGATTGAAGAGGGTGCAGGCTGGACTGAGGGCCACCTCCCCTCCTGTGCACGAATTTCATGCACAGGGCCTCTAGTCTATAATAATAAAAGTGTAATATGCAAATCGACCAAATGGCTGAGCAGCAGAATGACCAACCATCTGGATGACCACACTATGACAGGCACTGGTGCCAGGCCAGCCAAGGTGGTTGCGATGCGATTGGTGGGGGATAGGCCGCACGGTCACCCCAAAGAGGGAGGCCCAGGTCACCCTCTGTGGGGTGATTGATCCAGGGCCTCTGTGAAACCGGGGACAAAAGGTATGTGGTGGTGGATGTGGGCAGCATCAGGCCAAGGCAGGTGCAGGTGGGGGGCAGGGCCGTGAGGCAGCCGGGGCTGTGAGGGCCTATCCTTGCACGAATTTCATGCATCAGACCTCTAGTCTATATATATAAAAGCCTGAGCAACTGGCCAACTAGCTGGTAGCTATGACACTCCCTGACCACCAGGGGGCAGATGCTCAACACAGTAGCAGAAACCACAGGCATGGAAACATGGAATAGACTGATGAATCTCAGAGGGAAGGGTGGAGGGTGGAGGGTGGGAAGAGATTAACCAAAGATCTTATATGCATACTAGAGGCCTGTTGCATGGATTCGTGTACTGGTGGGGTCCTTCAGCCTGTCCTGCAGGGATCGGGCCAAAACCAGCTCTCCGACATCCTCTAAAGGGTCCTAGATTATGAGAGGGCCAGGACGAGGGACCCCACTGGTGCATAAATCTGTGCACCAGGCCTCTATTAGATTCATATAACCCTAACCTTTTTCCTTTGTTCCTCAGTTCCATGAATGAAATTACCCTCTTACACTTAGTATTTCATGGTTACTAACCAGGTAGTAGCACATTGTCTTCCTTAACTTGTTTTGTTCTTCAATACCTGTTTTCCCAATTCCTTATATTTAATTCTATACCTCTAAAATGTGTTTTCTATCACTAATGAGTTTTCTCTTTTCTGTCTGAATTGCGATTGTTACAATACTGATCTTAGAATAATAAAAAAAGCAAGAATGAGAAAGCATCAAAAGTTTTTGTTTGAGTTTTTCCTTACCACTTTACCATCTTAGAAAAGTTACTTGGTAAAGGAAAGTTATGCCCTTTACTATCTTAGGAAAGTTACTTGAATTTACAGAAAGTTTCCAGCAAAATAAGAAAAGACAAGATGACAATAGCAGTTATCTTCTAATTTCTGAGTTTCTTTGGTTATAAAATTAGATAAAAAAGAAGATACTTCCAATTCTAGGTAGGCCTTGGTAGATAACTGACTTTTCTGAAAACAACTATACAATGTCAAATTTTTAAAATGTATACTTTAAAAGTATCAGAGAGTTGTGGAAGACATGAAGATTTGAAGACTTAAAAATTACAGAGGAGGGAAAACAAGCTGAATTATTAGTACTTTTTCCTCCTGGAACAAAATGACTGTTCCCCAGGATGTGTTAATGCTGAGTATACTAGTAAATAAGGAACAAGCTTGGCCCATACAGTGTGCCTTTGTTAAAGAGAGAGAACCCAGGAAACATCTTAGTTTGTAGAAGAGACTAGATTGATGTTAGACACATAAGGGCATCAAATTCAAAGTTAGTTTTCCCTACACATTTGTTGAGTTTAGGTACTCTGTGGGAAGCTGGTAAGAAAAGCGAAAAGTTTTAAAGGCAGAAATACCTAGAATCTGTTGTACCTAGTGGAAAGGGGCTTGCCTCAAAGATATGTATTGTTTTACATTTAAAACATTTGCCTGATTTTGAAGGAGCTTGGAATAGATGCTAGAGAATTGAGTTTTTCAATATTTGAGTATCCATATGTAGTCACCATTATTTTTCAAAGCTGAGAAAATAGAGGTACATGGCCTCTCAATAGAAAGTCCATTTAGGTATATGTGTTTTACTAAAATTACAATATTTTATGGCCAAACTCAATTCCTAATTGTACTGAAGTTGTCACTAAGTCTATCTTTCAGAGGAAAGATGGAAATTCCTTAAGTCAAAGGTAATTCTACCCAGAAATTTTTGGCCAAAATAAGAAAACAACAACAAAGGTAGTAAAAGAGGAGTTAGAAGCCATCTAAAAGATTATCCAAGAGTGTAAAAGAAGATAATGAACAAAAAATCCCTATGATTGCTCTTTTAGAAAAACTGAAAGAAAAACGAATAAACTACATATGTGAAAGAAGGTAGAGTCTTTTTACCAGAAAATTAACATTTATGCAGTTATCAAATACATAATCTAAAGCTTAAAAAGAAAATATCTAAATTCAGGAAATCAGTAAACAATTTGAATTATAGGCTGCATTGTGTGAAGAAAAGTCAGTGACAAATATCAATTGCACACATTAGCAAAATGTTAAACATAGGATATTACATATGGAGCATATAAATAAACTTAAAATCATTGGAGTCCCATCAGAGGAGAAGAAAAAGAATTAAAAAGAAGTAATAGTTCTGGTTAGTGGTTAGAGTGTCAGTCCACACACCGAAGTGTCTCTGGTTTGATTCCCAATCAAGGGCACTTATGTGAGTTGTGGGTTCACTCCCTGTCCCCAGTTGATATAATGGCTGATATTTCCCAAAGTATCCTATCTAATAAGGGGGAATATGCTAATTGACCATCACTCCATCACAAAGATGGCTGCACCCACAGCTGAGGCCAAGTTCCCATAAGAAGCCTTAATGAGCAATCAGCAGGGACCTGAGGCTACTCCCTGTCCCCCACCCCCATGGGGCTTGACAGGGGACCTCAGGCCATCTCCCTCACCAAGCAGGGCTTCTCAGGGGACCTCAGGCCATGCCCCCCACCCAGCAGGGCTTGACGGGGTCATCAAGGTGCACTTCCCATCCTGATGCTGGGCTAGGGGACCTCAGGCTTCTCCCCCTGCCCCAGCGCCAGACTGGGGGACCTCAGGCCGCATCCCCCACCAGGTGGGGCTTGACAGGGGACTTCAGGCTGCACCCCCCGCCCTGGCACTGGGCCGGCGGACCTTGAGGCTGTGCCCCCCTGCCTTTCTGGGCTTGACAGGGGACCTCAGGCCATGCCCCTCACCCAGCAGGGCTTGACGGGGGACCTCAAGGTGCACCCCAGTGCTGGGTTGAGGGAACTCAGGCCACGCCCCCACCCAGCAGGGCTTGATGAGGGACCTGAGGCTGTGCCCCCCTCCCAGTGCTGGGCTGGTGGACCTGAGGCTGTGTCCCCCCGCCTGGCAGGGCTTGACGGGGAACCTCAGGCCATGCCCCCCACCTAGCGGTGCTTGACAGGGGATCTCAGGCCATGTCCCCCACCTGGTGGGGCTTGATGGAGGACTTCAAGGCATGCCCCCCACCCTGGTCTGGGCTGGGGGACCTCAGGCCATACCACCCGTCCTGGTGCTGGGCCAGGGGACCTGAGTCTATGCCCCCTGTCCAGCAGGGCTTGACAAGGGTGGGACTGGCCGGGTCTGGATCTAGCCCAATGGGGGGGGGGCTGGCCGGGTCTAGGTCTCATGTGATTTTGAGGTGCATGTGGGTGGGTGGGGACTTGACTCTGGGTCCCATGGTGAGCCCCAGACTCTGACAGGAGGAAGGTTTTATATACATTTTACTAATTTTCTTTCATCTCTGACACTTCTATTATAGAGAAAGGGCAAATAGCAATATTAAATTATTTCCTCTAATTAATCCCCTTTTAATGTGCATGAATTTCGTGCACCGGGTCACTAGTATAAACATATTAGCCCACTACTTCAAGAAAAGAATTTCTAGCCTTAGCTGGCTTGGCTCAGTGGATAGAGTATCAGCCTGAGAACTGAAGGGTCATGGGTTTGATTCCACTCAACGGCATATGCCTGGGTTGTGGGCTAATATGTTTATTAGGGGCCTGGTGGATGAAATTCGTATACTGGGGGGGTTCCCCTCAGCCCAGCCTGCCCCCTCTCACATACTGGGAGCCCTCAGAGGATGTCCTACTGATGGCTTAGGCCCACTCTCTGTGGGGAGCAGGCCTAAGCCACAGTCTGGCCTCCCTTTGTGTGAGACGACTGGGCTGATCAGGGAAAGGCACCAGTCCCATCACCCCACTGCTGCAGCCACTGCAGCCACCAAGGTGTTTTCATCAACATGGACTCCGGTCCCTTCACCATGAAAAAATGACAACTTTCTTTAGGCATTTTCAAGATGTGTCTTTCATAGGATATGACCTTTCTTTCTTTCTTTCTTTCTTTCTTTCTTTCTTTCTTTCTTTCTTTCTTTCTTTCTTTCTTTCTTTCTCTTTCTTTTTTATCCTCAGCTGAGGATAAGTTTTCATTGATTTTTAGAGAATGTGGATGAGAAAGGGAAAGACACAGAGAAACATCAGTGACAGGAACACTTTGGAACACTTTGATTGGTTGCCTCCTGCATGAGCTCTGACCTGGGCCCCAGCCAGGGAGGAGCCTGCAACTTAGGTACATGCCCTTGATCAGAATCTAACCCGGACCCTGCGGTTGGCAAACCTAGGCATTATCCACTGAGCCAAACCACCTAGGGCAGGATATGACATTTCTTAGCCCTCCAGCAGCAGACTTTCTTTTTTTCCACCACAGGAGTGTGGTGGAAAAGCCCTAGATCACCCTTTTGGATTCTTATACCCATGTTACTAAGAATATTACCAGTGGCATACAGGGAGCTTAGCCAATGATATGGCTTAGCCAATGAGACGTCAGAAAAGGTGTTTCCTCTGTAGTTCACACCTATCTCCTCCGATCTCCATCTCCATCCCTGCCAAGACCTAAAGCCTCGGGGACTGGGACCGCCACCTCACTTTGATCACCCCGCTCTGCCCTCAGCCAAGGTCTCAAGCCTCTGGCCAAGGCTCAGGCCCTGGGCAGAGGACCCCCAGCTCGCTCCGATTGCCCGGCTCCACCCCTGGCCAAGGCCAGCAAGGTCAGGTGGAAAGCTTGGCTTCCTCCATTGCCAGGGAAACCCAAGCCTCCCTCCTGCTCTCCGTGGCTGCAGCCATCTTGGTTGGGTTTATTTGCATATTTGCTCCAGATTGGCTGGTGGGCGTGGCTTGTGGTTGTAGCAGAGGTATGGTCAATTTGCATATTACTCTTTTATTAGATAGGATATGCTAGAGGCCTGGTGCATGAAATTCATGCACAGGTAGGGTCCCTAGGCATGGCTAGCAATCAGGGTCAATCTGTGGGGCCATCAGTGGGGCAATTGGGGGCCCCTCACTGGCACCCACCTTGGCTGGCCTGGGCCTGCAAGCTGGGGACAGCTCCGGCATTGAGTATCTGCCCCCTGATGGTCCGTGTGTGTCATAGTGACCAGTCGTTCCACCAGTAGTTCTACTGTTTGGTCGATTTGCATATTAAGATTTTATTATATAGGATATGACATTTCTTTCTTGTTTTATCCTCACCTGAGGATATGTTTTCATTGATTTTTAGAGAATGTGGAATAGAAAGGGAAAGACAGAGAGAAACATCAAAGTGACAGGAACACTTTGATTGGTTGCCTCCTGCATGAGCCCTGACCTGGGCCCCAGCCAGGGAGGAGCCTGCAATTTAGGTACATGCCTAAATTGGATATATATATAGAACAGGTTATATAGAGAGAACAGTCATCTCTTTAAAAATAAGGAGCCCTTGCCAGTTTGGCTCAGAGGATAGAACATTAGACTGTGGGTTTAGGGGTCCCAGGTTTGTTTCCAGTCAAGGGGACATGCCCAGATACAGGTTCGGTCTCTGGTGGGGGGTGTGCAGGAGGCAGCCAATCAATGATTATCTCACATCATTGATGTTTCTATCTCTTCCTCTCCTTTCCTCTCTGAAATCAATAAAATATATTTTAAAAAAATAAGATCAGATCTCTAGGGTTCATTCTCTTCCCAGGCAGAGTGATGAGGGCATCTGCTGCAGTGGGGCCTGGACTGAATTCCCTAAGGGAGTAGAAGCACAGTCTGTCCAAAGCTGTTCTGTGCTTTGTAACTGTTGAATCAGACTAAATGTGTCTGCTTCATTGTTATCTTTATCCCAAATGATGATGTTGCTTCCTTCTTCAAAGAAAAATGCATGTGCAGGTGGGTGTGAAGTATATAAGAAGGAGTAAATATATGGGTAAAATAATTAAAATTAACTCTTTAAAATAATACTAATAGTATATTATCCTATCTAATAAAAGAGTAATATGCAAATTGACCATACCTCCACTACACCCACAAGCCACACCCACCAGCCAATCAGGAGCGAGTATGCAAATTAACCCAACCAAGATGGCTGCGGCCAGAGAGAGCAGGAGGGAGGCTTGGGTTTCCCAGCGATGGAGGAAGCCAAGCTTTCCACACAACCTGGCCAGCCCAGGCCTCCACTCCAGGCTACAAAGTTTCAATTATAGAAGATAAATAAATCCCAACAGAAATGGCTGCAGCCACGGAGCAAGCAGGAGGCTTGGATCCACTCCAGGCTACAAAGTTTCAATTGTAGAAGATAAATAAATCCCAGATACCAGGGCCTTGCTTGGGTCACCAGGGGGCATGGCCAGCCTGCAAACCACCACAGGCCCTTTGCCCAGGCTGCCCCACAACCCAAGGGAACACCCACCCTGATCTGGGACACCCTTCAGGGCAAACCAGCTGGCCCCCACCCATGCACCAGGCCTCTATCCCAGTCTTCGGCAAACTGCGGCTCGCAAGCCAAATGCAGCTCTTTGGACCTTTGAATTTGTGGCTCGCGAGCTGCGATTTGCCAACCACTGCTCTAAGGTATCACCCAAATATTGTCCTAAAGCAGTGGTCAGCAAACCACACCTCATGAGCCACAAACTCAAGGGACCAAAGAGCCACATGTGGCTCACGAGCTGCAGTTTGCCAACCACTGCTCTATCCTATCCTATCTAATAAAAGAGTAATATGCAGATTGACTATCATTCCAACAAACAAGATGGCTGCCCCCATGTGGTCAAAGATGACTGCCCCCATGTGGACACAAGATGGCCACCACAAGATGGCTAGCAGAGGAGGGCAGTTGGGAGGGACTAGGCCTGCAAGGGATGGCGGTTGGGGGCAATCAAACCTGCAGGGGAGGGAAGTTAGTGGTGACCAGGCCTGCAGAGGAGGGAAGTTGGGGGGTACCAGGCCTGCAAGGGAGGACAGTTAGGGGTGATCAGGCCTGCAGGGGAGGGCAGTTAGGGGCAAACAGTCTGTCAGAGGAGCAGTTAGGCATCAATCAGGCTGGCAGGAGAGTGGTTAGCAGGTGATCAGGCTGGCAGGTAGAAGCAGTTAGGGGCAATCAAGAAGGCAGGCAGGCAAGCAGTTGGGAGTCAGCAGTCCTAGATTGTGAGAGGGTTGTCTGACTGCCCATTTAGGCCTGATCCTGGATCAGGCCTAAACGGGCAGTCGGACATTTCTTGAGGGTTCTCAGATTGCAAAGGGTGCAGGCTGGGCTGAGCCCCCCACCCCACCCCCCGTGCAGGAATTTCATGCACCGGGCCTCTAGTCCTATATAATAAAGAGCTAATATGCAAATGGTTATCACACCCTCACACCATCATGCCATAATGGCCCAGACACTCAACTCTGGGAGAGAGGAATGGGGTCCAGCCAGGCACAAATGAGCTCACGAGAGAGGAATGGGGACCAGCCAGGCTGTGGCCCAGGAAAGGGACAAGCTGCCTGCCCTGTGGTCTTAGGCATTAGCGACTGTGGCCCTGGCAAAGCTGCCTGCCCATGATCCCCTGCAACTGCAGCCAGCCCAGGCGAAGCTAGCCTGGGTCCTGGGTACCTGCAGCTGGCCAGAGGGAGGGAAGCCCTGGTCCCAGGCGCCTGTGACCAGCTGGAGGAAGGAATCCTGGGTCCCGAGTGCAGGGCGAGGTAGAGGCAGTTAGGGGAGATTACGCCAACAGGGAAGCAGTTATGGGCAATCTGGCAGGCAGGCAGGCAGAGGTGGTTAGGGGCGATCAGACAGGCAGGCAGGCGAGAGGTTAGGAGCCAGCGGTTTGAGAGAGGCAGTCAGACATCCCCAAGGGGTCCCAGATTGGAGAGGGTACAGGCTGAGTTGAGGGACCCCCCCCCCCAAACCCCCGTGCATGAACTTCATGCACTGGGCCTCTAGTTTATACTAATAAAAGGGTAATATGATAATTAGACCAGATAGACTGGACGTCTTCCAGTCAACCTTCTGGAACGACCAGTGGGTGGGGGGCAGGGCCAGTGAGCCTGCACCACCAGGCCAGACATGGTCCTGGCGACCCCCCTTCCACAGAGGCAGCGCTGGAAAGGCAGCGGTGCTGGAGAGGTGGCAGCGCAGGAGAGGCCTGGTCTGACGCCACAGCTCCTTTGGCAGAGATAGCCACAGAGGCAGGGGGACAGGAGGTGCCGCATCCCAGAACCTCTGCAGAGGCTAGATGGGATGAGACCTGTAGTGCCTCAACCTCCCATAGCTTCTCCCCCAGCCGACCTGGCCACAGATCGCCCCCACCCACCAGCGGGTCGGGGGCTGGGCCAGTGCTAAGAAGCAGTGAGTCCAGCTGAACCACTGAGCCCTGGATGGGTGGCTCAGTTGGTTAGAGCAGTGGTTATCAACCGGTGGGCCACGGACCACTGATGGTCTGTGAAGTCCAAAAGGTTGGCAACTGCTGGATTAGAGCACTCTCCTTTACATTAGAAAAGTTGTGAAATTGATCCCGGTTAGGGCGTATACATAGGTTGTGGGTTTGATGGCCAGTTAGAGCGTGTACAGGAGGCAATATGTTTCTCTATCACATTGATGAATCTCTCTCTCTCTCTCTCTCTCTCTCTCTCTCTCTCTCTCTCTGTCTGTCTCTCAAATCAATAAAAGCATATCCTTGGGTGAGGATTTAAAAAAAGGTGAAGGGATCGAGAAGTAGAGATTGTTAGTTACAAAAGAGTCATGGGGAATTAAAGTACAGCATAGGAAATATAGTCAGTAATCTATACTAATAAAAGTGAAATATGCTAATTAGACCAGAGAGCCTAACGACTTCCTGGACGTCATTCTGGATGTCCTTCTGGACAAAGCTGCAGTGGCAGAGGCCAAGGCTGAGGCATTTAGGGGCAATCAGGCAAGCAGGGGAGCAGTTATAGGGTGATCAGGCTGACAGGGTAGCAGTTAGGGGCAATCAGGCAGGCAGGCAGGTAAGCAGTTAGGAGCCAGCGGTTGGGACCCGGGTTTCCCTCGCAGCCCTGGCTCCATTTGGAAGGTCGTCCTGAAGGATGTCCAAGAGGACATCTGGTCTAATTATCATATTATACTTTTATTATTATAGAAGATGTCGAAGATGCATGTTGCAATCTCTAGAGTAGCCATTAAAATAACAAGATTGATGTAATATAAGAAATTGAAGGGGAAAGGCATAATAAACTATTTTTTTATTACTACAAGTATAGACAAGTAAGGAGGAAAACAAACATAATGCAGACATGAAAATGAGGAGCAGTAAAAATATTTGTATTATATTATAACTAGAGGCCTGGTGCGCAAAATTCATGCAAAGGGGTTGGAGGGTTCCTCTGCCCGGCCTGCACCCTCTTACAATCCAGGAGCCCTCAGGGGATGTCTGACTGCTGGCTTAGGCCTGCTCCCCTCCCCCAGGCCTAAGCTGTCAGTCAGACATCCTTAGCGCTGCTGTGGAGGCAGGTGAGGCTCCTGCCACTGCTTCTGTGCTTGCCAGCCGGGAACCCTACTTCTGGCTGAGTGGTGCTTCCCCTGTGGGATCGGGCTGAAACCAGCTCTCCGACATCCCCCAAGGGTTCCTGGATTGCAAGAGGATGCAGGCCAAGCTGAGGGATCCTACCAATGCATGATCGCGGCCAGAGATGCGTAAGGTTGGCCAGCCAGGAGGAACAACAGGAAGGCACCAGGATGTGTCTGGCCCATCTCATTCAGTCCTGATCAGCTGGACCCCAGCAGCAAGCTAACCTACTGGTCGGTGCATCTGCCCCCTGGTGGTCAGTGCACATCATAGCAATTGGTTGACCGGTTGACTGTCTGCCCCCTGTTGGTCAGTACATGTCATAGCAAGTGGTTGAGCAGCCTTAGCATATAATTAGCATATTATACTTGGACTAGAGGCCTGGTACACAAAATTCGTGCACGGAGGGGGGTTGTCCCTCAGCCCAGCCTGTACCCTCTCCAATATGGGACCCCTTGAGGGATGTCCGACTTCCCGTTTAGGCCCGGTGGTCACCCCTAACTGCCCTCTCCTGCAGGGTTGATCACCTACAATTGCCCTCCCTTGCAGGCATGGTCCCTCTCAACTGCCCTCCCTTGCAGGTCGGGTGCCTCCCAACTGCCCTCTCCTGCTGGCCATCTTGTGGTGGCCATCTTGTGTCCACATGGGGGCAGGATCTTTGACCACATGGGGGCAGCGATATTGTGTGTTGCAGTGATGATCAATCTGCAGATTACTCTTTTATTAGATAGGATAGAGGCCTGGTACAGGGGTGGGGGCCAGCTGGTTTGCCCTGAAGGGCGTGTGGGATCAGGTGGGGGTTCCCTTGGGGTGTGGGGCGGCCTGAGCGAGGGGCCTGTGGTGGTTTGCAGGCCAGCCACGCCCCCTGGCAACCCAAGCAGAGGCCCTGGTATCTGGAATTTATTTTCCTTCTACAATTGAAACTTTGTAGCCTGGAGTGGAGCCAAGCCTGGGGCTCCCTCAGAGGCCGGCAGCCATTTGTGTTGGGGTTATAATTGAAACTTTGTTGCCTTAAGTGGGTGGGCCCGGCCAGGGTGTGCGGAAATCTTTGCTTCCCCTGTTGCCGGCGGCAACCCTGGCCTGCTCTCTCAAGCTCCATTCTGCGCCATTTGTTTGAATTTGTTTACCTTCTATAATTGAAACTTTGTAGCTTGAGTGGAGGCTTAGGCCTGGCTAGGGCAGGCGGAAAGCTTGGCTTCCTCTGTTACCTAGGAAACCTTGTTCTCTGTGGCTGTAGCCATCTTGGTTTGGGTTAATTTGCATACTCGCTCTGATTGGATGGTGGGCGTGGCTTGTGGGCATATCGGGGGTATGGTCAATTTGCATATTTGTCTATTATTAGATAGGATTGGTTGAATGACTGACCAGTCTTCCGAACACTTAGCATATTAGGCTTTTATCTTATACTAGAGGCCCGGTGCATGAAATTCAGCATGGGGGGGTGTCCCGAGGCCCAGCCTGCACCCTCTCCAATCTGGGACATCCCTCTCACAATCCAGGACGGCTGGCTCCCAACTGCTTGCCTGCCTGCCTTCCTGATTGCCCCTAACCACTTCTGCCTGCCAGCCTGATCACCCCTTAACCACTCCCCTGCCAGCCTGATTGATGTCTTAACTGCTCCCCTGCCAGCTTGTTTGCCCCCAACTTCCCTCCTCTGCTGGCCTGGTCACCCCTAACTGCCCTCCCCTGCAGGCTTGATCGCCACCAACTGCCTTCCCTTGCAGGCTAGGTCTCTCCCAAATGCCCTCCCCTGCTGGCCTGATCGCCCACAACTGCCCTCCCTTGCAGGCCTGGTCCCTCACAACTGACCTCCCCTGCTGGCCATTTTTTGGTGGCCATCTTGTGTCCACATGGGGGCAGTCATCTTTGACCACATGGGGGCAGCCATCTTGTGTGTTGGAGTGATGGTCAATCTGCATATTACTCTTTTATTAGATAGGATAGAGGCCTGGTGCATGGGTGGGGGCTAGCTGGTTTGCCCTGAAGGGTGTCCTGATCAGGGTGTGAGTTCCCTTGAGGCGTGGGGCGGCCTGGGCGAGGGGCCTGTGGTGGTTTGCAGTCCAGCCATGCCCCCTAGTGACCCAAGCAGAGGCCCTGGTATCTGGGGTTTATTTATCTTCTACAATTGAAACTTTGTAACCTGGAGTGGAGCAAAAGCAAAGCCTTCTGCTTGCTCCGTGGTGGCAGGGGATTTATTTACCTTCTATAATTGAAACTTTGTAGCCTTAAGCGGAGGCCTGGGCCCGCCCGGGTGTTCGGAAAGCTTGGCTTCCTCCATCGCCTGGGAAACCCAAGCCTCTCTCCTGCTTTTTCTGTGGCCACTGCCATCTTGGTTGGTTTAATTTGCATATTAATGCTGATTGGCTTGTGAGCGTTGCTTGTGGGCATGGCTTGTGGGTGTAGCAGAGGTATAGTCAATTTGCATATTACTCTTTTATTAGATAGGATAGGATGGCGAATATATTTCATTATGTTTGTCCATACCCAGAGAATTTATAACACAAAGAATGAACCCCAAGGTGAACTACAAATTTTGGGTGATTATAATGTGCTCATCCTTAGTAAAAAATGTACCATTCTGGTGAATAATGTTAATAATGGGGGAGGATATGCAGGTGTGGGGGCAGGGATATGTGAGAAATCTCTCTAATTTTCTCTCAATTTTGTTATATACTTAAAAAACACTTCAAAAAATAATTAAAAAAAATACATATACCATTAGTCTATTTCAGTGGATGCCATTTGCTATAACTACCCAAATGGAGAACATATTGGGAATGGAATATAGATTATGTGGTTTTTTGAAAATTTTATTTTAATTATTACTTCTACTTACTTCCATCATTATTCTCTTTTTAGCTTTTTGGGGGCATGGTTGGGCATTAAAGAACATGTAGATAAAGAGCTAGACATTTTGAAAAAAACCTAATGACTCCAAAACTATACAATGATGTAATACAACTACTTAATAAGAAACCATTCTATTCTTAGCAGAGTACCATATGGATGCACAGAAAATGATATTCTAACTCATAAAAAGCAATAAATGAAATCAGTGTAAGACAATCCCATACAGAAGGCAAACAAGCCACATTATTCAGATGAAAAAAGTAAATATGATTCCACTATAGGAGTGGAAGGCTTGACAGCTCCTCTGGACACATGCTGCTCATACAGTGAAAGAGCCTAATTGATGGTGCATTCTGTTCCTTCAGCGCCTCTGTCAGCAGGAGGCCTGTGGAACGAGGATGTCATTTCTTTGAGGAACCAGATGTGACAAATGATATTATTTAGCCTCAAGTTATCAGGGCATGTTTTAAGGTTAGTCTTGTCTAAAAGGTCCTTTGTGTATAGTACTAGAGACCAATTTCTAGAGTTTTCCACATCCCAACTTGTAAATTAGGTATGTGTAAAAGCTGGATGGAGACATCAGATCACATAAAGTCTTATAAACTGGCCTAGAGATCAAACTTATAATGTGTTTTTCTTTGAACATTACTTACTAAATAAACTTAAATATGTCATTTTTCTGTTTTCAGAACCTATCATTGTCAACATGCTTCATCTCTGTAGGGCTCGATACATTTTGTTAATGAAAAAGAAAAAGGACAATGGTAGATACAATACCTATGTAAAACAGATTACATTAACCCAGTAAAAGACTGCCATATTTCAGAGTGAGTAAAGTATAAAACCTAGCATTATTCTATTTATTGGAGACACAATTTTTTTATTTCTTTTTGCTTTTTTGTCTTCTTTTGTAGACACCATTTAAAAATAAAGGCATAGAGAGTGTAAAAACTTGAAAAAGAATTTTTTCCATGCACATATTAATCAAATTAAGTTAGTATAATTATTTTAATAAAAAGAATAATGAAGTAATTTTTAATAATGAACTTTAAGGCAGGAAGCATTTACTAGAAATAATGTGAAATATTTTGTAATGATAAAAGGCAAATATAAGGCAGATAGGACAATCCTAAATGTTTTTGCATTCACTAATGTAACTTCAAATATATGGGGGAAAATATGAAAATAGACAACTCCACAATCACTAAGAGGGAGAATTTATCCCATTTATCTTAACAGTAATAGAAAGAATAGATAATAAATCCTACAGGATGAGATTTTTAGTGTATAATTAAGAAACTCTATCTAATAGTATATAAAGAGAGGGACTATTAAACCCAAAAGTGATGAAATTCACTTTGATTCATCTTCTCATGGACTATTACCAGAGTCCACCTTATAGTGGGCCAGAAGAAAGACCCAGAAAAATTTAGTCAATTTTTAATAAAGAAGAACATATTCTCTAAGTCCTATATAATTAAGCTAGAAGTCAAAGACATTAAAGTTAACTAGAAAAACTACCAATGGCCTGATATGATTCTGATTCTGATATCACTTCTGATCATCAATTAAGATTCTGCACCCAATTCCAGCGTGTGTGTGTGTGTGTGTGTGTGTGTGTGTGTGTGTGTGTGTGTGGCAGTGGGGGATATTTCCCCATATGACCAAGCAATTTTTTAAAAAAATATATTTTTATTGATTTCAGAGAAGAAGAGAGAGGGAGAAAGAGATAGAAACATCATTGATGAGAGAGAAACATTGACCAGCTGCCTCCTACACACCTCCTGCTGGGATTGAGCCTGTATGTGCACAGGGCAAGGTTTGTGGAGTTTCCATGCTCTCTACAGGCATATCACTCTCCCTTGCATCTCCACATGTTCACCAACCCAGAAACTCTCCAAACACATTCATTTGGAGTATTATGAATACTTTATTATCTAGGCATGACATTAAATCATTGCCCATTGGTGACCGTAGCCCCTTTCTCCTCATGGAAGTAGAGGTGGGGTGAGACTGAAAGTTCAAGCCCTCTAATCACATGGTTAGCTCCACTGGCAGCCAGCCCTCATCCTTAGGTTGTTTTTCAGTCACCAAATTAATAAAATTACCCTTACTGTTCTCATCAGAAAATTCTAAGGGTTTTAGAAGGTCTGGGCCAGAAACTGGTATGAAGACCAAAAATATATATCTTATTATAAATCATATCACAATATTAAACTTGAAAATAAAAGAATATATTTCTAAATATCCTATATGTCAAGAAGCAATCAAAATTGAATTAGGAAGTTTTTTGAACTGAAATACAAATAATGACAATACATATTAATTACATAATATTCAACTAAACAGTGTATAGAGGGAAATGTATAGTCATATGTACCTATGTTTTTTAAAAAAGGAAAGACTGAAAATGCATTGATTTAACTGTCCATGTCAAAAAATTAGAAAAATAACATATTACATTTAAGTCAGAGAGTCATAATAGAAAAATGAAAAGGAGTCCAAGAAATGAATATAAATGCACAATAGAGAAAGTCGACAAAGAGAAAATTTAGTTTATTGAGTGATTTTTATTTATTTAAAAAAAAACACAGTTTATTGATTTTTAGAAAGAGCGTAATGGAAAGTGAGAGAGAGAGAGAGAGAGAGAGAGAGAGAGAGAGAGAGAGAGAGAGAGAGAGAGAAATATCGATGTGAGAGCAGAAGGCAGCCAAATATCGACTGGCTGCCTTCTGCATGCCCCCTATTAGGGATGGAGCCCGAAACCAAGGCTTGTGCCCTTGACCAGGAATCAAACCAGCAACCTTTCAGTGCACTGGATGAGGCCCAACCAACTGAGCCACACTGGCCAGGGGTCATTGAATGAATTTTTAAAATATCATAAACCCTGGCTAAGTGATTCAGTTGGTTGGAGCATGGTCCCATGCACTGGAGGGTTGAGGGTTTGGTTCCCTGTTGGCACATTCCTAGGTTGTGGGCTCAGTCCTCAGTTAGGGCACGTGTAGTGGGTAGGGGGATCAATGTTTCTCTCTCACATCAATGTTCCTCTTTTTCAGTCTAAAAAATCAATGTACATTTTCAGGTGAGGATTAAAACACACGCATACACACACACACACACACAGATTTAAAATATCATAAAACCCTAACATGCCTCATTAAAAAAATAAATGAAAGAAAACAGGTTACTGTGAGAAGAAATAGAAAGGGGACATCACAAAAAAGCATTTATAATAAAAAAATATATGATTAGTTTTGTTACCAATAAATTTGACCATTTGGATAAACAAGTATATTAAACAATGCAAATTATCAAGACAGCATTTAAAATAAATATTAGAAAAACTGAATCAGTATTCCAAAGAATTGGCCAATTTCAGATTACTTTTTCAGTTAAATCGTTCAAAAATATAAAATATATATATCATTAATTTTTACAAGAACTTTAACTGATAAGAAAAATATCTCACTACTCTACAAATTCATACTAGAGGCCTGGTGTACAAAATTCGTGCACGGAGGGGGGTTGTCCCTCAGCCCAGCCTGTACTCTCTCCAATATGGGACCCCTCAAGGGATGACCGACTGCCTGTTTAGGCCCGATCCCTCTCACAATCCAGGACTGCTGGCTCCCAACTGCTTGCCTGCCTGCCTTCCTGATTGCCCCTAACTGCTTCTGCCTGCCAGCCTGATCACCCCCTAACCACTCTGCTGCCAGCCTGTTTGCCCCCAAATTCCCTCCTCTGCCGGCCTGGTCACCCCTAACTGCCCTCTCCTGCAGGGTTGATCACCTCCAATTGCCCTCCCTTGCAGGCCTGGTCCTTCTCAACTGCCCTCCCTTGCAGGCCATCTTGTGGTGGCCATCTTGTGTCCACATGGGGGCAGGATCTTTGACCACATGGGGGCAGCTATATTGTGAGTTGCAGTGATGATCAATCTGCAGATTACTCTTTTATTAGATAGGATAGAGGCCTGGTGCATGGTGGGGGCCAGCTGGTTTGCCCTGAAGGGTGTCCCAGATCAGGTGGGGGTTCCCTTGGGGCGTGGGACGGCCTGAGCAAGGGGCCTGTGGTGGTTTGCAGGCTGGCCACGCCCCCTGGCAACACAAGCAGAGGCCCTGGTATCTGGAATTTATTTTCCTTCTACATTGAAACTTTGTAGCCTGGAGCCAAGCCTGGGGCTCCCTCCGAGGCAGGCAGCCATTTATAATTGAAACTTTGTTGCCTTAAGCGGGTGGGCCCAGCCAGAGTGTGCGGAAAGCTTTGTTTCCCCTGTTGCCGGCGGCAACCCTGGCCTGCTCTCTCAAGCTCCATTCTGCCGCCATTTGTTTGAATTTGTTTACCTTCTATAATTGAAACTTTGTAGCTTGAGTGGAGGCTTAGGCCTGGCAAGGGCAGGCCAACTGAGCATGTGATGTGACATCAGTAGTTTCATCAAGAGAGATCAAAAAATATTTACACTTCCTTATGTCTCTCTTTAATTGATGTTGTACGTTTGTGTTCAGTCTCATTATTCTGTCTTTTATGATATTTCTACTGAGTGGCAACTCAGATATTCTCTTAATAATTGCATCTTTATTCTGCATATCGTGAAATAGAACTGGTGCACATCTTAGGAGCGTTTCTTTAATAAATTCTCCCTCACTGAGCGCTTTTCCATGCTGAGCTATAGAGTGAGCAATGCTCAAACTTGCAGATGTTAAATTTTTAGAGCCTTTCATAAATTTAAGGATGGAATTAGATTGGCTCTTATAAAGGTGTAGCTGCCTGGAAATGTATTCCTTCCTTTCATCCTCACTTTTTTCTAAGAGCTGGGAATGATTAGTTTCAAAATGTCTATTTATATTCCACGTTCTGCTTACTACCGTTTCAGTACATAGAACGCAAAATGATCTGCCATTTTTTTCTATAAAGCCATACATCTCAGTCCATGTCTCTTGAAAGGGTCGGCCACTGCTACTACCACTTCCTTTACTTAACCTTAGTTTTTTATTTTTTGGGTTCTCCATCAGGGGGGCAGTGACAGAAGATAGAATTATAGATAGCTTGTTAGGCCTGCAGGCAATTAGGGGTTAACTAGCCTAACTAACCACAAAATGGTGCATATAACTGTCTTTTAGGAAAGGGCAGGGTTAATAAGCAGAAACAGGGGTTAATAAGGATGCACAACAGTAATAGTGGTGAAATGGAGTCTGCACTATGGAGCAAGATGGTGTTCCTTATGTGAATTAAAATGGCTGCCACTATTTCTAATGGCAGGAAACGGCACACATAGCACACCACAAACCCTCGCCTCTCCCAGCCTCCCCCTCACTTATCTCAGTAATGATGGATTAGAAATCCATGACACCCCAGAACAGTAGATAATGCTTGCTGTGGTTAACTGTTATTTGGTTACTGGTAATGGCAGGGCCCCCAGAGATGCATCCCCCGCTGCGTTCCGCTGATCCCTGCTCTGCTGGCGGAAGTGAGGGCAAAGATCCAGGCTTAACCAGAAGTCCCAGAACTAGACGCTCTGTGTTGGACTTCTGTTGTTTTGGCCTACAGACCTCTGGCACAGAGTGTCTAATAGGGGAGGATGAAACATTTGCGACTAGA
Source organism: Eptesicus fuscus (assembly GCF_027574615.1). NCBI lineage: Eukaryota > Metazoa > Chordata > Mammalia > Chiroptera > Vespertilionidae > Eptesicus > Eptesicus fuscus. The sequence goes on along the minus strand of NC_072478.1, from coordinate 35,103,727 downwards.
GTCTTGGAGTTAGACTTGGAGTTAGACTCTAGTCGCAAATGTTTCATCCTCAGGAGCAGCAAATGTTTCATCCTTGGCATGCGGCCACCTCAGCGGCCGCGTGCCATCAGAAATGGCTACGCATGTCAGTGCTGACACGCGTGTCATAGGTTCACCATCACTGATATAGGATATACACTGAGTGGCCAGGTTATTATGCATTCAGAGATCATAATAATCTGGCCACTCAGTGTATAGAATAGATTAAAGAGAGAGATATGGAGTCAAGAAGAGGCTATTGCAGTAATTAAGCATAAGAGAATGTTGGACAGAACTAGAGACGATGCAGTAATATGGAGAGTTACTGATAAATATATAAAAGCTATATGGGAGCTAGAAGACATGGTACTTGACAGATTTTTAGAAGTAAAGAAGTATGAAGTAAATGTGTAACTTTTACAGGTTTGCCTACCTATCCACATGTCCTTGTGCCAAACAGAAGTATTGCCTTCATTTACAATTGTGATCATGTCATTCCTCTGATGAAAGCTCTTCAGTGGTTTTCATCATGCTTCTACTTAGGGGAAAAAATACATATCAAATACTTAGGAATAAAATATGTGCAAGATTTCTGTACTGACCAGTAAAAAATATTGCTAAAGGAAATTAAATAAGACACTACTAAAGTATCATATTCATTGAATAAAAAATTTTTTATTAAAATGTCAATTATATCTAGATTATTGTATAAATTAAATATAATTCCAATAATATCTTAACCATAGGAGGTTATTTTATTATTTTGTAAATGTGAGAAGCTAAGGCTACTGTGAAAATTCTGAGTATGGAAAACAAACCATGGTATCTTGAAGAAAAACAACATAGCAAGGGTGTCTGCCCTACTAGTTTGCCAGACCTATTATGAAACTATAGAAATTAATATGATGTGATACTGGCAGATAAAATAGATGTTTGTGCACATGGACCCAGGGAAAATCTCTGAGACTGAAAATTTACCTCCACAATTGTAGGTCAGGAAAAGATCGAAGAAAGAGGGCCAGCCACTCCAATCTAATAATTAGTAGAGTTTCTTAAGGGAAATTTACATACCAGGCATGTCTTGGGCAACTGCAAGATGAAATGGGTCCTTATGCCACCTAGAAGGTGTCAATGAATTATATAGGGTAAATGGTGGGGCAGGGCAGTAGTCACAGGTACTAGTACATTAATGCTACCAGATGTGGGAAATTACATATTTGACCAAGTCAGGACAACAACCTGTTCCAGGAACCATCACATAACAGGAAGCAAAGGAAGGGTGCTGATTTATGTCAGGATAACATCAATTACTATCAGACAGTCTCTAAGGGGATGGGGTGGGGTGGTGTTACAGAAAGCAACCTCCTTTATGTACTGGGTCCAGCTTGTGGGACAGACAGCAGTTACATCATGGAACAGTCTCTCCTTCACAAGAAGCCAAATGATCTTGTCAATAATATGTGCTGAGTAGATATGATATAAATTTGTAAAAGATACATCTTTATCTCTACATCATGCTGCTTGACTTCATATTGAAGTGTCAAAGTTTGATGGATAAAGCTGTTGAAGGAAAACATAGAAGTACAACTTTATGATAGGACAGATAGATCTTCAAATCAATGTGAAAAAGACATACAGCTCAATAGAAGACATACAGCTCAGAAGACTGGCAAAGAGCTTCAATAGTCATTACTAAAAAGAGGCTATCTGATGGCCAGTAAACTTATAAAAGTTCAAAGTATTAGTAATGAGGGAAATGCAAACTTCACTAAGTCTTATACTATTTTCCTTTCAGGAAGAGATCTATGACGTATTCATCTTGCCTTCAAGAGGAAAATCCTCTGCTTACTATCTATGCTGTGAACATTATCTAGCTTGTGGCTATGGGGCCCATGGCCAAAAGAATAAAATCTTGTTAATATGACACTTAGTAATATTCTCAATAATCCTCTGCCTATTTTCATTCATACCACTTCACTCTTCTATTTGGAAAGACTACAATATATTTGAACAGCCCTTCAATTCGTTACCACATGAGCAGTGTGTTTACGAAAATCCTAACTTTTGATACATTATTTTTTCACTTAGAATGACTTTCTATATCTTTTGAAAACCTTCTGAACCTCTCAAAGTTATTATACATCCGTAAAGATGGTGAATAGGAGGTCCCCTGCTTATATCCCTCATAACAATAGTCAGCCATTACAGACAAAAGTGCCTTTATTCCTATAAAGGAATCCAGATAGAAACTTTTTAAAAATTTAAATTCTATATTGTTGAAAGTATTACATATGTCTCATTTTTCCCCCATTGACCTCTCCCCACCCACTGCTGCCCCCCCGCACATGCCCGCACACCCCCTACTTTCTGTGTCCAAGGGTTATGCTTATATGCATGCATACAAATCCTTTGGTTGATCTCTTAACCCCTCCTCCCCTGCCTTCCCTCTGAGGTTGGATTGTCTGTTCGATGCTTCTATATCTCTGGATCTATTCTTGTTCATCTGTTTATGTTGTTCATTATGTTTCCACAAATGAGTGAGATCCTATATTTATCATTCCCCAACTGGCTTATTTCACTTTGCATAATAGTCTCCAGGTCCATCCATGCTGTTGCAAATGGTAAAAGTTCTTTCTTTTTTACAGCAGTGTAGTATTCCATTGTGTAGATGTACCACAGTTTTTTTAATCTACTCATCTGCTGATGGGCACTTAGGCTGTTTCCAAATCTTAGCTATTGTAAATTGAGCTGCTATTAACATAGGGGTTCATATATTCTTTCTTATTGATGTTTATAATTTCTTGGGATATATTTTTAAGAGTGGGATTACTGGGTCAAATGGGAGTTCATTTTTAATTTTTTGAGGAAACTCCATACCGTTTTCCACAGTGGCTGCACCAATCTGCATTCCCACCAGCAGTGCACGAGGGTTCCTTTTTCTCTGCATCATCACCAGCACTTGTCATTTGTTGATTTGTTGATGATAACCATTCTGATAGGTGTGAGATGGTACCTCATTGTCATTTTGATTTGCATTTCTTGGATGACTAGTGACTTTGAGCATGTTTTTATACGTGTCATAGCCTTCTGTATGTCTGCTTTTGAAAAGTGTCTATTTGGGTCCTTTGCCCATTTTTTATTGGATTATTTATCTTCTTTTTGTTAAGTTGTATGAGTTCCCTGTAAATCTTGGAGATTAAACCCTTATCAGAGATAACATTGGTAAATATGTTCTCCCATGCAGTGGGCTTTCTTATTGTTTTGTTGATGGTTTCTTTTGCTGTGCAGAAGCTTTTTATTTTGATGTAGTTCCATTTGTTTATTTTCTTCTTAGTTTCCATTGTCCTAGGAGCTGTATAGGTAAATACATTGCTACAACATAAGTCTGATATTTTGTTGCCTATGGAGTCTTCTAAGATTTTTATGGTTTTCTGTCTTACGTTTAAGTCCTTTAACTAGTTTTAGTTTATTTTTGTGTATGGTGTAAGTTGGTGGTCTAGTTTTATTTTTGTTGTTGTATCTGTCCAATTTTCACAACACCATTTATTGAAGAGACTGTCTTGACTCCATTGTATGCTCTTGCCTCCTTTGTCAAATATTAATTGAGCATATGGCTTGGATTGATTTCTGGGTTCTCTATTTTGTTCCATTGGTCTATATGTCTGTTCTTGTGCCAGTACCAGGCAGTTTTAAGAACAGTGGCTTTGTAATATAATTTGATATCTGGTGTTGTGATCTTTCCAACTTTGTTCTTATTTCTCAGGATTGCTGCGGCTATTTAGGGTCTTTTTTTATTCCATATGAATTTTTGGAGAGTTTGTTCTAGGTCTGTAAAATATGCCAAGATGGTATTTTAATTGGGATTGCACTGAATCTATAGATTTCTTTAGGTAGTATGCACATTTTAATGATATTGATTCTACCAATCTATGAACATGGTATATTCTTCCATTTGTTTATGTCTTCCTCTATCTTTTTTTTTCAATGTCCTATAATTTTCCATACTGTTTTTAAATGTATTTTTATTGATTTCAGAGAAAAAGGAAGAGGAGGAGAGAGATTGAAGCATCAATTATGAGAGAAAATTATTGATTGACTGCCTCCTTGATGCCCCACACTGGAGATTGATCCTGCAACCCAGTAATGTGCCCTGACTGGGAATAGAACCATGAACTGGTTCATAGGTCAACACTCAAACTGAGCCATGCCTGTGGGGCTTACCACTGTTTATTAACGTATTATTGTAAGATGTTGCAAGAGCTTGTTAACATAATAAAAAAAGTAAATAAAAAGTTATACATGTTAGAAATTATGAAATAAGGCTGCTTCTATTTACAGATATCTTGATGCTCTACAAAGAAAATCTGAATGAATCAACAATAACTCCAGAAACAAATCAGTGGTTATGCCAAGTTTGAAGAATATACTGTAAGGTTAATGTACAAAAGTCAGTCACTTTCAACAACTGGAATTTGAAATTTAAAAAATACCATTTATACTAGTACCTTAGAAATGAAATTATAATGCATAAATATAATATAGATAACACCTTTTAAGCCAAGGTATAACATGAAAAAGGATGAAATAAGTAATCAATTATCATGAGGAAAAGAAAGCTACTTAGTTCACTAAAGTTGACCAAATAAATCCTTTTTCTGTTTAAGAACAGAGCCTAAAAATATTCTAGGATCTGACATTTTTTATGTTAAATATCAATATTTTCTTAAATGTATCTCCTCCTCTGTCCAATAACAAGATAATTAAATTTTGGTATCCAGCCATTAAATTAAGTGAAAGTGATTGTCAGGTTTGAATTGTGTCACCTAAAATTCATATGTTGAAGTCAAGCACCAAGTACCTCAGAAAATGTTGTTATTTGAGAATAAGGTCATTGAAGACATGAAATTGGGTGGGTCTGAATTCAATATGTCTGATGTCCTATTTAAAGTGGCAAATTTGGGCAGGGGAAGAGAATCATGTCAAAATTGAATCATGCTGCACAAGGCAAGGAACTACACCAGAAGCCAGAAGAGAAGTCTAGAATAAATCTTTCCCTGGTATCTTCAGAGAGAGTAAGGCATTATGGACATTGATTTTGGAATTCTTCCTCTAGAATTGTCAGGCAATAAGTCTCTGTGGTGCTTTATTATAGCAGTACTAAAAACCATCAGAGAGAATAACACAATCATAGTTCTAAGTAGATTCTTTAGAAACTAGTTGTGATGAAAGCCAGAAAGTGAAAAATTCCATGAGGGAAAAAATGCAGATTTGGAATGGACTTACTAAATTGGAGGGAAAACAGAAAGACACTGGAAGGTATGCAACTGGCAGGCATTACCTGTCTCTGTCCCACAGGTAAACTCTCAAGGATAATGAATAACTAACCTTGCTTCCTTGGTTTAACTCAGCCAACTTGCTGAATATAATTCTGCCTATATTAATTATTTTAAACTGCCAGCCAATTTACCTATTAAGCTTATTTCCACTCTAGTTTTTACACACTTCTCTCTGCTGCTAAATTTCCTTTTCCTTTTCCAACTGACAGTGGTTTTCTTAACAAATGAAATATATTTCTGTGCAGATATGAAATGTCTTTGTGTTATTTCATTGACTTTAGAGAGAAAATTACTGATGATTAACAATGTCTGGATTCTTTGTAAAATATTCTACATCAGGTTCAATCTCTTTCTGGAACTTGACATACTTGAACCACAGTATGGTTCATTGTTGAGGAAATAATCTGGGATCAAGGCAACAGTTTAATCAACATTACTGAAGCTAAAGTGTTTATACTGTAGGAAGCACATAGGATGGAGATTAGTCACATTTATTCCTATTGAAGAGTAGCTAGAAGTAAAGTTTGATGGAGATGGTAGAGTCACAATGAAGAGGAACTTTAACCAGTTGCCATGGTCTGTAGCACTGGGAGAGTCTTGCTGCTAGGTAACTACATCTAGAATTTAATCAATCCAGAAACAAAAAGGGGGGTCTCAAAGGAAAATACAAACCATCAATGAGTATGTCTTTAGCTACAAAGGATCTCGGGAATCATTCATTCTTCTGCTGGTAAGTCACTCAAGAATTTTGTGTAAAGGAAAGAAGCAGTAGGATTTGTGTATGCATGAACACACACACACACACACACACACACACACACACACACACGTACATGCACATGCACACGCACATGCATAGGCAAGAGTCTTAACCAAGTATTTACATCTTGAGAGGGATCTCTGAGACCTATTATTTCCTATTAGTATCTTTTACTTGGTTGAAAGGAACAAAATTGTGCTTTAATAGATTGTTACTCATATTTTTAGAAAAGTATGACTTAGGCTATGAATAATAATGAGAAGGAAGGTGGTAATTAAGGTATAGAGAATGGTCAATTTGACAAAACTGTGGGGATATAAAAAGGAATTTATCAATTGTATTATATATATATTAGTATGTATCATAATGTTCAGTCAGCAATAGACAATGGTGTAACTGGAAGGAAGAAGTACCGTGGGTTAGATGGATGTTACTTAAATGTGTTTATATTTTATTATATTCTTAGGAAGAAGAACAATTTTTAGCTGCTGGGGCTGACCAGCAGACCCTGAGCGACAGATGAATGAATACTCTGACATAGGATTGCTGTGAAAAAGAGGGCTAAGGGACTGCCTGGCTAAAGGAACCAGACAGCCTTGATCGCCTGCCTCTTCAGGCTTTTATTGTAACAGCAGTTTGAGATAAAGTTTATCTTTTAGATAAAATCAGTAGGGTAAGTAATCTTAGGAGGACACTGTATCTGCAGTATCCTTTAATCAAGGACACTAATATTAAGCATAAAGATTCTGGTAAACACCTTGGGGCTCAGACTTGTTTGGAAAAGTCAAGGCAGGGTCTGCTGCCTTTTGCAAGGTCACCCTAGAGGCCCCCGACCTTTCAGAGATTCCTTCTTACAGATTTTCCAACCAAGTCTCTTGTGCTCCCCCACATTTAGCACCATGTAAAATGGAATAAATCAAACTAGAAGGTTAGCAATTTCAGATGGGAGTATATGGAAGACAAAATAAAATACCTTCAGAAATGCAAAGGAAATAAATAATCCCAAAGGGATGGAGGAAGACTTTGGGGGATGGGATACTATTTTCTCACAAGGCACAAACATCTCACATTTTTAGGATTGCAAGATCATTTTCAATTTCAATCTTCATGTAGATGCATTTATGTCATAAGCTTTTATGAAAAATGGAAATACAAAAATATTTTCCTCAATAATACAAACACATTAGCACATCTTTATGCAAATGAGAAATCTGGTACAAGCACAATGCCTTTTGACAGTACTGATTTGTTACTTTTTTCTATGAACAAAATATTAATAAAACCACATAATGTTAAGACACTATGCTACACACTTGGGAAACATAAATGAATAATTCAGGCCTAAATAAATTAATGGTCTTGAGCACAAATTTAGACAGAGTGGTTGGGGCAAAAATACACATTAGAAATTTGTCAAATTGCATTCAATAATTTGCATATCCATGCCAACTTTTATTTATAACATGAATATCCATAGTCAACATAAGATCATTAAATACTGAGTGCACTTAAAGTAATAACATCAGGAACCCCTGTACAAATAGAAAAAAAAAAAAACACACCAAGAAAGTGAAATATGCTATGAGAGACCTAAAACACACTGATCAAACCCACTTCCCATAGTAGGTAATATAAAAATGAAAAATGCCTAATTAAGGTCCTTTGATATCCTAGATGATGTACTAATTTCGGTGTGATTTTTTAAAATATCTTCATTTAACATAGCTTGACATTTTTTCTTTGGAATCATTGTTTTCTGCTACTTATAAAGTTTTCATTTCTATGTTCACACTTTTTCACAGAAAATTCTTTTTTCCTACTTACTTCTACTAAACCTATGTGTCAACAATGATTAAAAAAATTGAAAAATTAGTTTACCTCTTTTTACTTATGTAGACATGTTTGTGTAATTAAAATAAAGTATCTATGAAAAGTTTAATTTCACAATAAAGTTTTCTTACTGTATTACTGTAAATTTATACTGAATAGGACTAGTAAATGCATGCATTCACCAGTCACCAGGAGTTAACAAATGCACACAGCTAAGGCAATGGCTTATTCACATTGGAATATCGGCTGGTATGTGTTCAAACTACTGCAGAAAGTCAGTCCAAGTGCCAATAGAACCAATCACAACATGTAATATGGTGTGATCATGTGCTAATCATTGGCCAAACACTGTTTATAAGCAGACTCTTGGATTTAAATATGTAGACTACAGTTGTTAATATGTAATATTAATTTCTATTGATGAAATTACTAGTGTTTTTTCCCAACATATGGCCTATTCACTAAAATTTGTTAAAAATAACAGTGAATTAATAACAAAGTCTTAACCTATTGGTTTAATTATAAGCAAATCTTGGTTTAAAGCAGTTAAAATTAATAAGATGTTAATTTTCACATATGACACATGGACCAGAAATTTTGTCTGTTAAAATCAAAATCCTTTAAATCAAGGTCTGCAAAATCGAGGGTTTACTATACTGCATTTGCTGATGCTGCCATCTTGATGTAAATTTTTGGCTTCAATTCCTTATTTGTAGAATTGGATTTCCTTTCAATCTTAAATAATAAATTATTTGGTCACATTGTACAAGAAAAATATTTTAAACTACTTCCATATATTATTATTTTTCTTATTGTCTCTAATATCCAGGGGTGGGCAAAAATAGGTTTACAGATGTGAGTGTAAAACTCAGAACTTATTCTTATACATATAAATGTGTTACTGTACTCTTCATTCTCTACAAATACATTAGAAATACAACTAAACAAACAAACAAACAAAAAACAATCATCCTGATCCACATGAAATATAGCTTAACAGAAATCCTACCACTAAGGATATAAGGAAGCCACTGACACTGGTAGGAGGAGCAGAAACACTGCACAGGCTGGCCTCACATACATGTATGGCAAATAAAACTTCCCTAACTGGGTGAAGGAAATAGAATACAAATCCAGGAGAGTTCCAACTAAAATGAACCCAGAGAATCCCACACCAAGACACATCATAATTAAAATTTAAAAGGTTATAGACATAAGAATCTTAAAAGCAGAAAGAGAAAAGCAGTTACCTACCTACAAGGGAGCTCCCATAAGACTCTCTGCTGATTTCTCAACAGAAACTTCACATGCCAAAAGGAATGACAAGAAATATTTAGAGTGATGAAAAGCAAAAACCTGCAATCAAGATTACTCTGCCCAGCAATGATATCATTTAGAATTGAAGGACATATAAACAGCTTCCAGGAAAAGAAAGAGTTAAAAGAGTTCATCACCACCAAAGCAGTATTACATGACATGTTAAAGGGGAAAAGATGAAGGAGGAGGAAGAAGAAGAGGAGGAGGAGGAAGAGGAGGAGGAAGAGGAGGAGGAAGAAGAGGAGGAGGAGGTGGGAGAAGAAGAAGAAGAAGAAGAAGAAGAAGAAGAAGAAGAAGAAGAAGAAGAAGAAGAAGAAGAAGAAGAAGAAGGAGGAGGAGGAGGAGGAGGAGGAGGAGGAGGAGGAGGAGGAGGAGGAGGAGGAGGAGGAGGAGGAGGAGAAGGAGAAGGAGAAGGAGAAGGAGAAGGAGAAGGAGAAGGAGAAGGAGAAGGAGAAGGAGAAGGAGAAGGAGAAGGAGAAGGAGAAGGAGAAGAAGAAGAAGAAGAAGAAGAAGAAGAAGAAGAAGAAGAAGAAGAAGAAGAAGAAGAAGAAGAAGAAGAAGAAGAAAGGGGAGGGGGAGGGGGAGAGGGAGAGGGAGAAGGAGAGGGAGAGGGAGAGGGAGAAGGAGAAGGGGAACAAGAAGGGGAATGAGAAGGAGAATGAGAAGGAGAACGAGAAGAACCAGAGCAAGAACAAGAACAAGAGGGATTAAAAATATGAACAATAAAATGTCAATAAATATATAGCTATCAACAATTGAATCCACCACCCCCTCGGAAAAAAAACCACACCCACAAAATAAAGACACAAGCAGAAAAGAAACAAACTCATACGTATAGAGAACATTTTGGTGATTATCAGATCAGAGGAGAGTTGGGGAGTTTGGTAAAAAAGTTGAAGGGATTCAGAAGTACTAATTGGTAGTAACAGAATAGTCATGGAGATATAAAATACAGCATAGTGAGTACAATCAATAATATTCTCATTATGTATGTATTTTGTTAGATTGGTATAAAATTTATCAGGATAATTACTTAATATTTTATATAAGTCTAATCATTGGGAGCACTCCTGAAACTAATATTTAGTATTGTATGACAGCTATAACTGAAAAATAAAAAATATTTCAAAAAATAATACAAATAAAATTGAAAATATTAATATTTATATCAAGTCCACAGGTATAAATAGAAACTCCCTCTCAAACATTTATATAAGTTCACTTTCCTTTGTTTTACATATTTATTGTGAAAATATTCACACATGTTTATTCAGTTAAACCATAGTATCATTAATCACTAAGTTTCATTCAACCAGGTTCAAAAGGTGTCAATCTATGACCAATCACCATTTTCTTGTACACACACAATCTCACAATGCCTTACAATTTCTTTTTTTTTAAAAAAAAAAAAAAGTTTTTATTGACTTTAAGAGAGATAGGAACGAAGAGGGAGAAATAGATAGAAACATCTATAAGAGAGAAACAGTGACTGGCTGCCTCTTGCATGCCTCCTACTGGGAACAAACTCACAACCTGGGTATGATCCCTGACCAGGAATTGAACCAGTGACCACTTGGTGCAAGGGACAATAGTCAACCAACTCAGCCACATGGACTGTCATGTCTTAAAATTTCTTAAGGACAAATGCGTGAAGTATTCTGAGACTTGTCTTGAGTTAAACACTAATCCATTTTAACACTTGTATTTTTCTTCCTCCTCCACCTTGGCCTGCTCATAACCCCAAACCCTGTCTCTACTCTGCTTTTTATTTTATCTTCCAGTGTGCTACTATGCTAGTAAGAGCCTGCCAGAGAACAGATTCAAAGTCCATGCTGAACACCCAGCGCAGAGAAAACAGTGATGTTTCCTGCACGTCCTCACCAGTGACTGTGTAGGTGGCACCATAATGGCTGTGAATGAGGCCCTGGTGTGTGTGAGGAACACTTTCCTGTCACTCTGGCTGGGGGTGATTCTGTTCCCATATAGATGGTCCCAGGTTGTGCACTCCCAACGCCTTGGTCCCCCAGAAGTGGTGATTCCCTTGAAGGTAACAGGCATGAAGACTGGAGATTGGCTCTCTTACAGAATGAATTTTGGGGGCCAGAATCAGATCATCCACATGAAGGTCAACAGGCATATTCTCTCCAGACACTTCCGAGTGTTCACCTACTCAGACCAGGGTGCTCTTCTGGAGGACCAGCCTTTTGTAAAGAATGACTGCTACTATCGTGGTTATGTGGAGGGGGACCCAGAATCCATGGTTGCCCTCAGTACCTGTTTGGGGGGGTTGCAAGGAATATTACAGACAAATGACACGGTTTATGAAATAGAGCCCAAGAGACTTTCTACCACATTTGAACATTTCATATATAAAGTGGACAACGAGGAGACACAGTTACCACCCATGAGATGTGCAGTAACAGATGATGAAATAGCACGACAACTGAAGTTTCAGGAGAGTGCTAACTTCACTTTGATGCAGAGTGGGTATGAAGGCTGGTGGACCCACAACCGGATTCTTGAACTGGCAGTGGTGGTGGACCACAATCGCTATCTTCATCACGAAAGCAACACCACAGCTGTGCAGTATGAAGTATGCTTTATTGTCAATGACATAGAATTTTTTTTGTATTCTCTAGATGTTGACGTGGTTTTAATGGGAATTGAGGTCTGGACTGAAAAAAATCCTATTAAAATGGATTCGATAGGTGGTGTCCTGGGCACATTTTGCAATTGGAAGCAAACTAGCTTTAATAAACGCATTCCCCATGATGTTGCACATCTTTTGGTAAAGCATGGCTTTGGTATTTTAGTTGGCCTAGCCTTTGTTGGAACAGTATGTAACTCTTTTCATAATTGTGGAGTGGAAAGTTTAATGGACAATAATTTATATCCTGTTGCCTACACTTTTTCCCATGAGATTGGTCATAATTTTGGTATGAATCATGATGACAAAACTTGTACATGTGGACATAAAAAGTGCATAATGTTTCCAGCAAGATCAAATGCAACTAGATTCAGCAACTGTAGCTATGCTAGCTTCATGAACACCATTGCGAGTCAAAATTGCATTTACGTTTCATCAGATACAGAGAACATCTTCACATTTGCACAGTGTGGGAACAGTGTGGTTGAAGAAGGAGAAGAGTGTGACTGTGGCGCTTTACATTTGTGTATAGGTGATCCCTGCTGTGAGTCAGACTGCACTCTCAGTCCTGGGGCTGCTTGTGCTTTCGGGGGTTGTTGTAAAGACTGCCAGATCCTGCCAACAGGCGAAGTTTGTAGACAAGAGGAAAATGACTGTGATCTCCCAGAGTGGTGCAATGGAACATCCTACCATTGTCCAGAGGATGTGTATGTGCACAATGGGATGTCATGCAAGGGCGGTGGCTACTGCTATGAAAAGCGATGCAATAACCGTGAAGAACAGTGTAGGAACATTTTTGGCAAAGAGGCCAAGAGTGCAAATCAGAGTTGCTACACAGAAATGAACACCCAAGGTGACCGTTTTGGGAACTGTGGTCTAATGAACGCTACATATGTAAAATGTAACATATCAGATACCTTGTGCGGGAGGATTCAGTGTGATAACGTGATAGAACTTCCCCTTCTAAAGGATCATTCTACTGTGCATTGGACTCACTTCAATGGTGTCACCTGCTGGGGTACTGACTACCACTTCGGGATGACCATACCTGACATTGGTGATGTGAAAGATGGGACAGAATGTGGGGAAGAACATGTCTGCATCCAAAGGAAGTGTGTCCATAGGTCACTTCTGGTAAATGATTGTGCGCCTAAGACCTGCAATATGAAAGGAGTCTGCAACAACAGACACCACTGCCATTGCAACTATAAGTGGGACCCTCCCTTCTGCCGGAGAAGAGGCCATGGAGGTAGTATTGATAGTGGGCCACCCCCTGGGAGAAGAGCGAGGCAAAAGACCAATTACCTGAGACTACTTTGGTTGATTCGTTTTATTCTTTTATTATGCTTGTTGTTTTTGGGTTTTCTGACCCTCAAAAGAACAGATAAGAGAGAAGAGCAGAATGTGGCACCTTCACATGAGTAAGAAGAGCAAAATGTCAAGACTTTACCTTAGGAAGAAGAGCATGATGTTCCAATTTCATCTAAGGAAGAACAGCAAAATGTTCCACTGCATTGTAAAAAGAAAAGCAACAATTTACAATTTCACAAAAGAAGTCCAATTTCCCATGTACTAATTTCTAGTCTCCTGGCTATGGAAATGTTACAAAATGTGTCACAGATCATTGACATAATCCCTAAGAATTTTTATTATTTGGGATCGTAAAATATTGACCATTAAACAACTATCAAAATATTCTAATTCCTAGATATCACTACCTTTCATGATTTAAATAGTGTTTAATTGTTCACGGAACTAGTCTCTTTGTGTTTCCTGAGCAAAGGACAGCTAATGGATAATGTGTATTTGTGTTCTTTTAATTTGCTGTCTCAATTCTATCCATCCTTCCCATTTGTACTCTGCTTTGTCACACAGGGAATGCAAACAGAGAAATTAAATTTCTTCTTTGCTATTCCTCTCATTTTAGTTCCTTTAATAGTTGGCAACTAGTAACCAGACTGGAAACCTGGGAAATTTTCTGATTACTATTCATGCTAGTCATGCTTTATTAACAGCTCTAGTCTTTATAAAGATAGTAATTTCCAGTCTGCATATTATTACTATATATACTATAGGATTGTGCAAAAGTCGGTTTACAGTTGTGAGTATGCAAAACAGAGTTTAATTATTTATTATTTATTAATTATTGTGTTATTTTCCATACAATTGACTGTAAACCTACATTTTCCCACCTCTGATAAGAACTTACAACTTTCTCTCACTACATTATTTCACTTAGCATAATACTCTCATGGTCCCTCCAGACTGTCTCAAAGAATAAGAGATCCATCTTCCTTAAACTGCATAGTATTCCATGGTGTAAATGTACCATAGCTTTTTTATCCACTCATTTGATGATGGGCACTTGGGCTATTTCTAGATTTTAGCTCTTGTAAAAAGCTCTGCTGTGAACATAAGGGTACATATATTTATTCTGATGAACATTTCAGGATTTTTAAGATATCCTATCTAATAAAACAGTAATATGCAAATTGACCGTACCTTCGCTATGCCCACAGCCAATCAGCGCAAACAAGATGGTGGTTAATTTGCATACACTGAGGGAGGGAGGAGTGAAGAAAGCAGAAAGCAAGGCGGCTGAGCGGGCAGGCGGTGGCGCGGCTGTGGAGCACACAGCCATGGTGGCCTCTGAGGTGGTGGTGGCAGTGTGTGGTGCGTGGCGGGTGGTGTGCGTGGCTGTGGCGGCCTTGGAGGTGGTGGCGGGCAGTGTGCACGTAGGCGGCAGCTGCAGTGGCAGTGGGCGGGACGCACAGCAGAGGCCGCGGGCGGGGAGTGGCGGGCAGTGTGCAAGGCCACAGTGGCCTCAGAGGCGGTGGTGGCTGCGGGCGGGGCGTGGTGAGGCGGGTGGCGGGTGGTGTGGTGGGTGGCGGGGTGGGGTGCGCAGCAGCAGCACGCGTGGCCAAGGAGGCGGAGGTGGCGGCAGGCTGGGTTGGTTGGGCGGGATGGGCAGGAGGCACCCCGCCCGCCGCAGCGGGAGAGGTGGCGGGAGGGAAACCCACCAGAAGTCTTGCAGGAAATATTCCTGCAATGGGTCCCTAGTATTCTTATAAGTGGGATCCCTGGGTAAAGTAGCAGTTCAATTTTTTAAAATTATTTTAGAGAATTCTATACTGTTTTCTACAGGGGCTATACCAGTCTGCATTCCCACCGTTAGTGTACTAGGGTTCCTTTTTCTCTTTTTTGTTAACTCTCATTTTCCTAATTTACCTTTCTCTAATATTTAAAATGCTTGCTATTTTATTCCATCTGTTAGATTTACCTGGCCCCCAAACCTCCTAAGATATTAGGAGGAAGCCTCTACATGCTTTGAGTATTCCCTGAAAAATTATCTAATGGCTAATATTCTCTGGATCCCCAGATAAACCCCCCAAATATCAAAAAATAAAGGGACAAGAACTAATTATAAAAATCAGAGCTCAACTATTTTCTCAGGAAACCATACAAACCATTACATGATTTTTTCCCTACATGTTGGACCAATTGAATATAGATAATGGATTCTTACTGTAACTATTAGCAAAGATTTGTATCTCCTTATGTAAACCTTTGACAATACACTTCTCAACTAATCAAATAAGACTTCCTGTTTTTATCATATGAAAATGTGTTTTGAATACAGATAGGTGGTTTTTTAAGTACTTAAGTAACCCCTTTAGTTGCTCACATTTTATTCATAGCTAAATGTAATTATTTATCAGCAAGAATCTAATCACCAGGTTTTATCTCTGTGTATCCAGGTTTTACTCTGGCCTAAAGTTAATAAACTAAAATATGTGACACACAATTTATGTTATTGTCCTAAATAAATGAAACAACAAACTTTAGAAAATCAATAAATCAATGACTAACATAGTCTGAAATAAATAAATAGTGTTCAAGTACTTATTGGTCAATAAGACAAAATCCATACAATAACTAGTACATCTTTTATGCCTGGGTAAATATTTGTAAGCAAGATGAAATGAGCAATCAATTATGAAAAGAAAACCATGTAGCAAAATAAAGTTATCTAAATAAATCTTTAGTATATTCTTCTAATTAAGAGTAGAGCATATAAAAAAAAGAGTAGAGCATATAGAAAACTGGATAGGGCCAAATTTTTCTCACAATGCCTATGATATTCTCATATATTTACCCCTCCTATTCATCTAATATGTACGTAAATGAATGTTCCTACAGAACCATTAAATAAGGTGAAATAAATGAAGAATGTCCTGATCAAATTTTGTTCTGTAGCATCTAGTTGTATATCCAAAGGAGGAATGCATGAGACCAAAGTGGTAATAGATTATAAATTGACTAGTGCCCAGTGCACAAAATTCATGCATGGGTGGGTGGGGGTGGTGTCCCTCAACCCAGCTTGTACCTGCTCCAATCTGGGACCCCTCGGAGGATTTCTGACTGGGATCGGGCCTAAACCATCAGTTGGTCATCCCTCTAACAATCCAGGACCACTGGCTCCTAACCACTCACCTGCCTGCCTGCCTGATCGTCCCTAACCACTCTGCTTGAGGCCTGCTTATCCCCAACTGCCCCCGCCAGTCAGTCTGCTCACCCCTAACTCCCACCCCTGCTGGCCTGCTTACCCCCAACTGCCCCCTTGCCAGCCTCGTCCCCCAAACTTCCCCCCCAACCTGATCACCCCCAACTGCCCTCCCCTCCTGGCCTGATTGCCCCTAACCACCTCTGCCTCGGCCCTGCCACCTGCGTTTTACTGCCCCCAGGGAGCTGGTTTAAGATCCAATTCTTCTGTGTGCTGCTTCCCTGTTTCCTGTTAGGTATTCAGCACTGTTTTGAAGTTCCAAGCGACCCAGCAGTCCTCTGTGTCTATCTTCACAGCCTAGGCCGCAAGCAGGCAAGACCAATCTGCCCACTTAACCTGTCTGTCTGCTGTCAATCTTAATCACTCAAGCAGCTGTTTCTGACAGGGCTATAAGTAGGGAGGGTGATGTATCATTTTCTGGGACTGAAAGGCCTGTCTTCAACCCAGTCCATGAGGGCTCTTTGGGGATAGTCACCGTTTTTGTGACCTTTGTACAGCTCAGGGTGTAGTCTGGGAGTGGCTATATTAGTTTCCCTGAGGCTGCTGGGAAGTGCTGCCTCTTCAGGAGAAAAATGGCTACTTAGGTTTGGAGGGTCTGGAATGTCTCTGTGGTGGATTCCTGATCACCTCTCCACAAGCCACTCTCTTCCACAGGCTCTCCCCAGACTCCACAAGTCCACTCTTCCACTTGCACCACAGCCAAAGGTGAGTGTTTTTGAAAGGTCCAATGAACTGGGGTTAGCATATAAAAACAAAGTCAAAACAGAGGAAAAAAACCGCGTGGCTGCTAGCTTCTCTAACCCCAGCACCATACAGCTGGGGCAGTTCTTCAGGCGGAACTTCTGGGGCTGAGCCTCTTGCAGTTGTGGATTTAGATCTAGAATCACCTACCGCCAGCAGCCCTTTGGACTTCCTTTCCACACTAGGATGTCACTGCCTGTCTCCAAGGGAGGAGGACTTGTTGCCCTGCAGCTTGTGATGCTCTCAGCTCATTAGTCCAGCGACTCTGCCCAAATGCCCTATCCTACCATTCTCCAGGCATCCTCTGCCCTTCCCAGCTGTGAGTTGTCTCACCAGCTTTGTCTACTTTGCCAATTCCGGGTGGATGTTATTCAATATAGATGCTCCTTCTATCTGATCTGGAATAAGGCTCCAGATACAGCTGCTTATTTGTCTGGGATTTTTTTTCCTTTTTTCCAGGTTAATTTTTTATTATTTATTAATTACTGCATCATTTTCCATACAAATGACTATAAACCTACTTTTGCCCTAGTCTGATGAGAACTTGCAACTTTCTCTGAGTGGCTTATTTCACTTACATAACACTATCCAGGCCCTTCCACACTGTCTCAAGGGTAAAAGATCTTTCTATCTTAAACTGCATAGTATTCCATTGTGGAAATGTAACACAGCTTTTTTTTTTATCTACTCATCTACAGATGGGTACTTGGGCTGATTCCATATCTTAGCTCTTGTAAATAGTTTTGCTATGAATATAATGGTACATATTGTTTTTCTGATAGAATTTTCAGGATTCTTAGGATATATTCCTAGAATTTGGATCTGTTGATCAAACCGTAGCTCTATTTTTAAATTTTTTTAAGTGAATCACATACTTGTTTTCCGTATGGGTGGCACCAGTCTGAATTTCCAGCAGCAGTGTACTAGGGTTCCCTTTTCTTTTTTGTTAAGTCTTTCAATTTTGTAATTCGCCTTTCTCTAATAATTGCAATGCTTGCCATTTTATTCAATCTGTTATATTTATCTGGCCCCCATATCTTCTAAAATATTATGAATCTGGAAGCCTCTACATGCTTTGAGTACAGCCTGAAAAATTATCTAATGGTTAATATTTTCTGGATCTCCAGATAAACCCCCAAAAATATCAAAAAATAACGGAACAAGAAACAAATTATATAAATCAGAGCTCAACTATTTACTCAGGAAACCCTATAAAACATTGCATAATTTTTTAAATTTCTCCCAGATTACTATTTTCTACATATTGGACTAATTGAATGTAGATAATTATTTATTACTGAAATCATTAGCAAACATCTTTATCTCCTTAATGCAAACCTCTCAATATGCTCCTTAACTAATCAAATAGACTTCCTGTGTTTATCATATGAAAATGTGTTTTAAATACAGTCAGGTGGAATCTTTTAGTACTTATGTAACCGCCCTCAAACCCCCACCCCTACACCGCCGGCACCTGTGGCTGACATTTTATACATGGCATGTGTAGTTATTTATCTGAAACAATCTAAGACACAGGATTTTACTTATTTGTGTATTAGGGTTTTACTCTTGCCCAAAGTTAAGAAACTAAAATATGTGATTCACAATTTCTGTGATTGTCCCAAATAAATGAAACAACAAACATTAGAAACTCAACAAATCAATGACTAACTTAGTCTTAAATAAATAACTTTCAAGTATTTATTGGTCACCAAGACAAAATCCATACAATAACTAGTACATCTTTTATACCTGGGTAAAGACTTGTCAGTAATATAAAATGAACAGTCAATAGTGAAAAGAAAACCATATGGCACAATAAAGTTACATAAATTAATCCTTAATATATTCTTCTAATTAAGAATGGTGCATATAGAAAATTGGATAGGGCCCAATTTTTCTCAAAATGCATATATTTCTCCTTTCTAATCACCTGTTTATCCCTTCTACTCATCTAATGAATGTTACTACAGAATCATTAAATTAAGCCAAAGAAATTAAAAACCTCACAATCAAATGTAGTTCTTTAGGAACTGTTTATAACCAAAGCTGTGGAAAAATGTGAAAAGTACAAGTCTGTATTTACTAAAATGACCTGTATTTAGGGTCATAGAAAGACACTGGCAGACAATGCCAGAGAAAATCTCTTCTCTGTCACACAGCTAAACTCTCAAAGGTACCAAATAACTACTAGTAATCTTTTTTCTATCATTTATCCCAGACAACCTGCTAAATGTAGACTGCCCAAGGAGCATTTTCATCTGCTAATTTACTAATTAAATTTATTCCTACATTCTTTGTTTTTTTAACCTCTCTCTTCCTCTAAATTTTACATTTGTCTTTTCTTGCTGACAATTTAATACTATTCTCCCTTTGCTATGAAGTAGCTTTGTTTGTGCTAATATTTTACATTCAAAAGAGATTGCTAGGTGATTAGTGATGTGTGGTTTCTTTTGAGAAGGTTTTATAGTGGAGGCAATTTTCCCCTGGATCTTCAAGTGTTCAAGAATATGATTCAGTGCTAAGGAAATAATCTGGAAACAGGAGGGTGATATGAGTGAAAGTCTTGGAAGTGCTTCACCTACATGTCGAGAGCACATATGATGCAGGTGAGAACGGTTGCTGGATTTATTCACATTGTAAAGATAAATTAGACATAAGCTCAGGTGGAGGTGGTGAAGCCCCAAAGTTAAGGAACTTTAGACAGTTGAAAAGTGGGTAACTGAGAAAGTCTTTTTTCTAACTTGCTAAATCTGAAACTTCATTAAATGTGACAAAGAGTGAAATGGATTTATATTTCCCTTTACCATATGAAATCACAAAAATCTTTGTTCATAATGATGGGTGGTACAAACTATAGGTAGGTTTGTCCATACTTAGAGAGGATTCTGACAACCACTAATTTTCTCCTAAGTCATTCAAGAAGGTGAGCTACAAAGCTGAGAAGCTCCCTGTATTTGTGCATTCATAAATACACACACACACACACACACACACACACACACACACACACACGGATCTTTTCCTGTTAACTGTTCACATCTTGATGAGGATCCCATTCTTTTCTATTTTATTTCACTGAGATCCACTGAAATATGTTCTTAATAGGTTGTTACAGTTGAGGATACACTGATTAGGCCATGAATGAAAGTGAAGGAGATGTGGTAACTAGATACACATATGGATGAATTTGAAAACACTTAGGGAAGAAGAAGAAAGTATTTATAAGGGATGTATAGGAAGTCTGACAGTGTGCCTGAGGCTAAAGCCAGATGCACTTAGCATATTAACTCAAAAAGAATCATTGAAAGGCCAATGGACTTTCATATTTAGGAGGGCTTAAAAATCAGCATAATATTGACCTGCTGTGGGCTCAAAGGCTCAAGGCAATTCCCTAACCTGGTAATCCTTTCCCTGTTTACCAAACTTTACCTTTGATATGCCTGTATGCATTGCTAAACTGCAAATGTGTATTCAAGTAAATAAATAGCGGACCAGGCAAGAAGTTGGTGTGCCTGTTCAAGAAAGAGGTCTCCAATGGGCCCCCCCATGCCTTCTAAATTCATATTTCTTGTATAGCATTTTCTTTTTTTTGCCGGCCCCTCCTTCAGATACTAAACCCTGCTGTGAAGGTTGTGGCAACAGTAATTTGTAGCTATACCACTTTGCAGGCATTACCACACTGAGAATGTTGTATTCTTTCAGAGGATTCATCTTTAGAGTCATTAAATAAATAATGTACTGAGGACAAATATATTCTAGCTCAAAAAATTTTGGCATCTAGTTTTCTCGTATTGCCTGATCCCAAATTGATGTCTAAGTAATAAATTATGTCACAAATTTATATAGGCTAAGATAATTCTCAACAATGCAATAGTACTCATTAATAATCCCTTTTCATCACAACATTATTCAACACTCTATAGTAAGAATGCAGCCAATGTATATCAATAGAGACATAGAAAACAAATTAGGGCATTGGGATTTTATTCACAATTTACAGATGTTTATGCTCAAAAGGTTTCATCTATTCATCATCAGATATTTTTGTGTTCTTGGCAATGAGTAATTCTTGATTTAACGATTTAAACTATCATGATTGAAAGTCAGCAATAACAACCTGTAAAAACAAAAACAACATAGAATTTAAGCCCTGTGCTCTGTGCAGTAATAAAGACATTAGAAATTCAGAAAGTTATGAAACTTGTGGAAAAAAAAAAAAAAAAGACAAAGGCCCTAGCTTGTATGGTTTATTGGATAGGGCATCAGCCTGGGGATTAAAGGATCCCTCTGGGTTTTGATTCAAGCGGAGTGTACATGCCCAGGTTGCCAGCTTGATCCCCAGTTGGGGACATGCAGGAGGCAGCTGACCCATGATTCTCTCTCATCATGAATGTTTCTATGTCTCTCTTCCTCTCCTTTCCTCTCTGAAATCAGTACAAATATATATTTTTAAAGAGGACAAAGTATTGAAGTATAACTGTGTTTGAAATAAATATCTGTTCATAACTTCAACCCTCAGGCTCTGGTGTCAGGGTATCTCATTTTAATCCTGATTATTTCTTCTTTTTAAGCATCCTCCTAAATATAGTCTGATATTTTTCTGGGTAGTGTAAGCAGTTTGTTGTAGCAGTGAATGGATCAATTCAGTTTGGATTAAGGAGTTGGACAAATTTGAATTAACCAACTGTATAGGAATAGTACATAAGAATGGAGGGGAAAATTATGTGTTACTGAAAGAAATGTGGAATAAATGACAAGAATAGTTATTTGAGTCCTCTGTGAATTTGATGGATGTTTAGATTAAGAACAAAAGCCATGCTAAACTATCTATACATCTATACATATAAAGAGGTATCATGCTAATTGTCCATTATGGTGTCCCAGAAATGACCAATTTGCATATTGACAGACCAGCAGGAGGCTGCTCATGCAGCAGGGGGCAGACAGCCTGAGCCAAGTTTCCTAGGGTCTGAGGATAGTGCCTGACAGGATCCTGGACTGCAAAGAAGGAATAGGAGGCAGCCACGGGGAGCTCTTCCAATCCCTCTGCACAGACACCCTACCACAGTCCCCACATCCCAGGGGGAATGAGGAGGCTGACCAAACAGGGAGAAGACCCAGCCTCAGGGTAGCTGCATCCCACACCTCCCAATCTCTTCCCCTGCCACCCCTGCCAGGGGCACCCACAACAATGGCACCCCAGTGACCACACATCATCACCCCAGAGTCATCCAGGTCCCACAGCCCACCGCTGCTGGGCCCCCTCTGCTGGGCTGGGCACGCCTCTCCTCTCTACAACTCCAGACCCTGGTGGAGGCAGGTCTGAGTGGCCCCCCAGGGTCAGACCCCTCCCTGCAATAGCAGCAGTGCTGTCTCTGCAGCGGAAGCATGCTGAACCTCGCTGGGGGTGCAGCTAAACCCGCCCTACTCGCCTGCCTGGCTCTGCCCTGGCCTGGCCCCCACCCCACTTCAGGTAGAGCTGTAAACAGCCACATACAATTTTAAAAATGGCGCCAAGCAGGAAGGTTTGACAGTTACTCCCCCTTTCAGCCTCACTGCCCACCCTAGCACCCCCCTAATGCCCTGTCCCTCGCCAGTGCCTCCAGGGACAGCCACTACTACAGGGCTGCTGGCCAGAGTCCAACCCTCCAAGGCATGCAGAACCCTCTGCAAAGCTTCCATAGCTACAGTCCCAGGACACAATCATGCCCTCCTCCCCCAATCAGCACCTGCTTCCTGTGAGGGTACCCGTGACCTTAAAAATAACAATCCCTTTCCATTTAGACATCACTTACGTGATGAAACATTTCTAGGTTTATTAGCTCAGAACCTCCTCATGACAACCCAGTGAGGTAGGCGGAGAAGATATTACAATTCCCATGGTATATGCGTATGTATTCAGAAATGAAGCTCAGTGAGGAAAAGTGTCAAGCCCAGTGGTTCCCAAGGTACAGCACATGCCCCACAGGGGGGCAATTTGAATTTAAGTGGGGGCAATTCGAGAATGAATTAACTGATTTTTTTGCATTTCTTATGGTTCTAGGATCCTCATCTACAGCTTAGTATCCTATATAATAAAAGAGTAACATGCAAACTGACCGTCACTCCAAGACACAAGATGGCTGCCCCCATGTGGTCAAAGATGGCTGCCCCCATGTGGACACAAGATGGCCACCACAAGATGGCCTGCAGGGGAGGGTAGTTGTGGGCACTTAGGGGTGACTAGGCCAGCAGAGGAGGGCAGTTGGGTGTGACCAGGTTGGCAGAGGAGGGCAGTTGGGGGGTGACCCAGGCTTGCAGGGGAGGCCAGTTGGGGGGGGACCAGGTCAGCAGGGTAGGGCAGTGGGGGGAACCAGGACTGCAGGGGAGGATAGTTGTGGGCAATCAGGCCAACAGGGAGGGCAGTAGGGAGTGACCAGGCCAGCAGGTGAGGGCTGTTGGGGAAGACTGGGCCAACAGGGGAGGGCAGTAGGGAGGACCAGGACTGCAGGGGATGACAGTTGGGGGGGGGGGAACCAGGCCTGCAGGGGAGGGCAGTTAGGGGCGGCAGGCCTTCAGGATAGGGAAGTTAGGGGTGACCAGGCCAGCAGGGGAGGGCAGGGGGGGGTGACCAGGCCTGCAGGGAGAACAGTTAGGGGCGACCGGGCCAGCAGGGGAGGGCAGATAAGGGTGACCTGGCCATCAGGGGAGGGCATTTGGGGGTGACCAGGCCTGCAAGGAGAACAGTTAGGGGTGACCAGACTAGCAGGGGAGGGGAGTTAAGGGCAATCGGGCTAGCCGGGGAGCAGTTAGGCGTTGATCAGGCTGGCAGGGGAGTGGGTAGGGGGTGATCAGGCTGGCAGGCAGAAGCGGTAAGGAGCAATCAGGCAGAGGCTGGCGAGCGGTTGGGAGCCAGCAGTCTGGGATTATGAGAGTGATGTCCAACTGATCCTGGTGGGATCAGGCCTAAACGGGTGGTCAGACATCACTCAAGGGGTCCCAGATTGGAGAGGGTGCAGGCTGGGCTGAGGGACACCCCCTCCCGTGCACAAATTTCATGCACCAGACCTCTAGTCCTACATAATAAAAGGCTAATATGCAAATGACCAAATGGTGGAATGACTGGTCACTATGATGCTTGCTGACCACCAGGGGGCAGACACTCAATGCAGAAGCTGTCCCTGGTGGTCAGTGTGCTCCTATAGGAGGAGCACCACTCAGGCAGAAGCCTGGCTCATGGCTGGCAAGTACAGCAGCAGTGGTGGGAGCCTCTCCCATCTCTGTGGCAATGCTAAAGACTTTCGACTCTCGGCTTAGGCCCAATAAGCTGTCAGTCAGACATCCCACCAGGGCTGCCAGACTGTGAGAGGGTGCAAGCCAGGCTGAGGGAACCCCCACACAGCTGCACAATTTCATACACCAGGCCTCTAGTTTAAGCTATAAGAGCTGTGATAGTTGAGAATGTTAATACAATGCAGGCCATAGCCACAGTTTGATGGCTATCATTGAAGATGAGTTGTAAAAATAAAATAAACTGAATGTTGTATAGGTTGTCCACATACTTGGTAAGTATAGTCAGAATGTAAATAAGATGGTAGAGAAGAAATTTATAAATCAAACTTCAAATTATTTGAGGTTTGTGCAGGATTGATTTGGGAGTTGGTGTAACAGTTAAAAAGACAAGTATGTGGTGGTTTGATGAGATGGCTACCAGGTTAGTGGTTCAAAAGTGTCCTTGGTAATCAAAGGAAATTGAGATCAAACATCCGTTCAGCAGGTCACAGGGGAATTTAAGACTGGAAATCTTCTTCTGCTGGGTTCCACATTATTGACATATGGGTTTTAGGAGAAATTAGTAGGAATAAGGAGGTCTCCATGAAAAAGTGGAAGTAGAGAGGCAGTTGTTGCTTTTCATGAAATGAAGTGAGGATAAAATGATTCCAGAGAGAGAATAAGTCCAGGGACACTGGATGAAAGTAGAAGCAGAAGTAAGCAGACACAGATAAAGCATCCACGACATGATAGCTCTACTTTTTACTTTTTGAGCAGCCTCCATACTGTTTTCCACAGAGACTGCAACAACTACATTCTCACCAATAGTCACGAGAGTCCCCGCTTAATCTCAATATTGCTTAACTAGGCATATTCTGCCCTGAAAATACTGTGATCTATAAACCTCTGTGATGTGTTCATTTTTAGTACATATTACACTTTAATGAAAAATTTTTAAAATAGCTCAATGTACCTAAAGTCTTAGACATGGTGGAAAAAGAGTTTTAAGACAGAATCTCCTGAAACATCTTCCCCAAGTTTGACTTTTCCAACCTTTTGCCTTAGTTGAGGTAAGTTAGAAATAAAACACAAACTTAATTTGTGGTTTTAATACAAAACATGTTTCATTCGGGTACCAGGGAATTTTGTTCGTTTTATTCTATTGTATATACATTATTTTCAATATTAAAATGAAAGGTATTAAACAAATGAAGAACTAGGAAAAAATAGTAAAACAATAAGAAAAGTCCATTTAGAGAGTAGAAGTGAATCTAAATTTAAACATATAATTACAACTGTGGTAGAGAGTGCAGAGGGGAGAACTTGTTGATAGTAAAAGCAAATGCCTCTTTCAGTTATCAGGATTTTAAGGTAATTAATAGTACTGATATTTTGAAGTAAAATAATGATTAACTTGGGAAAGTAGTTCTTTACAAAACGTAACTTTTTCATGATTTTAAGTTGATCTTTGTTTTATTTAAATAGAGAAAATTAGCCATTATATAGTACTCCAGCAATTAATAAATCCTATTTACTGTAAATTCAATATTTTTACTGTTACTATTTTATTTATATATTATTTATTGTTGATAGTATTATAGATATCACCCATCCTTCCTCCCCCTCTCCAGACACCCATTTCCTCCCCTTAAGCTCACCTACTCCCTTACATCGTCACTACCCTATTGCCCATGTCCATGGGTAATGCATATCCTATCTAATAAAAGAGTAATATACAAATTGACCATCACTCCAACACATAAGATGGCTTCCCCAATGTGGTCAAAGATGGCTTCCCCCATGTGGACACAAGATGGCCACCACAAGATGGTCAGCAGGAGAGGGCAGTTGGGAGGGTCCAGACCTTCAAGGGAGGACTGTTGGGGGCAATTATGCTTGTAGGGGAGGGCAGTTATGGGTGACCAGGCCAGCAGAGGAGAGAAGTTGGGGGCGACTGGGCTTGCAGGGGAGAGCAGTTGGGAGGGACCCAGGCCTGCAGGGGAGGGCAGTTACGAATGACCAGCCCTAAAGGGGAGGGCAATCCAAGATTGGAGAGGGTGCAGGCTGGGCTGAAGGGCACACCCCCTCGTGCACGAATTTCATGCACCAGGCCTCTAGTAAATATATAATTTCTTTGGTTTATCTCTTCTTGTCCCTCCAACCCCACATCAAGTTATATCAGTCTGTTTCATGCCTTCCTGCTTTGGATCTTACTTTGTTGGTCAATTCATTCTGTTCATTAGAATCCACCAATGTCCACTTTGGAGAAATATCTTTTCAGGTCTTCTTTTTTAATTGGATGTTGTCTTCCTTTTGTTGAGATGTATGAATGCTTTATATATTTTGAATAATTAACCCCTTATCAGATGTATTATTGACAAATATGTTCTCCCATTGATTGGGTTCTCTTTTTAATTTGATGGTTGTTTCTTTTGCTGTGCAGAAGCTTTTATTTTGATGGATTCTCCTTAGTTTCCTTTGCCACATGCGGCTCTTTGGCCCTTGAGATTTTAGCAAAGGCCAGCTTAGGAGTACCCTAATTAAGTTAATAACAATGTACCTACCTATATAGTTTAAGTTTTAAAAATTTGGCACTCAGAAGAAATTTCAATCATTGTACTGTTGATATTTGGCTCTGTTGACTAATGAGTTTGCCAACCACTGCCCTAGGAGATGTCTCAGTAAACATATTGTTACATGAGATGTCTGAGATTTTATTGCCATGTTGTCCTCTAAGATTTTTATGGTTTCATGCCTAACATTTAAGTTTATTATCCACCTTGAGTTTATTCTTATGTATGGTGAAAGTTGGTGGTCAGGTTTCATCTTTTTGCATGTGTCTTTCCAGTTTTCCCAGCACCATTTATTGAAGAGACTGTCTTTACTCCATTCTATGTTCTTGCCTCCTGTGTCAAATATTAATTGACTGTAGTGATATAGGTCAATTTATGGGGTCTCTTTTCTGAGCCATTGGTCAGTCTATATGTCTATTCTTGTGCCAGTACCAGGCTGTTTTGGTTATAATGGCTGTGTACTATAGTTTTATATCTGGCACTGTGATCACTTCTACTTTGTTCTTCTTTCTCAAGATTGCTGCAGTTATTCAGGTCTTTTATGGTTCCATATAAATTTTTGGAGTATTTTTTCTAGCTCTATGAGATATGCCATTGGTATTTTCATAGGGATTGCATTGGATTTGTAGATTCTTTTGTGTATTACAGACATTTTAATGATGTTAATTCTTCTAATCCATGAACATGGAATATACTTGCATTTGTTTATGCCTTTCTCTATCTTTTTTCAATGTCCTATGGTTTTCCAAGTACAGGTCTTTAAGCTCCTTGTTTAAGTTTACTCTTAGGTTTTTTTTTGTTGTTGTTGTTGCAACGGTAAATGTGATTGTTTTTTTTAGTTTATTTTTCTGAGATTTCATTATTGGTATATAAAAATGCCACCAATTTGTGGATGTTAATTTTGTATTTGCTACCTTATGAATTCATTTATTAAGTCTAGTCATTTCCTGGTGGAGTCTTGAGGTTTCCATGTACAATATCATGTCACCTGTGAATAATGACCATTTTACTGCCCCCTTTCCTATTTGAATGCCTTTTATTCTTTTTGTCTGATTGCTATGACTAGGACTTCCAGTACTAACCTATATAATAAATAGGTACTATGCAAATTGACCATCACACCCTCACATGGTGGCTGCCAATGACCAGGCTGGCAGGGGGTTAGTGAGGGACAAATGACTAAACAGCAGGCTGAGTGGGTCAACCAAGTTGATGGGGGGCTATGAGGGATGACCAGGCTGGAATGGGGTGGCAGTTGGGGCAACCAAGCCAGCAGGAAAGGAATTTGGGGGCAACCAGGCTGGTGGGGGGAGGGGAGTTAACGGTGACCAGGCAGGCAGGCAGACAGATGAGCGATTAAGAACCAGTGGTCCAGGATTGTGACAAGGATGTCCCACGAGGGGTCCCAGATTGGAGAGGGTGCAGGCTGGGGTAAGTGGACTCCAACACCCCCATGCATGAATTTCATGCACCGGGCCTCTAGTGTTGAATAAGAGTGGTGAAAGCGGATATCCTTGTGTTGTTCCTGTTCTTAAGATAAATGCTTTTAGTTTTTGTCCACTGAGTATTATGCTGGCTGTAGGTTTGTCATGTATGGCCTTTATTATGTTAACCTTTTGCACTCTGACACGGTTAGCATCGGTAGCAGGAATCCAGAAAAAAGCAAGCGAGTGCAAAGGGTTAAGGTATAATCCCTTTATTCCCAGTTTAGTAGAGACTTTTGACAAAAAAAGGTGCTTGATTTTGTCAAATGCTTTTTCTGTTCTATTGCTATAAACATGTGGTTTTTATCTTTCAATTGGTTTATGTGATGTATCACATTTATTGATTTGCGAATATTGTACCTATCTTACATCCCTGGAATAAATACCACCTGGTCATGTTGTATAATTTCTTATAATATTGCTGGATGTGATTGGCTAATATTTTGTTAAGGATTTTTTTCTTTAATTTTTTAATTAATTTCAGAGAGGATGGGAGAGAGACAGATAAAAACATCAATGATGAGAGAGAATCATTAATCAGCTGCCTCCTGCACACCCATACTGGGGTTCAAGCTGGCAACCCAGGCATTTGTCCTGACTAGGAATTGAACAATGACCTCCTAGTTCATAGATTGATGCTCAACCACTGAGACACACCAGCTGGGCTTATTGACGATTTTACCATCTGTGTTCATCAGGGATATTGACCTTTAACTTTCTTTCTCTTTTTTTTTAAATATATTTATTGATTTTTTACAGAGAGGAAGAGAGAGGGATAGAGAGTTAGAAACATCGATGAGAGAGAAACATCTTTCAGCTGCCTCCTGCACATCCCCCACTGGGGATGTGCCCACAACCAAGGTACATGCCCTTGACCAGAATCGAACCTGGGACCCTTGAGTCCGCAGGCCAATGCTCTATCCACTGAGCCAAACCAGTTTCGGCTAACTTTCTTTCTCTATAGTGTCTTTAACTGGTTTTGGAATTAGGATAATGCTGGCTTCACAAAAAGAGCTTGTAAGTATTCCTTCTTGACTTTTATGGAAAAGTTCATGCATGGGGGGTGGGGAGAGACCCTCAGCCCAGCCTGCACCCTCTCCAATTTGGAACCCCACGAGCAATATCCAACTGCCCGTTTAGGCCTGATCCTGGTGGGATCAGGTCTAAACGGGCAGTTGGATGTTGGACATAGAAATCGGGACTCAAAAGAGCTGTTGGCTCAGAAAAAGCTCACTATAGACTGATTCATTTGCCTCTCAAAATAAATAAATAAACGGGCAGTTGGACATCCCTCTCACAATTCTAGACTGCTTGCTCCCTATTGCTCACCTGCCTGCCTTCCTGATTGCCACTAACAGTTTCTGCCTGCCAGCCTGATCACCCCCTAACCACTCCCCTGCCAGCCTGATTGATGCCTAACTGCTCCCCTGCCAGCGTGTTTTCCCCCCAACTTCCCTTCTCTGCTGGCCTGGTCACCCCTAAATGCCCTGCCCTGCAGGCTAGATTGCCCTCAACTGCCCTCCCTTGCAGGCCTGGTCCCTCCCAACTGCCCTCCCCTGCTGGCCTTATCACCCACAACTGCCCTCCCCTGCAGGTCAGGTCCCTCCCAAGTGCCCTCCCCTGCTGGCCATCTTGTGGTGGCCATCTTGTGTCCACATGGGGGCAGGATCTTTGACCACATGGGGGCAGCCATCTTGAGTGTTAGAGTGATGGTCAATTAGCATATTACTCTTTTATTGGATAGGATAGAGGCTTGGTGCATGTGTGGGGGACAGTTGGTTTGCCCTGAAGGGTGTCCCTGAAGGGGTTCCCTTCAGGCATGAGGCGGCCTGGGCAAGGGGCCTGTGGTGGTTTGCAGGCCAGCCATGCCCCGCAGTGACCCAAGCAGAGGCCCTTGTATCTGGGATTTATTTATCTTCTACAATTGAAACTTTGTAGCCTTGAGCGGAGACCAAGGCAGGCCAGGGCTACAGAAGCTTTGCTTCCTCCATCTCCGGGGGCAACCCTAGCCTCCTACTCTCTCCAGCTCTGTGGCTGTTGCCATTTTTGTTGGGATTTGTTTATCTTCTATAATTGAAACTTTGTAGCCTTGAGTAGAGGTCTAAGCCCTTCAGGGTGTGTGGAAAGCTTGGTTTCCTCTATCGCCAGGGAAACCCAAGCCTCCCTCCTGCTCGCTCTGTGGCCACAGCCATCTTGTTTGGGGTTAATTTGCATACTCACTCCTGAATGGCTGGCTGGCATGGCTTCTGGACTTGGCTTGTGGGTGTAGTGGGGTGATGGTTAATTTACATATTACTCTTTTATTAGATAGAATATATATATATGTGTGTGTGTGTGTGTGTGTGTGTGTGTGTGTGTGTGTGTATGTGTGTGTGTGTGTGTGTGTGTGTGTGTGTGTGTGTATGTATATATACTAGAGGCCTGGTGCACAAAATTTGTGCACTCAGGGATGAGGGACCTTCAGACCAGCCTGTGCCCTCTAGCAGTCTGACAATGCTTGGGGGAAATCCTTAGTGGTGTTGTGGAGGCAAGAGAGGCTCCTGCCACTGCCACTGTGCTGGCCAGCAATGAGCACAGCTCGGCTTCTTGATGAGTGGAGCTCCCCCTATGGGAGTGCACTGACCACCAGGGAGCAGCTCGTACATTGTGTGTGGGCCCCCTGATGGTCAGTGCGCATCAGAGGAACTGGACGTTCCACTGTTCATTCAATTTGCATGTTAACCATTTATTATATAGAATATAAATAATGTCACTTTTTTTTATTCATTCAATTTTGTATTTTGACTAGAGCATTTAATCCATTTACATTTAAGGTTATTATAGATAGGCATTTATTTATTGCCATTTTTATTTTCTTTATGCCTAGGGTCCTCTCTTTCTCTTTTTCTTCTTCTTAAAGCTGTCCGTTTAACATTTCTTGCATTGCTGGTTTGGTGGCAATATACTCCTTTAACGTTTTGTTTGTTTGTTTGTTTGTTTGTTTGTTTTTTGTCTGGAAACCTTTTTATTTACATTCAATTTTAAATGATAGCCTCACTGGATACAGTAGTGTTGGATTTAGGCCTTTGCTTTTAATTATTTGAATATTTCATGCCACTCCCTTCTGGCCTGAGGTGTTTCTCTTGAGAAATCAGTTTCTCTGTCTATCTTGCTGCATTTCAAATCCTTTCTTTGTCCTATTAATTTTCATTTAAATTAGGATGTGTCTAGGTGTGGGTCTCTGTTCAATTTTATTGGGACTCTTTGCCTCCTACATTTATGTGATATTTTCCTTTACCCAGTTGAGGAAGTTTTCTTTCATTGCTTTCTCTAACCTTGCTCATTTTCTGCTGCTTCTGATATTCCTGTAATGTAGATGTTGTTACATTTCATGTTGTCCCTACCTCCCTTAAACTATCTATCTGCTTTTTAATTCTTTTTTCTATTTTCTGCTCTAATTGTGTATTTATTTCTACCTTGTCATCCCAGTCATGGATTCAGTCCTCTGCTTCATCCAGTTTGCTTTTAATCTCATCCAGTGTGTTCTTCATATCTTCCAGATATATCATTCTTCATTTCTGTCTGGTTCTTATTAATGGCCTTGGTTTCTCTTTTCATGCTCTTGTAATTTGCATTAAGTTCATTAATCATCTTTATAAAGTTTGTTTTGAACTCCATGTCTGATATGTTGCTTACCTCTATTTCATGTAGTTCTTTTTCTGGAGATTCTTTTTTCATGTTTGGGGGTTATTTCTTTTTCCGCCCATTTAAGCTCTTTTTATATTTGCTTCTGTGTATTATAGATCTGCTATGCCTCCCAGTCATTGTGAATGGCATTATGTAGAATGTCTCTTGAGGATTCCAGTGATGTAGTCTCTTAGTTCACCTGAGCTAAATGCTCTAGGATTGACCCTTGTGTGTGTTGTTTGGGCTCTCCCTGTTGTAATTGGTACTTGGTTGTTGATGTCCCATGTGTGGGAGGGATCTCCCCTTCAACTTGCTGCCAGAGAGATTTGACCCCAATGTTACTGTGCCAAATGTTCTTTTTAGTTCAGAAGCTGGATCTGCCTTCAGTGTCACAATTTGATGGACCCTGTTCTAAGCTGTACTTATTTCACTCATGGAGTTGGTCCTCCAGGGGTCAGCTGCAAGGCACTTGGGGTTCCCATTGGCTTTTACTCACTGACAGTCTGGGATGGAGTCTGTGGTGGGGAACCAAACTGTTGTTTCTTATTAACTAGATAAGGCAAAGACACAAAGCCTCTAGTGAACCACCTCTGCCTGAAGACTGATTGGATTCCTTCACATGTGGGGTGATAGCTTTTCCAACAGGGTGGGATAATTGCTTCTGCCAGGAGGATAATTGTTATTCTCAGTCTCTTAATGGGCCTCAGAAACTCCACAGGGTGGGTCATGTAATTTTACCATAGAGTTGGTCATCTGTCTTTCTCCCAGGCAAAATATCAAGATAATACAGGTTTAACTGAGAAAGATGGCCTCCATTGCATGAGGGCATGACTTAGGAAACCAAGGTGTCTGCTTTCTGAGCTCTAACCCAATAGCCCCTGATCCTAACTTCTGTTCAGACAGCTCTAGTCTTCTCTGCCCTGCCTCTGTGAGAGGACAAGGTGAGGGGCTGCAGGAGAATTTTGTGCTTGACCCATATAAGAGGGTGCCTGCATGTCCAGTCTTCTCCCCCTGTCAGATTGCAACCCTGCTCTTTTACACAGCCAGATGTTATGTGGGCTACTTTATAAGTTCTGGGCTCTCTTCTAGAGGGGTGACAGCTTGGGGATTAGAACCCAGAATTCTCATTGGGAAACTCCACAGCTGAGATATCTCTCCATTATTTCAGCTGTTATCTCTGGGTGCCTGGCCAGCCCTATAGTGACTTCGCCCCTCCTACCAGACTCTATGTGGTCTCCACTTTCCATCCTTGGTTATCAGCATACTCTACAGCAAGTTTGACAAACTCGCAGCCAGCAGAATAAATGAGGAATGGGGCCTGCCAGCTGCGAGTTTGACATGCTTGTTCTACAGCTAGTTCTCAGTTCATTTTTCAGAGTGCTTTTTCTGTATTTTAGTTGTAATTCCTGTTTGGTCCTGGGAGCATGTCTGTGAGATGCCATTTCCTCCGCCACCATTTTTAATCTCAGAAAATGTTCCTATTTGGGAAAAGCTCATTGCAGACATACTCATAAGCATTAGGTAACACTGAAGTTGGGGGCACGGGGTGGCCTTATTCAATGTAACTGGTGTCCGATTTAAAATGGCAAATTTGGGCAAGGGCAAATAATCCTGTCATAGCCGAATCATGTTTCACAGGGCAAGGAACTATGTGAAGACAATAAATTCTTCTCTACTATCTTCAGAGAGAGTAAGGCATTGTAGATGCTGATTTTGATATTCTATCCTGTAATTGTTAAGAAATAAGTCTCTATGAAAATACTCATTTACGTGATGTTTATGATAACAGCCAGTGGTGTATTCTCTTTGTTCACCTGAGCCAGAAGCTCTAGGAAAGCACTTGTGTGCATTGTTTGGGCTCTCCTGTTTTAATTTGGAGAGTCCAAATAAAAATCAAAACACAAATATACTGATTAACACAGCTCTAAGTAGATTCTTTAGAAACTAATTGTGATGAAAGCCAGAGAGAAAGTTAAAAATTCCATGAAGGAAAAAGTGCAGATTTGGAATGAACTTACCAAACTGGGGGGAAAATAAAAGACACTGGTAGGTATCCAGCTGGAAGACATTACCAATCTCCCGGTCTGTCCCATAGGTAAACACTCAAAGATAATGAATAACTAAACGTGCTTCCTTGGCTTACCTCAGACAACTTGCTGAACATGGGACTGCCCATATTGGAGATTTCCAAAGTTTGATGGAGATGGTGGAGTCACAATGAGGAGGAACTCTAAGCAGTTGCCATGATCTGTAGAACTGGGAGAGGATTGCTGCTAGGTAACTACATCTAGAATGTAATCAATCCAGAGACAAAAGGGGTTGTCTCAAATAAAAAGACAATCTATCAATTAACACAGCTGTAGCTAACAAGGACCATGGATCAATTAATTTTTCTGCTGGTAAGTCACTTAAGAACTTGTGTAAAGAAAGAAAGAGTAAGATTTGTGTATGAGTGAATATATATATAGGCAAAAGTATTCACATCTTGAGGGGTATCTATGACATTTATTATTTCCTAGTCTAGAATTTTTTACTTGGTTGAAAGGTAGAAAATTGTGCTTTTTGCATTGTTACTCACATTTTGGAAAACGTGGCTTAGGCCACATAAAAGAAGGTCATGATTAAGGTACAGAGATTGATCAATATGACAAAACTGTGTGGACATAAATAATTTAACAATTATCTTATGCATATATTAGTATGTACAATACTGTTCAATCACAATAGACAATGGTGGTACTAGAACAGAGAAGAACCATAGGTTAGATGGATGTTACTTAAATGTATATATATTTTATTATATTCTTAAGAAGTAGAACATTTTAAGCACCATGTAAAATAGAATAAAATCAAACTAGAAGGGTAGCAATTGGAAATGGGAGTGTACTGAAGACAAAACAAAGTACCTACAGAAATGCAAAGAAAATCATAATTCCAGAAGGTCGGAGAAAAGCTTAGTGGGTGGGGTAAAATTTAATCATGGGGCATAAATATCTGCATCCCCATAGTCTTTGAATTGCAAGATAATTCTCAATTTCAATCTTCATATATATTTATGTGATAAGCAATATATAAATATATATATATATCTTATTTGAAAAATAAATATGTAAAAATATTTGCCTCAATAATATAAACACATGAGCACATATTTGTGAAAATTAGAAATTGTGTACAAGCACAATGCCTTTTGACAATACTGATTTGTTAATTGCTTCTCCGAACAAAATATTAATAAAATCACATAATGTGCAGGCACTGGGCTACACAGCTGGGAAACATAAATGAATAATGCAGGCCCAAATAAATTAATGGTCTTGAACACAAATTTGGACAGAGTGGTTGGGGCCAATTACACATTAGAAATTTGTCAAATTGCATTCAGTCATTTACATATCCATGCTGGCTTTTATTTATAGCATGACTATTGATAGTCATCATCAGATTATTAAGTACTGAGAGTGCTTAGAGTAAGAACATCAAAAGCCTCTGAAGAAGTTGAAAAAAAACACAGGAAAGTGAATTCTCCTCTGACTTCACTTAAAAATCCACTTCCCTTCCTAGATAATATAAAAAGGAAAAATGCCCAGTTGAGGTCCCTTCATCTTGTAGATGACATACTGATTTCTGCTTGATTTTTGTTTTATTTTCATTTAACGTAGCTTGACACATTTTCTCGAGAATCATTTTTTTCTGTATTTTATAAGGTCTTCCTTATTATGTTCTTACTTTTTCATGAAAATCTTTTTTCCTTCTTCATTCCAGTAAACCTACATGACAACAATGTGAAGCCAAAATGATAATTTAACTCTTGCTGTTAGGCAGAATTTGATGTAAAAAGCAACACAGAATGGAATAATGACAAGTAGTAATTTGTTTTTCCCCAACATATGGCCTATTTGATAAAAATTAAAATGATTAACAAAGCCTTAACATATTAATTAAATTATGAGCAAATCTTGGTTTAAAGCATTTCAAAATTAACAGGGTATTCGTTTTCACATATGAAATATGGATCAGAAATTCTATCTGTTTAATTCAAAGTCCCTTAAATTAAGGACTACAAAATCAAGGGTTTACTGTATTGCATTCACCTATGCTACCATCTTGATGGGAATCCATGGTTTCAATTTCTTGTTTGTAGAATTGGACTGCCTTTCAATCTTAAATAATAAATTATTTGGTCATATTCCTAAAGAAAATTATTTTTAAATACTTCCATATATGATTTTTCTTATTGCCTTTAATATACTGGGATGGGGAAAAGTAGGTTTACAGATGTGAGTACAAAACACAGTTTATTCATATACAGTTATATCAAGATTTTACTGTACAGTCATTCGCCACAACCACAACACACATACAACTAAACAAAGGTACAACAATCATTCTGAACCACATGAAATATAGCCTAAAAAAAGTCTTACACTAAAGATATAAAGAAGCCACTGACACTGGTAGGAGGGGCAGAGACACTGCTCAGGCTGGCCACACATGCATGTATTGCAGATCAAACTTCAATGAGTGAAGGGAATAGAATACAAATCCAGGTAGCCTAGAGAGCTCCAAACAAGATGAACCCAAAGAAGCCCACACTAAGACACATCATAATTAAAATTCAAATGTCTAAACACATAACAATTTTAAAAGCAGCAAGAGAAAAGCAGTTACTTACTTACAAGGAAGCTCCTATAGGACCCTCAGCTGATTTCTGAATAGAAACTTTGCCTGCCAAAAGAATTAGCAGCATATATTTAGAGTATTGAAAAGCAAGAACCTGAAACCAAGATTACTCTGCCCAGCAAAGCTATTATTTAGAGTTGAAGGACAGGTAAACCGCTTCCAGGGAAGAAAAAGATAAGTGTCACCAACACCAAACCAGTATTACATGAAGAGTTAAAAGGAGAAGAAGAATGGATTAAAAATATACACAATAAAATGTCAATAAATACATATCTATCAACATTTGAATTAAAAAAAAAAAAAAGCAAACACACTAAATAAAGAAAAAGCAGAACCAAAACAAACTCATAGAGAACATTTTGATGGTTGCCAGATGGGAGGTGGGTAGGATGGTTTGGTAAAAAAGGTGAAGGAATACAGAAGTACAAATTGGTAGTAACAGAATAGTCATGGAGATGTAGACTATAGCATGGGGAATATAGTCAATAATCTAATCTAATAATAGACAAATATGCAAATTGACCACACCTTCGCTACACCTAAGCCACGCCCACCAGCCAAGCCACGCCCACCAACCAATCAGGACGAGTATGCAAATTACCCCAACAAAGATGGCGGCTAATTTGCATATCAAGACAGTGTCAAAGAAGCCAAGAGCTGCAAAAGGGAGTAAAGCTTCAAAGAAGCAAGCAAGCCAGGGGGGCGGGGGGGAGGAGAAGGGAGGAGCGAAGTCAGGGCCGTGTGCGAAGGGAAACGCGGGAGGGCTGGAGGAGAAGGCGGGGCAGGGGGCGAAGGGAAACGTGGGCGGGCTGGAGGAGAAGGCGGGGCCGGCGGCAAGGGCGGAGCGGAGGCGGGGCCGGGGGCGAAGGGAAACAAGGGCGGGCTGGAGGAGAAGGCGGGGCAGGGGGCGAAGGGAAACGCGGGAGGGCTGGAGGAGAAGGCGGGGCGGGTGACAAGGGCGGGGCGGAGGTGGGGCCGGGGCGAAGGGAAACGCGGGTGGGCTGGAGGAGAAGGTGAGGCGGGCGGCAAGGGCGGAGTGGAGGCGGGGCCAGGGGCGAAGGGAAACGCGGGCGGGCTGGAGGAGAAGGTGAGGCGTGCGGCAAGGGAGGAACGGAGGCAGGGTAGAGTGCAGCAGGAAATCCTATCGCAGGATTTTTCCTGCAACGGGAAAGCTAGTCCTATATAATAAAAGCCTAATATGCAAATTGTCCCTTGGGTGGTCGTTTGAGAGTTCGACTGGGAATTTGACTGGGAGTTCCATCTCTTGCTATGACATGGGCTGACCACCAGGGGGCGGCATGGACATGGCAGGTGTCAGCAATGGGGCACTGGCAGCGGGCAATAGTGGAGATGTTTCCAGCCCCGATGGGCCCCTACAAGAGCAGGACCATGGCAGGATGGTGAAGCAGGTGAGCAAATAGCACCAGGTCAAGATGGATGCCAGCAGGGACCCAATTGCACCACAGAAATTAACCATTGGCAGTGGTAGGGGCAGGGATGCTGTCCAGCTGCCAGGCACTGAGGGAGCCAGGTGGAGCACCCAGCACTGATTGATCACCCCGCAGGTGGGATGTTGGAGCAGGTGAGGTGGGCATCTCCAGGCCATGTTTGGGTGCCAGATGAGGTTATGGGGCTGTAAAAATGGGTTCATAACCTGTGTCTGTGAAGCTGGAGGTGTGAGCTGGGGCTACCCCAAGGGACCCCACCCATGCACAAATTTGTCCACTGGGCCTCTAGTATTCTAATAACAATGAATGCATTTTATCAGATGGTGGTTAGATTTATCAGTATAATCAGTAAGTTTTCTAGGGTCTAATTAATTGGGTGTACTCCTAAACCTAATACGTAATACTAGGGGGTCCAGTGCATGAAATTCGTGCACTGGGGAGGGGTCCCTCAGTCCAGCCTGCCACCTCTCACATACTGGGAGCCCTCAGGGGATGTCCTACAGATGGCTTAAGCCCGCACCCCATTGGGAGCAGACCTAAGCTAAAGTCTGGTCTCCCTTTGCTTGAGGCAACTGGGCTGATCAGGGGAAGGCACCAGCCCCATCACCCTGCTGCTGCCAAGGTATTTTCATCAACACAAACTCCAGTCCCTTCACCATGAAAAAATGACAACATTCTTTAAGCATTTTCAAGATATATCTTTCATAGGATATGACATTTCTTTATCTTTCTTTTTAACCTCACCTGAGGATATCTTTCCATTGATATTTTCCCCTTCAATCCAATCCCAAGCTCAGGCCCTTCCCAAGCCAAAAGCCTCCTCCCCAGGTTGAGGTTTGGGAAGGGGTCCCCCCCCCCCAACACACCTCCAATTGTAGGCTTGGCCCCTTCCTAAACCTAAAGCCTCCGCCTGATGGCCAGCTGGGAGTGACCTGGTTGCCGAGGAGGTTCCCCGGACCTAGGTATGTATGCAAATTAACTGCCATCTTGGTTGGGTTAATTTGCATACTCACTCTGATCGGCTGTGGACATAGCGAAGGTACGGTCAATTTACATCTTTCTCTATTATTAGGTAAGACTAGAGGCCCTGTGCACACTAGTGCACAGGTAGGGGCCATCTGACCTGGCCTGATCAGGGCCAATCAGGCAGGGCCAGCCAGGGGGAGGGGCCATTGGTGGTTGGCCTGCCTACCCAGTCCCCTTTTCAAACTCTTAGTCAAACTCATAGTCAAACTCCCAGTCCAGGCGAAAATTTGCATATTATTCTTTTACTACATAGAATTATATAGGACTAGAGGCCCAGTGCATGAAATTCGTGAACAGGAGTGATCCCCTCATCACAGCCTGCACCCTCTCCAATCCGTGACCCCTCGGGATATGTCCGACTGCTGGTTTAGGCCCGATCGGTTTATGCCTCATCCCCAGGATCAGGCCAAAACTGGCAGTTGAACATCCCTCTCACAATCCTGGACCACTGGCTCCTAATTGCTCACCTGCCTTCCTTCCAGGTCACCCTTGCCAGCCTGGTTGCCCCATACTGCCTCCTGTTCAGTCATTTGGTCATCCGTCACTCACCATCCTGCCTACCTGGTCGCCCACGCAGCTGTCTTTTCCATTAAGATCCTTTGTTTTCTATATTTATTGTGAAAATGTTGACATACCTTCATGTAATTAAACAACAGTATCATTAAAACATATGTATCATTCATCTAGGTTCAAAGGTGTTAGTTTATGCCCAATCATTATTTTTTTGTACACCCCAAATCTCACACTACCTTATAATTTCTTTCTACTTAATATGTTTATATAGAGTTTTACAGATAGAAGAAGAAAGAGGGAAAGCGATATAGATACCTCTAATACGGAGAAACATGGATAGGTTATCTACTGCAGGCCCGGTACTGAGGATAGACCCAAAATCCCAGGCTTGTTGCCTGACCAGAAATTGAACCAGTGACCACAGTCGACCACTCAGCAACATGGGCGGGGCTCCCTTAAAATTTCTTAAGGGCAAATGCATGCAGTATTCTGAGTCATGTCTTAAGCCAAACACTAATCCAATTTAATACTTGTCTTTTTCATCCCGCTCTACCTTGGCCTGCTCATAACCTCCAACCTGTCTCTACTCTTCTTTCTATTTTCTCTTTCAGTGTGTTCCTCTAATATGAGGCTGCCAGAGAACAGATTCAAAGTCTATGCTGAACACCGATCTCGGAGGGAACAGTGATGCTTCCTGACCATCCTATTTTGCTCTCACCAGTGTCTGTGTAGGTGGCTCCATAATGGCTGTGAGTGAGGCCCTGGTGTGTGTGAGGAACGCTCTCCTGCCACTCTGGCTGTGGGTGATTCTGTTCTCATATGGATGGTGCCCTGTTGTGCACTCCCAACGAATTGGTCCCCCAGAAGTGGTGATTCCCTTGAAGTTAACAAGCACTGGATTTGGCATGAAGAATGAAGATTGGCTCTCTTACAGAATGCATTTTGGAGGTCAGAAACAGGTCATACACATGAAGGTCAACAGACTTTTTTTATCCAGACATTTCCGATTGTTCACCTACTCAGACCAGGGCGCTCTCCTTGAGGACCAGCCTTTTATCCAGAATGACTGCTACTATCATGGTTATGTGGAGGGAGACCCAGAATCCATGGTTGCCCTCAGTGCCTGTTTGGGCGGTTTTCAAGGAATATTACAGACAAATGACGTTGTTTATGAAATAGAGCCCAAGATACTTTCTACCACATTTGAACATCTCTTATATCGGATGAAGAGTGAAGAGACACAATTGCCAGCCATGAGATGTGGATTAACAGATGAAGAAATAGCAAGACAATTGAAATTTCAGGAGAGTGCTAACTTCACTTTGATGCAGAGTGGGTATGAAGGCTGGTGGACCCACAGGCGCCTTCTTGAACTGGCAGTGGTGGTGGACCACAATCGCTATCTTCATCACCAAAGTAACACCACAGCTGTGCAGTATGAAGTATTACTTGTGGTCAATGCAGTACATAAGTTTTTGAGTTCACTAGATGTTGATGTGGTTTTAATGGGAATTGAGGTCTGGACTGAAAAAAACCCCATTTCAATAGATACCATAGAAGATCTCCTGGACACATTTTGCATATGGAAGAAAGCTAGCTTTAATGAGCGCTTTCCCCATGATGTTGCCCATGTTTTTGTAAAGCATGGGTATGGTGTTACTGTTGGCTTATCCTTTGTTGGAAGAGTATGTGACTATGATTTTAACTGTGGAGTTAATAGTTTCATGAATGATAATGTGTATAATTTTGCATATACTGTAACACATGAGATTGGTCATAATTTGGGTATGGAACATGATGATGACAGAACTTGTACATGTGGACATAAGCAATGCATAATGTTTCCAGCAAGATCAAATGCAACTCGATTCAGCAACTGCAGTTATGCTAGCTTCATAAACACCATTGCAAGTCAAAATTGTTTGTACCTTTCATCAGATACAGAGAACATCTTCAGACTTGCACAGTGTGGGAACGGTGTGGTTGAAGAAGGAGAAGAGTGTGACTGTGGCGCTTTACATTTGTGTATGAAAGATCCGTGCTGTGAGTCAGACTGCACTCTCAGCGCTGGGGCTGATTGTGCTCTGGGGGGTTGTTGCAAAGACTGCCAGATCCTGCCAAGAGGCGAAGTTTGTAGACAAGAGGAAAATGACTGTGATCTCCCAGAGTGGTGCAATGGGACATCCTACCATTGTCCAGAGGATGTGTATGTGCAGAATGGGGTGTCATGCAGGGGCGGAGGCTACTGCTATGAAAAGAGCTGCAATAACCGTGAAGAACAGTGTAGGAACATTTTTGGCAAAGAGGCCAAAAGTGCAAATCAGAGTTGCTACACAGAAATGAACATCCGAGGTGACCGTTTTGGGAACTGTGGTTTAATGAACGCTAGCTACGTGCAATGTGACATCTCAGATACCTTGTGCGGAAGGATTCAGTGTGATAACGTGACACAAATTCCTCTTCTAAGTGATCATTCTACAGTGCATTGGACTCACTTCAATGGCGTCACCTGCTGGGGTACCGACTACCACTTCGGGATGACCATACCTGACATTGGTGATGTGAAAGATGGGACAGAGTGTGGGGCAGAACATGTCTGCATCCAAAGGAAGTGTGTCCAAAGGTCACATCTGATAAGTGGTTGTGCACCTGAGACCTGCAACCAGAAAGGAGTCTGCAACAACAGACAGCACTGCCATTGCAACCCGAAGTGGGACCCTCCCAACTGCCTGAAAGAAGGCAGTGGAGGTAGTATTGATAGTGGGCCACCCCCTCGGGAAAGAAGGATGAAAATGGGGCAAAGAACCAATTACCTGCTTCTACTTTGGTTGATTCCTTTTATTATGTTTTTATGCTTCTTAATTTTTTGTTTTCTGACTCGCAAAAAGAAGAGATGAGAGAGAAGAGCCAAATGTGTCGCCTACAGATGAGTAAGAACAAAATGTCAAGACTTTACTAAAGAAAAAGAGCAAGATGTTCCAATTTCATCTAAGGAAGAACAGCGAAATGTTCTATTGCAGTTTAGAAAGAAAAGCAATAATTTATAATTTGAAAAATGAAATCCGGTCTTTTCAAATTTCCCATTTACAGAATTTTAGTCTCCTTCGTTCAGAAATGGTACAGAATGTGTCACAGAATATTGGCATAATGCCTGAAAAAATTTTATTATTTGGGATCATAAAACAATGTCCATTAAACAATTAGCAAAATATCCTAAGTCCCACATTATTACTATTTGTCATTCTTTTAATTAGGTAGTGTTTAATTGTTTATGAAATTATTCTCTATGTGTTTCTTGAGAAAAGGTACAGCTAATGGATAATGTCTATCTGTTTCAATTCTAATCATCCTTCCCATTTGTACTCTGCTTTGAAAAGAACCTGCAACTTTTTCTGACTGGCTCATTTCACTTACATTATACTATCCAGGCACTTCCATGCTGTCTCAAAGGGTAAAAGATCCTTCTATCTTAAACTGCATATATTCCATTGTGTAAATGTACCTCAATTTTTTATCCACT
Source organism: Eptesicus fuscus (assembly GCF_027574615.1). Classification (NCBI taxonomy): domain Eukaryota; kingdom Metazoa; phylum Chordata; class Mammalia; order Chiroptera; family Vespertilionidae; genus Eptesicus; species Eptesicus fuscus. The sequence continues at coordinate 35,060,347 of NC_072478.1, read as the reverse complement.
CATCTACTGATAGGCACTTGTGCTGATTCCAGATGTTAGCTCTTGTAAGTAGTTTTGCTATGAATATGAGAGTACATACATTTCTTCTGATAGATGTTCCAGAATTCTTAGGATATATTCCTACAATTTGGATCCTTTGGTCAAATGGCAGCTATATTTAAAAAAAAATTTAAGGGAATCCCATGTTTGTTTTCCATAGGGATGGAACCTGTCTGCATTCCCATCAGCAGTGTACTAGGGTTCCCTTTTCACTTTTGTTAGGTCATTCAATTTTGTAATTTGCCTTTCTCTAATAATTGCAATGCTTGCCATTTTATTCCATCTAGTGTATTTATCTGGCCCTCATACCTTTTAAAATATTATGAATCTGGAAGCCTCTACGTGCTTTGAGTACAGTCTGAACAATTATCTAATGGTTAATATTTTCTGGATCTCCAGATAAACCTCCAAAAATAACAGAAAATAACAAAACAAGAAACTAATCTTATAAATCCGAGCTCAACTATTTACTCAGGAAACCATATAAAACATTGCATAATTTTTAAATTTCTCCCAGATTACTATTTCCTACATATTGGACTAATTGAATGTAGATAATTATTTATTACTGAAACCATTAGCAAACATCTTTATCTCCTTAATGTAAACTTCTCAATATGCTCCTTCACTAATCAAATAGACTTCCTGTGTTTATCATATGAAAATGTGTTTTGAATACAGACAGGTGGAATCTTTTAGTACTTATGTAACTGCCCTCCCCCCACCTCAACACAGCCCACACCTGTGGCTTACATTTTATACACGGGCAGGTGTATTTATTTATCTGGAACAATCTATGACACAGGATTTTATGTATTTGTGTATTAGGGTTTTACGCTGGCCCAAAGTTAATAAACTAAAATTTGTGATTCACAATGCCTGTCCCAAATAAATGAAACAATAAACGTTAGAAACTCAACAAATCAATGACTAACTTAGTCTTAAATAAATAAATAACTTTCAAGTATTTATTGGTCACCAAGACAAAATCCATACAATAACTAGTACATCATTTATACCTGGGTAAAGACAGCGATATAAAATGAACAGTCAATTATGAAAAGTAAACTACATGGCACAATAAAGTTATCTAAATCCTTAATATACTCTTCTAATTAATAGTAATGCATTTAGGAAATTGGATAGGGCCCAATTTTTCTCAAAATGCATATATTTATCCTTCTTACTCAATTATTTACCCCTTGTACTCATCTAATGAATGTTACTATAGAACCATTAAATTAAGCCAAAGAAATGAAAAACCTCATGGTCAAATGTAGTTCTTTAGGACCTGTTTGTAACCAAAGCTGTGGAAAAATGAGAAAATCCAATGAGGGAAAAGTACGTGTCTGTATTTACTAAAATGGCCTGTATTTAGGGTCATAGAAAGACACTGGCAGACAATGCCAGGGAAAATCTCCTCTCTGTCACACAGCTAAACTCTCAAAGGTACTAAATAACTACTAGTGAACTTGTTTCTATCATTTATCCCAGCCAACCTGCTAAATGTAAAATACTGCACAAGTGAGTATTTTCATCTGCCTGTTAGGTAATTTACTAATTAAATTTATTACCACATCCTTTGTTTTATTAACCTCTCTCTTCCTCTAAATTTTACATTTGTCTTTTCTTGCTGACAATTTAATGCTATTCTCGCTTTGCTATGAAGTAGCTTTGTATGCAGATTTTTAATGTCTGTGAGAATATTTTACATTCAAAAGAGATTGCTACGTGATTAGTGATGTGTGGTTTCTTTTGAGAAGGTTTTATAGTGGAGGCAATTTTCCCCTGGATCTTCAAGTGTTCAATAATATGATTTAGTGTTAAGGAAATAATCTGGAAACAGGAGGGTGATATGAGTGAAAGTCTTGGAAGTATTTCAACTGCATGTCGAGAGCACATAGGATGAGGGTAAGAAAGGTTTTTGGACTTTTTCAAATTTCTTTTTTTGCAAAAGCAATTTATTTTTTTATTGTTTAAAGTATTACATATAGTAGTACATATATCTCCTTTTTTTCCCTATTGACCTTCCCCCAGCCTCTCCTACCACTGTCACTAGCCCTCATTCCACCCCCGCCCAGTGTCTTGTGTTCATTGGTTGTGCTTTTATGCATGCATACAAGTCCTTTGGTGGATCTCTTTCCCCTTCTCCCCAACACTTCCCAGTTTTCCCGCTGTAATTTGACAGTCTGTTCGATGCTTTGCTGCCTCTCTATCTTTCTTTTTTACATCAAGTTATAATATTCTTTATTACCCATAAATGAGTGAGATCATGTGGTATTTTTCTTTCATTGCCTCGTTTATTTTACTTAATATAATGCTCTCGAGATCCATCCATGCTGCTGAAAATGGTAGGAATTCCTTCTTTTTATAGCAGTGTAGTACTCCATTGTGTAGATGTACCATAGTTTTCTAATCCACTCATCTGCTGATGGGCACTTAGGCTGTTTCCAAATCTTACTTATGGTGAATTGTGCCACTATGAAGATAGGGGTGTATATATCCTTTCTGATTGGTGTTTCTAGTTTCTTGGGATATATATACCTCGAAGTGGTATTACTGGGTCAAATGGCAGTTCCATTTTTAGTTTTTTGAGGAAACTCCATACTGTTTTCCACAGTGGCTGCACCAGTCTGCATTTCCACCAGCAGTGCACCAGGATTCCTTGTTTTCCGCATCCTCCCAGCTCTTGTCATTTGTTTATTTGTTGATGATAGCCATTCTGATGATAACCATCCTTCCCATTTTTACTCTGCTTTGTCACACAGGGAATGCAAACATAGAAATTAATTTTTTAATAAACCTTTATTGTTCAGATTATTACAGGTGTTTCTCTTTTTTTTTCTCCCACAAAGCACCCCTCCATTTGATTCCCCACCCCACCCCATGCCCTTACCCACGGCCACTGTCTTCATCCATAGGTGTAAGATTTTTGTCCAATCTCTTCCTGAACCCCTCACACACCCTTCTCCTTGAGAATTGTCAATCCACTCCCTTTCTGTGTCCCTGATTCTATTATATTCATCAGTCCATTCTGTTCATCAGATTTTTTATTCACTTTATGTTTAGATTCACTTTTCAGTAGGTATGTATTTGATATCATTTTGTTGTTCATAATTTTTATCTTTACCTTTTTCTTCTTCCTCCTCTTCTTAAAGAATACCCTTCAGCATTTCATGTAATCCTGGTTTGGTGGAGATGAACTCCTTTAGCTTTTTCTTGTCTGTGAAGCTCTTTATCTGACCTTCAATTCTGAATGATAGCTTTGCTGGGTAGAGTAATCTTGGTTGTAGGTTCTTGCTGTTCATCACTTTAAATATTTCTTGCCACTCCCTTCTGGCCTGCATAGTTTCTGCTGAGAAATCAGCTGACAGTCGTATGAGTACTCCCTTGTAGGTAACTAACTGTTTTTCTCTTGCTGCTTTCAAGATTCTCTCTGTCTTTTTCCCTTGGCATTTTAATTATGATGTGTCTTGGTGTGGTCCTCTTTGGATTCCTCTTGTTTAGGGTTCTGTGCGCTTCCTGAACTTGTAAGTCTATTTCTTTCATCAGGTAGGGAAAGTTTTCTGTCATTATTTCTTCTAATAGGTTTTCAATTTTTTGTTCTCTCTCTTCTTCTGGCACCCCAAAAATTCAGATGTTGGTATGCTTAAAGTTGTCCCAGAGGCTCCTTACACTATCTTCATATTTTTGGATCCTTTTTTCTTTTTGTTTTTCTGGTTGGGTGTTTTTTGTTTCATCATATTTGAGATCTTAGCTTTGATTTTTGGGGTATGTTGATCTACAGTTGAGTTTTTGTATATTCTTTATTTCAGAGAGTGTATGCTTAATTTCTGACTGGTCCTTTTCCATTTTTAATGGCATTCTCATTAAGGTCCTTGAGGGTCACATTAAGCTCCTCAGAGGTCTCATCAAGTTTCTCAGCAGTATTTACAAGATTCTTAAGTAACCTTATAAATGTGGTTTTGAACTCTATGTTGTCCAGTAGTTTGCTTTCCTCCATTTCTGTCATTCATGACATGTTTCTTTGTCTCCACAATTTGGCTGCTTCCCTGTGTTTTTGGAGTGGCTTTGTGTCATAGGTGACCTATGGGGGCCAGTAGCTCAGCCTCCCCAATCATCTGAGGTGGACACTCTTGGTATACCCCTTTGTGGGCTGAGTGCAAAGACTTGGTGTAGTTAAGCCTTGATTGCTGTCGGTACACTGGGAGGAATTGACCTCCAGGCCAATTGGCTGTGAGGACCTGCTGTGTCTATAATGGAAGAACTGCTGTACTGGAAACACACTTATGGTGCAGGACTTGTTTCAGTGGGGCTTTGGTGCTCACTGAGTCTGCCTCTTGAATGTGTCACTTATGGATGTGAGGAGTTGAAATCTGCTGTCTCACACTGACCACTAGGTACACTGGCTCCTGGATCTCCAATGGGGTGCAGGGCACCTACTTCCTGAGGCCCCCCAGCAGGAGCTATAGCGAGAACTACAGTTTTCTCCTCTTTGTTTGGGTTTGGAGGTTTTGGAGCTGTCTCCCAAGAGCTGCAGATTATTTGGTTACGCTGCAATAGTGCAGGTCATTCATATGCAAAAGCTGCTGCATGGAGCTTGGGTGGGTTTGTAGATTGTGCAGGGCAGAGTCTCAGGGCATCACTAGGCTAGGGCGTGGCAAACTGCGATGGCTGCCATCTCTGCCTCTCCAACCACGTCCCCGCATCCCGCACCTCAGCACAGTAAACAATTATTCCTGCGCACTTCTCTGCAAGCAAGCCACCCTCACTTTCCGACCCAATGGCAGACAGTCCAGCTTCTTCCCATAGGAGTTTGGGTCCCCCGCATCTCCCCAGAAACTGGATTTCAGGGTAATCAGGACCTTGTCTCCCATCTGGTTGAACAAAGCAACACCCGCTGCCAGCCCAGATTATGCACTTCTGTACCTCACTAAATTCAATAATATTAACAGAAGACATTATTTTACCATAAATCAGTATGATTACCAGACAGGTGACTTAGTAATGTACTCATAAAATGGAAATTTCATCAGCAAAATTAGAAGGAAACAGAAGGTTTAGTATATAACTATCATCAAGCATGTGACCACTAAGCAAAATGTAAAATGAAAATTCAATAATTTTCTCACTATTTGACTTATGAATATGCTTACCTCAAATCACAGCTGCCTAACCAATATATTAATCTAAATTTTTCATTGGTTCATTATAGTAATAATATTATTTAAAAACTTGTAAATTCTAATTTCCCTTTTTTTTTATTGTCTAAAGTTTTACATATGTCTCCTTTTTCCCCAATTGACTCTTCCCCTCCACCTCCAGAGCCATTCCCACCCTGGGCAAGCCCCTACCACCCCAATGTCTGTGTCCATTGGTTATGCTAATATGCATGCATAAAAGTTCTTTGGTCGTTCTCTAACCTCCCAGCCTACCATTTGTTTCTGGATCTATTCTTGTTCAGTCATGCCTTATTAACAGCTCTAGTCTTTACAAATATAGTAGCTTTCAGTCTGCACATTACTACTGTGTATACTACAGGGGTGGGCAAAAGTAGGTTTACAGTTGTTAGTAATGGAATTTATTTTTATTATTAATTATTGTATTATTTGCCCTTCCAATGACTATAAACCTACTTTTGCCCATCTCTATATATAATGTTATAATTATAATTTCATATATGTGCATATTTGAAAAAGCACTGTCAGGCTCAGAGATACTGTCTCAGATGCCAAGCATGCTACCTTAAGGATTTAGAGTGTCAGATCCTTCACCAACTCCCATAGGATTCAGTACTAGGTTGGCTAACCTTCTCAGCTTAAAGTCTTAGATCCAGTTGTCTTATTCCAAAGGCTCAGGTTTCAACAATCCCATCTCTTCCCTTTGATCTGAAGTCCTAGGAGCAATAGCTACATCTTCTTGCTAATAACTCATGGTTCTCTCAGTGGTGTGATTTCATTTATGGCAGACCTCAATTGGTACAGCATTACCTTAGTATAATGGAGAACACAGGAAGGAGTCTGACATCAGAAGTTTTAATTTTTTTTTTTTACATTGCTGCCCTGTAACATCTTCTGGACATCATTTACTCTTGGACAGAATTACTTCAAAATGTGGAAATATAGAAAATAACACTTGCCACTCAACTCCTTTGTACTTTTTTTGATAAAATTTTCTTGTTGCTGTTGTTTCAAAAAAAATACAATTCTCTGTAGGACACATAAATCTTCACAAGCATGTTTTCTCTGGTAGAAAAAGAAAATAAAAACTAGAAAATACAAATTATATTTCAAAATATATTTCAAAAAAAATCAAATTATATTTCAAAAATCCACTATATTTTTATGGATATCAAAGATCTGAGTATGCAATGTGGAAATGAACTAAAAATATGAGGAAGGGTCCAGACCAACAGAGGAAGCAGGTGGAGCAGCCAGCCGCAGCCTGTGCTCTCTCCTGCCTGCCCACCCCTATTGTTCTGACCCTTGGCATCCCACCTTTCCCCTTCTGCCCTTCCCCTTTTCCCCTCAGTCGCCTGGCACCTGCAGTTTTGGGCTTTCAATCTCTTACCCCACCCCTCACCAGTGACCAAAGACTTGACCATTCAAAGTCCAGTTCCCCAGAATACTACACAACATAGACACCGGTGTGATTGAAAGTGGATTAAACATTACTCTCACCATCCGGCTACTTATGCTTGGAAAGGAAGTTGGCAGTATCATGGGAAAAAAAGGAGAATCAGTTAAAATGTGCAAGAAGAGTGATGCACTTATCAATATCTCAGAAGGGAATTATCCTGGGAGAATTATCACTTTGGCTGGATTCAGTACTGCTATCTTCAAAACCTTTGATATAATCATTGACAAACTGGAAGAGGACATCAGCAGCTCTATGACTAAGAGCACAGCTGCCAGTAGACCCCCAGTCACCCTGAGGCTGGTGGTCCCTGCTAGTCAGTGTGGCTCTCTCATTGGGAAAGGTGGTTGCGAGATCAAGAAAATACCAAAGAGAGAGAGAAACCAAGGTAAACACCTGAACTGCTGCCTCACACAATCACTTCAAAACTACAACTAAAAGACAAAATTGGCATCATCTAGAACCACAGGAAGGCTGGCTGAGTGGAAATTCTACAACTAGAAGGAAAGAGAAAAGCACACTGAAACTCAGAGGAGCTGCAGAAGTGCAGAAGTATAGAGGCGCACGCTCGGAGAGGGCTGGCAACTGAGTACGTGGCTGTCTTTTTCAAGTTGGAGGGAGACAAAAGCTCCTGACTGCTCTGAACTCCAATTCCAGGCGAGACTCTGGGGACCCATACTTATAAGGGGAGAAACTGGACTGTCTGTCAATGGGCGAAACTTGAGGGGGGCTTTCTCTCAGAGGTGCTTGCAGCGATTACCGCGGGACACTGAGACCCAGGGGGCCTCTTAGGGCAGGGCTGACAAGAAGCCATTACTGTTTGCTCTGCCCTGAGACTCTGCCCCATCCAAGCTGAGTGCAGAGGCTTTTGCATATGAATGGCCTGGTCCTTTGAATTCTAAACTTACCTAACAAACTGCAGCTGAGTCAGTGAGACCCAGAACATCCAAAAGAAAGCCCAAGGCCCCACAGCAGCTTGGATTGCTTCACAGATGGGCCTCATGTGGGCACCTCCAAAACCCAAACAGAAAGAGGAATCTGAAGATCTCTCCATAGGTCCTGCTAGGTGGCCTCAGGCAGAGGCGAAATTAGCACTTCCATGGAGATCCAAGAGCCAATGTACCCAGGGGTCAGAGTAGGACCATTCAGATTACAACTCCTCAGATCCATAAGGGGCACACTCAGGGGGAAGACTCAGTGAGCACCAAAGCTCCACTGAAGCAAGTCTTGCCTCATAAGGGTGTCTCTAGCACAGAAGTTATCCCATCGTAGACACAGCTGATCCTCACAGCCAATTGGCCTGGAGGTCAATTCCTTCCAGTGATACCAACAACAATCAAGGCTTAACTAAAACAATATTGTGCACACAGCCCACAAAGGTGTGCACTAAGAGTGTCAACCTCAGGTAACTGGGGAGGCTGAGCCACTGGGCCCTACAGGAAACCTAGCACACAAAGCCGCTCTATCAACTCAGGGAAGCAGCCAAACTGTGGAGACAAAGAAACAGGTCACAAATGAAAGAAATGGAGGAAAGCAAACTACTGGATATAGAGTTCAAAACCACGGTTATAAGGTTTTTCAAGAATTTTCTAGAAAAAGGCCAATAAATTTAGTGAGACCCTCAAGGATATGAAAAAGGACCAACTAGAAATTAAGCATACACTGACTGAAATAAAGTATAATATACAGAGATCCAACAGCAGACTAGAGGATCACAAGAATCAAGTCAAAGATTTGAAATACAAAGAAACAAAAAACATCCAACCGGAAAAGCAAAAAGAAAAAAGAATCCAAAAATATGAAGATAGTGTAAGGAGCCTCTGGGACAACTTCAAGCGTACCAACATCAGAATTATGGGGGTGCCAGAAGAAGAGATAGAGCAAGATACTGATAACCTATTTGAAGAAATAATGACAGAAAACATCCCCCACCTGGTGAAAGAAATAGACTTACAAGTCCAGGAAGTACACAGAACCCCAAACAAAAGGAATCCAAGACACATCATAATTAAAATGCCAAGAGCAAAAGACAAAGAGAGAATATTAAAAGCAGCAAGAGAAAAACAGTTAATTACAAGGAGCACCCATACGATTGTCAGCTGATTTCTCAACAGAAACTATGCAGGACAGATGGGAGTGGCAAGAAATATTCAAAGTGATGATAGCAAGAACCTACAACCAAGATTACTCTACCCAGTAAGCTATCATTCATAATTGAAGGGCAGATAAAGAGCTTCACAGATAAGAAAAAGCTAAAGGAGTTCATCACTGTTAAACCAGTATTATATGAAATGCTGAAGGGTATTCTTTAAGAAGAGGAAGAAGAAGAAAAAGGTAAAGATAAAAATTATAAACAACAAATACATATCTATCAACAAGTGAATCTAAACATCAAGTGAATAAAAAATCTGATGAACAGAATGGACTGATGAATATAATAGAATCAGGGGCATAGAAAGGGACTGGAGTGACAATTTTCCGGGTGAAAGGGGTGTGGGGGTGTGGGAAGAGACTGAACGAAAATCGTACACCTATTGATGAGGACCGTGAGGGGGGTGTAAGGGCAGAGGGTGGGGTGGGAACCAGGTGGAGGGGAGCTATCGGGGGAAAAAAGAGGGACAATTGTAATAATCTGAACAATAAAGATTTATTTTTAAAAAAATAAATATATAAAATAAATAAATAAAATACCAGAGAGAACAGGGGCTCAAGTCCAGGTAGCAGGGGATATGCTCTCTACCTCAACTGAACAGACCATCACTACTGCTAGCAATCCGCAATCCATCACTGAGTGTGTGAAACAGATCTCCGTGATCCTATTGGAGTTCCCCCACCCCCCCCCCCCCCGAAGGACATGGCCATCCTGAACTGCCCCCAGCCATCCAGTTCTCCGGTCATTTTTGCAGGTGGTCAGGCCAAGATATAAATCCAAAAATAGCCCTATCCCCTTGTGGACAGGTCTAAAGCTCAGCTTGGCCTTGCTCCTGACACCAGCAAGATTATCCAAGGGACCAGAGAGGGATCAACCAGTTTATTGCCCTGGAAGTTAGGCCATAGAACTCATTCTGACTGTAGATCTTGAAACAGCCCTGTAACTTGCCTCCAAACCATCCTAGTCATGGTCTAGTAGCAGTCCTGCCTTTCCAGAGACCTTTTAGGAATCGTGCCTGTCCATGTTCTCAGAGGATGGGCTGCAGACCTCAGCTTAACTGTGAATCTGGAAGAAACCATATAACCTGGGTTTTGCTCCCCAGGGAACTACTGAGAGGCATACCTGTCTATGCACCTGGAAAAAAAAAGAACCTGTGAACTTTTCATATATAAGCTATTTAATATTAGGCAGTTAGTGTAACAAAAAAGAAACAAAATGAAAGCATATAGGACCTTTGTAATAAAATGTACATATTATGGGAGACTTAAAAGGAGAAGAGAGAAGAGAGTAGAAAGTTTATTTAGAGAAATAATGGCTGAAACTTCCCAAATCTAGGGAGGGATATGACCATTCAGTTTCAAGGAGCTTTGAACAACCGAAAACAATATCAACCCAAAGATTACCATGAGACCCATTATAATAGAATTGTCAAAAATCAGAAACAAGGGGAGAATTGTGAAAGAAGCAAAAAATAAGAGATTCATCACATACAAGGGAACTCCCATAGTCATTTGCAGATTTCTCAGCAGAAATCTTGCAGGCCAGGAGGGAGTGGGATGATATGTGAAAAGCACTTAAAGAAAAAACTGCCAAAGAAGAATACTCTACCTGGCAAATTGCCCAGAAATGCAGGAGAGAAAACAATAATCCTTAAAAAAAAAAAAAAGCTGAGAGTTTATCATAAGAAGTGCCTTACAAATAATGCTAAAGTTGAAACAAAAGGATGCTAAGTAAAACAGAAAACATTTGAAAGTATAATATTCACCAGCAATGGTAAATATGTAGAGAAATTCAGAATATTTTAATACTGCAATGGTAAATGATGAATCAGTTTTAACTATTATAAAAGTTAAAAGACCAAAGTATAACTATAGCTACAATAATTAACGTTTTATTTTTTTCTACCTGGAGAATAATTTTGCTATTCTCAAAAGAGAAAAAAACAGCTCATTTTATGGGCAAAATACTTCAGGTGTATGCAAAATAATCATATCAAATAGAAACATTAAGGTCTACCTCATTCTTCAGAGATCTGAATTTTTAAAAAGAGCTGATGACATTTTAAATTCAAACCTATCCAAGTTTCAAAACAGCTAAGTCCACCTTGATCTAAAGTTCTATTATTATCTGTAATGGAAAACAAAACAACAAAAAAAAACACAACACTTGAAAAATTGCCATAAATGCTTGCTAAATGAAATTATTACAAAAGACTCAAGTTCTTGGTTTTATTTCTCCCATGACATATCCCACTTTGCTACATTCTTATCTTGTCATATATTCTCAGAAAATTAAAATATTGTTCTTAGTTATATACTCAGGGGATAAGGTTTCATTTCTAAACGGGACATACTGCCCTAGCCAGTTTGGCTCAGTGGATAGAGCGTCGGCCTGCAGATCAAAGGGTCCCGGTTTGTACCTGGATTGCAGGCTCCTCCCAGGCATGGCCCTGTGTCAGAGCACTAGCAGAGCCCTGAACGAGCTCTGGTGCTCTGAGTGGTTCTGGGTGGCTGTGAGTCCATGTATTCTTCTAAATCCTCCTATCCGACTAAGCCAAGGCTGGTTCCTGCTTGAACCCTGCCCACTGTACAAACGGTTGGGAACTTAGTCCAAGTTCCTCCTTTATCCTCTGCTCTCTAGTAACAGGTGTGGGGTCTGAGTCCCTCTGCCTGGGAATGGACCTCCTAGGACACCGGGTCTTGGACGGAGAAGCAATGAGAGGTTGTGGGTATAGAAGAATGAGTCTTTATTGCAGAACAATCCTCACAGCAAAGTCCACACAGGCAGGCAGCCAGACACCGGCTGGTGAACTTATATCTTTCCCATAAACAGCATCAGTCTCTGTACCCAGGGCTATTAACTGAGCAGCCTCATGCTGCCTCCTAGACTCACCGCCTCACATGGTAGTGGTATCTGAGCTCTCCGGCTCAGCAGCTTCTCCTGTCTCTCCTGCCCAGCTGCTCTCTCTAGCAGACTTCTTCACACAACTCCATCCTAGGTGCTCTCTCTCTATACTCCAGCAGACTTCTTCTACCTCTATCCTCAGCTGACTAGACTGGTCAGTAACCTACTTTTATACCATTTAGAAAAAGAAGGCTTCTTGGCAATAGTCACATCAATCATATTGTCTACAAAGGACACAGTGTACTAAGTGTCCTTGCACCTGCTTATGGTATCTTGGCCTGATTAGGATATCCAGGCTCAGAGTCCTTGAACATTCCATTTAGGCTCATGCCCAGAGCAGCCTTTGGCCATTCTGGTGTATTGCTAACAAGGCCTCTGGGCTCCCACCAGCCTTGCCTATCCAGGGACCTGACAAACCGACAACCTGGTTGGGGCTCATGCGGGAGGCAACCAATCGATGTGTTTCTCTCACATCGATGTTCCTCTCTGTTTTTCCCTCTCTCTCTTGTATTCTCCCTAAAAATATCTGCAGATAAGGATAAAAAATAAAAAAGGGACAAAGATGGATATAACTCTATATTATATGTAACTATGACAGCGAATGAATACATTGAAAGAGAAAACAGAAAAATGTCAAGCTCAAAAGAACTCAGCCTAAAATTACTATTTCAGATGTTCTTAATAATGAATAATGTTTTCAACACCAGGACATCCTATATAATAAAAGCATAATATGCTAAGTGTCTAACCATTCATTTGACCATTCGTTGAACCATTCCACCAGTCGCTATGATGCACAATGACCACCAGAGGGAAGATGCTTGGACCCGTAGGTTAGCCTGCTGCTGGGGTCCAGTAGATTGGGACTGGGCAAGACAGACCAGACATGCTCTGGAGCCCTACCATGGTCCCTCCTTGGCCACACAACCCCTTTAGGTCCCTCCCCCACCAGCCGCCCCCCATTGGCCCTGAACAACCCCGAATGCCAGCCAGGCCAAGGGACCCCACCAGTGCATGAATTATGCCCTGGACGTCTAGTAGACTAATAAAGTCACTGTTCCTCATAAGATTGTGCTTTTGATTATAAAACTGGACATCCAATCCTACTAGAGATTTGATGAGAGATACACTACAATATTTCCATAACTAGATGACTTTGGGAAGTAAACAGCTTCCTCCAAAAACTCTACAAATAAAACAAAAATGATGAATGATATAGATTGCTTGCTCTCAAGATCTTCGAGTAAAAATACATGATCGTGAAAATGGGCATCCACTTGAGTAAGACTTAATATATATTTTCTTCTCTAGCTTATTTTCTTTTATTTCATTCCCATCATTTTTGGATCCCTTTCAATTTTTTCTTATTTTCCAATTTATGTATTTTTATTGTTGAGGGTATTATAGATGTCCCCCACTTTTCCCAATGCCCCCCTCCATCCTGTTCCTGCTCCACCCCAAACCTTCACCACACTACTGTCTGTGTCCATGGGCTATGCATATATGCATATAAATTCCCCAGTTAATCATTACCCGCTTCCTACCCCTGCCTTCACTCTGAAATGTGTCAGTCTGTTCCATGCTTCTTTGTCTCTGCATCTATTTTGTTCATCAGTTTATTTTGTTCATTAGATTCCACATATTAGTAAGATTATGTGATACTTGTCTTTCTCTGACTGGCTTATTTCCCTTAGCTTAATACTCTTTGGGTCCATCCACACTGTTTCAAATGGTTAGAGTTCTTTCTTTTTTTCAACTGCATAGTATTCCATTGTGTAGATATATCACTGGTGGTTTTTTATTTTTAATCCACTCACCTGCTGATGGGCACTTAGGCTGTTTCCAAATCTTAGTTATGAACATCAGGTGCATATATCACTTCTGACTGGTGTTTCTGATTTTTTAGGATATATTCCTAAAAGTGGGATCACTGGGTCAAATGTGAGTTCATATTTTATTTTTTCGAGGAAACTTCATACTGTTTTTCACAGTGGCTGTACCAGGATCCATTCTGACCAGCAGTGTACTAGGTAGGGTTCCCTGTTCTCCACATCCATGCCAAAATTGTCCTATGTTGATTTGTTGATGATAGCCATTCTGACAAGTGTGAGATGATACCTCATTGTTGTTTTAAGTTGAATCTCTTGGATTATTAGTGACTTTAAGCATTTTTTCATATGTCTCTTGGACATCTGTATGTCCACTTTGGAGAAGTGTCTATTTAGGTCCTTTGCCCATTTTTAATTGGATTGTGTGTCTTCCTTTTGTTATGTTGTATGACTTCCATATTAACCCCTTATCAGATGTATCATTAGCAAATATGTTCTTCCATTCAGTGGGATCTCTTCATTTTGTTGATGGTTTCTTTTGCTGGGCAAAAGCATTTTATTTTGATGTAGTCCCATTTGTTTATTTTCTCCTTAGTTTCCTTTGCCCTAGGAGATGTATCCACAAACATATTGCTCCCAGAGATGACTGAGATATTACTGCCTATGGTTTCTTCTAAGATTTTTATGGTTTTATGACTTACATTTAAGTTTTTTATACATTTTGAGTTTAATCTTATTTATGGTGTAAGTGGGTGGTCTAGTTTCATTTTTTTATATGTACCTGTCCAATTTTCCCAACACCATTTATTGAAGAGACTGTCTTGATTCTATTGCCTCCTTTGTCAAATATTAATTGAGCATAATGGCTTGGGTCAATTTCTGGGTTCTCTATTCTGTTCTCTTTATCTATATGCCTGTTCTTGTGCCAATACCAGGTTTTTTAAGTATAATGGCTTTATAGTATAACTTGATATCTGGTATTGTGATTCTTCCAACCTTGTTCTTCTTTCTCAAGAGTGCTGAGGCTATTCAGGGTCTTTTTTGGTTCCATATAAATTTTTGAAGAGTTTGTTCTAGGTCTGTGTGGTGGTATTATACTACAGAATGCATTGGATATATAGATTGCTTTGAGTAGTATGGACATTTTAATGATGTTGACTCTACCAATCTATGAACATGGCATATTCTTTCACTTGCTTATATCTTCCTCTATCTCTATTTTCAACATCCTGTCATTTTCAGAATACAGGTCTTTTACTTCCTTGCTTAAATTTATTCCTAAGTATCTTAAATTTTTGTTGCAATGGTAAATGGCATTGTTTTTCAGTTTCTCTTTCTGAGAGTTCATTATTGGTGCATAAAAATTCCATATATTTCTGAGTGTTAATTTTGTATATTGCAATTGCTGAAGTCATTTATTAAATCTAGAAGTTTTTGATAGAGTCTTTAGGGATTTCTATGTAAAATATCATGTCATCTGCAAAAAATGACAGTTTTACTTCCTCCTTTCCAATTTGGATGCCTTTTATTTCTTCTTGTTGTCTGATAGCTATAGCAAATCATCCAGTACTATGTTGAACAAGAGTGGTGAAAGGGGCATCTCTATCTTGTTCCTGTTCTTAGGTGAGATGGTTTTAGTTTCTGCGCATTGACTATGATGTTGCCTGTAGGTTTGTAATATATATGGCTTTTATTATGTTGAGGTATGATCCCTCTATTCCTACTTTGTTGAGAGTTTTTCATCAAAAATGGGTGTTGGGTTTTGTTGAATGCTTTTTCTGGATCTACTGATATAATCATGTAATTTTTGTCTTACAATCAGTTTATGTGTTGTATCACAATTATTGATTTGCAAATTTTGTGCCAGCCTTACATTCTCAGAATACATCCCACTTGGTCATGATGTATGCTCTTTTAAATGTATTGCTGGATCTGATTTTCTAACATTTTGTTAAAGATTTTAACATCTATGTTCATCAGGCATGTTGGCCTATAATTCTCTTTCTTTGGAGTGTCTTTATCTGGTTTTGGAATTAGGGGTATACTAGCCTATAGCAAGAGCTCGGAAGTGTTCCTTCCTCTTGAATTTTTTGGAATAGTTTGAGAAGGATAGATGTTATTTCTTCTTTGAATGTTTGGTAAACTCTGAGTACCACAAAACGTGTTCTAATTTGGGAATAAAGCCATAGCAGACAAAAAGACATAATTAGTTAAGATCAGGTAACTGGAATTTGGGGAGGGAATGCTAATTCAATTTTTAAAGTGGCAAATTAAGGCAGGGGAAAAGAATCGTGTCCAAACTGAATCATGATGCACAGGGCTAGGAACAACTGGGAGTCAAAAGATAAGCCTAGAATAAATCCTTCCCTAGTATCTTCAGAGATTATGACATTTGGACGCTGATTTTGGAACTCTATTCTCTAGAATTTTCAGGCAATTAATCTCTGTGAAATCACTCATCTTGTGGTGTTTTGTTAGAGTCGCCCTAGAAAAACACAACAGAGAATTTAACACAGTCATAGTTTTAAGTAGATGCTTTATAAATAGTTGTGATTAAAGCTAGAGAGAAAGTGAAAAATTCCATGAGGCAATAAATGAAAATTTGTAATGGAGTTACTAAACTGGAGGGAAAATAGAAAGACACTGACAGGTATCCAGTGGGCAGATATTACCAACAACCCTCTCCCATGGGTAGGATACTGAATATGGGTCTGCCCACATTGGCAATTTTAAACTGCCAGCTAATCAATTTACCTATTAAATTATTCCCACTCTACTTTTTACTCACCTCTCTCTTCTTCTAAATATCCTTTTCCTACTGACAGTGGTTTTCTTCACAAATGAGACATATTTAAGTGCAGATATGAAATGTCTCTGTTATTTCATTGACCTTATAGAAAAAGTTACTGATGATTATTGATGTCTGGGTTCCTTGTAAAATATTCTAAATAAGGTTAAACCTTTTTCAGGAACTTGACATACTTGAACAACAGTATGGTTCATTGTTGAGAAAATAATCTGAGACCAAGGCAACAGTGTAATCAACATTATTGAAGCTAAAATGTTTATACTGTAGGACGCATATAGGATGGGGACAAGTCACATTTATTCCTATGAAAAGTAGTTAGAAGTAAAGTTTAATGGAGATTGGAGAGTCACAATGAGGAGGAACTTTAAGCAGTTGCCATGGTCTGTAGAACTTGGAAAGTCTTGCTGCTAGGAAACTACAACTAGAATGTAATCAATCCAGAGACAAAAAGGGGGTGATCTCAAATGAAAATACAAACTATCAATGAATATGGCTATAGCTAGAAAGGACCATGGAACCATTAATTTTTCTGCTGGTAAGTAACTCAAGAATTTCATGTAAAGGAAAGAAGCAGTTGGATTTGTGTATGCATGAATATAAATACACACAAACAAACACACAGAGAGAGACAAGAATCTTTACAAGTATTCACATCTTTAGGGGTATCTATGACACTAATGATTTCCTATTCCAGTATATTTTACTTGGTTGAAAGGTACAAAATTGTGCTTTAATTGATAATTACTCATATTTTGGAAAAATGTGACTTAACACATTGTACACCAGTAGTTTCATTGCTAGCTTTACCCAGTGGCCAAATAAGTTTCTATTGAACGAGTACAGAAAACATTTTACAAAGTATCATACTTTAAAAAGATATTAGCTTGTAAAAACATCTAATAAATAACTTCAAACTGCAATGGGTATTTAATTTTAAGGCATGCTTTTAACATTTATGTAAAACACTGTAATATGAAAAACCGAAAATCTGCCCGCAATGTGTTAAACTATCAATAAGAGTGAGAAGGGAGGTGGTAGTTAAGGTACAGAGATTGGTCAATTTTATAAAACTGTGGGGATATAAAAAAGAATTTATCAATGTCTTTTATATATTGTAGTATGTACCATAATGTTCAGTCAACAATAGACAATGGTGGTACTTGAATAGTAGCATGGGTTATATGGATATTACTTATATGTGTTTATATCTTCCTAGAGGCCCAGTGCACAAAATTGTGCATGGGGTGGGAAGGTCCCTCAGGCAAGGCTGCACCCTCTCCAATCCAGGATACCTTGGGGGATGTCCAACTGCTGGTTTAGGCCCAATCCTACAAACCAGCAATCAGACATCCCTCTCACAATCCGGGACCACTAACTCCTAACTGCTGGCCTGCCTGCCTGATCATTCCTAACCCCTCTGCCTGCCTGCCTGCCTGATTGCCTCTAAATGCTCCCCTGCTGGCCTGATCACCCCTAAACGCCTCTGCCTTGGCCCCCACACCTGGGACCCAGGCTTCCCTCCTCCAGCCAGCCACAGGCACCCAGAACCCAAGCTTCCCTCCCTCTGGCTAGCCACAGGCACCTGGGACCCAGGCCGGCTTTGCCTGGGCTGGCCGCAGGGACCCAACACGGTGGCTTCACCGTGGGCCCGACTTTGTAAAGAAGGACATCCGGAAAGTCATCAGGAAGACATCCAGTCTAATTGGCATATTACCCTTTTATTAGTATAGATTATACTCTTAAGAACATTTTTAGCATGATATAAAATGTAACAAAATCAATCTAGAAGGGTAGCAATTGGAGATAGGAGTGCACTGAAGACAAAATAAAATATCCTCAGAAATGCCAAGGAAATCAAAAGGATGAAGGAAAGCTTTGTGGGGGGTAATATTTTCTTATGGGACACTAATATCTGAATCCCCACAGTTTTAGAATTGTAAGATAATTCTCAACTTCAGCCTTCATATAAGTTTATTTATATCATAAGCAAAAATACATATACATATCTTATATGAAAAATACAAACTATTTGCCTCAAAAATGCAAATACTTGTGGAAATGAGAAATCTGGTACAAGCCTTTCTGACAATACTGATTTATTACTTTCTTCCATGAATAAAACAAAACAAAACAAAACAAAACACATAATGTGAAGACACTGCACTACACACTTGGGAAACATAATCGAATAATGCAGGCTGAAATAAATTAGTGGTCTTGAGCACAAATTTGGACAGAGTGGTTGGGGCAAAGGTATATATTAGTAATTTGTCAAATTTCATTCAATAATTTACATATCCATGTCAGTTTTTATTTATAGCATGAATGTATACAATCATCATCAGATCAATAAGTACTGAGAGCACTAAAAGAAAGAACATCAAGAACACCTGTACAAATTGAAAAAGCACATGAAAGCGAACTCTACTGAGAGATCTAAAACACACTGATCAAATCTACTTTGCATACTAGGTAATATAAAAATGAAAAATGTCTAATTAAGGAACTTTCATCTCCTGGATTATGTACTCATTTATTATATCATCATTTAATGTACCTTGACATCTTTACTCTGAAATCACTTTTCCTGTTATTTATTATGTCTTCCTTTCTATATTCACACTTTTTCATGGACAACTCTTTTTTACCACTTAATTCTACTGAACCTACATGTTAGAAATTTGAAGGCCAATTGATACTTTGACCCTTGCAATCTGGCACAATTAGATGTAAAACAGAACACAGAAAGGAGTTAGGACAAGAAGGAGTTATGGACATAGACCGAAGTAGGCAAAAGTACACTAATACCAATAATAAATAAAGCAATGATAATAACTAATATACAGTAAAACCTCTGTATAAATGACTGATTTGGCTGAGGAGATATCTGCTGAGGCCAAAATTCTACTACATAATAAAGTAGATATTCTGAATGTGTATGTTAAAAATTTGACAATTTTATCAGTTTACTTCTTTTTACTTATATAAACACATTTGTGTATTAAAATTATGTATGAAAAGTTTAATTTCACAGAAAAGTTTTCTTTATGTATTATTTTAATTGAAAATTTATACTGAATAGGTCTAATAAATTCATCAGTCACCATAAGTTAACAAATTCACACAGCTGGGATATGGCTTAGTGCATGTTGGAACATCGGCTGGCATGTATTAAAACTCCTGAAGCCAGCCACATGCCAATAAAACCAATTACCCCATGTTCCTTCACATTCTCACTAAGATCCTTGAAGCTCTCATTAAGTTCCTTGAGCATCCTTATAACCATTGTTTTGAACTCTGTGTCTCATAGTTTGCTTCCTTCTATTTTATTTAGTTCTTTTCCTAGAGATATCTTCTTTCATTTGTGACATGTTTGTTTGTTTGTTTCCACATTTTGGCTGTTTCTATGTATTCTGTAGAGCTGCTAGGTCTCCTGAAATTGGTAGACTGGCCTTGTGTAGTAACTGTCCTATGGACTCAGTGGCTCAGCCTATGTAACCTAATCTGGGAATTCTAGGTACACCCCTGTGTGATCTCTTTGCACTGTCCTATTGTAGTTGAGCCTTGATTACTAATGGTGTCACTGAGAGGAATTGACCCCCAGGCCAACTAGTTGTGAGGACTAGTTACAACTACAGTGCAAGAGTTGCTTTGCAGTAAACACCCTATGGAGCAGGACTTGCTTCAGTGAGGCTTTGATGCTCAACAGCCCACCCCTTTGTCAGTCATGGATATGGAAGGGTTCTAATCTGGTATGTTGTCAATCAGGTGCACTGGCTCTGGAGCCTGCCATAAGTTTAAAAGTCAGCCACTGGCCTGTGACCAGCATAAGCTACAGAATGATTTTCAGATGGCTACTACTTGTCTTGGCCCAGGAGAGACAACGCTGTGAACCTTGGCAAGCTGCTGCTTGTGCTAGGCCTCAAGCCACTTATCAAGAGGTATGGGGGAGATTTATTCCAACTGCTGCTTATTTGAAAGCTTTTAGGAAAATTTGAAATCTGAGCCAAACATGTCATTCATATGGAAAAGCCACTGAAAACAACTTGGATGAGGCAGGATCTCAGAGAATCACCAGGGTGGGGCAGGCACTGTGGACCAAGTTGATGGGGACTTTTGTCTGGGAAAAAGCTGCCCCCAAGTTCTTTCCATGATGCCATACAATTTATTTTCTCCCGATATGCCCCTGGATCATTTCAAGTTTCTGCACCAACACTGCACCTCAGAGAGAGTGATCCAAGTAAGTTCATGTGTGGACCCTTTCAGAGGAACTGTGAGCAGATTTCTCAGTAGAAAAACTTCAGGCCAGAAGGCGTCAGGATAAAGTATATAGAGGAATGAATCCACTACTCTACCCAGTAAGGGTATCACTCAAAGTTGAAGGTGAAATTAGGAGCTTTGCAGACAGAAAACAACAACAACACTAAAAGAATTAATTACCACCAAAACAGCAATGCAAGATATGCTAAAGGGACTGTTGTAACAAGAAGAAATGAAGAGAGATGGAGGAATACAGGCATAAAGAATAAATATGTACCTATCAATAATAACCTTAATTGTAAGTGTCTTAAATGCTCCAATCTGACAACATAGGCTAGCTCAGTGGTCGGCAAATTGCAGCTAGCGAGCCACATGTGGCTCTTTGGCCCCTTGAGTTTTTAGCAAAGGCCAGCTTAGGAGTGCCCTAATTAAGTTAATAACAATGTACCTACCTATATAGATTAAGTTTAAAAAATTTGGCTCTCAAAAGAAATTTCAATCATTGTACTGTTGATATTTGGCTCTGTTAACTAATGAGTTTGCCGACCACTGGGCTAGCTGAATGGATAAGAAGAAAAGGTGGGCATCAAAATATCAGACATCTCACGTAGCAAAATTTTCATTGATACAATGCCTAAGGCAGGGGTGGGGAACATGTGGCCCATGGACAGTATAAGGCTTGTGAAATCATTTGGTCTGGCCCGACCAAGGCAACCACTGGCAGGATTCAAAATTCAATAAATCTAGGAGCTTTTTCGTCGCAATATAAATTTATTATAAGTGAATTATATTAAACGAATGAGGTTATATATATATCCAAGTGGCCCTTGGCAGAAAAAAAGGCTCCCAAACCTGGCTTAGGGCAAGAGAAACAGACAGCTCAGGGCATCTTAATCTATATGTTATTGCCTCTTACTGGCCAAACACCTGAACAGCCTCAGGCAATTCCCCAATCTGACAATGCTTCTCTACAAAACCCTACCCTTTGAACTGTATATCTCCACCTAGCCTTAGACAATTTGTGTTAATAAAAAGCAAGGGGTCCTGAGACAAAGAGAACAACTTTTCTTTAGCTAGGCTCCTCTGACCCCCAATGCCTTTCAAAATTATCTTTTGTCTCTGGACTCTTCCTTAAGTTACACACAGCCTTTCTCCAGATTGCTGAACTCTTCTTAATACCAAAACAAGAACCCCGGCAGTGCATGTCCAGGACTGGGGAACCTTTTTTCTACCAGAGGCCATTTGGATATTTATAACATCATATGGGCAGACCATACAAAATTAAAACTTAGCCTGCAATATTTGGACAAGCATTTAATTAACTCACCCCTAATGCCTTGGCAGCACCACACCAAATGATTTAGTGGGCCTTGGACAGTCTGCAGGTTAGACATTTCACACCCCTAATTTACACCATCGAATACTATGCAGCTGTATAAAAAAGAAGAATCTCTTATCCTTTAAGACAACATGGAGGAACCTAGTGAGTCTTATGCTAAGTGAAATAAGTCACTCAGAGAAAGACAAGTATCACATGACCTCACTTATATATGAAATCTAATGAACAATATTAAATGACAAATAAAATATATCCAGAGACATGGAGGCAAGGAACAGACTGAGAATCCTCACAGGGAAGGGAGGGGAGTGAGGGAAGAGATCAACCAAAGAACTTATAGGCAATACATGCATAACCCATGGACACAGACAATAGTGGACTGAAGGCCTGGAGAGGGGACAGAAGTGGGGAAGAGGAGAGATCAATGGGAATGAAGGGAACATCTGTAATACTTTCAAAAGTGAAGATAAATTTTAAAATAAATAAATAAAGGAATGTTTCATGCACTTCAAAGATCTTATAATTAAATTTGTCAATTATAGCTTAATAAAGCTGAAAAACTAAAATAAAATTTAAAATGGCAATAAATACATATGTATCAACAATTGAATTTTTTTTAAAAAAGAAAATTAAGGAATAAGAAGAGCAGAAAAAAAACTCAGAGACACAGAGAATATTTTGATGGTTACCAGGTGTGAGGAGGATTGAGGGGTTTGGTAAAAAATGGTGAAGGGATTAAGAAGTACAATTGGTAGTAACAGAATATTTATGGGAATGTGAAGTACAGCAGAGGGATTACAGTTAATAATATTCTAACAACTATGCATGTATTTTATTAGATAGGTCTGAGATTCATTGAGATAATTACTTGTAAGTTATATGAGGTCTATTCATTAGGAGTATTCTTAACAACAATATATAATATTGTATGTCAACTGTAATTGAAAAATTTTAAAAATATATTTTTTAAAATAATAAAAATAAAAAATTGAAAAGAAAATCTACCCTAATATATATAAAGAGCTTGGTGGTGTCACGACTGAATGGGCGACCAGTCACCATGAAATGCATGGAGCACCTCTCAGTACCCTCTCTCCGCCAGTCCCCCCTCATGGTGAGCGGCAGTGGCGGGCTGCTTCACAGGGTGGCCATGAGCTTAGCTGAGCATTCATCCAGGTGGCAGCAAATTTCACAAAGGAGTCCTGGGGCAGGGGAGTTAAACAGAGCAGTTGCAGGGTCAGGAGCTTCGTGGAGCAGTGGTGGGGTGGGAGAAGTTTCGCAGAGCATACAGCGGCAAGCTTCGCGGGGCAGCAGCAAGCTTCACAGAGCAGTCAAGGGACGGGGGAAGCCTCTCAGAGCAGTCGAGGGGCTGTGAGCATCGAGGAGCATCCTGGGGTAGGGAGCTTCATGTAGCATTGCAGGGCAGCAGAGACAATGTGACAGAGGCCAGGCTAGGCCTAGGGACCCTAACTGCGCACAATTTCATGTGCTCTGGGCCTCTAGTATATTAATATTTATATCAAGTTATTAATTATAAATAGGGACTCCTTCCCAAACATGACATATGTTCACCTTTCTAATAAGTCCATTTTAAAAATATATTTATTAGAGGCCTCGTGCACAAAATTTGTGCATGCGGTGGGGGGGTTCCCCTCAGCACAGCCTGGACTCTCTCCAATCCTCGGGAGATGTCCGACTGCTGGCACAGCTAGCTCCTAACTGCTTACCTGCCTGCCTGCCTGCCTGCCTGATCACCCCTAATTGCCCCCCTGCCAGGCTGATCAACTCTAACCGGTCTGCCTGCCAGCTTGGTCACTCCTAACTTCCCCATTCGCTGGCCTGGTCACTCTGTAGTGCCCCCCCCTGCTGTCCTGGTCATCCCATAGTGCCCCCTCTGCCAGCCTGGTTGCCCCCAACTGTCCTCCCCTACCAGCCTGGTCACCCCCAATTGCCCCCCACTGGCCCAGTCACCACCAATTACCCCCACTGGCCCAGTTGCCCACAACTGCCCCCACACTGCCAGCCTGGTCACCTCAAACTGTGCCCCTTCACTGGCCTGGTTGCCCCTCACTGCCTGGTTGCCCCTCATTGCCAACCCTGCCGGCCTGGTTGTGCCATGTAGCTTGCTGGTCAATCATTGTTCGGTTGTTACTGTGAGGGTGTTGTGACCAATTTGCATATTACCCATTTATTTGTATAGACTAAAAATATTCACTCATGTTGATGTAGTTAAACAACAGTAGCATTAAAACCTATGTATCATTCACCTAGGTTCAAAAGGTGTCAGTCTATGACCAATCATCATGTTTTTATATAGTCACACACTGCCTTGCAATTTCTCCTTCTTTAAATATGGTTTTATTGATTTTTAGAGATAGATGAAGGGAAAAGGATAGAGATATAGAAATAACAATGAGAGAAATATTGATCTGCTACCTCATGCACACCCCTAACTGAAGATTGAATCTACAACCCAGACATTGAACCAGCTGTCCTCTTGGTGTATGGGACGACACTCAACCAACTCAGCCACATGATCCAGGTTGCCTTAAGATTTCTTAAGAGCAAATGAAAGCAGTATTCTGAGTCATGTCTTTAGTCCAACACTAACCCATATAAACTCTTATGTTTTTCTTTCTCCTCCACAATGGTCTTCCCATAACTGCCAACCCTGTCTCTACTCTTCTTTTTATTTTTTCTTCCAGTGTGCACCTATGATGGTCTGAGCCTGCCAGAACACCCAGCTCAGCGGGAGCAGTGATGCTTCCTGACCATCCTATTTTGCTCTCACCAGTGTCTGTGTAGGGTAGCTCCATAATGGCTGTGAATGAGGCCCTGGTGTGTGTGAGGAACATTCTGCTGCTACTCTGGCTGGGGGTGATTCTGTTCTCATATGGATGGTTCCAGGTTGTGCACTCCCAACGCTTTGGTCCCCCAGAAGTGGTGATTCCCTTGAAGGTAACAAGCACTGGCATTGGCATGAAGACTAAAGATTGGCTCTCTTACAGAATGCTTTTTGGAGGTCAGAATCAAGTCATACACATGAAGGTCAACAAGCATTTTCTATCCAGACACTTCCAAGTGTTTACCTACTCAGACCAAGGCGCTCTCCTTGAGGAACGACCTTTTCTCCAGAATGACTGCTACTATCATGGTTATGTGGAGGGGGACACAGAATCGCTGGTTGCTATCAGTACCTGTTTGGGTGGGTTGCAAGGAATATTACAGACAAATGACATTGTTTATGAAATAGAGCCCAAGAGACTTTCTACCACATTTGAACATTTCATATATAAAGTGGACAGCGAGGAGACACAGTTGCCACCCATGAGATGTGGAGTAACAGATGATGAAATAGCATGGCAACTGAAGGATCAGGAGAGTGCTAACTTTACTTTGATGCAGAGTGGGTATGAAGGCTGGTGGACACACAACCGGATTCTTGAACTGGCAGTGGTAGTGGACTATAATCGCTATCTTCATCACCAAAGTAACACCACAGCTGTGCAGTATGAAGTATTACTTGTGGTCAATGGAGTAAATAAGTTTTTGCGTTCACTAGATGTTGATGTGGTTTTAATGGGAATTGAGGTCTGGACTAAAAACAACCCAATTCCAATAGATACCATAGAGGGTCTCCTGGGGCGGTTTTGCAAATGGAAGAAAACTAGCTTGAATTACCGCATTCCCCATGATGTTGCACATGTTTTCGTAAAGCGTCACTATGGTATTACTGTTGGCCTAGCCTATTTAAAAAGTGTATGTAAAAGCTATGCTAATTGTGGAGTTGATAGTTTCATGAACGATAATCTGTATGATTTTGCATACATTGTGTCACATGAGATTGGTCATAATTTGGGTATGGGACATGATGATGACAAAACTTGTACATGTGGACATAAAAAGTGCATAATGGCTCCAGAAGAAGCAAGTGCAACTAGATTCAGCAATTGCAGCTATGCTAACTTCATGAACCTGATGGGCACCATCAAGACAAAGCAAAATTGTATGTACATGTCATCAGATACAGGGAACATCTTCACACTTGCACAGTGTGGGAACAGTGTGGTTGAAGAAGGAGAAGAGTGTGACTGTGGCGCTTTACATTTGTGTATAGATGATCCCTGCTGTGAGTCAGACTGCACTCTCAGCTCTGGGGCTGCTTGTGCTTTCGGGGGTTGTTGCAAAGACTGCCAGATCCTGCCAACAGGCGAAGTTTGTAGACAAGAGGAAAACGAATGTGATCTCCCAGAGTGGTGCAATGGGACATCCTACCATTGTCCAGAGGATGTGTACTTGCAGAATGGGATCCCATGCAAGGGTGGTGGCTACTGCTATGAAAAGAGATGCAATAACCGTGAAGAGCAGTGTAGGAACATTTTTGGCAAAGAGGCCAAGAGTGCAAATCAGAGTTGCTACACAGAAATGAACACCCGAGGTGACCGTTTTGGGAACTGTGGTCTAATGAAGGCTAGATACGTGCAATGTAACATCTCAGATACCTTGTGCGGGAGGATTCAGTGTGAAAATGTGACAGAACTTCCCCATCTGAGAGATCATTCTACTGTGCATTGGACTCACATCAATGATGTCACCTGCTGGGGTACCGACTACCACTTCGGGATGACCATACCTGACATTGGTGATGTGAAAGATGGGACAGAGTGTGGGGGAGAACATGTCTGCATCCAAAGGAAGTGTGTCCATAGGTCATATCTGATAAGTGGTTGTGCACCTAAGACCTGCAATATGAAAGGAGTCTGCAACAATAGACAGCACTGCCATTGCAACCCAGAGTGGGACCCTCCCTTCTGCCTGAAAAAAGGCAGTGGAGGTAGTATAGATAGTGGGCCACCCCCTCAGAAAAATATTAAGCAAAAGATCAATTACCTGCAACTACTTTGGTTGATTCCTTTTGTTCTTTTATTATGCTTGTTAATTTTGGCTTTTCTCACACGAAGAAGAACAGATAAGAGTGAAGAGCAGAATGTGCCATCTTCAGATGAGTAAGAAGAGCAAAATGTCAAGACATCCCAATTCCATCTAAGGAAGAACAATGAAATGTTCTACTGCATTTTAGAAAGAAAAGCAACAATTTACAGTTTCCAAAAAGAAACCAAATTGTATCCAATTTCCCATGTACTAAGTTTTATTCTCCTGGCTGTAGAAATGTTACAGACTATGTCACAGATCATTGACCTAATTGCTGTGAATTTTTATTATTTCAGAACATAAAACACTGGCCATTACACAATTATTAAAATATCCTAATTCCTAGAATATTGCTATTTTACATTATTTTAAATAGTGTTAGTGTTCAATTGTTCATGGAATTAGTCTCTTTGTGTTTCTTGAGCAAAGGTACAGCCAATGGATAATGTGTATTTGTGTTTTTAATTGTGTCTCAATTCTTACCATCCTTGCCACTCGTACTCTGCTTTGTCACACAGGAAATGCAAACATACAAATTAAATGTCTTCTTTGCCAGTCCTCTCATTATTAGTTTCTGCAATACTTGGTGACTGGAGGGAGCCTGGAAACCTGGAGAAATGTTTGATTACTATTCATGCCAGTCTTGCCTCATTAGCTGTTCTAACCCTTACAAAGATAGTAACTTTCAGTCTGTCCATTATTATTACATACAATACAGGGGTGGGCAAAAGTAGGTTTACAGTTTTCAGTCCACAAAAGTTCATTTTTTTATCATTTATTAATTATTAGAAACCCAGTGTACGAATTTGTGCATAGGTGGGGTCCCTCAGCCTAGCCGGCGATCAGAGCCAATGAAGGCCCTCTTACCTAGTCCCTATGGGGGCGATTGGGGTTGGCCTGCCAGGGGCAGGAGGAACCAGGGGAGGTTGGTAGCTGGTGTGGGGAAGGGGATAATCGGGGCCAGTGGCCAGGGGCAAGGGACTGAGGAATGTTCTACTGGCCCCAATCAGGGCTATCAGGGCCAACGGGGGGGAGGAACCATGGGAGGTTGGATGGTCACAGAAGGTTGGCAGTGGGAGCACACTGACCACCTGGCCACCGGGGGGAAGGGCATGGGAGGCTGGCCAGCCATGGGAGGTTGTCTGTAGGAGTGCACTGACCACCAGTGGACAGCTCCTGCATTAAGTGTCTGCCCCCTAGTGGTCAGTGCACCTCATAGTGACTGGTCGACCAGTAGTTCAGTTGTTTGGTCATTTGGTCATAATGATTGCTTAGGCTTTTATCCTATACTAATGGCCTGGTGCCTGAAATTCATGCACGGAGTGGGGGCGGGGGTTCCCTCAGCCCAGCCTGCACCCTCTTCAATCAGGCCTAAACCGGCAATCAGACATCCTTCTCTCAATCTGGGACTGCTGGATCCTAACCACTCACCTCCCTACCTGCCTGATCGCCCCTAACTGCCTCTGCCTGCCTGCTTGATCACCCCTAACTCCCCTCCCCTGCTGGACTGATCTCACCCCCAGCTGCCTCTGCCTACCTGATCACCTCTAACTGCCCTCCTTGTCAGCCTGATCTCACCCTCAACTGCCCTCCCCTGCTGGCCTGGTTACCCCCAAGTGCCTTCCCTGCCAGTCTGGTTGCCCCCAACTGCCCTCCTCTGCCAACCTGATCTCGCCCCCATCTGCCCTCCCCTGCCAGCCTGTTCTCACTCCCAATGACCCTCCCCTTCTGGCCTGATCTCACCCCAAACTGATCTCCCCTGCTGCCCTGATTACTTCTAACTGTCTCTGCCTGCCTGATCACCCCTAACTGCCCTCTCCTTCTGGCCTGATCTCACCCCCAACTGCCTACCCTGCCAGCCTTATCTCACCCCCAATGGCCCTCCCCTTTTGGCCTGATTTTGCCCCCACCTGCCCTCCCATGCTGGCCTGATCTTGCCACCAACTGCCCTCCCCTGCTGGCCTGATCTCACTCCCAACTGCCTTCCTCTGATGGTCTGATCACTCCTAACTGCCTCTGCCTGGGCCCCCACAACCATGACGTTGTCCAGAAGGAAGTCAGAGGTCCAGAAGATGGCCAGTCGACCTGGTCTAATTAGCATATTACCCTCTTAGTAGTATAGATAGATTACATAGGATAAGATTGCTTAAATGGCTTGGTGGGGGGGCGGGGGGCCTTTTTCAGCAGGAGAAGATGCTCTTGGCAGATAAAAATACATAATCCCTATATCTGGAATGATAGCCAGCCATATGCACTATACTGCTAAACTGGTCATTAAAAAATTGAACCACTTTCTTACACCTTACACCAAACAGATGTTGCCCTTAAAACCCCTCCTCAGCCCTGACCTTAGGTTGTGCCTTTGCAGTTCACCCAGACTTGGTTCTGATTGGTCAGTTTCTATGCCAGTCAGCATCAAAAGCTTCACCTTCTAGGCAGCCTTTGGCTCCTCAGAGTTCATCCTGATTTTATTCTGATTGGTCTGTTTCTATACCAGTCAGTGTCTCCAGGCCTATCTCTGGGCCTGATCAGAGAGGTGGGGCTGATCAATGGCCCCCGCATAGGCCTGGAGGGAAAGATAGGCCCAGCTATTGGCGATGCCCAGAGAGAGAGAGAGAGGCAAGGGATGATCAACAGCTTCCATGGAGGCTGTGGATTAGACCCTAACTCTCTCTCTAGACCACTCTCCAGGCCTGATCTGCAACCTGCTCAGCAGTCAGCAACCCAGCACTGACTACAAGACTGACTTCCTGTGTTTGGTCAAGCCTTTGGCCATTACAGACCCTGGGTTTTTATATATTAGGATAATAAAGAGCTAATATGCAAATAGTCATCAAGCCCTCACACCCTCGCCCCCTCGCACCCTAGCACTGGAAATGCTCATACACTCAACACTGGGGAGAGAGGAAGGGGACCAGCCAGGCACAAATGAGCTTGTGAGAGAGGAATAGGGAACAGCCAGACATAAATAAGCTTGTGAGAGAGGAATGGGGAACAGCCATGCTGAGGCCTGGGAGAGGGACAAGCTGCCCACCCCATTGTCCCAGGCACCAGCAGTTGCGCCTACAGCCTGGGAGAGGGACAAGCTGCCTACCCCACGGTCCTGAGCACTTGTGGCTGTGGCCCAGGCAAAGTCACCCGCCCATGGTCCCCTGCAGCTGTGGCTGGCCTGTGTGAAGCTATCCTGGGTCCTGGGTGCCTGTAGCTGGCCAGAGGGATGAAACCCTGGGTGCTGGGTGCCTGCATCCAGCCAGAGAAGGGAATCCTTGGTTCCGGGTGCGGGGTGAGGCAGAGGCAGTTAGGGGTGATCAGCCCAGCAGGGGAGCAGTTAGGGGCGATCAGGCAGGCAGGCAAAAAGGTTAGGGATGATCGGGCAGGCAGAAAGGCAAGTGGTTAGGAGCCAGTGGTCCTGGATTACAAGAAGCAGTCAGACATCCCCTAAGGAGCCCTGGATTGGAGAGGGTGCAGGCTGGGCTGAGGACCCCCTGTGCACAAATTTCATGCATCGGGCCTCTAGTTTATATAGACTAGAGGCCCGATGCATGAAGTTCAGCAAGAGGCTTGGTCCTTGCAGCCCCGGATGCCTCGGCCAGCCCTCCCAGCCCTGGGCAGCGCTCGCAGCCCCAGCTGTCCCAGCCGGCTCTCAGGGCCCCAGCAGTCAAACATCCCCTGAGAGGTCCCAGATTGGAGAGAATGCAGGCCAGGTTGAGGGACACCCCCCATGCACAAATTTCGTGCACCAGGTCTCTAGTCCTATATAATAAAGAGTTAATATGTTAATTAGACTGAACAGTAGAACGACTGTCCAGACGACTTTCAGATGTGCGTCCTGATGACCTTCCGGATGAAGCTTGGGTTGCGAGGGCTGGCAAATGGACATCCCTCTCACAATCCAATACTGCTGGCTCCTCACCGCTCGCCTGCCTGCCTGCCTGATTGCCCATAACCACTTCTGCCTGCCAACCTGATCACCCCCTAACTGCTCCTCTGCTGGCCCGATGTCTCCCAACTCCTTAACACCTACCTGCTCACTGCTCCTTACCTCTTAGCTCACTGCTCCTTAGCGCTGCCATAGAGGCGGGAGAGGCTCCTGCCACCGCCACTGCACTAGCCAGCTGTGAGCCCAGCTCCTGGGAGCGCACTGACCACCAGGGGACAGCTCCTGTGTTGAGCGTCTGCCCCCTGGTAGTCAATGCATGGCATAGTGACCAGTGGTTCCACCAGTCATTCTGCAGTTTGGTCAATTTGCATGTTAGGCTTTTATTATATAGGATTTGTGCAAGCTCTTATATGTTAAAGATACTAACTATCGAATATTTGCTGAAAATACATTTTTTCCCAGTTTGACTTTTAAAATCTAGGCTCATTAGTGATTTCCTCTGTAGCTACATGGATTCTTTTAGATGCCTGTTTTCTTCCTCATTGGAATTCCATGTTAATTGGTATAATTTCTTTTTTTTTAAGAGTCTCTTATTCTTGTTGAGTTATATTTTCTTCTAGAGTTTGAAGCCATGGGACCATAATGGCTTCACTTCTAACTATTTTTTTAAAGTATGTTTTCATTTATTTGAGAGAGAGAGAGAGAAAGGAAGAAAGAAAGAGAGAAACATTGAGCCCACAATCGTGGCATATGCCCTCACATGGAACCTAACCAGCATCCTATTGGTACATAGGACAGATATCCAGGCCCAGGCCTCAGGCTTTTTACTCTTTGTTGTTAATGCTTATAGGAGTCAAAAAGGTCCTTCACAGGTGGTTTATTATGCTAAAGAGCTCATAGTTTCTGAAAGAGGCTGAAGATTCTCATTCCGGGTTTTCATAGGACAGTGGCACTTTGCAGAACCCCTACTCCAAGGAGACTCACCTTTCAACAGTAATAACAGAACAGTGGACACTGAATGGCCGTATCTGTTGCTGCTGGTTGGAGTTGCCACCACCCAGAACTCCTCCCTGAGGGCTCTGGGGAGCCAGGGGTGGTGGCTGTTTCACGGGAGTACTTTGACTGATTCTCTGCTTCATATTGAAATGAGGGTCAAGCCGTGGGTCTAGCCAAGTGGTAGTCTTGTTCTTATGGTTTATACTAGAGACCCAGTGCACAAATTCATGCATGGGTGAAGCCCCTCTGGGTAGCCTGCAGGGATCAGGCCAAAACCCACAGCCCACTGCCACCTGCAGCTCCTACCTGCCTCTCCCACTCATCCTGGCCCCACTGTGCCTGCTGCAGGCTCATGCCCAATCAGTCCCCATCAGGAGAGGCTCATGCTGCCACAGCAGCACTTGCCAGCCATGAGCCCTATGCCTGGCACCCTTCTAAGGGGAGTGGCCTGTGGGATCAAGCTGAAACTGACTTTCCAACATCCTCTGAAGGGTCCCGGATTGCGAGAGGGCACAGGTCAGGCCAAGCGATCCCACCAGTGCATGATCAGGCCAGGAAGAGACCATGGGAGGTTGGCCAAGGGGGGGGAAGGGAATCGCAGGAGGGCTCCAGGGCTCCAGAGAGATGGAGTCTGGCCCATCTCTCTCAGTCCCGATGGGCCAGACCCCAGCAGCAAACAAACCTACCAATCAGACTATCTGCTCCCTGGTGGTCAGTGCATGTCATAGCGAGCTGTCAAGCAGCCTTAAGCATATCATTAGCATATTACACTTTGATTGGTTGAACTGTTGATTGAACAACTGGACACTTAGCACATTAGGCTTTTATTATATACTAGGGGCCCGGTGCATGAAATTTGTGTACTGGGGTTGGGGGGGTCCCTCAGCCCAGCCTGCCCCCGCTCACATACTGGGAGCCCCCAGGGGATGTCCTACTGAGGCAACTGGGCTGATCATGGGAAGGCACCAGCCCCATCACCCTTATGCTGCAGCCACTGCCAGTCACCACAGCCACCAAGGTGTTTTCATCAACACGGACTCCAGTCCCTTCACCAAGAAAAAATGACAACTTTCTTTAGCATTTTCAAGATGCGTCTTTCATAGTATATGACATTTCTTTATTTTTTTCTTTATCCTCACCTGAGAATATGTTTCCATTGACTTTTAGAGAATGTGGAAGAGAAAGGGAAAGGCAGAGAAAGACATCAAAGTGAGAGGAACACATTGAATGGTTGCCTCCTGCATGAGTGCTGACCTTGGCCCCAGCCAGGGAGGAGCCTGAAACCTAGGTACATGCCCTTGATCAGAATCAAACCGGACCCTGCGGTCAGCAAGCCTAAGCATTATCCACTGAGCCAAACTGGCTAGGGCAGGATATGACATTTCTTAGCACTCCAGCAACGGACCTTCATTT
Source organism: Eptesicus fuscus (assembly GCF_027574615.1). NCBI lineage: Eukaryota > Metazoa > Chordata > Mammalia > Chiroptera > Vespertilionidae > Eptesicus > Eptesicus fuscus. The sequence continues at coordinate 35,027,158 of NC_072478.1, read as the reverse complement.
TTTTCTCCAGGTGTAGTGGAAAAACCCTAGATCACCTTTTTGGATTCTTATACCCAAGTTAGTAAGATTATTACCAGGGGCATACAGGGAGCTTAGCCAATGATCAGTCAGAAAGGTATTTCCTCTGTAGTTCACACTGATGGCCTCCGATCTCTGGCTCGACCCCTGCCAGTGCCTAAAGCCTCAGGGCCTGGGCAAGGGCCCCCTATGCTGCAGCCACTGCCAGTCACCACAGCCACCAAGGTGTTTTCATCAACACGGACTCCAGTCCCTTCACCAAGAAAAAATGACAACTTTCTTTAGGCATTTTCAAGATGTGTCTTTCATAGGATATGACATTTCTTTATTTTTTTCTTTATCCTCACCTGAGGATATGTTCCCATTGATTTTTAGAGAATGTGGAAGAGAAAGGGAAAGACAGAGATAAACATCAAAGTGAGAGGAACACATTGAATGGTTGCCTCCTGCATGAGCGCTGACCTGGGCCCTAGCCAGGGAGAAGCCTGCAACCTAGGTACATGCCCTTGATCAGAATTGAATCCAGACCCTGCAGTTGGCAGGCCAAGGCATTATCCACTGAAGTCAAACTGGCTAGGGCAGGATATGATATTTCTTAGTCCTCCAGCAGTGGACCTTCATTTTTTTCTCCAGGAATGTGGTAGAAGCACCCTAGATCACCTTTTTGGATTCTTATTACCCAGGTTACTAATATTGCCAGTGGCATACAGGGAGCTTAGCCAATGAGTGGTCAGAAAAGGTATTTCCTCTGTAGTTCACACTGATCACAGGCTCGACCCCTGCCCAGGCCTAAAGCCTCTAGCCGAGGCTTTAGGCCTGGGTAGGGGACCCCCAGTTCTCTCCGATCGCTGGCTCCACCCCTTCCCAGGCCTAAAGTCTCTGGCCAAGGCTTTAGGTCTGGGTATGAAACCCCCAGCTCCCTCCAATGGCCGGCTCAGCCCTGCCCATGGGCCCCCTGACTCAGGCCCTTCCCAGGCTCCACAGGGCCCACGGGGGCCCACCTCAGAGTGACCTGGGTGCCAAAGATGTTCCCAGGACCCAGGTGCTGGGCACCTATGTCTGCAAATTAACCGCCGTCTTTGTTGGGTTAATTTGCATACTCTGATTGGCTGTGGGTGTAGCAGAGTTATGGTCAATTTACATGTTTGTCTATTATTAGGTAAGACTAGAGGCCTGGTGCACAAAATTCATACATGGGGGATCTCTCAGCCAAGCCTGCACTCTCTCCAATTCAGGACCCCTTGGGGGACGTCTGACTGCCAGTTTAGGCCCAATCCTGCAGGGATCAGACAGGCAGGTGAGTGGGACCACTGGCTCCTAACCACTCACCTGTCTGCCAGCCTGATCCCTCTACCTGCTCTACCCTGCCAGCCTGATCGCCCCTAACTGCCTCAGCCCCGCCACAATGGAAGGACGTCTGGAAGGTCATCCAGAAGATGCCTGATCTAATTAGCATATTACCCTTTTATTAGTATAAAAGATAGTAAATTTCTCCATCCTGAGTCATGACTTGTTTCCATCCATCAGGAAGAGTACCTGAGGCCAAGTTCATAATATTCTGCTGCACTGGTGGACTGGTGGGGCTCACCCATTTATCTGGATGAGCATAGCCTTCCTGGGAACCTGCCATGTTGTCTGCTCAATGTAATTTAAGAAGTATCTCTGGCCAGAAGATGTCTTCCCCCTCTCCCAGCCTGCTGGCAGAGGTACATTATCAGATATTTCAAAAGAAGACTGTCAAAGGTGTTGAGCAGTGGGGGTAGCTGCTGTGCCAGAGACTACTCCCGTGGGGGTCAGTGTCCCAGGAGACACAGCTCTCAGCTGCAGTGAAGCTAGAGAGGAATTAGCTCGAACATGCTATGGGGTCAGGGCTCCTGCAGTGCCTGCATCAGTACTGGCCTGAAGAGAGTGGGACCTAGGCTCCGTCAGCTTGAAGAAGGAGTCCAGCAGCTTCATGGGAACAGTCTGGGACACATTGGCTGTCTTGGGGTTCATGACAGCATTGAAAAGAGCCTTCAGGTCAGTCTCCAAGTCCCCTCAGACGTGCACAATCTGGTGTCCAGCACGGTGGTTTGGGGGGAACTGCAACGCTGCCCAGGCCAAGATGATGGGCCCTGCCCCTGCAGGGGCTCAGCAGGCAGCTGCCCCAGGCCCTGTGGGGCCAACTGAGGAGGTGGCTGCTGCCCAGGATCCATGGTTTCTGCCTTCCAGACACACACCCCAACCAGGTGGGCGAGGGCTCCACCCAGCGCCCCGACTCCAAAGGTCCCGATGCAAGAAGCAGTGGGTGGGTGGCGGGTGGTCTGTACTGGGTGGCAGAATGATGCTCTCTAGTGCTTAGGGCCTTCAAAGTATTTTTAAACATATAAAGCAAGAGAATTAAGAATCAAAATGGAAGAACTGAATAAAATGATGAAATAATTTAGGAAAGAATTCTAATTTTAGCTGTGTAATGGAATTGTGCACAGAGAAGAGACTGGATATTTAAAAATTAAAAGCCATGATCATTTAGCATGAGGCTTTCATTAATTAATAGCACTAATATTTTGAAATAAAAAGAGGTTGGGTTGGGTAAGAAATTTAGCATAAAATGTTATTTCCCTAGTGATTTCATATCAATTAACCTTTTGCACTCGCTTGCTTATTTCTCAATTCCTTTATTCTAATGCTAACCGTGTCGAGTCACACTCGACATCCGAGTGCAAAAGGTTAAGTATCATTAAAATACAATCAATCATTGCCTAATTCCATCAAATGATAAATCATGTTCAATAATATTAATAGAAGTCATTTTTTGTAACACTAGTCAGAATGATTTCTTTTCAGATAACTTAGTAACATAGATATGTGATAGAAACTTTGTCCGAAAGCAATGATAAAAAATCAAGCATTTAACTGCTAAGAAATATTTGAAATGCACATCCTATATAATAAAAGCCTAATATGCTAAGTGTCCAGTCCACTAGTTGGCTGTTCAACCAATCAAAGTGTAATATGCTAATGATATGCTAAGGCCGTTCAACCACTCACTGTGATGTGCACTGACTACCAGGGGGCAGACATTCTGACTGGTAGGTTAGCTTGCTTCTGGGGTCCAGCCCATCAGGACTGAGTAAGATGGGTGGACATGCCCTGGAGCCCTCCCGCAGTCCCTTCCTAGCTGGCCAACCTCCCGTGTCTCTCCCCAGCCCCAATTGTGGGGTCGCTCGGCCTGGCCTATGCCCTCTCACAATCCAGGACCCCTCAGGGGATGTCAGAAAGCTGGTTTCAGCCCGATCCCGCAGGCCAAGCTGAGGGACCCCACTGGTGCACGAATGTGTACATCAGGTCTCTAGTTTAATAATAAACTTACTATTTGACTTATGAAGACAAGAGGTATCACTGAGACACCTTAAAAATATCTAAATCAATGAGGATATATATCAGGTTTGTGGATAAAGACTATATTTTTAAGATGAGCATTCTTCCTCAATTGATGTACAGATTCAATGTAAACCTAATAAAAATTCTATTGGTGTGTGTGTGTGTGTGTGTGTGTGTGTGTGTGTGTGTGTAGTGACAGGCTGATTTTTTTAATACATTTTTATTTATTTCAGAGAGGAAGGAAGAGAAAGAGAGAGATAGAAACATCAATGATGAGAGAATCATCCATCTGCTGCCTCCTGCATACCCCCTACTGGGGATTGTGCCTGCAACCCGAGTATATGCTCTTGACTGGAATCAAACCCAGGACTCTTCAGTTCACAGGATAAAGCTCCATCCACTGAGCCAAACTGCTTAGGCCACAGGCTGATTTTAATATTTGCATGGAAATTCAAAATAACTAGAATATTTGTAAAGAAGTACAATGTTGACATTCTTACACTGTTTTTTTTTTTTCAGACTTCATTCAAGACAGTGCTTCATTCATCAAGACAGGAGGGTCTTGGTATAATATTCAACTAGATCAGTGAACACCATGAAGACTGGAAATAGGACAATATTGATATTGTCCTTCATCCTACCTAATAAAAGGGTAATATGCTAATTGACCGTACCTTTGCTATGCCTACAGCCAATCAGGGTGCTATGCAAATTAACCCAGTAAAGATGGCAGCCCCCACGCACTGCTCCGCCCCTCATCACTGAGTGGCTGACGGACCTGGGCCGCCGGGAGGGGCGGGGCCGCCCACCGCTTCGATCATTGAGTGGCTGACGGAACCAGGCCAGCGGGAAGCACCCAGATTGCTGCTGGCAGTGCAGGGTGGGCGGCGTTCACCCCGCACCACCACCTCCCAGGGCCAAGCCGCGACCCTGAAATAAGGCAGAAGGCGGTGGCCAGAGCCATGGCCTGGATCAACGGTGCCAGCGGAAAACTGGTGCAGGCAGCCAGGTGAATGAAGATCTATTGCGTGAATCTTCGTGGAACGGACTTCTAGTCCTATATAATAAAAGCCTAATATGCAAACTGACCAAACAGCAGAATGATGGGTGGAACAACCAGTCACTATGATGCACACTGACCACCAGGGGGCAGACACTCAACATAGAAGCTACCCCGAGCCCACAGGCCCCAGGCCAGCCAAGGCAGGTGCCAGCCAAGGCAGGCACCCTGATCACCCCACTGGTCGCCCTGCAGATGGAGGCAAGCGGTGGCAGTGAGGGGCAGGGCCAGCAAGTGGGTGGCACCAGGTCAGCCATGGCAGGTACCAGCAGGGGCCTCCGATCACCCCACTTGTCATCCCACAGATTGGCTCTGATCGCTGGCCAGGCCTAGGGACCCTACCCGTGCACAAATTTCATGCACTGGACCTTTAGTTTTTCAATAACAAAAAATGGAGAAACAGTCCTTTAAATAAATGATATTGAAATATATGTGTGTCCATATAGAATAAAATAGGTATGATTTCTACCTTACAACAGGTTAATCACAATTAAGATATGGTTTGGAACTGAATGAAACCAAGATCCATAAAAATGTTGCAGAAAGCATAGAAAAAATATCTTGACGGTAGGGGTAAACAAAGATTTCATAGACACAAAAACTATTAAAAAGTGGCAAGTTTCAAAAAATAAACTTATGAACAAAATAGATCCAGAGACATAGAAGCTTGGAACAGACAGAAGGATTTCAGAGGGAAGGTGTTGGAGGGGAGGGGAGGTGGGAAGAGATTAACCAAATAATTTTTATACATATATGCATAACTCAGACAATAGTACAGTAGAATCTGGGGGTTGTGGGAGGGGTGGAAGGGTCAATGGGGAGAAAAAAGGGATTATCTGTATTAATTTCAACAATAAAGATAAATATTTTAAAGAACAAGGTTCATCAAAAGTAAAAATGTCTTGCCATCAGCCCCACCCCACGTGCATGAATTTCATGCACCGGGCCTCTAGTCCTTCTATAATTGAAACTTTGTAGATTGGAGTGGAGGCCTAAGCCCACCAGGATGTGTGGAAAACTTGGCTTTTTCCATCGCCACGGAAACCCAAGCATCCTTCATGCTCTCTCTGTGACCGCAGCTATCTTGGTTGGGGTTAATTTGCATATTTGCTCCTGATTGGCTGCTGGGTGTGGCTTGTGGACATCGCTTGTGGGTGCAGCAGAGTGATGGTTAATTTGCATATTACTATCTTATTAGATAGGATATATATGTATATGTGTATATACTAGAGGCCTGGTGCACAAAATGGTGCCCTCAGGGAGGAGGGTCCTTCAGACCAGCCTGTGCCCTCTAGCAGTCTGAAAATGCTTGGGGGAAATCCTTAGTGGTGTTGTGGAGGCAAGAGAGGCTCCTGTCATTGCCACTGTGCTGGCCAGCCATGAGCCCAGCTCAGGGCTTCTGGCTGAGGGGAGCTCCCCCTGTGGGAGTGCACTGACCACCAGGGAGCATTGTGTGTGGGACCCTGATGGTCAATGCGAATCATAGGAACTGGTTGTCCCACTGTTCGATCAATTTGCATGTTAATCTTTTATTATATAGAATATAAATATTGTAATGTTTTTTTACTTATTCAGTCACTTTTTGTCTTTTGACTAGAGCATTTAATCCATTTACATTTAAGGTGATTATGGATAGGCATTTATTTATTGCCATTTTTATTTTCTTTATGCCTAGGATCCTCTCTTTCTCTTTTTCTTCTTCTTAAAGCTGTCCCTAAAATATTTCTTGCATTGCTGGTTTGGTAGCAATGTACTCCTTTAACTTTTTCTTTTTAATTTTGTTTTTGTCTGCAAATCTTTTTATTTACCTTCAATTTTAAATGATAGCCTCACTGGATACAGTAGTCTTGGATATAGGCCCTAGCTTTTCATTACTTTGAATATTTCATGCAACACCCTTCTGGCCTGAGGTGTTTCTCTTGTGAAATCAGTTATTCTGTCTATCTTGCTGCATTTCAGATCCTTTCTTTGTCCTATTAATTTTCATTTTAATTATTATGTGTCTAGGTGTGGCTCTCTTTATGTTCAATTTGATTGGGACACTTTGCCTCCTATACGTATGTTACATTTTCCTTTACCCAGTTGAGGAAGTTTTCTTTCATTATTTCTTTATCTATCCTTGCCCATCCTCTGCTCCTTCTGATATTCCTATAATGTAGATGTTGTTACAATTCATATTGTCCTAACTACCTTAAGCTATCTATCTGCTTTTTAATTCTTTTTTCTATTTCTGCTATAATTGCATATTTACATCTACATTGTCATCCCAATCATGGATTCAGTCCTCTGCTTCATCCAGTTTGCTTTTAATCCAATCCAGTGTGCTTTTCATATCTTCAAGATATATCATTCTTCATTTCTGTCTGGTTCTTATTAATGGCCTTGGTTTCTCTTTTCATGCTCTTGTAATTTGCATTAAGTTCATTAATCATCTTTATAAAGTTTGATTTGAACTCCATGTCTGACATGTTGCTTACCTCCATTTCATTTAATTCTTTTTCTGGAGATTCTTTTTTCATGTTTGGGGTTATTTCTTTTTCCGCCCTCCTAAGCTCTTTTTATATTTGCTTCTGTGTATTATAGATCTGCTATGCCTCCCAGTCTTTGTGGGATGGCATTATGTAGAAAGTCTCTTGAAGATTCCAGTGGTATAATCCCTTAGTTCACCTGAGCTGAATGCGCTAGGATTGCCCCTTGTGTGTGTTGTTTGGGCTCTACTGTTAAAATTTGTACTTGATTGTTGATGTCCCTTGTGTGGGAGGGATCTCCCATTCGACTTGCTGTCAAAGAGATTTAACCACAATGTTATTGTGCCATATGTTCAATGGCCAAGGTTTTCTGGTTCAGAAGCTGGATCTGCCTTGAGTTTCACACTTTAATGGACCCTCTTCTGAGCTGTACTTAATTTACTCATGGAGTTGGGACTCCAGTGGTCACGAGCAGGCACTTGGGGGTCCCATTGGCTTTTGTTCAAAGACAGTCTGGGATGGTATCTGTGGTGGGGAACCAAACTGTTGTTTCTTATTAATTAGATAAGGCAAAGACTCAAAGCCTCTAGTGAACCACCTTTGCCTTAAGACTGATTGGATTTCTTCACATGTGGGGTGATAGCTATTCCACCAGGGTGGGATAATTGCTTCTGCCTGGAGGATAATTGTCATTCTCAGTCTCTTAATGGGCCTCAGAAACTCCACAGGAGGGTCAGGTAATTTTACCATAGAGTTGGTCATCTGTCTTCCTCCCAGGCAAAATGTCAAGATAATACAGGTTTAAATGAGAAAGATGGCCTCCAATGAATGAGGGCATGACTTAGCAAAACAAGGTGTCTGCCTTCTGAGCTCTAACCTAATAGACCCTGATCCTCGCTTCTGTTCAGACAGCTCTAATCTTCTCATCTCTCCCTCTGTGAGAGGACAAGATGAGGAACTACATGGAGAATTTTGTGCTTGAGCCAAATAAGAGGGTGCCTGCATGTCCAGCCTTCACTCCCTGTCAGATTGCAACCATGCTGTTTTACACAGCCAGATATTATGTGGGCTCCTTTATCAATTCTGGTGCTCTCTTCTGGAGGGGTGACAGCTTGGGGATTAGACCCCAGAGTTCTCATGGCAAACTCCACAGCTGAGATATGTCTCCGTTATTTCAGCTGTTGTCTCTGGGAGCCTGGCCAGCCCTTTAACGACTTCACCCCTCCTACCAGACTCTATCTGGTCTCCACTTTCCATCCTTGGTTATCAGCATCCTCTACAGCAAGCTTGTCAAACTCACAGCCATCTGGAAAAATGAGGAATGGGGAATACCAGGTGTGAGTTTGACATGCTTGTTCTACAGCTGGTCCTCAGTTCATTTTTCAGAGTGTTTTTTCTGTATTTTAGTTGTAATTCCTGTTTGGTCCTGGGAGCATGTCTGTGAGATGCCATTTCCTCTGCCACCATTTTTAATCTCAGAAAATGCTTTTATTTGGGAAAAGCTCATTGCAGACATAACTCATTAGCATTAGGTAACACTGAAGTTGGGGGCATGAGGTGGCCTAATTCAATGTAGCTGGTGTCCTATTTAAAATGGTAAATTTGGGCAAGGGCAAATAATCTTGTCATAACTGAATCATGTTTCACAGGGCAAGGAATTATGTGAAGACAGAAGAGATGCCTAGAATAAATTCTTCCCTACTATCTTCAGAGAGAGTAAGGCATTGTGGATGCTGATTTTGATATTCTATCCTGTAATTGTCAAGCAATAAGTCACTATGAAATCACTCATTTATGTGGTGTTTATTATAACAGCCAGTGGTGTATTCTCTTTGTTCACCTGAGCCAGAAGCTCTAGGAAAGCACGTGTGTGCATTGTTTGGGCTCTCCTGTTTTAACTGGGAGAGTCCAAATAAAAATTAAAACACAAATATACTGATTAACACAGCTCTAAGTAGATTCCTTAGAAACTAATTGTGATGAAAGCCAGAGAGAAAGTGAAAAATTCCATGAGGGAAAAAAATGCAGATGTGGAATGAACTTACCAAACTGGAGGACACTGGCAGGTATCCAGCAGGAAGACATTACAAACCTGTCTGTCCCCACAGGTAAACTGTCAAGAATAATGAATAACTAACCTTGCTTCCTTGGCTTACCTCAGACAACTTGCTGAACATGAGTCTGCCCATATTGGCGATTTCAAAAAGTTTGATGGAGATGGTGGAGTCACAATGAGGTGGAACTCTAAGCAGTTGCCATGATCTGTAGAACTGGGAGAGGATTGCTTCTAGGGAACTATATCTAGGATGTAATCAATCCAGAGACAAGAGGGGTTGTCTCAAATAAAAAGAAAATGTATCAATTAACACAGCTGTAGCTAACAAGGACCATGGATCCATTAATTTTTCTGCTGGTAAGTCACTCAAGAACTTGTGTAAAGAAAGAAATAATAGGATTTGTGTGTGAATGAATACATATATAGACAAAAGTATTCACATCTTGAGGGGTGTCTATGACATTTATTATTTCCTAGTCTAGAATTTTTTACTTGGTTGAAAGGTACAAATTTGTGCTTTTTTGCATTGTTACTCACATTTTGGAAAACATGACTTAGGCTATGAATAATAGTAAAAAAGAAGGTCATGATTAAGGTACAGAGATTGAACAATATGACAAATCTGTGGGGACGTAAAAAATTTACCAATTATCTTATGCATATATTAGTATGTACAATAATGTTCAATCACCACTAGACAATGGTGGTACCAGAACGGAGAACCATGGGTTAGATGGATGTTACTTAAATGTGTTTATATTTTATTATATTCTTAAGAAGTAGAACATTTTAAGCACCATGTAAATAGAATAAAATCAAACTTGAAGGTTAGCAATTGGAAAAGGGAGTGTACTGAAACCAAAGCAAAATACCTACAGAAATGCAAAGAAAATCATAATTCCAAAAGGATGGAGAAAAGCTTAGTGGGTGGCATAAAATTTAATCATGGAGCACAAATATCTGCATCCCCACAGTCTTTAAATTGCAAGAAAATTCTCAATTTCAATCTTCATATACATTTATGTGATAAGCTATATACATATATATCTTATCTGAAAAATAATATGTAAAAATATTTGCTTCAATAATATGAACACATGAGCACGTATTTGTGAAAATGAGAAATTGTGTACAAGAACGATGCCTTTTGCCAATACTGATTTGTTACTTGCTTCTCTGAACAAAATATTAATAAAACTCCATAATATGCAGGCACTGTGCTACACAGCTGGGAAACATAAATGAATAATGCAGGCCTAAATAAATTAATGGTCTTGTACACAAATTTGGACAGAGTGGTTGGGGCCAATTACACATCAGAAATTTGTCAAATTGCATTCAGTAATTTACATATCCATGCTGGCTTTTATTTATAGCATGAATATTGACAGTCATCATCAGATTATTAAGTATTGAGAGTGCTTAATGTAAGAACATCAAAAACCTCTGTAGGAATTGAAAAAAAACACAGGAAGTGAATTCTCCTCTGACTTCACTTAAAAATCCACTTCAACTAGTAGATAATATAAAAATGAAAAATGCCCAATTAAGGTCCCTTCATCTTATGGATGACATACTGATTCTGCTTGATTTTTGTTTTATCTTCATTTAACGTAACTTGACATCTTTTCTCTAGAATCATTTTTTTTCTGTATTTTATAAGGTCTTCCTTACTATATTATTACTTTTTCATGGAAAACTATTTTTTCCTTCTTCATTCCAGTAAACCTATATGACAACAATGTAAAGCCCAAATGATAATTTAACCCATTCAGTTTGGCAGAATTTGATGTAAAAAGGAACACAGGAAGGAATAATGACAAGTAATAATTTGTTTTTCCCCAACATATAGCCTATTTGATAAAAATTACAATGATTAGCATAGCCTTAACATATTAATTAAATTATAAGCAAATCTTGGTTTAAAGCATTTCAAAATTAACAGGGTATTCATTTTTACATATGATATATGGACCAGGAATTCTGTCTGTTTAAATCAAAGTCCCTTAAATCGAGGACTACAAAATCAAGGGTTTACTGTACTGTATTCACCTATGCTGCCGTCTTGATGGGAATCCATGGCTTCAATTTCTTGTTTGTAGAATTGGACTGCCTTTCAATCTTAAATAATAAATTATTTGGTCACATTTCTCAAAAAAAATATTTTTAAATACTTCCATATATGATTTTTCTTATTGCCTTTAATATACTGGGGTGGGGAAAAGTAGGTTTACAGATGTGAGTACAAAACACAGTTTATTCATATACAGTTATATCAAGATTTTACTGTACTCTCATTCTCCAAAACCACAACACACATACAACTAAACAAAGGAACAACAATCATTCTGAACCACATGAAATATAGCCTAACAAAAGTCCTACACTAAAGATACAAAGAAGCCACTGACACTGGTAGGAGGGGCAGAGACACTGCACAGACTGGACCCACATATGGCAGCTAAAACTTCCCTAACTGAATGAAGGAAATAGAATACAACTTCAGGTAGCCTAGAGATCTCCAAATAAGATGAAACCAAAGAATCCCACACTAAGACAGGTCATATTTAAAATTCAAAAGGTTAACGACATAACAATTTAAAAAGCAGCAAGAGAAAAGCAGTTCCTTACCTACAAGGAAGCTCCTATAAGACCCTCAACTAATTTCTCAATAGAAACTTTGCCTGCCAAAAGAATTAGCAAGAAATATTTAAAGTGATGAAAAGCAAGGACCAGAAACCAAGATTATTCTTCCCAGCAAAGCTATTATTTAGAGTTCAAAGACATATAAACAGCTTCCAGGGAAAGAAAAAGATAAGTGTCACCAACACCAAACCAGTATTACATGAAGTTAAAAGGAGAGGAAGAAGAAAAAGAAGAAGAATGGATTAAAAATATGAACAATAAAAGGTCAATAAATACATACCTATCAACATTTGAATTTAAAAAAGCAAACACACTAAATAAAGAAAAAGCAGAACTGAAACAAAATCATAGAGAACATTTTGATGGTTGCCAGATGGGATGTGGGTAAGATGGTTTGATAATAAAGGTGAAGGAATATTGAAGTACAAATTGGTAGCAACAGAATTGTCATGGAGATGTAGACTATAGTACGGGGAATATAGTCAATAATCCTATATAATAAAAGCCTAATATCCAAATTGTCCCCTTGGGCAGTCATTTGAGAGTTCGACTGGAAATTTGACAGGGAGTTCCATCTCTTGCTATGATATACGCTGACTACCAGGGGGTAGAATGGACATGGCAGGGGTCAGCAATGGGGCACTCGCAGTAGGCAGCAGTCGAGGAACTGCAGGCCCTGATGGGCCTCTACTAGAGCAGGACCATGGCAGGATGGTAAGCAGGTGAGCAAGTGGCACGAGCTCAAGGTGGATACAAGCAGGGACCCAATCGCCCCCACAAACATTGACCATTGGTAGTGGTGGGGGGCAGGACTGCTGCCCAGCTGCCAGGCACTGAGGGAGCCAGGTGGAGGTCCCAGCACTGATTGATCACCCCACAGGTAGGATGGTGGTACAGGTGAGGGGGTGTCTCCAGGCCAAGGTGGGGTGCCAGTTGGGGTTACAGAGCTATGAAAATGGGTTCATGAGCTGTTTCTGAGAAGCTGGATATGTGAACTGGGGCCACCCCAATGGACCCCACCCATGCACAAATTTGTCCACTGGGCCTCTAGTATTCTAATAACAATGAATGCATTTTATCAGATGAGAGTGAGATTTATCAGTATAATCACTGAGTAAGTTTTATAAGGTCTAATCAATTGGGTGTACTCCTAAAACTAATATATAATACTGGAGGCCCGGTGCACACTCATGCACAAGTAGGGTCGATCTGACCTGGTGTGATCAGGGCCAATCAGCCAGGCCAGCCAGGGGGAGAGGCCGTGGGTGGTTGGCTTGCCTACCAAGCCCCCTTCTCAAACTCCCAGTGGAACTCCTAGTCAAACTCCCAATCCAGTGGAAAATTCGCATATTATTCTCTTATTATATAGGATTATTATATAAGACTAGAGGCCCAGTGCATGAAATTCGTGCATGGAGATGATCCTCAGCCCAGCCTGCACCCTCTTCAATCCGTGACCCCTCAGGGGATGTCCGACTGCCAGTTTAGGCCTAATCAGTTTATGCGTGATCCCAGGGATCAGGTCAAAACTGGCAGTCAGACATCCCTCTCACAATCCTGGACCACTGGCTCCTAATCGTTCACCTGCCTGCCTTCCTGGTCACCCTTTCCATCCTGTTCACCCCCAACAGCCCACCTCTGCCATCCTGGTTTCCCCTAACTGCGCCCCTCCTTGCCAACCTGGTTGCACACAACTGCCCCCCTTCGCTGATCTAGTTGCCCCACACTACCCTTCCTGCCAGCCCAATTGCCCTCAACTGCACCCCCTACTGACCTGATCACTCCCAACTGCTCCTCCCACTGGTCTGGTCACCCCTAACTGCCCCCCTGTCAGCCTCAAGACCTCTTACTGCGCCCCCCACCCACCAGCCTGGTCATCTCCAACTGCCTACTCTGCTGGTCTGGTCACCCCTCATGCACTTCCCATCAGTTTGGTCAACCCATGCAACCTGCTTGTTCAGTCATTTGGTCATCCCTAACTAACCCCCCTTGCCTGGTCTCCCCATACAGACTGCTTGTCCAGTAGTTTGGTTATCCCTCACTACTACCCCTGTTGGCCTGGTCACCCTACACAGCCTGCTTGTTCAGTTGTTTGGTCATCTCTCACTCACCTCCCTGCTGGCCTGGTCGCCCACCCAGCCTGCTTCTTCAGTCTGTTGATCATTCCTCACTCACCTGCCTGCCAATGTGCATGTAAGCAGCTAATTTGTAAGGGTGTGAGGGTTAATTTGCATGTTGCCTCTTTATTATGACAACTATATTGAAAAATTTAAAAAAAGACATTAAAAAATAATAAAACTAAAAAGAAATTGAAAAGAAAAACTACATATTAATATTTACATCAAGTCAAAAGGTAAAAATAGAGACTCCCTCTCAAACATGAGATATGTTCACCTTTCCATTAAGACCCTTTGTTTTCTATATTTATTGTGAAAATATTGGCATATGTTGATGTAATTAAACAACAGTATCATTAAAACCTATGTATCATTCATCTAGGTTCAAAAGGTGTTAGTTTATGCCCAATCATTATTTTTTGTACACCAAAAATCTCACACTACCTTACTATTTCTTTCTATTTAATATGCTTATATAGATTTTTAAAGATAGAAGAAGAAAGAGGGAGAGTGATATAGAAACCTCTATGACAGAGAAACATGGATAAGTTATCTCCTGCATGCGTGGTACTGAGAATTAACCCCTAATCCCAGGCATGCTGCCTGACCAGATGTTGAACCAGTGACCAAGTCAACCACTCAGCCACATGGGCTTGGCTCCTGTAAAATTTATTAAAAGCAAATTTTTGTAGCATTCTGAGTCATGTCTCAAACAATAATTCAGTGTAACACTTCTCTTTTTCTTCCCCTCCACCTTGGCCTGCTCATAATCCCCAACCCTGTCTCTACTCTGCTTTTTATTTTCACTTTCAGTGTGTTCCTCTGATATGAGCCTGCCAGAGAACAGATTCAAAGTCGATGCCAAACACGCACCTCGGAGAGAACAGTGATGCTTCCTGCCCGTCCTATTTTGCTCTCACCAGTGTCTGTGTAGGTGGCACCATAATGGCTGTGAGTGAGGCCCTGGTGTGTGTGAGGAATGCTCTCCTGCCACTCTGGCTGGGGGTGATTCTGTTCTCATATGGATGGTGCCCAGTTGTGCACTCCCAACGACTTGATCACCCAGAAGTTGTGATTCCAATGAAGTTAATAGGCACTGAATTTGGCATGAAGAATAAAGATTGGCTCTCTTACAGAATGCATTTTGGAGGTCAGAAACAGGTCATACACATGAAAGTCAACAGGCATTTTCTATCCAGACACTTCAGAGTGTTCACCTACTCAGACGGAGGCGCTCTCCTTGAGGACCAGCCTTTTATCCAGAATGACTGCTACTATCATGGTTATGTGGAGGGAGACCCAGAATCCATGGTTGCCCTCAGTGCCTGTTTGGGTGGTTTTCAGGGAATATTACAGACAAATGACGTTGTTTATGAAATGGAGCCCAAGACACATTCTACCACATTTGAACATCTCTTATATCGGATGAAGAGTGAAGAGACACAATTGCCAGCCATGAAATGTGGATTAACAGATGACGAAATAGCAAGACAACTGAAATTTCAGGAGAGTGCTAACTTCACTTTGATGCAGAGTGGGTATGAAGGCTGGTGGACCCACAGGCGGCTTCTTGAACTGGCAGTGGTGGTGGACCACAATCGCTATCTTCATCACCAAAGTAACACCACAGCTGTGCAGTATGAAGTATTACTTGTGGTCAGTGGAGTAAATAAGTTTTTGAGTTCACTAGATGTTGATGTGGTTTTAATGGGAATTGAGGTCTGGACTGAAAAAAACCCCATTTCAATAGATACAATAGGTGGTCTCCTGAATAGATTTTGCAAATGGAAGAAAGCTAGCTTTAATATGCGCTTTCCCCATGATGTTGCCCATGTTTTTGTAAAGCATGGGTATGGTATTGTTGTTGGCTTATCCTATGTTGGAACAGTATGTAACAATAATTATAACTGTGGAGTTGATAGTTTCATGAAAGATAATGTCTATTCATTTGCATATACTGTATCACATGAGATTGGTCATAATTTGGGTATGGAACATGATGACAAAACTTGTACATGTGGACATAAAAACTGCATAATGTATGCATACCCATCAAGTGCAACTCGATTCAGCAACTGCAGTTATGCTAGCTTCATGAACAACATTGCAAGTCGAAATTGCTTGTACCTTTCATCAGATACAGAGAACATCTTCACACTTGCACAGTGTGGGAACAGTGTGGTTGAAGAAGGAGAAGAGTGTGACTGTGGCGCTTTACATTTGTGTATGAAAGATCCGTGCTGTGAGTCCAACTGCACTCTCAGCGCTGGGGCTGCTTGTGCTCTGGGGAGTTGTTGCAAAGACTGCCAGATCCTGCCAACAGGCGAAGTTTGTAGGCAAGAGGAAAATGACTGTGATCTCCCAGAGTGGTGCAATGGGACATCCTACCATTGTCCAGAGGATGTGTATGTGCAGAATGGGGTGTCATGCAAGGGCGGTGGCTACTGCTATGAAAAGAGATGCAATAACCGTGAAGAGCAGTGTAGGAACATTTTTGGCAAAGAGGCCAAGAGTGCAAATCAGAGTTGCTACACAGAAATGAACACCCGAGGTGACCGTTTTGGGAACTGTGGTTTAATGAACGCTACATACATGCAATGTGACATCTTAGATACCTTGTGTGGGAGGATTCAGTGTGATAACGTGATAGAACTTCCCCTTCTGAGAGATCATTCTACTGTGCATTGGACTCACATCAATGGCGTCACCTGCTGGGGTACTGACTACCACTTTGGGATGACCATACCTGACATTGGTGATGTGAAAGATGGGACAGAATGTGGGGGAGAACATGTCTGCATCCAAAGGAAGTGTGTCCATAGGTCATATCTGATAAGTGGTTGTGCACCTAAGACCTGCAACCAGAAAGGAGTCTGCAACAACAGACATCACTGCCATTGCAACCCAGAGTGGGACCCTCCCTTCTGCCTGAAAGAAGGCAGTGGAGGTAGTATTGATAGTGGGCCACCCCCTCTGGAAAGAAGGATGAAAATGGGGCACAAAACCAATGACCTGCTTCTACTTTGGTTGATTCCTTTTATTATGTTGTTATGCGTTTTAATTGTTTTTTTTCTGACACGCAAAAGAGCAGATGAGAGAGAAGAGCCGAATGTGTCACCTACAGATGAGTAAGAAGAACAAAATGTCAAGACTTCACCTAAAGAAAATGAGCAAGATGTTCCAATTTCACCTATGTAAGAACAGCGAAATGTTCTACTGCAGTTTAGAAAGAAAAGCAACAATTTATAATTTGAAAAATGAAGTCCAGTCTTTTCCAATTTCCCATGTACAGAATGTTAATCTCCTGGGTGCAGAAATGGTACAGAATGTGTCACAGAATAATCCAAACAATAACTTGTACAACTTTTATACCTGGGTAAAGACTTGTCAGCAATATAAAATGAACAGTCAATTAGGAAAAGACAACCACATGGCACAATAAAGTTACCTAAATTAATCCTTAATATATTCTTCTAATTAAGAGTAGTGCATTTAGAAAATTGGATAGGGCCCAATTTTTCTCAAAATGCATATATTTATCCCTCTTACTCACTTATTTACCCCTCGTACTCATCTAATGAATGTTACTAGAGGACCATTAAATTAAGCCAATGAAATGAAAAAACCTCAAGGTCAAATGTAGTTCTTTAGGACCTGTTTGTAACCAAAGCTGTGGAAAAATGAGAAAATCCAATGAGGGAAAAGTACGTGTCTGTATTTACTAAAATGGCCTGTATTTAGGGTCATAAAAAGACACTGGCAGACAATGCCAAAGAAAAGCTCCTCTCTGTCACACAGTTAAACTCTCAAAGGTACTAAATAACTACTAGTAAACTTGTTTCTATCGTTTATTCCAGCCAACCTGGTAAATATAGACTGCACAAGTGAGCATTTTCATCTGCCTGTTAGGTAATTTACTAATTAAATTTATTCCCACATCCTTTTTTTTATTAACCTCTCTCTTCCTCTAAATTTTACACTTTTCTTTTCTTGCTGACAATTTAATGCTATACTCCTTTTGCTATGAAGTAGCTTTGTATGCAGATTTTTAATGTTTTTGATAATATTTTACATTTAAAAGAGATTGCTAGGTGATTAGTGATGTGTGGTTTGTTTGTTTGTTTTTTTTTTGAGAAGGTTTTATAGTGGAGGCAATTTTCCCCTGGATCTTCAAGTGTTCAATAATATGATTCAGTGCTAAGGAAATAATCTGGAAACAGGAGGGTGATATGAGTGAAAGTCTTGGAAGTGTTTCAACTGCATGTCGAGAGCACATAGGATGAGGGTAAGAAAGGTTGTGGGACTTTTTCAAATTTCTTCTTTTGCAACAACAATTTTTTTTATTGTTTAAAGTATTACATATAGTAGTACATGTATCTCCTTTTTCCCCATTGACCTTCCCCCAGCCTCCCCTACCGCTGTCACTAGCCCTCATTCCACCACCACCACCTCCCCAGTGTCTTATGTCCATTGGCTGTGCTTATATGCACGCATACACGTCCTTTGGTGGATCTCTTTCCCCCCTTCCCCAACACTCCCCATTCTTCCCGCTGTAATTTGACATTCTCTTCGGTGCTTTACTGCCTCTCTATCTTTTTCTTCATCAGGTTATAATGTTCTTTATTACCCATAAATGAGTGAGATCATGAGGTATTTTTCTTTCATTGCCTGGTTTATTTTACTTACCATAATGCTCTCCAGCTCCATCCATGATGTTGCAAATAGTAGGAGTTCCTTCCTTTTTAAGACAGCATAGTATTCCATTGTGTAGATGTACCATTGTTTTCTAATCCACTCATCTGCTGATGGGCACTTAGGCTGTTTCCAAATCTTACCTATGGTGAATTGTGCCACCATAAACATAGGGGTGCATATATCCTTTCTGATTCGTGTTTCTAGTTTCTTGGGATATATTCCTAGAAGTGGGATTACTGGGCAAATGGGTGTTCCATTTCTAGTTTTTTGAGGAAACTCCATACTGTTCTCCACAGTGGCTGCACCAGTTTGCATTCGCCACAGCAGTGCACCAGGGTTCCTTTTTCTCTGCATCCTCCCAGCTCTTGTCGCTAGTTGATTTGTTGCTGATAGCCATTCTGGTGACAACCATCCTTCCCATTTTTACTCTGCTTTGTCACACAGGGAATGCAAACATAGAAATTAATTTTTTAATAAACCTTTATTGTTCAGATTATTACAGGTGTTTCTCTTCCCCCCCCCCAAAGCACCCCTCCATCTGATTCCCCACCCCACCCCATGCCCTTACCCCCGGCCACTGTCTTCATCCATAAGTGTAAGATTTTTGTCCGATCTCTTCCTGAACCCCTCACACACCCTTCTCCTTGAGAATTGTCAGTCCACTCCCTTTCTGTGTCCCTGATTCTATTATATTCATCAGTCCATTCTGTTCATCAGATTTTTTATTCACTTGATTTTTAGATTCACTTTTCGGTAGGTATGTATTTGATGTCATTTTGTTGTTCATAATTTTTATCTTTACCTTTTTCTTCTTCTTCATCTTCTTAAAGAATACCCTTCAGCATTTCATGTAATCCTGGTTTGGTGTAGATGAACTCCTTTAGCTTTTTCTTGTCTGTGAAGCTCTTTATCTGATCTTCATTTCTGAATGATAGCTTTGCTGGGTAGAGTAATCTTGGTTGTAGGTTCTTGCTGTTCATCACTTTCAATATTTCTTACCACTCCCTCTGGCCTGCATAGTTTCTGTTGAGAAATCAGCTGACAGTCATATGGGTACTCCCTTGTAGGTAACTAAATGTTTTTCTCTTGCTGCTTTCAAGATTCTCTCTTTGTCTTTTGCCTTTGGCATTTTAATTATGATGTGTCTTGGTGTGGTCCTCTTTGGATTCCTATGTTTGGGGTTCTATGTGCTTCCTGACCTTGTAAGTCTATTTCTTTCATCAGGTAGGGAAAGTTTTCTGTCATTATTTCTTCTTAATAGGTTTTCAATATTTTGCTCTCTCTCTTCTTCTGGCACCCCAAAGATTCGAATGTTGGTATGCTTAAAGTTGTCCCAGAGGCTCCTTACACTATCTTCATATTTTTGGATTCTTTTTTCTTTCTTTTCTTTTTTTTTAAATTTCTTTATTGATTAAGGTATTACATATTTGTCCTCAACCCCCATTCCCATCCCACACCCCTCCCCATGCATGTCCCCACCCCCCTGTTGTCCTTAACCACTGGTTAGGCTCATATGCATGCACACAAGTCCTTTGGTTGATCTCTCCCCTTTACTCCCACCCTTCCATACCCTCCCTCTGAGGCCCGACAGTTTGATCCATGTCTCCTTGTTTCTGGGTCTGTTCTTGTTCATCATTCTATGTTGTTCATTATTTCCCCTAGATGAGTGAGATCTTGTGCTATTAGAAATACACTTATAAGAACTGAAAATGAGACAAGCAATAATGGTTATGCTGACAGGCAAATGAATCAGTCTGTAGTGAGTTTCTTTCTGGGCCAACAGTTCTATTGAGACCCGATTTCAATGTCCAATAGTTCCTTACGTGTACATGTCAGCACAGACATTTCAGTTCTGGATGGTGGACAAATGGTGGTAATGCAGGTCCGACTCTCTCTGGTTTGGTCCTGGGCAACCTGCAGTGACGCACAGCTGCTAACTGCTAGTATGGCAAGGCAACGTCAGCGTCTTCCATCTCTGGACTGCTTCTCTTCTGTCTTCATGGCTGGAGTAGTCCTGTCGATTCCTCTCTGTTGCTGGAATCCACATGGTCTCAGAGTTGTTTTCTGAAAATATACAATTATATTCTCGACCAAAAGTTAATAAAGGAATATTTTCTATAAATTTGACTTAGGATCCTATTTCATTTTTTGCCCAAACGATTTTCCTCTGGCTTGTTTTGACACCTTGTGTGTTTTTCATGGGTGTCTTGCTTTTAGCCTTACAATTAATTTTCTAAAGTATTAATTTTCTAGATGTAATTTATTTACAGGATATTTTTTCTTACATGATATTCTCCTAGTATCCCCCCCCCTTTTTTTATTTAAATGTTAGGAGGCTTTTGAAAATTTTAAAATGTAGTCTTGATGGCTTTTAAATTTTAATTTTTTGCACTATAATATTACTGTTTTAGGTTCATTACATGGTGTACAATTTTATCATGAGATGAACTACCAATAAAAATTTTAGTTAACACTTTAGGAACACCTTTTTGTCAAGTACAATTAATTTTTCTAGAATATTCGCTTGTTTCAACTAGCCAATTTATATTTGCCTGAAAACTTGAGTACTATTTTACTCTCAAATTTATTACTCTAACAACAATCTTATTTTACCCTGTAAATATTAGTGGAAAGGATTATTTGCCTTCTTGAGTAGGTCTTGAACATCTTTTTTCTTTTTGTTTTTCTGGTTGGGTGTGTTTTGTTTCCTCATATATCAGATCTTTGGTTTGATTCTTGGGGTATGTTGATCTACAGTTGCGTTTCTGTATAGTCTTTATTTCAGACAGTGTATGCTTAATTTCTGACTGTTCCTTTTCCTTTTTTTTTGGTGTTGTTGTTTGTTTTTTGGCATTCTCATTAAGGTCCTTGAAGGTCTCACTAAGCTCCTAGGAGGTCTAATCAAGTTTCTCAGGGGGTTTTACAAGATTCTTGAGTAACCTTATAAATGTGGTTTTGAACTCTATGTTGTCCAGTAGTTTGCTTTCCTCCATTTCTTTCATTCGTGACATGTTTCTTTTTCTCCACACTTTGGCTGCTTCCCTGTGTTGTGGGAATGGCTTTGTGTGATAGGTGACCTATAGGGGCCAGTAGCTCAGCCTCCCCAATCACCTGTCATGGACACTCTTGGTATACCCCTTTGTGGGCTAAGTGCAAAGTCTTGGTGTAGTTAAGACTTGATTGCTGTTGGTACACTGGGAGGAATTGACCTCCAGGCCAATTGTCTATGAGGACCCGCTGTGTCTATAATGTAAGAACTGCTGCACTGGAAACACGCTTATGGTGCAGGACGTGTTTCAGTTGGGCTTTGGTGCTCACTGAGTCTGCCTCTTGAATGTGTCACTTATGGATGTGAGGAGTTGAAATCTGCTGTCTCACACTGACCACTAAGTACACTGGTTCCTGGATCTCCAATGGGGTGCAGGGCAGCTACTGCCTGAGGCCCCCCAGCAGAAGCTACAGCGAGAACTACAGTTTTCTCCTCTTCGTTTGGGTTTGGAGGTTTTGGAGCTATCTCCCAAGAGCTGCAGATTATTTCGTTACGCTGCGGTAGGGCAGGCCATTCATATGCAAAAGCTGCTGCATGGAGCTTGGGTGGGTTTGTAGATTGTGCAGGGCAGAGTCTCAGGGCATCACTAGGCTAGGGCGTGGCAAACTGCGATGGCTGCCGTTTCTGCCTCTCCAACCATGTCGCCGCATCCTGCATTTCAGCGCAGTAAACAATTATTCCTGCGCGCTTCTCTGCAAGCAAGCCACCCTCACTTTCCGACCCAATGACAGACAGTCCAGCTTCTTCCCATAGGAGTTTGGGTCCCCCGCATCTCCCCAGAAACTGGGTTTCAGAGTAATCAGGAGCTTGTCTCCCTTCTGGTTGAACAAAGCAAAAACCGCTGCCAGCCCAGATTGCGCACCTCCGTACCTCAGCTTTTCAGCATTTGTGCACTTCTCACTGCTCTTTTCTCTTTCCTTCTAGTTGTAAAACTTGCACTCAGCCAGCTTTCCCATGGTTCTGGGTGATAGATGTTTTGTCTTTTAGTTGTAGTTTTGAAATTGTTCTACGAGGCAGCAGTTTAGGTATTTACCTATGCCACCATCTTGGATCCTCTAAATTTGTATTATTATTATTTTTTTTTTTTTGCCAATCCTCTAATTATTAGTTTCTGTAATAGTTGGCAATTAGAGGGAGACTGAAAACCTTGGAAATTTTTTATTATTATTCATTCCACTCATGCCTCATTAACAAGGTTAGTCTTTACAAAGACTGTAACTTTCAGCCTGCATATTAATGCTATAAAAATACAGGGGTGCGCAAAAGTAGGTTTCCATCATGAATAAGCAAAATAGGGTTTTGTGTTTTTTAATTTAAATTCTTTGTTGTTTAAAATATTTCACAAGTCTTCTGCCTACCCCCCCCCCCACTAACCTCTCCAAGGCTGCTCCCACCCCCAGCACATGCCCTCACCTCCCTACTGTCTGTGTCAATTGGTTATGCTCCTATGCATGCATACAAGTCATGTGGTTGATCTCTTACCACCCCCCACCAAACCTCCCCTGCTTTCCCTATGAAGTTTGATGGTCTGTTCAATGCTTCTCTTCCTCTGCCTCAATTTTTGTTCATCAGTTTATGTTGTTCATTATATTCTACAAATGAGTGAGACCATGTGATATTTATTTTTCTTCTACTGGCTTATTTTGCTTAAGATAATGCTTTCCAGTTCCATCCATGCTGTTACAAAGAGTAAAATTTCCTTCTTTTTTACAGCTGCATAGTATTCCATTGTGTAGATGTACTATAGTTTTCTAATCCACTTATCTGCTGATGGGCACATAGGATGTTTCCAAGTCTTAGCTATTGTAAATTGTGTTTCTATGAACATAGGGGTGCCTAAATGCTTTCTGATTTGTGTTTCTGATTTCTTGGGATATATTCCTAGAAGTGGATTACTGGGTCAAATGGGAGTTCCAGTTTTTACTTTCTGAGGAATCTCCTTATTTGTTTTCCACAGTGGCTAGACCAGTCTGCATTCCAACCAGCAGTGCACAAGGGTTCCTTTTTCTTCACACCCTCACCAGCACTTTTCTTTTGTTGATTTGTTGATGATAGCCACCCTGGCAGCTGTATGATGTTATTCCATTGTTGTTTTGATTTGCATCTCTGGGGTGATTAGTAACTCTGAGCATGTTTTCATATGTCTCTTAGCCTTCTGTATGTCCACTCTGAAACGTGTCCACTTAGTTCCTTTGCTCATTTTTTTTATTGGATTGTTTCTCTCCCTTTTGTTAAGTTGTATGAATTTCCTATAAATTTTGGAGATTAACCCCTTTACAAAGATAACATTCGAAAATATGTTCTCCCATGCAGTGGGCTCTCTTGCTGTTTTGTTGATGGTTTATTTTGCTGTTCAGAGCTTTTTTTTTTTTTTTTTATGAAGTTCCTTTTGTTTATCTTCTCCTTAGTTGCCATTGTCCTAGGAACAGTATTGGTAAAGATACCGCTATGACCTTTGTCTGCTATTTTGCTGCCTATGGATTCTTCTAAGATTTTTGTGGTTTTCTTCTTATGTTTAAGTCCTTTATCCATTTTGAGTTTATTTTTGTGAATGGTGTAAGTTGGTGGTCTAATTTCATTTTTTGCACGTATTTGTCCAATTTTTCCACACCATTTATTGAAGAGATTATCTTGACTCCATTGTATGTGCTTGCCTCATTTGTCAAATACTAATTGAACATAATGGCTTGGATCAATTTCTGAGTTTTCTGTTTGGTTCCCTTGGGCTATATGTCTGTTCTTGTACCAATACGAGAAAGTTTTGAGAACAGTGGATTTGTAATATAGCTTGATAAAAATATTGTGATCCCTCCAACTTTGTTCTTCTTTCTCAGGATTGCTGAAGCTATTCTGGGTCTTTTGTTGTTGTTGTTGTTCCATATGAATTTTTGGAGACTTGGTTCTAGGTCTGCGAAACATGCCTTTGGTACCTTAATGGGTATTGCATTGTATCTATAGATTACTTTGGGCAGTATGGGTATTTTAATGATGTTGATTCTACCAATTCTTGAACAGGGTATATTCATCCATTTGTTTATGCCTTCCTCTCTCTCTTTTTTTCAACATCCAGTACTTTTCTGACCATAGTTCTTATACCTCCTTAGTTAAGTTTATTCCTAGGTATCTTAATTTTTTTGTTGCAATTGTAAATGTGATTTTTTTTTGTTAGTTTCTCTTTCTGTGAGTTCATTATTGCTGTGTAAAAAATCCATAGATTTATTGGTGTTAATTTTGTATCCTTCTACATTGCCAAATTCATTTATTAAGTGTAGTAGTGTTTTGATGTAGTATTTACGGTTTTCTATGCACAATATCATGTCATCTGTGTATAATGATAGTTTTACTTCTTTTACAATTTGGAAACCTTTTTTTCTTCTTCTTTTCTTATCACTATGGCAAGGATTTCCAGTACTATGTCAATCAGGAGTGGTAAAAGTGGGCATCCTGTCTTGTTCCTGTTATTAGGAAAATGGTTTTAGTTTTTGCCCATCTATACTAATAATAGCTTAGGGTGTTACCACCAGACAGGACACCTGGTGACCAGGAAGTGAATGGAGCACCTCTCAATCCCTCCCCCATCCCACCTCCCACCCCTCTACCCCCTTCCCACAGGCTCCCATCAGGCTGGATGGCCAATGGAGAGCCATGGGAAGCCGGTCTGGATGGCAGTGAAGTGGGACTGAGGATTGGCAAGCGGGTGCAAAGCAGACCTCCTGGTCCCTCCCTCCAGCCCGCATTCTTCTAAAAGACACGTGGACCCTCGGGACGTGGACTCACCACTGTGAGAGGCTCTGGAGCTTCAATCAGGACTTCAGCCAGGACTTCAACCAGGACTTCAGCGCCTCCGGGGTGAGGAGCAGGGGGGGAGGGTAGAAACTTCCACCTCCCTACTCCACAGCTGCTTCTGCAAGAAACTGCGCATGCTCTTCCTTGTGAGATGGGCGGGGACAGAGCCTAAATTGAGCGGTTCCCCAAAGGCAGCTGGGCCAGTGCAGGAATGGAGGGAGAGAGGGTGGGGCAGGAGCAAGGGGAAAGCCCTGGTTCCCTGCACCTCCTCTCACAGGCACAGCCCTTCCAGGTGTTAGGATGAAAAGAGTTGTGTTTTTCCAACTCTGTCCGGGTAAAGGAAACAAGAGTCCGATCACTTCTGGTCTTACTCTCTGAGCCGCCAGTTAATCCCTCTGGATGCATCATATCCAACCTCCAAAGGATCCGAGGGGCAGATTCAACGTTCGTTCCATAGATGAGGGAACTGACCAATAAACACATGTGTCTCATGCCTCAGTGTCAATTCCTGCGGAAATCTCCAGGTAATAACTCAGGTTGTATATCTAAGGGTATATTTTCTTCTGTTTTCATGTTTAATTCAACCCCGAGAATCAAATAATACAATAAAGAATAAAATGAGTTCAGAGGGCTCAGCATTGTATTCCCAGGGCCTTTGGTCCCACACAAACCGCAGAGCTCAGATATCCTAAGATGAAAGAAAAGGAAAGAGAAACGTGAAATGTTTCCCAGCTCAGTCACAGAGACATCTCATAGCCACATACTAAGGACAGGACATTAACTTAGGGGTGGAAAGGGCACTAATGGAATAGAAGATGGAGCCATTTCCATTCAGATTCAAACCAAGTTAATGAGGCAGAAGAAACACTGGATGCCATGGAAGAATAGGATGAAACAGTCTGGTAGTGAGTGTCACAGACCTCGCAGGGACAGCACCTGGGACTCTGGACATGAGGGGAGGAAAGAAGGGGCTGGGTGAGAGGAAGTACATGTAAAGGCTTTGGAGTAGGAACAAGAGGGTGATATTCAGAAGGTGGGCCTCACCGGGTGATAACAGAGGGCAAGCCTGCAGGAGGTGGCCAAGTGCCCCAACCTCTGCTGAGGGGTGCATGCGTCTGTTCTGGGAGCTGTGGCTGATGAAGAGGGAAGCTATGGCTCTATGTGGATGAGTTGCCAATGAGAACCTCCCTGCAGCCACAGTACTTGGTGTTCTCAACACGACGGGAGCACAGGATCATGTACACAATGTCACGAAAGAAAAAGCATCCTATTCCCAACTTATTCACAGACTTCTATTTCTGGCATCTATATTCCCAATGTGCCCACAAGTACACTTGGAAAAAGAAAAGAGATTTATACATAATATGACGGCATCCTTAGAAAACCCAAGTGATCACAACGAGAGCACTTTTAACCTAATGAGACAAATACACTGATGAACATAAATAGACTCAGAGACACAGATGCATGAACAGACTGTGGAATCTCAGAGGGAAGGTGGGTTGGTGGGAAGAGATCAAACAATGGCCTGTGTTCAAATATGCATCACCCCTGGACACAGACAATGGGGTGGTAAGGGTCTGAGAGTGGGGGAGAGTAGGCTGGAAAAGTTTAATGGGGGGAAAGGGGACCTATGCAAACCTTTCAACAATAAAGATATAATAAAAAGAGTAAAAAAAATTAAAAAAGTAAAAGCTCCATTGGTTGGAGTTTGGTCCTGTACATTGAAAGGTTGCGGGTTTGAACTTGTGTCGAGGTGTGTACGGGAGGCCACTGAGCAAGTGGTGCCTGGAGGAGGGAGGCTCCTCGGACGTAAATACAGTCCAGGCCTTTCCCATGGTCCCAGGCCCATCCTCTGCTGAGTGAGACTGGATCTCCCAATTTCCTGTCAAGTCCCTGGTTTCTGAATCATAAGGCTGTTTCTCCATGTTGCCCAGAATACACTGCTCAGTAATTATCAATACTAATAAAAGGGTAATATGCTAATTAGACTGGGTGACTGGACATCTTCGGGACGTCTGACTTCCTTCCAGACAAAGCCATGGTGGTGGGGGCCGAGGCAGAGGTGGTTAGGGGCCATCAGGCCGGTAGGGGAGGGCAATTGGTGACCATCAGGCCAGCAGGGGAGCAGTTAGGCGATGATCAGGTCAGCAGGCAGGCAATCAGTTAGGAGAGAAATGTCCAACTGCTGCTGCCCTGCAGAATGGGGCCTAAACCAGCAGTCGGACATCCCTCAAGGGGTTCTGAATTGGAGAGGGTGCAGGCCAGGCTGAAGGAATACTTCCACCATGCAAGAATTTTGTGCACCAGGCCTCTAGTTGAGTATGATGTCGGTTGAGGATTGTCACATAAGGTTTTTATTATGTTAAGGTATGATCCTCCTATTCACACTTTATTGAGAGTTTTTATCAGGAAAGGGTGTTGGAATTTGTCAAATGTTTCTTTAATAGCAATTGCTATGACTATCTGACTTTTGTGTCTCAATTTGTTTATGTGATGTATCACATTTATTGATTTGAGGATATTATACCAGCTTTGCATCCCTAGAATAAATCCCACTTGTCATGGTGTATAATCTTTCTAATGTAATGCTGGATCCAATTTGCTAGAATTTTGTTGAGGATTTTAACATCAATATTCATCAAGGATATTGGCTTGTATTTTCCTTTATTTGTAGGGTCTTTATCTGGTTTGGGGGATTAGGGTAACACTGGCCTCATAGAGAGAACTTGCAAGTGTTCCTTCCTCTTGACTTTTTTTTGAATACTCTGAGAAAGATAGGTTTTAGTTCTTCTTTGAATGTTTAGTGAAACTTCCCTGTGAAGCCATCTGGTCCAGGGCTTTTGTTTGCTGGATTTTTTTTTTACTACTGCTTCATTTTCATTGGTAGTTATCAGGATATTTAAGTTCTTTGATACTACCTTTCTGAGTTTTGGAAGTTTGTATTTTTCTAGGAATATGACCATTTCATCTAGGTAGTCCAGTTTGTTGGATGATAATTGTTTGTATTATTTTTTTAGAATATTTTGTATATCTATGAGGTCAATTATTATTTCACCTCTTTCATTTCTGATTTTATTATTTTGGGTTCTCTCTCTTTCATTCTTTGTGAGCCTGGCTAGAGGTTCATTAACCTTGTTTATCATTTGAAAGAACCAGCTCTTAGTTTTATTGATCATTTGTATTATTTTATTTGTTTGTTTTTATGTCATTTATTTCCACTCTGAATTTTATTATTTCCTTCCTTCTGATTACTCTGGGCTTTTTTGTTACTCTCTTTTAATTCTTTAAGTTGTAGGGTTAGATAATTTATTATCATTATTTTCTGGAGTTTTTTTGTTTTTTTTGTTTGTTTTTTGAGGTAGGCCTGTAGAGCTATGAACTTCCCTCTCAACATTGTGTCCCATAGATTTTGGATTGTTGTGTTTTTATTGTCATTTGTTTTCATGATGCTTTTTATGTCTTCTTTGATTTCTTTGGTAACCCAATCATTGATTTATAGCATGCTATTTAGTCTCCAAGTGTTTGATTTTTTTCATTGTTTTTATTATAGTTGATTTCTAATTTTATACCATTTTGTTCTGAGAAGAAGCTTGATAGGATTTCTGTCTTCTTTAATTTGAAGAGACTTTGCCTGTGTCCTAATATGTGATCTATACTTGGAAATGTTCCATGTGCACATCAGAAGAATGTATATTCTGTAGCTGTGGTATGAAATGTTCTGAAGATGTCAATTAGTTCCATCTGATCTATTGTTTCTTTACTGGTTTATAATTTAGAGGATTTATCCATTTGTGTTAGTTGGGTATAAAAGTCTCCTACTATGATTACATTGCTATCAATCTCTCCCTTGACATCTTTCAGAAGTTTTTTTATGTATGTGGGTACTCCTGTAACAGGTGCATATATGATTACCAGAGTTATATCGTCTTTTTTAATTGCTCCCTTTAGGATTATGAAGTAGCCCTCTTGTTATGGCCTTCACTTTGAGGTCTCTTTTGTCAGATATAAGTATTGCTACCACAGCTTTTATCTCATTTCCATTTGCCTGAAAAATTATTTTAAATCTCTTCACTATCAGTCTCTGTGACTTCTTTTTTCTGAGGTGGGTCTCTTATAGACAGTAAATATATGGGTCACGTTTTCTTATCCATTCAGCTATCCTATGTCTTTTGATTGGAGAATTTAATCCATTTATATTTTATTTTATTGTTGATAGGTACTTGCTTGTCACCATTTTTATTCTCTATGCCTGTGTTCCTTCTTCTCTTTCTATAACTTCCTTTTGCTTTGCTGGCTTAGTGGTAATAACCTCCTTTAGCCTGTTTTTGTCTGTGAAGCTCCTGATTTCACCTTCAGTTTTGAATGATAGCATTGGTGGGTATAGTATTTTTGGATTCAGTCCCTTGCTTTGCATCACTTTGTATATTTCATATCATTCCCTTCTGGCCTGATATGTTTCTATTAAAAATCAATAGATAGTCGAATGGGAGATCCCTTGTAGGTAACTTCCTCTGTCTCTCTCTGGCATCCTTTAAGATTCTAACTTTGTTGTTGATGTTTGCCAATTTTATTATAATGTGTCTTGTTGTTGGTCATTTTGGGTTCATCTTGTTTGGGGCTCTCTGTGCTTCTTGGACTTTTTGGCTTTTTCCTTTCCCAAATCTGGGAAATTTTGTGTCATTATTTCTTCCAACATGCTTTCTATTCCTTGCTCCACTTCCTCTCCTTATAGCAATCCTATTATGTGGATGTTGCTTCATTTCGTATTGTCATAAAGTTCTCTTAGGCACTTCTCCTGCTTTTTAAGTTTTCCTTCTGGTTGCTGCTGTGCTTGGGTGGCTTTTTCTCCCTTGTCTTCTAACTCACTGATGAGGTCTTCAGCTTCTTGTAGTCTACTGCTGAAAATTTTATTGTATTGTTTATTGCAGTTATGTCATTCTTCATTTCCTCTTAATTCTTCTTCATTTCCCATTGATTCTTCCACATATTGTTGAATTTGTATTCCATCTTTTTCAGTCTCCTTATAACCACTGCTCTGAATTCTTTCTCAGACAAATTACTTGCTTCCATTTCATTCATTTCCTTTTCTGGTGATTCTTCCTTTTCTTCTCAATGGGGGTTGTCTCTGTGTCTCCTGATATTTGATGTTCCTTTGTGATTGTTTCTATGTATTAGATCAAACTGCTATGCCATCCAGATTTTTTAGTTTATCTTATATAGTAGATGTTGTGTGGGACCCAGTGGTGCAATATCTCTGGTCTTCTGGGCTGGGTAATCTAGGAATGTCCCCACTGGTCTTCTGGGCTGGGTAATCTAGGAATGTCCCCATTTGTGTTCTCTTGGTTCTGTTGCATCTTGAGTCTTATTTTCACATTCATAGATGGAGTTTTCTCTTCGAGTGTCTGGTTATGTAGATAGCTCTCTACCACATTGAATGAACAGCACAAAATACAACTCGACAAGACTCGACACACAAAGGGAGCAAAACATGAATGTAATCACAAAACCAATAACCCCTATATAAGTGACCACCTGAGAAAAGAGAATTAAGAGAAAGAAAATAGAGCAAAACTGATATTGAGGGGGAAAAAAAAAGGAAGAGGGAAAAAAAAAAGTAGAAAAACTTTATATGTGGAGAAAACAACACAGAATAAACAGATAAACAAATAATGCAAAGTACAAACACACAGAAAAAGTGGGGGGAGTGAGGAAGAATCTGCAGAGGCAGATCTTATATACAGAAAGTAAAGTTAAGGAATTTAATTAAAGAGTGAGGACCTAAGTTCAGTATAGATGAAGTAGAATGAGAATGAGTGAACAAGAAGAAAATAAAAGAAACTAAAAGAACATTAAAAGTAATTACATAAATAAAATTTTAAAAACATAAAATAAAATTACAATAATAAAAAGTACAATGAAGAAAAAATAATGCAAAAAAATAGGAACTAAAAAACATGAAAAAACAATTAAAATTTTTTAATCAAGAGATAAAAATAAAAGAGTGCTGTGTCATTCATTTCAGCTGAGTTTTAATGCACAATGGGGGCTGGTTTAAGATCCCATTGTTCTTTGTGCTGCTTCCCTGTTTCCTGTTAGGTATTCAGCACTGTTTTGAAGTTCCAAGCAACCCAGCAGTCCTCTGTATCTATCGTCACAGCCTTGGCTGCAAGCAGATGGAACCAACCTGCCCACTTAACCTGTCTGCCTGCTGTCAATCTTAATTACTCAAGCAGCTGTTTCTGACAGGGCTATAAGTAGGGAGGGTGATGTATCACTTTCTGAGACTGAAAGGCCTGTCTTCAACCCAGTCCCTGGGGGCTCTTTGGGGATAGTTACCGTTTTTGTGACCTTTGTACAGCTCAGATGTAGTCTAAGAGTGGCTGTATTAGCTGCCCTGAGGCTGCTGGGAGGAAAATGGCTACTTAGGCTTGGAGGGTCTGGAATATCTCTGTGGTGGATTCCTGATCACCTCTCCACAAGCCATGTTCCTCCAAGCCTCTCCCCAGACTCCACAAGTCCACACCTCCACCTGCACCAAGGGTGAGTGTTTTTGAAAGGTCCAATGAACTGGATTAACATATAAAAACAAAGTCAAAACAGAGGAAAAACAACCTTGTGACAGCTAGCTTCTCTAACCCCAGCACTGCACAGCTAGGGCAGTTCTTCAGGTGGAACTTCTGGGGCTGAGCCTCTTGCAGTTGTGGGATTAGATCTAGAATCACCTACCACCACCAGCCCTTTGGACTTCCTTTCCAAACTAGGATGTCACTGCCTGTCTCCAAGGGAGGAGGACTTACTGCCCTGCAGCTTTCTTGTGATGCTCTCAGCTCATTAGTCCAGTGACTCTGCCCAGATGCCCTATCCTACCATTCTCCAGGCATCCTCTGCCCTTCCCAGCTGTGAGTTGTATCACCAGCTTTGTCTACTTTGCCAATTCCGGGTAGTTATTATTCAATATAGATGCTCCTTCTATCTGCTCTGGATAAGGCTCTGGAAACATCTGTCTATTTGGCCACTATTTTTTTCTTTTTCAAGTTGAAATTTTTTATTATTTATTAATTACTGTTTTATGTCCCATACAAATGACTATCAACCTACTTTTGCCCACCTCTGATAAGAACTTGCAACTTTTCTGACTGGC
This sequence comes from Eptesicus fuscus, assembly GCF_027574615.1. NCBI lineage: Eukaryota > Metazoa > Chordata > Mammalia > Chiroptera > Vespertilionidae > Eptesicus > Eptesicus fuscus. Next base: position 34,994,756 of record NC_072478.1, on the reverse strand, counting down.
TTATTTCACCTACATAACACTATCCAGGCCCTTCCATGTTGTCTCAAAGGGTGAAAGATCCTTCTATCTTAAACTGCATAGTATTCCATTGTGTAAATGTTTTTATCCCCTCATCTACTGATGGGCACTTGGGCTGATTCCAGATCTTAGCTCTTGTAAATAGTTTTGCTATGAATATGAGGGTACATATATTTTTTTCTGATAAAAGTTTCAGGATTCTTATGATATATTCCCTCAATCCAGATCCATGGGTCAAATGGCAGCTCTATTTAAAAAAAAAAAAAGTTAAGGGAATCCCATGTGTTTTTTTTCCATAGGGGCGGTACCATTCTGCATTCCCACCGGCAGTGTACTAGGGTTCCCTTTTCTGTTTTGTTAAGTCTTTCAATTTTGTAATTTGCCTTTCTCTAATAATTGCAATGCTTTCCATTTTATTCCATCTGTTATATTTAACTGGCCCCATACCTTCTAAAATATTATGAATCTGGAAGCCTCTACGCGCTTTGAGTACAACCTGAAAAATTATCTAGTGGGTCTCCAGATAACTCCAAAATAATATCAGACTCAAAGCCTCCAGAGAACAGCTTCTGCTTGCAGACTGATTAGATTCTGTCTTGAGTAGCCCTCAGGCAATCATCCACAGGTGGGGTGAGAAGTTTTCCAACAGGATGGAACAATTGCTTCTACCTGAAGGTTAATTGTTAATCTTGGTCTCTTAATGGGCTTCAGAAACTCCAAAGGATGGGGAACAGGAATTTCTCATTGGTGGGTCAACTGTCTTCTACCAAGGCAAAACCAGCAGAATAGCAAAGGTTTGCATGGGAAAGATTACCACTGCAGCAGGAGGGAATGACTCAGCATAGGAAACCAGGGTATCTGCCTTCCAAGCTCTAACCCCAGAGCCGCCAACCCTAGCTTCTGCTCAAACAGTTCCAGTCCACTGTGCCTTCCCAATGCCAGAACTCAAGGTGAGTGGCTGCACCTAAAATGCTGTGTGTTGGCCCTTTTAGAGGATGTCTACATTTCCAGCCATCTCTCCCTGGCACTCTACTGTTTTTCACAACCAGATGTTCTGTGGGCACCTTTCTCAGTTTTGGTACTCTCTGCTGAGGGGCCCAACTTGGGTATTAGACCCCAGAGTTCTTAGTGGCAACCCCCATAGCTGAGATATCTCTTCAGAACTTCAGCTGCTGTCTGTGTGAGCCCAGCCAGCCCTTTTGTGCCTCTGCCCTTCCTATCAGTCTCTATGCAGTCTCTGCTTTCCATCCTTAGTTGTGACAGTTCTCTACTGCTAGTCCTCAGTTGATTTTTCAGGGTGGTTCTTCTGTCTTTAAGTTGTAATTCCAGTTTGGTGCCGGGATGATGTCTATGAGCTTCTGCTTACTCTGCCACTATTGATTTCTCCTTTAAATTCAATAATATTAACAAAAGACATTCCTTGTACCATCCATCACTATGATTAACATTCAGATGACTTAGTAATGTACTTACTTATATAATGGGCATTTCATCAGGAAAATTAGAAGATTTGGTACTTGATATAATTATAATCAAGTGTTAGACCACTAAGCAAAATGTGACATGAGAAAGCAGTAATTTTCTCACTACTTAACTATGAATATGCTTACCTCAAATGACAGCTGCCTAACCAATATATTAATCTAAATATTTTCATATTAAGCAATTCATAATAATGCTTAAATACTTGTGAATTCTTAATTTTCTTTTTGTCAGTGTTCGTGAAAAGGGTGCATGCATTTCCTTTAATAATGTAATATTTTTTGCTGTATGATTTAATAACATCATTAATAATTCTGTATTATTTTCACAGCATTAATCTTGTAAGTTTTATTATTTCTCTTTAATCATAGAATTCTATACCAAATAGCTATACTTTCAAGGAAGCATAAATAATACTATTGTAACCTACTTTAAAGTAACTATATAAGGAAAGTAAAAAAAAAAAAAACTACAAAGAATTATAAAAGGAGAGAATAACATCCAATGTCATTTCTGAACCCAAACAGTGCTGAACTGTAATTTAATGATGTCAGGGTTTTCTTCCTTCCGAAGCAGTTATAAAGCAAAAAGTATAAATGAAAATTGTGATCTGACTCCCTACTTCTATGCTAGAGCAATCAAGTAATTATTTTTTACGTATTTGTTTATTTAAACACACTTTATTTTAAAATAATTTTAAAGAAATATTACACGCTGGGCAGTTTGAGTCAGTTGGAGCATTCTCCCATACACCAAAAGGTAACAAGTTCTATTTCCAGTCACAGTATATAACCAGGTTGTCAGTTCAATCCCAGAAGAGGTGCATGTGAGAGGCAACCCATCAATGTTGCTCTATCACATCAAAGTAACTCTCTCTTTCTCCCTCTCAACCTTCCTATCTCTTCAATCAATAAATATGTGTACAGGGTATCCCTACCAAAAATGTATATACACTATGAATAATTATAAAGTCAGTGTTTATTAATATGTAGTTCATTTTCAAAATTTAAAAAAATCTACAAAATGAATAACATTGTGGCAAGACCTGTTTTCAAACTGATGACCATTCTGGTCCAGTCCCTTCTGATAATGTGAAAAATAGAGTCATAAACATCAAGAATAATTTTGTACCCAGCTGGCATGGCTCAGTGGTTGAGCATTGAACCTATGAACCTGGAGGTCACTGTTTGATTCCCACTCAGCACACATGCCCAGGTTGCAGGCTCAATCCCCAGTGTGGGGCATGCAAGAAGCATTCAATCAAGGATTCTCTTTCATCACTGATGTTTCTATCTCTCTCTCCCTCTCCCTTTCTCTCTGAGATCAATAAAATATATGTTAAGAAAAATAGAATTAGAAGAATTTCATTTGGTGTTTATGGGCCCACAATTCAATGACTGTTGCTGTTTTTGTACCAAAGTCTTTATCTTCTACGTATCCCCATAAAAAAGTTTAGTGGATAACTTTCTTTGTTCAAAACTTGGTCTGGCTTTACCTATTAATTCAAATCAGTTAAACCTGAAAAGCAGTGAAAATTAAGTGACTTATCAACAGTTAAATTGTATACACCAGTTTTTGGGATACACAGGATATATATAAATACTGAAAACATATTCCAGAGTTCATGGGAAAAAAATCTCAGTTTACATTACTATGGTCCATTTGTTATCTTAATATATAAAAACCCAGGGTCCATAACGTACAAAACGATTGGAGGCTCGACCGAACGCCAGGCTGCGCAAGCAAACTCAGGTGGGCAGACACTGGTGATCGGGCTGAACTGCTGACCTCTCAGGGAGAGAGAGAGACGGGGCTGATCAGTGGCTACCATGGCTTCTGGCGAGGCCCAGAGAGAAAGAGAAGTAGGTGCCGAAACCAGTTTGGCTCAGTGGATAAAGCGTCGGTCTGTGAACAGAAGGGTCCCGGGTTTGATTCCGGTCAAGGGCATGAACATTGGTTGCGGGCACATCCCTGGTGGGGGTGTGCAGGAGGCAGCTGGTCGATGTTTCTCTCTCATCGATGTTTCTCTCTCATCGATGTTTCCCTTCTCCCTTCCTCTCTGTTAAAAATCAATAAAATATATTTAAAAAAAAATTAAAAAAAGAGAGAGTAGTAGGGTCTGTGAGGCTGCAGACCAGACCCTGCTTCTCTCTCTCTCCGGGCCTTGCCAGCAGCCATGATTCTCTCTCTCCAAGAGATCAGCAGTTCAGCCTCTGACCAGCAGCCTGGGATGACTGTTGATCAGCCCTGTTCTTCTAATCAGGCCCGGACATAGGCCCAGAGATGCTGACTGGCATAGAAACCAACCAATCAGAACTAAATCTGAGTGACCAGTGAAGGCAGAGCCTAAGGTGGGGGCTGAGGAGGGGTTTAAGGGCAACAGCTGTTTGGTCTAAGGTGTAAGAAAGCAGTTCAATTTTTTTTAATGTCCAACTTCCTTCCAGACAAAGCCATGGTTTGGCAGTATAGTGCATATGATTGGCTATCAATCTAGATATAGGGATTATGTATTTTTGTCTACCAAGAGCATCACCTCCTGCTGAAAAAGGCTTCCCCCCACCATTTAAGCAATCCTATCCTATATAATCTATCTATGCTACTAAAAGGGTAATATGCTAATTAGACCGGATCAACCAGCCATCTTCAGATGTCCAACTTCCTTCTGGACAAAGCCATGGTGGTAGAGGCCAAGGCAGAGGCATTTAGGGGCAATCAGACAGGCATGGGAGGGCAGTTGGGGGCGAGATCAGGCCAGCAGGGAAAGTCAGTTGGTAGCAATCAGGCTGGCAGGGGAGGGCAGTTGCGGGCAAGAACAGGCCAGGAGGGGAGGACAATTGGGGGCGAGATCAGGCCAGTAGGGGGAGGCCATTATGGGTGAGATCAGGCCGGCAGGGGAGGGCAGTTGGGGGAAACCAGGCCAGCAAAGGAGAGCAGTTGGAGTGAGATCAGGCTGGCCAGCGAGGTCAGTTGGAGACTAGATCAGGCCAGCAGGGGAAATCAGTTAGGGGCGATCAGGCAGGCAGGCAGGTGAGCGGTTAGGAGCCAGTCTTCCTAGATTGCGAGAGGAATGTCCAACTATCCACAGGGATCGGGCCTAAATCGGCAGTCAGACATCCCCCATGGTGTCCCCAATTGGAAAGGGTACAGGCTGCACTAAGGGAACCCCCCTCATGCATGAATTTTGTGCACCGGGCCACCTAGTCTAGATAATTAAAGCCTAAGCAACCGTTACATGGAACGACCAGAATGACCAGTGGCTATGATGTGCACTGACCACCAGGTGCAGATGCTCAACACAGAAGCTACCCTCTGGTGGTCAGTGCGCTCCCACAGAAGGAGTGCTGCTCAGGCAGAAGCAGGGCTCACATATGGTGAGCACAGTAGTGCTGGCAAGTGCCTCCACACCTCTGCAGCAAGGAGCAAATGATAAGGAGTGGTTAGGAGCAAGCGGTAAGGAGCATTTGGAGCGAGCAGCAAGCAGTTAGGAGCAGTGAGTGGTTAGTAACACTGACTGCCAAGCGCCGAGCCTGGCTCAGGCTCCTAACCAGGCACATGCCACTTTACGCACTGCAAAATCCCTTCGGGGGATATTGCAATGCCAGTTTCAGCCCGATCCCCAGTGGAGTTTGGGCCAGTGGGGATCAGGACAAAACCGACAATCCTACATCCCCTAAGGGATCCCGGATTGCAAGAGGGCACAATCCAGGCTGAGGGGCCTCAACCATTGCACGAATTTCATGCACTGGGCCTCTAGTAACTAACAAAACAATATTCATATAGTATTATTAACTAAAGTCTTTTATTTTTTTTACCGAGAATATATTTTATTTAGTCATTTTTGTTTCTTACTGAAAATCTGTGAGTTTTAACATCTTTTTACCTGAGCTTCTCATAGACACCAGAAAAAGTTTCAGCCTTGTGTTCCAGATTGTTCTTCTGGGCTTTAGTCCAGTGAATCTTTGTGAGCTGGCTGCCATCCAGTTTCAGGTAGATTCTCCTGCCCACAATATCACTTGGGAGAACCAAGTTCTACAGGGTGGCATCGCTCATGGCTATCAGAGTGTGGCTCTTGGAAAGGCACACTTTTGCTCATGTTTGTATGACTTTTTCAAGTGGGTTTAGGCAGAATACACCTCTTAGTGGTAAAGGCAGCATGCTTCCCACTGAATGTTTTCTCCATTCTTGTACCAGCCAGACTAGGATTTTCTGGAAAGACTTTATTTGAGGAACAGGAACAGATTATAATAGCTTTGCAACTGCTGCCAATTTCTATATCTTTGACAGCAGTGATATTCACCTCTCATAGTGGTTTCTCATTCATGTTGTGCTCCTGTTCTGGCTCTGTTTTGTTGTTGTTGTAGCAAAAATTGTGCAGACATTTCCTGTACATCCCTGTACTGCATTGAATAGAAGCCCCCCAAGAAATGGTCAAGTCCTACACCCAGTAGGGGCGAATGGAGCCTTATTTGGAAAGCAGATATAATGAAGTTAAGGCTTTTGAGAAAAGATGATTCTGGATGTGTAGGGTAGGCCCTCAATTTAATGACAAGGGTCCTTATGAGAGACAGAGAGAGAAGACCATGTAAGATTGATGGACAGCTCCAAACCAAGATATGCTACAGGAAGTCATAAGCCACCAGAATCAAGGACAGAGGCATGAAATGGAATCTTCCTCAGAGCCTCCAGGAGGAACCAGCCCTATTGACATCTTGATTTCAGATTTCTGGTTTCCAGAACTTTGAGAGAATAAGCTTCTGCTGTTTTAAGTTTGTGCTAATATTTTTGTGGCAGCCTTAGTAAACCAGTGAAAGCCCTTATTCATTTTCCTCTAGTTGCATCTTACAACATGATACCTTTGGCAAAACTAAGAAACCAACACTGATACATTACTATTAAGTACAATTTAGTCTTTTCTTGGATTTTTCTAGTTTCTAAACAAACATCCTTTTTCTATTCCAAGATCCAACCTAAGATACCACATTGAATTTACTCAGGCCATATCTCATTCATTGTACCTAATATGTGACTGGTTGTGGTTTTTTTTTTTTACTTTATTTTTTTAGGGCTTTGACAGTTTTGAGGAGTCTGGTAAGTCACTTTGTAAAATTTTGTTTTTTTCACATAATTAGACTGGAGTTGTGGATTTTTGGAAAGGGTACCACAAAGATGAAGTACCTTTCTAGCACATCATATCATAGGTCAGGACATCAATATGGCATCACTGGTGATGTTAATATCGAACCCTTGGTTAGGAGCACCTGTCATATTTCTTTGCTCTAAAATTATTATTTTTCTCTTTTCCATCTTCTGCTATTTGGAAGTGAGCAATGAATTGGAGTTTACACTCAAGAGGAGTATTCACATATAGTTTTTAAAATATTTCTGTAAAAAAGATTTGCCTCTACTTCCTCATTTTTTATTCATTCAATGATATATTCATATCAGCATACACTCGTGTACCATGAATTTGTAACTTTTTCTGCTTTTTAGTGGTTTCAAATAAAATCTGCTTCTGCTCTATTTTCCCCTTCTAGAAATGGGATTTTCCCAAACTTAATTCTCCTTCTCTTTTATTTATTGAATATTAATTGAAAACCAGACATTATCAGTATCTGAAGGATAATATGATACATATCATTTAATTATTTTTCAGAACCTAGAAGGTTCTATTATGTACCATTTACCTTGCTAGGTTCTGAGGATGTCAACTTACTTTAGAAACACCAGAAAATTACTACCAAATGACTTCTTCTCCTACATCTTCTTCTCCTCCACCATCTCCCCTTCCTCTCTTTGCTTTTCCACTTCCTCCTCCTCCTTCTTGATTCTTTTGATAATTTTCTTTTTATATAACAACTAGAGGCCCGATGCACGAAAATTCATGCAAGAATGGGCCTTCCTTCCCCTGGCTACTGGCACTGCTTTCGCTCTGGCCCGGAGCTGCCTTTACGCCTTCCCATGCTGCCCAGAGACCCGGAGCAGCTGGGGTGGTGTGGAACACATGCGTCCTACCCTACCCCCAGCCGCTCAGCGCCTGTATATGCAAATTAATCCACCATATTTGTTGGGTTAATTTGCATACTCCTGATTGACTGCTGGGCATTGCAAAGGTATGGTCAATTTGCATCTTACTCTTTTATTATCATAGATATGTTGTAGGTTTCTTTTTTATTTCATGTGATTCAATATATGTATATATTGTGAATGATCAACACAATCAGTCTAGTTAACATCTGTTACCATACATAGCTACAGATTTTTTTTATGAGAACTTTTAAGATTTTTCTCTCTTAGAAACGTTCAAGTATGCAATAAAATATTAAAAACTATAGTCACCATGGTGTACATTACATCCCTATAACTCACTTATTTTATAATGGGATATTTGTACTTTTGATCCCCTTCACCCACTTCTCCTAAACACCACTCAAGCAACCACCAATCATTTCTCTCAGTTCTCTTAACCTTTTGCACTCAGATGTCGAGTGTGACTCGACACGGTTAGCATCGGTAGCTAGAGATTAAAATTACTCTTTGAATGTATAAATAATTTGAAATATTAAAAAATCCAAATAGATAAGTTTGTATGGAAAGGAACTCCAGTTTTTTATTCTACTGCTGCACTTTGTAAAATCTGGGGTATTTAAAAAATTAAATCCAGAGTAGAATAAAGGAATCGAGAAAAAAGCAAGTGAGTGCAAAGGGATAATAGATAAGCTTTTTAAAAAAATTTTCCTTTAGGGAAGATCATATGAGTGATAAATGGAATGTCTTTTTGTTGCACTTAGCATAATATCCTCATATTTCACCTAGGTTGTCTTGAATGGCAACATTCATTTGTTTTAAAGAAAATGTGTTGTGCATATACACAGTAGAATATTATCCAGCCATTAAATTAAGCCAAAAAGCTTGTCATGTTTGAACTGTGTTCCCTAAAATTCATATGTTGAACTCAAATACCAAATACCTCAGAAAATGTTCTTAATGGGAACAAAGTCATTACAGACATAGAATTGGGTGAGCTTGAATTCAATATGACAGATATCTTATTTAAAGTGCAAAATTTAGGCAGGGGAAGAGAATCATGTCAAAATTGAATCATGCTGCATAGGGCAATGAATTACTAGGATCCAGAAGAGAAGTCTAGAATAAATCCTTCCCTATTATCTTCAGTGAGAGTGAGGCATTATGGACACTGATTTTAGGAATGCTATCCTCTAGAATTGTCAGGCAATAAAGCTTGGTAAAATCACTCATTTTGTGGTGACTTATTATAGCAGCCCTAAAAAAAATTTTTTTGAGAGATTAACACAGTAGTAGTTGTAAGTAGACTTTTTAACCAGAAGTGATGAGAGCCAGAGATAGTGAAAAATTCCATAAAGGAAAAATGCAAATCTGGTATGGATTTACTAAATTGGAGGGAAAATAGAAAGACACTGGCAGGTATCTAGTGGGCAGACATTGCCAACCTCTCTGCGTGCCACAGGTAAACTCTCAAGAATAATGAAGAACTAAACTTGCTTCCTTGGTTTACCTCAGACAACTTGCTGAATATGTGTCTGCCCCTATTGGCAATTTTAAACTGCCAGCCAGTCAATTTACCTATTAAATTTATTCCCACTCTACTTTTAACTCACCTATCTCTTCTTCTAAATTTCCTTTTCCTACTGACAGTGGTTTTCTTAACAAATGAAATATATTTCTGTGCAGATATGAAATGTATCTGTGTTATTTCATTGACATTAAAGAGAAAAGTTACTGATGATTACTGATGTCTCAATTCCTTGTAAAATATTCTAAATTTGGTTAAACCTTCTCTGGAGCTTGAAATGCTTGAACAACAGTATGGTTCATTGTTGAGGAAATAATCTGGGATCAAGGCAACAGTTTGATTAAACTAAAGCTAAAGTGTTTATACTGTAGGAAGCACATAGGATGGAGATTAGTCACATTTATTCCTATTGAAGAGTAGCTAGAAGTAAAGTTTGATGGAGATGGTAGAGTCACAATGAAGAGGAACTTTAACCAGTTGCCATGGTCTGTAGTACTGGGAGAGTCTTGCTGCTAGGTAACTACATCTAGAATGTAATCAATCCAGAGATAAGAGGGTGGTCTTTATATTTCTTCTTTGTAATGTGAGGTTTCAGAGGAAAATACACACCATCAAAGAGTATGGCTATAGCTAGAAAGGACCACGGGAACCATGAATTCTTCTGCTGGTAAGTTACACAAGATTTTCGTGTAAAGGAAAGAAGCAGTAGGATTTACTAGTATGTACACTTGAACACACACACACACACACACACACACACACACACACACACACACACACAGAGTGTTTACCAAGTATTCACATCTTGAGAGGGATCTATGAGACTTATTATTTCCTATTCTAGTATCTTTTTACTTGGTTAACAAGTACAAAATTGTGCTTAAATACTGTAGATTATTACTCACATTTTGTAAATGTGACTTAAGCTATCAATAAGAATGAGAAGGGAGGTGGTAATTAAGGTACAGAAATTGGTCAATTTGACAAAACTGTGGGATTATAAAAAGTATTTATCAATTGTCTTATACATATATTAATATGTACCATAATGCTCAGTCAACAAAAGACAATGGTGGTACTGTAAGGGAGAAGTACCATAGGTTAGATGGATGTGGCTTAAATGTGTTTATATTTTGTTATATTCTTAAGAAGAACATTTTTAGCACTATGTAAAATGGAATAAAATCAAACTAGAAGGGTAGTAATTGGAGATGGGAGTGTATGAAGACAAAATAAAATATCTTCAGAAATGCAAAGGAAATCAATAATTCCAAAAGGATAGAGGAAAGCTTTGGGGGTGTTGGGTAATATTTCTTTTATGATACACAAACATCTGAATCCCTAATTTTAGGATTGCAAGGTAATTCTCAAATTCAATCTTCATATAGGTGTATTTATGTCATAAGCAAAATACATACATATATATGTATATATATATATATATATACACACACACATATATGAAAAGATATATGTGTGTGTGTGTCTGTGTGTGTGTATATATATATATATATATATACATATATATACACATATATATAAATATATACACACACACACACATACATATATATTTATTTTTATATATACACTGAGTGGCCAGATTATTATGATCTCTGAATGCGTAATAATCTGGCCACTCAGTATATATATTAAAGGCCCGGTGCATAAATTTGTGCATGGGTGGGTTCCGGCCAGCCTGGCCGGGGGAGGGGACATGGGTGGTTAGCCAGCCTGCCTGCTGGTCGAATTCCTGGTCTAAGGGACAATTTGCATATTAGCCTTTTATTATATAGGTTATACACTGAGTGGCCAGATTATTATGCATTCAGAGATCATAATAATATGGCCACTCAGTGTATAAAATATTTGCCTCAATAATATTAGCAAATTTTTTAAAAAATGAGAAATCTGGTACAAGCATGATGCCTTTTAACAATACTGATTTGTTACTTTTTTTCATGAACAAAATATTAATAAAACCACATAATGTGCAGACACTGCCCTAAACATTTGGTAAACATAAATGAATAATGCAGACCTAAATAAATTAATGGTCTTAAACACAAATTTGGACATAGTGGTTGGGGCAAAGGTACACATTAGGAATTTGTCAAATTGCATTCAATAATTTATATATCCATGCTAGCTTTTATTTATAGCATGAATACCACAGTCATCAGATCATGAAACCCAACGGATACTTTGACCCTTGCAGTTTGGCAGAATTAGATGTACAAAGGACACAGGAAGGAGTTAGGATAAGTAATTATTTGTTGCATGAACATAGACAGGGGTGGGCCAAGGTACATTAATATTAATAATAAAAAAGCTATGATTAATAACTAATGATATAGTAAAGCCTTGATTTAACTGACTAATTCAGCTGAGAGGATGTCTGTTAAAGCCAAAATCCCATTATACAATAAAGTAGGTATTCTTATTAGGTTAAAAATTTGACAATTTTGTTAGTTTATCTCTTTTTACTTATGTAGACACATTTGTGTAATTAAAATTAAGTATGCATGAAAAGTCTAATTTCACAGAACTGTTTCCTATATGTATCATGTAATTGTAAATTTATACTGAATAAGTCTAATAAATGTGTGCATTCACCAGTCACCATGAGTTAACAAATACACACAGGTGGGATGTTGAAATATGGGCTGGCATGTGTGAAACTACTGCAGAAAGTCAGCCACATGCCAATAGAACCAATTACCGCATGCAATACAGTGTGATCATATGCTAATCCTACGCCAAAAACTGTTTACTACCAGTGAGACTTGGATATAAATATGTAGACTATAGTAGTAGACATGTAATATTCATTTCTTTGGTGGAATTACCACAGTGTTTTTTCCCAACATATGGCCTATTCACTAAAATTTGTTAAAAATAACTGAATTAATAACAAAACCTTAACCTGTTGATTTAATTATAAGCAAATCTTGGATTGAAGAGTTTAAAATTAACAGGGTGTTAATTTTCACATACAACATAGGGATGAGAAATTCTGTTTGTTAAATTCAAAGTCCATTAAATCAAGGTCGGCCAATCAAGGGTTTACCAAACTTGCATTTACTGATGCTGCCTTCCTGATAGGAATCTTTGGCTTCAGTTCCTTATTTGTAGAATTGGACTTCCTTTCAATCTTAAATAATAAATTATTTTGGTCACATTCCTCAAGAAAAGAAAATTAAGAATACTTCCTTATATTATTTTTCTTATTGTCTTTAATATACCGAGGTGGGCAAATGTAGGTTTACAGATGTGAGTGTAAAACCAAGAGTTTAATTTTACACAGTTATATGGAGATTTTACTGTACTGTCATTCTCCACAACCACATCAGAAATATAACTAAGCAAAAGGTGAGAAACCATAAAAATATTAGAGGAATCAATAGGCAGCAAAATCACAGACATATGCCAAAACAATATCTTTGCCAATACAGCTGATAGGGCAATGGAAACTAAAGAGAAAATAAACAGATGGGACTACATCAAAATAAAAAGCCTTTTCACAGCAAAAGAAACCATCAACAAAACAACAAGCAAGCCCACTGCATGGGCAAACATATATGCCAATGTTATCACCGATAATCTCCAACATTTACAGGGAACTCATACAACTTAACAAAAGGAAGATAAACAACCCAATCAAAGAGTGGGCAATGGACCTAAATAGATACTTTTTGAAAGAGGACATAAGGAAGGCCAAGAGAAATATGAAAACATGCTCAAAGTCACTAATCATCTGACAGATGCAAATCAAAACAACAATGAGGTACCATCTCACATCTGTCAGAATGGCTATCATCAAAAAATCAACAAACAACAAGTGCTGGGAGGATGCACAGAAAAAGGAACCCTCGTGTAATGTTGGTGGGAATGCAGACTGCTGCAGCCACTGTGGAGAACAGTATGGAGATTCCTCAAAAAAATTAAAAATGGAACTCCCATTTGACCCAGTGATCCCACTTCTAGGAATATATCCCAAGAAACTAGAAACACGAATCAGAAAGGATATGTGCACCCCTATGTTCATAGCGGCACAATTCACCATAGCTAAGATTTGGAAACAGCCTAAGTGCCCATCAGCAGATGAATGGATTAAAAAGCTGTGGTACATCTACACAATGGAATACTAGCCTATCTAATAAAAGAGTAATATGCAAATTGACCATCACTCCAATACACAAGATGGCTGCCCCCATGTGGTCAAAGATGACTGTCCCCATGTGGATATAAGATGGCTACCACAAGATGGACAGCAGGGGAGGGCAGTTGGGAGAGACCAAGCCTGCAACAGAGGGCAGTTGGGGGTGATCAAGCCTTCAGGGGAGGGCAGTTAGGGGTGACCAGGCCTGTAGAGGAGGGCAGTTAGGGGCAATCAGGCTGGCAGGGGAGCAGTTAGGTATCAATCAGGCTGGCAGGGGAGTGGTTAGGGGGTGACCAGGCTGGCAGGCAGAAGCAGTTAGGGGAAATTAGGAAGGCAAGCAGGCAAGCAGTTGGGAGCCACCAGTCCTGGATTGTGAGAGGGATGTTTGACTGCTCATTTAGGCCCGATCCAAAATCGGGCCTAAATGGGCAGTCGGACATCCCTTGAGGGATCCCAGATTGGAGAGGGTATAGGCTGGGCTGAGGCACACACACACACACACACCCATGCATGAATTTTGTGCACCGGGCCTCTAGTGCCACTATAAAAAAGAAGGAACTTTTACCATTTGCAATAGCACAGATGGAACTGGAGAGCGTTATGCCAAGCGAAATAAGCCAGTCGGATAAAGATAACTATCACATGATCTCACTCATATGTGGGATATAATGATTAACACAATTTTATGAACAAGAATAGATACAGCCTACTGGTTTAGCTCAGTGGATAGAACATCAGACTGAAAGGTTCCAGGTTTAATTCCAATCAAGGGCATTTACCTTGATTGTGAACACAGAACAATCTGGAACACAAGGCTGAAACTTTTTCTGGTGTCTATGAGAAGCTCAGGTAAAAAGATGTTAAAACTCACAGATTTTCAGTAAGAAACAAAAATGACTAAATAAAATATATTCTCGGTAAAAAAATAAAAGACTTTAGTTAATAATACTATATAAATATTGTTTTGTTGGTTACTAGGTGTGCAGAAGGCAGCTGATCAATGTTTCTATCTCATCAATGTTTCTAACTCTCTATCCCTCTCCCTTCCTCTCTGTAAAAAGTAAAAAAAAAATAATAAATAATATATATAAATATATATATATATATATATATTTTTTCTTTTAAAAAGAATAGAACCAAAGACAAATGGTAGGGTACCAGGGTGGGGAGGGGGGAAAGAACATAGAGAGCAATCAAAGGACCTGTGTGCATGCATATTAGCATAACCAATGGACACAGACACTAGGGCATTGGGGCTTGCCAAGGGTGGGAATGGCTTTTGCAGGTGTCAATTGGGAAAAAAGGAGACATATGTAAAACTTTAGAAAATAAAATTAGATAAAAAACAGATTTGGAACCAGCCTAAGTGCCCACCAGCAGATGAGTGGATTTAAAAACTGTGGTACATCTACACAATGGAATACTACACTGTGGTAAAAAAGAAGGAATTCTTACCATTTGCAACAGCATGGATGGAACTGGAGAGCATTATGCTAAACAAAATAAGCTAGTCAAAGAAAGATAAATATCACATGATCTCACTCATTTATGGAATATAATGAACATAAACTGATGAACAAAAACAGATCCAGAGTTAGAGAAGCATCGATCAGACCATCAAACCTCAGAGGGAAGGTAGGGGAGAGTGGGGGTAAGGGAAAGAGATCAACCAAGAGACTTGTATGCATGCATATAAACCTAACCAATGGACACAGACACCAGGGGGGTGAGGGCATGAGTGGGGGGTGGGGAGGGCAATGGGGGCATAAGGACACATATGTAATACCTTAATCAATAAAGAAAAATAAAAAAATAAAAGCAGAGAAAGAACAACAATCATTCTCAACCACATGAAATCTAGCTTTAACAAAAGTCCTACAACTAAGGATATAAGAAAGCCACTGACACTGGTTGGAGGGGCAGAGACACTGCACAGGCTAGTCCCACACCAATGTGTGGCAGATAAAACCTCCCTAATTGGATGAAGGTAATAGAATACAAACCTAGGTAGTGCCGAGAGTTTCAAACAAGATGAACCCAAAGAAATCCACACCAAGATATTTCATAATTAAAATTCGAAAGGTTAAAGATATATTGAATCTTAAAAGCAGCAAGAGAAAAGCAGTTACCTACCAACAAGGGAACTCCCATAGACTGTCAGCTGATTTCTCAACAGAAATTTTTGCATACCAAAAGGATTGGCAGGCAATATTTAGAATGATTAAAAACAAAAACATGCAAGCAAGATTGCTCTGCCGAGTAAAGATATCATGAGAATTCAAGCACATATAAACAGCTTCCAGGAAAAGAAAAAGTTAAAAGACTTCATGATCACCAAAGCAGTATTACTGAAATGTTAAAGGGTCTTGAAGAAGAAACAGAAGAAGAGAAGTGGAGGAAGAAGAAGGAGGAGAAGGAGGAGAAGGAGGAGAGATTAAAAATATGAACAATAAAATATCTATACATACTCACCTATCAACATTGAATCAACCTCCCCTAAAAAAATTCAAAATAAAGGACCATGTAGAACAGAAAAAATTCATAGATACAGAGAACATTTAGATGATTATCAGATGAGAGGAGTGTTGGGGAGTTTGGTAAAAAGGTTGAAGAAATTAAGAAGTACAAATTGGTAGCAACAGAATAGTCATGGAGATGTAAAGTATAGCATATGGAGTACAATCAATAATAATCTAATTATGTATGTATCTTTTAGATGGGTATAAGATTTATCAGGATAATCACTCAATAATTTATATAAGGTCTAAGCATTGGGGGCAATCCGGAAACTAATATGTAATATTGTATGACAAATCTAATTTAAAAATGAGAAATGATTTCTAAAAAGAATAAAAATAAAAGAAAATTGAAAAGAAAAAATATATATTAATATTTATGTCAAGTCAATAGATACAAATAGAGACTCCATCTCAAACAGGATATATGTTCACCTTTCCATTAAGACCTTTTGTTTTATATATTTACTAGAGGCCTGTTGCATGATATTCTTGCAAGAATGGGCCTTCCTTCCCCTGACTTTGCTCCTAGCTGCCCGAGAGCCTGCAAGTCCTCGCTCCCGGGTGGAGCACAGCTCCTGTAGCTCCCTCCGCCACCCCACTCCTCCTCATAGCAGCATCCCGCCCTTCCTGGCAGCTCCACACTAGCATATGCAAATTAACCTGCCATCTTTGTTGGGTTAATTTGCATTCTCACTTCTGATTGGCTGTGGGCATAGTGGAGGTATGGTCACTTTACATGTTTGTCTATTATTAGGTAAGATTGTGAACATTTTCACAAATGTCTATGTAGTTAAACAGCAGTATGATTAATCACTAAGTGTATTTCAAACAGATTCAAAAGGTGTCTGTCTATGACCAATCACCATTTTTTTGTACACACACAATCTCACACTGCCTTACAATTTCTTTTTTTTAATATGTTTTTATTTATTTTAAGAGAGATAGGAAGGAAGAGGGAGAGATAGAAACATCAATGAAAGTGAAACGTTTATTGGCTGCCTCCAGCATACCCTCTACTGGGAACACAACCACAACCTGGATATATTCCCTGACTGAGAATCAAACCCATGACATCTTGGTGCATGGGACAATAGTCAGCCAACTCAGCCCATGGGCCATGCTGTATTAAAGTTTCTAAAGTGTGAATGGGTGCAGTAGCCTGAATTATTTCTTGAGCCAAACACTAATCCATCTTAACTCCTGTCTTTTTCTTACTCCTCCACCTTGGCCTGTTCATAACCACCAACACAGTCTCTACTCTTCTTTTTATTTTCTCTTTTAGTGTGTACTCTGATGATATGAGCCTGCCAGAGAACAGATTCAAAGTCAATGCTGAATACTCAGCTCAGAGGCAACAGTGATGTTTCCTGCCCATCCTATTGTACTCTCACCAATGGCTATGTATGGTGGCACCATAATGGCTGTGAGTGAGGCCCTGGTGTGTGTGAAGAACACTATCCTACAACTCTGGCTGGGGATAATTTTGTTCCCATATGGATGGTTCTTGGTTGTGCACTCCCAATACCATGGTCCTCCGGAAGTGGTGATTCCCTTAAGGGTAACAGGCACTGGCCTTAGCATAAAGACTAAAGATTGGCTCTCTTACAGAATGCATTTTGGGGGCCAGAATCAGGTCATACACATGAAGGTCAACAAGCATTTCCTATCCAGACACTTCCAAGTGTTTACCTACTCAGGCCAAGGCGCTCTCTTTAAGGACCAGCCTTTTGTAAAGAATGACTGTAACTATTATGGTTATGTGGAGGGGGACGCAGAATCTCTAGTTGCCCTCAGTACCTGTTTGGGGGGTTTGCAAGGAATATTACAGACAAATGACACTGTTTATGAAATAGAGCCCAAGACACTTTCTACCACATTTGAACATTTCATATATAAAGTGGACAGTGAGGAGACACAGATGCCACCCATGAGATGTGGATTAACAGATGAAGAAATAGCACGACAATTGAAGTTTCAAGAGAAT